>NC_064630.1:103865317-108865317 GCF_023864275.1 Schistocerca cancellata
GTCCTCGCCGATACCCCAGGAGCAACAGTGTCCCTAATTTGCTGGGAAGTGGCGGTGCGGTCCCCTACGGCACTGCGTAGGATCCTACGGTCTTGGCGTGCATCCGTGCGTCGCTGCGGTCCGGTCCCAGGTCGACGGGCACGTGCACCTTCCGCCGACCACTGGCGACAACATCGATGTACTGTGGAGACCTCACGCCCCACGTGTTGAGCAATTCGGCGGTACGTCCACCCGGCCTCCCGCATGCCCACTATACGCCCTCGCTCAAAGTCCGTCAACTGCACATACGGTTCACGTCCACGCTGTCGCGGCATGCTACCAGTGTTAAAGACTGCGATGGAGCTCCGTATGCCACGCCAAACTGGCTGACACTGACGGCGGCGGTGCACAAATGCTGCGCAGCTAGCGCCATTCGACGGCCAACACCGCGGTTCCTGGTGTGTCCGCTGTGCCGTGCGTGTGATCATTGCTTGTGCAGCCCTCTCGCAGTTTCCGGAGCAAGTATGGTGGGTCTGACACACCGGTGTCAATGTGTTCTTTTTTCCATTTCCAGGAGTGTATTTCTCCCAACGAGAGACCCGTTTGCTGATACCGTCAGTTTGACTTTGTTGACAGAGCCACACCTCTGCTTGCACCACTTCGTGTTTCTTAAGTTTTGGAAACAGATGAAAATCGGCTGGGGCCAAGTCAAGACTGCATGGAGGATGCTCGATGACAGAGAACACAAGGAGTCAGATTGCTGTAGATGTCGCGGAGCTCGTCTGTGGTTTGGCGTTCTCTTGCTGAAGGATACTGCGCTCCACTTGAGGGCGAACTCGACCCGATAAAAAAAGCACGCTGTGTCTCATAGACTGTCATAGTTACGTTACAGGCCGCCATATTACACGCCACAATTAGGAGCCCTTTACACTGAGAACAGAATAAAAAAATTCGGAGGCATTACGTTTCTGCACGTCTTCGTATAATGGTAAGACAGAGGTTTCGGAACCAGATTTTAAGCTGCAAAAATTTCCAGAGCAGATGTGAACACGCTATAACTTACTGGTTATGAATTGAAGGTTAAAACTGAATAAATTTTAGAAAGGTAGCAAATTAAAACCCAGAGCCTGGATAAATTCAAGGAGGCATTGGTCGCCGAGCTTTTCAAAGGGAGCATTAACCAACTACTAATTGAAACAGGGGAAATTAATACAGTGGAAGACGAATATCCATTCGAGATACGAAATAGCAAAATGAATGCAGCATTAGACGAATATACATTCGAGGTATGAAATAATGAAATGAATACAAAAGAAGACGAATATACATTCGAGTTACGAAACAGTGAAGGCAGCCAAGAATCAAGCAGACGAAAGACACAGTCTAATATAAATCACTGAATAACACACGAGGTATAGCGTTTAACTGATGAATGGAGAAAATATAAAAATCCGGAAACTTGAGCAGAGAAATGAGAGAACAGATCAATAAAAGAAATGGAGACACAATGAGGAAAATAGTAAATCAGGAAAGGCTAAAGGAAGAATGTAAAGCTGTAGAGTATTCGTGGCTATGAGAAACTTACAATAGATGTGTGCTGCCTGTTTGAAAAACAAACTTTCGAAGGGAAGCAGCTGTATGATATAAGGAGTTCATATGACAGATAAGAACCAAGGAAAGAAGGGAAGACCGAAAGTTGGAAGGAACAGATAGCAAGACTATACATAGGAAACGTACTTTAATACAATATTATGGAAAGCAAAGCAAAAGTGGATGAATATTACGTGTGAGACATGACACTGCGAGAAATGTTAGACGGACCTCTGAAAGACCGTAAGTTAAAACAAGCCACGGAAGTCCCAGGGAACTATTGAGATCCTTGGTAGAACATATGATGACTCAATTATTCTACCTCACACGCAATGTGTGTAAGACAGGCGAAAAACCATTCAAGGAGAATGTAATACTTTCATTCCCAGAGAAGCCACATAGTGACAGGTGTTAACGTTAGATAATCGTCAGTTAAATAAATCATGCTTCTAAATACTGACACTAGTTATTTATAGAAGAGTATAATGTCTGATAGGTGGAGATCTCGGGAAAGATATGCGTTCGGAGAAATTTAGGAATACCCCCCGACGACGATCTTAGAAGATATGCTGAAGAAAGGCAAAGCTACGTTTATAGAACTGGTAGGTTTACAGAAAAATTTTGACTATGTTGACTCGAATAAACTCATTGAAATTCTGAAAGCAAGGGGCAGCCGTTATCTACAACTTGTTCAGAAATCAGACTGCAGTTACATGAATGGGAAGTAGTAGCCGACACGAAAGTAAGAGGAGTAAAAAATCCTAGCAAACCTAGTCTCTAAAAGCTATGAACACTTCTTCATCTCCGATACTGTGAAACAAATCACTTGTACTGCAAACTCTCTGCTCTCCACATTTTTGGAGGAGGTAGTATGAACCAAAACGAGAAAAACATTATCTGGTAAACATGGGCTCCAAAATTCATACCCTAGTCCTACGAGCATTTGTTCAATAGATGAGATGTGTTTCACAGTAGCGAAGATGAACAACTGCTCGTAGGACTAAGGTATGCACTTCACAACCCATATTTACTTTCACCTCTTAAAATGCGGAAAGCATAGTTCTTTTAGGAGAAGAGATTTGTTTCACAGTACCGAAGATGTAGAAGTGCTCACAGCTGTTAAGGTATGTGTTTCAGAGCCCACGGTTACTAGACATTTTTGCTTCGAATGATCGTTCCTAACATATCTCTGAGTACTGACCATTCCTCCTGGAACGTAGATGGGAGACAAGTATGGTAAGCAGGTTCAAATAGATGCAGGTTTATTAGAAATGCAGAGATGATGAGGCAGAGGATAAACTAGAGTGATGAACTGTAAAACTAGCCTTCGGATTGAAGACCGCAACACCCCTTCACTCCATTTGGACGGAGGCTGAGCTGCCGACGGCCCTTTACCCCAACGGTTTAAAATATAAACAAAGACGAAACTATGTATGTAAATGGTGGAACAATTAAACTGGTTTTATTATAAAAAGATGAACTTCATTGATTGTAATTATATGGAACTGAACTACTGATGTTCTTATTAACAATGAAAATTAAACTAAATGGTAACATAAAAAGGTAGCTAAAAGATGTTTCTGACAGAGGGCGATCCTGAAACGAAGCGCTACAGTTTCACTAAAAATTTAAGGATCTCACTGGGGACAATTAGCAGAAGGAAATATTACGTATATTCCACGTGGAATGTGGAAATACGTATAGGAGCCTGTTCGACTGTAACTATGGAGATGCGTTTAGTTGTGCGGGTGGACGGTAGGAAAAGGAAGTAGGAGACTGGGGTGTGGGCAAGGGTGAAGTATGGGGAGGAGAGTGATAAAGACGGAAGGGCGAGGCGAGTCCTGGTGGGTGAAGAAGGGACAGGATGGATAAATATCGGGGCTCTGAAGAAGCCATTTTCTGAATTCTTTGGAGGTGTATTCTTTGTCAGCCTGTTGAAGATTTCGGACGGAGTGTCTTGGCGGCGAAACGGCCACACATAGTCGGGACCTGATTGAACTGGGTAGATTTTGTTCTGGAACTCTAACGCAGAGGGGCGTGATAATCTCTTTGTTGGATTTAAGTGCGTGTGATAACACCTGAACATCGGTGTTTTTAGAGTTTCAGGCAACTGCATAAGAGTGTTTCGTTTTGTGGTAATCAGTACAACTCAGTTGTACTATCAAATGAACTTTGCAAAGCCAACATTCTCTGAACTTCCAACTCCTTTCAAAAGTACTTCTCGTTTTTCTTTACTGATTGCCCAACGAAAATGAATAACATATTCGGCAGTCTACAACTCTTGTAACTTCCTCCTTAACCATTGTTCTCCTTCATGCCCTTCGACGGTTATAACTGCAGTCTGGTTTCTGTACAAGTTGCAAATAACTTTTCGCTCCCTGCAATTTACCCTTACTACCCTTCGAAGTTCAAAGAATGTTTTCCAGTGAAAGTTTGCAAAAGCTTTAAATGTACAAATGCTACAAACGTAGGTTTGTCTCTCTTCAGTCTATGATACGTCATAGCGACAGTATGGCCTTACGTGTTTCTACAGTTCTCCGGAACTCATCTCAACTTCCCTGAAGTCGATTTCGAACAGTTTCTGTCAATAATTCGTGTCGGCATTTTGCAACCATAACTTGTTAAACTGATGTTTCGGTAACATTCCCACCTGTCAGTATCTGCGTTCCTTGGAATAGGATTTATTACATTCTTCTTCAAGTCTGAGGGTATTTCCCCATCCTGATATATCTTGCCCGCATCTCGTGGTCGTGCGGTAGCGTTCTCGCTTCCCACGCCCGGGTTCCCGGGTTCGATTCCCGTCGGGGTCAGGGATTTTCTCTGCCTCGTGATGGCTGGGTGTTGTGTGCTGTCCTAAGGTTAGTTAGGTTTAAGTAGTTCTAAGTTCTAGAGGACTTATGACCACAGCAGTTGAGTCCCATAGTGCTCAGAGCCATTTGAACCATTTTTTTGATATATCTTGTTTACAAGATGGAATAGTTTTGTATGGCTGGGTCTCCCAAGGATCTCAATAATTCTGAGGAAATGTCGTCTACTACCGGGTACTCATTTCCACTGATATCTTTCAGAGGTCTGTCAAATTATTCTCGCAGTATCATATGTCCCATTCCATCTTCATTTATTCGCTCTTTTTTATCTTCATATTGTCTTCAAGTTTGAATGCCTTACATAAACCCTTCATATTTCTTCCACCTTTCGGTCTCCCCTTCTTTGCGTAGCCACCTGAGCTCATAATATTCATACATGTACTTCTCTTTTCACCATTCCCTTTTATTTTTCTATATGTGCTGGATCTATCTTTCCACCAGGCATACATGCTTCTACAGCCTTGTAATTCTCGTCTAGCTATTCCCTCTTTACTGCTTTGTACTTTCTATCAGCCTCATCTTTTAAACGCGTGTATTTCTTTTTCCCTGCTTCACGATAAAACAACAATAAAGAAGAAAGAAAAAGACCGAATTCACGAGAGCACTTTAAACATTTTTGATAAACGTATGTTAAAATCAAGTGGATAAACACGAGGTACCAGCTTCATACAGCTCTCCACGCTCTATTTAAGTGTTACTTACAGTTTCCGAATATTTTCAGACTGAAAACAGTCTTCAAAAGGAGCACTGTACTTTCAATAAAAACTTAAAATTTTACTGTCTTTTTAGGGAAGGTCAGAATTTTACTGCAGTAAACATCTTGGGACTAACATTTAGATAACAAGGAAGTTAGATGATGCGTAGCGTTAGCACGTGCCATACACTATGTACATGTGTTGTATTCATCAAAAAATGGTATAATAATTGTCTTGTGCAATTATATTTATTATGTCACAGTCAAACCACATTACTGTTCAGTAGAGGTAATTGATACTTTACTGTTCTTATCAACAGCTTTTGATTAATGTGCAGACTGTCTCTTTATAATCACTTGTTCAAGAGCAAAAACAATTACGTTCTATACAAACGTCCATAATGATCGAAAAGTCAGTATAAATTTGAAAACTTAATAAACCACGGAAAAACATAGAAAGAGAGGTAAAAATTGACACACATGCTTGGAATGACATAGGGGTTTTATTAGAACAATAAAAAAACAAAGTTCACAAAATGTTCGACAGATGGCGCTGGACAGCAAAACGTCAGTGACTGCGCATGACAATCGTGTATAAAAGGAGCTGTAATGAGAGAGAGAATCAGATGCGCCAGCAGTCGCAGCATGTTGACGTTACCTGAAAAGGCGCTTTTAGTGAAGCTGTATTATCAGAATGGGGAATGTGCTAGTTCAGCGTTACGATCCTATCGCCATAGGAAGGGGATTCGAACGGGTAAAGGTCCGCTGACAAATGCAGCTGTGGCGAGAATGATTTCGAAGTTCGAAGCCACGGGTTGTTTAGACGATAGACCCCGTAGTGGCCGACCGAGCACAAGGCGTAATGCCGCTGAGACAGTCCAGGAAGAAATGGAGACTGTAGCGGGTTAGTCTATGCACGGGGAAGTCAGCACTCGTGCAGCCGCACGTCGCACCGGCATTCCATACACTACTGTTTGGTTGGCACTTAGGCGTACCCTCCGATGCTATCCGTACAAAATCCATCGGTATCATGAACTGTTACCTGACGATTTAGTGAAGCGGAGGGCATTTGCGGTGTGGACGTTTCAAAAGATGGTGGAAGATGACGATTGGTTGAGTAACGTGTTGTGGACCGACGAAGCTCATTTCACGCTCCTAGGGTCTGTTGAAGTCCACAACTGCAGAATTTGGGCTACCGAAAATCCTAGAACTATCGTGGAAACTCCATTGCACGACGAGAAAGTCACCGTATGGGTTGTATTTACCACATCTACCGTTATCGGGCCTTTTTTCTTCGAGGAAATGCGTGATTCTGGTTTCGTAACTGCTACCGTGACGGGTGAGAGATACGCCGATATGTTACAGAAGCGCATCATCCCCAGCCTGGCTGATAAACACCTGCTGGAACGTACGATGTTTATGCAGGATGGCTTCCACCCCATAATGCTAGACGCGTGAAAGATCTCTTGCGCGGGTCGTTTGGTTATGATCGTGTGCTCAGCCGCCACTTTCGTCATGCTTGGCCTCCCAGGTCCCCAGACCTCAGTCCGTGCGATTATTGGCTTTGGGGTTACCTGAAGTCGCAAGTATATCGTGATCGACCGACATCACTAAGGATGCTGAAAGAAAACATCCAACGCCAGTGCCTCACCACAACTCCGGACATGCTTTACAGTGCTGTTCACAACATTATTCCTCGACTACAGCTATTGTTGAGGAATGATGGTGGACATATTGAGCATTTACTGTAAAGAACATCATCTTTGCTTTGTCTTACTTTGTTATGCTAATTATTGCTATTCTGATGAGATGAAGCGCTATCTGTCGGACATTTTTTGAACTTTTGTATTTTGTTGGTTCTAATAAAACCCCATGCCATTCCAAGCTTGTGTGTCAATTTGTACCTCTCTATCTACACTATTCCGTGATTTACTCAGTTTTCAAATTTATACTGACTTTTTGATATATATATATATATATATATATCACATTGAGATTTTGCCACAAAAATGAAGGAATCAGTTTATTTTAAAGATCACCTCCATAGTTTATCATCGCTACCTTCGGTCCAGTAGGACCCGCGTTCCACTGCCAGTAACTCCGAAGATTGTTTCAGGCGTAGGGAGTTCTGGAACGGGTTCCCTTCAGTAAGGCAAAGTGAGTAGTTGCTTGAATAAAGAAATAGCGCACCCATCACAGTTCATCTACTGGCAATAGCGGTAGGATGGACTGGCAACACGCTGATCACGTGTCCCACGATCATAGATTGCTCTACGTAGCAGGCAGCATTTGGCTAGCTGGAACAGACATAATACCTGACCCGTAAGTAGTGTTTACGTTTATTTTCATAGCCTTGACACGACGCTCATTTGAATTTTCTTGGACTCCTCTTAGTTCAGTTTAATAGTTACTTTTTCTCCGTTTGTTTCTGTGACACTTTTTCAAGCCATTGGCTCCAGTTACCCGAGAAGTCGTTGGTCACTTTCAACGCCGACAAAACTGTGACGTAGTTACCTGCTCCTTCTCTGCTGTCTGCTGCAATCGCCAACACAGTTGTGCCTCTATATGACACATGACTGCATTCTTCTTTTCTATCATAAGCCACGCCTCCAACTATTTCTGCATCCCATCCACCGTTTACTACCACTATATAGACTTACCTCAAGAGCCCAGGCGCCGTGCCGCTAACGAAGCTATTGCCTTTGGTGACATCTTTTGCAATAACGACTGCGCGAATCGACGGTATCTCGTAAGGAAAGAAAGAGCAGCAGCTGCCGCCGAACCCAGGCGCCGTGCCTAACACGCAGAAGGTCCCCGGTTCGATTGCGGGCGGAAACCCGTTTTCGTCGCACTCAGCAAGACACTTGCTACGATCTCTACTGTGACCATTTAAATCAACTTCAAACGTTCCACCAGCAGGGTGCACATGGCTCAAATGAAACTGTTTCAGGACTGGTTGTCGGATTTTACCGCTGACTTGGAGGCCTGGAAATGCGCGAAACAGCCGCCGCCATGCGATTTGTTACCACACCGTAGTACAAAACGCAAGCGCTCGTCCGGGATTTGAACCCGGGACCTCCTGCACCCGAAGCAGGAATCATACCCCTAGACCAACGAGCCTACCCGTTCCGAAAACGCACTGCATGTGAATGACGCCACCGTTGATGGTCTCACCATGTAGGGCTGCAGCTCAGCCAGCGTTCTCCCTGTCTGTCGCGGTTGGCCCTGGTCACCTTACACCGTCATGTGGTACTAACATTTCGAGACGTCTGTGGAAGCTTTACACATTTTGAGATTAATAACACTGCGCAAAGAATCTTCATTGAAAACTTGTAAATTATTTAAATTTAGCGTTTCTACATTCCTTTGGATACACTATGATGAAAAATAATGATAAAAGAAATTTTTAGCTCCAGTTTCAGAATGCATCTCCTGTTTTATACCATCAACATATATATTTGTCAACAGTCTTGTCACAGTGGTAAAGCAGGGTCCCATCAGATCACCGAAGTTAAGCGCTCTCGGGCTTGGCTAGCACTTGGATGGGTCACCGTCCGGGTCAGCCGAGCACTATTGGCAAGCAGGGTGCACTTAGCCATTGTGAGGCAAATTGAGAAGCTATTTGACTGATAAGTAGCGGCTCCAGGCCCGTAAACTGACAGCAGCCAGGAACCAGTGTGGTGACCACATGCCCCTCCATGGCCGCATTGATAGACGCATCTGGGCTAAGGAGGAAACGGCTTTCGGTCGGTACCGTTGGACCTTAAAAGGCTTTTTCTGATAGTTTTTAGTTTTATTACGTCTAAGTAGCAACATTCCCTACAAACAATTAGTATAATAAATTTGCTAATAAATTTGGAACCTTCAGGTCAAACGTCTCGAAATCACTTTCACTGATGAAATTGATTAAACAAAGACTCACAAAATTCCTTAATTAAAACGGATCTGGATAATTTTGTGCATTTTCTACAAGTGGATTATTAGGGTAGGTTACTAACAGTTCCCTTTTCTTTTAAACTGCCTGCTTAATAGCTGTATCCACGCAGAAATAGCGATGTATTATGTGATCTATGGGCTCCCTCCATACCACAGGAGCTGCAAAGGGCACTGAACGCCCTTCGCCATTAATCGAGTTTCGTAGATTGCTGGCACAAGTTTTGCAAACAACATGTGGTGCCTCATCTCAAATTTCACTGCCAAATATCTATGACAGATTTCCCGAATTGATGTTATTGCAAAACAAATGATACTTCCTCACAGATGTAGCAAACATTTTCAGCACTGTTAACACTACTTTGTGGTTTTTTTTTTCTCTCTTTTGCCTCACAAACTGCCACGTTTGTATATAAACTGTACATTCCAAGATTTTTCACTCAAGCACGTTGAAGCCGTTCTTTTCATGCCACTTTTAGTTTCCAAGGCAATGGAATTTTTAGAAGTATACCTCGAAATGATCCACTTCACACCGGTGATCTTTTCAGATCTGATCCACAATTGCCTAATTTTGATTACATTTCTTAAATTTTCTTGCGAATTATTTATGCGTTTCATTTCTTTTAAATATTGAGGTGACAGGCGAAAATTCAGTGTTGGTTGTAGATATGTTTGGTGACGTGTGACCATGTAAGTAAATTAGTATTCACACACAGGAAAATGTTCTGAAAGAAAGACAGTCAGACTTAGTGTTAAAATTGTAGGCTCGACTTTCACTAATAAAACAGCTAACGTTAGAGCACCGATGGCGCTCGAACGTTGCATCACGAAACGAGCCGCCTCCAACTTAGTTAAAATGACAAAAAATATTTTATGACTCAGTTAACGTAAAGGGAATAATAGGTTAATTAGTTATACAATTTCTGGCCGAGCGGCTCTAGGCACTTCAGCCTGGAACCGCGCGACCGCTATGGTCGCAGGTTCGAATCCTGCCTCGGGCATGGATGTGTGTGTGATGTCCTTAGGTTAGTTAGGTTTAAGTAGTTCTAAGTTCTAGGGGACTGATGAGCTCAGATGTTAAGTCCCATAGTGCTCGGAGCCATTTGAACAGTTATACAATTTTGAATTAAACACTACATTGGTATTCGTAAGAACCGTACAGCGGGTACAGTGGGGTGAGCTTACATCTGAATCACTGAGCGTCCATAAAGGGCAGAAGAAATGATTAAAAACAATCTAAAACATACGTTCCTTTTTATTGCAATGGTATTATTTCTTGAATAGACCGTTGGCGTAACACTGATGCAAATCGTGAACTTAACTTTCTTTCTACTGATTAACACAAAGTAGGAATATAAGATGGCACATTGACATCAAAGGAAATCATCCAAACAAGAGGGCTCCTGCTAGGAAATCCAATGAGTCCAGTACTCTATAATATAATAACAGCAGACATTGGCTGGACTGTTGACACAAGAAAGGTGAAACTGCTTATGTATGCAGATGACAAGGTCAGCCTCTCCATGTGCCTGGATGACCTACAAGCTCGAAGATGAAAGCAATGAAATTTAGAAGAGGAGGAAGAATATCAAAGAAAGACTTATCTCACAGGAGGTGGATCAACATTAGAATTCATGTTAAGTGTTAAATACTTGAGTACAACACTACAAACAACTGGAACTACTTTATCTCTGCGTATACAGTGTTGAATGTCAGCCACGAAGAAAGCCATTTAGGACATCCCTGTTGTTGTTGTTGTTGTTGTTGTTGTGCTGGTGGTTGTGGTCTTCAGTCCAAAGAGTTGTCTGATGCAGCTCTCCACGCTACCATGCTACTCTACCCTGTGCAAGCCTCTTCATCTCCGGCTAACTACTGCAACCTACATCCTTCTGAATCCGCTTAGCGCATTCACCTCTTGGTCTACCTCTATGATTGGTTTCAATAAAACTGACATTTTATGAATACGTCTGGTAAGGAGTGAGAATTTTGCTAAAAGTTATGCTACAACGTTTCACATTAATCACAAACAAAAAAAAACACAAAATTGTACAAAATTCATTTTAAAACTACTTTACGATTGCTGCCACACACAATACCAACTGAAGTGAGGCTATGAACTGATATATGTATAAAACTTAAGAACGAAAGTCCGCATGATATGTCACTGCTAAGTAACATAGCACGATGAAAAGAACTGATACAGTGTAGTGCAGAAGGTACCTGAAAGAAGTACGCAATGATAACAACAAAAGTGTCGTTTCCGCAAAACTTTTTTTCAAAGACGATAATTGCGCTGAAGTTATAGCGATTTATGATGCTCCTCTGCACATTGAAAAAGGCGGGAAATTTTTCTTAATAGGTTTTATGACCATCACGGACAGCCGTGCGTCCCATTCAAAGTGCTCCCACGTTGACCACAAAGTTGGTAATAAGTTAAAATCTTACGAGTTATTAGGCCGCGTCATGTTTCTTCTAAAATAATCGACTTTCGACCCCTCTGCTGGGATCTTCTTCAGGATCTTCTGGTGTCCACTACTATTAGAACACTGTCAGACACGAGTGTCGCGTGCTCTTATAAAGGACGATTTTTCGCGCGTTCGTGCTGGAGAAGTGATAGTATTGGTTAAAATTCATATGGCTACCATTGGTGGGCCATAGACATAGGCTAATATTCCCACTCTGATGCAGAAGAAGGGGTGTTGTTAGCTAATCTCCTGTGGATACCATTGGCGGCCCACTGTCATTGGTAACTAGTTCTTCTGGTAGGGAGTTCCATTCCTCCACCAGAACGGCTGACGACTGCTGGATGGCCGTTCGAGCATTGGTACGTGCTGTAATGCGTCTTCCCAACGAAACACACACTGCTAGATGGGACTTAAGTTGAGGGAACGGCAGGTTAGTCCATGCGCCATATATACTCTGGGTCCAAGAGCTCTTCCATCTGCGCCGTCCCATGCGATCGCACATTATCATCCATAAAAAGGAAGTCAGGGCCTCATGCACCACTGAAAAGACGCACGTGGGGAAGGCATGAAGTGTTGTCACCTAAACTGACCCATGAGTGATGCGACCGTAGGGTTTTATGGGAATACGCATGTGGTGTGGATGACGAAGTAAAACAGTCTCTCTCATCAACTCGCCGAAAACCGAAGTTATAATAAGCTGTTCACAAGTTCTGTATCAGCTCAGCGCCCCCACGTGCTACTGAACGAAAAGATTTACCCACACATTACATAGCAGAAACACTTCAATGGGGCCCCCGTAAATGTGCTTGGACTTGGCTACGTTTCGTCTATGGGGCGCCAACTCACATTCGTCGCAATTTCCCCAACGTTCTACAAAGATTGTTGTTGTTCTTGTGGTCTTCAGTCCAGAGACTGGTTTGATGCAGCTCTCCATGCTACTCTATCCTGTGCAAGCTTCTTCATCTCCCAGTACCTACTGCAGCCTACATCCTTCCGAATCTGCTTACTGTATTCATCTCTTGGTCTCCCTCTACAGTTTTTACCCTCCACGCTGCCCTCCAATGCTAAATTCGTGATCCCTTGATGTCTCAGAACATGTCCTACCAACCGGTCCCTCCTTCTTGTCAAGTTGTGCCATAAACTCCTCTTCTCCCCAATTCTATTCAATACCTCCTCATTAGTTATGTGTTCTACCCATCTACTCTTCAGCATTCTTCTGTAGCACCACATTTCGAAAGCTTCTATTCTCTTTTTGTATAAACTATTTATCGCCCACGTTTCACTTCCATACATGGCTACACTCGATACAAATACTTTCAGAAACGACTTCCTGACACTTAAATCTATACTCGATGTCAACAAATTTCTCTTCAGAAACGCTTTCCTTGCCAATGCCAGTCTACATTTTATATCCTCTCTACTTCGACCATCATCAGTTATTTTGCTCCCCAAATAGCAAAACTCCTTTACTACTTTAGTGACTCATTGCCTAATCTAATTCCCTCAGCATCAACCAGCTTAATTCGACTACATTCCATTATCCTCGTTTTGCTATTGTTCATGTTCATCTTATATCCTCCTTTCAAGACACGGTCCATTCCGTTCAACTGCTCTTCCAAGTCCTTTGCTGTCTGTATTTAATATAAAAGCAGGCAGGATCTGCTATGCAAAAATCACGTACGCACTCACGTATTTTTTAAGCTTGACAAACTCGAGTTCATTTTCAATAAGATCATAGAAAAATCGAAAGCCACAGTTCACAACAAACTGATTTCCGAGCCTGACCGACTTTCTTAAGATCTGGGAGGCGCATGAATAAACCAAGATTAATCACGCAAGCTATTTTTAGAAAATCTTTAAAGTTCCACAGTATATCAAACTACAAATTTCACCATGGCTACACACTGAAACCTTATAAGTGCGGCGTGTATCGCACGCAACCCGAAAAGTAACAGGTTTGTAAGATGCCGAAAAATATCTTTGTCCGAAACAAGGAACTCTGAATAAGTCACACACACGGAAAATGGTGGCTATTTCACCGCTCATCATACAAAACTTTCTCCTAAAAATGGCTCAAATGGCTCTGAGCACTATGTGACTTAACATCGGAGGTCATCAGTCCCTTAGAACTACTTAAACCTAACTAACCTAAGGACATCACACACATCCATGCCCGAGGCCGGATTCGAACCTGCGACCGTAGCGGTCGCGCAGTTCTAGACTGAAGCGCCTAGAACCGCTCGGCCACTTCGGCCGGCCAAAACTTTCTCCTAACACAGACTAACATAGCCTGGCTACCTCCAAGGTGTCTGAACCTGGACTCTTCTCCAGATTGCCGCTGATCACCCAGGAAACGTCGGTCAAGCACCACTGAAGACATTTAAACTACTGAACACGAAAATAGCTGATTCTTAATTTTAACCTTTAATACATCAAATGACACAGAAATATTCCGAGAAATATTGTGCTGTTATCAGTTTTGTGTTATCTGCCACAGTTTATTTTCGTATAAACAATAATTTCCATGGTTCTTCTCCATTTTCGGACCTACAAGTGTAAATATCAACAAACAATTTAAGCTATACATTAAATAATTTCCTATGTATCTGAAGTTACAGTACTGTTGCCACTTTTAATTTTTCTCTATTCACTTAGTAAGAAGAGCTGTTTTTCACTGCGCGAAATCCACTTATCGGCATCTCATTTAAATATGTGAATAGTTTCAGTAAATCTAATATCACAGTCCGATACAGTTCTATGAGATGTATCCTTGGACACCTCATTTGTTGCAATCGCATAATGCACTGCAGAAATATTCACTTTTACAGTTCGGGACTTATTTGTAACATTTAACTTAAAATAGCGTAAAACTAAAGCGAATATGTAAAGCGGGTCTTCACAAGCGTAATCGTCCATGTTTTCCGCTTCAAGTGAACCTACTGGATCTTCAGTGACACGTATGGTTCAACATTTATTAATTTGGGAGTAAGCTTTAATTTTGCACTGGACGCGGAAAGCGACCATGAGCAGTCACTGTGCGCCCCCGCGGAAGATTTTTCCCGGTCACGCGGTCACCTTAGCGGCCAGTGGACGTCCAGAGACAACGCCCATCTGTGGAGCACAGTGTGAAACTGGCCCTCCAAGTATTCGTGCCAACCTGATTTCAGCTGTGAACAAGAACACGACCCAACCTTAGCCGCTGCCTGTACGTCCGCGGTCGCATGTTTCTGACTGAATAAAGTGTCTCTTCCGTTTACAATAGGCCGCCGTGTTACAGCGTGCCGTTTTCAAAGATTTATAAATCAGTACGCCCATGCAATATTATACCTCCCCACACTACAACATTTGGACCACCTAAACGATAACACTCAACCCCCCCCCCCCCCCCGCCCAGTACACCTCCTGCAGTATGCCAATGACATCGCATTCCTTGCCCTCGTTCCTACCCTCCAACGGTCCCAACGCCTTCTTCAGAATCACCTTGACCTTTTTGCCGCATGGTGTAACCAGTGGCTCCCGAAAATCAATCCTTCCAAGACCCAGGCAATCATCGTAGGTTCTACCACTCGCTCCTTCCGGCTCCTTGACTTCTCCCTTACCATCTCCGCCCGTCCTGTCGGCCTTTCCCCCACCCTCACCTACCATGGCCTCCATTGACCGTCAACTCACCTGGATCCCACATCTCCGCTCTATCCAATTCCAAAGCCCACGACTGCCTCCAACTCCTCAAACTCCTCTCTGGCTGGACATGGGGGTTAAACCCCTCTACCATCCTCCACACCTACAAATCCTTAATCCGTCCCATCCTCTGTTATGCCAGTCCCGCCTGGATATGCGACCCCCCAAATTCTATAAGTCCCTCCAGATCCTCGAGCGCCATGCACTCCACCTTGCCTTCCGTATACGCCTCCTGACCCCCACGTGGATCCTCTACGACCTGATTCCTTTCCCCCATCTGCTCCTATTCCTCGAACATATCCACATACTCTACACCTCCCGCCGCCTTGATCCCCCTCATCCCCTGGTTGCTCCTCTCCTCTCCAACCCCCGCCCTCTGCACGCCTTCACTGTTGTGTCCCCCCCTACCCTCAATCTCTACACTCCCCCTCCCAGATGATGCCCTCTCTCCCTCCATTTAACCCTCCTGTCGACTCTGATCCTCATCTCCCCCTCCTTTCCTCTGTCCTTTCCCCATGCTCCATCTCCCCCCCCCCTTCCATTCCGTTTTTTCCCTGCCTACCCTCTCTCTGCCTCCCTTCTCCCCCCCCCCCAAGTCCTTTTGCATTCCCCTCCTCTGCCTTTCCCCACTCCCTCTCGCGTCTGTCTAGCCCCCTCCCTCTTATGAGTCCTCGTATTCCCTCGGCTCCTTTCCTCCCCCCCCCCCCCCACTTAGTTTTTCCTCTTCTTCCCCATTTTCTTTCCCATCATCTGTACAGGTTCCTCCCATCTGCCCTCGGCTGTGGTGTGTCATACTTGTGTCAACTTTTTAGTGCAGTGTTCAAGTGAGTGTTCAGTGTTGTGCGTCTTTCCAAAGTGTTGTGAACAGAAATCATGCTGTCGCTGGGTGTGATTTTTTATATCTCTTGCGAAAAGAAACCAGACTGTCGCCGTGTTTTTTAACTGTCTATCATTTTACTTGTCTGCTTCCTATGTCTTTTATTAGTATCGCCAACCCCTTTGTTTCATGTTTTAAGTTCCACATTTTCCGCCATTTTCCCATTTAAGTCACCGATTTTATCGCCTGCTTTTATTATTTATTATCTTCACTTTTTAAAACAAAGCCGGTCGCAGGTTCGAATCCTGCCTCGGGCATGGATGTGTGTGATTTCCTTAGGTTGGTTAGGTTTAATTAGTTCTAAGTCCTAGGCGCCTGATGACCTCAGAAGTTAAGTCGCATAGTGCTCAGAGCCATTTGAACCATTTTTAAAACAAATTCTGTAGGCTGAAGAGCGGCGTACTAAGCTGCTGCCAGCCCGCCTTTTCGAGGGTAATCGAATATCAATAAAGGTAAAAAAAACGATAACGTTCAGTATGATTCTGGACGTAACCTCATATGGCTATAGATCGGGACACGTAATGCACCCAGGAACATTGCGGACGTGATCATTTTGGTGCAGGTATTATGGTATGCGTGGATACAATGTTGCATTGCCGTAGTTGTCTCCAGATCTTTGAAAACGGTAGTCTCACCACTGACCGTTATTGTGACACTGTGCTCCTTTCACATGAGCGTCTTTCCAAGGATGCATTTCCCCCGACTTCATTTTTAGGATCACAATGTGCGATCGGATCGAACAGCGTGGAAGAGCTCTTGGAACGAGTGGACTGCCCTGCCCGTTCCCCCTGTCTTAAGGAGACCACACCCTGCCTACCTAACCTATGTTAATTTAGGCAAGTATTTGACCCATTCCTGAAAAAAACTATTTGATGCAGGACCTTAATATTTTTATTGTATTTTACATGATGCTAATAGAGTCAGCTGTAATAAATCTATTTTATCCATTTTAAAGTTATTAACAAATACTTTTTTAAATTTATTAACAAATAGTTTTTTAAATTTATTAACAAAAATATTAAGTTTTTTCTGCAGGAAATATATTTTTATGAACTTCTTAATGGGGGAGTATTAATGAATGTAGCACCAGAGGTGGCTTTTTATGTTATGCAGAGTCTCTGAAAATTTCATTCATTTATCTATTATAGTTTCTCATATGATGGGGCATATGTACTGAAAATTTTACTTTGCGGGAAATGGATTTTAAAGAAAAAACTTTTGAATTTTTTTACTTACAGTTAATTAAAACTGTCCTGCTGCATATGATGGCCCTTCTCTGCCCTCTAGCAGGTCTTCCAGCTTTTTTTTTCATCTTCCTGGATGTTTGTCTTGCTTTCTTGGCCATATTAGATGCAGACCTGTCTGCATCGGATATCCTCATTTTATCACAATGTTGCAGCCCAGTGATCATATTTTCGCCAGGATTAATTCCCAGCCTTTTCAGTACTCATAAACTCACAGTTTCAGTGTATGCATGCCTACAAATACAGTTTTAGGAAGGCGGTTCTAAATTATGCTGTTGAAACATTCGTTTGGGTTCTGTGTTTGCCCATGCAGACATTTCCTTAGAAGGTCAGGATGAGCCAAGTCTCTGAAAATAGGTTTAATTACTGTAAAAACAGCAGCAGGGAGAGAATGCTGGTGAGAATAAGATTCTCCAGTTGCCTGAGCGCTATTGTATTTGCACCACGAATTTTCTCCTGATGGACACAATCCATGACATGGCTTATCAACAGTAGAGGACTTATGGAAGAATATGGCTCAAACATCTCTCTTCATTGCCTCCAGATTTTCTTTATTTCTCCTGATTGCCTGCCCATAGTATACCTGCAAGTTTTCCATAACAACTGCTTTTAGTCACACATGAACAAAACTAACCGTGTGTTTGAAAGCGTGTTGTTTACAAACAGCAGAAACAAAAGAGTATCGACCGTTGCATTCCAAGGATAGCCAACACACTCGGGAGTAAAAAGAATCCTTAACGTGCAGTGTAGGGGATATAAAGATCTAAAATATATGCAGAAAAGTGGCTGACGAATAAGTGGGCGTGGCATATAAACACACGTGGTAGGAAAATGCTCTTTAAATGCTTGAAAAAAAATTTTTCAGCAAAATCCTTTTCAGAGTACTTAAATAAAACCTTAAGCTATCGAAATATGATGAAAACCGAAAATCGATTTTTTTCGATCTGAACCACGGTGTGGTTCCCTTAAATCCCAGCGAGCACATGTAGGTTGCATTGGAGAGAAGTATCGCAGCACGTCCACATGCACCAAAGACTATCCAGCATTTATCAATCGCGTTGGTGGACCAATAGGACGCCCTTACTACAAGAGCAGCTTACCATCCATGTTGCCAGCATGGCAGCACGTCGCAGGGTATGCACTGCTATTAAGAACCTCGTCCCGCTTTTTGTAATGTCCAGGGGACTATCATAAATCGCGGGAACTTGAGTGTCACTATCATCATTGAATAAAAGTGTCATTTCTATTCTTTTCAGCGCGTATTTTGTCGGTTACCTTGTGTACTATATCGCAACACTTCTGACACATCATGTGAAGTACTGCACGCCAGTGTATTATTTCCTTCTTGTCACCATATGTAAGTTTGCAATTTCCTTTGTAAAACAAAAGCCAGAGCTAACTTTTAGTTTTTTATATGATGTTCGCTACCGGTACAATAGTATTGATAAGAATTAGTTACTTCCAATCAGTTTACATTTTATTCACTGTTGCACGATGTAACTGGCGTATTTGCACAGCTCCTCTAGGAATGTGTTTTTGCATAAACTGCAAGACTAAGAACGCCTGTGCAGTACTACGTGTGACGTACTGTGTGATTTTGCAGGTGACGAGTGCGCGATGTCCAATAGGTCTCAGACGGTGGGTCTCACGCCACCGGAAGGGCTTCTGATAATCAACAGTATTATCATCGCGACGAGCTTGCTCTGGGTAGTCGCGTCCAGCCTCCTAGTATGGGGTAAGTATCTCTCATATCTACCATGTTTCAGAATATACTTTCGTTTCGATGTGCGGGGGAAGTTCTGCAGCGAAACGGTGAACCTGTGCCGATAACAATGGAGCGCCAGTTAAGCGCACCAGACAAAAAAAATTGTGAACCCTAGGAGATATGACCCTAATACTGTGAAACATCTCTTATAGTCTTGATAATGGTCTCAACTGGGAGCTGAAGAGAGTGCACAAGTCTTAGAGATACACCATCTCCAACTCAAGCCACTAATTGTGGCTATACGCTCTAGACCTACCAAACTGTAAAGATATGGACTGCTTCATTTAACCCACATTTCCAAATAGCACCAGACATTTCTACGGGATTAATGTGGGGTGATCTATCTGTCAGAGTGTGGGAGGGGGAGGGGGGGGAGGGGCAAGTATTTCTAAATAAGGAACATAAGCTTGCAGCCCTGTGAACATGTATGTTATCGTCTTGGACTCTAGGGCTGTCCACAGCATATTCGTCATGAAAATGTGGAAGAAAGGGGTCCCTTGCTCTAACCAAAAATCCATACGTATTAATAAAATGTATGCTTACAGGGTGTAACATAATTAATGGCGTAAACGCATACAGTTGAAAGTACACGATATTAGAAGCAAAAAAGTCTCAGTAAACATAGGGTCGAAAATGCATACCTTAAGAGCTACGACTAATTTTTCATCACCGATACTGTGAAACATATCTCTTCTACTGCAAGTTCTTTGTTTCCGTATTTTGGGAACTGGTAGTATGGACAAAAACAAGGAAAAAAAGTATAGCAAAAAGTGCTCTAAAATGCATTCCTTAAGAGCTATGGGCACTTGCTCATCATTGCTACTTTGAAACACAACTCTTCTAATGATGAAGTGCTCGTAACTTTTAAGGTATGCGTTTTAGAGCTGGACTTTATTTTCTTATTTAGGTCCATACTACCACTTGCCAAAATATAGAAAGCAAAGAACTTGCAGTAGAAGAGATTTGTTTCACAGTATCGATAATGAAAAATTTCTCGTAACTCTTAAGGTATGCATTTCCGCCCCTATGTTTACTGAGACTTTTTTGCTTTTAGCATCGTGTACTTTCAACTGTATGCGTTTAAGCCACTAATTATGATACTCCCTGTATTCATCTCCTTCCTTCTAAACCATTCGACCGATTTCAACCAAACTTGGTACGTATATCACTTACTGACTGAAAAGATTCGCTGTGGGGGTAAGAACAACACACATATGAAAAGGGTGCTGGTGGTGGTGCTGAAAAAGCACTGCAGCGCATGACGCGCGAATATACATAATTTATTCAACCAGTATTAGGAGATGGGAGCACTTAGTGACTTACAACAAAACGTTACACATAATTTCAGACATACACTACGTGATCAAAAGTATCCGGACACCCAAGAAAACATACGTTTTTCATTTTAGGTGCATTGTGCTGTCACCTACTGCCAGGTACTCCATATCAGCGACCTCAGTAGTCATTAGACAACGCGAGAGAGCAGAATGGGTCGTTCCGCGGAACTCACGGACATCGAACGTGGTCAGGTGATTGGGTGTCACTTGTATCATACGTCTGTACGCGAGATTTTCACATTCCTAAACGTCCCTGAGTCCACTGTTTTCCGATGGATAGTGAAGTGGAAACGTGAAGGGACACGTACAGCATACAGCACAAAAGCGTACAGGCCGACCTCGTCTATTGACTGACAGAGACCGCCGACAGTTGAAGAGGGTCGTAATGTGTAATAGGCAGACGTCTATCCAGACCATCAAACAGCAATTCCAAACAGTCAGGATCCACTGTAAGTATTATGACAGTTACGCGGAAGGTGAGAAAACTTGGATTTCATGATCGAGCAGCTGCTCATAAGCCACACATCACGCCGGTAATTGTCAAACGACGCCTCGCTTGGTGTAAGGAGCGTGAACATTGGACGACTGAACAGTGGAAAAACGTTGTGTGGAGTGACGAATCACGGCACACAATGTGGCGATCTGATGGCAAGGTATAGGTATGGCGAATGCCCGGTGAACGTCATCTGCCAGCGTGTGTAGTGCTAACAGTAAATTTCGGAGGCCGTGGTGTTATGGTGTGGTCGTGTTTTTCATGGAGGGAGCTCGCATTCCTTGTAGTTTTGTGTGGGACTCAGAGCACAGTCCTACATTCATCTTTTAAGCACTTTCTTGCTTCCCACTATTGAAGAGCAATTTGGGGGTGGCGATTTCATCTTTCAACACGATCGAGCACCTGTTAATAATGCACGGCCAGTGGCAGAGTGGTTACATGACATTAACATCCCTGCACAGAGTCCTGACCTGAATCCTATAGAACACCTTTGGGATGTTTTGGAACGCCAACTTCGTGCCAGGCCTCACCGATCGACATCGATACCTCTCGTCAGTGCGGCACTCCGTGAAGAATGGGCTGCCATTGCCCAAGAAACCTTCCAGCACCTAACGGACCGTATTCCTGCGAGAGTGGTAGCTGTCATAAAGGCTAAGGGTGGGCCAACACCATATTGAATTCCATCATTACCGATGGAGGGCGCCACTAACTTGTAAGTCATTTTCGGCCTAATGTTCTTTTAACCTAGGGAACTGGTTGATAGTCACTGGGCGCCAAGACAGGACTATAGGGTGGGTGGGTGATCATGTTCCACTGAAACTGTTGCAGGAGAGCAACGGTTTGCCGAGTGATGTGTGGGCTAGCGTTGTCATGGAGAACGTGTACGCCCTTGCTCAACATTCCTCTTCTCCGGTCCTGAATTGCCCGTTTGAGGTTTTTCAGAGTCTCACAGTACCTGTCAGCGATAATTGTGGACCCAGCGACTCAGCTCCGACGACGGAGTGAAAGAAGAGGTTCATAACTTTCTGAACAGCATGGCGGCGAGCTGGTATGACGTGGGCAAACAAAAACTGCCACAGTGTTTACAAAAATGCATCGACAGTAATGGTGACTTCGTTGAAAAATAGCTAAACGTTCAAGCTGTAAACTGATGTAAACCATTGTAGAAATAAACAAGTCTATGTACTTATAAAAAATAGGAGACCTTACTTTTGGGATTACCCTCGTACTTGTAAGTACAATGCCACGATTATGAAACAATATCTTAGGAAGATTGTTGAAACAGAACAGTGCTGTAGAGATACATTGAATGAGGTCGCGCTATTTTAAACAGTTGGATATTCGGTAGGATACAGGCTGTAATAAATTTTATGGCACTAAATACGCAATAAATTTGCAATACAATGTTCCCAAGACTATTCAAATATCATGTGTGGGTCTCCATTCTATCTTAATCACATTTTATAAAGTAATTTAGTAATACTGTCAATAATTAAATGCCATCCCCCCCCCCCCTCTCTCTCTCTCTCTCCTATCTCTCTTAGCTCTCTCTCTCTCTCTCTCTCTCTCTCTCTCTCTCCTATCTCTCTTAGCTCCCTCTCTCCCTGTCTCTCCCTCCCTCCCTCCCTCCCTCCCTCCCTCCCTCCCTCCCTCCCTCCCTCCCTCTCTCTCTCTCTCTCTCTCTCTCTCTCTCTCTCTCTCTCTCTCTCTCTCTCTCTTTCTCACTCTCTCTCTCTCTCTCTCTCTCTCTCTCTCTCTCTCTCTCACTCTTTCACTCAGTGTACCACCTGAGTGAACCTAAAGTAAGCAGTTAAATACACTGATGAGCCAAAATGTTATGACCACCAGCTTAACAAAGTGTTTGCTCACATTTGAAACGCAATACAACAGCGATTCCGTGTGGTATGAATTAGACAAGCACTCAGTAGTTTCTACATCTACATCTACATGACTACTCTGCAATACACATTTAAGTGTTTGGCAGATGGTTCATCGAACCACAATCATACTATCTCTCTACCATTCCACTCCCGAAGAGCGCGCGGGAAAAACGAACACCTAAACCTTTCTGTTCGAGCTCTGATTTCTCTTCTTTTATTTTGATGATCATTCCTACCTATGTAGGTTGGGCTCAACAAAATATTTTCGCATTCGGAAGAGAAAGTTGGTGACTGAAATTTCGTAAATAGATCTCGCCGCGACGAAAAACGTCTTTGCTGTAATGACTTCCATCCCAATTCGCGTATCATATCTGCCACACTCTCTCCCCTACTGCGAGATATTACAAAACGAGCTGCCCTTTTTTACACCCTTTCGATGTCCTCCGTCAATCCCACCTGGTAAGGATCCCACACCGCGCATCAATATTCTAACAGAGGACGAACGAGTGTAATGTAAGCTGTCTTTTTAGTGGACTTGTTGCATCTTCTAAGTGTCCTGCCAATGAAACGCAACCTTTGGCTCACCTTCCCCACAATATTATCTATGTGGTCTTTCCAACTGAAATTGTTCGTAATTTTAACACCCAGGTACTTAGTTGAACTGACAGCCTTGAGAATTGTACTATTTATCGAGTAATCGAATTCCAACGGATTTCTTTTGGAACTCATGTGGATCACCTCACACTTTTCGTTATTTAGCGTCAATTGCCACCTGCCACACCATACAGTAATCTTTTCTAAATCGCTTTGCAACTGATACTGGTCTTCGGATGACCTTACTAGACGGTAAATTACAGCATCATCTGCGAACAACCTAAGAGAACTGCTCAGATTGTCACCCAGGTCATTTATATAGATCAGGAACAGCGGAAAATGGTTCAAATGGCTCTGAGCACTATGGGACTTAACAGCTGTGGTCATCAGTCCCCTAGAACTTAGAACTACTTAAACCTAACTAACCTAAGGACATCACACACATCCATGCCCGAGGCAGGATTCGAACCTGCGACCGTAGCAGTCGCACGGTTCCGGACTGAGCGCCTAGAACCGCGAGACCACCGCGGCCGGCAGGAACAGCAGAGGTCCCAGGACGCTTCCCTGGGGAACACCTGATATCACTTCAGTTTTACTCGATGATTTGCCGTCTATTACTATGAACTGCAACCTTCCTGACAGGAAATCACGAATCCAGTCGCACAACTGAGACGATACCCCATAGGCCCACAGCTTGATTAGAAGTCGCTTGTGAGGAACGGTGTCAAAAGCTTTTCGGAAATCTAGAAATACGGAATCAACTTGAGATCCCCTGTCGATAGCGGCCATTACTTCGTGCGAATAAAGAGCTAGCTGCGTTGCACAAGAACGATGTTTTCTGAAACCATGTTGATTACGCATCAATAGATCGTACCCTTCGAGGTGATTCATAATGTTTGAATACAGTATATGCTCCAAAACCCTACTGCAAACCGACGTCAATGATATAGGTCTGTAGTTAGATGGATTACTCCTACTACCCTTCTTAAACACTGGCGCGATCTGCGCAATTTTCCAATCTGTTTGTACAGATCTATCGGTGAGCGAGCGGTTGTATATGAGTACTAAGTAGGGAGCTATTGTATCAGCGTAATCTGAAAGGAACCTAATCGGTATACAATCTGGACCTGAAGACTTGCCCGTATCAAGCGATTTGAGTTGCTTCGCAACCCCTAAGGTATCTACTTCTAAGAAACTCATGCTAGCAGCTGTTCGTGTTTCAAATTCTGGAATATTCCATTCATCTTCCCTGGTGAAGGAATTTCGGAAAACTGCGTTCAATAACTCCGCTCTAGCGGTACAGTCGTCGGTAACAGTACCATCGGCACTGCGCAGCGAAGGTATTGACTGCGTCTTGCCGCTTGTGTACTTTACATACGACCAAATTTTTTTCGGATTTTGTACCAAATTTCGAGACAATGTTTCGTTGTGGAACCTATTAAAGGCATCTCACATTGATGTCCGTGCCAAATTTCGCGCGTCTGTAAATTTTAGCCAATCTTCGGGATTTCGCGTTCTTCTGAAATTCGCATGCTTTTTCCGTTGCCTCTGCAACAGAGTTCGGACCTGTTTTGTGTACCACGGGGGATCAGTTCCATCTCTTACCAATTTATGAGGTATGAATCTCTCAATTGCTGTTGCTACTATATCTTTGAATTTGAGCCACATCTCGTCTACATTTGCATAGTCAGTTCGGAAGGAATGGAGATTGACTCTTAGGAAGGCTTCTAGTGACACTTTATCCGCTTTTTTAAATAAAATTATTTTGCGTTTGTTTCTGGTGGATTTGGAAGAAACGGTATTGAGCCTAGCTACAACGACCTTGTGATCACTAATCCCTGTATCAGTCATGATGCTCTCTATCAGCTCTGGATTGTTTGTGGCTAAGAGGTCAAGTGTGTTTTCGCAACCATTTACAATTCGCGTGGGTTCGTGGACTAACTGCTCGAAATAATTTTCGGAGAAAGCATTTAGGACAATCTCGGAAGATGTTTTCTGCCTACCACCGGTTTTGAACAAGTATTTTTGCCAACATATCGAGGGAAGGTTGAAGTCCCCACCAACTATAACCGTATGAGTGGGGTATTTATTTGTTACGAGACTCAAATTTTCTCTGAACTGTTCCGCAACTATATCATCGGAGTCTGGGGTTCGGTAGAAGGAGCCAATTATTAACTTAGTTCGGCTGTTAAGTATAACCTCCACCCATACCAATTCGCACGGAGTATCTACTTCGACTTCACTACAAGAGAAACCACTACTGACAGACACAAACACTCCACCACCAATTCTGCCTAATCTATCTTTCCTGAACACCGTCTGAGACTTCGTAAAAATTTCTGCAGAACTTATTTCAGGCTTTAGCCAGCTTTCTGTACCTATAACGATTTCAGCTTCTGTGCTTTCTATTAGCGCTTGAAGCTCAGGGACTTTCCCAGCACAACTACAACAATTTACAACTACAATTCCGACTGTTCCTTGATCCAAGCACGTCCTGTATTTGCCATGCACCCTTTGAGATTGCAGCCCACCCCGTACTTTCCTGAGGCCTTCTAACCTAAAAAAACGCCCAGTCCACGCCACACAGCCTCCGCTACCCGTGTAGCCGCCAGCTGAGTGTAGTGAACTCCTGACCTATTCAGCGGAACCCAAACCCCACCACCCTATGGCGCAAGTCAAGGAATCTGCAGCCAACACGGTCGCAAAACCGTCTGAGCCTCTGATTCAGACCCTCCACCCGGCTCTGCACCAAAGTTCCGCAGTCGGTTCTGTCAACGATGCTGCAGATGGTGAGCTCTGCCTTCATCTCGTTTCCGGAGGTATATGGCGCCAGATGTCTACGGACACACCGCCTTTAAATTACGGACCTATAGTTTGAGCTCACGGAGCTGACAGCCGATAGCGTCCCAAGTGTATTCCACTGGATTCAAATCAGGCGAATTTGTTGGGCAAGACATCAGTATGAATTCACTATCTTCCCTCTCAAACCACTGTAGTAAGAGTCTGGCCTTGTAAGACGCACATTTATCCTGCCGGAAGATGCCATCGCCTTCAGGGACAACGTGAATCATGAAAGAGACGCACCTGGTCCGTAATAATGCCCACGTAGTTCACAGTAGTCATGATGGCTTCGATTACTTCCACAGGTCCTACGGAAAATCACGTGAATGTCCCCCATAGCGTAATACTGCCGCCACCGGCCTACGTCCGTGGCGCAGTGTACGTCTGGAGCAGCTGTTCACCTGAATGGTGGCGGATCCGGACACGACCATTGAGAGGAACCGACCAGGCGACACGCTTCCATAGATCCAAAGTGCAATCTCGATGATCTGGTGCTAACTGCAATCAGAATTTGCAAAATCCTGCAAGTGTTTCAAATGGTTACCCTGACCCAGAAAGGTAAGAGCTGGACACACCTTTCAAGACACAAGCTGAATTACTGTGCACAAACGGATTAACGAAACGGAAGAATTTATGGCCCTAGCTGTGGAGCGTATAGTGGTGAACTACACAATATCATATGAAGATAGTAACTGTTCTCGAAAGAACAGATACCACTGATGACCGTGCAGCTTCTCTAGAATAAATGATGATTAATTGAAATCTTCAGCCGCCGTCAGGTGTTGTCGATATATCTCGATGGGGAGAGTTGAAAATGTTTGCTCCGACCGGGACTCCAACCCGGGATCTGCTGCTTACATGGCACATGGCAGACGCTGTATCCATCATTTTGTTCACTTTTGTTCGTTGCATCTGCTCGAGGCGGACGTCGTAAGACATCCGTTTAAGTTCGTTGTTGATCGATTAACCCAGGTTTTTTTGTTTTTTAATTACAGAGGGCAGGTAACCCTCTGACCGAAAACGCTGAGTTACCGTGCCGGCAGGCATCTGAGCCACTAAGGACACAGATGAATAGCGCGACTGCAGCGACTTATCCTTTGCACACTTCCCTTGAGACACACATTCCCAACTGTCCACAATCTACCTACGTAATGTACCTAATAGGTATTTGCCCATCCACTCATTACTCGCGCCCACTAAGGTGGCGATTCCCGTAAGAGTTAAAATGAGTAATAGAAGGTGTTAACATACGCAAGTTTTAAGCAAAGAGGTTAATTTATTCCATTAAAAAGACAAACATGAAATGCATCTGACTATCTACCAATCACAGCTAATATTACAAAGCTTCCCTGCATGGTTTACAGCAGGTGAACTTGTTAGTTCTCAGAGTTACTTGAATGGCTTGAGAATGTGCCCTTTAGACACAACTGACATTCCAGAAATAACGCACAAGCTTCTAACTAATTGAACACACTGGCTGATAGCCTGACCTCTGGACTGAGAAACACATACTGGTGCTGCTAATAATGCTCACCGTGCGTTATCAGGATGAGGTATGCAGAGTGTTGTCGTCCTGACTGTCCCTCTCAAGTACGGACGATACGAACCCTGGATCTCGAACACATTCCTAGATCGGCCCATGTCACCATCTCTGGACGAACTCTGCCACGCGCACCTCGTCTCTGTCCCCTAACGAACTGCCAAATTTTCTAGCCGAATCATACAGCCGGCATTCTCCTTCCCACCGAACACAACATGACTACCAATCGCTGTATAAGAGCATTCAGCCCGCCAATGGCGTGAGTGTGTCTTCCGCGAAAATTCCACCAAGAAAAACGCGTTGCCTTAAAACTCCAATGACTTTTCGATCGTCCTCCTCTTCCAAAAATCTGCTCCCAATGATCCATTTTCCTGATGTCGGAGGCGTTTTTAAAATCACAACTTTTTGTACCCAAAAAGAAAAAAAAAACTATTCTCGAGGTCAGGCTCTTATTTTGTGGCATGCTGTGGATCTTTGGGAAAATGCTAGACTATTTTCTGCGGAAGTCAGTCTTCAGAATACAGTAGAGCACCCCCAGTTTCCTGCTGATTAAAGTTCTTAATCCCCCTCCCCACTAAGCACTGCTCGACAGCTAGGCTGGAGACGGAAACGAACAATAGCACTGGTCTCCCAGGGCTTGCCTGGCGATGTAACTTTCATAGAGACAACAGCTCACGCTATCAGTGCTGTGCGAATGCCAAGAGTATCTGCTTGGCTGCTCGGGCCCACATTTTCATTACGTCGGACACTGACTTGCCCTTCCCATCTTTCCCAGATTCAGCGTGCTCCCTGTTCCCAAGCACTCTCTGAAAGGAAAGAAAAAGAAGAGTTGAACCAGTTAAATGTAGTTATGGTATAACGTCAGTTAGAGGTCGGTACATACAGTCTCTACAGCCCAGTTCGTTTTTACAAGCCATCATGATAATAGTCTGCCTCCTCATTATCCTCTTAGTACAGTGTAATTTTCATATTTCATTAAATGGGGCATGCCAAGTAGCTTTCTGCTTTTCAAATTAAGGACGTCATTTAGTCAATGTGACTATTCGTTGAGGTCGTCTTCTGTGCAACCCTGTGTTCGGCTTTGTGCGCTGAACATTGTGGTCTGAAACACTTGCGCCTGCTCACGCACTTCACTGTGTTTTAGGTCTGTCACTGTTCTGCTTTACAAAGCAAGCGAGCCTCGGACCTCCACATTCTGTGCTGAGGCGTCGCCGTCCAGCGTCTTGTCGCTCACGACACAGGAACACGCAAACAGCTAAACAGATTCGTTGTATTCGAGAAATTCGTTACCGGGCGCCTGTCGTTAAGGCCAAGTTCTCTCAAAACTAGGCAAGGTTTGGAATTTTTTCTTGAGACAATTATAAAAACGAAGAAGGGATCCTTTTGCGCATTATGATCGATCATACTTTGAACTTTATTCTAGATTTTTCAATAAAAAAACAAAATGGCGCCCGTAACAATGGTTTAATCAAGAGCGCGAGAGTTTGAAGTACGCAGACTGAGTGCTATGTAGCCCGTCAGCAGTTATCTGAAATCAAAAATGGATAACATCAGTCGATTCTACATTAAATTTATGGGCGCTTATACCCACAATGAAATAACCTTAGATTTAACGATATGGTGCTAACTCTGAGTTCGATGCACTCTTTATGGCTTCACAAAAAACTGTTAATATTAACAAATTCGTATATTACAGGCATAAGCTCCCAAGAAAAATAATTTACTTTTCGGAGGTCAAAAGTAGAAGTTAATAAACTGAATTGTGTTTATTTTATGCTGGACACAGTTTTGAAAAATCGTTTCTAGAGAAAAACGTCTTTAAAGTTTAGGGAAAATTTTTATATGTACTATTAGTTGCATTGCTGCAGTAGTTGTATTGTTGCATAAAAACTACATATTATTATATATTTTTGATGTCGCTGAACACAAATCTGAAGTTAGATTTTGAAAATTCAAAATGGCTAATCCAATATGGTGGACCATAAATTTTGTTTTGATCAGTTTTGACCAAAATTTCATCAAAAAATAGTGTTTTCTTACTTGTGTGCAATTGCACGATCGTATATCAACGCTTCCTCTAACTCGAAATGTTCCCGGAGAGCAATTCTGACAAAAACCGATCTGGCTGAACTGGATATGCTGCGTTCGGCAGCCTGTTAACGTTATTCGTCAGGTTTTTCGGCGAATATGCCTGCATGCATGCTGCAATATAAATAGTTTTGGGAACGTACGTCACGGCACAAGTTTGCTCTTGAGCCGCTACGGCTGAGGGCGTCCCACGGCGGCCGTGACAATGCTTCGAACAATGGGCTGTAGAAACAATTTTGTAACGCACAGAAAATCTTTTCGTCCCAACATTGTAAACATATATACCTTTAAAAATTCGATATAAAAATCGAATTTTCGACCATTTGGAATGAGAACCTGGCCTTAAAAAAATGCTTTTTGTCAAAGTTGCTTGTGTCAGTCGATTTTCTTATCGTCGCTAGAATGATTTCCCTTCGCTTCTGATCCGCTTTCACCAGCAGCAGTGCCAGCATATGGGCTTCAGTGTTGCGCTGGACTGTGGTCATAAAGTTTTTGCTTATCACTGCCTGTAAATGCTTATGTTGGGATTTCGTTTTTTGGTTCTTAAACTGTACTACCACAATATGCCAAATATCCCTATTATAGTGTTCCACAGATGAATACAACTACTACCACACATTACTTTCTGGTAAACTTAAATGTTTTACGATACTATTGCCCACAATTCTGAAAAAGATTCGTACCAAGTATAGTATCCTTCTACTGTTCAACGGACACAACCCAAAGTACCAACATTTTCCCAGTCATATGACAGTGAAACTTGATAGATAACTAACTCATTATTGTAGAAGCGACACAAGCTGAAAAAAAAATACTTCCTGTTTTGGCCACCAGGTGCAAATTTGGCGCTGTGCAGCATCTAGTCAACGTCTCTGATCCTCACATTGAACAAACTGTTAATAATAAAATCAACAGTATGCCTTTCTCGCTTGTTTGACCTTTTCTGAACATAACCCGTTCCAAATCCATTACATACAAAAACATTTCCATTCTGGTATGTGGTACTTACTGGCATTATGGTAAACGTGGAAGGTAGCACCCGCATTCACACAACCTGTTTATTTAAAATATATAAACAGTGTTTTACAGATAATCGAAGCATTTAACCATACAATTTTCCTTAACAAATGAACAAATTTGCAAAATTCTTTTGACCTTAAACCTTAAGTTGAATAAGCTTTTAAAATTTACCAAAGAAATCTGAAGTGCTGTGTTTCAAAATAGCAAACAATATGACAATGATTACAAGACGGCTGGACCTGCAGCCCACCCGTTATCGGGTGGCCGGCCACTGTGGCCGAGCGGTTCTCGGCGCTTCAGTCCGGAACCGCGCTGCTGCTATGGTCGCAGGTTCGGATCCTGCCTCAGGCATGGATGTGTGTGTTGTCCTTAGTTAGGTTTAGGTAGTTCTAAGTCTAGGGGACTGATGACCTCAGATGTTAAGTCCCATAGTGGTTGGTTGGTTTGAGGAAGGAGACCAGACAGCGTGGTCATCGGTCTCATCGGATTAGGGAAGGATTGGGAAGGAAGGCGGTCGTGCCCTTTCAGAGGAACCATCCCGGCATTTGCCTGGAGTGATTTAGGGAAATCACGAAAAACCTAAATCGGGATGGCCGGACGCGGGATTGAACCGTCGTCCTCCCGAATGCGAGTCCAGTGTCTAACCACTGCGCCACCCCGCTCGGTAAGTCCCATAGTGCTTACAGCCATTTGAACCATTCGTTATCGGGTGAAACAGCGGTGTTTACTACCGCGTTGGACACAGTCTGTCTTACTAAATGCCCTTCTGCACGACATAAAAACTATATAAGCACCATTGATGACAAGAGTCATTCAGTTACTCAGAAGAGATGACTTAAATTTTAATTTGAAAGCTGTAAGTCGAAAGTTGCAACCAAGTGGCGACTGGACCCAACCCATCCCTTCTGACAATTTTGTTTTCAATAAAGCCCTGGTGACAGTGGGATGTTGATATTTTCAAAGTTAAACTGATTGTCAGTTATTGAGACCGATCTGAAGGAACGTCTTAAAAAATTACTTGTGAATACCTATTACAAGAGAACTCACTAGGCGAAACCACAAGATCCAGCTAAAATACCCCAATAATGAACTGGTCTTTCAAACATAGAAACGAACAGCTTAGTATAACAGGTTGTTCAGATTGTAACTAATGACTGAGAAATACAATTACAATCATAGAACTGAACCAGTTAACAGCTAAATCTAAACACAATGTCTATCTTTTGTTTAACGGCAACCTGTGCCTTACTACAATTCCTCCGGCTGTATTTACGACCAAGATCTGATTACTTAGAACATTAATGAGCGGGTACGAACCAGAAAGGAAAGGCACTATAATAGCGGGACAAATTTTCGAACGGCAACTAATGTATTAGTACAATACTATTGCCTATATTTACGACCAAAGAGCCGACAGAGTAAAATTCTGAGGGTCGGGTACAAACCAGAAAATAATAAGAAGGGCAGGTAGAAAATGAAACAAATCATCACGAGGATTACAGAATGTTACCCTGTAACCTCCCCCTCACTTATCGACCTTAATGACAGTGAAAAATGAAACCGCGTGTACCTAATGGGAATTTTGGAAAAGCAATCGTCACCAAAATTAATCTGTCGGTAAAGAGGGAGGAAAGGGTTACATCTAAATGAACGGAAAAATGCTAACGAAACAGGTGGAAATTAATATTGAAAAGAGGTAAAGTTAATAAAGAAAGTAAATGTGCGGCCGTTATGTTAACAATTAACTAGTGGTAATTAGATATTTGAGATTTGGGGGAAATTACGGTCGCCAGTCCTAAAGACAATTACTATAGTAACTGAAAAAGAAAGATTATTACACATATAATTAGCACTAGAAGCGAGCAACTGAAGGTTGACAAGTGTAGTGGGAAAACTGAAAGTTTGTCAGAAGTAATAAATTTCGCTACACTCTGACTTAATTCAGCAAAAGAATTAATAAAACCGGAAAATCGAAAGTTAATTTAGTGACTGAAGTTAATAGTGAGCTTTCTTTCTGAAGCACATCGAAATTCAGTAAAATACGGTTAGTCTTGGACTACCTCAACAATCATTTCAAAACCTACTTGAATCTACGCAATTTAGAAATAAGAGATTTAACGTTGAACTTGAATTAAATGATTCTGAACAATTAACAATAGTAAAATTTAGTATGTACCAAGCTGAGCTGCAGTCACAGGTAAGCTAAAACACGGTAACAAAACTCGCACTCTTAATTTGTGCTTGTTTAATCTAAATATTGTAGCCAGCTATGAATACCTTAACTGAACTTTGAAATTAAAGCAATGAAATCGAATGATGCTGCTTTAATGCTGGTGTTTGAATTTCAACGACACTCGGGTTCATTCCGGAAAAGGAAGGGACCCTGCTTGGTAATGCAATTGGGACAATGAGCAACAAAGGTTCATGCTACGTTGCTGTAATTTTGTGATTTGAACAGTTTTAAAAGCTGAGGTCTGCCATACAGTTCTAAAACTTTACGTGCTTCCAGTCTTCCTTGTTGGTTGATTGAGGGTTGAAGCCGTCGACCAAGGAGGTGGCGACAGTCACTCATTGTCGGCCGTCGCTGTTGCAGAAGCTGGATGTTGTCGCGCCTTCTTCTCGACACGGTCACCAGGCGAAACAGGCTCTTGATGTGCGCCAGCTAATTCTTCCCGTCCGCGACACCATGTCAGAAACAATCATCGCGAGTCGAGCGCAATTACATGCTGCCAAACCCCGAAAGCGCTGCAACTCGCGGGAGCGTCACACAACACACCTGCTCCACTGCACTACCCCAGCCAGACTCCCTCTCTGCCCGGGCTCCACGCGGCAGAGTTAACACTACCAAAGATCCTACACACTTTGATTCTTCACACGACCTATCGATGTAATCGTTCGATAGCAGTTTTCCCTAGGCAAGACCCAGCGTAAAAATACAAATAATATTTACGAAACAAACCAATTATACATCGACATAAATGCATAAATATATATATATATATATATATATATATATATATATATATATATATATACAAATAGTAAAACAATTACAATATGTAAAGACACAGAAACGTCATATATTCAGGTAACAAAAATAAGGAAAAAAAATTATAGTACAATAGATGGAAATAGGAGGATATGCATTTCCGGCGTTACACGTGCCCCACATTGTCTGAGGATGTTCGTGTAACCTAAACAGACTCAGAAAATGTCCCAAAAAAGAAACAGCGGAAATGCATATGCTCAAAACATCAACAACATTTAGCATTCGCCTAATTAACCATAAACCAATTTTTAGACGATAATAATTGAGTGGAGACACTCCTAATCTTATTCCCCTCTGTCATCTTGATCAAAATAAAACAGGTTGACAACATATTAAAATTCATAGAAAACATAGAAAATGGTTTAGCTATTCTAAAATCGTCAAAATCCATAACACTATCAAGAAATGGAATACTATTTACAAAATTAATCAGAGTACATGGTCATAAAAACAGGTAGATCAAAATACGCAAATTAATTATTAATTACATAGAATACACATTTTATATAACCTTTTCATAATTAATACTCTCGTCATGAGAGTCCACTTAATGCTAAACAAGAAAATAATATTCAGCAGATCGAAAAAACCATAAATATTGACAGTAGAATTCTTTCAGCTGTCCAGGAAGAAAAACAATTCCGCCTTCCCTACCCGCAAGTACAAAGAATGCCGACAGCGGCGCAAGAGCCGACAGCGGCACAAGAGCCGACAGCGGCTTCGCCTCGCAAGTATTGTTGCGCCCGCCTGTGCGGCACGCTTGATCTCACTCGCCTGTGTAACGGCATTTCCAGAACGTCCGTTTCACTGAATTCTTTAGGAAAAACTCACTCCCGAGTAATCTCAAGGAGTCCCTTAATACTATCACAGTGGATAACTCAACACTGTCCATCATCACACGCATGTACTAGCCTGAAACTTAAAACAGCGTCTAAGTACATCGGCAATGACTAATAAAACACACATTCATGAAATCTTACAGCAAGTTACAAAATATTTTCATTCCTTAATCTACTGTGACTCAGCTGAAAACTTAAACTAGCAGCTTGGTTTTAAAATTGATTAATATTCAGTAACTCTTAAATCATATAATCAACATTAGTTACTTATTAATTACAACTTCTTTAATGACCTCTAGGTCAGGCAAAAGCATCGCAACATGGCACATCCTTAAATCTTACACTCTATATCTACATACTGTACAAATTACCCTTTCTGTGGTACTAATCAATCCTTGGTTGGTACAATTTCAGGTCTACAATGTTCCGTATACCTAATAGTTTTCCAGAGCTTGGATACTCTAAGCAATAAGCATTTGTGTGAGGTATACCAATGACTTTATATGGTCCATTATAAACAAACTTAAATTTAGAGATTTCATAGTCTATCTCGCTCGATTTCTCATGAACTTTTACAAGTACTAAGTCTCCGATTGCAAACTTAGCAAAACGAGCTTTAGCGTCATGACGACGTATGCGAGCATCGGCTTTTAGCTTCATTACTTCTCGCAAACGATCTTTTTTCACACCAATACTAATGTTAATCCGTGGAGGGAATTTGATTATCTCTTCCACTTCACTTTCTACTCTTTTGTCAATGCCGAAATTCCTCACGTTACGGCAGTTCAAATTCATACCTACATCAATGCCATCCGGCCAGTTAACAATGTGTATAGGCTGGTATTGCCTATGCACACCGTCTCCTGCCTCGTCAAAGCTAACTACTATTGTTTTATCTTGTGACGTACATGTCAAAGTTTTGCTTTCGCAATTAATCACTGTACGGTACTTTAATAGCCAATCTAACCCGATAATTACTTCCGTAGTTAAGTCTGGCACGACGACAAACTCTTGTTCAAATCGTGCCCCACATATCTCGATGTTGACAAAAATCTGTTTTGTGACCGGTTTACTGGCCTTCCCAGTAGCACCGATAATTTTCACTCCTGTTACTGGCATAACTACGGTGCCAGGTCTGTCTTTCAGTAACTCAAATATTTTCCCAGATACAGCACTCAATTCTGCACCGGTGTCAATCAACACGTTTAGTTGTAGGTCGTGCATATTAACAGACACTACTATCTGTCTACACTTGTCCTCGACTGTTTCTTTATTTTCCCACAATAAATCCTCGTCTACATCCAGGTCACTCCAGAAAAACCCATCTGGCTTTTTCAGCCTCTGTTCACATACAGTTTTAATTTCAACACGTTTGTCCTGAGGCTTAGTCTGTAGCTTCGCCTCCAATACCGAAACCTTTTCCTCTAACTCGTCAACTAGTGAGTGTTGCTTTGCTATCAATTCACTAATTGTCACCTTCGTTGATTCCTCTTTAGTCAGATTGATCTCATCTGCCAATCTACCTGGAGAAATGTGCCCAGTAGTATCTGCAATTACTTCCTCTGGATCTGCGCAACCCACACTGTTATCGTCTGACCGTATAACGTCAGCTCTAACCTCATACTCGCTGTAATCTACGTGCTTTTCTACCAATCGTGTCCGGCTATCACTAAAATTCTTGTAATCTTTCCCCTTAATACTTTCGCAATGCTTAAACTGGAGTTTTGCGTCGGATGGGTCGGCCACTTCTACCACTATAACTTTCGGTAAAGCCTGCCGGTCAGGGCGAGAACTTTCCGTTACTACTTCAACATCCAACTCTTGCGGGACGAAACACGAGGAATCTTGCTCGTGCTCCCCATTAACATCAACTATTTCTGGTAAAGTCTGCCGGTTAGGGCCAGAACTTTCTATCACTTCACAAACACTATCTTCCTGCGGGACGAGACGCGGCAAATCCTGCCCGTGCTCCCCATAGACACTTCTCCCGTACAGGCCCCTATAATCTCTTAGTTCGTCGTATAAGCGACTGAACTGCCTTAGCCAGACCTCATCCCTCTCTGCATCCCCTCGCTCGATGACGGACGTTTTATCCGACATCTGATCTTCTCTCAACACTTGCGAATCATTCTTAAACTCAATCTCCAGTTCCGCTGTGGGTATTACAGCTGCCACTTTATAATCGATTTCCGGAACACTACTTAAATTGTTCTCACTGACAGTGAATGTACTTCCTACTGCCGTGTATACAGCTGATCTACTACTTGTGGGCGCACTCCTTTCTCCTAACACTGGCACACTCTCCCGCCGTTGATTATTCCACACGGAATTTTCATAACGACGACACCTGGGTTTTCTCCTGTTATTGGGCCGCCAAAATTTCTCCACGCCCGGTCGGCCCCTCACCGGCGCGGCTAATGGTTTCCCTGTCTCGTCCCAGCAGATACGGTCCCCGGATGCTGCTGAGGCGGCTGATCACACCCTCTGGCGTTATTACTATTCTGTGAAGCCCGTATCACGTTAGTACGATACTGGTTTCCGTCATTCCTGTTATTATTTGCATTGTACCGATTGTTATTACGGTCCGAACCATTATTGTTATTGCTGCCATGGTTGCGGTATGCATTATTCCCATGGCTATCGTTGTTGTGGTTGCTGTGGTACCCGTTGTTGTTACCACGGCCTCTACCACTGTCGCGATTATTGCGCCAATTGTCCTCGTCCTCAACTCTTCCCAGGAAATCATTGATTGTCTTGTAATTGCTTCCTACGTATCGTTTTGTATCATCTGGAAGCTTCTTGTAGAGTTCCCAGACTATTTCGGATTCCGTGCGGCGATCACGCAAATATTCCAACGTGCGGATCCAGCCCTCACAAAACTCCTTCATCGAGCCGCGCGAATTCGCATCGAAAGGCCTCGATACGACAAATTCGCGCCAGACACTTAGTTGTTTTTGCTCTGACCAGTATTCCGCCAGAAACAAATTTTTAAACTCGTCAAAAGTGAGGTTCGTAATGTTGAGGTTTAAGCCCCAACGCTTGGCATCACCAGCCAACACGTCAATAACCGCATTAATTTTTCTCTCATTAGTCCATGATCTGGGTAAAACTCTTTCACAATTCTTAATGAAATCCGTCGCGTGTATACCGCCTTTTTTCAAGGGGTCGAACCGCTCCTCTTTCGTCAACAATTCCGAACTATGTTCATAGATTGGCACATAGCTCTGTTTTTCGTCAAGTTTCTTTTCTAATTCCGACACTCTCGTAATTACTTGGCAAGTGGTTTTCGCAAGCGTTTCTACTTCCCTTTTTTTCTCTTCGCAGGTATTAGATTGGCACATAGCTCTGTTTTTCGTCAAGTTTCTTTTCTAATTCCGACACTCTCGTAATTACTTGGCAAGTGGTTTTCGCAAGCGTTTCTACTTCCCTTTTTTTCTCTTCGCAGGTATTAGCCTGCTTCGTCACTTTGGCATCTACTTCGGATACTAAAGCCTTTAAAGTTTCCACCTTCTTTTGATCCTCTTTTTTCACTAATTGCATTTGTTCCGTCACCTTATTCTCGATGATCGGAGCAACTGATTCTCCTACACTTTTCTCGATTCTGCTAATTTCGGAATAAAAACGAGTATTTATGCTCGCAATTTCCGCCTGAACGCCTATCATTTCCTGTTTAAGATTACCGATTTCGGTATTAATCACAACAATTTCTTCTTTGATTTTATCAACTTTTGTGTTAACAACTCCAACATTGTTGTTAACAACATTAATAGCTTTGTTCTGACTGTCTAGCTTTCGTTCAATTTTTTCAGACTGAGCTTCTTGCTTGGCCGATTGACTCTTGATTTCGTTAATCAAAACATTCAATAAATCAGTTAAATTCCCGGAAACTACCGGTTTTACTTGCGTAGCGGCTTCCTCTTTAATTGTCCCCCCCGTATTCTTCATCAAGGGATTCACATTTGATTTTCACTTCCGATTCCGAAACATTTTCTAAAGTTTGGAATTCCATTTCTGCTCTTTGTTGCGTTTCGGCGGTCGCGTCTTTCATGCTAGCCGCCTGCCCCTGAACAATGGGTACCGCGGTGCGCGTTTCCCACTGTTCGACCGATTGTTCCGTATCCAAGTCTACCAAATTTTGGCAATTGTTGCCTTCACTCATTTTAATAATTTTCAATATAAATGCCAAATCTCAAATCTAATTAGGATTCCTCACACTAATATTCTCGCTGACGTATCGACCATTTGGTAACCAGTACTTTGTTACGAGATTTGCACAATGCAAAATTCGTGTCCAGAACAGCCTCAAATCGGAAGATTGTCCTGTCACCAGCTCGCCACGTGCAACCTCCCCCTCACTTATCGACCTTAATGACAGTGAAAAATGAAACCGCGTGTACCTAATGGGAATTTTGGAAAAGCAATCGTCACCGAAGTTAATCTGTCGGTAAAGAGGGAGGAAAGGGTTACATCTAAATGAACGGAAAAATGCTAATGAAACAGGTGGAAATTAATTTTGAAATGGGGTAAAGTTAATAAAGAAAGTAAATGTGCGGCCGTTACGTTAACAATTAACTAGTGGTAATTAGATATTTGAGATTTGGGGGAAATTACGGTCGCCAGTCCTAAGGACAATTACTATAGTAACTGAAAAAGAAAGATTATTACACATATAATTAGCACTAGAAGCGTGGCAACTGAAGGTTGACAAGTGTAGTGGGAAAACTGAAAGTTTGTCAGAAGTAATAAATTTCGCTACACTCTGACTTAATTCAGCAAAAGAATTAGTAAAACCGGAAAATCGAAAGTTAATTTAGTGACTGAAGTTAATAGTGAGCTTTCTTTCTGAAGCACATCGAAATTCAGTAAAATACGGTTAGTCTTGGACTACCTCAACAATCATTTCAAAACCTACTTGAATCTACGCAATTTAGAAATAAGAGATTTAACTTTGAACTTGAATTAAATGATTCTGAACAATTAACAATAGTAAAATTTAGTACGTACCAAGCTGAGCTGCAGTCACAGGTAAGCTAAAATGTTGTTGTGGTCTTCAGTCCTGAGACTGGTTTGATGCAGCTCTCCATGCTACTCTATCCTGTGCAAGCTTCTTCATCTCCCAGTATCTACTGCAACCTACATCCTTCTGAATCTGCTTAGTGTATTCATCTCTTGGTCTCCCTCTACGATTTTTACCCTCCACACTGCCCTCCAATGCTAAATTTGTGATCCCTTGATGCCTCAAAACATGTCCTACCAACCGATCCCTTCTTCTAGTCAAGTTGTGCCACAAACTTCTCTTCTCCCCAATCCTATTCAATACCTCCTCATTAGTTACGTGATCTACATACCTTATCTTCAGCATTCTTCTGTGGCACCACATTTCGAAAGATTCTATTCTCTTCTTGTCCAAACTAGTTATCGTCCATGTTTCACTTCCATACATGGCTACACTCCATACAAATACTTTCAGAAACGACTTCCTGACACTTAAATCTATACTCGATGTTAACAAATGTCTCTTATTCAGAAACGCTTCCCTTGCCATTGCCAGTCTACATTTTATATCCTCTCTACTTCGACCATCATCGGTTATTTTACTCCCTAAATAACAAAACTCCTTTACTACTTTAAGTGTCTCATTTCCTAATCTAATTCCCTCAGCATCACCCGACTTAATTCGACTACATTCCATTATCCTCGTTTTGCTTTTGTTGATGTTCATCTTATATCCTCCTTTCAAGACACTGTCCATTCCATTCAACTGCTCTTCCAAGTCCTTTGCTGTCTCTGACAGAATTACAATGTCACCGGCGAACCTTAAAGTTTTTACTTCTTCTCCATGAATTTTAATACCTACTCCGAATTTTTCTTTTGTTTCCTTTACTGCTTGCTCAATATACAGATTGAATAGCATCGGGGAGAGGCTACAACCCTGTCTTACTCCTTTCCCAACCACTGCTTCCCTTTCATGCCCCTCAACTCTTATAACTGCCATCTGGTTTCTGTACAAACTGTAAATAGCCTTTCGCTCCCTGTATTTTACCCCTGCCACCTTCAGAATTTGAAAGAGAGTATTCCAGTTAACATTGTCAAAAGCTTTCTCCAAGTCTACAAATGCTAGAAACGTAGGTTTACCTTTACTCAATCTTTCTTCTAAGATAAGTCGTAAGGTCAGTATTGCCTCACGTGTTCCAACATTTCTACGGAATCCAAACTGATCTTCCCCGAGGTCGGCTTCTACCGGTTTTTCCATTCGTCTGTAAAGAATTCGCGTTAGTATTTTGCAGCTGTGACTTATTAAACTGATTGTTCGGTAATTTTCACATCTGTCAACACCTGCTTTCTTTGGGATTGGAATTATTATATTCTTCTTGAAGTCTGAGGGTATTTCACCTGTCTCATACATCGTGCTCACCAGATGGTAGAGTTTTGTCATGACTGGCTCTCCCGAGGGCATCAGTAGTTCAAATGGAATGTTGTCTACTCCCGGGGCCTTGTTTCGACTCAGGTCTTTCAGTGCTCTGTCAAACTCTTCACGCAGTATCTTATCTCCCATTTCGTCTTCATCTACATCCTCTACCATTTCCATAATATTGTCCTCAAGTGCATCGCCCTTGTATAAACCCTCTATATACTCCTTCCACCTTTCTGCCTTCCCTTCTTCGCTTAGAACTGGGTTGCCATGTGAGCTCTTGATATTCATCCAAGTGGTTCTCCTCTCTCCAAAGATCTCTCTAATTTTCCTGTAGGCAGTATCTATCTTACCCCTAGTGAGACAAGCCTCTACATCCTTACATTTGTCCTCTAGCCATCCCTGCTTAGCCATTTTGCACTTCCTGTCGATATCATTTTTGAGACGTTTGTATTCCTTTTTGCCTGCTTCATTTACTGCATTTTTATATTTTCTCCTTTCATCAATTAAATTTAATATTTCTTCTGTTACCCAAGGATTTCTATTAGCCCTCGTCGTTTTACCTACTTGATCCTCTGCTGCCTTCACTACTTCATCCCTCAGAGCTACCCATTCTTCTTCTACTGTATTTCTTTCCCCCATTCCTGTCAATTGTTCCCTTATGCTCTCCCTGAAACTCTGTACAACCTCTGGTTCTTTCAGTTTATCCAGGTCCCATCTCCTTAAATTCCCACCTTTTTGCAGTTTCTTCAGTTTCAATCTGCAGTTCATAACCAATAGATTGTGGTCAGAATCCACATCTGCCCCAGGAAATGTCTTACAATTTAAAACCTGGTTCCTAAATCTCTGTCTTACCATTATATAATCTATCTGATACCTTTTAGTATCTCCAGGATTCTTCCAGGTATACAACCTTCTTTTATGATTCTTGAACCAAGTGTTGGCTATGATTAAGTTATGCTCTGTGCAAAATTCTACAAGGCGGCTTCCTCTTTCATTCCTTCCCCCCAATCCATATTCACCTACTATGTTTCCTTCTCTCCCTTTTCCTACTGACGAATTCCAGTCACCCATGACTATTAAATTTTCGTCTCCCTTCACTACCTGAATAATTTCTTTTATCTCGTCATACATTTCATCTATTTCTTCATCATCTGCAGAGGTAGTTGGCATATAAACTTGTACTACTGTAGTAGGCATGGGCTTTGTGTCTATCTTGGCCACAATAATGCGTTCACTATGCTGTTTGTAGTAGCTAACTCGCACTCCTATTTTTTTATTCATTATTAAACCTACTCCTGCATTACCCCTATTTGATTTTGTATTTATAACCCTGTAATCACCTGACCAAAAGTCTTGTTCCTCCTGCCACCGAACTTCACTAATTCCCACTATATCTAACTTTAACCTATCCATTTCCCTTTTTAAATTTTCTAACCTACCTGCCCGATTAAGGGATCTGACATTCTACGCTCCGATCCGTAGAACGCCAGTTTTCTTTCTCCCGATAACGACGTCCTCCTGAGTAGTCCCCGCCCGGAGATCCGAATGGGGGACTATTTTACCTCCGGAATATTTTACCCAAGAGGACGCCATCATCATTTAATCATACAGTAGAGCTGCATGTCCTCGGGAAAAATTACGGCTGTAGTTTCCCCTTGCTTTCAGCCGTTCACAGTACCAGCACAGCAAGGCCGTTTTGGTTAATGTTACAAGGCCAGATCAGTCAATCATCCAGACTGTTGCCCCTGCAACTACTGAAAAGGCTGCTGCCCCTCTTCAGGAACCACATGTTTGTCTGGCCTCTCAACTGATACCCCTCCATTGTGGTTGCACCTACAGTACGGCCATCTGTATCGCTGAGGCACGCAAGCCTCCCCACCAACGGCAAGGTCCATGGTTCATGGGGTAAAATAGGGTAACAAAACTCGCACTCTTAATTTGTGCTTGTTTAATCTAAATATTGTAGCCAGCTATGAATACCTTAACTGAACTTTGAAATTAAAGCAATGAAATCGAATGATGCTGCTTTAATGCTGGTGTTTGAATTTCAACGACACTCGGGTTCACTCCGGAAAAGGAAGGGACCCTACTTGGTAATGCAATTGGGACAATGAGCAACAAAGGTTCAATCTATGTTGCTGTAATTTTGTGATTTGAACAGTTTTAAAAGCTGAGGTCTGCCATACAGTTCTAAAACTTTACGTGCTTCCATTCTTCCTTGTTGGTTGATTGAAGGTTTGAAGCCGTCGATCGAGGAGGTGGCGACAGTCACTCATTGTCGGCCGTCGCTGTTGCAGAAGCTGGATGTTGTCGCGCCTTCTTCTCGACACGGTCACCAGGCGAAACGGGCTCTTGATGTGCGCCAGCTAATGCTTCCCGTCCGCGACACCATCTCAGAAACAATCATCGCGAGTCGAGCGCAATTACATGCTGCCAAACCCCGAAAGCGCTGCAACTCGTGGGAGCGTCACACAACACACCTGCTCCACTGCACTACCCCAGCCAGACTCCCTCTCTGCCCGGGCTCCACGCAGCAGAGTTAACACTACCAAAGATCCTACACACTTTGATTCTTCACACGACCTATCGATGTAATCGTTCTATAGCAGTATTCCCTAGGCAAGACCCAGCGTAAAAATACAAATAATATTTACGAAACAAACCAATTATACATCGACATAAATGCATAAATATATATATATACAAATAGTAAAACAATTACAAAATGTAAAGACACAGAAACGTCATATATTGAGGTAACAAAAATAAGGAAAACAAATTATAGTACAATAGATGGAAATAGGAGAATATGCATTTCTGGCGTTACAACCCCCCTTTATCAGCAAGCAGTTCCATGGATCCACGTTGCGTCGTAGATGTTACTGAGTGGTGCCGATGAAAGCCAGGTAGAAGAGGGCAGCCATGCCACGAGTTGTCGTCCGACACGAATGTTGCCAACCAACCGACGGTAGGCCGGCCTGCTGCTTGTAGTCAACGCTGACCCCGGTGAAGTACTCCGGTATCTTCGCCCTGCGCAGGCCCTCCTTGCGCAGCTCGTGGCTTCGGCGTCTCGGACCTCGTGACCACCTCTTGTCGTGACGCTACCACCCCAAATTTCGTGCCTTCTCTCGGGCCAGCGAACCTCGTATATATGTCGGCAGCCCGCCCGGTTAGCCGTGCGGTCTAACGCCCGGCCTTCCGGATTGGAAAGGAGCGCCTGGTCCCCAGCACGAATCCACCCAGCGGACTTGTGTCGAGGTCCGGTGAGCCGGCCAGTCTGTGGATGGTTCTTAGTTTTCCATCTGCCTCGGTGAATGCGGGCTGGTTCCCCTTATTCTGCCTCAGCTACACTATGTCGGCGATTACTGTGTAAACAAGTTCTCCACGTACGCGTACACCACCATTGCTCTACCACGCAAACATAGGCGTTACACTCGTCTAGTGTGAGAAGTTCCCTGGGGGGCGATCCACCGGGGGCCGGACCACACAATAACCTTGAAAGAGTGGCTCGGTGTGGGGCGGCGGAGGGGTGAAGTGGACTGTGGTGGTCGTCGAGGGATTGTGGACCACTGCGGCTGCGGCATTTCTAGGCCCCCGGTGAACATACAATACGATATATATCGGCAAGCAAAAACCTTCTAAGTACACAACCCACAGATGCAAACTCTTCCTCATAGATATTGGCAATGGGGCGACAAGAGGGATAGTCGATACTACACCTGAGCCAGTGGCACCAGACAGAACAATCTACTAACTCAATGGCGTCACGGCTCATAAACGTCTTTCATGCGTTCATAGCCCCAGATTTGCACCTGCTGCCCAAAACTGTGACTAATTTTTTTCAGCGTTACTCCTTTCCTCATTAATGCTTTGTAATACCTATCAAGTTTCGCTGGCGTGCGGTAATTAGAGCCCACACTGGAGCAGCTGCACTCTAATTGTAACCACCTGCTATTTGCGACCTGTCGTCAAATCTCTCCTCCTGTAAACAGCAAAGTCTGACAAACATCTACACTTATTCTCATAAATTAAAGATAATTGCAGAATGCGGTACCACACAACGTGGCACTACACAAAACAGGCGCAAATAGCATAGGCACATGTCAAAGACATAGGGAACACACACGACACAGATGTGTAGGTCCACGTTATTGGTGATAAGTTGAGAAAACCGTACCGAAACACATGTGCTACAAAACGTCACTGTTTCCTATTGCACCCCACCGTCAATATGGGATGTGATCACTATGCACACGTACACAGGCCGCACAACGGGGTGGCATACTCTGGATCAGGTGGTCGAGCAGCTGCTGGGGTATAGCTTCCCATTCTTGCACCTGTGCCTGTCGGAGCTCCTGAAGTGTCGTAGGGGTTTGAAGACGCGCAGCGATACGTTGACCGAGAGCATCCCACACGTGCTCGATGGGGTTTAGATCAAGAGAACAGACAGGCCACTCCATTCGTCTGATAGCTTCTGTTTCAAGGTACTCCTCCACGATGGCAGCTCGGTGGGGCGGTGCGTTATCATCCATCAGGAGGGAGGTGGGACCCACTGCACCCCTGAAAAGGCGGACATACTGGTGCAAAATGACATCCCGATACACCTGACCCGTTACAGTTCCTCTGTCAAAGACGTGCAGGGGTGTAAGTGCACCAATCATAATCCCACCCCACACCATCAAACCATGACCTCCATACAGGTCCCTTTCAAGGACATTAAGGGGTTGGTATCTGATTCCTGGTTCACGCCAGATGAAAACCCGGCGAGAATCACTGTTCAGACTATACCTGGACTCGTCCGTGAACATAACCTGAGACCACTGTTCCAATGACCATGTAATGTGTTCTTGGTATCAGGCTTTAGGGGCTCTCCTGTGACCAGGGGTCAGTGGAATGCACCTTGCAGGTCTCCAGGTGAATAAACCATGTCTGTTCAGTCGTCTGTAGACTGTGTGTTTGGAGACAACTGTTTCAGTGGCTGTGGTAAGGTCCCGAGCTAGGCTACCTGCAGTACTCCGTGACCGTCTGTGGGCACTGATGGTGAGATATCGGTCTTCTCGTGGTGTTGTACATTGTGGAAGTCCCGTACTGTAGCGCCTGGACACGTTTCCTGTCTGCTGGAATCATTACCATAATCTTGAGATCACACTTTGTGGCACACAGAGGGCCTGTACTACGACCTGCTGTGTTTGACCAGCCTCCAGTTGCCCTAGTATTCTACACCTCATAACGTCATCAATATGTGTTCTTTGAGCCATTTTCAACACACAGTCACCACTCGCACCTCTGAAAACGTCTGCACACTTACTCGCTGCACCGTACTCTGACATGCACCAACACACCTCTGCGTATGTGGACTGCTGCAGCTCCACCGTGCGACGACCGCAGGTCAAATGCACCGCATGGTCATACCCCGAGGTGATTATACCTGAAAACCGCCCACCAGAGCGTTGTTTCACCATGTATCAGCATTACCCTTAATATATGAGAATGAGTGTAAATTTAAATCAGATGAAAGTGATGTTTGCTATGTATCTATGGTCATATGTACTAGATTGCTGTGTAGCTGACTCCCGGCACAGTTTGTGCAGCAGGTAGCCAAAGTGTGTGCTCCGTGTTGCAGAGGCTGTGCGGGTGATGGAGCAAAGGCGCTCCTGGGTGCTGTGGAGCTGGGTGGCCATCACCGGCTTCATCTGCCTCAGCGACTTGGGTATCTTCATCAATTTCAGCGTCGACTACTCCAACACAGTGGTAACTATTGCATTCTCCGTGTAACGCTCTATCACACAACCAGCTTCAGTTTTTTCATTCATATACACTTCGCTGGGTTATCTTGGTGTGACTCAGGTTGTAGGTTTGGAAATTGGGTACTGTATCTGACATATGTTAATATTCACCCTACAAAATAATTAATTAGGAATTAAATGACTGTTGAATAAAACAAGAATCACCATTAATTCGTTTATTCTGTTAAAGAAAATGTTTGACAGGCAATAACAATATTATTGTAGTAAAAACTTGGCACATCTGATAAAAGGGTATGGAGTCAGTTTCTAGTAATGATGTAAGTTGTACCACGACTATCTTGATGTTGTTAAAAAAGGCAGATAGTACTGAAGCAGGTATTGCAATTTTAATGACCAGCAGTATACACAGGATGTCCCAGAAATGTTGTGACAAACTTCGAGGGGATGCAGACGATGTCTTGAAGAACGAATCGAGGATAGGAACCAGCAAAGTCATCCAACGACGCTATATAGCATCTAAGTTATAGTCGCTGGCGCCTGCCACTAGACTACCCCTCTGGCTGCAAACGTGACTTTGCACGCTGGCAGACCATTGGCAGATCGTCTCTCAGTGTTGTTCGTTATTCAAATACTGCAACTGATTTCCACGATCGCCAGTGGGAAGATGGAGCTTGCTGCTGAGTAGAAAGGCCTTGTCTCCTGTGAATGGCATGCTCTGTTGCCTTGGTGGGTGAGGGTTTTGGACACGGGTTTCCACATGTAGCTTACTTTTCTCCTAGGACCCTCTAACATCTCCAATGTTCTTTTGTGTATAGGAGTAAAATAATCTGCAGATCAAAACCTGTGTCCGGATCCGCCATCCAATAAGGCAACAGAGCATCACATTCGTAGGAGACGAGGACTGTCTCCGCATCAGCTTGCTCCATCTTCTCCACAGGTGGTCGTGGCAATCCCTCGTGACCATTGCATAACAAACAACATTGCGATACGTTCCACCTCCGGTCCGTCAGCTTACAAAGTCATGTTCGCTGCCGAAGATATGGCTTAGTGGCTGGCACCAACGCCTATAACTTCGACGCTCTGCGGCGTCGTTGGATGACGTTTCTGCGTGTGGGCTCCTGTCCTCAATTTGTTCTCAAGGCACCCTCTACTAATCCGAGAACTTTGTTCTAACATTTCTGGATCATCCTATATATCAAATCAGAGTTTACATGGAGGATAAATATAATTACTTTGTTATGTTCCCTCTTTTTCCTTTTTCCATTCAGCTGTATTTATTGGTGCCAAATGGCACTATCTTCAGGCATCTTATAGAGAGTCAGGAACCAGTTCAAATCCGCGAACTATATTATCTCCTAACAGTGTGATACGAGGGTAATCCCAAAAGTAAGGTCTCCTATTTTTTATAAGTACATAGATCTCTTTATTTCTACAATGGTTTACATCAGTTTACAACTTGAACATTTAGCTATTTTTCGACATAATCACCATTTCTGTCGATGCATTTTTGTAGACGCTGTGGCAGTTTTCGTATGCCCATGTCATAGCAGCTCGTCACCATGCTGTTCAGAAAGTTATGAACCTCTTCTTTCACATCGTTGTCGGAACTGAATCGCTGGGTCCACAATTAACGCTGACAAGAACTGTGAGACTCTGAAAAAACTCAAACGGGCAATTGAGAACCGGAGAAGAGGAATGTTGAGCAAGAGCGTACACATGATCCATGACAACGCTCGCCCACACATGGCTCGGCAAACCGTTGCCCTCCTGTAACAGTTTCAGTGCAACATAATCACGCACCCACCCTATAGTCCTCACTTGGCACCCAGTGACTATCACCTGTTCCCTAGGTTAAAAGAACATTTGGCCGGAAAGCGATTCAGCTCCGACGACGAGGCGAAAGAAGAGGTTCATAGCTTTCTGAACAGCATGGCGGCGAGCTGCTATGACATGGGCATACAAAAACTGCCACGGCGTCTACAAAAATGCATTGACATAAATGGTGATTATGTCCAAAAATAGCTAAATGTTCAAGCTGTAAACTGATATAAACCATTGTAGAACTAAACAGGTCTATGTACTTATAAAAAAATAAGAGACCTTACTTTTGGGATTACCCTAGTAAAACTGCTTTTCGAGTATTAACAAAAGCCCTGAATCACCTTACACACACACAGAGTCCAGTTATGTCAGTCGAGGAGGTAAGGTGTTTTGACGCTTACGTTGGCTCTTGAAAAATTATTTTATAACGCTCTCCGTCGGATTTAGACTGACTCTCACAGCCTTAAAATTTGCCTGAAAATGGATGCATTTGCTCCTGAAACTGACTACATGTACATTTGACATCGATAAACACAGCAGAGTCGAAAAATGGGCAGGAAAATATAATAACACATTTAATGTGACTTCATAATACCTGGCTATTTGATAAATGATAAAATGTTCTTAATCTTTTCGTTTTGTCTGCTTCTTCCGCATACAAGCAGAAATACCTACTCAGGAGGGGCTATTCTAGAGATTTTCTATCTTCAGTTTGTTGCCCTGCACCAGTCAGACAGATCTGAAGTGGTGGGGAAAATATTCTGTCTGCCTAGTCTCAACCGCATCCCTGCTTCTTTGGTGTCTGCTAGATGAGCGCAGAAACGTACATGCCATCTTTACTGAAAGTGGCTAGTGAAAAAGCTAGTTAGCTACACGTTGCAAAATTCAATTTATGCCTGACAGTGGTTATTATTGAGAATTCAGTTCTCACGACATCAGAGAAGATCCTTTACTTGGAACTGTTTTTAACATACACTCCTGGAAATGGAAAAAAAGAACACATTGACAGCAATGTGTCAGACCCACCATACTTGCTCCGGACACTGCGAGAGGGCTGTACAAGCAATGATCACACGCACGGCACAGCGGACACACCAGGAACCGCGGTGTTGGCCGTCGAATGGCGCTAGCTGCGCAGCATTTGTGCACCGCCGCCGTCAGTGTCAGCCAGTTTGCCGTGGCATACGGAGCTCCATCGCAGTCTTTAACACTGGTAGCATGCCGCGACAGCGTGGACGTGAACCGTACGTGCAGTTGACGGACTTTGAGCGAGGGCGTATAGTGGGCATGCGGGAGGCCGGGTGGACGTACCGCCGAATTGCTCAACACGTGGGGCGTGAGGTCTCCACAGTACATCGATGTTGTCGCCAGTGGTCGGCGGAAGGTGCACGTGCCCGTCGACCTGGGACCGGACCGCAGCGACGCACGGATGCACGCCAAGACCGTAGGATCCTACGCAGTACCGTAGGGGACCGCACCGCCACTTCCCAGCAAATTAGGGACACTGTTGCTCCTGGGGTATCGGCGAGGACCATTCGCAACCGTCTCCATGAAGCTGGGCTACGGTCCCGCACACCGTTAGGCCGTCTTCCGCTCACGCCCCAACATCGTGCAGCCCGCCTCCAGTGGTGTCGCGACAGGCGTGAATGGAGGGACGAATGGAGACGTGTCGTCTTCAGCGATGAGAGTCGCTTCTGCCTTGGTGCCAATGATGGTCGTACGCGTGTTTGGCACCGTGCAGGTGAGCGCCACAATCAGGACTGCATACGACCGAGGCACACAGGGCCAACACCCCCCGGCATCATGGTGTGGGGAGCGATCTCCTACACTGACCGTACACCACTGGTGATCGTCGAGGGGACACTGAATAGTGCACGGTACATCCAAACCGTCATCGAACCCATCGTTCTACCATTCCTAGACCGGCAAGGGAACTTGCTGTTCCAACAGGACAATGCACGTCCGCATGTATCCCGTGCCACCCAACGTGCTCTAGAAGGTGTAAGTCAACTACCCTGGCCAGCAAGATCTCCGGATCTGTCCCCCATTGAGCATGTTTGGGACTGGATGAAGCGTCGTCTCACGCGGTCTGCACGTCCAGCACGAACGCTGGTCCAACTGAGGCGCCAGGTGGAAATGGCATGGCAAGCCGTTCCACAGGACTACATCCAGCATCTCTACGATCGTCTCCATGGGAGAATAGCAGCCTGCATTGCTGCGAAAGGTGGATATACACTGTACTAGTGCCGACATTGTGCATGCTCTGTTGCCTGTGTCTATGTGCCTGTGGTTCTGTCAGTGTGATCATGTGATGTATCTGACCCCAGGAATTTGTCAATAAAGTTTCCCCTTCCTGGGACAATGAATTCACGGTGTTCTTATTTCAATTTCCAGGAGTGTATGTCACAGGTCTGCATGTAGCTAGTAATTCCTATTGTGATTGTTATGCGAATTCTCTGTTCATTTATAAGTAATGTTATACCTCACACGCTGTCATTGTTGTAGTAAAAAAAGGGCTCGCCCAAAACTCGCAGTTAGGCAATATTGTAGAAGGTCGTGTGTCGGCAACACGAAAATATTCACCAGTCCTTCATGAGGTTGTACTGCAAGATCGCCACTCAAAAATAGCTCAAAAAAAGAATAATTCCAAGAAATATTTAAATATCACTCGTTTAACTCCAACAACCTATAAAAAAGGAAACAATCAGAAGTTCATGTCTCTCTCCAAATAGTGGATATCAATGTTCTTTATACAATGTATACACTGTCCAGTCACATTAATTTAACCACCTGACAAAAGCCTGAATAATCAACCACCTTTTGCATCTTGAACCGCTGCGAGGCGTGTAGGAAGAGGGTCAGTGAGGTTTTGGAAGGTACCGGGAAGGATCTGGAGCCGAGGTTTCTCAATTGAAGATCCATGGCGCGTACAGCCCTATCAAGGTAGTCCCACAGATTCTCGATTGGGTTTCAATCTGGGTAGTTTGGTGGCAAGTGGCGTACGGCAAAGTCATGCTCATGCTCTTTGAACTACGCACGTACAATGCCAGCTGTATGACTCGTTGCATTGTCCCACTGGTAGATGCCATCACGTCGAGGAAAAAACATATTGGGTGGACGTGGTCCCCAAGGATAGATGCATATTTCTGCTGTTCCAGTGTGCCTTCCACAATGAAAAGATCACCAAGGGAATGCCACAAAAATATTCTGAAGACCATAGCGTTTCTTCCTCCATCATGAACCTTCTGACAATTGTTGCACAGGGGTAAAATACAGGGGGCGAAAGGATATTTACCATTTGTACAGAAAGCAGATGGCAGTTATAAGAAATGAGGGACATGAAAGGGAAGCAGTGGTTGGGAAGGGAGTGAGATAGGGTTGTAGCCTCACCCCAATGCTATTCAATCTGTAAGCAAGCAGTAAAGGAAACAAAAGAAAAGTTCGGATTAGGTATTAAAACCCATGGAGAAGAAATAAAAACTTTGAGGTTCGCCGATGACATTGTAATTCTGTCAGAGACAGCAAAGGACTTGGAAGAGCAGTTGAACGGAATGGACAGTGTCTTGAAAGGAGGGTATAAGATGAACATCAACAAAAGCAAAACGAGGATAATCGAATGTAGTCGAGATAACTCGGATGATACTGAGGGAATTAGATTAGGGAATGAGACACTTAAAATAGTAAAGGAGTTTTGCTATTTGGGGAGCAAAATAACTTATGTGGTCGTAGTAGGGAGGATATAAAATGCAGACTGGCAATGGCAAGGAAAGCGTTTCTGAGTAAGAGACATTTGTTAACATCGAGTATAGATTTAAGTGTCAGAAAGTCATTTCTGAAAGTATTTGTATGGAGTGTAGCCATGTATGGAAGTGAAACATGGACGATAAATAGTTTGGACAAGAAGAGAATAGAAGCTTTAGAAATGTGGTGCTACAGAAGAATGCTGAAGATTAGATGGGTAGATCACATAACTAATGAGGAGGTATTGAATAGGATTGGGGAGAAGTTTCTGGCACAACTTGACTAGAAGAAGGGATCGGTTGGTAGGACATGTCCTGAGGCATCAGGGGATCACCAATTTAGTACTGGAGGGCAGTGTGGAGGGTAAAAATCGTAGAGGGAGGCCAAGAGATGAATACACTAAGCAGATTCAGAATGATGTAGGCTGCAGTAGGTACTGGGAGATGAAGCAGCTTGCACAGGATAGAATAGCATGGAGAGCTGCATCAAACCAGTCTCAGAACTGAAGACCAGACAACAACACGCTAACGAGCATGTGTCCGATGGAGCATCAGACGTGATTCATTTGGAACGACCACCTGTCGCCACTCAGTGGACGCCCACTTGCGGTATTGTCATGCAAATGCCAGTGTTCGTCCCTGATGAACAGTTGTCAGCACAGGTGCACGATCCAGGCACCTGCTGTGGAGGCCCATACGCAGCAACGTTCGCTGAACGGTCGTTGTGGATACACCGTTGGAAGCCCCTTGATTCATCTGGCGGTCAGTTGCTCAACAGCTGCACGTCTGTTCACCAGTAGGGATCTCAGCAGACGTCATGCATCCCTGTCATCTATGGCCTATGGTGCACCGTGGATGCCTCAGCGCCGGTTTTGGATTGGGCCATTTTGTCATGCACGATGTACTTTAACCAACACGGCATGTCAACAGTTTGCAAACTTAGACGTTTCGGAAATGCTTCCACCCTTGGCCCGAAAGCCAATGACAATACCGTTTTGGACATCAGATAAATCGTTCCGTTTCCGCATTATGGCAATGATTGCACTGTCGTCCGCGTCCCCCGACACGCTTTATGTACCCTCTGTTGCTAAGTGATGCCACTTGCCTTCTGTGAGTAGTTACTGCACGTTGACGTCTAACAAATGCGGTGGTCACCTTAATGTGACTAAATCGTGTATGTCAACCCAACTGTTGTCAACACACACAAAATTCTGTTTCCAGGTTAACATTTTAGCCTAGTTTTTCCTCATTGTTTCTTTTACCAAACGAAGTATCGACGAGAGATTTGATACGTCCATTTCTGACTCTGAAAAACAGCTTCCTTCCAAATTTGAACTTAATCCCTCATGTGTCCTGGCAGTTTAGGCTTTTACAACAAGGCCTCTGCTTCCTACATTTTTACGTACAGACATTAGATTCCGAACCATATTTCAATGGCCTATATTACTGTTTTCTCGGAATTTGGGGTTTGATACTGTGCTAAAATTCTGTAGTGTAAAAAGGCACTATGGCGGTCTAAATTAGCAACATGCTTAGGCATCCTTCTTCGTTGTAGTTATGCTTCGCGTCATACACCAGCACTACCTCCTACCTTCTACTTTCAGTCACCGACTTTCTCTAAGGAATAGCTATAATCTGAAACGTTCCTTTTCCGTGCCTAGGAGCTACCATGGCATTGCGCAAGATGATACCCGCGTCCACAGCCAAAATGGACGTACTCCATGTGCAGTACACGAGAGAAATTACACCAGGTACTGTTCCACGGATTTAACTGGAAACCTTATTGGTGGACCCGCATTTATTCCCAATTCTGCTAGACTAACAAATCAATCAAAATAAAGCTCGCCAGTCTCTCTTCGACCAGTGAGACGGGGTTAAACTTCTAACTAGTTTAAAGTTAGTAATTAACGTCCTGTAGCACTCCAATTATTATCACAAAGATTCCAAAATTCGATCAGTGGACTCGAATATGTACACCATTAACAGCTCATACACTGCCTCCAGTTGACCACTAGCAGCTCTCACCAGTAATCACCATAGCAACAAAACAGGAAGTCAACAGGCAAAAAGTCGCATAAAAACACGACTATCAAAACTGCACTGAAACGAAAGAAATATTTTGGCATGAATTAACATTAGGAAGGTCAGCCTTTTTTATCCAACACCACTACAGTTAACTAATGGTTCCACAGCCTTCTCTCAAGTATCTCTATTTGTCGAACGACTCCGTACCACTAACCTCCAACACTTGCTGAGGAAAACATTAATGTGCCTAAGCCACACCCGCTTCTGCGAGTGCAGTTCGGTTTCCCTCACAAGGAACCCATTGAATTCGAGGTCACAAGTTCGATCTTTAGTATGGCTTATTTGAAAATGTTTTGTTAACAGTTAAGACAGCAAAAATATTAGGTGCTAATGACTCACCATGTGCATCAGGAGGGTGACAGAAAATGAGTGCCTGGGAGGTCCAGAGATCAACCTCCCACGAGATGTAAGTATTACACTTCACAAAATGGACATCGTCGACATCCAAGAAATGTTCAAAACAAGCCAGTAACTTGCACCATGAACACTGGATGAAAAACGCCGCGCCACAGCGATAACGAAGGTTCACACCATTGCAATCGGAGGTGAAATCCTTGGTTGCTACAAACCGTGCACGACGTTCAGCTACACATCTACTCTTAAAGAAATGCATATAGCATCATGTAGATGTAACGGGGTGATGAGAACTAATGGAATGTGATGGTATGCAACCGAATGTGAAACGGTTGTCGTGGAGCTTATCGTGAAACTGACTACCCTTTAAGTCGTAGAAGCAGACAGTGCTATAATATGTTTTACAGGAACGGAAAAAAACAAACGTTCGAGGCTGAATTTATCCAGTGGTTACAGTTGATATGAAATGCAACATCGCACAATTTTCAGGAGGGATAGTTTGCTCTAAAGAGTGTGACATTTATACGCAAACCAGGAATCAAGAAAAACCAAGTTGTTTTGACCATCTACTGGGCAAAAACTATCAGTTTAATAAGTCACGGCCTCAAAATACTAACGCGAATTCTTTACAGACGGATGGAAAAACTGGTAGAAGCCGACCTCGGGGAAGATCAGTTTGGATTCCATAGAAATATTGGAACACGTGAGGCAATACTGACCCCACGACTTATCTTAGAAGCTAGATTAAGAAAAGCCAAACCTACGTTTCTAGCATTTGTAGAATTAGAGAAAGCTTTTGACAATGTTGACTGGAATACTCTCTTTCAAATTCTGAAGGTGGCAGGGGTAAAATACAGGGAGAAAAAGGCTATTTACAATCTGTACATAAACCAGATGGCAGTTAAAGAGTCGAGGGACATGAAAGGGGAGCAGTGGTTGGGAAGGAAGTGAGACAGGGTTGTAGCCTCTCCCCGATGTTATTCAATCTGTGTATTGAGCAAGCAATGAAGGAAACAAAAGAAAAATTTGGAGTAGGAATTAAAATCCACGGAGAAGAAATAAAAACTTTGAGGTTCACCGATGACATTGTAATTCTGTCAGAGACAGCAAAGGATTTGGAAGAGCAGTTGAACGGAATGGACAGTGTCTTGAAAGGAGAATATAAGATGAACATCAACAAAAGCAAAACGAGGATAATGGAATGTAGTCGAGATAACTCGGATGATACTGAGGGAATTCGATTAGGGAATGAGACACTTAAAGTGGTAAAGAAGTTTTGCTATTTGGGGAGCAAAATAACTTATGTGGTCGTAGTAGGGAGGATATAAAATGCAGATTGGCAATGGCAAGGAAAGCGTTTCTGAATAAGAGACATTTGTTAACATCGAGTATAGATTTAAGTGTCAGGAAGTCGTTTCTGAGAGTATTTGTATGGAGTGTAGCCATGTATGGAAGTGAAACATGGACGATAAATAGTTCGGACATGAAGAGAATAGAAGCTTTCGAAATGTGGTGCTACAGAAGAATGCTGAAGATTAGATGGATAGATTACATAACTAATGAGGAAGTATTGAATAGAACCGGGGAGAAGAGGAGCTTGTGGTACAACCTGACTAGAAGAAGGGATCGGTTGGTAGGGCGTGTTCTGAGGCATCAAGCAATTTAGTATTGGAGGGCAGCGTGGAGGGTAAAAATCGTAGAGGGAGACCAAGAGATGAATACACTAAGCAGATTCAGAATGATGTAGGCTGCAGTAGGTACTGGGAGATGATGCAGCTTGCACAGGGTAGAGTAGCATGGAGAGCTGCAACAAACCAGTCTCAGGACTGAAGACCTCAACAACAGCAACAGCAACTGGGCAAAAGCAGTGCTCACACCATAGTTTCAGTTCCCTTACGCCCATTTCCCACTCTGGCTTACTGTGACGTAAATATTCCCTGCTGCCCTCGCAAGGTCACGCACGCAAGAAAGGGGTAAAGCTCCTCCAACTTCTCACAGAACAATAAATAACTTTCCAGTCAATTTACCATCCAGATTAACAGTCAGAATAGTTGTGTACGAATTCGTTAAGACACTGATGTCCTTGATGCACCTCTAATCTTCAGGGTGCTTTCATACACGTTTCCTCTTCAAATTCCGATTGATCAAACTTCAAAACAAATTCCTTATTGAGCGACGGAATAAACGTTTATGTCATCTACAAATTTTCTGGCCAATTTCGCAGTTTGCTGTGCATCTTTAAGTTGAAGCTTCGTTTGAAATTTCCTTATCTTACGCCTCCCAGACTTGTAGCACTGTCTGAAGTTATGCACCCATCCACTGCTTCCCTTGAAATCACTGTAACCTATGTCGCGCGCAATTTCATGTGCATGACGTAGTAGGTCACAATCATGCAGAACCTGTAAATTGTATTGAGCATCCTTGAATCGCGCAAACACCAGTTTTTGTAACAAGTGCGACTTGTCCTCCCTTGAATATCCCTGGTTTTTCTTATGCACTACACAGTCATACTGCTGCGGACTTACTCGAAATCTTTAAAATTTTATATTATTATTGTACTGGGGATGATCTTCCGTGTACGTCATTCGTTTAGTACCTGCTCCTACGACAACGATTGTGCTTCACTACATTTCACTGAAGACGGTATTTGTGACTCCTTATCCGACAAGGATGACGAACTACCTGGCTGGCCAACTGTTTCAATATCACTTTCGCTTGTTAATCACGTATTGCGATCACTGCACGCCTCATGTACACTGAAGCGCCAAAGAAACTAGTATAGGCATGCGTATTCAAATACAGAGATATGTAAACAGACAGAATACGGCGCTGCGGTCGGGAACGCGTATATAAGACAACAAGTGTCTGGCGCAGTTGTTAGATTGGTTACTGCTGATACAATGGCAGGTTATCAAGATTTAAGTGAGTTTGAACGTGTTGTTATAGTCGGCGCACGACCGATGAGACACAGAATCTCCGAGGTAGCGATAAAGTGAGGATTTTCACGAACGACCATTTCACGAGTGTACCGTGAATATCAGGAATCTGGTAAAACATCAAATATCCAACATCACTGCGGCCGGAAAAAGATCCTGCAAGAACGGGACCAACGACGACTGAACAGAATCGTATAACGTGACGGAAGTACAACCCTTCCGCAAACTACTGCAGGTTTCAATGGTGGGCCATCAACAAATGTCAGCATACGAACCATCCAACGAAACATCATCGATGTGTCCAGAATGAGATTTTCACTCTGCAGCGGAGTGTGCGCTGATATGAAACTTCCTGGCAGATTAAAACTGTGTGCCCGACCGAGACTCGAACTCGGGACCTTTGCCTTTCGCGGGCAAGTGCTCTACCATCTGAGCTACCGAAGCACGACTCACGCCCGGTACTCACAGCTTTACTTCTGCCAGTACCTCGTCTCCTACCTTCCAAACTTTACAGAAGCTCTCCCGCGAACCTTGCAGAACTAGCACTCCTGAAACAAAGGATATTGCGGAGACATGGCTTAGCCACAGCCTGGGGGGTGTTTCCAGAATGAGATTTTCACTCTGCAGCGGAGTGTGCGCTTTCTTTCAGGAGTGCTAGTTCTGCAAGGTTCGCGGGAGAGCTTCTGTAAAGTTTGAAAGGTAGGAGACGAGGTACTGGCAGAAGTAAAGCTGTGAGTACCGGGCGTGAGTCGTGCTTCGGTAGCTCAGATGGTAGAGCACTTGCCCGCGAAAGGCAAAGGTCCCGACTTAGAGTCTCGGTCGGGCACACAGTTTTAATCTGCCAGGAAGTTTCATCAATGATGTGGGCTTTCGGAGCCGAAGTCCACTCGTATACCCTTGATAACTGCACGACACAAAGCTTTACGCCTTGCCTGGGCTCTTCAACACCTACACTCGACTGTTGATGACTGGAAACATGTTGCGTGGTCCTATGAGTCTCGTCTCAAATTGTATCGAGCGGAAGGACGTGTACAGTATGGAGACAACCTCATGAATCCATGGACTCTGCATGTCAGCAGGGGACTGTTCAAGCCGGTGGATGCTCTGTAATGGTGTGGGGCGTGTGCAGCTGGAGTGATTTGTGACCCCTGATACGTCTCTGACAGTGGACACGTGCGTAAGCATCCTGTGTGATCACCTGCGTCTGTTCGTGTCCATTGTGCATTTTGACGGACTTGGGCAATTCTAGCAGGACAATGCGACACCCCACACGTCCAGAATTGCTACAGAGTGGCTCCAGGAACACTCTTCTGAGTTTAAACACTTCCGATGGCCACTAAACTTCCCAGACGTGAACAGTATTGAGCATATCTGGGATGCCTTGTAACGTGCTAGATCTCCATCCCCTCGTAGTCTAATAGATTTATGGACATCCCTGCAGGATTCACGGTGTCAGTTTCCTCCAGCGCTACTTCACACGTTAGTGGAGTCCATGCCACGTCGTGTTGCGGCACTTCTGCGCGCTCACTGGGGCCCTACACGACATTAGGCAGGTGTACCAATTTCTTTGGCCCTTCAGTGTACATTGCCCGCACAGTCTAATGTATACGACACCACACTTTCCACCGATCCATCTTGCAAAACGCTATTATTTGATCTGCCACTTCTTTCACACTCTGTGAACTTCCTTTTGTTCCTTTCTGACGAAACGTGAGCTTCAGCAACTATTGTTGTGGGTATAATGCAATGTTTCCTTTGTTTATCGTTTCTATTGCTCTGCTTTGTATCAGCATCACTAGCACTGTAGCACTGTTGTGAGTTACTTGTCGACTAAGCGGTTCAAAAAAATGGGTCCGAGCACTATGGGACTTAACATCTATGGTCATCAGTCCCCTAGAACTTAGAACTACTTAAACCTGACTAACCTACGGACATCACACAACACCCAGTCATCACGAGGCATAGAAAGACTAAGCAGTTCAATTACGGTCTGTAGCCTCATGCTGTGCTCACCATTGGATACCGCCAGTCCAATTCCCTGTTACCATTAGCACCTTGTATTGTGGTTGCGTGGAAGACAATATATGGGGCATCGAATACCGTAAACATGATTGGCCTTTTGCGACCTTGCAATCAGTCTTCCATATTATAATAAGTATGAAATACTTGTCTGATAATGAAAAAAGCAATGACGACTCCCATAAGCCATGCAAAAAGTATTATTCTTATGCCCCAGAAAATAATTTGGGAACGCTACCTGACTCGTACAGTTTAATAGAAATGGTCACACATATACACGCACTTTCATAATACGGCTACTTAGGAAAATAGGCTTACATAGTTACTGATTGACGCATCTCGTGGTCGTCCCGTAGCGTTCTCGCTTCCCACGCCCGGGTTCCCGGGTTCGATTCCCGGCGGGGTCAGGGATTTTCTCTGCCTCGTGATGGCTGGGTGTTGTGTGCTGTCCTTAGGTTAGTTAGGTTTAAGTAGTTCTAAGTTCTAGGGGACTGATGACCATAGATGTTAAGTCCCATAGTGCTCAGAGCCATTTTAGTTACTGATTGAATACTGTGAATTTTTCCTTAAACAGTGATCCGAAACTGACCAAGTGCTAGCCACGAGCTTGCAGCCTCCAGCTGTGCAGTGGAGGTGTCTTCTGTTACCTAATTGTTGACTTGAACGAAACATCTCAAACTTGACCTTATACATATTTTAAGGGAAAAATGCATACTGGCAAGATATCAGCTCCAGAAATCGATGTCGCGCGAAAATTGGGGCCACATCTCTGACAGTACGCAGACCTTCTGAAAGTACAGCTTTTAAACTTTCGCGTGCACTGTTTGTTTGTCACTCGCTGCGCCCTACTGAAACGCCTTAATGCCTGAACGCGAAGTATTGTATAGTGAAGTAAGTGAAGTGAGTAAGAGGTTTCTGAAACACCCTCAAACACAAAAAAAAGGCCGACGCAGCACTTAGAAATTATCGGAATCGGGCGGAAATCGATAGATTGATGTAAGTGAACAGAAAAATAAATGATTAGAATTTCAGGAAAATTAGACGATTTATTCAAGAGAAAGAGCTTCACAAATTGAGCAAGTTAGTAACGCGTTGGTCCACCTCTGTACCTTATACAAGCAGTTATCTGACTTGGCATTGATTGATGGAGTTCTTGGATATCCCCCTGAGGGACATCGTGACAAATTCTGTGCAATTGTAGCGTTATATCATCAAACTCCCGAGCTAGTTGCTGGGCCCTGCCCACAATACTTCAACCGTTCTCAGTTGGGGGAAGATCTGGCTACCTTGCTGGTCAAGACAGGGTTTGGCAAGCACGAAGACAAGCAGTAGAAACTCTCGCCGTGAGGGGGCAGACGTTATCTTGCTGAAGTGTAAGCCCAGGGTGGCTTGCCTCGAGGGGCAACCAGACGAGGCGTAGGATACCGTCGACGTACCGCTGTGCTGTAAGGGTACAGCGGATGACAGCCAACGGTGTCCTGCTATGAAAATAAATGACAATTCGGTCTCGCTGACTGGAGTAGATTTGCCTTCTGTGATGAGTCCCGCTTCGAACTGAACCCCAATTACCAGCAAAAGCGTGTGTGTAAACGCCCCGGACAACGGTAGGATACCAAGCTGACTGTCGCCCACCATACGGCCCTACAGCCCGAGCCAGATGCGACCGATTGCGGCCGGAGTTCCGCAAGGTTCGGTTTTAGGTCCCGTCCTATACTCCATTTACACGAACGACATACCGAAGCAGGTCGGCGGAGAGATCGCTCTCTACGCCGATGACACTGCCATCTACAGGAGTAGCCGCAACCTTGACTTCATACGATGAAAGCTGCAAGCCCACCTCAACTCCATAACGCAGTGGTACAATTTATGGAAAATTAAAATCAATCCGAGTAAAACCCAGGCCATATACTTCACAACCAGGCTAAAACTCCCAGACCAACAACTAACAATTGGTGGTCGGGACCTGGCGAAACTGTATTACCTACCTCGGGATGGAGATCGACAACCGCCTCACATGGAGACAACACATAAAGAAAGCGGCATACAAGGGGTGCGCGCTCCTGTCCCAACTATACCCTCTTCTGAAGGGTGAAGGACTCACCTTGAAATGCAAAATGCTTCTCTGGCGCCAACTCATGCTTCCGGTCATCTTGTATGGTTCGGAAGTGTGGTCAATGGCGTCAGACACCTCACTTTCAAGACTACAACGGCTGCAAAATAAAACCTTCCGCGTAATCACAGGTGCTGACAGATACGTCCGCAACACACAAATCAGAGATTACTTAGAACACCCCACCATCTATTCCCTCATAAAGGAAAAATCTGCCAAACTTTATCAGAGGACACAAACATCGCCCCATCACCTCATTCGAAATTAAGGCTGCGAACATCCAGACCTTCAACCTAAGAGACTTAAACTAACCCTTACGCGCCACTTTAGGGACATTTAAAACACGCAAACACACACACAAAACAAACATTTACTCAAAAACATGCACACAAATCAAACCACCATCTTCATGAACCCCCTAGCGCATTCCTAGAAGTCAGACGGGCACAGCCCAGTGGTACTTCAGTACAAGAGTGCAAACAGAAGGCCTGTCCTACAGCCGTGAGTGATAGTCTTGGGTGCCATTTCATTCATAGCACGACCCCTTTGGCTATCACCGCTGCACCTTTACAACACAGCGGTACGTCGACGATAATCTAAGCCCCGTTCCGTTGCCCGTCATGGCAAGCCGGCCTGGGCTTATATTTCAGCAACATTATACCCGCCCGCACATAGCAAGAGTTTCTACCGCTTGTTTCGTGCTTGCCAAATCCCACCATGGCCAGAAAGGTGGCCGGATCTCTCCCCAAATGATAAGTTTGGAGCGTTATGGACAGGGCCTTCCAAACAGCTCGGAATTTTGACGATCCAGTTGTACAGAACTTCGCCCGATAGCCGACAAGAGGACATTCCTACAACTGCATCGATCAGTGCCAAACCGAATAACTGCTTGCTTAAGGGCTAAAGGCGCATCAACGGGTGATTCATTTGCTCAGTTTGTGTAGGTTTTTGTCTTAAGTAAAACATTCAATTTCTTCATAGTGCATCGTATTTTGACACTTGTAATGTGCTCTGTTCATTGTGTCAAAGTGGTGGTTTCTTACCTTCAGATGGTGCCAGAGATTTCTTTGCTTTGAAGACTTTTATGTTGCTACTCACAAATGCAGTTCACATAAATGAAACGAATGAGTGTGTCATTAGAGAAGTATCGTAACACTGTCGCTATTGTCCATTAATTTTCTTTGGAGTTCAAAGCAGGCACTGTTCAAGTGAAACACATTTGCAGATGATGCACCTTTCTTCAACTGATTGGCATTAACTTCATTTTATAATAATTCTTAAGTTGCTTCGGTTCATTCACTTTGATTATGAGGCATATGTAAAGCTGCAGAATGTCAGTGCTGGACTACTGTTATAATAGTATTGATGTAAGGGTTTCATTTTACGTGCTCATGTTACTTACTATTTGTTGCGTAAAAGAACATGTGTTCTCAAGTAACATTACAAAATACGTTGGGCAGATATGTCCACCAATCCCCTCCTCTTCCCTAGGCTTCAACATCCCGCGAATAAGAGGGCTCTGATTGTCACTCTGCTGTGCATCCTTTCGCGCTCAGACATTAGGCGACTGATGGGGGACAGAGCTAGTGTCAAACGAAGGGTGTCCACGTAGAATTTAGAAACCGTACTTTCAGAAAGTCACAACGCGTACTATCAGAATTATGGCTGAATTTCGCGAGGGATCGAATGATATGGCTGGTATCTTGATATCTTCCATGTGTGCTTTTCTTCTCCTTAAGATATGAGGTGAAGTTGGTGATGTTTCCTTGTTAGAGTACAAAAGACCTTAAAGCTTCAGAGCGAAAACATAATTTGAGAATGTTACCTTTATGTTACATGATAGTAGCGCACAAGATTACTGCATATAATACAGGGTGTTTCAAAAATGACCGGTATATTTGAAACGGCAATAAAAACTAAACGAGCAGCGATAGAAATACACCGTTTGTTGCAATATGCTTGGGACAACAGTACATTTTCAGGCGGACAAACTTTCGAAGTTACAGTAGTTACAATTTTCAACAACAGATGGCGCTGCAAGTGATGTGAAAGATATAGAAGACAACGCAGTCTGTGGGTACGCCATTCTGTACGTCGTCTTTCTGCTGTAAGCGTGTGCTGTTCACAACGTGCAAGTGTGCTGTAGACAACATGATTTATTCCTTAGAACAGAGGATTTTTCTGGTGTTGGAATTCCACCGCCTAGAACACAGTGTTGTTGCAACAAGACGAAGTTTTCAACGGAGGTTTAATGTAACCAAAGGACCGAAAAGCGATACAATAAAGGATCTGTTTGAAAAATTTCAGCGGACTGGGAACGTGACGGATGAACGTTCTGGAAAGGTAGGGCGATCACGTACGGCAACCACAGGGGGCAACGCGCAGCTAGTGCAGCAGGTGATCCAACAGCGGCCTCGGGTTTCCGTTCGCCGTGTTGCAGCTGCGGTCCAAATGACGCCAACGTCCACGTATCGTCTCATGCACCAGAGTTTACACCTCTATCCATACAAAATTCAAACACGGCAACCCCTCAGCGCCGCTACCATTGCTGCACGAGAGACATTCGCTAACGATATAGTGCACAGGATTGATGACGGCGATATGCATGTGGGCAGCATTTGGTTTACTGACGAAGCTTATTTTTACCTGGACGGCTTCGTCAATAAACAGAACTGGCCCCATGTTGCAGTCCCATCGTCCCTGCATCCTCAAAAAGTACTGGTCTGGGCCGCCATTTCTTCCAAAGGAATCATTGGCCCATTTTTCAGATCCGAAACGATTACTGCATCACGCTATCTGGACATTCTTCGTGAATTTGTGGCGGTACAAACTGCCTTAGACGACACTGCGAACACCTCGTGGTTTATGCAAGATGGTGCCTGGCCACATCGCACGGCCGACGTCTTTAATTTCCTGAATGAATATTTCGATGATCGTGTGATTGCTTTGGGCTATCCGAAACATACAGGAGGCGGCGTGGATTGGCCTCCCTATTCGCCAGACATGAACCCCTGTGACTTCTTTCTGTGGGGACACTTGAAAGACCAGGTGTACCGCCAGAATCCAGAAACAATTGAACAGCTGAAGCAGTACATCTCATCTGCATGTGAAGCCATTCCGACAGACACATTGTCAAAGGTTTCGGGTAATTTCATTCAGAGACTACGCCATATTATTGCTACGCATGGTGGATATGTGGAAAATATCGTACTATAGAGTTTCCCAGACCGCAGCGCCATCTGTTGTTGAAAATTGTAACTACTGTAATTTCGAAAGTTTGTCTGCCTGAAAATGTACTGTTGTCCCAAGCATATTGCAACAAACGGTGTATTTCTATCGCTGCTCGTTTAGTTTTTATTGTCGTTTCAAATATACCGGTCACTTTTGAAACACCCTGTATCTGATAAACAGCGATTGGTGCAACAGTATGTATCAGCCTACATAATCAGCAACTGTAACTGATAGCATGCAAAGAAAAACTAGTTATTACTAATGTCTCATGACTGCAACTCAATAAGCGTTTCTCGATTTATCAGAATACTCATGCGTCGTGAGGTAAACCTGCAAAATGCGAGGGTTATTCGGAAAATAAATTCCGATCGGTCGCGAAACGGAAACGACTCTGAAATTCCTATGACGCTCTGCACACATGTGTTGGGCAGTGTCTCTATTACGCCTGTCGATCGCGTCACGTTGCTCTTTTCAGTTCTGCGCGCACAGTGAGCACTAAATATGCCTAAATAAATACACTCCTGGAAATTGAAATAAGAACACCGTGAATTCATTGTCCCAGGAAGGGGAAACTTTATTGACACATTCCTGGGGTCAGATAAATCACATGATCACACTGACAGAACCACAGGCACATAGACACAGGCAACAGAGCATGCACAATGTCGGCACTAGTACAGTGTATATCCACCTTTCGCAGCAATGCAGGCTGCTATTCTCCCATGGAGACGATCGTAGAGATGCTGGATGTAGTCCTGTGGAATGGCTTGCCATGCCATTTCCACCTGGCGCCTCAGTTGGACCAGCGTTCGTGCTGGACGTGCAGACCGCGTGAGACGACGCTTCATCCAGTCCCAAACATGCTCAATGGGGGACAGATCCGGAGATCTTGCTGGCCAGGGTAGTTGACTTACACCTTCTAGAGCACGTTGGGTGGCACGGGATACATGCGGACGTGCATTGTCCTGTTGGAACAGCAAGTTCCCTTGCCGGTCTAGGAATGGTAGAACGATGGGTTCGATGACGGTTTGGATGTACCGTGCACTATTCAGTGTCCCCTCGACGATCACCAGTGGTGTACGGCCAGTGTAGGAGATCGCTCCCCACACCATGATGCCGGGTGTTGGCCCTGTGTGCCTCGGTCGTATGCAGTCCTGATTGTGGCGCTCACCTGCACGGCGCCAAACACGCATACGACCATCATTGGCACCAAGGCAGAAGCGACTCTCATCGCTGAAGACGACACGTCCGCATTCGTCCCTCCATTCACGCCTGTCGCGACACCACTGGAGGCGGGTCGCACGATGTTGGGGCGTGAGCGGAAGACGGCCTAACGGTGTGCGGGACCGTGGCCCAGCTTCATGGAGACGGTTGCGAATGGTCCTCGCCGATACCCCAGGAGCAACAGTGTCCCTAATTTGCTGGGAAGTGGCGGTGCGGTCCCCTACGGCACTGCGTAGGATCCTACGGTCTTGGCGTGCATCCGTGCGTCGCTGCGGTCCGGTCCCAGGTCGACGGGCACGTGCACCTTCCGCCGACCACTGGCCACAGCATTGATGTACTGTGGAGACCTCACGCCCCACGTGTTGAGCAATTCGGCGGTACGTCCACCCGGCCTCCCGCATGCCCACTATACGCCCTCGCTCAAAGTCCGGCAACTGCACATACGGTTCACTTCCACGCTGTCGCGGCATGCTACCAGTGTTAAAGACTGCGATGGAGCTCCGTATGCCACGGCAAACTGGCTGACACTGACGGCGGCGGTGCACAAATGCTGCGCAGCTAGCGCCATTCGACGGCCAACACCGCGGTTCCTGGTGTGTCCGCTGTGCCGTGCGTGTGATCATTGCTTGTACAACCCTCTCGCAGTGTCCGGAGCATGTATGGTGGGTCTGACACACCGGTGTCAATGTGTTCTTTTTTCCATTTCCAGGAGTGTAGTATCTCCCGCCGAGTACGTGGGCCTGGTGAGAGAATTTTACTGAAGCTATGCAGCCCACATAACGTAACTGTCATGTGTTTCCTACTTCAAGACAACTCTCAGCCGCATTCTGCAGGGGCAATGAAGACGCTCCTGCAGCGTTTCCGATGGGAACTGTTTGATCACCCACAATACAGCCCGCATTTGGCTCCCCCTGATTTTCTTCTTTGCTCTCAAGAACCGCTGGCTGTGAAGACAACGTTTTGGCACAGCTGTAGACCAGCATGGAAAATTTGCAAAAAGCACCGGCGACCGCTTTCTATGACGAGGAATGTTGGAAAGTTGGTACAACGCTGCAACAGATATCTAAAGCGGAGCTGCGACTATGTAGATAAGTAGCTAGAAGTTGTAGCTAACTGTTGCAAACAAAACATTTTTGATTTTCACAGTGGTTTCTATTTCGCGGCCAATCGGAACTTACTTTCCGAATACCCATTGTAATAGCAAAAGGAATTCAACTGCTACACCCTTATTTCACAAGCGGTAAAATTATACGTAGTGAATATTTACGTTTAAAACTAACACACTAACAAAATGCAGATGAAGGTTTAAACTGAGTTATACACTATGTGATCAAAAGCATCCGGACACCTGGCTGAAAATGACTTACAATTTCGTGGCGCCCTCCATCGGTAATGCTGGAATTCAATATGGTGTTGGCCCACCCTTAGCCTTGTTGACAGGTTCCACTCTCGCAGGCATACATACGTTCAGTCAGGTGCTGGAAGGTTGCTTGGGGAATGGCATCCCGTTTTTCACGGAGTGCTGCACTGAGGATAGGTACCGATGTCGGTCGGTGAGGCCTTGCACCAACTCGGCGTTCCAAAACATCCCAAAGGTATTCTATAGGTCAGGCGTCTCTGCAGGCCAGTCCATTACAGGGATGTTATTGTTGTCTAACCACTCCGCCATAGGGCGTGCATTATGAACAGGTACTCGATCGTGTTGAAAGATGCAATCGTCATCCCCGAATTGCTCTTCAACAGTGGGAAGCAAGAAGGTGCTTAAAACATCAGTGTAGGCCTGTGCTGTGCCACGCAAAACAACAAGGGGTGCAAGCCCCCTTCATGAAAAACACGACCACACATAACATCACCGCCTCCGAATTTTACCGTTAGCACTATACACGCTGGCAGATGACGTTCACCGGGCATTTGCCATACGCACACCCTGCCATCGGATCGCCACATTAGGTACCGTGATCCGTCGCTCCACACATAGTTTACGCTCCTTACACCAAGCGAGGCATCGATTGGTATTTACGGGCGTGATGTGTGGTTTATGAGCAGCCCCTCGACCATGAAATCGAAGTTTTCTCATCTCCCGCCTAACTATCATTGTACTTGCAGTGAATCCTGATACAGTTTGGAATTCCTGTGTGATAGTCTGGATAGATGTCTGCGTATTACACATTACGACCCTCTTCAACTGTCGACGTCTCTCTCAGTCAACAGACTGGATCGCCTGTACGCTTTTGTGCTGTACGTGTCCCTTCAAGTTTCTACTTCATTGTCCCATCGGAAACAGTGGACCTACGGGTGTTTAGGAGTGTGGAAATCTCGTGGACAGACGTATGACACAAGTGACACCCAATAACCTGACCACAATCGAACTCTGTGAGCGCTCCATTCTCCTCTCTCACGATGTCTAATGACTACTGAGGTCGCTGATATTGAGTACCTGGCAGTAGGTGGCAGCACAATGCACCTAATATTAAAAAAATTTTTCGGGAGTGTACGGATACTTTTGATCACATAGTGTACATAATACAAACATGATTTACGCGTAAGGTACTGGAAAAGAGGGTATAAAAGAGGTGTCACATCGAGAGATCGCAAATGTATCAACTTTATATGACATGGCAGAGATAATTGCTTTACCCTTCATGCAAGGAGATGTGGAACTCAGACATCTACAGTAACTAATACGTGCACTTGGCAAAATAACGAGCGAGACATGGTAACACAAGATTCACTTTAATAAGGATCCACTCCCGAATTGCGAAAGATATGAAGTAACTACACTCCTGGAAATTGAAATAAGAACACCGTGAATTCATTGTCCCAGGAAGGGGAAACTTTATTGACACATTCCTGGGGTCAGATACATCACATGATCACACTGACAGAACCACAGGCACATAGACACAGGCAACAGAGCATGCACAATGTCGGCACTAGTACAGTGTATATCCACCTTTCGCAGCAATGCAGGCTGCTATTCTCCCATGGAGACGATCGTAGAGACGCTGGATGTAGTCCTGTGGAACGGCTTGCCATGCCATTTCCACCTGGCGCCTCAGTTGGACCAGCGTTCGTGCTGGACGTGCAGACCGCGTGAGACGACGCTTCATCCAGTCCCAAACATGCTCAATGGGGGACAGATCCGGAGATCTTGCTGGCCAGGGTAGCTGACTTACACCTTCTAGAGCACGTTGGGTGGCACGGGATACATGCGGACGTGCATTGTCCTGTTGGAACAGCAAGTTCCCTTGCCGGTCTAGGAATGGTAGAACGATGGGTTCGTTGACGGTTTGGATGTACCGTGCACTATTCAGTGTCCCCTCGACGATCACCAGTGGTGTACGGCCAGTGTAGGAGATCGCTCCCCACACCATGATGCCGGGTGTTGGCCCTGTGTGCCTCGGTCGTATGCAGTCCTGATTGTGGCGCTCACCTGCACGGCGCCAAACACGCATACGACCATCATTGGCACCAAGGCAGAAGCGACTCTCATCGCTGAAGACGACACGTCTCCATTCGTCCCTCCATTCACGCCTGTCGCGACACCACTGGAGGCGGGCTGCACGATGTTGGGGCGTGAGCGGAAGACGGCCTAACGGTGTGCGGGACCGTAGCCCAGCTTCATGGAGACGGTTGCGAATGGTCCTCGCCGATACCCCAGGAGCAACAGTGTCCCTAATTTGCTGGGAAGTGGCGGTGCGGTCCCCTACGGCACTGCGTAGGATCCTACGGTCTTGGCGTGCATCCGTGCGTCGCTGCGGTCCGGTCCCAGGTCGGCGGGCACGTGCACCTTCCGCCGACTACTGGCGACAACATCGATGTGCTGTGGAGACCTCACGCCCCACGTGTTGAGCAATTCGGCGGTACGTCCACCCAGCCTCCCGCATGCCCACTATAAGCCCTCGCTCAAAGTCCGTCAACTGCACATACGGTTCACGTCCACGCTGTCGCGGCATGCTACCAGTGTTAAAGACTGCGACGGAGCTCCGTATGCCACGGCAAACTGGCTGACACTGACGGCGGCGGTGCACAAATGCTGCGCAGCTAGCGCCATTCGACGGCCAACACCGCGGTTCCTGGTGTGTCCGCTGTGCCGTGCGTGTGATCATTGCTTGTACAACCCTCTCGCAGTGTCCGGAGCATGTATGGTGGGTCTGACACACCGGTGTCAATGTGTTCTTTTTTCCATTTCCAGGAGTGTAGAAAAAGATCATGATTACGGTTTTAAGTAAAGTCTAACGTTATCGTGACATTCCTAAAATTCGCATGATGCCAGTCTCAGTTAAATAAACGAGATGGCGCCATAGTTACCAGCGCCTAGTCACGGTTAGCGGATATTTGTTGACCTGTCAGAGAAGATATTTTCCACTCGAATCCCCTCCTATTAAATCCCCGAAAATAATCTGCGCCATAATGTTAGTAGCCAGACAGAGCTCTAGGCTTGTTCCCAGTTTATTAAACAAGAGGAAACGCTGGTGTGCCGGCCGGAGTGGCCGTGCAGTTCTAGGCGCTACAGTCTGGAACCGAGCGACCGCTACGGTCGCAGGTTCGAATCCTGCCTCGGGCGTGGATGTGTGTGATGTCCTTAGGTTAGTTAGGTTTAATTAGTTCTAAGTGCTAGGCGACTGATGACCTCAGAAGTTAAGTCGCATAGTGCTCAGAGACATTTGAACCATTTGAACGCTGGTGTGATTTCCCTTCCCTTTTGAGAATTTCAAAATGTCCGCTGTGTGAGGGTGTTTAACTTTCCCAGAGGAAACTCGCCTCTACTGTGGATTCAGTATCAAATCTTCCGTGTCGTACCGCTGTGTGCACTGAACAGCATGAAAGGGGTTGTACTCTGTGGCTTTAATAATCAAGTACGATCTACAATGTAGTTTGAATAATGCTATACAACCACATACCTCCCCCCTGCGGGTCCGGGGATTAGAATAGGCCCGAGGTATTCCTGCCTGTCGTAAGAGGCGACTAAAAGGAGTCCATCCCCCTCACGGGGGTAGTTAGCGCCTGCGTCCGGAGACGGACGGTTCCACGACCTATAATTGTGGTCTTTTTGGTTTTTCTCTTCTCGTTTCTTCCTTCCTTTGGTTGGTTCCTTTCTTTGTTCTTCTCCACCTCACTGTCTTCCTTACTCTTTCCCTTGACTTCTTCTCCTTGCCTTCTCATTGCCTTCTTCTCCTTGCCTTCTCATTGCCTTCTTCTCCTTGCCTTCTCATTGCCTTCTTCCCCTTGCCTTCTCATTGCCTTCTTCTCCTTGCCTTCTCTGGTCTCCGCCTCGGCGTTTGAGACAGTCTGTCCTCTTTCTCCCTATCTCTCTTCTTTTTCCTCTTCTTCCTTCCTCCCTGTGCGTGCCTGAAGGCCGACCCACGCGTTCGCACGCGTAGCCGGTGACGGGGTAACGCGTAATTCCCCGCCCTGGGTAGACATGTAAGGCACGCGCGTACCCCCTGGTAAAGGCCAGGCCCGGGGAGGGGTGATTGCCTGAGCTGATACCTTCTGACCATGCCGATTGGTCCCTCCGTCTGTTTCTCGGGAGGTGTGACCTGAGGTGTAAACATTCACCTAAGGCGGGAGTGCCCTCTGAGAGGGTCCCCACAAGGAAGGAGCGCGCCATCGGAGACGCTGGCAATCATGGGGGATTCCTCCGCAATGGATTTCACTCCATCTCTCTCGACTTCTGCCCAAAAACGGAAACGTGATCAGCCACCAGTGACAAAAGTACTACCGCCTGCTCCACAGTTCCTCGTCGTTTCTCGATCTGAGGACGGAAAGGATTTTTCCTCTGTCAACCCTTTCGTTATCCAGAAGGGCGTAGATGCCATAGCCGGATCTGTCAAATCTTGTACCAGGTTGCGTAACGGTACCTTATTACTAGAAACTGAGAGCGCCTTTCAGGCACAAAAACTGCTTTGGGCCACACTCCTGTACACGTTCCCTGTCCGGGTGGAGGCCCACCGAACTTTGAATTCGTCTCGTGGTGTAGTCTATACTAGCTCCCTCGACGGATTGACTGACGAGGAGATTCAATCTTTCCTCGCTGAGCAGGGCGTGACGGCTGTCCATAGGGTCATGAAAAAGGTCAACAATGACCTTGTACCGACCCGGACACTTTTCTTGACCTTCGATAGTGTTAAGCTGCCATCGCGCATCAAGGCGGGCTACGAGGTTATTTCTGTTCGCCCCTATGTCCCGACACCTACGCGCTGCTACCAGTGTCAGCGTTTCAATCACACTCGACAGTCTTGTTCCAATGCGGCTAAATGTGTCACTTGTGGCAGGGATGCCCATGAGGGTGACTGTCCACCTCCGTCTCCTCGTTGTGTGAACTGTCAGGGTGACCATGCCGCATCCTCCCGCGACTGTCCTGTCTATAAGGAAGAACGCTGTATCCAAGAAATTCGGGTCAAAGAGAAAGTGTCCACCTCGGCTGCTCGCAAGCTATTGGCTAGTAGGAAGCCCACGCTGCTCCCAGCGGGAAAATACAGTACTGTCCTCGCCTCTCCTCGGACTACCCGGGAGGTGGCAACCCAGACATGCGATCTGACCTTCAGCACCACGGTCGTCCGTTCGGCCAGTGCTAAGATCGCGCGGTCGACGTTTCCTCTTCCTCCCATCACCCCACAGACACCAGCCCCTTCATCAGCTTCTGCTAAGACGAAGACCCAGAAGTCAGATGCACGGGCCTTCAAGAAGGAACCATCCCGTGCAGACTTCCTACGTACCTCGACCTCCCAGCCTTCGACCGGTACTTCCACCAAACGTCCTTCCAAGAAGGCTCATAGGAAGCACAGTTCTCCTTCTCCGCCACGGCGCATTTCTCCTCCTGCGCCACCCAGCGGTTGCCGCCCCAGGCCGTCATCCGTTTCGCCTGGCCGCACCGCTGGTAGCCGAACATCTGGCCGTTCACCGGCGGAGGAAGCTCCCCCTCCCGGCCATCCTCCCGAGATGGCCGCTGAACCTATAGACCCAATGGACGATGACTGTCCACCTACTGATAGCGGCGGCAGTGCTCGCTCGAAGCCAGGCCCTCAGCGGCCTTCGAGGTGACCCCTTCTTTCATCTTCCTTTTCTTACGATGGCACTTATTCACTGGAATATTCGCAGCATTCGCTCCAACCGAGAGGACTTGCAGTTGCTGCTCCGCTTGCACCGTCCGCTCGTCGTAGCCCTCCAGGAAACGAAGCTACGCCCATGCGATCAAATTGCCTTGGCACACTACACCTCTGTGCGTTTTGACCTATCCCCCGTGGTAGGTATCCCAGCTCATGGAGGGGTTATGTTGCTGGTCCGGGATGATATTTACTACGATCCCATCACGTTGCACACCGGCCTGCAGGCAGTTGCCATCCGCATTACTCTCCCCACTTTTACATTTTCCATTTGTACCGTTTACACTCCATCGTCATCTGCCGTTACCAGGGCAGACATGATGCAACTTATTTCTCAGCTACCTGCACCATTTTTGTTAACTGGAGACTTCAATGCCCACCATCCCCTTTGGGGCTCTCCGGCATCCTGCCCGAGGGGCTCCCTGTTAGCAGACCTTTTCAACCAGCTTAATCTTGTCTGCCTTAATACTGGTGCCCCTACTTTTCTTTCGGACACATCTCACACCTATTCCCATTTAGACCTCTCTATATGTACTCCCCAACTTGCACGCCGGTTTAAGTGGTATGCCCTTTCTCATACATATTCGAGCGACCACTTCCCGTGTGTTATCCATATCCTGCAGCATACCCCCTCTCCGTGCTCCTCTAGTTGGACCATCTCCAAGGCAGACTGGGGGCTCTTCTCTTCCAGGGCGACCTTTCAGGATCAAACTTTCACAAGCTGCGGTCGTCAGGTCGCACACCTCACGGAAGTCATTCTCGCTGCTGCTGAATATTCCATCCCTCACCCTACTTCTTCTCCACGTCGCGTACCGGTCCCCTGGTGGACCGCAGCATGTAGAGACGCTTTACGTGCTCGTCGACGTGCTTTACGCACCTTTAAACGCCACCCTACAGTGGCGAATTGTATCAATTATAAACGATTACGTGCTCAGTGTCGTCGTATTATTAAAGAAAGCAAGAAAGCCAGCTGGGCTGCTTTCACAAGCACCTTCAACAGTTTTACTCCTTCTTCTGTTGTCTGGGGTAGCCTGCGCCGGCTATCTGGCACTAAGGTCCACTCACCAGTTTCTGGCTTGACGGTCGCGAATGACGTCCTTGTGGCCCCTGAGGATGTCTCCAATGCCTTCGGCCGCTTTTTCGCAGAGGTTTCGAGCTCCGCTCATTACCACCCTGCCTTCCTCCCCCGCAAACAGGCAGAGGAGGCTAGGCCACCTAACTTCCGCTCCTCGAATCGTGAAAGTTATAATGCCCCATTCACCATGCGGGAACTCGAAAACGCACTTGGCCGATCACGGTCCTCCGCTCCAGGGCCTGATTCTATTCATATTCAGATGCTGAAGAACCTTTCTCCTGCGGGTAAAGGTTTTCTTCTTCGTACATACAATCGCATCTGGATTGAGGGACTTGTTCCCGCATGCTGGCGCGAGTCTATTGTTGTCCCGATTCCTAAGCCGGGGAAGGACAAGCACTTGCCTTCCAGTTATCGACCTATCTCGCTTACCAGCTGTGTCTGTAAAGTGATGGAGCGAATGGTTAACTCTCGATTGGTTTGGCTGCTAGAGTCTCGACGCCTACTTACCAATGTACAATGTGGATTTCGTAGGCGCCGCTCTGCTGTTGACCATCTGGTTACCTTGTCGACCTTCATTATGAATAACTTCTTGCGGAAGCGCCCGACCGCGGCTGTGTTCTTTGATTTGGAAAAGGCTTACGACACCTGTTGGAGGGCGGGCATTCTCCGCACCATGTATACATGGGGCCTTCGCGGTCGCCTCCCTCTTTTTATTCGTTCCTTTTTAATGGATCGACAGTTCAGGGTACGTGTGGGTTCTGTCCTGTCAGACATCTTTCGCCAGGAGAATGGGGTGCCACAGGGCTCAGTTTTGAGCGTCGCTCTCTTCGCCATCGCGATCAATCCAATAATGGATTGCCTCCCAGCTGATGTATCAGGCTCCCTTTTCGTGGACGATTTTACCATCTATTGCAGCGCGCAGTGTACACGTGTCCTGGAGCGCTGTCTTCAGCGTTCTCTTGACCGTCTTTCCTCCTGGAGTGTCGCCAATGGCTTCCGTTTTTCTGCCGAGAAGACGGTCTGTATTAACTTCTGGCGCTACAAAGAGTTTCTCCCACCGTCCTTACGACTCGGTCCCGTTGCTCTCCCAATCGTGGAGACAACCAAATTTTTAGGCCTTACATTTGACAGGAAACTTAGCTGGTCTCCACATGTGTCATATTTGGCCGCCCGTTGTACCCGTTCTTTAAATGTCCTCCGTGTTCTTAGTGGTATGTCGTGGGGAGCGGATCGAACCGTCCTACTTCGTCTATATCGGTCGATCGTCCGCTCCAAGCTGGATTACGGGAGCTTCGTATACTCCTCTGCACGGCCATCCATCTTACGCCGCCTCAACTCCATACAACATCGGGGTTTACGACTTGCGATCGGAGCATTTTATACTAGTCCCGTAGAGAGTCTTCATGCTGACGCTGGCGAATTGCCACTCACCTACCGGCGCGATATACTGCTTTGTCGGTATGCCTGTCGGCTACTGTCAATGCCCGACCACCCGTCTTATCGTTCCTTTTTTGACGACTCTCTCGACCGTCAATACGGGTTGTATGTCTCTGCCCTGCTACCCCCTGGAGTTCGCTTTCATCGCCTCCTTCAACACCTTAATCTTTCACTCCCTGCAACCTTTCGAGTGGGCGAGAGCCACACGCCACCTTGGCTCCAGGCTCAGGTCCGCGTTCATCTTGACCTCAGCTCGCTCCCAAAAGAGGTTACCCCCGGTTCGATCTACCACTCCCGTTTTGTGGAACTTCGTTCGAAGTTCATCCATATGACTTTCATTTATACAGATGGCTCTAAGACCAATGACGGGGTCGGGTGTTCTTTTATTGTCGGGGCACAAAGTTTCAAATACCGGCTCCATGGCCATTGTTCGGTCTTCACAGCTGAGCTCTTTGCCCTCTACCAGGCTGTTCTTTACATCTGCCGCCACCGACATTCTGCTTATGTCATCTGCTCCGATTCCCTGAGCGCCATCCAGAGCCTCAGTGATCCGTATCCGGTTCACCCTTTCGTGCACCGGATCCAACGCTCTCTTCGGCAGCTGGTGGACATCGGTTCTCCGGTTAGCTTTATGTGGGTCCCTGGCCATGTCGGTATCCCTGGGAACGAAGCTGCAGATGCCGCGGCCAAGGCTGCGGTCCTCCAGCCTCGGACAGCTTCTTGTTGTGTCCCTTCGTCAGATTTTAGCAGGGTTATTTGTCGGTGCATTTTCTCGCTGTGGCATGCCGATTGGGCTGCCCTTACAGACAACAAGCTTCGGGCCTTGAAACCTCTTCCCGTGGCTTGGACGTCCTCCTCACGCCCTTCTCGGCGGGAGGAGGTAGTTTTGGCCCAGTTAAGAATTGGACACTGCCGGTTCAGCCATCGCCATCTGCTGACGGCTGCGCCGGCGCCGTTCTGCCCATGTGGGCAATTGCTGACGGTCCGCCACATTTTAATGTCCTGTCCGGATTTTAACGCACTGCGTCTCGATCTTAACCTGCCATGTACTTTAGATGCCGTTTTAGCGGATGACCCACGAGCAGCTGCTCGTGTTCTTCGTTTTATCAATTTGACAAACCTCACTAAGAACATTTGATGATGCTGTTTTTTAATCCTATGCCTGTCATTCTGTCTTTTATCGTGTTTTCCCTTTTAGTTGTTGTTTTAAACTTGTGCCTCGCGGTGCATTCTTAACGTAGTCAGGGCGCTAATGACCATTGAAGTTGTGCGCCCTAAAACCACAAAAAAAAAAAAAAAACACACACACATACCTGAATATAGGATCTATAGCAAACAACGGAGATGTGATACGTATACCCACTGTTTGTAATTAATATGTTTGATCTTCTATATTATCATAAGGATTGCCTAGTTCTTTAAGAATGCTCACACTTGTTCGTGAACTTCAAGGAAAGACATAATAGTACAAAAAGTAATCAGAAATAGCTACCGAGTTGCAAAAAATTTAGTCAAACGCAATTACGTACTTGGTAATATTGTCTATAGCTTAATGGAATTTATTGAATTGTGGTACGAAACTTAAATAACTTTAAAGCTGATTGCAGGATGTGAATTAACTATCGTAGCCTCATATTGATATATCCTAAGCAGCCTGTACAGATGCACAGAGCCCATTTCTGCCGCTTTCTCCCTGCCATGAGTACACTGTCCAGCTATGAAAAGTCATAGCTACCTCCGTGCCACTGAAAAGATCTCTGTCGCGGCTCCTCGCTGCTTTGCTCTCGCCTGCTCCAGATGGCATAGTGTCCGCCTTTACACCATCAGACATAAAAGCCAAATAGAGAAAGAGCAAGCGTAGACAGATAGTATTCCCCCTGCAGTCACTGCCATGCCTGATGTTACAATTCTAAGTGCAACTGTCCCGTGCCACATGCAATTAGCTTACTACTCTGTCCCATCGCTAGTTGTAGGTTAGACGTGACTAGTCGCAAAGGCAGCACTGATGCAGTAATACAAGACACATGGAGCCGCAAATGTCGGGAAGTACCCCAAAAGTGGATGACACATGTTGAGCATGTGACGTCATTAGATGACGTACCTCGGTAATACGTGCAACGGTTTGGCTTGTCGATCCTACCCTCGCCGCTAGAGGCGGCGCATACGGGACTACGATAATGTCTTACAATTACGAAAACAGATTTGCCTTGCGGAGCGATGAGTAACACTCCCCCTACCAGCGAGAGCAGGATTGACAAGCCCAACCATTAAACGTGCGACGAGGTACGTCATCTGGTGACGTGGCATGCTCAATACTTGTCGTCTACTTTTGGGGTATTTCCGGTATTTGCGGCCGCATGTACCTTATATCAATTTACTCATCGCACTGTCATCTACTTCGCTTCGGTGGTTTTCAAATGCTAATAACGATCGTCTTGTATATCAGAATGAACAGTGGTATGGCTGAAACCAGCTTTACATTGAAAATTTCTCTTGGTTAAGAATCACATGCTGTGTTCGTTTGCTAGGCACTCCTCAGTCCTCTACATCTACATCTACATCTACGTCTACATCCATACTCCGCAAGTCACCTGACGGTGTGTGGCGGAGGGCACCTTGAGTACCTCTGTCGGTTCTCCCTTCTGTTTACAGTCTCGTATTGTTCGTGGAAAGAAAGAATGTCGGTATGCCTCTGTGTGGGCTCTAATCTCTCTGATTTTATCCTCATGGTCTCTTCGCGAGATATACGTAGGAGGGAGCAATATACTACTTGACTCCTTGGTGAAGGTATGTTCTCGAAACTTCAACAAAAGCCCGTACCGAGCTACTGAGCGTCTCTCTTGCAGAGTCTTCCACTGGAGTTTATCTGTCATCTCCGTAACGTTTTCGCGATTGCTAAATGATCCTGTAACGAAGCGCGCTGCTCTCCGTTGGATCTTCCTACCTCTTCTATCAACCCTATCTGGTACGGATTAGAGATGGGCAAAACTGTTCTTTTCAGAGATTGGATCAGAACTGTTCACTCCCTGAAATGAATTAGCTCTTTTTCATGACTCACCACTCATTTACAATAGAAAATAAATGGAAGGCACATTGCCCTTTAAACTTGGTTTATTCCAGTACTATACCTGTATTTTGATCTTATTTGATCCTATTTTGAAGTAACACAGATAATGAGTAAGAATTTTGTATTGTTTATTGAAATTTCCACGATATGACAAAGTTTTTGATTATTGATTTATTTTGCACTATCGTGGTTTTTTGGGTGATCGGAAAATGTTGTAAGTTGAGATTTACATTAACAATATATTTGCCTATAATGTATTAAAATTTCATTAACCTCATACAAATACATCGCAAGCCATATATTTTTAAAGTGAACGTTTCCTTTCGAAGACGCCTAAAATCGCAAAATCCGTACCAGAATAAGAAAAAAAAATATAAATTTGACTGTAAAACGAAAATGCTGCATATAGCCTTACGCAGAATAAAACAAGGAAAATATTGGTGTATCACATTTTGCGATACGTTTATCGGTTCGCTCGTAATTAAAGCGTAAATTCGAGTGTCCATAATAAAAATACTATAGTAAGAGGAGTCATCAGGAACCTAATATAATCAGTTTAAACAAATAAAAATAAAATAAAAACAATTGATGTATACATAACATAATAATGTAATATACATAGCTGTATTACTACGAAGAACAATATCCAGTGGGGACGAACTCCGATGCAGAAGCACTGAGTCAAGCAGGTCGAGCCGCGAGCTGTATTACTGCGTGAGCTGAGACCGCAGAGACCAGAGTGACACCTGAGTCGCTTTGCTCGACGCTCTGGCTAGAGTCGAGACGGTGGGGTGAGCGTTGAGTGGGCGAGTTCCGAGGGTGGGGGGGAGCGGTGAACTCACCCGCTCCGAGACAAATCGTCCGTTCCCTTGCGAGTAGGTTTTTGCAAGTAGTTCCTATGTTATCCGCTAGGTGGCTCTCTGTCCTGTTGCTCGCATCAACTGCCCAGAGGGCAGGACATGCGACTGAAACGATCGCTGACAGAGTGCGATGCGAAGTTAAGCTGCGCCAGACACTGCACAGTGCACACGGCAGACGACGCACAGAGACGGCACGGCATATGTGAAACACAAAATCCAATGGGGCACTGCACAATGCAGGCAGCCAAGGTAGAAGCAGGGCAGAGGCCGGCGCTGGCTGTGTTGTGTGGCGTGCACTGTGCTCTGACCAGCAGAGGCGCTGCTGATATGCTCCGTCTCTCTCTCTCTCTCTCTCTCTCTCTCTCTCTCTCTCTGCCGTGGGAAACGTTTGGGGCTACCGTTCTTTTTTTCTGAATCACTGATTGTTCACTCCTTTGAAAGATTGAACTCTATGAATTAGTTCAAGAGCGGATCCCCCATCTCTAGTACGGATCCCACACCGGTGAACAGTATTCAAGCAGTGGGCGAACAAGTGTAATGTAACCTTCTTCCTTTGTTTTCGGATTGCATTTCCTTAGGATTAGTCCAATGAATCTCAGTCTGGCATCTACTTTACCGACGATTAATTTTATATGGTCATTCCATTTTAAATCACTCCTAATACCTACTCCCAGATAATTTATGGAATTAACTGCTTCCAGTTGCTGACCTGCTATATTGTAGCTGAATGATAAAGGATCTTTCTTTCTATGTGTTCGCAGCACATTACGCTTGTCTACATTGAGGTTCAGTTGCCATTCCCGTGCACCATGCATCAATTCGTTGCAGATCCTCCTGCATTTCAATACAATTTTCCATTGTTACAACCTCTCGATATACTACAGCATCATCCGCAAAAAGCCTCAGTGAACATCCGATGTTATCGACTAGGTCATTTATATATATTGTGAACAGCAACGGTCCTATGACACTCCCCTGCGGCACACCTGAAATCACTCTTACTTCGGAAGACTTCTCTCCATTGAGAATGACATGCTGCGTTCTGTTATCTAGGATCTCTTCAATTCAATCACACAATTGGTCTGATAGTCCATATGCTCTTACTTTGTTCATTAAATGAGTGTGGGGAACTGTATCAAACGCCTTGCGGAAGTCAAGAAACACGGCATCTACCTGGAAACCCGTGTCTATAGCCCTCTGAGTCTCGTGGACGAATAGTGTGAGCTGGGTTTCACACGATCTTTTTCGAAACCCATACTGATTCCTACAGAGTAGATCTCTAGCCTCCAGAAAAGTCATTATACTCGAATTCTACAACTGATCGACGTTAGGGATATAGCATATACACTCCTGGAAATTGAAATAAGAACACCGTGAATTCATTGTCCCAGGAAGGGGAAACTTTATTGACACATTCCTGGGGTCAGATACATCACATGATCACACTGACAGAATCACAGGCACATAGACACAGGCAACAGAGCATGCACAATGTCGGCACTAGTACAGTGTATATCCACCTTTCGCAGCAATGCAGGCTGCTATTCTCCCATGGAGACGATCGTAGAGATGCTGGATGTAGTCCTGTGGAACGGCTTGCCATGCCATTTCCACCTGGCGCCTCAGTTGGACCAGCGTTCGTGCTGGACGTGCAGACCGTGTGAGACGACGCTTCATCCAGTCCCAAACATGCTCAATGGGGGACAGATCCGGAGATCTTGCTGGCCAGGGTAGTTGACTTACACCTTCTAGAGCACGTTGGGTGGCACGGGATGCATGCGGACGTGCATTGTCCTGTTGGAACAGCAAGTTCCCTTGCCAGTCTAGGAATGGTAGAACGATGGGTTCGATGACGGTTTGGATGTACAGTGCACTATTCAGTGTCCCCTCGACGATCACCAGTGGTGTACGGCCAGTGTAGGAGATCGCTCCCCACACCATGATGCCGGGTGTTGGCCCTGTGTGCCTCGGTTGTATGCAGTCCTGATTGTGGCGCTCACCTGCACGGCGCCAAACACGCATACTACCATCATTGGCACCAAGGCAGAAGCGACTCTCATCGCTGTAGACGACACATCTCCATTCGTCCCCCCATTCACGCCTGTCGCGACACCACTGGAGGCGGGCTGCACGATGTTGGGGCGTGAGCGGAAGACGGCCTAACGGTGTGCGGGACCGTAGCCCAGCTTCATGGAGACGGTTGCGAATGGTCCTCGCCGATACCCCAGGAGCAACAGTGTCCCTAATTTGCTGGGAAGTGGCGGTGCGGTCCCCTACGGCACTGCGTAGGATCCTACGGTCTTGGCGTGCATCCGTGCGTCGCTGCGGTCCGGTCCCAGGTCGACGGGCACGTGCACCTTCCGCCGACCACTGGCGACAACATCGATGTACTGTGGAGACCTCACGCCCCACGTGTTGAGCAATTCGGCGGTACGTCCACCCGGCCTCCCGCATGCCCACTATAAGCCCTCGCTCAAAGTCCGTCAACTGCACATACGGTTCACGTCCACGCTGTCGCGGCATGCTACCAGTGTTAAAGACTGCGATGGAGCTCCGTATGCCACGGCAAACTGGCTGACACTGACGGCGGCGGTGCACAAATGCTGCGCAGCTAGCGCCATTCGACGGCCAACACCGCGGTTCCTGGTGTGTCCGCTGTGCCGTGCGTGTGATCATTGCTTGTACAGCCCTCTCGCAGTGTCCGGAGCAAGTATGGTGGGTCTGACACACCGGTGTCAATGTGTTCTTTTTTCCATTTCCAGGAGTGTAGGTCTATAGTTTTGCACATGTGTTCGACGTCCCTTCTTGAAAACGGGGATGACCTGTGCCCTTTTCCAATCTTTTGGAACGCTACGCTCTTCTGGAGAAGTACGGTACACCGCTGCAAGAAGGGGGGCAAGTTCCTTCGCATACTCTGTGTAAAATCGAATTGGTATCCCATCAGGTCCAGCAGCCTTTCCTCTTTTGAGCGATTTTAATTGTTTTTCTATCCCTCTGACATCTATTTCGACATCTACTGTTTTGTCATCTGTGCGACAATCTAGAGAAGGAACTACAGTGCAGTCTTCCTCTGTGAAACAGCTTTGGAAAAAGGCATTTAGTATTTCGGTCTTTGGTCTGTCATCCTCTGTTTCAGTACCATTTTGGTCACAGTGTGTCTGGACATTTTGTTTTGATCGACCTACCGCTTTGACATAAGACCAAAATTTCTTAGGATTTTCTGCCAAGTCAGTACATAGAACTTTACTTTCTAATTCATTGAACGCCTCTCGCATAGCCCTCCTCACACTACATTTCGCTTCGTGTATTTTTGTTTGTCTGCAAGGCTTTGGTTATGTTTATGTTTGCTGTGAAGTTCCCTCTGCTTCCGTAGCAGTCTTCTAACTCTGTTGTTGTACCACGGTGGCTCTTTTCCATCTCGTACGATCTTGCTTGGCACATACTCATCTAATGCATATGGTACGATGGTTTTGAACTTTGTCCACTGATCCTCAACACTATCTGTACTTGAGACAAAACTTTTGTGTTGAGCCGTCAAGTACTCTGCTTTTTGTCACTTTTGCTAAACAGAAAAATCTTCCTACCTTTTTCAATATTTATATTTACGGCTGAAATCATCGATACAGTAAACGCTTTATGATCTCTGATTCCCTGTTCTGCGTTAACTGTTTCAAATAGTTCGGGTCTGTTTGTCACCAGAAGGTCTAATATGTTATCGCCACGAGTCGGTTCTTTGTTTAAGTGCTCAAGGCAGTTTTCAGATAATGCACTTAAAAAAATTTCACTGGATTCTTTGTCCCTGCCATCCGTTATAAACGTCTGAGTCTCCCATTCTTTATCTGGTAAATTAAAATCTCCACCCAAAACTATAACCTGGCCTACTCGAAATATTTTCCAAATTTTCCTCCAGGTGCTCTACCACAACAGCTGTTGAGCCAGGGGGCTATAGAGACATCCAATTACCACGTTTGAGCCTGCTTTAACCGTGATCTTCATCCAAATTATTTCACATTTCGGATCTCCGTCAATTTCCTTCGATACTATTGCACTTTTTATCGCTATAGACACGCCTGCCCCTTCACTGTCCAGCCTGTCTCTGCGGTATACATTCCAATCTGAGTGTAAAATTTCATTACTGTTTACATCTAGTTTCAGCCAACTTTCTGTCCCTAGTATTATGTGGGCATTGAGACCGTTTATTAATGAGGGCAGTTCTGGGACCTTTCTATAGATGCTCCTGCAGCTTACTATTACCGCATTAATATTTGTATTCCCCTGTTGCGTTTTGCCTACTACTACCTTTTCGCGTCTCTGGAGGCTTCTTGTTGGGCCTAGTGAGGGAATTCTCTAACCTAAAAAACCCACATATGCATTCCACACGTACTCCGCTACCCTTGCAGCCGCTTCCTGCGTGTAGTGCACGCCTGACCTATTCAGGGGGACCCTACATTTCTCCACCCGATAGCGGAGGTCGAGAAATTTGCACCCCAGATCTCCGCCAAATCATCTGAGCCTCTGGTTTAAGCCGTCCACTCGGCTCCAAACCAGAGGACCGCGATCGGTTCTGAGAACGATATTACAAATAGCTCAGATTCCACCCTGCGAGTGAGGCTTTCCGCCTTGACCAACTCCGCCAACCGCCTATATCAACTGAGGATGACCTCTGAACCTAGACGGCAGGAGTCGTTGGTGCCGACATGAGCAACAATTTGCAATCGGGTGCACCCAGTTCTCTCTGTCGCCGCCGGCAGGGCCTCCTCCACATCTCGGATGTAACCCCCTGGAGAGCAGACAGAGTGAACACTGGCCTTCTTCCCCGACCTTTCCTCTATTTCCCTAAGGGGCTCCATCACCCGCCTAACACTGGAGCTCCCAATCACTAATAAACCCCTCCCCCCGCGTACTTGCTCGGACCTTGCTGAAGGAGCGGCCACATGTCCACTCACAGGCAGAGCGGGCGATGCCACACGGCCAGCCTCCACATTGACCCTCCGCCTCGTGCGACGCGAACGCCGCTGACCCCGCCACTCCCCTTTGGGAGAGGGTGGCCCAACCGCGTCCGGTACCCGCGAAGATGTCCCGACAGCAGGGATCGTGGGTGAAGCTTGTAACACATGGGGTGTACCATGCGACGCACCAGACTCCCCACTACTGCTACACTCTGAGGCAGCAGCCTGAAGACCGGCTGACTGCGGCCATCAGCACGTTCAGCTGTTCGCGAACAGTGGCCAGCTCCTCCTGCGTCCGTACACAGCAGTCACACATCCTATCCATCCTAAGAGATCAACAATTTACTGTAGAGAGTTAATCATCTTTTAACTAGACTGCTAATTCACTAAAGGCGGCTGATAGCTGACTAAACTGTGGTTACTAGACACTTCTTGTTGGAAACAATGAAAATAAGCACTATGTGTCTCTGGACTGTATTCAAAACAAACACGTAACCTATGGAATACTATTACTAGTACTCGAAAATTAAAGCTTCCTAAAAGCAAAAACACACGGAAAAAGAAGTGACGCAGTTAATAATTAAATTTACTTAGCTCGCTGCACAGCAGATGTGAACCAGACGGCAGTGACAAAGCTGCTCTGATATTCCGCACACCCGTATCTTGTCCATCAGACTACAATGCGCAGCTAACACGCTCGTATAGCATAACACGCAATGCTCTAGATTGCGAGAGAGACAGGGGAGCCAGATGTGGGCCAAATCGACACGGAGGACTGATGACTGCGCCTAATGACCGACCAACCTGAGTGTTATTTTTACACGGTATCCCATGCGCGTTTAGCCAAATGCTGGGCTGGTCCCAGATTTCTGCCTCAGTCAATAAACCACACAAAAATGTAGTTAAAATACGCTGCCAGAAGAAATTAGTATACTCGTTTAGAGCTTTACATTTCACTCAAGAGTTATTGTTGTAGCAGTGCATATGGAGTATATGAAACCCTTACATTTACAGATCAATCACACAATCGGTTCTGAGGTACCATGTATCGATCCAGGCTAAAACAGTCATACTAGTGCGTCGTGTACTCTCCGCGGGCGGCAATGTAGTCTCTGACTCTGGCTTCCAGTCGATCGTACAGAGGGCGAATAATATTTTAGGATACATTATGGCCGGCCGCTGTGGCCAAGCGGTTCTAGGCAGTTCAGTCTGGAACCGCGCTGCTGCTACGGCCGCAGGTTCGAATCCTGCCTCGAGCATGGATGTGTGTGATGTCCTTAGGTTAGTTACGTTTAAGTAGTTCTAAGTCTAGGGGACTGATGACCTCAGATGTTAAGTCCCATAGTGCTTAGAGTCATTTTTGATACGTTATGGCAAGTGTGGTGTCACCGCCAGACACCACACTTGCTAGGTGGTAGCCTTTAAATCGGCCGCGGTCCGTTAGTATACGTCGGACCCGCGTGTCGCCACTATCAGTGATTGCAGACCGAGCGCCGCCACACGGCAGGTCTAGTCTAGAGAGACTCCCTAGCACTCGGCCCAGTTGTACAGCCGACTTTGCTAGCGATGGTTCACTGTCTACATACGCTCTCATTTGCAGAGACGACAGTTTAGCTTAGCCTTCAGCTACGTCATTTGTTACGACCTAGCAAGACGCCATATTCAGTTACTATGAATGTATTCTGAACAGATCATATTGTGAATCATGTACCGTCAAGAGCGACGTTCATCTTTAATGGATGAAAGTTAAGTATCAAACTAATTACGTCCGCTTTCTGAATTCTAATTCCTTGTCATGTTCCAGACCTCACGTCAGTATAGTCCTTCCCCTCCTCACTCCAGCCCGTGTGAGCTAAAACGCTTGCATTCCGGCCTCCACTAGTAACACGGTGTTGGCTCTTCTGCCAACACAACACCAAGCCTGCTTGACCTGTTCACATAGTCGCGTAAGAGTTGGTTCATATGGCTCTAAGCACTATGGGACTCAATATCTGAGGTCATCAGTCCCCTAGAACTTCTTAAACCTAACTAACCTAAGAACATCACACACGTCCATGCCCAAGGCAGGATTCGAACATGCGACCGTAGCAGCAGCGCGGTTCCGGACTGAAGCGCCTAGAACCGTTCGGCCACAGCGGCCGGCTGTAAGAGTTGTTGATTGACGAGTCTCAAGAGTCACTTCTCGTCCCATCATATCCCACACTTCCTCTAAGGGAGACAAATCCGGAGATCGTGCTGGCCAGGGAACTTGCTGCACGTCTTGCAAAGCACGTTCAGTTTCACAGACAGTGTGTGGGCGAGCATCATCCTTTTGGAACATCACGTCATCTTCCTGTTGCAAGAACGGCAAAAGAATGGGTCTAACAGCATTCTGTACTTATCTAGCGCTGGTCAGCGTCTCCGTCGGAAACACCGAAGGCGAACGAGAGTTGTAGCTTTTCGTATCCCAGACCATGAGGCCTGGCCTGGGACGAGTGAGTCTTGGAGGAAAGCCCTCTACGAGATGGCACTCACCAGGTCTACATCACACGCGCAAGCAACCATCAGTTGCAGGCAGCATCCGCTGTCATTGCTGAAGACTACAGCGCGCCATTTCATCTTCCTGAACACCCTCCGTGTCCTGAATGGCACCTCCTGGGGAGCGGACCGAGTGGTCCTTCTCCGCCTCAATCGCGGCTTTAGTGCGCTCGAAATTGGACTATGGAAGCATAGTTTACTGCTCTGCTCGGCTGTCTATTCTTCGGCGTCTCAACTCTATATACCACCGTGGATTCTGTTTAGTGTCTGAAGCTTTTTACACCAGCCCTGTGGAAAGCCTATATGCTGAGACTGCTGAACCTCCGCTGTCCAATCGGCGAGCTGTCCTGAGTCGTTATGCTAGCCATCTGTCTTCCATGCCTGCTAATCCAGCCCTTGGATTTAGGGTATGCTGGCCGCCCTTCCTCCCTACTACCACCGGGAGTCCCCTTCCGTCAACTGCCCCATTCTCTTTCCTTCCACTTTCCTAAAACTTTCTTGACAACTTGGGGTACAGCACCGCCTTGGCTCCGGCCCCGGACCTGCCTGCTCCGTGACCTTTGTCAGTTTCCCAAGGATGGTACCCCTTCTCTTGTTTATCGTCGGGCATTTGCTGCTCTATGCGCACAAATGAAGAATGCCACATTTATTTACACTGATGGCTCAAAAACATCGTTTGGTGTTGGGAGAGCCTATATTGTTGGCGACACCCCAAATCGATTTCGGCTTCCCGACCAGTTTTCGGTTTATACTGCGGAGCTTTACGCAGTTCTCCAGGCTGTCCAATACATCTGTCGCCATCAGCGGATACAGTATGTTATCGGCTCAGATTCTCTCAGCTATCTCCTCAGTCTCCAATCTCTCTACCCTGTCCACCGGATTCAGGACTGCCTCCACTTGCTCCACTTGGGGGGCGCCTCTGTGGCGTTCCTCTGGCTCCCAGGACATGTTGGTATCTGCGGAAATGAAGCGGCCGATATAGCGGCCAAGGCTGCAGTGCCTCTTCTTCAGCCAGCAATTCGCATGATTCCCTTCGCCGATCTACGGAGTGTTTTATGTCGTCGTGTTGCTCTTTTATGGCACACACATTGGTCGACACTTCCCAATAATAAATTGCGGGACGTGAAAGCTCTTCCCTGTGCTTGGACCTCTTCCTCCCGAACTCGTCGTCGGGAGGAGGTAATTTTAACTAGACTCCGGATAGGGCACTGTGTTTTTAGCCATCGACATCTTTTAAGCGGCGATCCTCCCCTACTCTGTCCCCACTGCTCTCAGCTGTGGACGTTGAGACACCTTTTACTTGAGTGCCCCTATTTTACTCCGTTACGCGCCCGTCTACGGCTGTCGCCTGATATATCTTCCATTTTAGCAGATGACACGCGCTCAGCCGATCGCGTTCTCGAGTTCATTAGTGCCAGTGAGATGACGTCAGTCATTTGACGCTCTTTTTGGGGACAAACAACCCTCCTTCTATAGTGGTTTTTTAAGCTTTCCTTCTGTTTTTGGTTTCCCTACTTTTTTGAGTTTCGCTCCCCTTACTGCTGGTTTTTTTTTTACTTTTTCGTAAGTCACAGACCGGGCGCTAATGACCGTAGCAGTTTTGCGTCCTAAAACACAAAAAAAATCTTCCAAGTGATCCTTTGACGGCACTAATCGAGCAGTGCACGTCGGTGCTGTGCCGTGGGTAGAAGACGGGCTACAGGTGTGCGTGCCCTTAGTGTCATTGCTAGTAACTGGTTCGTAACAGTTCGTGCTGACACGTCTGGGCTCACAAGCCCTCTTACATGTGTTCTGATAGCTGTAAGATCTGCCACTGCTACCCTTACAAGACGGGGATCCTGGCGGGCTTCTGTGCTGCACGGACATCCAGAACCTCGTCTGTGTGTGTGAGAATGCTCACGTGACCGCTGATACCAGCATCGTTGCACAACTGATGCAGCACGTCCAAATTGTGTGGCAAATCTCAGAAAGGACCATCTCGCCAATTGGAAGGCCGCAATTTGACCCCTTTCGAACTTGCTCAGTTGGTTGTAGGAAGCACAAGTGCGTCTCCGTGGCATGACTGAGTCCTTGCTTCACACATTTGCGTCACACTGTACCTTCTGGCTGTAAGCATTCCCTGTTAAAGGGTAGACATACACTCCTGGAAATTGAAATAAGAACACCGTGAATTCATTGTCCCAGGAAGGGGAAACTTTATTGACACATTCCTGGGGTCAGATACATCACATGATCACACTGACAGAACCACAGGCACATAGACACAGGCAACAGAGCATGCACAATGTCGGCACTAGTACAGTGTATATCCACCTTTCGCAGCAATGCAGGCTGCTATTCTCCCATGGAGACGATCGTAGAGGTGCTGGATGTAGTCCTGTGGAACGGCTTGCCATGCCATTTCCACCTGGCGCCTCAGTTGGACCAGCGTTCGTGCTGGACGTGCAGACCGCGTGAGACGACGCTTCATCCAGTCCCAAACATGCTCAATGGGGGACAGATCCGGAGATCTTGCTGGCCAGGGTAGTTGACTTACACCTTCTAGAGCACGTTGGGTGGCACGGGATACATGCGGACGTGCATTGTCCTGTTGGAACAGCAAGTTCCCTTGCCGGTCTAGGAATGGTAGAACGATGGGTTCGATGACGGTTTGGATGTACCGTGCACTATTCAGTGTCCCCTCGACGATCACCAGTGGTGTACGGCCAGTGTAGGAGATCGCTCCCCACACCATGATGCCGGGTGTTGGCCCTGTGTGCCTCGGTCGTATGCAGTCCTGATTGTGGCGCTCACCTGCACGGCGCCAAACACGCATACGACCATCATTGGCACCAAGGCAGAAGCGACTCTCATCGCTGAAGACGACACGTCTCCATTCGTCCCTCCATTCACGCCTGTCGCGACACCACTGGAGGCGGGCTGCACGATGTTGGGGCGTGAGCGGAAGACGGCCTAACGGTGTGCGGGACCGTAGCCCAGCTTCATGGAGACGGTTGCGAATGGTCCTCGCCGATACCCCAGGAGCAACAGTGTCCCTAATTTGCTGGGAAGTGGCGGTGCGGTCCCCTACGGCACTGCGTAGGATCCTACGGTCTTGGCGTGCATCCGTGCGTCGCTGCGGTCCGGTCCCAGGTCGACGGGCACGTGCACCTTCCGCCGACCACTGGCGACAACATCGATGTACTGTGGAGACCTCACGCCCCACGTGTTGAGCAATTCGGCGGTACGTCCACCCGGCCTCCCGCATGCCCACTATACGCCCTCGCTCAAAGTCCGTCAACTGCACATACGGTTCACGTCCACGCTGTCGCGGCATGCTACCAGTGTTAAAGACTGCGACGGAGCTCCGTATGCCACGGCAAACTGGCTGACACTGACGGCGGCGGTGCACAAATGCTGCGCAGCTAGCGCCATTCGACGGCCAACACCGCGGTTCCTGGTGTGTCCGCTGTGCCGTGCGTGTGATCATTGCTTGTACAGCCCTCTCGCAGTGTCCGGAGCAAGTATGGTGGGTCTGACACACCGGTGTCAATGTGTTCTTTTTTCCATTTCCAGGAGTGTAGATGGCGCTCTGAGAGCTATGCCACTATGCTATCTGTTGGCGGACAACATTGAAACCATTATAAGTACAATTCTAACATTCTGCGTGATGTCTGTTTGTTCTAAGTCGTGTCTCCCTACCACTTTTGCGCAACGACGCTCTGAGCGTGTTTTTTAGGGAATTGACTAGTTTGAACCTGGGACCTGCTGCTGGTGAAGAGACGCCAGACCACACATGACATGTAGAGTTCAGAAGAGTTCAGTGAGACTAGCAATGATATAATCAAATACTTAATCATTTCAGCGTCAGCTCCACTGCACTCTCTGTAAAAGAATCTTAATACTAACTAAATTTAGTGGAAGGGGTTCAAGGCTTTCCTATTTTTAGTTAGCTGGTAAAATAACGTCGAAAAAGCAGTTAAGTTTACCATTGGAATTTTTATTCTACTCACAAAACATTGTTTATAAATTGCACTATTGATAAAAGGAAATATTTTAATGCAGGATGATAAAAACCAGCTGCGTTCAACAAAAATGTGAACGAATATTCCCCGAATGGGTTTCCAAGTTCTACAATGGATCGAAGGATGACCTATGCCATATCACATCTATAATCTAGGCTTAAATTAAGTTTCATAAAAGAGAAAACTATCAAAAATGGTCTACAGTGACCCTTAATTATCTTTAATTACTTATTTAACTTGTCTTAAATTACAGTGACTGATATGGCTTCTCAATAATTATACAGTATAACAGAAAAATTATCTCGTGTCAGATTTTAACTTCAAGTAGCAAATGTGAATACCATGAGCTTTAATTGACGATCGACACTAGTATTACGCAAAAATGGGACGTAACAGATGAGACTTCTGCAGTTCTGAGTGAAGCCTTATGCGCTCTTATGCGGCATCGCATGCGTTCATTACCTTGTCGGTGGTTAGGCAGCGTCAGGGGGCGGCGGGCGGCGAAGCTCCACACACCTCGCCATCTCAGTAGTAACTCTCTCTAACCTCTCCTTACTACCATTTCCCGAAGCTGGTTTAAGAAAAAGATATCTAGCTGTGTTTTCAACTGACCAATCAGGGTCTCAATTTTAACCTTAAGCTCCACCTACAAAAATTCTGTCTATCCAATGAGAAACATTATACTTTTCGTGGTGGGGCAATGTTTTTAATGTTTGCAACGTAACAGAGACGCGTATAGTCTCACGCTAAAACTTGCAGCTGGTGTGGTTATTTTAGTGATATTGTAAGATCTATACTGTTCTTCTGGAGGGCTCTATCTTTTAACATAGAGTGGAGGGGGGGGGGGGGTGTCTTGGCGGTCGGATGACGATGTGGGTGTCTGTCCCTTATCGTAGGGCCTTCTAGCTTACACGACTCTGCTCTCGGCTTCTGTTCTCGTTTCTCCCCTCGGAACTGCGTCTGTTTCACGGTGGGAAGGTTTGACATGCATTTAGGCGTTCTTGTGTTAGTCTGAGGTATTCCATTTGCTCACTCGTTGATCGTATTACTTTGGTTAATTTAATGTCAGGATTTATTCAGAGCTATGTGACATACTGCCGGATTTGCTATCACGTCAGGGTTTTCATGGAAGGTGTTGGATTTGCCTGACACCTTACCCAATTATTATCCCCCATGTGGCAAATGCTATCATCAGACCAAAATCGATGTTGTCTTTCCAGGTGTACTTTTTTTAATTTTTTATTTATTTTTTTAGCGGTGTACGATCACACACAGAACGAAGTACATAATTTATGGACAGGTGACGTCTAGGACTTCCCTCTCTTAGGTAAATAGCGATATGGCGAGGGAGGGCACCGGCTACGAAGTTAAATATAGATAAATAATAATAAATAACAAATAAAACTGCCGAATCTTTAGTACAAAAGAACCCGTACTAGACTGGATTAACATTAATGAACAGTCAAGAAGATGACCACAGTGCAGAACTGTATCGAACGCCTTCGGGAAGTCGAAGAACATAGCTTCAACCTGAGCGCCAGTATATTCTGCCTTCCGGGTCTCTCTCTTCTTTAAGCCCGACATTTCTGACGGTGTTCCGAATTTATCTTGTTCAAAGGAAATAGAAAATTGTAAGAGTTAACACTCGCATCCTTGGCAACCTAATAGGTGCAGTCTTCTGTTCCCGCTGTGCATCTGTCACATCCAGCCTCGCTGCAGTGTCCAGCAACAACCTCTTTGTCTCCATAGTTACTCTTTGACTGTCCACAGAGCAGAATAAGGTCAGTGAAGAAAATCCAAAAGTCCCTGGGCCTTGAGACGTGGGATGTGGAAACTATGCTGGACTTTCCGACGCCGGGCCTGGAGCTGCTGACGTACTCGGCGTTCATGATGTCGATGGCCGCCCGCGGCTACATGCTGTGGCTCCTCAACATCGCCGCCGCGCTTTGGGTCGGCTTCCAGGCGCTCGGTGGAGGTTGCCATGCCGAAGATCAGGTGCGTCCCACTCTACTCTTACTACTTGTTCACTGTAGGAAGACTCTGCGCCTGGTGGCTGATGGCAGCAGCAGAATCGATGGCCGCGGTCAGTACCGTTAGCTTTTCCGGCTCAGCCGAACTAGTCGGGCTTAGCTAGCAGGCACCATGGTGTTCAGTGTGACTATGTAATCATGAATGAAAGCAGACGTAACACGTGGAGATAAAATCACACAAATGTTCCATGTAATAGTGTTGGAAATAGTTTGAATGTTAGGTATGGTCAGTGACGACACTCGCTGCATGCAGTACTGAAAGGTAACGTTAGCAGCGACAGGAAACAAGATATTATCTGTACTACGTCATACAATACCATCCGACTGTTGGAACAGCTACTGCAGTCAGCCACCAAGCCGAGAAGCTTCTTACAGTGAAGATTCATACTCTTTCCTAAGACTTTCAAATAACATTATTTTTCACTAATTATGTTCTCTAGTTTCAACTAAGAGCAAACTCTGACACATCAAGGATGCACATTTCCTTGAGCCTGATTTAAGTTGAGGAGTGTTACGCAAGGTACATCTGAAACGTTTGGTAAATGGTATCATAACCTCTTCAGTCCTGAGCACATATTAAAAGTATAAATGGGCTATTATTGTGTTAATTGCTTTGTGTTAGCTCTAGTTAACAATGAATGACCATCAAAAATGTATTGGAAACATTGTGATTTATTACAGATGGTATCATATGTGGTACCTCAGGACTTAAGCAGGACAATTACGCACACAGCTTTACAGCGTCTTGTTGCTTTATTACGACAAAAAAACAGTCATACGATACATATACTCTTTATACTAAAACAAAATTATCGTACCAAAATTTTTCGAAGAATTTCTATCTTTCCTAATATTACCAGATGTATTGGTGTTAACTTTTCTTGTCCTAATTTAATTTTATTTTTTGTGGAATGTGTGAAGCAATTTCTGTCAATAGTGAAGCAAAGGATCACTTTCCACTGCTCACATTGTACAAAGGTAAGGCTTATGCAGCCCTCTGTCCGGTATTTTGCACTGTTCTTCTGAACCAGGCAGTCAAGCCTAATAAACAAGCTAAAAAATAAAAATAGTTGGCGTTGATTCAAATTGCACTAAGCACTATAGGACTTAACATCTGAGGTCATCAGCCACCTAGAATTACAACTACTTAAACCTAACTAACCTAAGGACATCACACACATCCATGCCCGAGGCAGGATTCGAACCTGCGACCGTAGCAGCAGCGCGGTTCCGGACTGAAGCGTCTAGAACCGCTCGGTCACAACGGGCGGCAGTTGGCGTTGAGTCCCGAGGTGTAAAAGACAATTTCACATCTGAATAACACACAAACTAATCACGGAACAAAGCTGAACAATTTACAAACGGTACGACATTTATTCAAGTTTGCTTATGGAGTATTACATCGGACAGATGACGACCATTCGCGACTGCACTATACTCGAGGAGTTTCAATGCAGATTTTGAACACATCTTTCGTAACTGCTGGAGGAATTCTAGAAATTTCATCGTGGATTCGATCTTTTAAGTGGGTAGGACGTCGAACGGGCCGACTTGGAGCAGGAGAGGCACCACAGGACATTTTAATTTTCACTGTCTATACTTTTACAAACAAATTCATAAAACTTTGTCAACATGACCAGGAAGGATACAGGATTCACATTCATAGCAGTGGAAGTTCAAAAACATAACAAAATGATTGTTTATTACATGTGTAGTTTCATCATTTTTTCATCTACAATTACAAGCTGCATTTGTAGCTATATGTACACTTTTCTTCATAGGTAAGAGAGATTCTTCGATCAACTTTGCACTGCATACAAACCATACTACCAGATGTACGAAACTCTAGAATTTTTCAAATATATTAAAAACTTTGGTAAAAATTGAGATAATTAACTATGAAATTTGAATTTTTTCTAAACATGAAGTTTAAAATGTAGCAGCTCATTCATTTTTTCATAATTTAAATTAATTCCAGAGTTTCATACACCTGAATGTATGGTTAGTATGCAGTGCAAAATTCATCAAAGAATCTCTCCTATTTATGAAGAAAAATGTACTTATAGCAAAAAATTCAGCTAATAGTAAGTGAAAAAATGATGAAATTTCACATGTAAAGAAAAAAACTATTTTGTTATGTTTTTGAACTTCCACTGCTATGAGTGTGAATCCTGAACCCTTTCTGGTTAGGCTCACAAAGTGTAAATTTATTTGTAAAAGTATAGACAGTGCCGATGGTTTTCCGAGGGTCTGTAGACTTTCGATTCGATGCACTGGCAGTTGCACGGAAGTTTCTTACCGAATTTCATATTGTTCCACGAGCAGAAACTGGATATCGAGGCTGAATCTTGAAATGCTTACCAAAGGCACGTTGCACTCGCACGATAGATTTGCCATAGCAAAAATGGCACTCCACCATGGACGCACAATTTTGCTTCGACCACTACGACATGATTACTGACATGTATATGAGATGAAGGCTGATATTATGCACTATTAATAGTTGGCACCACTGTCGTTATATCTTGCTTTTAGCGCTCATTATTCAAGTTTTAAATCGTCCAAACATTATGGAAATGGAAATGCCATGTGGCTAGGGCAGGGCTTAACAACTGGCCGGTTTTGAGCGCGAGTACTCCCGTCTGCTCAGGCACGTGCTCGCGAGCAGGTGCAAGGTCTCGGAGTAGGGAGGGAGGGGAGGGAGGGGAAATGCGCGCGCACGTATGAATAGGACCGCAGCGTGCCTATTGAATTCGCGCCGACTGTGTAACGTTAAAAGTACTACGATCAGCTCTAACAGTCACTTCGCTGGTTAAGAATCATGTCAAGTCGCCGTTGTGTAACCCCAACCATGCTTTCGCAGTTCAACCCCCATTGGGAGGAATTGTATCTGTTTACAGAAAAAGATGGTGTTGCAAAATGTTTAGTATGTCACAAAAAGCTGAATTCTTTTAGGAAATTTAATTTGCAGCGACATTATATGTCGTACCACGCGAAAGACTACGGAAGTGGAAAATGTGATGGACCAGATCGTGCACAGGAAGTTATTAAACTTAAAAGGAAGCTGTCCGAAGAAGATCTGGATGACGAAGAAAAATCAACTGAGGCAGCTCTCAGAGTGAGCTACAAAATTGCTTTGTTTTTAGCAAAATCCCTGCGCCCCTTCACTGATGGCGATTTAATAAAAGATGTTTGGTAGTTGCAGCGGAACATTTGTGTCCATCTCAAGTCGAACAGTTTCGGATTGTGCCATTATCTGACATGACCATTATGCGTCGCATACAGGACATGGCAGACGACGTCCAGAGCCAGCTTGCAAATATCTATAAAGATTTTATGGCGTATTCTCTAGCTCTGGACGAAAGTGTTGATATCACTGGAACAGCGCAGCTTTCCATATTTATTAGAGGTACTAATAGAGATCTTCAGGTGACGAAGGAGCTCCTCGATGTAGTAGCCATGAAGAACACTACAACCGGAGGTGGTATTTTAAATAGTGTTGAATAAAGTGTTGAAAATATAAGATTGTCGTGGAATTCTTTAGTTTCAGTGTCTACAGACGGTGCACCAGCGATGACAGGAAAAAAATTAGGTTTCGTTGCGCTGTTGAAGGAGAAAATGCAAAAACTAACCGTGCCGAATGAAATAAGGGGCGTTCACTGTGTGATCCACCAGGAAAACTTATGTGCAAAGAGTATCACTCTAAAAAATGTGATGCGAATGAAATAAGGGGCGTTCACTGTGTGATCCACCAGGAAAACTTATGTGCAAAGAGTATCACTCTAAAAAATGTGATGAGTGTTGTTGTTCGTACAACCAATTATGTAAGGAAGCATGGGCTACAACACAGACAATTTAAAAGCTTTCTTGAGGATGTAGAAAGCCAGTATGGTAGCCTGCCTTATTACAGCGAGGTCCGCTGGCTTAGTCGTGGCGAATTATTAAATCGAATTTTTGCCTATTAGATGAGATAAATATGTTCATGGAAATAAATAACATGTGTGTTCCTGAATTGAAAGTGCCTTCATGGAAATGTGACCCCCGTTCTTAGCAGATTTAACTAGCCATCTGAATGCTTTGAACATTTCACTACAAGTTAAAGATCTGCTAATTACTCATTTCATTGATCGAATACGAGCTTTTAAAATGAAATTGACACTTTGGGTGAGTCAGCTGGAAGCAGGAAATCTAGCTCATTTTCCTAAATTATCATCCATGCAAGATGTTCACAAAGACTGTGAACGTTATTCACATAGTTTAGTTGCCCTTAAGGAAGAATTTGATCAACGCTTTTCAAGATCTGACAGCACTAGACAGTAATTCTGATCTGTTCTCCTCTCCATATTCAGCGAATATTGAAGAGATTCGTCCTGAGCTGCAACTAGAAATTATTGACCTGCAGTGTGACAGAGAATACAGAGACAAATTTCAGAACAACAAAAAACATTTTGGAATTTTACAGACACTTCCAAAAAATGGTTCAAATGGTTCTGAGCACTATGCGACTTAACTTCTGAGGCCATCAGTCGCCTAGAACTTAGAACTAATTAAATCTAACTAACCTAAGGACTTCACACACATCCATGCCCGAGGCAGGATTCGAACCTGCGACCGTAGCGGTCGCTCGGTTCCAGACTGTAGCGCCCAGAACCGCACGGCCACTCCGGCCTGCTACAGACACTTCCCTCAGGATAGATTTCCTCATTTGCACAAACTGGCGGCTACAATAATATCAATGTTCGGTTCCATGTATGTTTGTGAATAACTGTTCTCTGCAATGAAATGTAACAAGACGCACCTGAGAAACGCATTGTCTGATCGAAATTTAAATTGCACGCTGCGCCTACGATGCACAAGAACAATTACTCCGAATATAGACGCAATTGTAAAGGGCAAGAAGTACAAGATAACAGAGAATCCCACACTTCAGTGACACCTTTTATTGTGTAACAGTTCACAAATTAATACGAATGTAGAGGCATACACTAAGCTAATAAAATTATGTGGCACGTGTACATTCTCCTTTATTTGTTTCTTTTGTCACAGTAATAATTCGTGCGTGATATCCCTGCAGGTGGCCGCGGATTTACATTGACTGGCGGCAGCTGTTGTGTGCCCCACGTGACTCCCCCCACTCTCCGCTCTGGACCGGTAGTGGGGGTAGGGGGTAGCGTGCTCGCGCTGCTCCGTGCTCGCGCCTTGCTGCCCACAGCTTGCTCCGCGAGCACGTATGTTGTGAAGCCCTGGGCTAGGGCCTTCCGTCGGGTAGACCGTGCGCCTGGTGCAAGTCTTTCGAGTTGACGCCACTGTGGCGACTTGCGTGTCGATGGGGATGAAATGGTGATGGTAGGGACAACACAACACCAAGTCCCTGAGCGGAGAAAATCTCCGACCCAGCCGGGAATCGAACCCGCGCCGTTAGGACTGACATTCCATCGTGCTGACCACTCAGCTACCAGGAAGGGACGGGCAGACATTATGAAACTTCCTGTATATGATATCCAAAAGTGTAAAATTTATTACCCGTTGTAGCATTAATTGTTGGTTTGTTATTAACTGAGGAATGTTAACACAGCTTCAATAAGTCATTAAAGCAGGTGGAAACACCCGTAATTGGAAAAGGATATGTCTTTACCTTCACTTCGACGTGATGTGCTGTGCAGTTGCAGAACCCGAAGTTGCACGATCAGTGCTGACACCTCGTGGTGCACGGCAGAGTGATGAACAAGAGAGCTGCGCAAGTGTAATGTGTATCGTACATGATATCACAAGCCAGAAAAGGTTCGGCTCCGTGCGCACCCGAGAAAAAAATAAAATCTGGAGGTATCATAATACCTCAAGACTGAAGACGATAAAGGAAAAAAGGTGCAAAGTGGAAATTACGGTGCTAGCCGACGCCTTTGACCAGTGAAGCTGTGCACACGCTTCAGTGGAAACATAATGGTGGTTATGAGTATATCAATATACATATTTGAAACCAAAATAAAAAAGACCCCATTTATTATGAGAATTTACTGCATCCGACTAGAAAATATTTCGGTTATGACTAGGAACCTCAGTCAAAGATGAATAGAAAATCGGAGAGAAAGCGGGGTATCGAAAGATAAAAGCACTGCACCTGTAATGGATAACACAACCTCAAAACGAACTTAAGGAAAACGTATTCATCGTAAAAAAAAAAATAGAAGCATGTACTGCAGAATGCACTTCGGCTATATACACTATGTGATCAAAAGTATCTGGACACCTGGCTGAAAATGACTTACAAGTTCGTGGTGCCCTCCATCGGTAATGCTGGAATTCAATATGGTGTTGGCCCACCCTTAGCCTTGATGATAGCTTCCAGGCATACGTTCAACCAGGTTCTGCCAGGTTTCTTGGGGATTGGCAGGCCGTTTTTCACGGAGTGCTGCACTTAGGAGAGTATCGATGCCGGTCGGTGAGGCCTGGCACGAAATCGGCGTTCCAAAACATCCCAAAGGTATTCTGTAGGATTCAGGTCAGGAGTCTGTGCAGACCAGCCCATTACAGGGATGTTATTGATACCTAACCACTCCGCCATAGGTCTTGCATTATGAACAGGTGCTCGATCGTGTTGATAGATGCAATCGCCATCCCCGAATTGCTCTACAACAGTGGGAAGCAAGAAGGTGCTTAAAACATCAATGTAGGCCGCTGCTGTGATGGTGCCACGCAAAACAACAAGGGGTACAAGCGCCCTCCATAAAACACGACCACACCATAACATCACCGCCTCCGAATTTTACCGTTGGCACTATACACGGTGGCAGATGACCTTCACCGGGCATTCGCCATACACACACCCTGCCATCGGATTGCCACATTGTGTACCGTGATTCGTGACTCTACACAACGTTTCTCCACTGTTCAATCGTCCAATGTTTACGCTCCATACACCAAGCGAAGCGTCGTTTGGCATTTGCCGTGATGTGTGGCTTATGAGCAGCCGCTCCGACCATGAAATCCGTTTTCTCACCTCCCGCCTGTCATAGTACTTGCAGTGAATCCTGATGCAGTTTGGAATTCCTGTGTGATGGTCTGGATAGATGTCTGCCTATTGCACATTACGCCCCTCTTCAACTGTCGGCGGTCTCTGTCAGTCAACTGACGAGGTCAGCCTGTACGCTTTTGTGCTGTACGTGTCCCTTCACGTTTCTACTTTATCGTCCCATCGGAAACAGTGGACCTAGGGGTGTTTAGGAGTGTAGAAAACTCGTGTACAGACGTATGACACAAGTGACACCCAGTTACCTGACTACGTTCGAAGTCCGTGAGTTCCACGGAGCGCCCGTTCTGCTCTCTCACGATGTCTAATGACTACTGAGGCCGCTGATATGGAGTACCTGGCAGTAGGTGGCAGCACAATGCACCTAATATAAAAAATGTATGTTTTTCGTGGGTGTCCGGATACTTTTGATCACATAGTGTAGCTCAAGTATGCAGTTGCGACTATACAGGGTGTGAACGATAATTGCCTACAGAGTACTACAGTGGTGTAGATGAACTAGAGACGAACAATTTGATACTTAATAGTGTGTGTAGTCTGGAAAATACCTCAAATTGGCCTACAAAAACCACCTAAACTACAGCGCTTGCGCGTCACGCAATATTTCTAATATTATCTCTGGTACTCCAGTTCAAAATTATGCATTCAGTTTACAACAAGAAGGTCTTATTTATTTTTATGTTTCCGTACTTCAGTTAGTAAAAACCGTACTATTATAGGATCACTTTTTTGTCCGCCCGTCCGTCCTCCTGTTTGTCTATATGTCCTTCTTCGCAGGAACTGGTAAACGTATGGAGTTGAAATTTCGGCGACATATAAACGTCTTCGGTCCCTGGACGATGTAATAATGTGAAGCTTCTGAGCCAATGCACTCAAAAGATATGGCCATTTATGTCACATATTTTGGTGCTCGCAAATTCACTCATCAAAGGCCGCAGCGTACTTGCCGTCGGTCTAGATTCATGAGCTTTGGCAAGAAGGAAGGTGTCACAGTACAACCAAAAGAAAAAATCCTAAAACTCTCAATCTGCATATCAAATGAAAAAATGATTTGTCTGTCTGTCTGTTAAGACCATTTTTTCAAATGAACAGGTAGACAATTGAAGTTGAAATCTATGTCGCATACTAAGGTCTATGATCCCTCGCCAGTAGCATAAACGTTAGTTTCTAAGTCAATGCAGTCGAAAGACATGGCCATTTATGTCACATATTTTGTTTGTCGCAAACTCACTTACTGTGCTAAAACCTGTAGGGCGCTTCCCCTTGATGTAGAATCATGAAATTTGGCAAGAAGAAAGGTAATTATATCAAATGAAAAAATATTTCTTTTGTCATTTGTTGTCCGACTTCAAACTTGAAGTTAAATCATTGCCGAAAGTCTTAGAATTACAAGGACCGTTGTCTTGCCAGTATTAACATCGATAACAGGCAAAAATCGTAGAGATCCTCGATTTCCGGAATGAAACCTTCAGTGCGCATATCCTACTTGCGCCTTCCCGTTTCTTTCTATTGGTCTAATAGTTTACACGTAGACCTCCAGAAAATATTGAAAATACCGCGTGACGCGCAAGTACCACGGCTTAGGTTATTTTTGTAGGCCAGTTTGAGGTACTAGACCAAAAGTCTCGTGTATAAAACTGTTCGTCTCAAATTCTTCTACGCCGCTGTATTACGTTGTAAACAATTCTTGTTTACACCCCGTACGTGCACTGATGAGCCAAAATACTGCATTATGACTACTGCCCACCGCGAAAATGACTGCCACCTGGTGGAGCTGCGGGCATGTAACGCGGCGGGAAGTACGAGGTGCATTCAAGTTTTAAGGCCTCCGATTTTTTTTCTCCGGACTGGAAAGAGGTAGAAACATGCGCATTGTTTTAAAATGAGGCCACGTTCATTGTCAATACGTCCCAGAGATGGCAGCACCGTACGGCAGATGGAATTTTACAGCCAGCGGCGAGAATGAGAACTGTTTTAAATACTTAAAATGGCGACGTTTTCCTTACTTGAACAGCGTGCAATCATTCGTTTTCTGAATTTGCGTGGTGTGAAACCAATTGAAATTCATCGACAGTTGAAGGAGACATGTGGTGATGGAGTTATGGATGTGTCGAAAGTGCATTCGTGGGTGCGACAGTTTAATGAAGGCGGAACATCGTGTGACAACAAACCGAAACAACCTCGGGCTCGCACAAGCCAGTCTGACGACATGATCGAGAAAGTGGAGAGAATTGTTTTGGGGGATCGCCGAATGACTGTTGAACAGATCGCCTCCAGAGTTGGCATTTCTGTGGGTTCTGTGCATACAATCCTGCATGACGACCTGAAAATGTGAAAAGTGTCATCCAGGTAGGTGCCACGAATGCAGACGGACGACCACATGGCTGCCCGTGTGGCATGTTGCCAAGCAATGTTGACGCACAACGACAGCATGAATGGGACTTTCTTTTCGTCGGTTGTGTCAATGGATGAGACGTGGATGCCATTTTTCAATCCAGAAACAAAGCGCCAGTCAGCTCAATGGAAGCACGCAGATTCACCACCACCAAAAAAATTTTGGGTAACCGCCAGTGCTGAAAAAATGATGGTGTCCATGTTCTGGGATAGCGAGGGCGTAATCCTTACCCATTGCGTTCCAAACGGCACTACGGTAACAGGTGCATCCTACGAAAATGTTTTGAAGAACAAATTCCTTCCTGCACTGCAACAAAAACGTCCAGGAAGGGCTGCGCGTGTGCTGTTTCACCAAGACAACGCACCCGCACATCGAGCTAACGTTACGCAACAGTTTCTTCGTGATAACGACTTTGAAGTGATTCCTCATGCTCCCTACTCACCTGACCTGGCTCCTAGTGACTTTTGGCTTTTTCCAACAATGAAAGACACTCTCCGTGGCCACACATTCACCAGCCGTGCTGCTATTGCCTCAGCGATTTTCCAGTTGTCAAAACAGACTCCTAAAGAAGCCTTCGCCGCTGCCATGGAATCATGGCGTCAGCGTTGTGAAAAATGTGTACGTCTGCAGGGCGATTACGTCGAGAAGTAACACCAGTTTCATCGATTTCGGGTGAGTAGTTAATTAGAAAAAAAATCGGAGGCCTTAGAACTTGAATGCACCTCGTACATAAAGCGGAGTGGAGACGAAAAGGTAATCTTCCACGCCAAGACGCAGCGGTCCACCGAGAGGCTCGTTCAGGTCCTGGGCCATCAGGGGCACCACCGGCCGACTATTCGTTGGCCAGACTTCTGCAGCAGTAAAGCTCTTCCGCAGCAACCAGAAGAAGACGCCAGTTCGACTCTGCCTCACGCCACTCCTCAAGTCAGGTCGCACCGTCTTCCGCCCAGCCACGATCCTGCAGGAATACAGGAGTAGCATTAACTTGCTTGGCTTGCACTACCTCCCCCCCCCCTCCCCTCCTTCCTACGCCTAGCGCCTGCCTTCCCTCCGCGCTTAGGAAGAGCTCGCCGCTCTCAGTGTCGGCTTCAAGTGGGTAATCATTCTACCGAAAATACGGATCGCAGGTGGGGAAATTCGCTGGAAACGACCCCTGTTGAAAACAGCAAAGTGGTCGGCTGTTCAAGTCTCTGTGAAAACTGGTTCAAGAACGGTGAAACCACTGTTAGCTGACAATATGCTGGTCATCTGCGACTGATCACAGAATGTGGAGATGGAGGCTTGCCCGCAATGAACAACAGGATAGATCTGCGTCAGATCTGATGATACAGTAAAATGCTGTATTGCGTTTCTCAGATGGACTCACACGCTATTAAGGATGTGATCGTCACGTTTTGGCGCATCAATTTACATATTCATAACAAACAGAAACAGTTCTTCACGAACAGCTTACCGTAAACTGGAGACACTTCGAGCACCGTCGTTACTTTGACCACTCAAACACCAAGAGTTTTACAATTGTCTGCTAACTCTCAGTTACGCGTTTAGTGTATATTGTTTGGTGGTACAGTTTCATCAATATACACTAAATGGAGCCACGCAGTGCCAATTATCTTGCTCAACAGTTGGCGAATGTGTTGCGACTTTAGCCGGCCGGAGTGGCCTAGCGGTTCAAGGCGCTTCAGTCTCGAACCGCGCGATCGCTACAATGCCAGGTTCGAATCCTGCCTCGGGAATTGATGTGTGTGATGTCCTTAGGTTAGTTAAGCTTAAGTAGTTCTAAGTTCTAGGGGACTGATGACCTCAGATGGTAAGTCCCATAGTGCTCAGAGCCATTTGAACCATATTTTGTTGGGACTTATAATTGTTTACGAAAAAGTGTATTAAAAATCTGGTTTTGCTAAATCCACAGATGTTTTTTAACTGTAAATCGATCAGTGTTTTCAACTACACTGAGTTGACAAGAGCCATGAGATACCACCATTAGCCCGGCGTAATGCAGCAACTCGGCGTAGCGTGGTCTCAACAAGTCGTTGGAAGTTGCCCGCAGGAATACGGAGCCACATTGCTTCTATAACCGTCCATGATTCCAGAAGTTTTGCCGCTGGAGGATGTTGTGTACGAATTAACCTCTCGATTTTTCGGGCGACCTGGGTGGCCAGATCATTCGGTCGAACTGTCCAGAATGTTTTTCAAGCCAACCGCGAATAATTGTGGCGCGGTGACACGGTGAATTGTCATCCATAAAAATTTCGTCTTTGTTTGGCACATGAAGTCCGTTAATGGCTGCAAATCATCCCATTATCGATTCAATTTGCGACCGAACCGCTGAATCTTTCCATCAGTAAATGGGGTATGTTCTCCACTGACTCGGTTGTTTTAACCCCCTCCACTGACGGAATGACCCACTTCCCAATTCCGTATGTATAAAACCAATACGGACTTGTAGCTGTCACGCCTTTGCGCTTACTGCTACGTATTTTAACTGTAAATAGCTCAGTTCAAATGGCTCTGAGCACTATGGGACTTAACATCTATGGTCATCAGTCCCCTAGAACTTAGAACTACTTAAACCTAACTAACCTAAGGACAGCACACAACACCCAGCCATCACGAGGCAGAGAAAATCCCTGACCCCGCCGGGAATCGAACCCGGGAACCCGGGCGTGGGAAGCGAGAACGCTACCGCACGACCACGAGATGCGGGCAAATAGCTCAGTCCCAATGGTAAGAGGCAGTAGTGAATTCACGTAGTTAATATTTGAATCCAGCACAGCTGCCACAAGCTCAGCTCACTTTTACTCCACTCCTACCCTCGCCATTGCACCACATTAACTAGGTGCTACGTGGACCTTGCTAAATTCACTTGCGTATACATTTTTGACCGTTACTCGCCAGTATTTACCTAATGATTAGTACACTCCTAACCGGACTATTTCCCTAAGAGCTGTGATGATTGAATGGGTTCGATCTACGGCCTACAGTGCCCTACAGTTCACACGGTAACACTGCCTACCTGACCCACTTAACTTGGTAGTGAGCTTATGTATCCAATCACCACTGCTAGCAGCAGTGGATAATCCTATCAGCACGACGAGAGCAGCAGACTTACCGTCGAATCCTCCTGAAAATACTTATAACTACGGTCGCCAGCTCTGAAGGAGCAAAAGAATAAATCAATTTTTTGGCTCGTTTCAAAGAGAAACGGCTTGAGTTGAATTTAAACTTAATTCTGAATATTAATATTTCTGATCATTCTAGGTGATTCTACAAAGCAAATACTCTCTCAATTTCTGTGAGTTGGCTTGGTAATTACTACCAAGACAGTTTATACAACTTGGGTTAACAAAATTCTATCCTTCAACTTATTTAATGATTTTGGATATTACTCCTTGGACAATTGATACAGAATTAGTTAAGTGACTTTACTTGAAAGGTTACTCAGAAAAATTTAAGTAACTATAAATAGGCGACTCATTCTGGTGTGACCATTGCTCTTTTCAACATTCTTATACGCTAAAGTATTCTACAACCAAAAGAATTGTAAATGAAAGAGGCGATGGTGGCCTCAGTCTGATTTCACTATACTATGTTTGAGGTTACTACACTTTACAATGAACAACATGCATCGTAATTTTACTCATTACTATATTCTGTCCTCTGCACTTGCATAAAAGAAAACTGGTATTCTCCTTTTACATGTATACAAAGTTCGACTTAACAATTGCAAGCAGTCTTGCCTTGGGTAGACGTGTCGGTGCTGGTGGTGAGATGCATGTGGCTAACGCAGCTCTTCACGCCTCATGCCCTTAATGGCGGCTGGAACTATGAGCTGTAGCACTCGTATAAGCTACTGCACGTCCGCCATAAAATCTGGGCACAGGAACTCTTACAATCAGCCCCAGTGGCATAGAGGCGGCTTCAACAACCATTCGTCGCGTTTTACTCCAAAAACGGCGACGATATTCGCCTCTTCGCTGTTGCACAATCACTTTTGCGTGAGCACAGTTACGCACGTCCGATCACGTCAACACTCCCCAGGCCATTCCTTGTTCAGTCCCTGTGTCTCCAGCTACCCCTAGCTACGCTCGTATCACCAAGAGTGGGGGCGTTCCCCTACCACCTTTTTACCGAAATCATTTAGTATTTAAGAATATTTATATTTACTACCCTGGAGTCCATACCAGTCATAATAATGTACTACTAGCGTTTTACAACATTAAATTATACAGTAATAACTTATAATTACCAAGAAAAAGAATACATTTGACTCTGAGAGCTTAGTGCATTGTCTGACAGCGCTAATTCCCAGTTTCGCCAATAGATGGCATCAGGGTGCACTCCCTGGCAGTCTCACACAAGCGCGCCCGTTTCAGACGCGCGGGCTCCAAATTACTGTCAGCCCACCATCATTTCAGTTCCGTTACACATGCCCCACTTCTTAATGAAGTATCTTACAGTGATAATTCAATAAGAAGTCTCTCCTATAATGAATCTGAAATGTTCGATAAGCTTTTTACCAAGGGTTTTCCCTTTCTTACTGATACACCTCGATACTTATATTACATATTTAAAATGAAACACCAATTCTTTCTCTCTTTCCTGCTAAATATTACATAAATGATTTACATATATTCTTTCCAATTTTCTTACTTCTAAACACAGTACACTTTAAACATCTTTTTTTTTTTTACAAAGTTTTAAATACACTTCTTTTATCTCAGGCAAGTAAAACACCCGTTATGCGCCTATTACTTTGTAGCCCGTCCTTTTCACTTTACCTCCTCACTTTTCTACCTCTTCCACAACACTTATTTACACATCTATTAAGGCTTTCTTAGAAGCTCAGTCTTTTCCAGTCTGTTTAGTCTCTACTTAAACTAGAAGTTTCATTAGAATACTGCAATATATTTTAGTGAGCATTTACCTTTCACATAGAACAAAAGAAACATAACTATTTACATATTGGTTTACTTTAATATTTATTTATATATTTATTTTCAATCTGGTAGAATTCGTGGTTCATACCTTTTGAGATCCACTATGTTTCTTACTCCCAGGCGTTTGCCTGTTAATGGGTACTCTAAATAATAAGCATTCACATTGGGTATGGACACTATTTTAAATGGTCCATTATATATATATTTAAATTCGCTGATCTCGTTATTAATTTCACTTGACTTTTCAAGTGTTTTTACAAGAACGAGATCACCTATTTTGAATTTGGGATTCCTTACTTTTTCGTCGTGACGACGAATTCTCGCATCTGCTTGTTTTCTCATCTTGTCTTTTACTAAGTTCTTTTTACTATCATAATCTAATTCAACTCTATTTGGAAATTCTAGTAGGTCTTCTACTAGACTTTTACTCCTTGTCTTTTTCAGGATTTCTTCTGGAGTAAATCCAGTGCTTTCGTTTGTTAATGAATTCATGATTTCTTCGAATTCACTCACTTACATGCCCCACTTCTTGTGGTTACTGTGGCAGTACGTCCTAAATAACCGACCTATCTCACGCATATATCTTTGTGCTGGATTGCTTGATGGGTGATAAGCTGAGATATGTACCACTTCTACCTGTTTCTCAGTTATCCCATCCTTCCACATTTTTGAGCAAAACTGAACACCATTATCTGATAGTATTCTCTTTGGCTTCCCTACTTTCACAAAATAATCACACACCATTTTATCATACACAGCTCTGGCAGTAGCTTTTCTCAAGGGATAAAGCTTTATATACTTTGAGAAAAGTTCAACTGCTACAAATATGTACACAAAACCCCCCATGGTTTTCGGTAATGGTCCAAAGATATCTACTGCTACTATTTCTAATACTTCATCAGGTTTTATTGATTGCATGGGCCCTTGATTAGTTGCATTTGTTACTTTCGCCTTTTGGCATAGATCACAAGATCTTATCCTCTGTGCTACCCTTCGTGCCATGTTGTTAAAGGTAATGCATTCATCTAACTTATCGGTACACTTCCATGCACCACAATGGCCATATGCCAAGTGAACATAATCTATCAGCACTTCAGTGTGATGTTCCGGCCAATATACTCTCCACTTCCCTGGATTATTTAATCTTTGAAGATACAGTACACCTTTATGTATTTTATATGAAGCCCTTATGTTAGTTGCGTCCGGATTGTCAAACTTGACCTTTACCGACTTGAGTGCATCATCATCACTTTGATATCTTCGCATATTCCGACATATTTCCCTAATTTTTTCTCTTCCTTCCGCTTTTTTGAAGTAATTCACTTCAAAAACGTCTTCCCTATTCTTTACACTTTCTAGTGTCTCACCTCCTTCCGGTAATCTCGACAAAGCATCCGGTACTGCATGTTCTTTCCCTTTAACATACTTGATCTCTATAGCAAATTGTTGTAAAAACAGCGCCCATCTGGTCAACCTGTTATGTAACAATCTGCAGTCCTTCAAAAATATTAAAGCTTTGTGGTCTGTATGGACCACAGTCTTATGTCCCCATAAGAAAAGTTGAAATTTCCTAAAACCCCATACTATAGCTAAAGCCTCCTTCTCTGAAACTGTATAGTTTCTTTCGTACTTAGACATGGTTCTACTCGCAACTGCTATTTGTCTATGAGTTTTTTCCCCATCTATCATTACCTCCTGAAATATGGATACTCCCAATCCATAATCTGAACTATCTGTTGCCATGTGGAATGGTTCACACAGGTCAGGGTGCCATAACTTTATGTTTTTAGCCAAATTGTCTTTTAGCCGGTTGAATGCTGTTTCACATTCCTCAGTCCATATATACACACTGTTCTTCTTAAGTAGGTTGTTCAGATGTGGGCTATTGAACACTTGATCATCCACATACTTACGATAAAAGGAACAAAGTCCTATAAACGACTTTAGTTGTTTTTTATTCTTGGGAGCCGGACAATTTCTTATTGCTTTGACTTTGTTGGGATCCTTTTCAATTCCCTCTGGTGTTACTATGTGACCTAAAAACTTTATTTCTTTCTTCACAAACTCGCATTTTTTCAGGTTCAGGGTCATTCCTCCTTTAATTAAAGCTTTGAACACCCTGTCGCATAACTCCATGTGCTCTTCCCATGTCCTTGTAGCAATTAACAAATCATCTACATAAACCGTGATTAGCGAACTAAGTTCACTCCCTAAAATTTTGTCTAAAGCCCGAATGAACACTGAAACGGAAGTATTTAGGCCAAATGGTACCACTGTGTAATGGTAGCATTTGCCATTGAATAAAAATGCCGTGTACTTCCTAGACTCCTCACTTAATGGGATTTGCCAGTATCCTGCCGTTAGGTCTAAACTAGTCATGTACTTTACACCATTAAACTTCTGCAATAAATTATCTATGTTCTCTGGACGATCCAACTCCCTCTTCACTACTTTATTCAGAGTACGAGCATCTATCACTATTCGTACACTTCCATCCTTCTTACCTACTATCACCAATGGGTTATTATATGGGCTAGAACTCCGTTCAATGACCCCACATGAAACCATTTTATCTATTTCTTTTTGAACTGCTTCTTTCTTAGACAAGGGTACATTATATGGTGGTTTAAAGAAAGGTTCATGCTCCTCTACCTCCATGCAGTACTCATAATTTATCACTCGTCCCGGTTTGTCCGAAAATACCTCCTGATTTTCTTTCAGAATTTGCCATAGATCCTCCCTTTGGGCATCAGATAGTCCTTCCGTTTTATCCACTACATTTCGAAGGAGTGTCTCCTTATTTCCATCTTCAACTATCTGCCTCACCAGAAACCAATCGAATTTTTGACCTATTCCTGAATCATGATCATCTCTAAATTCTACCCATCTCAGCTGGTTCTCTTCCATTACTCTAGATGATTCAAATGGTATTTCTAATACCGCACTATCAACTTTACAAACTATTATCCCTTTGTCACAATCTATAATTACTTTTTGTTTTATTAACCAGTCAATGCCTAAAATGATCTCGGCACTGAACTCTGGAACTACTAAAAATGCATTAGAAAATAGCTTGTTTTTTATCTTAAATTCCATCATCACTTGATGTTTAACAGGTTTACTACATTTCCCTGTCGCCCCTATCACTTTAACACCTGTTACTGGCATCATGACTACTCCTCATTGCTCTTTAATCATCTCAAAAAATGCGTGCGAAATAGCACTTATTTGAGCACCCGTATCCAACAATACATATAAATCGTACCCACATACATTAATAGGTAGGATTGTTTGCATCCTATTGTCCTCTTTCATACTTCCTTTATCTTCCCATAATAAATCCTTTTCCACCGCCAAGTCTTGCCATATTATTTTTTTGGTTTTTATACTGACCATTCCATCCGGAGGTTTCTTTCTCCTTTTCATCCTAAATTCTTTCACCACTTTTTCCAATAGTCCTTCGTCTAGGCTCTTTAATGCCATCGCGTTCTCATTCGAATCTGTCATGCCTGAACTCTCGGTTGCGGAATCGGAAACTTCCTCTATTTCTTTTTCTCCCTGGATGCTTTCTGATGATTCTGACGATAATTCCTCCTCCTTAGAAATATGACCTTCTTCGGGTTCAAATAATTCTCGCAAATTGTAATCCATTTCAATACTTTCCCTTTGTTGGATAGTGCATTCGCCACTCTTACTTTCATTATTTTCCCCTACTAATGGAATTCCAGTCTCACTCAACTCATTTGCTTCAGTACTACAGGGATCACAACACTCTTTCTCTTGGTTAGATACACTTTCTCTAATTTCTTTAAAAGAATCTTCATCACAGTCATGTACTCTTGCTGTCACTAGGTACACATCATAATCGGTATGGCTCTCTAACACTGTCATATTCGGGTCCAAATTAATCACTTGAGTGGAAGATCTTTCTAATTGTGCTGGCTGGCTTTTGAGCTGATGTATATATTCTGCATACGAGGTAATTTCTGAATCGGCATGCGTCTCTGCACTATGCCCCTTTTTCTTATCCACCCTTTCCTCTTTAATTACTTCTCGATGCGATTCGTCGACTATTCGTACGAACCTTTTACCATAAGTCACATCACTCCTCCCTTGCCCCTGCCTCTCTGCACAGTTGCCATCCCTACCGACAAACAACGCCTCCTCTGACTCTTCCTTCATCAATTCGTCACTCTGACCGCGAATTGTACTTATTTCATTCACGTGAGCCTTCACATCCGACCGATATTCTTTTCCTACTTCATTTCCCTTAATAATTCCTCCCTGCTCTCTCTCCTCTGTTTGTATCCCTGCATTATACTTCGCAAAGTTTCGTTTATGTAACTGCTCTTCAGGCGAACGACGCACTATCCTACTATAGTACTGCCTACTCCGATCTTCCCTATATTTGGGCCATTTCTTTCTTTCCGCGCGCGTTAGGCCCTTGACCTGCGCGGTATTTAGTTTTCCTGATTTTGATAATGCATCCTGTTTCCCTGATAGTGTCCTCTCCCTCGCTGAGAGTTACCTTCTTGACCTCTTCCTCTCATCATGTTAATTTGCGGTTCATTCCTACCACATTTTACTATTCCATTCTGGTTTCTGAAACCTCGAAACTCTCTAGTTTCACGCCACCTATCTTCATTCTCGATTTTTTTCTAAAAATTCATCGAATGTTCGATGAGTGCCTCCTACATAACGCTTTGAATCGTCAGGTAGCTTTTTCCACAACTCCCACACTATCTCCGATTCTGATCTACGATCTTTAAGATACTCCAAACGCTTGAACCATCCTTCACAGTATTCTTTCATGAGCCCACGCCCATGTTCTGGCATTCTGGCGACAACGAATTCTCTCCACAACCTATCTCTCTGTTGTGTGCTCCAGAATTCCTCAAGGAACTTTTCTTTGAAGTCTGTAAACTTCAAATTGTCGATATCCAAATTCAATCCCCAACGTTTAGCATGACCTGCTAAAGCGTCTATTACTAAATTAATTTTTTCTTTATCCGACATGTCTGTTGGTAAGACACGTTCACAATTTTTTATAAAACCCATTGGATGCCATCCACCTTGTTTCTTTTGAAGATCGTATTTTTTCTCCCTACTCAGTATTTCCGATTTTTGCATTACCAATGGGATACCACCACAGTTAAGAAACGTCTGATTCTGAACTTGCTGACTTAATAATTTTATCTCATTACGCAGTGTATTTTCCTGCTCCTGCACACATGCATCAAAACTCAACATGGTATTGCGCAGTGTTTCAATATCAGCTGCCGTTTCTTTAACAATCTCTTTCTTTAGAACTGGTACTATCACCTGTAATTTACTTTCAATTATCGGTTCTAATTTTTCACTAACCAAAGGTTCCACTGATTTCTCTATTCTCTGAATTTCGGTATCAAATCTTTTCTCTATTTCTGTGACTTTTCTCTGAACATTTGTTATTTCAGCCCTAATGCTATTTACTGATTTGTTTACCTCTGTGATACGTTGGCTTTGCGTATTCAAAATATCTAAATTGGCTTTTATTTTACCAGATAGGTTTTCATCCAATTGGGATATATGACTAGCCATTTCTGCTTTCAAACTAGCATTCCCTTCTTGAATTTGCGCCATCATCCTATTTACCAAACTTGTTAATTCCATATCCTCTCCCTTGTGACTTGCATCCACAGATACATTCGGTTCACTTTTCACTATCTTTGGTTTCACTTCCCGTTCCTCCTGTCTTATGGGTGTGGATTCATCTATAAGATTTTCCAACCCTACAACAGTATCTATGGTCCCTAATTCTGGGTCTGACCTTGTAATGTTTTCGTCTTGCTTGTTACTATTCGACTCCATCTTATGCTGCTGTATTTCGTGCCTAATAGAAATGTTCATTAAACCAAGTATTACTTGTTTAACTCCTACTATTGGACTTTCTTTTGCTGCTTTGCAGGTTGTCGTCTTGAACTTACCAATTGTGGTATATTTGTCTACAACAGAATTTTAAATTTAAAATTTTCTTGAAACTACAAGTTTATATAAAACACTTTTATTGGAGCCATTATTCTAGAAACTTGGTTAGTCCTGTCATGGTCGCCACATGCGACCGAACCGCTGAATCTTTCCATCAGTAAATGGGGCATGTTCTCCACTGACTCGGTTGTTTTAACCCCCTCCACTGACGGAATGACCCACTTCCCAATTCCGTATGTATAAAACCAATACGGACTTGTAGCTGTCACGCCTTTGCGCTTACAGCTACGTATTTTAACTGTAAATAGCTCAGTCCCAATGGTAAGAGGCAGTAGTGAATTCACGTAGTTAATATTTGAATCCAGCACAGCTGCCACAAGCTCAGCTCACTTTTACTCCACTCCTACCCTCGCCATTGCACCACATTAACTAGGTGCTACGTGGACCTTGCTAAATTCACTTGCGTATACATTTTTGACCGTTACTCGCCAGTATTTACCTAATGATTAGTACACTCCTAACCGGACTATTTCCCTAAGAGCTGTGATGATTAAATGGGTTCGATCCACGGCCTACAGTGCCCTACAGTTGACACGGTAACACTGCCTACCTGACCCACTTAACTTGGTAGTGAGCTTATGTATCCAATCACCACTGCTAGCAGCAGTGGATAATCCTATCAGCACGACGAGAGCAGCAGACTTACCGTCGAATCCTCCTGAAAATACTTATAACTACGGTCGCCAGCTCTGAAGGAGCAAAAGAATAAATCAATTTTTTGGCTCGTTTCAAAGAGAAACGGCTTGAGTTGAATTTAAACTTAATTCTGAATATTAATATTTCTGATCATTCTAGGTGATTCTACAAAGCAAATACTCTCTCAATTTCTGTGAGTTGGCTTGGTAATTACTACCAAGACAGTTTATGCAACTTGGGTTAACAAAATTCTATCCTTCAACTTATTTAATGATTTTGGATATTACTCCTTGGACAATTGATACAGAATTAGTTACGTGACTTTACTTGAAAGGTTACTCAGAAAAATTTAAGTAACTATAAATAGGCGACTCATTCTGGTGTGACCATTGCTCTTTTCAACATTCTTATACGCTAAAGTATTCTACAACCAAAAGAATTGTAAATGAAAGAGGCGATGGTGGCCTCAGTCTGATTTCACTATACTATATTTGAGGTTACTACACTTTACAATGAACAACATGCGTCGTAATTTTACTCATTACTATATTCTGTCATCTGCACTTGCATAAAAGAAAACTGGTATTCTCCTTTTACATGTATACAAAGTTCGACTTAACAATTGCAAGCAGTCTTGCCTTGGGTAGACGTGTCGGTGCTGGTGGTGAGATGCATGTGGCTAACGCAGCTCTTCACGCCTCATGCCCTTAATGGCGGCTGGAACTATGAGCTGTAGCACTCGTATAAGCTACTGCACGTCCGCCATAAAATCTGGGCACAGGAACTCTTACAATCAGCCCCAGTGGCATAGAGGCGGCTTCAACAACCATTCGTCGCGTTTTACTCCAAAAACGGCGACGATATTCGCCTCTTCGCTGTTGCACAATCACTTTTGCGTGAGCACAGTTACGCACGCCCGATCACGTCAACACTCCCCAGGCCATTCCTTGTTCAGTCCCTGTGTCTCCAGCTACCCCTAGCTACGCTCGTATCACCAAGAGTGGGGGCGTTCCCCTACCACCTTTTTACCGAAATCATTTAGTATTTAAGAATATTTATATTTACTACCCTGGAGTCCATACCAGTCATAATAATGTACTACTAGCGTTTTACAACATTAAATTATACAGTAATAACTTATAATTACCAAGAAAAAGAATACATTTGACTCTGAGAGCTTAGTGCATTGTCTGACAGCGCTAATTCCCAGTTTCGCCAATAGATAGCATCAGGGTGCACTCCCTGGCAGTCTCACACAAGCGCGCCCGTTTCAGACGCGCGGGCTCCAAATTACTGTCAGCCCACCATCATTTCAGTTCCGTTACAAGTTCGACCAGACGACCCACTCCATTCCTTTTGAACACTGCCCACACCGTTATTACCAGCTTGCACAGTGCTTTGTTGACAACTTGGATCCACGGCTTCTTGGGTGTCTTCGCCTCATTCGAAGCTTACCATCAGTTCTTACCAACTGAAATCGCGACTCATCTGACCAGGCCATGGTTTTCCTGTCGTCTGGGGTCCGACCGATATGGTCACGAGCCCAGGAGAGGCGCTGATGGCGATGCTGTGCTCTTAGCAATGGCACTCTTAGGGAAGGCATACGATCGTCTGCTGCCATAGCCCATTAATGCCAAAATTTCTCCGCACACAGATACGTTCTTAGTACGTCCCACATTGATTTCTGCGGTTATTTCACGTAGTGTTGCTTGTCTGTCAGCACTGACAAATCTACGCTAAGGCCGCTCTACTCGGTCGTAAAGTGAAGGCCATTGGCCACTGCGTTGTCCGTGGTTAGAGTTAATGCCTGAAATATGGTATTCTCGGCACTCTGTGGATCTCGGAATATCGTATTTGCTAACGATTTCGGAAATGGAATGTCCCACGCGCATAGTGCCAACAACCATTCAGAGTCTGTTATTTCCTGTCATGTGGCCATAATTCCGTGGGAAACTTTTTGACATGAATCGCCGGATTACATATTATACGAGTATGTGCGCCAAGGCACTGCCCTTTTTATCTTGTGTACGCGATACTAGCGCCATATGTGTACGTTGATATCGCTCTCCAATGATTTTTCAAATGGTTCAAATGGCTCTAAGCACTATGGGACTTAACATCTGAGGTCATCAGTCCCCTAGACTTAGAAGTACTTAAACCTAACTAACCCAAGAACATCTTACACATCGATGCCCGAGGCAGGATTCGAACCTGCGACCATAGCAGCCGCGTTGTTCCGGACTGAAGCGCCTAGAACCGCTCGTCCACAGCAGCCGGCCAATGATTTTTGTCACCTCAGTGTATTTAATGTATGTTACTCGATTAATTCTCAAAACAGGCCACTAGTTTTTTGTTTACATGTACATATCTGCCACAACATTACGATTTCTGAGGTCGTGCGCATGATTTCTGTTCCGATGTTACTTTGACCGTTGGTCATTGTTTCCCCAGGATTACAGATCCACAGTTTACTAAACAGTGTTGATGCCAATAACAGTGTAGAACTAAGGATTACGTATACTAATCATCAGTATACAGACGTAGGCTCATTTGTAATTGTTTGTGTTCCTACAACTAAGAAAAACACAGGTCAGTCATACATTTCTCAAACTAAAAGCTGTTCTGGTTCAGACAGCTGTTAAGGTATAACATATTATGTCAAATATCTCTAGAAACCTGGAATGAAGTTCGTTTTAGCCACAAGCACCAAATATTGTCTAGACGAATCAAGAACAAATAACCTTAATTCTAACTGCAATGCCGGCCGCGGTGGTCTAGCGGTTCTCCTGAGGGAAGTGTCTGTAGCCGGCCGGAGTGGCCGTGCGGTTCTGGGCGCTACAGTCCGGAACCGCGGGACTGCTACGGTCGCAGGTTCGAATCCTGCCTCGGGCATGGGTGTGTGTGATGTCCTTAGGTTAGTTAGGTTTAAGTAGTTCTAAGTTCTAGGGGACTTATGACCTAAGATGTTGAGTCCCATAATGCTCAGAGCCATTTGAACCATTTTTTCTAACTGCAATGCGTGTTATGAAACGAGGATTTAGTTCTAATATGGATGAAACTGAAGCTATTATGGGTGTTTAGGGTGGAGTACAAAGCGTTTACTTGCGATACAGGGATGTCAAGCAGATCCATATTTATGATTAATAGCTGTTGGTCTACTGTATTAACAACGACAAAGTATATGGTGAGAAGAAGAAGATATACCAACAAAAAAGTATTTCAGCATTGGAAAAAGATCTGACTGGCCATTTTATTTGGAACTTTGATTCATTCATATAACTTCAACGAAAAATTGATGCAGTTTAAAATTAATGTCTGTATTCACATATTTTACGCCAGCCCGTCTCTCAAGGCTGCTAGAAATAAAACACGCAGCGCTTAGATAGCCATGCACGTTTCTTGACGTTCTACGAATTAGTGACTTAAATCTTGCGTCTGTGTCAAATGGCAACTAATACCACCTAAGAGACTGCCTTTTCTTTGAGAGCCGTTTCCTTACCTGATGTTAGCAATCTGCACGGAACTTCTGTCTTTGTTCGTCGCTGCTGAGAATGGTTTCAACGAGGACCAGCAGGGCTACAAAGGGTAACGAGCAGGTAGAAGACAAGCCAACCTCATCTTCGAGGTAATCAGTTCTTCTAAAGGCGAATGTGCCCACCGTGACGCGTTACCCTGCAACCAGTCAGTAGAGATTTCAGGATGGCTTATTACTGTCGAGTCAGATCATGATTATTTGTATTATTTTGCAAATGAGACTTAAGTACATGTCCCTTGCTGTGCCCAAAATTTTTCTTTTCGGAGGAAACTATACAAGGAATTAAAACAGTCCCTGCAAAAACAATAGGAACTTTCTAATGTTAGCACAGAAAGTATTCGGATACGTAAAGTATTCAACATTTAGTATCTCTGCAGATACACTAAAGCTGTTTGTAACTTTGCGACGCAGTTCGATGCAGCAGCGTTATCTATGCTGGCCAGTGGGTTCATTTCCTCGTCACTGACGTTGGCCAGTAACGTTCCAAAAGATATGAAACGACTTGTTGAAAACATAGCGCAGTTTGAAAGGAAATTACGAATGTTTAACTTCGTACTCCACTGAATAGTATTTTCGCAATGGTTCTTCCAACTACGGTGAAATTAATTTAGTCCTTACTGGCTGAGAAACCCAGCTTTGCATCGGATTTTCTTTTTTATATAGCTTTCGCCAAGACTTCGTATGTGTGGTATTTATTTTTTACTTATAAAGCGTCTTTGTATACAATGTCTAAAGTAGTATCAGTGGTGACACAAGCAAAGAGCTTGTTTGCATCACTAACACAGGAGAGATCCGCGCAGAACTGGTCATGTGAAAAGCAATTGACAGTAAGGCTCATGCCCGCAACAAGCAGCGTCTGGTCCTGCGACTTGTTTATGGTCGTGGTTTAAAATAAGCTCACCGGAAAGTACGCATTTCTAAAGTGAAATCACAAATTATTAACTCGCTCGCCTGCGCGCTTCCCCACTAAAATTTTCGTTTCTATGATGTAACACGGCCGATAAGTGACTTTTAAGTATCTGTGGGTGAAGGGCTCTGAGGAGCGAGATAATGAATGATATTCTCGATCAGAGATGTGTTGCACCTCACTTTCGGAACAAGTTTCCAGAGAGCGAGTTAAACTCTGATGTTCTCAAACTGCAGCAAGTATCGCCTTACGATCTTCATTGGATTCTTGAGATGGCAAAGTCCTCAGTCTTTTAGCTGTTCTAGTGTATTCAGAAAGACTCGATCATTTTCTAGGCATTTTATTCGTAAGAAAAACGAAATCAAAATGTGATAAGTGGGCATTCAAATCATGAGGCAAACTCAATAACTTCGTTTTTCCAAGGAAAGAATATTAAAAAAAATTGGAAAGAAATAAAGAATGTCGTTAAGTACACTACTGGCCATTAAAAATGCTACAGACGCGAAATTTAACCCACAGGAAGAAGATGCTGTGATATGCAAATGATTAGCTTTTCAGAGCATTCACACAAGGTTGGCGCCGGTGGCAACACCTACAACGTGCTGACGTGAGGAAAGTTTCCAACCGATTTCCCATACACAAACAGCAGTTGACCGGCGTTGCCTGGTGAAACATTGTGTGATGCCTCGTGTAAGGAGGAGAAATGCGTTTCCGACGTTGATAAAGGTCGGATTGTAGCCTATCGCGATTGCGGTTTATCGTATCGCGACACTGCTGTTCGCGTTGGTAGAGATCCAATGACTGTAAAGCAGAATATGGAATCGGTGGGTTCAGGAGGGTAATACGGAACGCCGTGCTGGATCCCAACAGCCTCGTATCACTAGCAGTCAAGATGACAGGCATCTTATCCGCATGGCTGTAACGGATCGTGCAGCCACGTCTCGATCCCTGAGTCAACCGATGGGGACGCTTGCAAGACAACAAACATCTGCAAGAACAGTTCGACGACGTTTGCAGCAGCATGCGGTTACCCTTGACGCTGCATTACAGCAGGAGCGCCTGCGATGGTGTACTCAACGTGAAACATCCCCTTAGAACAATTATACACGACTGTGCTTAACCTGACACACAATATTATTTAGCGCAACACAATCTGACTATCAAAAATCCCTGCAAAAGAATGGCCCTGAGTAACATTAAACTATACCTTTCACAAATAACTTACCTCACAAAAATCTTCATTACTGGAACTACTGCAATACAGCGAGCGCCACTACTGCCAGCTAAATAAAAGATTCAAACTACTGAAGGCGCTAACTACTAATAGGGATAGTTAGCAAATGAAAGATTTTAATAGAGAACAAACACTGTATTTACCTTAATATCATCACAAGTCATAATATATGTAATTTCAAAATTCCGCCATCTCTCTCCTCACATCCACCACTGCTGGCGGCTCACCTCTAACTGCGCAACGCTACGCGCTGTTCACATCCAGCTGCCGCTGCCCAACACTACAATGGCAGACAACAATGCAAACTAGCCACAGACTGCACACAGCACAGCCAGTGATTTTCATATAGAGCGCTACGTAACTTTGCCAATAAGAAAACATAAACAGCCTACTTACATAAAGAAAACATAAGCAGCCTACTTACATAAAGAAAACATAAACAGCCTACTTACATAGCCCCCATGCTCCCCACAAAAATTTTACAAAATATTTTTGGGCAGTGGCCAATAATGATTTGATAAAATTTTTCATAATTACAATAACAAAGATATCAAATGCACACACTTATTTATACAATGTTGGTCAAAAGATAAAATTTTCTCACAGTCCATAAAGACAGACCAGATTGTTCATCACAGTAAAATTTCAGTGTTTTTTTTTTCAAAGTCTGAGCAGTAAAAGACAATGCACACGGAAGTAGTGGATTTCCATGCAGTCTTGAAGAAGTAGCGTTGTCCTTCCAACTGAAAGACAGTGCTGACTCTTGACATGCTGACAGGTAATGGGCCACAACAGAGCAAACCCACAGCAGAGGCATTCGACGTTTTGAAGAAGATTGGTGGGTAGGTCATCACAGAGCAGACCCACTGTAGTCCCAGTAGAGATTATGGTATTGGTGGGCTACCAGAGGTGCAGACCCAGTGCAGTCCTTGTAGAAATAATGGTATTGATGAATCATCAAAGGTGTAGACCCACTGTAGTCCTTGTAGAAATAATGGTATTGGTGGGTCATCAAAGATGCAGACCCACTGTAGTCCTTGTAGAGATTATGGTATTGGTGGGCTACCAGAGGTGCAGACCCAGTGCAGTCCTTGTAGAAATAATGGTATTGATGAATCATCAAGGGTGTAGACCCACTGTAGTCCTTGTAGAAATAATGGTATTGGTGGGTCATCAAAGATGCAGACCCACTGTAGTCCTTGTAGAGACGGCCAGCAGCCATCTGTTGCGACTGTGCAGGTGCACAATCACCATCGAAGAGTCTTGCAGAGAAGATAGCAAGTCCATAAACCACCACTTGTGCACTCACAAAGTTTGTGGAATTGTCCTTAGAACCAGCAATGCTGTTATCCAGTCCCTTGCTGAATTATTAACACACGTGCAAACACTATCAGTCCCTACTTTTCACATATTGTGCATTACTATGACCAACAGAAAAGTGTGCAGTGAAATGTAACTTACAAGTTACTTAATTAGATGAACTGGTGTCAATTACAATTTTATAACATAAAAATACAATAACAAAGGTACAAAATACATCATTAAAAACATAATAATACAGATAAAATCTGTAGTAATACAGGCTTTACAAAATAATAGAAATAAACATATTCATCAGTGTTACAGGACTTATGACATGAGTACAAAAATAAAAGATCAGAATCACTTTCGAAACATCAACTTCACACATGAGCATTAAAACAAAACAGAATAAATAATGTCTAACATCTTTACAAAGTAAATAACATATTATTAGAAAAATTCTACAACATAAGTCTTATCAGATAAACATATAAAGACAGGAAGAACATAATTACACACGGGTACCCAAACACATAGTGGGATAACACAAAAGGAAAGGACAGGGTTTGTTTCATTGCAGTATTTTGCAAACAAAACTTTCTTTGCTTCTTGGAGATCTCCCTTCATTCATCATTATTCCCAAAAGTCCTATCTAAGCCTGCCTTCTGTATTCTGTTCACATCCTCTATCAAAAATAGTTTTTCTCCACTGTACAGTATCCTTTTTTTTATTTTGCCCAAACCACTTTCATATAGCTTCTCAATATATTTCTTCCAAGTCATCATAGTTAGTTTCTTATATAGTCTACCCCTCTTAAGCTAACTTAAATCTACTGAGCTCAGATATATATACCAAGGGACGAGGCAATGCAGCATCACATAAAACAATTATTATAAACAGCAATGAAAAAAACGCAGATTTGCGAAGCAAGCAGCATTAAGAAATTAGCAAAGCAATTGTAATATTACAACTAATCTAAGGCAATGTGCAGCAAACAAGGAAAACTAGCTACAGACTGCACACAGCACAGCCAGTGATTTTCATATAGAGCGCTACGTAACTTTGCCAATAAGAAAACATAAACAGCCTACTTACATAAAGAAAACATAAACAACCTACTTACATAAAGAAAACATAAACGATTCCAGGTTCGTATCCTGGCAGGGTCACCATATGAAACATCCCCTTTAAACATCCCCTTAGAACAATTATACACGACTATGCTTAACCTGACACACAATATTATTTAGCGCAACGCAATCTGACTATCAAAAATCCCTGCAAAAGAATGGCCCTGAGTAACATTAAACTATACCTTTCACACATAACTTACCTCACAAAAATCTTCATTACTGGAACTACTGCAATACAGCGAGCGCCACTACTGCCAGTTAAATAAAAGATTCAAACTACTGAAGGCACTAACTACTAATAGGGATAGTTAGCAAATGAAAGATTTTAATAGAGAACAAACACTGTATTTACCTTAATATCATCACAAGTCATAATATATGTAATTTCAAAACTCCGCCATCTCTCTCCTCACATCCACCACTGCTGGCGGCTCACCTCTAACTGCGCAACGCTACGCGCTGTTCACATCCAGCTGCCGCTGCCCAACACTACAATGGCAGACAACAATGCAAACTAGCCACAGACTGCACACAGCACAGCCAGTGATTTTCATATAGAGCGCTACGTAACTTTGCCAATAAGAAAACATAAACAGCCTACTTACATAAAGAAAACATAAACAGCCTACTTACAAACGACGAATCTGGGTGGACGAATGGCAAAACGTCATTTCCAGGTTCTGTTTTCAGCATCATTATGGTCGCATCTGGGTTTGGCGACATCGCGGTGAACGCACATTGGAAGCGTGTATTCATCTTCGCCATACTGGAATATCACCTGGCGTGATGGTATGGAGTGCCATTGGTTACACGTCTCGGTCACCTCTTGTTCGCATTGACGGCACTTTGGACAGTGAACGTTACATTGCAGATGTGTTACGACCCGTGGCTCTACCCTTCATTCGATCCCTCCGAAACCCTACATTTCAGCAGGATAATGCACGACCGCATGTTGCAAGTCCTGTACGGGCCTTTCTAGATACAGAAAATGTTCGACTCCTGCCTGGCGAGCACATTCTCCAGATCTCTCGCCAATTGAAAACGTCTGGTCAATGGTGGCCGAGCAACTGGCTCGTCACAATACGCCAGTCACTACTCTTGATGAACTGTGGTATCGTGTTGAAGCTGCATGGGTAGCTGTACCTGTACATGCCATCCAAACTCTGTTTGACTCAATGCCCAGGCGTATCAAGGCCGTTATTACGGCCAGAGGTGGTTGTTCTGGGTACTGATTTCTCAGGATCTATACACCCAAATTGCTTGAAAATATAATCACATGTCAGCTCTAGTATAATATATTTGTCCAATGAATACCCGTTTATCTTCTGCATTTCTTCTTGGCGTAGTAATTTTAATGGTCAGTAGTGTATTTAATACAGAAACCGAAATCAGTAAGTCAACATGTCCTAGCCGAGCTAATTCGCTGTTAGTTTGTGTTCGTTAAGATAAGATTACGGTGCTTAATTATACCAATGATGCAAACATCCGAAAATACAGCTGTTCAAATGGCTCTGAGCACTATGGGACTTAACATCTATGGTCATCAGTCCCCTAGAACTTAGAACTACTTAAACCTAAATAACCTAAGGACGTCACACAACACCCAGTCATCACGAGGCAGAGAAAATCACTGACCCCGCCGGGAATCGAACCCGGGAACCCGGGCGTGGGAAACGGGAACGCTACCGGACGACCACGAGCTGCGGACAATACATCTGTCATTTAGTTTTAAAAAATTAACACGACCATCTATTGGTTATTTGGTGTACTATGAAACGAACGGCGCCATCTGTTGCTTCTCTGGTGCTTATACAGTGACGATTAAATATTCGAACTACTACGCTAAGCAGACAATATTAGATTAAATTAAGATTGCTCTTTTTTCGTGTTCCGATTTTAATTAAATGAAGCCTGCTCTTTTGTCCCAAGCTACGCCGAAGTTACCTATGACAGACCCATAAAAATTCGTCTAATAGTTTTGGAGACTAGTGAGTTTAAGCAAACAAAGAGATAGCCGCGGCGGTTTTATTGTTTTATTATTGGTACAGATTACAATGTTTTTTTTGTGATGTCAGTTACATTATCAGTTACTGTCTTTCTAATACATTATCTTATAACATTAATTCTGCCTAACATATTGCACTTTGAATGCAATCGACATCCAGTTGACTGCTCTCTGTCGGATCTGAGCAATTTGATTTAAATACCCTAATATACACTAGCATACACTGCGTTGAGCAGTTGAGAAGCAACCTACACTCAGCAGACCACACAATTATGATATTCGATGTCAAAGACTTATTGGAGCAAATTATTCAAGTTAGTATTATTATTTTTGTTGCAGGATGAAAGAAAATCACTGAAGCACCACTTCCTGACCTCACTGTACAGTGAACGGAGGGATAAACCTGACGGGTAAGTACCAGTACTAAACGGTACGCTGTATTACACGGGTGATAAGAGAACTATCATTTGGGGAATTTACTTTCTAATTCTGAATTTGTAGAAGTGTGATTGTGTGCTTCGGTGTATCCGTGTCAAACTACACTGAAGCGCCAAAGAACTGATGTGGGTATGCGTATTCAAATACAGAGATATGTAAACTGGCAGAATAAGGCGCTGCGGTCGGCAACGCCTGTGTAAGTGTCTGCGGCAGTTGTTAGATCGGTCACTGCTGCTACAATGGCAGGTTATCAAGATTTACGTGAGTCTGAACGCGGTGTTACAGTCGGCAAAACAGCAAATCCCCGACGTCGCTGTTGCAGGAGAGACTGCCAGAACGGGAGCAACGACGACTGAAGGGAACTTCTCTGCGTGACAGAAGTGCAACCCTTCCTCAAATTGCTGCAGATTTCAATGCTGGGCTATCAAGAAGTGTCAGCGTGCGAACCATTCAACGAAGTATCATCAATATGGGCTTTCGGAGCCGAAGCCCACTCATGTACCCTTGACGACTGCAAGACACAAAGCTTTACGCCTCGCCTGGGCCCGTTAACACCGACATTCGACTGTTGATGACTGGAAACATGTGGCCTGGTCGGACGAGTCTTGTTTCAAATTGCATCGAGCGGATAGACATTTAAGCGTATGGAGACAAACTCATGAATCCATGGATCCTGCATGTCAGCAGGGGACTGTCAAGCTAGCGGAGGCCCTGTAATTATGTGGGGCGTGTGCAGTTGGAGTGATATGGGACCCCTGATGGCACGTACGTAAGCATCTTGACTGATCACCAGCATCCATTTATGTCCATTGTACATTCCGAGGGACTTGGGAAGTTCCAGCAGGATGATGCGACACCCCACACGTCCATAATTGCTACAGAGAGGCTCCAGGGACACTCTTCTGAGTTTAAACACTTCCGCTGGCCAGACATAAACATCATTGAGCATATCTGGGATGTCTTGCAACGTGCTGTTCAGAAGAGATCTCCACCTGCTCAGACTCTTACGGATTTATGGGCAGCCCTGCAGGATTCATGGCGTCAGTTCCCTCTAGCACTGCTTCAGACGTTGGTCGAGTCCATGCCACGTCGTGTTGCGGCACTTCTGCGTGCTTGCGGGGTCCCACAAGATATTAGGTATGTGTACCAGTTTCTGTGTCACTTCCGTGTAAATACACCATAGGAGGTTTCGTCCTGTATCGTAGGCTGAGTGAACAAAACACCTAACCACACTATTTTGATGGCACCCAGACATCATAATAATGGACCCCCAATTAAACGCACTTACCTTAGCACTTCCTATAGTCCTGCTGGATGGAGAGCTGGGGTTCAGCAAGATCTGCCTGCTTGTCGTTCTCAAACACGCACGATCACGCGATGAGTTCTCTCAGATGTACAGTTAAAGGCGGGAAAAACAGGTGCTCTGGTTATGAAAAGACTTCGATGGATGGGACTATGGAAGAACTGTACGTTTTCTGATAGGTAACCATTTTTGGAAGCCCTTGCCCAGTTACCTCGGCACCTGGCATCAAAGCAGAGAAAGCCAAGTCGTAATTGTGCCACGAGGGTCCTACTCGTTTTTTTCACGACTCGAAAATATTAGAGCACTTTACGTTTCTTAACACGATCCAGGAAGACGCGAATACGAGGCGCTAACACGAGGCGCTAGCCTGCAGGAACCTTACATGAGACATGAGGCAATCTCCGCTGCTGCTCCGCCTTCGCTAACTCCAAATAACGGCATGAAACTCTGGCTTGGCTCTGAGCACTATGGGACTCAACATCTTAGGTCATAAGTCCCCCATGAAACTCTGCCGATGATACTAACGGCGGCCTAATACAGCGCGAAGAAGCGTCTGTTAGTTTCTCCGTAGCTCTAGTCATGATAGACTTCACAATATCTCTTCAACTATGTCGTTGTTCCCATCGAGCACTCACGCGAGCTGCCGTCGAGTGCCCAGTCCCAACGCCGACTTCCCAAAAATCAGAAGGCGGCCTTACTTATGACCTCAGTTCAAGGACGAGTAACTATTGTTTCAGCTAGATCTATTTCTTACAATACCTATGGTGCTGTACAGTGTTAATTCCTGCATCTTGCCTCGGGCCGAGCTCTGCAACTCAAGAAAAGAATGCTTGTTAGATCTCAAAAAGCTTCACACTATTTTGTGTTTAGCGTCTACTCCAAGCCCGGAGAAAAGGACGGTTCCATTCTTGCAGGGAAGGAGTGGTCTTCACAGGTGTTCTAGGTCTTAACTTTAGGAACTGGTGACTGTATTCCTCTGCCCTCACGTCTAGAAGCTTCTCGACAGTCATGTATCCCTTGTGGCGAGTCTGGAACCGCGCGACCGCTACGGTCGCAGGTTCGAATCCTGCCTCGGGCATGGATGTGTGTGATGTCCTTAGGTTAGTTAGGTTTAAGTAGTTCTAAGTTCTAGGGGACTGATGACCTCAGAAGTTAAGTCCCATAGTGCTCAGAGCCATTTGAACCAACCTTGTGGTGAGAATATGCTGTAAAGGCATGTTGGCTCCCAATGTGTTCACACCTACTTTCTCCTCTGGCTCATAATTCTAGCCCATATTAATTAAGGAAATTACCTGGACGCAACTGAAATAAAGGTTTCTTACCACATAGTCTTTTTTAAACTTGACAAATTAGAGCTTACACTGAGACGACAAAAGTCATGGGATAGCGATATGAACATGTACAGATGGCGACAGTGTCTAGTACACGAGGTACATAATGACAGTGCCTTGGCAGTACCGTCATTTGTACTGAGGTGTCTCATGTGAAACGGTTTCTGACCTGATTATGGCCGCACGACAGAAAGTAACACACTCTGAACGTGGAATGGTAACTAGAGCTAGACACATGGGACAGTCCATGTCGGAAATCGTTAGGGGATTCTACACTCCTGGAAATTGAAATAAGAACACCGTGAATTCATTGTCCCAGGAAGGGGAAACTTTATTGACACATTCCTGGGGTCAGATACATCACATGATCACACTGACAGAACCACAGGCACATAGACACTGGCAACAGAGCATGCACAATGTCGGCACTAGTACAGTGTATATCCACCTTTCGCAGCAATGCAGGCTGCTATTCTCCCATGGAGACGATCGTAGAGATGCTGGATGTAGTCCTGTGGAACGGCTTGCCATGCCATTTCCACCTGGCGCCTCAGTTGGACCAGCGTTCGTGCTGGACGTGCAGACCGCGTGAGACGACGCTTCATCCAGTCCCAAACATGCTCAATGGGGGACAGATCCGGAGATCTTGCTGGCCAGGGTAGTTGACTTACACCTTCTAGAGCACGTTGGGTGGCACGGAATACATGCGGACGTGCATTGTCCTGTTGGAACAGCAAGTTCCCTTGCCGGTCTAGGAATGGTAGAACGATGGGTTCGATGACGGTTTGGATGTACCGTGCACTATTCAGTGTCCCCTCGACGATCACCAGTGGTGTACGGCCAGTGTAGGAGATCGCTCCCCACACCATGATGCCGGGTGTTGGCCCTGTGTGCCTCGGTCGTATGCAGTCCTGATTGTGGCGCTCACCTGCACGGCGCCAAACACGCATACGACCATCATTGGCACCAAGGCAGAAGCGACTCTCATCGCTGAAGACGACACGTCTCCATTCGTCCCTCCATTCACGCCTGTCGCGACGCCACTGGAGGCGGGCTGCACGATGTTGGGGCGTGAGCGGAAGACGGCCTAACGGTGTGCGGGACCGTAGCCCAGCTTCATGGAGACGGTTGCGAACGGTCCTCGCCGATACCCCAGGAGCAACAGTGTCCCTAATTTGCTGGGAAGTGGCGGTGCGGTCCCCTACGGCACTGCGTAGGATCCTACGGTCTTGGCGTGCATCCGTGCGTCGCTGCGGTCCGGTCCCAGGTCGACGGGCACGTGCACCTTCCGCCGACCACTGGCGACAGCATCGATGTACTGTGGAGACCTCACGCCCCACGTGTTGAGCAATTCGGCGGTACGTCCACCCGGCCTCCCGCATGCCCACTATACGCCCTCGCTCAAAGTCCGTCAACTGCACATACGGTTCACGTCCACGCTGTCGCGGCATGCTACCAGTGTTAAAGACTGCGATGGAGCTCCGTATGCCACGGCAAACTGGCTGACACTGACGGCGGCGGTGCACAAATGCTGCGCAGCTAGCGCCATTCGACGGCCAACACCGCGGTTCCTGGTGTGTCCGTTGTGCCGTGCGTGTGCGCTTGTACAGCCCTCTCGCAGTGTCCGGAGCAAGTATGGTGGGTCTGACACACCGGTGTCAATGTGTTCTTTTTTCCATTTCCAGGAGTGTATATTCCGAGAGCTACAGTGTCAAGAAAGTGCCGAGAATACCAAATTTCAGGCATTACCTCTCACCACGGACAATTCAGTGGCCGACGGCCATTTCTTAACGACCGAAAGCGGCGGCGTTTGCGTATAATCGTCAGTGCCAACAGACAAGCAACGCTGTGTGAAATAACTGCAGAAATCAGTGTGGGACGTACGAAGTGCTTCCATATTTGGTGTTAATGGACTGTGGCAGCAGATGACCGACGGGATTGCCTTTGCTAAGAGTATGACATAGCCTGCAGCGCGCCTTCTGAGCTCGTGACCAAATCGGTTGGACCCTTGACAACTGGAAAACCGTTGTCTGGTCAGGTGAGTCCCGATTTCAGTTGGTAGGAGCTGATGATAGGGTTCGAGTGTGGCGCCGAACCCACAAAGCCATGAGCCCAAGTTGTCAACAAGGCACTGAGCAAACTGGTGGAGGCTCCATAAAGGTGTAGGCTGTGTTTTCATGGAATGGACTGGGCCCTCTGGTCCAACTGAACCGATCATTGACTTGGAGACCATCTGCAGCCATTCATGGACTTAATGTTCCTAAACAACGGTGGAACTGTTGTGGATGACAGTGCTCCCTGTCACCGGGCAACAATTGTTTGACTGGTTTGTAGAATGTTCTGGACAGTTCGAGCGAATGATTTGGCCACCCAGATCGCCCGACGTGAATCCCAACGAACATTTACGGCACATAATCGAGAGATCAGCTGTTGCGCTAAACCTGCACCGGCAGCACTTTCGCAGTTATGGACTGCTATAGAGACTCTGCAGGGGACTTTCAAAGAGTGTTGGTTCCATGCCACGTCGAGCTGCTACACTGCGCTGGGCAAAAGGATGACCGACACGGTATTAGGAGGTATCCCTGACTTCTGTCACATCGGTGTACATTAGCTGATGAAATCAGTTATCCAGCAATCATTGAATGAGGGGGGAATAACCGTGGACTCCAACGTAGTGCCACGCTAAATACATAACCCATAGATTTGGGGTATAGTTCTCGTTAAGGATGTCAGTTTTCTCTGTCACTTCTTCTTTCTCGTCTGCCAAAGATTTTTTTTAAATCAACTGTATTTCGACTGAATTTTTGGCGGTCGCTTTACCTCATTAGGCAATTTTTACGTGCTGCATCCTCTTTTATTGTTTGCGCAATTATTACAGGCAACTTCCTCTATAATGTGATTTGCATGTCCTAGTCTTTATCTACCCACACCACATTTCCTCTCTGTCGCTCCTTCCAGCACCATTTTAACTATACCTGGATCCCTTAATAGCTGTACCGATAACCAAACAGGCGCAACTCGTGGATCATGTTCTGGGGAACTTCTAAAATTTACAATTAAAAATGTAATATAAAGGTTTCTTGTGAAATGTTATTTTTGAGTGGAGGATTATGAGCCCCACGTCTCCTCCTCCTCCCCTTTACAAATACCTGCTTCTATCTTCACCTATTCTTTTTATTCCTTCTTTATTTCGTATTTTATTTATCAACTTAAAATTTTCTTTGATAGCACCACATTTGAAGTGTTTTTACTAGTCGAATCCGGGAATCTCTAAATACTTACTCCAAGTAGCAACACACGTTTTCACAAAACATTATACCTCCCATCACCAAGTATCTCATACAAACTTCTTTCGGAACTGATTAGTTTATCTCCTTTGCTATTTTTCTTATTGCAGAATCCATAACACTTTATTAACTACTGCTCTCTAATCCAGTCTACTTACCTCCTCAGTGAAGAACATTAAAGATGAAAGATATAGGTCAGACTGACTACAAGAGAAGAAAACTAAAGTATTATTATCCAAACCGCAGGCATCTGGTAATCGTTAATCACGTGATATTGCGAGGGGTGCACGTATCCTGAGGCCTTGCTGTCTTCTGAAAGCGAAGAATAAAAATAAGACATAGTTCCGGCTGGTATAAGAAGAAGATTGTCAACACTAAAAATAAATTAATAGCTGGGGAACCTGATGATCGTCAGTAACCTGACATCGCAAAGAGTGCATTTTCCGTGAAGATTTACACGGTCTATCTCCATTGCCATCTCGTATTCACTCATTATAACCCTCACTATACTCTTTCTTCTTGCGGTAACCTACTGGCATTGATTTCTGTTCTTCCATTGTCAACCCTGCTCTCCAACAAAGGAGGCCATCACTTTACTCTCATCTACCTCCATTGTTCCTGAACCTGTAGCATAATCTACTTTTCCTTTATACGAGGGTTGGAACTTTAATAGTGGCAACTATTTATTTACAGCTCGTACAAAATAGATACGTGTTTCAAAGATTTACTGACCTTCAGAGTAGTCACCAGCACTGTGTATAAACAGTTGCCAGCGATGTGGAAGTTGTAGGATACTCTTAGCAGTGCCAGTTGTGTTGACAGTTCGAGCGGCGCGGTCTATTTCCCGACGAATTTGTCTATTTCCCGACGAATTTGTATCAGTTCTGAAGCGAAGGCCGTGAAGTGATTCCTTCAGTTTAGAAATCGAGTTGAACTTACGAGGGCTTAAGTCAGGGGAGGGCAGTAGGTGGTGTAGCACTTAGCAGCCCCATCAGTCAAACAAATCAGTAACAGCTTGCACCATACTTGCTTGAGCATTTTCCTGCAAAATGATGGTCAGGTCCTGCGGAAAGTGTCATCACTTCTGTCTCTATGCTGTTCATTTTTGGAACGCAACCTACGACCAGCTTACACACACCATTGCATCATTTTCATGCTTGATGTATTCCAACAGGATCTTCCAACAGGATCTTCCAACAGGTTAGCAGTCCACGCTACAAGGCCAGAATCGTGCTGCACTGCTTTAAAGAAAGCGGTAGTTACCTCACGTTGATGGCTTGGCCACCAAATTCAGTTGATCTGTACCTAATGGAACGCATCAGGGACGCTTTCGGCAGCCAGCTCCGCAGCTACGAGCCACTGGCTCATAATTTACGGGAATTCGTGGATATATGCTGGCACATACATCCGGAAACCTAACAAATACTGGTCTAATCCATGTCATGTAGAATCGCCCCCTGTACTGCGTTCCATAGTAGGACAGACAGGTTTTTGAGCAGATGGTTATAACATATTGCTGGAACCTGTTTTTATTCCATTAGTCTGCTTATTCTCTGACGAGACCTTAATCGTATTTGCTCAGTTTCAAATTACCTGGAAATTGAAACTCCCTGACAACTTAAATGTATGCCTAACGAATCTTACAGTTTGCAGCGGTATGTTTTTAAACTTCCTTATAGATTGAAACTGTGTGCCATATCACGAGTCGAACACAGAAAATTACCTGAATATCAGGTTTGATTCCATAGGTGTGCCCGGCCTGTATAGGGCAGTCAGAATGAGCACGCCGCACAAAAGACAAGTTCTGAGTTCGAGTCGGTTGCTAGCACACAGTTGTTCCGCTGCATAGTGGGTTACTTATTCTCCTTGGCTAGTTTGGAGGAGGAGGGGACCAAACAGCAAGGTCATCGTTGCCATCGGAATAGGGAAGGATGGGAAAGGAATTCGGTTGTGCCCTTTCAAAGGAACCATCCCGGGATTTGCCTGAAGCGATTTAGGGAAATCACCGAAAATCTAAATCAGGGTGGCCGGACGCGGGTATGAACCGTCGTCCTCCCTAATGTGAGTCCAGTGTGCTAACCACTGCGCCACCTCGCTCAGTTGGAAATTGCTTATATGTGGTTAGTCATATATTCTGACGGTGAGTTGAGCAAGGGCATTCAGTCTGTGTGAAAATTCTTCCGTCACATATACAGAAGCACACTCGAACAATTTTAAGAGATTTGTATTTGAAAAGCACTAATAGTGATTTTGATACTGCTGTTTGCAGTAGATTCCAGCATATTGTACGTGCTTAAGTACCACCATTGGACAGTTTGTTGGCCGACTTTAGAGGCGATTTGTGAAGAGAAGTAAACTCAGCCTGTCTCACAGCTGGATGCCGCGGATGGAAAGTGTAACTCCCTGCCATCATCCCGCCACTATACCTCTGTGCCGGGAATCAAAGAAGTGGCACACTTGGATGTTACGTGTAATTTAAAGTAATATCGCGATATGCAGGATGAGGCTTGTAAGACAGGCCACACAAAACACATCCGGGACAACTAAATAAATCGAGGTGCAATTTTCGCTAACAAGGGCACCGCACCTACTCGTTATCACCGATTTAGGCCAAATTCATAATATACGAAGGGCTTGGTCAGAAATAAAGCTGACAGAAGTGTGGGGCCAGGGAAAAGAATATTTTTACGGCGGGTCGGGCGAGGCAAGAACCTTTTATGTTAGCGCCATTTCCAGGCAGCGGTTGGCGCACCGGAAAGAGTACAGGACAGTAATCCGAGGGTTTGGGGTCCGTGTTCCCGAGCGAAAACTATTTTTCTATTCTCAGATTTATTTTAGTTTCACTGCAAATAAAACGAAATAATTCTCAACGTGTTGTTGTTGTGGTGGTCTTCAGTCCAGAGACTGGTTTGATGCAGCTCTTCATATTACTCTATCCTGTGCAAGCTTCTTCATCTCCCAGTACCTACAGCAGCCTACATCCTTCTGAATCGGCTTAGTGTATTCATCTCTTCGTCTCCCTCTACGATTTTTACCCTACACGCTGCCCTCCAAGACTAAATTGATGATTCCTTGATGCCTTGACTTCTAGTCAAGTTGTGCCACAAACTTCTCTTCTCTCCAGTTCTGTTCGATACCTCCTCATTATTTATGTGATCTACCCATCTAATCTTGAGCATTCTTCTGTAGCACCACATTTCGAAAGCTTCTATTCACTTTAGTCCAAACTATCTATCGTCCACGTTTCACTTCCATACATGGCTGCACTCCATACAAATATTTCAGAAACGACTTCCTGACAGTTAAATCTATACTCGATGTTAACACATTTCTCTTCTTCAAAAACGCTTTCGTTGCCATTGTCAGTCTACATTTTATATCCTCTCTACCTCGACCATCATCAGTTATTTTTCTCCCCAAATAGCAAAACTCATTTACTACTTTAAGTGTCTCATTTCCTAATCTAATTCCCGCAGCAACACCCCATTTAATTCGACTACTTTCCATTATCCTCGTTTTGCTTTTGGTGATGTTCATCTTATATCCTCTTTTCAAGACACTGTTCATTCCGTTCAGTTGTTCTTCCAGGTCATTTGCTGTCTCTGACAGAATTACAATGTCATCGGCGAACCTCAAAGTTTTTATTTCTTCTCCATGGATTTTAATACCTACTCCGAATTTTTCTTTTGTTTCCTTTACTGCTTGCTCAATATACAGATTGAATAACATCTGGGATAGGTTGCAACCCTGTCTCACTCCCTTCCCAACCATTGCTTTCCTTTCATGCCCCACGACTCTTATAACTGCCATCTGGTTTCTGTACAGATTGTAAATAGCCTTTCGGTCCCTGTGTTTTACCCTTGCCACCTTCAGAATTTGAAAGGTATTAACTAATATTGTCATAAAAGGAAAGGCAAAGGAAAATTTGAGATTGAAAATAAATTTCCAGAAATTCATTGTAACGCTTAAACTAGAACTTCGTGTGTAAAATCACACTTTCTTTTATTTTACAGTTCATTATTCACAAAGACTGGATTAATATTCATCGTAAAAACGGTGGAATCGGTAGTTTTCTATGTCCCATTTTTAGAATCACATGATTTTTTTGAAGTTGCTATAGAAACAAATACTGGTTTACATTCACAAAACGTCTCTTCACCGCACAGTTTGACAATAAACCACAAGTAACCCAAAATTTCGTCATATATTGCCGAGGATATCTGGTGATCCACTATGTAATGTATTTTGATGCGGTCTTTTCGGGATATTATTTTCTTTTTCTCTCTCGACGAGTTTTGAAGCTTTTATAACAAATTCTTTAGCAGACGATAAAACTGGACATTGCAGGGTTGCACCAGCGGAGTATATTCGGAGTGGGAATCACTTTAATATTGCACGATGGCAATCCATCTTTACCCTGAAAAACCTCATCGTATAATTGTGAATTTGTTTGCCCTCTCCAGGAGTCAATTAGCAGAAGATTATCCTCTTGTACTTCACGTCACATCAAAATACAGTACACTGATCATTATCTCGGTTTGTTTGCAGTGTAAGTAACGCAAAAATTGAAAATAAAAAGAAAAGCTTCCCGAATAGGGACTAAATTCCACGACCCTAAGATTATCGTTGGTAACTCCTTTTCCGCTGAGTCGACTGCTGCCTGGAAACAATGTTAACATGGATGGCTCGTGTTTCACTGGATCTGCCCCAAAAAGGATATTTCTTTCTAACGCTTAGCAATCTGGAGCTTCCACTTCTGTCTGTATCATTTCCAGCCAAGCCCTGAGTATATCACAAATCTGGACGAAACCAATGATGACGAGTCGGCAACCCCCTTGTAAGTTACAAAACTTGCGGCGAATTTTCTGTTGAGCACAAATATTTCACGTTTATAGTTGCCGAAATATGATGCCGACGTTTTTTTTTTTTATTATTTGGAATGAAATAACAAATGGCTCTTAGCAGTATGGGACTTAACATCTGAGGTCATCAGTCTCCTAGAACTTAGAACTACATAAACCTAACTAACCTAAGGACATCACACACATCCATGCCCGAGGCAGGATTCGAACCTGCGACCGTAGCGGTCGCGCGGTTCCAGACTGAAGCGCCTAGAACCGCTCGGCCACGCCGGCCGGCTGGAACGAAATATTGTGGGGCTAGCACTCGTAAGGATAGAACTGTTGGTAGTGGAGGGAATGAAATGACACGTTAGCATACACTGATCAGCCAGAACACCAGGACCACCCACCTAATAAGCGGCATGTCCACCTTTGGCACGGATAACAGCGACGACGCGTAGTGGCGTGGGGGCAATGAGGCCTCAGCAGATCGCTGGAAGGAGTTGGCACTACATCTGCACACACAAGTCACTCAATTCCGGGGAGGGGGGCGATGTCCTCTGACGCTACGTTCAATCACATCCCAAACACTCCTGGCCTTATTACACGGCGCATATCTTGCTGAAAAATGCCCACGTGAGTTCCCCAGTGCATGATGGAGCCGCCGCCAGCTTGTTTACATCCTGCAGTACACCTGCCAAGGAGCTGTTCCCCTGGAAGACGACAGATTCCCGCCCTCCCATCAGCATGATGAAGAAGTTATCGGGGTTCATCAAACCACATGACGCTCTGCCACTGCGCCAACGTCCAGCGCCGACGGTCGCGTGCCCATTTCAGTCGTAGTTGCCGATGTCGTGGTGTTAACATTGGCACATGCTTGGGTCGTCCGCAGCGGAGGCCCAATGATAGGAGTGTTCGGTGAACTGTGTGTTCAGACACACTTGTAATCTGCCCAGCATTAAAGTCAGATGTTGGTTCCGCCACAGTTCGCCGCCTGTGCTATTTTGCCAGTCTTCCCAGCCTACGACGTCTGACATACGTAATGAGAGGTGACCGTCCAACCCCACGATGTCGGGACGTAGGTTTGGACGGTCACCCCTCATTATACATGCCATACGTTGTAGCATGTCCATTATAACCTACGTCCCGACATCGTGGGGTTGGACGGAATTCATCAACCGACCACGACATAACAGCCCGGATAATTATAATGGACATGATATTTCCGGACGTGAAAGTCTACATTTTAGTATCATACGTTGTAGGCCGGGAAGATGCGATTACACCCTGGTTTCGCCACTTGTTGAATACACTCAGCACAGGACTCCTCGAACACCCGACAAGTCGTGCAACTTAAGAAATGCTCGTGCCGAGCCTCCGGACCACCACAATCCGCCCTCGGTCAAACCAACACCGACTCAAAGGAAGGCCTCGGCGCTTGTTGGTGACGTCACGTCAGCTAGGCACGGCGAACGCCAGGTCTGTTGCAGGCATACTCATAATGGTGGTGTCTCCCTCTCTGACACAGGAAAATGTGAAACTATTGGCGGTAGTTGACCAACACACATTGTTCTGAGAGATTTCTGCAATCAATTAATTGTGCAATTCATTATACTTCTTAACAAATAGTGTACTCCTGAACTTAAATTTCCACCTGTTTTAAGGACTGACATACAAAAACAACTTCATGGTCTAGCACCAACAGAATTCGTGCTTCTTTACCTTACTTGTAAATCTGAGGCAGTTACGTTTGTACTGGGTTGCTTTTACAAGAAACCGTGAACATATTGATGCTCTTCTTTAGGTATCTTGGTTGACTATGGGGTGAGGAGCACTGAATGTTAATGAAATATCTTGCGATTGCAGAGGTTGGGCAAGGGGGTGGGGGTCAGAAGAAGAGGCAAAAGAGAGATACTTGTTTTATCAAATAAAATTTTTTTAGCTTATAAAGTTTCTCCTTCCAGTTGCAAGAGGGGAATATTTACCTTTTCTAATGTGCATGTTTAAAAAAGTGTAAGCTCAGCAGTATTTTCGATGTATGAAGCTATTTTGTTTCCTGTTTAGAATTCCTTTCGTTGAAAACGACTGTAATCTAATGACTGGCAACAGTTGGACATTTACACATGTAAATTAGTTCACATTTCCAGTGACGATGTCAAACGAAAATAAAAAAATAAATAAAAGAAACGAGTTAATTGTAAGGGGGTTGGGGTAAGTTTCGATAACGAAATGGATCAAGTAAATATAGTTACTTGAATGTAAAATTTCCGAAGCTTGGAATGGGGTAAAGCATCTTCTCATATTGATCTACGTTTGTTTCGACAGGATTCAGTAATACAGAACTATGCTCTTCATTTGTAGCTTTACGATAGTAAGAAAATCTTTCATCTAAATAAAACTGCAGAATCCAAAACAATACCAAACATTTTGTCCAGAAATAAGAGATTTATAGTGATCAGCTCGCCCAGGCGTTTCTGCCTGCAACAGACCTGGCGTTCGCCGTGCCTAGCTGACGTGACGTCACCAACAAGCGCCGAGGCCTTCCTTTGAGTCGGTGTTGGTCAAACTCGCATACGTCGTGTGCCTTCCACATTCTACACACTTGCACCGTACGTGTGTCTAACTAGCAGTCATTCCTCGTCAGGTGACTCTGCTACCGCATGGAAGGATTTGTATCGACAATAGGTCGGTGGTCATAATGTTATGGGTGATCTGTGTAACTCTGGAACGCATGATGAAATTTCAACATATCTTGGCACACATATGGATTGCTGTTTACAAAAAAGTAAGATAAGGGTAAGGCACTCTTAGAGACCTTACTTGTTGGAGATGAGGGTAGACAAATAAGCACTGGCGCAATGTCAAACGAACTTGGCACGTATATGATTTAGTGTTGGCTACGAGACTTTTAGCATCATTAGGGACAGGCTAGGCAGTGAAGGGGTGACATAAATATAACTTTAACCTTAGATCGATTTCATTCCTCATCTCATCTAATATATGGGACAGATTAGTAACCAATGACGGAAAACAAGTAGTAATCAATAATAATAAACCGAACATCATATCATCAACGGATCAAAGACCTTCGTAAATATTTCTAAAGAAATGATAGAGCATATTGATATTGTTATATGTTGATAAGCACAAAAGACACAGAATTAGTCACCTTCCTGGAGGAGACAGCACGCCGCTAACGTGTAACAACGCCTGTAGTGTTAATGTTGTTGTTCTGGTCTCCAGCCCACAGACTGGTTCGATGCAGCTCTCCATGCTACTCTATCCTGTGCAAGTTCTTCATCTCCCAGTACCTACTGCAACCTACATCCTTCTGAATCTGCTTAGTGTATTCATCCCTTGGTCTCCCTCTACGATTTTTACCCTCCACGCTGCCCTCCAGTACTAAATTGGTGATCCCTTGATGTTTCATTTAACCATACCGTAAAGCTGCATGCCCTCGGGAAAAATTACGGCTGTAGTTTCCCCTTGCTTTCAGCCGTTCTCAGTACCAGCACAGAAAGGCCGTTTTGGTTAGTGTTACAAGGCCACATCAGTCAGTCATCCAGACTATTGCCCCTGCAACTACTGAAAAGCTGCTGCCCCTCTTCAGGAACCACACGTTTGTCTGGCCTCTCAAAAGATACCCCTCCATTGTGGTTGCACCTATGGTACGGCTATCTGTATCGCTGAGGCACGCAAGCCTCCACACCAACGTCAAGGTCAATGGTTTATTGGGCGGGGGAGTAGTGTTAATAACGGCCTCATTTCGACGAGGGAGAGAGTTCACAAGTTTTTTCATGTGTGCCATAACCAGCTATCCGCCCCCGGTAGATGAATGGTCAGTGGTACGGATTGTCAATCCTCTGGGTCCGGGTTCGATTCCAGGCTGGGTTGGAGAATTTTCTCCGCCCAAGGACTGGGTGTTGTGCTGTTCTCATCATCATCCTATCATCTTCATCGACTGCAGGTCGCCGAAGTGGCGTCAAATTGAAAGACCGGCACCCGACGGGGGGCCCTAGCCATACGATAAAAAATAAAATAACCAGCTGAAGACACTCATTGATGATTGCATAGCGTAGAGCTACCGAATTGCGGGGTATTGGTTGGAACATACAGCCCACTGTTCCATGTAGTTTCAGACATTTCCTATGGGATTAAGATCAGGTGATTTAATGGGGCAGTGAAGGTGCGATAGGGTGCCTAAAGTGTTCGTCTTAACAATAACGCACAGAGGGGCAGAAACATGGAAACCCCAGGAGAAAGGCATGGCTGAACATAAATATTGATGCTAGCCAGGCCTGCACATTGCGATGATGTATTTGACCACGAACGGCACGTATGTAATGCCCTCAATACGTTGTAAGTATCAGTCATGGTCAGACCAGTGTTCTCTATAGTTGTGAAAACATTATGTCGGAGATGAGTCAATTCGAACGTGGACGAATTACTGTTGCTCGTATGTTGAGTGCTTCCGTAACCAAGGTAGGCGAATTTTTCGTGTTACAAGAGGCACTGTGTCGAAAATTTTACGGCGTACAGGGAAACCGGGAAAAGATCATCCTTTAAGTCTAAACGCTGACGGAAGTGTGCGTTGAGTAATCATGACAGGCAGTCACTAAAAAGGTGACGAAAAATAAGACTAGGACTGCACAAGTCATTGCATAACAGAACGTCGCAACGGCGCTTTTGACTACATATGCAGTTGGTATGACATACTATTTTAATTAACTATATATTGCTTATTGTTGCGAGCACAACAGATAAAATGCGATTCTCACGATGAGTTTCTGCAGTTGAAAATATTTTAACTTTGTGCACCTTGATCTATTACATGGGGATGCGCACAACACTAAAATATTTCCTGCTGTACACTTATGATCTTTAATTTGCAAACTATTTTTATATAACCCTGATCTGGCTTGTTAGAAATGAAACACGGTATCAGTACTGTAACTAATTACGAAATCAAACATGTCCTTCTCTACACTCAACTCTGAAATGCACTGAAAATTACTCTTATTACACGTACAGAAGTTAAAGTATGCTATGTTCGCTAAACGTAAAAGCTTTAGTGGATTTTTTAATGTATGAACACTATTGACTGCCACGACTAACACGAGAGCATGAAACTAAAAATAGAAATTTAGTTTTTGTATTATTAGCCAGAACAGGTTTCACCACAGCAGTCTTTGATATCAAGCAAGCAAAATTTTATTGCTCTGATTTACTTAAATTATTTATGTCACTGATATTGTAATAGCAGTTGCCCATGTCCACCCGAAAATGACATAATAAAATCCACCATTCACCTCTCAGGTCTCTGGGAAGCCGAAAGAAATAATTTTAATGTACCGTTAACTGCCCGCTTAATTGCGGGAAAACTGCTTTCATTCAATTTAATTTGAATTTGCCATAGCAGTGGCTCCCGCGATTGCTGGACAGCTCTGCGTCATGAAAAATTCTAAATATGCTGAAAACGGCTAAAAATCTGGAATGAAATACTAGGCAAGCTAGCAATAAATTATTACAAGTATTTTTAACAATTTCTATATTCAAAAATCCACAAATTTAAATTATGCACCTTTTTCATTCATCAACCTCCAATGGCGTGTTTCTCAAACAAGGAACAAAAGAAAGCTAACCAAGCACTCAATTGAGCGTTACAGGCTCTTACAACTTGAACGGCTGCAAGAAGATGGAGAGAGTAATGTTTTTACCTCCACTATTTATAGGCAATTCAATATGCATCCTTGTTATCTTTTTTAATTATCATTATCTGCTTCGACTTCTATACTCGCCGACCACAGACGTTATTTGCAAAATATAGATACATAATTATTACACAAACATAAAAAAGATTATTTCTTTTTTTTTACAGAGTCTACATAATCGACAACCGTTCATATAGAAATGAAATACTAATAATAATAATAATAATAATAATAATGAAGCCTCGGACAAGCGCTGTCATGATCGGGGATGACGCTTGAACCCTATGCCCGTCCACAATGGTAATGACACTGCTAGCCACATGGAAAATGATTTAAATCCAAATAGAGGTGTTTTGCAGGATATGCTTCCTGCAACCACTCTAGAAGGAAAACAAAGACAGAGGATGAGATGGTCAGATGAAGTTAACCGACACCTCATGTTCTGTTGTTACCAAGCAACAAACCTAGGAACCAACACAACTGGATACAGATCACAAGTATACACAACATTAATTACCAGATACCCAGAATTAAAATTTTTAACAGAACAACGACTAACTGATCAGATCCATGTAATAATAAAAAATAACCGGATTCCCCTGTCAGAATTAGAAAACATCAAACAACAAGTACAACAAATATTGGAACAAAATAATGTGTAATCAGAAGAAGAAGAAGAAAATACAGTAATGGACTCAAAGATCCCAGAGCAAACAAACAAAGAACAGCACACATCAATTAAACAAACAGAGGAAAATGAAATCATAAGACAGCCACCAGAACAGGCACAAATAGAACACGAAGTGACACACATGTTAGATATAGAAGAAAAACTTTAGCTGACATATATAGAATACCAATACACAAATACAGACATTAGACCATTCTTGCATAGACCACCAAATAACCCACAAGTCGAAACAACAATAACAACTATCAACACAATCATACACAACAAAATCAATGAAAACACAACTATGGAAGAGTTACAACTACTGGTTTATATAGGAGCACTCACTACACTAAATATACACACTAGGCAGAGATCAGAACCAACCAACACACAGAAGAAACCCACAAAGCCAGCATGGCAACACAGGCTACAGATCAGAATAGAAAAACTGAGAAAAGACATCGGACAGCTAACACAATTTATAAGAAACGAAATATCAGACAAGAAACGAAAAAGGTTAGGTGAAATCTCACAACAAGAAGCGATAGAGCAATTAGATGAAAAGAAGCAGAAATTACAAGCATTGGCCAAACAACTTAGGAGATACAAAAAAAATGAAAATAGAAGGAAACAACACCAAACATTCAACACAAACCAAAAGAAATTTTACCAGACAATAGATAACACACACATTAAAATAGACAATCCACCAAACATAACAGACATGGAACACTTCTGGAGCAACATATGGTCAAACCCGGTACAACATAACAGGCATGCACGGTGGATACAAGCAGAAACAGACACATACAAGATAATACCACAAATGCCTGAAGTGATAATTTTGCAACATGAAGTCACCTGAGCAATTAATTCTACTCACAATTGGAAAGCCCCTGGAAAAGATAAAATAGAAAATTTCTGGCTAAAGAACTTCACCTCAACACATTCACATCTAACTAAATTATTTAACAGTTATATTCCAGACCCATACACATTCCCTGATACACTCACACATGGAATAACTTATCTGAAACCTAAAGATCAAGCAGACACAGCAAACCCAGCTAAATATCGCCCCACAACAAGCCTACCAACAATATACAAAATATTAAATGCAGTAATTATACAGAAATTTATGATACGTACAACTCAGACCAAAATTATAAATGAAGAACAAAAAGGCTGTTGCAAAGGAGCACAAGGATGTAATGAGCAACTGATAATAGATGCAGAGGTGACATATCAAGCTAAAACTAAACAAAGTAGATACTAAATTGATACAGTTGCTAAACATAGTCATGAAAAATTGAAAAAGCACACTCAATATCCAAACAAGTTCAAATAATATCACACTATGCATACATTGATTACCAAAAAGCTTTTGATAGTGTACCCCACTCATAGTTACTACAAATATTGAAAATATACAAAGTAGATACTAAATTGATACAGTTGCTAAACATAGTCATGAAAAATTGAAAAAGCACACTCAATATCCAAACAAGTTCAAATAATATCACATCACAGCCAATACAGATTAAGTGTGCTATATACCAAGGAGACTCATTAAGTCCTTTCTGGTTCTGCCTTGCTCTGAACCCACTAACCAACATGCAAAATAATACAAATTATGGATACAATATTACTGGAACATACCAACACAAAATCACACATTTGCTATATTTCGATGATCTAAAACTAGTGGCAGCAACAAATCAACAACTCAACCAATTACTAAAGATAACAGAAGTATTCAGCAATGATATAAATATGGCTTTTGGAACAGACAAATGTAAGAAAAATAGCATAGTCACGGGAAAACACACTAAACAAGAAGATTACATATTGGATAACCACAACGACTCCATAGAAGCGATGGTAAAAACAGATGCATATAAATATCTAGGATACAGACAAAAAATAGGAATAGATAATACAAATATTAAAGAAGAAATAAAAGAAAAATATAGACAAAGACTAACAAAAATACTGAAAACAGAATTGACAGCAAGAAACAAGACAAAAGCTATAAATACTTATGCTATACCAATATTGACCTACTCATTTGGAGTAGTGAAATGGAGTAACATAGACCTAGAAGCACTCAATATACTTACACGATCACAATGCCACAAATATAGAATGCATCACATACATTCAGCAACAGAAAGATTCACATTAAGCAGAAAGGAAGGAGGAAGGGGATTTATCGACATAAAAAAACCTACATTATGGACAGGTAGACTATTTAAGAAAATTCCTTTTAGAACAAGCAGAAACTAGCAAAATACACAAAGCAATCACCCGTATAAATACATCAGCTACACCATTGCAATTTCATAACCACTTCTACAACCCTTCAGATCACATCACATAACATCAACAGATACAAAGAAAGTAAATTGGAAAAAGAAAACACTACATGGCAAGCACCCGTATCATCTAACACAGCCACACATCGATCAAGACGCTTCCAACACATGGCTAAGAAAAGGCAATATATACAGTGAGATGGAAGGATTCATGATTGCAATACAGGGTCAAACAATAAACACCAGATATTACAGCAAGCATATTATTAGAGATCCCAACACCACAACAGATAAATGCAGACTTTGCAAACAACAAATAGAAACAGTAGATCACATCACAAGCGGATGTACAATACTAGCAAGTACAGAATACCCCAGAAGACATGACAATGTAGCGAAAATAATACATCAACGACTTGCCATACAACATAAACTAATAAAACAACACGTTCCCACATACAAGTATGCACCACAAAATGTACTGGAGAATGATGAATACAAATTATACTGCAACAGAACCATTATAACAGATAAAACAACACCACATAACAAACCTGACATCATACTCACCAATAAAAAGAAGAAATTAACACAACTAATCGAAATATCCATACCCAATACAACAAATATACAGAAGAAAACAGGAGAAAAAATTGAAAAATACATCCAACTGGCTGAGGAAGTCAAAGAAATGTGGCATCAGGATAAAGTTGACATTATACCAATTGTACTATCAACTACAAGAGTCATACCATGCAATATCCACCAGTACATCAACGCAATACAGCTACATCCAAACGTATATATACAACTACAGAAATCTGTAATTATTGATACATGTTCAATTACCCGAAAGTTCCTAAATGCAATGTAACATATACCATACAGTTAAAAGGAAGTGATGCTTGATCAAGGTCCGCGTCACTTTCCATTTTTGACCAGACTTAACGTCTGAGAAAGTAAAGAAATAATAATAATAATTTAATAATACAGATAAATATTTCTTTTTTTCACATGTATTACAACGATTCTGTGAATGTCTTGCCAGGAGACGTCACATCTGTCAGCACCAAAACAACACGATCGTTCCATAATTGCAGGGCGAACTGGAAATCTGAACTCTGGAGCAATGGAAAAAAATGAATTGGCTTGATGAGTCTTGTTTCACACTGTTTCCGACTTCTGATCGAGTTTACATTACAAAAGAGAAACATGCCGGGGTTTTGGTGATAATTTAGGCAGCAATATTGTGGTATTCCTTTACAGCCAAAGATTGTGTGACTATTTTGGCTCGTCATGTCCGTCCCACAGTGCAATGCTTTTTTTTCCAATGCTAATGCCGTGTTCGATGGCGACAGGACCCCTGTTCACACATCTCGTATCGTCGAGGACTGGTTCTGTGGGCGCCAGGATGAATTTTGGCATCTCCCTTGGCCACCTCAATCACCAGATCTCAGTATTACTCAGCCTTTGTGGTCTAGTTTGAAAAGAAGGGAACGTGATCACTATAGACATTATTCATCGTTACCTGAACTTGCCGATATTTTACAGGAACAAGATTTACTTGAAAACGATACAGGACCTGTGTTTAGCCATGCCGAGAGAACTGGAAGCCGTTTCCTTCACCGTATTAGGCATGGTACTGTGTCGAGTTTTTTTTATGGTTTCGTATACTTGTTCACCCCCTGTATGTGTGCTGTTCTGTGCATGTCAGGAAGACGTGAGGTGGTCCAAGTCATGGGTTGTAAAACACCGCCGAAACATCGCACATACATTTCCAGTGGACTGATCCCTCTATGTACTGTAGCCTTTGGCACACTGATCGCCTTGCATCATTTGAAGAGAGGCAAAGTCAAAACTCGTCGGACAACACTACACACTTCCAATCAGATACTGTGCAGTTTTTGTGTTGGGGCCCACGAAGACCTGCAGCCGTGAGTGTTGCTGTGATCATTGGCTTTTGGCGGTGTTTCACTCCAAAAGTTCATCTCCTGACGTTCTTTTCGGAATGTTCGCTTGGCAGAAGGATAAGATGGACCTGTATTTTCTGACAACAACAGTTCCTCTAGGTTTTGATAGCAATTGTTATTGACAAGGTGTGACGCTTTTCTCCGGGCATTGTCGGTTAAGACATTTTTGTGATCAACGTTCGTTCTACTCTGTGTTACATGGCAGCAGGTGGTTCATCATTCCTTGGAGACACTTTGGTCGACCCACATCAGTATATCAATAAGCCGGGGAACTTTATTCACAGTGTGGTGATGGGCATGTCGAAACATGATATCTCGTTTCTGCCATTGTGTCACGTCTCTAAATGGACTTACAGTACAGGACAGATCCCAGGCTACTGACTGGCGCATAAAAACCACTTGAAGACCTTGTTGTACGACAGCGGTTGGACCAGAAACACCCGATACAAGTCCTAAGAGACCAGTGTGCACTTTCGAGGTGTAACTAATACAAGGCCTGACAAAAAAAGCGAAACGCCTCGTAGAGGAGGTGGAAGCGACATGAAGCATCATTTGTTCAAAGGTTACGTTAAGTTACTGCAGTGATTATAAAAACGAGTCAAATATAGAAAAAACTTGGCAGTCCATTTATCAGTGTGATGTTGCTGCCTTTTTGGTGAGGAACCGTGCACCGACTGGGTTGGCAAGGGTAGCATGAAGCTGTTTTATCCCCTCCCGCAGCGAGCTGGACCACAAACATTGTAACTGCTCCTTGGTAACCTGGATACTGGGACATGGATGGAGTTGATATCTTGGCTGGTCCCACATACATTCTGTTGGGAATAGATGTAGGATTTTGACATCATATGTACACTTCATAGATAGATGTGTGATGCATGGATGAACATTATCCTGTTGAAAAATTGCACTAGGATACTGTTGCATGAGAGGTGCGTATGAGGAAGCAGGATATCCATGACATACCGTTGTGCCATCAAAGTTTTCCCAATCATTACCAGTTGCAACCTGAAAAAGTATCTCATAGCTCCCTACACCATCACATCATGAGAAAACAGCAATATGCCTCGCCAAAACATTGGAAGAATTTAATCTCTTCGCAGGTCTCCACCATACTCGACGATGACTGTCATTGTTGAGCACAGTGTGATGCTATTCACCATGCTTCCTGGTCATGACACCATTCCAGATGCAGTTGTGAATGTTTTGTTATTAACTACAGTCTGTCTGTTACTAACCTTCAACCAATGGTGAGGTATGACACGGAATATTGCAGGGAGCCATTAATTATTATTTAATTGCAGGCACAAATGTGAAGGGGTTGTGGTACACAATACAACAATCTTCTTTTTGGGGAGGTCAGATATTGTCAACCAGACGAGTCTCATGTTCGCTTGCAGTCCCACATCAGGACACTTTCACATCCAAATGCCTCACAAATCTGGATATTGCATGATTCTATCACTCAGTCATATGGATACACACAATGAGGCCGATTTCAGACTGTGGCAATGCTTTGTAACAAGAGTACATGGCATCTCCGCGTCTTTCACAGTGATCTCTCAACATCTGATGCTGTTTGTGTGTCTTCTACACCTTACCAAGCCTGGTAACAACACTACACATGCACAACTCTAATACCTGTGCTGCAGCTCTAATCATTTACTTACCCACTGATGGTGTGTATGTGCACAAAGCTACACTTCACATTCTGCCATGTCTTCTGGGTGCTTCACTTGTTTTTTTACAGGCGATGTATTTTGTGAGCTTGTATAGCGGCCAGTAACAAACAAATGTGTCGTCATTTATCAGCTGCTCATGTTGTGTGCTCTGCCCGCAGGTTGTCGTCGCCGTGGGCCGTGCAGTCGCCGGTGGTGGGCACAGCGCCGCGGCCACTGCCCTGGACGTCCTTTGGTTCTGCGCCGGCAGTGGAGATCCCACGGCCCTTCCGCCTGGGCCCACCACCGCCCGGCCGCCCGCGCACTAACGCCATACCAGAGCCCGACTACGACAGTGAGTCACTGTCGCGAGAACCCCTACAGCTGTCACGGGAACCCCCACAGCTTTCCCGGGAACCCTCGCGTCTGGCACGGGAACCCCCATACCTGGGGCGCTCGCCGCCGCACGCCAAGGACGCACTGCGCCGTGAACCGCCGCCACTAGACGAGATGCCTCGCCGCTCTGCCCTCAAGAAGGGCGCCTCCACTGAGTCCCGGTTCGCTGGCAAGACAGTTTTCTGAGTACACACAAAAGCTACTGGCTTTCAGAGTTAACAGCAATCACCTTACTATCGACACACGTTCTATTGCCGCATCTGGATACTATTAGTTCAGTACATTAGTTTTACAGCTCTTCATTTCTCTGCAGCTAATGTTCTTGTGTGTCTGTTGTCGAATCAATAAACATCTTTACAACTCTCTAAACCTAATGTACAACATTATTTATTTGTGAAGAGATGTGACACTGAGCAAAAGGAAAAGAATGGCTATTATGCCAACCTTACGAAGTCTCCCAATAACTGAGGCCACATGAATTAGCTTTTTAAGCTTACTTACATCTACACTTACAAAGTTTATTCCATTAAAATTACATGCACACATTGAAAAATGTTTAAACTAGAGGACTTATATTACATTTATTTATTTATTTTGGTTATGTCTCCTTCTTTTTTGGCCAACCAAGGACCACATGATAATTTCAGTTCCTTCTTCTTCTTCTTATTCTGCTGACTAAAATTGCTCTCTGTTTGCTATCCTCATTATGTTGATGTACTGTGGATTGACTGGGACAACTGCTGTTACATCTCTTGGGTGATCTTCCACACGTGTGTTTCCCTTGCAGTCATCTATGATTAAAAATTTTAACTAGTCCTGTCGGTCCATCCATTCTACATTGTCCTTCCAGTTACTTTTCCTTGCCTTTATCCATTTATTTATATGTTGTATTCCAAAATCTGTCTTAGCAACTTCATATCCACCACCATAATGTTTGTTTTATATTTTCCACTTTCGTTTCTGCAGCATATGTCATAACAGGATACACCATTGATTTACATATTTTACTTTCCCCTCAGTTGTCATAAAGTTGTTTCTCCATACTGTATTTTGCAGGTATCCAGTTACCCTTTGTTGCTTAGCTTTCTTATATTGCTATATCCATTGTTTTTAGATGAGATTTCCATGTTATATTGTGTAGTTCTTTTATTAAATTGGTGAAGTAACATTTGTAAATTATTCTCATTATTCGCTGTCATTATAGTATTATCAGCAACACATGTAATGTTTATCCTTTTATTTCCCATTTCATATCTTGGTTTTCTTCTTATGGCGCCAATAATGTGGTCCATTATTAAGCTGACCAGGAGTGGGCTTTATGAGTCTTTTTGTTTAATTCCTATGTCTGTTATAATTTCATCTGTTAATCTTTCACATGTTTTAATTCTCAGTTTATTACCTACATAACAATAAGCCTTCTTTCCTCTATTCCTTTCTTCCAATACTATTTCATCTTTGCACAAAGTCTCTGGCTTCACACCATTTTACATTTCTCTCTTGGAATTCCAAATTTAACTCTTTTGACAATATCTCTTTCTGCTGCTTCTTCTGATTTTATGTAGTGTATATCCAATTATTTTTCAACTTCTTGGATCCACCTTGTTAATATCTATTTACAGAGTCACTTGGACATCTGTTTTGTCAGCCTATTGTCATCTAACCTGGTCAATTTCCAGGATATTTCAGTCTTCTTTTCTTTAATATTTCTGTCATGTTTTCTATATTTCGATGTACTTCATCATTAGTTCTTAAATTTCAAGTTTCTTTGCTTTTTAATGGACATGGAATTTTCCTCTAGTTTACCCTCTCTGCTACTTCTAGTTGTTCATTTTATATGTTGGTAATAGGCATTCACTTCCATATAGGTATTTTGGTTTAACTAGCATGTAATACTTTTTTTACATTTACTGACATGAATTTTATAGTAAATATTTTTTGTTGTTTCATATTTTCTTTCCATTTTGTCTATAATTATTTTTATTTTATTTTGAGCTTTTATTATTATCAGAAATACCTGTCCCTGCTTGTAACTGCCTTTACTTTAGTTCATCCCAGAAAATACCTCACTTAGTGAACAAAAATATTTCACTTATTAACTGACAATTTACTTCAGGATCTTGTGTATGTTGCTGACATCATGCACCACTATGTGCTTAAAGATGTAATGTATTAGAGCACCAATTTATTTAGAAACAATGCCTCAGCTAACGATTTCAGAACGCAAAACAGGTTTTTTAATCAAACTGAATGAAACTCTCATCTGTGGCCTTCTTAGTTTACTATGAAACATGCACACCAACCTATCCCTCTGGATAATGACAAAATACAGGTGTGTGATGTGCCTGAACTTGCTTAGTGTATGATAGAATATTAATGCAAGATCATCAACACTGTTACCAATTTTCAAAACGATACTGTCTACTTCATTACAGTGCTCTATGTTCCTATGTATGTTACAATCACTCTATTGGTAAAGAATCTTTATAAATGTGTGTATTTATTTACAAAGTTATTGCTATACAAATATTTCTACAACTAGACATATTCGCTTAAATCATCATGAAGGCAAGGAAAATCCACTGTTGCAAATAGCTGTTACCATTATATAAAAACAAATATGTTTCCACTGATCAACACTTGCAAATCTAGAAAAAAACATTGAATTATTAACTGCATAACATTTCATTTTTGTCACAGTGTGAATTATATGCTTTAAGAAGTATTTCATGAAATATATGAAAAATAGTTGGCCAATAAATTTCACTCATCATCTTTTCAGTCTCTTTATGTTTTGTTACACAAACATATTTAGAAACCTACCTCCCATTACCTTAAGTTTAACATCTAACATTTTTATGGGCACAATGTTTACAAAATGAAATATGTGAATCATGTAACACATTGTACAAGAGATTCATGTAAATCTTCATCATTAAATGAAATATATCCAAAACCACAGAAGATACCATCATCTTACACTACTGTCTACTCGTGCTACATTAATATGTAATGAAAAATTAATGTGAAAGCTTATAGGCATTGCTATTAAATGAAACAAACTGTTGCTGTAAAGCAGTCAGAAGAAAGCAATAAGTATATCATATGACACACAAAAATGTATGTTTTACACCCTGCTTGATAAAACACCAAGAGCAATGGTTTGCAATAGTCCTGAATCAGAAGACTGATATATTCTTTCATCTCAGGCATCACCAGAAGAATGCTGGTGACACTACAAGATTACACTTTAAATAAAAGAATTTGTGGCTGTAAAGCAACGATAAAAACCCATGCTCTATATTGTAGTGTAGGCACCCAGATGTAAGGGGTGTGTGTGTGTGTGTGTGTGTGTGTGTGTGTGTGTGTGTGTGTGTGTGTGTGTGTCTGGCAGTAACATATGAACTTTTACACCCCAGAAAAGAAACTGGAAATGCTATCTGACTGCAAATATTTAAAAGAGACCAATGTTGCAAAAACGTAGAAAGTAGGAGGAAAGTTCTGTTGTTAGGTAGTAGCCATGGAAGAGGTGTGGGCCAGATTTTGCAGGAAAAATTAGGTGACAGGTAACAGGTCACAAGTATTTTCAAGCTCAGTGCATGTCTTAGCCAAGTGATAGAGGATGTAGGATCATTGCGAAAAGGTTTTACAAAGCAGGATCATGTTGTGGCAGTGGGTGGAGTGGGAAACAATACTGATAGGGATCAGGGCTATATTATTAGTGTGACCCGATAAAAATATCATCTGCAACGAACCATACAAATGTTGGCTTGGTCCCTGCTTTCATGTGGTATGACCAGCCCCAATTGAACAGCTCTATGAGGAGGATCAATATGGAGCTAGATCAGCTGCTTCAGGTAGCTTCTTTGTCAAGCTTAGGTTTGGTTCCTGGTGATGGTATTGGTAGGTGGGACTTCAAAAGACATGGCCTCTCAATAGGAAATTGAAGGGTAAACTGGTTGGGATGATAGCAAAATCTTTAGGGGGGGGGGGCACTGAAACTCATGGGAGTACTTTTTTAGGCTAAGATCAGTATCCAGTCATCCTACATTGATTGCAACTTAGATTAGTGAAAGGTTCAGATAGGCAGGTTCTAGTGATGTGAAAATATCACAAGATTCTCATAACAGTACAGTTAAAAATAATGTTAGTATGTCACAAGATTCACATAAAAGCACAGTAAAAAATAAGGTTAATATATTGCATCATACTATCAGGGGATTAAAAAACAAAAGTAGATGAGCTTCTTGTTTGTATATATTGCATCAGAATACCAGTGGAGTAAAAAACAAAGTAGATGAGCTTCTTGTTCGTATAGAAGATTTAGAAACTGAGGGTGAAATAGATGTACTATTCCTGTCTGAACATCATATAGTCACAGATATGGAAATGGTAAATGTAGGTGGATATAAGCTTTCAGCAATGTAAGTAGAGACACTATTGAGAGAGAAGGAGTTGCCATATATGTTAAAATCAGTCATCGTGTGAAAATTTGGAAAAAATTTTGCATAGAGCAACACATAGAACCATGTGCATGTGAGCTTAAACTAAATAAAGGCACTTTTATAATTGTAGCCATGTATAGGTTCCCATTGTGAAACTTTCAACTATTCTTGAAAAACTTGGATTCGTTGTTGTGCTAACTGTCAGACAAAGGAAAGCAAGTTATTGTTTGTGGGGATTTCAACGTAGATTTTCTGAAAGAGTCAGATAGAAAGCTTGACCTTGAAGTATTACTTGGTTGTTTCAATTTGATATCAGTTATTGATTTTCCTACACAGGTGGTACAGGAAAGCAGCACACTGATAGATAACGTTTCCATAGACCAAGATAAATTTAATCAAATAAAAACTTTTCCTGTTAAGAATGGTCTGTCTGATCATGATGCAGAGCTAGTTACAGTATATGATATAGCTCCATACAGTAATGCAAAACAGTCCTACAAAATAGTGCGTTCTATTAACGATTTAACTCTTCAAAATTTTAGGGAAAGCTTGCAACAGTTAGACTGGGATGAGGTGTACAGGGAACATGATGCTAATTTAAAATTTAACCTATTTCATGATACCTTTGTGAGTATATTTGAAAACAGTTTCCCTAAGAAAACAGTGAAATATAGCTGTAAGAAGCCATGTAAAAAACCATGACTTACTAAAGGGGATAAAAAATCTTGAAAATATAAAAGGGAAATGTATCTTATAGCTAGGAGGAGTAATGATCCCAAAACAATGAAACATTATAAAAACTACTTCCCTGTATTAAGAAAAGTTATTAAACAGTCCAGAAGTACGTGCATTATGTCTGATATTAGTACATCTGATAATAAAATTAAAACAATTTGGAATATTTTGAAAAGGGAAACAGGGCAACCGAGAGCATAGGAAGACTGTATTTCTATCAAATACAATGGAAAGTTTGTTAACAAGTAGTCAGAAGTAGAAAACATTTTTAATAATCATTTTTTAAGTTTTATAGACAAAATAGGTTCCAGCTATTCATTAGGAAATGCAAGGCGGTATATGGAAGAGGTAGTACCTACACAATTTGATAAAATTGAAATTCAAACCATCTTAGGAAAATAATAAATTTACTCAAAAGTAAAAGTTCGCATGGCATTGATGGCATTTCCAAGAGAGTACTAAAGATTGTTCCCAACAAATAAGTAGTATTCTCAGCCAAATATGTGGTAGCTCACTGAAACAGGGAATTTTTCCTGATAGACTGAAATATGCTATTGTTAAACCATTGCATAAAAAAGGGCATAGATCTGATGCTAACAACTACGGCCCAATCTCACTTCTGACAGCTTTATCCAAAATTCTTGAAAATGTAACGTATTCAAGAGTAGCATCAAATATTTGTAAAAATGAAGCACTAACAAAATGTCACTTTGGTTTTCAGAAAAGCTTTTCAACAGAAAATGCTATATATGCTTTCACTGATCAAATATTAAATGCAATGAATAACCAAACATTGGAATATTTTTTAATCTCTCAAAGGCTTTTGATTGTGTGAGTCATGAAATTTTTCTAAATAAGCTTAAGTATTGTGGTATGAGTGGGACAGTGCACAAATGGTTTAATTCATACTTAACTGGAAGAATGCAGAAAGTTGAAATTAACAGTACAGATAGTCTACAAAAACTAGCAGAGTCCACTAACTGGGGAGGTATCAAAAATGATGTCCCACAGGGTTCAGTCTTGGGTCCCTTATTGTTCTTAATATATATTAACGAATTGCCACTCTATATTCATGAAGATGCAAAGTTAGTTCTTTTTGCTGATGATACAAGTATAGTAATCACACCCAATAAGCAAGAATCAGCTGAGGAAATTGCAAATAACGTCTTTCAGAAAATTATTAAGTGGTTCTCTGCAAATGACACACCAAGTTTTGAGAAAACACAGTTTATACAATTCTGTACAGTAAATGGCATAACACCATAGATAAATATGGACTATGAACGAAAGTCTGTTGCTAAGATAGAATACTCAAAATTTCTAGGTGTGTGCATTGATGAGAAATTGAAGAGGAAGAAACACATCGATGATCTGCTGAAACGGTTAGGCTCAGAGCTACTTATGCTAATAGGATTTTTGCAAATTTAGGTGATAAACATATCAGTAAATTAGGCTACTATGCCTATTTTCATTCACTGCTTTCATATGGCATCATATTTTGGGGCAATCCGTCATTAAGAGAGAAAGTATTCATTACACAAAAGTGTGTAATCAGAATAATAGCTGGAGCCCACCCAGGATCACGTTACAGACATTTATTTAAGGAAATCTGGATATTCACAGTACCTTCACAATACATATATTCACTTATGAAATTTGTCATTAATAACCCATCCCAATTCAAAAATAACAGTGAAGTGCATAGCTACAACACTAGAAGAAAGGATGATATTCATTATTCTGGATTAAGTCTCACTTTGGCACAGAAAGGGGTGAATTATGCTGCCAAAAAAATCTTTGGTCATTTGCAAAAAAGTGTTAAAAGTCTGACAGATAGCCAACCAACATTTAAAAGCAAACTAAAAGAATTTCTGAATGACAACTCCCACTCAATAGATGAATTCTTAGATATGAAGTAGTAACTGTAAAAATAATTAATTAATTGATTAATTTCTGTAAAGAAAACTTATGTTAAAGTGGCACATTCCACATCATTATGAAATGTCGTATTCATTATCTATGGAATAAGGATTAAGGTACGTATGTAGAATAGTGACAGACAAACATGCTTACTTAATGTATGTAAAAAAATGAAATTTGTGTAGTTAAATGTTCAAACATTAAACAACAAATAAGCTAACCAAAAATTACAGTTTGTTTGCTTTCTGTTCAGGCCCCAAGCAGTGCAAAGGAGGGCATTCCCTATTATTTGTACTCATTGAATCTAGTATTGAGAGAAAACTGAAACCAACACTTGGAAATGGAAATTTGTGGGACCAAACTGCTAAGGTCATCGGTCACTAGGCTTACAATCTACTTAATCTAACTTTAACTTATGCTAAGGACAACACACACAAACATCCATGCCTGAGGGAGGACTTGAGCCTCCAATGGGGGGAGAAGTGCAAACCATGAGAAAGCACCTCATACTGGATGGCTACCCCGTGTGGCAAACCAATACTTTCCTAGACCACTAACTCCAAAACACAACTTAAAAACACAGTCTTCTCCTGCTGCTTCATTTAATTCAAGTCAAAGGAACGGAACTTTTACTGCTGATGGTTTGTGATTGTAGAATGTAATTAATTTAGTTACCTGTTTGTGCCATATCTGACCATTTTCTGATGAAGTCACCTGTAGCAAGAATTCACAATACTATGGCATGGCAGCTGTAGCTGCATTAAGAAAATATAATAAATGAAATGACTTACTTTGGACAAAATACTTCACAGAAAAATATTATAAATATGTATGTATATTTGTCTCAAAATAATGCAAGTGATTTACAAAGTCTTCATGAGTCTTCAAAGTAGCAAACATAAATAAGTTCTCACAAAGAGCAAAAAAACACTTAATACACAACTTATAACCAGGCAATGACTCTTTTTTAACGCTACAGAGGATGATAATTTTGAATCAGTAGCATTATGGATTGAAAAGATAATATTTACTCTTACAATCAGCTTCCATTTAACAAAAAGTGAGCATATTAAGAGTTTCCATTTCACCATGCAGGAGGATATCATTGCAAGTATAAATTCGAAGTAATTTCAAGTTTACTGTGCAGATATTTAGAACACACTTTTCATATATGCTATATGTTTGCCTAATTGTCACCAAGGCAAGTAGCTGAAAAGATTTCAGCCATTTTTCTTATGATTGCAGAAACTCTGAACCAGCTTGCACCAACGCCAGATAAAGCCAGACCGCCTCCCAAATCAAACATAACAGAACCAGACGAAAATCAGCACCCAAATGGTGAAAATACACTCGATTACAGCACCGCACAGTTCCAAAAACTGTGAACGATTCCCATTGCTTGGTGACCTAAATCGACCTCCAAAGATACGAAATGCATCAGTGGAGACAGAAAGAGACTGATGAAAGTATTTGTTTCAGGTAATCGAAATTGACTGCAGTAGAAACATACCAAGTGTTGCAAACACAAATCGTGATTGAAGAAAAGCAAAAATACTGAGCAAAACTTGAAATTGTAGATGAAGGGGCAACTATCAGATTCTTCCAAATTTGTGGAAGGATGATTCTATTTATCTCTCCAGCGTCTAAACTGGCCCAGATCGTTTCTTAACAGCGTGAATGGGGCTACTGTATTCACTGTCTGACCGTTCTATAATTGCAAACAGAACTGAATGAGATTTTATTCTAAAAGACTTGTATAGTCTGATTTCAGTAGGCATATGCAACATTTCGTCAATACTGCCTTCGCTATTTTTCCTGACATTTCAGGAGTTTCGTTAAACTATCAAGTTCCATCCGAATTTCAACAGAAACTTCAGTAGTATTGTGCCCTATTCCTAGGGTGTTGTGTCTTCATTGAAATTCGGAGCCACCTCTCCCATTTCTCCTTTTAAGCCACCTTTACTCAAGTGGCGTTTTGCTCAAAATCGACTGCTCGTTGTCGGTGTGCAATATGTGCTTGCATGTAAGTCAGTGTGCATGTAAATGAGCGATTAGGTCAATGACATAAATGACTAATTAACTGTGCCGAGTTAGGAGTTCTAAAATCACGATTAAGTTGCAGAATGCGCATGTAGAGTAACAGGGGGCCTTGACATCGTCCACTAACACTGGAAATTAACCTATTCTCATAGAAGCGTAGGCCCTTTTCCAATTGCAGTAATGTATTTTGCGCTTTTGTTTCTTCTTAATATTTATTTTGTTATTTGCTTTGTTTTCGTGACATACTGCAAATATTGCACCAGGGCCTGATATTTTTCCTAGTAGCGTTCTCCCAAATGAGAAACGAAATACGTTTCACAATTCCAGTATCTAGATGAACAAAACGAAAAAGCTGTAAATATTTAATGAAGAAAATGGTTTTCTATGTTACCAGCTTGTAGAAGGAAAATGAGATTGAAAAAAATAAAGTGAAGAGAGGTTCAGTGAACTGCCTTATAAGTGTTGTTTGAGTCTTTGTTAAGTGTATATTTTCTTGATCAGATAAATTTTGACATGTCTTGCCTCAGAAGCCATGATATTCCATGCCAAGATTCGCTTCATAGTTTGGTTGGGACTGCATTAACTGAGGAATGACACAAGAAATGGAGTGACAGGCAGACGACAAATGGTACAGTGAGGACCACTTCCGTGAAAAATTGCGTTAGTTTCGTAGGATGATGGTCTGATTGGCGGTACCACAGAAGTCAGAGTGCCAAACTGCTAAAGTTCGCCGGCCGGAGTGGTCAAGCGGTTGTAAGCGCTTCAGTCTGGAACCGAGCGACCGCTACGGTCGCAGGTTCTTATCCTGCCTTGGGCATGGATGTGTGTGATGTCCTTAGGTTAGTTAGGTTTAAGTAGTTCTAAGTTCTAGGTGACTGATGACCTCTCATGTTAAGTCGTATACTGCTAAGAGCCATTTGAACCATTTTCTAAAATTCAGTTCTTAATATTTTGTAATGTGTAGTTCAAATTTAATTATCAATCATGCAAACTAACCTCTAAAGACTAAGTTACAACCCACTCATTTCAGATCTCATTTTTACAGCAATTTTCATTAACATTAGAATAATGATATTCAAACAAAGCACTTTGTGTAGCTACAGCTCCCACCAAAAGTGTGCCCCAAGGAAAACACGTCAATCAGGAATGAGGGGTCATATGTTTGAGTTCTTTTTACAAGGTGCACTATTAAAATCCGAGTTGCGTGCTGTATAAACTGATGTTAAGAAATGGCGATTATGGGTGTATACCAGAGAAGATAAGAGTAAATGTGTAACTTAGTTTGTGAATGTGATTTCTCTAATGTCGCCCGCATCTCGTGGTCGTGCGGTAGCGTTCTCGCTTCCCACGCCTGGGTTCCCAGGTTCGATTCCCGGCGGGGTCAGGGATTTTCTCTGCCTCGTGATGGTTGGGTGTTGTGTGATGTCCTTAGGTTAGTTAGGTTTAAGTAGTTCTAAGTTCTAGGGGACTGATGACCTAAGATGTTAAGTCCCATAGTGCTCAGAGCCATTTGAACCATTTTTTTCTCTAATGTTCCTAATGTTCAAGAGTTATTAGTGTTCCTGATATGCACTGTCCTAAATAAATGGCGACACAACAGCACAAACTACAAGTATTGGCTGAACAGGGTTATGCTCTCCTACAGCCCACCATCACCATCAGAGATGCTGTGAAAGGCTTAAAAAAAGAAAATGTACTGCTGTTGGTATGACATCTTACAACACCATTTTTGTCTGTTCTAATTCCTTCAACTATACTTATAATTTAGCACTATTTTAATAAATTCATTACTGTTAATATTTTGGGTAAGATTTACTGTATTTTTTAAACTATATGTAAGTGTAAAGTATGCAACAATAACTGATGCAACTGTTAATCTCACGAAATCACCACCCTGTTTGATTTATGTGTGAAAGCTTTATAAAAGTATAAAATAATAAATAAAATGATAAAAGATGCAAAATGTAAAATAAAATTGGCATAATTTGTCAACAAATCACATATGTAGAGGGTGCTATAGACTAGAAGCTAGCTATACAGGGTGGTCCACTGGTCGTGACTGGGCCAAATATCTCATGAAATAATCGTCAAACGAAAAAACTACAAAGAACGAAACTTGTCTAGCTTGAAGGGGGAAACCAGATGTCGCTATGGTTGGCCCACTAGATGGCGCTGCCATAGGTCAAACGGATATCAACTGTGTTTTTTTTTTTAAATAGGAACCCCCATTTTTATTACATATTCGTGTAGCACGTAAAGAAATATGAATGTTTTAGTTGGACCACTTTTTTCGCTTTGTGATAAATGGCGCTGTAATAGTCACAAACATATTGTCCACAATTTTAGACCAACAGTTGGTAACAGGTAGGTTTTTTAAATTAAAATACAGAACGTAGGTACGTTTGAACATTTTATTTCGATTGTTCCAGTGTGATACATGTACCTTTGTGAACTTATCATTTCTGTGAAAGCATGCTGTTACAGCGTGATTACCTGTAAATACCACATTAATGCAATAAATGCTCAAAATGATGTCCTTCAACCTCAATGCATTTGGCAATACGTGTAACGACATTCCTCTCAACAGCGAATAGTTCGCCTTCCGTAGTGTTCACACATGCATTGACAATGCGCTGGCGCATGTTGTCAGGCGTTGTCGGTGGATCACGATAGCAAATATCCTTCAACTTTCCCCACAGAAAGAAATCCAGGGACGTCAGATTCGGTGAACGTGCGGGCCATGGTATGGTGCTTCAACGACCAATCTACATGTCATGAAATATGCTATTCAGTACTGCTTCAACCGCACGCGAGCTATGTGCCGGACATCCATCATGTTGGAAGTACATCGCCATTCTGTCATGCAGTGAAACATCTTGTAGTAACATGGGAAGAACACTACTTAGGAAATCAGCATATATTGCACCATTTAGATTGCCATCGATAAAATGGGGGCCAGTTATCTTTCCTCCCATAATGCCGCACCATACATTAACCCTCCAATGTCGCTGATGTTCCACATGTCTTAGCCATCGTGGATTTTCCGTTGCCCAATAGTGCGTATTATTACGTTACCGCTGTTGGTGAATGATGCTTCGTCGCTAAATAGAACGCCTGTAAAAAATCCTTCATCGTCCCGTAATTTCTCTTGTTTCCAGTGGCAGAACTGTACACGACGTTCATAGTCGTCGCCTTGCAATTCCTGGTGCATAGAAATATGGTAAGGGTACAATCGATGTTGATGTAGCATTCTCAACACCGACGTTTTTGAGATTCCCGATTCTAGCGCTATTTGTCTGTTACTGATGTGCGGATTAGCCGCGACAGCAGCTGAAACGCCTACTTGGGCATCATCTTGTTGCAGGTCTTGGTTGACGTTTCACATGTGGTTGAACACTTCCTGTTTCCTTAACGTAACTATTCGGCGAACGGTCCCGACAATTGGATGATGTCGTCCAGGATACCGAGCAGCATACATAGCACACGCCCCTTGGGCATTTTGATCACAATAGCCCTACATCAACACGATATAGACCTTTTCCGCAATTGGTAAATGGTCCATTTTAACATGGGTAATGTATCACGAAACAACTAAAGTCCGCACTGGCGGAATGTTACGTGGTACCACGTACTTATACATTTGTGACTATTACAGTGCCATCTATCACAAAGCGAAAAAAGTGGTCCAACTAAAACATTCATATTACTTCATGTACTACACGAATATGTAATAAAAAATGGGGGTTCCTATTAAAAAAAAACAACAACAAAAAACGCAGTTGATATCCGTTTGACCTATATCAGCGCCATCTAGCGGGCCAACCATAGCGTCATCTGGTTTCCCCCTTCAAACTAGACGAGTTTCATTCTTGGTAGTTCTTTCGTTTGATGCTTATTTCGTGAGATATTTGGCCCAGTCACTATCAATGGACCACCCTGTATACTGGTATGACATACACTGAAGCTAGCTGTGTACCCACTGTAAATATTGGCCTCTATGTGAACTCAACCTTCGACATGAATACTACAGTTAGGACTATATGTACATATAAGTAGCTATAATGTTTTAAACTACATTTGCTGATAGGTATTTTATTATTGACTCACTTGTAAAGCTTATACAACTGTACACACAGTAAGGCATGCATGTTATCTTATTGTAACTGGTTCCAATACGTCTTTTAGAACTGAAGATGGCTACACACAAACCAAAATCTGGATTTCCAATAAACAGTGTTTGCGATTGATTGCTGCACTATTAACCACTTGAAATAAAGACAGTCAGAGGGTGCAACTATTTCTGCATGGAATCAAACGTGACGCACTACCCAGTTGTCATTTCTTGAAAATCACGTCGATATTCTTGTTGGAGATCTTAATATGACCTACATTCGTCTAATCCTCTTGGATTATTGCACTGTATCCATCTGTAGAGCGTTGTAAAATTTCTTTCGTCTCAGTTATAATTATGCTATGACTTCACATTCTACGTTTCCATTCTCTATTGAAAGCTTCATTGTCCTTGTACTGGGTGAGGGCCATTAATGGCAGTCTGTGTTTTAAAATATCCATCAACTCAGCATCCTTGGGCGGATCCTCAAAGTCTTCTGCTCCCAGTATTTTTGCACAAAGTCATGGATCCTGTCACTACCATGGCTATAATTCGGTGGTGTCAACTACTTTGATTTCAGTACTCACTGCTGTTCTGATGACCAAAATTTACTAAGAAAAGTCACTTGACACTCCTGAAAAATCTGAAAGTCGACAGCTGCCCTAATGCCTCAAATGTGTGCACTGTCCTTCAAATAACTAATGTATACATTGATTTTTTGCTTTTCAGATTCCAACAGTGAGAATGCATGCTTAAACCGTCACATGAATGTGACTGGATGTAAGTCTTGTTTCGGTATGAACTCCTGAAATTTTATTGTACCACCACTGTCATTAATAGCCGTGGAGGGAACAGTGCTGATCACTTCTTGACATGTTTCTTGTACTGAGGTTTTATTTTTTTCTTATAGCAGACGTTCTTCTAATTGAGGAGGACACAGTCTGACATACTTTGTCAATCTCTGTCTTCAGGTCTGTGCATTGTTCTTGTAAACCAGATATGAGCTTCCCAAGTCACTGCTGATTTCTTAAAAAACTGCCTCTTGTGTCTGTAATTTCTGCACTTTGTCCGTTTATTTTTACTGCTGCTTGATCTAGTGAATACTGGAAACAGACTGGCTAACAGCTAATAGGGTAATGATAAATTTTGCTGAGGGATAATGAGGAGAAAAGATGATGAGGTAGCAAAGATATATAGCTTTGAGGGAAATGAGGACACCGAAAGTAACTGTGATAATGCAAGGGAACATGTTGCCAGGGAAAAGATGAATGGGAATCTCAGAGTGGAAGAAAGTATGTGTTTGGATGCAGGAGTGACACCACCTGAAGAGGTCAACATAAAGGTCAGTATTAGAAAAAAGGTAAGATATATTGAAGTATTAAGTGAGGATGGGGCACGTGATCTGAAAGAAGTACTGCTTCAAGACCGAAAAGAATTTTTGAAGAGACCAGTGTACATAAAGGTTTTATACATGGTTTCCAGATTAAGCATCACGATCCATTTAAATTTAAATCATTTTCCATCTGGCAAGCAAAAAGAAATGCAGTGAATAGGGAGATAAAAAGAATAACAGAATGGCGTATTATTTAGCGCCCTGGAAGTAATTACTACAGTCTGCTTGTCATTGTCCCAAAGAAAAATGTTTCAGTATGCATTCCATAGCCTTAAAGAAAGTCATTGTACCACAAATGAATAGGCCTGAGGTACTAGAGGAGCTTGTATGAAAGCTCAGTGGTGTAAGGGTAGTAAGAAGCGTTGACTTGATAGCCAGCTTCTGGCAGATTCTTCCACAAAAAAGGTCTCAAAAACATACTAGATTCATCTATGGGTGACAAAGCTATCAATTCATAGTATGGCCATTTGGGTTAAAGATACTCTCATGTGCTTTTATATGTATATTAAAGATGCTATGTGAGCACTTATTAAGTAGAATTATGGTGTATATTGATGACATTTTTATCACATCAAATGACTGGAAGGAGCACAGTGACATTTTGAAGCGAGTTCCATCTTTATGTGAGAAAAACAACATTAGTGTAAACCTAGAGAAGGCCCAGTTCTAAAGAGGAGAGAGTGAATTCCTAGAGCCTACCATAGCTGATGGCATCAAACCAGATGCAGACAAGTTAGAAGCTATCAGAAATTTTCCAAGACCTAAGACTAAAATCAAAATGAAAGCCTTCTATGGTCTTACAGGATTCTACTGAAAATTCGCAAATTATCAAACACTTAATGCTTTACAGGAACTAAGGAAGAAAAATGTCACTTGGATTTGGACCAAAGAGTGTGATCAAGAATACCTAAAAATAAAAGATAAAATACCTAACAGTATCGATTCTCACATCCAGATTTAAATGAATCTCTTTGTATCTTTTCTGATAGTTCAGTATATGGCCTTGGATCTCACCTTTGTTAATATGTGGAAAGTGAAGACACTGTTGAAAGGAAGTTTATTGGATTTGTTAGTCATGTCCTAAATAAATGGGAGAGAATATATTTCATAAGTGAAAAAATGGCATTAGAGCAATATGGGCGTTTAAGAAATTTAGATATGGGAAGAAAGGCAAAGGTGTTTACAGACCATTAGGCTCTGTCATTTCTATTAGATTGTAGACTGAATCATAACAAACTAATGTGGTGGGCATTAGCTGCGAAAGTACGATTTCACAATAGGGTATTTGCCAGGAGAAAGTAACACTGTTGCAGGTTCATTATTCGGATTGCCACTGGGTATGGAAAACGCAGATTTAATTACTCAGGGCAGAAAGAAGTCTCAATGTCATATTTAACAAAGATAAAACATGAAGACAAGACTAAGTGTGAAATGAATAATTTAAAAGAGAACAAAACAGAGATGACACCATAACAATGATCAAAGCTGAATGGAGCAGGAAAACGAATGACAAAGTAAGGAAATATCATACAGAAACAGATATTATATAACATGGCAGATCACGAAAAGAAATTGTGGAATGTCTATAGCCCAGAAAATAAAGCTGAAATGTTGATGTGATTTATTTATCTTACGTATGCTCATTTCAGTGCCAAGAAATGTGTGGACAAAATTAAGGAAAGTTGCTCGTTTAATAACTGAGAAAAGAGAGTACACAAAATTTTAAAACCTGTATTGTGTGCGTGTGTGTGTGTGTGTGTGTGTGTGTGTGTGTGTATGTGTGTGTCTGTCAAAAAACAAAAGTACCGAAATTGGAGATGCACAGCATGATCCCAGCCATATAATTTTGATGTAAAACTTATTTACATATCAAAATATCACCCACAATCAAATATGAGTGAATGAATTATGAGGAAGTTTAATAGACTTTTCAAAATATATATGTCTAAGAAGTATCATACAGGTAGATTATATAAAGAATTTGGGTCATCAGTGAATTGCCTCATTCTTCCATGGAAACAGCGCCACAGGAATTATTAACTGGAGAAGGAGTACTTACTATTATTAAATGGCTGGTAAGTTTCCCAAGGAGAGACAAGATGCCAGTCAATGTAAAGAGGTATTTAACGTTAAGCAGAATCAAAGAACGTACAGTTAAAGAAGGGATAAATGCAATAAGCAGAGTACGAAAAAGACGTAACAAGTTGATGAGATGGTGCTAATGAGTTCAAGATGTAGGTCTTCCAACATTAACCCCAAGTCCAAAAAAATAATGAGAACAGTGCACACAGTCCAGTGGAGGTAGCCAATGTAAAAACTGGAGCTAGCAAATGAGTTACAGTATTGTTGACATCAAAAGATGGTATGAGTAACTAGTTTCAGGGAGCAGCTGCGTTCTTTGAGTCACCAGACGGTTGATTGTTACCAGGTGCCCAGGTTTAGTGGTGGGATTACTTCACTTTCCTTTCATGGTGTTACTTCTTCCACTTCAACCATTCTGAACTAAATCTTTCACCTTTAATCTTCTTCACTATCAACAGCTAAGACGAGCAAAACCTCCGAGAGCCACTGGGTTCTTTGTGTTGCCAGGTAAATGATGATTACCAGATGCCCGCATTAAGTGATGGGCTCATTTCACTTCATTTCAGTCATCTTTAATCTTTTTCATTATCAAAAGGTAGGACAAAAGCATTACATATTGGATATAACAAATAATGATTATCTAACCACAATTAACCAAGCAGGAAACATCTTTGGTAAAGCACAGGTAAAAAGAGATATTCGACAATATACATGGTTAGACCAAAATACACAGAAACATTGAATCATAGATACAAAGGAAAGAGAGCAGAATTGAACGTTGTATTGAGAAATACTCGTATTTAAGTTAAACACCAAGCACCTATATTACAGTGGAACATTTGTTCTTGAATGGGAAAACTACTAGGGCTATTATAAAGGAATATATAAGGGAGAACAGTTAATGATAATGTGAGCAAGCAGCAGCAGCTGGAGAGCACTGTGCTAAACCAGTTAAATGCACATGACAGCTTAAGAGAGTATGGAAGATTAGGTGGCAAAACAAAGATACAGCTCATACATTATCTCAAGATAAGAAATAAGTCAACGCTGTGTCGAACTGAATAGCTGTATGTGATGCTTTAGAACATGACTTAATAATGCTAAGTGGTTTCCGCCGAACGAAACAATTTTACAGACTGACAATTATTGAACCAAGGACCAGGCAAGAAAATCTGAAGTCATACAATGTAAGACCATACCTCAGTCAATGGAATCAGACGTTGCTGTCGTGAGTTATTTGCATCTGTTTCCTTTAGCTGTGTCAGTAGAAAATGATCCTTCATCTTCACATCCATGTGAAAAGTGTTTAGAGGTTTATGTTTCTTTTTATATATTTACTTTATTAAGTGGCTGTTGGTATGAGACTGAAGTGTTGAGATGTGCAGAGGATAGCAATGCATTGATAGGAGATGTAAGTGGTGATAAAGTTGTAAAGACATATAAATGACGCAAGTGTTTTTGTTTGGAAAAGATAAAAGGACGACAATGCGCTGATAAGAGATAAGAGAAAAAATTCTTTTGTTATGTTTCTTTATAACATATAATGAACGGCTAATCCACGTTTCCAGCAGATATTACAATTAATTAAATTTAAACAGTAGGTTAACAAAAGACTGTCCACTGCTTATGAGAACAGAATGATTCAAACTGTACAACTTTCATTAACCTATTTGTTTTTGTGCTCTTCAGACCAAAGACTAGTTTGATGCAGCTCTGCATGCTACTCTATCCTGTGCAAGCCTCTTCATCTCTGAGTAACTAGTGCAACCCACATCCTTCTGAATCTGTTTACTGTATTCTTGGTCTCCCTCTACGATTTTTACCCCCAACTCTCCCTCCAGTACCGAACTGGTACATTGATGCCTCAGAACGTGTCCTACCAATCAAACGCTTCTTTTAGTCAGGTTGTACCACAAATTTCTCTTCTCTTCAATTCTATTCAGTATCTCCTCATTAGTTACGTGATCTACCCATCTAATCTTGAGCATTCTTCTGTAGCACCACATTTCGAAAGCTTCTATTCTCTTTTTGTCTAAACTGTTTATCGTCCATGTTTCACTTCCACACATGGCTACACTCCATAGAATTACTTTCAGAAAGGACTTCCTGACACTTAAATCTATACTCAATGTTAACAAATTTCTCTTGTTCAGAAACACGTTTCTTGCCATTGCCAGTCTACAATCTACATCCTCCCTACTTCGATCATCATCAGTTATTTTGCTTCCCAAATAGTGAAACTCATCTACTACTTTAAGTGTCTCATTTCGTAACCTAATTCCCTGAACATCACCTGATTTAATTCGACTACATTCCATTATCATCGTTTTGCTTTTGTTGGTGTTCATCTTATATCCTCCTTTCAAGTCACTGTCCATTCCATTCAACAGCTCTTCCAAGCCCTTTGCTGTCTCTGACAGAATTATAATGTCATCGGCGAACCTCAAAGTTTCTATTTTCCTCCCTGGAGTTTAACTCCTAGGCCAAATTTTTCTTTAGTTTAGTTTACTGCTTGCACAATGTACAGTATGAATAACATTGGGGATAAGTTCCAACTCTGTCTCACTCCCTTCTCAACGAGTGCTTCCCTTTCTTGTCCCTCGACTTTTTATAACTGCCAAGTGGTTTCTGTACAATTTGTAAATAGCCTTTCTCTCCCTGTATTTTACCTCTACCACCTTTAGAATTTGAGAGAGTATTCCAGTCAAGATTGTTAAAAGCTTTCTCTAAGTCTACATATGCTATAAACATAGGTTTGTCTTTCCTTAACCTATATTCTACGAGAAGTTGTATGGTCAGCATTGTCTCGCGTGTTCCTACACTCCAGGAAATTTAAATAAGAACACCGTGAATTCATTGTCCCAGGAAGGGGAAACTTTATTGACACATTCCTGGGGTCAGATACATCACATGATCACACTGACAAAACCACAGGCACATAGACACAGGCAACAGAGCATGCACAATGTCGGCACTAGTGCAGTGTATATCCACCTTTCGCAGCAATGCAGGCTGCTATTCTCCCATGGAGACGATCGTAGAGGTGCTGGATGTAGTCCTGTGGAACGGCTTGCCATGCCATTTCCACCTGGCACCTCAGTTGGACCAGCGTTCGTGCTGGACGTGCAGACCGCGTGAGACGACGCTTCATCCAGTCCCAAACATGCTCAATGGGGGACAGATCCGGAGATCTTGCTGGCCAGGGTAGTTGACTTACACCTTCTAGAGCACGTTGGGTGGCACGGGATATATGCGGACGTGCATTGTCCTGTTGGAACAGCAAGTTCCCTTGCCGGTCTAGGAATGGTAGAACGATGGGTTCAATGACGGTTTGGATGTACCGTGCACTATTCAGTGTCCCCTCGACGATCACCAGTGGTGTACGGCCAGTGTAGGAGATCGCTCCCCACACCATGATGCCGGGTGTTGGCCCTGTGTGCCTCGGTCGTATGCAGTCCTGATTGTGGCGCTCACCTGCACGGCGCCAAACACGCATACGACCATCATTGGCACCAAGGCAGAAGCGACTCTCATCGCTGAAGACGACACGTCTCCATTCGTCCCTCCATTCACGCCTGTCGCGACACCAACGGAGGCGGGCTGCACGATGTTGGGGCGTGAGCGGAAGACGGCCTAACGGTGTGCGGGACCGTAGCCCAGCTTCATGGAGACGGTTGCGAATGGTCCTCGCCGATACTCCAGGAGCAACAGTGTCCCTAATTTGCTGGGAAGTGGTGGTGTGGTCCCCTACGGCACTGCGTAGGATCCTACGGTCTTGGCGTGCATCCGTGCGTCGCTGCGGTCCGGTCCCAGGTCGACGGGCACGTGCACCTTCCGCCGACCACTGGCGACAACATCGATGTACTGTGGAGACCTCACGCCCCACGTGTTGAGCAATTCGGCGGTATGTCCACCCGGCCTCCCGCATGCCCACTGTACGCCCTCGCTCAAAGTCCGTCAACTGCACATACGGTTCACGTCCACGCTGTCGCGGCATGCTACCAGTGTTAAAGACTGCGATGGAGCTCCGTATGCCACGGCAAACTGGCTAACACTGACGGCGGCGGTGCACAAATGCTGCGCAGCTAGCGCCATTCGACGGTCAACACCGCGGTTCCTGGTGTGTCCGCTGTGCCGTGCGTGTGATCATTGCTTGTACAGCCCTCTCGCAGTGTCCGGAGCAAGTATGGTGGGTCTGACACACCGGTGTCAATGTGTTCTTTTTTCCATTTCCAGGAGTGTACATTTTTCCAGAATCCAAACTTATCTTCTCCGAGGTCGGCTTCTATAAGCTTTACCATTCTACTGTGAAGGATTCGTGTTAGTATTTTGCAACCGTGACTTATTAAACAGATATTCGGTAATTTGTCAGATCTGTCAGCACCTTCTTTCTTTTCAAATGGAATTATTATATTCTTCTTGAAGTCTGCAGGTGTTTCACCTGTCTCATACATCTTGCTCATCAGATGGAAGAGATTTGTCATGGCTGGATCTCCCAAGGCTACCGGTAGCTCTAACGGAATGTTGTCTACTCCTGGGGCCTTTTTTTGATTTACGTCAGTGTTTGTCAAATTCTTCACTCAGTATCATATCTCCCTTCTCATCTTCATCTAAGTCCTCTTCCATTTCCATAATGTTGTCTTGAAGTACATCTCCCTTGTATAGACCTTCTCTATAGTTCTACCATCTTTCTGCTTTCCCTTCTCAACCTAGGACTGGTTTTCCATTTGAACTCTTGATATTCATACAGATGGTTCTCCTTTCTCCAAAGGTCTCTTTAATTTTCCTGTGTGCATCGTCTGTCTTACCAATAGTGATACATGCTTCTATATCCTTACATTTGTCCTCTAGCCATCCTTGCTTAGACATTTTGGACTTCCTGTCAGCTCATTTTTTAGACCTTTGTATTCCCTTTCACCAACCTCTTTAGTTGGATCTTTATATTTTCTCCTTTCATCGATTAAATCTAATATCTCCTGTATTTCCCAAGGAATTCTAACACCCCTCGTGTTTTTACCCACTTGGTCCTGTGCTGCCTTCTCTATTTCACCTCTTAAAGCAACCCATTTTTCTTCTACTGCCTTACTTTCCTCAGTTCTTTTCAGTTGTTCACTAATCCTCCCTCTGAAACTGCCGACAACCTCCTGTTCTTTCAGTTTACCCAGGTTCCATCTCCTTAAATTCCTGACTTTTTGCAGGTTTTTCAGTTTTAATCTGCAGTTTATAACCAATAGAGTGTGTCAGAGTCCACATCTACCCCTGGAAATGCCTTACAGTTTAAAACCTGGTTCCAAAATATCTATCTTACTATTATATAATGAATTTGAAACCTTCCAGTGTCTCTAGGTCCTTCCATGTAAACAACCTTCTTTCATGATTCTTAAACCAAGTGTTACCTAAGATTAAATCACGCTATGCGCAAAATTCTACCAGTTGCCTTCATCTTTCATTCCTTTCACCCAGTCCATATTCACCTACCATTTTTCCTTCTCTTCCTTTCCCTACTATCGAATTCCAGTCCCCCATGACTATTAAATTTCTAACTCCCTTCACTATCTCATAAATTTCTTTTATCTCATCATACATTTCCTCAATCTCCTCATCTACGGAGCTACTTGGCATATAAACTTGTACTACTGTTATGGATGTGGGCTTTATGTCTATCTTGGCTTCAATAATGCGTTCACTATGCTGTTCATAGAAGCTGACCTGTGTTCCTATTTTTTATTCATTATTAAACCTACGACTGCATTACCTCTATTTGATTTTGTATTTATAACCCTGTATTCACGTGACCAAAAGTCCTATTCCTCCTGTCGCCGAACCTCACTAATACCCACTATCTAGCTTTAACCTATCCATTTCCCTTTTTAAATTTTCTAACCTACGTGCCCCATTAAGGGATCTGAAATTCCACGCTCCAGTCCATAGAAGACCAGTTTTATTTCTCCTGATAATGACATCCTCCTGAGTAGTCCCAACCTGGAGATCCGAATGGGGTACCATTTTACTTCCAGGATATTTTACCCAAGAGGATGTCATCATCATTTCACCGTCAGTAGAGCTGCATGCCATCGGGAAAAAATTACAGCTGTAGTTTCCCCTTGCTTTCAGCTAATCGCAATACCAGCACAGCAAGACCGTTTTTCTTGATGTTACAAGGCCAAATCAGACAATCATCCAGACCGTTGCCCCTGCAACTACTGAAAAAGCTGCTGCCCCTCTTCAGGAACCACATGTTTGTCTGGTCTCTCGACAGACACCCCTCCAGTGTGGTTGCATCTACGGTACAGCTACCTGTATCACTTAGGCATGCAAGCTTCCCACCAACGCCAAGGTCCATAGTTCATGGGGGGGGGGGGGGGAGGAGATGCGTTGTCTTAAGTGGTCGGTCATATCTCAGTGTTACACAGAAATGTCTAGATCGGTTTAAGGATCAATAAAGAGTAATCAGTTATTTATGTTGAGATAGAAAACTAGTGAATTTATTGCTTTTGACTTGTTGAATAAACAGTGGATGAAGTTTGTAACTGATATGAGAACAAAGCTTTTCGCGACGGCTCTTATATATAAAACACTCTCGGTATTCTTGCCGCATCAGTTCTGGATAAAATCTCGAGCATTCGACGATTACCACCATCGTCATCGTCGAAAGCTCGAGATTTTATCCAGAACTGACGCGGCAAGAATACCGAGAATGTTTTATTTATTCGTAACTGATAGTTTCTCGTGTTCTGTTCCGGAGACAGAACGAGCCAGTTATTTACGTAACACAATTTCTTTGGCAACAGTTCATTACAGCCTCAAGACAATGGACCTACGACCTAAATGCCGTTTTCTGCGCAGAGAAGACTGCAGGTTGGTCAAACTTAAGAGAACTTCATGTATTTCACACAGGGGGATGAAAACAACTACGCACCTCAAATGTACCGCATTCACAGAAAAATGGGATCAGTGGTACGTCATCTGTGGTTAACATAGAGGAGTTTAATATATTATATTTATTACCATATATTTTTACGCTTTATTCTGCACAAAGTTTATAGTTTGTCGCTAATTACCAGTATCCTGCTCAACGCCCTTTGAATTAAGACAGTGTCGTAATTCTGGAATGATACACACTTACTATATAACGTAGTTTAGCTGTATCAGCTGTCTCAGAAGATGCCATTGAGATCATAGTCAGACACATGCATCCCTATGTATAACACCCCTTCCATTATACTCTAGTTGCTTGTTGTCTCATAGATCACTTCCTTCCCCCTTGTCCTAAAGCGGGACGCATTACGAATTGGGAAATTTGTTTAATGGTCTTACATGACGTTTCTGACTGATAATAACCATTTATTGTTACTTTTAGCTTTTGGACTGTAAGAGAATTTACTTGAATACTATACATCACTGTTTTAATTGAGATACCTGATTAGAAATTTAATTAGATCTTGAACCAATTTGCGCCACCAGCTTTCTTATCATTGACGGGCGAATCATCAAGAAGTCAAATTCTTGTGGCTGACCCGCACGATCCCCTCGCTGACTCAGTTGACCAACTCCTACTTCCTACTGTGCTTAACACGGGGCAAAATCCACTCATTGTTGTGACTAGAAATCCAGTTTTACTTAGTCTCTGAACTCGCTGATGCCACTGCATGCTATGCTTGAATGCACATATGCACGTGTGTATCGATATGGGACAAACTCTAAGAATAGTAACCCTACAAAGACCAGAGCAGACTACTGCAAATTATGCACGATGAAGAACTCAATAAGAAAAAAAGATATTCTAAAATCCTGTGTGCTTATATTGACAAAAACGTGAAACGTAAACTATATGTTACAGACCTTCCTAAATCATGTGAGCTCTACGACTTTCACAGTAACAGCAAACTTTGGAGATGAAAATTTCTGATGTTATGTTGTTTTTATTTTCACCTGAGAAGGTTTTCTGACAGCTTCCAACAAACTCACACTTTATTTATTCGATTATGAAGTCTGTTGTAACAGTCAATAACATTACGAAAACAACAGTAGCATTCATAAATATATTACTGGAAGGGAAAGTATTAAGACTATCCATAACTGACGCTTCATGTGACACAGAATAGAGTGAGTTTGAGTTAGTCTGCCATAAAAATCTGTGGGTACTTACCTAGTGATGTGAAGTATCTAGTATTTAATTCAACTGAGTGCCTCAGACAGAGAAAGGGCTACGCCACAAAAACAAAGCTTCGAGAGAAAGAAAGCCTTATTATATAAAGTACAATATATGGCAAAAACCTGTTATTTTTATAAACTAACACCGTATTTCCTATTAAAAATAATGAGAATAGTTGGAGAAATTGTTAAAGACGAAATTTATATAAATAACGTTTTATAAAAGAAAGCTTTTCTTAAAATTTAGAACATCGGGTTATACAAACATGAAGCCCAGGAATACCAAACTTATCATACATAGGTTTAGAGTACTCAAAGAAGTTTCGGGATTGCAGTAGGGTAATGTCTACTTCCTTTCATTAATTTAGTTATGTATTTTATTTTACATATCTAATTCCATAGGACCAAATTTAGAAGCGAATCTCCATGGTCATGGAATGTGTCAATACATGAAATTATGACAGAAGAGTAATAATAGATAAAAAAAAGTTTATGAATCCTAAATAGATGAGCAGCTACAAGTTTATATAAACACAATCAACAATATAATACAGGAATCAGCTTAATTTTTCAAGGAACTCCTCAACAGAATAGAAGAAGTGAACCATGTCGAAAGTCTTCAGTTTGAATTTGAAAGCACATGGATTCTTGTGTTAGCTTATTGAAAATGGTTGCAACAGAATAATGCATACCTTTTTGCTCAAGAGTCTAGAAGGAGCGATTCAAATGCAGAATGGATTTCTGACTAGTATTAACTGAGTGAACGTGGCTAATTCTTCAGATAAACTGATATTGTTAACAAGAAAAGACTATGAAGAATATACATATTGAGATGCAGATGTCATAATACCTAGACTAATGAACAGAGGTTGACAAGAGGTTTGCGAATTTACACCACTTATTGTCCAAATCACCTGTTTCAGAGCCAAAAATACACTTTGAGAATAGGAAGAGTTACCCCAAAACCAAATACCATATAAGTGAACAAAAATAAGGAAAATAGGCTAATTTTAGTGTTGAACTATCACTTACTTCAGATACTGTTCTAATAGTAGAAATGACTTTGAAGAAATCTTGAACATGGCCATTCCATGACAGTTTACTGTCTATCTATGAATTTGAACTGTTTAGTCTCACTAATTGTATGCAAATTCTGTGTAATTAAAATGTGAGGATTTATTGAATTATGTATTAGAAACCGCAAAATCTAAATCTTAACGGTGATTTAGTGCCAGTTTATCTTTTGCAAGCTATGAACTTCAATCTTGAACTGCACTATTTGAAATACTGCCAGCACTGCACAGAAAATCCTTTACTACCGAGATATGGTCATCAGTAAACAGAATATTTTAGAATCACCTGTAAAACTAGAAGGCATTTCATTTATATAAATCAGGAACAGGAGTGGCGCAGGTGCTGATCCCTGGGGCACCCCCATTTAACTGTGATCCACTCAGACTCCACAGCATAGCCATTCACATTTCTGTGGAGAATGACCTTTTGCTGTTTGTTCTTAAAGTGAGAGATTAACCAGCTGTAAGCTACTCCTCGTATTTCATAACAGTCTAACTTCTGGTGCAGTATTTTGTGATCAACACAATCAAACACCATAGTTAAATAAAAAAAAAGAAGCCTAGCATTCAAAACTTTTTGTTTAATCCATCCAGTACCTCGCAGAGAACATAGAATATAGCATTTTCAGCTGTTAAACCACTTCTAAAACTGAACTCCATTTGACAGAAAATTTTGTGAAATGATACAATCAATTATCTCTACACACACAGCTCTTTCAGTGACATTAGAAAACACTGGTGGCATAGAAACAGGTCTAAAATTGTCTGCATTACCCCATTCTCCCTTTTTATAGAGTAGATGTACTACTGAATACTTAAATCATTCAGGAAACTGACCATTCTTAAAGGAAATATTACAGATACAGCTAAGTGCAGAGCCAGCTTGTGCAGAACAGTACTTCAGTATTCTGCTAGATACTCCATCATATACATGAGAGTCCTTTGTCTTCAGTGATATAATTATTGACTCAAACTCCCCCTTGTCAGTATCACAGAGGACTATTTCAGATACCAGTCTTGTAAAGTCATTTTTCTTTGTTGAAACTAAGTTTTTATTTAATTCACCAGCAATGTTAAGAAAATGATTGTTAAATACTGTTCATATATCTGACTTCCGAGTAACAGAAACATTTTTATTACTCACTGATTTTATATCCTCAACATTGTACTGCTGACCAGACACTTCCTTCACAACTGACCATATGGTAGTAATTTTGTCCTGTGAATTAGTTATTCTATTTGCGTTCCATGTACTCTTTGCATTACTAATTAAATTTGTTACGCACCTTACAGCACTGTTTGCAATGGGTTGCTGTAGCTTGATTGTGACTACTTCTAACATTTTGATACAGTTCCCACTTTGTTCTATCTGACATCCTTGATCAGCCACCCAGGTTGCCTTTTACTGCTAGTAGCCTGATTTGCATGTTCTAATGGAAAGCAACATTCAAAGAGCTTCAGAAATGACGGAAAGCATTATATTTGTCGTCTATGATAACAGCACTGTAAACATCCTGCCACTCTTGTTCCTTAACGAGGTTTAAAAAACTCTGTATTTCAGTTGGATTAGCTTTTCTTCATAGTACGTCATTTTATATAACATTTGTTTGAATACAAAACCTTTTTAGCATTAAAATTTGTGCATAATTGTCTGAAAGGCCATACAACCTTTTACAAACAGAATGGCCATTTAGTAATGAAAAATTAATACAAATATAATCTATGATTGTGCCGTTGTTCTACAATTACATCTGCATCTACATAGATACTCCGCAAACCTCCGTAAGGTGCGTGGTGGAGGGTACCCTGTTCCACTCCTGTTCCATTCGCAAATACAGCGAGGGAAAAACGACTGTCAGTACGCCTCTGTATGAGCGCTAATTTCTCGTATATTATCCTCGTGGTCCTTACGCGCGATGTATGTTGGCGGGAATAGAATCGTTCGGCTGCCAGCTTCAAATGTCGGTTCTCTAAATTTTCTCAGTAGGGTTTCCCGAAAAGAACGCCGCCTTCCCTCCAGGAATAACCATTTGACATCCTGAAGCACCTCCATAACACTTAAGTTTTGTTCGAACCTACCGGTAACAAATCTAACACCCTTCCTTTGAACTGCTTCGATGTCTTCCTTCAATCCGACCCGGTACGGATCCCAAAAACTCGAACAGTATTCAAGAAAAGGTCGCAACAGCGTCCTATATGCGGTCTCTTTTACAGATGATCCACTGTTTCCTAAAACTCTCCCAATAAACCGAAGTCGACCATTTGCCTTCCCTACCACAGTTTTCATATGCTCGTTCTACCTCACTTCGCTTTGCAACGTTACGCCCAGATAGTTAAACGACTTTGCTGTGTCCAGCTGGACACTAGTTATACTGTATCCGAACATTACAACTTTGTTCTTCCTACTCATTCGCATTAACTTATATTTTTCCACATTTAGGGCTAGCTGCCATTCACTACACCAACTGGAAAATTTGTCTAGTCGTCTTGTATCTTCCTACAGTCACTCAATTTCGACGCCTTACCATTCGCCACGGCATCTTCAGCAAACAACCGCAGACTGCTGCCCACACTGTCCGCCGAATCATTTATGTATATAGAGAACAACCGCGATCCTAACACACTCCCCTTGGGCACTCCTGACGATACCCTTCTCTCTGATGAACACTCGCCATAGAGAACAGCATACTGGGTTCTATTATTTAAGAAGTCTTCGTGCCACTCACATATTTGTGAACTTATTCCATATTCTTAGTTAACAGCCTCTAATAGGGCATCATGTCAAATGCTTCTATGGAAATCTAGAAATTTGGAATTTGCCTGTTGCCCTTCATTCATAGTTCTCAGTATACCACGTGAGAAATGGGCAAGCTGAGTTTCGCACGAGTGATGCTTTCTACAACCATGCTGATTCATGAACATAAGCTGCTTAGCCTCAAGAAAGAAGCAAACAGAAGTTAGGGATATTGGTCTGTAATTTTGTGGGCCCGTTCTTTTACCTTTGTTGTATACTGGAATCACCTGCGCTTTTTTCCAATCGCTTGGGGCTTTGTGCTGGGGAGAGCTTCTCGATAAAAGCAAGCTAGGTAAGAGTCCAATGCCATAGAGCACTCTTTGTAAAATAGAAATGGGATTCCAACTGGATCTAGTGATTTATTATTTTTCAAATCTTTAAGTTGCTTCTCTACGCCAATTATGCTTATTTCTTTGTCGCACATACGGGATTCTGTCCTATAGTCAAATGACGGTATGTTTGTACAGTTTTCCTGCATGAACGATTTCTTGAACTTGAAATTTAAAATCTCGCATTTCGTTTTGCTATCTTCAATTGCCACACCAGACTGATCAACAAGGGGCTGAATGGAAGCCTTAGACCCTCTTAGCGATTTTACATACGACCATAATTTTCTTGGGGTCTCTGCCAGATCTTTTGCTAAGCTGTGACGGTGGTAACTCTTTTATGCTTTGCGCATAGATCTTTTCGCAGACGCACGAACCTCTATTGCACCATAGCCGGGAAAGCCTGCCCGATTAGCCGTGCTGTCTAACGCACTGCTTTCCGGGTGGGAAGGCGTACCGGTCCCAGCACGAATCCGCCCAGCGGATTAGTGTCAAGGTCCGGTGTTCCGGCCAATCTGTGGATTATTTTTAAGGCGGTTTTCCATCTGCCTCGGTGAATGTGGGTTGGTTCCCTTTATGCGACCTCAGTTACACTATGCCGGCGATTGCTGAGCAAACACTTTCTCCACATACGCGTACACCATAATCACCGCTACCACGCAAACATTGAGGTTACACATTCGTCTTGTGTGAGGTGTTCTCGGGGGGGGGGGGGGGGAGAGGGGGGTAGGGGGGGGAGAGGGGGGTAGGGGGGGCTCCACTGGGAGCTGAACAATAACCCTGGGTTCGGTGTGGGGCGGCGGCAGGGTGAGTGGACAGCTGCAACCTATTGTGGGGTTGTGTACCACTGCGGGCTATGGTGTGGACGAAGCATTGCTATCGTTTCTAGGTCCCCAGTTCCATACAATACAATTGCTGGGAAAAATACTGTCTACATCAGATCATATGGGTTTAAAAGATCTTCCAACGTATTTTTTCTTGCACAATCACATACATAATTAAAACTGAAGTCACCAGATAACACAACTAATTTTTTGTACTTTCTATAAAGTGAACCAAAAACCCTCTCTAGCCTAAGCAGAAATGCTGTGAAGTTAGAGTTAGGGAACTTATAAATAAAGCAATTAGAAGTTTAGTCCACTAAATTGAAGTTCCCATGCACAACATTCAAATATCTGTTCCAAGTAGTGCTCTGACACATCTATAGACTCAAATGGAATACTGTTTCTTATGTACATGGCTGCTCCCCAGCTCCCCAAAGAATCCTTCAAAAACAACGACCTTATCTGTATCCTGGTAACGAAAGCCTCTAAAGTGTTACATTATTTAAGTGGTGCTCTGATATATTAATAATGTCAAAGTCATGATCTATAATCGGTTCAGTAACTTTATCTCTAATACATCTTATATTTCTAAGAAATATGATAATTCAGTCACTACTTGGATGCCTGACGTTTTTGGAAGGTGGTTCCCTTGTTAGAGCGAGTTCCTTTAAGTAAGGATACCTATAAACCGACTTCAGTCTAAAGAAAGATGCAGCCATATCACCAGCTACTACAGGAACTTCTTTGTGGGTGATCCCACAACTGCCCACTACATAGTCACCTATAAGCTTTGCCAACTTCCCTTTCCCATACCTACTGAGGTGTAGGCCATGCCTAGTGTAACCCGATCTTCTGATGGACTCGACTGGTACCACTTCAATGTGAACCATGCCCTCCACCTTCGTTGCTCTCTCAAGCACTACGTTAACAGGCTTAACAGCACGACAGTGAAACAGTTGCACGAAATGCAGATTTGTGACACCAGTTTCAGTAGCTATCTTTTCCAAGTCACCGCCTACATCATACTCCCTGCCCCTGTCAATAGTATTCCCACTTCCACCCACAACCACTACTTAACCCACTTTCGTAAAATTCCTATGTAATGCCCCTATGTTAACAGTCACCTGAGACAACTCTGCACTAGGCTTCATAAGGTTGGTGACCTGGTACTCACTCCCCAACACTTCCTGTAACTGCTGGCCTACACCTCTACCATGTGAACTGCCTTACAACAGAGCCGTCTTCTTTCTACTTGAAACTCCAACAGTCTTAGGGTCCTTAACTACTGAGATCAGCTGTATGTTTCCTACATCTACAGCTACAAGAGACTCCTCTCCAAAAAACTCTGACAGCTTGAACTTCGTCCCTACACATAGAACCTTGCCTTTAACTGATTCTATTAGTGTTGTTGAAGAAGCAGTTAGACCTCTTCCCAGTGCAGCGCGCACTTACAAGAGTTTCACCCCAGATGAGTAACATTTCCTCAATGGAAAGGACCGTCCTACGCAATCTATGAGTAGATGCTCACACGGTGGTCCTTCCAGCGGATAAGGGAAACGCCACTGTGCCGTTACCAAGACAGATCTATGACCAAAAGATTTAGAGTTTGTTGAGTAAACCAACGTACCGGAAGATTGAGAAAGACCCCCTAGGGAGAGTAGAAAGAAAACCAACAGCATTGCTGAATTTTTCTTTTCTTTCACAAGAAGTTGTGGAACGCTTAAGACCTCACAACTCTGTTCCACCACGATTATATGGTCTTCCAAAAATACACGAAGAATGTCTTCCATTAAGTTCTATTGCGAGCAATATCGGCGCTCCATTGTGTAACTTAGCTAGACATCTTGCGTCTTTACTGAGACGTTTCGTGGGGAGGTGTTCACACCTTATTCGCAACTCCAGCGACTTTATTAATAGACTGAAGGCACGTCTACTCAACGAGTCGGAATTATTAGTAAGCTTCGATGTCATTTCACTCTTCACTAGGGTACCTTTTATGGACTAATTTTCACTCATCAGCAGTAAGTACAAACCTGGCGTAACAGTGCTATTTCAACATGCCCTTTCCTTAAACTACTTTTTGTTCAATAGTGAATATTTTGAGCAAATTGACGGTATTGCCATGGGTAGCCTTCTCTCCGCTCTGGTAGCTAATATTTTTAAGAAAGGCTTTCAGGAGAGGGCACTTGATTCGGCAGGACTTAAACCAAAAGTCTTCTGGAGATATTTGGATGATATTTTTGTTGTGTAGCTTCACGGAGAAGAAGGTCACGCTTTTTGCAGAATCTGAATTCTATCCTTGATAATATCACATTTACAATGGAAGGTCGGCAGTATGCCATTTCTGGACGTCTTAGCCAGAGAGAATTTAGATGGATCATTGGAGCATCCCGTCTACCGCAAATCCATACATACAGATCAGCATTTGCGGGCATCTAGCTACCGCCATCCATCATGGGCGTCCTTCTAACGTTGGTGCACTGGGTACATTTCGTGTCTGATGGAGACAGACTTTCAGTTTAGTTGGAACTCCTACAATGTTCAAAGATAATGGATATTCTCCATATCAGATCAGCACAGCTTTAAGGAAGAAGAAACCTATCCACCCACAAGAGCAAGAGGAGAAGGATCGGTTTAAGTCCAGAGCTTTCCTCCCGTAAGTTCGCAATGTTTCGTCAAAATTAGGCAGAATCTTAAGAAAACATCATGTCAAAGTAATCTTTAGACCACCAATAAAGGCTTGTGCTCTTCTCGATTCGGCAAAGGACGATCTGAGATTGTGGAAAGCTTGAGTCTACAGAATACCTTGACAGTGTGACAAAGCCTACATTGGCCAGACGTTGGGCACAATTCGTGAAAGATGCGCCACTCTCACCTTTCTCAGACCGTAAGTCAGCCACACCCAAACATTGTATCTGCACAGGACATTCCATGGATTACTCTGCCATGGAAATCTTGGCCTCGACGCGATCTTCTGGCATTCTCTTACGAAAAGAATCGGTGGAGATACGTTTAGCGTTAAGATCTCATTAATCATGATCGCAGCTTTCAGCTGGATAAGTAATGAGACCCGGTAATTTCTTTAATTTATTTAGAAAGAAAACATTTCGTGACCAATGACACGTCTAGTAACATTTAATTTGGTTAATTTTGACATCTGAATTTTAACTCCGCTAGTGTCCATTCCGACAGAGAGCACGCATGTAGTATTCAGGAGAGCATGTAACCCGACAAAGGTTGCTAATGTAGATGGTACCTTTGCACATGCGTCTTCATGCCTATTTTTGGTATAAAGAAAGCGACAGAAACTAGCAACATTTCCCTCACACCCCCTGGTGTCTTCCCTCCTCTCCACTCCCAGACTATTGCTGCGCCTTTAGCGTTACATCCTACCATCTCTCCATCTCCACACCATCCATCTCTTTTCTCAACGCAACTTCCAGCACCTACCCCTCCCTGAAGATGAGCTTCGCCCTGATCTCTACCCCTCCTACCAACACTAACCTCAGCTTCCCCCCCACTCCTCAGGGCTCCCTCTCCCCTCCCTTTCCCTTCCCCTGAGCGGTTTTCTTCCCTCCCACAACCCCGTCCCTTTCCCGTGCCCTCCTTCTGTGCCTCTGCACTCCGTCTTACCTTGTCTTCCCTCTACATCTCCCGCCCCGCCCTTCTCCAGACTCTTGGTGCGCCCCCTGCCCCCTTTCTCCTCTTCCTCCCTCCCCTTCAATCCCCCCTTCCCACTCTACCTTCCTCCCCTCTTTTTCCCTCCTCTCAGGCCTCCTATCCCTTAGCATATCCCTACCAGCAATTTTTATTCTTTATGTGTGCTCCGTCATTAACAGTGGTTTTGTAAGTGTCTCTTGCGCTATGTGTTTTCATACTATGGCCAACTTTTCACTTGTGTGTGATTCCAGTGTATTTTAATTGCCTCACAAATTGCCAGCTGTGTTCTTTTCACTTTATGTCAACTTCAATTATCTCAATTTATTGCGTTTTTATATCTCCCTTTTTCCCCTTTTTACGTATGAGTTCCCCTTTTTATACATTTTGTAAAGCCACACGGCTGAAGAGTAGCAGACTGTGCCGCTGCCTGCCCTCCCCTGCCCATATGAGGCAGGGGCATGAAATTACAATAGAGGAAAAAAAACTAGCAACATCCAGTGTGAAACACTCACTTGAAGATGGCTCAGCAGTTGTCAGCCGAAATATCATGGCAGGAAATCGACATTATCCAGCTGCAGTCCTGAAACTTCATGGAATACTCTTTAAGCCAGGAAATTGTTTCGGGAATCACGTTTTTAGGGTAGTTTGAACAAAACAATAAGCTGTGCAAAAGTCTAAAGATTAGTTTTACAGATGTCAACTGCCGCTTCTCATTTTGATCCTCTTCCTATCCCCTTCCATTTCCTGGTTTCGAGTTGCTGTACAGGTTACTGTGGACAGGTGGTATGAAAAATAGACATGACAGTAAGTTACAGTGCTTCAAGGATTTGATTTCTCTTCCAGCAGGATAAAGTACTGGTACATTGATCAAAGCACTTTTATCACTGTTGCAGTCAGAGATTCCTGCTTTTGATTTTTTTGTAGAACATCAAAGTTGTTTTTTGAATATGCGGACTTTAGTCCATGATTCAAGTTTTGAATAAGAGTATTTGAAAAAATATGTCGTGTACTAACATTAGGCACTTTTACCGACCTAGCGTCTCTAATGCCAACTTTCCTTTTATCAGCACTCATACTGGCTTTTGTCACTGTATTCACTAATAACATTTTTCCAGTCATTTACAGTAAAAAAGCAGTCTCTTTTTTCCAGCTTTTCCTTCAATTACACCAAAATCACTCTCACTTTACAAGAAAGTGTGCCTGAGTATGAGAAAAGGATGAATGGTTTCATCAAATTTTCCAGTGTGTACCAAAATACAATACTATAATGCAAAAAGTACCATAATCTTATTGTGGCTGCTGCAAGAGTATGAAAAGGACCACAGCTTCTTTTTACGTTGCGCCATAGTAGAGTTTAACAGCAATCTGTACACAAAAGACCCAATTTCAGAGGAGCCACGAGAGGCTATGTTTCCTCAGCACATACCTTTGAACCTTATTATTAAATACATGAAAACCAAGGTTGTAAATCCACAACTGCCTTAAATAAAATACTTTTTCAGTGGGTATTTTTGGCAGTGGCACTGCTTGTTGTGGAGTCATACGTTACGAAGCTGTGTTCAAAAGAAGGACTTCGTGATTCACGTTTCGTTTCTGAAAGTAGCTTACAGCCTTGTTCTGCATTCTTTTGGCGTTAGCGAGCAGTATAAGGAGTAGGGTCTCCCTCCCTATATCTCCATTCATCGCATAGTCAACAAGAGTCCAATACTGCTAGTTTAAACCCAAAATTTAACTTTTTGATATTTTTAATATTTCGCAGGCTGGCGTATATTGTCCCTAGGTCTGCTTTCAGGTTCTTTTATATAAGGTCTGAACGCTTCCTTTACAGATAATACATATCTAATGAAACTTTTGTTAGAATTTTGTTCCTTCTGTGGTGACTGGTATGCTGAGGAAACATTTTAATATTGTTGATGATAAAAGCAGTTTGGGAATCACTAAGCCTTTTGACATTACCATGTGTGCCACGTTTATCTGAATTTGAGAATAACATAGAGTGAGTCGACTGAAGAGAATGATTTTCAACATCTGCATTTTCTTGATCACAGATACCTACAGGACTCTTGGTTCCTCTGGGCCTAGCTCCAGTCCTTATGACTGTTATACGATTCTTAGGGATACAAAATGTGTCTAAAAGCGATTTGAAACACAGTCTTATATCCTCACCATTTCGATTTTTCAAAAAATAAGTATGTGGTACCTTTCTCCTATGCTTATCTTTGTTGTTACTTTGTTTCTTCTTAAAGGACCATTTACGTAAACTTTTCTTGATGGGTCCCCACAAAACAGTGTTTTGCATGTCATATCCATCTAATTTATGAAATACTGAGACAATATTGTCTTTCTCCATATTTGTTAGTGTATGAAATTGGCACCAACGGACAGTTAGCAACAACAATGAGAAACTTAAAAACATAAATACTTAGTATAGTATAGCATGGCATGTTCTAAGTCTCAGGCACTAATTGCTTCAATTAAAAACTGAAGTCATATGTAAATTTGTGTGTGTGTGTGTGTGTGTGTGTGTGTGTGTGTGTGTGTGTGTGTGTGTGTGTGAGAGAGAGAGAGAGAGAGAGAGAGAGAGAGAGATTGCACATAGAGTTAAGTATAATTCATCATATTAAAAAATAAAGGTAGCAGTTATAACCCAAGGAACATGCAAATAACAAACTAAAAGCTGCTGAGACTGCAGTCTTTTTGCTTTCTGTTCTTTCAATTCTTCTGCATGTCATCTCACATACCAAAACTGAAGAAAGGCCTGTATAACGATTACCATATGGGAAGTTTTTTGTATGTCATAATAACAGAGGTCATCGCTTAGTATAACTGACTACGAAGAACGGATTGTTTGTTCTTAACAAAATATTCCAGAAGGAAACCAAATAGGAGATATATTTGGGTTTGGCCAAATGGAACTAAATATGGTATTAATTTTTTTCAGCCATCAAAGACCTAATGCTAATGGGATGGAACTTAACCAATTTTGGATTGGTAGTTCTCACTGACTTGTAAAATGCAGAATAGAAATAGACAGAAACAGACTCAACAGGCATGAAGTCAGAGATAAAGATTACAGGAACTTGAGTAATAATAGGGAGATGTACGATACTGAGGTGAGCAGTAGGTGCAGCATCTTCGAAAATGGTGATATTACAAACACAGATAAAAGGTACAATTATTTAATACTAAAACTTGTGCAAACAGCAAAATTTCTTGCAGATGTAATGAAAGCAAAAGGAAATAAAAGCTCAGATGGAACAAGACAGCTATTAAAGGAAAGAGAGAGAGTTTCCAGCAGGCACTAATAAGGTCGCAGCAGCATATTACACTTGTTCTCGATGTGGGCATTCCCTTATATCAGGGAGCAGTGGGACTAAAAGTGGTGGAAGAGAGGTATTGCAGGGAAACTGATACACTGAATGACAGAGGAGACGACCGATCAGTGTTTGTTTTGATGAATGTTCTTTTAGTTACTAACAGTGCAGAACATAGAATAATTTAATTTTCTAAATATTGGTACATTAATACATGACAGCTTATCACCGATTAAAGTGATATTTCGACTGCCTCTTACTGCCTGTTTCTAATGATTAATACATTAACTCCCTCAAGCAACTTCAATGTCAGCAGCTGTTCTGTCTTGGAGCCAATATGCGAGGACAACATGAAAGAGCTCAGACTCAGAAAGCCCCAACAAGGGAATTCCATGAACTGACACAGGATGCATCATACATTTAACAGCACTGAAGTATTTGTGTGGAAACTGCAGTCAATGGGGCACAGTAGAGATCTGTGGTGTCCAGTGAGTGACATAACGAATGTATTTTGGAAGCATATTTTCAGGAAATGGCTGAGAAAAAGAGTGTAATTAAGATAAAAATGAATGTTTCTACTATGGATTCATCCCCTCCTCTAAAAATCGGCAAATACCAATAAAATGAAGCTATCCAGATTAAGTGATAATATTGGAAAATTACATTCATTTTTTCAAGCTTCAGAACCAAAGTGTGAGATACTTGACAATGTTGGGAAGTTATTCGAAAAACCTACTCTCGTCACAGACAAAGGCCTCCTTGATTTCTATAAAGACTCATAATTAATATTGTAATATGGGATATCACATACTATACACTTGTATTACGAACACTTAAAGTAATGTTAGTGTAATGCTGAGAGCCTGACTCATGTGTCATGATGAAATCAATTCCTTTTGGGTAATGAAACAGTTTCGAGAAGAACTGGCACAATTGCCTATGTTATGGAAGGTAAACTTTTGATATTTTGAAGAACACAAAATGTATGCTGCAACCTGATGAACAGTTCTATAAACCATATAGCACTGCCGTTGTCTTACATTCATTTCATTAAATAGAATAACCAGATAATCGAGGAATGGTTGTTTGCCAGAAATATGACCACCAAAGGTACTTCTGTGTACAAATAAATGGAAGCTTTGGAACATTTCATTAGCAAATATTATTGTATACGCAACTGATGGAGCTGCATCAGTGGTTCATCGATATCATGGACCTATAGCCCTTTTAAAATCTGATTTACTTGCCATAAAGGTAATCCACTGAGAACCTCACTACTGAAAACTTAAATGAAGTACTGCATCAGTCACTATAATGTGTCATTAATGCTGTTAACATACAAAAGTGGATTCTTTGAATATTATTTGAATATTATCTTTTCTGCAACCTGTGTCAAGAAAATGGCGAAAAATTCAGCTGCTCTCTCCTACACAGTGAAATGAGATGAAATAGGAAGTTTTGTGACAATTTTATAAGCTTTTGATATGGTCTACTGACCTGATACTCTGTGAGGCACTCAAATCATATCTTGACACTATCAATTCTGCACACAAATATAACAAATTACAAGGAGACAAAACGAATTTCTTGAAGATCAAAGACCCAGTATATCCATTCTCTGCCAAAGTGGACTTCCACACCAGGGACATGAGTCTGTATGAACTTGCTCACTGTCCAGTTCTTCAAGCAGTTGGAACACAGAATAATATGCTCTGGTTCATACCACATGTAAGGGAAATAACATATGAAAACTAGAATTCATGATCTATCTAACCTTAAAATACCAGTGTGGGTGCTTATTCTACGTTCAATAGACGCAACAGAATTTTGTTAAGAGCTGCAAGAGCATTTGAAAGGGTCAGAACATAATCGTCAATTTCAAGTCGTTTTTAAGAGACTATATCTCACATTGAAAGTTAAAAATTCCTATTCTCTGCCATGGCAGCAAGTTAAGTTTCTCATTTTATCTTTTACATATAAATACTTTGTGGAGGAGGGTTTAAATATGGTGCAGCAGCCCATGAAGAAAGCTGGAAAGGAAGTGTGAAAAAGACGAAAGGAAAACCTGAGATTCAATTGATGAAAATGGAACCAGTTGTCACAAAGCTTATCTCCACTCATCAGGTCCAAGAAAGCTGTTAATGATTTAGGTTACTGTGTTTGTTGTAAGATACATTAGTGGAATTATTAATATTATTATTATTACATTTAGATGAATTTCGTTACATTTACATTTTATACAAATCTTCTGTACATAAATGTTAATGTGTACCTTTCATTCTCCTTTATTTTTTACATATAATTCATTATTTCCTAAATTCTAATGTCTATCAGAATGTAATTATTACTGCACCAACAGTGTACCTACTGTAAATTATTTATATGATTAAAATACATCTTTGGTTGTATTCATATTCAATGCAAACCTATTAAAATGTGCAATTTCACAAAAGTATATTTAGTACTATGAGAGTGTAGTTTGGTTTTTAAAAAGTAAAATGACAATGGTTTGTCACTCATTCCTTTGACTTTGCAGTCTGACACTTGTCACTCAGTCTCAGCCCACAAATGATATGTAGCAATGCTTAAGATTAAATGTGCCTTTTCTGTAGTAATGTGCAATTCTTAGAATTTTGAGCATTTTATATTAATTCAACACTGTTTGTTTCACTATATTTAAACAAAAAATAATGACCAAGAAATTCCAATGGTGAAATATTACTGAAAACAATTCATAAACAATAATTTGGCACTATCAGTAAAGCTCAAGTTTTTACTGTATTCTGCATGAAAAACAAATGGCAGAAAAAGTCCATATTTAATAATTTATTGGTGTCAAAATAGAAAACATGAAATCTTATTTTATGTGTAAATAAGCAAAACAAAAAGTGGAAAAGGCTTATGTAAGAAATATGTCAATAAAAGGGATAAGAGAATCAGAATCTGAAAAAACATGCTGTATTTTTATCAGAAAAAAATAAGATTTTTAAAATGTATGATGTACAACAAAACTAAAAGTGTATAATAATTTGTTGAAATCAGGAAATCAAGAATCTTTTTTAATAAATGTAGAGAAAAAGGCTTTAGAAATAGATTTTAACATATCAAACAAATTTGTGAAACTACAGTAACCGATTTAGGAGAAAGAAGAACCTGATGAAAACATTCTGATTGTTATCCAAAACAACAAGAATAATTCATTAATTTTTGCAAGATAGAAATAATATGTTATAATTGTATTTCTGACTGCAAAAAAAAGTAATTACAAAAAAGGATAGAAAATTTCAATTAATATTTTTTAAAAGGTACAGATGTTTTCTTATGATGATACAAGGGGAAGAATTTGTTACCATTTACAAACTACAACAGTAAATCATCCAATTATAAACAGTTAGTAGCAAACATTCTAGATTACTTAAATACTAATCGCATTGCATCCAGAAAGAAATAATAATTTTCTTATAAAATTAATATCTTTGACGAATTATAAGAAAAGAAGAGCAATTTATTTTTATATATTTATATCTTGTAGATAAATAGATTAAATTTGAACAAAGTGAAAAATTCTTTAATTATCTGATAATGAGATATGTGATAAGTACAAAACCACATATTTTCGAATCATGAGTAGAAAATTCAATGAGAGAAATAGTAAGTTCCAAGAAAATTATCTGACATGGTTAAATGATAATTGTATTTTTAAATGTACTGTATAATGAGTGGAAGAACACATGTAATGGTAACCCTAAATATTATACATTCTCTTTATGTGTGGCAGGAAACTGAAGATTTTTGGAAAATAGTTTGATATGCTCACTTAAATTAACTTAATAATTTGTTGCATTTTGGGCCTCAAATAACTGATGTAGAATCTACATATATGTGGAGATATTGGTTGAAGGAAAGAGTTCAAAGCAACTTCAAAACAGTTCTAAAGTTGAATGCATAGCAAAAGTAATGTAATTTCTTCCCTCTGTCTCTACCCTCATAGACAAATCAGATACATCTGTGTACAACGGAAAGGAGAGGAAATAGTGAATTCAAAATTACATAGGTGAAGAATTTCCTTACTGAAAGCATTGAACATGCTATTTCAGAAGAGTGGGCTACGTGTATATACCTTTCTATAACCTTACAGGATGTCTTTCGGTAGGAAGGTACTTAGGAGAGTTTCATAGAAGCATTTTGTATGCTTCAGATGATTGCTGAAATACTGGTCCAGAGTTTTTGGACACATTTAACATCTCTTCAGAATAACTACATTAAAAAGATAGTATATCTCATTTACTTTTGCATTTAACTATGCCTCACTTGCTCCAGGCTTGAAAACTGTCAGTTATCAGCTCATGTCAGAAGACTCATTGTACCTACACCGTGAGCAGTATAACGTTTGAACACTCACTTGTATTGTTGCTGTTATCCACAAGTTATTTTATGTCAGCTGCTTTATCCCTTGAAACATGAAAATCAAGTTTTTGTGTATTTCTTGTAGCAAAAACAGTAAAATTCATTTAGAAATCTATGGAACAAGCGAAACACTCTTCTTTAATCATCAAAGATTTCTTAGTCAGTTATAAGATTTCCCTGTTGCTATGGCTCCTTGAGCTACACATTTTAAACTCTTGCTACATCTTATTCAGCTTATTACTTTCTCTAAAGTTCAGTATTTGATCAACAATTTCCGCTGTTTCATATAAGACCTACGATATGGTAATACTAGACCACAATATTTTGTCTTCACTTCAGATGCGAGCTGAAGCTTACTTGTTACACACATTTAGAAAATACTTTGGCCTTTATTGTTGAATTTATTGGACCATGGCACATGAACAACATTTTGATGTAAGGGGCAATCCAAAAGGTTCTGTTCAAAGGCCACACTAACCCCTTGCCTACATGTTGATGCTTATATGAGAGTCGCACTGGGTGATATATAGGCTTCAAAAATGCTTAAAATGCAAGCTTTTTGATGGCCCCTTATAGCTAATATACAGAACTTCAATGCTTTATGACTATAGGAAGCGTATTATTTGGTCACTTGAGATTCATTTGTTGGTAACAGGAACAAGCAATCTGATGTACTACGGATGCATTTTACTTCCAGAGAATTTTGTAATGTTGCTGACTGTGGCCGGCAGTATTTTATTTCGCTAGAAGCTCGCCTTGATGCACCTTGATGGTACGAACGTGGAGTGAGTTACAACCGACAGATGGTACAGTATGAACCAGTCCCATGGGAGAGTCTGCCAATTGTACTGAACTAGCTTCTGATTGGTCGGCACATTCGAGTGCTGGGTGCCAAAATGCGTAACTTCTTGTATTAATTATTTATATACTTTTCATTGTATGTAACCCAGTTTTTGGTACCACAAACTTTCATTGTTACACTACGAGACTATCGTTTTGAGAAACATAAGAGTAACGATATTACAACCGAAGTGCTTTGGACACCTTCAGGTCTCTTTGGTGCTCTTGGGAGATGCAGTACTTTGGCAGCGCTAGTCACTCAGTTTAGGGCGTTCTAGAGGAACAAACGAGTAACTAGGTTTCAGTCGTTCTGGAGGGATGGACATGTCGTACTCTATATCGGAAGTTGGATGGAAAAGTTACCATACAATTAAGAAAGCTATGTTGAGTGTTGTAAAAGACAGTGTAAAATTTGTGAATATTTAAATAATAACCAAATAGGATACATTAATGAGAAGTGTAGCTTACCATCATTGTCAGCACTACAGATGTTGCCCTCTGTAGTTACAGAGACTAACTTGGGCAAGTGGCATCCCATAAAAAAGCACAATCACAGGTCCAAGTTAAAAGCATAGCAGCCCCCACCGAAGAAGATCCCACGACCGCGAGCCGTCTTCTGTGCTGGGGACACAATTTTAGAAGACAACAGGCTGGGGAAAGAACGGTTAGTGACTTTTATTCAATCTCTCCAGATTTCTCCAGCTTCCAGATCTCACTTCGAAAGGGACACACAATTTATACAGGGATCCCTGGTAGGGATCGTGTATTTAAAGAAGAGGCTACTGTCCGTTAACGAGAACTGTGAACTGGGTGACAGATGAAAATCACAGTGAGAACAGTGGACTGTAATAATTATCATAAAGTGCCAGAATCAATTATGTATGAACAGTGAAAAAGATAAAAAGCGACACTCTGCGAACAGTTAAATTATATCCTGTTTGAACTTCTGTAGGTTTCTTTGAACTGTCATGCAACAAAATTTATAAATGTAGCTAATTAATCCGCGTCGAATAGGGGGAGAAGGGAAAAACACAAATCGAAGTGTAGAGGTATTAAGTGTGTGCGCGGTCCAAAGTGATAACGTTTTATTTTACCACTACGAGAAACTACGCTTCAGGGAGCGGTTAGCAGAGCAGCATACAGTAGGCGAGGCGGATGACATGAAAGAAACAGCTGTCGCCTCCATTGTCGTAGCGGCTCCCAACAGTTTGTCGGGCTGCACAACAGACAAGCTGGGTGGGCCCCCAACCCCCCTTCAAGAGCTCAGATAAAAACATCGCCAGTGGATGTAAACATCAACAGACTTCCCGAATAAAAACGGCACTACTTCGTGAAAAGCCATATGACAGAGATCCACCAATTGGAACTAATGTGACTACGTGCAGCACTCCGCCGAATCGGCGTTATAAGGACGCCAGCAGAGTTAGGACAGCAGTGCGTACCCACAGCTACGACAGCTCTGGCCCATACCTAGGCCGGCTCTAGCCTTGTAGACACTCCTGTAGCCTTCAGTAGAAAGTTGTATTTTTGTAATTGTGTAGAGCAGTATTTTTGTAATTATTTTCTTTTCATTGTCTTGTACTCTTATCTGGCTTTTGCCACCACAAGAATTGTTGTGCTTCTTGTTGTTCTTGCGTTTGGAAATTAGTGCACTCCAAGAAGGCGTTTTAGTTAAAATAAACTATGTTCAAACCTGATCGTTAGTTATTTGCTGCCGACCTCAGGACACTACAGTTATTGCTGACGAGGATAGAACTTTCATTTTCAGACGAAACGGCCTCCTTAGAAGTATTTCTTCAGTCCTTGACAGAAACTCTACAGCAGATTGAGGCAGCGCTCACACAGTCAGAACATTGCCCTCACTCCTCAGCGTTGCAAGATGTAGCTCATGGAGTTGATTCCGTCACGGGTAAACTGAGCCTTTTGCACGTGGCTCCACCAACGTTTCCGGCTTTCGATAGGTCTGTCGAACCATGGTCAAATTATGTCGAACGGTTGGAACAACATTTACTGGCACATGGGATCCACGACGAAAATGACGTCAGGCTTTTTTTTTTTTTTTTAGCAACATTCAGTCCACAGGTGTATCGTTTAATTCAACAATTGAACCCTGAGTAGTCACCTTGAGATCTCTCGTTTGTCTGCAATAAGGGCTGCCCTTTTGAGTACTTTGACGCGCAAATACACGTCACCTTCGCCCGTCAGACTTTTCTTTTCTTGTCGAAAACCCCAAGTCAGACATGTCGTGAACGGATTACGACGCTCCAGGGTTTCTCGCGCGATTGCAAATTCCGGTGCGCTAATGTTTCCTGCAAGCCGTCTTATGCCTCTTCGTTGATTCGCGATATAGCGGTGTTCCACGCACCGGACGAGGGTCTTTGGGCTGATCTTTTAAAGTTACAGAACCCGTTCCTCAGCACTTGCCTGCCGATCATTCGTGCCTTTGAAGTCTCACAGGCTACAACCGTCGCGTCTGGATCCGGTTGTTTTCGCGACTCGCCAATTGCCTAACGCCCAGCGGGAGTCTCGTCGGTCTGTTGGTACACCCATTGACCATCATGTCCGAACTGTTTCCGAACTCACCAACGGTTGGAGTGCCCCCACCGGCGAACAAGGTGCATGGCTTGAAGCCGAATGGGCCATATCAACGTTGTGTGTCAGGCTTAGCAGAAACATCGCATAGATGCCACACTTCCTGTGGACACACAGACTCGTCACGAATCGTCACCGCTGGACCTGGATGCATCGCATTCCATTGATGGACAAATATTCTCCATCATTCCCCTGTCGGGAACCCTTTTTCTCCTTATCTTGGAGGTCGCGCATATTCCTGTGTTCTTCCGAACTGACATGGCATCTTCCGTTTCTATTATGGATGAAGCCACATATCAACGCTTCGGCTCACTGGGGAATCATGCTCACCAAACAGCAGGCCCACCGACTTCTTCATTGGCGCGGTTTGGATGAAGACATTGCCTTTCTTGTGTCGGCCTGGACCACGGGCCAAACTTGTCAGGCAGCACCCCTGCGCCAATATTTTTCTGGCCAGATGCAACTACTCTGTGGGAACACCTCCACTTGCATTTCACAGGGCCATTTCATGGTTCCCAGTGGCTCATCCTGATCGACTCCAGGTCGGGATACCCTTACACCCTTACGTATCCCACATGATGAACGCCACTTCTGCTGAGACTATCAACATTATCCGGTGCCTCTTTGCTCTCGAGGGACTCTCCAAAACGATCGTTACAGACAATGGTCCACAGTTTATTTCGACCGAGTTTAAGCAATTCTGTGCTGCCAGTGGAATTTTCCTCGTCCACACCACCCCATTTCACCCTGCATCAAATGGCCAGGCAGAACATTTTGTGTGGACATTCAAGACCCTGCTCGATAAGCTGCTAAGCCATCACCCGCTGGACAAGGCCATGCTTCTTTTTTTGGCTACATACCATGCTGCCCCTCATGCTAGTAAAAATCCAGTGGAGATACTTCATGGCTGACCATTGCACTCTCTCTTATCTGTCCTTGTTCCTGAGACTTCTCAGCCTCCCACCTGCACTCTGACGCACACTTTCCACATTGGGCAGGATGTCTGGGTGCAGATCTTCTCTCATCCATGGACGCGCTGGGTGCCTGCCCTCATCACCAAGCTCTGTAGCCGGGCAATGGCGTCTCTCTGATGGGCCGATGGTTCCACAGCCCACTGGCACCTCAGCCAACTCAGCCCCCGTCTGGTGGACCACAATGCCCTGGGGGAGCTGCCAGTACCTGTCACTGGCCCCCTGTGACAGAACCTTCACGTCAGCCTCCGTCTCAGCCATTGCCTCTGCCACCAGCTGCCACTGCTGTGTCGCTGCCTCCAGACCCTGCTGACCACAAACCTATGGATGTCGACCAGGACGCCCCTACTCCTATGGACGTTTGTGGTGCTGTGCATTCTTTTTTCAGGGGGAGAAACGTCGTCATCAGTTAGAGGGCCCACACAACAGACAAGCAAGGTGGGCTCCCGACCTTCTTTCAAGAGCTCATATAAAAACATCGCCATTGGATGTAAACGTCAACAGACTATCTGCATAAACACAGCACTACTTCATGAAAAGCCATTTGACAGAGATCCACCAATTGGAACTAATGTGACTATGTGTAGCACTCCGCCGAATCGGCGTTATAAGGACGCCAGCAGAGTCAGACCAGCAGTACATACTCACAGCTACAACAGCTCTGGCCTAGTAGACAGTCCTGTGGTCTTCAGTAGAAAGTTGTACTTTTGTAATTGTGTAGAGTAGTATTTTTGTAAGTATTTTCTTTTCATTGTCTTGCACTCTTATCTGGCTTTTGCCACCACAAGAATTGTTATGCTTCTTGTTGTTTTTGTATTTAGAAATTAGTTCATGCCAAGAAGGCGCTTTAGTTAAAATAAAGTGTGTTCAAATTTGATCATTAGTTCTTTCCTGCTGACCACAGGACATTACATCCACCAGCTGCAGTCCAACGTCAGTGAGCGGCGAACAGCAGAGATAGGCATCAGTGGTTGACTACGGCAGACCAAGACACCCAGCATGCCAAAAAGAATACGGCGAGCAGCAGCATCACGCCAGAGAAGGTAGTGCGTATGCAAATCACTTTACAGCTGGCGAGGGGAAGATAGTATTGACAACCATATGTATTTTTAAGAATATTGTTAAATTGTTTTGTAATAATTTCTTTAATAACAAAATGTCAGGGGAAAGCAAAACACAGTACAATTTTAGAAGTAGAAGGGCAATGTAGCCTCAGGGTAATGAAATTGAAGAGGCAAATCAATTACAAGGCATACCAGATGAAATTAGTAATATAAGTAAAGATAAAAGTGTACCAAATCGAATGGATGATAGCTATTTACCAGAATCATCTGATATAGAAACTGAAGTTTTTCAAGAAAACATAATTTTGGATAGTACCAATAGTGAATTTTGAGAGGTGGATTCTGATGCAGATGACATGAATATTAATGATAAGTTAAATAAGGTGAGTGGTGATGCCAGAAGTGATAATTCTGACACCACCTTTGCTAATGGATCAACAAGTAGATTAAGCCATGGAGCAGCATCAGCTGATACATTGCCTACACAAGATAATAATAAAAGTATGTTTGAAATATTAATGGAGTTAGTATCTAGGCCAAAAGAATTAAAAATCGGGCTATAATAAAAGATAGAACAGGGGCAAAAATTACTTGCTGATAAAACAGAAGAAACGAAAGAGGAGATAGCCAAAATTAATCTAACTTTAAACATTTAGAGAACAGGACTGATTCTCATGAAAATAGAATAGGGGCTTGTCAGAAAAGATTTGAACGTGAGAGTAAAAATTTGGTCAAAAAGCAGATAAATATAAGCAAGAGGTTAATTATAAGACTGATGATGAAGTAGTGAAAATAAATGATCACATGCAAACTCACGATACTTTTGTATTGTCAGTTATGGATGAAGTTATTAAATTAAGTAATGATCAGAGTAAAATAAAAAAATCTTGCAAAGACACCCATGAAAGGCAAAACAAACAAGTTGTAGACTTAAAGGACGAAAATGCAGTCCTTAGCTGTAAAGTATCATGAATAGAATCTGTTTGTAATAGTAATATAAATCCGATTCAGTGCAGTTTGAGAGAAACAGTTCCATAGGTAGGAAATATACTTCAACTAAGTGAGGTGAGTAAAAATATAGATACTATGGAAGTTGCGTTAAAATAGAAACACAAAGCTTGGGTTGAACATGAAAAACTTAAGGGTGTTGTTCATATTAATGAAGTAGCCAATAACGCCAATGCTTACAAATTTCATAACTTTTCTAGCAAAGGTAGTACACATTGTGTTGCTTTCATTCATCAGTTTGAGGGCATCGTACCTTACAACAGGAGAGAACAGCAGAAAATCAAATTTGTAACCAGTCGTTTTGAAAGGGATGCAATGTCAGGGGAACAGGAGCCAGTTACACATGTGAAACATACCAAAAAAATTTTAGAGCATTCTTAAACCAATACTAGTTCACAAGTACACAGAACGGTATAAAAACAGAAATATTTGAGGCTAGGATCTTTGAAAACAGTGGCTGCAATAGTTATAAGGAGCTCTTTTCAGCACTACAGCACTACTTTATGTGAATCTGGCCTAGTAGAAATAATAATTCCTAAGTTTCCAGCGTCGGTACAGCAGAAACTAATTCATGTAACAAGACTGTATATATCAGAACAGCTGGACCTGCTTTCAGGCAACAGAGAAGTGCTGAAAGGCTGGTGTAAGAACAGGTGGCGTGCAGACTGACGCAACAAAAACCTCAGAGGGCAATAGCACTCTTTGCAGTGCTAGGTAGCTGACGCCTACCAGGTACACTAAAATCTGTCATCTATCCTTCTTTATTCAAGATAAAAAAGAGACGAAAAAGGGATCAATTGAAAAAAAATACACACTAATTGAATAGTTCAGCAACCGATCATAGACTAGACTTATGTATAAAAAAAAGATAGCACACAGCATAAAGTTTGCAAAACAAGTACAGAACATAGGCTATAAGACCTAAAATCATCATCCATACACGCAGGAGAACACCCTATAAACTACGTACAGAAACTTTTTATGTATTGATGAAACACAAAGAAATTTCATACACACATATACAGAGAAAACAATCTTCTACCTTTATTTATTTAGCTAACTTGCAGCTGATGCAGAGGAGGAGTACGATGCCAAACCAAGTAAATGGATGCAATTAGAACATATTGTATGCAATGGTGCTGAGACAACAAGATTAAACTTTATTAGCAACAATTGGTAAATGGTCTGTGAGTGATTACAAACAGTGATGAGGTTTCTGCTGCAATACAAATATATTTAGGCTAGGATGAGTCCAGCCACGCTTAAATGATGTTTAGGATCGACCAGAGAAGTCGACCACTCGTATGTAAATCAATACAAAGATAATAGGCGAGATGAGAGTCGATCACACATTTAGGGATTAGTAAGCGAGGTATTTCCGCCGAAGTATTATAATTATTTGTGTCATTATGCAGAAATGTTACCGACACAGCTAATAAACACAAGACATGAATCTCACATAAGACACAGACAATAATAAGTACTGAGGTACAGATACCTAAAGCATATGGGAAATGTTTGTTATATTCATAGTGTTTACATGTTTGAGCAGCGAAGTCCATAATAAGCTACAAGTGAATCAAAGCTACAGGATTATTTTGCTGGTTTTCTCTGTTATTACGATCTAGGGTATCTTCAGTTCTGTCAAAAGACCTGTTAATCATGTTTGAATGTTAAGTTATCGAATGAAATGAAAATAAAACCTGAAATATAAAATGAGAGCTATTATCATATCATTTCCTTTCTCAATAAATAGACGTAAAACAGCAGTGCGTCAAGCGCCGTTACAAACTTGAATGGAAGTAGGTGCTAACTGGGATGAGTCACACGTGATGTGTAACAGTAAAATATTAACAAGTGGTGCGAGAGAGCATTGACGATGAGTCAAGGTTAGGAAAACTAAACAAAACATGGGGAGTCAATTCAAATGAGCGACCAGTAGTCACCACATCAGTGACAGCAACTTTGTAAATATTATTTTATTGTATTCAATGCAACGTTTTGCATATTGTAGAACTATGCAATATTTAAGTATGAATTTTATGTAAGGACATTTATATGCTCACATAATTTAGAGTATTTCTGAGCCATGTGATAGTAAACAACATACATGGACGGCCTATAGCTGGCATAAGTAAAAAAAAAAAGTGTGAGTATTATTAGGTAAACGTAGACGTCACTGTGCTGATATCAGATGAAAAACGTGTGATGTGTAAAGGTGGACAGCATTGTGCTGACAACATATATTGTTTAGTTCTTATCATATATAAATATCAATAAATGTAGTGAGTGTTTGTGTGTAGATTTAATGGTCCAGGTGCCGAAATGTATTGTTGAAATAAGAAGACTACAGAAAATTTAAAGGGTAGCTATGTGCTGAAAATCATAAATGATAATTTGTAGCAAGAAGTTCATGATGTAATCAGTGCTTAGTTAAGATTTCTTGATAAAATTAAGATGAGAAAGTACATGTTTAGCATTAGTAAATCAATGGTTTTGGTGAATTGGGGTGATATTTTAGGAACAAGAATTTCCTAATGTTTTTAAAGAATTTCCATGAATGAGAGAGTAGGGGATCTAATGAGAGACCGGAAGAATGGTTTAATACTTATGATCTAGTATGTGAGTCAGTTTCTTCTTCTTGGAGGTGGTGGATCTCTCTGATGACCCTTCTTATGAAATTTCCATCACACCAAGGTAAAGGGCGAGAGAGGTACAAGTGACATATGGTACAGTATGTACCATTCCATGGGAGAGTCCACCAATCGTACTGAGCTTGCTTTTGATTGGTCAGCAAATTGGGGTGCTAAGTGCCAAAACGCTTAACTTCTTGTATTAATTATTTATATATTCTTCATTGTATTTAACCCACATTTTGGTGTGACAGTCTCTCATCATCACCCAACGAGTATATTGGTTCTTTTTTAAATTAATTTCACCAGTTTTGAGAAACATAAGAGTAACGATATTGCAACTGAAGTGCTTTGGACACCTTCAGGTCTCTTTGGCGCGCCTAGGAGATGAAGTACTTCGGCTGCATTAGTCACTCTGTTTTGGACATTCTAGACGGATGGATGGGTAACTGTTTCGGTCATTCTGCAGGGATGGACATGTCGTACTCTATATCGGAAGTTGGGTGGAAAGGTTACTGTACAATTAAGAAAGCTATGTTGAGTGTTGTAAAAAACAATGTAAAATGTGCGAATACTTAAATAATAACAAAACAGGATACATTGATGAGAAGTGTCACCTACCATCATTGTCAGTACTACAGATCTTGCCCTCTGTAGATACAGAGACTAACTTGGGCAAGTGGCATCCCATAAAAAAGCACAATCACAGGTTCAAGTTAACAGTGTAGCAGCCTCCACTAAAGAAGATCCCACAACTGACGAGCTGTCTTCTGCACTGGGGATAAAACTTCAGTTGACGATAGGTTGGTGGAAAGAAGGTTAGAGATTCTTATCCAATCTCTCCAGATCTCTCCAGCTTCCAGATCTGACATCGAAAGGGACACATAATTTATAATTTTAAGATATTAACTTAACCATAACTTCAAAGTAAAATTGATTGGGTATATTAGTGATGTAAGTTGGCCTCTTAATTCATTCCCTACTTTTATTGTATTATCACAATTTCTCTTATCAGGATCTTATTAGTATTTATGTTGCTGTAAAAAGTCTACAAAATATTATTCATATTGGTATGTTCTGGATTAGCTTACTACATGCATTCTTCTTCTCCCTGTAAATTTCAGAACTGATCTAGATTTACTTTAAGAAAGAGCTTTCACATACATATCTTAGTTCTTCCACTAAATTTGTAAATGATCTTAGTAGTAACTATATAATGCATTGTAATATAAACGGTTTAAGTGCTGAATACACATGTGACAGAAGCTCTAAGTTAGACGAGCTACAAGTTTTTTTATCTGTATTTCTAAATGTTAAAGTAATTTGTTGAAATGAACACTGGCTTAGTAGTGATAGCTTAAAAATCTTAAATAAAATTGAAAACTTCAAGGTACCTACCAGCTTTTGTAGGATAAATAAGTCATGAGGAGGTTCATGCATACTCATTCATTCTGATTTAGATTACCATGTAAGATGTGACTTCACTTGTTTTAATGAAGAGTGTATTTTTGAAAGTTGTTGTGTTGAGTTAAAGGACTTAAATGTTATTATAATATCTATTTATAGAATCCCAGGGAAGGTGACAACTGAGCATTTCCTGCATAAATTTCAGAGTTTGTTAGAATACCTCAGTAAAGAAAAGAGGAAAAAAATTGTGGTTGCTGCTGATTTCAACATCAATGTGTTGAAAAGAAACATGTGAGGTATCAAAATTTACAGACTTAATAAAAAAATATGGCTCCAAATTAAATTTTTCTGAATCTACTTGAGAAAATGCTCAGTCAGCTACATGCATTGACAATATTTTAACGGATTACGTATTTGAAGATGGATATAAATTTTGTCTGGATCTAGGAATTTCTGATCATTCAGCATTATTCATTGAGCTACCCAGATCAGGTAGAGAAGTCCCATTAAAAAAGCTTATGTAAAAAGGATTTTCACCCAAGAAACTTTGACTTTGATTAAAATATTTCATGCACGGCAAATTTTGAAGCATTTCTAAGGCATTTTATAAGTGTTTTCAATGAAATTTTTCCACAAAAATCTTATTTTAATAAAATGACAAAATTAAAATGGATCACTAAAGGTATAAAAATCTCCAGTGCTAAGAAAAGGCAGCTACATAAGAAACTAAGACATAATAAAAAAATTGAATTTATTGAATATGTTAAACGATACATAAGTACATTTAAGAAAGTTGTCAAAGCAGCAAATCAAATGACAAATAATAAATTAATCTTAAAACATGAGAATAAATCAAAGGCAGTGTGGTCAGTGGTAAACCCCGAATTAGGTATCAAAGCCTCTAGACATGGAATTAGTACAATTAAGCTTGAAGATGAGATCATCGTAAATCTGGCTCAAATTTCAGAATGCTTCAATGAGTTCTTCATTAGTGTAGTGAAACCAGAGGTTAATGTTGCAGATTATGAGAACAATGTATGTCCCTTTGGACTAAATCATAATTCTGAATGCCTCACAAAATTCAAAACAGTTTCAACAATAGATGTAGAAAAAAATTATATTAAAACTAAAAAACAAAAATTCTGCAGGTTTGGATGGAATACCAGCAAACGTCCTTAAATTTGTGTGTAAAATAATAGGATACCCACTATCTAAAATAATAAACCAATTATTTGTACAAGGAAGCTTCAAAGAGGTGCTGAAGTATGCAGAAGTAAAACCGTTGCTCAAAAAAGGGTCAAGAGAGGATATGGGGAATTATCGTCATACGTCCCTCCTTCCAGTCCTATCAAAAATCTTTGAAAATGCTGCTGCTATGCAGATTCGAATTTTTATGGAGAAATATGATATTATTATGGAAAACCAATTTGGTTTCCAGCATGGCAAAAGTACTACTGATGCGATTAACAAGTTTATCGACAAGATCAGGATGTCGTTAAACAACCATAATAAAGTTGCAGGAATCTTTTGTGATCTCACAAAAGCCTTTGACTCTGTAAATCATGCACTGCTCATCTATAAACTTGACAAGGATGGGATCAAGGGTAATGTTGTAAATTGGCTTACTTCATACTTATCAAATAGGAAACAAAGGATTGTCTTATCAAATGCAGCAAATTATTATTCGAAATGGAAAACAGTAGCCCAAGGTGTCCCTCAAGGCTCGATTCTTGGACTTATTTTGTTCTTGTTCTATGTTAATGATTTACCAAACAATATAAATGCTCCATCGATTTAATTTGCAGATGACACATCTGTATTAATTGAAAACCAGGAGCCAGAAAACACCCCTCTCTACATAATAAACACAATGAACAAACTAGAAACATGGTTCCAACTGAATGGATTAAGATTGAACATCCCCAAAACCCACATGGTCCAGTTCAGAACAAAACAGTCAAAGCCCCAAGAAATTAAAATAACTCATAAAAATCTGGATATAGAAGAAGTAGATTCTGTGAAGTTTTTAGGGTTAAACCTAGATAAAATTTAAATTGGAATAAACATGTTGACTACCTGTTAAAAAAATTATGTAGCTTTGCGTTTGCTATGCAAATATTAGCTGGTGCAACAGACATGAGTACAAGGAAAATTGCATAGCACAGCTACTTTCAATCAGTTGTAAGGTATGGTATTATTTTTTTGGGAAATTCAAGCAATATATTGCGCAACATAAAGTTACAGAAAAGAATAATAAGGAACATGTGTACTGCCCATCCTAGGATATCATGTCACCGACTATTTGAAAAACAACAGTTATTAACAGTTCCCACCTTATACATCTATGATATTATCATCTTTCTACATAGAAATTTAGAGTTATTCGAGAAAAATTGTTTCAATCACGCTTATAACACGAGAAACAAAAACAATTTTATGCTTCCCACTCATTGCTTAAACCTATATGCGCAATCTATTCAGTATATGGCAATGAAAATTCGTAACAAGCGAAAAGGAAAGAATGTTCTGTGTATGAACCTAGAGACACTGAAAACAAAGCTATATGATATACTTGTCAAACGCTGCTACTACACTGTTGACGAGTTCATGAAGGATGATCTGAACATTTGAGCAGGATAAATTTACATATAGTCTTGTGTGTAAATGTAGCTGTCCTTCACAAAAGGGAGGAAAGAAAAATAAAAGTTTATATTAATATTAAAATTCTTTATACCAATTAGGCCTAAGTTGTGTTATCCATTTTTTGATGTGTCTCCTGTACAATAATCATATGATTAGAAATTGTATGTTATGAGACGAATAAAACACTATTCACTATTCCCTATAGTCATACATTTCTCACTCTTCTATGTACTTATCTTTCTGTGTTCACTGGTATATTTTTCAAGTAACCCAACACAGAGAAGAAATTTTCTCATCTCTTCTCTATGTTTTCACATTGTAGAATTTCTTTAAAGTCTTCTGACTAAGGTAAAAACTAAATTAACTTGACTTGTCCTACATTAGAAGTACACACTCCCTAATAATGTAATCAGATTGGATCAAATAAAAATCAGTCAATCAATCAATACCTTACATATACTTCTATGTTTTATTCACCTAATCTCCATAAATATTTTTCTTGTGTTCACTTTTGTGTCCAGGATATCGACTATTTCACCATAGTTAACTGAGAGTACAGTTAGCCACCAGAATAGCCATGCATTTTAAAGTGTTGCTTACAGAATGGGGAGGTGCACTTGTCACAGTTAGAATATTCCTGACAGATTAACAATAAGGATCAGTGTGCCAACTAGCTTTAATGTGGATTTAGGTGGTTTTCCACATCCCACAAGGTGCATTCTTGGCTGGTAAAGTTTACCTTGGTTACATGATTTGCAAACATTTAGAGAACTTCTGCTCACTTTAATATGAATAATACTACATGCTGACAATTGGGAGGCTCATATTCCATCCTGGGGGAGGGGGTAATAGGGTTGCAACAGGAAGGGCATCTGGCTACCACTTAAATTAACCATGAAAAATCCATTAATAACCATACTGACCCTGAATAAGTGCATGACAAATGTACAAGAAAATGAAAGAGACTGTAAAGTACACTTACACTTGAAATATTTAATTTTTGACTTTTAATGCACCAAACGCTAAATGTCACAAATTTGTTCATATTGCAACAATTTTAAGGCTATCACTCTTCATTATGGTTAACATATTTAGTCATATACAATTTTCTAACATCCACTCATTCAGTGTGAAAGTTACTGATGACAGAAAAGCGAGCTCTAAGGAGATACAGGTCTCTCCCTGTTCCCACTGCACCGAGGGTTGTAAATTCTGTAAAAAAAGTAAACAGAAAAAAAAGAAGAAAGAGGGAGAGATAAAACCACTTCTGGCGACACATCACACCATAAGCTTCTCCACTTTCGCTCTCTGCAGCCTTCTCTCCTTCTCTTCAACACACCCTGTCATTGTGGTCTCACTGATAAGTAAACATTGCTTCAGTAATACTACTATCCAAATCAACCTGAGTTCTGAGCACAATGCACTGGCCAATAGTGCTGAAAGATGACCGTCAACTGCATGGCAAAAGCTGAGACCACTTATACATGAATGAAATGGAAAATAAAACATCTTATTAGTTTTACTCCTGAAATACTCCAGCAACAAGCCACAGCAGTGATTACATTAATTAAGTGAAAGATATTTAAGGCAGTTAAGTCCTTGCTTTGCAGTTATTCTGTTACAGTTCTGTATAGTCGATAAATTCACTTTCTTTTGATGTCTTCACAGGATTGATTTCGTCAAGTTTGTTTCAGGCAGCTTCCTACCTGCACTGATATTGTTTCTGCACTTTTGGAAGAAAATTTATAATGGACAGAGTCAGTAATTTACAATGATTTAGGGAGATAAAAATCAATTGTTCAAAACATTTTTCTGAATCATACATTCCAAGAAAACATGTAAAAGCAATTCAGAACCCTTGCTACACTGTTAATGTCAGTTAATAAAATGATCTTCAGCAAGTCTTTGAATCCACAGGGATTGTTTCACAAAATGGTGGTTGTCCCTTTCTTTATGTGGTGCATCACGTAGCAGCTTTCTTTACTTTTGAGTCTGGTATTCTGGATGGAGTCTTCAAAATGGCAACAAAAAGTTGGCGTTTGATAGCTGTATGAAGTGAAGCAGTGGACACATTCTCCTTCACAAGGCCACATTGAAGAACCCCTGCTGGCAGCATCAGACACCTTTTGGTGCCCCCACACAAGGACCACCACGATATTTTTTGGTCATCTTCCAACCTACTTATTTATGTTAATATTTTACATCTTTGCATGTGTAAGAATATTATAAAAACTTACTATGAACTTTCATAGTTTAAAATAAAACATTATGTTCTTAGTAATAAACATAAGTATTGTAGTTTATAGAACAACATAAAAGAATCTGTCTCAATTTGTCTTTCAGGTCCGCCACCAACGACAGGCTTCTTGTCTTATCTTAGTGATGCTCACTATTCTATGGCTTTGTTTGTACATAAAGGTCCTGAAGGTATCCATCTTTGTACATGTCAAGAATACTGCAACATACTTGAAAACTTTGAACAAAAGCAGAATCGTTAGAAGATTCCTGTAGCTATGATTTGTGTAGATTGTCCATAGTGACTGTATTAGTATTTGGATGGACTATTAATGTGTGAGATGTCTTGATACAATTTATGGACGGTGTGCTGATGACATATGATGATATCACAAAAACGTCTTGTATGACAGCTATCGTTCAGCACATTTGTTTTTAGGTTATTTAACGTGACTGCATATGTGATTCCACAATAACACCTTGTAGAGCTACTTTTATTTCCTTTATAAAATGTTTACATCAGAAGTAGACAGTAAGTATGGACATAGCATGAGAAACAACACTCTCTGCATACTTATCTGTTACAAAGAGCATTTCTTTACAAATTTTCTAAATCCATTGGGTTTTGCCCATGATTTCATTGCTATTAAGACTACTTATGATTTATTCCTGTTCTGTAGAGTTGTCTTTTATGGTTTTGCAGCTATCAGTTACTATCTTTAGCTTCAGTGTGTGTTCAGTTATAAATAAATATATGATAATGAAGCAATCATTAGTATTATTGTCTACACCAATTTTCTTGATGTGTTCTGAATACTTAGGTGCCAATTATTTTTTGCAGAAGTAATACACATTTCCGTTTTTTTTCTTCTTTTGGATACAAGTTCTGACCAACATCTGTGTGATCCTGAGACTCCATCTATTGTAACATCTCTGCACAGCATGTATTATTTCTGACACTATCTTTACCAGAATATTCCACAGATGTGATGGTAGCCCTGTTCTTATCTAGTTTTGGTGATGCTTGTTTGCCATTTCCTCTTCTTATTATTGTCTTCATCCAGGATGTGATGCTGATGTTTCTGCTACTGCTGGAGTTTGAACTTATCAGAATACTAGGGATGGCCCCTCTACCTATAACAAAATTCTTATCTTAAATGCCATGTAAAAATTGTGATTCTTATAAGGTAAATGATATTATTGTGCATCATAAGGCAAAATTAAGAACAAAGTTTAAACAATAAAATAGAACTCACATCTCAGAATTTTCCATGCAATCATAGTTGTCATAGCTTACATGTCACTATATGTCATAAAACATAATAACCATAATTCTCCTCTAAGATTAGTCTTTTCCCAGTTGTATTTTTAATTCTACAATGTGGGAGGGAATGGATCCTCTGGACATACCATCACCATTAGAGACAGTCTGCAGACACCAGCTGCCTCAAGAGAGATGGGCGTGGTAATGAACGGTCAGCAAGCAATGTGGAAAGAGACCCTTCCATTGTAGATAAAACGCTGCATTATGACCCTGCAACCTGATTGGTGGTGTATCACAATCTACAGGCATCAGACGTTAAGTGTGCATGCAAAATGGGTTATAGAAACTTCGATTCACAATGCTAGTATGCTGTTGTGATGGCACAGCAGCCACAGCCTGCATGACTTGAGTTAAAATGATGGGAAATAATAAAGATGCAGGAGGCATATTTGTACTTTAGGCCAAAATGACAGGTGTTCAAAATCCACACAAGTAGATAATAACCTATAACCCACAGATACATTATGCATCGAAACTGATATATCAAGAGATGCATGTGCATCCTCCTGAAAACTTGGGCATTGTTTCTGAATAAAAAATTTTAAAAAATTTGGTTGAGGTAATATGCTTGTAAAATTCGCTAAAATTTTTTTTCTGTAGAATGGACTGTTGCTATTTTACTGACAGTAACACGGCCAGCCACCCTAGTACTGCTATTTCTTCCTTCATTGTTATTTCATCCCCTTCATCCCATGTACCACATAGGCAGAGTGGGTTAGCAGCAGTATATATAACCCATTCTTCAGGCAATAGAACTTAATCCTAACTTAGATGCTGAAACGAAAAACAAGGATTCACATGTACTATGAAATTAAAATAATTTAAAAGGTGTCATTAGTGGAAGAAATATAAATAGTATGTGCTGTCTTCATGAATTGTTTAAAAACAGTGATAAAAATTTGGACACATGGCACAGTTAAAAAAAGCTTGAGAAACAGTTGAAGGACACTAAACACTGGGAAAACACTGAACATGACAGAAGATAGTCTGTCCATTAAAAACGGAGCACTTTGCACTTTCACTAAACTAGAGAAGTACCTGCCCTGGAGCGATGGAATGTAGATGAAAAGGAGGATGGGCATGGAGGGAGATAAGTACTTGGTGGTAATAAGGATGGAGAATTGGTAACAGGAGTGGCTGAGGGGGACAAGGAGAGGGGCAACTGATATTGGGAGCTAGAGATTAGAGAGTATAAGGGGGAAGAAGGACGATGGGGAAGAGGAAAATGATTAGGTGCGGTAGAGGGAGAGGAGGAGGAGGGAGCCCTGAGGGAGGTGGATAGGGCAGGATGGATTCAGAGTTCATGGGACAGCTATACGCCAGGGTGGAGTTTGTGGTCCATGAGAGGGAGATGGTCTTTGAGGGAGGATGTGGAGGGTGTATAGGTGAAGGGCTGGTGGGACAGGTGTGACAGCACACTAAGATTGGAAGGGAGAGGGGACACAATAGAATTGTTGGAGTCTAGTTTCCTAATAGTGTAGTTTACTTTGATGTTTTCAATATTAATGAGGAGAGGTGGGAATGATGAGTTGGTAAAGGATCATTTTGGAGGAAGGTAAGCAGATGCAGAAAGCAAGGCACAGAGCATGGTGTTCAAGAATCTGGAGGGACTTGTAGAATTTAGGAGGAGTGGAGTTCAATGCAACACTTGCGTAGCAAAAGATAGGGCAGATCAGGCATTTGTACATCTGAAGGAAAGTGGCGAGGTGTAGTCCCCACATTCAGATGGTTAATAGCTTTAGTAGTTCTACTTCACTGTGGCCTTGCTGTTCGACGGTTAGTAGGTGAGGTTTCCATATTAGCTGTCAGTCGAAGTTTAGCCCAAGCTATTTTAGTGTGTTAGTTAACTGGATAGGAAAGTTGAAAATGGTGAGGGAGAAGTCATGGAGATGGAAGGTACAGGTCGTGAGTCCTATAATTATTGTTAGGGTTTTGGAGGGCTAATCTTAATGAGCCATTGGTTATACTAGAAATTAAACTAAAGAGGTGGATTTGGAGGAATCCTTGAGATTTCTGGAGTGTAGGATAAAGGGTGAGGGAAGAAGTGTCATCTGCATCTGCATACTGAAAGAAGAGTGCGTGTGAAATCTTATGGGACTTAACTGCTAAGGTCATCAGTCCCTATGCTTACACACTACTTAGTCTAAATTATCCTAAGGACAAACACACACACCCAGACCCGAGGTGAAAGAAGTGAATGGAAGGAGATGGTTTGGTCATATTGATAGTGTATAGGAGGTAAAAGAGATGCTAGAGAATGGAACCTTGGAGCGCTACTGCATTGGAGTGGAAGATATGGGAATTGCTGTGATTAACAATGGCATAGGATGCGAAAATGGAGAGAAAGGATGCAATAAGATGGACATAGTTGATAGGAAGTGCTTAAATCTGGAGTTTAAAAAGGAGACCAAAATATCATACGCAGTTATATGCTTTCTCTAGGTCAGGGTAGACAGAGATGGCTGATTTATTGTTATTGAGCTTTTGGGTGGGAGATGAATGAGGTTCAGCAAATTTGGAAATGTGTGGTAAGCTCCTACAGGACCAACTCCTGAGGTCATCGGTCCCTAGGCTTACTCATTACTTCACCTAACTTAAACTTCCTTACGCTAATGACAACACACACACCCATGCCCAAGGGAGGACGCGAACCTCTGATGGTGGGGAGCCGCGCAAACCGTGGCATAGCGCCCTTAGACCATGCAGCTACCCTGCACTGCGAGGTTCAGGAGTTGACCATCAGTAGAGAAGGAGGGACAGAAGCCACACTGGGAAGTAGTAAGCAGATGTTGGTGCAGACGTCAGTGGATGCATCTAGAGAGAATGGATAGGACCATTACGAACTCATCATTCTAATATACAGTAGACACACAGTAACAACATCTGAGAAAGAAACATGCTTATACTTATTAACAAGTCGCATCATAATCAACAAAAACGTGACGAATACATATAACAGGAAAGTATGATATTTTCATGAGATTAGCAGTCTGCAACAAGTTTTGCCCAAGATACTCTCGTATTTCATGATGAAAAAGCTCAACTACCTTCACAGTGCAATACAGTGCCAACTGATAGCAGATGACTGTAGCTGTCGACAGCGTCACAGCAGAGGCCTCTACCTCCATCTGGTGTGATCAATATACCTGAAGAGTGCAGCCAGAGGACTAACAGGAATGATGTGTTAAAGCTCTAGCTGCTCCATAGCGCTGTATGTTATTTATGTGCTGCCACCACTGCAGGCCACACTGACTCACTTTGGTCGAGAGCTGTTAATGTAAGGCTGCATGCCCCAACTCCTGTCATGATTCGCCACTGCATAAAGGTTTGCAAAGTATATATAGACACTTTTCTAAGGCTTGTAGCTTAGCAGTAGCAGTGTGAAAGTTTGTAGCTTTGAGTAACTTATAATTTCACATGTTCCTATGACACACTAATTTTCACTTTAGATATACAGGGTTGAAATTATTGAACTATATGAAAAAATGTAAATTAGTTACAAATAATGGCGTGCACACGCTTTATTCAACACGTAAACATCACTAGAGATATACGGATTTAGGTTATGACATGTTCGACATGCCTGCCATCATTGGCGATGATGTGATGCAGACGAGTAGCGAAATTCTGCATGACCCACTGACGTGTCAGAATATCGATGCTGACTGTTTTCAGCTCAACAATGGTTTTGGAGTTATTGCTGTATTCCTTGTCTTTAATATAGCACCATAAAAAGGGATCGCATGTGTTCAGATCCGGAGAATACGGCGGCCAATAGAGGCCTATGCCAGTGGCCTCTGTGTATCACAGAGCCAGAATGTGGTCCCGAAAGTGCTTCTCCAGGACATCAAACATTCTCCTGCTTCCATGGGGTCGAGCTCTGTCTTTCTTGATCACTACTTGACGATCTCAAGTTCACTTTGGATAATTGGCATGAGATCATCTTCCAAAACCTTCACATACCATTCGGTGGTCACCATGCCATCAAAAAATATCCCACCAGTTATTCTGAGACCGTATACTGCACACCATACAGTCACTTGTTGAAGGTGAAGACACTTCTCGACCGCGAAATGCGGTTTCTCAGTCACCCAAATGCGCAAATTTCGCTTATTGACGAATCCAAGCAAATGAAAGTGGGTGACAATAACAAGGCAAGTGTACAAGCGCATACTAATTCCTGTCATGCCCCAAGGCCAACTGTGCAATTTGAACATCCTAACGCAAACCACTCAGAAGTCATGACGATTATATTTCATACAGTTGAATAATTGTCGCCCTTTACCTTGGTGTGATGGAAATTTCATAAGAAGAGTCAGGAAGAAGAAACTGACTCATATACTAGATCATAAATATTAAACCATTCTTCTCTCTCAGTGTTTATTATTTGTAACATGTGTAAGTGTATGAATGTATTTTTCGTAGTTTTATTTTATTTCTCCCTCATTTCAACAGTTCCTTGATGTAGATGATGCAGTACCGGATACATTCGAGCTGTAGATACCACGCTGGCATGCAGACATGCTCCATGACACAGCTCCCAACAGGTTGGAGTAGAAATTGTGCACATTTGAATAGCAGGAGAAATAAAGTCAGCAAGCAGACAACCTCTCCAGTACAGATCGCGAGAAGATGGAGTGGATATCAAGTCAGCATGGAGAACTGTTTCCCAATTTTGAGTTTCCACTATACCCATTCCATCCAACAATAATTCAGCATGTAGACCATCTCTCTGATGCAGTGCCAGATACATCAGAGCAGGACGTGGAACTGTGAGCTTCCATTATGTCCATCACCTGCATCACTCATCAAGCCTCAGCTAAGTTGTTACACAATGCTGTTGTTCAATATTAATTATCAGTTGACTGCATCCATCACTGCATATTTGGGGGTGATACAGTAAAGTTAACATCTCAAAACTCTACACAATGTGTGTATTTTAAATGTCCAAGTGCCATTAACCTATGAGGACTGTACCATCCCCTAACTTCTTTTCGAACTTTCTGGGGCGATTACGTTCTCTGTCTGAATGAAAAAAAATCTGGGTATACCTTAATGTGATAATTCAATTGATATTCGCTGTTTTAAACGCAAAATTTGCCTAATTTTTGATGGCTACAATTGGACTTGTAAATAAATATAAGAATGTTTCATTCTCAAATGTTGTTGCTGCATGTCTGCTGGATATAAGAGCTATGGGTTATGCTATGATGCTATCAGTAAAACAGTAACTATCTACTCCACAAACATTTTTTGTGGTGAATTTTGAAAGTGTAATACCTCAACCTATTTTTTTGCTTCAGAATCAGCACACAGAATGTATGTATGGGTCGTAGGTACCTGTATATTTCTTCTTTCCCATCATTATAACTCAGGTTATGACTTATGCAGCTGCAGCATAGTATCATTAGGATTGGGAGCTTCTATATTCCACTTTGTGTGTACACTTCATGTCAGATGCCAGTAGCTTGTGGGTTGTGGTTTTATAACAGTGTTTTGCCAACACTGCAAAGGACTCTTTCCATGTTGTGCAATACAGTGGCTGATCGCTATCAGACTCAGTCTTAGTTAGGAGGCCAATGTAAGCAGGGGCAGTGGTGTGTCTAGAGAAACCTTTCCCTGCCACAGTTTGGTGGTAAAGGTGTAAACCAAAAAGATATAAACTTAAAGAAGAAGCAGGTTTCTGATTCTCTATGACATGTGTGCTGAGACGCAGTATGTAGTGACAGTACACCTCTGAGTGAATAGCAGCTTGAGGAAACATGTCAAATAGTTCAGCAGACAGACCTGGATCTGCACAAACACCTTCTATCTTTGATGTCATAGAGCAGGGCCAGTATTCTAGATTTTGGACTTTCACATCTTAGAGCCTATGCAGTACCTAGACCAGCCATCTTAGATTATGGTATCGTACCGGAGATGCCTCAGTATCCTAGCTCTCAGCTTCAGATCTAACAGTATTTCAAATATTGGATTTTGACATCATAGAGCTGCACCAGTATATACTGGTGCTATGATCGATCGCCATTTTGCGCTTTTGAATTTCCTGCCAAGTTTTACATAGGACAACAGACCTACTTACACTAGAGTAGGGGAAAATCCCAACAAAATTTGAATTTCCCACCAAAATTTGAATTTTTCGCTATTTTATACATAGGACAATTGGCATTTGACAAAGAGGGGGGGGGGGAGGAATCACACGACTCATGCAGGATGTCATCAAGGACCTAAACAAGCCAGAACACCCTGTGACTACCTACTATCCTATTTTACACTCTTCTGATAACTGACTTACTTTGCCACATGAAAAGCATTTGCTATTTTCATTCCTTTTATAATGAGGTCTTTTTTAAGGTATCTGATCGAGATGACGTTTATTTGCACCTTTGTCACTATTCCTTAATCTTCATTGTCGACATCATTGCTGTAGCAAAACTTTTGTCATCATGATCTGTTATTCTCAGTATGTAGTTTAAACACTGTATTTGCAATTTTTCCATGTCTTCTCTTCAGTAGGTAAATCGTAACATAAATGTAATTGCATTCTTAGGCTAAAGTTTGTGAAAACATGCACCAAGATCACCATCATCGATTGGCTTATCTAACAATGACAGCTGAATTTGTACTTTAGCAAATTTGGCTAAATGGCCTTGCATATCACCAGATGCTTCCCATACAATTTTCTGAAATTTGGGTCTAAGCAGATCAATATTTTTGCCCGAGTGAACATCAAAATTTAATGTAGCTGATCCCAAATCTCTTTAGTAGCATCGTATTCTCCAGCACAAAGTAAAGGTCAAGCAACAGGTTTAGCAATTTCCTTGCTTCAGCATTAGCCGTCCTTCATTTAGCAAGACTGGTTTCGTATTTTGTCCATTTTGTTTTGGATTTATCAGACGAAATGGCTGAAACTGATGCCTCATTAAAATTTTATCAGCCAACTCCTACTACTGTGTTGTCAAAACATCAAATGCAGTTTATGAAATGAACCATTTATTTAAAAACCACAAAAGTACAACAACGCCATCTGTTAATAAGCAGCACCACTCAGTACTCAAAATGAATGCCAAAGGAGCAATAATGCCATGTGACACACTACTTTCAAAGGTTAGTAATGCAACACACGTGTAACAACACAGAAAAACACATACTTTCACAAGAAGAAATATAAAGTCCAATGAATATTCTACATTGCGTATCGAAAGAAACCATAATGAACATTTTGGAAGAACTCGAAATTTATATCACACACACGCATTTCTGGACAAAATTCTTAATGAACAAAGGGAACTAAAGCACAGTAACATCCAGAAAACTTTCTCGATTTCCTGAAAGAGGAAGGATAATTTTCAGCAGTTCACAATGTGAAGAAATAAATCAAAACAACAGAACACTCAACACAAATTATATCTCTGTGCAATACATGAAAGCACAGAACAATACGATCTTTGTATCAGCAATGATAAGATTCATTATAGTTGCAAAACTTTTTATTTCTTAAAAGGAAACCATAAGCCAGTTTTGGGGGCTATGTCTCATCTTCAGTTGCATATGAAATATGTGTCCATAAAAATCGAATGACAGACGTTAAATTCAGTTTTATGCCATGTACCAAGGATCACTATTTGTACTCATTTTAACTTTTTATGCACTCAAATTTTATAGCCATCTGAAGAGGGGACAAAGGTCCCAAAGCTGGGTTGTGGTTTCCTTTTAGCAAATAACACTTATGTAACCATAAACACAAAGCAGAATAAACAGAAAATGCAATAAAAATTCTACATCACGTACCTAAAGAAATCATAATAAATATTATTGTAACTTCTTTGGTAATAATACTCAGTGAATGTCTGAAGATGGCCTTGTAAGCCAAAAATCGGTTAACAATAAAACTAATATTGTAGAACAAATGCAAACTGGTGCTTTTCATTTATTATTATGAAAGAAATAGAAATTTATATCACACAGACGCATTTCTGGCAAAACTGTTAGTGAACAAACAGAACTAATGCACAAGGAATGTCTAGAAAACTTTCTTGATTTCCTAAAAGAGAAAGGATTACTTTCAGCACCTCACAATGTCAAGAAATAAATAAAAAACAATATGAAACTTCCTGGCAGATTAAAACTGTGTGCCTGAGCGAGACTCGAACTTGGGACCTTTGCCTTTCGCGGGCAAGTGCTCTAGTGGTAGAGCACTTGCCCACGAAAGGCAAAGGTCCCGAGTTCGAGTCTCGGTCGGGCACACAGTTTTAATCTGCCAGGAAGTTTCATATCAGTGCACACTCCGCTGCAGAGTGAAAATCTCATTCCCAAAAAACAATATAATTCTCAACACAAATTATGAGTACAAACAAAAAAAGTGCACACAATACACGAATTTCTGACAAATTTGAGCAGAGATGAAGCTGAACAAAAATCACAACAGACACTCCATGACACTGTATTGTAACCCAGAAAACGTAAATAACTTCCAGAATAGGTATAAATCATCAAACTTATGTTGTTATAACTTTATACAAAAAACTGTTTGCCATATATTGCAGGATTAGTTGAAAATTGAAAACTGCCAAAACGAGGCTCATCATATGTAAATAACGAGATAATAAAATCAGTTTGTATTGGGAAATGGAAAAATGTTTAATATATCATACACTAACCTAAAGCACACTGTGGGCCCATCTAAAACATTTTGTGCTACTACCAAGAACAGCAATGAGGAACTCATGCAGTACTGTATTAAAATTGAAATGATAAAACATGAAGGAAGCATAAAACACAACAAGCAGTGTCTTACAAGAAAAGTACTAACTAAGTATGTGTACACAAAAGTGCAAGAAAAAATTAACTTAATAAAATATATTAGGAGGCTTGGTGCAAACATCTGGATGAAACAACAAATCAACAAATTTAAGCAGAAAGATCGTTTGCAAAAAGTATCAACCTATTGGGCTCTCATAAGCCTGAAACCGGTAGTGATAATACCGCTTCAGTTGTAAATTTCTTTTATTATCACGACCAGTTTCGGCGTTAGCCGGTATGATAACAAAAGAAATTTACAACTGAAGCTGTATTTTCAACCTCTGGTATAATGCTCAGTTGGTGATGTTCTTCCAACAGATTGTTTGTATATATAAAGAGATTTGGCTGACAGAATTACAGATACCTTTAGTACCTACACAAGCAAAATAGCCTAATTTTCATGAAAATAAAACAATGTGCACTCTGCTGTCACACATAATGTTAATCGAATATTTTGAAAATACGTCCAACACTTAAATCTGAGACAGACAACTGTATGCACGTAAAACATCAGAACGCTGAAAATAGAGCTAAGCGCACAAACAACAGTCGTCAGTATAGTTGCAAACGCCATTTTTATGAAAATAACAGTACCAGTACTACAGTCTCTAAATTGCTGTAGGCCTATTACCAATAGAATAAATGTTCTAGAAAAGTTATGATGATTTGTCACTGTCAAACGTGCCAAAGCGTGGGTGTGGGGATCTCTCATTTAATTTGTCGATAGTAGATTAGATTAGTACTTGCTCCATAGATCATGAAAACGACACTTCATAATGATGTGGAACGTGTCAGGTTAATAAAAGGTGTCTATCCAAGCTATTACATTACACAAAATATTACATGACACCTGATTTCTTTTGGTGGGGGTCGTGAAATTACCCACTTACTATATCCAAAAATTCATCTTATGAGTAGAAGGAGTTGCCATTCAGAAATTCTTTTAATTTCCTTTCAAATGCTATATGGTTATCTGTCAGACTTTTGATGATATTAGATAAATCACCTAAGACTTTTGTGGTAGCATAATTTACCCCCTTCTGAGCCAAAGTTAGATTTAACCTTGAGTAGTGAAGATCATCCTTTCCCCTAGTGTTGTAGCCATGTTCACTGCTATTATTTTGAATTCATTTGGATTGTTAATAACAAATTTCAAAAGTGAATATATATATTGTGAGGCTACAGTGAAGATCCCTAACTCTTTAAACAAGTGTCTGCAGGAAGATCTTGGATGAGCTCCAGCAATTATTCTGATTACACGCTTTTGTGCAATGAACACTCTTTTACTCAATGATGAGTTACCACAGAATATGATGCCATACGAAAGCAGACAATGAAAATAGGTGTGGTAAGCTAATTTACTGAAATGTATATTGCCAAAATTTGCACTGACCCTAATAGCATAAGTAGGTGAACTTCAAAGTTTCAACAGATCTTCAGTGTGTATTTCCCTGTTCAACCCCTCATCAATGCATAAACCTAGAAATTTTGAATATTCTACCTTAGCTACCGATTTCTGATCGAAGTCTATATTTGTTAATGGTGTCATTCCATTGACTGTGTGGAACAGTATATACTGTGTTTTGTCAAAGATTAATGAGAGCCCATTTGCAGAGAACCACTTAATGATTTCTGAAAAACATTGTTTACAATTTCATCAGTTAATTCTTGTCTGTTGGGTGTGATAGCTATAGTTGTATCATTGGCAAAAAGTACCGGCTTTGCATCTTCGTGAATATAGAATGGCAAGTCATTAATATACATTAAGAACAGCAGAGGACCCAAGACTGAACCTTGCAGGACCCCTTTCTTGATTGTTCCCCAGTCTGAGAAATCACCAGTTTTTAACATATTACGTGAACATCTTATTTCAACTTTCTGCACTCTTCCAGTTAGGTATGATTTAAACAATTTGAGTGCTGTCCCATTCATTCCACAGTACTTGACCTAATCTAGAAGTATTCCATGATTTACACAATCAAAAGCCTTTGAGAGATCACAAAAAATCCCAACGGGTGAATTCTGGTTACTCAGAGCATTTAATATTTCATCAGTGAAAGTATATATATAGCATTTTCCGCTGAAAAACCTTTCTGGAAACCAAACTGACATTTTGTTAAAACTTTATTTTTACAAAGGTGTAAAACTACTGTACAATACATTACTTCTTCAAGAATTTTGGATAAGGCAGTCAGAAGAGAGATTGGGCGGTAGTTGTTGACATCAGACGTATCCTCTTTTTTATGCAGTGTGTTAACAATGGCATACTTCAGTTTATCTGTGAAAATACCCTTCTTCAGAGAGCTATTACATATGTGACTAAGAATCCCACTTCTCTCTTGGGAACAAGCTTTTATTATCCTGCTGGAAATGCCATCAATTCCATGTGAGCTTTTATTCTTGAGAGAGTTTATTATGTTCCTAATTTCAGAAGGTGGTAGTTCTGTTCTGTTCGGTATCGCCGCAATCGATTGAAATATAAAAGAAAAAATATGACTTTTTCTTATTTCATCATGTTTAGATACGTTAAAACAATTGGGATTGGAAGTATTCCAGATCTATTTAGAGCAATTAATTTACAACGTTCTTCACTGTTTTAACTACCTCCACTACATATCATTGGTTCATCACGATAAAGTTATTTAAAATTTTTAGGAACATTTATTTTGCAGTGAGCAACAAAGTGGTCTTAAACATAACCTGAAGATGTCTTTGTTTTTTCCAATCAACAGTTGAATCCTTTGAGTGAAGCACTTCACAAGTGCTAGTTTTGGAAATGCATTTCATTCATGGCTAAAATCAACCATTTCTTTTAGTTGTAAGTGGGCATATGAGGAGTATTGTAATCTCTTCTTTTAGCATGACAAACGCCATCTGACAACAGCCTTTAACCAGTTATTTCATAACAGGATCAGATCAAAAAGTAGCTGGTGTGTCAAAGATGTTATTGGAAATACAGATTAATTATTCTAAAATTCAGAAAGTGTGTTAAAAATTACAAGTTTTATTACATAGTACTAAACTTTATCTGGTAACTGTTAACACTCTCATAAGCTTGTTTGGCCCATGCACCAGACTACAATAAAAAAGTGGCACAACAGTTACGAAGATGATAACTCTATTACAGCAATTTCAATACCCTATTTTTCGTACCATCCCATAGTGCAACACTCTACCACTGATGCTTTATCGTACTTCCCAATGGGCAACAAGAATAAACACGGGATTCAAAAAGTATCAGAGACAATTACATGGGGCTGGTAAAATGCCTGTCTCATCTCTTTCTTCCCACTGTAATTTAGTTGAATCTCCTGGTAGAGGCAATGCATGAGCAAGTTTCATTCATCATTAATAAAGGGATAAAATTCCACTTGCTGACTAGATGGACACTTTTGTCCTGGAACTGGCCCATGCCTAAGTCGAGGTAGTTACACAGAAGGAAACGCTTCTCTTCTCAAGGGTGGAGACACGAAACAAGTTCTGCCTCCATGAACCCTGTGACAAGAAGATGCAAAAATGCCCAGCCCACGGGGTGTAAAAGTGGTTCTTTTACTGTACTCATTTTGCTTCACTCTCGAACACTCTGGAGAGACGCTGTAAGACCATTTAGTATAAACAAGATGTTTGGGGGACCTCAGCTGTTCAGTATAACATGTCAATTTAAAACATCTTCAGCTATCTAAATTTCTAGTTTTATTTTATTTGTGCAAATCAATTTTAGCGTTACATTACGCCTTCTTTTTTTACTGTTGAGAGATGTAGTCCAGAAACAAATACTTTCGCTCCAAGAGGTCATCATCCAGTGCCAAGGTGTCGTGAGCCGCCCAAAGGAATGACGTTTCTTCAAGGCAGTCACAAATTTGAGAATTGTTTGCGTAGTGCTACATCGGAACAAACCAGTGCTGCTGTGCTCGTTGCAGGCTAGAGTCTCTGTCATTGTAAAAAAACTTCCAAGTGAATGGCTTTCAATAGCTAAGTGTGAGACATAACTCTTGCTGAGCCGAAACTGTTCTTTCATGTCAAGATAGAGTCATTTACTGGTGGCGCCGCAAAGTCAGGAGCATGGCCAGATATGCAATCCTTTCCATTACTGCCGATGCCAATAAACAATGAAATGTTAAAGCTTTCTGAATACCAGAATATCACAACATTCTGAAGCCATCACAGTTGTTAAAAACAATTTTGTCTCTCTCACTCTGTCTCTCTCTCTCTCTTCTTCGTTGTGTAGGAGTATTAACTGGAACTTTTTTCCTCAAAATTTAGCTGTGTGGGACTAAAAATCCCAATCTCTATATGTAATTCGTTGACCACAATTTAGCAGTTTTGATTGGCTGAGGAAGTTACTAGTGGGGCTGCCTTTTTGTGAACTGCCCAGGACAATAGAGGAGCGAAATTGATAGTATCTCTGATAGAAGTTTCTACAGAGAGAAGACTTCCAACACCTTGGGTATTAGATTGTGGCAGACTCAGATGTTTACTCTCTTGTGCTAGATTCTGACAAGAGTAGACTTTGCCCCCAGCACAAGTTCTTTAATAGACGCAGACTTTGCTTTCAGACCCCTGAAGGCATATCTTCATAGAAGTGTTACTTTGCCCTGTGATCGATATAGAGTCAGGAAATGGAACATTAATTCGAGTACATGTTTGAAATGACATGAGGGATTTCATGGGGACACGTGATTCGTTGTGGTACCTTGATAACGTTTGTCTTCCAAGTTTTTAACTTCCGATTGAATTTTCCCTAGTGCATTGTTGTGCACACATTTCTTGGTGAATCTGCGCATATGATGCCCAATTCGTAACAATCAACCCACTGCATGATTAAGTACTATTACTATACAGAATGTTCAGTGCGATTGTTTCTGTCCCCTCGCCAATGGATGGTTTCAGAAAGATTTTTAGGATGACGATTTTCCTTTCTGTTTCCTCAGTTCCGTGTGGCCCACTTAGCAATGCTTAAAGTGTAATTAAGTAATTTCCCCTTGTGCTTATTGTTGTTTTCTTCTCTCTCTATCTTATTCCATATGTCAATATCTTTGTTTCCTTATCACTTGTATGCTCACAAGAGCAAATAAACTAGGAAGCCTGGATTTATTGTGTATTTTTGTACTTACACAATCCTTATGCCTTTTCTTATTTAAATGCTTTTGCAAGATAGGCATCCATGCTATATTTGTGAGGGCTATTTTCTGTTATTCATTGTGAAACATTGTTTTTATATTACACTTAATAACTGCAGGGGAGTGTACTGCTTCTCAGAAATCCACATGGGATCAGTCACCACACTGGATAGTTGAAATCAAGGCTCAGCATTCGGCTTCTTGCAGAGTGGCTTGAGGGCCTTTATACATAGGTCTGTCTTCTCTACAGTCAATTTTATTGCAGCAGCACTGCCTCAGTGCCCAGTGACGTGTACTCCTGCTGCCTACTGAATTGGCAGATGAAATAATGCTCATCCCAGACTCCCTCCACCTGCAGATGTTGCAGCTGCATCATGCCAATCTGGGGAACACGTATGGAGGAAAAATTTAGTTTGGCATTGCCCTTATTTGGGAACTGACAAAGAAATTAACACTTTGGGCTAGATTCACACACACTGTGTGCAGAACCAGTCATCTACACTGTGACACAACTCACTGCTGGCAGTCCCACATCACTCATATGAGCACTTTCAGACTGGCTATGCAGGTACTTTCTTGAACTCCATATGGCTCCTGGTGAAGGATGTGTAATCTGGTTTTCCATATATGACAAGCATGGCGACCACCACAATTGCAGGCATCAGGAGAGTGTTTGCGACCACTTTTAAATGTAGAAGTTGTCCCTGATATCACCTTTTCAAATAATAGTTCCCAGACATGTCCATTAAGGTTGCACTTCTTTGCTGCAGATGTGGACCGAACACCTAACAATGACATCTTTGCACCCAATGTTAAGCTTGAAGATTGAGTGCTTTGTTATGAATTTAAGTCACAGATGCAAAAGCCATTGCAGATGGAAATGAAGGGTGATCACTTCACCTTCAACTCCAATCCTGTCAACAGGCGCTGCACAACTGAAATTTCCCATGGCAGTTGTCATTCCTCCATGCAGCTCCCGTTTCCAACGATGATGAAAAGACCCTTTTTTTGAGATGGAGATCAATATGGGCACAGATATTCGAACGCAGTCCTGGGTAAACACTAGACACATTCACAGCTCACCAACAACACTCGATGTTCTTTGTCACGGCCAAAAGCGGGACCCTAGTTTGCCTCAGCAAAAAGATGAGTCTGTGAGCATCAGAGGACACATAGATGCCATGCCCAGCACTATTTCAGTACCGCAATTGATCTGCACACCATATTGCTTTGCCACTGGCTCCACTATAGCACCAGTATAAACTGTGCTTTCAACACCAGTGCCCAGCAGTGCCACCCCTTCGACTATTACTTCCAGATAATGAATGGCTACCACATTAGGTGTGGAATCTGATGGAGATGGAGCCTCTGCCTTAGCCCTGCCAGCACTCTTGACATTTACTGTAGGAGCTTATCATGAACTATTAGAACTAATCAAGGCAAATGACCAAGCTAGCTGGCATAGCAAAAAAGTCTGAAAATATGTTTGTTCTCTAGTAAAGAATCTGTTATAATATGATCTGCCAAGATTTGAAATATAGCTAAAAGTTTCTACTTTGTGTATTATAGGGGGGAAAGTAAAGGAAATTTAAGCTATAATACAAAATTACGAGTATTGGTCGCATCTCGAATGACTAACAGTAGTAACAGGCTACACTTCTGTGTATATCAAGATATTAAAGGACCCAAGCTTTCATTCAGAACACTACAAACCCACACTACAAAGTTTGTTCAGTGCCACGGTGAAGGAAAAATCAGAAATCATTATTAATCGTCACTTGTCTTCTGAACTGATATGATGTGAAGACTACAAGAAGTGCAAATTTGTCTGTTATCCAGTGGTTGTGTCAAACTCAGCTTAGTGGCTTTCAGTAGATGTGACAGCGCTGATTATATTGATTAGAGGTTACTACTTGAAGTCTATTTTTGTTTTTTAAGATTTCTGTTGTTTCTGTTGGTTGTTATGCCCAAATATCAGAATTTAACTTTTCTGAGTCCCCATGCTGATAACTTCTTCTGTTCCGAACGATATATGCATAGTGTCTGAATTAAACACTACCGGTATCCTGGAGTGCGGTAAGAATATTTACTTTTATTATTGTGTACTAATTGTAGGACAAATTTGTACAGTATAAGGCTGTATATTACGTTTACATGCGACACATCTTCCGAAAGACGAAAACTGAATTTTTAAAACCGCTTTTCGCTCTCGTGTTTACATGTGGTCTGAAGTGGGTTTGCTAGCACAGTTAAATACGGCGTCTGGAAAACAGCAGATCAACATAATTTCGCTTCACTTACATGTTACAGATAGACAGCTTCTTGTTCAGTCTAATGTTTCTGCTTCTCGTTGACTTCACAATAAGTCCATATTAACCGAATATTCTGAAAACAAGATGTAACTGGACAATCCAAGCCAGTTGCCTTGGCAACCCAGAAGCGACACTGAGAATTCGGTTTACGTAATCCGGTCTTGGGAGCCCCATGTACACGGGGTTGCTATGGTTTCGTGTTAAAAAAGGTCAGAGAGGTTTGTTCATTGCTGGGATACCAAAGATAACATTTTGCGCATGTGACGTTTTGTTTTGACGCAAGGTGTCAAGTATTGAAGGGTTTAGGTGCGGCATGTAAACAGAGTAGACTGTGTTGTGCCTGTGTTGTTATGTAATATTTATGAAAATGATTACATAGTTCTCAAGAAGAGATACACAAGCAATTGATGACTGTTGATTCATGGATTGAAGAACGCGACGATAATGACACCAAGTCATGATAACTGGATCAGAAAATTTATTGTATCTGATCCGAGAAAACATAAAAAAGGTTTCACCGTTTACAAAGTAACGTCAATAGTAAGTATGCATATTATTATTCCAATTACCATCGATTCAAATTGTTGTCTGAGAGTCCTTCAGAAATTTGATTAATGTCTGCAGCCACTATTCCGATGAGTTCAGAAGCATATTTAATCTACCTCTGCTAATTAGTTTCAGGAAATATTAACTGACTGATGTCGCTCATCACATGTACAATGCTGCTGGCACATACAACGCTAGTATACTGTACAAAGACAGTGTATCATAATTTTTTAACGACATACCTGTTGGCCTGATATGAAAAGGATCAAACTAGTGGGAGTACAGTTAGTGTCGGTTTAGACGTTCAAAAATTGTAAGGTGTAAAGCGAGTCGAAAGTTCCCGTTACATAAATTATTTAGGTATCAAATCTGTATCGGTAACTCCCAAGTTAATGTTATTGATGTAAATTTTAAAGACTCATTTGTTTATAATTATCCAGAGTCGAATTCTGGATTTCGGACTGGGGGAAGAGGGCCTGAGTTCAGAAATTATGTATCAAATTAGCTACAGTAAGCGAAGTTCTTTTCTTAATCTATTTCAATACAAACGACAATAATGAGAACATTTCTGAGGCTGTTAAGTTTCAAGGCATTGTCAAATAGATTTTTTTTTAACAGCCCAATAGCCCAAGCCCACCCCTTCCTGAAATCACCGATACCATTACGATTAACATCATAGCCATAAATTTTTGTGTCAGATTTAAGAGCAGTTAAATGCAATTAATTAGCTATTTCCAGTTCTTCATTTATGTTCATTGTTCACACAACTTAAGCATGGTATAAAGTTTTTATCATGTGCAAAATTACGCAAATAATTCTTTAGTTGATAATTTTCCTGCTATTTCACTTCTTTTTCTGAGTAGTCATATATACTGACATCGCTGATATTTACACCACGGCGCTCTTTTGGGCCACTGGCTGGATTTGTATATCCTTTTTAGGAGACAACCATTCTCAACACATTTTTCTTAACAGTTCATCTCATCATTATCTTCTGTGGCTTCTCTTTATATTTTTATAATGTTACTGGTTTTATGGCCTTCAGTGGTATCTTGGACCCTTTCTCTTCAGCATTTATCATATATTCTGTTTCCACTTTCACACATTGCAGTCTGTTCTTAACTAATTCTTTTATCTAATCATCCATATTTGAAGAGCCTTTTCAAGTGTTCAAAAATAAGAACAACTGTGCTTGTAAAATTTATATGATGCAGTTCTTTAAGGGAGCAAATAGTTATATTGAAACTTGTCCAGATTTATAGCATTGAACTTTCTTACAATATATTTTACCTGAAAACTTATGCAGATTGTTATGGAGTCACTTGAAAATTGCCACGCAGCCAAAATAGCACAACTATTGCTATCATCACCAAATAAAATGTAGCTAATGATTGTTAGTGTGGCAAATCTTTGTCATCCAAAACTTTTGCTTTGTCTGTGGACCACACTGCAATTAAAATGCCATGTTGATTGTCTTCCCGTCAGATGATGATTGACAACATGATACAAGGCTATTTCCTGTTGACACTTCTTGTTTCTGGTTAGATATATATGACTTTTGAACCATGTCACAGAAGTTACATTGATGCAATGAAATTCTGATTAACTTATAATGATGTTGTTGTTTAAAGTGTCAAACAGCCTACTTTATAAGGATTGCGTTAGTAAGGAAGGAACTCAAATTTGTTGTTTTCTCCAAAAAAAATTTCTGCTCAGAGAAAAAAAAAAAGTAAAATGCTGCATTTCTGGAACAGTTCTAGATATTTTGTTGTTTTTTTTTTTTTTTGTAAGTTAATTGCTACATGATTACAAAGAATTCCTCCACTTGGACTTACCTGTAAAAGTTCTTTTACTGTATCATTCTGAACATTTTTTTTTAAATTTCTGGAGAAAATTTTTATTTTAAGAATGGCTATCCATAAAATTTTGATTTTTTTTTTCTGTTGATTAGTACCATATAGTTCTACATTCCTTGAAAAGGAGAGCTTCCACTTTTAGGTTGAACAGGTTTTATAAACAATTGAAATTTTTGCCGTACCTAAAACCTGTTATATTACCACGTAATATCACATAACAGGCCCATAAAAATCAAAATGTAGCTTTATTTAACATAATTTTAGTTTTAAAAGATGAGTAAGGGACTCCTTTTTCAAGTATTTTAAATGGTTTCAAAATGTATGTGAAAGGTCCAGGTACTTAAAAGGTTTCAATTTATACAACTTCTGTGCACTCTGTTTTGTATTTAAATTAGCCAGTCAATGAACTAAAAATGTGTTCCACTGCTTCAATATCTTTCTTTGATATAGAGTGATGCCTTCCTGTTGAACCAATAGGAACTGGAGCACTTACAATCTTCAAAACATTGTAAACTGGAAGTGAGCATTGATAGCGCTGTTGCTGTCCTTCAGCAAGAAATCTATATCCAGCATCTGGTCCATGTGGTAGCATAAAGTTCACTACAATTTTGTTTAACTCATAACTGGTGTCTATAACCTCCGCAATCCCTCAGTCACAAAGTCATACACACATACCACAAACATCGCCCTTCTCAGGTTTTTGTTTTGAATATTATCCTGCTGTTTCTGAGCTGTTGGCTGAATGAACGAAATTTCTTCTTTCTTGCTCTTTAAAGTGCATGCAATATGAGTTTTCCCATCACTTTGAATCTAAAAATGTGTCTTCTGAATTCCTTTCACAGGAATAGTTTGTTAGACCATTCTTCTTTTTTCTGCTCACAGAATTCTTCGATTTCCTCTTTGGACAAAAGAATGAGGGTAGCATGGTGCTTCAGCAGTCCTCCTACACCATCACAAGGCCCCTTCCATTGACCAGTAGCACTGTATACCCAGTCAGTTGGCACAAGCAACTTACTCAATTCAAACAGTTGGTAATGATTTTTAAAATGACTAGGAGCACCATCAGAAATAATGATGATCTTCTCTGCCCCTGTTTGCAGTTGAAGAATTTTGCGCATTGCAAAGCATGTCCTGTGTCATCACTTATAACTGTAACACTTGTGGTCTTGTTTTGAAAATATGTCACTCTTGTAAAAATTGAAACCTGGGCATTGCTCCAATGATTCCCTTGTACTTCTTGTGAGAGAATTACTGACCAGTTGTCAGCAAAATCACAGTGAAACACTAAACATAGTTTTTCAGCCTGTACACACCCTTTTACTTCTGCAATGTTTTGTTGTTGCAATTTCAGATGCTAGTGTGTTACTGCTTTCATTGACCATTTACCAAGTTCATCAGTTAAACTGTCAAATGTAACAGTTTTCTTAATTAGCTTATTTTACTCCCATGTCGTATATGTAATTTCTGCAGAGATATCTGCTACGTCTTCCAGACAAGTGTCTGTAAAGGCAGTCCTCCCTTTCCAGGGCAGTCACCACATTCTTGAAGCTAACAACTCTCTCGCTTTATGTCACAGACTACTAATGACTTCACACTTCCAACAGATGTGTCATACGTCATGTGCTCCAGTAAGTTCTTCAAAGTTACCAAACAAAGTTCAAAATTCGTGCATTACAAACATAAACAGACACTGTAGATGGGTGTGGAATTACCCACTTAGGTCGTAGTGCATAAAATTATGATCTTCCAATATGTGAAGTTGTATAGTTGCTCTTATAAACTGCAAAAGTTTCTTTAATACTGCGAGTCATGAACCTCTTCACTTTCATAACTTTTTGACCTTCAACTGTTAGAGTTCTAGTGTCTTTTTTGTTGGCACTCTCGCGAGAACAGTCCCATTTATCTTCCAGATAAAATGCCTGCACTATTTGAACTTGAGCTATTTCTACAGGATGACCATAATAGGTATCTGGTCTTCCAAAGACTCCTTTTACAGATCTCACATTTCCTGATTTGTCTACCATGTACTTTGATACTGATGGAACGTGGTTCAGAATTGTCTTCTTTGAAAATGTCCCTTGAATAATAGTTAAAACTTGCACAATATTCAACAACTGAATTGATATTCGTGAAAAATTCCTGGCAAGAGGGGCAAGGGTGCTTTGGTTCATTTTCTTCTGAAGATGGAATTTCTTCTTTGAAGAGTGTGGTCTGTTTTGCTGTAGTGTATTCATCCATAGCTTTAGTAATTTCTCTGCACTTTCTTGATGCATAGAGCTTATGACTCAACTTCACTGATAACAGTTTTTTAACAGGACTGACAGTACTTGATCGATTCAGGGTATTTAATTCTTCCTCTATTGATGCAAAATCTGCGTCATCTCCACCACGGGAGGCTTCACCTTGTTCAGATACTATCATTGTAGTTATTTTGACAAAACATTTAGAACACAAAAATTCGTCACTGGAAACATTTTCACTTCGAAACAGAGTCTTCTAATGAGAACATGTATTCCCAACCTGAACGAAGTCTGCTTTTTGATTGTCATATATATCGCTCTTTTATGGATATGCAAATAGTCAGCACACTTCACTGTCCTGTGGCACCAGTCAGAAGACGTTTCAAACAGTCCTTTTCACAAAACACACTGCAACTCTGTCAACTGGTAAATTCCTCATCAAACCACAGAACTTGCTGGATGGTCTCAGATTTCTTAGAAGCCTCTTCAGTAAACAAATTAGCATTGAACAACTACAGTACAGAAACGTGCAATGAACAACCACAACAAAGAAACTGACAAGAAACTACAACAGAGTGTAAGAAATAACTGCAACAAAGACAATAGATATAAACAATGTAACAAACAAATTAGTAAGAAATAACTTCAGTGAAGACATACATTACCCTTGAAAGTTAAAAAAATGATTTTTTAAAAATAAAACCTGTCCAGCTTAAAAGTGGAAGCTTCCCTTTTCAGGGAATATACAACTACTTGGTGCCAATCAACAGAAAAAAAAATCAAAATTGTATGGATCAGCATTTTTGACAAAAAAAATTTTCTCTATAAATTATAAAAAAAATGTTCAGAATGCTATAGTAAAAGAACTTTGACAGATAAGTCCAAATGGAGGATTTCTTTGTAATCAGAATGCAATTATATTTCAAATAAAAAAGACCCAACAAAAATCTAGAACTGTTCCAGAGATACAGAATTTTAAAATTTTTTTCCGAAATTTGCACCTTCAGAATGGTGTTCGCAGTGTCATCTTTGGAGGCCTATATCTCGTGACAGGAATTCGTTTTGGAGGGGGGGGGGGGACTTACTCCTAAATTTTAACATATGCTGAATTCTATAACATCTGTAACACCTGAGACTATGAAGGTAACCCCCCTGCCTGAAGTAATGTGGATTATGCCGGAATGTTACGTGTTATATATGAAATGAAAGTGAAAGCATGGAATTGTTTATGCCTGTAATCAGTTTTTTATTTAGGTTTACAAAATTTAGTTTGAAACTAGCGATACTTTGATTGCTCTTGGTATGGCAAACTTGCACAGTTGGTATATTGTAGTTTAAGCTTCAGCTGTTAAGAGATCAGCTTATTTTTCCCTCCTTTTTATTGCTGGCATTGTTAGACAGGAAATAAAGTATTTGGATATTAATTTGAAAAGTGAGACAGTTTTCTTACTCTGTTTTTCTATTGCATGATGTGTTTTGTTCAGACCATAGCAAAACACAACAAATAGTTTTATTATGAAGCCATTATTGATCACAAAGTTTCCCAAGTCTAAATTTTCGTAATTAATACCTAACCAAACTGGATTATAGGAAGAACATTTGTGAGCCTTTTGTTATTTATAAATTAAGACCTTCCAAAATTTTATTACTACCGTAATACAACAAGAAACAATGACTAATAATCCACAACAATTATTTTTCGATTATTATGTTTGGTGTCTTCTTTGCTAAAATCAAATACATCACAATTCATTTTAATAGTATTGGCAATAAATATTAATAAAATAATAATCTTCTAATATTTAAAGATAAGTTCATTGTCTTGTGTGGCTGCGTACTGAAGGCTACTGAAACAAGATCCTGGGAGGCTTCAAGAGTATGTAAAGAAGGAAAAACAGAGAAATGCCAAAAGAAGAGAGCACCAGATAATTAATCGTGAAAAGAACGCCGTAGGAAGCAAACAGTCAAAGGAAAAAGGGAAAGAAAGAAACACTCTCAGATTAAAATCAATGATAATGAATCTCCTAGCAAAGCTTACTGACATCCACAATCATTAGGCAAAGCAGTGACAAAAGTTGAGAGAGCTTTACCTAAAAGCCTTGATATATGATGCCAGATGCAAAGAAACTTTTAAAGAAAAAAATAAATATGATCACAAGTTGCAAAGAAAAAGACGAGAAAATGATAAATTTCTATCAAAGTCATCTATTAGTCAATATATCTAAAAACAAAGATGATGTAACTTACCAAACGAAAGTGTTGGTATGTTGATAGACACACATACACAAAATTCAAGCTTTCGCAACCCACGGTTGCCTTTACATATGTCTGCTTGTGTCTTTATATGTGCGGATGGATATGTGTGTGTATGCGAGTGTATACCTGTCCTTTTTTCCCCCTAAGGTAAGTCTTTCTGCTCCCGGGATTGGAATGACTCCTTACCCTCTCCCTTAAAACCCACATCCTTTTGTCTTTCCCTCTCCTTCCCTCTTTCCTGATGAAGCAACCGTGGGTTGCGAAAGCTTGAATTTTGTGTGTGTGTTTGTGTGTCTATCAACATACCAACTCTTTCATTTGGTAAGTTACATCATCTTTGTTTTTAGATATATTTTTCCCACGTGGAATGTGTCCCTCTATTATATTCATCTATTAGTCATCGAGAACCGGGAAAACATGCCATATGTTCAGTCAAGATTACAGTTACTGGCCTGCATCCATGCCTTGTGCCTATTTCAGAAGCACACACTACTTCTATTTAAGAAAACCTTAGAGATAAAGTAAAGAAATACAAATTCTTCTCATTACAGCCTAAGCACGTTTTGCCACAGTAACAAATGGCTCACAGTGTCTGTGTTTGTAAATATTATGTGAACTGCAGTTTTTGCTTTTTATCATTTCTGGTGCATTAACAGAAGAAATAAATATTCCAAGAAGCTGCAATGAACTTGTCTGCATTGTTATGCGGGAAGTAAAGATTGTATTAATGATCATTGTGAGTATTGTGATGCAGGTGCATTTCAAACAATTTTTGAAGAAAGCGAATTGGAAAAGTCTACAACTTTATGCCAATGGGAAGAAAATCACACAGGTTATCTTGCTGTCACTCAAAAGTGAGGCAGCTAGTGCTAGAAGTCTCGGGGGACTAACTTTCTTTAAAACTCATGTTTTCATCAAAAAGTCCCAAGCTTGAAACTTTGAAAAAAATAAATTAAATTTGATAAATAATGAAGTAGTTTTTGCAAGTAGGCTTTGCAGAAAATTATTCACTGATTTCTCAAGATGAGATCCAGACTGCTCACTGGTCCCACGACTAACTTACTGTTTTCACTTCAGTTGATTGAATAACAGCATAAGAAGTTCTGCTGTAGCTGGTGATTTGGAACATGGTAAATTAGCAGTTTGGGTGTATCTACATGTAATTCTTTCTTCCCTTTTTTTTGGTCTTGAAAAAGTGAAAACTTTTTTTTCAATGGAGCAACTGCTCAATTTAAGAGCAGATGTACTTTATCCAGGTTGTTATTTCTTTTAGAAGATTTTGGCATCTCAGGAGAATGGGTCTTTCTTGCTTCCAGCCATGGGAAAAGGGCTGTTGATGGTGCTGGAGGAAACGTTAAGTTCAGTGTGTAGTTGGCTGTAAAAAGTTGAAAATTTACTGTCAGTTCCCTTCAAAGTTTTTCTTAAATATGCTCAGGAAGTGCTTAAAAGTATAGAACTGATCATGGTGTACAGTGATACTATGAGGTATTGTAAGGAAGACCTAAAGAAAAGATGGGAACAGATTTGATCAGTTCCACATTCACAGTGAGCACATTATATTAAATGCAATAGTGAAAAAGGTTGTTTAAGTGTAAGTCAGATCAGTGACTCAAATTTTAGTGAAAAGATCAGAATATTACCACTAGCCAATGATGAAATTGCACATACGGAGGTCAATACTACCCGACAGAATATAAAACATGGATATGTTGTGCTTGTTCATCCTGATACAATTTTTAAAAATGTGAAAGAATTAGATTATGATACACTTGTACTAGAAAAAAACTGGGTAGGAGTGTCATCTATGATGCATGTATCCAAGTGGGAAAATGAAGATTTGGCCAGATCCCACAGCTGAATCTCTTGAGCCTGAGCCTGAGTTTTGTTTAATCGTGGATTTGCTATGTCAAGTATTTAACATCTGAAAATGTTTAATTGGGAAAAAATAATGTTCAACTTTTAATACCATAAATAAAGTATGGTATTAATTATGTTTTTCTAAAGCAAAACTAACAGGATTTACATATGTAGATTTCAGTGTGGTCCAAAGCGTAATACTGTCCTGTCCCAACTTTAAAGGATATTAAAACAAAATATTTTAAATATAAAGAATGAAAATATGTTTCAACTACTGAGGTGTAATCTTTATCTACAAACAACCATTTCAAAAATGTAATTGTCAATAAACTATTCACAATTTACAGAATTCTCACTTTTTATTTTCCTCTGAGTCCCAGCTGTAACATATGTTTATTATTATTTTTTAACTATTTAATTTTAATAGAAATCGTTGGAAAATTGTATGGGAGAGAAGTGCTTTTGGATACTACAAATCATGCAATTTAATATTTATAAACCTGATAATTACATAAAGATGTAAGTGAAATGCTCTCTACCTTCAAAGCAGGCCTCATCTATAAGTAAATTACTTGTAAATCTATCTTGTCATATCACAGTTTCCTGGGGAAAAAAAGGAACATAAATGGATTCACTTGTTTGTAGATGACAAATTTAGAAAAATTATTCTTGTATCATTTGATGTTGAACAAAATTTATGTTTCCAGAATGAGATTTTCACTCTGCAGCAGAGTGTGTGCTGATATGAAACTTCCTGGCAGATTAAAACTGTGTGCCCGACTGAGACTCGAACTCGGGACCTTTGCCTTTCGCGTGCAAGTTCTGTACCATCTGAGCTACCGAAGCACGACTCATGCCCGGTACTCACAGCTTTACTTCTGCCAGTATCTCGTCTCCTACCTTCCAAACTTTACAGAAGCTCTTCTGCGAACCTTGCAGAACTAGCACTCCCGAAAGAAAGGATACAGCGGAGTGCTAGTTCTGCAACTATTTAATTTTAATAGAAATCGTTGGAAAATTGTATGGGAGAGAAGTGCTTTTGGATACTACAAATCATGCAATTTAATATTTATAAACCTGATAATTACATAAAGATGTAAGTGAAATGCTCTCTACCTTCAAAGCAGGCCTCATCTATAAGTAAATTACTTGTAAATCTATCTTGTCATATCACAGTTTCCTGGGGAAAAAAAGGAACATAAATGGATTCACTTGTTTGTAGATGACAAATTTAGAAAAATTATTCTTGTATCATTTGATGTTGAACAAAATTTATGTTTCCAGAATGAGATTTTCACTCTGCAGCAGAGTGTGTGCTGATATGAAACTTCCTGGCAGATTAAAACTGTGTGCCCGACTGAGACTCGAACTCGGGACCTTTGCCTTTCGCGTGCAAGTTCTGTACCATCTGAGCTACCGAAGCACGACTCATGCCCGGTACTCACAGCTTTACTTCTGCCAGTATCTCGTCTCCTACCTTCCAAACTTTACAGAAGCTCTTCTGCGAACCTTGCAGAACTAGCACTCCCGAAAGAAAGGATACAGCGGAGTGCTAGTTCTGCAAGGTTCGCAGGAGAGCTTCTGTAAAGTTTGGAAGGTAGGAGACGAGATACTGGCAGAAGTAAAGCTGTGAGTACTGGGCGTGAGTCGTGCTTCGGTAGCTCAGATGGTAGAGCACTTGCCCGCGAAAGGCAAAGGTCCCGAGTTCGAGTCTCGGTCGGGCACACAGTTTTAATCTGCTAGGAAGTTTCATATCAGCGCACACTCCGCTGCAGAGTGAAAATCTCATTCTGGAAACATCCCCCAGGCTGTGGCTAAGCCATGTCTCCGCTCTATCCTTTCTTTCGGGAGTGCTAGTTCTGCAAGGTTCACAGGAGAGCTTTTGTAAAGTTTGGAAGGTAGGAGACGAGATACTGGCAGAAGTAAAGCTGTGAGTACCGGGCGTGAGTCGTGCTTCGGTAGCTCAGATGGTAGAACACTTGCCCGCGAAAGGCAAAGGTCCCGAGTTCGAGTCTCGGTCAGGCACACAGTTTTAATCTGCCAGGAAGTTTCAAAATTTATGTTATTGTTATTATTATTATTATTATTATTATTAAACAGTGGAAAACCCAGGATGGAACAATAACATTATGAAAAGGATAGATTGCTGCTCACCATGTAGTGGAGATACTGAGTAAGAGAGAGGCACAACAAAAGACGCTAAACAAATAAGCTTTTGGCGAAATGTCTTCCTTCTGCATTAGGCAACATAACAAACACATATTCACACAAACACAACTCTCACACACATGACCTCTGTCTGGCTGCTGAGGCAAGACTGAGACAGCTGTCGTGTGTGAGAGTTGCGTTTGCATGAACATGTGTGTGTGTGTGTGTGTGTGTGTGTGTGTGTGTGTGGGTTTTGTCTAAATTTTGCAGAAGGCCTTTTGGCCAAAAGCTTACCTTGTGATATTTTTATTATTAAAACAACTTAAAATTTCACAATGTTCTGAACAAGGATATGTACATTGCATTTCTCTTTGTAAATAATGCACCAGATGTTAACAGTAAAGAAACCAATTTCTTTGGATTATGACTGCAAAAAGAAACACATTCAGTACCTTTATGAAAAACTGGGCAAGACCTCCTATCTTCTTTTTGCTCACTAAAATCCTAGTGTTGTTAAGAGAGAATACCAAAGAATGCATTTCACACTGACTTTCACTCTCACCTTAAAATATGAGGTCACATTTTGGTAAAACTTAAGAACCTATCAGAACATCAAACTGCAAAAAAGAGCCATTAGAATCATTATGGATGCAAACCTTGAGATTAGGATAAAACATTGTTTACAATCTCTGTTATTTCTCCTTTGCCATATATCTTCATTTGAAACTTCTGTATTCTTTAAACCAAATAGATTTGAAAAAAATTGTGAAATCTGTGATCACTTTATTAGACACAATAAAACTTATGTACAAGTATTACATAAATCAACAGAGCCCTGTACCAAAACTATACTTCCCACATAGGATAAATTCTCAAAAACTAGAAAGCAAATACTGATATCAAAACCTTTTGTAAATTTTGCAACTCATATTTACACTGTCACTGCTTGTACTCATTTAAGAATATTTTAAAATATGGAGTACATTATTTTTAATTCACCTTCACTTGTATACAAATAAATCGACTTGTCGAGTGCCGTACACATAGCTGCTTTTCTATGTAATGGGACCAAGAAAAGTACAAAATAATTAACCTGCAAACAAACAAAACAATAGTTCTGTAATTTTTGGACTACCACTTGTACCTTCTTAGTATCAGTCTTGTTCATCTGTAAATACCGATTGTTTTGTACCACAACTGACAACAAAATACACACTAAGATTCTTTAAATTATTTTTTTTTTTTTTTTGTAAAGAACCACACCATAAAGGAATTATGTGGATGGGATGGAAGTTGGTAGACGTGATGTAGACGTACAGACAAACAAATGATTACAATTTCAGAAAAATTGGATGATTTATTCAAGAAAAAGAGCTCCACAAATTGAGCAAGTCAATAACACGATAATGCGCCTTTAGCCCTTATGCAAGCAATTATTCAGCTTGCCATACTTTTGATAGAGTTGTTGGATGTTCTAATGAGTGACATTGTGCCAAATTATGGACAGTTGGCATGTCAGATCATGAAAATACCATGATGGTAGGAAGGTGTTACCAATAATGCTCCTAACAAGCATGAAGACAAGTAGTAGAAGCTTGCGCTGTGTGTGTGGGCAGCCATTATCTTGCTGAAATGTAAGCACTGGAAGGCTTGCCATAAAGGGCAATAAAATGGAGCATAAAATATTGTCAGTGTACCACTGTGCTGTTAGAATTTCACAGATTACAACCAAAGGTGCCACAGATGACAACCAAAGGAGTTCTGCTACGAAATGAAATGATACCCCTGACTATCACTCCTGGCTGTTGGGCCATACGACAGGCAACGGTCAAGTTAGTATCCCACCACTGACCAGGGCATCTCCAGACACACCTTCCCTGGTTATCAGGGCTCTCATCACTGAAGGAATTTCTACTCCAGTCAATGAGATTCCAGGCTGAAGATTTGTCTGGAGATGCCCTGGACAACATTGGGATACTAATCTGATGTTGTTGCCATATGGCTCAGCAGCTAGAAATAATGATCTGGGAAGCCTTTTTTTCATGTCAGGACCCCTCTGCACATCATCTGTGGCACCCTTACAGCACAGCGGTACATTAACAGTATTCTATGCCTCATTTTGTTGGCCTTAATGGCAAGCCATTATGTGTTTACATTTCAGCAAGATAATGATGCCCACACATGGTGAGAGTTTCTACTGCTTGCCTTCATGCTTGCCAAACCGTACCTTGCCCAGTAAAACTCGTCATATCTCTCCCCAGCTGAGATCATTTAGAGCATTATGGGCAGGGCCCTCCAACCAGTTCAGGATTCTGACTATTTAACATGCCAATTGGACAGAATGTGGCATGACGTCTCTCAGGAGGATATCCAATAACACTATTGGTCAATGCCAAACCAAATAACTGCTTGCATAAGGGCCAGAGGTGGATCAAAGTGTTGTCTGTTATTTATGAAGCCCTTTCTCTTTAATAAATTGTCCAATTTTTCTGAATTTTGTTTGTCTGTACATGTACAGCATATCTACAGATTTCTGTCCAATTCAGATAATTCCTTCATGGCGCATCATCTCTCTCTCTCTCTCTCTCTCTCTCTCTCTCTCTCTCTCTCTCTCTCTTCTTAAAATGCTGTAAAAAGTATGTATTAAGGAAATTTAGATTGTTGAATATTTTATTCTTTCATTGGTATTTTGTTTAAATGTGTAAATAGTTTCTCATTTTATTTATTTATTTAAAAAAAATAGGTATATGCAGAGTCATCTCCTGAGGCATTGGCAAAGACAGTTGTATGGAAGAGATACAATGACTTCAAGAAACTTCATAACCAACTGCAGATAAAACATAAAAAGCTGTATCTGAAGGACACTTTTCCACCATTTGTGAAAGCAAAATTTTTTGGACGGTGTGTATTACTTTTTTCTCATTAAATCCGTCAGTTTAAATATTTTCACAGAAAGATTTTCAGTCTTTATTTACAGGTTTGAAGATGATGTCATTGAGGAAAGGAGGAAGTGTGCAGAGTCATTGTTGGAATTTGCATCTCAGCACTCTGCATTATATAAATGCAGTGCTTTTGTTAAATTTTTTGAGGTGAGCATTGTACTTTCATTTTTACAAATTATATTGCATGCAGTTACTCCATTTATAGACTTAATGGGACTAGTGTGCAACTTTTATGACACTAGTGCCAAAAGTTAAGATGACTGAGCCGGCCGCAGTGGTCTAGCGGTTCTGGTGCTGCAGTCCGGAACCGCGGGACTGCTACGGTCGCAGGTTCGAATCCTGCCTCGGGCATGGGTGTGTGTGATGTCCTTAGGTTAGTTAGGTTTAAGTAGTTCTAAGTTCTAGGGGACTTATGACCTAAGATGTTGAGTCCCATAGTGCTCAGAGCCATTTGAACCATTTTTAAGATGACTGAGTGAAGGGAAAATGAATGAGAAAAAAAGAAAGAAAAAGAAATGAGCAATCAATGTGAATGACAGTGTAGATTTCCTTCTACACAGAAATTGCACTGTCTGTGTAGGAAAATGGCAATTTCTGCACAGAATAGGCATTTGATTCGAAGATAACAAAAATCAGTGTGTTGCTCATATCACGTTCTGTGGATGTGCGTTTCATTTTGAGCACAGTAGGAATTTAACAACATATGAAACCAAAGATGTTCCTTTGATACTTTTTCACAAAGTCATGTTATGCTAACTTACTTTCTAAGGCATAATATTGTGTGGTAGCATTAACTGAAATATTGTTCAGTCTTCTACTGTGACAGTAGGAGAAAAAAAAAAAAAAAAAAAAAAATGTTGAATGTCGACTTGTAACCAATAGTTTGTCTAAGGTGATATTCATTATTTTTATTCTGATGGAAAGGAAGCGCAAAATAAAAGTTAATTTTTATCTCCCTGTCTCCTTTGTTGAACTTGTGCATACAGCACCAGTTCCACATTCAGGCACAAGCCAAGATCACTTAGCATACAGACGAAAGTTCATATTATTACTGTTCCCACTTGCCATACCTTATTGCTGTAAAACTATTATTTTATCATTATCATATAAGCACTTCATGGTCCTATGTATTTCTCAATTCTGGCGGCAGTTTGTATAGTAAATTGCATGTATTCACAATAAAAACTAGTTTTTAGTATTGTGGCTTCTTATTTCTACCTTGCAAAACATTGTTAACTGTAAGTAATCTCATTTTAATCTACCCACAAATCCCATTTGCACTGATTCTTTCATAACTAGTTTTCATTGATTCATAGACTCTGTGCATCTCCACAAACTTTCAACAGAGATACATTATGTGTTGCTGTACTTCAGTATGACACTTGTGAGAAACTACAGTATTGTACAATATGCTGTCTCCCTTGTGAGTTACAATGTCATCTTTTATTGAGACACTTATGAGCCCTTGGATGAGAGAGTTGCTGGATGTGATGCACTCCATGTGCAGCTTCATCACATGACTATTTAAATCAGAGGACACATCTGTTTGTGGTGCATCACTGTTGAAAGAGCCACAGTTTCCATTTAACCCCCCAGGGGACCTAATGACTCTGTTGTAGTGCAGGGACACATGCTGTTGTGGTGTGCCTTCTGTCCTCATGCTGCTGCAATTCATTTTTCTGTGATTTATTATTTGACTGTTATTTATTGTCAAATTTTTAATAGCTGTGATTGAGGAGCTAATCTCCAAGGTCATGGAACATGTCAGTACATGAAATTACAACATAAAAGTAATAACAGATAAAAATAAATGTTTATGAACCTGAAAAAAGTCAGTCCACAAATTTAAGTAAATGCCATCAACAATACAACAAGAACCAGCTTAATTTTTCAAGGAACTGGTTCAAATGGCTCTGAGCACTATGGGACTTAACAGCTGAGGTCAACAGTCCCCTAGAACTTAGAACTACTTAAACCTAACTAACCTAAGGACATCACACACAGCCATGCCTGAGGCAGGATTCGAACCTGCGACACCAGCGGTTACGCGGTTCCAGACTGAAGCGCCTAGAACCGCTCGGCTACACCGGCCGGCTTTTCAAGGAACTCCTTGAAAGAATAGAAGGCATGACCTATGAGGAAACTCTTTAGTTTTGATTTGAAAGTGTGTGGATTACTGCTAATACTTTTGAATTCAAGTGGTAGCTTTTTGAAAATGGATGCAGCAGTATACTGCACACCTTTCTGCACAAGAGTTACAGAAGTCCTTACAAATGCAGGTTTGTTTTCTGCCGAGTGTTAACTGAGTGAAAGCTGCTTATTCTTGGGAATAAGCTAATATTGTTAACAAGAATAAGGAATACATATATGTTGAGAGGACAATGTCAAAATAACCAGACTCGTGAACAGGGGTTGACAAGAGGTTCATGAACTTATACCACATATTGCCCAAACTGCCTGTCCTGAGCCAAAAATATCCTTTTAGAATGGGAAGAGTTACCCCAAAATATAATACCATACGACATAAGCGAATGAAAATCAGCAAAGTAGACTAATTTTCATGTCGAACGATCACTCACTTCAGATACCATTTGAATAGTAAAAATGGCAGCATTAAGTCTTTGAACAAGATCCTGAATGTGGCTTTTTACAGCAGCTTATTATCTAACACCTATAAATTTGAACTGTTCAGTTTCACTAATCCTATGCCCATTCTGTGAAATTAACATGTAAGGTTTTGTTGAATTGTGTGTTAGAAACTGTAAAAACTGAGTCTTACTGTGATTTAGCATGAGTTTATTTTCGACAAGCTATGAACTTAGGTCATGAACTGCACTATTTGAAATTGAGCCAATGTTGCACACAACATCCTTTACTACCAAGCTAGTGTCATCAGCAAACAGAAATATTTTAGTTACCCCGTAATACTAGAGGGCATATCATTTACATAGAAAAGGAACAGGAGGGGCCCCAAAACTGATTCCTGGGGTACCCCCCCCCCCCCCCCCTCCACTTGACTGTACCCCACTCAGACCCCACATCACAGCTATTCTCAACATTGTGAATAATGAGCTTTTGCTGTCTGTTGCTAAAGTAAGAGGTGAACCAAGTGTGAGCTACTCCCCGTATTCTGTAATAGTCCAACTTCTGGAGCAATATTTTGTGATCAAACGCCTTAGTTAATGGCGCAGCACGCTGGACTTGCATTTGGGAGGATGACGGTTCAATCTCGTGTCCAGCCATCCTAATTTAGGTTTTCTGTGATTTCCCTAAATTGCTCCCAGCAAATGCTGGGATGGTTCCTACGAAAGGGCATGGCCAACTCCCTTCCCCGTCCTTTCCTAATCCAATGAGACAGATGATCTCACTGTCTGTTCTCTTCCCCCAAAATAACCCAACTCAAACACCTTAGTTAAGTCAAAAAAATATACCTAGTGTTTGAAACCTGTTGTTTAACCCATCCAGTACCTTACAGAGAAAAGAGACTATAATATTTTCAGTTGTTAAGTGACTTACAAAGCCGAACTGTACATTTGATAGCAAATTGTGTGATATAAAATGATCAATTATCCTTACATGCATAGCTTTTTCAATAACTTTAGGAAACACTGATGGCATAGAAACAGGTCTACAATCTCTACATTATCCCTTTCTCCCCTTTTATAAAGCAGCTTTATTACTGAGTACTTTAATTGTTCAGGAAACTGGCAATTCCTAAAGGAAAAATTACAAATATGGCTAAATACAGGGCTAACATGTGCAGCACAGTACTTTAATATTCTGCTAGGCACTCACGTCATAACCACGAGAGTCCTTAGTCTTCAGTGATTTAATTATTGACTCAATCTCCCCCATCTATATCACAGAGGAGTATTTCAGACACCAATCTCGGAAAGGCATTTGCCAAGAGAGTTATATGATTCCCTGTAGAAGCTAAATTTTTATTTATATCACCAGCAATGCTCAGAAAATGATTGTGAAATACTGTACATATATCTGATTTATCAGTAACAGAAATATTTTTACTGCGAACTGCTTTTATATCATCAACCTTGTGCTGCTGACCAGACTCTTCCTTCACAACTGACCACATGGTTTTAATTTTATCTTGTGAATTAGCTGTTCTCTTTGCATACCATATACACTTTGTCTTCTTAATAACATTTTAAGCACCTTACAATACTGCATGTAATGGGAATACTTCTAACATTTTGATATGATTTCCACTTTGTTCTACATTATATCCTTATCCCACTAGTCAGCCACAGACATATCATGCCTTCTAATATGACAGATGAATCTAAAATATTTCTGTTTGGTGATGACACTAGCTTGACAGTAAAGGATGTAGATTGCAACATGGACATTCTATCAAATAGTCATAAGTTCATGGCTTGTAGAAAATAAAGTGATGCTTAATCTCAGTGACATCCATTTTTTTTACAGTTTTTATCATGCAATTCAACTTGTTTAAACAAAATGGGCATGTGATCAGTGAGTCTGAACAATAAAAATTCCAGGGTTCTAGATAGATGGTATGTTATGACAGAAATCCCATGTTCAGAGTCTTGTTCAAAAACTGAGTACTGCTATATTTACTACTAGAACAATATCTGCAATAAGTGATAGTCGAACAAAAAAATTATTCTACTTTGTTTATTTTCATTCACTTATGATATACGGCATTATATAGGGTGTTTCAAAAATAATGACCTGATTTCAAACCTCCATATTTATCAATAAAAACATACTACAAACATTGGACAGGTTGCAAAATACTCACAAACACTTGAAGTTGTAGCTACACTATCAAAGATGCTCTATGTGTCCACCAGCAGCAGCCCGAACAACACCTATACAATAGCTAAATTCATGAACATTATACAATGTATCTGCTTTTAAAGAAGTTATGGCATCTGTTATTCTGTTCTCCATGTCTTCTTTTTCACAAGGTAAACAGAAGATGAAAATGTTTCCCTTCACATATCACCACAAGAAAAAAATTGCATGGGGTCACATCTGGCAATCTTAGGCCACGAACGCAGAGCAGCGCCTCGTGCACCCTCTCTAGCATTGAGGCAAAGTGTCATTGAGAAATTGGTGTACATTGTTGTGCCAGTGTATAGAGCAAATGATGCCTTAACACTCACTTGATAGTCATATGAGGCACTGACGATTCCCTGCTTACACGACAAATAGACTTTCGTGGACTGCACTCAAACATTTGCTGCATTCTTTCCACCATGTTGTCAGATGTGCAAATGCATTTTAGTGGCAAGCACATCAGTGCCAAAACTCTGCTGATCCCCCCCCCCCCCCCCCCCCCCCCGCCCCTCCCACGCTTGATTGACAGTACCCAACTGAGACCCCACGTCACAGCCACTCTCAACATTGTGAATAATGACCTTTTGCTGTCTGTTGCTAAAGTAACAGGTGAACCAATTGTGAGCTACTCCCCGTATCCCGCAATGGTCCAACTTCTGGAGCAATATTTTGTGATCAACACAAGCAAATGCCTAAGTTAAATCAAAAATATGCCTAGCATTCGAAACCTTTTGCTTAACTCATCCAGTACCTCACAGAGAAACAAGAATATAGTATATTCAGTTGTTAAATGACTTCTAAAGCCGAACTGTACATTTGATAGCAAATCGTGTGATATAAAATGATCAATTATCCTTACACACACAGGCCTTTCAATAACTTCAGCAAACACTGATTGCATAGAAAGAGGCCTAGAATTGTCTACATTATCCCTTCTCCCTTTTTATAATGTGGCTTTACCACCGAGTACTTTATTCACTCAGGAAACTCAACATTCCTAAAGGAAAAGTTACAAATATCACTAACTACAGGGCTAACATGTGCAGCACTGTACTTTAATATTTTGCTAGGCACTCGCATCATAACCATGAGAGTCCTTAGTCTTCAGTGATTTAATTATTGACTCAATCTCCCTCTTGTCTGAATCACAGAGGAATATTTCAGACATCAATCTCGGAAAGGCATTTGCCAAGAAATTCCCTGTAGAAACTAAAGTTTTATTTAATTCACCAGCAATGCTCAGGAAATGATTGTTAAATACTGTACATATATCTGATTTATCAGAACAGAAATATTTCTACTGCGAACTGACTTTATGTCGTTGACCTTGTGCTGCTGACCAGACACTTCCTACACAACCGACCATATGGTTTTATTTTTTTTCCTTTGAATTACATATTATATTTGCATACCACATACTTTTTACCTTCCTAATAAAATTTTTAAGCACCTTACAATAATGTGTGTAATGGGATACTGCAGCTTGATTGTGACTACTTCTAACAATTTGATGTCATTCCCGCTTCGTTCTACAAGATATCCTTATCCCACTAGTCAGCCACCCGGGCTGCCTGTTCCTGCTAGTACCCCATTTAGAATGTTATAATGGAAAGCAACTCTCAAAGAGTATGAGAAATGTGTTAAGGAAAGCATTGTAGTTATCATCTATGTTATCGGCGCTATAAACATCCTGCCACTCTTGTTCCTTGACAAGGTTTAAAAAACTCTCTTTTGTTGTTGGAGTAACTTTCCTACATATTTTGTAATTGAATGTGACATGTGTTTGAGTTCTATAGCCTTTTAGTATTAAAATTTGTGCATCATGGTCTGAAAGGCCATTCACCCTTTTACTAACAGAACACCCATCTAGTAATGAAGAATGAGTAAAAATATTGTCTGTGGCTGTTCTACTGTTCTCCTGCACCCTAGTTGGAAAAAAACACTGTTTGCATCAGATCATATGAATTTATGAGATCTACCAACATCCTTTTTCTTGCACATTCATATACAAAATTTATATTGAAGTCACCACATACAACTAATTTCTGGTACTTCCTACAAAGTGAATCAAGTACCCTCTCTAGCTTGAACACAAATGCTCTGAAGCCTGATCTAGGGGACCTATAAACAACAACAATTAGAAGTTTAGTTTCGCTTAGTTCAACTGCCCATGCACAACGTTCAAATATCTGTTCAGTGCAGTGCCATGATACATCTATGGACTCAAATGGAATACTGCTTTTACGTATATAGCCACTCCCCCACCCTGTAAGGAACTCCGTGGAAAACAGCCAGCTAATCTGTATCCCAGTGAAGGTTGCCTCTGAATTGTCAAATTATTTAAGTGGTGCTCTGATATATCAATAATTTCAGAGTCAACATCTATGAGCAGTTCACTAACTTTATCTCTAATACCACTTATATTTTGTTGAAATATGCTAATTCCTTCTCTACTTGGAAACATTCAATCCTCTGAAGGTGAGCTCGTAGTTAGAGGGCTTCCTTTAAGCAGGTATACCTATCAGCTGACATCCATCCAAAAAAAGATGCAGCTCTTAACACCAACTACTACAGGAATTTTTCCATGGGTGATCCCACTGCCACCGCCACCACCACCACCACCACCACCACCACCACCACCATCACCATCATCCACTACACTGTCACCTAAAAGCTTTGCCAGCCTCCCCTTCCCATACCTATTGACGTGCAGGCCATGCTCAGGGAAACCCGATGTACTGATAAACCCAACTGGCACCACCGAGATGTGACCCATGCCCTCTGCCATCAGCATCCTCCCCAGCCCCATGTTAATGCACCTAAAAGCTGCATTAAGATGAAGCTGATCATGATGCTGAAACAGTTGCACAAAATGCACATTAGTGCCTCCAGTTTGAGTAGCTATCATTACCAGGTCACCACCCACATCATATTCCCCGTCCTATCAAGACTGTTCCCTGCTCCAGCCACTATCACTACCTGATCCTCCTTTGTAAAATTCCTACATAACTCCCCTATGTTGTTCGTTACTTGAGCCAATCCTGCAACAGGCTTCACAAAGCTGGTGCCTGGTACTCACTTCCCAACACTTCCTGCAACTGCTGGCTCACACCTCTACCATGGGAACTACCTAGCAGCAGAACCCTCTTCTTTCTGTTAGGCTTTGCAACTGACCTAGGCCTCCTAACTGCTGAGGACTGCTGCATGTTTGGTCAAATCTATTGCGTATACACAAAGTATGACTGTCTGAATACCTCCTCTTCCTAACTGCCTTCTTGCCAATTGCTAGTTCCCATTCCCCACCATCATTCACCCTCCTCAACCTATCTAGCTCCTCCTTTGCACATTGTAACTGCACCTGAAGGGCACACTTCTTACGCTCCTGCTCCTCTATCAACTTATTTCTACTACAGATTCAGCATTCCCAGGAGAGGATCTCGCTAGAATGCCCACTGGCTTCCCCACGACATTCCTACCAATGAAAATACTTTGAACAAATCCCACACCTTAACCCACTACTCACAAACCTATGACAGAGCCCACACTTCTCACTCATGGTAAAATTTCACAGTTACTAAAAAAAATATACATCTATGTTACCAAAGTTCAGTCACACCAGTAGAACTATTTATAGAACTAATAATAGTGGTCTCAAAATTCTTGTATTAATACTACTACTACACCACAGCTAATACCAATACCAACAATGCTTCACAAAATTATTAGCTAAAACCAAAAAATTCAAACGGCCACTGGAACACTCAACAAAGTTAAAACAGAGAATGAAAATTTTACTGAAATATTTCACTAAAAACAATAAGAAACAACAGCTGAAAACTAGAGCACGAAATTTACTAAACAATTTCAATGCAAAGAAAACTCTAAAAAACACAGCGAGTGAATGTTTTAAATCGTTTTTTCTCCACAAACAGCATGAAACACTGCTGAAAACTATTAAATTTAATAACTGTATAACAGTGCACAAATAAGTTTGTCAGTACTTAGCTTTGTAACCACTACGGCTCCAATGCATGCTGCAAAATGTAAACACACGAAACACTGTCTGAAAATCTGTCATTACTGGTGCATTGACAGTCTTCTTAATTGAGCGACTGCTGTCCAAATTCCCCAGATCAGGTTTTACCCCTTTCCTGTAACTCGCTCCACATCTCTCTGCACATGGGACTGGGTGTTACTGGTCGTTTCTCAGCCATCAGAAATGAATACTGGGCAACCAGTGGCCAGTAGACTGCAGGCCATGAAGGTTATTGCTTGTGCTCAACTGTATCACAAAGAAAAGAAAAGCATGACCCACATCAGAGCTTCACTACCATCACTAAAGGTAGGCTAAAGTCCCTCAAACCTTCAATCACAAGGATGGACATACAAAAACTAGTAGTGTGGAGTTGTCATCAAACAGCCAGCAGGCTTCAGAGTGACACACTCCTCTTCAGTTCCAAATGGCTGCTCTGACACTCCTCAGTATGAACTACAAGAGCACAAAAGGACAAAGGGCAAGCAGAAGGGATCAAAGGTGAAAGGGATTCCTCTAATCCCCTCCCTCATTCTGAACCCATTTAGTGGATATTGTTACATTTCAACCTCTCTTCTGCAAGTAAGACACAGTCTAGGTTGTCATTGTCTTTTTAAATCTAGTTGAAGAATGCTATTGAAACTTCTGATAAATGCAGTGGAACTGACATTATTCAATCTGAAAAGTAGCTTGCAAAACAAATAGCGACTGCCATAACATGATAATCTTTGAACTTCCAATGTGAAGGATGCTGCTCAATCTGTAGCTATGTCTGAGATCAGTTTGCAGTAAGTCATCTAATGTCAGTGGTTTATCATTTTATGGTGCAACAATTGTATTAATTTGCCTGAAATCCAACACCAACCTCATGCCACATCCCTCTAGCACAACTAGCAACAGACTATTATAAGTACTGGCAGCAGGTTCAGTCACCCATAGCTGCAACATTTTCTCAGTTTTTGCTTCATCTCTCTTTCCTTGTCGGTTACTGGTATAGTATATGGTCTGACAAGAAATATCTTATGTTCCTTAAATTTTAATGGATATAAAAATCCCTTGACAGTACAGGGTTTTCAGCAAATACTGGACGGTCATGATGCAGTACCACAGACAAATTTCCTTGCACTATCTCATCTGCTTCCTCCGTACTCTCGATCCGATTTCTTGTCTCTTGTTCACCATTAACAAAAATTGCATTAGCCATACCCTCATTTACAACAGATCTCAATTCAAAACACAACATAGACCTTGTGAGAAATTTAAGACAGTGGTACAAACCCTCCTCCCTAATCACACATTGTACTTACCATTATACTTCAGCAGCACTTTCACAGTGATCCAAACTCATCATTGCTTGGTGAATTGACAAAAAATCAACTCCTATTATTGTGTCAATTGCTAACATTGTCACAATCACAAAATTCACAGAAAACCTCTTACCCTCCTTCACTTCAGTATTCCTTCCAAGGATTGCCTCCTCCATCTTAGTCTGCCATAAAGGAAGAGTAAGCCATGAACTTACACCTTCACACCTCTGAAAGTCTGCCTCACTGAACGCACTATCAAGAATACAAGACAAAGTAACTTCCTTAATATCTATTTGAAGCATGGACTCGCTAAACAATTTACATTTTCCTGCTGTCTCTCATCAAGCAAAAGCTCCACCATATCTTCAGAATTCAACACACTCAATTGTTCAAACCAGTATTCGTCGTACTCACAGTAAGTGATACAGCTGCAGACTGCAGTTGTTAGTCACCTGGCAATGGGTTCTCTGCATGGATATTATTCTGCTGATCAGGTGATTGGACCTCCACAATGTTCGGACCTCAAATCACTATAATTCCCATGACTGTCTCTGTCGTTACCTCTGTTGCCTGTGTAATTATCAAAATGTGTAACATTCCAATTGCTCCTCCAAATTCTATAATCACTATTTATATTGCGATATTGTCCTTTATCCTGATGCCTCCACTTCACATTGTCATAGCTGTCATATTGTGAATCATATTGCCCACAATCATAATTTCTGTTTCGTTGTGTCTTAGAATCTGAATAAACAAATTGGTTATCATCCCATGACCATTCTCATCACCACTGCCATACTCTAACATCTGAAGCAAACTTTGGAAACCCTTGAAGTCATTCTTTCACATTACAGCAAAAATTATTGGATGTGAATTTGAAGGAAGTTTGTAAGACAAATATGAATCATTTCAGCAGGACTGTAAGGATTGTATAAGGATTATTATATAGGAATTGATTTTTGAACAAAATATGTTCAAATAATCTTGCAGGCCTGCAAAATCCAGAAATGTTAAAATTTTGCATAAGTAGAACACTATATTTGACCCTGTCTTGTGTTGTCTCAGACCAATATGCAGACAAGAGTAAGTGCTAAACTCTTTGTATGATTCACTATTTCTAATCATAGTGCACATATGTATAGTAGGTTTATCTTCCAAGTAACCCTACAAAAGTTAAATCTTGTGAGCGTCAGGCCAAGTAGGTGGAAGTCAAAACTCAAAGTGCTCCAACCAAGTGGGAGAACGAATACCAATGGTTGAATTTCTAAGTACTAGAAACTTTTTTACAGTTAAGAAATATGATTGTAGTCAAAACTAGACATAGACTCACTGCATTCATTGTCGTGATGAAACTCACAAGAACTAGGATGTATTTTCTTCCTCTTATGAGACAAAGGATCTGACTCATCTTTGTAGCATGAGTCTACCTTATCATTAGGTGCAAGTCCCTTATTATGGGATGGACCTTCACCAACACCATTACTTATTTCCTCCTCAACCTTTGAGAGTCCCGTATTTACCTCTTGCATGAATTTTCTTCTTGTCCTATTAATCTCCGTTTACCCCTCTTTAAATCCTACTTCTTCTGACTCCCTCGTCCTGACAGGGACTGTATCACTAGGGCTCTGCTCAGCATTATCCGCTAATTAAGCAACTGAAGAAAATAACTCAACAAACTTCTTCTCAGTTTGCTTAAACTCTTCTTCAATACAAAGCAGTAGTTAGCACACTGGATTCACATTCAGGAGGACGGAAGTTCAAATCCCCACTAGCCATTAGAGTTAAATTAGCCATGATTTCCTAAAATCACTCCAGGCAAATGGTGTGATGTTTCATGTGATTTCATTTCCTCTCCTTTTGTAATGAGCTTGTGCGCCATCCCTAATGACTTCACTGTTGATGGGACAGTAAATTCTAATCTTTCTCTCTTCCTTCAAAATTCTTTTCCAAACCTCCCAAAAATGAGCCATGACTTAAAAAAATTGTTCTTGAATGTCAGTAATAGATAACCTGTCAAATCTCTGACAGTTCTGTTTAATTCGTTTCACTTTCTTTGCTGTAAATTATTTTCTAAAGGCTTGGTTCATACATTAATAAGAAACTGAAACTGACTAACTTTTTGCAAGTAGTAATTTAACTTTAGAATTAGAAATTCAACTGTGAAATTCCCTATGTAATTTTTCCTTTAATTGTGCACCCAATTCTGTAAGCTCCCCTGTAATCTCACTAACTGATTCACAGCTTTGTTCTAAACCATGTATTTGACCCTGTAAGATAGTAGCATTTGTCTCCAATTTATCTGTATATTTCTTTGCATTTGCTTCTGTACTTTCCCCTAAGTTCTCATCTAGTCATTTCACACTATTTTCTGTCTTCTCTGATAACTCCCTACTTAACCCTCTGTTGTTACTCTTGCTACTAACCTCCATCTGTTCAAACTGTTTTCCATTGGCCTCTAGTCTTCTATTGAATCCTCTCGCAGTTACTCTTTTTTTTTGCTACATCATGGCCAGTATTAATTCAGAGACAGACAGATCAAATTACTGTTTTGTAACTGACCTAACACTCTGCTGTTCAAACAGAGCAGGACAGGTTGTGGAAGCAAGGAGATTGGTTGGTTGGTTGGTTTCGGGGAAAGAGACCAAACAGCGAGGTCATCGGTCTCATCGGATTAGGGAAGGATGTCGGCCGTGCCCTTTCAGAGGAACCATCCCGGCATTTGCCTGGAGCGATTTAGGGAAATCACGGAAAACCTAAATCAGGACGGCCGGACGCAGGATTGAACCGTCGTCCTCCCGAATGCGAGTCCAGTGTGCTAACCACTGCGCCACCTCGCTCGGTGAAGCAAGGAGAGGATCTGCTGATGCACCACAACCATCAACGGATTCAGGTGGCTGAAACAAATCACAATGGTCATATTTTCACGTAGTGGCTTTCAGCAGTAACATCACTAGCTGCAACACTCTCTGACTGTTAGGCACAGCAACTAAACCACTGTTAAGTCCATCATCATTTCCCTGGGTAGCAGCAACTGACAAGATCTGTGAATCAGAATGGGCCATAGCTTGAGATTCTTCTCATTCCCTGCTTCTCTCAAAGTGGTCTCTCTTGGTTCCTTTCTAACTAAAAGTAGTTTTGTCTGTTCTGTACTAGTTATTAATGACGCTGAAAAAAAAAGAGCAACGATCTCAAAATCATCTCGCAAAAACTGAGTTACAAACATTTATAATTCCAGATTTGTTCAAAAATGTAACACTGCAACAAAAAACAGTTTTCAGCATGTAGAACAAGTACGGCCACTCCTGCAAGGAAATTGGTATCAGATCAACACAAAAATTTCAACAAGTTGCACACTAATATATTTCATTAAATATAAAAAAAAGTATTTGTTTAACAACATAGAGAAACAAAGCCCTTATCCTTTTAATCAAGCAACCTATATAAAACCAGAAACCTATGTTCTTTCAATCCTGACAGGAAACTTGACAGATGTATGGTGTCTGTTAAATTGGATTAAACTTCATTAGTAGCAGTGGGCATTAAAGTTCCATTTGAAATTGTGTTAATAACTGATGCCCTCTTTACAAGTGAATGTAGCACAAAGGATAAATAATAATATTGTGCAGTCGGACTATCCTTGGGAATAATCCTTCAGACATGCACCTGTGTGATGCAACAGAAATTCTTTTGCCATCTGAAATTATCTACTATTAATGATGGTGACCTAGTAATGACCTAGTAGTGGGCACCTAGCAGAATAAGAAGATGAAAAAGCTATTGCCCTGTAACTCTCAAAGCAAACTTACTTTCTGGGACTGGAAAATAATTTACTAAAGCTAAGAAAGCACTGAAAGACCTAAGTCAAAACAAGGCCCCGGGAGTAGACAACATTCCATTAGAACTACTGACAGCCTTGGGAGAGCCAGTCCTGACAAAACTCTACCATCTGGTGAGCAAGATGCATGAGACAGGCGAAATTCCCTCAGACTTCAAGAAGAATATAATAATTCCAATCCCAAAGAAAGCAGGTGTTGACAGATGTGAAATTACCGAACTATGAGTTTAATAAGTCACAGCTGCAAAATACTAACGTGAATTCTTTACAGACAAATGGAAAAACTGGTAGAGGCCGACCTCGGGGAAGATCAGTTTGGATTCCGTAGAAATGTTGGAACACGTGAGGCAATACTGACCCTATGACTTATCTTAGAAGAAAGATTAAGGAAAGGCAAACCTACATTTCTAGCATTTGTAGACTCAGAGAAAGCTTTTGACAATGTTGACTGGAATACTCTCTTTCAAATTCTGAAGGTGGCAGGGGTAAAATACAGGGAGCGAAAGGCTATTTACAATTTGTACAAAAAGCAGATGGCCGTTATAAGAGTCGAGGGGCATGAAAGGGAAGCAGTGGTTGGGAGGGGAGTGAGACAGGGTTGTAGCCTCTCCCCAGTGTTATTCAATCTGTATATTGAGCAAGCAGTAAGGGAAACAAAAGAAAAGTTCGGAGAAGGTATTAAAATCCATGGAGAAGAAATAAAAACTTTGAGGTTCCCCGATGACATTGTACATCTGTCAGACAGCAAAGGACTTGGAAGAGCAGTTGAATGGAATGGACAGTGTCTTGAAAGGAGGGTATAAGATGAACATTAACAAAAGCAAAACGAGGATAATGGAATGTAGTCGAATTAAGTCGGGTGATGCTGAGGGAACTAGATTAGGAAATGAGACACTTAAAGTAGTAAGGGAGTTTTGCTATTCGTTTCTGAAGACGAGAAATTTGTTAACATCGAGTATAGATTTAAGTGTCAGGAAGTGGTTTCTGAAAGTATTTGTATGGAGTGTAGCCATGTATGGAAGTGAAACATGGACGATAAATAGTTTAGACAAGAAGAGAATAGAAGCTTTCGAAATGTGGTGCTACAGAAGAATGCTGAAGATTCGGTGGGTAGATCACATAACTAATGAGGAGGTATTGAATAGAATTGGGGAGAAGAGGAGTTTGTGGCACAACTTGACTAGAAGAGGGGATTGGTTGGTAGGACATGCTCTGAGGCATCAAGGGATCACAAATTTAGCACTGGAGGGCAGCGTGTAGGGTAAAAATCGTAGAGGGAGACCAAGAGATGACTACACTAAGCAGATTCAGAAGGATGTAGGTTGCAGTAGGTACTGGGAGATGAAGAAGCTTGCACAGAATACGAGGTTTATCTGGAAAATATGTATAAAAGTTGAATAATAACTTTATTTTACAATTATTCAGGTATTACAATTTGGTCTCCTTCAAAGTACTTGACCTGAGACGCAATACACTTCTGCCAACGCCATTTTCACTGTTGATAACATTGCTGAAAGTCTTCAGTTGTGATGTTGTTCAGTTGCTGTGTCGTTTCCACCTTGATGGCTTCCACATCTCCCAAGTGCCGCCCCCGAAGCACCATTTTGCATTTCGGGAACATGAAAAAGTCACACGTGGCAAAATCGGGTGAATAAGGCAGGTGGTCTGTCACTGTGATTGAGCTTTGGGCCAAAAACTTGCGCACAACGAGCGACATGTGAGCGGCCGCATTGTCGTGATGAAGGATCCACCTGTCCCCTTTTGCCAACTCCGGTCAAACTCGGGCCACACGAGTTCTGAGACGTGTCAGAAATTCAACGTAAAAATTTCCGTTCACACTCTGGCCGGGAGGGACAAATTCCTTGTGAACAATGCCCCTAGAATCAAAGAAAACAATCAACATTGTCTTCACATTGGACCTTGATTTTCGCGACTTTTTTGTTCTCGGTTCTCCTGCTAGTTTCCATTCCTTGCTTTGAGATTTGAGCTCCACACCGAATTCGTAAAACCAGGACTCGTCTCCAGTGATGACTCGGTTGAGAAAGTCCCCTAGTTCCTCTGCTTCCAACCTATCCTCACAGCACTCAACCCTCGTTGCTTTCTGTTCTGGCGCCAAGAGCTTCGGTACGATTTTCGCACACAATTTCTTCATTTCACGTTTTTGTGTCAGGATTTCGTGAACGATTGTTTTGGAGATTGACAGCTCGTCAGCAATCATTCTGACTGTCAATCTACGGTCTTTAAGAACACAAGCCCGAATTCATTCAACATTTGCATTGGAACTCGATGTCGACGGGCGTCCTGGGCGAGGGTCATTGTTCACTTCCTCTCGGCCATCCCGGAACCTTTTTAACCACTTGTTCACGGTTGGTTCCTTCAGAGAATTGTCCCCGTAAACCTGTTTCAAACACTCAAAAATCTCATGGCCAGTCTTGCCTAGCTTTGCAAGAAACTTGATGTTGACACGCTGTTCCTCAATCAGTGAGAGCTCCATGCCAACGGCAGGTGAAAAAGGGTAACTGTCAACAAGCTGCCACACACTCCCACCTTCACGCAGAGTGCTCTGACTTGAACTGAGCGTTGATGGGATTGATTACAGCAGTAGTCCCACCTGGCGGTGACTGCAACTTGTAACATAAAGACATTATTCAACTTTTGTACGTATTTTCCGGACAAACCTCGTAGAGTAGCATGGAGAGCTGCATCAAACCAGTCTCAGGACCGAAGACCACAACAACAATAACAACAACAACAAGAAATGGTTGATATTTGAATACATTGCTCAGAGCAGAAGTGGTTCCAGTTGAACTATCAATCAAATTAAAACATGATAATATTTGTGTAACTATCTCTGCATAAGGCAGCATTGTAAGGCTAGTGACTATTCAGTGCTATTGTCTTGCAAGAGTAGTTTAATAATTTTTAATTAAATTGATGAAACGAATGAAACAGCAATAAAGACATAAGAAATTTTCCTTGTATTTTTCAGGATTATTAGTTGATCCCAAAAAGCAGAGGGATTCTACACAGTGCAGTGAGATTAATGTTACATAGTTTATATTGTCCTCTCAGCACTGTTATAAAAAGACACGCTCTGTATTGTGGATTTGAAAAAATAACTTAAAAAATGCAAAAACATTTGTGAGTGAGAAATTGGCTTTCTAACATGTAAACAGAATGGGCTCTGCACCACATTAATAGTAGCCACGATGTAACTCTGCTACTCATTCAGTAATATAGTCAAAGCTACACTACTGATCAAGTATAGTTTCGGAGATCACAAGATGAAACAGCACATTATTGCGTGTCACAGAATAGACACATAAGGAAGAGCTGCATGTGCATGTTATAACCGCTTCATCAATACATGTCCATTGCTGCTATTATGTGTGGCTCACCCCCCACCCCCCACCCCTTCCGCCAGAAAAGGACAAGCTTAGTTTAGCGAGAGTGATGCTTTCCAGGTCCACACTGATTTGAGAGCAGAAGCGCTCTGCTCAAGAATTCTGCAGTGAATGTCTACTAACTTTTGCCTGTTTATATTTCTGTATTTCAATTGAGATTACATAGATCTTGGATTTCTCAGTATTTTTGGAATTTTGTTCTAAAACCACGGTTAGTCTTTGACTCCTGTAATCCACTAATGCAGCACATAATTTTCCAAAGTGGGATTTACAGTCTACATCTACATCTACATCTACGTAGTTACTCTGCAATTCACACTTAAGTGCTTGGCAGAGGGTTCATCGAACCATTTTCATACTACTTCTCTACCGTTCCACTATCGAATGGCACGTGGGAAAAAGGAACACCTAAATCTTTCTGTTCAAGCTCTGATTTCTCTTATTTTATTATGCTGGTCATTTCTCCCTATGTAGGAGGGTGTTCAACAAAATATTTATGCATTCGGAAGAGAAAGTTGGTGATGGAAATTTCATAAATACATCTCACCGCAAAAAATAAAAACCACCTTTGTTTCAGTGACTGCCACTCCAACTCACGTCATATCAGTGACACTCTCACCCCTATTGTGCAATAACACGAAACGAGCTGCCCTTCTTTGCACTTTTTTATGTCCTCTGTCAATCCTACCTGGTAAGGATCCCATACCACGCAGCAATATTCCAGCAGATGATGGACAAGTGTGATGTAGGCTGTCTCTTTAGGGAATTTGTCACATCTTCTAAGTGTTCTGCCAACAAAGTGCAGTCTTTATTTCGCCTTCTTGACAGTATTATCTGTGGTCTTTCCAATTTAAGTTGCTCATAATTGTAATTCTTAGTTATTTAGTTGAATTGATAGCCCTTAGATTTGTGCGATTTATTGTAACCCAAAATTTATCAGATTTCTTTTAGTACCCATGTGGATGACCTCGCCTTTTTTCTTTGTTTAGTGCAAATTGCCACTTTTCGCACCACACAGAAATTCTCTCTAGATAATTTTGTAATTGGAATTGATTGATGATTTTACTACACGGTAAATTACAGCATCATCTGCAAACAATCTAAGAAGGCTGCTCAGATTATCACCTAGATCATTTATATAAGTCAGGAACAGCAGGGGTCCTATGAGACTACCTTGCAGAATGCCAGATATCACTTCTGTTGTACTCGATGATTTATAGTCTATCACTACGAACTGTGACCTCTCTGAGAGGAAATCACGAATCCAGTCACACAACTGAAATGATACTCCATATGCACCCAATTTGATTAATAGTTGCTTGTGAGGAATGATATCAAAAGCCCTCTGGAAGTCTAGGAATATGGAATCGATCTGAGATTCATTGTCGACAGCACTCATTACTTCATGGGAATAAACAACTAGCTGTGTTGCAGAACAACGATATTTTCTGAATCTGTGTTGGTTTTGTATCGATAAGTCATTTTCTTCAAAGTGACTTATCATGTTAGAGTACAGTATATGCTCCAAAATCCTACTGCAAATTGAGGCCAGTATATGGGTTTGTAATTCAATGGGCTACTCCTGTTTCCTTTCTTGAATACTGGTGTGACCTGTGGTACTTTCCAGTCTTTAGGAATAGACCTTTCGTCAAGTGAGCATTTGTATATGATTACTAAGAAAGGCGCTATTGTATCTGCATACTCTGAAAGGAACCTGCTTGGTATACCATCTGGACCAGAAGACTTGTCTTTCTAAAGTGATTTGTTTCGCAACACCTAAAATATCTACTTTTATGTCACTCATGCTAACAGCTGTTCTGGTTTGGAATTCTGGAATATTTACTACATCATCTTTCGTGAAGGAATTACGGAAAACTGTATTTAGTAACTCCACTTTAGTGGCACCATCTTCGGTAACATTTCATCGCTATCGTGCAGTGACGGTATTGACTGTTTTTTGCTACTGGTGTACTTTACATATGATGAGAATCTCTTTGGATTTTCTACCATATTTTGAGACAATATTCATTGTGGAAACTATTAAAAGCATCTCGCATTTACATCCACACTAAACTTCGAGCTTCCATGAAACTTAGCCGGTCTTGGGGATTTTGTGTTCTTCTGAGTTGCACTACTTGAACTCTCCCAAGAAGGAAAAATGCAAATTACTTAATAAGCACTACAGAAGTGCACTTCGGCAGACAATTGTATGTTCTTGATAAACCAGGGAAGGACTGACTTGTTTAACTTCTCGTCTTATGGATGGAAAATATGTCTGTCTGATGTATTCATTCACAGTAAAAAACTAAACCGCAGATAGAACCAGTATTGAACCAAGGAGTCAGTGATCAGCAACTTAACTCAGTTAATTGCCCCCCCCCCCCTCACCCATGTTTGTAAATTTCTAGAGCGAAATATTTTTCATTTGTTTTTTGACATTGAAGTTTTGCAATATTTCTCTCTTTCTCCCTCAAGGTAATGCACCACAGAGTCACTGTGATTGTAGGTGTGCCTGTGAGTGCAGGTTAGGAGCCTTTTGAAAAGTGACTTTATCCAAATTTAATTTCCATAAAGGGACTGAATGTCTTTTTGGGACAAGTGGTATTCATTTCTCCATCAGATGATCTTGGGTTAGGTTTCCTGTGGTCTTCACTTTTATCAAAATTTTCTCAGAGAAAATTTCCTCTAACACATCTTTCAGTCCCACTCATTGCACTGCACTCTATCTTAGCTTGTACCCATGCTCAACATATCTTGGCTCCTGTACTTGGCCATTTCAAGTTAGTATTGTAAAAAGGCTATTGCTGTCATTACATCTACATCTACTTCTACTGTTCGCAAGCTACCTCATGGTGTGTGGTGGAGTGTACTTTGTGTATCAGTGCCATTTCCCCCTTTCCCTGTTCCATTCGTGAAAGTTTTCTGTTAGATCTCTGGTTCTAATCTCTCTCATTTTATCTTCTGGGTCTTTTCACAACAAATATTTAAAAGGAAACAATATATTGGTTGAACTCTTGTAGGAATGTACATGCTCAGAATTTTAACAAGAAATCTCAGTGTGACGCAGAACACTTCTCTTGTAGCATCTGGCATTGGAGTTGGTTGAGCAACTCTGACACTTTTATGCTTACTAAATGAGCTTGTATTGAAACATGCTACCCTTCAATGGATCTTCTCTATTTCTTCTATGAGTCCTATGTTGGTTGGATCACAGGCTGATTAGTTCTATGTATGTATTGGTTGGGCGAGGGTTTCATAAGCTACTTCCTTTGAGGATTCTTCCAGTGAATCTCAGCCTGGCATCTGTCTTCCATGCACTTAGTTTTATATGGTTGTTCCACTTCATGTCGCTCAATACGCACACTACTAGATGTTTTGTGGATGTGTCAGCTTCTAGTGATTTTTCTGCAATTGTGTAATAATAGAATAATGGGTCTTTTTGTCTATTTATGCACAATATATCACATTTGTTTATGTTGAGGGTTGTCTGCAAATCCCTGCACCAAATGTCAATCCTCTGCAGGTCTTCCTGGATTTCAGTTCAATTTTCTAGCTTCGCATCTAATCTGTATGCAACATCATCTCATTTATATACATATTGGTTAAAGCAATGTCCTGTGACTCTCCCTTGGGAGGCACATGAAGTGACTTTTACATCTGAAGATTTCTCTCGATTAAGAATGATATGATGTATTCTATTTGCTAGAAACTCTTCACTCCAGTTACTCAGGTCTGATATTATGTATGCTCTTATTTTGTTGATTAGATGATAGTGCAGGACTGTATTGAATGCCTCCCAGAAATCAAGGAGGATAATATCATCCATAGCACCATTATCTGCCCCTTCTGGGTCTTGTGGATGAACAAACGGAGCGAGTTGGGTTTCACTTGATATACAGGGTTTTCTTATGTTCAACCCTTGTCAAAAATGGGACTGACCTGTGCTTGTTTCCAGTCAGTAGGGACACTTCACTCCAATGGCAACCTGTGGTACACTGCTGCTTGAAGAGAAAATAACTGATTAATTTAGATCACATATTGTCAAGTACACTCACCCTTCCCTTCATGAAAATTCTTCTTTTGTAACATGCCTTCATCGTTCGTGTGATGCATGCGTTCACAGATCATAATATTGTTCCGTGTATGAAATGTACTAGCAATGCAGTTTGTCAGAGCCATCAGGAGGAAATTACAGTTTCCAAGTGTAGCTATATTACGAGGATCACTCCAAAAGAAATGCACACAAATTTTTTAAGAAATCCATCTTTTATTCTACATATTTTAAAGTTTTACAGTGTGTAGATACATCCTTTAGAAACAATATTTTCATTTCTCCACATAATTTCCATCCCTCTCAACTGCCTTACACCATCTTGGAACCAGCGACTGTATACCCACACAGTAAAATTCTGGACCAACCTGCTGGAGCCACTGTTTGGCAGCATGCACAAGGGAGTCATCATCTTCAAACAGTGTTCCACAAAGAGAGTCTTTCAGTTTCCCAAAGAGATGATGGTCATGTGGAGCCAGGTCAGGACAGTAAGGCAGGTGTTTCAGTGTTGTCCAACTGAGTTTTGTGATTGCTTCCATGGTTTTTTGACTGACATGTGGCCGTGCATTGTCCTGCTTTTGCCGATGTGGTCGAACACGACTCGGTTGAGCTTGAAGTTTCTTCAGTGTCTTCACATATGCATCAGAATTTATGGTGGTTCCACTTGGCATGATGTCCACAAGCAAGAGTCCTTCGGAATTGTAAAACATCATAGCCATAACTTTTCCAGCAGAAGGTGTGATTTTGAATTTTTTTTTTCTTGGGTGGATTTGCATGATGCCACTCAATTGATTGCCTCTTCATCTCTGGCGAAAAGTTATGGAGCCATGTTTCATCGCCTGTCACAATTCTTCCAAGAAATTCATCTCCACCATTCTCGTACTGTTTCAAAAGTTCAATGTATACCATTTTTCTTGTTTCTTTGTGAGCCACTGTCAACATCCTGGGAACCCACCTGGCACAAACCTTTTTTAATGCCAACACTTTCAGTATTCTGCAAACACTTCCTTCCCCTATCCCAACATAGTGTGACAATTTGTTCACTGTGATGCATCTGTCAGCATTTACCAATTCGTTAACTCTCTCCACATTGTGTGGAGTGTGTGCAGTACGAGGCCTGCCGCTGCAAGGACAATCCTCAATATTGCTGTGCCTGCTTTCATCACGTAACCTGCTGTACTGCAATTGGCAGCAGCATCTCCATACACCTTTTTCAACCTCTTGTGGATGTTTCCCACTGTCTCATTTTCACAGCACAGGAATTCTGTGACAGCATGTTGCTTCTGACGAACGTCAAGAGTAGCAACCATCTTGAAGACATGCTGTGATGGTGCCATTCACGGGAACAGGTTGAACTAAATTTGAAAACAAGCAGGAAGGATGTATCTACACACTGTAAAACTTTCACTCATGCAGAATGAAAACTGTATTCTTACAAAAATTGTGTGCATTTCTTTTGAGTGACCCTCGTACATGTGTTTTGTGAACAATAGTTTGGGTTCCTTCAGGTCCACTGAGATATTATTATTCATGTTGAATTAACATTATCTTCTGTTCTTTTTCAGTCTGGGTACACAGTCACAGAAAATATAGTGGAGGAAGCTCCTATTGTTCTAGTTACAGGAAGTGATGAAATAACAAATAATACTCCATCATTGTTGGACTCATTGGGCAGCAGAATGCCACAGGAAAGTGTTGTACCAAGGTTAGTTCATGATGACTGATTAGCATATGAATACTATTTTATATTTCCTGTGTTTTACTTGTATAGAAAAAGAGATCATCAGCAAAAATTCCCGAGTGAAGTAAGGTGATATAAATTTGCAAAGATTATTGTAAGATCTTGTTCTATAGACCTAGGAGAAGGGGGGGGGGGTCTTTCTCTGGAGCTGGAGACAGGGAGAAACAAAAGTAAATAACAGTGGGCTGGACAAAATTCATGACTACAGAATTTTTTAAGGTTTAAGCTCTCTTGACACAAGATATTTGTATATTGAGCTTATACTTTATTGAGTGAAAGCTGCACCTTTCTTTAACTGCTGTTTGCTTAAAATTACTGAAAAGGTATATTATTGATGATAGTACAGTTAAGTGTTTTTGCTGTAATTGCATGTAAAATTGAAACTGAGTGTAGACCTTTTTCTGGTTGCAATAGGTGTGTCGTATTGTACATACTACTGAATGATTTTATGTTGTGATATCTATATTTTGCAATTGGGGTATTGAAATTATTTCCTTGGGTCCTTTAATAAGTGTGCTATGTGGATTTGTTTTGCTAGGAGTTGGATTTGTTGAGCACCATTTTGTATTTTGCATAGGACAAATACATGGGGATATAAATGGATGTTTTTTGTTTATTTACACCATGGAATAAAAAGATTCAGTTAGAACTGTTGGAAACCTCTCTCTCTCTCTCTCTCTCTCTCTCTCTCTGTCTCTCTCTCTCTCTCTCTCCCTCCCTCCCTCCCTCCCTCCCTCCCTCCCTCCCTCCCTCTCTACTGTCAAGGTAAATGTGGAGTCGGGGGAGGAAGGCCAGACAGCAAGGAGTATATGTGTGTATGAGAAGGAGCGGGAGAGTGGGGCAAAGGGCAGATATGAGCCTCAGAAAAAATGTGGATCAGTGCTATGGAGGCTTAGCTCTAGCAGCAGACTTTTTTTCACATCCAAAAAAATAATTCTGACTCAGTAGTTCATTCCACTGAGAACAGTTTCATGATCAGGATCAAGGATAGCAGTGTCTATGTGACAGACAGTAAACAGCAGCTTTGACACCTCTGATTAAAAATCTAGCCCTTATAATCTGATTCCTCAAGTCTACATCTACATCTACATCCATACTCCGCAAGCCACCTGACGGTGTGTAGCGGAGGGTACCTTGAGTACCTCTATCGGTTCTCCCTTCTATTCCAGTCTCGTATTGTTCGTGGAAAGAAGGATTGTCGGTATGCCTCTGTGTGGGCTCTAATCTCTCTGATTTTATCCTCATGGTCTCTTCGTGAGATGTACGTAGGAGGGAGCAATATACTGCTTGACTCCTCGGTGAAGGTATGTTCTCGAAACTTCACCAAAAGCCCGTACCGAGCTACTGAGCGTCTCTCCTGCAGAGTCTTCCACTGGAGTTTATCTATCATCTCCTTAACGCTTTCGCGATTACTACATGATCCTGTAACGAAGCGCGCTGCTCTCCGTTGGATCCTCTCTATCTCTTCTATCAACCCTATTTGGTACGGATCCCACACTGCTGAGCAGTATTCAAGCAGTGGGCGAACAAGCGTACTGTATCCTACTTCCTTTGTTTTCGGATTGCATTTCCTTAGGATTCTTCCAATGAATCTCAGTCTGGCATCTGCTTTACCGACGATCAACTTTATATGATCATTCCATTTTAAATCACTCCTAATGCGTACTCCCAGATAATTTATGGAATTAACTGCTTCCAGTTGCTGACCTGCTATATTGTAGCTAAATGATAAGGGATCTTTCTTTCTATGTATTCGCAGCACCTTACACTACATTGAGATTCAATTGCTATTCACTGCACCATGTGTCAATTTGCTGCAGATCCTCCTGCATTTCAGTACAATTTTCCATTGTTACAACCTCTCGATATACCACAGCATCATCCGCAAAAAGCCTCAGTGAACTTCCGATGTCATCCACAAGGTCATTTATGTATGTTGTGAATAGCAACGGTCCTACGACACTCCCCTGCGGCACACCTGAAAGCACTCTTACTTCGGAAGACTTCTCTCCATTGAGAATGACATGCTGCGTTCTGTTATCTAGGAACTCTTCAATCCAATCACACAATTGGTCTGATAGTCCATATGCTCTTACTTTGTTCATTAAATGACTGTGGGGAACTGTATCGAACGCCTTGCGGAAGTCAAGAAACACGGCATCTACCTGTGAACCCGTGTCTATGGCCCTCTGAGTCTCGTGGATGAATAGCGCGAGCTGGGTTTCACACGACCGTCTTTTTCGAAACCCATGCTGATTCCTACAGAGTAGATTTCTAGTCTCCAGAAAAGTCATTATACTCGAACATAATACGTGTTCCAAAATTCTACAACTGATGGACGTTAGAGATATAGGTCTATATGATCTACAACAATTCACTAACAAACACCCAAAAAGATTAAGTTGATAAGTCCAAGGTATAAAGATCAAGAATGACAGTACTTCCGCATCTACACTTTGCAAGCCACCTTACAATGGCGGGCGGAGGGTACTTTGTGTACCACTATCACTTTACCTATACAACAGCCTCATTCACAAAAAAGGCTCATAGAACTTTCAACATTATTCACTAGATCATTGTACATATTGTGCAAAGTAATAGTCCTATAGTGCTTCCCTGGGCATGCCTGAAGGTACATTTATGTCTCTCCATTCAGAATGACAGGCTGTGATCTTTTTGTTAGAAACTCTACGATCAAGTCACACAGCTGATCTGATATTCTATATGCTCTTCTTTTTTTTTTTTTTTTTTTTTTTTTTTTTTTTTTTTTTTTTTCTTCATTAGATGCTACTGCGGAACTGTGTTGAACACCCTCCAGAATTCTAGGAACACATCATCAGCCTGGATGCCAGTATCAGTTGTATTTTTGGTCTCGTGGACATGATGGGTTTTACATGATCATTGCTTTCAGAACCCATGCTGATTCTTAATTGAGAAGATTTATGGGAGCATAAAACATGTTCCAAAATTCTACAACAACTCGTTATTATAGTTTTGTGCGTATATCCGTAGATGCTTCAATGGGAATGACCTTGGCTGTTCTCTAATCCTTAGGAATGCTTTGCTCTCTCAGTGACATACAGTACATTGTACTTCCCATGATGTATGGTCCAGATGATTTTTCAACTTAATCCTTTAAAACTTCTGTTTCCTAAAATTTCCTCCCCTCATTTTGGGTGTCAAATGATAAATCACACATTCTCTACTCAGCAGTTTAGATACTTCAATGTTTCCTTAGTTGGTAATTTGTATTCTGTATTTGCTGGAGAGTCAGTGAAAATCCCATTGATCAACCTATTCATTGTTTCAGGACTGATGCAGAGGGTCCTTATCTGAAACTAGAAGGTACTTGGAAATTTCCGCAAGTCCCTGATTCAATATCATGGAGTTCACATAGTTCAGATGAAAGGACTACTTTTACAGATACTGATTCTGCTATCAGTGGTGTTAGTACTCCTTTACAGGTAAGAAAATTTGGAATGTAGGAAAATACTCTCTCATTAGTTCCTTATCTCTGTTGCCACGAGTGTGTTCAAAGTGTTTAGTGTATTTGTCCTAATACCTGAATACAATAAAAGAATGTTGTCCATTAATTTTGCAGCTTGGTACAAATTCTATAGATTTGGTAAATAACAGAAGCATTACTGTTTAAGTATGGTAAGGAAAGTTGTGGCCAAAATTAAATAACTTAGGATTAAAGGAGGCCACTCACTGAATAGGATAAGTATTGAGCCATTGATAGGCATACAAAAAAGAATGAGAACTTGGCAGCCTTTAGACAAATCATGTAAGGTACTGTTGGTGGTTGGCAGGGTTGATACGGCCAGAGGTATGGATGGAGACATGAGAGAGGTGGAGGTCAATGACCAGGTAGCCTGTCCAGCAGAGTGGATGGCCACCACCAAACTATGATCAAGAACAGAGCTGACCTCTCAGTAGTGGAACAAACCACTGAGCACAGCATGCCAGAGTTACGCGGCTGCTTTACAATCTACAATCCATGCTATCTGGATTTGCTCTGATCCCTCCCACCAACTTTTGGGAACTATGTAGATGGGGGTTCTTCCAGATGTCCTTCTTACCAGTAATCATCCTACCCTCAGTCTTCGCTAAGCCACTGTACCCATGTCATCTACCCAACAATCTCCCCCTCCCAATCAACATTTTCATGTCATCATCATTGTATGCCACACAACTCACCAGCTCCAGTGCCCAAGTGTCGCATTCCTATTCAGCACACTGTCGTCCTCCCTCACAGTTGCCAGCTACCCCTTTTCAACTGCTCCTTCCAATTCCCACCTCTTTCTCCCTGTACCCACTCCACCCGACACAACCCCTCAGTGCACTGCACTTCCCGAACTGCAATCCTGGCAGTCTGTGTTCAGCTGACACAGTGTAGTGTTCTTGTAATCCGTGCTTTGTGATCTGCGATAGGCATGACTGTTGAAAATTAATTTATGTTTCTTTGCAACCAATTCTTGCAGTGTTGCTGATCAGAGAGAAGATACACATAAATTAAATCAAAGTTTTACGGGTCTATTTGTAGCTGCTACATAGTATGATGTGGAAGTAGTGTGACCATTTGACAGCTGCACTGGAGGCGACAATTCCAGTTTGTTCTGTAGCATTATTGTTTTTAAATTTCAGCATAGTCCTGACTACACCGCAGTTCAGTGATCAAAGCCTAAATTCCCATATGGGCATTATTAATATGCTTATTACTGAATAGGAGATCTTGGTCATTTTGAGTAAAAGTTTTTTTCCATCTTTTGTGAAATGAGAGGCTTGAAACTATTATGGAATGGTGATGTTTCATGTTGTCTGTGATTTTAATGATGTGCTGTGGAAGCAAGCACTGTGTAAGCATCAACTTGTATGTTGTTGACTTCCAAATCTCTGATGAACCTAAATTGCTAAAATTTTAAGAACAAGTAAATTCTTTTTCTCAGGCAATTTCCATCTGGTCATTTTTTTAAATATATTTGTTGCAGCTGAACTACATCTCAGAGATGGTCATTTTGTGATTGAAAGTATTATCCATGCACTATTTGTCAACATCTTAGTAGAATTTGGAATGCTTTAGGCTGCTGAAGATTCATCTGCACATGCTGCTTATCATGGGCCATCTCTGCTATGCTGCAAAAGTTATCTGCATAAGGACACCATTACAGTGTGGCTAATGGCTGTATAGTACTTTGTAGAGCTGGCCATGATGTCTCCTTTGTTGATGCTGCTGAGTGTGCGTTGTCCATGTGGCTTCTCAATGTCTAGGCGATGATTCCTTTGCTGCTCTGGGTCCAAGGAAAGGTGCAGGTTTTTAATTATCACTGGACTAACAAAATCATGACACAATATTCCATGCTTTATTTAAAACAAAAACACATTTATTGCCAGAACTTAAAAATGACTACACTTGACTGCAGCCAAAACTCAAGTGGCCGAAAACCCGTTGGTGACCAAAGATCACTGTCACAGCTACAAATAACATACAATTTCAGTATTGATTATTGATCGTAACACCTATCCTAATATCATATTAAGCAAATGCTTTTTTACAGAACTTTATTTAGTGTCGAATATAACAAAATGAGGTCTATTTTTCAGTTCCAATTACAATAGCCCCCCAAGTATTTTGTATGTATGAACATGTGAACAAAATTCTGACGCCAGAATAATGGAACTGCCAAGAATATGATTTTAAATAAATTAAAATTTTTCATAGGGCTGCTTTCCTTCAATTTTTCTAACTTTTCACCAATAGCAATTGGCATTACATTAGGTTTAACACTGAAATTGTGTTACACGAAGTAAAGGAGGACAAACAATCGTTAATTTTAAGGTAAATGAAATACAAAAGAAGATTTACAATTTGCACTTAGATGAGTCCATAATGTCATAGCACTTCACATTAAACCATTGAAAAGTTGTAACTTTTTACTATTGGTTTGTTTTACTTTCTTTTGTTGACCACTTCCCTCGCTAGTCACAGTAATGTCCCACATTGTCCATCTGCACTTAGCTGACCCCCCCCCCCCCCCCCCCCTCCATAGGTTTGATTTCGGCTTGTACTGCAGCAAGTCCGTTTCCACAGCTTAGCTGTTTGTATTGCTTCATTGATTATAATGCCATGTTATCTAAAAATCAAATACAGAGATCACATTTTGGTTACATAATGTTTATATGTAAGTACATGGTTAGGATACTTATTTATCCGTTTGGTAATGTTTCTCTAGTGGGAGAAGTTTACAGGCACTGTCTGAGTGATACTACGCAGGTATGGACTGGTCCAAAAGGATCCTTTAACTAACAATATATTGAATAAACTTGCAATACAAATGCATTAACATATTGGGTGTAAAATGTCTTATCACAAACTACAACACTTACACCAAGGATAACCAAAAAATTGTTTTCAAAAGTAAAGCTACAGTCAGTCAATCTGTTACAAGGGTTCATATACACAGTAAAAGTGCAAGGGTAGAATCATGGTTGTTTCAACATTTTAGGATGATATGTATATATCAAAATAAAGAAAATATTACTGCCTATGCTTTGTAGAGGTTGAGAAAGAAATATACAGTAATTCATGTTGTTTACTTAAAATGATTCTCCCCTTGTTTAGTTGGACATTGCAACAACTTAGGTGTGTAGTAATTAGGACTTTGCCTTTAAGACAAAAAAAAAAATAGAAAAAGTTTATTGTTACGAGACAGATTTAGCGCTGATTAGTGTTTCACATTTTAAATGATGTCCCAACGAGTGTGGTGTGAGAAGGTTACACAAGCTAAAAATACACATATTTTCAAATATCATTCAAATTGCATAGACATGTAGAAATATCAAGAACTAACACGATAAGCATATTACACAAAGGAAATTCATTGCAAACACTTCATACAGCAAATACATTTTAAACAAATAATAAACATTTTCAAGGATACAAAACTGTGTCAAAATTAGTCAATGTTTATATGCAACGTTTCATAATTTCCAGTGAAAAACTTTTGTTAAGTCACCTTTTAACTTTCTCAGAATAGTCGTACCCCTTTTGTTTATACAGTTTCAATGAAACAATATTTCTTAGCCCGAGAACTTTCCTGGATTTAGAATACACCAACCAGTATGCATGAGGGTGTGGATTCTCCACAATCTCGAATGGACCCATGTAGATATTAAACAATTTCTTAATTTCAGAAGTTAACATTTTTGATTTCTCATGTGATTTTACTGAAACATAATCTCCAACTTTAAACTTGGTCGCGTTCATCTTGCTATCATGTTGTATTTTTCTAATTTTCCCCCATTTCATCATGGTTTCTTTGACTATGGCTTCACATTCACGCGTAGTCATCATTGTGCATGGTAGAAATTATACGAGTTCAGTGATGATGTTGTCTGGTTTTAGATGAAACATAATTTCATAAGGTGAAAATCCTGTGAAATGTGCTGCAAACTGTTCATAACGTCTTCAAAGTCTCTTACATGGTCATACAATGTAGGATGTTTATGACTGCAATATGTACGACATAAATGACCAATCTTGCACATATACCTCTTAGCTGGATTTGACGACGGATTATATACAGATATTTGAACATGTTTGATTAATGATTTATCAACAAAGGCTTTCCAAACTTATGACAAAAACTGTGAGCTGTTATCCGACAAGAACACTTTTGCTTTCCCGACATTTAACTTTTTTTCATTATCTCTTTACCTATGGCTTTTCTGACAGGGTACAATTTGATTAGTTTATAAAATACATTCACCGTGACAAAAATATAGCAATGGCCACTCCTACTCCTTGGAAGAGGCCCATAGAGATCAACAGCGACTAAGTCTAGAGATTGTGCAGGAGTAATGTTTTGCATTTCACCTTGACATTTTCTGTTACTTTCTTTGACTTGTTGGCGCTTATCACAAGTTGACAATTATTTTCTAACTTTCTTGGCCATATTGAAGAAGTAGATATTTTCTTGTAATTTCTGCATACATTTCTGAATGCCACAATGACCATAGCTCTCATGTGTATACCTAATTAACGTCTCCGCTTCATCTTCAGGCCAAGTCTTCATCAGCTCTCCTAAATAGAGTTCCCTTACACACCTTATAGTACTTGTCTAATTTTTCATAGTACTTTTTCCCTAAACAGCTCTTTATTAATTTCCAATTTGTATCATGGTTCTGGCTGCTCCTGATTTTATCACAGAGTGATCAAACAACTTTTTCATCAGTGACCCCTTTAATATACCTCATTTAAAACTGTTTTCTTAATTCTGATCAAAAATTTCTGTTTCCCCTCCTAGTGGTAGCCTTGATAGAGCATCTGCAACTATGTTGTCAGTGCCTTTAATATACTTAATTTCAAAGTTGAATTGTAAATACAACGCCCACCTTGTAAGCCTATCATGATAGAGCTTGCATTCCTGTAAATAACTTAAGGCTTTATGATCAGAGTTGCCCAACGTTTAGACCACTAGCTTCTGAAATCTTAGTTTTACAAGTGTTTTGAAATCTACTTCACTTAAGTCTAGCTGTGTTATGTCTTTGTCATCATCATATGTTTTCTCCTGTACGAGATTTATAGTATTAAATCTGTAGTTACACAAAACTGTATTTGATCTGACAAACTTGGTGGAGATACACCCCCCATTAATTGTTGTTATGATAAGTTTTTGTCCTCCCCAGTCAAATCTTGCATCTACACTCCTAATCCACGACATCCCACGAATACAGTCCTCGCTGAGTCCTGGTATAATTAGGCATCCATGTGTAAATGTGACTCCCTCAATTGTAAAAGATAACAAAGTTTGACTTTTAACAGTTTTACTATGTTTTCCTGTAGCACCTGTTATTTTCACCCCAGTGACTGGCATTTCAGTGTAACCTTTCTTGCACTTCAGCTTTTTGCTTAGTATTTCAGATATTCCTGACACTTGACTCCCTGTGTCTATAAGGCACTTGACTTCCCAGGTACCAACTTATACTCTAATGAATGAACTACATATGCCATCACCTTTTTCAGACTGAACATATTCATACAACAAACCATTTTCAGTTTCACTAAAACAATGATATCCTGAATTACAATTACCTATATTACTGTCACCTTTATTACCTACGGTCATTACATTAACGTACACATCTTTAACACTGTCACTTGCATTGATAATTTCATTAATCCGAACATTTTCATCAGTGTATAATTGTTCATTACTAAGGTATTTATCCTTCAGTTGTTCAACAATAATATGTTTAGAATTTTGTTACCAATCAGGATATAAAATTTGAGACGTATTAAGAATCATTTTTCTAAAACTACTATCGTTTCTAATTGCATCACTATTTAGCCACATATTATAAAGAAATCAATTCACCTTTGTTCATTGCAAATGGTAGCCTACTTGCACAGTCAGTTTTACTGTTCAGAGAATCTTTATCATCTACACATGTTCCTTCATAAGATGTTGGATTACAGAACCTATTGGTCGTGACACTGACATTAACACGACTTAAGTTGTCAACAACACCCTTGGGTATATCTACAACATGCATATCAGTTTCTCCCACAACCCCTAATGCTTTCATTTCCTCTTTCAAACAAACAAAATATTTCTCACTGTCATCATGTACCATTTCATTTTCCCAAATACTACAATCGTCAACCTCTGTCTCCTGAAAACTTACAATGTTGCTTTCACACCCAAGTTTATTTAATTCTTTGCTCATTAAATCAGTGTCAACAATTTGCTCACCTGGTTCCCTCATCAGTCCTTAAATTCCTAAATAATGTAAATCGTTAACCTGCTGGTCTCTGACAAACTACAAGTTTCTGCCTATTCATAAAATTCAACTAAGTCAATTACTTCCTCTGGCTCTTTATTACAACCAATGTATTGATTCTGAACAGATACTGTGTTTACAGAGTAGTACACATTCTACTCATTACCTCAGATGTATCTTTTGGTACAGCGTAGTCACTGTTATTGGTCCATCTATTATCTATGCTTTTCGCCCCTACCATGTGGACCGACAATGGAGCGCATGCTAGTTTTTTACGTCATGACTTCCAATAGCATTTTGACTCCTTGTGTCACTATGTTCATGCCAATTTTTATTTTCAAACTCCCTGTTATTACTTCTGTTCCAATAGTTCCCAGATTGTCCTCTTGAATGGAAATTATTGTTTTCCCTTGAATAGAAATTATTATTATTGTGACTCTTTTGTTCCCTATGATGAAAATTATGGTTGTTAGACCTACTGTTTTCCCTTCTGTTAAAATTAACATTTCCCCAACTATGATCCCCATCTCTCTGTGTGTGATTGAAATAGTTTTTTGGTTTCCCCACATTGTCTATAATTCTGGCTAGTTTGTCCACGTAGTTTAGAAATTGTTCAGTGTTGTCATCTTGTCCATAAACTAGGTCCCATTGCACATCAGTTGGCAACCTTCTCTTTAAAGCATCAATCTGTGTGAGCTCATCAAAGGGTTTACCCAAATGTACAAGTTTCTTCAATTCATTTTTACAAAACTGTTTCATAGTCCCTATAATTTGGCCCATTGATAAACTTGCTCTTTATCCTGGCTTGTTCAGTTTCAGACCAGAACCGTTTTAAGAACTCTATTTCAAATTCTGCATAAGACATGTCCTTAGAAAAATTTTGATTGGCCCATGACAAAGATTCTCCCTCCAAAAATTTTTTCACAAACTTAATTTTCGAACTTTCACTCATATTAGGCAAAAAGTTGTCCCTACAACTCTGCAGAACGTTGACAGATTGCAAACTACACTCATTAGAAAAGTTTTTAACTGGGATATTGGATAATAAAGTACATGTGTTCATAGAAAAATTTTTGTTTGCCATCGTAGAGAAGATCCAACAGAGAGCAGCACACTTCATTATCGGATTATTTAATAATCACGAAAGCGTTACGGAGGTGATAGATAAACTCCAGTGGAAGACTCTGCAAGAGAGACGCTTAGTAGTTTGGTACGGGCTTTTGTTGAATTTTCAAGAACGTACTTTCACCAAGGAGTCAAGCAGTATATTGCTTCCTCCTACGTATATCTCGCAAAGAGACCATGAGGATAAAATCAGAGAGATTAGAGCCCACACAGAGGCATACTGACAATCTTTCTTTCCATGAACAATACGAGACTGGAATAGAAGGGAAAACCGATAGAGGTACTCAAGGTACCCCTGCCACACACCGTCAGGTGGCTTGCAGAGTATGGATGTAGATGTAGATGTAGATGTAGATCATTGATAAGTATTTCAAACTTATGATTTAACTCTGATATGTACTTTTTAGTTCACTAATGTTTGACTTTGTTTCAACCTCATGGAGTTTTACAGTGTTATTGACTGTTTCCACTTTATCATTGACAACAGTTAGTATTGAATCTACTCTACTTTCAAGATCTTACAGCCATAGATTTTTCCATTTACACAAACTGTATATATTTGCCTGTTAACATTAACAAAACACTTTGCATTTTTCTCTCTGTCTGTGACCAGTTCATTTTTTACGGATTGAATTTTGTTACTCAGACTAGATTTTACTTCTGCACTTTAGATTCTGCCACCAAAATCTTTGTTTCTACCGTGCTTGTTTCTTGTCTATCTCAGATATGTCACTGCGAAGTTTATTGCCCCAAAGTAAGACACTGTCAATTTTTTTGTTCATCACTCCCTCGAGATGTGATACTTTCTGACTTACGGCCCGAAACTGTTCACGACCGTCTGATTCATGTTTTGTAACTGTTCCTCATTAGCTTGTAAGCATGCTGCAACTGTTTGATTTAAAGCTGACGATTGTTCCATCATTTGTAACATTGATTTTATGTCCGACATCTCCCTTTGTGATGAATTAAGACTTTGATCCGCTTCTTTGAATGACTCGTCTTCTGTTTTTATTGGCATGTGTATGTCCCCAGAGACTAACAAATTTTCACACTACTGCTTGGATTCAGCACCACTTCCCTCTTTTAAAATGGTAATTTTTGTGAGATTTCACAAACAAAATAATAAAAGGAATAAAAAGCACTACAAAAATGTAATTATCTTTTCAGTGGGTCTTCACTCATGTGGTCAGCCCACTTTACCATTTTGTTTCGTCACCCTTGACTTCTACGTATTGCACTTCTTTGCACCATGTGGTTATTAGACACAAGAAAATCGTACTTTTTTCTTAGGCTCCTGCAAAATAGATTTTGTCAATCCGTGTACATATAAATGTCTTAATCCCGGATGAGCCCCCAGTTATCATGGGCCGTCTCTACTACACTGCAAAAGTTATCTCCATAAGGACACTGTTACAGTGTGGCTAATGGCTGTATAGTACTTTGTAGAGCTGGCCTTGATATCTTCTTTTTTGATGCTGCTGAGTGTGCATTGTCCATGTGGCTTCTCAATGTCTAGGCGATGATTCCTTTGCTGCTCTGGGTCCAAGAAAAGGTGCGGGTTTTTAATTATCACTGGACTAACAAAATTATGATGCAGTATTCCACGATTTGTTTAAAACAAAAACACATTTATTGCCAGAACTTGAAAACGACTACACTTGGCCGCGGCCAAAACTCAAGTGGCTGAAAACTGAGCAAAGATAACTGTCACAGCTGCAAAGAACATACAATTTCAGTATTGATTATTGATCATAACACCTATCCTAATATCATATTAAGCAAATGCTTTTTAACAGAACTTTAATTAGTGTATAATATAACAAAATGAGGTCTATTTTTCAGTTCCATTACATGCTGACCTTAATAATCAAACAGTGCTGTAGTAGAGCAGCTTTACTGGATGTTATTTTGTCTCGCTACACGGTTTGGAGATTTTTTTATGTTGAAGTGAAGTTCGCTGATATGTTGGTAACCCATTATTAGTAATATTGCACACTGAAGTGACAAGTCATGAGATAGCAATATGCACATATACAGATGGCAGTAGTATCACTTGCAAAAGGTATAGAAGGGCAGTAGCTGGAGGAGGCAGTAGTATCATGTACACACGATATAAAAGAGCATTGCATTGATGCAGCTGTCATTTGTACTCAGTTGTTTCATGTGAAAAGGTTTCCAACATGGTTATAGCTGTGCAATAGGAATTAACAGACTTTAAGCTTGAAATGTTAGTTGGATTTAGATGCATGGGAAATTTGATTTCAGAAATCAATAGGGATTTCAATATTTCAAGATTCACAGTATCAAGAGTATGCTGAGAATACCAGATTTCACATTACCTCTCACCACAGCAACGCAGCAGCCGATTGCCTTCAATTAAAGACTGAGAGCAGCATAGAGTTGTCACTGCTGACAGACAAGCAACACTGCATCAGATAACCACAGAAATCAGTGTGGGACTTACGATAAACATATCCATTGGGACAGTGAGGTAAAATTTGACATTAATGGGCTATGGCAGCAGGTAACCGACATGAATTTCTTTGCTAACAATATGAAATTGTCTGCAGTGCCTCTCCTGGGCTCATGTGACCATATCGGTTGGACACTATACAACTGGAAAACTGGCCTGGTCAGATGAGTACTGATTTCAGTTCGTAGGAGCTGACAATAGCGTTCAAGTGTGGCGCAGACCCCATGAAGCCATGGACCCAAGTCGTCAACAAGGCACTGTGCAAGCTGGAGGTGGCTCCATGTTGGTGTGGGCTTTGTTTACATGGAATGGACTGCGTCCTCAGGCCCAATTGAACTGATTGTTGTCCGGAAGTGGTTGTATTCAGCTACCTGGAGACCATTTGCGGCCATTCATGGACTTCATTTTTCCGGATGACAGTGCACCATTTCACTGCACCACAGTTGTCCGCAATTGATTTGAAGGACATTCTACACAATCCGAGTGAATGATTTGGCCAACCAGATTGCCTGACATGAATCTCAATGAACGTTTATGGGACATAATCGAGAGGTCAGTTCGTGCACAAAATCCTGCAACAGCAACACTTTCGAAATTATGGAAGGCAATAGAGGCAGCATGACACAATATTGCTGCATGAGACTTCAGTGGCTTGTTGAGTATATGTCACGTTGAGTTGCTGCACTATGCCAGGCAAAAGGCAGTCCATTGTATTTATAATTTTGAGATTGTCTTTGTCATGCAACTGAATGAAAGCAATTTATAAATATTGTAATTAAAAGTACTTGTTGGAATATAAATGTGGAGTAGAGTCAACAAACTACAATATATTTAGATTTTATTCACAGCTGTAGAATATTTCAATAAAGATAAAAAAATCAGTCATCAGCTGTACAAGAAAACCTTTATTTGCTTCACTTTACCTGTGTCAACAGTTTAAATTGTTACCTTCAGAAATGAGATTGGCTCAAATCATTAGCAAGGCAATGTCAAAATGAGAATCAGACGCTGGTGTCCCTTGCTACAGAATCAGTAAAACGAAATGACATCATTGTCACTTTGGGCTAATATAACGATGAAAATAGTCAATTATTGTAACTACTCTTTTCTTCACTGTAACCACTCTTTGCTTCACTCTATTTTTTACCACCCCCTCCCACCTCTGTTATGTACAATGCACCTATCTTCTCACTGTTATTAATTCGTGCACAGTGTTTTAGTAGTAAACTCTGTCTTGCACATTACCCTGTCTTCCACCGTTAAGCGCTCAGGTTTTCAAATCTTGTCCAACGCAGTTCCCAACAATCAGTCTTTCCTTCTCATCCCGTATGGTTAGTCTCCCCTGACCTGCGGTTCTGGGTGGCTTTTCCAGAATCTACCCCTTTTCCTAGACCTCTCCAGTCCTTTTCCTTCACCATTCTTCCTTCCCCTTCAACCTTTACACCTGAAGAAGGAGCCCCTGGCTCCAAAAGCTTCCCAATGACAGCAGTCTTTTATGTGTGTGTTCTGCTGCTGTTTGGTGAGTAAATTTTTTTATCTATCCAGTCAGTGTCAGTTTGTGTTATTGACTTTGTAGTGAAGGACACCACTGTCTAATTCTTATTTTGATGTTGGCTTGCTAATGATTTGAGCATATTTCACTTCTGAAAATGACAATTGAAACTGTCAAAATCGGTATAGTGAACTAAATAAAGGTTTCTCAAGCCCTTTTGTGACTACATTGTCCCTACAATTACTGGCATAGTGTAGACATGCAGGAGTGTGTGTATTGATACAGAATACATTGTCAGCCAGCAATACATCTCATTCTTCTCTGTGGAGAAGGGAACAGTTTAAGGCCCACTTGACACAAGTAGTCACTTGGGGCTCCAAGCTGAGACAGCTATCAGATGTGCACCTGTGCAGAACTTGTATCGAGTCAAAGAAATAATGAGAGAATTAGCATAGGGGTGCAGGTACAGGATTCCTGAATCATCATTTCGGCAAGATCCACGTGTATGTGGTTTTTGTCGCTTCATCTGACCTGTTATGAAGTTTCAAGTGTAGATCTATTTTTTGTTTATTACTGATGTACTTGTGCATTGTAGTGTTGGGTTTGTGATGTTATGGATGCAGGGAAGGGAGAGGGCAAAACCTGGTGCTGGAACATAGTCTAAGCCTCTCAAATAGCACCATATAGGCTGCCAAGCTTCAAGTCACCATCCAGCAGTTGGATCACCATCAACTGTGTCACATGCCCTCAATTCATGAGAGGTTTGAATTTAATCCAGAACATTGGCAGGAAGACTGGTGATCACCCCCCCCCCCCCCCCTGCCCCCCTCCCTCCCCTCCTCCCTTGCTGGCCAAATCCTGGCAGTGATAATTTTCTACCACCAGGATTCGAACCAGCTTACCTCTAAGTCAAGTGTCATGGCACAAGGGTGTTTTAGTGACATCAGCTGCAGGAACAGGTCAGAAATTGTTTATAGGTTGTATTATTGTTAATAGTAAAATTTGACATCATTGTATAGGTAATATAAGCAAAAATGTTTCAGTGAACGTAGGCACACGAGTAAGCTGTTGGTGAGGTAGCTGCAAATTTATGGTTATGAGCATCAATGACTTCACTAACAAATATTGTCGAGGTTAGGATATTAGTATTTTAATGTTAACTTTTGTTGATTTTTAAGTCCCCACCCTAAAAATAGGGGTAAAATTGCACCTAAAGCCTGTCTTAATAAGAAATACAACACTACTACAGCATCTGTTACATATTACAATTTGCTGTACACTTGTATATGCTAAAGGTGGTGTTGCACATACGAGCTGTGACAATAAAGTAATGAGACTGATTTTCTTAGCAAGATGTGGAACCCTGCAGGCTTGGGTAGGCACAATATCTTTGACCTTGGTGTATAAGCTGCTTCTAGTCCAAGCGGCACATCGATGCAACTGCTCAGTAATGAGTTGTGATGTAGTAAGTTAACCCATGTTTGTGTCTCTCGTCACTGAAATGGAAGTGCATAATATTGCGCAATGGTATGCCATTTCTTTTTGCATTAAATTGGGTGAAAACATGACGACAACTTACAGTAAGCTTCAGAAGGCTTTTGGAGAGGAGATTATGTCAAGAGCTCAAGTTTTTCGTTGGCATAAAATGTTTAGTGAAGGCAGAATGAATGTTGAAGATGAAGGCTGCAGTGGATGCCCATCAACCTCACGGACGGATGTCAACTTGGCCAGGGTTTGTGAACTCGTACGATCTGATCGAAGATTATCCATGAAAATGATTGCAGAAGAACTGAACATCAATCGAGAAACGGTTCATCTAATAATAACTGGAGATCTTGGAATGAGAAAGATTTGTGCAAGAATGGTCCACAAAAATCTTGCACCACAACAGCGAGAAATACAGAAAAATGTGGCAGCCGATCTGTTAGAGCAAACTGGAAATCAATCCCGAATTGTTGAGCTCTGTTATCACTGGTGATGAAAGTTGTTTTTTTTTCAGCATGATCCAGAGACAAAATGCCGAAGTTCGCAAAGGTGCTCAAAGGGATCATCCAGACCAAAAAAAGCTCGCATGTCAAAGTCAAAAGTGAAATGCGTGCTTGTGTGCTCCTTTGATTCCATGGGAATTGTTCATAAACAGTGGGTGCCTCCTGGACAAACAGTTAACCAACGTTACTACAAAGAAATTGTAGAAAGACTTCGTAAAAGAGTTCTTCGTGTCCGTGCCAACATGGCTGATAATTGGATTCTGCATCACGATAATGCGCCATCCCATACTGCTCTGTCAGTACAGCAATTTTTAACCTCAAAACAAATTTCAGTACTACCACAGCCACCTTATTCAGCAGATATTGTTCCGTGCGACTTTTTTCTATTTCCAAAGTGTCAAAATGTCAGCGAAGGGACACCATTTTCAAACAACACGAGATGTCCAAAAAGCTGTGATGAGGGTCTCGGAGGATATTACAGAAGATGGGTTCCAGAAATGTTACCATCAATGGCAGAAGCGCTGGAAAAAGTGTGTGCAATCAGAAGGCAACTACTCTGAAGGAGACAACACTAAACTTGACTAAAATGGTAAGCAACTTTTTTTCTTTTCTTTTTTTTTTTTTTTTCCCCACATCAGTCTCATTACTTTGTTTTCGCACCTCGTACTGTCCTTATATTTGGATACAACACTGCACTCCTCTCTACAATGATTTACAAATTCTTTCAAGTACCTCTGGTCCATGTAATAAATTTTAGAAATACTGTACAATTCACTGTTTTAATCATGAAATTGTATTTATTTTTGGAGTTCTTACTAAGAGTTCAAGGAAAAGCAACTAACGTCTGATACGGCATCAAATGATGTTGCTCTTCTGGAAAAATATTCTCGAACTGGCCCTATCACTGAAGCTTGTTTATTTTATTTTTTTTTTAGTTTTTCTGTGGCATTGCCATAAAATGAACCACTCCCCACTCTATTCCCTCACTACCAATATACACAGCATAAAAGGAGGACCTAGTTGTGAGGCAACCCATCGTATTTTCCAACTCAAATGCTGTAGGAATGGTTACCAGTATAATGTCAGGATGAATGGACAGAGAGTGAGCTTACTGTTAGTATTGTCATGAAGGATTTTGTGAACCACAGCTGCCATGACTTCAGATTCTGCTTCTCTAATTAGGCAGGTTTTTGTTTTTCATCTGAACATTTGTATCTATAACTCTGCAAGTGCCAACTTGTTCTACAGCTCTCTTGATTTGCGCCTTCACTTTCTCTAATCCCTTTAGTTGTCTTTTACTTCCTTTCCCTTTTTATCATTCCATGCCCACATTTTCTTTTTCTGTATCCCTCTAATATTTTGTGATTTCCCTTGCTGCCTTTTCTTTCCTTTGTTTCTGTCAGCCATATTTGTCTAAGAAAAGTTTCTGTTTCCACTTTCTCCAGTCCATTCTGCAACTTCAGATCCCTCAGATTATCAAACGTTGGTGGCATTTCATTACTGTTTTCTTCCTCCTCCTTTTCTACTATGCTTTTTCCTTCATCATCCATTGTGAATGACTTCTATACGTCATGCTAGATCTGTTTTTTTCTGTCCTCCTGCTATTACTTGTCTTTACTTGGCAAATGAACTTCTGATTAAAAGTATGGTAATGTTTATACTTTGTTCATATGTTTGTTTGGTGTCAAGTGGTGAGTGGGAGTTTTCTTATGCCTTTGACATAGTTTCGTTTCATTTTTGAAACTTTATTTCTATAGGTACAGATAACAATATGACTTAAGTCTACCACCAAGCCAAAATGAGAATTGTTTGTGCAAACCATCAAGGTTTTTTTTAACTGCATTGTTATTAATTTCACTTGGTCTTTTACACCATCAAAATAAAATTAAAAAAAAAACGACAGTGAAATTAGATCTACCAGTTATTTTAGTTCATACTTGGAGTAGAAAATTTTACATTTAGGCACCTGTAATGGGTACCAAAGATAAAATATGTTTTAACAAGTGTGTGTTTTTAAGAATTGGTAAGAAATAAGATGACAGTCACTAGGAGGAGAACTGGGACATAATATTAATTTGTTATTGAGATGCCATATTTGCCAAAGAGAAAAAAATACCATCTGCAAAGCTGTATTGTGCATTAGACTAGATTAATCAGAAAGTAACTACCTTTTTATCCTGGTTTGTAAGGAATTGCCAATTCTTTGTGTGGAATGCTGTTTAAATACATATCATAAATTTAAAAAATGTTTGTAATAAAATGTTTAATTTTACATTTAAAGAAACATTATGTGTGTGAGCTTTTATACAAAGTTGTATGCTAGATTAATCTGGGTGTGGAAATAAAATTCTGTTCCCTGTATCTTACTTTATTAAAATGCTGCTTACTGACACAAAATTTTGTAAAATGTTGGAGAGCTCAGCATTCATTGCTTTCTCTGTTTTCCAAATTTCTGTGTGATAAATAATGTATTAATCAAATTGAGTAAGGCTGTATAGTCTATGCTGAAAATATTCTAACAAAAGCTACTGATTGCTTTTGGACAAGTGAAAAAATTACATAATTTTTTTTATGTGAAAGCCACAAGTGTTTTGTTTTGTTTTTACTTTAATTTGTTTGAGCAACTTTCTGTGTATTGCTCAAGTGTTTTTTTCCATTTTGTGCTTGTTTCAGGGTTCAGATCTTCAGTTTTTTGATCCTTTGCAATCTCCAGAAAGAACAAGTAGAGCAACATCATCACAAGTCAGCAATAGCTGGTTACTTTCAATGCCAACATCTTCAGTAACAGAGGATGACCTCATATCATACAGCAATGAACAGACCATCAGGGCATCTAGTGATGGAAATTGTTTGATACTTGATGCTAGTAAGCTTACTCTGTATGACAGCCAAGCTTTAGAAACTGTGACAAAAGAAGCTGGGCATTCTGAGCAAGTAAATTTTGCCTCAGAACTAAGCAACTGCAACCGGCAGGATGTAGCTCTGGGTGACATATTTGGTACTACTTCTGGTCAGGAAGCTGGCTACATATTTGAAGCAGCACATCATGTAACTCTAGCCCAGCAGCAGGAGGCAAATGGGAACTATGAAGCAGCTTTTACTTGCTACAAAACAGGAATTGCCTGTCTTCTGAATGGAGTACAAAGTAGGTGATCGTGCTTATTGTTTTATTACTTGGCAGTGTTTTCGAATATTGGAATGGTGCTTCAGTTTTATTTTACTATGACCTAAGGTACTTAACATTACATGACCTTTATGACATCTGTAATTCATGAGAATGTAGGGAACATTAATAGTTATCATCACAGTCCTCTTCAAATCAGATTCCTTTTTGGTTTGCTTAACCATCCTACTACCAGGATTTTTTGCCCACTGAGTACCACTGGGATCATACAGACTCCCAGTAATTCACACCAGATATATTGACAGCACTTTGATGGAAAAAAAAACCATACATTGCAGCTGTTCAGTTTAACAATAATGATTCTGCTTTGATAAATATTAACGTTCAAGAAAGAAAAATAAATTCAGATTGGGGTCATATTGACCCCAGTGTTACACAGTGCAGAAACCATGAATAAATTTTAATGTGTTGAAAATATGAAAGTGAATAAAACATCATTGGATACAGTTGATTTACAAGGGGACTTTCCATCTCAGTTTGGGATGAGACTTCACAGGTTGGTAGTATACCTCATGGGTGTCCATTCATAGTAGTCTTAATGCGCACTACCCAGAAAATTCTGAGAAAAAGGGCCCTAAAGTTTTAAGCATAACTTATACACACCTCATATGAGGTCAGAAATAGCATTCCAGTATACAGGTGAAATAGCTCAGTCAGTAGCAGGCTAGAATGTCAGAAGGCCTATCCGGGCTGTCACAGGCTACTTAAAATGTGAATGACAGTTGTCAGTACTTTCTTTTTAAAAAGTTGAATAATAATTGCATTTGTAATGGAGGTAAATTAAAATACTCATTACTGTCATTACAATGTTATTACAAAATTGGGTGATATTATAAGCTGTGAAAAGATTATAAATAATCATAGTAAATTCGTTGAACCAGTGCCTTCGTGGAAAAGTAGCTGTTGCTTTATTGGTAGGTGGTTAGAAAGTGTCAGGATCTGCACAAAACCAATCAAGCAGTGCCAGTTCATTCCTGACTTACACAGAGATTGGAGCATTCTGTACTGTGAAATGTTATCAGAAGTTTTACAATATTATGGATTAAATGTGCTGTCAATGAAGACTTTGTGATAGTATCAGAAGCTGCAGATTCATTATATGATTAAGTGTCGAAGGTGATGTTAAAAGATGCAGTTGTTTATTATGAAAGCATACTTGCTGCAAATAATTTGATTGCATTGTAATCTTAAATGGCAATTTCTCATAAACCAATGTTGGTGGGTGAAGAAAGTTAGAGACATATTATGGATACGTTGACTGAAAAAATACTTGTGACTGATGATGAACTTGCTCACAAAAATGAAAACTGTGAAGGTGAATCTTTTGAAAAGTATGAAGACTGCAGCTCATCAGATGAATATGAACCAGAAGAAAAGAAGGCAAAAGAAGTAGACAGTCTTTCTTTGGATTATAAAATTAACATTGTTAATATCGCAAAGGCTCCCCCCGTGTTGAAACTACAAACATTACAAAAGAAAATGAAGTAGCTGGTTAAGAAAGAAGGAATGTTTATCCCAATGGGAAGAAGAAATAAAAAGAGGAGGTAATCAATTTGATACATATGCAGCAATCAGTTCCTGGATGTATGGTCATTTTGTTGAAGTCAGAGAGAATTATCAGCAAGTGACCTCATGTGATTTACAACATTTGGCTTTAGTAGCTGCATAACAGTTTACAGATTTTGAATTTAAAGCTTCTGACAGCTGGATTCATAGAGTCAAAAGTGAGCATGGAATTCGTCAGGAAAAGGTGACAAGATTTGTTTCAAAAAAAGAACAGCGATGATCAAAGAAACCTTGGCTGCTGCAGATACTTTTCAAACCCATAAATTAAAACTGATACAGAATTTCAGTAAAGATTTTGTTATCAACACTGACCAGGCAGGCATTTATTGCAGTGTGTTTAAAAATTCATTTTCCTCTACTCTGACAAACACTTCAATTTCGGTTGTTTTTCCTTTCCGGGACGTCAGTATCATTCACTGTACAACAGGGACCTAGCTGTCAGAGGAAGTAAAAATGTTTTCGTCAAAAGACATGACATGAACAAAGTGACACATACATTAGGGTGTCCATTCGTCCCGTTTTTCCCGGGACAGTCCCGTTTTTTACCAAAGTGTCCCACTGTCCCGAAAGTTTTTTTGGGGACGCTCAAATGTCCCGTATTTTTATGATTTCACTTGGCTAGAGTATTTTACGCTACTGGTTGTTTGATTTGCTATTAACTGCTCAATTATTTACCCTAGGAAGCATGTGATGACTTTCAGGATGCCCAAAACATGTACCGAACTGTCAATGAACACAAGTAATTTTAAACGCACTATAGGTTACGAATAACAACGAAGATTCTTCTCTTCTAAATTGATCCACTGAATCTGTCCTTTCGGTCCAGAGATACTCTATACCACTAATACTTGCTCTCTGGCTTTCATCACCTCACTGTTAATGTTTTGCACTGTGCAATCACTGTTTCATTATGCCAAAACAAAACTGTAATTTTAACAGCAATATAAAGAGCAAGTTTCCTTTCATCACTGGTAGTGGAGAAACTGTACAACATATGTTGTGCAGATCAAAATTTACTATTGATCATGGTGTAAGGTCTGACATTGTGAATCACATTAAGATTAAGAAACATCGCATGAGTGATCAAACGAAAAGAGCAAACAAATGCATGAGTGACTACTATGTAAACTTAAAATTTGTAGCAGAAATGGATAGGCAGTTGGCAGCACAAGAAGCTACGTTTGCATACCACATTGCAATGCATAACCATAGCTTTAAGTCAATGGACTGTACTACAGTAATTGTTAAAAACTTTTCAATCCTATATTCACATGTGGACACACAAAATTTAATGCAATCATTTCAAATGTTATTGCACCGTATGCAGCTCAGCAGGTTTTAAATGAACTGAAAAGTGCTCGATTCATTTCTGTAATGATTGATACATCGAATCATCTGGATTTGAAGTTGGTTTCTCTCCTTATCAGGTATTTTCACCCTGAAAATGGTACCACAGTCAAAGTGCTCGAATTGCTTAATTTAGCTGGAGAAACTTCAGATTTACTTCATAATTATGTGCTGGAGGTTTTAAAGAAATATGATCTTCAGGGAAAGGTGATTGTAGTTTCTGCAGACAACACTAACACCAATTTTGGTGGCAAGCAGAGGAAAGAAAAAAAAAAAAAACAATTTGTTCTATAAACTGCAACAGAACACAGTGAATAATATAGTAGGTGTTGACTGTCCAGCACATGTGGTGCACAATTCTCATGCCTTTTAAAGCATTTGACTGGGTTACTACTGAAAAGGAGCAGCTACAGTAAAGGATATTCAGGACTGTTGTGTTTTTGTTAAAAGTATTGTACCAAATTTTCCTGTTGACGAAGACGAACTGTTTGATGAATTTTCATGTGCACAGAACTTAATAAAAAGTGAAGAAGGAGACAAAGAAAGTGTAAGTGCAACATGGTCTGAAATATTTGCTTATTTCAAAACTAAAAACATTAACATGAAAAACATGATTCATTTGGTGGAGTTTTGTCTGGCAATTTCTGGGCCATAGTGTGGCAGAATAATTGTAAAAAGTTATTTGCGGTCATCTGAGTGCACGTTTTAAAGGTAACTTGTATGTGTATTAAATTAGTCTACACAATATTTATGTCCCATTTTTTTTTCTTCATTGTCCCAGGTTTTTCTCTAATTTATTTTAAATGTCCCCTTTTTCAATGAAAATGAAATGGACACCCTAACATACATATACCACTCAATATGCTCTCACTGTCTGGAAACATTCTATCTCATGTGTTTGTTTACAAGAGACAACCAGTAACTTTGGTACCTGAGTACAAAAGAACAGTAAAATAATATAAGTAAAATTAAAAAAAACTTTGTAATAGTGTGTTCAAAATCTGAGAAGCCAACAACAGAACTCTATACTGACTATCTCAACCGATGTTTGAAGTCTTATGTCGGTCAAGAATGGTTTCTGTTAATTATTGACTCTTGGGCTGGAAAATCAAATCCTGAATTACACAACAAAATCTTTCAGGATGATGAGAAATCACTAACATTTACGGTTAGTGATTCCTCCAAAATGTACTCCACTTGTTCAAACATGTGATGTCTGTTTTTGTAGACAAGTAAAAAATCTAATAATTTGTATACAAAATTGCACTTACCTTACTGAAAATAATAGAGAAATAAATTCTTGCAAAACTATAAAAATACAATCAATAGTCCATCATAAGCTGCCATTGTCAATTTTTAAGGAAATGATCCGATATGCCTGATATGCTTCCACGATTTCTAATGAAAGATAAATTTTCAGGAATGTTAACGAAGTATGGTTTTCAACAGATCTTAAAAAAAAAAGGGTTGTTCCTACAAACATTCATCCTTCATAAATTGTGCAAGATGCCAAAATACTTTTTGTTTTCATTGTTTTTATGACAATTATCATTCTGGTGCCTGCACATAAAATACAAAATTGATATATATATATATATATATATATATATATATATATATATATATATATATATATATATATAGTTATAATAGAAGGAAACATTCCACGAAGTATATATATATATATATATATATATATATATATATATATATATATATATATTAATAGAGGGAAACATATATGTAAAAAGAAAGATGATGAGACTTACCAAATAAGAGCGCTGGCAGGTCGATAGGCACACAAACATACACACAAAATTCTAGCTTTCGCAACCAACGGTTGCCTCGTCAGGAAAGAGGGAAGGAGAGGGAAAGACGAAAGAATTTGGGTTTTAAGGGAGAGGGTAAGGAGTCATTCCAACCCCGGGAGCGGAAAGACTTACCTTAGGGGGAAAAAAGGACGGGTATACACACGCGCACACACACACATATCCATCCACACATATACAGACACAAGCAGACATATACAGAGGCAAAGAGTTTGGGCAGAGATGTCAGTCGAGGCGGAAGTGCAGAGGCAAAGATGTTGTTGAATGATAGGTGAGGTATGAGTGGCGGCAACTTGAAATTAGCGGAGATTGAGGCCTGGTGGATAACGGGAAGAGAGGATATATTGAAGAGCAAGTTCCCATCTCCGGAGTACGGATAGGTTGGTGTTAGTGGGACGTATCCAGATAACCCGGACGGTGTAACATTGTGCCAAGATGTGCTGGCTGTGCACCAAGGCATGTTTAGCCACAGGGTGATCCTCATTACCAACAAACAACATCTGCCTGTGTCCATTCATGTGAATGGACAGTTTGTTGCTGGTCATTCCCACATAGAATGCGTCACAATGTAGGCAGGTCAGTTGGTAGATCACGTGGGTGCTTTCACACGTGGCTCTGCCTTTGATCGTGTACACCTTCCGGGTTACAGGACTGGAGTAGGTGGTGGTGGGAGGGTGCATGGGACAGGTTTTACACCAGGGGCGGTTACAAGGGTAGGAGCCAGAGGGTAGGGAAGGTGGTCTGGGGATTTCATAGGGATGATCTAAGAGGTTACGAAGGTTAGGTGGGCGGCGGAAAGACACTCTTGGTGGAGTGGGGAGTATTTCATGAAGGCATCCTTCATGAAATTATATATATATATATATATATATATATATAATAGAGGGAAACATTCCACGTGGGAAAAATATATCTAAAAAGAAAGATGATGAAACTTACCAAACAAAAGCGCTGGCAGGTCGATAGACACACAAACAAACACAAACATACACACAAAATTCTAGCTTTCGCAACCAATGGTTGCCTCTTTCCTGACGAGGCAACCATTGGTTGCGAAAGCTAGAATTTTGTGTGTATGTTTGTGTTTGTTTGTGTGTCTATCGAACTGCCAGCGCTTTTGTTTGGTAAGTTTCATCATCTTTCTTTTTAGATATATTTTTCCCAGGTGGAATGTTTCCCTCTATTATATTCATATCATTAATTTGAACGCAACCATCACGTTTGTTATTGTTATCGTTATTGTTATTGTCACTGTTACATTTCGTAGTCTTTTCTGTCGTCTTATTTCCTCCTTCTGTTTTTGCCAGCAGTTTCACTTTCTATTCACCTTCTCCTTTTTTACCGTAATCCAGTATACAATTTTATCCCGTCGATATATACTCAATAATACGTAATAATACGTAAATCACTTCCAAACCATAACCAAAAAAATTTTTTTTTCCGCTTTGCTGCTATAAAATCCACCGTTTCCAGTTCACAAACACTTCCTTTTAGCTATTAAACAACCTTTTCGGCAGTTTTAATAACTTTTGCTTTATTTCCATTTCCGTTTTTCTCTCATCACCGATCATTTTTAGCTGCTTCCCACAGGTTTTAACGTCATTATTTCTTCATCAAACAATTGTTAGCTTCATTTCCATAATCTGCCACCACCAAACCACTCCTTTTAATACATCCTCACGTAGTTTTTTCGAAATTTTCCCGTATTTCTCCACCCTTTAACGTGTTTTGGCGGCAACACAACCACCTAACCTTTATGCACATCATTATCTACCTACACAAGTTCACCACAGGATCGACATAGCCCAGCCCTAACCAACCCTTTCTCACCTTTTTTCACACCAGATCTCAAAAAAAAGAAAAAAAAAAAAAACCTCTTTCCTGACGAGGCAACCATTGGTTGCGAAAGCTAGAATTTTGTGTGCATGTTTGTGTTTGTTTGTGTGTCTATCGACCTGCCAGCGCTTTTGTTTGGTAAGTTTCATCATCTTTCTTTTTAGTATATATATATATATATATATATATATATATATATATATATATATATATATATATATATATATATATAAAAACAAAGATGATTTGACTTACCAAACGAAAGCGCTGGCACGTCGATAGACACACAAACATACACACAAAATTCTAGCTTTTGCAACCAACGGTTGCCTCGTCAGGAAAGAGGGAAGGAGAGGGAAAGACGAAAGGATTTGAGTTTTAAGGGAGAGGGTAAGGAGTCATTCCAATCCCGGGAGCGGAAAGACTTACCTGAGGGGGAAAAAAGGATGGGTATACACTCGCACACACACACACATATCCATCCACACATATATGGTATATGTGTACATATACATATATAGGTATATGTGTGGATGGCTATGTGTGTGTGTGTGCGCGAGTGTATACCCGTCCTTTCTTCCCCCTAAGGTAAGTCTTTCCGCTCCCGGGATTGGAATGGCTCCCTACCCTCTCCCTTAAAACCCAAATCCTTTCGTCTTTCCCTCTCCTTCCCTCTTTCCTGACGAGGCAACCGTTGGTTGCGAAAGCTAGAATTTTGTGTGCATGTTTGTGTTTGTTTGTGTGTCTATCGACCTGCCAGCGCTTTTGTTTGGTAAGTTTCATCATCTTTCTTTTTAGTATATATATATATATATATATATATATATATATATATATATATATATATATATATATATATAAACAAAGATGATTTGACTTACCAAACGAAAGCGCTGGCACGTCGATAGACACACAAACATACACACAAAATTCTAGCTTTTGCAACCAACGGTTGCCTCGTCAGGAAAGAGGGAAGGAGAGGGAAAGACGAAAGGATTTGAGTTTTAAGGGAGAGGGTAAGGAGTCATTCCAATCCCGGGAGCGGAAAGACTTACCTGAGGGGGAAAAAAGGACGGGTATACACTCGCACACACACACACATATCCATCCACACATATATGGTATATGTGTACATATACATATATAGGTATATGTGTGGATGGCTATGTGTGTGTGTGTGCGCGAGTGTATACCCGTCCTTTCTTCCCCCTAAGGTAAGTCTTTCCGCTCCCGGGATTGGAATGGCTCCCTACCCTCTCCCTTAAAACCCAAATCCTTTCGTCTTTCCCTCTCCTTCCCTCTTTCCTGACGAGGCAACCGTTGGTTGCGAAAGCTAGAATTTTGTGTGTATTTTTGTGTTTGTTTGTGTGTCTATCGACGTGCCAGCGCTTTCGTTTGGTAAGTCAAATCATCTTTGTTTTTAGATATATTTTTTCCCACGTGGAATGTTTCCTCATTCCATGTGGGAAAAATATAAAAACGTCTGCTTGTGTCTGTGTATGTGCGGATGGATATGTGCGTGTGTGTGAGTGTATACCTGTCCTTTTTCCCCCTTAGGTAAGTCTTTCCGCTCCCGGGATTGGAATGACTCCTTTCCCTCTCCCTTAAAACCCACATCCTTTCGTCTTTCCCTCTCCTTCCCTCTTTCCTGACGAAGCAACGGTTGGTTGTGAAAGCTTGAATTTTGTGTGTATGTTTGTGTTTGTTTGTGTGTCTATCGACCTGTCAGCACTTTTGTTTGGTAAGTCACATCATCTTTGTTTTTATATATATAACTGAAACTCCACCCAGAATTTTGTGACGGTGGTAATTAATTTACCTCCATTAAAAATACATTTGAAACTGTTCAACTTTTTAAAAGGAAAATATTGATGAGGGTAATTCACATTTTAAGTAACTGTGACAGCCATGTCATAAACAAAATGAAATTATTTATGATTTAATTGATAATAATTTAGATCATTAACTTTATTTAACAGTTGTAATAATTTTTAAAACAATTAATACAACATAATGAAACTATTCTGGCAGGTAGCTAGGATCAAACAAGATCAGCCATATGACAGTCTAGCACGCTACTGGTTGAGCTACTTGACTTATCTGCCATCTCGCTGCTTATGACCCATATTTGAAGTGTGTATGAAATACATTTGAAACTTAGAGCCCTTTTTTCAGAATTTTCTGGATAGTGTGCTTTAAGACATCTATGAGTGAACACCCTTGAAGTTTGCTACTAATCTATGAAGTCTCATACTGAACTGAATTTCTGAGATCGGAAGGTCCCCCTGTTAAGAGGGAGAATGTTGTATGTTTTGAAAATAATAATTTTGTAAACAAGTGAGATACAAATTTCTATTATTTTTGTAGGAACATATTGACCTCAATGGTTAAATTACCATACCTCTTACTTTTTGAAATTCAACTCAGAAATCTTTCAATTATGACAGCTTATTCTATTGTACTGAATGTGTTATAAATGTTATCCTGTCTCTTTTTTTATGCCTTTCCATTCTTGTCTATTGATTCTCTGTTGTCATGTTTCTCTGTGTGAAATTTTGTGAAACAATTTGTTCACAAAATTCCATGTAAGAGTGAGTTTCGTTCCAAGTTTGCTTCTGTTTTTTCATTGTTTGTGTATCATTTGTGAGAAATATCTTTACAGAATTGTTCTAAACACTCTATGAGAGATTCCTTTGACACTGATTTTAACTTTTGTTATAATAATACTTACAGTTAGTAATACTCATATACACTTGACAGAACACAATGAATTAAACAAAGCTATTCAAAATATCTTTGTGGGGATGTGAGAAGATCAATAAAAATTTGGTGATGGGAAACAATAAAAAAACAATAAAATTATGATGAAAACAAAGCTGAAATTTAAGTCAGATAGAAACTACAGTTTATCTATTAAGATGGTAGGTGGAACAATAACAACAGATAGAAAATTGTACCAACACTCCACAATTTATTTAGATGTTGCTATAACTTAACATATGAGTCATACACACTGTCAGTTGACAGTGAAAATAATTACAATCCAAAAGTAGTACTAGATAAGGAGTGCAAAGCCATTTGAGGTATGAAGATCACAAATGCTGTACAGATGATTACTGAATGGAAATGGTTAATCATGGTGTAAAAATGTTACAAAAGAAACTTGCACAATTGTTTAAAGAATGTTTGCAAAAGAAGACAGTTACTCAAAATTGGAATTATTTTGTAACTGCTCTGCTTCCCAAGAATGGAGAAAGATGAGAGACAAACTACTATTCACTCCTTTCTTTATTGTAAAAGGTACACTCATTAAAATATGAGTTTTTAAACTGACATTAGAAGTGAATATAGCACAATTGTCAATTTAAACAATGGAAACTCCAGGTTGGAATATTAGCAATATAAGGAAAAGGTAGACTGCTGCTTACCATAGAGATGACACTTTCAGTTGCAGATAGTCACAACAAAAAGCCACAAATTAGCTTGTGACCAAGGCTTCATCAGAAAAGAAAACACACACACATTCATTCCCACAAGTAAGCACACCTCACGCACACGACTGCCATCTCCAGCAGCTCAGACTGCAATGCAGCTGTCATATAAAATGAAAGCAGCAATCTGGGAGGGGTAGGGAATGTACAGCAGGGTATGGGTGGGGCGAGAGAAGATTGCGGTCTAGTGGAGCATGCAGAGATTAGACAGTCAAAAGGTGCCTGTTGGCTACCTAGTCCGTGCACACTTCTCTCTCTCTCTCTCCCACCCCTACCCTGCTATCCCTTCCCATTTCCCACACCCTCCAGATTGCTGCTTCAGTTCTAAGTGACAGTTTGATTCTGATCTGAGCTGCTGGAGATGGCATCATGTGTGCGTGAGGTGTACTTGCTTGTGTGTGTGTGTGTGTGTGTGTGTGTGTGTGTGTGTGTGTGTGTAAAAGATAACGTGTGTCTTTTGGTTGTGCAAATCTACAATTGACAATTTACAGCCATAAATGAAATTGTGGAATGGAGCAGTAAGTCAGTGGTAGGCAGTGGAAATCTTGTAATTCCATTTTGTTAAATTTTACAGTGGAAGCAAAAATGGTTTCTTAAAAAATATATAAAGTGATACAGATAATGTTAGTACATTTGTAACTATATAGTAGAAGCCTAGTTATTGACAAATTTGAGAAATCAAAGCACTTTCAGGTCTGTCTTTGGTAATGGAGTCTCTGTAATTAGAGATTTCCAGATGGAATTTCCAGGTGGAATTATGAGTTTTTCATTGCCTACCATCGAAGTGGCATTCACATATTTTGAGAAAACTTATGACTTCAGATGGAATTTCCAGGTGGAATTATGAGTTTTTCATTGCCTACCATCGAAGTGGCATTCACATATTCTGAGAAAACTTATGACTTTCATTGAAACTTTATTAACAATCCTTAAAAGACCTTGACTCAATCTTTGTTAGTATACTAAAGAATGTGTGAAATCAGTGCTACAGCTTTTGAAACTATCCTTAGCATTATAGTGTTTGTTCTGGGAGAGTGAATGGGGAATAGACATTAATGGAACATAAGTGACACTTCTTTGTTTTACTGCTGATTTACAGTTTGCTGCTAATAGAGATGAATTTCAACATGTATAGAACAACTGTTTCAACAGGTTTGAATGTAAGCTTGAAAATCAGTCATAATAAGACTAAAATAATGTACAATAACACATCGAAAAGAATATTGCACCTTGTAATAAAGAAGTCATAGAACCAGTTCACAAGTGTTGTAATTAGAGCAATTTAAGACAAGTGGATGGACAGCAAAAGAAACAAACAAAAGAATAAAAATGGCCTAGAGTGCTTTTGGTAAACTAAATGAGACTTTCAAAACAAAACAACTAAAGTATGTTTAAAGGAAAGCCTACAATCTGTTTGTATGACCAACTGTGAAACACTGTTAACACAAAAGCCATTCAATAACTGAGGGTTGCTTAGTAACAGATGGAAAGATTCATGTTGAAAATTATGGGAAGTACAAGAAATGAAACAAATGGATCATGGAACAGACTGTAGTAGTATGTATACTTAGGACCTTAATGAAAATGAAATGTAGGTCAGCAGGATATGTTGCTAAGTGAATGGGTGGTAGATGGACCTAGGATGTTATGTACTGGATTTCAAGATAAAGACTGAAATGTTGACCCAGTGGAAGTTGGATGGATGACATTGGAAAATGCGCGGGAGCGATATAGGTGTGTGTAGTTAAAAAGCACAATGCATGGTCAAGTCTAGAGGAGGTCTTTATCCAGAAATGGATGTAAAATGCTGCTAATACTGCTCCTGATGAAGAGTTAAACTAGTTTTTGTAAGTCTTCTTTTTATTTTGTATTTGTCACATCATCTTAACTAAATTTATCCACAATGAAAAAGATCACATTTATTTTTTGCATGGTCCCAGACAAAATGAACATTTTTGACATAATCAGTATAACCCTGAGTCCAATGTCATATGAATGTAGTTAATGGGAAAATATATTTTATCAGATTTGTTGATTTCAGGTGTGCATTCATTAACTGTGTTTATCTGTTCAACGTGCTTTGTGATTTTTTTTTTTAACAGGTGACCCAGACTCACAACGGAAAAAGTTTGTACGTGACAAAACAGCAAAATACCTCCTCCAAGCAGAAAAATTGTATAATGAAAACTTAGCACCAAAATTGAAGGAGTCTTTTCACTGGAATGTAAGCTATTTTACACAACACTTTCTTCTTATGTCTGTTGCAGTGTTGAGAAGATATTTACAATAATGAATGAAAATAACAGCAGTCATTCAATTTACATATTACTGTAAGAGAGGTTAACTGTGGTTAACACAGGTGGTGCCATAAAAAGTTTCTGTATTTCAGCCAAGTAGATTAGAAACTGTCAGATTTCCTGTGAGGCATATGATCGCGAGGAAGTAATTACCATCATATAAGCCGCATTCTTTAAGATAACAAGCAAGTAATGTTCCAATTTGCAGCATTTAAGGTATTTATATGTAATGGCTGGTGTTGAGCAATAAAATACAGTATTATGACCTATAGCTGTCTTGCACTCTCAGGATTTTTGACTAGAGATGTCAGATTCTAATTTTGATGTGGTTGGTATTCATATCTTCAGGCATAGGCAATGTTTAACCATACTTGGTGACAATAGTAGAGAATTGGGAAGTAACAAGATTTGTTGGATATAAACCAGATTAATGGAGGATCACTTTATAGCATAAAAAAGCACACCACCCTTATCAGTAATAAGTAGCTTTCCAGGTGTGCCATAATACACAAGAATGACAGCCTTAGCTCTAGGAAAGGTTGCTGAAATATGATAGAATCTTATCAATATTGAGGGGTTGTGGCAGCAAATAACGTGATTACAGTGTTACTGTAACCCTTCGACTGCTTTTTACTTCTTTTTTTTATCAACCTGCAACATTTAGTGTATTCTCGTGAATATAATATTTGTCTTCCAGAAACAGCGTGTTACATAACTTATCAAAATTAAATAATCATTTTATTTCTGGTTTGTCCTAAATATTATTTTCCAGAAAGTTGTGTCCATGACAAATCAAAGGGACTGAAGAAATAACAGATTATGTTACTGTGGTATTTTGAAGTTATTGAATACATAATCTACATTTTGCAATCCATTGTTCTCAGATAATTTCCTCCACAGCATTTATGAAACATGAAATTCCCTTCAAGTTCTACTGGCGGCTTGAATTGCCATCTGTGATATGCAGTTCATTTGTTCATTTCACTTTATAGACTGGTTTAACCTTGCAGTTCAAAGAAACGGTTTATCAAAAGAAATAATTCTGGGCTAGATATCAACATGCAGTTTTTATCCTGCAATACAGTTCTTTATTGTACACAGTACAACAAATACAACCTCTGTAGAGGTCCACATCATATCTTTGGAATGGCGACATTGTTGTGAAGCATACAAAGAGACATTTGTGTGACAGTGCTTTGAGAGCTTCCCTCCAGGGGATGTATGGCTGCTTAGGTTTCTTGTTGCAATGCAAAAATTTGAACATAGCTGATGTTACGTTAGCCATAGTTTTATTGGGAGAAGATAACAAACAATGAATTTTAGAGAAATGTTTGTGTTCCCTGATAAGCCAAAGGACACAATGTGAGACCTTAGTTTCTCCCGACATATATAATGTTCAAATAACGTACGGGAATGCAGCCAGATAATGTCATAGACAACTGCTGATATTTCACTGGAGCGTACCCTGCCAGCTTAAAGGCAAAACTGCAGCAAGTAAGCGCTGTGAATTTAAAACCGTGGTTTCCACAGGAACTCCATAAAGATCACACACACACACACACACACACACACACACACACACACACACTCACTCACTCATTCGCTCACTCACTCTCTGCGGTGGCCCGGTGTAATGTTAAGCATTTTCGTGGACTTACTTGCTGAAGAATCTCGCTCTCTCTCTTCTTTTTTAAAAAATAGCTACTCTTGAAATATCATTCAATGCACCAGAACATATTTGCTTCCATTTTGTACAAAAAAAACCAACTAAACTTTATGACATAAGCCCACACATTACTGGGCACCCAGGATCAGTTAATTACACATTTTTGAACACAATTAATACGCAAGCTTTTATCATGGCTGCCTATCCACATCCAGTCCATGTACTCTCAACAGCAGTTCAATGTCTACTAAACAGTCACTATCTTGAGTCACTCCATTTGGTTTTCAGCAATACAAAGCTACATTATTCTTTGCAGCCGGCCACGGAGCTTCCTGGCCGTATTTGATTATTCTTGGCAGGTCGCGCTGAACACTTGCCAGCGCCGATGAATTATTTCCCTTCCAGTTTCGCCTGCACAAACAATAAATGGGTGCAGTATCCCATGCTCATCCTTATGCCCTGCTTTAAAATAACGCGTGTTCGAAACGGCTGGAACACAAGTCTCTCCAGACTTTTGTAAAATTCTGGGGGCACTACATATCCCTCCCCTTAGCTCGAACACTCGTTATTTTGCACACAACATATATATTTTAATAATTTCTTTTCTTAACACTTATCTTGTTACTTTGTACTACATAAAAACATTAGGTACAAAAACTCTCTTCCATCTCCAGTATTTCATTAAGCTGTTGGTAATATCGTTCATAGATAAAGTAGTATGATAAACTAATAGTACAACAAGTATTATCTATTTCCAATAGATTTATCTAGTCTTGCTTCCAGGATTGGGCCAAAATAAATCCCTCCCCTTAGCCAGTTTCAAAGTTCAGGCGTTATTCTGAGTCGAGTCTTTACTTTTTTTTCTTTTTTTTAGAAGCTGTTGCAATGATAACCACTGGTTTTCCGGGTCTGAAAAAAAATTAGTTGTACTGGGGGTTTTCTCTTTTTTCTATCTCCTCGTGCAGGACTCGTCTTTTCTATTTAAAAAATTTTAGAATTCAAATTTACCAGGAGAAACTTTCCACTACAATCTCAGGTCACTATACCACCCTTTCCCTTTGGGTTCCAATCTATGCAAGGGTTGATACTATGGAAACATCTTCTTCCTCATCCTTGGGTAGGTATGCCCCTTCCATTTATACAAAACTATGGTACAGGTCAATCCCCTTTTTGGTTCCCCTGCCCGCACAGTATAGGTCAGCCTTCTCTGGGTCTGCCTACCTGCCTCTCTTTCTCTCATGTCATCTATATCGGATGCGCCCTCCCTATCTTCTCTAACAATGATTCATAGTCTTGCCTCTTTCGTACTCCTGTGCACACTATTTTATTTAATGTTTCCTGGTAAAATTTCTATCTACCTCTCCTTTACTCTTCCTGAGTCCTTCAGCCTACCTGCTTAAATTCTTTGCTTGTTCATTGCTTAGAGCTCATTTATATAGCTTTAATAACTAAATATGTTTTGTCCACAATTGTAACTTTATTTCTTTTCATCGGGCTATTCAATCTGCACAATCCTGTTATTCATTGGAAACTTATTTGACTCGATACCTCTGGCTTAATATCTATTTCTTTTTATCTCCATTCATATTACTTTGTACTACTATAGCTATGAACACAGGTGGATATACACATCATCCCCCCTTGTTCCTTTAGCTTAAGCTTACTATACCATTTCACTTGAGATGTGTAACCGTCATTACTTAGCACATGTGCTCAAGCCCTTCCTGAGCACTACCTCCCCCCTTATCTAAGACGGTTGTTACATCTCCCTGTGTATTACTTGTCTGTGTCTTTGTATTTAATCGTTTGAGTGTGGAAGTGTGATCGTGCATCCTGATTCTTCGGCCCACTAAGGTTCTTAGTTGAAGATTTGTAGAAATCACTGAAAAGAGGAGGACTTCAGCGATAGAAGTAGATGAATGTGGACAGAGGGAAAGATAGATTGGTACTCTTAAGAGAAGTGAGAAAGGAAATAAAAGAATCGGTTGCTAAGATCGAAGAAAGAAAGAAGACAGCCCCAAAGACAGGAAATCCTTCCCACCCCCCGTTCCCCGGGATCCCCACTTCGCCGGTACTTAAGTGAGAAGCCGGGGGAGGTACGATGTTCGGCGTCTCCTGCAGAACGGACATTCTCACCGCTACCTTTGAAGGCCCCGAAGAAAAGATCTTGGCAACTTCTATGGAACGGCAAATGATGAAGAACCAGTCACACTTGTATGTGAGGTTTGTATGAAGGGCGTGGTGTGTAGGTCGTGTCTGTGCCTATGCTACCCACCCCTTTCAAAATTAGATATAAACCCTCCCCCATAACATCACACTTTACAAAAAATATAAAACATTCTTTAAAAATAGAAATTATATACACTATAATCAAATAGTTATTCAGTTAGTCACTTCCTCTATATTTCATACACATGTTCAGTTCATGTCATCTAGGTATCATTCTTCCTAAACAGTACCATCATATTATATCTCCTGTTAGAATGTTACCCTGTTAGTTTTATCTCATGCTTAGAGGTTACTGTTTATTGTGACTCCTTAAATTAGTCATAATCGTGTAGTCATAATTGGTCTCTTTTAATACTAATATGATAGGATAGCTTAAGGGCTATAAATAGATTACAGGATAGTCGAAGATTTGAAGGGAGTTCGGTGTAGGAAAACTAATGTGGAAGCAACACCAAACCCAACTCGGGAACTGGCGGACGTCACTCCGCCCGTTGACACAGAACATCAACGTCCCTGGGGGTTTTGTACATATCATTTTATATCCATAACATTAAACATTCCCTTATCCTCTCCCATCACAGGATCTACTAAATATAGGGTTTTTTGGTGTACTATTGATTGAATACGATAAGGTCCTACATATTTCAGAAAAAAATTGTGTGTTTCTTTTTTCAGTGCTGAACTTCGAAGGTGTTGTTTTACTAAGTCATCTACATGGTATTCTGGGTCAGTTGCGGTTGCATTGTATTTATCTACCCTTTGTTGGGCACTCCTATGTAAGTTTCTACCAACTCTTTCCTGAATGGCTTGGTGATCAGTAGCTCTTTGCTCCGGACACATAGAACACTTAATTAGAGGTTCTCCTATAAATGGCTTGCGAATGGCTTCTACGGGTGTCATTCCTGTAGAAAAATGCGGTAGTTTGTTTAGAATAAGCTCAAAATCTTTAATTATTTCCGCCCATGAGGTATGAGTGTCGTGGCAATAAGTGCGGCACAACCTACCAATCTCTTTCATTACTCTTTCACAAGGGTTCGAAGATAGATTATAGTTGGGTATTAAAATGTGTCATATATTTTCCCAGACTAAAACTTCCTTAACTTCATGTCTGGTAAACTGAGGTCCATTATCAGAAAGTTTCTCCTGCATAAGCTTGAATTCTTTCCTCAACGTTTCTAAGTCTTTCTTGGTGTTATCTAAATCGGAAGTTACTATAGGCGAAGAGATATCAACACTTAGTTTCTCTTCAACCTTTTGTCCTATTAATTCTTCTACTTTGTTTTTCTAAGCTATTCAAATTTATAAGCTCTGCAATCATTAACTTTTCTTTGAAGTTCTGCTCTACGGTTTCCACCTGTGATTTGACCCCTGAAATTTGCACCTGTATGAGGGGGACCACTTATCTTGTTTCTGGACATTGGTTTTTAGCATAGTTAATTCTTGTTTGACCACATTAAATGTAACATTACATACATTTTTCAGAGTCGTATTTTTCGTTAACTTGTGTTTCCAAATTACTACATTTACATTCTACATCATATTCTAATTTTTGAACTAACCCTTTTAGTTTAGCTTCATTTCTTTGTTCTACATTCTTAAATAAAATATTTGTCTGTTCACTCAGGGAATCGGACAATTCTTTTTTCAATTCTTTTTTTCCATTCTTGCATCTGATTACTTAGGATATGAACTTGAGCCTCTAGTTTTGTGATTCAAACTACCCTTTGATAAACCTCATTAATTCACCTAAATCTGGCCCCTCTTTTTCAATTCCCATAGCTCCAACAGACTCTACGGATTCATGTTCCATTTCCATTGTGTTTTGTTTTGCCTTTAATCTAGTTATCATTAAAAGTACACTTGCTTATTTCCACAACCCCCCACACTTCACAAACAATCAAAGGTCAGTAGTAGCTCACCCGGCGTTGGTGGAAGGCGGCGACGGCACCGGTGTACGGCGGCGTCAGCGTCGATGGACGTCGGCATCGGTGGACGACGGCGTCGGCTTTTGTGGACGGCTGCTTCAGCGTTGGTGTACGGCAGCGTCGGCGTTGGTGTGCGTCGGCGTTGGTAGACGTAGACGGCGGCGATTTGAGACTAACTGCAGCGTTGTGTGGTTTTCTTGATTCCCTTAATCATTTCACCATTTATCAACACGATATTTCTGGATAAGTATCGTGGAATCCTTCTTCAGCCTCACTGTTATCGGTTGCTATGGCAACTCCCAACTGCTTTTTTTTTTCTTTTTCTTATAACTTCTTTAATATTTGCCCTTCTTTCTCAGGTCCTTTCTTTACAGTAGCCACATTCTTGCGGTGGCCTGGTGTAATGTTTAGCGTTTTTGTAGACTTACTTGTTGAAGAATGCTGGTTCTGCTTTCTTGCAGCACCTTTGTCTTCTGCTAGCACCGGACGCTTCTCCAAAGATTTCACTGCTAGGAAGGGGAAATTTTCACTCTCTTGCTCTCTCTCTTCTTATTTAAAAATACGCTACTCTTGGAATATCATTAAATGCACCAGAACATATTTATTTCCACTTTGTACAAAAAAACAACTAAACTTTAAGACGTAAGCCCACACATTACCGGAAACCAAGGATCAATTAATCACACATTTTTGAACACAAGACTTCTGGTCAGGTGACTACAGGGTTATAAACACAAAATCAAATAGGGGTAATGCAGGAGTACATTTAATAGTGAATAGGAAAATAGGAATGCGGGTAAGCTACTACAAACAGCGTAGTGAACGCATTATTGTGGCAAAGATAGATACGAAGCCCACGCCTACTACAGTAGTACAAGTTTATATGCCAACTAGCTCTGCAGATGACAAAGAAATTGAAGAAATGTATGATGAAATAAAAGAAATTGTTCAGATAGTGAAGGGTGACGAAAATTTAATAGTCATGGGTGACTGGAATTCGAGAGTAGGAAAAGGGAGAGAAGGAAATGTAGTAGGTGAATATGGATTGGGGCTAAGAAATGAAAGAGGAAGCTGCCTGGTAGAATTTTGCACAGAGCATAAGTTAATCATAGCTAACACTTGGTTCAAGAACCATAAAAGAAGGTTATATACATGGAAGAATCCTGGAGATACTAAAAGGTATCAGATAGATTATATAATGGTAAGACAGAGATTTAGGAACCAGGTTTTAAATTATAAGACATTTCCAGGAGCAGATGTGGACTCTGACCACAATCTATTGGTTATGATCTGTAGATTAAAACTGAAGAAACTGCAAAAAGGTGGGAATTTAAGGAGATGGGACCTGGGTAAACTAACTAAACCAGAGGTTGTACAGAGTTTCAAGGAGAGCATATGGGAACAATTGACAGGAATGGGGGAAAGAAATACAGTAGAAGAAGAATGGGTAGCTCTGAGGGATGAAGTAGTGAAGGCAGCAGAGGATCAAGTAGGTAAAAAGACGAGGGCTAGTAGAAGTCCTTGGGTAACAGAAGAAATATTGAATTTAATTGATGAAAGGAGAAAATATAAAAATGCAGTAAATGAAGCAGGCAAAAAGGAATACAAACGTCTCAAAAATGAGATAGACAGGAAGTGTAAAATTGCTAAGCAGGGATGGCTAGAGGACAAATGTAGAAGCGAGTATCACTAGGGGTAAGATAGATACTGCCTACAGGAAAATTAAAGAGACCTTTGGAGATAAGAGAACCACTTGCATGAGTATCAAGAGCTCAGATGGAAACCCAGTTCTAAGCAAAGAAGGGAAAGCAGAAAGGTGGAAGGAATAAAGAGAGGGTCTATACAAGGGCGATGTACTTGAGGACAATATTATGGAAATGGAAGAGGATGTAGATGAAGATGAAATGGAAGATACGATACTGCGTGAAGAGTTTGACAGAGCACTGAAAGACCTGTGTCGAAACAAGGCCCCCGGAGTAGACAACACTCCATTAGAACTAGTGACGGCCTTGGGAGAGCCAGTCCTGACAAAACTCTACCATCTGGTGAGCAAGATGTATGAAACAGGCGAAATACCCTCAGACTTCAAGAAGAATATAATAATTCCAACCCAAAGAAAGCAGGTGTTGACAGATGTGAAAATTACCGAACTATCAGTTTAATAAGTCACAGCTGCAAAATACTAACGGGAATTCTTTACAGACGAAACTAGTAGAAGCCGACCTCGGGGAAGATCAGTATGGATTTTGTAGAAATGTTGGAACACGTGAGGCAATACTGACCCTACGACTTATCTTAGAAGCTAGATTAAGGAAGGGCAAACCTACGTTTCTAGCATTTGTAGACTTAGAGAAAGCTTTTGACAATATTGACTGGAATACTCTCTTTCAAATTCTGAAGGTGGTAGGGGTAAAATACAGGGAGCGAAAGGCTATTTACAATTTGTACAGCAACCAGATGGCAGTTACAAGGGTCGAGGGGTATGAAAAGGAAGCAGTGGTTGGGAAGGGAGTGAGACAGGGTTGTAGTCTCTCCCCGATGTTATTCAATCAGTATATTGAGCAAGCAGTGAAGGAAACAAAAGAAAAATTCGGAGTAGGTATTAAAACCCATGGAGAAGAAATAAAAACTTTGAGGTTCGTCGATGACATTGTAATTCTGTCAGAGACAGCAAAGGACTTGGAAGAGCAGTTGAACGGAATGGATAGTGTCTTGAAAGGAGGATGTAAGATGAACATCAAAAAAAGCAAAATGAGGATAATGGAATGTAGTCGAATAAAGTCGGGTGATGCTGAGGGAATTAGATTAGGAACTGAGACACTTAAAGTAGTAAAGGAGTTTTGCTGTTCGGGGGGCAAAATAACTGATGATGGTCGAAGTAGAGAGGATATAAAATGTAGACTGGCAATGGCAAGGAAAGCGTTTCTGAAGAAGAGAAATTTGTTAACATCAAGTATAGATTTAAGTCAGGAAGTCGTTTTTGAAAGTATTTGTATGGAGTGTAGCCATGTATGGAAGTGAAACGTGGACGATAAATAGTTTAGGCAAGAAGAGAATAGAAGCTTTTGAAATGTGGTGCTACAGAAGAATGCTGAAGATTAGATGGGTAGATCACATAACTAATGATGAAGTATTGAATAGGATTGGGGACAAGAGAAGTTTGTGGCATAACTTGACTAGAAGAAGGGATCAGTTGGTAGGAATGTAGTCGAATAAAGTCGGGTGATGCTGAGGGAATTAGATTAGGAACTGAGACACTTAAAGTAGTAAAGGAGTTTTGCTGTTCGGGGAGCAAAATAACTGATGATGGTCGAAGTAGAGAGGATATAAAATGTAGACTGGCAATGGCAAGGAAAGCGTTTCTGAAGAAGAGAAATTTGTTAACATCAAGTATAGATTTAAGTCAGGAAGTCGTTTTTGAAAGTATTTGTATGGAGTGTAGCCATGTATGGAAGTGAAACGTGGACGATAAATAGTTTAGGCAAGAAGAGAATAGAAGCTTTTGAAATGTGGTGCTACAGAAGAATGCTGAAGATTAGATGGGTAGATCACATAACTAATGATGAAGTATTGAATAGGATTGGGGACAAGAGAAGTTTGTGGCACAACTTGACTAGAAGAAGGGATCGGTTGGTAGGACATGTTCTGAGGCATCAAGGGATCACCAATTTAGTATCGGAGGGCAGCGTAGAGGGTAAAAATCATAGAGGGAGACCAAGAGCTGAATACACTAAGCAGGTTCAGAAGGATGTAGGCTGCGGTAGGTACTGGGAGATGAAGAAGCTTGCACGGGATAGAGTAGCATGGAGAGCTGCATCAAACCAGTCTCAGGAATGAAGACCACAACAACAACATTAATACATAAGCTTTTATCGTGGCTGACTATCCACATCCAGTGCATGTACTCTCAACAGCAGTTCAGCGTCTACTAAACAGTCACTATCTCGAGTCACTCCATTTGTTTTTCAACAATACAAAGCACATTACTCTTTGCAGCCGGCCATGGAGCTTCCGGGGCATATTTGATTATTCTTGGCAGGTCGAGCTGAGCACTTGCCAGCGCCGACGAATTATCTCCCTTCCAGTTTCGCCTGTACAAACAATAAATGGGTGCAGTATCCCATGCTCATCCTTATGCCCTGCTTTTTGTAAAATTCTGGGGCACTACAAAACACACACACACACACACACACACACACACCACAACACACACTGAGTCCCCCCCCCCCCCCCCCCTCTCTCTCTCTCTCTCTCTCTCTCTCTCTCTGTAAACACTTGTGCCATCACAAACCAAAGATAACCAGCATCAGAGATTTTTGTTGTTGTTGTGGTCTTCGGTCCAGAGACTGGTTTGATGCAGCTCTCCATGCTACTCTATTCTGTGCAAGCTTCTTCATCTCCAACTAACTACTGCAACCTACAGCCTTCTGAGTCTGCTTCATAAATTCATTGATTTTTACCCTCCACATTGCCCTCCAATACTAAATTGGTGATCCGTTGATGCCTCAGGACATGTCCTACCAACTGATCCCTTCTTCTAGTAAAGTTGTGCCACAAATTCCTCCTCTACCCAATTCTGCTTAGTACATCCTCATTAGTTACGTGATCTACCCATCTAATCTTCAGCATTCTTCTGTAGCACCACATTTTGAAAGCTTCTATTCTCTTCCTGTGTAAACTATTTATCATCAATGTTTCACTTCCATACATGGCTATACTCCATACAGATACTTTTAGAAAAGACTTCCTGACACTTACATCTATACTCGATGTTAACAAATTTCTCTTCTTCAGAAACGCTTTCCTTGCCATTGCAAGTCGTTTTATATCCTCTCTACTTTGACCATCATCAATTATTTTTCTTCCCAAATAGCAAAACTCATTTACTGTTTTAAGTGTCTCATTTCCTAATCTTAATTCCCTCAGCATCACCTGATTTAATTCGACTACATTCCATTATCCTCTTCCTTTCAAGACACTGTCCATTCCATTCAACTGCTCTTCCAGGTCCTTTGCTGTTTCTGACAGAATTACAATGTCATAGGCAAAACTCAAAGTCTTTAATTCTTCTCCTTGGATTTTATGTTAGTATTTTGCAACCATGACTTACTAAACTGATAGTTCAGTTATTTTCACACCTGTCAACATCTGCTCTCTTTGGAATTGGATTTATTATATTCTTCTTGAAGTCTGAGGTATTTCGCCTGTCTCATACATCTTGCTCACCATATGGTAGAGTTTGTCAGGTCTGGCTCTCCCAAGGCTATCAGTAGTTCTAATGGAATGTTGTCTACTCCCAGGGCCTTGTTTCAACTTAGGTCTTTTAGTGCTCTGTCAAATTCTTCACACTGTATCTTATCTCTGATTTCGTCTTCATCAACGTCCTCCTCCATTTCCACAATATTGCCCTCAAGTACATCACCCTTGTATAGATCCTCTATGTACTCCTTCCGCCTTTCTGCTTTACCTTCTTGGCTTAGAAGTGGTTTTCCATCTGAGCTCTTGATATTCACACAAGTGGTTCTCTTTTCTCTAAAGGTCTCTTTAATTTTCCTGTAGGCAGTATCTGTCTTGCCCCTAGTCATATATGCCGCTACATCCCTACATTTGTCCTCTAGCCATCCCCGCTTAGCCATTTTGCACTTCCTGTCGATCTCATTTTTGAGACGTTTGTATTCCTTTTTGCCTGCTTCATTTACTGCATTTTAATATTTTCTCCTTTCATCAGTTAACTACAATATCTCTTCTGTTACCCAAGGATTTCTACCAGCCCTTTTTTTTTACTTGCTTGCCCCTCTACTGCCTTCATTATTTCATCTCTCAAAGGTACCCATTCTTCTTCTACTGTATTTCATTCCCCTTTTCTTGTCAATCGTTCCCTAATGCTCTTTCTGAAACTCTGTTCAACCTGTGGTTCTTTCAGTTTATCCAGGTTCCATCTCCTTAAATCCCTCCTTTTTGCAGTTCATAACCAATAGATATTGGTCAGAGTCCATATCTGTCGCTGGAAGTGTCTTAGAATTTAAAACCTGGTTCCTAAATCTGTCTTACCATTATATAATCTATCTGAAACCTTCCAGTTTGTGATTTTTTTGTGGGATGCCACTTGCTAGGTTAGTCTCTGTATCTACAGAGTGCAAGGTCTGTAGTACTGACAGTGATGGTAGGTGACACCTCTCATTAACATATGCTGTTTTTTGCACTGTCTTCTATAACACTCGAGATAGTTTTCTTAATAGTGCGGTAACTTTTCTGATAACTTTCGCTGTAGATTGAGACGTGTCTGTCTGAAACAGAGATACATGTCCAACTCTGAAGATCACCCGAAACAGAGAGACTAGCGCAGCTGAAGAACTTCATCTCCCAGCCGTGCCAAAATGACCCGAAGGTGTCTGAAGCACTCATTACTCTTATGTTCCTCAAAGTAGTGAAATTTAATAAACAAAAATGGTAGATTTGTAGGGTAACCATGAGAGATTGTCATACTAAAAACTGTGTGAAATACGATGAAAGAATATAAATAATAAATAAGAGAAGTTAGGTATTTTGCGCCTAACACCCTTACCGTATTTACTCGAATCTAAGCCGCACTTTTTTTCCGGTTTTCGTAAACCAAAAAACCGCCTGCGGCTTAGAATCGAGTGCAAAGCAAGCGGAAGTTATGAAAAATGTTGGTACATGCCGCCACAACTAACTTCTGCCGTTGAATATATGTAGCGCTACGCATGCATGCTTTGTACGCACGAAGATAAATACTGGCGCCAAAACCTCTGCGTCAGTAAATAAATTTAAAAAAAAAAGTTGAAGACGAGTTTTTTTTCTCCGCCGCGAGTTTCGACCACTGCATTTTCATACATTATCCAAAGAAGTAAATACAAATTCTGTATTGTTCATCTTCGAATGTAGCACAATTTCAGTGTACTACGAAAATCTGACTGGCAAGACTGTTTGGAATGTTTGTCAATATGGCCAACTCGACGTTCTGAATTTTTTCCTATCTGTGAGAAGAGATGGTTGCTAATAGGAACCTGATGAAATTTGAATCACATACAGTATTCTCTTCACCATAAGAATAATACGAATATAAACATTTTGCCATGTATTCTTTCGTGTTTGCTGCTATCTCATTTAAATCCTGTCTGCCAAATAAACTACGAAACTAGAGTAGAGTGAGACAACAGCAAACGCGGAAGAATGTACGTATCGTGTCATGTTTATATTCGTATTATTCTTATGCCTAATAGTGATACAGTCAGAAATGAAGCACGGCAAGTGACTAGATTTTTAAATCTAAGATGACTATAATTTCTGTGCAGAATTTGATGTAATAAAGAAGCGGCCGCAAAACTTTTCAAACGGAGAAAAATTTCCGCCCAACTCTCGTTCAGAACATGTTCTATCATACGCAGTCTATTATTTGATTCTTGTTGATCATTATCAAAGAAAGCAGCAGTGTAAGTAACAACAAATAGCAGTCTCTTGCGATTGTTTCGCTAATGAGACGATTCCTCTCTCTTTTTTTTTTCTTAATTGTACGCGGCGGTAGCGTGCACAAAAGCAAGCCATGCCGCGACAGGCCGTAAACACGCACTATCAGAATGCAACAAACAATGCATGACACAGTGCAGTAATGCATTTTCAGCTTGAGATTGACGCAAACACCTATAACGAAGAAAACGGCACTTATCAGATCAAAGCAAAATAAGCAATCGATTCAAACCAGACGAAGCACGTGAAAAAGGAAGGGCACCCGTATAAATACGGACCGAGCGCCTGATGCATAGCAATAGCTACGTGGTAAAGCTTAACTGCTAAGCTTACGACTCGAACCAAACTACTGTAGCTGTATCGTCATTCATTCGGCCTAAATTGTGTCTCATATTACAATGGACCAACTTTGTTTTGATTTGGAGGTGCGGCCTACAACTTTTCTCTCCCCTTGAATTTCGAGTCTCAAATTTCAGGTGCGGCTTAGATTCGGGAAAGTTTTTTTTCCTTTATTTCGAGTCTCATTTTTCAGGTGCGGCTTAGATTCAAGTGCGGCTTAGATTCGAGTAAATACGGTATGTGCCTAGCAACCAGAAGCAAGTTCAGTACAATTGGTGAACTCTATGGTACATACTGTACTATCTGCTTGTACTTCATTCCACTTTTGTACCATATGCTACTTCATGTGTATCAAGGTGCATCAAGGCGAGCTTCTAGCAAGATAAAATACTGGCAGCCACAGCCAGGAATATCACAGTGTTAGCTATGATTAAGGTATTCTCAATGCAAAATTCTACCAGGCAGTTTCCTCGTTCATTTCTTACCCCCCATTCCATATTCACCTACTACGTTTCCTTCTCTTCCTTTTCCTACTATCGATTTCCAGTAACTCATGATTATTAACTTTTCATCTCCCTTCACTATCTGAATAATTACTTTTATCTCATCATACATTTCTTCAATCTCTTCTTTGTGTGTGGAGCTAGTTGGCATATAAACTTGTACTACTGCTGTAGGCATGGGCTTCGTGTCTATCTTGGCTACAATAATGGCTTCACTATGTTGTTCGTAGTAGCTTACCTTTGCTCGTATTTTTTTATTCATTATTAAAGCTACTCCTGCGTTACCCCTATTTGATTTTGTATTTATAACCCTGTATTCACCTGACCAGAAGTCTTGTTCCTCTTGCCACCGAACTTCACTAATTCCCGCTATATCTAACTTTAACCTATCCACTTCCCGTTTTAGATTTTCTAACCTACCTACCCGATTAAGGGATATGACTTTTCACACTCTGATCTGCAGAACACCAGTTTTGTTTCTCTTGATAATGACATCCTCCTGAGTAATCTCTGCCTGGAGATCCAAATGGGGGACTATTTTATCTCCGGAATGTTTTACCCAAGAGGACGCCATCATCATTTAACCATTCAGTAAAGGTGCATGCCCTTGGGAAATATTATGGCTGTAGTTTCTCCTTGCTTTCAGCTGTTTGCAATACCAGCACAGCAAGGCCATATTGGTTAATGTTACACAGCCAGATCAGTCAACCATCCAGACTGTTGCCCCTGCAACTACTGAAGGGGCTGCTGCCCCTCTTCACGAGCCACGGGTTTGTCTGGCCTGTCACAGATACCTCTCCATTGTGGTTGCACCTACGGTACGGCTCTCTGTATTGCTGAGACAACCAAGCCTCCCCACCAATGGTAAGGTCCACAGTTCATCAGAGATTATCGACAATGAAATTAATAATCAATGGGTGAGGTAGCACAAGCTCTGCCCCTCTGTTTTTTGACAAATGGGAGAGCAGCATTTCATGCAGAATTCAAACAAAACTACCATCTCTATTTATAAGGTTACTTGATAATTTAATTTCAACAGCTTCCTTAATAACACTATCCCAATGGCCGGAAATGCATGCTAGAATCTCTATATTGTTGTATGCCATAGGATGACCATTTATTTGTCAGCTGTTTTAAGCATGTGTGCTGCTTTTGCTCAGTACACCGGTCCTCCACAGTCCTGGTAGTTTGATAATCTTTCTGTGGAAACCAAGGTTTTAAATTTGCTTCACAGTGACATGTTAAAATATGACCTCTCAATTTGGCCTGGAGGAAAAACTAGAAAGGGCTAAACCATTGGGGATTTGGCACAGTTCGTTCACTGGTACAACATACAGACTTTTTGGCACATACTGTAGTACATTAAACCTGAACTCGATTAAGAATTTAATTAAACAACAGTTAATTTTAACACTGAACAATAGTCAGTGATGGCAGAAAATGTCAGTTGTAACTCGTACACAGTCACTGCTTGCCAGACCATGAGATAAAAGAGAAACTTAAGGCAAATTTAAACAGCCATAAAAATTACCAAAACTTCGTGAGCAGAAGACACCAATATAAAAATTTTTATTAAAAAATTGTGGCCACATAATAGGCCACTGCCAAAAAGTTCTCGTACTAAAACACAAAGTGACCAAAGGAGGAGAACAAAAGATTTAAAACTTCGTAAAACAGACATAGTAGCTAGGCATACAGGATTCCACAATAATATTCAAATAATTAAAATTTACATTAAATAAGAATGACTGTTGAGATCTCAACTACTAGTAATTTTTTTAAATAACTTGAAGAAGCAATAAGCTTATAAAAAGTGGGCCTTTTTTAATTAAAAATTAGAATGAATCTAAATTCTCTAAAATTTCAACTTAACTTCAGACAGCAACATTAAAGGCCATGGCTGTGATTGGAAGAAATAACAATGTAGATGATGAACAGTGCGAGCTTTTGCTGCCCAAGGCTTGTGCACAGAATCACATAAACAGCCGACTGAGCCCAGAATGAGTGGGACTGACAGTCCAGAGGGAGCTGTGCTCGCTGGCAACATCTTAGAGCCAAAGATAAGAACATATTGATATCAGTACACTACAACAAGATACCATGGCTCACACAGCACTTAACTTGCTGTAGTTTTGCAGTGAAAATGGCAGGATGTGCTACTGTCAAAATATCCCCCCAGTTGGCTCACCAATCTTTGGTGAGTTCATGCTTGGCTGACACAGGTCCCCAATTGTTGCAGCACCTTTTCCCTTCTGTGCTGCCTTTCTATCCTCTTGCTATTCTTTTTCCTCTCCCTTGGGGAACATGTCTGGGACATTTTTGGGAATGTGTTCTGAAGTTTTAGTTGCCTGACATGAGAACGGTCCCTCCAATGTTTTTTCTTTCTTTCATTCTGCATCTCCTGTCCTTCCTCTGCTTTGGTGTTTGAGGTTCCGCTTTGTCTCTACTTCCTCTCTGTGCGCTCCTGAAGGCCGGCCCAAGCGTCTGACATGCAACAGATGACTGGGTAATGTGTAATTGCCAGGCCTGGGTCGACAGGTAGGGTTCGCAGGTACCCCCTGGTACAGATCAGGCCCGGGAAGGGGCGATTGCCTGAGCTGTTACTTTCCCAAACTGCCAGTTGGTCCATCTGTCAGGAGCTCAGGAGGTGTGATGTGAGGTGTGAGCAATCACCTATGACAGGTGAGCCCTCCTTTGATGGGAACCCCAGTTGGAAGGAGCATGCCATGGGAGACACTGGCAATTGGGGGGGGGGGGGGGGGGGGGATTTTCTTGCAATGAGCTGATCACCATCTCAGTCTATCTCTGTGAGCAGTAAATAGAATGAGCCTAAAGATTCCAAGACTGTATCTGCTGTACCTTGGTTTCTCGTGGTATCACATACTGAAGGAGGTCAGTCCTTTGCTACAGTTAATCCGTTTATAATTCAGAAAGGTGTTGATGCAGTTGCTGGCCCTGCGAAATCCTGCTCGTGTTTACATAATGGCACTTTGCTTTTGGAGACAAATTGCGATTCTCAAGCCCAGCAACTGCTTTCAGCTTTGCTCCTCCGTGGCTATCGTATTCGTGTTGAGGCCCATCGAGAATTATTTACACTATTTGTTGTTATTTATTTTTTACTTTTTATTATTAATTATTATTTTTTTATTATTTGTTATTTTTTATTATTTACACTAGGCTGCTTGATGGTCTGACTGAGGGAGAAATCCAAACTTGTCTCTCTCAACAGGGCATCACGCAGCCCATTCAGTAATGAAAAAGGTTGATGCAACCTTAGTGCCTACACACACTCTTTTTCTCATGTTTGATAGAGTAGTGCTTCCATCAAAGATCAAAGAAGGTATGAAGTCATCACAGTCTGACCTTACATTCCTAACCCGATGCACTGCCACCACTGTCAGCATTACATCTACACTCGAATGTCCTGTCGAAACATAACCAGATGTGTTACAAGTGATGGGGATGCTGACAAGGGCGATTGCGTGCCGCCTCCTCCCCACTGTATCAATTGCAATTGTGACCGTACAGCCTCATCCTGAGAATGTCTTGTGTATCTCAATGAGTGTGCCGTCTAGGAGATCTGGGTTAAGGAAAAAGTGCCTTATCCTGTTGCTCGCAAGTTGTTGGCTACTCAAAAACCCTGTTTTTTACCAACTGGCACTTACAGTACTGTTCTTGCTACACCTCGCTCCATGAAGGACACAGCCACACACACTTATGACCTCAAATTCAGCACTGTGGTTGTAAAACCACCCAGTGTCATGGTGGCAGCCCAGTCTCCTCCTCCTACAGCTGTGCAACAAGCTACCACATCTTCACCTCCGGTAGCGAAATCACCTGATACTAGACTGGCAGGCCGGAAGGGACAGAGGAATATTCCTGTGAAGACTTTCTACATTCCTCCAGCCAACAAACATCCGGAACTTCATCTGACAACCAAAAAGGCTTCAAGAAATCAAACAAAGACAAAGACAGGGAGAATGCCGGTGGCTCTGTAGATCTCAAGGAAAAGGTCCTCCAGCCTGTGCGACCTGTAGGAGTGAGTCTTTAAAGGCTGGCACTCTGCAGCCCCTACGACTACCCTTCATTTTTTCCGCTGCAAAATCATTTGTTTGAATTTCTGGCGGCGCAATGTGTTTCTTCCACTGTCTTTACATCCTGGGTCTGTTGCTCTTATGTTCACTGAAATTACAAAAATCCTATGGCTCACACTTGATAGGAAACTTTCTTGGTCCTCCCAATGTCTTATGTGGCTGCCTGCTGTACATGGTCCCTCTGTGTCCTACGAGCTCTAAGTGGTACTTCCTAGGGAGTGAGTGACTCAGACCACCTTCCTCTGTTTGAACCAATCCCTTGTCCGTTCAAAACTAGGCTATGGGTGTTTCGTTTATGGATCTGCACATCCATCCATCATACGCTGTCTAAATACAATCCACCATCATGGTATGTTTTTGGCAACTGGCGCCTTTTACATTAGCCAGGTTGAGTGTCTATGCAGAAGCTGCTGAACTACCACTGTCATACTAGTATAATGTTCTACTCAGCAGATACACATGCCATTTGTCTGCCATGCCCAACCACCCTTCCTATGACTACTCCTGTGATGACTTTTTTGACCAACAGTATAGGGTGTGTCCCTCTTTTCTGTTACTTTCTGGATTTTGCTTTCGGCTATTGCTCCGGCAGCTTTACTTCATGCTCCCTGCCACTTTCCCAATGGGTATGAAGTCTTCACCACCTTGGCTTCATATGGCAGCCCATGTTCCCCTTGAACTTCATTCACTTCCTAAGGAAACTACTCCAGATTTAGTCTATTGCCGTCAGTTTCTCGACCTTTGCATATAACTTAGTGATAGTGCCTTAGTGTACTCTGATGGCTCTTGGACCATGTATGAGCAGTGCCTATTAGACGGAGGGGGTCTGACAGCCGAGCAGTTCCAGTCATTCCACCTGGAAGGAGGAACACGGCTTGTGTTTGTAGTTCAGTCGTGCCTAGATGGTCAATACATCGGTTTGATTGCGTCTGCATTGTTACTTTGTGCCAGGATGGGCTCTCAACAAGGAAAGTGTCCAGGCATGTTGGAGTGAACCAAAGCGATGTTAGGACATGGAGGAGATACAGAGAGACAGGAACTGTTGGTGACAAGGCTCGATCAAGCTGTCAAAGGGCTACAACTGCAATGGATGACCGCTAGCTACAGATTATGGTTTGGAGGAACCCTGACAGCAATGCCACCATGTTGAATAATGCTTTTCGTGCAGCCACAGGACGTCATGTTACGGCTCAAATTGTGCGCAGTAGGCTGCATGATGCGCGACTTCACTCCTGACGTCTATGGCGAGGTCCATCTTTGTGACCACGACACCATGCAGTGCAGGTGCAGTACAGATGGGCCTAACAACATGCTGAATGGACCGCTCAGGATTGGCATCACGTTCTCTTCACCGTCGCATATGCTTTCAACCAGACAATTGTTTGGAGACGTGTTTGGTGGCAACCTAGTCTGGCTGAAAGCCTTAGACACATTGTCCAGCGAGTGCAGCAAGCCGTGCTGTTTTGGGGTGGCATTATGTGGGGCTGACTTTCACCGCTGGTGGTCATGGAAGGTGCTGTAATGGCTGTACAATATGTGAATGCCATCGTCCGACCGATAATGCAACCATATTGGCAGCATATTGGCGAGACATTCATCTTCATGGACGTCAATTTGTGCCCCCACCATGCACACCTTGTGAATGACTTCCTTCAGGATAACGACATTGCTTGACTAGAGTGGCCAGCATGTTCTCCAGACATGAACCATATCAAACGTGCCTGGGATAGATTGAAAAGGGCTGTTTATGGACAACACCCACCAACCACTCTGAGGGATCTATGCTGAATCACCCTGAGGAGTGGGACAATCTGGACCAACAGTGTCTCGATGAACTTGAGGATAGTATGCCATGACGAATACAAGCATGCAACACTGCAAGAGGATGTGCTACTGGGTATTAGAAGTATCGGTGTGTACAGCAGTCTGGACCACCACCTCTGAAGGTCATGTTGTATGGTGGTACAACATGCAATGTGTGGCTTTCATGAGCAATAAAAAGGGCAGAAATGATGTTTATGTTGATCTCTATTCCAATTTTCTGTACAGGTTCCCAAAATTATCAGAACCAAGGTGATGTAAAACTTTTTTTGATATGTGTAGTTATGAGCGCTGAGGAAATTCTTCAGTGTGAAAGCACAGGGATTACTGTGAAAGTTTTTTTTAAATTCTTGCGGAGATTATTGTAAATGGATGCAGCAGGATGCTGTACATTTTTATGCACAAGAGTCTAGGTGGTGGAATCCAGGTGCAGACTGGATTTCTGCCAAGTATTAACAGAATGAAAGCTGCTAGTCCTAGGGAAATGAAATGATCGTATGGCATTTATTGGCCACGATATCCCCTTCAGGGTTTGTCCACCATATTGCAGATCTTTTTAGCTGATGCCACTTTGGCAACTTGCATGTTAATGGTGATGAAAATGATGATGAAGGACACACAACACCCAATCCCCTGCCAGGAATCAAACTATAAGCTCATATTATTAACAAGAAAGGACATTAAAGGGGATGTATATTGAGAGGCCAGTGTCAGAGTTCCCAGTTTCCTGAACATGAGTCGACAAGAGATTCATGAACTTTTATCACATTTTGCTTAAACAGCTCATTTCTGAGCCAAAAATACCATTTGTTACTGGAAAGAGTTGCCCCAGAATACAGGGTGTTTAAAAAATAATGACCCGATTTTGGACGGTAATAACTATAAAAAATAGGGAGAGCCGGCGAGGAAATGTGTGTTGTTTGAATGGGTATGACCTAGATTTCAGAAAATCACTGTTAGATATCAGTCAGTGCATCCTGTCAGTTTGCAGTCAATCAGAATTGAGATGGTGACCGCTCAACAGAATGCATTTTGTATGCTGCAGTTTTCAAAGAGTGAGCCAGTGATTTTGGTCCAGATGTTTCCTGTCAGTGTTTTGGCGCTAATCTGCTTGCACTAAAATGCATTTGTAGTTGGTATCACCAACAGGATGCTTGTGCAAAGCTATGCGTCCAGGTCAACTTTGCTCATCTGACAACATGGTGGAAAGAATGCGGCAAATGTTTGAGCGGAGTCCACGAAAGTCTATTTGTCGTGCAACCAGTGAATTCGCAGTGCCTCATATGACTGTCTGGAGAGTGTTAAGGCATCATTTGCTCTATACACTGGCACAATAATGTACGCCAATTTCTCAATGACACTCTGCCTCAGTGCTGGAGAGGGTGCATGAGACCCTGCCCTGCATTCATGGCCTAAAATGCTAGATGTGACCCCATGCAATTTTTTTCTTGTGGGGCTATGTGAAGGGAAACATGTTCATCCCCCCTTTACCTTGTGAAATAGAAGACGTGGAGAACAGAATAACAGATGCTGTAACTTCTGTAAAAGCAGATACATTGTGTAATGTTCACAACAAATTTAGTTATCGATTAGGTGTTGTTCATGCTGCTGCAGGTGGACACATAGAGTATCTGTGATAGCATAGCTACAACTTCAAGTGTTTGTGAGTATTTTGCAATCTGTCCCATGTTTGTAGTATGTTTTTATTGATAAATATGGAGGTTTGAAATCAGGTCATTCTTTTTGAAACACACTATATAATGCCATATGTTGTAAGTGAATGAAAATAAACCAAGTAGAATAATTGTTTTTGTTAGACTATCACTTATTGCAGATATTGTTCAAGTGGTAAATATACCAGTACTCAGTTTTTGAACAAGACCCTGAACTTGGGCTTTCTTTGTAACATACCATCTATCTGAAACCCTGGACTTTTGATTGTTCAGACTCACTAATCACATGCCCATTTTGTTTAAACAAGTTGAATTGCACAATGAAAATGGTAAAAAAATGGATGTCACTGAGATTTAGCATAACTTTATTTTCTACATGCCATGAACTTATGAACTAGACTATTTGATACAATGACCATGTGGCACTCAACATCCTTTACTGTCAAGCTAGTGTCTTCACCAAACAGAAATATTTTAGAATTGTCTGTCATATTAGAAGGCATGATATGCCTTCTAATATTTAAAAATGAATATTTATTTTGTTTGTCTTCTAGGTATTTAGCAGCAATAGGCAGCCCGGGTGGCTGACTAGTGGGATAAGGCTATCATGTAGAACAAAGTGGGAATTATATCAAAATCTTAGATGTAGTCACAATCAAGCTGCAGTATCCCACTACATACAGTATTGTAAGGTGCTTAAAAAGGCAAAAGGAAGGCAAAGAGTATGTGGCATGCAAAGAGAATAGCTAATTCTCAGGAGAAAATTAAAACCATATGGTCAGTTGTGAAAGAAGTGTCTGGTCAGCAGCACAAGTTCGACGATATAAAGTCAGTTCGCAGTAAAAATATTTCTGTTACTGATAAATATATGTACAGTATTTAACAATCATTTTCTGAGCATTGCTGGTGAAATAAATAAAAATTTAGCTTCTACAGGGAATCATATAACTCTCTTGGCAAATGCCTTTCCGAGATTGGTGTCTGAAATACTCCTCTGTGATATAGACAAGGGGGAGACTGAGTCAATAATTAAATAACTGAAGACTAAGGACTCTCATGGTTATGATGCGAGTGCCTAGCAGAATATTAAAGAACTGTGCTTCACATGTTAGCCCGGTATTTACCCACATTTGTAATTTTTCCTTTAGGAATGGCCAGTTTCCTGAATGATTAAAGTACTCAGTAGTAAAGCTGCTTTATAAAAGGGGAGAAAAGGATAGTGTAGACAATTCTAGACCTATTTCTATGCTATCAGTGTTTGCTAAAGGTATTGAAAAGGCTATGTATGTAAGGATAATTGATCATTTTATATCACACGATTTGCTATCAAATGTACAGTTCGGCTTTAGAAGTCGCTTAACAACTGAAAATACTATAGTCTCTTTCCTCTGTGAGGTACTGGATGGGTTAAACAAATGGTTTCGAATGCTAGCTATATTTTTTGATTTAACTAAGGCGTGTGATCTTAAAATATTGCTCCAGAAGTTGGACCAGTACGGAATACGGGGAGTAGCTCACAATTGGTTCACCTCTTACTTCAACAACAGACAGCAAAAGGTCATTATTCACAATGTTGAGAATGGCTGTGATGTGGGGTCTGAGTGGGGTACAGTCAAGTGGGGGGTGCCCCAGGGATCAGTTTTGGGTCCACTCCTGTTCCTTATTTACATAAATGATACGCCCTCTAGTATTACGGGGTAAATAAAATATTTCTGTTTGCTCATGACACTAGCTTGGTAGTAAAGGATGTTGTGTGCAACATCGGCCCGATTTCAAATAGTGCAATTCATGACCTAATTTCATAGCCTGCAGAAAATAAACTATTGCTAAATCACAGTAAGACTCAGTTTTCACAGTTTCTAAAACACTATTCAACAAAACCTGACATTTTAATTTCACAGAATGGGCATATGATTAGTGAAACTGAACAGATCAAATTTCTAGGTGTTCGGATGGATAGTAAGCTGTCGTGGAAAGCCCATGTTTAGGATCTTGTTTAAAGGCTTAATACTGCCATTTTTACTATTCGAACGGTATCTGAAGTGAGTGGTATTTCGACATGAAAATTTGTCTGCTTTGCTTATTTTCATTCACTTATGTCATATAGTATTATATTTTGGGGTAACTCTTCTCATTCTAAAAGGATATTTTTGGCTCAGAAATGGGCGGTTCGGGCAAAATGTGGTGTAAGTTCACAAACCTCTTGTCAACCCCTGTTCACGAGTGGCCTCTTTTTATATATATATATATATATATTGGACATCTCTGCCCAAACTCTTTGCCTTTACAAATGTCTGCTTGTGTCTGCGTATATGCAGATGGATATGTGTGTGTGTGTGAGTGTATACCTGTCCTTTTTTCCCCCTAAGGTAAGTCTTTCCGCTCCCGGGATTGGAATGACTCCTTACCCTCTCCCTTAAAACCCAAATCCTTTTGTCTTTCCCTCTCCTTCCTTCTTTCCTGACGAGGCAACCGTTGGTTGCGAAAGCTAGAATTTTGTGTGTATGTTTGTGTTTGTTTGTGTGTCTATCGACCTGCCAGCGCTTTTGTTTGGTAAGTCTCATCATCTTTCTTTTTAGATATATTTTTCCCACGTGGAATGTTTCCCTCTATTATATAAAAACGACAGGTATACACTCGCACACACACACATATCCATCCACACATACACAGACACAAGCAGACATATTTTTCCCACGTGGAATGTTTCCCTCTATTATATATATAATAGAGGGAAACATTCCACGTGGGAAAAATATGTCTGCTTGTGTCTGTGTATGTGTGGATGGATATGTGTGTGTGTGCGAGTGTATACCTGTCCTTTTTTCCCCCTAAGGTAAGTCTTTCCGCTCCCGGGATTGGAATGACTCCTTACCCTCTCCCTTAAAACCCATATCCTTTTGTCTTTCCTTCTCCTTCCCTCTTTCCTGACGAGGCAACCGTTGGTTGCGAAAGCTAGAATTTTGTGTGTATGTTTGTGTTTGTTTGTGTGTCTATCGACCTGCCAGCGATTTTGTTTGGTAAGTCTCATCATCTTTCTTTTATATATATATATATATATATATATATATATATATATATATATATATATATATATATATATATATACATAAAAACAAAGGTGATGTGACTTACCAAATGAAAGTGCTGGCAGGTCGACAGACACACAAACGAACACAAACATACACACAAAATTCAAGCTTTCGCAACAAACTGTTGCCTCATCAGGAAAGAGGGAAGGAGAGGGGAAGACGAAAGGATGTGGGTTTTAAGGGAGAGGGTAAGGAGTCATTCCAGTCCCGGGAGCGGAAAGACTTACCTTAGGGGGAAAAAAGGAAGGGTATACACTCGCGCGCACACACACACACACACACACACACACACACACACACACACATATCCATCCACACATATACAGACACCTGCTTGTGTCTGTATATGTGTGGATGGATATGTGTGTGTGTGTGTGTGTGTGTGTGTGTGTGTGTGTGTGCGCAAGTGTATACCCTTCCTTTTTTCCCCCTAAGGTTTGACTTACCATACGAAAGCGCTGGCACGTTGATGGACACACAGTCAAACACGAACATACACACAAAATTCTAGCTTTTGCAACCAAGTATTATTAAGTATATTTAGGCAGGATAAAATGTATGGTAGATTACGGAAAAAGGGCCAGACATACCAACAATGAAAGGGAACAGCCATGGGTACCTGGATGGCCCCCTTGTATGCCAACCTATTTATAGGTCGCTAAGAGGAAGCCTTCTTGGTTACCCAAGCCTGCCAACCCAAAGTTTGGTACAGATTTATCGATGACATCTTCATGATCTGGACTCACAGTGAAGAAGAACTCCAGAATTTCCTCTCCAACCTCAACTCCTTTGGTTCCATCAGATTCACCTGGTCGTACTCCAAATCCCATGCCACTTTCCATGACGCTGACCTCCATCTGTCCAATGGCCAGCTTCACACATCCGTCCACATCAAACCCACCAACAAGCAACAGTACCTCCATTATGACAGCTGCCACCTATTCCATATCAAATGGTCCCTTCCCTACAGCCTAGGCCTTCATGGCAAACGAATCTGCTCCAGTCCTGAGTCCCTGAACCATTACACCAACAACCTGAAAACAGCTTTCGCATCCTGCAACTACCCTCCCAACCTGGTACAGAAGCAAATAACCAGAGCCACTTCCTCATCCCCTCAAACCCAGAACCTCTCACAGAAGAACTCCAAAAGTGCCCCACTTGTGACAGGATACTTCCCGACACTGGATCAGACTCTGAATGTGGCTCTCCAGCAGGGATACGACTTCCTCAAATCCTGCCCCGAAATGAGATCCATCCTTCATGATATCCTCCCCACTCCACCAAGAGTGTCTTTACGCCGTCCACCTAACCTTCGTAACCTCTTGGTTCATCCCTATGAAATCCCCAAACCACCTTCCCTACCCTCTGGCTCCTACCCTTGTAACCGCCCCCGGTGTAAAACCTGTCCCATGCACCCTCCCACCACCACCTACTCCAGTCCTGTAACCCGGAAGGTGTACACGATCAAAGGCAGAGCCATGTGTGAAAGCACCCACGTGATTTACCAACTGACCTGCCTACACTGTGACGCTTTCTATGTGGGAATGATCAGCAACAAACTGTCCATTCGCAGGAATGGACACAGGCAGACAGTGTTTGTTGGTAATGAGGATCACCCTGTGGCTAAACATGTCTTGGTGCACGGCCAGCACATCTTGGCACAGTGTTATACCGTCCGGGTTATCTGGATACTTCCCACTAACACCAACCTATCCGAACTCCGGAGATGGGAACTTGCCCTTCAATATATCCTCTCTTCCCGTTATCCACCAGGCCTCAATCTCTGCTAATTTCAAGTTGCCGCCACTCATACCTCACCTGTCATTCAACAACGTCTTTGCCTCTGCACTTCCGCCTCTACTGACATCTCTGCCCAAACTCTTTGTCTTTAAATATGTCTGCTTGTGTCTGTATATGTGTGGATGGATATGTTTGTGTGTGCGAGTGTATACCTGTCCTTTTTTCCCCCCTAAGGTAAGTCTTTCCGCTCCCGGGATTGGAATGACTCCTTACCCTCTCCCTTAAAACCCACATCCTTCCATCTTTCCCTCTCCTTCCCTCTTTCCTGACGAAGCAACCGCGGGTTACGAAAGCTCGAAATTTTGTGTGTATGTTTGTGTTTGTTTGTGTGTCTATCGACCTGCCAGAGGGAAGGAGAGGGAAAGACGAAAGGATGTGGGTTTTAAGGGAGAGGGAAAGGAGTCATTCCAATCCCAGGAGTGGAAAGACTTACCTTAGGGGGAAAAAAGGACAGGTATACACTTGCGCGCACACACACACACACACACACACACACACACACATATCCATCCGCACATACAAAGACGCAAGCAGACATTTGGCCTTTACTATATATATATATATCTCCTTACTGTCATTTATTGTTAACAATATTAGCTTATTCCCAAGAATAAGCAGCTATCACTCAGTTAACACTGGGCAGAAATCAAACCTGCATTTGGATTGGACTTCCTTAACTCTTGTGCAGAAAGGTGTGCAGTATACTGCCGCATCCATTTTCAATAAGCTACCACTCGAATTCAAAAATTTTAGCAGTAATCCATGCGGTTTCAAATCTAAACTGAAGAGTTTACTAATGAATCACTCCTTCTAATCTGTCAAGGAGATCCTTGAAAAAGTAAGCTGATTCTTGTTGTATTGTTGATTGCGTTTACTTAAACTTATGGACTGACTTTTTTCGGTTTCATAAACATTTATTTTTATCTGTTATTACTTTTATGTTGTAATTTCGTGTACTGACACGTTCCATGACCTTGGAGATTTGCTCCTTAATTTGGTCCTACGGAACTTGACATGTAAATAAATAAAATCTAGTTACAGTGAAACTTTGGCATGTTCTTGTGTGCATGCATGTGAAGCATTTTGTGGATGTAAAAACCACTTGCCTTCCATAGGGATTGGGGTGAAGAGAGGATGTCTAGGAAGCTTGACTCAGAAACATCTGGAGCAGTTCCAGTCAAATTTTGTGTGTATGTGGCTCATATTGTTTGTAGTATACTCCTACTATCCCAGTGTGTGAGGGGGTGGGAAGCCATGACATGTGAGGAGTTTCAGTAACAAGCAGTATTAATATCAAATCCATAGTTTTTGGGATCACTAGAGTTCTTGGTGACGGTTGCTACGACAGTGACAATAACATTAACATTTCACCCAGAGACTTGGGGACAGGGAACGGGGGTGCAGATTTAGTGACAATTCAACATATCTCTGTAATGTCTCAAGGAATTTCTACCAAAATTAGCATATGTATCACTTGCTATATGGAAAAATTTAATGTGGTAGTGAGACATGCCTAGCACTGAGAATTTGTGGTGAAAACAGTTGACATAAAAATGTAAATTAATAATGCCTGGAGCAATTTGAACCACATTTGGTATGCACAGGGGTCATTATTTGTATAAAAATTACTGCAAGAGTGAGATACCCTTACTATCCCTAGGGTTGGGGGTAATTGTGTTAATTAGCATTGCAGACAGCCAAAAATTTTGCCTGCATGTTTTGTGGCCAAAGATCATGCTACTTGGTTCAATACCACAACTACATTTTTCTGTTGAATCACATGGTGCGAAACAGCAGAGGATAAGACGGTTGCCAGTGACAATTCTTTTTCTCAAAGTGACAAGCAATTAGTGGCAGAATTAAGTTTCCTTAGAATTCAGCTGCAACTGCAGGAAACAATTAGCTAAAGATACGGATGAAATGTCTTGTATAAATATATGTGAAATGTGTTAAATGTATGTGACATACATGTTACATGGGTGAAGTCACTTGCGAAAAATTGATACGCGAAAAATCATTGTATTTCATTTCTTTTGTATAGCAAATGTGTCTGCTTTGTATACGTGTACGTACTTAGGAAGAAAAAGATGCTCTGCAGTGCATTCCAGGTTAGTTTTTTTGAGAAACAGTAGTAGTACCATCACTGATTCTCGAGGCACCAGCCACTTAAACATGCCCCAATTTGACAGCAACTCATAGTTTTTCTTATTATTTTGGAGAATGACCTTTTGCTTTATGTTTTTAAAATATGAGGTGAAACACTAATGAGCTGCTTCTCTTATTCCTTAATGGTTGAGATTCTGAGGTAATATTTTATGATCAACACAACCAAACACTTAAATCAAAAAAGATGTTAATGTTCACAACTTTTTGATTAATCTATCCAGAGTGTCACAAAGGAAAGGGAATTGGGCTTTTTCAAATCTTAAACCACTTCTAAAACAAACTGTACATTTGACAGCAAATTATGTGAACTGAAATGACAATCAAATTTTTGCAAACACCAGTGGCATAGAAATAGGTCTCAAATAGTCTATGTTATCGCTTTCTCCATTTTTACAAAGCAGTTTCAGTACTTAGTACTTTAAACATTCAGGAAACTGACCATTCCTAAAGGAAAAATTACTGAACTAACATGTGCAGGGGCTGTGTTGTTGTATTGTGCTAGATATTCAATTACATCCACGAGACTCCTTAGTCTTCACTGATATAATTATTGACTCAGTCTCCCCCTTGTAAGTACCACAGAGATGTACATCAGATAGCAGTCATGGAAAGCCATTTTCAAGAGAGATTTATGATACCTGTAGAAACTAAGTTTTTATGTAGTTCAACTGCTTTATCCATCAAGTGATTGTTAAATACTGTACATATTTCATAGATATTTTTACAGGAGCTCTTTGCAGAGTGGGGGAGCTAGTCTGTATTGTAGTACAGAAATTCTGAAATGTCACATTGTTTGTGTGGTGCTGTGATATACCAGTAATGGCAGAATCAACATCTATGAGCGGTTCACTAACTTTATCTCCAGCACCCCTTACATTTTGCTGGAATGTGCCACACCACACACTGCACACACTAAATATCAGCTTTGCCAATCTCCCCTTCCCATACTGGGCACTGATGACCTCGATGTTGAGCGCCCATAAACCCCAACACACACACACACCCTTCCCATACTTACTGAAATGAAGGCTGTGCCCAGTGAAACCTGATCTATCAATAGACTCAACTGGCACCACTACAATGTGAACCATACCCTTCTTCATCAGTGCATTCCCAACCCCCATACATCTTACAGCTGTAATAAGATGAGTTGAATCATGAGCCCAAGATAGCTGCATTTTGAATAGCTACCTTTTACAGGCCACAACTTACTTCAGACTTCTGTCCCTATCCAGTCTGTTACCACCTCCACCCACAATCGCTATCTGATCCTCATTTGTAAATCTTATATATAACTCCCTTATGTTGTCTATCACCTGAGCCAACCTTGCACTATGCTTTGCTTCACAATCCTGATGACCTGGTTCTCAGCCCCCAACACTTATTGCAACAGTTATCCTTCACCTCTGCCATGTAGATCAGTAGGGGAGTTTGAGGCAGAGGTCAAGTTCTGTACCATTGTGCCTTAATGAGTTTAAAGGCAGATGTAAGTATAGCAGATTCTTGTCACCTAATCTACTTGTGTTTCAGTGTGATTGCCACCTAGTGTTCTGAGCTTGTGGCTAGTCTCACATGGTGCTAGCAGAGTGACATTGGCATGACATTGATATCCAGTTTGGGTTTACTGTTTATCTAGGACCAAGCTACAAGACAGACAGGTTGTTATATCCCAAGTAAATAAACTGTGATTATTAATTGTCATTCATGGTATTACTGTCAGTTTACTTTGCTCGTATTGACCTTTTATCCAGAGTATGTAATATTAAAACTTCTCCACTCTCAGTTGATGTATAAATATCATTTTGTTTTGTTTTATTTTGTTCTGTATGACACCATCTTTGTGTTCTAAAAGCATTTCTTCTTGTTGATGACCAGCCATGTTTTGTATGTTTTATGTTGCTGTTATATCTATCTGTGTGGTTAATACCAGGAGTCTGAGCATCAGCTATCAAGACATTCCTCAGAACTGAAGTCCTACAAAGTCCTTGGAATTATTGATAGAGTGATGTTGGCTCTAAATAGACAAGAAAACAAGTGCTATGTTATTAAGGTGAGTGAAATAATTTTAATGTCCAATGGTGTTATACACCACAGGAAACAGTTTTATTTCTTAAGATACTTCTTCACTATCAGAAACTTCATTTACATTTTGAGGAACAAATAAAAGCAGAGTTTGGGAAGAAATCTGCAAATAATTTCTTCTATAAATTTTGGTTGGTGAATAATAATAATGATAATAATAATAATAATAATAATAATAGTGATAATGATGATACCCTTATCTATGCAACAGATAACTTGAAAAGTTTCTTTCATGTTCTGAACTAGTATCACAAATCATTCAGGTGAATTCACAATGTTTCTTCCACGATGCCAGCAGTTCGAGCAGTTCCAAACATTACTATATATTCCGTGTGGCCGTGATTCCGAGGTACCATTTATGATAGAGATGACTCAGTTTCAAATGGCACATTTTTAGCAATTTTTATGCTCAACTCCCTGTACTTTAGCCATTTCTGAGCTGTTTCATTATTGATATTTGCATCAAATAAAACTGTCATGTTTATAACTTGTTTGTTAGCACTGCACATTCTTATTTACTCAAATATATGGTAGCTCGCAATACAAGTGAAAATACCAATTTATCACAAACCAGCCAATGATAAGCTCTGGCAGAAACAGATTCCTTTGTGTAGATCAATAAACTCTTTCAACATGGAGGCGGACACAGTCTTTTACTGTTTACCCGGAACAGGGTATAGTGAACTGAGCAAATTCTTTTATCCATGGATCATCACAAGAGACATTAGTCATGAGACCTACTGAGAGTGGTGCTTATGGTGATCTCTGAGGTTTTGCCAAATGACTTTATTGATAAGGAGTTAAAGCCATTTCCTCCACCTAGCCCATACACTAAGGATATTAAAATTTCAGTGTAAGAAGCATTAATAATTCCATTTCAGTCAGTATATATCTCGTGGTTGTACAAGGTTCATAATATTTTAAAACTATTATTACTTTATGTATATCACTGTACCATTTGTTGCAGGGACCTAATTCCTCAAGCTGCCGGTGAAGAGATGAACATAATGGTTGTGTCTCATTATTTAGGGACCTGAAAATGTAGCATCTATTTTTGGCAAAATTCCTTTATTATTATTATGGTCATCATCATCATCATCATCATCATCATCATTATTATTATTATTATTATTATTATTTTCTTTCCTGTCTCAGACGTTATGTCTGGTTAAAAATGGAAAATGACACGGACCTTGGTCAAGCGTGACTTCCCTTTAACTGTACGATATATGTTACATTGCATTTAGGAACTTTCGGGTAACTGAACATGTATCAATAATTACAGATTTCTGTAGTTGTATTTATACATTTGGGTGTAGCTGTATTGCGTTGATGTACTGGTGGATATTGTGTGCTATGACTCCTGTAGTTGATATATAATTGGTATGATGTCAGCTTTATCCTGATGCCACATGTCTTTGACTTCTTCAGCCAGTTGGATGTATTTTTCAATTTTTTCTCTGGTTTTCTTCTGTATATGTGTTGTATTCGGTATGGATATTTCGATTAGTTGTGTTAATTTCTTCTTTTTATTGGTGAGTTTGATGTCAGGTTTGTTATGTGGTGTTGTTTTATCTGTTATAATTTTTCTGTTCCAGTATAATTTGTATTCATCATTCTCCAGTACATTTTGTGGTGCATACTTGTATGTGGGAACATGTTTTATTAGTTTATGTTGTATGGCAAGTTGTTGATGTATTATTTTTGCTATATTGTCATGTCTTGTGGGGTATTCTGTATTTGCTAGTATTGTACATCCGCTTGTGATGTGATCTACTGTTTCTATTTGTTGTTTGCAAAAGCTGCATTTATCTGTTGTGGTATTGGGATCTTTAATAATATGCTTGCTGTAATATCTGGTGTTTATTGTTTGATCCTGTATTGAAATCATGAATCCTTCCATCTCACTGTATATATTGCCTTTTCTTAGCCATGTGTTGGATGCGTCTTGATCGATGTGTGGCTGCGTTAGGTGATACGGGTGCTTGCCATGTAGTGTTTTCTTTTTCCAATTTACTTTCTTCGTACCTGTTGATGTTATGTGATCTAAAGGGTTGTAGAAGTGGTTATGAAATTGCAATGGTATAGCTGATGTATTTATATGAGTGATTGCTTTGAGTATTTTGCTAGTTTCTGCTCGTTCTATAAAGAATTTTCTTAAATTGTCTACCTGCCCATAATGTAGGTTTTTTATGTCAATAAATCCCCTTCCTCCTTCCTTTCTGCTTAATGTGAATCTTTCTGTTGCTGAATGTATGTGATGTGTTCTATATTTGTGGCATTGTGATCGTGTAAGTGTATTGAGTGCTTCTAGGTCTGTGTTAGTCCATTTCACTACTCCAAATGAGTAGGTCAATATTGGTATAGCATAGGTATTTATAGCTTTTGTCTTGTTTCTTGCTGTCAATTCTGTTTTCAGTATTTTTGTTAGTCTTTGTCTATATTTTTCTTTTAGTTCTTCTTTAATATTTGTATTATCTATTCCTATTATTATTATTATTATTATTATTATTATTTATTTTTCACAATATACATATTTAAAATTTGTGTCATGCTGTGTGCCCGAAGATGAAGTCTTAGTGCTTTGAAATTGACTGTTAAAAAGAAAATCATGGTTGGAGAACTTTTTGATTTGAATGCTTGCTTTTGCAAATATTTCAACAGTTCTTTCTTCAGAATGAAATTGTTTTCTTCCATATGTTGTATTTAAGCTTCACAAATGACTGTTTCTGATGAGAAACATCAGGATTTTCCTGCCAGTGAAATGGGTGCGTCTCTGATTTAAGGCGTTTCTCAACATTATTTTTCTTTACCTACCCAATTCAGTAATTACAAACTGTAGAATATTAATTTTGAACTTTTGTTGGCATTCATAACAATGTGACCCATACTTGACAATAGTGCAGGCAGAACTGACAAGTCACTTAGTGCAGAAGCAGAACTAAAAGAAACTCTATAACTGTGAAAACATCAATTTTTGACAAAATAATTTAATTGAATAGATAAAAAATAGCAGAACACACACACATAAAAGAGGGTTGTAATGAGGCAAGCTTTCAGAGCCAGTGGCTCCTTCTTCAGGCAGAAGGGTTGAAGGGGAAGGAAGAGTAGTGAAGGAAAAGGACTGGAGAGATCTAGGAAAGGTGGTAGATTTTGGGAAAGTCACCCAGAACTGCAGGTCAGAGGAAACTGATTGTTGGGGACTGCATTGGTCAAGATTTAAGAACCTGAGTGCTTAAAGGTGAAAGGCAGGGTAATATGCTTAAACCCCATGCATGAGTTAATAAAAGTGAAAAGCTAAGTACATTGTATGTAACCGAGGTAGGAGGGGCACGTTGAAAAATAGACATGAAAGATGTAGAGAACTGAAACGGAATGAAGAAAAGAGTAGTTACTGTGAAGAAACCTCATACTTCCTTGTGCGTAATCATCCCACCAGCCTAGTTCACAAGCAGATTTCCTGCCATCACATCCAATTCTGGTACTGCTGATCCCTCCAAAAAACAACTTTGGAGCACACCACTGGTGACTCAGTATTACATGAAATCATGCACTGAAATGAGATCCATTCTGTCTGAAATCTTGCCCACCACACCTAGAATAGCTTTTCGTTGCCCTCCCAATCTCCTCAATATTCTTGTCAGACCCTATGCTCCTTCTGCACCCATCTTCCTTCCCTATGGCTCTTACCCCTGTGACCATCCCCACTGCAAGACTTACCCTATGCATCCTTCTACAACCAACTATAGCAGCCCTGCAACTGACAAAACATACACTATGAAAGGGAGAGCCATGTGTGAAACAACACGTCATATACCAGCTGTTACGTTAACGCTATTTGGCCTTTTACAGTGTCATGACTGTCACCAAATTATCAATTAGGATGAATGGACATGGGCAGAGGGTATATACTGGCAATACGCAATATCCTGTTGCAGAGAATGCTCTACAACATTACTATCGTGACCTTGGTGCCTGTTTCACTACACGTGCCATTTGGATTCTTCCCCCAGACACAAGTTTCTCAGAACTCCACAGGTGGGAACTAGTGCCACAACATGTCCTTGGTTCTTACCACCAACCTATCCTTAATTTACATTAATTTCTTCTGTCTTGGCATTTCTTCACAGTAAGTACTCTTTTCTTCTCTTTGTTTCAGATTTATGTGTCTTTCATTGTCTTGTTTGTCTATTTTTCACTGCCCCCTCCCACCTCTGTATGTACAATGCGCTTAGAAATGGCTCACGCTGTATAGCGCATCCTGTTACTTTGAAAAAATAAATAATTTTTAGGGATGCAAAAGATAAATAAATAAGGGTTTTAAGAGCAAATAAAGACACATTTAATCAAAATGCAACATAAGTACTCTTAAAATGTCTCTCACGCCTGTCCTCATCCAATATCAAAATGAGAGAAGGTAATTACATAAGTTACATAAAATTATTCGACTGTTTCACAGTTACTATTGTCACAGAAGAATAGCAGGGTCACCATGGTACAGTGGTTATGATACTAGACTGTTGCATAGAGGGTCATGAGTTCAAAACTGTGAAATTTTAATTTCTATATTCTACATTCTAAAAGTATCCACAAATGTCAAGAATCATTGTACTGGAATGCTCTGTAACTGTATATATACCGTATGTGTTCTGGCCAGAGGCAGTTCGCTCCATGCTCTTGTATGTGCAATTGCTGAATAAACCTTCGTTAAGTGACGTGCGTGTTCGTCATTCATGTAATTACACCTTCTTCTATGTGACATTATTCTGGTTGAGGCACTGGGTATTGGAACTTGTGATAGCGCATATTATCGACAACACAGTGGCTCCCATCAGGCCACAACAGAGGTGCCGTTTACGTGGCGAGAAACCTGAGTTCGAGATTGTAATCTATCGGAGACTGAAGAAGAGGACGTTAAGATGACAGCAACTGTGTGCCACCACATGAGACATCCTTCCGGGTTCTCTGGTAACAATGGCAAAGATCCAAACAAGTGGCTGAAGGTATAAGAGCATATAGCCAAATTTAACAAATGGTATGACACTATGTGTTTCGCTAATGTATTTTTCTATTTGGAGGGCACTGCCAAGAATGGTATGAGAACAATGAGGAGACATTAACAAGCTGGAAAGTATTCCATGCGGAACTGCGCAAGTATTTCAGTGACACACGGCGACAGAAGTGCAAGGCTGAAGATAAATTAAAGTGCAGGGCACAGTGTCCAGGAGAAACTACAGCATCCTACATTCAAGATGTCTTGGAGCTGTGTAAAGTAGTGGATCCTAGAATGAAGGCGGAAGATAAGGTTGCACATCTCATGAAGTGTGTTGCTGAGGACATGTATCAAGCTCTACTCATGAAGGAGGTTTCGACAGCAGATGACTTCATAAAATCGTGCCAGTATATCGAGACAATGTATCAAAAAAGAATTACAATAAGTTTGAACGGCTTCCAAACACTGTATTGATGTCTGTGATGTAGGAAGAAACTGATTCACAAGTGTTCTTCGTCAGATAGTGAGAGAGGAAGGTCAGAAGGCACTTGGATTGCACGGTGAGCAAAAAACCGAGACGCTTCAAGAGGTCATAAGGGAGGAAGTGGAACAGACATTGAACCCAATCTCTCATCCTTCATTTCCCTTTAAAACGGTGAAAATGTCAGGACCCAGGCGAAGTCATGTTCCTACAATGCCGCATGAGGAACCTGTTTGGGCACCAAGGAAGACTGACATCTGGAGGACCCAGAATAACCAACCAGTATGTTTCCACTGCGGTCGACCAGGACATGTGGTACTCTGTTGTCGAGAAAGGTGGCAGATATTTGATGATGCCTGTGCCAGAAGACAGCAAACTGATCTTAGCTGATGCCAACTCCAGGCCGACGAAGATGAACAAGAAGATAGGGTGCAGGATGACGTAGGTCACCATCACCACAAGCTAGCTGCTGGAGAGGACGCTCCCCAACATGCTGATCAAGGTCTCCATCGCCATTTAGAAGCTCCAGCCAATCAACTAGCTGCACAACCTGGAAAACTAAAGGGTGCGACCTTCCTTGGAGGTGAGACCACCAAAGAGAAAAATCCTCTTCCGTCGATCACTACAAAAATTATAGGAAACTGCACCGGTATCTTCATGGATGGCCGACCAGCCCAAGCGCTTGTGGACTCTGGAGCATCATAATCAGTCATTTTGGAGAAGTACCATCATCACTTGCAAGAAACTGTATTTATTGACAACAAAACAGCTGAAGGTGGCTAATGGGAAATATGTAAAACCTACAGGAAGACGTGTCATTCGTGTGGGTATAAGTGGCCATACACAGCCCTTCGAATTCATCATCTTACAAGAGTGTAGTCATGATGTCATTCTCGGATGGGACGTTTTGAAAGCTTCTCAGGCAATTATTGTAGTTGCTCAAAAATTATGCTAGACGAGATGAGATACTGTGGACAGAAAGATGTGCATCCGAGTGTGTGGAGACTGTGTGTGCTGGATGAAGTGATCATTCCTGCAGTCAGCACTAGAAAGGTAACTGTCATGTGTCATGCCATGCATCAACGCATGGATCTTTTAGTGGAATGTAAGAGAACCATACCATTGAAGAATATCTTGGTCTTTCCAGCCTCTGTCGTCTCGTTTAAGAACGGATTCAGTGAATTGTGGGTAGGTGACTGTCGCCAGGAACCGCAGATCCTTCCTAGACGCATGGGAGTAGCAAACGCAGAGCCCTTAACTGAAGAACAGCTGAGCATCATAGAAACCTCCCATGCCGAGTCTGTGGGAGAAATTAGCGCTACCACTATGAGACAAGATCTTCTAGCTCGTCTATCACCAGATCTCACTAAGGAACAACAGAAGAAGCTACTTGCCATTCTTCAAGAGTTCTCTGAATGCTTCAATCTGCAGGTGAAGAGCAAATTAGACAAATCTACGGTGAAGCACCGGATTAGCACTGGAAATCATCAACCAATAAGCCAGAGAGTGTCCCGTGTATCAGCAACGGAACGTCGAATAATTTGCGACGAGTTAGAGAAAATGATGAAGAATGAATCATTCAGCCTTCGCAGAGCCCATGGTAGTCACCAGTTGCTCTCATCAGTTAGAAGGATGGCAGTTGGTGCTTTTGTGTTGATTACAGGAAGCTTGATAAGATAACTAAAAAGGATGTTTACCCTCTTCCATGAACTGATGATACCCTAGATTGTCTGAAGTGGGCCAAGTTTTTCTCAGCCAAGGACATGTACTCGAGATACTGGCAGATTGAAGTAGATGAGGCTGATCGTGAGAAAACTGCATTCATCACCCCTGATGGCCTGTATGAGTTTAAGGTGGTGCCGTTTGGTTTGTGTAATTCACCAGCAACTTTTGAATGGGTGATGGATAATCTTGTAAGCCACCTGAAGTGGACACTGTGTCTTTGTTACTTAGATGACATTATATTGTTCTCAGAGACATTTGATGAACATATAAAAAGACTGAGGGCCGTTCTTAATTGTCTACAACAAGGCAGACTGAAACTTAATCCAAGAAAGTGTCTCTTTGGAGCAAAAGAAATCAAAATACTTGGACACCTTGTGTAAAACTAAGGTGTGTGGCCATACCCAGAAGAGGTGAGATCTATAACAGAATTTCCTATTCCTAAAACTATTAGAGATGTGAGAAGCTTCCTTGGATTATGTTCTTATTACCGCCGTTTTTTCAAAGCTAGGCCACTCCAAGAGTTGTTAAAAGCCGATGTTAAATTTATCTGGGGTGGTGCTCAACAAGATTCTTTTGATGTGTTGCAGAAAGCCCTGACAACTGGCCCTGTACTTGGTCTGTATGACGAGAGAGCACTCACAGAACTACACACAGATGCCAGTTGGTATGGGATCAGTGCTGCTCTGGTGCAAATTTCGGATGGAAAAGAGATGGTTATAGCCTATGCTTCAAGGACACTTATAAAAGCCAAGAGAAAATACTCAGCTGCAGAAAGAGAATGTCTTGTTGTGGTCTGGGCCATGTGCAAATTTCGACAGTGTCTCTATGGAAGGCCATTCACAGCTGTTACAGACCATCATTCACTTTGTTGGTTGACAAGTCTTAAGGATCCAACAGGATGACTCACCAGGTGGGCACTACATCTTCAAGAGTATGACATTACCATAGTGTACAAAAGTGGAAGAAAACACCAAGATGCCGACTGTCTCTCAAGAAACCCTGTGCAAGACCATTAAGACTTTGATGAAGATAGTGACTGTCTCACTGCATTCCAGGATCTCTCTGCTGAGCAGAAGAAAGACCCCAAGATATCTCAAATTATGCTTGCCTTAATTCGGTCAGAGGATGTGAAAGGACAATTTAAGGTAGTTAATGGATTATTTTGCAAGAAAAACTTTGATCTGTTTGGAAAGAGGTGGCTACCAGAGACTCCTAAACACATACACTTAGATGTTCTGCAGAAATTCCATGACACACCTGAGGCCAGACATTTAGGATTTATTAAGACATACAATAGGATCTGCAAGATATTTTTCTGACCAGGTTTATTTAGGAGTGTCCATCACAATGTGTCTCACTGTTGAAAGTGTCACAGGAGAAAGGCAGTTCCTCAGAGACCACCTGGCCAACTCATACCAATTCCACCAGCTGAAATGCCTTTCCAGCGTGTTGGGATTGACCTCCTCGGACGATTTCCAACGTGTGCTAGTGGCAATAGATGCATTATGGTTTACACTGATTATCTGACATGCTGTGCCATTACAAAAACCGTGAAGCATTCGAGGTAGCCAAATTCATCGTGGAAGATATTGGATTAAAACACGGTGCCCCAAGGTTGTTAATTATGGATCAAGGGAAAGTTTTTTAATCGAATCTTGTGACAGAGATAAACCGTCAGTGCTACATTACTCATTACATGACGACTGCCTACCATCCGCAAACTGACAGGCTTACTGAACGCCTTAATAAGACCTTGACCGACATGCTTTCAATGTTCGTCAGTGTTGAGCAGAGCAACTGATATGAGGTGCTACCTTTCGTGACGTTTGCCTACAACACCGCCAAACAAGACACCACAGGATTTATGCCGTTTTTCCTTGTGCATGGGCATGAGGCGACTACGACGATGGACGCTGCGTTTCCGTTACATTCTGATGACGTGGACGACGACTACATCAGCCAAGTGTTAACCAGAGCTGAAGAAGCTTGGCTTTTAGCTCAACTCCGCACACTGCAGGCACAAGAAAACAATCGCCGAAGGTATGATGCGAGCCACTGCCCTGTTGTGTACCAGCCTGGTGACCTCATCTGGATCTTCACTCTTGTTCAGAAGTTTGATCTCTCTGAGAAGCTCCTCAGGCACTACTTTGGACCTTACAAGGTTGTAAGACAGTTGTCTGATGTTACTTATGAAGTTGAAGATTTCGACCCCGACACAAGACAACGAAAGATCAGAGATATGGTCCACATCCTTCGAATGAAGCCCTATAAGGATCCTGCAACCCTGGGTAAATTTGAAGCTCCAGCAACAAGCAGAAAGGTGATAAAGAGCGTAGTGGCAAAGGAAATTCCAAGATGATCACCGCGAGGGCGAACATCAGTCATCGGTAGTCGGAGTATGCAGGACCAATGACTCGTTCCCGGACTAGGAGGACGTAACACCGAGACGCTGTTCCCTTTAGGAGGGAGCAATGTTACAGAAGACGCTGAGTAGCACAGTTACCAAGATATAGTAGTTATAATACTAAACGGTTGCATAGAAGTATCCACAAATGTCAAGAGTCATTGTACTAGAATTTTCTGTAACTATATATATACCGTATGTGTTCTGGCGGGAGGCAGTTCGCTCCGCGCTCTTGTATGAGCAAGTGCTGAATAAACCTTCGTTAAGTGAAGTCAGTGTTCGTCATTCATGTAATTACACCTTCTTCTCTGTGACAATATTTTTAGCATAGAACAGAGAATAATATACATAATAAATCAGTATTGTTTTTAAATACAATTATATTGAATGATAAATGTGTTTTTCTGTACATTTTTACATATGTCTTTCAAGATTCAGTTTTGTTGTTGTGGTCTTCAGTCCTGAGACTGGTTTGATGCTGCTCTCCAAGCTACTCTATCCTGTGCAAGCTTCTTCATCTCCCAGTACTTACTGCAACCTACATCCTTCTGAATCTGCTTAGTGTATTCATCTCTTGGTCTCCCTCTACGATTTCTACCCTCCACTCTGCCCTCCAATGCTAAATTGGTGATCCCTTGATGCCTCAGAACATGTCCTATTAATCGGTCCCTTCTTTTTGTCACATTGTGCCACAAACTCCTCTTCTCCCCAATTCTATTCAATACTTCATCATTAGTTATGTGATCTACCCATCTAATCTTTAGCATTCTTCTGTAGCACCACATTTCGAAAGCTTCTATTCTCTTCTTGTCCAAACTATTTATCGTCCATGTTTCACTTCCTTACATGGCTACACTCCATACAAATACTTTCAGAAACTACTTCCTGACTTAAATCTATACTTGATGTTAACAAATTTCTCTTCTTCAGAAACGCTTTCCTTGCCATTGCCAGTCTATATTCTATATCTTCTCTACTTCGACCATCATCAGCTATTTTGCTTCCCAAATAGCAAAACTCCTTTACTACTTTAAGTGTCTCATTTCCTAATCTAATTCCCTCAGCATCACCCGACTTAATTTGAGTACATTCCATTATCCTCATTTTGCTTTTTTTGATGTTCATCTTATATCCTCCTTTCAAGACACTGTCCATTCCGTTCAACTGCTCTTCGAAGTCTCTTGCTGTCTCTGACAGGATTACAATGTCATCGGCGAACCTCAAAGTTTTTATTTCTTTTCCATGGATTTTAATACCTACTCGAAATTTTTCTTTTGTTTCCTGTACTGCTTGCTCAATATACAGATTGAATATATTGGGGATAGGCTACAACCCTGCCTCACTCCCTTCCCAACCTCTGTTTCCCTTTCATGCCCCTCGACTCTTATAATTGCCATCTCGTTTCTGTACAAATTGTAAATAGCCTTTCGCTCCCTGTATTTTACCCCTGCCACCTTCAGAATTTGAAAGAGAGTATTCCAGTCAACATTGTCAAAAGCTTTCTCTAAGTCTACAAATGCTAGAAACATAGGTTTGCTTTCCTTAATCTTTCTTCTAAGATAAGTTGTAGGGTCAGTATTGCCTCATGTGTTCCAATATTTCTATGGAATCCAAACTGATCTTCTCTGAGGTCGGCTTCTACCAGTTTTTCCATTCGTCTGTAAAGAATTCGTGTTAATGTTTTGCAGCTGTGACTTATTAAACTGATTGTTCGGTAATTTTCACATCTGTCAACACCTGCTTTCTTTGGGATTGGAATTATTATATTCTTCTTGAAGTCTGAGGGTATTTCACCTGTCTCATGCATCTTCCTAACCAGATGGTAGAGTTTTGTCAGGACTGGCTCTCCCAAGGCCGTCACTAGTTCTAATGGAATGTTGTCTACTCCCGGGGCCTTGTTCGACTCAGGTTTTTCAGTGCTCTGTCAAACTCTTCGCACAGTATCATATCTCCCATTTCATCTTCATCTACATCCTCTTCCATTTCCATAATATTGTCCTCAAGTACATCACCCTTGTATAGACCCTCTCTTTATTCCTTCCACCTTTCTGCTTTCCCTTCTTTGCATAGAACTGGGTTTCCATCTGAGCTCTTGATATTCATACAAGTGGTTATCTTTTCGCCAAAGGTCTCCTTAATTTTGCTGTTGGCAGTATCTAAACTTACCCTTAGTGAGATAAGCTTCTACATCCTTACATTTGTCCTCTAGCCATCCCTGCTTAGCCATTTTGCACTTCCTCTCAATTTTGAGATGTTTGTATTCCTTTTTGCCTTCTTCATTTACTGCATTTTTATATTTTCTCCTTTCATCAATTAAATTCAATATTTCTTCTGTTACTCAAGGATTTCTACTAGCCCTCGTCTTTTTACCTACTTGATCCTCTGCTGCCTTCACTACTTCATCCCTCAGAGCTACCCATTCTTCTTCTACTGTATTTCTTTCCCCCATTCCTGTCAATTGTTCCCATATGCTCTCCTTGAAACTCTGTACAACCTCTGGTTTAGTTAGTTTACCCAGGTCCCATCTCCTTAAATTCCCACCTTTTTGCAGTTTCTTCAGTTTTAATCTACAGATCATAACCAATAGATTGTGGTCAGAGTCCACATCTGCTCCTGGAAATGTCTTATAATTTAAAACCTGGTTCCTAAATCTCTGTCTTACCATTATATAATCTATCTGATACCTTTTAGTATCTCCAGGATTCTTCCATGTATATAACCTTCTTTTATGGTTCTTGAACCAAGTGTTAGCTATAATTAACTTATGCTCTGTGCATAATTCTACCAGGCAGCTTCCTCTTTCATTTCTTAGCCCCAATCCATATTCACCTACTACATTTCCTTCTCTCCCTTTTCCTACTCTCGAATTCCAGTCACCCATGACTATTAAATTTTTGTCTCCCTTCACTACCTGAATAGTTTCTTGTATCTCATCGTACATTTCATCAATTTCTTCTTCATCTGCAGAGCTAGTTGGCATATAAACTTGTACTACTGTAGTAGGCGTGGGCCACCAACGGCAAGGTCCATGGTTCATGTGGGGAAAGATACATAAAAGTCTTAATTCATTGCACTGTTCATAATTCCATGTGAATAAATATTATTCTCCTCAGTGCAACAATTACATTTTGTTTATAGTAATCCCTGTCCTCAGTAATAATAGGCATGGTATGAGGGCTGAAAGAAATATATATTAGGGCATGATTTTTCCAGGTCATTTTTTTTCCCTTTCAAAAGTTGATAAATGTGTGTAATGATTGCTGGTGTCATTTATTTTGCCTTTTAGGCTTCCATACCTCTGTCTGTAAAAACGTAAACCTTATAGAATTGCTTTATTCTCTGCCTGTCCAACTACTAAGAATCCTTTTTCTCAGGACTGTAGATGTACCAAGTCGAAATTTGTGTCACATACTGAGGTCTGTTAGGACCTTGGTGCTGTGACAAATACAACCAAAAGATATGGCCATTTATGTCACGTATTTTGGTACATGCAAACTCACTCATCAAAACATATAGGGTGGTTCCTGTTCACCTAGAATCATGAAATTTGGAAAGGAGGAGGTTTCATGGTGCAAGTAAAGGAAAAAATCTGGAAAGTGTTATTTTGTAATGATATTACATGAAATATATATATTTTGTCATAATTTTTATCTGTCGTCAGATTTGAAATTAAAACAGTCAGTAGTTCTACATTCAGGTTAGTCAGTATCTCCAGGCTTATTCCATGTATACAACCTTCTTTTATGATTCTTGAACCAAGTTTTAGCTATGATTAAGTTGTGTAAGATTTCTCAATTCTGTCGACACTTGGTCTGACATGTAGCTATGGCCATGAACAGGAAAGAAGTGATGAATATGATTGAATTTTGCACACTTTTCCAAGAACACTGTAAGCATCATCATCAGGTATTTTTATTTTGCCTGCTGCAAGAGTCTGAGAATAGGTGTATAGTATTGGTGCTATCATTTTGTTGTTACTTATCTAATTCCGAGATACATTCCAGCAAAGCCGAAGATACTTGACTGCATCCTCACGAAGATTCTGTGTCAGACCAGGTGTAGGAAACAATGCTTTCCTGTTTTTGCTTCTTAGTATGGATCATGGTGCACAGATTGTATAACCACATTTGCCTAGCATATCTACATCTAAATGCATCTAGTTCTGAAATAAGCTGGTTTTGCTACATGTCAAAGCAAATTACCTTCCTTCATTTATATCATAACACAATTTTGCATAAATTTTATATAATGTTTGTCTAGCCCATAGTTCACTTTTGTTCTCCAGGCATGTTCCTGCTTTCATTTCCGTTAAACAAACACTTACAAGTGAAGTAGGTATTGGTATGAGGGGCCCTGAATGGTAGAAATGTTTATGAAATATATACTTGTATTTTGATCAGTGCCAGTTGGAGAACATCTTTGCATACAAATGACTTATTATTACCCCCCCCCCCTCTTTCCCTCCTCCCACCCTTTTCCCCTCATACACTTCCACCAGCAGCTTGTATCAATTGGTAGCCCTTTTTTTAACAAGGAGAATTGTTTGAGTCCTAAACATTTTCTTTCTTCATAGAATCTTTTGAACATTTTATTGACTGTGAGATCTGAAGGCAAATAATGTTTTGTAGACTTTCCCCTGCTGTGGTAGCTCTCTCTACATTTGTGTTTCTTTGTATCAGTTTTATTGGCAGTGGTTGGGTGCTTACAATCCTTTCCCAATCTGTTGCCTCATATTCTTTCCTTTGGCAACTTTCATAGAACCTGCTTTCTAGACAGTATAACCTATATTCCAACATGCCAGAGAGTGTTTGGAAAGTGGCAGCACAAACAGGCTCTACTTAACCATTTCTTTTTCTAGTGGTGTACTTCACTGTCACTGTTTTCTTCCTTTTTGCAGTCTCTATGTTCACAACTCTGTGCTGAGGTGAAGAAATATTCAGAAATTTTAACAGAAATTTACCTTGATCAATTTCATCATTCGGTCTCACATGATGATGAAACATGGTAATATCTTCATAGCAGAATTCAGCAGCTTTGTATTCTTTCATTCCTTTACCTTTTAAAGGCAAAACTTCAAGTTCACAATTGCATTTGATAATAGTTCCCTGTCTACAGTTTTTACCATGTATTTCAGGTCAATGTAAGCTGCTCTTGGGTCAGGATTTTCTCCCACCCGAACATTCTTGACCTGTGTGGCATTTTCAGAATCAGAAGAATTATCATCCACTCTGCTTTAGCTTGCAGTACATCACTACAGACTAATACTAGAGCATCAAGTGAATACTCATCTGAAAGTGGTTGGGTGTTCTGATGACAATGAAGACTGGTTGCATCACTTTTCCTGCCAGAAAATATTATTACAGTAATGAGTAACATAGTAAACAGCAACCTTGTGCACCAGTCTACTCCATTATTGCCAATTGTTTGCTAAGGAAGGACACCTAATATATTTAAAAGAAATTTTCTTGCATTTGACAACTTTCACTTCAACTGCTAGAATGCGTATCAGGGCTAGTTAAAACCTTGTGATTTGGAGTGCCTAATCAGGCACCAGTATTGACTTTTGCTAAAACTTGCCTTCTCAAGTTGATGTAAAGGGTCAACGTTATGCCATTACTATGCCTAACTCAATTTTGAAAGTTTGTGCATTTATTGAGTCATGAAAAAATGCTCCTCAAATATTCATTCCCTAGAATACTATCCAAAAGCTTGAAGACATGCCATCTTTGTTGAATACATTCTCATATCTATAGTTTTTATCTCACTTTTGTATAGTGAAGTTGACAGCCATTGGTTAGGGGAACTTTATTTCCTTCCTGGAGTTGCCGCTCAGGAATTTTCGTATAGTTGCAAGTATCAGACACTAGGTTTAGGGCTTTGTTGCCAGTATCCATATTTATACTTAACTTGAGTCCATGGTAGTTAGTGTCTGATGCTCTTTGAGCTATAATCTGAGAGTAAAATATTACTTGTATTTGTCTTTGCTCTAGGAGACCATTACATTAAAAAAAGTGTCTTCCCACCTTTTATTATACATAGAGGATGTAAACAACCAATAATAGTGGTGTAGAAAGAGTCAAAACAAACAATTTACAATTACAATTTAAGACAGGACACTTGTGGTCTATCAAATCGGGAAAGTACTTAAAGTTGACTCACTAAAGCCACCTAAGATACAGCGATTGCATGTTGAGAGAGATTTTTAATATTTTATATCACACTCTATGCACAACTATTAGTCCTTGTAGGCAATTTAACGTAATTTAATTTTGAACAGCAGTATGTTTTCATTGAAGATTGCAATTTTCGAGTTATTCAAGAAAAACTGGAATGCATCCATTCCTGCCCCCCCCCCCCCCCCCTCCTTCCTGGCCAACATCCCCCTCCCACCATTCAGGATGTTGTATGTTGTTCATGGCACTCCCTACTAACGCTGTAGAAAAATTTGAGAGTGTAGAAATTATTTCTTGTATTCGACTTGTTTTGGTCTTCATTGACAGGGGTTATTTAGCTACTGGCTTAGTCATGCACATACAAATTATAAAACTGAAATTGTTATAAATTTACCTAACAGTTTTGTATAATTTAACAGCAGAAAATTAACAATTAATTAGTTTTGTTTGTCCAGGCCTTCTGACTATGAAATTACTGTGCTTGTAAGGGTTAAGTTTGGATTGAACTTTCATTATAAAAGTTTTTGCGTCATGCTTACAAAATCCATTTTTCTTTCATTATCCTCAAGGCATGTTTAAATTAGTAATGTTAATGGAAGCCTTGGATCAAGGCATTATTGAGACTTTCAAAACTTATTACAGAAAAAATTGTTATGCAAGCTATTATTGGAATGAGGAGGGAGAAAGGTCTGTTAAGAAATCATAAAAATATTGATTTGAAAGCAGTGCCCTACATAATTTGAGCTGCATGGAATAGTGTAAAGCAACAGAATTTGATAAAAGCCTGAAAAATTTTGAGTATGTCATAAAGTTTGCAAAGTCTAATTAAAATGACAGACAGAATTATACACTGATCAGCCATAATATTATGTGATGTTTAAAGCTTTCCCGGCGTACTGATTGTTCCATAAAAACACGGGAGAACTGCCGGATATCAGTAACTTCCTGCCACGATATTTCGGCGCAGAGTCTCCTGGCCATCTTCAGGTGAATGCCACTGTAGTAGTACTGGCGAGTACGCGCTGAGCTCCGCTATTTAAAGCCTCCTGAGGTGACATTGCGCATGCGCTGCTCAGCGTGCACGTTCATAACGGCTCCGTGCGCTGCGCCTCGCGCCCTCCACTGCGAAAGCCTGGCGTATCGGTGTCAGGTCGATTTCCATCTTTGTGCAGATAACAACGTCGACTACGAAGTTTCTCTATAACAGGATTCCAAGCAGAGTTCAGCTGATAACCGCTATCTCGATTGATGAGAGTCTCGTTATCAGACAATCTTATTTCCACAGACTCATTGATAATCGAGCTCCAAAAGTTTGATGTATGGGCCATCTTCAAGTGAATGCCACTGTAGTAGTACTGGTGAGTACGCGCTGAGCTCCGCTATTTAAAGCTCCTGAGGTGACATTGCGCATGCGCTGCTCAGCGTGCGCGTTCATAACAGCTCCGTGCGCTGCGCCTCGCGCCCTCCACTGCGAAAGCCTGGCGTATCGGTGTCAGGTCGATTTCCATCTTTGTGCAGATAACTACGTCGACTATGAAGTTTCTCTATAACAGGATTCCAAGCAGAGTTCAGCTGATAACCGCTATCTCGATTGATGAGAGTCTCGTTATCAGACAGACAGAGCCTCGTTATTTGTGTTGTTGTAATTCATGGAATTCCATGAATTACAACGACACAAAAATTTTGGCCCATACATCAAACTTTTGGAGCTCGATTATCAATGAATCTGTGGAAATAAGATTGTCTGATAACGAGACTCTCATCAATCGAGATAGCGGTTATCAGCTGAACTCTGCTTGGAATCCTGTTATAGAGAAACTTCGTAGTCGACGTAGTTATCTGCACAAAGATGGAAATCGACCTGACACCGATACGCCAGGCTTTCGCAGTGGAGGGCGCGAGGCGCAGCGCACGGAGCCGTTATGAACGTGCACGCTGAGCAGCGCATGCGCAATGTCACCTCAGGAGGCTTTAAATAGCGGAGCTCAGCGCGTACTCGCCAGTACTACTACAGTGGCATTCACCTGAAGATGGCCAGAAGACTCTGCGCTGAAATATCGTGGCAGGAAGTTACTGATATCCGGCAGTTCTCCCATAATATTATGACCACTGACCTACCATCAATATAAACCTGTCCAGGTGATACCAGCATCACCTGTAAAGGAGTGACAGCTGCACGGTGTGTGCTACCTGTATGTGTAATGGGGAAGGTGTGCAATCTGTCAGAGTTTGACTGAGGGCATATTGTGATGGCCCAGAGGCTCAGCACAAGCATTTTGGATACTGCATGACTTATTGAATGTTCGAGGAGTGCTGTGTTGAGTGTCTTCAACACATGGTGAGACCATGTCCAGACATTGTGGGGCTGGGCGGCCACTCCTCATTACAGATGTCGTATGTTGCAGTCTGGGCAGACTAGTAAAACCAGACAGGCGATGAACTGTGGTGGAACTGATATCAGATTTTAATGTTGGACAGAGTACAAGTGTGTCTGAACACACAGTGCACCAAACACTCCTAACAGTGGGTCTCCACAGTCGACGACCCATGAATGTCCCAATGTTAACATCACGACATCGGCAACTATGACTGAAATGGGCAGTGGACATTGGCTCAGTGGCAGAGCATTGCATGGTCCTACGAATCCCAATACCTTCTTTGTCGTGCCAATGGGAGGGCGTGAATCTGTCATCTTCCAAAAGAACAGCTCCTTTACATAAGTACTTTGGGGCCAAGAGAGGCCAGTGGTGGTTCCATTACGCTCTAGGGAACATTCATGTGGGCGACCATGGGTCCAGTGGAGCTCATGCATGGCGGCATGATGGCCAGGGAGTATCGCACACTGCTTGCAGACCACATACACACCTTCATGATGATCATGTTTCCCAATGGCAGTGGCATTTTCCAACAAGATAATCCACCTTGTCACAAGGCCAGGAGTGTGATGATGAAATAGTTTGAGAAACACAGTGACAATTTCCAATTGGTGTGCTGACCTTCATTATGCCAGAGCTGAACCCGCTTGAACATATCTGGGATGCGATTGAACATGGTGTCAGAGCTAATCACCTGCTTCCCAGAATTTGAGAATTAGGTGACTTGTGTGTACAGATGTGGTGCCAACTCCCTCCAGCGACTTACCAGGACCTGATTGCTTCCATGCCACAATGCGTCTCCACTATTTTCTGTGCCAAAGGTGGGCATACCGGCTATTAGGTAAGTGGTCCTGATGTCCTGGCTGATCAATGTATGTCCGAAATGATCAATATGCTAAAAGAACTCAGTTGCCATGAATGTGATGAAAACAACATTCAAGAATGGATGAATGTTGACAATGCAGATCCAAGGTACCACATCATGCAGGATAGAGAAATTGTAAATCTTGTCACTGATGAAGCTGACACCACCAGCATCTCAGTAACTAGTGGTCCCAAAAATGAAGGCAAAAATATACCCTCTACTTCTGAAGCATTTATCTGTTTGGATACTGCCTTGTGAAGGTTTGAAGCTCAAGATGAAAGTGACAAGTGTTAGATATCTGTCTTGAAAAAAAAAAGTGACTTAGCTGCTCGTAAGTTGATACGCTTATTTGGACAGACCAAAATTAAGGATGTTAGGCACTAATCCTGTATGTATGTAGTGTACATGCAAAATGAATATGTATTACATAATTTTTGTTTAATAGGCTGTGCCACATACATTCGCGCTGTACATGCCTTTGTTTAGTAAAAGAGTCACGTTATTATAAATGTATGTAGTTTTTATTGGTAAATAAAAGTATACAGTTACATTATCTGAATAAACTAATTTTCTTAAAATTCATGTCCCCCAGTTAGTTCAGGTAATCAACACCCTACTGTATTGTTATTCCATCCGGGATTTTTCGTTGTTCAGTTTTTTGCAATGAGTTTGATTACTGTGAAAATGTACTTCTAGGTTCTGCACAAGTCGCCATGTCCTGCTGATCAAAACAGAAAAACAATTCTTCCACAGAATGTACCATACATGGTAAAAATGTACCATTACATAGATACAGAGTCTGCTGTATTCCTTATACTACAGCATGCAAGGTGAGTGAAATTCATATTATTCTTCATAAATTATAATGCAGACTCCTTTTAGCCGTCCCATCCTTAATAAGTAATCTTTAATTTTATTTCCAAATTCTAATGTGTGTGGTAAAATTAATGTACAAGCTCTAACATTTTTGTAAATGCTCCCATACACAAAATCACTTCTGTGTTTCACAAGTCGTTTCACATAGTTCTTTCTTGGATGTGCAATAACTATAAAAACAAATATGATTTATGTGTACAATTTCGAAAAAATTATATGCAAAAGAAAAAGTAAAGGGATAATTACGGGAATTAATCTAGCAACTGCTGATCAGCTTACATAAAAATGCATGTTTGGTTCATGAGTGCAGAGTGACATAGTAGTCGTAATTGCCATAAAGAATATATTGTAAGAGTAATCTTTTGGGAATAGAATTCTTACTGAGAAATTTAAGAGGAACAGAAATAAAGAGAAAAATTTAGATGCTGATAAACCTTGACAAGTTCCAAGTTTTCAGTATATTGTCTGTTGGAAAGACAGTTACTGTAGCTGATAATGAGGCAGCATCATGAAAATAAATGGAGCATGACATATAACCCCATTGGCTTCACAGGCTGTGCCATCTAGGTATAGCTTAACTGAGTTGCAACATACCTTTTGTTCATGTAATCTCCCTGGTTTCAACCTTCGCTAAACCCATTGTGCTCCTACTTCAATTTCACACATTCCTTCAGTTCCCCCCATCTCACCTGCATAGTCATTTGCCTTTCTCTGTGCTCCTTTCCTTTCCTCTCTTCCCTCCTCACCCCTCACCCCCCTTCCTCCCCCTCACCACCCCTCCTCCCCCTCACCCTCCGAGCTCCTCCAGTGTTGTTCCTAACAGCACGCAATCCTGTCCCCACCATGTCCCTGCACACTCCCATAGGCAGTGCTACAATGTCTTCCTCCATCCCCTCTCCTCCCCACCCAACCTTTCTTCTGTATTCCCAGTATCCATCCCAGCTGGGATCACTGCTTACACCAATGGGACCACTATGCCTGGAGATGACTGTGGCCACGCACGTGTCAGTTGTGCATGTATGACTGTGTGTTCCATCATCTGATGAAGAACTTTGTCCGACAGCTATAAAATATCCAATAGTCTACTTTTAAATATTCCAGTCTGCTTTTAAACATCTCTTGTATCTGACAAGTAGCAATCTGGCTTAATTCATTATTGTTATTCCTACTAGCCTACAAGAAGGGTGTAAGTAATTAACAGTCAGTCTTAATGCCTCAATCCGAAAATGGCAGAATGGACTATAGCCAAAGTACTGAAGGAAGACAAAGTTTGATTACAGCTGAATTCTCACTATGCTATAGATCAAGTAACATGCCATAAAAGCAATATGCAGAAAGTTATGGTTGAGAATTATGAATGAGATGACTCACCAAAAGGAAGAAGCACTGTGTCATTGATAGGCATACAAACAAAAGGTATAGAGTTTGCCTAGCATTTGGAAGGAACTTCCTTTTTCAAGCTTCTAGGAAAAAAATGCACACAAATTCACTTACATACACATGCCTTCACCCTACCATGTGCTGAGTCGATTGTCAGCTCTTTCCTGGCCCACAGTGACTTTACTGGAATGGGTGGGTGTGGGATTTGGGATGGAGAGGCAGGGAGGGGGTTGGGGGGAAGGGGTGTCTAGTAGCTTGTGGGAGAATGGGGATCTGTCTGTGGGCTAGCTAGGGGTACAGGCAGAAGTAGAGGTGGCAGGTGGCAGACAGTTGGACATGTGATTTCGTAGACTAGGGCATAAGATAACAGCACACAACTAGCTGATGAGGGACACAAATTGGCCAGGGGTGCTGTGGCAAGGGAAGGCTTACACACACAAGCGCGCGCGCGCACACACACACACACACACACACACACACACACACACACACACACACACACACTAATGGATTGGGGGGTGGGGTCAGTGAGTTATGTTATTTTTAGGCCAGGAAGGTAGTGGGAGTGAAGGATGTGCTTTAAGGATAGCTCCCATCTGCGCATCTCAGAAAAGCTGGTGGTGGTGGGGAGGATCCAGATGGCAGAGGTTGTGAAGCCACCATTGAAATCTCTCATGTTGTGCTCTGCTACATGTTGTACATCTCTGGATGGTCCAGCTTGTTTTTGGTAATGGTCTGGTGGTGGCCATTCATTCTAGTTAACAGATGGTTCGTTGTCATACCAATGTAAAATGTTATGAAGTGGTTGCAGCAGAGTTGGTATATTATGTGGCTGCTTCCACAGGTTGCCCAGGCCCTGGTGGGGTAGGATAAACCTGTGACGGGACTGAAGTAGGTGGTGCTGGGTGGGTGGATTGGGCAGGTTTTGCATATGGGTCTTCCACAGGGGTATGATCCCTGTGGCAGGGGACTGGTTGGGGAGGGAGGGGTTGGTGGAGGAGGTAGTGGTATCGGGTGGACTGCGATGTTGTGGAAGTTGGGTGGGTGGTGGAACACCACTTTGGGAGGGGTTGGAAGTATGTTGGCTAGGATGTCCCTCCTTTCAGGGCATGATGATAGACAATCAAAAGCCTGACAAAGGACATGGTTCAGTCGTTCCAGTCTAGGGCGTTACTGGATGACGAGGGGGACACTTGTTTGTGGTTGTTTCTTAGGATGGATGTAAGAATAAGATGTTTGTGGGGAATGGGATGGGAGGTGTGTTTGTCAATTAGGTCTGGAGCATATTGCCTGTCTGTGAAGGCCTTTTGTGAGGCTTTCAGCATACTGGGCGAGGGAGTTCTCGCCACTGTCTACCACAGATGGCCAAGCTGTATGGGAGGGATATTTTGGTGAGAAAGGGGTGGCAGCTGTGAAAGTGCAGGTGACTGATCGGTCTGTTGTGGAGCAAGATGTGAGTTGAGCCATCTGAGAGGAAGAAATCAACACCTAGGAATGTGACACAATGGGTGGAGGAGGACTGGGTGAAGTGGATGAGAGAGAATGTGTTGATGTTGTGGAGGAATGAGGATAAGGTGTCCTAGCCTTGGGTCCTGATTATAAAGATGTCATCAATAGACCTGGACCAGAGCATGGGTTTGGGGTTTTGGGAAGCTACGAATGTTTCCTCTAGGTGGCCGATGAAGAGGATAGCATAGGAGTGTACTATGCGGGTACCCATGGCTGTGCCTCAAATATGTTTGTACACTTTCCCTTTGAAGGTGAAGTAGTTATGGATCAGGATGTAGTCAGTTAGGTATACAAGTGATGAAGTGGTGAGTCCGGATCTGCTGGGCATTGTTAGAGGTACTGTTCAGTCATGGCAAGGCCATATGCATAGGTTGCATCAACAGTGACGAGTAGAGATCCGGGAGGTAAGGGTCTAGGGATGGTGGAGTGCTGGTGCTGGAAGTGGTTGTTATCTTTAATGTGGAAGGCTAGGTTTTGGACAATTTGTTGGATATGTTGATCAACAAAGGTTGAGATTCTTTTGGTGAGGGCATTGTAACCAGCCACTATGGGGCACCCAGGATTGTTAGGTTGGTGGATTTTGGGGAGCATGTAGAAGAAGGTGGGTGCATGGGCTGTTGCTGAGGTGAGTAGGAAGGTGGATTTAGGGGAGGGGTTCTAAGAAGGGCTGAAGGATTTCAGCAGGGAATGGAGGTTGTGTTGGACTTCTGTGTTGGGGCCTCTTTGGTAGAGCTTGTAGGTGGAGGTATTGGACAACTGGTGGAGGCCTTCTATCAGGTAGTGATTCTGTTTAATCACAGCAGTGGTGGAACCTTTGTCGGCCAGGAGGATGATCACGTCAGGATCAGTTGTTAGGTTGTGTAGGTCAGTCTTTTCTTCTGGTGAAAGATTGTTGTTCTTGAGGAGGGACCTGGAGAAGAATGGTGAGGCCAGGTTGAAAGCTAAGAATTCGCAACATCCTAACCCGTAAATACTTCACTTTCGAAGGGCAGGTATACAAGCAAATTCGTGGCACAGCCATGGGTACCTGGATGGCACCCTCCTGTGTCTACCTCTTCATAAGCCACCCGGAGGAAACATTCCTAGCTTCCCAAAACTCCAAAACCATGCTCTGCTTCAGGCTCATTTATGACATCTTTATAATGTGGACCTAAGGCCATGACACCTTATCCTCATTCCTCCACAACTTCAACACCTCTCCCATCCACTTCACCTGTTCCTCCTCCGCCCATCTTGCCACCTTCCTAGATGTCAATCTCCTCTCAGATGCCTCCACTTACATCTTGCTCCACATCAAACCCATCAGTCACCTGCACTGTGACAGCTGCCACCCCTTCCTCACCAAAAAGTCTCTCCCATATAGCCTGGTCATCCATGGTAGACACATCTACAGTGACAAGAACTCCCTCACCTGATATGCTGCAGGCCTCACAAAAGGCCTTCACAGACAGGCAATATGCTCCAGACTTAATTCACAAACAGATCTCCCATGCCATATCCTCACATGCACCTGATTCTTATGTCCATCCTAAGAACCAACCACAAAGAAGCACCCCACTTGTCACCCAATACCGCCCCAGACTGGAGCAACTGAACCACATCCTTCATCAGGGGTTTGATTGTCTATCATCACACACTGAAATGAGGGACATCATAACCAAGATACTTCCAACCCCTCTCAGTGTGGTGTTCCACCACCCACCTAACTTCCACAACATCCTAATCCATCCCATACCCCCCCCCCCCCCCCCCCAAGTCCCCTGCCTCAGGTATCGTACTCTTGTGGAAGACCCAGATGCAAAACCTGCCCAATCCACCCACCCAGCATCACCTACTTCAGTCCCGCCACAGACTTATCCTACCCCATCAGGGGCTGGGCCACCTGTGGAAGCAGCCACATAATGTACTAACTCTGCTGCAACCACTTCATATCATTTTACATTGGTATGATAATGAGACAACTGTCAACTAGAATGAATGGCCACCACCAAATTGTTGCTAAAAACAAGGTGGACCACCCGGTGGCACAACTTGCAGCAGAACACAACATGAGAGATTCAATGGCGGCTTCACAACCCATGCCATGTGGATCCTCCCCACCACCAACAGTTTTCCTGTGCTGTGCAGATGGGAGCCATCGTTCCAGCACATCCTTCGCTCCCATAACCTTCCTGGCCCAAAAATTACATAACTCTCTGCCCTCACCCTTCCCCCGCCCCCCCATCCAATTTTGTGTGTGTGTGTGTGTGTGTGTGTGTGTGTGTGTGTGTGCGTGCGCCATAATCTATGAAATGGTGTGCCCAGCTGTCTGCCACTTGCCCCTCTACCTACACCTCTAGCTAGCCCACAGACAGCTCCCCACTATCCCATAAGCTGCTAGATGCTTCCCCTCAACCTCCTCCCTGCCTCCTGCTTCTCTCCATCCATCATCCTATCCCACCCCATACCCACACCTCACCCCGGTACACTCATTCTGGGCCAGGAAAGAGCTGGCAGACAACTGAGCACAATGTAGGAAGACTTGAAAAAGGAGTTGCATTCTGAAAGCTAGCCAAGCTCTGTACATATTGTTTGTGTACCTATTGACGATGCAGCAATTCTGCCTTTTCTTGAGTCATTTCCTTTATTCCTAAATAATTCGTAATGCCATAAAAACATGAAGATTCACGTGAATGACTGTATGTACATTGTTGGAACTGAACTCACAGTGAAAAAAGTCAAAGATTTTAATATGTTCCTCAGTGAGGTCCCTCAGTCATGTCATTCAACAGTTCTTAAATGCATGAGCAGCAGTGTTCTTGGAGGAGGATTCCATTACTGCATTTCACAGTGTTCCAATTTATATTACTTTGCACTGTGAATTGATCGTTGGCTCACATTAAAAAGTAAATAAGTAAGCAGGAAGCTTTCCAGTGTTGTCGTGGTTGTTCATGAACTAGACTATGCTTCTTCAGACATTTAGACAGTAAAAAATTCCTGTTTTTCGTTTTTCAATATTTTCATTTATCTGTAGGTGTAAAAAATGGTAATAGCTTGCTTCCCTCATCATGTTATTGCTGCATGTAATCCAAATATAAAGAAATTAATACACACAAATGTAAGAATTGTGTGAACCACTCTAATACGAGGGATATTTTATAAATAATGCACACTAATTTTTTTACTTACATGTTTATTTTGTTTCCAATATCTCTTTGCAGTCCTATAATACAGTCTCCGTGCCACTCTGTGACTGAATCCTAGCATCTGGAAGTATGTCCATATAGGACATCACTTTGTTAATCTGTTGAAAGGCTTGAGTAATGATGGTAGAAAGATATTCCAGAGAGAGATGACAACTTCCACGCGTAGGTTTTTCAACTTCTGATACAAGTCAAAGTCTGGTAGACTCATTTCCAGGATGTAAGGAGGGGTTCAACAACACTAACCGTCGGTATTCGTGCAGTTTTTGGGCTACAACATTGCCAATATGCCATCAAGCACTGTTGTGGGAAATGAGGGCCTTGTCTCTCGCAACTGAGGTCAGGTTTTGTGCACTTTTCTGCACAGGTTTTGCATGAATTTATAATACACTGCTGTGACATGTGCTCCACATGGGACTCTTATGTGTGGTAATGGTTCCTCGGTGATAATAAATGAAAATTTATCATTTGCTTGAGCTTTGATTGACTGCACATCAAAATTTTTTTAGAATTGGAGGATCTGGAACTCTCCACTCATTGGGCTGTTATTTGGACTCCAGTTCAAAGTTCCTAATCCACATTTCATCATAGTGACAATTCGACACAAGAATTCTTGACCTTCACGATTGAATTGTTGCTTGAGCAAGGCTGCAATGTGCAAGTGTTTCTGCTTGTCTACAGCAGGTAAACAGTGAGAGACCATCTCACAGAAATCAATACTGATGATGAAGGAATTTTTGTGGCTTCCGCGAGTTCCTCATAAATTGCGCTAAGTTTTCTTCAAGAGCATCTGCCACATACTTAATTCATCTGTTAAAGTTTTTAGCACTGTAAACTCATGACAAAATTCACATAATGCACTCTGGATTTCTGTCAGGTTTTTGCTGCGTAAAGTTTTGATCTTGTTGTACGACCTCTGGTCTTCAGCAGTCACAGTCAAAGTACCTGAGACCCCTGTAAGATCCATTTTTTCTCTCTTGAAGAGTACACAGTGAAACAACAGACACATGCTTCTTCCTCAAGCTCCCAACTACATCATCTGACATCATTTTCATTGTTGTTGCATCAGACAGTCCACAGTAATACCAACCTGTGCATTATCTATGAAATGCCTCTCATACAAACGTGTAATTAATTAATACAGTAGGGAGGTTCAGTTAAAATGTAAATAATTTAGTAACAAAGGAGGCCAGTCACCAAATAGCAGAAGTGGTCATTGAAAGGGCACACACACACACACACACACACACACACACACACACACACACACACACACTCCTACATTGTGCCCACTGAACATACAATGCTGGAACTGCATTGTAGGAGCACAGAAAAAGCATAAATGTGAGTACCTAATATGATAGCTTCCGTGGGGAAGTTCTTAGTGTTGTAGATCATTGTACCAAGGGTCCTAGCTTCATACCCCAATGATGACTAATTTTTTTTACTGTCTTACATGTGAAAGTGTTGTATGGGACTATTAATACTTCCACATCTGTATCTTTATTCTACCGTTCTGATTGTTCATGTTTATTCTGTGAAACTACAAATGCACTAACTGCTTCATCACGAGTGGTGTTTATTCTGTCGCACATGCCTGACAGAACACCATAGCTATCTATATAGATGTACTAACTTTCTACTTTCAACTAACGAAGCGAAAGCAAACTGCCAAAAGAAAGTTGTTGTTGTAATCTTCAGTCCAGAGACTGGTTTGATGCAGCCCTCCATGCTACTCTATCCTGTGCAAGCTTCATCATCTCCAAGTAACTACTGCAACCTACATCCCTCTGAAATGCTTAGTGTATTCATCTCTTGGTCTTCCTCTATGATTTTTACCCTTCACGCTGTCCTCCAATTCTGAATTGGTGATCCCTTGATGCCTCGGAATATGTCCTACCAACCGACCCCTTCTACTAGTCAAGTTGTGCCACGAATTCCTCTTTTCTCCAGTTCTGTTCAGCACCTCCTCATTAGTTACATGATCTACCCATCTAATCTTCAGCATTATTCAGTAGCACCACATTTTGAAAGCTTCTGTTCTCTTCTTGTCTAAACTAGTTATCGTCCATGTTTCACTTCCATACATGGCTACACTCCAGACAAATACTTTCAGAAAAAGACTTTCTGACATGTAAATCTATACTCGTTGTTAACAAATTTTACTTCTTCAGAAATGCTTTCCTTGCCATTGCCAGTCTACGTTTTATATCCTTTCTACTTCGACCAAAATCAGTTATTTTGCTTCCCAAATAGCAAAACTAATTTAATATTTCAAGTGTCTCATTTCCTAATCTAATTCCCTCAGCATCACCTGATTTAATTTGACTACTTTCCATTATCCTTGCTTTTCTTTTTTTGATGTTCATCTTACATCTTCCTTTCAAGACACTGTCCATTCCATTCCCCCAACTGTTCTCACAGGTCCTTTGCTATCTCTGACAGAATTACAATGTCACCGGCAAACCTCAAAGTTATTATTTCTTCTCCTTGGATTTTAATTCCTACTCCAAATTTTACTTTTGATTCCTTTACTGCTTGTTCAGTATACAGATTGAATAACATCGGGGGTAGGCTGCAACCCTGTCTCACTCCCTTCACAACCACTGCTTCCCTCCCATGCCCCTTGACTTTTATAACTGCAATCTGATTTCTGTACAAATTGTAAATAGCCTTTCACTCCCTGTATTTGACCCCAGGCTATCAGTAGTTTTAGTTGAATGTTGTCTACTCCCGGGGCCTTGTTTTGACTTAGGTCTTTCGATGCTCTCTCAAACTCTTCACGCAGTGTCATATCTCCCATTTCATCTTCATCTGTGTCCTCTTGCATTTCCATAATATCGCCTTCAAGTACATCACCCTTGTATAGATCCTCTATATACTCCTTCCACCTTTCTGCTTTCCCTTCTTTGCTTCGAAGTGGTTTTCCATATGAGCTCTTGATATTCATACAAGTGGTTCTCTTTTCTCCAAAGGTCTCCTTAATTTTCCTGTAGGCAGTATCTATCTTACCCTTACTGATATATGCCTGTACATCCTTACATTTGTCCTCTAGCCATTCCTGCTTAGCCATTTTGCACTTCCTGTTGATCTCCTTTTTGAGACGTTTGTATTCCTTTTTGCCTGCTTCATTTACTGCATTTTTATATTTTCTCCTTTCATCAATTAAATTCAATATTTCTTCCGTTACCCAAGGATTTCTACCAGCCCTTGTCTTTTTACCTACTTGATCCTCTGCTGCCTTTACTATTTCATCTCTCAAAGCTACCCATTCTTCTTCTACTGTATTTCTTTCCCCTATTCTTGTCAATCATTCCCTAATGCTCTCTCTGAAATTCTGTGCAACCTGTGTTTCTTTCATTTTATCTAGGTCCCATCTCCTTAAATTCCCACCTTTTTGCAGTTTCTTCAGGTTTAATCTACAGTTCATAACCAGTAGATTGTGGTCAGAGTCCATATCTGCCTCTGGAAATGTCTTACAGTTTAAAACCTGGTTCCTAAATCTGCATCTTACCATTATATAATTTATCTGAAACCTTCCAGTGTCTCCAGGCCTCTTCCACATATACAACCTTCTTTCGTGATTTTTAAACCAACTGTTAGCTATGATTGACTTGTGCTCTGTGCAGAGTGCTATCAGGTGGCTTACCCCTATTCCATATCCACCAACAACTTTTCTTTCTCTTCCTTTTCCTGCTATTGAATTCCAGTTCCCCATGACTATTAAAGTTTTGTCTTCCTTCACTATCTGAATAATTTCTTTTATCTCATCATTGTTGTTGTTGTTGTTGTGGTCTTCAGTCCTGAGACTGGTTTGATGCAGCTCTCCATGCTACTCTATCCTGTGCAAGCTTCATCATCTCCCAGTACCTACTGCAACCTACATCCTTCTGAATCTGCTTAGTGTATTCATCTCTTGGTCTCCCCCTACGATTTTTACCCTCCACGCTGCCCTCCAATACTAAACTGGTGATCCCTTGATGCTTCAGAACATGTCCTACCAACCGTTCCCTTCTTCTGGTCAAGTTGTGCCACAAACTTCTCTTCTCCCCAATCCTATTCAATACTTCCTCATTAGTTATGTGATCTACCCATCTAATCTTCAGCATTGTTCTGTAGCACCACATTTCGAAAGCTTCTATTCTCTTCTTGTCCAAACTATTTACCGTCCATGTTTCACTTCCATACAAGGCTACACTCCATACAAATACTTTCAGAAATGACTTCCTGACACTTAAATCTATACTCGATGTTAACAAATTTCTCTTCTTCAGAAACGCTTTCCTTGCCATTGCCAGTCTACATTTTATATCCTCTCTACTTCGACCATCATCAGTTATTTTGCTCCCAAAATAGCAGAACTCCTTTACTACTTTAAGTGTCTCATTTCCTAATCTAATACCCTCAACATCACCCGACTTAATTCGACTACATTCCATTATCCTCGTTTTGTTTTTGTTAATGTTCATCTTATATCCTCCCTTCAAGACACCATCCATTCCATTCAACTGCTCTTCCAAGTCCTTTGCTGTCTCTGACAGAATTACAATGTCATCGGCGAACCTCAGAGTTTTTATTTCTTTTCCATGGATTTTAATACCTACTCGAAATTTTTCTTTTGTTTTCTGTACTGCTTGCTCAATATACAGATTGAATAACGTCGGGGAGAGGCTACAACCCTATCTAACTCCCTTCCCAACCACTGCTTCCCTTTCATGTCCCTCGACTCTTATAACTGCCATCTGGTTTCTGTACAAATTGTAAATAGCCTTTCGCTCCCTGTATTTTACCCCTGCCACCTTTAGAATTTGAAAGAGAGTATTCCAGTCAACATTGTCAAAAGCTTTCTCTAAGTCTACAAATGCTAGAAACATAGGTTTGCCTTTCCTTAATCTTTCTTCTAAGATAAGTTGTAAGGTCAGTATTGCCTCACGTGTTCCAGTATTTCTACGGAATCCAAACTAATCTTCCCTGAGGTCGGCTTCTACTAGTTTTTCCATTCGTCTGTAAAGAATTCGTGTTAGTATTTTGCAGCTGTGGCTTATTAAACTGATTGTTCGGTAATTTTCACATCTGTCAACACCCGCTTTCTTTGGGATTGGAATTATTATATTCTTCTTGAAGTCTGAGGGTATTTCGCCTGTTTCATACATCTTGCTCACCAGATGGTAGAATTTTGTCAGGACTGGCTCTCCCAAGGCCGTCAGTAGTTCCAATGGAATGTTGTCTACTCCGGGTGCCTTGTTTCGACTCAGGTCTTTCAGTGCTCTGTCAAACTCTTCACGCAGTATTGTATCTCCCGTTTCATCTTCATCTACATCCTCTTCCATTTCCATAATATTGTCCTCAAGTGCATCGCCCTTGTATAGACCCTCTATATACTCCTTCCACCTTTCTGCTTTCCCTTCTTTGCTTAGAACTGGGTTTCCATCTGAGCTCTTGATGTTCATACAAGTGGTTCTCTTATCTCCAAAGGTCTCTTTAATTTTTCTGTAGGCAGTATCTATCTTACCCCTAGTGAGATACGCCTCTACATCCTTACATTTGTCCTCTAGCCATTCCTGCTTAGCCATTTTGCACTTCCTGTCGATCTCATTTTTGAGACGTTTGTATTCCGTTTTGCCTGCTTCATTTACTGCATTTTTATATTTTCTCCTTTCATCAATTAAATTCAATATTTCTTCTGTTACCCAAGGTTTTCTACTAGCCCTCGTCTTTTTACCTACTTGATCCTCTGCTGCCTTCACTACTTCATCCCTCAAAGCTACCCATTCTTCTTCTACTGTATTTCTTTCCCCCATTCCTGTGAATTGTTCCCTTATGCTCTCCCTGAAACTCTGTACAACCTCTGGTTCTTTCAGTTTATCCAGGTCCTATCTCCTTAAATTCCCACCTATCTTGGCTTGTCTTAGTTATTTCCTTCATTATTATTCTCCACTTGTCTTTAACTGAACTAATCTTGACACTGTTACTAAGGCCAACAGTCACACTCACTGATAAGTATAATTTAATTTCATTCTGTTCTAAATGTTCGGTATTTGACTTGAATACGTATCTCTCTTTCTTACTGTATCGGATTTCAATGTTATGTTATGATCTGAGCCCGTATGCACTCTTTGATATGCTTTCTTTGATTTCTAAATTGTTGTCTCACCCTGAGATAGTCTTATTGGTATCTCCTGTGTCACATGGTCTTTTCTAAGTGAACCTCCTTCTCTTGTGTTTTGGAAGAGGGTGTTCACTACAACCTGTTGAAACCTACAGTAGAAGTTTAGAAACATCTCACCCTCTCCAGTCCTTTCCCCCAGCTCTGTATTCTCCAGTTACTGGCCATACACTTGCACCATACTGGTTGGTTTTGGCTTGGTTTCAGTCCTCAGGAATAATTTGATCACTATGTTATTCATAGTAATTATACCTCTAACCATTTCTATTTGTAGTGATGGCAGTACATTTATCATCAGTCATTCAAGCTGTTGTTATTGTCCTATAGTCACACGGCCAGAAATATGTCATCTTTCATTCCACTTCACTGATCCCTGCTAAGTCTAATTTTAAACTGTTATTCTCTCATTTCAGATTCTTAAATTTCCCTGCAACGTTCAGACAGCTGACATTCTTGACTCCAGTTCATAGAATGTTAGCCTTACAGGGTGTTCATAAAGTATGGGAACACTTTCAGTTATTTATTGCACAAGAACTAAACATTGTACAGATGTCATACATATTGCGTTTTGAAGAGGAACTCTGAAAGCTTTAATTACAAACATTCGATATGTGAACCATGAGTGACTCGGCAGATGTCAATACGGTAATCGAATTCTTGCCATACCTGTCCCAGCATGGCATCGTTGACTGTGGCAGTCACTTCCCATATTGTCTCCCGGAGTTCTGTTACATCACATGGTAGAGGCGGTACATACACCAGATCTTTAATGTGTGGCCAGACAGTGACGCTGTGGAAGACAATAAATGTAATAGCACTAATGTGGGTTTTATAATTTATTCTTTATGTGTACTTTTACAATATTTCTTGGTATGTATGCATAAAAATTATTTCCTTGTGTTTCACAAAGTAATGTGAAGGAACTTGAAACTTTTAGAAACATACAATCATAGTGTGGTCTGACCATGTGTATGTCGTTCTTGTGAGACTGGTACTAAGTTTTGACTGCCTAGACAGAATTGATTTATGACTACTTGTATATGTACTAGTTTTGATGAAAATAAATTGTTAGTAACATGTTGTTGTTGTTGCTGCCGCTGTTGCTGCTGCTGCTGCTGCTACTACTGCTAGTACTACTCCCACTTTTGCTACTACTCCTGCTACTGTTGCTGCTGATATAATTACTGCTAAAATAAATTGTCGTATTTTCCAGTGGTGGAAGACTTTGGGACCATATCAGCTCTTATTTTGAATCACTACCCAATACTCCTATACACATTTCAACCAAAGGCAATGCTTATTATGGTAAAAATGTCACCCATAAAGGAAAACAAGATGGCTATGAGACAGAAATGTTGTCGTCACCTGAGGAAGTGAAGGAAGTTGAAGAAACTCCTAAAGGCAATGACACCTGTTCAGTATCAAGTCAGGATAATAGTTATCTGGATCTGATACGTGATTATGAGTCTGCATCAAAAACAGTATCTGTCCACTATAGAGATGATTCTTCTTTTGTTGGAAAGGATTTAAGGAACCTTGATGAATTGCTTGGTGGAACTGAAGCTAATATGACTGATGCCAATGGTAATTCCATCAAGTGTCCTGTTCCAAGTGTAAGTGTAAAAAATGGGCCAGAAAGACCATTTCCAAGCTATGGTGAAACAGGGGAGACTTACGGAGCTGTGGACTTACAAGCTGCAAGTAAGCAATTGCATGACCAGCCATCTTCTAATTCAGATCCTGCAGTGGATGCATTCTCCTTTTCATGGAAGAATTTAGAGAGATTAGAGACTTATGATTTGCTAGAGAATGCTCAGAAATTGATCAGATCTGTGAATGAAACACTTCTTGAAAGTGAAGTCGAGCTAAGACACATTGACAGCCCAGTTTCAGATTCAAATGGCATTTATACATCACTCTGTGAGAAAAGGAGCACAAACTCAAATATACATGCAGAAAATGGGAATAATGAAGTAAAGAATACTAGCCAACCAAATGACACTGTTGACAGAGTTGTCTGCAGCAAGACAGACAAGAAAACATCAAAGAATGTGATTCGAGGAAAGTCTTCAGAACCAGCTGGTAGAACAAGAGAGACTCGGACCTCAACCAATAGACGACGGTCTGTTAATAGTCGATCAGAACGAAGATTTAGTACTGATGTAAGTATGTGTGGTGTTTATATATGTAACTGAGCTCTTGTAAAACTAACATAATCATTATCAATACTTTTTGGATTAAACATCTTTGCCTGTTACAAAACCAGGCAATTTAAAGCTGATCACACCATCCTCTTCATAGGAGGTGGTCATGCCATTCCTTTTTATTCTTTTGGATATTTTCTGCTATTCTTATAACATGGAGCTCCTCTCATACCTCACTGTTCATCATATGATCTTCTAGTCAAACATCTTAGAAGTATAATTTCTGCCAATTCAGTTTTCTGCAATTGTCTGGTTGTTAAAGTCAGTTCTTCAGATCAGTCATAGGGCAGTAAAGTTACAGTCATTGTATTATACAATTTGACAATCTTATGAAAAGGATAGTTGCTACTCACCATATAGTAGAGATGCTGAGTCACAGAAAGGTGCAACAAATAGACTGTCAGAAAATGAGTTTTTGGCCAGCAGGGCTTTCATCAAAAATAGACAACACACACATACACACACACACACACACACACACACACACAGACACGCACACACACACACACACACATACGTTTATCTGTGGCTCAGCATCTCTGCTATATGGGAGTAGCAACTATTCTTTTCATAATATTATTGCGTTCCAACCTGGATTTTCCATTGTTTTATAATACAATTTAAGTACTTTCTCCGGGTTTTGTGCAGAAGCAATCTTTTAATCATACTTAACATGTGCAAGTACCTTTTTAATTTCTTTTCAGGATTATTGTCATAAGCATGAGAGAGATCACAGCCCAGATAGTTGACTTACAGCAGTAAAATTATAGTTGTAGTTATTCCAAGTGAAGACAAATGTCAGTTATAGTACACATTATTTGAGGAAAGACAACCTATCTTTCCTGGTCCATTTTTTTCCTGGTGTTTAATAATCATGTACACTATGGATATATCATTAGTCATACACATAACTGAAGTAAATCTTAAACTGCAAATTCCGTATGTGTCAATACACAGATTATTAGAACTGTGGAGCTGTACATGAACTGTGAGAATTCATTATGGCGTGAAGCTTTCACATACTGCAGTCTCAATATTAATGTCATACCATGTAACCAAAGTGGGCCTGGAGAATCTCACTTCACATCTAGTGCATGCTAAGTCCACAAAGCATTAACAGTGGTTTCTGGAAGGCTCTGATGAATAATTTGACAGCATGTCAAGCACGTGCACATGAACAGGTCAGAGAAACACCAGCACATGTCGTTTTGATTAATGCTAGCACATTCCTCAGCAAATGTGACTACTAATTATCCTGATAAAATAAGGCATGTTGAGTTGCCTGAAATAGGACAAGACCTATGACTAAAACTTTCCTGCCTTATTCTCAATAAATAGAAGTTGAGATTGCAAATTGTATCCAGTTGTGTGCCAAACAGTTTTTGTCCACTATGCTGCTCAACAATGTTGTCTCTAAGATTACTATCACAACACTAACTTACATGTGGCCATCACTGTAGGAGGGGGTGAAATGGCATTTATGTGAACATTTAAGTTTGCTGCCCAGCATGCTGGGGTGGTGGTGTTGATGCTTCTTTTATAGTCTGGGACACTTGTGGTTTTGGTATAATAAAATTTCATGCTACATCATTTGTGTTAATAATTCCGTCTGCATCAAACAGTACCAAACTACAAATGTTGCTCCAGTTTGTAGCAACCACTGTGGTTGAAACTGTGCAGGCAGTTACTGCTATGCAGATAAAGTGGCAGTCATCCAGCACTGTGCTCAAATTTTGGTTTGTATACTCTTGTTGCTGTATATAACTTTCTTCTATCCACTGCTTACATACACACGCATCACTTATGAAATCAGGTCTTTAGTTGCTGAAATGTTACAGTATGAAACATCTATTTCCTAGAAATGATTATTCTGCACCATTCTAGGTAACTCACTTACTGTCACTGCACTCTTAAACATTAATCAGGTGTACTGGCATTAGGTACTATTTTTATTTTTTTGTTTGTTTTGTGTTATGGCTCTTCTGACCATCACCACTCTCCTGTAGCCCAGAATTAGTTTATTAATTTTGCAGTGAGTTTAATAATTTGGGCGGCTGATCACATTTTGACATGGTGAGATAGTGACTCACTGCAGAGAAATATAGCAACAGTATAATGTGAATGAACAGTTTTCATAATGATCATCTTTTATTATTATTCTTATTTGTTGTAAGTTGTAGGCTTGTAGTCCATTCTGGAAGGCAACTTTTTTGTACTGGAATAGAAGATGCTCGGCTTAATTTTGTTAAATAATATGAACACTGGTGGACTTTCTGTTGTTGAATAGATATATTTTCAGTCATTTCACTTCACAATACAGTTCAACATCAACCACCATGCTAACACTACAAACATAACTTGTACTCTGTCTGTGTACTTCTAGCTCTTACTCCTAACTGCCCAAAGACAAAGATTTACCTCTAACAGCATGCAACAAAGAAAATACTATCGTATATTGATCTATTTGTGCTAAGCCATCTTTGAAACATACAATCAAAAATAAAGTACAAATAATTGTTTTATCACTGCTTATCTTACTAAGAAGTCCATAATAATCATCATAATTAGATTAAGTGTTATGTATGTTGACATTTATACATTTTCATAAAGCTGTGAGGTAGTGAATTTATGGGTTCTGAGTCTTCAACTTGGGAATTGGTCATTTCAAATGATCTAATATTGATTAGTACTTTTATCTCACCATAACCAGTTTTATTACACTCTTCAGTGTTAGAGCTTTACATAACACTGATCTGTCTGGTCCTGTTACATAGGTCACTGTTGAATGCATGTTTATGGCATCTTACTGCAGTCTTAATCAAAGGATATCTTTTATCCAGAAAAAATCAAACAGTGGAAAATTCAGGATGGAATAGCAACAATTATGAAACGAATAGATGGCTACTCAACATCTTCTCTATATGGTTAGTAGCAATCTATCCTTTTGATAACAATGTCATTATTTTATCCATAAAAGCTTGATCAGACAGATCTGCACTGTCAGTTTGTGAACGTCATGTAGGTTGCTGTTAAGGTGTCACAAGATTGCTAATTCTGCCATACCTTATACTCCAGCATGGAATTTGTTGTTGGTAATATTGACTCATTCAGAAGAAATGGCAACATTCATTCTATGACCATTTGATGGAAATGATTTGCACTTCAGTAGCACTTACTTAAACCAGGTGCACGAGGTGTACATTGTTCAGTGGGTTTCATTTTCAGTAGGCTTCCAACAACACTGAAAAATCAAATGAAACTATTAGAGCACTCTGCATGGATTGTGACCCTATATCTAATGGTTAACTGTCTTCCATTCTGGATTCATGATGGTTGTTTTTAATTTTTGACTGGGTGTTCTAGCCCTTGATTGATCTTACACCATATTAGATTGCCGCATGTTTCCTAATGATTACCTTAGTTTATATATATATATATATATATTTCCCATGTGGAATGTTTCCATATATATATATATATGCTTTGAGGGACTGTGAACTCATACTTTCTTCTTAAAAGATGATTCACTAATTGTCATTTATTAATAGACAAGGAATATTTGGTCCCATCCACGTTGCCCTTTAATGTCATGATTTAACATGCAAGTAATTTGCTTGTTTCTCACTGTTGATTGTAACTTTAATTTGACTACGAGTGGTTGTAGCAAACTTCAAATTTAACAGATCTAACCTGTGGCCTTTAGGCTACAGAACCAGTTATTAAATAAATTATTTACAAGAGCAGCTAAGTTGTTATTGTTCAAGATATTGAAGAAGGTGGCTTGTTAGATTGGGAGGAACAGGCAAAGTAAATGGGGGAGAAGGAGTTGAGGTTCTGGAGGAATGTGGATAGGGTGTGCTCACCATTAGTCCAGATCATGATGACCTGTGAATAGGTTGGTGTAGGGTGATGGCATGCGAGTGCCCATTGCTGTACCACAGAATTATCTGTAGATGATTCATTCAAAGGAGAAGTAATTGTGGAGAAAATATAATTCATCATTGTGAGCAGGGAAGACATTGTAATTTGGAGTCAACAAGGCATTGGAAAAGGTAGTGTCCCGTAGTATCAAGGCATGGGCATTGGGTATATTAGTATAGGAGGGCGTGGCATCCACAGTGACAAGTAGGGCAGCTGGTAATAAAGGGACAGGAACTGTGGAGAATTGATGGAGGAAATGGTTGGTGTCTTTTTATACTAGAAGGTAGGTTACAGGTAATAGGCTGAAGGTACTGGTCCATGAGAGCAGGAGAGCAGAGATTCTCTCTGTGGCAGTACAGTATCTGGCCGTAAAACGACATCCTGAGTGGTTGAGTTTATGGGCTTAGGAAGCTTGTAGAAGGTAGGAGTGTGTGTGTGTGTGTGTGTGTGTGTGTGTGTGTGTGTGAGTGTGTGTGTGTGTGTGTGAGAGAGAGAGAGAGAGAGAGAGAGAGAGAGAGAGAGAGAGAGAGAGAGAGAGAGAGAGAGATTCAGGGGAGACGTTCTGGGATGCACACAAGAATTTAAGGAGGGCTGGAGAGCCTGTTGGACTTCTGGAATGGTGTAATTGTGGCAGGATCTGACAGCTGGCTTAGTTCCTCCAGCAGATGATCCCACCAGTTACTAACAAAGTGGTGAGGCTTTGTCAGCAGGTAGAATTATAACATCGGGATCAGGTTTTAGGTTGTGATGTATGGTCCTTTTTCTGGATGTAAGGTTGGCTTGACTATCAAATTACCCATCACTGGCTGCAACCCCTCCATCCACAATGATTTATATTTGTTCAAATTCCATCAGTCCGTAGTCCTCAGCAACCTAGTTATGCAAAACCACGTAAATCAGGCCTAGATCTCCTTGCAACACTTCCTCTGTATCCATATTCTTGGACTGTAACTGTCCACTACCTCCACAAAAGCCTGCAGGAACCCTCCCTAGCATCTCCTCATAGCCCACAAACATTACCTCACAGATCTTCATTTACCATATCCTCGAAAACTCCTCTACCATACAGAATTCAGAACTTAAACAGATTAGAAACAACTCATGAACCCCCTGTGGGTTCGGGGTAAGAATAGGCCTGCGGTATTCCTGCCTGTGGTAAGAGGCGACTAAAAGGAGTCTCAAACGTTTCAGCCCTTATGTGATGGTCCCATGTCGGGTTTGACCTCCATATCCCAAAATAATTCCGAAGAGCGAGCTGATTGGGGAAGGGCGCCTTATTTGGTGCATTGTGTCCATCGTGCGTTGAGACCTTTCGCCAGCTTATTCGTTGTTGCATTGCAGTCCTGCCCGCCCTCCATCTCTTGGGCATGGATATGTTCCTGCATGCACTTTCCGCCATGCAACGTGCAGTGCTGCTTTATGCACTGACGATGACCATGGACTACTGAATGGTAGCCAGTCTGTTGTGGTGGGGCGCCATGTACCCTGTTGATTGTAGCTCCCTGACAACACAGGGATCGCTCTACTGATGCCTGCGCTGTTAACTCCCCGCGTATGCCAAGGAGTAGATGCCCATCTCCCTGAGGCATCAGGACTCCCAGCAATGGCCATCCTGTCAGGTGGCCCTTGTTGTGGCTGGGCGGCACCCGTGGGGAGGGCTCTTGGTCGGAGTAGGTGGCATCAGAGTGGATGACACACAATGAAGTGTGGCACATCTTCTCTTGCTGGTGGCCAAACACCAGCAGTCTCTAAGCATTCGAGGGCTCACTTTAAAGCTAACATGTATGACCCCAAATCGTTTCCCTCCCTGGCCACAACATGGGAGGAACGAAAGGCTATGGATGACAGCGAAACATATTCACCCTGGTATTCGTCTGTACCAGATCTGATGGGGAATCCTTTGTCTCTGTGAAGCCTCAGTTCTTTGTAGAGCATGTAGAGGACAAGTTTGGAGAGGTGGAGGGCTTGTCCAAAATGCAGTCCGGGTCAGTCTTGATAAAAACAGCATTCTCTGCCCAGTCACGAACATTGCTCGCTTGTAAGAAGCTGGGGGTTGTTTCAGTTAATATCACGCCCCATAAAAGCTTAAATTTGGTCCAGGTCATTATCTTCCACAGTGCTCTTCTTTTACAGTCCGATGACGAGCTGCGCGCCAATTTAGAGCGACGAGGTGTCCATTTCGTCTGGCGCATCCTCCGGGGTCCGAGGGATCATCAAGTTGCCACCGGTGCCTTCATCTTGGCCTTCGAGGGTGATACATTACCTGAGAAGGTCAAGGTGATGGTCTACCGCTGTGATGTCAAGCCATATACCCCTCCCCCTATGCGGTGCTTCAAGTGTTGGAAGTTCAGCCATATGTCTTCCCACTGTACTTCCAGCCTCATATGTCGCGATTGTGGTTGTCCATCCCATCCTGAAACTCCATGTGCATCTGTATTAATTGCAAAGAGCACCATCCCCCTTGCTCGCCGGACTGTAAGATTCTACAGAAGGAAAGGAAAATAATGGAATACACGACTCTGGACTGACTGACCTACACTGAGGCTAAGCGGAAATTTGAACGGCTTCATCCCGAGTGCATGACATCATCTTATGCCACCACTGTCACTCCTGTTACAGTTCCATCAGCTGCGCCACTTACAGTCAGCTCTCAGATACTGAAGGACCACACCTGCCCCCTTGATGGTGGGGGGAACTTCCCTCCCTGTTGCTCCCGCACCACCGACCTCTGGAGCAGCACCCCCTCAACCACCTGGGACACCAGTCCCCACTTCTAGGCCAGAGAAGCATAAGTCTTGTTCGGCTTCTATTGCTAGGAAGGGGTCCCTTGAGTCACTCCCTTCCCAGGTTCCTACCAGCGGCACAGCAGACACCCGCCGGTGGCTGAAGAAGCCACATGTCGCTGGTTGTCTAGCTTCGCAAGCCTCTTCAGTCCCGGAGACTGAATCGAAAAAGCCTTCCCAGCAAGGGCAACCAAAGGAACAGCGTGAGACAGTGAAATTGAAGACCCCTAAGACCAAGGAACCTGCGGTGGCACCCACTCCATCGCTACCTGCAAGCTCTGCATCTGAGGATGAGGTGGAGATTCTTGCGTTCGCTGAGGACCTTGATCTCGCCGGTCCCTTGGACATGATGGATGTCGCTCCCGTCGGTACTCAGTCTGTGGCAGCAGGTGACCCAGCAGTGTAATTTGCCTCCTCGGTCCCTTCACGCCTTTCTCGGCTATGGACAATATTATCCTCCTGTGGAACTGCAGCGGTTTTTTCCACCATCTTGCTGAACTCCAACAACTTCTCAGCCTTCACCCTTTCCTCTGCATTGCTCTCCAGGAAACTTGGTTTCCAGCAACGTGAACCCCCGCCCTCCATGGCTATCAGGATTATTATAGGAACCAGGCAGCTTATGAGAGGGTATCTGGTGGCATCTGCATCTACGTCCTTCACTCCCTTTACAGTGAGTCTGTCACTCTACAAACACCTTTAGAGGCTGTCGCTGTTCGGGTGTGGACGCCTCAGGCTGTTACTGTCTGCAGTCTGTACCTTCCACCAGATGGAGATATCCCGCAGCATGTCCTGGTTGCACTGATAGCCCAATTGCCGCCTCCTTTTCTGTTACTGGGCGACTTCAATGCCCATAACCCTCGGCAACAGGCTGAGGCAGGTTTGTTGAGCAAGTATTGGCACAGCTCAACATTTCTCTTTTAAATAATGGTGCCTTCACACATTTAAGAGTGGTGCATGGCACGTACTCAGCCATTGACCTTTCAAACAACATGCCCTAGCCTATTACCATCTGTCCAGTGGAGTGTGCATGACGACTTGTGTGGTAGTGACCACTTTCCGATCTTTCTGTCACTGCTGCAGAGACACTCTTCTGGGTGCCCCTGCAGATGGGCTACGAATAAGGCTGACTGGGACTTGTTCGCCTCCATTGTCACTATTGAGCCTCTTTCCAGTGACGCTATTGATGTGGTGGTTCACTCGGTCACCACCGACATCTTTACCGCTCGGTCACCACCGGCATCTTTACTGCCGCAGACTCTGCCATTCCCTGTTCTTCTGGGTCCCCTTGGTGGAGGACTGTGCTTTGGTGGTCGCCCGAGATCGCTGAGCCGATTAAAGATCGCAGGCGAGCACTCCAGCGTCACAAGCGGCATCCCTCATTGGAACAGCTCATTACCTTTAAACGGCTCCGTGCGCGAACCCGCCGCCTCATTCGTGATCGCAAGCAGGAGTGATGGGAAAGATATGTGTCCACCATTGGCCTCTGTACCTCTTCTTCGCAGGTTTGGACCAAGATTCGGCGCCTCTATGGCTATTGGACCACTGTCAGTGAACCTGCACTTTCACTGAATGGAGAAGTCTGTACTGACTCCGACACACTTGCAAACTGCTTAGCAGGGCATTTTGCTCAGAATTCCACTTCTGTGAATTACCCACTGGCCCTCCGCTCCCTGAAAGAGTGGTTGGAACGTCGGAGCCTTTCATTTCACATGCGCCACCCTGAATTGTACAATGTTCCGTTACGTGAGTAGGAGTGCCCTAGCTGCTTGCCCTCATACGGCTCCCGGGCCAGATCGCATCCACTATCAGATGCTCAAACACCTATCAGTGGACTGCCAGCGATGCCTCCTAGACCTTTACAACTGTATCTGGTTTGCGGGTGAGTTCCTGTCGCAATGGCGGGAAAGCATCGTAATCCCCATTTTGAAACCTGGCCCACTGGAGGTGGACAGCTACCGCCCCATTAGCCTCAGCAACGTTCTTTGCAAGTTGCTAGAACGATGGTGAGCCGGTGGTTGAGTTGGCTACTTGAGTCTTGGGGCCTTCTGGCTCCGTCTCAGGGTGGGTTTTGTAAAGGCTGCTTTGCTGCCAATAATCTGGTGTGCCTAGAGTCTGCCACCCGTACAGCCATTGCTCACCGTCAGCACCTGGTCGCCGTCTTTTTTGACATGCAGAAGGCATACAATATGACATGGTGACATCACATCCTCTCCACACTTCATGGTTGGGCTCTTCGGGGTTCACTCCCGATTTTCATACAAAATTTTTCGTCGCTTCGTTCCTTCCGCATGCAAGTTGCGGCCTCACATAGTTCCTCCTGAGTTCAGGAGAATGGGGTTTCCACAAGGATCTGTCTTAAGTGTCTGCCTCTTTTTAATTGCAATTAATGGGCTCGCTGTGGCAGTGGGAACGTCTGTCTCAGTTTCCTTGTATGCTGACGACTTCTGCCTATACTATAGCTCCACTGGTTTCGCAGCTGCTGAACGGCAGCTGCAGGGCACTATATGCAAGGCGCATCTTGGGCTGTATAGCATGGCTTCAAGTTTTCGGCTGCCAAGACCTGCGTTATGCAATTCTGCAGGCGGCACACTGTACAACCTGAGCCACGGCTTTATCTTGATGGCGAACCTCTTGCTGTGGTGGAGACGCATCGGTTTTTTGGGATTGGTTTTCGATACCCGGTTGACTTGGCTGCCGCATATTCGGCAGCTTAAACAGACGTACTGGCGGCATCTTAAAGCCCTCTGCTGCCTGAGCAACACCGCTTGGGGGGGCAGATCGCTCTACATTGTTGCGGCTCTACAAAGCCCTAGTTCAGTCGCGACTTGACTATGGGAGTGTAGTGTATGGTTCGTCAGCGCCCTCAGCATTGAAGCTGCTTGATCCTGTGCACCACTGCGGGGTCCGTCTAGCGACGGGTGCTTTTCGAACAAGTCCAGTGGCCAGTCTACTAGTGGAGGCTGGTGTCCCTCCATTGCACATCAGGCGCCGCCATTTGCTCGCCCACTATGCAGCGCATGTCCATAGCTCTCCTTAGCATCCGAATTACCGTCTTTTGTTCCCAAGCACTGTGGTTCATCTCCCGGAATGGCGGCCTCAGTCGGGTAACGATCGCTGTCCGTGTCCATTCCGTACTGTTGGAACTTGAGTCCTCTCCTTTCCAGCGTCCTGTGCAGGCGCATTCTCATAAGGACTCTGTTCCTCTTTAGGCACTCCGCAGTCACTTCTTCTCGATCCTTGATGACTCCCAGGGTTCTGAAGTCGTCTATACTGACGGCTCGCTGGTTGATGGTCGCATAGGCTTTGCCTATGCTCACTCGGCCCATATCGAACAGCGTTCCTTGCCGGATGGATGCAGTGTCTTCACTGCCAAGCTGGTGGCCATCTCTCGTGCCCTTGAGCATCTTCGTTCCTGCCCTGGCGTGTTCTACATATTATGCAGTGATTCGCTGAGTGGTTTACAGGCCATTGATCAGTGCTACCCACATCATCCTCTGGTAGCTTTTATCCAGGAGTCAGTTTATGCCCTCGAACGATATGGTCGATCAGTAGTCTTTTTATGGGCCACGGGACATGTCGGAATCCTGGGAAATGAGCTCATTGACAGACTGGCCAAACAGGCCACTCATCGGAATACCCGAACCTGACCTCCGATCGGCGTTACGCCACAAAGTTCTTCGGATTTAGGATGGTGAATGCCGCGGCTTGGTTATGCCCAATAAACTCCGCACCATCAAGGAGAGCACAAATAATTGGAAGTCTTCTCTGTGGGCTTCTCGCAGGGACTCTGTGGTCCTCTGCCGCCTTCGCATTGGCCACACTTGGCTGACGCATGGCTATCTTCTCCGGCGTGAGGCCCTACCTTGTTGTCGCAGTGGTTCACGTTCGACAGTGGCCCACCTTTTGGTGGACTGTCCACATCTTACCGCTCTAAGAGTGAATTTTAATCTCCCTGACACCCTTCATTCGATTTTAGGAGCCGATGCCTGCACGGCTAGCTTGGTTTTAAATTTTCTATGTGACGCTGGTTTTTATTCTTCACTTTAAGTTTTAGTTCCTGTCCTTTGTCTCCCTGTACTCTCTATCCTAGTATTTTCAGGTTAGAGATTTTAATGTGTTGCAGAGTGGCTGGCCTTTTTTTCTCCTCGTGATCAGCCAGCCCAGGACATCTGCTGTACTGTTTTAAACTCTTCTGCCTGTTTCTTGTGTGTCTGTGCTTTTCTTGTCGTCAGTTGTCTCTAGTGTGTTCAGCTTTGTGGGTTTTTTTTTACCATCTCAAACTCCTATGGTGTGTCCTGTATGTTTTCCATTTTATCCCATGGACTTAGTTTGATGGAACAAGGGACCGATGACCATGTAGTTGGTCCCTTTAAACATCAAACCAACCAACCAACTCATGAACCTGCCCTCCAAGAGCCTCAGTCCCACAGAATTATTGTTCCTTTCTGAAGGCTTTAGCTTTTTCCCCACTCCCAAATTTAGTCTTGCTCTCTTTTTTTAAAGACATTCTCTCCCTCTGCTGGTCCCTACAGTTGAAACACGTTTTGCAACCAGCCCTGCTAACCCGACTCAATCCAAACAGATTCACTCCTCCATCTAACTGTGATCCACCACTTACTACCCCCAAATCACCCACTGTTAGCTTTAAGGAATTTCCCAACCTCAAACCTCGACTCACCATGATCCGCTAAATCTCTCAATGTGGAAACCAACCTCAAATCTACAGAAAGAATCATACTCCGCCACTTAAAAACTGAATTAAATTAGTATTATATTAATACCTTCAGTTGCTGACAGGCATTGATATATATCAACAGGGACAGGTGAAAATGTGTGCCCCGACTGGGACTCAAACCTGGGATCTCCTGCTTACATGGCAGACGCTCTATCCATTTGAGCCACCGAGGGCACAGAGGATAGTGCGACTGCAGGGACTATCTCGCGCATGGCTCCCGCGAGACCCACATTCTCACCTTGCATGTCCACGCACTACATTCGTAGTGTCCCACCCCAACACACTCATTACTCGTGGAAGACACTCTTACCGAGACCCTTAAGAGTTTCGGGAATATGTGTGCATCCGCATAGTTGAAGAAGGTCATGGCCGGTATTGCCAGAACTATAAAGTTATATGGATATGGTGTCTGTTCTTTCAAACATGTTCGAAAGAACAGACACCATATCCATATAAATACTTAATAACTGATCCAGATACTATAATCCCACCGGCTGACAAAGCCTCTGTCACTATCATGAACTGCGAGGGGCTGTCTGATATGTCAATTTTCTGCCCTGCAACAGTGACCTCATTCCAGAAATCCATCAGGGTATCCACCACCTCTTCACATGAGGTCCATCCCTTAACCTCTCCTCTGAGTCTCGCTCTCACCTTACCTTCAGCACTTACCATACTCTTACCTACTACATGCTTCCTGAAGTCCGTAAACTCAACCACAAATGATGCCCCACTGTTGCCAGTTACTGTGCCCCCACGGAGGGAATCTCTGCTCTTGTGGACTAACACTTTCAGCCTATTACCCATAACTTTCCTCCTATATAAAAAGACACCAACCACATCCTCCACTGACTCTCCACAGTTCCTATTCCTTTTCCAACGGGTGGCCCGTTAGTCTCTGTAGATGCCATCTTCCCTTTATACTAATAGCCCCAATGTCCATGGCTTTGCAGAGTGAGATGATGCAGTGATCAGCAAACTGGAATCACACTTGGGAGGACGACAGTTCAAACCCGTGCCCGGCCATCTTGATTTAGATTTTCCATGATTTTCCTAAATCACTTCAGGCAAATGCCAGGATGGTTCCTTTAAAAGGGTATGGCCAGTTTTTGTCCCCATCCTTCCCTAATCCAATGGGACTGGTGATCTCACTGTCTGGACCCCTCCCCCAAATCAGCCAAACAAACCCATTGCCTTGCTGCTATTGAATACTACCATTCCCAATGTTACAGCAATGGGCTTACCCATGGCACCATCCTGTGGCAACCTATTTGTGGGTCATGTAGAGGAATCTATTCTAACCATGCAGAATCCTAAACCCCTCAAGTGTTTCACATTTATTAACAACATTTTCAGTATATGGACCGAGGGTGAGGACACATTATACACATTCCTCCAGAATGTCAGCACCTCTTCCCCCATTTGCTTCACCTGGCCTTCCTCAACACGAGAAGTCACCTTCTTTGATGCTGACCTCTATCTCAAGGATGGTTACGTCAGTACCTCTGTCCTCATCAAACCTACCAACGTCTAGTGATACCTCCACTTTGACAGCTGCTGCCCATTCTGTACCAACAAGTCTCTTCCATACAGCCTAACGACCCATGGTTGTCACATCTGTAGTTACAAGCAGTCTTTCTCCAAATATATCAAGGGTCTCACTGAGGCCTTCATAGACTGAAATTACCCTCCCAAACTTATCCGGCAACAAATCTTCCGCGCCTTGTCTTTCCAGTCACCTACCACATCTCATGTACCCAATGTCTAGCCACAAAGGAGCACTCATCTCATGACTCAGCACCATTTGGAACTGGTTTGACTGTGTTACATTCTCTACCAGGGTTTCAACTACCTCTTGTCATGCCCTGAAATGAGGATTATCCTACCCACTATCCTCCCGAGACCTCTCCCACAGTGATATTCTGCCACCCACCGAACCTACACAATATCCTTGTTCAACCCTGTTCCACTGCTGCAACCAACCACTTGCTTCATGACTCATATCCCTGCAATCAACCTAGATGCAAGACCTCTGCCATACATTCTTGCACTACTACTGACACCTGACCTGTAACAGGGGTCTCCTACCCCATCAAAGGCAGGGCCACCTGTGAAAGCAGCTATGTGATCTACAAACTAAGCTGCAACCACTGTGTTGCTTTCTATGTGGGTATGACAACCTATAAGCTGTCTGCTGACGTGAATGGCCAATGGCAAACTTTCGCCACGAAACAGTTGGACCACCCACTTGCTGGACATACTGCTAAACATGGTGTGCTTCACTTCAATGACTGTTTCACAGCCTGTGCCATCTGGATCATTACTACCAACTCCAGATTGCACTGATGGGAACTCTCCCTACAATATATCCTTCATTCCTGTAACCCTCTGGCCTCAACCTTCAGTATATCCTGGTGTGTGTGTGAGTGTGTGTGTGTGTGTGTGTGTGTGTGTGTGTGCACGAGAGAGAGAGAGAGAGAGAGAGAGAGAGTTGTCATTATTTCTGTTTTCCATATTTGGATAGTTGCTTTAAAGTTTGTGGAGGTATGTTCCATCTATGTGGCTAATTGAAGAGTTTGTTTATTGCCATACAAGTTTTGCTTCTTTTATTTGTGAAGCATCATCAGTGGCCTTTAGTATATATTTCTATTTATACATATGATAAACATATTATGTAGTAGTTACAGTATTTTGCTGTGTTACATTTTGTCATATTTTTCTCTTGTTTTTTAGGTTAGAATCAACTTAAAGAGCCATTGCAATGGAAAAGAAGGTTTTCAATGACCAAATCCACACACACACACACACACACACACACAACACAAACAAAAGATGACAGATAAACATATAACAACAGTCGGCAACAGTACAAACTGAAAACAAACATACGTTGACCACAAAATGGAAAAGTGCAAGTGATGTATGCAATGTGTTGAATGAAATGTGGGTGAAAGAACGCCGGCAATTGGCTAACTGGAGCGTGGAAGTAATGTATATATCTGCAGGATTACCCACGTGAGCTAACAGCGCTGAAAATCGTAACACTGAACGATAATTTCACATCATGAAATTTGTGCTACAAAAGTTGATTCTGACCTAAAAAAACAAGAGAAAAGCATGACAAAATGTAACATAGCAACATACTGTAACTACCACGTAATATGTGTACTATATGTATAAAAAGAAACGTGTTACAGACCACTGAGGAGCTCCACAAATAAAAGAAGTGAAACCCGTGTGCCAATAAACAAACTACCTTTTCATATTCAGTACACTGTATGAAATGCTTAAAATTTGAGATATGGTGTCTCTTGTCACTGTTGAGTAATTCATAAGCAGGACACCGTGAAAATGATAATGTTACAAATGTCTATATGTGGTATATAATTTCAGTAATATATTTACTGTCTATTTTTCCACAGGATATGTGTGAAGGGCGTGCAAGGACCATGTCTGGTAGTCTGGATCGAGGTCATCAATGGTCGAGATTTCTTTCAATGAATGATTGTCATAGACCACTGCTGCCAGAAGCTACAGTTCGTGAGTGGGCTGCGCAGTTAGTTCTTTGCTTGGAATCATTGCATCAGTGGGGAATTATCTGCAGGTAAATATCTTTTTTATTCTTTGCAATTCTGGTCTGTGTACTGTTACTTTGCATTAGGTGTTTGCTCACAGCATTCGTGTGTCACGTTTGGTTAAGAGGGGCTCCTGTATGAATTCTCTTACTGTTTGTTTTTGGAGTTTCTCAAGGAAAAAGGCATAAATTGAAAAGATAATAATAGGGACAATTATGAAGGGAAAGCATCATATAAACAACAAGGTGGAAAGCATAGACAGCAAAAGAAGGTCCGACGCAATATTAGGAGGTATCCCATGACTTCTGTCACCTCATTCTACAGCAACACTGAAATTGTGTGGGGAGATGGTGTACCCAGAAGGTCTGGGTAGTAGAAATTAAAACTTACCGTAGCATCACTAATCACATTCTCGATAGGCAGGCACCCCAGGTGAGACTGTTGAATTAATTCAATGGAGCTACTCTGGGCATGCAATGTGTGTATGTGCAGCACTTGTATCCTACCACCAAATTGTGTAGCACTTTGAGGAAGGACACAATGCCATGGGAATTTCATGAATAGGTTACTGCTATAAGCAACAAGGTGGAAAACATAGACTGCTACTCACCACATACAGGAGGCATTGAGTTGCAGGCAGGCACATCGAAGATGGCTACTAAAAATATTTCAATTTTCAGACGAAGTCCTTTTTCACAAGTGAAAAACTCTCACACATTCACACAAGCTCAACAAATATCATGTAAAGTTATATGTTCCATCATCCCTTGTTCCCAGGATAAATCTATTTGAGATTGTTTGTGTGTGTATGACAGAGTGATGATAAATTATGAAATCATTGCTTCTTATATTTTATTTTCAATTTACCTTCATAAGTAGTGTTTCAAAATGACACCTCCAGTTTCCACATGAAGAAACCTCAGGTGATATTGCTGGTCCACTAAAAGAACTGCTATGACGAATTGTCTAGGACAGGTCCGACTGCTGTATCATACTGCTGGTTTTGAGGGGTGTGCAGGGGCTTCTAAATGCTGACGTACATTCCAGCCTTTATTACCAAGTAAATTACACTTGTAATACTACTAAATTTATTAATTGAGAAATTACACTGAAAATTACTGTTCACAGCAATATTTTCACTTGCCACTGATGGAGTGTTGTGACTGTTGTTGATTCCACCAAGGACAAATGTTGACAACATATAAACAGAAACTTAGGAATCAGCTCATTGTTTATAGCAGTAATCTATTCCTGAAATTGCCATGGCATTGTGACCTTCCACAAAATGCTACACATGCTGGTGGCAGGATACAGTCACTGCGCGCACACACACACACACACACACACACACACACACACACACACACACACAATGTATGCCCAGAGTGTCACTACTGAACTAATTGGGCAGTGTCACCTGGGGTGCCTGTCCATAAAGGATGTGGCTCATGATGCTACTTACAAGTCTGCATTTCTACTACCCAGGCCTTCTAGGTACTCTGTCTCCCCATACAGTTTCAGTGTTGCTGTACCCTCAGGTGACAAAAGTTATGGGATACCTCCTAATATTGTGTCAGACCTTATTTTGCCCCACTTAGTGCAGCAGCTTGATGTGGCATGGACTCAACAAGTTGTTTCAATTTCCCTGCAGAAATACTGAGCAATGCTGTTTCTGTAGGTGTCCATAATTGCGAAAGTGTTGACATTGCAGAATTTTGTGCATGAACTGACCTCTCGATTATGTCCCATGAAGGTTTGATGGAATTCATGTCAGGCAATCTGGCTGGCTAATCATTCGTTTGAATTGTCCAGAAAGTTCTTGAACCCAATCGTGAACTGTGTGTGACATGGTGCATTTTCATCCATAGAAATTCCTTCATTGTTTGGGAACATGAAGTCTCCGATTAGCTGAATATAAACCTTTCCAATCATTGAACAGTTCAGTTGGAACAGAGAATCCATTCCATTCCTTGTAAACACATTGCACACAATTCTGGAGTCCCCACCAGCTTGCACTTCACCTTATTGACAACTTGAGTCCATGGCTTTGTGGGGTATGCACTACACTTGAACCCTACCATCAACTCTTACCAACTGAAATTTGGGAATCATCTGACCAGACCATGGTTTTCCAGTCATCTAGCGTCCAACCCATATGGTCATGAGCCAGGAGAGACAGTGCAGATGATGTGCTATTAGCAAAGACACTTGCATTGGCCGCCTGCCCACTCGCATCGGTCATAGCCCATAAATGCCAAATTTTGCCATACATTCCTAATGGATATATTCGTGATACATCCCACATTGATTTATGTAGTTATTTCACACTGTTGCTTGTGTGTTAGCACTAACAACTCTACGTAAATGACACTGCTCTTGGTCATTAATTGAAGGTTGTGTTGTCCGTGGTGAGAGGTAATGCCTGAAATTTGGTATTCTTATCACACTGTTGAAACTGTGACTCTCAGAAAATTGAAATTCCTAATGATTTCCAAAATGGAATGTCCCATATGTCTAGCTCCAACTACCATTCTGCATTCAGTGTCTGATAATTGCTGTTGTGTGGCCATAATCATATAGGAAACCTTCTCACATTAATCACTTGAGTACTGATGATAGCTCTACCAGTGCATTGGCCTTTTATACCTTGCATATGAGATAGTAGGCTACTGCCATCTGTATATGTGCATATTGCTATCCCGTGACTTTCATCATCTCAATGTACATAAGAACATTCAGCTGTTCTGGCACAAATGCTGGTGGTCCCTCTGTGGGACTGTCTCTAGGGCTTCGTGGGAACTATCTTTCCAGCTGTAATCAGCTGTTACGTGACCACTGCACACGACATTGCATTCATGGCAACAACCCACTGACATTATGCCACTTTCTAACCCAGTATCAGTTTTTGAAATCTATACATTTTAATGTATAACATTCTAGCAGATGTAGCACAGGCTGTAGAAAACATTCTATTCACCGTATAGCAACATGATGGAGGAGATTTAATTTTTGATTGTGGGCGCCAGTTGTCTTAGACACTTTGAACCAAGGAACCTCTTACAAGAGTGCATCATTCTAATTTTCATTCCATCTCTCTCCAGTTATTAACTAGAGCTCCAGGTCCACTGTCGTTAGTCCTAATGCTGCTTATGATCGTATGTGTCCCCAACTTCAAGAACCATGGAATGATTTACTCAGAAATCAGTCTTTGTTAATTTATTATTTGGACACTTATGACCTCATCTGTTTTGTTTTTCCTGTCCATTTGTATTTTCAAAGGTTCTTCTCTGTGTATAGCCTAATAATAAAAGAATTGCTCTCATGTTATTTTTCTTTTATTTAACTAGACAACAAATATAGGTTTGAATTGTACAAAAACAGTTGCAATTGATTATGTTGGAAACTAGTGTCTGTATGAGTCAGTCCTGTGATTGTTGTCTGGTTATTATATCAATCATGGCAATCTCTGAAGCAACAATCACGTCTTTGTTCACAAGATTACTCGTGTGGTCATGCAAGAACCAGTCATCTGTGGCCATGCTCAGTAACTGCTGCTGTGGCATGTAGAACAACTCAACAGTCTTACTGTGCTTAAAAAAAAAGTAACAGTGCTACAGTGCAGTGCATAAACTTCTTTCCCACCCTGTGATAACAAGAATGCACACTTATACGAGGAAGAAAATAAAAGAAATATTTGTGCTCACATCCTAAAGGAATTATTTTTCATAATTTTCTACCAAATGAGCGTAAAGATTGTGACTGGAGACGTGAATAACAGTTTCAGTAACAATCATGTCTTGGCGGTAAGTGTACTATTAAATTGCATGTGAAAACAGCTGTTCACTGTGATCTGAACTATTGACCTAATGTGTGAATTAATTGTAGAATAATATAAAAAACATTGTCTATGTACACAAATTATGCTGTAATTATATGTTATTGACATTGCCTACACCTGTACAATTACATGTTACAAGTGGAAAAAAATTGAAATTTGAAAATTGAAGTTGAAACTTCATTTACATCATGTTGACCTCTAGTTTGTAGACACAACATGGCCATTCAAAAGGGTGCCTCGGTAACGTAATGTGGCAAAGGCTGTCAAAAACTGCTCTGTGGTGGTAATTTTAGTTCAGAATACTTGATCAAGGTGACAATGGTAGAATACTAACTCAATGTCATATTCCCATAAGACAATCCACATTTAGGCTTTCTGTTGTTTCCCTTAATCACTTAATGCAAAAGCCTGATTGGTTCTTTTGAAAAAGTAAATGATTGATTTCCTCTTCCATCTTTTGACAGGCTGGGAGTGTGTTGTTTCTCTAATGACCTTGTTGTCAGTGTGACATTAAATCTTTGTTGTGCTTCTTCTTCAGAAGAGTGCCATTATTCTAGTTAAATATAAACTCTTTCATGTTAAATGCAGTGACTGTACATGTACACTAAGTTGGTATATCAGGATGTGTGGTAATTCAAGAATTACGGTTTATATTGTAAACTATGCCATTAAACTGCTCCAGTTGTACCAACTCATACAAGTAAGAACTACAAAATACATTAGTCTTTTGAGCAATTTATGGAAATTGTTTGGGAATAGTTTACTTAGTTATATGATGCCACACACATAGGTATTTATCATGCAGAAAACAATAATTCAAATAATCAAACAATGGAAAATCGAGGATGGAATGTAACAATATTATAAATAGGAAAGTTGCTACTCACCATATAGTGGAGATCCTGTCACAAGTAGGCACAACAAAATGACTGTCACAAATAAACCTTTCAGCCCGTAAGGCCTTTGTCAAAAACAGACAATACACACACACACACACACACACACACACACACACACACACACATTTTGTATTGGAGACAGTGCCATCTATTACTTTATTTGAATTATACTATGAAAAGGAAAGTTGTTACTCATCATATAGCGCAGATGCTGAGTCGCAGATAGGCACAACAAAAAGACTGTCACAAATAAAGGACTTTGTCAAAAATAGATGCCACACACACACACACACACACACACACTGCCATACTTCCTTAATGGTTTTTGCAAATTGCCTTACATGCTTGCCCTCCGCTCCCAGCCTTGGACGAAGCATGTCAAAACGTGATGGCATCTTCTGCCCATACACCACTTCGTACGGCGACAATCCTGTCAATATATGTACCTTACTATTACACGCACTGGTTACGAATTGCAAGTACACATCCCAGTTGGTGTGTTGACTATTTACATAGTGACTCAACATCTTAGCGTTCATGTGATGCACTCTCTCCGTTCGTCCGTTGCACTCTCTCCGTTCTTCCGTTTGCTTGCGGATGGAATGGACTAGTCCATAGTTTCTTTACCTTCAGTAACTTACACAGTTGCTTCATCAGATCAGACGTGAAATTAGTACCTTGATCCGAGATTAAGGACTGAGGTATCCCATACCTGAGTAACCATTTATTAACTAAAGCTTGTTCCACTGTACTTGCTTTTTGATCTGGTAATGCGACCAAGACTAAATACCTAGAAAAGTGGTCAATCACTGTTAACACATACTTATTCCCTGCTGCACTCCTATTAAATGCGCTTAATATATCAATTACGATTTGTTGAAAAGGTCTGTCTGCCTCGGTAATCTTTGAAGCTGAATCTTTTCACGGCTCAATTCTGCACGCTGTGCGTGTGGTACACAATTGTTAAGTTGACAAGACGCGAACACAATCGGATGTTCTTTGCCATCAATGTCTTGCCCAAGTACAACCCCAAGAGTGTGATTAGACACATCACATTGTAGTATAAACTCCTTCGAAAAGTCTGGAAACTTCAAAACTGGATTTGATGTCAGTATCTGTTTCAACTCTTGAAATGCTTTCTTGCACTCTGATGTCCACTGGAAGGTAACACCTTTTCTTAGCAACTTAGTAAGTGGCCTCGCTATTTCTGCAAACCCCTGTACAAATTTTCGATAATAGCTCGCAAGACCAATATATGACTGCAGTTGTTTAACCGTTTGCGTAACCGGAAAATCTCATACTGCAGAAGTGAGACAAGGATCTGTCCATACCCTGTCCTGACTGATAACATGCCCAAGATAATTTACTTGTGCTTGTGCAAAATGACATTTGTCCAAACTTAATGTTAGCCGTGCTGCCTCTAATCTTTTAAACACCTCCTCTAACCGTTCCACATGCTGCTCTATATCTCTTGAAAAAACTATAATGTCATCCAGATACACCATGCATTTTTTCGGTTTCAACCCGAAAGGACGCCATCCAACAACCTCTGAAATGTTGCTGGGGCGTTTTTTAGTCCAAATGGCATTCTTTTATACTTGAAGTGACCGCAATGCATCATAAATGCTGTTTTTGGCCTGTCCTCCGGACATACTTCAATCTGGTGATAACCGCTTCGCAAATCCATAGTGGACAAAAATTTGCACTGTCCTAGGGTGTCTAACATATCTGTGATATTCGGAATCAGATATACGTCCACTACTGTCCATTCATTCAAATGTCTGTAATCCCAACAAAAGCGAAATTTTTTTCACCCGTCCAGTGTCTTCTTCGGAACTAGGACCACGCTACTAGGCCAAGGATTATTACTGTGCTGGATTATCCCATCTTCCAGTTGTTGCTCTATTCTCTGCAAGTGCTGCTCTTTTGCAACTTATTTTCTTCAGTCAGTTTCTTAACTTGCTTTGTCAATGCGACTACGGCGTCACTTGTCCCATGTGTCTGGTATTTTCCGTGTGACATACCTCACCTCACAAAAATAAAATTGTATTACCCAGAAGCAAGTTAATTCCTAGCACGTCTAATGGCAAGCCATCTAGACTTACCACATTGCCCCGTTACATGACCATAGAAGCCACACACATCACAAGTGCTTGGTACAAATTTATCGCAAGGAGCGACGTGACCTGTTAATCAACACACTACACCTTTAGATGGTACTAAGTTAACGTGACTATCATTCCCACGAAACTGCGATAAGTCTACAGGGCTGCTAGGCCTTTCAAATGACACTCTCACATCCCTTAACGTTACTCTCGACATGTCTAACTACACAGAAAACATAGAGAGAAGGCAGTTGCTGGACTCACCCTATTCAGTGTTTCTCGGTTGTTTCACACGGTGCTAGTCAAAGTCATGGCGTGTGTGCACCTGACACCACTTGTTACGGCTATGGCACCAGTTGTTAGCAGCAGACACAGTGGCCGCGCCAAAGACTGAGACAGCGTGGAGTTTTACAATTATTTATTGAACTTTCTTTACAATTTCTCCCTCGTCGTCGCTGCCCAACCCTGCGGATCTCTCCGCCTGGCTGCTGCTGTGTAGATTCTCCGACAATGCGTGCAACGCACGCCGCCGATTGCACTCAGAGCCTCAGGCCACCAGTGCTCCGCTGAAGTCAGGATGCCCTGTGGTTGAGATGAACTCGTCGCCGCTTGCCCACGGAGCCATGAGGTCAGCTGCCAATGCTGGCTGCACCGGCGGCTGGGAAGCCATCAATCGCAATGTCCGCGAGGTCCCGTCATGGACAGACCACGCGCCGTGGCCGGGTTGCCTTGAAGTCCGGGCGTCAGTCCCTGGCGGCGCCTGTGACCAAGACTGCACTGCGGCCAGTCCTGCTGGAAGTTCTTGTTGTAGTTAGTCAGCCATGGTGCCGACCGAACTCGGGCTGATCCCCAGAGCCGAAATTGACATCTGGTGGCAAACGGATGACTCCTGCGAGCTGGAACAGACTTCTAGAATCGTCACCTACGAAGATTGAACATTCGGACATGGACCACGTCCGTCCTCAGATCCGAACTGCTTCCTAATGGCTTCTGCCTGTTGCTGCCTGCGCTCCACTGTTTATATCCGGCAGGAGGATGTTTTTTACCCTCGGTGGCACCTTCTTGTTATTACTCCCGCAGTATATTGCAGCCTCACTTCTCCTTTCTCAGCATTCTCCGGGGTTTGCGTGGCGCTCGGTCTGTGTGTGTCCTTGCGTCAGCTTGTTGGTAGGCTGCAACTGTCAGCAAAGCTATCTGTGTCGCGCTTACTTTGCAATGCCGCGATCGCCGGCTGCCTCTGTTTTGCCATTTACCACTGCGTGAAGCAACGCTTACTAAATGTGGCCGCAACAGAAGTTAATAGTAGTCTGCATAATATTTTTGGAAAGGATTCATGTTAGAGAGAATTTTATGTATATCTATTTATTGTGCAATGATATTAATGTGCTAGTTTAAATCTAGTTTTGAGTACAGCATATTTTTTGTTTGTGTAGGTTGCAGCTTTTGTGGAACATTAGTGTACTGACGAAAATTGTATGAATGTCTTGCTATGATCCTTCGTGGTTTAAACAGTGCTGATTTCTTTCAACATGAGGAAGCCTGCATCCCCATCAGCATAGAAGCTGTGCCAGATAGCTGTGCAACAGCAGACAAGGATGGGTTTCTGTAAAACAGGTTCCCAAGCCTGGTTTTTGTACTCACATTTCCAACCCTGATGATACATTGCTTTATTAGAGGCCAATGCTATAAGAAGTCTCTTTTAGGATCCTTAGTGTACATTTACTGCAAACTAGTTCATATTTTTATAGATTTCATTCATCTGCAGTAGAATGTCATGAGGATAACTATATTGCTGACCTGACATCATCATTCATGGTGCTTGAATAACTGTGATGTTGAAGTGTATAACTGTTGTGTTACTGTATCTCCTTCACTATTGTCACTAATTTTAGCCATAAATGATGATGCAGCATTTAAAACTCTGATGACCTGAATTATTGTTTCATCAGTTGGCAAAAAATTATGATTTTCTCTAGTTCCTGCTTGAGTATGCCTGTGCTCAAACCTCTCTGCTTGTAATGCTTTATTTTGCTCAATTTCTTCTTTGTTGGTGAAAACAAATTTAAATGCCTGTACAGAAGCAAAATAGGTTGAACCTCCAATGAGGACAATATGCTGCAAGCATTTATGAAAAAGAGTTGGCTTGGAAATATCTGAGAGACTTCCACTGAGCAGAAGAATGCTTTAATAAGCCTTATGCACTCACATTGCCTAGCAAATTAATTTTATTGGCCATGTGTTCTATAACATCACATAATTGCAGTTATTCAAACACCACCACTTAAATTTTCTGTTGGGTAGTATATTTTTCCTCATGATGTTCTATAACAATATAAAGAAACCTGTAAAAGATAAAGTAGTCTGAAGTAAACATAATCTTAGGATCCTAAAAGAGACCTCTGACACTTGAAAGAAATGTATCATCGTGCCTGGGATGCTGGTGCACATCTATCTGGCATGGCACCTAAGGCAATGGGGATGCTGATTTTCTCACCTTGAAGAAAACCAGTAGTGGTTAAACTGCCAAAGAGCCCAACAATACATTTATACATTTTTCGTAAGTACACTAGTGTTCCACAAAAACTGCACACTGTGTGAAGACAAAATATACTATACTTTGAACATGAATTAAGCTAGCATGTCAATAGCATTCAACAATAAAAAGACAAGCTCAAAATTGTGTACAGCATGGATCCTTTCCAAAAAAATATTTTGGGCAGACTGCTACTAACTTCGTCAAAATTCACACAACGTGACAATGGTATAAAACTTGAAGGCAGTTTATATGTGTTTTTCAGCCATTATGGTTTACTGGCATGATGTCCAGTGCCCTGGTAATGCACAGTGAAATTTTGAAGTTTTCAATCATTTTGATTCTCTTGGAGAAGAAAGGCTGAAATATGTCATGATTATTTGTGACAAAGACACCTCTTTTTTGAAGTTTTTGAGTTCTTCTGACTCGGAGTCACTTCCTAGTCATCGGGACTTTCAATATTACGATCCCCAGAGAGTAAATAAGCGTAGAACATGTCATATTTAATTTGAGTATGAGTGGAATACAGGCATATTTTCAATGCCCCTTCACTTTTATCATTTTTCAGGGCCTTATGTGTTCGCTTTGGAAAAGGAAATCAAATTTTCTAGATAGTTTAGAGCACCGTCTTTTTAATGAAAATAGTTTAAAAGAGTTTTCAGAAGACGCTGTTGTGTAAAAGTACGCTAAAAATAACCATTCTTGGGGTTTTTGCAAATATCATCAACTTTCCCTTCAATTTCTAACCTTTTGGAATGCAGTAAGAGAATGAAATTCTATATTTGAGGACCTTGTATTGGTAAGTAATTATGTGCAATGTTTCAGGTTTATCCTGCAATTACTTCTGGAGATATAAAAAGCTGAAATACCATTTCAGTTGTATGATTCTTTTTATTTTCCAGTACTGAAACCATGACCGGTTTCAGGCTCATTTCATGCCTATCATCGTGATACTGAAAATGAACAACAGCCCAAAGCTAATAATAATTTCTGCATGCAGTAGTACATACGAGAGAACAAAAAAGAAGTGCCATACAACATTTTGGAAACCAGCAGTTGGGGCTAGGTGTGGTAAAAGCTAAGTAAGTGCCAAAGTGACATCAGACAATGTGACGGACAACTGTCTGGGTAAAGAAATATGCAATGAACAACTGGATACTTACACTTTGACCCCAAGCACCACAGTGGATGAGTATAGGATGCAGTGTACCACAAGCAAGCACAGAGCATGGAGCATGGAGTAGTGCACATGAAGGAGGAAGCAAACTGGTAAACTACGTTAGCAAAAATACTGACTTCCTTTGATCAGAAGAGCAACATGGAACCAACTAGCCTGACCCTTCACAATTTGATTCACATGCAAAAAGGGAAAGAAACATTACAAGAAAGTTGCATGAAAAGCTTTAAAAGTATGTTATGATTGGTAAAGGAACAAATTGAATACAGGAATGTATTGAACAGAGGTAATACAGAACTGTAGTAAAACTCTTAACTAAAATCTGGTGACTTAAACCCTAAAACGCAATAAAAAAAATGTTCTCCCCATTCCATGAGTGACATGCACATTTTTATTCAGTGAGGACACGTAAGGTGATGTAGAATAATGTGCCACCATCAAGAGTTGAAAGAACATACCCATGCATCACTCTTATTAAAAAACATCTCGCTAATAAACAAAATGGAAGGTAGCTAAACATTATCACTAAAGGGACACATTAAAAGTTGGAACAATTCAAAAACTGCTTACTAAAAGGTGGCAACTCAAAAAGGCTTATGTAAGATAAAACGTGAGACAAATTTTACATCATGAATCACAGGCAAATTTTAATTTAGTGAGGACACATATAATGATGCACAATAACGCTCAGTATTCATAGGATAAAAAATTAAAAATATGTAATCTTCTACTAAAAGAGGACATTTGATAGTTATGTGAAATAGAAACATGGTGGACCTTGAAGTCCTCACTATAGGAAACAGTTATACGCCGTATAATAGCTAAGCCTAATTAAGGGCCACCAGAGCAATGGTAAAAACATTGACACAGTTTAGAAGTATACATATGTAACGTACAGTAATCAGAAGCCAGAGAGAGAAGGTGAGTGAAGTTGGATGCTGCTTCAATAAAGAAAAGTTATTCAAAAGAGCTGTGCGCTTCCGCAAAATTTGTTCATTCAAGAAGCTCGATGGATCATGGTCAATGCTGCGGATAATTTCTGTTTCTTCTGAAACATTTAAAACTGGGCACTTGCATTAAATATGTAAACTGCTACAACCGTGTTTATATCTGAATTGGAACGATTGTCATCTTTCAGGTGGTTAGTGAGGGTGGATTTAGAATTACTAATGTCCTGATGCTCTCTGAGCTGTATGCTAAAGGAGCAGCCAGTTTGGCCTATGTAGGCGGAAGGACACTCACTACCCTGAATGCAGTAGATCCCCAATTGTACATAGCAATTGTCTGCTCTGGTTTCGTGGTGCTTTAATAGGTGCCTGACCTTATTGAGGATATAGAAGCCAGCTATACTACCCTCTTTTCTAAGCCACTTGCTGCTCCTATTGGGTATAACAGCCACATATGGGATCCTGCAAAATTATTTTTATTCATTTATTTATGTTTTTTAAGAATTATCATCTCTATTAGATGACAGGGTAAACTGGTACCAAGCATTAGAAGCAATGTTAGATTCAATTTGCAGGTGAACATCATCAACAATGTTCAGCTGGTAACCATTAGCATGTGCTATAAATTTAACGACATCCAATTTACGCTGGTGCACTGTGTGATCAATAGTATCTGGACACCTGGCTGAAAATGACTTACAAGTTTGTGGCGCCCTCCATCGGTAATGTTGGAATTCAATATTGTGTTGGCCAACCTTTATCCTTGATGAAAACTTCCACTCTCACAGGCATATGTTCAATCAGGTGCTGGAAGATTTTTTTGGGGAATGGCAGCCCATTCGTCACGGAGTGCTGCGCTGAGGAGAGGCATCGATATTGGTCAGTGAGGCATGGCATGAAGTAGGCATTCCAAAACATCCCAAAGGTGTTCTGTAGGATTCAGGTCAGAACTCTGTGCAGGCCAGTCCATGACAGGGATGTTAGTGTTGTGTAATCGCTCTGCCACAGGCCATGCATTATGAACAGGTGCTCAATCGTGTTGAAAGATGCAATCACCATCCCCAAATTCTCTTAAACAGTGGGAAGCAAGAAGGTGCTTAAAACATCAATGTAGGCCTGTGCTGTAATAGTGCCATGCAAAACAACAAGGGTTGCAAGCCCTCTCCATGAAAAACACAACCACACCATAACACCACCTCCGAATTTTACTTTTGGCACTAAACATGCTGGCAGATGATGTTCACCGGGCGTCCACCATACCCACACCCTGCCATCAGATCGCCACACTGTGTACTGTGATTCATCACTCCATACAACGTTTTTCCACTGTTAAGTCGTCCAATGTTTATGCTCCTTACACCAAGCAAGGTGTCATTAGGCATTTACTGGCATGATGTGCGACTTATGAGCAGCTGCTCGACCATGAAATCCAAATTTTCTCACTGTCCTGATGCAGTTTGGAATTCCTGTATGATGGTCTTGATAGATGTTTGCATATTACACATTACAATCCTCTTCAACTATCGGCGGTCTCTGTCAGTCAGCAGACGAGGCCAGCCTGTACAGTTTTGTGCTGTATGTGTCCCTTCACATTTCCACTTCATTATCACATCGGAAACAGTGGACCTAGGAATGTTTAAGAGTGTGGAAATCTCATGTACAGATGTATGACACATGTGGCACCCAATCAGCTGACCACGTTTGATGTCTGTGAGTTCCACGGAGCACCCTATTCTGCTCTCTCCTGATGTCTAATGACTACTGAGGTCACTGATATGGAGTACCTGGCTGTAGGTGGCAGCTCAGTGCATCTAATATGAAAAACATATGTTTCTGGGGTGTCCGGATACTTTTGATCAGTAGTGTAGTTTTGTTGTGAGAGAGGGAACCTAATTGCAAGGTAAAGCATTTCATGAAGAGCAGTAATTTTTTGCTGCTTCGGATCAACTGAGGAGCAATGAATAATAGCACCAGTCATGAACTTTACTGTCCTGTATCATAATTTCCAAACCTAATAATGAATGTGTAAAGCCAGAACGGTGTTCTGTAGTACACTGAATCTTGGGGTGAATTTTATTAGACTTGTTGCAGCTGGGCATCGATCCCATCATACAAAGGTATGATGTCATTGACATATCTTTTGTAACTTACCAGTCTAGGAGGTGGAGGTTGGTTGGGGGGGGGGGGGGGGGGAAGAGGCGGGGGGGGGGGGGGGGGGAAGCTGATGTTAAATGTGATTGATTTAAATGTGGGCTATTGTACTGGCAATGGGAGATCCCATGCTAAACCTCAGTTTATCCATATACAGTGTCTTTGAAGGCAAAGTAGCTATGATCCACAACAGTTCTGAGTAAACAAATAATTCATTAATTTTTTTGTGAATTTGGGCAAGACTATCGCCACAAGTTGAATTCAGTGATAGAAATCAACTCTTTGGTAGGGATATTTGTATATGGAAAAAAAATAATGCTTACTGATGAAACTTTGCAGTTCCTTAGTCATTTAATGACCTCGGGCATTAATAGTGTTAATTAATGGCCCTAAAGGAGTGGTATGAAGCATCACCACACCTCTCAAACTGGACATTCTCAGCTCCTTTGGTACCAAAGTTCTTTAAGAAATGGGGTGAATAAAACATGTATTTCTTTAATAGTCATCGCAATTTCTGCAACGAAATTAACTGTGAGGTTTAAAATGGGGTGTAAAAGAAGTCCTGTGCTTTCTATACATAATCGGCCTTGTCTACCCACACAATGATGTCTTGGTTTTCCTGAAGCTTCCTAATAATACCACGCAAAATGGACATACTTCTTGTGGAGATTGTACAGTTTTTGATTTTGATTATTTATTGTGCCAAGTTCTAGTGTAACGTCTTTTGCAGCTTTTGCGAGATGGAGTATTTTGTGGGGTTATCAGATTCAGCCTGCTTCAGGGCAGCAATAGTATGGGCCACCTATGAAGAGGCCGTATTTTGATTAAATGGGAAGCTAGTACTATGGGAGAGCCCATTCTTTAAAAAATACCTTTCTTTGCGGTTAAAAATGATAGTAGTTTGGTTCTCGGCTGTGTGGTAGAAAATAAAATCGCATTTAGGCTTCTAAAACAGAGTCGATCCTCCAGTAGGTTTGCTTGTATTCATATGAAATTGGTTAAGCAATCTTTTTTATGGTTTAAATTAAGAGAGTGCAAATAGTTATACAATATGGCATAGTTCTGTTTATTTCAACAAAATATTGCCAGAGATATTGGGTCTCAAATTTTCTGAAATCTCAGGGATGCACTGTTAATAGCTGTGTATGCCGTTGAACACATGACTATATCTCTGAAAGAATTGGACTGGTGATTGTGAACCTATACCAGTGTTTATTGGGAATGTATGCAGGTGTTCACACAAAATTTCAGAAAAATCTGTGATGGTCATGCAGGAACATCTACACTACTTGGCATGGAATGACCTTAATTAATAAAGTAAATTTGAATGATCTCTTACTCTTTTGACTGTTCAGTGTAATTAGCAAATTTTATTGTTTAATAATATGTGTAATGTACTTCACTAAGTTTTGTTGTCAACATTCAGATTGCTTTGTTGTTTGAACACAATAGAAGTTTTCTGGCCATCAGTAAGTTAGACAATTAATCAGTACTGATTTGGAATGTGTGATTAGAATCAATGGTTATAAATAATGGAGTGGCTTTTATCTGCTGGGAGAAATGATTCTGTGCTTACCCTCAAGATTCCTCTTACTTTGTGATGTTTTGCACTGTTGTGTTTTCTTTACAAAATTTCTCTTTTTTGTTTTGTCAGGTTTTCAACTCTAGTCTGCGGCATGTAAGATTGTGAGCTTTACTGATGTATGTTAATATATTGACGTGTAAGCTATTTCTCCAGGCATCTGATTCTGGATGTAAAGAAATACAACTTTGACTAAATTAAATTACCTGTGTTTCAACATTTTTTAATTTTAATCCTAGCTATTTGATTTAAACTACAGAAAGCTCCTTTCTCTGTAAATCAGCACAATAATTTTTCAATTTTTCAGGGATTTGCATCCAGATAACATACTGTTGGGAGAAAGAGGCTCTCTATTGGTATCATATATGTGCCAGTTGGGAGCAGTTGATTCTGTTATTAATGAAGAAGCTGTGAACTCCTTGTACTGTGCACCTGAAGTAAAATCCATATTTCCAGTGACACCAGCTGCTGATTGGTGGAGCTTCGGTGCTATCCTTTTCGACTTACTGACAGGAAAGGTAGAACTTCAGCCATAATTTGGTCTGTAAACAAACAAAAAAGATTTACAGTCTACTGAGAGTATATGTTTTTGTTACAGGCACTAGCTTCTTGTCATCCAGCAGGAATTCAGAGTCACACAGTCTTAAATGTTCCAGATTATGTTTCAAAGGAAGCAGTAGAAATTCTAACAGAGGTAAGCACACTGTCTTGTCACTGAAAGTGCCATTGGTATGTACCCATTTGCCAGTGGATCAAAGTACTTATTACTCAGCAAAGCAAAGTGGATTCCCAGCAATTTCAACAACTGCTAGCATAGATGGTGAGTGACGCAAATATGCTGATACTGCATCTCCCAGAAAGCAAACTTCTATCCTGGTCTCATAGTTGATAATGCTGAGCATTGTTGGCCCATTGAATATGGATGTCGCTCTGACCAGGCCATGCTGCAACCCACCTCCTGTGGTTTGGGCCGAGGAATCCCTCCTTTGATACCCCTGCAAAGATGGGGATCACTGGGTCCTATGCATCGTAGTTCCATGAAGCTGGTAGAATGCCGAGCTGTGTGAGTACTAAGATGCTCAGGGGCCGGATAAAGGTTCGAGGTCCAGCGATGGGACTGGTGGCATCAATGTCAGTATGGCGCAGACCAGCACAGACTGCCCAGGATTTTTAAATTCATCTGCTCCAGACTGACTTTGTAGAAGAGGGTGCATTTGTGTGCCATTAGGAACTGTCTGGAACAGTGTCCGATGACCTACATTTGGCTGTTGTTATGCACCAGTCGGTCAACTTGTAGAGGCTTACTGGATGTTTTCGGGGGGGTAGGATCTCAAACAGTAGGTTGGATATGTAAATTAATGTGTGGGTGACATTTAAGGTAGTTATTCCAGTGATAGTAGCGTATAATCAGAAAGAAGGTCTGAAAATATCACGTGAGGTGCCACTGGTCAATAATCCTTGACCCTATGTTCTGTGCTCATGGTGCCACTGTAATGTCTTTGCTCGTAACAGGTGAAAAATGATGACCACTGGGTTTGCCACAGAGTATAACTAGTGCAGTTATAACCTTTGGAAGAATTCCATTTAATTTTTAATTATCTCTTTTGAAGAAACTGTCACAGATTTATGTGGAAGTGCAGGTCAACTCACATGAACTGTGTGTACCCATTGTGTAGGGCAGGTAGATTGGCCTGGCTCAGCAATGCAGTAATTCTTGCCTGGAGAGTGGTCATTAGGGCTTTCTGGCAAATGTTACCCATCCTGTTTCATAGGTATACTGTTTCAGCAAAAAATCTTTACCCTCAGAGATAAAGGCCCATGACTAACACATATTTATATACACACTTGCACTCAGTCACAACTTTCTTGCTGTTACAAGCCTGCACAGAATGATAAACTACTTTCACATCAAACAGACTACCGTATTTACTCGAATCTAAGCCGCACTCGAATCTAAGCCGCAAGTGAAAAATGAGACTCGAAATAAAGGAAAAAAAAATTTCCCGAATCTAAGCCGCACCTGAAATTTGAGACTCGAAATTCAAGGGGAGAGAAAAGTTTTAGGCCGCACCTCAAAATCGAAACAAAGTTGGTCCATTGTAATATGAGACACAATTTAGGTCGAATGAATGACGATACAGCTACAGTAGTTTGATTCGAGTCGTAAGCTTAACAGTTAAGCTTTACCACGTAGCCATTGCTATGCGTCAGGCGCTCCATCCGTATTTATACGGGTACCCTTCCTTTTTCATGTGCTTCGTCTGGTTTGAATCGATTGCTTATTTTGCTTTGATCTGATAAGTGCCGTTTTCTTTGTTATAGGTGTTTGCGTCACTCTTAAGCTGAAAATGCATTACTGCACTGTGTCATGCATTGTTTGTCGCATTCTGATAGCGCGTGTTTACGGCCTGTCGCGGCTCGCGGCATGACTTGCTTTTGTGCGCGCTACCGCCGCGTACAATTAAAAAAAATAAGAGGAATCGTCTCATTAGCGAAACAATGGCAAGAGACTGCTATTTGTTGTTACTTACACTGCTGCTTTCTTTGATAATGATCAACAAGAATAAAATAATAGACTGCGTATGATAGAACATGTTCTGAACGAGAGTTAGGCGAAAATTTTTCTCCGTTTGAAAATCTTTGCGGCCGCTTCTTTATTACATCAAATTCTGCACAGAAATTAGACATCTTAGATTTAAAAATCTAGTCACTTGCCGTGCTTCATTTCTGACTGCATCACTATTAGGCATAAGAATAATACGAAATACGAATATAAACATGACACGATACGTATATTCTTCCACGTTTGCTGTTGTCTCACTCTAGTTTCGTAGTTTATTAGGCAGACAGGGTTTTAATGAGATAGCAGCAAACACGAAAGAATACATGGCAAAATGTTTATATTCGTATTATTCTTATGGTGAAGAGAATACTGTATGTGATTCAAATTTCATCAGGTTCCTATTAGCAACCATCTCTTCTCACAGATAGGAAAAAATTCACAACGTAGAGTTGGCCATATTGACAAACATCCCAAACAGTCTTGCCAGTCAGATTTTTGTAGTACACTGAAATTGTACTACATTCGAAGATGAACAATACGGAATTTGTATTTACTTCGTTGGATAATGTATGAAAATGCAGTGGTCGAAACTCGCGGCGGAGAAAAAAAGCTCGTCTTTCACTTTTTTTTTTTTTAATTTATTTACTGACGCAGAGGTTTTGGCGCCAGTATTTATCTTTGTGCCTACAAAGTATGCCCGCGTAGCGCTACATATATTCGATGGCAGAACTTAGTTTTGGCGGCACGTACCAACATTTTTCATAACTTCCACTTGCTTTGCACTCGATTCTAAGCCGCAGGCGGTTTTTTGGATTACGAAAACCGGAAAAAAAGTGCGGCTTAGATTCGAGTAAATACGGTACTCTCTTCACATAATAATTGAACTATGGTACCACATATCATGGATGTTTTCATACCAGCCTAAGCGATAAGGTTGTACTACCATTAACAACATTGTGAATGGAGCTTTTGCTCAGAAGTTCCTTCAACCTAGTACATAAAGAAGATGTTCCCTTTATGCCCACTTGAGAGCCGCCTCCTTGAAAACAATACCCTCTATAATCCGGCACTTACTAAAACATACACTTAACAATAACATGTGCAACAAGGGCGGTCCTAATAATTAGTAAGTAAACACACAAAATTCACATCCTCAGTTACCTTGCAATCCTCTTGTTAGCTTATCATTCCAACTTGCGGACAAAGTACTTAGTGATGTGCTGGAATAACTGTAAGAGTGTCTTGCTTAATTTTATTCTTATTTTCCTTTTGTCCAGCCACTCCCCTCCCCTCCTCTGAAAGTGCTGCTGGGAATGGAGCCAGTGCCTCTGGGGTTCCTCAAAAAAGGTGGACATAACTTATATGGACCACTGTGGCATGTGTTACACGTTGTAATTTAAAGTTAACAGCTGCCATTATTTGTATCACATGGTAAAATCCTTGGTAAATTGTAACAGATTTTTTTGGGCGTATCCTTTGGTTCATAAGAGTTGGTTAACGTAACTCATTTTATGATGTCAAACAATAGAAAATCTAGGATGGAATGTAATAATATTATGAGAAGGAAAGTTGCCACTCACCATATAGTGGAGATGCTGAGTCGCAGATAGGTACAACAAAAAGACTCTCACAATTAAAGCTTTTGGCCATTGGCCTTCATCAACAACACACACATAAGCACGTGCATGTATGAACGCCCACATTTGAACACAAAAACAACTCACACACACAAACGCAACTCACACACATGACTGCAGTCTCAGGCAACTGAAACCACATTGCAAGCAGCAGCACCAGTGCATGATGGGAGTGGCGTCTGCGTGGGGGTAAGGAGGAGGCTGGGGCATGGAAGGGGAGGGATTGTATGGTGGGGGTGGCGGACAGTGAAGTACGGCAGGTTAGATGGAGGGAACAGGTGGGGGAGGGGGGGGAGGGAGTAGCGGAAAAAGAGAGAAATAAAAAGACTGGGTGTGGTGGTGGAATGATGGCTGTGTAGTGTTAGAATGGGAACAGGGAAGGAGCTGGATGGGTGAGGACAGTGACTAAAGAAGGTTGAGCCAGGAGGGTTACGGAAACATAGGATGTATTGCAGGGAAAGTTCCCTCGTGCGCAATTCAGAAAAGATGGTGTTCGTGGGAAGGATCCATATGGCACAGGGTGTGAAGCAGTCATTTTCTGATATGATACGTTGGTGATACTGGTTTTGTTATTATGGGCACTTCCCTGTCATTTGAAGGCTTTAGTCTCCATCTTTTTAACCTGGCTCCAAATATTTTTGAGAAATTCTTTACTGGTGATATATCTTTTTCTGGAGGGGTCTTAGATAGTGTGAAAGGAGAACAGCATCTTCTGAGTGAAAACAACTTCATACAGGGACGGCTCTGTCCTCGTGTGGATTTTTGAGTTATTTGCCACTACTACATAAGGGATAGGGCATCCCAGTCATTGTGTTGACTGTTAACATAGTAACTTAACATTTTTCTTGTCGTATGGTAGACTAAGTTTCTCCATTTTCCTGCCGGGACAATGCGCTAGTCCAGAGATTTTTAATGCATGATAATCAGCACAATTGCTTAATTAAATCTGACACAAAATTCATTCCATAATCCATTATCAGAGTCTCACATGTTTCAAAGCTTAGTATGTACTGGTTAACCATCGCTTGTGCCACTGTTTCTTCCTGCTGACTGTATTGCTGTCATGAACACAAGATGTGAAAGATGATCAATTGATTGATATGTACACCATTCTGGCCGATAGTATGACCCAAGTAACAGACCTCTAGTAAAAGTAAATGGCATTTCTCCATGTTGAGTGTTAACCGTGCTGCATGGAAATGATCAAAAACTTTGTGTAAACAAATTACATGCCCCTGGATATATTTAGAGAAAACAATAATATCGTCTAAATAGATGATGCATTGCTTCAGTTTTAATTCTTGTAATACCCCATCTAACAGATGCTGGAAAGTTGCTGGCATGTGTTTTAGCCCCAAATACATGCAGTGATATTGATAATGACCACAAGGAGTTGAGAAAGCTCTTTTCGGGTGATCATCACTTGCTACAGCTAATTATGGTATCCACTTCATAGGTCCATAGTTGTATAATGATAATGGCCTAGATTATCTAACACATCTGTTGTCTGTTGTACTAGGCATAAGGTAGGTGTCTGTAACTGTTTTCTGATTTAAATAACAGTAATCACAACAAAACCTGTATGCTTTACTGCCAACTGATGATTTCTTTGGGATAGTGTGGATGGGAGCATACCATCTTGAAGGTGTTGTTTTTATAAACTCTTCCGTGATAGTTTGCAATTTCTGTGGGACTGTATGGTTTCTTATAGACAGGTGATTCATTCCCATGGGAATATGATGATGAGTTAGTGGTGTGGGTGGCATTTGACCAGGAGGGTCAAATAACTCAGCACATTCATGTGGTAGTCTCTACATGTTACCTATCCTGTCCTCCTCAATGTGATTATAATGATGTGAAATACCTATAAAACTCATCCTCAGACAGTAATTCCAAGCTATCAGAATTCCACATGATCACTTCACTTACCCAGAACTAGAGTTATTCTGATGGGCATAGCTGTGCCTCCATCAATTTCCCTTCATAGGACATTTATCTATTTCTTCATTCTCAGGCAAAGGCTGAACTATACGCAAAGCGATAACTGACAGATCAGGTCCTACATCAAGCCAGATATCTTTGGGCACAATGTGCTGCATGTTGACTTTAAGGGACATTTCACGTGGTTTAGGCGGCCTGGCCTAGGACTGATCATTGTGACAGTAATGGATTTCTGGCCGTAAAACTGAGATGAAATGGTGTTCTGTCCAGTTACACTACGTGCTGTTCTAAGTCAATTTTGGCTTGATTCACAGCCAGGAAACATAAACAGAGTATGATTTGGTAGTCACTTGCAACTATAGGAAGAACTTCTACTCTAACCCAAAAGATACTTCCCCCTCACATGGAGTACTAGGACTAAGAAACTGAGTGAGTCAACGTGGCCCCACTCACACTCCAGTGTGGTGGATTCAACTCTGCTTTACCCAGTCCATTCCTATTCACCACAGACGTATGAGATCCTGTCTCTAACAAGATTTGCACAACTTTCCTTTCACTTAACCAGCCAGAGAAAAGTCTGCCATTGATTCTGCACAGACACAGTGCCCCGTGCCCCATTTAGTAGCAAGGTACAAGGTTCACCCTGTGACCACCTTCCCATATTTTTGCTTGTACAAATGTCCAAAACATTTATATGCCTGACTTTGTTGTTCAGTGCAGTTATGCTTCATATGACCTGTACAATGACATCTAACACACTTGATATCTTATTAAATATCACTTTAGTTTCTGTTAGTATGATGACATCTTCATTTACAGCTAATGCTGCCAGAGTTTCTACTGCTTCATTCAAAGCCATCGGGAATTCTGTACGAACCCTATGTGGCATTTCTGAGGGTAATCCTTGTAAAAACAAATAAAGTGCTCTCTATTTGGCTTAGTGTGATATGGCTTTATTAGCATTATCATCCTCAGTGATCCCGTATGTATTGATATTAATATACAAATGAAGTCTACAAAATTCCAATCCCCTTGTTTCTGAAATGTCCTGTTAAGCTACTCTCTGTAGTATCTCGATTATTAACCATTAACTCAAATTGTCAAAAAACTGTGCTGTTATTAATCTCTCCCACTAACTTTAGTTTAGATACACTCAATAATTGCTCATTACTCTAATTTTCCAACTGGCAGCTGTATTCAAGTGTCAAAAAACACAGATGTCCTTGCCTAATTTACTCAAAATGGTTTCACTAACGAAGTGGTGTTAGTACCAAGAAAAGGTGCACTAGGATGTGACCGTTCCCACCTTCCCTCCCTTAGTCGTCCGTTCCCACCTTTCTTCCCTAGGTCGTCCTAATTTTGCCTACAGCTGAGCTACTTGATTTCTGACACTTCCTGAGCTAGAACTTTTTTAACCATTTTGCCTACCTACTACCGACACAAGTATACCGTAAACCCAAAGCAGAAGAAAGCGTAGGGAAACATATTGATTTGTGAGATATCCCTGCTGTAGAACCATGCTGTTTTCTGATTGTCACCCACCTTCATCTTCAGCAATACTTATGATACTAATTATGATAGTGCTGAAGATGACATTTTGATGCCAATTATAACAGGATTTCTGGTATGGCTAGGTGTGGGTGGCAATTCTTTGCTGAAGATGGATGCAGGTGCAGCAGAAGAAGGCAGTTCATAGATACAAGAACCTCCTTATTGCTGTTTGTTTACATTCAGTATACTTCGATGCTGATAGGGCCAATGGCAAGTGAAGCAAGTACGCTATTATGGTGTCTCCCAGGACACAAACTTCTGACCTCGCCTTATAGGTTGCATTGCTGAGCATGCACTATCACTGTGGCTGCTGCTGCATCAGAGAAGTCTCACACTATCACACAACCATGAGTATGGTCAGTCCGGCAAATATGGCTGCTGTGACCCGGTCAGTCTGCAACTCACCACCAGTGGAACAGGGTGAAAAACCCCTCTGTTGATATCCCTGCAGAGGCAGGGATGGTGGGGCCCCCAAGTCCTAGTTTCATGAAGACGGCAGATCGCTGAGCTGTCTGAACACCCAAATGCTCATTCAGCATGGACAGGAGTTCAAGACTTCGTGACAACACTGGCAGCAGTGTCATTGGTATGATGATGACCATCATAGATTGTATGTCATACTAGTGCCCAGCTATTTCAAAGGTGGCCTGCTGGTCAAGGGAGGTTTAAATACAGCTGATCGGTCCTGACTTTGCAGATGAAACCAAATTTGTGTCTCATGCAGAAATGTCTGGAACAGAGGCCAGTGACCTAGGTTGGGCTGTTGTCATGTGGTAGTTGATCTGACAAAGCTGTATCTGAAATAGTGTCTTTGAGAAAGATGTAAAGTCGAAATGCGTAAGGTTGTTGGAAAAAAAAGTGTGGTCAAAAGTTGGTCAGAGAACTCTAGCTGACCTATCCTGCCCTTCATATTATCCGAAATTTACCCTTGCTGCCCCCTCCCCCCACTCTTCCCCTAAAATGTACTGCTTCTTAACACCCTCCCAACTGTGTCATCATGTCTACATCTACATCTACACTCAGAAAACCACTGTGAGGTGCACGGCAGAGGGTACTTCGCAATGTACCAGTTATGGGTTTGGTTTCTTCCCGTTCCATTCACATATGAAGCACAGGAAGAGTGATGGTTTGTATGCCACTGTGTGTGTGCAGTAATTGTTCTAATCTTATCCTCATGATCCCTATGTGAGTGATGTGTAGGGTATTGTAGTAAATTCCTAGAGTCATCATTTAAAGCCAGTTCTTGAAACTTTGTTAATAGACTTTCTCACAGCAGTTTATGTCTGTCTTAAAGAGTCTTCCAGTTCAGTTCCTTTAGTATCTCTGTGACACTCCCCAGTCCTTCAGTATCTCAGGTGACATTCTCCCATGGATCAAACAAACCTGTGGCTGTTCATGCTTCCCTTCTCTGTATATGTTCAATAATCCCTGTTAATCCTATTCAGTAAGGGCCCCACACCCTAGAGCAATATCCTAGGATGGGTGGCACGAGTGATATGTATGAATCTCCTTTGCAGACTGATTAAGCTTCCCCAGTGTTCTTCCAATAAACTGAAGTTACCACCTGCTTTACCCACGACTGATCCTATGTGATCAATCCATTTCATATCCCTACAAATCCCAGGTATTTGTATGAGTTGTCTGATTCAGACAGTGTACTATGGGATACTATTTTTTGTGAAGTGTACAACTTTTATATTTCTGAACAGTTAAAGCAAGTTGCCAATCTTCGCACCTCTTTGAAATCTTATCAAGATCTGACTGAATATTTATGCAGCTCCTTTCAGATAGTACTTCATTACAGAAAACTCCATAATCTGCAGAAAGCAGGTCCCAGTGCACTTCCCTTCCGAAGTTACTTCTACATCGAATGATGACACTCCATCCAAGATAACATTCTGTGTCCTCAATCCAGTCACAAATTTCAGTTGATACCCCATATGACCGTACTTTCGATAATAAGTGTAGGTGTGATACCGAGTCAAATGCTTTTCAGAAGTCACGAAACACTGCATCTACCTATTTGCCTTGATCCAAAGCTTTCACTATGTCATGTGAGAAAAGTGCAAGTTTGGTTTCACATGATAGATGTTTTCGGACTCCATGCTGGTTGGCATTGAGGAGGTCATTCTGTTGAAGATACCACATTATCTTTCAGCTCAGATTATATTCTAAGATTCTACAATAAATTGATGTCAAGGATATTGGATGGTAGGTTTGTGGATCACTTCTACTACCTTTCTTGTAGAAGGGTGTGACATGTGCTTTTTGCCAAGAACTGGGCACCATTTCTTTGTTCCAGGGATCTAGGCTAGAATATAGTTAGAAGACAGGCAGCAAAATAAAAACTGTTTGGGATACAGTGAAGACAGAGACAGGTGGGGCCAAAAAGGAAAAGGAACAGATAGATCTAAAAATAAATGCAACTTTGGTAATAAATGCAGGTAGTGTTGTAAATCTCTTAAACAGGTACTTCATTTCTGTTACTGACAGCTTAGGGTTATGAGGTTCGGTGAACAGTGCAATGGAGTATCTTAGACCAGTCTTTAAAAACAGCTTCAGCAAAATGGAAATGACACTCACGTCTCCCACAGAAGTAGCATCCATCATAAAATCCTTAAAATCTAAGTATTCCAGTGGGCATGATAACATATCAATGAGGTTAATCAAAGAATGTTCATGTGAGTTGAGTTCTGTCTTAAGTTATAGTGTAATCAGACTCTTATCAGCTGAACATTTTCAGACTGCTGAGGTTAAGCCTCTTTACCAGAATTGGGATAAAGAGATACCATCAAACAATTGACCAATTTCACTTTTGTTGGCTTTCTCAAAAATATTTGAAAAGGTTGTGTTCAAGCACCTCCTTAAGCATCTGACTGCACATAATATATTGTCCAAGTCACAGTTAGGATTTCATAAGGTTTCTGATGTAGAGAAAGCTATTTACACTTACAGTGAGAATGTACTTAATTCATTAGATAGTAAGTTAGAGGCTGCTGTCATTTTCTGTGATCTGTCAAAAGCCTTTGACTGTGTGAACCACAGCATTCTCTTAAGTAAATTAGAATATTATAGTGTCACTGGCAATGCTGCGAAATGGTTTGAGTCTCATCCATCTAACAGGAAACAAAGGGTGCTGTTGCAAAATACCTGTGCAGTAAGCAGTCAGTCTTCATCTGACTGGGAATTAATTACATGTGGTGTTCCCCAGTCTTCATCTGACTGGGAATTAATTACATGTGGTGTTCCCCAAGGTTCCATCTCGGGTCCATTGATTTTTCTTGTGTACATTAATGATCTCTTGTTTGTTACATTGTCAGATGCTAAGTTTGTTTTGTTTGCAGATGATACAAATATTGCAATAAGTAGCAAGTCAAGTACAGATTTAGAAATAGCTGCTAATCAAATTTTCGCTGACATTAATAAATCGTTTAAAGCTAATTCACTATCTTTAAGCCGGCCGCGGTGGCCGTGCGGTTCTGGCACTGCAGTCCGGAACCGCGGGACTGCTACGGTCGCAGGTTCGAATCCTGCCTCGGGCATGGGTGTGTGTGATGTCCTTAGGTTAGTTAGGTTTAAGTAGTTCTAAGTTCTAGGGGACTTATGACCTAAGATGTTGAGTCCCATAGTGCTCAGAGCCATTTGAACTGTCTTTAAACTTTGAAAAGACCCACTATATGCAGCTCAAAACCAGTAAGATATTTCCTTACATCATGTGTATAACATATGAAAACACACAGATCATAGAGGTTGACACTGTAAAATTTCTGGGATTACAACTCGATAATAAATTCAGTTGGGAAGGGCATGCCACAGAAGTGCTTAAACGCCTAAACAAGTCTGTATTTGCAATGAGAGTGATGTCAGATGTAGGAGATATAAGTATAAAAAAAACTAGCATACTTTGCTTACTTTCATTCTATTATGTCATATGGGATCATATTCTAGAGTAACTCATCAAACCGAGCAAAAATTTTTAGGGTGCAAAACTGTGTGAGAAGAATCATTTGTGGTGTAAATTCAAGAACATCGTGTAGAAACCTGTTCAAGGAACTTGGTATTCTAACCACTGCTTCTCAGTATATTTATTCCTTAAATAAATTTGTTGCAAGTACTATATCTCTGTTTCCAACCAATAACTCAAAACATGGTTCAAAAAGGGGGTCCAATATTCAGGAACACATATTTTCAATAAATTGCCAGCAACCATTGAAAACTTGATTTCAAATAAAGCACAGTTTAAACAGTGTTTGAAAGACTTTTGATAGGCAACTCCTTCTACTCTGTAGATGAATATCTGAACAGAGACCGTTAAGCCAGCTTAAGTAAAAATGTCTGATATATTTCAGTTTGGGCAGCACTTGGTGACAACAGTCAAGATTAGGTATTTTGTGTATGATAAATTTATTAATAGTGCATAACAATGCTTCATTCTGACAGTGTGTTAATTCTGTAAATATTAGCTGTTCCAGTTTACCACATTGTATTCACCTGTTTTGACAATCTCCTGACAGATGATCAGGGTAGTAAGTATTATATTAAAACGTTTTATGTTTTTATGTATGGCATGTTCCACTCCCATGAGAATCTTCTCAGTTTTTGGGTCTATGGAACAAAAAGTGAATCTAATCTCGACTTTCGTATCATGCTGCTGTGCTTATCTAGCTGCGCCATCACCTGTGACATCACTGGTGCTAAGTCCCACACCATATATGGTAATGTTTCAATGGCACTATGGTAATGTTTCAGTTGCATGATGACCGCACCCACTTCAACTCGCCAGTAATGCGTTCCCAGACAGTAATCAGCTGCAATCCACCATCTTTGTTGAGGGTGTTGTCCAATATTTGGATCTCTGTTGCTTCGTTTGTTACACTACCTCAGAAGCTGTTGGTCTCATTGAATGCAATTTGGTGTTCATTTTCCAGTGCATGGTGTGGTACAGATGATTTTTTGTGATAGCTTAGGCAGAAAGACCTTACACATTATATGCAGCACTATTCAATAGTGCAGACAGTCTAACAGAAAACTGCCCAGAGCCACACATTGTATTGTATATTTCAGGTGTTCTATGCCTACATTGTCTTTCCACAGGCTTCATTACTTGTCAGTTGTTTGCTGGTGGCCTGAAGACTATTGATTTTATGGCTCCTCAGGAGCTGGCTAATCTCCCCAGTTACTGACCCACAAAAAAGTAAAAAATAATCATTTTAGCGTCTTCTTCAGGGGCTGTCTGCTTTCTTAGCTTAGGTGAAACAGCTTGCAAAATTTATCTATTGTTGTAGCCATTTTCCTTGAAAACTTTATGTAAATTGCTCAGTTACCTCGGCAGGTCTATGATATCGGAGACGGTTTCAGTTCCTCAGGGAAGACTGTTTCTGTGTTGGGTGGTGTGTGCTGGGTGGTGGTAACTGGTGGCATGCGGATACCGATCCATGTGGGTGAGCTTGCAGTAAAACCAATGACCGAGACACAATTGGGTTTACTGCAGGCAAGGACATCCAGGAAGACACAAAGAAGATTGTGTTTCTGCAGTTGTGTGGCTCAATAACAGGGAACGTTATCTGGCCCCTGAAGAGATGTGCAGTCTACAGGCCACCAGCAAAGGTCTGGCAACTAAGGAGGAACAATTGGAATATACAAAATACCATGTGGATGGGTGGTTTTGTGTTGTCATATTTTCCACACAATTGAACAGTGCCACATAGAACATGAAAGGTGTTTCCGCTTACACTGTCTCAAAAAATCAACTGTAGCAGAACATGTACTGGAAAAAGGACAGCGAAATGCATTCAATGAGGCTTCTATTATCAAAGGACTAACAGCATCTGGAATAGCATAATAAATGAAGCAATACAGATCTGAATATCGGACAACATCCTCAGTAGAGATGGTGAATTGCAGCTTAGTATGGCCTAGGATCCTGTGATTGGGGAGTTAAAGTGAGTGCACTGGTCGTGTCACCAAAACAGTGCCGTATATGGTGCAGGGCTGAGCACCAGTGATGTCACTGGTGACACCACGGCTGTAATAAGCACAGCATCGGCATCTACATGACAGTCAACCACTTGACAATAGCAGAGGAAATCTCTGCCAACAGCTTGTGAGCAATTAAGCACTAGACACAGTTTGAAACCCGAGAATAATTTATTAATGGATGTCACCACAAGAGAATACATTTGTAGATATCCTGTGACACTAACAAACCTAACCACAACACTGAACCATTCACTGACCAGTACTCTGCTTACCACCGAGGTCTGGAAAAAGTCTTCCACATGATTTTTCATTGCTTCTGTTACCTTTTGTCATGTCCTGAAGTGATAAATATCATCATTCAAAATAATATTTTGTCACCTACCTAAACTATGCTCTACTTCATCCATCTCAGAACCACATACAGGCCTTGCAGAGGCAGGATGGTCCCTGACATACACTAAGTGATCAAAAGTATCTGGACACCTGGCTGAAAATGACTTGCAAATTCATGACGCCATCCATCAATAATGTTGGAATTCAATATGGTGTTGGCCCACCCTTAGCCTTGATGACAGCTTCCACTCTCACAGGCATAAGTTCAATCAGGTGCTGGTAGGTTTCTTGGGGACTGGCAGCCCATTCTTCATGGAGTGCTGCACTGAGGATCAATGTCAGTCGGTGAGCCCTGGCACGAAGTCGGCGTTCCAAAACATCCCAAAAGTGTTCTATAGGTTTCAGCTCAGGACTCTGTGCAGGCTAGTCCATTACAGGAATGTTATTGTCGTGTAACTACTCTGCCACAGACCATGCATTATGAACAGGTGCTCGATCATGTTGAAAGATGCAGTTGCCATCCCCAAATTGCTCTTTAGCAGTGGGAAGCAAGAAGGTGATAAACCATCAATGTAGACCTGTGCTGTGACACTGGCATGCAAAACAACAAGGGGTGCCCCCCTCCATGAAAAACACGACTGTACCATAACATCACCTCCTCCAAATTTTACTGTTGGCACTACACATGCTGCCAGATGACATTCACTAGATTGCCATACCCACACCCTGCCATCGGATCGCCACATTGTGTACCGTGATTCATCACTTCACACAACGTTTTTCCACTGTTCAATCATCCAATGTTTATGCTCCTTACACCAAGCGAGGCGTCATTTGACATGTACTGGCGTGATGTGTGGCTTATAAGCCGCCGCTCAACCATGAAATCCAAGTTTTCTCATATCACACCTACCTTTCATAGTACTTGCAGTGGATCCTGATGCAATTTGGAATTGCTGTGTGATTGTCTGTATAGATGTCTGCGTATTACACATCACGACCTCCTTCAACTGTGGGCGGTTTCTGTCAATCGGCAGACTAGGTTGGCCTGTACGCTTTTGTGCTGTTTGTGTCCCTTCGCATTACCGCTTTACTATGTCATTGGAAGCAGTGGGCCTAGGGATGTTTAGGAGTGTGGAAATCTCGTGCACAGACATGACAGAAGTGACGCCCTATCACCTGATCACATTTGAAGTCTGTGAGTTCTGCAGAGTGCCCCATTCTGCTCTCTCACAATGTCTAATGACTACTGAGGTCGCTGATATGGAGTACCTGGCAGTAGGTGGCAGCACAATGCACCTAATATGAAAAATGTGTGTTTTGGGGGTGTCTGGATATGTTTGATCACATAGTGTAGGTTTTGTAGGGCTCTGTAATTTGACTGTGCTCCATAGTTAATTTGACAGCATTGTATCAAAGAAGGCAATAAGGGAAATCAATGATGCAGAAAAATGTGGTTTTTTCCTGCATTACCGCTGCATAATAGATGGAGGAGAGAATGATGCACAGATGAAGGAAACATTACCGATTGTCTGTGTTACGTTTTCTCACTAAATTCTAATGGAGACTGTGATAAGAATATCACACAAGATTGATGCTTCTATAAATTAATCTTTCCTTCTTACATCCAAACTTAAAAAAGTATAATAAATGAGTTAAATAGGCTATTTGCAGCAGTCTGGGGCCCATGGGTTGTAACTCCCGCTCTACCCCCATCTCACTACGTCTGCCAAAACTGCTCCAAATCCTGAACCACAAAAGTCATTTGCCCTTGGATGATTGAGGTACAAAACTGGTCCTATATATCCACCTACCACCTTGTGCTACAACCCAGTCATGGCCATTTCCTATCTTATAGACGGTAGTCTCACGTGTGAAAGTAGTTATGTTACATTCCAACTGTGTTGCAGTTGCCTTCTTCTGTTAATTTTGGGGCCATTACTAATCAACTGCCTATCTGTTTGGATCAGCACTGCCAAACTGTGACTAACTGCAAACTTGACCACCCAGTTACTGAACATGATGAGTACTACAGTACAGATTACTTCAGTATGTGGATGATTTCTGGTTGTGCAATATATTCTCATCTTGCTAGTTTTGTAAAAGAAATTACTTCCATGCTTGACTTTTGCAGTCTTGTTTGAATGCAGAAAAAATCTTGTGTGTCTGCAGTGCATACCAGAACTATAAGTGAATTTATTTGATCTGTTGTTTTGAAATAGTCTTACGTTTTTCAGATGGAGGCAAACAAAACTTGATGAGTCTGTTGTAAACTCTGTCCTGTCATAATCATAATCACTTGAAACTGGTTAAAATACACCAGTAAAATCTTTTGTCCACTATTTTAAAACACATGTTGTTAATGTATAATGCTAGGCTATCTGATTTGTTGAGCGAAAGTGTATTCAAATGGTTGTAACCGTGACATTGTCTTCAAGTATACTGCTTTTGCATATCCAGCTGTAGAAGTGTCCAAGCAATGGTATAAAGGATATGAGTTCATTGTGCGAATAAAAAAATCCACTATGAGTCTTGAAGTTGCCTTTTGAGTGTGGTTTAACACTATCCTGTGCAGTCTCTACTAGCCAGCTTTAATATGAGCAAACTCAACAACTGGTATAGTGTAATTTGATATTTATCATTAGACCTGTTGAAGAAATGGCACTGAATTGCCACAGGCCTGAAATTTTGTGGATGGCTGATTTATCTACTCTAAGTAGGATAATCAATATAGTCAGTAACATTTACTGAATTGTTCTGGCACATATTATTTAGAGCTGCATCGTTTAATATTTTGTTTTCCATTCAAATTTTTTACATATTAGGATTTTATATTATTAGAACTTCCTGATTATGAATCTTGTTCTTGTTTTCCAGTCTACATAAAAAAGCAAAATAAAGTTACTAAATCTGTGAAGAAGGCTTTGAGGACATTTATCCTAGAAAAATCAAATAAGCAGTTATTAGCATCCCAGTCATATAATGAATGGACAGAGCTGCCTTAATTAATTTCTGTGTATTGAAAGACACAGTGTACCATTTCACCTTACTGTGTAGTTATGTTAGAATATTTTGTAGTTTTCGTTTGGTGATAAAATAAGTTTGTTTGCCATACTTCTCTATTACAAAGGGTTGATGCCCTCATAACAAATTTTATACTTCCGGAAAAGTACAAGAAGTTCTGAAATGAAGCAAGAGAATCACAATGATAAATAACGTTCACAGTGGTGGTGATGTAGATAGTAAGTGCCAGGCATGAATTTCATATACAGGGTATCCCATTTAAATCTATACCAGCTGATATCTCTGGAGTGGCACGATTCTGCAAAAAAAAGTCTGTAGTAAAAGTTATAAGGTTTGAAGGGGGTCATAGAATGGTTACCTCGAAATGTCCTTGAACCCTATTTTGAAGGTCAAACCAAGGTCAAGTTCGTTTTTGCAAATAGTAACCCCCTATTTTTATTCCATGTTCGTATTCTACATGAAAAAATACACATTGTTTGTAGGGAACATTTCTTTTCAAAAAACCAGTAGTTTTTCGCCAGAGGACACTTCATTGTAACTTCCCAGGTTAACAGTATCTTGAGAATGAAGTGAGATCGGGAAAAATTTTCGGTGAAAATATTGTATGATTTCCGAAATCTGTCCACTGGTGAAATTTCCATGAACTTGAAATGGCCTTGAAATTCCTCAGTAGAAATTAACCTTAAAGCAAATACTGTCGGCATTAGCGGAATCCAATGCGCACTAAATGGAGGTTGCCCAGCGGACTTAGCACATCGTTAGCCCTGGAAAAGGCTGATTAACATGTTTCTCACTGTAAATTTAGGATCTCAGATGCTCGATCAACTGCCCATTTTGCCTAATGCATATTTGCACTCTCTGTAGGAAACTGGTTTCAACATCATTCAATGTCTGATGGGTGATTGCCTGGAAAGCCAACACAATCCTTTCTCTCATATCCTCTTGTGCCGTCAGGGGAGTGGAGTACACCTCGTGCTTCACAGCTCCCCATAAGAAGTGTTCAGTCTGGTGATCTTGGTGGGGATTCATGAATTGCACCAACGATACCAATCAATTGATTCGGATAAGTTGCTTTAAGGTATCTTCTGACAGGTAAGGCCTGATGTGCAGGGTCACCGTCATGTTGAAACCACATATGTGCTCTTATGTCTAGGGGGATATTTTCTAGTAAAGGGAGCACCAGATTCTGGAATGAAGATAGCACAAGCTGTTCAATTTTTCACCATAAAAAACAGGACCTATTGTGTAACCTCCAACTACGCCTGCACAGACATTGATTGACCACTGTCTCTGTCTTTGGTGATCTCATTGCCAGTGAGAATTTGCTTCTGCCCAGTAGTGTGCGTTGTGGAGATTGACTCCTCCCATGTTGTCGAAGTTCGTCTTGTCTGTAAAGAGAGAGTGTGCGAAGACAAAGGGATCACGAATTATTTGCGTATCGGCCCATTGACAGAATGCCTGGAATCTCTCAGGATCCCCTGGCTCAATTGCCTGGGTGATATGGAAGTGATATGGATGGAATTTAAAGTATCTTAAAACACAAGATACTGTTGATCGAGGCATGCCATGTATTCACTGAATCTGATGAGGTGAAAGCTGTGGATCTTCAGCGACGCTAGCATGAACTCCCAGCGCAGTCGCCTCTCTCGGACCCATCTTTCATCTCTGCCTTTTCAAGGTCTCTCTCTCAGCTCGTCTTACCAAAGACCTAATTGTAACCTTCGTGGGATGACGGGCATCGGGGTATCTCTCGGCATACAATCTTTGCACAGCTCCATAATTGTCACGACACTCGCCAACAATTTTTATCATTCTCACTAATTCTAAAGGCATGTAATCAGCCATTTCGGAGAGATCAGAGTCAAACAATAAATTGTACCAATTAGTTTTACTATTATTGGTTTCTTAGGTTTTTCCTTCAATGAAACATTCGGTAAGTGTGTTGCAAGACAACTGAATTATTACACTATACATGATCTGTTTGTTTACAAATGCTTGCTGTTGTTTATGCCACAACGTGAAGCCAAAATATACAGTAAAAGTGCGCTCTTTCAGAAAATTACTTAGGTGTCTAATAGATGGGTGTCTTTCAAGAGGGCACCTTTTACATTTCTTGATATTGATGTAAATAATGAAATAATCCATGGTAATCTGTCCTTTTCAAATGTGGAGAGAAGGCAGAAACGAAAGATGGGCCCAAGAAAGTCAGTTGAGTGACAAGGTGACTCACATAAAGTTTTTTTTTTTTTTCTCTTCTGGGCTCGAAACATTCATGTTGAGAATAATTTTGCTTGTACGGATTTGGAATAATTTCACTTCGCAGGAACTCATTAGAGTCTTTGAGACGAGATTGTTCTGAGTCCCACGAGGCGTAATTCATCAGACTTCGACAAGGTGTAATATTTGTAATTTACTTAAAACAGATTTTTTCCAAGTCCATAAAAGAAAAATTTATGGGAGTCACGAAAGTCAAGAATCATTCTAAGTGAGCACAGCTGAGAAACTTTCAGTCTCCAAAGGTAAAATTTCTCTGAACCCCCAGTCGCGATTTCCAATTCTCCTACAGTGACGCTTATTAGTTAGCCTCAAAGCTCCACCCTTCTCTTCTCTGACTGTGCCAGCGCAAGCACAGTGCAGGTCTCTGATTCGGCACCTTCTAAGTGGTGCACATTGGGTTCCACTAATGCCCATGGTATTTGATTTCAATTTAATTTCTACTAACAAAATTTCAAGGCCATTTCAAGTTCACGAAAATTTCACCAGTGGACAGATTTCAGAAACCATACAAGATTTTCATTGAAAATTTTTCCTGATCTCGCTTCATTCTTGAGATACTGGTAACCTGGAAAAGTTACAATAAAGTGCTCCCTCACAACAGACCATTGTTTTTTTTTTTGAAAAAAAAAGTTCCCTACAAACAATGCATATTTTTTCATGTAGAATATGAATATGAAATAAAAATAGGGGTTACTATTTGCAAGAATGAACTTGATCATGGTTTGATCTTGAAAACAGGGTTCAAGGTCATTTTGACGTAACCATTCCATGACCTCCTTCAAAGCTTACAAGTTTTATTAGAGACTTTTTTGCAGAATTATGCCACTCCAGAGATATCAGCCAGTATAAATTAAAGTGGGACACCCAGTATATTGAAGCAACATGCTGAACATCTGCATGGCTCCACATATATAAAAGAAATTAAATGGCATATGGCACTGCAACACAGACATTTATGTGCATCACACAGCTTGTTTAATCAAACCTCTGTCACTAGATGTTCTTTTCTGATGTGCAGTAATTTTCATAGCTGATGACAGCAACAGTAGCTGTTAGTTTATGCATTATTACTAGGGATGAAACTTTTCTTAAGAAAACAAAAAATTATGAATCTCATTGTTGTTTTCCAGTCTATATAAAAAAGCAAAATAAAGATGCTAAATCTGTCAAGAAGGTTAGGAGAGTATTTATGTTAGAGAAAGCAGATAAGCAGTTGTTAGCCTCCCACCTAGGTAATGAGAGGACATCATTTAGCTCCAATATTATGTATGTAGTGGGATTATGGGCAAAGTTTAAACTGGTTGTAAATCGTGCTCTGGAGATATACGTGTCAAGTAAGTGGATTAAGGGTGGAAAGGCCTTCCGTAGTTTAGTAATAAAGATCGGAAAATGCTAAGGAAACAGACTGTTGCTCTCTCGATTCAAAAAGGATGTGCAAATGTTGACACGCACAAATTAGTAGAAATTCATGCATCTGTAAGATGATCACTGCACGGAACCATACAACTTCCAGTGTCATGCCTTAGTGAGATGTCTTGCTGAGAACTGAGAAAATTCTGGTCATATATAAAAATCACGAAGTAGTTTTAAGGCTTCTATCCATTCACTCATTGACCAGCAATAGCTGAAGTTCTAATTTCACATTTAATGAAACATTCACACAGGTGAAACATACAACCATACCATCATTTGACTGTTGTACAGACTCCAGCATGGAGAACATAGAAATGCAGGCATCAGTGGCATAGATAAGCAGCAGCAAGAGTTGAAACAAAGCTCCAAGCAATTAGAAAAAAAACATAGGTGGCTACTGTACATAAGAAGGGTAAAAGAACAGACCTGCTTAATTGCAGATCAGTATCCTTAACATTGATTTGCTACAGAATTCTTGAACACATTCTGAGAGCGAATATAATAAATTTCCTTCAGAAGCCCATCCATAAATCAGCATGGATTTAGAATGTATCGCTTGTGTGAAACTCAGGTTTTCCTATTCTCACTTCATGTCCTACAAAACCTTGGATGGAGGGCAACAGGCAGATCCCATGTTCATAGATTTCTGGAAAGCATTTGACACAATGCCCCACTGCAGACTGTTGATGATGGTCTGAATACAAGGATTATGTTCCCAGATGTCAAGTGGCTCCTAGGCATTTTAAGTAATAGAACCCAGCACATAGTCCTTGACGGCAAGTGCTCATCAGAGACAAGTATATCAGTTCAGTAGGAGTGCCCTAGAGAAGTGTGATACGGCCACTCTTATTCTCTATATACACTAGGGGTAAGATACATACCTGCCTACAGGAAAATTAAAGAGACCTTTGGAGAAAACCACTTGTATGAATATCAAGAGCTCAGGAGTATATAGAGGGTCTATACAAGGGCGATATACTTGAGGACAATATAATGGAAATAGAAGAGGATGCAGATGAAGATGAAATGGGAGATATGATACTGTGCAAAGAGTTTGACAGAGCACTGAAAGATCTAAGTTGAAACAAGGCCCCAGGAGTAGACAACATTCCATTAGAACTACTGACATCCGTGGGAGAACCAGCCCTGACAAAACTCTACCATCTGGTGAGAAGATATATAAGACAGGCAAAACACCATCAGACTTCAAGAAGAATGTAGTAATTCCAATCCCAAAGAAAGCAGTTGTTGACACGTGTGAAAATTACCAACTGTCAGTTTAATAAGTCATAGCTGCAAAATAACAACACTAATTCTTTAAAGACGAATGGAAAAACTGGTAGAAGCCGACTTCGGGGAAGACCAGTTTGGATTCCGTAGAAATACTGGAGCAAATTAGGCAATACTGACCCCACGACTTATCTTAGAAAATAGATTAAGGAAAGGCAAACCTATGTTTCTAGCATTTGTAGACTTAGAGAAAGCTTTTGTCAATGTTGACTGGAACGTTGTCTTCCAAATTATGAAGGTGGCAGGAGTAAAATACAGGGAGCGAAAGGCTGTTTCCAATTTGTACAGAAACCAGATGGCAGTTACAAGAATCGAGGGGCACAAAAGGGAAGCAGTGGTTGGGAAAGGAGTGAGACAGGGTTGTAGCCTATCGCCGATGTTATTCAACCTTCATATTGAGCAAGCATTAAAGGAAACAAAAGAAAAATTCGGAGTAGGTATTAAAATCCATGGAGAAGAAATAAAAACATTGAGGTTTTCCAATGACATTGTAATTCTTTCAGACAGAAAGGACCTGGAAGAGCAGTTGAACGGAAATGACAGTGTCTTGAAAGGAGGATATAAGATGAACATCAACAAAAGCAAAACGAGGATAATGGAATGTAGTCGAATTAAATCAGGTGATGCTGAGGGAATTAGATTAGGAAGTGAGACGCTTAAAGTAGTAAATGAGTTTTGCTATTTGGGGAGCAAAATAAATGATGTTGGTCGAACTAGAGAGGATATAAAATGTAGACTGGCAATGGCAAGGAAAGCGTTTCTGAAAAAGAGAAATTTGTTAACATCGAGTATAGATGTAAGTGTCAGGATGTCTTTTCTCAAAGTATTTGTATGGAGTGTAGCTATGTATGGAAGTGAAACATGGACAATAAGTAGTTTGGCAAGAAGAGAAAATAAGCTTTCAAAATGTGGTGCTGCAGAAGAATGCTGAAGATTAGATGGGTAGATCACGTAACTAATGATGAGGTACTGAATAGGATTGGGGAGAAGAGAAATTTGTGGCACAACTTGACTAGAAGAAGGGATCGGTTGGTAGGTCATGTTCTGAGGCATCAAGGGATCACCAGTTTAGTATTTGAGAGAAGTGTGGAGGGTAAAAATCGGAGAGGGAGACCAAGAGATGAATACACTAAGCAGGTTCAGAAGGATGTAGATTGCAGTAGGTACTGGGAGATGATGAAGCTTGCACAAGATAGAGTAGCATGGAGAGCTGCATCAAACCAGTCTCTGGACTGAAGACCACAACAACAACAAGATGACATGGTGGTACACCCAAATGAATTTTAATGAGATTGCTATTACATTGTTATTCCTATTTATAATGTACAATTCACAATTTATTCATCAGCTACCTAGATAAATCTGTGTGTTTTAACACTAACTATATCTTTGTATTTTACAGCTTCTGAGGTATGATCCTGAAGAAAGACTTGGTTCTGGCATTAATGGGATTGAAAAACTGAAGTCACATCCTTTCTTCAAAGGTATAGACTGGAAAGCTATGCTAGTCAAGAGTTCATGAACTGGATATATATGCTATTTAATGTGAGCTATGTTTGTCAAGCTTTTAATTCAGACTTGTTCAGCAAGATTACACATGTTATACAGAAAAGATGATCTGTATACTTGCATAATAATGCTTTTAAAGCTGGGGAAATCAATCATAAAAGATTCTGTAAGCTTTATTGCTTATTTTGTGACTGAAAAAAAAAACATTTAAAATATGTCTCCCATGATTACTGATCTGAAACAAATTGAAGGAGAAAGATTGTCTCTGGTTTCATAAATTGGCTTTAAAAACATTATCTGACACACTGACTTAGATTCCTTTTCCAATGTTATTGTACAGTTATGTAAATGTATAGAACACATAATGGCCAGCCAGTAGACTAATGTCATTATGTAGACTGTGTTACCAGGGAAACTGGTTGTCAGTGTGTTTCAAAGTCTTTGCATCAAACATCTAGGGACGATAGATTGTGTCAAGAGAAGAACTTCTGTTAGAGACAAAATGTTCACGGACAATTTCCGGCAATGTTAGATGTCCTAAAATGTTGTTCCCCATGATACAATCTATCACCTCCGATTGTTTGACGTAAATACTGTGTGTGTGTGTGCGCGTGTATGTGTGTGTTTGTAAGAAAGGTGTACAATTGTTGCTTTAAGTTTCAAATACTGCAGATCACTATGTATCTCATGAACTTGATTAGTAAAACATCTGTTCAAGATTCTAGTTTCTAGACAAAAGAGAAAAGAACTTCCTGTTGTGTATTTATGTGTAGTTGAAAGTTATTCTGTGCATGTCTTACTTGAAGAATATTGTGCTGGTGATGCATGCAGACAGTGGAGTTTGGTGCAGATATTGTGATGTGATCATATATGATAATATTGTGACATATATACCCAGCCCCAAAATTTTGCATAATGCTGACCATCTTCTTTTATGTCACAGTCATTGAAAGGGCACTAAACAGAATGGACTGATAAAAAAAGCTGACTAGATGAGAGCACAAGGAAAACAAAGATGGTGCCTCCCAGTGACACTTACACTAGCACCTTTTAAAATTTCACTTGCGTAACATTATTTGTGGTACTACACTGGAATAATTTGCTGTCAGACCATAGAACAGTATGGGAAGGTGGGAATGACATAATTTGTGACTAAACTTACACAGAATTAATTGAAATGCAATAGTCAAAGCATTATTTGGAAATTGGTTTTTGATGTATAGTGGAGTGTGCAGTTTACAGCAGACAATTACATTTTGATAGCTTTAAATGCTTAATGATGAATGTAGCTGTGCATAATGTGCATGCTTTATTGTATGAACGTGCACTCAGAACAATAAGCAGTGGTTTTGAGTTTATTTGGTGTAACCCAGGTCTGGATTTTTTTGTACATTTACAGCTCGGCACAACACAGACTAGTCAATAAAACTATTCTGTAAATTTAGTTTGCAGCAAATTACTCAGTGGTGCTTGAGACAGCAGAGAGCTCAGATTAACATCTCCAAAGTTTTTTATGAATACTAGCGTTTTCAGGTGACAGTCCTGGTAACTTTTTCCAAATGGTGAATATAAAACAATGATGTGCCAACAGTCGCTATTACTTGGCTCTATCATGTGGCAGTCTGTTAAGAGTACACAATGTACATTGCTTTAGGAAGTCTGTACAAAAGCTAGCCTTCAGGAACAGAATGATAGAATTGTAAGCTAGTATGCTTTGCTCATTATTTTTAAAGTTGTGATGCGTGCAGTACAAAATTTGGTCACACTAATATATATGTAAATAACAGATTTGTGATCATAGTTTGAAAGTTGTCATATAGTATTATATTTGAAGATATCTGCTTGTAGATAAAACTATAATCATCTGATATCTATTGTACCTGACTCAAAATTTGTGATAGTTCCTGTATTTCTTTCTTAGTAATTACTCTTTCCTGTTCTGTCATTGTTAATGCATATTACTCATATGTTTCAAAAAAATATATTTTACAATAATTGTGAATTGTGTCTTTCAGCCACAATTTGTTCAACATTCCATTACTCAGACTGAGATATGTTGATATTTGTACACAATATGTTTAATACAAAACTTTGATGACTTGGCATTTTGGTAGTTTGAATGAAAGACTAGAGATATTGTCACTACTGTCCGAAAACCAGTTTTCTGTAATGTCCATGTACTAATATCTTCTTTACATATGTGTTGCTCATAAAAAAAGATTCTGACATGCCACTTTCAAATCAGATTATTAATAAAATGTATGAAGAATGTTCTGTACTTCTTTTTTCCTTTCTTGGAGATGATAAGAGTGTAAAATGAGAATATATATAGTTCATGTAATGAACCTGTAACTTTTATGTATGAGAATACATTGCTGTTTGTTGACTGAACAGTTAATTAGTTTGATTACTCTTCCTTGTACTTCTGGGCAAACATTCATCTGTTTTGTTTCAAACTTGTTAAATAATTGTTTAGCTCTTTCATATATTGACATCAGTAGAGGAGAGACCAAATTCAGAGCTTTATCTATGAAATAAAAGAAAGTTTACTATGTGTGATATTGAATACTCAGTAATAAATAGTACTTGTGGAATTTATAAGAGTAAATAAGTAATTTCTACTTAACATTATTTAGTTGTGTAGTTGATGGTGGACAGTGTTGCAGCTTCATTTATCTGTCTTCATTTAGTTTATTGTGAACAGTATTACAGTGTGTTCTTTTTTAGCACAATGTGTGCACTTCAGTGATTCTTTATTCCATTCAAAAAGTGCTTGTAATCATTGGCCTCATGATGAAGTTATATTTAAGCTGGTTAACCCCTTAGGTGTGAATTCCCAACCACCCTTGTAGTGTGATTTTTACTGCATGTATTTGAGGGTGCTATGTACAATGCACACTACAAACACTACATCCGCTAAACTACACAAGAAAGCATTCTGAGAAAGATAGTACAAACACTACTATAAAAATGAAACGGACAAATTTCTTCCGTTACAAACAGTGTAGCGTGGCTTTAAAAATAACATTTCAAAATGTGTGTGTGTGTGTGTGTGTGTGTGTGTGTGTGTGTGTGTGTGTGTGTGTGTGTGTGTGTGTAAGTAAGTAATGAAATATAAGTCGGTTTTGTGCAGGAATCGGTATTGATTGTTCTGTGCCATCTTCAGTAAAGCACGAAAAAAATGCTTACAGAGGAGAAATAAATTAACTTTTTCCTAATCATGTCATTGTTGTGTTGTTACCAGTTCAAACATTACTATGCAGGTCTCCATTCTATCCTGACTTGTACTGCAGCCTACAACCATTTAAACTTGCTTACTGTATTCAAGCTGTGTTCTTCCTCTACAACTGATACCTTAACATATCCCATCATTACCAAATTACCTATTCTTTGTTGGTTCTTGATGTCTGCTATCAAGCTGTTCCTTCATTTAGTAAAGATGCACTGGGAAGTTACTTTCTACTCACAGCTTCAGTACCTCTTCATTAGTTACACAATGTACCAATCTAATCTTTAGACTTTATCTGTAGCACCACAACTGAGAAGAACTTGTATTTTCTTCTTTTCTGGGGTGTCTATCGTTATTGTTTTATTTCCATATTAAGCTACACTCAAGACAAATACTTTTTGTGTTCTGAAATCACTTTGACAACAGAGGAATCAAACCTGTTGCCCGTATTTTCACTTTATATCAAAAATTTGTGAAGATTATTATTAATCTAGATGTAGCTCGTGATCTTTCACCTCCCACATTAAAAATTAAAACTTTCTTGATTGTAGCTAAGAAAATGTCATTCAACAAAAGGTTTCCCACACATTATAATGAAAGAAATCAAAAATATACTCAGAATGTGATGACAGGTACCATTTCATACACTGAATGCATAGCAGAGTAGCAGACAGCACAGCACATGCTGTCAAACATGCATGAAGGGTTAATTACAGTTAAATTGTGATTACTAAACCTTTTAATGGACTATGCAAAATTAAATGAAATTTATTATTGTTTATTTGGCTGTAGTGGTAGAATTTTTAAAAAAATGGCAGACTTGTAAAACTAATGTATTACTGTCACTATCTGCACATTTATGAAAATAAGATTGCATAGTGTGTCTGGAATATATTTTTGTATGTGTTCCATACAAACTGATTGTTAATTTGCTGTTTGGTGCTGTAAAATGATTGATTTTGGACATGTAAATCTTTTCAAGCTAAATAAAAAACACACTGCTGGTATTAGAGACAGAAAATCATTGGACCATAGTTACTATCCTATATTTAACAGTTGTTGCTGACACTATAGATGTGGGACAACATTTACATTGAAACTTCCTGGCAGATTAAAACTGTGTGCTGGACTGAGACTCGAACTCGGGACCTTTGCCAGGAGAGCTTCTGTAAAGTTTGGAAGGTAGGAGACGAGGTACTGGCAGAAGTAAACCTGTGAGGACTGGGCGTGAGTCGTGCTTGGGTAGCTCAGTTGGTAGAGCACTTGCTCGCGAAAGGCAAAGGTCCCAAGTTTAAGTCTCTGTCCGGCACACAGTTTTAATCTGCCAGGAAGTTTCATATCAGAGCACACTCCGCTGCAGAGTGAAAATCTCATTCTGGAAACATTTACATTTTTTCTTACGATAACACTTCTTATGTCAACAGAGAAGACAATGTTTTCACTGAGATTTTTTAAATTGTGGAACACATGTAGCTAAGAAAAAAAGCTTCTATTTTAAACTGATAAAGTTACACACTAAAGAGAAACTTGTTGATTATGGCTTATAAAAATACTGAAATATTAAACTAGGTTTTTAGCACTAATCTTAAAATAAATTAAACAGTGGAAACACCGTAAATTCTACAAACTTGGTACATATAAAATATGTGGGACAGCACCCACTTATATTTAGATAATTTGTCCGTAAGCAGAGTCCAATGCACAGCGATCACAGTTGCCCTGTAAGCAGTCCAGGTGACAGTCTTGTCAACAGTGGTGTACAAAACTTGAGGCTTACTGAGCATGATGAGAATGAAACACGGAATCTGATTATGGTCAACGAAATTTATAGTTGTGGATGAACAGAACCACTGAGGTCATGTGGTGCTGCTGGCATGACTTGGTGATCACTTGAAGGTCGACGGTGCTGTCTCGTATATGTTGTGATAGTGCAAGAAGTGATGCCAGGTTGAAGTTACCCTTCATATTGGTGTCAGCAACTTCCATAATCAGCCCAGTAATAGTAATAATGCAGTCCTGATATTATGTAAACTGTTGTTGGTGAAAGCATGCTAGAAAACATCACAGTTTTTGACCACCCCCTCAGGGGGCTCACCACCCATTGGTGTGTTAGTGCTTGGCTACCAAAGGGCCCCAGCCTTTGGAACAACTCTTCCCTCTCTGTGCTGCATGTCTTGGTAATTTTTGCCAATGTGTTCTGGGAAGCTTTGATAGCCTGGCATTGGAACAGTCCCTCATCTGTTTTTATCTTCTTTCTGCATTCTCCATCTCCTCCTCTTCATTTGCATCAACATTCTTTGTTTCTTTGTCCTCCCTGTGTGCTACTGAAGGCCAGCCCATGCATTTTGACGTGTAGCAAGTGACTAAGTAATGCGTAATTCCCAGCTCTGGGTCGACCGGTAGAGTTCACACGCACCCCCTGATACAGGCCAGGCCAGGGAGGGGTAATTACCTCAGCTGTTACTTTTAAAATTACCAATTGGTTCCTCAGTATGGAGTTCGGGAGATGTGACAGGTGTGAACAATCACCTAAGGTTGGTGAGATCCCCCTCCAAGGGGGCCCCCAGATGGAAGGAGTGCACTATGGAGATGCTGGCAATCATGGGGAATTTTGCCACAATGAGCCAATTGCCATCTCAGTCTGTGTCTACTAAACATAAACAAAATGAGGCTAAAGATTCAAAGACTCTCCCAGCTGCAACTCAGATCCTCTTGGTATCACTCACTGAAGGAGATCAGTCCTTTGCTATGGTTAATCTATTCATTATTCTGAAAAGTGGTCAATCCTTTGCTATGGTTAATCTGTTTATTATTCAGGAAAGTGTCGATGAAATTGCAGGTCCTGTGAAATCCTGCTCTCATTTACGTAATGGAACTTTGCTTCTGGAGCCCAATTGTGATTTTCAAGCCCACAAATGCTTACAGCTTCGCTCATCCGTGGATATCCTATTCATGGTGAGGCACACCATATGCTGTATTCTACATGTGATGTTATTCACTCTCAGCTGCCAGATGGTCTGTGCAGGGGGAAATCCAAAATTATCTCTCTGATCAGGCCATCACTGTGATCCATCAGGTAATGAAAGAGGTTGATGCAAACTTAGTGCCTACTCATACTCTTTTTGTCACGCTTGATCAAGTAGTGCTTTCATGGAAGATTAGGGCAGGCTATGAAGTCATCACGGTCTGACTGTACATTCCAAACCGGAAGCACTGTTGCCAGTGTCAATATTATAACCACAATCACAGGTCCTGTCCAAACACAGCCAAATGTGTTCCTTGTGGTAGAGATGCTCATGAGGCGATTCCTACCTCCTGCCCGCTGTATCAATTTTAATGGCGACCATGCTGCCTCATCCCACGAGTGTCCCGTCACAACCGGTAGGCCAGGAAGAACAAAAGGAATGCTCCCGCAAAGATTTTTTTATGTCCCTCCAGCTGACAAACGTCTGGGTCTTTGGTTGCCAACCATAAAGGCCCTAAGAAATCAAACAAAGGCAAATGCTCTTCTCATTCCCCAACTAGAACATCATCTTCATTGGTGTTGCCACATGATATCCCCACCCAGTCAACCTCCAATTCGCCAGTGTGCACCGCCTACCATTTTTCTGCCGTGGAGTCCACAGGCCGACCCAGGGGTAATGCCGACACACAAAGTGATTTTATTGAAGAGGATCCTCCAGGGTCTTTGCCCTGTAGCTGTGAATCTTTGAAGGCTGTCAATCGGCAGCTGCCCCCCTCCCCATTCCCCATTATATCTCATTTTCCAACGGAAGGTTCATGGAATTGGATCTAACAAGGAGGAATTATGGCTGCTTTTCGAATTGCAGCATCCAGTTGTTAGCAGGCTCTAAGAAAGGAAGTTGCATCAACACGACTGGTTTCATCTCTTGAGTTTCCTTGCAGTCTGATTTGACCTTTCCTCCAAGGACGGCATTCCATTTTACGGGGGGAGTCATGCTGTTCATTAGGAATGATGTCCATAGTGAAACCATCTTATTGAGCATCCAGCTGCAAGCTGTAGCAGTCCATATATTCCTTCCTCATTTCAAACTTTCTCTTTGTAACATCTACATCATTCGCTGTCACCAGAGCAGACTTACTCCAACTGACTGGTCAGCTCCCTCACTCAGTTGTAATGCTAGGTGACTAATTCCCACCATCCCCTTTGGGACTCTACAAGGACCTATCACAGTTTCCCTCTTGGCTGACCATCTCGATAAATGCAATCTCCTCTGTCTTAACATTGGAGCACTCACATTTGTTTCAGACTCTACACACAACTATTCCCATTTAGACCTCTTGTTCTGCACTACCCAGCTTGCCCGTCAGCTGGAGTGGTCCGTTCTCTTTGACACATACTCAGGCGACCATTTCCCATGTGCTGACTCTTAGCCCCACCTGTATTTACACCCAACTGGCAGATTTCTAAGGCCAACTGGAGACTTTACTCCTCCCTGGTGACCTTCAATGAACAACATTTCCCAGTTATGATAACCAGGTAGCATGCCTTACAAACATTATACTTACTGCCACAGAATGTTCCATACCTCACACTTTTTATTTACTGCCCTGTGTCCCAGTCACCTGGTGGACTGAGGCATGCAGCAAGCAACACGATTTGCACATGGAGATGTGCTCTTTTCATTTTTAAACATCGTCCTGTGATGGTGAATTGTATTCGCTATAAACAGGTGCATGCACAGTGTCGTCACATTCTTTGGGAGAGCAAAGAAGCTAGCTGGATTTCCTTCAATTGTTCTTTTAAGAGTTTCACTCCCTCTTCCCTGTGTGTGGCAACCTCTGTTGATTTCAAGCCTGACAGTAGTAGATGATGTCATTGTGGATGCTGTTGTTATCTCCAACACTTTGAACCACTGTTTTGTGGAGATTTTGAGTTCTACCCACTGTCACTCCATCTTCCTCCCTCAGAAATGAGTGGAGGAGCTTGGGTGATATCCTTCTCCTCTCAGATTCATGAATACTACAATGCCACCGTTACTGTGAGACAGCTTGACCATGCTCTCACCTCGTCCTTATCTTCAGCCCCAGGGTCAGACGATGTTCACATTCAGATGTTGCAGCACCTTTCCCTTGTGGGCAAACGCTTTCTCCTTCATATGCACAATCACATTTGGGCAGATGGCAAGTTTAGCAGAAGCTGGTGCGAAGTCACTGTCATACCCATACCTAAGCCTGGTAAGGAAAAACACCTTCCTTCCAGCTACTGACCCATTTCGCTCACCAGCTGTGTTTGTAAAGTGATGGAACGTACGATTCCTGGCCGGCTGGTACATTAGCTCAAGTCTCACAATCTATTAACCATTGCACAATGTGGATTTTGCACTTAGCACACTACAGTTGACCATCTTGTCTCTTTGTCAACTCATGTTATGAATGGTTTTCTGCAGAAATACCAGACTGTGGATGTGTTTTTTGATTTAGAGAAAGCCTACTATACCTAATAGAGGATTGGTATCCTCTATACTCATGGTGTCTGGAGGCCACCTTCCCCATATCCTTCAGGAATTTTTAAAAGACCAAGTTTCCAAGGTATGTGTGGGTTTGACCTCGTCAGACACCTTTATCCATGACAACAGCTTGCCTCAAGGCGTCATCCTGAGCGGCATCCCCTTTCCTATAGCCATTAACCCAATTGTTGACTATCCGGCCAGGAATCTCTGGCTCTCTTTTCGTCAATGACTTTGCAGTCTATTGCATTTCTCCATGTACTTATCTCCTAAAGTGGCATCTTCAGCGATGTGTCCATTATCTTTACTCACGGAGCATTGACAATGGCTTTTGCTTTTCCACTGACTAACAGTTTGTATGAATTCCTGGTGGCATAATGGGTTTCTTTCACTATCTTTGCATCTTGGGTCTGTTTCCTGAAACTATGAAATTTGTAGGGCTCATGTTTGATAGGACACTTTCTTGGCCACCCGAAGTGGCTTACCTGGCTGCATGCTGTACCCAGTCCCTCAGCGTCCTACATGTCCTAAGCAACATTTCCTGGGGAGCAAACCAGATAACCCTTCTCCATTTGTACTGATCCCTTATCTGTTTGAAACTAGACTGGGTGTTTCACTTGTTCCTCTGCACGTCCATCCATCTTACACCTTCTTAACAATCCACCATGTTGGAATATGTTTGGCCACTGACATCTTGTACGCAAGCCTGGTTGAGAGTCTCTATGCAGAAACTGCCAAACTACCACTGTCATACCGGCATGATGTCCTCCTCAGCGGATATGCCGTTCACTTGTCTGTCATGCCCAGCCACCCATCCTTCGCCTCCTTTCTCGGTAACTCCCTTGACTGCCAGTATGGGGTGTGCCCTCCTTCTTTGTTACCTTCTGGAGTTTGTTTTCTGCTACTGCTCTGGCAGCTTAACTTCACAATACCTGTCACACTCTCGATGGGTGTGAACCCTTTACTGTCTTGTCTTCGTGCGGTGGCTCATGTTCATGCTGGACTTAATTTGCACCTCAAGGACACTACTCCAGATTCACTCCAAGAAAGCTCCCACTCGCTCACTGTTGAGGGGGCCACCATGATGGTCATGTGGGCTCCTGGTCATGTCAGTGTGACAGGAAGTGAAGCTGCAGATGCTGCTTCCAAGGCTGCAGTCCTACCTTGGCCTGCTAGCTCTTCCATTTCTTTGGATGCCCTCAGTGTTGCCATCTGTCATCAGATATTGCTTTGGCACCACCACTAGTTTTCTTTTCATGGGACAAGTGTCAGAGAATTAAACCTCTCTCAGCAGCATGGCCGACTTGGGCCTCTTCTCACAAGATCATTTTAGTTAGGTTGTGTATTGGGCACTGTCTTTGTAACCATCACCATTTGTTAAATGGTGATTCCCCACCACTGTGGTCATTGTCATCAGATTTGACGGATCATCATTTCCTGACCAAATGTCCTTTTTATGTTCCAGTGTGTGTTTGCCATCTGAGTTATTGGCTGTTTTAGCAAATGATGCGTGGGCTGTCAACTGTGTTTTACTTTTTATCCATCGTAGCAATATGGCGAAGGGTGTTTAATCTTCGGTTCAGGACCTCCACTGCTTTCACAGCGTATTTTGTAGACCATTCTCCAAGGGAAGTCCTTGGTTTTAGCTCTCTTTCCTTCTGTCAATTGCTGTTAGTGTATAGTCGCTTTTAACTTCTTTTACTTATTAGTGTTCTAAGGTTATGACATGGGTGCTTATAGCTCAGTTGTTTTTGCACCAAAAAATTTACGTGAGAAATCATCTGTGTAATTCAAGAACTTGAGTGAGCCAAATACTGAAGTAGGACACAATTTCATCAATCATATTTAAGATTTTCCCGGTCTTGGTTAATTTTTAACGCTGTGGTTTCAGGTATTAATGTGGCCCTCTGGTTACTGTATTTAAGGTATGACTCCATTCATATAAGAGAGATGACTTTAACAACATAATATTTAAGTTACCCTAGTAAAATTTTCTAATGCACACAAATGAAGGCCTTGGCAAAGTCACTGGAAATTTCGACAGGGTAATTTTAGTTGTTAGATCTAACAGAACTGAGTTTGTGATGTATAATGGTTTGACTGCAGAGAATCATTTATGAAGCCACATTGAACAGTTGTTGCCAGATTGTCAGAAACATGGATCAGTATTATGCCAAAGATCTACCTTCTCAAAGAATTTTGAGGATGTGGGAAGGAGGGGGCCAGATCTGTAATAAGGTTATTTGCTTATCTGTAGTTTCATGAATGTTGTTACTATTGCATATTTCAGATTTTTAGAAAACACTCAAGGGAGTCACTATCATGTCATTATAAGATATCAGTACTTTGCTGGAAATTTGATCTCATCTTTTCATTGGCCTACTGATTTTTTAAATGTATTTAACAGTCAAGCTGTCATAATTGATGTCTGTCATAACTGATGTCTGTTGGTGCCTATCTTAAGTAAATCTAATGGATCTGCTTTTGAACGTCCATTTTTGAGTGCATGGCTGCTGTGTGTTTTGTGGCCTTTAGAGCGAATTTGTTGGCCAATGCTTTGAATGCAACACAGTCTGTTTCTTAGGTACCGTCATTAGTGAGTTCAATATAATTTGACTAGCAGGGTTTATTCATTTCATTTGTAATAAGATATTCATCCATCTGGCTTTGTTTTGTTTTGGAAATTTAGATTTTTGAGTGCGTGGTTTTTGTGTTTTGATGGTGTGGTGCACAATTTTGTAGTGCATCTTCAAGCCTTAATGAGAGGTAAACCCCTACATTAAATAAAGATCTCTTTTCCTGGCACATATAATTACGTCTTGGAAGTTAGCCACCCTTTTTCTCATTCATATTGAACATGAAGCTGCATGTGAGATTGTTTGCGGAATACTCAGTATTAGGGATGGGTAAAAGAGAATACCGGGACCCTTTTAACCCACCAGAGTCACCTCCTGATGTAACCAAAAACTTTAGAGAAAACCTCATTTCACTTATACGTAAGTTCCCCAATCATACTGTAAATATTGGTGGAGACTTAAATCATCAAACAATTAACTGGGAAAATTACAGTTTTGGTAGTGGTGTGCTTGATGAGACATCCTCTGAAACTTCATTAAATGCCTTCTCTGAAAACTACCTAGAACAGATAGTTAGGAATCCCACTCATGACAGAAATATATTGGATCTAATGGTGACATATAAATCTGACCTCTTTGAGGATGTACGCATCAAAATTGGTATCAGTGCGCATGATCCATTTGTGGGAGCTGGATTATCAAAGTATAAAGGACAATTAAAACAAGCGGAAATATGTAGATGTTCAGTAAACTAGATAAAAAATAAGTTGTGTCATATCTCAATGAGGAACTTGAAACTTTCAGCACAGGGCAGGAGAATGTAGAGGGATTCTGGTTCAAGTTTAAAAGAATAGTTGACCGTGCACTGGATAGATATAGTTCATAATGGGAGGGAATCTCCACGGTAAACAGTCACTGTAAAAAACCTTCTAAAGAAACAGAGATTACTGCATAATAAATGAAAAATGAAGTGTAAGGTTATACATACACAGATGAAACGCATTTGGCTGTCAAGAGATGCCTCCAATGACTACCATAGCAGATTATTGAGAAATGACGTTTCACAAAATCCAAAGAAATTCTGGTCATATGTAAAAGCTGTTAGTGGCACCAAAGTTAGTGCCCAGTCCCTAGTGTATGAAACAGGAACTGAAACCAAAGGTAGCAAAGCAAAAGCTGAAATGCTTAACTCTGTTTTCAAATGTTGCTTTATAAAGGAAAACCCAGAAGAATTGCCCCAATTTAATTCTCATACCACTGAAAAGGTGAATGAAATAAGTGTTAGTGTCAGTGATGTTGAGAAACATCTGAAATTGTTAAAAATGAACAATGCTCCAGGCCCCGACAGATTCCCATCAGATTCTATACTGAATTTGCAGTTGAGTTAGCCTCTCTTCTAGATATAATCTAATGCAGATCCCACGAACAACAAACCATGCCCAGTCCTTGAAAAAAGGCATAGGTCACATTTTTCTACAAGAAGGGTAGTAGAAGTGATCCACAAAATTACCGTTCAATATTGTTGACATTGATTTGTTGTAGAATCTTAGAACATATTCTGAGCTCAAAGATAATGAGATATCTTGAACAGAGGACCTCCTCAGTGTCAACCAGCATGAATTCTGAAAACATCTATCATGTGAAACCCAACTTCCACTTTTCTCACGTGACATACTGAAGGCTTTGGATCAAGGCAACCAAGTAGATGCAGTGTTTCTTCGTTTCTGGAAAGCAGTTGACTCAGATCCACACCTATGCTTATTATGAAAAGTATGCTCATATGGATATCAATTAAAATTTGTGATTGGATTGAGGACTTTGTGGTAGGTAGGACACAGCATGTTATCCTCGATGGAGAGTCATCGTCAGATGTAGAAGTAACAATGGGTATGCCCCAGGGAAGTGTGTTGGGGCTGTTCATGTTGTATATTAATGACCTTGTAGACAATATTAATAGTAAAGTCAGGCTTTTTGCAGATGCTGCAGTTATCTATACAAGTACTATCTGAGAGTAGCTACATAAACATTCAGTCAGATCTCTATAAGATTTCAACATGGTGCAGTGATTGGAAACTTGCTCAAAGTGTTCAGAAATGTAAAACTTAGCATTTCACAAAATAAAATATGTGGTATCCTAAGACTATAATATCAATGAGTCACTGTTGGAATCAGCCAATTCATATAAATACCTGGGTGTAACACTTTGCAGGACACAAAATGGAATGATCACATAGGCTCAGTCGTGGGTAAAGTGGGTGGTAGACTTCATTTTTTTAGTAGAATACTGGGGAAGTGCAATCAGTCTACTAAAGAGATTGCTTACAAATCACTTGGGAAAACCATCCTAGAATATTGCTCAAGTGTGTAGGACCTGTACAAGATAGGACTAACAGGCGATATTGAGTGTATACAGAGAAGGGCAGCATGAATGGTCACAGGTTTGTTAAATCCATCGGAGAGTGTCGCAGAGAAACTAAAGAAACTGAACTGGCAACCTCTTGAAGGCAGATGTAAACTATCCCTAGAAAGTCTATTAAAGTTTAAAGAACTAGATTTAAATAAATTATGACTCTAGGGATATACTACAACCCCCTACATATCGCTCACAAAGGGATCATCAGGATAAGATTACAATAATTCCTGCATGCCCATAGGCATTCAAACGATCATTCTTCCCGTGCTCCATACTTGAATGGAACAGGAAGAAACCCTAATAGCTGGTACAACGGGACGTAGCCTCTGCCATGCACCTCACAGTGGTTTGCAGAGTATAGATGTAGATGTAGTTCTTCCTCCGTAAGTGCATCTAACCCTATGTAAAGGAAAAGCGATGCATGGAGTTTTAAGACTACTTACAGCGAAGAGAATTTTAATGCACATGTTCCTAAATACGGAAAATTATCAACCTTCGAGCATGCAGCTAGTGGACAAATGCAGGAACTGTGGCATCTGTTAAATTTCATGTTTCTTCAGTTATACTAATTTTCATTGTTCTTTTTTCACAATATCCAAATGTGACACCTAACCTTTGAATAACAGGAACACATTATCCTATAGCATCACTCACTCAGGAGGAAGTAAATTAATACAACCATCTAGACACACCTGAGGGTGGGATCACAGGAACTAAAATGCATAGTATGGTGTAATAAAACAAATGTTAGTGACTGAAGGCATCATTTAATATACTCTGTGTCTTCAGTGCACTAAAACTGAAAAACATGGATAGACTTAAATTAAATAAACACAGGTTTACCACTTCCTACTGTACTATCTGCATGTAACAGATAACATCTCATTTGTAGTGAAAGTTTCAGGGAAGCTTCATGGGAAGAAAAGATAGAGAATTTTTTGAATAATCTAAGTGTTGCCTACTACCTTTTACATAGTAGTTAGGTAACTCTGTTGATTTCACAGATCATTATAGCTTTCTCTCTATGGGATAAGCTAAAAATCTGTTTAATATGAACATTAATGATAATCAGAACTTATATACTTGAAACCAAATATTCTAGTAAAGTACATTATTGTTATTATAGCAGCAGCAGCTGGTGAAGTTCTATTTCAATCTGTTTGTGAATATCCAGGGAATTTCAATTTCCCATTGGATTTCTACCAGCAAGCTGTTGCAGAATTTTGCAGCGGAATATAAAACTCTTTTTCTGAAACCTAGACAAGGATGTAGAGTCTATAGGGAAATGATCTTTACTTTGTGTGTGTGTGTGAGTGTGTGTGTGTGTGTGTGTGTGTGTGTGTGTGTGTGTGTGCGCACGCACGCGTGCGTGCGTGCGTGCGTGCGTGCGTGCATGCATGCATGTGTGTGCACACGGACGTGTGTGCATGCAAGAATGCTGCTAGTAATATGAGGTTACGGTGGAAAATGGAATGATGCAGAGGGTAAGACTGTGAACTGATAGTCTGGAGGGGCATAGTTCAAATTCCTGTGCAAACATCATGGCTCAAATTTTCCCCTTAATTCCATTGGGTTCAGTGCTGGGACTGTACCTTCAAGTAGGTCACAACTAATGCTCTTCCCAATTCTCATACAGTCCAAGCAAATGCTACATCTCCAAAGAACTTTACATTGACTGGATGTAAATCACTTTTCTGGTAGTCCATTTCTCCCAAATGGCATCATGCTCACAAAGTGGGTTCATGGTGTAAGGTAAATCATTTGGAGCAACTTTTTGTGGCAATAACTTTGACCATTTGTTGGCTGCAGCTGAAGTTGTGACCAGTTTGTAGTATTACAAGCTCTTATGTGAAATGCATGAATCTGACCAGCAAGTGCAAGCATATTTCGAAGAAAGAGTACAGAAATTTATCATCTCTCAAAACTACACAGAAGCCAGTCTCATTGAGCATTTATTGGGCTTCTTGTGGTTATAATTAAGTGATCTTACAGTAAACAATAGTACCTAATCTTTAAGGGAGAAATAAGTCACCTTACTGAAATGACTGCAAGAGTGGCTCTTATACACAGTACATCTTTATCTACATTTTACAACAGCTTGTGCCATGGACAGCTGAGAGTCACGTACTCAAGTGACTCAAAAAACACTTCAGTGAGTCTTCATTGAAGTGATACTGTTTCACTTGTAAGGATGAATGATTTTATGTACATGCATTCCCACATGTAAGACAACTCGGCTTCACTGCCCCTCATCAAACTGGTAGTTTTTGGTGGTCCACATTTTCTCAGTTGGTATTTTATTCTTCTGATGGTAATGGCATGTCTGCAGGAAAACATGTCTAACATTTGTAACAGTGGTGACAGATTTGCCCCTGAAGCACATTCACACATATGACAAATCATAATGTTGTACAATATAATTCTTTTAAGACTATTTTAATATCCAGGCACACCATGATTCTCAGTTGAACTGTATTCTATTGCATGAAACAGTTAATAATCTGCTTATACAGGTTTTGCTGAAACTTCATTTTTTTTCCTTTTTCATCCCCCCACCCCACCCCCCCACGTGTGTGTGGGGTTGGCAGTAGCACAAATAACCCACTCTTCAGCCAATAGAACTTAACACTAACTTAGATGCTCAAACCAAAAATATGAGACATATGTAATAAGAATTTAAAATTATTTGAAAAGGTAATGTGAATGGGAGAAATATAAATAATATAATGCTGTCTTGATAAATTGCTTAAAAACAATGATAAAATGTGGACACGCAGTGCAGTTAAAAACACTTTAGAAACGCTTTAACATGAAGTACTAGAAAGAACACTTGAAAAACAATGAACATGACAGAAGATGCAATGACCATTACAAACAGAGCACCATGCACTTTCACTAAAAATGGAAAAGGCCCTGTCATGGGATGGCAGATTGAGAGAAAAGAAGGGTGCATTTGGAGGAGGATAAGAGAATGGTGGTGATGAGCACTGAAGACTGGTAAGAGGTGTTGACACGGGTGGCTGCAGGGGACAAGGAGTGAGAAAAGTAACTGATGTTGGTGTCATATGGGGTGATGTGGATGGGGCAGGAGGAGGAGGAGGAGGAGGAGGAGGAGGGGGGAGCCTGTGTGTGTGTGGGGGGGGGGGGATGATGGATAGGGTAGGGTGGAGTCAGAGTTAGTACGATGTATATATGTTGGGGCAGAGTTCATTTCTGGGAGAGGGAGCAGGGGGAATGCAGGTGAAGGGTTGGAAAGGAGAAGAGAAACAAAAGGATTGTTGGAGTCAAGTTTACAGATGATGTGGGTGATTAAGAGGTGTTCAGTCTGAGTGAGGAGAGGAGGGAATTTGATGAGTTTGTGAAGGTTTCTTGTGGGGGAAGGTAAGAGAATGCAGAAAGTGAAGCAAAGAGCATGGCATTCAAGAATCTGGAGAGCTAATGGAACTGGGGAGGGGACATAGGCAGATATCCATGCAACATTTAACATTTGTGTAGCAAAGGATGGGGTGGGTCAGAGATTTGTACGTGTGAAAGACAGTGGAAGAGTGTAGTCCACAAGCTCGGCCAATTAGTAGTTTTAGTCTGTTGTAGGCTTTCTGTTGGATGGTTTGCAGGGGAGTTGCCAGTCAAAGATTAGTCCTAGGTATTTTAGTGTGTTAGTTAGCTAAATGGGATGGTTGTAAATGGTGAGGTAGAAGTCAGGGAGACAGAAAGTGAGGGTGTTGCATCCTGTAATATTGTGTGGGTTTTGGATGGGTTAGTCTTAAGAACCATTTGTTACACCAGAAGATAAACTGACTGAGATGGATTTGGATGATTCATTGGTATTTCTGGATCTTAGGATAGAGGGTGAGGAAAGCAGTGTCATCAGAAATGGATGGGAGGTGGTGGTTTGAGCATATCAGCAGTATGTAAGAGATAAAGAAACCATTCATTCACAGTAATACAGGGGGTAGAGAACATCAAAACAAACATATTTAGTTATGTTACATATGACAGTTTCTGCTGCTAGAGACAATCTGCACAGAAAGTGGTTTAGCATGCTAATTACAGCAGTGGCTTGAATGCATGACTATTAGCCTGTATGCATGCAGTACAGCATCAGACCATGGGCTGTTGTGTCCTTTCAAAAATTCCTGGTGTGTCTGCAATGGCATGAACAGTGATGGCAATAGTAGGGATGAGGTCTTCTATTTCTACAATGGTTTCATGCACAAGGTGCATTGTATGGCCCATAGGAAGAAATCCATACACATGAGACCTGGGTGGCCTGGCCACAGGGCCACCTTGGCCAATCCACTGATTCCTGAAGATGGCTCTCAGGTGATTCTTCACAACAATGCTGAAATGGGCTGGTGTCCCATTGTATTGCAAGTACATACTTTGTCTAACATTGCAAGCAGTAAGTGAAGACAAACAAATTAGAAATATCAGCTGTTGAATTAACAGGGCTTGATATCACCAAGAAATTAATCATTTTGTGTCTGTATAGATCTCCCAGTGGTAGTGTGGACACTGTTTTCAATAAATTAACAGAAGTCCTAGATAAAGTCTCAAGTACAAGGGTCAGCATAGTTCTGTGTGGGGACATTAACATCAACACTAATATCATAAATGTATCCATCAGCACCTTCATAAACATCCTTCAAAGTTTTAGCATGTCCCTATTGGTCAATAGTGTAACAAGGGTTAGTACAATGGCTGCATAAGTAATTGACCATGTGACCACAAATATTGTTGTTGTTGTGATCTTCAGTCCTGAGACTGGTTTGATGCAGCTCTCCATGCTACTCTATCCTGTGCAAGCTTCTTCATCTTCCAGTACCTACTGCAGCCTACATCCTTCTGAATCTGCTTAGTGTAGTCATCTCTTGGCCACCCTCTATGATTTTTACCCTCCACGCTGCCCTCCAGTACCAAATTGGTGATCCCTTGATGCCTCAGAACATGTCCTACCAACCGATCCCTTCTTCTAGTCAAGTTGTGCCACAAACTCCTCTTCTCCCCAATTCTATTCAATACCTCCTCATTAGTTCTGTGATCTACCCATCTAACCTTCAGCATTCTTCTGTAGCACCACATTTCGAAAGCTTCTATTCTCTTCTTGTCTAAACTATTTATCATCCATGTTTCACTTCCATACATGGCTACACTCCATACAAATACTTTCAGAAACGACTTCCTGACACTTAAATCAATACTCGATGTTAACAAATTTCTCTTCTTCAGAAATGCTTTCCTTGCCATTGCCAGTCTACATTTTATATCCTCTCTACTTCGACCATCATCAGTTATTTTGCTCCCCAAATAGCAAAACTCCTTTACTACTTTAAGTGTCTCATTTCCTAATCTAATTCCCTCAGCATCACCCGACTTAATTCGACTACATTCCATTATCCTCGTTTTGCTTTTGTTGATGTTCATCTTATACCCTCCTTTCGAGATACTGTCCATTCCGTTCAACTGCTCTTCCAAGTCATTTGCTGTCTCTGACAAAATTACAATGTCATCGGCAAACCTCAAAGTTTTTATTTCTTCTCCATAGATTTTAATACCTACTCTGAATTTTTCTTTTGTTTCCTTTACTGCTTGCTCAATATACAGATTGAATAGCATCGGGGAGAGGCTACAACCCTGTCTCACTCCCTTTCCAACCACTGCTTCCCTTTCATGCCCCTCAACTCTTATAACTGCCACCTGGTTTCTGTACAAATTGTACATAGCCTTTCGCTTCCTGTATTTTACCCCTACCACCTTTAGAATTTGAAAGAGAGTATTCCAGTCAACATTGTCAAAAGCTTTCTCTAAGTCTACAAATGCCAAAAACATAGATTTGCCTTTCCTTAATCTTTCTTCTAAAATAAGTCGTAGGGTCAGTATTACCTCATGTGTTCCAACATTTCTATGGAATCCAAACTGATCTTCACTGAGGCCAGCTTCTACCAGTTTTTCCATTCGTCTGTAAAGAATTCGTGTTAGTATTTTGCAGCTATGACTTATTAAACTGATAGTTCGGTAATTTTCACATCTGTCAACACCTGCTTTCTTTGGGATTGGAATTACTACATTCTTCGTGAAGTCTGAGGGAATTTCACCTGTCTCATACATCTTACTCACCAGATGGTAGAGTTTTGTTAGGCCTGGCTCTCCCAAGGCTGTCAGTAGTTCTAATGGAATGTTGTCTACTCCCGGGGCCTTGTTTCGACTAAGGTCTTTCAGTGCTCTGTCAAACTCTTCACGCAGTATCATATCTCCCATTTCATCTTCATCTACCTCCTCTTCCATTTCCATAATATTGTCCTCAAGAACATTGCCCCTGTATACACCCTCTATATACTCCTTCCATGTTTCTGCTTTCCCTTCCTTGCTTAGAACTGGGTTTCCATCTGAGCTCTTGATATTCATGCAAGTGGTTCTCTTTGACACCACAAATATGGACAGGGAAAAATGTGATGTAGCTGTATGTGGTGCCGATGAGGTTGACACCAGCATTGATCTGAGTATCGTCTTTGAACTGAGCTAAGATTATCTTTGTGCAGTTCCGCCATGTCAGTTCTTTGTAAGCCTTTGATATGTTCAAGTGAATGAACAAACTGCTGGAAAATGGGAGTGTTGTTTGGTGTGACCGATCCGAACTTCCTCCTCACTGGTGACCCCGAGTTGAAACATCTTCCGTTTTCGCTGTTTTACTGTGTCCGCGACCTCCGCGTCAGTTATTTTCATGTGTATTACTTTGACACAGCATTCGAACAATGACTTCAGCCCAATGCCTGACGCCGGATTTTGTGAATGACATGCATCGTGTTACGGGCGATGTACACCTGCCAGGACTGCAACACAATGCCTCTCACTCGATGATTACACCAATTTCGCTGGACGTTTTCGAGCCTGCAACAATAAGTGAGGTTAGGAGTGTGCCTTTGTTCCCACCACATGTGCCCTCCCTCATCAACTGTGCAGTTACCTCTTACGGATCTCTGTGCAGTGCAGGACCAATGCCGATTTCTGCAAATGCTTCATTGGACAACCTACCACTGCCAGGACAACGATTTGCCACGCCGCAATCCATGCAGTACCACACGGATACCTGCCACATGGCCGGAACTGCTTCGTTCATAGGTCAACCTACTCAGCATCCGACCACGCTCACTCCTGCCTTCCTACTTTGATACCTCGGCCTGCAATAGGAACAACAACTTGTTATCTGTGCCTAACCTCCACATCCGTCCCACTGCTATGCCTCAGTGTTTTGTGCCACGACATTCACCTTATCCGCACACCGTTTTGAGTGAGTGACCATGAACCGTGAACTTTCACACATTCCATCCCATGTTCAACAGTCAGGATTTTCTCTGCCTCATGATGACTAGGTGTTGTGTGACATCCTTAGGTTAGTTAGGTTTAAGTAGTTCTAAGTTCTAAGTTCTAGGGGACTGATGACCATAGATGTTAAGTCCCATAGTGCTCAGAGCCATTTTGAACCATGTTCGACATCATTTCCCACACTGTGCTTCTGGACTGCCCGCATCTCCGCAGCCTTCCTGCAACACAGGTGGCCCCGGCTCTGATCATACGTTGAGCTTTCCGCAGACTAACACGCATTCTCAAACTTCGATCTTTTTCTCATCTGTTGCCCACGCGCCAACTCCAGTCAAGCTTCTGCTACCGTTCTTGGCACATCTCGGTGCCTCATCCGCGTCGGTCTTCGCGACGCATCAATCCTAACACACCCACAACGTTTTGAGGTTCTGCAACCTCAATCGACACATTATGGTGTCTCACCCGCGTCAGCGTTCCATGTCGCGACAGATCGCGCTATACCATAATGTGTCACCTTCACGCTGCCTCCCAAACAGCCGTCATTGCCACATCCCCTGGAGGCACACTCCCCTGGAATACTACAGCAACAACAGCTTGTTTCAGGCAATGCCCCGAATAACTCAACTCAACCTGTTCTTCCGAACATTCTACAGCACTTACCGACGTTGTTGCTGTTTAATCCCAACAGAGCTACAACCTGGTTCAAAATTGTGGACGAAGTGTTCGACCATTACAAACTTGACGAGTCAACCAGGTTTCTGTGCCTCATCACCCATCTGCACGACCAGGAGGACTTGGTTGCTGACCTGGTCGACGCCCAGGACTCATCTACCCGGTACACTCTAGCCAAAGAGACAGTTCTACGTTGGCTTGCATGCTCAACTGCGGCAGCAATACGGCAAGTGCTCCACATCGAGCAACTATGCAATGACAAACCTTCCCAGCTCTGGAGATGGCTACGTGCCCTGGTCAGCACCGATCTATTCTCTGACACAACTCTCCTCGCCATCTAGTCAGATAAACGATCTCCTCACATCCGCTTTGCTCTGACTCAAAGGCCTCCTGAACCCATCAAGCAAAGAATGACGATCGCTGACAAGCTGCACGATGCATCACTGTTCCACTTCGCCAACCACTGCCTACCTGACAAGTCTCAGGTTCAGGCTCAATGCCCTGCGGCCGGACGCAGCCGGGGCCGTACTGTGCCGACCATTGTGCTTGCTCTGGGAAGCAGTAAACAAGCAACTGAGAAGTCATCAGCTCTTCCCGTGGTCATGCCCCCTCCTGCAACCGAACCTGTGGCCACTGAACCTCAACCACCACCACTGGCAATGAACTTTCCGCAGGAAACGCAACCACACTACCTGTACTGTTACTTCCACACACGGATTGGTGAGGCGGCATGGAACTGCAGACCACCCTGCTACTTCCCAAATGCCAATCACAGGTAGGTTCGGGTGCCACCTCCTGTGCACAACATCACAGGTACCTCCTAGTGCTCTATTCTGTCCAGGAATGACCGGATAATTGTGGATGACTTTACATTAAAGACATATCGTCGGGATACCTTTTTCAAGTGGACACAGGTGCCGATGTTTCACTGCTACCCACGTCCTTAGCGTCGCCGAACATCCGCCCTCATCATACTTCACTGCAAGCTGTGAATTCAACTAAACTACAATGCTCGGGTTCAAATTCACACGTCGTCTCTCTCTCTCTCTCTGCAAACTGCAGTCCTTGAGTGGAATTTTTTAGTGTGCAAAATTGACAAACCAATACTGGGCATTGACTTCTTGCGACACCACAAACTTTCACCGAATTTAGTGCAAAACACTGTGTTTCACCATATGTCCAAGACTCACTTCCCCTGTGCTCCGTTGAGCAACCCGCCGCCCCCCCCCCCCCCCCCGTGACACATCGGTCCGGGCTCATCTCATCCGTACATGCTTGTCTCTGTCAACGACGTTACAAGAAACCACATGTAAGTGCCTTGTCCAGCTTGAACACGTTGCTCGCCTACGCAAGGAAAACTTCGAGCTCTCCCTCCAGCTCCACAAAACACAGCTCCAGCTCTCCGATGCAGCAAAGGAATTACAGACACTACAGCAAGGGCAAAGCAAGGTCAGTAAGTGCGCCGAATCTGCTTGCAATCCCAGCAATCAAGCTTCTGTGTATTTACCTCCCACTACCCCTCGTAACTGTGCTATCAAGACTGCCATAACGTGTAATGACAGTTCCGCAGGGCCACACCCCCCTAACACGGCAGCATTTGACACTCGGCCAGACACAAGTGTGCATGCGCGACGAGCATCATATGAAACCAAACTGACAGCTCCTACCCTGCCCCTCGTGGACAGCACCTCAAACAATGCAACTTCGGCTCCTGCGCACCGGCTGCCACTGACAACACAAACAGTGCACTCACGCCAAGCGTTTCGCCTGTGACCGTGCTGCCACAGGCCGTGCACTCGGATAATGGACTCACTAACGCTTCACGAGCTCTACCGAGCTCACCCGACCATGGTGCCACTGCTTCGGGCCGGCGGCCATCTTGTCACGTTGACTCCTGGGACACTTCACTGCCTCGGCTCCCGTTGGATCCGCCGAGTGGCTCCAAACACCACTACGATGCCTCACCTGCTACACATTGTAAACAAACCGCCTCCCGTGCCGCCGGCAACATTTCCGGTGTCACCAACAGCATGGTTCACAAGCTTCGCATCACGTCAGACCGCCCAATCTCCAGTAAACCACGTCGAATTTGTCCTGAGCGCCTCTCTGACCTTAAAAAACAGATTTCTGAACTACTAAGCTCCGGCGTCATTGAACCCTCTGCCAGTAGCTGGTATATGCCCATACACATGACACCCAAGAAAGACGGGTCATGGCGCATGTGCGGAGACTACCGTCGACTAAACGCACAAACAATTATGGACACCTACCCCATACCCAACAATGCCGACTTTACCAGTTCCCTCGCAGGTGTGATCACGTTCTCTGTCACTGATTGCAAATGGGACTACCACCAGATCCCCATGGCACCTGAAGACACCGAGAAGACAGCAATCACCACCCCAATCTGGTTATTTCAGTTTTGATTCATGCCCTTCGGTCTGAAAAATGCAACCCAGACCTGGCAATGCTTCATCAACAAAGTGCTATTCGAACTAAAATTCTGCTATGCATATCTTGATGACATTCTTGTGTTCAGCTCCTCCGTTGAGGACAACATTCGATACGTGCAAACTGTTATGAACAATCTCACGGCAGCAGGCATCGAGACCAACCAGGACAAATTGCAGCTACATCAACCCGCTGTCACTTTTCTTGGTTTTCGTGTGTCTGCCGATGGCATTTCACCGCCCCCTGAGAAAGTACAAAAAGTACTAAACCTACCCAGACCTTCGTCATTCAAAGAGCTCCGGCACTTTCTGGGGACAGTTAATTATTATCGCCGACATCTACCTCAGACTGCGGAGCTTCAGGCTCCACTGATGGACTCCTTGGCAGGCACCAAAACTTCTGGATCTCAGCCCGTTCCATGGACCCCTGCTATGACTGCCTCTTTCACTGCCCTCAAAAATCTTTTTGCCGAGGCCTGCACCATTACGCATCCTCATCCCAATGTGCAGCTTTTCATCACCACAGATGTGAGCGATACTGGCATTGGCGCTGTCCTTGGCCAGACAATCGACGGCCAAACTTCGCCTCTGCAGTTCTTCTTGCGCGAGCTCACCAATGCACAACGGAAATATTTCGTGTTTGACAGGGAGTTGCTCGCGGTCTATGAAGCAATCAAGCATTTTAAGATGGACGTTGAGGGATGCCCTTTCTATGTTTTAATGGACCATAAACCCCTGGCTGCGGCCATTACAAACCCGCCATCTGACCTGCCTCCTCACCGCTTCAGATACATGGACTTCATATCTCAGTTCACCACCGATGTCAGACACATAAAGGGTGCTGACAATATAGTTGATGATTTCCTTTCATGAGTCAACACTGTCCATTTGCTGTTAGACCTCTCTGAACTGCCTAACCTCCAACCCACCAACGAGACCAACGAGGAAACACAAAACCTGATTTCAAACTCTACCTCTTCACTACACTTTGTCTGCACCACCTTCCCTGGCATTTCTGGAGAGAGATCTGGTGCAACAACAATACAGGCACGTTACGCCCCATCATCCCAACCACGCTCCGTCGAGCTGTCTTCAATGCACTGCATAATTTAGCCCACCCCGGTGTTCATGCATCTGCCCGCCTTGTAGTGGAGTGCTTTGTGTGGAGAAATGTCAACAAGGGCTGCCAGTAATGGGCACGCTCCTGCAACTCGTGCCAATGCTGCAAAGTACACAAGCATACTCCCCCCCCCCCCCTCGGCGCCTTTTTGATCCCTCCTGGGCGTTTCCAGCATATTCATATTGACATTGTCGGCCCTCTCTCCCCCTCTGATGGCTTTCGTTATGTTCTCTCCTCTATCAACCAAACAACTCGCTGGCTCAAGTCTGTCCCCCTCCCCAATATTACAGCAGAAACTGTTGCTCGAGCTTTCGTTGAGTCATGGGTATCGCGTTTCGGATGCCCAACTATCATCATGACTAACAAGGGCAGACAATTTGAGTCAGCCATGTTCAAAGAGATTTGTAACATTTGCAGCATCCAGCGCATCCATACTACAGCATATCACCTGCAAAGTAATGGGCTAGTTGAGCACTGGCACCGCACTTTCAAGGTGGCTCTTCAATGCCATGACTCTCTATGGACGGAGGTCCTTCCCCTTGTGCTACTTGGCATTCGTGCGATCTATAAGGAAGACCTCAAAGGCACAATAGCCGAGTTCATATACAGCCAGAACATTGTTCTCCCTGGCGATTTTGTGAGCCGCTTCTCTCCCTCAGTCTGACTTACCTTCCTTTGTGGTCCACGTCAGGTGCCACTTCATCAACCTCCATATCCTTCTGCCCGCCAGCCACTCCTGCCCTAAGGTTCACGTCCCGAAATCTCTGGACAATTGCGAATACGTCATGCTCCGAGATGACACTGTCCATGCTCCCCTCCATCCAACCTCCATATACTGGCCCGCACTGAGTTCTCCGGCACTCAGCCAACACCTATGACATCCAGATAAAAGATTCAGCTGTTACAGTCTCTCTCAACAGACTTAAGACTGCTCATGTCGAGCCTGCTTCTACCCCCCTTCAGCCCACGACCACGCCACTCACTGCCGTGGCTCCCGACGCTCCGACCACTCCCTCCACGTCCGACTTACACACTTGGTCGAGTGACTTCCAGCTCAAATCGTCGAGCTCTTGTCCGAACTCACCCTCTACTCTGGTCTCATGCACTCTATCGAGTGATCACGTGCTCCCCACATCAAGATTACCTACAATCATGCCCTCACCACCGGGCACTTTGCTGGTCCCTTTGATCTCTCCCCCGTCGCCTGCCTCGCACTGTTGAGGCTTCTCACACCTCCCCATCTTGAACGTGCCCTCACTTGAGGGGTTTGTGCCTGTCCCCCGGACATAATTCACAACATCTCAATAATACTGCATGATGATACACTGTTCATCGTGTGTTTCCCTTCATCCAGTGCTCATGACACGACCTCTGCATTCCCTGCCACCTGGTGAAATGTGTTCCCCTCTTGCCCGACGTCGACGTGGACATGCTTCGTGTGTTCGCCATGCCCACCGGAGACATCGTCGTTGTCGCTCCGTTCCACCCGCAAATCGCTGGCCTACCTGTCGCTGCATGACCAGCACGCCCAGTATGATGCCCGGCTTGCTTCAACGGCTCCCAGGTTCGGTGGCCAAACCTTCCTTCATGACATCTACCAACACAGCTCCCGGACGATGCTGTCGAGCTGACCATGGTCTGGCTCCTGCGGACCGCCCCTGCCGACGCCAGCCATAGTAACCCCCCCCCCCCTCCCCCCCGGCCTCTCAAGAGTACTCTGTACTGCGGGGATGGCGGGGGGGGGGGGGGGGGGGCTATGTGGCGCCGATGAGGTCGACACCAGCATCGATCTGAGTATCATCTTTGAATTAAGCTAAGATTATCTCTGTGCAGTTCCGCCATGTCAGTTCTTTGTAAGCCTTTCATGTGTTCAGGTGAATGAACGAACTACTGCAAAATGGGAGTGTTGTTTGGTGTAACTGACCCGAACTTCCTCCTCATGTAAAACATCTTGGACTATCAGACTATCTCTGTCAAATAACAGTAAAATCAGGCATTGAATCATTCCCTAAACTACAAGCCTACAAATGACATCTATCACAAATCAAAATAAAAGACTTTTCAAAAGAACTAGAAAAAAAATCTGGGATGAAGTGTATAAGGAAACCAATGTGAATATGAAATTCTCTAAAGTCTCCACATTGTTTAAATTGAACTTTGAAAAGGTATTTCCAAAAGTATACATGTCTGTATCAACATCTCACAAAAACAGATGGATAAAAGCAGGTATTAAGAAGTCCTCCGAAACACTTAAATGCCTCAGATCCATGAAAAAGATTCACAATGATTCAGAATTCTTAAATTTCTATCACAGATACAAAAAGATCTGTAGGAAGGTGCTGATTGCTGCAAAAAAGTCATTTAATGACAAAATTATATATGATGCAGAGAATAAAGCAAACCAGGATGGGATGTTATAAAAAGGAAATGGGGAGAGGCAAACAATTGCAGAATAACATACTCCTAAGGGAGGGGGATAAGGTAATAAATAATCCACAACACTAAGCAAACTATGCAAATTAGCATTTTTCAAGTATTGCAGTAAAGTTACAGCAAAAATTCCCCAAAACAAATATATCACCTGTAAATAATGTTGCATTAAATACAATATGTTACTTCCAACCACAGAGAATGAAGTCAATAAAACTGTTCAAAAACTAAAAAATAAAAAGTCAGTAAGCTTAGATGAAGTACCAATTTGTGTACTGAAACAATGCATAGGGATTATACAAGGCCCCTCAACAAATATAATAAATGAATCCTTCGCATCAGGGACATTTCCAGAGCAGTTAAAACAAGCAAGAGTTGTACCTTTGCTTAAGAAAGGTAACGGAGAAGACGTAGAAAATTACCAGCCCATTTCCCTGCTGTCAGCATTCTCAAAAACAATAGAAGCAATTATGAAAGACAGATTAATGAATTACCCGAATAAATACAATCTTTTAAGCAAATCACAGTTTGGTTTCTGAAGTGGCAAAATACAGTTCAGCTGTAATAGAATTCACAAAAGTTGTACTTGATGCTCTTGACAAAGATGAGTCTGTCGCAGGCATATCTTTGGATCTTTATAAGACCTTAGATCCAGTTGATCACAAGATTCTATTAAATAAATTAGAAGCATTAGAAATAAGAGGGGTAGCTAATGACTGTTTTCGATCATACCTAGCAGATAGGGTACAAAGAGTAGAGATAATACATACTTCAAACAGATCCAAACATTTAGTAAAACACTTATCAGAACCAATATACATTAATATAGGGGTTCCACAAGGTGGCATATTAGGACCAATACTATTCCTGATATACATCAATGACTTTCCCACTAGTGTTACTCATGATGAAAAAATTCTCTTTGCTGATAACAGAAATATTATAGTCACTGAGAAAACAAGAGAACTCTTTGCCGAGAAAGCAAATGAAACTCTCAAGGAAGTTTATGATTGGTCAGTAAGCAATAAAGTGACATCGCACATAAAGAAAACTAATGCCATGAATTTCACTTTGAAGAGGAAAAATGACAATGTTAAATTAAATGTAGATGGCACCTCTATAGACTGTGTAACAAATGCAGAATTTCTAGGAATGAATATTGATTCTCAGTTGAAGTGGTGTGAACACACAAAGGAACTTGGAAACAGAATGTCATCAGCATGTTATGCCCTTAGAATCCTATCATCAGTGTGTAACATGCAGTGTCTTTTAGTTACATATTATTCATATGTATGCTCAATTCTTAGATATGGCATTCTTTTTTGGGGAACAAGTGCACAAAATATGAACACAATTTTCAAACTCCAGAAAAGAGCCATAAGAAAAATAACCAAAAATACTAGTCAAGCTCATTGTAAAGATCTATTCAAAACACTGGGGATTTTAACTGCTCCATGTGAATACCACTCAGTTATACACAATGAAAATGACATTGGTAATTACTGCACAAACTGCTGTGTCCATGACCGTGCAACAACAGATAGACTCAACTTACATTGACCAAGAAAACATAAAAATAAAACTCAAAACAGCATTTTCTACCAAGGAATAAAACTGTACAATAAATTACCAAAAGAGATTAAAGAAATTGCAAAAAATACACTTATTTAAAAAGTCAGCTAAAAATTATCTGTCATGCAATACATTTTATACATTGAAGGATTACTTAGATAAAACGGAGTAGGGGTTTGATAAAAAAATGTTATATAAATAAATAATAATAATAATGATTGTAAAACATCCAACATTGCACATAACACCTTTATGTTTTTTCCTTCTTTTTTCCTTTCTAGAAATACTTACCCCCAAGCTATACATAGCACAATACTAACACCTCTTCCTCTTTCTGAGCTCAACATCTCACTCATTATGGAGGGATGCTGACTCAGTTTTTCAGGATAGAAAATGGGTAGTTGCGGTATAGAAAATGGCCCAGAGATCCTTCGTGTGTGTGTGTGTGTGTGTGTGTGTGTGTGTGTGTGTGTGTGTGTGTGTGTGTGTATGTGTAGTGAGGGAAGTGTTATGAAACAATGTGTGTATAGTGTGTGCAGTGACTGATAGTGAGGTATGAGTGAACAGTATGGCATTAAATTATTTAATAGAAATGAAATGTGAAAAATGATCAATTACCATCAAAATACAATGATTTCCTGTTGGTGTTTGTGTAAATGGTCCAAAAAAATATGGTTTTTCTGCGTCAGGTAACCTTTAAAACACAAGCTTTTAGTGAGTGAGCTACGCCCTTCATGCACATGGTACACAGTTATTTATGTAATGATTCAGGTCATCTTTGTGTTACCCACCAGTAATTTTGTGCTACTCTGCATTCAGCTGCACTGTGACCAGCATGTCATTTCAGAATCAAATCATGCACATGTCTCAATTCTTCGCTCTGTAATCTCTCTGGCACTCAAAAGTATAGCTACATCTGGTCTTCCTGTACAATACTCTGTCCTCTGTGCTGAATTGTAGTTGCCTGGCAAACCAATGACAATCTGGGTCATTGCTTTGTGATTCCCCGCTTCTTTCTTGTCTATAGCAGTGTATTCCACAGCATGTACTTTGGAGCTCAGACCACCTGAATTTGTGTGTGACTGTCCTGGATGATGTATTACTTTGAAATCGAACCCCTTGAGATCCAGTGACTACCTAGTTAACCTATAATAGGATCTTTACCATAATAACCATTTGAGTGCTGTATGATCAGTTAATAGTTTAAAATTATTTCTATATAAATATAATTGGAAATACATTATTCCAAATATTAATCGCAGCATTTCTTTGTCAGTTGTATAAATCCTTTTTATCCTACTCAGCTGCCTGATGCACATGCTGTGGGGTGTTCATGTCCATTTGTTTCCTGACTGAAAGTAATCTAGTGTCACAGGACAATATGAACAATATGAAAAACCAGATGGAACTTTGGGACACAGTGTTCACCGAAAGCCGACACATACAGATTGGTATCTGCACCCTAAGAGTTTTCATCCACCACACCAACGTAGTGGCGTCCTTAGGACTTTGGTACGGAGAGCCTATGCCATTTCCGACGCAGACAGCTTAACCCAAGAACTTGAGCATTTGATGACTGTTTTTAAGGAAAATGGATATACAGAGAAACAGATTCGTCGGGCTATGGAATTTGGACCATCTCCGGAGGCGTACGAAGAGGAACATAGGTCTGTGGCCTTTCTTCCTTATGCTGGAGGCTTATCGTTTAAGATTGGACGAATTTTAAGGAATTTTAACATTAAGAGTGTGTTTCGTCCACCTTCTAAGATTAGGGCTCTTCTCGGCTCCGTGAAGGATGATTTGGGACTTAGGAAACGCGGAGTGTATAAAATCCCGTGTCAATGTGGGAAAGCTTACGTTGGCCGTTCTATTCGCACAGTGCATGACAGGTGTGTGGAACATCGCCGTCACACGAGGCTACAACAGCCGGAAAAATCGGCCGTAGCAGAACACTGCCTAAATGAGGGACACAAAATGAAATTTGAGGAAACTGTTGTGATTGCCAACATTTCCGGATTTTGGGATAGTGTCTATAAAGAGGCGATTGAAATTAGGTTAGCTGATAATTTAATCAACAGAGACAATGGGTTTCCTCTTAGCAAAACGTGGAATCCCGTATTATCTCGCATCAAAACTGAACGTTCTTCGGTTCGGCATGGATTGCGATATATCGCTGCCAGCAATGTTTCACCAAGGGCGGCGCCACCTCCCTGTTTTGAAAGGTAGAAACCGTGATGGGCAGCGCATGCGCCGTGTACTGAACGGTGGCCTATATAGGACGTTGAATTGCAATCTTGCGTCAGTTCTCAGCGGGACTCATCAGCAGAAGCAGCATTCCTGAAGATGGCGAACAGTTGGATCGCCGAAATATCGAGTCAAGTTGATTTTAGGATCCGGCAGCAAACCCGAAAAGATTTTCAAGTCACAGATTGGTGTGAACCCCATTTTGGCCAATAAAATGACCCAAGTAACATATTTTTGTAAAACTAAATGGCATTTTTGCATGCTAAGAGTTCACCATGCTGAACCTAAATGACCAAAAACTCATGTAAATGCATTATATGCTCCTGGATATCTTTGGAGAATACAATTACATCATCCAAATAGACCTGAACTGCTCTCATTTTAATCACAGTACACCTTCATGGCACAGATTAAAAGTAGCTAGTGTGTTTTTCAGTACAAAAGGCATGAAAAAATATTGACAATCACCAGAAGGGTAGGGAATGCTGTCTTTGGATGATCTTTAGGCATGACCTCTAATTGATGGTATCCACTTCATAGTTCATAGGTCCATAGTTGTACTCTATTTGCACTGGCACAGTGTTTCTCTTATATTCAGCATTGGATAGGCATCTGGCACTGTTTACTGATTTAAGTGCAGTGGAGATTTGATTAACCAGACCTCAGTTATACAGATTTACAATTATATGGATTGTCAGCTGTGAGCAAATATCTTTGTCTTCTAGTCCATGCACCCATGGACGTCTCATGCTGATGCCACCATGACCTGTGTGTTTCATTATTGTTTGAGTTAGACGATTCACAATCATTACACCACTGCAACATGTTGTATCTGTCCTTAAAACTATCAAAGCACAAGACAGTGGTATAATAGCTTAAAGGTAAAATAAACATTTTTAATTCATTAAAAATGGAAAAACTGTTCATAAGTTGCTGGTAAGTATGGTGTAGGTACTTCTGTGATACCAGCAAGCAATATTAAGAAGAATACCTAACCAATTCAAGTTTGAAGCACAACTTGACCATGAGGACAGCAAATTGATGAAGAAACAAAAAAATGGACTTTTGGAGGAAGCTTTGTATTGTTATTTTCTTACAAAAATTATAAACTGGAAACCGATACCTGTTTCCTTGCTCTGTGACGGGAATTACTGTTAAATAAATAAATCAATGGTGATGAATTGATTGTGGCAAGTAAAGAATGGTTGTATATATTTAAACCTCACCATGGAATTTGCAAATTGGAAATAAAAGGGGAAATGTGTCAGGTGATGTAGAAGCAGCAAACACTTTTAAAGATAATTTAGAAAAAGAGCTGATTGAAAATGACTATGACTTTAACTTCGTTTATGACACTGATGAAACTGGATTAAACTGGAAATCACTGGCATCAAAATCCATAGCTTCTCAGCAAATGAGTTCAGTTCCAGAAAATAAAATTAGTAAAGAGAGAGTACCAATATTAGTTTGCACAAATGCTACTGGGACTCACAAAATCCCTTTGCCCCTCAACAGAAAAATAAAAAATCCCAGATGTTTCAGAAATATCAGGGTTCCCTTAATTTATAAAAACCACTGAAATATTAATTGACTGATATGACTACACTTCTATCTCCAAAGTACATAAAATTCAAAACCAAATTGGTAAACAAAGAAAAGTCCTACTTTTACTTGATAATGTGCTCACACATCCTTTGGCTGAACTGAGAGAGAGAGAGAGAGAGAGAGAGAGAGAGAGAGAGAGAGAGAGAGAGAGAGAAAACGGAATGTTTACTGTAAAATTTTTGCCTCCTAATGTAACATCCTTACTACAAGTAATGGATCAAAGTGTTACTGCAACATTAAAATGAGTTTACGGAAGACACTTTCTTGTAAATTGTTATCTGTTGACGAAGATAACAACTTAACTAAATGTTGTGTTGTGGCTGGGAATGAATTGGATTTGACTGAAAGGAAGACTGAACAGAACTTGGAACAGATTATTAAAACAGGAACACAAAAATTCAATAACCAATATAGATGATTCTTCTTTGGAAGATATAGATGAGCTAATGACAAGTATGCCACATATGTGACGTCGATCAAATGGAAGAATGACTCACTTGTGACAGATCACGTCACATGCCAGAATAGTTGAAAACATTGCAGGCAAACGAACAGCAGAAAATGCCGAAAGTGAACATAGAAGAAAATGTAGATGCAGAAAATGATGCAGGACCATGTCGTGGAAGAACTTCAAGACCTGGAAACAGCTGTCAAATGATTCAAAAAGCAAGCTGAGTGTGAAACCCTGAGATTACTACAGTTAAAACAAATTTGTGATGCAGGAATGAAGAAAAAATATTGTTTATATCAAATGACAATTACCAAAAAATTTAACTGACTTTTGTTCTGTATTTAATGATCAATGTTGCAGTAATCTAGTATTTGAAAAAAAAAAAATGTACACACATTTGAAAATATGCCTGTAATTTATTCTTGTTGATTTCACCAAGTTTAATTTGTTTTTGTTGATTTGAATTAACATCTAACGGTATATATTAGTCTAGGAAGGCAACCATATGACAATTTGCTTAAAAGATAACCTTACACAGATGACGTAACTTATCTTCCTAAAGTTAGTGGCAGAAACATTTATTTTCTTCATACATTCAATTACCTGGTTTTTTGAATATCCTAATGCCTTAGGACAACAACTAGTCTCATTAATAGAGCAGTGGCAGTAGTCACAACAAAACTGATAAACTTTACTGCAACTTGGTGATTTTTTCGGTATGATAACTATAGGAGCTGGCCAGGGGCTGTTACAGGTATCTGTTATCCCAGCTTGAATCTGTTGTTGTATAAAGTGTTCCATGACAGCCTGGTTTCTTATAAACAGGCAGTTCATTTACAGTGGAAATGTGATGATGAACTAGTGGCATGGAAGGGAATGAGATAGGAGAAGCAAACAATCCCACATAAACTGTAAAGTTTGGAAGGTAGGAGACGAGGTACTGGCAGAAGTAAAGCTGTGAGTACCGGCTGTGAGTCGTGCTTCGGTAGCTCAGTTGGTAGAGCACTTGCCCGTGAAAGGCAAAGGTCCCGAGTCGAGTCTCGGTCGGGCACACAGTTTTAATCTGCCAGGAAGTTTCAATCCCACATATTCTTGTAAAAGTTTTTCCACATCCTCCTTGTCCTGAATCTCCAAATGTACTATATATTTCTCTTTGCAGCCATACCTCCTCAGGGATAAAGTCATCGATACTGACAGGCATTACTTTGCATTCTTCAATTTCCTGTACATGAGATAAACTACACCATGCAAAACACTTCATCTTGTATAATTCTTCTATCTTTCCAGTACCTTTCAGTGTGATACACATTGAGTAAACTTTAAGGGGCATAGTAAGCAGTTTATTCAGCTGCCCCTGGCCTAATGGTGAACCTTGCAACAGTAATGGTATTCCGGCTACAGAACCCAGATGAAACAGTGCTCCATTCAGTTCCTCTACACACCGTTCAAGTCAACTTTGGCTTGATGTGCAACTAGGAGATCAAAACTGAGAATGAGTTTGTAGCCTCTGCCAACCAAGGGAAGAAGTTCTACGTGAAACTGGAAGCTACCTTTTCCTCTTTCAGAAACCTGTTACTGTGAATGCTGCAGTGAATTCGCATGATCCCCATTTACACTGCTTAATGTGCAGTGTAGTGGATTTAATTTTTCTTTATGAAGTATAAACATAGTTGTTGCAGATACTAGAGATGGCATCTAATAAATATTTACAGAACGTTCATTTTACGTAACTGATCAGAAAAAGTCTGCCACTGATTTGGGATAACTCTTACTGAGTGCTTTTTACAATGGACATACAGCTCCTGCACCATTTAATTGCAGGGTGCCAGGGCCATCCTGTGACTGTCTCCTATGACTCCTATGCCTCTGTGAATTTCTGTTGTTACAAATCTGCGTAAAATGTCCAAATCGTCCACATGTCACTGTTCTCTACAATTACACTACAGATTCCCCATATCTCATTTAACATTGGTATTAAATATTATCTTATTTTATTATGTCTTGATGACAGCTTTTGGGAGCTCTATCCAAATACTTTGTGATAGTAAGCCTCATAATAACGTCTCAAGTGCTCTCCACTCAGCTTCCTGCAAGATGGCATTGTTAACATTATCACCTTCCACGAGCTCATTTGTAGTGACATTAATTTTGGGAATACAGTCTACAAAACTCACTATTGATTCCCTATGCTTTTGAAATATACCATTAAGTTTCTCACAGTGGTATCTTCATGTATTCTTCCTCCTGGATCTGTCGACCAGCCTTTCCCTGAAGAAAATGAATGACTATGCTTCCCTTATCTTTTCATGGCACATCACATATGTTGTAGCATGCACTGCTAGTTTTAGCTTGTCTACATTCAATAATTGCTCATTACTCCAATTTCCCAACCTAGCAGCTGTATCCAAATTATTGAAAAATACAAAGACATCCTTCCCGATTTTTCTGAAAACAGTGTGACCAATGCAGCAGTGTTGATGTTCAGGATAGGTGTACTAGGAAGCAACCGTTCCCTCCTCACCTCCCTTACCTGCCATAACTCTGCCAGCAGCTGATCTACTTGGTTTATTAACTGCTGAATAGTGACCTGCGCCAAAACTTGCTTCTTTACACTCAGAGCTTAGTGGTCTTCTGTAGGTACCACAGTGGGGGCAGGGATGGGTGGAGCCTCTTGTCGTACTCTCTGGATGGTGCCCATGTGCGAGGCTCCCTTGATGCTTGGATGCTTAGACCATAGGCAGCAGTTAGTGTCCTGGCTCTGTTCAAACTGTCTGCATCATTGGCATGGCGTGGAGTAGCAGAGGCTCGATGTTATGTTATTGTTGAGCTGTTTGATGATGTGTGTGTGTGTATGAATACCTAAGGGACCAATTTGCTAAGGCCATCAGTCTGTTTCATGATAACCTGGTTCGGACATCCTTAAATGCTACTTCTCCATTCCACCAGCATTAGTGGGTTGCACAGAAAGTTCTGGGCCACATCCCATGACCTAATTACCGTAATCAGGGTGCAATACCTCCCTGAAGGTTTGCTTGGCAACAGCATGTGTAGTCTTTCAGCAGCGTTGGTTGCAAAGCTGCTGACAGTGCAGTCCACTGGCCAGCACCAACTGACTTTGGCAGTGGTTGGATTCTGCTCTGGCACTTCTTTGCTTGTTCTGAGTCCTGTTTAACTTCTTTCCTTTACAGTATTAAAGCAAACAACCAGATAAACTCTAAATTACAAAAAGCCTTAAGTTCAGCAGGAACAGATACAATGGAAACTAATTATCCTCCCTCCCCTCCCCCCCCCCCTCCCCAAAAAAATTAAGATACAAGATACAACAATACAAAATAAAATCACATTTCTTATTGGAGGCCAATTAGTAGCTTAAGACCTAGAAAAACTAGGAAGAAAAATCATTAGGAATGTTTTTAGTTTGTTCTGCTTAGGTAGAATTTGGATGGCAAGGAGATTCAGGAAGTACATCAGCATTCTGAGAAAATTTTTGACATCTTCAGGAAAAGAGAATTAAATTTTATGCTCATATTCTCAGAATGATTGCCAGAGAATTCTGTATCTCGACAGCTTAATATTAAGTTGAGAACAACTGGCACTTTGAAATGGAAAGAGATGTTCAGGCAAAATATGCATCACAGATGACATAGTACAAGATAGGAATGCATCCAGAATACTTGTCAGGAGCAATCAGTTTGCAGATAAACCAAGAATTGGAACCAAGAAAACCTGGATAGAAAGTAATAGTACTCCCCTAGAATGTCACATTAACAAGCCACCTCAGAATTTGAATATGATTAATACGGCAGATTTATAGTACATGGTTATTCTAAATAATAGATCCATTTTCAAAAATTTGTATGTATTCAAGTACAAATCCAAAATGAGGAAGCTTTATACCAATGAAAAGAGGAAGTTTCAAAGTTCTTGGTGGGCAGCGGCGGGTGGGCAATGATGGTTTCAGAAGCGACCAGTAGAGTTCTCATGGCAATAGGGCCGTCATTTTGTTTCACTGTCAGTTGTGAGTGAGATGGCGACTGTGGAGCACAGGGTTTTCTGCATTCTTGAGTTTGTGAAAAGTGAGTCACAAGTTGCATTGCAGCAGACATTTTACCAAATTTGGCATTTAACCACCAGCTTGCAAAAGCATTAGTGATTGGTTTAAGAAATTTAAACAGACTAGGAGTGTGTGCAAAGGAAAAAGCACAAGCTGACTACGTGTGTCAGAGGATGATATCCGACGGATTCAAGAAAGTTTGGTGTGCAGTCGCAATGAGTCTACCTATAAAGCCAGTCGAGAACTTGGAATATCCCAGCCAACTGTATGGAAAGTTCTGAGACAGCGGTTGCTGTACGAGCCCCACTGATTACAACTTGCGCAGGCTCTCACCCCCAATGACAAAAAGAAGTTTCTCACATTTTACGGTTATGTGCTAGCAAAGATGGAGGATGACACATTTCTACAGCATGTAATTTTTAGCAATGAAGTGACATTCCACCTTAGTGGTTAAAAGTCAACACACAAGATGTTTGCATGTGGGGTTTGGAAAATCCACATTCACCATTGCAAAATGAAAGAGACTCACTGAAGATCAACGTTTTCTGTGCTGTATCCTGTACAAAGGTTTATGGATCATTTTCCTTTGTGGAAAGAACTGTGACAGGAATCACACATCTGGATATATTGGAACAATGGCTGCTTCCTCAAGTTATGGATGATTCCCAGGACTTCAATTTCCAACAGAATGGAGTTCCGCCCCATTGGCACTGTGATGTTCTAGGCTTTTTGAATGACTCCTTTCCTCAGCACTGGATCGATCGAAGGAGACTTGAGGACCTGGCTCTGCATTTCTGGCCACCGAGATCTCCTGATATCACACCCTGTGACTATTTCGTACGGGGTTGTGTGAAGGAAGCTATTTACATCCTGCCTCTACCAACCACTCTGAACGATTTGCATAACTGGATCACTGCTGCTATGCACTCAGTAACAGCAGATACGCTTTTGCATGTGTGGGACGAGTTTGGCTACAGTGTTGATGTTTGTCGTGCAGCCAATGGTAGCCATATTGAACATTTATAAAATTTATCACATGTCTAATTATTAAATAATTATCAGAAAGTAATCAATTACAAATTATTAAATTTATTAAATTGATGTCAAACATTATGAAAAAAACTTCCTCTTCATTAGTGTAAAGCTTGTTTATTTTCGATTTGTACTTGAATAAATACGAAGTTTTGAAAATGGGTCTGTGGTTATTCCTGATACGCGGAGCAGCAGCGATCATTAAATAACACACCAACATACATTAATACAACTTTATTATGCGAGAATATTTACAACGTCTTACACAGTCGGCAGCACAAAACAGAATGGAAAGCAATATGGTGGCACACAATAGGTCCGTATGGGGCAGAGAGCCTGCTATGGCAGAGATATATTACTCGTAGAGTCAAGAGTCAATAGTCACCACAGAGGCCCCCCCCCCCCCCCCCCCTTGCAGTGCGAAGCACGTTGGTGTGTCAAGTCCTGTGCCAGCCCGGTGGGGGTGGGACACTTGATGGTCACAAAAGCACTTGTCCATGGTGAAATCACACGCACAACACTTGTGAGTAGCTGTAGCAAGCTTGACTGAAGCTAGGACATAATCACTGTGCCAACAGGGTGGAACCACCGGTCGTCTGGCCCGTGATGTAGGCTGCAAGGGGGGAGGAAAGGGGGGAGGGGTGGTGGGCCCATCCAAATCATGATGGGATTCCTGGGAAGGAGGGCAGGTGTCATGTACGTCGGGGTCACTTGCAGAGTGCTCCTGCAAGGTCCACGCAGGTTTCACCCGGTGGAGTGAAACAGTTACTGGTTTGCCATTGTTAAGTATCGACAATGTGGAAGGGCCTCGGGACAGGACTTTAAACGGACCGGTGTAGGGAGGCTGCAGGGTTGTCCGTACTGTGTTGTCATGTAACATTATAAATTCACATGTGGCCAGTTCCTTATGCATGAACACACGAGGCCTACAGTGGGCAAGGGAGGTTTGATGAGCGCGATGTGCCCTTGGATGCTCTCGACGAGTGCTGGGAGCTCGGAAGAACTTGGTAGCGGCGCATCCTCGACGAATTCGGCTGGTAAAACCAGAGGCTCCCCGTAAAGGATCTTGGCGAGGGAGGCTTGCAAGTCCTCTTTGTATGCGGTGCGGAGGCCTAGCAAAACCCAGGGGAGAGCGTCAGACCACTGGCCACTGTGTCACATATGTGCGGCTTTAAGCGTGCGGTGCCAGCACTCCACAAGTCCATTGGCCTGGGGATGATAAGCGGTTGTGTGAAACTTTGCGACACCACAGTACAAACAGAGGGAGGCGAACAGCTGTGATTCAAACTAGCTGGTCAGTGAGTTGGGGCTTTCAAATCGGGAAATCCAAGTGGCAACGAAGGTCCGAGCCACAGACTCAGCCGAAATATCTTCCAAAGGGACTGCCTTGACCCATCTAGTGACCCTACCAATAACGGATAGGATATATCCAAAGCCCTTGGAGGGAGGGAGGGAGGGGATCTACAATATCAATATGGGCATGTCGTAGACGTCCTTTAGGTGTGTCGAAAGTGCATGGCGGAGGAAGTGCATGGCGACCCACTTTAGCTCTCTGACACGGTATGCAGGCATGAGCCCACATCCTACAATCATGTTTAACACCAGGCCATACGTACCTTTCCGTGAGCAATCTGGTGGAGGCTTTGATGCCTGGGTGAGCTAGGTTGTGGAGTGCATCAAAAACAGAGCGGCGGAGAGCTGCGGGTATGAGAGGGCGGGGGCTACCAGTGGAAATATCACACCAGACCAGTTCTGTGGTGCTGGGGAATGCACGTTGTTCCAGTTGAAGGGAAGAGGTTGTGTCTTGTTGCAAGGCATGAATATCAGGGTCTTTGGTTTGCTGGCAGGCCAGGTTGGTAAGGTTAAGTGGGGTAGTGATAATGTTGACGCGAGACAGGTAGTCAGCGAATACGCCAGCACCTCGGATATATTGTGCATCAGTGGAATATTGGGATATGAAATCCATATGGCGGAAGCATCGTGGCGGGAGATCGCGTGAGGGGTTACGGATTGCATCTGCCAAGGGTCTGTGATCTGTATAAATCGTGAATGGGCGACCCTCGACATCGGCTTTGAAATATTTGACCGCCTTGTACAGGGCGAGGAGTTCACGGTTGAAGGCAGTCCATTTGGACTCGGATTTGGTTAATTTCTTGGAGAAGAAACGGAGGGGTTGGGGGGTATCCAATACATGTTGCTGAAGGACCGCACCAATTGCGGTGTCACTCGCATCAGCTGTAATAGAAATGGGTGCATCGGGAACAGGGTGAGCGAGTGTGACTGCTTTAGAGAGGGTGGTTTTGAGATTTTTGAATGAATCGGCCATCTCCAGTGCCCAAACGAGTTTGCGTTTGCCTTCAGTATCCTTACCCACCAGAGCGTCGGTCAGAGGGATCTGGATAGATGCAGCATGGGGCAGGTGGCGCCTGCAGAAGTTCACCATGCCTAGAAAACGGCGAAGTTCAGCGAAGTCCTCTGGGGAAGGGAGGCTAAGTATGAGTTCAACCCGAGAGGAGGTAGGGCGGACGCCCTCGGCCGTGACTGTGTGACCTAAGAAGGTGACCTCAGGACTGCTAAGCTGAGACTTCTCGTGGTTGATGTCCACTCCATTAGCAGCGAGCAATGCAAGCACTCTGGAAAGATGGAGAGTGTGTTCCTCAGGTGAGGGAGAGAAAATCAGTATATCGTCTAAGTAGGCATAGGCGAAAGGAAGGTCAAACAACAGTGCGTTGATGAAGCGTTGTCATATCTGTGCGGCGTTTTTGAGACCATATGGCATGGAACAGTACTCGAAGAGGCCAAATGGAGTGATTATGGCTGTCTTGGGGATGTCGTCGAGGAACATGGGAATCTGATGATATGCTTTGCTACAATCGAGAACGGAGAAGATCTGGGAACCATGCAGCATCTGGGTGAAATCTTGAATGTGGGGGATAGGGTAGTTATCGATGGTAGTGTGTGCGTTAAGAGCACGGTAGTTACCACAGAGGCTGAAAGTACCGTCCTTCTTCGGCACGAGATGGATTGGTGACGACCAGTTACTATCAAATTGACGGAGAATGTTGGAATCCAAAAGATCTTTAACAATGTCTTTAGCACGGCGAAGTTTCTGCACGTTTAGGCGCGCACCTTATGCTGCACAGGGGGTCCTTCCGTTGTGTTTATTCTGTGGCACGTGCCATTGGCAATTGCATGCAAAAACGTGGGAGAAGCAGAAGGGGTAGTGGCAGGGGGAAGGGGTAGGGGCAGAGGCTGGCCGAACCGTTAATGGGATCACAGCTGCAGAACAATGTCCAGGCTGAGGAGGCGTGTCCACGATTGCAAGAATGGGTATGCAGAGTTGTAGAAGCTGCTGTTGTGTCCTTAACAGTTGTGCATACACTTTGTCAATGCGAAGACGCAGGTCGGCATTCTGAGTGTGCAACGCATCGACATCTGAATGCTCGCACAAGAAAGCTGAGAGAGCAGAAGAAAGGTTTGCAGCAAGTGACATACACTCTGAAAGGGCAGAGAGTGAACAGTCAGTAGAAACTTCGAGCTGAGGGGGAGAATGTTGTGACGCACCAGGAACACTCGAACTGGAGACGTGAGTCAGAAAGCCGGCTTGCAGATTAGGCAAGAGGGCATAGTGATGAAGAAAATCGAGGCCCAGTACAGGTGCATCAACTTCCGTGACTTAAAATGTCCAGGGGAAAACCTAATCTGGGGCAAATTTACGCAAGAGATGTGAGGAACCTAGCACTGGAATCAGGGAATTGTTAGCAGCTATCAGTGGCGGTGCAGATAAGGGATCTATGTTAGCGGCGAGGGAGGGCGCGATAACACTAATGTCGGCTCGAGTGTCCACTAGAAAAGGAAGTTTGGTGTTGGTGTCTTCGACGAAGAGGTGCGAAGCGGATGACAATGCAGCAGGCGTTGGACGAGATGCCGGTAGGCGCCGTGAGGCAGCGTGGTGGGACGTGGCGCCTAGATGTGCCCACCATAAGTCTTTGGGAAAGCGCATGGGGGTTTGCATTTGTGAGCCACGTCACCAAAGTTAGCGTGGAACCAGCAATAAGGAGAGCCAGCTTGCGGTGCAGGAGTATGGCTGGGTGGTGAGGTGGCCTGCTGCGTGGCCGGAGTGTACTCAGGTGCTCGCATGGCCGTCTCCAGTGACCTTTGGGGCGGCAATGTAAAAGTAGGTAGTGCAGTCCTGCGACCTCGGGGTGGCGGGGCTGTTGCTAGCGCTGCCAGTGAGGCACATGTCTTGCCATGGCCGCGGGTAGGCTTGGCTTCTGTTACTGCATAATACGTGGGGGCGGTGGATGCCGGACTCGAATGCTGGAGGTACCGGTGTTGAATGATGCTGTAGGCATGGTCGGCGATGCGCAGGCGTGCTTCAAGGGGCGCAGAGACATGGGACAATAGCTGCAGTTGTAGCTCAGAAGGAAGTTTAAGTAGTCAACTTGTCCAAAGTGCGACGTCTGGTAGAAAGTATGTGTCCACAAGGGCGCGTAAGTGGCGCCACAGCTGTGATGTGTTCCTCATGAATAATGCGTTGGATCGACTCAGCAGGAGGACAGGATAAGCGTTCAATAAAACAAGCTTTAGCAAATTCGTACTTATTCTGCACGGGAGGCGAAAGCAGCAGATCGCTAATAAGATCCGTGTGATCATGCAAGTGACTAAGAAGGTACACAAATTGGGCTTCATCGTCTAGGACACCGTGAATGTCCGACATTTTATCCACTAATGCAAACCATGTCTTAGGGTTCTCTGTTTGTAGGGCTGGCAGTTTTGGGCATCTGCTAGGCGCGAGGTACTGAGGAATGGTCGGTGCAGTGAACACACTACTTGGAGGTGCAGACGGTGTAGCAGTGTAGAGTGGTGCCAAATCGGGATTGTAGGCACCAGGAGACTGGCACAGAGTAGCTGTACTAATCATGTTATTAGGGACAAAACCACACGATTTACAAGAGCAGGAGTGCAAGAAGAGAATTCAGTCTTGACATGTGAGTTCCGTTGCATAGTGTGGGTAGGTACAGTTGCTGGGGCCCCAGCTGGTGGGGGCACGGGTGGGTGAGGAAGACTCTCCAGTACCATGAAAACAGGTGCAGTTCGGACTGGTGAGCATGCGACCGGTGTTTGCCAAGCGAAAGAACCCGGCGCGGAAGTTGATGAAACGTTGTGGAGCAGTGCGGGTGGGGCGGCCGGTACCGCCGCGGGCAGTAGGCATGCGGGAGCTGGTAACAATGGGTGCGGGAGTGTAGCGGGCACAGTTGAAACAGACGCGGCAGAGATGGACGAAACCATTGGGAAAACGTGAAGAAGACGAACAGGAGCCGGGATGGCGCGTGGCACGGGAGACGCAGCTGCATCATACCTGAGCGGATGTAAGATGTCCGTGGAGAGTTGCGTAGTCTGTGGCTGTAGAGCAGGCGTCATGTGTGGGTGCAGCAGATGAGCAGGAATGGCAGGCGCTGGCAGTGCTGGGGTGTCGATAATCAGAATACAGTCCGAAGGTCGTGAGGCAGCCGTAGGCGCGGGAACGTGCTGCGGCGGCCAAGCGGAAACCGTTGAGGTTATCTCGGGGCCACGTAGGTTAAAATCTGGTTGACAGCAGAGTTAACTTTGGCACTGAAACTGAGGTGTGGTTTCCGGTATGGGTTCATTTTTCACTTTGAAAAACTGCGTCTGAGAAGTCAGATCACAGGGACTTGTTGTTGTTAAAACATTGTTCGTAACACAACACAAATCACTGTTAATACCACTCGCGAATTGAACTAAAACAGATCGGGGTCACCAATGTGGTTATTCCTGATATGCGGAGCGGCGGCAATCATTAAATAACACACCAACATACAGTACCACAACTTTGTTATGCGAGAATATTTACGACGTCTTATACAGTCGGCAGCACAAAACAGAATGGAAAGCAATATGGCGGTGCACAATAGGTCCGCATGGGTCAGAGAGCCTGCTATGGCAGAGATATACCACTCGTAGAGTCAATAGTCGCCACAGGTCCATCATTTAGAATAATCCTGTACTTCGTGAATAGAAAGCATTTCCATGACCACGGAAATTTATTTCTAAGGAACTATCCTAGAGGTTTTATGTAGTAGCTTAACTAATTAGGGTTTTTATGGTTGTACAAGGGGGCGACAATAAAGTAACGGGACTGATTTTTTCCCTCCTTAGGGTGGCAACCCTACATCCTGCTACCTCAGGCAGTGTGTGACCTTGGTATTTCCTCACCACATCGCCAAGTGGCGTGCACCTAAATGTTTCAATTGGGAATAGCAACTTGAAAAGTGGAGTACTGTATTTGCCCTTCATCACAACAATGGAATCTCGAAACATTCTGCAGTGATGTCCCAGCCCTTTCTGTTGAAACTCTGTGAGAATGCTGTAATATTGTCGCAGAAGAAGCTGAAGAGCACCGTGGTGTAGTGGGTAGTATACTAATCTGTTGCATGGAGGATCGGGAGTTCAAAACTCACCTGGACTGTACAATTTTAATTTCTATATTCAGTTCAAGTACATTCTAGAAGTATCCACAAATATCAAGAACCATTGTACTGGAATGTTCTGTAGCTGTACATATACTGTATGTGTTCTGGCTGGAGGCAGTTCACTCTTGTATGTGCAAGTGCTGAATAAACCTTCGTTAAGTGAAGTTAGTGTTCGCCATTCATGTGATTACACCTTCTTCTATGTGACATTATGCTGGTGGAGGCGCTGGGTATTGGAACTTGTGACAGTGCACATTATCGAAGACACAGTGAATGGGCCACGATAGAGCCGCCGTTTAGGTGGCGAGAAACCCAAGTTCGAGCCATATTCAACAGATCGCAATCTATCGGAGACAGAAGAAGAAGAATACGTTATGATGACAGCAACTGCGTGCCACCACATGAGACATCCATCCGGGTTCTCTGGTGACGATGGCCAAGCTCCAAACAAGTGGCCGAAGGTATATGAGCATACAGCCAGATTTAACAAATGGGATGACACCATGTATTTGGCTAACGTATTTTTCCACTTGGAAGGCACTGCCAAGCAATGGTATGAGAACAACGAGGAGAAGTTCACAAGCTGGGAAGTATTCCAGTCGGAACTGCTTAACTATTTTGGGGACACATAATGACAGAAGTGCAAGGCTGAAGATAAAGTGCAGGGCACAGCGTTCAGGAGAAACTACAGCATCCTAAATTCAAGACGTCTTGGAGCTGTGTAAAATAGTGAATCCTAGAATGAAGGAGGAAGATAAGGTTGCACATATCATGATGAAGGGACATGTATCAAGCCCTACTCCTGAAGGAGGTTTCGACAGCAGACGACTTCTTAAAATGGTGCCAGTATATCGAGACAATGCATCAAAAAAGAATTACATGCAAGAAGTTTGAATGGCTTCCATATGTCGTAGCGATGTCTGTGATGTAGGAAGCAACTGATTTCACAAGTGTTCTTTATCAGATAGTGAGAGAGGAAGTTCAGAAGGCACTTGGATTGCAAGGCGAGCAAAAAACCGAGACGCTTCAAGAGGTCATAAGGGAGGTAGTGGCACAGTAATTGAACCCAATTTCTCGTCCTTCATTTCCCTTTAAAACAGTGAGAAAGTCTAGACCCAGGTGGAGTTACGTTCCTACTATGCTTCATGAGGAACCTGTTTGGGCACCGAGGAAGACTGACATGTGGAGGACCCAGGATAACCAACCACTATGTTGCCACTGCGGACGATGGGGATATGTGGTGCTCTATTGTCGAGAAAGGCGGCGGATATTTGATGACGCCCGCGCCAGAAGACAGTAGACTGATCTTAGCTGACACCATCTCTGGGACAATGAAAATGAACAAGAAGATGTGGTGCAGGACGACCTAGGTCACCATCGCCACAAGGTAGCTGCTGGAGAGGACGCTCCCCAACACGACGATTAAGATCTCCATCGCCGTTTAGAAGCTCCAGCTGACTACCTAGCTGCCGCAACCTGGAAAACAAAAGAGTGCGACCTTCCCTGGAGGTGAGGCTGCCGAAGAGAAAAATCCTCCGCTGTCGATCACTACAAAAATGATAGGGAACTACATCAATTTCCTCATGGATGGCCGACCAGCCCAAGCTCTTGTGGATTCTGGAGCATCATATTCAGTCATTTCGGAGAAGTACCGTCGTCATCTGCAGGAAACCGTATTCATCGACAGCAAAACATCTCTGCTGATGGTGGCTAATGGGAAATATGTAAAACCTACAGGAAGATGTACCATTCATGTGGGTATAAGCGGCCATACAAAGCCCTTTGAATTCATCGTCTTACAAGGGTGTAGTCATGACGTCATTCTCGGATGGGACTTTTTGAAAGCTTCTCAGGCAATTATAGATTGTGGTCACTCGAAGATTATGCTAGATGAGATGAGATTCTGTGGACAGGAAGATGCGCATCCAAGTGTGTGGAGACTATGTGTGCTGGATGAAGTCAGTGCTAGAAAGGTAACTGTCACGTGTCATGCCATGGATCTTGTAGTGGAAAGCAAGAGAAGCATACCACTGAAGAATAACTTTGTCATCCCAGCCTCTGTTGTCTCGTTTAAGAACGGATTCGGTGAATTGTGAATAGTTAGCTGACGCGAAGAACCGCAGACCCTTTCAAGACGCCTGAGCGTAGCAAATGCTGAGCCATTAATTGAAGAACAGCTGATCGTCATAGAAACCTCCCACGCCAAGTCAATGGGCGAAATTAGTGCTACTACTACGAGACGAGATCTTCTATCTCGACTATCACCAGATCTCAGTAAGGAGCAACAGAAGAAGCTACTTGTCATTTTTCAAGTGTTCTCTCAATGCTTCAATCCACAGGTGAAGACCAAATTAGACAAATCAACGGTGAAGCACCGGATTAGCACTGGAGACCATCAACCAATAAGCCAGAGAGCACACCATGCGTCAGCAATGGAACATAGAATAATTCGCGACGAGGTAAAGAAAATGATGAAGAACGACATTATTCAGCCCTTGCAGAACCCATGGTAGTCACCAGTGGTTGGTTGGTTGTTTCGGGGAAGGAGACCAGACAGCAAGGTCATTGGTCTCATCGGATTAGGGAAGGACGGGGAAGGAAGTCGGCCGTGCCCTTTGAAAGGAACCATCCCGGCATTTGCCTGGAGCGATCTAGGGAAATCACGGAAAACCTAAATCAGGATGTCCGGACGCGGAATTGAACCGTCGTCCTCCCGAATGCGAGTCCAGTGTCTAACCACTGCGCCACCTCACTCAGTCACCAGTGGTCCTCGTCAGGAAGAAGGATGGCACTTGGCGCTTTTTGTTGGTTACAGTAAGCTTAATAAGATAACTAAAAAGGACGTTTACCTCTTCCACGAATGGACGATACACTAGATTGTCTGAAGGGGGATAAGTTTTTCTCAACCATGGACATATACTCGGGATACTGGCAAATCGAAGTAGATGAGGCTGTTCGTGAGAAAACTGATTTCATCACCCCTGTATGAGTTTAAGGTAATGCCATTTGGTTTGCGTAATACACCAGCAACTTTTGAACGGATGATGGATAATCTTCTAAGTCACCTGAAGTGGACGATGTGTTTTTGTTATTTAGATGGCATTATAGTGTTCTCAGAGACATTTGATGAACATATAAAAAGACTGAGGGCCGTTCTTAAGTGTCTCCAACAAGGCGGACTGAAACTTAAGACAAGAAAGTGTCTCTTTGGAGCAAAAAATACTTGGACACCTTGTATCAAATGAAAGTGTGCGGCCCGACCCAGAAAAGGTGAGATCTATAACGGAATTTCCTATTCCTAAAACTATTAGAAATGTGAGAAGCTTCCTCAGACTATGTTCTTATTACCGCCGTTTTACCGAAGACTTTTGGATCAAAGCCAGGCCACTCCAGGAGTTGTTAAAAGCTGATGCTAAATTTATCTGGGGTGGTGCTCAACAAGATTCTTTCGATGTGCTGCGAAAAGCTCTGACGACTGACCCTGTACTTGGTCTGTATGATGAGGGAGCACCTACAGAACTACACACAGATGCCAGTGGGTATGGGATTGGTGCTGTTCATGTACAAATTTTGGATGGAAAAGAGAAGGTTATAGCTTATGCTTCAAGGACACTTACAAAAGCCGAAAGAAACTACTCACCTACAGAAGGAGAATGTCTTGCTGTGATCTGGGCCATGTGCAAATTTCGACAGTATCTCTATGGAAGGCCATTCACAGTTGCGACAGACCATCATTCATTTTGTTGGTTGACAGGTCTTAAGGAACCAACAGGATGACTCGCCAGGTGGGCACTACATCTTCGAGAATATGACATTACCATAGTGTACAAAAGTTGAAGAAAACACCAAGATGCCGACTGTCTCTCAAGAAACCCTGTGCAAAACCATCAAGACTTTGATGAAGATAGTGACTGTCTCACTGCACTTCAGCATCTCTCTGACGAGCAGAGGAAGGACGCCAAGATATCTCAAATTACGCTTGCCTTAAATCGGTCGGAGGATGTAAAAGGACAATTTAAGGTAGTTAATGGATTACTTTGCAAGAAAAAGTTTGATCCGTTTGGAAATAGGTGGCTACCAGTTATTCCTAAACACATGCACTTAGATGTTCTACAGATATTCCATGACACACCTGAGGCCAGACATTCAGGATTTATTAAGACATACGATAGGACCCACAAGAGATTTTTTGTGGCCAGGTTTATTTAAGTGTCCGTCACTATGTGTCACACTGTGGTAAGTGCCAGAGGAGAAAGGCAGTTCCTCAGAAACCACCTAGCCGACTCATACCAATTCCACCAGCCGAAACGCCTTTCCAGCGTGTTGGGATTGGCCTCAAAAAAAAAAAAAAAAAATGTTCAAATGGCTCTGAGCACTATGGGACTCAACATCTTAGGTCATAAGTCCCCTAGAACTTAGAACTACTTAAACCTAACTAACCTAAGGACATCACACACACCGATGCCCGAGGCAGGATTCGAACCTGCGACCGTAGCAGTCCCGCGGTTCCGGACTGCAGCGCCAGAACCGCTAGACCACCGCGGCCGGCGGATTGGCCTCCTCGGACGATTTCCAATGTCTGCTAGTGGCAATAGATGGATTATTGTTTCTACATCTACATCTACATGGATACTCTGCAAAGTGCCTGGCAGAGGGTTCATCAAACCACCTTCACAATTCTCTATTATTCCAGTCTCGTATAGAGCGCGGAAAGAATGAACACCTATATTTTTCCGTACGAGCTCTCATTTCCCTAACAAAATATTTTCACATTGGGAGGAGAAAGTTGGTGATTGGAATTTCGTGAGAAGATTCCGTTGCAACGAAAAACGCCTTTCTTTTAATGATTTCCTGCCCAAATCCTGTATCATTTCTGTAACACTCTCTCCCTTATTTCGCGATAATACAAAACGTGCTGCCTGTCTTTTAACTTTTTCGATGTACTCCGTCAGTCCTATCCGGTAAGGATCCCACACCGTGCAGCAGCATTCTAAAAGAGGACGGACAAGTCTAGTGTAGGCAGTCTCCTTTGTAGGTCTGTTACATTTTCTTAGTGTCCTGCCAATAAAACGTAGTCTTTGGTTAGCCTTCCCCACAACATTTTCTGTGTGTTCCTTCCAATTTAAGTTGTTCGTAATTGTAATATCTAGGTATTTAGTTGAGTTTACGGCTTTTAGATTACACTGATTTATCGTGTAACCGAAGTTTAACGAGTTCCTTTTTGCATTCATGTGGATGACCTCAAAGTTTTCATGTTGGGTTAACTGCCACTTTTCGCACCGTTTAGATATCTTTTCTAAATCGTTTTGCAGTCTGTTTTGATCTTCTGATGACTTTATTAGTCGATAAACGGCAGTGTCATCGACGAAAAACCGACGACGGCTGCTCATATTGTGTCCCAAATCGTTTATACAGATAAGGAATAGCAAAGGGCCTATAACACTATCTTGGGGAACGCCAAAAATCACTTCTGTTTTACTCGATGACTTTCCGTCAGTTACTACGAACTGTGACCTCTCTGACAGAAAATCACACATCCAGTCACATAACTGAGACGATATTCCATAAGCACGCAATTTCACTACGAGCCGCTTGTGTGGTACAGTGTCAAAAGCCTTCCGTGAATGCAGAAATACGGAATCGATCTGAAATCCCTTGTCAATAGCACTCAACACTTCATATGAATAAAGAGCTAGTTGTGTTTCACAGGAACGATGTTTTCTAAACCCTTGTTGACTGTGTGTCAATAGACCGCTTTCTTCGATGTAATTCCTAATGTTCGAACACAATACATGTTCTAAAATCCTGCTGCATATAAACGTTAACGATATGGGCCTGTAATTTAGTGGGTTTTTTGAATATTGGTGTGACCTGTGCAACTTTCCAGTCTTTGGGTACGAATCTTTCGCCGAGCGAACGCCGAAAGGAACGTAATTGGTATACAGTCTGGACCAGAAGACTTACTTTTATTAAGTGATTTAAGTTTCTTCACTACTCCGAGGATATTTACTTCTACGTTACTCCTGTTGGCAGCTGTTCTCGATTCGAATTCTGGAATATTTACTTCGTCTTCTTTTGTGAAGGCATTTCGGAAGGCTGTGTTTAGTAACTTTGCTCTGGCAGCACTGTCTTCGATAGTATCTCCATTCCTATCGCGCAGAGAAGACATTGATTGCTTCTTGCCGCTAACTTACTTCACATACGACCAGAATCTCTTTGGATTTTCTGCCAGGTTTCGAGACAAAGCTTTTTTTGGAAACTGTTATAAGCATCTCGCATTGAAGTCCGTGCTAAATTTCGAGCTTCTGTAAAAGATCGCCAATCTTGGGGATTTTGCGTCTGTTTAAATTTGGCATGTTTGTTTCTTTGTTTCTGAAACAGTGTTCTAACCCGTTTTGTGTACCAAGGAGGACCAGCTCCGTCGTTTGTTAATTTATTTGGTATAAACCTAAATTGCTACCGATAGTATTTCTTTGAATTTAAGCCACATCTGGTCTACACTTATATTATTAATGTGGAATGAGTGGAGATTGTCTCTCAGGAAGGCGTCAAGTGAATTTTTATCTGCTTTTTTGAATAGGCTTATTTTTCGAGAATTTGGGGATTACAATACACAGTTACGCTACGACAACCCTGTGTTCACTAATCCCTGAATCGGTTTTGATGCTTGTTATTAATTCAGGATTATTTGTTGCTAAGAGGTCAAGTGAGTTTTCACAACTGTTTACTATTCGCGTGGGTTCATGAACTAACTGCTCGAAATAACTTTCGGAGAATGCGTTTAGGACAATTTCGGATGATAATTTATGCGTACCTCCGGAATTAAACATGTATTTTCGCCAAGATATCGAGGGTAAATTAAAGTCACCACCAAATACACTCTTGGAAATTGAAATAAGAACACCGTGAATTCATTGTCCCAGGAAGGGGAAACTTTATTGACACATTCCTGGGGTCAGATACATCACATGATCACACTGACAGAACCACAGGCACATAGACACAGGCAACAGAGCATGCACAATGTCGGCACTAGTACAGTGTATATCCACCTTTCGCAGCAATGCAGGCTGCTATTCTCCCATGGAGACGATCGTAGAGATGCTGGATGTAGTCCTGTGGAACGGCTTGCCATGCCATTTCCACCTGGCGCCTCAGTTGGACCAGCGTTCGTGCTGGACGTGCAGACCGCGTGAGACGACGCTTCATCCAGTCCCAAACATGCTCAATGGGGGACAGATCCGGAGATCTTGCTGGCCAGGGTAGTTGACTTACACATTCTAGAGCACGTTGGGTGGCACGGGATACATGCGGACGTGCATTGTCCTGTTGGAACAGCAAGTTCCCTTGCCGGTCTAGGAATGGTAGAACGATGGGTTCGATGACGGTTTGGATGTACCGTGCACTATTCAGTGTCCCCTCGACGATCACCAGTGGTGTACGGCCAGTGTAGGAGATCGCTCCCCACACCATGATGCCGGGTGTTGGCCCTGTGTGCCTCGGTCGTATGCAGTCCTGATTGTGGCGCTCACCTGCACGGCGCCAAACACGCATATGACCATCATTGGCATCAAGGCAGAAGCGACTCTCATCGCTGAAGACGACACGTCTCCATTCGTCCCTCCATTCACGCCTGTCGCGACACCACTGGAGGCGGGCTGCACGATGTTGGGGCGTGAGCGGAAGACGGCCTAACGGTGTGCGGGACCGTAGCCCAGCTTCATGGAGACGGTTGCGAATGGTCCTCGCCGATACCCCAGGAGCAACAGTGTCCCTAATTTGCTGGGAAGTGGCGGTGCGGTCCCCTACGGCACTGCGTAGGATCCTACGGTCTTGGCGTGCATCCGTGCGTCGCTGCGGTCCGGTCCCAGGTCGACGGGCACGTGCACCTTCCGCCGACCACTGGCGAAAACATCGATGTACTGTGGAGACCTCACGCCCCACGTGTTGAGCAATTCGGCGGTACGTCCACCCGGCCTCCCGCATGCCCACTATACGCCCTCGCTCAAAGTCCGTCAACTGCACATACGGTTCACGTCCACGCTGTCGCGGCATGCTACCAGTGTTAAAGACTGCGATGGAGCTCCGTATGCCACGGCAAACTGGCTGACACTGACGGCGGCGGTGCACAAATGCTGCGCAGCTAGCGCCATTCGACGGCCAACACCGCGGTTCCTGGTGTGTCCGCTGTGCCGTGCGTGTGATCATTGCTTGTACAGCCCTCTCGCAGTGTCCGGAGCAAGTATGGTGGGTCTGACACACCGGTGTCAATGTGTTCTTTTTTCCATTTCCAGGAGTTTATTATCGTATGAGTTGGGTACGTGTTTGAAATCAAACTCAAGTTTTCTTTGAACCTTTCACCTGATTTGGGAGGTCGGTAAAAGGATCCAATCATTATTTTATTCCGGTTGCCAACAATGACCTCTGCCCTTACGAACTCGCAGGAAGTATCAACTTCAATTTCACGACAAGATAAACTACTTCTGACAGCAACAAACATGCCACCGCCAACTGTGTTTAGCCAATCCTTTCGGAACACCGTTAGGTTCTTCGCAAAAATTTCGACTGAGCTTATAACCGGATTTAACCAGCTTTCAGTGCCTGCAACGATTTGAGCATCAGTGCTTTCTATTAGCGCTGGGAGCTCTGATACTTTCCCAACACAGCTACGACAATTGCAACTGTTATACCAATGGTTCCTGTATCTACGTTCTTCCTATGTTCGGCCTGCACCCTTTGTCACTGAAGCCCTTCTTGTGTTTTCCCAAGACCCTCTAACCTAAAAAAACCGCCCAGTCCACGCCACACAGCCCCTGCTACCCGTGTAGCCGCCTCCTGCGTATAGTGGACTCCTGACGTATTCAGTGGAACGCGAAACCCAAGCACTCTTTGGCGTAAGTCGAGGAATCTGCAGCCTATACAGTCGCAGAACCGTGTGAGGCTCTGATTCAGTCCCTCCACTCGGCTCTGTACCAGAGGTCCGCAAACGGTCCTGTCAACTATGCTGCAAATTGTCAGCTCTGCTTTCATCTTGCAAGCAAGACTGGCAGCCTGAAACGTCCCCTTAGAACAACTTATACACGACTGTGCTTAACCTGACACACAATGTTTTTAGCGCAACGCAATCTGACTTTCAATAATCCCTACAAAACAATGGCCCTGACTAACTTTAATCTATACCTTTCACAAATCACTTACCTCACAAAAATCTTCGTTACTGGAACTACTGCAATACAGCGAGCGCCACTACTGCCAGCTAAATAGAAGATTCAAACTACTGAAGGCACTAACTACTGATAGTCTTAGCAAATGAAAGATTCTAATAGAGAACAAACAATGTATTTACCTCAATATTCATAATATATACAGCATTTCATGACATTTTTCAAAACTCCGCCATCTCTCTCCCCACATCCACCACTGCTGGCGGCTCACCTCCAACTGCGCAACGCTACGCGCTGTTCACATCCAGCTATAGCAGTTCATGACAACAATGACAGACAACAATGCAAACTAGCCACAGACTGCACACAGCACAGCCAGTGATTTTCATACAGAGCGCTACGTGGCATTACCAATATAAAAATCTAAACAGCCTACTTACATAAAGAAAACATAAACAGCCTACTTACATAAAGAAAACATAAACAGCCTACTTACATAGCCCCCATGCTCCCCACAAAAAATTTTACAAATTTTTTTGGCCAGTGGCCAATAATGATTTGATAAAATTTTTCATAATTACAATAACAAAGAAATCAAATGCACACACTTATTTATACAATGTTGGTCAAAAGCTAAAATTTTCTCACAGTCCATAAAGACAGTCCTGATCATTCATCACAGTGAAACTGCCGTTTGTTTTCTCAAAGTCTGAGCAGTAAAAGACAATGCACACGGAAGTAGTGGATTTCCATGCAGTCTTGAAGAAGTAGTGTTGTCCTTCCAACTGAAAGACAGTGCTGACTCTTGACATGCTGACAGGTAATGGGCCACAACAGAGCAAACCCACAGCAGAGTCAGTCGACGTTTTGAAGAAGATTGGTAGGTAGGTCATCACAGAGCAGACCCACTGCAGTCCTTGTAGAGATGGCCAGCAGCCATCTGCTGCGACTGTGCAGGTGCACAATCACCATCGAAGAATCTTGCAGAGAAGATAGCAAGTCCATAAACCATCACTTGTGCACGCACAAAGTTTTAGGAATTGTCTTTAGAACCAGCAATGCTGTTATCCAGTCCCTTGCTGAATTATCAACACACGTGCAAACACTAACAGTCCCTGCTTCTCACATATTGTCCATATACTATGACCAACAGAAATGTGTGCAGTGAAATGAATGCTTAGAAGTTACTTAATTTGATTAACTGGTGTCAATTACAATTATATAACATAAGAATACAATTACAAAGATACAAAATACATCATTAAAAACATAACAATACAGATAACATTTGTAGTAATAGGGGCTTTACAAAAGAATAGAAATAAACATATACATCAGTGTTACAGGAATGATGACATGAGTACAAAAATAAAAGATCAGAATCACTTTTGAAACGTCAACTTCACACATGAGCATTAAAACAAAACAGAATAAATAATGTCTAAGCATCTTTACAAAGTAAATAACAGAGTATTAGAAAAATTCTACAACGTAGCTCTCATCAGCTAAACACATAAAGACAGGAAAAACACAAATACACAAGGGTACACAAACATGTAGTGGGATAACACAAAAGGAAAGGACAGGGTTTGTTTTACTGCAGTATTTTGCAAACAAAACTTTCTTTACTTCTCGGAGATCTCCCTTCATTCATCATTATTCCCAAAAAGTCCTATCTATACCTCCTTCCTGTATTCTATTCATATTTCTTTCAAAATAATTATTTCTGATTGTACAATACTCATTGGGGCCCAAATCTTTTTCATATAACTTCGCAATGCATTCTTTACCTATTCTCCATAGTCAGTTTCTTATATAGTCTATCCCCTCTTAAGCTAACTTAAATCTACTGAGCTCAGATATATATACCAAGGGACGAGGCAATGCAGCATCACATAAAACAGTAAATATAAACAGCAATGAAAAAAACGCAGATTTGCGAAGCAAGCAGCATTAAGAAATTACAAAGCAATTGTAATATTACAACTAATATAAGGCAATGTGCAGCAACAATAAATATAAGTCAGTAGTAAAACTAGCTTAGAAAAGTAACACAAAGTCAAATTCAGTAACACTATGCCTGGCAAACAGCAGCAGCAACTTATATCTAAACATGACATAGCTCAAGCAAAAAAAATATTACACTAAAATGGCCATGTCTAATACCTATGTCACATCTTAACATTAGAGTGAGGCATCACAAAAACTTACACTAGTAGATAAGTTACCAAATCGTAAAAAAATTATTTATGCAATTCCTGTGAAGGGAAATGTCTTTTTGTGCTCCCTCATTTTTTTTTTTGGATAGATCATAAAATTATTTACTGGATCTGTAGGCATAAAATATTTATATTAGTACATATATTAAATTTTATTTTAACCAATGCTGCAGTGCAGCTAGAAACTTGATATTAAACAAAATGTGTAAATAAATACATAAAGCAAGCCGTATGGCATTTTTCTCAAGTAGCAAGACAATAGCTGTGAAATGTTTCTCATCGTTTCATTAGGCATTTCAGTAAATATCATAAATTACGAGCTCCACAGTATGCTTTCAATAAGGAGATGTCAGTAGCGCGGACAATGGCCTTCCCTTTCTTTTTTTTTACCTGTGCTTCTGACGAGGCACTCACACTAATGGCTTGTTCCCCAGGTGTCTGACACACCTGGGTGCCCACGACGCATTATGTGCAGGTGGTCACTTAACTTTCTTACGGAAATATTTATGACAGCAGTTTCTGCTACAGTGACAGTCTCATATAAAAATATTTCACAGGTCAAGAATTTGCGTTGCAAATGTGTAGAAACAAAATCCTATGAATATAACAGTGTCCAAAAAATTTTCGCCGGCATTGTGATACATTCACGCATTTACACACATTTCATAACTCTTAAAGTACGATTCTTGGTTTCCAACATCCTTTTTCACAAGTTTGCGTCCCTAACCACTATTCATTACTCCTTACCTTATTTGTCGACACTTCTTCAATATTGCATCATAACAGATAAGTAGCATAATCAAATAACTCATATAGCATCAGCCTATTAATCATAAACATACCTCAGCAGCATAATACACATCGTCATCGTAATAATAACATCATAACACCTCAGTCAAATCTCAAAATCGTCGTAGCTTCCTCCAATAATTTCAAAACCTAACAAAATTCTCTGCTCATGTCAAAAGTGTCATCTGCCTCAAACGTACTTTAAAATCATGCTCCCTTACCAAATACATCATTCAAAGCCCTCATAGTATCACAATGGTACCAAAAAAATATGAACAGTGCACAAAGTACAGACAAAATACAATTTCGTAAGTGTGAAGTAATCCAACTCTGTAATTGCGTAAACATGTGTCACTGACGTAGTAAAAAAGATGTTTGTTTCTCTGTTAAATGATCAGATAGCTGTGTAATTTATGTGTTAGAGAAATATGGTACCGATGTGTTAAATTGTATAAACAAATACCATATTAGCTAGGGCTCCTTGTGCTTGCAAAACAGATGGTACACAAAGTAAGCGTGTACCCCCCTGAGGATTATTGTAATTATACCCTCAGGTGTTACAGATTACAAGAATGGAATGAAATGTACTACAGAAAACCTTTGTATCATTGTATTTCAAATATCTTTGAAAATAAATGTTTTTAGTACAAAATTAATCACTCAAATACGTGTCCTGTAGCGCTAAATATGCGTCTTGCTGTAAGATAATCTCTGAGAAGTGTCGTAGTTATTGTCCTCCGAAAGCTAAGTTCTGCAGAAGTTAATGTACTTACCTCATGATACACAAAAGTGAAATGCTTTGCGTATAGATAACTTAGTTATTACGCTTATTGCCGTGATGAGGAAAGTACTGTGCTGTAATGTATTGTTGTCCTACGGAAAAGGCTGTCTCCTTGTAGCAATAGCACAAAAGTCACCACTAAAACATGTCTCACTTTATAGAAGAATTCAGAAAAAACTGTGCAGATATAAAACAGATACACCGCAAAAGCAACATTGTAAATTGTCATGCATTAGCAGCGTCGTGATAAAATCGTGTAGCTGTCACATAAACTAACCACTGTGTCATCTGGCATTTCACAGAAAGCACCTCAAATCCAGAATCCACTCTCAAGCAAACCAAAATGTTGCATGAAAATTTCATTAGCAGTGCTGGTATATGTTCTAAATATGTAAGCCGTATATTCGTTACGTAATCGTGCAACTAACAAGGAGGAATGTATAAATAACAACACTGTGTCGTCTGTTCGCAATAACAATGCATTCGCAATTATTTGTCTAAGTTACCTATGTTCTTGACTGGATAGTTAGTTAGCTTTAAAACATAGTTGCATGTTAACAGTTTCTCAGTGTGACAAATTGTACAAGTAGCGTGAAGTGAAAATTGCAAAGACTAAGTTAAAAAGCAGATTATCTGTCAATAAATGGTTTTACATGAGAAATGTGGTGTAAACCTTTACTCTTCCTAGTACGCAGAGTTTCAACTTCAACGCAATTATCATGTGGTATACGTCGGATTCTGTAAGGTCCATTGTAAACTAGAAAGAATTTGTGACTCAAGTGTTTCTTCTTATGTGACAATGAATGAGCTTTAATGAGAACTTTCTGACCAATATATAATTTCTTTGCATTTGCTTTACCGTGTAGTTTTCTCCTTTTGTCTGCTGCAGATTTTATATTTTTAAGAGCCAAATCAATTATATCTTTGTGTCGAAGTTTACGTGTATTCGGGAAAGGTACAAGCTCTCTGATTCTGTTCGGTGGTTCTTCATTCTTCAGTACAAGAGTAGGTGGTAAAGCAGTGGAATCATGAGGCATTTCATTCAGCACATTTTGAAATAAGTGTAAATATCTGTCCCAATGCTGATGCTTTCTGTGACAATAAAGTCTGCAAAGCTTATTGATTTCTTTCATAATCCGTTCAGACGGGTTACAATGTGGTGAATACAATGAAATAAAAACAGGTTTGATTTTATGATTCCGAAGCATGCGTGACCAAACAGCAGATCTGAATTGCGGTCCGTTATCTGAAATGACTTTACTAACGTGTCCAACTTCACGTAAGAAATTTTTAACAAAGGCGTTGGATACAGACCGTCCAGTGGCTTTACGTAACGGAGTGAAAGAAACAAATTTTGAAGTAAGTTCAACAGCGACTAGAACGTACGAAAATCCATTCGATGTTCTGACAAGGGGTCCCAAAAGATCAACAGCAGCAAATTCTTTTAATTTAGAAGGAATAATAGGAAACAACGGAGCACGATGTGAGATAGTAGATGGTTTCGCCTTTTGACAAAGTTTACAAATAGACAAGACTCTTCGAATTCGCTTTTCCATATTGTTAAAATAACAAGTCGTTCGAAGAATATGATAACATTTTCGTGGGCCAAAATGTGCATAGCTGAAATGAATGTACCAAATGAGCTTATTAACAAAATCGTCTGGAATGCAAAGTACCCATAGCTTCTCATCAACAGTGCAGCGTTTGAAGAGTATGTTGTTCCTAACCAGGTAATAATGCCGAATCTGAGTGTGTGTCTTTTCATGCCATTTACTTTTGATGACTTTCCAGATCGGATCTTTATCTTGTTCATGAGCAATGTCCTTTAAAGATGTGGTGATGAAGTTTTCAAAGGCGACTTTCTGAATGTAAAGAATACTGAAATTTTTCTCGAGGTTGCCTTCTGTGTTACTTTTCTCAAGCCCAGCCGGTGCGCGTGACAGCGCGTCCGCAACAATGTTCTCCTTGCCGGGAATGTAGACTATTGTGAAGCGGAATTCTTGCAGAAACAATGCCCAACGTTTTAACCTATCATGATTTAATTTTGAAGACATAAGAAATTGTAATGCACGATGATCACTGCATACTTTTACGTGCTTACCAGAAAGAAAGAAACGGAATTTGTTAAATGCCCAAACGATAGCTAAAGCTTCTAATTCAGTAACGGAATAATTTTTTTCAGATTTTGTTAGCACTCGGCTAGCAAAAGCAATGGTTTTCTGAACAGTAGTGTCATTTTCTATGGCTTCTTGAAATAAGTGGGCACCAAGACCGACTTTAGAAGAATCCGTGCTAAGGCAGAAATCTTGTGACAGATCTGGATGAGCTAGTATTGGCGCGTGAAGTAACGCTTCTTTCAAAGAATTGAATTCCAACTGTGCTTGTTCGTCCCAGTTCCAAATATTATTTTTTCCAGTGAGAGAACAAAGTTTTGGTGTAACTAGAATTTGCATATTCAGAAAACGACGGTAAAAATTTACGAGACCTAGAAAACTGCGGACTTGTCTTTTTGTGGATGGAACTGGAATGGCTCTGATTGCTTCTAACTTTTCAGGATCCGGCTGAATGCCTTCAGAAGAAATAATATGTCCCAAAAACTTCACCTTTGTCCTACCGAATTCAGACTTTTCCAAGTTAACTGTAATTCCAGATTCTGCAAAAATACGTAACAAACTGTTGAGGATGCCGTTATGTTGTTCCCATGAAGCTTCTGCTATTAGAATATCGTCCACATATAAGGTGATGTGACGTTTTAAGAACTCAGGTAATATGGAATTTAACCCACGAATGAATGCTGCCGAAGAAACGTTCAAACCAAAAGGAAGTTTCCGAAACTGATAACAAACGCCGAAACAAAGGAAAGCTGTGTGTTTTCTGCATTCTGGATGAAGTTCGATCTGATAAAAGCTGGATCTGAGATCAATGGAAGACAACACTTTTACACCATTAAAATTTTGAAGAAGTTCTTCCATCGTCTGCGGCCTGTCTGTTTCAGGAATAATGATAGTATTGATTTGACTCGAATCTAAAACAAGCCTGATCGATCCATTTTTCTTCTCAACAACATGTAATGAGTTGTTGTATGAGCTTACTGCAGGCTCAATAATGCCCTCATTAAGCATAGATTGTATTTCTGTTCTAACACGGTCCCTATAATGTGCTGGGATTACGTATGGTCTAACACAAAATTTAGTATGCTCACGAACACGAAATTGGTATTGAAATCCCTTGATTGTTCCTGTTTTGTGAGTAAAAACTGTGGAATGTGCTTGTAAAATCTCAAAAAGGTCCTGCCCTATCAGTTTCATTACAATTCTCAATTGTTTGAATTTTATTCTGAATTAACTCATTAATTTCAAACATGCCGTCGATATCATCCCTGTCAGTACTTGCAGAGTGATTGTTAGTGTCTAGTTCCGTAGAAAATTCCGAACTGTTGTCTAACAGAAGGTAAAGCCGATTAATTTCCTCATCATGGTTTGAGAGCCAGTCTTCAAATTTCAAAGCTGTTGACTTACCTTCTTTCTCTAAACTTATTTCAGCATCGTGAAAGCTTAAGATTGCTTTGTATTCATTCAAAAAGTCTACTCCCAGTATAATTTCCGTCGACAATAATGGAACAATAAGAAAGTTCATAGAGAAGCTGTGGCTTTGGCAAAAGAATTCTAAATTGGTTTGTTGGCGTACATCTACACTTTTTCCAAAGATTGCACCTTGTAATTTAATCTTACGTAACGGAAGTGTGGGGCAATCGTTCGATTTGTTGCATTTGCTAAAAGCTGTTTCACTAATTGCTGAAATGGGACTGCCAGAGTCAAGTACTGCCGTAAATTTTACGTCATTTACAGTAATATGAATCACAGGATATGCAATGTTGTTATGTTTTACGTCGTGTTCCTGGAGTAAGATGTCCCTAATGTCTTCCATTTTTACGTAATTACTAGCTACGGCAGCTGCGTCGTCAGTTTCATAAGTACGTATTGTGGCTGCCAGCGGAGTGAGTCATTGCCTATTGTCTCTTTGTTGGCGCGCGTCGTTATTGGGATTTGGAGACCTAACTTCTACAAATTCATCGTGACGAGAGTGCTCTGCTCTGTTTAAATCTCGCCAGTTCTGATGCAATTCAGGTCTGTCATTACGACCATATCGTCTGTCATCATGTCGGTAGATTCGATAGTTTCTTTCTTGTCGGTCACGTGGTGGAGAATTTCTCCCTGAATCGTAACTGCGCGCTGTACCGTTGCGTCTAAAGTTATTCTGTCTCCCTTGATAATAGTTATTTTGGTTCCCATATTGTCTGTTTCTCTGATTGTCTCTGTGATAGTCATTACTGCGGAGAGGTGATCTTTCCCTGTAATTATGACTACTCTGCCAACGGTTGTCATACGGGTGGTGTCTATTTTGGTCACGATTTGTGTGGTGAGAATAGCCTTGTCGCGTCCAGTTATCGTTTCTGTCGTCACGGAATTGTGACGGATGTGACCTGTAGTGATTGTTTTCCTGTTTTCGCATCCCGCGACTGTCTGTGTCAATTTCTAATTCTTGTAACAGTCCCTGAAAAGCTTCAATGTCGTCTTTGCAACGTCCTGCGAAAATAATATGTCGTAAATGTTCAGGCAGTTTGATTAAGCAAATGCGGATGAGTTCTGAGGGGCTGTATGGGTTTGACAGGTACTGATTCTTGTGCAACATGTCTTCAAAATATTTGACAAGACTGGAAAATTCAGATTGTTCAAAGTGTTTCATCATCATGATGCTATGTTTTACGCGGTCTTGTGTGGCTTGAGACCAATATGCTGAGAGGAAGGCATGGTAAAATTCTCCTTCACTGTGGCAATCATGAATGACCGATCGCATTCTAACAGCTGGTTCATTCTCTAAGTAGCCACACATAAATTCTAACCTGTGCTCCAATGACCAGTTGGGATGGAAACAATGAGAGAATTGATGGAGCCATGCTTGTGGATGAATGTCGTTGCCAGAATTCTTAAATGTTTTGAATTTACGTGTAGTAATGAACAGCTTATAGTCAAAATCTTCGTGTCGGCGAGTAGCATGTCGGTCATTGTCACGTCGTTTCGGCGGTTCCATCTCAAAATTCGGTGTACCTTGCCAATTTCTTTCATAATTACCGAAATGCCCTGTGCTATTATTTTGTGGCTTTTCCGTATTTCTAAGTTCCTCTTCCCGTGTTGGAGCGCGAGTATCCTCTGAAATATGTAATTCTTGTATTACCTGTGTCAGCTGATCTTGTACTTCCCGGATTTCTCTTTTGTACTGTGTATTGATTTGATTTTGATTTTGTTTGAATTTTCTAATTTATTCATACTCTTCTGTGTCAGTGAAGGCTACGGGTCTTGTGTCATTCAGATCATCATCTACCTTTGTAGATAAGTTAGTGACCTGATCCGAAAGTTCGGCTACTTTCTCTGATAATGAACTAATTTCCCCCATGTGTCTTTCTACTGTGTCCTTTAAGTTTTCCTGAGTTTTTGCAAGTTGCGTAACCGAATCGGTAGATGCAGCTGAGTCCATTTTAGCTTGCAAGGTCTCATGATTTTCATGAACAATAGTTTGCAGTTCTTTTATGGCTGCTTCGTGATTCTGTAATGCATTTTCATGCCGCGAAAAAATAGGCTGAAAATGCTCACAAATTTGTGTTTTTACGTCATTACAGACTTTTTGACATTTCGATTCAATGTTATGTAACTCAGTAGTTAAATCTTCACGTGTTTGTTCAAGTGTGGTGTCTAACTTCCGAAGATTTTGTTCCATTGTGTCTAGCTTCTGAAGCTTTTGCTGTGTTTGTCTCTGATTTTGTTCCATTGTGTCTAACTTTTGCAGCTTTTGCTGTGTTTGTCTCTGATTTTGTTCCATTGTGTCTAACTTTTGCAGCTTTTGCTGTGTTTGTCTCTGATTTTGTTCCATTTGTTGCATTAGTTGTAATAACAATGCATTAGTGTCAGGAATCTGTTCCTCTACTCTTTTCGGCAGTGCATTTGCACCGGCAACATTCACATTTTGACAAGCTGAAAATGTGTCTTGACTTATTTGAGAAAACGGTGAGGACGCAAAACCTGAATTTACAGTATTTGCAAAATTGTGTCCTATCATTTCGGATTCCTGAGGCGAGCTGTTGCCGACCGATCGATCGATAATGCTTCCCTGTTCACAACCTGTTTCACTGTCTACACCATTATTTGCCGCCCGCTCCATTTCCCTATGCACAGTTACCAAATTACTACTTTGAATATTAGTTAATTCATTACATGGTGGGGCCAACACACTGCTTTCGTCTTCACTGTCATTTCTCATTTTACTTTGGAGCCGAGTGTTACGTTTTTCACACGCCATTATTGTCACAATATTTCACACGATAACACAGAAAAACACAATTTGGAGAGCAAAAATAAGAGAACACATTAATATAGCACTGAAAATAATATCTAGTTAATTGCAGCTGCGAAATACTTGGTGCAAATCTACATGCATGCCACAACTGTTTTACAGTACAACAATGAAAGAGTGCAACTACAAAGGAGATTCTCTCTACAATTACGCGCTAGCAATAAACAAAAGCTACACTAAATACACAAACTACAAGAAAAAATCAGAAGATTCCAGTGAGGTATCCTAGGCTAAGGGTCGACATATGAAACGTCCCCTCAGAACAACTTATACACAACTGTGCTTAACCTGACACACAATGTTTTTAGCGCAACGCAATCTGACTTTCAATAATCCCTACAAAACAATGGCCCTGACTAACTTTAACCTATACCTTTCACAAATCACTTACCTCACAAAAATCTTCGTTACTGGAACTACTGCAATACAGCGAGCGCCACTACTGCCAGCTAAATAGAAGATTCAAACTACTGAAGGCACTAACTACTGATAGTCTTAGCAAATGAAAGATTCTAATAGAGAACAAACAATGTATTTACCTCAATATTCATAATATATACAGCAGTTCATGACATTTTTCAAAACTCCGCCATCTCTCTCCCCACATCCACCACTGCTGGCGGCTCACCTCCAACTGCGCAACGCTACGCGCTGTTCACATCCAGCTATAGCAGTTCATGACAACAATGGCAGACAACAATGCAAACTAGCCACAGGCTGCACACAGCACAGCCAGTGATTTTCATACAGAGCGCTACGTGGCATTACCAATATAAAAATCTAAACAGCCTACTTACATAAAGAAAACATAAACAGCCTACTTACATAAAGAAAACATAAACAGCCTACTTACAAGCCTTTACCACTTCTGTTAGCCGGTCGAATCCAGAGAGAATCTCTTCTGATCTGAAGTGACACACATCATTGGTACCGATATGAGCAACCACCTGCAGTTGGCTGCAATCTGTACTCTTCATGGAATCTGGGAGGACCCTTTCCACATCTGGAATGACTTCACCCGGTATGCACACAGAGTGCACATTGGTTTTCTTACCATTCTTGTCAGCTAAGTCCCTAAGGGCCCCATAACGCGCCTAACGTGGAGCCCCCAACTACCCATAATCCCACCCTCTGCGATTGTCCAGATCTTGCAGGCTGAGTGGTTTCCTCTGAAACAGGACAGGCGACAGCATCTGGCTCAGTGACAGTGTCAGCCACAGACAGCACCTGGAACCTGTTTGTCATGCAAACCGTGGAGGCCTTACGTGCACCCGCCTGGGAAGTGTTTCGCCGCCTGCTTCGCCCTGGGGCGACCTCCCACTCGACCACAGGTGAAGGGTCAGCCTCAGTGCGAGCAGTAACTGGGTTGGCCACCGGTGAGGACTGATCAGAGGACCCTGACTTGCTGAACGTCCGTTGGATCTCCACGGCCGACCCACAACAGTGGTGCCCATCCACTGCAGCCTCAAACTGTGTAACCGAAGCCATCACAGCCTGAAACTGAGAGCAAAGCGTCACCAACTCGGCTCACATCCGCACACAACAATCGCAGTCCCTGTCCATACTAAAGATTGGATTGATTATCTGACACGCTATGCCATTACAAAAGCCATGAAAACAGCCGAAGCATCTGAGGTAACCAAATTCATTGTGGAAGACATTGTATTAAAACACGATGCCTCAAGGTCGATAATTACCGATCGAGGGAAAGTTTTTCAATCGAATCTTGTCACAGAGATAAACTGTTGGTGCAACATTACTCATTACATGACGATTGCCTACCATCCGCAAACTGACGGGCTTACTGAACGCCTTAATAAGACCTTGGCCGACATGCTATCAAAGTTCGTCAATGTTGAGCAGAGCAACTGATGTGAGGTGCTACCTTTCGTGACGTTTGCCTACAACACCGCCAAACAAGACACCACAGGATTTACACCATTTTTCCTGGTGCATGGGCGTGAGGCGACTACGACGATGGACGCTGCGTTTCCGTTACATTCTGATGACGTGGACGACGACTACATCGGCCAGCTGTTAATCAGAGCTGAGGAAACTCGCCAGTTAGCTCGATTCCACACGCTGCAGGGTCAAGAAAACGATCGCCGAAGGTATGACGTGAGCCACCGCCCTGTTGTCTACCAGCCTCGTGACCTCGTCTGAATCTTCACTCTTGTTCGGAAGGTTGGTCTCTCTGAGAAGCTCCTGAGGCGCTACTTTGGACCTTATAAGGTTGTAAGACAGTTGTCTGATGTTACCGGTACTTATGAAGTTGAAGATTTCGACCCTGGCACAAGACGAAAAAAGAGCAGAAATACGGTCCACGTCCTTCGAATGAAGCTCTATAAGGATCCTGCAATCCAGGGTAAATTCGAAGCTCCAGCCACAAGCGGAAAGGTGACGAAGAGCGTAACGGCAAAAGAAGTTCTAAGAAGATCACCGCTAGGGCGAGAATCAGTCATCGGGAGTCGGAGGATGCAGGGCCGATGACTCGTTCCCGCACTAGGACGACGTAACACGGAGACACTGTTCCCTTAAGGAAGGAGCAATGTCGCAGAAGGAGCTGACAAGGGAACCTCCCCATCGCACCCCTCTCAGATTTAGATATAAGTTGGCACGCTGGATAGGCCTTGAAAAACTGAACACAGATCAATCGAGAAAACAGGAAGAAGTTATGTGGAACTATGAAAAAATAAGCAAAATATACAAACTGAGTAGTCCATGCGTAAGATAGGCAACATCAAGGCTAACGTGAGCTCAGGAGCGCCGTGGTCCCGTGGTTACCGTGAGCAGCTGCGGAATGAGAGGTCCTTGGTTCAAGTCTTCCTCCAGTGAAAAGTTTAATTTCTTTATTTTTCGCAAAGTTATGATCTGTCCGTTCGTTCATTGACGTCTCTGTTCACTGTAATAAGTTTAGTGTCTGTGTTTTGCGACCGCACCGGTAAACCGTGCGATTAGTAGACGAAAGGACGTGCCTCTCCAATGGGAACCGAAAACATTTGATCGCAAGGTCATAGATCAACCGATTCCTCCACAGGAAAACGCGTCTGATATATTCAATACGACACTGGTGACGGCATGTGCGTCACATGACAGGAATATGTTGTCGACCCACCTAACTTGTACACTTGGCGAATGGGTAAAAAGATTCTTCTACCTTACCCGATTTCGGTTTTCTTGTGGATGTGATAATCACTACCAAAAAAGTGATGAAAACATAAGAGTTTGTCACATAAACTGAAAATAAAAAATTAAACTTTTCACTGGAGGGAAGACTTGAACCAAGGACCTCTCATTCCACACCTGCCCACGCTAACCACGGGACCACAACGCTCCTGAGCTCAGATCAGCCTTGATGTTGCCTATCTTGCTCATGGACTACTCAGTTTGTATATTTTGCTTATTTTTTCGTAGTTCCACACAACTTCTTCCTGTTTTCTCGATTGATCTGTGTTCAGTTTTTCAAGGCCTATCCACTGTGCCAACTTATAACTAAATCTGAGGGGGTTGCGATGGGGAGGCTCCCTTGTGAGTAGCACCGTGGTGTGATGGATGTGATACAAAACTTTTGCAGGGAAGGTCGTGAGTTCTAAGCTCACCTGAACTCTAAAATTTTAATTTCTGTATTCAGTTCGAGTACATTCTAGAAGTATCCACAAATCTCAAGAATCATTGTACTCGAATGTTCTGTAGCTGTATATGTACTGTATGTGTTCTGGCCGTAGGCAGTTCGCTCCGCGATCTTTTATGTGCAAGTGCTGAAAAAACCTTCGTTAAGTGAAATTAGTGTTCGTCATTCATCTAATTACACCTTCTACGTGACAATACAGAAAGCTTCTGCAGGATTTTGGAAACGAAGTTTTATCGGGGTATAAGCGTTTCATTTACACAAAATTTTTGTGAAGAAGGAAAAACCATTGCCGAAGATGAGCCCCGCAGTGGGCGACCATCAACAGCATAAACAGATGACAACTCGGCCAAGGGGGGGGGGGGGACTTGTGTGAGCTGATCAGAGATTAACTGTCAAAATGATTGCAAACGAACTGAACATTAATTGTAAAAATTCTCACCTGACGTTGACTGTAAATCAAGGGACGAGAAAACTTTCTGCCAAAACGGTTCTGACTGGTTTGATGCAGCCTGCCACGAACTCCTCTTCTGTGCCAACCTTTCCGTCTCAGAGTAGCAATTTCACCCTACGTTCTCAATTACTTGTTGGATGTATTCCAATCTCTGTCTTCCTCTAGAGGCTTTTTCCTTTACAGTTCCCTCTAGTACCATAGAAGTTAGCTTTAACAGATGTCCTATCATACTGTCCATTCTTCTTGCCAGTGTTTGCCACACATTTCTTTCCTCGCCGATTCTGCGAAGAACCTCCTCATTCCTTACCTTATTTATCCATCTAATTTTCAATATCTTCTGTAGCACCTCGTCTCAAAGGCTTCAGTTCTCTTTTGTTCTGATTTTCATACAATCCATGTCTCACTACCATGCAATGCTGTGCTCCAAAATTACATTCTCAGAAATTTCTTCCTGATGTTTGGACATATGTTTGATACTAGCAGACATCTCTTAGGATTTTTTTTTTCGCCACTGCTAATCTGCTTTTTATGTCTTCCTTGCTCCATCTGTCATATGTTATTTTGCTCCCTATGTAGCAGAATTCCTTAACTTCACCTACTTCGTGATTCCCAATTGTAATACGAAGGTTCTCGATGTTCTCATTACTGATACTTCTCGTAACTTCGGTCCTTCTGCGATTTACTCTCAAACCATATTCTGTACTCATTAGATTGTTCATTCCATTCAACACATCCTGCAACTCCTCTTCACTTATGTCACCAGCGAATCTTATCATTGATATCCTTTCACCCCGAATTTTAATTCCACTCTTGGATCTTTCTTGTATTTCCTTTATTGCTTCTTCGACGTATAGACTGAACAATACAGGGGCGAAAGACTACATCCCTACCTTACCCCCTTTTTGATATTGATCTTCCATTCTTATTATTCCCGCTTAGGTCTTGTACGTATTGTATATTAATCGCCTTTTCGTATAGCTTACCCCTATTTCTCTCAGAATTTCGAACACCTTGCACCATTTTACATCGTCCAAAGCTTTTTCCATGTCGACAAATCCTATTAATGTGTCCTGAATCTTTCAGTCTTGCTTCCATTATCAACTGCGACATCAGGACTGCCTCTCTGATGCCTTTAGCTTTCCTAAAGCCAACCTGATCGTCATCAAACAGATCTTCGAAATTGTTTTCCATTTTTATGTATATTATTCTTGTCAGCAACATGAATGCATGAGCTGTTAAGCTGATTGTGCGGTATTATCGCATTTGTCAGCTCTTGCGACCTTCGGAATTGTGTGAATGATGTTTTTCCGGAAGTCTGATGGTATATCACCAGTCTCATACATTCTACACACCAACGAGAATAGTTGTTTTGATGCCACTTTACCCAATTATTTTAGAAATTCCGATGGAATGTTGTCTATCTCTGCTGCCTTATTTGATCTTTAGTCTTCCAAAGTTCTTTTAAATATGATTTTAACAGTGGATTCTCTATATCTTTCCTGTCAACACCTGTTTCTTCATCTATCACATCATCAGACAAGTCTTTCCTCCCGTAGAGACCTTCAGTGTACTCTTTCCATCTACCCACTCTCTCCTCTGCATTGAACAGTGGAATCTCCTAATGTCACCACCCTTGCTTTTAATTTCATCGAAGGTCGATTTGACTTTTCTATGTGCTGAATCCGTCCTTTCGACAATAATTTATTTTTCGATTTCTTCACATTTTCATGCACCTATTTTGCCTTAGCTTCCCTCTGCTTCCTATTTATTTCGTTCTAACTGACTTGTATTTTCATATTCCTGAATTTCCCCGAACGCGTTTGTATTTTGTTCTTTCATCGGTCAACTGAAGTATTTCAGTTGTTATCCATGCTTTCTTCGCAGTTTCCTTCCTTGTACTTCCAACTTCTATGACTGCCCTCTTTAGCTTCTCTTCAACTATATTACCTACTGAACTAATAATTATCGTAGTGTCCACAGTCTTAGAGAATTTCAAGTGTATTTATTAATTATTTAGGACTTCCGGTACGCCTTACACTCCAAAATCTGATTTGTGAATGTCGTCCTGACCATGACGTAATCTAACTTAAATCTTCCCATATTTCCCGACCGATTCCAAGTATACCGCCTCCTCTTGTGATTCTTGAACAGAGTATACGCTGTTGCTAACCGATGTTTGTTGCTTAAGTCTATCTCCTCTCTTGTTTCTACTACCAAGCCCACATTCTCCCATTACCCTTTCTTCTACTCCCTCCACTACCACCGCATTCCAATCCCCCACGACTATTTGGTTTTCATCTCTCTTCACGTAGTGAATCACCCATTCAGTATCCCCATATACTTTCTCTCTTCCTCCTCTGCTTGCAACATCGGCATATTTACCTGGACTGTTAGACCGCTGTTTTTATATTTTTATTATTTTTTAAACGGGATACTGAAAAATGAAGGGACCACCCAGAAGTGAAACGGGGACCTCGGGACCTCTCGATCTGTACTCGAATGCTCTAGCATTCTCACTCACACACACACACACACACACACACACACACACACACACACACACACGCTGAAACGCCAAAGAAACTGGTGTAGGCATGTGTATTCAGATACAGAGATATGCAAACTGCCGGAATACGGTGCTGCGGTCGCCAACGCCTATGTAAAATGGCTCTGAGCACTATGGGACTTAACGTCTGAGGTCATCAGTCCCCTAGAACTTAGAACTACTTAAACCTAACTAACCTAAGGACATCACACACATCCATGCCCGAGGCAGGATTCGAACTTGCGACCGTACCAGTCGCGCGGTTCCGGACTACAGCGCCTAGAACCGCATGGCCACCGCGGCCGGCAACGCCTATGTAAGACAACAAGTGTCTGGCGCAGTTGTTAGATAGGTTACTGCGGCTACGATGGCAGATTATCAAGATTTAAGAGAGTTTGAACGTGGTGTTATAGTCGGCGCACGAGCGATGGGACACAGCATCTCCGAGGTAGCGGTGAAATGGGGATTTTCCCGTGCGAACATTTCACGAGTGCACCGTGAATATCAGAAATCCCGTAAAATATCAAATCTCCGACGTCGCTGCGGCCGGAAAAAGATCCTGCAAGAACGGAAACAAAGACGACTGTGGACGACAGAAGTGCAACCCTTCCACAAATTGCTGCAGATTTCAATGATGGGCCATCAACAAGTGTCAGCGTGCAAAATATTCAACGAAATATCGATACAGGCTTTCGGAGCCGAAGGTCCATTCGTGTAGCCTTGATGACTGCACGACACAAAGCTTTACGCGTCGCCTGGGCACCTCAACACCGACATTGAACTGTTGATGACTGGAAACATGTAGCCCGGTCGGATGAATCTCGTTTGAAGTTGTACTTAGCGAATGGACATATAAGGATCTGGAGACGACTTCATGAATCCATGGACACTGCATGTCAGCAGGGGACTATTCAAGCTGTTGGAGGCTCTGCAATGGTGTGGGACATGTGCAGATACGACTCTGACAGGTGACACGTACGTAAGCATCCTGTTCGATCACCTGCATTCATTCCTGTCCGTTGTGCATTCCGACGGACTTGAGCAATTCCAGCAGGACAATGCGACACCCCACACGCCCAGAATTACTACAGAGTGGCTCTAGGAACATTCTTCTGAGTTTAAATACTTCCGCTGGTCACCAAACTTCCCAGAGAAGAACATTATTGAGCATATCTGGCATGCCTTGCGACGTGCTGTTCAGAAGAGATCTCCACACCCTCGTACTCTTATGGATTTACGGACAGCCCTGCTAGATTCATTGTGTCAGTTCCCTCGAGCACTACTTCAGATATTAGTCGAGTCCATGCCACGTCGTGTTGCGGCACTTCTGTGTGCTCCGGGGGGGGGGGGGGGAGGGGCTACACGACATTAGGCAGATGTACCAGTTCCTTTGGCTCTCCAATATTTACTGTATATATACAGGGTTATTGCAAATGATTGAAGCGATTTCACAGCTCTACAATAACTTTATTATTTGAGATATTTTCACAATGCTTTGCACACACATACAAAAACTCAAAAAGTTTTTTTAGGCATTCACAAATGTTCGATATGTGCCCCTTTAGTGATTCGGCAGACATCAAGTCGATAATCAAGTTCCTTCCACACTCGGCGCAGAATGTCCCCATCAATGAGTTCGAAAGCATCGTTGATGCGAGCTCGCAGTTCTGGCACGTTTCTTGGTAGAGAAACACTGAATCTTTCACATAACCCCACAGAAAGAAATCGCATGGGGTTAAGTCGGGAGAGCGTGGAGGCCATGACATGAATTGCTGATCATGATCTCCACCACGACCGATCCATCAGTTTTCCAATCTCCTGTTTAAGAAAAGCCGAACATCATGATGGAAGTGCAGTGGAGCACCATCCTGTTGAAAGATGAAGTCAGCGCTGTCGGTCTCCAGTTGTGGCATGAGCCAATTTTCCGCGGGCTACGCGTGAAACTTGCCCGCACGCGTTCAACCGGTTCTTCGCTCACAGCAGGCCGACCCGTTGATTTCCCCTTACAGAGGCACCCAGAAGCTTTAAACTGCGCATACCATTGCCGAATGGAGTTAGCTGTTGGTGGATCTTTATTGAACTTCGTCCTGAAGTGTCGTTGCACTGTTATGACTGACTGATGTGAATGCATTTCAAGCACGACATACGCTTTCTCGGCTCCTGTCGCCATTTTGTCTCACTGCGCTCTCGAGCGCACTGACGGCAGAAACCTGAAGTGCGGCTTCAGCCGAACAAAACTTTATGAGTTTTTCTACGTATCTGTAGTGTGTCGTGACCATATGTCAATGAATGGAGCTACAGTGAATTTATGAAATCGCTTCAATCATTTGTAATAGCCCTGTAATTGAAAAGCATGCTCTTGCTTCTTGGTGTAAATAAAACACTTTCTGGAAGTTAGTTGGAGCTGAAAGTGGTTGCAACTGAAAAACAAAAAACGAAAAAACTGTCTATGTACTAAACAAACACATTTCTCCTTCAGTGGTTGTTGGCGACGAAGTGATTCTCGTCTTGTTATTTCATTTTCTACATTTCTTTCTTCTTAAAATAATGACAAATCAATAATAACTAAACGAAAGTGAACAGACAGAATTACATAGTTTTTCTGCTATTTTCTCAAATGAATGGACACAAACTACCATTATTCAATTCCTTTTTTCTCAAATAATACTGCTAACTTATTGCCAAAGTGTCTTCTGACGTTGTGGAATCGTTTCCTGTGCCAGTAAACTGTTTTCATGTAATCTTGGTTGGTTGGTTTGGGGAAGGAGACCAAACAGCGAAGTCATCGGTCTCATCGGATTAGGGAAGGACGGGGAAGGAAGTCGGCCGTGCCCTTTGAAAGGAACCATCCCGGCATTTGCCTGGAGCGATTTAGGGAAATCACGGAAAACCTAAATCAGGATGGCCGGACGGGGGATTGAACCGTCGTCCTCCCGAATGCGAGTCCAGTGTCTCATGTAATCTTGAAAAGTATAAAGGGTGAGTCACCTAACATTACCGCTGGATATATTTCGTAAACCACATCAAATACTGACGAATCGATTCCACAGACCGAACGTGAGGAGAGGGGCTGGTGTAATTGGTTAATACAAACCATAAAAAAATGCACGGAAGTACGTTTTTTAACACAAACCTACGTTTTTTTAAATGGAACCCCGTTAGTTTTGTTAGCACATCTGAACATATAAGCAAATACTTAATCAGTGCCGTTTGTTTCACTGTAAAATGTTAATTACATCCGGAGATATTGTAACCTAAAGTTGACGCTTGAGTACCACTCCTCCGCTGTTCGATCGTGTGTATCGGTGAGCACCAAATTACGTAGGGATCCAAAGGGAACGGTGATGGACCTTAGGTTCAGAAGAGACTGAAACAGCACATTACGTCCACATGCTAACACTTTTTTATTGGTCTTTTTCACTGACGCACATATACATTACCATGAGAGGTGAGGTACACGTACACACGTGGTTCCCGTTTTCAATTACGGAGTGGAATAGAGTGTGTCCCGACATGTCAGGCCAATAGATGTTCAATGTGGTGGCCATCATTTGCTGCACACAATTGCAATCTCTGGCGTAATGAATGTCGTAAACGCCGCAGTACATCAGGTGTAATGTCGCCGCAGGCTGCCACAATACGTTGTTTCATATCCTCTGGGGTTGTAGGCACATCACGGTACATATTCTCCTTTAACGTACCCCACAGAAAGAAGTCCAGAGGTGTAAGATCAGGAGAACGGGCTGGCCAATTTGTGCGTCCTCCACGTCCTATGAAACGCCCGTCGAACATCCTGTCAAGGGTCAGCCTAGTGTTAATTGCGGAATGTCCATGTGCACCATCATGCTGATACCACATACGTAGACGCGTTTCCAGTGGGACACACTCTATTCCACTTCGTAATTGAAAACGGAAACCACGTGTGTACGTTTACCTCACCCCTCATGGTAATGTACATGTGCGTCAGTGAAAAAGACCAATAAAAAGGTGTTAGCATGTGGACGTAATGTGCTGTTCCAGTCTCTTCTGTACCTAAGGTCCATCACCGTTCCCTTTGGTTCCCTACGTAATTCGGTGCTCTCCGATACACACGATCGAACAGCGGAGGAGTGGTACTCAAGCGTCAACTTCAGGTTACAATATCTCCGGATGTAATTATCATTTTACAGTGCAACAAACGGCACTGATTACGCATTTGTTTATATGTTCAGATGTGCTAACAAAACTAACGGGGTTCCATTAAAAAAAAACGTAGGTTTGTGTTAAAAAACATACTTCCGTGCATTTTTTTATGGTTTGTATTAACCAGTTACACTAGCCCCTCTCCTCACGTTCGGTCTGTGGAATCGATTCGTCAGTATCTGATGTGGTTTACGAAATATATCCAGCGGTAACGTTAGGTGACTCACCCTGTATATGCTGGTATCTCCATATCTGTTTATGATGGCCAAGCACCGACTTTTTGTTTTTCTTTTTTTTGTTTTCGTGTAGTATTCTGACTCCGGCCAGAGGAGTATGTCTGTGGTAAAATTGTTTTCAGTACTTTTTGCGAGGAGCGCTAATCTCTTCCGGAGCAGATCATTAGTTGTCCACAGCAAGTAAATCTGTTCTAATTTCTGCTACCAGTAACTTTTTCATTTTATGTTTAATCTAACTTAATACAACGCGCTTCGTACATATTCTGTTCATCTTCAGGCGTTTATATACACATACATACAGGGAAATGTTACGTAAAAAGAAACAGTCTTAAACAATATTAATCCAGAACTCTTTGTCCATTGTTTGTTACTATAGCGGCTGGTGTGGCATTTGGGGGGGGGGGGGAATCTAGTTTAAGACTGTTTCTTTTTAAGTAACATGTATGTATGTACGTATGTATGTATAAACGCCTGAAGATGAACTGAACATGTTCGAAAAGAGTTGTATTATGTTAGACTAAAGATAAAATAAAAAAGTGACTGGTAGCAGAAATTAGAAGTAAATAATTATGCCACACAGTCACGGTTCACAAACATAGCCATTATGACCGAAAATAAGTAAATCTGTGTTGCAGTATGTCGAAAATTTGTAGCATTTGTCAATATCACTTAATCCTATATGGTTTAGTTTATTGTTGGTTGGAATGACATTGTTTGTAACTCTGAACCAAGTGGAAGGCACTTCCGACGAATGAGTTTTCAAACTTATATTTTCCCACACTCTCTTCCATGTGACGTTCGGGTGTTTGTGTTCAATTGGGTTCGAAATACCTGTCTTCTGCCACCGCCAATCAGGGCCTTTGTCGCTACAGTAGTTGTCCGTAAAATAGTATCTCCAAAGTAGCTCGTTTCGAGGTAAAATGCACTAATATGCTTCAGCTTGTAATTTATGCTACTTATGTGAATTGATGGTTTCATAATGGTGGGGCAGACAAGGTGGAACAGCTTGGACATATTACTGTCTGTATTGCTGTTAATGATCAGACGTACAGTTATGTCGCGTTCCTACTGACATCAGTTGGTTCCAAACCTCTTGTCTTTCGTGGTTTCACGAGGGTATCGTAGTGAATCTGAGCCACATAAGCACACAGTCCACATAGTAAATAGGTGTCTAAAATACTGATTTTCTGGATGAGATCTGTCGAACAACAGTTGTTTTCGAATAGATCACTCCGTACTTTATTCGTTTCATGCTTCCAATTTTTTGTTGTTATTTTTAAGGGGCACCGATCTGTGATGACACCTCATGTTGTATGATTTGCCACAACCTTTGCCCACGATACAATGACCATGTCAAAGCCTCTGATGTTCAAAAGTTTGAATTTATCCTCGCTCAGTTTAGCTCCCGAGGCTTTGCTGTAGGTATCAGTCTTAGTTTTCAGTACAGCGACACCAGGTTCATGCCATAAGAGAACTGCATCATCTGCACAGGCTTGGACAGTGACTGGACTCGCATTCGGGAGGACGACGGTTCAATCCCGCGTCCGGCCATCCTGATTTAGGTTTTCCGTGATTTCCCTAAATCACTCCAGGCAAATGCCGGGAGGTTCCTCTGAAAGGGCACGGCCGACTTCCTTCCCTAATCCGATTAGACCGATGACCACGCTGTCTGGTCTTCCCCAAACCAACCAACCAACCAGCTTGGACAGTGAAGTTCGCACCGAAGATAGTTAGTCCAGCTAGGTCTGCACATAGTCTCCTCAGCAGTGGCTCCAGTGATAACACAAAAAGCGACATCGAAAGCGGACTGCCTTGTGGAACGGCGCTGTGGACTCTGACGACCTTTGTTAGCTGTCCGTTGATGGTGATCCTGGCATTGATTCCACTGATCGTATTCCAGATTACGTTGGTTACCCATTGGTCAAATCCTATTTGTGTCATTATCTGAGTTACGTATTGATGCATAACACGGTCAAAAGCTTTGCAGTATCAAGGAAAACTAAGGCCCGTTTCACACTTGTCACGATAGCTACTGAAATAACGTCTTGGTATTCCATGACTGGAGTCATAATGGGCCTCCCTGGAAGGCAGGTTTGGTGAGTTTTCACTATTTTTTGAAGGGGGGGTCTCATTCTGCTATTGATTGCTCTGGCAATCGTTTTGTAATCAGAGTTCGTAAGCGTGATCGGGTGGAAGCTGGTTACCGTCTCGTGACCTGTTCGCTTCGGTACTAAAACAATTACACCTAATTTCAGAACCATAGGAACAGCACTGCCTCTCATTCTCTCATTGATAATCTAAGTAAAAGTACCGTCAATGACATTCCAAAACTTGAGATAAAATTCTTTGAGCAGACCGTTAGTCTAGATGATTTGTTAGATGGCGACTTGGTGATTAACTCTAAAACATCATCTGAAGCAACATCCGATAAAAATTCCACATTATCGGCGTGAGTAACCTCTCTATGAAAAGCGTGCACTACCTCATCGATAGAAGCTTCATCGCTTTCCTCAAGGGAATACATTTGTTCCAAATGGCTTTGTATCTGTTGAACGATCTCCGTTTGATTGGAGAGTAATATCACACTGTTCGTCTCCAAAACATCAAAGAACGTGCGTCGACGGCATGACCGGTGCAGAATTAAATGACACATAGATGTCCTCCCTTCATCTGCAACGGATTTAGGTTTTGAATATCTTCAGACCTTCCATTTGCTTCCGTTTCAAGCTCAAAAGTTTGGCCTTGACACGCTTAATTTCAGAAATGGTGTTGCCTGTCATGCTAGATTTATCGTACAATTCTCGCAGTACAGCGTAACACAACTCAAAGGTTTTTTTGGTGTCATTTGCTGTGCGTGATCCATAATTTAACTTTGCCTCAGTTTCTGTTTCGTTAAATGGATCTACCAGTCAGCTTTAGACGAATAATTATTGGTGGAGCGTAAGCATGTACTCCACGTGGTGGTGATAACATCCACTGATTCACCGTCTCCCAGATGCGAAATATTTAACATCCACTGGGAGCTACACTGTTTTGTAGGCTGTGTGTCTAAATTGACAGTTACGGCAAGGGCGCAATGATCGGTGAAACATGCAGGGTCGGATACATACATTCTATCCAGTCGGCTGAACGAGGTTGAGGTGAGAAATGTGTATTTCACCAAGGTCGGATACTTAAGTTCTCAAGCGTCTTTCAACTTCAATTTTCGAACCAGCTTGTGTAGCTCTTTACAATAGTTAAAATTAGGGGCCTGATCTTCGTGTAACACACAGTTAAAAATCTCCATTAGAAGGTAGCAAGGACTTCTCTGTAACAGATAAATAACTTCTTTGTAAAAACTGGATCTTGTGATTTGTTGCTGTTGCCTGACGGTGCGTAATTTAACCAGGGTTACATTGTAGACTTTACAGCCGATCCCTCAGCCTGAATCTAAAAACTCAATCTTGGTTATTGGACTGCCCCCCCCCCCCCAACATAAAATAGCGGCACCTGTGCTGTCTTCAGGAGTCACGTTTCCTATTGTTTTGAAACCTGTTAGAGACAAATTTAAAATAGTAACTTCCTGAAATAAAACAATATCTGCTTCAGAATCATAAACAAATTGTTGGAGTGATGCTGCTTTTAATGCAGATTTAATTTTATTTATATTCAGGGAGGCTATTTTATATGCTTGGGTCTTGATCACAGTGCGATCCCTTAAAACTGACTAAAGGGTCTTGGTCACATTCCAAATGCATTTTGTTTGCAGAATGGATGTCTTTGCCGTGACCGGCAGACACGTCGTCTTTCGAGTTTCGGTGCGTGGTTTTCTTAAGCACCGCATTGACATTAGACTGGGCTCTGGTTTTACGCCGTCCACTGGTCAGATACATCCCGGCAGTCAGACGCGTCGGAGAGTCGAGGGTAAAACTGGTATCCATCGCGTCTTGCATCGCATTCTCTATCGACGGCGCAGAAAGAGGCTGTCTGCTTTCACTTTCACTGTCGGTACCTGCTTTTTTGACGACACCAGGCCCCGCCTCCTGTTTATTTTGGACAGGGGATGGGCGCTCGTCAGTGTATCGACGACCACTGGCTGCCTTTTTGTCCTTACAAGGGAACCTCCCCATCGCACCCCCCTTAGATTTAGTTATAAGTTGGCACAGTGGATAGATCTTGAAAAACTGAACACAGATCAATCGAGAAAACAGGAAGAATTTGTGTGGAACTATGAGAAAAATAAGCAAAATATACAAACTGAGTAGTCCATGCGCACGATAGGCAACATCAAGGATAGCGTTAGCGTAGGAGCGCCGTGGTCCCGTGGTTAGCGTGAGCAGCTGCGGAGCGAGAGGTCCTTGGTTCAAGTCTTCCCTCGAGTGAAAAGTTTAATTTATTTTCGCAAAGTTATGATCTGTCCGTTCGTTCAAAAAATGGTTCAAATGGCTCTGAGCACTATGGGACTCAACTGCTGTGGTCGTAAGTCCCCTAGAACTTAGAACTACTTAAACCTAACTACCCTAAAGACATCACACACATCCATGCCCGAGGCAGGATTCGAACCTGCGACCGTAGCGGTCGCGCGGTTCCAGACTGGAGCGCCCAGAACCGCTCGGCCACTCCGGCCGGCCTCCGTTTGTTCAATGACGTCTGTGTTCACTGTAATAAGTTTAGTGTCTGTGTTTTGCGACCGCACCGCAAAACCGTGCGATTAGTAGACGAAAGGACGTGCCTCTCCAATGGGAACCGAAAACATTTGATCGCAAGGTCATAGGTCAACCGATTCCTCCACAGGAAAACACGTCTGATATATTCTATACGACACTGGTGACGGCATGTGCGTCATATGACAGGAATATGTTGTCGACCCATCTAACTTGTACACTTCGCAGATGGGTAAAAAGATTTTTCTACCTTGCCCAGTTTAGGTTTTCTTGTGGATGTGATAATCACTCCCAAGAAAGTGATCGCATCAGACGGACAGATAATAATTGTCTGAAAATAAAAAGTTAAAATTTTCACTCGAGGGAAAACTTGAACCAAGCACCTGTCATTTCGCAGCTGCTCACGCTAACCACAAGACCACGGCGCTCCTAAGCGCCCGCTTTCCTTGATGTTGTCTATGTTCGCATGGACTACTCTGTTTGTATATTTTGCTTATTTTTTTCATAGTTCCACACAACTTCTTCCTGTTTTCTCGATTGATCTGTGTTCAGTTTTTCAAGGCCTAGCCACTGTGCAAACTTATAACTCAATCTGAGGGGGGTGCGATGGGGAGGTTCCCTTGTTAGTAAGAGATGCGACTTGTTGCGGTTCTGCTTGTTTTGAGCGGGCGCGGAGTGCACTCGGGCCGGAGGTTGTTGTGATAGAACTGCCTGCGTTTCTTTCGCTGTGACATCAGCAGGTGCTACTTCTCCCGCTGCTACTATACTCTGAGAAACTATCGTTTCAGGCACAGTCTTCAGAGGTTCATGATGCACAACTTGTTCCTATTCGGCTGCTTTATTGTCTGTGCTTATTTTCCTCACACGTCCGACGCCTCTGGTTGTTTAACGGTTGCACTTCAACTGCGGGAATAGAAGTGGTTGCTGCCGGCTCGGTAGCTAAAGGCCGTAACTCTAGTGCTGGCAGGTTTCTCTCCTGTGGTAACTCGTCACTAGTACTACGCCATTCCATATCCAGTACTCCGTTTTGTTTCAGAAGATCGGCATAAGTCAATTTTCTACGTTGTTATAACGTATTTTTTAAAATGAACACCCGTTTTGGACAATTCGCTCAAACATGGCCACCCTCATTACAAATGAAACAGGTGCCTTTTTGTCCATTGTAAGTTACGTGCGCCTTGTACCCACAAACAACGAGTTGAGAGAGGATATTCTGTCTGATATGCATTTCCACCGACCTGATGCCGCTAAAACACTGTAACCGATGTTGGCTCGACCGCCGTTCATTACGGACAGATTTCACTTCCTCATACTTTTTTAAAACGTCTTTCAGATAACATTTCTCAACTTTAGGTGGCAGGTTAAACAAATGCGCGTTAGTAAACTCAACATCAACTCTGAAATTGAGAACGCTACTCACCGTGGTGCCACCGTGACGGAAGGCCGCTTTGCCCCATGTTTAAGCAGAATACTTTTCATCAACACTAGATTGTACAGTTTCACGAAAAGATAATAGAGCTCTGTATAATAACGAGCGGTGTGAACTTGATCTGACGCGATACCAATAACATCAACGATCCAATCGTGCACCTCTAACGAGCTTGGTTGGACATTCCTCGTAGACTTGTCAAACTCAAAACAAAGTGTGCATTTCCTTGGAAACATTCTGGACGTCATGACGACAAAAAAGCGGACAGAACCGCTAATACAAAACAAAAACTGTAACTCAAGTGAACGACGAACAGACACACAACGTTGACACTGAACAAAAACTAAACAGTTAGTAGTCGCAGCTTGCAAACGCTACGGCGGAGCGGAGGTATGTCCGAACAGTACGTCATCTATAGCGTCACTGAAACCATAGGGTCTATATCAACATTTTACACTTCTGGTTCATTAGAATTTAAATGAACCCTGTACCTCAAGTTCCCTGTTATGCAGGGAAGGCATCTAATCTGAATAATAAATGAAATCTGCGAAATGTAAATACTGCTTTAACCCAATCGCCAAAGCTCAGAACTGGTAGCAATGGCGATAACAAAATAATTTTCATGAGATGAAATCACAGTATTTAGCAAATTTTGGAAAGAAATGTTATGAAATTAGCTAAAGTATAAAGAAAATTAACAGTCGCCAGCTCACTAAATGACAAAATTACTGTTTCTGTGGTTACTGATTATTATTACAGGTAAATTTATGTAAGTTATTAGTTTGTTATCAGGCGAAAATAGCACGACATTGTTAAATATTACGTTAACACAGCTTCAAATGGATAAGTTATAGTGGTCAAATACTTCTCAGTTAAATCGTACTGGATGGAAACAATTTAGTAATGAATAGACAACAACAAAATTTCATTATCTGTGATTGGTTACGTAAAACGCAAAAATAGTGACATCTCTCACTCTAATTCTTACTGTCGTTAGTTTTTCGCTAAAAGCATTTATAGCTACTTTTTACCTAATTCTGTCATTTAAGTTGGAAAACATCGTAATGAGTAGAGCCATACTCAATTATCACTTTCATGTAATTCACAGTTACATAATCTGCAATGCTAAGTTATATTTGCAAAAGTATGTCAAAATTCTAGAAATGATTTTACTGACTTTTTAACCTCAAATAACTTCAATTTCCGCTGCTATTTATTAAGTCACTGAAAATCGCTTTGGCAATCCCTTCCATTATTTGTTCATGACGTAGCAAACACTTCAGACTGATTGAAGTTGCGGAAATGAAAACTTACTTATCATCGAAAAAATGCACAAAAATATCCTTTAATAAATTTTACTTTGTTCTGCACTGCTTGTGAAATTACTTTTCAAGTTACTAGACGTAGAAACGTCGGTTAATTACTGTCTTCAGAAAATTGAAACTTGAATTACTGTTACTTATTTCAGCAGAAGAAAAAGTTACTCACTGATTCGTTATTTTATTTGACTTAGTTCTTTTATTGAAAAAACATTGCAACTGCTTCTCATTCGTTAGGATTTTCTCTGGTTGGTAATAATGGATAGGATGGAACCTACTTTGCTAAATTGTCTTAGGTAAAACTGATAATCAACACTTCCAAATATATTGCTATTGTTTAGTCACAAAGTTAACTACGACGCAGGCTAGCCGATATAGGTCTAGTCAAATATTTGGTTACATCTTACTTCGTGCTGAGTCGTCGTCGGTGCATATAAGGCATCGTTCATTGATAATCTGAGGCACAGGTTCTTCTTCTTGTAGCTCCACAACAAATAATATTGGATCCAAAAAACTCTTCCTATCCTGGGCTCGCTTAATGCCATACGCTGTGCTTGGCCAAACCAATCTTCCGTCGAACCATGACATTTCAGCAACGCTGCTCTAAGACCATGTGTCAACAGACACTCCGTGTCGCTCTCCACCATTCTCTGTACGCGATACTACCGACTGCTCGCATTTTAATATCGTTTTACATTGTTCTGTCGGCGCTCTTGCTCGCCAGCGATAATGTGATTGTAACTTCACTATACTCTTTGACAACAACGTGAACCCTAAGCCAGCGTGACTACGAACAACTAGCTTACACTTAACATTCATTCAATTTTACCATAGTAAAACGGTATAACATTCCATTGATCTGAAACGTGCGAGAAGCAATAATGTCACGCGCGCTGAAAGATTCAAGGCGAAGCTTATCCTTAGTATCACCACAACGTACTATGGCTGCGGCGGCCGATGTGGACGTGCGGTTCTAGGCGCTTCAGTCTGGAACCGCGTGACCGCTACGGTCGCAGTTTAGAATCCTGCTTCGGGTATGGATGTGTGTGATGCCCTTAGGTTAGTTAGGCTTAAGCAGTTCTAAGTTCTAGGGGGCTGATGACCACAGATGTTAAGTCCCATAGTGCTCAGAGCGATTTGAACCATTTTTAAACTATGGCTGCGGCTGTGGTTAAAGGAGCTGTGGTAAGTAAAAATGGTTACTTATTTCATAATGTGTTATCGAAATTGAAACAAAAAAAAACCTTTACCAAAAATTCAACATTACGTAAGAAAAATGTTAGGGTATAGTACAATTATTTACAACCTCTGTTTCACAGAAAAAATACATCGTAATAGCAAAACTGAAAGGAAAAAATTAGTAACGCACAGAGTAGTTGTGTTACAAGTCGGTAAAGAACAATATTTTATAACGCTACAAGACGTCCAAACAGCTGTGACAAAGGCTTTTACTGATATGCCGTAAGAAGACTTCCAGAGATGCTACCAACAATAGAAACACCGATGGAGTAAGTGTGTTCAAGCTCAAGGGAGTTACTTTGAAGTTGATACCTATGTAGTTGGTTAAAAATGTAAATAAAGGTTTCTTCCTAATCAATCTCATTACTTTATTGTAGCAGTTGGTTCTTCTGTGTTTGCCCAGGTTTTTGCCTGTAGGACGTACCGGCGATTACTGCTTTCCATGTTTTCGTAAAATGTCTTCTATCACCGTCTCTACAACGTCTATTTGTGCCGTAAAAGTTTACTTATCTGGAGTTAATGAACTCGACTTTCTTTGTAAGCCCACAAAAAAGTGAAGAGATATGATGTTTGGTAAACATGGTGGCCACGATGTTGGACCATCTCTGTCAACTCATCTCTCTGGAAAACTATCATCCAAGAACTGACGAACAAACAACACTCAATGTAGTAACGCACCGTATTGTTGGAACACTATCAATAGTTGAAATTAGTGCATGGTAACTAAGGTGCAAATAAAGTTCCTGTAATATATCTCTTTATTTTGACCTATATTTCTCGAGTTCCATATCTTCGTCACATTTGTTTTTCTACATTTCTTCGCATTCGTAAATTTTGTTATACATTAGCCATTGTCATAAGCTCCGGCTTGAAATACAAGGTGATGCCATGATTATGTTACATACTATCAGGATGATGAAGAAGAATGAACTCGCAAATGGCTGTAGAATATTTCGAACAAATGAAATTTTGTGCCGGAGCAAGACTCGAACCTGGATTTCCCACTTGTGAGCTGTCGACTTAACTATTTCAGCTATCTGAGCATACTTCCAGGAGTGGCCCAAATCTCTGATCTCATGCCTACTCTCCCTTGTGTTCGTACTATCCTGATCCACTAGAAATTTTAATTTCTTCTGAAATATTCTACAGCTGATGTAGAACCATAATCACATTATTCTTAAGTGAATGCCACTGTTGATCGACAACATGGTGCCTCATACACTGCACTGGAGCATGATGAAGAAGGGTAAATGAAGCAATTTGAGGTAAGGCATCCTGGTCCACAAACAATGGAGTCGTAAGTTAGAAGCGAAAATCATTCTGTTACCTCTCATAATAAAGCTCTTTCCCTACAAGCTTTTTGCCTTTCATATGTTGGGAGGACATACCAAATGACTCCACTGTGTGGGAGTTATAGTAAGTGTACAAGTGTAGGTTAATGATACATGGACGACGACATATAGAAGTTGGGATCTGGCCGTGAAGGATGCACAGGTAGCGTGAAAGGTTAGGGGGACCGCTCATGACAAGTGGGAAGTACGGGCTTCAGTCCCGGTCCACCACATATTTCCAATGTCATCATTCCATCCTACAGTTGGAAGTCGCCTTATTCGCAACTGTACATACATTTCCTGTTTTTCATAACAGCTGTAATCGCCCTAACCTGTTCCTTCGGCCATGCTTGATCGAAGGAAGTAAATCTAGCTATTTTCTCATTACACTTGTCAGGTGTTTCATCCATTCTGAGAGCAGTAAATTTTGTTACAACAGCATGTAATATACGATCAGAAATAATAACTTTAGATCAAACACTATTATTTGTATGATCCGTTGGTATTACAGCCCAGTATTCCATCGTACTTCTTACAAACACTGGCACTGTAATATAGAAAAGATTTAAACTGCATGACGATGTGTTTGCCTCAAAATTTCGTCAAGGTAAACGAATATGGGGTGCAAACAAGTATCACAAAACTGTCGGGACACGCTATATTTGAGATATAAACTGCAGATCGTTCCCATACCAGGAAACTATGTTATGGACATGGCATTCCATGGCGTGGACAGTCTTCAATCAATAAAACTGATCTCTTCGTTTCCTTTTCAGGTCCCATCAGGTGGAGTTTCCGTCCTGATCAGCCACAACATCTGCAGCTAGTGACTACTATTATCTGGGCCACGTCTTCACCCATGGGGGCTTGGCAATGGGTTTGGACACTGACCGACCGGATGTCGATATTGCCAACTCTGATCTTATCCACACATCCATGCCGTTGAAGGATTGGAATGACACTGGAGCGCGAAAGACTCTAACAGTGCATACCAGTGACAGTACAGGTAATAGGACCCGCCGGAATCACCTCTCGACAAAATACGATGCTACGATAAACGATGCCGTCAACTTGCGCCACACAGTCACCTTTGCAGAATAAAGTGATACCGGTTTATGTGTGTGTGGATTCTCCGTTGACCATGTTCTGCAATTCTGCGTACTACAGTACTGGCCATTAAAATTGCTGCACCACGAAGATGACGTGCTAAAGGTGCGAAATTTAACCGACAGGAAGAAGATGTTGTGATATGCAAATGATTAGCTTTTCAGAGCATTCATACAGGTTTGGCGCCGGTAGCGACACCTACAACGTGCTGACATGAGGAAAGTTTCCAACCGATTTCTCATACACAAATAGCAGTTGATCGGCGTTGCCTGGTGAAACGTAGTTGTGATGCCCTCGTGTAAGGAGGAGAAATGCGTACCATCACGTTTCCGACTTTGATAAAGGTCGGATTGTAGTCTATCGCGATAGCGGTTTATCGTATCGCGATATTGCTGCTCGCGTTGATCGAGATCCAATGACTTAGCAGAATGTGGAATCGGTGGGTTCAGGAGGGTAATACGGAACGCCGTGCTGGATCCTAACGGCCTCGTATCACTAGCAGTCGAGATGACAGGCATCTTGTCCACATGGCTGTACCGGATCGTGGAGCCACGTCTCGATCCCTGAGTCAACAGATGGGGACGTTTGCAAGACAACAACCATCTGCACGATCAGTTCGACGACGTTTGCAGCAGCTTGGACTATCAGCTCGGAGACCATAGATGCGGTTACCCTTGACGCCGCATCACAGACAGGAGCGCCTGCGGTGGTGTACTCAACGACGAACCTGGGTGCACGAATGGCAAAACGCCATTTTTCAGATGAATCCAGGTTCTGTTTACAGCATCATGATGGTTTCATACGTGTTTGGCGACATCGCGGTGAACGCACATTGGAAGCGTGCATTCGCCAATACTGGCGTATCACCCGGCGTGATGGTATGGGGTGCCATTGGTTACACGTCTCGGTCACCTCTTGTTCGCCCTGACGGAACTTTGAACAGTGGACGTTACATTTCAGATGTGTTAAGACCCGTGGCTCTACCCTTCATTTGATCCCTGCGAAACCCTACATTTCAGCAGGATAACGCACGACCGCACGTTGCAGGTCCGATACGGGCCTTTCTGGATACAGAAAATATTCGACTGGTGCCCTGGCCAGCTCATTCTCCAGATCTCTCACCAACTGAAAACGTCTGGTCAATGTTGGCTGAGCAACTGGCTCGTCACAACACGCTAGTCACTACTCTTGATGAACTTTGGTACCGTGTTGAAGGTGCATGGGCAGCTGTACCTGTACACGCCATCCAAGCTCTGTTTGACTCAATGCCCAGGCGTATCAAGGCCGTTATTACGGCCAGAGGTGGTTGTTCTGGGTGCTGATTTCTCAGGATCTATGCACCCAAATTGCGTGAAAATGTAATCACATGTCAGTTCTAGTATAATATATCTGTCCAATGAATACCCGTTTATCATCTGCATTTATTTTTGGTGTAGCAATTTTAATGGCCAGTAGTGTAACATGTCCTTGGGGATAGAAATGGGCTTTGTCTGTCCACAGAATGTTCAATGACCATTCATTGTTCACTTCCGCGTGGACAAGAAATTCCAGAGTGAACGTTTGTCTTGCTGTCAGGTCAGCCTGAAGCAATTCCTGAACATGGGTGATTTTATGTGGATAGTATTGTAGGAGGTTTCATAGGGTTTTATGCACCCTGCTCGTAGGCATATCGAACGTTCAGGCAATTCCCTGTGCACCGCACGTTTACACATCACCGCTCGAACCTTTCTGCAATGATTTGGCCACATCTACGACAGATGTCGGATTAACTGCTTTCCTCCCTCTGCCACAAAGCACCCCAAAAGAACCTGCCTTTTAGAATTTTGTAATCATTTTCTCCAGACCTTTAGTAGACACCGGACCAACGTATTTTTTTATACGTCTCAGTGTCCTGCAGTTCTGCAGGGCTTCTGGTGCACAGTCACACTGTTCTTGTAAAAGCAGCGCGGGACCCTTCATGGAGACAGTCATGTTGAGTGTCTCGTACGCAAACTGAGAAACAGCCGCGTGCCACGTGTTTGTTGGTGTAAATATTATGATGCTTACAGCGCCATATACAGCTCAAATTTTCGTTAGCTTTTTTCCCCCCCACAAGGTTCCCCGTGTCAGTAATACGCTGTTCAGATTTGATGTCGTTTTGAACAGTGGTTCTCTTTCTATAGCGTTTTGAAACTGGAACTTAAATTATATATACATCACCTGACGGAATTTTACGAGGGAGCTTCGTTGTGGATCTTAGATTTGGCTGTCTGGTCGAATAGCGCAATATCCACATTTGTGGTGCATTCTGATGTGACAGTGGCCCGATGTTGAACTCCATGAGAACGTGAGGGCAGACATACTTTTCGTCAAGGTTCTGGTTGACCACATCTGACTACCACAACACCATGAGGAAGGACCGCCGTATTGTGCACGAAGCACATCGTAATCCCCTTCACATCTGTGTCTGCCATCCGAGAAGAAGTTATCGAGACCCTGCAACATCCTGTCTTACCCCAAACCATTCGTCAGAGACTAACACCAGCAGGACTACGAAATTACTGTTGCAGGCGTAGGCTGTGTCTTGAGTGACTGGGAAGGGTGGACTGCTGATCAACGGCGTCTCGTTGTTCAGTGATGAATGCAGTTCTACACTATCCTAGGTGATCATCGTCTATGAGTATGATAGTGGCCTGGGGAGATATCCTATTTTTCAACGTTTTGGAAGGCACAGTGATGATGCCCCTGGCGCTATGGTGTGGATAGCCACTGGTATGGGTTAGGTCAGGTCTACTAGTGATGGAGTAGTGAACTCTGATGGTAAGTGTCATACACATCCAGTGCCCTCATGTGTCGCTTCTGCTGTATCACGATGTTCATTTTTAAAAGACAGTGCTCTTCCACACATGTTACTCTTCTCAATACGATGTCTATGCGATGTTTAGATGTCGATCAGTTTGGCTTTAGGAAAGGTAAAGGCACGACAGAGGCAATTCTGACGTTGCGGTTAATAATGCAAGCAAGACTAAAGAAAGATCAAGACACCTTCACAGGATTTGTTGACGTGGAAAAAGTGTTCGACTATGTAAAATGGTGCAAGATGTTCGAATTCTGAGCAAAATAGGGGTAAGCTGTAGGGAGAGACGGGAATTATGCAACTGAGGCATCAAAGGATCACCAATTTAGTACTGAACAGCGTGGAAGGTAAAAATCGTAGAGGGAGACCTAGAGATGAATACACTAAGCAGATTCAGAAGGATGTAGGCTGCAGTACGTACTGGGAGATGAAGCAGCTTGCACAGGACAGAGTAGCATGGAGAGCTGCATCAAACCAGTCTCAGGACTGAAGACCGCAACAACAACATATAAGAGCCAAGAGGGAACAATAAGAGTGGACAACCACGAACGAAGCGTTCGTTTTAAGAAGGTTGTGAGATAAGGATGCAGTCTCTCGCCCTACTGTTCAATCTTTACATCGAAGAAGAAATGATGGACATAAAAGAAAGGTTCAGGAGTGGAATTAAAATTCATGGTAAAAGGACGTCAATGATACGATTCGCTGATGACATTGGTGTTCTGAGGGAAAGTGAGGAAGAATTGCATGATCTGTTGAACGGAATGAACTGTCTAATAAGGACAGAATATGGATTGAGAATAAATCGAAGAAAGACGAAAGTAATGAGAAGTAGCAGAAATGACAACAACTAGAAACTTAACATCAGGACTTATGGTCACGAAGTAGATCACGTTAAGGAATTCTGCTACCTAAGCAGAATAACGAATGGCGGACGGAGCAGGGAGGACATCAAAAGCAGACAAGCACTGGCAAAAGGGGCACTCCTGGCCAAGAGAAGTCTATTAGTATCAAACATAGGCCTTAATTTGAGGAAGAAATTTATGAGAATGCAATTTGGAGCACATCATTCTATGATAGTGATACAGGGACTGTGGGAAAACCGGAACAGAACATAATCGAAGCATTTGAAATGTGGTGCTACAGACGAATGCTGAAGATTACACTCAGGCTCATAAATTAAGGATAACTGCAGAATGTGGTACCACACAACGTGGCACTACACAAAACTGGCGCTAATAGCGTAGGCACATAGGGAACACACACAACTCAGATCTATAAGTCCACGGTATTCGTGATGCGTTGAGAAAACCATCCCGAAACACATGTGCTACAAAAAGCCACTGTTTCCTGCGGATGTACCCCGACATCAATATGGGATATGATCACCATGCACACGTACACAGGACGCACAACGGATTGGCATACTCTGGATCAGGTGGTCGAGCAGCTGGTGGGGTATAGCCTCCAATTCTTGCACCAGTGCCTGTCGGAGCTACTGAAGTGTCGTAGGGGTTTGAAGGCGTGCAGCGATACGTCGACCGAGAGCTTCCCAGACTTGCTCGATGGGGTTTAGGTCTGGAGATCAGGCAGGCCACTCCGTTCACCTGATATCTTCTGTTTCAAGTTATTCCTCCACGATGGCAGCTCGGTGGAGCCGTGTGTTATCATCCATCAGGAGGAAGGTGGGATCGACTGCACCCCTGAAAAGGTGGACATACTGGTGCAAAATGACGTCCCGATACACCTGACCAGTTACACTTCCTCTGTCAAAGACATGCAGGGGTGTACGTGCACCAATCATAATCCCACCCCACACCATCAAACCACGACCTCCATACAGGTCTCTTTCAAGGACATTAAGGGGTTGGTATCTGGTTCCTGGTTCACGCCAGATGAAAACCCGGCGAGAATCACTGTTCAGACTATAACTGGACTCGTCCGTGAACATAACCTAGGACCACTGTTCCAATGACCATCTACTGTGTTCTTGACACCAGGCTTTACGGGCTCTCCTGTGACCAGTGGTCAGTTGAATGCACCTTGCAGGTCTCCAGGCGAATAAACCATGTCTGTTCAGTCGTCTGTAGACTGTCTGTCTGGAGACAACTGTTCCAGTGGCTGCGGTAAGGCCCCGAGAAAGGCTACCTGCAGTACTCCGTGGCCATCTGCGGGCACTGATGGTGAGATATCGGTCTTCTTGTGGTGTTGTACACTGTGGACTTCCCGTACTGTAGCGCCGGGACACGTTTCCTGCCTGCTGGAATTGTTTCCATAATCTTGAGATCGCACTCTGTGGCACACGGAGGGCCTGTTTTACGACCTGCTGTGTTTGAACAGCCTCCAGTCGCCCTAGTATTCTACCCCTCATAACGTCATCAATATGTGTTCTTTGAGCCATTTTCAACACACAGTCACCATTAGCACGTTTGAAAACGTCTGCACACTTACTCGCTGCACCGTACTCTGACATGCACCAACACACCTCTGTGTATGTGGACTGCTGTCAGCGCCACCGTGCGACGACCGCAGGTCAAATGCACCGCATGGTCATACCCCGAGCTGATTTAAACCCCCAAACTGCCCACCAGAGCGTTGTTTCAGCATGCATCAGCATTATCCATAATTTATGAGCATGAGTGTAGATGGACTGAGAAGGTAAGGAATGGGGAGGTTTTGCGCAGAATCGGAGAGGAAAGGAATGTGTGGAAAACACTGACAAGGAGAAGGGACAGGATAACAGAACATCTGTTAAGATATGAGGAAATGACTTCCATAGTACTAGAGGGAGGTGTAGAGGGTAGAAACTGTAGAGGAAGACAGAGTTTAGAATACATCAAACAAATAACTGAGGGCGTTGGCTGCAAGTGTTACTCTGAGATGAAGAGGTTGGCAGAGGATAGAAATTCGTGGCAGGGCGCATCATAGCGGATGACTCAAAAAAATTTAAAAAATACAAAAAATGCCATGTTTAAGTACTCCTGTGGCCATCAGGAACCTCATATGTGTCCTAGATGGGACATGAGTGGGACCAGCATCGACGTCAAATCCATCTGAGAGCCAGTATCCAGGAAGAAGGACTAGTTACACCATTTGTTGACCAACTTGTGAGGAGAGGATAGAAAGGATTTTACGATTAATGTCACCCTTTCCAATCGGATCAGTGCATGCATCCAGGCCAGAGGGGATGCAATGTCACACAGATAAATCGCCTCGTTCTGCTAAGTTCTTGGTAAATTTGATTCGATTTAGCAGTCACTGAAATATCGTATATACCATTTCAGCCCGTGAAATTTTATTTCCTTTCTTCCTCCCGTTCTGGGTACTTCATTTTTTTGTCAGATCGTATATATATATATATATATATATCCGTTAGAATTACTGGTAGCCTTGGGAAAGTCAGCCATGACAAAACTCTTCCATCTGGTGGGCAAGATGTGTGACAGGGAAATACCCTCTGAATTCAAGAACAGCATAATAATGAAAATTACCGAACTATCAATTTAATAAATTACGGCTGCAAAATACTAACACGAATTCTTTACAGACGAATGGAAAGACTGGTAGAAACCGACCTAGGAGAAGATCAGTTTAGATTCCGTAGAAATGTAGGACACGCGGCGCAATACTGACCCCAGAAATGATCTTAGAAGCTAGGTTAAGGAAAGGCAAACCTACGTTTATAGCCTTTGTAGACTTAGAGAAAGCTTTTGACAATGTCGACTGGAATACTCTCTTTCAAATTCTGAAGGTGGCAGGAGTAAAATACGGGGAGCGAAAGGCTATTTGCAATTTGTACAGAAACCAGAAGGCAGTCATAAGAGTCGAGGGGCACGAAAGGGAAGCAATGTTTGAGAAGGGAGTGAGACAGGGTTGTAACCTATAGCCGATGTTATTCAATCTGTATTTTGAGCAAGCAGTAAAGGAAACAAAAGAAAAATTCGGAGTAGGTATTAAAATCCATGGAGAAGAAATAAAAACGGTTCGCTGATGACATTGTAATTCTGTCAGCGACAGCAAAGGACCTGGAAGAGCAGCTGTAAGGAATGGACAGTGTCTTGAAAGGAGGATATAAGATGAACATCAACAAAGGACGATAATGGAATGCAGTCGAATTAAATCAGGTGATGCTGAGGGAATCAGATAAGGAAAGGAGACACTTAAAGTAGTAGATGAGTTTTGCTGTTTGGGCAGCAAAATAAATGAGGATGGTCGAAGTAGAGAGGATATAAGATGTAGACTGGTGGTGGCTAGGAAAGCGTCTCCGAGGAAGAGAAATTTTATATCATCAGGTATAGTTTTAAGGGTCAAGAAGCCTTTTCTGGAAGTATTTATGTGGAGTGTAGCCATGTATGGATGTTAAACGTGGACGATAAATAGTTTAGACAATAAGAGAATATGGTGCTACAGAAAAATGTTGAAGTTTAGATTGGTAGATCAAGTAACTAATGAGGAAGTACTGAATAGAATTGAGAAAAAGAGGAGTTTGTGGTACAACTTAACTTGAAGAAGGGATCGGTTGGTAGGATACGTTCTGAGGCATCAAGAGATCACCAATTTAGTACTGGAGGGAAGCATGGAGGGTAAAAATCATATAGGGGGACCAAGAGATGAATGCAGTAGGCTGATTCAGAAGGATGTAGGTTGCAGTAGTTACTCGGAGGTAAAGAGGTTTGCACAGGACTGAGCAGCATGGGGAGCTGCATCAAAACAGTCTTTGGACTGAAGATCACAACAACATAACGCCCCAAGAGGAAAAGATGATGTGCCACGAAGGCATTATCCGAATGGGACGGAAATCGGTAAATGTGATGTACATATGCAGACAAACAAATGAATGCAGTTTCAGACGAATTGGATGATTTATTAAATAGAAAGAGCTTCACAAATTGAGCAAGTCAATAACGAGTCGATCCGCCTCTGGTCCTTATGCTAGCTTTTATGCGGCTTGGCATTGCTTGACAGGGTTGTTGAATGTCATCCTGAGGGATTAGTTCCAAATTATGTCCAATTGGCGAGTTAGATAGTCAAAATCCTGAGCTGGATGGAGGGCTCTGCCCAATGATGCTCCAAACGTTCTCGGTTGGCGAGAGATCCGGCGACCTGGCTGGCCAAGGTAGGGTTGGCGAGCACGAAAGAGGAGCGGTAGAGAGAATCTCACCATGTGCAGGCATGCATTATCGTGCTGAAATGTAAATCCAGGATGGCTTTCCATGAAGGGCAACAAAACGGGTTGTGAAATGTCGTCGACGTACCGCTGTGCTGTAAGGGTGCTGCCTATGGCGACCAAAGGGGCCTGATAGGAAAAGAAATGGCACCCCAGATCAACACTCGTGGTTGTTGGACTGTATGGCGGGCGACAGTCAGGTTGGTATCCTACTGTTGTCCGTGGCGCCTCCAGACACGTCTTTGGCCTGGAATCTTATTAAGTGGAGTATGTCTTCAGTGATGAGTGACGTGTCGAAGTGAGCTACAATTACCAGCGAAGACGCCGTGATGCCATCGCGCCTACTGAGCCGTTGCGGCTTCATTTCATCGTTTCTTCCCTCTCCATTTGCTGATATCCCGCTAGGTGGCATGAATTACTGTTAGCTTTCTGAATGCTATCTCTGGCGCGGAGTCTTCAAAACAAGCCGGAGCGTATCTCCAGTAGGGAGTTTCTGGGTACGTTGTGAGAGGGCAACAATGACAGTGGTCGGCCCGTCGGCACTGTTTTGCGCGGAGAGTGGTTAGTTGCGAGTGTACGTTAGTGGTTGCATCGAAGTTTTTTACTGTGCTACAGCTGAATTGCTTTCCCTTATGTCCGTGCTGTGCGCCTTTTAATGCTTGCGGAGCTGAAATTAGGGAATAACGACTTCTTGGGGTAGCAAAGTTTGAAATCACTCGCCTTGTGATATGCCCGCCTCTGTGACTCTCGCTTTATGGATCTCAAAAAAATTCTTCACCCGTTGCAATTATTACTAACCATAACTGACCTGTTTGAGTTTTATCCACTTAATGGTTAGTGCTTGTTCCACACGCGTGACGGTGGCTTCTTGCCATTGTAAGTACTACTTTGAGTTTTTTCTTATTGTTATTTGTTTATGGCACAAGCTACCTAGTACCTCAGATCTGATGGCGTTCAAATCAGTGTTATTTTCCTCTGAGCCATCAGGGCATTTGTCGTTTCCCAAGTCTTTTATGAAATTCAGTATTTAGTGTTGTTGAATTGTCCTTAAGCTCTGTGGGAAATCTGGTTTATTAAGTGGTTGTTTGTAACGCCTTGGGATATTTTTTTGGATCTATGATTTAATCTTTTGATTATTTTAAGGAAATTTTTCGAACTAATGTATGCTGTTCGAATTCTGTTTTACGTCGTTCTGAAATCTAAATGGCATGGAAGAGAGCCTTACTTGTAAATGCTAGCAATTAAGGACCACCTCCTAGAGGTAAGCTCTTGTGTCTCATAGGAATTTCAGTTTGGTGCAAACAAGTCTCTGTCTGTGTAGCCTAGGTGACTTATTGATTTTTTCTATTTAAAGTAACTTTCTGCGATTAATGAGTCACCGTATTGAGTTGTTTTGGAGGAGACTTATTACGCCATTATTTTATCGTTTTATGTTCTGAAACGGTGTTTGCACTGTGCAATTTTGAGGAATGTCACTGTTTGATTATTATTATGACGATTTTATGGAATTAAGTTATTAAGTCGTGGACGAATTACATTTTCTTTGCTTACGTTTTAGCTCATGTTTCACCTGAGTGGTGTTTGTTAATCGCTCTTAGTTTTACGAGTTGCGGGTCCGCTGTTTGGGGGCGGCGCTTGGCCGCAGGGACCTGTTGCCTGCTCGCACTAAGAGCATGTTTCTTAACGTTTTTTTCCTGCGTTCTTATTTACAAGCTCTTATGTTAATGTTTTCCGCCAAATATTTTATATCTCCCGTGCAACGTTTAAGGTTATCCGCTTTGTGATTAACCTTCAGAGTTTCTAAATGAGATTATTTCGGCCTGTACGTATTGTTCTCATTTTTGGAAATTTTGAGCTTACTTTCTCTACTGGTCAGTGTTTGAGATGTTTTTCTAATGATTTTTGCCATCACTCCCATACTGTGTTCACTCCATGCATGTTAAAGAAAATCTTGATGGATCGTAACTGTTGGCAAGGAACTTTCATGGTTGGTCTGTTCTGAAGATTGAATGTTTGACTTGTGTATTAATAATCACTACTGCAGACGTTTGTTTCAAAGGCTAGTCTGATTAATACTGAAATTAATTTAAATTTCTTTTCAAAACCCTTTTAAGAGCCATAAGTGGCGACTTTTTCTTAAAGTTTTGGGAGAGTAATGCTTTTAATTGTTCCAAGGCTTAACTGCTTTAACTAAAAATGTCTTACCTTTTTATTTTGCAATTTTGATTTCCTGCTTGTGGCTTGTGGCTTGTGGCTTTTCATCAGTGGCTTATACCGATTATTTGTAAAAAAAAAAAAAAAAAAAAAAAAAGAGTAATCCTGTTGCTGATTATTTGACGTGGTCAATATTGTATTCCGTTTATTAGTATAATGTGTTCTGTAAATAAGTGAGAACTGTCGAAGGAAAAATGATGCGGTTATCTTGGGTTCCGCCCTTCCATGTGTCTTTTTTTTCTTTCCCATTGGTAATTGACACTAAATAAAGAAAAGTGTGAGGTCATCCACATGAATGCTAAAAGGAATTCGTTAAAGTTCTATTACACGATTAATCAGTCAAATATGAAGGCCGCTAATTCAACAAAATACCTAGAAATTACAATTATTAACAACTTTAATTGGAAGAAACACATAGAACATGCTGTTGGGTAGGCTAACCAAAGACTGCGTTTTATTGGCAGGACACTCAGAAAATGTAACAGGTCTGCTAAAGAGACTGCCTACACTAAGCTTGTCCGTCTTCTTTGAGAATACTGCTGCGCGGTGTGGGATCCTTACCAGGAAGGATTGACGGAGTACACCGAAAAAGTTCAAAGAAAGGCAGCACGTTTTGTATTATCGTGAAATATGGGAAAGTGTGTCACAGAAATGATACAGGATGTGGACTGGAAATCATTTAAAGAAAGGCGTTTTTCGTTGCGACGGAATCTTCTCACCAAATTCCAATCACCAACTTTCTCCTCCAAATATGAAAATATTTTGTTGACGCCGACCTAGATAGGGAGAAACGATCACCGTGATAAAATAAGGGTAATCACAGCCCGCACGGGAAGATATAGGTGTTCGTTCTTTCCACGCGCTATGTGAGACTGGAATAATAGAGAATTGTCAAGGTGGTTCGGTGAACCTGTAACACCATAGCTCTAATACTGTACTGATTTATTTTGCTTTTGTTTCATTTAATGTTACATCATTGAGTATCTGTAAATGTGTTTGAATCGATAGCACAGAATTGTATACTCCTTTCTTTGTAAAAACTTTGATGTCATGGTTTGGTTCTATGCAAAGTAGTGTATCTGTCATTTAAATTCTTTGTCCCATTTGGAGGGAACAAAACTTACTGTATATAATTGTAATTTTGTGTGAATAATTTTTGGTAGAAATGTCAATATGTGCAAATGTTCTGTCTTATTTAATGTATTTGGTTGCTGTTATGTAAACTGCTGATCCTCACTTAGGGTTTGTAACGTCTCTTAGTAAAAGACATATTATGTGATAAAGAGAAAAACACGGTGTATCATATTTTGTTATTGTATAAAATTATGTATTTTTTTAATTATTTATTTTAGATAATATCTGTGTCGGCGAGTAATGAAACCGCCACAGACGATAAATATCAAACAAAGATGAGAATATGTGTCTAGTATAAACAATACATAACGAACATTAATTTCTCTGTCTTCTTCTTGGAGTTACGTGAGAAGGATAGCCTGTGACGTGATATTGTATGCTAGCGTAGCATTCTTTTGTCAAGTTTGTAAGAGGGACGCCATTAGGCAAGATTGTTAAAAAGGTGTGTACTACTCAAATTGTTTAAATGTTGAAATAGAGTTATTCAGTGAAACCTTGTATTATAATTCATGTCAAGCTTGCCTGGTATTTTATCCCATCCCTTTAAGACATTTTCAGTTGTTTAAATATTAATCATGGTGCAGAGCGGCGCTACGAACGAGCCAGCCGCTGCCGCGGTTCGTTTAAATTGTAGTACATGAAACCTATCATACCGCAAAGAAGCGGTCAGGTAATAGTGAAGTGAAAAATTATTTCTTTCAGCTTTCGAAGTCGCAGAGCAGAGCTGCAGATTTTATGATGTGTTTTACAGGCTGACGCGGGCTGCTGATAATATAATACTAATAGTGAAAAGAGATAATTTATTTTCATCACATGAAAGAAATCTAGCTGTGCGTAGTTCTGGTCTGGCAACCTTATAGTAAAAACATTATTTTTCTCCGATAATAGTCTCATGTTCTCGGGTTAGCCGTGGTACTTATTGTTGTTTTACTATTAACAAAAATCCACTGCAAAATTATGATGCTGAACAATCATTGCGTACTATAACTGCTTTAATAGAAAGCCAGATACAGAACAATAGGAACATAATACATTTTCTTTTGTTGAAAATTAGCGATCCAAAGAAAGGCATAGCACAGCACCGCTTAAAGGTATTTCGAGTCTCTTTTCGTAGTAACATATCTCATTTAATATATGAGTTGTTACGCGAATAATAATAATAAGAATCAAAACAAAGCAAATAAATAAAAAAAAAGAACAGAGAAGCGAAACTAGGCCAGGGAGAGGTGAAAGGTTGTTAGTGAGTTTGTATGTAAAAGGTGCAGTGGTTCCCCTCGGGAACGGAACTGTGTAGCGCGCACAAATTGTGGTTGGCCTAGGTAGAAAAGGTGGAACTGATAGTCAGTCGGGGACGAGCTACGAGTCGTGAACGAGCTACGAGTCGGGGACTAGCTACCAAACTGTGCACTGCCATGTAATTGTTGCATATTGTGCTGGTTCCGAGAGAGGCTTTTCCTGCTACTTTCCAATGCCTCGGATGGATGGATAAATAGCTGGAACTATTCTGAAATTGGTATTTATCATCGCCACCAAGAAATGACAGAGTCCAGCAATTCTACCTGCAATTCCACCTACCAACATGCAGTTGCCACGACATTGCGCAATCATTGCATCGGAATACTACAATGATGTAAAGTGAAGGGTCAGCTTAATGGATGTGTTAGTGTGCTCAAATATAAGATAATTTATATCTGAATTTATGTACCTACCTTGATTTTTTCCTTATCATAACACCTCTCAGGTTCCTCTCCGTTTGAACTAAAGTGATTACCTAGTGTCCCTACTGAAAGAACATTAAAAACCAGTGTTTTTTCTAATTAATGCCTCTTGAACATAGTAAAGAGAAAGTTAAAGTTAATGTGGCCATAGATTGAGTTAAAGTCAATGATGCTTGCTGAAAATAATTTTCCTAGTAAAACTGCTTATTAATGTGTTGTTGCCAACTTCAAATTAAAAGTTCTTAAGACTGAGGCTTATAACGTTTTGCTTAGTAAATGATCACATTACTGCCTGTTGTAAATCGCAGAAGGTGAGTCAGTATCTTACATATATGTTAATTTTGTGTCTCACTGTAGTAAAAGTAGAAAGCTGCAGTTGTGAAACGTTATATACTCATGTTTGCTAAGTGTTTGTCTCTCTTGTGTATTAGAAGTGCATATTAATAGTAATGTTATAAAGACCATTCACTTTGTGTAAGCCCTGAAAGTAATAGTGTCTTTCGGTATCTGTTATAATTTTGCAAATAGTTTGTGCTGCTCTGTTAGTTTCAATCTTACCGTAAACATATGTATGTGTCAGAGTTCACTGCACTCGCGTGTGACAAAGTATAGGTTGTGTTTATCCATTAAAGTTACTAATAACTATTTTCTTGAACGAGAATGTTAATCATTCTCTTGCCTAGTTAGGCTGGCGACTGTTTCCTTTATCCGTTAAACAGTGCAGATAGGCAAAATTTGTTTGTTACTGTTCAAATATTTACGCAATTCTGACTTTCATTTCCGATAAGCCACCTCCGTTCGGTACAACACGGTCAACATAACAAAATTCCTCTCAGAGGGTAACACTGCTCTGTTGCTTTATTCCATTATTACTCCAACAAAGTAATTCTGTTTTGCAAACTGCCTCCAGTTTCGAGGTTATGGTATAGCAGTAGCAGACGGTAGTGTTATAAACCCTCTGTCAGACACTTAAATGTGATTTGCAGAATATCCATGTAGATGTAGACGTCTTACGTATGGAGATTTCACCGAGGAAAAAACAAATTGCTTGTAGCTGTGGATATGGTCCCCAAGGGTAGATGCATAGTTGTCTTGATCCACTGTGCCTTCCAGAATGACGAGGTCACTGAGGGGATGCCACGGAAACATTCCCCAGACCACAACGCACCCTCCTCCGGTCTGGACCCTGACGACAATTGTTGCAGTGCCACACACACCAACGGCCATTCCGATGGAGCATAAAACATGATTTATCTGCCAGGACCACCTGTCATCACTCAGTGGACCTCCGGTGGCGGTATTGGCTTGCAAAATCCAGGCTTTGTCACCGATGGACATCAATCGGCATGGCTGCGGAGGTCCATTCTTAGCAACGTTCGCTGAAAGGTGGTGGAGGAGACACTTTTGGTAGTCCCTTAGTTCATCTGGGTGGTCAGTTGCTCAACAGGTGTATCTTTGCAGCCGTCGTTGACTCCTGTCATCTATGGCCTGTGGTGCACCAAGGTTACCTCGACACCGGTTTTGGAAAGCATCATTTTTCCGTGCACTGTGTGCTTTAACAACGGCAGCGTGCGAACTGTTTACAAACTGAGCCGTACCTCGTCTCCTACCTTCCAAACTTTACAGAAGCTCTCCTGCGAAACTTGCAGAACTAGCACTCCTGAAAGAAAGGATATTGCGGAGACATGGCTTAGCCACAGCCTGGGGGATGTTTCCAGAATGAGATTTTCAGTCTGCAGCGGAGTGTGCGCTGATATGAAACTTCCTGGGAGATTAAAACTGTGTGCCCGACCGAGACTCGAACTCGGGACCTTTGCCTTTCGCGGGCAAGTGCTCTACCAACTGAGCTACCGAAGCACGACTCACGTCCGGTACTCACAGCTTTACTTCTGCCAGCTGTGAGTACCGGACGTGAGTCGTGCTTCGGTAGCTCAGTTGGTAGAGCACTTGCCCGCGAAAGGCAAAGGTCCCGAGTTCGAGTCTCGGTCGGGCACACAGTTTTAATCTCCCAGGAAGTTTCAATGACTGCGCTGTTTTCTGCGTCTCCCCGACATACATAGAAAGAAAGATCCCTTATCATTTAGCTACAATATAGCAGGTCAGCAACTGGAAGCAGTTAATTCCATAAATTATCTGGGAGTACGCATTAGGAGTGATTTAAAATGGAATGATCATATAAAGTTGATCGTCGGTAAAGCAGATGCCAGACTGAGATTCATTGGAAATGCAGTCCGAAAACAAAGGAAGTAGGTTACAGTACGCTTGTTCGCCCACTGCTTGAGTATTGCTCACCAGTGTGGGATCCGTACCAGATAGGGTTGATAGAAGAGATAGAGAAGATCCAACGGAGAGCAGCGCGCTTCGTTACGGGATCATTTAGTAATCGCGAAAGCGTTACGGAGATGTTAGATAAACTCCAGTGCGAGACACTGCAGGAGAGATGCTCAGTAGCTCGGTACGGGCTTTTGTTGAAGTCTCGAGAACATAGCTTCACCGAGAAGTCTAGCAGTATATTGCTCTTTCCTACGTACATCTCGCGAAGAGACCATGAGTATAAAATCAGAGAAATTAGAGCCCACACAGAGGCGTACCGACAATCCTTCTTTCCACGAACAATACGAAACTGGAATACAAGGGAGAACCGATAGAGGTACTCAAGGTACCCTCCGCCACACACCGTCAGCTGGCTTGCGCAGTATGGATGTAGATGTAGATGTAGACAGGCTTTACATATCCTCCACTGCTAGAGGTGCGACCTGCCATCTGTGAGTGATTGCTGCACGTTGACATAAAACATAAGCGGTAGTCACTTTGATGTGAGTGGACTGTGTATATTTGCAGGAAATCTAGCCACACGCCTTTCAGATTACTCGTTGCTCCCTTACTAATGTAACCTACACTATCAAGTAAAAGCCTTTCAGCTGTAGATTACTGTTTCGCAATTTCAGATAAACATAGGTAACATATGTTTATCCTTCAGTATCAAAAGAAAAGTGATTCTCTGACAGTGGAAGACCTACGCTTAATGCTGTTCGTTTGCATTCTTTTGGGTATCATCGTTCTGCTAGACCCTGAGCTTTGACTACGACGGGATGATCGTTTAGTACTGCTTTTATTTTTAAGTAGCAATAGTTGTCTACGGATATTGAGAGGAATTTTCTTTGCTTCTGTGAGACTGACATTGCTCGCTGCAGATGTAATTACTCGTCTTGCTGTTGTTACCTTGAGTGCAGCCATTCTTGTAATGCGGAAGCGGAGCGATCTACATGACGTCCGAAGGGGTCTGATCATTAGCTTTTAGGCCAAAGGTTGACGCATTTCACAACAGCAAATGAATTGCTCAGTTTCAATTTTCCTTTATTGTGACAGACGACGATGAGCCAGGAGCGAATAAATGCCGCTCTTCATCCGTGGGCACCAGTAAAACATACAAATACTGTTGGTAAAAATATTTGAAATGTAAAACATATAGGTGAGTCCGGGGTAAGTTGACGAGAGGGCTAAGATGAGTAATCACTTATTTTATGCTCATTTTTATAGGTAACACTGTCATGCAGATATTACTAACACTGCAAACGATGTGATAGTAAAAATTCGTCAAGTGAAGCCACTGCCGCCAGTTCAGTGTGCCATAGACGATTGTTGCGTTCGTTGCCCGGTCTGTTTCAACCTTGAGGGCATTTGGCATAACGTGTGGTAGAATAACAGAAAAAGTGTTTTAGTAGTCTTTGCTACATACGAGTACCTCACGCAATGTACTTCGCACAGTCACTATTTATTGATCTCTTAGGTCTGTTAATCCTATGAAAAATACGATTTTTTTAAACATAATAACTGGGGCAAGTTGACGAGCTGGGTATCTATTGAGCAACACTATTTCAAAGCAGTTACCGTCGGTAAAGTTGTTAACTGGTTCAGAGAACGTGGAATCGAGCTTCATTACCCCATTGTGTTTAGGGAGTATGATTTTGCTACTTCAAAAACCAAGAGATCGTAACCTTGTAACGGACCATGCCTACACTCAGAATGCTCCTTCTCAAACTACATATCCTAAATGTCAATCCACGGAAAATGTTAAAAAAAACGTCCTGACTAACATAACATCAGGTAGAGCAAAAGTGAAGAACCAGGCCCTTAACTGAATGGCACCCCTATCGATCCAAAAATGTGCTTAAGTAGTTTTTATTTCAAACCACTGCCTAAAGAAAGACCGGATGCGAAAAAAAGGAAAAGTTGCAGTATTCAGAAAGCAAGTTTTCTGACAGCCTCATCTATGGAACAGATCTTGGCTGATAAAGAAGCACACAAGGAGGAGGAAGAACGTATGTGATGAAGTCTACTTCGACCGTACACTATTGATATGCAAATCATGCAGATATGCTGCATATGCTGTATGGTACTGGGGAAAATTGACAATTTTGCAATAGTTTTTAAAATTGACAAGATGATTGTGATTAAATAAATAATAAATTGAATAAAAATAAAAAAAAAATCAGCCACGTATAATCGGCTCTCGAAGGCTAATTGTTATTTTTCCTGTGATTTCCTCGTAGTACACTTACGTTTCGTGTCTGCCCACGGTAGCTGAGTGGGACCGGCACGGTAGCTCAGCGTGTTCGGTCAGAGGATTAGCTGCCCTCTGTAATAAAAAAAAAAAAAAAACTGAGTTAATCGATCAACAACGAACTTAAACGGATGTCTTACGACGTCCGCCCCTAGCAGAGGCAACGAACAAAAGCGAACAAAAAGGGATTAAAAAAAAGTGGTCAGCGCGACAGAATGTCAGTCCTAAGGGCCCGAGATCGATTCCCGGCTGGGCCGGAGATTTTCTCCGCTCAGAGATTGGGTGTTGTGTTGTCCTAATCATCATCATTTCATCCCCATCGACGCGCAAGTCGCCGAAGTGGCGTCAAATCGAAAGACTTGCACCAGGCGAACGGTCTACCCGGCGGGAGGCCCTCGTCACACGACTTTTTTATTTAAGTTTCGTGCCTGTTTCTCTATTTGCGAGGTTGCATCTCACGTTTTTGTAAGTGTAAATTCATTCAGTCTGTACTGCTGTAGTTGCTCGATTGTTTTATTTTCAAGGGAAGCGACTGTTCGTTTAGTTAGCCAGACCCAGCTTTCGACGACAGAGCGGCAAGTTGCGTGTTTATCTTCCTCTGTGCTTTCTTCGCAATGTTGTTGTGTTGTTGTTGTGGTCTTCAGTCCTGAGACTGGTTTGATGCAGCTCTCCATGCTACTCTATCCTGTGCAAACTTCTTCATCTCTCAGTACTTACTACAACCTACATCGTTCTGTATCTGCTTAGTGTATTCATCTCTTGGTCTCCCTCTACAATTTTTACCCTCCACGCTGCCCTCCAATACTAAATTGGTGATCCCTTGATGCCTCAGAAGATGTTCTACCAACCAGTTCCTTCTTCTAGTCAAGTTGTGCCACAAACTCCTCTTCTCGCCAATTCTATTCAGTACCTCCTCATTAGTTATGTGATCTACCCACCTAATCTTCAGCATTCTTCTGTAGCACCACATTTCGAAAGCTTCTATTCTCTTCTTGTCCAAACTATTTATCGTCCATGTTCCACGTCCATACATGGCTACACTCCATACAAATACTTTCAGAAACGACTTCCTGACACTTAAATCTATACTGGATGTTAACAAATTTCTCTTCTTCGCAATATATTTCTTAAATTTTTTGCGTGTTTTTTCTGTTCGCATTTTGTAAGTGTAAATTCGGGCAGTCTGTAGCGCAGTTTCCATTTCTTCCGAACAGCCACATACATACCTCATTGAGGTATCAGCGTCCATTAGTGACACATCAGGAAGGTAGCAAGTTTATTAGCTAGGACTCTGTCTGCTTTTATAATTTCATTCATCGGTTACTCTTGCTTGTGTGCGGACGCACGAGCAGTTGGACGCACGAGCAGTTGGCCGCAGTTCGCCAACAGCTGTATGCGCTTTCGGATGTGGTCAATCACCTACAGGCTTTAGTGGTGTCGGAGAATCTGGCGCGTCGTATGGGACATCTGAGGTGTCGCTTGTATCGTTTACGGGCTCTGCTGCCTAGGCACCTCCTAGTGCACCCGACGCACTGGATCCGCCCTCACAGCAGAGTGAGTGGCGGGTAGTAATGCGTTCGCATCAATCGAGCCGGGGGGTGGGGGGGGGGGGAGGGGGGGTTAACGAGGAGACTTTAGTTTTAGTTTAGTTACGTCATGTTCCGTAGATTTGGAGGTGGTCTAGCGTGTGGCTATCGAGTGTGCAGGATACATTCGTCCGCAAGTTGTGGCTCTCGTCGGCTCCAATGACGCCTGTCACATGGGTTCTGAGGTTCATATAGGCGGTTGGCGGAAGTGTTGAAGGCTGCTGGCCTGAAACAGAGGATGACAGACTAAAGGCCGAAATACTAAATGTCTTTTTCCAAAGCTGTTTCACAGAGGAAGACTGCACTGTAGTTCCTTCTCTAGATTGTCGCACATATGACAAAATGGTAGATATCGAAATAGACGACAGAGGGATAGAGAAACAATTAAAATCGCTCAAAAGAGCGAAGGCCGCTGGACCTTATGGGATACCAGTTCGATTTTACACAGGGTACGCGAAGGAACTTGCCCCCCCCCCTTCTTGCAGCGGTGTACCGTAGGTCTTTAGAAGAGCGTAGCGTTCCAAAGGATTGGAAAAGGGCACAGGTCATCCCCATTTTCAAGAAGGGACCGTCGAACAGATGTGCAGAACTATAGACCTATATCTCCAATGTCGATCAGTTGTACAATTTTGGAACACGTATTATTTTCGAGTATAAAGACTTTTCTGGAGACTAGAAATCTACTCTGTAGGAATCAGCATGGGTTTCGAAAAAGACGATCGTGTGAAACCCAGCTCGCGCTATTCGTCCACGAGACTCAGAGGGCCATAGACACGGGTTCCGAGGTAGATGCCGTGTTTCTTGACTTCCGCAAGGCGTTCGATACAGTTCCCCACAGGCGTTTAATGAACAAAGTAAGGGCATATGGACTATCAGACCAATTGTGTGATTGGATTGAAGAGTTCCTAGATAACAGAACGCAGCATGTCATTCTCAATGGAGAAAAGTCTTCCGAACTAAGAATGATTTCAGGTGAGCCTCAGGGAAGTGTCGTAGGACCGCTGCTATTCACAATATACATAAATGACCTTGTGGATGACATCGGAAGTTCACTGAGGCTTTTTGTGGATGATGCTGTGGTATATCGAGCGGTTGTAACAACGGAAAATTGTACTGAAATGCAGGAGGATCTGCAGCGAATTGACGCATTGTGCAGGGAATGGCAATTGAATCTCAATGTAGACAAGTGTAACGTATTGCGAATACATAGAAAGAAAGATCCCTTACCATTTAGCTACAATATAGCAGGTCAGCAACTGGAAGCAGTTAATGCCATAAATTATCTGGGAGTACGCATTAGGAGTGATTTAAAATGGAATGATCATATAATGTTGATCGTCGGTAAAGCAGATGCCAGACAGATTCATTGGAACAATCCTAAGGAAATGCAGTCCGAAAACAAAGGAAGTAGGTTACAGTACGCTTGTTCGCCCACTGCTTGAATACTGCTCAGCAGTGTGGGATCCGTACCAGATAGGGTTGATAGAAGAGATAGAGAAGATCCAACGGAGAGCAGCGTGCTTCGTTACAGGATCATGTAGTAATCGCGAAAGCGTTACGGAGATGATAGATAAACTCCAGTGGAAGACGCTACAGGAGAGACGCTCAGTAGCTCGGTACGGGCTTATGTTGAAATTTCGAGAACATACTTTCACCGAGGAGTCAAGCAGTATATTGCTCCCTCCTACGTATATCTCGCGAAAAGACCATGAGGATAAAATCAGAGAGTTTAGAGCCCACACAGAGGCATACCGACAATCCTTCATTCCACGAACAATACGAGACTGGAATAGAAGGGAGAACCGATAGAGGTACTCAAGGTACCCTCCGCCACACACCGTCAGGTGGCTTGCGGAGTATGGATGTAGATGTAGATGTAGATGTATGGGTCTCATGTATGGTGTGCACGCAGGGCTCGCAATTTGCAGCTTTGTTTCCAGAGTTGATCAGGGTCCTTTGGTTTGGAGCCGAGTGGAGGGTCTCAGCAAAAGGATTCGACTCTGTGACGGTCTTGGCTGCAGACTTCTACACCTGCGGTATCGGTTGGGAATTTGCAGGACTCCCCTTGGTACGTCAAGGGTGCACTACATAAAAGAAGCAGCTATTTGGGTAGCAGAGTACTTGCGGAGCGCACATGACGGGTTTTTAAGGTAAGTCGTAGTTTGAGGTACTCCGACGAGCACTCGCCAGTCTGTATACAGCGAGGGAAGTCAGACCGCATTCAGAGTAAAGACACTTCGACTGTTAAAATTTTATTAATAAATTGTCGAAGTATTCGTAACGAAGTTCCTGAATTTACTGCCTTCCAGGAAAGTTCTCGGGCTCAGATTCCACTCGGGACCGAGAGATGGCTTGAAACCAGAAGAGAAAAAACTCAGAGTCATTTAGCAGTCATGGGAAGTATATATGAACTACAGATCAGAGGCAATAGGACGGGGAATGTTCATTGAAGTTAACAAAATTATTGTTACTATTGAGGTCGAAATCAAGCGTGACAGGCCGGCCAAAGTGGCCGAGCGGTTCTAGGCGCTACAGTCTGGATCCGCGCGACCGCTACGGTCGCAGGTTCGAATCCTGCCTCAGGCATGGACGTGTGTGATGTCCTACGGTTAGCTAGGTTTACGTAGTTCTAAGTTCTAGGGGACTGATGACCTCAGAAGTTAAGTCCCATAGTGCTCACAAGGGAACCTCCCCATCGCACCCCCCTCAGATTTAGTTATAAGTTGGCACAGTTGATAGGCATTGAAAAACTGAACACAGATCAATCGAGAAAACAGGAAGAAGTTGTGTGGAACTATGAAAAAAATAGGCAAAATATACAAACTGAGTAGTCCATGCGTAAGATAGGCAACATCAAGACAGCATGAGCTCAGGTGCGCCGTGGTACCGTGGTTAGCGTGAGCAGCTGCGGAACGAGATGTCCTTGGTTCAAGTCTTCCCCTCGAGTGAGAATTTTTTATTTTCAGGTAATTATTATCTGTCCGTCCGTCTGTCCGATGCGAGGTAACTGCACCGTAGTATGGGGACGCTACACCTAAACAAACATCAAACACTCGACGTCAGTCGACTACAGCGCACGGAAGAGAGAGTATTCCTGCTAACTAGGCTCCCTGGCTGGCAGTTGACTGTTCGCTACTTTGGACGAGAGTGAATTAAATACGTGAGTTGTATTCCGTGGGCAATATGAATCCAGCAAATATAGCTCGCGACTTCAATAACGAAACACAGACACTAAACTTATTACATTGAACAGAGACGTCAATGAACGAACGGACAGATCATAACCTTGCGAAAATAAAGAAAGTAAACTTTTCACTCGAGGGAAGACTTGAACCAAGAACCTCTCGCTCCGCAGCTGCTCATGCTAACCACGGGACCACGGCGCACCTGAGCTCAGGCTGTCATGGACTACTCAGTTTGTATATTTTGCCAATTTTTTTCATAGTTCCACACAACTTCTTCCTGTTTTCTCGATTGATCTGTGTTCAGTTTTTCAAGGCCTATCCACTGTGCCAACTCATACCTAATTCTGAGGGGGGTGCGATGGGGAGGTTCCCTTGTCAGAGCCAAGCGTGACTGTGAAGTTATTTGGTCGCGTTTAACAGCTAGCTCTTTATTCCCATGAAGTAATGACTGCTGTCGACAAGGGATCTTGGATGGATTGCATATTCCTAGATTTCCAGAAGGCTTTTAATACCGTTCCTCACAAGCGACTATTAATCAAATTGCGTGCATATGGAATATCGTCTCAGTTGTGTGACTGGATTCGTGATTTCCTCTCAGAGAGGTCGCAGTTCGTAGTGATAGACGGTAAATGATCGAGTAGAACAAAATGAAAAGCCGTTTCGAGTATTCGAAAACAAAATTTTGAGGAAAATTTTCGGAGCAAAAAGGGATGACATTAGCGGAGAGTGGCGAAAACTGCATAACGAAGAGGTTCACGAACTCTGTTCAAGCCCTGACATAATCAGTATTATTAAATCACGTAGGCTGCGATGGGCGGGTCACGTAGCTCGAATGGATGAGGGCAGGGCAGCGCGCAGAGTACTGGTAGGGCACTTAGAGGGAAAACGTCCTGCGGGGAGACCGTGGAGTGGATGGGAGGACAATGTGAAGGCTGATTTGAGGAGCCTAGGTATTGAAGGGGAATGGAAGGAAATAGCCCAAGACAGGGACAGATGGCGAAAATACGTTGCTGCGGTAATGGACTCTCGAGTACGGTATGACCAGTGAGTGAGTGAGTGAGTGAGAACAGAAGTGATATCTGGCGTTCCGCAAGGTAGTGTCATAGGCCCCTCTGCTGTTTCTGATTTACATAAATGATCTAGGTGATAATCTAAGCAGTCCCCTTAGATTGTTTGCAGATGAAACTGCAATTTACCGTCTAGTAAAATCATCAGACCATCAATTCCAATTACAAAAGAATCTAGAGAGAATTTCTCTATGGTGCGAAAAGTGGCAATTGGCACTAAACAAATAAAAGTGCGACGTCATCCACATGGGTACTAAAAGAAATCCAATAAATTTTGGGTATACGATAATTCGCACAAATCTAATGGCTGTCAATTCGACTAAATACCTAGGAATTACAATTACGAGCAACTTAAATTGGAGAGACCACATAGATAATATTGTGGGGAAGGTGAAACAAAGACTGCACTTTGTTGGCAGAACACTTAGAAGGAGCGACAAACGCACTAAAGAGACTACATTACACTTGTCCGTCCTCTGCTGGAATATTGCTGCGCGTTATGGGATCCTTACCAGGTAGGATTGATGGAGGACATCGAAATAGAGCAAAGAAGGGCAGCTCGTTAGGTGTTATCGCGCAATAGGGGTGAGAGTGTCACTGATATGATACGCAAGTTGGGGTGGCAGTCATTGAAACAAAGGCGGTTTTCTTTGAGGCGAGATCTTTCCCTTACGAATGCGAAAATATTTTGTTGACACCCACCTACGTAGGGAGAAATGATCGTCATAATAAAATAACAGAAATCGGAGATCGAACGGAAAGATTTAGGTGTTCCTTTTTCCCACGCGCCATTCGAGATCTGGAATGGTAGAGAAGTAGTATGAAAATGATTCGATGAACTCTTTGCCAGGCAGTTAAGTGTGAATTGCAGAGTAACCATATAGATAACCATATAGATGTAGATGTCTAGGTGAAATGAAGATAGTTGTTGGATGTTTCTATCGGCAACAAGATTCTGCTGTGACAGTTATAGAATCATTCAAAGAAAGACAACCTTCAGCAGTGAGTAAATACCCAGATCATGCAATACTAGTTGGAGATGTCTCTAATCTACCGAATATAGGCTGAGAGGTCTATGGATTCATTGTAGGGTGTGGAGGAAGTCGCGCGAAGCACTTTTGAGCACATTTTTCGAAAACTGTCTAGAGCAGCTAGATTGGCAGCCTACGCGCAATGGAAATACCTTAGACCTTGTAGCTACAAATGAGCCGGACCTTATCGACAATGTCAGTATCGAAACGGGGATTAGCGATTACGCAACCCCTATAATTATGAAAGTTAATATATCATTTAGGAAGGTTGGGAGAATGTTTCTGCTAGAAAGAACAGATAAACAGTTGCTAGCATTTTACTTAGTGAATTGAAGTCACTTAGTTCAAGTAATCTGGACGTAGGGGAATTGTGGGCAAAGTTCCAGCAGCTTGTAAATCATGGTCTGGCTAATTATGTGCCTACTAAGTGGATTAAGAACGGAAAAGACCCGCCATGGTTTAATAACGAGAATCGGAAAATGCTGGGGGAGCAGAGGCTATTGCACTGTCGTTTCAAAAGAGAACGCACAAATGACGACAAGCAAAGATTAGCAGAAAGTCGTGCATCTGTGAGAAGGTGAATGCACAAAGCATACCACAACTGCCGCCTTCATCCTTAGCAAAAGATTGGCCGAAAAACAAGAGAAAATTCTGGTCCTACGAAAAAACCGTAAGCCAGTCTACGGCTCCCTTCAGTCCCTTGTTGACCAGTCTGGTGTGGCAGTTGAAGATAGCAAAACGAAAGCCGAAGTTTCGAAATTCGCGTTCAAGAAATCGTTCAAGCGGGAGAATCGTACAAACACACCGCCATTTGTCCATCGAGTGGACTGCCACATGGACGACATAATAATAAGCACCCCCGACGTAGAGGAAACAACTCAAAGAGCTTAAAAAAAAAAGTCAGCAAGTCCGGATGGAATCCCAGTTTGGTTTCTCACAGAGTACTCTACGGTATTGGACCCTTACCTAGCTTGTATTTCTCGCGAATCTCTCACCCAGCGCAAAGTCTCAAGCGACTGGAAAAAAGCGCAGGTGACTCCTGCGTATAAGAAGCGCAAAAGAATGGACCCGAAAATTACAAAAAAACCTAAGGACATCACACACATCCATGCTCGAGGCAGGATTCGAACCTGCGACCGTAGCGGTCGCGCGGTTCCAGACTGTAGCGCCTATAACCGCTCGGCCACTACGGCCGGCTCTAAAATTACAGACAAATATCCCTAAATCGCTTTGATGCAGAATCCTGTAACATATTCCTTTAACATATTCTTAGCGCTTGTGACCGAGAAGATTACGTCCACGAATCAATTGATATTTTGCGAACTGTGGATGAAGGGCAAAAGGCAGATTTTCTAGATTTCCAGAAAGCATTTGACATGGTGCCCCATTGCAGTCTGTTAAAGAAGGTACGAGCCATATGGAATAGGTTCACAGATATGTGAGTGGCTCTTAGACTTCTTACGTTATAGAACATAGTATGTTGTCATCAGAGACAAAGGTATCGTCAAGACCGCTCCAGACATGCATGAGGACCGCTATTATTCTCTGTATACATAAGTGATTATGCAGACAGGGTGGGCAGTAATCTGCGGTTGCTTGCTGATGATGCTGTGGTGTATGGTAAGGTGTCGATGTCGAGTGACAGTAGGAAGATGCAAGGTGACTCAGACAAAATTACTAGTTGGTGTGATGAAAGGCAGCTAGCTCTAAATGTGGAAAAACGGAAGTTAATGCGAATGAGTGGGAAAAACAAACCGTAATGTTCGGATAGAGCAATAGTGGCGTCCTGCTTGACACAGTCACGTCGTTTTAATAACTGGACATAAAGTTACAAAGCGATAATGTAATGGAACGAGCATGTGAGGAATGGTCCATTTCGGTATACTGGGAGAATTTCAGGAAAGTGTGGTTCATCTGTAAAGGAGGTCACATATAGGACGCTAGTGGCACCTATACTTGAGTACTGTTCGACTGTTTGGGATTCGTACCAGGACGGGTTAAAGGAAGATGTCGAGGCAGTTCAGAGATGGGATGCTAGATCTGTTAGTGGTAGTTTGGAACAACACCCAAGTTCAGAATGAGATTTTCACTCTACAGTGGAGTGTGCGCTGATATGAAACTTCCTGGCAGATTAAAACTGTGTGCCGGACCGAGACTCTAACTCGGGACCTTTTCCGAGTTCGCGTCTCGGTCTGGCACACAGTTTTAATCTGCCAGGAAGTTTCATACCGGCGCACACTCCGCTGCAGAGTGAAAATCTCATTCTGGAAACATCTCCCAGGCTGTGGCTAAGCCATGTCTCCGCAATATCCTTTCTTTCAGGAGTGCTAGTTCTTCAAGGTTTGCAGGAGCAGGAGAGCTTCTGTAAAGTTTGGAAGGTAGGAGATGAGATACTGGCAGAAGTAAAGCTATGAGGACGGGGCGTGAGTCGTGCTTGGGTAGCTCAGTTGATAGACCAGTTGTCCGCGAAAGGCAAAGGTCCCAAGTTCGAGTCTCGGTCCGGCACACAGTTTTAATCTGCCAGGAAGTTTCAACGCCCAAGTGTTATGCAGATGCTTCGGGAACTTAAATGAGAATCCCTAGAAAGAAGGAGACATTCTTTTCGAGGAACACTACTGAGAAAATTTAGAGAACCGGTGTTTGAAGCTGACTGCCGAACGGTTCTACTGCCTCCGACACACATTGCGCGTAAGGATCACCAAGATAAGATATGAGAACATAGACCTCATACGGAGGTATACAGACATCTGTTTTTCCGTCGCTCTATTGGCAAGTGGAACAGAAAATGACATGAGTAGCAATGGTAAGGGGTATCCTCCACCACGCGGAGGACTGCATTTTATATATGTAGATATATATGATGAACAGAATATGAGACCATACTATTAATGTAGTTAGAAGATAATACAATTAACTAAACACAGAATTAATTAAAATTTGTTAATTTAAAATCTTTAAAACAGGCGACTGCACGTTGAATATTTTAAACGAAACATTGCTTTTTGGGAAAAAAATAGAGTGAATTGTTGACTGTCTTTACAAGAATCAGTAACTTCACTTCACTTGTTAGAGGAGGTGGGTTGTTGGTTGGGGAGCGCTTTTGAAAGGCAGTGGGATGTAAGCGTTTTTTTTGTGGGAGGAGGGGGGGAGAGTGGTCAAAGAGGAGCCCTGACTGGAGAGGAAGAGGAGTATTGTGTTAAAACTAGAATGATGGATAGGTCTGTGGGCGATCGGTTGACTGGTTGACTTTGGTGAGGGGACCAAACAGCGAGGTCATCGGCCCAATCGGATTAGGAAAGGATGTCGCCTGTGCACTTTCAAAGGAATCATCCCGGCATTTGCCTGAAGCGATTTCGGGAGATCACGAGAGACCTAAACCAGGATGGCCGGACGCGTGTTTGAACTGTCGTCCCCCCGAATGCGAGTCCAGTGTGGTACCACTGCGCCATCTCGCTCGGTGGTTCAAATGGTTCAAATGGCTCTGAGCACTATGGGACTTAACATCTGAGGTCATCAGTTCCCTAGAACTTAGAACTACTTAAACCTAACTAACCTAAGGACATCACACACATCCATGCCCGAGGCAGGATTCGAACCTACGACCGTAGCGGTCGTGCGGTTCCAGACTGAAGCGCCTAGAACCACTCGGTCACAGCAGCCGGCACGCTCGGTGGTCAAAGTTGGATTTTACGAGGGGTTGGGTTGATTTGGGGGAGGAGACCGAACTGCGAGGCCATCGGTGTCATCGGATTAGGGAAGGAAGCCGGCCGAGCCCTTTCAAAGGAACCATCCCGGAATTTGCTGAAGCGATTTAGGGAAATCACGGATTTTATGTTCAGGTACGGGGCGGTGATTTAAGTTTCGTTGGGATTGGGAGTGATTGTGTGTGTAGCTGGAAGGTTGGACAGAGATGTTGGCACAAATGTAGCAGACCGCCACAATTAACAATCAAGCATGAAATGATAAAGCGGTTGGTATCAAAATTTGCGGTAAGTGTAGCAAAGAAAGACAAAAAAATTCATTGTTGAGAGGAGAGAAGGGAAATATTTAAGGTCACGCAGGATCCTAGTGAGTGTTGATGGACGGATAGAGAACGCGAGGGGACGCCCATGGTGTCCAAGGATTTGGAGTAGCTCGTAAAATTTTGGTGAAGTACGGAAGTTCCGATAGCAACTTTTAATGGCAGCACGATGGCGCAGAACGCGCTGACTCTGGTAGGAGACGACTTCCAGGTGCAGGTACGACGCCATACCTTCGGAGGGGTCCGTACGAGCTGTTTTCTTGCTACCTGATGCATAAGATTTTTTGTTTTTTGAAGCCACAGTCAAACACTTAGCTTTACATAGGTCCCTTTTTTTGTACTTCCTTTTGTTGCTACTCCTTTTGTAATTAGAAGAAACAAGAAATGTGAATGACGCAACAACCACCTCATCCACCCCCGATGGATAAAACAACATTGAAACAGGAAATGTTAAATTTTCTGGTCTTGCACTGGCTGCACTCCAAACGATGAGAGCTAAAATTGTTTGCCTGGTAGACTCGATGACGATGTCGAGGATTTCACGCACTTTGCCTGGCGGCAGCTGCGATGCCAGAAAACACGAGGGCTCGGAAGCTCCCCTTCCACCTGTGAACACTTCCGCCTCGTGTCCGTGGAGCGGCGCGCCATTGAGATCCACTGCCAGTATCCATCCACTTACGGGGCCGGCCCAGCTGAAAGGCGAGTCGTCGCCAGGTCAGCGGCAGTGTCTCGGCGAGTGGGCGCTCTCGTTATTGCGTTTCGGCGCCGACCACGGCCGGCTGCCCGCTACACGAAATTAATTTCTCGCCGGCCTGCTGCGGCGGAGAGGCAGCCTGCGATCCTGCCAGCAGCTGAGCACCCTCGGAACAGAGGGCGCGTTGTCGGCCCAAAACTATATTGCCGCTTCTTTTTGGTCGACGCATTCGTTGATTACTGTAGCTGGTTGCTTCCGGTTTGCTGGAGTGTTGCCTTTTGGATGTTCACAACGATTGTGGGCAGTAAATAATGGGTGGTACACATGTAGTGATATGTACTCTGAAGATATCATTCTAAATCAGCACCTACGCGTTCATCATCATCATCAGTGTTCTGCCTAAAGGCAGATTTTCATATGGTAGTTCTCCAGGCTGTCCGGTTGTAACGGAACTGAAATGATGGTGGGCTGACAGTAATCTGGAGCCCGCGCGTCGGAAACGGGCGCGCTTGTGTAAGACTGCCAGGGAGTGCACCTTGATGCCATCTATTGGCGAAACTGGGAATTAGCGCTACCTGTCAGACAATGCACTAAGCTCTCAGAGTCAAATGTATTCTTTTTCTTGGTAATTATAAGTTATTACTGTATAATTTAATGTTGTAAAGCGCTAGTAGTAAATCATTATGACTGGTATGAACTCCAGGGTAATAAATATAAATATTCTTAAATACTAAATGATTTCGGTAAAAAGGTGGTAGGGGAACGCCCCCACTCTTGGTGATACGAGTGTAGCTAGGGGTAGCTGGAGACACAGCGACTGAACAATGGAATGGCCTGGGGAGTGTTGACGTGATCGGACGTGCGTAACTGTGCTCACGCAAAAGTGATTGTGCAACAGAGAAGAGGCGAATATCGTCGCCGTTTTTGGAGTAAAACGCGACGAATGGTTGTTGAAGCCGCCTCTATGCCACTGGGGCTGATCGTAAGAGTTCCTGCGCCCAGATTTTATGGCGGACGTGCAGTAGCTTATACGAGTGCTACAGCTCGTAGTTCCAGCCGCCATTAAGGGCATGAGGCGTGAAGAGCTGCGTTAGCCACATGCATCTCACCACCAGCACCGACACGTCTACCCAAGGCAAGACTGCTTGCAATTGTTAAGTCGAACTTTGTATACATGTAAAAGGAGAATACCAGTTTTCTTTTATGCAAGTGCAGAGGACAGAATATAGTAATGAGTAAAATTACGACGCATGTTGTTCATTGTAAAGTGTAGTAACCTCAAACATAGTATAGTGAAATCAGACTGAGGCCACCATCGCCTCTTTCATTTACAATTCTTTTGGTTGTAGAATACTTTAGCGTATAAGAATGTTGAAAAGAGCAATGGTCACACCAGAATGAGTCGCCTATTTATAGTTACTTAAATTTTTCTGAGTAACATTTCAAGTAAAGTCACTTAACTAATTCTGTATCAATTGTCCAAAGAGTAATATCCAAAATCATTAAATAAGTTGAAGGATAGAATTTTGTTAACCCAAGTTGCATAAACTGTCTTGGTAGTAATTACCAAGCCAACTCACAGAAATTGAGAGAGTATTTTCTTTGTAGAATCATCTAGAATGATCAGAAATAGTAATATTCAGAATTAAGTTTAAATTCAACTCAAGCCATTTCACTTTGAAACGAGCCAAAAATTGATTTATTCTTTTGCTCCTTCAGAGCTGGCGACCGTAGTTATAAGTATTTTCAGGAGGATTCGACGGTAAGTCTGCTGCTCTCGTCGTGCTGATAGGATTATCCACTGCTGCTAGCAGTGGTGATTGGATACATAAGCTCACTACCAAGTTAAGTGGGTCAGGTAGGCAGTGTTACCGTATGAACTGTAGGGCACTGTAGGCCATGGATCGAACCCGTTCAATCATCACAGCTCTTAGGGAAATAGTCCGGTTAGGAGTGTACTAATCATTAGGTAAACACTGGCGAGTAACGGTCAAAAATGTATACGCAAGTGAATTTAGCAAGGTCCACGTAGCACCTAGTTAATGTGGTGCAATGGCGAGGGTAGGAGTGGAGTAAAAGTGAGCTGAGCTTGTGGCAGCTGTGCTGTATTCAAATATTAACAACGTGAATTCACTACTACCTCTTACCATTAGGACTGAGCTATTTACACCGTCTCTAATGACCTCGATGTCGACGGGACGTTAAACAATAATCTCCTCCTCCTCCTGAGCTATTTACAGTTAAATTACGTAGCAGTAAGCGCAAAGGCGTGGCAGCTACAAGTCCGTATTGGTTTTATACATACGGAATTAGGAAGCGGATCATTCCGTCAGTGGAGGGGGTTAAAACAACCGAGTCAGTTGAGAACATACCCCATTTACTGATGGAAAGATTCGGCGGTTCGGTCGCACGGTCTTCTGCCATCCTCTTCAGGTCTGCATAATTTCCTCTTCCCCCTATGTCGTCTATCATCTTGTATCTCCTTCTTCCTCTCAGTCTTCTCCCACAGACCAATCCTTCCAAAGCATCTGCTAGCAAGCACTCCCTTCTCAATGAATGTCCTAACCAGTTCTTTTTCCTTTCTCTTACAACCTTCGGCAGACATCTTCTCTCACCAACCCTTTCTAATACTCTTTCATTACTCACTCTTTCCATCCAGCTTATTCTCTCCATTCTCCTCCACATCCACATCTCAAATGCTTCTAACCTTTTTTCATCCTCTGGTCTCACTGTCCATGTTTCTGCCCCATATAGTACCACACTCCAGACAAAACATTTGCCAAGCCTTTTCCTTAGTCCTTTATCTAATTTGCCACATAAGAGTCTCCTCTTATTGTTGAATGTCTCCTTCGCTATGGCAATTCGAGTTTTCACCTCCTGGTGACATCTCAAGTCTTCCGTTATTGTGCTTCCGAGATATTTAAATTCACTTACTTGGCTAATGGTAGATTGTCCTATTTTAATATTTGACTGTCTGCGTCTTGTACTGATGACCATACTCTTTGTTTTTGCTGTGTTTATTTGCATCCCGTATTCCACACAAGCTTTTTTTTTTAAAAAAAACCTACGCGTTGGTGCACAGTTATCTCAGACGGAACATACATAACAAACAGTATTAAACTTGACTGTCCCTCAGCAACCGTATACAGGGTGTTACAAAACGGTACGGCCCAACTTTCAGGAAACATTCCTCACACACAAAGAAAGAAAATATGTTATGTGGACATGTGTCCGGGAACGCTTACTTTCCATGTTAGAGCTCATTTTATTACTTCTCTTCAAATCATATTAATCATGGAATTGAAACACACAGCAACAGAACGTACCAGCGTGACTTCAAACACTTTGTTACAGGAAATGTTCAAAATGTCCTCCGTTAGCGAGGATACATGCATCCACCCTCCGCCGCATGGAATCCCTGATGCGCTGATGCAGCCCTGGAGAATGGCGTATTGTATCACAGCCGTCCACAACACGAGCACGAAGAGTCTCTACGTTTGGTACCGGGGTTGCGTAGACAAGAGCTTTCAAATGCCCCCATAAATGAAAGTCAAGAGGGTTCAGGTCAGGAAAGCGTTGAGGCCATGGAAATTGGTCCGCCTCTACCAATCCATAGGTCACCGAATCTGTTGTTGAGAGCCGGCCGCGGTGGTCTCGCGGTTCTAGGCGCTCAGTCCGGAACCGCGCGACTGCTACGGTCGCAGGTTCCAATCCTGCCTAGGGCATGGATGTGTGTGATGTCCTTAGGTTAGTTAGGTTTACGTAGTTCTAAGTTCTGGGGGACTGATGACCTAAGATGTTAAGTCCCATAGTGCTCAGAGCCATTTAAACCATTTGTTGTTGAGAAGCGTACGAGCACTTCGACTGAAATGTGCAGGAGCTCCATCGTGCATGAACCACATGTTGTGTCGTACTTGTAAAGACACATGTTCTAGCAGCACAGGTAGAGTATCCCGTATGAAATCATGATAACGTGCTCCATTGAGCGTAGGTGGAAGAACAAACTAAAATGAGCTCTAACATGGAAATTAAGCGTTTCCGGACACATGTCCACATAACATCTTTTCTTTATTTGTGTGTGAGGAATGTTTCCTGAAAGTTTGGCCGTACCTTTTTGTAACACCCTCTATACACGGAAGAGCGAAAGAAACTGGAACACCTACCTAATATCGTGTAGGATCCCCGCGAGCACACAGAATTTCCGCAACACGACTTGGCATGGAGGTTACTTATGTCTGAAGTAGTCCTAGAGGCAAATGTCACCGTGAATCCCGCAGCGCTGTCCATAAATCCGTAAGAGTGCGAGGGGGTGGAGATCTCTTCTGAACAGTACGTTGCAAGGCATCCCATATATGCTCAATAACGTTCATGTTTGGAGAGGTTGGTGGCCAGCGGAAGTGTTAAAACTCAGAGGAGTGTTCCTGGAGCCACTCTGTAGCGATTCTGGACGTGTGGGGTGTCGTATTGTCGTGGTAAAATTGCCCAAGTTCGTTGGAATGCACAATGGACATAAATGGATGCAGGTGATCAGACAGGATTCTTACGTACGCGTCAACTGTCAGAGTCGTATCTAGACGTATTAGGGGCCCCATGTCACTCCAACTGCACACGCCCCACACCACTACAGAGCCTCCACCAGCTTGAACAGCCGCCTGCTGACATGCAGGGTCGATGGATTCATGAGGTTGTCCTCATACCCGTACACGTCCATCCGCTGGATACAATTTGAAACGAAACTCGTCCTACCAGGCAATAAGTTTCCTGTCACACAGTCCAATGTCGGTGTTGACGGGCCAGGTGAAACGTAAAGCTTTGTATCGTGCAATCGTGAAGGGTACGCGACTGAAAGCCCTTATGGATGATATTACGTTGAATGGTTCGCATGATGACACTTGTTGATGGCCCAGCACTGAAATCTGCAGCAATTTGCTGAAGTGTTGCACTTTCCTCACGTTGAAATGATTCTCCTCACTCGTCGTCGGTCCCGTTCTTGCAGGATCTTTTTCCTGCCGCAGCGATGTCGGAGATTTGATGTTTTGCCGGTTTCCTGATATTCACGGTACACTCGTGTAATAATCGTACGGGGAAATCCCCACTTCGTCGCTACCTCTGAGATGCTGTGTGACATCGATCGTGAGCCGACTATAAAACCACGTCCAGACTCAAGTCGTGCTAACCTGCCATTGTAGCAGCAGTAACCAATCTAACAACTGCGCCAGAAACTTGTCTTATATAGGCGCTGCCGATCGCAGGGCCGTATTCTGCCTGTTTACATATCTCTGTATTTGAATACGCATGTCTATACCAGTTTCTTGAACGCTTTAGTGTGTAACGTCTTTTAAATCAGTGTAGAGTTTTATTTGCCGTAAAATTCTGTAAAAAGTTAACAATATGTTCCAGATAGCTTTAATGTGTTATACAGCACTTAAATATTTAAACTCGAAATATTTACAAATGCTGCACAAAATACAAACCTATTGCTAGCAATAACAAAACCTGCAGAAAACGCCGGATACTTCCTATAGCCGTCTCTAGTGCGCAGTCCTTCACGTGACCCTAAAAGCAGACTCTAGACTGAAGTACCGATCAAACCCCATCATGTGACCTTGGCACACTATCATCTAGAATTCGAGATACAACAATTTCCCCTAGTACATACTTGGATATGTATATAATCAGCATTTCAGTTCAACTTCACGAAATAGGTAGGAGTAACGCGATCTGCATTCTGAATATAGGTAAGATTAAGCAGTGGGTTTCTCATTCACAACCCGTATTTAAATATATTTTTTTCTTTGTGTGTGTGTGTGTGTGTGTGTGTGTGTGTGTGTGTGTGTATGTGGGTGTGTTTGTGTGAGGATGTGTGTGTGGTTGTGATTGTGTGTGTGTGTGTGTGTGTGTGTGTGTGTGTGTGTGTGTGTCAAGATCGCGGCATGCGTCGTACAAGTGCAAGAAGGAGAAATTCTGCCGATACAAGCTGGATTTGAACAGTGGCAAGATCTGCCACGTAGAGTGCGCAGTTTATCGTTTAATGGTAGTGCTGCTCGCATCGGTTACGCTACCTCGACTGCCATGCAGATACTGAATCGATGGGTTCAGGAACGCTGTACTCAGAGGCCTGCAGGATAAAAGTGGTCCTATGCGACTAGCATACACCCATGCCGACTGCTATTCATCGGCGATGAAGACTGGAATTGGCACGCCAATACTTCAAGTGGACGCCAACTGAGTGGCGACAGATGGTCTTTTCAGATGAATTACGCTTTATGTTCTTTTGAACAGACAGATGTTGGCGTGTACGACGTGAAACGTTTGAAAGCGAACAACCTGCAACCAGCAGTGAGCGTTATGGTCTGGGAATGATTTCTTGGCATCATTTGGGCGACCTCGTCGTTCTGGAAGGTACAGTGTATCAACACAAATATGCATTTATCCTTGGGGATCATGACTACTCCTACATGGAGTTTGTTTTTCCTCGGCATGATGGCATCTACCAGCAGGACAATGCAACGTGTCTCACAGTTTCCGGAGTGCATGCGTGGTTCTAAGAGCACCAAGATGAGTTGATCGTTCTGCTCTGGCTACCAAACTCCCTGGATTTAAACCCAATCAAGAATCTGTGGAACAGCGTCGATCAGGCTGTTTGCGTCACGGATCCTCAACCTAGAAACCTAGCACAGCTGTCTACAGCAATGGAATCGGCATAGCTCCGCATTCCTGTCTGTACCTTCCAGAACCTCACTGACTTTCTTCCCGCAAGTATTGCGGAGGTCAGCGCTGCAAAAGCTTTTGGTAGGTGGCCACATTAATGTGACTCGACAGTTTATTTACGTTCAGCATCAACTGCAAGTCCCTACATCAATCGTCGATACTCTGCAGGTCTTAATGCATTTCTGTACAGTTTTTTTGTAGTTTCAACCTTCCCGTAGGCAATAGCATCGTCCACGTGTAGTTTTATGCAGCCTCCAACATTGCCCACTGAATCATCAATACAGTGTGAGTCACTCCGGAAGTATGATAGTAGCTGAAAAGTTTGTGGGACAAATGTGGCATGGGACAACGGGGACCATAACATGAAGTTGGTTTTTTGCTGCTAGGTGAGGTTGCGTCAGAGATATGAAGATCAACTTTGTTCTTTTAAATTGGATGATACAGTTTGGTACTAATTTTCTGATAGCGGCTATAGAGACGAATCTAATGATGTGTAACAGTAAGGTCTTTGAAGGTCAGCGAAGGTCAAAAAGGTGGCGTGAACGTCCATTTACAGAAGGTGTTCGAAGTGATAACGACTGGTATCAATGCGACGATGAAATCTTCTTATCATGGATTGAGTGGTATTTCTTATCACTTCGAAACTTATCGAAGCACATGCTCTGACGATTCTCTCTCGTATATCGTGCAAATAGTATATTTTAGCCGAATACGGCGTGTCCATCCAACGTACCATTGACATTCAACGGTTTCGCAATGCAACACTAACAGGAACGGTAAGACTAGTATCGTCGAATCAAGTGAATGCCAATGACGCATTCCTTCGAAGAACAAGTGGATATGCTAACAAAATACACTGAGAGCTAGAGACTTATACGCTGAAAGATATCCTCAACGTACTCACCCTACACGTCATACATTGAAACATGTGTATGATAAACTGAGAACAACTGGATCTTTAACGCATCGGGAACATATCCGGCAAAGGGAAGCTACTAACGTGGAAACGGAAATTGGTACTCTTGCCACTGTGGTTGGACATCCTTGTGTTAGTTTGTGTCAAACTGCAGGGGCTTGAGCCAGAATAGTGTTTTTAGTGTTCTGAGTCGCCGTAAATATCATCCTTACCATATCAGTCTTCACCAAGAATTGACTGGTACGGATTGTATGCGTCGCATTTAATTCTGCCGATGGCCTCAACTTCAGATTCAGAGGGATGACACATTTACTAATTTGATTTTATTTACTGACGAGGCTACATTCACCAATCATGGAAATGTTAATTTGCATAACATGCATTATTGGGCAACTGAAAATCCATGTTGGCTACAGCAAGTTGCACACCAAAAACCGTGGTCGTTGAATGTACGGTGTGGGATTCTGGTGGACAGAATTATAGGCACCTATTTCATCGAAGGAAATCTTAATGGCAGGAAGCGCACCGCATTCGTGCAAGAAACATTAGGTCTGTTATTGGAAGAAATACCTTTAGGAACAAGGAACAGAATGTGGTATCAACACGATGGCTGTCCGGCACATTTTTCGCTGATGGCTGGAAATGAGTTATAGAAAATTCCCAAATCGTTGCATTGGACACGGTAGGAGATGTGTCGTGGCCGGCTCGTCAGCTAGACTTGACGCCTCTGGATTATTTCTTGTGGGGGTTCGTAAAAGACATTGTTTATAAAGACGTTCCAACTACACCTGAAGATATGAGAGAGAATTCTCAGAGCATGTGCTACGATATGTGCCAATTTGATAAGGAATACCACTCAATCCATGATAGGAAGATTTCAGGGCTGCATCGATACCAAATTGTCATCACTTCGAACACCTTCTGAAAATGGACATTCATGTCACCTTTGTGACCTTCGTTGACCTTCAAAGACCTTACTGTTACACATCATTGGATTCGTCTCGATAGCCGATATCAGAAAATAAGTACCAAACTATGGCATACAAAATGCTGAGCCAAGGAGCTCGTCTGGTAACCCCATTAAAAAAAAAAAAAAAAAAAAAAAAAAAAAAAAAAAAAAAAAAAAAAGTTGACCTTCATATCTATGAATCGACCTCACCTAGGAACAGAAAACCAACGTCATATTATGGCCCCCGTTGTCCAATGCAACTTTTGTCAAACAAACTTTTCAGCTCCTATCATACTGTCGGAGTTATTCTTGGTGGCAATAGTTAGTGACTCACCCTGTATAATTTGCAAATAGTAGCGACTTCATAACATTCCCTTGGGGTATTCTCGAAACTACCTACACATTTGTTACTTGTGCTCCGTTAAGAACGACAGGTTAAGTGCTGGTCCGAAACTCGTTAAGCTCATATTTTCTTCACTAAACCACAATGTGAAACTGCATCGAATTCCTGCCAAAAGTCAAGGAACACAGGACTCGTTCCACATCGTTACGAAATATCGTATTCATGATCCATGGAACTAGTATTAATCTAATCTAATCTAATTTAGGATCAACCTGAACGCCATTCTCTTTTCCGCGCTCTGGATCGCATGGACGAACTGAGCGAGCTGGGTTTCGCGAAATGTTTGTGGACTGCATGATGTTTTATTGTTCCTCAAGAACGTTACAACGCGTAGGATAAACGTGTTCCGTAAATCTACAATAGAATATAGGTCTATAATTAATGCGTGTTTGTCCGACGGCCTCTCTTAGAAACTGGAATGGTCTGCTCTTTTCTCCAATCGTCAGATACACTTCGTTGCTCCAACGGTATACGATAGACTACAGCTAGAAGGGAAGAGCGCTCTTTCGCATAATCTATGTAGAACCTCAGAGGTATCTCGTCTGGTCTAATTGCCTTTCCACGGTTAAGCAGTTTTAAGATTCTACAACAGGTGGACGTCAAACTCATTGGACGGTAATTTTGTGAGTCACTTCTGCTATCTTTTACCGATGTGACCTGCGATTTCTTTCTGCTGCAGGGCGCAGTTCTTTGTTTGAGGGATCTACGAAATATTATGGTTAAAAGAGGAGCTAACTCACGCACAATCGCTGCCAAACCACAGGACGCTGGCCCTAAGAAGGGCATTGTCCGTAATTTTTTACAGCTTTTAATTAATCTACTCTAGATGCCATTAGTGTGAACTATGATGCAGGTGTTAGATATGGCAGCATACAATTTAGCGCGGCTTGGGCTGCAGCGATACGGAGGTTGAAGAGGAAGCATCGAATGCTTAGGCAACGTTGCCCGCTTCTGGCGATAGAGAGGGCATCGGTGACGTCACAGCCAATAGGTAGAGTATACAGGGTGAGTCACCTAACGTTACCGCTGGATATATTTCGTAAACCACATCAAATACTGACGAACCGATTCCACAGACCGAACGTGAGGAGAGGGGCTAGTGTAATTGTTTAATACAAACCATACAAAAATGCACGGAAGTATGTTTTTTAACACAAACCTACGTTTTTTTAAATGGAACCACGTTAGTTTTGTTAGCACATCTGAACATATAAACAAATACGTAATCAGTGCCGTTTGTTGTATTGTAAAATGTTAATTACAGCCGGAGATATTGTAACCTAAAGTTGACGCTTGAAACCTCCGACGTTCAGTTGCGTGTTGTAACAAACACAGGCCACGGTCGGCGAGCAGCATCTGCAGGGACATGTTTACGATGACGACCGTGTTTACGAGTGTGGCTGTAGTGCACTGTTGTGGTTTGGTCTAGCTGTCGCAGTGTCCGCATGTAGCGCTTGCTGCCATTGTTATTCTGCATTCGTCTCCGCACGCAGACCAACTGTAGTACACCGTGTTACCAGACGTCTGTGATAGTGTAGTGTTGTAGGAACTGCGCCCATGGTGTATTCGAACTCTGAAAAGGCGGAGATGATACTCATTTATGGCGAGTGTCGACGAAATGCAGCTGAAGCCTGCAGGGTGTATGCAGAACGGTACCCGGACAGAGAGCATCCAACGTGCTGCACATTGCAAAACATCTACCGCCAACTGTATGCAAAAGGTATGGTAGTAGCGCGCAAACGGGTCCGTAACAGGCTCGTCACAGGAGAAGCGGGTGCAGTTGGTGTGTTAGCTGCTGTTGCCATGAACCCACACATGAGTACACGGGACATTGCGAGAGCCGGTGGACTGAGTCAAAGTAGTGTCATGCTCATACTTCATCGTCACCGCTTTCACCCGTTTCACGTGTCGCTACATCAGCAATTACATGGTGATGACTTTAATCATCGGGTGCAATTCTGTCAATGGGCATTAACAGAGAATGCGTTGCAGTTCTACCTGTTTACCGATGAAGCGGGTTTCACAAACCACGGGGCAGTGAATCTACGGAACATGCATTACTGGTCCGTGGACAATCCTCACTGGCTCAGACAGGTAGAGCGACCGTGGACTGTAAATGTATGGTGCGGAATCATTGGCGACCACCTCATTGGTCCTCACTTCATTGCAGGGGCCCAAACAGCTGCAACATATGGTTCAAATGGTTCAAATGGCTCTGAGCACTATGGGACTTAACATCTATGGTCATCAGTCCCCCAGAACTTAGAACTACTTAAACCTAACTAACCTAAGGACATCACACAACACCCAGTCATCGCGAGGTAGAGAAAATCCCTGACCCCGCCGGGAATCGAACCCGGGAACACGGGCGCGAGAAGCGAGAACGCTACCGCACGACCATGAGCTGCGGACAACTGCAACATACATCGCGTTTCTACAGAATGATCTGCCAACGTTGCTCGAAAATGTCCCACTGGAAACGCGTCGACGTATGTGGTATCAGCATGATGGTGCACCTGCGCATTCCGCAATTAACACTAGGCTGACCCTTCACAGGATATTCGACGGGCGTTTCATAGGACGTGGAGGACGCATAAATTGGCCAGCCCGTTCTCCTGATCTTACACCTCTGGACTTTCTTTCTGTGGGGTACGTTAAAGGAGAATGTGTACCGTGATGTACCTACAACCCAAGAGGATATGAAACAACATATTGTGGCAGCCTGCGGCGACATTACACCAGATGTATTGCGGCGTGTACGACATTCATTACGCCAGAGATTGCAATTGTGTGCAGCAAATGATGGCCACCACATTGAACATCTATTGGCCTGACATGTCGGGACACACTCTATTCCACTCCGTAATTGAAAACGGAAACCACGTGTGTACGTGTACCTCACCCCTCATGGTAATGTACATGTGCGCCAGTGAAAAAGACCAATAAAAAGGTGTTAGCATGTGGACGTAATGTGCTGTTCCAGTCTCTTCTGTACCTAAGATCCATCACCGTTCCCTTTGGATCCCTACGTAATTCGGTGCTCTCCGATACACACGCTCGAACCGCGGAGCAGTGGTACTCAAGCGTCAACTTTAGGTTACAATATCTCCGGATGTAATTAACATTTTACAATGCAACAAACGGCACTGATTACGTATTTGTTTATATGTTCAGATGTGCTAACAAAACTAACGGGGTTCCATTTAAGAAAACGTAGGTTTGTGTTAAAAAACATACTTCCGTGCATTTTTTTATGGTTTGTATTAACCAATTACACTAGCCCCTCTCCTCACGTTCGGTCTGTGGAATAGATTCGTCAGTATTTGATGTGGTTTACGAAATATATCCAGCGGTAATGTTAGGTGACTCACCCTGTATAAGGCCACATCATCAGTCCTTCCACTTTACGGTGTAGGTTTAAAGCTCGTGACACTTTAACAACTTGAAAATTTTATTAAATATTAGAGTGTTTCTTTTTTCACCCAAGACACTCAAGCTAATATGTGTTATGAAGGCGACATTCTAGTCTGAAACATCAGCATTTTGTATGCCCTAAATTCTGCTAGTAAGCAATTTGGGACTGTAGGAGTATTAGCAGGCTTATACATTTTACAAAAAAACATCACGAACGTATGCACCGAGACTTTAGCCTACTGACCTAGCCTCAACTCCGTTTTCAATCACATATTTTCCAACGCTGTTGAAAACAGTCCAACTAGTGGCTGCACTATCTCATTAGCAACATTTTATGAATGATATATGCCTAAAAAATTACCACAATTAAGCTGTGTCTTTCACGCAACCATTCTCCCTCCCTTCTTCTCTCTCTTCCTCCCTACACCCCTCGCTCTAGATAACACAGATCGTAAGGTTCTAGAAGCCCATATGCCAGAGAAAAAATTACAACTTTTAAGCCTGAAGATGTAGAAGTATATCCCGAAATCTCGTATGCACAAATAAACATACAATCGCAATACACAATGCCAAACACAGACCGGTATCTTAGGGAAGGAGTCCACATGTTAGACACGTCGCAACGCATAGAGTACAAATGCTTTTCCAGCCCCAAAGATTTGATAGAACCTACACTATGTGATCAAAAGTATCCGGACATACCAAAAAATATACTTTTTCATATTAGGTGAATTGTGCTGCCACTTATGGCCAGGTACTCCGCATCAGCAACCTCAGTAGTCATTAGACATCGTGTGAGAGCAGAATGGGGCGCTCCACGGAACTCACGGACTTCGAATGTGGTCAGGTGATTGGGTGTCACTAGTGTCATACGTCTGTACGAGAGATTTTCACACTCTTAAACATCCCTATGTCCACTGTTTCCGATGTGACAGTGAAGTGGAAATGCGAGGGGACACGTACAGCTCAAAAACGTACAGGCCGACCTCGTCTATTGATGAAAAGAGACCGCCGACAGTTGAAGAGGGTCGTAATGCGTAATAGGCAGACATCTATCCGGACCATCACACAGGAATTCCGAACTGCGTCAGGATACACTGCAAGTACTATGACAGCCGGGAGGTGAGAAAGCCGCGCGGGATTAGCCGAGCGGTCATGGGCGCTGCAGTCATGGACTGTCCGGCTGGTCCCGCGGAGGTTCGAGTCCTCCCTCGGGTATGGGTGTGTGTGTTGGTCATTACGATACTTAAGATTAAGTAGTGTGTAAGCTTAGGGACTGATGACCTTAGTAGTAAATCCCATAAAATTTCACACACATTTGAACATTTTTTCGGAAGGTGAGAAAACTTGGATTTCGTGGTGGAGCGGGTGCTCATATGCCGCACATCACGCCGGTAAATGCCAAACGACGCCTCGCTTGGTGTAAGGAGCGTAAGCATTGGACGACTGAACAGTGGAAAAACGTTGTGTGGAGTGACGAATCACGATACACAGTGTGGCGATCAGATGGCAGGGTGTGGGTATGGCGAATGCCCGGTGAACGTCATCTGCCAGCGTGTGTAGTGCCAACAGTAAAATTCGGAGGCGGTGGTGTTATGGTGTGGTCATGTTGTACATGGAGGGGGCTTGCACCCATTGTTGTTTTGCGTGGCACTATGACAGTACAGGCCTACATTGATGTTTTAAGCACCTTGTTGCTTTCCACTGTTGAAGAGCAATTAGGGGATGGCAACTGTATCCTTCAACACGATCGACCACCTGTTGGTAATGCACGGCCTGCGGTGGTGTGGTTACACGACAATAACATCCCTGTAATGGACTGGTCTGCACAGAGTCCTGACCTGAATCCTATAGAACGCCTCTGCAACACGACTTCGTGCCAGGCATCACCGTTTGACATCGATACCTCTTCTCACTGCAGCACCCCATGGAGAATGGGCTGCCATTCCCCAAGAAACCTTCCAGCACCTGACTGAACGGATGCCTGCGAGAGTGGAAGCTGTCATCAAGATGGGCCAACACCATATTGAATTCTAACATTAACGATAGAGGACGCCATGAACTTGTAAGTCATTTTCAGCCAGGTGTCCGGATACATTTGATCACATAGTGTACATTAATATTCACTGGGGAAATCTAGCCGTAATAACGAGATAATTTTTTTCTAAGTACGCAGTGGTCGCATCTTTTTATAGATACGGGCGGTCGTATAGATACAGTACTTCTTGACTGCCGAAAAGCGTTTGGCTCAGTACTACACTAACGCCTCATAACGGAAATACAACCGTAAGATTTATGAATTAATTTTCGTGACTAGATTGGGGATCTCTTGGTTGTTTGCTGAGGTCTTCAGTCCGAAGACTGATTTGATGCAGCTATTCATGTTACTCAAGCCTCTTCATCTCCGAGTATCTACTACTGAAACCTGTACCTTTCTGAATCTGCTTACTGTATTTATCTCTTGGTTTCCCTCTACGAGCTTTACTCACCACGCTTCCTTCAAATACGAAACAGACGATTCCATGATGTCTCAGAACGTATCCTATCAACCGATCCCTTCTTTTAGTCAAGTTATGCCACAAATTTCTTTTCTCTCCAATTCTATTCGGTACCTCCTCATTAGTTATGCGATCCACTCACCTAATCTTCAGCACTTTTCTGTAACACCACATTTCAAATGCTTGTATTCTCCTCTTGTCTAAACTGTTTATCGTCCATATTTCACTTTAATCATGGCTACACTCCATACAGAAACTTAAATCTATATTCGATATCAACTAATTGCTCTTCTTCACAAACGCTTTACTTGCCATTGCCAGTCTACATTTTATATCCTATCTACTTCGGCCATCATCAGTTATTTTGCTGATAAACAGCAAAACTCGTCTACTACTTTAAGTGCCTCATATCTTAATATAATTCCCTCAGCATCATCTGATTTAATTCGAATACGTTCCACTATCCTTGTATTGCTTTCAGTCTCTGTTGGTCCATTCTGGACAGGGGACATTGTCTGGTTAAAAATTGTCAGCGTCAATGAAATTCACCAACAGCCGTGTAACTTAAGGTGTTATTTTATTTTATTTTATTTTTAAGGCTACCAGTTTCAGCATTTCATTATGCCATATTCAGGCAACTCATCAAGTTACCATCCAGTCTTCGAATGAAGCACTAGTGCGACGACTGAATTCACGACATCCAGTGATTTATGACTGTGTATGATATTTTCGTTTATTTGGAGAGATGTATATGGGGCCTGAAGATGGCATAATGAAATGCTGAAACTGGTAGTCTTCAAAATAAAATAAAATAAAATAACACCTTAAGTTACACGGCTGTCGGTGAATTTAATTGACGTTGACAATTGTTTTGCTTTTGTTGACGTTCATCTTCTAACATCCTTTCAAGGCACTGTCCATTCTGTGCAAATGCTCCTCTAAAGTCCTTTGCTGTCAATGACAGAATTACAATTTCATCGGCAAAACTCAAAGTTTTTGTATCTTCTCCTGAGCTTTAATTCCTACTCCAAAATTTTTTCTGGTTTCCTTTACTACTTGCTCGATATACAGATTGGAAATCTTCAAGGATAGGCAACAACCCGGTCTCACTCCCTTCTCAACCACTGCTTCCCTTTCATGCCCGTCGACTCTTTACATCTACCATCTGATTTCTGTACAAGCTGTAAATAACCTTACGCTCCCGCTCCCTGTATTTTACCAATACTACCTTCAAAATATCAAAGAGAGTGTTCCAGTCAACATTTTCGAAAGCTTTCTCCGAACTCTACAAATATTATAAACTTTGGTTTCCCTAACCTTTGTTCTTGTGTAAGTCGTAGGGTCAGTATTGCCTCGCGTGTTGATACATCTCTCCGGAATCCAAACTGATATTCCCAGAGGTCGGCTTCTACTAACTTTTCCATTCTTTCTGTAGAGAATTAGTCTTAATATTTCGCAATGATGACTTATTAAACAGATATTTCGGTAATATTTACCCCTATCGGCACGTAGTTTCTTTGTAATCGTGATTATTACATTCCTCTTGAAGTCTGATGTGATAGAACGTGTCTTCAAATTCAAGGGGGACCATAATAACGACACAGTTTTCTTCTAACTACGTAGTAGTCGCATTTTTTTCATAGATAAGGGCAGTCACGTAGATGCAGTATTTCTTGACTTGTGAAAAGCATTTGACTCAGTACGACACTAACGTCTATTAATGATAGTACGATCATATGAGTTATCAGTCAAAGTTCGTGACTGGATTGAGGATGTCTTTGTAGTACGTGGCAAGAGTCATTAACAGATGTAGAAATAACCATGGGTGTGCTCCAGTGAAATGTGGTGGGCACTTACTGTTCATGTTGTATGGTAATGAACTGAAAGGTGCTGACAGTAACCACAGACAGTTTTCAGATAAGTAGTATCTGGAAAAAACTGCCCAAATATGTCAGATCTCGATAGTAATTCAAGATTGCCTACTTACACTAAATACTCAGAAGTGAAAAAGTGTACAGAAAACGCAAAAATTTAGTGTGCCATGACTACAACAACAGTAAGTTACAAACGGGACCAGTCAAATCATACAAATACCCGGGTGTGCCAATTTGTAGGGATATGAAATCGAATCATCACATAAGCTGAATCATAAGTGGCAGCACAATGGGAAAATGCAGTGAGTGTAGATAGGCGATTACTTACAATACACACGTGTGAACAGACCTAGATGTAGAATAATGGAGAGAACGGTCAAATAATTACACAAATCAGCTCGGAAAAAAACGAAAGAAAAGAAAATCTTTCCAGGCATCTGTTGTTTTAAACTAGACTAGAGGAAGTTGAACACCACTAATGGATAACTCTGTCCAACATGTATGGAGAAAAGAGACTTGAAAAACGCAGTGTTTTCTCTAATAAATTCCTCTAATAAATTTCACGAGATCCCTTCGTAGTTCGAAGTAATGTCATCATCTGTAACCTCCAAATGATCGAAGTACTAACATTTTTCACTGTATCCACAAACCGATCTCAGACTTGGTCCATATTATGCTCACAGCTGTTCCTTACCAGAGTGTTCGGCAATAATATGTACTAAATAACAGATTTCTCCCCAGTAGCGCTTGAAGTGAGTAAGCGAACGTTTATGTTACAGCTGCGATAAACAAGTGAGGCGATACTAGCTTAGCGGTGAAAAGTGTAAACATAATCCCCGTAGCGGGTTTATATTGGCGCGTCACTCTGAGCCAGAAGTGAGCAGCGTTAAAAGCACCGGTAATCCCTGTTTGAATTCTCTTCGCTAATATCGAATGTCGATATCGAGTCTGGCTAGTGAAATACTCGCAAGAAAGACAAAAACCATAATATGTCCGTTTTGGACAAATTTTGGAATCAAATGGAAGTTTATTTTCACAGTGATGATTGTTAATCTACTAACTTTTGTATCCCGCCTCGATAGGCGGCGCGTGGATCTGCTCCTGTGGACTGCTTCTGCAAAATAGGCCAAGAGTGAAGGACGTGAGTAGGAGCAGGAAAAGTTGAAGTACTTCGGTTTTTTTTTGTACTTTATTGTTATTTTAAAGCCTGTACAACTCAGGTAGGATGGCAGCGGCCCACTACGCCGCTCTTCAGCCATAGCGTTTTACAAGAGTATAAAACATGGTGAATGACAGTAAACAAAATGACGGGCAAAAGAGAGAGGACACAGAGACATAAAAACACGGAGTCGTTCACATGTGACGATAACAACACTGAAAACACGTTGGCACGGCGCACAAAACACTGATGAGTCCGACGACACAAGTGAACGGAGGAGTGGGACGGCGGACACCAAAAACACTATACGACGTCACACACACGAGACACAAAAGGCGACGATCTCCGGCGCGCGAATGTTCACTAGACGTGTGCGAGTCCGGGGACCTGCCAAGAGAGGAGGAGGAGGAAGGGGAGTGGGAGAGCGAGAGGGGAGAGCAGAGATGCCACGGGCAGGGGAGATAGGGGGGAGGGAGGAAGGGGGAGAGGAAGCCCGGGGGAAGAGGGGGAAGGGAGGGGAAAAGGAAGGGAAGAGAAGAGAAGGGAGGGAGGGTGCCGAAAGGAAAGGGCACGGGAAGTGGGGAGGGGGGCAGGGTCAAAGTTGATAGGAGGGGTAGATGGAGGGGGCGAGGACATCATCAGGGAGAGGGAGCCGGCGGAAGCCACCTTGGGAGAGGGTATGGAGGGTGGAGAGATGGAGACCGGGTGGGACATGGGAGTACAGGCGCGGCAGCGGGCGGGGGTGGGAGAGGATCGGGGAGACGAGCGGGTGAGGAGGATCGAGTTTACGGGAGGTGTATAGGATTCGTATCCTTTCGAGGAAGAGGAGGAGTAGTACTTCGGTACTGCTTGTAAATTTAAAGCACCTTTACAATAGGAAGAAAGATGAGCACGTAGGTGCCAAGAGGTACATCAATCAAAGTTAAAATGGACTAGAAGTTACAAAAGCAAAATCTGTAGTGGCTCACCCTCTATGCAATAGAAACAATCTTGTTAGGTCGTCTGCACGTGATCAAAAGGGCTGAATCTGGAGCGGCGCTCGTAGAGCTGCACAGCGCCGGCTAGATGGCGCTGTCGTCGGCGAAGATCTTCCGCTCTCGTAGTGCCAACCTAAGAACTTGTATCTACGCCGTGGCATCGTAGCTATCGATACCACACTTACTAATAATTAACATGAATTTACATTGCTTTTTCACATATCCGACATCTACATCAATACGCCGCAGGCCACATGAGGATGTATGGTGGAGGGTACTTCTGGTATCTTTAACTGTTTCCTTCCTACCCTGTTCCACCTCCTAGTGGAGTGTGGGAAGAATGATTGTCGGTAAACCTCTATATTAGCTCTAATTTCCCCAATGTTCTCGTCGTGGTGCTTCGCTGGGAATTAATGTTGTACGACTCTTCCCGGAAAGTGCTCTCCCGATATAGCGATAGTAAATCTCTCCGTGATGCACCACGCCTCTCTTGTAACGTCTGCCAATGGAGTTTGTTGCGCAGTCCGCACCTCGTGGTCGTGCGGTAGCGTTCTCGCTTCCCGCGCCCGGGTTCCCGGGTTCGATTTCCGGCGGGGTCAGGGATTTTCTCTGCCTGGTGATGACTGGGTGTTGTGTGATGTCCTTAGGTTAGTTAGGTTTAAGTAGTTCTACGTTCTAGGGGACTGATGACCATAGATGTTAAGTCCCATAGTGCTCAGAGCCATTTGAACCATTTGATTTTTTTTTTTTTTTTTGCGCATCTCCTCAATGCTCTCGCGCCGACTAAACGATCCCGTGACCGAACACGCCGTTCTTCGTTGGATCTTCTCTATCTGTTCTGTCAGTAATACCTCGTAAGGGTTCTAGATCGATGAACAATATTCAAGAATCAGTCGAACTAACGCCCTGTAGGCCACTTCCTTAGTGGATGAATTATGTTCACTTAAGATTCTTCCTGTGAATCTCAGTATGACATCTGCTTTTCCTACAGTGTTTTTATGCACCGTTCCAGTTAAGGTCACTGTGGATAGTTACTGCTAGATGTTTTACGGTAGCCACTGTTTCCAGCAATTCGCCATAAATGGTGTATTTGTACAGTAATGGATTTCTTTTCCTAAGTATGTTACATTTATTATTATTACATTATTTATATATGTTATATTTATTTACGTTCGGTGTCAACAGGCACAGTGTTCACCTTCATAATCCTACGTACAGTAGGGCATTCTAAAATCGATACTGTCTTCTGGCGTTGTTACCATGTTGTAAGGTGTCAGACAAATCCAACACCTTCCATGTAAACCCTGACATGATAGCAAATACTGCAGTATGTCACATAGCTCCGAATAAATCCTGACATTAAATTAACCAAAGTAATACGATCAACGAGTGAGCAAATGGAATACCACAGACTAACACAAGAACGCCTAAATGCGTGTCATACCTTCCCACCGTGAAACAGACGCAGTTCTGAGGGGAGAAACGAGAACAGAAGCCGAGAGCAGAACCGTGTAGGCTAGGAGGCCCTACGATAAGGGACGGACACCCACGTCGCCAGCTGATCAACAGGACCACCCCCTCCCCCCCAGCCCATGTTAAAAGATAGAGACCTCCAGAAGAACAGTATAGATCTTACGATAACACTAAAAGGGCCACACCGGCTGCAAGTTTTAGCGTGAGACTTTTTCGCGTCTCTGTTACGTTGCAAACGTTAAAAACATTGCCCCACGACGAAAAGTATAACGTTTCTCATTGGATAGACAGAATTTTTGTAGGCGGAGCTTAAGGTTAACATTGAGACCCTGATTGGTCAGTTGAAAACACAACCAGATAGCTTTTTTTAAACCAACTTCGCTAAATTGTAGTAAGGAGAAGCTAGGAGAGAGTTGCTTCCGAGACGGCGAGGTGCGGAGCTGCGCTGCCTGCCGCCCCCTGACGCTGCCTAAACACCGACAAGGTAATGAACGCACGCGATGCTGCATTTTTGAGCGCATAAAGCTTCACTCAGAACCTGCAGAAGTCTCATCTGTTACGTCCCCTTTTTACATAATACTAGTGTCGATCGTCAATTAAATCTCATGGTGTTCACATTTGCTACGTGAAGTAAAAATCTGAAACGCGATGATTTTTCTGTTATATAATTACTGAGAAGCCACATCAGCCACTGTAATTTACGACAAGTTAGATAAGTAATTAAAGATAATTGAGGGTCACTGTAGACCATTTTGGTAGTTTTCTCTTTTGTGAAACTTAATTTAAACCTAGATTATAGATGTGATATGGCATAGGTCATCCTTCGATCCATTGTAGAACTTGGAAACCCATTCAGGGAATATTCGTTCACATTTTTGTTGAACGCAGTTGGTTTTTATCATCCTGTATTAAAACATTTCTTTTTATCAATAGTGCAATTTATAAACAATGTTTTGTGAGTAGAATAAAATTTCCAATGGTAAACTTAACTGCTTTTTCGACGTTATTTTACCAGCTAACTAAAAATAGGAAAGCCTTGAACCCCTTCCACTAAATTTAGTTAGTATTAAGATTCTCTTACAGGGAGTGCAGTGGAGCTGACGCTGAAATGATTAAGTATTTGATTATATCATCGCTAGTCTCACTGAACTCTTCTGAACTCTGCATGTCATGTGTGGTCCGGCGTCTGCTTACCAGCAACAGGTCCCAGGTTCAAACTAGTCAATTCCCTAAAAAACACGCTCAGAGCATCGTTGCGCGAGAGTGGTAGGGAGACACGACTTAGAACAAACAGACACCACGCAGCATGTTAGAATGTTACAGACAACCGCATGATTGAGAACAATCTGAAAGAACTTCTGATGTTTTGTGCTATATCAGTTCCTCGGAGTACTCCGAAAATTACATGTACATATGTCGATTTCGTTACATTAAGAACTACATGTTGAGTTCCGTCTGCAAGGAAATCTTGAATCCAGTCGCAAATCTGCTCCGACACTAAACAAGCCCGTAATGTTTTTCACTAAACGGCAGTGCGGGACGGTGTGTCAAATGCCCTCCTGAAGTCAAAGAACACGGCATCAACCTGAGCGCCGTTGTATGCATCAGAGACAGATTCTGACCAGCATAAGTTTCGAAAATATGGTTAATATTTGGTTCCTTTCGATTTGTTCTTTTGTAAGGTTCAATGCCATGGTCAGGAAACTTATGATAGGCGTGGCCACGAATAATTTCCTGAACATTGACAGATACTTGCATTTTTCGAAAAACTGAATGACTGCGGTTGCACACCTCAAATGAAGACGGTTGCAACGCGCGTCATTCAAATGAAATGGGGGTAAATAATTTCCTTTTAGTTGAGTTGATAGAAGATCGTTACCTGAGAAGACTGTGACGTACGGATTTTCGTACAGACCAACGGAGTTCACATTGCAGTACTGAGCTGGATAACATTTGGACAGAACTGAACTCTTAAACTGAAAATAAATTGGCCTCATGATTGTAACATGTCGATTGTGAATGGGGTCTAGGTGCTACTTTAACAGCATTGTTCACACTGTATTATTTGACATGCGTATTTCACGGACAAGCTAACAGGTGCTTATTCGCAAATCTTTTCCCACACGGTTCAACACCATCTTCTTCAATTAATAAAATATAAACAGATCCTTGCGATGAGATCTGGCAACTCCGTGTGGCTTCGATGACTCAATTTCTCATATGTTTCTAGCAACGGCGATAAATTACTTACAATTATAGTGGTTCCTGATACAATACTTTTCTCAAAACATTAGTTCAGCTTTCTGGGCACTACATCCAGCTACAGAATGTAGGGTGATGATTTCGAGTTGATGTTACAAACTTACAGGAATGATGGAGAAGGGAGAATTTTTCAGTTTGGTGTAAGGGACTCTGGTTCGGAAACGATCGAGTCGAAAGTTATAAACGAAAATCTTACTGACACCTCTGACAGTGCAATACACGTACCGCTACTGTTGTCGCTAAGACTGTAGGGTAGACAACCTTCGAAGGTGGTAGTATTGATCAAAACAAGAAAAAAGTCTAGTAACATGTGCTCTGAAATGCACACCTTAAGAACTATGAGCAGTTGTTCGCCTTTCATACTGTGGACCACGCTTAAAAAGTATGAGAAGTTGTTCGTCTTTCATAGTGTGGACCATATCTCTTCTACTGCAAGCTCTTCGGTTTCCAAATCTTTGGAGATGGTAATACGGACTGTAGGGCACTGGCCAAGAGAGATCTGCTGATATGAAACATAGGCCTTAATTTGAGGAAGAAATTTCTGAGAACGCACATTTGGAGCACAGCATTGCATAGTAGCGAAATATGGACTGTGGGAAAAGCGGAACAGAAGAGAATTGCAGCATTCCAGATGTGATGCTACAGGCGAATGTTGAAAATTAGGTAGAATAGAATGGTAAGGAATGAGAAGGTTCTCCGCAGAATCGGTATGGAAAACAGTGACAAGAAGAAGGGACTGTTAAGACATCAGGAAATGATTTCCAAGATACTAGAGGGAACCGTAGAGGGTAAGAGCTGTAAAGGAAGACAGGGATTGGAACACGTCCAGAAAGTAAGTCAGGACGTAGGTTGCAATTTCTACTCTAAGATGAAAATATTGGCACAGGAAAGGAATTTGTGTGTGTGTGCGTGGGGGTGGGAGGTAGGGGGGGGGGCGAGGGGAACATCAAACCAGTCAGAAGACTGGTGACTAAAAAAAATGTCTAACAATTGTTCATCTGAACAACTGAACCTGCCGGACCAGGTTCGCTAGCCTCAGGTTGATACATTTACCCTTCTTCATCATCCCTAGAAGTTTGTAACATCATTCGGAAGGTATGAAACACAGGGCGCGTGGCAAAGATTGTTTTATGCTTCTATCATTCCTTACTCAAATAGTTCCAAGTGGATTCGAATCCATCGAACGCTGATATAAGCAAACACATGGCTCGACTCAGTACCCACCCGGTAACCACAAAGTATTAACAGTATACCAAGACACCATCTGGAATGTGTCTACAGTTCTGCTAAGAAGAGCCGAACTGGGCGTTCTCCAGTTGGTCGTAGTTTCCGTTCACTGAATGCAGGACTCGAACATGGGTAAAGACGCCATTGCAAGTGAACAAGGAACGCTCTTCATAGACAGTCTTCTTACTGAAGTTAAGTACTGTTATGCTTCTATTGATAATCTGTGATGCCATCAGTTTGCCATAGATGTTGCCTATCCCCGTTTGGCCCTTTGTCGTGGCGGTGTAGTTGCTACGCGCATGCAAGCCACCTCACAACAGCGACTATTTTCGGTGATAAGCGATTCCCCTCCTGCCGCGTTGTAATTTTTGACACCAAGAGAATTTGATTAATACAATAAAATAAATGCCTCTATGCAGGTCCGTCTGGTGAGTAATGTCTCATCTTCCGCAAGCAACTCTACGGTGGCCACAACTCACATGATCTGTTTCTTTTCCTTTTAAATTCGTGGCAGGCAGCTGTTTGCTAAGAAGCGTAAGCAGTATACATATGCGAGTGTGGTTTGATAGGTCTGGTAAATTTCTGTGAAAGAATAGAACATTTTCCTTGCACCTTCATGGTTAGTAAGCTTGATTATTCCAAGGATAGTATAAAGAATTTCAACAATGCACAGTGTACAGTTCATTGTTGACAGCCGTCTGAATTGGTCAGTATGTCGACTCCGATAGAAAATGGAGAAATTTTAATTTGAATGGCAGGACTGCCGCACAAATAAAAAATGAATTAAATGAAGTTAACGCGGACTTTGCACCATCGGTAATACCATTTACTTTTGGATTTAAACTTGGTTGCACAAATATCGAAGACGAAGAGCGCCCCGGCCGTCCAACTGAAGTCACCACAAATGAAACGGTTGAAAAACTCCGTGATATGGTAATGCAAGGCCGGCTTGAAAATTCGTAAGATTGCTGCCACAGTAGGCATCTCAACTCAGCGAGTACATATTATCCTGTACGGAGAATTGGCTATGAAGAAGCTGTGCGCAAAGTGGGTACCACGATTGCTCACACTTTATCAAAAGCGCATCCAACACAACGTTTCAACAGAATGTCTGGCGATGTTCAGTCGCAATCCCCAAGACTTAATGGGCTAATTTATTGATAAAATCTGTGTCCATCATTACACACGAGTCAAAACTATGGGCAAAGGCTGGTGAAAGTGCACCGAACAAGGCAAAGAGCATTTTGTCGGCTGATAAGAAAAATGAAGTAGTGATGTATTGGTGAGAACAAGAGAGGAAAGTCGTGAGTTGGAAGTCCTTTCATAAAGAAGAACCGGACTGGTGGCACTGGAATTTGGAGCAGGGGAAAAACGTTTAGGTATACAGTATTGCAAGTTGGAGATATGCAGCGAAAAAGAGATGAGAAGTAGTCGTAAAGAAAATGAAGATGAGATCAAACCAGATGAAAGATCAGTGAATGAAATGAGTATTATTGAAATATTGTAAACCTGCGGAGGAATACTCTCTTCGTAGCAAAAAAGGCGAATCTGCTCCTGTTTAAGACTGACTGAAAAATGGGGTACCAGTTGCCACTTTCTATCTTCCCCATTATCTTTAAATATTTTCCGAAAATTTCTGACATGCGAAGAAATTCGCGCTCTTCTTGAGATTCTCCTCACATCTCACTCCTACAATCCCTCTTAATCGTAAATCACTCACACCCGCCAATTCATCGCTGTAAGAGGGTCGCACTCACCCAATCCCATTTTCCCACTGTCATTCATTCAGGCCAACTCGTCGTCATCATCTCTTTGTGTCACGCTGTCACTGTCTCGTGTTTCACAACCACTGTCTCCTTCGTTCAACCCTACTATTACTGTGTCCTTTCTCTGTCTTTTATATCACATGAAAGGATTGGAAGCAAGCAGAATAAATTTATAACAGTTTTCCTTTATGTGTCTCGTTGCCAGTCATAACCAGTGTCCACATGATGTAAAAGCTTGTAGAACTGGACAGCTGGACAGAAGATTTTATACTGCACTTTTGAGAGGAAAGTTGGGTCTACAAACCGAACTTAAATAAATATTGGCTTTAACACAAATACGTAATTTAATTTGATTTAATTAATTCATTAGTTGAAATGAAATGCACATGTTATTTTCATTTATGAATAAATAATTACGATATGTTGCAACAGACGTTTAGTTATATGTATAAATGGGTGTTATATAATTCACAAACCAGAGGCGACATTGTACTGTTCATACTTTCTATAACTATTAGAATTGACGAGCTCAGATATAGTATCAAGCCACGTACAGTGTTATGGGCCACATGTTGTCGCATTTATTAAAATGCTAGCTGACAAACCCAGCATTGCCGGGGTGTTCATTTTGATAATTTTCTATTAGAAACGGAAACAAGAAATGACCTGTACTTGTAGTGAAGTATCAAGAAATGTCATTTCCATGTATTCGTGAAGACACCTTTGCTATCATGAAACAGTCGTACAAAGAAATATGCATAATGTAGAAATACATAAGTACAATAACCAGATTAAGAAACATGTCCCCTGACAGATTATGTACGCTGGGCGAAGCTGCATCGCGCTCTATAACGCTATTTTGTAAGTGTCTCTATGGCAACGCCTCTTCATAGCTCGACAGACAGCTATCGTTTTGGCATACAGCCGCTTGCACTTCGCAGTTGAAAGCTGTCAAAAGTACTACCAGGTGTCAGGAGTTTTCTTAAGATGAGTCGACTGTAGGAGTGTCTCAGTAGTTTTTTTTGTGGTTTTAGGGCGCACAACTTCAATGGTCATTAGCGCCCTGACTACGTTAAGAATGCACCGCGAGACAAGTTTAAAACAACAACTAAAAGGGAAAACACGATAAAAGACAGACTGACAGGCATAGGATTAAAAAACAGCATCATCAAATGTCCTTAGTGAGGTTTGTCAAATTGATAAAACGAAGAACACGAGCAGCTGCTCGTGGGTCATCCGCTAAAACGGCATCTAAAGTACATGGCAGGTTAAGATCGAGACGCAGTGCGTTAAAATCCGGGCAGGACTTTAAAATGTGGCGGACCGTCAGCAATTGCCCACATGGGCAGAACGGCCCCGGCGCAGCCGTCAGCAGATGGCGATGGCTGAACCGGCAGTGTCCAATTCTTAACCGGGCCAAAACTACCTCCTCCCGCCGAGAAGGGCGTGAGGAGGACGTCCAAGCCACGGGAAGAGGTTTCAAGGCCCGAAGCTTGTTGTCTGTAAGGGCAGCCCAATCGGCATGCCACAGCGAGAAAATGCGCCGACAAATAACCCTGCTAAAATCTGACGAAGGGACACAACAAGAAGCTGTCCGAGGCTGGAGGACCGCAGCCTTGGCCGCGGCATCTGCAGCTTCGTTCCCAGGGATACCGACATGGCCAGGGACCCACATAAAGCTAACCGGAGAACCGACGTCCACCAGCTGCCGAAGAGAGCGTTGGATCCGGTGCACGAAAGGGTGAACCGGATACGGATCACTGAGGCTCTGGATGGCGCTCAGGGAATCGGAGCAGATGACATAAGCAGAATGTCGGTGGCGGCAGATGTAAAGAACAGCCTGGTAGAGGGCTAAGAGCTCAGCTGTGAAGACCGAACAACGGCCATGGAGCCGGTATTTGAAACTTTGTGCCCCGACAATAAAGGAACACCCGACCCCGTCATTGGTCTTAGAGCCATCTGTATAAATGAAAGTCATATGGATGAACTTCGAACGAAGTTCCACAAAACGGGAGTGGTAGACCGAACCGGGGGTAACCTCTTTTGGGAGCGAGCTGAGGTCAAGATGAACGCGGACCTGAGCCTGGAGCCAAGGTGGCGTGTGGCTCTCGCCCACTCGAAAGGTTGCAGGGAGTGAAAAATTAAGGTGTTGAAGGAGGCGACGAAAGCGAACTCCAGAGGGTAGCAGGGCAGAGACATACAACCTGTATTGACGGTCGAGAGAGTCGTCAAAAGAGGAACGATAAGACGGGTGGTCGGGCATTGACAGTAGCCGACAGGCATACCGACAAAGCAATACATCGCGCCGGTAGGTGAGTGGCAATTCGCCAGCGTCAGCATGAAGACTCTCTACGGGACTAGTATAAAACGCTCCGATCGCAAGTCGTAAACCCCGATGTTGTATGGAGTTGAGGCGGCGTAAGATGGAGGGCCGTGCAGAGGAGTATACGAAGCTCCCATAATCCAGCTTGGAGCGGACGATCGACCGATATAGACGAAGTAGGACGGTTCGATCCGCTCCCCACGACATACCACTGAGAACACGGAGGACATTTAAAGAACGGGTACAACGGGCGGCCAAATATGACACATGTGGAGACCAGCTAAGTTTCCTGTCAAATGTAAGGCCTAAAAATTTGGTTGTCTCCACGATTGGGAGAGCAACGGGACCGAGTCGTAAGGACGGTGAGAGAAACTCTTTGTAGCGCCAGAAGTTAATACAGACCGTCTTCTCGGCAGAAAAATGGAAGCCATTGGCGACACTCCAGGAGTAAAGACGGTCAAGAGAACGCTGAAGACAGCGCTCCAGGACACGTGTACACTGCGCGCTGCAATAGATGGTAAAATCGTCCACGAAAAGGGAGCCTGATACATCAGCTGGGAGGCAATCCATTATTGGATTGATCGCGATGGCAAAGAGAGCGACGCTCAAAACTGAGCCCTGTGGCACCCCATTCTCCTGGCGAAAGGTGTCCGACAGGACAGAACCCACACGTACCCTGAACTGTCGATCCATTAAAAAGGAACGAATAAAAAGAGGGAGGCGACCGCGAAGGCCCCATGTATGCAAGGTGCGGAGAATGCCCGCCCTCCAACAGGTGTCGTAAGCCTTCTCCAAATCAAAGAACACAGCCGCGGTCGGGCGCTTCCGCAAGAAGTTATTCATAATGAAGGTCGACAAGGTAACCAGATGGTCAACAGCAGAGCGGCGCCTACGAAATCCACATTGTACATTGGTAAGTAGGCGTCGAGACTCGAGCAGCCAAACCAATCGAGAGTTAACCATTCGCTCCATCACTTTACAGACACAGCTGGTAAGCGAGATAGGTCGATAACTGGAAGGCAAGTGCTTGTCCTTCCCCGGCTTAGGAATCGGGACAACAATAGACTCGCGCCAGCATGCGGGAACATGTCCCTCAATCCAGATGCGATTGTATGTACGAAGAAGAAAACCTTTACCCGCAGGAGAAAGGTTCTTCAGCATCTGAATATGAATAGAATCAGGCCCTGGAGCGGAGGACCGTGATCGGCCAAGTGCGTTTTCGAGTTCCCCAATGGTGAATGGGGCATTATAACTTTCACGATTCGAGGAGCGGAAGTTAGGTGGCCTAGCCTTCTCTGCCTGTTTGCGGGGGAGTAAGGCAGGGTGGTAATGAGCGGAGCTCGAAACCTCTGCGAAAAAGCGGCCGAAGGCATTGGAGACAGCCTCAGGGGCCACAAGGACGTCATTCGCGACCTTCAAGCCAGAAACTGGTGAGTGGACCTTAGTGCCAGATAGCCGGCGCAGGCTACCCCAGACAACAGAAGAAGGAGTAAAACTGTTGAAGGTGCTTGTGAAAGCAGCCCAGCTGGCTTTCTTGCTTTCTTTAATAATACGACGACACTGAGCTCGTAATCGTTTATAATTGATACAATTCGCCACTGTAGGGTGGCGTTTAAAGGTGCGTAAAGCACGTCGACGAGCACGTAAAGCGTCTCTACATGCTGCGGTCCACCAGGGGACCGGTACGCGACGTGGAGAAGAAGTAGGGTGAGGGATGGAATATTCAGCAGCAGCGAGAATGACTTCCGTGAGGTGTGCGACCTGACGATCGCAGCTTGTGAAGGTTTGATCCTGAAAGGTCGCCCTGGAAGAGAAGAGCCCCCAGTCTGCCTTGGAGATGGTCCAACTGGAGGAGCACGGAGAGGGGGTATGCTGCAGGAGATGGATAACACACGGGAAGTGGTCGCTCGAATATGTATCAGAAAGTGCATACCACTCAAACCGGCGTGCAAGTTGGGGAGTACATATAGAGAGGTCTAAATGGGAAGAAGTGTGAGATGTGTCCGAAAGAAAAGTAGGGGCGCCAGTATTGAGGCAGACAAGATTGAACTGGTTGAAAAGGTCTGCTAACAGGGAGCCCCTCGGGCAGGATGCTGGAGAGCCCCAAAGGGGATGGTGGGCACTGAAGTCTCCAGTTAACAAAAATGGTGCAGGTAGCTGAGCAATAAGTTGCATCATGTCTGCCCTGCTAACGGCAGATGACGATGGAGTGTAAACGGTACAAATGGAAAATGTAAAAGTGGGGAGAGTAATGCGGATGGCAACTGCCTGCAGGACGGTGTGCAACGTGATGGGATCGTAGTAAATATCATCCCGGACCAACAACATAACCCCTCCATGAGCTGGGATACCTACCACAGGGGGTAGGTCAAAACGCACAGAGGTGTAGTGTGCCAAGGCAATTTGATCGCATGGGCGTAGCTTCGTTTCCTGGAGGGCTACGACGAGCGGACGGTGCAAGCGGAGCAGCAACTTCAAGTCCTCTCGGTTGGAGCGAATGCTGCGAATATTCCCGTGAATTAGTGCCATCGTAAGAAAAGGAAGATGAAAGAAGGGGACACCTCGAAGGCCGCTGAGGGCCTGGCTTCGAGCGAGCACTGCCGCCGCTATCAGTAGGCGGACAGTCATCGTCCATTGGGTCTATAGGTTCATCGGCCATCTTGGGAGGATGGCCGGGAGGGGGAGCTTCCTCCGCCGGTGAACGGCCAGATGTTCGGCTACCAGCGGTGCGGCCAGGCGAAACGGATGACGGCCTGGGGCGGCAACCGCTGGGTGGCGCAGGAGAAGAAATGCGCCGTGGCGGAGAAGGAGAACTGTGCTTCCTATGAGCCTTCTTGGAAGGACGTTTGGTGGAAGTACCGGTCGAAGGCTGGGAGGTCGAGGTACGTAGGAAGTCTGCACGGGATGGTTCCTTCTTGAAGGCCCGTGCATCTGACTTCTGGGTCTTCGTCTTAGGAGAAGCTGATGAAGGGGCTGGTGTCTGTGGGGTGATGGGAGGAAGAGGAGACGTCGACCGCGCGATCTTAGTACTGGCCGAACGGACGACCGTGGTGCTGAAGGTCAGATCGCATGTCTGGGTTGCTACCTCCCTGGTAGTCTGAGGAGAGGCGAGGACAGTACTGTATTTCCCCGCTGGGAGCAGCGCGGGCTTCCTACTAGCCAATAGCTTGCGAGCAGCCGAGGTGGACACTTTCTCTTTGACCCGAATTTCTTGGATACAGCGTTCTTCCTTATAGACAGGACAGTCGCGGGAGGATGCGGCATGGTCACCCTGACAGTTCACACAACGAGGAGACGGAGGTGGACAGTCACCCTCATGGGCATCCCTGCCACAAGTGACACATTTAGCCGCATTGGAACAAGACTGTCGAGTGTGATTGAAACGCTGACACTGGTAGCAGCGCGTAGGTGTCGGGACATAGGGGCGAACAGAAATAACCTCGTAGCCCGCCTTGATGCGCGATGGCAGCTTAACACTATCGAAGGTCAAGAAAAGTGTCCGGGTCGGTACAAGGTCATTGTTGACCTTTTTCATGACCCTATGGACAGCCGTCACGCCCTGCTCAGCGAGGAAAGATTGAATCTCCTCGTCAGTCAATCCGTCGAGGGAGCTAGTATAGACTACACCACGAGACGAATTCAAAGTTCGGTGGGCCTCCACCCGGACAGGGAACGTGTACAGGAGTGTGGCCCGAAGCAGTTTTTGTGCCTGAAAGGCGCTCTCAGTTTCTAGTAATAAGGTACCGTTACGCAACCTGGTACAAGATTTGACGGATCCGGCTATGGCATCTACGCCCTTCTGGATAACGAAAGGTTTGACAGAGGAAAAATCCTTTCCGTCCTCAGATCGAGAAACGACGAGGAACTGTGGGGCAGGCGGTAGTACTTTTGTCACTGGTGGCTGGTCACGTTTCCGTTTTTGGGCAGAAGTCGAAAGAGATGGAGTGAAATCCATTGCGGAGGAATCCCCCATGATTGCCAGCGTCTCCGATGGCGCGCTCCTTCCTTGTGGGGACCCTCTCAGAGGGCACTCCCGCCTTAGGTGAATGTTTACACCCCAGGTCACGCCTCCCGAGAAACAGACGGAGGGACCAATCGGCATGGTCAGAAGGTATCAGCTCAGGCAATCACCCCTCCCCGGGCCTGGCCTTTACCAGGGGGTACGCGCGTGCCTTACATGTCTACCCAGGGCGGGGAATTACGCGTTACCCCGTCACCGGCTACGCGTGCGAACGCGTGGGTCGGCCTTCAGGCACGCACAGGGAGGAAGGAAGAAGAGGAAAAAGAAGAGAGAGGGAGAAAGAGGACAGACTGTCTCAAACGCCGAGGCGGAGACCAGAGAAGGCAAGGAGAAGAAGGCAATGAGAAGGCAAGGAGAAGAAGGCAATGAGAAGGCAAGGAGAAGAAGGCAATGAGAAGGCAAGGAGAAGAAGTCAAGGGAAAGAGTAAGGAAGACAGTGAAGTGGAGAAGAACAAAGAAAGGAACCAACCGAAGGAAGGAGGAAACGAGAAGTGAAAAACCAAAAAGACCACAATTATAGGTCGTGGAACCGTCCGTCTCCGGACGCAGGCGCGAACTACCCCCGTGAGAGGGATGGACTCCTTTTAGTCGCCTCTTACGACAGGCAGGAATACCTCGGGCCTATTCTAATCCCCGGACCCGCAGGGGGGGTCTCAGTAGTGAAGAATAAACGTGTTAAAACTTTATGCACGGTGAGGCATTTTTTCACACACTTCAATGTCAATGACGTGATATGTCTTGAATTACGAGTCGCACAATGATATATTTGTGTAGATGCATTCAGCAGCGTATGTGGATATTGACAGAGAAATATGTTTCGAATAGAGTTCGTAGAAGTAATAAATTAAACGTAATGTATGATGCGACAATTTTTCACGGATCGCAATGTTTATGACTTCACATCTCCTGATTTATGTGTCATACAATGATATAATTTTTTAGGTACATTCAGTGGAGTATGTGAATATTATCTGCTTCTTGTGTTGCGAATAGAATTAATTGAAAAGAAGTAATAAGTTAAAACGTCATGCACAATGCAACAGTTTTTCATGTATCTCAGTGTTTATCATGTCGTATCTCAGGTATCTCAATGTTTATGACATCACATTTCTTAGACTATGTGTGATACCATAATATGCTTTCGTAGGTGAATTTGCGGCTTATGTGGATACTGCTTGCGAAACTTATTGCGAATAGAGTTAATGGCACACAATTAATAAATTTAAACGTCATTCATGATGCAACAGTTTTCCACGCATCTCACTGTTTGTGACGTCATATCACCTGAACAATGACAGGAAGGTGGTTTTATCCCCACAGCTATTGTTGCCTGACAGTGAGGGATAAGTACCAAGTTTGTCTGAAATCGGACCACTGGTTTAGCAGAAAATGTGGAAAACACACACACACACACACACACATACACACACACACACACACACACACACACACACACACACGTTTTTATAATACAATGAAGAGCCAAAGAAACTCGTATAGGCATGCGTATTCAAATACAGAGATATGTAAACAGACAGAATACGGCCCTGCGGTCGGCAAGGCCTATATAAGACAACAAATGTCCGGCGCAGTTGTTAGGTCGGTTACTGCTGCTACAATGGCAGGTTATCAAGATTTAAGAGAGTTTGAACGTGGTGTTATAATAGTCGGCGGACGAGCGATGCGACAGCATCTCCGAAGTAGCGATGAAGTGTGGATTTTACCGTACGATCATTTACGAATGTACCGTCGATATCAGGAATCCGGTAAGGCACCAAATCTCCGACACTGTTGCGGCCGAAAGAGATCGTGCAACAACGGGACCAACGACGACTAAAGAGAATCATTCTACGTGACAGAAGTGCAACGCTTCCGCACGTTGCTGCAGATTTCAATGTAGGGCCATCAACAGCGTCAGCGTGCGAACCATTCAACGAAAAATTATCGATATGGGCTCTCGGAGCCGAAGGCCCGCTCGTGTAGCCTTGATGACTGCACGACACAAAGCTTTACTCCTCGCCCGGGCCCGTCAACAGCGACATTGGACTGTTGATGACTGTAATCATGTTGCCTGTTCGGACAAGTCTCCTTTCTAACTATATCGAGCGGATGGACGTGTACGGGTATAGAGATAACCTTATGAATCGATGGACCCAGCATGTCAGCAGCGGACTGTTAAAGCTGGTAGAGGCTCTGTAATGGTCTGAGGGTGTGTGCAGTTGGATTGATGTGGGGTCCCTGATACGTCTAGATACGAGTCTGACTAGTCACATGTACGTAAGCATCCTGTCTGACCACCTGCATCCATTCATGTCCCTTGTGCATTCCGACGGGATTGGGCAATTCCAGCAGGACAATCCGACACCCACACATCCAGAATTGTTACAGAGTGTCTCCAGGAACACTCTTCCGAGTTTAAATACTTCCACTGGCCACCAAACGACCAAGACATAAACATTATGAGCATATCTGGAATGCATTACAACGTGCTGTTCAGAAGAGGTCTCCACCCCCTTGTATTCTTACGGATTTATGGACAGCCCTGCAGGATTCATGGAGTCAGCTCCCTCCAGCAATATTTCAGACATTAGTCGAGTCCATGCCGCGTCGTGTTGCAGCACTTCTGCTTACTCACGGGGTCCTGCACGACATTAGGCAGGTGTACCAGTTTCTTTGGCTCTTCAGTGTATGTATAGATTCCTGGGGTGTTTCTTACTCCTGGTGCGTTTCTAAAGTTATCACAGATGGTTGTAAGAAATATTACTGTGCAACCCTTTGACATACCCTATACTTTGTCTCTAAAAATATTCTGTTTTAGAGATTTTGCATCTGTTTACACACTGGACTCATAGTTCAGAAGAATAGTTTCATACTTTCATCCAGCCATCTTGGATTAAGTAGCCGTGGTTTTTCCTAAAAACCGCTACAGGTAAATGCCAGCATACTTCCTTTGAAGAAGCCATTGCCAGTTTCCTAGCCAAGCCTTGTCCGATACGAGTATATGCTCCGTCACTAATGGCCTAGTTTGTGACTGGACGTTAAACCCTAATCTTCCGTCCTCACAAGTTGTTCCTTATAGTAAACCTTCAACAATACACAGATGCAATAAGAGTTATTCTACGAATTGTTAAGAGTTTTCCTTGGGTCTGCTGGTCCTAGTCTGCCCATTTAATTTTTAACGTTCTTCTATAGCATTACATCTGATAAACTACTTGGCCACTTTTCACACTAACCTAATAATTTAATTAGTGAATATGAACACTTTGGCCCGAATATCAATATCTCAACAACAAAGATACTCTGACAAAGATCTCCTGGAACTGCCTTTCTGGATTTCAATACCGTATCTCTATTTTCAGCAGACCTTTGTAGCGCGTAGATCACTTCCTCTATTTAGGAAGTTTATTATCAACCGTTTGTAAAACGACGTGGTGAACGTAATAGTGCTGCCCATGTTACTTTTGGATTAATTACACCATCGGTTCTTGCTGAATAAAGACTTAACACTATGCACCAAACTGATGCTGTTTCGAGCAGCTGCTGTTTCTGCCCCTCACTATGTTTGCGAAACCTAGAATCTATATCGCCGCAGCCTTAAGCGGACTGGTACGTTAACACGAGGGGAACTCTTGAAAATTTGTCACTTTTCTAAATAGTGTAGCTCAAAGAATAAAGAGTTGCAAGCCCATGTAGTGCTTACTACTTTTTACAGATCTTTTGGAAACAATTTGGTGTACGAATAACAGCTAGTGGTCACATACTTTTTTCTGAATTGTATTTTGTGTTGCAAATGATATAAAATAATTTAATTATTTATGTACAGCGTAGGTTCACATACCTCGAAATAAAAACTATGTAGAAGCTTGACTTATTTTATGGAAGTTATTTATACTATTGTGTTTAAAGTAGACTTTAAAAAAGATGTTGGTGTCATAAATCATGGTTCAAAAATTTGTTGATAATGATCATACAAAATTTCAGTAATTAACCCGTTTTGTAAAAAATCTTTAATTTCCAAGTTTACATCATAAGAATAAAAATGGTTCAAATGGCTCTGAGCACTATGGGACTCAACTGCTGTGGTCATAAATCCCCAGAACTTAGAACTACTTAAACCTAACTAACCTAAGGACATAACACACATCCATGCCCGAGGCAGGATTCGAACCTGCGACCGTAGCGGTCGTGCGGTTCCAGACTGTAGCGCCTTTAACCGCTCGGCCACTCCGGCCGGCATCATAAGAATAGTCTACTTTTTAGTTAAGTATGTCTTTAGACAGTATACAAAATTTCAGCCTTCTATCTTTAATAGTTTTTAACCAGTGTATACGGTGACATAAAAAAGCGAACTTCCGGGAAATTCAAGTTAAAGTTAATGTACCTGCCCTGCACAACACTAATGCATCCTAACAGCGAGTCAGCGAACAGCAACTAAGATACATCATGAACATCAAATGGGATGTCTTCACTTCACACAAAAATTTTCTTCAGAAGGCGAGAAGCCACCGTCATTTTTCACCAACCCAGATGGATTGGGTATCTCCAGTGGATGAAAAACGACGAAATTCATCGACAAATTTTGTATAGTGAAGTGAGCACACGCAGAAAGCCTTGTGGAATTCCTCTGAAATGCGGTAAGGATTAATTCAAGAAGAACCTAAAGACTCTAAACATATCAGAAGAAGGTACTCGCTCATGGACAACTACTTCAGCTGCTGTTCTACATTTTCACCAGGAACGTCAAACAGTAGAAAGTGAGAAACATCAGAGATGCAATCCTTGTCAGGGCCAGTTATGCCTGCACCCTATGTCTATGTGGAGGCATATTTGAAGCCAAATTGGTCCGCTAATCCAAGAAAGACATCTGCACGCTTTAACTGCGATGAAATAAAGGAAATATAGGAGAAAAGAGAAAACTCGGAGTAGAGTATCAGATGGCGACGATCCTTGATATGATTTTCACTCACACAACATTCTATGCTGCAAACGTATACTTTAAAAAACTTTTTCCCTTGATTATATTCTAAGAAAAAAAAAGACGCGTCACGAAGGAATTATCCGGATGGAACGGAAATCGGTAGATGTGATGTACATATACCGAGAAACAAATAATTAAAATTTCAGGAAAAAAATTTAAAAGGATGCACTCTTTGAAATTCTGAAACTAGCAGGTTAAAACACTGGAAGCGAAAATTTATCTACATTTTGTATGAAAACCAGAAGGCAGTTACAGGAGTCGAAGGACATGAAAGATAAACAATGGTCGAAAAGGAAGTGACCCAGAATTGTAGCCTATCCTCAATGTTGTTCCACCTATACTTAAAGCAAGCAATAAAGGAGAGCAAAAAGATATTTGGAAAGTGAATTATTTATATTCGCGTACCAGAAAGATATATAAAACACAATTTATACAACTGTTGACAGATCAACACAGTTTATAATAACCTATGACAAATTTGGCCACTTCCAGTGCATTTTCCGTTGCCTGGTGAAGGTCATCTTCTGTGCAGGTGACTGGACACAATCGACAGGGAAGCATATGTTGAACAGTCTGTTCTTCCCCGAAGTACATTAGGATTTGTCTCTTCAATGTATCCCCATTTTGCCAGGTTAACCCATGATCTGCCCACTCCTGACCTTAGCCTAGTTAAGGACTCTCTGACTGGCCATTTATCATGAACAGGGGGTAAAGGTTCTGAAAATCTTTTCCAACTAGGAGAGTAGGATTGAGACATCCCTCCATGGTTGCAGCCTGGCTTCTTCATCAGTGATTGTTAGTTTCTCTGATGTTCTGAGGAACCTTTTCCTTGACCTTAGTTTTTGTGGGTAGGATTGTTGCCCATGAATGGGATGCGTTTTTTCCTGCTCCATTTTCGTTCTTCCCATGTTGGCTGCCATTTCTCTTCGAACAGGAGCTGGCGCAATTCCTGCAAGGTGACAGAGCTATTCGACTGGAGCTGACTTCAAACAGCCTGTTATAATTCTGCATGTATCGTTTAGGGCAATATCCACCTGTTTGGCATGTGCTGACGTACCAAACAGGACAGACATACTCTGCAGAGGAGTGGCATAATGCCATTGCAGAAGTTCGGATGGTCTCAGCCTGACTGCCCCATCATAAGTAGTAGAGGAGTTTCCCTGTCTGGTCAGTAAAATAACTAGTGACGGCGGAATTAGAGAGCACATAAGATTCATACTGACAGTAGTAAGAAACACGTTTCTGAGTAGAAAAAACTTGTGAACACAGAGTAAAAAATGTTCATGTTAGAAAGTCATTTCTGAAGGTATTTGTCTGGAATGCGATCTAGTATGGAAGTGGAATATGGACGATAAATATGGGAGACTCGGAAGGAATATAGACTTAGAAATGTGGTGTAAGAGAAGGATGCTGAAGATTAGAGGGGTAGATCAAAAAACTGACGAAGACTTGCTAAATCGTACAAGGAATTTTACTCACGAAAATCAGTTTAGAAATAACTACACTGTGTTTTTGAAAATATTTGTTGTGCATATGCTACATGTCTGACTAATTGATGTGGGCGCAAGAATCATCATCTTTTTCGTAGCCTTCCAAGATCCACCAACTTCTGCTGTTGGCGAGTAACTCGACAACGTGCCATGGCTTATAGAACATTCTTTTGGAGGCAAGGGATGTTGTCTGTCTTCCCCGTGTGAGGACGCATCTTTTCGTGTGCTAAATCCTTGAGGACGATTATCCTCTTATCGGATCCCGCTTCCTTGTAGCTGGGCTGTTACTGTGAAAACAAAACACATTATTTATTGGTTCAACATCCATTACGTTTGTTCAAAATTCAAATGTAGACAAGCCTTCTGGTGAAAAGAAAACTTCTTATTCAATTTTATTGTTGAATAAAACTATCTATGGCTTCATTTTATATCTTTCATCTAATATTGCTCTGTGATGATACTTTGGCTTCTGTTTTGGGCACACAACCTAGAGTTGTCAAATTCTCTTCAAAGTCATATGATGCGGATGAAACATCTCTGGACTTGGGAGCCTGGAATCTCTTTCTTGTTTTGTCTCAAAGTTCCCATTCCTGTAACCTGTTCTCCTATACTATAGTGGAACACTGTGAAAAAAATATCCATTGTAATATTTGTTGAGGTTCGTCTCAGTGTCTGTGATAGCGTACTTATAGTAGGAGAAGGAACACTGGATTGGTTCATCTGATCAGGGTCCCAAAAAACTGTCAATTTTTTTCATGAGACTAGCAATGAGCCTACCTTCTAAACTAGTACAATACACGAACTCCTTTAAAAAACTCTACAAAATAAAACAGTTCCTTGCCTTCTTACGGTGGCAGTTACACTATCTGTTACTGGATCAAGTGGAATTTTCAGGAAATTGTGTAAAGAATTGTGTTGCTAGGGGTTGATGTTCCCCTACATTGAGTTCCATCACTAACATTGAAGAAATCATCACTTCTCTGATCTTTCTTCACTCACAACACTGCAAGACCCGGATTAATTATACTGGAGAACGTCAATGTGTGTATCATTGCCATCTTCCCAGTAAAAAAGAATTTCATTTTCAAATTATTCAAGAATTGTTGATTCAAAATTCTAATTACGTGTGCTGACTTCCTATGTTGTCCTCTGATTATAATAGGTAATATGGAATCCTTTGTATAAGTAAAAGATAAAGACATCTTGCAGAGTTATTCATCTGTTCATGAAACTAAACTTATGCTCACCTGAAAATTTTGGTGTAAAGAAATACACTCGGCTTTCAAAAGATACTCAGTTTTAAATTTCACAGTACTTCGGCCTTTCCACCAATGACTAGGTGTGCTAAACTGCTTATTGTTGTCAGTAATTCTGCCAGAATAATGTGCGTCTCAGACGAAAGATATACAAAATATTAGAAATATGGCTTATTCGATAAGGGATCTAAAAGACCTTGAAAGGTGGCTACACTGAGTCACAGCGCCAGAGATTGCGCCAAAGATTATTATTCCGCCGCCTCCACTGGGCAGTAGTTGTTTAGAGGTTGCCGTGGGCAGTGCTTGTTGAGAGGATGTCGAGAGCAGTACTAGTGAGAGCATGTCGTGTGCAGTTGTTGTTCTGTTGGGCGAGAGAGTAGATGCTGTTCGGTTGGTGTAATGTATAGATGGAAGATGTTGCAATGATCACAGTGTATTTTTCGTCAATATATATGGAGGTAACAAAAAAAAATTATTTCACATTTCCTTAATGACAATGCCTCTTGGTCACAGGTTCAGTCAACAAAGCCTCTGGCTCGTGTTCATGTATTAGACTTGTAATTCTGGTTTCTATGTGGAATTATAGTATTTCTGGTTTTTCAATTAGTTCATTGTAAATGGTGTTTAAAATATCTTGTCGTATTGAGGAAGAACCGTGCCAGATACATGTACGTTGAATCAAACTACCACACACAGAACAGTTACACTTGTGCTTTGTTGTTTCGTAGCTTTTATAGTTGCAGGGGACTTAATTAATCAATTGTGTTAACGGAAATTTCTCTTCATTCTTTATTGTTATTTTATGCAGTCAGATTGCGTACTAATACTACTCAGGGCCAACCGGTTACAAGACTTCGTAACCGGACACACAGCTACTAAAATTATTGCATTTTAATTAAGCCCTCACGCAACCCCTGCCATGCATTTAACATGTAGGGTTACAAAATTAATAAAAACTAATTAATTTGACCTGCACCAAATAATAATTCATCTACACAAAGTTCATTGTATTTACAAGAAGCGACCAAAACTTAAACAAAAATAGACGACTTTTACAATTTATTGATAAAACAGGAATTTTTTAGGCCCCAGAAGACCCCGGTTATGCATCCAAGACGGGTTCAGTTGGTAGAACACATTCTGAGGCATCAAGAAATCGTGAGTTTAGTAATAGAGGGATGTGACTGTGGAAAAACTTGTGGAGAGACCCCAAGGTTTGGACACAGTGTGTGTGTGTGTGTGTGTGTGTGTGTGTGTGTGTGTGTGTGTGTGTGTGTAGTGTTTGGGCTTACGGTTGCTCAACGTCTAGGTCATCAACACCTTTGGATATAGTGGACGAGTGAATATGCGTGGTCCAGTCACTTTAATGTGACCACTGCCTGTGTTGGACGTCAGCATCCAATAACCACTCACAGACGATAGGTGGCAACACTAGCAGTGGGGGTTATATGACGTGTGTCGAGCGATGCAGGAAACAGTGCAGTCGTTGTCTTAACACGAAAATGGAGCGATTCTTCTGACGTCCAAAAGGGCATGATCTTTGACTTTTGGTCCAAGGATGGAAGCATTTCCGAAATGGCTAAGTTTGTGAACTGTTTGCATGCCGCAGTGCTTCAAGAATACCATGGTTGAAAAATGCCGCTATGCAAAACTGCCACCGAGCAAGTGTGGTGCACCAAGAGCCATACATGACAGGGGTAAAAGACCAAAATGAGAGTTTTCACTCTGCAGCGGAGTGTGCGCTGATATGGAACTCCCTGGCAGATTAAAACTGTGTACCGGACCGAGACTCGAACTCGCAGGAGAGCTTCTGTGAAGTTTGGAAAGTAGGAGACGAGGTACTGGCGGAAGTAAATCTGTGAGGACGGGGCGTGACTAGTGGTTGGGTAGCTCAGATGGTAGAGCACTTGTCCGCGAAAGGCAAAGGTCCCGAGTTCGAGTCTCGGTCCGGCACACAGTTTTAACCTGCCAGGAAGTTTCAGGGGTAAAAGACGGTTGTGGAGATGTGTACGGCCGAGTAGACGTGCAATTGTTGAGCAACTGACTGCCCAGACGAACCAAGGGGATACCGACAGTGTCTCTCCAACGACTGCTCAGCGAACGTTGGTGCCTGTGAGCTTCCGCAAATGGTACATGGGCCATGCAGCCATGCTAAATGCCGTTCATCGGCGATGAAGGCTGGAATATGCACGCCAGTACCGCAGGTGGAAGTCCACTGAACGGCGACAGGTGGCGTTTTCAGATGAATTACGTTTTGTGCGCTGTCATCCGGGTGGCTGTTGTGAACGATGTGAAACGCGTGAAAGCTAACTCCCTGCTACTAGGAGGGAGCATTATGGTCTCTGGAATGTTTTCGTGTCATTTGCTGGGCAAATTCTGGTCGTATGTAAAGTACACAAGCGGCAAGACGCAGTCAATACCTTCGCTGCGCAGTGCCGATGGTACTGTTACCGACGACTGTGCCGCTAAAGTGGAGTTATTGAATGCAGTTTCCCGAAATTCCAGAATTTGAAACACGAACAGCTGCTAGCTTGAGTTTCTTAGAAGTAGATACCTTAGGGGTTGCGAAGCAACTCAAATCGCTTGATACGAGCAAGTCTTCAGGTCCAGATTGTATACCGGTTAGGTTCCTTTCAGATTACGCTGATGCAGTAGCTCCCTACTTAGCAATCATATACAACCGCTCGCTCACCGATAGATCTGTACCTACAGATTGGAAAATTGCGCAGGTCGCAACAGTGTTTAAGAAGGGTAGTAGGAGTAATCCATCGAACTACAGACCTATAACATTGACGTCGGATTGCAGTAGGGTTTTGGTGCATATACTGTATTCAAACATTATGAATCACCTCGAAGGGAACGATCTATTGATACGTAATCGGCATGGCTTCAGAAAACATCGTTCTTGTACAACGCAGCTAGCTCTTTATTCGCACGAAGTAATGGCCGCTATCGATAGGGGATCTCAAGTTGATTCCGTATTTCTATATTTCTGGAAAGCTTTTGACACCGTTCCTCACAAGCGACTTCTAATCAAGCTGCGGGCCTATGGGGCATCGTCTCAGTTGTGCGACTGGATTCGTGATTTCCTGTCAGGAAGGTCGCAGTTCGTAGTAGTAGACGGCAAATCATCGAGTAAAACTGAAGTGATATCAGGTGTTTCCCAGGGAAGCGTCCAGGGACCACTGCTGTTCCTGATCTATATAAATGACCTGGGTGACAATCTGAGCAGTTCTCTTAGGTTGTTCGCAGATGATGCTGCAATTTACTGTCTAGTAAGGTCATCCGAAGACCAGTATCAGTTGCAAAGCGATTTAGAAAAGATTGCTGTATGGTGTGGCAGGTGGCAGTTGACGCTAAATAACGAAAAGTGTGAGGTGATCCACATGAGTTCCAAAAGAAATCCGTTGAAATTCGATTACTCGATAAATAGTACAATTCTCAAGGCTGTCAATTCAGCTAAGTACCTGGGTGTTAAAATTACGAACAACTTCATTTGGAAAGACCACATAGATAATATTGTGGGGAAGGCGAGCGAAAGATTGCGTTTCATTGGCAGGACACTTAGAAGATGCAACAAATCCACTAAAGAGACAGCTTACACTACACTCGTTCGTCCTCTGTTAGAAGATTGCTGTGCGGTGTGGGATCCTTATCAGATGGGATTGACGGAGGACATCGAAAGGTTGCAAAAAAGGGCAGCTCGTTTTGTATTATCACATAATAGGGGAGAGAGTGTGGCAGATATGATACGCGAGTTGGGATGGAAGTCACTAAAGCAAAGACGTTTTTCGTCGCGGCGAGATCTATTTACGAACTTTCAGTCACCAACTCTCTCTTCCGAATGCGAAAATATTTTGTTGTGCCCAACCTACATAGGTAGGCATGATCATCAAAATAAAATAAGAGAAATCAGAGCTCGAACAGAAAGGTTTAGGTGTTCGTTTTTCCCTCGCGCTGTTCGGGAGTGGAATGGTAGGGAGATAGTATGATTGTGGTTCGAAGAACCTTCTGCCAAGCACTGAAATGTGAATTGCAGAGAATTAATGTAGATGTAGATGATTCTGGAATGCAGAGAGAATCAACAAAAATATGAATCTATCCTTGGTAGATACTGGGAGATGAAGAAGCTTGCACAGGATAGAGTAGCATGGAGAGCTGCATCAAACCAGTCTCAGGACTGAAGACCACAACAACAACAACATCCTTGGTGACCGTATTGAACGCTGCATGTAGGTAGTTTTTCGGCACGATGGTATCTACCAGCGGGACAATGAAACGTGTCACATGGCTTGCAGTGTAGGTGTGTTGTTCGAAGAGCACCAGGAAGATTTCACCGAACTCTCCTGGCCACCAAAGTTCTCGCATTTAGACCGAATCAAATATCAATGGGAGGCTTTTCGTGTCGTGGATACTCAACTGAGAAACACAACTCAGCTAGTCACGACACTATCAGTACGTTCCAGTACCTCATAGACACTTCTTCCTGCACGTCACACGCTGCAGAAGGTGGCTAGAGGCTTGTGACAGGTGGTCACATTATTGTGACCGGACAGTGTAGGTTGCAATAGTTGTTCGAAGATGAAGGGGCTTGCACTGAGTAGACTAGCATGAAGAACTGCATGAAACCTGTCTTCGGACACAATATCAAAACAAGCTCACAGTTTTCTCCTGGCGACACAACGCCGCCTTTTTGCTGTGTGAGAGCAATGCGAGAAGCCCGCTCGTCACAGGTGTTATGCGGGTAGCGAGCCGTCCGCCTACCGTTAGCGTGCTCGGTGTCCGCGGGCTACCGCCACTGTTAACAGCCGCCGGCCGCGCGCTGTTGGCCGACGCTGGCGGCGCGGGCGCAGGCGGAAACTCAGTTTGGGTTGTAATTGGCTTGTCCTATATAGCAGCAAGCACCCACTCCGGCGCGGTAACTCAATTCCCGAGGAGGGGGCGCAGCCAGACGGCGCACGGCGGCGAACCGGCTTCAGCTGCTACCAGACAGCGGCGCCGTCTTTGAAAGCCGACCGCGGGGGGCGCTGCTTACTGCACGCAGGCGGGGAGAAACTTCGTGCCATGCCGCTCAAGTGCACTCGGAGGGAGCTTTTCTCCGGTGCCAGCGCGGAGCACTCGCTTGTATGCGGACCTGTGGGCGTCGCTTCTGCGGCCGCGACGCCGCGCCAAACCTCGGCGCATGTGAGCAGGTAGGCGCGGGGTCCTCCTCACTCCTTGCGTCTGGTGAGAGGCTAGGCCTGCGTGCTCGCCGGGCTCGTTACGAGCCGCGCACGTCGTGCTCTTCACCGCTGCACGCTGCGCGCTTTTCGTTACCCCAGACATTCTGAGCCGCTGATTACTTTGTACTGGACTACAGTACACACAGTTTTACGAAAATGCAGCAGCGTTTTGCCTATCGAAATTAAAACTACACTACTGGACATTAAAATTGCTCCACCAAGAAGAAATCCAGATGCTAAACAGGTATTCATTGGACAAATATATTATACTAGAACTGACATGTGATTACATTCTCACGCAATTTGGGTGCATAGATCCTGAGAAATCAGTACCCAGAACAGCCACCTCTGGCCGTAATAACGGCGTTGATACGCCTGGGCATTGAATCAAACAGAGCTTGGATGGCGTGTACAGGTACAGCTGCCCATGCAGCTTCAACACGATACCACAGTTCATCAAGAACAGTGACTGGCGTATTGTGACGAGCCAGTTGCTCGGCCACCATAGACCAGACGTTTTCAGTTGGTGAGTGACCTGGAGAATGTGCTGGCCAGGGCAGCAGTCGAACAGTTTCTGTATCCAGAAAGGCCCGTACAGGACCTGCAACGTGCGGTCGTGCGTTATCCTGCTGAAATGTAGGGTTTCTCAGGGACCGAATGAAGGGTAGAGCCACGGGTTGTAACACATCTGAAATGTAACGTCCCCTGTTCAAAGTGCCGTCAATGCGAACAAGAGGTGACCGAGAAGTGTAACCAATGGCACCTCCTACCATCACGCCGGGTGATACGCCAGTATGGCGATGACGAATACATGCTTCCAATGTGCGTTCATCACGATGTCGCCAAACACGGATGCGACCATCATGATGCTGTAAACAGAACCTGGATTCATCCGAAAAAGTGACGTTTTGCCTTTCGTGCACCCAGGTTTGTCGTTGAGTACACCAGCGCAGGTGCTCCTGTCTGTGATGCAGCGGCAAGGGTAACCGCAGCCATGGTCTCCGAACTGCAAACGTCGTCGAACTGTTCGTGCAGATGGTTGTTGTCTTGCAAACGTCCCCATCTGTTGACTCAGGGATCGAGACAAAATGGTTCAAATGGCTCTGAGCACTATGGGACTTAACATCTGAGGTCCTCAGTCCCCTAGAACTTAGAACTACTTAAGCCTAACTAACCTAAGGACATCACACACATCCATGCCCGAGGCAGGCTCGAACTTACGACCGAAGCGGTCGCGCGGTTCCAGGCTGAAGCGCCTAAAACCGCTCGGCCACACTGGCCGGCCGGATAAGATTCCTGTCATCTCGACTGCTAGTGATACGAGGCAATTGGGATCCTGCACGGCGTTCCGTATTACCCTCCTGAACCCACCGATTCCATCTTCTGCTCACAGTCACTGGATCTCGACCAACGCGAGCAGCAATCGCGATAGGCTACAATCCGACCTTTATCAAAGTCGGAAACGTGATGGTACGCATTTCTCCTCCTTACACGAGGCATCACAACAACGTTTCTCCAGGCGACGCCGGTCAACTGCTGTTTGTGTATGAGAAATCGGTTGGAAACTTTCCTCATGTCAGCAACTTTTTGGTGTCACCACCGGCGCCAACCTTGTGCTAATGCTCTGGAAAGCTAATCATTTGCATATAACAGCATCTTCTTCCTGTCGGTTAAATTTTATCCGCTCGGGAAATGGGTGTTGTGTTGTCGATACGTTCATATCGTCATAATTGTCATCCCACTCTTGAGATCTCTGTATGGGCACGTCTAGGAAGTCAATAAATTAATTTTTTTCTCTGCACGTGAAATATTAATCTCCAAATCATTCAGAAATTCTATTGTTTCCACAACGCATATATTGTCTTCCTGGTCTTAATTATTTTTTCTCGTAAAAAAAAAGTCATGCACTGCATATTGAACTTAATTTCAATCATCACGGTTCCTTACTATCACACACATAGAGTACTATCACACACATAGTTCGAACTATGTATCACAATATAGAATGAACGCTGTAGTGTAGTTCCTACATATTTTTACTGTTAACATTACACACAATGAGTGATACTTTACCCTATCTATCTTAAGTGGGTTTGTTCAGATTAAATTCAACATTAATCGTAATAAGAGTCTTGACGTGGCAAGGCTGACCGTACATGATGTATTTTCTTACTTCTTCTTCAGCAGCAGAGGCGCCACAACGCTGCATGGATGCCACAGTCTAGTTGCCCTGCTGCCATCGCTCATGCAGTCTAGACCTTGTAGTTTTATCTCTCTCAATGCTTCTGGTAAATGCATGCCATCGTTACAGAACCACCTACGACATGTTTTACACATATTAGTAGAAAATAAATCCTCTGCTTGTGATGATGTCTGGCCGCACAACCGAACGAGGTGGCGCAGTGGTTAGCACACTGGTCTCGCATTCGGGAGGACGACGGTTCAATCCCGCGTCCGGCCATCCTGATTTAGGTTTTCCGTGATTTCCCTAAATCGCTCAAAAGGCAAATGCCGGGATGGTTCCTTTGAAAGGGCACGGCCGACTTCCTTCCCCGTCCTTCCCTAATCCGATGAGACCGATGACCTCGCTGTTTGGTCTCTTCCCTCAAACAATCCAATCCAATCCAATCTGGCCGCACAACAATAGTTCCCAATCCATTCCTCTATCTTAATAATTTGCACAAGGATTAAAATTACATACTAACGGTCGTCATAGGCGAACCATTCCACCTGTTACATTATTTTAGTTGTATGTTTATAGTCTATGTATTTTAACCATTAATTGACCTGAGGCATACATCGTTATGTCTTCTGTGTGGAAGTATCTGTGTGAGTGACAGAGGGTGCAGTAGGGTGACTGGGAATTACATTTTATATTTTACTATTCGGTGTATAATTTTCACAAAAAACAACTATATCCATCTCCAGTTAGTTCTGTAAGAGTGCCAATGACCTCACTGTTGAACGCCTTGCATATACCACCACCATTACCACCACCATAGCTGCCGCCATAACCGGAACTACAACCAAAATCTTTAACCCTAATCTGTTGCATGAAGCTACTATGCATCGTTTCCTGGCCACGGCTACGTCCTTGTCCCATAGCTATGAAACCCATGGTGGGAAGCAACACCTTACAGAAAGGTTAATATCCGGGTAATAAAATGACTAGTCAAAATGCCTAACTTTTGCATCTAATTCTGATTGACCAAAAGGCCTAAATATTACAATAATTTCGTGGAGAGGTTGGAGTTCGTGAAATAAGTAGGCCGACAGCTCTCGAACGTGCAGGATGTAGGTTACATGCCCTGAGGGGCGCAGGTAGTGCTGCAGAGTGTGTTATGAAAGATGGTAGTCAGCGATCCTCAGTCATCGATAAAGTTGTTAACCAAATGTCGTAGTTCTCAATCAAGAACTGCTAACAAATATTTATTTACTGCGATCGGTTTACTACTTGAGAAACAGTGAATTATGATGGATTTTATGCTGTTTGTCGCCATAGATTTTGTATCGCCATGTAAGCTATTTTAAATGTACTGACATACCTGATGATCTGAGAACTGAATCTGGTTATAATAACGAATATTTATTAGCCGCTTTTGGTGGTGAACAGTGATGTTATTTGGTTATTTACCAGTTGCGTGACATGAGCTTCTCAAAATATGCGAGTGTATCCCTTGAGGAAAGTCTTGAATGAGTTCACAAGTGCATTTCCTTGCACAGGTGTCAGAACAATCTTAATCATTCACCTTTGTTCAATGGCACATGGTACTGTGTAGGAAGAGGCTGCATAAGAGAGCGTGAAGCCATTAGCTAGATGGAGATGCTACGTAGTGAACAAGATGGACTTGGCTAGATTTATTACGATATAATAAATTCCTTTTCGCTTCAATGGAAATTTGAAGTGTGAGATTCTTGTGCATGTCCTACTTATTGACTTTAGACTGCTACCTTGAGTAGTAGATTTAAGTGATTTCGAGAACAGTTTAGGGTTTATCTACTTCAGTGTCATGAGGGTGCAACTCCTCCATCTAAAAAGATTATCCCTCAAGGTCAGTCCCTCCGCAGTCCCACCTAATGTAACCACTCGAGGTCACCCCACCACTTCCCTTCTCCTTTCCCTCATCCTCTCTCATATGATGTTGCCACCATTCTGGCAGGATAAAATGCAAGACGGCTGATCTGGCCTTTCTGAGTTACATAAAATTCAAGATGGCAGAAAACAGTTTATTTAAAATGGCTGAATCGGCCTTTTGTATCTAATGTTATCTTTGAGAAGCCTACTTGTGCTGCTAAAAGAATACTGTAGTTCGAAATCAAAGATAGCAGAAATAGGTAAGTTAATTGCTTTAAATCTAATTCTATTATTTATTTGTAAGCAGTTATGCATGAACAGCAAGTGACCTCCGGAACAAGCAGCATCTGTCCGAAAAGTGCTCTGTAATGAGTGTGGGTGATCTCTGGTGAGGGTTGGTGGGCCAAGGTGACAAGTGGCTGACAGCAGAAATCTTTATTTACGTTCTAACAGTACATACAGATGACTTGTACTCATGTCAGATGGGTGTTGACTAATGGATTTCATGCCCATTGACCGTGGTGCACAACACATAGCTGTGATGTAGTCAGCTGTTGCTGTATCTAGCTTAGCATGATGGGGAAAAGACCTTGCGAGTGTGCATACTCAGATGGGCAGCGATGATGGCTCAACAGCGGGGTGTTATGACACAACTGGGCTTAGCAAGGCTGTCTGGCTGTCAGCTCAATGTGAGATAATAAAGGCATCTGGGTATGAACCTCAGACCTGCATCTGACGCTGGTGGATGCCCAGTGGCAGAGGACCTCAGTTTGACCCTTGGTCCACAATGCTGTGGCTAGGCCTCCTGGCACCTACTGCTGTCAGAAAGATGGGTGTACAGTGGTGGCCTCAAGGCAGAAGCCCAAACTAACATGGATGCTGTCTTCATAGCTCGCCACTTTAATGAGAAGTCAGGTCAGGCGGCAAGTTGTCACATGCCAAAGTGGGTTTTTTGTGGTGTGGCCTCTACAAATGCCATGGATGTCACGTGCCAAAACATTCCTTTGTTTTGGTACCTCGACTAACAGGTGGGCAGTGATGCCTAGGTGGTCAGAATGGCACAATTCTGTGCCAGAGTATTTTGGCAAGTGGCTTTCTTATGGCAACGAGCCCTCTTGTCATTATACTCTTGCCATCTTGAAAGAATTTGACTGTGTTGTTGTACATAGAGTTAATCACCTTTTCACAATTCATTTCAGACACATTCGGTTAATCTTTAGTTCATATCATTTGTAGGAGTTGCTTTTGCAACTACTCAACAGCTAGGCTTCATCCTCATTGGTGCCGACACTATTGGTATAAGCCTGCAGTTGGATGGTTACTAGGAGCGAGATTTGTGCGACTCTATGCTTTAGATAGTAATAGGTGGTGCCTATTATTAGCAAAATTGTGAGTATAATTAATATGGAAGTACCTCACGTGATGCTGATATTCATTATGATACTGCCTTATGTGCTAAAAGAATTGATCCAACGGGAATTAACATGCATGCCAAAATAATTACTCCATCATAATATGACGATTTATGCCAAAATAATTGCTCTATCGCGATATGACCATCTATGCCAAAATATTTACTGCATCGAGATATGACCATTCTGGGTAGCAAGCATTTGATCCAAGGAGGCGAGGAGGAATACATTTTCGGTAGAGTTCAGGTAGGTCAGGTTTTCTCTAGGGAGGATTCGAAGGCTGAGTAGTGAACAGGTGGCATTTAAGGACATGGTTTCGGAAATTATGACAGGTAGCCAGAAAGTAATCCTAGATATGTCATAACAGATGCCATTAAATATTAGGCTTTGTCCTCGTAACCATAATCATTGTATGTTATTTAACTATCCTGTTTAATAGCATTAGCAGATGGTAATTTCCAGAACTGCCGCTATAAAGAGTCTATGTGTTGATATTTTTTGGAAGTATTAGTTTGCCCCTGTAATTACTTCCTGAGGATATTCATTTGCAAGTTTCTTCTTGTGGAACAAGTTACGCTCGCTCAAACGTGGGACTGTATGTACCAGCTTTGTAGGGTTCACTGCGAGCAGCTCAGCCTGACTCTGCAGCAGCTACAAAGTGGCGAGTATTCTGTGCGGCTTTCATTAGGGCGCAACCAGTTGTACATCATGCATCTCCTTCAAAGAAGATGAACCCAAGTCAAACACACACACACACACACACACACACACACACACACACACACACACACACACACACACACAAAATGGCAAATTACTTTCTATCACAGTGGCAAATTACTTTCTCTTACAAGTCAACAATGGATATACATCTACTTCCATGCAAACTACTGCTACTATGCCAGCTACTACGAAAAATAATCAACATATCACACTACACAACATTGACGTCCCCTACCAGACCAAATTATACATGCTAGGTTTATACTATCATCACAAAGAAAGAGAATTTTTTCATTTCCTCTCTAGGTCACACCATGATCTTAAAATGTATGGATAAACTGGAGTAACTGTAGGAGCTGGCCGGAGTGGCCGAGCCGTTCTAGGCACTTCAGTGTGGACCCGCGCGGCCGCTACGGTCGCAGGTTCTGTCTCGGGCGTGGATGTGTTGTAACCTCCCCGCAAAAATGAAAGAAAGTAACTAAATATAAATGCAACCATGTGTAACCTCCCCGCAAAAATTTTGAAATAAAGTAACTAAATATAAATGGAACCATGTGTAACCTTCCCAGAAATATATATTGAAAGGACAATAATCAAATGTTAATGGGAATCGTGTTAAACGTAACCTCCCAGCAAATTCTTACAAGACAATACAAATATTAATGTGAATAGAGCCAACTGTGATTTCCCAGCAAAAAATAAAAACAACAGTCTATGACAATGAAAACGTGCCAAAAGTTATTTCCCCACAAGATTACTGAATAATAATGACGCAAATGTTGTTGAGCTCCCACAAAACATCGTTAAATTGAAATAAAAGCGACTGTACCTTCGCTACAAAAATATTGAAAAATAATGGCCCAATGTAAACTCGACACAAAAATTGAGAAATGAACATTCAATTGTAATGATTTTTTTTCTTTTTAATAACGATTGCTTTGAAAACAGAATTATTATTGGGGCATTTCTTGAACAAATTAATTACAATTACAATACATTATTAGCTGAGCGCAATGCTGCTTCATTACCCTATTTAACAATATACCTCGTCCTGAATCGTGACCAAAGACCCATGTCGACCCGCGCCGACTCCTCACACGCTACTGTACTGACTACTACTGCAGACAGAGTCCAACTTGGAACTACATGCTCTCGCGACTCGCTACGTACAACAACTGCGTCCAACTCGGAACTACACACTCTCGCTCGGTCAATCGACGATAAATAACTCTCTGGTCAGAGATTCTCTCATGCCTCGCCATCGCTGGTAATGAATACCCTGCATACATACGTGTTTCATAACCCTCCACTGGGGGGGCAAAAATTTGGCAGCGATGGTGAGTCATTTGGACTTGCCATGAGCAACAAATTTTTTCATAATTAATTAACTTTAGAATTACAGAATATATACAGATATAGTAAATATAGTGCACATACACTGAGTACAGGACATATCAGACAAAGACAAAATATATACAATGAGTACAAAACATAATCACAAATGGTAAAAGTGCACACGCACAGTAGTACAGAATATATCAGCAAATGTCAAAATGTATATACAGAGAGTAACAAATGACATAAGCACATACGCACTGAAGTATTGAACATATCAGGAAATCACAAAATGTATACAGAATGAGTACAAATCATATTGAAAAATGAGAAAAGTGCACAGGCACTGAAGTTCAGTAGAAAATATATTAACACATGACATAAGTCCACATGCACTGAAAAATTCTTCAAAGTCTTCACAACAAATAGACATAATGAGTACAAATCTCATTGACAAATGACATAAGTGCACATGTACTGTAGTTCAGAACATATCAACAAATCAAAATGCACATACAATGAGTAGAAATCATGTTAGAAAAATCAGCAAATCACAAATGTATATACAATAAGTAGAAATCATGTTAGAAAAATGACAAAAGTGCACACGCACTGAAATGCAGGATATATCAGTAAATTAACAAAAAATGTATAGGTCATGAATATAAATCATGTTAGCAAAAAAAAATTATTTTCATTATGTTACAAGAATTAGGATAGGAAAGGGAAGGATTGCGTCATGGTTGTAGCACTTTAGGTTGCACACAGCTGCACTGAAAGTCCATATCTTTCCACAGAAGTACAACATCAAGTGAGACAATCTGCAGTTCTTTTCCCAGAAGTATTTACAGCGTAGCCAAGACACTGAAATGTCGTAGTAATATTCCATGTTATCATTTTGGCAGTACATCAGGTACACCAAACAGTGGGACCATAATAACGTCTCCATTGCTCACAGTGGTGGACAGCATGTCGTGTCAACACCACGCTTTTACAAGGCACACCAACGTAGAATTAGTGCAAAACCAAATATAGTGCTCCATGATCAAGAGGATATACAGGACAAATGGATATTGCAGTAATTCAGGGTAGTCAGGTCAGAAGGTGAAGGACATTAAGTCACATATTAGTCTTCAATGAGAATTACACTAGTCTAACAACTGATTTAAGTAATTAGTGGTACTCATCGCCCAGTTACTGAACATTTCTGTATGAAGTATTACAGAATAATGTTCATAAATCATCTGATTACAATGAACAGTGGCAATCAATGGCCAGTTACAAAGTAACAGAAGTCATCATTCAAACAGGAGCTAATGAGTGTAGCATCAAGCTACTAGTATTCATATATATAGCATAAAAGTGACATGATACAAATTTAAAATATAAGAAACAGTGGCATTCGTTGGCCAGTTACAAAGCATCATTTTTTTGGTATTATTAAGAAGTCATTATTGAAAATCAGTTAATTACTGTCATAGCATTTATACATAATTAATAATCATGGGCATCATAAGTAATCTTATTACAATAAACAGTGGCATTTATTGGCCAGTTACAAAGCATAATTTTTTTTGTATCATTAAGAAGTCATTACTGAAGTGACATACTATTCAGAATTCTCTTAAACTAGTAGCATTATTTAGGACTGGTAATTACTTTGTTTGCTTTTGAGTTATTGCTGCAAATGAAAATGTGTAACGTCATTCGTCATGAGTCAGCTGTAGCACGGTTATGAAACAAGGCAGTATATGTGATCACATTTATAAATGATAGACATAAATGGGTAAAAAAAATGCAAGTACTAGTACAGGTTTAATAAGTAACAGGTTTAGTAAGTATCATGAAAAGCTTCTCCTGGAAAAATATACAAAATGGATTATTGAGCTGAAAGGAGAAACGCACACTATGCTGAAAAGTAGTGAACTTTGAATTAACAGGTAGTGAAATGTGTATAAAAATGTGTTCCATAGCTGTCCCTTCCAAAACCTTCATTCATCGTACTATGCAATATAACACCTGCTGTCAAAGCAAACTGCAACAAATACTTAAATAACAACATAGCATAAATACATAACTTCAACAATATCCTCATCTGTAAAGAAAAAACTTCATTATCCATCACTTCATTATCTATATTATCATAACTCCATTATTATCATCACCTGTAAAGAAAAAACTTCATTATTCATAGTAGCATATTCCTCATCATTATTCATCACCACTCATTATCATCTGCAAAAAAAATCACCTCATTATTCATTATACAATTATTCCTTATTTCTATCGTATTTCATCACTAAAAACTAAGATGTGTAGTTCTGTCTGACAGCCTGCATCAATCGCCTCGTATTCTGAAAGAAAAAAATTAGTTAAGACTGCTATTCTGCGATGTGTATAGTATATTCTTGTTAATGCTTGTCAATTCTGATCCATTTACTCTTCCTCATAAGGTTTTTGTATCTTCTCTCGTCTATTCCGTAGGTGAAATTCCCATTTCTCTTTAATTTATTTCCTTTACACGTTGTTTCTTTCTGAAAATGATGAACAAAGATTAATGTCTTGCATTTAAATCATGTACCCATTAGATAAAAACTGGTTTATAGTAACATAATTAAGCATACAGCATAACATGACAGAAAACGTAATATATCAGAAAATATAAACAGTGTTTAGATGCAAAACTGTACACAGAATATCATAATGCAGCAGCAAAAAAAATGTAACAATAGTCACGATGTTGAGATATCTTAAAGCAAAAATGTCAAAGTCAACTGGTGTTTGCTATGTCTTAGCTATTTCATAATGCATACAAACAAAACAGGAAAACAATCATACATACAAAATGAAAAATGTGCACGGTCTGATGTGTAACGACAAGTAAAGCGACCTGCTAACCTTATCTTGCCGAGCACATGCCAAGAAAAAAATACAATCATCAGTAACTAGTCACATAAATATAATTGCATAAATGGTCTTACAAATGTGTAAGTTCATCTGAAAAAATATGCACGGTCTGATGTGTAACGACAAGAAAAGCGACCTGCTAACCTTACCTTGCCGGGCACATGCCAAGAAAAAATACGATAATCATCAGTAAGTGTTCATGTGAATATAATTGCATAAGCGGTCATAAAAAAAATAGGAAATGGCATTACAGTGTGATAAATCATAAAGTATGTTCACTCAATAAAAGGTTTAATGTTTGAGACATGGTGATTGCCTTTACTTTTTCTCGTTCTCAAAAGTTTCGACGTGTACAACATTGGGGTGAGGAATGCTGCGAATCCGATATGGACTTGCGTATAGAAGTTCAAATTTACTGCACCTACCTTTTATTTTGTTGGATAAATAGTGTGTACGTACTAATATCTTCTGTCCAACGTGAAAGTCACGGCGTATACAAACCTGTTTTTGCTGTCTTCTCCGGCGTTCTGCGGCACGTTTGATGTTGTTCAGCGCTATGTCAATTATTTCATGGTGTCGTAGTCGACGAGATGTAGAAAAGTTTACTAATTCTTTAATTTTGTTAGGTGGTTCAACATTTTTCAGTATAACATACGGAGATAGCATAGTGGATTCATTTGGTATGGAGTTAATTACATCCTGGAATGAGAATATGTGTGTGTCCCAATCAATATGTTTTTTGTGGCAGTATAGTCTACACAGTTTACCAATTTCTTTCATTAATCGTTCACAGGGGTTCGAAGAAGCGTGGTACTTGGATATATAGATCGGAGAAATGTTTCTAGCTCGTAACATACGTGTCCATATAGCAGAACGAAATTGTGATCCATTATCGGAAATTACTTTCATCACATGCCCTACATAAAATAAAAAAATGTTTTACAAATGCTTTCGAAACGGTTTTAGCAGTAGCTTCGCGTAACGGAGTGAAGGTAACAAATTTTGAAGTGAGTTCAACAGCGACAAAAATGTAGCAAAAACCTCTATTAGTTCTCGGAATCGGACCAAAAATGTGTACAGCGGCCATGTGTCTTATTATTTTTTTTTGGTGGTTTTAGGGCGCACAACTTCAATGGTCATTAGCGCCCTGACGACGTTAAGAATGCACCGCGAGGCACAAGTTTAAAACAACAACTAAAAGGGAAAACACGATAAAAGACAGACTGACAGGCATAGGATTAAAAACAGCATCATCAAATGTCCTTAGTGAGGTTTGTCAAATTGATAAAACGAAGAACACGAGCAGCTGCTCGTGGGTCAACCGCTAAAACGGCATCTAAAGTACCTGGCAGGTTAAGATCGAGACGCAGTGCGTTAAAATCCGGACACGACATTAAAATGTGGCGGACCGTCAGCAATTGCCCACATGGGCAGAACGGCGCCGGCGCAGCCGTCAGCAGATGGCGATGGCTGAACCGGCAGTGTCCAATTCTTAACCGGGCCAAAACTACCTCCTCCCGCCGAGAAGGGCGTGAGGAGGACGTCCAAGCCACGAGAAGAGGTTTTAAGGCCCGAAGCTTGTTGGCTGTAAGGGCAGCCCAATCGGCATGCCACAGCGATAAAATGCGCCGACAAATAACCCTGCTAAAATCTGACGAAGGGACACAACAAGAAGCTGTCCGAGGCTGGAGGACCGCAGCCTTGGCCGCGGCATCTGCAGCTTCGTTCCCAGGGATACCGACATGGCCAGTGACCCACATAAAGCTAACCGGAGAACCGACGTCCACCAGCTGCCGAAGAGAGCGTTGGATCCGGTGCACGAAAGGGTGAACCGGATACGGATCACTGAGGCTCTGGATGGCGCTCAGGGAGTCGGAGCAGATGACATAAGCAGAATGTCGGTGGCGGCAGATGTAAAGAACAGCCTGGTAGAGGGCAAAGAGCTCAGCTGTGAAGACCGAAGAATGGCCATGGAGCCGGTATTTGAAACTTTGTGCCCCGACAATAAAAGAACACCCGACCCCGTCATTGGTCTTAGAGCCATCTGTATAAATGAAAGTCATATTGATGAACTTCGAACGAAGTTCCACAAAACGGGAGTGGTAGACCGAACCGGGGGTAACCTCTTTTGGGAGCGAGCTGAGGTCAAGGTGAATGCGGACCTGAGCCTGGAGCCAAGGTGGCGTGTGGCTCTCGCCCACTCGAAAGGTTGCAGGGAGTGAAAAATTAAGGTGTTGAAGGAGGCGACGAAAGCGAACTCTAGGGGGTAGCAGGGCAGAGACATACAACCCGTATTGACGGTCGAGAGAGTCGTCAAAAAAGGAACGATAAGACGGATGGTCGGGCATTGACAGTAGCCGACAGGCATACCGACAAAGCAGTATATCGCGCCGGTAGGTGAGTGGCAATTCGCCAGCGTCAGCATGAAGACTCTCTACGGGACTAGTATAAAATGCTCCGATCGCAAGTCGTAAACCCCGATGTTGTATGGAGTTGAGGCGGCGTAAGATGGATGGCCGTGCAGAGGAGTATACGAAGCTCCCATAATCCAGCTTGGAGCGGACGATCGACCGATATAGACGAAGTAGGACGGTTCGATCCGCTCCCCACGACATACCACTGAGAACACGGAGGACATTTAAAGAACGGGTACAACGGGCGGCCAAATATGACACATGTGGAGACCAGCTAAGTTTCCTGTCAAATGTAAGGCCTAAAAATTTGGTTGTCTCCACGACTGGGAGAGCAACGGGACCGAGTCGTAAGGACGGTGGGAGAAACTCTTAGTAGCGCCAGAAGTTAATACAGACCGTCTTCTCGGCAGAAAAACGGAAGCCATTGGCGACACTCCAGGAGTAAAGACGGTCAAGAGAACGCTGAAGACAGCGCTCCAGGACACGTGTACACTGCGCGTTGCAATAGATGGTAAAATCGTCCACGAAAAGGGAGCCTGATACATCAGCTGGGAGGCAATCCATTATTGGATTGATCGCGATGGCGAAGAGAGCGACGCTCAAAACTGAGCCCTGTGGCACCCCATTCTCCTGGCGAAAGGTGTCTGACAGGACAGAACCCACACGTACCCTGAACTGTCGATCCATTAAAAAGGAACGAATAAAAAGAGGGAGGCGACCGCGAAGGCCCCATGTATGCATGGTGCGGAGAATGCCCGCCCTCCAACTAGAGATGGGGGATCCGCTCTTGAACTAATTCATAGAGTTCAATCTTTCAAAGGAGTGAACAATCAGTGATTCAGAAAAAAAGAACGGTAGCTCCAAACGTTTCCCACGGCAGAGAGAGAGAGAGAGAGAGAGAGAGAGAGAGAGAGAGAGAGAGACGGAGCATATCAGCAGCGCCTCTGCTGGTCACAGCACAGTGCACGCCACACAACACAGCCAGCGCCGGCCTCTGCCCTGCTTCTACCTTGGCTGCCTGCATTGTGCAGTGCCCCATTGGATTTTGTGTTTCACATATGCCGTGGCGTCTCTGTGCGTCGTCTGCCACGCAGTGTCTGGCGCAGCGTAACTTCGCATCGCACTCTGTCGGCGATCGTTTCAGTCGCACGTCCTGCCCTCTGGGCAGTTGATGCGAGCAACAGGACAGAGAGCCACCTAGCGGATAACATAGGAACTACTTGCAAAAACCCGCTCGCAAGGGAACGAACTATTTGTCTCGGAGCGGGTGAGTTCACCGCTACCCCCTCCCTCGGAACTCGCCCGCTCAACGCTCGCCCCACCGTCTCGACTCTAGCCAGAGCGTCGAGCAAAGCGACTCAGGTGTCACTGTGGTCTCTGCGGTCTCAGCTCACGCAGTAATACAGCTCGCGGCTCGACCTGCTCGACTCAGCGCCTCTGCATCGGAGTTCGTCCCCACTGGATATTGTTCTTCGTAGTAATGCCGCTATGTATATTACATTATTATGTTATGTATACATCAATTGTTTTTATTTTATTTTTATTTGTTTAAACTGATTAGATTAGGTTCCTGATGACTCCTCTTACTATAGGTTTTTTATTATAGACACTCGAATTTACGCTTTAATTACGAGCAAACCGATAAACGTATCGCAAAATGTGATACACCAATATTTTCCTTGTTTTATTCTGCGTAAGGCTATATGCAGCACTTTCGTTTTACAGTCAAATTTATATTTTTTTTTCTTATTCTGGTACGGATTTTGCGATTTTAGGCGTCTTCGAAAGGAAACGTTCACTTTAAAAATATATGGCTTGCGATGTATTTGTATGAGGTTAATGAAATTTTTATACGTTATAGCCAAATATATTGTTAATGTAAATCTCAAGTTACTACATTTTCCGATCACCCAAAAAACCACGATAGTGCAAAATAAATCAATAATCAAAAACTTTGTCATATCGTGGAAATTTCAATAAACAATACAAAATTCTTACTCATTATCTGTGTTACTTCAAAATAGGATCAAATAAGATCAAAATACAGGTATAGTACTGGAATAAACCAAGTTTAAAGGGCAATGTGCCTTCCATTTATTTTATATTGTAAATGAGTGGTGAGTCATGAAAAAGAGCTAATTCATTTCAGGGAGTGAACAGTTCTGATCCAATCTCTGAAAAGAACAGTTTTGCCCATCTCTACCTCCAACAGGTGTCGTAAGCCTTCTCCAAATCAAAGAACACAGCCGCGGTCGGGCGCTTCCGCAAGAAGTTATTCATAATGAAGGTCGACAAGGTAACCAGATGGTCAACAGCAGAGCGGCGCCTACGAAATCCACATTGTACATTGGTAAGTAGGCGTCGAGACTCTAGCAGCCAAACCAATCGAGAGTTAATCATTCGCTCCATCACTTTACAGACACAGCTGGTAAGCGAGATAGGTCGATAACTGGAAGGCAAGTGCTTGTCCTTCCCCGGCTTAGGAATCGGGACAACAATAGACTCGCGCCAGCATGCGGGAACATGGCCCACAATCCAGATGCAGGAGAAAGGTTCTTCAGCATCTGAATATGAATAGAATCAGGCCCTGGAGCGGAGGACCGTGATCGGCCAAGTGCGTTTTTGAGTTCCCGCATGGTGAATGGGGCATTATAACATTCACAATTCGAGGAGCGGAAGTTAGGTGGCCTAGCCTCCTCTGCCTGTTTGCGGGGGAGGAAGGCAGGGTGGTAATGAGCGAAGCTCGAAACCTCTGCGAAAAAGCGGCCGAAGGCATTGGAGACAGCCTCAGGGGCCACAAGGACGTCATTCGCGACCTTCAAGCCAGAAACTGGTGAGTGGACCTTAGTGCCAGATAGCCGGCGCAGGCTACCCCAGACAACAGAAGAAAGAGTAAAACTGTTGAAGGTGCTTGTGAAAGCAGCCCAGCTGGCTTTCTTGCTTTCTTTAATAATACGACGACACTGAGCACGTAATCGTTTATAATTGATACAATTCGCCACTGAAGGGTGGCGTTTAAAGGTGCGTAAAGCACGTCGACGAGCACGTAAAGCGTCTCTACATGCTGCGGACCACCAGGGGACCGGTACGCGACGTGGAGAAGAAGTAGGGTGAGGGATGGAATATTCAGCAGCAGCGAGAATGACTTCCGTGAGGTGTGCGACCTGACGATCGCAGCTTGGGAAGGTTTGATCCTGAAAGGTCGCCCTGGAAGAGAAGAGCCCCCAGTCTGCCTTGGAGATGGTCCAACTAGAGGAGCACGGAGAGGGGGTATGCTGCAGGAGATGGATAACACACGGGAAGTGGTCGCTCGAATATGTATCGGAAAGTGCATACCACTCAAACCGGCGTGCAAGTTGGGGAGTACATATAGAGAGGTCTAAATGGGAATAGGTGTGAGATGTGTCCGAAAGAAAAGTAGGGGCGCCAGTATTGAGGCAGACAAAACTGCGCTGGTTGAAAAGGTCTGCTAACAAGGAGCCCCTCGGGCAGGATGCTGGAGAGCCCCAAAGGGGATGGTGGGCATTGAAGTCTCCAGTTAACAAAAATGGTGCAGGTAGCTGAGCAATAAGTTGCATCATGTCTGCCCTGGTAACGGCAGATGACGATGGAGTGTAAACGGTACAAATGGAAAACGTAAAAGTGGGGAGAGTAATGCAGATGGCAACTGCCTGCAGGCCGGTGTGCAACGTGATGGGATCGTAGTAAACATCATCCCGGACCAGCAACATAACCCCTCCATGAGCTGGGATACCTACCACAGGGGGTAATTCAAAACGCACAGAGGTGTAGTGTGCCAAGGCAATTTGATCGCATGGGCGTAGCTTCGTTTCCTGGAGGGCTACGACGAACGGACGGTGCAAGCGGAGCAGCAACTTTAAGTCCTCTCGGTTGGAGCGAATGCTGCGAATATTCCAGTGAATAAGTGCCATCGTAAGAAAAGGAAGATGAAAGAAGGGGTCCCCTCGAAGGCCGCTGAGGGCCTGGCTTCGAGCGAGCACTGCCGCCGCTATCAGTAGGCGGACAGTCATCGTCCATTGGGTCTATAGGTTCATCGGCCATCTTGGGAGGATGGCCGGGAGGGGGAGCTTCCTCCGCCAGTGAACGGCCAGATGTTCGGCTACCAGCGGTGCGGCCAGGCGAAACGGATGACGGCCTGAGGCGGCAACCGCTGGGTGGCGCAGGAGAAGAAATGCGCCGTGGAGGAGAAGGAGAACTGTGCTTCCTATGAGCCTTCTTGGAAGGACGTTTGGTGGAAGTACCGGTCGAAGGCTGGGAGGTCGAGGTACGTAGGAAGTCTGCAAGGGATGGTTCCTTCTTGAAGGCCCGTGCATCTGACTTCGGGGTCTTCGTCTTAGCAGAAGCTGATGAAGGGGCTGGTGTCTGTGGGGTGATGGGAGGAAGAGGAGACGTCGACCGCGCGATCTTAGCACTGGCCGAACGGACGACCGTGGTGCTGAAGGTCAGATCGCATGTCTGGGTTGCCACCTCCCTGGTAGTCCGAGGAGAGGCGAGGACAGTACTGTATTTCCCCGCTGGGAGCAGCGCGGGCTTCCTACTAGCCAATAGCTTGCGAGCAGCCGAGGTGGACACTTTCTCTTTGACGCGAATTTCTTGGATACAGCGTTCTTCCTTATAGACAGGACAGTCGCGGGAAGATGCGGCATGGTCACCCTGACAGTTCACACAACGAGGAGACGGAGGTGGACAGTCACCCTCATGGGCATCCCTGCCACAAGTGACACATTTAGCCGCATTGGAACAAGACTGTCGAGTGTGATTGAAACGCTGACACTGGTAGCAGCGCGTAGGTGTCGGGACATAGGGGCGAACAGAAATAACCTCGTAGCCCGCCTTGATGCGCGATGGCAGCTTAACACTATCGAAGGTCAAGAAAAGTGTCCGGGTCGGTACAAGGTCATTGTTGACCTTTTTCATGACCCTATGGACAGCCGTCACGCCCTGCTCAGCGAGAAAAGATTGAATCTCCTCGTCAGTCAATCCGTCGAGGGAGCTAGTATAGACTACACCACGAGACGAATTCAAAGTTCAGTGGGCCTCCACCCGGACAGGGAACGTGTACAGGAGTGTGGCCCGAAGCAGTTTTTGTGCCTGAAAGGCACTCTCAGTTTATAGTAATAAGGTACCGTTACGCAACCTGGTACAAGATTTGACAGATCCGGCTATGGCATCTACGCCCTTCTGGATAACGAAAGGGTTGACAGAGGAAAAATCCTTTCCGTCCTCAGATCGAGAAACGACGAGGAACTGTGGGGCAGGCGGTAGTACTTTTGTCACTGGTGGCTGGTCACGTTTCCGTTTTTGGGCAGAAGTCGAGAGAGATGGAGTAGAATCCATTGTGGAGGAATCCCCCACGATTGCCAGCGTCTCCGATGGCACGCTCCTTCCTTGTGGGGACCCTCTCAGAGGGCACTCCCGCCTTAGGTGAATGTTTACACCTCAGGTCACACCTCTCGAGAAACAGACGGAGGGACCAATCGGCATGTTCAGAAGGTATCAGCTCAGGCTATCACCCCTCCCCGGGCCTGGCCTTTACCAGGAGGTACGCGCGTGCCTTACATGTCTACCCAGGGCGGGGAATTACGCGTTACCCCGTCACCGGCTACGCGTGCGAACGCGTGGGTCGGCCTTCAGGCACGCACAGGGAGGAAGGAAGAAGAGGAAAAAGAAGAGAGAGAGGGAGAAAGAGGACAGACTGTCTCAAACGCCGAGGCGGAGACCAGAGAAGGCAAGGAGAAGAAGGCAATGAGAAGGCAAGGAGAAGAAGGCAATGAGAAGGCAAGGAGAAAAAGGCAATGAGAAGGCAAGGAGAAGAAGGCAATGAGAAGGCAAGGAGAAGAAGTCAAGGGAAAGTAAGGAAGACAGTGAGGTGGAGAAGAACAAAGAAAGGAACCAACAAAAGGAAGGAAGAAACGAGAAGTGAAAAACCAAAAAGACCACAATTATAGGTCGTGGAACCGTCCGTCTCCGGACGCAGGCGCTAACTACCCCCGTGAGGGGGATGGACTCCTTTTAGTCGCCTCTTACGACAGGCAGGAATACCTCGGGCCTATTCTAATCCCCGGACCCGCAGGGGGGGTGTCTTAATTTAACAGGTACAATGGGATATAATGGAGGAATATGTGAAGTGGTATCTTACTTTGCTTTCTGGCAGATTTTACATGACGCTAAAACTCGTCGAATACGTTTCTCCATGTTCGTAAAATAACAGTTCTGCCTCAGTATAAGAAAACATTTTCTAGCTCCGTAGTGTGCGTAACTTAAATGAGTATACCAGATTAATTTGTTAACAAGTTCGTCAGGAATGCATAATAACCAAATGTTGCTGTCAGGGTGAGAGCGGCGAAACAGAATATCATTGCGTACAGTGTAATGGTATCTAATCGTAACATTATTCTTATCTTGCCAAAGCTGTTTAATTTCTTTCCACACGTTGTCTTTACTTTGTTCTTGTGCTATGTCCTGTAATGACGACGAAATGAAGTTTTCAAATGCAACTTGTTGAATGTACATGACGCTGAAATTTGCTTTGCAGAAGTTGGTTGCGACGTCTTGCTGATTGTTGCTGAGAGAACGAGATAGTGCGTCTGCTACTATATTTTGTGTGCCGGGAATGTGAACTATTGTAAAATTAAATTCCTGTAAATATAGCTTCCATCTGCTTAATCTGTCGTGATTGAATTTAGCTGAAAGTAAAAACTGTATCGCTCTGTGGTCTGTGTAAACGGTGGTATGTCTTCCATAAAGAAAGTACCGAAATCTCTTAAAAGCCCATACAACACATAATGTTTCCAGTTCTGTAACAGAATAATTTCGTTCAGCAGGTGACAAAATGCGGCTTGCAAATGCGATGTTTTTAATTACTGTAGAACCATCTTCCTCAATTTCCTGAAAAATGTGTACGCCTAAAGCGGTGTTGGAACTGTCGGTGGCAATGGAAAAATTTCTGGTAAGAATGTCGTCTACGTACGTCGTGATTCTGTCTTTAAGTTCTGTCGGAAGTATAGTATTCAAACCGCGAATAAAAGCTGCAGAAGAAATTGTTAAGCCGAACGGTAATTTACAAAATTGATAACAGTCGCCAAAACAGAGAAAAGCTGTGTACTTTCTGCAATTCGGATGAAGCTGAATTTGCCAAAATCCCGGTTTCAAATCTAGTGTGGAATAAATAGCCGTACCATGAAATTTCTGTAGTAGTTCCTCTAGTGTCTGTGGTCGCTCTGTTTCATTAATAATAATGTCATTAATGTGACGCGAATCAAGTACGAGGCGAAGTGAGCCATCTTTTTTCTTAACAATATGTAGCGGGTTTATGTACGGACTAACTGCCGGTTCAATAATTCCTTGATCGAGCATATCCTGCAATTCTTTCTTAACTTGTTCTCTATGAATATACGGAATGGGATAATGCTTGGCTTTAAATGTGTCGTGCTGTTTGACTTGAAATTCATACATAAAACCGGACTTAGTACCAGGAATGTTGTCGAAAACTAGAGCTTGCTGTAAAAGAATTTTGTGTAGTTGCGTGCGTTCGTCGTCTGTATTTGCACTGCTTTGCTTAACTTTATCTGAAATCGTCTGTGTTACATCGTATTCAGCTTCGTCTGGAGTATTATAGTTATGTACGTACGTATCTGTGAACAATGTGGGATTACAGTCTATGTTACGTGATACGGAAATCACCTCTGTACGATTAATTGTTTGTTCTTCTGCAGATAATAAGTGCTGAAATTCTAAAGCCAATTGTACATTTTCATCCTTTAACATTAAATAGGAATTTTGAAAGTCAATAACTGCGTCGTGTTGTACCAGAAAATTAGTACCTAAAATAACGTCTGTTGTCAATAAAGGAACAATCCAAAAATTTGAGTGAAATGTGTGACCTGCAATACAAAATGATAAATGTGTTTGTAATTTAACATCTACTCCTTTACTCGACACTGCTCCTTTCACTTTCGTTTTGCCTAATGGTAATGTAGGATAGGTATTCTCTTTGTTACACTCGTTAAAAGTTTCTTCATTTATTACTGACATAGGCGATCCGGAATCGATTACTGCTGAAAATTTCGATGAACCAATTTTAATTTCGATGACAGGGTGTGAAATGGTTTTTTGAACAACTGGTCTTTCCTGTAAAAGAGTGTCCCTGATGTCGTCAAAAGTTATTACATTTTCGTGAACAACATTCTGCGTGTTTAAAGTTGTGCTTGTGTTACTGGAAGATGCGACCTGTACAGTATCTAGTCAGATTCTATCTGACGTGTTATTATTGTCAGGACGATTCTATGGCATTTCGACTATTTGAACTGTTCTATTATTTCTTCCAGACGTATTACGCTCTGGATGATACCTACTGTCGGGTTCATTCATGAGAATATGTTCTTGTAGATAATTTTGCTGTTGGTAAGAGCGACTGTTGTTAGATGTACGCTGAAAATTGTCCTCATTATTTTTACGTCTGTCGTAATAGTCATTCCTATACGGTGCATTGCGATAGGTATTTAAGTACTGTGTTTTCTGTACGTAGTTGTTCCTTTGCTGCCGTGCGTTACTATTTGTTGTACCAGGGACTATACGTCCACGCGGCGAAACATTAAAGTTAGATTGACCTTGTGCATTACATTGTTGGTTAGGTATTGTAACCGGCTGGTTTTGTTGAAGTTGCTGTGAAAAACCTCTATTGTTACTAAAATGTGGTTCTTCTTGCTGATAATTTTCTCGATACTGATAATCAAAATTTTGTCTGCTATTAAAGTTCTGGTGGTTGTCGTTCCTAAAGCGTCTGTTACCTTTGCTATTGAAATTACGTGGTTGACCATAATTACTGTAAGTTTGTTGGCCTTGGTTGTTATATGAAACATTTTTGTTTACGAAGGAATAATCAGATTGCTGCACTTCTAAAAGCTGCAGCAGATCCCTGAATGCCGAAATGTTTTCTTTTTGCTGACCCGTTAGAAGTGACACTCTTAATGACCGTGGTAATTTTGAAATACATAATTGTATGAGTCCAGATTCACTATATGGTTCACTTAGGTACTGGTTTTGTTGCACCATGTGCTCAAAAAATTGCGTGACACTAGGAAAATTTGAGTTCTCATAATTTGGTAAACTAATTAACTGATCTTTAATTCCGTGCTGTGTCGTCTTCGACCAGTACGCTGATAGAAAAGCATTCTGAAACTCTTCTACTGAATAGCATTGTCTCACGATCGTTCTCATACGAGTTGCCGGTTCGCCTTCCAAAAAACTGCAAATAAATTCAAGTTTATGCGTTACGGGCCAAGTCGGTGGAAAAGCAAAGCTAAATTGTTGTATCCAATCCAGTGGGTGAATCTGTGTTCTGTCATTTTTAAACACTTTAAATTTTCTCACTGACAGAAAATGTTTGCAATCAAAATTATCGTCTCTGTATAATGGAACAGGTTCAGGATTGTAAGAGAATCTATTTGTCTGTGTCTGTTCTGAATCTAAATTTCGTACTCTCGGTAGATTACCCAAATTATACGCGCCACGTGAGTCTGATAAATGTTCACAAAGTGGCGTCTGCTGTGATGTGTTATTAACTGAAATATTTTTTATCTCTGTTACCTCTTGCTGTAAACTTGACAATTTTCTACGTAATGTATTGTTAGACGAATCGATCTCATTAATTGTCTGCTGTAAATTTTGAAATTCAGGTGTTTGATTAAATGAAACCGGTGAGGTATCGTCTGATTTGCTGTCATTATTACTTTCAATAACGTCAATACGACTGGCCAATTCATGATATTTTTCAGTCAGTATTTTTACCTGATCATCGTTCTTAGTGTCAGAAGCATTAATCTGTTTTTGTAATTTACGTGTGGTTTCATTCAATTTTTTAACGTCAGCTTTGACGACATCGGAATCCTGTGTTAGTTCTAATTGTTCGAGTCTATCGGTCACTGTTTGAAAATCTGTTGTGTATGTGTCTGTTTTCGATTTAAGATCAGAAATTTCGTCACGTAATTCTGTGTTCGACTGTTTAATGGTATTGATTTCATCGGACACTGCAGCAATATTGCTGTCCACGTATGTTTTTGCCTTCGCGAACAATTTACGTTTGTCTTCTTGTCTCTGTGCTGTGATTGTTTCCATTACTTCTCGTTTTACTTTATTTTGATCCTGTATAAATTTGCGGAAACGCGTATTACTGTTTTCTAGGTGGTGATTAAAACGCTCGTCAATTTGACTGTTCTGTTGTTCGAATTTCGCGTCTATCTTTGCATCCATTGTGTGCGAAAGTTCTGCTGTCATTACTTTAAACTCGTCGCGTAATTGTGTTGCTTTTTCAGAGCATTGTTTACCGACTGCACTTATTTCGTCTCTTAGTGTTTCTGTTGTGGCTGTTTGCATATCCCTTAATTCCTGAGCAACAGATTTAATTTCTTTGCTACTTTTCTATGAACAAGCCTCAATTTCCTCGCGTAACTGTTCCTTAGTATCATGACACTGCTCGGCAACAGCTCTAATCTGCTCGCTAAGCTGTCTAGAATTGTTGTCTAATTTTTCATTAAAGTATTGTTTGAGTTTTTCGTTATCCTGTTTGTTATCTTCACTAAGGTTGTCTAATTTTTATACTAAGGTTGTTGTGTTTTTCATTCTGCTGTCTGTTCTGTTCACTAAGTTGTTGTTTGAAATCTTCTTTAAGGCTGTCTTGTTTTTCAATAATTTCATTAAGTTGTTGTTTGAGATTTTCACTATGTTGTTGTAGCAATCTTGCCATAATTTGTTCCAAATCAATATTTCCGGCTCTATTCTCTGTACTGTTTGATGACGTACCTGCAATTGTCACGTTTTGTGTAACCATTTGGTTATTCTGTGATTCTTGAAAATGTTTCCCAATCGGATGTGCACTGTAGTCACTCCCTCAAAATTAAATAAATCTGTCGTACTCTGATCATACTGTTCATTTTCATTAGAAAAATTCGTCTGTCCGTTACGTGAATTTTCCAAACCGTGTGTGTTAAGCTGGGCAACGCTCATTACAATACAGCGCTACTCGTCATCAATTGTCGTCAAATTAACAGAGGAGACAATTGAGTTCGTTTGTTCATCATTAAGATATAAATCATCATTAGTGGTTGGAACGCACTGATTGTCAATGTACGCAGGATTGTCATCATTACACTGCGTGTCACAAGTACTATCGGTGAAGTTGTTTAAGTCGGTAATTTCATTCATTATACTTCGCGATGCACTATTCACAGTCTTGCGCGGCATTTTTACTATAGTCACAATTATTGACAAATGAAATAAGCACAATGCAAAAAGCAACAAACACAAATACAACAGAGCAACGAATTGCCGATGATCTGTAGAAGAAAATCAAAAAAATTAGTAAAAGCGTTGCGCCAAATCCTAATTATCTTTAAGTAAATAAGAGCAGATATCTGACTACTTTTCAGAAGATTCTCAAAGAAATACGATCCTGGACCGGATGTCGCCAAGTGTAACCTCCCTGCAAAAATGAAAGAAAGTAACTAAATATAAATGGAACCATGTGTAACCTCCCCGCAAAAATTTTGAAATAAAGTAACTAAATATAAATGGAACCATGTGTAACCTTCCCAGAAATATATTTTGAAAGGACAATAATTAAATGTTAATGGGAATCGTGTTAAACGTAACCTCCCAGCAAATTCTTACAAGACAATACAAATATTAATGTGAATAGAGCCAACTGTGATTTCCCAGCAAAAAATAACACAAAAGTCTATGATAATGAAAACGTGCCAAAAGTTATTTCCCCACAAGATTACTGAATAATAATGACGCAAATGTTGTTGAGCTCCCACAAAACATCGTTAAATTGAAATAAAAGCGACTGTACCTTCGCTACAAAAATATTGAAAAATAATGGCCCAATGTAAACTCGATACAAAAATTGAGAAATGAACATTCAATTGTAATGATTTTTTTTTCTTTTTAATAACGATTGCTTTGAAAACAGAATTATTATTGGGGCATTTCTTGAACAAATTAATTACAATTACAATACATTATTAGCTGAGCGCAATGCTGCTTCATTACCCTATTTAACAATATACCTCGTCCTGAATCGTGACCAAAGACCCATGTCGACCCGCGCCGACTCCTCACACGCTACTGTACTGACTACTACTGCAGACAGAGTCCAACTTGGAACTACATGCTCTCGCGACTCGCTACGTACAACAACTGCGTCCAACTCGGAACTACACACTCTCGCTCGGTCAATCGACGATAAATAACTCTCTGGTCAGAGATTCTCTCATGCCTCGCCATCGCTGGTAATGAATACCCTGCATACATACGTGTTTCAGTGTGTGATGTCGTTAGGTTAATTAGGTTTAAGTAGTTCTAAGTTCTAGGGGACTGATGACCTCAGATGTTAAGTCCCATAGTGCTCAGAGTCATTTGAACCATTTAACTGTAGGAGTAATTCGTTCGTTCTGAAGGATCATACCTTTCTTATTTCCCCAAAGCCCACCCACTTTGGAGGAAGTCACTGGTAATTGAGGTAGGGTTTCCAGGCAACTTTAAATGAATTGACTCATCTGTCACGTACCACATGGTATGAGTTAGGAATTGCAACTCTACATTGACTAGAGAGGTCATTTGAGTTACCCGATAAGGCCACTGGTCTTGAGTAATGAATATCTTGCCTAGCCCTTTTTGGTCTAGTCTAAGGAATATTTTTGTTTATCCTTTTGAAAGATAGAGGCTGGACAACATTACCCATTGCCTGATATGATACTTGGGCAGCTTGGCATTTCACTCTTGTGTGCCTTCCTACTACTCTAGTGCTTTTGTATTTGCTTTTTTAAGTTGGTGCCATTTGCCCCCCCCCCCCCCCCTACAGCCCCTTTGCAAAATTACGTACAGATGATACGTTTTCCCCAGAGTGTCGTTTACACAGATCGAAAGAGTAGGGCATCCTCTGACCGTAAATAACCTCACATGACCCACAATTCGATGCCCTTAAGTTATAGTCTGCTACCACTTAGAGTAGTAGAGCGTTGCACTCACTATGGTGACTTTTTGTAGTAACTTAACATGGTTCTGTCCACCTGTTCTGTACTCCCATTCACTTGTCGATGTAATGTACTTGTCCACAGCTCCCAAACCTGTCAAAGTCGATATAAATGTTTTATTTCGTCAGATAGGAAATTGTAGCCATGATCAGGTATACTGATCTCCAGCGTGTCACACTTTAAATTCCAGTATCTAACCAACGCTGGACAGGTCTGTCACTCTCCAGCAATCTCTGTAATGCCCTTTACTGATGACTAAGCTCAGTCCCTTGTATATAGGTGGAAGTTATTGGTTCTGACTCGATCGTTCGTTCGTTCATAAGCATTAAAATGTTTGTCTGCTTTTTACTTGAAACTGAACTAAAATTGCTATTGCTTGTCTCTATAAGTGTTGCGGGTGGACGTATGAAGAGTTTCCACTCTATTAATATTGTTCAAAAATGTGTATTCTAATCGGACATACAACATGTCAGCCTCAGTAGCAAATAGAACCAATCTTTTCCTAGGTTTCAGCCAAAATAATTTGGCCTTCTTCAGAAGCTGTTGACACTAAACTACTGCATGCCGAAGTTTGGCCATGTCAAGTGTAAAACTATAGCACCGTAGTGCCCAGTCATAAATCTGCGTTACTTAATTGAAGAGAAACAGCAGATCCCACTGCGAGGACGAGGTCGGTAGGCCGCGAGAGCTGCGCCTGAACTAATCGCAGCAAGCAGCTATTTACCAAGGACCGCTGATAGGTCATGGGCATGCACGAGTGGAAATATAAATGCATAACAGCAGCTACCTTTACGTTAGGAATTGGATTAATATAAGCATTAAAACTGTTAATGGCGTGATATGTAACCGAACTTACTTCTGAGGAGAACGAGAACCCTATAAACGGATTCGGAGCCCGTAAGAAATACGAGCTATTACTCGGCAAAATTATTCCTCAGGAGAGTGGAGTCAGGCGTCGGCGACTGAAAAGGCAACGTAACATCAGGACCGGTGAAGCAAAGGTTGAAAACCTTCGAAAAAGTTCTTATTTATCAATTGTAGCTGGTCATTAAGTACATTTTCTTCATCAAGCAACAAGTGTTTAAAGATTTGCAACTCCTCAAGGATGTCAAGCCTAGTGCCTTTAACCTTGCAATTTAATAGCTCTGTGTTATTTGGTGGATTGGGAGCATGGGCCAACTGAACAAGGTGCTCGGAAAAAGTCGAGCCACGCGTGCCATCACCACTTTTCGACTTTTGCAGAGCACCTTGTTCAATTGACCCAAGTAATGTTGACAAACACGCCGCGCTGTCAGTGACAGGCGTTTCCAGAATGAGATTTTGCACTCTGCAACGGAGTGTGCTCTGATATGAAACTTCCTGGCAGATTACAACTGTGTGCCTGACCGAGACTAACTCGGGACCTTTGCCTTTCGCGGGAAAGTGCTCTACCAACTGAGCTACCCAAGCACGACTCACGACCCGTCCTCGCAGCTTCAATTCTGCCAGTACCTAGTCTCCTACCTTCCAAACTTCACAGAAGCTCTTCTGCCAGTACCTCGTCTTCTACCTTCCAATGGTCCCGAGTTCGAGACTCGGTCCAGCACACAGTTTTAATCTGCCAGGAAGTTTCATATCAGCACACACTCCACTGCAGAGTGAAAATCTCGTCTGGAAACTCCTGTCACAGACAGCGGGGCATGTTTGTCAATATTACTTGCAGATGAGGCTTTACTCAGGCTTCGACAATTCCCGATATTTACTTCTGAAGGGAAAAGAACACACCATGAGGTCTCTATCAGAGAATTTTGAACGTTTTTCCTTGTATCTGGACCGAAGCCCAGAAAATTAGATTCATTGTTGGATACACACAGGGTGACATTCTGCTATGGGCTACGGATACGGCGGAACGTTGCCACAGTTATAAACAGTTTGAGAGAGTATTTCTTCATAAGTATTGGTCTGAGTCCGTACAAGAGAGGCTCAGACGAAGTATTCAACCCAGCTCCGTTCAATAGCAATTATCTATGCTTAAGGGGTATTTTGAAAATTTTTTGAATAGAACCAGGTACTGGACAAACCCGGTATCTCAAGTAGACGTGCTGAAAGTTTTAAAGAGCCGTCTTCCTACCCACATTAAGGAAAAACTCATTACCATCTCGGAGAACGACACCGAATACTTTCTATCTGTACTGGAGTCAATAGATTTAATATACAAAGAGAGACCAGTACAACCGAAGCCTGTTAATATGCCGATAGCGACACAGAGATTTACGGACCAACAAGTAAACAACAGATTCGTAGTAGAACACGGATGGCAACCTTACCCCACACAGACCTATTGTAATGGTAACGGTAATCACAACGGCAATGGAGAAAGCCGTAAATACGAAGTTGGATATAAAAGAAATGGGTAAAAATTTAGCAAAAACAATTACAATGGGCTAGTAGCGTATGGCCGGCCTGTACAATATGTACAGGCACAAGCTACCGACAATAATCAACCGATGGCTTGGCAAATGCTAAACAGTAACCCACAGGCAGCGGAATCTGGCCAGCAAAGTAACACACATATGCCGAATAACACCCAGAGGCAAAGAGAATTTCAGTCGAGAGCCACTAAGCCGCCTAAGGACACCAATGGTCAACATAGTGGAAAACTTGAACCGGTCACGGTAAGCCCACGTTCTGTGACCTTGGAGGGGGGGGGCACACGAGCTTGATCGAGACTTGCTTTATCAGATACGATCATGGTAATGATGTGAGAGATGATCTGTATCAAGGTAATGAGGGTACGCAGAAAAACTTGACAGAGAGCACAGGTACAAGCTACTATTAAAGCCGAAATATTTGTCTTTTGTGCTTGAAACAGGTGCTACGACTAATTTGATGTCACAGAAATTCTTTCAAGAATTGAAGAAACGTGGTCGTATACTCATACTGTCAGTGCAAAATTGCAAGGTACAAACTGCCACTGGTCAGAAATTGAAAGGAGTCGAGATACAATACTTAATTCCGTACAATTATGACAGTTTCCTGTACGATGTAATTTTTTTATAGTAGAGAAATTAATAGTTGATTGTTTAATCGGTATGGAGACATTTAGGATATACCAAATACAAATTGATATAGGAAAATGCCAATGTCATTTCACTGTAAATAACCAATTATTTGTAATAGACTTAATCAAGGGAATTACTAATAGATGTAAAACTGAAGTTACTGACGACTTTGAAGTTCAGCTGGTAAATCCCATAGTTATGTTTGTCAATACATACAATAACGGTCGTCAGCAGAAGAAATAAACGTCGACACAATAAGCATAAAGGTAAGTGAATCAAAGTGCTTGTCTAAAGAACAGTAAGCGAAACTTGTTGTTGTGGTCTTCAGACCAGAGACTGGTTTGATGCAGATCTCCATGCTACTCTACCCTGTGCAACCTTCTTCATCTCCCAGTACCTAATGCAACCTACATCCTTCTGAATATGCTTAGTGTATTCATCTCTTGGTATACCTCTACGATGTTTACCCTCCACGCTTCACTCCATCTCTAAATTGGTGATCCCTTGATGCCTCAGAACATGTCCTACCAACCGATCCCTTCTTTTGGTCAAGTTGTGCCACAGATTCCTCTTCTCCCAGATTCTATTCAGTACCTCATTAGTTACTTGATCTACCCATCTAATCTTCAGCATTCTTCTGTAGCACTACATTTCGAAAGCTTCTAATCTCTTCTTGTCTAAACTATTTATCGTCCACGTTTCACTTCCATTCATGGCTACACTCCATACAAATACTTTTAGAAAAGACTTCCTGACAAATCTATAGTCGATGTTAAATTTCTCTTCTTCCGAAACGCTTTTCTTGCCATTGCTAGTTTACATTTTATATCCTCTCTACTTCGACCATCATCAGTTATTTTGCTCCCCAAATAGCAGAATCATCTACTACTTTAAGTGTCTCATTTCCTAATCTAATTCCCTTAGCATCACCTAATTTAAGTATACTACAGTCCATTATCTTCGTTTTGCTTTTGTTGATGTTCATCTTATATCCTCCTTTCAGGACACTGTCCATTCCGTTCAACGGCTCTTCCAGGTCCTTTGCTGTCTCTAACACAAGCAGAACTTAGGGAACTGATACTTGTTTATATATTTGTATTTGAAAAAAGACCAGGTATTATTAAGGATTTCGTCTATAAAATGGAAGTGTATCCTCAGGAAACTTTTTGTTCTACCTCATGCCCCATACCATGGACAAAGAGGGAAGCAGTAAGAAAAGAGATGAACAGGATGCTTGAATGTGACGAAATACAACCACCATTTTCTCCTTATTGCAGTCCTACCTTGGCTGTGAGTAAGCCAGATGGCAAGGGGCCCTTGGTCCTAGACGCACGTAACATTAAGAAGATTATTGTACCACTCCGAACACGTCCAGAAAATTTAGAGGAACAACTTATGAAATTCTACAATGCTAAATTTCTTACTATAATCGACCTACGGTATTCATATTGGCAGATAAAACTACACGAAGGAAGTCGGAAGTATACCACCTTCGTATGTGGGGGCAGGAGCTTCGAATTTCAAGTATTACCGTTTGAATTGAATGTAAGAGTAGTGGTATTTATCTCTGCACTTGACGGAGTGTTAGGGCCCGAACGTTTCAGTAAGGTAACAGTACACGTGGATGACATTTTAGTCGCTACACCCACTTGGGTAGAACATTTAAGATTAATTGAACAAGTATTGAGACTTTTTTACGAGTATGGAGTAACAGCAAATCTCAATAAATCTAATTTCGGACAAGAAAAGGTACAATTTTTAGGACAAATAATCTCTTCGGAAGGCATACTACCAGATCTTAAAAAACTTATGCCGTTAGGAACTGCCCTGTTACTCAAAACAATAGACAAAGGCATATTTAGGCCTGGTCTCATTTGTCAGGAAATTCGCCCCTAACCAACTTATGAACAGTGATGCTCTACTCAGACTTCTCCGGAAAAACAGACATTGAGTATGGGACAAGCAATGTCAAAAGGATTTCGAAAACATCAAACGAGCCCCATTAAATGCTAATATTTTATCTCAAAATGGTTCAAATGGCTCTGAGCACTATGGGACATAACATCTGAGGTCATCAGTCCCCTAGAACTTAGAACTACTTAAACCTAACTAACCTAAGGACAACACACACATCCATTCCCGAGGCAGGATTCGAACCTGCGACCGTAACAGTCGCGCGGTTCCAAACTGTAGCACCTAGAACCGCTCGGCTGCCCCGGCCGACGCAATGGCAAGGAAATCGTTTCTGAAGAAGAGAAATTTGTTAATATGGAATGTAGATTTAAGTGTCAGGAAGTCTTTTCTGAAAGTATTTGTACGGAGTGTAGCCAAGTATGGAAGTGAAACGTGGACGATAAATAGTTTAGACAAGAAGAGAATTGAAGCTTTCGAAATGTGGTGCTACAGAAGAATGCTGAAGATTAGATGGGTAGATCACATAACTAATGAGGAGGTATTGAACAGAATTGGGGAGAAGCACAACTTGACTAGAAGAAGGGATCGGTTGGTAGGACATATTTTGAGGCACCAAGGGATCACCAATTTAGTATTGGAGGGCAGCGTGGAGAGTAAAAATCGTAGAGGGAGACAAGAGATGAATACATTAAACAGATTCAGAAGGATGTAGGTTGCAGTAGGTACTGGGAGATAAAGAAGCTGGCACATGATAGAGTATTGGAGAACTGCATCAAATCAGTCTCTGGACTAAAAACCACAACAACAACATCAAAAAGAGAAATAAGCTCAGACACATTGCACCTCCGTGTGACGTCAGTGCACAGTGGGGGCAATTGTATAATTTTTCCTTTTCTTTTCTCCCTCTTTCTTTTGTACCATAGATAGCATTGGCACTGGAACAAATTAAGTAGAGATACGCTCTTCAACTTTTTAATTTCTTAATATTCATCTGTTCGTCTTTATAAGTGCTAGCGGGCGGACCTATACGAGTTCCACCGAGTTAATATTGTTAAAAAATCTTTTGTCTCTATAAGTGGTTGCGGGTGCACGTATGAAGAGTTTCCGCCGCATTAATATTATTCAAAAATGTGTATTCGAATCGGACATTAAAGAAGTGTTATAAACGTTATTTGGCAGACGAAGTCTATTAAAAATCATGTGTTCATCATTCCTCCACGCGCCGAGAATTCTGCATCAAGAGGATCGAAGCAGACAAGAAGAATTTGCGTGTGCAGCGGAGGGGCGCTCGCCATAACCAGTATGTAAATTTAAATGGTGAATATTGATCTTAAATATATTGAATACTAAAGGTCTGTTGATATTAGTGCCAGTTAAAGATCACTCAGGATATGTGTACCTTTCTATTTCTATCAATTATTCTTTCAAAAATTTCCCTTTTAGTTATTTAAGCAGCAATTTTTAATCAGTTTATGTTATATATTACATCTTATCCCATCTTCCCCCCCCCCCCCCCCCCCCGCCCCACCAATATTCACAGTATGAGTATGTCTCAGTGCACACATTTACATGAAGACAAAACTGACAGACGTTTACTATGCAGGAAGCTAAATCGAAACTGTTACTCAAAAACAACTATCAAAATCAGACGGTACAAAGAAAGAGAAATACTGGAATTACGTAGGCACACTGTGAAACACACTGTTCACTGACCCATTCAGAATCTGAATTAGAAAGAAAATAGTTTAAATTTGTGCAATGGAAACGTGAGATAAACGAAAGAACCAACAAAATGTGAAAATCTTACCTGCAAAATTACAGCATAATGAACAGCAACAGCGCAGCTAGAGGAAATTGCGCAAAAAATAAATAATTTAAAAACTTCTTACGTGAAATGAAAGACTAATCCATTCATTGTAATGAAAATGCTTTATTTTAAACTCTTGTTTCACAAGAACATAGAACTCACAGAAAATTAAAAAAACTCTACTTTCTTTGGAAAAGTCTTACAAGGCAATGCCTTTAGGATTATGTAAATTGAAGTGATCTAAACTGGGGCAGGAAGGTGGACAGTTCTGTTGCAATAGTCGCTAACATTATCAGTACGTAACACAAAAACTTATTACGTTAAAAACGTATCCATAAAGCAAATCCATTTTCTCTGTTCCATGAATGTTGCTTGTATAAGTCCGACAATCAGATTAATAATTCTTAAAAGTTTTCTCCAGCAAAACCCTCTTCTATTATGCACTACGCTGAAAGTTCTGCCAGCTTACTCCATGTTCAACACTCGACTACTCTCCGCTGTGCCACTCAGCCAAAGATGCACAAGCTCAAAGATACTACTGTTACTGCCATAAGTCGACTATTCCACGGATGTCACACGTGACTGCTTCGTTCTCGTAACATAAAATGCCCACTCATTCTGACGTTATCCGCAAATAAATGTCCATACCACCAAGTATTGACCTTTCCAGAGTATGCAAATTTTGACATATTGCTTCATGTCCTGCTTGTGTACTTTCAACCAATAATTTTCCACAATACATTGTTCAGCATTTCAACGACCTTTGTGCCCTGCTAGGATGGAGTTATAGACTTGCCTCTACACTCTGTCACTTAAGTTCGTCAGCATTACTCTGCGTCATTTGGACTTTGTTTCTTTGTACAATACTCCATTGTCAGCACGTAACGGGCATGAGTCACAAACTGCTGACAGTCTCAATCAACCACCTGATCCTTTCGCAGCTCATCTTTAGAAACACAAGCACTTTCCACTGCACATACCTTGTGACTTAAGCTGTCGGTTTGGAGTATGGTTTTCAGGGGTGACGCACTACTTCAAAATCATACTCACTAATCAAGCAAACACACTCATGCTCATAAATTAAGGATAATGCTGATACATAGTGAAACAACGCTCTGGTGGGCGGTTTGGGAGTTTAATTCCCCTTGGGGTATGACCATGCGGTGCATTTGTCTTACGGTCGCCACACGGTGGCACTGGCAGCAGTCCATATACGCAGAGGTGTGTCGGTGCAGCAGTCCACATACGCAGAGGTGTGTCGGTGCATGTCAGAGTACGGTGCAGCGAGTAAGTGTGCAGACGTTTTCAGACGTGCTAATGGTGACTGTGTGTTGAAAATGGCTCAGAGAACACATATTGATGACGTTATGAGGGGTAGAACACTAGGGTGACTGGAGGCTGGTCAAACACAGCAGGTCGTAGCACGGGCCCTCCGTGTGCCACAAAGTGTGATCTCAAGATTATGGCAACGATTCCAGCAGATAGGAAACGCGTCCAGGTGCTGCAGTACGGGATGTCCACAGTGTACAACACCACAAGAAAACCGATATCTCACCATCAGTGCCCGCAGACGGCCACGGAGTACTGCAGGTAGTCTTGCTCTGGACCTTACCGCAGCCAAAGGAACACTTGTCTCCAGACACACAGTCTACAGACGACTGAATAGACAGGGTTTATTCGCCCGGAGACCTGCAAGGTGCATTCCACTGACCCCTGGTCACAGGAGAGCCCATAAGGCCTGGTGTCAAGAACACAGTACATGGTCATTGGAACAGTGGTCCCAGGTTATGTTCACGGACGAGTCCAGGTATAGTCTGAACAGGGATTCTCGCCTGGTTTTCATCTGGCTTGAACCAGGAACCAGATACCAACCCCTTCATGTCCTTGAAAGGGACCTGCATGGAGGTCGTGGTTTGATGGTGTGGGGTGGGATTATGATTGGCGCACGTACACCCCTGCATGTCTTTGACAGAGAAACTGTAACAGGTCAGATGTATCGGGACGTCATTTTGCACCAGTATGTCAGCCTTTTCAGGGGTGCAGTGGGTACCACCTTCCTCCTGATGGATGATAACGCATGGTCCCACCGAGCTGCCTTCGTGGAGGAGTACCTTGAAACAGAAGATGTCAGGCGAACGGAGTGGCCTGCCTGTCCTCCAGACCTAAACCCCATCGAGCACGTCCGGGATGCTCTCGGTCGACGTATCGTTGCACGTCTTCAAACCCCAGGACACTTCAGGAGCTCGCCAGGTACTTGTGCAACAATGGGAGGCTATACCCCAGCAGCTGCTCGACCACCTGATCCAGAGTATGCCAACCCGTTGTGCGGCCTGTGTACGTGTGCATGGTGATCATATCCCATGTTAATGTCGGGGTACATGAGGAGGAAACAGTGGCGTTTTGTAGCACATGTGTTTTTGGACGGTTTTCTCAACTTATCACCAATATTGTGGACTTACAGATCTATGTCGTGTGTGTTCCCTATGTGCCTATACCATTAGCGCCAGTTCTGTGTAGTACCACGTTGTGTGGCACCACATTCTGCAATTATCCTTAATTTATGAGCATGAGTGTAGTTGGATCTTTAAGGTACATTTGCAAAATGCCATTTCAGTGCTGTGTAATTCACTATGACTTTCAAGTTCCTATCACATAAGCAACAAAGGAAAACCCCTCTGTATTTGAGTAATTTTTCTGTCATATTTAGTTGCCTCGAAGCACGGGCTAACTCTGACCAATCTGTTTTCTGGCTTAACACTTACGTTATGACATGGTTTCTGGTATCACAATACAGAACGAATTGTTTTTGATAATCTGGTAAAGTGAAAATATGACCAGAGGTCATTATGTACTTCAATCACACATAGGCCTGCTTGCAACTGTTTTTAACAGACACGTCCTGATAGTTCCACAAACTTCGGCACAAGGACAAAGCTCTTTTTCCACTGTAAAAGTAGGGAATTTTCACATGGCTTGCAAGAGCCAGATGTCTGTTTACACACCATTCTGGCCAGTAACATGGCCAAAATAGCGAACTTCCATCAATAAAAAACGAAAATTTTCTAAACTAAGGGTATGTTTATGCTGCGACCACACTACTGCACTGCTGCTGGCACTTAACACTTCGCTGCTCGCGGGAAGTTTTGTTTCATTTAGTCTTCTGCCTCTCTGCTGACACACTGCTTCTTGTTGCTTGTGCAGGCAACTCGCTTCTCGCTGGGAACATTTGCCATAAGTCTGTTAGTATCATTAGTTGAGTGGATTACTTAAACTGCGTGAAGCAAAACGATATTCTGCATCATCTGATGGCAGTAGTAGTGGTTCATCACGCAAAAAATGTGGTTATTTAGACCAAGAAAGAAGAAGAAATACGCCGGCCGAAGTGGCCGCGCGGTTCTGGCGCTGCAGTCTGGAACCGCGATTCCGCTACGGTCGCAGGTTCGAATCCTGCCTCGGGCATGGATGTGTGTGATGTCTTTAGGTTAGTTAAGTTTAACTAGTTCTAAGTTCTAGGGGACTAATAACCTCAGCAGTTGAGTCCCATAGTGCTCAGAGCCATTTGAACCATTTTATTTGAAGAAGAAATATGAATCCAGATTTTAAATTTAGATCGTTCACACTGCTCTGTCAACAGCCCAAAAATTATCCAGAGTATTTACTCAGAGAGTTATGAATGTTCCAGCGAACTTCCCAGTTAAGTTTACATATTATCAGACCAGAATAGTTAAAGACATGAACATTCGATCTAAGATAATCAGTGTGGAAGTCCAATTCAGAGACCTACTCACTCTGAGGTAATATTTGGTAAGTTTTTATTATCTACATGTACTTCATGTATTACACCTGATACTTGTAGATATTCATGTTGATATTCTATCGAAAAAATGATAAACTAGGTGAAATAGAGGAACTAATTCCCGAAAGGTATTACACATAAAGTTATCCATCATGAGGAGGTTGTTAGGATCTGTATGTCAAAGATCACAGATAGATCTGCACCCACGAAAGTCTGCTAAAAGTGCATGTTTGGAACCGCCACTTTAAGTTTTCATTTTTGAAATTATCTCCTAATCTCACAAATATATTACTATTTGCAATGGTGACTCCATTCATAGGATATTTTGAAAATGCAGCCAGTCTACAACAGAAATTGCTTGTGAGAAACCATCTTAGAATACTGCTCAATTGTATGATATCCATACGAAATAGGACTGTCAAGGTAAATTAAACATATAAAAAGGATGGCAGAACCAGCAATGAAATCTTTGTTTGATCTACTAGACAGCATCACAACAATGCAGAAAAACCTGAATTTTGACTGACATAATCTTATGATTATGCGTCTTTAATGTTTTAATTTTTAATCTGTGACATGGCCAGTGTTTGGCTCACAAAATAATTTCATTTTTTGTTCTGAAGAAGATTCCATTACTGGAATCGAAACCTAGGTAAACGAGTAAAATTACCTTGCAACTGAAGGCTGAAAAAATTGTTTATTTGCTGTACATTTCACAGTTGCTGACACGCTGCAATATGTTAAAGAAAAGAGATGTATTGTGTGTGAGAAACCATTCAATGGGGAACAGTCAATCTTGGTACTGCTGGAGGGACCTTGAAGTAGCCAATCGTACCTCAAGTTTTAGGTTGTTCGGTAATGGTTGCAACACTGACCAGCTTGATATTATTGCCTGCTGAGAATCATACCCATCAGCACGGTGAATGGCGATGGTACAAGTTACATGAACCATAAGACGCACTGGGTTTGATACACCATTGCTGGGCAATGCTGGTGAGCAGTGACGAAGTTAGATGGTAGTATAAATGCATCCTAAGTGTCAGTTGTGCCACTTGAAATCGACTAGTGTAAACATACCATGTATTCTTTGATCTCTGTAGAAAACACTATAATATGTTTTAAGTGCACCATACACTGTTTCGGTTGTAGGCCTTGTAATACACCATCCAATAGAATTTCGAATGTAGCTGATATATTTTTTTAACCCTAGTGGCATTTGGCGGTACTGCTAATGGAACTTTACATGTAAATAGTGTCTTAGGTCTAACCTCTAGTGTTACCTTGAACTAATGGTAACCACTTCACAAATTAATGGTTGTAAACTAACAGCGCTGACCTAGGTTATCCATACATTTTCTGTCATGTTTGGTATAGAGTACACATCTGTAACCATATTTTGATTCACATATCCATAGTCACAACAGAATATATGGGCCCTTCTGCCATGTCAGCTCTTCTTTGGTACAATAATTAATTAACAGGGTCCAAATGGGCTGGTGCTTTCTTCTGCTGTTTTGTAAAGGAGTTATTAGTTTACAAATTCTTCCATCACCAGATGGAGGTGATGTGGAATATGGTATATCGTTTCCTGTAAACTTGTAGCTCATTAGCAGTGGGAATCCTATGCTATATTAGTGGTGTAGCTGCCAATGATGCAGGAGGGTTAAATAGCTCTGTATTTCACTAACAACTTTTCCATTCCCTCTGTATCACTTCCTTGCAAACGTAACAGTTTCCACAGCAGTGCTGCTACATCAGCAGACTGAGCCAGTTTAGGACATTTTATACCGAAAACTGTGTCCAGTTCCTATTTCTCCAACACTTACAGGTTGGCTATAAGTGCACATCTTGATAGCTTCACTTGCACTGACCCAAAATTATCTACACTGATAGCCATACAAACTATGGCATAGAAAGCACTGTGCTATGTTCAGTAGCTCGTTTTCTGCCAGGAGTACAACTATGCACAACGTATTAATTTGCAAATATGCTCTTACACCTACCCCAACTAACTTCCCTGCGCCTTTCGGTATTTAAGCTCATGGGTCTACGAGAGGGTCGATGCAATTTAGATTGCTTCACTGACACCTGGGGCATGCTTTGATGCATTGTGGTTTTTCTGTAGTGAAACCTAAACAGAATGATGATGATGTTTGGTTTGTAGGGCGCTCCACTGCGTGGTCATCACACCCATACAAAGTCCCAATTTTGTACACAGTCCAATATAGTCACTGTCACGAACGATGATGATGATGATTCTCTGCCTCGTGATGACTGGGTGTTGTGTGCTGTCCTTAGGTTAGTTAGGTTTAAGTAGTTCTAAGTTCTGGGGGACTGATGACCTAAGATGTTAAGTCCCATAGTGCTCAGAGCCATTTGCACCATTTTTTGATGATGATGATGATGATGATGATGATGATGATGATGAAACGATGAGTACAACACAAACACCCAGTCCCCGGTCAGAGAAATTCCCCAACCCAGCCAGGAACCGAACCCGATATCCCGTGATCCAGAGGTAGTAACGCTAGCCACTAGACCATGAGCTGCGGACGGGAACAGAATGTTGTACTGTGCAGCTCGGTTTTCGTAAGTCATTCCAGAGGAAGTCCCTGATCATTCCTACACTGGCCGCAAACTTCCCCTAGTCACATTCATTATTAGTAATAAACATACACTATATCATCAAAAGTATCTGGACACACCCAAAAACATAAGTTTTTCATATCAAGTGCATTCGAGATTTCCACACTCCTAAACATCCCTTGGTCCACTGTTTCCGATGTGGTAGTGAAGCGGACGTGAAGGGACACGTACAGCACAAAAGGGTGCAGGTCGACATCGTCTGTTGACTGACACAGACCGCCGAAAGTTGAAGAGGGTCGTAATGTGTAATAGGCAGATATGTACACTGCATCAGGATCCACTGCAAGTACTATGAGTGTAAGGCGGGTGGTGAGAAAACTTGGATTTCATGGTCGAGTGGCTACTCATAAGCCACACATTACGCCGATAAATGCCAAACGACGCCTCGCTTGGTGTAAGGAGCGAAAACTTCGGACGATTGAACAGTGGGAAAACGTTGTACGGAGTGACGAATCACAGTACACAATGTGGAGATCCTATCGTCTGGGTGTGAGTATAGCGAATGCCCGGCGAACGTCTTCTGCCAGCGTGTGTAGTGCCAACAGTAAAATTGGCGGTGGTCTTATGGTGTGGTCGTGTTTTCCGTGGATGGGGCTTGCACCCCTTGTTTTTTTTTGCGTGGCACTATCACAACACAGGTCTACATTGATGTTTTAAACACCTTCATGCTTCCCACTGTTGAAGAGCAATTCGGGGATGGCGATTGCATCTTTCAACACGATCGAGCACCTATTCATAATGCACGGCCTGTGGCGGAGTGATTACACGACAATAACATCCCTGTAATGGACTGGTCTGCACAGAGTCCTGACCGGAATCCTATGAAACACCTTTGCGATGTTTTGGAACGCCGATTTCGTGCCAGGCCTCACCGACCGACGTCGGTACCTCTCCTCAGTGCAGCACTCCGTGAAGAATGGGCTGCCATTCCCCAAGAAACATTCCAGCACCTGACTGAACGTATGCCTGCGAGAGTGGAAGCTGTCATCAACGCTAAGGGTGGGCCAAAACCATACTGAATTCAAGCATTGCCGATGGAGGGCGCCACGAACTTGTAAGTCATTTTCAGCCAGTTGTCCGGATAATTTTGATCACATAGTGTATTATGCTAGTAAACATATTATGCAGTTATATAAAGACAAAATTTTTTATTATTATTCAGTGCCTTTAATTTAATCTGTACCACAATTTTTAGTGGTTTTATGAAGTTTGCAACTTACTTCGATTTTGGCTTTAGAAGACACTGATTCAAAGTTAGGGAAGTAATTACACGCAAATGCCTTGAGCCGCGTTCAGAGTTGAGTTAACAGATGTGCTGATAATCCAGGGAACGCTACACATCACAAGTAATGAAAATAACGTGTAAAAAACTGGTACTGGAGGCAGAACAACTTTTTCCCACATACATGCTAATATTATCAGTAGTAGTTTGTGTTAAATATCGGGGACAGTCGACAAATATATTGCAGGAACCAGAAAAAGTAATAGTACATATCACTGACTGCTGAAGATTCTACATGTGGTAAGAAGAGACGAAGAAATCGGACATCGAACTAGTGATGCATTGATTCCTAATTATAAGAACAAGACTTATTTTCTAGTGACATAAAGCGAACCTGTTCTCTTTGTCTTGATGTTTTGTTCCATCTCAAAAGACAGAGATTGTAGTGATGTAAATATCACGTGTCTGAAATGCCTATTCAGAAGGAAAAAGTGGATGGTATGTCTGCACTGTAGGAGAGGGACGAAGCCAAAAAGCCTCGTTATTGAGAAGTTAACGCCGTGGCGCTATTAATGGGCAGGACGCCTGTTTCCTTGCAAAGCAAAGCTCACTGAATTTATGAGAGCGTCTGTCTGCTTATGTTACAAATGTTCCTGTTTACTGAGTTCGAGCCCGATTTGTAATTTAGGAATTTTATTTGGAATTGTCTGGGTATGCAGGGTTAAATACACTGAGCCACTGAAGCCAAACGTAAATATGCTACTCGCTCATACATGGGCCCAGTTTCATACCAAATAGCAAACTTATTTAAAAAGAAGAAAAATATCACAATCAGATTTTCCACAAACAATAAATTACAACAAAAAGTAATCCATGATGTAAATACCTCCAAGAGTCCCTACCGTAAATGAGGAATATACGAACTCAAATGTGATAAATGCCCAAAATTCTACATCGGACAGACAGGCAGAAGTTTCGAAATTGAATACATAGAACATATTGATGCTTTAAGACTTGGTAACTTGAACAAATCAGCATTTGCAGCCCACATTGCCGAAGAAAATCATTCAGTGGGAAACATTGAGGACAACTTAAAAATTTTGCATCTAGCAGAAAAAGGAGCCACTATGAATATATTAGAAGAATTAAAAATACACACACACAAAAACAGCACCCCAGATTATATCCTTAACGAACAAACAGAGTTAGCTAACACCCCTTTCCTGAAAAATTTCCAAAAATTACTTTCCAGCCTCCAAAGCAAATAATATTAGTAACCTATCTGCAGATCAAGTAGCAAATTTATATGTTACTATAATACTCATGATGCTAAATGTAATTAAATAATATACTACTTTAACTATACAGTTCTATATATATAAATCTTTATAATTAATTTAACAATATCAACTCAAAAATTCAATGTCTCTGTACTAGTGTAAAAGGCATTACAGTTCCGTAAAAGAATATATGATCCTTTCCAAACATAGGACATCATCGTCAAATGTTACGATATATCATAGCATCTGTGATACTCATATGTTTGTAAGCTCTTTGTATGTATCAAAACATATGGTGCGTTGTAGAAATCTTCTTAGTGACAAATCTAAAGTGTTCAGTGAGAACAATTTACGTGTGCAACAATAAGAATGCAGTGGGAATGCTTTTACATCTGTTGGACGAATGCTATGTAAACAAACACTCCAAACCGACGTTTCACGTAAGTCACATGCAACGAAAATCTGTAACGCAACCATTTGTGTGTGGTGTGTTTATAATTATGTATTATTTATATTTTAGGACAATTAATCTGTAAAAACACACCACATGTCATAAAGAAAGCGTGTAAACCGTCTGAGGATGAATCACAACGATTCGAAACCGGTAACGGTACCCTTTGAATAAAGGAACTGAAAGTAAATTTGTGGCTGGTTGCTGTCCTAACACCATTTGTCTTCAAACAACAGCCACGGTCTCCATCATGTCATCATATGACAAAATTGCATGCTGCTGTTTGTTGAAGTCTAAAGGGCTTTGTTTCTTAAATTAATTTGTGCATCTTTTATCGTTGCCCATTTGTTTTATAGTGTTCTTAAATAATGGTTCATTGCCTGCACTGAGCTGATAAATATATATTCGTTCATATTAGCTTATTGGTACGCAACAAGTCTCACCAAGTACTTAACTTTCATGTTATATTTTTGGTCATCAGTCATCTCTCTGGTTGTGCCTACCTCTGCATCTCAATGTAAGACCTACATCCTAAGTCAGTGATTTGCTGGATGTCTTCTGACCTCTGTGTTCTACAATCTTTATTCTCTCTACTTGTCCCCCTACATTGATATGAAAAGTCATGGGATAGGGGTAGGTACATATACAAATGGCGGTGGTTTCACCTACACAAGGTATGAAAGGGCAGTGTACTGGCAATCTTGTCATTTGTACTCAGGTGGGTCATGTGATAAGGTGTCCTACGCGATTATTATGGCCGCATCTCGGGAATTAACGGACTCTGAACGCGGAATGGTAGTTGGAGCTAGACGCTTGGGAGACTCCATCTTGGAAATCGTTAGGGAATTCAACATTCCGAGATTAACAGTGTCAAGAGTGTGCGGAGAATACCAAATTTCAGGCGTTTCCTCTCAGCACGGATAACGCGGCCGACGACCTCCACCTACAACAGAGAGCAGTGGCGTTCGTGTGTTGTCAGTGCTAACAGACAAGCAATAATGCGTGAAATAATCGCAGAAATTAATCTACGACGTACGACGAACGTATCGGTTAAGACAGTGGCCTTAATGGGCTATTGCTGCAGACGACCGAAACGTCATTGCCTGCAGTGCTTCTCCTCTGATGATGGCACTTGGGTTGGATCCTAGATGGCTGGAAACCCGTGGCCTAGTCAGATGTGTCCCAGTTTCAGTGGGTAAGTGCTTATGACAAAGTCACAGTGTGACGCAGCATCGAAATCGATATGTTACGAAAGCGGTTCCGAAAGTAACCGCCTTTCCAGCATGGCGCTAGTATTTGTATGCGGAGCGCCGCCGCTGTCACATCTGCATGTTCTCTGACTTAGTACCGAGCGAGGTGGCGCAGTGGTTAGCACACTGGACTCGAATTCGGGAGGACGACGGTTCAATCCCGCGTCCGGCCATCCTTATTTAGGTTTTCCATGATTTCCCTAAATCGCTTCAGGCAAATGCCGGGATGGTTCCTTAGAAAGGGCACGGCCGATTTCCTTCCCCATCCTTCCCTAATCCGAGCTTGTGCTCCGTCTCTAATGAGCTCGTTGTCGACGGGACGTTAAACAGTAATCTCCTCCTCCTCCTCCTCTGACTCAGTAAGCGTCCAGCTGTGAAAGCATGAACCTCATTCTTTAGTTCATTCGCTTCTTATAACCTCAAAACAAGAGCGTTGTAGTAAAATGTTACGCACTAGTAAAATTGAAACTTCCTGGCAGATTAAAACTGTGTACCGGATCGAGTCTTCTAACTCCGGTCCGGCACACAGTTTTAATCTTCCAGGAAATTTCATATCAGCGCACACTACACTGCAGTAGAAGGTAGGAGAGGAGGTACTGGCGGAATTAACGCTGCGAGGACGGGTCGTGAGTCGTGCGTGGGTAACTCAGATGGGGCCGGCACGGTAACTCAGCGTGTTCGGTCAGAGGGTTAGCTGCCCTCTGTAATAAAAAAACTGAGTTGATGGAGCAACGACGAACTGAAACGGGTGTCTTGCGACCATATCAAATTAAATCTGTTACTGGGCTTGACATCTTTGATTTGTTTGTTGTTTCCCCCTGACCAAACATCAAAAGACTGATGGAGTTACACAATGTAACCGCCAGACCGCAGTAGTACAACACTAATCTTTGCCTGCGGAAAGTTAGTTCCGTGAGAAAGTCAACTTTTAGCACAATATCGAAAGTATAAATTTGTGCGTTATGAAGTCTTTTCTGAATCTTTCTCTGACGCACGAAAGCGAAAGCGAAAGGTAAATGATAAGTAGTTCATAGAGGAAATGAACATAAGATTTTGTGGCCGGCCGAGTAGGCCGAGCGGTTCTAGGCGCTACAGTCTGGAAACGTGCGACCGCTACGGTCGCAGGTTCGAATCCTGCCTCTGGCATGGATGTGTGTGATGTCCGTAGGTTAGTTAAGTTTAAGTAGTTCTAAGTTCTAGGGGACTGATGACCTCAGAAGTTATGTCCTATAGTGCTCAGAGCCATTTGAACCATAAGATTTTGTAATCTGATACTAAAGAAGAATGAAGAAGGTTTGATGGGTAGATTAGATAACTGATAAATAGATTCTGAATGGACTATGGAGTTGTCTAGGGTCTAGGGTTGACAAAAGTACCCGAAACGTCAGCGGCTGTTAGTCAGGTAAGTAAGGTGCATAAAAGTTTTTAAATGAGGCGATCTTTCATTGAATGATAATTAATTGAAACCCTCAGCTGCCGATATGTGTTGCTGACATACCTTGATGGGGACTGCTGAAAAGGTGTACCCCCACCGGAACTCGAACCCGGGATCTCCTGCTTACGTGGCAGACGCTCTATCCATCTAAGCCACCGAGTACACAGATGAATAGTTCGACTGCAGGGAATTGTCCCTTGCACGATTCCTGTGAGACCCAGAGTCCCAACTGTCCACAATCTACATTCGTAATGTCCCTAATAGATACTTTGCCCGTTCACTCATTACTGCCGCCCACTAAGGTGACGATTTCCATAAGAGTTCGGGCAACCTTTGTGCATTCGCACAGACGAAGGTCAATGGCCGGGTAGCCATTTAACTATATATGATGACAGTAACTGTTCTCGAAAGAACAGATACCATTGATGACCGTGCAGCTTCTCTAGATTAAATGATAATTAATTGAAACCCTCAGCTGCCGACAGGTGTTGTTGACATACCTTGATGGGGACAGCTGAAAATGTGTGCCCCGACCGGGACTCGAACCCGGGATCTCCTGCTTACATGGCAGACGCTCTATCCATATGGGCCACCAAGGACACAGATAAATAGTGCGACTGCAGGGACTTGTCCCTTGCACGCTTCCCGTGAGATCCACATTCCCAACTGTCTGACTTTTCATTGAGTCCAGATAACACACACACAGACAAAAAAGAAAAAAAAAGACTGTGGCATCACCGCCAGACACCACACTTGCTAAGTGGTAGCCTTTAAATCGGCCGCGGTCCGTTAGTATACTATCAGTGATTGCAGACCGAGCGCCGCCACACGGCAAGTCTAGAGAGACTTCCTAGCACTCGCCCCAGTGGTACAACCGACTTTGCTAGCGATGGTTCACTGACAAAATACGCTCTCATTTGCCGAGACGATAGTTAGCATAACCTTCAGCTACGTCATTTGCTACGACCTAGCAAGGCGCCATTACCAGTTACTATTGATACTGAGTCATGTACCGTCAAGAGCGATGTTCACCATTTATGGATTAAAGTTAAGTATTGCAGCAGCTACGTACGTTTTTTGCTAAAGTCTAATTTCCTTGTCCTGTTCCAGACCTCACGCCAGCCTGTGTGAGCTAAAACGCGTGCCTTTCGGCTTCCTCTCAGAACCGGTGTTGGCTCTCCTGCGAACCCACAACAAAGACTCCCCACGAAGGAATTATCCGAATGGGACGGAAATCGGTAGATGTGATATACATGTACAGACAAACTAATAACAATTTCAGAAAAAAACTGGATGATTTATTCAAGAGATAGAGTTCGAAAAACTGGGCAACTCAATAACGCATTGGTCCACTTCTGGTCCTAACGCAAGCAGTTATTCGAGTTGGCATTGATTGACAGTTTTTTGGATGTCTACCTGAGGAATATCGCGCTAAATTCGTACAAATTGACTCGTTAGATCGTCAAAATCTCGACCTCGTTGGAGGGCTCTGCCCACAATGCTGCAAACCTTCTCAACTGGGAGAGATCCGGCGACCTTGCTTTCCAAGGCAGGGTCTGGCAAGCACAACGACAACAATAGTAATTCTCGCCGTGTGCAGGCAGGCATTATCTTGCTGAAATGTAAGCTCAGGATGGCTTGCCATGAAGGGAAACAAAACGGAGCGTAGAACCTCGTAGACGTACCTCTATGCTGTAAGGATCTCGAGGATGACAACCAATGGGGCCATGCTATAAAAAAATGGCAGCCCAGACCATCACTCTTCGTGGTCGGGCCGTACAGCGGGCGTGAGACAGGTTGGTGTCTCACCTCTGTCCGGGGCCTCTCCAGACACGTCTTCGACCTGGAAGGTTATTGAATGAAGTGATGAGTGCCGCTTAGAAATGAGAAATGAGCCCCGAAATGACCAGCGAAGACTTACCTGGATAAGCCCCGACAGAGGTAGCATTCCAACCTAACTGCAGCGGATAGGCACTTGGTGCAGGGAGTGGCAACTGACCCTTAACATAGACAAATGTAATGTATTGCGAATACATAGAAAGAAGGATCCTTTATTGTATGATTATATGACAGCGGAACAAACACTGGTAGCAGTTACTTCTGTAAAATATCTGGGAGTATGCGTGCGGAACGATTTGAAGTGGAATGATCATATAAAATTAATTGTTGGTAAGGCGGGTACCAGGTTGAGATTCATTGGGAGAGTCCTTAGAAAATGTAGTCCATCAACAAAGGAGGTGGCTTACAAAACACTCGTTCGACCTATACTTGAGTATTGCTCATCAGTGTGGGATCCGTACCAGATCGGGTTGACGGAGGAGATAGAGAAGATCCAAAGGAGAGCGGCGCGTTTCGTCACAGGGTTATTTGGTAACCGTGATAGCGTTACGGAGATGTTTAACAAACTCAAGTGGCAGACTCTGCAAGAGAGGCGCTCTGCATCGCGGTGTAGCTTGCTCGCCAGGTTTCGAGAGGGTGCGTTTTTGGATGAGGTATCGAATATATTGCTTCCCCCTACTTATGCCTCCCGAGGAGATCACGAATGTACAATTAGAGAGATTAGAGCGCGCACGGAGGCTTTCAGACAGTCGTTCTTCCCGCGAACCATACGCGACTGGAACAGGAAAGGGAGGTAATGACAGTGGCACGTAAAGTGCCCTCCGCCACACACCGTTGGGTGGCTTGCGGAGTATAAACGTAGATGTAGATGTAGACAACCAGGAGTTATGGGAGTGATGTTGTAGGGTGCGATTTCTTATCATACCAGGAGCCCTTTGATTGTGAACCCCTTTGGTTGTCGCCCGTAGTACCCTTAAAGCACAGTGGTACATCGACAACGTTCTACGCCCCGTTTGGTTGACCTCCACGGCAAGCCATCTGGGTTTATATTTCAGCAAGACAATGACTCGTTGCGGGAGTTTCTATCGCTTCTTTTCGTGTTTGCGAATCCCTACCTTGGCCAACTAGGTCGCCGGATCCCTCCCCAATTGAGAAAGTTCGCAGCATTAAGAGCAGAGCCCTCCAACCAGCTCGAGACATTGGCAATATAACGTGTCAGTTTGACAGAAATTGGCTCGATGTCTCCCAGGTACACATACAACCACTCCATTAATTAATAGCAAGTTGAATAACTGCTTGCGTAAGGACCAGAGATAAACCAAGCGTTACTGACTTACTCAGTTTGTGATGCTCTTGTATAAATCATCAAATTTTTCTGAAACTGTAATCATTTGTTTGTCTGTACATGTTCGATTCCGATAATTCCTTCATGATACATAGTTATTTTTGTCTTAGGGTGCAATAACTGTAGGAAAAGTACTCGTGTATGATACGACGAAACCAGCCCCACGTATGAGATCCTTGTGATCAAATCGTATAAGATCCTTGTGATCAAATGACGAAATATTCCCAACAAAGTCCCAGAGTTTGAAGCATTTTTGAAAAGCAGTGAGCTCACGTTCATGGCAGTTGTAACTGAACATTAGCCACCTGAGCCAGTGTAGGGGGAAAACAATTTATCGTGTGGGCACCCAACTCTACAGGAATGGTGTTCACACTGGGTGGTGCAGGATTGTTGTTTGTGGCATTAGTGTCCTGACTAGCTCTTAGACGCCAGCATTAGTCCGGCGACGTAGGGGTTGAAACACAAGCATCAGTATGCATCACAGCTCAGATAATCGACATGAGTCTGGAGAAGGTGAGCAGGGCTTTACTCGTTAAGGTGTTTTACCAAAATTACAACAATATTGCTGCTGCTCTTCCCGAGCATCGACGCATTAAAGGAATACGGAGAGGTCCTCTCTAAAACAGGAGTTGAAGAACATGATTCGGTATTCAGAATTAACTGACTCTTTAGGCACTTATCCTGAGAGAGACCGATGGCCAATTGCGACACAAAGTGTTGAACAAATTATTGTTGCTATGGATTAGAATGCAGACGCAAAAAGCGATCTTCAAGCCGTTCAAGAACTGTCTCAGTACAGCTGTACATTTCACGGTCCACTGTCTGAAAGATACTGTGAACAGTTGTGAAATGGCATCCGTACAACTGTATATTACTCACCAACTTCTGCGACCTGACGCAGACATTCGAGTGGACTTTGCTATTACGTTTCTTTCGAGTGTTGAAGCTGACGAAATGTGGCATTGGAACATTTTATCAAGCACACTTTATTTTTATTCGTTACTTCTCTTGTGCATGACCTTAAAAATGACTCCATAAAGTTTCGTTGTCCTACGATTCCCGGTTTTTCATAGCGCGGGGGGGGGGGGGGGGGGAGAGCCCCTCTCAAATAGCGAAAGTTTTAAGTACCCAAGATACAAATCGAAGCTGCATGGGAAACTGTTTGAGAAGGGCTTAGTACCTAAGGTGGACCTAAGTGAGTTCTTTCCATCGGCCACCACACTCACCCCTAGATGTAACTGACAGATTTAGAGCAAAACTGTGGCCAGCAGTTGAAAGAAAGCACAGATCACAGCCATCTATAAAAAGTGCAGCAGAAGTGATCCCAAAACTAATATCCAATAAAATTGACATCCATGATCTAGAATCACTGTACATATTCTAAGTCTAAAGTCTGATAAGTTACCTCGATCGGAATGAGATTCTCCATGTCAGCCAGCATATATCTCGAAAACATCGATCATGTGGAACCCTACTCGCACTTTTCTCGCTCGGAAGCAGTGGATGAAGGCAGTAGGTAGATGCAGTATTTCTTGACTTACAAAAAGCATTTGATTCAGTACCGCATCAACGCTGTTAAAAATATTACCATCATACGGAATATCAAACCAATTTGGTTATAGGATTATGGATCTGTCGGTAGGGACATCGTAACATATTATCTTGGATTCAGAGTCGTGGAAAGATGTAGAAGTAACTTCAAGCATGGGCCATGGAAGAGTGTTGGCACACGACCAATTCTTGATGTATAATGACATCTCAGACAGTAATAATGTTGACCTTAAGTTTTTTGCAGGTAATGCAGTTGTCTGTAACGAAAAAATACCTGATAAAAAGGTGCAAAAACATTCAGGTTGATCACGATGATGCTTCTAAGTGGTACAGAAGTGTGTAATTTGTTTTAAATATTTACAAATATAAAACGTGCGTTATAATTGTGTAGGCTTCCGCGGCCAGAGTCAGTCGACATAAAAGTTTTCTGGGTTTGGTACCGCGTCATAATGTAAAAACTACTGCTGCTGAAGAAAAACCAACGTTTCGGCTACGATTAGACCCATAAGAAGGCCGCTGCAATCGTGGCCGAAACGTTGGTTTTCTCCAGCAGCAGTAGATTTTCATTATGACGCGGTACCAAACCCAGAAAACGTTTATGTCGATAAAACGTGCGTCTCACTATACGCAAAATCACAGTGCAGTATCCCATGACTGCAATGTAAATGAATCACATCAAATCAATCTACTCATACAGAGTGTCCCAGGAGGAATGATCAATATTCAGGAATCTGACAGGAAGGATCATTCGAAGAAAAAACTTCTAGTAAACAAGGGCTCTAAAACGCATACCTTATGAGCTATGAGAACTTCATCTTCGATACTATGAAACGAACCTCTTCTACTGTAAGCTCTTTGCTTTCCATATTTCTGGAGCAGTTAGTTTGTACGAAAACAAGAAAAAACAAGGAAACATTATCTAGTAAACATGGATTCTAAAGCTCTTCGCTACTGTTAAACACATCTATTTTACCTAACAAGAGCTCATAGCTCTTAAGAAATTTGGTCTATACTACCACCTCTCAAAAGATGGAAAACAAAGAACTTGCAGTAGAAAAGATTTGCATCGTAGAATCGAAGATAAAGCGCTCATAGGTCATATGGGTCCATTCTCCTCATTCAGCCTATAAAACAAGCGATTTTTATGATTTTTTGCAAAAACTTTTGAAGGTATCAATTCAAACATGTTTGCACATTATTTGACTCCTGGACAAATTTTCTGAATTTCTTAAAGAAATTGTCATCACTGAAGCCCCCCCCCCCTTCCCCCATCCGACGACTTAAAGTCGCTCTGTCTAAAATAAGGTGTGTCCGTGATGGAAGCCCCGTAGTCTGTAATAAAACCCAATTTTCTTAATTTATAGGATATTGCACACGGAGTAATAGTACAGTTTTTGAAATTCGAAAAAATAATAAAATGGTTGATGTCTGTGACATATACTGCATCTCAAGCTGACGGAATGGAATGTGGGCACACTAATAAATATATCTTTCTGAAATTTTACTGAAGGCGTGTCCGCAAGGAGTAATAGGAACTCTCTTTGTTCTAATTTATTCATCAATTACTTCAAAAAAACTTTATCAAAAACACATGACAAAACTACATCTCTGTTTCAAACGTTCGGCATTTTAACCTTTTTTTTATGTTTCCAGATGAGATTTGCAGACTGCAGGACTTACGTCATGAACCTCACTTTGGAAAGAGCAGCTTTAACTCCTCAGATAGGAGGCTTGATGACGACTGAATTTCTTAAAAATAATCATAAAATGTTGTCCAATGATCAATAAATCAGCTGCGAAAAGGCTTACGTTGATTGCTTCATTAGTAGTTCCAAAAAAAATCTTAAACAGCTTATTTTGTAGATTGACTGAGAAAAATAGATCCTTAATGTATGCGTCTTAGAGCCCAAATTTACTAGACTTTATTGCTTCGAATAATTGTCCCTCTCATATCCCCGAATATTGGTCATTCCTCCTGGGACACCCTGTACAAATACCAGGACGTGGTGATAGGTAAGGGAATGATCGACCATGTTGGCTAAATCGCGGGTAAAGCAGGAGGTAGACTTCTTTTCGTTGGCAAAATGCCATCAATGCAGTCAATCTACAAAGAAGACGGCTTACGAAACACGCGTGTGCTAGATACTGAGAGACCCGTACCAAATAGGACTAATAGGGCATATGAACGTTTGTAGAAGAAGGACAGACCAGACAGTCACAGGAAATATTGAAAAACCTGGAGCTACTTGGAGATAGACACCAATTGTACAACAAAAGCCTACTTACGTAGGTTCAGGGGTTACTACACTACTGGCCATTAAAATTGCTACACCACGAACATGACGTGCTACAGGCGCGAAATTTAACCGACGGGAGGAAGATGCTGTGATATACAAATGATTAGCTTTTCAGAGCATTCACACAAAGTTGGCGCCGGTGGCGACACCTACAACCTGCTGACTTGAGGAAAGTTTCCAACCGATTTCGCGGTGGTCAAGCGGTTCTAGGCGCTTCAGTCCGGAACCGCGCGACTGCTACGGTCGCAGGTTCGAATCCTGCCTCGGTCATGGATGTGTGTGATGTCCTTAGGTTAGTTAGGTTTAAGTAAGGGGACTGATGACCTCCGATGTTCAGTCCCATAGTGCTCAGAGCCATTTGAACCATTTTTTTCCAACCGATTTCTCATACACAAACAGTAGTTGACCGGCGTTGCCCGGTGAAGCGTTGTTGTGATGCCTCGTGTAAGGAGGAGAAATGCGTACCATCACGTTTCCGACTTTGATAAAGGTCGGATTGTAGCCTATCGCGATTGCGGTTTACGTATCGCGACATTGCTGCTCGCGTTGATCGAGATCCAATGACTGTTAGCAGAATATGGAGTCGGTGGGTTCAGGAGGATATACAGAACGCCGTGCTGGATCCCAACGGCCTCGTATCACTAGCAGTCGAGATGACACGCATCTTATCCGCATGGCTGTAACGGATCGTGCAGCCACGTCTCGATCCTTGAGTCAACAGATGGGGACGTTTGCAAGACAACAACCATCTGCACGAACAGTTCGACGACGTTTGCAGCAGCATGGACTACCAGCTCGGAGACCATGGCTGCGGTTACCCTTGACGCTCCATCACAGACAGCAGTGCCTGCGATGGTGTACTCGACGACGAACCTGGATGCACGAATATCAAAACGTCATTTTTTCGGATGAATCCAGGTTCTGTTTAAAGCATCATGATGGTTGCATCCTTGTTTGGCAACATCGTGGTGAACGCAGATTGTATTCGCCATCGCCATACTGGCGTATCACCTTGCGTTATGGTATGGGGTGCCATTGGTTACACGTCTCGGTCACCTCTTTGAACAGTGGACGTTACATTTCAGATGTGTTACAACCCGTGGCTCTACCCTTCATCCGATCCCTGCGAAACCCTACATTTCAGCAGGACCACATGTTGCAGGTCCTGTACGGGCCTTTCTGGATACAAGAAATGTTCGACTGCTGCCCCGGCCAGCACATTCTCCAGATCTCTCACCAACTGAAAACGTCTGGTCAATGGTGGCCGAGCAACTGGCTCGTCACAGTACACCAGTCACTACTCTTGATGAACTGTGGTATCGTGTTGAAGCTGCCCTGTACACGCCATCCAAGCTCTGTTTGACTCAATGCCCAGGCTTATCAAGGCCGTTATTACGGTCAGAGGTGGTTGTTCTGGGTACTGATTTCTCAGGATCTATGAACCAAATTCTGTGAAAATGTAATCACATGTCAGTTCTAGTATAATATATTTGTCCAATGAATACCCGTTTATCATCTGCATTCCTTCTTGGTGTATCAGTTTTAATGGCCTGTAGTGTATTACATAGGGAATCTAGGACTATGCAACGTATCACTCCCATGGTGGCTATCAAGATTCAATGAGATCAATTACATCGCATACAAAGGCATTTAAGCCTTCGCTTCTCCCATACTGAGTACGCTAATGGGACGAACACACGGTACAATGGAAAGTATCTTCTGATTTGCATGGATGTGTATTTGGTCAGATTCTAGTAAGACAGCATCAGTACAGTTACATATCTGAAAATTGTGTGATACAACCATTTATAGTTGGGTCATCCAATGCTTCTTTTGTCTCGCCATGCTCCCAACGAAAAATAGTTTTGCTCCTTCAGGGTGTAGCCTCGCTATGTGGGTAGCTCATTTCACCATTTGAGCCTTCCAGTTCCATCGATGATATCTATTGCCCGCCTTCGTCTTCTGTTGACGTTAATGCTTCTCTTGTCCCTGGTCCGATGCTTAGCATACTGTTTCCCATTGCTCCTTGTGCGCGCTGTAATTTTTGGCAACTCACCTTTATCGGAGTCAACGTTTCTACAGCTTAATTTGCTACTTGTAGCATAGACGTACTAAAATTTTGGTTTCTAGGATCACTGGAACATCAGTGTCGGCCGAAGATGTACAGAAGCCCTTTGGATAATGCCCTATTGCAACCCGTATTTCGTTGATTGTCTACGTTTTGGTTGGCGCTCCCCAGCTGTATTTTATGGCAAGGGTAGATGTATTCGATGACGCCTTCAATAACTTTGTGCTCGTTTCTATCTGATTTGACACTTGTACCAGGAACTTTTCCCATATTTAGCTCCAAGTCAAATGCTACAGAGACAATTTTTAGTTCTTTTTCTGTAGGCATTAGTTCTGACAGGTCTTCACTAACGAGCACGATACCATCAGAAAATCGGCTATCATTCAAGGACTGGCCATCGTTTTTGGTTCATCCACTATTCCAAGATAAGCTTTTGGAATTTATATTCCACAATTGGCAATAAAAACTTTGGAGACAATCATATACTCTTAATCGGAGGTATTATTCCCAGTATACCGTCATTCCTAAGAGCTACACTATGCCGGCCGGTGTGGGCGAGCGGTGCTAGGCGCTTCCGTCCGGAACCGCGCTGCTGCTACGGTCGTAGGTTCGAATCCTGCCTCGGACATGGATGTGTGTGATGTACTTAGGTTACTTAGGTTCAAGTAGTTCTAAGTCTAGGGGACTGATGACCTCAGATGTTAAGTCTCATAGTGCTCAGAGCCATTTTTAAGTTACACTAACTTGTCGATGTATAGTGACGAGACACATATTTGATTTGCCACGATCGATCTCTGAAACATCGGAACATCTTTGGTAACTAACATTACAATCATAGCATGCTGTCTCTTGCCTATAAAGCGGGAATTGAATGTTAGAAAAACTGGTTAAAATGGCTCTGAGCACTATGGGACTTAACATCTGAGGTCATCAGTCCCCTAGAACTTAGAACAAGCTAACTAACCTAATGACATCACACACATCCATGCCCGAGGCAGGATTCGAACCTGAGACCTTAGCGGTTGCGCGGTTCCAGACTGAAGCGCCTAGAACCGCTCGGCCACAACGGCCGGCTGAATGTCAGATTTTACTAACTACACTCCTGGAAATGGAAAAAAGAACACATTGACACCGGTGTGTCAGACCCACCATACTTGCTCCGGACACTGCGAGAGGGCTGTACAAGCAATGATCACACGCACGGCACAACGGACACACCAGGAACCGCGGTGTTGGCCGTCGAATGGCGCTAGCTGCGCAGCATTTGTGCACCGCCGCCGTCAGTGTCAGCCTGTTTGCCGTGGCATACGGAGCTCCATCGCAGTCTTTAACACTGGTAGCATGCCGCGACAGCGTGGACGTGAACCGTATGTGCAGTTGACGGACTTTGAGCGAGGGCGTATAGTGGGCATGCGGGAGACCGGGTGGACGTACCGCCGAATTGCTCAACACGTGGGGCGTGAGGTCTCCACAGTACATCGAAGTTGTCGCCAGTGGTCGGCGGAAGGTGCACGTGCCCGTCGACCTGGGACCGGACCGCAGCGACGCACGGATGCACGCCAAGACCGTAAGATCCTACGCAGTGCCGTAGGGGACCGCACCGCCACTTCCCAGCAAATTAGGGACACTGTTGCTCCTGGGGTATCGGCGAGGACCATTCGCAACCGTCTCCATGAAGCTGGGCTACGGTCCCGCACACCGTTAGGCCGTCTTCCGCTCACGCCCCAACATCGTGCAGCCCGCCTCCAGTGGTGTCGCGACAGGCGTGAATGGAGGGACGAATGGAGACGTGTCGTCTTCAGCGATGAGAGTCGCTTCTGCCTTGGTGCCAATGATGGTCGTATGCGTGTTTGGCGCCGTGCAGGTGAGCGCCACAATCAGGACTGCATACGACCGAGGCACACAGGGCCAACACCCGGCATCATGGTGTGGGGAGCGATCTCCTACACTGGCCGTACACCACTGGTGATCGTCGAGGGGACACTGAATAGTGCACGGTACATCCAAACCGTCATCGAACCCATCGTTCTACCATTCCTAGACCGGCAAGGTAACTTGCTGTTCCAACAGGACAATGCACGTCCGCATGTATCCCGTGCCACCCAACGTGCTCTAGAAGGTGTAAGTCAACTACCCTGGCCAGCAAGATCTCCGGATCTGTCCCCCATTGAGCATGTTTGGGACTGGATGAAGCGTCGTCTCACGCGGTCTGCACGTCCAGCACGAACGCTGGTCCAACTGAGGCGCCAGGTGGAAATGGCATGGCAAGCCGTTCCACAGGACTACATCCAGCATCTCTACGATCGTCTCCATGGGAGAATAGCAGCCTGCATTGCTGCGAAACGTGGATGTACACTGTACTAGTGCCGACATTGTGCATGCTCTGTTGCCTGTGTCTATGTGCCTGTGGTTCTGTCAGTGTGATCATGTGATGTATCTGACCCCAGGAATGTGTCAATAAAGTTTCCCCTTCGTGGGACAATGAATTCACGGTGTTCTTATTTCAATTTCCAGGAGTGTATTTTCCTGGGTACAGCCTGTGTTCGAAGAGGCATTCTTCTGGTGGTAGTTGCGGGATGAAGAGCGATACAAGGGCGTTAGATGGGCCGTGCTGCAAACTGTGGAGATGGTAAAAAAACCTTTCACTGTTCTGACGCATTTTGCGAAAGGTCTTCAGATTACCTGTCGTTTGCTAGAAGGACGTAAATGCTGTGTTTTCTTGCGCTATGAAACTGCAATCACTAATCAGCCAGAATATTACGGCCACCGACCTACTACAGATATAAATTCGTCCAGGTGATACCAGCGTTGCCGGGCGATGAATGACTGCTAATCGGAACACAAGCGTTGTGCATGTAGTATCAGTGAGTGCGCTGTCCATGTATAGGTTGGGGTAGGCAAGCAATCTTTGTGAGTTTGACCGAAGGCAGATTGTGATGGCCCGAGGCTCAGCACGTGCACTTCCGAAACTGGACGACATGTCGGGTGTTCGAGAAATGCTGTGGTGAGTGTTTTCAACACATGGCGAAACGAAGGTGAAACCACGTCCAGACGTCGTGAGGTTTGTCGGCCACCCTTCATTACACATGTTGGAAGTCGTAGGCTGGGCAAACTGGTAAAACAGGACAGGCGGCGAACTGTCGTGGTGAAACGTCCCCTTAGAAAAATCTATGAATTACTGTGCTGATAAACCTCTACGTTATTTGATTTTCAAACAGCTGAGCAAAAATGAACGCACTCAGACATCTCTCTCTTTACTTATTCTGATCATCACTAAACTGACACACAATATTTTTAGCGCAACGCAATCTGACTTTTAATAATCCCTACAAAAGAATGGCCCTGACTAACAATAACCTATACCTTTCATGAATCACTTACCTCACAAAAATCTTCATTACTCGAACTACTGCAATACAGCGAACGCCAATAATGCCAGCTAAATAAAGATTCTAACTACTGAAGTCACTAACTACTGATAGGCATAGTTAGCAAATGAAAGATTTTGATAGAGAACAAACAATGCATTTACCTTAATAGTGTTCAAAAGTCATATATCAGTTCATGACATCCAGTCTTACAAATTTACTGTCTCTGATGGACACATCCAGATCATCCGCTCTCAAAACTCCGCCATCTCTCTCCCCACATCCACCACTGCCGGCGGCTCAACTCCAACTACGCAACGCTACGCGCTGTTAACAGCCAACTGCCCAACAGTACAATAGCAAATTCCAACAACGCAAACCAGCCAAAGACTGCACACAGCACAGTCGGTGATTTTCATATAGAGCGCTACGTGGCGTTCCCAACATAAAAACCTAAACAGCCTACTTACAGTGGAACTAACATGAGACTTTAATGCTGGGCAGATTACAAGTGAGTCTGAACACACAGCGCACCGAACGCGCACTCCTAACAATAGGCCTCTGCAGTTGACGACCCATGCATGTGCCAAAGTTGAAACCATGACATCGGCAACTGCGACTGAAATGGACATATGACCATCGGAACTGGACGTTGGTGCAATGGTCGAGCATTGCATCGTCCGATGAATCCCGATACCTTCTTCATCATGCCGATGGAAGGGCGCGAATCCGCTGTCTTCCAGGGGAACAGCTCCTTGGCTCCTTTACTGCGTGATGGAGACAAGCCGGCCGCGGCTCTATTATGCTCTCGGGATAATTCACGTGGGCATCCATGGGTCCAGTGGAGCTCGTGCAAGGCACCATGAGGGCCAAGGTGTATCGTACACTGGTTGCAGACCAAGTATATCCCTTGATGATGGTTATATCCCTGAATGCAGTAGCATTCTTCAACAACGTAATGCGCCATGTCACAAGGCCGGGGGTGTGATGAATTGGTTCGAGGAACACAGCGGCGAGTTTCAGTTGATGTGATGGGCCTCAAACACGCCGGATTTGATCCCAATCGAACAGTGACTGAACGTGGCGTCAGAGTTCATCGCCTCCCTGCCCGGAATTTACGGGTATTAGGTGACTTGTGTATGCAGATGTGGTGCCAACTCCCTCCAGCGACCTACCAAAGCCCCATTGCTTCCATGCCACGACGCGTCGCCTCTGTTATCCGTGCCAAAGTTGGACATACCGGCTATTAGGTAGGTGGTCATAACGTTCTGGCTGATAAGGATATTTTAGTTTCTTCACGACAAGCAGATGGGACTGTATCGTGGATCAAGTGTATGTTTCGTGGGCCCAGTGTCTTCCTTAATCATGTTTATTCCTTGTGGCAATCATCGAGTGAATCTAAAGTAATTAATTGGCCGAATTACAGTTGCTCGTTTTTATTCAGTTGATAATCGCAGAACTCGCACTGGAATTGTAATTTGTATGACAGCCGACTGGTAATCTACTGCTCCTTGAGACCCATATGGACATCCTTGTTCCTAGTGTTCTTTGTTGAAAGTGGCCTATACAGGGTGGTCCATTGATCGTGACCGGGCCAAATATCTCACGAAATAAGCGTCAAACGAAAAAACTACAACGAACGAAACTTATCTAGCTTGATGGGGGAAACCAGGTGGCGCTATGGTTGGTTCGCTAGATAGGTCAAACGGATATCAACTCCGGTTTTTTCAATAGGAACCCCCATTTTTTTTATTAGATATTCGTGTAGTACGTAAAGAAATATGAATGTTGTAGTCAGACAACTTTTTTTCGCTTTGTGATAGATGGCGCTGTAATAGTCACACACATATGGCTCACAATTTTAGATGAACAGTTGGTAACAAGTAGGTTTTTTAAACTAAAATACAGGACGTAGGTACGTTTGAACATTTTATTTCGGTTGTTCCAATGTGATACATGTACCTTTGTGAACTTATCATTTCTGAGAACGCATGCTGTTACAACGTACTTACCTGTAAATACCACATTAATGCAATAAATGCTCAAAATGATGTCCGTCAACCTCAATGCATTTCGCAGTACGTGTAACAACATTCCTCTCAACAGCGAGTAGTTCGCCTTCCGTAATGTTCACACATGCACTGACAATGCGCTGACGCATGTTGTCAGGCGTTGTCGGTGGATCACGATAGCAAATATCTTTCAACATTCCCCACAGAAAGAAATCCGGGGACGTCAGTTCCGGTGAACGTGTGGGACGTGGTATGGTGCTTCGACGACCAATCCACCTGTCATGAAATATGCTATTCAATGCCGCTTCAACCGCACGCTTGCCATGTGCGGACATCCATCATGTTGGAAGTATGTCGCCATTCTGTCATGCAGTGAAACACTTGTAGTAGCATCGGTAGAACAATACGTAGCAAATTAGCATACATTGCACCATTTAGATTTCCATCGATAAAAGGGGGGGCAGTTATCCTTCCTCCCATTATGCCGCACCATACATTAACCCGCCAAGGTCGCCGATGTTCCACTTGTCGCAGCCATAGTGGATTTTCCGTTGCCCAATAGTGCATATTATGCCAGTTTACGTTGCCGCTGTTGGTGAATGACGCTTCGTCGGTAAATAGAGCGCGTGCAAAAAATCTGTCATCGTCCCGTAATCTCTCTTGTGGCCAGTGGCAGAACTGAACACGACGTTCAAAGTCGTCGCCATGCAATTCCTGGTGCATAGAATATGGTACGGGTACAATCGATGTTGATGTAGCATTCTCAACACCGTTTTTGACATTCCCGATTCTCTCGCAATTTGTCTGTTACTGATGTGCGGATTAGCCGCGACAGCAGCTGAAACACCTACTTAGGCATAATCATTTGTTGCAGGTCGTGGTTGACGTTTCACATGTGGCTGAACACTTCCTGTTTCCTTAAATAACGTAACTATCCGGCGAACGGTCCGGACACTTGGATGATGTCGTTCAGCATACCGAGCAGCATGCATAGCACACGCTCGTTGGGCATTTTGATTACAATAGCCATACATCAACACGATATCGATCTTTTCCGCAATTGGTAAACGGTCCATCTTAACATGGTTTATGTATCACGAAGCAAATACCGTCCGCACTGGCGGAATGTTACGTGATACCACGTACTTATACGTTTGTGACTATTACAGCGCCATCTATCACAAAGCGAAAAAAGTGGTCCAACTAAAACATTCAAATTTCTTTACGTACTACACGAATATGTAACAAAAATGGGGGTTCCTATTTTAAAAAATGCAGTTGATATCCGTTTGACCTATGGCAGCGACATCTAGTGGGCCAACCATAGCGCCATCTGGTTTCCCCCTTCAAGCTAGACGAGTTTCGTTTGATGCTTATTTCGTGAGATATTTGGCCCGGTCACTATCAATGGACCACCCTGTATATTCTTACCATGTTATTTCTCTGATCTTTCTATGATTAATGTTTAACTTTGCATGATATGTACCTCAGTGGATCGTCGCCGCGCATAGTTGATCATACTCAACTAAAGTAACGTGTGTAGGTGTGGGTGTTTGGAGTTTACGGGCACTCAACGGCGAGGATATCAGCGCCCTTACATATAGTAAAAGAAACTAATGTGCATAAAATGCCTAAAAGTGTTGTGACACAGTGAGGAAAGAACCTACAAAATGACACTCGTAAACTCACTCACACCTCACTCGCCTTTACCCCACACTTACTCTATCTCCCATGCCTTAAGACAACGGAGATAGGGTGAAAGGTGCTACACCTGGGATTAATGCGTAAGTAAAATGTCAGAGGATCTAAAAGAAAGGTACAAGGAAATGTGACCACTTAGAAGAAACATGGGTGAGCCACTCACCCTATTCACATCTTTCTAAAATTTTACAAAACAAGTTGGACATATCACAAAACCTTTAAACTCGCACCATATTCGTCTGAACGTCACTTAAAATGGAGAAAAGATCCAAAAAATAATGTATGTAACTTAAACCCATTGTTTTAATATTCTTATCACCTCAGTAGAGAGATTTATTCAAAGATTTGGGTAACGTTTTTGCACATTCCGAGTAAAATCTGCCGTAATTTCCTCCCTGTCGTTTCCGCGTGTACAATCTCGCCTTTATTCAATCGATTCTTGAGCACTGTTAGTCTACGTTGTTTATCAGACAAAGATCAATAGAGGAGATGGAAGTCAGTAGGGCGTATCGACATGGTTCCTTTTAGTGAGGCCAGAGCGTACACTCCGCATATGCGATTGACAGAATAATACTTTATTTCTGAAGTGTAAATATGTAGTCGAGCTTTACTAATATTTCATGCCACAACGTCAGAAAATTGTTTTCTTTAGAATATTTAATATGTCCAAATGCATCAGTATTCTACTCGTGTTACTTCTCATATGTTTCCGCGAGCACTTGCTGTAATGCAGTGAAATGGAGACTGCAGAATGTACCAGAAGCAAAACGAACCAACACAATGAGCGTGAACGCGGCACGCAGTAATAATTTAGGCTCGGACTGCAGTGCCGCGCACTGGCTTGCTGCACAGTAAACACACCGAGCTGAAATGGGAAAACTGGGAGGACGGTGAGCCAGTGGCCAGAGCCATTTGTACGGGTGGTTCCCAGGAATTTCAGCACATGATTTGCAAGAAACGTGATCGAGGAAATGAAACGTGAATAGTTTACATTAGCTAAATGTTTTACTATCTCAGCTCTGAGGAGACAGTAATTTTAGGTACGGCAAGGATATTCTCTCTCCGCAGGACGCAGAGATGGGAAATCTCAGAAAACGTACGACGACTTGGCATTATCAATCTAGACTCTCACGTCCATTGTATAATGTGTGCGCGCCGCATAGTTCAGATAGCAATAGATGTTAGCACCTATACCAGTTTTACGTTCCCTAATGTGATGTACATTCCCTTGGTTCTACGATTTGTTTGAAATGTGCTTCAGTATTTTATTTCCATTTCTGGCATTATGTATGATTTGTTAATAGCGTAATTATGTATTATAATGGGAACATGTACACCGTTTGGTTGAAAGTGGCCAATAACAGTGAATAAAGGATATTATTCAGGTAGTGTACTTTCTCGGCCAAACCACGACTTCTTTTCATTAAGAAATGGAAGACTGAATTCAAACCTGACTCTCTTGAGGGTGATGTATGTGAGGGACGCCACAAAAGAACAACGGAATACGTATGTGTTGAAAAGGAAAGATGTCGGAATAGGCGACAGCTGATGCTGTAAGCGTTTCAAAAAAAACAGTTCAATGAAATTGTGACAAAGGTTTGAGCATGATGTGTGCTATATTAGACTGACAGCGAGCAAAAGTATATGCAAAAAAAAAAAAAAAATCAGCTGTTTTTGAATAAGTGATTCTGTGCGTCACTGAATGCAAGAAACGGTTCAGCAACCAAAATAGTAAGTAGATGTCTTTGGGGCTACAAGAAGAAAAGATAATTTAATGTGATCTGAGGCTTTACTCTTTGAATTTTTGCAGGTTGAAATTTTCAGAGTGATGGAGAACAGGGGACCAACGCCTCAACCGGCAACCTATAGGACCAGGTAATTTTTAATCAAAGTTTTCTTCCTCGATATGGCAATAGAGATCCCCACAACATAGGAAATGATGAAAATCCCTGTTACATTGGAACGATGGAGTGAGGTTTGCAATGCAGGGCAGAGTAATGTAAGAAGAGGACTGTCAAGACAGAAGAAAATGGAAACTTGGACGAGAGACACCGAATGGTGTAGAAAACTCGCAGAACTAAGATGTAATCTGTAGCAGAGGATATGGCCATTGTGTTCTGCATGTCAAAGAGGTTCTTCTTGCTAATTACTTTTCAAGGAAAAGCGCTATAATAGGACAATACTAAGTATTTTGGATCCAATGGGTATTTGCCTAAGGACGCGGCCGGACCTGGAGTAGTGCACGTATTTTTCCTCACGACATAGTCTTAACGTCACTGAAGGAATTGCTTTGTTGGGTGCAGGTGATGTTGAATCCTGGGTGGTTTCTGCCATGCTCTGCCCCGCATACTGCAGCTCCTTCACACTGGACGATTTGGAATGGGCAGAATGAAAGCAATAGAGCGACGTCATATGTGTTGGTCTGCGGTTGACGCCATCCTTGAACGAAATGTGTGGTACTGTCATGCCTGCTCCCACAACCAGTGCACCGCAGTGCAGCGGTTTAACCCTTGGCATCGTCCTGACCAGTTCTGGTGAAGGTTACATGTTGATATTACTGGTCCATTCCGAACAGCGGTGAGATTGCTTGTTGTCGATGCCCTCTCTAACTTTAGACATGTCGCAAGTATGGTTACAACTACTACGGTAGCTACTACCCGCACCCAGCAATAGAGGAGGTTCCTTCCACTCTAGTTTCTGACAAATGTCCTCAGCTGATGGCATTGGCGTTTTGGGATTTTTATAGGGACAATGGCACTGAGCACCTGACCATCCCTCCTTTCCATCACGCGCCCATTTCGGAAGCCGAGCGAATGGTCAGGACCTTCAAGACATAGCAGAGTAAATTGCTGATGACAGCTGACTCCAGGGAAGCACTCTCCAGCTTACTCGCATCTTACTAGTCAACCCCGTGGCTGAAACTTTACCTCTTTCGCATAGAGAAAGCATGGTCATATCCTTTGTGACAGATTACATCTTCTTCGTTCTGTGAGTTTTCTACACCCTGCATCCTTTCCGACTCCGCTGATCCACTGCCCTTGCACACAGCTTTAGTACGGCGTCCGGTCTCGTATTTTCGACCGGAATCCCCGATGAACCCAAGGCGTCGTTGACGGCAATGTTTGAGGTTGAGGCCTGCCAGGAGCAGCTGATCTGGCACCAGAATCAGCTCCACCCGCAAGGTGACTTACCAGCCCCTTTCCCCCCTCCCCCAGGCTTCTGCCACCGCCAGAGACAGACCAGCCCACCAGCCTGGCTTTTACTAGTACAACTGCCACTGTCGTGTTAGCCTCTGGTAGGTCGTTGACAATGCCCAACACTGGGAGCCAATGGAGGTCGAACGCCTTCCTCCCCATATGACACTTCCGGTTCCCACAGCCATTGGTAGCGGAGGTTGAGTATTATCTGTCTGTGGTGCTCGTCGAGACCGACTGGTTTGTCCCATCTCCGCCACTTCTGGGGCCCTCTCCCCTGCCGGCAGGCACAAGCTGCGTTCCAGACGCTGTGGATGAGCCAGAACAAGCAGAGGACGCCACCTCCCAGGCCAGCCCATCAAGATAGGGAGCCTTCATGGATGTCTTTGGCAGCCATTCCTAAATCCCTCTGTCCCGTTTGTCAGCGAATGCGGTAGAGACCAAGTCACTTTCACAATACATGCCGATTAAAAGGAGGAGGGGTTTAGTATCTGAGGGTGATATGGATTCCAGGCCTAACCCGAGTGTCGATAGAGAGAAAACGTCAGAGATCTCGGCCTCCAGGCACCAGCCGCAGAGTGATATACCACAGCTCAGCGATGGCAGCCAGTTTCTCACTAGTCACTGACGCCTTAGTCATGTGCCAATGAGTAGCAGAGTTTTGAGATCGCCTGATTGACAGTTGTGATTGGATTTTTCTTCCTGGATGGCTGTATATGATTTACATGAATTGGCTACACTCTGCACTTGTGCTCGTTGTGAATTCACCTTGTGATCACTGCTGTCATTCATCTCCAGAACTGTCTGCTTCGTTCCGCCGGTCTCTACGTTACCATCAGGAGTTACAAAATACTGTATATAGGATAGAAAATTGGCAAATAAAACAATCTCACTGTCCAATTACTCCATCGTAGCATCAATCCGGAGTTTCTCAAGTTGTGTCTGCAGCAGTTGCAGTGGCAGCAACAGCTCCATGTACGTCTGTAAGCACAGAGTGGCCATTTTATGCCCTTCACACAAAGAAAAACCTCACATAACGCATTCACAGAAGGCTCTGTCATGGGTGGTGTTCAAGGTTCCGTCAACAGAGAAGTCTAGTGGAATGTGCTTTGATAGACAACCTTCTGATTAACAGTGGAGTTCCGCTAACGCAGACAAGGTGTCTCCAGCACCAAGGAGACAGCTCAGAAATAGCCGGTCTTTTACATCCACAAGTGACATCCTGGAGCCAGTGGAGGATTGACAGTCTGCTGATTAAGTAGGAAGTCACGCCCTCGCCAGACTCTGCGGCCTTCTTCTTTTTTGGGTGGCGGCGGAGGGAGTCACACACACACACACACACACACACACACCACGCACACACACACACACACACACACACACACACACACACACACACACACACACAAGCGTTAGGGGAAACGAAAATTACACAGAGCATTCGGTTTTAGACATCAGCACTGAGAGCCTTAGGTTTTCGGAAAACGGTGGAGAGAGCAGCGTACTGGCTTGGAGATCGATGGACAGCAGTTCGTTCGAGAGCTGAGAGAACAGCGAGAATGGTAAGTGTTCTCGCCGCGGTGTTGCGATTAACTGAAATCGGCAACACGTGAAGTTTAGGAGTTTTCCGATCAAGTTAGTCGTTTCACAACTGTAGCCATGATTCTTAACTTTACACTTTCAATTCTTTCATGATCCGGGACTCAACGTTTCTTACATTGAATTTTGAGTTACTATAATTTGCTCGTTAACTTGCCCAGTACACTATAATGCTGGTGCATGTCACACCCCTCTTTAATTCCATTGGCAACCCTTGCATTATTTGTTTGGTTGGTGCTTTAAGTCGCAAAACTGCGTCCGTATCATAATGTAAGAAAAAACAAGTACTAAATAAAGGCAAAAATCCAATCAAGCAACTTTAAAAGAGGAAGGATGTCCCAAGGGAAATTTTCTCAAAATTTCATTGAAATGGCTGAGGTCCGCGGAGCGTGGGGGGGGGGGGGGGGTTAGATTTGCTTCGCCACACCACTGCGGCGAATAAAAAGGAAGATGCGATCGATAGAACGCGTTTCACCCGCTAAAACATCTGACAAAATAGATGGCGAACATACAAACATAGACGTTAACGCAAACAGTTAAAAACTGACGCCAAATCAGAAAGTGTCGCACCGTGAAGGGTTGAGAGCAGTAGGCACAGAGTAGGGCAGGGTCGCAACTTAATTAATGGCGGTGATTAAAACGACAGTGTCTCACACGCGTCTGGGCTTAAATGAACTCCTCACAACGTGAGGGCCGAGAGGAAGTCGACCAAGGTACTGGGAGAGGTTTGATGTCCTGCAGTTTGTTCTCCTGGAGTGAAGACCATTGGGCACTCCAAAGTTATACTAATTGCCGACGGGCGAAACCACTAAGATCATCCGAGGGAAAAGTATGTCTAGCAGACTGAAGGTGGGGAGCTGCAACCTTTGCAGCGGCTCAGCAACCTCGATCCCTGGCACGCCGACGTGACCAGCAACTCACAAGAACACCACCTTGGCTCCCCACACAGGAAGCAAGCATAGGTGTTCTTGGATCCTTTGTACTAATGGACGGACTGAGTACAGCACACGAAGGCTCTGATGAGCACTTAGAGAATCTGAGCACATGACACGATTTGGAAACTCGTGTCGCCGGATGTACTGGGTTGCCTGATAAAAGGCTTAGAACTCTGGCGTAAAAATCGAGCACTGGCCAAGAAGCAGATATTGAAAAGGATCATCGTCGGGTACAAAGGCATACTCGACACCACGGTCGGTCTTTGAACCATCGGTGTAGAAGAAGACAGTGTCCCCAAGCCGCGTGCGAAGTTCGAAAAACTCGTTGCGATACACCAGGCCAGAGGTAATGTCCTTAGGAATCAAATGGAGTCTGAAATGGACACGTACCCCGGCATGAAGCCAGGGCGTTGAAGAGCTCGCACCATGGGGAACTTGGCAGGCAGCGTAAGGCAAAGCTGTCGAAGCAGAAAACGAAAGTAAACTCTGGAAGGCTACAGAGAAGACGGGCACAGCCCATACTGGCAGTCAAGGGAATCATCAAAACAGGTAGCATAGGATGGGTGACGGGTATAGAAGACAGACGACTCTTGAAACGACTGAGGAGTACATCCTGCTGGTAGGACAAGGGTGAGTCAGCAGCCTCAGCATAAAGGCTAGTATAGAAAGCACCAGTGGCTAAACGTATCCCGCAATGGTGGATAGCGTTATACGACGTACTCATTTATATACGATACATCCATAATTGAGCTTCGAACGGTCAAGGGACGGGTATAAACGGAGGAGGATGGTCCGATTAGCTCACCACGAAATACCGCATGAAACACGTAGAGCATGGAGGGAGTGAGTACAACAAGTTGCCAGGTAAGAGACTTGGGAAGAACAACAGAATTTCCTGTCAAACTTAAGTCCGAAGAATTTCATTGTGTGAAAAAACGGAAGGACGAATGGGCCGAGACATAAGAACAAGGGAAGTAACACCTGGCGCCGCCAGTTCATACAGACAACGGGAGCCATTGTTGATGCTCCAAGAGTAAAGATAATCAACCCATCGGCGAAGACGCCGCTCAAGTGGACAGGTTCGTTGAGAGCTGCAACAGATCGCGAAGTCATGAACGAAAAGAGCCTGAGATACCTGACGGGAGACAATCCGTAAGAGGGTTAATGGGTGTGGCCAATGAGACGACGCTGAGCACAGAACCCTGAGGCACCCCGTTCTCTTGAATAAAAGCGTCCGCCAGTCTTTAAAAATTCGAGGATAAAAAGCGGCAGATAATCACAGAAGAACCACTCGTACACAGTATGGAGGATACCCATCCTCCAGCAGGTATCATACACCTTCTCCAAATCAAAAATCACGGCCATAGTTGGTACTTCCGCAAAAAACTTCATAATATGAGTTGACAAGGTGACGAATAATCAACTGCAGAGCGTTGCGTACAGAATTCACTTTCGAGACTCAAGCCACTGCACCAGCCGATCATTAATCATACGTTCCATAATCTTGCAGACCCTAATAGTGAGGGAAATTGGGCAGTAGCTGGAAGGAAGGTGATTGTCCTTACCATGCTAAGGTATGGGGTTGTCAATGGCTTCACGTCGGCGACTGAGAAATATCGTCCTTGCCTCCACAGCCTGTTTCAGTGGGAGAAAGGCAGGAGGGTAGTGACTGGAACTCAAAATGTCTGTAAAGCCGGCCAGAGTGCCCGAGCGGTTAAAGGCGCTACAGTCTGGAACCGCACGACCGCTACGGTCGCAGGTTCGAATCCTGCCTCGGGCATGGATGTGTGTGATGTCCTTAGGTTAGTTAGGTTTAAGTAGTTCTAAGTTCTGGGGGACTTATGACCACTGCAGTTGAGTCCCATAGTGCTCAGAGCCATTTGAACCATTTTTTTGTCTGTAAAATATCGTCCCAAGGTGTTGGAGGTATCAAGAGAGTCTGCAATGACTTTGTTCGCTAAGGTCAGACTGGTCAGAACAGGAACCAGGGAATGAACCACGGTTCGTGAAAGCTGATGGAGATTACCCCAAACAACAGAAGAGGGATTAAAACTGTTAAAAGATCTTTGAAAAGAAATCCAAGTAGCTTTATTGCTATTCCTGAAAATGCAGTGACACTGCGCACCTAGCTGTTTACAATGGATACATTTCACCAGCGTGGTGTGCCGTTGAAAAACACGGAGAACTCCTCTCCACGCGCGGATTGCATTACTGGATGCGTCAGTCCACCAGGGACGGTGGTAAGTCGTGGCGACGAGTAGGTGCAAGATATAGAACATTCCACAGCAGTAAGGACAGCGTTTGTAAGGTATTCTACCTGATCATCAATGTAGAGGAAATGGTATTAATCGAAAGTGACAAGTGAGGAAAAGAGATGCCAACTTTGGAAAGCTGCCAGATGAACAGATGGGAGAGGCGTTAGCAAATGAATGACACAGCGAAAATGGCCACTTGAGTATGTGTCAGAGAGAACGAACCATGCGAGACGACGAGCAGTACAGATCAAACGGTCAAAGTTGGAAAAGGAGAGCGCGGAATCCGAAAGAAATGTGGAGGTATCCATGTTCAAACAGATTAGGTTGAGCTGGTTGAGGATATCCACTAGAAGAGAGCCTCTCGGACAGGGCGTGGGGCCCCAAGGGGGATGATGGGCACTGAAATCGCCGAGTAGCAAAAATGGAGGAGAAAGTCGAGCAATAAGTTGCCAAATGTCTACCCTGGTAACAGCAGAAGACGAGGATGAGTAGGCATTGCAGAGAGAGAAGGTGAAACTGGGAATGGAAAGACGGACAGCGATAGCTTTAAGCTGGATTTTCAAGGAAATGGTGTGACTGTAGACAGCGTCTCGACTGAGCAACATGACTCCCCCATGAGCCAGAGACCCCGCCTCAGAGGGAAGGTCAAAATGGACTGAAGTGTGGGAGGTGAGGGCGTATTTCCTGGAGGCAGAAAATAACAGGGCAGTATGATTGCAAGAGGAGCTGTAATTCAACAATATTGGATCTGATATCTCAAATGCTCCATTGGAGAATAACCACATCTGATGATAGAGAGGAGATGGTCAAATAAGGGGGCAGTCACCATGGTGGCTGCCGAGTGCCAGAATTCGAACGCGTGCAACGACCAGGTTCAGAGGCTGGAGGATCCTTGTCCATTAGTTAGGCAGAGGTGTCGGTGTTTGCCTTCAGCTGGCCAGCGGACTGATTGCTGGCTGTGCATCCAGGTAAAATGGAGGTCAACCGGGGACACTGCTGAAGACGAAAGCCAAGGTATAGAAGGGGAAGATCGTTTGCCTTTGTTCGACTGCTTTTACTCTTCGCGTTTGCCAGATGCAGACCCAGACGTTGGTTGGCTAGATGTGCACACAAAGTCATCATGGGAATACTCATTTTTAGATTTCCGTCCTTCTGTATGCGAGGCACGCGATTTCACTGGCGCAGGCGAAGGTTTGTTGATATGGTGAGCACTTGTAGCAGGTGAAGATCAGGGCGTGACCTTGGAGCTGGACGATTTAACAACCGTGGCACTAAACTGGAACTTATAAGTCTGCATAGCCATGTCCTTCACAGGTCGGGATGTAACGAGAACTTTACTATAATTGTCAGAGGGTGGTGTACAAGGATTGTGGTTAGCCAACATTTTCCGAGCAATGTAAGTAGGAACTTTTTCCTTCACCCTGAGCTCCTGAAAGTTTCTCTCATTGAAGTAGCTTGAACAGTCACGGGAGGAAGCAGCGTGATCACCATTGCAGTTGATGAAGTGAGGGGAAGGAGGTGGACACTCAACCTCATGAGCGACCCTGCCACAGGTTAAACATTTGGCTGTATTTTCACAAGATACACGGGTGTGGTTGTAGCGCTGACATTTATAGCGATTCGTGGGATTCGGTCTGACAGTAATAGCTTCATAGCCAGCCTTAATTTTTGGTGGAAGTACCGCACGGTCAAAAATGAGGAAGAGTGTGGGTTGGCACTAACATATCCTTTTCATGACGTGGTGAACTGCAGTCACTCCCTGGTCAGTGAGATAGACCGTTACTTCAGCTTCAGTCAGGCGGCTCGACTTTACAGGCAATCATTGCTCTGGCATACCGTGGTCTACATAGTCTTCCAATCTGAAGTCAATCACATGCATGCTTCTTGTTATTACCTTTTAACTGACAGCAGGGTATCACGACCATTGTATGCAATAACTATTATGTTTTCCCGCGTTTAGAGATCGCTGCTGGGGACCGGTTGTGTTCTGATTTTACGAGTAGCCACTCCAGCTACTAAGGAGTTCTCTACTTCAATCTGCCACCACTTCGGCTGCATTCACACGTGCGTGTCAAAAGGTACATTGAATCGTAATTCGGAATAACACGCGATTTTCAAGAAAAATATTTCACCTGAACGGGAATATACATAAGGGATGCACGAATGGAGTTTGCAGACACATTGTTGGATCTGATCGTGAGTCATGCACGGATAGCCAAATGGGAATGCGACCGCTCGTGGTAAGCCGGAAATGTGGCTTCGGGTCCCGGTCCGGCACATTTTCACTGTCGTCATTCCATTCTACAGCTGATGGTTGTCCCTATTCGCTATTGCGAATACATATAGGAGAAGTGGTGGTAATGTAAAACAGGGTTGTAATATTAAACACCGTAGTATTTGAAGACTAGTACTGCCATCTGGAGTCAGTTTCAGTTATCACAAGAGCAATGTTCTGTTTCCGCCACTAGAGGCAGCAGAGGTCAGTGTCTCATTGTTTGTAGCCGTTAGTAGACGCACATTCTTTTCCAACCTCCAAAAGTTTTTGTGACGTAAGATTCAAATATTTTTCCTTCTACCTTTATTTAGAAGTTAGCATACTGTTTCTACATTATGGTTTAGTAATGGAATTAAGCCTGCAAATGATAATTTTAATTACTTGAAACAGTTTATCGAAAGTGTAGTCTGTTTGGTTAGTTTCGAAAATCGCTTTGGGTGGAAATATGAAAGAAGCTGTTCCACATTACAACCCATTTTTTGTTTTGTAGGTGTCACCGTGTCAAGAAGCAGGTTATGGCCTTAAAAAACGGGAGTACGAGAGAAATGGCGCCCTGAAGATATGCTTCAAGCAATAATGGCTGTTAGGGATAAAACTAAAACTCTAAATGAAGCAGCAAGATGTTTCAATATACCAAAATCTACTCTCTTTAGAAAGGTGGCTAGGAAGGATATAGATTTAAATACTTTAACACATGAAAAATTAGGGAGAAAACCTAATCTTCCGCAAGATATTGTAAAGGACGTAACTGAGTGTTGCCTATTGATGGAAAAGGAATTTTATGGACTCACTCGTACTGACGCGAGGCGAATGGCTTATCAGCTGGCAGTAAGAAATGGAATCAGCAATCCGTTCACTGACGATATGGCTGGATGGGCATGGTTCGATCAGTTCATGAACAGACACAAGCTTTCAGTATGAAAAGCCTGAAGGAACATCACATGCTCGAGCCACTGGCTTCAACCGAGAGAGTGTCTTGAAATTTTTGATCTTCTAGAAGCAGAATACACTAAACATCGCTATCTTCCTGACCGGATCTTCAATGTTGACTAGTATGGACTTAGTGTAGTGCATACAAAAATTCCACATTGGACGAAAACAGATAGGAACCATCACTGCTGCAGAGAGGGGAAGTATGGTGATGATCATTGCATGCATGAGTGCAGGTGGCAACTTTGCGCCTCCGATGATGATTTTTCCAGGCACCAATTGGACAGACAGATTAATGAAAGGTGCACCTCCTGGAGTTATTGGAAAATGTCATCCGTCAGGCTGGGTACAGTCCTGTCTATTCACTGAATGGCTTACCCACTTCGCTGAAGATACGAAACCTACAGCTGAATCCCCAGTCTTGCTCATACTGGATGGACATTATTCTCACACCAGGAATATAGATGTGATAATAAAAGCAAAAGATAATCATGTGACCATTCTCTGCTTGCCACCTCATACTACACATAGACTACAGCCCCTTGATAGGACTTTCATGGGCCTCCTAAAAACGCACTACTGTGAAGAGATTAGCCAGACACTAAGAACAGGCGGTATGGACACCTACGATATTGCGGAGAAGTTTGGAAATGCGTACCTCAGAGTCCAAAGTGGTGCAGTAGCAGTCAGTGGATTCAAATGTACCGGCATTTATCCACTAAACAGAGGTATTTTTACAGAAGCAGATTTCATTGCAGCTGAACATGAAGCAGAAAAGGTTGCTGACAGTGGTAAAGTACTTTGTGACGATGGAGATACCGAAGGTGATTCGAAGCAAGGTGATGGGGGGGCGAAGGGAAGAGCACGCAGCGGGTCCATCAACATCTGTAGGCTATGTAAAGCCACAACACATCTCTCCAGTCCCAAGTTCAAAAAAGAAGACATCAAACAGACGTCGGAAAGCACTTTCGGCTACTGTCATAACCGGTTCACCATATAAAAAAGCTTTGAAGTGCTTCATAGACAAGAAACAAAATACTGAACTGAATCTACAGAAGAAAAAGGCATCAATTGAGGTATCTTCCTTTTATAGCCCTATAGATCAACCAGGAACCGCCAAAATGTCAGACAGACCTACAAGAGCGAAGACTGTTGACACTGGCAAACGAACACTGTTCTCAACTACAAAAAGAAGTACGGACGAAAGATGTAGCGAGGAAGAGGAAATAGAACTATCTTCTGGTGGTTCAAACCTGATAGAATCTCTTGGGAAATACGTTCCTGAAAACGATGATCCAGACTGTTTGCTTTGTGATGAGGCATTTAAAAAGTCAAAACCTGGAGATATTTGGGTTCAATGTGTCATGCGTCAGGAATGGGCTCATATGATGTGCAGTGGCTGTGAGACTCAAGTGTCCATTTACGACTTTTGTTCATGAAGAACTTTAAATTGTGAACCGGAATTGTTATCTAAAGCTCATAAAAACTATTTTACTACAGATTTACATTGTAATTTGTGATTTTTTTGCATGTGAGGTCAAAATACCATTTTATATTTTCATTAATAAAAATCTAAACTGGGAATGTACATTTTATTATTTATTTTAAATCTGTTTCATATTACCACCGTACTTCGAAACGATCATAATTTACAGCAAGTTATTTATTATGTTTATTTTTCATCAAAATTATTATTCATCCTTTGTAATAGATATATAAACAAACACAGGTGACATTTTTGACGAAATAGCCACATTTTAAATTCAGTATTTTGCATTCAACAAAAAAGTGTTCCATATTACCACAGCTTCCCCTAATATGTTCTGTTTATGTTTAAATGGTTGCAATCGAGAAAATCATATCAATAAATTACATTACTACTCCACTATACGCCAGCAATCGTTAACTGAAATCAAATTAAGAAATAGTATCAAAAACCATGCCATGTGTAATGTACACACATTTTGAAATATGAGCTACTGGAAACTAAGAAAAGCTTCCGTTTTCGAGACAGGTAACAAAGTTATTGTACATTAAAGAAACTCACTTTATCTATAAATATCATATGTTACTTTGTAGAAGGCGTTCTTCCGTTTCAACGTTCAAGATGGTCCACAACAGATGAAGTATGGCTTAACCATTCACATTTATATAACTAATTCGTTATATAATTAATTTTAAAAATGTACAGGGTCTGCACCAAAAATATGGAAACACTACGAGAAACGTATGCTTGAACAGATGCTAGCGAAGCCTGCACCTTGCGCTACTGTAGCTGAACAAAAATGGCACCTGTGCAATGCCCTTAAGACGTTCAAAAATGGCTCTGAGCACTATGGGACCTAACATCTGAGGTCATCAGTCCCCTAGAACTTAGAACTACTTAAACCTAACTAACCTAAGGACATCACACACATCCATGCCCGAGGCAGGATTCGAACCTGTGACCGTAGCGGTCGCGCGGTTCCAGACTGAAGCGCCTAGAACCCTCGGCCACAGAAGCCAGCAAGGTCGCAGAGTCTAGCGAAGCCACACAGGGCGTACTTTAAGACGTTGCAAGTGTCGATCGTGATCGTGGTTTTGCATAGTTGTGACTCCATTAACTCCGAGCCAAATGAACTAAAAAGTGGGCAAATTGCTGGAGCTCCTATGGTGATGATGATGAGCGTTTGGCGTCATTGGCCGGGAGGCCCCTCGCGGGGCAGGTCCGGCCGCCTTGGCGCAGGTCTTATTACATTCGGCGCCACATTGGGCGACCTGCACGCCGGATGGGGATGAAATGATGATGAACACAACACAACACCCAGTCCCTGAGCGGAGAAAATCTCCGACCCAGCCGGGAATCGAACCCGGGCCCGGAGGACGGCAATCCGTCACGCTGACCACTCAGCTACTGGGGCGGACGCTCCTATGGTGGGTGCTTCCGTAAAGAAGGCAGCCAATGTGTTTGGCGCTTCACGACGCACCACGTCGAAGATTTGCATCGCATTAGGGAAAGCGGGAACGAATAATCCGTTAAGTCACAACGCGGACGAAAGTGTGTGTTGAGTCAGAAGCCACTGCAGAACGGAGTGTCGCACTCGCCAACCCTGTGAGCACCAAAATGACACAAAGGGAGCTCCATAGGCAGTGAACTGCAGGGCGATCTGGAATTCCAAAACCACTCATGCAAATGTCTGTAACGGGAGAACGTGCTGCAGAAGCCATAAAACCTGGACTATAAAGCAATGGGAAATAAACATTAGATTGGATGAGCCCTGTTACACATTGTTTCCAACTTCTGGCCAAGTTTACGTCCAAAGAGTGAAAAATGGCGGTGGTTCATTGATGATCTGGGCAGCCACATCGTAGAATTCAGATGAGCCCCATGTTTACTCTACAAGGTCGCATTTTTGCCAAGGACTATGTGGCCATTTTGGCTGATCGGGTCCGTCCGCGAGTACAGTGTTTGTTCCCCAATGGTGAGGCTGTGGTCCAAGACGACCGGGCCCCTGTTCCACAGCTTGCATCGTCCAGGACTGATTCGTAAGCACGAAGATGAATTGCCCTATTTCCCGTGGCCATCTGATCTGAATATTATTTAGCCTTAGCAGTCTACTTTGGAGAGAAGGATGCGGAATCGCTATCCACTTTCTTCATCATTCCATGACGTTGTAAGTATTTCGCGGGAAGAATGGTAGAAGATCCCCTTGAAAACGATACAGGTGTATATTTATCCATTCCGAGACGACTGGAAGCTGTTTTGAACGCCAAAGGTTTTCATTCACCGTATGGTAATCCGTTGTGTTTTTGCCTTTTTCATGTTTTTGTCCAGCCCATGTAGAGAATTTTATCCGCCATGAAATTCTGTTAACGAATGAATCGATAGCATCTTTCAAATACCTTTAAATGTATTTAAATCTGTAGAGCTCAGATTCTTTATAGATGGTGCACAAAACAGTCTCATGTCTCGCAACAAAAACAGTAGAAAATGCAGGAAACACCTTATAATGGTCTCTAGTGTGCATTCCATAATGTGATTCTAAAATCGATCACTAGACTGAAACACTGGCCAGAAAGCACATTCCTAGATACACTGTCCTCAACATAAAACAGCCTCCACCACAGAAAAATTCTACTACTCCGACTGTAAGGCTATACGCAACGGGTAAAAGTGAAAAAATTTAAAACATAATACAAGGAAAACATAGAATTAAAAAGGAAAAACAAAAGAAGTAAATGCATCTTCGCAGTTCGCCTCGCCGGCCGCGGTGGCCGAGCGGTTCTAGGGGTTTCAGTCCGGAATCACGCGGCTGCTATGGTCACAGGTTCGAATCATGCCTCGGGCATGGATGTGTGTGATGTCCTTAGGTTAGTTAGGTTTAAGTAGTTTGTAACCTCCCCCCCACTTATCGACCTTAATGACAGTGAAAAATTAAATCGCGTGTACCTAATGGATATTTGGGAAAAGCAATCGTCACCGAAGTTAATCTGTCGGTAAAGAGGGAGGAAAAATGGTTCAAATGGCTCTGAGCACTATGGGACTCAACTGCTGAGGTCATTAGTCCCCTAGAACTTAGAACTAGTTAAACCTAACTAACCGAAGGACATCACAAACATCCATGCCCGAGGCAGGATTCGAACGTGCGACCGTAGCGGTCTTGCGGTTCCAGACTGCAGCGCCTTTAACCGCACGGCCACTTCGGCCAGCCAAAGAGGGAGGAAAGGGTTACATCTAAATTAAAGGAAAAATGCAAATGAAACTGGTGGAAATTAATTTTGAAAAGGGGTAAAGTTAATAAAGAAAGTAAATGTGCGGCCGTTACGTTAACAATTAACTAGCGGTAATTAGATATTTCAGATTTGGGGGAAATTACAGACGCCAGTCCTAAGGACAATTACTATAGTAACTGAAAAAGAAAGGTTATTACACATATAATTAGCACTAGAAGCGTGGCAACTGAAGGTTGACACGTGTAGTGTGAAAACTGAAAGTTTGTCAGAAGTAATAAATTTCGCTACACTCTGACTTAATTTAGCAAAAGAATTAATAAAACCGGAAAATCGAAAGTTAATTTAGTGACTGAAGTTAATAGTGAGCTTTCTTTCTGAAGCACATCGAAATTCAGTAAAATACGGTTAGTCTTGGACTACCTCAACAATCATTTCAAAAGCTACTTGAATCTACGCAATTTAGAAATAAGAGATTTAACTTTGAACTTGAATTAAATGATTCTGAACAATTAACAATAGTAAAATTTAGTACGTACCAAGCTGAGCTGCAGTCACAGGTAAGCTAAAATACGGTAACAAAACTCGCACTCTTAATTTGTGCTTGTGTAATCTAAATATTGTAGCCAGCTATGAATACCTTAACTGAACTTTGAAATTACAGCAGTGAAATCGAATGATGCTGGCGTTTGAATTTCAACGACACTCGGGTTCATTCCGGAAAAGGAAGGGACCCTGCTTGGTAATGGAATTGGAACAATGAGCAACAAAGGTAGCTGTAATTTTGTGATGCAACAATTTTAAAACTTTGAAAAGCTGAGGTCTGCCATACAGTTCTAAAACTTTACGTGCTTCCAATATTCCTTGTTGGTTGATTGAAGGTTTGAAGCCGTCGATCGAGGAGGTGGCGACAGTCACTCATTGTCGGCCGTCGCTGTTGCAGAAGCTGGATGTTGGCGCGCCTTCTTCTCGACACGGTCACCAGACGAAACGGGCTCTTGATGTGCGCCAGCTAATGCTTCCCGTCCGCGACACCATGTCAGAAACTATCATCGCAAGTCGAGCGCAATTACATGCTGCCAAACCCCGAAAGCGCGGCAACTCGCGGGAGCTTCACACAACACACCTGCTCCACTGCACCACCCCAGCCAGACTCCCTCTGCCCGCACTCCACGCGACAGAGTTAACACCACCAAAGATCCTCAACACTTTTGTTCTCCACACGACCTATCGATGTATTCGTTCGATAGCATAGTTTTCCCTACGCCAGACCCAGCGTATAAATACAAATAATATTCACAAAACAAATCAACATAAATGCATAAATATATATACACTCCTGGAAATGGAAAAAAGAACACATTGACACCGGTGTCTCAGACCCACCATACTTGCTCCGGACACTGCGAGAGGGCTGTACAAGCAATGATCACACGCACGGCACAGCGGACACACCAGGAACCGCGGTGTCGGCCGTCGAATGGCGCTAGCTGCGCAGCATTTGTGCACCGCCGCCGTCAGTGTCAGCCAGTTTGCCGTGGCATACGGAGCTCCATCGCAGTCTTTAACACTGGTAGCATGCCGCGACAGCGTGGACGTGAACCGTATGTGCAGTTGACGGACTTTGAGCGAGGGCGTATAGTGTCCATGCGGGAGGCCGGGTGGACGTACCGCCGAATTGCTCAACACGTGGGGCGTGAGGTCTCCACAGTACATCGTCGCCAGTGGTCGCCAGTGGTCGGCGGAAGGTGCACGTGCCCGTCGACCTGGGACCGGACCGCAGCGACGCACGGATGCACGCCAAGACCGTAGGATCCTACGCAGTGCCGTAGGGGACCGCACCGCCACTTCCCAGCAAATTAGGGACACTGTTGCTCCTGGGGTATCGGCGAGGACCATTCGCAACCGTCTCCATGAAGCTGGGCTACGGTCCCGCACACCGTTAGGCCGTCTTCCGCTCACGCCCCAACATCGTGCAGCCCGCCTCCAGTGGTGTCGCGACAGGCGTGAATGGAGGGACGAATGGAGACGTGTCGTCTTTAGCGATGAGAGTCGCTTCTGCCTTGGTGCCAATGATGGTCGTATGCGTGTTTGGCGCCGTGCAGGTGAGCGCCACAATCAGGACTGCATACGACCGAGGCACACAGGGCCAACACCCGGCATCATGATGTGGGGAGCGATCTCCTACACTGGCCGTACACCACTGGTGATCGTCGAGGGGACACTGAATAGTGCACGGTACATCCAAACCGTCATCGAACCCATCGTTCTACCATTCCTAGACCGGAAAGGGAACTTGCTGTTCCAACAGGACAATGCACGTCCGCATGTATCCCGTGCCACCCAACGTGCTCTAGAAGGTGTAAGTCAACTACCCTGGCCAGCAAGATCTCCGGATCTGTCCCCCATTGAGCATGTTTGGCACTGGATGAAGCGTCGTCTCACGCGGTCTGCACGTCCAGCACGAACGCTGGTCCAACTGAGGCGCCAGGTGGAAATGGCATGGCAAGCCGTTCCACAGGACTACATGCAGCATCTCTACGATCGTCTCCATGGGAGAATAGCAGCCTGCATTGCTGCGAAAGGTGGATATACACTGTACTAGTGCCGACATTGTGCATGCTCTGTTGCCTGTGTCTATGTGCCTGTGGTTCTGTCAGTGTGATCATGTGATGTATCTGACCCCAGGAATGTGTCAATAAAGTTTCCCCTTCCTGGGACAATGAATTCACGGTGTTCTTATTTCAATTTCCAGGAGTGTATATACAAATAGTAAAACAATTACAATATAAAAAGACACAGAAATGTTATATCTTCAGGTAACAAAATAAGGAAAAAATTTGGAGTGCAATAGATGGAAATAGGAGGATATGCATTTCCGGCGTTACAAGTTCTAAGATCTAGGGAACTGATGACCTCAGAAGTTAAGTCCCTTAGTGCTTAGAGCCATTTGAACCATTTGAGCAGTTCACCTCATACATGATAGTGGACAACATCAAAAACAAGCATGCAATGAAGAAGGAATGGTTTTTGGACGTATTTGAAGAAATTGAAATTTATGCCCATGTGATTAAACAGAGAAAAAAAGACGCTCAGCGAGCAGTACACAGTAAGAAACACCAGTAGCACTAAAGAAGCTCCACGTTATTGATAACTCAGTTTAAAAGCACTTCGCAATTTCGCGGGTAGTCAACGTTCTGATCTTGTAAGCAACCCACGTAATCCGTTAGACTTTAGCGGCCACGTCTCTTTCCTGTGATCTAACTTTTACCGGCTCGAGCTAGAGAACATAGCCTTACCCTTGACCCGAACGCACCGACCACTGCAACTGTTCTAGAATTCCATTAAATTTAAACAACTACGTTTAGCTTTTCATTGGTGAAGCATGTAGTTTTAACATCTTGCTCGGGCTGGAAGCTCCAGTTCACGTTTTTTTCGAGATTGCGAATTAAATCTGGGTTTTTATGAAGTTCAGCTTATGCAAAACACATTTTTCTTTTTTATTTACTCAGACATACATAGACACTTATTTGTCATCTTCTGTGGCTCAAATTTATTTCTGTAAAATAACATACGAAGTGCATGGTCGTTTCTCTGCTTTAGGCATAAAAACTGTAGCATGTGCATTTGTTCAGTTTGTTTCGATTATTCATTTGAAACTACACAGCTAATGAAATTGGGTTTTCCGAGGTCGGCATTATTGTGTCCTTTTTTATCGTTTTGACAGCATGTCATCTGCAAAGTACTCATGACGAAACTTGCTAATTTTTGAAATAATTTTCGTGGGTAGCGATCCTGACATTCTCCGTCCTATTGTGTATGTCTGGCAGATATCTCTTTCTACTGCTATCGTGGACACTATATTCCACACCTTTAAAAGTGACAATACATTCCCCTTCGAATATCATCTCGTGCAAAGACCCACCACCAAAACAACAGTAAGATCTTCAGAGGATGCAATAGTCTCTATCAGAAACCCAGGATAGAGGAGAAGTGCCGCATAACCATTTTTAAATGTTCACACTACCAATATCAAATTTTCAAGTGGCCTATGGCTGAACGACATCAATGATATGATTCGCTGATGACATCGCTATCCTGAGTGAAAGTGAAGAAGAATTACATGATATGCTGAGTGGAATGACCAGTCTAATGAGTACAGAAAATCAATTGAAAGTAAATCGAAGGAAGTTGAAAATAATGAGAAGTAGCAGGAATTAGAGCAGTGAAAACTTAACATCAGAACTGATTTTCACGAAGTAGATGACGTTAAGGAATTCTACTAGCTAGGCTGCAAAATGACTGGTGACAGACGGAGCAAGGAGAACATCAAAAGCAGACTAGCACTAACAGAAAGGACATCAAACATAGGCCGTAAGTTGAGCAAGAAATTTCTAGGAATGTACATTTGGAGCACAGGATTGTATGGTAGTGAGACATGGACTGTGGGGAAAACGGAACAGCAGAGAATCGAAGTATTTGAGATGTGATGTTACAGACGAATGTTACCCGCCAGGTTAGCCGAGCGCGCTAACGCGCTCCTTCCTGGAGTCGGGTGAGCGCGCCGGCCCCGGATCGAGTGCGCCCGGCGGATTACCGACGAGGGCCGATGTGCCGGCCAGACTGGATGTGGTTTTTAGTCGGTTTTCCACATCCCCAAGGTGAATACTGGGTTGGTCCTTACGTCCCGTCTCAGTTACACGGCTCGCAGACATCTGAACACTTTCGCACTATTCCATGGATTACACTAGTCACAGACAGTTGGGGTACACGGGTACACTAATTCCTTCCCGGGGGGTACAGGGTGGCGGCAGGAAGGGTATCCGGCCACCCCTTCAACTAAAATTGCCACATTCGATTAACCATGCCGACCCTGCGTATCCGCGGAAAAAAGAAAGAAGAAAGAAAGAAAGTTACAGACGAATGTTGAAAATTAGGTGGCTGGTAAGGTAAGGAATGAGGAGGTTCTGCGAGGAATTGGGGAGAAAAGGAATATGTGGAAAACACTGGCAAGGAAAAAGGACAGGATGATAGGACATCTGTTAAGACATCAGGGAATGACGTCCACGGTACTAGAGTGAGCTGTAGAGGGCGGAAACTGCTGTAGAGGAAGACGGAGATTAGAATACATCTAGCCATTAATTGAGGACATAGACTGCCACTCTGAGATGGAGAAACTGGCACAGTAGGGGAATACGTTGAGAGCCGCATCAAACCAGTCAGAATACTGATGACAAAAAAAAAGGCTGAAACTAGTCAGTAATGTAATTTATATGCATTGCGCATGATAAAAGGAATAAAACTGACAGCCTATCGTGGTTAAAATGGTTCCATCTTCTAGACGATACATTGAGGCTGTGGATACATACACAAAGAATTTAGAAAAGCAGTGACACAAGGAAACAAAGTCTTCTATGAAGATACAACATAGTGCAACAGAATTGTGTTCGCAACACTCAATAAATTATACAAGGAGATTTCCTCACATAAAAGATGGGACTCAAACGCCTCAAAATATCCAAAAGCATCTGACTCTCAGTCGCCTCCCCCGCTTTTTTATAGCTTTCCCTCTCCCTCTCCCTCTCACCTCACAGACACACACACACACACACACACACACACACACACAATCAGTTCACATAGTTCTCCCTTAGCAGCTGCACCACAATCGTTCCCACACAACAGTCAAAATTAGCGCCACACTGAACAGAAGCAAAGCGACGAAAAAATGACTGGTCCCCATAATACATTGCCTCTGAATGAGCATGTAGACGTAAGTGGTTGCTAAAATCTCGTTTTATTCAAAACACAAAAATAGAGGATAAGGGTGAGAGTGAAATCTATAAAAAAAGGTGTGGAAAACAGTGTACACAGTAGCTATAGAAAGAGACATCCACCAGAGATGCATAACAGGACGGAAAATACAAGTACAATGACATACACAACCACAAAAAGTTATTTCAGTAACAAGCAAATTTCTTCATGACTACTTTGCAGATAACATGCTCTCAAAACGATAAGAAGGGCAGAATAAAGCCGACCCGTACAACGCCATTTACGCTAGTAATGGAAATTTTAGGTGAGCAGTCGAAACTGCCTAAACAAAAGGCATATGTTGTGGTATTGAGGCTTAAACTAGATATATGACCATACCCTTTCCGTGATATTTTACGGAAATGAACTGAACCACAGAAGATGACACTTAGGTGTCGAAACATATCTGGATAAATAAAAAAGAAATACATTATGTTTTACGTAAGGTGGAGTTTAATATTTCGAACATTTGACTTTTAAAGTCAAAGCACACCAATGCTTTTAATGTATTAAATTACACTGCTTTTATAACCACGAAACACCCATTTTGCCTTCTTTATTATTGGGAACATTATTACTTTTAAATTTACCAGACTTATACTTTCGTAATCATTTGTCTTACTTCAGAGTGCTTAATGTTCAATGTAAGCGATATTTTCTGTTTTTCTTTCTTTCTGTACTTGTACTGTACATGGATAGACACAGAATTTTTTTCTTGACGTAAGTCCTACATTCCTTATATGTGAAGAAATTAAACATTCATTATATCATCATGTACAGCGTTTGGTTGTATTTGCAATGTCAGTTCCAAATTTCACTAGAAAACTGCTTCAGCAAAAAGGTCGAAACAAATGGTGGAGTAAAATAAAGATCTCTTTAGCAACTGTAGCTGCTGTTCTTCAAGTAACCAATAATACAGGATGTGGCATAAATAACTCCCGAAATTCAAACTTAAATAACACGAAGTTAATGTAAAGTTCTAAATAGTTTGCCACTTAGATCAGATACAAACACACTAGGGTTTGAAAATGATGTCACCAACAAGGCGACCGTCCTTACGCAACCACATAAATAGAAAGTCTTGAAAAAGATATCATCCAAATGACGATCGTCCTTTTCAGTCGCATCCGAAGTCTCTCCCTGGAGTTCCGTGTGACTCTTATGGTGATATCTTACGGTAACGCATAGATTTTTCACGGCGTTTTCACGTCATACAGCGTTCACGGCTTACGGCAGAAGAAGCGCCATGAGATATCCCCAGAAAAAGAAATTGCATTGGGCGACATCCGGGGAAGGACTGCTACAGGAACATCAGATACTCTGGAACCAGTTCTCTACATTTCTCTAAGGGCACCTATCGATGCTCTGGTTGCGTGTGTAGTGCCAACATCTTGATGCAATCACACAGCAAGATCCCCTAGATCATTGTGAGTCGGCTGCAAGATGTTTTGTAGCAACAGCAAGCAACGATCTCAGATGTAATTGTCACAGTTGAATCCTCTTCTTAAAAAAAAGTATTAACCTGCAATTCCGAAATCAGTGACACTGCCCCAAACAGTATCATGTTATCTATGGAGAGGGCGCTCAAGGATCTGTCTGGGGCTGCTCGCGAACCAGTACAGAACATCAAATTACTGATTCACAACAGACTGGTCTTCCAGCCTGGAATGTTCGTATGTTGACCTAGCCTAAAATATTTACGCAATGAACGTTGTGTTGTGGTAATAGAATCGGAATTTTTGTAGTATATCTCAATCACGAAATCTCAATGTTCTCCACGCCACATGATAGGACTGTCAAGGCGTTGCATGTGATCTCCAAAGCCTCCCTCCTTGCAGCTCTCAGGTGTGACATAATTTGCGGTCACTACTATTTCAAACTGCACATTAAATTTGTGAATGTCATGCGTTGTTGTGTTATTTACGTTTAAAATTCGGGAGTCATTTCTGTGCACCCTCTGTTTGGTTACAGAAGAAGGGGCAGAGTGACGCTCGGTCTTGGAACTGATATTCATGATTGTTTTCAACAAAAAACAAGTATAACAATACCTCCACTAACAGTTAATTAGTTCAAAAATTATCACGTCTCCGACTCAATGTATGATCTTTTTATTGCGCAACTAAAAGGTCTTTAATGTGGCAGGTATTGCTACATCAATTGATTACAGTCACTGAAGAAAATTAACAATAATATCACTTATCTTGTATTTGCAATCCAAGGACGATCTCGCTCTGGCTTTGGCTCATAATTAAAATTGTTGTCTAGGTAGCTGATGGTGCCAAAGGCACTCGGATGTTAATTACGCTGACTTGAAGAACTTATGAAGACAATCTTTCAGGATTAATTTGATGATTTATGTCTTTCATTGCAATGTGCTTCATACTTGTTTAAACAATGGTCACTTGAAAATAATTCTTAACACTCACTTTTCACAAAAATTCTTATTTATTAACCTTTTTATACTTTCACATGTTCAAAACATCACTACATCATACAATTTCACTGCTGTTACTGCTCTTAATAAAACTCACAACATTTTTCATTGTCCACAACTCAGACTCATCTTTTCATTTCCAACACAAAGTCCAGACTGTTGATATTCAACACAAAAACTTGACTACTCTGTACGCTTCCGCACCAAAAGTCACAAGCCAGCCTCAAAGATAGCAATAAGTAAAAAAGATAGTCACACTAGTATTAATTTCGTGATTTATGTTTTTCATTGCAATGTTCTTCATACTTTTTTAAACAATGGTCACTTGAAAATAATTCTTAACACTCACTTCTCACAAAAATACTCATTTATTAACCTTTTTATACTTTCGCATGTTCAAAACATTACTTCATCATACAATTTGACTGCCGTTACTGCTCTTAATAAAACTCACAACATTTTTCATTGTTCACAACTCAGACTCATCTTTTCATTTCCAACACAAAGTCAAGACTGTTGATATTCAACACAAAAACTTGACTACTCTGTACGCTTCCGCACCAAAAGTCACAAGCCAGCCTCAAAGATAGCAATAAGTACAAAGATATTCACACTAGATATTATATCGATTTCAACATTTCAAAATATCGACGTACATACATATAAAAATGAAACCAAATTTGAATAGTGTGAAAAATATGAAACATTACATAGAAAAATATTCATTAATCTACAGTATCGAAAAATAGGGTTGGCGGGTGGTAAAGGTTTCACAAATGAAGAACCATTACACAAGAAAATTACAAATATGATTTTAGGCCTTTGTTGTACACCTTTGATTCTATTTTGCATTTTTTAAGTACGAAACTTGCGCCCAGAGGACACTACACTACACGGACGAAAGGCCTTCGCAGAGTGCTAGGGCGGTTTGTGCGAGCTCTGAACGCAAGAATTTTCAACCTAAAACAAAATCTCATAAAGTACTTTGAAACTGACATTATCTAACGTAGTATGTTTTCGACAAAAAAAGTCGTTATAAAAACATACACCAAAAACTGAAATTAAAACACATCAAAAAAATTCTACGTGCTACAGTAGAAAAAAAAAAAAAACGCCGACTCACAAGTCACAAAAAGGTGCAATGTAATTGCGTGTATATTTTATCTCGTTATAGCTACGCCAATTTGAAAAATGTTGTTTTCAAAAAACAAATGTTTAAACTGTCAATGTTTTTTTCTTAATTCTTAAACTGAACAAGCACAGTACAGTTTGCCATTCTTTCATTTAAGTCGAAACGCTCTCATATTGACGAAATGGTGCCCATTAATACGCTTCCGCTTACCAATCGAAACTTTTCTCGCAAGATTGGAATTACTTTTTGAACATTTTTTATCTTATAAATACATTTGTTGTCATTTCCAAGCAGTCAGATTAAGCGAAATGACAAGTTAAGCACACGCGAGATAAGCACGCGCTTTCAGATTGTTTATCATAAATGGATCATGTAACGAATAGAAGTATTGTTGATAATATTATTTTAGTTGATACTAATACCCTGTGTGATACTATCTGAAACTAACAGGAACTCTATTCCTCCGGTAAATATTGTAGTAATAGCTGTGTCCAGCCTCACTTTGCTGTAGTTCAATGTGCTCAAATGGAAAAAAGAAAAGAGAAAGCACACGTTTCTAATACGCATGGGAGGTGAATGTATGCCCTAATCCCCTTGTCTTCCATGTCTCTGTCAATCATCTCCTCCCTTTCTCTTTGTACACCTTCTAATCCTCTATCTCCTCCTGTCCCTCTGTCTGTCAATTTCCTCCTTCCCTTTTTGTATGTTCATTTTCTGCCACCCTCTGTCCATCTCCTCTTATATGTACATATTAAAGAAACAGGTACCTAAAAGGAAGCTGTATTAGAACGCAACGCTGTTATAATTCCACAGTAATCGGTGAAGAAGCTTCGGAGGTACACGATTTTGAATCAACGAACAGTTACATTTTTTTCTACACTCCTGGAAATTGAAATAAGAACACCGTGAATTCATTGTCCCAGGAAGGGGAAACTTTATTGACACATTCCTGGGCTCAGATACATCACATGGTCACACTGACAGAACCACAGGCACATAGACACAGGCAACAGAGCATGCACAATGTCGGCACTAGTACAGTGTATATCCACCTTTCGCAGCAATGCAGGCTGCTATTCTCAGATGGAGACGATCGTAGAGATGCTGGATGTAGTCCTGTGGAACGGCTTACCATGCCATTTCCACCTGGCGCCTCAGTTGGACCAGCGTTCGTGCTGGACGTGCAGACCGCGTGAGACGACGCTTCATCCAGTCCCAAACATGCTCAATGGGGGACAGATCCGGAGATCTTGCTGGCCAGGGTAGTTGACTTACACCTTCTAGAGCACGTTGGGTGGCACGGGATACATGCGGACGTGCATTGTCCTGTTGGAACAGCAAGTTCCCTTGCCGGTCTAGGAATGGTAGAACGATGGGTTCGATGACGGTTTGGATGTACTGTGCACTATTCAGTGTCCCCTCGATGATCACCAGTGGTGTACGGCCAGTGTAGGAGATCGCTCCCCACACCATGATGCCGGGTGTTGGCCCTGTGTGCCTCGGTCGTACGCAGTCCTGATTGTGGCGCTCACCTGCACGGCGCCAAACACGCATACGACCATCATTGGCACCAAGGCAGAAGCGACTCTCATCGCTGAAGACGACACGTCTCCATTCGTCCCTCCATTCACGCCTGTCGCGACACCACTGGAGGCGGGCTGCACGATGTTGGGGCGTGAGCGGAAGACGGCCTAACGGTGTGCGGGACCGTAGCCCAGCTTCATGGAGACGGTTGCGAATGGTCCTCGCCGATACCCCAGGAGCAACAGTGTCCCTAATTTGCTGGGAAGTGGCGGTGCGGTCCCCTACGGCACTGCGTAGGATCCTACGGTCTTAGCGTGCATCCGTGCGTCGCTGCGGTCCGGTCCCAGGTCGACGGGCACGTGCACCTTCCGCCGACCACTGGCGACAACATCGATGTACTGTGGAGACCTCACGCCCCGCGTGTTGAGCCATTCGGCGGTACGTCCACCCGGCCTCCCGCATGCCCACTATACGCCCTCGCTCAAAGTCCGTCAACTGCACATACGGTTCACGTCCACGCTGTCGCGGCATGCTACCAGTGTTAAAGACTGCGATGGAGCTCCGTATGCCACGGCAAACTGGCTGACACTGACGGCGGCGGTGCACAAATGTTGCGCAGCTAGCGCCATTCGACGGCCAACACCGCGGTTCCTGGTGTGTCCGCTGTGCCGTGCGTGTGATCATTGCTTGTACAGCCCTCTCGCAGTGTCCGGAGCAAGTATGGTGGGTCTGACACACCGGTGTCAATGTGTTCTTTTCTCCATTTCCAGGAGTGTATATAGATTACAGCAATTGCATTCGAACGCTCGGATGTGCCATTCCCCTATGCAGTAAACTCCGGTTTTAACATATTTTTAACATTTATTGCACACTTCATATGAATCTTAAAAGTACTTTCTAAGAAACATTTTAAGCCAATAAAAAATTAGGCTCAAAAAATTTCAATCATCGACTATCCTTTTAAATGTGAAAATAGGAGAGCCGATGTAGTTAAAGCCAGCAGTGTGTTTTGTTAAGAACCGCACGAAATTGGTGGGAATACGCTGGAGACGCACATTCAGGAACTTGATAATTGCCTCGCCAGTCAAATAAACCAGAGGCGCGCAACAACACCCACGCCGTCGGAGCGGTGACTGCTCCTATGTCAAAGGGCCACGGCCTTCTGACGCAGTGCTTGCTGACCGTGCAGACCATGTTTTCCTGGTCTCGGTGGCGGAACGAGATGAGTTTATACAATGAGCGCCGTGGCATCCAGTGCACACAGCGTTTCACAGTGAGAGCGTGGCGATTGTATTTACTGAAATAACACTGCAGTGGCGGGCGGCGAAGGGCAACCGCACAGGTGCCTTGACAATTACAGTAGCGCAACATCTACCCCGCCTCACAAGTCCAGTTTCTCTTGGTTTCACAGCAATATTTTATTTTCGAGCGGCTATGGGCCCTGCAGTCCCTCATCACTGCTACATAATTTCGCGTGGCGACTAGGCAGTTACTGAACGATCCAGTAGACAAGAATATAGACCGTCTCATTAATTTATAACAGCCGGCCGGAATGGCAGTGCCGTTCTAGGCGCTACAGTCTGGAACCGAGCGACCGCTACGGTCGCAGGTTCGAATACTGCCTAGGGCATGGATGTGTGTCCTTAGGTTAGTTAGGTTTAATTAGTTCTAAGTTCTAGGGGACTGATGACCTCAGAAGTTAAGTTGCATAGTGCTCAGAGACATTTGAACCATTTAATTTATAACTCTAATACACTTTGTCAATGAAAACTTCGTTATATGCTGACCATTTACGTGGTAGTGGTTTACATTAAGGTTAAGCTACCTTCGTATTTTTATATGAAGATTTGTTCTTAGTTCTATAAGCAACTTCACTCTCTCATTGCCTCTCTCATCCCCCCTCCCTCCCCGTCCCACTACTCCGTCTTCTACTCCTACATTTCTTCTCTCATATGTAAAACACACACACACACACACACACACACACACACACACACACACACACATTGTATTATTTCACACTCGTATTTAGAAATTCTTCAATGGTGTGGGAGTCATGGAGTTGATACGAATCACAAGTTTGTTTGTGTGGCCATCTTCCGCAGCAAGTATATAAATATTTGCTTTGTAAATAAAACTGCCTTTTCCTGCTGCTAGTTACTTTATTTATCCCACACGCGTTTCGCCTTCTCCTGTTCTAAGGCATCATCAGTGGGATCTATAACGATAAATTTTTGTTAGTTATAGATTATGAAACAGTTCACTTCACGATTTTTTGTAAAAAAGAAAGAGAAAGGTCGGCTCTATCCCCCTCTCTCTCTCACTCATACACACACACACGGTATAAACATCATAAATAGAATTTAGTATCGAACATGTTCTTCGTTAGGTTGGCAACAAATAGGTAAACATACCAAAGAAGATGAAACACGTGATCGAGTCGCAGTATTATGCTGTGAAAAGCAGTGTACGACGAAATAGTTGTATCGAGTGACAAAAGAACAATAGTCCACCACAAAAAATAGTGAGAAACATGGTGAACAGTGTGTGGAAGGTGAGAATACAAAGATGTGATTATATGGCAGTGATAAAAGTGGTAGTGCGGCCTCCAGACCAGATGTGAGGAAACGCAGGTCAGCAAACCGTAAGTAATTACTTTTTTTACAAAAAACCGCGAAGTCAACTGTTTGATAAACTGTAACTAACAAAACTGTATCGATATAGATCCCACTGATGATGCCTTAGAACAGGAGAAGGCGAAACGCGTATGGGATAAATAAAGTAACTAGCAGCAGGAAAGGGCAGTTTTATTTACAAAACAAATATTGATACGAGTCATTGCTGATAGTGTCTGTAAAAATCTTCGCACCTCGTCGGCTTGATATTTAATTGCTCATGGAAAAACTATTCCACCTGCTACATAAAATGTATGACGCACAGACGTCAAGATCACTGTAATAGTTCCATTTCCAGAGAAGACGGATGCTACCACTTCAGTAGGTCGTGGTTGTAAAATACTAACATTAACTGATAAAATTCTATCGAGCTTCCAGCCACGTCAAGTGATTTAAAATCCACCAACTTTCGGACGAGTACTCCTCGATTATAGTCATATGGTGACTGATGGGGGAGGAACTGAAAGACTGGTAGAACCTGACCTTAAGAAACATAAATTTGGCTTCTGGAGAAATGTGGTAACACGTGAGGTAATATTCACCCCGTCACTTACACAATCCAGGCACATTTATGTGACCACTGCTAGTGTTCGACGTCAACAAGCAATAATCACTCACAGACGGCAAGTGATATCACTAGCAATGAAAGGTATATACAGCGTGTCGGGGGGAGCGGAAACAGTGCCATAATGCGTCCAAAAGGGAATGATCATTGGCTTTTTCGCTGAGGGTGGAAGCATTTCAGAAACGGCCAAGTTTGTAAACACTTCGCATACCGCCATGGTTAAAGCACACCGTGCGTGGCAAAATAGCGCTGTCGAAATTTGTGGCGACAGGTAGCATTTTCAGATGAATCATCGGACAGATACTCCACCGGACAGATGACCGTTGGCATGTACAGCGTGAATGATCTGAAAGCAATGTGTCCAGACCGGAGGAGGGAGAGTTACGCTGTCGAGAACGTTCTCATGGCATACCCTGGCTGATATCGTCAGTCCGGAAGGTACAGTGGATTAACGCAAGTATGCATTTATCCTTGACGACCACGTCCAGCAGTGCACGTAGTTTTTTTCCTGCAGAAGGGCGTCTTCCAGTAAGACAATGTAACGTGTCACACAGCTCGTATTGCCCGTCCATGGTTCGAAGAGTACCAGGGTAAGTTTACCGTACTCCCCTGGCCACCAAACTTCTCAGATTTAATCCCGATCATGCTGCTCGCTGTATGGATTGTCAATCGGGTAACATCGCGCAGCTGGCCACGGCACTGGAATCGCATGACTCCACATCACCGTCGGTTCCTTTCTGAACCACACCGACTCTCTTCCTGCACATCCACACTGCCGAAGGTGTTTATTCAGGATTTTGACAGGCAGCCACATTCATGCATGTACAACACAATATAGACTGAAGAAAGGCAAACCTACGGTTATACCATTTGTAAATTGAGAGAAAGCTGCTGACAAATCTGATTGAAATACTCTCTATGAAATTTTGGGGGCATGAGGGATAAAATAGAGGAAGCAAAAGGTTATCTAAATCTTGTGCAGGTACTAGACTGCATTTATGAAAGTCGAAGGATATGAAAAACAAGCAGTCGTAGAGAAGGGAGTGAGACAAATTAACGTTCGAGGAGAAGAAATGAAAACTACACTCCTGGAAATTGAAATAAGAACACCGTGAATTCATTGTCCCAGGAAGGGGAAACTTTATTGACACATTCCTGGGGTCAGATACATCACATGATCACACTGACAGAACCACAGGCACATAGACACAGGCAACAGAGCATGCCCAATGTCGGCACTAGTACAGTGTATATCCACCTTTCGCAGCAATGCAGGCTGCTATTCTCCCATGGAGACGATCGTAGAGATGCTGGATGTAGTCCTGTGGAACGGCTTGCCATGCCATTTCCACCTGGCGCCTCAGTTGGACCAGCGTTCGTGCTGGACGTGCAGACCGCGTGAGACGACGCTTCATCCAGTCCCAAACATGCTCAATGGGGGACAGATCCGGAGATCTTGCTGGCCAGGGTAGTTGACTTACACCTTCTAGAGCACGTTGGGTGGCACGGGATACATGCGGACGTGCATTGTCCTGTTGGAACAGCAAGTTCCCTTGCCGGTCTAGGAATGGTAGAACGATGGGTTCGATGACGGTTTGGATGTACCGTGCACTATTCAGTGTCCCCTGACGATCACCAGTGGTGTACGGCCAGTGTAGGAGATCGCTCCCCACACCATGATGCCGGGTGTTGGCCCTGTGTGCCTCGGTCGTACGCAGTCCTGATTGTGGCGCTCACCTGCACGGCGCCAAACACGCATACGACCATCATTGGCACCAAGGCAGAAGCGACTCTCATCGCTAAAGACGACACGTCTCCATTCGTCCCTCCATTCACGCCTGTCGCGACACCATTGGAGGCGGGTTGCACGATGTTGGGGCGTGAGCGGAAGACGGCCTAACGGTGTGCGGGACCGTAGCCCAGCTTTATGGAGACGGTTGCGAATGGTCCTCGCCGATACCCCAGGAGCAACAGTGTCCCTAATTTGCTGGGAAGTGGCGGTGCGGTCCCCTACGGCACTGCGTAGGATCCTACGGTCTTGGCGTGCATCCGTGCGTCGCTGCGGTCCGGTCCCAGGTCGACGGGCACGTGCACCTTCCGCCGACCACTGGCGACAACATCGATGTACTGTGGAGACCTCACGCCCCACGTGTTGAGCAATTCGGCGGTACGTCCACCCGGCCTCCAGCATGCCCACTATACGCCCTCGCTCAAAGTCCGTCAACTGCACATACGGTTCACGTCCACGCTGTCGCGGCATGCTACCAGTGTTAAAGACTGCGATGGAGCTCCGTATGCCACGGCAAACTGGCTGACACTGACGGCGGCGGTGCACAAATGCTGCGCAGCTAGCGCCGTTCGACGGCCAACACCGCGGTTCCTGGTGTGTCTGCTGTGCCGTGCGTGTGATCATTGCTTGTACAGCCCTCTCGCAGTGTCCGGAGCAAGTATGGTGGGTCTGACACACCGGTGTCAATGTGTTCTTTTTTCCATTTCCAGGAGTGTATGAGGTTTGCCGATGACATTGTAATTCTGTCAGAGACTGCAAATGACTTGGAAGAGCAGTTTAACGGAATGGATATTGTCCTGAAAATAGGTTGTAAAATTAACATCAACTAAAGTAAAACAAAGTTAATGGAATGCCACCGAATTAAATCATGTAATTAGATCAGAAAATGAGATACTAAAAGTAGTAGATGCGTTTCAATATACAGTAAAAATAACTGATGATGAATGAAGTAGACAGGATAAGAGAAATTTGTTAACATCGAATACAAATTTAAATGTCTGAACGTCTGTCTAAAAGTATTTTTCTGCAGTGTAACATTATACAGAAATAAAATGTTTACGATACACAGTGTAGACAATAAGTGAACTGAAGATTTTGTATTGTAGTAATACGGAAGAATGTTGAAGATGAATTGGGTAGACCAGATGGCTAATAAAGAAGCTCCTACAACAAATGTTTTACGAAGTCAACCCGTTTCCAAAATAAGGGAATATGGTACCATACAACGCAAATCACTTGAGTAAGCACTAGAAAATGGTACATCACCGAAAATAGCTGATAGTGTGACAGTAAATGACTGTGATCTAAAAACAGCCAAAGTGGAAAATGGAACTGTACTAAATCATATTGTGGAATGAGAAATTTATGGTATAACACGACAGAAAGAAGGGATCGGCTTACAGGACATATCCTAATCATCAAAAGCAGTCAATTTTCTAACAGAAGGAAATGTTTGGAGTATATTTTGTTTAGTGAAGCTATGGTTTGACTGCAGCATGCAGATTCAAATTGATGTACGAGGTATATGAGAAAAGTAATGGGGCTCACAATCCTGTGAGCGATCTGCCAATGCTGCGTCGTTCTGCTTGAGTAGACAGGTGCCTTCAACCCTTCCAGAAGCTCAGTCATAGTTTCAGCTCCGTACAGCCATCACGTGAGTTTTGAGAGCGCCATGAGTGAAATTGTATTTTTGTTATCCGTTACGAAAGTGGAACAACAGAATTTAGAGCAACGTTGTGCCATCGAGTTTTGTGTTTAACTTGGGGAATCCACGAGTGTGGCCGCTGAAAAGCTGTAACAGATCTATGGGGAACATTTCTTATCGAGGCACAAGATTTTCACAGGTACAAATCAATTTTCCAAGACTGAGAAGACTGGATTTTTGAGTAGATCCAGAGACAAAGCAAAAAAATGAGAAGTGGCACTCCGAGACATATCTTCGACCGAAAAAATCTCTAATGAGCAGATCAAGGACCAATGCTGATTTGCTTTTTTGACAGTAGGGGCATCGTGAATAAGAAATTTGTTCCTGTAGAACAAAGTGTCAACCAAGTGTTTTACAAAGATATCCTTCAAAGGCTCAGGAAGAGGGTGAATGGAGTGAGACTGGACACTGCAGACAAGTGAATGCTGCAGCATGACAACGCCCTGTGTCACACGGCCACTTCCATAACGGAAATTTTGAACTTAAAAAGCATTCCTGTTATTGAACAGCCCCCCTATTCATCTGATCTGAGTACTTGTTCTTCCCTTTCAGCGCTGCTACCAAAGCTGGGAACAACGACTCCACCGGTGTACAGCTGCCAAAGGGAAGCTACTTTGAAAGGAACAATATTGTTGTTTGGAAAAAAATTTAGGTAGATAAAAATTCAGTCTCATTACATTTCCCACACACCTCTAAGGCTATCAGCAGTAATGAAAAGATGAAAAGCCATGCGAAATCCCCTATTCATTTCCGAACTGCCTCTTATGGAAGATCTCACTTTATCATTTGTAGATTGTGTGGGTGTGCACTGTTGGAGGATGGCGGTTTGGGGCAAGTCGAAAGCCTCTCGATAACAGCACAATCTCTTTATTACTTTCCAACTATTTGCCTTAATAGTTCAAGTACACATATGCTACATGACTGAAGGTGGACATCGTACAACAGACTTCAATTTTAGCTCGTTCGTACCTGGATCAAGACAATACAATGAATTATAGTAATGAATATTAAATATCATAGAAATTCTCAGTGCTTGAGCATAGCTTTTTGTTAAAAGTCCTATCATGTATTTTTAACTGTGTTTCTACTCTCTTTGTTTTTACCTAAATCGGACTTTGTAATAAGACAACACCTGAAGATGACGGTGGATCCACCTCGACGAATTTTTGCCTAGAAGTACAGAACATTTTCACCATGCCAAGTTACTCAACAATCTTACAATGACTGAAGATAAAAAATAAAACATACATAGTTTAGTAATAACAATATATCCAGAAATACAACACAATTAAATTACGACACTTACATTGAATGCATTTATGCGTGTCGTTTGGTTGCAACTCGTGAATGTATTAATAAAATAATGTAGTATTCATGGCGGTGAGCCAAAATACGTCCTATTTGCACAAGACCTAGAAAACAAAAGGTGCCACTTATTCTGCTAATAATATGACAATCAAAAATCTTAAAATGTTTCCAGCGGCTGCATAGCAGCGGACTATATCTATGCCTCAAATTATTTCTTTATTTTATTACTTATAATTACGTTTTCTGCTAATAAAAGCTCAGCATGCAAATGTCCCTTTAAAAGACCATGGTGATAAATAAATGTCATGTGGCTAGGGCCTCCCGTCTGGTAGACCGGTTGCCTGGTGCAAGTCTTTTGAGTTGGCGCCACTTCGGCGATTTGTGCATGGATGGGAATGACAATATGATGGTAAAGACAATACAACACCCAGTTCCTGAGCGGAGAAAATCTCCAACCCAGCTGGGAATCAAACCCGTGCCCCTTTGCATGGCATTCCGTCGTGCTAACCACTGAGCTATTGAGGCGAACACCCTGGTGATGAAGCGTTGTCGTGAAGAAGTCTGCATATCCTACACTCAGCCCAAAGGCAGAGTGGCTTTCCGTGCTAAACATTCCCAGTTGATCACATTTGGTGGCCGAGTTCCCTGGGTGTCGAAGCTTCCACCACGCACCACTGCTGCATTCATCCTAGTGTGTTCGTCTGCCACATCAGTTCCTGATGGAGTATGTTGTATTTCATTTTCCACATTACATTTTGCCTTCAATAAAATTTAAAAAAAGAACAAGAATGAATTTCATTTCAGTAGTTTACCAACTTGGTAAATACACTGACAAAAAAATAGCAACAACCAAAAAATAATTAATGTAGAATAACGAAATTTCCGTAATACATTTGGCTAGGTAACATATTTGTCAGTTTGTGGGATGGAGTTATAACCTTGTTGCACAGGGACAGGTAACGCTGTTTGTGGATGACGCTGGAGTTGTCGTCCGATGATTGGAAACATATCTGGTAATCGAGCAAGCCCAGGCAACATGTCAACAGTCTGTAGAGTATGTTGAGTTACAACAGCGATATGTGGGCCAGCGATATTATTTAGGAAAACATCCCCTGGAATGAAACTTCCGGGCAGATTAAAATTGTGTACTGGACCGTGACTCGAACTCGGGACCTTTTGCCTTTTGCGGGCAAGTGCTCTACCATCTGAGCTACCGAAGCGCGACTCATGCCCCGTCCTCACAGCTTTACTTCTGCCAGTACCTCGTCTCCTACGTTCCAAATTTTACAGAAGCTCAGATGGTAGAGCACTTGCCTGGGAAAGGCAAAGGTCCTGAGTTCGAATCTCAGTTTTAATCTGCCAGGAAGTTTCATATCAGTGCACTCTCCACTGCAGAGTGAAAATCTCATTCTAGAAACGTCATCCAGGCTGTGGCTAAGCCATGTTTCCGCAGTATCCCTTCTTTCAGGAGTGCTAGTTCTGCAAGATTCGCAGGAGAGCTTCTGTAAAGTTTGGAAGGTAGGAGATTGTGAAAGTGAGGCTACAATGTAGAGACCAGTGGTACTGATACACAATAAGAGTTACATCAGTGAAAACATAAATTATGGCGAGTAGCAGATTCAAAATACAACAGTCAAAAAAGAGTGCAAATAAAATAGAAATATTACTAATGACAAATAAAAATGTACTGCAGTTAATTTCTGTACCAAAGTACTAGCTTGAGTTATAAGCGTATAAGCAGTTTAACAACAATTAAGAAGGATAAATATACACTTATAGCCCTACAAATTTCTTTATTTTGCTTCTATGATCAAGAAATGGGACAACAAACACGTAACTATACAATTTTAAGAGAAATATTTAGTAAAAAATTTAAACAAGGGGAAATGTGATATTTTAGAAAAAATATCTAATTTTCAAGCACATGGATCAGGATGGTCATTAAATAGAATTATTGGTTTACAACTAGCATTTAATAATTATACTCCACAAAAAGGATCATCTTTACTGAGTTACCTAAAATAATAAAAAACAAAAAACTTGTATTAATATAAAAAATAATGATGAAAAAATCATTTCTATGGGCTATAAAAGCTTCTTTGTTTCCTGTAGATAAAGATGCTGAAAGAATAACAGAATACAAAAATGTTGGTCTGGGTCTTGATAAAAAAAATAGAAAATATCGATCATATTCCAAAAATAGAAAATATAATTAATATATCTATTAAAGTTTATTCATTTGTGATGAAGATGAAAAATATGAAGTGTATCTATTGAAAAATTACATAATCAAAAAGGAAAAACTTGTACATCTACTTTATTTTAAGAAAGATAATGATACAAATTATTGTTATATAAATAGGTTTTCTATATTTGTATCAAGTCAAATGACCAAACATACTGAAGTAAGATTTATTTGTGATTTATGTTTACTACATTTTAATAGTTTAGATCGACGCGCAGGTCGCCGAAGTGGCGTCAAATCGAAAGACCTGCACCAGGCAAACGGTCTACCCGATGGGAGGCCCTAGCCACACGACATTTCATTTCATTTCAATAGTTTAGAAAAATTAGATAATCATACACCAAATTGTATAGCTAAAACGCATTAAAAGTCGAAATGCCAAATAAAGTTCCATTTGCTATTTATGCTGATTTTGAAAGTTAACTTTTAAAAATGGGTAACTGTGAAACAAACCAGAAGAAATGTATAGAGTGAAATACCAAAAACATGAACCAACTGGATTTTGTTATTATATGAAATATGTAAATGGAAATTATAAAGATCCTGTTGTTTACAGAGGGCCAAATTGTGATAAAAATTTATTGAATGTATAAAACGAGTAGTTGAAGAAACTGGAAAAATTTATTATGAAATGGAAGAAATGAAACCACTTACATTTGAAGAAAACAAAATATATAATGATTCTAAATTTTGCATATTTAGTAAATGTAATTATACTAATCATAATAAGAAGGGTCATCATCATGATTGTCTAACTGGAAAATATATTTCTCCATTGAACAATAATTATAATTTAGAACTAAAACAATCTGATTTTTTAGCAATTTATTTACATAATTTATCTGGTTACGATTCTCATATTTTTGTAAAGGAACTTAGTTATGATAATAAAGAAGTAGAACTAATACCAAACAATGAAGATAAATACATTAGTTTTGGTATACACATACAAAAAATTTAAAACTGAGATTTGTTGATACATTTTAATTTATGAATTCTTTCCTGGATAAAGTTTCAACAGATAGATAGAAAAATCAATTAAAGACATTAAAGAGCATTTTTCTGCAGCATTATTTAATTTAGTAATTAGAAAAGGTGTATATCCATATGATTATATGGATTCGTGGAAAAGTTTGAAGAAACACGATTACCAACAAAAGAAAACTTTTATAATAAACTAAATCATTGTCATACAACTGATGATGATTATAAACATGCAAATTTAGTCTAGGAAACTACTACTTTAAATAAAAAACATAATTAAATAGTACACTACACAAATTTTATAGAATATTTATTGCAGAGAATGCAACTTACAAAAACACATAAAATTTTAATTTAAGGATACTAATTAGTTAAAGCAGTATATAGACTTAAGCACACAGTTAAGAACAAAAGCCACAATTAATTTTGAAAAAAATATCTACAAATTAATGAGTAATTCTGTATTTGGTAAAACAATGCAGAACATAAGAAAAAGACACGATTTAAAAATTAGTTTCAAATAGCGAAATATGTGATAAATTTGTAGATAAACAGAACTTTAAATGTAGAACTATATTTAATGAAAATCTTGGTGCTATTGACATGAATAAAACTAAAATAACGTTTGATAAACCTATTTATGTTGGATTAAGAATGATTGATTTATCTAAAGAATTAATGTATGATTTTCACTATAGAGTTATGAAACCTAAATATGGAGAAAAAATTGAATTATGTTATCATGGTACAGATAATTATATATTGATAATTGTAAAACTGAAAATTCTATGAAGATATGATATAAATTATTGATTACTTTGATACTTGAGATTATCCAACATATGATATATGTAATATTCCACAAGTAAACAAAAAAGTTGTTGGTAAAGTGAAAGATGAAAGTAATGGATAAGTAATTGAAGAATTTTGTGGTTTAATAGAAAAAATTTATGCATTTAAAGGTGGTGACAAAACAGAAAAAAATATAAAGAAATTAAGAAATGGGTTATAAAAATTAAAATAAGTTTAGAAATTACAAAGATTGTTTGTTTAACAATATAGAACAATACAGAAAAATTAATTTAATTAAAATTGAAAAAGATGAAATCTATGGAAATCAAGCAAACAAAAAAGCACTAAGGCCTCATTTTAATAAAAGATATCTACTGGAAAATAAAATATATACATTACCATATGGTTATTATGTGTTATTAGATTAATAAATTTATTTCTAAATAAAATTAATAATTTTCTTATATATAAAATTTTACTATATAAAATTTATCTAAGTAAATGGAAACTATTTACACTCCTGGAAATTGAAATAAGAACACCGTGAATTCATTGTCCCAGGAAGGGGAAACTTTATTGACACATTCCTGGGGTCAGATACATCACATGATCACACTGACAGAACCACAGGCACATAGACACAGGCAACAGAGCATGCACAATGTCGGCACTAGTACAGTGTATATCCACCTTTCGCAGCAATGCAGGCTGCTATTCTCCCATGGAGACGATCGTAGAGATGCTGGATGTAGTCCTGTGGAACGGCTTGCCATGCCATTTCCACCTGGCGCCTCAGTTGGACCAGCGTTCGTGCTGGACGTGCAGACCGCGTGAGACGACGCTTCATCCAGTCCCAAACATGCTCAATGGGGGACAGATCCGGAGATCTTGCTGGCCAGGGTAGTTGACTTACACCTTCTAGAGCACGTTGGGTGGCATGGGATACATGCGGACGTGCATTGTCCTGTTGGAACAGCAAGTTCCCTTGCCGGTCTAGGAATGGTAGAACGACGGGTTCGATGACGGTTTGGATGTACCGTGCACTATTCAGTGTCCCCTCGACGATCACCAGTGGTGTACGGCCAGTGTAGGAGATCGCTCCCCACACCATGACGCCGGGTGTTGGCCCTGTGTGCCTCGGTCGTATGCAGTCCTGATTGTGGCGCTCACCTGCACGGTGCCAAACACGCATACGACCATCATTGGCACCAAGGCAGAAGCGACTCTCATCGCTGAAGACGACACGTCTCCATTCGTCCCTCCATTCACGCCTGTCGCGACACCACTGGAGGTGGGCTGCACGATGTTGGGGCGTGAGTGGAAGACGTCCTAACGGTGTGCGGGACTGTAGCCCAGCTTCATGGAGACGGTTGCGAATGGTCCTCGCCGATACCCCAGGAGCAACAGTGTCCCTAATTTGCTGGGAAGTGGCGGTGCGGTCCCCTACGGCACTGCATAGGATCCTACGGTCTTGGCGTGCATCCGTGCGTCGCTGCGGTCCGGTCCCAGGTCGACGGGCACGTGCACCTTCCGCTGACCACTGGCGACAACATCGATGTACTGTGGAGACCTCATGCCCCACGTGTTGAGCAATTCGGCGGTACGTCCACCCGGCCTCCCGCATGCCCACTATACGCCCTCGCTCAAAGTCCATCAACTGCACAAACGGTTCATGTCCACGCTGTCGCGGCATGCTACCAGTGTTAAAGACTGCGATGGAGCTCCGTATGCCACGGCAAACTGGCTGACACTGACGGCGGCGGTGCACAAATGCTGCGCAGCTAGCGCCATTCGACGGCCAATACTGCGGCTCCTGGTGTGTCCGCTGTGCTGTGCGTGTGATCATTGCTTGTACAGCCCTCTCGCAGTGTCTGGAGCAAGTATGGTGAGTCTGACACACCGGTGTCAATGTGTTCTTTTTTCCATTTCCAGGAGTGTATAAAGATCAAATAAAATTTTACACAGTCAAATAAAACATAAAGATTAAGGTATACAAAAACTATAAAGATTGAATAACTTAAACAACGAAATAATGAAAATAAAATATGAAAGAATTAAAATGAAGATGAAAGTATTTAAGTAAATGATGGTAGAATTAAAATGAAACGTGAAAGTACTAAAGTAAAATTTGAAATAATTAAAGTACAAAATGTTTGAATTCAAAATTTGATGGAAATAGTTGATACTTATTTAAAAACAAATTAGTTATTAAACTGAATAATAAACTAACACTTTATTAGATTACTTTGTCTTTGTTTATCCAACTACACTCCTGGAAATTGAAATAAGAACACCGTGAATTCATTGTCCCAGGAAGGGGAAACTTTATTGACACATTCCTGGGGTCAGATACATCACATGATCACACTGACAGAACCACAGGCACATAGACACAGGCAACAGAGCATGCACAATGTCGGCACTAGTACAGTGTATATCCACCTTTCGCAGCAATGCAGGCTGCTATTCTCCCATGGATACGATCGTAGAGATGCTGGATGTAGTCCTGTGGAATGGCTTGCAATGCCATTTCCACCTGGCGCCTCAGTTGGACCAGCGTTCGTGCTGGACGTGCAGACCGCGTGAGACGACGCTTCATCCAGTCCCAAACTTGCTCAATGGGGGACAGATCCGTAGATCTTGCTGGCCAGGGTAGTTGACTTACACCTTCTAGAGCACGTTGGGTGGCACGGGATACATGCTGACGTGCATTGTCCTGTTGGAACAGCAAGTTCCCTTGCCGGTCTAGGAATGGTAGAACGATGGGTTCGATGACGGTTTGGATGTACCGTGCACTATTCAGTGTCCCCTCGAAGATCACCAGTGGTGTACGGCCAGTGTAGGAGATCGCTCCCCACACCATGATGCCGGGTGTTGGCCCTGTGTGCCTCGGTTGTGTGCAGTCCTGTTTGTGGCGCTCACCTGCATGGCGCCAAACACGCATACGACCATCATTGGCACCAAGGCAGAAGCGACTCTCATCGCTGAAGACGACACGTCTCCATTCGTCCCTCCATTCACGCCTGTCGCGACACCACTGGAGGCGGGCTGCACGATGTTGGGGTGAGAGCGGAAGATGGCCTAATGGTGTGTGGGACCGTAGCCCAGCTTCATGGAGACGGTTGAGAATGGTCCTCGCCGATACCCCAGGAGCAACAGTGTCCCTAATTTGCTGGGAAGTGGCGGTGCGGTCCCCTACGGCACTGCGTAGGATCCTACGGTCTTGGCGTGCATCCGTGCGTCGCTGCGGTCCGGTCCCAGGTCGACGGGCACGTGCACCTTCCGCCGACCACTGGCGACAACATCGATGTACTGTGGAGACCTCACGCCCGACGTGTTGAGCAATTCGGCGGTACGTCCACCCGGCCTCCCGCATGCCCACTATACGCCCTCGCTCAAAGTCCGTCAACTGCACATACGGTTCACGTCCACGCTGTCGCGGCATGCTACCAGTGTTAAAGACTGCGATGGAGCTCCGTATGCCACGGCAAACTGGCTGACACTGACGGCGGCGGTGCACAAATGCTGCGCAGCTAGCGCCATTCGACGGCCAACACCGCGGTTCCTGGTGTGTCCGCTGTGCCGTGCGTGTGATCATTGCTTGTACAGCCCTCTCGCAGTGTCCGGAGCAAGTATGGTGGGTCTGACACACCGGTGTCAATGTGTTCTTTTTTCCATTTCCAGGAGTGTATTATGTTAATTATCAAAACCTGCCAATTAACATAAACTTATTTTCTTTCTTTTTTTAAAACTTTTTCAACTAAGTACGCATCTGTTTGTTTTCTGTACGTCTTGTTCATAAAAATTTCCTTTTATATTTTTTTAATTGTATGTAATTGGATTAGAATAAATAACATCTTCAGTTTCAAGTATTTCTGTTGACGAATTAACTGTATATCCTTTTTCAACAAAACCTCTAAACTTACTAATTTTAACTTTATCACCTTTATTAAATTTAGGTTTTTCATTAGATAGAATATTACTTATTTTTAATTTTTTTAAATTTCTTTGTATTGTTTCCACTTTTATTGTAGAATGTTTTGTGTTATTGTATTTATCAATTAGATTTTTAACTAAATTTAACCATTTATAATTTCCTTGTAATACAAGATTCTTCCACTTTTTTCATTAAGCGTTTACTTAAACCGTACAACAACAGAAGCTTTTAGATCTGAAGAAGTTGAATAATGATTAATGTTATATTTGTTCATTAAATCTTTACATTCTACATTATAGAATTCTTATCATTACCTGCTTGTAAATTATTTTGCTTTCGAACTATTAAAATTTTTCAGAAGCATCAACTATATTTTTAGCTTTTTCAACTTTAATAGGAGCAGCAAATTCAAATTTTGAAGTACCATCAATTATTGTTAATAAATATTTATACCTCGGGCATGGATGTGTGTGATGTCCTTAGGTTAGTTAGGTTAATTAGTTCTAAGTTCTAGGATAGGATCTTTATAACCATTTATTTTTGAAATTTTTTTTAAACCATTGGAATACATTTCAACTGTATAGGTTGCCATAATCATCTATGCCAAAAGAAACAACATTTCTTCATTTACAATTCTTTCTTGTTTTATGTAATTTGTTAATTATATGTTGACGACTATTGTTTAAACATTTCCCCATTTACAAAAATTTTTGTAATAAATTTGCTATTTTTAGATTAATAAATTATTCAAATACCTTAAATTCCTTGTCTTCCATTTTTAGTTGTAACTCTATGTGTATTATGTGTTTCTGTAAATTTTTTACACTTCAAATAATTAATATGATCATCTTTATGAACTAAACGTGAATTGTGACTATTCATTTATATAGATAAAAAATTTATTAAATATTAAATTATTTCACAAAATACAAGTATATTTACATCTACAGCAACAGTTTTAGTAGACGCTTTTGAGGTTACAGTTTTAAAATTTGATTTGTGTGGTATTATTGATTGATTATTACAATTAATTTCATATAGCTTATCAGCTACCACTTACTGTTATATCAAAAGGATCAAAGTTTGAATTTCTATTTATATTTTAACCAACAACAAAAACTCTTTAATGTTTGAAATCATATTCAAATTTGAACATTTTCGTTCAATACCTGATATAAAAATGAATTCAATTATATGTTTATCATTTTCTTTACCTTTATGATTACTTAACATATCTAAGTATGGAGTGAAATGTGTTTTGGTAAAATATTTATGAAACTGTGTTGGAATGCTTGTATATGCAGGTTTTGTAATATATTCTTTTTCTAAGTATTGTTGGTTCACTACATCTTCTACATCATTTGGAACATTTATATTAACAAGTCTTTTTTTAAAAAACCAATATACCCTTAAGTTATTTTTGAAATTGCTTTAAATTCTTTTTGAAATTGTTTAATTGTATTAGTTGTCTTTGGATATATTGTTGATTGTAGTTGTTTATTACAATTTTCAATTTTTTCTAAATTGAATGTATGTGTAATAAGTACTTGTTCAGCTTGTTTTATTAGATGTAATTTATTCCCAAAAATGTCCATTTATTAAAATTAAAATATCACTAAAATTATTATTCTCACAATGCAATTTTGAAACAAATAAATGCATAAATGACCACATATTACTACATCAATATTTTGTATTCTTTTTATATTGTAGTAGTTTTCAGTTTTTGCTAAATCGTTAACTAATTGTTTTGGTATATTACCTCCAAATGAATCAAAAACAATTTTTTTATTAGTATTTTCAAAATAACAAATCCAATGTGTAGCAGAATTATCAGCTGTATCTTAATTTACTATACTACATTCAATTTTTAATAGTTTATTTACTAATTCATCAACCATGTAAACACCACAAAAGTGTTTAATTTTTAATTGTTTAGTTAGTTTTTCTATATAAAAATTACTTAATTAATTAGGATATTTATCAATTATGTTTTGAAAATTTTTTTGTTTTCATTATTCAGCTACAAACTTTTTTTCTATTTCTAAATTATGTCTTTTTTATGCTTCTAATTCTTTATCATTTTCTTTTTTGTTTAATACTGCATTTGCTGCAGATCAACCAGCTAATGAACCAATTATTGTTAATATGGTAATGTACCTAATTATACTGGAGCAAATCCACCTTCATGTTGTGGTAATCCTTTACCACCTTTTTTTGCTAAATATTAAATAATATTTTTAACAACAGGAATAGCTAATGTAACAATATAATTTCCACCTGTTTTTTTATCTTTTTTACGTTTTTGTGTTTCAGTTAACAATGGTACAATTACATGCAAATGGTCATTATATCAGTTAAATTTAATTGACTTTGGTTTAATTTTGCCACTACGTAGTAAAGTATAATCAATTGTAAAATTATTGATTTATATAGTTAAAAATTTAATACAAATTTCTTTTATAATTAAAAATACATAAAGTTAAAAATTTAGGAAGATTTATAAGGATACAAATTTCTTTTATAATTAAAAATACATAAAGTTAAAAATTTAGGAAGATTTATAAGGATTTTAAATCTGTAAAAATTTTCATTAAATTTAACATTAATTACCATACCTAATTTTCTTTTTCCATATATTATTCCTCTAACAGCTGTTGCCGCAACTTTTTCACCAAATGAAGCATCATTTGCGTACATTCTTTCTTTTATAGCATACTGACTTTCTTTATCAGCTGTATGATTCTTTTCTAAATCTTTATTGTCTCTATAAGCAATATCATGTTTTTTACAAGCTTCATCTAATGGTTTTATAATCTTATCACTTTTGGCAAATGTTTCTTATAATATTGTAGCTGGACCACAATAATTAGAACCTGGAAGATGAATTTCAAGTGATAATTTGTTAATTAAAATATTTAACAATCCTTTCCCATATTTATCACTTTTCCAAAATTTATGTGGAAGATTATTTAAAAAATTAATTAAATATTAAATTCCTTTTGGAATATCAATAATAAAATCGTTAAATGTACTTGTTAAAATTTGTATAATACTAAAGTTTTGATTGTGATATTTTTTATTTTTGGCTCATTCTTCACCATGAATTACTGCTAATCTAATAATTATTTGTCTAACGTCATTTAACCAAACATATTCAATAGATTGAACTGGATATTTTTTATTTAAAACTGATCTTATTTTATATCTGAAGAATCTATAGTTAATATTCTTCTTAAGTTTGGAAAATGATTTTTAACTAATGGTTTCATTAATATAAATGTTAATTACATTTACTTGAATTTATTTTATTTGTATTATTATCAGAATATAATGCTCCTGAATTTAGTAATATATCTGTATAACTTGATAAATCTTCACCATAAAACTTTTCATTTAAATCATCTATAGTAATTTGTTTTTCTGTTAAAAGTTTTATTAATCCATCTGTACCTTCATATGGATTTCAACAATTTTTAATTTATCACCATTAAATTCCATATGTTAATTGACATTATGTTTTAACATATGAACAGGTTTTAAATGAAATTCTTTATCTTCACTATGATTAATATACTTCATCATTCTTCCTCTAAGATTTTTTTTAGTTTCATATATCTTTTTAGTTTCATTTTGAGTAATACTTGATACTTTTCCTTCTTCAATATTGTCAGACCAATCTATTAATTATTTAATTGGTGATAAACCTTCAAAATCTTCTATATGATGAATCATTTGTTTTCAAGTTGTTTATGTTCTTTAATTTCTTTTAAAACATTATCACCTAAACCTTCAATACCCTGTATTACTTTTTCAACATTGTGAATAACAGGTTGATTTTCCTTAGTCATATTCTGTTCTTGGTTGTATTTTCCAAAGTTAAAATTTTTCTTTTAGCTCTTCAGCTTTCTTTCTATTTTTTTAGCTCGTTTAACAACTTATTGATCATATTTTGCAAACATTTATTAATGAAGAACGAATAATAATTATGTTTATGTTATTGTTAGTATTTTTATGAGTGTGTAAGTTGGTGTTTATGTTTCTATTTTTGTTAATATTTATATTTACGTCACTATTTATATTTATGTATATGTTGATGATTATCTATATGTTTATATTTAAGTAAGTATTTATATTTATGTTTATGATATTGATTTGTTTAATGTTAGAGTTATGGTTTCATGTTTTTTAATGTTTATGTAGTTAAAAAATGTTGTATTTTATTTTTAAAGTTACCTTCATTTATAAAATTTCTTCATTTAGACTTATCTAGAGATATCTATTGTTAAAAAACCAAATTCATCTTTCCAACATTTACATTTCTTTAAGATGACTAAACTTTAAATCTACACCAATAATTCATGATAAATATAATGTAAATTTGTATTATATCGTCGAAAAATATTTAACTACGTGTATTTTTGAATAAACCTATATACCATTTTGTTTACCTCTTGTAAAATATTCTCTCACAATATCTTGATTTTCCAATATAAAGTAAACTAAAACAACATCTGAATTATCTTCACAATTAAATAATGGAACAATTTCTTCCTTATTTTCAATACAAGTGAAAATATTTTCATTAATTTTATCTTCACTGTTTTACATTGTTTTATATATTTTTGATACTTAAGTTGTTCTAAAATTTTGGAATAAGCATGCAAATATTTAATTTAGTTCCAATTTAACCATCCTGGAGGTATAATTAAATTATCAATCATTAATATTGTTTCACCTCAATCACTTGGCCCAATTTTGCACATCTTATAAGATTTGGTAAAAGTTTACCATGTTTGTTTTTTATATTATTTTCTGGAATTCTTACTTTAGGTGCCCAATCTGTTTTGTCTATTTATTAATAATTTTTTCATTCATCTATATTTTTTATTTCATTAATAATTTTTTCATGATTTAAAAATTTTTCAGTATTACATAAGTAGATTATTTCAACTTAGTAATAAATCTTCTATACTTAGAAAAATATTGACTGTTCCAATACTAATTTTTAATTAATTCGTTTTTATTCAACTTTTTAACACCAAATATAACACCTAAAACAATAAGCTATATTTTGATGGAGAAGCAATAGAAATTCATGTATGACAATATATTTTTATAAATTCAAAAAAACAATTTATACATTTGAAAGGACCCAATACACATATTAAAGCATATGAAATTTTAAACAGAATTGTTATTGAAAATGATGTAAAATTGTATGTTGACATAGCAGAGAGTATTGGAAGATCAATGTAATGAAAAAGCTGTAGCTAAAAATGTTCCTGAAACAATTCATTGAAACATAATGCAGAATTTTGTGGACCTATAATTTATGAACCAAATTATGCATTAAATATTCCTATTTTTAATACAATTCAAGATTGAGAAGGTACTATAACTGATAAAAATAACAATTTCATTGACTTTAATGGTGGGAATTTAAGGAGATGGGACCTGGACAAACTGACTAAAACAGAGGTTGTAAGAGTTTCAGGGAGAGCATAAGGGAACAACTTACAAGACTGGGGGAAAGAAATACAGCAGAAGAAGAATGGGTAGCTTTGAGGGATGAAGTAGTGAAGGCAGCAGAGGATCAAGTAGGTAAAAGACGAGGACTAGTAGAAATCCTTGGGGACAGAATAAATATTGAATTTAATTGACGAAAGGAGAAAATATAAAAATGCAGTAAATGAAGCAGGCAAAAAGGAATACAAACGTCTCAAAAATGAGATCGACAGGAAGTGCAAAATGGCTAAGCAGGGATGGCTAGAGGACAAATTTAAGGATGTAGAGGCTTGTCTCACTAGGGGTAAGATAGATGCTGCCTACAGGAAAATTAAAGAGACCTTTGGAGAAAAGAGAACGACTTGTACGAATATCAAGAGCTCAGATGGGAACCCAGTTCAAAGCTAAGAAGGGAAAGCAGAAAGGTGGAAGGAGTATATAGAGGGTCTATACAAGGGTAATGTTATAGAAATAGAAGAGGATGGGAGATATGACATTGCGTGAAGAGTTTCATAGAGCACTGAAAGACCTAAGTCGAAACGAGGCCGCGGGAATAGACAACTTCCATCAGAACTACTGACAGCCTCGGGCGAGCCAGTCCTGACAAAACTCTGCCATCTGGTCAGCAAAATGTATGAGACAGGCGAAACACCCTCAGACTTCAAGAAGAATATGATAATTCCAATCCCACAGAAAGCAGGTGTTGACAGATGTGAAAATTACCGAACTATCAATTTAATAAGTCACGGCTGCAAAATACTAACACAAATTGTTTACAGACAAATGGAAAAACTGGTAGAAGTCGACCTTGGGGAAGATCAGTTTGGATTCCGTAGAAATATTGGAACACGTGGGGCAATACTGACCCTACGACATATTTTAGACGCTATATTAAGCAAAGGCAAACCAACGTTTCTAGCATTTGTAGACTTAGAAGAAGCTTTTGACAATGTTGACTGGAATATTCTCTTTCAAATTCTGAATGTGGCAGAGGTAAAATTCAGGGAGCGAAAGGCTATTTACAATTTGTACAGAAACCAGATGGCAGTTATAAGAGTCGAGGGACATGAAAGGGATGCAGTGATTGGGAAGGGAGTGAGGCATTGAACAACCAGTAAAGGAAACGAAAGAAAAATTCATAGTAGGTATTAAATTCCATGGAGAAGAAATAAAAACTTTGAGGTTCGCCGATGACATTGTAATTCTGTCAGAGACAGCAAAGGACTTGGAAGAGCAGTTGAACGGAATGGACAGTGTCTTGAAAGGAGGATATAAGATGAACATCAACAAAAGTAAAACGAGAATAATGGAATGTAGTCGAATTAAGTCGAGTGTTGCTGAGGGAATTAGATTAGGAAATGAGACACTAAGAGTAGTAAAGGAGTTTTGCTATTTGGGGAGCAAAATAACTGATGACGCTGGAAGTAGAGAGGATATAAAATGTAGACTGGAAATCGGAAGGAAAGCGTTTCTGAAGAAGAGAAATTTGTTAACATCAAGTATAGATTTAAACGTCAGGAAGTCGTTTCTGAAAGTATATGTATGGAGTGTAGCCATGTATGGAAGTGAAACATGGACGATGACTTGTTTGGACAAGAAGAGAATAGAAGCTTTTGAAATGTGGTGCTACAGAAGAATGCTGAAGATTCGATGGGTAGATCACATAACTAATGAGGAGGTACTGAATAGGATTGGGGAGAAGAGGAGTTTGTGGCACAACTTGACTATAAGAAGGGATCGGTTGTTAGGACATGTTCTGAGGCGTCAAGGTATCACCAATTTAGTATTGGAGGGCTGTGTGGAGAGTAAAAATCGTGGAGGGAGACCAAGAGATGAATACACTAAGCAGATTCAGAAGGATGTAGGCTGCAGTATGTACTGGGGGATGAAGAAGCTTGCACAAGATAGAGTAGCGTGGAGAGCTGCATCAAACCAGTCTCAGGACTGAAGACCACAACAGAACAGCAACAACAAATGGTGCTACTGTAACAGTTATTTTAGAAATATCTTAATAAATTTTTTTCTTAATAAATAAGTAATTGCTAAAACAATCTTCGTCTACATCATGAATAAAATTGAAAGTTATCAGTTTTGTTCATTTCCTGTTAATTAAAAAACTAAAAATAATTTAAATGTTCATATGAAAGATACAGAAATCGAAATAAATATTTGTGATGGTTGGCTACATCCAAATCAATCACAATTATACATGAATTTTAGGTTTATTGGAAATACAGATCATCTTATGTAACTAAAATATTTTTCTTTGTAACAATAAAAATAGGAAATAAAAAATCATCTTGAATTGAACATCCTTTTATTTCATCATCAGGTTTACTACCTCTAACTTGATCTGTTACTGACAAAAAAGTTTAGAAGAACATATTCTTAATACAGGAAAAATAAATAGTAAAAGAAATGAAGTACTTTATCCATGATAATTACTTGATGGATTTTTTAAAGATTATTAAGAAATTATGTTTGAAGGAAACTTAACTGTAGTTCATACACGTAGTTCATCTTCTGGAGATGCAATTTTACATTGGTTTGTTAAAATGATGCTGGTGTTGAAATAAATCTTACTCTTCCTAAAGAAGTTCCCAGTTGAACATATGAAATTTCATATAATTATTTGTAATGTGTATCATAAACTAGACTGATACACATAGTGAACTTGTAAGTTTACGATGTGTAATAGTAGGATATATATCGATAGAAAGTGTTCTGATATTGTTCTTGATGTATACTACTGAGGCTAGACTTCATTGCTCTTACCTCTTTCGTTTATTATCTTTTTGTGCATCATTACATTAATTGTTGCTATGCCAATTACATCTCTATTAGACTTTTGATTTTTCATTATTTAATTTATTTTATATGGGATAATTTTATCTATCTAATTTTCCACAATTTTATTATATTTTTCTGTCAACTGTCTTGGACTTGAATATCTGTAATCTCTAATAGAACTTGAAGTAGTCACTTCATTTTCACATTTTCTGCTAAAAACAGAGATACAGAGTCCTTTTGGAGCGTTTTTTGTGCCTGTTAACTCACTGTGCCTGCAACGTTTTCACACATATATGATATTTACAAAGTACAAAACACAGCGTTTCCATGCAAATTGCGGCTTCAATATGGGAATGCTACAATAGCGCCATTAAGCGGTTTAGTTATTTTTAGTAAGTTTCTGATTTTAACCGAGACCGTCTCTATATCGATTTCAGAAAGGTTACCTATCAGCTGCCACGCATTTTCTGCCTCTGAGCTAGGTGGCGGTAGGGGCTGCATGAAGCCTTCAAGAGCGGTTGAAGGGACTGTCATGTTGCAGTTGGCTTTGAGCTCACTTGTGTGAGGTTGCGGGAATTGCGTTGGCAGTCGTCTCTTTGACTGTCATCTCACTTTGTAAGAAAAGCTCCGGATTAACCGACAATATAAGTGTAATCCAGTGATATACAGACTGGTTGCAGTGTACTCTTCGCAGTTAAGCCGAGTTGTGCTTGTCTCAAAGTGTGCGTCAGAGCCTGGGTGGGACGTGAAAGTAAACCCTGGATTCCAGCTGGGTGGGTGCGGCTTCAGTGCTGTCAGAAACAACAACATCGACACAGTACAGAAGGAGATATTGACCCTCTGAAATTTCCAACTGGCTTTGTGGTGGATAGAAAGCTAGGTGAGAACCAAAACCAAGGAGTTCTTACATAACTCTATTTTATAGTGATCATCCATTCTTGTAATCTCATGGAAAGGAATGGGTGATGTCTGTTTGCCTGTAACTTTCGATGGCGCCTTGCGAGAACTGAATTTTGTAGTTTGAGTTGACTTCTCAAGCAGATCTTGTCTTTGTTCTTGTAAAATGCCTTAAAGCAAAAGCACTGTAACGTTCAGCTATGAAATTTCAAATGTGTTGTTCAGTACTTAAGGTTTTAAGGGAAATTTTTTAGTGTGTTCACTTTTAATAGTGCAAGTGTCTCTTTTGGGCTTTACTTGAGTTAAGTACCTTCATTATTTTAATAAACACTGGCCAAGGTACTTTCCTCCTTGTTTTAAAATTTTTGGGTCAGTTGGTAAAATAGAAGTCGTAAAATTCGCTCTAGCGTTAACCTTATTTAAGTAACGGATGTTCTATAAAGTTTTTTAATATGCAAGAGTATAAGTGGTATCTTGTTTCTGTTATAGACTAATTGCTGGTTGAAGGTTGTTCCAATGTTACCTGCCCGAGGGGCATCCACTGTCAGCGACATGTTTATGGGGATTGTGGAATCTGCTTGTGATTCAAGTGAACACTTATTTGAATTGTAGAATATTTTGATCATTTATTGTAAATCTTTAATTATAATAAAACGTCTCTTTGTAAAGCTTAGCCGGCCAGGTTGGTCGAGCTGTTCTAGGTGCTATAGTCTGGAACCGCGTGACCACTACGGTCGCAGGTTCGAAACCTGCCTCGGTCATGGATGTGTGTGATATCCTTAGGTTAGTTAGGTTTAAGTAGTTCTATGTTCTAGGGGACTGATGACCTCAGAAGTTAAGTCCCATAGTGCTCAGAGCCATTTGAACGATTTGTAAAGTTTACGGCCTCTGAGGATCAATTAGCTTCTAAATTTTAACGTAAATTGTCCTTCCTAGTCTTCTTACATTATCTACCCACTTTTTAAATGTATGCTTGTGATGTTTAAGTAATTTCTACCTGACATTTACTTATGAGCACTAAATTCTAAGCAATATTGAGGACATTCAGCCTAGTTAACAATCTTTTGATTATTGCCACAACTTGTTTGCAGCAATTGAAAATGAGATTATGTTGTCCGGAAAAATATTGTGGCAATAATCTCACAGTTGACAACTGGGTTGAATATCCTCCATATTGCGTGAATAACCATTGTACGATGGCTTCACATCAGTTATTAAATTTGGGTTAGTAGACTTGGGCTGTTCAGCAGTCAACCTACACGTTCCATGTTTTAACCTTTTGATTCATTTATTCAACTTGTAAAACAATTTTTCTGTTTACAACATTTTGGTACCCTTTTAGGGTGATATCAGTGATGATTTCCAAGTTATTTCTCAGTTTTTTCAATTTGCTACATTCTGGCACACAGTGTGGGTCGTCTTTTGCATGTCACTGCCATGTCATCTACCAGTTTTTCAGTTCATTACAAGTAATATAATTATTTTTTCTTGTACTGTGACTTTGAAAGTCGCAGTTGAGCTCAAACTAATGAATACGAGGGCAATTTTTTTCAACTTTCTGTCGGTCGTGAAATGAAAATGACAGTGCAAATAAAAATTGTTTTACTTGCAACTTTTAGCTACACCTTCCAGTTGCCCCTCTATCTACTCTCCGGTCCGACTTAGAAAATCTCAGGCATCCACCTGTGATTTCTACTAATTCCATGCTCTGGTCCGCTGCTAGTTGTTTACACCAAAATGCTGTCCTCATAGCGAACAGTTCCTGTGAGTAAAGACAAAAATTGTCACGACGAAGCAAACACATGACAGTTACATTATCTGGGTTGCATGAAATCTGGGAAGAGATAAGAGCAAGACAGGCTGAACCAAACTCCCTAACTAGTCCGTCATCACTCCGACACGATTCTAGCTTCTAATCCAGGTGGTCCGCAATAAATTGTACGAACGATGCCTCAATCAGTGTCCAGCGCTTAACGCCTACTCTAAGTGCCAACAGGTCACCTATGCTCATTTGAAAGCGCATATTACGCCTATCCGTTAGACTGACTCATACTTGCTTGTTTCGTAAATAAAAAACGCATTCTCATGCTGTACTGTATTTTATTTCTCCCAGACGCGTTTCGCCTTTTTTCAACTTTAAAGCATCATCAGTGGGATCTAGAATGATATAGTTTTGTTCTGATATGTGTTATTTGTAGATTATAAAACAGTTCATGTCTAGTTTTTTATGTAAACAAGTGATTACTTACAGTTCTTCGTGTTCTTAGTTGGCGTGTGCGTTTCCTCTCATCTGGTCACATGCTGGAGGTCGCACTACAGCTCTGTTTACGAAACATAAGCACGTTTTTTATGTTCCGTACTGTTATCTTCCCATTTTTCACCCTTCTTTGCCCTTACTGTTGTGATGCAATGTTAGTCTTTTATCACTAATTACATATATTTGATCGAAAGCTGTGTAAATACTTTGAGTTCATTATGTGTCTCATCCTGTTTGGTTTGTTCACGTGCATGTTGCCAACTTATGCTGAAAACTGATATCCATTCATTTCTGTTATGTCTGTAACTGTATCTCTCTCTCTCTCTCTCTCTCTCTCTCTCTCTCTCTCTCTCTCTGTGTGTGTGTGTGTGTGTGTGTGTGTGTATGTGTGTGTGTTTACGCCTGGTAGGGTACATAAGGAGCATGAACAGCATCAGATTATGTGGTGAACAACACGGAGATGCCGCGTACTAGTTTGAAACAGTGTTATAGCACCTGAAAGAGTTTGAAATTGTTCTCATTGTGAGTTTCCATTTGGCCATCTGGTCGAATCGTTCAAATCAAGATGTGGACTGCATGAGACCAGACGACAGGAATGGTCAACGTTCCGATCGACCAAACGTGGTCGTAAGGAACAATTCCCGTGTTGTACACCAATGTAGATCGTAGCTCTTTCACATCTGCGCCTGCCATCCGAGAACAAGTAATGGACCTACTGCGACACTCTGCGTCTTCCCGCACCGTCGGAGACTAGCAGCTACCGGGCTGGGTAAAGACCATCCCATGCGCAGATTGCCATCAACACCACAACACTTCATGTGCTTGTGTTTTGAGTGGGGCCAGGACTGGGAAACATTGACAGCTCATGAAATGCATGTATTTGTGTCGAGCGATTAATAGCATTTAGAGTATTCCGAATGACCTTACTAGGCGAGTATGGATGCGATCTTGGGGCAGGTGGTGACTGAGATAACTGTGGAAACACAACGGCACGTGAGGGACGGCCGGCGTCCCAATATGTCACTTCTGATGGAACACGTCAGTGTTCGTCCACACGTAGCACGTATCTCTGTGTCTGCTTGATGTTGGGGCTAGGACGATCCCAAATCTGTTCCAGATAGAACATGTGTGTGAACAACTCTGACATCAACCCTGTCCCAGTGCCATTAACGCCGATATCAAGGTCCAGTTACAGTAGTGGTGGGCCGCCTGGCGTCAGAAGAGGGTCATACTGGTAAGTTGGCTCATATGCCAAGTTCTTTGGAAATATGACTCGATTCTGTAATCAGCGAAATAACGTAACTTAGCCTCTCAACCCGTGAAGTTTCATTTAGTTCCACCCCTTCACTGTTTTTGTCAGGCAATGTGCTTTAGTCAATATTGTTAAACAACTGACTTAGTAATAAACAACTATTTACTGGTTCATAACAAAGAACCCTTTGATAAGGAGCATAGTTCAGCAACACTAGGCACACTCTGTCTGGTTTGTTTATCACCATACTTACCACGATTTTTGCAGTTACTCATATTAATTTTCTGTTCTCCTAATGAAGAAGCAGATCGTATCGATGCTTTTCGACTTTGACTCCTTGTATTACTAGACGACAGTTCCGAGGACACCAGATACTAACATTCTCTACCACTTACACGATCCTGCCTCCAAGCTCTTTGGTTTACTGACAGATGTTTAGGGAATGCTGCCAGCTTATGGTATAGACTCTGAAAAAAAAGAGAGTATGAATTCGGCAATCTTTGCAGGAGTCTGCTTGCTGTGTTATTTGCGTGCGACCACAATCAGCAACACAAAGACTTTTGACAGACGTCACTGTAATCAATTACTGGTACTACAACACTATCGGCCATCAAAACTCCTATTACGCACTAAGACGAATGTAGTACTTCTCTTTAAAACTACAAAAGTAACTTGCCGATAGTGTCACTGCTGTGAAAGGACTTTAATTTTGACTGTGATCGTGCACTAATGATTAAGGGAGAATTTTTCGTTATTCCAAAGAAAAACGGTCGGCAGCCTAATTAGGCTCAGTGGTACCAAGAAATTGTATTGTTCATTAAGAAAATTAACTATTATGCATGGCTCTACTTCGTACTAAATTCTGTTTTACAAATGGGACATGAAACACTAGCACTATCTAGCAAGTCTTGGAACAGTAATTTGCCATGAGAAACATAGATGGAATCTTAAAGTGTTTCGGCAACAAACTGTTTCACTAGTACTCACTGGCTGTACCGAGAATAAGGAAGATAATTTTCACCATAATATATCAGTTACTGAGGGAACAGCACAATTAATATGGACGTGATGAGCTTTTACCGTTTAACTATTGAAGAACACAGTCATAGAAAGAAACTTTGAATGGTTATATTAACTGATCTGTTTACTAGACATTTTCTTAGTGAACATTTACTTCTTTGCATCAAGTAGTTAATAAATAAAATACGTGGCCCCAGAATCTGTTATGGTCTGAACAGTGGCAGCCAATAAATTTTTAAATAACGTAAAAGCTGTTGAAACGACTGCTGCACTTCGCAAGTGCTTGTACTGTAATAATGATTGTAATACTGGCTGAACATTTAGCACGGGAACTCAGGAACGATTATATCAATTGACTGATGTCAGAACTGGACACTTGTGGCAAGATACAACATGACAACACTTTTAAACACAAATGCATGAAAATAAACTCTTTTTACAATCTTGTGCAATAGGTATTCATTATGTTGGCCCTTAAACTGCAGTGATTTTGTGATCACTTTTTTATTCAGTTACTGTTGCGTGAGAATGGAGATTTTGGCAAGAATGAAATTCGAGCAGACTAATTAGTTCTTTTCTTTGCATTTCCACTTTTACAAATCTTGAACTATTCGCGTATGAAAGTTTACGTGTAGTGTTTCAGAAAGAAAACTAACTGAACATTTCAGAAATTTACTATTCGAGAAATGTTAAAGAGCACTGTTAAAGCAATAAATGCTCTGCCGTTCAGTAAAACAGGACACTCAGATATATCGAATCACTCGGAAAACTATCCTGTCTAGGTAAATAACTAAGGAGTAATTCAAGATTCTAAACACCAAGATGAACTAGAAACAAATATTATTTGCATATAAAACAAATAACTGGTCAATGCAAGTAAATAATCCACGGGTAAAGCAAGCTGTTACTAATAGCGTCAGTTAAAAAGCCACTCTAAATCTCACAAAATTCACTGAACAAAGTAACTTTCCTGTTCAGAGTAACGTCATCAATAAGTAGCCGCAGACTGTTGTTCGTCATATACGTGTGGTAGTTTACGTATACGGAGAACAGCAATCGTCGCATTTCTAGCGTCACCTTTTCCTCTGACAAACTCTAGCTGTCCAAAACAAAGTACTGAGTGCTAATAGGAAGTATTCCAGCTAGATACATATTTGAGAGCGTATTCCACATATTCGGAGCTTTCTTAACAACGTATAATGTGGCATAGTGTTGAATGATTTCCAGGAATCTGTGCTTATGGGACCAGCCACATGGCGTGCATCCACGGTTCACAGAATATCGTTTGTGAAACAGGCGAGCTGTCTTTCGCCCGATGGATACATTCTAACTGATAATTTACGTACACAAGCTTTTGTATCTCTCCAGCAAACTCACTATTTTCTAGTTTCTTCCAGCAGACCGTCGTTAAGAATATTAGCGCACCATTTTGCGCATCCGTTCTTTTGCCCTTCTTATGCACGAGAGTTCCCTGCGCTTCTTTCTAGATTGTACGCTATGTGAGAAACTGAAGATAAATGTGAGCTAGGGAAGGAGCCAATGCCGCAGAGCACTTTCTTTATAATCGACTTGGAACCCCACCAGGACGTGCCACTTCAGTTGTTCCAGATGGTTCGGAAGCTTCTCGCTTATTTCCATCCGACATATTTGCTAGTTTGTGCTGCGGTCGGAGAATGGTAACTTTGTACTGTCTCTCTGTATCAAATACGTTTTCACATGCGAAATATAAGACTTCAGGTTTCCATTCGCTATCTTCTGTGCCCGTATCAGGCTGTTCGACAACATAATAAAGAGGCGCTTTCAACCTAATTAGCGATTTTCTGAGATTCTCGGAAAGATCTTTGAGTAACATGACTATGAATATTGTTATATGCTTCGTGAAAATGTCTCCTTAAAGACGCACGAATTTCTACAAAACTTACTTGAACTCAGAATGCAAGAATATCTCACTATTCAGTGTTTTCCAAATAACATTGCCGTAGTTTACGGACTATAAGATGCTACAGACTATAAGACAGACCTCAGTTTTTAAGCAATTTAAAAAAAAACAGTGTTACTATGTTTATTATTAGATTGCACAGCCAGACTTAAAAAAATTCTTAGTTTTTAAATCCAAACTGACCTTTAAAATCCTTGAAAATCGTCATCTCATCTTTCTTCTTCTTCTTTTCTTCTTCTTCATCTTCTTCCTCTTTGTCGTGATCTTTGTCCTCTTCGTGTATAATATGGTCCTCACTGCCATCGAGAGCGCTACTTATGCCGCACTTCTTGAAAGATTAAACAATAGTGTCTTCTCTCAATCTGGACCAAGACTGTTTTATCCACTGACACACTTGTTTGATTATAAGTCGTCTTAAAGCTCCCTTTGGTGTGAATTCATGTTGGGTTTCACCCACCATCCATTTATTCCTTTACTCTCTTATATACACTTTAAATTGTGTATTTATCGAGGTTTCAATTGTGAAGTAAGTCCTCCGGGAGTCATAGAAAGCTCTGTATTTCCCTATCTCCATTTTTCTTTCACAGAATTTTTCAGGTGACTACTAAACTGGTCTAGCACAAGAAGAGAACTCTTCTTCAATAACGCACCTTCCCTTCTCTCCCACACTCTATTAATCCATAATTTCATACCAGCCTTGTCCATCCAAACCTTGTCATGTACTTGAACAACAACACCTGGCGGTATTTCAGAAGGTTTTGGCATTGTTTTGCACTTGAAAATGATCATTGGATGAAGTTTAGTACCGTCAGCACAACATGAATGGACGACAGTGTAGTGCCGTTTTTCACGTCCACTTGTTTTTAAAGTTACGGTTTTAACATCTTTCAAGGCAACAGTTCTATTACTCGACACATAAAATGTCATAGAAGTTTCGTCCGTATTCACTATTTGGCTTAGTTCCACAACGGTTTTCTTTCGATGTTGAGTAATAAAGTGACGGAAAAATAATAGTTTCTCTTCATACACTTGTGACACTTTCTGTGATATTTTGGTTTGGTTGGCATGTTTAGTCTATGACGCTTCATAAACTTGTAGCACCAACCAACTTCACCCTTAAAGTCTGTTAAGTTGCGCTGTAGCGCTAGCTTACGAGCGTGTATTTGATTCATTTTGTTTAATCATCCATTGCCATTTTCAAATGGTTCAGATGGCTCTGAGCATTATGGGACTTAACATCTGAGGTCATCAGTCCCTTAGAACTTAGAACTACTTAAACCTAACTAACCTAAGGACCTCACACACATCCATGCCCGAGGCAAGATTCGAACCTGCGACCGTAGCAGTCGCGCGGTTGCGGGCCGAAGCACCTACAGCCGCTCGGGCACCGCGGCCGGCCATTGCCATTTTGACAGTGTCCTTGAATCCATTTGAATACGTCATCTTTTAGTTTTGGCCATTTTGCAGTCAGTCCCCTATTTGCACATTTAGTCTTCCTTATTTTTTTGAGCTGTTCTTTACGAGCCCACCACTCGCGAATGGCTGTTTCACTAGGTGGAAATGCCCGCTCAGCTGTTCTGTTTCCATGTTCTTGTGCAAACGCTATTACATCATATGAATACCTTTTATTTTTTCCACTACGAAACTAGCCACTAATATAAATATTAATATAAATTAACACAAATCACTTTCAGTTCAAGCTCACTGGCAGAGTAGTCTACAATTATGCATTATAGGCTAGACAACGTTCCTGGTTTGTGATGGCGGGGCGGGAGAGAGACAGCCTTAGCAACTCAGTTCCGTCACATCAGTGCACGGCTGGCTGCCAGTTGAATCCAGTGTTGCCAGATAGAGATAGATTTCCAGCGGCGCCGAATATATGGCAATTTTTAAGACTGGCAGGAATTGTCAAACACTGGACACTGTATGTCAATTTCGAGTATAAGACGCAACTGAATTTTGGAGGCAATTTTTCGAAGAAAAAAGTGCGTCTTACGGTGCGTAAAATACCGCAGAGCAAGATGTATCTTTCCCAGTCTTAATCGACTTACTCGACACTAATTATCCAGAACCATGACATGATAAGTTTAAATTTTGGCCACAACTCCTCTACGTCCATCTGATTTGAATTAAATAACGTCCTCAACTTTTGTAGTCCTGTCTTCCTCAGTTGCGTGTAATATTAGGGTATATTGATAATCTTTACTTAAGCGATCAATTCATAGTGCTGTGGAATGTGGGAAAAAACCGCAAATTGGCATTCACAAGAAGAAGAACAACACCAAAAATGGAACAGGAGCGTAATATGTAAGAAATTGTCCACGCAACCTACCACTGATGATGCCTTGCAGAAAATAAGGCGAAACGCGTATGGCACTGAAATTGTGTTTTATTCAGTTGCTGTCAGACGGACCAGAAGTAAAAGTTATCAATATACCGTAAATAACGTCCATTCGTTTTGTAAATAGATTATTAATTTTCTTATCCTTCTTGATGGATTTGTTTATTCTGGTAACCTACGAGGCTAATTTCGGCCTTCTCACTGACGCTGTCGATGAGGTCAGCCAAAGGGTATAAAATATTTTGTTACGTATGAGCAGTCGAACTAGTTGCTAGAAACGGTTTTCGACGAAAGTCTTCGAAACCATTTCACAAGATAGTCTGTCCTTTCCGTCGGCAAGGACAGCATAAATATAGTCCATGCTTAGTAATTTACAGTCTCACTCAGCAGCTGCTGCATGATCAGGGTATTTTTACACAACAGAATTTAGATTTCCTGAGAATGACTAAACAGCTAATGCGACAGAAACGGTTGGCCAGTAAAAATACCCTATTAATTTGAGAACACTTCCAGGTAAATTTGCAGCTGGACTGAATTTCTTCTTCGCTGGACAGACCAACTTCATTTAAGGCGTATACCCTCCCCTTCCCTGATACTCTGTCTTTCCAATATATATTGCGTGTCTCGTTGAATATTTTGGGAAACATCCTACTTGGGTTTTCACCTAACTTTCGGGTCATAGTGTAAGTAGTATAAGGGGGAGAAACAGCTGACATGAACATCGGCGAATTTAGCAACTTTGTTGCGAGTGGTTCGGCAGTTAACTACTAGAATCTTGACATACTCAATAGCTGTACTTCGTTGTCAATCCTCATTCGCTATTGTATTAGTCTGGCGAGAATTCACTAGATGACATAGAAATTCGTAAACTACGTACGCTCAATAGGTACTGTACAATCCATATTGCTGAATCCACTGTGTACTGCACCCCTGAGCTGTCAAGTAGATGTGAGCTATGTAGTGTAGTTCCAGAATTATGGAGCCAAGATTTTCCGTGGAGTCGAAGGAACATCTGTTGAGGCCATCTATCCGGTTGTAAAGCAGAGGATTCCGAACAGCTCCGCATAAAATACTGCGAGCGAAGCACCTTGAGCGCCTGAAGAAACTGGTGACGACCTCAGAACCCAAGCGACAGGCATAACTAGTTGCGACTTGTGCTATAAGTTGGAGAAGACTGCACCCTGCATCGTTTATAACCGCAGACAGTGTGTCTTTCATCGCTGAGAGGGGACTCCGACAGGCATACCGAGTGCACATTAGTTCTTTTTTTCTATTTTCGTGAGGGGCCTGCTCCACGTGGGTTTCTGGAACGTGCTTAGTGAGGTGCCACATGTCAACTGTTTGGGCGAATGGCAGAGATTAGGCGGTCAGTCTTCCTGTTCGCCCTGTGTCCTGAGAGACACATGCCATGCATTCGAAGATGCGAAGCTGGTACTTTTTGCCGACGATACAAGTATAGCTATCACACCCAAGAGACAAGAATTAACTGGTGAAATTGTAAACTATGTTTTTCAGAAAATCATTAAGTGGTTCTCTGCAAATGGGCTCTCATTAAACTTTGACAAAACACAGTACATACAGTTCCACACAGTAAATGGAATGACACGATAAATAAATACACGCTTCGATTAGAAATTGGTAGCTAAGGTAGAATATTCAAAATTTCTAGGTGTATGCATTGATGAGGGGTTGAACTGAAAAAAAAAATCACACTGAAGATCTGCTGAAACGTTTGAGTTCAGCAACTTATGCTATTAGGGTCATTGCAAATTTTGTCGATATACATCTCATTAAATTAGCTTACCACGCCTATTTTCATTCTGTGCTTTCGTATTGCATCATATTCTGGGGTAACTCATCATCGAGTAAAAGAGTGTTCATTGCACAAAAGCGTGTAATCAGAATAATTGCTGGAGCTCATCCAAGATCATCCTGCAGACACGTATTAAAGGAGTTAGAGATCTTCACTGTAGCCTCACAATATGTATATTCACTTACGAAATTTGTTATTAGCAATCCGAACGAATTCAAAAGTAATAGCAGTGTACATGGCTACAACACTAGGAGAAAGGATGATCTTCACTACTCAAGGTTAAATCTAACTTTGGCTCATAAGGGGGTGCATTATGCTGCCACAAAAGTCTTTGGTCACTTACCTAATAGCATCAAAAGTCTGACAGATAGCCATATAGCATTTAATAGGAAATTAAAAGAATTTCCTAATGGCAACTCCTTCTATTCATTAGATGAATTTTGGATATAGTAAGTGGGTAATTTCCCCAACCCCCACAAAAAAAAATATAAAAAAAAATAAAATTAAAGCCGGCCGGTATGGCCGTGCGGTTCTAGGCGCTTCAGTTTGGAACCGCGTGACCGCTACGGTCGCAGGTTCGAATCCTGCCTCGGGCATGGATGTGTGTGATGTCCTTAGGTTAGTTAGGTTTAAGTAGTTCTAAGTTCTAGGGGACTGATGACCACAGATGTTAAGTCCCATAGTGCTCAGAGCCATTAAAATTAAAAATATTAAGTGTCATGTAATACTTCGTGTAATTTAATATCTTGTATGGACACCTTTTATTAACCTGTCACGTCCCACGTCATTACGAAGTGTCGTATTCATGATCTACGGAACAGGTACTAATCTAATCTAAATCTTCACAGCCTGTCGTGACACTAGCGCAGCGCAACCAGGTACATTGGCGGGTGCCAGAGTAGCAAAACTCATGAGCGGAACGTGCGACACTTGAGTTGCTCCGATGTGGCGCTACACACCCTGACAGCCTCCGTACCAGAGCTCACTGAAGCGCACCAGTGAAGCGGCGCTCGACTAAACGCCAGTTCGAATTCTGGTGGTGGATGAAACTACTGCATGTAGCTGGCACGTGGAGAGGAGACGATGTAGAACTCGTCTGGTCAATGTCTTGGATTAAATTCCAAATCTCTCCACAGTGTCTCGCGGAAAGTGTGCACGGGTCTCTGCTGATGGTGATCCGTCAGTCGGGTGGGGGCGTTAAGATCGGCGGCCCCTTTGGTGATATTCAGTAGGAACTGGCTATGTGGCAGCATTAGGTTTCACCCTCTCCTGTCTCCAGTGTTTCCATACGACATAGGCAACACCACGGCGTACACGCTTCCATTACGCTCACCTACAGTAAACAATTACACATAAGATACAACTATCACACATCCGAAAGGAAAGAGGCCAGTGTGTGAGAAGGAACAAACACTTTCCGACCAGACGGCTGAATCTACCACTTTGGGTCTCCCAGTGAACAACTTACCCCACGACAGCTGTCTGGTACCGGTTTATGGTATCATACAAAGATCGCGGTGCCATACCAGAGTCAGCAAATCGCATCCATACCAGAGAAGTTATAGACATCTCCCTGTAGTTCGCACCAACGAATGGAAGGCGCTGGTGGAGCCACGCTCTCACTCGCAGCTTTGCACCACAACCGCGCGGAGGATGAGATCTACATCTACATCTTCATCTACATCCATACTCCGCAAGCCACCTGACGGTGTGTGGCGGAGGGTACCTTGAGTACCTCTATCGGTTCTCCCTTCTATTCCAGTCTCGTATTGTTCATGGAAAGAAGGATTGTCGGTATGCCTCTGTGTGGGCTCTAATCTCTCTGATTTTATCCTCATGGTCTCTTCGCGAGATATACGTAGGAGAGAGCAATATACTGCTTGACTCTTCGGTGAAGGTATGTTCTCGAAACTTTGACAAAAGCCCGTACCGAGCTACTGAGCGTCTCTCCTGCAGAGTCTTCCACTGGAGTTTATCTATCATCTCCGTAACGCTTTCGCGATTACTAAATGATCCTGTAACGTAGCGTGCTGCTCTCCGTTGGATCTTCTCTATATCTTCTGTCAACCCTATCTGGTACGGATCCCACACTGCTGAGCAGTATTCAAGCAGAGGAAGGCTCTGGCCAGCTCGTGACTACCGGTCAAGAAGACAACATTGACTACTTAGGTCACAAGAGGGACTAAAGTTGTAAATGTAGTGTCGTTAAGAACCTTGTAAACTTTGTATGCCAAGAGAAGAGTTTTATAAGGTGGGCATCAAGTGATGATTTAATATTTAAAGACAGTTGTAAATATTCAGCACATTCCTGTGGTAATGTATCGTACAAACTTATGTAAATATTTTTATATTCTTGTAATAAAGTGAACTAAAATTCTGTGTGTTGTAATTCCGATCGACCGTTTCACAGAGCAATCAAACAACCTACAAAAATGTTCAAATATGTGTGAAATCTTATGGAACTTAACTAACCTTACACACTACTTAACCCAAATTATCCTAAGGACACCCATGCCCGAGGGAGGACTCGAACCTCCGCCGGGACCAGCCGCACAGTCCATGACTGCAGCGCCTTTAAACCGCTCGGCTAATCCCGCGCGGCAAAGAACCTACAGTTATGACCCGACGAGTATAGTTTCTTCACGTCATAACACGGTTCGTAGTGACCAAATGGCATTGAGCTTTCCATACACCTCCTGAATCCGTATGCAACAGGCATACTCGCTCTTTCGTCTTGCTAGTAAAATGTTAACTGCAAGAAGCCTAATGTAAGTCTGCAGGCCTTCGTGGCTGTTGTCACCGAAAGTAAAATATTCTAGATTGTTAGGCTGCGCCACACTCGGTTTTCAGTCAGTCGTGGACACCAAAAGAGTCTGAAGAAGATCCTAGTACAAGGGTCGAAACGACGATCATACAGAAGAAATATGACGCGGCCTGCCTTCAGCAACAAGAAGCCTTTATTTTTTTCAATCTAGTGGAATTCTTTCAAATGATAGAGCACAGCAATCAATCGTCTCCTTTTCTTTCAGGTTTTATTAGGCAAATCTACATTTCGGCTAGGCCCCAACCATTATCAGTGCACTGTTTCATGGTACCAATGCATGTCCTAGTAAGTCATTCCCCTGTTTTTCGGAGTTCGGTCACAGTTTGTTCAGGACTACTGTAGTCTTGAACGAGCTGTGACAGAAGCCTGAACAACAGGGGACTGACGTACTAGGACATGCATTGGTACCATGAAATAGTGCACTCATAATGGCTAGGCACTAGTCGAATTCTAGATTTGCCTAATAAAACCGAAAGTGAAAGGACACTGATTGCTGTGCTCTATCACTTGAAAGTCATATCACAGTAATTGTAATTGAGTGCACCCACATTCGTAATGGAAGGTAACCTGATACCAGAAATCTATTCAAGAACTGCAGGAAGGCAGACCCTCAGCTGCAACTAACGTCTGTGACCCTTGCATCAGTTTGCTAGACTGTAGCGCTGGAGTTACTACAAAGCTATACTACTCAAACATAAACTACCACGGTGAGTCAAATGAAAACCTTAAATTTGTAATAACAAATCGAAATTTGGCGCCGTTATCCTGTAAGTTGGTAAGCGTGCTACAAACAGCGCGGAATGGCCTGTAGGTGTCAGCATAGTGCAGATGCACACATACCGTCGCAGTATCAGTATAAAGATGGCCGCCCACTTCCGACCTGCACCACGGAAGAACAGCGTTCTATTATTCGGTTTCTGCGTAGTGAAGGTGTGGAACCTATTGATGTTCATCGACGAATAAAGGTTCAGTACGGTGATGCATGTTTGTCACAGCAGCAGGTCTACGAATGGAGTAGGAAGTTCGCAAATGGTGTGACTTTAGTGGAAGATGCTCCTCGTTCAGGTCAGGCACAACGAGTTGTGACTCCACAGAACATTTCAGCAGTTGAAGCCATAGTGAAGGAAAACTGCCGAATGACACTGAATGACACTGCAGCATGTTTACAGATTAGTCATGGGTCAGCACACCACATTGTGCATGATGTGCTCCAGTTTCACAAAGTCTCTGCAAAATGGGTGCCACGGTAGCTGACTCCTGAAGTGAGAGAACGACGTGTTGATGCTTGTGAAGAACTTCTTCGGCGCTTTGAACGAGAAGGTGATGGCTTCCTTGTAAGAATCGTTACTGGGTACGAAACCTGGGTTCACGTCCACCAATCGGAAACGAAGAGAGTGAGCAAGGAGTGGCGCCGTTCTTCATCTCTAAAACCAAAGAAGTTTCGAACAGAACCATCAGCAGGGAATATTATGCTGATTCTCTTTTGGGACGAAAAAGGTATCATTTTGGAGCATTACATGCCTAGAGGAACCACTGTCACCAGTGCATCATACACAGATCTCCTAAAAAATCATCTGCGGCCTGAAATCAAATCAAAGCGACGTGGATTGCTGTCAGCAGGAGTCCTTTTGCAACATGACAATGCAAGGCCCCACACTGCCAGTTCAACAGTTGCAACAATCGCAGACCTGCATTTTGAATGTCTTCCTCATCCACCATACTCACCAGACCTTGCCCCAAGTGATTTCCATATGTTTTGACCATTCAAAGACGCAGTGGGAGGAAAGAAGTTCCGTTCTGATGAGGAGGTACGCCATGCGGTGCATGAGTGGTTGCGCGGACTACCAAAAGATTTTTTTTTCTAAAGGAATTTATGCACTTTGTAAGGGATGGAGGACTTGCATTGAGGGTAGGGTAGATTATGTTGAAAAGTGATACAGCTTTGTATCACTTCTGCACAATAAATAATATTTAAAAAAATATTTAAGGTTTTCATTTGACTCACCCTCGTACAAGAGAAGGAAACAGACCTTGGTGGCTGGCATTCTTTATCACTTCAGGGAGCAGCCCGAACCCAGTAAGAATCTCTTCCTATCCAAAGCGATATACATTGTTAATACCAATAAGAGCCACCAGCTGCAGTTGGCTGCAACCTATGCTCATCATGGCATCTGGAAGCAGCCTTTTCACATCCGGAACGATTCTTCCCTGTGTGCACACAGATTGCTCACTGGATTCCTTCTCATCACTGAGAGCCGTATCCATAGGGGGGTCACATTATGCACCTAATGTAGCATCTTCTAACTACCAATGAACTTAATCTTTGAGAGTGCCAAAACCTTGTGGGCCGAGAGGCTTCCTCTGGATCAGGACGAGTGACTGTATTTGGTGCAGAGACTTTGTCATCCAGATAGCTACTGACAGCTTTTCATCAGACGAACTGCAAGTCTTTTGCTCTCTGCCACACCTTGGAACAATCTTCCACTCGACCACAGCTGAAGGGTCAACCTTGGTGCAGGCAGTTGATGGGGCTTCCACAGTAGTGGACAAATCAGAAGACACGTGGGGCATACTACATCTACATCTACATTTACACTCCGAAAGCCCCTCAACGGTGTGTGGCGGAGGGCACTTTACGTGCCACTGTCATTACATCCCTTTATTGTTCCAGTCGCGTAGGGTTCGCGAGAAGAACGACTGCCGGAAAACCTCCGTGCGCGCTCGAATCTCTCTAATTTTACTTTCGTGATCTCCTCGGGAGGTATAAGTAGGAGGAAGCAATATATTCGATACCTCATCCACAAACGCACACTCTCGAAACTTGGACAGCAAGCTACACCGCGATGCAGAGCGCCTTTCTTGCAGAGTCTGTCACTTGAGTTTGCTAAACATCTCCGTAACGCTATCACGCTTACCAAATAGCCCTGTGACGCAACGCGCCGCTCTTCTTTGGATTTTCTCTATCTCCTCCGTCAACCCGGTCTGGTACGGATCCCACATTGATGAGCAATACTCAAGTATAGGTCGGAAGAGTGTTTGTAAGCCACCTCCTTTGTTGATGGACTACATTTTCTAAGAACTCTCCCAATGAATCTCAATCTGGCAACCGCCTTACCAACAATTAATTTTTTATGATCATTCCATTTCAAATCGTTCCGCACGCATACTCCCAGATATTTTACAGAAGTAACTGATACCAGGGTTTGTTCCGCTATCATATGATCATACAATAAAGGATCCTTCTTTCTATGTATTCGCAATACATTACACTTGTCTATGTTAAGGGTCAGTTGCCACTCCCTGCACCAAGTGCCTATCCGCTGCAGATCTTCCTGCATTTCACTACAATTTTCTAATGCTGCAACTTCTCTGTATACTACAGCATCATCCGCGAAAAGCCGCATGGAACTTCCGACACTATCTACTAGGTCATTTATATATATTGTGAAAAGCAATGGTCTCACAACACTCCCCTGTAGCACGCCAGAGGTTACTTTAACGTCTGTAGACGTCTCTCTATTGAGAACAACATGCTGTGTTCTGTTTGCTAAAAACTCTTCAATCCAGCCACACAGCTGGTCTGATATTCCGTAGGCTCTTACTTTGTTTATCAGGCGACAGTGCGGAACTGTATCGAACGCCTTCCGGTAGTCAAGGAAAATAGCATCTACCTGGGAGCCTGTATCTAATATTTTCTGGGTCTCATGAACAAATAAAGCGAGTTGGGTCTCACACGATCGCTGTTTCCGGAATCCATGTTAATTCCTACAGAGAAGATTCTGGGTTTCCAGAAACGACATGATACGCGAGCAAAAAACATGTTCTAAAATTCTACAACAGATCGGCGTCAGAGATATAGGTCTATAGTTTTGCGCATCTGCTCGACGACCCTTCTTGAAGACTGGGACTACCTGTGCTCTTTTCTAATCATTTGGAACCTTCCGTTCCTCTAGAGACTTGCGGTAAACGGCTGTTAGAAGGGGGGCAAGTTCTTTCGCGTACTCTGTGTAGAATAGAATTGGTATCCCGTCAGGTCCAGTGGACTTTCCTCTGTTAAGTGATTCCAGTTGCTTTTCTATTCCTTGGACACTTATATCGATGTCAGCCATTGTTTCGATTGTGCGAGGGTTTAGAGAAGGAACTGCAGTGCGGTCTTCGTCTATGAAACAGCTTTGGAAAAAGGTGTTTAGTATTTCAGCTTTACGCGTGTCATCCTCTGTTTCAATGCCATCATCATCCCGGAGTGTCTGGATATGCTGTTTCGAGCCACTTACTGATTTAACGTAAGACCAGAACTTCCTAGGATTTTCTGTCAAGTCGGTACATAGAATTTTACTTTCGAAATCACTGAACGCTTCACGCATAGCCCTTCCTACGCTATCTTTGACATCATTTAGCTTCTGTTTGTCTGAGAGGTTTTGGCTGCGTTTAAACTTGCAGTGAAGCTCTCTTTGCTTTCGCAGTAGTTTCCTAACTTTTTTGTTGAACCACGGTGGGTTTTTCCCGTCCCTCACAGTTTTACTCGGGACGTACCTGTCTAAAACGCATTTTACGATTGCCTTGAACTTTTGCCAGAAACACTCAACATTGTCAGTGTCGGAACAGAAATTTTCGTTTTGATCTGTTAGGTAGTCTGAAATCTGCCTTCTATTACTCTTGCTAAACAGATAAACCTTCCTCCGTTTTTTTAATATTGCTATTTACTTCCATATTCAGGGATGCTGCAACGGCCTTATGATCACTAATTCCCTGTTCTGCGCTCACAGAGTCGAAATGTTCGGGTCTGTTTGTTATCAGTAGGTCCAAGATGTTATCTCCACGAGTCGGTTCTCTGTTTAATTGCTCGAGGTAATGTTCGGATACTGGATTCAGTATAATTTCACTCGATGGTCTGTCCCTACCACCCGTCCTAAACATCTGAGTGTCCCAGTCTATATCCGGGAAATTGAAATATCCACCTTAGACTATATCATGCTGAGAAAATTTGTGTGAAATGTATTCCAGATTTTCTCTCAGTTGTTCTGCCACTAATACCGCTGAGCCGGGAGGTCGGTAAAAGGAGCCAATTATTAAGCTAGCTCGGTTGTTGAGTGTAACCTTCACCCATAATTGTTCACAGGAACTATCCACTTCTACTTCACTACAGGATAAACTACTACTAACAGCGACAAACACGCCACCACCGGTTGTATGCAATGTATCCTTTCTAAACACCGTCTGTGCCTTTGCAAAAATTTCGGCAGAATTTATCTCAGGCTTCAGCCCCCTTGAATCCCTACATCTGGCCCTTGACACTGATGCCCATTGGAAACAGCCTCAAGTTGTGTGATCGTAGTCAACACCGCCTTGAGCTGTGAATGAAGTATCAGTAACTCATCTCGCATTTGAACTCAGCAGTCGCAGTTACTATCCATACTAAAGATGGGGGGGGGGGGGGAGGGGATATAGATAGTAACCACAAAGACAACTGAAAATACACTCCTGGAAATGGAAAAAAGAACACATTGACACCGGTGTGTCAGACCCACCATACTTGCTCCGGACACTGCGAGAGGGCTGTACAAGCAATGATCACACGCACGGCACAGCGGACACACCAGGAACCGCGGTGTTGGCCGTCGAATGGCGCTAGCTGCGCAGCATTTGTGCACCGCCGCCGTCAGTGTCAGCCAGTTTGCCGTGGCATACGGAGCTCCATCGCAGTCTTTAACACTGGTAGCATGCCGCGACAGCGTGGACGTGAACCGTATGTGCAGTTGACGGACTTTGAGCGAGGGCGTATAGTGGGCATGCGGGAGGCTGGGTGGACGTACCGCCGAATTGCTCAACACGTGGGGCGTGAGGTCTCCACAGTACATCGATGTTGTCGCCAGTGGTCGGCGGAAGGTGCACGTGCCCGTCGACCTGGGACCGGACCGCAGCGACGCACGGATGCACGCCAAGACCGTAGGATCCTACGCAGTGCCGTAGGGGACCGCACCGCCACTTTCCAGCAAATTAGGGACACTGTTGCTCCTGGGGTATCGGCGAGGACCATTCGCAACCGTCTCCATGAAGCTGGGCTACGGTCCCGCACACCGTTAGGCCGTCTTGCGCTCACGCCCCAACATCGTGCAGCCCGCCTCCAGTGGTGTCGCGACAGGCGTGAATGGAGGGACGAATGGAGACGTGTCGTCTTCAGCGATGAGGGTCGCTTCTGCCTTGGTGCCAATGATGGTCGTATGCGTGTTTGGCGCCGTGCAGGTGAGCGCCACAATCAGGACTGCATACGACCGAGGCACACAGGGCCAACACCCGGCATCATGGTGTGGGGAGCGATCTCCTACACTGGCCGTACACCACTGGTGATCGTCGAGGGGACACTGAATAGTGCACGGTACATCCAAACCGTCATCGAACCCATCGTTCTACCATTCCTAGACCGGCAATGGAACTTGCTGTTCCAACAGGACAATGCACGTCCGCATGTATCCCGTGCCACCCAACGTGCTCTAGAAGGTGTAAGTCAACTACCCTGGCCAGCACGATCTCCGGATCTGTGCCCCATTGAGCATGTTTGGGACTGGATGAAGCGTCGTCTCACGCGGTCTGCACGTCCAGCACGAACGCTGGTCCAACTGAGGCGCCAGGTGGAAATGGCATGGCAAGCCGTTCCACAGGACTACATCCAGCATCTCTACGATCGTCTCCATGGGAGAATAGCAGCCTGCATTGCTGCGAAAGGTGGATATACACTGTACTAGTGCCGACATTGTGCATGCTCTGTTGCCTGTGTCTATGTGCCTGTGGTTCTGTCAGTGTGATCATGTGATGTATCTGACCCCAGGAATGTGTCAATAAAGTTTCCCCTTCCTGGGACAATGAATTCACGGTGTTCTTATTTCAATTTCCAGGAGTGTAGTTCGCTCTTGTTTGAATCTCGTAAAAGTATGTAAGAAACGAATGATATACTCGCCTTTCCTGGTGCAGTAAAGTTGGCTTCCGCCTCACTGATGATCTACAATATGCTGCTTTGCGTCTCAGTATACGCCCAGTCTAATGAAAGAACGTTTTTATCCAGCAGTTGATGGCAAATGGCTGCTGCTGATGATTTTGACGATGACGATGCACCTAATATGTAGTGTAACGGTATTTTCAGTCGTTCGTTCCTTCTTTCCGCTATGATTTACACAAATGTTTGCATATAACCGTGCTCCTAATCAGAAGCGGGTCAACACGGCGACCGTTCGAGTGGAACTAACGCAGCGCATTGGTCGGATCAAAGGCTGGGTGCGCGGAGTGCGCCGGAGCGGGCGGAGCCCATTGGCACAGTGGTGCAGGGTCCGGTCCGGGCCGTCGGTGGGCAGATATTAATTCCGCACACCTCTGGCGGCCGCTTTCCATGGCGCGGCGCGCACAGCCAGAGAGGCCGGGCCGGCCGTGCGGATGACAAAGAGCCCTCGACACGCGCCCTCGACGCGCCCTGCACATATTTCATGAAGCGCCGGAACGAGGTTAACTCCGAACGTGACCGGGCGACGCCGGCGCCGGCACAATTACAAATCCCCCCACCTGCAGAGAGGAGAGGCAGCGGCGCAGGCAGTACGTCCAACACGTGGTGACACTGGCTATCGATAATGGATCCCTAGAAAAGGTAGAAATGCTTCAGTTACCATCTTCATCTCTAGAGTTAATGTGTCCTTAAGTCGAAAGGTGGACCCACCCCTTATTAATGTTCACTAATAGGTGTCTGGGTACTTCTGATGAGATTGTGTACGTTGTAAGCACATCTACCTTGTCGCTTATTAGTGAAGGCGACTGTCAATAATTCGAAGTTCAAAGGATCTTTTTGTTTGAGTCGTCAGTCTTCTGATGCTTTGATACGGCCCACCACGAATTTCTCTACTGTGCCAACCTTTTCATATCAGAGTAGCATTTGCAGCCTACATCCTCAGATATATGATGGATGTATTCCGGTATTCTACAGTTTGTACCATCTACAGCTCCCTCTAGTACCATGAATGTTATTCCCTAATGTCTTAAGAGATGTTCTAACATTCTCTCCCTTCTTATCATTGTTTTACATATATTTCTTTCCTCGCCGATTCTGCAGTGAACCTCCTCGTTCCTTACCTTATCAGTGTACTTAACTTTCAACATTCTTCTTTAGCACAACATCTCAAATGCTTCAATTACCTTCTCTTCGGGTTTTTCCACAGTCCATCTTTCACTACCCTACAATTCGGTGCTACGACCGTACGTTCTCGGCAATTTCTTCATCAAATTAAGACCTATCGTCGACGTTAGTAGAATTCTCTTGGCCAGGAATGCCATTTTTGCCTGTGCTAGCCTGCTTTTTATGTTCTTGCTTTGTTAGCTAAGGGTTATTTTGCTTCCAGAGTAGTTGGTCTTCTTTGTTATCACTTACTTTGATGTTAAGTTTCTTGCTGTTCTCATGTCTGCTACTTCTTATTACTTTCGACTTTCTTCGGCCTACTCTTTTTCCATATTCTGTACTCATTAGACTGTTCATTCCATTCAACAGCTCCTGTAACTCTGCTTCACTTTCACTGAGTATACCAATGCCATCAGCGGATCTTATCCTTGATATCCTTTCACGTTGAATTTTAATCCCACTCTTAAAACTATCTTTTATTTCCGTTATTCTTCTTCGATGTATGGATTGAAGAGTATGGGCGAAAGACTATTACTAATCTGAGCACTTCATTCTTCACCTTCCACTCACATTGTTCCGTCTTGCTTCTTGCACAGTGTGAGTCAAAAAAAGTGTCCCGGACGATGGATATGATTGGACGTGAAAGTATCTACTTAAACCCACCCCATGAGGCGCACACCACGTGTACGTTCCACCAAGTGATCCACAATGTTTCAGAGCGTAACGCATCTACATCTATATCGTACACCGCAAACCACCTAATGGCATGAGACGGAGGGTACTTTTCGACCACTAATTGAGCCCTCCAGCCCTGTCCTACTTGCGAACAGCGCATGAAAAGAATGATTGTAGGTAAGTCTCTGTATTGGTTATACACTACTGGCCATTAAAATTGCTACACCAAGAAGAAATGCAGATGATAAACGGGTATTCATTGGAGAAATATATTATACTAGAAGTGACATCTGATTACATTTTGGGTGCATAGATCCTGAGAAATCAGTGCCCAGAACAACCACTTCTGGCCGTAATCACGGCCGTGATACGCCTGGGCATTGAGCCAAACAGAGCTTGGATGGCGTGTACAGGTACAGCTACCTATGCAGCTTCAACACGATACCACAGTTCATCAAGAGTATTGACTGGCGTATTGTGACGAGTCAGTTGCTCGGCCACCATTGACCAGACGTTTTCAATTGGTGCGAAATCTGGAGAATGTGCTGTATCCAGAAATGCCCGTACAGGACCTGCAACATGCGGTCGTGCATTATCCTGCTGAAATGTAGGGTTTCGCAGGGATCGAATGAAGGGTAGAGCCACGAGTCGTAGCACATCTGAAATGTAATGTCCACTTTTCAAAGTGCCGTCAATGCGAACAAGAGGTGACCGAGACGTGGCAGCCCATACCACCACGACGGGTGATACGCCAGTATGGCGATGACGAATACACGCTTCCAATGTGCGTTCACCGCGATGTCGCCAAAAACGAATGCGCCCATCACGATGCTGTAAACAGAACCTGGATTCATCCGAAAAAATGACGTTTTGTCATTCGTGCACCCAGGTTCGTCGTGGAGCACACCATCGCAGGCGCTCCTGTCTGTGATGCAGCGTCAAGGGTAACCGCAGCCACCGTCTCCGAGCTGATAGTCCATGCTGCAGCAAATGTCGTCGAACTGTTCGTGCAGATGATTGTTGTCTTTCAAACGTCCCCATCTGTTGACTCAGGGATCGAGACGTGGCTCCACGATCTGTTACAGCCATGCGGATAGGATGTCTGTCATCTCGACTGCTAGTGATACGAGGCCGCTGGGATCCAGCACGGCGTTCCGTATAACCCTCCTGAAACCACCGATTGCATATTCTGCTAACAGTCATTGGATCTCGACCAACGCGATCTGTAGTGTCGCGATACGATAAACCGCAATCGCGATAGGCTACAATCTGACCTTTATCAAAGTCGGAAACGTGATGGTACGCATTTCTCCTCCTTACACGAGGCATCACAACAACGTTTCACCAGGCAACGCTGGTCAACTACTGTTTGTGTAAGAGAAATCGGTTGGAAACTTTCCTCATGTCAGCACGTTGTAGGTGTCGTCACCGGCGCCAACCTTGTGTGAATACTCTCAAAAGCTAATCATTTGCATATCACAGCATATTCTTCCTATCAGTTACATTTCGCGTCTGTAGCACGTTATCTTCGTGGTGTAGCAATTTTAATGGCCAGTATTGTAATTTCTCGATTTTTGTCCTCGTGGTCGTTACGTGAGACGTAGGTGGGAGGAAGTAATATGTTTTCCTACTTTTCCCGGGAAGTACTCTCTCGAAATTTTACTAGTAAATTTCTCCGTGATGCACAACGCCTCTCTTGTAACATCTGCCAATGGAGTTTGTTGGGCATCTCCGTAACGCTCTCGAGCCAGATAAACTATCCCGTGACGAGACGCGTCGTACTTCGTTGGATATTTTCTACATTTTCCATCAGTCCTAGCTGGTACGGTTTCCAGGCAGATGAACAATACTCTAGAATCGGTCGAACAAGCGCCTTATAAGCCACTTCCTCCGTGGATGAGTTACTTTTCCTTAAGATTCTTCCTATGATGTGTCAGTGCGAGCGTGAGTGATACAGTGCAAAGTGGACTCTGGTAATCACAGTGGAGCAGCGGCTGTTCATTGTGGAAAGTTACGTGACAAAATAGTCGTGGAAACGGCGTCGTCAGTTTTTTCTGAGAAGTTTAATGGTGTCAAAGTGCAAGCGAAGAGTACTTTGTAACGCTCAGTCCGAAAATGGCGTCAGCCAGGATCCATTTCCCTATGCACAATTACCAGATTACTACGTTGAATGTCTGTTAATTCATTACACGGTGGTGCTGCTAAGCTACAACAGTCGTCACTATCATTTCTCAGTTTACTTTGGAGCCTAGTGTTAAGTTTTTCACGCGCCATGATTATCACGTATTTCAAAACGCACAATTTGAAGAGCAAAAACAAGAAAACACATTAGCATAGCACTGAAAATAATATCTCGTTAATTGCAAACGCAGCTGCGAAATACTTTGTGCAAATATACATACATGCCACAACTGTTTTACTGTTTTACAATGAAAAACTACAACTACAAAGGAAATTCTCTCTATAATTACGCGCTAGCAATAAACAATAGCTACACTAATTACACAAACTACAAGAAAAAATCAGAAGATTCCCTGAGGTATCTTCGGCTAAGGGTCGACATATGAAACGTCACATTAGAAAAATTATTGAATTACTGTGCTGATAAACCTATTACATTATTTTATCTTCAAACAGCTGAGCAGAACTGAACGTACTCAGACATTTCTCTCTCTACTTATTCTGATCAACACTAAACTGACACACAATATTTTTAGCGCAACGCAATCTGACTTTCAAAAATCTCTAGAAAAGAATGGCCATGACTAACAATAACCTATACCTTTCATGAATCACTTACCTCACAAAAATCTTCGTTACTCGAACTACTGCAATACAGCGAGCGCCAATACTGCCAGCTAAATAAAAGATTCTAACTACTGAAGGCACTAACTACTGATAGGCATAGTTAGCAAATGAAAGATTTCGATAGAAACAAACAATGTATTTACCTTAATAGTGTTCAAAAGTCATAATATATATATATATATATATATATCAGTTCATGACATCCAGTCTTACAAATTTACTGTCTCTGATGTACACACGTCCAGATCATCCGCTCTCAAAACTCCGCCATCTCTCTCCCCACATCCACTACTGCTGGCGGCTCACCTCCAACTGCGCAACGCTACGTGCTGTTAACAGCCAACTGCCCAACACTACAATAGCAAATTCCAACAATGCAAATCAGCCAGAGGCTGCACACAGCACATTCAGTGATTTTCATATAGAGCGCTACATGGCGTTACCAACATAAAAACCTAAACAGCCTACTTACAGTATCCGTTGGTTGGATGTTGATGTTCACAGTATTCCGGGAAACATAATGAATGTTTTCCAGAGATGTTAACTGTACTGCTATTTACACACTTAGCCACAGGTAACACATTCCACACGCTTTACAAAACATAAAGCATGTGCAACGTGCAGTGCAACTAACGTCACTGGAAAACATTCATTATGTTTTTCAGAATACTGTGCACACAAACAGCCAACCAACGAATACTAACAACTCTACACGACTCCCACACTGCTGCAGCCAATCAATAAATATGTACCATCTGATGATGAATCTCTAGGCGGTTCTAAACCAATAATAGGACAGTAAAAGAATTGAGGAACAAAACAAAAGGCGACTGGCTGCATCAATTTCAAGAAATCTTTATTCATCACAGTCGCAGTGTTCCTGATCCATGGATAAAAGTAAAAAAAAAAAAAAAATTTCTAAACGCCCAAGCACAACAGAAAATGTGGATGCAGTTCACCAGAAAATTCTTCAGAATCCTACCAAATCAACCCAAGGCTTGTCGCAAGAGACCGGCATATCACGTCGATCACGCGGATGAATACTCCACCTGTACCAGCACATGCGTCCCTACCGAGTGTCTGCTGTTCAAGCATTAAAATCAGTAGATGCTCCTCAGCGCCTCCAGTTTTGTGAATTGCTCTTTACTGGGATAACAGTGAATGGCTTGGACGTGGATCTGTTCTTTATGTCTGATGGGAATTGGTTTCACCTGAGTGGTTTTACCAACTCACGGACTCACAGGTTGTGGGCAACGGAGAATCTGCCATAATTTCCACAAAACACTGCTGCATGAGGAGAAGGTTCGGGTTTGGCGTGCAGTGTCTGCACTCCGCGTTATTGGTGCCATCTTCTTTCATCATACGCTGACTTCGGTGCGTTACATTGCCAACATTTTGAAACCATTTGTGTCAGCATTAACGGAGGAGGAGCAGACCTATATTTACTTCTAACAGCATAAAGTAACTGCCCATACAGCTGGCCGAATCTAGGAACACATTTACACAGTCTTCACACCTGACAGAGTTTTTAGCAGACGTCAGTTTGGTCGCGGTCCTGGCAGGCTACCCGGGTCACCTGCTCTGTCAGTGCGCGTTTACTTTTTGTGGGGAGCCCCCAAGTCTACCGCAACAACCCTCGTAGTTTTCAAGAACTGCAGCAGAATATTTCGTATGAGACTGCAACAATTTCAACAGTCCAGCTTCGATCTGCCTTCAGCAACTTGCTGACCAGGGCCCGAAAGTTCCAAGAGGTGAATAGTGGCCACTTTCAACATAAGACATAGTTAGGTTTTACTGTATTTACTTTCCTCTGCTATGTTTGTTTGCACCCTGTAACTCTGTACTCCGGGCCGTTTTTATTTGCCCCACCCTGTACATACTGTATATTACATGTCTTTCCCTACAGCTTACTCCTATTTCCCGCAAAATTCCGAACATCTTGCACCATTTTACGCCAGGGCCTATCAAACTGAATACCTGAGAGTGCCAGTTAATCAAAGTTTTACTGACCACGATGGAACCAGGTAAAAAGACGCAGTAAGGGCATACATTAAAAAATGCTACTCTACTTTCAATAACACACAATTTCTTTACAAAGGCAGGCACAAATTAATGACTAGAACTCAAATTACAAAAAAAAAAAAAAAAAAAAAAAAGTCATCCTATTTAGCTGTGTGGTAACGTGCTTGCCTGCCACGCCCCGGGCTCGGGTACGATTCTCGGATGCGGTAGGCATTTTCTGGACCCGTGGACTGAGTATTGAGTTGTCCTCATTATCATCTCATCGTCACCGAGGCGTAAGTCGCTCAATGTGGCGGCCGAACTTCACGGAATCAATGCCACACGATCATTTCATTTTTTTACAAGAAAATTGATGTTACACCAATAATACTTATGCATATCTTGTATACTTAACATTTCAAATGAAAGACACACACCGGAGAATACATAAGAAAACCTCAGTGTCTACAACGCTCGCATTTTCTGCACAAATGATCTTAATAACGAAATTATGTCTTTTTATGAAGTTAGCTCAATAAACTGTGCATCCAGTTTGCTGATAAGAATAATATACAGGTGAATGGAAAAGAATATCGAGGATCTGTTAAATGACGATCAGTTTCGTTATCAGAACGGTAAGGACAATACAAAGGCAGTTCTGGCATTGTTACTGATAATGGGAAAGAGACGTTGACGGAACGTTTATCGACCTGGAGAAAGCATTCGACAATGTTAATTGCTACAAGATGCTGGTAAGTCTGAGAAAACAGGAGTAAACTATAGTGAAAGATCGATAAATACTGGATTATTCGTACCTTCAGGGATTCAGAAGACGGCAGTGTGAAAACTAAGAGGCACACAGAAAAGTTACACGTATTATTGCATGGAACCTCTCTCAAAGTTTCGATTCCTAATGCACGCCTTGTCGTAATTGCATTGGGCAGAAGTTGTGTCAGAATATGTACACAAATCACCCACTCCCTCTTGTCGCACTCAATTAGTTCACGCCTACAGATAGGCAACCTAATGAATAGAATTAGCCGGCCGGTGTGGCCGTGCGGTTAAAGGCGCTTCAGTCTGGAACCGCGTGACCGCTCCGGTGGCAGGTTCGAATCCTGCCTCGGGCATGGATGTGTGTGATGTCCTTAGGTTAGTTAGGTTTAAGTAGTTCTAAGTTCTAGGGGACTGATGACCACAGACGTTAAGTCCCATAGTGCTCAGAGCCATTTGAACCATTTTGAATAGAATTGTGAAAAGCCTGTTGTCGCTCCTTCCGACGTAATTTGTGCCAGCTACGTCAATGACGTCTTGACATTTGTCGCGTCACAAACAGTGCCCGTACTGAATACCTGAAGCGACTTAAAAGCTTAGAGATGCTCTGACCACTGATATGTGTCTATTTTCCGTACATTTTGTAATTTTGTGCAGTCGCCTTTTGAAACCCACGAGGTACTTACGAATAATCATGTAAACTGTTCCGGCGTAAAGTCAAGCGCCGGCACTCCGGTCGGGAACGTTAGAGCAGAGAGGGCTGTGAAGATGGCTTCCGCCAATTGCACGCGGACAGACCCCTCTCTAGGACGACAACGCGACGGCAGTGCCCTCTAAGCAAAGAGAACATAAACGGTGCACCCGACTGGTCGCGGACAGTTCTACGAGTTCTACAAAAGCGTCAAGATCAGCGACCTGGATAGATGCATCCACTGTATTATTTCACTTGTATTGGAATCGTTGTATTGAAAGACACTGATTACATTTCATGTCCCCCTTTGCTTGCGACACGTCTATGTATTTCTCAGAGTTAAGTATTGTCATTTATTTTATGTAATAAAACTCTTTAATACGATTTGCTTGAACTGTTGTCTAGCGATCCGAGAGAGGCACCCCATATTTGACGAGTAGGCACGATACAACTCATACAGTATGTACAAAACCTAGAGACAAGAATAAGAATGGAGGACCAAGAAGCGATTGTTCGGAATAAATAGTAGTAATCTTTCGGTCCTACTGTTCAGTTTATACATGAAAGAAAAATGACAAAAGTAAAGTAAGGTACAAGAGTGCAATTGAAATTTAGGGTGAAAAGAATCGTTAATGTCATTGCTGTCCTCAGTGAATGTCGCCTTTTGAAACCCACGAGGTACTTACGAATAATCATGTAAACTGTTCCGGCGTAAAGTCAAGCGCCGGCACTCCGGTCGGGAACGTTAGAGCAGAGAGGGCTGTGAACAGTCTAATGAGGACCGAACATGGACTTAGAGTAAACAGAGGAAGACCCATGGTGCAATGGTGATATTCATGTTAGACTTTAAGAAGTCCTAATAAGTAGTGGTTAAGCATGTCACTGAGTGTAGTTAACCTAATCAACCTTTGACTAGATCATATTCACAATACGAGTGTTATACACTGTATACTTTACTGTATGTATTCGTTCTGGTAAGTGTTTATTAGGGGAACAGCAAATATTTTACAGGTGTGACCAATTGTTTCGACTGTCAATACCTAGTTGCTTCTCTTGGAGTATTGCTGTGAACTTGATCGTTTTATTGACCATGTAAGCATACTAGAATTACACTACTTGTGACCAGGGTTACTGCTGTCGATGAGACAAAGACGTTGAAAAAGGGTTTTACAACGGCATGTTAACTTACATTTTTATTCGAATAAGTAGGTTTTAGATTGATTAATATGCATTTTACACCACAGACTACCTTTCGTTAACTAGGTTCCATACTCGTTTTCCGGTTTCTTAGCCGGCCGCGGTGGCCAAGCGGTTAAAGGCGTTACAGTCTGGAACCGCGCGGCCGCTACGGTCGCAGGTTCGAATCCTGCCTCGGGCATGGATGTGTGTGATGTCCTTAGGTTAGTTAGGTTTAAGTAGTTCTAAGTTCTAGGGGACTGATGACCTTAGAAGTTAAGTCCCATAGTGCTCAGAGCCATTTGAACCATTTGAACCGGTTTCTTATGACTGACGTGGTTTAAGTAATTCGCTTCACTGTCACTTTAATATGATGACATTGCTGTCTTATGCAAACATAACTCTATTTCTATCTTTCCCTCCCTTTACTATTGTTTAATAATGGCTCTTACCCTATATATGTCTGATTAGCAATGCGTAACGGCTTGTCACCTAAGTTTTTTTATATATACTCCCATTTCATTTAATGCTTGGCATTGATCTGTAATAAACACGATCATGTATATATATTTCATTTTTACTTATTGGTACCACATCAATTGTTAATTTCCAGAATAATTGCATTTAATGAAAACGGCCAAAATGTAATTAATTTTAACGACATGGTTAAGAACCCACATTACTTATGTGGAGTTTTAAAGTCTTAAAAAAGACTTCATAAGCAGGGTATGCAAGCATAGAATTGTGTAATTGACGACAGTTAGCTAGAATGAATCTTACGACTTTTAAAAAAGCACATAAAAAAGCAATTTCATAGCTAGAGACTTCTAGCATTCACCGCTCTGCTTCTAATTTCATACATTATCAGAACACGAAGTAAAATGACAATGTGATTTTTAAATTTATGTTATGATTTACTCGAGAGAGTCACTGGTGGAAAATAATGGCTGCTAAGTCATACTTCCATTACGAAAGTTATATCAACATACCCTCGTAATATGCTAGCGAAGAACTGTGTGAAGTAATTTATCTCTCCAGCTTCTGCGTTCAGATGAAAAGCGCCAGCTCCAACTTAAAAATTCATTAATTTGTAGAAGAGACTGCACACGTAATAGGATCTGCGGACAAACGAGTCTCTATTTTAGTGGAGTTTAAATTAAATTGGACGTTTTATTCTAGAAAACAACGCGTAGAAGAATAAAGTTATCAACATTTTATTCGTGCAGGAGGAGGAAAGTTATAATAATAATCTGCACGTGAGTGGTACAACTTTTAGAATAACGTTTAAAAGATAGAGGCAAATGAACGACTCATGATTCGGAGTTGGGCACGTTAATGAAGCCCTGAGTTTAATGAAGAATCAAAAAACTCGCAAAATGGTTTTATGAATGTAAATAAGAAGAAGTAGGGCAAAAATAGCTGCCTCTCAGAAAAGCCAAAGAACAAAATTGAAGTAAAGAGCCCTCAAATATTGAAATGATAATTAATTCGACATCCTAGTTCCAAACAAGCGTTGATATACGTCATTGGGGACATGTTGAAAATCTGTGCCCTGACCAGGACTCGAACCCGGGATCTCCTGCTTACATGGCAGACTCTCTATCCATCTAAGCCATCGAGGGCACAGAGGATAGTTGACCTGCAGGGACTTATCCCTTGCACCTCCCAGTGTGACCGACGTTCCCAACATGTCCACACCTCTACATTCGTGGTGCGCCTAACAGATGTTTGCCCATATATAGTTAAAATATGGCTACCCGGCCATTGACATTCTTGTGCGAACGCACACGCTATGCCCCATCTCGTACGGGACTTGGTAGGTTAATATGCTACGAGTAATGAGTGTGATGGGCAAACATCTATTAGGCGCGCTACGAATGTAGTGGTGTGGACATGTTCGGAATGTGGGTCTCACGGGGAGCGTGCAAGGGATATGTCAGTGCAGGCGCACGCACTTCTGTGCCCTCGGTGGCTCAGATGGACAGAGCCTCTGCCATGTAAGCAGGAGATCCTGCGTTCGAGTCCCGGTCGCGACACACATTTTCAAAATGTCCCCAATGATGTATATCAGCGCCTGTTTGCAGCTAGAGTGTCGATTTAATTATCATTTCATTGTAGCTGCACGGTCATCGGTGGTATCTGTTCTTTCTGGAACAGATACTACCTTCATTATACCTTTAAATACGTTTCATATGTTGTGAAAAGAACTGTGTTTCTTATGAAGGGAGACGGATTAAAATTTAGCTTGCAGTAGACAATTTATTCATTAGGCGAAATACACTACTGCCCATTAAAATTGCTACACCACGAAGATGGCGCGAAATTTAACCGACAGGAAGAAGATGCTGTGATATGCAAATGATTAGCTTTTCAGAGCATTCACAGAAGGTTGGCGCCGATGGCGACACCAACAACAAGCTGACATGAGGGAAGTTTCCAACCGATTTCTCATACACAAACAGCAGTTGACCGTCGTTGCTTGGTGAAACGTTGTTTTGATGCCTCGTGTAAGGAGGAGAAATGCGTACCATCACGTTTCCGACTTTGATAAAGATCGGATTGTAGCCAATCGCGATTGCTGTTTATAGTATCGCGACATTACTGCTCGTGTTGGTAGAGATCCAATGACTGTTAGCGGAATATGGAATCGGTTGGTTCAGGGGGGGGGGGGGGGTTTAAGACGGAACGCCGTGCTGGATCCCAACGGCCTCGTATCACTAGCAGTCGAGATGACAGGCATCGTATCCGCATGGCTGTAACCGATCGTGCAGCCACGTCTCGATCCCTGAGTCAACAGATGGGGACGTTTGAAAGACAACAATCATTTGCACGAACAGTTCGACGACATTTGCAGCATCATGGACTATCAGCTCAGAGACCGTGGCTGCGGTTACCCTTGACGCTGCATCACAGACAGGAGCGCCTGCTATGGTGTGCTCCACGACGAACCTGGGTGCACGAATGGCAAAACGTCATTTTTTTTTCGGATGAATCCAGGTTCTGTTTACAGCATCATGATGGTCGCATCCGTGTTTGGCGACATCACAGTGAACGCAGATTGGAAGCGTGTATTCGTCATCGCCATACTGGCGTATCACCCGGCGTGATGGTATGGGGTGCCATTGGTTACACGTCTCGGCCACCTCTTGTTCGCATTGACGGCACTTTGGACACTGGACGTTACATTTCAGATGTGTTACAACCCGTGGCTCTACCCTTCATTCGATCCCTGCGAAACCCTACATTTCAGCAGGATATTCCACAACCGCATGTTGCAGGTCCTGTACGGGCCTTTCTGGATACAGAAACTGTTCGACTGCTGCCTTGGCCAGCACATTCTCCGGATCTCTCACCAATTGAAAACGTCTGGTCAATGTTGGCCGAGCAACGGCTCGTCACAATACGCCAGTCACTACTCTTGATGAACTGTGGTATCGTGTTGAAGCTGCATGACCAGCTGTACCTGTACACGCCATCCAAGCTCTGTTTGACTCAATGCCCAGGCGTATCAAGGCCGTTATTACGGCCAGAGGTGGTTGTTCTGGGTGCTGATTTCTCAGGATCTATGCACCCAAATTGCGTGAACATGTAATCCCATGTCAGTTCTAGTATAATATATTTGTCCAATTAATACTCGTTTATCATCTGCATTTCTTCTTGCTGTAGCAATTTGATTGGCTAGTAGTGTACAATGTGGTAATGAGCAAAGCATCTGAGAGGAAGTCGTCTATGTCTTTTCAAAGCAACTACACAGACATCTGACTTTAATCGGTTTAGAGAAACAATGGACACTCTACCGCTGGATAATGGGAGGAGGATTTGAACCCTGCTGTTAGGGAATACAAGTCCAGTGCTATATTGCGCCAACTCACTCTGTTGCGTTTGTCATAATGTACACAACAACAAATGTCGTGGTACTCATTATAAGTACATATGAAACTGTAGAGCTTAGTGGTCAAACGTTGTGGGAAGACTCTTTAAGCGACGTTAATTAGCGAGTCGCTCTTTAGCGAGTCTTTGCACCTGCAATATAACGTCGCCATATGGTGTTTGTGAGGTGTCGGAATCGATGAGGAGAGACTGACCCACCTGTGCTAACCTGAGCTGTCGCTGTGTAGTCGGTGCCGGGTTCATCAGAATCTCATTAATGCTAATTTCAGATCCACACGATAATGCAGTCCCTGTGATGTTCCGAAGTACGATGTAGTATTCCTTTATAAATGCATGCTTTTCCGAAGGAGTGTTGCATTGTACTTTGGAACGACACAGGCACTGCAATACCATATTTATCAGCTGACACCGGGCAAGCGACTTTCAATTAAAATGTCTCAAAAATGGTTCAAATGGCTCTGAGCACTATGGAACTTAACTTCTAAGGTCATCAGTCCCCTAGAACTTAGAACTACTTAAACCTAACTAACCTAAGGACATGAAGCAAGTCCATGCCCAAGGCAGCATTCGAACCTGCGACCGTAGCGGTCGCGTGGTTCCAGACTGTAGCTTCTAGAACCGCTCGGCCTAAAAGGTCTCCCCTGTACGGGAACGTACATAATGGACGTACGAGTACAGGTTGTAGACACATGTTTGACGACATACGGAAATCTGGGTCTGCTCGTGGGTTAGCCTAAAGGTAAGGCGACAGCTCGCAATAAGCCGGAAATCCGGGTTCGAGTCCCGGTCCGGTATAAATTTCATTGTCGTCATTACATCATATAGCTGATAATTGTCTATAATTTCAACTGCGAATACATTTCATGAATTTCAGATCTGGTGATCTGCAGGTCAAACAGTGGTCGTGAAGCAGTTGTGTGCAGTCACGGAGCGGTGTCAATCTACATTGACACAGATGTTCCGTAAGCCACGGTACGGTGAGTGGCGGAAGGTGTCCTCTACCATTACTACTCATATCCTTTCCTGTTCCATTCGCAAACAGAGCGAGGGAAAAACGACTGTCTATATGCGTCCGTATGAACCCTAATTTCTAGTACTTTATCTTCGTGGTCCTTACGCACAGTGTATTTTGGCAGCAGTAGAATCGTCCGGCAGTCCCCTCCAAATTCCGGTTCTCTAAATTTTCTCATTAGTGTTTCTCGAAACGAACGTCACGTTGCCTCCAGAGATGCCCATTTCAGTTCCCGAAGCATCTCGATAAGACGTATTGTTCGAACCTACCGGTAAAAAATATAGCAGCTCGCCTCTGAACCGTTTCGATGTCTTCTTCCTTCAATCTGACCTGGCACGGATCCCAAACACTCGAGCAGTGCTCAAGAAGTGGTCGCATCAGCGTCCTACATGCGGTCTCCACTATAGGAGAGCCAACGTTCCTAAAGTAAAATTCTCCCAATAAACAGAAGTCGACCACTCTCCTTCCCCAACACAGTTATCACATGCTCGTTCCATTTCATATCGCTCTGCAGCGTTACGCCCAGATATTTATACGACTTGATTGTGTAAAGTAGGACAGTGCTAATGATATATCCGCACATTACAGGTTTGTTCTTCCCACTCATCCGCATTAACTTACATTCTTCCACATTCAGAGCTATCTGCAATTCATCGCACCAAATACAATTTTTTTCTTAGTTATCTTGTATTGTCCTACAGTCACTTCGACACCTTACCGTACACCACAGCATCATCAGCACACAACAGCAGATTGCTGGCCATTCTGTCCGCCTAATCATTTATGTGTATAAAGATCAACAGCGGTCCTATCACTCTAGCTGGGGCACTCGTGACGATACGCTTGACTCTGATGAATACTCGTCGTCAACTACAACATACTGGGTTCTCCTTGAGGCACTAACATATCTGTGAACTTATTTCATACGCTTTTGTCTTAGTTAACAGCCTGTAGTGGAGCAACGCGTCAAATGCATTCCAAAAATCTAGAAGTATGCGATCTACCTGTTGCCCTTCATCCATAGCTCGCATTGTATCACGTGAGAAAAGGGCAAACCGAGTTTCGCACGATCGATGCTGTCTAAAACCGTGAGATTAGTTACATTAGATTAGATTAATACTAGTTCCATGGATCATGAACACGATATTTCGTAATGATGTGGAACGAGTCAAATTTTCCAATACATGACATAATTAAATTAATTTAAAAAAACATAATTAAGTTAATAAAACAACTTTTTAATTTTTTGGTTTTTTAAATTTTTTATAGCTTTTTATTTGTTTTTTTTCTTAATTTATATCTAAAAATTCCTCTACAGGGTAGGAGTTGTCATTCAGAAATTCTTTTAATTTCTTCTTAAATACTTGTTGGTTATCTGTCAGCCTTTTGATACTATTTGGTAAGTGACCAAAGACTTTAGTGGCAGTATAATTCACCCCTTTCTGTGCCAAAGTTAGATTTAATCTTGAATAGTGAAGATCATCCTTTCTCCTAGTATTGTAGTTATGCACACTGCTATTACTTTTGAATTGGGTTTGGTTGTTAATAACAAATTTCATAAGAGAGTATATATACCGAGAAGCTACTGTGAATATCCCTAGATCCTTAAATAAATGTCTGCAGGATGGTCTTGGGTGGACTCCAGCAATTATTCTGATTACACGCTTTTGTGCAATAAATACTTTATTCCTCAGTGATGAATTACCCCAAAATATGATGCCATATGCAAGCAATGAGTGAAAATACGCGTAGTAAGCTAATTTACTAAGATGTTTATCACCAAAATTTGCAATGACCCTTATTGCATAAGTAGTTGAACTCAAACGTTTCAGCAGATCATCAATGTGTTTCTTCCAATTTAATCTCTCATCAATGGACACACCTAAAAATTTGGAATATTCTGCCTTAGCTATATGCTTCTGATTAAGGTCTATATTTATTAATGGCGTCATACCATTTACTGTACGGAACTGTATGTACTGCGTCTTATCAAAATTCAGTGAGAGTCCGTTTACAATGAACCACTTAGTAATTTTCTGAAAGACATTATTGATAATTTCATCAGTTAATTCTTGTTTGTCAGGTGTGATTACTATACTTGCATCATCAGCAAAGAGAACTAACTTTGCCTCTTCATGAATATAGAATGGCAAGTCATTAATATATATTAAGAACAACAAAGGACGCAAGACCGACCCTTGTGGAACCCCATTCTTGATAGTTCCCCAGTTTGAGGAATGTGCTGACGTTTGCATATTATGAGAACTGCTTATTTCAACTTTCTGCACTCTTCCAGTTAGGTACGAATTAAACCATTTGTGCACTGTCCCACTCATGCCACAATAATTGAGCTTGTCTAGCAGTATTTCATAATTTACACAATCAAAAGCCTTTGAGAGATCACAAAAAATCCCAGTGGGTGGTGTTCGGTTATTCAGATCATTCAAAATTTGATTGGTGAAAGCATATATGGCATTTTCTGTTGAAAAACCTTTCTGGAAACCAAACTGACATTTTGTTAGTACTTCATTTTTACAGATATGTGAAGCTACTCTTGAATACATTACTTTCTCAAAAATTTTGGATAAAGCTGTTAGAAGGGAGATGGGACAGTAACTGTTGACATCAGATCTATCCCCTTTTTTATGCAAATGTATAACAATAGCATATTTCAGTCTATCGGGGAAAATGCCCTGTTCCAGAGAGCTGTTACACAGGTGGCTGAGAATCTTACTTATCTGTTGAGAACAAGCTTTTAGTATTTTGCTAGAAATGCCATCACTTCCATGTGAGTTTTTGCTTTTAAGCAAGTTAATTATTTTCCTAATTTCAAAGGGAGAAGTGGGTGAGATTTCAATTGTATCAAATTGCATAGGTATGGCCTCTTCCATTAACAGCCTAGCATCTTCTAATGAACTCCTGGATCCTACTATATCCACAACATTTAGAAAATGATTATTAAAAATATTTTCAACTTCTGACTTTTTGTTCGTAAAGTTTTCATTCAATTTGATGGTAATACTGTCTTGCTGTGCTCTTGGTTGACCTGTTTCTCTTTTAATAATATTCCAAATTGTTTTAATTTATCAGAGTTGCTGATTTCAGACATGATACACATATTTCTGGATCCAGAATGAGATTTTCACTCTGCAGCGGAGTGTGCGCTGATATGAAACTTCCTGGCAGATTAAAACTGTGTGCCCGACCGAGACTCGAACTCGGGACCTTTGCCTTTCGCGGGCAAGTGCTTTTTATATTTCTGGATTTTTTAATAACTTTTCTTAATATAGCACAGTAGTTTTTATAATGTTTGACAGTTTCTGGGTCACTACTCTTTCGTTGCATAATATTCTCAGTCTCAAGAAAGTTTATTATATTCGAACTGAGAATATATTCAGGTATTTTGCAGGAAACGGAAGTTAGGCACATTGGGCTGTAATTTTGCGGGTGCGTTCTTTTACTATGCGTTGTTTTCCAGTCGCTTGAGACTTTGTGCTGGGGTAGGGAGTCACGATAAATGCAAGCTATGTAAGGGACCTATGCTGTACAGTACTTTTTGTAAAATCGAATTGGGATTCCAGCCAGACCTGGTGGCTTATTTGCTTTCAAATCTTCCAGTTGTTTCTTTACGCCAGGGATGCTTGTTGCTGTGTCCATAGGGACTCTGCCCTATGGGCAAATGACGGTATCTTTGTACAATTCTTGTGTGTGATGCATAACCTTCTTGAATCACTGTGTCTTTATCAGAGTACTCTGATTTCAAACAGGGGTGCAGATTTCTGCAAGATCGTCCAAATATCCTGCCCCTGTGATTGGTCTCTGCAGTGGTACAATGCGGCCTAATTGAGACTATGTGAACACAGCTCAGACCATAACAGAGCCTCACACTGTCTGTTTGGACGGATGGATGCATTTAAAACTGTCGGGCTCTAGGCGGCTTTGACATCAGCGGCCATTCACAAGATCGCTGTACTGGTGGATGAGCAGTACTCTTCTCAAAACGAAAAGAAAAGGTCATATAACGATAGCTACAGCAATATAAAATGTTACATACATGTTCCGGTAGATATAGTCACACCGTTGATACATGTTAAAGGATTTAATAAAAGAGTGGAAGTCAGTAGGAAGCCTGGTGAGTCAGCCACTAAAAACATATTAAAACCACCGTTCAATTAAACTGGGCGGGAGTCCTGGCCACACAAAATATCAACAGACGTCGTGCTACTGTTTCGCCATCGCTTGAGTTGGAGGATAAGTCCCTCGGAGACCATATACTTGCCTCCTGCCAGAATACAACACACAGGACATTAAAACATGCTGCACCGTGAATGTGACGCCGGGAACACTACAAAAGAGAGTCATGCGTCATTGCGCAGTGGCCGTTACGAAGGCAAGCGAGGACCACTGGCTGGACACAGTCTTATTGACAAGTGGGATCATGTGTTCATGAAGCATACTCCACTCTCTACCGCGCACTTGAAATGGAGATTCACCGCACCCTGGTGTACGCTGTCGCTATTAGATGATTTAGTGGCGACATTCGCAGACCCATCCCAGTTGTTGTGTTTCAAGGTGTCAGAAAATGAGTCAGCAACTGCAGCTTGTCTTTGTCCAATCCTGGTTGAAATGACGCCCACATTTCAATTGGCGGTGATACGACTCAGAGAATAGCGTCGGTCATCCCGCATGGCTCTGTGGAAACCAAGCGTTCGTCAAATATTTGTCGTCTCCTACCGTGGTAATTTCACGTGTGGAAACATTGTCTCTGCGATATTGGAGAGCCACACTAGAAAATTTTGATTTCGGAATCCGAAGTCTTGTGTAATCTCGGATTTGCCAAGTCCCATGCGTCTCATTCGATTACCATCCCACTTTAGAAATCGGCTACCTCGTGACATACCGCCAGGCTCATTTTACAGACGTCTGTGGCTCACAAGGGGACTGTACGAACTTCACAAGCCGATTTGATTGATATTGACAGGGTGTGCAGACCACGGCTGGGACTTCAATATATGTAAACAGGAAGATTCAACTCTTAATAGTTCTCGAGAAAATCGAGTCTGAAAATTAATTCTCCAGACGACCGAATTCGCAGCTGGTACTGGCCTCTTTTTTGTTCCCGAAGACCAGCAAAGTCACAACAGCACTATACAAGAATTTTTAACTGACGTCTTGAAACCATAGTGTGAGAAGAACAGTTTCTTTGCTCCTCGATTGATGGCGAGGGTAAACGAGCCCGGATTTGCACGAGGACACTTTGAAGGTGAAGAGGATCCCCCAACGTGCGTTATAGGGTAGTTAATCCAAAATGACCATGCGATGATTTTTATAGTCATGTGAAGGACCTTATAAAAACATCATCGAACAAAATAAATTGCTTCTAGAAAAGATTGCATAAAAATTGAAACATTCGTTCACGGTTAGTTGTCTTCTTCTTTTTTTCAGATTCGCTGCGCGCCCCAGTAGTTGACAGAGGTTGACTATTTTCTCCTGTAATTATTTGGAGATTACTCTCGTTACTATGTTCGGGCTGCGCCAAGGTGCGTCCCCTGTTCCTAGTAGTTTGGTCACTCTTGTATTAGGCTGGGTCATCCATTGGGGTGTGCCCGCTGTTGCGTGGAACTTACACAGATGCCTGAGAACCGTTTATGAACGTAGATCAGGTTTGCTTTGTAACTGACACACTGAAAAAAACCCAGAAATATACAAAAAGTTGTCGTCCGTTACCTGTGACCTATACATCACAATAATTACGTTTTTCCATATTTCGACGACCAGTATCATCCAGATTCGTGCGGTATTCCATACGTTACACACTACGTTTGTCACAAATATAGACACAGTAATATAAATAAAATGATTGAACTGATTTCATTGAAAGTTCTAGTTGCGACGTGAAATTTACAATCCTCAAACCAGTTACAAAGGGCAATCACAAGAAAACAACACAGGCTTACAGTTCACAAAGACTTATTACACATATCCCCATAAACAATTTTACAAAATCTTTTACAAAACCGGCCTTCCAGTAGCCACGAATAATAAATACAATTAAAAACTTTATACAGTCTTTACAAAAGTAAATGGAATGAAGCAAGTTAAGTAAAGATCCTTCCTTTTAGCTAAATAACAAATAGCCCCGGATAAACATAGATGACAAACATAACTGCCCACATATTTAACAGGAGTTTATCGGGACTAAATCACCATTGGCAAAACAAGCAACAGTACAGAATATTAAACAACAAATTTTAAGTAAAAGAGAAAACTCCCCAGTGGGAACCTAAGGCCATTAAACAGGTCATAGAACAACGGAATTCCACCAATTATATAGTGACTTATTCCACTGAACTCACTTATGAAATCACTTTAAAGTATAACAACAATATTTAGATTTGACAGTGTCTGGCAAGAAAATTAGGATTGTGTCAGTATATTCGCATTGTGAAGGGACAGATCAAGATAAGATGGATAGTTTTTATGAGGCACTCAGTGATGTAGTTGTTGGAGTAAAGGAAAAGGACAGTGTTCTGCTCATGGGTGATTTTAACGCCAGGATTGGAAATCGAACAGAAGGGTATGAAAAGGTTATGGCTAAATTTGGAGAGGATATGGAGACCAACAGGAATGGGAAACAACTCTTGGATTTCTGTGCCAGCATGAGCTTAGTAATCACAAACTCCTTTTTTAAACATAAGAACATTCACCGGTATACTTGGGAAGGCAGGGGAACCAGATCTGTCATTGACTATATAATAACAGATCAGGAATTCAGGAAGGCTGTGAGGGACACACGTGTATTCAGGGGATTCTTTGATGACACTGATCATTATTTAATCTGCAGTGAAATTGCGATTGTGAGGCCGAAAGTGCAGGAGGCCAGGTCCATATGTAGGAGGATAAGAGTGGAGAAACTTCAGGATAAGGAAATCAGGCACAAGTACATAACAGCGATCTCAGAAAGGTACCAGTTAGTTGAATGTAGTCAATTACAGTCATTGGAAAAGGAATGGACAAGGTACAGGGACACAGTACTAGAAGTGGCTAAAGAATCTCTTGGAACAGTAGTGTGTAAAAGTAGGATGAAGCAAACAGCTTGGTGGAATGATACGGTCAAGGCAGCCTGTAAAAGGAAAAAGAAGGCGTATCAAAAATGGCTACATACCAGAACCCAGGTAGACAGAGAAAGTTATGTTGAAGAAAGAAACAAAGCCAAACAGATAATTGCAGCATCCAAGAAGAAATCGTGGGAAGACTTTGGAAACAGGTTAAAGACTATGGGTCAAGCTGCTGGGAAACCATTCTGGAGTGTAATTAGCAGTCTTCGAAAGGGAGGTAAGAAGGAAATGACAAGTATTTTGGACAGGTCAGGAAAACTGCTGGTGAATCCTGTGGATGCCTTGGGCAGATGGAGGGAATATTTTGAAGAGTTGCTCAATGTAGGTGAAAATGCGATCAGTAATGTTTCAGATTTCGAGGTAGATGGGGTAGGAATGATGATGGAAATAGGATCACATTTGAGGAAGTGGACAAAATGGTCAATAGATTGCAGTGCAATAAAGCGGCTGGGGTGGATGAAATTAAGTTGTAACTTATCAAATACAGTGGAATGTCAGGTCTTAAATGGCTACACAGGATAATTGAAATGGCCTGGGAGTTGGGTCAGCTTCCATCAGACTGGACAAAAGCAGTAATCACACCAATCTTTAAACGTGGAAACAGGAAGGATTTAACAACTACAGAGGTATCTCTTTAATCAGCGTTGTGGGTAAAATCTTCTCAGGTATTGTTGAAAGGAAAGTGCGAGTATTAGTTGAGGACCAATTGGATGAAAATCAGTGTGGGTTTAGGCCTCTTAGAGGTTGTCAGGACCAGATCTTTAGCTTACGGCAAATAATGAAGAAGTGTTACGAGTGGAACAGGGAATTGTATCTATGTTTTATAGATCTAGAAAAGACATATGACCGGGTTCCTAGGAGGAAGCTATTGTCTGTTCTACGTGATTATGGAATAGGAGGCAAACGTTTGCAAGCAATTAAAGGTCTTCACGTAGATAGTCAGGCAGCAGTTAGAGTTGACGGTAAATTGAGTTCATGGTTCAGAGTAGTTTCAGGGGTAAGACAAGGCTGCAACCTGTCTCCACTGTTGTTCATATTATTTATGGATCATATGTTGAAAACAATAGACTGGCTGGGTGAGATTAAGATATGTGAACACAAAATAAGCAGTCTTGCATATGCGGATGACTTAGTTGTGATGGCAGATTCGATTGAAAGTTTGCAGAGTAATATTTCAGAGCTAGATCAGAAATGTAAGGACTATGGTATGAAGATTAGCATCTCCAAAACGAAAGTAATGTCAGTGAGAAAGAAATATAAACGGATTGAGTGCCAAATAGGAGGAACAAAGTTAGAACAGGTGAACGGTTTCAAGTACTTAGGATGCATATTTTCATAGGATGGCAACATAGTGAAAGAACTGGAAGCGAGGTGTAGCAAAGCTAATGCAGTGAACGCTCAGCTACGATCTACTCTCTTCTGCAAGAAGGAAGTCAGTACCAAGACTAATTTATCTGTGCACCGTTCAATCTTTCGACCAACTTTGTTGTATGGGAGCGAAAGCTGGGTGGATTCAGGTTACCTTATCAACAAGGTTGAGGTTACGGATATGAAAGTAGCTAGGATGATTGCAGGTACTAGTAGATGGGAACAATGGCAGGAGGGTGTCCACAATGAGGAAATGAAAGAAAAACTGGGAATGAACTCTATAGATGTAGCAGTCAGGGCGAACAGGCTTAGATGGTGGGGTCATGTTACACGCATGGGAGAAGCAAGGTTACCCAAGAGACTCATGGATTCAGCAGTAGAGGGTAGGAGAAGGCGGGGCAGACCGAGGAGAAGGTACCTGTATTCGGTTAAAAATGATTTTGAAGTAATAGGTTTAACATCAGAAGAGGCACCAATGTTAGCACTGAATAGGGGATCATGGAGGAACTGTATAAGGGGGGCTATGCTCCAGACTGAACGCTGAAAGGCATAATCAGTCTTAAATGATGATGATGATGATGATGATGAACAATATTTAGGCAGAAAAGACAGTTATCTTAATAGTTTTAAGTTCCACGCAACAGCGGGCATACCTCAACGGATGACCCAGCCTAATACAAGAGGGACCAACTTGGCACATCCCGAACACATTAACGAGAGTAATCTCCATATAATTAAAAGAGAAAATAGTCAACTTCTGTTAACTACTGGGGCGAGCAGCGAATCTGAAAAAGAAAAAAGAAAAAGACAGAGAACCAAAGGACACAACACAAACCCTCCTATTTCAGAGTTATGCCCTCCCTTTTAAACTTATACCCTTAACACATGCAAGACCTCAAACAAATAGCGGGCAAAATTGTTCACTCCTTACCGCTCACAATTATTTACTCTTACAGGCAGACCCAATAACTAGCAAAAAGTCTGGAGAGGTTAACGGCCTGCCGAACCAAGAGCATAAAAACCCATAATAGAAGACACTAAAGTCACGGCCTCTTCAGACGGAGACCACAGAATAAATCATAAGATAATCAGGTAACATTACAAGCACACTGTCTTAACACTAAACATCGCCTGCGCGCTATCCTAGACTGACTCATGCAGCCTTCACACTACTCACGCCCAGTGCTCCCGTCACTGAGCCAGCTCGTGGTCGTGCGGTAGCGTTCTCGCTTCCCGCGCCCGGGTTCCCGGGTTCGATTCCCGGCGGGGTCAGGGATTTTCTCTGCCTCGTGATGACTGGGTGTGGTGCGATGTCCTTAGGTTAGTTAGGTTTAAGTAGCTCTAAGTTCTAGGGGACTGATGACCATAGACGTTAAGTCTCATAGTGCTCAGAACCATTTGAACCGTCACTGAGCAGTGTTTTGCCTTTTAACACTATTACTCACTATATACCGGAAGCAAAACTGAATTCCTTATTCCCGTCACGGCGGGGATAGTCACATACAAATTACTGTTTCCGGCTGTGTACACAAATTATGATCAGATTTATCAAACCCAACTTCAGCAGATGACCACCGTTGGTAGCAGCAAACGACGAGGATCCACATAGCATACATAGGCACCCAACATCAGGCAGTACAATATACACACTTGGTAGTGCATCGGAGGCCATCACCACCAGCCCGACGCCGACACACTCCTCAAATGGTAACACAGCGCCGCGAGCAACCAATGCTCCTCCGTAACGGCCACTCCAAGACGCGCCAAGGCAACATATGCCCTAGCAACGGGCAAGCACCACCACTAGGGCCCCGGAGCGGAAAACCAAGAGAACCACAGCCGGAAACGACGCGCTTAAATAGCGGCCAGAAGAGGAAAACACAAGAGAAAACGCGCATGCCAGAACGAACGGGATTACTGCCCCTACTAGATAAGAGAATCAATTACGCTAGCGACTCCCCCACGGCTCACTCGTGTATCCTGTCTTTATTTCCAGTTTCCTTACGCAATGATTTTTCCCTTTTCTCAGGATAAAGAGTATGAAAATAATAAATGAATAATAACATATTCGTAATTTGCACAGAATGTGTCCTAAAAGCCCACCCCTTCTTCTTGTCACATTCTGCCACAAACCCCTCCAGATGTATCCTCATTAGTTATGTGATCTACCCAGCTAATCTTCAGCATTCTCCTGTAGCGCTACACTTCAAAAACTATTCTTTCCTTGTCCAAACTATTTATTACCGATGTTTTACTTTCATACAGGGCTACGCTCCAGACAAATAGTCAGAAAGGACTTCCTAAAACCTAAATCTATATTCGATGTTAACAAATTCCTCTTCTTCAGAAACCCTTTTCTTGCCGATGCCAGTATACGTTTTATATCCTCTTTACTTCGACCATCATTAATTATTTTCCTTCCTAAATAGCAAAACATATTTACTGCTTTTAGTATCTAGAATGGTTCAAAATGGTTCAAATGGCTCTGAGCACTACGGGACTTAACTGCTGAGGTCATCAGTCCCCTAGAACGTAGAACTACTTGAACCTAAGGACATCACACACATCCATGTCCGAGGCAGGATTCGAATTTGCGACCATAGCGGTCGTGTGGTTCCATTTTAGTATCTCGTTTCCTAATCGAATTCCCTCAGCATCACCTGATTTAATTCGATCATATTCCGTTATCCTTGTTTTGCATTTGTTGATGTTAATCTTATATCCGCCTTTCAACACACTGTCCACTCCACTCAAGTGCTCTGCCAAGTCGTTTGCTGCCTCTGCCAGAATTACAATGTTGTCGACAAACCTCGAAGTTTTTATCTCCTCTCCCTGAAGTGCAGTTCCCACTCCAATTTTTTCTTTGGTTTTCTTTACTACTTGCTCAAAGTATAGATTGAATAACATCGGGTATCGGCTATAGCTCTGTCTCACTCTCTTCTCAACCACTGTTTCCCTTTCATGCTCCTCGCCTCTTTTAACTGGCATCTGGTTTCCGTGTAAGTTTTAAATGGCCTTTCGCTCCCTGTATTTTACCCCTGTTACCGTCACTACCTGAAAGAGTGTGTTCTGTGAACATTGTCAGAAGTTTTCTCTGAGTCTACAAAGGCTATGGACGTAGATTTTCCTTTCCTTAACCTATCTTCTGTTCCTACATTTCTCCAGAATCCAAACTGATCTTCCCCGAAGCGGGCTTCTATCAGTTTTTCCATTCTTCAGTAAAGTATTCCATCTGGCGTCCAAAATGTAAGAGATGGGCGAAATACCCTCAGACCACAAGAAGGATGTAATAATTCCAATTCCAAAGACAGTAAGTGCTTCAGTTTAATAATCCACGGTTTCAAAATACTAACAATAATTCCCTGAAGAGGTAAAACAAAGTGTATAAGCACACCTAAAATTTTCTAAATCGATTTTATAGAAAACTTTTGAGAGTTTCGTCTTCTAGTTTACATAGGCTGGTGTCCTAATCGAGCCCCACACACCCTGTCAATATGAATGAAATCGGTGAAGGTACATTCGTACGTTCCTCTTGTAAAACATTGTGGTGCTTACACTCACGCCACACATACACGCCACATCTTCGAATGTGACAGTCCTTTCAATGAGCTATGGCCACTCCATTTAAAACAATCTCCTGGCAACCGAGAAAAGCAAATATCCAACACTCACAACAAATCCTCTGAGAAAGATTAATTTCGTATCATATACGAAAATAATGCTTCGTGTGGCCAACGTATGAGAGTGAATCAAAAAGTAAGTCTCACTAGCTTGCCACGAGAGCACGCTGTGTGTCGTGACAGTGGCATAACGCAAATATTTTTAACGGACGCGAATTCCTCCCCAGCGCCTCTTGTCCCTGTTAACGACCTACGAGATATGTTAAATATTGCTTCATCACAAGTAACTTACTTGAAATGCGGTGAGGTAAAGCTTTGTGTTGGACAAGGATTCGAACCCAGAACCTCATCGGATTGATATCGAAGCACAACCAACTGTGACATATCAGATTTCCTTGGGAGTAGCTAGATGTTTTAACTGAAATGACGAGACGAAACATTAATTTTTCCTTCCCAGGACTCAAACCCGGCACCTATCGCTGTTATATCGTAGAGAAAACGAACGTTAAATATGGGTTTGTTGCACCAGCAGCGACGTGTGAGCATGTTTGAACTAGAAATAATATGACGAAAAGTTCAGTGCTCACTGGGAATAGAGACCCACACATATCGTTGTTGACTACACACAAAGAGACGTCAGCTACCGAATTTTTCTCCACCAGCAGCTCGGAATAACATCTTGAACTTACAGTGATCTCGCAAATAGTTCTGTGTCCCACTGGGAGTCAAAAACGTCAGATATCGTTAGTGTTGATAACGAATGAAAAAACATTAAAAATCAAAATTATTATCCACCAGCAGATAGGTGTTCCCATGCTAGAGCCTGATAATACATAATGAAATCTTTAGTGGCGGGCCATGATTCGAACCCATTCACGCGCAATATGTGGAGATGTTGAGAAATCTGCAGTTTTGAACAAACAACAAATTGTAGCCGAGCTGTGTTGTCATGAAGGGATCAAATTCCGCGTTAAGGGCGGTCTGAGTTGTATTCTCAGTTCAGAACCAATTTTATCGACATACAGAAGCGCAGATAAAAGATGGAATAAGTGTCCTGTGACCCTACATAGCGTTTGTTTCGTCACTAGACATAAATAACTAGTATAATAAAGGTTATTGGTGATAAAGTTTCTACATGTCGCCACACCAGACCTTATTGTGGTTCAACCTAAAGTCTGCTTGGCAGAGAAGGAACATCACCTTTAATGTGAATTTCGGACCACACTGCCATTATATCTTCTTCACTTGGCGTAGTCAGAAGAGAATGGAATCTTTCTCTTCCTATCTAAAATCATTGACAGAAGTGGGAATCGAACCCAGTCCATAGGTATAAAATCCCACCAGCAGTCTAACAAACTACCAAACCCTCTTTTCTGTGAATCAGTTTCCTATAATAACACTGGATGAGAATTCTGACGCACACGGCTGCCCGTAGTAAATTGCAGCATGTTCAGTAAATTCATTCACTTGGTTCACCGAATCACCATGAACTGGTTGCCTCGGCTACCCAGTGCATATATTCGACTGTATTTTGTAATCACCGAAATAAAATCACGTAACCGCCACCTACACAGAACTGCCTACAGTGTAGGATGCAGAAATTTAAATAGGAAGCGTTCCTTTCCACTTGAACTCTTCTATTGCGCTATTTGTTTGTAAAAAACGTCGTGCAGCGCAAAAGAAAAGCTGTAACTGTTTCTTTCAGAAGTCTAGACCCGGCCATTTGCATTATCTCGCAGCGCTGTGGTACGCAAAAGTTCTGGAGGAATTGTTGTTGAGCTCTGGAGGTGGTGTAGCTATGTGTCAGCTAGTAGCGTAATGGCAAGTGTCGTACACCATAGCTCAGATGTCACGAGTTCGAATACATTTACTGCTAATTTTTTTTAAGGCAATTCTGCTGTCTGCTGAAGTTACCAATCTAATGGAACTTTGAACATAATTCCCTTCACTTCTCAACCCAAAATAGTCGCATGTGGAAAAAGGGCTAGCTTCTGTGACATTTTGTTCTTTTCAGGTTTAATAGACAGCCAGGCAGCAGATGCAGCACGAAGCTTTTGTATTATGTATGGGGAGAGCGCATAGTGCCCGAATACGTCAGAAAAGTATTTTCTACGTTAGCTGTCGTGTGGTAGTGGCATTTTATTCTTCTGCAAACATTGTTTGACAGCTTTAACTCAGAACAAGTTTTCTACATGCATGTAATCAATAAACTGCATGTGCATCGTCAGACTGTTATAGATAACATCAGAGAATTCGCATGTATCGTTGATGATTAATTTCGCTCTCATGTTTACTATTGTTTCAACAACACTAAAGGAAATCTTACGTAAATTGTGCACCGTATTATAAGAAGTGAAATAAAACTACCCACGATAACCTTACGACGAAAGTCTGTTTTAATAAAACTGAGTATCTGTACACAAGCATGCCTCTATCGACACGAATTAGTAAAATACTACTCACTTATATTTTGATTGGGTCTGTGTTTAATTGGTATGCTGTGTCATACTCAAGATGTATGCAAATGTGGCATTTCATAAATATAGTTATGTATTTCTAGAAACCTAAAATTTGCTTGTCAGCAGCGGAAAGAGGCGTTACCTGTTGTGCAGCATTGTAAGTTTTTCACCATTGCACTATGAGTACTTTCTTGCGATTCCCTTATTGATGTTTGATCTGACTGTTTGTAGTTCTTTCACAGAAGGGATAAATACATTGAAGTCAGTGAGCTGGAACTGCGAACCATAACACACGCTTTTACACAGGTCAGCACGTTACCACAGCGCTGGCGAAGAGGTATGTCTTTTAGCTTCCTCTTACAAGGCCAATAGTGGCTAGAACTCATAAACCGCTATTTAAAGGACGAGATTATTTGCGATTTCCACCTGCAACGACTTTCCTGGGCTGAAAACCGTAATTTTACAATCTTTTGTTACACCTGAAGCGATAATAACTGAGATTATTCAATAGAAATGACAGGTAAAATCAAGTGAACTTTGAGGCTTAATTCCGTGCACACAAGGAAGTAACTCGTCGCTCACAGAGTTGCCAAACATACGTTGCCTTGTTGCCAAATCTCAGTTACAGTACCAGCACGAAGAAGACGAACCGATGTTATCCTACAGCGGGCTGGGAAGTGACCATAGCTGGTGTCTCCAAGTCGCAGCTGCTACGGCCAGGAATACGTAATGCGTCTGATTCGCATTTCTGTAACTAGGTTTAGGGACTGGAGCGTAGTTACTAATAATACTCAGAATTGACTGCAAACTAAGCATCATAAATCAGTAACTCTCATAGTTGTTTTTATATTTCTTTCGCAAGTGTACTCAAAACTAAGAAACTCATTCATTAGCGTTTTCGTGCCTCGCCGATAGTCGAGCACGAGAAACAAAAAAAAAAAATTAAAAAAGAATGTGTGTGTGTATGTGTGTGTGTGTGTGTGTGTGTGAGAGAGAGAGAGATAAATAAAATTTTCTAATGTAAGTAAGTTTACTGGCGACTGTATTTCTGTTTGCCATGACCCCCGCTATGTCATTTCCCAATGTAAACCGGCTCTGCCCAGTCTGTAATGAAGGAACGTGATGTTTAATGCGGATTATGGATTATAATGTCTTCTCTTGAGGTTACCAGAGGTAAAATAAATCTGTTTCCGCCTCTTAAAAGTAAATTCCTGAACCCACCCAGTGCACCTGTCATAATTCGTTCCACCGGACCATTGTGGCCACATTTCCCAGCCTCAAGAGGGTGCTGAAACGAATGATGTGCTTAGCTTACAAACTTAGTCACGGTGGAAAAAATGCGAGTCTGTTAAATGGTTAAGTAGAAGCAAGCTTGTGACGCGGAGATTATGCTATTCTCATGTCAGCAGGATGTAAAGACTCTTCTAGGCATCATAGGCTCGAAGTAAAGCCATTTTGAATTTTCACAAATTGAGCAAATTTCTTAGTTCGAGAAAATCTACTGTGAAGTGTGAAGTTACCGGATAATTCGATTATTACCGTTATTATTACTATCATTTCATTCATACCGCTGCTGGAACACACGTGCTTGAAGATCATTTAATACCTTTTGGTCACTGTAGAAGTAGTTTCCCAAGAACAGGTTCTTTCCCTGTCTACGAAATCCTTTTCATGTTAATATCAAAATGTTAATATCAAACATCAGCAGTTACTCGTAGGTTACATTAAAATTAAAGTAATTGATGAAGACGTTACTTGATAACAAAAACGCGCTGCCTTTCTTCATTTACTTGCGCCTAGAAATGGCTCTCGAGTACTGCCAAACCAAAAGGCAAGAGAATTTACTGCCTTCCGATATACGTCACTGTCAGTTCTTCCATATGATTTGGTCGACATGACCTGTTTCAAGTTGTGTATGACAGACAATGTTTTAGAAAATAAATTGCTTTCCTTTGAAATAAACAGAAAGATTTTTATTCTAAGCTATCCAAGTACAAAATTTTCGAAATATTATTCCAAATTTAATATTCGCTTCTACAATGTAGGAAAGTATTTCACAGTTGCAAAACTCGTATCCGATTCATTGACCTTACACTTAGTCGCTGACCATAAACTCTAGCTCAGAGTGACACTAGATTAGGTTTTCAACCAATGATTCCCACAGCTACAGGAACACTACTTGTGATACCTCTTAGACAAAATACTTACGCAGTGTTATCAGACGAAAAATCAACCTGACACAATCTGTGGACAGTTTGTTTTACAACCTTCGTTCCTGGATAATGAGCTTTCTTCTATTTGAGATATCTGTGAACGTTGCTGCTTAAGACGATTTAAGAAGAAACTAAATTCCTTCAACTACGACAATGTTTGGAGAAATCGTCTTAACGGCACTAAATCGGGGTTTGTGAATCGTTTACCGGCCGTACTCTGCCGCATTTCGCTAGTTGGAAGGCAAAAAGCTTTCTGATAATTTTCAGAGAAGGAAAAGGGGGACGAAATGTCTCCCAGCGGAAGGTCATGTTGTTTTATTTAAATGATTACAAAATCAGGTAAAACGAACAGTCAGGTTGTCAGTATAAGCACATTACTGTTGTCAGTATGATGTTGCACTGCCCAGCGCCTGTAATGATAAAGGGCCCGTTTAGGTCAGGCATATTGTATACAGAAGTGAAAGAGACAATACCACTGAATTCTACAATCCGTATGCATTGCATACACTCAGAAATTGCTGTTACAGTGTACTTATGGAGCCAAATGAGTTAGTTGCGTGTTTTTGGGTGAGAAAGAGCACTGGCAAAAAGTCTTCGCTACATTAGGTTACTTAAACTGGTGTCACTCTGAGCTAGAACTTATGGTCAGCAACTAAGTGTAAGATCAATGAGTCGGATGCGAGTTTTGCAACTGTGAAATACTTTCCTACATTATAGACACGAATATTAAATATGAACTAATACTGCGAAAATTTTGTACTTGGATAGCTTAGAATGAAAATCTTTCTGTTTATTTCAAAGGAAAACAATTGATTTTCTAAAACATTGTCTGTCATACACAACTTGAAACAGGTCATGTCGACCAAATCGTATAGAAGAACTGAAAGCGACGTATATCGGAAGGCAGTAAGATCTCTTGTCTTTTGGTTTGGCAGTACTCGATAGCCATTTATAGGCGCAAGTAAATGAAGAAAGGCAGCTCGTTTTTGTTATCAAGCAACGTCTTCATCAATTACTTTAGTTTTAATGTAATCTACGAGTAACTGCTGATGTTTGATATTAACATGAAAAGGATTCCGTAGACAGGGAAAGAACCTGTTCTTGGGAAACTGCTTCTATAGTGACCAAAAGGCATTAAATGATCTTCAAGCACATGTGTTCCAGCAGCGGTATGAATAAAATGATAGTAATGATGACGGTAATAATCGAATTATCCGGTAACTTCACACTTCACAGTGGATTCTCTCGAACTAAGAAATTTGCTCAATATGTGAAAATTCAAAATGGCTTTACTTCGAGCTTATGATTCCTAGAAGAGTCTTTACATCCTGCTGATATGAGAATAGCATAATCTCCGCGTCACAAGCTTGCTTCTGCTTAACCATTTAATAGACCCTCATTTTTTCCACCGTGACTAAGTTTGTAAGCTAAGCACATCATTCGTTTCAGCACCCTCTTGAGGCTGGGAAATGTGGCCACAATGGTCTGGTGGAACGAATTATGACAGGTGCACTGGGTGGGTTCAGGAATTTACTTTTAAGAGGCGGAAACAGATTTCTTTTACCTCTGGTAATTTCAAGAGAAAGACGTTATAATCCATAATCCGCATTAAACATCACGTTCCTTCATTAACAACTGGGCAGAGCCGGTTTACGTTGGGAAATGACATAGCGGAAGTCATGCCAAACAGAAATACAGTCGCCAGTAAACTTACTTACATTAGAAAATTTTATTTTATTTGATGAACCGATAGCCATTTAAAGGAACAAGTCTCTTATTTTACTTGTACTTGATTGAACTAGAGACGTTGAAAAATTTAGTGCCTGACTGTGATTCGAATTCGAATCTCCTCTTTCGAGGATCTGAATCTCTCAGAACAGTATAGTTCAATCATTTAGTTCCTTCTCCCAAGGCTGCAATCTTCTCTAGGTCTCCTCCAAAGGATCCAGTACAAAAATATTCATAATTTCATTTCAAGCCCTATCAAGTGCACACCCACCTGCTAGTGAAAATTAACGTGCATTTTTAATGTCTGTTCATGTGTTTCCAACAATCGCAATAGGTGTCGTTATTTCTGGTCAAACATGCACACATCTTACTGTTGGTGAGTAAGCAACTGATACTTAAGCAATATTCGTGGATGCACGGTAGGAGTGCAGTTTGATTGTCGCTTAGGCACAAAAGTTTGTATCCTTATTTTAGATTCAAACACCTAGCAGCTCGTAAGAAAAACCAATACGTAACATTTGATTTTCCTTAGTTAACATTCGATTACGTGTTGGGTTCGTATCTCTGACACAGAACTTCACATCATGCACTTCAACTTTAAATGCATGCACACTGTGTTACTTCAGAATGGAGGTATATCAGACATCTTTCGTAGTTAGCTAACAGGGACGAAAGGGTCTTGATAGGAGTCACGGTTTATTACAAAAATTGTCGTCTTTTATTTTCAAGTTTGGATTTGATTACTGGTATTGGCAAAAATTTAGGTAATTCATGACTCTTCATGGCTAGTCATCACTATGATGTGATTAGATTAGACTACATTAATTCTTGTTCCATAGATCACGAACACAACATTTCGTAATGATGTGGAACTTGTCATTTTAAATGAAAGATTTCTTTACATACCATGATTCAATTTCTTCGCAACAATTGTTTACACACACTCTCCCTCTCATTTCTTTTTTATTTCTCTCTCTCTCTCTCTCTCTCCCTCTCTCTCTCCCTCCCTCCCTCCCTCTCTCTCTCTCTCTCTTTCTCTCTCTCTCTCTCTTTCTCTGTCTCATCTCTCTCTCTCTCTCTCTCTCTCTCTCTCTCTCTCTCTCTCTGTCACACACACACACACACACACACAAATATTTTTTTTATTTTTATTTCTTTGTTGTGTTCGACTATCGGCGAGGCACGAAAACACCTGTGAATGAGTTTCTTAGTTTTGAGTACATTTGCGAAAGAAATATAAAAATAACTATGAGAGTTACTGATTTATGATGCTTAGTTTGCAGTCAATTCTGAGTATTATTAGTAACTGCGCTCCAGTCCCTAAACCTAGTTACAGAAATGCGAATCAGACGCATTACGTATTCCGGGCCGTAGCAGCTGCGACTTGGAGACACCAGCTATGGTCACTTCCCAGCCCGCTGTAGGATAACTTCGGTTCGTCTTCGTGCTGCTGGTACTGTAACTGAGATTTGGCAACAAGGCAATGTATGTTTGGCAACTCTGTGATCGACGAGTTACTTCCTTGTGTGCACGGAATTAAGCCTCAAAGTTCACTTGATTTTACCTGTCATTTCTATTGAATAATCTCAGTTATTATCGCTTCAGGTGTAAGAAAAGATTGTAAACTTACGGTTTTCAGCCCAGGAAAGTCGTTGCAGGTGGAAATCGCAACTAATCTCGTCCTTTAAATAGCGGTTTATGAGTTCTAGCCACTATTGGCCTTGTAAAAGGAAGCTAAGACACATACCTCTTCGCCAGCGCTATGGTAACGTGCTGACGTGTGTATAAGCGTCTGCTATGGTTCGGAGTTCCAGTCTCACTGCCTTCAATGTTTTTACCCCTTCTGTGAAAGAGCTACAAGCAGTCAGATCAAAAATCAATAAGGATATCGCAAGAAAATACTTTCAGCTCATAGTGCAATGGTGAAAATCTTACAATGCTGCACAACAGGTAACGCCTCTTTCCACTGCTGACAAGCAACTTTTGGGTTTCTAGAAATACATAACTATATTTATGGAATGCCACATTTGCATACCTCTTCAGTATGACACAGCATACCAATTAAACACAGATCCAATCAAAATCTAAGTAAGTAGTATTTTACTAATTCGTGTCGATAGAGACTTGTTTGTGTACAGATACTCGGTTTTATTAAAATAGACTTTCGTCGTAAGGTTATCGTGGGTAGTTTTATTTCACTTCTTATTATATGGTGCACAATTTACGTAAGATTTCCTTTAGTGTTGTTGAAACAATAGTAAACATGAGAGCGAAATTAATCATCAACGATACATGCGAATTCTCTGATGTTATCTATAACAGTCTGACGATGCACATGCAGTTTATTGATTACATGCATGTAGAAAACTTGTTCTGAGTTAAAGCTGTCAAACAATGTTTGCAGAAGAATAAAATGCCACTACCACACGACAGCTAACGTAGAAAATACTTTTCTGACGTATTCGGGCACTATGCGCTCTCCCCATACATAATACAAAAGCTTCGTGCTGCATCTGCTGCCTGGCTGTCTATTAAACCTGAAAAGAACAAAATGTCACAGAAGTTAGCCCTTTTTCCACATGCGACTATTTTGGGTTGAGAAGTGAAGGGAATTATGTTCAAAGTTCCATTAGATTGGTAACTTCAGCAGACAGCAGAATTGCCTTAAAAAATTAGCAGTAAATGTATTCGAACTCGTGACATCTGAGCTATGGTGTACGACACTTGCCATTACGCTACTAGCTGACACATAGCTACACCACCTCCAGAGCTCAACAACAATTCCTCCAGAACTTTTGCATACCACAGCGCTGCGAGATAATGCAAATGGCCGGGTCTAGACTTCTGAAAGAAACAGTTACAGCTTTTCTTTTGCGCTGCACGACGTTTTTTTACAAACAAATAGCGCAATAGAATAGTTCAAGTGGAAAGGAACGCTTCCTATTTAAATTTCTGCATCCTACACTGCAGGCAGTTCTGTGTAGGTGGCGGTTACGTGATTTTATTTCGGTGATTACAAAATACAGTCGAATATATGCACTGGGTAGCCGAGGCAACCAGTTCATGGTGATTCGGTGAACCAAGTGAATGAATTTACTGAACATGCTGCAATTTACTACAGGCAGCCGTGTGCGTCAGAATTCTCATCCAGTGTGGCGTAACGGCGTTATTATAGGAAATTGATTCACAGAAAAGAGGGTTTGGTGGTCTGTTAGACTGATGGTAGGCTTTTATACCTATGGACTGGGTTCGATTCCCACTTCTGTCAATGATTTTAGATAGGGAGAGAAAGATTCCATTCTCTTCTGACTGCGCCAAGTGAAGAAGATATAATGGCAGTGTGGTCTGAAATTCTCTCTGACAAGCAGACTTTAGGTTGAACCACAATAAGATCTGGTGTGGCGACATGTAGAAACTCTATCACCAGTAACCTTTCTTATACTAGTTATTTATTTCTAGTGACGAAACAAACGCTATGTATGGTCACAGGACACTTATTCCATCTTTTATCTGAGCTTCTGTATGTCGATAAAATTGGTTCTGAACTCAAATTACATCTCAGACCGCCCTTAACGCGGAATTTGATCCCTTCATGACAATACAGCTCGGCAACAATTTGTTGTTTGTTCAAAACTGCAGATTTCTCAACATCTCCACATATTGCGCGTGAATGGGTTCGAATCATGGCCCGCCACTAAAGATTTCATTATGTATTATCAGGCTCTAGCATGGGAACACCTATCTGCTGGTGGATAATAATTTTGATTTTTAATGTTTTTTCATTCGTTATCAACACTAACGATATCTGACGTTTTTGACTCCCAGTGGGACACAGAACTATTTGCGAGATCACTGTAAGTTCAAGATGTTATTCCGAGCTGCTGGTGGAGAAAAATTCGGTAGCTGACGTCTCTTTGTGTGTAGTCAACAACGATATGTGTGGGTCTCTATTCCCAGTGAGCACTGAACTTTTCGTCATATTATTTCTAGTTCAAACATGCTCACACGTCGCTGCTGGTGCAACAAACCCATATTTAACGTTCGTTTTCTCTACGATATAACAGCGATAGGTGCCGGGTTTGAGTCCTGGGAAGGAAAAATTAATGTTTCGTCTCGTCATTTCAGTTAAAACATCTAGCTACTCCCAAGGAAATCTGATATGTCACAGTTGGTTGTGCTTCGATATCAATCCGATGAGGTTCTGGGTTCGAATCCCTGTCCAACACAAAGCTTAACCTCACGACATTTCAAGTAAGTTACTTGTGAAGAAGCAATATTTAACATCTCTCGTAGTTCGTTAACAGGAACAAGAGACGCTGCGGAGGAATTCGCGTCCGTTGATAATGTTTGCGTTATGTAATTTAAAGTTGATATTTGCTAACTGATACTGTCGAAAATCGAGGTATATCACTCTCTGTATGCCTAATCAGGAATGACTGTTAGTTTGCGTCAGTCACGAAATCTTTGCTTAGTCTGCCTGAACTGGGTTTAAATCCATATGCAGAACGAGAAGGTTCGTCGTGTCATTTGAAGTTCATACGTAGTCTCAACTAACTGCTCGTGAATAACTTAAATTTTTAATGTTATTTTGTGTGAAATAATAAGTACTGTATGAAATTTTGAAGCGGAAATCATAAATACGACGAACTTACTACGTGCATTACCTATCTGACGCAATAATGAGAGTGGTAACATTTCAGGTATGTCATTTATTGTAATAAATGTGAGCTTACAAGCCTTAAGGACAGTATTATCTGTGATAATGTGTTCCCTGATATTTGTAGCATCGTGGTATTACTTTACATCTTGAGTTACTGCGATACAGAGCAGTGTTTTCTAGTGTTGACTTGTTGGAATCATTTTCAGTAGTGAAACGACTGTACTAAGGAGCGATTAGAGGACCTGCTAGACAGCTGCGGTATGCCGGTTTCATGCGAATCAGGTGAAATGCAATTCAGGTCATTCGGATACTTTTGAGTATGACTGTACATGTTGCCTACCTAAATAATTGTATGCTAAAAATAACGTTTGTTTAATTCTGGTCTCCTTATATCTGCATGTGTATGTGGCTAGTCAGTGATAGTTATAGAAAGTTGAAAGTGAATGCAATAGTTGTCAGACAGTGGTTGAAAGGTTTGGTGTTCAGCTAATTTCAGTTTTTGTTTAAATGTTCTGTGCATGAATTCACTTAAGAGTAAACTCACTGCTTACATTAATAGATTAAATAGTAGAATAACATTTCAACAGATGATTATTATCAGAATACTAGCACCCAACCCCTTTGTCTTCACTCTTACATGAACTCCTCCACAAGATATTTAAACCAAAACTCGAAGCAGCTGAACACGAAAACTTTCAACTATGTTCTGACATATATTACATTCACATTCAATTTCTGCAACTCAGCCTGACCAACTACACACCACATAAACAGATATAAAGAGAACAGAATGAACAGACTTTAGTTTTCAACGTGTACTTCGTTATTTTGGCAACGTGTAAATAAAGATACCAAATAAGAAGAGGCATAATTTGAACACACAGTAATTACGACTCTAAATCAGTTTTTAGTAAAATAGTCGCAGCTAGTGACAGAAGAATAATTGTGCTCCACACCAATTATCGCAAGGAACATAAAAATTGTGAAGGAAAAAAGTTTGTAGCGTGAAAATGTGCTTACGTTTCCTAAGTGATTTTATAGTGCGACCTACGGCCTGCGACCAAATGACAGGAAACGCAGATGCTAGCCAAAAATTCGATCAACTCTCAGTAATCACTTATCCTCGTAAAAAAATAAGACCTGAACTGCTTCATAATCTACAAATAGCACTAAGATTCCACTGGAAGTGCCTTAAAGTAAAAGGCGAAATGCATATAGAACAAATAAAATACGTCACAGGAGGAAATGGCGTTGGTTATTTACAAAACGATTATTTCTGTCCTTGCTGCAGGTGATGGCCACGTAAAAAAATTTCTTATTTGTAATTTCGTTTTGCCTTAAGATATTTTGTTTATTTGCAACGTTTAGAAAACTTTATAATTACATGTATTAACATCAGATTGCCAATTACTCTTTCCAGCATCGCTAAAACAGTCTTTACAGTCAGAATGTATAGCCTTTGATAAGTCAATTTCTTTTACCGAAAGATGTTACATCCCTGATCGAATCTTTGTGTCAAACACCTTGACATAAAGTCCGAAATATAATATTATGTGAATCGTTTTCAATATCCATAAAGTATCACTGAACACAGTCTTGCAATTAGTTATGAAGGACGAGCCATAGTACCTGCTTTCACAGTTACCATTTTAGGCGCTATAATCGAATTGCCGATTCCATATTTGGTTGCCAAAATACCGTATTTATTTTCTGATTAACCTGCTTTCCCCGACAAAAACGGTAATTAAAAACAGTTTCATACGACGTTCGTGTGCGGAAAAGCCTCCAATGCGCCAAAAACGTACGGCAGAACATGTAGCAGTGCGTTACGATACATTTGCCACTAATGACTTCTACATAGTCTGAGAACTGCCACTGCATTCGAAAGTCATGGATAATACGTAACCAGTCATTGGTTGTTGTTTCATGAAGAAATACGTGTCTTACGGAAAATGCTACAAAGTGGCCATAGCAGTAATTAAACTTCATCATTTGCTGACAGTCGCCATGAGAAAACTGCATTCAATTTGTAACTTTTTCCTAACATAAAGATGTTTACAGAGATTAATAGAGATCTATACACAAATACATCACAAGTATATATGCTAGAGGCTATATTAAACAAATATTCTGGCAATAAATACGCAACTGACCTACATAATGAAAAGTGATGTTATTTGCTGTTGGTCTGCATTCTCAAGAAATACGATTCGCCTGTGTATTGATACAGTGTTCCATAGTAGTCTATCCTCTGTAGGCCTCTTCATCTCTACATAACTACTGTATCCTACATCCATTCTAATCTGCTTACCGTTGGCAAGCCTTAGTCTCACTCTACCATTTAGCCTCCATTACCAAACTGACGATTCTTTAATGCCTCATAATATCTTCTCTCAACTAACCCCTCTTGTAGTCAAGTTGTCCCATAATTCCTCTTCTTCCTCTATTTAATTCAATACCCCTTCTTTAGCGATACGATCCTGATATCTAATATTCAGCGTTCTTAGAGTGAGATTTTCACTCTGCAGTGGAGTGTGCGATGATATGAAACTTCCTGGCAGATGAAAACTGTGTGCCGGACCCAGACTCGATCTCGGGACCTTTGCCTTTCGCGGGCAAGTGCTCTACCAAACGAGCTACCCGAGCACGACTCACGTCCCGTCCTCACAGCTTTACTTCTGCCAGTACCTCGTCTCCTACCTTCCAAACTTTACAGAAGCTCTCCTGCGAACCTTACAGAACTAGCACTTCTGAAAGAAAGGATATTGCGGAGACATGGTTTAGCCACAGCCTGGGGGATGTTTCCAGAATGAGATTTTAACTCTGTAGCGGAGTGTGCGCTGATATGAAACTTTCTGGCAGATTAAAACCGTGTGCCGGACCGAGACTCGAACTCGGGACCTTTGCCTTTCGCGGGCAAGTGCTCTACCAACTGAGCTACCCAAGCACGACTCACGCCCCGTTCTCACAGCTTTACTTCTGCCGGTACCTCGTCTCCTACCTTTCAAATTTGAGCACTTGCCCGCGAAAGGCAAAGGTCCCGAGTTGTAGTCTCGGTCCGGCACACAGTTTTAATCTGCCAGGAAGTTTCAGCGTTCTTATTTATCACCGCGTTTTGAAAGCGTCCAATGTCTTCTTGACAGAACTGTTCATAGTCCACGTTTCACTTACATACAAGGATACACTCCACACAATTTTATATCCTCTCTACTCCTGCCTCCTCAATTACTGCTTCCCTTTCAAGTCATTGATGTCTTAGAAATGCAGTTTGGTTTTTGTACAAGTTGTAGATAATCTTGTGTCCCTGTATTTTATCGATGATATCTCCAGAGGGTCGAAGAATGTTTTTCAACTAAATTTGTCAAAATCTTTCTCTAAACATGCAAATGCTATAAACACAGTTTTGCCGTTCTTCAGTCTGGCTATTTAGCCAAGTGGTAGGATCAGTATTACCTTGCGTGTTCAGACATTTCACAGGAATCTAACATTGTGCTCTTCTCTCAACATATTCCTTCCTTGGACTCTCTGTCAGCGTCATTTTTAGACATTTCTATTTCCTATGGCCTACTTTATTTGCTGCATTTTTATATTTTCCCCTGTTGTCAATTAAATTTAATATATAACGTATTATCCAAAGATTTCTACTGTACCTTTTTCCTATCGGCATCCTCTGCCGCATTTACCATTTCTTGTCTCAAAAATATCCGTTAGTATTATTGTGGATTACTTCCTCTGTTTCAGTCAGTCTTTGCCTTACGGTTCCTTTAAGGGTGTCGAAAAACCGTGGGTCTTGACTTATTCGAGTTCCGTCTCCTTAATTTGCTATCGTTTACTGTCTCTTTAGTTGTAAACTGCATCTCGGAACCAATAAATTATTGCCGGTTTGCGTCCCCACCGGGAAATGTCTTACAGTTTAAAGTCTGGTTTCGAAAACCTTGTTCCAGCTACGTATTATTCTTTCATGATTCTTAAACAAGGTGTTGGCGATGATTACATTATGCTCTGTGAGGAAATTCTATCAGGCAGCTTCCCCTTTCATCCCTTCCCCAAAGCCTTTATGTTCTTACTGATTTCTTTGTACCTGCTACTGTATCACATTTTAAATTTTTGTCTCGCTTAACTATCTGAATAATCGCTTTTATCGTGCATTGTTTCAATGTGTCATGAAACAATGAACAATCATGAACGGTAGTCATGAAATCTATTTATCGTGAAATGAGGAAAAAAAAAGAACATTGAAATATGTGAAAGAGAACGCTGTACAGGAAATGAAATATTGGCGTGTCTTCACCCAACTTCGTCTTTCCTTCATGCAGGTGCACGATATAGTTAATCAAACGCACCGGGCGTTTCAGTGGGATCCCCTCCGTACCTCAGTGGCGGTCCATCATTGGCTACCGTTGGCGTCTGCCGCTTCCAGATGGGAATGCCAATTCCGCGAGCCTCCGCGTCAAAGCGGAAAACGCTTACCGCTGCCGTTGCCGCACGCCGCGTCGCCGCGCTGTAATGGGAACCTGGCCGTAACTGCTGACACGTCCGATAGGACGGATAGTGTCGTACCCCGTCTTGTTCTGTGTGTAGAGCGGGGTAAGCTCAATGGCGCGTCAACTGGATGTTCACTCCAAATTGGAGCTACGTGTAACGATCATATTTCTATGGACAAGATGGCCCAAATGCACTGCCGTATATTTTGAGCGTACAGTCTCTCGCCTAGGTATTGTAGAGCAGTGTAAACATCGCGTTGGCAGACTTCTATTTTTAAACCGCGTAAGGAACAAATGCTTAGTTGGGCAAAAAAAAGTGGTTTCATTTTTGTGCCCTGGAAAAATGAAAAATAAAGTTATCTTTTGTGATTTATTGGTCTTTATTACAGTGTAATGAAGAATGTGTAAGTTTTAGCACGGTTTTATTTGATTTTATAGATCTAAAGAAATCGATGCAGTTCTAATCATAGTTGAAAATGTTCATTAATTAATTGTTTATCAAATTTAAGGTTCATTTATTTAGTAGATTAGTTCATTTTAATGCCACCTGTGAAAAAACCCTTTCTACGAAGCCGTTGGGGCTACGGATACTAAAGATGTACGTTAAGACGTGAAAAATATTAGGGATTTCATCCTTGGGAAACTTTCCCATGATTTTCTTCTGTTTCTCAATCGCGCCCTTATTTTTGTCATCAAAAGGCCGTGCGACGTACGGGCTTCTTTTAATTATTTGAGATTCTTCGTATAAGGAGGCCATGATTAGTTAACCGATCCTTAAAAGTTACGCAGCTTTTTGAAAATGGTTTTAATTTATTGGCGATTTTAAGTTTGGAAACAGAATCTTGGAAAAGATATTGTTTTCTGAGGAATCATAGCATGTTGACAGTTTTGTGTCGTCTCGTTGTCAGTGTAGGCTTGTACCCTGGTAAGCAAGGAGTGGATGTTGGTTGGTGGCCGGTATCCTCTTTCTATAACACAAACTGCACTTACATATTAACTGGGTTGTTTATTCATAAGTATAAGAAATCTACTAGTCAAGGTGCTGTGGCACAAGCTCTCCGTAACAATCCACGTTAGCCTCACTGCTGTTGAGGTACAAGTCCGCTCTGATCGCCAGGTACTGCGACTGGAACAGTCGGCTGCGACTGATGTCTCAGTGACAGTGGATGCCAGACTGGCACAGACTGGGCCTCCGGTTTTTTTTTTCTTTATTGAATTTCAATTCCCCCCGAAGGGAGCGGGCTGGCAGCAGCTTAGTATGCCGCTCTTCAGCCTACAGACTTTGTGAGAAAGATGAAGAGAATAAATAATAAAAACAGGCGATAAAATCGGAGACTTAAAGAGTAACATGGCGAAAAGAAATCGTGGAACTTAAAACAAAGTACAGACGGATGATGATGCTAATAAAATACATACGAAGCAGACAGGTAAAACAATAGACAGACAATTAAAAAACACGGCGACAGTCTGGATTCTGTTCGCAAAAGACATAAAATTCACACCTAGCGACAGCATGGTTTCTGTTCGCAACACGAGAAAGACGAACAACACTGAATAGTCACTGGAACACTGCACTAAAAAGTTGGCAAATGTGACATACCACAGCCGAGATCAGGTGGGGGGAAACTGGACAGATGATGGGAAAACAAAAAAGGGGGGAATGGGCCTCCGGTCTGCGGCGGCAATCTAAATATTGGCGGTCGAGAAGGCGTTAGTGGCGCGTTTCTTACGAGTTTTGACTTTGGCCTCTATCGATCTTCTCGCAACCTCTTTGCCGCCCGGTGTGCTGACGCCAGCTTACGGCAGCACGACAAACATCCTACAAAATTGGTGTAGAACTGTAAAAACTCGTTCAGAATAGCTTCTTTTGCGTTAGTTATTAATTCTCCCATTATTTATCTTGTCTTCCTTTCGAAAAAAGTTGTCTTTTATTCTTCGCTCAAGCTTTTCGTGAATCCGAGCATTTCAGCATGCGTCTCTACAACTGACAGAGAATCTGATTCAATGTTCTTCATTGTTTTTTCTACCGAAAACGTAACGTTATGCAGCAACGACAAATACGCAAATGTTTTTTCTCTTCTTCTTCATGTGTAATTTTTTTTTTAATGGACGAGGACATTCTTTGCGGGATTACAGAGAAAGAGATTTTAGTGGAGGCTATATTTTTAACACTCTCTCGACAGCAGGACCACGAGATAAAAATCTCGTGGCAACATGTTTTATTATTTCTTCACATTGAATCTCATTCACTTCAAATTAGAGTTCCAAGTCTGCTCTCAGTTTCACAGATCTACTGAAGTGACTGCATCTTTTCAGTATCAAACTTTCTAAATCCACTTCCAGCTCATAAGTACTGTGTTTTGCAGGACTGTGGGAAATATGGACGGGGCAACCAGCTTTGACAGTTTTACCATTTTCAAATAGAACAAGTGTATAATTGGAAGGTTTCTGCTGAAGCTTACTTTAGTGTTTCCAGCGGCGAACACCGAAAGTTTATTTAAAGACAATCCATTCGTCTCCAATGTGTCTATTAATAAATTCGAAACTTTTCTTTGTTTAGTTTTAGGGCGCAAAAAACAACTGGTGTCATACGCGCCCAAGTCAAAACTATAGAACACAAACACAGAGACGATGGAAACGACTATATGTCAGTCCCAATGGACATAATAGGAGATAGCTAAAAAAGCCACATGGAAAAAGGGCTGAAAAACGGCATACACAAATGGAGGTCCAAAACTAAAAATTAAATGGCCTTCTCCATATTGCTTCGGCGGATAAAAAGTAAAACGCCGTCGACAGCCTGCACCTCATTCGCTAAACCGGCTGATAAATCAGATGGCAAACCCAAGCTGGAACGTAAACCGGTAAAAAAAGGGCATTCCAGCACGAAGTGGCGGACAGTTAAAATTTGGGTCAATGCGTACAAAGAGGTGGGCCAGCGCCCTGAGCAAATAACTATGGCTATAAAGGCAGTGCCCAATACGCAGCCGAGTTAAAATATTTTCCTCCTCGCGGGAAGACCGAGAGGAGGTCGTCCAAGGCGCCGGGAGAGGGTTCATAAGCTGAAGCTTATTCCCGTGAAGGGAGTCGATTGACGATGCCAAAGGGACACCACCTCCTGACAACGGCAATGCAGATGTCATCGGAGGGAGTAGAGGTAGGGTAGACTGGGTATGGTTGTGACAATTGAAAGGCGGCTACACTGAGCCACAGCGCCAGAGATCGCACCAGAGAGTATTGTTCCACCGCCTCCACTGGCAGTGATTATTGAGAAGTAGCGGCAGGCAGTTCTTGCCGAGAAGTTGTGGTGGACACTGCTTGTCGTGAAGTCGGAGTGAGATGTGATAGTGGAGAGTGTTGTTCCATGTTTTATGCAGTTATTTGATGGGAGAGATAGCAGATGTTATTCTAATGGAGATATTGTAATGATCAGAGTGCATTTCGTCAATATATATGAAGGTAATAAAACGCTATGTTCTTTTATTATTTGTGTGTCTCAAATAATGCATCATTACAGGTTCAGTCAACAAAGCATCTGGCTTGTGTTCTTGTATTAGAGTGTAATTCTGCTTTCCTTACGCAATTATAGTATTTCTAATTTTTTTAATTACTTCAATATAAATGGTACTTGAAATTTCTTGTCTTATTGGAGAAGAACCATGCCAGATGTGTATGTTGAGTCATACTACCACACACAGAACAATTACACTTGTGCTTTGGCTTCGTAGATTTTATAGTTGCTGGGGACTTAATTAATTAACTGTGTTAACGAAAATTTTGTTTCATTGTTTGTTGTTATTCTATGCAGTCAGATTGCGTAATAATACTAGTCAGGGCCAGCCGTTTACGAGACACTGCGTAATCGGACATACAGCTACTAAAATTATTTGCATTTTCATTTTTTATTATAAATTAAGCCCCCATGCACAATTTTCATTTGATTCCCTATATTGTTGTTACTATGCGAGTTAGATGGAGTAAAAATGTTTTTTGTAGTACAGTGTACATTTGTCTAAATGAAAATATTAAAATTTTGTCGCTAGTTACAATGGTTATCTCATAGGAGCAAATTAGAAAAAAAATGAAAAATGTCACAACCGACCACACACCAGGGGCGGTTGTGACAGTACCTGGGGTCGGTAGTGACACGTTAAATATTGCATCAAAATAATATAAAATCAGTTTTATTGCAACTAATATCTAACATAATAGCAACATAATCTTCTTCTGTAAAAAATTAACTTTTATGCAACAAAAGAAATATAATCTTGGAACACTTTAATAGCTCGTAATTAATAAGGAACTCTAGCATCTATAGCTGTTATTATAACAGTCATCATATTACAATCAGCAAAAGAATTTAACTAAAATATCAAACTATACAATGTAATAAGTGTGTTGAAATACAAAACATATAAATAAATAGGCATTAAAAACACCAGTGAAACAAAAATCTTAAAATGTCTTATTCAAGGAAAATCTAAGCATTTGTGTAAATATGATCACAAAAAACAAAGAACAGTAGAAATATAAGGTTGATTCTTAGTTCTAAAGTGCAAAAGTACGACACTGAGATCTAGTCTGACTCATCACAATTATGACAAATGTAAAACCGACTGCCACCTGCGCACTCCAAGTGGGACCAGAGCTCACATTTTCCTTGACATTTTATTCATTTTTCGCCAGGCCTACTTTTTGAATATGGGCCTAAGCAAACCAGACAGAAATAATCTTCTTCACCCGATGACGATGGTGGTATCTTCCTTTTCTTTGCTTTGTTTTATCCTTTTCTTTTATTTATTGCTCTTGATTCAGTAAGATGTTTCTTTACCTGCTGAGCCTTCAATCGTTTTTCTTTTTCGTTATAATATTGCCTAACTGCCTCTTTTTCAGGCGTGTCTCTATAAATGGTTGACTTTTTATTTCCGGAATGTCTTGTTTTTCTTTGCGGAGCCTTAGAAAAAGGCCGAACAATTTCAGGCGAGAAAACAGGTGGAGTGGCTGAGAATGACGCATTTAGCTCAATACTACTTGATCTTGGGATTGAAGATTCGCATAATAAAGAAGCTGAAAGTGGCTCCAATTCATCATTGCGTTCAGGATTGTTCTCTCCAGAGTCAGGTCTTTCTATTTCAGATGATGGTGAAAAGCCAAATTCTTGTGTTAAAAACTGTGGTATTTCATTGTTAACTCCAGCATTGTTTTCCCCAATCTCTGGGTTCGGTGTGTGCATTTCAAGACATGGTGTTGCACAAGTGTTCTTTTCTGTGTCAGGGTTTGCTCTGTCCGTAACAAAGTAAGATGCAAAGTCAGTTTCTTCAAATACATTGCGATAATAGGGGTGAATACCAGTTTTGCAAAAACCAGCCTGAATGTTCGATTGTGTGAAAGCTAGAGGCATAGCAGTCTTGATAATACCTGGTATATCGTAGATTGTCATTGTTTTTCCAGGGTGACTCCGCATTCAGCCATCACAAGCAGTATTTATAACTTTCTTGAAGGGTCCGAACACAGATCTATCCGAGGGTTGAAGTTCGTGCGAACAGTGTGGAGGAAATGAAAGCAATGTGATTCCATTTTCTTTACAAAAATCCAGTGTGTTGATGTTGATGTGTGAGGAATGGTTATCCAGCAATAGCAACACTTTATGCGTTTGAGAAGCATTAGAGAATTTCTTAAAATGTTGGAGAAATACTAAGAACTATTCAGGTTGCATCCATCCTGAAGGATTTGCAGTCCCAATTGATCCTACAGGCCCATCCCTAACAAAATGACCACGATAACGAACCCGTGGAAATATAAATAGAGGAGGCATAGTATTCTCCAAGGCATTAACTGCAAAAGCAACTGTGACTAATGTGAGTCGCTCAGCTGAAGTAAGAGCTCCCACTTGGCGTACCCCACGTCTTGCTACTACCTCGTCAAGTTTTTGGACAGTAGTGACGCCTATTTCGTCAACATTGTATATATCCTGTGGTTAATATTTCTGTCTCTCCATAACAGTTTGCAAATTTTCATAAAAAGCTTTTGCATTTGTTTTATTAAAGCTCGTTACTCTTGAAAGGCTAGTTGCTTGAGCTACGCGAACAGAGAGTGAAGGATTTCTATTCATGAATGAACGAAACCATTCCTCGCCAGCCATCTCATTCTCGAGCCAACTAGCAGGTCGCTTCAGATTGTATTTAGTACTAAGTTCGTAAGCTAGCTTCCGCACCTCTTTCAGAGAAAGGCCAAAATAGATTTCTGCGCATCGTGTTATATAAAGTGCCAGCTGCTGTTCCTGCTCCTCAGAGAACACTTTATTATGTGCAACATATCCCATGCTGACGCTGTCTTCATTCTGGCCTGCAGTGACTCCATCGCGTTTACGAATGTATCGTACCAAAGACATGCGATTAACTTCGTGCATTTCCGCGGCTCTGCGTATAGAACTCCCGTTTTTCACTTCTTTATAAGCGTCTTGTAATGCCACACGGCCCTCTGTCAGTCTTCCTCAACCTCTTTCTGGGCATCTAGAAAAAAATAATTATCTTCGGGTCACAACGGTACCTAGAAAATATGTCACAACCGTACGCTTAAAATATGTCACAACCGTACCCAGAAAATATGTCACAACCGTACCCAACGCACTCCTCCACAAGAAAAACATCGCAATGGCAATACAAAATTTTCTACGTGCGAAGTAATCACTGATATTAAACTACTAATGTTTAACGTTTAACGAGAAGAAACTCTCATTACTTTATCAGTACACATACAGCAACAATCATTAAAAGAAATGGAATCAAGAAACTTACTTTTGACTGTTGAAAAGTAATGTAGACCGCTGCTAGCGTTGTTGTCGCGCGACGGCTGACGCAATACTGTGACACAAGTCCAGACAGGCACGCCATTTTTGTCTCCCTCCCACTCTCCACGTTATTCTTTTTTGTTTGGCTGATATGGCGACTGTCACAACCGTACCCTGGCACAATCGTACCCAGTCTACCCTACTCGCGGGCTGAGGTATGAGGACTGTAGCCTTGGCAGCTGGGTCAGCAGCCTCCTTTCGTGGCAGACCGACATGACGAGGGACCCTCAGAAACATGACATTGGCTCCGCCAAGAGTGAGCAAGTGACAGTTCTCCTGGGCCCTCTACTAAGGGATGAGCAGTGTACAGCCCATAGAGCGCTGAGTGAGACTGAGTAGAGGACACAATTGGGGAGGCTGTATCGTCGGATGTACTCCGTTGCCTGTACAAGGCGAAAAGCTCGGCTGTAAATACTGAGGAGTGTGCCGGAAGCCGATATCGAAAGACACGGCTGGTAATGACGAAGTCATACCCGGTCCCATGGTCAGTCCGAGTGCCATTAGTGTATACAAAGGTACTAACGCTAAGTTCCATACGAAGGTCGTGAAACTGAAGGCGTTAGACCGAGGCTGGAGTAGTGTCCTTAGGAAGCGAATCAAGGACAGGGTTAACATGGGCCGCTTCACAAAGCCAAGGTGGTGAACGGTTCACTCCCAGTGAGAATGTTGCAGGTAGCGTGAAGTCAAGCCGACCTAGCAAGTGGCGAAAGCGGATCCAGGAGGTAACAGAGAAGAGGGACGAGCCCCATACTGACGATCTAAGGAATCATCAAAGAAGGAGGCATAGGAGGGGTGACCGCGCAAGGCAGACAAACGGCATGCATAGGTGCTGAGGAGAAAGTCAAGGCGGTAGGACAGTGGTAATTCAGCAGTTTCAGCATATAGACTCTGAACTCGGCTGGTGTAAAAGGGGCCCGTGGCCAAACGGATGCCATGATGACGGATAGTGTTGAGACGGTGTAAAAGGGATGGGTGGGCAGATATGCACATTCATCGTTACATTCTACAAGTTCCAGTAGACGGTTTGCAACTCCAGTATTATAATCAAAGAATCTTAAGCAAATTGAAAGCATTTTTCTGTTTTTATTACTTGCTTCTGTCGCTATAGAAAAGTATAGATTTTTTTTTCTTGGATGGTCATTAAAATATTTTTAACAGACTCTTTGGCCAATTATTCGCATACAATAGCTTGCTCTTTTCTTCTTCCGCAGCCAAAACTTTGAGTGATTTTTGAATCGCTGCAGATATATGGTAATAATTTGTGTAAATCACCGTTACTATTGTAACTACGAGAATGCTTTAGCGTATGATAAGCAGATGCGAGTTTTCCAGAAGTACTCTTGTCCATCTCCGAGGCAGATGGTTCAAGCTTCGAGAAATATTTGGATAAGATATTTGATACTCTATTGCTAACAACAGACATGTGAGATTTAGTAGATGTATTTGTTTTACACCAGCAACGTTTCCATAAGTACACGAGAAATCTTTCTTGGAAAGTTAGATGGATAATAAACAAATAGAAGAACGCGAAACAAACAGAGAGGCAAACAAAGACGCTCGGCGTCGCGCGGGAGGGTGGGAATCGGTGAATATCGCCTCGCCCGGTAATGCCATAGACTGCTAGCTGAGTTAGTCAAATCTTCATGCGGTACGTGCGTAGATAATAGGTACTTCTCAGCTGTAGCGCGAAAGATTTCACAATAATAATAGAACAAGGTTGACATACGGAACAGAGCCTGTCCCGGGGGGACATTTAAAGTAATGTCGGAAATACTGGCAACACTAGCGAAGCAATTTGACGCTGGATTTGCAGATCTCACTGAAGAATATCGCGAAAGCAGGCCAGCAACGTCGAATGCCGATGCAAATGGTGACCATGTGGATGTGATCATTAGAGCGGAGCGGAGCATAACACTGCAGGAAATTGCCAGCATGCTGAACATTTCGTATAGCACTGTGTTCTCCATTGTTCACCAGCATCTTGGATTTCGTAAATTATGCGCCATATGGGTCCCATGGCTGCTCACTAACGTTCACAAGGGACAAAGTTTCCAAAAGACAAGGCATTTTCTTTGCGAATGATCACAGGGGATGAAACTTGGGTCTACTACTTCACCTTTGCAACAAAGAGAACATTGATGGTATGGGTGCACGTCACATCACCACAATGAAAGAAGGCCGAGGTCCAACATTCAGCAGGAAAAGTGATGGCGACAGTGTTCATTGACATGAAGGGTGTGGTGCACGTAGAATTTATGCCTAAAGGAACGACAATCAATTCTGCTTCGTATTGTCAAACGTTGCACCCGTTCCGTAAGGCAATTAAGGAAAAGTGGCGGGGAAAATTGAGCGCCAGCGTGATTTTGTTGCACGATAACGCAACACCGTATTCGGCCCACCAAACTTCGGAACTGCTGCTGCGATTCAAGTGGGAGGAATGCCAACATCATACAGTCCAGACCTACCGCCTTTCGATTATCATGTGTTCTGCAAGATGAAAGAGGACCTCGGTGGACGACAATTTTGAAACGATGAGGAGATGAAAGCAGCTGTATTCAGGTGGTTACATAGCGTCGGAGGCGATTCTACGCATCCGGAATCTAGAAGTTGATTAGCCGTTCCGAGAAATGTTTACAGTCTCTTGCGGGCTATGTGGAAAAGTGAAGTTAGATTTTCTGTTGACATGGCCTTGTTGCCTATATATTTTTGCTTTAATAAACCGCCATAACTTGCAAGCATAACTTACGTTTTGATTCACCATCGTATAAGTGCCTATTTTTTTTTTTGGTCGCAAACTTTAGTTGACTGTGGTTATTTGCCTCAGGTGTAGATTTTAAAGAACAGCGTTCATTACTGCAGAAAGTAATCCGAAAGGAATTAAGCACTGTGCTGTTACAGCTAAAGTAGAACGTCATTAGCATACCAAAAGCCTTATTTTCGGGCTTCGTCCGTTAGGCGAACGAAGTATCTCTGTAGTAAATATTTTAGACTCGTCGCCAGGGTACTGGGTCAGGACCTGTATCTGAAAGTAAATGAGGCGAGTTTGCTGTTGATAAGGCAACGAGCAGCGAAGGTAAGCGCTGTGTTTCACTAAAAATAATGTTTTGCTTGCTTTAAAATTTTTAGTGGCGGCTTTATAATATAACAAGTGCAGTCCGTACACTGCAGAAAAAAATATATACCTAAGTTTCTGAAGAATGTTGTTAGAATCTTCCACGTCACACGGTTAGAGGCCAGAATTTCCACTGATAAATCGCCACTGCCACGATACAAATAACCTGTGTTCAACTTTCGCGAAATGATTTAATTTTTTTTACTTATTTGAAGCATAGACGCTAAGCTATGCTGATTTCTGAAAATAAAGTAATCGATCCCCACGTGGGCGCAGTGTGGCTCCATTTGCAATTAATTACTTGCCTCAACAGCGAAACTTCCTTGTAAATATAAGGAGCGATCAAAAAGTTTCTGTTCGTAGGGTCTACAGTACAGAATCGATATGCCAGTCAGGCAAAATGGCGGTGAGCTTTGAGGCAATCGTTCCAACGACGCACCAGGTTGAGGATACACGTTTGGTAAAACAGCGTGTCCTGCTCAGTGAAGAATTCCTTAACTATCTGCTGCACATCTTCGTCCGACTGGAATCGTCGACACTTCAAAACCTTTTGAAACGCGCGCTAAACCCGCTGGGAAGAACAGGTAATTAGGATTGTGGTAAGGGGCCAAATAAGGCTGGAGTCAGTTCCACTTTCTAATTGTAATTTATTGTAATTTAATAATATTTACAACCAAAGCGTCGCACAGCCGAACCTTTACCAAATGCAACTCTTTCACGGCTGAAGGCCTCCAAACAAGATATCTTAAAAAATCAACAAGATTAAAATCCAATTAAAATAGCAATAAAATAATTTTAAAAAATCACAGCTAGATGGAAAGCCTCCAAGCAAGGTAAATAGAACAAACACATGCAAGGTGCAGTACCAACGGCTGAAGGGCACAATTAAATTTCAAAATTAAAAAAAAAATGGTTCAAATGGCTCTGAGCACTATGGGACTCAACTGCTGTGGTCATCAGTCCCCTAGAACTTAGAACTACTTAAACCGAACTAACCTAAGGACATCACACACACCCATGCCCGAGGCAGGATTCGAACCTGCGACCGTAGCAGCAGCGCGGCTCCGGACTGGAGCGCCTAGAACCGCACGGCCACCGCGGCCGGCCTAAAATTTTAAAATATATTACCATAATCTTTTAAAGGCAGAAGGCCGCAATGTTTAAGCTTGAAACATAAATTTAAGAATTAATTTAGCCAAATTTTTAAGAAAAGAAAAAAATAACCATAAGCCTTAAATTTTAAGTAGCTGAAAACAGATAATTAAACGCCGGTGGCATTCAGAAGACTCTATGGAGGTCGGTCTGCTCTCGTTCACTTAGGCGAGACAGGTGGTGAGCCCAACTACACTTGATCCGTCGGGACCCAACCAGGGGACAGCCACGGATCGACCGACACAACGGCCTGCTTGCCACTAATCAGTACATGAGAACTCAAACACAAAAGGTTACACACTCAACTACGATGTCGAGGATCGGTGAACCACGCAGCTCGTAGCGATCAGACAGCTGCACTCACGCTGCGAGACTGCGCAGGGCCCGGTAGCGGACCCAGGCGACTGCACCGCACGGAGATATCCTTCCTGGCCCGCACCAACCGACCGATTGCCTGCTGATCCATCTGCGACTGCTGCTCCGTCGCGACCGCACTGCTGGTGCGTCTCCCACTCACTTCCAGACACACGACGGCGGAAATACTGGGTCGGACCCAACCATGTAGACGAAACACGCCCACTGGCTAACCGACATCCCTGCACCACGAAGGGACGGACCCAAGTTCTACAAGTTGATAAATGAAAGGGCTGAGAAGCGCTAAGAGAAATAGTTACACGTCGCCCGTTCAGACGACCGACCTCTCAGGGCCAATACACAGACAACATTAAAGTAAATTGTCAGTGGAAATAACGCCAACTACACACACAACCTGACAAACACTTGCATGAAGACATGAACGATACCCAACAGTCACTAAGCACGCACGAAGACAAAACGGGAGTCGATTTACACACACACACACACACACACACACACACACACACACACACACACACACACACAGCCGACTCATCAACGATCGGCGACCCAAAACGCGTCGTCCAGTAGGACCGACCGACGATCCACCAAGACCGCAGCCCGGCTCATGTGATGCGTGGTGGCAATGGTCGGTCGAGACATGTCGACGCAGAGCTCACTGCTGCTCCAACCCGACAGCACCAGTGCCGCATTGCAACTCCCCGACTGGCAGGTCCGGACTGCGCTCCAGACGCGTTCCAACTGACTGGCAGACCCGAACTCGCAATCCGAACTCCCTATCCGATCTGCCATCCCACAGACAACAACCGGGAAGTAATAGCAGTCGAGCAAAGATATTTCGAGTGGTGATATATCGATACGCACTGCTAGCGCCGGTCACGGCCAGGCAATGCAGCAACTCAGTGACAATAGCAATTTAAATTAACGTAGTGAGGTGAAAGTACGTTAAAAAAAAAACAGGGTGTAAAATAGACGATGGCGGGAACACGAGCCACGCACGGCACACCTTTTAAGGGCCCGAAGGCGTGATAATCGCATGTGGAGACATCAGGACTATAGGGCGGGTCCTCGAGTGTCTGCCACTTACTCCTTAACTCTTTGCAAATGCTAGCAGACTACAGTCTCAATAAAGAAAAGAACTAGAAATATTAGATTACTTATTAGATTGCTTAACAGAAATTGTGACGTGTGGTGTCATTGTGCGTGTTTTAAAAAAATAGAGATGGGGCCCCTCCACGCCCGCACCAACGTGGTGACCAAACCAAAAGTTCTACTGTCACCTCCGTAAACATGTTAGTTATCTAGTGGGTGGATCACAGGATGCTGGGCTGTGATGTTGTCCGTGCGTCTGGGTAAGGCTACGCATTAACACGGTCCATCAGGTGATAGATAGTGGACGAAACGCGAGTGAGGGTAGCGATTTGAAGAGCAGAGGGAAAAAAGTGCCATGGCTCGTGCCGTGGGAAAAAAACCTCTGCGACAGTGGGATGGGTAGTAAGAGCAGTAGTGGCTTACTAGCTGCGATAGTTCATGCAAGGTTGGATTTGTTAGTATAGGTATCATGCATCATTACCGTGACAGGCGATGGCGATGTGTCCCAGTTGCTGCGGCTGCTACTTTCCTGGAACAATCAATATCGTTATACAGTAGTGGGAGATCGGCCATAGATCATCTCACTGTGTGGGGGATGTGTGGAGCTTGTTTGCGTGCAGTGTACGGTACGGCTTCCCTGTATGGTGCCAGTTATTCGGCAGTGTATTTCAGCTGGATATCCAGTAAATGCGTCTGATTAACAGGGGCTCGCCTGTGCCGTTATGTTTGCGTAAGCTTGGCCATAGATGTTATGTCCTTGCAAGTATGTCTTTTGGTCTTTTATGTTTCCATCTATGGTTGTGGTCGTAGTTCCCCAGATTCAGAATAAACGGATTCTGCGAATGTCTGGAGTTTCTGTATAGTCTTGTGGTGAGTTTGTGGATTACCTCCGTGAGAGTCTCAAGTCGGTATTCCCGGTGAAGGTCCGCGATGCTTGTGTATCGTGGAGCATTGCTTATGATTTTGAGTACCTTGTTTTGTATGAGCTGCAGACGGCGCAGGCGTGTAGGGGCAGCGTATCCCCAGACGGGAGCTGCGTACGTCATCAGGGGTCGGATAAGTGTCATGTACATGGACCTCGACACCCTTCTGTTCAGTGTGCTACGCCTGTTGAGCATAGGATAAAGCTGTTTGAGCCTCGCGCTAGCTCGGTTGGTCATGTGTTGTATGTGGTCCCCCCAGAGTAATTTCCGGTCCAGCCAGACACCGAGGTATTTGACTTTCTCGCGGAAACGTATTGGGCGTGCATGTAGAGTTATTGGTCTGCAGTAGCGGTGTTTGCGCAGTTGCTTCGGTCTTCTCGTGAACAGAACGGCTTCGCACTTGTCGACGTTTACTCTAACACGCCATTTCTCCAACCAAGGCTCAGCCACTCTGAGTGCAGTCTGTAGGCGTGACGTAATATTTGATGGTTTCCAATCTTGCGCAAGGATGGCTGTGTCATCCGCGTAGATTGCCATCATTGTGTTGTGTGTGGTTGGGAGATCGTTTATGTAGAGGTTAAACAGTAGGGGCCCTAGGATGCTTCCCTGGGGTACTCCCGCGTGTATACCATGTCGTGTTGACTGTTTTCCCTGCACGTCAGTGTTGAAACTCCTGTCTGTGAGGTATGAGTGTATTAGACGCAGCAGCCCGTCGGGGAACCCCGCGTCGCTGAGTTTGCGGATGAGGCCGTTGTGCCATAGACGGTCGAAAGCCTTTTCGATGTCCAGGAACACTGCCCCTGTAGCTTTGTTTATGTTGAAGCCATGTGTTATGTGTTCAACGACCCGTAGGAGTTGTTGTGTTGTGGAGTGGTGATTTCTGAAGCCGAATTGCTCCGGTCTCAGGATGTCATTTGTTATGCAGTGCCTAGTGATGCGTTTGAGAATCACCTTCTCAACAATCTTACTGAGCGAGCTCAGAAGGCTGATGGGTCGGTAATTTTGTGGGAGGCTGTGGTCTTTCCCCGGCTTCCTGAACATCAGGACCTTGGCCGTCTTCCAAAAGGCGGGGAAGTGTTGGTGTTTTAGTATGGCATTCGTTATGTGTGTTAGGTATTCAGTTGCTTTATCCGTGAACTCCTGGAGGACACGGTTTTGAATGCCATCATGACCAGGGGCTTTCCTAGCAGCGGAATGCATTATGGCCCAGGAGACTTCGGCTGTGCTAGCATGTCGAATGTCGTCGCGCGATGGTAGGGCTAGAATGCGTGTAACCTCTTGGTCAGTAGCAAGTGTGAACGCTGGATCTGATGGTACCAGGTTCGGTGTGAATGACGCTGCGAGTGTTCGGGCCATTAGTTCTGCTTTCTCTTCCGCTGAGTATGCAGGTCCGTCGGGCCTTTGAAGTGTTGGCGTGTATATTTTCTCCCTGGTGAAGTGTCGGGCTAGTTGCCACACGCCAGGTCGTGTGGTGTCCAGCCCTTCGAGTGTGTGGTTCCACTGTTGTGTTCTATGTGTTTGTATTTTATCGTGTATGATGCCCTGTAGTCTGTTAATGTGCCGTTTGAAGTACGGACGCCTGGTGCGCTGCCATTGTCTCCTGAGGCGATTCCTCATCGAGATTAGGCCCAGGATTTCCTGGGGCAGGGCCGCACTATGTTGTTGTGAGATGCGATCAGGTATGGTGCCTGCCATTGCGTCCTGGACGGTGTTAGTGAGGGTTTCTACTGCCTCGTCGATTTGTGCTGTTTCATTAATTTCGTGTATAGGTGGGATGTGGCTATCGAGCGTTTGCTTGAACCTTGTCCAATCCGCAAGCCCGTAGTCCAACATCTTACGTTGTTCCATGTGCTGCAGTGTTTCCTCAATGTATAGTATTACAGGTTGGTGGTTTGAGGGCAGATCGTTTTCAACGGAAACGTTGAGTGTCGATGTAATGCCCTTGATGAGGGCCATGTCTATCACGTCTGGCCTGTGTCCCCTCTGATAGGGAATGTGCGTCGGTTCAGTCGGCGCTAGTATGATGTAGTTTCTGCCAAGTGAGTGTTCGTACAGTTTTTTGCCGTTGGGATTTCGTATGCGTGAATTCCATTCTGGGTGTTTTGCGTTCAGATCTCCAGCGACTATTACTCGCGGTGAAATGTTGAGTAGTGTGCTGATATCGCGTGTTGAAATGCCTACAGGGCTGTTGTATACCGATATCAGTGTGGTGTAGGCTCCGTTGAACTTGACTCTGACGGCCGTAGCCTCGATTTTTTCCAGTTCAGGGAGCTCTATGTTTGTGTGCTCGATGTCTTTGTGTATGACGATTGCAGTTCCACCTGCCACGGCGCCGCCCGGTCGGTCGGTACGATAGACACAGTAGCCAGGAAAGTTTAATTGTTTGTGCGGTTTGAGTTTAGTCTCGCTCAGTAGCGCGACAAGGATTCCCTTGCGCTCCATGAACGCGGCAAATTCTGCCCTTTTGTTGTGGATCGTGTCTGCATTCCAGAACAGGATCCGTGATAGTGTGTGTGTGTCTGCGTTATGGGCCGGGTGTGGCGTATTATTCATGTAAGAGTGTGAAAGAGTGTTGTGATGGCAGTGTGTATGACAGCCCAGTATTGCCCGGGTTCGGCGCTCATGAGCTGGGTGATAAGTGTAGTGACGGCCATCAGCACCTTGGTAAGGATTTCAATGGTCGTGTGTCGGGGGAATAGTGTTTCCAGTATTCCCCCAGGTGATGTGTTGGTGTTAATGTGTGGCAGCCTGAGGTGCTGTTGTGGTGTTAACGGCCGCTTGTGCAGGTATTGGTGTGTTGTTTGGGGCGGCATTTGTGTTTCGTGGTAGAGGTTGTGGCGCCTGAGTTACTTCTGTGGTGAGGGGGATGGTAGTGTGAGTTACAGTCTCGGTGTCTTGTTGACTGTTTTCCTGTGTGTTGCTGTTCTGTTGTTGCTGCGTGGCCTGTTGTGGTGATTTCGTGTTCCCCGCTCTGTGTTTGCGTGTACGTTTATTCCGCCTCTGGGCTTGGGGTTCAGGGGGTTCTTGTGTGGATGTGTTTTCTTGTATATGGTGCGTTTCTTCGCAGCTCGTGATTTCCGGGAGTGGGGTCGTGTTGTTTGGGGGCATAGGTGTTGGTACCGATGCTTGTTGGGTTTCAGGTGTTGTCTGTGGCTGTTGTGTGGCTGTTGCAGCGGTTGTTTCTCGTGTGTGTGTAGGGCGCTGAGGTTCCGCAGCTTGTGCCGTTCCGCCAGGGCGTGTAACCGTGGCAAACGTTACGCCGTTCCTTACTGGGTTCGGCGCTGGCCTTGGGCGTGGTATGTCGTACAGTACCCTACTTCTGTCTTGTTTTCGCTTCAGCGCCTGTTTGTATGAGTTGCACTGTCTGAAGTTTGCCGCATGGGGCCCACCGCAGTTGGCACAACGTCGCTGGTTTGGCTGTGTTTGTGTGCAGGTGTTGGATCTGTGGTTGCCAGCGCATCCGCGGCAGCGAGTTGCCAGGCCGCAGCGGAGGGCCGAGTGGCCGAACCGCTGGCAGTTGTTGCATTGTTGGGGGACGTTGGGTGGTTCGTAGAGTTCTACACGCACGTCCATCCGCAGAAAGCTCTTTATCTGCAGGATGGCGCGGGAATCAGCCGTGTCGGCTAACTCAACCATGTAGTGTGGTAACGGTGCGTGTGTACGGAACCCTGTCATCCGGGAGGCACTTTTACAGTCAAATCCCAAATAACAGAGGGCCGCATGTACTGTCTCGTTGGGGGTGCTGGGATCCACTCCCTTGATCACGTACTGCTGGGTTCTCTCGTCCAGCGTCCTGTACGTATAGTGTTCGATCTTCCGATCTTTGAGGAAGGTCAGAAGATCTTTATATTCTGTGTCTGTGGCAACGTACAGTGAGGCCCTATCCCCCGAGTACTTTGCATGTAATGTGCTGTTTATGTGCCTTTCCGCGAATGCAGTGTTAAGGGCACTAAGGTTCCCATAGTTTTGTATAACAACTAGGGGGAAACCAGTCTTGTGTTGTGTGGGCACTGTTGTGGCTTTGTGTGTTTTGTTGTTGTTCGCCACAACTGTGTTTGCGTTGGGTTGTGTGTTAATGTTGCTAGCCTGAGGTGTGCTAGTGGGTGTAGGCAACAGCGCCTTTCGGTTGCCTAGCGAGTTTGGTTGCTCGCTTGTTTGTGCCGGTGTTTTTTTTGGTCTGCGTCGTGGGCCCTCCACCTGCCAGGGCTCTGTGTAATGGTTTTCTGTGTCCTCATCCGCCGTCGCAGCCTCGATTTCTTGAGGCTGCGGCGTCGGTGGGAGAATGGTACATGACTGTCCAGTGATAGGTGAGTGAAGCGTGATCTTCAGTGTACTTGTTTTTGTGGGAGAGACGTCCGCCCCGAAAAGTTCGGTGATAGACCGGCGCGACTCAAGCTGCTTTTGCGCTTTCGCGCCAAGCTGTCGAGCGCCCCCAGCCGCTCCCTTGCCTTCGGTAGCGGGCGGGGCGCGAGTTTCGGCGGGTGCAGTCGATCCTCGCGCCTCTTGTGTTGCAGTCTTGCTGCGGGTGATAGCAGGGGAAGTGCTAGTAGCGTCCGCCATTTCGCACTTAGGATTGTTTATTGGGTGGGAAGGAGGAAAACGACAATTTTACTTTTCTCGAAAGACAAGAGAAGTCTTACTTGTTCCCTATGGAAGTGGGTGGACCCTAGTTTACGCTAACATGCGCTGTTTGTGTAAGCGCGGCACCTAAAGGAGGTGCTCACCAAGATGACGTGCTACAGACGCGAAATTTAACCGTCAGGAAGAAGATGCTGTGACATGCAAATGATTAGCTTTTCAGAGCATTCACACAAGGTTGGCGCCGGTGGCGACACCTACAGCGTGCTGACATGAGGAAAGTTTCCAACCGATTTCTCATACACAAAAGGCAGTTGACCGGCGTTGCCCGGTGAAACGTTGTTGTCGTGACTCGTATAAGGAAGAGAAATGCGTACCATCACGTTTCCGACTTTGATAAAGGTCGGATTGTAGCCTATCGCGATTGCGGTTTATCGTATCGCAACATTGCTGTTCGCGTTGGTAGAGATCCAATGACTGTTAGCAGAATATGGAATGGGTGGGTTCAGGAGGGTAATACGGAACGCTGTGCTGCATCCCAACGGCCTCGTATCACTAGCAGTCGAGATGGCAGGGATCTTATCCGCATGACTGTAACGGATCGTGCAGCCACGTCTAGATCCATGAGCCTACAGATGGGGACGTTTGCAAGACAACAACCATCTGCACGAACAGTTCGACGACGTTTGCAGCAGCTGGGAGACCATGGCTGCGGTTACCCTTGACGCTGCATCACAGGAGCGCCTGAGATGATGTACTCAACGACGAACCTGGATATACGAATGGCAAAACGTCATTTTTTCGGATGAATCCAGGTTCTGTTTACAGCATCATGATGGTCACATCCGTGTTTGGCGACATTGCGGTGAACGCACATTGGAAGCGTGTATTCGTCATGGTCATACTGGCGTGTCACCCGGCGTGATGGTATGGGGTGCCATTGATTACGCATCTCGGTCACCTTTCTTTCACATTGACGGCACTTTGAACAGTGGACGTTACATTTCAGTTGTGTTACGATCCGTGGCTCTACTCTTCATTCGATCCCTGCGAAACCCTACATTTCAGCAGGATAATGCACGACCACATGTTGCAGGTGCTTGACGGGCCTCTCTGGATACATAAAATGTTCGGCTGCTGCCCTGGCCAGCACATTCTCCAGATCTCTTACCAATTGAAAACGTCTGGTCAATGGTGGCCGAGCAACTGGCTCGTCACAATACGCCAGTCACTACTCTTGATGAACTGTGGTATCGTGTTGAGGCTGCGTAGGCAGCTGTATCTGTACACGCCATCCAAGCTCTGTTTGACTGAATGCCCAGGCGTATCAAGGCCGTTATTACGGCCAGAGGTGGTTGTTCTGGGTACTGATTTCTCAGGATCTATGCACCCAAATCGCGTGAAAACGTAATCACATGTCAGTTCTAGTATAATATATTTGTCCAATGAATACCCGTTTATCATCTGCATTCCTTCTTGGTGTAGCAATTTTAATGGCCAGTAGTGTATTAATGTTACATGAGGTTCTACTTAATCACTGCTCTTCCCGGATAATGGACGTTACTTTGTTACAGAAACCTCCACCTGGGAATGTGTAGATGTTGTCTGTCAAGCAATGTAAATGTCACTATGTTCATTCACTAAAGTAATCATTTATAACCAACAAACAAGCTAAATGTGTGATAATTAATCTGAACTAAACAAGATTAATGATTTTTAGTAATTTCAGTGCTGTTACGTAAGACTCTTTGCTAGTTGCAGATGGTTTACCAGAATTAACGCTACTGTTATGTCGAGGTGGCAACACTTTTCTTTAAGCAAAACGAACAGTTTTGTCACACAGTACCACACGTACACAACACTAATATATTTTCCTCTCAAAATATTTCATAAAAGTTGTTTCGAAATTACGAGGATTCATACATCAGCAGATAAGAATTTATATCACGTAAGTGCTGTTTGCATTCGTAGAGGTTCGATGTATTCATAGTCTAACTGGAATTTATTACCTCAGAGTGGGTCCTGGGACACTTGTATACAATTATTATTGCAATTATAATCAACAACATTGAAGTCTGTATAGAAAATCCATGTAAAACTGCCACTGCAATGTTTCACTAAGATGGCGGCTAACATAAGACAATCACTTATCGATTCTGCTTCAGACTGTGTTTTACTCGTTATAAATAATATATATTAAATCTTTTTTCACCTGCACTATATGCATTAACATTTGAAAATATTTCTCAATGTTACATGACACATTAATATTCACCATTTACGAATAAACTGCGTTGTAGATCAATAGCACTAATGGCTACGCTGTTTGGTAACTGAGCAGAGAACTTAGCATTTATAGCCTATGGGAGGAGAATTACAATTAAATAAAACTCCAAGCAAGGAAGATTCGTTTCAATAGCACATAAGCTCTATTCTCAAATATCGGTTAGCAACATAACAATATGTTACTACAATTTTTTACTGACCTCTGTGTTACGAGACATCAGTCACATCCTATGAGTACAGTAGTTCCAACAAGAAAGACTTTTCTGCGAACTCATAGATAACAAAAGATTAAGATTTTCATTATCTTTTTACATTGGTATTGTCTGAGATACAATTTTTTACAAAATATGAAATTATGTCGTTGACAAAAATTATTTATTATTTTATTAACGATGAAGTCCTTTTTATTAGTATTACGAGAAGAGGATGAAAGTTCAGTCACATTCCACATAAAATGCTGTCGAGAACATTTTTTGAATAAAATATAGGCGTGGATATCACAAAATGTTTGATTACTTACCCTAAATTTTAACATCCAGGTAATTAGTCTACACACATTTGTTACGATCCTTCGAAACACTCACCAGTGTTCAGTGCCATTTAATGTTTAAAGTATCAAAATAAAACCATTTTTCATGATCATAAGGTCACAGATCGATTTTAATTATTACTTTAGAAAACTCCACAGCAACCACTCGCAGTCTCAAGTCACAGAGAATTCATTCAAATCTGTTGTTATATCGCTAAAATTAAAGAATAATTACATCTTTCGTAATTACCAGAGGCCGTTCCGCAAAAGGCCAATGCTATTTACGGCATTCGACTCGCCCCATAGTGTCTGTCTAATATGTAACGACAACATTGGCTGCTAATGGCAACATGGGGCGGAACTGGAAGTATCCAATGGTGATCACAGCATCATACTGTGAAGCGTAGTGGAACTGTATAGTCAGCGAGTAGCTGACAAAGCAGATATTGCGTTATATCTACAACAACAGGAGCAGAATTTGACATTTCGGCAGAAAGGAACCCAAGGAATTTAGTAGAGTGAGAAAGAAATGATAGATGAAATAACAGCGATTTTGTAAGGTGAGTCAGTGGAGGAAAAAGGTGGTGTTTGAAATTTCGTGAGAAGATTCCGCCACAACGAAAAACGCCTTTGTTTTAATGATATCCACCTCAAATCCTGTATAATTTCAGTGACTCTCTCTGCTGTTTCGCGATAGTACAAAAGGTGCTGCCATTCTTTGAACATTTTCAATGTACTCCGTCGGACCTACCTCTTAAGGATCCCACACCGCGCGGCAGTATTCTAAAAGAGGACGGACAAGCGTAGTGTAGGCACCCTCCTTAGTAGATCTGTTACATTTTCTAAGCCTTCTGCCAATAAAACTCAGTCTTCCCCCCAACATTTTCTATCTGTTCCTTCCAATTTAATTTGTTCGTAATTGTAATATCTAGGTATTTAGTTAAATTTACGGCTTTTAGATCAGACTGATTTATCGTGTAACCGAAGTTTAACGAGTTCCTTTTAGTACTCATGTTGATGACCTCACACTTTTCATTATTTAGGGTCAACTTCCACTTTTCGCACCATTCAGATATGTTTTCTAAATCGTTTTGCAAATTGTTTTGATCTTCTGATGACTTTATTAGTCGATAAACGACAGCGTCATCTGCAAACAACCTAAGACGGCTGCTCAGATTGTCTCCCAAATCATTTAGATAGATAACGAACAGCTTATCTGTGAGGCATAGTTATTGTCCAGCTGAGTACAAGGAACGAAATTCACGAAGAATTTATGCCCTGGTATCGACAAGTCCCCTGTTTACTATCCTTGACAGCTGCGCGGTGAAATTTCGGTGCAGCAACAGTCATTCATTCAACGGCCGCCCAAGTTTACAATTTTCCATTTTTCCGTCGATACACGTATGAATATCAGTGTGTGACCAACTTGCATAACTCCTTCGTGATGCATCAGTTTTCTTTCCTTTTTCTTTTTCACTACAGGGTGCCTGCGACTGTGAGACCAGTGTAGAAGTGGATACAAGGAATCAGTATGTTTTAAACTAATTGAAAGGATCCTCACACGTTCAGTAATATTGTGAAACCGTCAGTATACTGACAGCAAGACTGCAATACTGATGTATTGTCATTATTATAAATACTGTCGAGCAGTTTTTTTTTCAAGTAGTCTTTTCACACAAAACAATTTCAATAGGTATATGCAAAGGTAAACATTGTATATACATTGCAATTGGAGAAGCGCTTTCAGTTCGAAAAATAGGTCATATAGGCTACAATGACTAGAATGAGGTCTGCGAATGCATGTCCGTTTCGCCAAATTATCACAAAATGCAGAAAAACGTTTTACGCTAATTACCTGCCAGACGGATATAATTGCTTCACAACTTTCCATAGAATTTTACTGATTGTTTTTACTGATATTACAGAAGTAAACTTCGAGCATTCGGATGTCCCGCCTGTCACTAGAACTCTCGAAGTTACTCCTAATCTCTCGCCGACTGTGATTCCCTCTCTCATTAACGTATTTTGCTTCTCTACCTTATCTCGTAGCGACATTAATGACTTGTCGTATGATGCAGGTCTCACCGGAAAATAATTTATGAAATCTTTCGGGTACGCGGTTCTGCTTTCAGTCAGTAAATTAATAAGTAACCGATCGCTCCTTTTTTAACCGCTCTTGGACTCATTTCCTTCCTTTTCCTTGTTTTCTGTTAATATAATTTCATCACACAGTTCCTTTTAGATGTTCGACTGTTAACCTTGTAAAACCGCGTTGTCAGTTGCCAATTTTTGTTAGTATTACTGACGGTGTGAGGTTGCTTCAGTATACTGAAGGTCTGACAAATTAGTATCGTTAATAATTATTGAACGTGTACAGGTCCCTTAAGACAACGGACATAAACGTGTATTGCATAGATAATGTATTTGATAAAACTTTTATCTACTGATCAAGAATCCTGAAGCTCTTCGAAAATAATTTCTATGTTGATTTCTTAATTAGCCTCTCTATATAGCCTTTACCCTCTAGCGTAATTTGTTTTCACCGCTTCTTGGTGAATCGCGGTAGGTCAATCAAAATGTGAGATAATTTTTAAATGTAGCCTCTAAAGCGAAATGTGAGGAATCTATTGAAATATAACTACATGTACTGCTTTCTGTCCGCTGAATGATGAAGAATAATTCAAGATGGAATCTTACGCTGCAAAGGAACATAGGCCCCCTATTTCTTTATTAAATTTCTTTGTCGCTTAAAATGTTGTCCCGAACCTGCAATTTACATTCACACATATACTTTCCATGCCACTCGAGGGCTCATGACACGGCATGTTTGGTTTCAATATCGGAAACCATTCTGACAGGTCTACGAGTTACGGTCAGTAAGACTGGAACTAATTTCAATTGTTCCATTCTTCCAGTTCCCGAGCGCTAACTTTATGAAAGATATCGATTCTGTTAATTTGTCTCTGGTGAACCGTCGTAATAGGAGCCTAGCATATAAACCCACAAATACAGCACATCATGACGCACAGGTGCCCGAACTATGCGATCTGACTGTTTATTCCGACATACTTCCTACGGTAGTAAAAGCTTTATCGCTGCGGGGGTACTTCAATGCGAAGAGTAATTATCGTTAACTCAGGGAATAAAGAGTTCTCCGTACTTCACGTAATATTCATGAAATGAAAAGAAAAGCTGCACCGTACTGCAAATTAGTAGAATATTATCAAATTTTCACGTAAAGGAAAACCCATGAATTGTTGAACACAAAAGTAGTTACATAACACACTGAAAACGCAATTACGTTGACTGCGGTTTATACTTATCTTACTATCCTTTTTTTAAATGAGATTCGAACAAGATTGAGTTCAATATATTCACACATCAAAAAAAGTTTTGCATCACCTCATTTCCGAGAGTTCCGAAACCTGTAAAAAAATGGAATAGACATCATTTCAGCCCTTTTTATTGCTCATGAAAACCACACATTGCATGTTGTACCACCATACAGGGAGGTGGTGGTCCAGATTTCTGTACACATTGGTATATGCCTGTATTCGTCGTGGCATACTATCCACATTTTCATCAAGGCATTGTTGGTCCAGATTGTCCCACTCCTCAACGGCGATTCGGCGTAGATCCCTCAGAGTGGTTGGTGGGTCACGTCGTCCATAAACAAGCCTTTTCAACCTATCCCAAGCATGGTCGACAGCGTTCATGTCTGGAGAACATGCTGGCCACTCTAGTCGAGCGATCTCACAAGATGTGCACGATGGGGGCGCGAGTTATCGTCCATGAAGACGAATGGCTCGCCAATATGCTGCCTTTATGGTTGCAGTATCGGTCGGAGGATGGCATTCACGTATCGTACAGCCGTTACGGCGCCTTTCATGACGACCAACGGTGTACGTCGCCCCCACATAATGCCACCCCAAAACAGCAGGGAACCTCCACCTTCCTCCACTCGCTGGGCAGTGTGTCTAAGGAGTTCCGCCTGACTGGGTTGCCTGCAAACACGTCTCCGACGATTGTCTGGTTGAAGGTATATGGGACACTCATCGCTGAAGGGAACGTGATGCCAATCCTCAGCGCTCCATTCGGCATGTCGTTGGGCCCATCGGTACCGCGCTGCATGGTGTCGTGGTTGCAAAGATGGACCTCGCCATGGATGTCAGGGGTGAAATTGTGCATCGTGCAGCCTATTGCGCACAGTTTGAGTCGTAACATGACGTCCTGCGGCTGTACGAAAAGCGCTATTCAACATGGTGGCGTTGCCGTCAGGGTTCCTCCGAGCCTTAATCCGTAGGTAGCGGTCAGCCACTGCAGTAGTAGCCACTGGGCTGCCTGAGCGAGGCATGTCATCGACAGTTCCTGTCTCTCTGTATCTCCTCCACGTCCGAACATCATCGCTTTGGTTCACTCCGAGACGCCTGGACACTTTCCTTGTTGAGAGCCCTTCCTGGCACAAAGTAATGCGGATGCGATCGAACTGCGGTATTGACCGTCTAGGGATGATTGAACTACTGACAACACGAGCGTGTATCTCCTTCCTGGTGGATTGACTGGAACTGATCGGCTGTCTGTCCCCCTACGTCTAATAGGCGATGCTCATGCATGGTTGTTTACATCTTTGCGAGGGTTTAGTGACATCTCTGAGCAGTCAAAGGGACTTTGCCTGTAATAGAATACCCACAGTCAACGTCTTCCTTCAGGAATTCTGGGATCCGGGGTGATGCAAATCTTTTTTTGATGTATGTATTATCCTGGCTTGGCGCATGTAAATGCGTTACCTCAGTCCGGATTCAATACTGAAAACGTTAGCATGCCAGGAGGTGGAAGTGGTAAGACGCCAGGCCCCAGAAACCATCTCACCGAGAAATAGTAAATTAAGTTTTTTAACAAGTTATGCAAACCGTTATTCTGATTTTTTTAGCACATGGAATTTGACAAGCTCAAACGAATGCAATTATTCATAACAACTGAAAAAGCAACAACAAACATTGAGTATTTCCAATTGTGAAATTGCATAGAGCTTGACTTCAATCATGTGGTCCTGTCTCAAAATAAACACGCTAGAAAAGACAGAAAAATATTTCAATTAAAAATGTTCCAGAACAATAAGAGAACGTCCTAAAAAGTAAAGCCTCCGAAATTTTTAAATGAACTCTTAAAATGAAACAAACTTTATTAACATTCTACATCTTTATTCTCCATGTCTACATATTTATTTTTCAACATAGTCTCCCCGGCGACGAACACATCTCCCAACGAGAGACCAGTTTGTTCATACCTTCACTGTATGCATGTTTGACTTTGTTGACGGAGCGACTACCTCGCCTCCGCTTGCGTTGCCTCATCACTATCAAAGTGAAGTACTAAACGGCATTCTAGAAGTTTTGTAAACAGATGAAAATCGGTTGAGGTCAAGATGCGACGGTATTGAGGCTGATCGATAACAGTGCAAACAAGGCGTCGGCGTTCGTGTGTGGTGTGGCACTGTGATGTTGTAGGACAGGGCGATCCATGCGTGGACGAAATCTTCTAATTCTTGCTTCAGATTGCGTTACGCTGTTTCTCACGCACCGAAGTAGACACATCACACGCTACAATTAGGAGCTCTCTGGAAGCAGAGGGTTGCAATTTGCGTCAGCGAAGCGAGAAAGTCGACCGAGGAATATTCATCACTTGTAGTAGCTCAGCCGATATTGAGAAAAAAAGTAAAAAATTCGGCGGCATCACTTTTCAATGCGCCCTCGTGCATCATGTCTCAATAAACATTTAGTTAACACATGAGTTAGCACCTGTAAGCACATCAAACCACAACATGCAATGAGCAGCTACACTGAAGAAACTGGTACACATGCCTATATCGTGTAGGGCCGCAACACGACCTAACATGGACTCCACTAATGTCTGAAGTAGTGCTGGAGGGAACTAACACCAGGAGTCCTGCACTGCTGTCCATAAATCCGTAAGAGTCCAAGAGGGTGGAGGTCTCTTGGCATCAGCACGTTGCAAGGCGTCCCAGATATGCTCAATAATGTTCGCGTCTGGGAAGTTTGGTGGTCATCGGAAGTGTTTAAACTCAGAAGAGTGTTCCTGAAGCCACTCTGTAGCAATTTTGGACGTGTGAGTGTCGCATTGTCTTGATGGAATTGCCCGAGTCCGTCGGAATGCATAATGGACATGGATGGATGCAGGTGTTCAGACAGGATGCTTACATTGTCTCACTTGTATCTAGACGCATGAGGGGTCCCGTATCACTCCAACTACACAGAGCCTCCACCAGCTTGAACAGTCCCCTGCTGACACACAGGGTCCGTGGATACATGAGGTTGTCTCCATACTCTTACACACCCATCCGCTCGACTCAATTTGAAACGATACTCGTCCCATCAGGCAAAATGTTTCAAGTCATCAACAGCCCAATGTCTGTGTTGACGGGCCCAGGAGGGACACAAAACTTTGTGTCGTGCATTCGTCAAGGGTACACGAGTGGCCCTTCGGCTCCAAAAGCCCATATCCATGATGTTTCGTTGAATGGTTCGCAATCTCTTCAGTCATCGTTGGTCCCGTTCTTGCAGGATCTTTTTCCGGCCGCATCTATGTCGGGGATTTGATATTTTACCAGATTCTTGATATTCACAGTACAGTCGTGAAATGATCGTATGTGAAAATCTCCACTTCATCGCTACCTCGGACATGCTGTGTCCCATTGCCCGTGCGCTGACTGTAACACCACGCTCAATGTCACTTAGATCTTGAGACTTTCCATTGTGGCAGCAGTAACAACTGCGCCAGACACTTGTTGTTTTATGTAGGCGTTGCCGAACGAATCGCGGTATTGTGCAAGTTTAAATATCTCTGTATTTGAATACGCATGCCTATACCAGTTTTTTTTTTTGGCGCTTCAGTGTATAAGAACGGCCGGCCGGTGTGGCCGTGCGGTTCTAGGCGCTTCAGTCTGGAGCCGCGCGACCGCTACGGTCGCAGGTTCGAATCCTGCCTCGGGCATGGATGTGAGTGATGTCCTTAGGTTAGTTAGGTTTAAGTAGTTCTAAGTTCTAGGGGACTGATGACCACAGATGTTAAGTCCCATAGTGCTCAGAGCCATTTTAACCATTTTCTGTATAAGAACAACGTGAAATATAAGCTTTACGTAAATCATAAGAATTTTATTTGAACTCCCATAGATAGATAGCGGTTCTCTCGTTAAAGAGCCCGAGATTAGGAATAACTAGCCAAACAGGGAATTATGCAAAACATAAATATCATCATAGAGAGAGTGTAGCAATTAACGTAGCCTGGTTTCTCAGACTAGCTATATAAAAGAACGTATAAATAAAACTTAAACAACTTCCACATGGCTTAAACTGAAACAGCAGGTAGTAAAATTCAACTTACATTATTTCTGAGTATAAAATAAACTAAAGTAACCAGCACATATAATCTTCACAAATTACCAACAGAGCTCAAACCCAGTAGACAGGAACCAGACAACTTTTCCCCGGTTAACTGTAGTATCAACAACTTTAGCAGTGCAAGTTATCCAAGCTGGAACCGGCAAACTCTTAAAATAAGAGCGAGGTTAACTGAAACCTAAAACAATATAGCCCACATAGTTAAAAGAACCCTACGGCACAGCGGATAGCTCCGAATAACTGTTCGTACAGTCTACACCATAAGGAGCTCATCAGGAAAGTCCAGCTAGCTCCAATGACTACAGTTCGTTAATCCCACTTTGCCCGTGAGTTCTGCAAACACAAATAGCAAACTTCCAAGGCCGTTTTCCGCTAAAACTGAGCGACGTTGTTACTGGACACGTGCGAGTAGGTTAGCAGAACAGAGGAATCACACATCTGCGCAGAGTAATCATATTCATCTTTGAAAGATGCTCATGGCATATATGTCCTACATGACTGGCAGCACTTGTCCTGGGATAGCCATCCAGAAGCTATAGATGGTAGACGCTAAGCCGAGCAGACGCAGCAGCGGCAATAACAGAGCAGCAGGTGTCTGATGCACAGTAATTTGGTTTAGTTCCTGCTTTTCCTCAGGTGCTTCTGGAAAGAAGTGATCGATACTACGTATTTTACTGTATAGACTAGTAGTTAGCAAATTACGGTAAGTTTTTGTTTTTGGGTAAATCTTGCTGCTTATCATTGTGTAAGGCGGCTTCCTAGTGTAAATTTCCCGCCGTCAGACCACCAAGGCACGCCACTGAGTTTAAATCTCGTGTTAGTACAGAGCATGCAGTTTAGATCAGTGCATTCTAGTTTGCGTACTTATCTCGTGCAGTAGCGATCGGGTAAGCAGAGTTTCTAGTAACAGGAAACTGTAAATACGTCCACTTCAGCAAAGAAATTTATTTCTATTTAAGAGCTTGCCGTCTCAGGGCATAGTGAGAAATCTGCAAAGCAGTTTTTAGTGTTTCGTTATTCTCCCCGTTGTGTTCTGCATACATTCCAAACTCAGTAGCGACATGTAAGATTTTATATCTGTTTTTACACACGTTGATAGGACTAAGGACTGTGCTTGTTGTGAGCGGACACAAGGGAACTGGCTGTTGTCCGTAAACAGCTGGAAGCAGCGCTGGCTACCGACGACGTGCCTCTGTCTAACGCTCAAAATTTCGCAACATCGGGGAGCTGGGGACGAGACCTACGACACCTTTGGAGCCACTGGAATTCCAGGGTTTCACGGGCACCGCTGCATCTTGTGACACGCAACATCTGATCAGTCCGTCCCCACTCCAAAGTGGGTGGCACACAGTGATGAGTTTGCGTGTTACTGGGTGGAGGCGAAAGAGATAGCAGGTCAGGCGGCTGGCTCCCTACGCCTTAGTAACAGGCACGAGGTGCTACAAAGTGCTGATAATCATTCTGAGCCAGCCTCTCCTGTTGGGCCAGCGGTCAATTGTTGTGCCCAGTGCGGACAAGTGAGAGGGTGGGTACGCTTTTCATTGGGAGCTCCAATGTTAGGTGGGTTGCTTTGTTTTGTTTTGTGGCTCAAAAAGAGCTAGGGTCATGCATGCCATGGCAGAACTGTAGAACACGAAGACAAAGAGAGGAGTTAAAAACGACTAATCGTTAATGCCAATCGACGGAAGAGAAGACAGCTAAAAACAGGGACGTGGAGAAAGGTCTATAAAATACGCAATAGAGAAACGGAGGCCATGAACTAAAAATTAAATGACCTTCTCCATATTGTTAAGACGAATAAAAAGTAAAATGTGGTCGACAGCCCGTGTGTCGTTCGCAAAAACGGCCGATAATTCAGACGGCAAACACGAACGATAACGTAAGTGGGTAAAAAAATGGCATTCCGTCAGGAAATGACTGACCGTCAAAGGTTAAGTGAAATGAGTACAAAGTGTTGGGGGAACACCACCTAACAAATGGCGATGGCTACAAACACAGTGTCCGATACGCAACCTAGCTAAAATGATCTCCCGGTGAGAGGGCCGAGAGGAAGTCGTCCAAGCCGCTGGGAGAGCTTAATCCCGTGAATGGAGGACCAGTGCTAATGCCACAGTGATACCACCTACTGACAGGTGGCAACACAGAGATTATCGGAGGGAATGTAAGAACAAGCGGGCAGAGGTACGAGAGGTCCCAGAACTCCTCTCATTAATAAACGGTCACAACGCCCATATAGTACTAGGGACAGGAAGTTGGCTGAAACGAGACGTAAACAGTAATGAAATCCTAAACTGAGATTGGAATGTATACCGCAGAGACAGGCTGGACAGTGAAGGGGGAAGCGTGTTTATAGCGGTAAGAAGTGCAATAGTATCGAAGGAAATTGACGGAGATCCGAAAAGTGAAATGATTTGGGTGAAGGTCACGGTTAAAGCAGGCTCAGACATGGTAATTGGATGTCTCTATAGGCCCCCTGGCTCAGCAGCTGTTGTGGCTGAGTACCTGAAGGATAATTTGGACAATATTTCGAGTAGATTTCCCCACCATGTTATAGTTCTGGGTGGAGATTTTAATTTGCCGGATATAGACTGGGAGACTCAAACGTTCATAACGGGTGGCAGGGACAAAGAATCCAGTGAAATTTTTTTAAGTGCTTTATCTGAAAACTACCTTGAGCAGTTAAACAGAGAACCGACTCGTGGCGATAACATATTAGACCTTCTGGTCACAAACAGACCCGAACTATTTGAAAAAGTTAACGCAGAACAGGGAGTCAGCGATCATAAAGCGGTTACGGCATCGATGATTTCAGCCGTAAATAGAAATATTAAAAAGGGTAGGAAGATTTTTCCGTTAAGCAAAAGTGACGAAAAGCAGATTTCAGAGTAACTGTTGGCTAAACACAAAAGTTTTGTCTCAAGAACAGATAGTGTTGAGGATCAGTGTACAAAGTTCAAAACCGTCTTACATTATGCGTTAGATGAGTATGTGCCAAGCAAGATCGTAAGAGATGGAAAAGAGCCACCGTGGTACAACAACCGAGTTAGAAAACTGCTGCGGAAGCAAAGGGAACTTCACAGCAAACATAAACATAGCCAAAGCCTTGCAGACAAACAAAAATTACGCGAAGCGAAATGTAGTGTGAGGAGGGCTATGCGAGAGGCGTTCAATGAATTCGAAAGTAAAGTTCTATGTACTGACTTGGCAGAAAATCCTAAGAAATTTTGGTCTTATGACAAAGCGGTAGGTGGATCAAAACAAAATGTCCAGACACTCTTTGACCAAAATGGTACTGAAACAGAGGATGATAGACTAAAGGCCGAAATACTAAATGTCTTTTTCCAAAGTTGTTTCACAGAGGAAGACTGCACTGTATATCCTTCTCCAGATTGTCGCACAGATGACAAAATGGTAGATATCGAAATAGACGACAGAGGGATAGAGAAACAATTAAAATCGCTCAAAAGAGGAAATGCCTCTGGACCTGATGGGATACCAGTTCGATTTTACACAGAGTACGCGAAGGAACTTGCCCCCCTTCTTGCAGCGGTGTATCGTATGTCTCTAGAAGAGCGTAGCGTTCCAAAGGATTGGAAAAGGGCACAGGTCATCCCCGTTTTCAAGAAGGGACGTCGAACAGATGTGGAGAACTATAGACCTACATCTCTAACGTCGATCAGTTGTAGAATTTTGGGACACGTATTATGTTCTAGTATAACGACGTTTCTGGAGACTAGAAATCTACTCTGTAGGAATCAGCATGGGTTTCGAAAAAAGACGGTCATGTGAAACCCAGCTCGCGCTATTCGTCCACGAGACTCAGAGGGCCATAGACACGGGTTCACAGGTAGATGCCGTGTTTCTTGACTTCCGCAAGGCGTTCGATACAGTTCCCCACAATCGTTTAATGAACAAACTAAGAGCATATGGACTATCAGACCAATTGTGCGATTGGATTGAGGAGTTCCTAGATAACAGGACGTAGCATGTCATTCTCAATGGAGAGAAGTCTTCCGAAGTAAGAGTGATTTCAGTTGTGCTGCAGGGGACTGTCATAGGACCGTTGCTATTCACAATATACATAAATGACCTGGTGGACGACATCGGAAGTTCACTGAGGCTTTTTGCAGATGATGCTGTGGTGTATCGAGAGGTTGTAACAATGGAAAATTGTACTGAAATGCAGGAGGATCTGCAGCGAATTGACGCATGGTGCAGGGAATGGCAATTGAATCTCAATGTAGACAAGTGTAATGTGCTGCAAATACACAGAAAGATAGATCCTTTATCATTTAGCTACAAAATAGCAGGTCAACAACTGGAAGCAGTTAATACCATAAATTATCTGGGAGTACGCATTAGGAGTGATTTAAAATGGAATGATCATATACTGTTGATCGTCGGTAAAGCAGATGCCAGACTGAGATTCATTGGAAGAATCCTAAGGAAATGCAATCCGAAAACAAAGGAAGTAGGTTACAGTACGCTTGTTCGCCCACTGCTTGAATACTGCTCAGCAGTGTGGGATCTGTACCAGATAGGGTTGATAGAAGATATAGAGAAGATCCAACGGAGAGCAGCGCGCTTCGTTACAGGATCATTTAGTAATCGCGAAAGCGTTACGGAGATGTTAGATAAACTCCAGTGGAAGACTTTGCAGGAGAGACGCTCAGTAGTTCGGTACGGGCTTTTGTCAAAGTTTCGAGAACATACATTCACCGAAGAGTCAAGCAGTATATTGCTCCCTCCTACGTATATCTCGCGAAGAGACCATGAGGATAAAATCAGAGAGATTAGAGCCCACACAGAGGCATACCGACAATCCTTCTTTCCACGAACAATACGAGACTGGAATAGAAGGGAGAACCGATAGAGGTACTCAAGGTACCCTCCGCCACACACCGTCAGGTGGCTTGCGGAGTATGAGTGTGGATGTAGTAGATGTAGACTGCAACTTTGGCAGTATCACCAGCGGCCTCGTTTCCTGTCAGACCGACGTGTCCAGGAGCCCACATTAACATCACAGTTTCTCCATCAAAAGCGAGCAAGTGACAGTTTTCCTGGACCCGTTACACTAAGGGATGGACGGCATACAGCGCACAGAGGCTTTGAAGGGCACTAAGAGAGTCGGAGCAGATGACGCAATTGAAAAGCCTGTGTCGCCGGATGTACTTTGTGACCTGATACAGGGCGAAGAGCTCTGCTGTAAATACTGAGCAGTGTTCTGGAAGCTGATACCGAAAAACGTCGGTGCCAATGACGGAGGCACACCCGACCCCACGGTGAATCCGAGAGCCATCAGTGTGCTGTCCATTGCACCAATCGGACAGAATTTGGCACGATATCCCTAAGGAGGACATCCAACAACTCAGTAAACTAATGCCAAACCTAATAACTGTTTGTATAAGGGCCAGGGATTGACCAATGCTCAATTTGGGAAGCTCTTTCTCTTGAATAAATCACCCAATTTTTCTGAAATTGTTATCAACTGTCTATCTGTACATGTACATCACATCTACCTATTTCCGTCTCACTTGGTTGATTCATTCATGGAGGGTCTTTTTTTCTCTTATAGTGCACTGCTTACTATTTCACATCAACAGTTTCTACCTCAGTTCCCACAAAAAGAAACGTTACTAACGACAGTGTAACCCGTGCAGAATTTTCAGAGTATCCGCAGGTGCAAACGTGGATTTATAAATACACCGGACAAAACATTAGTCGCCCTCCCTTGGATTATCACTCTCACATCGTACAACACCATTTCTAGCTGTGATAACGGTCTCAGTTCGACGAGCAAGGGATATCACAAAGCGCTTGACGAATGCCACATCTAGCTGAAGCTGTATATTGATTATTATATCCCGTAAAACTACTAAAAGTGCGGAAGATTGCTACTTTCCACCCACTGTCCCAAATAGGTCCGCAAATTTTCTATGAGATTCAAGTCAGGTGATTTAATGGACAGTCTATGTGCGATTAGGTACCTGAGTGTTTGTAAAATCAATAACATATGCATGTACCTTTGTGAACAGGGCTGTCGTTATCTTTGAAGATGGGTGTGTCTACTGTTTATTCATGGTAAAGGTATGGAAAAAAGGGTAACACTTTCAGGATGCTGAAGTAAACTTCCTGGGGGATGCCCACAGGAAACTGAATAATGAGCAGAAGTCATGGTACAAAAAATACTCTTCAAACATCACAGGACCACATCAGACATGAGCTACACCCTAGAGACACAGAAGTTACATGTATTATTGTTGAGTGGGACTCGATGCTTTGCATAATTTGGAAACAGGCAAAGTTTTGTGTTTTTTCACCCCTCAGTATGTTGAGATTGCAAAATGCCATGTGTGTTTCAAATGGTTACTCTGACCCAGAAAATCTATCAAGAGCTGGACACCCTTTTGTGACCCAAGCTGAATTACTGTGCACATGCAGATTTACTAACGTGAAGAATTCATGGCGCTAGCTGTGGATCATGAAGTGGAGAATTTCGTTATATTACAATGAGATTAATTTAAGGTTAACAGAAACAAGTTTTAAATAAACACATTAATTTATTCAGTTAAAAACGCAAACATGAAGTGCATCTGAGTAGCTTTTCGAGGAGCTCTTTGCGGTGTGGGGGAGTAGCCATGTATGTGAAAAACGGCATCCCATTTGAGTCAATTGATGTTTCAAAGTACTGCACTGAAAAGGTGTTTGAATGTTGTGCAGATGTGGTTAAATTTAACGGAGCTAAACTTCTAACCGTTGTTATTTATAGATCCCCAGACTCCGATTTCACAACATTTTTGCTAAAGCTAGAGGAGGTTCTTGGTTCACTTTATAGGAAATACAAAAAGTTAGTTGTATGTGGTGACTTCAATATTAATTGTATAAGTGACTGTGCAAGGATGCGGATGCTGGTAGACCTCTTTAATTCATATAATCTTATGCAAACCGTATTCTTTCCAACGAGAGTGCAAGGGAACAGTAGAACAACCATAGACAACATTTTTGTTCATTCCTCATTACTATAAGGGCATTCTGTTAGAGAAAAGGTGAATGGCCTTTCAGATCATGATGCACAAATTTTAACTTTAAAAGATTTTTGTGCTGCAACACGTGTTAAATATAGTCATCAGCTGTTCAGGAAAGCTGATCCAGTTGCTGTAGAGACCTTTGTAAACCTTATGAAAGAATAAGAGTGGCAAGATGTTTATAGCGCTGATACAGTAGTCGATAAATATAATGCTTTCCTCAAGACTTTTCTCATGCTCTTTGAAAGTTGCTTTCCGTTAGAACGTTTAACACAGGGTACTAGCACAAACAGGCAGCCTGGGTGGCTGACTAGAGGGATAAGAATATCTTGTAGAACAAAGTGGCAATTATATCAAAACGTTAGAAACAGTCAAAATCTAAATGCAGCAGCCCATTACAAACAGTATTGTAAGGTGCTTAAAATGTTATTCGGAAGGCAAAAAGTATGTGGTATGCAGATAGAATAGCTAAGTCTCAGGATAAAATTAAAACCATATGGTCACTCGTAAAGGAAGTTGCTGGTCTGCAGAGACAGGTCGCGGATATAGAATCAGTGCGTAGTAGGAATGTCCGTGTTACTGATAAGTCGCATATATGTACAGTATTTAATAATCACTTTCTGAATATAGCAGGTGAACTAAATAGAAACCTAGTCCCAACAGGGAATCATATAGCGTTCGTAGAAAAAAGTGTTCTGAGACTGTTACCTGAAATGCTCCTCCATGATACTGACAAGAGGGAGATTGAGTTAATAATTAAATCACTAAAGACCAAGAACTCTCATGGATATGACGGGGTATCTGTCAGAATACTGAAGTATTGTTCTATGTATGTTAGCCCAGTTATCAGCCATATCTGTAACTTTTCCTTTAGGAGTGGTAGGTTTCCTGACCGATTAAAGTACTCGGTAGTGAAGCCACTTTATAAAAAGGGAGACATTGATAGTGTTGACAATTTTAGACCTATTTCTATGCCATCGGTGTTTTCTAAAGTTATCGAGAAAAGGTTGTATATACAAGGTTACTGGAGCATTTAAATTCACATAATTTGCTGTCAAATGTTCAGTTTGATTTTAGAAATGGTTTAACAACGGAAAATGCTATATTCTCTTTTCTCTGTGAGGTTTTGGACGGATTAAATAGAAGGTTCCGAACGCTAGGTGTTTTCTTTGATTTAACGAAGGCTTTTGACTGTGTTGACCACAAAATATTACTGCAGAAATTGGACCATTATGGAGTAAGGGGAGTAGCTTACAATTGGTTCGCCTCTTACTTTAAGAACAGGAAGCAGAGGGTAATTCTCCGCAATATTGAGAGTGGTAGTGATGTTCAGTCCCAATGGGGCACTGTTAAGTGGGGCGTTCCCCAAGGGTCGGTGCTGGGGCCACTGCTGTTTCTTATTTATATAAATGATATGCCTTCTAGTATTACAGGTGATTCAAAAATATTTCTGTTTGCTGATGACACCAGCTTGATGGTGAAGGATCTTGTGTGTAATATTGAAACAGTAACAAATAATGTAGTTAATGAAATACGTTCGTGGCTTGTGGAAAATAATTTGATGCTAAATCACAGTAAGACTCAGTTTTTACAGTTTCTAACTCACAATTCAACAAGAGCCGATATTTTGATCAGACAGTATAGGCATATTATAAGCGAGACGGAACAGTTCAAATTCCTAGGCGTTCGGATAGATAGTAAGCTGTTGTGGAAAGCCCATGTCCAGGATCTTGTTCAGAAGCTAAATGCTGCTTTATTTACCATGAGAACAGTATCTGAAATAAGTGACACTTCAACACGGAAAGTGGTCTACTTCTCATATTTTCATACGCTTATGTCGTATGGTATTATTTTTTGGGGTAATTCTTCTGATTCAAAAAGGGTATTTTTGGCTCAAAAACGGTCTGTTCGAGCTATATGTGGTGTAAGTTCGAGAACCTCTTGTCGACCCCTATTCAAAAATCTGGGAATTCTGACATTGCCCTCACAATATATATTTTCTTTAATGTCGTTTGTTGTTAGCAATATTAGCCTATTCCCAAGAGTTAGCAGCTTTCACTCGGTTAATACTAGGCAGAAATCAAATCTGCATGTAGAATGCACTTCCTTGACTCTTGTGCAGAAAGGAGTGCAGTATTCTGCTGCATCCATTTTCAATAAGCTACCACAAGAACTTAAAAATCTTAGCAGTAGCCCAAACTCTTTTAAGTCCAAACTGAAGAGTTTCCTCATGGCTCACTCCTATTCTGTCGAGGAGCTCCTGGAAGAGCTAAAAAATTAAGCAAATTCCAGTGTTACATTGTTGATTTTCTTCATTTAAACTTACGACTTGTCACCTGAATATGTTTTTTTATATTTCATTTTATATGTTTCTAATATCGTGTTATAATTTCATGTATTGACTCGTTCCATGACCATGGAGACTTCTCCTTAATTTGGTCCCACGGAACAATAAATAAATAAATAAAATAAATAAAAAATAAAATCTAACAACCTCTGTTAATATTCCAAAGCTGCACTGCATAGATTACATTAACATCTACATTTATATCTACATGGGTACTCTGCAAATCACACTTAAGTGTCTGGCAGAGGGTTCATCGAACCACATTCACAATAATACTCTATTATTTCAAGATCGAACAGCGCGAGAAAGACAAACACCTGCATCTTCCAACACGACCTCTGATTTCCCTTATTTTATTGTGATGATCGTTCCTCCCAATGTAGGTCGTCGTCAGCGAAATATTTTCACATTCGGAGGAGAAAGTTGGTGATTGAAATTTCGTGAGAACATTCCGCCGCAACGAGAAACGCCTTTGTTTTAATGATTTTCATTCCAAATCGTGTATCATGTTAGCGACACTCTCTCACCTATTTCTCTGTAACAGAAAACGTGCTGCTCTTCCTTAAACTTTCTCGATGTACTCTTTTAATCCTATCTGGTAAGGATCCCAGATGGCGCAGCAGTAGTCAAATGAGGACGAATACCTGTAGTGTAGACTCTTCCTTCCCCACAACATTTTTTATGTATTCTTTCCAATTTAAGTTGTTCGTAACCGTAATTCCTAGGTATTTAGTTGAATTTACAGTCTATATATTTGAATTATTTATCTTGTAACCGAAGTATAGCGGATTTATTTTAGAACTCATGTGTATGATCCCACACTTTTCATTATTTCGGGTCAACTGCCAATTTTCTAAACTTATAGATATCTAACATATAGATATCTTTTCTAAATCGTTTTGCAATTTGTTTTGATCTTCTCTAAGTGAATGTGCTGGTTCTCAGAATTACTTGGAAGTTTTGAGAATATGCTATTCAGGCACACCTAATGCTCAAAAATGACATGTGAGCTTCTAACTGAATGACATAGTGACTGTTGGACTGACAGACTAAGAAATCCATGCATCTTCTCAAAACAATTGCTGGACTTGAGACAGATAACTTCAGTGGTCCGACCAAGGGTTGTCCTAAGGTGTCGATGTTGCTAATAATAATGGTTACTGTGAATCGTCATCATATGTGTAGAGCATTGCCATTATGACTATCTGTATGAAGTATGGGGTGAGGGACATGGTTCCACTGATGCAAACTCTGGACATTGGACGACTTACTAGATCCAGCCTCGTCTTTGTCTCTGGACGAACTGTTCCACGCACAATCACAGCTTATTCTGAAATCCTAGGGCTGTAAATGACTCGCACAGCCTGCTATTTCCTTCCCCCAAGCATGACAAGATCGTGAAGAACACTCAGCTCACAAATAGCGTCATTGCTTCTTTCATAAAAATCCTGCCAAGAAAAAAATGTTGCATTAGAATTCCAATGACTTTTCAATTTACCTCTCTTTTTCAGAATACTTCTCCTTGTGACCCCTCTTACTGATGTCAAACATTTTTAGCAATTACGGATTTTTACGCTCAGCAGCTAGCCTCTCATCAGAGGTCCTCAGAAAATAAAAAAAACTGCACTCGTAGCTTTTATTCTGTGGTCTTGCAGTCTTTCTTCAGGAAAATGCTACATTGTAAACAGCCGACGGCACTCTTCAGAGCAGTGCAGAGTGCCGGTTTCCCTCTGAGAAAAGTTTTTCCCCTTCGCACTGCTCAGCTGCAAGGCTAGAGTCTACTTATGAACTAACAATAGTGCTAGTTTCCTGGGGCTGGGTTGCTGATGCAGCTTTCACGGAGACAACACGTAACACTGAAACTTCCTGGCAGATTAACTCACGCCCCGACCTCACAGCTTCACTTCTACCAGTACCTCGTCTCCTACCTTCCAAACTTTACTGAAGCTCTCCTGTGAAACTTGCAGAACTAGCACTCCTAAAAGAAAGTATATTGCGGAGACATGGCTTAGCCACAGCCTGGGGCATGTTTCCAGAATGAGATTTTCACTCTGCAGCGGAGTGTGCGCTGATATGAAACTTCCTGGCAGATTAAAACTGTGTGCCGGACCGAGACTCGAACTCAGGACCTTTGCCTTTCGCGGAAAAGTGCTCTGCCAGGAAGTTTCATATCAGCGCACACTCCGTTGCAGAGTGAAAATATCATCCTGGAAACATCTCCCAGGCTGTGGATAAGGTACGTCTAGCCGAAACGGTAGCTCAGCGTGTTCGGTCAGAGGGCTGCGTGCTCTCTGTAATAAAAAAAACTGAGTCAAAGGATCAACTTAAACGGATGTTTTGTGACGTCCGCCCATAGCAAACGCAACGAACTACATCGGAAAAAAAATGGTAGAGCACTTGTCCACGAAAGGCAAAGGGTCCGAGTTCGAGTCTCGGTCCAGCACACAGTTTTAGTCTGCCAGGAAGCTTCATATCAGCACACATTCCACTGCAGAGTGAAAATCTCATTCTGAACACGTTACACTACCTGCCTTGTGCGAAAGATGGAGTCCGTGCTGCCTTCTCAGACCAGCTTTTTCCTTACATTGACACTGCCTTGCCTGTCCCAGATCCAGTGTATGCATGCCCTGTTCCCAAGCACTCTCAGAAAGCAAAGAAAAAGAAGACCTGCAACACGTTAAACGTAGCTAAGATAACACGATTGTTCCATTCTGTCACTCTGTCACGTTTAGACTTTATCACATCTTATTCCCAATTATCGCATTAAAGAGATAAATCGCAGGAAAGTGGAGGATCCGTAGACCGAGCCAGTTTGACATTAATAACAAAGGAAGAATATGTCATTTAAATCTTTGTCTTCTAAACGAAACTCGTTTCCTTTCGTGCTAATAGCCGTGTTGGAGAACGTTTACCTACGTTTCCTGATTATTAGATGAAACAATGTTACGGGCACTGTGACAGACAAAAAGTATTTGCCGATTACTCCTTCGTTCCCATAATTCATAACAATCACGACAATAAGTTATTAATCGTCTAATTATGACGAAAGTGTAGCACTATCACAAACGGGGAAGTATCACAAAATAGAAATCCAACAAGAAATTACAGCCACAGGCGAAGAATTCGAAATTAACTTAGACATTGTACAGTGTGAAATCTAAGTCGCAGTTCGATGTACAAAATCTGCACATAGGACGTTTTACATTTCGTAATACAAGGAAAGTTATTGAACTACATGAAATAAAATCGTGATAACTTATGAACCGCTCAAACTGCACGGTTGACCGCTGGACATGATGGGAATTAGTATGCGCATGCATGGTTTGGTTTAGCGACGAAGCCCACTTTCATTTGGATGGGTTCGTCAATAAGCAAAACTGGCTCATTTTGGGGACTGAGAATCCGCATTTTACTATCGAGAAGTCTCTTCGCCCTCAACGGATGACTGTGTGGTGGGCAATGTCCAGGCACGGAATAATCGGTGCAATATTCCTTGACGGCACGGTGGCTACCGAGCGGTATGTGAAGATTTTGGAAGATGATTTCATCCTCATTATCTAAAGTGACGCTGATTTCGGTAATATGTGGTTCATGCAAGACGGAGCTCGACCCCATCGAAGCAGGAGAGTGTTTGCTGTCCTGGAGGAGCACTTTCTCTGGCTCTGTGTTACCCAGAGGCCACTGGTACGGGTCTCGATTGGCCGCCATATTCTCCGGATCTGAAAACATGCGACTGCTTTTTGTGCTGCTGTTTTAAAGACAATGTGTACAGTAACAACCCCAAAACCATTGGTGAGCTGTAAACAGCCATTCACGAGGTCATCGACAGCATCGGTGTTCCAACACTCAGCGGGTCATGCAGAATTCCGCTATTCGTCTGCGCCGCATCATCGCCAATGAAGGAAGGCATATCAAGCATGTCGTAATCTAAAGCCAGTTACCTGTAGTGCCGTTTACGTTTTGAATAAAGTGTGTGCACGCCGTAATTTGTAACTAATTTACGGTTTTTTCATCTAGTTCAATAATTGTCACCTTGTAGACATTTCGAGAATGTGTAGAACCGACTAAGTAGTGTTGTCCTGGTCTTGTATGATTCTTTTCTTGCAGAGTGATACCTGTCTTTAACAAGAAGCTAGAGATCCATAAACATAGATGCTTCGTCAAGGTTACCATAAAAATCATAGTCTGTCAGCGGGATCAATTATGTTTATCTCGGTACCTGGAGATCCCTACAATTTCAGTTGCAAACTGTGTCACATTCCCCTTTCTCCCGCAACTGCTTTTAGTGTCAAGATATCAAGCCAAGAGACACTGTGGGGAACAAATGAAGTTCAGTATGCTGCTTGATGTCCGATACTCTCTCTCCATTGTTGTGTTGCCTCACATGACACTAAATACAATAAATGTTACACATAAGCTCACAGGACAAATCACTAATCATTCTCCTTAAATGGTCACGCTAGCTGCTTTGGAGAGTTGTAGACCTAGTATTAGGTGGTTGTGTGTCCCTCTGCCGCTACGCAAATCATGTCCCTAAAGTGTTCCGTACGTGTACTATATTGCAGTGCATTTGTTATTAGGAAGAACGATAAGGAACATTGAACCATTTTCTTAAAGAACACAGGCACTGCAGTATTGTATCCATCCGCCGATACCAGGCAGCGACTTTCAATTAAAATGTCGTCCCCCATACGGGTATTACATTATGTGTGTACGAGTACAGGTTGTGATGCAGGAACGACGACACATGGAAGTTTGGATCTAGCCATGAGTCATGCACGGGTAGCCAAAGCCTCGCGTTATACAGGAAATCCAGGTTCAAGTCCCGGTCTAGCATAAATTTTCACTGTCGTCATTCCTTTATACAGCTGATGGTTATTCATCTTCGTAACTGTGAATTTATTTCATGTGGTCTGTTTGTGCCAGTCAGTTGTATTGAATCATTAGATGTGTGAGGTAGGGGCAGCTGCCTTTTCTGCCCCTCTCGGTGTACGCTATTCCTTTCGTTTCATTTAATGTATCAAGTTCTCTACGTTTTTCCTCGTGTATTAGACTATGTCCCCAATTATATCAATTTGATCATGCTGACCTATTATGCTGACCTATTACTGAAAACCAGATCAAAATTGTTGCATAGTTCCTGAGATTTTTGACGGAGTATGAATTCAATCTATGTTTACAATGGTAAAAATATTATTTATGTGTTGTAATTACAAATAAACAGTTTTCGGATCTTTTCCTTTAGTTGAACTCCGAAACCTTGCTTCTTTCAAACTTCATGATTCTAGGTCAACGGGAAGTACCCTATAGGAGTGAGCGTTTGAGTATCATAATGTGTGACATAAATGGCAGTATTTTTTATAACACTGACTTACAAGCTTAAAGTTTTTACACCGCTAAGGGACCGCGTATCTTCCAGTTGTAACGTTGCTCGTGTTCAGGCGGGATAATCGGCCACCTGCGGCGGCGCAGTTCTTTCCGTCCCTTTACGACGGACCTGCACCTACCTGTGAACATTGTCTCAGCAGATCATCAGTAGGAAAGACGAGTGAAACCTACTTCGACGTCAACCAGGCTGCAATTTAAGCCACTAATCTACGATTCGGGAGAAAGTTTTCACACAAATGAAAGGCTGGAAATTTTGTCCTCAATTAATATATTCTGAAACTTAGGTGAACAAGTATCACTGCCAAGCCCATGCTAGTCTTAACACAGTCACTCATAATCCCGTTCACTCACGTTAGCAAGTTCATGGTGTTGCATTTCCCGAAAACGTAATAGCTACAAAAATACTGATTGTTTTTGATTGAGAATGCTCGCCAAATATTAAGTCTGTCGGTACCATATGCAGTCACAGTTTTTAGCCACCGACCTGCTCAATACGCCACGCGGAATGTATGTCTTTTCTCGTCACAAAATTCACTTAAAAATTACGAAATTTCTACACACACATCTAAATATTTATGCCGCCACTTTCCAGCACTTTTGATGTATGAAACACTGCTAGATCCGGCAACTTATCATTTCCATCGGAACTACTACTAAACACGGCCGATCTGTTTCATGGCTTGGCTTCGACTGTTCTCTAGAATACTCCAAGTCTTCTCTACCAGCAGAGAAAGGCGCGCGAATAATATTGCTTTACCATTGGTCAGTTTACTCAACAGCCAATAGCAAAACAACATTCTCCCGCGTCAGCCCACGCTATTCATCAATAAACAATCGCAAAATAGTAAAACTAACGATTGCACTTTTTACCGACGTAATTATCTAATATGCTGAAGTTTTGCTTATGCATAAATTTATTTACTATTGTTATTTATACCTGTATTACCTTTCCCTTTACCATAAACTTACTTTACAAATCTATTCTACAAAAATCCCCTTTGTCCATATCCATACTTCTTCGAAATGTTCCCACAGTAAATCCTACTACATAACTCGTTAAACAATTATCTTCATATTAACCTTAAACCACGTTCACGCATCATTCATACTGCAAAAACACATTTATAACAATTTACATACACAAAAAGACATAATAACACTTTCTGAAAATACTAGAACAGTTTATGAAAAACATTCTATTACTTTAGTGCACTCTAGTGGGCACAATCGAAACTAAAATCACAGTTCCCCTATACAATATTGTCCTCTATCGGCTGATACATAAACTACGTGCGCGTCCAGTCTCGCGTCACCATCTGTCACTATCCAGGTCTGAGACACATCTCCCACTTAACCGCCTCCAAGGCAGGGTCGCTATACGGCGCTACGCCTCACGCCCAGTATTGGTAAGAGATGAATTTGCTTGTACGGCTGAACGCCAGCGGGCTGAGGTCTCAGAGCGCGCCGTGGCAGTTCCGGCTTCCGGTTCAAATGGTTCAAATGGCTCTGAGCACTATGCGACTCAACTTCTGAGGTCATCAGTCGCCTAGAACTTAGAACTAATTAAACCTAACTAACCTAAGGACATCACACACATCCATGCCCGAGGCAGGATTCGAACCTGCGACCTTAGCGGTCACGCGGTTCCAGACTGAAGCGCCTTTAATCGCACGGCCACACCGGCCGGCCCGGCTTCCGGCTAGCTGACCGGTACGAGAGAGTCCAGGTACAAAAACTAGCAGCAAAGTACCAGATGTGGGTAAATCCCAATACAGGGAATTTTGACGACGCGTTGATTTCTTGAGAAGACAGATAATGCTCAAAGAAATGGCGGAGTGTCAGACAACTTTAAAGGCGACTGGGTTACAGCTCTCTAAACTTCAACAGTAAATCACAGTTACACATTAAAGCGAATCTGAACACATCTGCGAGCTCAGAAAAGTAAGGCACATCTAATGGCGCAACGATATTTCACTAGGGATTGTGAGCCACTGAGGGCTACGGCGGGGCGAAGCCCCTCCGACGTCTCTAGGTCCCCGGTTGAATACACAATACACTCACACAGTGTACGTCTGAATTAACCACTTTTAAATGCTACATGCGATTTCAACATACGATATCTCAGTAGACAGAATTGTACCATAGCTATCATCACTGAAACTACGTATCTGCATCGATTTTGTTTAGTAATTTATGACATCTTTTATATCTTTTGCATTATGAAAATGTTTGTGAGAACATCGTATACTCCACAATTACACACCAAATGAACACAGCATGAATACCTCATATTTTGTCTTAGTTGTGTACTTGTTGAATTTACTGTTTTGTCAGTAACTTTATTTAAATGTCGATTGCAAGCTCTATTTAAAAATGTGCTATTTTAAAGCTGGTCAATCACGTATGTTAGCGGACACCACAATTGAAAAGAGAATCAAAAGATACTTCTGTCAAGAAGGAATATATAATTATTTAAATAATAATTAACGTCAAGTCGTTGGCATTTATCATCAGCGCACTTCCACAAGCGTACTAGCATATTTATTTGAGCACAAGGTTCTGTTTGTATTTATTGTCTACGGTTCGGTGTGATTGCATGTTTATAACATTCTGTTATTTAAAATGTTGTTGTCATTTATTAGTTTATTGTGCGAAAGTGGTCATGTTGATTCAAATTATGTCGGTAAAGATTAAGAACGATGTACACTCCTGGAAATGGAAAAAAGAACACATTGACACCGGTGTGTCAGACCCACCATACTTGCTCCGGACACTGCGAGAGGGCTGTACAAGCAATGATCACACGCACGGCACAGCGGACACACCAGGAACCGCGGTGTTGGCCGTCGAATGGCGCTAGCTGCGCAGCATTTGTGCACCGCCGCCGTCAGTGTCAGCCAGTTTGCCGTGGCATACGGAGCTCCATCGCAGTCTTTAACACTGGTAGCATGCCGCGACAGCGTGGATGTGAACCGTATGTGCAGTTGACGGACTTTGAGCGACGGCGTATAGTGGGCATGCGGGAGGCCGGGTGGACGTACCGCCGAATTGCTCAACACGTGGGGCGTGAGGTCTCCACAGTACATCGATGTTGTCGCCAGTGGTCAGCGGAAGGTGCACGTGCCCGTCGACCTGGGACCGGACCGCAGCGACGCACGGATGCACGCCAAGACCGTAGGATCCTACGCAGTGCCGTAGGGGACCGCACCGCCACTTCCCAGCAAATTAGGGACGCTGTTGCTCCTGGGGTATCGGCGAGGACCATTCGCAACCGTCTCCATGAAGCTGGGCTACGGTCCCGCACACCGTTAGGCCGTCTTCCGCTCACGCCCCAACATCGTGCAGCCCGCCTCCAGTGGTGTCGCGACAGGCGTGAATGGAGGGACGAATGGAGACGTGTCGTCTTCAGCGATGAGAGTCGCTTCTGCCTTGGTGCCAATGATGGTCGTATGCGTGTTTGGCGCCGTGCAGGTGAGCGCCACAATCAGGACTGCATACGACCGAGGCACACAGGGCCAACACCCGGCATCATGGTGTGGGGAGCGATCTCCTACACTGGCCGTACACCACTGGTGATCGTCGAGGGGACACTGAATAGTGCACGGTACATACAAACCGTCATCGAACCCATCGTTCTACCATTCCGAGACCGGCAAGGGAACTTGCTGTTCCAACAGGACAATGCACGTCCGCATGTATCCCGTGCCACCCAACGTGCTCTAGAAGGTGTAAGTCAACTACCCTGGCCAGCAAGATCTCCGGATCTGTCCCCCATTGAGCATGTTTGGGACTGGATGAAGCGTCGTCTCACGCGGTCTGCACGTCCAGCACGAACACTGGTCCAACTGAGGCGCCCGGTGGAAATGGCATGGCAAGTCGTTCCACACGACTACATCCAGCATCTCTACGATCGTCTCCATGGGAGAATAGCAGCCTGCATTGCTGCGAAAGGTGGATATACACTGTACTAGTGCCGACATTGTGCATGCTCTGTTGCCTGTGTCTATGTGCCTGTGGTTCTGTCAGTGTGATCATGTGATGTATCTGACCCCAGGAATGTGTCAATAAAGTTTCCCCTTCCTGGGACAATGAATTCACGGTGTTCTTATTTCAATTTCCAGGAGTGTATTAAAGCGAATCTGAACACATCTGCGAGCTCAGAAAAGTGAGGCACATCCAATGGCGCAACGATATTTCACTAGCTTTAAAACTGCGGAAGTTAATATTTCACGTCGAATAAACATTTCTACAGTGTACCGCCCTGCTTCCCGAGCGGAAAGGCGTGCCGGTCCGAGGCACGAATCCGCCCGACGGATTAGTGTCGACTTCCGGTGTGCCGGCCAGCCTGTGGATGGTTTTTAAGGCGGTTTTCCATCGGCCTCTGCGAATGCGGGCTGGTTCCCCTTACTCCGCCTCAGTTACACTATGTTGGCGATTGCTGCGCAAACACTGTCTCCACGTACGCGTACACCATGATTACTCTGCCACGCAAACATTTGGGGTTACACTCGTCTGGTATGAGGGGTGGGGGGGGGGGGGGGGGGGGGGCGCGAACCTTACAATAGCCCTGGCTTCGGTGTGGAGCGGCGGTGGGGTGGGTGGACTGCTGTGGCATGTTGTGGGGTTGTGAGCCACTGAGGGCTACGGCGGGGCGAAGCCTCTCCGTCGTCTCTAGGTCCCCGGTTGAATACACGATACACTCACGCAGTGTACCTCTGAATTAACCACTTTTAAATGCTACATGCGATTTCAACATACGATATCTCAGTAGACAGAATTGTACCATAGCTATCATCACTGAAACTACTTATCTGCATCGAGTTTGTTTAGTAATTTATGAATTACACACCAAATGAACACAGCATGAATACCTCATATTTTGTCTTAGTTTTGTACTTGTTGAATTTACTGTTTTGTCAGTAACTTTATTTAAATGTCGATTGCAAGCTCTATTGAAAAAATGTGCTATTTTAAAGCTGGTCAATCACGTATGTTAGCGGACACCACAATTGAAAAGAGAATCAAAAGATAGTTCTGTCAAGAAGGAATATATAATTATTTAAATAATAATTGTAAATAGGCTGTTTAGGTTTTTATATTGGTAACGCCACGTAGCGCTCTGTATGAAAATTACTGGCTGTGCTGTGTGCAGTCTGTGGCTAGTTTGCATTGTTGTCGGCCATCGTAGTGTTGGGCTGTTGGCTGTTAACAGCGCGTAGCGTTGCGCAGTTGGAGGTGAGCCGCCAGCAATGGTGGATGTGGGGAGAGAAATGGCGGAGATTTGAAATTTGTAAGACTGGATGGCATGCACTGCTATATATATTATGATTATTAAGGTAAATACATTGTTTGTTCTCTATTAAAATTTTTCATTTGCTAACTATGCCTATCAGTAGTTAGTGCCTTCCGTAGTTTGAATCTTTTATTTAGCTGGCAGTAGTGGCGCTCGCTGTATTGCAGTAGTTCGGGTAACGAAGATTTTTGGTGAGGTAAGTGATTTGTGAAAGGTATAGGTTAATGTTAGTCAGGGCCATTCTTTTGTAGGGATTTCTGAAAGTCAGATTGCGTTGCGCTAAAAAATATTGTGTGTCAGTTTAAGCACAGTCATGTATGATTGTTCTAAGGGGACGTTTCATATAATTAACGTCAAGTCGTTGGCATTTATCATCAGCGCACTTCCACAAGCGTACTAGTATATTTATTTGAGCACAAGGTTCTGCTTGTATTTATTGTCAACGGTTCGAGTGTGATTGAATGTTTATAACATTCTGTTATTTAAAATGTTGTTGTCATTTATCAGTTTAGTGTGGGAAAGTGGTCATGTTGATTCAGATTAAGTCGGTAGAGATTAAGAACGATGTATTTTTAGTGGGGCGGCCTCCAGCTAATGGAAAAGCAAACAGTAGCAGAACACTGTGGGAGTCAAGCAGAGAATGGGACATTTCAAATGAAGAGGTCAAAGGAGTGATTCTGGACAGTTTATGTTGAGTGCTGGAAGACGTCAGACCTGCCTATGGTAAAGTGCGTGATTCAGTCGTAGAGGTGATTGATTCTGGGTGGTGAACGGCTGCTACAGTACTTTTGAAGGGACTTTGTACTTAAGAGGTCTGAATGTGCTCCAGAGCACGACTCCAACTTTTACCGTTTGTAATATTGAACTGCGTATAGACAGAGTTTGAGTTACTATTCTTTGTACCGCGTGTGTTACACTGTGAATCATCATATTAAACTCTGAACTATTTTGAGCTGGTGAACATTTCGTGTGTTGTGATTGCGAAATGGACTTAGTTTTCACGTACCTTTGATGACTATTTAGTCTGAACAGTCTGTTACCATTCTTCTAACTCCCTCAACGTAACTTACTGCGTTTCCTCGTGTGGGAGCAACTACTCAGCAGTAACAGTTAGGTACTGTCGCACAGTGTGCTATAAAATTCAATTTGTTACGTCTAATCGCTCCTGAGAAAAAGGAGTTCTTAACAGATGAAAAGACAGTCAGATAACAAATGACAAATATCAAACTTTCTGGCAGATTAAAACTGTATGTCGAAAAGCGACTTGAACTCGAAACCGTTGCCTCTTCGAGTAAATGCTCTATCGACTGAGCTATTCCTTCCTCACGCCTGTGCTTTCAGCGGTACGTCATCGCCTAATGACGAACAGGCCGACAGACAGGTGGACAATAAAGTGATCCTATAACGGTTCCGTTTTCACCGACAGAGGTACGGAATTCTAAAAGTAACAATTTTGCGTGGGTCTGCCGAAGCGTGAGGTGTTTGTTTTAAGGTAGTTTACATGCAGCGGTTGGCTTAGCGGAAAGAGTAGAGAACAAAAATCCAAAGGTCATCAGGTCGAGTACCTATTCAGAAACTATTTTTTATTTTAAATTTTTACGTTACTTACACGCATACAAACAAAAACAATGCTCCATATATTGTATTTGCTAATATTTTCGTAATCTGCGTGAAAAGGAAAGACAAAGGGAAATCTGGTGGACGATTACTTAATAAAATATAGGAATACCGACATACTTTCACCAAAAACTGGGAAACTCACAGGAAGGTTACACCAACAGTTTTTTTTACTAATGTGATGAAGCGTTACGTGTAGAAGAACAATTTTCTCCTGTTAACTGACTCGTGGCGAGAACAAAATATTCCACAATTATAAAAATAAAGAAAGATTACCATCATGTAGTATTAAAATGATTGCTCCATCTCTACAAGCGCAGTCGCAAGTGAAACCCTGCAACTTCCATTTTTTCGTTAGGTAAAGAATTCGACCAAATGGGTTCAATGCTGCTCTTCTTTCATCGAGAGAGGAAAAGAAATCTCATCCCGAGAAGACTGCCGCAAAACACATTCCATTGCCAACATTAGGTGAAATGTTGCGTTTCGCGTGGTTTGCTTCCACACCGTGCGGTGGTAGGGAGTCTTATGAATGTAAAAAGTTTATTTTCCCATAGATACTTTAAAAACACCATGTAACTGTAAAAATTCTGCGTTTATAACCTGTGTAAGACGCCAAGAAAATTACTACTTTCGTCTGATCTCAGCACGTGGAAATGATCAATTAAAAAATAATAAAAGTAACTATTTTACACTCCTGGAAATGGAAAAAAGAACACATTGACACCGGTGTGTCAGACCCACCATACTTGCTCCGGACACTGCGAGAGGGCTGTACAAGCAATGATCACACGCACGGCACAGCGGACACACCAGGAACCGCGGTGTTGGCCGTCGAATGGCGCTAGCTGCGCAGTATTTGTGCACCGCCGCCGTCAGTGTCAGCCAGTTTGCCGTGGCATACGGAGCTCCATCGCAGTCTTTAACACTGGTAGCATGCCGCGACAGCGTGGACGTGAACCGTATGTGCAGTTGACGGACTTTGAGCGAGGGCGTATAGTGGGCATGCGGGAGGCCGGGTGGACGTACCGCCGAATTGCTCAACACGTGGGGCGTGAGGTCTCCACAGTACATCGATGTTGTCGCCAGTGGTCGGCGGAAGGTGCACGTGCCCGTCGACCTGGGACCGGACCGCAGCGACGCACGGATGCACGCCAAGACCGTAGGATCCTACGCAGTGCCGTAGGGGACCGCACCGCCACTTCCCCCAGCAAATTAGGGACACTGTTGCTCCTGGGGTATCGGCGAGGACCATTCGCAACCGTCTCCATGAAGCTGGGCTACGGTCCCGCACACCGTTAGGCCGTTTTCCGCTCACGCCCCAACATCGTGCAGCCCACCTCCAGTGGTGTCGCGACAGGCGTGAATGGAGGGACGAATGGAGACTTGTCGTCTTCAGCGATGAGAGTCGCTTCTGCCTTGGTGCCAATGATGGTCGTATGCGTGTTTGGCGCCGTGCAGGTGAGCGCCACAATCAGGACTGCATACGACCGAGGCACACAGGGCCTACACCCGGCATCATGGTGTGGGGAGCGATCTCCTACACTGGCCGTACACCACTGGTGATCGTCGAGGGGACACTGAATAGTGCACGGTACATCCAAACCGTCATCGAACCCATCGTTCTACCATTCCTAGACCGGCAAGGTAACTTGCTGTTCCAACAGGACAATGCACGTCCGGATGTATCCCGTGCCACCCAACGTGCTCTAGAAGGTGTAAGTCAACTACCCTGGCCAGCAAGATCTCCGGATCTGTCCCCCGTTGAGCATGTTTGGGACTGGATGAAACGTCGTCTCACTCGGTCTGCACGTCCAGCACGAACGCTGGTCCAACTGAGGCGCCAGGTGGAAATGGCATGGCAAGCCGTTCCACAGGACTACATCCAGCATCTCTACGATCGTCTCCATGGGAGAATAGCAGCCTGCATTGCTGCAAAAGGTGGATATACACTGTACTAGTGCCGACATTGTGCATGCTCTGTTGCCTGTGTCTATGTGCCTGTGGTTCTGTCAGTGTGATCATGTGATGTATCTGACCCCAGGAATGTGTCAATAAAGTTTCCCCTTCCTGGGACAATGAATTCACGGTGTTCTTATTTCAATTTCCAGGAGTGTATGTACGACGTTATCGTGTAAGCCTTACAATTCGTTCCTGAAAATTTGTTTACAGTCCCAAATTTTATTGAAAATTCCTTTACATGTATTTTATGAAAATTTTAATAAATACAATGACTAAGCATTATTTAGTTTTACCTGCAGTGTAAGTAACGTAAAAACTAAAGATAATAAAAAATATTCTGCACAGACACTCACCCCAAGACCCTCTAATACCTTTCTATACTGAAACTTCCTGGCAGATTAAAACTGTGTGCCGGAGCGAGACTCGAACTCGGGACCTTTGCAAAGGTCCTAAGTTGGAGTCTCGGTCCGGCACACAGTTTTAATCTACTAGGAAATTTCATATCAGCGACATTCCGCTGCAGAGTGAAAATCTCATTCTGGACCATTCTATACTGTTTCCACTGCGCCAGCCGCTGTACGGATTTCTGCCTAAGCACCTTGCAGACTGCGCCAAAGGCAAACTATATTGGCGACAATCGGCAAGAAGATAAAGAAATGTAGCTTTGCAGTAACTCTACAGTAAATAATACGCGAAATCATTAAATCGGCCAATTTGCAAATATAGCAGACAATTTGCATTGTTAAACTTGAAATCACTTGCAGTACACAGTCTGACTCATTATGATCTCGAATCATCCATACTAATATTTCAAATGCGAAAGTAACTTACGCTTACAAGACCAAACCGCTGAACCGATTTTGACGAAATTTGGTATATAGCTTAAACGCTAAGGAAGAATGTAGCCTACTTTAGAAAGTGTATGGTACAAAGTGTTTATTGATTTGAAGAATACAGGCTGCTTTAGAAAGTGTATAGTACAATGTATTTATTGATTTGAGGAATACAACGCAAAATATGGAACTATAATTCGTCTTTTAGCTGTTTATATGTCATATCAGTATTTCTGTCCTTATGTGAATGTCTTATAAGTCCAGAAACTTTTTTTGCCATAGCACTGTACTCATATTGGATTCTGCAGGTCATAGGTCATCTGATGACGGGCCATGCCTGACACGTGGTATGAAAATAAAGGAGTTCCATACACATCGAGTGACTACATTTTGCGACCTATCAGATTTTTTAGGATCATAACCAAAATCATTAAAAATGGCCACAAGCTTCACACACGACTTTTAATAAGAATATTTACTCTTTGAAAAAGCTATTTATACTTTGAGTTTTGTAGTTTATCACATTTGTGAAAATGCCTTTATTGTCCTCAACATTTTAATCCATGCTTTCCATAATAATATCAGTCACAAGCCCATCGCATTTTAGTCGGTGAGGATCTGTTATAGCTTCTGAGACACCTGAAGGCTCACAATGATGGCATCGTTTAAATGCTGCATAGAGATGTCGTGCTATAACGCGATAATTCCCTAGTAATTGAATTTTTAGTCCTGTCACAGGGAAGCCACGTATAAGACATGGGCTGCAAGTTAGTGTCAAGTATGACACTCGCCTGAAAGCTAGCGTTACCCTCTGGGAGGAATTTTGAGGTGTTTTACCATGTGTTTGCCTAATGAATGGAGGGCATCGAACATTAATTTCGTATCTATGGCAATTAATAGAAACCTGAAAGGCTTTATTTTGGGGATAATGAAAGTAGTAACTGCATACAAATGAAATAACAAACGGTCGACAGCCTAATTAGGCATCGTAATTTGTAACGTTATGTTTCAGGAAACATGAATATGAGTTACTAAATTGACTTTCATTAATACTCCTTTTGAATAGTGCAATAAACACACACGGCTACCGGACGAATTGAGTAGTGGGTAGCAGTAGTTACTATTTACACAAATCAGCAATCATAGGAATTTTAAAAGTTATTTCACTCATAGTAATAATAGTTACTGTTGCAATCGATAGCTAACTCAGCAATAAGATGTTACTAAAGACGTCACGAGACTAAAATTGGGCATGACCAGAGTCCTTGTTTAACTAACATACAGACACCACAAACGAAGTTAAATAACATTACAAGACACTTTTTATACTCACACTTTTATGGAAATGCTTCAGATTACTTTAGCGAAACAAATATATAGTTTACCTTTCTTATAATAGGAAAGAATATAGTGGGAACCCGTAAACTGAAACTGTCTTTACAGGAAAATTCTGTGACTATTTCAGAAACAAATTGCAATTTGCCTATATTGACTTGTAACCCCACTTTAAGTAATTTAGATGTTCATACTATAAAACAAGTAATTCAAATATTAAGTTCAATTAACTTCAGAAAATAGTTCTTCGTAATAATCAAAGAAAAATTACTTTTCATATAGGTTCAATTTGTGTGCCTTATCCATTACCTGTGAAGCAGATACTTTTACATTAACACTATACACTTTGGCACTGAACTTTATTACATTTAGTACAGAAGCAAACCACTAATTAATTAGAAACAGGATACTCAATTTATGCACATTTAGGATGGGACCCTGCATTGGTTTCATGATCAGAACAATTTTAAGGTTCAAACATGTGTTTATATCACTGGAATTATTATTGAAAGACACTCACACAAACATGCTGGTACATACTATGACACATATCTGAGTTCTTGACGTTGGCGGAGCAGTGGCGCAATAGTGGTGGCAAGCACGTGGCGGCTATCTGGTCTCACACACTTGATGATGAATGCTCTGTATAAATTCTTCTTGGAGACGTATTATCCTCATTTTAAAGCCATGCCATAATAACAAGAGCACCATACGACAGCCGAAACCATATCCGAGGCAATGTCAATATAAATTGGCTTTCAAATGACTCACTTGGCACCTTGATGTTAACCATACAGCGGCTAGCCACTGACTGCGTAGCGTGCCTACCTAGTAGCCGCCCAGATCGACCGCCAAAACCACCTTTTAGCGCGCGCCAGGCCACTTCCATAGCAGAGGGGGTTCCCTATACCTTTTTTACTATACAATACAAGATCCCTAAGCATGAACCAGTTTTCTTACATACACATTTCTCTTTCTTAACATTCAAATCTTACAAAGTTTCATTACTTTTAAACATTATTAAGTTTTTTACAATAAGTACATTACAAACTTCAACTTCCCTCTGACAATTCAAAGATCTTAACTAGTAAAGAACAACCACTTCATAGTCACATACACATAATTACACTCTATAAACTATTTACAATCGATATTGGTGTTACAGTGCCGCTACATGTGGAACGTGTGTGGCTTTTAATAAGGCTGCATTTGATTGTGAGAAGCGAGGGCGAGGGCAGCTGCGACTAACAGGCGAACACTTGACAGCAATCAACGATGGAGCACAGGCAAGTATTAAAATATTCGCTGTTCTGAACTAGGAATTACTTGCTTTTCCTTCGTCAGTTTAACGACTTTTAATTTTTTTAGAAAGTCCACATTTTATTTTAGTACCGTCACCCGCCACCATCACTCGTCTTAACAAAAGTAGTAAAACGCGTCACAACTCCTGGTCTTGGGGCCAGCGTTGCTGACCTTCGATCACGGGGTCCCTGGCTCGATTCCCGGACGGGTCAGATTTTCTCCACTCGGGACTATATATGTGCGTGTGTTTCGTCATCATCGACGCGCAAGTCGCCCAAGTGCTTCAAATAAAAAGACTTATACCAAGAGGTAGAACATCGCAAACGTGGCCCCCCGGCGAATCTTTTCATTTTACTGATATATGAGCGCAGCTGTGGATAACAGCGAGAATTCAATGCTTGTACAGTCATCGACGTGTTTAATCCGTACTTCCATGCTAATATTATTAAATATGTAAGTAGCTTTGTCATTGATGTTTTCGCGATTAAACAGCTGGATCGATTTCGATGGAATTTGGTACAAAGATAGCTTGAATGCTGAGGAAGAACATAGGCTACTTTCGAAACAAATAAAAAATAGACCACTAAGAGGGTGAAACAAGAAAGGAATATCCCTTTTTTGGCAGCAGTGTACTCAGGCCGTGTTAAAGAATATTAAATTTGCTGCACAGTGTACGTGTATGATGCCAACGCTCCCCCAGATGCACCACTCGACACTCAGTTACGTCGTTGCGCGAGCCTCGTCGTCGTACGTCGTAGCAGTTGTGAGCGGGCGCACATCACGATCTACGCTTAACCAAATAGGCACACATGTGAGGGCAGCAGACGTTATTGCATATGCAATAGCTTACTTACTCGCCATTACTCATCCTAACATTGGTGCAGTCGCGGGTAACAGCTAGTAGTTAATATATATAATGAAATGATTGTATGGCATTATCGGCTGGGAGACCCCATCTGGGACTGTTCGGCCGCCTTTTCCAATTCTTTTTAATTTGACGCTACTCTGGCGACTTGTGCATGATGCTGAAATGATTGTAAGGCCAACATAACCCCAAGTCCATGAGCAGATAATATCTCTGACACCACTGCGAATCAAACCTGGGACCCCATTACCTAGAGGTAGCAAAGCCAGTGACTTCTTTTTTCTTTTTATCTGTTTCTTCGTCTTTAATTTGTCTATGGATCTGTGTGGATGTCGCTTCGCGTCTATCAAATTACATTGAAGGGAATTTCATTTCTTCTTCTTCTTCTTCTCTTTTTTTTTTAACTACACGTGATAACCATTACTCTGATCGAAAACGCTGATGTACCACGCCGGTCTCCAACAGGCCAAGAGGTACGGACATAGATAATAAATGTTCCGACTTAATACTGCAGTTTTTCTTCTAGTGTTATTGTGACTATGTAACTCGAACCTTACTGATTGTCTCCCATACCAAAACTCCGATTTTACTCCAGAAACATATATAGGAGAACGTGCCGTGAAGTTGGAAAAGTAAGAGAGAAGAGAGAGGTACTGTCAGAACCGAAGCGTGGGAGATGTGTGTGTAAGAGCGTATGTGGGGGGGGGGGGGGGGGGGTGGAGCGTGGGGGGAGGGGGGAGACTTGCCTCGAGAGCTCAGTCGTTAAGAGTACTGCCGATGATGCACAAGGTTTCAGATTTGTATCCTTGTCTCGCACACGGTTCTAATTTTCTAGGAAATTTCAGAACAGCACGCAGAGTGTATTTTTCATTCTTCTAATGGCGTCTTATTTCTAGGTGGTCCAGATGGGCTGTTCATGTCGTCACACAAATGATATCTTTGCTTTGCTGCTTGGAACACAATGAAAATTAGTTCGTGTCTGATACTGCCACTGTCAGGTAAGTTGTGAGGCTTATTTCGTTAAGACCTGCTCACTTAGGCTTCTTCGGTGTGATTATGGATTACATAGTTTGGAGATTATTTCAGTTGTTATTCTAAATATTTTGGCAGTCGTGAGCTTACCTCCATTACTCAGAAGATGTAAATCAACCCCTGAGATAATTTTGCTGGCCATCTCCGGCGCCTACATTCATGACAGGCTTGCTCTACCCATTGTTCGGCTAAGTTCCAATTACACACGCTACAGCGTTACCGACTAGCAATAGGGTGCATAGCGTAATTCAAATGGTTCCCTGTAGGCTAAGCATATTACGCACGCGCGAGTGTAGATTACTCATGTTGGCGATTCATGATGCCGCCCAATCGATTGACTGCTACTGACTACACCTGATAGCATTCAAAGCAGCTGCCCTTGACTGCAAACCAATACGGGAATCCACTATTTAGCGAATGAAATGCGAGCAATGTATACACCATCAGGTTTTCTTAGTAGCGACACTAGAGTCACAGCATATTTTGTGGATCATATTTGCATTGAACAAGAAGTAAAGGAAGCAAAAGAACAATTCGGAGTTGGAATTAAAATCCACGCAGAAGAAATAAAAATTTTGAGGTTCGCCGATAACATTGTAATTCTGTCAGAGACAGCATAGGACCCGGAAGAGCAGCTGAACGGAATGGACAGTGTCTTGAAAGGAGGATGTAAGATGAACATCAACAAAAGCAAAACAAGAATAATGGAATGTAGTCGAATTAAATCGGGTGATGCTGCGGGAATTAGATTAGGAAATGAGACGCTTAAAGTAGTAAATGAGTTTTGCTATTTGGGGAGCAAAATAACTCACGATGGTCGGAGTAAAAAGGATACAAAATGTAGACTGACAATGGCAAGGAATGCGTTCCTGAAGAAGAGAAATCTGTTAACATCGAGTATAGATTTAAGTGTCAGGAAGTCGTTTCTGAAAGTATCTGTATGGAGTGTAGCCATGTATGGAAGTGAAACATGGACCATAAATAGTTTACGCAAGAAGAGAATAGAAGCTTTCGAAATGTGGTGATACAGAAGAATGCTGAAGATTAGATGGGTAGATCCCATAATTATGAGGAGGTATTGAATAGAATTGGTGAGAAGAGGTGTTTGTGGCACAACTTGACTAGAAGAAGGAATCGGTTGGTAGGGCATATTCTGAGGCATCATGGGATCACCAATTTAGTATTGGCGAGCAGCGTGTAGGGTAAAAATCGTAGAGGGAGACCAAGAGACGAATACACTAAACAGATTCAGAAGGATGTAGGCTGCAGTAGGTACTGGGAGATGAAGAATCTTGCACAGGATAGAGTAGCATGGAGAGCTGCATCAAACCAGTCTCTGCACTGAATACCACAACAACAACATTTTCAACGAACCAGTGCGATGTGGAACCTATTAGTAGGTTTCGTATTTTCTCCTTGAAAATAGTACTGCATGCAGGTTATCTATACGGGGTGAATAGAAGTATAGAAACACGAAAATCACAACACACTACAATACCTCACACGCTGTAGAAAAACTGCCGGAATTCAAAACAGATTCTAGTCGTCTCGGCATGGATAAATACAGGTTCTGTACGGTTTTCAAAGTAATCATAACACTCTTCCTGCAAAATAGTGGCAAGTTAACGATGGTAGAAGTTGATGTCGATAACGCACTGTCCTCTCCAAAGTAGACCACCAAAGGTCAGTACCATCGACATCTGGGGACTGGTGGCCAGGGGAGACGTGACAATTCATCCTCATGCTCACGAAACTGAGTGAACGGGAGCCCTGTCGTCGTGGAACACAGCTTCATCATTCGGGAACAAACATTGCACCATGAGATGAATCTTATCAGCGAAAACTGTCACATTGTTCTTGGCAGTAAGACGACGTTGCAGACTAAGCAGGGGGCGCATAGAATACCGCTCTATACGGCTGACCAAATCATCACCGAGCCCCTGCCAAGTTTCACTCTTCGGAAATAAACACGGCCAGTAGTTGGAAGCAATGTGAAACAAGACTCACTCGAACAAATGGCTTTCCTCCATTGGTACATACCACAGCTTGTAGGGCTTTGGTACCAATTTTCTCTATTACGCATATTTGCGTCACTGATGGGTGATTTTGGAATTCCAGCTCGGCTTGCAGTTATCTTTTTAGACTACTGGCCATTAAAGTTGCTACACCAAGAAGAAATGCAGATGATAAACGGGTATTCATTGGACAAATATATTATACTAGAACTGACATGTGATTACATTTTCACGCAATTTGGGTGCATAGATCCTGAGAAATCAGTACCCAGAACAACCACTTCTGGCCGTAATAACGGCCTTCATACGCCTGGGCATTGAGTCAAACAGAGCTTGGATGGCATGTACAGGTACAGCTGCCCATGCAGCTTCAACACGATACCACAGTTCATCAAGAGTAGCGACTGGCGTATTGTGACGAGCCAGTTGCTCGGCCACCATTGACCAGACGTTTTCAATTGGTGAGAGATCTGGAGAATGTGCTGGCCGGGGCAGCAGTCGAACATTTTCTGTATCCAGAAAGGTCTGTACAGGACCTGCAACATGCGGTCGTGCATTATCCTGCTGAAATGTAGGGTTTCGCAGGGATCGAATGAAGAGTAGAGCCACGGGTCGTAACACAACTGAAATGTAACGTCCACTGTCCAAAGTGCCGTCAATGCGAACAAGAGGTGACCGAGTCGTGTAACCAGTGGCACCCCATACCATCACGCAGGGTGATACGCCAGTATGGCTATGACGAATACACGATTACAATGTGCGTTCACCACGATGTCACCAAACACGGATGAGACAATCATGATGATGTAAACAGAACCTGGATTAATCCGAAAAAATGACATTTTGCCATTCGTGCACCCAGGTTCGTCGTTGAGTACACCATCGCAGGCGCTCCAGTCTGTGATGTAGCGTCAAGGGTAACCGCAGCCATGGTCTCCGAGCTGATAGTCCATGCTGCTGCAAACGTCGTCTAACTGTTCGTGCAGATGCTTGTTGTCTTGCAAACGTCCCCATCTGTTGACTCAGGGATCGAGACGTAGCTGCACGATCCGTTACAGCCATGCGGATAAGATGCCTGTCGTCTCAACTGCTAGTGATACGGGGCCGTTGGGATCCAGCACGGCGTTCCGTATTACCCTCCTGAACCCACCCATTCCATATTCTGCTAACAGTTATTGGATGTCGACCAACGCGAACAGCAATGTCGCGATACGATAAACCGCAATCGCGATAGGCTACAATCCGACCTTTATCAAAGTCGGAAACGTGATGGTACGCATTTCTCCTCCTTACACGAGGCATCACAACAACGTTTCACCAGGCAACGGCGGTCAACTGATGTTTGTGTATGAGGAATTGGTTTGGTACTTTCCTCATGTCAGAACATTGTAGTGTCGCCACCGGCGCCAACCTTGTGTTAATGCTCTTGTGATATGCATTTGCATATCACAGCATCTTCTTCCTGTCGGTTAAATTTCGCGTCTGTAGCACGTCATTTTCGTGGTGTAGCAATTTTAATTGCCAGTAGTGTATAAAGCTTCCGTTGTTTCGTTTTGGTGCTGCCGAGCTTCGCAAGTGTGACATTAAGTTCTGCAGTGACTTTTGCAGCTGTCACAAGCCTCTTCAATGACCGTCTGTCAGTATTACTGAACGCACTCTTTCGTCCGCGTTATGATATTTTTCCGGTTTTCATGTATGCGGTATAAATTTATATGCCTCTTGAAACACGAGATACTTTAGGCACCTTGGTTATGGAAGCATCCCACTCTCTCCCGCCAATAATATGACCACGTTCGAAGTCACTTAGCTGCGACATAATGCACTCACAACTACACAGAATACTGTTCTGACCGCTACCGACACTTGCAACGTATTGAGGATATTGTGCAGGGGCTGTTCGTAGTCAAATACAACAGTGTAACTTGCAGGCTTCACTAGCTTCTAAATTTTTGTTCAAGCACGCATTTCTCGTAGTTTTCCCAGATTTTTGTCCAGCCCCTGTAGGTTTCTGGATTTTTACATTTATCTACACTAAAATTTAATAAATTCAAACTAATCATAAACATATCTTATCTACTAAGAAGTTCATCTGCAAAGTGTAAGCTATTGTTAGTCATCATTATCATTTATTGCACATAAAAGAGGAGGAGGAGATTACTGTTCAACTTCCCGTCCACAACGAGGTCATTAGAGACGGTGCACACGCTCGGATTGGAGTAGCATGAGGAAGGAAATCGGCCTTCCCCTTTCAAAGGAACCATCCCGGCATTTGCCTGAAACCATTTAGGGAAGTCACGCGAAACCTAAATCAGGATGGCCGGAGACGGGTTTGAACCGTCGTCCTCCAGAATGCGAGTCCAGTAAGCTAAGAACATAAAAGACCATTTAGACACATGCCAGAAGACAAAAATATACAAACACAAGACATACATAGAGATAATGCAATGATTAACACTTCACATCCACGAATCATGACAAAATAGTTTTAACGTGACAGAAATTTGTTACTAATGTTTCCCCATTTACTTTTCTCTCTAGCCGTTGGACCTACCTCTTCCAGAGTCACTGGGGTCCTGGCTCTCCATGTCGTTCGCGTGTGACGTCTTGGACATCTACCAGTTGGCTCTTGTAGAAAAACTCTGTCATGGACAGTGCCCTCTGCTTGTGGAACATGTCCTGCTCACTGTAGTCTAATTCTTGCAATCACTCTCCCAATACCAGCTTGTTTAAACCACCGATACCGTTCTTTATTGTAATGTCTTTCCCACCTTGCAGTTTCTGCACTGTATACCGGGCCATACATTTTGCTTAAAATCTTCCTGTCATATGAATGCGCTCTTCCACAGCTCACGTCTCACAACTATACAATACAATCGGTCGATATAGTGACATACATAGCTGTGTTTTGCTTTACTGGGATACGATCCGTGACAAGTATAGGAGGTTTAAAATGTGGTACACCCGGTTCTCACTTAATATTATTTGTCGAATTTCCCTTTATATCTCACTTTTATCTGACAGTATTGAGCCCAGATACTTGAATTTTTAAACTGTTTCAGAACTGTGTCCGTCTGTACTGATGGCGTACATATCATTTCGTCGACGAGAGACTACATACACTTTGTTTTCTCATCGTTGACCAGTACCCTAATTTGCTCGCTTCTAGCACAAATGGTGAGGTATCTGCTGTCACCTCATTCAGAGTTTCGCCCACAACCACCACATCATCTGCAAATGCAAGGATCGTATCACTTACACCCATCTCCACCACCCTATATAGGCCAACTGCACGTCTCAACTTTCTCAGCGCTATGTTGAACAGAACTGGTGAGAGTGGCTCACCCTTCCTCGATCCATTCTTAACTGTCAACGGTGCCGACAAGTGATTTGCAAAGCGTACTTGACAACTTGATCCGTTGTAACAAGCTCCAAACAGCATAATATACTTCCCTGGTTTGCTGAACTCCGGCCTTATCTTCCAGGTGGCGGTCCGATTAATCCTGTCGTACGCCTGCCGCAAGTCAATGAGTATAAGGTGTAGATCTTTATCGAATTCATAAAACTTAGATATCGTTGTCACAATATGACGGTGTGGTCGGTGGCTAAGAGTCCAGGGGTAAATCCACTCTGGTATGTGACTACAATCCCTCCGAGCTATTGTCAAACAGAAATAATCAGAGTTCCATTTTTCATTGTCCACCAACACTTTTAACTCACGAGCAAGGTGGCCAAGTGTCTTATTTTTGTCTTCTTAGTGGCACAACACAAATTATGCTATGTAGGCTGCAGTATCTTTTTTTTATGTTTTCTGATGATGAACAAAAAGATTGAAACTGGACGCAAATATAGATTTGTTTATTAGCAACTAATAATGTTACTTAGCGATGACTTTCTCTAAATGAGAGACGCTATGCCGATTGACGTAACACATACAATGTGTTCATTGAACTGAAACATCATATCATATCATGTGAGAAGTCAATTTCTGCCTGAGATAGGGTAGAAACATTTCATAGCACTATCCAGAGTGAGAACTGGATTAAACTTTGTCATTAGGTCTATAGAATGATTGTCCTTTAGTTAACGAGTTCAACAAGATTTAAAAAATATCACCCGTAAGCTCACACAACAAGAAGGACTAACTTCTTCTCTTTACAAGTAAGCTGCCGCTGTAAAAAGCAACTTGTGAATGACGGTTTAGAATGTGAAAGTAGTAAGATTTTATCTACAGTGAAGGACATTTTGTAACTATTTAAACTAAAATAAAATGCCTTAGAAAGAAACTTAAGCTTAGCTTTTAATTTGTAGGTGACATTTCGGAGAGATATTTGCGTCATAGGGTGGGATAATGGTTTCTGTTCCCTGTCACTACAGTACAAAAATAATTACAGCTTATCCGTAGCTAAAAATAAGTCTATAATTTTCATATGCATCATTCCCCAGCATTTGATATGGTGGAAGTGATACGAGATGTGACATTGAACTGATGTAGCAGGGAACAATCAAATGAAGAAATCAAAATTTCCCACCTGAAAATGTAAGTATATATCCGAACGACAAAGTGAAAATTTAAACCGAACCCAACAACGAATGGATAAGTTGTTTCATTTGAGTACGTAAAACTTTATGAACTGATAGTCACACATTAGATCTGCCCATAACGTTATGCTCAAGATCAAATGGTTCAAATGGCTCTGAGCACATGGGACTTAACATCTTAGGCATCAGTCCCCTAGAACTTAGAACTACTTAAACCTAACTAACCTAAGGACATCACACACATCCATGCCCGAGGCAGGATTCGAACCTGCGACCGTAGCAGTCCCGCGGTTCCGGACTGGAGTGCCTAGAACCGCACGGCCACCGCGGCCGGCTGCTCAAGATCAGCTTTCTCGTTTTTGATTTGAAACTTTTCTACTTTACTGCTCCTTAATTAGCACTGCAATTTCTTACGCAGAAATATTGGAGTTATTCGCGTATCTAATTACGTAAGGACTAATAGTGATTAAACTACTTCGAGCAGGGTTCACATCACCATAGTATACCATACGCCACTCTAGCAAAACCATGTCGGTTCACACACGTGTGTTAGCTTGTATGAAGAACAAAGCACAGGAAAAACAACTTAAGCATGGAATGCAAAATTTCTTGGAATAAGGTCCCATATCAGCGTAGTTTTATTATTTTTATTTTACACTAAATTGAGAAGCAAACCTCCATGGTTATGCAACGAGTCAATACATGAAATCAACATCAGAAAAAAAATAAAATGAAGTGTAGATGAATCCTACGCAGAGCACTAGGTATAAGTGTATATTAGCGTACTCAGCAATATAACACAGGAATTAGCTTTCTTTCCAGAAACTCCCTGACAGAATAGAAGGTATGAGGACTGCTGCTAAGTTATTTTTTAGTCCTCGAAAACATCGCTCAGAATAATGGATATAATCCCAGTATAGTGAGACAGTTGTTCAACAAAAAAACACTAAAGAAGACTACCACCCTTTCCAGTTCAGGTACTCACAATCAACACCAGGCAACGAAATACATATCAGTTCCCTTTATAGGTAACATATCGTATAAGGTAGGTCGTTTATTAAAAAACCTAGGGTGTAAAGTTTCATACTCTACCACCAACAACCTCAAAAAGAATTTAGTTCATTCTCTGGATAAAGGTACTGATAAATCATCGCTGTCAGGTGTGTATAAGATCACGTGTGCTGAATGTCCTTCTTATTCCATTGGCCAGACAGGAAGGGCCCTGTCTGTCAGGTTTAAAGAGCATCTGCCGACAAAAAGCGGTGATGGAACACGAGGATCTACATTTGCTGAACATCTGGTCCAAAAGGCGCATACTCCCAAGCCTCTAAAAGACGCAGAGCTTTTGCATAATGAAGTCAAGGGATGTAGGCTAGACACCCTCGAAGAATAGTAAATTTTTAAACATCTTAGTATTGATAGAGACAACTTACTTAATGATCAGCTGCAACTAAAAAATAGAAGTTATTTCGAAGGATTTCAACCTTTGCTCCAGTGGAGTTGACCCACAGTCCGCTTCGAATGGCCGATGCTGTTTCCCTATCTGCTTTGTCCCTTTATTATAGTGCGATTGTACATGTGTGTCTTTGTATTTCGTAATATGTTTGGTAATGACACATAGTTGCTAAGGCGTTTTTATGTTAAAGACATTTTATGCTTAGCACGCAAGGCTTCGACACTAATTTTTAGTTACTGTAGCGGGGCTTCGCCCTCTTACTATAATATTTAAATATAAAAAAAAATTTATGCCTTGGCTTTGTAGTTTGTTTTCAGGTAAATTGTTTAATGTTGCCATACCAATAGATAGGTTTGTCCATTTGTAGGACGGCTTTCAGTCACATTTTGTTTATATGTATATTTGCTCTAAATAATTTTGAGACAGTTTGTCTCTCGCGCCTGTGCTTGCGCTCGCGCATGCGCTTGGCGGCGGCCGAGCCTCGCCGCGGAACTGCTCGCGACGCCTAGTTTTCGAGCCGCTCACGTGTGGTCGTTATTTCTGGCCAACGTAGCTCCGTCTATGTTCGCCTTAATGGTTTTAATTTTGACAGACATAATCTTATGATTATGCGTCTTTATTGTTTTAATTTTTAATCTGTGACATGGCCAGTGTTTGGCTCTCAAAATAATTTAATTTTTTGTAAGTATCACGATTTCTTTATTATTCACTCATTAGACTGATGATGCATTTCAGTGAGTAATATATGTCCGTATGTGGTTTAATTTATAGGCTCTGAAGAAGATTTCATTACTGGAATCGAAACCTAGGTAAACGAGTAAAAATTACCTTGCAACTGAAGGCTGAAAAAATTGTTTATTTTCTGTATATTTCACAGTTGCTGACGCGCTGCATTATGTTAAAGATTTGTTATTTTTTTAAATTATTGTGATAGCGTATTGGCAATGTATGCAGATACTACATGCCTTTCTGCAAAAGAGGCAAGGAGGTATTTTTCTAACGCAGACTGGATTTTTGTCAAGTATTGACTGAGTGAAAGCTGCTGATTTGTGGGAATAATGACATACTATTAACAACAAAGATATTAAGGAACAATGTATTGGGAGGCCAATGTCAGAATTCCCGGATTCCGAAACAGGGGAGACAAGAAGTTCACGAACTTACACCACGTATTACTCGCCTGCTGTCGAGACAAAATTACAATTTGCGAATGAGAAGAGTTACCCCAAAGTAGAGTGCCATATGTCAAAGCGAATGAAAATAAGCAAATAAGACTAATTTTAATATTGGATTATCACCTACTACATGCACTGTTCTAATAGTAAATATAGCAGCATACACCTTTCTGAACAAGAACTTGAACAGGAGTTTTCGATGACAGCTTACAAAGTATCTAAACACTAGTAATTTGAATTGTTCAGTCTCACTAACTATATACCCATTCTGTGTAATCACAGTATCAGTGTTAGTATAACTGTGTGTTAGAAACTATAAAAACTGAGTCTTACTTTGATTTAGCATCAGTTTAGTTTCTACAAGCCATGAACTCATATGCTGACCTGCACTGTTTCATACACTGCCAACGCTGCACTCAAAATCCTTCACTACCAAGCTAGTGTCATCAGTAAACAGAAACATTTTAGAATCACCTGCCATTTAATTACAGGATCGCTATAATTATAGATCCAATTGCAAAACACTGTAAAACAGAACCGCTGCTCAGTATGATGACAAATTGAATGGTATACTATTGAAGAGTGGGGAAACGTTATGGAAAAAAAACAACGAAAATTTTCCCACTAGATGGCGCTTAAGGTTCATAACGAAAATGAGTTGGGCTACAAATGACAGGTGAATCGCAATTCGACAGATACGGTGTGAGTTGTCCATTAAACTAACTGTACTGTGCAATGTGCAAGATCACGCAAGTTTGGCATCAATAGTTGTGGTCCAGTTAGGAAGCCCATCCATGACGACAAGGTCTTACCACATCGGACGGGAAAAATCGGTCTTTATTGTTCTGAGGCCGAAAATAGCATAAAAAGCAACAATGACATCAAATTTTGGTTAACCTGTGGCCAAAAATCGCATAAAAACAACAGTGAAATCTCTTTTTAACCCTCGTAAGATTCGCGCAAGACATGTTCAGTATGCTGTCCGCCGTTTCCTTCTACGAGTTTAAATCGAGAAGCAGAATGTTCCATAGCAGATCAGAGAGTCTCAGGAGTTACGTTCAGCATGCGTTATGTTATCCGTGCCTTCAGTTCAGCTTCGTTGGTAATCAGAGCAGTGAAGACAGCATCTTTTAGACAACCCCACAGTCGGAAGTCACATTGATTAAGATCATGTGACATGAATGTCCAGGTTATGAGCAACAACTGCTGATAGTTTTAGCATTTCCAAAACGCCTCTGCAGCAGCTGCTTCGCTGGCTATGCATTGTGCAGAGGAACGCCATATTGCTTAAAATGTTGAACGGTTGGTGCGCAAAAGACAGTCATGGCCCTTACCAGTGACGGTACAGGTAACAGGGCCTCGGAAAGCCGGCCGCGGTGGTCTAGCGGTTCTGGCGCTGCAGTCCGGAACCGCGGGACTGCTACGGTCGCAGGTTCGAATCCTGCCTCGGGCATGGGTGTGTGTGATGTCCTTAGGTTAGTTAGGTTTAAGTAGTTCTAAGTTCTAGGGGACTTATGACCTAAGATGTTGAGTGCCATAGTGCTCAGAGCCATTTGAACCATTTTTTTGAGCCTCGGAAAAATATGGCCCCAAGATAAACAATGCCGTCAACCTGCATCACACTTTTTCCTTTGCAGAATTAAGCGGTACTGGTGGATGTGCGAGCTGATTTTCCGTTTCCCATTTTCTGCATGTTGACATGTTGACATGTCGTTGGAGGTGGAAATGAGATTTGTCTGTTCACCTCTGCAGAGCTACTGGCGCACAGTCACCATTCTTGTTACAGTACTTTACCATTAGCGCAAACTAAGGAGCGGGCGTGTACCCTGTGATGTTACAAAATAAAAGTGATGTTGTTGTTCAATGGAAAGTTGGAAACTGAGATTTCGCTTACTGTTTTATCAATTACAATTGGCGTAAGAATCATGGATTGGCCATTGTCATAAAATATTGCATTATGAGATGTGAATAGTTATTACTTGCAGTTTCGCGTGGCTTGAGGCAGTCACAACTAGCGTGCTATTGATTAAGAAATTGCGTTATCGTCTCTATAATTAGTTCATGATCGTAGATACTATCATACCCGGTTGTGAAGTTATTGTTATGACAAAACAATTTCCTAAGGGACCATAAAGTTCTTAAGGGCGCGAAAACAACTGCAACATCACACAAAAGGGAAATTCAATATTACAGCTGATGCAAGAAGACGATAAAACAGTTTTCTTTTTATCAATGTAACACGCACATTGGACTGCTGATCTTGGTGTCTGTAATCTTAGCAAAATGCATAATTAAAATGAAAATAGTACTGAGGAGATGATAGGAATGAACACTGCTAAATGATTCAGTATTCCCAGAACAAATATTTATTATAACTAAAATATATATCGTACCTTAAGCTTAGTACTACAATGACGGTAGATTTTTATGTCCGTATCATGTCCATTGAGCGCTCTTTTATATAGCCATTGTCCTTTTGAGTCACCCGTTCGTCGTCACGATAAGTTATAACAGTTCTTCTTACACTTCACTCAAACTTAGACGGAACACGTTTTTATTTATTTAGTAAAAAAATTAGATCAAACCGCCACAAATCTGCGTCCGTCTTACTTAAGAAAAAAACAGTACAAGACTTTAGCGCTCAAGGCTTCATTTGTTCTCCAGCGAACAAAATAGTGAAGGATAGCATATCTATCCGTATTTTTCTGTTTATATTGCCGCCCAAAGACGACGAATTACATTATTTAGAAAATTCCACCGTCGCTATGCGACGCCTTATTATACATTAATCATTATTTATAAACAAGTATTTGCCTTCTGGCTGAAAGTATTAACTACTCGTATTTGCTGTTTTAATGAAGTCAAAAATAGCGAATATCACAACCCCGAGTATTTTATTTTGATTATTCTGCCGCCTACAGTACCATCTATTGGTAAAATTTTAGTAAATCTTTTTTGTTTCCATTAGGTTTCCTCCTTCTCCTATAATATTCCGTTCTGAGTTGTTTATTTTTGTTCATAGTGGAACTATAATTGTAATAGTCCTGCGTATATGATAAATGGTACTAGTCCCAACACTGAGCCCGAGACATGCCGTTAACCCCCCCCTCCTCCCTCCACCGTCCACACTTAACCGTGCTCCAATCAGATGCCAACTCAAAGCCGTTCTCATTACGCTGGAGAATGAACTTTCGGTATCTGTGGTTAAAGTATGAGAAGATCCGATTGTGAGCTTCTCCTCTGGTTCCATAATGATCCAACTTCTGCAGTAATATTTTGTGATCAACATAACAAAATGGCTTAGTTCAATAAAAGGGGACGCCCTGTGTTCGGAATTTTTGTTTAATCCGTGCAGCACCTCAACGAGAAAAGAGAATATAGCGGTTTCAGTTGTTAAACTTTTATGAAACTGAACTGTACGTTTGACAGCCGGTCACGTGAACTGAAGTGAGCAATTACTCATATACACAGCCTTTTGAGAAAATTTTCTATACACCAATGGCATGGAAATAGGTCTAAAATTATCTACATTATGCCATTCTCCTTTCTTTATAAATCACTTTCACTACTGAGTTCTTTAATCGTCCAGAAAACTGGCCATTCGTAAAGGAATGCTTGTGTGACAACTTAGAAGTGTGAAATGTTCCAATGTGTCAGCCATCACAATCTTGCACCGAGAGAATAGGTGTCCTCAAATGGGCTCAGAGGATGTACTTGCCGCCTCCTGGAATCTGGCGTAGTTTCTTTATTCATTACAGATTACTCGTGAATTTCTAGAACAGGTTGCCTGTGATTCTACTAAACCGAACATTTAGCTTTGCCTAGTGTAAGGGAGACACCGTGGCTTAGTAAATACTACATTCGACATCTACATGGTTACTCTGCAATTCACACGTAAGTGCCTGGCAGAGGGTTCATCGGACCATTTTCATACTACTTCTCTACCATTCCACTCTGGAATGGCGCGTGGGAAAAAGGAACACCTAAATCCTTCCGTTCGAGCTCTGATTTCTAATATTTTATTAAGATGACCATTTCTCCCTACGTAGGTGGGTGTCAACAAAATATTTTCGCGCTCGGAAGAGGAAGCGGTGATTGAAATTTCGTAAATAGATCTCGCCGCAAAGAAAACCGCCTTTGTTTCAGTGACTGCCACCCCAACTCGCGTATCATATCAGTGACACACTCACCCCTATTTCGCGATAACACGAAGCGAGCTGCCCTTCTTTGCACTTTTTCGATGTCCTCCGTCAATACTATCTGGTAAGGACCCCACACCGCGTAGCAATATTCCAGCAGAGGACGGACAAGTGTAATGTAGGCTGTCTCTTTATTGGGGTTGTCGCATGTTCTAAGTGTTCTGCCAACAAAGCGCAGTCTTTGTTTCGCCTTTCCCACAATATTATCTGTGGTCTTTTCAATTTAAGTTGCTCCTAATCGTAATTCCTACGTATTTGATCGAATTGACAGCCCTTAGATTTGTGAGATTTATCGTATATCCAAAATTTATCGGACTTATTTTAGTACCCATGTGGATGACCTCGAACTTTTCTTTGTTTGGTCCCAATTGCCACTTTTCCCACCATACAGAAATTCTCTCTAGATCATTTTGTAATTGGAATCGATCGCCTGATGATTTTACTAGATGATAAATTACAGCGTCATCTGCAAACAATCTAAGGGGGCTGCTCAGATTATACCTAGATCATTTCTTCAATTCTTCACCATCTGCAGACCTAGTTGGTATATGAACTGCACTGCTGTGGTGGGTCTAGGCTTCGTGTCTGTCTTGGCGACGCTGATGCATTCAGTATGCTATTTATAGAAGCTTATCCACTTTCCTATTTCCTTATTTATTATTGAACCTACTCCCACATTTCCCCTATTTCATTTCGTATTTATAACTCTGTATTCAACTGACCAGTGGTCTACTGCCACATTACCCCTATTTCATTTCGTATTCATAACCCTGTATTCACCTGACCAGGGATACTGTTCCTCCTTTCGCCGAAGTTCACTAATTTCCACTGTATTTAACTTCAACCGATCCATTTTCCTTTTTAAATTTTCTAACCTACCTACCTGATTAAGGGATCTAACACTGCACGCTCCGATTCAGGGTGACAGTTTTGTTTCTCCGAACGACGACATCCACCTGACAGGTCCCGTCCCGGGGACCCGAATGGAGACAAAATAACTTCGAAATATTTTACCCAAGAGTATATCATCATCATTTAACCATAAAGTAGAACTGCGGCCGAAGACTTTCGACGTAAGAAGTCATCCTCGTTCCACTAACGGCCATGCCAAAGAGAGAGGTTCAGGGCACTCTCCACCCTTGGAGTGGAAAACTGTCTCTAAAGGTGGAAGAATCACCAATGATCAACGGCATGAGGATGCAGAAGGCAATGCAAACCACTGCGTTAGAAACGCAATATGTGTATCCATATGACATGTGGCATGTAACTGAATAAGTGTCATGATGATCTCTCCACTGGCAAAGGATTCCGGACTAGCCCTCCACTCCGAGCTCCTGGAGAGGAATGCCAACGAGTAGGTGACCATGAGAAGAGGACCGAATAACCAACGAAACGATAACGCTCATGAGCCCACGCGCCGGGGCGTGCAATGTCAGAAGTTTGATCGTGGTAGGGGAGACAGAAAATTGGCAAAGGGAAATGCTAAGGCTCAATGTAGAAAGAGTGGACTTTCATGAAGTGAAATGGAGAGAAGACAAGGATTTCTGGTCATCTGAGTGTGAATGAAAATGTAAAATATGGCGTTTCAGTCTTCGATCGCTATTCTTTATTTTCAATTACCGGTTTCGGGCTAGCTGCCCATCTTCAGATCTGTTAGACAATGTTAAAAATGTAATTAATAAGAGAGATACAGTTAGTGATAAAAATATCTTAGTTTAGAATATTCGCCATTAATATATACGGCGAAATAATATATACGGCGAAATAATAACAGATGCACAATTGTTATAGGTAGAGGGCACTTTTTACTGTTACCAATCAGGTTACTCTTAAATAATGCGATATAATGTTTCAACAGATTGAAATTTACTTTACTTATGACAGTGAACTGAGTGTTCTGTACGGACAAGTTACTCTGTAACTACAACATATGATATATTGGCATTTAATACGTTCCAAAATTTCTTTTTGTAAACTAAGATATTTTTATCACTAACTGTATCTCTCTTATTAATTACATTTTTAACATTGTCTAACAGATCTGAAGATGGGCAGCTAGCCCGAAACCGGTAATTGAAAATAAAGAATAGCGATCGAAGACTGAAACGCCATATTTTACTTAATGAACGATCGCGGAATTCCCAGTGAGACAACCATGTCTAGTTTTGATAAATGAAAATGTAATAGTCATGGGGGATTGGAATGTGTTTGTAGGGGAAGGAGTAGAAGAAATGATTACGGTAGAATATGGGCTTGCTAGTAGGAATGAGAGAGGAGTAAGACTAACTGAGTTTCGAAATAAATTTAAGTTAGTAATATCGAATACTATGTTCAAAAATCACACGAGGAGGAATTATACTTGGAAAAGGCCAGGACAATTTCAGTTAGATTACTTGATTGTCAGGCAGAGATTCTGAAATCAGATATTTGATTTAAGGTGTACCCACGGGCAGATGTAGATTCAGATAACGATTTGGTAATGATGAAGAGTAGGCTGAAGAATTATCTCACTATTTGCTTAAGAGATCATGCAACCGAGTTACTGACAATAATATACAGAAGAATGGGAAAGAGAATTGAGAATTCGTCAATGACCATCTGTTTGACTTTAGGAAAGGTAAAGGCACCAGAGAGCCAGTTCTGATGTTGTGGTTGGTAATGGAAGCAAGACCAAAGGAAAATAAGACACGATCATAGGATCTGTCGACCTGGAAAATGCTTTCGACAGTGTGAAACGGTGCAAGATGTTCGTAATTATGAGAAAAATAGGGGTAAGCTATGGGGAAAGAGGGGTAATATACAATTTGTGAAAGAGCCAAGAGGGAACAACAAGAGAGGAAGACGAAGAATGAAGTGCTCGGATTAAAAAGGGTGCAAGACAGGGATGTTATCTTTCTCCCCTGCTGTTCTATCTATACATAGAAGAAGCAATGACGCAAATAAATGAAAGATTCGGGTGTGGAATTAAAAATCACGGTAAAGAGATATCAGTGATAATATTCGCTGACGACAGTAGAGCACTCTAGGCAGAACAGATTATGGACTGAGACAAAAACTAAGAATGGCAAAAGTATTAAAAGTAGCAGAAATGAGAACAGCGAGAAACTTAACATCAGAATTGGTGATCACGAAATAGATTTAGTTGAGGAATTCTGCTATCTAGGGAGCAAAATAATCCATGATGGACGGTGCAAGGAGGACATGAAAAGCGGAATAGAGCTGGAAAAAAAGTGCATTCCTGGTCGAGAGAACACTACTAGTATCAAAAATGTACTATAGTTCAATTCATTTATCTTGGCGGTTCGCGCATGCCCGCCTAGACGCGGGTGATTGCTGCGTTGCCAGTTGTACGCCAAGAGAAGCAGCGCCATAATATAGTTCGCAAACTTACGTTTAGGGTGGAGCGTGCAGTTTATGAAGTAAAGCCACCACGGCCGCATAATCCGTTTCACTGCTACAGAGACGTGCTCCCCGCATTCCGCGATGTGCGCGATTTTGTCATCATTGCACTGCTCGCCTGTGCAGACACATGGAGTTTCGACTGCTTTGACACACTTTATCATTCGATTTCACAAAAACTATTTGGCCCAAAAATTTGATTTTTACACATCTTCTTGGCTGATACCTTCTACCCATAAATGACTTAATTTTGTTTCCATGTTCAACGCAGTTATTTTGCAGCATTAAATGTAGTAAACCATTGCACGAAATTTTGAAGAGTTTGCATAGGTAAAAGTCCATAGCGTATACTTTCCGAATAGTCGATTTCAGTTGCCACTAGAAATTTCACAAAATTACATTCAAACGAATAAAATTCATGAAGTAAGACACTTCAATGTTGTTTTTAAATAAAGAAAATATTAAGCACTAAACAAGGCTTGAATTCAAAACCTTTCGCTTAGAAGCCATACACTTTAACCATTACGCTAACGCAGCTCGTAATTCAGTACACCTCCCAAAGGACTTTAACATATCACCCAAAATACCGACAAACACTGTTGGTATGACAATGAATTATTCACGTTTCGTCGAAGTACAATAGGAAAGAAACAATTACTGCTGTTCTTTATTGCAAAAAAGCGGATTGTGAGAATGATACAAACACCTTCCCTTGCTATCGCCTGAATTAGGAGACTTATTGCTTGTTTGGTTTAATTAATTAACAGAATATGAAGCAATTCGTATAAAGAAGGCTTTTTCCAAACTTTCTATAGAAGAAAGTCTGCTATCAAGACACTGTTTTTTTCAATTACTTTATTTATGACTGAAGGTTTCTAAAACTGAAGGCACTCATCCATGTTCTGCACTGCAATCGAGCTCTGGCAACGTCGTTCTCTGTTCATTGGCTGACTGTGTTTTGTGACGTCAGATGCGCAGAACGAATCTAAACTCGGCCGCCATCATAAATGACGTGCACTTTAGTATCAAACATACACTATGTGATCAAAAGTATACGGACACCCCCAAAAACATACGTTTTTCAGATTAGGTGCATTGTGCTGCCACCTACTGCAGGTACTCCATATCAGCGACCTCAGTAATCATTAGACATCGTGAGAGAACAGTCTGTACGTGAGATTTCCACACGCCTAAACATCCCTAGGTCCATTGTTTCCTAAGTGATAGTGAAGTAGAAACATGAAGGGGCACGTACAGTACAAAAGGGTACAGGCCGATCTCGTCTGTTGACTGACAGAGACCGCCGACTGTTGAAGAGGGTCGTAATGTGTAGTAGGCAGACATCTATTCACACAGGAATTGCAGACTGCATCAGGATCCACTGCAAGTACTGTGACAGTTAGGTGGGAGGTGAGAAAACTTGGATATCATGGTCGAGCCGCTACTCATAAGCCACACATCTCGCCGGTAAATGCCAAAAGACGCCTCGCTTGTTGTAAGGAGCGTAAACATTGCACGAGTGAACAGTGGAAAAACGTTGTGTGGAGTGACGAATCATGGTACGCAATGTGGCGATCCGATGGCAGGGTGTGGGTGTGGCGAATGCCCGGTGAACGTCATCTGCCAGCGTGTATAGTGTCAACAGTAAAATCCGGAGGCGGTGGTGTTATAGTGTGGTCGTGGTTTTCATGGAAGGGGCTTGCACCCCTTGTTGTTTTGCGTGGCACTATCACAGCACAGTCGCACATTGATGTTTTAAGCACCTTCTTGCTTCCCACTGTTGAAGAGCAATTCAGGGATGGCGATTGCATATTTCAGCACGATTGAGCACCAGTTTATAATGTACGGCCTGTGGCGGAGTGGTTACCTGACAATAACATCCCTGTAATGGACTGGCCTGCACAAAGTCCTTATCTCAATCCTATAGAAAACCTTTGCGATGTTCTGGAACGCTGACCTCGTGCCAGGCCTCACCGACTGACATCGGTACTAGAGTCCAGCATGACCGAGTAAGCGAGCACAAAATACGAGGTGGGGCGAGCACGCCCTAACTGGATAGGCTGCCCGCACTAGTTCTAGTGACCGAGCATAGAAGCCGTAACCGAATACGTAGCACGTAACTTCAAACACATTACACGTGTCATTATCCGTGTGAGACTGCAGCCAGTACGGGCTTCTCATTTGCGGTGTCTCTCTGTAATCATGCAGCGAGAAGAAGCCAGTGCAGTAAGACGTAAGACTGAAAACAATGTTTACACTTTGAAGAAACGGGGAGGTCTAAAAAGCCAAGTATGGAGTACATTTCTGTTAGTTGTAGACGAAACCAGTGCGTCTACTGGGTACGCATCGTGCATAAACTGTTATACATTATTGTGTTTGCAGTCGGGAACCACTCATTTAAAGAAACACAGCTGCAAGAAACCTCACAAAGATACAGCTCCTCCAGGGACACCGGCAGTAATAAAAAATTGTATTACAGGAAAGTGCGTTGCAATGTGTGCTAAAGATATGGGACCTTTTAATACTATTCCCGGTGAAGGTTTCAGAGAACTAGGCCAAGAATTAATACATCTAGGTGCGCATTCTGGAGAAGTTAACGTGGCAGATGTCATGCCACATCCCTCTACTATAACCAGACATGTCAAAGAACAAAGAACAAAGAAAACAGTATAATGTCTTCTGTTATTGCGGAAGTTATTAATAAAACATGTGCTGCGACAGTTGATATGTGGACTGATTCGCATAATCAGGAGCACTATTTGTCGTTTACAACACATTACATTAACACAGATTGGTCTCTTGTGAACAGTGTTTTATATACAATGATGATGACATCCTAAAGTGGTGAAGCAGACATGAAACAAATCTGCCAGGCCTGGCTGCAGTTGCAAGACGTATTTTATGTATCCCAGCAACAAGCGCACCTAGTGAAAGATGCTTTAGTAAAGCCGGCATGTTACTAACAAATCGCACCAGCCAAATAAATGCGGAACGCGTTAGTGATTTACTGCTGATCAACAATAACTATAATTTTGTTTCTGTTGAAAACAAGTGCAAAGTATGACAAGTTAAGTATGTAAATGTTTAATGTTCTTTGTATGCTTTCTTTATGAAGATGGTTGTCTTCTAGATTAGAGAGCAGCACTTATTTAATGTTTTCTCTTAATGAAAGCATTCGGGAGGACGACGGTTCAATCCCGTCTCCGGCCGTCCTGATTTAGGTTTTCCGTGATTTCCCTAAATCGCTTCAGGCGAATGCCGGGATGGTTCCTTTGAAAGGGCACGGCCGATTTCCTTCCCCATCCTTCCCTCACCCGAGCTTGCGCTCCGTCTCTAATGGCCTCGTTGTCGACGGGACGTTAAACACTAATATCCTCCTCCTCCTTCTCCTCTTAATGAAAGAAAAAATACATTTTCTGTTTTGAAATGAGACTCGTCCTCTATCCGCGATTGTATTGAAATATTATTTTACTTTTCAAGTGCTTTATGAATTTAGCTGTGTCACGTACCCGTACTTGGAAATGTTACTTTTCTATCAAAAGAGAGCGAGAGAGAGAGAGAGAGAGAGAGAGACAGACAGAGGCGCGTTGGATTTGTACAGCACAGTGCAGCGAGCCGGGGCGAGGCGAGGTAAGACGTCAGCGGTGACCGGTCATGCTCGGTTATCCGCGTGTCCGGAATCCGGACATCAGACATGGGGCGAGTACGTGACCGAGCCGAGTCGTGTGGGGCCGGACATGAGCGGCTCCGTCCCCCCGTCAACAGGCGAGCCGTGACCGGTCAAACATTGAACGTTGCAGCACTCTAATCGGTACCTCTGCTCAGTGCAGCACTCCGTGAAGAATGGACTGATTCCCCAAGAAACCTTCCTGCACCTGAATGAACGTATGCCTGCGAGAGTGGAATCTGTCATCAAGACTATGGGTGGGCCGACACCATATTAAATTGCAGCATTACCAATGGAGGGCGCCAGGAAGTTGTAAGTCATTTTCAGCCAGGTGTTCGGATACTTTTGATCACATAGTGTAGACCTTAACTTGAGGAAGAAGTTTCTGGGAATGTAGGTTTGGAGTACAGCATTGTATGATAGTGAAACATGGACTACGCAAAAACCAGAAAAGAAGAAGATCCAAGCATTTTAGATGTGGTGCTACAGAAGAATGTTGAAAATTACTTGTACTGGCAAGGTAAGGAATGAGGAGGTTCTCCGCATAATGCGTGAAAGTAATACAGGGAAATCACGGATAAGAAGAAGGGACTGGATGACAGGGCATCTGTAAAGATTCCAGGGAATAACTTCCATGCTACTAAAGGGTACAAATTGTAGAGGGAGACAGAGAGTGGAATACATCCAACAAATAATTGAGTACGTAGGTTGCAAGTGTTACTCTGAGGTGAAGAGGTTGGTACGGAAGAACAGCTCGCGGCGGGCCGCATAAAACTGGAGGCTGATATTGCAAGGCCATGCAGTCCGTCATCCAGACTGTTGACTCTGCAACAACTGAAAAACCTGATGCCTCCATTCAGGGACCATACGTTTGTATGGACTCTCAGCAGAATACCCTTCCATTGTAGTTGTACCTACAGTGCGGTCATGTCCATGCTTCATGCTTCATGGTCATAGCTGATCGAAAATAATTACCTTGTTAATAAAAGTTTTGTGATTCATGATTGGATGTATAACAAAGCATTTCGTGGATGCTATGAATCATTATTGTGAATATGTCACATGTCGTGAAGGAGGTGTTTATTGCTGCTAACCTCAATGATATAGCGTAAGATTGTCGTTAGTTCAATATGTGCTATTTTCTTGTCGTAACTTCATAATTCTTGAAACCGTGCCATGTAAGCACTCCGTCTCCAGGCCACAAGTGGCCCATCGGGACCATCCGACCACCGTGTCATCCTCAATTGAGGATGCGGATAGGATGGGCGTGTGGTCAGCACACCGCTCTCCCGGACGTTGTGATGGTTTTCTGCGACCGGAGCCGCTACTATTCGGTCGAGTAGCTCCTCAATTGGCATCACGAGGCTGAGTGCACCCCGAAAATGGCAACAGCGCATGGCGGCCTGGATGGTCACCCATACAAGTGCCGGCCACGCCTGACAGCGCTTAACTTCAGTGATCTCACGGGAACCGGTGTATCCACTGCGGCAAGGCCGTTGCCTAATGCGATGTACGTATGTGGAAAATAGTGGGCCTGGGGACGCCTGATCGTATAATTGATAGGGTCGATGCAAAAATTCAGCATCCTATGAAGATAATGATTGTAATCTGACTTCGTTAAGTTTATAGACTGCAGGTTCGAATGATGTACGTTGTAATTTGGAAACGATAGGACGCTAATGGCGTGAGATCGTAACGTTACCAGAGCGACGACTTCCAACTGGCCTAATATGCTGAAATCACGTAAAATATTTATATTTAGCAGAGCAGGATATTAGTGATTGTTCTGTCTGCTAAATAAAACAGAACGTAATTTTCAATACATTACAATTACGTATTCTAATTAATTCGTTATCAGATACAGTGATAAATGACAGACTACCTTCTCGGATGCCGACAAGAGAAAGATAAGAAACATACCAGACAAGCTTTAAAACAAGAGTTGAAACAAGAGTAAATGGTACATCAATTTTTAAAACAGTTCAAAAATGGCTCTGAGCACTATCGGACTCAACATCTTAGGTCATAAGTCCCCTAGAACTTAGAACTACTTAAACCTAACTAACCTAAGGACATCACACACACCCATGCCCGAGGCAGGATTCGAACCTGCGACCGTAGCAGTCCCGCGGTTTTTAAAACAGTTGATTCACCAAATTCGGACAGATAGTATTACATACACTAAGGATATCTGTCTGCAGGATGATTACGTCTCTGACTATAAATTGTATGATGATAATTTCGTACAACAGCTGAGTGCCTCGTTCAGACAGGACAAAGTCTCCTACTACAGAAGGGAATCTTCATGTTGTCGCGCAATATTTTCTGCAATAAACGACTATATCTGAAAGAAAAGCACGCAGGGAGTACGGAATAGTAAGAGCAAGCTATGAAGACTTCAGATGAAACTGGAACTAAGACCATACAGGCTTGATGATGATGATTGGTTTGTGGGGCGCTCAACTGCGTGGTTATCAGCGCCCGTACAATTACCCAATCTTTGCTCAGTCCAATTTCGCCACTTTCCTGGATGATGATGAAATGATGAGGACAACACAAACACCCAGTCATCTCGAGGCAGGTGAAAATCCCTGACCCCGCCGGGAATCGAACCCGGGACCCCGTGCTCGGGAAGCGAGAACGCTACCGCGAGACCACGAGCGGCGGACATACAGGCTTACTATATTTCAACGTCTAATTGAAGACGATTTCGGTAATAGCGAGTTGTTAAAATTAGCTAATCGTACGATTAAATAAAAATCACGTTACTGCCTACTATGGACCATGTTTCCGTATATTACATCCTGTAATTCTTCTTCACTGTCACTGAGAACGCAATGTCATCAGAAAATCTTATCATAGATGTTCTTTCATCTTGAATTTTAATCTCACTCGTGAACGGTTTGTTTAATTCATCATTGCTTGTTCGATGTATAGATTGAACAGTAGGGGTGAAAGATGGCATTCCTTTCTGATACCCATTTTAACCGAGCTCCTCGTTCTTAGTTTAGAAAATGGTTCCAAGCCCTATGGACCTTAACATCTGAGGTCATCAGTCCCTAGAGTTAGAACTACTTAAACCTAACTAGCCTAAGGATATCACACACATCCATTCCCGAGGCAGGATTCGAACCTACGACGGTAGCAGCAGCGCGGTTCTGGACTGAAGTGCCTAGAACCGCTCGGCCACAGCGGCCGGCTCGTTCTTAGTCCTCCATTACTATTGTTTCCTCTTGGTTCTTGTACACATTGTATACTACCCGCGTTCGCCTATAGCTCACTCCAATTTTTCTCAGAATGTCGAATACCTACCACCATTTTACACTGACGAACACTTAGTCTGGGTCAACAGCTCCTATGAACGTATCTTGATTTTCCTTCAGTCTTGCTTCGATTATCAAGATTACGTCGCTGGTGCATTTACCTTTCTAAAGCCAAACTGATCGTCATCTAATAGATACTCAGTTTTATTTTCCATTATTCTGTATTTTATTATTGTCAGCAACTTGGATGCATGAACTGTTAAGCTGATTGTGTGATAGTTCTCACAGTTACCTGCAGTTGCTATCACACCTTTCCATTTTTCTGGATTATGATGTTTGGTTCGTGGGGCGCTCAACCGCGCGGTCATCAGCACCCATACAAGTCCCAGGTTTACGAAGTCCAATTTTTGCACAAACCAATTTAGCCACTGTCACGAATGATGATGATGATGATGAAATGATGAGGACAACACAAACACCCAGTCCCCGGGCAGGAAAAAATCCCCAACCCAACTGCGAATCGAACTCGGGACCCCGTGGTTCAGAGGCAGCAACACTAGCCTCTAGACCACGAGCTGCGGACATTCCATTTTTCTGTACATTTTTCTGTATGTTATTATTGTCAGCAGCTCGGATGCGTGAATTTGAAGTAAAAACTCTTGCATGTCCTCGTATGCTGGAGCTGTAAACGACGCTTACCATAATCTGCTATGTGACACGAGAACAATGGAGACACTGCGACTCTCTTGTGTAACCATGCAGCTGAGGGCTCGATCACTGGAGCCCAGATGACGCCGTCAATTGGCTGCATAGCCTACAGAGTTCCAATTTGTTCACCTCTAACTAAGCCCCATGACTTCTACTCCCGACTTCTGCTCACCATTGAAATTTTTCGGAAAGTCGGATGGTATGTCGGCAGTCTCTTACACTATACACACCAATTTGAATAGTCGTTTGTTTGCCACATCCCACAGTGATCTTAGAAATCCCGGTGTAATCCGGTGTAATATCTGTTCCGTCTGCCTTATTTGATATCATGCCGGCCGGTGTGGCCGAGGGGTTCTAGGGGCTTCATCTGAAACCGCGCGACCGCTACGATCGCAGGTTCGAATCCTGCCTCGGGTATGGATGTGTGTGATGTTCTTAGGTTAGTTAGGTTTAAATAGTTCTAAGCTCTAGGGGATTGATGAACTCAGATGTTAAGTCACATAGCGCACAGAGCCATTTGAACCATTTGATATCATGTCTTCCAAAGTTCTTTTAAATTCTGACTCTAATCCTCGACCCCTCCCATTTCCATTCCTTCTTTTATCATGTCATCCGACAACTTTCCTCTCTCATAGGTACTTTCAGTGTGCCCTTCAATGTACTCTTTCCACCTATCCGCACTGTCTATTCCTTCTCTGAGTTTCCCAGTGGAATTCCCATTGCACCCTTGCTTATAATTTCAAGGAGGGTTGTTTTGATTTATCTGTATGCTGAGTCAGACCTCAGAAAATCTTTTCCTTTTCGATTTCTTCACATTTTTTCCCGCAGCCATGTCGCTGTGGCCTCCCTGCGCTACCTTATCTATTTCACTCTTAACTGATTTATGTTGCTGTATTTTTGTTTTCCCCTGAGCATTTTTGTACTTTTTCTTTCGTCGAGCAATTTTTGCTTCTACCCAAGATTTCTTCGGAGCTACCTTCCTTGTAGCCATGTCTGTTTAACACCTGTTCACACCTCTTCAACTGAACTGCCTACTCTGAGATTTCTTATCGCGTTATCCACATTTTCAGCTAACTTCAGACGCATCTTATCCTTCCTCAGTATTTCATTTCCCATTTCATTCCACACTTATTCTTCCCTACGATCCTTTAAGCTTCAGATTACTCTTCATCACTACTAGATTTGTTATCTGAGTCTGTTTCTGCCCCTGAATGGTTCGTAGTGATCTACTCTCTGTCGTCCTTTCCTATTTGTAACGAATCCTACTGCCGTTATACCATTTTCGGCTTCCGACCAAAACTCCTTATTTTCTTTCCATTCCACTTCACAGATCTGCATTACACCTAGATCGGATCTTTGCATTGCTCGTTTCAGACTTTCTGGTTTCCCTACAACGTTAAAACTTCTGAGATTCCACGCTACGACTCGTGGGTTATTCCATCTGTTTCTCGTAGTTACCTCTCCCAAGACAGTCCCTTCCAGGAGATTAGAATGGGAGACCAATCTGGAATATTTTACCAATGACGAGATTATCATGACACATTTCAATTGTAGGTCACTAACCGGCGGATATACATATTTGCCTTTAATACAGTCTTTTCCATTGTCTTCTGCATCCTCATTAAGTTTATCACTACTGATTCTTCGGCGATTTAGAGGCAGTTTACCATTGCAAGGGCAAGCGAGTGCGGTGAACCCCTGTCCATTCCTCCACCCTCTTTGACAACGTCGTTCGCTGAACTAGTGTGACTTCTTATGCCGGAAGTCTTTGGCCACCATTGCTGATGATTTTTCTTCAAAACTGAAGCAGTTGCTTTTTTCCAGTCTGAGACCAAGGACGTTTTGACTACTAGTCAAAGACGCTACCCGTAGACTGCGGGTTTCGCAACACAAAATACAAAAACGAAAATACAGGCTTATTATGAACACAACTTCTGACATTCCACACTACGACTCATCGCTTATTCCATTTGTTCCCAATACACGCTGAGTTCAAGGAACTTACAAAACACGCTGAAGATAGTTTCCATCGTATTAGAAGGAAACACTGCATCTTTTCAACACTGATTTGCAAATATTGTCACAAATCATACGGGACTGTGGGCTTTCAAATTCTGATTGGATTTGTTTCTTCAAATGCCCATCATGACGAATCTTGAAGGACTGCATGTCATTTTTAGTTGATTGTCAACTGAAAATCCGTGGGTGCGATATATGAGGATCATGGAGTCAATTTGTAACACCAGAACTCTGTGGTTGATCATAAAATTTCTACGTGTTTTACGAAGTTTGCTTTGTTAGTTGTGCTAAATATTATTCTTGTAGATGTTGTCAAGTTATAAATGCTATTGTTTTATTTAAGAAAGAAAATACGCATGGAATGTTAGCATTTTGTAAGTAGACACACTGGCCTAGTCAGGGAAAAACTATTGTCAAAGACTGTAATAAATTGTAAATGCATTATCGCTAGGCGTGCTAGCTCGCCAAACTAGTTGCAGTTGGGAGTCTCGAGGAGACGATTGGTGTCGTTGTTTGTGTGTATTCGCCGGCGTGACTATCCAAAAGTGCAGAGACAAAAAGTCTGTTACCGAAGTGCGGAGCAGTGAAAACTGCATTTATTGAGCACAGTACAAAAGCAGCAAGAGTAATTCACATAACATCAGGAGTGCTGTGGGCGCTTGTTATTGGCCATGGTACGGCAATAAGATCAACCTGTGCCCTATTTATCGCTAAATGAAGCCACTCGACAAACCAACGGCATCATTAAGTGAAAAAAGATCCAGACTTTTATAACTGGAAGTGGGCTAGACTGACCAAAGTAGTTGGGATTTTATTGCTTGAATAACATCGTTTTCGTGGATTGTCACAAAAATAATTTTCCTAAGTCACTATCGAAGTAGTCTCCATCCTATTCCTTTGTATGAACCGAGATAATCAGAAAAGAACTGAAAATGAAGTGAACATTAATTTATTAGATTATCAAAACATAATTTTTCCAACTTCTGGACAATTACGTAATAATGAAATCTTTGGTTGTAGTATGAATAATGTCAAAAATAGAATGATGCAAAAGCCAGTATTAATTCATTTGCTAAAAGTAGATTAACTTTCATAATAAAAGAAAATGGTAATAAAACTTTATGTAAAGTGGACACTGAATTTCATTGTCAAAGCACAGTTCTAATTTATAGCTTGTGGTATAATTTGTAACTTTTCTACAAAGAGATATCAAAGTAACTGCTAAATTCAAACAATCTTTCTGCTTGTAATAACAACAATCAGTATTACGGTGAGTAACGTAACAAAACGTTTCTGTCCACTGCCAGTAAGCAATCGTAATTTAATTGATCTTTGAAAATTAATACGATATGTTACATGTGTCTCCTATTTGATTATTACGAGACTAATGTGACGTGTGTGGTGTGAAGTATTTGAAAGTGTGAGTTTACATAATTAAAAATATATGAAGTTAACCGATCTTTGTTTCTAATCGTCATTGTTAAAATACTGAGCAGTGGGGATTCGGTTATAACTTCATCTACTTCTCTCGGTCTTGCATTATTCTTCGAAGTTGATGCCTTTTCCCCACAGATTAGGGACTTAAGGTACACGGTCATACAGAAAAGCCTAATTAGCCAGAGAGGTAGGAGGGTTATACATTCAATAACGCTTCTTCTGACAATTTATTAGACAAAGTTCCATTTAGTGTCTTTCACAATAACTCCATAATGCTGGGTGATCTATATTGTTGCCACGCCACTTTCTCTTTAACCGGCTGCAGATCAAAAAGTGGGCTAATCTTCAATTTTAACTTCTTCAAGCACATCTACATGATTTACAAAATCGGCGTTACCGTTAAGAAAATATGGCCCAATTAGCCCATCGTTGAAAATTCCCATCGATACACACACGCCATTATAGCTTATCTCCAGCGCCACAAGGGAATTCGCAGAATCTCAGTAGACATCTTGGCGTCTGTTTGTTATACCACTCAAAGTCGCTTCGTCGATCCAAGAATGCTTTTGTGAAAACTTGGGATCGGCTTCTTATGGCATTATGTACAACTCGCGTTGATGTTGTCCGCATTCATCTCCCTGTATAAATGGCGATGTATGCAGACAATGTAGTGCTTTTCCATGTTGGTTTTACAGGTGCTTGGCAACGACAAGTAAAAGAAATCAGCTAATCGCACGATTAAACAAAAATCTCATTTCAGCCTACTACGGACCATGTTTAGGTTTACTAAACATTTGGAGGCTTTGGATCGCCACAAATACAACATTTCAACTACAGGATCTGTTGAACGGAAAGAACAGTTCAATGAGTACAGAATATGGATTTATAGTCAACTGAAGGAAGACGAATGTAATTAGAAGTAGCAGAAGAGAGAACAGCAAGTATCTTAACATCGAAATTGGTGATACAGTATCAAACATAGCATTAACTTGAAGAAGAAATTTCTGAGAATTTAGGTCTGGAGCACAGGATTATGTGGTACTGAATCATGGACTGTGGGGAAAGTAGGAACAGAAAACAATCGGAGAGTCTGAGATGTGGTGCTACAGACAAATTTTGCTAATTAAGTGCATTGATAAAGTATAGAATGAGGAGATTCTCCGCCGAATCAGCGAAGAAAAGAACATATGGAAACTACTCATAGGAAAATTGGACAGGATAGCAAAACGTGTGTTACGACACAAGGGAATAACATCCATGGTACTAGAGGGATCCATAGAGGGTAAAAACCGTAGAGGGAGGCAGAGATTGGAATACAGTCAACAAATACTTGAGGATGTCGGGTGCAAGCGCTACTACTATACGAAGGTCAATGGCGGGCTGCATCAAATCAGTCCTAAGACCGCTGACTCAAGAAAAAGCTGGTTTTGCCAAATGCAATTTGACTTATGGCCAACTCTGTATTACTAAATGGCTAAATGGCCAGTAGACACCGGTTGTTACCTGTCTGCCTAACGGCTCACAGAAGGCATAAAAATACGATTTTCATTATTGGCTGGATCCAAAAATTTGAAATGCCGGTGTAATCTATTCATTAAGACACACAATCTCACGTTAAATTATTAAGACGACAAGCCAAATATTTCTGGAGACAGCGTAATTCGTGAGGCTCATGTTACCCAGACCATATTTATCCAGTATTTGAGTAGGAGGGCCGACCGGAGTGGCCGACCGGTTCTAGGCGCTACAGTCTGGAAACGCGCGACCGCTACGGTCGGGCATGGATGTGTGTGATGTCCTTAGGTTAGTTAGGTTTAAGGCTTTCACGACCGGATGACATATCTTCTGGTAAACCTTCAGGGATGTAAGGTCGTGGTCCATGAAACTCTTCAGCTCCTAACGTTTCGTCCAGAGCTGCGCTGGACATCTTCAGAGGGGTGTTTCTCCTCCGGTGAGTCTTGCCGACTCGGCAAACTTAGAACTACTTAAACCTAACTTCTGGTAAACCTTCAGGGATGTAAGGTCGTGGTCCATGAAACTCTTCAGCTCCTAACGTTTCGTCCAGAGCTGCGCTGGACATCTTCAGAGGGGTGTTTCTCCTCCGGTGAGTCTTGCCGACTCGGCAAGACTCACCGGAAACACCCCTCTGAAGATGTCCAGCGCAGCTCTGGACGAAACGTTAGGAGCTGAAGAGTTTCATGGACCACGACCTTACATCCCGGAAGGTTTACCAGAAGTTAGGTTTAAGTAGTTCTAAGTTCTAGGGGATTGATGACCACAGCAATTAAGTCCCCTAGTGCTCAGAGCCATTTGAACCATTTGAGTAGGAGGGTACTTAGCGACCTCCAGCGAACTTTACAGATTATTTCAAACCTTCTCTCAAGTTTTTAGCACACATAGCTACATAAAATAATGAAAATTATTAGTTTTGGTTTTAACTTTATCTGTATTCTGTGGGAGAATGATAAGAAACTAAAAAAAAAAAAACAAACAACATATTAAGGTTTTGCGTATCCAACCGCAATGGTTTTAAATGTTTAACGTCAAATATTTTTTAACACATTACCTCAATTTTAAATTAATGAGAGGTCTGAAGTTGTCTTATTAAACTACTGGCCATTAAAATTGCTACACCACGAAGATGACGTGCTACAGATGCGAAATTTAACCGACAGGCAGAAGATGCTGTGATATGAAAATGACTAGCTTTTCAGAGCGTTCACACAAGGTTGGCGCTAGTGGTGACACCTACAACGTGCTGACATGAGGAAAGTTTCCAACCGATTTCTCATACACAAACAGCAGTTGACCGGCGTTGCCTGGTGAAACGTTGTTGTGATGCCTCGTGTAAGGAGGAGAAATGCGTACCTTCACATTTCCGACTTTGATAAAGGTCGAATTGTAGCCTATCGCGATAATGCTGCTCGCGTTGGTCGAGATCCAATGACTGTTAGCACAATATGGAATAGGTGGGTTCAGGAGGGTAATACGGAACGCCGTGCTTGAACCCACTAGCAGTCGAGATGACAGGCATCTTATCCGCATGGCTGTAACGGATCGTTCAGCCACGTCTCGATCCCCGAGTCAACAGATGGGGACGTTTGCAAGACAACACCATCTGCACGAACAGTTCGACGACATTTGCAGCAGTACGGACTATCAGCTCGGAGACCATGGCTGCGGTTACCCTTGACGCTGCATCACAGACAGGAGCGCCTGCGAACCTGGGTGCACGAATGGCAAAACATCATTTTGCGGATGAATCCAGGTTCTGTTTACAGCATCATGATCGTCGTATCCGTGTTTGGCGACATCGCTGTGAACGGACATTGGAAGCGAGTATTCGTGATCGCCATACTGGCGTGTCACCCGGCTTGATGGTGTGGGGTGCCATTGGTTACACGTCTCGGTCACCTCTTGTTCGCATTGACGGCACTTTGAACAGTGAACGTTACATTTCAGATGTGTTACGACCCGTGGCTCTACCCTTCATTCGATCCCTGCGAAACCCTACATTTCAACAGGATACTGCACAACCGCATGTTGCAGGTCCTGTACAGGCCTTTCTGGATACAGAAAATGTTCAACTGCTGCCCTGGCCAGCACATTCTCCAGATCTGTCACCAATTGAAAGCGTCTGGTCAATAATGGTGGCCGCGTAACTGGCTCGTCACCACACGCCAGTCACTACTCCTGATGAACTGTGGTATCGTGTTGAAACTGCATGGGCAGCTGTACCTGTACACGCCATCCAAGCTCTGTTTGACTCAATGCCTAGGCGTATCAAGGCTTTTATTACGGCCAGAGGTGGTTGTTCTGGGTACTGATTTCTCAGGATCTATGCACCTAAACTGCGTGAAAATGTAATCACATGTCAGTTCTAGTATAATACATTTGTCCAGTGAATACCTGTTTGTCATCTGCATTTCTTCTTGGTATAGCAATTTTAATGGCCAATAGTGTAGATGGAAGATCGATTTTTTGAAGAAGCAGTGTCTAAGAATGGAAAATACTTAATTCTATTCCACATTTCGAAACATTTCTCCAAATCAGCGGTTACTAATTACACATTTTTTTCATAAATATCTCCCCTATAGTTAACTGTGCTGCTGACATTCTTGCTCGAGTGCCCCTTCCTCTTCTGAAAGCAAACTGAGCCTCTCGTAATCTGCTTCCGATTTTCCCTTCCTTTCGTCGATATTCTAATGATTATTTTTAATGGTGTAATACTAAGATTATCGAAAAACTCCGAGAAAGTTTGCATTCTCACGTAATCTTCTAGCAAGCTAGGAATTAACTATCTTGTGTCCAGGTAATTCTACTAACTCATGGAAACTATCGAAAATCTGTAAATAATAAAATACGTATTATGATTTTACACCAGAGCTAAAAGTGCGTCTGTGACCGTACGGAACTCGCCTCTTTAAAACGTTTTCACAGGTTTCGGGCTTTATTCGCAGCGAAGTAGACGCTAAAATGTTACCGAGTAAGCTAAATACAGAGCATTTTATAGCATACTTCTCCCGAAAACATTGTAGGGGAGGAAACAGGTTTCCCTACTACTGGAAACACGCGGCACTTTACGTAAGCCCGGTCCACGCCATAAATTTTCCGTTCAGCTGCAAAATTGCCTCGAAGAAAGATTGTTCGGACTAAATGTGCAATTTCCGTGTTAAGGTGGAATTCGCGGTGAAGACTGTAACAAACTGCGCGGTTATTTGTAGGAGAAGAATGGGCTAAGCGGCATAAATAGATTCTTGAGACTGCTGATCTCCCGATCCACAGTGTCGAGGAAATTTCCTAAACACGTGCCTCTCCTTCAGTAGATGTATTTGTTAAAACAGAAAATTCGAGCAAGTATAAATGAAAAACTGTATTTGATTATAGATAAATATTTGAACTTCTCCGTGTCACATTATCTCAGACGTATTTAAGAGACTATACTGAGTTAGATAGCTACGTCACCACCCTGTTTCATATACTACATGAATACGGAATGGATAATAAAGAAATTAACTTCACGGAACTCAGTTTACGAGACACAATCTCTGAAGTAAAAGTGGTGGTCGAAATCTCTGAATCTTTCGAAGTAAAGACGGGCATAAGCAAAGGTGACTTGCTGTTTTCACTCCTTCGCAATCTGGTATCTTGTAAGACCATCAAAACATAGCAGAAATAAATAACTGGAATAAGTGTAGGAAGCAATTTAACATCAAACTTTTTCTTTTATGATGATCTAGAAAGTAATTAGTTCGGCTGTCTTCGAAATAAGATACCCTTTACTGCACTTTAATGAGATCGCAACCAAAACCGGCTTCCAAATCTCTTACAAGAGATCATACAATATGTTATACAAGCTTACAGACTTGAGAAATCCTCATAACGATACGTGGCACTATCGTCCAGGATAAGCACCCTCATCACTGTGTAGAAAATCCTTCAGCAAAAATTTATTGCGGAACACCTACAACTCTTTGGGTATGTGTCGCCAAACAAATCTGCAAAAACCTTGACTCTACTGGGTTCAGTGGAAGATGACCTAGGCCTTCGAAAACGAGGAGTTTATCAAATTCCCTGTCAGTGCGGAAAATCATTCATAGTCCGCACTGTAGAAGAGAGGTGCCGCGAACACAAGCGCCATACCGATTTACGCCAGGCCATTAAGTCAGCCGTGGCTGACCATTGTATAAAGACTGGCCATACTATGGACTGTGAAAAAACAAAAATACATTGCCTATCCTCCTACTTCTCGGACTGCGTTACTAAAGAGGCCATCGAAATCCGACTACAGAACGATCTAATTAATAAAGACAGCGGCCTTCAACTTAGTCAGGCTTGTAACCCTGCACTCAGCCTGGAGAGAAAGATGCGGTCCCAGGGATCGAGGACCGCTCCCGACGGCGGCAGCAGGGAGACTGCAGACCCCAGTTCAGAGCCAGGCACCGCCTCCCCCACCAACTCCAGTAGCCGCCGCACAGGTCGCACCAGGAGAGGAACGGTGGAGGGAGTAACGGCTAGTATGCAGGGTTGTCCACTGATCGTGACTGGGCCAAATATCTCACGAAATAAGCGTCAAATGAAAAAACTACAAAGAACGAAACTTGTCTAGCTTGAAGGGGGAAACCAGAGGCGCTATGGTTGGTCCGCTACATGGCGCTGCCATAGGTCAAACGGATATCAAGTGCGTTTTTTTTTAAATAGGAACCTCCATTTTTATTACATATTCGTGTAGTACGTAAAGAAACATGAATGTTTTAGTTGGACCACTTTTTTCACTTTGTGATAGCTGGCGCCGAGAGGAACAGCACAGCATTCGTCAGGAACCACCTGAAGATGGCAGCGCGTACGTCTGCCGAAATATTGTGGAGAAATTTTGACCCTACCCGGTCGGATACCCGAGAACCGTTCAAATTAAAAATCTTCTACCGTACAGTGCGATGTTACACCGATCGTTACTGAATGCATAAATCAGCACCACCACTTGTGGAGCTGTTTTAGTTGCTAAGCAAGAACCAACACCTTACTTCGAGCAAGAGTACAAACTTGTCAACCTGGTACTAGACGTCCACAGTAATCTCGACTCCTCTGACAACCCAGTAATCAATAACAGCAATTTAGAAAGTGTTCTAGCGCAATGGAAGGTGTCTTACGGCCTTAACAGCAAACAGTTATTCGAAATACCATTAAAATTGATAAGTTCTGTGATGTTTAAAGCTTTCCCGGGGTACTGATCGTTCCATAAAAACACAGGAGAACTGCCGGATATCAGTAACGTCCTGCCACGATATGTCGGCGCAGAGTCTTCCGGCCATCTTCAGGTGAGTACCACTGTAGTAGTACGATTCGAACACCCGACAGGAATCCCATCTAAAAATTTATGGGACCCTACTACAGTGGTACTCACCTGAAGATGGCCAGAAGACTCTGATCCGAAATATCGTGGCAGGACGTTACTGATATCCGGCAGTTCTCCTGTGTTTTTACTGATAAGTTCTGTTTTACGGGGGTGTGCTAAAACGTAATGCCTCCCAACTCATTTTAAATAAAACAAACTTTATTAACATTATACGTCTTTAGTCTTCATGTCTAAGTATTTATTTTGCAACACAGTCACTCTGGTGAAGAATTCGTTTCACCCAACGAGAGACCAGTTTGTTGATACCGTTGCTGAAGAATGTTTTACTTCGTTTACGGAGCCACAACTTCACCTCTGTTCTCGCCACTTCGTCTCTATTAAAGTGAAGTCCTCGATGGTGTTCTCCAAGTTTTGGAGGAGGAGATTAGTGTTTAACGTCCCGTCGACAACGAGGTCATTAGAGACGGAGAGCAAGCTCAGGTGAGGGAAGGATCGGGAAGGAAATCGGCCGTGCCCTTTCAAAGGAACCATCCCGGCATTTGCCTGAAGCGATTTAGGGAAATCACGGAAAACCTAAATCAGGATGGCCGGAGACGGGATTGAACCGTCGTCCTCCCGAATGCGAGTCCAGTGTGCTAACCACTGAGCCACCTCGCTCGGTCTTCTTCAAGTTTTGGAAACAGATTAAAATCACGTGGAGTATGATACAGTGAACCCAAGGCGTCGGATTGCTGCAGCGCCAGTGAGTGGTCTGGCATTGTCATGCTGAAGGAGAGGGTGCTCCATATGTGGACGACGTCATCGAATTCGAAACAGGATTACAGCACACTGTTTCTCACGGACCGACATAGATGCGTTACACACCGACATGTTACACGTTTCAATACGGAGCCCTCTAACGGCAAGGGCCGCAAATACGTAGACATGAAGAGTAAAGACGTACGATGTTCATAACATTCGTTTAATTTAAAAAGCTTTAAGATTCTTCGCATAGAAATTCAGATGATTACTTTTCGCATATTTCGTATATTACGCTACATACACAACCGGCCATTAAAATTGCTACAACACGAAGATGACGTGCTACAGACACGAAATTTAACCGACAGGAAGAAGATGCTGTGATATGCAAATGATTAGCTTTTCAGAGCACTCACACAAGGTTGGCGCCGGTGGCGACACCTACAACGAGCTGACATGAGGGAAGTTTCCAACCGATTTCTCATACACAAACCGCAGTTGACCGGCGTTGCCTGGTGCAACGTTGTTGTGATGCCTCGTGTAAGGAGGAGAAATGCGTACCATCACGTTTCCGACTTTGATAAAGGTCGGATTGTCGCCTATCGCGTTTGCGGTTTATCGTATCGCGACATTGCTGCTCGCGTTAGTCGAGATCCAATGACTGTTAGCAGAATATGGAATCGGTGGGTTCAGGAGGGTATTACGGAACGCCGTGCAGGATCCTAACGGCCTCGTGTCACTAGCAGTCGAGATGACAGGCATATTATCCGCATGGCAGTTACGGATCGTGCAGCCACGTCTCGATACCTGAGCCAACAGAAGGGGACGTTTGCAAGACAACAACGAACTGCACGAATAGTTCGAGGACGTTTTCAGCAGCATGGACTATCAGCTCGGAGACCACGGCTGCGGTTACCCTTGACGCTGCATCAGAGACAGGAGCACCTGCGATGGTGTACTCAACGACGAACATGGGTGCACGAATGGCGAACGTCATTTTTTCGAATGAATCCAGGTTCTGTTTACAGCATCATGATGGTCGCTTCCGTGTTTGTCGACATCGCGGTGAACGCACATAGGAAGCGTGTATTTTTCATCGCCATAATGGCGTATCACCCGGCGTGATGGTATAGGGTGCCATTGGTTACACGCCTCTGTCACCTCTTGTTCACATTGACGGCACTTTGAACAGTGAACGTTACATTTCAGATGTGTTACGACCCGTGGCTCTACCCTTTATTCGATCCCTGTGAAACCCTACATTTCAGCAGGATAATGCACGACCGCATGTTGTAGGTCCTGTCCAGCACATTCTCCAGATCTCTCACCAACTGAAAACGTCTGGTCAATGGTGGCCGAGCAACTGGCTCGTCACAATACGCCAGTCACTACTCTTGATGAACAGTGGTATCGTGTTGAAGCTGCAAGGGCATCTGCACCTGTACACATCATCCAAGCTCTGTTTGACTCAATGCCCAGGCGTATCAAGGCCGTTATTACGGCCAGAGGTGGTTGTTGTGGGTACTGATTTCTCAGGATCTATTGCGTGAAAATGTTATCACATGTCAGTTCTAGTATAATACATGTGTCTAATGAATACCCGTTTATCATCTGCACTTCTTGGTGTCGGAATTTTAATGGCCAGTAGTATACACTGAGGTCATGGATACCTCCTAATATCATGCTAGACCTCATTTTACCCGGCGTAGTGCATCAACGAGACATGTCATGAATGCAACAAGTCGTTGGAATTCTTTGCAGAAATATTGAGCCATTCTGCCTCTATAGCCATCCATAATTGCGAATGTGTTATCGGTGCAGAGGTTTGTGCATGATACGACCTCTCGATGTGTCCCATAAATTGTTAGATGGGATTCATGTCGGGCGTTCGAATCGTCCACAATGTTCTTCAAACCAAGAATTGTGGCCCGGCGACATGGCGCACCGTCATGCACAAACATTCCATCCTCATCCTTATTTGAGAACATATAACGCCGGAAATGCATATCCTCCTATTTCCATCTATTGTACTTTAAATTTTTTTCGTTATTTTGTTACCTTAAGATATAACATTTCTGTGTCTTTGTATATTGTAATTGTTTTACTGTTTGTATATATATATATATATATATATATATATATATATATATATATATATGCATTTATGTCGATGTATAATTGGTTTGTTTTGTGAATATTATTTGTATTTATACGCTGGGTCTGGCCTAGGGAAAACTATGCTATCGAACGAATACATCGATAGGTCGTGTGGAGAACCAAAGTGTTTAGGATCTTTGGTAGTGTTAACTCTGTCGCGTGGAGCGCGGGCAGGGGGAGTCTGGCTGGAGTAGTGCGGTTGAGCAGGTTTGTTGTGTGACGCTCCCGCGAGTTGCCGCACTTTCGGGGTTTGGCAGCATGTAATTGCGCTCGACTTGCTATAATAGTTTCTGACACGGTGTCGCGGACGGGAAGCATTAACTGGCGCTCGTCAAGAGCCCGTTTCGCCTGGTGAGAGTGTCGAGAAGAAGGCGCGCCAGCATCCAGCTTCTGCAACAGCGACGGCCGACAATGAGTGACTGTCGCCACCTCCTTGACCGACGACTTCAAACCTTCAATCAACCAACAAGGAAGACTGGAAGCACGTAAAGTTTTAGAACTCTATGGCAGACCTCAGCTTTTAAAATTGTTGCATCACAAAATTACAGCAACTTAGCATGAACCTTTGTTGCTCATTGTCCCAATTGCATTACCAAGCAGGGTCACTTCCTTTTCCGAAATGAACCCGAGTGTCGTTGAAATTCAGACGCCAGCATTAAAGTAATATCATTCCATTTCACTGCTTTAATTTCAAAGTTCAGTTAAAGTATTCATAGCTGGCTACAATACTTAGATTACACAAGCACAAGTTAAGAGTGCGAGTTTTGTTAGCAAATTTTAGCTTACCTGTGACTGCAGCTCAGCTTGGCACGTACTAAATGCTACTATTGTTAATTGTCCAGAATCATTTAATTCAAGTTCAAAGTTAAATCTCGTATTTCTAAATTGCGTAGATTCAAGTAGTTTTTGGAAATGATTGTTGAGGTAGCCCAAGAGTAACCGTATTTTACTGAATTTCGATGTGCTTCTGAAACAAAGCTCACTATTAATTTCAGTCACTAAATTAACTTTCAATTTTCCAGTTGTATTAATTCTTTTGCTGAATTAAGTCAGAGTGTAGCGAAATTTATTACTTCTGACAAACTTTCAGTTTTCAAACTACACGTGTCAACCTTCAGTGCTAATTATACGTGTAATAACCTTTCTTTTTCAGTTACTATAGTTATTGTCCATAGGACTGGCTACCGTAGTTTCCCCCAAATCTCAAAAATCTAATTACCGCTAGTTAATTGTTAACGTAACGGCCTCACATTTACTTTCTTTATTAATTTTACCCCTTTTCAAAATTAATTTCCACCAGTTTCATTTGCATTTTTCCTTTCATTTAGATGTAACCCTTTCCTCCCTCTTTACCGACAGATTAACTTCGGTGACGATTGCTTTTCCCAAATTTCCATTAGGTACACGCGGTTTAATTTTTCACTGTCATTAAGGTCGATAAGTGAGGCGGAGGTTACAAACGTGAAGTCCATGAATGGTTGCAGATGGTCTCCAGGTGGCCGAACGTAACCATTTCCACTCAATTATCGGTTCAATTAGACCCGAGGACTCAGAACATTCCATGTAAACATAGAGCGCATCGCTATCTGGCCACGACCAGCTCGCACAATGCTTTGTTGGCATGACTTCTTGAGTTCTGCGTCACACTCGAACCCTACCATCAGGTCTTACCTACTGAAATCGTTATTCATCTGATGAGGCCAGGGTTTTTCAGTCGTCTAGGGTCCAACCAATTTGGACACGAGTCCAGGAGAGGCGCTCCAGGCGATCCCGTGCCATGGCCCATTAACGCCACATTTCGCCACACTATCCTGAAGGATACATTCGTGGTACGTCCCTCATTGATTTCTGTGGTTATTTCACGCAGTTCTGCGTCTCTATTACCACTCAAAACTCTACGGAAACGACGCTACTCTCGGTCGTTAAGTGAGGCCGTCAGCTACTGTACAGTCCGTCGCAAGAGGTAATGCCTGAAATTTGATATGCTTGGCACCCTCTGGACCTTAGAATACTGAATTCCCTATTTCCGAAATGGAATTCCCATACATTTACCTCCAGCTACAATTCCGCGAACAAAGTCTGTTAATCCTCCACGAGCGGCCATAATCTCGTCGGAAACTCACATGAACTACCTAAGCACAAATGACAGCACCGCCAATGCTCTTCACATTTATACCTTGCGTATGCGATACTACCACCATGTGCATGTGTTCACATCATTGTACCATGACACCTAAGTGGTCCAGCCGGTGTGGCCGTGCGGTTAAAGGCGCTTCAGTCTGGAACCGCGTGACCGCTACGGTCGCAGGTTCGAATCCTGCCTCGGGCATGGATGTGTGTGATGTCCTTAGGTTAGTTAGGTTTAATTAGTTCTACGTTCTAGGCGACTGATGACCTCAGAAGTTAAGTCGCATAGTGCTCAGAGCCATTTGAACCATTTTTGAACACCTAAGTGTGTTTTAGGGAACGAAACAAAACCGGCTGATGATGGCGAACATTCACCGAAAACAGTTTGGAGAGAACAAACTGTGTCTGCAACAGGGCAGACCAACATATCCCATAAAGTGTGGATCAAAGGCACCTAGCTACGGACTCTGCGAGACACTGTCGGAGAGAGATACCGACGTGCTGTCCTTTTCTTACGAATGGACTTCAAGATAGAAGTTACACATGTCATCCCACGCTAAGACCATCGCACAAGTACGACGCTTTATTAGACATGAGTACATGTTCTGGGGTTCCTGCTGACGCAGTTCTCTGCGGGTACGGCAACAGTTACAGCACAGTATTGTAGTGTAGCAGCACCACCGTTTAGGATAGGGAAAGTTAGTTTTGTGTGATATTCTGAGCACAAGTTACAGCCAGGTGTGGGCCGGATTGCACTAAGTTACGCTGACCAGCAGTCGCGAAGTGGAATGGAGGCCACAGGGGCCATCGAACCATTGAAAAGACTAAACGCAGTGGTTCGCATGTCGCGAACTATAGGCAGAAGGGGGCCACTGGCGCAACCGGGGTGTGGGGCGTGCGTGATTTGGAGCGATGTGTTAGCAAAACTGAGGCGCGCAGCCGAGTATAAATAGGTGGTGTTTTGTAATGAGATTCATTCAAGTGTGGCAGCTCTCCTGGATGGCGGCGCGTGTTACACTGCCATGCTACACGCAGCAACAGATGGGGCGACAGCGTCCCAGTCCAAGGCGGGTCCTTGGTTCGACCCTCTGAGGCTGATGCGGGGCTGCAACCAGACAGGGCGGCCCACTCTTTAGCTCGCTACCGCGGGCAGTCGTCTCGTCTCCCTACACACACCAGAGACTTACCGGGCGAGGGCCGCAGGTTTGGACGCCAGAATGGGGGCGGTCGTTGCCGCCGCATTCCCAGCTGCGCCAGCCAAGGAAGAAGCAGCAGCATGGCTGGCCTACAGCTCCCAGCAGAGCAGCACAGAGTCAATGGGGATGGTGGCCGCTGAGTCGGCTGCTGGCGCAGCCATCATGATGTAATCGGAACTCTACTCGCCGGGGCAGTGGCCTCAGCATTGCGGGGCCTGTGACCCGGACCGAGGTGAATGGAGCTCTGTAGTGGAAATAATGAACCATTTGAAAAACTCGGACGAGTTTTAATATGGCACCTCCTGGCACTCACCCACAACAGTAGTGAAATGGCCTGGCAACTGGAAATGTGTTCCAAAGTGAAAGTGCGCCGAACAAAACGATTCTTCTGGACAGAAAGTCTAAATTGCACACAGATTCACAGTGAGAATTTGGCAGTGTATGGACCAAATGCAATTATAATTACCAAGACCGCACAGACCAGGGCTTGCTTACTGGAGGGAAGGCCATCCACGTGGACTACAGAAGGCAATGTCGAGGCAGTGAAGAAGCTGATCACAGCTATCGCTGATCTTCCGACTATGACGACGTTCACACAGCGTTTACCGAATGGCTCAGAGACCAACGAGGTGATTTTCATTGTCAAGAAACTGCACAACAGCCAGGAAGTTTCGACCGTTGTTTACAGAGACATGATGACTATGATGAAAACTAGTGTCACGTATCAGCGTCATGCTGAACGGAAATACAATATGTAATTTACTTTTGGAAGTTCCATCATTAACGCCAGGTGCGCCCGATCAAATGAGCTGATTCCCTTGACGACACGCATACTCCTCTCCTCAACACATTGGTTAACTCACCCAGTTGCACCTGAACAAACATAACACTGTACGATGAGACGATGAGACATTGTGTACCAAGTAAGATGTCACTTTTGTATAACAATTAATTCGTGTTTCGGAACAGTCACACTGAATACAACATGAACAACATGTAACGTATTACTATCTTTACGACGTATCTCATCGAGTCATATACGTTATCTCGCATTTATAGCTGCTTCTCTCGCACAAGTAATGATAAAAATTCAGAAATTCAGGGTCGCCACCAGCCCAAGCCCTTCTTAACCATTTAGAGAGAAAAAAAAAGAAACGGAACTGGAAAATTATTACTTTAATAATTTAATTACAAGTATGCAAATTTCTTTAAGTAGCCGGATAAATAGCACTATGTCGTGCATGAAGCAACTTGATTAATTCAGGATTGGAAATCAGAGTAAGTGGGTACGATCAACACCATAGAATTTATCTTTCAAGTAGATTATTTATTTTATCTATCTAGTTGCACATCCTAACTACACATAACTGGTGCCTGAGTAGAAATATTTCAGTAAGTATTACGTGAGAATGTAACAGAGCACAATTTAACTACAGCAAGAAGAAACACAGAAAACGGGGGTGGGAGACAAAGATCCTATCATCTCCTTTGCATTCATACCATAAAAATATCTCAGTGAGATTCACATTACGATTCTACGCATGCACTATTCTGGACAGAGGTTTAACCAATGCATGAGGTTGTGCGATAATTATTCAACATACTAACTGTGTCTGCTGCTTGCAAACGGCCGAACTAGAGCACGTGGTGCATTCCGAATCAAACTGTTGTGCTGCTTTGTAGAAAGCGCACGAAAGGACAGATATTCTTGCAGAAATTATAGCTCATTAAAAGAGCAAACTGTTAAAATAAAGCCTATTGTGGTGCTGTTGTGGACCAGAAGGGTCATTGATTACCAAACACGTGGCACAAAATCGACACACAAAGACAAAATCAACTTCCACAAAATATAAGATTAAAAATCATTAAAAAATCATACTCGCTTCAACACAGTATTACACTCACGTACGGGTGAAGTGATTCTAACCAGCTTTTCCTAATCAGATTTACTGTTAGAAATTCTACTTCATCGTTGTTCAAAATGAACAAAGTAACTTCCACACTTTTAACTCAAACACCCAAAAATCGCGTATTTAATGCAATATAATTTTGGCACATACGGAAAAAAATACTCGCTTCACACGCTTCAGTTCAGCTGAAGTTCTTAAGTATTTCAACAGTTAAACATAACGAAGTCCTAACTCAACCTGCTTCCTATCACCTGAAACCTCCCATTAATAGATACGAAACGTACTCACCAAGCGTTCACTGAAGACTGCCGCCTACTCTTTCGAGATTACCCAACTCACCGTGCAGCGGAAGCTACCAGACGGGTAGCTTTCCGTCACCAGCCTCACACACAAAAACAGCCTTCGACTAAGATAGATAAACCTCTCTGTTCAGGTACTGGAAACCTAAGTTGGTCATTCTGTGCTCTCCTTCGAACGAGAAACAACATCGTCTGCTCCCAGCAGACGATGACCAACTCAGCGTTTCCCACAAAACAAAACTGTAATACCACATTAAAAACACGTATAATATTCAATAGACCTTATCTGAATGCTCAGTCGTTCTGGAAGAGTTCATGAATTGAACTAAAATCAGGTAGTAAAGTGAACAAGTTGTACCGAATCCGACAAGCGTCTTATGGAACGACTTCACAGAGACGTTTCAAACGTTTTTGTGCCATCAGTGTATGCTAAAGTTATTGAAAAGCTTGTGTTTGTAAGGATAATTGATCATTTTGTATAACGTAATTTGCTATCAAATGTGCAGTTCGGCTTTAGAAGTGGTCTAAAAACTGAAAATGCCATATTCTAGTACCTCTGTGAGGTACTAGACATATTTCTTAATTTAACTAAGGTGTTTGATTGTGTAGATGACAAAATACAGCTCCAGATGTTGGACCATGGAATATGGGGAGTAGCTCACAATTGGTTCACGTCTTACATTAACAACGGACAACAAAAGGCCATTATTCACAGTGTTGAGAATGGCTGTGATGTGGGGTCTGAGTGGGGCACAGTCAAGTGGGGGGGTGTCCCAGGGATCAGGGTTGGGGCCACTCCTGTTCCTTATTTATATAAATGATATGCCCTCTAGTATTTCAGGTAATTGTAAAATATTTCTGTTTCCTGATGACACTAGCTTGGCAGTAAAGGATCTTGTGTGCAACATTGGGTCTGTTTCAAATAGTGCAGTTCATAACATAACTTCATGGCTTGTAGAAAATAAACTAACTCTAAATCACAGTATGACTCAGTTTTTACAGTTTCTAACACACAATTCAACAAAACCTTACGGTGTAATTTCACAGAATGGTCGTATGATTAGTGAAACTAAACAGTTCAAATTAGCATGTGTTCAGATAGATAGTAAACTGTCGTGGAATGTCCACTTTCGGGATCTTATTCAGAGACTTAATGCTGCTGCCACCTTTACTATTGGAACGGTATGTGAAGTAAGTGGTCGTACGACTCGAAAATTAACCTACTTTGCTTATTTTCATTCGCTTATGTCGTATGGAATTATATTTTGGGGTAATTCTTCCCATTCTCAATGGATTTTTTGGTACAGAAACGGGCAGTTCGAGCAAAAGGTGTTGTAAATTCGCGAACCTCTAGTCGATCCTGCTCACTAGGCTGGGTATTCTGCCATTAGCCTCTCAATATACGTATATATTCTTTACTTTAGTTTCTTCCGCACTTACGTTTAGTGAAAAAAATACGAGATTACGGAATATCGGACCAGGTTTGTGATTGGATTCAGGATTTCCTAGAAGAAAGAACACAACATGTCATTCTTAACGGTTCAAAATCTGCAGATGTAGAAGTAATTTCGGGAGTACCGCAAGGAAGCGTGATAGGACCTTTATTGTTTACAATATACATAAATGACTTAGTTGACAACATCGGTAGCTCCGTGAGGCTATTTGCAGATGACACGGTTGTCTACAAGAAAGTAGCAACATCAGAAGACTCGTACGTACTCCAGGAAGACCTGCAGAGGATTAATGCATGGTGCGACAGCTGGCAGCTTTCCCTAAACGTAGATAAATGTAATATAATGCGCATACATAGGGGCAGAAATCCATTCCAGTACGATTATGCCATAGGTGGTAAATCATTGGAAGCTGTAACGACCGTAAAATACTTAGGAGTTACTATCCGGAGCGATCTGAAGTGGAATGATCACATAAAACAAATAGTGGGAAAAGCAGGCGCCAGGTTGAGATTCATAGGAAGAATTCTAAGAAAATGTGACTCATCGACGAAAGAAGTAGCTTACAAAACGCTTGTTCGTCCGATTCTTGAGTATTGCTCATCAGTATGGGACCCTTACCAGGTTGGATTAATAGAAGAGATAGACATGATCCAGCGAAAAGCAGCGCGATTCGTCATGGGGACATTTAGTCAGCGCGAGAGCGTTACGGAGATGCTGAACAAGCTCCAGTGGCGGACACTTTAAGAAAGGCGTTACGCAATACGGAGAGGTTTATTATCGAAATTACGAGAGAGCACATTCCGGGAAGAGATGGGCAACATATTACTACCGCCCACATATATCTCGCGTAATGATCACAACGAAAAGATCCGAGAAATTAGAGCAAATACGGAGACTTACAAGCAGTCGTTCTTCCCACGCACAATTCGTGAATGGAACAGGGAAGGGGGGATCAGATAGTGGTACAATAAGTACCCTCCGCCACACACCGTAAGGTGGCTCGCGGAGTGTAGATGTAGATATTACAATACCAGTTTATTCCCAAGGATCAGCAACTCGTTTTTGGGTTCATAAACATTTTATTTTCATCTGTTATTACTTTTATGTTGTAATTTCATGTACTGACATGTTCCATGACCTTGGAGATTTGCTCCTCAATTTGGTCCTACGACTAGACGTATAAAATAAAATAAAAATAAATAAAATAAAAACTGAGATTATCTTAAGGTCGTCCATAGTATTTCCAAGTCCTATATAATACAGGCATAGCAGCAAGTCACCATAGTAGTTGTTTCCGGTTCTTAAAATATAGATAACATCCATTTTTAATTGGAATGTAATCTGAAAGGAAGTTACGTCACGTATGAGGACGTAGTAATTCAGTCATCGCACAAAGACCGAGATGTCAGAGTTTGATATAAGTTACAGCTAAACAGAAAGTCAACTAAGACCGCTCAGTAATTTTAAAGCGTCTAGTTGCCCTCTAGTAGTAGTATATTGTAGATCGCTGGGAAGACAAAAGATACCGAGTGAATGGATAAAAGCACAGGTCATTTTCCTTTATAGGGGGGCTAGCTCTGATGCACGTAATCGCTAGCCATCTGTTGAATTTAAATGAAACGTGGCTGCTCAGACATTATATGACATTTCTGGAGAACGAAAGTGTTCCGTATAAAAATCAACATCAATTGTGGAAAACAGAGATCTTGCGAAACAAAATTCACTAAGTTCTTCCGCGAAATCCTAAGTGCCATAGACTAAGGTGCCCAGGTAGATCCTGTGATCCTTGAGTCTCGGAGAGCATTCGATACAGTTATGCACTGTCATTTAACGCACGTACCGGACCTGATTTGTAACTGGGTTTAGAACTTATTAAGATAGAGAACTCAGTAAACAGTAATGAGCTTCAATTGACACATGAAAAAATAATTTCTGGAGTATTCCAGAACAAAGTTATGATGCCATTACTATTTAAACATATAGAAATGAACTAGTGAAATAGATCTACATGGCATTTTTGGAGTACTATAGTCTACAAGAAGGGTTCAGCTCCAGAAGACTGTGACGAAATGCAGAAAGATCTGAAAAAGACTGATGATCGGTGTAGAGGTTGATCCCTAATGTAAACAAATGCAAAATGCACGTAAATTGATAAAAACCATAATTTTTTGGTTATGCTTTTCTTAGCATCAGTCTTATGATCAGTTTAATGCAGCCAGCCACCAATCCGTCTCCTGTGTCAACCTCTTCATCTTAGATTAGGAATTGCACCCTGTGTCCCCAATTATTTGCTTGCTGTATTTAAATCTCTGTCTTCCCTTAGAGTTTTTACCCTCTTCAGTTCCCTCTAATGCTATGGACGTTACTCCCTGATGTCTTAACATATCTTCTATCATATCGACTCTTCTTCTCGTCAGTGCTTTGCGCATACTCCTTTCTTCGCCGTTTCTGTGGTGAATCTTCTCATTTCTTACCTTATCAGTCCACCTGATTTTCGAAATTCTTCTGTAGCATCACATCTCAAACGCTTCGATTCTCTTCTGTTCAGCTTTTCCCACTGTCCATGATTCACTGGCATACAGTGCTGTGCTCCGAGCGTACATTCTCAGAAATTTCCTCCTGAAATTAAGGCTTACGTTTGTTTGTAGTAGAGTTTTTGGCCAGAAATGCCCTCTTTACTTGTGCTATTCTGCTATTTAGATTGTCCTTACTTTGTGCGTGATGGGTAATTTTGCTACTAGGCAGCAGATATCCTTGACTTCGTCTACTTCATGATCCACAATTCTAAAGTTAAGTTCCTCACTGTGTAAGTAGGCTGTTTAGGTTTTTATGTTGGTAACGCCACGTAGCGCTCTGTATGAAAATCACTGACTGTGCTGTGTGCAATCTGTGGCTGGTTGGCATTGTTGGAATATTCGCTACTGTAGTGTTGGGCAGCTGGATGTGAACAACGCGTAGCGTTACACAGTTGGAGATGAGCCGTCAGCAGTGGTGGATGTGGGGGGAGAGAGAGAGGGCAGAGTTTTGAGATCAGACGATCTGGATGTATGTCCATCAGAAAAAGGAAATTTCTAAGACTGGATGTCATGAACTATATATATATATATAGTTTTTGAACACTATTAAGGTAAATACATTGTTCTCCAACAAACACTCATTTGCTAAATATGCCTATCAGTAGTTAGTGCTTTCAGTAGTTACAATCTTTTATTTAGCTGGCAGTATTGGCGCTCTCTGTATTGCAGTAGTTGAGGTAACGAAGATTTTTGTGAGGTAAGTGATTCATGAAAGCTATAGGTTATTGTTAGTCAGGGCCATTCTTTTGTAGGAATTATTGAAAGATTGCGATGCGCTAAAAATATTGTGTCAGTTTAGTGATGATCAGAAGAAGTAAAGAGTAAACTGAGTACGTTGAGTTTCGCTCAGCTGTTTGAAAATCAAATAACGTAGAGGTTTACCAGCACAGTCATTCATAATTTTTCTAAGGGGATGTTTCAACTGTTTCTGTTCCTCCTACTTTTCATTACTTTTATCTTTCTTCGATTGTCTCTCAGTCCATATTATGTACTCATTAGGCTATTAATTCCAATTAAAAGATCTTGCAATTATTCTTCACCTTTACTGAGGATAGCAATGCAATTAGCGAATCGTTCCATTGACATCCTTTCACCCTGAATCTTAATCCCTCTCGTGAACGTGTCTTATTTTCGTCATTGCTTCTTCGCTGCAGAGATTCAACAGTAGAAGCGAAAGACTCATTCCCAATTTTACATCCTATTTAATTCGAGCACTTCGTTCTTGGTCTTCCAGTACTTCTGTAAACTTTTGTTTTGCACATATTATATATGCCCCATAACTTGCTCCATTTTTTTCAGAATTTCGAATACCTTGCACCGCTTTACGTTGTAAAACTCTTTTTCCAGGTCAACGTATCCTACCAACGTGTTCTTCAGTCTCTCTTAAATTATCAAGAGCAACGTCAGGCATGCATCTCAGGTACTTTTACCTTTCCTAAGGCCAAAATGATCGTCATCTAACGCACATCAAATATACTTTCCTTTCGTCTGTATATTACTCTTGTCAGAAATTTGAATGCATGAGCATGAAGCTGATTGTACGATAGTTCTCGCAGTTATTTGCATTTGATATCTACAGAATGCCGAGTATGCTATTTTTCCGAATCTTATGGTACGTTGCGAATCTCAGACTCTACACACCAACGTGAACAGACGTTTGGTTGGCGCTTCAACAAATGATTTTATAAATTCCGCTTCTGTCTTATTTGATTTCAAGTCTTCCAAAGGCCTTTCAAATTCTAATACTGGATCCCCTATCACTTCTATGTCTACTCCAATTTCTTCTATCACATCAGACAGTTTCTCCCTCTCATAGAGGCCTTCGATGTACTCAACCCATCTATCCGCTCTCTCTCGTGCGTTTAACAGTGGAATTCACATTTCACTCTTAACGTTGCCGACATTGCTGTTAATTTACGCTATTGGTGAAACATCACTGGAAGCAGTATCTACTGTAAAATACCTGGGACTAACCGTCCTGAATGACCTTAAGTGGACTAACATAGAATAAATTGTGGGAAAATTTGTAAGGCTTAGATTCGTTGGAAGAATCTTAAGAATATGTAACTCATTCATGAAGAAAGCAGCTTACAGAACAAATCTTGTTTGATCGATTCTTGAGTTTTTTCGTGGATGGAACGGAAAAGCGGGACAATGGTACTGGACCCGGAGGTACACTCCGTCACACATTGTACTGTGGTATGAGAGTATAGATGTAGGTGTAATGTTCTGTAATTTTCTTCAGCCAATATGCCATGTTGCAGCTGAGGATAACGAAATCGTCGACTACATGTTTGTGATAGTTTTTAAAACAAAGAATCTATCATTTTCCGGCTTGAAGTATTAATGAATTTTGTACACAATTTTCTCAGTGATATTTCTCTACGTACCGCTGAGGAGCATGGGGTTCAGGATAAATATTAGGTTGGCAGATTATAGTTATTACACGCAATTAGTTTAAGTCGTTTAAAGAACGATTCCGCGCATTTGTTGCTGTAATGATATTTAGATATGTCACACATAATGTACACCTAGACATCATCACTTTGGAGGTCGTAGCCAACTGTCATTAGCAGTCTACTTTCATATAACTTCTCATTTCATTAAACGCATTTGTTGTGTGAAAAGCTTTTTTATTTATCTTAATTTGGAACTTTTTAAACATTTACGTATACAAAAATGCAGTTGTAGAAATCAGAAGATTACCTTGTACAAAAAGTAGAAGAAATACAAGGTAGCTTAGAAGAAGGAATAACGGCTTTCGCTACCAGTCCAAAAGATCTGGATCCCAGGTTCGATCCCAGCCAACGGTTAAAGTTTGAATACAAATCAGCGGCAATGGTCACTGAAGCTTTCAGTTGTAAAGAAACACCCAGATTCTGCAAGCGCCCTTCTTAAATAGTGGATGGAGAAGTGGACAGAATTTCAGGGCCCCTTCTTATCCTATGGGTGAGAAAGTGACACGAAAAGTGGCAGTATCGGCAGTGATCATGACATGAGGATGCAGAGGATGACAGAAACCACAGCATTAGACACATAATTTTTTCGTCTCAACGATAAATTAAAACATACCTTGTCCAATATACTGATTACTTCAAATTCCTCTAAGCGTAACAAAACGATAATTACGAACTTCCAGCATGCTGGAGTAGCTTGAATCAGCAACTTCTGTTAGTCAATAGAACGAAAAATCAGTCCAAGTTGCAAATATTTTACTTTTTACTCATTCAGTGGCTAGTTTAGATCTGAGAGCCATTTTCAAATCAACATAACGAAGTCGAAAATGGCATTTTCGAAGATGTCAAAAATGTGAAATGTACATTTTTTTGATATCTTCCAAAATGCCATTTTCAACTTCGTTGGTCTCGATCCGAACTAGCCATCGAATGAATAAAAAGTCATATATTTACAACTTGGACTGGTTTTTCGTTCTATTGGAAAAGATAATTCATTCTGCTGACATACTGCATCTAAGCCTGTAGAGAGTAAAGTAAATTCACATGACATGATTGGGATTCGATCCCTCAACCTTATTCTGTCTCTAGGCTTGCACTTTACCACTGGACCACAAGTCCCGACTAAAATTGTAAAGAACAGGTGACAAGCGAACTTTTTACGTTACTATTACCGTTTATTTACATACAGCCGACATTACTGAATTCGCAAAAATTATACATGCCAACATATATCTTATTTCGTTATCTCCGAGTGAAAGTTGTAAGAGCTGATGAAAGTAGTGAGGTAGTGAGAAATGAGATTTACTGTATATTTTGTCGGGAATGGTTTAACGGGGTAGACGAGGAGAGGGGGTGGGAATCAGTGCAATAGGGCGGTCACTGGGAATGCCATAGAAGCACTCCCTGGAGCTGGATGCTATGCAGTAGAAATAATTTGATTAAGGAGCTGAAATTAAAGTCTGTGCCGTTCAGACACATTTGGAAGAAGCAAGAAAATAACTGTCAGGGTTAGCGAGGACGGGGAGAAGGGGAGGAGAAGAGAGGTTGGGAGGCAAGTAACTGGCTGGCAGCAGCAATAGCGGGAGAAAGAGGACAAGAGCTGAGTTTCGCTGTAAAAAAATAACAAACAACTTTCAGCAGCTCCCAGACTTCAGTGGGAAGGCATCTCACACGTAAGTGTAGAAAATATCCAGCGAACTCCAGCAGTGACCAGGAAGCCTAGGAATATGAAAAATGTTAGGAATGAGAAAGCACTCCTGCTAGGAAATAGCCATTGTTGAGGTGTTGACCCTCATATCCAGAAAATAGCCGTGGGCGTGATGTAGGCCCACATATGCTGGAAATACAGAGTACTGGGTTACTCGCATTCCAGCCCCAGTGGGCGGCTGAGTCAAGTGATAGAGAACTTAGTGATTTTTGTAGGGATTTCACAAGTGAGAATTAGGTAGTACTAGTGGGTGGGGCTGTAGACAGTATGGAGAGTTATTAGGTGTATGACGTAGGTAGTGACTAACACTCTTCCCCAAACAAAACTATTAATCCTGTCACGGTAAAAGCCACGTGTAATACTACCGACTACTACTAAATTAGCAATACACCGAATATGTTATTCGTGTGAAAGGATTTTAATTTGACCATGATCGTGCCTATTGGACTATTCATTTCTCTAAAGATTTCTATTGAAAGTAGGCAGTAGCACAACAAACGGGAATCTACTCAAGTTTCTATTAGTAAACAAGTAAACCGTAATTACGTAAAAAAACGCGTACTACCTGTATATTACAGCAGAAAGCTAATAATTGTTGTATGTGAGTAATATTAACTTAGGTAAGAGGCTCTTTTAACAACTTCATTATTGGAAAACGTGTCCTTCAAATGATTGTCAAGGTAATTATATTCTCTATTACTATTGTGATTTGTATTCTGAAGGAGTACTCACTTCTCTACCCTACTTATTTCAAATGGAACATGTAGTATGGTTTAGATAGTTGTAGTCAGTTGCTTATTATAGCACACAAATGCTAGAGACCTGGCCAGGGCGCTCCATTAATGCTGTAAATGTGCTACGAAACTTAAATCTGGCTTAACTATCAGCATGGCGACCCAGTAACTAATCCGTCAGTAGACTCAGTTCAAGTAACATTTTAGTCACAACGCAATATGGGAAACACTATTAACTATATGCAGATGAAATTATAAACACTGTTACTTCCAGACCTCCACAGTAATTATTCTCACCCTTCAAAATCTACTAATCAGTAACTACACTCCTGGAAATTGAAATAAGAACACCGTGAATTCATTGTCCCAGGAAGGGGAAACTTTATTGACACATTCCTGGGGTCAGATACATCACATGAACACACTGACAGAACCACAGGCACATAGACACAGGCAACAGACCATGCACAATGTCGGCACTAGTACAGTGTATATCCACCTTTCGCAGCAATGCAGGCTGCTATTCTCCCATGGAGACGATCGTAGAGATGCTGGATGTAGTCCTGTGGAACGGCTTGCCATGCCATTTCCACCTGGCGCCTCAGTTGGACCAGCGTTCGTGCTGGACGTGCAGACCGCGTGAGACGACGCTTCATCCAGTCCCAAACATGCTCAGTGGGGGACAGATCCGGAGATATTGCTGGCCAGGGTAGTTGACTTACACCTTCTAGAGCACGTTGGGTGGCACGGGATACATGCGGACGTGCATTGTCCTGTTGGAACAACAAGTTCCCTTGCCGGTCTAGGAATGGTAGAACGATGGGTTCGATGACGGTTTGGATGTACCGTGCACTATTCAGTGTCCCCTCGACGATCACCAGTGGTGTACGGCCAGTGTAGGAGATCGCTCCCCACACCATCAAGCCGGGTGTTGGCCCTGTGTGCCTCGGTCGTATGCAGTCCTGATTGTGGCGCTCACCTGCACGGCGCCAAACACGCATACGACCATCATTGGCACCAAGGCAGAAGCGACTCTCATCGCTGAAAACGACACGTCTCCATTCGTCCCTCCATTCACGCCTGTCGCGACACCACTGGAGGCGGGCTGCACGATGTTGGGGCGTGAGCGGAAGACGGCCTAACGGTGTGCGGGACCGTAGCCCAGCTTCATGGAGACGGTTGCGAATGGTCCTCGCCGATACCCCAGGAGCAACAGTGTCCCTAATTTGCTGGGAAGTGGCGGTGCGGTCCCCTACGGCACTGCGTAGGATCCTACGGTCTTGGCGTGCATCCGTGCGTCGCTGCGGTCCGGTCCCAGGTCGACGGGCACGTGCACCTTCAGCCGACCACTGGCGACAACATCGATGTACTGTGGAGACCTCACGCCCCACGTGTTGAGCAATTCGGCGGTACGTCCACCCGTCCTCCCGCATGCCCACTATACGCCCTCGCTCAACGTCCGTCAACTGCACATACGGTTCACGTCCACGCTGTCGCGGCATGCTACCAGTGTTAAAGACTGCGATGGAGCTCCGTATGCCACGGCAAACTGGCTGACACTGAGGGCGGCGGTGCACAAATTCTGCGCAGCTAGCGCCATTCGACGGCCAACACGCGGTTCCTGCTGTGTCCGCTGTGCCGTGCGTGTGATCATTGCTTGTACAGCCCTCTCGCAGTGTCCGGAGCAAGTATGGTGGGTCTGACACACCGGTGTCAATGTGTTCTTTTTTCCATTTCCAGGAGTGTATTATGGATCACCAAGTTTTTCAGGTAACTGCAATACTTTATTGAGATTTCAATCAGAGTGAGACACCCTGCTAAACCCGAAGGACAGGACAGGTGGTTTAAGTAGTGGAAAGGGGTCAAAATAAGCGGCTGTCAGTTACACTCGAACATACAACCTTTTATTTGAGCAAACGTTACAAAGCCAAGAAATTAAAAAAAAAAAAAAAAACAGGAAGAGGCACTGCGGTGACCACAGCTATTATGGAATACATGAAGTGTATTCGCAGTCACGAATGTGGACTACCATCAGCTGTCAGTGGAATGACGACAATGAAAATTTGTGTCGAACCGGGACTCGAACCCGGATTTACTGCTTGTCGCGAGCGATCACGTTACCATTATTTCTTTTTTTTTAAATCTCATTTTGTTCGATATTGTCCGTTGCATTTGTTAGGGGCGTATGTCCTACGACACCCGTTGAAGTTCGTGGATGATCCATTCACTCAGTTTTTTTAGTGCAAAGGGCTGCTAACCCTCCGACCGAACACTCTGAGATCATGTGCCGGCGCCATTTGACTATCTGTGAACGACCCACGGCCGGAACCAAGCTTCCATATGTCGTCAACCATGTGTCTACGACTCTAATCGTACATCCATTATGTAAATTCCCGTATAGGTCAGACGTTATACTTGAACATGCATGTATGTCCAAAGGAACTTTGCATCGTAATCAGAATAACACGGGCACAACAATATCCTATTTGTCTGCCGATACCGACCAAGCGACTTTCAAGTACAACGTCCTAGCTGTACGGCAATATACATAATGGATGTACGAGTATAGTCGTGGATGCATGGTTGACGACATACGGAAGTTTGGGTCTGGCTGTGCTGTGCTAAATATGCCATGAACAATAAGCCAAATAATCTTTCTGCACTTGTTGCCTCGTTCAATTCATAAGATGTGAACACTTTGCGTGCTAGCCACAGACTCTTTCTGCAAACGAGCCCTGCAGTTCGACTGGCAAATCCACCTTTTCTATTACCTCCACGCCTGTTTCGTGGCAGAAGTGATTCCCTTCATGTTTCACATGATAACAAGCCTACTTTCCCTGTGCATGAACCAGTATTACAAGTCAATTTTTTAACATTTCCATTCTTTTACAGAACACTATTTTCAACATTATGTCCATAGATTAATTACATTCACAAAACAACAAATTAGACGCAACTGGCATATCCTGTGACCTGTCAAAGGCTTTTGACTGTGTGAATCACAGCATTCTTTTATGTAAATTAAAATATTATGGCATCACTGGTAGTGCTGCAAAGTGGTTTCAGTCATATATTACTAATAGAAAACAAAGGGTGTCATTACGTAACACTTCAGCAGTAGGCAATCAGACATCATCTGACTGGGAAGAAATTACATGTGGTGGTGGTGGTTCCCAAGGTTCCATATTAGGTCCACTACTTTTTCTTTTATATATTAATGACCTGTCATCTGTTACATTACCAGATGCCAAGTCTGTCTCATTTGTAGATGATACAAACATTGCAATAAATAGTAAATCAAATATAAATTTAGAAAGGGCAGCTAATCACATTTTTACTGACATTAATAAGTGGTTCATAGCCAATTCACTGTCATTAAACTTTGGAAAGACCCACTATATGCAGTTCAGAATTTCTAAGAGATTTCTTTCAAGTGTGTGTATAAAATACGATGACATGGAAACAGAAGAAGTTGAGAGTATAAAATTCTTAGAATCACGATTTGATAATAAATTCATTTGGGAGCGACATACTAACGAATTGCTAAAGCGCCTAAACAAGTCTGTGTCTGCAATGCGAATGATGTCAGTCATGGGAGATATAAATATAAAAAAACTGACATATTTAGCTTATTTTCACTCCATTATGTCATATGGTATATTTTGAGGTAATTCCACAAACCGAAAAAAAGTTTTAAGAGTGCAGAAGGGTATAGTAAGAGTAATGTGTGGTGTAAATCCAAGAACATCATGTCGAAACCTATTCAAAGAATTGTGCATACTAACCACAGCTTCTCAGTATATTTATTCCTTAATGAAGTTTGCTGTAAATAACAGATCTCCATTTCCAGCTAACTGCTTAGTACACAGTATCAATAATAGCAATAAGAACAATAAACAAAGATTTAAAATCACTTACTCTTGCCCAGAAAGGAGCCCATTTTCAGCAACGCATATTTTCAATAAGTTACCAGCAACCATTAGGAGTTTAGTTTCAGACAAGGCACAATTTAAATATAATTTAAAAGAATTTTTGGTGGCCTACTCCTAATGTTCCATCCAGGAACTTCTCAACAAGTGCAGTAGACCATTTTACTGAAAATTTATTATAATTTAATTTTTGACAATACTTGGTTGTAATAGCCAAGTAACTACCAACTGTATGAATGATGGATTTAATGAAAGCAGATGTAAGTACTAAATCTGTAAATATTAGAACTTTAATTTTAATTCATGTACATAATTTTACTGTTTATTGACTGAGGATAATTAAAATTAATGAAACTCAAGTTTTTCTAATTACATTTTTGTAATGTGTTTATCTCACATGTTCCACACTCAGGAGGATCCCCTCTTTTGTGGGACTATGGAATGAATAATCTAATCTAATCTAAAAACTGACGTAAGTGACGAATAAAACATTTAAATATGTGTTACATCTAAGAGTTTGGTGATAAAGAAATCACTGTAAATAAACAAGACAAAGAAGTTAGATAAGACATATACAGGTAATACCAATAATAGTTTACAACCTAAGCAACATAGTTCCCCAAGCTTGTGCACTTTGTTGAGTCGTTCTGGTGACACGATCGATCATGCCTTAGTAGTACTGTAAAACAAATTAATACGAGTCTGAGGCTTGAGTTGATGACGACTGACTTTTGGCCTGAAAGTGACAGGTTGCGCTCCTAAGACATGGGTTGCACCTGAACAGGATTTTAAACGGATGTTTGATTGACGTAATTACGGGAAGCATAGTGGGTTGGTCACCATGGTCAAATACCTGTTGTTGGCAGGAGGATATGGTCTTTTCTGGGGAAGACCTAGATAGCAGGCAGACCTGCTTAAAAATGTCCGCATTACTGTAGAAACTTATCCAGACAGCTTATAAAAGACAGATGCTATCACTACAAAAAAGTTGCTTACTACGCATCAGAATCAGGAAGAAGCCTAAAGGCAAGTAACAATGAAATTCGTATAGATACAACAATACTTTATCGAAACATCCGGATAATAAGAAATAACATACAACAATTTGAAGCTGAAATTGAGTCCTTAAAGTTGCAGTTCTTTGCATCACAGATCAGTGGCGTAAAGATACAGAAAGCCGTTATATAACATTAACTTTACACGGTGGGAGTAGCTATTATTGCAAGATATTTATTTAAAGGAAGGAGAATCATATCAACAAGGGAACACAGCTTAAACTCAGACATGGTCTTACCACATATGGTGATGAGAGACGTGTTGAAATATCACACATTAAATTAACAGATATTGTATTTTTAAAATGAATAATCATTCTTTATGTGTACTAGTAACCTATTGGACGTGTAAAGACTCCCTTTAATAAATAGGCCTAGGTTCCGGAGTAAGTTTCAGTGACCAAGAACAAGATAACTTATAGCAGCTGAAAGAGTAATGGAAAGATCATAGTTGGACTACGCAAAGAAAGGCAGAAGGAAAACAGTAGGTATCAGGCATACAACAAAGGTCTGTGACATAATGGAAGGAGTAAACACCGTGAAACGTCGTTGGGCTGGTCATGTCGCTCTGAGAAAGGATGGCAAATAGGCAAAAGAAATACTAGGCTGGAGCCCGGTTTACCAAGAAAGACCGAAGGGAAGACCACCGGAAAGATGGGACAGAGACATAAGAATAATAATTGTCTTACCAAACTTGTAGTTTCCTATATCTGTTTCTGCGATGGAATCTCTACTGGAACACTACCTGAAATATACCTCCCTTCATTATCCTTCTTACTCTTATAAAATGTGTTTTTTGGATGGAATCTCTTTCCTTCCCCAGTGATCCATTCCTCCCTTATTGCCAAGGGGTGTCTTCCCTCGCATAATGATTCTGACTTTTAGTTTGTGTCTTTGGTATTCTTACGCCGTCTTCCTGGAAACTTTCTGACGAGGCACTCTAAACCCTGCCATGTTGACTTGGCGTCCTTAGGTGCTCTGTCGCCCCACTTCGTGTCAATGATCGTCTTCTGCCTCGGTGCACTGCTGAGAAATCTGATTTCAGTACTTCATTAAAAATAAAAGTATCTCGTGATCGATAACTCTGATCATCATGCAGTTTTATCCAGACACTCCGGGATGATGAAGGCATTGAAACAGAGGATGACACGCGTAAAGCTGAAATACTAAACACCTTTTTCCAAAGCTGTTTCACAGAGGAAGACCGCACTGCAGTTCCTTCTCTAAATCCTCGCACAAACGAAAAAATGGCTGACATCGAAATAAGTGTCCAAGGAATAGAAAAGCAACTGGAATCACTCAACAGAGGAAAGTCCACTGGACCTGACGGGATACCAATTCGATTCTACACAGAGTACGCGAAAGAACTTGCCCCCCTTCTAACAGCCGTGTACAGCAAGTCTCTAGAGGAACGGAAGGTTCCAAATGATTGGAAAAGAGCACAGGTAGTCCCAGTCTTCAAGAAGGGTCGTCGAGCAGATGCGCAAAACTATAGACCTATATCTCTGACGTCGATCTGTTGTAGAATTTAGAACATGTTTTTTGCTCGAGTATCATGTCGTTTTTGGAAACCCAGAATCTACTATGTAGGAATCAACATGGATTCCGGAAACAGCGATCGTGTGAGACCCAACTCGCTTTATTTGTTCATGAGACCCAGAAAATATTAGATACAGGCTCCCAGGTAGATGCTATTTTTCTTGACTTCCGGAAGGCGTTCGATACAGTTCCGCACTGTCGCCTGACAAACAAAGTAAGAGCCTACGGAATATCAGACCAGCTGTGTGGCTGGATTGAAGAGTCTTTAGCAAACAGAACACAGCATGTTGTTATCAATGGAGAGACGTCTACAGACGTTAAAGTAACCTCTGGCGTGCCACAGGGGAGTGTTATGGGGCCATTGCTTTTCACAATATATATAAATGACCTAGTAGATAGTGTCGGAAGTTCCATGCAGCTTTTCGCGGATGATGCTGTAGTATACAGAGAAGTTGCAGCATTAGAAAATTGTAGCGAAATGTAGGAAGATCTGCAGCAGATAGGCACTTGGGGCAGGGAGTGGCAACTGACCCTTAACATAGACAAATGTAATGTATTGCGAATACATAGAAAGAAGGATCCTTTATTGTATGATTATATGATAGCGGAACAAACACTGGTTGCAGTTACTTCTGTAAAATATCTGGGAGTAGGCGTGCGGAACGATTTGAAGTGGAATGATCATATAAAATTAATTGTTGGTAAGGCGGGTACCAGGTTGAGATTCATTGGGAGAGTCCTTAGAAAATGTAGTCCATAAACAAAGAAGGGGCTTACAAAATACTCGTTCGACCTATACTTGAGTATTGCTCATCAGTGTGGGATCCGTACCAGATAGGGTTGACGGAGGAGATAGAGAAGATCCAAAGAAGAGCGGCGCGTTTCGTCACAGGGTTATTTGGTAACCGTGATAGCGTTACGGAGATGTTTAACAAACTCAAGTGGCAGACTCTGCAAGAGAGGCGCTCTGCATCGCGGTGTAGCTTGCTCGCCAGGTTTCGAGAGGGTGCGTTTCTGGATGAGGTATCGAATATATTGCTTCCCCCTACTTATACCTCCCGAGGAGATCACGAATGTAAAATTAGATAGATTAGAGCGCGCACGGAGGCTTTCAGACAGTCGTTCTTCCCGTGAACCATACGCGACTGGAACAGGAAAGGGAGGTAATGACAGTGGCACGTAAAGTGCCCTCCGCCACACACGGTTGGGTGGCTTGCGGAGTATAAATTTAGATGTAGATAAGCTTTTAAATAAATGACTGCATCCACACTCTGTGTTCAGACTCCTTTCTCGTGTTACTCTGTTCTTATGATACCAAGAAACATCAACAGTTACCAATGTCAATGATTTTACCTATCACTGCCATGTCTCAGCCAGATCATTTATATAAACTGCAAAAAGAGTAACGGTCCCATCATTCTTCCTTTGGGTACGCCTGAAAGTACTTTTTCATTTGCCGAACTTGTTCTGTTAAGAGCGACGTGTTCAGTTCTATCTGCAAGGAAGTCCTGAATCCAATCGCAGAACCGATGCAGCATTGGCTAATCTCGTATATTTTTTCACTGAATGATACTGCAGAACTGTATTAAATGCCTTCTTGAAGTCAAGGAACACGGCCTCAACCTGAGTGCTGTTGTCTACAGCGCTGCGGATCTCATGAACGAATAAAGAGAGCCGAGTTTCACGAGACGTCTGTTTGTGGTTTCAGTGTTGGTTTTACTAGAGGAGATTTTTGTTCTCTAAAAACGCCATAATTCGTGAGCATAAAACATGTTCCATAAATCTACAACAGATTGACGATAGCGATACAGGCCTATAATTATATACATTTGTCCTATACTTCTCTTGAAAATAAAAACGACCTCTGCTCCTCCATTCGTTAGGTATCGTATGATGCCATAGCGATTTACGATAAACTGCTTCTAGAATCTTACAGTTATCTTATATGGTCCAAACGCATTTCACCTTCTAAGAGATTCTGCAATCACTTACTTCAATATCAACCATTTCGGCGGTCGTGTGGTGAGTGAAAGGAGGATCCGTATTACGATCTTCCGTACTGAAATAGTTTCGAAAGACGGAATTCAGTATATCGACCTTTATTCTCTCATCTTCCGTTTAGTTACTCGTATGGTCACTGAGCGACATAATAAGTGTTTTCGATACGCTTACTGATCTCACATAAGACCAAAAATTCTTAGGGACTTAGTCAATTTGATTGGCACAGTATTACTTCCAAATTCACTGAACTGTTCTCTCATTTCTCTCTTTACGCTCATTTTCTCTTTGCTCAGTTTTTGTTTGTCAACTAAGTTTTGACTTCGCTTGAATGTGTGATGAAGCCTTCTTCCAACAGTAACTTCTTTACACGTCTGTCTAATTACAGTCGGTCTTCCCCGTTCCTTAAAACCTTGCTGGGAACGTACTTCTTTTAGACATATTGAATGGTGCTTTTGAATTTGACTCATCTATGCCCTGCATATTTGTCCTCAGAACAGAGTATTTTATGTTGAAACGTCAGATACTATGGAATACGTACGCTGTGACTCTTGCGAAACAAAAGTATATTCCCGTCTGTCGAAACATTTCTTGTAACATCCATAGTAATTGATGCTACTACAGCCTTGTGATCATTGATGCCCTCATCTACGTTAACTGATTACGATCGTTCAGGTCTGCTTATTGCTAGGAGGTCTAAGATGGCACGCTCACGAGCTTGCTCTCAATCTACTCCAAGTAATTTTCGAATAAGACATTCAGATTGACGTCACACGAAACCCTGCCTGTTGCAGAGGTTTTGATCACGTTAGTATCCCATTTCATAGCTGGCAAATTGAGGTGTCAATTTATTACGACATCCGGATCAGGGAACTTATTCACGATATTCTGCATGTTCTCTCTGAAGCGCTCTGCCACTACAGCTCCCGATGTAGGCGGTCTATAAAATCATACGATTATCATGTTTCACCCACTATTATGCTTAACGTCACCCAGATTATTTCACATCCAAACCCGTAATAAACTCACCAAATACAGTACTGGCCATTAAAATTCCTACACCACGAAGATGACGAGCTACAGTCGCGAAATGTAACCGACACGAAGAAGATGCTGTGATATGCAAATGATTAGCTTTTCAGAGCATTCACACAAGGTTGGCGCCCGTGCGACACCTACAACGTACTGACATGAGGAAAGTTTCCAACTGATTTCTCATACACAAACAGCAGTTGACCAGCGTTGCCTGGTGAAACTTTCTTGTGATGCCTCGTGTAGGGAGGAGAAATGCGTACCATCACGTTTCCGACTTTGATAAAGGTCGGATTGTAGCCTATTGCGATTGCGGTTTATCGTATCGCGACATTACTGCTCGCGTTGGTCGAGATCCAATGACTGTTAGCAGAATATGGAATCGGTGTGTTCAGGAGGGTAATACGGAACGCCGTGCTGGATCCCAACGGCCTCGTATCACTAGCAGTCGAGATGACAGGCATCTTATCCGCATGGCTGTAACGGATCGGAAACGACGTCTCGATCCCTGAGTCAACAGATGGGGACGTTTGCAAGACAACAACCATCTGCATGAACAGTTCGACGACGTTTGCAACAGTATGGACTATCACCTCGGAGACCATGGCTGCGGTTACCCTTGACGCTGAATCACAGACGGGGGCGCCTGCGATGGTGTACTCGACGACGAACCTGGGTGCACGAATGGCAAAACATCATTTTTTCGGATGAATCCAGGTTCTGGTTACAGCATCATGATGGTCGCATCTGTGTTTGGCGACGTCGCGGTGAACGCACATTGGAAGCATGTATTCGTCATCGCCATACTGGCGTATCACCCGGCGTGATGGTATGGGGTGCCATTGGTTACACGTCTCGGTCACCTCTTGTTCGCATTGAAGGCACTTTGAACAGTGAACGTTACATTTCAGATGTGTTACGACCCGTGGCTCTACCCTTCATTCGATCCCTGCGAAACCCTACATTTCAGCAGGATAATGCACGAACGCATGATGCGGGTCCTGTACGGGCCTTTCTCGATACAGAAAATATTCGACTGCTGCCCTGGCCAGCATATTCTCCAAATCTCTCACCAGTTGAAAACGTCTGGTCAATGGTGGCCGAGCAACTGGTTCGTCACAATACGCCAGTCACTACTCTTGATGAACTGGTAGACAACATACAACATACATTTCTCAGGATCTATGCACCCAAATTGCGTGAAAATGTAATTACATGTCAGTTCTAGTAAAATATATTTGTCCAACGAATACCCGTTTATCATCTGCATTTCTTCTTGGTGTAGCAATTTTAATGGCCAGTAGTGTACTATGGAATACTTTACTGCAATAAGTACACCGCGGCAGTTAGCTTCTAAACTACCCTTGCGTTATATATTCAAATCTGTACTTAGTCTTTCGGTTCCAACCAGCTTTCTGTCCGTAGTACTGTATGGGAGTTATTTCATTTAATAAGCCATACTAATTCGCGGAAGTTACCATGAATGCTCGTGCACTTTATTTTTATAATATTAACCTTTTCTGTTTCTCATAGAATAACGCGGCTGGTCTGTCTTAGACTTCGACATTCAATGTGCCACTCATCCCTGGCAGGGCCGGAGCGGGGGGATCCTCTAACCTAGCCTAAGGAAAACCTATATTCACGCCACACATGTTCCAATATTCTAGCAGCCGCTTCCTGATTGTAGTGCACTCCTGACTCCACCTGATAACGAGAGGAGGTCTTGGAATTCGCATACTACATCGGCTCAGCATCGTCCCTCGGCTACAGACCTTCCACTCTGCTTCATACCAGAGGACCGCGATCGACTCTTGGGGACAAAGCTATTAATAGTGAGCTGAGCTAGCACTCCGTGTATTATACTAGCTGGCTTCACTATATCAGCCGACAAGAACCAATGATGCCATCAGATACTATGCGACAGACGTCATTCATGCTGACAAGAGCCACGATTTGTTGCTGGTTGCACCCAGTGCGTTCGACAGCCGGGGGCAGAGCCTCCTCTACATCTCTTACTCCCCGGCTAACATATGGAACTCACACTGGCATTCTTTTCCGATCTGCCTGCTATTTGTCTGAATGGCTCCATTACCTGCCGAAAACTGGAGCCACCAATGACTAGCATACCAGCTCACTGCACTTGACTGGGCAAGAAAATCGGCCACTGGCCCAACGGCAGGCGCTTTCGGTGCTGCCTTAACTGAGTTGGCAGCAATGGATAGCACCTCGCACCTGTTGCCAAGATAAGGGGGCAGCCGACTTTCGTCCTTCGCCAAGAGACACGCGAAACCATCACCGTCTGCCGTTTATTCTTGAATGAAGGCTGCGACGGTCGTGGGAATGGAATTGGGCTGCAAATTAGTTTTACTCGCTAGCCCTCCTCGTCTAACTCATGAATGGTCTCCTAATCCTTCTAACACCTATCACAGTGCATAAATAAAATACTCTCGAAGCTGCTGAGTGACAAATAGATATGTTAACCATGGTAAAGTCTAGGAGGCTCATGTCAAATGACGAATCGAATGCCTATGTTAAGTTCATTAAAATTCACAAATTTTTAGTCGTAACTACAGTTCACAGGTGGTATCTTCCAAACAGTTACGAGCCGTTTTAATTATTGCTCCAACCCCCAATAGCGATCCTGAACACGCTATTACTTTTAATGAAAGTCATTGAATGCTGAAGATCATCGATTGACATTTAGCAAATTTATCAGTTCGTTAAGACTCGGCCTAATCACGATGATATAAAGTTTACTAGACACTAGCGCGAATTCCCAAGTGTCGGATGCCGCAAAATATTCGAAGTACCGACTGGTTTAAAATCCAGTGGCACTGTTTCAGAATCAATCACCTTAACGTGGTGAAAATAATTAGAGTCCACCCTGACCGTATCAGAAACTAAGTCCCGTATTTCAAAACTCAGTTCGTAATGCTCAAAAATAGTCGCACAGTAGTGCGTCGGCGACTAGGTGTTGCGGCATTCGAATGCAAACAGATTCCCACAGCTAAGATTTTGCAGCTAAAGTTACGTATACTTACAAAAACAATCACGAAAAGACACAACGAGTCCCTACTGTGCTCTACATCGAAATTATCGTAAGTACGAATTCTTCGCAAAAATCTTTCGTTTGCGCGCACACGCGAAATTCGGCTAATTTCAACACTTCCGAACCGTAAAAACTATCACAAAAGTATCGCATCGAGCAACATAGGTCTGGTGTCGGCAAAGGCGCGCAGAACTCTGTGTAGGAGTTTCGCTGTCACTGTCGCTTCATTGGATGAGCAATGTAAGCATAAAAATGCTGTTCCTGAGGGAAGTATAAAAAAACTTACCTGTACAAATTGTCCTTGGGTGATGTGGTAAAGGTATCCTGCGTGTGTTGCGAGAAAATTATTCTCGCAGAAGGTCAGGCCAACGTGTTGTTGGCCTGTGGTGTGGTTGGTGGCCTAGGTCACGGACGAGTCGGTCACGGGATAGCCCCGCCTTCTAGTGGAAGGATCTCGCGATGATCCTGAATCTGTTCTTCAGAAGCCGGATGCTTATGTCCTCGTGGAGCAGTCGAGTGGAACATTCCCTCGGTAGACGTAGAGCGGTCTTCAAAGCTGGATCCTTTGCAGCGTTCCGATGAGCGAATCTGTGGCCTTTCCCGCCGGCCGGATTGGCCGATCGGTTCTAGGTGCTACAGTGGAACCGCGCAACCGCTACGGTCGCAGGTTCGAATCCTGCCTCGGGAGTGGATATGTGTGATGTCCTTTGGTTAGTTAGGTTTAAGTAGTTCTAAGTTGTAGGGGACTGATGACCTCAGATGTTAAGTCCCATAGTGCTCAGAGCCATTTTTTGTGGCCTTTCCCCACACCACAGCTGCGTATTCTAACACTGGTCGCACCAGTGTTAGGTACAGCGTGATGTTTTGTTGCGGCGGCAGTATCGACTGCGTGTTCAGCAGCGGGTAAAGAGCGCGAAGGCGCCCTATGGCTCTGCTTTTGACTTCTCGGATATGAGGCGCCCAGGAGAGTCTTTGGTCTAGGATGACGACACCTAGGTACTTCGCCGTCTTACTCCATGGGATGGGTGGTCCCAGGACTTCGAAGGGAGTGAGATCTGGCGGCAGCATTCTTCAGGTGAAGATCACTGTCTGGTTCTTCGCTGCGTTGAATGTCAGCGCCATTTCGTTGACCACGAACCCATGGCGCCGCACCTGAGTTGGAGACGGCCTTGAATCGTGTGCTCGTTCATGCTGCGGGTGTACAACGCTGTGTCATCGGCGTATTGAGAGCCAATTCCACGGGCGCCACGCGCTGTATATCGCCAGTGTACTATGAGTACGGCAAGAGGCCGAACACCGACCCCTGCGGCACCCCAGCACGTGGCACCCCTGACGTGGAACGTTCGTTCCACTAGGCAGGATCTGAGGAGGACTGCGTGTGATGTTGGTATTCCGAGTACAATGAATTTGTACATGATACCGTCGTTCCAGGTGCAATCGAACGCTCTGGACATGTCAAGGAACACTGCCCCTAGGTACTCCCTTGTTTTCAGCCCTCTCATCGCCGAGTCTGTCAGTCTCAGAAGCTGGTGAGAGGTACAATGACTGCTACGAAAACTAAACTTCTCGTCTGGAATAACACCCTCCTGGGTAATGTGTTCCATTAGCCTTTTCACGTACAGCCTCTCGAAAGTAGGGAGTGGGCTGATGGATCGGTGGCTGGTGAGCTGGCGTGTGTCTTTGCCGGTCTTCGCGATGGCCACAACTTGAGCCTGTTTCCACGCTGCAGAGTATTTCGTTGAACACGTCAGCTAAATGCTGGTGTGCGTCTGGTGAGTGATTCTTCAGCAGTTGGTTGTTTCTTCCCGCCCTGCCTCCTGTTTTCCTGGTGTTCAGGGAAGGAAGTTGCACCACAACTTCTTCGTCTGTAACCGGCTCAATTACGTCTTCTTCATGTCTAGCTGCTACGAAGATCTGGAATCGCTCGGCAACCCGACGGCTGCGTGCCTCGTCAACGACGTCGGCCACTGGCGTGAAATTTGCGGCGAATGCATCGGTCAGCACGCCAGCTTTTGCATCTGGCCCACTGAAGTATCCGATGTCGACTCGTAGCGATGGTACGCGCTGTCGGTGCCGCAGGAGGTTCTTCGCGATTCTGCAGGAGCTGCCGTGGTCTGGGTTGAGCGAGGACACTAAGTCTGCTCACTCTCAGTTCCTATGTTCTTCGACTACTGCCTTTATCTCCCGTCGCATACGGTTGACACAGCGTTTGGTGTCGTGTTGGCGAGAGAATTGGTATTCGCGGAACAGTCGATTCTTCTCGGTGGTAGCTGTCAGGATGTGTGGCGGCAATTTCCGCGAGAACTCCCGTGGTGGATGCTATCGTCTCGGGCTGATTGAGTTTGCTGCTCGTAGTATCCTTCGGTTGAGGAAAGGCTTGGGCCACGTCAGCCCCGACTACTTCGGGGTTAGCCGCGCCTTCTAGAGACTCTAGAACGAGGTGCATTCAAGTTCTAAGGCCTCCGATTTTTTTTCTAATTAACAACTCACCCGAAATCGATGAAACTGGCGTTCCTTCTCGACGTAATCACCCTGCAGACGTACACATTTTTCACAACGCTGACGCCACGATTCCATGGCAGCGGTGAAGGCTTCTTTAGGAGTCTGTTTTGACCACTGGAAAATCGCTGAGGCAATAGCAGCACGGTTGGTGAATGTGCGGCCACGGAGAGTGTCTTTCATTGTTGGAAAAAGCCAAAAGTCACTAGGAGCCAGGTCAGGTGAGTAGGGAGCATGAGGAATCACTTCAAAGTTGTTATCACGAAGAAACTGTTGCGTAACGTTAGCTCGATGTGCGGGTGCGTTGTCTTGGTGAAACAGCACACGCGCAGCCCTTCCCGGTCGTTTTTGTTGCAGTGCAGGAAGGAATTTGTTCTTCAAAACATTTTCGTAGGATGCACCTATTACTGTAGTGTCCTTTGGAACGCAATGGGTAAGGATTACGCCCTCGCTGTCCCAGAACATGGACACCATCATTTTTTCAGCACTGGCGTTTACCCGAAATTTTTTTGGTGGCGGTGAATCTGTGTGCTTCCATTGAGCTGACTGTCGCTTTGTTTCTGGATTGAAAAATGGCATCCACGTCTCATCCATTGTCACAACCGACGAAAAGAAAGTCCCATTCATGCTGTCGTTGCGCGTCAACATTGCTTGGCAACATGCCACACGGGCAGCCATGTGGTCGTCCGTCAGCATTCGTGGCACCCACCTGGATGACACTTTTCGCATTTTCAGGTCGTCATGCAGGATTGTGTGCACAGAACCCAAAGAAATGCCAACTCTAGAGGCGATATGTTCAACAGTCAGTCGGCGATCCCCCAAAACAATTCTCTCGACTTTCTCGATCATGTCGAAAGACCGGCTTGTGTGAGCCCGAGGTTGTTTCAGTTTGTTGTCACACGATGTTCTGCCTTCATTGAACTGTTGCACCCACGAACTCACTTGCGACTCATCCATAACTCCATCACCACATGTCTCCTTCAACTATCGATGAATTTCAATTGGTTTCACACCACGCAAATTCAGAAAACGAATGATTGCACGCTGTTCAAGTAAGGAAAACGTCGCCATTTTAAGTATTTAAAACAGTTATCATTCTCACCGCTGGTGGTAAAATTCCACCTGCCGTACAGTGCTGCCATCTCTGGGACGTATTGACAATGAACGCGGCCTTTTTTTAAAGCAATGCCCATGTTTCTATATCTTTCCAGTCCGGAGAAAAAAAAAATCGGAGGCCTTAGAACTTGAATGCACCTCGTATTTCCGCTTGGAAACGGTCGAAGTCCAAGTTTCTGTAATTTGGGCGCTGACCTGGAATGAAGGCGCCGATAACGTCCATCTCATAGATGGCTGGAACGGTCAGATGGTAGGACATTCCGCGTCTCGGCGTACGTGAATTGTCCGACGCCCTTCAGTAGTGCGAAGTCGATCACATCCGGTCGGCCTCGGGCTGGGAAGTGCAGGAGGGTCAAACGGCACCAGGCAGACTGCGCCGCTTCCATGTATAACGCGGAAGAGCGCTGGTGAGGCGAGGGTTCGATTCAGGGTTTGTCGCATTCAAATCTCCCGCAGTGAAAGTTGTCCCTCAAGTAACAGCAGAGAATTGAAATCTGTCTCGTGTTTCGGTCTATTGGTCTGCCAATATACCGACGCGAAGAGAATCTTTCCGGTAGTTGTCTTGACGGCCACACCTGTGGCCTCCGACGTGACGAGCTCGAGCAGGTAGACACGATAATGCCGCAGTGATCCTTGTTGTACATGGCAGTGTCGCCCTTGTGGGTGGCTTTGTCGTCTCGGTAGCGGCTTTAGTTCGCTACACGCACGTTCACCCTAGGTTTGAGGAATGTTTCCTGCACCAAACAGATGTGAACACCGTCGTATTGTATTAATTGGCGAAATTCGACCTGCTGGGGACACAGTCCGTTTGCACTGAACGTGCTTATGTTCAAACCATACATACACTACTGGCCATTAAAATTGCTACACCAAGCAGACATGCAGATGATAAACGGGTATTCATTGGACAAATATATTAGACTAGAACTGACATGCGATTACATTTTCATGCAATTTGGGTGCATAGATCCTGAGAAATTAGTACCCAGAACAACCACCTCTGGCCGCAATAACGGCCATGATACGTCTGTGCATTGAGTCAACCAGAGCTTGGATGGCGTGTACAGGTACAGCTGCCCATGCAGCTTCAACACGATACCACAATTCATCATGAATAGTGACTGGCGTATTGTGACGAGCCTGTTGCTTGGCCACCATTGACCAGACGTTATCAGTTGGTGAGATATCTGGAGAATGTGTTGGGCATTGAGTCAACCAGAGCTTGGATGGCGTGTACAGGTACAGCTGCCCAAGCAGCTTCAACACGATACCACAATTCATCAAGAATAGTGACTGGCGTATTGTGACGAGCCTGTTGCTCGGCCACCATTGACCAGACGTTTTCAGTTGGTGAGAGATTTCGAGAATGTGCTGGCCAGGGCAGCAGTCGAACATTTTCTGTATCCAGAAAGACCCGTGCAGGACCTGCAACACGCGGCAGTACATTATCCTGCTGAAACGTAGGGTTTCGCAGGGATCGAATGAAGGGTAGAGCCACGGGTCGTAACACATCTGAAATGTAACGTCCACTGTTCAAAGTGCCGTCAATACGAACAAGAGGTGACCGAGACGCGTAACGAATGGCACCCCATACCATCACGCCGCGTGACACGCCAGTATGGCGATGACGAATACACGCTTCCAATGTGCGTTCACCGCGATGTTGCCAAATACGGATGCGACCATCATGATGCTGTAAACAGAACCTGGATTCATCCGAAAAAATGATGTTTTGCCATTCGTGCACCCAGCTTCGTCGTTGAGTACAGCATCGCAGGCGCTCCTGTCTGTGATGCAGCGTCAAGGGTAACCGCAGCCATGGTCTCCGAGCTGATAGTCCATTCTGCTGCAAACGTCGTCGAACTGTTCGTGCAGATGGTTGTTGTCCTGCAAACGTCCCCATCTGTTAGGGATCGAGACGTGGCTGCGCTATCCGTTACAGCCATGCGGATAAGATGCCTGTCATCTCGACTGCTAGCGATACGAGGCCGTTGGGATCAAGCACGGCGTTCCGTATTACCCTCCTGAACACACCGATTCCATATTCTGCTAACAGTCATTGGATCTCGACCATCGCGAGCAGCAATGTGGGGATACGATAAATCGCAATCGCGATAGGCTACAATACGACCTTTATCAAAGTCGGAAACATGAGGGTACGCATTCCTCCTGCTTACACGAGGCATCACTACAACGTTTCACCAGGCAATGCCAGTCAACTGATGTTTGTGTATGAGAAATCGGTTGGAAACGTTCCTCATGTCAGCACGTTGTAGGTGTCGCCACCGGAGCCAACCTTGTGTGAATGCTCTGAAAAGATAATCATTTGCATATCACAGCATCTTCTTCCTGTTGGTCAAATTTCGCGTCTGTAGCACGTGGTGTAGCAATTTTAATGGCCAGTAGTGTATGTTCTTGATCCATGGTGTTCTTGGATTTTAAAGGCGTTGGCCTGGAAGGCTGCCGTTGCTGCCTCGATGAGTGGTGGAATTTGGGACATATGCTAGCTAAGTGCTCGCATTAGCGCACAGAGTTCGCTGGCATCCGTTCTGGCGGCTACGACGTTATTCGTGGCCATTGTGTTGTCCGCTGGCTGCTGCGTGTGCTCTGCACGATTCGAGGTAGCGCTTTCCTCCGTCTGTCGTCCGCGCCCCTCTGCTGCGGCCTGTGGCGCAGACGTGCTGTTCGCTGGTGGCTCTTTCCCCCTGCCGCCATCTGCAAAGCTGTATCCCGGCTGGACACGTCTGGCGGCTGTCTTGCGGCGTAAGGCATTGCTACCCCTGTAGCTTGGAACATGTGGCACGCCACAGTTACAGCAAGTCAGCGGGTCTTCTTTCATCTTCCTGCACCCCTGTTCTGGAGCGGTCCGGCGCACTTCGCACAGGGGACTGGCACGTGGCAGTAATATGCCACATGGCCCATGCCTTGGCAGGAGTAGCACTGGGCTCTCAGTACGAAGGGGTTTAACCTTCTCCGAAACGTCCGCGGCCTTTTCCACCACGAAAATTTCTCGAGTTAAGATGTTGCCGACCAGGACAACCAGGAACAGAGGTATGTCCCTGTGTGTCGTAGGCGGCTTCATCAGGCCTGCAGAGCGGACTGGGACACCCTGAGCAGCGAGCTGCTGCCTCAGGAACTCCGGTTCCATCTTCATTGGAAGGTGGCGGAGGTCCACCCTCAGCTGCTTCTGCGGCTTGGCATTGTGTGTAAAACAATGCCACATTTCTTCTTCCACAAGCCTCATGAGGTTGCGATAGTTAGCGATACATTCCAGTTGGACGTTGTAAAGATCGGATCTTCCACTGCGAACACCGTGAAGTTTGGTGACAGAGTGTATCTTCTCGTGGAATTGCATGTAGCCTCCTGATCACCAGACGGTGATAGCTGGTCTGCGAGGCGGTTTCTGCAGCTGTGGCAGCGTCGTCCCATCCCCTTCGGCAGTCTCCGGCGTGTCACCATACCGGTTTACTATTTACGCACCAGCCGGTCGCATTTGTAGAGTTCAATGGCTGTGACAGTGTACTTCCGGTCGGGTGCGATGAAGACGTCTTCATCAGTAGACGCCGGCATGCGCTATCTCTCCTATTCGCCCTCTTCATCTACTGCTTCGGCCTGGTGAACTGTATGGTGGGCGATTCCTCTAGGGCTGCGGTAGCGCGCTTCCGCGAGGCTTGGGGCACCTTCATGTCCTCACCCGAAAGGGGTGAATGACACCCCACATCGATCAAACCATTCGGAATTTATAATCTGCCTGCACTGTCTACACACAGAGGCGGTAGCCAGGACGGGATGTCTCCTTTATACAAAGAGAAAAAAGCGACGGCTGCCTACACTCCGGGGAGTTGCCGGCGGAAGCAGCGGCAAGCAATCGAGAGCGCGTCCAGATATTAGCCCTTTCGCGACGCAGCGCTATGCGATCACAGCTTATCATTGACTATCGCAGAGCGACTATCCTCTGGGAGGTACCCCGAAGAGATCCACAGAGCTAATGGGCGTCGCGCCCTAGGAGCTTTGTGATAGCTCCGCTTAAATATCATAGATCCGAAATTCCCCAAGCTATGTCACGTAACTGCTTCCCATTGATCACCAATTCTTTGCATAATTTTTTACTTAGAAGAGCAATCTTAATTCTGTTTACACCACTATATGCGCCCTCAAATTCTCATCAAAAAACGCATATGACACAAATTTTTAGCCGCAGTAGTTCGCCCAGAATTAATGTTTTCATGTTTTGCAGAGCGCGAAAATAGTTTCTTTCGATTTGTGCCACTAAATACCATTACAGTTCTTTGTAAGGCACCACTTTCCATTCGGATTTGAAGCGCTCTTTCTGATTCGCTGATCACAATTTACGTACATGCAAAGGTTAAGAAATATGGACCAAACTGTGAAAAAGTTATTAATAAACAAAGACAACATATCATAATTGAACCGTGAATTTACTTTCAAAATATTTTCTTAAGGAATTTACTTTATTTACTAGCGATTCATCAAGAACATTAACATATTTAATCACACTAGGTCAGCGTGGAAGTAGTTGCCAGGAGGTAACTGATGGAAAATGACATTACTTTTAACAAATGTGAATTTTATTCCTAAACGCTTTTTCAAAAACAGATTTAAAATTATAAGCAGAAAAGCACCCTCAAAATATCAAGTTACAATCTTATTTAGAGGTAGAAAGAACAATATTATCAGTATGAGCCTTCGGGCTGAGAAGCTTGCCTGCTCCCTTTCAACAACGCCGTAGTCATGACCGCGCACAACAACCTCTGAAAGAGTACACTGGTGCAAATCTGCAACACACCAGATTACTTTAAACTAAAATTTTTTTAACAATTCACACAAACTCGTAAACTATGCACCCCGTAAGAGGGATGGAAATGGTAAACACTCAAATTATTTTCCACCGAAAGTGCAACTTTTTTAAGGACTCTTACGGTGCAAGGGTGGCAACCTTATAACCTAAAATGACTATTTAAATAAAACCCATAAAATGCAGACTTACATAAAATGTACAAGATGCTCTACATTACACATATACCACCTCGCAAGATGATAGGCAAGATAAAAACATATTTCAAGAATTCGGTCTTTAAGCAATAAATTCGTTAACAGCGAATCCGACAAACATGACAGAGGCAGCTATTAACGTACGGCAGACCGACAGACAGGCAGACAGACAGACACTAACTGCCTAACAAATGCGGACGAGAGACAGACGAGCAAGCTGAGGACGAGAGACTGACCAAGAACACAAGTAGAATTTAACAAGTAACTGAAACAATATATCACTAATCACCTAATTTCTAATAACTGCGATTTCTGGCAAAGACCTGGCGCAGCATCCGCAAAACGCTCTCCCGAACCGTTCACTGCCAGCCACTTCATCGGAAGCAGGAAGGCGCGCCGAACTCCCGTCTCACGGCGTCGCAGCTCGCCCCGGCCAGACCCATGTCGTGGATTGACTCCTGTTGCTCTCTTGTTGGCCGCGAAGACACTACGCCTCGCTATACGACGCGGCCACTGGACTCACGTGACGACCTGACATGCGCCGACGCTCCAGGCGGACAAGTCATCTTGTGTCCCAGTGCGCGACCGACCAACCGATCGATCGATCCATCCAACCGCCAATACCCATTGCCTGAGTAAACTTTAACAGACTGGCGACCTAACACATACTAGCACTCCGGACGACCGACAGACACTAACTGCCTCACCAATGCGGACGAGAGACAGACCCAGACTAACTTGGCTGACCAACTGACTCCGACTGACTGACCATTTGCCGAGTTTTTTTTTCCTTTATTGTGATTTCATTCCCCCGCCCCATATGGGCAGGGGAGGGCTGTCCACCGCTCTTCAGCCGAGTGACACGACAACTAAAACAAGAATAAAATGATACATACAGAAGGAGATAAAAAAAAGGGAACATAAAACAGAGTAAGGGGAGAAAATGGAGGGAAAAATACACTGACATGTAGACATTCATGGGGGACAGTTAAAAAAGTCACCAGAGAGTTAAAAAACACAGCTGGCGATTCTTAAAACAGAAGACACTGAATGCGCATGCACAGGTTAAAAGTTGGCCACAGTATTAAAAACACTCCGAAACAACACACTTAAAACCCACTTGGAGCACACACGACGAAGAGTAAAACTACCAGGTGGGACCTGTCAAGGGAAAGGTCAGAGAGGATGGAAAAGGAGGGGAGAGCATGGGGCAGCTGGGGAAGCGGCGGGATGAAGAGAGGAGGGGCAACTGTGGGTTCATGAAGAGGCAGGAGACACATGGGGCAGGAGAGGAAAAGGGAAGACAGGGCAGGAGGGAGCGCAGAGACACTGAAAGGAGTCACAAGAGATGGAGGGGGAGTAGGAGGGGAAAGCCGCTCAGAAGGAGGGAGGGGGAGGAGAGGGAGCCCTGAGGAGGAGGCAGGAAGAGGGGGTTAGAGTTGGTAGGAAGGGTAGATGTCAGGGCGAAGCTCGTTATCCGGGAGGGGTAGACGGTGGAAGTTGTGTTGGGAAAGGAGATGGAGGGTGTGGGGATGGAGAGAGGGAGGGACACAACGGTGAAGGCGCGGCAACTGGTTGGGGGTGAAGAGGAAGGGAGACACCAGGGGGTGAGCGAGATCAAGGCGGCGGACAATATATAGTGTGCGGATGTGTTCAAGGAAAAGGAGAAGGTGGGGGAAGGGGATGAGATCGTAGAGGATGCGCGTGGGGGACGGAAGGCAGATGCGGAAGGCGAAGCGGAGTGCATGGCGTTCGAGGATTTGTAGGTGTGAAGGATGGTGGAAGGATGCAGACCCCACGTCCTCTTTGCCGAGCTCATAGCGCCCCTTAAATGCACGTGAACAGGCAACCTTTCCCCTTTCCCACCAGAGGGAGACACCAAAGCTGCGATTGCCACAGCGGCGCCACCGCTAGAAACGGAAGGCGACTACTTCACACAACGCGCTGCGGCACGCTCTTTAAAACAGCAAATTTTACCACGGCTGTATAATAATTACCCATATCACAAACTAATCACGTTTAAATGTGCGTATCAACTGTCTTGATGTTTGTGTATTTGTTTTGTATTATTTGTTTTAATTAATTATTAGCAAAAATTAATAAAATTGTTGTTTAGAAGCGAAATATTAATGCAGCAAATTATACAAGTGTGTCAGTCGTTGCATTTCGATGAGACCTTTAAAATGAGCACCCGCTCTACCCCGTACCTTGCGTTGGTTCTAAAGTTATGAATTATTCAGTAACTTGCACATATTGGAGATTTGCTTATTTAATATCTTTTGACATAGAATTTGTGTACAATTTAACAGTGTCTCGGCTGATTCGTCCAAACTCCTCTTTCTTTTGCCGTATCGTACTTTGTCGCACTAATTTGCGTTTGCATATAATCAACACAAACGTGGATAATGCGTTGCCTTAAAGCCGTGTGCTGGAACGCGGTAAGTCCTAGTGACGTCACGTAACCGCTAGCCTCTTGAGACTGCCAGGTCCAGTTGCAGTGATCTGCCGCTGACCACTCGCTCGCCGCCGTCTTCGCCCGCCGGCCTCAACGGCTGCCGTGCGCGCGTCCTTTAAGCGCGACGCGCGGTCAAACTTCCCTCTCCAAATGACAACAAATGACCGTCGTGTCACAAGGCGCCCGTAGAGCTGTTGCGTAACGGAAGACACAGTGACGATGGGGTTTCCAATGGCACGAAAGGTGTCGCAGTTTACGTCACTGGTGCCCCACAGTCGTTCCCCGTTTCAGATTTGAGCAGTAGGCTGACACATACAGAGCGTGTCCAATGAAGCTTCCTGCCATTTGCGTACAGAGGCTACTTCTCGTTGAGTCCGCAAACAAGAAGGACAGTTCCTATCCATCTTGTAATGAGCAATGGAACTGTATGAAGTCTCAAAAAATACGAACAAAACAGTGAGTACTATTTGAAAAAAAAAAAAAAAAAAAGCTGACCTCAGCAAGAGATAAAATGAACTGACTGTGACACTACTGAAGTTGAGATGCACACAAAGTATAAAAGAAATGATAAAAAAGAACTAATCACTAAAATCTGCTGTACAAAGTTCTGACTACACCCAGGGAGTAAAATCTGCAACCTCTCGAATAATAATAATAATAATAATAATAATAATAAAAAATATGACACCGCTAAAAGCAAATACATACACATTTACTTTTGCTGGAATGTCAGCTCACACAAAAGCTAATGTACGAAACAAAACACACGAATACTTTGAAAATCTAATTAAACGCTGGCCAACCCAGACAAGCACACATAATATTCACTTTTTGCCGGAAGTTCGTGAGAAAACACGAAACGCTGTGCACAAACACAAACAACTGCTAAACAACTACTGCTGCTTCTGGTTATTGCCCCCTCTTGGGCGCCACGAGCTCTACCTCAAACTGCAGAAAAATGCTACTGGAGTAATAACTAAAAACAATAACCGTGCTCCATGTAAATACTGTTTAAAAAGATGGAGCTCCTAACTGCTCCATGTGATTACATCTACCAGTCTGTTTTTCACATGAAGAATAACGTGAGGAATTATCTCACAAACAGTTACATTCATGAGCATGGAACTAAACTTGCTAAATAAACTTACATTTACTAGTCGTAAACAAGAAACGCAAACCAGCGTTCTCTTCGAGGAAATAAGACGTTACTGGAAATTGCTAGAGGGGATTAAAAAGACAGCTAAAATCAAAATATTACAAGTTCATAATTCATAGTCGAAACTCAAGGATTATTTAGATTATACAGCGTAATATTATTTAATAATAAACCACTGTCATTCTACAGTAAACTGTCATACTTTAAATATTCTTTGTATTAGATTCTATGTGCAAGATCTGTGATGGATGATTCTAAGCTTTTTCAAATTTCTTGTTCTTTTTCAACTAATATGACTTGTCTGACACAATTGTATGTATGAACTACCGATAAATAAGCAATTAACTAGTTCTACAGGACATTAGTCTTTAAAAGCTCCGTATATCAACCAGGCTTCTGCCCGGACCTAACGCTGAAGCGTGGAGTGTTTGAATATTGTATAGAATGTAAAAAATCTGAAAAGTTAAATGAGAAGACAAACACAGGGTAAGCATTTGTGAAGTGAAATGGAAAGACTTACACTATTGAAAATCCGTATCAGCAAATACTAAAAATTGAGTTTTATTTTACCCTACTCGTTTCTTTTATTGATTAAAAAAAAGTCAGTGGTATGAAATGATACTCAGAACTTTTATCTGGTAATAAATATAAAAACAGTCTCCTTATCTACTGAAGGACGATTTTTTTCCATTTACTGCTTTCTGCCTAGATCCCCAAATGACGTCTGTATGCAAGAATGTCATTTATTCCTGCCTTTGGCAAATCTCTTTTTGAGCACAAACGTATTTCAAATACTTTAAGCGATTATATAGCAACTGCAGACACAATCCAGGAATGAAACAAATGGATTATGCTCATAGCATTATAGGATAATGACAAGAGTATCAGTGAAACTCTCTAAGTCCCCCTTTATACATATGGTTGCGAGACTTCGACTGTTCAATAAAGAACGTCGAATCAAAGCATATTTCAGCCGTCTAAATTTCCAATTGTTATTTTATACACATCAGAAAATGTTTTGAAGCACCTCTGTGAGACGCCCGCTAAACCCACTGGGAAGAACAGGTAATTAGGATTGTTGTAAGGGGCCAAATAAGGTTGGAGTCAGTTTCAACTTCTAATTGAAATTTATTGTAATTTAACAACACATTTCCAACCAAAGCGGCACATAGCCGAACCTTTACCAAATGCAACTCTTTCACGGCTGAAGGCCTGCAAACAACAAATCTTAAAAATCAACAAGATAAAAATGCAGTTAAAGTAGTAAATAAAATAATAAAAAAAAACATATATAACAGCTAGGTGGAAAGTCTCAAGGCAAAGTAGATAGAACAAACATATGCAAGGTGCAATACAAATGGCTGAAGGCCACAGTCAAGTTTAAGAATTTTAAAATACATTACTATAATCTTTTAAAGGCAGAAGGCCGCAATGTTTAAGCTCGAATGATAATTTTATAATAAGTTGCAAGGCTGAAAGTCCACAATTAATTTACCAAAATTAAAAAAAATGTAACCATAAGCCTAAACTTGTAAGTAGCTACAAACATAACTAAACACCTGTGGGAAAGACAATAAAGACAACAACACGCAGAAGCCTCCAGGGACGTCGGTCGGCCCTCGTTCACTTAGGTGAGCAGGTGATGAGCCCAACTACACTTGATCCTTCAGAACCCAACCAGGGCACAGCCACAGACCGACCGACACAACGACTTGCTTGCCATCAATCAGTACATGAGAACTCAAACACAAAAGGTTACGAACGCGATAATCCACAATGAAGTATGTATAAGCTGTCAAAATTACACACTATGTTGGACAGCGACAACAGGTGAGGAAAGGATGCTGCCTGAAATTACGTTAGTGGCCAGGACAGGTAACTGGAACACTAATGGCCACAAGGCAGGAAATTCCAATGGTACTCTTGAATTTGGAATACGGTAGTATAGTTAACTTCACCCAAAAAGAACTCTGCCTGAATTTACGTCAGTGGTCAGGGTAGGTAACCCGAACACTAATGGCCACAAAGTCAACCAATATAGTTAATCGCACCGCTTGGCGGCTAAATTTCAGCAACAAGAACACTCGGTGTTGCTCACAGGAAAACCTCTCTAATACAAACCACCGAAACTAACCACCGCAACATGAAAGGACGTGGCTTGGGTAGTTGAAACCACTACTCAACGTTTACTTCCTGAGTCGGTGAACCACGGAGCTCATAGCGATCGGACAGCTCCGCACACAATTTTCGACACTGCGCAGGGACCGCCAGCAGACCCAGCCTACTGCACCGTGCGGAGATAACTTCCCTGGTCCACAGCAACCGACCGACTCACTGGAGACCCCACTGGAGACTCTGGAGACCCTGGCGACCACGATGTAACCGCAACAAGGGCGGGAAACCAAACACAGATAGACAGCGAAGTTCACGAAAACACATATTTGGGAGTGAGCATGGTTCAACCTCTCCCCCCCCCCCCCTTCAAACTTAACCCAGGGAGGGGTTAATTCAAAGCTCGAGCTACTTGAACTTGACTTGACTAAGGTGAAGCCGATATTGCTTGCCCGAGCTGTTCTCCTTGACCAAGAGATTTACCGGGCCCAATATACGCATAATAGTGCAAGGCCCCAGAAAACGCGGAGTAAATTTACTAAGGTTACCGCGAAGCACCTGCCTCCCTTGGAAATTGCTGACGTAAACTTGGTTCCCCGGCCTACCCCTAAAGGTTTCCCAATTGCGATTATAACGCTCGGCTTGTTTATTATGAGCTCTGAGTATATTACGCCTGGTACGATTCCAGTTTTCCTTGACGACCCGTGGATTAACATCAGGTGGAATAAGATCCTGATTTCCCCACAAGTTGGGAAGAGGGGAATTAACTGGGCAGGAAAATATCAAGGATGCGGGCGTACTTCGCGAGGCTTCATTAATGGCGGTATTAATGGCAAAACTAAGCAAGGGAAGACTGGAGTCCCATTTGCTGGGTGTTTTAAGGTGTTAAATAATCAAAGCGGACTTAAGATCCGATTAACCCCTTCCGCAAAGGACCCCTGGGTATAATACGGAATGGTGGTGACATGCCCAACTCCATTCTGAAAGCAGAAAGCCTTAAAAGGGCCCGAAAGAAAGGCTGGAGCGTTATCACTAAAGACACTACTCTAGTGATTAATCGTGGTGGTAGAGGTAACGTTACGGCTTGGAAGGAGCCCAGTAAACCTAGAAAATACATCAATCATAACGAGTACATATCGATGACTCCTTTTAGTCTGGGGCAAAGGCTTGTGCATGATAGAGGATTCTCGCTCAGAACTAAACCAGCCTTGTTGAAGGGCGTTATTGGGTTTGGCTACGTTACACAAGCGACATTGAGCTACCATTTGTCTAACCTCCTGGTCCACAGAGGGTCAAGTTAAATGTTCCTTGATCTTTTGGAGCGTCTTATAAGTCCCTAAATGGCCGCCCACCAAAGAATCATGAAAATAACGAAAGACTGGACGCACCAAGGTAGCAGGCAAACAGATCTTAGACTGCTTAGCATTGCCCACCTTCCTGCAAAGAATCCCCCTCTTAATCTCATATTCTTCCGAAAGCTCTCCGGCCAACACAATTTGTTTAATACCAGCCTACACAGGGTCCTGATCCTGATGGTGTGCAATATCTTCAAGCAAAAGGGGAATTTCATCTAACACCATACAATTAAGAATGTCGCCGTCTACCTGCTTGATTCGCTGACTAGACACGTCTTCGGTAAACATCCGGCTGAGAACATCCGCCAAGACATTTTCAGAACTTTTAACATGTTTAACTTCGAACTGAAATACCGAAATACGTACTGCCCACCTGGCAACACGGCCAGTCTTACGCGGCCTCACCAGTACCCAGCTCAAAGCTTGATTGTTGGTTTCCTTTTGGAAAACCAGATGCTCAAGGTAGAACCGATACTTCTCTAATGCAAACAAAACGGCCAATGTCTCGCACTCATAGACAGAGTACTTTATCTCGGCATCTGTTAACCACCAAGACGCGTAAGCTAATGGTTGTCTCTTCCCCATCAAATTCTTGGAGGAGAACAGCTGAAATACCGGCATTAGAAGCATCAGTCTGCACAACAAACCTCTTACTAAAATCGGGTACCCCACGAATCGGCAGGTTGGCTATCGCTGCCTTAATATGCTCAAAGGCGGCCTCCTGAGCAGGTCCCCATTCAAAACGCACCCCCTTACGGCGTTACTGATTTAAGGGTGTCGCCAACTGAGCAAAATTGGGCACCAAATGCTTAAAGTAATTTGCCATGCCTATAAATTTAGGGATACCCGCTTATCAACAGGAGGCAATGCCCGTAGGGCTTTCGTCCTCTCTTGGTCAATGCGAACACTCTGACCCGAGACAATATGGCCTAAGAAGGATACCTCCCGCCTAGCTAGTGTAATTTTACTATGTTTAACAGTTAGACCAGCTCGCTGTAACCTCAAAAGAACATGCCGGATATGCTTCAAAAGATCTTCAGACGAACGACTATAGATAACCAAGTAATCCAAATAATTATAGACACAAACTAACTCCATATCCCCAAGAATATTATCCAACAAACGAGTAAGCACCTCCACTCCAGTAGCTAACCCAAAGGGGACTCTGATAAACTCGAACAAGTTCCAATCAGTACAAAAGGCAGTGACATGTTTACATTCCTCAGCCAACGGAATTTGATAACAGGCCTGATTCAAATCAAGTACAGTAAACCAACTAGCGCTGGCAAACCAAGTAAGAGAATTATGCAAATCCAACAAGGGTACTGATTCGACTACAACCTTGGCGTTCAAATGCCTGTAGTCAACAACAGGTCTAAAATCCCACCCCTGATCCTTAGGTACAAGAAAAATTGGCGAAACATAAGCAGAAGTGGAGGGTCTGATGACTCCTTGTTCCAGCATCTGAGATATCTTAGTCTCGAGTATTTTAACCTGCGGGGATGAGAGGCGGTATGGAGATTGCCTAACGGGGGTGTCATCGGACAAAAGGATATGATATTAAAGAACACTGGTGACACACAGGTTATCGCTAAGCAGTTGAGAAAAACTGTTCAACAAATCGCATAGTTGAGGTGCCTGATCAGGCAGAGATGTGCCTGATCGAATTCATTAGTTACCATCTCTACGCCGAAGGTCCAGGCAGTTCGCGCCTTTCACCAGGTTTAGGGCACTCGCAAAGCACAAACTTTTCGCCAGGAGAGAAACTAAAGGAAAAGGCGCGTCTGGAATAATCCAAAATGAGCCAGGTTTTATAAATGAAATCACACCCCAATATTAGATTAACCAACGCTAAAGATACAGGCTACGAAAAATCGGCAACTGATACACTCCCCCGGACCTAACCCTGCTAAGGTAACACCTGGCCATTGGCCACCCGACATCTCTGCGCTGGGGACGGGACCGAACGAAGTCTAGTAAGATGCCCAAATTCCAGAAACCACTCAAAACTCAATGACAAGGAATTATTGGAATCCAAGAGAGCGCAGACGGGCTTGCCACCTACCCGAGAACAAACACAAGGCAAAGGAGATGATGCGGGGGCGACCATGCGAGTCCACCAAGTCCTAAAGGTTCGAATCTGGGTTTGCGTACCAACCCGGCGTCATCTACTAGCTCTAAGGCTTCGAGGCTCATCACAAGAGCGTACCAAATGAGCTGTACTGCCACATCTGAAACAACGCCTGGGTTCCCTTCTGCTAACTTCCACGGATGTGGATAATCCGGAATCGGCCCCTACGTCGCGCCCTATAACCTCCCGACGCCCGTGGCTCTCAAGGGGTAATGCGGATGCTGCTACAACCACATCACGGAGTTCTCCCCATGTCTCAGGCTGCTTACGGAAAACAAAATGAGACTTATCCGCCGTACGCATTCCCTTGAAAATGATAGAAACTAATTCGCTTTGAGGCAGTTCAACCAGCAAGGCCAAGGAGGCTGTGTGGACTACCGACATACTGATGTAACTGCTCGTCACCCCGCTGCATTTCCCAAATGTGGCGGCACTTAAGTTGTTTCCGAACCCCGGTGGTTAACCTTTGACTAATTACAAGCCCCCTTAATTGTTGAAAGGTAAACTCTTCGGCCATGGCCCGTGAGAGGATGTTCTGCAACTCGTCTCTAGCTAGCGGATATAGCGACGACAGTATCACGTGGTGCGGAATGCGAAAGGCAGCCGCGTGCTGTTCGAGACGAACCAACAATCACAATATGTATTGTAAGTAGGCTGTTTATGTTTTCTCTATGTAAGTAGGCTGTTTATGTTTTCTTTATGTAAGTTTGCTGTTTATGTTTTCTTATTGCAACATTACGTAGCGCTCTATATGAAAATCACTGGCTGTGCTGTGTGCAGTATGTGGCTAGTTTGCATTGTTGTCTGCCATTGTAGAGGGGCAGCTATATGTTAACAGCGCGTAGCGTTGCGCAGTTGGAGGTGAGCCGCCAGCAGTGGTGGATGTGGGGAGAGAGATGGCGGAGTTTTGAAAAATGTCATGAACTGCTGTATATATTATGAATCTTGAGGTAAATACATTGTTTGTTCTCTATTAGAATCTTTCATTTGCTAAGACTATCAGTAGTTAGTGCCTTCCGTAGTTTGTATCTTTTATTTAGCTGGCAGTAGTGGCACTCGCTGTATTGCAGTAGTTCGAGCAACGAAGATTTTTGTGAGGTAAGTGATTTGTGAAAGGTATAGTTTAATGTTTGTCAGGGCCATTCTTTTGCAGGGATTTTTGATAGTCAGATTGCGTTGCGCTAAAATTATTGTGTGCCAGGTTAAGCACAGTCTTGTACAATTGTTCTAAGTGGACGTTTCATATGTATAAATTGTTCTAAGGGGACGTTTCATACGTGCTTTTCGAGACGAACCAACAATCACAATATGTATGAATGCAGAGTCTCGCGGCGATAACATTGAATAAAATGTTCTCGGGTTTCCAACCGCGTCAGTTGGTTAAAACTACACGAGCTTTCAGCCAAGCACTCCTTGGCCATTGTCAAGTGTTATGACTGCCAATGGACTGTTGGTGCGCCCTTATATACGCTAGCTGCCGGCTGTGACGTCACTGGTGCCCTTGACATTGCCATATAGGGGCATGTTTTGAGTCGGCGTTCGATGTGCCCTCTTCAACCACGCGATCGCTGGATCCCACGCAGCGCTGAGCTGTAAGCCACCGTCTCTATTCAGGGTGTTTGCGGTAATTTTTATTTTAATAGTTTCCTGTATGTGACGTCACAGCCGGCAGCTAGCGTATAGCGTACATAAGTGCGCACCAACAGTCCACTGGCAGTCATAACACTAGAGAATGGCCAAGGAGTGCTTGGCCGAAAGCTCGTGTAGTTTTAACCAATTGACGCGGTTGGAAACCCGAGAACATTTTATTCAACAATCACAATAGATTTTCTACTTGATCAATCCGCTCTACAATCAATTCGGTCAGACCCTGAAAGAAATAAGCCAGAGGGTTAAGCAACTTAGCAAACAGGGTATCTAACGTAACAGCCGTTTGAACAATGCAACCCCCAGTCTGGCCCCCCATGTTCCCCCTGACAGCGCAAGTCACTCTCTTCGAACTTCCTCCCATCCAACTCCAAGCATGTAAGCTTAAACTGCAACGCGCTCACCAGAGTTCCCAACTCAGCGGCCGATTTTTTGTGATGCGCTCCCAACTCTACCGTACTCAAATCAGCCACATGATTAGTTAAATGCACCAACTGTGCCCGCACCCGACCCAACTAACTAGATTCGGTTGCTTCTAGAAGACCAATAGTATCCTCAAGACCTTTAAGGACCTCACCGAGAAATCAGATGGTCGCACCTGTCTCACCGATCGCTGCCGAGGTGACGTCAACAGGCTGCAGCACGGCAGCGCGGCCTACAATTCTGGAACACTGCCCTCCGTCGGTTGACGCCTTACTGCCAACTCGTAAGTCAGATGGTCTCTTCTCAGCAGGCCGATCCCCGGACGCTGTCTGACTGCCATTATCTTAGCACCTGAAACAATACAAGCCAAACAATACGATGCCACAGACACAATCGAAACAAGAGTGAAACTGACCGCAACTAAATTGGTAAGCACAAGTGTAACCACGCTCTGCTACCAGTGAGACGTCCGCTAGGCCCACTGGGCAGAACAGGTAATTAGGATTGTGGAAAGGGCCAAATAAGGTTGGGGTCAGTTTCACCTTCTAATTGTAATTTACTGTAATTTACAACCAAAGCGGCACATAGCCCAACCTTTACCAAATGCAACTCTTTCACGGCTGAAGGCCTCCAAACAAGGGAACTTAAAAATCAACAAGATAAAAATTAAAATAGCAAATAAAGTAATTTAAAAAAAAAAAAAACATATATCACAGCTAGGTGGAAAGCCTCAAGGCAAAGTAAATAGAACAAACATATTCAAGGTGCAATCCAAATGGTTGAAGGCCACAATTAAGTTTCAAAAATTTGAAATATATTACTGTAATCTTTTAAAGGCAGAAGGCCGCAGTGTTTAAGCTTGAAAGATAATTTTAAGAATAATTTGCAAGATTGAAAGCCCACAATTAATTTAGCAATTTTTTTTTAAAATGCCTCGGACCTTTGGAGGTGACGGAGTCCCACCTCTAACTGACAAACCAGGGACTCCTAAGATACGACTTGGCAAACAAATGGTAGTAAGATGGGGAGCTATTAATATCAATGGGGGCTACTCTGGGGAGAAGGTAGAGCTGGCAGAGGCTGCAAGTAAGATGGGGCTGGACGTTTTAGCTGTTAGTGACATTCAGGTAAGGGTTGAGAAAGAAGAGGAAGTGGGAGAATACAAGGTCTACCTGTCAGGAGTTAAAGCAGGAATAGCACAATGGGGTGTAGGGCTTTACAACAGGAAAGAAATGTAACCCAGCGTAGTTGCAGTAAGGTATGTAAACGAACGACTGATGTGGATAGATTTGACAGTGTCTAGCAATAAAATTAGGATTGTGTCAGTATATTCGCATTGTGAAGGGACAGATCCAGATAAGATGGATAGTTTTTATGAGGCACTCAGTGATGTAGTTGTTAGAGTAAAGGACAAGGACAGTGTTCTGCTCATGGGTGATTTTAATGCCAGGATTGGAAATCGAACAGAAGGGTATGAAAAGGTTATGGGTAAATTTGGAGAGGATATGGAGGCCAACAGGAACGGGAAACAACTCTTGGATTTCTGTGCCAGTATGGGCTTAGTAATCACAAACTCCTTTTTTAAACGTAAGAACATTCACAGGTATACTTGGGAACGCAGGGGAACCAGATCTGTCATTGACTATATAATAACAGATCAGGAATTCAGGAAGGCTGTGAGGGACACACGTGTATTCAGGGGATTCTTTGATGACACTGATCATTATTTAATCTGCAGTGAAATTGGGATTGTGAGGCCGAAAGTGCAGGAGGTCAGGTCCATATGTAGGAGGATAAGAGTGGAGAAACTTCAGGATAAGGAAATCAAGCACAAGTACACAACAGCGATCTCAGAAAGGTACCAGTTAGTTGAATGTAGTCAATTACAGTCATTGGAAAAGGAATGGACAAGGTACTGGGACACAGTACTAGAAGTGGCTAAAGAATGTCTTGGAACAGTAGTGTGTAAAAGTAGGATGAAGCAAACAGCTTGGTGGAATGACACAGCCTGTAAAAGGAAAGAGAAGGTGTATCAAAAATGGCTACATACTAGAACTCAGGTAGACAGAGAAAGTTATGTTGAAGAAAGAAACGAAGCCAAACAGATAATTGCAGCATCCAAGAAGAAATCTTGGGAAGACTTTGGAAACAGGTTGGAGACTATGGATCAAGCTGCTGGAAAACCATTCTGGAGTGTAATTAGCAGTCTTCTAAAGGGAGGTAAGAAGGAAATGACAAATATTTTGGACAGGTCAGGAAAACTGCTAGTGAATCCTGTGGATGCCTTGGGCAGATGGAGGGAATATTTTGAAGAGTTGCTCAATGTAGGTGAAAATACGATCAGCAATGTTTCAGATTTCGAGGTAGAATGGGATAGGAATGATGATGGAAATAGGATCACATTTGAGGAAGTGAAGAAAATGGTCAATAGATTGCAGTGCAATAAAGGAGCTGGGGTGGATGAAATTAAGTCGGAACTCACCAAATACAGTGGAATGTCAGGTCTTAAATGGCTACACAGAATAACTGAAATGGCCTGGGAGTCGGGACAGGTTCCATCAGACTGGACAAAAGCAGTAATCACACCAATCTTTAAACATGGAAACAGAAAAGATTGTAACAACTACAGAGGTATCTCTTTAATCAGCGTTGTGGGTAAAATCTTCTCAGGTATTGTTGAAAGGAAAGTGCGAGTATTAGTTGAGGACCAATTGGATGAAAATCAGTGTGGGTTTAGGCCTCTTAGAGGTTGTCAGGACCAGATCTTTAGCTTACGGCAAATAATGGAGAAGTGTTATGAGTGGAACAGGAAATTGTATCTATGCTTTATAGATCTAGAAAAGGCATATGCCCGGGTTCATAGGAGGAAGTTATTGTCTGTTCTACGAGATTATGGAATAGGAGGCAAACTTTTGCAAGCAATTAAAGGTCTTTACATGGATAGTCAGGCAGCAGTTAGAGTTGACGGTAAATTGAGTTCATGGTTCAGAGTAGTTTCAGGGGTAATACAAGGCTGCAACCTGTCTCCACTGTTGTTCATATTATTTATGGATCATATGTTGAAAACAATAGACTGGCTGGGTGAGATCAAGATATGTGAGCACAAAATAAGCAGTCTGGCATATGCGGATGACGTAGTTGTGATGGCAGATTCGATTGAAAGTTTGCAAAGTAATATTTCAGAGCTAGATCAGAAATGTAAGGACTATGGGATAAGGTTAGCATCTCCAAAACGAAAGCAATGTCAGTGGGAAAGAAATATAAACGGATTGAGTGCCAAATAGGAGGAATAAAGTTAGAACAGGTGGACGGTTTCAAGTACTTAGGATGCATATTCTCACAGGATGGCAACATAGTGAAAGAACTGGAAGCGAGGTGTAGCAAAGCTAATGCAGTGAGCGCTCAGCTACGATCTACTCTCTTCTGCAAGAAGGAAGTCGGTACCAAGACTAAGTTATCTGTGCACCGTTCAATCTTTCGACCAACTTTGTTGTATGGGAGCGAAAGCTGGGTGGATTCAGCTTACCTTGTCAACAAGTCTGAGGTTACGGATATGAAAGTAGCTGGGATGATTGCAGGTACTAGTAGATGGGAACAATGGCAGGAGGGTGTCCACAATGAGGAAATCAAAGAAAAACTGGGAATGAACTCTATAGATGTAGCAGTCAGGACGAACTGGCTTAGATGGTGGGGTGATGTAACACGCATGGGAGAAGCAAGGTTACCCTAGAGACTCATGGGTTCAGCAGTAGAGGGTAGGAGGAGTCGCGGCAGACCAAGGAGAAGGTACCTGGATTCGGTTAAGAATGATCTTGAAGTAATAGGTTTAACATCAGAAGAGGCACCAATGTTAGCACTGAATAGGGGATCATGGAGGAATTTTATAAGGGCGCTATCCTCCAGACTGAACGCTGAAAGGCATAATCAGTCTTAAATGATGATGATGATGATGAATTTAAAAAAAATGCAACCACAAGCCTTAACTTTAAGTAGCTGAAAACAGATAATTAAACACCGGTTGGAAAGGCAATAAAGACAACAGTACTCAGAGGCCTCCAGGGAGGTCGGTCGGCCCTCGTTCACTTAGGTGAGACAGGTGGCGAGCCCAACTACACTTGATCCTTCGGAACCCAACAAGGGCATAGCCACAGACCGACTGGCACAACAACTTGCTTGCCATCAATCAGTACCTGTGGACTCAAACACAAAAGTTTACGAACGTGATAATCCACAATGAAGTATGTATTAGCTGTCAATGTTACACACCATGTTGGACAGCGACAAGAGGTGAGGAAAGGACGCTTTCTGAAATTACGTTAGTTGCCAGGACAGGTAACTGGAACACTAACGGCCACAAGGCAGGAAATTCCGTATGGTACACTTGAATTTGAAATACTTTAATATAGTTAACTTCATCCAAAAATAACACTGCCTGAATTTAAGTCAGTGGCCACGACAGGTAACCCGAACACTAATGGCCCCAAGGCAGAAAATTCCGCTCGTGCTCTCAAATTGTAGTCAACTTGTAACGCCGGAAATGCATATCCTCCTATTTCCATCTATTGTGCTATTATTTTCTTTCCTTGCTTTGTTACCTCAAGATATGACATTTCTGTCTCTTTGTATATTGTAATTGTTTTACTATTTGTATATTTATGCATTTATGTCGATGTATAATTGGTTTGTTTCGTAAATATTATTTGTATTTCTACGCTGGGTCTTGCCTAGGGAAAACTGCTATCGAACGATTACATCGATAGGTCGTGTGAAGAATCAAAGTGTGTAGGATCTTTGGTAGGGTGAACTCTGCCGCGTGGAGCGCGGGCTGAGCAGAAAGAGTCTGGCGGGAGTAGCGAGTGGAGCAGGTGTGTTGTGTGACGCTCCCGCGAGTTGCCGCGCTTTCGGGGTTTGGCAGCATGTAATTGCGCTCGACTTGCGATGATAGTTTCTGACATGATGTCGCGGACGGGAAACATTAGCTGGCGCACATCAAGAGCCCGTTTTGTCTGGTGACCGTGTCGAGAAGAAGGCGCGCCAACATCCAGCTTCTGCAACAGCGACGGCCGACAATGAGTGACTGTCGCCACTCCTCGACCGACGGCTTCAAACCTTCAATCAACCGACAAGGAAGACTGGACGCACGTAAAGTTTTAGAACTGTATGGCAGACCTCAGCTTTTCAAACTGTTCCATTTTCGTCAATATAATTACAGCAACTTAGCATGAACTTTCGTTGCTCATTGTCCCAATTGCATTACCAAGCAGAGTCCCTTCCTTTTCCGAAATGAACCCGAGTGTCGTTGAGATTCAAACGCCAGCATTAAAGTAATATAGCTAACTCGTTTTCATTGCTTTAATTTCAAAGTTCAATTATGGCATTAATAGCTGGCTACAATATTCAGATTACACAAGCACGAATTAAGAGTGCGAGCTTTGTTACCGTATTTTAGCTTACCTGTGACTGCAGCTCAGCTTGGTACGTACTAAATTTTACTATTGTTAATTGTTCAGAATCATTTAATTCAAGTTCAAAGTTAAATCTCTTCTTTCTAAATTGCGTAGATTCAAGTAGCTTTTGAAATGATTGTTGAGGTAGTCCAAGACTAACCGTATTTTACTGAATTTCGATGTGCTTCAGAAAGAAAGCTCACTATTAACTTCAGTCACTAAATTAACTTTCGATTTTCCGGTTTTATTAATTCTTTTGCTAAATTAAGTCAGTGTGTAGCGAAATTTATTACTTCTGACAAACTTTCAGTTTTCACACTACACGTGTCAACCTTCAGTTGCCACGCTTCTAGTGCTAATTATATGTGTAATAACCTTTCTTTTTCAGTTACTATAGTAATTGTCCTTAGGATTGGCGACCGTGATTTCCCCCAAATCTCAAATACCTAATTACCGCTAGTTAATTGTTAACGTAATGGCTGCACATTTACTTTCTTTATTAACTTTACCCCTTTTCAAAATTAATTTCCACCAGTTTCATTAGCACTTTTCCTTTCATTTAGATGTAACCCTTCCCTCCCTCTTTACCGACAGATTAACTTCGGTGACGATTGCTTTTCCAAAATTCCCATTAGGTACACGCGGTTTCATTTTTTTGCGGTCATTAAGGTCGTTAAGTGAGGGGGAGGTTACACGTGGCGACCTGGTGACAGGACAATCTTCGGATTTGAGGTTGTTCTGGACACGAATTTTGCATTGTGCAAATCTCGTAACAAAGTACTGGTTACGTACAGGCCGTTACGTCAGCGAGAATAAGTAGTGGGAGTAATCCTAATTATATTTGAGATTTGTCATTTATATTGAAAATTATTAAAATGAGTGAAGGCAACAATTACCAAAATTTGGTAGACTTGGATACGGAACAATCGGTCGAACAGGGGGAAACGCGCACGGCGGTTCCCATTGTTCAGGGGCAGGCGGCTAGCATGAAAGACGCGACCGCCGAAACGCAACAAAGAGCAGAAATGGAATTCCAAACTTGTTTCGGAATCGGAAGCGAAAATCAAATCTGTACCCCTTGATGATGAATACGGGGGAACATATATAGAGGAACCAGCTACGGAAGTAAAACCGGTAGTCTCCGGGAATTTAACTGATTTATTGAATGTTTTGATTAATGAAATCAAGAGTCAATCGGCAGAAATTATAGCTCTGTCTGCCAAGCAAGAAGCTCAGTCTGAAAAAATTGGACGAAAGCTAGACAATCAGAACAAAGCTATTAATGTTGTTAACAACAATGTTGGAGTTGTTAATACAAAAGTTGATAAAATCAAAGAAGATATTGTTGTAATTAATACCGAAATCGGTAATCTTAAACAGGAAATGATAGGCGTTCAGGCGGAAATTGCGAGCATAAATACTCGTTTTGATTCCGAAATTAGCAGAATCGAGAAAAGTGTAGGAGAAGCAGTTGCTCCGATCATCGAGAATAAGGTGACGGAACAAATTCAATTAGTGAAAAAAGAGGATCAACAGAAGGTGGAAACTTTAAAGGCTTTAGTGTCCGAAGTAGACACTAAAGTGAGGGAGCAGGCTAATACCTGCGAAGAGAAAAAGAGGGAAGTGGAAACGCTTGCGACAACCACTTGCCAAGTAATTACGAGAGTGTCGGAATTAGAAAAGAAACTTGACGAAAAACAGAGCTATGTGCCAATCTGTGCACATAGTTCGGAATTGTTGACGAAAGAGGAGCGGTTCGACCCCTTGAAAAAAGGCGGTATACACGCGACGGATTTCATTAAAAATTGTGAAAGAGTTTTACCCAGATCATGGACTAATGAGAGAAAAATTAATGCGGTTATTGATGTGCTGGCTGGTGATGCCAAGCGTTGGGGCTTAAACCTCAACATTACGAACCTGACTTTTGACGAGTTTAAAAATTTGTTTCTGGCTGAATACTGGTCAGAGCAAAAACAGCAAAGTGTCTGGCGCGAATTTGTCGTATCGAGGCCTTTCGATGCGAATTCGCGCGGTTCGATGAGGGAGTTTTGTGAGGGCTGGATCCGCAAGTTGGAATATTTGCGTGATCGTCGCACGGAATCCGAAATAATCTGGGAACTCTACAAGAAGCTTCCAGATGATACAAAACACTACGTAGGAAGCAATTACAGGACAATCAATGATTTCCTGGAAAGAGTTGAGGACGAGGACAATTGGCGCAATAATCGCGACAGTGGTAGAGGCCGTGGTAACAACAACGGGTACCACCCCAACCATAACAACGATAACCATGGGAATAATGCATACCGCAGCAATAACAATAATGGTTCGGACCGTAATAACAATCGGTACAATGCAAATAATAACAGGAATGACAGAAACGAGTATCATACTAACGTGATACGGGCTTCACAGAATAGTAATAACGCCAGAGGGTGTGATCAGCCGCCTCAGCAGCATCCGGGGAGCGTATCTGCTGGGACGAGACAGGGAAACCATTAGCCGCGCCGGTGAGGGGCCGAGCGGGCGTGGAGAAATTTTGGCGGCCCAATAACAGGAGAAAACCCAGGTGTCGCCGTTATGAAAATTCCGTGTGGAATAATCAACGGCGGGACAGTGTGCCAGTGTTAAGAGAAAGGAGTGCGCCCACAAGTAGTAGATCAGCTGTATACACGGCAGTAGAAAATACATTCGCTGTCAGTGAGAACAATTTAAGTAGTGTTCCGGAAATCGATCATAAAGTGGCAGCTGTAATACCCACAGCGGAACTGGAGATTGAGTTTAATAATGATTCACAAGTGTTGAGAGAAGATCAGATGTCGGATAACACGTCCGTCATCGAGCGAGGGGATGCAGAGAGGGATGAGGTCTGGTTAAGGCAGTTCGGTCGCTTATACGACGAACTAAGAGATTATAGGGGTCTGTATGGGAGAAGCGTTTATGGGGAGCGCGTGCAGGATTTTCCGCGTCTCGTCCCGCAGGAAGATAGTGTTTGTGAAATGATAGAAAGTTCTGGCCCTAATCGGCAGACTTTACTAGAAATAGTTGATGTTAAGGGGGAGCACGAGCAAGATTCGTCGTGTTTCGTCCCGCAGGAGTTAGATGTTGAAGTAGTAACGGAAAGTTCTGGCCCTAACCGGCAGACCTTACCGAAAGTTTCAGTGGTAGAAGTAGCCGATCCATCCGACGCAAACCTCCAGTTTAAACATTGTGAAAGTATTAAGGAGAAAGATTACGAGAATTTTAGTGGCAGCCGGACACGATTGGTAGAAAAGCACGTAGATTACGGCGTGTATGAGGTTAGGGCTGACGTTATACGGTCGGACGATAGCAGTGGGGGTTGCGCAGATCCAGAGGAAGTAATTGCAGATACTACTGAGCACATTCCTCCAGGTAGATTGGCAGATGAGATCAATCTGACCAAAGAGGAATCAACGAAGGTGTCAATTAGTAAATTGATAGCAAAGCGACACTCAATAGTTGACGAGTTACAGGAAAAGGTTTCGGTATTGGAGGCGAAGCTACAGACTAAGCCTCAGGACAAACGTGTTGAAATTAAAACTGTAAGTGAACAGAGGCTGAAAAAGCCGCCAGATAAGCCGGATTTAGGATCAAAGCCGGGTGGTTTTTTCTGGAATGACCTGGATATAGACGAGGATTTACTGTGGGAAAATAAAGAAACAGTCGAGGACAAGTGTAGACAGATAGTAGTGTCTGTTAATATGCACGACCTACAACTAAACGTGTTGATTGACACCGGTGCAGAATTGAGTGCTGTATCTGCGAAAATATTTGAGTTACTGAAAGACAGATCCGGCATCGTAGTTATGCCAGTAACAGGAGTGAAAATTATCGGTGCTACTCGGAAGGCCAGTAACCCAGTCACAAAACACATTTTTGTCAACTTCGAGATATGTGGGGCACGATTTGAACAAGAGTTTGTCGTCGTGCCAGACTTAACTACGGAAGTAATTATCGGGTTAGATTGGCTATTAAAGTACCGTGCAGTGATTAATTGCGAAAGCAAAACTTTTACATGTACGTCACTAGATAAAACGATAGTAGTTAGTTTTGACGAGGCAGGAGACGGTGTGCACAGGCGATACCAGCCAATACACATTGTTAACTGGCCGGATGACATTGACGTAGGAATGAATTTGAACTGCCGTAACGTGAGGAATCTCGGCATTGACAAAAGTGTAGAAAGTGAAATGGAAGAGATAATCAAATTCCCTCCACGGATTGACATTAGTATTGGTGTGAAAAAAGATCGTTTGCGAGAAGTAATGAAGCTAAAAGCCGATGCTCGCATACGTCGTCGTGACGCTAAAGCGCGTTTTGCTAAGTTTGCAATTGGAGACTTAGTACTTGTAAAAGCTCATGAGAAATCGAGCGAGATAGACAATGAAATCTCTAAATTTAAGTTTGTTTATAATGGACCATATAAAGTCATTGGTATACCTCACACAAATGCTTATTGCTTAGAGTATCCAAGCTCTGGAAAACGATTAGGTATACGGAATATTGTAGACTTGAAGTTGTACCAACCTAGGATCGATTAATACCACACAATGGATAATTTGTACAGTATGTAAATATAGAGTGTAAGATTTAAGGATGTGCCATGTTACGATGCTTTTGCCTGACCGAGAGGTCATTAAAGAAGTTGTAATTAATAAGTAATTAATTTTGACTAAATGATTTAAGAGTAACTGATTAGTAATCATCTGAAAAATCCAAGCTGCTAGTTTAAGTTTTCAGCTGAATCACAGTAGATTAAGGAATGTAAATATGATTTTGTAACTTTCTGTAATATTTCATGAATGTGTGTTTTTATTAGTCATTGCCGATGTACTTAGACGCTGTTTTAAGTTTCAGGCTAGTACATGCGTGTGATGATGGACAGTGTTGAGTTATCCACTGTGATAGTGTTTATGGACTCCTTGAGATTACTCGGGAGTGAGTTTTTCCGAAAGAATTCAGTGAAACGGACGTTCTGGAAACGCCGTTACAAGGGCGAGTGAGATCAAGCGTGCCGCACAGGCGGGCGCAACAATACTTGCGAGGCGAAGCCGCTGTCGGCTCTTGTGCCGCTATCGGCTCTTGTGCCGCTGTCGGCATCCTTTGTACTTGCGAGTACGGAAGGTGGAGTTGTTTTTCTTCCCGGACAGCTGATGTGAAAGAATTCTGCTGTCAATATTTATGTCTTATTTTATCTGCTGTATATTATTTTCTTGTTTAGCGTTAATTGGACATGACGAGAATATTAATTATGAAAAGGTTACATAAAAATGTGTATTCTATGTAATTAATTATTAGTTTGCGTATTTTGATATACCTGTTTTTTATGACCATGTACTCTGATCAATTTTGCAAATAGTATTCCAATTCTTATAGTGTTACGAATTTTAATGATTTTGGAATAGCTAAACCATCTTCTATGTTTCCTATGAATTTTGATATGTTGTCAACCTGTTTTATTTTGTGCAAGATGACAGAGTGGAATAAGATTAGGAGTGTCTCCACTCAATTATTATTGTCTAAAAATTGGTTTATGGTTAATTAGACGAATGCTAAATTTTTTTGATGTTTTGAGCATATGCATTTCCGCTGTTTCTTTTTTGGGACATTTTCTGAGTCTGTTTACGTTACACGAACATCCTCAGACAATGTGGGGCGCGTGTAACGCCGGAAATGCATATCCTCCTATTTCCATCTATTGTGCTATTATTTTCTTTCCTTGCTTTGTTACCTCAAGATATGACATTTCTGTCTCTTTGTATATTGTAACTGTTTTACTATTTGTACATTTATGCATTTATGTCGATGTATAATTGGTTTGTTTCGTAAATATTATTTGTATTTCTACGCTGGGTCTTGCCTAGGGAAAACTGCTATCGAACGATTACATCGATAGGTCGTGTGAAGAATCAAAGTGTGTAGGATCTTTGGTAGGGTGAACTCTGCCGCGTGGAGCGCGGGCTGAGCAGAAAGAGTCTGGCGGGAGTAGCGAGTGGAGCAGGTGTGTTGTGTGACGCTCCCGCGAGTTGCCGCGCTTTCGGGGTTTGGCAGCATGTAATTGCGCTCGACTTGCGATGATAGTTTCTGACATGATGTCGCGGACGGGAAACATTAGCTGGCGCACATCAAGAGCCCGTTTTGTCTGGTGACCGTGTCGAGAAGAAGGCGCGCCAACATCCAGCTTCTGCAACAGCGACGGCCGACAATGAGTGACTGTCGCCACTCCTCGACCGACGGCTTCAAACCTTCAATCAACCGACAAGGAAGACTGGACGCACGTAAAGTTTTAGAACTGTATGGCAGACCTCAGCTTTTCAAACTGTTCCATTTTCGTCAATATAATTACAGCAACTTAGCATGAACTTTCGTTGCTCATTGTCCCAATTGCATTACCAAGCAGAGTCCCTTCCTTTTCCGAAATGAACCCGAGTGTCGTTGAGATTCAAACGCCAGCATTAAAGTAATATAGCTAACTCGTTTTCATTGCTTTAATTTCAAAGTTCAATTATGGCATTAATAGCTGGCTACAATATTCAGATTACACAAGCACGAATTAAGAGTGCGAGCTTTGTTACCGTATTTTAGCTTACCTGTGACTGCAGCTCAGCTTGGTACGTACTAAATTTTACTATTGTTAATTGTTCAGAATCATTTAATTCAAGTTCAAAGTTAAATCTCTTCTTTCTAAATTGCGTAGATTCAAGTAGCTTTTGAAATGATTGTTGAGGTAGTCCAAGACTAACCGTATTTTACTGAATTTCGATGTGCTTCAGAAAGAAAGCTCACTATTAACTTCAGTCACTAAATTAACTTTCGATTTTCCGGTTTTATTAATTCTTTTGCTAAATTAAGTCAGTGTGTAGCGAAATTTATTACTTCTGACAAACTTTCAGTTTTCACACTACACGTGTCAACCTTCAGTTGCCACGCTTCTAGTGCTAATTATATGTGTAATAACCTTTCTTTTTCAGTTACTATAGTAATTGTCCTTAGGATTGGCGACTGTGATTTCCCCCAAATCTCAAATACCTAATTACCGCTAGTTAATTGTTAACGTAATGGCTGCACATTTACTTTCTTTATTAACTTTACCCCTTTTCAAAATTAATTTCCACCAGTTTCATTAGCACTTTTCCTTTCATTTAGATGTAACCCTTCCCTCCCTCTTTACCGACAGATTAACTTCGGTGACGATTGCTTTTCCAAAATTCCCATTAGGTACACGCGGTTTCATTTTTTTACGGTCATTAAGGTCGGTAAGTGAGGGGGAGGTTACAAACTTGGCGGCAAAATATCATATATTTAAGAATACTCGGTGTTGGTCACAGGAAAACCTCCCCAACAGCAAACCACCGAAACGGACCACCACAACATAAATGGACGTGGCTTGGGTAGCTGAAACCACTACTCAACTTTTACACCCTTGGTCGGTGAACCACGAAGCTCGTAGCGATCGGACAGTTCCACACACGCTCCGACACTGTGCAGGGACTGCCAGCAGACCTATCCGACTGCACCACGCGGAAATAACTTCCCTGGTCGACAGCAACCGACCGACTCACTGCAGACCCCGTAACCGGAAACTATATGCACAAAACCAAAGATGGTGCACGGCGCAAATATCGAAGCATATCATTGCTGCCACACGTAGAAGGAAGAAGAGCCATGATGTAACCGCAACAAGGGCGGGAAACCAAACACAGATAGACAGCGAAGTTCACTAAAACGCATAGTTGGGCGTGAGCACGGCTCACTCTGTTCCGAGAGTTCCGGAACCTGTACAAAAACTGGAATAGAGATCAACATGGACATCATTTCCGCCCTTTTTATTGCTCATGAAAACCACACATTGGATGTTGTACCACCATGCAGAGAGACGTTCTGAGGGTGTGGTCCAGATTGCTGTACACACCGGTATCTCTAATACTCAGTAGCGCCCCTCTTGCATTGATGCATGCCTGTATTCGTTGTGGCATGCTATCCACAAGTTCATCAAGGCACTGTTGGCGAAGATCGTTCCACTCCTCAACAGTAATTCGGCGTAGATCTCTCAGAGTGATTGGTGGGTCACGTCGTCTATAAACAGCCCTTTTCAATCTATCCCAGGCATATTGGATAGGGTTCATGTCTGGAGAACATGCTGGCCACTCTAGTCAAGCGACGTCGTTATCCTGAAGGAAGTCATTCACAAGATGTGTAAGATGGTGGCACGAATTTTCGTCCATGGAGACGAATGCCTCGCCAATATGCTGACGATATGTTTGCAGTATCGGTCCGCGGAGGATGGCATTCACCTATCGTACAGCCGTTACAGCGACTTCCCAGACCACCAGCGGCGTACGTAGGCCCCACAAAATGCCACCCCAAAACATCAGGGAAACTCCACCTTGCTGCGCTCGCTGGACAGTGTGTCTAAGGCGTTCAGCCTGACAGTGTTGCCTTCAAACTCGTCTCCGACGATTGTCTGGTTGAACGCATATGCGACACTCATCGGTGAAGAGAACGTTATGTCACTCGTGAGCGGTCCATTCGGCATGTTGTTGCGCCCATTTGCACCGCGCTAAATGGAGTCGTGGTTGCAAAGATGGACCTCGCCAAGGACGTCGGGAGTGAACCTGAGCATCATGCATCCTATTGCGCACAGTTTGAGTCGTAATACGACGTCGTATGGTATCGTTGCTGTCAGGGTTCCTCCGATCCATAATCCGTAGGTAGCGATCATCCATTGCACTAGTAGCCCTTGGGCGGCCTGAGCGAGGCCTGTCATCGATAGCTCCTGTCTCTCTGTATCTCCTCCATGTCCGAACAACATCGCTTTTGTTCTGTCTGAGATACATGTTATTTCCATTGTTAAGAGCCCTTACTAGCACAAAGTAACAATGCGGACGTGATCGAACAATCGAACAGCTGTATTGACCGTCTAGGCGTTGTTGAACTACAGACAACACGAGTCGTGTACCTCTTTCCTTGTGAAATGACTAGAACTCATTGGCTGTCGGACCCCCTCCGTCTAATAGGCGCTGCTGATGCATGGTTATTTAGGTCTCTGGACGGGCTTAGTGACATCTCTGAACTGTCAAAGGGAATGTGTCTGTGATACAATATCCACAGTCAACGTGTATCTTCAGGAGTTCCGGGAACCGGGGTGATGCAAAACTTTTTTTGATGTCTGTATTTGAGCAACCGGTTTCGACGCTACATCACGCTATTTACAGGCTCCCTGACAGGCGTCTAGGAAGATACCCACCTGTGGTCCAGTCAAAATAGGGGCCAGGATACAGTGACTGGTATCCACAGATCATCAGTTAACGACTGTCGGCATGAGAAGATAGAATGGAGCTCTGTGTCAAAAATTACTTGGTGCTACAGATGGACGTTGAAAATTAGGTGGACTGATAAGGTGAGGAATGAGGAGTTTGTGTGCAGAATCGGAGAGGGAAGGAATATGTCGAAAACACTGGCTAGAAGGACAGGATGATAATACATCTACTGAGATTGGAATACATCCAGCAAATACTTCAGGACATAAGCTGCAAGTGCTGCTTTGAGGTGAAGAGGCTGGCACAGGAGACGAATTCATGGCGGGCCGCAACAATCCATCAGAAGACTGAAGACAAAAAACAGGAAAAACAATTGTTCCATAGAATTATTGTTTTATCGAAGAGATGTGGAACGAGTCAGTTTACAGTGTATGTACACATGATTACTCTTAACATTAATTCCCACTTGTGCAATTATACTGCCTCAGGCATGGATGTCTGTGATGTCCTTAGGTTAGTTAGGTTTAATTAGTTCTGAGTCGTAGGCGACTTATGACCTCAGAAGTTAAGTCGCATAGTGCTCAGAGCCATTTTTGCAATTATACTTTTGCTGACTATTAGTTTTTAAGAATAAATTCGCAACGGAGTAGATGAATCTGTCCAGGAGAAATGATTTTAAATTAGATTCGAATCTTGCTTCGCTACCTGTCAGACATTTTATATTATTGGGCAAGTAATCAAAAATATTTATTGCTGCACCTTGAACTCGAGCCACTTGCAGCTTTGACAATTGATAATAAAGGTCATTTTTCCCTGTAGTGCTGTAGATATGTACTCATTGTTCTTCCCAAATTGTGATGGATTATTTACGAAAAATTTCATTAGTGAAAACATGTATTGAATGCCTAACTCCTTGAAGAGGTGCCCATATGATGTTCATGGGTTAACACCACATATTCTTCTTACCACTTGCTTTTGCGCAATCAGTATTTTCTAAGTGTGATGATTTACCCAGAAAATTATTCCATACGAGATTATTGAGTTGAAATCCCAAAAGGTTGATACTTTTGTTTCCAAGATTAGCAGTTATACGAACAGTAAGTGTAGCTGAACCTAACTGTTTGATAAGCTCAACAACAGACTTCTACCAGTTCAAGTTTTTTCATCGATAGATAAACCCAAATATTTGGAGCATTCTACTCTGCTTTCTGACTGCTGCTCAAGTGCTACGTCAATTGTTGGTATAGCAATATTTGTTGTATACAACTGAATGTAGAGTCATTTTATCAAACTAATTCTTTCAGAAATATCATTTACTAAATTTTCCATTCTTTCTCTTTAATGGGTTTTGTTATAACACTATAACCATCTGCAAAAATTACGTGTTGAATGTTATGTTCAAATTTATCCACATAAATGAGGAATAAGGATGGATCCAAAATTAAATCTTATGGAACTCCCTTTGTGATTGTTACCCTAGTCATTAAAGAGTCTTAAGAAACTGCCCTATAACACGAAAAATAAGTTATATTTTTTGATTGAAGGTTTTGTTCTTTGCAGTCAAGCAATACACACTCTCAACAAGTTTGTATTTTAGTTTTGGTCTGGGCACCCATCTGCTACAAGCCGTACAGTGTCTTTGTCTTCTAAATAGGCGGTTTTAGATTTACACGAGTTCTTCAAATGCTGCAGAGGCTATTTCATTTGGCAACTTCTTCGTTTTATGCTCTGCCCAAGAATAAGATGATACAGTCTCTTTACTCAGAGCTACAGGTCCACTAGAACATCCAGAATGAGTGTCAAATTAAAGCAGTTTAGTTACTTTGAATGGTGTGTGCGTTGAACTGGCTGGAAGTTTTCGTAATGACATGTTTTTCGCATATCATATGACAATACAGCTACATCATTGTCTAATTTTTGCAGGGCATGAAAAATCCTGATGTAAGTGCTTTGTGTACAGATAACTCTGTTTTCAGTTTGTTGCAGACACAATTAGAACACACTGCTCTTTAACATGTCTCTAAAAATGTCTTCTGCTTGTATGATCACGTGACACAATTAAGCCCTGTGATTGGTGCTCGGTGGAGGTGGCTGTTTCTGACACTAACATGTTTTAGGGGCACTCGATTTTGTAACCAAGAAAAATGTTTAAAAGTGGTTTTAAAATGATTCTGGCCGTTTTTGCCATCATAGAATACACGATTCGATTCCCTATGTTATTTGCTCTTGAAATCTCTTATTATCTCAAATTGTAAAAATCTGGAGTTAGCCGTCTTTGTAGCTGGACTACAGAACTATTCTTCATATTTGTAATTTGTGGCACGAGCGGATTTAACAAAGAACTCCCCCTTTTCTTTGAGACATCAAGCTTCTGACTGGTTTTGATGGGGCCCATCGGGAATGCTTCTCCTGCGGCACCATCTTAGACTCAGAGTAGCACTTGTAACGTACATCCTCAACTACCTGTTGGATGTATTTCAGCCTCTGTCTTCCAGTACAGTTTCACCCTCTACAGCTTCCTCTGGTACTACGGAGATTAATCTCAGATGTCTTAACACGTATCCGAGCACCCTGTTCCTTCTTTTCGGTTGTGCATTCCATATATGCCTTCCCTCTCCGATTCTGCACACAACCTCCTCATTCCTTATCTTACCAGCCCACCTAATTCTCAACATTCTTCGTAGCGCAACACTGCAAATGTTTCGATTCTCTTCTTTTCCGGTTTTTCCACATACTTTGTTTCACTAGCATACAATGCTGTGCTCCCTTCAAGACCTATTTTTCATACTAGTAAGTTTTCTTGACCAGGAATACCATTTTTGGCAGTGCTAATCTGCTTTTTATGTCCTTCTTGCACCGACCACCATGGATTATTTTTCCGCCTACGTAGTAGAATTCCTTAACTTCACCTACTTCGTGATCAGCAGACCTGACGTTAAGTTTCTCCCTGTTCTCATTTCTGCTACTTCTCGTTATTTTCGTCTTTATTCTGTTTACTCTCAATCCATATCCTGTATTCGTCACAGTGTTAATTCCATTACCAAATCCTGTAAATACTCTTCCTTTTCGTCGGCGGATCTTACCCGTCTTTCACTACAGCTTAACCCACATTTACTCAGAATTTCAAACATCTTGCAACATTTTACATTGTTGAACGCTTTTTCCAAGTCGACAAATCCTTGAATGTTCTTCACTCTTGCTTCCATTATCAACCGCAACGTCAGATTTGCCTTTCTGGTGCCTTTATCTTTCCTAAGCCAAAGCATGGGCTGTTACCCTAATGGTGCGATAATTCTCGCACTTGTCGGCTCTTGGGATCTTGAGAATTGTGTGGATGGTATTTTTCCAAAAGTCAAACGACACATACATACAGACACATACATTCTACACAATAACATGAGTAGTCTTGTAGCCACTTCCCCAATGATTTTAGAAATTCTAATGGATATTATCTACTCTTCTACCTTACTCGATCTCAAGTCTTCCAAAGCTCTTTTAAATTCTTATTCTAATACTTGACGCCTCTCTCTTCTATATCGACGCCTGTTTCTTCTTCTACAACGTCATCAGGCAAGTCTTCCCCATCACAGAGGCCTTCAATGTATTCTTCCCACCTATCCGCTTTCTACTTTGCATCCTTTGCGTTTAACAGTGAGAGTCCCTTTGCACTCTTAATGGTGCCACTCTTGCTTTTAATTTCGCTGAAGGTTCCAGAATGAGATTTTCACTCTGCAGCGGAGTGTGCGCTGATATGAAACTTCCTGGCAGATTAAAACTGTGTGCCCGACCGAGACTCGAACTCGGGACCTTTGCCTTTCGCGGGCAAATGCTCTACCAACTGGCAAAGGTCCCGAGTTCGAGTCTCGGTCGGGCACACAGTTTTAATCTGCCAGGAAGTTTCATATCAGCGCACACTCCGCTGCAGAGTGAAAATCTCATTCTGGAAACATCCCCCAGGCTGTGGCTAAGCCATGTCTCCGCAATATCCTTTCTTTCAGGAGTGCTAGTTCTGCAAGGTTCGCAGGAGAGCTTCTGTAAAGTTTGGAAGGTAGGAGACGAGGTACTGGCAGAAGTAAAGCTGTGAGTACCGGCCGTGAGTCGTGCTTCGGTAGCTCAGATGGTAGAGCACTTGCCCGCGAAAGGCAAAGGTCCCGAGTTCGAGTCTCGGTCGGGCACACAGTTTTAATCTGCAAGGAAGTTTCGCTGAAGGTTGTTTGACTTCTCTATATGATGAGCCAGTCTTCCCTTTCTTTTTCGATTTCTTCATTTTTTCATGCAGACATTTCGACTTTTTTCCCTTCACTTACTCTTCCTTTCATTCATAAGTCATTTCTATTTCTGTATTCCTGAATTTCCATGAATGTTTTGGTACTTCCTTCTTTCGTCGATAAACTGAGGTACTTCATCTGTTGTTACTCGCGGTTTGTTCGCAGTTGCTTTCCTTGTATCTACGGTTTTCTTTCCAACTTCTGTGACTACTCTCTTTAGAGAAGTATATTCTTCTTCAACTTAATTGGCTTGTTAGGTTTCCCTAACTGCAATATCTGTAGCCTCGGAAAACTTCAAATGTATCTCTTCATTCCTTAATACTTCTGTATCTTACTTCTTTGCGCATTGTTTCTTTCCGACTAATCTCATAAACTTCAGCCTGCTCTTCATCACTACTAAATTACGATCAGAATCTATATCTGCTTCTGGGTGCGCCTTACAGTCCAGTATCTGATTTCGAAATCTCCGCCTGATCATGATGTAATCTAACTGAAAGCTTCCGTATTGCCAGCCTTTTCCAAGTATACTTCCCCCTCTTGTGATTTTTTAACAGAGTATTCGCTATTATTATCTGATATTTATCTCAGAATTCAGCTTGCCTTTCTCCTCTCTCATTCCTAGCACCAAGCCCTTATTCTCGTGTAACCCTGTATTCCACTGCTTCCACTACAACCGAATTCCAATCGCTCATTAGATTTTAATCTCCCTTTACGTACTGAATTACCCGTCCCATATCCCTATATACTTTCTCTATCTCTTTATCTTCGGCTTGCGACGTTGGCATGTATACATGAAGTACTATTGTTGGTGTTCGGTAGCTGTCGAGTCTAATGAGGACAACCCTATCACTGAACTGTTCACAGTAACGTCACTCCCTGCCATATCATCCCATTCATAACGAATCCTACTCCTGTTATTCCATTTTCTGCTGCCGTTGATGTTACCCTATACTCGTCTGACTAGAAATCCCTGTCTCCTTTCCATTTCACTTCACTGAGCCCCACTATATCTATACTGAACCTTAGCATTTCCCTTTTTTGGGGTACATGAAAGGAGCTGCCCCGAAGAGTGCGACTGAGAAAAGCAATCGGGCGTACCGTGGGCGTCAACAAATGACGGATGATCCTTTCGCACCAGAAACACCGGTGTACAACCCATTTTTAGGGCCGCAGCTAAGCATTGTCTCAATCAACATAGAATAACATCAGCCAAAGGTGAAATGCTACAAGAACTTTGCAGATAGCACGAATGTACTTGGTATACAGGGAACAAACGGGAGCTTGGCCCTTGTCATCGAAAGACCACTTGATAAAAACGGAAGCACTATCCATACTTCCAAATTCTATCCACAGCGCTCATAGAGGAAAGTAACATCGAAATCTTTGCTATAGAAACAGCTAATTGCACCATTTCGTCTCTCTAGAGACCACTTGGTGAAGAATTCACAGTTAATAAACCAATAAAATTACTAAAATAAGTACGCGAAGATTGCGATTGGTGATTTCAACAGCCATAGTAACAATTGGGGCTACGATAATGAAGATGAAAATGTGGCAGAAGTGTTAGAGTGGGAAGAAATGAATCACTGCACACTAATGCACGATACAAAACTACCTGCATCTTTTAATGGCGTCAGGTGGAGACGAGGGTACAATCCCCACCTCAAATTCATCATAATCAGCGTTCGCCAACAGTGTATAAAGTCTGTCTGTTCTAAAGTACCAGGTTCGTAATATAGACCAATAACGTGTCAATATTTTAGACCTCAGAAAATCTCATTTCGGAGGAAGTTTAGCTTTAGAAAGGCTGATTGGTCGAGATTTGCAGATTTATTGGATACCGAAGTGTCTTCTATAGAACCAATACCAGAACAGTACGACACCTTCACCACGGCTGTAAAGACATGTTCCAAAATATCTGTCCCTCGTGACCGTCGAACATCTCACATCCCTGGTCTCACATCAGACCAGGAGACCTTATTTACAGAATATTGCAACTTCTTTAGAGAAAGCCCTTTCAATAAAAGGAAACAATTTCCACTATCAGAGAGTCAAAAAGGGGAAAATGGATTTTAAAAAAAACCAACAGAAAACCTGGATCTGAAAAAGACAGTCATAAAGCTTGGAGACATCTGCGACGCCTGTGCAGTGATCCAACTAAGACCACTACACACCTAAAATCACAGCAAACTAAACAGCACACCATCTGTTGCTAAATGGGAAGCCCAGCCATAAATCCAAAAAACCAAAACTACGAAGAATTGAGCAAGAGGAGAATAACAATTTTTCGCTCCTATTCACAATGTATGATTTACTGAAGGCTATTAAATAGAGTAAAACTTGTAAGTCATCTCGCTTGGACGATGTACGAATTGAACAAATTAAGCACTTTAGATTAACAACAAAAGAATGGATCCCCCAATTCTTCAATGAATGTATTGATAGATGTCAAATTTCGAAGATGTGTCGGAAGAGCTGAGTACTGCTTTACTGAAACCTAATAAAGAAAGAAAGTCCAAAGAATTTTAGACCAATAGCACTACCAATCATGTTTACAAACCGCTAGAGGGAATGATTTTAAACCGTCTCTCGTATGTTACTGATACCGCCCTTATATCTCAGCAAGCTGGATTCCGCCCTGGTAAAAACTGCGTAGGATAATTACTCAGTCTTACACATTTCATAAAAGATGGTTTTGAAGCCCGTAAGGTGAAAGGGTGATATTCGTTGACTTGATAGCAGCGTACGTCACCGCCAACCTCCAGTTACTAACAAGGTCTATAACCTATTCGAGGACTTCAGCCTCAGCATGTTAATCACCAATTTTCTGCAGAACCGAAGATTCTTCTTTTACCTCCAAGGACAGCATAGCCGATGGAGGCTACAGAAAAATGGCCTACCCCAGGGAAGTGTGTTGGCTCCAGTTCTGTTCAGTATATATACTAACGGCCAACTCATAGTCTCCAGCTACAGGAATTTCTTATATGTTGATGATCTCGCTCTGGAAACCCAGAGCACAAACTTCGATTCAATAGAAATCACCCTAAAGAGTGCTCTTGAAGGTCTGTCAAAATACTACAGAATAAACCAGCTTAAACTAAACCCATCAAAGATACAAGTGTTTGCTTATCATCTGAGAAATAGGGAACCCACCCGCAAATTAAAGACAGATTGGTCAGTGGTTAAATTTAAACACTGTGACACTCCAAAATACTAGGAATAACACTTGACACGTCTCTAACGTTCAAAATACTCTGCATGAATTTCAAATAAAAAATCTCCACCAGGAACAACCTACTGAGAAAACCGGCCAGATCATAGTTGGGCAATCAAGCTGAAAAGTGTGGTGCTCATAGTCGCACATCTTGTAGGTATCTGTTTAAAAGTTTAGGAATTCTTACAACAGCCTCACAGTACATTTACTCAGTAATGAAATTTGTTCTCAACAGTATGGACCAGTTTAAAAACAACAGTAACATTCATGATTATAATACCAGAAAAAAGAAAGACTTACACTACCCTCTACTTATCCTGTCTTTGGCAGAGAAAGGGGTAAAATATGCTGCTATAAAACTTTTCGATAAATTACTGGATGAAATAAAATGTCTGACAGACAGCAGTAACAGTTGAAAAAATATATTGAAATAATATCTTCCTGACAACTCCTTCTATACCATAGATGAATTCTTGAAGAGGACTGAATAAATCTATAGCTATAATATATTCATTTTGTGCCATTTAAGGGATTGGGATAGGTAACAAAAATGTTAAGCTTAAAAAAAAAGAACCTTGACTCGTGTGTGCATTTCTTATGCACTTGACACGTTCCCCACCATAACGGGTACCGTAAGATTGGTCAATAGAACACGTAACTAAGTAACTAACTAAACCATCTGAACTTCTGCAATGGCATTATGCTACTCCGCCGCAAAGTATGCCTGTTCTGAAACTTCCTGGCAGATTAAAACTGTGTGCCCGACCGAGACTCGAACTCGGGACTTTTGCCTTTCGCGGGCAAGTGCTCTACCATCTGAGCTACCGAAGCACGACTTACGCCCGGTACTCACAGCTTTACTTCTGCCAGTATCTCGTCTCCTACCTTCCAAACTTTCGCAGGAGAGCTTCTGTAAAGTTTGGAAGGTAGGAGACGAGATACTGGCAGAAGTAAAGCTGTGAGTACCGGGCGTGAGTCGTGCTTCGGTAGCTCAGATGGTAGAGCACTTGCCCGCGAAAGGCAAAGGTCCCGAGTTCGAGTATCGGTCGGGCACACAGTTTTAATCTGCCAGGAAGTTTCATATCAGCGCTCACTCCGCTGCAGAGTGAAAATCTCATTCTATGCCTGTTCTGTTTGGTACAAGTCAACACATGTCAAACAGGTGTCTATTGAAGTAAACGACGCACGTAGAACTATAACAGGCTGCTTGAAGACAACTCCGTTCGAATTGCTCTACCACTTCATAGGAATTGCACCACCTCCTGTTCAAAGAAAAAATGGCAGCAAACAGGGAAGAACGAAATAGGCACAGGAAAAAGCGCATCCCATAAACGGGAAACAACTAAGCTCAAGGAGAAGTCTTCTCAGAACATCGGAGAAACTAACAACCACTGATGAGGAAGCCAGGCTGCAAATATGGAAGGCTGAGACATCTCACCCTCCTGGTTGGAAAAGATTTTCAGAATATTTACCTCCTGGTCTTGAAGTCCTTGAATAGGCTGAGGTCAGGAGTGGGCAGATCACGGGGTAACTTGGCACTGAAGAAAACAAAACCCAATGCAACTGCGGGGAAAAACAGACTGTTCCACATACGCTTCAGTATCGGCTGTGTCCAGCGACCTGCACAGAAGGGGTCCTTCACAAGGCAACGGAAAATGCAGTGGAGGTGACCAAATTTTGGTCAAAGATTATATAAACTGTGTTGATTTGTCAACAATTGTATAAACTGTGGGTTACGTTTGTTTCTGACACGAGAATAATAGTTTCCCTTTCCAGATTTTCTAGCTTCCTCACCACGTTGAAGCTTATGATATTCCACATCATGGTCGCTTCGCCCTAAGCAGTACCCTCCCGAAGATCCGAACAGGGGACCAGTCCGGAATATTTTGCCAATGGAGAGATCGTCATGACACTTTTTCAGTTACGGGCCATATGTCGTGTCGATACACATTATGCGTCTTTAATGCAGTGGTTTCCATTGCGTTCTGCATCCTCATGCAGTTGATCATTGGTGATGATTTCGCCTTTAGGGGTAGTTTCCCACCTCAATGGCAAGAGAGTGCCCTGAAACTCTGTGCTCTCCCTGCTCTGCTTGGCGAGGCAGTTTGCCGAGTGAGGGTGACGTAGTATGCAACAAGAGTCCGGCTGGCATTGCTGATGGGTTTTATCAATAATTTTGGCGGTGGCAGGGTTCGAACCAGGGGCCAAAGACGTTTTGATTACTAACCAAAGACGCTGCTTCTTGACCACGCGTGCTATAGGTATCATACTCACGAAGTTTCACTCACTGTCAACTCTTGAAATCAATTAGCACGACAGTTATGTCTGCCCTTTAGTGAAAATGAATTCTGACATACAATAATGTACGAAGTGTGACTGCATCTAAATCGCTGTCGTTACAAAATACAATGAACTAAATTATCCAAAATTGTTTTAAATCTTTCGAAGACTTAATTTTTGTACACCTTGTAAGTAGGCTGTTTAGGTTTTTATGTTCGTAACGCCATGTAGCGCTCTGTATGAAAATCACTGACTGCGCTGTGTGCAGTTTGTGGCTGCTCGGACTCATTGTTAAAATATTCACTAGTGTAGTGTTGGTCAGTTGGATGTGAACAGCGCATCGGGTTGGGCAGTTGGAAATGAGCCGCCAGCACTGGTGGATGTGGAGAGAGAGATGCCAGAGTTTTGAGGAGCTACCATAAGCGGATGATCTTGACGTGTGTCCTCCAGAAAAAGAAAATTTGTAAAGATGGATGTCATGAATTGATATATATATATATATATATATATATATATATATATATATATATATATATATATACTCCTGGAAATTGAAATAAGAACACCGTGAATTCATTGTCCCAGGAAGGGGAAACTTTATTGACACATTCCTGGGGTCAGATACATCACATGATCACACTGACAGAACCACAGGCACATAGACACAGGCAACAGAGCATGCACAATGTCGGCACTAGTACAGTGTATATCCACCTTTCGCAGCAATGCAGGCTGCTATTCTCCCATGGAGATGATCGTAGAGATGCTGGATGTAGTCCTGTGGAACGGCTTGCCATGCCATTTCCACCTGGCGCCTCAGTTGGACCAGCGTTCGTGCTGGACGTGCAGACCGCGTGAGACGACGCTTCATCCAGTCCCAAACATGCTCAATGGGGGACAGATCCGGAGATCTTGCTGGCCAGGGTAGTTGACTTACACCTTCTAGAGCACGTTGGGTGGCACGGGATACATGCGGACGTGCATTGTCCTGTTGGAACAGCAAGTTCCCTTGCCGGTCTAGGAATGGTAGAACGATGGGTTCGATGACAGTTTGGATGCACCGTGCACTATTCAGTGTCCCCTCGACGATCACCAGTGGTGTACGGCCAGTGTAGGAGATCGCTCCCCACACCATGATGCCGGTTGTTGGCCCTGTGTGCCTCGGTCGTATGCAGTCCTGATTGTGGCGCTCACCTGCACGGCGCCAAACACGCATACGACCATCATTGGCACCAAGGCAGAAGCGACTCTCATCGCTGAAGACGACACGTCTCCATTCGTCCCTCCATTCACGCCTGTCGCGACACCACTGGAGGCGGGCTGCACGATGTTGGGGCGTGAGCGGAAGACGGCCTAACGGTGTGCGGGACCGTAGCCCAGCTTCATGGAGACGGTTGCGAATGGTCCTCGCCGATACCCCAGGAGCAACAGTGTCCCTAATTTGCTGGGAAGTGGCGGTGCGGTCCCCTACGGCACTGCGTAGGATCCTACGTCTTGGCGTGCATCCGTGCGTCGCTGCGGTCCGGTCCCAGGTCGACGGGCACGTGCACCTTCCGCCGACCACTGGCGACAACATCGATGTACTGTGGAGACCTCACGCCCCACGTGTTGAGCAATTCGGCGGTACGTCCACCCGGCCTCCCGCATGCCCACTATACGCCCTCGCTCAAAGTCCGTCAACTGCACATACGGTTCACGTCCACGCTGTCGCGGCATGCTACCAGTGTTAAAGACTGCGATGGAGCTCCGTATGCCACGGCAAACTGGCTGACACTGAGGGCGGCGGTGCACAAATGCTGCGCAGCTAGCGCCATTCGACGGCCAACACCGCGGTTCCTGGTGTGTCCGCTGTGCCGTGCGTGTGATCATTGCTTGTACAGCCCTCTCGCAGTGTCCGGAGCAAGTATGGTGAGTCTGACACACCGGTGTCAATGTGTTCTTTTTTCCATTTCCAGGAGTATATATATATATAATGTCTTTCGAACACTATTAAGGTAAATACATTGTTTGTTCTCTATCAAAATCTTTCATTTGCTAACTATGCTTATCTGTAGTTAGTGCCTTCAGTAGTTAGAATCTTTTCTTTAGCTGGCAGTATTGGCTCTCGCTGTATTGCAGTAGTTCGAGTAACGAAAATTTTTGTGAGTTAAGTGATTCATGAAAGGTAAAGGTTATTGTTAGTCAGGGCCATTCTTTTTTAGGGATTTTTAAAAGTCAGATTGCGTTGCGCTAAAAATATTGTGTGTCACTTTAGTGATGATCAGAATAAGTAAAGAGAAAACTGTTTGAGTACATTGAGTTTTGCTCAGCTGTTTGAAAATCAATTAACGTAGAAGTTTACCAGCACAGTCATTCATAATTTTTCTAAGGGGACGTTACAACCTTAAACAACTAAATACAAAACAACTGAAATAGTGCATTCCAAGACAGACACAAGTCACATAGTACATTCATCAACAAACATCCCAGGCAAATACTCATACATTTTTGCAAAATTCAAGACAAAATTGAAACCAGCGTGATTGTATTAAGAATACGGTCTTTGGTATGACGTCATACGCGCGTGACTGCGTGTGAGATCGCTCTCTAAGTTTTCATCTATTTTTAGGTTGCAGATATATATCTTAACGGTTTTTGTGTTAATATTTACTGTAGAAGTGACTTATTAGTGGTTTCTTCATTCACCTTTGCCTTTCTTGTGTTGTGCCGTGATATTTGTGAGTGTTTCGTATCGAGCAACATAACCTCTTACCCATGTTTACATTCCGCGCTGACCAGTTGCAGCTGTAGCGGCGCATAGAAAGCTAAGTACTAATTAAGTGCTTGTGTATAGTAGTTTATTTAGGAACTTTAGTAGTCTTCAGCCGGTGTTCTTGGTGTTTTCCGGTGAAATAACTTCAGAAGAAATTTTTGCGAACTGCTTTCAGTTTCGTTACTGTCATTAGACGTTTGATTTTCTTTCTGTGTTAGTATTTTGTTATATTCTCATTTGTTGTTGATTAATACTGTCAATAATAGTAGTTACTTTTCTTGTGGAGCAAGTTTGTGATTATTGTAATCAGTTTTTAACATCTTCTTATTGTAGTAGCGGAACTTAGATAAAGTTGTTTTCTTGTTTCAATAACTGTAAAATTTTACCATGAGTGAGAAGTGTGGGCTTTGCCGTAGGTTCGTGAGTAGTGGATTGCGGTGCGAGACTTGTTCGAAGTATTTTCACTGGGGGGAATGCAGTGGGGAAGCCAGTGGGCATTCTGGTGAGATCCTCTCCTGGAACTGCAGGTTATGCAGCAAGAGTAAGTTGATAGAGGAGCAGGAGCGTAAGATCTGTGCCCTTCAGGTCCAGTTGAAAAACGCACAGGAGGAGCTAGATAGGACGAGGAGGGAAAAGGGGGTTGGGGAATGGGAGCTGGCTGTTGGCAAGAGATCTGCTAGGAGAAGGAGATTTTCAGATAGTTTTACTATTGTTGTTTGTAATAGATTTGACCAACTGTCAGAGTCTAGTGGAGAGGAATCTCTAGTAGCTGTAGATGTAGGAAGTATGCAGCAGACCTCAGCAGTTACGGTGGCTAGGACAGTTGCAAAGTCTAAGAGAAAGAAGAAGGTTCTGCTGTTAGGTAGTTCTCATGGTAGCGGTGTAGGCCAGCAGTTGCAGGAAGTTTTGGGGAGTGAGTACCAGGTCACCAGCATTGTGAAGCCTAATGCAGGATTGGCTCAGGTGACTTTTAACATAGGGGGGTTATGTAGGGATTTTACAAAAGAGGATCAGGTAGTGATTGTGGGTGGGGCTGGTAATAGTATTGATAGGGATGGGGAGTATGACAAAAAAAAAAATGGCTCTGAGCAGTATGGGATTCAACATCTTAGGTCACAAGTCCCCTAGAACTTAGAACTACTTAAACCTAACTAACCTAAGGACATCACACACGCCCATGCCCGAGGCAGGATTCGAACCTGCGACCGTAGAAGTCCCGCGGTTCCGGACTGCAGCGCCAGAACCGCTAGACCACCGCGGCCGGCTGGAGTATGACATAGATGGTGACTTGGAAAAGATAGCCACTCAGACTGGCAACACGAATGTGCATTTCGTGGAACTGTTTCAGCGTCACGATCGGCCTCATCTTAATACAGCCGTCAGGCGTAATAACATGAGACTTGGGGGTGCGGTAATGACAGAAGGCATGAGTTACATTTCAGTGGTGTCGGTGGAGTCTACCAGCAGGACGGGTTTCACTAGACATGGCCTGCACCTCAACAGGTATGGAAAGGGGAGGTTGGCAAAGCTTATAGGTGACAGAATAGGTGGGGGTGGTGGGATCAATCATGGGAAAATTCCGGTAGTTGTGGGTGTTAGAGCTGTACCTTTTTTAGATTGAAGTCAGCTGACAGGTATTCCTGCTTATGGGAAGTCTCTCTAACAAAGAAACCACTTTCGACAAAGCTTAGGTATCCGATTAATGAGGGAATTAGTATATTTCATCAAAACATACAAGGCATTAGAGATAACGTTAGTGAATTACTTATAGATGTTGACTCTGAAATTATTGGTATATCTGAACACTTCTTAAATAAGGAGATAATTCAGAGGCTTCCTTTACCAGGATACAGGTTGGCTGGCAGCTTTTCTAGGAGTTCTTTGCGGTGTGGGGGAGTAGCCATGTATGTGAAAAACGGTATCCCATTTGAGTCAATTGATGTTTCAAAGTACTGCACTGAAAAGGTGTTTGAATGTTGTGCAGGTATGGTTAAATTTAGTGGAGCTAAACTTCTTACTGTTGTTATTTATAGATCGCCAGACTCCGATTTCACAACGTTTTTGCTAAAGCTAGAGGAGGTTCTTGGTTCACTTTATAGGAAATACAAAAAGTTAGTTATATTTGGTGACTTCAATATAAATTGTATAAGTGATTGTGCAAGGAAAAGGATGCTGGTAGACCTCCTTAATTCATATAATCTTATGCAAACCGTATTCTTTCCAACGAGAGTGCAAGGGAACAGTAGAACAACCATAGACAATATTTTTGTTCATTCGTCATTACTAGAAGGGCTTCTGTTAGCAGAATGGTGAATGGCCTTTCAGATCATGATGCACAAATTTTAAGTCTAAAAGATTTTTGTGCTGCAGCGCAGGTTAAATATTGTTACCAACGTTTTAGGAAAGCTGATCCAGTTGCTGTAAAGACTTTTGTAAACCTTATCAAGGAACAAGAGTGGCAAGATACAGTAGACGATAAATATAATGGTTTTCTCAAGACTTTTCTCGTGCTCTTTGAAAGTTGCCTTCCGTTACAACGTTCAAAACAGGGTACCAGCACAAACAGGCAGCCTGGGTGGCTGACTACAGGGATAAGAATATCTTGTAGAACAAAGTGGCAATTATATCAAAACGTTAGAAACAGTCAAAATCTAAATGCAGTAGCCCATTACAAACAGTATTGTAAGGTGCTTAAAGTTATTAGGAAGGCAAAAAGTATGTGGTATGCAGATAGAATAGCTAAGTCTCAGGAGAAAATTAAAACCATATGGTCAGTCGTAAAGGAAGTGGCTGGTCTGCAGAGACAGGTCGAGGATATAGAATCAGTGTGTAGTGGGAATGTCCGTGTTACTGATAAGTCGCATATATGTGCAGTATTTAATAATCACTTTCTGAATATAGCAGGTGAACTAAATAGAAACCTAGTCCCAACAGGGAATCATATAGCGCTCATAGAAAAAAGTGTTCCGAGATTGTTACCTGAAATGCTCCTCCATGATACTGACAAGAGGGAGATTGAGTTAATAATTAAATCACTAAATACCAAGAACTCTCATGGATATGACGGGGTATCTAGCAGAATACTGAAGTATTGTTCCATGTATGTTAGCCCAGTTCTCAGCCATATCTGTAACTTTTCCTTTAGGAGTGGTCGGTTTCCTGACCGATTAAAGTACTCGGTAGTGAAGCCACTTTATAAAAACGGAGACAGGGATAATGTTGATAATTATAGACCTATTTATATGCCATCGGTGTTTGCTAAAGTTATCGAGAGGGTTGTATATACAAGGTTACTGCAGCATTTAAATTCACATAATTTGCTGTCAAATGTACAGTTTGGTTTTAGAAATGGCTTAACAACTGAAAATGCTATAGTCTCTTTTCTCTGTGAGGTTTTGGACGGATTAAATAAAAGGTTGCGAACGTTAGGTGTTTTCTTTGATTTAACGAAGGCTTTCGACTGTGTTGACCACAAAATATTTCTGCAGAAGTTGGAAAATTATGGAGTAAGGGGAGTAGCTTACAATTGGTTCGCTTCTTACTTTAAGAACAGAAAGCAGAAGGTAATTCTCCGCAATATTGAGAGTGGTAATGATGTTCAGTCCCAATGGGGCACTGTTAAATGGGGCGTTCCCCAAGGATCGGTGCTGGGGCCACTGCTGTTTCTTATTTATATAAATGATATGCCTTCTAGTATTACAGGTGATTCAAAAATATTTCTGTTTGCTGATGACACCAGCTTGGTAGTGACGGATCTTGTGTGTAATATTGAAACATTATCAAATACTGTAGTTCATGAAATAAGTTCGTGGCTTGTGGAAAATAATTTGATGCTAAATCACAGTAAGACTCAGTTTTTACAGTTTCTAACTCACAATTCAACGAGAACTGATATTTTAATCAGACAGAATGGGCATGTTATAAGCGAGAGGGAACAGTTCAAGTTCCTAGGCGTACGGATAGATAGTAAGCTGTTGTGGAAAGCCCATGTTCAGGATCTTGTTCAGAAACTAAATGCCGCTTTATTTACCATTAGAACAGTATCTGAAATAAGTGACATTTCAACACGAAAAGTAGTCTACTTCGCATACTTTCATACGCTTATGTCATATGGTATTATGTTTTGGGGTAATTCTTCTGATTCAAAAAGGGTATTTTTGGCTCAAAAATGGGCTGTTCGAGCTATGTGTGGTGTAAGTTCGAGAACCTCTTGTCGACCCCTATTCAATAGTCTGGGAATTCTGACATTGCCCTCACAGTATATATTTTCTTTAATGTCGTTTGCTGTTAGCAATATTAGCTTATTCCCAAGAGTTGGCAGCTTTCACTCAGTTAATACTAGGCAGAAATCAAATCTGCATGTGGAATGCACTTCTTTGACTCTTGTGCAGAAAGGAGTGCAGTATTCTGCTGCATCCATTTTCAATAAGCTACCACAAGAACTCAAAAATCTTAGCAGTAGCCCAAACGCTTTTAAGTCTAAACTGAAGAGTGTCCTCATGGCTAACTCCTTCTATTCTGTCGAGGAGCTCCTGGAAGAGCTAAAAAATTAAGCAAATTCCAGTGTTACATTCTTGATTTTCTTTATTTAAACTAATGACGTGTCGCCTGAATATGTTTCTTATATTTTATTTTATCTGTTTCTACAATCGTGTTATAATTTCATGTATTAACTCGTTCCATGACCATGGAGACTTCTCCTTAATGTGGTCCCACGGAACAATAAATAAATAAATAAATAAAAAATAGAATATTTCTTTTTCAGTTAGCAATAATATTTGAACGTTCAAACAGGCTTCTAGGATGCAATAACCTGTCCCAGATACCTACGATTGAGGGAAATAACGGGATTGCAGGCTTTCTTGGCGGCTTTCATTGATGAAATTTTCTCACGTTAGTGGTCATCTGAACGTGAAATTTCGCGTTCGTGTCCAGTGCCCGCTACCACTGTGGCTCTCACATCAAAGCCTTCCTGCCGTATTTTCGTAACGCCACACACCATGTGGAGCTGAATCGACCGCAAACGTCTCTGCCGAGGTCACAACGAGTGGATCAGTCGTATGCTTCCCGGTAGTCCAGGCGTCGAGTCCTAGCGTTATCTGTCTGTTTCGCCTGCTGCCACTGTAGCTTTCACATCAAAGCGTTCCTGTCGTATTTTTTTTCTAATGCAACACACCATTTGGAACTCAATGGAAACCGCTGTCCTAATTTACAAGATCGTCAGGTACTCGTATTTCCACCGCCTCTTTCATGACCGAATTCTGGAACCCGTTGGCGTGACACACCATCTTTGTTTTTTCGCTCAAGTACAACTGGATCATCACACAGGCACTGGAATTGTAAGTCTAATCAGTGTTCACTGACAGCCACATCAGCTGCTGTCACAAAAAATAGACAAATAATCACTGGCACGTCAAACATCTAATATGTGCACCTCACATAAACTGGCGAACGCCAGCATTCCATCGACTGCACTCGACAAACGGGCCAGAGACGACTCCTCTGTAGCACAGTGGGTGGTGTGTGTGGAATGCTCTTCAAAGCATTTGGTTTGAGGTTACCCTACGCCTCATAGTTACTACACACCAAACTTCTAGCGTGCCTCCAGTGATGGAATATACAGATAAATGTTCACGTTTTGATATAACGTAGAGAAAAACAGTATTTATAAAAATTTCGACATGTTTTACGAACATATTTCGGAAAAATTTTTAATTATTGTGATCTTTCGTTCTGCTGATTTGCTTATTTCCTATTGGTTTTCGGGTTATTGGGCCATCGTCAGGAAACAGATAGGTAGGAGTAAAACGCTGTTGGCTTCAAAACTTTACACTACAATGGCTAACACCATTACCCATAGTCACAAAACTTTTTATTTCACCAAAACCTCTTATTATTGCCTCTTTTCCCTATTTCATGAGCAAATTCCAATGCTTTTAACGTTTTCCAACCCAAAATTTTAATGTGACGTATTTTTCACACCAGGCAATAGACAGTATAAAATAGTGGATGGCAGGACACGTTGTGAACAATATAATTTAACTTAAATTAGTTCCAAAATCTTTTTTATTTTCATTTTTATGCAATATTCTGTGGTGAAGTACGAATGTATTATACCAGCTTACTTTAAAATGCGTTTACTTATAGTTAATACGTATAGTATGAAGTAAATCACTGATTACTATCATACAGCAGAAAGTCACCGTATATATCTCACTTCTGCACAGCCTGGTTATTATATGCTATAAAACAGCAGCTCATTCACTAAAGAGCACATTATGCAAAATTGTTAATTCCTTTTCACTATAAAATATAAATAGCGCAACTGGAGTTATTAGCCAATTCATCAGCTTTTATGTGTGAAACCTTCTGAAACAATTTCTATCTTGATTTAAGCTCAAAAACACTTCACATTTTTGACACCTTATATATGATACCATCTTGAAATATATGTTGCAGCGTCCTCTTGTCTCCTTCCATATAGGCCAATGATCGTTATTGTCCTTCTAGCAGTCTACAACTGGCAGAACTATTGTGGCAGTCTTATTCTTCTCTTTTGATATGTCATCTTTATTTGGGAGTCCGTGCTTTGATACATCTTTCCCTGCCAATAATAGTTCACCCACAAATTCTGCTTGGAATTTGGGCGATGAAATGAGTCGTTCTTGAAGAGACGTGCACTCCTTACAGTATTTGAGCCAACTGTTGACTACCGCAACCGTAATTGTGTGCCAGTATTTGAGCCAACTGTTGACTACCGCAACCGTAATTGTGTGCCTTTATTTTATGTGGTATTTGTATAGTGATTATAGGACGACCATCAGATAAATACCAGCCATACAGGTGTTGTAAGCTGGGATAACAGCTGGTCTTGGGACTTGCCCATATTATCTTTGTGATTTGTCCTAGGTTTTTGCCTTATCCTGGAGCTCAACACCAATGAAATATGACAGCAGAGTAACAGGTTTGTTCTACCATCTCACTACAATGAATCGTCCCGTGAGGTCTACTAGGTTTGCTATTGCTTCTCGTCCTTCAGCCTTCATGTCTTTCTCGTTGGGCAAGGCACAATCTTTCAGCCTAATTACTCTCATTGTTCCAATTAAATAGATGCCTCTATTCAACTGATACTGAAGAAGTATAGCGCTCATGAATTGTGATTTACTGGCAGTGTGTCTGTCAATTTTACGACCAATTCATATGTGAACCCTTTCCATGTTTCCCTCTGCCTTTTCACGTGTATTTATGCGGAACCCTGATAAATGTCAGAGTCATATAAGGTAACAGATTTTCTGCCCTACCTCAAATTTTGAATAACAACCTTACAGTTTCGTTTTCCATAAATTGTTTCAAGCCTTTAAAAGCAATCATTGCTTCATCGACGCTGTGACGTTCTTCTGGAACTTCCTTCGAACAATGTTTTCCTGAATTGATTCAGCCATGTCTGATTTTTCAGAGCTTATCATTAGTTTTACTTTCATCACTTGCTACTAAATTATTTCGAAGTAAATGACGCTTAACATTTTTCATATCTATTTCGCGCCATAATGTTACAGACCAATGGGCGGGCCATTTGGGTCACCCAGTAATAGCGAATGCTAGGCATCTGAGGAAGTCCCGTTTCCAGGTACATGCCTAACATTTGTTCCAGTTCCAAATTGCTTATGTTCACATTTGTTCCAGTCTTTTGTACCCTGTACTTATTTGATGGCTCTACCAAGTTGTGAAGCATAACATCCGTCACCAGAGTTCTGAAATATTCCTGAGGACTCTTTAGTCTATTAGGGGCTGATACAGGAAGAGAAACGAATGGCTCAATGACTGGAAAAAAATCTCCCTTCTTCCACTGTCGTCAATCAAACTTTTCTGCAATACTGTCGTTCCTCTGTATGGACTATTCAACGTCTTCAGCTAAACAGCCTTCAGCACAATTTTCAGCCGAAAATTAGGGGATACTTGTTCATGCCCTGACAAGACCCTTGTCATAACTAGAATTGTTTCATCAGAGTCATCATCAGCATCAACTGAGTACAAATCTTCTAGGTGCCTAACATCAGGATCAAACAGAATATAAAGTGCATTTTCAAATGGATAACTACAAAAGCGAAAAAATTGTCGTTGTAATTTTGATTTTATCACAGTTTCCATTGTTTCATCAAATGAAATAACTTGTGATTCATCCACAACTGTATTACTCATTGCCCAGTGTAACATATTTTTAACATGCATTTTCAACCCCTGTTACGGCACAGTATAGAATAGTTATTCCATTCCCAAACAATATTTACTATTTTTGGTATGGTAACAGAAAATAATACATTAATAAATTGCAACGAACTTCAGTAATATGAAGCAATGAATAGAACAATGTTACCTGACGTGACATAGCTGTTCACAGCAGCGGACGGATGAAACTACCTCGGTGCACTTTGTCCGCACCACTGATTCATATGAAGGCCACCAGCGATCGCTAGCCAGGCGTTAACAGACGTCACGCCAGGCATTAATCAGAAAAGAAGCAAACTGTAGTCTCTTCAGCACTTCAAACCCTGTGTGACTTGTATGTCACGCAGGGAACTAGAGGGTTGAAGATGAAATTGTTCTGCCTCACAATGTCGCAAGAATCCATAAAAAAATAACATTATTTTTATCTCAGCAATGATCACATATAACTACAGAAAACATGTACTCAGGCATTACAGTGCCTCTGGAGTTACTGAAATCGGTGAAGAACGTGGGAGCTAGAAAGTTGTTTAGTGTCTAAAATCTGCGAAACGGGTGACTTGTCATCAATGCTCCACAGTAGCGTTGTCGACATGTTACCAAAGAAGATACGGGTCGATAAATGTGAAACCTATCAGACGATTAATCTGACAAGTAACTCTTTCAACTGCTGACCAAAGCAACACAAGGCAAAAGGCACTGACGGAGAAAAAAATCACAACACCAAGAAGGAGTTGTGCGACGTAAACGAAAGTTGGTAATCGTACTTGTACATGTGAAACATGATATCTATTCAATTTGAAACGTCCCCTTTGAAAAATTAATGAATTACTGTGCTGGTAAACCTCTTACGTTATTTTATTTTCAAACAGCTGAGCAGAACTGAACATTTCTCTCTTTACTTATTCTGATCAACACTAAACTGACACACAATATTTTTAGCGCAACGATATCTGACTTTCAATAATCCCCAAAAAGAATGGCCCTGACTAACGATAACCTATATCTGTCATGATTCACTTACCTCACAAAAATCTTCGTTACTCGAACTACTGCAATACAGCGAGCGCCAATACTGCCAGATAAATAAAAGATTCTAACTACTGAAGGCACTAACTACTGCAAATGAAAGATTTTGATAGAGAACAGTCAATGTATTTACCTTAATAGTGTTCAAAAGTCATCATATATATATCAGTTCATGATATCCAATATTACAAATTTACTCTTTCTGATGGACACACCTCCAGATCGTCCGCTCTCAAAATTCTGCCATCTCTCTCCCCACATCCACCACTGCTGGCGGCTCACCTCCAACTGCGCAACGCTACGTGCTGTTCACATCCAACTGCCCAACACTGCAATAGCGAATATTCCAACAATGCCAACCAGCCACAGACTGAGCACAGCACAGCCAGTGATTTTCATACAGAGCCTACTTACAAATTTCGAACTATTCGCATGAGTGGCGCTAGCAGCGCCTATATGAGGGTGCAAACCAGGGTTGCTTTAATTACACGCTGTAACGGTCATGAGCGTTAGTTACCTTTGAGATTGGACCTGATGAGTTGATGTTAGTCAAGAATGCCTTCAAAGGCGACAAAGATGCTATGATCAACACCTCACTGAGTTCGAACGAGGCCGTGTAATAGAGCTTCGATAAACTGGATCTTCATTCAGTATGCAGGAATACTTGGCAGAAGGAAGCCACTGTACACGATTGTCGGCAGCGATGGTTACGAGAATGTACGGTCACAAGAAGACCAGGCTCTAGACGGCCATGTAGCAATACCGTAGACCAGGGGCGGGCAGGAATACCGCACGTGTGCGACGCACTTGCACGTGTGCAGTTAACAGGTGTTCTGCGTGCACACAGGGGCAAGCTGGGCCACCCGCTTCTCTCCACTCCCCACCATACCGTCTCTCCGCTTCTTCCTCTGTAATGCGTTTTGTTTCCTGGCCTGTTTTATTGAATGAAGGAATAAGGTTAGTGGGAGTGATTGAAAGAAATCGTGGTTTGAAAGAGTACCTATACCTACGATACGTTTTATTTAATTATCACAGGTGGAGTTTACAATACATTTAATGTCTGGAACAAAATTTCTACATACAGACAAACGCAAACAGTTACGTAAATTTTCATTACTGATGTTTGCTCTTAACCGAGACTTATTAATTTTCATAACAGAAAAAGTCTCTCACAACCTTATGTCGAGCCAAACATTGACATTATCTTCGCGACTTCACGATGGAGACGAGGAAACTCTTGCTGTGGAAAGTCGTGATAAAAATCTACTACACGTCTTGCCAAAAGGAACTTGTCTCTCAGACGAGAATTATGCTGTAGAATCTACAGTGCAGATCTATTAATTCCATTTGCAAACTGGGATGAATATCATCTACAGAAACAGCAAATTGTCTCGAGAACTATTCAAAACCTTGGGATAAGTGTGATATATCCCCAAATCGCTTGAGAAATTCCTCTTTTATTGCACTAAGTACGGGAACATATTGAAATTTATTATAATTGCGTTCAATACTAAACTTCCGTTGACCAGCGAGGATACTGCCACGTTTTTGCACAAAGAAAAAATGATTCTCCCATTCCTTTTTAAAAGATAGCAAATCTCCACTTCTCCGTTTCCTTGATTCACTCTGCATTTTCCAGTTCTTGAAATACATCGTTCACTACGTAGTGGTCGCTTCGCTTCAACGTCCGCAGCTTAGCCTGGTACTACACTGCCGCAACCTGCCGGCTGTCGCCACTGCCCCAGTCGACGACTGCACGCGAGCAGCACACGTGCAGCGCTGTGTGCACATGAGCCGCTTGAAACGTTTGCCCACCCCTGCCGTAGACCGTCGTGTTCGGCGTGAGCCTCTGGCGCATTGTACAGAAACTGCAGCAGCAGTTTGAGCAGCAGTTGGCACCACAGTGTCACAACGAACTGTTGCATGCAATGTAAATTGATGGTGGTGGGGAGGGGGAGGGGGAGAAAGGAAAAGAAAGGAAAGGGAAGGAGCTACTGATGTCAAATGCGTCGGGATTTCATGTGGAATCCGCGGCAACGAGTAAAAGTTTGTGCAGGGATTCGAACCCTGGATATCCTGATTCCTAGGCAGTTGTATTAACCACATCGCCACCAGGACACAGCGTTCATCGCAATTGGGCGGTATATCTCGGCACACCTCGCACCTAGCACCTCCTACCCGTTGTTGCCGTGCATGTCCTCCGTGCTCACTACTTTGAAATTGCCGCAGAATTGTCTCTATGGGCAGTGATTACCTCACCTTCGGTGAGGATGCACAGTTGTGTTCGGCCTTCTGCTGGAACTTCAAAGTAACATGCATGGAGGCATCCCCATCTGCTCCTATTCCTTGAACATATCCTCATACTCTAGACCTCCCGCCGCCTTGAGCCCCCTCATCCCCTGGTTGCTACTCTCCTCTCCAACCAGTGCCCTCTGCCGCACCTCCACTGTTGTGTCCCCCCTACCCTCCATCTCTACACCCTTCACCTCCTTTTCCAAGGTGGCTTCTGTCAACTCCTCCTCCCAGATGGTGTCCTCTCTCCCTTCATTTATCCCTCCTATCAACTCTGTTCCTCATCTCCCCCTCCTTTCCTCTGTCATTTCCCTGGGCTCCCTCTTCCTCCCATTCCATTCTCTTTTTTTTCCCTGCCTACCCTCTTTCTGACCCCCTTCTCCCCCCCCCCCCCCCCGAGTCCTTTTGCATACCCCTCCATTGCCTTTCCCCACTCTCTCTCGCGTCTGCCCAGCCCCCCCCTCCCGCCTCTTATGGGTCCTTGTCCTCCGTCGGCTCCTTCCCACCTACCCCCCTATCTTCGTTCTTCCTCACCTACCCCCTTTTCTTTCCCATCATCTGACCAGACTCCACCTGTCTGCCCTCAAATGTGGTGTGTCATATTTGTGCCAACTTCTTAGTGCAGTGTTCAAGTGAATGTTCAGTGTTGTGCATCTTTTCAAAGTGTTGCGAACAGATATCATGCTGTTGCTGGGTGTGATTTTTATATCTCTTGCAAACAGAAACCAGACTGTCGCAGTGTTTTTAATTGTCTGTCTATTGTTTTACCTGTCTGCTTCCTGTGTATTTTATTAGCATGATCAACTCTTTGTTTTATGCCTTAAGTACCACAATTTTCCACTATTTTACCATTTAAGTCACCGATTTTATTTCCTGCTTTTATTATTTATTATCTTCATTTTTTAAACAAATTCTGTAACCTGAAGAGCGGCGTACTAGGATGCTGCCAGCCCGCCCCCCTTCGGGGAGAATCGAAATTCAATAAAGGAAAGAAAAAAGCACAGTGGTTAACGCAACTGACCACTAAGCAGGAGACCCCTGGATTGGATCTCGGTACAGCACACATTTTCACTCGTCACCGCTGATTCGGCAAAATGTTCCAGTGCAGCTGACAGCAATAGTTCCTTCCCTTTCCTTTCTACACCCTCCACCTTCAATTTACATAATATGTACATGTGTGAAAGAACAGTCACCACGCATTCATAGAACTGTTACGAATCGGTGACTTCAAGGACAGCTCCGATCCAGACGCCCTGTAGCGTGCATTCCACTGACACCAAACCAACAACATTTGCGACTTCAGTGGCGTCAAGCGAGACTCATTGGAAGGCGGGGTGGAGGTCTGTTATGTTTTCTGATGAAAGCCGATTCTGCCTCGGTACCAGTGATGGCCGTGTGTTGGTTAGAAGGAGGTTAGTTGAGGGCGTGTAAACAACCTGTATGAGTGCTACACACATTGAACCTACACCTGGAGTTATAGTCTGGAGTGCGGTTTCGTATGAGAGCAGAATCGCTCTCGTGATTATTCCAGGCACACTGATTGCAGATTTGTACGTCACTTTGCTGATCCGACTTGTTGTGCTGCCATTTACGAACAGCATTGCAGAGGGTGTTTTCCAGCAGGATAACTGTTGTCCACATACTGCTGTTGTAACGCAGCACGCTCTACAGTGTGTCGACATGTTGTGTTGGCCTGCTCGATCACCAGATCTGTCACCAATAGAGCAGATATGGGGCATCATCGGATGACAACTCCTACGTCATCCACAAACAGCATTAATCTTAATTTTATTGACCAATCAAGTGCAGCAGGCATGGAACTCTGTATCACAGAGTGACATCCGGCACCTGTACAACACAATTCAGGCGCGTTTCCGTGCTTGCATTCAACATTCTGGCGGTAACAGCAGTTATTAATGTACCAGCATTTCATATTTGCAATGGCTTTTCCCACACTTACATTAACCTGTGAACTTAAATGTTGATCAGTTAAATATGTTACCCAGACAAATTTATTCCCGTAATTTCCTTACTGTACATCAGTTATTTTTTTGTTTTGCGATTTTTGTCATAAGTGTAGAAAGAAAAATTGACGACTAGCAGTTTGCTTTCAAAAAGAGAAATGTTACCAGAGCAGCAATTCTGACATTATGCGTGGTAAGAGAAGGCAGTCTGGAAACGAAAACGAAAATCAGGATCACTATCTGATCAAAAGTATCCAGCATTTGTTAGTGAAATTAATATAGGGTATGTTCACTATGCGTCTTTAGGACGGCTTGAACTCTGCTCGAGAAGCAGTTGGCAGTTGATCGTTGGAGTGCTAACACCACAGTTACAGATTGCGTAAACCGGTTATGTTGGAGACTGATGCAGCGTCTGCAGGGTTGTCCATTGATAGTGAACGGGCCAAATATCTCACGAAATAAGCATCAAACGAAAAAACTACAAAGAATGAAACTCGTCTAGCTTGAAGGGGAAAACCAGATGGCGCTATGGTTGCCCCGCTAGATGGCGCTGCCATAGGTCAAACGGATATCAACTGGTTTTTAAAAAATTTATTACAAATTCGTGTAGTAGGTAAACAAAATGAATGTTTTAGTTGGACCATTTTTTTAGCTCTGTGATAGATGGCGCTGTAATAGTCAGAAACGTTTAAGTACGTGGTATCACGTAACATTCCGCCAGTGCGGACGGTATTTCCTTCGTGATACATTACCCGTGTTAAAATGGACCGTTTACCAATTGCGGAAAAAGTCGATATCGTTTTGATGTATGGCTATTGTGATCAAAATGCCCAACGAGCGTGTGCTATGTATGCTACTCGGTATCCTGGACGACATCATCCAAGTGTTCGGACCGTTGGCCGGATAGTTACGTTATTTAAGGAAACAGGAAGTGTTCAACCGCATGTGAAACGTCAACCACGACCTGCAACAAATGATGATGTCCAAGTAGGTGTTTTAGCTGCTGTTGCGGCTAGTCCACATATCAGTAGCAGACAAATTGCGCGATAATCGGGAATCTCAAAAACGCCGATGTCAAGAATGCTACAGCATAATCGATTGCACCCGTACCATATTTCTATGCACCAGGAATTGCATGGCGACGACTGTGAACGTCGTGTACAGTTCTGCCACTGGAAACAAGAGAAATTACGGGACGATGACAGATTTTTTGGAAGCGTTCTATTTAGCGACGAAGCGTGATTCACCAACAGCGGTAACGTAATCCGGCATAATATGCACTATTGGGCAACGGAAAATACACGATAGCTGCGACAAGCAGAACATCAGCGACCTCGGCGGGTTTATGTATTGTGCGGCATTGTGGAGGAGGGTTAATTGGCCCCCATTTTATCGATAGAAATACAAATGGTGCAATGTATGCTGATTTCCTACGTAATGTTTTACCGATGTTACTACAAGATGTTTCACTGCATGACAGAATGACGATGCACTTCCAACATGATGGATGTCCGGCACATAGCTCGAGTGCGGTTGAAGCGGTATTGAATAGCATATTTCATGACATGTAGATTGGTCGTCGATGCACCATACCAAGGCCCGCATGTTCACCGGATCTGACGTCCCCGTATTTCTTTCTGTGGGGAAAGTTGAAGGATATTTGCTATCGTGATCCACCGACAACGCCTGACAACATGCGTCAGCGCATTGTCAATGCATGTGCGAAAGATGAAATATTCGCTGTTGAGAAGAATGTCGTTACACATATTGCCAAATGCATTGAGGTTGACGGACATCATTTTGAGCATTTATTTCATGAATGTGTTATTTACAAATAATCACGCTGTAGCAGCATGCGTTCTCAGAAATGATAAGTTCACAAAGGTACACGTATCACATTGGAACAACCGAAATAAAATGTTCAAACGTACGTACGTTCCGTATTTTAATTTAAAAAAACTTACCTGTTACCAACTGTTCATTTAAAATTTTGAGCTATATGTTTGTGACTATTACAGTGCAATCTATCACAAAGCGACAAAAGTGGTTCAACTAGAACATTCATATTCCTTTACGTACTACACGAATATGTAATAAAAAGTTGGGGTTGGTATTTAAAAAAACCCAGTTAGTATCCGTTTGACCTATGGCAGCGCCATCTAGGGGGGCCAACCATAGCGCCATCTGGTTTCCCCCTTCAAGCTAGACAAGTTTCGGCCTTTGTAGTTTTTTCGTTTGACGCTTATTTCGTGAGATATTTGGCCCGGTCACGAACAATGGACCACCCTGTCTATCGATTATGATCCTCCCCCCCCCCACCCCTCACCCCCCACTCCATTTCAGGACCAACTAAGATCTGAAGATGGCTCATTGAAGAGCCGAAACTGGTAGCTACACAATAGATTAGATCATAAGGATGGCTGTAGGCGTTACATTTTCTTACAATGCCGGGGTAATTCTTTGAAACGGCACGACCGATTTTCTTCTGTGTCCTTCTGTAATCCTAGCTTCTGTTCCGTCTCCAACGACGTCGTTGTCGACTGGGTGTTAAGCACTGATCTCCTCCTACAGAGATGTGTGGCTGACGAGGAGCTGCTGGAGCGCTGCACCATTTTCTTTTTAAACTGCTACGCACAGTCATTGTGCTAGCTGGAATGCTGGTATCACTTTGGAACTTAGGAGTTATTCCTGCTGCTGATTTCATACGATGTTTTATACCTAGGCCCCATAATATCCGACAGTCCTTGTCTATCAGTACATGAGGTCTGCTTGAACTGTGGTGTTCATTCGCGTTTCCACTTCACAATCACATCACCAAACGTCATTTAGGCAGCTTTAGAAGGGTTGATATGTCTCTGATAGAGTTTCCGGTGACTAGTCCATTATAGAAGTCACTGAGATCTCGTGACCGACCGAGTCTCCTATTACTGGCTCGCTACTGACAATACAATACTCGCCTCTCCTTTTGCACTGGCGTGTCCAGCTTTAGAGGTATCTAGCGGCCAGGTTCGCATTGCACAGGGATATCCAGATGATTCTAATCAGACGGTGTACATTCCTAGAATTTGTGGAATTGTAGAATGCCTTCAACAGTGTAAAGTGGAATAAGATGTCCTTATAAGATTGGGTTTTAAATCAAGACACACACAAATAAGCCACTGCATCTACAAAACCCGTAGTGGAGTAATAAGGATAGAAGGGCAAGTTCATTACTGCTGATCAGATCATACGTCGAAGCACAGAAGGAGACAAAATTAAAAAAAATAGTGGTTAAGAGTTCAAGGGAAAGAGATATCCGTGTTATGATGCATTTCCCACTAGGACGCCGGCCATGATGGCCGAGCGGTTTTAGGCGCTTCAGTCCGGAACCGCGCGACTGCTACGGTCGCATGTTCGAATCCTGCTTCGGGCATGGTTGTGTGTGATGTCCTTAGGTTAGTTAGGTTTAAGTAGTTCTAAGTTCTAGGGGACTGATGACCTCAGATGTAAAGTCCCATAGTGCTCAGAGCCATTAGAACCCACCCGGACGTAAGGAAGACTTAGAAAGGAATGTACGGGTTACTTAGCATGGAACGTGGCTTGAAGATAAACAAAGACGGAAATAGCGAAGACTAAAAAAGAGAGTAACGATTTGTTTATCTTCAAAACTAGAAACAATATAGTAGTGCGAGAAGCGAAATAAATTAGCTATTTACGAAGGAGGGTGCACAGAATGAGCAAAGAAAGGAAACTATAAGACGTAAATTGACAGAGTCGACCAAAATTTTCTTCAATAAAAGAGCTCTGCCGATATGAGACATTGGAATTGAGGAAAAAGCTCGTTAAAGTGTATAAGAATGTCAGAAATAAGTGGACATATAAAGTACAAAATGAAGCACTAAGAAGAATAGAAAGGATAGAGGTCTATGGACACCACCTACCAGAAGAAGGAGCAGGTTAGTGGAAAGCCAGACCAGTGTGGCAAAATAATTAACCAGGTGCTGGAAAGAACAGGAAAAGGGAAAAATGGTAGAGGAAAACCGAAGGTAGTGAAACGCCTACTAAACCCGCTGGGCAGAACAGGTGATTAGGATTGTGAAAAGGGCCAAATAAGGTGTCGGTCAGTTTCACTTTAAAATTGTAATTTATTGTAATTTAATAACATCTTTAAATCAAATTGGCACATAGCCGAACCTTTACAACTACGAGTTTCAAAATCCAGTTCTTTCACGGCTGGAGGCCTACAGACAAGAAATCTTAAAAGCAACAAGATAAATTTCAAGTGACTGAAGAAGACATGCAGTTAAAATTGCAAATCACAGCTAGGCGGAAAGCCTCAAGGCAAAAGTGGATAGAACAAATATATACAAGGTGCAATACAAAAGGCTGAAGGTCACAATTAAATTTCAAAAATTTTAAAATATGTTACCGTAATCTTTCAAGACAGAAGGCCTCAATGTTTTCGCTTAAGGGGAAATTTTGAGAATAAGGCTTTAAGCAGCTGAAGTCCCACAGTTGATTATCCAAAAATTCAAAAATACCTTAACCTTTAAGTTTTCAATGGCCAAACGCACACTAAAAGCGCACACCAAAAAGGAACACTGCCTGAAATTACGTCAGTGGCCAGGCAGGTAACCAGAACACTAACTGCCACAAGGCAGTAAATTCGGCTGGTGCACTTGAATTGTAGTGAACCAATATAGTTAATCCCACTGCACGGTGGCTCGGTTTCACCACTACAAACATTCGGTGTTGCTCACAGGAAAAGCTCCTCAATAGTGAACCACCGAAACGAACAACACAACATGAACGGACGTGGCTTGGGTACTTAAGACACCACTCAACTTTGACGTCCTGGGTCGGTGAGCCACGAAGCTCGTAGCGATGGTACAGCTCCACACACGCTCCGACACTACACAGGGACCGCCCGCGGACCCAGCCGACTGCACCAGACGGACATATCCTCCCTGGTACGCACCAACCGAACGACTGCCCGCAGACTCTCTAGCCGGAAACTATATGCACAAGACCAAAGATGGTACACGGTGCAATATCGATACACATCGCTGCTGCGACACGTAGGAGCAGGAAGAACCACAGCATAACCGCAACAATTGCGGGAAACCAAACACATATACACTCCTGGAAATTGAAATAAGAACACCGTGAATTCATTGTCCCAGGAAGGGGAAACTTTATTGACACATTCCTGGGGTCAGATACATCACATGATCACACTGACAGAACCACAGGCACATAGACACAGGCAACAGAGCATGCACAATGTCGGCACTAGTACAGTGTATATCCACCTTTCGCAGCAATGCAGGCTGCTATTCTCCCATGGAGACGATCGTAGAGATGCTGGATGTAGTCCTGTGGAACGGCTTGCCATGCCATTTCCACCTGGCGCCTCAGTTGGACCAGCGTTCGTGCTGGACGTGCAGACCGCGTGAGACGACGCTTCATCCAGTCCCAAACATGCTCAATGGGGGACAGTTCCGGAGATCTTGCTGGCCAGAGTAGTTGACTTACACCTTCTAGAGCACGTTGGGTGGCACGGGATACATGCGGACGTGCATTGTCCTGTTGGAACAGCAAGTTCTCTTGCCGGTCTAGGAATGGTAGAACGATGGGTTCGATGACGGTTTGGATGTACCGTGCACTATTCAGTGTCCCCTCGACGATCACCAGTGGTGTACGGCCAGTGTAGGAGATCGCTCCCCACACCATGATGCCGGGTGTTGGCCCTGTGTGCCTCGGTCGTATGCAGTCCTGATTGTGGCGCTCACCTGCACGGCGCCAAACACGCATACGACCATCATTGGCACCAAGGCAGAAGCGACTCTCATCGCTGAAGACGACACGTCTCCATTCGTCCCTCCATTCACGCCTGTCGCGACACCACTGGAGGCGGGCTGCACGATGTTGGGGCGTGAGCGGAAGACGGCCTAACGGTGTGCGGGACCGTAGCCCAGCTTCATGGAGACGGTTGCGAATGGTCCTCGCCGATACCCCAGGAGCAACAGTGTCCCTAATTTGCTGGGAAGTGGCGGTGCGGTCCCCTACGGCACTGCGTAGGATCCTACGGTCTTGGCGTGCATCCGTGCGTCGCTGCGGTCCGGTCCCAGGTCGACGAGCACGTGCACCTTCCGCCGACCACTGGCGACAACATCGATGTACTGTGGAGACCTCACGCCCCACGTGTTGAGCAATTCGGTGGTACGTCCACCCGGCCTCCCGCATGCTCACTATACGCCCTCGCTCAAAGTCCGTTACCTGCACATACGGTTCACGTCCACGCTGTCGCGGCATGCTACCAGTGTTAAAGACTGCGATAGAGCTCCGTATGCCACGGCAAACTGGCTGACACTGACGGCGGCGGTGCACAAATGCTGCGCAGCTAGCGCCATTCGACGGCCAACACCGCGGTTCCTGGTGTGTCCGCTGTGCCGTGCGTGTGATCATTGCTTGTACAGCCCTCTCGCAGTGTCCGGAGCAAGTATGGTGGGTCTGACACACCGGTGTCAATGTGTTCTTTTTTCCATTTCCAGGAGTGTACAAGGAGATGACATTAGAACAAGACAGCAAAATATGGAGGGCAGCATCAAACCAGTCGAAAGAGAACTGACTAAAAAATCTTAAACCAGCCCCAGCGGTAAATGAGCACTGTCCATTTAGTTCTGTCGAAGTAGGTCTCCTAGCCCAAAGTCTGCTGCAAATAAAGAAGGAAGGAAGATTAGTGTTTCACTTGCTGTCAACGACGGGTTCATTACAGAAGGAGCTCAAGCTCGAATTGTTTAAAGGATGGTTGAGGAAATCATCCGAACCCTTTCAAAGGGAACATTCCGCCTTATGCCTTGAGCGCTTTAGGGAAATCACAGAAAGCCTAAATCAGAATGGCTGCAAGCAGATTCTTACCGTCTCCCTCCCAAATTATGTCAATTGTGCTAGCGACAAATAAAGACCTCACCTCAATAGATCGTTACTGACATGATCGATCCACCTCTTCCTTGGTTGTCTTCTTGGTGCCTCGTTTCCAAATTCTTTCTCAAGCCACTTTCTAACCATTTCAGCTCTTATTCAAGGACAACGTATCTGGTTCTATTACTTAAGAATTCTTCGAGCCACTCACATATCTGTGAACCTACTCTGCATGCTCGTACTTTCGTTAACAGTCTGCAGTGCAGAACCGTGTCAAACGCCTTTCGAAAATCTAGAAATATGGAATCCGTCTGTTACCGGCTTCATCCATTGTTAGTAGTATTTCATGTGAGAAAAGGACAAGCTGAGTTTCTCACGAGCGATGGTTCGTAAAACCGTGCTGATTCCGGTCTCTAAGAAATTTATTATTCAAACTCAGAACGTATTCAAGACTTACGCAGCAAACCGATGTTAAGGATATAGGTCGGTAATTTTGGAAGATGTGTTCTTTTATCCTTCTTATGTGCAAGGGTTTCCTACGGTACTTTACAGTCACTTGGGACTTCGCGTTGGGCGAATGATCCGCGATAAATGCAGCGTAAGCACCAATGCCGTAGAATACTCCTCGTAGAACCGAACTGGGATTCCATACGGACATGGCGACTTGTTCGTTTTCAACTCTTTCAGTTATTCATACAATGAAGGCTTTCACGACCGGATGTTTCAGTTACCGAGAATTATTCCGGTTTGTATGGCCGTGGTCCATGGAACTCTTCCATCCCAGACGTTTCATCCTAGGCTACGTTGGACATCTTCGGAGGTGTTCCTGATCGTGCTGAGTCTTGCCGACTGACGAGTCTGACGTCGAAGAGCGGCCTAAATACCGTGGAAAGTGGGCGTGGTGTGGATTTCTCGTGATAGCAGAGATAAACCTTGTCAAAGATAAAATATAACTATCAATCATAGTATGTCAAAGATAAAAATTTCTCATCGATTCTGTAGCGCCACTTCCATATATCGCTGAGTTTCGTGGCTTCTTCTTTTCTGTTAAAATTATCCTCATGTTTATATATTTCGATGGCATCTCTATATAGCCGTAGATAATAGTTCGTCATAGTACATAAAACTTCTGTTTCCAAAAATACAGTTAAAAGAAGAGAACAAATTCTCATACCTATAAAATAAGATTACACAACAAGCCAAAGTAATGTAAGTATTGGGAGACTGAAGATGTTATTGGTGTCTTATTCCCTATGAAGAACCCTCCTATCATCAAGTATTGACATGGAATTATACAAGAAGATACAAAAAGTTTATAGTAAGGAAATCGTGAATAATGCAAAAACTCGCTGACAGCTGGAAAACATATTAAATGAAATGCTGCAGAGTAAACTTTGAAGTTGACACATTAGGTAAGAAATGATGAGATGTTAGAAAGAAGAGGCATAAAATATGTATGGAAAACCATTATCACAAGTACAGACAGGTCAGTGGAACATTTGCCTCCACATCCAGATTTTACGTTCGGAGGATTATTCGGATGGAGAGTAATCCGCTGAATTACAGACCAATATTATTAACGTCGATTTGCAGTAGGATTTTGCAACCTATACTGCGTTCGTACATTACGAACTTACCTCGAAGGTTGCGGTCTATTGACACCCCCTCAGTACGGATTCAGAAAAAGTCGTTCTTGTGAAACACAACTCACTCTTTATTCGCACGAAGGAATGAGTGCTATAGACAATCGATCTCAAATTTATTCCACGTTTCTAGGTTTCCGAAACACTTTTCGTTACAATGCTAGTCGGTAACCGTCATGTTCCAAGGAGCCAAGTGTTACGCTCTCGCTGCTAACGGTAAACGGGTGGAAGGTGGCCAAAGGATTTGTCGCCTTAGGAATCTGGACAGGCAAGCAACAGATTAGGCAACACAAGTGCACTTCAAACAAATACATTGTACACAGTTCGTGGGTGAAGAAATACTACTCCGTCGTAACACATGACAGACGCGGCTAGCTATAAGCAAAAGGCTGACAGTATCGATAGGTTATGATACTACACCTCTGATACCGTTCTTCATAAGAGACATCAAATCAAATTGGGTGACTATGAAGTATCGTCTCAAATGTGCGCTTGGATCCATTATTATTTTAGGTGTTAATGAAAGCTGCCCTCTTAATTTGCACGTAATGTTGTCATTTACCGCTTAGTAAAGTCATCAGCAGATCAAAAACAATCGCAAAACGACTTGATTACGGTATCTGAATGGAACGAAAAGTGGCAATTGTCTTTCAACAAGGAAAACTGTTAGGAAAAATTGGACAATCACATAGATAATGTCGTCTGTAAGGTAAACCAAAGACTGCATTTTGTTGGCAGATGAGATGCAACAGGTGTACTAAAAAGATGTCTTACGCTACGCTTGCTCGTCATGTGCTGGAGTACTACTGTGCTGTATGCGATACTAACCAGATGGGATTGACAGAGGGCATCGACAAAGTTTAAAGAAGGCCAGCTCGTTTTGTATTATTGCGAAACAAGCGAGAAAGTGTCACGGATTTCAAAAGCGAAACGGGATGCCAATTACTAAACAAACGTGTTTTTCTTTACGGCGAGATCTTTTTACGAAATTTAAATCACCGGCTTTTTTCTCTGAATGTGAAAATATTTTACGTAGGAAGAAATGATTATCACTTTAAAATAACAGGAACTAGATCTCGTAAGAAAGAGTTAAGTGTTGATGTTTCCACACGCTGTTAGAGAGGGCAACGGTAGAGAAACAGTCAGAAAGTAGGTTGAAGCACCATCTGCCAAGCACTTTAGAGTGAAATGCAAAGTAGTCATATACACGTTGACGTACAGTGGAGGTGAGCGCATGGAGACCATAGGACAAAGGTTATAACACTGCGTGAATGAAGAATATATGAAAGAAAAAAAAATAGCAAGAGATATGATGAGGTGAAATTTAGCATCAAATCATTTCATGTCTACTGCCTGCAAAAAATGTTTCTCATTAACTTCTTTCATTACTGTCGATACAGCAGTACGTCTCATGTGACAGTTTAGCTAATCCATCCAACAATTCCTCTAACAAGTGGAATTAAAATGCATAGAATATTTTGCTCGTAGTCTCCAATTCTAATGGAAACTCTGTTAGTGATGTATATATTCTTCCGCTACACTAATGCATGTTGAATGAGTACCAAGTTTCTAAAGCGTTCTCAGAAGAAATTGTGTTAAAATGAACTCAAAGCTTTTTCATAATCTCTCAAACTAGGCAAAGCTGTAACTCACAGTCATTGCCCTGTCCTAGAATTTCGCTCACGACTTAAAAATGCTACATCTAACATTTAAAATAAGCTTGTTCCCTAAATTTGTGAAAATTTGATGTTTTCCTACGCATTTCGTAAGAATTTTTGTGAATATCTTGTACGTAACGAATAGGAGGCCTATAAACCGATAGGGTTTTTCTGTTTCATTGGCTTAATTTTACTATCTTGTTATAAGCAACTGTTTTATTCCCGTCCTTGAGAAATAATACAAGACGTACCACTTGCAAGAATTGTCACACCATACAAATGGCGTATGACGGAAATTTAAACACACGAGTGTTGTGGACGAAGTGCTCTGATCATCCACGTAACATTTTAGCGCGCCTTGCAATCTATTACAATAGTAATTAGAATAAATTTAGCACTCTGTTTACAAATGCAGTTGTTATTTCCAGCGTCAAATTTGCGCAGCAGCTTTTAGACCGCTGTGTAAGCGCTTGCTGGGCACTGCTATTGTCTGCAACCCATTGTGCAGAGCAAACAAAGACTTGGTTGCAGGGTGACAGGATAATGCTTTTTGCAAGCATCGGCGATTCGGTTCGTATCACATTAGTTCGGTTCCTCTCATCTGTATTGCTCCGAGGCGGCCATAAATATCCGCCGTGGTGATGAAAAAGCCTTGGAAGAAATACTGTAGCTGTTTGCGCAAGTCGTCCTATTTTGCTCCGGACAAATGAACTGTTTTAAATCTTTCTTACAAATGGTGAAATTCACGGAGAGACTACACTACGACAGTCTTCCAAAGATAGTATGAAATTTATTGACAAGCTAAATACGAGCTACAAGAGACTTACAATACAAATGCAGAGCTGACCAGATCACTTTTAGTACTGTAAATGAGAGTCCAAAACAAATAATTATTCAAATAAAAATAAATCTGTGATAAAACACGTTTTCAAATCAGACTAAAAAGTATAAAATGTTCCTCCTACAGATTTCTAACCACACACAGCCAGTTCTAGAAATCTGTGATCGTGAATTTTTAATAGCTAAAAGAATAATTCTAAGGTTTATAACTAAAAACCTGGGACACATGCAACAGACAATAGTTGGAGGTAAACTGTTAGTACATCAATAATGCATTGCATGCGCCCCAACTTTTTCTTTACAGATCTTCCAAATATTTTGATATCTATTAAAATTTCAAAATCACAAATTTTCCGGATTGTTATCTATTATTTTATATCTTTTAATCTGATTTAATAACAGCTTACTTCAAAAATTTATTTTTATTTAAATAATTATTTTCTGCTTTTTAGTCTTGCGCACATGAAATCTTTCAATCTGTTTCAAACGTTTTGATGAGGTTGTAAGGTTGATGCATTAAATTGTTCTGAAAGTGGTGTTGATATTCAAGATAATAAAACCGGGTTAAAAGCTGTGAGCTTCTGGGGAAGTTATCCTTGCATTACTGAGTAACTGTTTCACCAGGTATCCAGTCTAGTTTACCAAATTGCCAACCAGGCTAACATTAATTATAATCTTTTAAAAAAAAATATATATATATATATATATATATATATATATATATATATATATATATAAAAAGAGAATTTAAATGAAAAGAAATAAATCAGTTTATATTTGGACATTTATTTTAACATTGATCATTGTTCCGCCGTTAAAATTTCAGCATATTAAACTTGATTCATAACTAAACTGGTGCCTTATTTAGGAGTGTGAAAATGAAAGTTTGTAATCTTACGGAACACATCAAATATGGAGCCAAGATTTGGAGACTGCGTACAACACTGCATTCATAAAATAACACACAAAGAACTTTGAAACATATGTAAGAGGAAATTAACCACAACCAACCGATTCAATTTTCACCCAAAGAAGTTACGGTCGTAGCGCAATCCTGTCCGTAATGAAATTACCAGACACTGGTATACTGAATTCATACTAATTGTATGTGAAATCTTCTCGAAAAGAACAGCTGAGGGCTACTTTGATGATTACACCACATGCTTCACGTGGTCACCTTGGTTTACACCAAGAGTGTAACTCCACAATAATTTTGATAATTAAAATAAATTACATCGAAACGCAATTTACAAAAGAAAAACCTCGAACTGGTTACTATAGTCATACTATTAACCTGATGGGTCAAACAATTATATAAGCACGTGGCACTGGTCTCACAAAGTACACCCCACGTGTGTTGAACATAAAGAAAAGTTGCCATATTGGAAAATATTGTCAAGACGAGATGTTATAATCTCAGGCACATTCGCCTTTAAGATTGATGATCTTAGAGTTATGGATCATCAACAGGTGGTTCCACTTTGCTCACAAAGTAGTGACAAAGAAAACTACTGGAAGATATTCTGAACTTCACAGTCGACTTACACTGCGTTGCAATTTAATATAACATAAGATATTTTAGATCTAAACCTGAAACAAAGGTGATTAAATTTTCAGTAAGGCTGAACTTAAGAAATCCATTGTCCTACGGACTTAGCAGAGACGCGTTTAGTCGGAGATCTTACCACTTCAGATGCTCGCCGTGGTCAGACTGCTGTGGGTCCCTACCGAGGGTGCTTCACAGATACAATCGGAAGTAACCAGAGAGGCAGCTTCCTATACCAACATGACAAGGGACGGACAGAACTATACCAAGAATAGAAACCTCTTTCCTTTTAGAATGCGTAGCTACCTGTTCCGACGTTGCTCCTACTGTTCTCTAGCAGACAGGCTTGTCTGCTACCATCAAGCATGCAACTAAAAATACATTTGCTCATTCATCATTTCACACGGAAGGGAAGGGGGATGACAGTATCTTATCATATACACTATATAAAAGAAAGCGGATGTAGGTTCCATATGCGACTGTGTGGCATGAATTACATATAAATTGTGTTTTAAAGTGTAGTAGTGTGACAGATCGTTCTTGCTTATGTGTAAAAGGAACACTTTCCACTGCTCAGTCTCCTCCCAGACAGAGTCAGAAACACGACAGTAAATTTAGAAATGGAATGTATGCCGTAAATGACAACAGATTTAAGAAATTAACATGAAAGGAATCCAACAGAGACCTTTCAAGGTTACGAAAGAGACATGTAAATTTCAGTTTTCTTTCGGTTTTGCTTCATCTGAGTCAACAAATCTGTGGCTTCACCCTATGTATATCACGCGGAAAGACGGTGAAGGTAAAAGTCAGGGAGATTCGAACTCACACGGAAATTTCCTAACAGTCATTCGCAACTGGAGTAGAGAAAGGTGGGAAAGGCAGTGGTGCACCAAGTACTCCCTACCACACACTAGACACGAAAGTAGACATCGGGCCAATGGCTTTTTTTCATACCACCGAGTGCCCAGAACTACAACAGGGCTGTAGGCGCACAGCCACCGTTCTTGTAAAACAGTTTTAGTAGCACCACGCGAACCTTCATGGAGAGAGTAACGTTGGGTGTCTTGGACGCAAACTGAGGAACAGCCGTGTATTGTGCGTCTATTGATGTACATATTTTGACTCTCAAAGCGGCATCTCTTGGTGAAATCAACTTTTTTTTAATGACATTTTGCCTCCTGTTCATTAACATGCTGTTCAAATTTGACATCATCCTGAGGAGTGGCTTTATTTCTACGACGATTTGGAACTGGAACTTGAATTAGCATAATAGTCCCTTTATTTTTATGTACATTTTCTACCGGGAAAAAAATTTTCATGTTTTGATGACACCCCCTCTGCTCTTCCATCCCTTAGCATTTTGAAAAATTTACTATCAACCTGTCTCAAGAAAATATTATATGAATTTTGTTTTGGTCATTAATAAACTATACCACTGCTAGTTTATTGATTCTGATACTGTATTCTCCCTTTTTGTATCACGGATAGTCTCTCATCACCTCACTTCCAGTCGGCCGGAGTGGCCGTGCGGTTCTATGCGCTACAGTCTGGAACCGAGCGACCGTTACGGTCGCAGGTTCGAATCCTGCCTCGGGGATGGATGTGTGTGATGTCCTTAGGTTAGTTAGGTTTAAGTAGTTCTAAGTTATAGGCGACTGATGACCTCAGATGTTAAGTCGCATAGTGCTCAGAGCCATTTGAACCATTTTTGAACCTCACTTCCAACGTTTTTTTGGAAATTTGTGGTAAGGTCTTAGGGGAACAAACTACTGAGGTCACCGGTCCCTAAGCTTACACACTACTTAAACTAACTTACGCTAAGGACGACACACACAGACACACCCATGCCCGAGGGAGGACTCGAACCTCCGACGGGGGCAGCTGCGCGGACAGTGACAAGACACCCTAGACTACGCGGCTACCCCGTGACGCTCTTCCAACGTTCAGCACTGGGTTAAGCGATGTGACTTGCCATCTATTGCGGTTACGTTGGCTTCCACTTTGTTCCTTTCTTCTGAGGTCCCGTGTGACTCGACCTTGAAGGGACTGGTGCAAAAATTACGAGGACCATTTTGCTATGATAGTTGGCAGCGGAGTCACGGGCGTGTTTATGTTCAAATGTGAGTATGAATTCCTGCGGTAGCGGTAAACAGGGCACTTCGAGGTTGTGACATGTCATCCAAGAATTCTATGTTCAAATGTGTGTGAATTCCTAAGGGACCAAACTGCTGAGGTCATCGGCCCCTAGACTTACACACTACTTAGAACTAACACAAACTAACTTATGCTAAGAACAATGCACACACCTATGCCCGAGGGAGGACTCGAACGTCCGGCGGGAGGGGCCGCGCAATCCGTGACATGGCGCCTCAAACCGCACGGCCACTCCGCGAGGCGCGTGTTCATGTGTGGGTGCAGGACGTCTTCGTTGTTGAAACATGCCTGAATTAGTGTCATGTTTACTTCTTCCACCTAGTATACCGACGGTGTCCTTGTTACTGGCACAGGCGGATACGGATAACAGCTCTTGTTCACTACCTCTTCGTAATGCAAGAGAAAGTGTCAACATGCCGAAGACGTTTTGGGACTAGTATTGCGCTTTTCATCATTTCTAAAGTACGAACCTATTCAAAGCAGCCAACATCTGATGTGGGTAACATAGTTCCCGTTCGTGTGGTGACAGAATAATGTTGTGGTTATTTGAGATGATTTCTCATCTTTCCAAACCCGAAACTTCCTGGAAGATTAAAACTGTATACCAGACCGCGAATCGAACTCGGAGCCTTTGCCTTTCGCTGGCAAATACTCTATCGAATTGTTGAGGCACGACTCGCGATTTTACCCCAAGCTCTGGTTCCACCAGTACTTCTACTTTCCAAACTTCTCAGAAGTTTTAACGGCCCTGCTTTCTTGATCCTTAACGAATATTTAAGATAGTCAAACTTCTATGAACTCCTAGTGTCACTGAGATCCAAGTATAGCGACCTCTCTTTTTCTATTGTCGTCTTATCAAAGTAACGACAATTCTAATGACCTCGCCTTGTACTGCTCTTTAAGTGATTGCACTCTTCAATGACAATAGCGACTCAGAACTACTTATGCAATCGGTATTGTGCAACTGATTGAAATTATTGATTACTTTCGTTTAATTAATTTTCATAGTCTCCTAAAGAATTTGATATAACGAATTTCTTTTAACTAAGAAAGAAAATGTCATCTATTTCAGTCTTAACACTGTACCCACTCTGCTATTTACTAAAAAAAGTTCCAATACACCAGAAACGTGAGCTAAGTTCACATTAAAGATAATCAATGCCCGAAGACACAATGACACACTGAACTATGGCCATTATGAAACAACATCATATCTAACCTGTTTGTTCTTCTCCGACATAAGCACAATATGTAGCAGCGCGGCAAATACAGCCGAGACGGAAGATAGTACTTACCATTAACAAGTCACCTGAAAGTTTATAATTTTACAATGCTGTACGAGCTTTGGGTTAAAATTTTATCTCTATCAGAATCTGATTGCTGTGTTTATTCCAGAATTATTACATTCACTAACAAACACAGTATTCAAAATGAAGTTCTTCCTGATGCACTTGTGTTCAAAACTTAAACTTTACGTGTATATATGATGCTTCAGTTATGAGTAATGTAAGATTTATTTCACTACATAAAGTTTGTCATGCAAACCGAATTAGTTCCTTTATTAAGAAAATAAACCTTGTGTGAACGTAAAAGAATCCCTCTGCACTAACTTTGTTGAAGACGCTGAATTATTTCATTTGCTTCAATTGTAAAGACACGCCAATTTCATTACTGTACTGCTTAACTCAGTTTTGAGACAACTAATCTACCACATATGCTTTACTAGTAAAACTGAGAATATTTGCGCTTCCAAATTGTTTATTTTTATTGTTTAGAAAGAGACAGAACTATTACTTTTACTGTCTACCTTGAAAGTGACTGCGCTTTCAGTGCAATCTTCAGTCTTAATAGGTTTTGATTAACTCTGATTTACTGTACTTTCTGTCAGAATATGTCGTAATTACGTTGAAACATATACTTTCTAACATCAGTGATTGGTGTACTACATGGCTGATGGCCTTTAACATGTAAGTTGGTACAAACAGAACATTTGAAGCTAACCGCTTTAATTGTCCACACTTGCTTAAGTAACTGTGGAGCAATGATGATAATCAGAGACTTTGAAAACATTATACCAACAATCCTTTCAAGTACTGTACCCAGAGACACAAAATTACTCATAGGACTGGATATATCAGGAATGACAGAAATGTTGGATCTACTCTTGAGGGAAATCGAGCCAAGTTCTTCCCAATTGGTGCTCTAGGTCGTCAAAATCTCGAAATATTTGCAGGGCCTTACCCATAATGCTTGTTGTTGTTGTTGTTGTTGTGGTCTTCAGTCCAGAGACTGGTTTGATGCAGCTCTCCATGCTATTCTATCCTGTGCAAGATTCTTCATCTCCCAGTACCTACTGCAACCTACATCCCTCTGAATCTGTTTAGTGTATTCCTCTATTGGTCTCCCTCTACGATTTTTACCCTCCACGCTGCCCTCCAATATCAAACTGGTTATCCCCTGATGCCTCAGCACCACATTTCGAAAGCTTCTATTCTCTTCTTGTCTAAACTAATTATCGTCCACGTTTCACTCCCATACATGGCTACACTCCAAACAAATGCTTTTTGAAACGACTTCCTGACACTTAAATCAATACTCGATATTAACAAATTTCCCTTCTTCAGAAACGCTTACCTTGCCATTGCCAGTCTGCATTTTATACCCTCTCTACTTCGACCATCATCAGTTATTTTGCTCCCCAAATAGCAAAACTCATTTACTACTTTAAGCGTTAAAGCGTTGATAATGGGGGGAGATGTCTTGCAATCTTGCTATTCGAGGTAGGGTTTGGTATGCACAAAGACAGCGTGTGAGATTGGGCATTATCTTTCTGAAAAGTAAGCCATTGATGGCTTGCCATGAAGGGCAACAACAGGAGGCGTAGAATGTCGTTGAAACAGCGCTGTGCTGCAAGGGTGCGGTGGATGACAACTGAGGTTTCCTGCTGTGAAAATAAACGGCCCATCGGATCATCACTCCTGGTTGTCGGACCATATGGGGGGCGACAGTCAAGTTGATATCCCGCCGCAGTCCTAGGTATTTCCAGATGTCTTTGGTCTGAAGTGGGTAGAAACATGCACTACATGAACGCTGACGGCTGCGGCGTGCACGCTGTGACCCGGAAGTTGCACATGTGCAGGAGCACCGCACGCGTCCAGAATTTCTGGCCGGCCCTGCTCTACGAGCTATGGCGCGCTCTTCAAAACGGCAGTTTTGACCACGGCTCAAAGGTCTCTAACCGTTCTTTCTACCAACCAGTCGTTTCCTAAAGTTATGTCCCCAGTGGAGAAGACAGCTCGTCGGTCGTGGATCTTCTTCGGAGGAGGCTGCTATGCTGTTGTCTCGAACCTATGATCTTGCTTTTTATGGGATGTCACTTGCCCAGGTTAGTCTCTGTATCTACAGACTGACAATGATGATAGGCGGCACTTCTCATTAATGTATCCTGTTTTGTTATTATTTAAACATTCACATATTTTACACTGTCTTTTACAACACTCGACGTGGCTTTCTTAATTTTGCGGTTAAATTTTCCATCCAGCTTCCGATTTAGAGTACAAGTTTGTCCTTCCAGAACGCCTGGGACAGAGGTACGTGTCCAGCCTTCCAGAACGCCTAAAACAGAGTGACTAGCGCAGCCGAACTACTTTGTCTCCCAGGCGCGCCAAAGCGACCCGACGGTGTCCGAAGCATTTTGGTTCCAATATCGTTACTCTTTATGTTTCTCTAAAATAGTGAAATTTAATAAATAATAACGGTAGACTCGTAGGGTAACCATAAGAGACTGCTATTTTAAAAACTGGGTTAAATACAATGAAAAGTATATGAATAATTAATAAGAAAAGCTAGGGTTTTAGCGCCTAACAGCTGAATGTGCCGACCAATCAGAAGCAAGTTCAGTACAATTGGCGGACTCTCCCACGGGACTGGTTAATACTGTACCCTCTGTCGCTTGTACCTCACCCCACATTTGTACCATATGCTACTTTGCGTGCATCAAGCTGCATCAAGGCGAGCTGCTAGCAGAATAAAATACTGGCGGCCTCAGCCAGGAATATCACAAGCTGCACGTGTATTCCCCCGTACACACCGCCGGGGGCGTCGTTCGCCCGTGTCATGTCTGACCCGTGGTGCAACACAGTTACCTCGGCTCTGGTATTAAACAGCGACACTTTGCCACGCACGGTATTCTTTAACCACAGCGGCATTCGAGTAGTTTACGAGCTTAGTGACCATGCCCGTTTGGACCTCAGATAAATCGTTCTATTTCCGCATTAAGACGACGACTGCAGAGTTTTCCGAGTCCTCCACCATGCTTTACATACCCTCCACTGCTAGTGCTGCCATCCGCCATCTGTGAGTTGTTATTGCCCTTTGATGTCACAGTAATATGACTGGAACGTGTAAAATCTGACTGGTGCTTTTGTCCGTTGACATTCTAATTTTTTGATCATTTGAGTCTGCATATGAAAGCTTGATGTTCAGTTTTGATGTAATTAACGTTTTAGATGTGTCTGATCACAACTACTCTCTTGAATACTTAGTTAGTAGATCGAAGGAGTTATTGAAAATAAATGACCGTTTTTCGTATGTACACCCCTCCTTTTGAAGTCTTTGTAGCGGTTGTTTTCAATCCTATTGTTATATTTAATCCGTACGTGATTTCTTCAAAATCTGAGTGCCCATCCTTTTGTGAGTGATATGGAACTGATACACATTGCTTTCTGTCATTCTGATAAGATGAAAACCATGAAAAAATGGTTCAAATGGCTCTGAGCACTATGGGACTTACCTTCTGAGATCATCAGTCCCCTAGAACTTAGAACTACTTAAACCTAACACATCCATGCCCGAGGCAGGATTCGAACCTGCGACCTTAGTGGTCGCGTCGTTCCTGACTGTAGCGCCTAGAACCGCTCGGTCACACCGGCCGGATAAAACCATGAACCAGCGATGACTACCACTCGGTAACATTTTAACATTTGCATTCGAATAGCAAGTTTAACACAGTAGAAGCCTTATACAAATGAGCAAATATTCCCAATATAGTAATTTCTGATTTACTGACTCTTGCGTAGCATTTGTCTAGGTTTTACAGCCTGTCCAATAGAGACCTTAACGAGATCGAAACTGTTTGCTACTGAGTATGTTTCCCTTTGCCAAATATGTACAAAGTGATTTGTACAGTACCTTCTAAAAAAATTTGGGAATATTGGCGCTAATGTAGTGGGTCATTTATTCTCTACTGAAGTTATGTCTCTTTTTTGTGAAGTGACTTGACAACAGTATGTTGAAGTCTCTCTGTTCAAACCTGACTGCTACTTATAGAAAAAAAGTTATGGTAGGCGTAACTTTGAACAGTTCATTGCCTACTTTTAATGGAATTTATTCATTTTCTTCAAGTTTTTTTCCGTGTACGAGAGGTGGCTGCAGGTTTATTTGTAATAAATCTTAACCACTACCATCTTTAGCTATATTCTGCTAACTCAAGCGCTTTCTATCTGGACAGATGCACGGAGAAGGCCTCTGTGGTAGGGTAGGTGATAGCTGACGTTAGAGGTTTTCCTCACACGTTAATAGACAGGTAGAATTTGGTGAGGACAGTCACCTGCTTCTGGCGCACCACTTGGTGTGGACTTACGTACTCCTATTATTGTGATAACAGCTCTCTACTTGCTGAATATGGATTAGTGTGCGGACTTCTTTCTGAGTGCCACAATTCCTAATATGCAGTCTGTCCCAGAGGGAGTGGTCAATATTCAGGAATGTGAGAGGCACGGTCATTCAAAGCAAAAAACGTGGGCTCTAAAATGCGTGCCTTACGAGTTGTGCATCTTCGATACTATAAAACAAATCCCTTCTACTGCAAGTTCTTTGCTTTCCATATTTTTAGAGGTGGTACTATGAACCAAACCAAGAGAATAGGCCAATAAACATGGGCTCTGATGTGTGTACCTTAAGGGCTATGAGCACTTGTTTATCTTTGCTTCTACTGAACAAGTGCTCATAGCTCTTTAGGTATGCATTTTAGAGCCCATATTTAATAGACTTCTTTTCTTCGTGTGATATTTCCTGTCATATCCCAGAATATTGACTATTCCTCTAGAGACACACTGTATTGTTATATGATTAGTGTGTAATCATAATGGCCGGCCGCGGTGGTCTCGCGGTTCTAGGCGCTCAGCCCGGAACCGCGCGACTGCTGCGGTCGCAGGTTCGAATCCTGCCTCGGGCTTGGATGTGTGTGATGTCCTTAGGTTAGTTAGGTTTAAGTAGTTCTAAGTTCTAGGCGACTGATGACCTCAGATGTTAAGTCCCATAGTGCTCATAGCCATTTGAACCATTTGTAATAATAATATCAGGAGTTATCCTTTTGATATCTGATTCACGATTAGAAAAACCGTTCATTGGTTTGGCAGCCGCTTCACGGTAGCCACGCGTACTTCATTATTCAGTTGGGCAAGTCTGTTTCGGGCTGTAGCTCGATTTCACGAGAGAGCTCATCATGATAATTGTTACATGGTGTCACAAGTTTCATCGTAAGCACCCATTGACGTGATTTGGTATGTTCAAATAGTAGACTTAATGTAATATAAGTTAACTGACGGCCGGTGAGCTCTTACCAAGCATGTGCCGAGGGAGTTGTTGTTTCATACCCGTCGTTTTGACGATGTTAACCTGTTTCATGCAGAAATCTGTCTACGAGTAGATGTGTTGTATTGGCATAGTTGCTATAGCCATGTCTGCGGCCACTTGTTCGTGACGCCGGCCGGGATGGCCGAGTGATTCTAGGCGCTACAGTTTGGAACCGCGCAACCGCTACGGTCGCAGATTCGAATCCTGCCTCGGGCATGGATGTGTGTGATGTTCTTAGTATAGTTAGGTTTAAGTAGTTGTAAGTTCTAGGGGGCTGATGGCCTCAGATGTTAAGTCTCATAGTTCTCAGCGCCATTTTATTTGAACTTGTTCGTGGCAAACAAGTTTGTCTAAAGTCTTGAAACTTACATTGATCAACCAGAACACTATGACAATCTACCTAATAACCGTTGTGTCCGCCGATGGCACGGTTAACAGAGGCGATGACCGTGGCATGGAAGCAATGTGGCCTTGGTAGACTGCCGGAGGGAGCTGACACCACATCTGCACACACAAGTCACCTAATGCGGGAAGAGGCGTGATGAAGTCTGGCCCCACGTTCAGTCACATCCCAGATATATTCGATCGAGTTCAGATCTGGCGAGTCGAGGGGCCAGCACATTAATTGGGACTCGCCACTGTCTTCCTCGAACCACTCCATCACACTCCTGGCCTTGTGACAAATGTTGAAAAATGTCACTGCCGTCGGGAAACATGGTCGTCGTGAAGGATGTTCGTGCTCTGTAACCAGAGTACGATACTACGAGGTGCATTCAAGTTCTAAGGCCTCCGATTTTTTTCTATGTAACTACTCACCTGAAATCGATGAAAGTGGCGTTACTTCTCGACGTAATCGCCCTGCAGACGTACACATTTTTCACAACGCTGACGCCATGATTCCATGGCAGCGGCGAAGGCTTCTTTAGGAGTCTGTTTTGACCACTGGAAAATCGCTGAGGCAATAGCAGCACAGCTGGTTCAATGGTTCAAATGGCTCTGAGCACTATGGGACTTAACATCTGTGGTCATCAGTCCTCTAGAACTTAGAACTACTTAAACCTAACTAACCTAAGGACATCACACACATCCATGCCCGAGGCAGGATTCGAACCTGCGACCGTAGCAGTCGCGCGGTTCCGGACTGAGCGCCTAGAACCGCTAGACCACCGCGGCCGGCTGCACGGCTGGAGAATGTGCGGTCACGGAGAGTGTCTTTCATTGGTGGAAATGCCAAAAGCCACTAGGAGCCAGGTCAGGTGAGTAGGGAGCATGAGAAATCACTTCAAAGTTGTTATCACGAAGAAACTGTTGCGTAACGTTAGCTCGATGTGCGGGTGCGTTGTCTTGGTGAAACAGCACACGCGCATCCCTTCCCGAGCGTTTTTGTTGCAGTGCAGGAAGGAATTTGTCCTTCAAAACATTTTCGTAGGATGCACCTGTTACTGTAGTGCCCTTTGGAACGCAATGGGTAAGGATTACGCCCTCGCTATCCCAGAACATGGACACCATCATTTTTTCAGCACTGGCGGTTACCCGAAATTTTTTTGGTGGCGGTGAATCTGTGTGCTTCCATTGAGCTGACTGGCGCTTTGTTTCTGGATTGAAAAATAGCATCCACGTCTCATCCATTGTCACAACCGACGAAAAGAAAGTCCCATTCGTGCTGTCGTTGCGCGTCAACATCGCTCGGCAACATGCCACACAGGCAGCCATGTGGTCGTCCGTCAGCATTCGTGGCACCTACCTGGATGACACTTTTCGCATTTTCAGGTCGTCATGCAGGATTGTGTGAACAAAACCCACAGAAATGCCAACTCTGGAGGCGATCTGTTCAACAGTCATTCGGCGATCCCCCAAAACAATTCTCTCCACTTTCTCGATCATGTCGTCAGACCGGCTTGTGCGAGCCCGAGGTTGTTTCGGTTTGTTGTCACACAATGTTCTGCCTTCATTAAACTGTCGCACCCACGAACGCACTTTCGACACATCCATAACTCCATCACCACAAGTCTCCTTCAACTGTCGACGAATTTCAGTTGGTTTCACACCACGCAAATTCAGAAAACAAATGATTGCACGCTGTTCAAGTAAGGAAAACGTCGCCATTTTAAGTATTTAAAACAGTTCTCATTCTCGCCGCTGGCGGTAAAATTCCAATCTGCCGTACGGTGCTGCCATCAATGGGATGTATTGACAATGATCGTGGCCTCATTTTAAAACAATGCGCATGTTTCTATCTCTTTCCAGCCCGGAGAAAAAAAATCGGAGGCCTTAGAACTTGAATGCACCTCGTATTTTTCCACCTTTTGGCTGTACAAAGTTCTTTATTTTATACTATTAACATCGTCAAGACCTAAATTCACTTAGCAGAGGCTAATCATATCCATCATTGATGTACTTGATAATGGGCCCCCCCTTCCTCCCCTCTTTTTTCCTCCTCCCTCGCCTCCATACCCCTGGCAGATCCTCTCTGTCTGCTCACCGTCATCTGTGTGCTATGTCAGTGATGTGTTTGGTGCTGTTCTCCTGTACGTCAAGAGCTGTGGTTTTAATTGTGTGTTGAACTTGTACATAGTGTTATTGTCAGTGATTGTTCTGTGCTATGCCGTCCGTCGATACTTTTACGATCCGGTGTGTGGTTTTGTTTTGCGTGCGCTAATTTTTTACGGTTTTTAATCTCCATTTTACAGTCACCCTCCCTTTTTTGTTCACTTCTATGATGTTCCCATTTTTTCTATCTATGTACACAATATTCTATCCTTTATGTTACTTTAAATGTCTTCTATGTATCATTAATGTCTTTCGGCTGAAGAGCAGCGCATATGCTGCTGCCAGCCCGCCTCAGATGGGGCGTTGAAACACAATAAAGGGAAAAAAAATGATAATGGGTTAAGGCTGAAATCATGATAGGATATGTTGTGACTTGGCAAGACAGCCAAGCCACTAGGAGGAAGCCGAAAGGCACGCGTTTAAGCTCACGCAGGCTGGCGTGAGGTCTGGAACAGGTAAAGTAATTATACTAGCAAAAAAAAGGTACGTAGCTTCTGGAATACTTAACTTTAATCCATAATTGGTGAACATCGGTCTGACGGTACATGCATCACAAGATAAATAGCAAATGATAATGGCGCCTTGCTAGGTCGTAGCAAATCACGTAGCTGAAGGCTATGCTAACTATCGTCTCTGCAAATGAGAGCGTAATTTGTCAATGAACCATCGCTAGCAAGTCGGCTGTACAACTGGGTGAGTGCTAGGACGTCTCTCTAGACCTGCCGTGTGGCGGCGCTCGGTCTGCAATCACTCATAGTGGCGACACGCGAGTCCGACGTGTACTAACGGACCGCGGCCGATTTAAAGGCTACCACCTAGCAAGTGTGGTGTCTGGCGGTGACACCACAGGATACAAAATAAATAAGCTCGTGCAGTCAAACATTACATGACTGTGGCCCAAAAAAACGTGAGAAGATTATCAAGCAACTATTGTTTTACTAGGTTCCGTATGAAAGTGGTGCTGAAATAAATTTTTGATTCACAGTGTCTTAAACTTCACGCTTCATGTTCACTGTTGGAACATAATCCTGTAGAAATAAATGCAGTCGTAATACATAGGAACATGATCTATCTCAGGTGCAGATGCATACAATTATATTTCAGGGAATGTCACAGAGCAGAGCAGATCTTCCCAACCATAGGTAACATTTTTTGTTTCAGAGTCACCAGGAGCAATTTCTTTCGTGTGTTTTATTGCGACAGAACAGTTCCTCGTATCGCACCACGGCAAGAACCACGACACAACTAAACTATGCAGTACCTGAGAAAAGTCGATGGAAACTTGCAATACAACTTACGTGTATAGAAAATGTATAAGCTTCCTTTTAATTTCGTGTAAAAATTTCTGAAAGTAAATTGGACTATATTCTATACAGCAGTAATACTGACATGAGTACTGTTCTTCTAGTCCATTTATCTAAAGTATTGCATTTTTGAGTTGTGTCACTGTTCTTACTAAGATGTGATAGGTTCTAACGTATAAGTATTAAATGTTGAAGGTTTAGGTTAGCTTGCAAAGTTTCAAACACCATAATACTCGCTCTCTGTAGTCATATTTAACTTTAACGACGAGGGGTGAAGGTTAATGTTCGTTTAGTTTGGTAATTAATATATTGTCCGAAATTTGCACCGTATGTACTACAGGATGGCTTTCATACAGACTATGAGGAAATGTGGGAGAATAACTGCCTGTAAAATGCTTTAAATATTTTCCTTTATTATGGTTGGAAAGAAATGTAATCAGAGCGAGTTACGAACAGGCCATGTCACACGTTGTTGCCAACTGCTGTGTTGTCTCGCACATGGGATGCAAGGAAGCATCCACCACAGTGACAAAGTAAAAACCCGCTTAGTGTCGCTCAGCACGCCCCGAGCTGCGTGTAAAGAGCGGGATAAGCTGACAAGTGTGCAAAAAAATCTAACGGGAAAACCACATTGCGTTGCGTGCCAAAAAGGCAGCGAACGGTCTGCCACTGATGTGTAAAAGTTTCCCCAAAAGAGAAAAAGGTGCACGAGTGATTAAAACGTCCAGCGCGAAGACAAGCAATTAAGGGAGTAACCGTGCAACATCAGGAGGCTGGCGCAACTGCGTCACTGCTGCCGCAATTTACCGCGGCTGGGGAGCAGTTAGTTGCGCTCTCGACAGACAGGTGGCAGGCACGTCGCTCACTGTCAGAAAAGCCGCAGTAATAGCTTAAAAGCGCGCGCTGGTTTCGTCCGAGGAGATAAGAACACAAGCAGTGCCAAGTCCAGCGTTAATAAAGTGCTTGAATTTTCATTTATTGCTTATTTTTCATCTATTTAGCTTCACCGCAAGTACAAATCCTTTCTGGTTTCAATGGCAGTAACGGAATAGAAACAAATTTTAGATTGCGCTCATCCATTACGGGCATTTTAGAACTTGTGACTGTTATTTGAATGTAGATACGTAAAACAGCAACCAGTCGCTTTTTGAATAGAAACCATGCTGTCGCTAGGTGTGAATTTTATGTCTTTTGCGAACAGACTCCAGACTGTCGCCGTGTTTTTTTAATTGTCTGTATTGTTTTACATGTCTGCTTCGTATGTATTTTATTAGCATCATCATCCCTCTGTTCTTTGTTTTAAGTTCCACGATTTCTTTTCGCCATGTTACTCTTTAAGTCTCCGATTTTATCGCCTGTTTTTTTATTATTTATTCTCTTCATATTTCTCACAAAGTCTGTAGGCTGAAGAGCGGCATACTAAGCTCCTGCCAGGCCGCCCCCTTCGGGGGGAATTGAAATTCATAAAGAAAAAAAAAAAACTTTTTGAATAGTTATTTATTATTCCATGAACCGGTTTTCGAACTTTTTCAGGTTCATCTTAAAATGAGATGGTTTTTCTGAAAGTTACTATTTCTAGCATAATCCTTGGTGCAGGAGGGTGTCCACAATGAGGAAATCAAAGAAAAACTGGGAATGAACTCTATAGATGTAGCAGTCAGGGCGAACAGGCTTAGATGGTGGGGTCATGTTACACGCATGGGAGAAGCAAGGTTACCCAAGAGACTCATGGATTCAGCAGTAGAGGGTAGGAGGAGTCGGGGCAGACCGAGGAGAAGGTACCTGGATTCGGTTAAGAATGATTTTGAAGTAATAGGTTTAACATCAGAAGAGGCATCAATGTTAGCACTGAATAGGGGATCATGGAGGAACTGTATAAGGGGGGCTATGCTCCAGACTGAACGCTGAAAGGCATAATCAGTCCTAAATGATGATGATGATCCTTGGTGCTGGCTTGCGACAGTGTGGGCGGCTTTTTTCTGTTAGTGCCCATCTGTCACTTCCATTTTGGTGGCCAGCTGGTACATCATTTCACACACTGTTACACAATCTGTATTCATTTACACTGTGACAGCGAAACTAACATTGTGTGGAGTGATGTACCAACTGGCCACTAAAAATGGAAGGAGACAGATGGACACTAACAGAAAAAAGCCGCCCATACTGTCGCAATCCAGCACCCAGAATTATGCTAGAAATAGTGATGTAACTTTCAGAAAAAGGTTAGAAAAACCGGTTCATTAAATAATAAATAACTATGCAAAAATGTCTGTTTGCGGTTTTGTGTATTTAGATAGAAACGAAGTTTATAATTAACCCTCGTACGTAGCGTGGGCTGCCTAGTAACTGGATATGGGGGGGGGGGGGGGAGGGTGGGGGAGGGATCTCTAGTGGGACTCCACGTTGCTGGTGCTACAACCGCCGTACGTAGAGTAGGTTGCCCAGTAACTGGACGTGGGTGGTGGGCAATTTCCGTAATAAACAGTAAAAACTGCCGGAAGAGTGACGCTAGTTGTAGTCCGGAATGTTTAAACAGCATCGCGCAGTACTAGAGCAAGCTGTGAGTGGATATTTCGAAAGTTCAGTTCGTAAAAACGTAAGCGCGCAGAATCGGTTTTCCGTCATATGCGCCGTTATCGTATTCTACGTATAGAATTTTCTGTTCCTGTACACAGCAAGTCTAAGATTAAGAGTACTCAACTGTTTAAAAATGGAAAAGGCAATATATTTGTGAAAAATTTACAAAGCCACAGATGTACATTGTGCTCTATTTTTCGTGGTACTTTTGGATACATTCGTCAAACAAGTCTAACGTTGCGTCTTTGGCCTATTGCTGAACGACACTCTGGGCCTCATCGAGGTAGAAGACTTTTTCCACACGTGAGCAGACAGGTGAAAGGATGACAGTCTTATGCTGCCAGATCAGGTCTGTGAGTGCGATAGTTGACGATGTACTAATCGACTGAATCCTAGAGACGCTTTGTGGCTTTCGCTCTCTGCGGGCGTGCATTACATTGCGACTACCACACTTCCTTAATTAACATTACCCTTGTTTCGCTCTGTATCAACCTCCTTTGGTTTTCTATATTTTCGCAGCTCTTTTTGTGGTACTTAGTCCGAAGGCCGGTTTGATGCAGATCTCCATACTATCTCCATACTACTCTACCCTGTGCAAGCCTCTTCAACTCCGAATAACTACTGCAACTTAAATCCTTCTGAATCTATTTATTGTATCCATCTCATCGTCTCCCTCTACGATCTTTACCCCCAGTTCCCTCCAATACTAAATTTGTGATTCGTTGATGTCTTAGAATGTGTCCTATCAACCGATCCCTTCTTCTAGTTAGATTGTGCCACAAATGTATTTTCTCCCCAGGTATGTTCAGTAGATCCTCATTAGTTATGTGATCTACTCATCTAATCTCCAACATTCTTCCATAGACCACAGTTCAAAAGCTTCTATTCTCTTCTTGTCTAAACTGTTCATCATCCATGTTTCACTTCCATACATGGATACACTCGAGAAATACTTTCGGAAAAGACTTTCTGACATATCTATATTCGATGTTGAAAAGTTTTTCTTCTTCAGACACCCTTTTCCTTCCTTTGCTAGTCTATAATTTATATCGTCTCTACTTCGGCCATAATCAGTTACTTTGCTGCCCAATAAGAAAATCCAACGACTACTTTAAGTGTAGTCGTCTCATATTTTAATCTAATTTGCTCAGTATCACGTTATTTAATACGACTAAATTCCATTATCCTTGATCTGCTTTTATGATCAATAAATATGTGAATTTAGCTTTTAAGTGAAAAGGCTTAAAGTTATTTATTTATTTATCGTATGGCAACAACAGTAAACATTGACAGGTACATCAAGTTTAATTTTACATGTAATTTTATAGAGATTCTCTCTGGTTTCGACCGGCTAACAGAACTGGTAAAGGCTGCCAGCCTTACTTGCAAAATGAAAGTAGAGCTGACCCTTTGTAGCACAGTCGCCAGGACAGATCGCGGACCTCTGGCACAGAGCCGAGTGGAAGGTCCGAATCGGAGGCTCAGTCGTTTCTGCGACCGTGTAGGCTGCAGATTCCTCGACTTGCGCCTGAGGGTGGTTGGGTATCGGGTTCCGCTGAGTAGGTCAGGTGTCCACTATGCGCAGGAGGCGGCTACACGGGTAGCAGGGGCTGTGTGACGTGGACTGGGCGGTTTTTTAGGTTAGAGGGTCTCGGGAAAACAGAAGAAGGGCTTCAATCACGAAGTGTGCACGCCGAACACAGGAAGAACGTAGACACAGGAATCATCGGTATAACAGTTGTGAATTGTCGTAGCTGTGTTGGGAAAGTAACAGAGCTCCAAGCGCTAATAGAAAGCACTGATGCTCAAATTGTTATAGGTACTGAAAACTGGCTAAAGCCGGTTATAAGCTCAGCTGAAATTTTTGCGAAGAACCTAGCGGTGTTCCGAAAGGAAGTAGATATTTCCTGTGAGTTAGTATGGGTAGTGGTCATTATTGGCAACCGGAATAAAATAATAATTGGATTCTTTTACCGACCTCCCAATTCAGATGGTATCATAAGAATATAGTTCGTGGTGACTTTAATTTACCCTTGATATGTTGGCGAAAATACATGTTTAAATCCAGAGATACGCATAAAACATCATCCGAAATTGTGCTAAACGCATTCTCCGAAAATTATCTCGAGCAGTTAGTTCATGGGCCCACGCGAATAGTAAACGGTTGTGAAAACACACATGACCCCTTAGCAACAAGAAACCCTGAGTTAATAACGAGCATCAAAACGGGTACAGGAATTAGTGAACACAGAGTTGTCGTAGCGAGATTGAATATTGTAACCCCCAAATACTCCAAAAATAAGCGAAAAGTATACCTATTCAAAAACGCAGATAAAAATTCACTTAACGCCTTCCTGAGAGACACTCTCCACTCCTTCCAAAGTAATAATATAAGTGGAGACTAGATGTAGCTTGAATTCAATGAAATAGTATCGGCAGCAATTGAGAGATTTATACCCATTAAATTAACAAACGAATGCGTGTTCCTCCTTCGTACACAAAACGGGTCAGAACTCTGTTGCAGGAACAACGAAACAAACATGCCAAATTTAAACAGACACAAAATCCCCAAGATCGGCGATCTCTTACAGAAGCTCGAAATTTAGCGCGGACTTCAATGCGAGATGCTTATAACAGGCAGAAAATCAAAAGAGATTCTGGTAGTATGTGAAGTATGTTAGCGGCAAGAAACAACCAACGCCTTCTCTGTGCTGTAGCAATGGACATACTGTCGAAGACAGTGATGCCAAAGCAGAGTTACTAAACACAGTTTTCCGAAATGTCTTCACAAAAGAAGACGAAGTAAATATTCCAGAATTGAAATGAAGAACAGCTGCCAACATTAGTAATGTAGAAGTAAATATCGTCGGAGTAGTGAAGCAATTTAATAAAAGCATGTCTTCTGGTCCAGACTATGTACCAATTTGGTTCCTTTCATAGTATGCTGATGCACTTGCTCCATACTTAGCAATCATATACAATCGTTCGCTCGACGAAAGATCCGTATCCAAAGACAGGAAAGTTGCACAGGTCACACTAGTATTCAAGAAAGGTAGTAGGAGTAATCCACTTATTTATAGGCCCATATAATTAACGTCGATACGCAGCAGGATTTTGAAACATATATTGTGTTCGAACATTATGAATTGCCTCGCAGAAAACGGTCTATTGGCACACAGACAACACGGATTTAGAAAACATCGTTTTTGTGAAACACAAGTAGCTCTTTATTCACCCGAAGTGTTGCTATTGACAAGGGATTTCAGATCGATTCCGTATTTCTGGATTCCCGGAAGGCTTTTGACACTGTACCACACAAGCGGCTTGTAGTGAAATGGCGTGCTTATGGAATATCGTCTCAGTTATGTGACTGTATTTGTGATTTCCTGTCAGAGAGGTCACTCACACTTCGTAGTAATTGACGGAAAGCCATCGAGTAAAACAGAAGTGATTTCTGGCGTTCCCCCAAGGTAGTGTTATAGGCCGTTTGCTGTTCCTTATCTATATAAACGATTTGGGAGACAATCTGAGCAGACGTCTTAGGTTGTTTGCAGATGACGCTGTTGCTTATCAACTAATAAAGTCATCAGAAGATCAAAACAATTTGCAAATCGATTTAGAAAAGACATTTGAATGGTGCGAAAATTGGCAGTTGACTATAAATAACAAAAAATGTGAGGTCATCCACATGAGTGCTAAAAGGAATTCGTTAAACTTCGGTTACACGATAAATCATTCAAATCTAAAGGCCGTAAACTAGATACCCAGGAATTACAATTACGAACAACTTAAGTTGGAAGAAACACATAGTAAATGTTGTGGGGAAGTCTAACCAAAGACTGCGTTTTATTGGCAGGACACTTAGCAAATGTAAAAAATCTACTAAGGAGGCTGCCTACACTACGCTTGTCCGTCCTCTTTTAGAATACTGCTGCGCGGTGTGGGATTCTTAAAAGGTAGGACCGACGGAGTACATCGAAAAAGTTCAAAGAAGGGCAGCACGTGTTGATTTATCGCGAAATATGGGAGAGAGTGGCACTGAAATGATACAGGATTTGGGGTGGACATCGTTAAAAGAAAGGCGTTTCTCGTTGCGACGGAATCTTCTCAGGAAATTCCAATCCCTAACTTTCTCCTCCGAATGCGAAAATATTAAGTCACCGGCCTACATAGGGAGAAACGATCAACACGATAAAATAAGGGAAATCAGAGCTCGTACGGAAAGATACAAGTGTTCGTTCTTCCTGCACGCTATACGAGTTAGGAATAACAGAGAATTGTGAAGGTGATTCGATGAACCCTCTGCCAGGCACTTAAATGTCTATCCTCATTGACTCGTTCTGGTGTAATCCTGCTTCCTCGTGTGGGCACTATGTTACCACACTGGATCACAGTATTCGGCAACTGGGTACACCAGCGTAAGTACTGTAGTATGTAGAGTCAATGCTTCGGCACCCCATGCAATACCAGCTAGTTTATTTACGATGTTGTTTCGGGTCTTTAGTTTTTGGCTTGCTTTTTTTTCCAAGTGCTTTTTATACGTCAGAGACCGATCTAGTGTGACATCATGGTATTTAGGCTGGAAATTACGTCTAACCTTTTGTTGGCAGAAGCACACATTCAACTCCTGATTTGCAATTCTGTTGTTTATATGGAATGCGCAGACTTCTGAATTGCTTCATTTTGCTGGATTCTCCATGCTTTTTAGTATGTGTTGAGAGTTTGTAAGTCTCCAGATAACGTAACTTCTACCTCCTCAAGTGTGCTGTTCTGTCCGACTATGGCAAGGTCGTCAGCATAGCAAAACTTTTCGCTAGCAGTGTTTGGCATGTCACTGGTGTACAGATTGAAAAGTAGGGGTGCTAGGACGGACCCTTGAGGGAGCCCATTTTTCAAGGTAAATGACATGCTCTGTTTTTCTCCAACGCTGTCCTTGAAGTAACGGTTGGTTAACAAATTTCCCACAAGTGTCGTCAGTTTCTTACTTGGGACAAGCTTTTTTAACTTCGCAGGAGTCCAGCTAGCCACACAGTGTCATATGCTGCTGACAGATCAACAAAGACCACTGATGTCTTTAGTTTCTTGTGGAATTCAGTCTCAATATAGGATGTCAAGGCTAGGACCTGCTCACAGCAGCTCCGCTTGCTTCTGAGCTCAGCCCTAAATGTTGGCGTTATGTTGTTTATTATTCCTTGTATTCTGTTATGCATGAGTCGTTCCAGTAGTTTGAAGCACACGCTCAGCAGTGCAATTGGCCGGTAACTTGAGGGGTCACGTACTGGCTTTCCAGATTTGAGGATTGCTAATGTGTGTGCGATCTTGAACTATTGAGGCACAATTCCAGTTTTGAGTATATCATTGTAGCACTTCTTCCATGTTCCCCTGCGTGTTTTAATCCAGAGAATGTGCCATCCAGTCCTGCGGCTTTTCTCATTTTCTATGTTTTGAAGGCCTCATTTATATCTCTTTTGAGAAAAGGGATATCATAGTGTGGTGTTATCATGGAGGTACCTATTGAGTTCATTCGGTTCGTTCTTTACTATTTCTTTCATGGTTGTGTCTGCAGGGACCTTCTCCGCTCTTTTATGTGTAGTACCAGTTCTGATTGCGTTATCTTCGATTGCTGATTGCAGACGCTGTTTGCAGTGCCAAGTTTTCTTAATAATCCCCATGCCTTTCTGCCCGAATGAGTGAAATTTAAACTGGACGTCAGGTCCACCCATTTCTACTTTCTCGCTTCATTGAGCTGTTCTACGATTATTTTAGCAGTATCAGGGTTTTCAGTTTGTTGGTATTCTGCATACAAGTTTTCTATTGTGTCGTCCCAGCAAGGGATGTATTGTTTCCTGAGCCCTCGAGGTATATTATGTTTGGGTGCACCAATTATGACTCCCACGAGTCTTTTGTAGTTTTTTGCTTTTACGGCTACCCAGCGTAGGTTGCTATCAACTTCCCGTGTGTACTGATCCCAGTTAGCTTTCTTGAAATTCCATCTTGACTTGTTAATGGAATTTATTATGGGTGTCTCCAGCCCTGTTTTCATTATTAAAAAATGGCTCTAAGCACTATGGGACTTAACATCTGAGGTCATAAGTCACCTAGACTTACAACTACTTAAACCTAAGTAACGTTAAGGACATCACACACATCCATACCCGAGACAGGATTTGAACCTGCGACCGCAGCAGCAGCGCGGTTCCGGACTGAAGTGCCTAGAACCGCTCGGCCACACCGGTCGACCTTTTGATTATTGTTGGGTGGTTTTGGCTTCTTGGGAAGCCCCTTAGGACTTCCCTTGTATGGCTCTAGGGGAGTGTGTTTCCATCGGCGGAGAGGAAACACAGGTCAGGATTAGTGTCAGTGTGCCACCTAACGGAGCGATAGGTTTTCGGTTCTTTGGCATCGTAGCTGAGATAGAGTTTTTCTCCTTCTCCCCATTCCACTAATTTTTCTCCATTTATGTCACTGTGTGTATAACTCCAGGTTGTGTGGTGGCTGTTGAAATCACCAAGGTATACGTACGGCTGGGGTACAGATGACAAGGCTGGGGTGGGCCACTGGACGTTCGGTGGTCTGTAGACTGAGACAACAGTTAAGCCACTCATCTCCAGAGTTATCACTACTGTGTCACTGATCACCTGGCAGCACACTCCTTTAACACCAGAAACGCTGTTTTTGGCGTACATGATAAGAGTCATGTGTAGATGATAGCAGGTATCCTATCATTTTGGAACCTGTAACTTTTTCCTTTGCTATATTGTCTACGTTTAGATGGGATTCCTGGAGGGCTATGATATCTGTGCCATGGTCTGTGGCCAGTTTGCTCAAGTAGTCACATTTGTCTTTTGTCAGTCCTTCTACACTGATTTGTTAAATACTAATTCCTTGTCCAAAATTCTTCACACCCTTTGTCTGGCTCTGAGAAGAGCCTTTGTTGTAGTTTGTTTTCTTGTGCTGTTGTCTTGAGTAGCTATGAGATACTGATCTGGTATGGCTGCCGGTAATGTAGACTTTTCGCCGTCCTGCCCTAGCTGTCCGTTGCCCGGGGTACAATCATCTTTGACGTTGTCTACACATCGCACTCCGGCTTAAAGTTATCTTCAGGACGAGAAGACCATATTGTCTTATATTCTCCTCTCAAGACACTGTTCACTATATTCAGCTGCTCTTGCAAGTCCTTTACTGTCTCTAACAGAATTACACTGTCATCGGCAAATCTCAAAGTTTTAATTCCTTTTCCTGGACTGTAACTCCTACGCCAAAGTTTTCTTTGGTTTCCTTAACTGATTGCTCAGTGTACAGACTGGATAACGTCAGGGATAGGCTACAGTTCTATCTCACTCTCTTTCCAAGCACTGTTTACTTTTCATGCCCCTCGACTGTTACAACTGCCGTCTGGTTCTGTGCAAGTTGTAAATAGCCTTTCACTCCATGTATTTTACCACAGTTACCTTCAGAAGTTTGAAGGGAGTTTTCCAGTCAACATGGTCAGAAGCTTTCCCTAATTCTACAAATGCTATAAGCGTAGTTTTGCCTTTGATTAAGCTATCTTCCTAGATAAGTCTTAGGGTCAGTATTGCCTCGCGTGTTCCTATATTTCTCCAGTATCCGAACTGATCAAGGTCCGATTCTGCCAGTTTTTTCCATTCGCCTGTTATTGAATTCGTGTTAGTATTTTGCAATCATGACTTAGTAACTGATAGTTCGGTAATATTCACACCTGTCAGCACCTGCTAACTTTGGATTTAGAAATTTTACATTCTTCTTGAGGTCTGATGGTATTTCGCCTATCTCATTCACTTTTCACACGTGATGGAAGAGTTTTGTCTTGTCTGTCTGTCCCAAGGTTATCAGTAGCTCTGACGGAATGTTGGCTACTCCCCGGGCCTTGTTTCGACTTTCAGTGCACTGTTTCATAGTAAAAATGGCTCTGAGCACTATGGGACTTAACATCTATGGTCATTAGTCCCATAGAACCTAGAACTACTTAAACCTAACTAACCTAAGGACATCACACAACACCCAGTCATCACGAGGCAGAGAAAATCCCAGACCCCGCCGGGAATCGAACCCGGGAACCCGGGCGCGGGAAGCGAGAACGCTACGCACGACCACGAGCTGCGGACATGTTTCATCGTACCGCTAAGCATTAATTGTTTGCCCTTGGGGCAAAAATTCAGTAAGACGAATACCTTTAAGGTCCCAAAAGACAAGCTATAAATTTTCGGGCAGAAGCAAAGGTTTTAGAGCCGGCCGCGGTGGCCGAGCGGTTCTAGGCGCTTCAGTCCGGGACCGTGCGACTGCTACGGTCGCAGGTTCGAATCCTGCCTCGGGCATGGATGTGTGTGATGTCCTTAGGTTAGTTAGGTTTACGTAGTTATAAGTTCTAGGGGACTGATGACCTCAGATGTTAAGTCCCATAGTGCTCAGAGCCATTTGAACCATTTGAACGGTTTTGGATTTTGTTAACTGATGCGGATAAGGGATTTTAGAACTGGATTGTTTGTCTTTTAGTATCAATTGTGCAGTGGGCCGCTCACCTATCATCACCAATCACAATAGAATCAAGGAATTGTTCACCTTCCAGTCCGAAGCACTCCATAAACTGTCGTGTGGATGAAATTCTGTTGACTGTATTGATCAGAGAACTGTTTTGGTTCCCACCTCTCACACTGTTCCCGGAAACATGTGTCATAGGACCGTTGCTATTCACAATATACATAAATGACCTGGTGGATGTCATCGGAAGTTCACTGAGGCTTTTTGCAGATGATGCTGTGGTGTATCGAAAGGTTGTAACAATAGAAAATTGTACTGAAATGCAGGAGGATCTGCAGCGAATTGACGCATGGTGCAGGGAATGGCAATTGAATCTCAATGTAGACAAGTGTAATGTGCTGCGAATACACAGAAAGATAGATCCTTTATCATTTAGCTACAAAATAGCAGGTCAGCAACTGGAAGCAGTTAATACCATAAATTATCTGGGAGTACGCATTAGGAGTGATTTAAAATGGAATGATCATATAAAGTTGATCGTCGGTAAAGCAGATGCCAGACTGAGATTCATTGGAAGAATGCTAAGGAAATGCAATCCGAAAACAAAGGAAGTAGGTTACAGTACGCTTGTTCGCCCACTGCTTGAATACTGCTCAGCAGTGTGGGATCCGTACCAGATAGGGTTGATAGAAGATATAGAGAAGATCCAACGGAGAGCAGCGCGCTTCGTTACAGGATCATTTAGTAATCGCGAAAGGGTTACGGAGATGATAGATAAACTCCAGTGGAAGACTCTGCAGGAGAGACGCTCAGTAGCTCGGTACGGGCTTTTGTCAAAGTTTCGAGAACATACGTTCACCGAAGAGTCAAGCAGTATATTGCTCCCTCCTACGTATATCTCGCGAAGAGACCATGAGGATAAAATCAGAGAGATTAGAGCCCACACAGAGGCATACCGACAATCCTTCTTTCCACGAAGAATACGAGACTGGAATAGAAGGGAGAACCGATAGAGGTACTCAAGGTACCCTCCGCCACACACCGTCAGGTGGCTTGCGGAGTATGGATGTAGATGTAGATGTAGAACATGGTGTTTCAGTAAAGGTTTCGTACGGAAGAGAACTATAGACTTCTGTAAACATTGCTTACATCTCGCCCAGTCAGCTGGCGGTTGCCACAACTCCACCAGCTCATTAGTCTCAGCTGAGAGACTCCCATTCATTTTTTCCTCATGAACATTCGTTCTGCTAACTTCAAACTTAAAGGAATGAAGGAAGGAAGGACTGCCGGCCGGAGTGGCCGTGCGGTTCTATTCTAGGCGCTACAGTCTGGAACCGAACGACCGCTACGGTCGCAGGTTCGAATCGTGCCTCGGGCATGGATGTGTGTGATGTCCTTAGGTTAGTTAGGTTTAATTAGTTCTAAGTTCTAGGCGACTGATGACCTCAGAAGTTAAGTCGCATAGTGCTCAGAGCCATTTGAACCATTTGAAAGGAAGGACTGAGGAAAAGAAGACGTTAACGTGCCTTTTTACGAAAGGATAGGAAAGAAAATTCCAACCGTCTATAAATTCACGACCCACCTGTACCCGTCAGTACGTTTCATCATAACATCTCCGTAATGAGTTTTGAATTTTATGAAAATGCGGAACATCGCTTTTCTCTTTGAAAAAGAAACTGGATTACGATCTTCACCTCGCAGCTGGCAGTATGCGAATTACTGTTAAAAGATCTGCCAACTAGTTTTCTCCTATCAGTGTTTTTTATTTCTCGACAAGATGCTCAGTGGTGTGGAGGATTTTGGAAAATTACTTACTAGGGAACTAGTATTCCCTTTCACACAACCTGGAATATGGTTCTCAAGGACGTACCGAAGTGTGTAAAATTCAGAGGCTGCTATAGTGAGGTAAAATAATATGCAGGTCTTAACTGTTGGTCACTTTACTGCATTGCAGTCTAAAGTTGCTTAGCTTTCATGTTGTGACGTGGTTCATGGCAAAAAATTGTTTAGTTTCATGAAGTGTCTTGGACAACACTTGTTGGCGTAGCGTCAAATACTTTTGATGCGCAGTCATACAAAACCCACATAATTGGAAAATTTTAGGAAAATGTGGTTCTTCTGTAAACAAGACTGCGTATAGGATACTCATGTGACCTATTCTTCAGTGTTTGTCTCCTGCATAGGGCAGACTGTAGTTGGCTGCCGAACAGTTCTGCTGCCACCAACATAAATTTTGTGTAGGAGCCATATAGATGGTTGTTTTCCCTCGCTCTGTTTTTGAGTGTAACAGGAAAGGAAATGACTTTTAGTGGTATGGACAAACCCCTGCCATGCACCGTATGGCGACTTGTGGAGCATGTATGTAGATGTAGAATCCAACACAGCGCTACAATAAAGGTTCTTAGCCGGCTGACACAATTTCTCATTCCACTACCAGCACCTTGTCCTTGAACGCAGTGTAGTTAACCTTAGAGCGTCAGTCATGCAGAGTAGTCTTACTTTCTGGACATGCCTAATAGATTTTGGACGTTTGTGTAATATGAACGTAAACGCAATTGTGGATACAAGTTCTGAAACAGAAGTTGGATATAACATATATGTGGGAACCTTTTTGCTCTAAAGAAGTTTTAATAAATTCAGTTTATTTGTTGGTGACTTAATTATTTGAATACACTTCGTCATTAGGAAATTAGACTATTAGTACTTTTCGGACTCATGTGGTTTGAGACACACATTTTGAGTTTAACAACTGCATGTTGCTTCAGTAGGTGACCATTAAACCTACTCCGCCCAATAGCTGTAAAGGTATAGCGACAGCGAGCTCAAAATGGCGTCTTCCCTTCGCTGATACCCCATACAGTTAAGCACTATTACCAGCTCTATTGTCACACTCAAGACAAACGAGTTACCGCTGAAATCATTGTAGCCCCGCAACCTCTACATTTGGCACCTTTAGTAGCTGAGAATAATCGTTTTGTTGCCACTTGACTCAATGATTTTCGTAATTCGGATAGAATGTCATCTACACCTCCTGCCATTTGTTATTATAAGTCTTTCAAACCTCTTCTAAATTCTGATTCCGAAACGCGATCCCCTCTGTCTTCCCTATGAACTCCTGTTTCTTTTATTTTTTTTTATTCTATCACGTTGAGAGCTAAGTCCTAACCATCATAGAGGCCCTCAATGTACTTTTCCCACCTATTCCCTGTCTCCTCTGCATTTAACAGTGGAATTCTCACTACATTGTTAATGTTACCGCCCTTCCTATTAATTTCACTGAAGGCTGTTCTGACTTTCTTATATGCTGAGAAATTCCTTCCGACAATCGTTCCTTCTTCTGTTTCTTCACATTTATCATGTTTCTATTTCGCCTTAGCTTCCCTACACTGCCTGCTTATTTCATTCCTAAATACCTGGTATTTCTGTATGCCTGAATTTCCCCGAATATTGCTGTTCTTCATTCTTTCGTCGATCAACTAAAGTATTCGTACTGTTACCCTTGGTTTCATCCTTGTACCCACGTTTTCCTCTCCAACTTCTGTGACTGACCTTTTTAGAGACGTCTATTCCTCTTTAACTGAACTGTCTACTGAGGTATTCATTGTAGCAGTATCTTTAGACTCTAAGAACTTCAAACATGTCTCTTCATTCCTTAGTACTTTCGTGCCCCACTCCGTTGAGCACTGATTCTCTCTGACTAGTCTTTTAAATGTCAGCCTCCTCTTCATCATAACCAAATTGAGATCTGCATCTGTATCTGCCCCTTGTTACATCTTACAATTCAGTATCTGATTTCGGAATCTCTGACTGACCAAGATGTAATCTAACTGAAATAGTCCCGTATCTTCCGGCTTTGTTCAAGTATACCTCCATGCTATCACCATCTCATATTCCCACAACCAAGCCCATATTCTTCCGTAACCCTTTCGTCTGCTCCTTTCGCTACAACTGCATTCCAGTTCACCATGACTATTAGATTTTCATCTCTCTTTACATACTGAATTACCAGCTCAGAATCCTCATATACTTTCTCTATCTCTTCATTTTCTGCTTGCGACATCGGCATTTATACCATAACTATTGTCGTCGGTGATGATTTCATGTGGATTCTGATGAGAACAACTATGTCACTGAACTGTTCAAAGTAACCTACTTTCTGTCCTACTTTCCTATTCATAACGTATACTAGTCCCGTTACATCATTTTGTGTTGCTGTTGGTATTATCCTATACTCGTATTACCAGATATCCTTGTCTTATTTCAGTTTCACTTCTCTGACGCTCACTGTACCTAGATTGAGCGTCAGCATTTCCCTTTTCTGATTTTCTAGCTTCCCTATCCTGTTCAAACTTCCGATCCAATGGGGGCTAGTGCGAAATCTTTTGCCGATGCGGAGATCATCATGACACTTTTTCGGTTTCATGCCACGTGCCCTGTGGATACACTTTACGTGTTTTTAATGCAGTGGTTTACATTGCGCTCTGCAGATACAAATGCAATAACGTTCACTCAGCTTTGGTCCGATCTGCTTATGCATCAGCCGTGGCAGGTGCCTAAATTCTTACTCAGCTGCAACCAATTATTATTTGCTCTGCAACAGTATACAAGGGACGTGAACAGATCAAGATGTTAAGCGCAGAATACTGAGATACCGTATAGTCGTGTGAGACGGCGTTTTCAACATCTGACAGATTTTTAAAAAAAGGGGCCTCATTGTGGGTCTTCAGTTGACCAGCTGGTCCACTCGTGCACTATCCAGATTTGCGGAGCATTCGAGTGTGACAGTGGTCTGAAGATGGACTGCATGTGAACGAGAGGATAGGCTTACTTGTCGTCAAAGTTGCCGTCGACTACGTCTGACTACCACAAGGGAGGGTCGTGTACTGTGCACCAAGTACGACGTGTGTTGAAAAAATTCCCGAACTTCTTCCACAAAATTTTTCTGCGCTTATACCTTTTGCTTATTGTGCGTCGCCTCTTTTTAGGTGCTCTCCTCCACAATTGATACACTGCTGCCAACGCAGTTTCCACTCCCGGAAGGAGTCTTTGTAGGCGTCTTGCTGGATTGCTCGAAGCGCAGTCTGCGAATTTTCTTTTATCTCGTCTATCATTGTAAATATTCGCCCTTTCAACGGGGCTTTCAACTTCGGAAATAAAAAAAAAGTCCGCAGGGGCCAGGTCTGGGGTGTACGGAGGATGAGGCAGCATAGTGATTTTGTTTTATGTGCAACAGTCACGCACCAACAAGGATGAATGTACGGATGCATTAACGTGATCCAAGAGCAGTGAACGGTCTCGCTACATTTCAGGCCGTTTCCTTCTCAAATTTTCTCGCAGGTGTCACAACACATCCCAACAGTACCACCGATTGAAGGTTTGTCCCTGTGGCATAAATTCATGATGAACTAATCCTTGAAAGTCAAAGAAAACTATCAGAATGGTCTTGAGATTTTACCTGACTTCGCGAGGTTTTCTGGTCTTGAAGAACCTTTCCCGTCCCATTGTGAATAATGAACCTTGGTTTCAACATCATAACTGTAGATCCACGTCTCATCACCAGTTATGATTCTCTTAAGGAACATCTCGTTCTCATTTTCGTTATCCAAAAGCTCTTCATAGATTGCGAGGTGGAGGTCTTTCTGGTCTCTGCCCATGAGGCTTGGGACGAACTCGGGGGAAACACGATGCATTCCAAGACGCTGTGTCAGGATTTCATGCCGTGATCCAACTGAAACGTTACATTCTTCTGGAATCTATCGGACAAATCAGTCTTCGACTGGCACGCACAATTTCGTTGCTGTTCTTGACATGAGCGTCGTCGGTAGTCGTTGAAGGGTGTCCTGAACGAGGGTCATCTTTAACTTCCGTCCAGCCATTTTTAAACCGCGTGAACCAATCGTAACACCGAGTATCGCTTAAGTACTCATAACCGTAGGCTTCCTGCATCATTTGGCGTGTCTCTGTAAAGGTTTTCTTGAGTATCACACAAAATTTAATGCAGACGCGTTGCCCTTCTAACTCCGCCATCTAGAAATTGGCAAACTGCACTGCACAACGTTCTACTCAATACAGCACTGAAAAGTTAACTAACAAACATACAACAATGAAACTTTCGCCAGTTCCGCACTGAACACGGGCGTGTGGAGGTATCTCAACCGCATTTCGCTTCAACACACCATCGACGCCATATTACCAACGTTCCAGAATTTTTTGGTCAGACCTCGTTCATCATCACATCTGCGCCTTCTGTCCACAAACAAGTTAAGTACTCTCTGCAACATTCTGGAAAATACCGTCCCATGCAAGGGGCGCCGTACCACAACACGGCAGGCCATTGGGGTTTGTAGTGGGGTCGCGACTGGGAAGCATGGACTGCTTTTGAGTGGTGTCCAGTTGTGTTCAGCGCTGAATCACTGTCCTGCACCACAACAGATGACCATTGTTGGCGAGTAGGGCGGAGATATGGGAGGAAGTACCATTCTTCGAATGTTTTGGAGAGGTACTCCAGTCGCCCTGTTGTGGAAAGCCACTGAATAAGACTTCAGGTCGCGCCTGGTAGTGATTAAGGGAAGTCTGACGGCGAGCTTTCTAATAAGATGATGAGATGTGGTGGCCCCCAACTACGTACCCAAAGGCTCAGAGATGAAATATTGAAAGTTTTGGCTGGTTTCGTTGTCTAGACGGTCTGGGATACGTAGTTGCCGCATTATAAGCCAAATACTGCTGAGACTACAGTATAGAATATGAATAGACACACATGAATCCAATGGTCGAAGGATCCTATCACACGGCAATTGTTAATTTTGAACGTAATATAGACATTTATAAATGAAAGACTGCACTTAAATAATTTCTTAGCTACTACTTTAACTACTTTAAATGATGAGTACGACAGCAGAAGTATCTTTAATAATGCCCAATATTACTGTAAAACACTTATTGGTGTCGATGGTCCAGCATTTAAGTAAAATATAAGTTGAATAACAGGGAAACAATAGATTCCTACTTTACATAATTAGTTATGAACAACAATATAGCTCAAGAAATGTTCGCTCCTAAATGCGTACTACGTCTTGACTGCAGAAGCCACGGAAATCTCACAATTGCACAAGTCGCCACTACGAAATATTTCTATCTACCGCGACCATACGCAAACTACTCCACTCTCCAAGTCCTTCCCTCGACTCACCTTCGCGCGTACACGTCCAGCAGTCTCCCGTGTCCTCTCCCGTACTATCTAGAACTCCCCTGTCCTCTCTCGAAACGATCCTCCCCCCCACGCCCCACCCCCTCGCTACTTCCATACAGTCACTCCTCGTGTCCTTTGGAATTGTCGCTGTGATTGGCTAGAGTGCTCCCGCTCTGTCTCCAAGCCAACACACACTCACAAACATAATGAAACACATTCTAAATACTGGATTTACATTTAAATACTTGAAATTAAATAAATATTCCTACGGCTGGACCATAAGCACGGTCTAACACATATTATTAAATACATAAACGAATTAAATAAACATATATCAAAGGAATAGAACAGGCTTAAGCCAGTAGCCTAATGTTTCTGTGCTTTCTAAAACACAGCAAATAATTGACCAATTTCTTCATGAATAGTATACATCGGATCCAAACAAACATATAGATGAATAAATATATTTATAAGCCTGCTGCTACCGTTTTTTCGTGTAACAGTGGAGCACTTACGGCCTGATGCGATCAATAGTAATCAGCCACTTTGACCTTCAATAACTCATGTACTATTCAAGTTACATGCCTGTAATTTATACCAATTTAGATTTACACTAATAGATTTCTAAAGACATATCGATCGACAAAAACGGATGAACCGTTTAGATTTTGGAAATTCGTTGCTAGGTGTTACTTGTATAATTTACAGTCAGATAAACTAATAAAGATATTGGAAATCTGATAACACCATCAGAATCGTCGTGCAAATAATGGTAATGTACATGTTTCTTTTTGAGCTGATTCATCTGACTACTATTAATTTCTAAACGAACTGTTAAATGAAACTTCTTGGCAGATTAAAACTGTGTGCCCGACCGAGACTCGAACTCGGGACCTTTGCCTTTCGCGGGCAAGTGCTCTACCATCTGAGCTACCGAAGCACGTCTCACGCCCGGTATTCACAGCTTTACTTCTGCCAGTACCTCGTCTCCTACCTTCCAAACTTTACAGAAGCTCTTCATATCAGCGCACACTCCGCTGCAGAGTGAAAATCTCATTCTGGATTAGATTAGATTAGATTTACTTTCATTCCAATTGATCCGTAGTGAGGAGGTCCTCCAGGATGTGGAACATGTCAGAAAAACAACAATACATGACAAATATTTACAACTAAAACAAATAAGCTAATGTACCATTCCACAGGTCCCAAGTGGAATGATCGTCATTTTTTAATGAACACTAAGAGTCATTTTACAAATACTAATGCACTGAATTTAAAATAAAAAAGTTTTTTATTTATTTATAAGGTAATAAACATGTAATACAACTACTGTAATACTTATTTACAATGAACACATTACTGCACAGAAATGGTGCAGAAGTTAGATTATACTTACACACTTACACACACACACACACACACACACACACACACACACACACACACACACAAATTTTCAGTGAACACATTCCTGCACTGAAATTGTGCAGACGTTATGTTGTACTTATATACAAATCAGTTGGTTTTACTAAGAAATTCATCAATGGAGTAGAAGGAGTTGGCCACCAATAAATCCTTTAGGCTTCTCTTAAACTGAATTTCATTGGTTGTTAAGCTTTTTATGGCTGCTGGCAAGTTATTGAAAATGTGTGTTCCAGAATAATGCACACCTTTTTGTACAAGACTAAGTGACTTTAAATCCTTGTGAAGATTATTCTTATTTCTAGTATTGATTCCATGAAGTGAGCTGTTGGTTTGAAAAAGTGATATATTTTTAATGACTGGAAACATCCCCCAGGCTGTGGCTAAGCCATGTCTCCGCAATATCCTTTCTTTCAGGAGTGCTAGTTCTGCAAGGTTCGCAGGAGAGCTTCTGTAAAGTTTGGAAGGTAGGAGACGAGGTACTGGCAGAAGTAAAGCTGTGAGTACCGGGCGTGAGTCGTGCTTCGGTAGCTCAGATGGTAGAGCACTTGCCCGCGAAAGGCAAAGGTCCCGAGTTCGAGTCTCGGTTGGGCACACAGTTTTAATCTGCCAGGAAGTTTCATATCAGCGCACACTCCGCTGCAGAGTGAAAATCTCATTCTGGTAACTTTTAAACGTCTGCCATTACGGTTTCTCAAAGTCCGCCATCTTTGGCACTGCACGGCATACAGATATCCTTCATCGACACGAAGCCCATTCCGCGACACAGCGTTAACGTGGAATTCCCGACCACGTGGTCGCCCTGGACCATGCGCTGGGGCTACCCCTCTTGTTCCGGCTGACGTACGGTACCACGCGGTCGCTGACGAGCCCCCGCTGACCGAGCGGCCCTGGTGGCCACGCCAGCTCCGAAGTTTCCAGGGTGCCACAACTCGCCTGTTACCTCATACCAACTTTCAAGAGAACTACACACGACTATATATGGCACTTGTCTCTGTGAGCTGTGTGCGCCCTGATGTTGAGGTACTCCCATGGCCCCAGCAGTTCCCGATGAGTCCCCGATAGAATACGTTGGACGTCAACTCCGTCCTAGTGCCAGTGTCCAGGACATCATGGACCATTTACATCAGTTGTGTGCCATCCGCCCCAGGAGAGTACACAACGATTATACGGTACCTCTTGCAACCAAGTCAGCTTATATCCAGGCCAGAGGCGGTAAAACATCATACTGATAAGAAGGCTGATACTTCCAGGATCTCTGTAAATTTGATTCGATTTTGTAGTCGCTAGAATAACCTTACATAACCTCTCAATATCTGTAGTTTCGTTTCCTCCCCCCCCCAACCCCCACCCCCGCTCCCTCACCCCCTTCAGGATGCTTCTCGTTTTTGACAGGCAGTGTACATTGAAATGGCGTTTGGTAAATGTGGTGTCCTGCCCACTCGTCTCTTATAGGTGCCTACAGAATGCTGCTCTCTCGGTTAGCTATAAACAATTCAAATAAATCACAATAATTGTTTGTATTACAATAAAGTAAACTGACAATACTTTGGGCCCCAAGCAGTTGGCGACATGCAAATAATTAAGGTCCTTCACTAAATACAACGCACATGCAACATATGAATGCAGTCTCGCGGCGATATCAATGAATCAAATGTTCTCGGGTTTCCAATCGCGTCAATTGCTTAAAACTACACGAGCTTTCGGCCAAGCACTCCTTGGCCATTGACAAGTGGTATGACTGCCTGTGGGCTGTCGGTGCGCCCTTATATACGGTAGCTGCCGGCTGTGACGTCACTGGTGACCGTGACATTGCCATATATGGGCATGTTTTGAGTGAGCGTTCGATGTTCCCTCTTCAACCGCGCGATCGCTGGATCCCACGCAGCGCTAAGCTGCAAGCCACCGTCTCTATTCAGGGTGTTTGCTGTAATTTTTGTTTCAATAGCTTCCTGTATTAAGCTGTCCCAGGAGCCGTTAGTGCGAGCCACGACAGAGGTATCGTCATATTTTATGTGGTGACCGTTTTCTAATACATGCTCAGCTAACGTAGATTTCTCTGTATAGCGTAGGCGATAATACCTCTCATGTTCTTTTCTGCGTTGTTCCACATCGGACAAACAGTGCGCACTGTGGAACAACGCATAAAAGAACATGAGAGGTATTATCGCCTACGCTATACAGAGAAATCTGCGTTAGCTGAGCATGCGTTAGAAAACGGTCACTACATAAAATTTGACGATATCTCTGTCGTGGCTCGCACTAACGGCCTCTGGGACAGTTTAATAAAGGAAGCTATTGAAACAAAAATTGCCGCAAACACCCTGGATAGAGACGGTGGCTTGCAGCTCAGCGATGCGTGGCATCCAGCGATCGCGAGGTTGAAGAGGGCACATCGAACGCAGACTCAAAACATGCCCGTATATGGCAATGACACGGCAACAGTGATGTCACAGCCGGCAGCTAGCGTATATAAGGGCGCACCAACAGCCCACTGGCAGTCATAACACTTGACAATGGCCAAGGAGAGCTTGCCCGAAGGCCGGCCGCGGTGGTCTAGCGGTTCTGGCGCTGCAGTCCGGAACCGCGGGACTGCTACGGTCGCAGGTTCGAATCCTGCCTCGGGCATGGGTGTGTGTGATGTCCTTAGGTTAGTTAGGTTTCAGTAGTTCTAAGTCCTAGGGGACTTATGACCTAAGATGTTGAGTCCCATAGTGCTCAGAGCCATTTGAACCATTTTTTGCTTGCCCGAAAGCTCGTGTAGTTTTAAGCAATTGACGCGGTTGGAAACCCGAGAACGTTTTATTCAACGTACTTGCAAGTTTGTCACACAGCTCATATGGATCACTAATAATGGCCCTTCTAGTGCCTGTCTTCTACTGCGTGGTTTCTACTCTGGGTCTGCTAGTGCGCGTCTTCTACTGTCCGACCGAGGCTGGCAGGAGCGGCGTTTATATTCTCTTCTTGTAGAGGGCGCTCCTGTCGTGGTGCGGTCCTAGTCGGCGAACTACTGGCTGTGGTCGTCTCACAGCCCTCTCTGCTGTATCGTTGTCGATCTTCGTGCCGGCCCCTGTCGTTACGCCGGAACAGTAAAGAGCTTTGTACGATGCTCAATCTTTTGCCGCGCCGGTTAATTACTCCATGATCGGCAGAGGAAAAGAAAATGTGACAAAGCGGACTGATGTACGTTCTGTACGCCTAAACTTCTCGAATGTAACCAACGTAGACAGTCGTAACTCGCACACTGCTCATTTAAGTCCTCACTGTGAGGGAATACACAATGCAAGACAAGGGAATAGATACACAGTGAAAAACTCGGAAATTGATCACTGGACCGGAAATAATTTACTACTAACTACCTTTCTCTCGCCCCTTCCCCACCCCTTTCTGTCCGCAGCTCGTGGTCGTGCGGTAGCGTTCTCGCTTCCCACGCCCGGGTTCCCGGGTTCGATTCCCGGTGGGTTAGGGATTTTCTCTGCCTCGTGATGACTGGGTGTTATGTGCTGTCCTTAGGTTAGTTAGGTTTAAGTAGTTCTAAGTTCTAGGGGACTGATGGCCATCGATGTAAAGTCCCATAGTGCTCAGAGCCATTTGAACCATTTGAACCACCCCTTTCTGCCTCTCCCCCTGGCCTGTGCTAGTAATTAGTTATGCAACCGCCACGGACCTGAGAAAAGTTGGGATTCGGGATAAGAAAGACGGATAAAAACACATGCTGAACTCTCCAATAAAGATCACGAGTGACCTCTGGAAATCTCGTTTCTGTAGGAACTCCCGGTAATATTAATTACAGTCTGCTGAGCATCTGTCTGATTGAGGGCATTGGTTATGCACCCACTCTCCAAACATTACTAATTACTATTATTTACATCCCAGGTTCCGGAAAAGTTTTATCTTCTTTACTGAAAGCCCTACGACAGTGGACAATATTTGGAGGAGGTAGTGAATTGCGACTTTTAAATATTTTCGAAAAATCAAGGTTTGGCACAATAAGTATAAACCATCAGCCTCGGTGAAACAACAGAACATCATCAGTCTTGAAAACGGCGTTAGCATGTCCTATAATTAATGTGCTTTTCTATACTTGAATATAATCTCTCGTTTGACCGAGGCTGGTAGCCTTAATAAACTAATATACCGCTACTGTGCGAAATCATACTTTCTTCGAAAACAAATGATTTTGTCCATTACATAGAAATTAGCTTTGGGGGCATATGTGGGAAATCTCGATTTTTAGTCTTCAGAGTGGAGGTCATTCGCCGTTACTGTCCACCATGTCACATCCTTTCATTCCTTAAGAAACCACGGAGTGTTCTTCAAATTTAATGCAGATCAACAGTAAAAAGTGTTGTTATTAGTACCTTCACTTCACCACCTCATCTTCCGTTGCCAGCTAGGAACGCCATCTCAAGTTCTCACGCCTTCCAAGGGTGTTGTGTGAATATCAACTATGTAGAGTGCAGTTGGCAGAGGACAGTGCCTTAACCTGGTACAAGGCGATTCCAATGAAGACACACCATCATACCCCATGAGAGAACCTGTTACTGTAGCGGTCGAAATCATACAGGAAAACTTCAGTGATAACGAAAGTTTGAGTGAGGTGTGGAGGCGTGCTCAGTAGCCTAATATGTAAGATGAACGCTCGCGATAAACAGGAAATCAACATTAGATTCCTGATTTTATTTTATTTTATTTTATTTACACGTCAAGTTCCGTAGGACCAAATTGAGGAGCAAATCTCCAAGGTCATGGAACGTGTCAGTACATGAACTTACAACATAAAAGTAATAATAGATAAAAATAAATGTTCATGAACCTGAAAAAAAGTCAGTCCATAAGTTTAAGTAAACGCTATCAGCAATACAATAAGAATCAGCTTAATTTTTCAAGGAACTCCTCGACAGAATAGAAGGAGTGACCCATGAGGAAAGTCTTCAGTTTCGATTTGAAAGCGCGTGGATAACTGCTAAGATTTTTGAATGGCAGTGGCAGCTTATTGAAAATGGATGCAGCAGTATACTGCACACCTTTTTGCACAAGAGTTAAGGAAGTCCGATCCAAAGGCAGGTTTGACTTCTGCCGAGTATTAACCGAGTGAAAGCTGCTTATTCTTGGAAATAAACTAATGTTGGTAACAAGAAACGATCTGATCTGGCACAGATTACCAACTATCACTATAAATTCATTACACTGCAGGGTAAATGTATCTGAATGTTTTGACTGGTATTATTTCAAGCCATTACAAATTCTTGAACTTAATTTTCATCTATCCATTCAGTTCAGTACATTTAATTCATTTCATTTATTGTGCAGTGCAGAACCGTTAAGATACAAAGGAATGACAGACACTGACTGAGAGCAAGCCATTGATTGACATAAATGGGGAAAGTTGAAAATTTCTACCAGACCGAGATTCGAATCCGGGTCTCCTACTTACTATACAATTGCTCTGACTACTGAGCCATTGGGACACAGTTGTCACTGAACCTGCGCTGTCTGCCCTGGCAAGCCTCAGACCCAAATTCTCAACTTTTACACACACTACCGAAGTAGTGCCCCTTTGCCCATTTTCCTCATTACTCGTAGCACTTCGTCGATTCCCGTAAGAGTTAGTTGAACCTGGTGTGCATCTGCACATATAAGGAATTAGGAAAGGCAGATAAGGAATCTACATTTATTGTCTATAATACAGCTTACAGTCACGAACTACTTTTATTTTACAACTGCCATTGCCTACTTTGACCGAAATAAACAAGTACTCATCAGAATTCAACTTCTTACTTCTCGTAGAGAGTACAAAGGGCTTATCTGGAACGAGAGTACCATAAGGGCTCTTAGCAAGTATCCCTGAAGTCTCTGTTTTACTCTTCCAGGTTAGAATACTGGCGTCAGGGAAAGCTTCAAGGCCACCGTAGTCTGCATGGTTATCCCACACAACAGCAAGATTCAGCCACGTACTGCCTCCAAACACAGCAGAAACTTCACATGTCTCAGTTCTCGAAATACATATATACATGTGTGTGTGTGTGTGTGTGTCTGTTCTTTCGGACATACAGGACCTAATACCCCACGTATTTCGTGAACGGTTACACATATCGAAACGCGGTTTTCGACATGTTCGAGCGTCGAAGGGGCACGTATTTTTTTTTTTTTTTGGTTCATGTTTTTAGCACTCGTATTTACTAAGACACTGCAGTAAGTACGTATTTTCAAATGGAGCCGTATACTTTGATAACTGCATTCGATAGCTCTTGAGAAGACAATTACAGTTATATAGCGTTTGTTAGATAGATAGATAGATAGATACGAAGCCCACACCTACTACAGTAGTACAACTTTATATGCCAACTAGCTCTGCAGATGACGAAGAAATTGAAGAAATGTATGATGAAATAAAAGAAATTATTCAGATAGTGAAGGGAGACGAAAATTTAATAGTCATGGGTGACTGGAATTCGAGTGTAGGAAAAGGGAGAGAAGGAAACGTAGTAGGTGAATATGGATTGGGGCTAAGAAATGAGAGAGGAAGACGCCTGGTAGAATTTTGCACAGAGCACAACTTAATCATAGCTAACACTTGGTTTAAGAATCATGATAGAAGGTTGTATACATGGAAGAACCCTGTAGATACTAAAAGGTATCAGATAGATTATATAATGGTAAGACAGAGATTTCGGAACCAAGTTTTAAATTGTAAGACAATTCTAGGGGCAGATGTGGACTCTGACCACAATCTATTGGTTATGACCTGTAGATTAAAACTGAAGAAACTGCAAAAAGGTGGGAATTTAAGGAGATGGGGCCTGGATAAACTGAAAGAACCAGAGATTGTACAGAGTTTTAGGGAGAGCATAAGGGAACAATTGACAGGAATGGGGGAAAGAAATACAATAGAAGAAGAATGGGTAGCTTTGAGGGATGAAATAGTGAACGCAGCAGAGGATCAAGTAGGTAAAAAGATGAGGGCTAGTAGAAATCCTTGGGTAACAGAAGAAATATTGAATTTAATTGATGAAAGGAGAAAATATAAAAATGCAGTAAATGAAGCAGGCAAAAAGGAATACAAACGTCTCAAAAATGAGATCGACAGGAAGTGCAGAATGGCTAAGCAGGGATGGCTAGAGGACAAATGTAAGGATGTAGAGGCTTATCTCACTAGGGGTAAGATAGATACTGCCTACAGGAAAATTAAAGAGACCTTTGGAGATAAGAGAACCACTTGTATGAACATCAAGAGCTCAGATGGAAACCCAGTTCTAAGCAAAGAAGGGAAAGCAGAAAAGTGGAAGGAGTATATAGAGGGTCTATACAAGGGCGATGTACTTGAGGACAATATTATGGAAATGGAAGAGGATGTAGATGAAGATGAAATGGGAGATACGATACTGCGTGAAGAGTTTGACAGAGCACTGAAAGACCTGAGTCGAAACAAGGCCCCCGGAGTAGACAACATTCCATTGGAACTACTGACGGCCTTGGGAGAGCCAGTCCTGACAAAACTCTACCATCTGGTGAGCAAGATGTATGAAACAGGCGAAATACCCTCAGACTTCAAGAAGAATGTAATAATTCCAATCCCAAAGAAAGCAGGTGTTGACAGATATGAAAATTACCGAACAATCAGTTTAATAAGCCACAGCTGCAAAATACTAACACGAATTGTTTACAGACGAATGGAAAAACTAGTAGAAGCCGACCTCGGGGAAGATCAAGTTAGATTCCGTAGAAATACTGGAACACGTGAGGCAATACTGACCTTACGACTTATCTTAGAAGAAAGATTAAGGAAAGGCAAACCTACGTTTCTAGCATTTGTAGACTTAGAGAAAGCTTTTGACAATGTTGACTGGAATACTCTCTTTCAAATTCTGAAGGTGGCAGGGGTAAAATACAGGGAGCGAAAGGCTATTTACAATTTGTACAGAAACCAGATGGCAGTTATAAGAGTCGAGGGGCATGAGAGGGAAGCAGCGGTTGGGAAGGGAGTGAGACAGGGTTGTAGCCTCTCCCCAATGTTATTCAATCTGTATATTGAGCAAGCAGTAAAGGAAACAAAAGAAAAATTTGGAGTAGGTATTAAAATCCGTGGAGAAGAAATAAAAACTTTGAGGCTCGCCGATGACATTCTAATTCTGTCAGAGACAGCAAAGGACTTGGAAGAGCAGTTGAACGGAATGTATGGTGTCTTGAAGGGAGGATATAAGATGAACATCAACAAAAGCAAAACGAGGATAATGGAACGTAGTCGAATTAAGTCGGGTGATGTTGAGGGTATTAGATTAGGAAATGAGACACTTAAAGTAGTAAAGGAGTTTTGCTATTTGGGGAGCAAAATAACTGATGATGGTCGAAGTAGAGAGGATATAAAATGTAGACTGGCAATGGCAAGGAAAGCGTTTCTGAAGAAGAGAAATTTGTTAACATCAAGTATAGATTTAAGTGTCAGGAAGGCATTTCTTTAAGTATTTGTATGGAGTGTAGCCATGTATAGAAGTGAAACATGGACGGTAAATAGTTTGGACAAGAAGAGAGTAGAAGCTTTTGAAATGTGGTGCTACAGAAAAATGCTCAAGATTAGATGGGTAGATCAGATAACTAATGAGGAAGTATTGAATAGGATTGGGGAGAAGAGAAGTTTGTGGCACAACTTGACCAGAAGAAAGGATCGGTTGGTAGGACATGTTCTGAGGCATCAAGGGATCACCAATTTAGTATTGGAAGGCAGCGTGGAGGGTAAAAATCGCAGGGGGAGACCAAGAGATGAATATACTAAGCAGATTCAGAAGGATGTAGGTTGCAGTAGGTACTGGGAGATGAAGAAGCTTGCACAGGATAGAGTAGCATGGAGAGCTGCATCAAACCAGTCTCAGGATTGAAGACAACAACAACAACAACAACAACAACAGCGTTTGTTAATGTTGACGTTGAAACCTGTCATAAAAAATTCGAGAAATGTTCTAGAATGTGAGAGCGTAGTTGCCAAAAACGGCATTTGCGGTGCAAACACTGCCAAGCAGGGGTCTCGGACCAGGCTGCATAGCTGTATACTGTAAGGTAGACTTGCGCTGCCTGAATAAAGCTTTATTTCCCCTTGAACCAACTTGCGACCTAGATGCAGCTTCACATGCGAATGTTGTACATAGAAATACGCCATAGGCCAGAGTCTAGCGTATCACAAAGGGCTTAGGGAAACAAATTGACATTTGTGTATCCTCCAACACTTGCGTGAACTGAAGCAGAAAAATCTACTGTTTATTCTTAAAAAATAAAGAGGTCTTCTATGTTGCAAAAAGAAACTACTTTATTAAATATCTAAATGTTAGAAGAAACATTTTACCTATCTTTTCCTGTACGGGAGTGTGCTTTTTAGAGTTAAAATAAATGCTGTCGAACATCTGTCTCTACGTACACTGCTCCAAACTATATCATGTGGGATACATTCATTGAACGAAACATTTTATTAAGAACACTTTGCTGGCCACCTGTACACCGTAAAATAAATATTCTTCTTAACGAAACGTCGTTTCATGCTCAACGTAGGCGTGTAATGACAGTGTTACCAGATATGTGCAATACACGCTGTCGACTAGTTTGACACTGCAGTCCAATTTCGTACACACGTAAATGAAATAAACAGTTTACTAGCAATGATTTAGTAACCACCCAAATCACATGACTTAAATTTTTTTTCTTCCAAAAAAAAAAAAAAACTTTTCCTTTATTTAAGCATATGTTGAGAGTGTTGACCACGTACTTGAAAGGCAGATTTGCAATCGCCTTTCGAAAGAACGATGAACAGATATAAGTGGAGTGAATGATATGATAGAGCAAGCACTGGCAATTCGACGACACATATCACCTGGCGAAGTTGGCGCTTCGTCTTAGAATGAATATTAGAGTGCTCCCCAAAGAAAGAAATCAAGAGGAATCAAAACGGGTGACCTCTTAGGCCATTTGACAAAGGAATTTCGTAATATCCAACGTCCGGGAAAGTTCTTATACAGTATTCGCTTTGCAACACGGGACGAGTGAGCTGTACAACCGTCGTGTTGCAGCCACATACACTGTTGAACATCCACTGGCATCTCTTCTAAAAGCACTGGCAGAATGTTCGTCAGAAAGCGCGCATACGATCTCCATTTAGAACGCTTGAGACGAAGTAAGGTCCCACAATGTAATTTCCTTTGATGCCACACCGCACGTTTACGCTCCACGGCACTTCATGTTGCACCTGACGAAGCCAGTGTGGATTTTCGGCTGCCCAGAAGTGCAAGCTATGCAAATTTACGTTAGCGTGGTTAGTAAACGTTGCTTCATCGTAAAGAGCACACGTTGGAAAAGCGTAAGGTCGTCTCTCAGTTGCTGAAGGACAAACCGACAAAATTCAGTACGACGCTCCAAATCACGGACGTCGAGTGCCTCATGTAGTGACAGATGACAGAGATGGAAATTCTGTCGAAGCAGGATGCGATTGACACACTTCTGATTCCACATTCCCTGACAACATGTACCACAGCGCGGCTTCATTAGCGTTGTAGCCAGAACAGCTTCTGCTTCTTCGTGTTCTCTGTCACTTTCAGTCTTCTTTCTTGCTCTTTTTGTCGTCCATGCTGCCTGTCCGCTCTAGCGTCTTAATAAATCGTGCAGTTGCCTGGTGCGTAGGACATGGGCGATCCGGATAAATAGCCCTGAACCGCTGCACTTTTTTGCGCTTTTTCTTTTATGTTCACCATATAAAAATAGTATATCCAACTTCGCCTCATCGATGTACAGTACAGCGGCGTGCAGTGCAGGCAAGTAAACCGGCAAATATGTTGACATTCTGTCACAGCGTAGCATGAGAGCTCTGCTGGGCGACATTTGCCGAAAACCGCGTTTCGATATGTGTAACTTTTCACGAAATAAAATGCGTGTGACGTCTTACTTGACTCACCAAGTATATAGCAGAACTAATAGTTTTTTTCTTCTCCACTTTATTTATTCATTATCTTTGGTGACCTTAAGGCGTGTGTGCATTTATTGTCGCTGTTGGTCGGGACATTACAAAACTTTCACTAGCTCAGGATCACTTGCAAGACCGTAGCTCTTTCAATTTGTGCCCAAACTTTGGAATCATCCTGTATATTAACTTCAACAATGTTTCCAGAGGCTGAAACCCCTAATTATTAAATAAAAATGTAACAAACGGTCAGCACGTACAGAGAAGGTAAGTCTGAGACAAGTTGCTCATATATGCCGAAATGTTTATTAGAAACACATTAGTTGTCAAGGAATTAGCCTCGAAAGTGACTTTTAAATTTGTATCTTATCAGCATACTGATGAAACAAGCGAAATAATGTATAGGTCATAACTATCAAGAAGAGATGAAGAGTGTATGTATTTAGCCAGATGTTAATGGGTGAACCTACGTTGGTCTTCTAAGCACAGCTACCAGTTCGTCTGTTATACCATATGTGACGTAGGCCAATGCAGTGCCATGTTCAGGGTTCTACTAAGGGATCAAAATCTTTAACTTTCTGGTAGTGGCTGAACTGTACATGTACGACGTATCAGTTAACGAAAAACTGAACATACAGTTGTAGTTTTGCTCTTGGGATAGTTTTAAGAGTTATAACGAAATACTTTTCAGTAGTAAAAGTAACGAATTATGTAATTTTTTTCTTGCGACGAGGATCAGAAGAGGATATATTATTCAGTGGCAAGATTTATTGGTTACTGTTGACAACAGTGTGGCTCACAAACATACGTGACAAAAAATATGAAAAAGTATGAAAAATAAAGACTGTAATATCATTTAAAATCGAAGAAATGTATCAATGAGAATCAGCAGTCGAAATACGTGGGAGGAATGCTTATCGCTAGGACGCGGATACTATGGAGGTCGCTATTTAACGTCTGTAAAAGTTGTTTGACGATGTGGCAGTGAAAGGACTGCAATCACGCTAAAGTGACTGTATAGAGAACTGCAAGGGGATTTATGTCGAATCTGGACAACGCCTACTTTTGATACGAGTAAAAGACGGAAACAAAGCTCACATACAGTACATACTGCACAATATTCAATAAAATTAATGAAATGGCCTTTGCAGTGATGTTATATATGCCGTAGAAACCACTAGAATTGAAAAAGTCAGAAAAGTAGTAGACAAGGATAACAGATGAGATACAGGAATTGGTTAAGAAACGAAGAAAAGGTAAAAACGTTGAAAGTGGGTTGCAACAATATGGGTCACTGTGAAACGAAATTATCTGGAAAAACAGAAAGGCCAAAGCAGACTGAACTGAGAAAAGAAGTCATAAAACTGAAACTGTGTAACATAGAAGCATCTCAGCTAGCGTAACCCAGAAACTGCACACAAATAATCACTTCAGGGAGCACGAAACAAGTTTCAGAATAATTACAAATTAAAAAACTAATTCGGTAATGGATGCTGAAAATAAGACGAGAAGTTGGAAAAATTACTTGTAGAAACTATACAGTGGACCAGAAGAAATTAGGCCAATTAAAAACGAGAACACGGTGCAAGAAGAGTTAACATGAACGTTCTCTGAGTATGGAGAAGCGTCGTGTTGCTAAACAACTAGCACTGAGTGTATGAAGCCGACTTTATGGTCCAGTTGCAGTGGTCTTCGTGCTCCCAGAAAACGTTTATATTAACTGACTCTAACCGCGGATGTGCATGCACTTCCGTTGCAAGAAGATACTAGGCGAGAAAAAATTTTCACTTCTGAATTTCAGAAACCCTTGCACGAACTCACAAAATACCATCGGATTTCTTACGGGTTTCAGGCCCAACGGTAGTGCTAGACGTGTACAGGCATCAAAAATGGTTCCAATTTTGCAACATCAAAGAATAGAGGAGAATCTTGAAAGTAGGCTAGGAAAGAATCAGTTTCATTTCAGGAGAAGCAGATGCAGCTGAAAAGTAATTTTCGCACAGCAAATAACAATATTGGGCAAGGAAATTTGTTCATAATTAACACATTGTCGGAGAGCGCCCGGGAGTTCATCAATTGTGACCGTAAAATTTATACCACTCGGTGCTCATACAATTTTTAATTACTGGCCATAATGGTTTCGGCTTGTCATTCATTACCAATAGCGCTACAAAATAAGAAACAGTATATGAAAACAAGTATATCGGCATTACATTATCAAATTTAATAACACCTAACTACAGTCCATAAATTTAAAAGTGTTTATTTAGTTTGTTAATGTAATGTCAATATACATGCTAGTTTTACTGTTTTCTTGTTTTATAGTGCTACTAATAATGACTTAACTATCAAAACTGGTGTAGGGAATAAAAAAACTGGTATGAGCAATGAGTGATATAAACTTTATAGTCAAGACAGGGAAACGTGCACTATAGTCAAAGATTTGGTGATGATATAGACAGGAATAAAATGTTACAGTTTGTTAGGCAGTAGGTTATCATCTCCAGGGATAGAAGGGTAATTAATCCTCTTAAAAAGAAGCAGGCTGAAGAAGTCAGCACTGGGGTATGAAACAAAACCCTAAAGTCAAAAAATGGCTCAAATGGCTCTGAGCACTATGGGACTTAACTTCTAAGGTCATCAGTCCCCTAGAACTTAGAACTACTTAAACCTAACAAACCTAAGGACATCACACACATCCATGCCCGAGGCAGGATTCGAACCTGCGACCGTAGTGGTCGCACGGTTCCAGACTGTAGCGCCTAGAATCGCTCGGCCACCCCGGCAGGCTCCCTAAAGTCAGGAAAGATGAAGAGTTGCTTGTTGTTTATAGAAGAGGATGTGAGGAAAGTAAAGCTTCTATGTCTGGGTAAAGCAATGTGGGATTGTGGCCTGTCTTTGATTCGAACACTTTTTGTTACTTAATTCCACAAACTAGTTTCGGCGAGATTCCGCTATCACCAGAGGGTTTTCTTCTTCTAACAACATTGAAAATTAGTACCATTACAATATATTTGGTAAAAACGTTGTTCACGTGCACTGCTCGGTTCCAGTTGTATGTGTGAATAATTTTATAGTATCCAGACTGAATTTTCACTCTGCAGCGGAATGTACGCTGATAGGAAGCTTCCTAGCATAGTGATACAATGGTTGGCAATAGGTTGTAACATATTCTGTAGTGTATCTTATTAGTTAATCGGCTGTTGTTGCTTCGAAAAACACATAAAGGCATAACTTCTTATCTTCTCAGTAATTAAAATAGTATGCTGTTGACAAGTGTCATGAAATGTTTTTGGAGAAATTTTGAAAGCTGTAGCGGGAAACTATAGCATCCCCATACCAATATGTAATAATAATATATTTTGTAAGCGAAGTGAGACGTGAAAAAACTATAAAAAAAGGAGTCGTGTGACTATGAAATTCATAAAGGCAATGTTTTATGCGAACAATTACTAAAATTCATAGTTTAAAAAAATCGACAATAGTGACGTATTTGAAAAATAAACGATGTCATTCTACAGGTAAGTGTTCATATATGGTCTTCAACCGAGTGTGTAGGGCGCGGGGGGGGGGGGGGGGTCCTGGGGGGGGGGCAGGGAGGGGTTGTCTTCCGAAGCGTTTGGAACTTAAATAGTGGCAACTATTTATTCACAACCGATACAAAAGAGCTACATGTCAGCACCTGTTTCTGTCCTTCAGAGTAGTCGCCAGCGTTGTGTAGAACCTGTTGCCAGCGATGTGGAAGGCGTAGTATACCGTTATCAGAGCCTGTTCTGTTGATGATGCGAATGGAGCGGTCTACTGCCTGTCGAATCTCTGGAACAGTTTTGAAGTGAATGCCACGATGTGGTTCCTCCATCTTCGGAATCAAATTAAAGTCACAAGGACTTAAGTCCGGGGAGTATGGCGGATGGTACATTACTTCCTAGTCCCATCGACCGCATGCGCTAATCCGGTTTGTGGGCGAGCTCACGAATCGTATGGCGTCGATCACTGTCCACTAACGCGGCAACAGCATGCACGTCTTCTTCAGAGACGCCAGGACGACCTGTCCGATGCATGTCTGCCAGTTTGCCAACCTTTGTTGAAGGCTTATACCGAACGTGCCACTGTTCTGTACGGCAATGCCGATTCCCCGCACGCCTCTTCAAGGCCTTGATGACACTATCGTGCTGTACGACCTCTGGCATATTCAGTCTTGATCCAACTTCGTTGTTCCTGTTTCGAAAAGATAGTGACACCGCTACGTTAGACCGCTAACTCCTGTTCCAACCTTTTCACCTTGGAGTAGCAATTGCAACCTACCTCCTCAACAATTTACTGCATGTATTCCATTCTCTGTCTTACTCTACAGTTTTTACCCCTACAGCCCCCTCTGGTGCCATGGCAGTTATTTCCTTAGGTCTTAACAGATGTTCCGTCACAGCGTCCGTTCGTCTTGTCAGTGTTTTCCACATATTCCATTCCTCGTCGATTCTGCGGGTAACCTCCTCATCTCTTAGCTAATCAGTCCACCTAATTCTCAACATCCTTCTGTAGCACCATATCTGAAATGCTTCGATTCTCTACTGTTCCAGTTTTCCCACATCGGGTTCCACTACTCTAAACGTACCTTCACAGAAATTTCTTCCTCAAATTAAGGCATGTTTGATAGTAAACTTCTCTTGACCAGGATGCTAGCCTAATTCTTATGTCCTTCTTGTTCCGCACATCTTGGGTTATTTTATTATCGAGTTAGAAGAATTCCTTAACTTCGTCTACATCATGATCACCAATTCTTATGTTAAGTTTCTCGCAGTTCTCATTTCTGCTACTTCTCATTACCGTCGTCGTTTCTCGACTTACTCTCAATTCATAATCTGAACTGATTAGGTTGTTCATCCTAATTAACAGCTCCTATGATTCTACTTCACTTTCACTCACTGATGTCCTTTCACCTTGAATTTTAATCCCGCTCTTGAACCCTTTCTTTTGTTTGCCTCATTGCTGTTGCGATGACTGAACTGTGGGGTCAAAAGACTGTACCCCTGTCTTACCCCCTTTTTAATCTGAACACTTAATTCTTCGTTTTCCGGTCTTATTTTTCCCCCATTTCAGGTCTTGTACATATTGTATATTACCCGACTTTCACTACAGCTCACCACATTTTTCTCAGAATTTAGAACATTGTCGAACGCTTTTTCCAAGTTCGTATGAACGTATGAGCGTATCTTAATTTTTCTTCAGTCGTACTTCCATTATCAACCACAACCTTAGAACTGCCTGTTTGGTGCCTTTTACCTTCCCTAAAGCCAAACTGATCGTCAGCTAACACATCCTCAGGTTCCTTTTCCATTCTTCTGTATATTATTCCTGTCAGCAACTTGGAAGCATGAACTGTTAAGCTGATAGTTCTTGCACTTGTCAGCTCTTGCAATCCTCTGATTTGTGTGGTTGATGTTTTCCGTGAATCTGTTGGTATAAAGCCAGTCTCATACATTCTACACACCAAGTGAATAGGCATTATGTTGCAAGTTCCCCCTGTGGGGAACTTGCATTCTGATGGAATGTAATTTATCTCATCTGTCTTATTTGATCTTACTCGTCCAAAGCTGTTTTAAATTCTAACTGGATGCCCTACGTCTTTCATGTCGACTCCAGTTTCTTCCTTTATCACGTCATCAAGACAAGTCCTCCCCATCATGGAGGCCTTTAATGTACTCTTTCTACCTATCCGCACTCTCCTCAGCATTTAACAGTGGAATTTCCTTACGCCTTCAATTTTATGCCCTGTCCTTCCCCACGCCCCCCACCCCCCGACCCCCGCCCCCTCGCTTATAATTTCACTAAAGGTTGTTTTGACTTTTCTAAATGCTGAGTCATTCCGTCTGACAATTGTTTCTTTTTAGATTTCTTCGTATTTTCCACGCAGCCATTTAACCTTAGCTTCCATGCACTTCCTATTTATTTCTTCCACAACTGGCTTATGCTTACGTATTCCTCAATTTCCTTGAACATTTTTGTACTTCCTTCTTTGGTCGATCTTTTTTTCTTCGCAGTTACCTTCCTGGTGGCTATGTTTCTCTTTCCAATTTCTGTGATGGCCCTTTTGAGTCATTCCTCTTCAACTGAATTGCCTACTATGATATTTCTCATCCCGTCATCGATGTCCTTAGCGAAATTCTAATGTGTTTCATCGTTTCTCAGTAAATGAGTATCCAATGTCCTACAACACTGACTCTTCCGTATGATTCTCTTAAACTTCATTCTACTGCTTAGCATTACTAAATTGTGATCTGAATCTGTATCTGCTCCTAAGTATGACTTACAGTCAAAGATTTCGGAATCTCCATCTGACGGTGATGTAATCCTGCTGCAACTTCCCGTGTCTCCAGGTGTTTTCTAAGTATACCTCCTCCTTTTGTGATTCTTGAACAGAGCATTCGCTAGTACCACCTGAAATTTATTGGAGAACAGAATTCCAGTCCCTCCCAAACTAATTTGATTTTCCTCCTCCTTTACGTACTGAACTTCTCGTTCAATATTTTCATAAACGTACCCTATCTCTTCGTCTTCTGCTTGCGACGTCGGCATTTAAACCTGAGCTACTGTTGTCGGTGTCGGTTTGCTTCCGATTCTGACTCACTAAACTGTTTGCTGTACCTCACTCGCTGCCATCCCTCTCTGTTCAAATCACATATGTTGTCTTATTATGGCTAATCTAAAAAACTAAACTCCGTCCGAACAGGCGGTGAAGGCCCAACGGTACCGACCGGGCGCCGTGTCATCCTCAGTTCAGGCGTCAGTGGATGCGGATATGGAGGCGCATGTGGTCACCACACCGCTCTCCCGACCGTATGTCAGTTTACGAGTCCGGAGCCGCTACTTCTCGATCAAGTAGCTCCCCAGTTTGCCTCACAAGAGCGACTGCGCCCGGCTTGCCAACAGCGCTCGGCAGACAGGATGGTCACCCATCGAAGTACTAGCTCAGCGCGACAGCGCTTAACTACGGTGACCTGTCGGGAACCGGTGTTACAACTGCGTCAAGGCCGGTGGGTCTGGCTAATCTAGCATAATAAAATAATTAAGAATAGTGGTTCCACAGGAAACTGTCTGGCATTTTGTAAGGGACACAATTTAAAATTTTAATCTATTCATTTATGTCTGAATGTAGTCTTGAGCGAAAAATATCGGTATTTAAATTTTTTTAAAGTACAGCTGCCTCGGACAAAGCTGAAACATTTGCTGAGTTCTCTTAACCAGTTACGTAAATCTACTGTGACCCTCTGACGGGTAGCAAGTGTCACGTTTCTTTTTATTTTGTTGTCTGTCTGTCTGCAAATTAATTGGATGTCATCAGACCAGAAGAAAACGGAGTATTTATTAGGGGTTAACGGCCGGTCGACAAAGAGGTCGTTAGTGACGTAGCGCATACTCGGAATGATGAAAGATGGGGAGGGAAACTTGCCGTGCCTGTTTAAAAGGCATCATTATGTAAATTGAAGATGGGGGGGGGGGATGAGAAAAGAAACTAAGTGATGTTATCAGTGCATCGGGACTTTATGCGGAATCGGTGGCGGTCGAACGACATTGTTCGTCCGAAATGAAGGTTGTGGGTTCATTGACCACCGATATGAATGTGTGATGTCTATTCTTTCGGACATGTACGAATATCATTCGACTTCCGGCTGATATCTAAAATTAGTGAGAATGGAGGATTGAGGAAATGGAGGGGACTGTGGGTAGGCGCTAAGTGGGAATGTGGGTCGGCTGGAGAGCGAAAGGAGTTAATCCGCGTATTTGCGATAAACATGTCCGGATGGTGCAATGGTTAACGTATCTGTCAAGGAAACAGGAGATCCCACGTTCATATCCCGATTCGGCACATATTTTCACTTGTCGCCGACGATTCCGCATAAAGTCACGATACATCTGATGTAATCCCATTTCCTTTCCTTTTCCTCCCTCCACCTTCAGTTCACATAATATATGTTACAGCTGCGGATTCCGCTTGGTGTCTGTTCTTTTGGACATGTCCGAAAGAACAGACACAAGGCATTCATGTAACTGATTCGCCTCGATGGGCAATGAATCGCCTTAAACCATTTTCCGCCTATTATACAGAATGATATTCCTGTACTAGTGGTGTTTATCAGACCTACTTTGACGAGTGTCTAAAAACGTGTAGGATATGGCCAAGAACGTGACAGTGTTCAAGAGCCTAGCATATGTACCTGAAGAAGAAGATGCTTAGGCTTGCAAACGATGGTGTGCTTTGACAGAACTTCCATTTCGGTCTGAACCAAAAAACATACCGTTAATATTTCGTGATAATGCTTCCCATTTGCGGGAGATACACTTTCGATAACTTTGTGTCATAGCGCAATTGCATGTCGTTAGACATTTTCTTTTATTTTTTTTAATTTTTAACTTTCTGTTTATTTTACAAGGTATACAGTATGATCCATTTATCAACATGACGTTGCTCTCCTCTGGTCTGGACGGATGCGCTGATTCGCATACACCCCTGACGGTCATCGCTGAACACAATGCGACCCCATTAATCAAAAGTGAATGGTTTCCGATCACAGCAATACTCCGAACGCAATTGCGATGTGTACGATAGCTTATGCATGACATGGTAATTCCCTAGTGCGGCTGCTGTTACTGCCGGACCAGAGGTACGGGTTGACGCACAGTGCTGCAGCGGGTCCAGATGGTAGCTGTAGATATGAAGGGGTTACGACGTACTTGGTGCACAAGACGGCGATTGTATTTTGTGGTGGTCAGACGTGGTCAACTGGAAACTTGACGACGAGGATGCATACCCCCATGTTCCCATGCAGTCCAACGCTGGGTCACTGCTACACAGGAGTGCCCCACAAATCCTGCCGGCCAAATGGAGTTACATAAAGAGGCCCCTTCCAAACTCTGTTAGGTGCTCTGATATCAATGTCTCGAACAAGCACACGACATCTCCGTGTCAGTCACAGTGATACTTCAACATCTCATGTTGTTCACTCCGCTTGTTTACCCTACCAGGCCTGGTAGCAGCACCAAACAGGAAAAGCCGTAATGCACTCGCGTTGCCGTTCTACCTGTTGCAGCGAATTGCAGCCCTAATCATCTACATAACCGCTGATGGTATGTGCGTGTTCGAATTTATATTCACTCTGTCTTCTAGGCGTTTCACTATTTTGTCTGGCGGTGTACTGAACAATGAAAACTTCCCCACGAGAAGAAAGAATGTGGTGCGATGATTCTGTGCCGACAATTTGCATAATGGGGGGGGGGGGAGAAGATAGATAATTTGCTCTCGGCTAATGCTGAACTTAATTAATCTATACTATTCATTAAAAATAACTGAATATTTGTGCACACAGGATATAATAAGTAAGTGTTTAACTAGGAATACAGGGTGATTTTTTCCACTGTGTACAAACTCTAGGGACTGATCGATGAGAGGATGCGGAACAAAGAGATCTAATAAACTTATGTCTGGAAATGCATGGTTTCCATGCCAGAAACGATTTAGTCAGTCATACATTGTCACAGAGACTGCGGTCTAATAACCAGAAATCGCACAGGTTGAGATCTGGTGAACGAGTAGGCCATGTAATTGGAGCCCCTCGTTCGATCCATCGACCAGGGAAGACACGATTGAGATGCGTCCGGACGTTAACGGCGAAACAGGCTGGAGCACTATCACGTAGCAGCCACATAACCTTTCGAATCATCAATGGCACTTCTTCCAGCAGGGGAGGAAAAGTCACCCGCAAGAAACGCCTATAGTTTCGGACTGTCACGCGACATGGAAGGAAGACTGGTCCTAAAATATGGGCGCCAATTATCCCGGTCCACACATTCCGGCTGCACCGATGCTGATGATTCGCTGTCACCATAGCATGCGGGTTCTGCATATTATCTCGCAGATGACTGTTATGGAAGTTGATACCACTCTGCGAAATGGTGGCCACACCTGCGAATAGGGTGGATGACACAGATCCCGGAATCGTGGTTGCCTGGTGAAGAAAACAGTGACAGAACTGTTTCCGATGTGTAAAGTGTGTCGCTAGTAAGCCCTGCACACGCTGTAAGTGATAAGGGTAGTAACAACTGTCACGGAGGATGTTCCATATGGTCGTCTCGCTTACCCTGTACTGGCGGGCCAACTACCACAGTGCTAATCACATTTTCCTCCGAGTATGTTGTCCGAAAATTTCAGGTATGTCCTTCATGATTTCCTGCTTCCTGAAACGACCCTACCTCAGACAATCGTCAAAACAGTATTGCAAACATTGAATGCTGGCCGGCCGCGGTGGTCTCGCGGTTCTAGGCGCTCAGTCCGGAACCGCGCGACTGCTACGGTCGCAGGTTCGAATCCTGCCTCGGGCATGGATGTGTGTGATGTCCTTAGGTTAGTTAGGTTTAAGTAGTTCTAAGTTCTAGGGGACTGATGACCACAGATGTTAAGTCCCATAGTGCTCAGAGCCATTGAATGCTGTGGTTGTTGCCGGTGGGGATAGGTCTCCTGATAAAACCTTGCTGCCCACCACCTGTTGCCATTCGCCTTTCTGTAAGCAAACACAATGTCGGCAGGCTCTCGATTCGAATACGGAACCATTGTGTACAACGTTGCATCACATCCACTACAAGGTGAGACAGGAAGAGAAGTTAATCGGACACGACATTATCAAAGACTAAGGCAGGAGAGGGCTTGTTTGAGACTACACTATTACGAATAGTGAAACCAAACGAGATTGTGGCTGCAATATTGCTAGGAAACAGTCGAATACTGATTAGGTGGCGCATATTCTTTAAGCCAGCGATAAATAACAGTAGTTAAGAAAACTTGAAAGTTGAAGGAGCAATGTGAAAAAACTAAAGAAAAAGAAATAATAGTAGGGAGATCTGATGCTGATTAAACGGAAATGAATGATTTTTCTGTGAAGTCAGTGGGAGAGGAAAGTATAGTTGGGAAACAATTGTTAGATATATAAGAATGAACACTTAGGTGAACGAGTACATCATAAGTCTATAAGTGGGAAGCATGACACAACCGCAAGAGCTGTACGACAAAGAAAAATGTATGAGTGATTGGTATCCAAAGAAGGCAGTGAAGGAACCCTGGAAGAAATTGTAATTTTGCAGTTATTCTTAGAAGGAGGTGTTTACAGTTGGCTCTCATAATTGCATAAGGGTATTTACGGAGATAGAGAGAGCTTTAGGTATCATAAACCGGAAAAGACGTCACAGTTAAATGTTTTGTGAACTGCGAAAAGTAGTACGGGTAGAGTACAGGAAAGGGAGCCAAAGCGAAATCGAGCATTAGCGAAATAAATTCAGACAGAAAGAGGAAAGGCAGACTTTCTGGAGGAAAACTAAAGAAATTCAGATGTTCTAGGTGGTTTTGAAGAAAAAAAGATAAAGGGATCACTGGAAACTTTTTTAAGTAACATGATTAACCTCTGTGGAAACATCGTATAAAATACATAATACTTTTTTATACATCAAGGGTATAAATACTATTGGAATGTTATAAAAATAAGGAATAAAAAAGGAAATGAAGACAAAATGTACAGAAGAAGATGACGAAGAACAGAACACCAGAGATTTAATTTCAAGAATCTGATACTGAACACAGCCGTAAAGATATTTGTACGGTGATTACGTACGCAGCAGTATAGGAAGTAACATGAGGGAGGTATAGCTAGAATCTGTCGATTGTCAGATGACAAGCAGAGCAACTTATCAAACGAAATTAGCATCTACTAATAAAGGGATATAACAACATTGACTTTATCTGCCCGCATCTCGTGGTCGTGCGGTAGCGTTCTCGCTTCCCACGCTCGGGTTCCCGGGTTCGATTCCCGGCGGGGTCAGGGATTTTCTCTGCCTCGTGATGGCTGGGTGTTGTGTGCTGTCGTTAGGTTAGATAGATTTAAGTAGTTCTAAGTTCTAGGGGACTGATGACCATAGATATTAAGTCCCATACTGCTCAGAGCCATTTGAACCATTTTTTTGACTTTATCTCCGATCCACTGTAGTCTGCAACTTGGGAACTGACTATCACAGGCTAAATTCGGAACTAGATATACACCAGATCAGTTTGGGAGAGAGGGATTTGTAACTGTACCATGACTGTATATATGTGAGAGGTCTACTCAGAAATAAGATAGATAAAAGTAGTTGTATTCATCTGATCCTCTTGTATACAAATAAATATTAATGAAATTGTTTCACTGTGGAGATAAAAGTTTGAAGTTTTCTTTTTCCTAATAAATAAACTTAACAGGATGTGACTAAATTCAACTGCGATACAATAGCAGTGTTTTAAGACATTGTCGACAGGTCGCTAAGTTAATTCTTCTTACCTTGTTCTTTATTATTTTAATATTTTGTTGCTTTACTTTTTGTTATTGTTAAGAACAGGAAAACACCGATAGCAGCCATTTAGTAGATGTTTCCGATGGTTAATTACAAAACACCTAATATTTTTCTCTTATATAACTGGCCATATCGACAGCTTTACTTAAGACCTTGTAAAACATTCCTTCTTTAGTTGTCCTTTCAATTTTTGTGTTATACAGAGTGGTCGGAAACAGTCTGTAAAGCTTGCAAGGATTTTGCAGGGTAGGTTGTGAGGAGAAATAATTGTTAGTCAAAAAGTCGATACGCTGTGCAGTTTCCAGGTTAATTAGCATTGAAATTAGCCAATCACGCCGTTGCGCGTTCAAATTCAAGCGATTCGCCAGATACAATTAGTGTCAGTCGTTCTCAAAGATAGTGCACGAGACTTCAATGCTAATTAACTCGGAAATTACCGTATCGAATTTTTTCTTAACAATTGTATCTTAGCACACCCCATCATCTTTACAAGCTTTCCAGGCTGATTCTGACCACCTTATACACGATGTCCCAACTTTTAAGCTAAAATTATTATGATGGCAGAGTAACCTAACCTGGAGACTTTGGGGTAGGGAAACAATATTGGGAAACGAAAGTTTCTCTTTTTTATTGATATGAACAACTTAAACCTATTGCAACAACTTGAGGTCATAGCCCCTGTTCAATGTTACGACCGACAGCCTCTATGGATGTAATACGAAGTCGCTCAAAAATCCCTGCTTTTTTTTTTGTACTATGAGACAGTTAGCCAGGACATTAAGAACAATTTCTCCTTCTGTTTTTACTGGCTTTTGCTGCGCCAAGGACTTCATGTAAAGCACAGGGAAAAAGTATACCGTGAACGTAAAACAGTCTACTGCGCATCGCCTTTCGTGGTACTGCTACAAATGTCGATGGAGTAACGTAAGTAATTTACGAACACATGCATCACACACATTACTCAATCGGTTGCTCGTAACGCCTGATCTGTATGTTTCCTTCTATTGGTTCCTTCTCTCAAAATGTCCAGTTTAACTTCCTCTGCCGTCCGTACAATTTTGACAGTCATGGTTTGCAATACGCTGCGGATTACTATGTCACTTCTTTCAGGGCATGCCATGGAAAATATTGTTAGTGTTGCTAAAGTAACATTTTAGTTTTGGAGACGTCAGCGAACAATAATTTATTAACTACGATATCGTTAAAAATCTGCCATTTCGTACGGAATAAATGTTGTCACCGTGAGTTAAATGCTGCGTATGCTTGAGGCGGGAAACCTATTATAATATCACATTTGGATGTAACTGGGAAAATAAGATAATTCAGGTTAGCAACTCATCGGTTATGAGAAAGCGTTTGAAAATATTAAACGTAAAGTGCTAGAGGAATCACTAAATAAATGGAGTTGAAGCACATCTGATTATGGCAACTGAGTCATTACGCAAAAAGAATAAAATAAGGATCCGTACTGCAAGGAGTGGGACAGGTGTCGGTATTAATCGAGGAGTTAGACACATTTCCGTGTTCGTATTGGTATAAAACGCATTCTTTTAAAATGTGATGTACACATGCCTGTACACCTCAAGCACTGGATACTGATTTCTATTCCTACCGGAGGAGGAATCCACATGTCAGAGGACAGTGGCCTATTCAGAAGGGCGTTGAGGCCCACCAAAGCGAGTCGGCCGGTGTGGCCGAGTGGTTCTAGGCGCTTCAGTCTGGAACCGCGTGACCGCTGCGGTTGCTGGGTCGAATGCTGCCTCGGGCATGGCTGTGTGCGATGTCCTTAGGTTACTTAGGTTTAATTAGTTCTAAGATCTAGGGGACTGATGACCTCAGATGTTAAGTCCCTTAGTACTCAGAGCCATTTGAACCATTTGAACCACCAAAGTGGTCGGAAGAAGAAACGTCCCGGCTGCGTCGTTGGTTTCACCGACCTCAGCTTGTTGTTCCTCGATGTAACCATTGTCCACCCCATAGACGCGTGGTCCTCTACATCGACAGCGAGGAATTGCGTGTCCGGAAGCAACACATTCAGTAATTTTATTTTTCAAGCAGGTATCTTAGCTGCTTCTTCCGCTGCTTCATTTCCCAGAATGCCAAAGTGCCCTGGCACCTAGCAGAATGACACTTCCTTACCATGCCTCTGTAAGTGGAAAGAGTGTCGTGGATCAGCTGAAGATACTTTGCTGTTGGATACATGTAACAGATAGCTTTAATGTAACAGGTAACTGAATCTTGAGAACACATTCTGGAAATAATACACGAGCGCTGGAAAGAACTTAACAGCTGACCTTCCACCAATTTTAGGGGACGATGAATCGAATGTAGTCCGTGGTTTAGGGTTCTTTGTGATGTCTAAACTTCTCAGTAGTATCTTAGGGAGAAGATTTTAACGTGTTCCCCGGGTGATTACTTCATCTGCTATTTCTCCTGTTGTTCGGCGGCCTGTGTGGCCGAACGGTTCTAGGCCCTTCAGTCTGGAACCGCGAGACTACTACGGTCGCAGGTTCGAATCCTGCCTCGGGCATGGATGTGTGTGATGTCCTTAGGTTACTTAGGTTTAAGTAGTTCTAAGTTATAGGGGACTGATGACCTCAGATGTTAAGTCCCATAGTGCTCAGAGCCATTTGAACCATTTGAACCTAATATTCAATGCGGCGTAGTTCGCTGTTACGATATTTTAGATTATATGTAGTTATGATCTGTGTATATTAATCACAAGCTGCCTTGAGACATACATCTGACATCTGTTTGTGTTCTGTGTGAATGTGTGAGTGTGAGAGAGAGGGAGGGGGTGTTTCATGGTGGCTGAAGATTACATTTTATATTTTACCTTCTGGTACACACTTTTCACAAAGCCACGTCCGTATTCAATTGGTTGAGTAAGAACATAAATGACCTAGCTGTTGAGCGCCCTACACACACCACCACCGCCACCACAACCACAACCACCACATTTGTATTGGCGATATCATTCAAAATGGTTGATTGAATTAAATGACTCATTAGAAAGAAATAATTTTAATTTATTGGCGTTGATCAACTTATAGCAGGAAAATCTGAAAAAAAGGTTCAGGTTATAGTACGTAAGTTCAGTCAAACTGTCGTTAAATACTAGTATTTCAAGGATTGGTACCAATAAGAGACAAAACTATTATAGATGGGCAATTTCAAGGATTGGAACCAATAAGAGGCAAAAGTATTATAAATGGGCAAATAAACGAACAAGAAGGAGAGTTTAAATACACTCCTAGGAAAAAGAAATTACGCACCACGAAGAAATTATCCGAATGGGATTAAAAATCGGCAGATGTTATGTACGTCCACAGACAAACAAGTGATGACAATTTCAGAAAAAAATTGGATCATTTATTGCAGAGAAAGGGCTTCAGGAACTGAGCAAGTCAATAACGCGTCAGGTGACAGTCAGGCTTGTACCAACCACTGTCCAGGGTACCTCCAGACACGTCTTCGCTGGTCGTCGGGGCTCAGTTAGAAACGCGTCTCATAAATTCTACTCCAGTCAATGAGATTCGATGCCGAAGACAGATGTGGGATACGAACGTGACTGCCGTCCATCATCCGGTCCGGCAGCCAGGAATGATCGTCGGGGGTGGCATTTGTTTTCACAGCAGCACCCCTTTGGTTGTCATCCGAGGCAACCTTACAGCACACCGGTACGTCGACGGTATTATACGCCCTGTATTGTTGCCCATAGTGGCCAGCCATCGTGGGCTGACATTTCAGCAAGATAATGCCCATACGCACACGGCGAGAGCATCTACTGCTTACCTTCTTGCTTGCCAAACCCTATATTGGCCAGAAAGGTCGCCGGCTCTTACCCCAACAGAGACACCCTGCTCTGCGCTCATAGGCAGGACTCCGGGCCTGGTACATGCGGCGCTCGTGGACCACAGCACAGCTACGACACCTGAGGATGGGCTTATAACAGTCCGAAACCGGTCGTGTGAAAATAAAGTAATTTACAACTGAAGAGGTATTTTCAACCTCTGCCAACAGAGAAAGTTTGGAGCATTATGGGCAGAACCTTCCAACCAGCTCCGGATTTTTACGATCAAACGTGCCTGTTGGACGGAATTTGCCACGGTATCCCTCAGGTGAACTTCCATCGATCGATGTCATACCGAATACTGCTCGCATAAGGACCAGAAGTGGTCCAACACGTTAGTGACTTGCTCAATTTGCGAAGCTCTTTCTCCTGGATAAATCATCCAATTTTTTTTTGAATTTTAATCATTTGTTCGTCTATACATGTACATCACTGAACCGGGATGGAATCCCTGGCGCCACTAATTCGATGTGTCCCTTGATGTCCCTCTAGTTTGATGCCACTGAGATATTTGCTCGAGGTTGTTGATGGGGATGGGGCGTGTTGTGGCGGCGAGCTGGCGAGTGGTAACGGAGCAAGGAGGGCGGTGTGAGAGGTCCGCCCGGCGAGTGAGGCGAGCAGCCGCGCAAACGTCTTGGGCACGGAGTCGGGCAAGTGGTTGCTGGGCATTCTTAAGGGCCGATTTGAATACTTGGCTTACTTCGACAGTCGTCTTCGTGCTTAGCCTGGCCAGCCAGCTCTGGGATGTGGCACACCGATGAGAGAGTTGAAGCCAGTTTCGCTGGGCTGTGTTCTGGGCTCCCATTTGAACCAGCAAGCTTCAGCTTCGATTCGTGAACTCCAGTTAAGTTTTAGATTTTGAGGTCTTACATGTTATTATTGAAGGCTTGGCTGTTCCCTTTTAATTAAATTAAGAGCTATTTCTTAATTTGGATTAGCTGAAACTCTTATGAATTAAGGCCTACCCGTCTTTTACGAGGTACATTCAAGTTCTAAGGCCTCCGATTTTTTTCTAATTAACTACTCACCCAAAATCGATGAAACTGGCGTTACTTCTCGACGTAATCGCCCTGCAGACGTACACATTTTTCACAACGCTGACGCCATGATTCCATGGCAGCGGCGAAGGCTTCTTTAGGAGTGCGTTTTGACCACTGGAAAATTCTTCCATTGAGCTGACTGGCGCTTTGTTTCTGGATTGAAAAATGGCATCCACGTCTCATCCATTGTCACAACCGACGAAAAGAAAGTCCCATTCATGCTGTCGTTGCGCGTCAACATTGCTTGGCAACATGCCACACGGGCAGCCATGTGGACGTCCGTCATCAACCGTGGCACCCACCTGGTTGACACTTTTCGCATTTTCAGGTCGTCATACAGGATTGTGTGCACAGAACCCACAGAAATGCCAACTCTGGAGGCGATCTGTTCAACAGTCATTCGGCGATCCCCTAAAACAATTCTCTCCACTTTCTCGATCATGTCGTCAGACCGGCTTGTGCGAGCGCGAGGTTGTTTCGGTTTGTTGTCACACGATGTTCTGCCTTCATTAAACTGTCGCACCCAGGAACGCACTTTCGACACATCCATAACTCCATCACCACATGTCTCCTTCAACTCTCGATGAATTTCAATTGGTTTCACAACACGCAAATTCAGAAAGCGAATGATTGCACGCTGTTCAAGTAAGGAAAACGTCGCCATTTTAAGTATTTAAAACAGTTCTCATTCTCGCCGCTGGCGGTAAAATTCCATCTGCCATATGGTGCTGCCATCTCTGGGACGTATTGACAATGAACGCGGCCTAATTTTAAAACAATGCCCATGTTTCTACCTCTTTCCAGTCCGGGGAAAAAACATCGGAGGCCTTAGAACTTGAATGCACCTCGTAGTGCCCTATTTTCATACTCAATGTGTCCGCTCTCGGTAGCTGAGTGGACGCCGGCACGGTAGCTCAGCATGTTCGGTCAGAGGGTTAACTGCCCTCTGTAATAAAAAACTGAGTGACTGGATCAATAATGGACATCAACAAGTGTCATAGGACGTCCACCCAGAACAAATACAACGATCAATATCGAAGAAAATGAGATTAAAAATAATAAAAAAAGTGGTCAGAGCGACAGAATGTCAATCCTAAGGGCCCAGGTTGGATTCCCGGCTGGATCGGAGGTTTTCTCCGCTCAGGGACTGGGTGTTGTGTTGTCATAATCATCATTTCATCCCCATCGGCGCTCAAGTTACCGAAGTGGCGTCAAATCGAAGGACTTGCATCCGGCAAACGGTCAACCCGACGGGAGGCTCTAGTCACACGACATCTTATTTATACTCAATATATGTCGTAATTAACTGAAACTGTGATTGACAAAGAGGTATTTATGTCAATAAAGTAGTAACAGGAAATGACACATCATGGTAATGGGCGCTAACATTTCGCCTTACATCGCTTTATCCATAATTGTAGTTTTCAATCACATCTACAGACTTCCGTCTCATACGGACAGTTCCTCCACAGTGCGTCGTTTCTTTCGTCTTAGAGTGTATGTAGGGTGCAATTTTTAATTTTCCCAGTCAGATGACGGAGAACTAACATCGCCCAGATTCAGATGTTCCCGTGGAACAACACAAAGTAGAGTGAAACATAATTTTTGGAAACATTACTTAAGCTTTACAATGTAATAGCCTTTCCTTCGCTGCTGTTTGGTAGCCAGTGTTGGACCGTAACATCAGATCAATTACAACAAATCGACTCATCACAGATGAAGTTCCTCCGCTTTGGCCGGCCGAGGTGGCCGAGCGGTTCTAGGCGCTGCAGTCTGGAGCCGCGCGACCGCTACGGCCTATAAAAGAAGCACTGCATCAGACGCGAACAAAATGTTGAACCCATTGCATACTTTATTCAAGATGACAATTGATACATGATCAACCTACTACCCAACTACATTAGTGGGTCGTAATTCTACATTTATATTGCAATTACTTCAGCTACATTATTTACTATGATTGTCGTTATATTGCTATTATTATTCTACTATGGGCATCTCTAGGCTATACTATTGTTATTCATTCTACATGTTGCTTGGATTTGCTAAATTACCTACAAGGTTAATTCATTGATGTATGTTTCTATTTGTATACTACGTTGTGCAATACTTAAACTAATCTACACTACCTGCAGCATTCCAGGTGTGCCAGCATGATGTAAAAACCTACTTTATCGGCCATGCCTACTGAGCTAATCCCAGTGTGCATGTCCCTGGCATCGGACTGGCCCAAGATCTTGAATTCGCTGCTGTTCTATACTAACAAGTTGTCCTATCTTAACCTATATCTAACCTAATTCTTATTACTACTGTCATGTTTTGTGCTTTGTCAAGATCGGTGGGTTATGCACCCTCCCCCAACCTCAAGATGTGTGAGCCGTGAGGTGGCTATACTAATTTTTGTTCCTTTGAAATTCCCTTTAGACTTGACTTGAGATTTCATTTAATAGTTCATTTAGAATGTAGAATGGCACCTGTTGCCTGAGCAGATGGTACATGTCGCGATTGGGTAATTGTTGCCTTAGTTGTGATGCAACGTCATCGAAAAGGGGGAACTCATACATCACATACTCTGGAGTGCCCTGTACGGTGCCACAGTCACACGATAGTGTAGCCCGCTTCCCGAACCGGCATAGATATGCCAGATATGGTCCATTTCCAGTAAGAAAGTGCAGCAGTCCTCTAGTTGGTTTAAAATACCTGAGCTGGAGCCACTCCTTCATATTTGGCAGCAACTCATATGTTCTGCGCCCAGTTTCATCACCATCCCACTGCTCCTACCATAATTCCTCACCCCTTCTTTTATTTCGACTCTATCCCCTACGTGGACTCACATTATTTGAACTATTTTCTCTCTTTTTCCTTTCTTTAGCCAATACCAAGCAGCCTGCTTGTATGTGCCCCTACCGAGAGTAGGAGCATATTCCGCTGCACCCTTCTTACGGCCATGGCAGGCATGACACTAATGAGCTTGTGTGCCCAGACTCCTGAACCATATCCTACGACGGAAGTTGGGATGCTGTTATGGTACCGCTTTATTAGATCTGGTGGTAGGTGGAAACGTTTATGGCTGATTCCAGTTGAATTGTTGAGTGTTTCAAACGAACTCTGTGTCACGGTATCAATGTGTGTCGCATAATTCTACCTCTCGTCGACGACTACTCCCAAGTATCAGGCCTCGCGGCACCGAAAAACTGGTGAGCAGTCTGTTTTGACTGTGGTATTTCTAATGAGTTGTCTCCTGCGCTTTTTTTTCTCTTCTTTCGTCCCAGTTGCCACTGAACCATAGGGGGGACTTGACATTTATGTCCGCCATCACAACGAATTTACAGCCCCGCAACGCCCTGGCCACCTGAATTAGTTTATCTAAAAACTCATCAATTTCTCTTCCATATTGAAAGTACATGTTGCTGAGGTATAGTACTCCGACAGGCAACTGAAGTTCCAGGACGTTGCAGTGGTCATCGGAAAGCTGTGAGAGGATCGTGACTCTCAGCACCTTATTTATGACTGCAGTTGCTGCTTTTGGCTCCGCTTCATTGCCGCTGTGCAAGGGATCCGCCCAGCGTGGGAGTAGGGCTAATGCAGACAGAGCACGTCCAGACTCCTTTCCTCCACCACTCTTCGAAGCTCCTGCATTACCAATTAACTATTGTGTACGTTTATCTGTCCTATATTAAGCTTAGTGGTCATGGGAAGTATGTGCGAATATGCGATTCTGGCCAATTGTTTCTCCAGTCATATACTATTCTTCCATTTATTAGGACAGATTGGTCGTATAGCTCATCCAGGTCGAACTTTTCGTCTCTTCTCTCGAAATACTTTCTTAACTAAGTCTCGCAGGGCCCCGACGTCAGTGGGGAGATTAAATGTCTTGAGCTGTATCATGTCCACAGCCACCATTAACGAAAAGGTGACATCTCTGCCATACTCGTCGCCGACACGCTCCACATGCCTCAGAGCTGTAGTGAAGACGGCAGACATCTCCAGGCGTGCTAGCTGCAGCGCATGTTACAAGTTTGGGTATACCGTAACAGGATCCATCCCCAAACCTCTCTCAGAAGTTGAATTTGTTGACTCACTTGCATTGCTCGCGATATTAACCTGCACTTTCTCTCTTAAAATCATATCATTCTGCCTCATCACTGGTCGATTCCCTACCACAAGATGCTCTCTTGGTCGTTACTGATCTTCTGGCGACCTCTGTCCCCAGCTTAGAGAAGAGGGAGCATCTTCTGAACCACAGGGGTCAATTTGAATACATATCTTCTTTGTCTCGACTTTCCGAGTTCGAGTCGGTGAACTTTTGTAAAAGCTCTCTTAATGTGCTGGCCCTCATTGTGTCCCTCCTCCTTTTGCTCGGGGACTTTCTCTTAGGCTTTCTGTGTTCTGGTGTAGCCTCAGCCATAGTTGATTCTAGCTCATTTTTTATTGCCAGGATTGCTGCTTGGCTGATCTTACCATTTTTCACGCTTGAATCGAGGATCTGACTGATTCTGAAAAGCTTCTCTAAGACAGTTTCCTTGGTCTGTCTGAGGCCCCGAGGCAGGAACAGTTAACATAAAAACCCTCGAAGGCGCACTCGAGTCACTCGTCTCTTTGTCTGCCATCATGGGTTTTTAGACGAGTGAAAAAGGTGGGAGCCCGTCTCTTGCCCCAGACCGGCTCCTGTGGCATGGGGGGGACTGCTGTAGCTCACCCACCAAACTCGCCCACCGAACTCCCCCTTGGGCCAAGGGCACTAGTGAGCTACCAGGTTCAGCACGCCGTTGCCATCACCGACAATTTCACTCAGCACTCTTCAGTAAGTATATCCCGCACTTCTGAGAGGCAGATGCACCACTCGTATTTCGCCGCCTACTACTTCCACCTCACTTCCTACCCAGGTGGTATGCCGGTCACCCAGTCGTTCAGCGGTCTGGACGCAGCTAACCTGGCCCAGGTGATGTCACCACCCCCTGGGTTTGGCAGAACACGCCCCAGTTACTCACAGGCGCGGCGAAGCATCCTTGCCTGTCCTCTCCGAGATCCCAGGCCGACAAACGAGGTCACCGGCATGAAGAACGCCTGGTGTTCTGTGCTCTGCGCAAGGAGGGAGGGGAACAGCAGTCGTCGAGTGCAGAGGAGTCGCTCACGAGGTGAGCAACATCCCCAGCCTAGCAGCTCACTGAACCCTCCCCCCAAGGGACAGATCTTCGGTCCCTGGACACAGCTTTCGCATGTGGTTGGGTCGCAGCTCTCCCTTCTGACGCAAAGCAACATCCCTGCGAGCACAGAAAATGCCGAGATTCGAATCCCGGTCCGGCATATTATTCTAATTTGGCAGAAAGTTTCAGATCAGCGCACTGCAGAGTGAAAAATCATTCTGTACTGTTTGCTAACGCAATTTTGCTACAGTCATGTGCGAGTGTTAATTCAGTCGAAGAAAATAATAGGTATCAGTGTTGTACTTCATGGTATTTTGATATGAATATGAGGGAACATTTTGAAACGTCCCCTTTGAACAATTATACACGACTGTGGTTAAACTGACACAATATTTTTTAGCGCAACGCAATCTGACTTTCAATAATCCCTACAAAAGAATGGCCCTGACTAACTTTAACCTATACCTTTCACAAATCACTTACCTCACAAAAATCTTCGTTACTCGAACTACTGCAATACAGCGAGCGCCACTATTGCCAGCTAAATAAAAGATTCAAACTACAGAAGGCACTAACTACTGATAGGGATAGTTAGCAAATGAAAGATATTAATAGAGAACAAACAATGTATTTACCTTAATAGTCATAATATACACTCCTGGAAATTGAAATAAGAACACCGTGAATTCATTGTCCCAGGAAGGGGAAACTTTATTGACACATTCCTGGGGTCAGATACATCACATGATCACACTGACAGAACCACAGGCACATAGACACAGGCAACAGAGGATGCACAATGTCGGCACTAGTACAGTGTATATCCACCTTTCGCAGCAATGCAGGCTGCTATTCTCCCATGGAGACGATCGTAGAGATGCTGGATGTAGTCCTGTGGAACGGCTTGCCATGCCATTTCCACCTGGCGCCTCAGTTGGACCAGCGTTCGTGCTGGCCGTGCAGACCGCGTGAGACGACGCTTCATCCAGTCCCAAACATGCTCAATGGGGGACAGATCCGGAGATCTTGCTGGCCAGGGTAGTTGACTTACACCTTCTAGAGCACGTTGGGTGGCACGGGATACATGCGGACGTGCATTATCCTGTTGGAACAGCAAGTACCCTTGCCGGTCTAGGAATGGTAGAACGATGGGTTCGATGACGGTTTGGATGTACCGTGCACTATTCAGTGTCCCCTCGACGATCACCAGTGGTGTACGGCCAGTGTAGGAGATCGCTCCCAACACCATGATGCCGGGTGTTGGCCCTGTGTGCCTCGGTCGTATGCAGTCCTGATTGTGGCGCTCACCTGCATGGCGCCAAACACGCATACGACCATCATTTGCACCAAGGCAGAAGCGACTCTCATCGCTGAAGACGACACGTCTCCATTCGTCCCTCCATTCACGCCTGTCGCGACACCACTGGAGGCGGGCTGCACGATGTTGGGGCGGGAGCGGAAGACGGCCTAACGGTGTGCGGGACCGTAGCCCAGCTTCATGGAGACGGTTGCGAATGGTCCTCGCCGATACCCCAGGAGCAACAGTGTCCCTAATTTGCTGGGAAGTGGCGGTGCGGTCCCCTACGGCACTGCGTAGGATCCTACGGTCTTGGCGTGCATCCGTGCGTCGCTGCGGTCCGGTCCCAGGTCGACGGGCACGTGCACCTTCCGCCGACCACTGACGACAACATCGATGTACTGTGGAGACCTCACGCCCCACGTGTTGAGCAATTCGGCGGTACGTCCACGCGGCCTCCCGCATGCCCACTATACGCCCTCGCTCAAAGTCCGTCAACTACACATACGGTTCACGTCCACGCTGTCGCGGCGTGCTACTAGTGTTAAAGACTGCGATGGAGCTCCGTATGCCACGGCAAACTGGCTGACACTGACGGCGGCGGTGCACAAATGCTGCACAGCTAGCGCCATTCGACGGCCAACACCGCGGTTCCTGGTGTGTCCGCTGTGCCGTGCGTGTGATCATTGCTTGTACAGCCCTCTCGCAGTGTCCGGAGCAAGTATGGTGGGTCTGACACACCGGTGTCAATGTGTTCTTTTTTCCATTTCCAGGAGTGTATATAGCAGTTCATGACAAATTACAAAACTCCGCCATCTCTCTCCCCACATACACCACTGCTGGCGGCTCTCCTCCAACTGCGCAACGCTATGCGCTGTTAACATCCAGCTGCCGCTGCCCAACACTACAATGGCAGACAACAATGCAAACTAGCCACAGACTGCACACAGCACAGCCAGTGATTTTCATGCAGAGCGCTATGTGGCATTACCAATATAAAAATCTAAACAGCCTACTTACATAAAGAAAACATAAACAGCCTACTTACATTAAAGAAAAGATAAACAGCCTACTTACAATTTCAACGCCAGTCAATCAGTTCTTACAATAAAAATGCTTTCTCTGCGGTGCTCTGTGGTTGACTTACCGCCAATCATCTCCTTGATCAGAAACAAAGCTATGCGGGATATAGACATAACGCAATTTTCAGACAACTATTTAGCAGTCATTATTGATTAGGTGATATTATCGTCGCTAGCCATTTTCTTGGTTTGTATCTCAGGTGGACGCCGTCTCAACCATAAAAGCTGTACTTAAAACTAAAACGACAAGTTGACGTCGATTCGGTTCCCGGCGCGACAGTCGTAATTTCCGCGTTATCTCGTCGACAGCGGCTGAATAAACACGCCTCCTCTGATACCATTCAGCAGCTATTTTCACTGTCTTCAGTTAGGCCCGGAATATGTATGCCTTTCGCGTCCAGCTGTCAGCAATTTTCAACCACGTACTTTACTACGCAGATTGCCTTTGGACCTGAAGATTATCGGTTGTATCCAATAATACTGGCTCTCTTACTCTCCGCAACCTCGAGTTGCTGAACTTGTGCGCCTCTGTAAGCGCGGGTGACATTAAAGAAGCAAGAGCATAGCGTACACTTTCGCACATTTTCATAGTCCTAGGAACGCCACCGACGTTCGTGGGAATGCTATAAGTTTTGATTGGATTTAGGGAAATTCGTGACTGAGATAAGAATCGATTACTAATTGTAACTCTGCTTATCACCATGTAATCGCTTAATATAGTGTAAATTCGGAAAAAATTATTTATTTAACCTGATCATACAGGATTTTAGGGGAACAAGTGCAGATATTTTTATTGGTGACTGACGACAGTGTGTAAACAACATTACGTCAGTATTTACTTCATTTTCGGACTAATAACTATAGCTATTGGGAGTAATACATTTTTAGGTTGCTTGCCACCTCCACATACATTTGACAAGAGCAAGCCATTAAAGATTTATTTCCCATGAGAAGTGGATCAGGTGTTGTTGTCACAGTTCGCGTGGCTCCCCCCGTCGGAGGTTCGAGTCCTCCCTCGGGCATAGGTGTATGTGTTGTCCTTAGCGTAAGTTAGTTTCATTAGTGTGTAAGCCTAGGGACCGATGGCCTTAGCAGTCTGGTCCCACCGTAGAAACTTACCACAAATTTCCAAGATCAGGTGTTGAACTGTGGATGGGTGGACGCGAAACGTTTTCTTTTTTTTTTTTTTTTTTTCCCGAGCGGGCCCGTGAAACGCCAAGCTTAACGTCCGGCACCAGTTGAAGGCCGAAAGAGCCACGTCGGAACGAGAGGCTGGGTATGACGCATCACTTCCTCAGTGTGGCGGGTCGCCCGATGTGGGTCGAAACCTGAAGCGTTACGCCCCAGGGCCAGGCCCATGGCTCTCCGACCGGGGAACATCGGACTGCCGCTCACCCTTCTGACGTAACACCAGAGACGCAAAACGGTTTGTCCATGCCAGCGATTCTTACCCCTCTTAGCTCCATGACAACGCCTCCTCCCCCCCCCCCCCCCCCGCCAACCATCCAAATAGTAAATTAAAATAAAATTAATATTTTACGACCTCCCACCCTATGGAATAATAGCAGTAGGCCTTACTACTCGTAACTGAATTTTGACTGTAATTAAAAATGTAAAAATTATTTAATAATTAGTAATTTTAATGACTGATATTACATGGCAATAATGACCAGGGGGGGGGGAGGCGGGGTAGTATCATATTACACTGGATAAAATGACTTGAGAAATCAGCGAATGTATTACTCCAACAGACTCAATCATTTTTTTATAATTACGTAGCAATATAGCTTGCAATGTATTTCAAACACTTTTTAACAAAAGAATAAGAGCGGGAAATAGCTTACTACCGAAACCAATAAATATCATTTAACTTAAAATGGGCGTATTATTATTTATTAATATATATTGGAAGTATATTAATATACAAGTACCACATACAATAATCAAGAAAGCTAAATATGCCGGGTATGCCTACCAGCACTTAAATTGCTGCCCCAGACAAAAACTTCGAAATCGCCGGACATCTGGGGTCAGATCGTACTATTTTCCCGGGCACACATATTCTGTAGCCAAGTTTTTACCCTGAACTCCAAAACAGTTAGCAAAAACTGCTTTAAGCAACACCAAATTTTACCAGTTTGTCGGTGAAAGACCCCAAGTCTCCTTTTGTTAAGCGATATTCTATTATGTAGTAACTGCCGTCCGTAGTTCACATGTATAGAACGTCAAAATAAGCGGCTGCCTCGTGTCCGTACGAGATTAGCGATACTGGTGACCATGACGTTGATTGGAATATAAGGGGAGATACTATGTCGCACAACAGAAACATGTCAGAAGACGACGCACCCGATCTTTGCAGTACGACTTCCGCCGTTTTGTCTGAGCAAGCAAATGGTTCAAATGGCTCTGAGCACTATGGGACTTAACGCCTGAAGTCATCAGTCCCCTAGAACTTAGCACTACTTAAACCTAACTAACCTAAGGACATCACACACATCCATGACCGAGGCAGGATTCGAACCTGCGATCGTAGCGGTCGCGCGGCAGCAAGATGATGTAATTGTGACCAACTGACATACAAAAGCCTTTCACACTATTTTCATAACACATAACTGATGCAAATCTATATGCATCTGATACAGGCTGTGATATGCATAGTCAACAACAAAGAAGAAAACCAGCAGAAGACATCACTGACTTCGATTTATAGATATACACTGCCCCCCTCCTTTTCCCCAAATGCCACACCAGCAACTACAGTAAAAAACAAAGTGTTCCAGATTAATCTAGTTTAAGACTGTTTATTTTTAAGTAGCATTTCTCTATGTATGTATGTATAAACGGTTGAAGATGAACAGAAAATTATGTTAGATTAAGCATAAAATAAAAGTGACTGGTAGCAGAAACGTGAAACAAATAATTAAAGTTCAATGAATTTTAACTTTGATGACTAACTCAGGAAAATATGAATCGAAAATGAATGATCATAAAAGTTACGAAGACACTTAAGCAAATACATACATTATGTGAGCTACAATGAAATATTAGTTAATAATTATTTAAGTTACTGAGCATTTTGAAAATGGTAAAGAAACACCTCTTATCAAACCAGGACCCAGGAGAAGTGTGCCTCACAAGACAGAGTCAGTCAACGTCACCCGGAACACGTTTTACAACGGATCCATATATCGCACCTGCACATAGACGCTTTAAGAACTTCCACAGAGACCTGGCAGTAAATAAAAGCACGGTGAGTTGTTGTGCGAAGCGTCTGTCATCATCGCAGAGAGGTCGCTCGAACCTGTCCGATATCCCGCGTGCAGGCCGGCCGCTCTCAGCTGCGACTCGTGTAGCCTTGGAAGGTACAGACACTCTCATGTGAGGTGATCGACAGGTCACAATTAAACACCTCGCTGCTCAACTGGGCGTCACTGTTGATAGTGATCCACAAGTTGGGGTACTCAAAGGTGCGTGCCCGCTTGGTTCTTCGACGCCTAACAGAAGACCACAAAGAGCAACGAAGGACCGTCTGTGAGGAACTGCTTGTGCATTCCGAGGCTATTTGTGACAATTTTTGGTGAAAATCGTCACAGCGACGAAACATGGGTTCATGACATCGAACCGGAAAGGAAACGGAAACTCATGTAGTGCCGCCACACCACCCCTCCTCCAAAGTTAAAATTAGCGCCCTCAGCGGAAACGTCATGGTGACGGTCTACAGGGGCTCTGAAGGACGCCCTCCCTCAAAGCTCGACGAACAGCTTGTAAGGGGTCCGTAGGCCCTTACTATCACTTTGCACTCGGCACAGGTCGATAGGGCGAACAATCGATTGCGACGTCTTGCGAGATCGAGTGTGGAGTTGCGCCAGTTGTGGTTGGCGGATATAGTGTGTGTGTGTGTGTGAAGGCCATTGTTGAAATACAGGTCTTTAACGGAGAAGGGTGTCGCCATCGCCGTGGTTAGACCCCTATGTAATAGATTAATACCGGGAAAGTGAAGAAGTATCATTACGAAAGTGATCAGTGACGTTACTAATGCCGATATTTGGTTTCGCGTCTACAGCGCCGGCCTAACCTTGGATTGCAGCGTTGGATGCAGTGATGGATTAGCGTGTGACGATAATGGAAAATGAAGAAAGCCTGTGCTGGGATTAGCCGTAAATAGATATGTATGACGAAGGCAGTGGCTATTTCCTTTTTGTTGTTTTGAGAAGAATATAAGTTCATAATTAGTAAACTGTGTTGGTGTTCCTTATTACCAGACATTCAGTATTATAGTATTGAACAGGACAAACGGGAAAGTAACAACTTCAGTAGCAGTCAATTCCGATTACCAGCCCCATTAGGTTCACGATCATGTTAATAATAAATATTGGACTGCTATTTGATCAGATCAGGTCGGGATAATAAATCGGAGGTGTTACAAGCTCTAAAAAAAATGGCTCTGAGCACATTGGACTTAACTTCTGAGATCATCAGTCCCCTAGAACTTAAAACTAGTTAAACCTAACTAACCTAAGGACATCACACACATCCATGCCCGAGGCAAGATTCGAACCTGCGACCGTAGCGGTCGCGTGGTTCCAGACTGTAGCGCCAAGAACCGCTCGGCCACCCCGGCCGGCGAACAGCTCTCAAATGTATTGTGCTACTCTCAAGAAACTGAAAAAACAACTTCAGCGTGTTCTTCGCCACAAAAATGCACACGAACGTCTCCTTCTCAATGACAACGCGAGGCCTCACACAAGTGTACGCACCCTAGATGAGCTCACAAAACTTCATTGGGATGTTTTTCACCATCCTCCCTACAGCCCAGACCTCGCACCTTACGACTTCCATCTGTTTGGCCCAATGAAGGAAGCGCTTCGCAAGAAGCAGTCGGTGAATGTTGGTGAAGTTATTTCTGCAACAAGACGTTGACTTCGACATCGGCCAGTATAGAGGTACCATGCCACCGTAAAGGCCCTCCCGATAAAATTACGTAAGGCCGACACAGTGAACGGAGATTATATTGAAAAGTAGGTTTTTTAGCCAAAAAATGGGGAACAATACGATGTATTGGAATCCTGAATTACACTACTTATTTTACTCCCCTTGCAATGTCAAGTATAGTTGTGGCAGACAGTAGATCGACTAAATACAACGTTGTATCTCGAAGACCTGTGAGTAACACTTAAGAAGCTTTATCCTACATCAGGTATACAGGTCTCCAGAGGAAAGTGCAGCGTCGTGGGTGTGTAGGTTTTCGACTGTGAACAGCCAGAAGTGTGGTGTCAATGATTTCTGAGGCTCTTAATAAAGAGCTTGTGGAAATATGATTGCTTTATGATGGTGTCAACGGGATCAGTGGGATTTCCAAAGAAGAAAGGACGCTAGGGTTTAACATTCTGTCAACGATGAAGTCATTAGTAACGGATGAGGAGCGCGTATTGGGAAAGGATACGTATCGAAATCGAAATTAGGAAAACAAAGGAAAATCTAAAAAAAAAAAGGAAAATCTAAATCTGATTGATAAGGTAGAGATGTGAACCCCCCTAACTCAACAATCACTGTTATCATCCCTGGTATCGCCGCCGGCCGAAGTGGCCGTGCGGTTAAAGGCGCTGCAGTCTGGAACCGCACGACCGCTACGGTCGCAGGTTCGAATCCTGCCTAGGGCATGGATGTTTGTGATGTCCTTAGGTTAGTTAGGTTTAACTAGTTCTAAGTTCTAGGGGACTAATGACCTCAGAAGTTGAGTCCCATAGTGCTCAGAACCAACCTGGTATCGCCACACTGTTCAGTAGCGCTTTAGGCATTATCTATGCGTAGTTAAGACGTTGTGGCGAGATCAATCTCGCCCCACGCAGCGGCACGACATCACGTACTCCACCAGCAGATGGAACACTCACCTCCGAAAGGGGAAGTTGCTTCACCTAAAACCGTCCTTACTCGAAACTTGTTTCTCGTTGCGTTTCCATCTTGGTTGCTGCTATAGCACACGTGGCGTGCTCCTCACGTAGACGTACTAAGAATGACTTGACCGCTCAATGGCGCTTCGCCTCGGGAAACCACGCCTTAACGAAACACTGTCCAAGTGGGCGAGGGGGTTTGTGTGTTCCAATGAAGTGGAGGTCTTTACCGGCGGTAGTGTAACTGCTGGCAGGGTCTTCTGAGCCGGTCAGGTCCCCACAGAGAAATCAGACCAAGTGTCTCTCAAAACTTTTCATTTCCTCTCTGTGACTGTGTGGCAGCAGGCGCAGTCCTTCAACTTGGCCAGTGGGACGTCTTAGGTAACCAGGACGACCGTGATGCACGTAGGACTCACTGCGGAGGGATGGATAGGGTTCTGTAGCCAAGGTAAAAACAAGCTATCTGACTAATAAGGCCCTGAATAAAACCTTGGCAGGTGTCTAGGCCAGGAGCTGGCACCCCAATCAGGACCCAGAAAAATACTCACAGAAACTGAAAGAAGAAACTAAAAACTCACCGACGCTAATCACCCATATAAAACCCTGGTTGCAGTGCAACGTTGTGTTTGCACTTTTCAAAAGCTGTCAAATGTCTGACAAAACGTTGCATACATAACGACTAAATAGATGCAAATAACGTTTTCAAAGATCCTATATGCCTGTTGTTAGGAAAAAAAGTGTGGAAATGAAGTGACTAGTGCAAGTTATACTGGAGATTACAATTTTCTAGGTCCAAGCTAGTTAAAGGAAAAATACGATAAAATTTGGAAAAGAAGGAAGATAAAATTATCCCACGCAAATATAAATTAAAAACTGAAGAAAGCACAAAAGACAGACGCACAGCATGTGAGAGGAAGTATTAAACATAAACCGAAAGTGAAAAACTTTGTGAACGATAAAATAATCTCACTGTCTGCTACTTGGTAAGTTTCATGCAACTATCTTGACTCGAGAACTTGAAAAATTTCCGCTTCTACTTTTAAGAAACGAATCTTGCAGTCTTGAATAGATATTTATTTCCTCCACCTTTTGATGGAGAAACTACATTCATTCAAGACAGACTTTATTACTCACCAGGAATTGAAAATGGTTCAAATGGCTCTGAGCACTATGGGACTTAACTTCTGAAGTCATCAGTCCCCTAGAACTTAGAACTACTTAAAAGGACATCACACACATCCAGGCCCGAGGTAGGTTTCGAACCTGCGAGCGTAGCAGTCGCGCGGTTCCGGACTGAAGCGCCTAGAACCGCTCGGCCACCTTGACCGGCCCAGGATATATATATATATATATATATATATAAATCAGTTTTCTTTCACTGTCTATCACATCTCTTCAGTCATAGGCCAGCACTCGTTTTTTTGTCACTGAAGGTGACGGCCTTAAGTTCGAGAGCAGATGCGTGCTAGGGATTTGGGTCCTCACCGTGGCTTGTGACTGTGGTGCTACCTAGTGGCAAATGTCGACTATGCCTGGTGCGCACATCACACAGTATTTTCACTGAAATTAATGAGCAACAAATTGCTACGATAACGGTATTAAAGAGCACATATGCTCCATTGTCCACACACTATCCACGTTGTATTATCTGTAGTACATAATTAAACATTTTGATATTAATGAACGAGATACAAGGCAACATAGAAAAGCTCCATTTCCAGTTTGCAAGAACACCAGCTTATATTACAAACACTGAGATACAATTCTGCAATACTTTTCCACTGTTGTTGTTGTTTTGGTCTTTAGTCCAGAGACTGGTTAGATGCAGCTCTCCATGCTACTCTATCCTGTGCTAGTCTCTTCACCTCCGAATAACTACTGCAACGAACTTCCTTCTGAATCTGCTTAGTGTTTCATCTCTTCGTCTCCTCTACGATTTTTACCCTTCTCGCTTTCCTCCAATACTTAATTCGTGATTACTGGATACCTCAGAACGTGTCCTACCAACCGATACCTTCTCCTAGTCAAGTTGCTGCACAAATTCCTCTTCTCCCCAATTCAATTCTGTTCCTTTAATCTTCAGCATTCTTCTGTAGCACCACATTTCGAAAGCTTCTATTCTCTTCTTGTCTAAAGTAGTTGTCGTCCATGTTTCACTTCCGTACAAGACTCCACTCCATACAAATACTTTCACAGAAGACTTCCTGTCACTTACATCTATACTCGATGTTAACAAATTTTTCTTCTCCACAAACACTATCCGTGCCACAGCCAGTCTACATTTTATATCCTCTCTACTTCGACAGTCATCAGTTATTTTGCTTCCCAAATAGCAAAATGCATCTGCTATTTTAAGTGTCTCATTTTTTAATTTAATTCACCAGAACCGCCTAATTTAATTCGCCTACATTCCATTATCCTCGTTTTGCTTTTGTTGATGTTCATCTTATTTCCTCCTTTCAGCACACTGTTTAATCCGTTCAGTTGCTCTTTCAGATCCTTTCTATCTCTGACAGAATTACTATGTCGTCGGCAAACCTCAAATTTTTATGTCTTCTGCCTGTATTTTAATTCCTACTCCAAATTTTTCTTTTGTTTCCTTTACTGTTTGCTCAATATACAGATTGAATAACATCGGGGATAGGCTACAGCCCTGTCTCACTCCCTTCCCAACCACTGCTTACCTTTCATGCCCCTCGACTCTTATAACTGTCATCTGGTTTCTGTACAAATTGTAAATAGCGTTTCGCTCCCTGTATTTTACCCCTGCCACCTTCAGACCTTGAAAGAGAGTATTCCAGTCAACATTGCGAAAAACTTCCTGTACGTCTACAAATGCTATAAAAGTAGGTTTGCCTTTCCTTAACTTATCTTCTAAGATAAGTCGTAGGATCAGTACTGCCTCGCGTGTTCCAGCATTTATACGGAATCCAAATTGATCTTCACTAACGTCGGCTTCTACCAGTTTCTCCATTTGTCTGTAAGGAATTCGTGTTAGTATTTTGCAACCGTGACATATTAAACTGATAGTTCGGTAATTTTCACACCTGTCAGCACCTGATTTCCTTGGGACTGGCATTATTATATTCTTCTTGAAGTGTGAGGGTATTTCGCCTGTCTCATACATCTTGCTCACCAGGTGGAAGAGCTTTGTCATGATTGGCTCTTCCAAGGCTGTCAGTAGTTCTAATGGTTATGTTGTCTACTCCAGGGGCCTTTTTTCGACTAGAGTCTTTCAGTGCCCTGTCAAATTCTTCACGCAGTATCGTATCTCCCATTTCATCTTCATCTACGTCCTCTTTCATTTCCATAATATTGCCCTCAAGTGAATCACCCTTGTATAGACCTTCTATACAGACCTTCCAACTTTCTGCTTTCTATTCTTTGCTTAGGACTGATTTTCCATCTAAGCTCTTGATATTCATACACGTGGTTCTCTTTTCTCCAAAGGCCTCTTCCGTTTTCCTGTAGGCAGTATCAATCTCACCCCTAGTGATACATGCTTCCACCTCCTTAAATTTGTGCTCTAGCCATCCCTGCTTAATTAATTTGCGCTTCCTGTCGATCTCATTTTTGAAATGTTTGTATTTCTTTTCGCCTGCTTCATTTACTGCATTTTTATATTTTCTCTTTTCATGAATTAAATTCAGTATCTCTTCTGTTACCCATGGATTTCTACTAACCCTCGTCTCTTTATCTACTTGAACCTCTGCTGCCTTCACTATTTCATCTCTCAAAGTTTCCCATTCTTCTTCTACTGTCTAAAACTCTCTACAGTCTCTGGTTCTTTCTGTTTATACAGATCGCATCTCCTTAAATTCCTACCTTTTTGGAGTTTCTTCAGTTTTAGTCTACTGTTCATAACCAATACATTGTGGTCAGAGTCCACATCTGCCCCTGGAAATGTCTTACAATTTGAAACCTGGTTCTAAATCTCTGTCTTACTATTATATAATCTGTCTGAAAGCTTCTCGCGTCTCCAGGCCTCTTCCACGTATACAACCTTCTTTCATGATTATTGAGGCATGATTAAATTACGCTCTGTGCTAAGTTCTACCAGGCGGCTTCCTCTTTCATTCCTTACCCCCCATTCATATTCACTTACTACTTTACTTTCTCCTCCTTTTCCTACTACAGAATTCCAGTTCCCATGACTATTAAATTTTTGTCTCCCTTAACTATCTGAATAATTTCGTTTATCTCGTCATGCATTTATTCATCCTCTTCATCATCTGCGGAGCTTATTGGCATATAAACTTGTACTACTGTGGTAGGCGTAGGATTCGTGTCTATCTTAGCTACAATAATGTCTTCACTATGCTGTTCGTAGTAAGTTATCCGCGTTCCTATTTTTTATTCATTATTAATCCTACTCCTGTATATAAGATAAAAAATTATTTCATTATTTTCACCTTTGAGTAGAACTCTCAGGGCATTCTTAATACAGTACTGCCTCTACTCAGTGGCGCAGAGCTTAGAACACGTTAGTTGAAATGTAATAAATCTTCTACTGCAAGTACTGCACGATCTCCTGCAGTCGAAATATCATTTATTTGTAGCAACATTACTGTTAAATTTTCTGTACTTCATGTAAGGGTAAGTGTATGTGTGTGTGTGTGTGTGAGCTAGTGCACGCATTCATACACAGAATTTATAGAGGAACAAGGTATACCACTACCTGGAAAAGTTTTTGGGTGGCTAAATAAATACTGAAATACAAGCAGTAACGTACGTTCCGGCCCTACAGTTCATTGGACAATGTTCTTTGACTCATTCAGGCAACCCGACCAATCTCGCTTGTGAACGTGGAGCGCTCTTATATATATGTATAATCGAATATTGCAGCGTGTACCTCTATTTGATAAAAAAAAGCCCCAGTATCTTTTATAAAACATGAAAGTGAATAAAGACTATTCATAGAAACCAGGGCGAGACTCTGCAGTATTTCACAACACAGCCCGCACCCCTGTCCACTACAGAATAGTACACACAGATCAGTTACAGTATTTTGTGTTTGACTTGACTATGTCTTCAAAGCTTTAACCATTGTTACGTCATTAAATGACGTTAAATTAAAACAAATCGTAGAAAATTATGCGACTTTTGATTAAACTTCAGAGCGGTGGTGTCCTGAAATGGCATACTTTTATAGTACGCAAGTTATAGTACTAAAAGCGCCAAATACGAAAAGTCTATTACACCACACTTATTCTTTTACAACAAATCGTATCAAAAACTTGTTTTCATGAGATCCCAGACGTGATTGTGCTTTGAAAGAGCGTATATTCATAAAATGTAAATTGCAATGTAAATAAAAATGCGGGCTTCATTTGCAAAGGAAGCGGTCCAAAACCGCGTCTCCTAAGTTCTGCGTAAGACGTAAATTCGGCCTTACATCAATCTGGTTTCGTTACACTGCACGAAGCAAAAATGTAAAGTGTGTAGTCCTGCCTTTCACACCAGACAGTGCTCCGCAGCGTGAAATTTCACATTTCACGTTACAAAACTCGACTAACTCGTCGAACATGTTAGTATGAGGACGACATAACACTCTTTCTAGGAGGAGGGCTTCTGCCCAACAGCTGTAATATATAAGTTTCCACAGGACGAATAAGAATTCTGTCGAAACGCTTCTTATTCGTATAATAATCCGAGGACAATATGCCGCAGAAACAGTAACATCATTTGAATGCAGAGCACGTAACTCAGCATGTTGTAGCACAGGCTTTTTACTGTCCCATTATACTTCAGCACAGAAAAAACAGGATATAAGAGAGTATCTTAGATAATCAGTTGATGAATAAATTCACTGAAGTTCTATTCACTATTACAGTTGGTATAAACCTATGATTTGCTTCATAAGTTTCTGAGCATTGACCAAAAAATAATCTTGGTCCATTTACTGATAAATGTTCCTTGATTTAGTCGTCCAGGTGTGACAAACTTTTAACTCCTATTGCAGGCGCTGGTCATGAGCGGGGAATATCTGAAGCTCTTGTTAATGCTCGTTCTTCTGTATTTTTAGGTAAAATTGTTCGATAAAGTTCTCAGTAAGATATGTGGGTTCACAGGAAAGACAATGGGTAACAGCAACACTGATGCAGCGGATACCAGTAACCAGCGAACACAGATTCATTAGTGAACTGAACTACCATGTATAACACTGGAAGATGATAGTGTGGATAATTTTAGACCAATTTCAAGAAAAGCTAGTTTTTCACGCATCTCAGTGTTAATGACTTCATGTCTCCTGAAGAACGTGTCATATTTTGATATAATTTTCCACGTACATTCAACGGATACAGTCTGTAAATGGGCTGCGAATAAGGTAAGGAAGCAGTAAATTAAAATGTCACGCCCGATGCTGTAGTTTTACTGCATGAACAGTGAAAATGTGGTAAACAATAAATTTTTTTCCTTTATGATTTTGTGGGGGTGTTGGCGACAAAAAGTTTTGAGAAAAATTGAAATTATATGTAAAGTTTGTTGGAAGTCGCAAGATGTCCTAATTCGGTGTGATAGTGAAGCGGAAACGTGAAGGGACACGTACAGCACTAAAGCATACAGGCCGACCTCGTCTGTTGACTGGCAGAGACCGCCGACAGTTGAAGACAGTCGTAATGTGTAATGAGCAGACATCCATCCAGACCATCACACAGGAATTCCACACTGCATTAGGATCCACTGCAAGTACTGTGACAGTTAGGCCGGAGGTGAGAAATCTTGGATTTCATGGTCGAGCGGCTGCTCATAAGCCACACATCACGCCGGTAAATGCCAAACGACACCTCGCTTGGTGTAAGGAGCGTAAACTTTGCACGATTAAAAAGTGGAAAAACGTTGTATGGAGTGACGAATCACGGTACGCTTTGTGGCGATCTGATGGCATGGTGTGGGTATGGAGAATACCCGGTGAACGTCATCTGCCAGAGGGTGTAGTGCCAACAGTAAAATTCGGAGGCTGTGGTGTTATCGTGTTGTCGTGCTTTTCATGTTGTTTTGCGTGGCACTATCACAGCACAGGCCTACGTTGATGTTTAAAGCACCTTCTTGCTTCCCACTGTTGAAGAGCAATTCGGGGATGGCGATTGCATCTTTCATCACGATCGAGCACCTGTTCATAATGCACGGCCTGTGGCGTAGTGGTTATACGACAATAACATCCCTGTAATGGACTGGCCTGCACAGAGTCCTGGCCTGAATCCTAGAGAACACCATTGGGATGGTTTGGAACACCGACTTCGTGCCATCGAGTAAAACAGAAGTAATATGCGGCGTTCCCCAGGGAAGTGTTGCAAAAAAAGGGTTCAAATGGCTTTCGCTTTGTGGCGATCTGATGGCATGGTGTGGGTATGGAGAATACCCGGTGAACGTCATCTGCCAGAGGGTGTAGTGCCAACAGTAAAATTCGGAGGCTGTGGTGTTATCGTGTTGTCGTGCTTTTCATGTTGTTTTGCGTGGCACTATCACAGCACAGGCCTACGTTGATGTTTAAAGCACCTTCTTGCTTCCCACTGTTGAAGAGCAATTCGGGGATGGCGATTGCATCTTTCATCACGATCGAGCACCTGTTCATAATGCACGGCCTGTGGCGTAGTGGTTATACGACAATAACATCCCTGTAATGGACTGGCCTGCACAGAGTCCTGGCCTGAATCCTAGAGAACACCATTGGGATGGTTTGGAACACCGACTTCGTGCCATCGAGTAAAACAGAAGTAATATGCGGCGTTCCCCAGGGAAGTGTTGCAAAAAAAGGGTTCAAATGGCTCTGATGTTTCTTGTAGAGAATACGTTTTCCTAATCGCGAAGCACCAGACTTTTTCTGCCTGAAAAATTTGCTGCGAATAGAGCTAGAAGTAACGAAGCAGTGAATTAAAACGTCACACCTGATGCTGCTGTTATGCTGCGTGAACAGAAGCGATAAACCTTTTTCCTTTCATCATTTTGTTGGGGTGTGAGCGAGAAAAAGTTTTCACTACACTGCGTGGGACTGTTACAGTGACGAGCAGTCGTGTTTCATCTACACGTGCAAATGAAAAGAGAGTGTTTGAAGTAGAAAACATTCAGTTGGTAGAAAGTATCCGTGCGGAATTGGACAACACGAATGTGGCGAACGTCACATCTGAAGTGTTTCTATCTTCATCATCCACGGTGGATTCAAAACCTTCAAGAAAAATTCCAAGGTAGACGACTGGAATTTTGTCTTTGGTTAGTGGCAAATCGCTGAGTAATCCAATTAGTTCTGCTTACTGATGCAGCCACATTCACCTGTGAAGGTATCAATAACACTCGTAACTCACATCTATAGCCGGATGAAAAACTAGGTGCCTTTCTCTAGGCTTATTAAAAAAAGCATTTTCTGTAAATGTGTAGTGTTGCTTATTAGGCAGTCAGTTGATTGGTTCTGTTGCTTTACTGCATCATCTTACAATGCCTCTTTATCTAGATTTTCTAGAAAACGAACTTTCAATATTATTGAAAGAGGCCGGTTTGGCTACAAAGATAGGTACATTCCCTCAGCACAATGGGCCCCTGCACATTTTAGTCGTCGGGTGGCTTCATCTAAACCCAACATTCCTAGGGAGATGAATCGGAAAAAATGGTCACATTTATTAACCACGATGCTCTCTGGATCTTATCCTTTTAGATATTTCCTTTTCTGGCTTGTTGAAGGGTGACATCAAAAACTAAAATTAAACATAAGAGACAAACTGATCGTTGGGATTACAAATAGTGCTGTCCCTATACGACAACACCAAAATTTTCTCAGAAGGGATACCCGTCGTGTCAAAGGATATGGAAACCGCATTAAAATCGGTGGCGATTTAATGAAAATCAGCTTTGAACTTAGTGATTTGTCTTTCATTAATGCACTATTTGAATATTTGTGTTTGACTTTAACAGCTACATATTTGTAACGGATGAAAATTGATCGCATGTTATATGGAATGTTTTATTCGAAGAAATCACAGTATTTACCATTCCTCTCGAAATAATCATAGAATTCATGTATATTCTCTCGCAGTCCTGTGTATATTGTTATTATTTAATGCAGAATACTGTCCGTCCCCTTAACTGAGTGGTCAGCGCGTTTATCTGCCATACAGTGGGCCCGGGTTTGTTTCCTGGCCGCTTGGGAGATTTTTCTTCACTCGGGGACTGGGTGTTGTGGTTGTCCTCATCATTACCGATACGCAAGTCGCCCAGTAATAGTGTCACCTGAAAAGACCGAACTTCCCAAGGCGTGGACTCGCGGCCATCAATGCCATACAATCATTTTAATTTCAGTGCAGTGTGCTTTCTCATCTATTTGCTTTGTGGTTCAATGTTATTTGCTTAAATGTTGTTCTCAGTTACCGAAATATAAAATTACTGATCAGTTATGTATGTTTCCTCAGATGAAGTGTTGTGCAGATTGCGTACTTTCAATATTTTCGAGCTTCGCCAGATTTTTTTGAAGTTATGTACTAATTTCGGATCCTGAAGTATATCGTTTTAGACACTGACTGTAATTTCATGTTGCATCTCAAGCTTAGAATATTTTTTACTGTCATCGTGCAAATCATAATGATGAGAAGAACAATTGAACATTATCTTATGTTAGTCAGTATCAGGTATAAACATTTATTGCAGTCTCACTTCTGAGCGAGAATATTTAATGTTTACTGATGAATTATAATTATATTCTGGTACATTTATCTCGATATAAACGTCAATATTACTTCAGACAAAACATTAACGTTAAATGTTAAACGTTCTGGTACAGTTAGATGCTAAGAATTGCATTTTCAGTTGTTGTTATCCACTGTTGCATATTCCAGAGGACAAGATAAAGAAAACTTAATTTCCTTTGAAGTAGCTCTCATAATTTATGTGTGTAGAACCCCAGAACAAATCAAACCATTCTTTTTATCAAAGCAGCTTTATGGGAAGAATTTTTCCAAATTTGAGCAGAGTTGACAGTGAAGGAAGAGCAAGAAGGGTAATGGTAATTTTCAGCTGTTTTCAGATTACTATGGACATTACTTGAACTGTCTTCTTCGTGTGTGAAGTTAATGTTATCACCGCACCTGTGATGGAATTCCAGCCATCATCACTCATTTTGATGCAAAACTCATCGACTACTCATTGTATCAGTATCACCTCATTTGCTCGACACATTCTATTATATCTATTTTATTTTTGTTAATATTCATCCTGTAATCTATTTTCAGGATACTATCCACTTCATTCAACTGCTCTTCCAAGTCATTTCCGTCTTCGACATACGAGGTGCATTCAAGTTCTAAGGCTTCCGATTTTTTTTCTCCGGACTGGAAAGAAATAGAAACATGCGCATTGCTTTAAAATGAGGCCGCGTTCATTGTCAATCCGTCCCAGAGATAGCAGCACCGTATGGAAGATGGAATTTTACCTCCAATGGCGAGAATGAGAGCTGTTTTAAATACTTAAAATGGCGACGTTTTCCTTACTTGAATAGCGTGCAATCATTCGTTTTCTGAATTTGTGTGGTGTGAAACCAATTGAAATTCATCGACAGTTGAAGGAGACATGTGGTGATGGAGTTATGGATGTGTCGAAAGTGCGTTCGTGGGTGCGACAGTTTAATGAAGGCAGAACATCGTGTGACAACAAACCGAAACAACCTCGGGCTCGCGCAAGCCGGTCTGACGACATGATCGAGAAAGTGGAGAGAATTGTTTTGGGGGATCGCCAATGACCAGGTGCATCCTACGAAAATGTTTTGAAAAACATATTCCTTCCTGCACTGCAACAAAAACGTCCGGGAAAGGCTGCGAGTGTGCTGTTTCACCGAGACAACGCACCCGCACATCGAGCTAACGTTACGCAACAGTTTCTTCATGATAACAACTTTGAAGTGATTCCTCATGCTCCCTACTCACCTGACCTGGCTCCTAGTGACTTTTGGCTTTTTCCAACAATGAAAGACACTCTCCGTGGCCGCACATTCACCAGCCGTGCTTCTATTGCCTCAGCGATTTTCCAGCGGTCAAAACAGACTGCTAAAGAAGTCTTCGCCGCTGCCATGGAATCATGGCGTCAGCGTTGTGAAAAATGTGTACGTCTGCAGGACGATTACGTCGAGAAGTAACGCCAGTTTCATCGATTTCGGGTGAGTAGTTAATTAGAAAAAAAATCGGAGGCCTTAGAACTTGAATGCACCTCGTAGTTATACAGTCATCGGAAATTACCTTAATTCCGTTTCAAATTTCTCCTTGGTTACCTTCATAGCTTGCTCAATGAGCAAACTGAATAGCGTCGGGGATAGGCTACAACCCCGTGTCTTCCCTTCTCAACTGCTGTTTCCATTTCGTAATCTTCACTCTCGTAATCCCTAATACTTTCAGAACTTCAGCGTAATCCGTTAGAAATTGTTAAAACGCTTATCTAAAACTAGAAATGCTGGAAACGTTGTTGTCCTGCAGAACGCTTAAAAGGAGCTGATACAGTAATTGAAGGCACTTGCATAACAAAGGCGATACTAGCATTTCAGTAGTTAATAGCACATGTTCCATGGCTGGAAATACTGTTTTCAGGTGTACAACACTGTTAAAAGAGAATAAAGAATACACGAAATATGGTGAAAGCCTGATTAAGTAGTCGGTGCTCCAGAACATCATTTTATAATGTAACACTGAGAATGTTTTTAACAATGAGAGTGTTAATTAGTAGCGGTAAAATATTTGACTAAGAGGAATGTGTGAACAACACACAGAATGTGAATTACAGGAGACTATGGTCTAATCTAAATTAATGATTGTTAGAGAGAACGGATTACTTGTACATGACGAAGTCTTTGCAGCAGTCGGAATTAATGAAACGTTACTCAGTGATGACTTTCTTATTCTGTTTTTTTTTTTTCAGACAACCAAATGAACTGGTTAAGCTTAATTATCATGTAGAGAGGTAATAAGAGTAGTTATGACAGATGGTATTCTATAAACGTTTTCAAAATTAAAACATTAAAGGCTTCTAGAGCTTCGAGAGAGAAAGTAATGTGGGAAAGAGGCAACACAAATGCTGCAAAATATATTCAAATGGTCGTCAACTCTTCTAATAAATGTCTCCCTAATTGTATCCGAGATTTAGACCAAATAAATGTAGGAATGCGTGAGTCTTTCTGCTAAAAAGTTAAGCGCAATTTAATGTAGATGCATGTAATCAACTTTTTTCTAGGTCATCAGTGGTCCAACCGCTCACTACGGTTCGTGGCATCTAAATTCAAAATATAAATATTGTGCAAACGAGAAATCTATGGCAAAAGAACGATGTTAAGCAGACAGTTCGGTTTGATATCATATGTCCACTTTTCCGTTGTTACCATTGTGAGAACACTGTAAATGAATCTATTACACACTTGTGCATGGAGGTGAAATCGAACGTCGACCGTGGCCTTGCTGAAGGACTAATTTTAACATCGGCAAGTGGACCAGAACAGAAATAAGTGTGCTACAAATGAGAATTTGGTATTCCTCTTCACGTAAATGGACCCTTTATCTAAACCACGTCTTATTCTGCTTATCTCACACCCTAATTTGCTTCATTCGACAAGCGTAACAACATCAGTTCTAACGCAGGTGTTATTCTTTAGGGTGTACAAGGAACAAATTTCATAAAAACGTTGAGTAGTGCTTTTGAAATGTACATAATGCGGTTAAGAAAACAAATGACGTCAAAATATTTACGTTTAAAACACAATTTCATTTATTTACGTAATAATCAGCACATTTTGATCACATTAATACAGGAATTATTAATAAAAAAAGGCCATGCGATATTTTACATATTTTAAAAAAGGGAAAGGGAAAGGAGTGAAGAGAATGTCACAAACTGCAACAAATTAAGTTATTATGATAAATGTTTTTTCTTCCTAGAAAGGACTGTAATGTGAATTCTACGCAAGTATCACCAAAGAATTTACTCAACAAACAATTTCTTATAGATATCCAGAAGACTTAAAAATGATTGTGTTGTATAGCACTTAACTATCTATGAAATTAGTTTTGTTTCCTGATACGTTCTGGAGTGTTTTTTGATTATGTGAAACCGTTAATGTATACTATAAAGTCTTGAGGAAAATAAGCCATCAGGCACACAGACTGACAGTTCGTCGGCTCGGGTACAATTCCCGCTGCTACTAAAACTTTTTTTTCTTTTATTCAGCTTAACGTTAAAAGGTTAATTATAAAATTCAAATATATTAAGACAGTTCAATTTACATACGTAAAATGAATATATTAAATGTAGTTACGATTACTGCCTTTGTAAGTCAAAAGGTTATAGGCCACCACATTGTAGTGCATTGGTAAAATTTTCCATGAGCGGCCACTGATATACAGTAATTGAAGCTACCGTATAAAAAAAGGCAAACGTATTGTGGGCTACATGGTTCGGTCATTTGTTGAAATCCATGCACTCGCAGAACTCGTCCATAGTTTTTTAACTGATCAGATGAGCCTCCTCATTAGTGGATATGTTGTTGTTATCTTCACTCTGAAGGCTGGTTTGACGCAGGTCTCCATCCTACTCTATCCTGTGCAAGCCTCTAGATCTCCGAATAACTACTGCGACCAACATCTTTGTGAATCTGCTTGCTATATTCATCTCTTGGTTTCCCTCTACTATTTTTACCCCCATACTTCCCTCAATTGCTAAATTGATGAACAGTCAAAAGAAGAATGTCGTCAACCGAAAATCCTCATGTCCATCATATAAATATCTTACACTGTCAGAAAATTAGAATGTGTTAAGCTGTATTGCTTGGTCGAATAGTGTTCCATATGTTTACCACGTTTTATTATGTCGATTTCTTGTGTGTCTGTTTGTGCGGTACAAAATTTTGCAGCTAATTTTAAAGCAACTTCCACATGATCTAGAGACACGAAATTTCAAAAATAGCGCAGAACTGGGTGATAATAGATTAGTAAGAGTTTTCTTGTCGGTCTGTTTGCTAGCGGTAGGGGCGAGACTAGGAAAGAGTGGTAACGACTAATGTTCGATCGCCTTGCAGAGTATTACTGGAATTTCAGGGTACACATTATTTGCAGGTAACAGCACGTTTTACTTTATTTCCAGTTTAGCTATTTCACATACGTGAAGTGAATGTATCTGCGCTGCAGTATGTATGGAGTAAGGAGCGAGCGGTAGGTTCGCCATGCTGGCTAGCAGATGCGGTTGGCCCACCTGGCCCTTTCATAGGCAGTGAGATGAAGTAATGATGCAGAAATCGCCCGTGACGTCAACTAAGGGATACGTAGGGAAAGTTCATTGATTCTGACGCGAATAAAGTAATTGTTATAAATAAATATTTGCTAACAGATGTTACCTTTTGCTATTCAGACATTAGGAGAAGTCTACAGTTCATAAATACTGTCTTTCAGTAATTTTACAATGCCAGAAAACTTTGGTATTAATACAAAAATGAATAACTTTCGCATAACCGAAGATGTTCGATATTATACGAACTGTATCGATTGTACGCTCAAGTTACAGACAGTGTGCCATGGTCGGCAGACATCGATGGGATGCCTTTCGATCTAGTCATGCTGTTGACCATGCTCTCACACCTTTACTATTTAGCTTATAACCAGTGTGAAGTTCATTTTACGCTGATTCTTAAATAAATGGCATCCCATGTAAAAAATATTTGCACAAAAAACTTTTTCCCTCTTCATTACGCAAATCATAGAGAGTAGTATTGCACTTTCAGAATATGACAGCGCTGCTATGGCTCTGCAAGGTGGCATAAAATTACATAACACGTAGAAAGAATTCCTACGCGGCGGCTCACTAAGTCAGTTCCAGGACGGACTGGTTTAATTATCACAAAACTCGGGTGGGAACGCGTGACCAATTTTGATGCATTCCCCTTATACCATCATCCACGGACTCGCTGGCTAATCTCACATATTTCTGAGTTTTAGTACGAGTGGGGGTTCCTTCATCTGGCATCCGTTGGCGGGATCAATTTCTCACAAATCTGAGTAGAATACAGTGGATGCTTCTAGCACATCGTCATAGTTCGGATAATTTGCAGTTTAAGTGTCTTGCATTTGGCATCTTGTGAGTGAAATACAATGGTAGAAAAATAACATGCGGCGGAAGAAACTGCTTATGCAAATTTATGGGCAAAATGGAAACTGCAATTTCGGTGAAAAACGCGACGAGAAAAAAAGCGGGTAATGTATAATAATTGGTAGAAGTGATTGCAATGTGCAAAACTAAAACTGAGTGTGCTAATGCAGGGAGCGTGTCACGTAAAGTGATAACTTTCGCATAGCTAAAAATACAGTTCACGTTACTGGAGTACGAACATTTCCCGAGTTAAGAACAGCGAACAATCGTGGAGAAGAGATCGTACCAGTAGAAAGAAGACAGCGATGTCCAACGTGGCAAGATAAGTCGCGTAACCAGAGAAACAACACGACCCCACGGTATCATGTGGGTAGAAACTCAGCGCAGCACAGTAGCAGAGAAGGGGTGCAATGGAGGCGCTCTAGCTCAGGTCTGGAGTTCGTTGTTCGGCGAGGCAGCGGAGCATTACTGTACTCAGCAAAATATACTATCTTCAAAGTACGTTACACGTGATAGAATAGTGCTGTATTCAGTTAATGTTACTTCTAAGCGGTAGGGCAACTAAAAGTGAAATGAGCGAAACAAATATCATGGCAAGTAATGTAAGGCTCCTGAGATCTCTGACTTGTCAAAGATTCATGATGTATTTCCACCTGCAAAATCCAAAGAAGTCCGTGTGGTCAGGATGAATGATATTGTAGTTAATGAGGGGCAGGAAGTTTCACTAAACACTTTATATATCACAGAAAATGCTGCTTAGTCATCCAGTCAGACAGTGGTTAAAGAAAGTATGGCGACAGAAAATGAACCTAACTAATTTGATGGTTCAGAATTTAATATGGAAGCCATATTTCCAGCTGTGATGAGTAAAATAGAGAAAGGTGCTTGGGAAACTAAACAACTAAGCTAAAATCTGAAAACGACAACAAAACAAAAGAAATTGCTAGGGAAATTAACAAGAAACTAGAAGAAAATAACGAAAATCTCAAAGTAACCTATAAGAGAAAAGAGGAAAGTCTAGAGACATTAACGAACAATTGATAAAAATTATGAAAGAAATTAACAAGCACACAGCTGATTGGTTGGCTAAATGTATTAGGGATACTAACCAAAATTTCAATGTGGTAAATGAAGAAACTGAGAATATAATGAAAGAACAGCGGCCACTAGTTCAAGAGTCACCACTGGGGAAGTAGCCAAAGTAAATCATATGAAATTTATTAAGGAATTATAACAGAAAATTTCAGATCAAATTTGCTAAGGAGGTGGAAAAATGTGATGAGTCGATTTCCAGTGTAAATAAAAAAGTAGATGAAACAGAGACAGCTTTCTCTAATAGAATATCTTCACTAGAAACAAATGCTAAAGTGATATTCACAAACGTAGCTAGTATCCAGAAAGATGTCAGTGACTTTACTAACAGAGGCACTGACGTCTTTGCTGAAAGTGCTGAAAAGAAATTAGATTTAAAATTAAAACATGTTATTAGAATAAATAATAGTGGAAACAATAGAAATGAAGACCACTATTTAAAAGTTTGTACTTCACGTAATTTTTCGGCAACACGGAAACTTCATCCTGAAGATTTTGTGAAACAGTTCCGAGGGCTGTTACCATAAAAATGGGAGAAAGTAGGAAAATAATATGTGTTAGAGGTAGAATTGGAGGCTATGATCTTTCATGGGGAATGAGAGTTGGCGAATCATGTCAAACGTATGACGAATTTATTAAAAAATTCTTAGACAATTACTGGTCTGACAGTGCTCAATACAATGTTATAAAAAGCATCTTGCAGGGGAGAAATTTCTTAGGCAGCGGGTATGATAGCTATTTAGATTATTTTCAAAGTTTCTGCAAGAAGAACTCGTATTTAGATAACTCAGTTAATGAGGAAGACCTTACTGCTGCTCTATTGGTCAAACTACCACTGAGTGTTGAGAAAAAATTAACAGGGATATCGAAAAAGAAAACGGAAGATATTTTACAAGCTGTAGCCAGCTGGATCAAATTTCAGGCCCGAAACATCCAGTAATGCCTGGAGAGGAATAAATTGGAGATCGAAAGGAAGTGGTAACTGGAGGGAACAAAACAGAAGCCATAACGAGCAGAGGGAACAAAATAGAAATAAGAGTGGGGTAGACGACGGGGGGCATGGCAGTGGGCTCAACAGACGTGGTAGAGGAGGCTGGAACCGAGGAAGTAATAATAATTACAGTAACAAGCGATATCAAGAACAAAATGGGAGACATCGTGATGACAGGACAGAAACAAACCACGAAAGGGGAGACCAGGAAAGGGAAAACTAGAGAGGGGCATGTGTGAGGTCGACCTCAAGCTCAGTTAAGTGACGGACCATTGACTATGAAGAGACTGATAAGAGAAAGTCCTGAGGATATTAGATAAATTCTTTTTGAGGAAGACGAAACAGGTAGTAAAGAAGCATACCAAGCGGTTGTAGATGTGGAAATTAACGAAATTAAAGCAACTGCTGTTATTGATAATGGTAGCGAGTTATGTGCGGCAGCAGAGGGGTCAAATAAATGGTAGAAGTGAGGTACCAGTACTGCTGCTGCAAGGAGTTACAGTTATACGTGCAGTATGAGGAAAAAGTCAGAAAATAAAGAATCAAGTGATATTAGAGGTGAATTTTCAAGGAATGTTATTGGAGGTTAGTGCTATGGTGGTCCTAAATCTTTGAATTGGACTGATAATAGGAACAGACTTGATGGTGTTCTATGCAGCAACTATGGATTTAGAAAAGGGTAGTATGACTCTAAAGGTACACGGTACTCACAGAGAAATTTGGTAACATGGCTAATTCCCAAAGAGAAAGCGCAGAGTAAGTATTACCTAAGAACAACGTATGAGGGTTTTCAGTGGGAAGCAGACAAAAGGGAATCAGAATCAGAGTGAGGTTGGTTCAGGATAGTAAATGAAATAAAGAATAAAATAAAGAATATTGATGTTATTGATACAGATGTGAAAATGTTGTTACAGTATAAAGATGTATTGTCTGATAGACCAGGATTAATGAAGGGAGGATCTTATGAATTTAAAAGTCAAGCCACATCAACCTTTTAAGTTGAGACCACATGTTATACCAGCATCAAAAAAGGAGGCCATCGATAGAGAAGAACAGAGGATGTTGTCTTTACAGGTTACATAGAGATCAACCAGTAAGTCCTGCAGCCCACTAGTTTACATTACCAAAAAAGATGGGTCAGTGCGAGTTACATTGGATGCTAGGGTACTAAATAAGGCAACAGAATCTGAGAACTATTTACCAGAAACTTTAGAGGAGTTACTGCAGAAATATGAGGGTGTAAGTTATCTAGTCTAGACATGACTGTTGGTTTTGGCACATAACTTTTTGAAGGACCATATGTTGTTAGCAGGGTGCCACACACTAATGTAGTGGAAGTAGCACGCCGAGAGTCCCATGTACTAAGGGGCATACACAATGTACTCAATGTTAAGAGATTCCGTGATAAATAAAGGGAAGCCCCCAAACTATGAAGTACCTGACTATCAGTTACAACACAGAATATCTCTCTAGTAAGATAATAAACAATGTACTTCGTGAAAGAGACAGACAAGACCATGAAGTGCGTTGTAAGTAGTAGTTCTATTAAATTACTGAGAGAGAAAGTAATTATAAGCATTTTGAAATGACATAAACCCAGTTTGAGGCAGGAGTTGAATGAATCTCGAGAAAGCTGGCGGCTGAAATAGCCAGGAAAGGTGACTATGTGATGTGGTCGGCGTGACGTAAACAGAGACACTTCACAACCACAACATTGATAAACATAGCGACCCTTTATGAAGTTCAGATAAACTATCAATGAAAACCTAAATAATTTAATAGTTAGTAGTTTTATTAAAGAATCAATTAAGCAAGATATTAAGTAATGAAAAGAGGATAGTTTTTCCAGAATTAATGTAATTAGTAGGTCGTCATGTGACTTCAGAGTTGTTTATTACATAAAAATTATTTGAAAAGAATTCAGTAATTCATGAAGGTAGTAGTTATTTAAAAGTTTTGAATTACAGCAACTTGGGCAGAACCAGTAGAGTTAGAAGAAACAATCCAGTGTTTGGGAAATGTAATTTAAAGTTACAAAGCTAGTTTTAAAGTACGTGCCTTTGTATCATGTATACTTACTTGATGTCTTCATGATGCGAACATGGGGAATTCTGAGCACACGTACCCAGGTGGAGTGCACTGATACCCAAGCGTGATGACCAGTCAGAAAAAAGTGATGCTGTTGGCATATGCACGAATAATGGCTGCTATGATCAAGCACTGCAAACTCGTCGCCTGGGACTAACAATTTCGGCTGGCGAATAATAGTGCTTCTCACAAAATAAGTGTGTCACTGTAGTGATTTATCAAAGAACGACCATGCATCGCAAGTGCTGCATAAATTTCAATGGCGATCAGTGAAACAAAGCAGTGTAAAAAGAAAAAAAATTCCTGCATGGTTTTATGAAATTTGTCGTGTATTTTGTATATCTTTTGTATTTAGGAAAATTCTGGAAAATTATGCTGCAATGGATTCCTGTGGGACAGCTATCTAGCTGCTAGGATCGTGGGCTAAACGTTTGTAACTTTTCTAAATTTCTGTTAAACAGATTGTATTATTATGATATTTGCTAAACAAATTTTACGTGCTTGATAAATGTTTCAAAAGTTAATGTTTATTTTTCTTTGTGAGCTTACATTAAGTGCTTTTTACAATATGTTTTGTCGATATATTCGTTTACTAATGTGATATTTAGAAAGAATTTTGGTGGTTAAAATCTCGGGCAGTATGATAGTCAAAACTAAAAGATTATGCAAATACTAATAATCGGAAGCTAGGAAAACAGTTTCCGTAGGTGCAAATGTAATAAGATTTCAAGAACTAGAGATTTTGCATTTTAATGAGTTCTGTTAAACTACTAAAATTGTATTTAAAAGTAAATAGCACAAAGCAAGATGACCTTTGGTGTAAAGCCTGCTCCTAAGAACTGAGATATCAGGTTTCTAATGTTCCAAAAATTCCGATTTTGTCTGAAGGAAAAATTCACAGTATTGAAAAGAAATTATCAAAGGGTATGCGTAAGGTACCCGTTATGTGCAGATAAGAGCGCATTTTACCATATTTCCAGTTTTTCTAATTCACATATGTCAGGTGAATGTATAAGCACTGCAGTATGTACGGAGTAAGGAGCGAGCGATAGGTTCGCACACCGGCTAACAAGGCGCTTGGCCATCTTGCTCTTTCAGAGTCAGTGGGATGAGGTGCCAACGTAGAAATGCGAAATCGTGCGCTTCACAAACCGAAGGGAAGGCCGGTCCTTACGAACAAAATATCAAGGAGACACGATCGGACTCATTTGATTCATAGAAATACATGCGTGTGACAATTTGTAAGGACGTGAAACCGCACGCACATAGGCACGGTCTAAAGGTCGGCCGCTGTGGCCAAGCGGTTCTCGGCGCTTCAGTCCGGACCCGCGCTGCTGCTACGGTCGCAGGTTCAAATCCTGCCTCGGGCATGGATGTGTGTGATGTCCTTAGTTTAATTAGGTTTAAGTAGTTCTACGTCTAGGGGACTGATGACCTCAGATGTTAAGACCCATAGTGCTTAGAGCCATTTGAACATTTTAACAGTCTAGAGAAAGCATAGAAATTTGTAATGTGGGCAGCCACAGCCGTTAAACGTCGTAATGAGTGGAAGTGAAATGAACTGCAAGAGGCCATAATTGGCGATTTCTTTTTTGCCGCAGGTGGATTCGCTGCATTAAAACATCCCCAGGTGAACTACATAAGGAGGAGGAGATCCCGTGTAATATATATAGTCAAAATGCTGTAAGAATCAATTGAAAGAAAATCAGCCCTCGGTCACTATTTTTAACAAATTAACCTGGTTTCGAGACTCCTAGGCGTGTCTTTCTCAGAATTTAAAACAAAGGATGGTCTATATTCTATAACATGGTCACGGAATTATGACTAGAAACGTATGATAGAGTATAATTACGTAACGTCGTGAAACACTGGCAGTACTTATATGTCATTTATAAAGTAATAAATATGCCTAAAGGGCATTAGCCACAAAGATATTTAAGATAGAGAAAACTGTGACGGCGAGCCACTAAGGGCTGCTCGTTACCTGCGTCGTGCAGGTTTCAAAACGGAAATAAGGGAAAAAAAGAAAGAGAAAAAAGTAATATTTTTTCTATTTTATTTCAAATTGTTGTCACTCATCTAGGCTTACCTAAATGGTTATATTGTACATCAGTCATTATGTGTTCGACTACTGTAATATGATAAAAATTGGTCATACTCTTGTAACATTTCATTTTTTGATGGCTGTACAGTGATAACAGCTGGAATGTTATACGATCTAATACTGTATTATAACGTTTCTTTTTAAATTATAAAAATCCCCGTTATTCTAATAATAGTTCCTTTTTATTTCATGTTGTTGCCACTAATATAGGCTCACCTAAATGATTCTGATGTAGGTCATTTATTACATGTTCTTCTGTTGTAATATGACTACATTTCTTCTTTTTCTATTACATTTGGTGATCCTTACGCAACATTTTATACAGTAATGCTTCAAAAAATTTTCTCTCACGACTTAGGTCTTATTTCTGATCTACATCGGTTTCATGTTTAGATTTTGCCACACAAGTTAGGGGTTGCAAATTTGTAATGTGTTTTTCTGTTTTGATTATTGACTAACGACTATATCTGTAACGTTGTTCAGGATTCTACCTAGCGATGCACTTTCCATGTTGTCAATATATGAGTTTCTCCTCCATAAAAGTAGCACAAATGTATCTTTGTCAAGTAGTTCACGTTTTTCTTACATGTAGTTATTCGCAATGCATAGTTGTTTGTAAGGCTGCTCTTTTACTCGTTTGCGTGATTAATGGTAGCGCCACTTATTGGCTTTCTTTTACTTCTTAGATATCTTAGACGCCACATTCAGTTTGGCACTTGTTCTCATCGAATAGACAACGGCACTGTCAAATATGCCACTATGAGATAAGATCTGTATTATATTCAGTCTATGAGCTCACTTTTGTGAACTTTTCACTAAAGCTAGATTTAAATGTAAGTACGAAACTAGCTGAAATTTCTGTGTATGGAGGTGTGTGTGGTTTGAGGTTTTCGGGCGCTAAACAGCGTGGTCATCAGCGCCCAATGTGTATGGAATACTGAGGTGCATACTTCTTTACGTAGATGCTTGCTATCAGTAATTTTCTTGTACTCTTTATTCCACAGCTTCAGACACAGGACAACATTTTGAAATACGTAACGCTTAATAAAGAATTGTGAGATCAAGACCTTTCTGTATTTCAACGTTGTGCCGGAAATTCGTATTCCGCATTCGAAGTGCAGGTGGTCCGGCGGCGGTAGCGGTATGCACATCCAGCTGCATCGTGGTCTAATGTCCCTGAGCACAGGAGAGGGACTGATGACTGGGACCTTGCGTCACACTCCCGACATGGCAGAAAAAAGTGCTGATTTGCCTAGGCGTCCAGGTGCTCAGGCGACGGGCAGGGATTTGAGGCCGGCTACCGTAAATACCGTTACGTCATCGGCTCGGCTGTGTGTCACGGACTAGACGTTGCATACTAGTCCCAGCTATTCGATGATCACGAGATGGTTCGACAGGATTTAAATACTGCTTCTCCTGCTGACGTTGCGGTAGTAGCAACATATCTGTGTCATACCGAGCGATCTGGAACAGAGACAATTGCTGGCTGTCGTAAAAGGCAGCATGTCCGGCTATGGTGCTTCTTGGAGACTGGTCCGATGTGTGTGGTCTCACGATACAAGGGTAGGTGCTTCCACTGCTCAGGCTGCTCAGTGGGCAGCTCCATCTGAACTGTGGCCTGATTACCGCTCTGGGCTCCGTCTTCTGCTACAGTCTCTACAGCATTTCGTTTATCGTCGTATATCAAGGTTTAGGTTCGCCGATGACATTGCAATTCTGTCAGAGACAGCAAAGGGTTTGCAAGAGCAGTTGAACGGAATGGACAGTGTCTTGAAAGGAGGATATAAGATGAACATCAAAAAAAGCAAAACGAGGATAATGGAATGTAGTCGAATTAAGTCGGGTGATGCTGAGGGAATTAGATTAGGAAATGAGACACTTAAAGTCGTAAAGGAGTTTTGTTATTTGGGGAGCAAAATAACTGATGATGGTCGAAGTAGAGAGGATACAAAATGCAGACTGGCAATTGCAAGGAAAGCGTTTCTGAAGAAGAAAAAAATTGTTAACATCGAGTGTAGATTTAAGTGTCAGGAAGTCGTTTCTGAAAGTATTTGTATGGAGTGTAGCCGCGTATGGAAGTGAAACGTGGAAGATAAATAGTTTAGACAAGAAGAGAATAGAAGCTTTCGAAATGTGGTATTACAGAAGAATACTGAAGGTTAGATGGGTAGATCACATAACTAATGAGGAGGTACTGAATAGAAGTGGGGAGGAGTTTGTGGGACAACTTGACAAGAAGAAGCGATCGGTTGGTAGGACATGTTCCGAGGCATCAAGGGATCAACAATTTGGTATTGGAGGGCTGCGTGGAGGGTAAAAATCGTAGAGGGAGACCAAGAGATGAATGCAGTAAGCAGATTCAGAAGGATGTAGGCTGCAGTACGTACTGGGAGATGAAGAACCTTGCAAAGGATACATTAGCATGGAGAGCTGCATCAAACTAGTTTCAGGACTGAAGACCACAACAACAACAACAACAACAACAACAATCAAGGTTGCTACTGCACCAGCACTGAGAATTGTGAGTGCATGCTATAAACCACTGTGATAGGACTTCCTCACATTTGGTCTTTGTAAGTCCATATTTACACAAGATGGTTGCAGGACATCAGCTGTTCAACATAAAACGCCAAATCAAAACACCGTGAGACGTCTAAATTTCCAATTTTATTTTATTTTTGGTACCAGTTTCAGTGTTACACTGCAGCATCTGCAGGCCCGCTGACCGACGTATAGGAAGAACCCCATCTCTTGTACAGTAGAAACAGGGGCCAGCACACGGTCACCGATATAGATAGACTTCAGAAAAGCGATCCATTCGATCATCATTTGCAGTCTGCAAGTGTATTAAAGGTGGGATTCTTCCCACTAGTCCTTCAGGGAGCCTGAAGACGGCACAGTGTAGTGCTGAAACTGGCGGCAAACATAAAATGAAACTGGAAATTTAGACAGGTGAAGGTGTTTTGATTTGACATTTTACTTCACATTTGTGTATTTTTCTCCAATATACATTCCAAGTAAATTGCACCCTCCGACTGTCATTGATATGTAACTTCCCAATTGCCCTTTTATCTTTAGTTAAACTACAAATTATGTGAGGAAATACCTACAAAGAGAGGAATCCCGACACACATTGCTCCATTCCATCGGCAGATTTTACAGTACGTTCCACTTCATTGATTCAGGCCAAACAACTTTTACTGATTGTAGCACTGAACTTAAAAGTGACACAGGCACACTCGACAGCACGTAAAGCGGCCCACCCCTAAATTCTAGTGTTTAGGCCGCACCTGAATCTATGCAACCAACATAGCATAGCTGTATCTCAGATCCTCTAAACCTTCTCCAGTACAATCGTCTGACAATGCACAATGGGTGCCACAAGAGACTACAACAGAACCCTGCTCTTTATGACAGTTAGTCCAGATGTAGACCAATACCGTAATACAACATATATTAGATAATACGTTATTAGAGATGAGAAGAGTCCCTAACGCTTGTAAATGAAACTTCATTACATTAAGGGGCCAACGGCCTTGCCGCAGTTACCACTGCGTCAGATCACCGAAGTTAAGCGCTGTCGGGCTGGTCTAGCACTTGGGTGGGGAACCATCCGGTCTGCCGAGCGCTGTTGGCAAGCGGGCTGCACTCAGCCCTTGTGAGGCAAACCGAGGAGCTACTTGTTTGAGAAGTAGCGGCTCCCGTCTCGTAAACTGACATACGGCCTGGAGAGCGGTATCCCGACCACATATCCCTCCATCCGCATCCAGTGACGCTTGTGGGCTGAGAATGACACGGCTGCCCGTCGGTACCATTGGGGCATCTAAGGTCTGTTCGGAGTGAGTTTTTTTAATTACTGTAAGGGGCGCTTCAGAAGTTTTATCACACTCATTAAATGACATGACGAATTGTTGTTCGTGATCCGAAATGGAACCCACTGTTTATGAAACAAAGTTTGCGTGTCTTATCGAGACTCGACTAGGCGTAAAGAAAAGTAAAATATCCAAGTTTTCATCAGTATTACATGGCCGAATGTCCGAACCTGGAAATAAGTGACGATACGTTTATCACTGCACCGGGAAACCCACGAATTTATTCCGTATTTGTAGAGCTCTAAAAGATTTCTGATATCATTCCTCGTATGTGGGCGCAGTGGTTAGCACACTGGACTCGCATTCGGGAGGACGACGGATGAATCCCGCGTCCGATCCTGATTTAGGTTTTCCGTGATTTCCAAGGGCACGGCCGAATTCCTTCCCCATCCTTCACTAATCCGATGAGACCGATGAACTCGCAGATTGGTCTCTTGCCCCAAATACCCCAACCCAACCAACCTTATCAGTAGCTTCCAAACACATTGCTTTCTTATGGACTATCGTCTCAGTTATGACACCTGGATTCGTGATTTCTTCTCTTAAAGGTCGCAGTTCGCAGTAATTGATGGAACGTCACGTAGCGAAACGGTAGTGATGAGTGTGGTTCCGCAATCAAACAGATGAAGACCTTCTGCTACTTCTAAAATACATGAACTAGCAGACAGTAAGAACATTTGTTTTAGATTTGTGTCATGTAGTGGTGCCATCTAGTAAACTCCTCAGAGGAGCAAAATGTATTGCAAAATGATGTTGAAAATTTATCCTCATAGTGCAAAACGTGACAGTATACCCTAGATAATAAGATTCTCCACATGATTACTGCGAAGGCTCCATCAGGGTTCGAGAAATGTATATGTAAAACAAATTTGAGTGTTATAGATCTAAAGAAAGTCCTAGGGGTTAGAAATATAAACAACGTAACTAGGAAACAACAAATGCTGTGGCGAAGGTGAAACAAATCCACGAAGATCCACGAAGTCTACTAAGGAGATGCCAGCACTACTGTTGTTCGATCTTCCTGGAATATTGCCGAACACTGATCGTTACCTGATGGGAGTGACTAAGGACCACGAAAATGTTGAAAGGCCGGCCGCTCTGGCCGAGCGGTTCTAGGCGCTTCAGTCCGGAACTGCGCTGTTGCTACGGTCGCAGGTTTGAGTCCTGCCTCGGGCATGGATGTGTGTGATGTCCTTAGCTTAGTTAGGTTTAAGTAGTTCTAATTCTAGGGGACTGAAGACCCCAGATGTTAAGGCCGATAGTGCTTAGAGCCATTTGAATCAATCTTGAAATAATTTTGTAGTATAGCGAATCGATGACGTGTTGGGGGGGGGGGGGGGTGCGGGGAATGTCGCGGATGGTGTTCTTTTTTTCTTCTTCAGGTTGGAGGAGGAGGAGGAGGAGGAGGGGGATGAGTTGGATACGCAATAGTAAAAGAAACGCTTTTTCACTGCAGCACGTTATTTCTACTATACTTCTCCTTCGAACGCAAACAGTTTATGTTGCCACCACCATGCAAAGAATGATACTGCACCTGTAAGAACATAGGAGAAATTAGAAGTCGCACCTAAACATTTTGATGTTAGTTTTCCTCGAGTTTTATATGTGAATGGAACGGTCGAGAGACTGATGTGATTCGGTGAACACTTTACAAAACAATTTAACTGTGAAATACAGAGTAATCGTGTATCATTGCGACGTAAATGAAGTGCTTCAGCAGAACGTAGTTTCCAAGTTTCCATTGTGCAGCACTTACTGTTTCAGAGACACTGAATGCTCTTTTTAATGCTCAAAATGTGAATGATATACAACATATACACAATTATTTGGCAAGGTTGCCGCCAAAACTGTTTACTTTTACAATCGGCTTAGTTACCTTGATGAAATACATATTTTCTCGGGACGAGATCTAATGCAGAGCATTACAAGAAAGGTTTTCTGCGTCGTGCGATTGCTAGCTAGTTAAAATATTTTGTGACAGCTACATTTATTATGAGTGTATTCTTTAACTTTTTTCGTTAAATATTTGAAGGAAAAGTCAAAAACAGATCTGCCTGCTCATGTTATAGCAAAATGCTGTAGCCACATTAGTTTATACTCCAGACTTGGGTGGGGTAGATGAAATGTTTGATCCTTTGAAAGATAAGTATGTCTTTGAGGCCGGGCCTGTAACAGCCTCGGCTCGCGAGCTACTGGCCAGCCAGGCTGGACGGCTGAGGAGCAGGCCGGCCAGGTACAGCTCGGTGACGTGGCGACACACGGAAACGGCAGTGGCGAACCAACAGCCCTCCTCGACCAGGACGCGCCAGCAGGGCCACGGTGCATGGCTCCGCCTGTGCCACTTCTTTTGACGTAATTGTATTTACTTCCTCTCCTGGCATCAGTATAAGAGCGGCAAGTAGAAATACGCACCAGGCGGCCTGTTGCATTGGCTCACTGGGAGGGATCAACTCGAGATTGTCGTCGCTCCTATTAAAGAAGGTGGATGATCCATCAGAGAAGCTGGTAGAAAGTATGGCGTGCCATATACCACTGCAAAGAGATGGTGGAGGCACTTGAAAGAGGCACTACCAACAGAGCTCCTGGCTCAGGCAGAAAGAGAGTGAGACGACGGAAGGAGTACAAGGAGCTAGTGTCTAAGAGCAGGCAATATCCGTTTCCGGAACGTGAAGCACTTGCGGCAGGAGATCAACTTCCCCAGAGACCAACGCTGCACTGCATGCACGACAATCCGCCATGAAACAAGAGCTCAGCGAGTACACAGTTTTAATCGAGCTGGCATTTGCGGAGCACCATCTTAGAGCATGTAAATATGTCATTTTCACTGACAAGAAGGTGTCTTCCCCGAGTAACGACTGTCTAAGAATCTTTTACAGGCCGCAAGGGAGTCGCCATAGACGTGAATATGTAACCACCGTGAGAAGAACTGGGCAGCTGTTTGTTTCCTGCTGGAGATGGATTTCTGTGAGAGGAGCAGGTACTCTTCATAAGATAGAAAGAGCTCTATACAGCGAGGAGTATGTCCACCTACTGGAAAATGTGATGCTTCCGTCAGTCCGAATGCTGTACGGAGAAAGGGACTTCTGGAAGTGGACCATTATCCCGTTCACAAGTCTGCGTGCGTTCAGCAGCAGCAGCTCTCCACGACTGGCGTCAATCTCAACGAATGGCCGCCACTGGCTGCTGATATGAACCCTATGGAAGAAAGCAGCTTATTCAGGCTGTTACGTCCGACGACTTAGTGATTCTATGTGAAGATGCATGGTAGAAGTACAAAATAGTGTGGGAGTCTGCATAAAATATTAGTCCTTAAACATTTGGTTACGTCGTCGTTTTCTTAATTTTTTCTCACTGAGAGCCAGTGGATGATCACTTGGAAACAGATAAAATTGAAATGAATTTCGTTTGAATATACAGGGTGGTCCATTGATAGTGAGCGGGCCAAATATCTCACGAAATAAGCATTAAACGAAAAAACTACAAACAACGAAACTCGTCTAGCTTGAAGGGGGAAACCCGATGGCGCTATGGTTGGCCCGCTAGATGGCGCTGCCATAGGTCAAACGGATATCAACAGCGTTTTTTTAAACAGGAACTCCCATTTTTTATTACATATTCGTGTAGTACGTAAAGAAATATGAATGTTTTAGTTGGACCACTTTTTTCGCTTTGTGATAGATGGCGCTGTAATAGTCACAAATAAGTAGGTGGTATCACGTAACATTCCGTCAATGCGGACGGTATTTGCTTCGTGATACATTACCCGTGTTAAAATGGACCGTTTGCCAATTGCGGAAAAGGTCGATATCGTGTTGATGTATGGCTACTGTGATCAAAATGCCCAACGGGCGTGTGCTGTGTATGCTGCTCGGTATCCTGGACATCATCCAAGTGTCCAGACCGTTCGCCGGATAGTTACGTTATTTAATGAAACAGAAAGTGTTCAGCCCCATGTGAAACGTCAACCACGGCCTGCAACAAATGATGATGCCCAAATTGGTGTTTTAGCTGCTGTCGTGGCTAATCCGCACATCAGTAGCAGACAAATTGCGCGAGAATCGGGAATCTGAAAAACATCGGTGTTGACAATGCTATATCAACATAGATTGCACCCGTACCATATTTCAATGCACCAGGAATTGCATGACGACGACTTTGAACATCGTGTACAGTTCTGCCACTGGGCACGTGAGAAATTACGGAACGATGACAGATTTTTCGCACGCGTTCTATTCAGCGACGAAGTGTCAGTCACCAACAGCGGTAAAGTAAACCGGCATAATATGCACTATTAGGAAAATCCACGATGGCTGTGACAAGTGGAACTTCAGCGACCTTGGTGGGTTAATGTATGTTGCGACATTATAGGAGGAAGGATACTTGGCCCCATTTTATCGATGGCAATCTGAATGGTGCAATGTATGCTGATTTCCTACGTGATGTTCTACCGATGTTACTACAAGATGTTTCACTTCATGGCAGAATGGTGATGTACTTCCAACATGATGGATGTCCGGCATATAGCTCGCATGCGGCTGAAGCGGTATTGAATAGCTATTTCATGACAGGTGGACTGGTCATCCAAGCACTATACCATGGACGCACGTTCACCGGTTCTGACGTCCCTGGATTCCTTTCGGTGAGGGAAGTTGAAGGACATTTGCTATCGTGATCCATCGGCAACGCCTGTCAACATGCTTCAGCGCATTGTCAATGCATGTGCAAAGATTACCGAAGGCGAACTACTCGCAGTTGAGAGGAATGTCCTTACACGTGTTGCCAAATGCATTGAGGTTGACGGACATTATTTTGAGTATTTATTGCATTAATGTGGTATTTACAGGTAATCACGCTGTAACAGCATGCGTTTTCAGAAATGATAAGTTCACAAAAGTACGTGTATCACATTGGAACAACCGAAATAAAACGTTCAAACGTACCTACGTTCTGTATTTTAATTAAAAAAACCTTTCTGTTAGCAACTGTTGGTCTAAAATTGTGAGCCATATGTTTGTGACTATTACAGTGCCATCTATCACAAAGCGAAAAAGTGGTCCAACTGAACATTCATATTTCTTTAAGTACTACACCAATATCCATTAAAAATGGTGGCTCCTATTTAAAAAAAACGCAGTTGATATCCGTTTGAGCTATGGCAGCTCCATCTAGCGAGCTAACCATAGTGCCATCTGGTTTCCCCCTTCAAGCTAGACAAGTTTGTTCTGTGTAGTTTTTTCGTTTGACGCTTATTTCGTGAGATATTTGGCCCGTTCATGATCAATTGACTACCCTGTATAGTTTGTTGGATATTCTATTTTTATTTCATTTATAGCCTGTCTAGATACTTATAAAGTAATCAGCTTAGATAGCTTAGACTGACGCTTAAAATATATATTGTGTTATTTCAAATACGTCTCTCTCTTCGCTCTCTTCCCCTCCATCCATTAATATACCCTCCAAAAATTATGCAACTACTTAGTCTTACAGTTATTTATTGTTAATTTCTTCTCCATTCTCTCTGTCACACTCTCTCGCCTCTCTCACTTCATCATCTCAGTTGCCCTTCTGCTCCACGCTACCAAAACGTTATAAACAAATCTAGCAGTTTCCATTAATTTCTACTTTCTTTACTGTCCTCTATCGTTCCTCTCAAAACCTATGAGACCGTATCCCTTTATCGCCCGATAAACCATTCTTCGTTCTGAAAACGTACCTTCCTTTTCTCTCAGTCCTAAGATGAAATGAACTCTGGTAAACGTCTAAATAAGGAACACATTGCAAGCTTTTTAATCTTTTATTTTGAGCTTCTGCACTCCTGTCCCTTCCCAGATCACTCCCACCTTCCTGCTACCCTTCCCTTGACATACATCTACATGAAGACTCTACAATTCACAATTAAGTGCTTGGCAGGTTTTTTTTAACCACTCTCAAGTTATTTCTCTACCGTTCCACTTTCAAAAAGCACATGGAAATAATGAACAACTGGATCTTACCGTGCAAGCACTGACGTCTCGTATCACAATGGTCATGTCTCCTTTGTTTGTAGTGTAAACAAAATATCGTGACATTCAGTGGAGAAGGTTGGCGATTGAAATTTAGTGAAAATCTCGCAGCAATGTAAAACGCCTACGTTTCAATGATTTCCATCCTAACTCGGTTACTAATCCGTGACACAGTCTCCTCTCTTTTGTGATAGTACAAAACGAGCGACCATTCTTAGAACGTTTTCGATGTCTTCTGTCAGTCATAGCTCATAGGGATGCCTTACTGCGCAGGAATACGAAGAGGACCCACAAGTGTGGTGCAGGTGGTCACTTTAATTGATTTGTTGCATCTTCTACAAATTCCACCAATTAAAAGCGTTCTTTGGGTTTTCTTCCCCACAGTGTCTTTCATACTAAGGTTCCAGTTTAAGTTATTTGTGATCAAAACTCCTACATATAGGTGAATAGACAACTTCAAGTGTGACTGATTTATCGTGGATGCGAAATTTAAAGGAATCGTTTTGGTATTCATGTGGAGAACCTCACACATTTTATAGTTTTGGGTCAATTGCCACGTTTTCCAACGTGAAGATACACTTTCAACTTCATTTTGCAGTTCTCTTTGCCCTTCTGACGAGTTTACTATATGGGCGTAATACCTCCACAAATGTTAGAGAAATACTCTGAATGTTTGATAAGTAATTTATTTATATTAGAAACAGCAGGAGATCTACGTTACCTGAGGACTCACACTCACCACTTCTGTTTCACTAGGTGACGTCCCGTCAGTTACTGCGAACTGTGAACTTTTGGTTGGAATCCACTTGTGAGGAAGGGTATCAAAAGCCTATCTGGTGCTCTATAAATACGGAATAAATTTGAGACCCCTGTATTCAATACGTCGTGCAAATAAAATGCTAGCTGTGTCTCAAAAGAGTGAGGCTTTCCAAATGCACGTTCGTTTGATGTCAATAGATAATATACTTCGGGGTATTTTCTAACGCAGGAACAAAATATTTGTTCACACATCCTGCTACATGTCGATGTCAATGAACTGGATCTATGACTTAGTAGCATACGCTTATGTTCTTTCCTATATACTACGGAGGTATGTGCAACTTTCCATTCTTGTCCGTCACGATAAATACTGAAACACTTCTCATGATATCTTAGGAAAAGTAATTATACCGCTGCATCGTTGATCGCTGATGTAGGCCCACACAAGAACGACATTGCCTGTATAATCATAATCTTCTTGCTATGACTATGATAGGTTCATGAAATCATAATGGAATTTAAAACTGGCGTGAAGTAGGATTCACTCTTCTGTGACAGACCTACAAACAGGTATACCGTACTCAGAACGACATCTTGTGAAATTTTGTCCTCATAAGACATCTCGCTACATTCAGTAACCATTAGAGCTACAGGTAAGAAACAGAAAAAACTGCGGAACTGCTACTGAAAACACACAAATCTGTTAATGAAATCGTATCACTAAATACACTGTTAGCTGTGTTTCATTCGGCAGCTGCTCTCACAGCCACATTGTCGTATTTACATTGTAATCCAGAAAGCTACTTGTGTATGACGAAAGAAAACATGGTTCAAATAGCTGAAGCCCCTAGAACCGCTCGGTCACACCGGCCGCTTTTTTTTGTACATTCAAGCATAAGATATTCATGATTGTTGGGATTAACTCAAGCAGAAGCGCGAGATATCCGATTTAACGAAAAGAATTGATCAGCCACTGTAGAGTGCTTTATAACCTAAAGTTACTGAATTGTTTTAACTGTGTATTTCTTTCTGATTGCTCTTTACCGACCCCCATTCATTAATTGGTCATTTAAATTGTGCATTTTTTCTTAATTGATATTTCTGGTCCCAATTGTATTGAATTTCTTTGTATTTTATCGACTCCCAGACATGGTAACCAACCATCTTACTATTAAAGAACCTTATAGTAGTTAGGAATTCCGCTTCACAGACGTGAACACCCAATATCAATATTTTACCATCTTGTACGTATTATAATACGTTATGACGTTATACATAGAGTGAAAATAAACCTTAATAACGAAAATCTAAGATTTTCATTTTTTGCTAACGTATATTGCGTCTGAACCTGTACACTAATTTCTGTTAGTGATAACGTTTCCTTTACAGGGAGCGTAGTGGAAGCGACGTTGAGATCATTGTGTGATAACATCACTCTCTGTACTGTTGCACTCTTGTGAACTTTGCATGGTGAGCTGGTGTCTTCCTATCTTGCAGGCCGTAGGTTCAACACAAATTCCTTAAACACTCACAAAGTGTCCTTGCACAACTGTGGTAGGAATATAGATCAGAACCAGTCTCACACATGTTAGAAGACGTTGTATCGTAATCCAGCTTCCTTTTTTTTAACCTCAGTATGGTTACTGAAGGCAAGTGTCGCATGAAGTTTAACTAGTCGTCACAATTGCCAGTTTTCTTATACACAGTCGTAGTAGTAAATCGCAGAAGGTCCATCAACACCTGTTTGTCTTCCTGAATGTGGCGATTAATTTAGCACAAAACGAACATTCATTAAACGATACAACTTGCTTTTTCGATAGCACTCACTCTATGTAGAGCACATGTGTTTAAAATGCCTTCACTGCGCTCACCCTACTATTAAACAGAAACGGAACACAACGTCACAAATGTTAGATGTTACTCCTTTTAAGATTCTGTTCTGTAATCCATAAACGACACTCCTCATATTGTCAGAAATGAGAAATATTGAAGTTATCTTGCATGAGCAATACTAAAAACTTGGATAAAATAAGACCATAGTTAAATACGTTTATAGCAACAAGCCATACAAAATCGCCAAGGAGTATGCTTTTTTTTTTCTTTATTGTTATTTTGAAACCTGTATTACAGGCAGGCCTGCAGCAGCATACGACGCCGCTCTTTAGCCGCAGAGAACACAAATATACAAATGAAGACATTTAAAGAAAAAACATGGTGGACATATAAACGAAGAAAAACACTTTTTAAAATACAAGGTCCCGTTCACGGGTGTAGAGTCCAAGATAAAGTTGTTCAGACACTTCGACACAGACAGAGACGAAAATTGTCACACGTGAACGTAGGGGCACAAAACGAATAACACTGTATCAGTTAAGCGCAAAACGATGGCACACACAGAACACGAGGCGTTGATTTCCGGCGCGCGAATGTTCACTATCCGTGTACGAGTCTGTGGACCTGCCAAGAGAGAAGGAGGGGGGTGGTAGAGGGAGAGGGGAGAGGGAAGAGCAGATGTCATGGGCAGGGGAGATAGGGGGAAGGGATGAAGGGGGAGGGGAAGCCCGGGGGAAGAGGGAAGGAGGGAGGGGATGGGGAAAAAGGAAAGAGAAGGGAGGGAGGGTGCCTAAAGGAAAGGACACAGGAAGTGGGGGGCGAGGATCAAAGTTGATAGGAGGGGTAGATGGAGGGGAGGAGGACATCATCAGGGAGAGGGAGCTGGCGGAAGCCACCTTGGGAGAGGGTGAGGAGGGTGGAGAGATGGAGACCGGGAGGGACGTGGGAATACAGGGGCGGCAGCGGGTGTGGGTAGGAGAGGATGGGTGAGACAAGCGGATGAGGAGAATCGAGTTTGCGGGAGGTGTACAGGATCCGTATCCTTTCAAGGAAAAGGAGGAGGTGGGGGAAGGGGATGAGATCATACAGGATCCACGTGGGGGAGGGGAGACGGATGCGATAGGCGAGGCGGGGAGCATGGCGTTCAAGGATTTGGAGGGATTTATAAAAGGTAGGGGGGGCGGAGATCCAGGCCAGATGGGCGTAACAAAGGATAGGGCGGATGAGGGATTTATAGGTGTGGAGGATGGTGGAGGGGTCCAGACCCCACGTACGGCTGGAAAGGAGCTTGAGGAGACGGAGTCGGGAGTGTGCCTTGGCTTGGATTGTCCGGAGATGGTGGGTCCAGGAGAGGCGACGGTCGAGGGTGACGCCAAGGTACTTAAGGGTGGGAGTGAGGGCGATAGGACGGCCATAGATGGTAGGATAGAAATCAAGGAGGCGGAAGGAAGGGGTGGTTTTGCCTACAATGATCGCCTGGGTTTTGGAGGGATTGACCTTGAGCAACCACTGGTTGCACCAAGCGGTGAACCGGTCAAGATGGGATTGGAGAAAGTGTTGGGAGCGCTGCAGGGTGTGGGCAAGGGCAAGGAAGGCAGTGTCATCGGCAAACTGGAGGAGGTGGACGGGGGGTGACGGCGGCGGCATGTCCGCCGTATACAAAAGGTTCAGAAGGGGGGAGAGTACGGAGCCTTGGGGCACACCGGCGGAGGGGAAAAAGGTGTAGGAGTCGGTGTTATGGATGGTGACGTAGGAAGGACGGTGGGAGAGAAAGGAGCCGATCAGACTTACGTAGTTAATGGGAAGGGCGAAGGTTTGGAGCTTGAAGATGAGACCGGAATGCCATACGCGGTCATAAGCGCGTTCGAGGTCCAGGGAGAGGAAGATTGCGGAGCGACGGGAATTAAGCTGGTCGGAAAGGAGATGAGTGAGGTGAAGGAGAAGATCGTCGGAAGAGAAGCCGAAAGCCACACTGGGTAATGGGAAGGAGGCGGTGCTGGCGGAGATGCTGGTGGATGCGGCGCGTGAGGATAGATTCCAGGACCTTGCTGAAGACCGAGGAGTATGCTGAAACATACAGTATTATATCATACACAGTTACATAATGCTAATTCGTGCGCAGAAACGTCCGGTTCAAATGGTTCAAATGGCTCTAAGCAATATGCGACTTAACTTCTGAGTTCATCAGTCGCCTAGAACTTAAAACTAATGAAACCTAACTAACCTACGGACATCACACACATCCATGCCCGAGGCAGAATTCGAACCTGCGACCGTAGCGGTCGCTCGGTTCCAGACTGTAACGCCAGAAAAATCCGGTAGAGATCGTAGGCTGTATGCCCGATGCATCGCCACCAGTTGGGCGGACGCTTGTCTGTATAAAGTGGCCTCTAGCTGACGGCCCAGAAGTTTATCTTAGCATGAGAGACACCTAAGAGCCCTTAAGATTGTTTTACCACAAGAGGCACCCACAAGCTCTTTGACGAAGATGTTTCCGCAAGATTTTTCTATTATTGGCTGGTTAGAAAATGACTGAAACAGTCTCCAAACTTCAGTAATATTGATTTTCTAAGCAGACAGAGGGAATATGTCTCAGAAAAGAAAGGATAGGTAGTGGTTTGATATCATGGCTTTGTGTTCACACTACGTGACTGTAAATAAAGTTATTCACAACAACAGCTCAAGTGGAATTGAGCACTTTTCGTACCGTGTGTTGCGTACCACCTTATGACAAAACCATTATGATAACACATATGAAATTCGGTGGTTGGTTGTAGTGAGACTAGCCTGTAATGTCCTGGGTTCGATTCCTGCTGGTGGTACTAGTTTTTAACATCCACAAACATACTCCCTTCACTTCCTGTAATGCAAAATAAGGAACGGAGGACTGTGCTGTGGTTCCAGATCAACAGTAAACATGTCCATTCGCTACTGACAGGAACCGAGTTGGATTAGTTTTGGCTGTCAGAGGTGGAAGTCGCTGCTTGCAGAAACTTTGTCTCTTAGTAACCATTCTTACACTAGTAATGCTATGTTATTTCATAAACGAGTCTTGGTGTATGGTCATGGGACCTTCGTTTCTTATTTTAATTGACCTTGAGACTTTGAAAATATTGGCGCTGACTTGGATTCGAGTTGTGATTGTAATTTTTCTCTGGATTTGAACCCTTCGAGATGATACTGTGCTATCATTTGATACTGTACTACCATTTCGCTGCTTCCTCACGATGAGAACCTCCTACAGGTCTCTATGAACGGTGTTACCGTAATTGCTAGCGAAAGAGAATTTATAGGTGACACTGCTTTGTGTGAGTTCAGCAACGACAATATGCACGGGGTTGGAGTCCCAGGCAGCACAGAACTTTTCGTTGTGTTACCTCAAGCCGGACATGTGCACATCTCGCTACTGGTGTAAAAACAACAAACGTTTCATGTCTACTCGTTACAAGACAATAGCGAAAGGTGCCAGGTCCGAATTGAATTCCTACTAGGCAAAAATCATTTGTATCGTTGTTTCAGGTTCCAGTAACACACTATTAGTGGGCATATTTGCTATATGACTTCTTATTGTGCTTCGTTAGCAATTCATGTAGGTACTGGGCCCATTCCCCGTCCATCACCAAAACTTCATGGTGTTTCAAACTTGTGCATTGCAGTTTATTACATAACTTTCGTGGTTACTTCTCAGAGCAATATAAACATCTTGCGGTTCCTGGTGCAGCGCTAAACGTATCATTTATTTCCAGCTTCAGACATTCAACCTTGTAATCTGATACTCGTGAACACTTCGATATTTTACGTCTCTTAACGCCTAGTCAAGTCTCGATCAGACACGCAGACTTTGTTTAGTTACATTGGGTTCAAATTATGATCACAGACAACAGCCCGTCATGTCATTTAATAAGTGCAATAAGACTTCTGAAGCTTCACTTGTTTTAATGAAGTTTCATTTACAAGTATTAGGGACTGTCTGATCTCTAATAACGTGTTTTCTAGAATTTGTTGTATGGCAGTATTGTTCTACATCTAGACTAACAGCAATAAAGCAGTGTTCTCTAGTAGTCCCTTGTCGTACACATTGTGTATAGTCAGACTGTAACCCACAGGGTTTCGGAGTTTAGAGGAGCTGCGACACAGCTACATCATGTTATTTGCATTCAGCAGTGGCCCACTTTTTTTACGTCAAGTGTACATGCTACTATTTTACAACTTGGTCGCCAAGTCTTTGTACATAACTGTCGGAACATTTACTACTTGCTCAGTTGAAACTTCCTGGCAGATTAAAACTGTGTGCCGGACCGAGACTCTAACTCGCGAACTTTGCCTTTCTCGGGAAAGTGCTCTACCATCTGAGCTACCCAAGCACGACTCACGCCCCGTCCTCACAGCTTTACTTCTGCCATTACCTCGTCTCTTACTTTCCAAACTTTACAGACGCTCTCCTGCGAACCTTGCAGAACTAGCAATCCTGAAAGAAACGTCCCCCAGGCTGTGGCTAAGCCATGACTCCGTATGTCCTTTCTTTCAGGAGTGCTAGTTCTGCAAGGTTTTCTGGAGAGCTTCTGTAAAGTTTGGAAAATAGGAGACGAGGTACTGGCTGAAGTACAGCTGTGAGGACGGGGCGTGAGTCCTGCTTGGGTAGCACAGATGGTAGAGCACTTGCCCACGAAAGGCAAAGGTCCCGAGTACGAGTCTCGGTCCGGCACACAGTTTTAATCTGCCAGGAAGTTTCATATCAGCGCGCACTCCGCTGCAGAGTGAAAATCTCGTTCTACTTGCTCAGGTCCTTGGTGATATTGTCTGTGTACGTGCTATGCAGTAACCTAAGTACAAGACTTTATTGTAAATGTGAATAATTTCAAATGATCAGAAGCAGATTTGCTAACCATAGACGGAGTGAAAATTGTATTTCCGAAAATTCTTTGATCTTAGAAAACAATGTTTTCTCCACATAAAACTAATGAAGAATATTATGCCCATTCCACTACAAAATTCGGAATCAAACAAGTAATGTTCAATTAACAATTCCTGACTGACTTTGTTAAGAGAAAATTCTGTTTTATTGTATGCGAGCCACAAGAAGTTCTATAACTTCTGTATCAGGAAGGCTCAGTTTTTTTTTTTGTTTTGTAGGTTTCAGATTTACTTGAATGTTGTTCTGAGAATTTTGTGTATTCACCAGCACTGCATTTCTACACTGCACAAAGGCTGAAACTGCGCCAAGAATTTTTGTTAGCGAAGTGCGTATTTTTGGATTTAATTGCTTCTGCCTTAATAAAGAAACATCTATACTAGAACGGAGCACTGCGTTGAGAGTGAATGGGTTTTATTCATTTGCGTTCCAAGGAATAACAGCCGTTCATTGCTCAGAGTCTGTAAAGCTAACTTTCCAAAATGCTTCATGCGCTGTATTGCGTCGCGTGAATTTACATGAAATATGAAAAATTAAATGTTCTCTGAGCTTCCCGAAATATGGAAATCGATTGGTGCAATAATTACTATTAAAAACAGTCTTGATAATAAATTATTTATTCCGGTGACCGGTTTCGACTGAGTAGTGATTTACCACTAGAAGGAGGTTCCTGCTCATTGGTCTGAAGATGACCACCATTGTGGTCGAAACCGCTCACCGGGATTAATAATTTGTAATCAAGACTGTTTTTGAGAGTAAATATTAGTAATAACATTGATCACTGTTTGCTCCCACAATGTATTCAAAAGATTGGTGCAATGCCTGGACTTCCGATCAGCATCACTCCCATTTGTGCGGCCTGAGTCGCTGGCATCATTTGATTGCCGCTGGACGCTAGCTTACATTTGGTCTACATGCCACCAGAATTTCACGGTGATACTGTTTGCAGTTCCGTACTTTTGCACACAAGAAGCTTACTGTCCCACGTACGCTACATCGGAGTACATTTCCTGTTGCCGCGTCATTTCGTTCGCACCCTGTGTTGCATGCCGGCCGGGGTGGCCGAGCGGTTCTAGGCGCTACAGTGTGGAACCGCGCGACCGCTACTGTCGCAGGTTCGAATCCTGTCTCGGGCATGAGTGTGTGTCATGTCCTTAGGTTAGTTAGGTTTAAGTAGTTCTAGGGGACTGATGCCCTCAGAAGTTAAGTCCCACAGTGCTCAGAGCCATTTGAACCTGTGCTGCACCTGTTACCCCTATCGCCGAAGAACTGTTTCTGCAGGACACTCGGAATATGTTCGCTCTTCTGCCAATCATGTTGCACAAAGGTCTCAGCGTGAGACGACATGTGTAGCTCGCGTTGTGAAGTGTCCACGTTCATTGGGTGATAATTAGGGGAGGGTGAGGTTGCTACTGCTAGAGCACGTGGAAAAGGTAGTAGTGCGAGCACGAAAATATTTACGATGCCCTTATTCGGGTCGCTGTATACGCCTGTGTAGCACCGGAATTTGTATCGCATGAACTCTGAGACCAAGCCACTGGCTCCTGTGCAGTTGGTGGTGTTTGCCAGGAGAGCGTTCGTTTGTTTTTCGTTCGTTCGTGACGTGAACTGCAGCCGCTGCTGCTGAGCTCCGCGGTAACGAGCCCAGGGGAAATTAGTGGCCAGCGAGCGATGAATTATACGCGCGACTTGCGACAAGTTGTCGCGGGCTAGCCTCGCCTTCACTCCTGCGTATCTGGGAATTACGCCCGCTACAAGCCCACGCGCCCGTAGTCGCTCTACTGCAGCCACGAAGAGTGCGTAAGGAGGCGATTAAGATATCTCATCATCTTGCTGATACTGCTACTTTTATACAATACGAACGAGAGCCCCAGAGGGGACTGTGTGAACGGAATACGAGGAGATAAGTGCTGAGACTAAAAATGGCGTGGCACTATGATGCAGTCTTTCTACGCCACTTTTGATCCTGTAAGTCGAAGAAGCAAAGACGGAAATACAAGAAAGCTTCAGGACTGGGATTGAACGTGATGTTGAAAGTGTATCAATAAGATTATCTGGTGACATTTCTACAGGGTGGTTCATTGATAGTGACCGGACCAAATATCTCACGAAATAAGCATCAAACGAAAAAACTACAAACAACGAAACTCGTCAAGCTTGAAGGGGGAAATCAGATGCCGCTATGGTTGGCCCGCTAGATGGCGCTGCCATAGGTCAAACGGATATCAACAGCGTTTTTTTTTAAACAGCAACCCCCATTTTTTATTACATATTCGTGTAGTACGTAAAAAAATATGAATGTTTTAGTTGGACCACTTTTTTCGCTTTGTGACAGATGGCGCTGTAAAAGTCACAAACGTATAAGTACGTGGTATCACGTAACATTCTGCCAGTGCGGACGGTATTTGCTTCGTGATACATTACCCGTATTAAAATGGACCGTTTATCAATTGCGGAAAAGGTCGATATCGTGTTGATGTATGGCTATTGTGATCAAAATGCCCAACGGGCGTGTGCTATGTATGCTGCTCGGTATCCTGGACGTGTCCGGACCGTTCGCCGGATAGTTACGTTATTTAAGGAAACAGGAAGTGTTCAGCCACACGTGAAACGTCAACCACGACCTGCAACAAATGATGATGCCGAAGTAGGTTGTAACCTCCCCACCAAATATTTCACCGCAACCTCTCAAGAGAAAATATTATCAGATATAACATTCACGTTTAGTGTAACCTCAAAACAGAAAAATTCCTAAACCTCTCAATTAAATTGTCACTCACTTATAACTTTTCAATAATTGACTGTGAATTTAACCTGGTAAATTTTGGACGTCAGCAGTGCTGCGTCATGGCCCTGAAAGATCATTCTGAATAAAAAAGAGAAAAATTGTTACCTCAATGAAGTCGCCGGATAACGCATGTATATCTGCTCTTAAAATAATGTTTTCTGGCACAGCCCTGTGCAATGCCGGCCGATAGATTTGTCATTTATGAAAGGAAGCAACTGATTTTTCTTTTGCAACAATCGGGATGATCATGGATGGGAGAAATTAGTAAATTCTTTAAATTGAAATGAATGGTTGTTAAAAGTTACTTTTTATGAGAAAGATTATTATTACGAGATTTTTAAAACATTTACATGGGACTTGAGATGACATTACTACATATGCGCGAGGCTGCTTTTTACCGTATACAATAATACTCAGGCTCCGGCATCGCTGCACCGCGACTGGCCCAGCCAACACGATACACCATGCCAGACCAGAGCAGACAGCAGACTAGCAACAACTTACTGCTACAGCTACACAGTTCGTACTGCAGTCAACACTGCTCTCTGGTCAGAGATTCTCTTATACCTTGCATATCGCAGGCAGCGCATGAGCAATACATCGAAATTACATCTCCTCGGACCTCTTACAAGGTGTTTTAACTGCTGTCGCTGCTAATCCGCACATCACTAGCAGACAAATTGCACGAGAATCGGGAATCTCAAAAACGTCGGTGTTGAGGATGCTACATCAACATCGATTGCACACGTACCGTATTTATATTCACCAGAAATTGCATGGCGACGACTTTGAACGTCGTGTACAGTTCTGCCACTGGGCACAAGAGAAATTACGGAACGATGACAGATTTTTCGCACGCGTTCTATTTAGCGACGAAGTGTTATTCACCAACAGCGGTAACGTAAACTGGCATAATATGCACTATTGGGCAACGGAAAATCTACGATGGCTGTGACAAGTGGAACATCAGCGACCTAGGCGAGTTAATGTATGGTGCGACATTATGGGAGGAAGGATAATTGGCCCACATTTTATCGATGGCAATCTGAATGGTGCAATGTATGCAGATTTCCTACGTAACGTTTTACAAATGTTACTACAAGATGTTTCACTCCATGACAGAATGGCGATATACTTCCAGAGTGAGGGATGTCTGGCATATAGCTCGCGTGCGGTTGAAGCGGTATTGAATAGCATATTACATGACAGGTGGCTTGGTCGTCGATGCATCATACCATGGCACGTTCACCGAATCTGACGTACACGGATTTCTTTCTGTGGGAAATGTTGAAGGATATTTGCTATCGTGATCCACCGACAACGCCTGACAACATGCGTCAACGCATTGTCAATGCATGTGCGAACATTACGGAAGGCGAACTACTCGCTGTTGAGAGGAATTTCGTTACACGTATTGCCAAATGCTTTGAGGTAGACGGACATCATTTTGAGTATTTATTGCATTAATGTGGTATTTACAAGTGATCACGCTGTAACAGCATGTGCTCTCCGAAATGATAAGTTCACAAAGGTACATATATCATATTGGAACAACCGAAATAAAATGTTCAAACGTACCTACGTTCTGTATTTTAATTTAAAAAACCTACCTGTTACCAACTGTTCGTCTAAAATTGTGAGCCATATGTTTGTGACTGTTACTGCGCCATCTACCACAAAGCGAAAAAAGTGGTCCAACTAAAACATTCATATTTCTTTACGTACTACACGAATTAAAACTGAAGAAACTGCAAAAAGGTGGGAATTTAAGGAGATGGGACCTGGATAAACTGACTAAACCAGAGGCTATACAGAGTTTCAGGGAGAGCATAAGGGAACAATTGACACAAATGGGGGAAATAAATACAGTAGAAGAAGAATTGGTCGTTCTGAGGGAAGAAGTAGTGAAGGCAGCAGAGGATCAAGTAGGTAAAAAGACGAGGGCTAGTAGAAATCCTTGGGTAACAGAAGAAAGACTGAATTTAACTGATGAACGGAGAAAATATAAAAATGCAGTAAACGAAGCAGGTAAAAAGGAATATAAACGTCTCAAAAATGAGATCGACAGGAAAGGCAAAATGGCTAATCAGGGATGGCTAGAGGACAAATTTAAGGATATAGAGGCGTATCTCACTCGGGGTAAGAGAAATACTGCCTACAGGACAATTAAAGGAACCTTTGGAGGAAAGAGAACCAGTTGTATGAATATCAAGAGCTCAGATGGAAACCCAGTTCTAAGCAAAGAAGGGAAAGCAGAAAGGTGGAAAGATTATATAGAGGGTCTATACAAGGGCGATGTACTTGATGACAATATTATGGAAATGGAAGAGGATGTAGATGAAGATGAAATGGGAGATAGGATACTGCGTGAAGAGTTTGACAGGCGAAATACCCTATAATTCCAATCCCAAAGAAAGCAGGTGTTGACAGAAGTGAAAATTACCGAACTATCTGTTTAATAAGTCACAGCTGCAAAGTTCTAACGCGAATTCTTTACAGACGAATGAAAAAACTGGTAGAAGCCGACCTCGGGGAAGATCAGTTTGGATTCCGTAGAAATATTGGAACACGTGAGACAATACTGAACTTACGACTTATCTTAGAAGAAAGATTAAGGAAAGGCAAACCTACGTTTCTAGCATTTGTAGACTTACAGAAAGCTTTTGACAATGTTCACTGGAATACTCTCTTTCAAATTCTAAAGGTGTCAGGGGTAAAATACAAGGAGCGAAAGGCTATTTACAATTTGTACAGAAACCAGATGGCAGTTATAAGAGTCGAGGGGCATGAAAGGGAAGCAGTGGTTGGGAAGGGAGTGAGTCAGGGTTGTAGCCTCTCCCACGATGTTATTCAATCTGTATATTGAGCAAGCTGTAAAGGAAAGAAAAGAAAAATTCGGAGTAGGTATTAAAATTCATGGAGAAGAAATAAAAACTTTGAGGTTCGCCGATGACATTGTAATTCTATCAGGGACAGCAAAGGACTTGGAAGAGCAGTTGAACGGAATGGACAGTGTCTTGAAAGGAGGATATAAGATGAACATCAACAAAAGCAAAACGAGGATAATGGAATGTAGCCGGATTAAGTCGGGTGATGCTGAGGGAGTTAGATTAGGAAATGAGACACTTAAAGTAGTAAAGGAGTTTTGCTGTTTGGGGAGAAAAATAACTGATGATGGTCGAAGTAGAGGATATAAAATGTAGACTGGCAATGGCAAGGAAAGCGTTTCTGAAGAAGAGAAATTTGTTAACATCGAGTATAGATTTAAGTGTCAGGAAGTCGTTTCTGAAAGTATTTGTATGGAGTGTAGCCATGTATGGAAGTGAAACATGGGCGATAAATAGTTTGGTCAAAAAGAGAGTAGAAGCTTTCGCAATGTGGTGCTACAGAAGAATGCTGAAGATTAGATGGGTAGATCATATAACTAATGAGGAGGCATTGAATAGAATTGGGGAGAAGAGGAGTTTGTGGCACAACTTGACAAGACCGGTTGGTAGGACATGTTCTGAGGCATGAAGGGATCACAAATTTAGCATTGGAGGCCAGCGTGGAGGGTGAAAATCGTAGAGGGAGACCAAGAGATGAATACACTAAGCAGATTCAGAAGGATGTAGGATGCAGTAAGTACTGGGAGATGAAGAAGCTTGCACAGGGTAGAGTAGCATGGAGAGCTGCATCAAACCAGTCACAGGACTGAAGACCACAACAACAACAACAACTAGACGAATGTATAATAAGAAATGGGGGTTCCTGTTTTAAAAAAACGCAGTTGATATCCGTTTGACCTATGGCATCCCCATCTAGCGGGCCAACCATAGCACCATGTGGTTTCTCCCTTCAAGCTAGACAAGTTTCGTTCTTTGTAGTTTTTCGTTTGACGCTTATTTCGTGAGATATTTGGCCCTGTCACTATCAATGGACCACCCTGCATATTTAATGGAAGTGAGGAAGAATTGCTCAACCTGTTGTATGGCGTGAACTGTCTAATGTACACGAAATATTGAACGAGACTAAACCAAAGCAGGTGGAGTAGCAGGAACGATATTTGCGATGTACTTCACCTCTGCATCTACATCTGCATGGATACGTTTCACATCACATTTAAGTGCCTGGCAGAGTTTCATCGAAACACCTTCACAATAAGTCCCTATTTTTCCAATCTCGTACAGCGCGCGGAAAAAAACGAACACCTATATCTTTCCGTGCCAGCTCTGATTTCCCTTATTTCGTTATAATGATCGTTTCTCCCTATGTAGGTCGGCGTCAACAAAATATTTTTGCACTCGAAGGAGAAAACTGGTGATTGAAATTTCGTGAGAAGATTCCACCGCAACAAAAAAAAAACGCCAAATCCTTGCATCATTTCAGTGACACTCTCTCCCCAATTTCGCGATAATACAAAACGTGCTGCCCTTCTTTGAACTTTCTGGATGTACTTCGTCAGTCCTATCTGGAAAGGATCCCACACTGCGCAGCAGTATTCTAAAAGAGGACGGACAAGTGCCATGTAGGCAGTCTCTTTAGTAGATCTGTTACATTTTCTAAGTGTTCTGCCAATAAAACGCAGTGAATGACGATGTCTACATCCACATATACAACTATGCTCTCCAGACCACTGTGAAATGCGTGGCGGAAGGTATTTCTATGCTCTTCACTGTGGAAGTAGGAGAACTCGCTATCCTGAAATGAAATTAATACATGGTGGCCAAAGCAACAAGGACATAAGAAGCAGAATAGCTCAACTATTTCTCGGTAAGACGAATCTCTCACCGTGAAACATAGGACCTAAATTGAGAAGGTATTTCTTAGAATGGAACACAGCATTTTTTGGAACTGATTGATGGAATGTGAGAAAACTGGAAAAGGAGAGAAGCGAAGTGTTTCGATGTAGTGTAATAGAAGGATAGCAAAAGTTAAGTGGAATGTTAAGAAATGAGCAGATCCTCTGTAGAATTAGTGAGGATAGCAACATTCGTCGAATACTGAAATGCAGAACACGACGAATGGGGAATGTGTTAAGATACCAGGAGATATCGTCGATACTGCTAGCAAGAGCAAAACATCAGGACAAGAAAGATAAAGGAATGCGTCAAGGAAACAGTTTCGGAAGTTGGCTGTGAGTGCAACTCGAAGACGAAGAATCTGGAACAGGAGAGGAAGTCGTGGTAGGCCACTTCAGTCGGTCAGAAGACGAATGAACAAAACCTAATTCGTAAAATATTCAGATCTGAAGCTCATGAGTTCGCTAGCTAACGAAAAACCACGAATAAATGTGGGAGGTCCCATACTGGATTTTAGTTGAAACCCATATTTTGTGAGCTTTATATTATAACGTATGTCCTATGAATGTATGACGTTACAAAGAAGCGGCACATGGGCCTCTCCATGTCACCACGTTATTGGTATGGTTTGTTGTAGTAAAATTGTGGGAAATATATAGTTGGTGGCTAAAAAATCTTCATACTAATACTTGCGTCTTTTGTAGTATGGCATTTCAAGGTATCAGTACACGGACGATGCATCAGAAACCATTGTCTTGGTACGATTTGTTGTAGGTCAATGTAAGTAAGTAACATATTGGCGATTAAAAGCTTCAGGAGATGGTAACAAACAAGGTTATGGGGACAAGTTCCAAATGTAGCGTAATTAATTGCAATGTAGCGTTACAAAGGGTTATGTGAGATGTGTATCCAGTTTGCGTCTAACTAAACCAAATTTCATTTTCACCTAAAAGATTGTGGGACCTTACTGTTAATTTAACAGAAGTATGTTCTGTAATAGACAATGTTATGACCAGCGCGTTCTCCTTCTGGAATCTGTTCGATTGGATTTATCTATAAGAGAGATTGAAACTACCTCTTTAATTTTTTTTATTAAACGTTGACCTACAGAATTTTCCGTGACAAAGATAACTCAAACTTAACCTATTCATTTATTATCCACAATATACAAGCCCAACGCAGTCTGACTGCTATATATTGACAACATGACTTCCAAAATTGACACAAAAGAATAGTCCTGAATTGCAAGAAATCCTAATAATATTACAAATCCAAAAAATATGAAACTAAAGAGATATGAAACTGCCTCCAACGCTATCAATTGCCTAAACTCATTTCAATCACGAATCCCTATAGAGCAAACCCCATTTTTTTTTTATAAGTCTCTTACCTCACAAAAAATCTTCATAACACGAACTACAGCAACTACAGCAACTAGCAACAACGGTCAGCTAAATAAAACCATTCTAACTACTATAGACTCTAACTAATAGGAGGCATATGCTTGACGAAAAGAAAGATTTTGTTGAAGAGAAAACAATCTATTTAGAAAATTTTACCTTATTCATGTGACATCCAGTTCCAAAAATTGTATAGTTGCCAATAATTCCACTGTCCAAACATTACCATACATTTCCTTGCATATATTCTTACAAACACATCATTTCCTCTCACTTTGTACTGTGTGTCCTACCAACGCAGAGTCTCCATTAAGAAAGTCATGTCCATACACTTCCCTATCCACTCATTAACTGCCAGTCCGTCCAACCACAGAATCTCATGTAGAGAGCGCAGAGCGCTGTCAGTAATATTAAAACAGTCTATAGCGCTGCCAACATACAACCAGACTACTTACAAGCTTAGAGAACTTGCAGTAAGATATTTTGCACTTTCTTGTTTAAAGTATTACGAGGGTCACTCCAAAAGAAATCACACTATTTTTTTAAATCCATCTTTTATTCTACATGTTTGAAAGTTTTACAGCGTTTAGATATATCCTGTAGGAACAATATTTTCCTTTTTTCCTTTCTCCGCGTAATTTCCATCCCTCTCAACTGCCTTACGCCATCTTGGAACCAGCGCCTGTATACCCGCACGGTAAAATTCTGGACCAACCTGTTGTGGCCACTGTTTGGCAGCGTGCACAAGGAAGTCGTCATCTTCAAACCTTTCCCACGAAGAGAGTCTTTCAGTTTCCCAAAGAGATGATAGTCACGTGGAGGCAGGTCAGGAATGATGTAAGGCGGGTGTTTCAGTGTTATCCATCCGAGTTTTGCGATCACTTCCATGGTTCTTTGACTGACATGTGGCCGTGCATTGTCATGCAACAGCAAAACATCCTGCTATTGCCGATGTGGTCGAACACGACTCAGTCAGGCTTGAAGTTTCTTCAGTGTCGTCACATATGCATCAGAATTTATGGTGGTTCCACTTGGCATGATGTCCACAAGCAAGAGTCCTTCGGAATCGAAAACCACCGTAGCCATAACTTTTCCAGCAGAAGGTGTGGTTTTGAATTTTTTTCTTGGGTTAATTTGCATGATGCCAATCCGTTGATTGCCTCTTCATCTCTGGTAAAAAATGATGGAGCCATATTTCATCACCTGTCACATTTCTTCCAAGAAATTCATCCCACCATTCTCGTACTGTTCCAAAAGTTCGCTGCATACCGTTTTTCTTGTTTCTTTGTGAACCACTGTCAGTATCCTGGGAACCCACCTGGCACAAACCCCTTTTATCGCGAATACTTTCAGTATTACGCAAACACTTCCTTCCCCTATCCCAACGTAGCGTGACAATTCGTTCACTGTGACGCGTCTGTCAGCAGTCACCAATTCGTTAACTCTCTGCACATTGTCTGGAGTGTGTGCAGTACGAGGCCTGCCGCTGCGACGACAATCCTCAATATTGCCACGCCCGCTTTCATCACGTAACCTGCTTGTCCACCGACTAACTGTCCTGCGATCGACAGCAGCATCTCCATACACCTTTTTCAATCTCTTGTGGATGTTTCCCAGTGTCTCGTTTTCACAGCACAGGAATTGTATGACAGCACAGTGCTTCTGACGAACGTCAAGTGTAGGAGACATCTTGAAGACATGTTGTGACGGCGCCACTCACGGGAACAGATTGAAACAAGTTTGAAAACAAGCGGGAAGGATGTATCTACACACTGCAAAACTTTCACACATGCAGAATGAAAACTGTATTTTTACAAAAACAGTGTGCATTTGTTTTGAAGTGACCTTCGTATATTTCACATGTTCTAAAGATTCTGCTACTGAAACTTAAAAGTGATCGAATAAGAACGAGCTTAGGGTCTTACTAAAAAGTGACAGTGATGAAACAATTTTTATCTTATAAAGTGACAGTAATGAAATAATTTTCATCTTATGTGGAAGGCTACTATCAATTTGTATTGCGCTATTTATAGCGGAACTTTTGTAAACTGATGTCCTTACTGACTGAACATGGAATTTACATTTTTGCCTTATAACATATTCACGAATATTGCACTTTTTATTTATGTGTATTGCACAGAGAATGGCTTAACTAGTAAATGGACAAGAAGGAAGGTGCGCTTTAATAGGACTAACGTCAGAATTTTAGACCAGCCCATTTCGTTAACATACTGTGTGAGTTGCAAGCCGGTTACAGCCTATAATTGCCACTGGATAGAGCTGTGGTCGCGTATATCACGTTGAGGTGCATCTGCTGTAATTACCAGCTAAGTCGTTTCTGAGATTCAACAGCGCGGTGGAGATTAAGACAGTGTTTTGTGCGCTGAATCCCACGGCCCGTGTGACGGCGGTTTTAGGTGCACTTCGGAACAAAGCTGACAGTAGGGAGCGAGGATTAGCGCACTTAAACGCTGGCGTGCTGCGCTTTTCGTTTTGAGCTTATCGTGGCTAGTGTGATTGATGGGACATTTACGCCACCGACTTGCACGAATGCCACGAGAAAGAGCACGCAAATGTTACTGAACTCGTCGTATGACCTCATGCATGGATTCACAAGCCGGTTTCGTTACTGCGTGGTATTATCAGTGAAGGGAAATGAAGTTGGGTAAATGTGGTAGGTGCTTTGTAATGCATATATGCATTTCCTTCACGTGTTTAAGCCAAGTATTACGCACATTTATGCGATAGGGAATGCTCAGTACTAGCCAGGCTACATGTACGTTTAACAGTTAAGCTTCAGCAAGGAGCATTAGTGATGAAATCATAGGATGCAATGTTGTGCAACCTTAGTAGGGAAAGATATGAATATTCTGGAGTAGGATCTTACAATCTGAGAGAGTGTTCCAAGACAAACTTTCGTCACAACATATATATATATATATATATATATATATATATATATATATATATACAGGGTTATTACAAATGATTGAAGCGATTTCACAGCTCTACAATAACTTTATTATTTGAGATATTTTCACAATGCTTTGCACACACATACAAAAACTCAAAAAGTTTTTTTAGGCATTCACAAATGTTCGATATGTGCCCCTATAGTGATTCGGCAGACATCAAGCCGATAATCAAGTTCCTCCCACACTCGGCGCAGCATGTCCCCATCAATGAGTTCGAAAGCATCGTTGATGCGAGCTCGTAGTTCTGGCACGTTTCTTGGTAGAGGAGATTTAAACACTGAATCTTTCACATTACCCCACAGAAAGAAATCGCATGGGGTTAAGTCGGGAGAGGGTGGAGGCCATGACATGAATTGCTGATCATGATCTCCACCACGACCGATCCATCGGTTTTCAAATCTCCTGTTTAAGAAATGCCTTTTCCGAAAGATTTTCCAAACCGTCGGCTGTGGTACGTATAGCTCCCTGCCTGCTTTATTCGTCGACTTCCGCGGGCTACGCGTGAAACTTGCTCGCACGCGTTCAACCGTTTCTTCGCTCACTGCAGGCCGACCCGTTGATTTCCCCTTACAGAGGCACCCAGAAGCATTAAACTGCGCATACCATCGCCGAATGGAGTTATCAGTTGGTGGATCTTTGTTGAACTTCGTCCTGAAGTGTCGTTGCGCTGTTATGACTGACTGATGTGAGTGCATTTCAAGCACGACATACGCTTTCTCGATTCCTGTCGCCATTTTGTCTCACTGCGCTCTCGAGCGCTCTGGCGGCAGAAACCTGAAGTGCGGCTTCAGCCGAACAAAACTTTATGAGTTTTTCTACGTATCTGTAGTGTGTCGTGACCATATGTCAATGAATGGAGCTACACTAAATTTATGAAATCGCATCAATCATTTGTAATAGCCCTGTATATATATATATATATATATATATATATATATATATATATATATATATATATATATAGCCAGGGCGGCTCTAAAAGAACGGTCACGAGTGCATATTTAAGATGTTAAACAAGATATAAAGCGAAGCTGTTATAAGAACGCCACGTGTCGTGGGCAGCGTCTATCATTACGTAAAGTCAGGAAACTGTGTTAATGTGTGTAAAGGGTCGAATAACGGCATAGTCCAGAGACGCCATATTGCAAATACTGATTCTGTGACGTGTGTGACAAAGCAATTTCTGTATTAAAACAAGTGTAGTGCAGACGTTGTTGACAATTAACAACTGGCATCCCTAAAAAAACTCCACTTCAGCAGGATCACCACCTACATGGAACCTGGAGACTGAGCGCTACTACTGTGCGACGAGGGACTTACTGAAGCAGCAAGACACCAGATTAGTGATACCGCCCAGAGAAGTACTTCCTTCTCTCTACAATGCAAATGAGGGTGTTGTAGTTTCTTTGCATTTTTCTGTATCATCGAAATCTACATCTACAGCTACATGGATACCCTGCAAATCACATTTAAGTGGCTACCAGAGGGTTCATCGAACCGTCTTCACAATTCTCTATTATTCCAATATCGTATAGTGCGCGGAAAGAATGAACACCTATATCTTTTCGTACGAGCTCTGATTTCCCTTATTTTATCTTGGTGGTCGTTCCTCTCTATGTAAGTCGGCGTCAACAAAATATTTTCGCATTCGGAGGAGAAAGTTGGTGATTGGAATTTCGTGAGAAGATTCCGTCGCAACGAAAAACGGCTTTCTTTTAGTGATGTCCATCCCAAATTCTGTATCATTTCTGTGACACTCTCTCCCATATTGCGCGATAATACAAACCGTGCTGCCTTTCTTTGAACTTTTTCGATGTACTCCATCAGTCCTATCTGGTAAGGACCCCACACCGCGCAGCAGTATTCTAAGAGGACGGACAAGCGTAGTGTAGGCAGTCTCCTTAGTAGGTCTCTTACATTTTCTATGTCCTGCCAATAAAAAGCAGTCTTTGGTTAGCCTTCCCCACAACATTTCCTTTGTGTCCCTTCCAATTTAAGTTGTTTGTAATTGTAATACCTAGGTATATAGTTGAATTTACGGCTATTAGATTAGACTGATTTATCGTGTAACCGAAGTTACCGAGTGTTGAAAGCGTAGTCAGTGTTCGTACTCTGGTGTCCAAAATTAAAGCAACAAACTGCTATTTCCCCGTGTTGTGTTTAATCCACGGTGTAATCACAAAAAAAAATGGCTCTGAGCACTATGGGACTTAACATCTCAGGTCATCAGTCCCCTAGAACTTAAAACTACTTAAACCTAACTAACCTAAGGTCATCACACACATCCATGCCCGAGGCAGGATTCGAACGTGCGACCGTAGTGGTCTCGCGGTTCCAGACAGAAGCGCCTAGAACCGCTCGGCCACCAGCGGCCGGCGGTGTTATCATACAAAATGTCAATACTTGTCCGTACAATCGTGTTCTGGGCAGAAGATGGCATTACGGTCGATGGACAGCCACGTCAACGATGACTTCAGGACACCTATCAAACGGAGAATGTGTTTGTCGGGTAATCCCATATCCACAATCGTGGTGCATACAGTCACAGACGGTGCAATGTGGCAGAAAGACGACGCCTACGAGGCTCTCGGCTGGGGAGGGCCATAAGAAGAATGGAAACAGGACAGTTGAACCGAAGGCTTAAATGTGAATCGTTCTGCTGTTTCTCGGATGTGGCGACAATTTGTAGACAACGAAAAAGACCGGGGCAAGGTTGACCACGTGTGATTTCAAAAAGAGAGGACCGTTATTTGGCCGTAAGTGCGCAACGGTACCGCCTTAGTGCTGCACGGCAACTGGCATATGACCTCGCAGTATGCACTGAACGTGCGAGACAAGCGGCGCAGATAGGGCTTCGGCAGAGTAGCCTTTACTGTCTGGGACCTGCTATATGTGTACCTCTGATGGGTCTTTACAGAAGGGATCGTCTAGGATGGAGTCGTCAACATGCCACCTGGACGGTCGGACAGTGGGTCAATGTTCTTTTTGCATATGAGTCCCGATTTGGTTTGGAGAGTGATTCTCGTCGCATTCGCATTTGGAGGGAAGGCGGAACGTGATTTCGGAACTCAAACATTATGGAAGGAGACAGATATCGAGGGGGCTCCCAAATGGTGTGGGCAGGAATGGTGTTGATCACTCGTAAACCTCTTCATGGCATTGTATAGGTGAATCGGCAATGTTTAACTGCTGATCAGGTATCATGACGAGATCTTGGGACCTCATGTGCGGTTATTGAGAGATTGTGTGGGCTCACGTTCCGTACTGATGGACGATAATGATCGATCTCATAGAGCAAGAGGGGTTGATGTTTTCTTGGAAACGGGAGATTTTGCTCGCGTGACGTGGATTGCTCGCTCTCCCGATTTTAATTCCATATTCTGGGGTGCAGTAGGGAGACAGGGTGCATCACGTCAAAATTCACCAACCACTCTCCAAGACTTGCGAGCATCACTCACAGAATTTCCCTCGTTGCCATGCCTGTATTGCTGCCAGAGGTGGTAACACCCCATGCTGAGCACATTAACCAGTTGTCGGAATGTATGTACAAACCCGTTAAGTTGGAAAAAACGAAGAACATTTGTATCAACCGTTATGCATGTTGCAGTTTGTAAGTAGGCTGTTTATGTTTTCTTATTGGCAACGTTACGTAGCGCTCTATATGAAAATCACTGGCTGTGCTGTGTGCAGTCTGTGGCTAGTTTGCATTGTTGTCTGCCATTGTAGTGTTGGGCAGCGGCAGCTGGATGTGAACAGCGCGTAGCGTTGCACAGTTGGAGGTGAGCCGCCAGCAGTGGTGGATGTGGGGAGAGAGATGGCGAAGTTTTGGAATTTGTAATACTGGATATAATGAACTACTATGTATATTATGATTTTTCAACACTATTAAGGTAAATACATTGTTTGTTCTCTATTAAAATCTTTCATTTGCTAACTATGCCTATCAGTAGTTAGTGCCTTCCGTAGTTTGAATCTTTTATTTAGCTGGCAGTAGTGGCGCTCGCTGTATTGCAGTAGTTCGAGTAATGAGGATTTTTGTGAGGTAAGTGATTTGTGAAAGGTATAGGTTAATGTTAGTCAGGGCCATTCTTTTGTAGGGATTTCTGAAAGTCAGATTGCGTTGCGCTAAAAATATTGTGTGTCAGTTTAAGCACAGTCATGTATAATTTTTCAAAGGGGACGTTTCATAAGTTGTTCACTTTCTCTCTTCTTTACATTATTTCTGTTTTACTATCACCTGTTTATAGTGCTTTGTGGCTAAATAAAGGCAACCTGGCAAATTTTCCGTTTGTTGCTTAAATTTTGGACAACAGTGTATTTTATCTAGCAAGATGGTCACCTTGGATGGCAACAAACATTGCGTCTTCAATGAATTGGGTTTATTTCGACCAGGCCGTGAATTAGCAGTTAGTATGAGAGAGATTTTTTACCTATTGTGATAATACAGTGATTGGTAGACCATCATCGATCAGACTGTGCCACTCGACACACTGACCGTAAGATTTTGTATTATTTGCACTGTGATATTATTTTGTAATAAACGCGTGTCGTTTCTTTTGTTCCACGGTGCGACCGCGGCAGTAACGAATGGTACAGTCTTTCTGTCGTCACGCAACCATACTTGTTGGTCCTTACTTGTGCAAAAACGACCGCCGCTTTCCAAAGACCTCCCGAAGCGACTGCCCGAACCCTACACCAATAATTTTGAAAATTTTGAACTGTAATGAATTAAAATATATATTCATTTCTCGTCATTTTGAATCTGATAATATACTTCCTCAATGTTCGAGTCGTGATTCTTTTACCGAGGTCTAAAAAGTCTCTAATAAAGTGGTTAAAACGTGCACGGAAATGTATTAGGATATTTTGGATCTGTCCATGAAGAATAATTTTATGAATGAGTGATCTAAACGAAAGATCTGTTTAAGTCAAGTGATGTTTCTTTGGCTTTAAGTTTCATTTATCTTGTATTGCAAGAAGTGATACGAAATAGTAAGATCTCTGGATTATTGAAAGTATGCAAGTACAGTATTGAGATCTGGATGACTTCCTTCCAAAATATTTTGAGTGAAAGAGAAAGCGAGGAGGTTTTCAAGGCTAAACTAACTTTATATCCATTCTGGAAATAAAAAATACCAAATTATCAGTCGAATAGTCATTTCAGTGACAGTTCGTAGCAACATGACAGAGATTATCTTTGCGACGAGAGCGAAACATTTCGCTGGAGGTTACGAATTACTCTAGATGCAATATTATCGTGGAAGGTCATCGCACTCATAAAAGAGCTCTCATAATAGCTCAAAGCCAAAGCATTCATTAAGACTGGTAGTGTAGCTTAATTGGGTTCACATTTCGTGCATTAGTTACAGATTATTACAAAACCGAATACTAACGGACCAGAAATAATTATCGGCGTCAATTTCGCAAGAATCTACTATCTGCGAGTTAGTATATCAAAGAAATGAAGAAGACCTTTATAAGGACATTTTCAAATCTCAAAAATTCCAACTGCTATTAATCGCAAACAGCTTAAGCCCTCTGTGATCGACTTCCATAATAGAATCTGCGACCTAATTAAACATTATCTTTGGAAATATACAGAGGTGTGTGCCTGTGGTACGAGTCAAGTATTACCGTAGCAGCATCTCGTAACCGAGGCAGGTAACACACACATACTGCCAGGGTGTAAGAAAGCCTACGAACCGCTGGTAAGTGGCATAGGCGTCACAGGACGCGTGCCAGGGGCATCAGCAATACAACGAGGAAGAAAGAAGAAGCCATTTGTTTCATGAGTATGGGGTTTTACCCTCTCCACCTGGAGCTATAATACACTACCGGCTATTAAAATTGCTACACCAAGAAGAAATGCAGATGATAAACAGGTATTCATTGGACAAATATATTATACTAGAACTGACATGTGATTACATTTTCACACAATTTGGGTGCATAGATCCCGAGAAATCAGTACCCATAACAACCACCTCTGGCCGTAATAACGGCCTTGATCCTCCTGGGCATTGAGTCAAACAGAGCTTAGATGGCGTGTAGAGGTACAGCTGCCCATGCAGCTTCAACACGATACCACAGTTCATCAAGAGTAGTGACTGGCGTATTGTGACGAGCCAGTTGCTCGGCCACCATTGACAAGACGTTTTCAATTGGTGAGAGATCTGGAGAATGTGCTGGCCAGTTCAGCCGTCGAACATTTTCTGTATCCAGAAAGGCCCGTACAGGACCTGCAACATACGGTCGTCCATTATCCTGCTGAAATGTAGGGTGATACACCAGTATGTAGGGTGATACGCCAGTATGGCGATGACGAATACACGCTTCCAATGTGCGTTCACCGCGATGTCGCCAAACACGGATGCGACCATCATGATGCTGTAAACAGAACCTGGATTCATCCGAAAAAATGACGTTTTGCCATTCGTTCACCCAGGTTCGTCGTTGAGTACACCATCGCAGGCGCACCTGTTTGTGATGCAGCGTCAAGGGTAACCGCAGCCATGGTCTCCGAGCTGATAGTCCATGCTACTGCAAACGTCGTCGAACTGTTCGTGCAGATGGTTGTTGTATTGCAAACGTCCCCATCTGTTGACTCATGGATTGAGACGTGGTTGCACGATCCGTTACAGCCATGCGGATAAGATGCATGTCATCTCGATCCAGCACGGCGTTCCGTATTACCCTGCTGCAAACGTCGTCGAACTGTTCGTGCAGATGGTTGTTGTATTGCAAACGTCCCCATCTGTTGACTCATGGATTGAGACGTGGTTGCACGATCCGTTACAGCCATGCGGATAAGATGCATGTCATCTCGATCCAGCACGGCGTTCCGTATTACCCTGCTGAACGCATCGATTCCATATTCTGGTAACAGTCATAGGACCTCGACCAACGCGAGCAGCAATGTCGCGATCCAATAAACCGCAATCGCGATAGGCTACAATCTGACCTTTATCAAAGTTGGAAACGTGATGGTACCCATTTCTCCTCCTTACACGAGGCATCACAACGTTTCACCAGGCAAAATGAGAAATCGGTTGGTAACTTTCCTCATGTCAGCACGTTGTAGGTGTCGCCACCGGCGCCAACCTTGTGTGAATGCTCTGAAAAGCTAATCATTTGCATCTCACAGCATCTTCTTCCTGTCGGTTAAATTTCGCGTCTGTAGCACGTCATCTTCGTGGTGTATCAATTTTAATGACCAGTAGTGTAGGAACTGGACGTGGCGCAGAAGATCCTCGCCCAAATCCGCGTTCATCGGAGATGCTGTCGGAGCTTGGAGTACACAAGTTTCGCATTGCAACTCACAGTTGACACCTGCAGTACGACGGTGTCGCATCAGAGGTGCCCTCAGAGCGGGTGGTACTAAATCGCAGCACTGACGGTGCAGAGCAGAGGCGTAACACAGTGATAACAGCGACTGCTTAGTGATTAATATAACAATTGTAGTGAGTCAAATCCAGTGACTATTGAGTGTTGGGGAAGTGGAAGTTTGAGGCTAATAGTAAGACTAATGTAATGTTAGAAGACATACTTGTGACTGTGACTATTTAAGGGAGATTCTTGTTTAAGTAGTGTGTAACGGTAACACCACTTTCCTTTAACGGCAATCGATTGTAACGTTATAACTCTGCGAGGAATTTTCAAGAAAATTGACTGTGAGATAATCTAATGAGAACAGAACAACCAAATAGGGATTCGTTTCCGAAACACTCCAGCAGAGTACAACCAACATTAAACGGGTGGGTCAGGAACAGACGTTCTCCATGTACAAAAGCAAGTTGTGACATTAAATATTAACATCGGTCGCCAGCCTCCCAGCCTCATTAGACATTCCTGTGTCAAGCAAAATAAAGCAGAAGGTAGTGCTAAGGCTAACCTAACCTTCCTTTACACCCACACTAAACTCGTCCTTTATATCCTTTCACACAACAACAGAGTAACCTAACCTTGCAGATAAATATGCTACTAACCTGGAAGTCAGACAAACAAATGACCAGTGAGATAGCAAACAGTAGCATATACCTCTCAATAAGACGTACCTTAAGTGAACTAGATGCAGCAGTTTATAGAATCAACCACCAACACACTTGGAACTAGTAGCAATACTAAACAGGAAAAGCATGAAATGATTCTGATTTAAATCAGGGGGCCTGTTAGTGATCATAATCTATAGCTTTACTGCTTAGTACAGGGTCTCTATGCCTGTGCATTAACCATCTTTCATTAGAATAGCGAACACAGTTAATATTTCTTTCAAATTTGGTTTGAAGCAATTAAATTGAATACAAATTTAACTACACTGACTCTGAAGGAGCCTTTGTTTTGCTTCATTATTAAGTATGTAAAGCACAACAAACTATAACTCTTTCAATAACAAATGTGGTTTGACAAGCACTCTTTTAACCTACTTGAAAGATATTTGGCTCTGCAAGTAACAACACGACATTAATTTCAAGTTCAAACACTTTCTCTTTAAATGAACACTGATAAAACTTCGTGATTCGGATCAAAGTGCATAAATGCAACAATTAATAATTTTTTCATTTCAAATTAACTTTACTATTTTCAGGAGCTTTTCAAGTAAGGCAAATTATTTAAGGAAATGACTGCAGATTTGCGTAAAAATGCACTGGAAGTGGAATATTTCTCAAACTATAAAAACTGAACTTTAAACACTAGAACTCCATACATTAGAAAGCAATTTTACAGCTTCCGAGTGTTTCCATAATAAATTAGCACACTCGGAATTAAAGTCGCTAGGTCAGGATTCTTCTCCAGATTTGTGATTTGGGATAATCGCGGGTGCGAGACAGAATTTTTAACAACACACGGTTATTATTAAATTAACCAAATTTCATAAATACCTGGTCCATTTACAGAGTCAAATAGAAACAATTTAGTGGGAAGCTGGTGATACTGGTGGAGTAATGTGCAGTGGCTGTTAACATGGTGGCGATGCAGTCATGGCAGTACTATTGGCCTCGCCCTGTTACAGATCTTCTTGTCGTCGGAATTATACTTTTATAGAGCCAAAAAACATGCCATGATAATATTATCGCCAAATGCAGCATCCGAGGCACATAAAAACTTCTCTCAAACTCTTCTGGCCTCATAACTCCAATAATATGAGCCACAATGGTCTGCTAATCCTAGCGCGGTGTTAACCACAGTATTGCTCAGCCCGGACTGCTTATCCGTCACAAAGGACGAGTTGCCACTTGGGCGACAACCACACCTTTTCCACTCCAGGCTACTTCGTAGCTGCAGGGCTTCCCCACATCATTCACATTCAACCCTACGTTCCTTAACCATGGACGAAGTTATTTACAGTACATTATATAACAATCATTCGAGTGGTTTTATAAATTCACAAGCACCGTTTCAACAAAATCGTTCAAAAGATCACGTAACAAATATGTATACACAGTCAAAGAATTTCCATGACAGATACAACATTACATAAGCAAGATTACAAATTGACATAGAAATATAGCTACAAAGACAAAAAGAGGTCGAAAATAGGTGTTACAAGTGTACCATTCTTGTAGACAAAAATGGAAGATTTGAGTGCGAAATTAAACGAAATATTACGTTAAATGGATACCAAAAAGATCGAATTGGCCAACAAGGTAGATAATAATAGTAAAGAATTAACATAGAAATCAAACAGTTGCTAGATGGTATTGCTGAGAAACTAGAACAGGATACAGCAGTGGTACAAAATAAGATAGAGACCGTAGACCAAAGGTTAGATACCTGTATTGAGAATCGGAACAAGAGAAAAATGCAGATACAAATGTAAAGTATTGGTAATGGTAGTGCAAGAACCAATAATTAATGAAATTTGTGCACTGAAGGAAGAAGTCTAAGAAGCTTTAAGTGAAATAAAATCTGATGGTTCTAGATTGCCAGGTGAAGGGTTTAGTATGGTAGAAAATGATGTAGAGTATGCGGCGGCGCGGTTCCTTTATGTCCTTTTACCCGCACCTACCTCTGAACTCTTTGCAGCAGATCGCCGGTAGGAAAGCAGAGCGGAAACCTACCGTACTGTGACTTGCACAAGACTGCATACAACGTAACTATTCTAAAAATCGGGAAAAGGTCCTTATTTTGAACGAAAGTTAGAAATCCTGGCAAAACTTCGGTGTATTCTGGAGTCCAGAATTACACATTCACTGCCAAGCCCGTACTTATCCTAACACGGCCATGCACAAATCCCTTCACTCACATTATCAAGTTGATGGTAAAGTATTTTCCGAAATCTGAACAGCTACTAAGCACGGATTGTTGTTAAGGGACATTGTATATCCTATGCCACCAATGTTAAATTATTGAATTTTGTGACCCATTATCTTGGGAACTTTTTAAGACACCAACATACAATTTTACATAATTATTGAATGCACCTTTCTAGACACACTGGACTAGAATTATTACTAAAATTGTGTTGCGGAGCATGTTACCTTTTTTTTCAAACACTCAAGTTTTTGACAGACTTTTGTAAATAAGTGAGCAAAAAAACAAAACAACTCAGATTATTTTAGTTGTTCTAGTTACATATGTGTTGAATCTCACACGTGGCATGCTTTGATGAAAATTTCATGTCTCTACCATCAATACGTTTTTAGAAAACTAGTCATTTATTGAAAAAAAATTACTTCAGAGATATTGAGGTTTCAAAACTTTTTATATTATAAATTCTTATACAGACTTACATTTCTGCATCTTTTATGCCCTAGTATCTCCCTGGCCTATATACCGTGTCTTCTTCAGTGTCACAACAGCCCAGTGCTTGCCCCCTCCTTTTCTTTCTTGCTTCTTTTGTCATTTGCTGAGCAGCTAACTCTGCTTCACGTACATGAAGCTCATCCAGTTCCCGCAGTCCTTTAGCTGTGTTCTGTCCAAATCTTACACCTAACGTCTCCAAAACCATAAGTCATTCATAGTTCCCGCCATCAAAAGCTATTACAGCATCAGACACTGCTGACTTAAGAGTCATAAGGCTAATAAATACATGTTTAAGCACACGGTACCATCCAACATTATTGAAGGGCTCATTCACATTCTGGGTCCTCCCATGTAAACACTTGTTTAGTATGTCAGGATTCACCCAATCTCTGTAAATAGATTTGATTGTCTCCATTACTGCCAAAGGAAGAGAATGTTTATGTGTAAATTCATCAGGGGACCAGCATATTCAGCTTGCCTCTATTTATACCAAGCGTTTGGTGGAGGAGGACACAAAGCATGACATGGCTTTTCATCGGTTGACATTAGATGAAAGAAAGTGATCCATACAGCTCCTTTCATCTACTCTAAATTGTTCTCTCTAATGGCCTTCCCTTAACATTCGCCGGCCGAAGTGGCCGTGCGGTTAAAGGCGCTGCAGTATGGAACCGCAAGACCGCTACGGTCGCAGGTTCGAATCCTGCCTCGGGCATGGATGTTTGTGATGTCCTTAGGTTAGTTAGGTTTAACTAGTTCTAAGTTCTAGGGGACTAATGACCTCAGCAGTTGAGTCCCATAGTGCTCAGAGCCATTTTGAACCTTAACATTCCTGTAATTCATCGATTACTTTGTCCGTTAGTCTTCCAGCACATTTTATTGGATTGCCATCAGACAGTTTTGTGTTACCCAGCTTAGTTTTAAGGTTACGCAGACATGTTCCCAACCTTTTCTTGACATGTCCTACACACTCAAGTTTTTGTATAGGAACATCATATGGCTTACTGTTTTGTACTGCAGTGAAAGTCTTGCTGTCTCCATCACATATCTGATACCTCTCTCCTGCGAACGCTGGCAAATGTTAACTGCTCCTTTTACCTCCATTCCTCCACTTGTGCCATCATAATTTCTTATACACTGCTGATTGTGAAGTAATCAGCTCTTCTGGTTCACTGTACAGCCTTGTCAGTACTTACTGAGAACTTAAAAATCCAAAACTTTTCCCGTATCAATATTTATTGCAGGTGTAAAACCATGTTTAGAACTAAACCCACACTTTTTCCAGGATCCATCTACAGTAATGCTGATGTCTGTGTGACCCTCATTTTGTTCAACAGCTTCTGATATAGCAGCATCCATTAAATCATCAGCCACAGCATTTACAGAGTCCACAGTTGTTGTTAGATTTTTCTTATAACTAGAAGGTGGTTTTGTCAAATTCAACACAGTGCAGAGAACATTACCAGCCCTTGCACCTTTACCAATACATCTAAGGCCATAGAACAGTCTCACGTTAGTTTCATACATTTCATGACCTGAACACTTTGATCTGACATTTAATAATTAATTTAGACACAACACCTATTCTACCTCCAATATCCTCATAAAGCTTAACTTCACCACCACAAAGACAGCAAGAGAGAGTTTCAGGAAGAACTTGTGCAATGACATTGTCCATAAAATCATTACTTTTACCAATGTCATCCGTTTCTAAAGTTACTTTCCCTTTCGATGGACTAGGGGGGTTCAGAAACGTTATTGTGGTTTCCTTCACTGCTAGTACATGTGTTTTAAGTACTTCAGAAGAAAATGCAGGTCTCACATATCTGTTACCAGCAAATTTGCGTTTCTTGAAGTTAGTTTTATGTTTAGTCATTTTATTTACGTATAAAAAGCAATAGAAGTTAGCTTACTACAGAAATAGCCGATAATCACACTGCATTCTACGAAAACTAGTATCAGAACAAATTACTGATTTGTTTATTCGTAATGCCAAATTCTGAGACGTAGCAGTAGGCACAAAAGAAAGCAATTCACAGCCTTGTAGACTGTGTAGTTCTCAAGACATGACTGCTCAACTGTGGCAGTATAAGCGTAGCTGCGAAATTTGACAGTCACATGTCAACAATCAAAATATTATTTGAAGGTCGAAAATGTCCAATTTCAACGAATTTCACGTACGATGTCCCCTTAAATGAAAGTGCTCGCCATAATATTAAGTTTATCGGTGTCTAAAGCGCTCTAGTTGTTAGTCTAGTCACCAATCTACTCAATATGAAACGAGGAATTACTGTCTTTTCTCATACACAAAATTACTTAAAAATCCAAACTCTAAAAAAAAAAAAAAAAAAAAAAAACAACCATACCGGAATAAATATGCCTTCACTTTAAAGCATTTTTGAGACATATAGCACAACTAAAACCGGCAGACTGTAACTTCCTTCGGAGCTCATACGCCGTTGACTTCTGTAAGCATTCTCTATCTCCAATAGAAAAGACGCGCGAAGAATACTCTGTTCTGACTGGTCAGTTTTATTTAAGGCAAATAGAAAAATATTATTCTCCCGCGTTAGTCAGCGCATTTCATCTCTAACCAATCAACAAATAACACCCTTTCGAATTGTACTTTTTTCCGAAATAAATATATAACACTCTGATATTATATTTATACTTTATGTTATGAACTATTTTCATTTGAACTCGAATTATCTTTCGTTTTACCATAAACTTACTTAACATGTTATGATACAATATTCTCCATCGTCTGCATTCACACTGTCTTAAAAATTTCTCACCCTAGTTCGTACAGCGTTTGTTAGTATAACAGTGATCTACATATTTACTTTAGACCACAAATGGTTCAAACGGCTCTGAGCACTACGGGACTTAACATCTGAGGTCATCAGTCCCCTAGAACTCAGAACTACTTAAACCTAACTAACCTAAGGACATCACACACATCCATGCCACAGGCAGGATTCTAACCTGCGACCATAGCGGTAGCGCGGTTCCAGACTGAAGCTCCTAGAACCGCTCGGCCACAGCGGCCGGCTTTAGACCACATTGACGCATCATTCGCACTACTAAAAACATGTACAAAACTGTACAAACATAAATAAACAAATAACCTTCAAGAAATAAACAGAACAATTCACAAAAACATTCTCTTGCCCTGTTTCTTGAATGTCTCTGTCCGCTACTTTACTCTGGTGGATGAAAATTATAACTACGTACTCGTCTGAACCAGCTTCAGGACATCTGCCACTCTGCACGCATGAGTCATTCTAGTGATACACGACACCAGACAGGTGCGATATAAAGGCGCCACGCCTCAAGTATTTACTGGGTCAAGCAGGGATTGTAAAGCAACGTGGCAAAGTTCGAAATTGTAAAATTCAAGACTGACAATCTCAGTCTTTTATGTAACATTCATGGAGAGCATAAGAATGTGAGGAAAGAACAAAGGAAAACTTGCGTATCTATAAATTTAATATAAAGACTCATGGATTATATCTATAGTGTATACAGCCATTTTGGTATAACAAAATGTATAATATATTTAAATGAGTTTCTTTTTTAGAAGAACATTGCTAGCTTAGTGAGAGTTTAGGGGAAAAATGTAAGAAGTTGTTTAGTCTGCACCACTAATTTTTGTATATGAATTGATGTATTTACTTATGGGACTTTTGTTGCCTATGCCTGTGGTCACTTACAGAAGTGTAATTAATAATCAAGTTAATTAATGCAATAAGACTGAACCTTAAATTGCTGGCGTACCCATGTACCACCAAAATAAAATAAATACAGTGTATAGTTGAGGGTGTATGAATGTAGAGAGTGGCGTATTTAAGTTGACAAAATAATCATAGGTTTTATTAATCCTTTTGTAATTACATCTAACTGGTAAATCTTAGACAAAAATGAAGAACGCAGATCGGAAAACGAATGTTGTTTGACCTGAAAAGCATACATTGGGATGGAAGCTGTACAGATTCTCCCCTGAATTAATCTTTTTTACAACGCAAAGTGGCTTTGTTTACATGAATCCACTGTGAGGCCAAACTGTGTTCAATAGAATCAGCTACGACCAAGTATACCACAAACTGTGGTTCAGCTGAGCACAGGAAATTGTGAATATCATTCAACAACCCTATGCCGGTGCAACAGTAACTTACGCTTTCACCTTGATTCAGGTGGCAGCAGAAAATGGCGCGATGGGCGAGTAGTTCTGTGCTGCGGCAGCTGCAATGTTCTGACGCGTCCACGAAAATATGCAAACTATGCGGTCTGGTGTTCTGATTATCAAAACGCGGGCAGCTTCCCTATCAGAGCCCTGAAATCCCGGCAGATCTCAGTGTGAGGTGCACCCGTTCTCTGTTCTGGCCAAACCAATTTCACCCACAGGCGCAACGGTGTGTGCTGGAATTGTAAAACATCAGACAACAGGCTCAGGACGAATAAGTTCACTCACGTGACACACAATATTTCTGAAATGATTTGCAGTTCCGCTGTTGGTACTGTTGGAAACTGCTAATGGCTCTTAGTTCACCGCAAGATAAAGGTAAAGACCTGAAGATCTCCACCGGGGGAGGACCAGAAGACAGGGAGTCAAGAAGTACGTTACTATAGAAATGGGAAGAGTGGAATAAAATATTTAGGGTGGCCACGTGATTACTGGGCGTAAACTATAGCCGTTCAAGTTCCATTTTACTCTAAAAGTCGATACAGGACAGATATAAACATTTCAAATGATATAACTACAATAGTAAAAGCAGACGTAATAAGAATACATACAAATGTTACAGATAATATAGCTACAATTATAAGAATAGACCTCACGGCTTGAGAGTCTTACAGCATGACGTACCAAATCTGTGGCATGCTGCGTAAATTTTATATTTAAGAATCGAGGAACCTTGATCAAAATATCTGCCAGAACGCAGCAAACTTAATACATACAAATGTTACAGATAATATAGCTACAATTATAAGAACAGACCTCACGGCTTGAGAGTCTTACAGCATGACGTACCAAACCTGTGGCATGCTGCGTAAATTTTATATTTAAGAATCGAGGAACCTTGATCAAAATATCTGCCAGAACGCAGCAAACTTAGATTTCAAAAAGGTACTAATACTAGTTGGTATGGTATTCAGTTGATAATAATGTAAGAAATACAGCAAAAATAACACATATAATAACAAAATGTGGGATATTCCTCAAATGATTAGTACAGCAAAAAGATAAAAAAACGAAGCCTAGAAGCTACTGAGATAAATGTTTTTGTCATTAAAGTACGGAAGTTAATGAAGTTATTATGAATAAAGCGTCCACTTATAGGGCCAACGGATAAAATAAGAGGCGGAAACAAATGTAAGACCGAGAATATGGCATATTTGGTAATAACGAATGAGTGTTATGGCTGTAGTCACTCAAGACTTAATTCTATAAAAAGTTAACACTTCAAAAGACAAGTCAAGGCGCTCTTTGTTATAGATTAAGGAACATTAACAAATGAAACAACACGTAGACAGAAAGTAATGGTTACCTGGTGGTTACTGTTAAAAACAAGAGAGCGTGGACTCGAAATGTCACTTCTTATAGAGTATAAAATGTGGCTTTAAATTCTGCAATATGCACGTGTTGCGTGACATTAAGCTGTCAACAAAGAACTATTGAGATGATAGTGTTTTAAATACACGAAAAAACATGTACCATCGGCTATAATTTGTCTGTCAATTATACACAGTTATAACATATAAAAGTAGAGAGTTAAAAAGGACTTATCACGAAGAAGCTATTTGATAGAACAACACACTATAACGGTTAGCCCACTTCGTGGACGAAAATGCTTAACATTAAGCGGATTGATTAGTATTACGTAGATCAGAACGAATTCGTGTATCTTGTTCGTTAGTGGCGGGACTGTGTGATGATACAGTTATTGTTAGACTGAACCGTCGCCTCTCAACATATGGATCGCAAGTAGTGCTTTATAACGTTATTAAATGGAAAGGTTTTGTATATTTTGCATTGTGATATTATACTGTAAGAAATATGTGTTCTGTCTTCTGTTTCGTGGTAGGAGCGTGGAATATGGCAGTGTCGTTGCGCAGCCATCATTGCTGGTCCACAATGGTGCAAAAGCGACGGCCATTTTCCAAAGAAGAGTTCCCAAAGGGTCTGACCCAACCCTATGTTAATAAAGAAGACAAATGAAATTTGTAATTTTCCACTTTAATGAATTAAAATGTGTATTTAGTTCTTTTTCAGATTTTGTGGCGGTCATTTGTAATCTGATAACATACTTCATTAACGTTTGAGACGCAGCTCTTTTACCGAAGTGTAAAAATTCTGTGATAAAGTGATTAAGATATGAACGAAAATGTATTTGGAGATTACGTAATTGTCCATGAAGAATAATTTTATCAATGAGTGATCTGAACAAAAGCTCTGTTGAACTCAAGTGAAATTTCTTTGACGCTGTTTCATTTATCTCGCGTTGCAAGAAGTGATACGAGATAGTAAGATCTCTGGATTATAAGTAAGTATTCAAGTACAGGATTGAGATATGGCTGACTTCATCCCAAGATATTTTGAGTGGAAGTGAAAGCTGGGAGGTTTTCAAGGATAAACCAACATTGTATCTCTTCTGGAAATAACAAATATGAAGCTATCAGTGAAATAATCCTTCCAGTAACAGTTCGTAATAACGAGACAGAGACTGTCTTGATGAGGAAAGCTAAAGTTATCGTTGGATGTTATAAATTACGCTAAATGCAATATTAACGTGTAAGGTCATCGTACTCATGGAAGAATGTTGATAATAGCTCAAAGCCAAAGCATTCATTAAGACTGATAGTGAAATTTAATTGGGTTTGTTTCGTGGATTAATTTAAGAATATCTCAACGGACCGGAGATAAGTGACGGCGTCGATTTTACGTGAAGTAAGTATCTGTGAGTTACTATATGAAAGAAATTAACAAGACTGTGATAAGGTTATTTTAAAATATTGAAATCACAGCTGATATTAACATGAAACACCTTTAGCCCCACCGACTGACATTCAAGACAGAACCTGCGACATAATCATAAAACCATGTGTGCTTCACACCCCTTTGGAGTTTAGCGCGACCGCAATTTTTGTTCTGGTGTATATGATGAAAGCACTAGGGACCTTTCAAAACCAATTGACGAAATCTGTACGTAATCCGAAGCAGCAAAGCATATATATGCTTTCTCAGTATTTCTTCGGCGTGATTATGGTGGTAGCGGGTAAAGAAGGAGGGTTGCGACATTGATACATACATGAATAATGAATAAAATGGCAAATGGTCCCTCTAAGGAACCTCCCCTCACCCCTCCGACCAGCTTGGCAACGCCCTCGCTACCATACGTGCACGTTTGTTAGGCAATTTGAAAATGTCCCTGTATATTCAATGATCCTTGGTGCTGGGACCAGTCTTAACGATTTTGACACACTTCAGATGAGTATCGCTAAAGCCTGAAATAGCGCCTGCTCGCCACATTCGAAATTCAAGGGCTGTTGAAATGGATGCCTGTAACCCTGGCGCCTTGTGAATGGCTGCCCCTGTACAGGGACAGTTTTAAAGTGCCCAACAAAGGAATGTGCGTAGCACCGATGGTGTTGTCGAACAGGGAGCATCTTACTTATCTCGACCTTTTGCCGCTTTAGTCACACATGTGTCATTGATGAACATTCTCATCATCGCACGGCAGGAGGGTGCGAAACAGAAACAGGAGGGCTGAAAAAGTATAAAAAATCCTTTGCTGTTTCAGGTTATTTTTAAATTTCCTCCGTTGAATTTCATCGATTTCTAGTGGTCCCAAGCTGAATAGCAGAGCAAATACTACGGTCGCACTACACTCCAAAGTGGTGAAATCAATGTGGCTGTAGGCCTATAATGTCCTTAGAGAAACTTTCAATCATCCGTGGGGAGGGGGAAGGGGGCAGAGGGGAAGAACCAGACTTGTCAAAGATTGGCAAGAACGTCGTCCTGTTGCTTTTATGTATTTTTTTAGTCTTCCTGAACTTTTTTGAGTCATCTTGTAAGTAGGCTGTTTATGTTTTCTTATCGGCAACGTTACGTAGCGCTCTATATGAAAATCACTGGCTGTGCTGTGTGCAGTCTGTGGCTAGTTTGCATTGTTGTCTGCCATTGTAGTGTTGGGCAGCGGCAGTTGGAGGTGAGCCGCCAGCAGTGGTGGATGTGGGGAGAGAGATGGCGGAGTTTTGTAATTTGTCATGAACTGCTATATATATTATGACTATTAAGGTAAATACATTGTTTGTTTTCTATTAATATCTTTCATTTGCTAACTATCCCTATCAGTAGTTAGTGCCTTCCGTAGTTTGAATCTTTTATTTAGCTGGCAGTAGTGGCGCTCGCTGTATTGCAGTAGTTCGAGTAATGAAGATTTTTGTGAGGTAAGTGATTTCTGAAAGGTATAGTTTAATGTTACTCAGGGCCATTCTTTTGCAGGGATCTTTGATAGATTGCGTTGCGCTAAAAATATTGTGTGTCAGTTTAAGCACAGTCTTGTATAATTGTTCAAAGGGGACGTTTCATGGTATGATGCGGTCCGCTACGAATTCCTCTCCCGTGCCATCCTCTTCATCTCAGAGTAGCACTTGCAATCTACTTCCTCAATTATTTACAGGATGTATTCCAATGCCTGTCTTCCTCTACAGTTTTTACCCTTTACAGTTCCCTCTGCTACCATGGAAGTCATTCCCTGATATCTTAACAGTCAGTGTTTTCCACATATTCCTTTCCTCTTCAGTTATGAGCAGAACGTTATTAGTCCACTAAATTTTTAACATTCGTCTGTAGCACCACGTCTCAAATGCTTCGATTCTCTCCTGTTCCGGTTTTCCCACAGTCAACCTTTCGCTGCCTCACAATGCTGCTCTGCAAACGTACCTTCTCAGAAATTTCTTCCGCGAATTAAGGCCTACATTTGATACTAATAGACTTCTCTTGGCCGGGAAAGCCCTTTTTGCCAGTGCTAGACTGCTTTTGATGTCCTCCTTGCTCCGTCCGTCACTGGTTATTTTGCTGCCTAGGTAGCAGAATTCCTAAACTTCATCTACTACGTGACCGTCAATACTGATGTTATGTTTCTCGCTGTTCTCGTTTCTGCTATTACTAATTACTTCCTCTCTCCTCGGTTTATTCTCAGTACTTATTATGTACTCATCAGACTGTTCATTCCATTCAGAAGATCATCTAATTCTTCTTCACTTTGACTGAGGATAGCAATGTCATCAGCGAATCGTACCTTCAATTTTAATCCCACTCCTGAACCTGTTCGTTTTTCACCTTTCGTTTTTCAGTAAAGAATTTTTTTTCAGCCATCAGTCTTCTGACTCGTTTGATGCGGTCCGCCACGCATTTCCCTCCTGTGCCAATCTCTTCATCTCAGAGTAGCACTTGCAACCTACGTCCTCAGTTATCTGCTGGATGTATTCAAATTTCTTTCTCTACAGTTTTTGATCTCTAGAACTCCCTCTAGTACCATGGAAGTGCTTACTACACTGCGAACTGTCATTCTCTACTGCATAGTGTGAGGGGGGTCTCCACCCCAAGGGAAGGGTGATTTCATTGACGCTTTTTATGGGACCCCCCTGAAGGCTGCCACGTTATTTCAACGTTGCACGCTGCGGTTCTGACTTGCATCGCAGAGAGGTCAAGAGAAAGGTTTTGACGTGCGTAAGAAAGAGTGTCACGACCTTCTAATTGCGTGAAACGTCCACGGTTTGGGCAGAATTATGCGAAATTTGGTGTCAGTGTGACTTCATTATTACAGCTCACATGAACTGAGTTCTGGCTTTTTTCTCATCTGTCCGCGCTTTGCCGTCTGAAGCGTCGGCGAACCGAGTGTGACGTCGCTGGGCGCACGCTTATTCACTGTTACGGAGGAAGACTGCAGGAACCTTTGAGCCAAATTTTAAAATTCTGTTTCGCAGTGGGTAACAAATACGGCTCTTAGAAAAAGTAATCCTTTTAATTGTGTTGCACCTTGTGTACAATTTAAATCGGACAAATAAAATGAAAAATATTACTAACTTTTTGTATGAAAGACGTAAGGTAGCAAAAGAGAAAGAGAGAAATAAGGGAATAGCATAAAAGCAACCATTAAGCGATTTGTGCAAATTACGAGAGATATAAATCTGTATGGCTGGCGGGGACTTGTATCGTCGTCCAGGGTATTAGTGAAGAGCCACCGGTGTCATATATGGAACAGACTGCAGGAGACAATGAACGTAGGAAGTGCTCATACGTATTGAGAAAAGCAAGGGATGGAAGCTAAGTATTTCGCCCCAGTACGGAAACAGTCACGAATCTTTGCCAAAGAAAGAAGAAAGAAAAAGAAGAACGAAATTCTGTAGTAGCACGTGAAGTCGGAAGAACAGCGTTTGCAGTGTTACTCAGAGACAAAGAAAAAACGGCGCTGAAAATAATCCGGGGGATCGTAGCTGCACCGCAGAGGGTCCAATAAAAAGGGGAGCTGGTGAGCGCGTCTGCTATCGGGACGAGCCGTAAGGAGGCTGCGGAAGCGAGCACCGGCCGAGGGGGCGGCGGCAAGTGGGATCTCTGGTCTGGCCGCTCAACAAGTAGGACGGTGCGGGGCGGGGCGGCTTCGCCACTTGCTGGGTAATTGCATTAGCCCGCTGGCGACGCCCAACTTGCCGCCGGCACTGCGGCGGCCGCTAGCGGCGGAATAGCCCGGTGCCTCGACGCCGGCACGAGATCAATTATTTCACACTCACTCCGCTAAATCAAGTGATTTCTTCAAGCTATCGGATTCCGCTTCGTAGCAAGTGGATCGCTGAGCAGAGCTCTCGACTGCTGCCCCTGCTCCAAAATGTCGTACAGACAGACAGCTTGTCATAAAACTCAGCAGAGGAGGCGATAAGAAATTGCATCTGCTCAGAGAGCAATCCTCCGGTGAGAAGTACTGTTACTGCATACACGTGAACGAAAACTTTGTACGTGAGGAGTTCGTCTACAATGTGAAACTACGCGTATAGTACGATTGTGGTTAACATGTCCGAAGTTCAGGATAATTGTAAAGTCCATGAGACATTTCAAATAAGCAGTAACGGTAAAGGGTCATGAACGACGTAACAAATGATAATCTTTGCGAAAGATAAACTCCCAAACCTTTTCAACAGTGTTTTTAAATGTTCTACACTCATAAATTAAGGACAGTGCTGATACATGCTGAAACAACGCTCTGGTGGGCGGTTTGAGGATTTAAATCACCTCGGAGTATGAGCGTAGGCAGTACAGTTGAAGAGGAATGGACATCTCTAAAAAGGGCCATCACAGAAGTTGGGAAGGAAAACATAGGTACAAAGAAGGTAGCTGCGAAGAAACCATGGGTAACAGAAGAAATACTTCAGTTGATTGATGAAAGGAGGAACTACAAACATGTTCCGGGAAAATCAGGAATACAGAAATACAAGTCGCTGAGGGATGAAATAAATAGGAAGTGCAGGGAAGCTAAGACGAAATGGCTGCAGGAAAAATGTGAAGACAACCAAGAGGGAATAATAAGAGTGGACGATCAAGAACGAAGTGCACGTATTAAGAAGGGTGTAAGACAATGCTGTAGCCTTTCGCCCCTACTTTTCAATCTGTACATCGAGGAAGCAATGATGGAAATAAAAGAAAGGCTCAGGAGTGGAATTAAAATACAAGGTGAAAGGATATCAATGATACGATTCGCTGATGACATTGCTATCCTGAGTGAAAGTGAAGAAGAAGTAAATGATCTGCTGAACGGAATGAACAGTCTAGTGAGTACACAGTATGGTTTGAAAGTAAATTGGAGAAAGACGAAGGTAATGAGAAGTAGTAGAAATGAGAACAGCGAGAAACTTAACATCAGGATTGATGGTCACGAAGTCAATGAATTAAAGAATTCTGCTACCTAGGCAGTAAAATAACCAATGACGGACGGAGCAAGGAGGACATCAAAAGCAGACTCGCTATCGAAAAAAAGGCATTTCTGGCCAAGAGAAGTCTGCTAATATCAAATACCGGCCTTAATTTGAGGAAGAAATTTCTGAGGATGTACGTCTGGAGTACAGCATTGTATGGTAGTGAAACATGGACCGTGGGAAAACCGGAACGGAAGAGAATAGAAGCATTTGAGATGTGGTGCTATGGACGAATGTTGAAAATTAGGTGGACTGATAAGGTAAGGAATGAGGAGGTTCTACGCAGAATCGGAGAGGAAAGGAATATGTGGAAAACAGTGATAAGGAGAAGGGACAGGATGATAGGACATCTGCTAAGACATGAGGGAATGACTTCCATGGTACTAGAGGGAGCTGTAGAGGGCAAAAACTGTAGAGGAAGACAGAGATTAGAATATGTCAAGCAGATAATTGAGGACGTAGGTTGCAAGTGCTACTCTGTGATGAAGAGGTTAGCACAGGAAAAGGAATTCGTGGCGGACCGCATCAAACCAGTCAGTAGACTGATGACCAAACAAAAATGTCAGCCTTTACAGGGATGCAGTGGGTCCCACCTTCCTCCTGATGGATGATAACGCACGGTACCACCGAGCTGCCATCGTGGATGAGTGCCTTGAAAGAGAAGATATCAGGTGAAAGGATTGGCTTGCCTGTTCTCCAGACCTAAACCCCATCGAGCACGTCTGGGATGCTATCGGTCAACGTAACGTTGCACGTCTTCAAACCCCTAGGACACTTCAGGAGCTCCGATAGGTACTGGGGCAAGAATAGGGGGCCATACCCCAGCAGCTGCTTGACCACCTGATCCAGAGTATGCCAACCCGTTGTGTGGCCTGTGTACGTGTGCATGGTGATCATATCCCATACTGATGTTTGGGTACATGTGGAGGAAACAGTGGAGTTTTGTAGCACATGTGTTTCCGGACGGTTTTCTCAACTTATCACCAATACCGTGGTCGTACAGACCTGTGTCGTGTGTGTTCCCTATGTGCCTGTGCTATTAGCGCCAGTTTTGTGTAGTGCCACGTTGTGTGGCACCACATTCTGCAGTTATCCTTAATTTATGAGCACAATTGTGTATTGATACTTCCTCGCACGGCACAGCTTTAGTCGGAAGTCCAGATATCCAACCAAGCGTATCACGAGTGATTGTAACAAAAGAAGGCGACTGCGGTGACCTCTCGAGTAGCGCCATGTTAGCTGGTGCAACACCAGGCACGGATCTATTGGGGGGGGGGGGGGTGGAGGGGCAGGGGGGACAAACAGGGATATCTGCCCCGGGTGGCATTTTCAGGGGGCGCCAATTTCATATCCTTGAAGAAACAAAAAACCTTGTTTCACAGAACGCCTAGCATCCCATGCATGTTGGTCCTATCACACGTCCCTGGCTATTTCTCTAACTCGCTTTATACAAATGTCGGGACTATTCCTTAGAGAGGGCGTGGCATACTTCATTCCTTACCCATCCCTAACCCGAGTTCAAGCACCGTTTCTACTGACGACGTCATGGACGGAACGTTAAACCTCCCAGTGCATCACAGCATGCCTTCCATGCCTAGGAATCAACAGCTTTTCAATGGTTTCCAGATTAAAAGTACATGTCATACTGCCGAGCGATAGAGCAGTTAACACATTCAGATTGTACACGTTTCCATTTCAGCCGTGTCGGAGAGTCTCTTGATTGCCAAAAGTGTTCAACGCCATTTTTACTCCTGTGTTTTTGTCTTTTCCTGCCCATGTCATTGTTTTCTTCGAGTGACTTAATACGAATGCTTTTAGATGCATTGGTTATAGTGACTCTAGTCTAATCGTGGCCATTTCCAAACCTCCTCTACTAAGTTCTCAGATTCGCCGCTAAACATCTGCTCTGCACTGCTTGTTAAGCGTTAGTAGAAAAGATCGAGAACATAATGCTCACATGTGTATGAGTGGCGTAATATCTGGAGTGTCAGAGTACAAAGTTTTGCTGACGATTCACTGTGGACGTGCAAAACGCTAATGCTAAGTGAGTTTAGGAATGCTAGAGAGGGGAAGGCTCAACGAACCATCTCGTCGTTTACCTCCACACATGTTTTGTATTATCGAGAAACAGGAGAGAGAGTGTCACTGACATGATACGGGATTTCGGGTGGTAATCATTAAAACAAAGGTGTTTATCATTGTGGTGGAACCTTCTGACGAAATTTCAATCACCAACTTTCTCCTCCGAATGCGAAAATACACTGATGACAAAGAAAGTGGTACACCTGCCTAATATCGCGTAGGGCCACCGCGGGCACCAGAAGTGCCGCAACACGACGTGGCCTGGGCTAGACTAATGTCTGAAGTAGTGCTGGAAGGAACTGACACCATAAACCTGCAAGGCTGTCCATAATTCCGTAATAGTAGGACGGGGTGGAGATTCCTGCTGAACAGCGCGTTACAAGACATCCCAGATACGCTAAATAATGTTCATGTCTGGGGAGTTTGGTGGACAGCGGAAGTGTTTAAACTCAGCGGAGTGTTCTTGGACACATTCTGTATCAATTCTGGACCTGTGCGGTGTCGCATTGACCTGCTGGTATTACCCAAGTCCGTCGGAAGGCACAAAAAACATGAACGGATGCAGGTGATCAGAAACGATGCTTGCGTACGTGTCACCTGTCAGAGTCGTATCTACACATATTAGGGTCTCATATCACTGCTACTGCTCACGCCCCACTCCGTTACAGAGCCTCCACCAGCCTGAACAAACTGCTAACATACAAGGTCCATTGATTCATGAGGTTGTCTCCATGCACATACATGTCAATCCGCTCGATGTAATTTGAAACAAGACTCGTCCGACCAGTCAACACTCCAATGTCAATGCTGACGGGCCCAGGCTAGGCGTAAAGCTTTGTGTCATGCAGTCGATGGTAGAATAGTGGGCCTTCGGCCCCGAAAGCCCATATCGATGGTGATATTTCGTTGAATGGTTCGCACGCTGACACTTGTTGACGACCCGGCTTAGAAATCTGAATCAATTCGCAGAAAGGTTGCACTTCTGCCACGTAGGACGATTCTCTTCAGTCGTCGTTAGTCCTGGTTTTGCAGGATCTCCTTCCGGCGGCAGTGATGTCGGAGATTTGATATTTTGCCGGATTCCTAATATTCACGGCACACTCCTGAAATGGTCGTACGTGAAAATCCCCATTTCATCGCTACCTCGGAGATGCTGTGTCCCATCGCTCGTGCGCCGACTATAGTACCACGTTCAAACTCACTTATAACCTGCCATTGTAGCAGCAGTAACCGATCTGTTTACTGCGACAGAGACTTGTTGCCTTACACAGGCGATGGCGATCGCAGTCTCGTATTAAGCCTGTTTACATATTCTGTATTTGAATACAAATGCTAACACCAGTTTTTTTGGCGCTTCAGTGTATCTGTTGACACCGACCTACGTAGGGAGAAACGATTATCATAATAAAATAAGGAAATCAGAGCAGTTTCTTTGTCGCTTCAGTGTATCTGTTGACACCGACCTACGTAGGGAGAAACGATTATCATAATAAAATAAGGAAATCAGATCTCGCACGAAAAGATATAGGTGTTCGTTTTTTTCAGCGCGCTGTTTGATATTGGAATAATAGGGAATTATTGTGAAGATGGTTCAAAGAACCCTCTACCAGGCACTTAAATGTTATTTGTAGGGTACCCATGTGGGTGTAGATGTATATCTGAATCGATTTGCCCAAAATCGCGGTACGAGTACTTGAAACCGGCTGAACTCAAGATGGGGGTATAACACTGCAATTGCATTTACGTAGCTTATACAATCAAATACTAAGTTTGGCTTATTACGAACTGTGCCCCTACAGAACAAAGCAGTCCTGTCACGGAAAAGCCAAGTAAAACACTCCTGTCCGTTACTGCTATGCCATAACCTTAAAGTAGGAGGCAGGTCGTGAAATAAAAAAACTATCTTGTAATTATGGTATAAAGCAACAGAGCAGTGTTACCCTCTGAGAGGAATTTCGTTATGTTGACCGTGCTGTACCTAACGAAGGTGGCTTATCAGAAGTGAAAGACAGAATTACGTAAATATTTAAACAGTAACAAACAATATTTTACCTAGTTACACTGTTCAAAGAGTAAGGAAAGCGGTCGCCAGCCTAATTAGGCAAGAGAATTATTGACATTCTTGTTTAAGAAAATAAGTATGAGTAACTTTAACGGACAAACACAACCTATATTTTGCCACACGCGAGTGCAATGAACTCTGGCACCTGCATATGTTCACGTTAAAGAAAATGCTAACAGTTATAAGATAACATGGCTATTTGCATAATGGTAAAAGAAAACGACATATACTTTTGCCTTCAAGGCTTGTTCAAACTGAATGGTCTCATTAATATTACTATCAATATTCACTGTAGAACCATAAAATTGGCATAGGTTCAATATTACTTTTCAAACATTTTCCTATCTTCCAAAAAAATTGTAAATGAGGTTCACTGCAAAATTATGAACTGGTCATAAGTTAAGTCTCTCTCTCTCAACTAAATATTTTTCTGTTTAGAATGAAAGTTAAATGTATTTCACTAACAAAAAATTTCTCACTGAATTTTGAATAAAAGAAGTTACTGTTTCCATAGATAGTGGTCTTTCTATTAATTGTTATTTAGCATGAGCACAATAGACGAACTATATATCCTGTTACAACATTAATATGGGCTTTTAATACACAAGGGGAGTCCAATATTGTACAAAAGTTCACTTGAATAGGAAGGGTAACGGAAACTTGCTATAATTAAGTAACTTTGTGCATTTGAACTACTTTCAGTGGAGGGGGTCCTTAATCTTGACCACTGTAACAGAGCTTACTAAACACACGTTCAATACACTAAAGAAACAAGGTATTAGTTGAAACTTCCTGGCAGATTAAAACTGTGTGCCCGACCAAGACACGAACTCTGGACCTTTGCCTTTCGCGGGCAAGTGCTCTACCATCTGAGCTACCGAAGCACGACTCACGCCCGGTCTCACAGCTTTACTTCTGCCAGTATCTCGTCTCCTACCTTCCAAACTTTACAGAAGCTCTCCTGCGAAGTTTCATATCAGCGCACACTCCGCTGCAGAGTGAAAATCTCATTCTGGAAACATCCCCCAGTCTGTGGCTGAGCCACGTCTCAGCAGTATCCTTTCTTTCAGGAGTGCTGGTTCTGCAAGGTTCGCAGGTGAGCTTCTGTAAAGTTTGGAAGGTAGGAGACGAGATACTGGCAGAAGTAAAGCTGTGAGACCGGGCGTGAGTCGTGCTTCGGTAGCTCATATGGTAAGCGTGTTCGGTCAGAGAGCCGGTTGGCCTCTGTAATAAAAAACTGAGTGAAAGGATCAACCACCGAACTTGAACAGGATGCCTTGCGACGTCCGCAACGCCCAAACACAACGATGAATAACGAACAAAATGCAAAAAAAAAATAAAAAAAAAATAAATAAAAATAAAAAAAATAAAAAAAAATAAATAAATAAATAAATGGTAGAGCACTTGCCCGCGAAAGGCAATGGTACCGAGTTTGAGTCTCGGTAGAGCACACAGTTTTAATCTGCCAGGAAGTTTCATATCAGCGCACACTCCGCTGCAGAGTGAAAATCTCATTCTGAAGGTATTAGTTCTCAACTCTTACTGCAGTGAAACACATCTTGACATATCTATAAGATACTGAGTCACCTATTGCGATTTGCAACAAGCAGCAATGTGATCATTTACTAAGCAAAACTTTACCATCCTCAGTTTTAAGAACTTTTAATTTTGAAATTGGCAACAACATATTAATAAGTAGTTTTAATAGAAAAATTATTTTCAGCAGGCATCATGTACTTTAGCTCACTCTCTTTCCACATTAACTTTAACTTTCTTTCAATAAAGGACACTCGGTCAGCACTTTAGCGTGGGAGGGACCCTAAGTGGATATGTGACTGAGGATAAATTACGGTAGGTACAGGAGTTCAATTAAAATTTACCTTGTATTTGAGTACATTAAACGTCCAATGCGCTGATCCTTCACTGCACATTACTATAATGGTCCGTTACAGTGATTGCGCAATGCGGTGGCGATTGCATGTTGGTAGGTGGATTTGCAGGTAGAATTGCCAGACTCTATCATTTCTTGGTGGCGATGATAGGCATCAATTCCTGAATAGCTCCAGCTCTTTATCCATCCATCCGAGGCATTGGTAAGCGCCAGGAAAAGCCTCTCTCAGAACCAACACAATACACAACTTTTACATGAGCGGTTGACAGTTCGGTAGCTCGTCCCCGACTGACTCTTGTTCCACCTTTCTACCTAGGCCAACCACAATTTGCGCGCGCTACACGGTTCCGTTCCCAAGGAGAACCACAACACCTTTTCCATACTACATAACTAAGAACCCTAAGTGAAGGTCAGCAGTTTACGTAACAGAGAACAAACATATTAATTAAAACAGAACATTTGCACATATTGATTTTTCTACAAAAAAATTATTTAAACAAAATTATTCATACCTCAAAGATAACCAAAGAGATTATGTAAGAAAGACAAAACATATAAGTTGCTCATCTTGTAAGACATCAAAGTTTTTACAAAGAAAGGAGTATACCATTTTGTGTTATCGATTCAATCAAACACATTTACAGAAGCTCAACGATGTAACATTAAATAAAAAAAAAGGCAAAACAGATCAGTAGAGCAGTAGGACTCTGGTGTTACAGGGGCCATCGCCAGCCAGGGCGGTATGTCTATTAATGCCCATGGTTTGAAAAAGCTCCTGTTGCTTGTAGCCAGCTAGCCGTTGTATTTCCACGAGCAGCAATGAAATTCATTTTATAATTTTCACTGTCAGAAATATTTGACTGTTTCTTCCGAATATGTTTCGGTTTCCGAGATGGTGGTGAGAGTGGTATATGAGAAAGCAGTACTGTTTTCCGAATACACAGCGGATTTCACGTCTGTATCGGCGTGAGAATTTGAGAGTATTCCTTCTTCTCTTGTGTCCATGCACGTCATCTGGCCGCTGCTCTCTCACTGGCTGCGTAGAACCAGCAGCTGACACACCCTCTATCGTTCCATACGATGTTGGAGATGTGGGTCTCACGGGGAGCGTGCCAGAGATAAGTCGCTGCAGTCGCACTGTCCTCGGTGACTCAGACGGATAGAGCGTCTGCCATGTAAGCAGGAGATCCCGGGTTCGTGTCCCTGGCGGGGCACAAATTTTCAGTTGTCCCCGTTGACAATTGTAACGCCTGTAAGCAGCTAAAGGTCTGGATTTCATTGTAATTTCACTCTGTCCTTCTCCTCATACCTCACGGCCATCGTTGATGAGATTGCTGTTTGAAACACGTTAGTACGCTACTGATCCCGTCCTAGACTTTTACCTTAAAATACATTTCTTCCAGAATCATCTCGCTCGCTACTGCCCATGTCATTTGGGTGTTAATGATGAGTGCATGTGCTGTACACTGCCATAACTGAAATGTTACGAATGATTATGTGCGTGAAAGGAAAAGAGAGAGAGAGAGAGAGCGATCGAACGAAAGACACAGAGAGAGAGAATTCCAGCCAATTCCGGAACTGAGATGTCTACGAATGAAAGGTTTCAATTTGATAGAAATGGATCACTGCGATTCCAAATTCAACGTTGACTTAGACTTCGGGCACCGCCCTTGATAAGAAAATCAATTGTGCTGTTAAAATACACAAGATATCATAAGACATACTTAACATTTACACTTAACGACGGGCCAACGCCCGTTTAGGAAAACTACCGTTAAATTTGGAATTACTCCACTTAACGGCTAACTTAGACCTCGGACACAGTCCCTTCTTTAAGAAAATATTTATGTAGTCAAATTACACAAGATGTACACAAGAGATAGATAAGATTTATTCTTAATCATGACCTTTTTAGCAAAATACTTTTGAATTGAAGCGGTATCGGAAACGGTTGGAACACGCGGTAACCGGCAGCAGCGACAACTACGAGGGCAGTTCAATAAGTAATGCAACACATTTTTTTTTCTCCGTCAATTTTGGTTGAAAAAACCGGAAATTTCTTGTGGAATATTTTCAAACATTCCCGCTTCGTCTCGTATAGTTTCATTGACTTCCGACAGGTGGCAGCGCTGTACGGAGCTGTTAAAATGGCGTCTGTAACGGATGTGCGTTGCAAACAACGGGCAGTGATCGAGTTTCTTTTGGCAGAAAACCAGGGCATCTCAGATATTCATAGGCGCTTGCAGAATGTCTATGGTGATCTGGCAGTGGACAAAAGCACGGTGAGTCGTTGGGCAAAGCGTGTGTCATCATCACCGCAAGGTCAAGCAAGACTGTCTGATCTCCCGCGTGCGGGCCGGCCGTGCACAGCTGTGACTCCTGCAATAGCGGAGCGTGCGAACACACTCGTTCGAGATGATCAACGGATCACCATCAAACAACTCAGTGCTCAACTTGACATCTCTGTTGGTAGTGCTGTCACAATTGTTCACCAGTTGGGATATTCAAAGGTTTGTTCCCGTTGGGTCCCTCGTTGTCTAACCGAACACCATAAAGAGCAAAGGAGAACCATCTGTGCGGAATTGCTTGATCGTCATATGGCTGAGGGTGACAATTTCTCGTCAAAGATTGTTACAGGCGATGAAACATGGGTTCATCACTTCGAACCTGAAACAAAACGGCAATCAATGGAGTGGCGCCACACCCACTCCCCTACCAAGAAAAAGTTTAAAGCCATACCCTCAGCCGGTAAAGTCATGGTTACAGTCTTCTGGGATGCTGAAGGGGTTATTCTGTTCGATGTCCTTCCCCATGGTCAAACGATCAACTCTGAAGTGTATTGCGCTACTCTTCAGAAATTGAAGAAACGACTTCAGCGTGTTCGTAGGCACAAAAATCTGAACGAACTTCTCCTTCTTCATGACAACGCAAGACCTCACACAAGTCTTCGCACCCGAGAGGAGCTCACAAAACTTCAGTGGACTGTTCTTCCTCATGCACCCTACAGCCCCGATCTCGCACCGTCGGATTTCCATATGTTTGGCCCAATGAAGGACGCAATCCGTGGGAGACACTACGCGGATGATGAAGAAGTTATTGATGCAGTACGACGTTGGCTCCGACATCGACCAGTGGAATGTACCGTGCAGGCATACAGGCCCTCATTTCAAGGTGGCGTAAGGCCGTAGCATTGAATGGAGATTACGTTGAAAAATAGTGTTGTGTAGCTAAAAGATTGGGGAATAACCTGGTGTATTTCAAAGCTGAATAAAACAACCCCTGTTTCAGAAAAAAAAGTGTTGCATTACTTATTGAACTGCCCTCTACATCAGGCGACTTTTCCAGTGGAGGACACAGATAAACAGCATTACCACAACAGTGTTTTCGAGTATTCCAGGGCAGTTTTCAATGCCGTCTTCCACAACAACCGACGGCATCACCATGGCAGAGGGAACCACCTCAGATCAGATAAGTGCCTGCGCAGATAGTGAGATAGCGTTTCTTTCTGAAGCTCAAGCTCCTCTTATAGATCTCGCGAATGTAAAACAGTCACCTAGTATGTGTAATTCTGAAAACGGAAGTGAGCTGGTTAGTCCGAAAACAGAACTCGGAATTTTAAGTAGTAAAAATTCAGGCAAGGGGAATGAATGTGGGGTAGTTATGATGCCTCAGCTAATGCAAGTGATCCAGGGAATGGCAAATAATATCAGTACAATTCGAACAGATTTGGGTACAATGTGAACTGAAATAGGTGCCGCTGTGCAAAAGGAAGTTGCAAAAATTATGGGCAACCGTGAAAAAGCAATTGATAATAAATTAATATGTGTCCGGTTCGTATGGGGAAAATTAGAGACGAAGTTGTAATAGTAAAATCAAAAATCAAATCAGTGAAAAAGGATGTTGTGGAAAAAAAATGGATAAGATACAGACGGAACTTGGGGGCAAGGTAAGCGACTGTATAAAAGCACAAGATGCCTATAAAAGCGATATAAATTTAGCTATTAGTGACATTGCCAATCGTGTAGGTGAGGGGGAGATAGAAGTGGGCAAAATTAAAGATAAAATAGAGTCCAGTATCACTATCGAAAATGAATTTAAAAAAACAAGTGCAACAGATAAAAAGTGATTTAAATTCGTTAGCCTCCCAACAGACCATTCCGGTTATAAATATCCCTTGGGCAAATATCAGATATATGAAATGTTACACAAATGATGTAAGATATCACCCAATAAATTTCTGGGCTGTGTGTAGGGACGCTTTTGTTCATGACATGTCAGACGAAGCGAAAATAAAATATATTAGACGGCATTTGGAGGGTGACCCACAGTCTTGGGAAGATGTTAAATGCAGTTCATGCGAATAGTATGAAGAGTTCGAAAAGTGTGTTTTGAATAAATTTTCGAGCGAGGCAAAGCACACCCAGATCCAAAATGAACTTTTAAACGAGCCGAGTTACAGGTACGGTAATGGGACGATGAGGGATTTTTTCAAGCGTGAATTTGGCAAGTTTATGAATGTGAAACATCCGTTGGGTGGTTTTAAAGGAAATCACCACGTTAAAAAGGCGATTACATGAAAATTTGCAGTTGGATTTTGTCCATAGTCCATGTGATTCCGTGGACAAGTTTCTAGAATTTGTAGAAAAATTAAAGAGGGCTTTGAAGTAAAAAAAAAACCTCAGAGCAAACCAGGTGATAGTAATCAAAGTGGGAATCCAGATAATCATCACCAAAACAATAATCGTAAGAGAAAGCAAAGGAATTCTCAGGAAGATAGTAGCTGGAATGAGCAGAATGGTCAGAGAACGAACAGGAGTGATAACTTCCGTGAATGGGACCCAAGTAAAGAACGAAGATTTGATGGGAGAAATTCGTGCGAAGTGCAATCGCATAACAACTACTCCGGGAACTGACGTTCGCTACATCTCAGGTCTGGGGATGGCGGAGATATGAACAGGCGATGAAAAGGGCTGGAGATAATGGTAGTGGTAGAAATGTTTATAGGATTGGAGAAAGACAACAAAAATGTAATAAAGAGTATGTTAAAGAGGAAGGGTATATTGGTGGCTCTTTCAATAAATGCAGGCACGAGCAACAGAAGCATAGATTTGTGAGAGATTTAAGTAAAAGTAATGGGAATAAATTTTTGGGGAGTGATGTAAGTTATGAATGTGTAATGAATGAGCGTGTGAATGGTGATGAATGGAAAGATTCAGTGGTTAAAAAAAAAGTTAAAGAGGAGATGAATTTTGTGAAAGCAAATTGTGTGAAGTGTTCTGAAGAGGTATTAGAAAATAGTAGCAATTGCAGTAAGGGAGGTATTGTAGTAGCAAGTATTTGTGAGTCGGCGAAAAGTGTCGATCTTAGTGAAGGCGGCGTAGCTTTGGTCCAGCTAGCAGTTGAAGTTAAAAATGTATCAGCGGAGGAAGATTATTTCTGATTAATGGAATACAGTAAGGGTAATTAATGTAATGATGTAAAAGCTACTGGTTTTGATACTTTAGAGGAAGGAATTTAGCGTTTCTAGTCACGAATGAAGGCGAAACGAAACTTATTGATGAATGTGTGGATCTAAAACGTTTGTCAGAGCATGAATATGAGAATGTATGTAAAGTAGGATCTGGGGTTAATCTGGATGAAAAGTGTGTAGAAATGGCAGTGTGTGTTGACTTTTGTCCGATCACAGCAGAATGTAGCAAGTCTGGATGTCCCAAAGTTGTACGATAAGGTAGCAGAAATTTGTGTAATGTAGCAGTGCAGGATAAAGTTGAGTACGATTCATGTAAAGTTAATTTGTCGCCGGAGGAAAGAAAAGATTGTGATGTGAATTGATATAATGATTTAATTGGTGTATCAGCAGATAAGGTTGCTGAGATGAATACTTATGGTGATTATAGCTTAGACATCGATGTATTATTTCAGGAAGATTAGTGTTTAACAGTGAATTGATGTGTAATTTTGTTGAAGCTGCAAGTGTCGATATTTTGGAGGGGAAAAACATTAAAGTTTTGCATGCTGTGGGTAGTGAATCGGAGAAATGTGTGGAAGAACTAAAAGAAAATTTAGAGAGGACTGAAGTAAATAGTGTAGAAGGGGGTAGTTTGTGTAATGAAGTTCGTATAAATTGGTATATGAAAGAGGAGTGTGATTCAAGTGAGACTAATTGTCGTTGGTATGATAGAACGTTATGGTCGTTGCTGTCGCATATACGGAAACCAGAGAAGTTTAGAATTGGTAAGGGTATATAGAGAAAAGGCAAAAGTGAAAATCTGTTCTAATCTGTAATTAGTGGTAGTAATTTTGGAGGGACAATTTATGTGTTTTTTTTGGGGATTCGTTAGTAATTTGTTAGTTTATTGTGGCACTGTAAGTGTGCAAAAGGCGGAAGTTTAGGCACTGAGGGTGTGTGGTGGTCAGTGACCTCGTGGATTTAAGTAAAATATGTATTGATTTATACTTTGTATAAGAATGTGGCAAAGAATTTAGTGGTCAGTTTGAAGGGCATTAAAATTGTAATTGCACGTGCACACAGTTTTTGGTACGTGGAGGTAGGAAGGACTGATTAAAGACAATTAAACTGAACTTATGGGAATTTGAGCTTACTGTGATTCAATCGTTTGCCTTGTGAGTTTGTTCCTAAGGTATCGTTTCCGCTGGAGGGAATCCTGGTTGGTTGGGGGAATGGTTTGTTGATGGGTTTCTACTTTTGGTTTTCGTTGTAGACAGATTTGTCACAATAAACGGTGGAACTCGGAATTCAGATGCAGACACGATTTCTGCGAGGCATTTGGTCAAAGGACTGATGGGAGTTGATCAATACTTCGTGCAAAAACCATGTGAGCGTGTGTAGTGTGACGGAAAAAAATAGTGCAAGAAGGCGCCTTAGCTCTGAGTGAGAGGCACAAGAAGTACTTACAAAATCGCACATAAGTAAAAGTGCATTTAAAAATTTTATTTCTTCTTCAAAAAATTGTTTATGCATAAGTTAAATGCAGGCACTTATTTAATATGACAGGTAGCCCGAGCGTGTGGTCCAGCGAGCACGTGGTTGGGAATTCCATTGTGACACTATCGATGAAGGAGACGTGCTGGGAGAGCCAAAGATGGCGGACTTTGTGAAACCTTAATGGAAGACATTTCACAGTTCATATAGAAATTAATAGTAGCCAGAGAAATCATCATACCTTAAAAAGAAACGTGTACATTGTCATTAGTTGCCAGACGATTCTGATGGTGTAATCATATTTTCAATATCTTTACTAGTTTAAAGTTTAGTAAGTGACTGTAAATTATAGACATAACACCCAGCAACGAATTTTGAAAATATAAACAGTTCATCCGAGTTTGTCGATTAAAGTTAGTAAACCTAAATTTGTATGAATTACAGGCATGTAACTTGCATAATACATGAGTTATTGGAGGTCAAAGTGGCCGATTACTATTAATCACGTCAGGCCATAAGTACTCCACAGATACACGAAAAAACGGTAGGAGCTTGCTTATAAATATATTTATTCGTGTATATCTTTGTTTATATCCAATATATACTATTCTAGACGAAATTGGTCAATTATTTACTATGTTTTAGAAAGCACAGAGACATTAGGCTACTGGCTTGCTTGTGTTCTATTCCTCTGATATAAGTTTACTTAATTTGTTTATGTATTTAATAATGTGTGTTAGAGCTTGTTTACGGTCCAGCCACAGGTATATTTAATTAATTTCAAGTTATTTAAATATAAGTCCAGTATTTCGAATGTGTTTCATTATGTTTGTGAGCGTGAATTGGCTTGAAGAAATGGCGGGATCACCCTTGCCAGTCACAGCACTCGTTAATGGGGAGACTATGGAACTGGGGGAGTATTGGACGTTACACAAGAGGTACTGGACGGGGAGTTCTGAACAGTGCAGCACGAGAGACAGTGGTGGGAAAGACTTGGAGAGTGGAGCAGTTTGCACGTGGTGGCGGGAGATAGAAATATTTCATAGTGCTGACTTGTGCACTTGTGAGATTTCCGTGGCTTCTGCAGTGAAGACGTAGTATGCGTTCAGAAGTGTATTTCTTGTGAGCTATGTTGTTGCTCACAATTAATAACGTGAAGTAGGAATCTATTGTTTCCCTGTTGTTCAACTTATGTTTTATGTAATTGCTGAACCATCGACGCCAATAAGTGTTTTACAGTTATATTGGACATTCTTAAAGATACTTCTGCTATCGTGCTCATCCTTTAAAGTCATTAAAATAGCACCTGCAGATTTTATTTAATTGCAATCTTTCATTTGTAAATTTGTATATAACTTTCAAAATTCTCAATTGGCGAGTGACAGGAACCTTCGACCATTCGATTCATGCGTATATTCATATTGTACACTGTAGACCCAGCAGTATTTGGTTTGTAATGCGTCAACTTCGTATCCCAGCCCCTAGACAACGAAACCATCCAAAACTCAATATTTCAACTCTGAGTCTGAGGGTACGTAGTTGAGAGCCACCACACCACCCCATTCATTTTTTTTTTATTTGAAAGTCCGCATCATGAACATCAAATGTATATAACAGAGCATCTGAACGTGATATACAGACAGAATTAACCGATTTACGCTAATTGATAAGGTGCTATTCCAATACTGGAGGGCCTGGACAGTACTGATGCGAGTGTAGAAGACGAACAGCAATGGACTGAGGCATGAATTTGAATTTGTATCTCTGAGGAAGACATAGTATGGCAGTCCATGCAGCTCTGGTAGCTGGAGTGCTAGTGTGACTCAATGGACAGTGCACATGCCTGGTCAACAGGAGATCTAGGCCCGAATCCCGGTGCTCGCACAGATTTTAATTCAATGCTTGAGCCAATATCATTATGGTTGATAAAGTTGAGACTCAATGCGTCTGAGGAACATCAACTGTATATGATTAATTTACTTAGATCATTTAAAAGATACATCCATTTATAGAACTGTGTCTCATTAACAAGTGGCCGGGCGTATCCATTCCATTCGTCCAAATTTACGATATACGCATGGATTGGTCATCAATGAAATTGACAAATATGGGAGCTCCAGCAGTGAGGTGTGAGCTATTTATGTTAGTCTACTTACAACGCATCAGAAAGAGTGCAAAAAATGGTTCAAATGGCTCTGAGCACTATGGAGTTAACATCTATGGTCATCAGTCCCCTAGAACTTAGAACTACTTAAACCTAACTAACCTAAGGACATCACACAACACCCAGTCATCACGAGGCAGAGAAAATCCCTGACCCCGCCGGGAATCGAACCCGGGAACCCGGGCGCGGGAAGCGAGAATACTACCGCACGACCACGAGCTGCGGGCAGAAAGAGTACAAAACGGTAACCCGAGGATCGTGCGGTCAAATCTCAAAAACGGAATTTTTTGTTTTGTTTTCGATTTTTACTTTCTTACACTGAGAAAGACAGGAAATAATGTTCAGTATTCTGTATTTATGAAATATTCGTGTAAAAATAAAAATAAATTTCGTAGAAGGAATGGCATTTACAGCTAGCAAAGGGACACCGAAAATAACTTTCCAATAAGTGACTGTAACTACAGAATATTGGACTTCTTGTTCCGCTGCTTCATTCTGACGTTCGAGTAACTCCCGGCAGTTGCACGCGAACACAGGTTTCCGGCGCAGGTAAAATCGGCTCACCGAGGGAGCAAACGAAATCATATTCCGAGAAGACTGTATAAAAATTAATTACATGGTACGTAACCAGTTATCCTCGCTAATATTCGGCGAAATGATGCGTCGCGTGTGATTTTCTGCCGTCCTGGGCGACGAGAGGGAACCGTTCACAAATGTAAAGCGACTGTGTTCTTCTACAGAAACTTCAATACAGCCATGCAATTGTAAAAATGCGGCGTTTAAAACGTGTGTAAGATGACAAGATAATTAGTGTTTGCTCTGTTTTTATGATGAATGGAAGACCAGCACATGTAAATCATCAATTGTAGAATAGTGAAGATACCTATTTTTATGCAGGGTGATCCGAAATTCCCGTTTCAGACTTCTAGGACTTATAGAGGGAAATGACTATATAATATTTTGAGCAGGAACCTATGTCCGAAAACGCACCGTTTCCTTACTACGGTCGTTTTAAAACGTGTTTTATAGGTAGTCATGGTAGGGGTTGGTTAAGGCGGATTGGCTGATATCATTTGACGTCTGTTCTGGTTCTACCCTCAATCACGTGTCTGTGGGTGTTAGAACAATGCGGTTGAGCACACGTTTGCAGAGTACACCGACATGATCCTTCTTAATGGCGAAGCTCACGGTAATGGGAGGGCTGCTCGTTGTTTTTACCAACATTGTTCTCCAAAACATCTGATCCCACCGCATACCCTTTTCGCCACAATTACACAACGACTTCGATAAAGGATACCTAAACTGTCAGCAGGTCTGGCTGAGGTACTCCAGGGAGATGCCGCACACCCGAACTGTAAAAGACCAGACTGCATTACGTTAAGGGAAGGTTTACTATCTTTGGCTCGGAGAAAAAGCATGTTCTTTGAGAATTTTTTTCTCATGATGTGTTACAGATATGAATGTCAGATTTGGTCAAAATGTTTATTGACATTTCCTCTACAAACTGGAATTTTTTTTCGACCGGTAATCTCGAAGAGCAAAGTGCCGTTGGAACGAAACGAAATTTCGATGTAGACCTCCACGTGCGGTATGTCACAGGTCATCTGGCTCGTCTGAAATCAAAATTCAGTTGACGTTAGCGAAGTATATAAGGTGCTTTAGGAGTTGTACTTCGCTTAAGTTATTTGGACCACAGGAAACAAAATGACGACCATTTGAAAAAAATAGGGTTTTTTTTCAACGATTTTTAGACTTCGTTCCCCAGGTAAAAATATTTATAGTTGATAGATAGGAATAAATGTGGTACAACTCCTAGACAATTTAGTTAACTTCGTCGGAAACAAAGAATCATGCCAGTCGGTTCAGTAGATTTGAAGTTACCATACCGCACGATAAAAAAAGTCATTTCGAGAAAAAACGCGTTTGAAGTTTTGACTACATATAAATGCAATTCTATGCAACTTACGTTCAATCTGCTATTCCGGATCCATAAACTAGTCCTTCCTCTTCCTCATAGAGGGCGTTCTGCTCGATCTGGGCCATCCTGCACTGCTCCAGAGCCGCTCGTACGGCCGGTGACAAGCGGTTTTCGGCCGCTTGAATCCGGTGGTCGTCCGAATGCTTGGCGAACTGCGTCGAATAGAGTCCCAGAGTGACGTCCATCGTTGTCGTGGTCTTCAGAATTGCTGAATATCCTTCGCTGAAGCTGCTCACTGCCAGGAAAGTCGTAATTTCCACAATCATCACACCAGAATGCAAATGCTTGGGAACTAACTTCCAAACACATACGTTAAAACTTTTATTTGAATTTTGTGTGTTTCTTTCCAAGCACCGGTACAATAACTCGTGCTCCGAAAGACAAAAAAGTGGTGCGTGAAAAAGGCCGATTTCAGGCAGGTGCATTTTTTTGTTCAACCACGAATAAGAAACATTTCCGTTCCGTATTTGGAAAAATCGTTTCAGGGGTGGATTATAAACACATTTATGGATCGAAAAATGCAGTTTAAATAGTCGATCTTTTCAACCAAAAGGTAGTAAACCTCCTCTTAAAGAGAACTCATCAACGAGTACACGAGCAATTTCTTTGGCGACTAACAAGTGGGACTGTAAAACAGATGATATACTGTGTCAAGCCCAATCAATTACCTGTAAAAATGGTCGCTTTACCAATATGTGATTATAGCACGGAAACGGTACGTTTCCGAACATGGGTTTCAATAGAAAATATTATCTACTCACTTGCTCTACAAGTACTATAAGTTTGTAGCGGGAATTTCTTAACACCCTGTATACCAAGTTATTTTCACTTCCAAATTCTCCTTTGCCTTAACTTTTCATGACTTTTAAGAAAATATTAATACACTGAAGAGGCAAAAAATCTGGTACACCTGCCTAATATCGTGTAGGACCTGTTGTTGATAATTCTTCCGGGTTATATGGCCGTGGTCCATGGAATACTTCTATTCCTAACGTTTCGTCCAATACTACGTTGGACGAAACGTTAGGAATAGAAGTATTCCATGGACCACGGCCATATAACCCGGAAGAATTATCAACAACAGTACCATACGGTCGTGAAAGCCTTCATTGTATGATCGTGTAGGACCCCCGCGAGCACGCAGACGTGTCGCAGCACGAGCGGCATGGACTCGACTAATGTCTCTAGTAGTGCTGGAGGGAACTGACACCATGAATCCTGCTGGGCTGTCCATATATCCGTAACAGTACGAGCGGGGTGGAGATCTCCTCTGAACAGCACGTTGCAAGGCATGCCAGATGTGCCCAATAATGTGACTCTTCAAGCTTTCCCGGTGGATAAGTGGTAAAAAGTCTTCACGGGTTTGCCCCGGGCCACTTTGTGCAAATTCAACAATAATTCCTCGGAGCAACTGTCCGACATCTTCAGGTGTCTCAACCTTGTTAGTGCCCAGGTACGACTGACGGTATCCGCCCCGTCTGTAGAACACGCGCGAAGAATGCGCAGGCGCGGAACTGACGCATGCGCAGTGATTTTCAAATAGATGGTGCCATACTTAAACTCCCTATGCCGAAAGTCGCAGCGCGGCTCTCCTGCGCGTGCGCTGTACTCTGCGTTTACTAACTGTGCGGCCAGACGTTACTCACTAAAAACCATACTAGCCCAACGTTATGACGGGTGTGTTATCGAAAAATCTTGATATTCGCGTCGTGATTTAATAGCAGCGAATTCAGGGTTTCTAAATAGGCTGTATAGGTTTTTATGTTGGCAACGCCACGTAGCGCTCTGTATGAAAATCACTGTCTGTGCTGTGTGCAGTCTGCGGCTGGTTTGCATTGTTGGAATATTTGCTATTGTAGTGTTGGGCAGTAGGATGTGAACAGCTCGTAGCGTTACGCGGTTAGAGGTGAGCCGCCAGCAGTGGTAGATGTGGAGAGAGAGAAGCCAGAGTTTTGAGATGTTAATATGAGCGGACGATTTGGACGTGTGTCTGTCAGAAAAAGGAAATTTGCCAAACTGGATGTCACAATAAATGGTTCGAATGGCTCTGAGCACTATGGGACTCAACTGTTGTGGTCATCAGTCCCCTAGAACTTAGAACTAATTAAACCTAACTAACCTAAGGACATGACACACATCCATGCCCGAGGCAGGATTCGAATCAAAATCTTTCATTTGGTAACTATATGCCTATCTTTAGTTAGTGCCTTAAGTAGTTAGAATCTTTTATTTAGCTTTATTGCAGTAGTTCAAGAAGCGAAGATTTTTGTGAGGTAAGTGAATCATGAAAGGTATACGTTATTGTTAGTCAGGGCTACTGTTTTGTAGGGATTATTGAAAGTCAGATTGCGTTGCGCTAGAAAAATATTGTGTGTCAGTTTAGCGATGATCAGAATAAGTAAAGAGAGAAATGTCTGAGTACGTTCAGTTTTGCTCAGCTGTTTGAAAATAAAATAACGTAGAGGTTTTCCAGCACTGTCACTTATAATTTTTCTAAGGGAACGTTTCAGGTTCCAGGCTGTGCTCACTTGAAATCTAGCGTCCCTGTTGATGAGATGATCGGCTGCACGGACATAGCCGCTCTGGATTAGCCCAGCGGTCTTTGGCGCATCAGTCATGGACTGTGCGGCTGATCCCAGCGGAGGTTCGAGTCCTCCCTTAGGATAATTTAGGCTAAGTAGTGTGTAAGCTTAAGGACTGACGACCTTAGTGTATGGGTCATTATTGCTTCCTTACTGACGCAATCTGGGATAGATTATGCCAGGGATTAAACTTCCGTCTTTCCGTAGCTCATGCGATGTCCTGTATTCAGACAGTGTTCCGCAATTGCCGACTTTTCCGGTTGACGAAGGCGTTTATGACGCTGATGTTCATCGCAGGGTTCTTGTACTGTGCGGCATGTCTGGCCTATGTATGCTGCCCGCATTGACAAGGAATCTTGTACACACCACATTTCCTCAGGCCAATATCATTCTTAACCGAACCCGACAGGTTTCTCAGTTTTGAAGACGGTTGAAAAACACACTGAATGCCATATCTTCCGAGAACTCTTCTGATTTTTGACGAGATGGCACCAAAATCGGCTAAAATGCCGAAGTGATGGTTGTCTTCGCATCTTCATTCTTCTCTGTAGAACGAACTCGCTTGGGCCTGAATGCATTACGTATCTGTGTCTCAGAATAACCGTTTTGTCGGAACACTGTCTTCAAATGTTGTATTTCACTCGACAGGCTTTCAGCATCAGATACCACATGTGCTCTATGAACTAACGTACGTAATGCACTACCGTGTTTTGTAGGATGATGGCAGCTTGTGGCCTGCAGATATAGATCTGTACGCGTTTGTTTGCGGTAGACGCTGTGTCCCAAGGTTCTATCTGCTTTCCTGCGTCCCAAAACATCAAGAAAAGGTAAAGTACCATCTTTTTCCATTTCCATTGTGACGTTGATATTCGGATGGAGTGAATTCAGATGCTGAAGAAACGTTGGTAGAGTATAAAGTCCACGTGGCCACACCACAAATGTATCATCCACATACCGTTTGAGAGTGGCTGACTGTAGTGCTTTTTCTTCAAAGTCCTTCATAAAATAATTGGCCACCACAGGAGAAAGAGGGCTTCCCATTACGACACCGTCCACTTGTTCAAAATATTGGTCACTCAATAAGAAGTATGTTGAACAAAGCATGTGTTTATATAATGCTACTATGTCCTTTTCAAAATTGTTGCTAATGAGCTCTAATGAGTGCTGCAAGGGCCCCTTTGTAAATAATTAGCCCAACATCGAAACTTACTAAGAGATCCGACGATCATCTCCCTGGGATTGCGGCATTAAGGAAGCAATAAATATTCGTACAGTCTATAATCTCATCAACAGGAATGCAGGATTTCATCTGAGCGCAGCGTGGAACCCTGCATTGGCTGCTATTAAATCACAACGCGAATATCAAGATTTTTCAATAACAGACCCGTCATATCGTTGGGCTAGTACGGTTTTTAGTGAGTAACGTCTGGCCGCACAGTTAGTAAACACAGCGCACGCGCAGGAATGCCGCTCTGATATTTTCGGCAGAGGGCGTTTGAGTATGGCACCATCTATCTGCAAATCATTGCGCATGCGTGATTTCCGCGCCTGCGCATTCTTCGCGCGAGTGTTTTAGAAACGGGGCGTCGACGTACGGATACTGTCAGTCTTACCTAGCCACCAACAAAATTGAGCCATCTGAAGATGTCGGACAGTTGCTCCGAGGAAATATTGTGGAATTTGCACTGCGTGATCCGGTGGCAATCCCGTGAAGACTCTTTACATGCTCAATAATGTTCAAGCGCGGGACGTTTGGTGGCCAGCGGAAATGTTTAAACTCAGACATGGTTCCTGGAGCCACTCTGTAGCAGTTCTGGACGTGTGAAGCACTGTCCTGCAGTAATTGGCCAACTCCGTCGGAATGCGCAATTCATATGAATAGATGCAAGTGATCAGACACGATACGTACGTACGTATCACCTGTCAGATTCGTATCTAGACGTATCAGGGTTCTCACATGACTTACACTGCATTTGATGTTTTTCGGGGTTAATGTGTACCTAACGGTACACTCGAGAAATGGTCTTACGGGAAAACCCCCACTCTATCACTACCTCGCAGCTGCTGTGTTCCATCGCTCGTGTGCCGCCTACAACACCACGTTCACACTTAAATCTCGATAATCTCCCATTGTAGCAGCAGCAACCGATCTAATAACTGCGCCAGAGACGTGTTGCCTTATATAGGCGATGCCGATCGCAGTGCAATATTGTGCCTGTTTACATATTCTGTATTTGAATACAAATGCTTGTACCAGTCTCTTTGGCGCTTCAGGGTAAAAACGGCGTGTTGAACATAATTTACACCACTGGCCATTCAAATTGCTACAACAAGAAGAAATGCAGATGACTAACGGATATTCATTGGACAAATATATTATACTAGAACTGACATGTGATTACATTTACACACAATTTGGGTGCGTATATCCTGAGAAATCAGTACCCAGAGCAACCACCTCTGGCCGTAATAACGGCCTTGAGACGCCTGGGCATTGAGTTAAACAGAGCTTGGATGGCGTGTACAGGTACAGCTGCCCATGCAGCTTCAACACGATACCACAGTTCATCAAGAGCAGTGACTGGCGTATTGCGACGAACCAGTTGCTCGACCACCATTGACCAGACGTTTTCAATTGGTGAGAGATCTGGAGATTGTGCTGGCCAGGGCGGCAGTCGATGATTTTCTGTATCCAGAAAGGCCCGTACAGGACCTGCAACATGCGGCCGTGCATTATCCTGCTGAAATGTAGGGCTTCGCAGGGATCGAATGAAGGGTAGAGCCAAGGGTCATAACACATATTAAATGTAACGTTAACTGTTCAAAGTGCCGTCATTGCGAACAAGAGGTGACCGAGACGTGTAACCAATGGCACCCCATACCATTACGCCGGGTGATACGCCAGTATGGCGATGACGAATACACGCTTCCGATGTGCGTTCACCGCGATGTCGCCAAACAGAGGACGATCAACATGATGCTGTAAACAGAACCTGAATTCATCCGAAAAAATGACGTTTTGCCATTCGTGCACCCAGGTTAGTCGTTGAGTATACAATTGCACGCGCTCCTGTCTGTGATGCAGCATCAAGGGTAACCGCAGCCATTGTCTCCGAGCTCATAGTCCATGCTGCTGCAAACGTCGTCGAACTGTTAGTGCAGATGGTTGATGTCTTTCAAACATCCCCATCTGTTGACTCACGGATCGGGACATGGCTGCACGAACCGTTACAGTCATGCCGATAAGATGCCTGTCATCTCGACTTCTAGTGATACGAGATCGTTGGGATCCAGAACGGCGTTCCGTATTACCCTCCTGAACCCACCGATTCCATATTCTGGTAACAGTCATTGGATCTCGACCAACGCGAGCAGCAATATCTCGATACGATAAACCGCAATCGCGATAGGCTTCATTGCGACCTTTATCAAAGTCTGAAACGTGATGGTACGCATTTCTCCTCGTCACACGAGACATCACAACAACGTTTTACCAGGCAACGCCGGTCAACTGCTATTTGCGTATGAGAAATCGGTTGGAAATTTTCCTCATGTCAGCACGTTGTAGGTGTCGCCACCGGCGCCAGCCTTGTGTGAATGCTCTGAAAAGGTAATTATTTGCATGTCACAGCATCTTCTTCCTGTCGGTTAAATTTCGCGTCTGTAGCACGTCATCTTCGTGGTGTAGTAATTTTAATGGCCAGTAGTGTAGATTACTTGCAGTGTTACTAATGTAAAAATTGAAAATAAAAAGAAGTTTCTCCAGAGGGATCCGATCCTAAGATCCTCCTGTAAACGTTCTGTATTCTTTCCGCTGTGCCAGTCGGTGTGTGGTAGCTGCGTTAACGTAAATGGCTAATGCCTCGCCCGCCCCGCATCGAAACGCAATTTCGTCTAAAGTTCTGGAGTTCCCGCCTCTGTCACTTGGAAGGTGGCTACACTGAGTCACAGCGCCAGAGATTGCGCCAAAGATTATTATTCCGCCGCCTCCACTGGGCAGTGGTAGTTCAGAGGTTGCCGTGGGCAGTGCTTGTTGAGAGGATGTCGAGAGCTGTACTAGTTGAGAGCATGTCGTGTGCAGTTGTTGTTCTGCTGGGCGAGAGAGTAGATGCTGCTCGGTTGGTGTAATGTATATATGGAAGATGTTGCAATGATCACAGTGTATTTTTCGTCAATATATATGGAGGTAACAAAAAAAAATTTTATTTCAGATTTCCTAAGTAACAATGCCTCTTGGTCACAGGTTCAGTCTACAAAGTATTTGGCTAGTGTTCATGTATTAGACTTGTAATTCTGGTTTTTATGTGCAATTATAGTATTTCTGGCTTTTTAATTACTTCATTGTAAATGGCGTTTAAAATATCTTGTCGTATTGAGGAAGAACCGTGCCAGATACATGTATGTTGAATCACACTTCCACACACAGAACAGTTACACTTGTGCTTTGTTGTTTCGTATCTTTTATAGTTGCAGGGGACTTAATTAATCAGTTGTGTTAACGGAAATTTCCTTTCATTCTTTATTGTTATTTTATGCAGTCAGATTGCGTACTAATACTAGTCAGGGCCAACCGGTTACGAGACTTCGCAACCGGACACACAGCTACTAAAATTATTGCATTTTATTAATTAAGTCCTCATGCACAATTTCATCTAGTACTAAGCCCTGCATGTACCATAATGGCGCGTAGGCGCGGTCCCCTTTTAAGTTAATTATTGGTTTAACTGCCGTAGTTATGTGATGCACGTTCGTTCAACTTTAAGCCGAAGAAGTAAGAAAACATATTTGCGTCTTACAGTCACTAGCGAGCACTAACACTTCAGAAAACTCATTTATTTTTTTATTTCGTGCTTCCGTGGGAATGCATTCTTATACGTGTGCTCAAGGTTTTCGATGGTGAACATATCGAAGAAGAGTTCCATAGCTGTGACAGTTTATTCCATGCTTAGCTTTGCTTTGAGTCCGTTACACGCGAGACCCATTCTTTCCAAGAAACATAAAACAAAAATTTGTGCACTTGTTCCGCTGGAAGCGGGAAAGCAGCTACAAGCGGCGGTCCGCCCCTGGACAGTGTTATGGGTGCCCGCAACTCAGATGCAGTGTCGCCCCGAGGCGGGCTGCCGGCCGAGGCTTTACGTGCCCTGGTTGCGCACTGCTGCGCGCCGTGTCAGACGGCGGCCAACTTCCGCAAATACAAAAAGTTTCTCATGTCTCGAGCTGTCTGTTTTGTTTCCCTGTGGCGAAGCGGAATGGGTCGTGTCTCCGGGGACTTGCTCCGCAAGAAACACTGAATACCGCCGCGGTGCCCGATGTACGCCTTCTCTTCTGATGTTTCCTCGTACTACAGGAAAACAGTAGCCAACTGCGGGCTGCTGCGATAAAGTGAATACTGGCTAATAACTTGTTTAGAAGATCGCATACTAATTGTCAGTATCAGCTATAATGAAAAGACAATGATTTTATGACGTTCTTTAAATTACAGGCAAATACATCAGAGCTGTAGCGAAGAGTTCATGCACCAGTTACTAAAAGCACGTACTCCGAACTAAGCTATGTGTAAATTTTATTTAATTTTCATAATCAAGTTTTGCGGTAACAATGACTGTACAATCGATAATCTTTTCTTTTTTTCTTCTTTTTTTAAAAAAATTCTATTTGTGTGGGGTGCGTACTGTAAGACCTTCGTAGCACACCATCAGATTATTTGACTTGTCGCTCTAGCGAAGTAGGCGAGTGTCAGCAATATGTCTCGTGGTCTTATCGTGGCGTGTTTATCTTCTGCCGTTAGGTCAGACGATAGAAATGCCACTTGCACGCCTAGAGTGAAGATTGACGGAGACCAACTTTAAACAGAGCTTGATTAATTTTCACACACATTTATTAAAATAATAACAATCATAAACCTTACTTAACTTGACTCTGGATGCTATTCGCAATTGACATTCTGAAGTTCCTTTGGTCTTGGTACGTTAATCTTATTCTCACATATCTCTCATACTTGACAAAGTGTCTATACATTTCTCTTCATGGCTATGTACAGGAATATGGTAATCTTATTAGGCGCAGACTGAAACTTGACTATAGACCCTTACAGACTAATGCAGACTGGTACAGACTGGTGCAGTTAAATGCAGACTAATGCAGACTGACTAATCGGAGGACTGTACACTCGTTATAATACCTCGAGCGTTCAGGTATCACTGCGCGAGTGTGATCCGCGAGGAGAAAAGGTTCTACGTTAGCAGCGATCTCATTGGCTGCGTTACATATTAATACGCGGATCGGCGGAAGCAGAATTTGGTCCGTCTCTATGACAGCGCCATCTCGTAGTCCGGAGACGGACGAGCGCTGCGCCTGCGCTGTTGAACTTGGCGGGGCTCGCTCTAGTGGGAAAGTTGTGTACGCGCTGAATACGCGGAACTATATACACAACAATTTGTTTGCTGGCCTTTGTGTTTTCAATTTAGCTATTACGAAGAAGCGTGTAACGACGTAAATGATCAGTATAACTTTTGCACATAAAATCTTATTTCGGGCAGATACTTTTCTCTTGATGAATTCATGGTAGTATTAAATTTACGCCTGCCGGAGTGGCCGAGCGGTTCTAGGCGCTACAATCTGGAACCGCGCGACCGCTACGGTCGCAGGCTCGAATCCTGCCTCGGGCATGGATGTGTGTGATGTCCTTAGGTTAGTTAGGTTTAAGTAGTTCTAAGTTCTAGGGGACTGATGACCTCAGAAGTTAAGTCCCATAGTGCTCAGAGCCATTTGAATCATTAAATTTATCTATACTATACACAACTGTTGTCGGCAACGGAATTTTGTACTGTACTATTGTCAGATACATTTCCTTGCATTGTGTTCAAATGGCTCTGGGACATAACTGCTGAGGTCATCAGTCCCCTAGAACGTAGAACTACTTAAACCTAACTAACATAAGGACATCACACACATCCATCCACGAGGCAGGATTCGAACCTGTGACCGTAGCGGTCGCACGGTTCCAGAGTGTAGCGCCTATAACCGCTCGGCCACGCCGGCCTGCCTTGCATTGTTATGAAGACTTTGAACACTTAAGTATTAAATGCTCCATGTTGGCAGTTTATTGCTGATGATGATCCCAGTAAACAGAGAGTTAAGGATGTGTTAAATAATGAGCAGTTTAGTTCAAGGAAAGGTAAAGGTACGAGAGAAGCAATTCTGACGTTACGGTTGATAAAGCAAGCAAGACTAAAGAAAATTCAAGACATGTTTATAGCATTTGTTGACCTGGAAAAATCGTTCGACAATGTGAAATGGCGCAAGATATTCCAAATTCCGAAGAAAATAGGGGTAGGCCATAGGGACAGACATGCAATATACATATGTACAGTCATGCTCAAAAGTATCCGAACGACCTGAATTGTATGTCGCCTGATTCACATGCAACCCACATAACGCAGCTGTCTAGCAGGTCCACTAATCGGTTCTTGGTACAGTCATTTGACTATTGAAAATGGCTCCAACACGTCACCACTAGAAAACTCAGCTTTGTATCGCAATAACTCAAGATGAAAAGTAATACCACGATACTACAAATATCAGAGAACACCTGATCACAAATAAGACTGTCCTTAAGGCTTGTAAGCTCACATTTATTGCAATAAATGACATACCTGAAATGTTACCACTCTCATTATTTCGTCAGATAGGTAATGCAGGTAGTAAGTTCGTCGTATTCATAATTTCCTCTACAAAGTAACATAACGTACTTGTTATTTAACACAAAAGAACATTAAAAATTTAAGTTATTCACTAGCAGCTAGTTGAGAATATGTATAAACTTCAAATGACCCGACGAACTGTCCCGTTCTGTATATGGATTCAAACCCAGGTCATGCAGACTAAGATTTCGCGACTGACGGAAACTAACAGTCATTCCTGAATAGGCATACAGAGAGTGATATACCTCGATTTTAGACGGTATTAGTTAGCAAATATCAACTTTAAATTACATAACTTAAACATTTTTAACGGACGCGAATTCCTGCCCGGCATCTATTGTCTCTGTTAACGAACTACGAAAGATGTTAAATATTGCTTCTTCACAAGTAACTTACTTGAAATGCCGTCAGGTAAAGCTTTGTGTTGGACAGGGATTCTAACCCAGAACCTAATCGGATTGTTATCAAAGCACAATCAACTATGACATATCGGATTTTCTCGGCAGTAGCTAGATGTAACTGAAATGACGAGACGAGACATTAATTTATTCCTTCCCAGGACTCCAACCCGGAACCTATCGCTGTTATATTCTAAGGAAACCTAACATCAGATATGAATTTATTACAGCAGCAGCGACGTGTGAGCATGTTTGAACTAGAAATAATATGACCAAGAGTTCAGTGCTGACTGGGAATCGAAACCCACACATACCGTTGTTGACTACACACAAAGAGACGTCAGCTACCGAATTTTTCTCCACCAGCAGCTCGGAAGAACATCCTGGAACTTACAGTGATCTCTCAAATAGTTCTGTGTCTCACTGGCAGTCAAAAACGACAGATATCGTTAGTGTTCACAACGAATGAAAATGCATTTAAAATCAAAGTTATTATCCACCAGCAGATAGGTGTTCTCAAACTAGAACTTGATAATACATAATGAAACCATTAGTGCCGGGTCAGTATTCGAACCCATTCACGCGCAATATATGGATATGTTGAGGAATCTGCAGTCTAGCTGTGTTGTCACGAAGGGATCAAAGTCCGCGTTAAGGGCGGTCTGAGTTGCATTCCAATTTCAGAACCAGTTTTATCGGCATACAGAAGCTCAAATAAAAGATGGAATAAGGGTCCTGTGACCCTACAAAGCGTTTGTTTCGTCAGTAGAAATAAATAACTAGTATAAGAAAGGTTACTGGTGATAGAGTTCCCACATTTCTCCACTCCTGACTTTATTGTGGTTCAGCCTAACGTCTATTTGGTATAGAAGGAATATCATGTTTAATGGGAATTTCAGACCACAATGCCATTATACCTTCTTCACTTGGCGTAGCCAAAAATCTGTCTCTCCCTGTTAAAAATCAGCGGCAGAAGTTGGAATCGAACCCAGACTATCATCATAAGCTACTATCAGCAATCCAATAGACCACCAGATCCTCTTCTCTTTTACATATTTTTCTATCATAACACCGTTGCGGCACACTCGATGAGAATTCCGACACACAGGCTCCATGTAGTGGTTTGCAGCATGTTCAGTACATTCATTTACTTGGTTGACCGAATCGCCATGAACTAGCTACCTAGGCTACCCAGTGCATACATTCGACTCTATTTTGTAATCACCGAAATAAAATCACGTAACTGCCACTTACATAGAACTGCCAACAGTGTAGGATGCAGAAATAGGTAGTGTTCCTTTCCATTTGAGCTACGCTATTGCGCTATCTGTTTGTTGAAAACGTCCTGCAGTGCAAAAGAAAAGCTGTAACTGTCTGTCTCTTAGACGTCTAGATCCGGCCGTATGCATTATCTCACAGCACTGTGTAACGCGGAAATTCTGGAGGAATTGTTGTTGACTTCTGGAGGTGCTGCAGCTAGATGACAGGTAGTAGCGTCACGGTAATTGCAGCGCATCGTAGATAAGACCTCGCGAGTTCTATTACATTCACTGCTACATTTGTTACAATGCAAATCTGCTGTCTGCTGAAGCTACAGATTTAATGGAACTTTGAACATAATTCCCTTCACTTCTCAACCCAAAATAGCCGCATGTGGAAAAAGGGCTAATTTCTGCGACATTTTGTTCTTTTCAGGTGTAATAGACGGCCAGGCAGCAGATGCATCACGAGGCTTTTGTATTATGTATGGGGAGAGCGCATCGTACCAAAATAGTCAGAAAAGTATTTTCTACATTAGCTGTCGTCTGGTAGAGGAATTTTATTCTTCTTCAAACCTTGTTTGACAGCTTTAACTCAGGACAAGTTTTCTACATGCATGTAATCAATAAACTGCATGTGCATTGTCAGACTGTTATAGATAACGTCAGAAAATTCGCATGTATCTTTGATGATTAATTTCTCTCTCATGTTTAGTATTGTTTTAACAACACTAAAAGAAACCTTACGAAAATTGTGCACTGTATTATAAGAAATGAAATAAAACTACCCACGATAACCTTACGACGAAAGTCTGTTTTGATAAAACTGAGTTTATGTACACAAGCGTCCCTCTATCGGCACGAATTAGTAAAATACTACTCACTTAGATGTCGACTGGGTCTGTGTTTAATTGGTATGCTGTGTCATACTCAACAGGTATGCAAATGTGGCATTTCATAAATAAAGTTATGTATTCCTAGAAACCCAAAATTTGCTTGTCAGCAGCGGAAAGAGGCGTTACCTGTTGTGCAGCATTGTAAGCTTTTCACCGCTGCACTATGAGCTAAAAGCATTTTCTTGCGATTTCCTATTGATGTTTGATCTGACTGCTTGTAGCTCTTTCAGAGAAGGGATAAAAGCGTTGCATTCAGGGAGGCTGGAACCGCGGACCTATAACACACGCTGTTTCAAAGGTACGCACGTCACCACAGAGCTAGCGAAGAGGTATGTGATGTGCTTTCCTCTTATGAGGCTAATAGTGGCTAGATCTCGTAAACCGCTGTTTAAAGGACGATATTAGTTGCGATTTCCACATGCTACGACTTTCCTGGGCTGAAAACCGTAAATTTACAATCTTTTGGTACACCTCAAGCGATAATAACTCAGATTATTCAATGGAAATGACAGGAAAAATGAAGTGAACTTTGAGGCTTAATTCCATGGAGTTAAGAATAGAGGGAGACTCCGTGACGTCACAGCTGTGAAGCTATGTGAAACCGAGGGTAGCCATCTCAATCCGACCAAAACGTTGCCACTGTAAGCTTGTGTGCATAGGCTTGTCGCTCGCTTTTGGAAGGATTTTGCGCTATTATGGTGACTTGTGTGGTGTTCGGATGTACGAATCGTTCTGATTGTGATGCGAAATGGAAGGGAATAACATTTCATGTGTAAGTTGTTTCGTTAAGTGTGATTTTACAACTTCATTGTGAATGAACGTGTGCTACATCGGTACTTTTACTATAGCGTGTTTTTCTCCTGTATGATTTTAGATTTCCTAAAAATGAAAGTCGGAAAGCTCTGTGGGAGAATGCCGTGAGGAGGAAGAATTGGCGTGCGTCTAAATGGAGCACTATATGTTCTCAGCATTACCGAGAAGAGGACATAGACCGAACTTCCCTTTCAACAGTAAGGCATCGAGAAAATGCTGTACCATCAATTTTCCCTACACACCCAAAACATTTGCAAAAGGTATCTTAATTCAAAGAATTAAATTCTTAGTTTTCAAGTTCACGTTTCAGTATAATACCTACGTATCGTCGATAATCGAGGTGTTGAGTAACTCACTTTGTCTTCATCATGTACCAAATTAAAAGCTAACACTACATTAACTGGCGTAACGTATAGGCCTAAACAGGACACTGTGTAGATTTGCCATTCTATGTACCGTATTTCAGTAAATATTGGTGGTAATGAATAGTGTTTCCCAGTAGTGTAACGTAACTGAAATATCCCAGTACGTATTACAAACAAGATGTATTTATGGGGCTTTGGAAGGAGGGTATAGCTAACTTAGTTTTCAGTTTCTATTATTTAGTTTGTGATACACGTTTATTACTGAATTAACAAAATTGTATCGTTTACATTAAAGGCTAGCTATTCGTAATATTACATTACAACTATTTTTAATCAGAATTTCGCATTTACGAGATTTTATTTTAAACAAAAACTTTGAAACAACCAATCTGATGACGTTACATGCGTATATGGTGCAATTAGCGACTGTAATACACGCAGCGCTATAGCACACTGGCAGTGTTTTGGTCAGAGTGTCATGGCAGCGAGCCACGCCCCCATGGCTTCAAAACGTAGTACGGCTGGGATACGTAGCGCCATCTCCCCTTATTCTTACCTCCATGCTTAATTCCGTGCACACCAGGAAATAATCGTCGATCACAGAGTTGCCAAACATACGTTGCCTTGTTGCCCAATCTCAGTTACAGTACTAGCAGGAAGAAGACGTACCGATGTGATCCTACAGCGGACTGGGAAGTGATCATAGCTGGCCTCTCAAAGACGCGGCTGCTACGGCCTGAAATACGTAATGCGTCTGATTCGCATTTCTGTAACTAGGTTTAGGGACTGGAGCGTAGTTACTAATAATACTTAGAACTGACTGCAAACTAAGCATCATAAATCAGTAACTCTCATAGTTGTTTTTATATTTCTTTCGTAACTGTACTCAAAACTAAGAAATTCATTCACCGACGTTTTCGTGCCTCGCCGATAGTCGGGCACACCAAACAAATAAAAATAAAAAAAGAATGTGTGTGTGTGTGTGTGAGAGAGAGAGAGAGAGAGAGAGAGAGAGAGAGAGAAGTAAAGATAAAAAAGAATGAGAGAGAGGGTAGAAAATTATTGTAAAGAAATTGAATGCCGATATGTAAAGAAATCAATCATAAAAATGACACGTTCCACATCATTACGAAAAGTCGTATTCATGATGAAGTGTTAATCTAACCTAATCTTATCTAATCATATCATAGTGCAGATTAGCCGTGAAGAGTCATGAAATACCGAAATTTTCGCCAATATCAGTAACCAAATCTAAACTCGAAAATAAAAGACGACCGTTTTTGTAATAAACCGGGTCTCCTATCAAGACCCTTTCATCCCTGTTAACTCAGCACGAAAGACGTCTGATATACCTCCATTTAGAAGTAACAAAGTGTGTATGCATTTAAAGATGAAGTGCATGATGTGAAGTTCTGTGACAGAGGTACGAACCCAACACGTAATCGGATTGTTAACTAAGTAAAATCAAATGTTACGTATCGGTTTTTCATACCAGCTGCTAGGTTTTTGATTCTAAAATAAGGATACAAATTTTTGTGCCTGAGCGACAATCGAACTGCACTCCTATCATTCTTCTTTAACGTCCACGTATATAGATTAAGTGTCAATTGCTTACTCACCAACAGTAAGACGAGTAGCTGTGTGACCGGAAATTGTTGGCAACACATGAACAGAAATTAAAAATACTGGTTATTTTTCTCTAGCAGGCCGGTGTGCAAGTTATAGGGCTTGAAAGGAAATTATGAATATTTTTGTACTGGATCAGGAATCGTACCCACATACTTACCCTTGGGAGAGACCTAGAGAAGACTGCAGTCTTGGAAAAAGAAACGAAATGATTGAACTATACTGTTCCGAGGGATTCAGATCCTCGAAAGAGTAGATGCGAATTCGAATCACAGTCCAGCACCAAATTTTTCAGCGTCTCTAGTTCAATCAAGTACAAGTAAAATAAGAGCCCTGTTCCTTTGAAAGTAATGTAAGTAAATTTACTGGCGACAGTATTTCTGTTTACAATGACCACCGCCTATGTAATTTCCCAAAGCAAACCGGCTCTGTCCAGTTGGGAATGAAGGAACATGATGTTTAATCCGGATTCCGGATTATAACTTCTTTCTCTTGAGGTCACCAGAGGTAAAGTAAATCTGTTTGTGCCTCTTAAAAGTAAATGCCTGCACCGTCGCATTACACGTGTGATAGTTCGTTCCACCAGACCATTGTGGCCACATTTCCCAGCCCCAGGAGTGCGCTGTAACGGATGATGTGCTTAGCTTACAAAATTAGTCACGGTTGCAAAAATACGAGTATATTCAATGGTTAAGTGGAAGCAAGCTTCTGACGCGGAGATTAGGCTATTCTCACGTCACAAAGATGTAAAGAGTCTTCTTCTAGGCATCACAGCCTCGATGTGAAGCCATTTTGAAATTTTCACTAATTCAGGAAACTTCTTAGTTCGAGAAAATCCACTGTGAAGTGTGAAGTTACCGGATAATTCGATTATTGCCGTCATTATTACTATCATTTTCTTCATATCGCTGCTGGAACACATGTGCTTGAAGATCATTTAATGCCTTTTGGTTATTATTGAAGTAGTTGCCCAAGAATAGGTTCTTTCCCTGTCTACGGAATCCTTTTCATGTTAATATCAGACATTAGCAATTACTAGTAGGTTACATTAAAACCAAAGTAACTGATGAAGACATTACTTGATAACTAAAACGCGCTGCCTTTCGTCATTTAGTTGCGCCTAGAAATGGCTGTAGAATACTGCCAAACCGAAAGCCAAGGGATCTTACTGCCTTGCGATATACGTCGTTGTCAGTTCTTCCATATGATTTGGCCGACGTGACCTGTTTCAAGTTGTGTATGACAGAGAATGTTTTAGAAAATCAGTTGTTTTCCTTTACAATAAACAGAAAGATTTTCATTCTAAGCTATTCAAGTTCAAAATTTTCGCAGTATTAGTTCAAATATAATAATCGCTTCTATAATATAGGAAAGTATTTCACAGTTGCAAAACCCGCATCCGACTCATTGTCCTTACACTTAGTCGCTGACCAAAATTCTAGCTCAGAGTGACACCAATTAAAGTAACCTAATGCTGTAATGCAGTAACATCCTTGATTACTGATTCGTTATTACTACCATTTTTTTGTTATTCGTCACCTCACAACAGCTTCTGTATCACTCATTGTTGCCGATGCGTGTAACGAATGGTTCACGATGAATGGAATATGGCATGTTTCGTCACGGAGAATATACACATTTATCTCGGCGTCTTGTGTTCAGGGTATTATGAAAATCTCAATAAGAGAAGACGACAGCGGGATGCCGGTTATGCAGGCAATAACACCCACCTATGTCAGTCGACTTAACACCATGACGACAGACAAATTGGCGTCTCACTGTATTTTGATTATAATTAGTTAGCCTTCTTGCGACCTTGTTTTAATACCTCGTGGGAGCAGGCATAGTATTTTGCTTTTTGAACACCGAACAACAACACACAAAGATACGGGGTGGAAGGATACTAAGAAACAATCAGACTCATGGGTGTGGATCCAATTCATCACTAGAAGAGTAAACAAGAGGGAAACATTACGAGAGCAATGAATACCCTGGTTAATATATATTATTTGTATAGATTTGAAGGTGAAAAACCGCAGATCTGCACAGTGCCAGAATCTGCACTTTAGCTTCTGTCTTAATTTACATAATTTTTAGTCTATTCTCTTCTGATTTTGCAAATGAATTGATTATTACGTGGTACAGAATAATTAGTTAACTGTGTTTCTTACAGATTCCATTCGCACCAACATTTTTCTACATTCATGAAATTCTACTTCTATGATAACAAGACTGCACTTCGATGCAATCGATTTCGAGGTGCAAAGTGTTTGTTATCTTACTTTTCTTGACAGGTGGGCAAAGTTGTTTTCCAAAGACTTTTTATTGTACTGAAATAATCTTTTGTCACAAAGTAGCAAGGTAAGTGTTTTACTCGTATATATTTTGTGGGAAACTGTGATCGAGATGGAAGATTACACACCTGAATGTTTGACACAGCTGGTAGGAGAAAACGCTGCATATTAACCAAACCTCGCTCCTCCTCTCTGTATCCTCCTGTGACACGAACACGGAAGTCTTCTCCTATAACGCTGTTCCGAGCACAGCTGAGAATTGGCAATATCGTCAAAACATTTGGCAACACTGTGACAGTGCAGTCACTTCCGCGTAGTGTACTGAATTGACTCGCTAAATTTTCTTGATATTCCCTTTCTTTTGAATGATTTGCTTGAATTATACTCATAGCTTCAGCACCAAGAGGAGAGGGGCGATAAAAAGTTTGTCGACGTGTGCTTTTTGTTACCAGACGTCGTATTAGCTAGTCTCGCGTTTTTCATCAAGACTACGGTCGTAGACAAGAGTGATGTACTCTGACTTCCTACGGGAAGTGTAGCAGTCTACAATGTTGCCAGGTCGAGAATATTGCCGAACATAGAATTCAGAGGGGAGCACGAATGTATTGTCCACCTTACGTGAACCACTTGGCGGTCAGTTTTTTCTCTAAGACGGTATCTACAACATATATTGCACGCATAAGAACCAGAAGAATTAAAAAAACAAAATTAGTTTATGACAGCAACGTTAATTATAGCGTTCGAAGTATTCATTGTATTGAATATGTGTATGTCAACGCCTTCCAATGGCCACTAAAGAAAGACAAGGATACACAGTCTAGCTTCAATATTATAAATACGCATCAGTTTGTGGATGAACTCAGGTAGATAATCATTCTGAATATTTAGCAGTGCTGTACCCACTGGTGTTAAACTCGTTTTCAACCAATGATTCCCACAGCTACAGGAACACTACTTGTGAAACCCCTCAGACAAAATACTTACGCACTGCTATCAGACGAAAAGGTCAACCTGACACAAACGGTCGGATATTTGTTATACAACCTTCGCACCTGGATAAAGAGCTTTTCCTATTTGAGATATCTGTGAATGTCGATGCATAAGACGATTTAGGAAGTAACTAAATTCCTTAGCTACGCCAATGTTAAAGAAATAGTCTTAATGGCACTAAATTGTGGTTTGTGAATCGTTTACCGGCCGTACTCTGCAGAATTTCGCTGGTTGGAAGGCAAAAAGCTTACTGACAAATTTCACAGAAGGAAAAGGGGGACGAAAGGACTCCCACTGCAAGGTCATGTTGTTTTATTTAAATGATTACAGAATCAGGTAAAACGAACAGTGAGGTTGTCAATATAAGCACATCACTGTTGTCAGTATGACGTTGCACCGCCCAGAGCCTGTAATGATAAAGTGCCCATTTAGGTCAGGCATAATGTATACAGAAGTGGAAGAAAAATTCAAAAGGTTCAAATGGCTCTGAGCAGTGTGGGACTTTAAAATCTGTGGTCATCAGACCCCTAGAACTACTTAAACCTAACTAACCTAAGGACATCACACACATCCGTGCCCGAGGCAGGATTCGAATCTGCGACCGTAGCGGTCACGCGATTCCAGACTGAAGCGTCTAGAACCGCACGGCCACACCGGCCGGCCAAAGTGGAAGAGAGAGCACCACTAAATTCTACAATCAGTATGCATTGCATACACACAGAAATTACTGTTACAGTGTACTTATGGAGCCCAATGAGTGAATTGCATATTTTCCGGTGAGAAAGAGCACTGGTAAACAGTCTTCGCTAGATTAGGTTACTTAAATTGGTGTCACTCTGAGCTAGAATTTTGGTCAGCGACTAAGTGTAAGGACAATGAGTCGGATGCGGGTTTTGCAACTGTGAAATACTTTCCTATATTATAGAAGCGATTATTAAATATAAACTAATATTGCGAAAATTTTGAACTTGAATAGCTTAGAATGAAAATCTTTCTGTTTATTGTAAAGGAAAACAACTGATTTTCTAAAACATTCTCTGTCATACACAACTTGAAACAGGTCACGTCGGCCAAATCATATGGAAGAACTGACAACGACGTACACTCCTGGAAATGGAAAAAAGAACACATTGACACCGGTGTGTCAGACCCACAATACTTGCTCCGGACACTGCGAGAGGGCTGTACAAGCAATGATCACACGCACGGCACAGCGGACACACCACGAACCGCGGTGTTGGCCGTCGAATGGTGCTAGCTGCGCAGCATTTGTGCACCGCCGCCGTCAGTGTCAGCCAGTTTGCCGTGGCATACGGAACTCCACCGCAGTCTTTAACACTGGTAGCATGCCGCGACAGCGTGGACGTAAACCGTATGTGCAGTTGACGGACTTGGGCATGCGGGAGGCCGGGTGGACGTACCGCGAATTGCTCAACACGTGGGGCGTGAGGTCTCCACAGTACATCGATGTTGTCGCCAGTGGTCGGCGGAAGGTGCACGTGCCCGTCGACCTGGGACCGGACCGCAGCGACGCACGGATGCACGCCAAGACCGTAGGATCCTACGCAGTGCCGTAGGGGACCGCACCGCCACTTCCCAGCAAATTAGGGACACTGTTGCTCCTGGGGTATCGGCGAGGACCATTCGCAACCGTCTCCATGAAGCTGGGCTACGGTCCCGCACACCGTTAGGCCGTCTTCCGCTCACGCCCCAACATCGTGCAGCCCGCCTCCAGTGGTGTCGCGACAGGCGTGAATGGAGGGACGAATGGAGACGTGTCGTCTTCAGCGATGAGAGTCGCTTCTGCCTTGGTGCCAATGATGGTCGTATGCGTGTTTGGCGCCGTGCAGGTGAGCGCCACAATCAGGACTGCATACGACCGAGGCACACAGGGCCAACACCCGGCATCATCTACATCTACATCTACATCTACATCCATACTCCGCAAGCCATCTGACGGTGTGTGGCGGAGGGTACCTTCAGTACCTCTATCGGTTCTCCCTTCTATTCCAGTCTCGTATTGTTCGTGGAAAGAAGGATTGTCGGTATGCCTCTGTGTGGGCTCTAATCTCTCTGATTTTATCCTCATGGTCTCTTCGCGAGATATACGTAGGAGGGAGCAATATACTGATTGGCTCTTCGGTGAAGGTATGTTCTCGAAACTTTGACAAAAGCCCGTACCGAGCTACTGAGCGTCTCTCCTGCAGAGTCTTCCACTGGAGTTTATCTATCATCTCCGTAACGCTTTCGCGATTACTAAATGATCCTGTAACGAAGCGCGCTGCTCTCCGTTGGATCTTCTCTATGTCTTGTATCAACCCTATCTGGTACGGATCCCACACTGCTGAGCAGTATTCAAGCAGTGGGCGAACAAGTGTACTGTAACCTACTTCCTTTGTTTTCGGATTGCATTTCCTTAGGATTCTTCCAATGAATCTCAGTCTGGCAACTGCTTTACCGACAATCAACATTATATGATCATTCCATTTTAAATCACTCCTAATGCGTACTCCCAGATAATTTATGGTATTAACTGCTTCCAGTTGCTGACCTGCTATTTTGTAGCTAAATGATAAAAGGATCTATCTTTCTGTGTATTCGCAGCACATTACACTTGTCTACCATGCGTCAATTCGCTGCAGATCCTCCTGCATTTCAGTACAATTTTCCATTGTTACAACCTCTCGATACACCACAGCATCATCTGCAAAAAGCCTCAGTGAACTTCCGATGTCATCCACCAGGTCATTTATGTATATTGTGAATAGCAACGGTCCTATGACACTCCCCTGCGGCACACCTGAAATTACTCTTACTTCGGAAGACTTCTCTCCATTGAGAATAACATGCTGCGTCCTGTTATCTAGGAACTCCTCAATCCAATCACACAATTGGTCTGATAGTCCATATGCTCTTACTTTGTTCATTAAACGACTGTGGGGAACTGTATCGAACGCCTTGCGGAAGTCAAGAAACACGGCATCTACCTGTGAACCCGTGTCTATGGCCCTCTGAGTCTCGTGGACGAATAGCGCGAGCTGGGTTTCACATGACCGTCTTTTTCGAAACCCATGCTGATTCCTACAGAGTAGATATCTAGTCTCCAGAAAAGTCATTATACTCGAACACAATACGTGTTCCAAAATTCTACAACTGATCGACGTTAGAGATATAGGTCTATAGTTCTGCACATCTGTTCGACGTCCCTTCTTGAAAACGGGGATGACCTGTGCCCTTTTCCAATCCTTTGGAACGCTACGCTCTTCTAGAGACCTACGGTACACCGCTGCAAGAAGGGGGGCAAGTTCCTTCGCGTACTCTGTGTAAAATTGAACTGGTATCCCATCAGGTCCAGAGGCCTTTCCTCTTTTGAGCGATTTTAATTGTTTCTCTATCCCTCTGTCGTCTATTTCGATATCTACCATTTTGTCATCTGTGCGACAATCTAGAGAAGGAACTACAGTGCAATCTTCCTCTGTGAAACAACTTTGGAAAAAGACATTTAGTATTTCGGCCTTTAGTCTGTCATCCTCTGTTTCAGTACCATTTTGGTCACAGAGTGTCTGGACATTTTGTTTTGATCCACCTACCGCTTTGACATAAGACCAAAATTTCTTAGGATTTTCTGCCAAGTCAGTACATAGAACTTTACTTTCGAATTCATTGAACGCCTCCCGCATAGCTCTCTTCACACTACATTTCGCTTCGCGTAATTTTTGTTTGTCTGCAAGGCTTTGGCTATGTTTATGTTTGCTGTGAAGTTCCCTTTGCTTCCGCAGCAGTTTTCTAACTCGGTTGTTGTACCACGGTGGCTCTTTTCCATCTCTTACGATCTTGCTTGGCACATACTCATCTAACGCATATTGTACGATGGTTTTGAACTTTGTCCACTGATCCTCAACACTATCAGTACTTGAGACAAAACTTTTTGTGTTGAGCCAACAGGTACTCTGAAATCTGCTTTTTGTCACTTTTTCTAAACAGAAAAATCTTCCTACCCTTTTTAATATTCCTATTTACGGCTGAAATCATCGATGCCGTAACCGCTTTATGATCGCTGATTCCCTGTTCTGCGTTAACTTTTTCAAATAGTTCGGGTCTGTTTGTCACCAGAAGGTCTAATATGTTATCGCCACGAGTCGGTTCTCTGTTTAACTGCTCAAGGTAGTTTTCAGATAAAGCACTTAAAAAAATTTCACTGGATTCTTTGTCCCTGCCACCCGTTATGAACGTCTGAGTCTCTCAGTCTATATCCGGCAAATTAAAATCTCCACCCAGAACTATAACATGGTGGGGAAATCTACTCGAAATATTTTCCAAATTATCCTTCAGGTGCTCAGCCACAACAGCTGCTGAGCCAGGGGGCCTATAGAGACATCCAATTACCATGTCTGAGCCTGCTTTAACCGCGACCTTCACCCAAATCATTTCACATTTCGGATCTCCGTCAATTTCCTTCGATACTATTGCACTTCTTATCGCTATAAACACGCCTCCCCCTTCACTGTTCAGCCTGTCTCTGCGGTAAACATTCCAATCTGAGTTTAGGATTTCGTTACTGTTTACGTCTGGTTTCAGCCAACTTTCTGTCCCTAGTACTATATGGGTGTTGTGATCGTTTATTAATGAGAGCAGTTCTGGGACCTTTCTATAGACGCTCCTGCAGTTTACTATTAGCACTAGGGAGGGGATTCTCTAACCTAAAAATGGTGTGGGGAGCGATCTCCTACACTGGCCGTACACCACTGGTGATCGTCGAGGGGACACTGAATAGTGCACGGTACATCCAAACCGTCATCGAACCCATCGTTCTACCATTCCTAGACCGGCAAGGGAACTTGCTGTTCCAACAGGACAATGCACGTCCGCATGTATCCCGTGCCACCCAACGTCCTCTAGAAGGTGTAAGTCAACTACCCTGGCCAGCAAGATCTCCGGATCTGTCCCCCATTGAGCATGTTTGGGACTGGATGAAGCGTCGTCTCACGCGGTCTGCACGTCCAGCATGAACGCTGGTGCAACTGAGGCGCCAGGTGGAAATGGCATGGCAAGCCGTTCCACAGGACTACATCCAGCATCTCTACGATCGTCTCCATGGGAGAATAGCAGCCTGCATTGCTGCGAAAGGTGGATATACACTGTACTAGTGCCGACATTGTGCATGCTCTGTTGCCTGTGTCTATGTGCCTGTGGTTCTGTCAGTGTGATCATGTGATGTATCTGACCCCAGGAATGTGTCAATAAAGTTTCCCCTTCCTGGGACAATGAATTCACGGTGTTCTTATTTCAATTTCCAGGAGTGTATATCGCAAAGCAGTAAGATCCCTTGGCTTTCGGATTGGCAGTATTCTACAGCCATTTCTAGGCGCAACTAAATGACGAAAGGCAGCGCGTTTTAGTTATCAAGTAATGTCTTCATCAATTACTTCAGTTTTAATGTAACCTACTAGTAATTGCTAATGTCTGATATTAACATAAAATGGATTCCGTAGACAGAGAAAGAACCTATTCTTGGGCAAATACTTCCATTTTGACCAAAAGGAATTAAATGATCTTAAAGCACATGTGTTACAGCAGCGGTATGAAGAAAATGATAGTAATAATGACGGCAATAATCGAATTATCCGGTAACTTCACACTTTACAGTGGATTTTCTCGAACTAAGAAGTTTCCTGAATTAGTGAAAATTTCAAAATGGCTTCACATCGAGGCTGTGATGCCTAGAAGAAGACTCTTTACATCTTTGTGACGTGAGAATAGCATAATCTCCGCGTCAGAAGCATTTTTAATGTCTGTTCATAGGTTGCCAATAATTTCTGGTCACACAGGCACACATCTTACTGTTGGTGAGTAAGCAATTGACACTTAAGCTATATTCGTGGACGTTAAAGAAGAACGATAGGAGTGCAGTTCGATTGTCGCTCAGGCACAAAAATTTGTATCCTTATTTTAGATTCAAACACCTAGAAGCTGGTATGAAAAACCGATACGTAACATTTGATTTTACTTAGTTAACAATCCGATTACGTGTTGGGTTCGTACCTCTGTCACAGAACTTCACATCATGCACTTCATCTTTAAATGCATACACACTTTGTTACTTCTAAATGGAGGTATATCAGACGTCTTTCGTGCTGAGTTAACAGGGATGAAAGGGTCTTGATAGGAGACACGGTTTATTACAAAAACTGTCGTCTTTTATTTTCAAGTTTAGATTTGGTTACTGATATTGGCGAAAAGTTCGGTAATTCATGCCTCTTCACGGCTAATCAGCAATAAGATATGATTAGATAAGATTAGGTTAGATTAACACTTCATCATGAATACGACTTTTCGTAATGATGTGGAACGTGTCATTTTTATGATTGATTTCTTTACATATCGGCATTCAATTTCTTTACAATAATTTTCTACCCTCTCTCTCATTCTTTTTTATCTTTACTTCTCTCTCTCTCTCTCTCTCTCTCTCTCTCTCTCACACACACACACACACACATTCTTTTTTTATTTTTATTTGTTTGGTGTGCCCGACTATCGGCGAGGCACGAAAACGTCGGTGAATGAATTTCTTAGTTTTGAGTACAGTTACGAAAGAAATATAAAAACAACTATGAGAGTTACTGATTTATGATGCTTAGTTTGCAGTCAGTTCTAAGTATTATTAGTAACTACGCTCCAGTCCCTAAACCTAGTTACAGAAATGCGAATCAGACGCATTACGTATTTCAGGCCGTAGCAGCCGCGTCTTTGAGAGGCCAGCTATGATCACTTCCCAGTCCGCTGTAGGATCACATCGGTACGTCTTCTTCCTGCTAGTACTGTAACTGAGATTTGGCAACAAGGCAACGTATGTTTGGCAACTCTGTGATCGACGATTATTTCCTGGTGTGCACGGAAGCCTCACAGTTCACTTCTTTTTCCTGTCATTTCCATTGAATAATCTGAGTTATTATCGCTTGAGGGGTAACAAAAGATTGTAAATTTACGGTTTTCAGCCCAGGAAAGTCGTAGCATGTAGAAATCGCAACTAATCTCGTCCTTTAAACAGCGGTTTAGGAGATCTAGCCACTATTAGCCTCATAAGAAGTAAGCACATTACATAACTCTTCGCTAGCTCTGTGGTGACGTGCGTAACTTTGAAACAGCGTCTGTTATGGTTCGCGGTTCCAGCCTTCCTGAATGCAAGGTTTTTGTCCCTTCTGTGAAAGATCTACAAGCAGTCAGATCAAACATCAATAGGAAATCGCAAGAAAATGCTTTTAGCTCATAGTGCAGTGGTGAAAAGTTTACATACTGCACAACTCTTTCCGCTGCTGACAAGCAAATTTTGGGTTTCTAGAAATACATAACTTTATTTATGAAATGCACATTTGCATACCTGTTGAGTATGACACAGTATACCAATTAAACACAGACCCAAACGACATCTAAGTGAGTAGTATTTTACTAATTCGTGCCGATAGAGGCACGCTTGTGTACAGATACTCAGTTTTATCAAATCAGACTTTCGTCGTAAGGTTATCGTGGGTAGTTTTATTTCATTTCTTATAATACAGTGCACAATTTTCGTAAGGTTTCTTTTAGTGTTGTTAAACCAATACTAAACATGAGAGAGAAATTAATCATCAACGATATATGCGAATTCTATGACGTTATCTACACTCCTGGAAATGGAAAAAAGAACACATTGACACCGGTGTGTCAGACCCACCATACTTGCTCCGGACACTGCGAGAGGGCTGTACAAGCAATGATCACACGCACGGCACAGCGGACACACCAGGAACCGCGGTGTTGGCCATCGAATGGCGCTAGCTGCGCAGCATTTGTGCACCGCCGCCGTCAATGTCAGCCAGTTTGCCGTGGCATACGGAGCTCCATCGCAGTCTTTAACACTGGTAGCATGCCGCGACAGGGTGGACGTGAACCGTATGTGCAGTTGACGGACTTTGAGCGAGGGCGTATAGTGGGCATGCGGGAGGCCGGGTGGACGTACCGCGAATTGCTCAACACGTGGGGCGTGAGGTCTCCACAGTACATCGATGTTGTCGCCAGTGGTCGGCGGAAGGTGCACGTGCCCGTCGACCTGGGATCGGACCGCAGCGACGCACGGATGCACGCCAAGACCGTAGGATCCTACGCAGTGCCGTAGGGGACCGCACCGCCACTTCTCAGCAAATTAGGGACACTGTTGCTCCTGGGGTATCGGCGAGGACCATTCGCAACCGTCTCCATGAAGCTGAGCTACGGTCCCGCACACCGTTAGGCCGTCTTCCGCTCACGCCCCAACATCGTGCAGCCCGCCTCCAGTGGTGTCGCGACAGGCGTGAATGGAGGGACGAATGGAGACGTGTCGTCTTCAGCGATGAGAGTCGCTTCTGCCTTGGTGCCAATGATGGTCGTATGCGTGTTTGGCGCCGTGCAGGTGAGCGCCACAATCAGGACTGCATACGACCGAGGCACACAGGGCCAACACCCGGCATCATGGTGTGGGGAGCGATCTCTTACACTGGCCGTAAACCACTGGTGATCGTCGAGGGGACACTGAATAGTGCACGGTACATCCAAACCGTCATCGAACCCATCGTTCTACCATTCCTAGACCAGCAAGGGAACTTGCTGTTCCAACAGGACAATGCACGTCCGCATGTATCCCGTGCCACCCAACGTGCTCTAGAAGGTGTAAGTCAACTACCCTGGCCAGCAAGATCTCCGGATCTGTCCCCCATTGAGCATGTTTGGGACTGGATGAAGCGTCGTCTCACGCGGTCTGCACGTCCAGCACCAACGCTGGTGCAACTTTACAGTGCAACTTTACAGTGGATTTTCTCGAACTAAGAAGTTTCCTGAATTAGTGAAAATTTCAAAATGGCTTCACATCGAGGCTGTGATGCCTAGAAGAAGACTCTTTACATCTTTGTGACAGTCTGACAATGTATATGCAGTTTATTGATTACATGCATGTAGAAAACTTATTCTGAGTTAAAGTTGGCAAACAAGGTTTGAATAAGAATAAACTTTCCACTACTAGATGACAGCTAATGTAGAAAATACTTTTCTGACTATTTTGGTACGATGCGCTCTCCCCATACATAATACAAAAGCCTCGTGATGCATCTGCTGCCTGGCCGTCTATTACACCTGAAAAGAACAAAATGTCGCAGAAATTAGCCATTTTTCCACATGCGGCTATTTTGGGTTGAGAAGTGAAGGGAATTATGTTCAAAGTTCCATTAAATTTGTAGCTTCAGCAGACAGCAGATTTGCATTGTAAGAAATGTAGCAGTGAATGTAATAGAACTCGCGAGGTCTTATCTACGATGCGCTGCAATTACCGTGACGCTACTACCTGTCATCTAGCTGCAGCACCTCCAGAAGTCAACAACAATTCCTCCAGAATTTCCGCGTTACACAGTGCTGTGAGATAATGCATACGGCCGGATCTAGACGTCTAAGAGACAGACAGTTACAGCTTTTCTTTTGCACTGCAGGACGTTTTCAACAAACAGATAGCGCAATAGCGTAGCTCAAATGGAAAGGAACACTACCTATTTCTGCATCCTACACTGTTGGCAGTTCTGTGTAAGTGGCAGTTACGTGATTTTATTTCGGTGATTACAAAATAGAGTCGAATGTATGCACTGGGTAGCCTAGGTAGCTAGTTCATGGCGATTCGGTCAACCAAGTAAATGAATGTACTGAACATGCTGCAAACCACTACATGGAGCCTGTGTGTCGGAATTCTCATCGAGTGTGCCGCAACGGTGTTATGATAGAAAAATATGTAAAAGAGAAGAGGATCTGGTGGTCTATTGGATTGCTGATAGTAGCTTATGATGATGGTCTGGGTTCGATTCCAACTTCTGCTGCTGATTTTTAACAGGGAGAGACAGATTCTATTCTCTTTTGGCTATGCCAAGTGAAGAAAGTATAATGGCATTGTGGTCTGAAATTCACATTAAACATGATATTCCTTCTCTACCAAATAGACGTTAGGCTGAACCAAAATAAAGTCAGGAGTGGCGAAATGTGGGAACTCTATCACCAGTAACCTTTCTTATACTAGTTATTTATTTCTACTGACGAAACAAACGCTTTGTAGGGTCACAGGACCCTTATTCCATCTTTTATTTGAGCTTCTGTATGCCGATAAAACTGGTTCTGAAATTGGAATGCAACTCAGACCGCCCTTAACGCGGACTTTGATCCCTTCGTGACAATACAGCTAGACTGCAGATTCCTCAACATATCCACATATTGCGCGTGAATGGGTTCGAATACTGGCCCGGCACTAAAGGTTTCATTATGTATTATCAAGCTCTAGTATGAGAACACCTATCTGCTGGTGGATAATAATTTTGATATTTAATACATTTTCATTCGTTGTGAACACTAACGATATCTGACGTTATTGACTCCCAGTGAGACACAGAACTATTTGAGAGATCACTGTAAGATCAAGGATGTTCTTCCGAGCTGCTGGTCGAGAAAAATTCGGTAGCTGACGTCTCTTTGTGTGTAGTCAACAACGGTATATGTGGGGTTCGATTCCCAGTCAGCACTGAACTCTTCGTCATATTATTTCTAGTTCAAACATGCTCACACGTCGCTGCTGATGTAATAAATCCATATTTAACCTTAGTTTTTCTTAGAATATAACAGCGATAGGTTCCGGGTTGGAGTCCTGTGAAAGAATATATTAGTGTCTCGTCTCGTCATTTCAGTTAAAATATCTAGCTACTGCCGAGAAAATCCGATATGTCATAGTTGATTGTGCTTCGATAACAATCCGAGTAGGTTCTGGGTTAGAATCCCTGTCCAACACAAAGCTTTACCTGACGACATTTCAAGTAAGTTACTTGTGAAGAAGCAATATTTAACATCTCTCGTAGTTCGTTAACAGAGACAACAGATGCTGGGTAGGAATTCGCGTCCGTTAAAAATGTTTAAGTTATGTAATTTAAAGTTGATATTTGCTAATTAATACCGTCTAAAATCGAGGTATATCACTCTCTGTATGCCTAGTCAGGAATGACTGTTAGTTTCCGTCAGTCACGAAATCTTAGTCTGCGTAACCTGGGTTTGAATCCATATGCGGAACGAGACGGTTCGTCGGGTCGTTTGAAGTTCATCCATATTCTCAACTATCTGCTCGTGAATAACTTAAATTTTTAATGTCCTTTTGTGTTAAATAACAAGTACGGTATGTTACTTTGAAGAGGAAATTATGAATACGACGAACTTACTACGTGCATTACCTATCTGACGAAATAATGAGAGTGGTAACATTTCAGGTATGTCATTTATTGAAAGGACAGTCTTATCTGTGATCAGGTGTTCCATGATATTTGTAATATCGTGGTATTACTTTACATCTTGAGTTATTGCGATACAGAGCTGAGTTTTCTAGTGGTGACTTGTTGGAGCCATTTCCAATAGTCAAAAGACTATACCAAGGAGCGATTAGAGGACGTGCTAGACAGCTGCGTTATGTGGGTTGCATGTGAATCAGGCGAAATGCAATTCAGGTCGTTCGGATACTTTTGAGCACGACTGTACAAGAGCCAAGAGGGAATAATAAGAGAGGACGATCAAGAACGAAGTGCACGGATTAAAAAGGGTGTGAGACTGGGATATAGTATTTCGTCTGTACTGTTCAATGTACATCGAAGAAGCAACGATGGAAATAAAAAAAAGGTTTAGGAGTGGAATTAAGATTCAAGGTGATAGGATATCAATGATACGACTCGCTGATGACATTGCTGTGCTGAGGGAAAATGGAGAAGAATTACATGATCTGCTGAATGGAATGAACAGTCTAATGAGTACAGAGTGTGGACTGAGAGTGAATCGAAGAAAGATGACAGTAATGAGAAGTAGCAGAAACGAGAACAGCGAGAAATTTGATTGATGGTCACGAAGCATATGAAGTTAAGGAATTCTACTATGTAGGCAGCGCCTAAGGCGCTGCAGTCATGCACTGTGCGGCTGGTCCCGGCGGAGGTTCGAGTCCTCCCTCGGGCATGGGTGTGTGTGTTTGTCCTTAGGATAATTTAGGTTAAGTAGTGTGTCAGCTTCCTGGCTAAGAGAAGTCTACTAGAATCAAACATAGGCCTTAATTTGAGGAAAAATTTTCTGAGACCTTAATCTGAGGAAAAATTTTGTGAGAATGTACGTCTTGAGTACAGAATTGTATGATGATGAAACATGGACTGTGGGAAAACCGAAACAAAAGAGAATCGAAATATTTGAGATGCGGTGGTGCAGTCTAATGATGAAAATTAGGTGGACTGATAAGGTAAGGAATGAGGAGGTTCTGCGCAGAATCGGCGAAGAAATGATAATGGACAGGAAGATAGGACATTTGTTAAGATAAAGAATAAAGACTTCCATGTCCGCCCTCGTGGTCTCCCGGTAGCGTTCTCGCTTCCCGAGCACGGGGTCCCGGGTTCGATTCCCGGTGTGGTCAGGGATTTTTCCTGCCTCGAGATGACTGGGTGTTGTTGTGTCGTCTTCATCATCATCCCCATTACGGTCGGAGGAAGGCAACGGCAATCCACCTCCATTAGCACCTTGCCTAGTAAGGCGGTGCGGGTCTCCCGCATTGTTCCCCTACGCTCTGTAAAGAAGCATGGGACTTCATTTCCATTTTTTTCAATGACTTCCATGGTACTAGAGGAGACTGTAGAGGGCAAAAGATGTAGAGTAAGGCAGAGATTGGACTACATCCAGCAAATAATTGAGGACTTAGGTTGCAAGTCCTACACTGTGATGAAGAGGATGGCACAGGAGCCGTATCAAAGCATTCAGAAGAAAAAAAAAAAAAAAAAAAAATGCGACTCTGATTTTGTCTCGGTCTAAAAAATTTTGAACCATTGATATGTAGACATTGATGAATAGATAGTAGCTTAATATATACTGGTTTCTGAGCCGTGATTACGGTATCTTTGATAAAAGTAACGTTTCTTACGATGCGTAAAGTCTGTGTATGGCAGCTGAATGAATATAGGGTTCCCATCCTGAATGCTTCACATCGTCACAATAATTTGAGCCTTAATCCACAGTAGCTTCATAGTTTTCCTACCTGTTTTTGGTTTCTCGATTAGCTCCAGAAAGTCGTACATATAGGGTGGTCAGAACCAGCCGGAAAAGCTTGTGACTGTGTTTCATCATAGGCTGTGCTGAGAAATTACTGTTAAGAAAAATTTCGCCACTTTGTGTCGTTTCCGAATTAATCAGCACTGCAGTTAGTCAATGAGGCCGTTGCGTGCGCAGATTCAAGCGGCCCGCCACATACGGTGACGCCTAACGTGCGCTTCGTTTGGTTTCCTGTAACGGAACAAGGGAGCGATAGAAAAAAAGTGGACTTAGGACCATGAGGTCGAGCGAGTACATAAAGGCGCGGTTAAATAACTATAGATCCCTTAGGTTGGCAACAGCACTGGCGGTGGTAGTGTCAGGCCGATTTTCCGCCGCCCGAGGGAAGCTTTATAACGACGAGCCGATGTAGTCGATTTACGCGCGACCCCGGGGATGGTTGCTCTCTCTCTGTCTCTCAGTGATCGGGTGTCTAGAGGTTTGTGTGGCGATGGTGGGTAGTAAAGACCGTGACGTGGTGGCCGATAAAATCCTTGGCTCGCTGCTTCAATTGAATCTTTGAGCGGGTTACGTGATGTCCTGTGTCGGACGGTCAGTGGAAATTGCCCTATTTCGGTGTGAGCTTGGGCACCTACTTGCACTTGGATGCGGGTTATTCAAATGAATCCTTTGTTCACTGTAGTGCCAGGATCGTTTTCTGTCATCTAATTCCAAAGGACTGAACACCAGGGTGACTGGTGAATATACTCAGCCGATTGCAGCCGTTGATTGAGCTTGTGTTCTTTCTGGGAATGATGGTGACCTTTCAGTCACAATCCAAGCCGTTATAGTTGACGTGTGAACAGGTAGTTCTCGTACTTGCTATGCTCGTTATCCTTCGTCGTCTGTAAAACAGTTTTTGTGAACGTTTGAAGTGATTACATTAATGTCATCTTACTGTGCAGTTTTGACTATTAAAGCCTATTGCCTCAGTTCGACCGTGCTAACTGGCGTCATCTAAATTAAGCAGTACGTAACGAGATTTCAACTCACCACTCACCTTCTCCAATTTTTTTCAGTGCCTTTTGGTGTTGTATTTTTTTTTTCTAAAATTGTTAACGAGTAATTTATATGTTACAATATAGCTTCAGCTTTATACTGTGAGTTCCGCTAAAAGGGTCTTGAGTGAAATAAATGGTTGGTCCTATTGTGGTTGCTCACTCTGTTAACAGTACTAAGGCGAGAGCCTAAAAACTCAGCTGGCAAACAATGTTGAGAGACGCTTTGGCCCTACATGGGCACCTTGTCTGCACGACCAACTGACTGTAATTTATGTAAACTTGTCAACCGCCTATTTCCTTGGGTTGCTTGTTTTTTCCAGTTACATGCGATCTGTTTCACTCGCCAGTGGATGTAGGATGTTAACTGACCGTTAATCCTTTTATTTTATTTTTTTTATCTGAACACCTGTGTTAAGGCTTGGATTCAATGTCAAGATCTCAGAAACTTTTCCTTAAGATTCTTTTCATGCTTCCTTCACTAGTAAATTAAATTCTAGTGCTAACTGTTGACATTTTTTACATCTTTTTGCTATGGCAATAAAGTGGTTTATATTTCATTAAATTTGTTATTAAAATTACGGCCCCATATTCTACCATTCAACACCAGCTCCCCTATCACATTTCAACAGCAGTACGGATCGATCCGGAGTCATCGGCTGAGCAGTGTCTCGCGTTATAGTCTATGCTATGAGACCAACTGACACTAATTGTGAAATTGCCTGACAGATTAAAACTGTGTGCCGGACCGAGACTCGAACTCGGGACCTTTGCCTTTCGCGGGCAACTGCTCTACCAAGGAAGGAGACGAGGTACTGACAGAATTGAAGTCGTGCTTGGGTAGCTCAGTTGGTAGAGCACTTGCCAGCTAAAGGCAAAGGTCTCGAGTTCGAGTCTCGGTTCTGCACACAGTTTTAATCTGTCAGGAAGTTTCATATCAGCGCACACTCCGCTGCATAGTGAAAATCTCATTCTGACACTAATTGTATCCGGCAAGCCGCTTGAATTTTCGTGTGAAATGGCACGATTTCCTAACTTCACTGCTAATTAACTCGGAAAAGGCACAACGTGTCGAATTTTTTTCTTAAAAAATATTTCTCAGTGCAACTCACCCTGCAACATTCTTAACAAGACTTTTAGTATGTTTATGACCACCCTCGAAAACCGTTCGTTCCTAGACTTCATTTCTGACGTGGTAGACCTTGTGAATTGCATTGAAGCGCCAAAGAAACTGGTATTGGCATACGTATTCAAATACAGAGATATGTGAACAGGCAGAATACCGTGCTATATACGCCTATATAAGACAACAATCGTCTGGTGCAGTTCATAGACCCGTTACTGCTGCTACGATGGTAGGTTATCGAGATTTGTGTGAGTCTGAACGTGGTGTTATAGTCGGCTCACGAGCGATGGGACACAGCATCTCCGAAGTAGCGATAAAGTGGAGTTATCCTGTACGACCATTTCAGGAGTGCACCCTTAATATCAGGAATGCGGTAAAACATCAAATCTCCGACGTCGCTGTGGCCGGAAAAAGATCCTGCAAGAACGCGACAAACGATGACTGAAAAGAATCGTTCAACGTGACAGAAGTGCAACCCTTCCTCAAATTGCTGCAGATTTCAGTGCTGGGCCATAAACACGTGTCAGTGTGCGAACCATTCAACGTAACATCATCGATATCGGATTTCGGAAACAAAGGCGCGTTCTTGTACCCTTGATTACTGCACGACACAAAGCTTTACGCCTCGCCTGGGACCGTCAACACCGACATTGGACTGTTGACTGAAAACATGTTGCCTGGTCGGAAGAGTCTCGTTTCAAATTGTACCGTGCGGGTGGACGTGTACGGGTATGGAGACAACGTCATGAGTTCATGGACGCTGCATGTCAGCAAGTGTAACGCCGGAAATGCATATCCTTCTATTTCCATCTATTGTACTATAATTTTTTTACTTGTTTTGTTACCTCAAGATATGACATTTCTGTCTCTTTATATATTTATATTGCAATTGTTTTACTGTTTGTATATATATTTATGCATTTATGTCGATGTACAATTGGTTGTTTTGTAAATATTATTTGTATTTTTACGCTGCGTCTTGCCTAGGGAAAACTATGCTATCGAACGAATACGTCGATAGGTCGTGTGGAGAACCAGAGTGTTTAGGATCTTTGGTAGTGTTAACTCTGCCGCGTGGTGCGCGGGCTGAGCAGAGAGAGTCTGGCTGGGGTAGTGCAGTGGAGCAGGTGTGTTGTGGGACGCTCCCGCGAGTTGCCGTGCTTTCGGGGTTTGGCAGCATGTAATTGCGCTCGACTCGCGATGATAGTTTCTGACATGGTGTCGCAGACGGGAAGCATTAGCTGGCGCACATCAAGAGCCCGTTTCGCCTGGTGACCGTGTCGAGAAGAAGGCGCGCCAACATCCAGCTTCTGCAACAGCGACGGCCGACAATGAGTGACTGTCGCCACCTCCTCGATCGACGGCTTCAAACCTTCAAACAACCAGCAAGGAAGACTGGAAGCACGTAAAGTTTTAGAACCTTCAGTTGCCATGCATCTAGTGCTAATTATATGTGTAATAACCTTTTTTTTCAGTTACTATAGTAATTGTCCTTAGGACTGGCGACTGTAATTTCCCCCAAATCTCAAATATCTAATTACCGATAGTTGATTGTTAACGTAATGGCCGCACATTTACTTTCTTTATTAACTTTACCCCTTTTTCAAAATTAATTTCCACCAGTTTCATTTGCAATTTTCCTTTCATTTAGATGTAACCCTTTCCTCCCTCTTACCGACAGATTAACTTCGGTGACGATTGCTTTTCCCAAATTTCCATTAGGTACACGCGGTTTAATTTTTCACTGTCATTAAGGTCGATAAGTGAGGGGGAGGTTACACAAGGTGAGGATTCAAGCTGGCGGAGGCTCTGTAATGGTTGGGGTGCGTGCAGTTGGAGTGATATGGGACCCCTGATACGTCTAGACACGACTCTGACAGGTGAAACATACAGAAGCCTCCTGTCTGCTACAGAGTGGGTCCAGGAACTCTCCACTGAGTTTAAACACTTCCGCTGTCCACGAAACTCCCCAGACATGAACATTATTGAACATATTTGGGATGTCTTGTAACGTGCTGTTCAGAAGGGATTTCTGCCCCGTCATTCTTTTACGGATTTATGGACAGCTCTGCAGGATTCATGGTGTCAGTTCCCCCCTGCACTACTTCAGACATTTTCCGAGTCCATGACACGTCGTGTTGCTGCACTTCTGCGTGCTCACATTGGCCCTACACTATATTAGGCAGGCCGCGCGGGGTGGCCGAGCGGTCTGTGGCGCCATGTCACAGACTTCACGGCCCCTCCCGCCGGAGGTTCGAGTCCTCTCTCGGGCATGGGTGTGTGTGTTGTTCTTAGCATAAGTTAGCTTAAGCAGCGTGTAAGGCCAGGGACCGTTGAGCTCAGCAGTTTGGTCCCTTAGAAATTCACATATGTTTGAACATTCCTGATATTAGGCAGGTGTGCCATTTTCTTCGGCTCTTCGGTGTAATTTCCATGCTCAGAAAGGCTTAACTTGTATTCAGTTCAGGGACATAAAATTGGAGAACTCCATTTGTTATAACAGTACACATACAATCCTAAGGGCTAACGTCAGGCTTTACAGTGATAGCCCCTTCTAGGGCTACACTTAGTTACTGTTAGCTTACCAATGTGCACACAGCACTATGTAATGTTGGTTTCCGGAAGCTGGTGGTACCTGTTCATTAATGAAATTGATTGCTAAGAAATGTGTAATGCTTGACGCATGCTCTGACGCCTGTAGTTTGCATTTAATTCACACAGAAAACTGTTAAACTGTATGTAATAATGATTAACAAGTTATTAGTAGAATATATAGAGATAATAAAAAGAAAACATTTGTCAGAACTTGATATTGTACGTGTGAAAGCGTCGAGCAATAAGAATTGGTAGGATATTTGGCAAGAACAACTTGGTACAACAGAGAAATTTGGGAAATTAGCGAAATCCGAAAGCAAGAAGCATTTTGCGACACCGCCTTCTCCTAGTTCCGCTCAGTCGAGTCACGAGCGTTTTTCTGCGCTCGTTTCTATTCATCATGGTCAGTTTTTAAGTCGTTTCCTTAGTAGGCTTTTCACTATCGTGAAAAAAAGAAAAAGAAAAAAAGTAAAGAAAACAGGAAAGCAGAGACGCAATTGTTACAGCAATATTAGAGCCATCTGTTGGCTGTTCTTGTATTGAATATTTTTTTAACTATAAAATAAGACAAGAAATGTTAGTGTTGCGTAAAACATAGAATTAAAATTGTTTAATCTTAAATAAAGATCTGTATTGTGTGCCACATACAGAAATACTTTATCATATATACAGGCTTAAATCGAGTGATCAGGTAGCCATACTCAATGTGAAAGCGGAAAACTGAACAGTCCAAGCGAGGAGAATACAAGACATCACACTGGACTACATTCCCCATTCATCTCCGAAACCGAGGAGGTGCTGTAGGCCTACGATTAATGCTGACAGAATCACTGCGCAAGTTACATTAGCGTAGCTTTGTTCTTTAAAATAAATGAGAGACGTCGACTAAATCTGCATCATCACTTACGGTAACACGTCAGCTTCGTTACTACCACGCCTACGGACGTGTCCAGCGTGCAGGATTGACAACTTACATAATTCACTCCAAATTTTTCGAAACAGACGGTATATAAATCTTAACTGTTTCTAATGAATCTCGTGTACGAATTTCTTATTTAGTCACGGAGCACAATCTATGTTCCTTTATGCCCATCTTCAGTCATACGATTAATATGTATGATTGGATTGTTTGGGGGAAGAGACCAGACAGCGAGGTCATCGCTCTCATCGGATTAGGGAAGGACGGGGAAGGAAGTCGGCCGTGCCCTTTCAAAGGAACCAACGCGGCATTTGCCTGGAGCGATTTGGGGAAATCACGGAAAACCTAAATGAGAATGGCCGAATGCCCGAATGCGAGTCCAGTGTACTAACCACTGCGCCACCTCTGTCGGTTAATGTGTCTGACTGGGAGTTTATATGAGAGTTGGGAATGTAGGTTCTGATTCCATTTTGTGAACGTATCCGTTTAATTTTTTCTTGCTGGATCCAATTGCAGTGTTGTGTTGGTTTTTCTGTTTTTATGTTGTTTCCAGAGTGACAGAGTGATTTTTAGAGTTCCGTACCTCAATCGTTAAAATGGAACCGTTATAGAATCGCGACGTTGCTCGTGTTTCTGTCTGACCGTCTGTTGAGAACCCTTTTTCTCAGGAACAGGTAAAGGCGTCGAGATAAATTTACAGCAGATACTAAGGTGTACGGCCCCTTGGCACTGTGAAAAATGCAAATGTCTAAGTTAATGCCATGTCACTTATTTTGATAAGTGCAGACTCACCAATCAAATCGTATAGATGAACTTGCAATACACATTTCGGGCCTTTCTGTGTAGCGGTAAAGTGCGTGCCTCCAAACAAAGAGGTCACGGGATCAAATCTCCGTCGGACCACCGTTGTTTTCAGTCTTCGGTTTAACCTAGGTTTCACCTCTGATCGATGTGAGTGTAAGGAGTAGCCAGAAACTACATTAGGTTCGGAATCCACGTTAAACTTGAACTGTCCCTGTCTCCAGTTGCATAATTGGAGTAGTCTAGGAACATGCAAGTCGCCGAAGTGATGTCCAATAGAAAGGCTTGCACAATGTCAGTTAGACAGGTAGATGTGATATACTCGTACATGTATAGACAATCAAATGATTACAGTTTCAGAAAAACTGCATTGATTATTCAAGAGAAAGAGCTCCTCAAATTGAGCAAGTCACTAATGTCTTTGTCCACCTCAGGCCCAGACGCAAGCAATTATTCGGCTTGGCCTTAGTTGATAGAGTTGCAGCATGTCCCCCAGAGGTATATGTACCAAATTCCTACCAATTGGCGCGTTATATCGTCAAAATCACGATCTGGTTGGGGAGCCCTGCCCATAAAGCCCCGAACATTCTCAGTTGGGGGAGAGATAAGGCGAACTTTCTGGTCATGTTAGTGTTTGGCAAACACGAATACAAGCAGTAGAAACTCTCTCCGTGTGAAGACGTACATTACCTTGCTGAAATGCAGTCCCAGGATGGCTTGGCGTGAAGGGCAACATAACGGGGCTTACATATATCGTCGACGTACCGCTGTACTATCTTTCAAATTCTAAAAGTGGCAGGACTAAAAGACAGGGAGCAAAAGGCTATTTAAAATTTGCATGAAAAACACATGGCAGTTATAAGAGACTATGGGCACAAAAGGGAAGCAATGGTTGGGAAGGGAGTGAGACAGGGTTGCAGCTAATTCCCGATGTTATTCAATTTGTATATTGAGCAAGCAGTAAAGGAAACAAAAGAAAAATTTGGACTAGGAATTACAGTTCAGGGAGAATGAATAAAAACTTTGAGATTTGCCGATGACGTTTTAATTCTGTCAGAGACGGCAAAGGACGATGAAGAGCAATTGATAGAAATGGACAGTGTCTTGAAAGGAGGATATAAGATGAAAATCAACAAAAGCTAAACGAAGATAATAGAATGTAATCGAATTAAATCAGGTGTTGCTGAGGGAATTAGATTAGGAAATGAGACACTTCAAATAGTAGATGAGTTTTGCTATTTCGACAACAAAATAAGTGTTGGTGATGATTGTAGAGAGGATATGAAATGTAGACTGACTGTGACAGGGAAAGCGTTCCTGAAGAAGAGAAATTTGTTAACATCGAGTACAGATTTAAGTGTCAGGTAGTCTTTTCTGGAAGGATTCGAATGGAGTGTAGCCATGTGTGGCAACGAAACATAGACAATAAACAGTTTAGACAAGAAGAGAAAAGAAGCTTTCGAAATCTGGTGCTACAGAAGAATTCTGAAAATTAGATGGGTAGATCACAAAACTAATGAGGCGGTACTGAATAGAATCGGGGAGAAGAGGCATTTGTGGCACAACTTGGCCAAAAGAAGTTATCGTTTGATAGGATGCATTCTGAGGCATCAAGAGATCACTAATTTGGTACTAGAGGGAAGCGTGGACGGTAAGTCGTAGAGGGAGACCAAGAGATGAACACGGTAAGTGGATTCAGTAGGATGTAGGTTCCAATAGTTACTCAGAGATGAAGAGGTTTGCACAGGACAGAGCAGCATGGAGAGTTACTTCAAACCAATCTTTGGACTGAAGATCACAACAGTAATAACACGGCTACCCTGTAAGGGTGACATGGATGACAACCAAAGGGGTCCTGCTATGAAAAGGAATGAGGCGCCGGAGCATCAGGAAAAGCTGTAGGACCACATGGCGGGTGACAGTAAGTATGGTGTCGCATCACTGTCTAGGCCGGCCCAGAGACGTATTCATTGGTCATCGGGTGTCATTGGAAAGCGAGACACACCAGTGAAGGCAATTCTGCTCCAGTCACTGAGATTACAGGTACAAGTGTCTCGAGATGCTCCGGATAACGGTGCGACGCTGACCTGACTGTCACCCGCATACCGCCCGACAACAACGAGTGGTGGTTTGCTTTGTCATTTCTGTACGTGGCAGGCTCCCTCTGGTTGCCCTTACAGCATAAGCCTGTCAATAAATGCCAAGCAGAATAACTGCTTGCGCAAGGGCCAGGGGGTGGACCAACGCGTTATTTAGTTGCTCAATTTGTGAAGCTCTTTCTCTTGAATAAATCATATAATTTTCCTGAAATAGTGATCAAATATTTGTCTACACGTGTATATCACATCTACTGATTTCTGGCCTATTCGAATAATTCCTTGGCGGTGCGTCTTCCTTTTGCCTTAGAGCAGGGGCGGGCAGGAATTCTGCACGTGTGCGGTGCACATGCACGTGTGCAGTTAACAGGTGTTCTGCGCGCACACAGGGGCAAGCTGGCCACCCGCCTCTCACCCCTCCCCACCATACCGTCTCTCCGCTTCTTCCCCTGTAATGCGTTTTGTTTCTTGGCCTGCTTTATTAAATGAAGGAATAAGGTTAGTAGGAGTGCTTGAAAGTAATCATGGTTTGAAAGAGTACCTATTACCTACGATACGTTTTGTTTAATTATCACAGGTGGAGTTTACAATACGTTTAATGTCTGGAACAAAATTTCTACATACAGGCAAACGCAAACAGTTACGTAAATTTTCATTACTGATGTTTGCTCTTTACCGAGACTTATTAATTTTCATAACAGAAAAAAATCTGTCACAAAAGTATGTCGAGCTCAACATTGACTATCTTCGTGGCTTCACGATGGAGACGAGGAAACTCTTGCCGTGGAAAGTCGTGATAAAGATCTATTACGCGTCTTGCCAAAAGGAACTTGTCCCTCAGACGAGAATTACACTGTAGATCTATTAATTCCATTTGTAAACTGAGATGAATATCATCTACAGAAACCAGATTCTCTCGAGAACTATTCAAAACCTTGGGATAAGTAAGTTATATCCCCAAATCGCTTGAGAAATTCCTCTTTTATTGCACTAAGAACGGCAACATACTGAAATTTATTATAATTTCGTTCAATATTAAACTTCCGCTCACCAGCGAGAATACTGTCACATATTATACATTTCCAATTTTCACGTTTTTCCACAGAGAACAAATGATTATCCCATTCCTTTTTAAAAGATAGCAAATCTCCGATTCTCCGTCTCCTTGATTCACTCTGCATTTTCCGGTTACTGAAATACAACGTTCACTATGTAGTGGTAGCTTCGCTTCAACGTCCGCAGCTTAGCCTGGTACTACACTGCCGCAACCTGCAGGCTGTCGGCACTGTCCCGTTCGGCGATTGCACGCGTGCAGCACACGTGCAGCGCTGTGTGCTCATGAGCCGCGTGCAACGTTTGCCCGCCCCTGCCTTAGAGTGTATTATTATTATCATCTACACCCATAATTAACCTCAGAGTGCGAATGCTACTCACACTTCTCCCAGGTTCTGAAAGTAGTTTCAAGTGCTGTTTATGGAGGGAATTGATTAGAGATTGTGTTTGGGATAAATAGGTAATGTCCTCCTAACAGATAGCAATAGACGTTACCCATACTCTTTCTTGTAGCTGAGTTATGGCTTAATGTTCCAACTAAGAGGTGGTAATCTCCATAAATGCTTGTCGTTCCTAAGTGCATGCATTAGACACGCGGTTACTCACAGTGGGGTTCACAGGCAAAACAGTTTACATGGGGGGGCCAAGGGGATTATACGTCGTAATTTACTTGTCATAAATCACATTTTCACACATGCTCTATTTGACTTTTCAGCAAATATTTGCGGTAGAATAACTAGATAGATAAGATAAGTACACGAAAGCAATAAAATAATGAAATACTAGGTACGGATAGTGGTACATTTTTGAAACTACAGGTAGAGCACAACCTTCATTGGAAAATCCACATGTAGAATTAGTTAAGTGTGTTAATTCGGCTACGACTTATGACCTAAGATGTTGAGTCCCATAGTGCTCAGAGCCATTTGTTAATTCAGCTACACCTGCAGTACGTACGATTACAGCAATAAATTATTTAAATGCGATAATTATTAATTTAAAACGTCGTCAAGAGCGAAATCTGGTTTCGCAGGATAAACGGTTCAAATGGCTCGCCTAGAACTTAGAACTAATTAAATGTAACTAACCTAAGGACATCACACACATCCGTGCCCGAGGCAGGATTCGAACCTGCGACCGTAGCGGTCGCTCGGTTCCAGCCTGTAGCGCCTAGAACCGCACGGCCACTCCGGCCGGCTATTTCGCAGGACAGAGCGGATCAGGTTGTGAAAAGGGGCCCCAAGGTCAATTACTGTCAGCTGTACAGCAACACACACAACTTTATCGCTTAAACCAATGTACAGTTTCTCCTTTAAACAACAAAGATCAGTTCATGGCTGAGGGCCCAAGTAATTTCTTCAGAATACGTTTAAATGATTACTTTTAAAACACCAGTATTTAGAGTAAAAGCTGAAGGTTTTACTTGAGTAAAATTACAATATCTTCCGCCTAAAGGCCATATTAAGGAAAATTCAAGTTAAATCTTCGGCTGAAAGCCCAAGTAAAAAAATTTCTTTACATAAATAAAGAGAGAATTTAAAGATAAGTCTCTATACAGTACAACAGAAAAACATCTTAAGAAAACTCTAAGTATCTAGTCGGCTGAAGGCTCAAGCAATTACTCAAGAACAATTAAAGACAACCTTAAGATAAACCATTACAGAACACAGCTGAAGGCCGTTTCAAGGATGCAAAGCAATTAAAGAGAAACCATATAGGCAATGATTTGCATATTAAAGCCACAGATTCTGAAACAAACGAGGCTGAAGGCTTAAATACAGAGCAACAACAATTTTAAATGAAACACGGATGAAGGTCTAATCTTTAGTTGTTATGAAGCTCGACTGAAGGCCGTATACTAAACATAAAACAGACAATATTAATAAACGGCCGAAGGCCTGGCACAGTACCTGCGACCAATAAAATGACAATCACAAACGACAAACAGTGGTGGTCAGAAGTGTTCCAAGGGTCGGCCTGGGAAGGAAACTAACCACAGTTTAGGTGAGACCGACGGCCAAGCGTGACACTAAACAATCGGGTTGCAGCACGACCTATTAATCCCCTTCCACACAATCAACAGCACGACAACCAAAGGTACCAGTGAAGACGAGGATCGCAGCAGGATTACGTCTTAGTAATTGGTGTATAAACACAGTCAAGGAAGAATAAACACTCAAAGAGAGAAGGAGAACAACACCAAGCTCTCAAACTACACGCCGTGCTGCACAGCATCAACACAGCGAGGAAAACACACTGCCACAAAACTACGCTAACGACCAGGGCAGGTAACCGGAACGTTAACGGCCACAAGGCAGTAGATACCGCTGGTGCACTTCACTAATAATTATAATCATTTCAGAGGTTGAACACTATACAGGGAGACGGCTGCAAAATTTGGCCGACTCAAACACACCGTCACGTTGCTGCTTGCAGGGACAGCCCAGGATGCAACAACCAGCAATCAACGAAGAGATGTCACAATGGTTGAGCTGTCATGACAGGTTCACTGATTACTCAGCTCCAGTACGCAGGTGCAGTGGGCGACGAAGTTAGCATTCTCGCAGCTAGTGCCACACAACTCCGACCACGCGTGCACGCCGCCAGTGGTCCCGGCCTGATCACACGCCACGGATACTTCCTTGCTGCTCCACCGCAACGGACCAACTGCCACACCTGGAAACGGTCAAAAGATCAAATACACGTCCTTCGATGAGACGACTGACCAAACGACCAAGCAATGGTCGTTCCTGCTCCTGTCTTATTGAGTTGGACAGTCCATGTGTATCGCCAGCGGTCAGCAAGTACTGGCTGTCCACATTTCACTGGGGTCCGTGTCCGACGCTCCTTCGTTCCCGACCGCTGCTCCGTCCCCGACTGCAGCTCCGTGCCTGACCAACCTCTACACACACCGTGACACGGAAATATAACTGCCACACCAAAGAAGTTACAGCAGTACCAGTATCGATAAACGCTGCTGCTGCTGCTGCTGATGGAGGCAAGTGAGCAACTCGTTCAGATAGTAACTGAGGGAGGAATAAGACGCCACTCGATGGTGACAAAATGCCCAAAAGGAGAAACGGCCTTAACGCGAGCCGATCATGGCTCAAAGAGTTAATAAGTAAGGGAAAATATTTAGAATACTTCAGGCGTATGTACGGATCTGAATTTAAATACAAATATACACATTTTAGAGATTCATAAAAAATCAGTTTTGCAGGTCTTGGAGAGAAACACATGATAAGTTAACGTAATTAGCTTAATGATATTTAGTGTCATATGGACTGGGTTAATATATGTTCCATTAAGTTTCGGGTGTGCAGCCGCAAGAAATCTCCTTTTCTGCTAATATTTCGGCTGTAAAACGTTCAGCCATCTTCAGAGTGAGCCGTAAGATTGCCGCTCCAGTCGTTTTTTTTTCCTTTATTGAGTTTCGATTCCCCCTAAAGGGGGCGGGCTGGCAGCAGCTTATTACGCCGCTCTTCAGCCTACAGAATTTGTTTTAAAAGGATGAAGATAATAAAAAATAATTACAGTTGGCGATAAAATCGGTGACTTAAAGGTAAAAATGGCAGAAAATTCTGGAGCGTAAAACATAAAACACAGGGTCGATGAAGCTAATAAAATACACAGGAAGCAGAAAAATAATAGACAGACAATTAAAAAAACACGGCGACAGTCTGGGTTCTGTTCGCAAGAGATGTAAAAAGCACACCCAGCGACAGCATGATTTCTGTTCGCAACACTGTGGAAGGACGCACAACACGGAACACTCACTTAAACACTGCGCTAAAAGTTGCCACAAATACGACATACCACACCCGAGAGCAGGTGGGGAGAAACTGGTCAGATGACGGGAAAAAGGGAGGGGGGGGAAGGAGAGGAAAAGTGAAGGGGGAGGGGGGGAAAGAAGCCAATGGAAGCGGAGGATCCATAAGAGGGGTGGGGGTGCTGAGCAGACGTGCCAGGGATTGGGGAAGGCAGACGAGGGGAGTACAAAAGGACTGGGGGGGGGGAAAGGAGATAGGGAGAGGATAGGCGGGGAGAAAACACAGGATAGAAGGGGGGAGGAAGGTGTAGCCCAGGGAAAGGACGGAGGAAAGGAGGGGGGGGTGAGGATCAGAGTTGATAGGAAGGATAAATGGAGGGAGAGAGGGCATCATCCGGGAGGGGGAGCTGATGGAAGCCACTTTGGGAAAGGAGATTTAGGTTGTAGAGATGGAGGGTAGGGGGGACACAACGGTGAAGACGTGGCAGGGGGCGGGGATGGGAGAGGAGAGGAGCAACCAGGGAGTGAGGGGGTTCAAGATGGCGGGAGGTGTAGAGGATGCGGATATGTTCGAGGAATAGGAGCAGATGGGGGAAAACAATGAGATCATAGAGGATCCGCGTGGGGGACGGGAGGCGTATACGGAAGGCGAGGCGGAGTGCATGACGCTCAAGGGTTTGGAGGGACTTATAGAATTTGGGGGGGGGGGGCAGATCTCCAGGCAGGACTGGCATAACAGAGGATGGGACGGATTAAGGATTTGTAGGTGTGGAGGATGGTAGAGGGGTGCAACCCCCACGTCCGGCCAGAGAGGAGTTTGAGGAGTCGGAGGCGGTTGTGGGCTTTCGATTGGATGGAGCGGAGATAAGGGATCCAGGTGAGGTGACGGTCAATGGTGAGGCCAAGGTAGGTGAGGGTGGGGGTGAGGCGGACAGGACGTGCGCAGACAGTAAGGGAGAAATCCAGGAGCTGGAAGGAGCGAGTGGTACGACCTACGATGATTGCCTGGGTCTTGGAAGGTTTGAGTTTCAGGAGCCACTGGTTACACCATGCAGCAAAAAGGTCAAGGTGATTCTGGAGAAGGCGTTGGGACCGTTGGAGGGTAGGAGCGAGGGCGAGGAATGCGGTGTCATCAGCATATTGCAAGAGGTGTACTGGGGGGGGGGGGGGCTGGGGCATATCTGCCGTGTACAGGAGGTAGAGGAGAGGGGAGAGGACAGAGCCCTGGGGCACACTTGCAGAGGGGTATAAGGTGTGGGAATTGGCATTATGGATGGCCCACTCCAGTGCTTGCTTCGTCCCTTTATACTGTTGTACCGCGCGACTGCGCATGCGGCCACAGATGCAAATGCGCCAGAGACGTTGGTCGGCGGCAGAGACGTGCATACTGCGCGAGTTGTATCTATGACTCCGCAGTTGATCTTTGTTGGCATATCGATATATGATTGTGAGCTGCACTGTGACGACGTCTTTGCGAGTTTATTACAGCAAGTGCCGGATTCCAGGATTTATCAAGATTGAAACCACTGTCTCTATTAATTAAGTTCGTCGTCAAGCGAATTTCAATATATCTTCAGGAAATAAACTTTTATGTCACAAAAAGCTGACTTAATGAAAAAATTTACTGCTCACTTACGACCTCTCCCCACCCAGATGTAAAAGAGCTTAGGTATTTTAACTGAAACAAAATATTACACATTTTCAATAGAGAAAAATGTTATTTGTTTATTGATCTATCATGTCACAAAGTTGCGTCCTCTAAAACTGCTAAGAAGGAACAATGGCGAGAGTAATTATAAAACCAGATGAAAGAACAAGGCAGCAGGATTGCCAACAGTACGTAAGTAATCTTTTTTTCCTGAGTCATCAGTCTTACTGGCTGTTCTGATGCAGCCCACCACGAATTATTATCCTGTTTGAGCCTCTTCATCTCAGAGGGGCACTTGCAACCTACGTCCTCAAATATTTGCTGGATGTTTTCCGACCTCTGCTTTCCTCTAGTTTTTAGCCTCTACAGCTTCCTCTAGTAAATGTAAATGTCATGTGACTAGGGCTTCCCGTGAGGTAGACCGTTCGCCAGGTGCAAGTCTTTCGATTTGACGCCACTACGGCGACTTGCACGTCGATGGGGATGAAATGATGATGATTAGGACAACACAACACCCAGTCCATGAGCGGAGCAAATGTCTGACCCAGCTGGAATCTAACCCGGGCCCTTAGGATTGACATTCTGTCACGCTGACCACTCAGCTACCGTGGTCGGACTAGCTTCCTCTAGTACCATGGAGCTTATTCACTGATGTCTCAACACATGATCTATCATTCTGCCCCCTGTCAGTGTCTTACACATGATCGTTTCTTATTTTCCTTCCAAGGTAGCAGAATTCCTTACCTCCGTCTACTTCTTGAATACTAAGTTTGATGTTCAGTTTCTCGCTATCCTCACTGCAGCTACTTCTCATTATCCTTGTCTTTTTCCGGTTTACACACAATCCTGTGCTCACGAGACAGTTCACTCCATTCAACAGATCCCGTAATTCTCCGTCACTTTCAGTGAGGATAGCAATGTCATCAGCGAATCTTGTCGCTGGTATCCTTTCACTCTCAATTTTAATCCCACTTTTGAACCTTTCTCTTATTTCCTTCATTATTTCTTAATTGTATAGACAGAACAGTATGGGCGAAAGACTGTTTCTTTGCCTCACACCATTTTTAATCCAAGCGCCTCATTCTTGGCCTTCGAGTCTTATTGTTTCTTCTGGGTTCTTGTACATACTGTTTATTACGCGTATATCCTCGCAGCTCACTCATGTTTTCTCTTAGAATCTAGAACATCTTGACCCATTTTACGATGTCGCACGCTTTTCCCAGTTCGAAAAGCCTATGAACGTGTATGCATTTTTCTTCAGTTTTGCTTCGATTATCAAGCGCAAAGTCAGAACTGCCTCTGTGGTGCCTTTATCTTTCCTAAAGCCTAGTTGAAAGTCTTCAACTCTCTCTTCCTTTCTCCTGTACATTATTCCAGTCAGTACCTTGATGCATAAGCTGTTAACCTGATCGTGTGATAGTTCTCACACTTATTTGCTCCTGTGTGAATGATATATTTCCGACAGTCTGATGGTACATCACCACACAGTTTCTACAAAACAACTTGGATAGTAATCAAGTTACAACTTCCCCAGTGATTTTAGAAGTGCCAATGGAATGCTGTCTTCCCTCCTACCCTATTTGATCTCACATCTCACTCCCTTAAATTATTACTCTAATACCGTATCCCCTATGTCTTCCATATTGCCTCCAGTTTCTTCTTCTATCACGTCATCAGACGACTCTTCCCCCTCATAGAGGTCATCAGTATTTTCTATCCACCTATCCGTTCTCTCCTCTGCTTTTAACAGTGAAATAGTCATTGCACTCCTAATTTTACCGCCTTTGCTTTAAATTTCACAGAAGATTGTTTTGACTGTACTATATGTTGAGGCAGTCCTCCCGACGATCATTTCACTTTCCGTTTCTTGAGATCTTTCCTGTACCCATTTCCCCCTGCCTGTCTTGCACTTCCCATTTATTTAATAAGTAATGGATTTATATTGGTATAATCCTACCTTTCCCTGATCATTTTTCTACTTCTTTCTTTTGTTGGTCAATTGAAGTGTTTCTAATGTTACGCAAGGTTTCTTAACAGTTACCTTCCTTCGCTTGCACCTATGTCTATGTCTGCCTGTGCAATATTTATGATTGCTCCATTTATAGATGTCCACTCCTCTTTAACTGAGCGACGTACTGTGATATCCATTACCGCAGTACCAACATTCTTTACGAACGTATCCCATCATTCCTCAGTACCTCAGCAGCCCACTTTTTTCCACACTAATGGTTCTGGACGATTCTCTTGAGATTAAGTCTACTCTTCATTACTAAATTCTGAACTGAGGCTTTACCTGAAAATAGGCACACTGTACAGTCCAATATCTGATTTCGAAATTGAAGCCTGTCTATATGTAATCCAGGGGGAATCTTTCAGTGTCTCCAGGTCTTTTCAAGTAAACCGGCTACTCTTGTGTTCTTGAAAAAAGTGTTCGATATTACCATATGAAACATACTGAAGAAACCTATTAGTCTTTCTCCTCTCTCATTCCGAATACCACGCCCATATTCTCCGGTAACTCTTTCTTCTACTTCTTCCCCTACAACCGCGTTCAAATCTGCCATGATCATTTTATTCTCATCTCCCTTTACATACTGAATTATCCGTTCGTTATCCTCATATATTTAACCTCTTCATATTCTGCTTGCGACGTCGGCATTTATAGGTGAACTGTACTTGTCGGTGACGGTTTGGTATGGATTTTTATGGGTACTACCTTATTCTCTGCCCTGCCTTCCTGTTCATAACGAATACTGCTTCGTTATACAAACATCTGCTGCTATAAATACTACCATATATTCTTCTGACCAGAAATCATGATCTTCTTTCCATTTCTCATCACTTATTCCCGCTATATCTACAGTGCACCTTTACATTTCCTTTTTCAGACTTTCTAGGTTCCCTGCCATTTACAAAATTCTGACATTCCATACTCCGATTCATAGAAAGTTGTCTCGCCTTCGGCTATTCGATATTTTCCTCATGGCCACCTCCCCCTTGATAAACTACTGGCCATTAAAATTGCTACACCACGAAGATGACGTCCTACACACGTGAACTTTAACCGACAGGAAGAAGATGCCGTGATTTGCAAATGATTAACTTCTCAGAGCATTCACACACGATTGGCGCTGGTGGCGACACCTACAACGTGGTGACATGAGCAAAGTTTCCAACCGATTTCTCATACACAAACGGCAGTTCACCGGCGTTGCCAGGTGAAACGTTGTTGTGATGCCTCGTGTAAGGAGGAGAAATGCGTACCATCACGTTTCCGACTTTGATAAAGGTCGGATTGTAGCCTATTGCGATTGCGGTTTATCGTATCACGACATTGCTGCTCGCTTTTGTCGAGATCCAATGACTGTTAGCAGAATATGGAATCGGTGGGTTCAGGAGGGTAATACGGAACACCGTGCTTGATCTCACTAGCAGTCGAGATGACAGGCATCTTATCCGCATGGCTGTAACAGATCGTGTAGCCACGTCTCGATCCTTGAGTCAACAGATGGGGACATTTGCTAGACAACAACCACCTGCACGAACAGTTCGACGACGTTTGCAGCAGCATGAACTATCAGCTCGGAGACCATGGCTGCGGTTACCCTTGACGCTGCATCACAGACAGGAGCGCCTGCAATGGTGTACTCAACGACGAACCTGGGTGCACGAATGGCAAAACGTCATTTTTTCGGATAAATCCAGGTTCTCTTTACAGCATCATGATGGTCGCATCCGTGTTTGGCGACATAGCGGTGAACGCACATTGGAAGCGCGTTTTCGTCATCACCATACTGGTGTATCACCCTGCGTGATGGTATGCGGTACCATTGGTTACACGTCTCGGTCACCTCTTGTTCGCATTGACGGCACTTCGAACAGTGGACGTTACGTTTCACATGTGTTACGACCCGTGGCTCTACCCTTCATTCGGTCCCTGCGAAACCCTACATTTCAGTAGGATAATGCACGACCGCATGTTGCAGGTCCTGTACTGGAATTTCTGGATACAGAAAATGTTCGACTGCTGCCCTGGCCAGCACATTCTCCAGATCTCTCACCAAGTGAAAACGTCTGGTCAATGGTGGCCGAGCAACTGGCTCGTCACAATACCAAGTGACTACTCTTGATGAACTGTGGTATAGTGTTGAAACTGCATGGGCAGCTGTACCTGTACACGCCATCCAAGCTCTGTTTGACTCAATGCCTAGGCGTATCCAGGCCGTTATTACGGCCAGAGGTGTTTGTTCTGGGTACTGATTTTCAGGATCTGTGCACCCAAATTGCGTGAAAATGTAATCATATGTCAGTTCTATTATAATATATTTGTCCAATGAATACCTGTTTATCATCTGCATTTCTTCTTGGTGTAGCAATTTTAATGGCCAATATCCTTAACATCGGTTTGTTGCAGGATTCTCAAACATATTCTCAGTTCGAATATAATGAATTTCCTTGAGACAGATAAGTTTCTGTCCATGCATCAGCACGGCTTTAGAAAGCATCGCTCCTGCGACACGCAACCCGCCCTTTTTTCACGTGATATCTTGCGAACTATGATTGTAGGGTATCAGATGGATGCTATATTCCTTGACTTCTGGAAAGCGTTTGACTCGGTGCCCCACTACAGGCTCCTAACTAAGGTACGAGCATATGGGATTGGTTCCCAAGTGTGTGAGTGGTTCGAAGACTTCTTAAGTAATAGAACCCAGTATGTTGTCCTCGATCGTAAGTGTTCATCGGAGGTGAGGATATCATTTGGAGTGCCTCAGGGAAGTGTGGTAGGTCCGCTGTTGTTTTCTATCTACATAAATGATCTTTTGGATAAGGTGGATAGCAATGTGCGGCTGTTTCCTTATGATGCTGTAGTGTACGGTAAGGTGTCGTCGTTGAGTGGCTGTAGGAGAATACAAGATGACTTGGATAGGATTTGTGATTGGTGTAAGGAATGGAAGGTAACTCTAAATATAGATAAATGTAAATTAATGCAGATGAATAGGAAAAAGAATCCTGTAATGTTAGAATACTCCATCTGTAGTGTAGCGCTTGACACAGTCACGTCGATTAAATATTTGGGCGTAACACTGCAGAGCGATATGAAGTGGGACAAGCATGCAATGGCAGTAGTGGGGAAGGCGGATAGTCGTCTTCGGTTCATTGGTAGAATTTTGGGAAGATGTGGTTCATCTGCTCGAGTGTTTGGGATCCCTATCAGGTCGGATTGAGGGAGGACATAGAAGCAATTCAGAGGCGGGCTGCTAGATTTGTTACTGGTAGGTTTGATCATTACGCGAGTGTTACGGAAATGCTTCAGGAGCTCGGGTGGGAGTCTCTAGAGGAAAGGAGGAGTTCTTTTCGTGAATCACTACTGAGGAAATTTAGAGAACCAGCATTTGAGGCTGACTGCAGTACAATTTTACTGCCGCCAACTTACATTTCGCGGAAAGACCAAAAAGATAAGATAAGAGAGATTAGAGCTCGTACAGAGGCATATAGGCAGTCATTTTTCCCTCGTTCTATTTGGGAGTGGAACAGGGAGAGAAGATGCTAGTTGTGTTACGAGATACCCTCCGCCACGCACCGTATGGTGGATTGCGTAGTATATATGTAGATATAGATGTAGTGTAGTTGTCTCCTGGAGATCTGTATGGGGAAGGAGTCCAGAATCTTTTGCTAAAGGAGAGATAATTATGACAATTTTCAGTTACAGGACACATGTCCTGTGGGTACACATTATATGTTTTTAATGCAGTGGTCTCCTTTGGGTTCTGCATCCTTGTACTTTTGATCACTGCTTATTTTTCCGCCTCTTCTGGGCAGTTTCCCATCCCAAGGACAAGATATTGCCTTGAACTTCCGTCTGCATTTCTGCCCTCTTTGACAAGGTCTTTGGCATAACGAGGATGACTTCATATGCCGAGAGTCTTCAGCCTACATTGCTGTTGATTTCATTCAAGCAGTGAGGGGGTTCGAACGCGGGACGTTTTGATTATTATTCAAAGTCGCTAGCCCCTGACCAAGGGTGAACTTGCCTTCATTACTCATTATTAAATAAGACTTTAGGTCAGAGAGGGATGACGAATTTTGCTACCGAAGTGTTTAATACTTATCCAAAGCTATACATATTTTTCACTTTTTTCGGATGTAAATGGTCATTTTTTAGTCATATTTAATTAATATTAAAATCTGTCATCTGCGTACGACTGAATGTATGTGATCGCTTTATATCTCCAAAAATCGTTACCCGCAAGTTTTTGCATAAGTTGTTTGATTTCACGTGTGAGTAATCATTGTTGAAGAGACAGATGCTACTTTCCTATGTTTGGTACACCATTTTAAATTTCTAAACATGTAAAACAAGCTGCAGACCTGTGCACCACTTTGAAATTTTATCAAACTATGCTTGGATATGTGGGAATTTTTTCACATTATTCATCATAGGCAGCAGCACCATCTGAAAAAGTATGATATTACTGTAAATATGATCTGCCAGGTCATTAATATAAACATGGACAACAGGAATCCCAACATACTTTTCTGGGGCACGTATGAAGCTATTTCTGCTTCTGTTGATGATTCTCCATCCAGGATAACGTGCTACGTCCTTCCTACCGAGAAATCCTCAGTTAAGTAACAAATTTTGTTTTGTGCCCATTGCAATCGTACTTTAATCAACAAGCGTTGGTACGAAAGGTATTTTCCTGACGTCAAGAAATACTGCATCCACGTAGTTTCCTTGATCCATGCCTTTTAGGTTGTCATGTGAGAAAAGTGCAGGTTGGTTCCACAAGATCGATATTTTCTGAAACCAAGCTGTGTGACACACAAGAAGTCATTCTGTCCGACATACGACATTATGTTTGAGCTCACTTTATGTTCTAGAATCTTACAACAGTTAGATATAAATGAGACTGGACGGTAGTTTTGTAGATAGCTTCCCTCTTGTAGACGTGTGCTTTCTGCCATCCACAGGGCAGCTATTTCTGTTCAAGGGATCTACGGTATATTATGGTTGATGTGGACGTTAGCCTGAAATGCTGTGTAGAATCTGATAGGCTTGTTCAGTTTTAGCGATTTCGCTGGTTTCTCAACGAAACGACATTATCTATATAATTCAAACTCGGGCAATACTCTTGGACTTTCCGTAGTAAAAGGCGTGTAACGCCGGAAATGCATATCCTCCTATTTCCATCTATTGTACTATAAATTTGTTTTCCTTATTTTTGTTACCAGAATATATAACATTTCTGTGTCTTTACATATTGTAATTGTTTTACTATTTGTATATATATATTTATGCATTTATGTCGATGTATAATTGGTTTGTTTCGTAAATATTATTTGTATTTTTACGCTGGGTCTTGCCTAGGGAAAACTGCTATCGAACGATTACATCGATAGGTCGTGTGAAGAATCAAAGTGTGTAGGATCTTTGGTAGTGTTAACTCAGTCGCGTGGAGCGCAGGCAGAGGGAGTCTGGCTGGAGTAGCGAGTGGGGCAGGTGTGTTGTGTGACGCTCCCGCGAGTTGCCGCGCTTTCGGGGTTTGGCAGCATGTAATTGCGCTCGACTTGCGATGATAGTTTCTGACATGGTGTCGCGGACGGGAAGCATTAGCAGGCGCACATCAAGAGCCCGTTTCGTCTGGTGACCGTGTCGAGAACAAGGCGCGCCAACATCCAGCTTCTGCAACAGCGACGGCCGACAATGAGTGACTGTCGCCACATCCTCGATCGACGGTTTCAAACCTTCAATCAACCAACAAGGAAGACTGGAAGCACGTAAAGTTTTAGAACTGTATGGTAGACCTCAGCTTTTCAAACTTTTAAAATTGTTGCATCACAATATTACAGCAACTTAGCATGAACCTTTGTTGCTCATTGTCCCAATTGCATTACCAAGCAGGGTCCCTTCCTTTTCCGGAATGAACCCGAGTGTCATTGAAATTCAAACGCCAGCATTAAAGTAATATTCTATTTCACTACTTTAATTTCAAAGTTCAGTTAAAGTATTCATAGCTGGCTACAATATTTAGATTACACAAGCACGAATTAAGAGTGCGAGTTTTATTACCGTATTTTAGCTTACCTGTGACTGCAGCTCAGCTTGGTACGTACTAAATTTTACTATTGTTAATTGCTCAGAATCATTTAATTCAAGTTCAAAGTTAAATCTCTTATTTCTAAATTGCGTAGATTCAAGTAGCTTTTGACATGATTGTTGAGGTAGTCCAAGACTAACCTATTTTACTGAATTTCGATGTGCTTCAGAAAGAAAGCTCACTCTTAACTTCAGTCACTAAATTAACTTTCGATTTTCCGGTTTTATTAATTATTTTGCTAAATTAAGTCAGAGTGTAGCGAAATTTATTACTTCTGACAAACTTTCAGTTTTCACACTACACTTGTCAACCTTCAGTTGCCACGCTTCTAGTGCTAATTATATGTGTAATAATCTTTCTTTTTCAGTTACTATAGGAATTGTCCTTAGGACTGGCGACCGTAATTTCCCCCAAATCTCAAATATCTAATTCCCGCTAGTTGATTGTTAACGTAACGGCCGCACATTTACTTTCTTTATTAACTTTACCCCTATTTCAAAATTAATTTCCAACAGTTTCATTAGCATTTTTTCCTTTCATTTAGATGTAACACTTTCCTCCCTCTTTACCGACAAATTAACCTCGGTGACGATTGCTTTTCCCAAATTTCCATTAGGTACACGCGGTTTAATTTTTCACTGTCATTAAGGTCGATAAGTGAGGGGGAGGTTACAGGATCTACGGTATATTATGGTTGATGCGGAAGTTAGCCTGAAATGCTGTGTAGAATCTGATAGGCTTGTTCAGTTTTAGCGATTTCGCTGGTTTCTCAACGAAACGACATTATCTATATAATTTAAACTCGGCCAATACTCCTGGACTTTCCGTAGTAGAAGGACATTTGAAAAAGAAATTTACCAGTTCAACTTTCGCTTTACAACCCTCAATTTCACTTGATGTGTCGTCCGTGAGTGTCTGGACACTACCTTCTATACCACATGTAACTAACGAACCATTACATTTAACAGCGGGACTGATAACCCAACCGATTAATCCCTTTACTCCCCAAACCAAGCAACCGACCAACACTTAACAAAATTCGCTATATACGGGATGATTAGTCTACGTATTATGTGGTTTGGGAAATTGCATGATGATTCCTCTAGAATGCTGGGTGTCTGTAGGCTCTTCCTTACAGTCATCATCAACCTAACTGGTGTTTACGGACGGCACCCGGAAGGACATCTCACCACTAACGCTTAGATACGCTGTACGTTAGGCTGCCGTGCTGCTGCTAGCAGACACAAACCACCAACGACACGGTGGTTTCGGTATCGCTGCCATTTCATCACAGGAACAGAAAATGTAAGAGGTCCACTGATCGAAAATAAAGCTGTAGAAGCCACCAGGGAACATTACTGGACGGTCGACGAATGGGTGTATCTCAAGACTGCCTAGACAAACGAATCTAAGGAGATGACGGAGCCCAGTGTGGTAGATTCAGTGGGAAAAAAAGCTTTACAACTAAAGGAGAGTACAGCGGACACAACCCAATTTTAACGAATGGATCGCTATAAATTTTGCTGATTTTCAGTTGACATGTTTTAAGAATACCAGACGTGGTGTTTCAATGTCATCAACAACTGTTCCTTACACAGAATAAGTCAGATCACAGAAATTTCATTGAGGTGTGTGTTTTGGATATCGTCAGCAAACCAGTACATTCTAAAACCGCTAGCAACATTCAGAAGCCGGCCGATGTGGCCGTGTGGCTATAGGCGCTTCAGTCTGGAACTGCGTGACCGCTACGGTCGCGGGGACGAATCCTGCCTTGGGCATGGATGTGTGTGATGTCATTAGGTTAGTTAGGTTTAAGTAGTTCTAAGTTCTAGGGGACTGATGACCACAGATGTTAAGTCCCATAGTGCTCAGAGCCATTTGAACCATTTTTGAACATTCAGAAGCGAAAACTAGAGAAAGAGAAATAAGTCCTACTACTAACATAACGAGCTAAAAGTAATATCGACTGGTAGTCACAGTAATGGCAATTCGTTTCGAGTTCTTCTTTAATGCGCGATTTCGAAGCACTGTTTTCACCCAGAAAATTTTCGATCTGTATCAACTACCCAATTAGTCTAAGAGAAAAGTTGTGAGACAGACACTAGCGGCGAGAGCTTCCTCTGTTCGTTGTGTTTCCTAGGCTTCAGTGCAATGCTCGAGGAACTTGGAGCTGCTTGCAGCAGTCACAAGTATAATAACATGGCGTCTGTGAACATTTAGAGCTGTCAGCGCAACGTGTGTGAGTAGTAAATTCCTGGTTAGCAGCTCAGCTCCGTTTGGGTGGCGGAGTTTACACGGGTGTGTTCGTAAGTTTTCACGCACAGCTCCTACGCCTGACATTCTGGGTCCACGAAAGCCACTACAACGAACATAAATATCTCTTACTGCTCCTTCCACCGAGCGGGGTGGCGCAGTGGTTAGACACTGGACTCGCATTCGGGAGGACGACGGTTCAATCCCGCGTCCGGCCATCCTGATTTAGGTTTTCCGTGATTTCCCTAAATCACTCCAGGCAAATGCCGGGATGGTTCCTCTGAAAGGGCACGGCCGACTTCCTTCCCAGTCCTTCCCTAATCCGATGAGACCGATGACCACGCTGTCTGGTCTCCTTCGCCAAACCAACCAACCAACCGCTCCTTCCCATCATCCATCTTGTCAGCTGAATTAAATTCATATACACACATTATAAAAATGGATGTAGGAGTATGAAAGTGTGTGTGTGTGTGTGTGTGTTTGTGTTTGTGTGTGTGTGTGTGTGTGGGAAGGAGGGAGTGGGTGGATGTGACATCTCCTCCTAAAATATTGGACCTATTTCACCCAAACTTGGTAGACATATCCCTTACTTTCGTCAAATAACAACGTGTTTTAGGGCAGGATAGGACAGAGCTCTTCCCATTTCCCAGAACATAGGCCTTGTCCCTATTAATTTTCAGTGGAGTCTTTCAGAATGGATCCCCCAGATCACATTCCCTGTAACGGGATGCGGAAGCAAGTAGTTGAGTCTCATACACTCCTGGAAATTAAAATAAGAACACCGTGAATTCATTGTCCCAGGAAGGGGAAACTTTATTGACACATTCCTGGGGTCAGATACATCACATGATCACACTGACAGAACCACAGGCACATAGACACAGGCAACAGAGCATGCACAATGTCGGCACTAGTACAGTGTATATCCACCTTTCGCAGCAATGCAGGCTGCTATTCTCCCATGGAGACGATCGTAGAGATGCTGGATGTAGTCCTGTGGAACGGCTTGCCATGCCATTTCCACCTGGCGCCTCAGTTGGACCAGCGTTCGTGCTGGACGTGCAGACCGCGTGAGACGACGCTTCATCCAGTCCCAAACATGCTCAATGGGGGACAGATCCGGAGATCTTGCTGGCCAGGGTAGTTGACTTACACCTTCTAGAGCACGTTGGGTGGCACGGGATACATGCGGACGTGCATTGTCCTGTTGGAACAGCAAGTTCCCTTGCCGGTCTAGGAATGGCAGAACGATGGGTTCGATGACGGTTTGGATGTACCGTGCACTATTCAGTGTCCCCTCGACGATCACCAGTGGTGTACGGCCAGTGTAAGAGATCGCTCCCCACACCATGATGCCGGGTGTTGGCCCTGTGTGCCTCGGTCGTATGCAGTCCTGATTGTGGCGCTCACCTGCACGGCGCCAAACACGCATACGACCATCATTGGCACCAAGGCAGAAGCGACTCTCATCGCTGAAGACGACACGTCTCCATTCGTCCCTCCATTCACGCCTGTCGCGACACCACTGGAGGCGGGCTGCACGATGTTGGGGCGTGAGCGGAAGACGGCCTAACGGTGTGCGGGACCGTAGCCCAGCTTCATGGAGACGGTTGCGAATGGTCCTCGCCGATACCCCAGGAGCAACAGTGTCCCTAATTTGCTGGGAAGTGGCGGTGCGGTCCCCTACGGCACTGCGTAGGATCCTACGGTCTTGGCGTGCATCCGTGCGTCGCTGCGGTCCGGTCCCAGGTCGACGGGCACGTGCACCTTCCGCCGACCACTGGCGACAACATCGATGTACTGTGAAGACCTCACGCCCCACGTGTTGAGCAATTCGGCGGTACGTCCACCCGGCCTCCCGCATGCCCACTATACGCCCTCGCTCAAAGTCCGTCAACTGCACATACGGTTCACGTCCACGCTGTCGCGGCATGCTACCAGTGTTAAAGATTGCGATGGAGCTCCGTATGCCATGGCAAACTGGCTGACACTGACGGCGGCGGTGCACAAATGCTGCGCAGCTAGCGCCATTCGACGGCCAACACCGCGGTTCCTGGTGTGTCCACTGTGCCGTGCGTGTGATCATTGCTTGTACAGCCCTCTCGCAGTGTCCGGAGCAAGTATGGTGGGTCTGACACACCGGTGTCAATGTGTTCTTTTTTCCATTTCCAGGAGTGTAGAAAGCGTGCAAAAAAATGTGTTATCGTCCCGTAATTTCTTTTGTGCCCAGTGGCAGAACTGTACACGACGTTCAAAGTCGTCGCCATTCAATTCCTGGTGCATAGAAATATGGTACGGGTGCAATCGATGTTGACGTAGCAGTCTCAGCACCTACGTTTTTGAGATTCCTGATTCTCGCGCAGTTTGTCTGCTACTGGTGTGCGGATTAGCCGCGACAGCAGCTAAAACACCTACTTGGGCATCATCATTTATTGCAGGTCGTGGCTGACGTTTCACATGTGGCTGAACACCTCCTGTTTCCTTAAATAAAGTAACTATCCGGCGAACGGTCCGGACATTTGGATGATGTAATCCAGCATACCGAGCAGCATACATAGCACATGCCGGTTGGGCATTTTGATCACAATAGCCATACATCAACACGATATTGACCTTTTCCGCAATTGGTAAACGGTCCATTTTAACACGGGTAATGTGTCACCATGCTACTACTGTCCGCACTGGCGGAATGTTACGTGATACCACGTACTTATACGTTTGTGACTATTACAGCGCAATCTATCACAAAGCGAAAAAAGTGGTCCAACTAAAACATTCATATTTCTTTACGTACTACACGAATATGTAATACAAAATGGCGGTTCCTATTTTGAAAATCGCAGTTGATATCCGTTTGACCTATGGCAGCGCCATCTAGTGGGCCAACCATAGCGCCATCCTGTTTCCCCCTTCAAGCTAGACGAGTTTCGTTCTTTGTAGTTTTTTCGTTTGTTGCTTATTTCGTGAGATATTTGGCCCGTTCACTATCAATGGACCACCCTGTATATACACTCCTGGAAATGGAAAAAAGAACACATTGACACCGGTGTGTCAGACCCACCATACTTGCTCCGGACACTGCGAGAGGGCTGTACAAGCAATGATCACATGCACGGCACAGCGGACACACCAGGAACCGCGGTGTTGACCGTCGAATGGCGCTAGCTGCGCAGCATTTGTGCACCGCCGCCGTCAGTGTCAGCCAGTTTGCCGTGGCATACGGAGCTCCATCGCAGTCTTTAACACTGGTAGAATGCCGCGACAGCGTGGACGTGAACCGTATGTGCAGTTGACGGACTTTGAGCGAGGGCGTATAGTGGGCATGCGGGAGGCCGGGTGGACGTACCGCCGAATTGCTCAACACGTGGGGCGTGAGGTCTTCACAGTACATCGATGTTGTCGCCAGTGGTCGGCGGAAGGTGCACGTGCCCGTCGACCTGGGACCGGACCGCAGCGACGCACGGATGCACGCCAAGACCGTAGGATCCTACGCAGTGCCGTAGGGGACCGCACCGCCACTTCCCAGCAAATTAGGGACACTGTTGCTCCTGGGGTATCGGCGAGGACCATTCGCAACCGTCTCCATGAAGCTGGGCTACGGTCCCGCACACCGTTAGGCCGTCTTCCGCTCACGCCCCAACATCGTGCAGCCCGCCTCCAGTGGTGTCGCGACAGGCGTGAATGGAGGGACGAATGGAGACGTGTCGTCTTCAGCGATGAGAGTCGCTTCTGCCTTGGTGCCAATGATGGTCGTATGCGTGTTTGGCGCCGTGCAGGTGAGCGCCACAATCAGGACTGCATACGACCGAGGCACACAGGGCCAACACCCGGCATCATGGTGTGGGGAGCGATCTCCTACACTGGCCGTACACCACTGGTGATCGTCGAGGGGACACTGAATAGTGCACAGTACATCCAAACCGTCATCGAACCCATCGTTCTGCCATTCCTAGACCGGCAAGGGAACTTGCTGTTCCAACAGGACAATGCACGTCCGCATGTATCCCGTGCCACCCAACGTGCTCTAGAAGGTGTAAGTCAACTACCCTGGCCAGCAAGATCTCCGGATCTGTCCCCCATTGAGCATGTTTTGGACTGGATGAAGCGTCGTCTCACGCGGTCTGCACGTCCAGCACGAACGCTGGTCCAACTGAGGCGCCAGGTGGAAATGGCATGGCAAGCCGTTCCACCGGACTACATCCAGCATCTCTACGATCTTCTCCATGGGAGAATAGCAGCCTGCATTGCTGCGAAAGGTGGATATACACTGTACTAGTGCCGACATTGTGCATGCTCTGTTGCCTGTGTCTATGTGCCTGTGGTTCTGTCAGTGTGATCATGTGATGTATCTGACCCCAGGAATGTGTCAATAAAGTTTTCCCTTCCTGGGACAATGAATTCACGGTGTTCTTATTTCAATTTCCAGGAGTGTAGAATATGCTATTTGGGACCAGTTTCCTCAGGATACCCCCGCGTTGGTGTGGTTAGTGGCAACTAGTAGCAAGCAGGTACCGCTCAGTACGTATAGGTTTGCGATACGTACTACAGCCCTGAGCAGTATCTTCCCGTTTCTAGACAAGAAAGTCGAAAAATGGGAGCTTTTCGTTGACCTCTATTTTCTTGTAAATTTAATTGCCCTATCTACAGATATGTAAGCAACGTATCTCCATAAACATGTTGGTCTGAATGCAGCTGTCATCAGTGCTCTGCCATCAAAGTCCTCCACAAAAGAGTTGTCAAGTAATTATCATAAAGGGCTATCTGTGAGATGCATTCAAGTTCTAAGGCCTCCGATTTTTTTTCTCCGGACTAGAAAGAGATAGAAACATGCGCATTGTTTTAAAATGAGGCCGCGTTCCCAGTCAATACGTCCCAGAGATGGCAGCAGCGTATGGCAGATGGAATTTTACCGCCAGCGGCGAGAATGAGAACTGTTTTAAATACTTAAAGTGGCGACGTTTTCCTTACTTGAACAGCGTGGAATCATTAGTTGTCTGAATTTGCGTGGTCTGAAACCAATTGAAATTCATGGATGAGACGTGGATGCCATTTTTCAATCCAGAAACAAAGCACCAGTCAGCTCAATGGAAGCACTCAGATTCACCGCCACCAAAAAAATTTCGGGTAACCGCCAGTGCTGAAAAAATGATGGTGTCCATGTTCTGGGACAGCGAGGGCGTAATCCTTACCCATTGCTTTCCAAAGGGCACTACGGTAACAGGTGCATCCTACGAAAATGTTTTGAAGAACAAATTCCTTCCTGCACTGCAACAAAAACGTCCGGGAAGGGCTGCGCGTGTGCTGTTTCACCAAGACGACGCACCCGCACATCGAGCTAACTTTGCGCAACAGTTTCTTCGTGATAACAACTTTGAAGTGATTCCTCATGCTCCCTACTCACCCGACCTGGCTCCTAGTGACTTTTGGCTTTTTCCAACAATGAAAGACACTCTCCGTTCTCGCACATTCACCAGCCATGCTGCTATTGCTTCAGCGATATTCCAATGTTCAAAACAGACTCCTAAAGAAGCCTTCGCCGCTGCTATGGAATCATGGCGTCAGCGTTGTGAAAAATGTGAACGTCTGCAGGGTGATTACGTCGAGAAGTAACGTCAGTTTCATCGATTTCGGGTGAGTAGTTAATTAGAAAAAAAATCGGTGGCCTTAGAACTTGAATGCACCTCGTATAGCAACTCCATCAGTTTACTCATAAAATTTGTCATTAAATTATAAGTAACTTGAAGTAAGTACACGACGACAAAGTTATAAAAATTCCACATCCGGCATTTAGCTGGTTGAACTCACGATTCGTCAAGTGGAATACGTATAAACAGGGAGAGAGCATCAAAACTCACAAGTGGATCCGAGGGACCCAAGTCTAGTGAATAAAGGCCGAACAAATTCCCTGAATTAGAGCTGTGATGTTCATATTTCCCTTCAGTGAGGCCTGCACTCATGGTACTTGGCGCATGCACGACGCAGAAAGAGCCGGAGCCAGGAGATGTGTTCCTGGCGAACAGAGATTCAGCTCTGCACGCCAGGGGAGCTCGATTTGTAAAATGAGTGTTCTTATTCTTCGCAGGAGCGTCTCATGAGACATTATTTCACTTTGATTTGGAATATTTCTATCTGACGTCTGTCGCTAACCAGATATAAACTTTTGCAAAGGAATATACGAGGTGTATTCAAGTTCCAAGGCCTCCGATTTTTTTTCTAATTAACTACTCACCCGAAATTGATGAAACTGGCGTTACTTCTCGACGTAATCGCCCTGCAGACGTACACATTTTTCACAACGCTGACGCCATGATTCCATGGCAGCGGCGAAGGCATCTTTAGGAGTCTGTTTTGACCACTGAAAAATCACTGAGGCAATAGCAGCACGGCTGGTGAATGTGCGGCTATGGCGAGTGTCTTTCATTGTTGGAAAAAGCCAAAAGTCACTAGGAGCCAGGTCAGGTGAGTACGGAGCATGAGGAATCACTTCAAAGTTGTTATCACGAAGAAACTGTTGCGTAACGTTAGCTAGATGTGCGGGTGTGTTGTCTTGGTGAAGCAGCACACGCACAGCCCTTCCTGGACGTTTTTGTTGCAGTGCAGGAAGGAATTTGTTCTTCAAAACATTTTCGTAGGATGCACCTGTTACCATAGTGCCCTTTGGAACGCAATGGGTAAGGATTACGCCCTCGCTGTCCCAGAACATGGACACCATCATTTTTTCAGCACTGGCGGTTACCCGAAATTTTTTTGGTGGCGGTGAATCTGAGTGCTTCCATTGAGCTGACTGGTGCTTTGTTTCTGGATTGAAAAATGGCATCCACGTCTCATCCATTGTCAAAACGGACGAAAAGAAAGTCCCATTCATGCTGTCGTTGCGTGTCAACATTGCTTCGCAACATGCCACATGGGCAGCGGTGTGGTCGTCCGTCAGCATTCGTGGCATCCACCTGGATGACACCTTTCACATTTTCAGGTCGTCATGCAGGATTGTTTGCACAGAACCGACAGAAATGCCAACTCTGGAGGCGATCTGTTCAACAGTCATTCGGCGATCCCCCAAAACAATTCTCTCCACTTTCTTGATCATATCCACAGACCAGCTTGTGCGAGCCCGAGGTTGTTTCGGTTTGTTGTCACACGATGTTCTGCCTTCATTAAACTGTCGCACTCACGAACGCACTTTCGACACATCCACAACTCCATCACCACATGTCTCCTTCAACTGTCGATGAATTTCAATTGGTTTCACACCACGCAAATTCAGAAAACGAATGTTGCACGCTGTTCAAGTAAGGAAAACGTCGCCATTTTAAGTATTTAAAACAGTTCTCATTCTCGCCGTTGGCGGTAAAATTCCATCTGCCGTACGGTGCTGCCATCTCTGGGATATATTGACAATGAACACGGCCTCATTTTAAAATAATGTGCATGTTTCTATCTCTTTCCAGTCCAGAGAAAAAAAATTCAGAGGCCTTAGAACTTGAATGCACCTTGTAAAACTCCATTCTGAACTGTAGATTTGGATGGTTAGTACATAAATTATTTTCGCTTCGAAGCATTGTGGTTGTAAATTGCATATTTCATCCTATAGCGATATTTATCATCACCACAGATACGATTATAGTGTGTTATTGTCACATGAATTAAGAATACTTAGGTCACTGAAGATACTTCTGACAGAGGTTTCGTTACCAGTGCTACGTAATATTCTTACTGCACACTCTTGTAGATCAAATACTTTTTGATCTTAGCAGCATCGCAGCAGAAATTACAGAATAGAACATCAGTAAGTGGAGGTACGTAAAGTGCTAGCAATCTTATCTGCCGGTCAGCACAATGAAAGGGACTTCTAAGAGCAAAGAAAGCATAATATTGAGGTATTCAGTTAGCTCACTCACGTCTTTGTTCATCCCAGTGCTGTTGTCACTTGAATTAGTTATGGGTCTGGATACCTAGCACCTTCTCGCACTGAGGTTAATCCAATATACTCCCATTAATATCTCTTTCTCGTGTCTATAAGTAATTTTGATTTGGTAGATGTTACATTACATGTCGTTGTAAGATTGAGGGTTAAATGTTTATTGTGAACCAGTTGAAAAACCATTCCATGATTTTCCTTGTTGTTTCTGGGAGAGATGTTTTTGGGCCATTTATCAGTATACCTGCATAACCGGGAAACATCGCAATTTTTGAGGAGCTTTAACTTGTCAGAGGTAAATCATGTATTCCTATGGGAGTGAGCCAAGCACTGTAGCCTCAGGGACACCATAATACATATATGAAGATGGATCTGTTCTTTCTGACATGTCCGAAAGAACACATACCATCTTCATATAATTAAGGCTAACCGGCCATTGACCTTCTTCTTCTGTGCTGGATGCACATGCATTGCCCGAACTCTTAACGGGACTCGGTAAGATTGTCTGCCGCAAGTGTAAAGGGCAGGGACACTACGAAAGTTGTATGTGGAAATTAAGTTGGGAATGTAGGTCTCACGGGGAGCGTGCAAGGGATAAAACCCTGCAGTCCCACTATCTTCTGTGCCCTCGTTGGCTCAGATACAGTCTGCCTTCGGCAGTGACACAGTGCGGACCGTGTTGCCTGCCAGCCGCGCTGTGGTGCGCGCGCCTGTTTGTTTATGCTGGAGCAGCTTCGCGTGTGCGGTGTTGTGAGTCTAGAACGAGATGGCACACTCGTACAGAAAAACGACTTTGAAGTTCAGTTTTTCGAACGACTATACACGACCAAAGGCACACGAGATTGGACGTTTTTTAAGAGAAGAGGTCAAAATCGATCCACAGGAAATCGTGGGAATCCATTTATCGATCGTTTCAAGCGTCGTCTATGTCAAGCTTGTTGACGAGGCTGCTTGCAAAAGACTTCTACAACGATCACCGAATGGGTATTGTTTTTGTCATGCCTACGGGAATGTTGGTGTGGTTACGGTCGATCACGCGGGAATTGGGATCCGAACTATACGAGTCTCCGAACTTCCGTTTGAGGTCCCGTCTGAACTTGTTATCGACGCCTTTCGACCATACGGCACAGTTCTATCCCATGTGGCCGAAAAATGGACGAGTTTAACGATATACCCCGTCCTATATGGAGTGAGAGAAATACGGATAGAACTGCGAAAGCACGTCCCCTCTTATTTGTACATAGGAGGTTGTCGAGCGATTATAATCTATGATGGACAACCTCGTACTAGCACGGGGTGCGAGAAAGAAGGTCACGTCCGCTCGGAATGTCTATCGACGTTAAGTGCCAACCCCACGGGATGACGTTCAGGTGCCACAACAGATGACTGTATTACCGTTGACCTTTGTGGAAGCCCTGAGAGTAGACGTGAGGGAGATTTCCGATGGGCACCAGCAGCTGCGCCCTATAGAGAACAAGGACACCAACGGACTGGAACTCCGACCACCGGTTCCACTACAACAGACACAGGACACCACGCAAGAGATGCAGCTGACGGCCGCTCCAGGCTCATCCGTGGTGGCTGCCAGTGCTTCCACCGAGAGCGTGATAGGCCAGGTCCAGGACGGAGGATACGCAACCCAAACAGACGATGCGGAAGCAAGGCAACGGGAACAGCGTTTTCCGAAGAGAAGAAAGAAGCGTCGACTGACTTCTGCTGACGATAGCCATAGTCCCGAGGGGACAGTGGACGACAACGACAGTATCGACCTGGGACCAGCGGATTCAACAGATACCCAGATGACGGTAAGTTCCGGAACTATTCTGGGGGACTGGGCGCAAGAAATGGACCAACAGGAACAGAATGAAAATACGAACGCGACGATTGAGGATAGTCCTGGCCAGCCGCCGGGAGGGGCCGGGGAATGTTGAACAACTTAGTGTGGTGAGGAGCGCCGGGGGTGCAGATAGACGACAGCAGTCTGGTTTTCAACACCATCGCTTGATGACACCCCCTTACAACTGATGAACACACGCCAGGCGTACCGCATTGCAACGATAAACATTAATGGCATTCGAACACTGCTTAAAATTCAAATGCTGAAAGATATGTTACGCGCTGCGGACGTGGATATTGTACTCCTACAAGAAGTGCGTTTCACATCGCCGCCAGAGTTCTACGGCTACGAAACACATAATTCAGTGCACGATGAAAGTGGATGCGGTGTGGCGATCCTCACCAGGGAAGGAATAGGACTAGAGGAAGTCATGTCTCTCCCTTCGGCACGTGGCATAGCGATCACTGTCGACGGCGTTCGTTTCATCGATTTATACGCGCCACCTGGCTCCACAAAGGGACACCTTTCACACCGAAGAGATAGCACCGTTGTTCGCTGGACGCTATGATAACTATATAGTGGGCGGCGACTTTAATTGTGTCGTCGACCAAAAGGACCAAGTACCTCATTATGTGCCATGCATGGAACTGCGTGCTTTGATTACCGAAATGGCGCTTCTGGATACCTGGGAACCGCAGCATGGCGACAGACCGGGTTGTACGTTTGTAACGGTACACTCGGCGAGTAGACTTGATAGACTGTATGTGACACGAGCTCTACGGACGGCGATTATTTATTTTATTTTTATTTATTGCCAAATTATAGACCTGTTACCTGATGTTTAAAACAGGTCGTACATCTTACAATTTTCGTTTTTCATCTTTTTACATTTTTCTTTCCTTTTGTTTTATCTACAACATTTACAAAGAATGATACTTTTCAAAATAACAATAATTTAAGGTTGAAATATAAATAATTTTTTTTAGAAGAATATAAAAGAAGATAGGATAGATGAGAGATTTGTTAGTACCATCACCGAGTGTGACTGACGGTGGATACCTCGGAATGGTTACTTCGAGCCGTTGACCGCCAGTCTCTCTCTCTCTCTCTCTCTCTCTCACACACACACACACACAAATGGTTATTAGTAGAAAAATAATGTTGCTTATCCTATTTCTTACTAATCCTATGTACTAACTACTTTAGCTGCCCATCCATGTACAGCATTTGGTGTTTTCTTGGCTAGATTGCCAGCACTTTTGCTTATTTACTGTCACATCTCAGCTTCCTCCTCCTGTTCCTCCTCATTGTCACTATTTTCGTTGTCACTGTGGGTATCGCTGTCCATCCTCTGGAGATTTCTGTTACGCTGCACATAGGCATGTCTGTAATGTCGTGTCCGCGTATACTCTTCATGTCTTGTTTTTGAAATACTGTTTGTCAGTGCGTTTAATTGTGCCCATTGTTCTTCGTCTCTTATTGCTGTGTATATATCTATGTCTGTATCTGTGTAATCTAAGTGTAGTGTATGTCTGTTGTTCGCGTATTGCCCGCAGAAAAAGACAGTGTGTTCTGGGGAACCTTCTTCCCCGCGTGTGCATGTAGGTGTCTGCCTCAGACTCAAGTGGTTTAAGTGCGTGGGATAAGGTCCGTGCCCGGTTAAGAAATGTACCATACCGCGGCTGGGATCGATATGTCTCATTCTCAACCGCTCCTTTATTTCAGGGAGTAGGTCGTGCAGTCTACGTCCCTTATCACTTACATCCCACTCACCTTGCCATGTATCCAAACGCCAACTTTTAAGGCGACGTATCGTCTCTATGGGCACACCGGTTATTGTGTGTACCTTATCTATTCTCCCCATCTTTAACCAGTACCTTGCAGCTCTGTATTTGATCGTGATATCTATGGGGCATATTCCGGGCACCACACACAGTGCATCCGCTGAAGTGGTACCGAAGGCTCCAGATAGCCTAAGTAGGACACTTCTCTGCCCTCGTCTGACGGATGCTTTGTTGGTGACCACGTTCAGTCTATGTGCCCACGTGCTAGCTGCAAAGCTGAGTACTGATTCGAAGAGCGCACAGTGGTATGTACGTATGACTGGTAGAGGTAGTCTGTATTGTTTTGAATTTAGCCTCATCTCTTTGTGGAGTATTTTTTCTGCTTTGTCTGTTGTTAGCCTTATGTGTTCGCGGAAATTCAGTTTTTCATCTATGTGTACCCCAAGATAGCGCGTAATGAGTGCTCTTTTGATGTTTGTGTCCCCAATTTTAACCGAAGGATTTCTTATGAGTGATCCTTTCAGTAAAGTGTATGTTGTTTTGTTTTCGGCTATCCTGAGTTTGTTGTTGTGACACCACTGAGTAATTGTTTGTAGTAATCCACTGGCTTTCTCTTCTAACTGGGCTCTGTTGTTTGCAGTGACTACAACTAATAGGTCATCTGCGTAGGCGACAATTCCGTCTGACCTGTCATCCCCATCCAGAAGCTGTAGGAGGGGTTCGATTCTTATGTCCCAGAAGATGGGGCCGCAGATCGACCCTTGAGAACAGCCTTTGGTAATTCTTTTAATTACTTTCCGGCTGTCCATCTGCCATTCGACTATTCGGTCCTTACAGTAGTCTAGAAAACTGTTGTGCAGTGAATGCGGTACCTCCAGATGTCTTAGCATCTGAAACAGTGCTGGCCACCAAAGATTATCAAATGCTCCGGCAATGTCAATAATTATTGCCATGGCGTATTTCTGTTTTGTGGTGTTAACTACGTGCAGGGCCTGGTTGATGGCATCATCTATTGTTCTGCCAGATCTGGCTCATACCACTGAGAGCTCTGTGTGTTTGCAGACGCTTACACAGTAGCTTCTCCTGAATCTTTGCTAGGGTGTTTATTAGGCATATTGGCCTGTAAGTCTTTGGATATGAAGGATCCCTGTCCACTGATTTCTTAATAATGACTGCTTTGGAGGTTTTCCATACCGTAGGTACCCTGCCCAGCCGTAAGGCATCGTTCAGTAACGTTGTTAGGAACGGGGTGATCTGCGGTGCTAGTTTTTTCAGTGTTTCCGAGTGGATACAATCTGGTCCAGGTGCTTTTTTGTTTTTGAGCTCTGAGATTGCTAGCGCAACCTCTTCTTGCGCAAAAGGACAGGTGACAGTTGCAGTGTAGTATGGTGTGTGTAGGTTTTCTCTTAGTGTTGCAAGATATTGTGTGTCTGTATCGATAACGTCGTCAGGGAGCAGTTTATACATCAGAAACTCCGCTGTATTCCTCCATCCCCTCGTCATCGTGCCGTCATTCTGCCTTAGCGTTCCCAGAACTGGTGGGGGTTTTTATCTTCTCTGTCAGTGTTTTGTATGGTTCCCCCCATATATTTTGCTCTGTTTGTTACAAATAGCTCCCATTGTTGTCTACGCGTGTTGTATAGGGTCTGTCTATATAAGTCTTGTGCATGCCTATACGCTTCAAGTCTTATTCGTCTGTCCCTATCTGCTATCGCCCTTTGATATAATTTTCGTTTGCGTCTTGCGTCTAGTTTGAGTCTCGTAAGTTCGTTGGTCCATGGTACTGCTGAGCAATTTGTGTTCTTTGCTGTCGGTATTGAAGTGTTTTGTGCATGTTGTATCACTTGTGTTAACTAGTGTGCTATATAATCGATACTTCCATTGATGTTTTCTATATCGTGTCGTTGGATAATTTCAGTTAATTTGTTCCAGTCTGCTTTGTGCAACAGCAAGTGTCTGGTGTGTGATTTGGTCATTGTGTTCTGAGTGTGAGTTAGTGTGTATGTTATGACATTATGATCACTACTGGTTATGTTGTCGTGTACAGTCCAGTTTGTTATGTATGCCATTGCTGCATTATTTGCTAGCGTTAAGTCGATATTACTGCTCGTACCATCAAACCCTGCATATGTTGGTATAGGTCCTTCCGTATTCATTACATTAATTGTGTTTCTTGTATTAGACCGGTGATTATGCGTCCTCCGTCGTCTGTTCTGTCTGGGTTCCAGAGGGTCGATCTGGAATTAATGCCAGCACTTATCACAAATTTTTTGCCTCTGGCATACGTTACTAGGTCTCTGATGTAGTCTGCATACGGCTCTATTAGATGGCTGTATTGGGCGTACATGGATGCAATAACCCATGTGACGTTCCCGTTAGTTGTCTCTATGGTAACCAAGTGTTGATTTCATAACTGTGTTGCCTTAATTATGTTGTAAGTTCTATTTAGAATTACTATTGCAGCCTTACAGTCATTGCTGCCTGTTATTGTGGTAGCATGTTTTGGTAGACATATCAGTTGCCCGTTTCCATTATAAGGTTCTTGTAAGCACATGATGTCTGCCTGCAGGTCTTGTGCTATTTTAGGGATACTGGATGCCGAAATCTGGCCAGCGGCTTTTACGGATCATATGGCGTACGTCTGTACATTTTCACTAACGCGTCAGAAGATATGGTGGAGTAAGGGTCACTGGAGAATGAATAGTGCACTTTTACGTGACGCTGCATGTCGCCTGCGATAGAGGCGGTCTGGGAGACCTGCGTTCGCCGCCAACGAACATACACCTCGGTTCTCCAGTGGTGGATGAAATGCGCAAAACCAACGTTACGGAAAACGTTGATACGATACGGGCAGGACAATTCGCAGTGGAAACGCACGACGCCTGATTTTCATTTTACAGCCCTGAGGGAGCTGATGACCCAACAACCATCGCCGGAAAGGCACACCGCCATGCGCAGGATAAAAGCCAAGTTATTACAGCTGACGAGACTAAGAGTGGAGGGTATAATGGCCCGGGCGAGATTGGCGGACACAGTTGCTGCTGAAATCCCCTCCATGCACCACGTAGTACATGAACGCCAACGACGCCACAGGACATTGATCAGGGAACTCATCTCTCCAACTGGCCAGCAAGTTGTGAACCAGCGGATATTGCGCATATGTTTACTATTTCCGCCAGTTATATGGACCTGTACAAGTGAACCACGAGACACTACATGATGTCTGTTTCACAGAGGAAGACCGCACTGCAGTTCCTTCTCTAAATCCTCGCACCAACGAAAAAATGGCTGACATTGAAATAAGTGTCCAAGGAATAGAAAAGCAACTGGAATCACTCAACAGAGGAAAGTCCACTGGACCTGACGGGATACCAATTCGATTCTACACAGAGTACGCGAAAGAACTTGCCCCCCTTCTAACAGCCGTGTACCGCAAGTCTCTAGAGGAACAGAAGGTTCCAAATGATTGGAAAAGAGCACAGGTAGTCCCAGTCTTCAAGAAGGGTCGTCGAGCAGATGCGCAAAACTATAGACCTATCTCTCTGACGTCGATCTGTTGTAGAATTTTAGAACATGTCTTTTGCTCGAGTATCATGTCGTTTTTGGAAACTCAGAATCTACTATGTAGGAATCAACATGGATTCCGGAAACAGCGATCGTGTGAAACCCAACTCGCATTATTTGTTCATGAAACCCAGAAAATATTAGATACAGGCTCCCAGGTAGATGCCATTTTCCTTGACTTCCGGAAGGCGTTCGATACAGTTCCGCACTGTCGTCTGATAAACAAAGTAAGAGCCTACGGAATATCAGACCAGCTGTGTGGCTGGATTGAAGAGTTTTTAGCAAACAGAACACAGCATGTTGTTCTCAATGGAGAGACATCTACAGACGTTAAAGTAACCTCTGGCGTGCCACAGGGGAGTGTTATGGGACCATTGCTTTTCACAATATATATATAAATGACCTAGTAGATAGTGTCGGAAGTTCCATGCGGCTTTTCGCGGATGATGCTGTAGTATACAGAGAAGTTGCAGCATTAGAAAATTGTAGCGAAATGCAGGAAGATCTGCAGCGGATAGGCACTTGGTGCAGGGAGTGGCAACTGACCCTTAACATAGACAAATGTAATGTATTGCGAATACATAGAAAGAAGGATCCTTTATTGTATGATTATATGATAGCGGAACAAACACTGGTAGCAGTTACTTCTGTAAAATATCTGGGAGTATGCGTGCGGAACGATTTGAAGTGGAATGATCATATAAAATTAATTGTTGGTAAGGCGGGTACCAGGTTGAGATTCATTGGGAGAGTCCTTAGAAAATGTAGTCCATCAACAAAGGAGGTGGCTTACAAAACACTTGTTCGACCTATACTTGAGTATTGCTCATCAGTGTGGGATCCGTACCAGATCGGGTTGACGGAGGAGATAGAGAAGGTCCAAAGAAGAGCGGCGCGTTTCGTCACAGGGTTATTTGGTAACCGTGATAGCGTTACGGAGATGTTTAACAAACTCAAGTGGCAGACTCTGCAAGAGAGGCGCTCTGCATCGCGGTGTAGCTTGCTCGCCAGGTTTCGAGAGGGTGCGTTTCTGGATGAGGTATCGAATATATTGCTTCCCCCTACTTATACCTCCCGAGGAGATCACGAATGTAAAATTAGAGAGATTAGAGCGCGCACAGAGGCTTTCAGACAGTCGTTCTTCCCGCGAACCATACGCGACTGGAACAGGAAAGGGAGATAATGACAGTGGCACGTAAAGTGCCCTCCGCCACACACCGTTGGGTGGCTTGCGGAGTATAAATGTAGATGTAGATGTAGAAATGCCAGATAGAGGACCACCACTGGATGCAGAGACTTTCATCACAGCGATAACAGAGGACTAGCTGACAGACGCTATTGCCAGGGGGGCTCCGAACAACTCCCCAGGACAGGACGGCTTCCCAATTGAATTTTACCGCGCCCTTGCATACCTCATGGGACGGACCTGGATTCAGATGTACAACGCACTCCTGTTACCGCAGACTGAGATACCTGCCGAATTCACGGGGGGTTTCATCATCCCAAACCACGCGGTGGCAGAAGGCCAGGAGATTATAGACCACTCACTCTCTTGAACTGCGACTATAAGATTTTCGCGCGCGTCCTTGCGGCTCGCCTGTGGTCTTCAGTTTGTGATAGAATCCTCATAGATCAAACTTGCCTCGGTGGTAAGAGTAACGTACATACGGCGCTCGGTGACTACCGAGATATCATCGCATTAGCAGCGGCATGCCGAGTGCGTGGGGCACTAGTCGCTATTGACTTCGATCATGCGTTCGACAGAGTGGATCATATCTTTTTGCACGCAGTGATGGGCAGATTGGGAATCCCACAGGCCTTCATTACAGTGATCATGCGACTGTTACTAGGCGTGCGATCAAAGGTCTCGGTGAATGGGCGGGGCACTGACTACATTGTTATTTCCAGATCAGTTCGTCAAGATTGACCCCTTTCGATATTTTTGTATGCAATGGCTTTGGAACCCTGTCTATATGGTCTCCGAAGACGGTTGGAGGGAGTACCGTTGCCACAACTGACCTTTCATTGCCGCGCTAATGCTGACGATGTGATGCTGGTGGCAAGGACAGGCGACGAAGTACGTACGGCGTTGACATGGATACAGCGATACGGGATGGCGGCAGGAAGCGTGCTTACTCTACAGAAGTCACGCTGCATGAATGTCGGTCGAGGATTACAACCGGGGGAGGAAGGCCCGCTCATGTTAGTTAAGACCATAAAATGTCTCGGTGTTACGTTCCACACCGATGTGCAGCGGACAGCAGCGGATAACTACTGACGCAGATTGAAACTGATGCAGACAGTGGTGCTGTTACAGAAATTAAGAGCGTTGGATATGATTCAGAGGGTGACCTATGTTAACGTATACCTAGCACCGAGACTCACTCACGTAGCGCATGTCCTGCCTTTAACGCGCACAATGGCATCACGGATACAAGCAACTTTCGGAACTTACGTGAGTGTGGGACACCTTGTAGGGAAGCAGCCTACTCACGCCTTATAAAATTCTCATCAGTCTTTCCATTGTGTGCCAGCCAGTCCGCTGTAACTAGCTCTGACGTCATAAATATTGCGCAATACTTTAAAAATCAAGTAAATAACCTGAAACGTTTCTAGCATGTCACGAGTAATACTAAATCAATATGTGTTGAATATCAGTTCAATAACTTTAACCATTTTCGAAATTTGGACGTTTTTCTGTAAAAATCATTGGCGCAACAGAAAAGAGCTAGAAACTTAAAAATTTATATTTAGATTCCTTTTGCATAACAATTTAGTAGAAACAGTATTCTGAATCTCACAAATTAAAATTTTAGTTGAAATTCATGATTTTCTGGTTTTTATCTAAAAAATTAAGGAAGCAAGCTTGATTAAGTAGGCGAATAAATAAAGCTAGGATGTTTAAATTTAAGTAGAAGGGAGATCCGCTATAATCATAAAGATGTGAGAAGTTTCAACTGAATAACTATAAAACTATAGTGATAGCGTATCTCCAAAGGGCAAGTTCAGAACTCGTCTACTGCGTGTAGTGTAATTAAATTAATTCCCTCGCCCAAAATATTTGACTTAGCCACGTCAGACTTTTATTATGATTACTTACTTGTGCACTGATTGCAAAATTAAATTGAAAGATTCATCGGCCATCAGCAAAGGAAGCAATGATTTATTTGATAACTTAAAGTGGTGCATTACTAGCCCAGTGGCTAGTTGGGAGAGCAGATTTGATCAGGCGTTCCCTTAGCCGTCCGCACCACAGCTTTATATGTAAGGACGCTGGGCAAGGAAGAAAGGCTCCAGTTCTCTCCAGACGCTGATTAGCGCACCACCTGTGCCGGGAGTCGCGTCGCGTCGGTATCGTTGATATAAACAGCCTCGGATGCCATAATAAGTTAATCTGGATACGCGTAACCATGAAATCGTTTTCGAGTGAAATGTTAATTCTGGGATGACTTTCATGATCTATTTTCAGTTTGCGTATGTCGTATTTTCATGTGCCGCCGCAGGACAGACATTCTAGCATTATTTAGCGTGGCGTTTGATGAACATTATCATCAAATTATGGCGCGCATTCACTTAAACATTTAATTTGAACAGTTATAGTGGCATCAGCGCATTAGACTCTGAACTACTCTGGTAGTTGGATTGTGTGGATCCTTTTTGGTCTGCAACTTTCAGAATATAGTGAACATTTTAGAGAGAATGGTTTTTGATTATGAATCCCAGACAGTCTCCTAATTTCTCAGAGCTATAAGCTGTAGCTATAAATGTATTTCTCAGATGAAGTGGGCACTAGGAATTCTAATTACAGGCTTCACGTTTTGCTAATCACTTTCTGGTTGCCAATATTGTAGTTAGAGAGCCAGTGTTGAGAATGGCAAACAGCATAAATAAAAAACATTTATTCTAGTATTCCACCCGCCGCCCCACATATGGTGCTAATCCGTCGGGAAACAAACTGAGTAAAAGTGAAAGTGATTTTTAAATTTTCGCATTCGGAAGTGAAATGCGACACACAACTGAGCAATGGAACAGTGATAGACAGTGTTACGTGAGGATGTGGACGACGCAATTGGATGAACAACACATCTGGATTGACGGTGTTGGCGCTGAGTCTAGCTGCACTGCTGGCATCGCGAGAAGTCAGTCCCGCCGCACCGCAGTCATCCGTCGGAGCGACCGGAGCCGCGTCTGCTGTTGCGGGCTACGCCCACAACAAAGCAGTTGTCGAGGTGCCGTCTGCAGTTCAACGCGCCGCGTCACATCACTAATCCTGGTACGCCGCGCCGGTAACGCCAGACGTCGTGCAGAAGGAACTAAGTTAAGTGAAAAGCTGTTAAAACTTTTACTAACGTGCACTAAAAGACTGTAGGCGATGGAACCGCAAAAAGAAACAGAAGTTAAACCTAAATCAGGACCTATGTTTGTTGAAGGAACTGTAAATCCAGACAACGGTTCAAGTGTAAATATGCATGAAAATAGTAATGTTAAAGTGAAATCCGAACTACTGTCTCCTGACAGTAGTGTGAAAAAGGGCGACGATTCAATAGTAGAGACCCCTGTAGTAAAGCAGAAATCAGAAAGTGTTAAATTATTGGATGATAGTTTCTCTGATGAATTAAAAATGAAACAGCCATCAGAGGTGGTAGAGTTTAAACAGGAGAAGTTAGATATGACTGATCAATCAGAAGTTTCATTTAGTTTTGATGATTCTGGTGTTGGAGCTAGTTTTTCGTCACCTGAGTGTGATAGAAAGCCAGCTAGTGAGCTACCCAAAGATACTGGGGCTATTGATTTAAATGTTATATTACAAGCAATAGCTGCCAGTAATGCTAGAATGACAGCTGAGTTAAAATCTGATATAATTGAGGTAAATAACAGGATTGTGGCCAGCCAAACCAATTTTAATAAACGGTTTGAGGCAATGGACAATAAATTAGAATCCAATAAAGCTGAATTAGAAACTTCCTTCAAGACTGGCTGCAATAAGTTGAAAGAGGATCTGGACAGTTTAAATTATAAAATTGATTACAACCATGAGGATATTAAGAAAAAGGTTGCTCAACAGTTATCTGAGATGTATAAAACAGTAAAATCCGAAGTTGCTGAGGTTCGCAAAGACTTCCAAATGGAAGATGCGAAGCTGGAGTACAAGTTAACAGAAAAGATCGAGGCGGAATCTGAACTGTGCTCAGATAGGTTTAAAGATGTTAATATAAAAGTAAACACATGTCAAGCAGAAGTAGATGCAATCAAAACTGATACTACTCATATTGTGCAAAGAGTAGATAATGTTGAAATGAGAGAAGAAAATATTAGTACTAACATTGCTAACACTGAGAGTAAAGTAGCTTCAGTAACTTCTGGTAATAGTAGTATGCAACAAGTTGTAGCTGCAAACGCCGCTTTTATCGGGTTTCGGCAGTTCTTGCGGTTCGATCCAGATAAAAATGTCCACCCGCTAGATTTCTGAAACGATTTTGAAGATGTGATTCCACCAACTTGGTCTGAACGAGAGAAAATCTCATTTATTAGAAGCCATTTAGTAGGTGACGCCATGCGTTGGTCAGCTGATGTTATGCTGAAGTTTAAAACATTAGCGGAATTTAAAACAGCTTTCATTAATGAGTATTGGTCTAGCAATAAGCAAAACGAAGTGTTGAGAGAATTTTGGAATGGAAAACGTTTCAATGCAGGCAAGGAACCTATTAAAGAGTTTGCCAGGTCATGCATCTCACGTTTGTCAGATTTGGCCGAAATGCTAAAACCTGAAATGATAATGTTAGGTCTTGAAGCCAAACTGCCATGGTATTGGTAAACTAGAATTATATCCACCCCTACAGACAATCTGGATCGTTTCATTGAATATTTGATACGTGTAGAGCGTGTGGCTGCCAATGAGGAGCAAGCATGTAATAACAGAAATGCTAATAACACTAGTAGTAATTTTAAGAACGAGCAGAATGGCAATGTAAACATCAGAACAGTAGGTGTTGGCCATCCTAAGAAAGGTAGGAATTGGAGAAATAATTACCAGAACCAACAATGGCATGCAAATGATAGTAATTTTGTTCCTAACAAAAATGTGCAAGTAAACAACAGTGTTGAAAGCAATGCTGTGCCAGTTAACTATAATGCAAATAAAGGCAACAGTAGTAAGCAGAGGCTGGAAAACTAGTTCCCGTCTATGAGGATACTGGCGCTCACCAGGCGGTTGCTTTTCCTAAGCCAATAATTACAGTAATTAGTATGACAGATCAGAATACTCAAACTGAGGATTCGGATGATGGGTCGGTAGCATCCAATGATACTGCAGAAATATTAAACCACTCACAGTATTTGATAGATACCGTGTTAGAGACGCTCTCTAAGTGGGAAGAGAAAGAGAAGGCGCAGCAGTGTAACGGTAGGGAAGAGCTACAAAATACTGAATTGTCAGGTGAAGAAGCAGAAGAAATTCATGTTTGTATTTACGATGAGGATGATGTGCTCTTATCTAAAGTGCCTGTGCAGGAAGTTGATACTGTACTAATAGATTTAGGACAGGAGGTAAGTGAGAATGTAGAGGATAGCCTGTTGGGGGTCGATGAACCCAGTAGCTGTGACCAGTTGTCACTGGAGAAGGAACCCGACGATAATAGTGAAAGTGGTTTAGCTGTAACTAGTGTTATGCCCGGTCTGGAGGCGAAGAATCGCTCAGACTACAGTAATTTGGGTTATATTCAGCAAATTAAATGTAATGAAGTCGTGCGGTGTTTCGATTTAAAATTAATAGACCGATTGGAAAAGGCAGCTGAAAATATAGTTCAGGAGACCCTACACACTTTGACCTAAATGTAATGAAACAGATGTCGATCACTTTAGTTGGAGACAAATCCAAAAGGAACTATTGGATGAGTTTGAGGAACCATCTGTACAACCTAGAATAAGCCACCCTATTATAATAGTGAATATGTTGGGTATCAATGTACGTTGTCTATTAGACAGTGGAAGTGAGGTGAGTACGATATCTCAGTTCTTCTTTGATGCATTACCTGGTAAAGACAAGCTTACAGTAATGAGGGTATCAGGACTAAGAATAATTGGTGCTACTGGCAAGGTGTCAAAAACGGTAAAGCAAGAAACTTTACTGCCCTTTGATATTAATGGTAATTTAATTGATCATCCATGCTTAATTGTAAACAATCTCAGTATTGAGGTTTTAATTGGCATAGATTTCTTGTTAAAATATGAGAGTGTTGTTGACTTTGAAAGAAGCCAGTTAAAATTGGTCTTGCCGATAACCGGAGTAATTATGGTACCTTTTATTGATAAACATGTAGTAACTAATGATGAAACTTGGGAGCTGCCTATACGAGTTCTGAAAAATGGGAGATATTGGGACGAAGGTGTTAATCTTAGTAAAAGTAAGCTAAACACAGAAGAAGAAGAAGCAATTATTTTGGGCAAAATAGAAGCTAAATTGCAGGAAATCGATAAAATTTCAGCTAATCAGAAGGAAGAACTGAGACAGGTTTTAAAAAGGCATCATAAGGTATTTTCATATCGACCTGGCGTGGTCAAAGGTTATGAATGTCAATTAAAGGTGAAACCTGGCCAAGTGTTTTTCAGGAAGCCATATCAAATACATGTAGCTAGGAAGGAGGCGGTTCGAAAGGAGATACAGAGAATGCTAGAGTGAGGTGTGATTGAAAAAGCGGTCAGTGAGTACAGTAATCCTCTTGTTGTTGTACCAAAAAGGGACGGGAGTGTCAGATTGGTCTTGGACGCTCGTTGGTTGAATGAAATAGTGGTTAGGGAAAGTGATAGACCGCGGACCATGGACGAGTTATTGCAAAAATTCCAGGGATTAAAATTCATAACCTCTATGGACATCACGTGTGGATATTGGAATTTGCCACTGGCGGAAAGTTGAAGGAAGTACACAGCTTTCTTGTACGAAGGAGTTTGTTACCAGTACCGTGTGGTACCTTTCGGAATTAATATCTCTGTTTGTGCCTTCGAACGTGTGATGTGCCATGTTTTAGGACCAGCCTTAATTAATAAAATCAGTCTATGTAGATGATCTGTTAATAGCAACTCCTACCTGGGAAGAACACAGTTTTATTAGAGGAAGTGTTAGAGGCTATTGAGAGAGGTGACATGAAACTAAAGATTGAAAAGACAGAGTGCGTTAAAGAGGAAATAGGTTTTTTGGGATATATGATAAGTGGAAAAGGTATTCTTCCTGACCCAGGCAAGCTAGCAGTCATTGAAAGATTTGAGGCTCCCAGAAACAAGAAGCAGTTGAGATCGATGTTCGGTCTTTTGGGCTTCTATTAGCGTTTTGTTAGTGATCAGGCTTTTAATGCGCCCTGTCTTCACCTCCTGCTGAAAAAGAATACCCCTTGGGTTTGGACAGCAGAATGCCAACGGGCGGTCGAGGTGCTTAAACAATCTTTAATTAATAGTCCTATTTTACATCATCCTGATTTTGAAAAACCATTCTGTATGTCTGTTGATGCTAGTGGCTATGGTATAGCTGTGGAGATATTCCAAGTAGAAATAGAGAGCGAACAAGAAGTGCACAAGACTATAGCTTTCGCAAGTCGATCTTTACAGGTAGCAGAGAGAAATTATGGCATCTCAGAACTGGAAGCATTGGCAATTGTATTTGGGGTACAGAAATTTGAGCAGTATCTATTAGGTCACAAGATAATTGTTTACAGTGACCATAAGGCGTTGACCTTTTTAAAGACCTGTAAGTTGAGGAATGCTCGTTTAGTAAGATGGTCATTGTATCTCCAGCAGTTTGACCTTGAGGTTAGATATATTCAAGGGAAAGACAATCTGGTAGCTGATGGGTTATCTAGAAGTGCGGAGCTATGTGATGACGCGGGAATTATAGCAACTGACCTAAGTGAAGTACGAATGTTTGCGTTGCACGAAGTAAAGGAAGAAAGTGCATTAAAGAGGGTGATTAAGAACTTGAGACGTGAGCAGAATGCAGATGACCAGCTGAAATTAGTGAAGAGCTATTTTGGAAATGCGAACTATCCTACTATTTCGCAATACTATTGTCTGCATAAAGGTATTCTATTTAGAGAGAAAAATGTAGGAGTTTCTGAGTGAATGCTGTGCTTTCCCTCACAACATGTAGACTTACTAATCGACTATGTACACCTGTGGTATGGGCACTATGGTGCAAAGAAGTGCATTGCAAAATTAAAAGAGAAAGTTGTGTTTGACAACATGTACCGCCGTGTTGGCAAGCGTCTAGCATCTTGTGTAGTGTGCCAGAAAGTCCGTGCTGCTAACACCAGAATACAAGGGGATATGGATTCAGTAGAGCCAACTGAAACCCTAGAATTACTGGCTTGTGATTTGTTTGGCCCTCTTCCTGCTTCTAGAGGTGGGTTCACCCATGTTTTTGTTGTTGTGGACGGATTTAGTAAATATGTTAAGCTATACCCAATTAAAAGAGCAAATGCAAAAACGTTGGTAGAAAAGTTGGAAAAAGATTTCTTCGTGAACGTTGGCGTTCCGAAGAATTTGCTGTCAGTCAATGGGCCTCAATTTACTTCTGATAGATTTAAAGAATGTCTGGATAAGGCCGGAGTGAAACATTTGAAAATATCTGCCTATTTCCCCCAAGGAAATATAGTAAACATATTATGAGAGAATTGAATAGGCTTTGCAGGACTTATTGTGCTCGGAAACACTATAGTTGGGCAGAGCACATGAAGTATTTTGAGAATGTAAAGAGCAACTTAAGGCATGATGCAACTGGTTTTGCGCCTTGCGAATTGATGTTTGGCCAAGAACCACACAATGTGATTGCAGATATGGTAGAATTCCCTATTCTAACACAAATATCCACAGACGAAAAGAAGTTAAGGGCTAGGGCAAATATAAGGAAAAGAATATTAGAAAGAAAGAAGCGTCATGATGCAAAAGCTGTACCCACCAGTTTTGAAATAGGTCAGTTAGTCCTTGTCAAAACCAAGAAAAAATCAAAGAAAATAAATGCAGAAACAAAGAAATTCATGTTCGTATACCAAGGACCTTTCAGGATCATAGGAAAACCACATGCCAATGCCTATAGGCTAGAGTACCCGAAGAGTAAAAAGTTATTCGGTCTCAGGAAAGTGATCGACCTAAAGAAGTTCATGAATGAATGAATTGTGTAGGGAGGAGGTTGTTCTGTAACCTATACACAGTGTGGCAGCTGTGCAGTCTCCTTTCCTTTTCAGGTCTCACTCATTCTTCATCTTTCCTATCCACCAAAGTTTCGACTCCTTCTTTGCAATACAAAAATTTTCCGTCATGGCTATCAAGCCATGAGTTCTGTAACTATTCTATCCACCGATTAGTGAAGAAAATACCTAATGTGACAAACCTAACAGTGACATAAACAACAGAGAATTATGATGTAATTAAGATACAAAGGTATTTGAGTAACAAGTATGTATAGAACCCTGGTAATATTATAAGTACAAAGTTGTTTTATCGGAAATGGTCCCCCAACAATATTTAAAAAAGCTATACAAGTTCGTTTATAAGCAGGATCTGAAGTGGCAACGAGACCTAGTGTATGCATTAGAGTTAACTAATAAATAGTAAGAGAGAGTGCTTAGTGTTATGAAAAATAGACAGATAGGTTGTAAAAATGAACTCACCTTGCGTAGCAAGGAATGGCAGTGTAATAGAATTGAACAGTGTTTGTGGTTTAGGCGTGAAGGACACGTCCTTGAAATATTTATAAGGTTGGAGCTGGCCGTTATTTGGTGTAGTGTGTGACAGGACACACCTACACGTATTGAGGTTATGAGTTGGAGGCGTTATGTTAGATGAGACAGAGATGAGACAGAGCAGCTCATGGTGTCCTATAGGTTTAAGGAATTTAGCATTACGCTCTTCCATAATTACTTAATGCACTTTAGTGGTAGGTCGAGAGAGACTACCTGTGGTTTCAGCATCCAATCAAGTACAAATGGATTGCAACGTGAGCAAACTGATCAGCTGCAGTACATTATAGATATGAAATAAATGTGCTATCCTATGCGTTAAACGTTAATAGAGTGAGTGTTAAATAAGTACATACACTAGCAACATAATTGAGTTACATAATGGCAGGCGTGAAACATTATTTATAGCTCAGCATAAATACACTTCTATGAAGTAAGTACATAATTGCAGATGTGGAACTGACACAGCAGCAGAGGACCAATAAGTGGATTTAGATTTAGTAGTCAACTAAACGTAGTGTGTTTTGAACACTCAGAACTGTACTATTACCACAAGTTACTCACATGTACAAAGAGGCTGAGAAGACAACTGCTAATCAAATATACTCATACTATCTCTAAGAATAAGGTAATCGAAGATGAGTCAGTTAAGTAAATAAAATACATATTTGTCAGGAATGTACCGAGCATTGGTTCAGTGTTCCGGCCCAGAAATAATAAATTGAGATTAAATAGGATTTACGATTGTATGCCTTGACCATAAATTTTCTCTAGTACGTAACTAACGGCGTTTTGAGCCGTTTGTTTACCGATTTTATGACAGTTAAGTAACCGCGAGAGTAAAATTGAAAAAATTCTGTTAACTTTGTTCCAGTAACATATTAAAAGATAAAATGTATATATACCCATTTTATTGTGACCCACCCTTAGATATTAAGTGAAGAGAGTCTGAGGCACTCTTTTTGTTTGTTCTACAGGACAAACCAGATAATGGCAGCCTGGTAGCTGCGTGAAAGCGTGGAGTGACTTGGACACAACTCACAGAGACCCCTCCCCTTTCCCCATGTAATTTAGAGTGAACGTGAAGGATGCACACCATAGCAACTTCCCCTCCTCCACCCTTGTGATTGGAAGTGTAGAACGCCAGCCAAAGCGGCTACAACCACGTGTGTAAAAATGAAATTGTCGTGATTTGTGAAACTTTCTTTCAGGTTTAGAAAAGACTGCTAAGATATAATTATCTGTTTATGTATCATGAATAACTGTGTTAGTTTCTTTGAATTTGTGTATGTAAAAATATTTACAGACAATTTAATGGATTTAAGATTTTCATAATTTTATGTGTTTGTCTGTCTAAGGCAATATGTATGCCAAAGTGTTTCATTGATTTTGCTTAAATTTTGAGTGATAATGTTGCTTAAGAGGCAGTGAACATGCCAGCAATTTAATTAATTGAAGTAGGTAATAAGTTTTCTTTTAATATTTCTATATGTTTACATTTCAATTTTAATTTTTCATAGGGAGTTAAGCTGTACTCTTGCTTCCCTTTTTGTAATTATTTTTTTATTTACATTCAAAAAAATTAAGTAGAGGGTGATGTAGGAAGCAGCCTACTCACGCCTTATAAAATTCACGTCTGTCTTTCCATTGTGTGCCAGCCAGTCCGCTGTAACTAGCCCTGACGTCATAAATGTTGCGCAATACTTTAAAAATCAAGTAAATAACCTGAAACGTTTCTAGCATGTCACTAGTAATACTAAATCAATATGTGTTGAATATCAGTTCAATAACTTTAACCATTTTCGAAATTTGGACGTTTTTCTGTAAAAATCATTGGCACAACGGAAAAGAGCTAGTAACTTAAAAATTTATATTTAGATTCCTTTGCACAACAATTTAGTAGAAACAGTATTCTGATTCTCACAAATTAAAATTTTAGTTGAAATTCATAATTTTCTGGTTTTTATCTTAAAAATTAATGAAGCAAGCTAGATTAAGTAGGCGAATAAATAAAGCTAGGATGTTTAAATTTATGTGGAAGGGAGATCCGCTATAATCATAAAGATGTGAGAAGTTTCAACTGAATAATTATAAAACTATAGCGATAGCGAATCTCCAAAGGGCAAGTTCAGAGCTCGTCTACTAAGTGTAGTGTAATTAAATTAATTCTCTCGCCAAAAATATTTGACTTAGCCACGTCAGACTTTTATTATGATTACTTACTTGTGCGCTGATTGCACAATTAAATTGAAAGCTTCATCAGCCATCAGCAAAGGAAGCAATGATTTATTTGATAACTTCAAGTGGTGCATTACTAGCCCAGCAGCTAGTCGGGAGAGCAGTTTTGATCAGGTGTTCCCTTAGCCATCCGCATCGCGGCTTTATATGTAAGAATGCTGCTGAAGGAAGAAGGCCCCAGTTCTCTCCAGACGCTGATTAGCGAACCACCTGTGCCGGGAGTCGCGTCGCGTCGGTATCGTTGATATAAACAGCCTCAGATGCCGTAATAAGTTACTCGGGATATGCGTAACCATGAAATCGTTTTCGAGTGAAGTGCTAATTCTGGGATGACTTTAATGATCTATCTTCAGTTTGCGTATGTCGAATTTTCATGTGCTGCTGCAGGACAGATATTTCTACCATTATATAGCGTGGCGTTTGATGGACATTATCATCAAATTATGGCGAGCATTCACTTAAACATTTAATTTGAACAGTTGTAGTGGCATCAGCGCATTAGACTCTGAACTGCTCTGGTAGTAGGATTGTGTGGATTCTTTTTGGTCTGTGACTTTCAGAATATAGTGAACATTTTAGAGAGAACGCTTTTTGATTATGAATCCCAGACAGTCTCCTAATTCCTCAGAGCTATAAGCTGTAGCTATAAATGTATTTCTCAGATGAAGTGGGCACTAGGAATTCTAATTGCAGGCTCCACGTTTTGCTAATCACTTTCTGGTTGCCAATATTGTAGTTAGAGAGCCAGTGTTGAGAACGGCAAACAGCATAAATACAAAGCATTTATTTTATTATTCCACCCGCTGCCTCACAACCTGTTTAAGATCCAATACACAACGCTTATGCTACCACCTCGAGAGTGTGGACTTGGTCTAGTGAACGTATATGAAAAGGTACTGGCGTTATTCGTCAGTTCGATTTTATGACAGTGGCGCGGTCAATTTCGCAATATCTCGGGTGCGTTGGCCGATGTACTAGCGCCCACTTTAATGCTGCCCCTAGTCAATGTGGGACATATTTCACCGAAGATGTCACATTTCAAGTCTTTTTTGTGGAGCTTAGCAATGTCATAGAATCCTTACCAACAACATGACTACCGACAACGCGAGATATATACCAACTCTTACTGCGCCGGTGCCCCAGGAATACCCTGGAAAAGAAGTACCCAGACATGAACTGGCGGCAGATATGGCGCGTTATACGGAATGTTTGAAAGTGTAGTTAGTAAAAATTCTCTGGTAAACTAGACTGAAATGCATGTGACTGCTTTAGTCTTTAATAAAACTTGCATCTGACTGCGTATTTAACTGAACTGAACTTTATCTGACTGCATGAAAATATTGTTGGAAAATTAATACTCAAAATGCACATCTGACTGCATGAATGTTAACTGGTAAAAATAAATGAAAGTCACCAACCTGCATCTGACTGCGTCTGTGGACTTAGCTCGTGCACTCCTTCTCGTTCAGCCGATAATAAAACATATATTCAACTCAGCCATAGTGCAATGGCATAAAATTGTCATTCTAGATAACTTTACTCATTTTGGCCCTGTTTGTTACTTAATAAAAATTCTGTCCTGATCTGAATAATTTGCCAACTGTGCAATGGCATATAGATTATTTTACTCTGATAAATGAAATTATTAGCTTTACTCATGGGAACTTTATTTGATGTACCTTTTGGTTCAATGCAAGCACCGGATGCGGAGAACGACATAAGGTGTGAGATGAAACTCTAATTTTATCTAAAAAATATTTATTGTTCACACTTTTAAGGCATATGTGAAAAACTAAAAAAAAAAAATTCTATAGCATGGATTTACGAGAAAGTTTCACAAAACGCTTATTGCATCAACAATGGGATTTCTATCTAGCTTTTAGACATTATTTAACCAAAGAAAACCTATTTTATTAATTATTCTTTCTGGTTTCCCCAGGTATGTGCGGAGTTTCGCTCAATATATAGTTCATTATGTGCGTAGCGCCAGTTCTTACTTTGATGCTGTCACGACCCGGCTGCCTCCTGCAGGCATCTAGCTCCGACTCGAAACACGTCTGCTGTCTGTGCGCATCTCCTCACCACTACTCAAACTTTCACCGCGTGCGCCTAGCTCTGTTAGCTGTCAAAGATTTTACTACTCGAAGATGTACTACTCGTCCAACCTTGCGGTTGGGAACTATCGACATTTTTCACTGGCTCTATCCTGATCGAATCTCAGCACATACCTTTCACGTTTACCTCCCAACGTCGGTACGCTCAACATGGTATGTGGTGGTAAGTAGGAAGTTCGCAACGAATCAACGGCGGCACGCGATTCATTTGGCACACACTCCACTATGTTTAGGCTGCACAACAGTGGACACCGATGCACATCGTTTAGCATGTAGTGGGACGGCTCCAGTGTGACACTTGGCACAACAGATATTGGCGTTCCTGTTACGCTCAGCCCCTCACACAATTTCATCAGACACTCTTTTTTCCCCCCAAGAATCTTATTTTCCGGTCCAAAAAACCAATGCAGTGACATGGGTACGGGAAATGATGGTGGGCTACGTCTGTAACGAATCGGAAAAGGAAAAAATGGATTTTCGGCATTTACTCCTGGATGGACACACGAAGCTGCAACAGCATAAGAAATATGGGCAAGACCTCGCTAATTACTTGCGACTTACATTTACCGACCCGCCGGCCAGATGGAGTGTGACGGGTGAGAGATGAGATAGACATCGATCACTCTTATGGACCCTTAGTTAATTTCGAGAAGACGACCCAGTTTTACACCAACGTCTGGAGAACGAGTTGATAGATGGCTCTCTTGCTCTATCGAACGTCGGGTCGTGAGCAGGAATTTCTTTTCATTTCTACAGTAGCACGTTTCTTTTGTATTCGTACTATCCGCAATGTCTTCATGTCTTTCATTCGGAAATTTTGTTTTATTCATTTCCTTAATTACTTAATTTTCTAATTAGCCACTATTTGTCAACATTTGGACATTGAAGACACTATTTATGCGGTAGGTAGTACAACAAAATGTATGTCAGCAAAGGTTGTAAGACTGACATTGGAAAAATAAATAAATAAATAAATAACAATAAAAAACAACAATTAAAAAAATAAAAAAATAAAAAAATAAAAAATAGTAGCGTTGAAGTCGCAGTCTGAGCTTCAAACCACCTTTACCCCATTTTTTCCTACTATATATAAAGATGGATAGAGCGTCTGCCATGCAAACAGGAGATCCCAGGATCGGGTCCTGGTAGGGGCACACATTTTCAACTGTCGCCGTTGATGTATATCGACAGCGTAGGGTCTTGATTTAATTATCATTTCACTATACTACATGTTCCGCTCTCTGGTTTTAGTCGTATGTCTGTAATATCAGATATCGATGTGACTGTTTTCTAGTGGTAAGTTAAGACTTGCAAGGGAAATATCTTTAATGCCCTAGCATTTTAATTTCCCTATATTTAGATTGTATGTTTAGGCTTTTGCCATTGAAGTCAGTTTCAATAAAATCTTTCCGTGTGCACGACTGCGCCACATGTGAAAAAGCTAGTAATTTTTCGGCTGCAATTGCTGGAATCATTCATCATGGTAAAACACTGGTAGTAATTCTTGAGATGTTTTACTGATTTCACAATAGAGAAAGCATTTACGGATGCCATATTGAGCTATTGCTATACATGTTATTCTCAGAAATGTGATTTACTATTCTGTTATAATCTAACATCACTAAAGGTTTTGGGAACACAGTAAGGATTTATACCCTCCTTTCGAGGACGAGGTGTACAGAGACGGAATGAAAACTCTGATGTGACAAGGATGTGGAAGGAAATCATCAGAGGAGCCTTACGCCATTAAGGGAAACCGTAGATAATAGAAATATGAATGGTAATTGAACTTTGCCTCTCTAGAAACCAGTCCAGTGACTTGACTACTGTGGCATCTGCTTCTGTGATATTGCGAAGATTGCTTTAGCCGCAACCTATGTTTTGTTTTTCCATAATACATTTATTCGCTTTACAACTTAATAGATTAAAACGGTATGTTGCTCCATCACCAGAGTACAGACCTTAATGCCCTACTAACTGAGCTATACAGGAACGCTTTATTTGTAAATCTGTTTTCATGAAACACAAGTAGTTTTGTAAGTCATAATGATAGCAATTGTTGCTATTGTTAAAATTTCCTTTATGTGCTCTTATCTTCTTAATCTTCTAAAAGGAGTAGACATTGACGGTCTGCTGCAGCTACTCAGGTAGCAAGTTTTACGTAGTTTTGATTGGACGTAATACACTTCATATTTTGTCTATCCACAAAGGAAGAAGTTAGTTCCCGAAAATCTTGCAAGACGGGGTTGCACTCGCTATAAAGATTTCATCGTTGACATCGTACCATATAGATAAAATAGGATGAGGATATTCAATAATTCTGACATCATGGTTAGGGCAAAAGCTCTCGGTACTGAAAATTGAAACACGATCATATAAAGCGACGTTACTTACCGTTTGAGAGACAAATACAACAACGTTAAGTTTTATTGTCATATCGTCGGCGTTTTAAAGTAAACTTGCCGTGAATATAGTCAGTGTGTACTGTCTTTATGTATGAAGTTTTTCAGAACGCTAAACTTTTCTTTCGAAATCCGTTAAGATCATTCAAGACTGCAAAAGTCAAAACTTTTGTTACTTGTCATATTTCTGCTATTTCTGTGAAGTCTCTAATTGTGAAAGATTATAATATGTTCGTTCTCGCTTTGACCGACTAAGAACGAAACAAGCCATTCGCCCGTTCTTCAGAATTAAATTTAATGAGCTGTGCAGAGCTGCCGAGGGAAGTTTTTCTGTCAGACTTTAGCTTCCTACTCGAATGTCTCTGAATACGTAACAAGCCCAGCTCTGAGAGGGAATTCGTATTTAATTTGGAGGAATACATTTAACGGGAGGAAAATATGAACTCTCTCTTTTCGCCACGCAAAACAAGAATAGACGCTTATGAAGCCTACATTTGTTCGTATTTAATAAACACCAGAGTTCATTTTGTTCTGGACAAACATACACCCTTTTAGATTGTGTGGTACAGTGTTGTTCGAAGCCTAGACAGCTCTGCGGCATTAAATGTCACAAGAATAATCTCCAACTGCCACTGACAGAAGTGCGAGGAGTGCTTTCATTGCTTATTTTCTCAGAATGCTTTTAGATTCATATTTCATGCAAAATTCAAGCTTTAACAAGTGATATTCGCAGCCCAAATAACTATACTCAGAACGACCAGCAGTGTCAATTTGCGAACTTGATTTCGTATGACAAAATCATTTAGATAGTTGAAGAAATACAGCAAGCTGCCACATTTTATATAGCTTTATTGAACACAATAAGCCTTTAAGACTTTCGTCCATCTTCAGTTGGTGCAATAGATTTATATGTTCGTCAATATACCGTCCTCTATCGACTGCTTTTTGATCGCTGCAGCTGCCTTGTGCAACGTAACAGTTCGTTTAGCTACCATGAATGAGAATCCCACATACAAATTTAAACTACTTTTGTGCTGTAACTTGTGGTTCGTTTTTGATCTTTTTGGTAGCTGAGAACCTGGCGCTGCCAGGGTGTGTATGGATTCCAATTCTTAACCCATCTCCCCCTTCCTCTCTGATCGTCTGCATCTTGCCCCTCTCTGTGTTCACCTCCTTCTCCATCCCCACTATCTCCTTCTATCACTTTCTATTTCCATCTGCTACACCCCATCTCTTTGTCCATCTGCTCCTCCCCACTCTCTCTTCCCATCTCCTCCTGCCTCCTCAGTCCATCGGCTCTTACCCCTCTTTTCATCTCCTCCAATTACCCTTCCGTGTTATCTCCCTCCTCCTGCCACTCTACTTCCTCCTCATTCTATCTCCTTCTCCCCCTGCCTCTGTCCATCTCTTGCTCCTTCTCTCTCTGTCCATCTCTTCCTTCTCCTCTCTCTGTCTCCACCTTCCCCTCTCTCCATGTCCATATCCCCTTCCCTTTCTCTGTTTATTTCCTTCCACCCAATTCCCTGGCCACCTCTTCCTCCTCCCTGTCTTAATTCATCTTCTCTTCCCCCTTTCAGTTCTTCTACTCTTCCTTCTTCCTCTGCCCATCTGCTAATCACTCTTCTCTCTGTCCATCTCCTACTCTTCCCTTTGTCGGTCCCCTTCCCCCTCTCCCTCATTGTATACATCTCCTCCTCCCTCATATCTATGCTCATGTCCTCCTTACTCCTTTCTGCCTACCCATTTCTTTCTACCCCATTCTCGCTCCAAGTTATCACCCCCATCCCAGTGTGAGGTTATTGGTTCTGACCCCGACAGTATTTGCTTCCAGATAGGATATGTGCACCACACTTGATAGAAACCGATCCAGGAGTTTAGGAGCAGCTTTTTAGCTGCAGCTTCACCAGAGTACGTACATATCGCATGTACTTAACATATATCACATATTTTTATACATATTTCACCTGTACCTGTAGCGAATTTCATCCTACAGATTAGATTGCCTGCAGCTCAACTGCATATCTCCTGAATAATGTGGCGTACAACGATATAACTTTGCAGTTAAATTCAGTGGTATATGAAATTACAATGAAATGAACACCCTTAGCTGCTTACAGGCGTTGACATACGTCAACGGAGACAGATGAAAATGTGTACCCCGACCGGGACTCGAACCCACGATCTCCTGCTTACATGGCAGACGCTCTATCAATTTGAGCCACCGAGGACACAGAGGATAGCGCGACTGCAGGGATTTATCTCTGGCACGCCTCCCGCGAAACCCACATTCTCAACGTAATGTCCCGCACTACATTCATAGTGCCCCCGCCCATTATACTCATTACTCGCGGCGCGTTGCCGATTCCCGTAAGAGTTCGGGCACTGTTTGTGCATTCGCACAGAAGAAGAAGATGGTCAAGCGGCCATGTAAGCAGGAGATCCCGGGTTCGAGTCCCGGTCGGGGCACACATTTTCATCTGTCCCCGTTGACGTATGTCAACGCCTGTAAGCAGCTAAGGGTGTTCATTTCATTGTTATTTCATTCTAACGATCTGCATGGTCACCGATGGTATCTGTTCTTTCGGACATGTCCGAAAGAACAGATACCATCTTAGTATATATCAGTGGTATATTTTTATACAGTCTGTGAAATGTGTTGCGAATAGAGTAAGTAGCAGAGAAATAATAAATTTAAATGTCTTGCATGAAGCGGCTGTTTTTCACACGTCTTAGTGTTTATGACGTCATATCTCCGAATTGTGTGTCGTACAGGTATATAATTTTGCAGGTACATTCAGTGACACACGGGAATACTGTCTGCAAAAAGTTTCGTGAATACAATTAGGAGTAAGGAAGCAATAAGTTAAAACGCCATGCCTGACGCGGCAGTTTTACTGGATTAACAGCGAAAAATGCAGTAAGAGATACACTTTTTTTCATTTCATCGTTCTTCGAATGTCGTCAGCCAAAAAAGTTTCATAAAGATCTGAAATTATATCTAAAGTTTGTTGCAAGTTCCTTAAGCACTCTCGTCCTCTGACGGTGGATGAATAAACTCTGCAAATTCGTGCGCCGTGAACTACACTGCTTTTTCATACCAACCCCCACCCCCTTGATAAGTAGGTGTTTCTTAATCCCCGCAGCCGTTCTTTCCAGACAGTGAGTGATATGTGCACCAAGTTTGGTTGAAATCGGTCGAGTGGTTTAGGAGGAGACGTGGACCTTACGTACACATACATACAGGGACGTCAGCTTATAAGTGTGTTGCAGGGTAGGTTGTGCAAAAAGTAATTGTTGAGAACGAAGTTCGACACATTGAGCCGTTTCTGGGTTAACTGACGTTGAAGGTAGCCAATCAGACAGTTGAGGCAGCAAATTCAAGCGACCAATCGGAAACGGTGTCTTCAAATGTGTACTTCGTTTGTTTTCCTAAGACCGAACATAAGGGCGACACAAAAATTGGGCGTTGGTTGGTAGTAAAGCTCGAACTCGAGTGAATGGCTGAGCAGCCTCTCATGCGCTATCATTTACGCTATACTAATTGTATCTAACCGGTAGCTTGAGCTTGCGAGTGCAACGGCCTGATGGCTAACTTCAGTGCTAATTAACTCGCAAATTGTGGTGTCTAGGAAGCCTGCTTACTTGGCTCGCTAGACAAAAATTCAAACAAAACGTATTAATGAGTTTTATTGCAAAATGAAAATTACAGTACGTAAGGGAGGAAATAGGCAAAATTGGTCAAATGTCATAAAAAAAACAGATAGTTCTGTAGCATGTTAGAAATACTGTCTCCACTTTTTACAGATTAATTCGAACTACAAATGATAAGAGATCTGTCTTGTTTCAGTCACTACGCAGAGCCACGCCCACTTTTCTAGTCAACACTCTTCTTGTTTCCGATGTTTTATTACTTCCTGCTGTCATAAAAGCATCGGAAGAATATAGAACGCTGTGCGTCGTGTTATCTTTGCCTTCCGCTAGGTAACTTTGGCAGCTGTTATTGTCTGTGGTGCAGAAATATAAATATTTCAGTTCTGCTGTTAGTGTGAGAATTACGACTGTGTTCAAGCTTTTTTGTATGATTTCCCGTTTAAAATGCCAACACATAGTGGTAAGCTAAAGCTCGCCATTTACGTTTGAATAAACAGTTTCTACAAGTGAGTCAACATAATTCAGAGGAAGATAATTGTGGAGCTAAGACGACGAGCGTTTCAGAGAAGAGACTTGGAATTGGTGTAGAGATTCTGTCCACTAAAGTGAGTAGTGGTTTCAAGTTAATTGTTTTAAAAATTATGTGTTCTGTTATTATAAATTCGTGTGCATGTGGTAACTGTGGTAATAAATCTTTGAGATTATACACTCCTGGAAATGGAAAAAAGAACACATTGACACCGGTGTGTCAGACCCACCATACTTACTCCGGACACTGCGAGAGGGCTGTACAAGTAATGATCACACGCACGGCACAGCGGACACACCAGGAACCGCGGTGTTGGCCGTCGAATGGCGCTAGTTGCGCAGCATTTGTGCACCGCCGCCGTCAGTGTCAGCCAGTTTGCCGTGGCATACGGAGCTCCATCGCAGTCTTTAACACTGGTAGCATGCCGCGACAGCGTGGACGTGAACCGTATGTGCAGTTGACGGACTTTGAGCGAGGGCGTATAGTGGGCATGCGGGAGGCCGGGTGGACGTACCGCCGAATTGCTCAACACGTGGGGCGTGAGGTCTCCACAGTACATCGATGTTGTCGCCAGTGGTAGGCGGAAGGTGCACGTGCCCGTCGACCTGGGACCGGACCGTAGCGACGCACGGATGCACGCCAAGACCGTAGGATCCTACGCAGTGCCGTAGGGGACCGCACCGCCACTTCCCAGCAAATTAGGGACACTGTTGCTCCTGGGGTATCGGCGAGGACCATTCGCAACCGTCTCCATGAAGCTGGGCTACGGTCCCGCACACCGTTAGGCCGTCTTCCGCTCACGCCCCAACATCGTGCAGCCCGCCTCCAGTGGTGTCGCGACAGGCGTGAATGGAGGGACGAATGGAGACGTGTCGTCTTCAGCGATGAGAGTCGCTTCTGCCTTGGTGCCAATGATGGTCGTATGCGTGTTTGGCGCCGTGCAGGTGAGCGCCACAATCAGGACTGCATACGACCGAGGCACACAGGGCCAACACCCGGCATCATGGTGTGGGGAGCGATCTCCTACACTGGCCGTACACCACTGGTGATCGTCGAGGGGACACTGAATAGTGCACGGTACATCCAAACCGTCATCGAACCCATCGTTCTACCATTCCTAGACCGGCAAGGGAACTTGCTGTTCCAACAGGACAATGCACGTTCGCATGTATCCCGTGCCACCCAACGTGCTCTAGAAGGTGTAAGTCAACTACCCTGGCCAGCAAGATCTCCGGATCTGTCCCCCATTGAGCATGTTTGGGACTGGATGAAGCGTCGTCTCACGCGGTCTGCGCGTCCAGCACGAACGCTGGTCCAAATGAGGCGCCAGGTGGAAATGGCATGGCAAGCCGTTCCACAGGACTACATCCAGCATCTCTACGATCGTCTCCATGGGAGAATAGCAGCCTGCATTGCTGCGAAAGGTGGATATACACTGTACTAGTGCCGACATTGTGCATGCTCTGTTGCCTGTGTCTATGTGCCTGTGGTTCTGTCAGTGTGATCATGTGATGTATCTGACCCCAGGAATGTGTCAATAAAGTTTCCCCTTCCTGGGACAATGAATTCACGGTGTTCTTATTTCAATTTCCAGGAGTGTATAACAGCAATGACAGAGATGGTATTGCGTGCAATATGCGCTTGTTGTGTAGCAGCTGTCAAATTGACATTCAATTCAAAACATCAACTGCTAAGAATTGGGTGTATGAACCCAACATAAGATGTGTTGGTGTTGGAAGGGAATGTAGCAATTTGTTTTGTGCAGTAATGAATATGCCATATCCGTCTGCTTCGTATTCAATATTAAACAATCATCTGAACGCCTTGGGAACAGAATCCAATAGCAGTTTGTCAGCAGCAGGGAAAGAGCCAGTTTTATTTAACAAAGACATTCAAACGGAAGTAAATGACCCTTTAGTACCAGTTTATCGTGTAAATCCTTATAAAATCTTTTATGTGCATTTCCTGGAACTTTAATTTTTCAGTGTATAAGGAATATTTTCCCCTGCACTATTGGAGATAAAAAAGTGATATTTCTGCAGACTTTGTTCATAGTTCAACACAACGTCCTGTGATACAAATTTTTTCTAAGTGTATTTCTGTCAAATCTATTTTCATTTCTGTGAAACTGAAATCGCTTTGTTTCATTCGCATAATTTTTAAAATAAATTTTAAGGGCTCTAAAACTGATATTAAAAAACTGTTCCAAACGTTTGCTACTAAGAATTACCTACCAGAATATGAAAGTTGTAAGTAAAGTAATTTTTGTGAAAATGTTGATTGTGTGATAGCATGTGTTGCGAAAATTTCCAACAAAGGTTTGACCAAATTTTTTGAGAAAAAAATTTGAAAAAATCCAGAGTGTAGCCCATAACATAATTACTGCACGTACAAAATTTGGTTCTGTCACCAAAAACTATTCTAGATTATGTAAACACATCCATTTTCTCCTACGTCCCCCCTTAGTTTTGCAATTACACAGATGTGTCAGAAACTAAGGGCGACAAACAAAGTAATCATCTTCAGTATAAACAATTCCAAGTCTGTGGGACACAGAGTACAAGCGAAGTGAATAGAGTTTACGCCGCTATACAAGTGCCCATTCTTGAAGCTGCTATTGAACTGGGCCGCTACCACTCGGGCGCGGCGCTTATGTCCTCTTCATATAGGGGCCGCTGCTGTCTCGTTGTCGTCCTGGAAGGAGGTTAGGTTAGCGTGCGATTGGCCGACTTCTTCTCACAGCCTTCTCTTTCCGATTGGCGTACCGGCACTTGACTTTACGCCGTAACACAAATGGTGCAGCACATCAAATTTTTTTCCTGAAAAATTATTTCTCAGCAAACCTAACTTGCAATACCCATACAAGCTTTCCAGACTGTTTCTGACCATCCTGTATACATGCTTAAATATATACGGACACGTCATTTTATAATATATATTCGTGCAAGGCACATACACTCTTCGATTTACTGATGCACTAACGTAGTAAAGTAATCACCTTGCGTGCCGGCTTATATGTCTGTTTATATCATAATTACACCTAAGTAAGAAAATTTCAACCAGACTTTTTTTAATTTTTGCGTTAGCGAAGACATAAATCTATTACGCCGTCTACAGATGTGGCATAATCCTAACTACAGCGCTGCTCAAATAATGCTGTGTAATAAGGGACTGCTTGCTGTACAAGTAATTCATTTTTCTTCTTCGTACATCCATAGTTGAAACGGAGGACAGTGGGACGTCAGCTGGTATATATTTATATTAAAAATGAAGAAATTCCTCCAGCTGTATTTAAGGTGTCGATTTTATTTTGGCAGCTAGTTTCAACGTTGTAACAACGTCATCTTCAGGCCCATACACTTGTTGACGTCAACTGCGTGCTGCTGATACTAGAAGTCAGTTGATGTCAACTGCGTGCGGCTGATACTAGAAGTCAGTTGACGTCAACAAGGTTATGGGCCTGAAGATGACGTTGTTACAACGTTGAAACTAGCTGCCAAAATAAAATCGACACTTTAAATACAGCTGGAGGAATTTCTTCATTTTTAATATAAGTCAAGTAATTCAATCCACAGCCAGGGGCTCAAACGCTATTGACATAGATACATTTATGAACGCGAAACGTGACTGTCACATGTTGCTCTGCGATTTTGTTTTAGCTCTGTTACGATTACGCGACAATTAATTGTGAACGCCTGGTACATTTTGGTGGGAGTAGAAAGTATTCGATTTCTCACCAGGAAGGAGAGTGGGTCTGGAGAGTTCGGCAGTGCTATAGGTTCTGCAGAGGGCTTTTCACGGTATCTCAAAAGCAGGGAACGAGTACCTCCTGTGTGGCAGCCAACTTTCCAGGAAATGGTCGCTTTTCCCGAAATGCTTTCTGTGGACAGTTACTGGTGCAAATCCACTTGCCACAGGCACGTTGCGGCCGGTCGCCACAGCACTCCTCAGAGAGGCGCTTGGGGGGGACATTACCTTTTTGTCAGCACATTATAGAGCAACCGCCTACCGGACATGGAGGACTTGAACGGGCAATGCGGATGGGCGGCGCTAAGTGGGATTGGGAGTCGACCGAGGAGCGTGCAGATTAGTCCACGCACTTGCGAGAAACACTGCGAGAGGGTGGCACAGTGGTTAACGCAGCTGCCTCTTAAACAGGAAGTTCCGGTCCGGCACACATATTCACTTGACGACATTGGTTCTGCCTAAAGATCCAATGATCATGGTTCCTTCCATTTCCTTTCACTTTCCCCCCTCTCTACCTTCCATTATACACTGAAGCGCTATACAGAAATATGTAAACAGGCAGAATATTCCGCTGCGGTCTGCAACGCTTATACAGGGTGAGTCACCTAACGTTACCGCTGGATACATTTCGTAAACTACATAAAATACTGACGAACCAATTCCACAGACCGAACGTGAGGAGAGGGGCTAGTGTAATTGTTTAATACAAACCATACAAAAATGCACGGAAGTATGTTTTTTAACACAACCCTACGTATTTTTAAATTGAACCACATTAGTTTTGTTAGCACATCTGAACATATAAACAAATACGTAACCAGTGGCGTTTGTTGCATTGTAAAATGTTAATTACATCCGGAGATATTGTAACCTAAAGTTGACGCTTGAAACCTCCGACGTTCAGTTGCGTGTTGTAACAAACAGCTGCAACATACATCGCGTTTCTACAGAATGATCTGCCAACGTTGCTCTAAAATGTCCCACTGGAAACGCGTCGACGTATGTGGTATCAGCATGATGGTGCATCTGCACATTCCGCAATTAACACTAGGCTGACCCTTGACAGGATGTTCGACGGGCGTTTCATAGGACGTGGAGGACGCATAAATTGGCCAGCCCGTTCTCCTGATCTTACACCTCTGGACTTCTTTTTGTGGGGTATGTTAAAGGAGAATGTGTACCGTGATGTGCCTACAACCCCAGAGGATATGAAACAACGTATTGTGGCAGCCTGCGGCGAGATTACACCAGATATACTGCGGCGTGTACGACATTCATTACGCCAGAGATTGCAATTGTGTGCAGCAAATGATGGCCACCACATTGAACATCTATTGGCCTGACATGTCAGGACACACTCTATTCCACTCCATGATTGAAAACGGAAACCACGTGTGTACGTGTACCTCACCCCTCATGGTAATGTGCATGTGCGTCAGTGAAAAAGACCAATAAAAAGATGTTAGCATGTGGACGTAATGTGCTGTTATAGTCTCTTCTGTATCTAAGGTCCATCACCGTTCCCTTTGGATCCCTACGTAATTCGGTGCTCTCCGATAAACACGATCGAACAGCGGAGGAGTGGTACTCAAGCGTCAACTTTAGGTTACAATATCTCCGGATGTAATTAACATTTTACAATGCAACAAACGGCACTGATTACGTATTTGTTTATATGTTCAGATGTGCTAACAAAACTAATGGGGTTCCATTTAAAAAAAACATAGGTTTGTGTTAAAAAACATACTTCCGTGCATTTTTGTATGGTTTGTATTAAACAATTACACTAACCCCTCTCCTCACGTTCGGTCTGTGGAATCGGTTCGTCAGTATTTGATGTGGTTTACGAAATATATCCAGCGGTAATGTTAGGTGACTCACCCTGTATAAGACAACAAGTGTCTGGCGCAGTTGTTAGATCAGTTACTGCTGCTACAGTGGCAGGTTGTCAAGATTTTAGTGAATTTGAATGTGGCGTTATAGTCGGCGCAACAGTGATGGGACGCAGCATCCCCGGCGTAGCAATGGAGTGGGGATTTTGCCGTACGACCATTTCACAAGTGTACCGTGAATATCAGGAATCCAGTAAAACATCACATCTCCGACGTCGCTGCGACCGGAAAAAGATCTTGCAAGAATGGGACCTGAAGTGTTGGCAGAAGTGCCAACACCTTGTAGTTCGAGGAGGCCGAAATGCACGCGATAAGCTCACGCAGACTGGCGTGAGGTCTGGAACATTACAAGGTTATTGATATAGCAATTAAAGTACGTCGTTGCAATAATACTTAACTTTATTCCATAATTGGAGAACATAGATCTTGATTATACATAAGTGCAATCTCAATCGATTGGTAATGGCGCCTTGCTAGGTCGTAGCAACAGACGTAGCTGAAGGCTATGCTAACTATCGTCTCGGCAAATGAGAGCGTATTTGTCAGTGAACCATTGCTCGCTAAGTCGGCTATACAACTGGGGCGAGTGCTAGTACGTCTCTCTAGACCTGCCGTGTGGCGGCGCTCGGTCTGCAATTACTGACAGTGGCGACACGCGGGTCCGACGTAAACTACCGGACCGCGGCCGATTTAAAAGCTACCACCTAGCAAGTATGGTGTCTAGCGGTGACACCACAGGACCAAAGACGACTTAAGAGAATCTTTCAACGTGACAGAAGTGCACTTGTGATGCAGATTTCAATGCTGGGCCATCAACAAGTGCCAACGTGCTAACTATTCAACGAAACGTCAATGATATGGGCTTTCGGAACCGAAAGCCCACTTGTGTACCCTTGATGACTGCGACACAAAGCTTTATGCTTCGCCTGGGCCCGTCAACACCGATATTGGACTGTTGATGACTGGTAACATGTTGCCTGAGTCTCGTTTCAAATTGTATCGAGCGGATAGACGCGTACGGTTATGGAGACAACCTTGGGAATCCATGGCACTGCATGTCAGCGGGGTACTGTTCAAACTGGTGGAGGCTCTGTAATGGTGTGGGGAGAGTGCAGTTGGAGCGATATGGAACCCCTAATACGTCTAGATACGACTCTGACAGGTGACACGTCTGATCAGCTACATCCATTCATGTCCACTGTACATTCCGACGGACTTGGACAATTCCAGTAGAGCAATGCGACACCCCACATTCCCGGAATTGCTGGAGAGTGGTTCCAGGAGCACTCTTTTGAGTTTAAACACTTCCTCTGGCCACCAGTCTCCCCAGGCATGAACATGATTGAGAGTATCTGGGATGCCTTGCAAAGTGCTGTTCAGAAGAGATCTCTAGCCCCTCTCACTGTTACGGATTTATGGACAGCCCTGCAACATCCATGGTGTCCATTCCCTCCAGCACTACTTCAGATATTAGTCGAGTGAGTCCATGCCTCGCCGTGTTGCGACACTTCTGCGAGCTCGCGGGGGCTCTACACGATATTAGGCAGGCGTACTAGTTTCTTCGGCTCTTCAGTGTATGAAACGTGTTATATCACTAGAGGTCAGTCGTTAGACGCGAACGTTGCCACAGAAATTCTACGCTGTAAGCTTTGAACACACTGCCGAACGATGGGGTAAATGTTCAACTTTACAAGGCGATTATGTACAAAAAGAAAATAAATTTCACAATGGTACACGCAGCTCTGATGTGTCTATCCCAATTTGCGACATATTTGGTGACAAGCTACATTTGTTGTACTTTTTTTTCATAGTGACGAGTTTCCATTGTGTGCAGTGGCCAAACATTTATTTTAAAGATATGCGTAGGTGATAATGAGTGTCAAACTCACGCGTTTTATAGCAGAATTAGTTGACGCACAAACTACTGATCCTTTTTTCGATCTCTTCCAGATCTGCTAATTGTGTCACTGTTTATTTCAACTGTATCATGCGTCCCATCTACAAACATTTTGCCTACTTCACATTTAATTACCGCAGGCCATAAAGCAGCTGATTACACCCCGATATACTTCAGAATACAAAGCAGGTAATTTTCAAAATAATTCTGGGTTATCAACAGAGTAACAACTTCGTTCTCAAGCAATTTCTGGACTACTTTTCAAATGGCCATCTTCAGGAGAAGTGACGAATTTCTGTAGATCCCTGTGTGATGGAATGTTCTCCTCTCGTGGGATGTAATAAACGGTCACCTCAATGCCTTAAAAGACGAACAGATGCATAATTTGTCTTTTCACTACGAAGCAAAAGGAAAGTCAAGTCTGTGTGTCCATTTATGGGTAGATTTTCATATGTGTCAGTGATATGGCCACACAAATTTTGCTTTCGGTGAATAGGCAACGAGTGGCAGATGCATAAAAGCAGTCCATAAAGCACGAATGACTTTCTGCCTTCAGAACTCTGCGTCAAATGGTCTGATGGTCAAACAGCACGGAATCGAAGCTTCAGGAGGAAAAGGAGGTGCAGTAGGTAAAATTAAACAGAAGAGTGCCATAAGTCGAGGCATAAATGTTATTCGTACTGTTTCTAACGGACATATTCACGACACCGTGTGCCGTGCCTAAGTCGACGTATCAACTCAGACGCAGACCAGCAGGACGAGAATAAATACATATTAATTCGATTGTAGTGGGAAGTCAATCACTATTTCCACTTCTGTAACAAGTTAACATTTAGTCACAGTACCACTAATACCAATAAGACAGGTACATTACAAGTTGGTCCCAGAATTCAGGTTGGTTGCCTTTGAAAATCCTCTTTCCTTCATCATTCATGCAGCATTTTCTTGCAAATGACTAAAAACCCTGAAGTTGCGCATTACCGTCAAAGGACGAATACCCGAAAACGAGGCTGGAGTGGACAGTCGTGCTCTGAATCCCTGAGAGCACAGACTGTGTGCCCACACTTTTTAATTAACACGCCTACATCCTCATATTGAAGTTCACTTCCACTACTGAGAATTTCAGATTCACAGTCCCCAGAAACGTATGGAGTAAAAGCTTTACACGATAAGGAACGCTTACGTTTCGTACTGGAGAATAGCAGTCCAATATTCCAGCTAAGCTGAACGACATGCTAAACTGAACATATGCCAACACCGAACAGATCGAGAAAAGAAAATTATGCACGCTGTGTGTCCGACTGCCGAGAAAAGCGGTCTATCCCACAGACACCTTCGCTCACCTTATACAGGGTGAGTCACCTAACGTTACCGCTGGATATATTTCGTAAACCACATCAAATACTGACGAACCGATTCCACAGACCGAACGTGAGGAGAGGGTCTAGTGTAATTGTTTAATACAAACCATACAAAAATGCACGGAAGTATGTTTTTTAACACAAACCTACGTTTTTTTTAAATGGAACCCCGTTAGTTTTGTTAGCACATCTGAACATATAAACAAATACGTAATCAGTGCCGTTTGTTGCATTGTAAAATGTTAATTACATCCGGAGATATTGTAACCTAAAGTTGACGCTTGAGTACCACTCCTCCGCTGTTTGATCGTGTGTACCGAAGAGCACCGAATTAAGTAGGGATCCAAAGGGAACGGTGATGGACCTTAGGTACAGAAGAGACTGGAACAGCACATTACGTCCACATGCTAACACCTTTTTATTGGTCTTTTTCACTGACGCACATGTACATTACCATAGCACGTGGAGGACGTATAAATTGGCCAGCCCGTTCTCCTGATCTTACACCTCTGGACTTCTTTCTGTGGGGTACGTTAAAGGAGAATGTGTACCGTGATGTGCCTACAACCCCAGACGATATGAAACAACGTATTGTGGCAGCCTGCGACGACATTACACCATATGTACTGCGGCGTGTACGACATTCATTACGCCAGAGATTGCAATTGTGTGCAGCAAATGATGGCCACCACATTGAACATCTATTGGCCTGACATGTCGGGACACACTCTATTCCACTACGTAATTGAAAACGAAAACCACGTGTGTACGTGTACCTCGCCCCTCATGGTAATGTACATGTGCGTCAGTGAAAAAGACCAATAAAAAGATGTTAGCATGTGGACGTAATGTGCTGTTCCAGTCTCTTCTGTACCTAAGGTCCATCACCGTTCCATTTGGATCCCTACGTAATTCGGTGCTCTCCGATAAACACGATCGAACAGCGGAGGAGTGGTACTCAAGCGTCAGCTTTAGGTTACAATATCTCCGGATGTAATTAACATTTTACAATGCACAAACGGCACTGATTACGTATTTGTTTATATGTTCAGATGTGCTAACAAAACTAACGGGGTTCCATTTAAAAAAAAACGTAGGTTTGTGTTAAAAAACATACTTCGGTGCATTTTTGTATGGTTTGTATTAACCAATTACACTAGCCCCTCTCCTCACGTTCGGTCTGTGGAATCGATTCGTCAGTATTTGATGTGGTTTACGAAATATTTCCAGCGGTAATGTTAGGTGACTCACCCTGTATACCTGTCTAAACGGCTCGCCTCACATCCGTTGTTTGATATAATGTAACTCAACTATAAAATTTTGCAATATTAACGTTACAAAGGATTCAAACAACGTGTACAGTCTGTTTATGTACAAACTGCTCACCTGCAGCATAGTGTACATTCATTAGTTGTAAATATAGTTAGCTACAAGCTAACTTCTTTGTAACAGTTGCAACCTGCTTCCTCAATTGTTTGCAAATGTATGCCAATCTCTCTCTTCCTCTACAGTTTTTACCCTCTACAGCTCCTTATATTACCACTGAAGTAGTTCGCTGATGTCTCAACCGAAGCCCTATCATCCTGTCACTCCTTGTTGTCAGTGATTCCCATATATTCCTTTCCTCGCCGATTCTGCAGAGAACTTCGTCAATTTTTATCAGTCCACCTAATTTTGAACGTTCTTCTTTAGCACCACATCTAAAGTCCATCTTCCAACCATGTTTCACTACCACGGAATGCTGCACTCCAAACGTACATTCTCAGAATTTTTTTCCTCAAATTAAGGCCTAGCCGCGCAGGATTAGCCGAGCGGTCTAAGGCGCTGCAGTCATGGACTGTGCGGCTGGTCCCGGCGGAGGTTCGAGTCCTCCCTCGGGCATGGGTGTGTGTGTTTGTCCTTAGGATAATTTAGTTTAAGTAGTGTGTAAGCATAGGGACTGATGACCTTAGTAGTTAAGTCCCGTAAGATGTCACACACATTTGAACATTAAGGGCTATGTTTGATAATAGTAGACTTCTCTTGACAAGGAATGCTCTTTTTGCCTGTGCTAATCTTCTTTTATGTCGTCCTTGCTTTGTCTATCATGGGTGATTTTGCTGCTTAGGTAGCTGAATACGTTAACTTCGTCTATTATGCGATCCTACTTGACACTAGCTTCCTCTCTGTTCTCAATTATGCCACTTCTCATTACTTTCTTCTTTCCTCTATTTACTCTCAGGCCATATTCTGTACTCATTAGACGTTTCATTCCATTCAACAGATCCTGTAACTCTTCTTCACTTTCACTGAAGATTGTGATTTCATCAACGAATCTTATCACTGATATCCTTTCACCGTGAATTTCAGTCCCACTCTTCCACATTTCGTTCATTTCCATCATGGCTTGTTCAATGTATTTCCGTCATTGCTTCTTCGATGCATAGGGTGGACTGTAGCCGCGAACGGCTATATCGCTGTTTATACACTTTCCTAATCCGAGCAGTTGGTTATTGGTTTTCCGCCCCTTTCCTTCTACATATTGTATATTATCCGTAATTTCCCATAGCTTTGTATTTCTGATTGACTTGTATTACATGTGCTTCTGTATTCCTGAATTTCCCTGAAAATTTTTGTATTCTATCTTTCGTCCGTCAGCCGAAATATTTCGACTGTTATCCATAGTTCTTCGCCGTTACCCCTCTTGTACCTATGGTTTTCTTTCCAACTTCTATGATTGATGTCCACTCCTGTTTAAGTGAACTGCCTAAAAAGCCATTCATTATCGCAGTATGTATCGCATCGGAGAACTTCAAACTCATCTCTTCATTCCTTAATACTTTTGTATCCGATTTGTTTGTGCGTTGCTGCTTCCTGACAAGTTTCTTAAACTTTAGCCTATTGTGTATCATTACTAAATTGTGATCTGAGTCTATATCTGTTACTGGGTACGCTTTAGAATCCAATACCTGATATCGGAATCTCTGCCTCACCACGATGTAATCTAACTGGAAACTTCCTGTATCACCCACGTTTGGCAAGTATTTCTCCTGCTATTGAGAGTCCTTAATAGGGTATTCATTACTAGTAGCTGAAACTTATTGCAGAACTCATTCAGTCTTTCTCCTCTCTCGTTAGTACTATGAAACCTATATTCTCCCGTAACCCTATGTTTTAATCCTTACCCCTACAAAACGCATTCCATTCACTCACTACGTACTGAATTATTAAATATCCTTACGCACTTTCTCAATCTCTTCATCATCTGCTTGTGAAATCGACATGTATACCTGAACTATTGTTGTCGTTGTTGGTTTTCTGACGATTCTGACTAGAACAACCCTATCAATGAACTTGATCCGTGCCATCCTGCGATGATATTGTCCCGCCTTGGGTTTGCCTGACCGAGTACTAAGGTTTGGTGAGGAGTGTGAGCCGTGCTCTCTCCCAACTATGCGTTTTCGTGAACTTCAATGTCTATCTGTGTTTGGTTTCCCGCCCGTGACGTGGTTACGTCGTGGTTCTTCTTCCTTCTACCGTGATGTGTATCTATATTTGCGCCGTGTACCATCTTTGGATTGGTGCCTGTAGTTTCCAGCAAGGGGGTCTAGAGTGAGTGGGTCGGTTGTTGCGGACGAGGGAAGTTCTCTGCGTGGTGCAGTCGGCTGGGGCCGCTGGCAGTCCCTGCGCATTGTTGGAGCGTGTATGGAGCTGTCCGATCGCTAAGAGCTTCGTGATTCGCCGACTCCGGACGTGAAAGTTGAGTAGTGGTTTTAACTACCCAAGCCACGTCTATTCATGTTGTGGTGGTTCGCTTCCGTGGTTTGCTGTTGGGGAGGTTTTCCGGTGAGCAACACCGAGTGGTTCTACTGCCGAGATTTAGCCGCCATGCGGTGCAGTTACTGTTTTGGTCGACTACAATTTGAGTGCACCAGTGGAGTTTTCTGTCCTGTGCCCGTTAGTGTTCCGGTTACTTGCCCTGGCCACTAACGTAATTTCAGGCAACGTCCTTTCCTCACCTGTTGTCGCTGTCCAACAGGGTGAGTAATTTTGGCAGCTAATACGTACTCCATTGTGGATTATCACGTTTGTAACATTGCCAGTTGGGGTTCTCATGTACTGATTGACGGGAAGCAAGTTGTTGTATCGTTCAGTGCGTGGCTGCCCTCCTCCCCCCCCCCCTCCCTGGTTGGGTTCCGACGGATCAAGTATAGTTGGGCTCACCACCTGTCTCAACTAAGTGGACGAGGGCAGACCGACCCTCCGGGAGGCCTTGAGTGCCACCGGTGTTTAATTATCTGTCGTCAGCTATTTTAAATTTTAGGCTTATGATTATTGTTTATTTGTTAAAAGTTTGCAAATCAGTTTTTAAATTTATCTTTCAAGCTTAAACACTGCGGCCTTCTGCCTTGAAAGATTATGGTAATACATTTTGAAATTTTGAAGTTTAATTGTGGCCCTCAGCCATTGGTATTGCACTTTGAATTTGTTGTTTCTTTAAATTATTTTATTGCTACCTTAATTGGATTTTATCTTGTTGATTTTTAAGATTTCTTATTGTTAAACATGCTGGCCTACTGCCTTTAAACGTCTATGATAATATATTCTAAAATTTTGGAAATTAGTTGTGGCTCTCAGCCATTTGTTTTGCACTTTGCGTATGTTGTTTTTGAATTATTTTATTGCTATCTTAATTGGATTTTTATCTTGTTAGGATTTCTTGTTGGAGGCCTTCAGCCCTGAAAGAGTTGCTAAATTACAATAAATGACAATCAGAAGCAGAAACTGACGTCAACCCTCGGCCCTTTCCACAATATGTTAACTGTTCTGGCCAGCGCGTTTAGCGGGCGTCTCAGAGCGCTGGGGTTCGTCGGCCGCAGCTTGAAGAGAGAACTTGACTGGCCGCGGTGTGTGAGTTGGAATAGTGAAAGAGCAATGGTGGCGCGGTCTTCCTTGTAACGGAATTGAAGTTTGGTAGTGGTCTTGAAGCAAACTTAGTCGCAGTTCGTGGGCTGTTTGTGTCTCCCTAGATCCACCGTAGCCTGTTAGGGTACGGTGCGGTGCTTGCTACCTTCCAGTGCCTCTGCTCCTGCCGACTGGAGATCGTGTTAAGCGGTAAGCTTCATTGCAACTGCAGATCTGACCTTCAAGCGCGTTCGTGCTCCGCGCTGTTTACGGTGTTGGAATCATGTTTCCATGTACTACTTGTGTTGGCGGCTTAGTGTCTTGTCTGGGCTCGTTGAATTGATCTGGCAGTGCTTTGGTTGTTATCTGAACGTTGCGCTTGTGTGGTTTAACATTTTTGGCTGTGTTACAATTTGTGGGGACATCGAAAATTTGGTAGAAATCTGTTAGCCATGTTAAGAGCTTTTAATAATATCCTAAAGACACGAACTCCTTTGACTGTGAGATCTTCATGAAGTTAGTTGGGTCTGTTCCTTACAAGCAGTTATAGCGTAAATATCTGAGCTTAATATTTTAAAGGATAAAGGTTTTGATATTTAATCAAGGTTCACAGCTGTTAATCAGAATTTTCAAATCGTATCTAATGTTAGGGGCTCTCTGTTCACTTGAGGAGGAGTCTGAAAGACATGTTGCTAATTATGTGAGTGTATGGATAAGTTAACCGGTGGAATTCGTTTACAGACACTCTGTTCATGACAGTTTGTAAAGCTTGTGTCCGAACGTCAGTTACTTGGCTTATAAGGTGAAGCATGACTGCTGTGGTGTTGCCTGAAAGTGAGCTTTGTGCTAATATCAATTTCCTGTATTTTAGGTCAAGCTGTTGTTAATCTAGTTGTGCTGTCTATGGCGTTTCGTCGGGTTACGTGTCCGACTTATCTAAACGGCCTAGGCTGATTGTGGCCTGCCAAGCTCAACATCTCTACAATACATTTTGACTGATTGTAAACTTTTTAACTATGATGTCTTGGTGATTGCAATAAATTTGAAGGAAGATTGATATGCTTTATCTAACTTGTTAAATAAATTAAAACCACATACTTGAATTAAATTTTCAGGCTATTATAGTTTGACTCCTGTCAAATTTTGAACTGTTTTCGGTAGCAAAATTTAAATAAAACTTGCTGCTTTTGTTGTAAGGTTATTTGTTTTGGTAGTCCTGGGCTGCATAATAAGCTTTTAATGGCAGTGAAGCCGGAACATTTTCCTTTGTAAAGTTGCATTGGAAATGTATGTCTGTGATGTTACCAGTGGTGGCCTGTTACATTTTTGGAATAAATAAATAAATATTAATGCCGTATATCCTCAATTAGGACTCATTGTTTCCACCTCAGCAGCCATGTGTCCCGCAATATTTCTTCCAGAACTGTTCACAGCCGGCCGGAGTGGTCGAGCGGTTAAAGGCGCTACAGTCTGGAACCGCGAGACCGCTACGGTCGCAGGTTCGAATCCTGCCTCGGGCATGGATGTGTGTGATGTCCTTAGGTTAGTTAGGTTTAAGTAGTTCTAAGTTCTAGGGGACTTATGACCACAGCAGTTGAGTCCCATAGTGCTCAGAGCCATTTGAACCATTTGAGCTGTCCACAGTAACTCACTGTTTGTCCCACCTTTCTGTCCATAAAGAATCTTATTTCCTTTATACAATTTTCTTCTCCTGTTGATATTACCGTATACCCTGACCTTTTCGCCGTTGTTGCTTGTTATTGATCGCGTAGAACTAATGTATTGATAAATGTGTGAGCTTCATATGTTGCTATGAAAAGAGCCCTGAAATACTGTTTAGGGATGCTATGCTGTAACTTTCTTTGGATCATTAATTTTCAACAAAACAAAATATATTATGTTCTTATTATTCTGAATCTGGCTTTCTATTAAAGAAACATTGTTTCGTTACTGTAACTCGCTATAAAGTTCAACATATCTTCCTTACTTTACAATTATTGAAAAGGTTACTGAAAATTATTTCGTTATCAATACTGATATTACAGTACGCAATGTTTGTTCAACATCAAAATTTTGTAGTGGATTTTTGTTAACAGTAAAACACCAATAATTACCACGACTAACACAAGAACATGAGACTATTATCAGAGAAAAATATGTTTTTACTATAATGTTTGCCATACCAGAACTACGCACAGCAAGATTTCTTTTATGTCATGAAGATAAATAATCTTTTTGCACTGTTAAAATATATCATCCGCAGCCCGCGTCTACCTGTAAAACACATAATAAAATTTGCTGCTCTACCCTGCATCCCGAAAGCTGAAAGAAATAATTTTAGTTCACTTTTACCTGTCCGCTTCTTTGCGGTATGATGGTTTCATTGGATGCAGTTTGAATGCGCCGCGGCAGCGGCTCGTTCGTTCGTAGCGTAGCTCTGCACCATGAATAATATTTAAATAGCTGAAAATGTCTTAAAAGGATGGGATAAAATACCATGCAAGCTTATTACAAATCATAATGCAAGTTTTCACTAAGTAACTCTATTCAAAACATTTAGATAGATTAAATTCTTACACACCTTTACAAATCAATACTTAATGGCGTCCTTTTCTCAATCTTGACAAAAGAATGCTACACAGTCATACAATATAGCGTCACAGGCTCTGCCTAACCTAGTAACTCCAAGAAGAAGACAGAGAAATTAATTCTCGGTCACTACTATTTATACTCGTTGTGACATATTCTCATCTTTGTTTGATATTTAATAAGTATCGTCTGTGGCGGTTTCAGTACTCGCCGACACAGATATTATTTTTAAAATAATCGGTACATAATTCTTTACAAGTATAAACCTTGACACATAATGATTTTTCTTTATTACATAAAGTTCACACAAACATTGTCCATACAATTACAATCATCCAGTTCAATTATTCTTTTCTCCTTTTTTTTACCACATATAATATGTGTTTTGCCAGGAGACGTTACAACCTCCACTATTGCTATATTGTGCCTTAGAATTTCCCTTTTAAGATTTTCTAGTTTCCCTACCACGTTCAAACCTCTGAGGTTCAAACACCCCTCCACATCATTCGCAGAACGTTACCCTGTCGTTGATTATTCAGTGTCTTCTCTTGGTCAGCTTCCCCTTGGCAGCACCCTCCTAGAGATCCCAATGGGGGACTAGTCCGAAATCTGTTGCCAGTGGAGATATCACCATGACACTTTTTACAGGTCACATGTCCTGTTGATACACAAGATGTCTTTTTAATGCAGTGGTTTCCATTGCCTTCTGTATCCTCGTGCTATTGATCATGGCTGATTTTTCCGCCTTTTAGGGGCAGCTTCCCACCCCAATGGCAAGAGAGTGCCCTCAATCTCTGTCCACTCTTCCGTCCCCTTCGACAAGCCCGTTGACTTCTGGTACGGGAAATACACGGCCTATGTAATTTATTTAAAATTTAAGCATTGTCGAGGTTCGAGACCTGGATTCAAAAAGCGTAGATTACTAGACAAAGATGCTACGCTTTTTTTGGATGGATTGCTCAACTTCCTTTTCCTCTTGTAAGCTAAGGAACCCATTTCTTGATATGTAGGAAAATGCTTCCTGAAAACTGTAAAAATTCTATTGGAAACAAAATTTGTTTCTTGAGGGATGCAAATGACGTCTTGAAAAATCGTCATTGAAAAACGGAAAAGCTAATCTTCGGAATGTAGAAAAACTGTTCTTCGAGAAACTGATGACGTTCCTGCGAGAAATTAATAAAATCTTATTCCAATTATTAAAGCTCGTCATCAACAATCTGCAACTCTACTCCGAAAGCAATGCAACCCCTTTTCGGAAAAATATTAAAACTATTCCTCGGAATAAACTAAAACTTTTGCTTCGCAAAAATTATACTCTTGGTAAATGTTTTAAAACTCTTCTTAAGGAGAAGAACAAAAAAATATATCTCCTTCAGAAGAACTAAAAGCTCTTCCTTGAATAAAGCGAAAGGTCTCTTGCGTATATCACAATGGGAGAAAAAATGTCCAGAGCAAGTATGAATTGTTTTAGAAGGTCGTGGTTATGATCTATGGACCTCTGGGTTATGAGCCTAGCACGTTTCTACTATTTTTTGAAGTACCCATCTGCAAATACTCTAAGAAGTCGGCTTGTTTTTATTTAGTTGTGGAACAGACAATGCCATCGCAGGGTTCCGCCATTTATATTCGACCTCAGCCTATGCCGTGCCGGTAAAACCAAAGCGTGAAAATGTTGGTAAACGAGACGTGAAAGCCGGGCAATTGCCAGCTTCACCAGCGGACAAAAAGCATATACTGGCGAAAAGGCAGGTCATCACCTCCTACATCACCAGCGACCACGAACTATACAAAACGACCAGGCAGCCACATTAATGTACTGTCTTTTGTTTTCGAAAAAAAAAAAATAAAACGAAATTGCAGCCCTCAGAACAATGTCAGTATTGTAGGTGGTGTCAACAGGTCTGGTAACTGTTTCCGGAGCCATTACCATTCCCCAGATGTCCACAGCAGATCAATCGTCGCTGGGTGGTATCTATAAGAGCACACTTACTACAGTTGTCCACGTCGCTGATCCCAGTTGCATTAAAACTGTCATTAGTGGGGACCAAATTATTTACGACTCTATACCAAGAAGAGGTAACTCCCAAGGAACGAACTGGAAGACTGACATTGTTCCGTGTTGTCTTTCAGAGTATCCACTGCAACAATAGTTCCAAGGGATTGGGACAGGCCATACTCTCCCAGTGAGCGAGCAAAGATCGAGTTGTAGGCATCGGCCGCTGCAGGACATTGACACCCAGATAGCGCACGGTAAAGTAAAAGTCTCTAAACGTGCCGTAGCTTAAAATTAAGGCTACCAACATGAACAGGCAAATCAAGAATCAGTGGACGCACCAGCGTGAATAGCTGAGCTGTGAACCTATGTGGCTTCTGGGTGATAATCAAAACCTGTAAGTGGGTTGCTTCTGTGTTGGCAGCGTTGTGTAGCGCTTTGCATTGGATCTGACTGCGATTTCTGGAGACTCTGTGGCTGGTCGGACTCGTTGTTGGAAGTTAATTGCCACTAGTGTTGGGCAGTTGGAAGTTAGTCAAAAAATGGCTCTGAGCACTATGGGACTTAACAGCTATGGTCATCAGTCCCCTATAACTTAGAACTACTTAAACCGAACTAACCTGAGGACATCACACAACACCCAGGCAGAGAAAATCCCTGACCCCGCCGGGAATCGAACCCGGGAACCCGGGCGCGGTAAGCGAGAACGCTACCGCATGACCACGAGCTGCGTGGAAGTCAGTCGCCAGCAGTGATTGAAGTACTGTTGGGCAGTTGGAGGTGAACAGCCAGCAGTGATGGATGTTAAATGCGAGAAGTTAGTATTGATGGAGGGTAGATGCCTGAAGTGTTAGCGTAGGCTAACGATCTGGAAGCACTGAAAATTATTCATGATTATATATCTTTATACTGGATGTGATTAAAATAAGGAAGTTTAAAACCGAGCGACACATGTATGAAGCAGAAACTTTGGTCTTGATATCAGAGAAGCCCGAATCCCCTAAGATAGAGGGCTTGGTTGTGGTCTCATAACGAAAACTAAGTATGTATCGGTTCCATAAAAACAGCCCAGACAATTGTCTCAATTTTCTGTCATCGTCGCAGGGAGCAGGAACAACTGGGCAATGTAAAAGGCCTTACACAACACGTGTGTATCCCAAATGCGAACTGGAGAACTGTAACTTTGCGGCGCTCATGTTCCAGTATGGCCCCCTGGATTTTGTCGGTTATAGTCTTCTAGCTGTCACCATTGTAAGAGAGCAACAATCGACGGTGAACCCCAGTGACGAACACTGACCTGCAGCAGCAGCCCTTGGAACAGCGGCACCATCGAAGCCCCTGCAAATGGTTCCGTGTGGTATTGGTGGAGGGCGCGAGCATATCACTTTGCTCAGTCACCTGGCGACGTGCAGCGACTGTGAGGGATGTACTGAAGGAGCGATGACGTCGCTACTGACGGCGAAACATGTGATACGGTGATGTAAGTTCCCCTTAAACAAACGACCGTGCTTTAGATATCATCTGTAAGCCTCCCATCTCATCTCGCTTGAGCTGCAGCAGGTTTTCTTTAATCCTGCTAACTTCTTGGATCCGTAGAGGGGCGTTACCTGCTCTTTCATCAATTCGAGCAAATGAGATTAATAAGATTCGTAAGTTTTCCTGCAGTTCCTCGCTCGAACAGCACGGTGTGACATTAAAGACAGATCGAGTTTTGGCTTCCCTAAATCTGTCGGCCAATCCAAAACGAAGAGTAACGCATTGCTGAGTGGTGGCCAAGGATCTCACACAACATTAACCACATCATCCAGCACGCTCTCTTCGAAATGGGAGTAATAATTTTAATCTCTCCATGCTTAAGCAAAACATCCCTCAGGTAAACTTTATTTACCACGATAGGCAGGTTTCACACGCGAACTTCGTGTTTTCAACGTCAGCTTCCTCAAGGAGTAGCTTGCTAACTAAGCCATCTTTGTGGCGGAAAGTGACCATGTCTGAGCAGCAATTTTTCTACTTGTAAGGGATTCACGAATTTAACAAAGAAAACATAAAGTTCGCTGTTACAATACGCTGTGTGTACCTATCGAAGTCAAATCAAAAGTATCTTCCAGGCAATTGTGGATTTTCGGAGAACTGGGCTGCATATAACGAATCAATTATGAAAAGAAAAACTCACTCTATCTTTACGTGGAATGGACCCGGACGCCATGGGAACTCAAGAAGCGGCCAACGATGCTAACTAAGAGCACAATGGCGAATTCAACGTAGGGTACTACTCACTCACGATATTATTGCACTTGGCCATTTTAGGAAACACGTGGTGGTATAACAGTAAACAAGTACAGTGGTGGCTAACGCATGGCGCTCTCAGTGTTTCCAGGTCAGCCGTGCATATACTATCAACAATACTGCGGCCGGCAAATATAAAATCGCAGAGCACAAAACCTCACGTCAACTTCAACGTTCAACACTCGTAGTGCTGCGACGAAGCGGAAGTAACCAACGTCCTCCCCGTACGGCGTAGCAAGCGGAATTGTCGAAGGATGGCTCTGAGCACTATGGGACTTAACATCTGAGGTCATCAGTCCTCTAGACTTAGAACTACTTTAACCTAAGGACATGACACACATCCATGCCCGAGGCAAGGATGCTAACCTGCGACCGTAGCACCAGCGCGGTTCCGGACTGAAGCGCCTAGAACCGCTCGGACACAGCGGCCGGCGAACTGTCGAAGACCACGGCCGCACTTTAGTTAGATTGTAAAACCTACAGCATTAGTAACAGAAGAACTGAACATTACTCTTGAATACAAAATAAGTCAAAATTGCTACACAAAATAAACTTCTATAAAATACACGAGAATTAGAACAGTGAGACACCGTTTTGCGTATCCTGTCATATAGCGTCATTTAAACTGCTGTACGGCTTAACATTCTCCTGTAATTGGTTTACTTTTTACCAACGTATGCAATTTATGAGAAACATTTTATGGTCTCGTATGAAACAATTCTTAAATCTAACAAATGGCACCGTATTTCTCCGATTTTTATTTTTAATCAGCCGCGCGGCGTAGCTGACCGGTCTTGGGCGCCTTGTCACGGTTCGTGCGGCTCCCCCGTCGGAGGTTCGAGTCGTCCCTCGGGCATGGGTGTGTGTTTTGTCCTTAGTGTAAGTTAGTTTAAGTTAGATTAAATAGCGTGTAAGCCTAGGGACCGATGACCTCAGCAGTTTGGTCCCAAGAAACCTTACCAAAAATTCCCATATTTCCAAATATTTAATTAGGGTCTAATTAGATAGTTAAAATCTCATTTGTTCTTCGTTCTCGGCGAACAGATTAAAAAAAAGTAAACAGGTAATTCTGTAGCATCAGTGGTCTCAAGATACCTATTCGTAAGTACTGTTGTGCGCTTCATTCGTCAACAGCTTCATTACAATTTGACCTTTGTCTCGTTGTGGCAACATAGTCCTCGAAAACCCTTTTAACTGTAGTATTCACTCTGCTGCAGCTTTACTAGAACAAGTTTAGCTACATTGGTTGGCATAGTCTAGCAATTATGCCGACTTAGAGGTCAGCCATTCTTTCTGCAAAGTGACGTCACTTTATTACCTACAGTATCGCTCCTCCATAAAGCTTCCCTTGGCTGACAGCTTCCACCCAGCACGCCTGACAACTTCTCTCTTGTTACTCGCCATATACCTTCCAAAACCGTCGTCATGCTGCATTTTAGTCTTACTAGCATTTTTCCTGCGGCATTCCTCTAAATTATTGTTGAGAGAGCCATCATGGCTAAACTACTCAATTTAATATCCAAATATTTGAGATGGCAATATTCGAGTACCTCCAGACTACAAGAAGAATCTATAATTCCAATTCCAATAAAGACAGGTGCAGACAGGTGTTAATATTACCAAACCATAAGTTTAATAAGCCATGCTTAAAAAATACTGGCATGAAGTATTTACAGAAAAATGGAAAAACTGGTGGAAACCGACCTTGGACAAATCAGTTTGGGTTTCGGAGAAATGTAGGAACACGCGAGGCAATAATGCTGATCCTACGACGTGTTCTGCATTATTGCCTGAACAAAGACAAACCTGTTGTTATAGCATTTATAGAGTTAGAGAAAAATTTTAAAAGTTGACTAGAATGTACTCTGAAATTACGGCGGTGGTAAGGATAAAATATAGTAAATGAAAAGTTATCATAAATTTACACACAAACCAGACTGCAGTCACGAGAGTCGAAGGACGTGAAAGGCAAACAGTGCTTGAGAAGGGAGTGAGACCGGGTTGTAGCCTAGCCCCGATGTTATTCGATGTGTACACTGAGCATGCAGTAAAGGAAACCTAGGAGAAATTCACAGAGGAAGTACAAATTCAGGAAGAAGATATAAAATATTTCGCTGATTCCTGATAGCATTCTAATTCTGTCACAGGCTTTGGAAGAACAAATGAATGGAATGTGTAGTCTTTAGGAAGCTATCATGCTACGTAGTTTGTTTCTATCTCTATGTATGAAAGGTAGTGTCCTGACTGATTCACAGTCTCATAATCGCCCACCCCAAACCGCTAAGGAGGAAAACTTAAAATCTGAAGAGGGTCTTGATCTAACGCTGTGGGCGTTTTTTGGAATTCGATCCCTAGGAGAGGGAAATAAAGGATGAAACGTTTTTGGAAAATATGCCGCTGTAACTCAATTTAAAGCTAGAAATAGGAAACTAGTATTTGTTTTCTCAGTCAGAAATAAAAAGAACTATGTGGTTCAGCATTATTTTTAAATTCTACCGCTTACGGAGTGAAAAGATGGGTGAAAGTTGTTTTTGAAAATAAATCATTGTTAAAGAACTAAAGCGTCTTTAACTCTGCGCCTGTGAGAACTGTTATCTTCTTCCTTGGTCACAAATAAAGAAATATGTGTTAGGAGATCGAAGTTTCTGTCTAAATTCACCATAACAACCGAAAAGGCAAAATTAAAACCTCCGACTCCGGCTACCAGAATCGCTCTTGGTAAGTGGTACATTCGGGAAAGGCCGTGCTTCTATGGTGTTAATAAGCGTGAAAAGTTTAGAAGGTGTTGCAATTGGTGAACTAAATCAAAAAATGCTATTTAACAGTTATCATGACAAATCGGCTTTGTCAGAATTTCACAGAACAAGAAACGGCTCTTTAACAAATTTATTTTTCGGTATACCTGATATGTTGTTGTTGTGGTCTTCAGTCCAGAGACTGGTTTGATGCAGCTCTCCATGCTGCTCTATCCTATGCAAGCTTCTTCACCTCTCAGTACCTACTGCAGCCTACATCCTTCTGAATCTGCTTACTGTATGCCGCTCTTGGTCTCCCTCTACGATTTTTACTCTCCACCCTGCCATCCAGTACTAAATTGGTGATCCCTTTATGCCTCAGAACATGTCCTAGCAACCGATACCTTCTTCTAGTCCAGTTGTGGCACAAACTCCTCTTGAATGTGAATGTGTGAAATCTTATGGGACTAAACCGCTAAGGTCATCAGTCCCTAAGCTTACACACTACTTAACCTAAATTATCCTAAGGCCAAATACACACACCCATGCCCGAGGGAGGACTCGAACCTCCGCCGGGACCAGCCGCACAGTCCACGACTGCAGCGCCCTAGACCGCTCGGCTAATCCCACGCGGCAAACTCCTCTTCTCCCCAATTCTATTCAATACCTCCTCATTAGTTATGTGATCTACCCATCTAATGTTCAGCATTCTTCTGTAGCAACACATTTCGAAAGCATCTATTCTCTTCTTGTCCAAACTATTAGTCGTCCATGTTTCAAATCCATACATGGCTAAACTCCATACAAATACATTCAGAAACGACTTCCTGACACTTAAATTTATACTCAATGTTAACAAATGTCTCTTCTTCAGAAACGCTTTCCTTGCCATTGCCAGTCTATATTTTATATCCTCTCTGTTTCGACCATCATCAGTTATTTTGCTCCCCAAATAGCAAAAAAAAAAAAAAAAAAAAAAAATGGCTCTGAGAACTATGGGACTTAACTACTGAGGGCATCAGTCCCCTAGAACTTAGAACTAATTAAACCTAACTAACCTAAGGACATCACACACATCCATGCCCGAGGCAGGATTCGAACCTGCGACCGTAGCGGTCGCGCGGGTCCGGACTGTAGCGCCTAGGACCGCTCGGCCACTCCGGCCGGCCCCAAATAGCAAAACTCATCTACTACTTTATGTGATGATTACCAAATCTAATTCCCTCAGCATCAACCGACTTAATTCGACTACATTCCATTATCGTCGTTTTGCTTTTGTTGATGTTCATCTCATATCCCCCTTTCAAGACACCATCCATTCCGTTCAGCTGCTATTCCGGGTCCTTTGCTGTCTGTGACTGAATTACAATGTCATCGACGAAACTCAAAGTTATTATTTCTTCTCCATGGATTTCAATTCCTACTCCGAATTTTTCTTTTGTTGCCGTTGCTGTTTGCTCAATATACAGATTGAATAACATCGGAGATAGGCTACTATCCTGTCTCACTCCCTTCCCAACCACTGCTTCCCTTTCACTTCCCTTTCATGCCCCTCGACTCTTATGTCTACCATCTGATTTGGGTATAGCTTGTTAATAGCCTTTCGTTCTCTGTATTTTACCCCTGTCACCTTCAGAATTTGTAAGAGAGTATTCCAGTCAACATTGTCAAAGGCTTTCTCTAAGTCTTCAAATGCTACAAACGTAACTTTGCCTTTTCTTAATCTATCTTCTAAAATAAGTCATAGGGTCAGTACTGCCTCGCCTATTCCTACATTTCTACGGAATCCAAACTGATTTTCCCTGAGGTCAGCTTCTACTATTTTTTTCCATTCGTCTGTAAGGAATTCGCTTTAATATTTTGCAGCCGTGACTTATTAAACTGATAGTTCTGTAATTTTCACATCTGTCAACATCTGCTTTCTTTGGAATTGGAATTATTATATTCTTTTTGAAGTCTGAGCGTATTTTGCCTGTCTCATACATCTTGCTCACCAGATGGTAGAGTTTTGTCAGGGCCGCCTCTCCCAAGGCTGTCAGTAGTTCTAATGGAATGTTGTCTACTACCGGGGCCTTGTTTCGACTAGGTCTTTCGGTGCTCTGTCAAACTCTTCACCAGTATCTTATCTCCCATTTCATCTTCATATACATCCTCTTCCATTTCCATAATATTGTCCTCAAGTAAATCGCCCTTATATAGACCCTCTATATACTCCTTCAACCTCTCTGCTTTCCCTTCTTTGCTTAGAACTGGGTTTCCATCTGAGCTCCTGACATTCATACAAGTGGTTCTCTTTTGTCCAAAGATCTTTTTAATTTTCCTGTAGGCAGTATCTATCTTACCATTACTACATCCTTGCATTTCTCCTCTAGCCATCCCTGCTTAGCTATTTTGCACTTCCTGTCGATCTCAATTTTGAGTCGTTTGTATTCCTGTTCGTATGCTTCATTTACTGCATTTTTATGTTTTCTCCTTTCATCAATTAAATTCAATATATCTTCTGTTACCTAGGATTTCTACTAGCCCTCGTCTTTTCACCTACTTGATCCCCTGCTGCTTTCACTATTTCATCCCTCAAAGCTACCCATTCCTCTTCTACTGTATCTCTATCCCGCATTCCTGTCAATCGCCTGTCAATAGTTCCCTAATGCTTTTCCTGAAACTCTCTACAACCTCTGGTTCTGGCAGTTTATCCAGGTCACATCTCCTTAAATTCCCACCTAATATATGTTTATAAAATTATTTTTGCTTTATTTACCAAGCAAACCTGAGCGAAGCAGCGCGAGCATTTTTGAATAAACACAATATTTCAAAAATAAAATAGCCTTACCAGGATGATGACTTCTCTAAAAAAAAATTCGCTCCGGCTGCGGACCCGTTATGAATGAATAGTGTCTTGAAAATGGGATATGAATTAAACAACAACAAAAGTAAAACGAGGTTAATAAAATGTCAAATTAAATCAGGTGTTACTGAAGGAAACAGATTATTGGAACAGGAACCTAAAGGTCGTAGATGAGTTTTGCTATTGGGGCAGCAAACTAACTGATGTGCGCAGTAGAGAGGATATCAAACGCTGACTGCGATAGCACGAAAATAATTTCTGAAAAGGTGGAATTTTTTAACCGTTTAATATAGATTTCAAACTTGGAAATTAATTCGCTGGATCGGAACTCGAACCGAGATTCGCCACTTATCGCTTCGCCCCGAATCGGCCCAAACTTCCATATGCCACACTATCTACGAAGCGCAGGCGGTTAAGGTGACCGCTCGCGATAGATGGAAAATCCGAGTTAGAGTTCCGTTCGCCACAAATTTCAATAAGTTATTAGGTAGCAGATCTATACCTAACACAGCTTGTTTCAAGGAATTCGTAGTCAGCGAAATAATTTCGAAGTATTTCGTACAGCGGTGGATCGTCAACAGTGTTTATTCTTTCAGACACGCACGTAAGTATCAGTTTCAAAGTCAGAAAACGTTCCCTGAAGGTTTCAGCCCTTTTGGAGGCATAATCAAAGTCCGTAAAAGTGGGTGTATACGTGACCCATCAGTCAATAAACCATGTAAATGTTAAATAGTGAAAGTAGCTGGATACGTGACCCATCATTCATAATAGCTCAATACGTCACCCATCAGTCATAAAACCATTATGGAATCTGATTATGCCCCAAAAGGGCAAAACGCATCACTGGCATTAAATAATTTCGCAACCGAGACTATTTTTGTTCTGAAACATGTAATATGTGTATATTTCTATTGTCTATTGTCAAATCACAATTTATGAAAGATGTTTATATTTTATTGATAGGATTAAGTAGGAATAATTAATATTTGTCATGTTGGAAATAATTGTGGCAGCAGGGAATGTCTGCACCAAAGCATTGTTGACAAGAGAGACCGCAAATTGATATAATTTTAAAAAGGGCGGGAGAGACCGCGTATGGATACATTTTAAGAAAAGAGCGGGAAAGACCGCGCATTGATACATTTTGTAATGGTAGCAGGGAATGTCTGCACCAGAAAGCATTGTTGGCAGGAGAGACCACACTTTAGCGTTCGTAGGAAGTCAGTAGTAAGCGAGAAGTGAAGCGAGTCGGTAACAGGTCTGAAGCGAGAGGTTGAGAGGAGCGGTGTGCCTGCCAGCCACTAACTATGATTTACAAGAGATTATAAACGGATGTACAGAGACATCAGCTAACTATTATAATAAGAGGAACTAATATTATTGAATTAATTTTTTGAGGAACTCAAGACTACTGAAGGTATGCTTGCGCATTGCTAGTTGTAAGATTATTGTAAAAAGTAAGTCCCATTTGAACGTTTGTAAAATCATTTCATTCAGAATATAATTAACTTCTGACAGCAATATTGCATTTCTAACCATCAACGTAAAACTTTGCAAAATTTTATTGTTGTCAAGAAAAAGTTTAACTATGAATTACGTAACTTCAGTCAAATTAATTAAAGAATAACGTCAGCTTTGCTATTAAAGAATAACGTCAGCTTTGGTAATAAATACAGCCACTTATTATGAAAGTCCACCAGCAGCTAACAGATTATAGTAAAACAGAGTAAGTATATTCATGTCGCAGTTCGATGTAGCAGTCAGATGGCGATCCAGTAACTGTAAAAAAGGTAAGGAACAGTTTTGGGTTATTGCAGATAACGACTGAGGGCCACACGACGACGACACATTCTATGTTTCCTTGAAATAATCCGAAAATCACTTTTAAAAAGCAGCAATTAAATTTGTATGCGAATATTGAGAAAGAGAATAAATTTCAAAGGGAAGATCTCATTTGTTATTATTAAGCAAGAGATAGAAATCCTAAGCGAAGGTTACATAGGTTATTGTAAAAGGGAAGGTTATCATTAACAAAAGAGGTATAGAGGAGACGGGAATGTTTGAAACATTTTTAAAGTGCTGTATCAGTCTGCTACAATGGAATGGGAAAAAAATTTCTGAAGCTATTTGTTTCGAGCGTGGCAGCGAACGGAAAATGAAATGTGGTGCTACAGGAAAGAGCTAATGATTAGATGGGTAGATCGAGTAACTAATGATGATGTGTTGAAGCGGCTTGGAGACAAAGGAATTTGTGGCACAACTAGACTAAATGAAGAGACAGATTGGAACGACACATTCTGAGACATCAAAGAATCAGCTTAAATTGGAGGAAGTGTGGGAGGGGAGGGGAGGGGGTCAAAAATTATAGAGGGAGATCGAGAGTTGAATACAGTAAGAAAGTTCAAAGGGATGTAGGTTGTAACTAACCTGTTACTACGGTTTATTCCTTATTATTGGGAATGGAAATACTATTGCTTATGAAATTAACTTGAGAAGATTAGGGTCGCCACCGACTCTAACCATACAACTAATCGAAGGTTTGGTCGAGTCGGAAAATAAATTAATTTGATCACAGACCAAAAGCTCACAAAATTGCATACGTTGTGAGGTCGCTCACAGCGGATACGATGTAATTAATAGTATTGCCTGCGCACTGTTCACGACAATCAAACATTTAAAATAAAATAGAAAATGCATGAACACTGCATAAGATCAGCTCCCAGCAACACACCTGAAAATATGACTTAATCTAAAGCATTTGTTATAAAATACAAGAGGAGACAAATCACTGGACCTGTGCATAAGGAAACGCATTGGATGTGCTAACGGGAAAGCTACGAGGTGAGTGGCTTAGGTGCAAAAACGTAATCTAGGAACACAAGAGAAAATTGTAGGTAAAATCATTTATTCCTAAGATAAGGACGTGAGGCATATACACGATTCCTGATAACACGTGGTTTGTGGAGACGCAATTTCTAGGTATAGTGCCCAAATTGCAACAATATCACATCACACAATCATGTTAACATTATCTAAAAGAAACATGCGATCGGACAGTTAGTGATGCCGGTAGCCCAACAACTATAATGTTCTACCACGTGGTTGGCTCCCCACGGACGAAAGACACATAAAGCAAGGAAAATTTACGAGAAGGCAAGGCTCTAAATATTTAGAAAAATGAAAGCTTATGCAGGCACAGCTGAAGGCAAACAGACATTCATACAGAAGCGAGTGCTCACTTCTTATCGGCACCTTTGTGTGGCGCTCTTCCGGCAGATCCAAGTCTGCTACAGAAAGTTGTTAAAAGAAAAATCTGCCAAAGTTTTGCATTCCTTACTGCGACAAGGCAAAGCAATCTTCCAGATTTGAAAAGCGAGACCAAAAGCTAACAGCTCTCCCCTCGCCCAGTAACAACGCCCCATGCGGTCAGTCTAACTCACCCTTCTTCGACTGGAGCACAGCTGTGGACGCTTCCCGTACCGGCGGCAGACTTTTCCTCTCCAGCCTCCTCCACGCTCCGCGTGGACCGGAAAGCCCAAAGATGCCATTTCCGCCACCAACCTAACGCAGGTGGATTTCTCAGCCCGCATCTCGTGGTCGTGCGGTAGCGTTCTCGCTTCCCACGCCCGGGTTCCCGGGTTCGATTCCCGGCGGGGTCAGGGATTTTCTCTGCCTCGTGATGGCTGGGTGTTGTGTGCTGTCCTTAGGTTAGTTAGGTTTAAGTAGTTCTAAGTTCTAGGGGACTGATGACCATAGATGTTAAGTCCCATAGTGCTCAGAGCCATTTGAACCATTTTTGGATTTCTCACAAGTAGCGAAAACCTCTTTGCCTACTTGACCACTACGAGAGTTGGCTATTCTGTACCACTGCTGCTGAATCTGTACGACTATCGCAGACTTTCTGCAGCAGACTACGCCACCGTCTAGCAACGTGACACACAACCACATTCATTCAATCACGCCACTATGAGAGTAAAGAGAAAAGAGAGACAAGGAAAAGAAAGAGCAATGGTAATGAAAATGGGCTACCGGACTAATGGAAGGTGGCTACAGGACCCTTTCAAGGTTGCAGCAGTGATGCGGAGGTGAAGAGTCTTGCACAGGATAGCGTAGCGTGGGGACCTACATCAAACCTGTCTTCGGAGTGAAGACCACAACAACACCATCAAAATTATATTTTCAGTTGTTATGTCCACTGAATACGTAAACAAGGGGGGGGGGGGGGGGGCGGGAGCAAGTTCGCCTGGCCAGCGGCCTCCAACACTTCGCAGCTCATCTTGCCGCCACGTCCAACGCCTGGGAGCACAGCGCAGCGCCCCCGGAAGGCCTGCGCGTGAGCTGTGACACAAGCCCTCGGCTGTTGGAGCTGTCCGCGCCGGTGCGGGCAGCCCTCGGGGGAACAATGCGCCGCTGCAAACTTGGCAAAACTGATTACCGCGAGTTTAGGCGGCTTGGCGGGGTGCTGCCGCGGTAAACAGCGCGGCGCCAACTTGCGCGCCAATATTTACTCCATTACGGCGGCCCTCCAGATGTGCCGCCCTCACAAGGCTGCCCAACTTCGTCAATTCCGACGAGTGGCGCGTCCGCGCCGTGACGAATCGTCCAGATTCTTCACTGGATGTCTCCCGGAGGGAAACCAGAGTCTGAGAGGCGCTCGAAATGATTCCATCTCCGCTTGCACCAGACCTTCTGGTACCTTAGTTTCCGCCTCTCGGTCTGTGTCCACACCTCGTGTTTCTAAAGGCTGTACTTGTCTTCCATCCATCTACGGGGCCACTAACTATTGACGTACACTAGCCTTCCCACTAGATCGCTTAACATTAAACAACTGATAAGTATTTTGAGTCTTGTACTCGTCGCATCTGCCGTTATTTCATCTATACAGGGTGGTACATTCATCATGACCCGGCCAACTTTCTCACGAAATAAGCGTCAAACGAAAAAACTACAAAGAACGAAACTTGTCTAGCTTGAAGGGGGAAATCAGATGGCGCTATGGTTGGCCCGCTAGATGGCGCTGCCATAGATCAAACGGACATCAACTGCGTTTTTTTAAAAAATAGGAACCCCCATTTTTTATTACATATTCGTGTAGTACGTAGAGAAGTATGAATGTTTTAGGTGGACAACTTTTTTCGCTTTGTGATAGATGGCGCTGTAATAGTCATAAACATATGGCTCACAATTTTAGATGAACAGTTGGTAACAGGTAGGTTTTTTAAATTAAAATACAGAACGTAGGTACGTTTTAACATTTTATTTCCATTATTTCAATGTGATACATGTACCTTTGTGAACTTATCATTTCTAAGAACGCATGCTGTTACAGCGTGATTACCTGTAAATACCACATTAATGCAATAAATGCTCAAAATCATATATGTAAACGTCAATGCATTTGGCAATACGTGTAACGACATTCCTCTCAACAGCGAGTAGTTCGCCTTCCGTAATGTTCGCACAGGCATTGACAATGCGCTGACGCATGTTGTCAGGCGTTGTCGGTGGATCACGATAGCAAATATCCTTCAACTTTCCTCACAGAGAAAAATCCGGGGACGTCTGATCCAGTAAACATGCGGGCCATGGTATGATGCTTCGACGACCAATCCATCTGTCATGAAATATGCTATTCAAAACCGCTTCAACCGCACGCGAGCTATGTGCCGAACATCCATCAAGTTGGAAGTACATCGCTATTCTGTCATGCAGTGAAACATCTTGCAGTAACATCGGTACAACGTTAAGTAGGAAATCAGCATACATTGCACCATTTTGATTGCCATCGATAAAAAGGGGGCCAATTATCCTTCTTCCCATAATGTCGCACCATACATTAACTCGCCAAGGTCGCTGATGTTCCACTTGTTGCAGCCATCGTGGATTTTCCGTTGCCCAATAGTACATATTATGCCAGTTTATGTTACCGCTATTGGTGAATGACGCTTCGTCGCTAAATGGAACGCGTGCAAAAAATCTGTCATCGTCCCGTAATTTCTCTTGTCCCAGTGGCAGAACTGTACACAACGTTCAGAGTCGTCGCCATACAATTCCTGGTGCATAGAAATATGGTACGGGTACAATCGACGTTGATGTAGCATTCTCAGCACCGACGTTTTTGGGATTCCCGATTCTCGCGCAATTTGTCTGCTACTGATGTGCGGATTAGCAGCGACAGCAGCTAAAACACCTATTTGGGCATCATCATTTGTTGCATGTCGTGGTTGACGTTTCATATGGGCTGAACACTTTCTTTTTCCTTAAATAACGTAACTATCCGGTGAACGGTCTTGACACTTGGATGATGTCGTCCAGGATACCGAGCAGCATACATAGCAAATGCCCATTGGGCATTTTGATCACAATAGCCATACGTCAATACGTTATTGACCTTTTCAGCAATTGGTAAACGGTCCATTTTAACAAGGGTAATGTATCACGAAGCAAATACCGTCCGCACTGGCGGAATTTTTCGTGATATCACGTACTTATTCGTTTGTGACTATTGCAGCGCCATCTATCATAAAGCGAAAAAGCGAAAAAAGTGGTACAACTAAAACATTCATACTTCTTTACGTACTACACGAATATGTAATTAAAAATGGGGGTTAATATTTCAAAAAAACGCAGTTGATATCCGTTTGACCTATGGCAGCGCCATCTAGCGGGCCACCCATCGCGCCATCTGGTTCCCCCGTTCAAGCAAGACAAGTTTCATTCTTTGCAGTTTTTTCGTTTGACGCTTATTTCGTGAGATATTTTGCCCGGTCACGATCAATGGACCACCCTGTATATGTATCTTTTCTGTACTAGTAATGAAACTGTAAAACCGTCGTATCTTTCTGATCTTTCTGTTTACCTGGTTGAACACACTAATCTCCAATACGACGAGACGAATTTTCATGGGGTGTTCACAGGTAACATGAAGGTAGGTTTTATTTCATCGAAACCCGAACACGAAGAAAGGAAAGAGTTCATAATTTATTTATCTAAAATGCTCTTCTCACCTTAATAGTTCGGATGTTCAGTCATCAGTGCGTAGTATACCAAAGAACCTACAGATGACGCTGTTAGTTTTATAATGCACAAAGATACCACTGTTAGTTTTTTAATTCAGTCAAATGTGTATGTTCGGAAGTTTATGGCAGTGACAGGATTAACCGCCGCAACGTTATCTTTACGATACTAGCTGTCATTCAGTTTACTTAGCTAGGATATAACGATTTACTAATTTCACTTTGTGTAATAATAACTTAGCGACGTTGCTTTGCTTCGTTCCATAAATTTTATTTATATTATTTTCTAGGAAATACGAGATTACTAAGTTTTCTTTGTGTTTTGGGTGGTTACAGATTAAATTTTAATTTCAGTTTGTTTACAAATAAAAATGCCTAGAAAGAGGTCGACTTTTTCTGAATACACAAGGCTAAAAAGACTGAGGGCTATGAAATCTGAGGAATCGAATGAAGATCATGAGGCGAGACTTATTGCGGCTTGACAATATTAGGCTTTAACTCGGTCTTCGGAAACTCCTTCCGAAAGCGAAGTGCGACGTAACTCTGATAGAGAGTATCATGCATTATCTAGCTGCTCAGTACGCGTCACTCGCAGAAGCTGCAAATTATTTCTCTCTAACATAACATCATAGAAGCGGAAATTTTGGACGAAAGTGAGGCAGGCAAGAGAGTCTTTATACCCCAACTCTTACTTATTCCTAATTCCCAACAATTCCCGGTGAGCTTCATTATGCGGTAAACAAAGCATAAGGCCAGACGCTATGTGTTGCGGGTGTGGACCTTAGGGCCACTTGTTTTTTGCATACCTCTCTCTCATGTTAGTGAAGCAAGCGAGCTCTCCGTTCATGTCCCCAATCATACTATTTCAAACATTGCGTGCAAAGAAACTACACTCCTGGAAATGGAAAAAAGAACACATTGACACCGGTGTGTCAGACCCACCATACTTGCTCCGGACACTGCGAGAGGGCTGTACAAGCAATGATCACACGCACGGCACAGCGGACACACCAGGAACCGCGGTGTTGGCCGTCGAATGGCGCTAGCTGCGCAGCATTTGTGCACCGCCGCCGTCAGTGTCAGCCAGTTTGCCGTGGCATACGGAGCTCCATCGCAGTCTTTAACACTGGTAGCATGCCGCGACAGCGTGGACGTGAACCGTATGTGCCGTTGACGGACTTTGAGCGAGGGCGTATAGTGGGCATGCGGGAGGCCGGGTGGACGTACCGCCGAATTGCTCAACACGTGGGGCGTGAGGTCTCCACAGTACATCGATGTTGTCGCCAGTGGTCGGCGGAAGGTGCACGTGCCCGTCGACCTGGAACCGGACCGCAGCGACGCACGGATGCACGCCAAGACCGTAGGATCCTACGCAGTGCCGTAGGGGACCGCACCGCCACTTCCCAGCAAATTAGGGACACTGTTACTCCTGGGGTATCAGCGAGGACCATTCGCAACCGTCTCCATGAAGCTGGGCTACGGTCCCGCACACCGTTAGGCCGTCTTCCGCTCACGCCCCAACATCGTGCAGCCCGCCTCCAGTGGTGTCGCGACAGGCGTGAATGGAGGGACGAATGGAGACGTGTCGTCTTCAGCGATGAGAGTCGCTTCTGCCTTGGTGCCAATGATGGTCGTATGCGTGTTTGGCGCCGTGCAGGAGAGCGCCACAATCAGGACTGCATACGACCGAGGCACACAGGGCCAACACCCGGCATCATGGTGTGGGGAGCGATCTCCTACACTGGCCGTACACCACTGGTGATCGTCGAGGGGACACTGAATAGTGCACGGTACATCCAAACCGTCATCGAACCCATCGTTCTACCATTCCTAGACCGGCAAGGGAACTTGCTGTTCCAACAGGACAATGCACGTCCGCATGTATCCCGTGCCACCCAACGTGCTCTAGAAGGTGTAAGTCAACTACCCTGGCCAGCAAGATCTCCGGATCTGTCCCCCATTGAGCATGTTTGGGACTGGATGAAGCGTCGTCTCACGCGGTCTGCACGTCCAGCACGAACGCTGGTCCAACTGAGGCGCCAGGTGGAAATGGCATGGCAAGCCGTTCCACAGGACTACATCCAGCATCTCTACGATCGTCTCCATGGGAGAATAGCAGCCTGCATTGCTGCGAAAGGTGGATATACACTGTACTAGTGCCGACATTGTGCATGCTCTGTTGCCTGTGTCTATGTGCCTGTGGTTCTGTCAGTGTGATCATGTGATGTATCTGACCCCAGGAATGTGTCAATAAAGTTTCCCCTTCCTGGGACAATGAATTCACGGTGTTCTTATTTCAATTTCCAGGAGTGTATGGTTCAAATGGCTCTGAGCACTATGGGACTCAACTGCTGTGGTCATAAGTCCCCTAGAACTTAGAACTACTTAAACCTAACTAACCTAAGGACAGCACACAACACCCAGCCATCACGAGGCAGAGAAAATCCCTGACCCCGCCGGGAATCGAACCCGGGAACCCGGGCGTAGGAAGCGAGAACGCTACCGCACGACCACGAGATGTGGGCCCAGGAGTGTACAATGCGTGAACATTGATAACACCGACGAACTGCAGGGACGGAATTCCGACTGGAAATGAAGGAAAAAGTTCTTACGAACATCTGTTCGTAAATGCATCGTTGCCATGGTAGAAGACGACAAATAATGGAAGTTGCTCTGAGCACATGCAGTGTCTTCCTTGAGTGTCGTAAGCCGCATCACTGACACAGTGTATTGTAAGCGGCGGAATGACACGGTATTCATGTTAGGAAAAAGCCGCGATGGTGTTTGAGTGTGGCCATGTACATGAAAACGGTCGAGAGGCAGTACTGCTACACCGAAACAAGTATCCTCAAAGATGCCAGCCACATCATGCAACATTTACAGACCTCTTTCGCCGTATGTGTGATCATAGGTCCTTTCAGACAGACGAACGAGCAGGGAGACGGCGGACTGTGCGTAACCACATCTAGAGCACCGTGTTCTACAGGATACTGATACGAAACCTAGGCAAGTGGCCCGCCAACATCGTGTAAGCCAAAGTATGATTACGTGCATCCTGCATAACTGTTACTATCCCTATCACCCGCAACGAGTGCAAGGATTACCAGTAACGGATTTCCCTCTACGGGAAGGATTTTGTCGATGTGTTTTGCACCAGACCCTCACAGTTATGGGATTTCTGTCATCAGTCCTCTTTACCGATGAACCATTCTGCTACTTGCAATACGCTGCGTCAATTACACAGCCTGTACCACACGAGGAATACACAGCACACGGCCAAAGGAACCTTTATTCGTCAGCGCCATCTATCGTAGCATTTCCAGACACGTGTTCACAGGACCTTTCTTTCCTCAATTTCCAGTCATGAATCTGCTCCTGCAGTTTGTCAGTTTTATAATTGTTGACCTTGTCCAAGAAAATAATAAATTCCGCCTCATATGAAACGTCAGGCACAGCTATAAATATATACGTGTGCAGTTCTGGGTTTCTCAGCTAGTTTTCAGCTACACTCAAGGGATAGCGACATATACACATACAGATGGCGGTAGTATAGCGTACACAAAGTATAAAAGGACAGTGCATTGGCAGATCTGTGAACACACCCTCCAAACCCACCTTGACCAGTTCACCACTTGGTGTAACCAGTGGTTCCTTCGTCTCGACCCCTCCAAAACCCAGGCAATCATCATAGGCCGCACCACCCACTCCTTCCAACTCCATGATTTCTACCTCACCATTTATGGTAGTCCCATCCACCTCAATCCCACCCTGAGATACCTTGGCCTCACCCTCGAACGTGACCTCACCTGGACCCCTCATCTCCTGACGATCCAGCAGAAAGCCTATTCCCGCCTACGCCTCTTGAAACTCCTGTCTGGCTGGACGTGGGGATTGCATCCTTCCACCATCCTCCACACCTACAAATCCCTTATCTGTCCTGTCCTCTGTTATGCCAGCGTTGCCTGGATCTCCGCACCCACCCGCTTTTGTAAGGCCCTCCAAATCCTCGAATGCCATGTGCTCCACCTTGCCTTCCATATCTACCTTCATTCCACCACATGGCTCCTGTATGACCTCACCTCTTTCCCCAACCTCCTCCTTTTCCTCCAACATCCCCACATCCTATACACTGTCCGCAGGCTTGATCCCCCCCCCCCCACAACCCCTCGTTTCCTCCTTCCTCTCCACCCTCCGCCTGTTGTTGTACCTCTGTCGCTGTATCCCTCCCTCTCTCCACCTCCACACCCTCCATCTCCTTCATCAGGGAAATTTCCAGCACCTCCCCCTCCTCGATGTTGAACTTTGCTGTGACATCTACCCTTCCTTCCAACTGTTACTTGGTCTTGTTTTCCCCCCTCCCCCACTCTCCAGAGCCCCCTTTTTCCTCTCCACTCCTTCTCTCAGAGCGGAATTTTCTCCTTCCATCCCTGAGTCCCCTGCACCCCCTCCTCGACTGCTTCCCTCCCACATCCTTCCCTCCCTGACCCTCTTCAGCATGCCCCCCGCCCATCTCTCCCCCATCTCCTCCCGTCCTTCCCTTCTTCCGTCCTTCCACCTCTCCTCCCCTCCTTCTTCCCTTCTCCCTTGTCTGTATGCCCCTGGCAGATCCTCCCTGTTTGCTCATAATCAGTGTACTATGTCAGTGTTGTGTTTGGTGCTGTTCTCCTGTGTGACAAGAGCTGTTATTTTAATTGTGTGCTGGAGTTGTACATAGTGTTATTGTCAGTGATTGTTATGTGCTACGCCATCCGTCGATACTTTTATGATCCAGTGTGTGGTTTTGTTTTGTATGCAATAATTTTTTATGGTTTTTATCTCCTTCATACAGTCTCTCCCCTTTTTTTTTGTCTGTTCTCTTCCATGATGTTCCCCCTTTTTTATATCTATGTACACCATATTCTCTACTTTATGTTATTATAAATGTCTTCTATGTATCATTAATGTCTTTCGGCTGAAGAGCAGCGCATATGCTGCTGCCAGCCCGCCCCAGATGGGGCAGTGAAATACAATAAAGAAAGAAAAACTCAAGGGATAGTGACGTGCACACATACAGATGGCGGTAGCATAGCGCACACAAAGAATAAAAGGAAAGTGCATTGACGGATCTGCCCTTTACACTCAGATGATTCGTGGCAAAAGGTTTCCGACATCATTATGGCCGCACGCCGGGAATTAACAGAATTTGAACGTGGAGAGGTAGTTTGGGCTAGACGCATGGGTCATTCCATTTTGGAAATCATTAGGGAATTCAATATTTCGAGATCCACAGCATCAAGTACATGTCGAGAATACCAAATTACAGGTATTACGTCTCGCCACGGACAATGCAGTGGCCGATGGTCTTCGCTTAACGACCGACAGCAGAGGCGTTTGTGTAAAGTTGTCATTGCTAACAGAAAAGCAGCACTGCGTGAAATAACTGCAGAAATCAATATGGGACGTGCGACGAACGTGTACGTTAGGTCCGTGCTGCGAAATTCGGCGTTAATGGGCTATGGCAACAGATGATTGACGCGAGTACATTTGCTAACAGCATGATATCTCCTGCAGCGCCTCTCCTGGGCTCGTGATGATATTGGTTGGACCCTAGACGACTGGAAAAGTGCGACCTGGTCAGATGAGTCCCGATTCCAGTTGATAAGAGCTGACGGTAGGCTTCGAGTGGGTGCAAAAGCTACGAAGCCATGGATTCAAGCTGTCAACAAGGCACTGTGAAAGTTGGTGGTGGCCAAAAGTGGTGTGGACTATGCTTACATGGAGCAGAGTGGACCCTCTCGTCCAACTGAACCAATCATTGATTGGTAATGATTATGTTCGGCTACTTAGTTCAAGCAACGATGGAATTTTTATGAATGGCAGTGCGCCATGTCATCCGGCTGCATTTGTTCGCGACTTGTTAGAAGGACATGGACAATTCGGACGAATGATTTGCCCATCAACATTGCTCGACATGAATCCATTCGAACATTCGTGGGGCATGAACGAGAGGTCATTCCGCGTAAAAAATCCTGCATCGGCAACACTTTCGCAATTATGGACGTCTAGAGGCAACATGGCTCACTATTTCTGCGGGGGACTTCCATCGACTTGTTGAATCCATGCCTCGTCGAGCCGCTGCAATGTGCTGGGCAAAAGGTAGGAGATATCCTATTATTTCTGTCACCTTAGTGTAAAGTGTACTAGGTGAGATGTCGCTCTAACCAGTAATATGGTATGACGTCCAAACCAACTACCCACACGCGCGCGCCTGTGTGTGTGTGTGTGTGTGTGTGTGTGTGTGTGTGTATTTGCCTGCGATAGAGACAGTAAAATACCGATTAATTATAGCTTGTGGACGCCATAGGGAAAACGCCATTTCACTTCTGGAAACAGACATGTGCTACACACCAATCACCCTGATGAAGGCTGTCTCCAATAATAGCTGAAACTGGGACTCTTTTTTTTATATGTATTGAGACCATCCTGCCGGAAGGATTTAACTGAAAAGGATTCTGACCGCGTTAGCCTTCACTTCTATATCAGCAACTTTACATTGTTACAAAAACAAGGGAAGAAGAAAAAAAATGGTTCAAATGGCTCTGAGCACTATGGGACTTAACGTCTGAGGTCATCAGCCCCCTAGAACTTAAGAACTGCTTAAACCTAACTAACCCAAGGACATCACACTCATCCATGCCCGAGGCAGGATTCGAACCTGCGACCGTAGCGGACGCGCGGTTCCAGACAGTAGCCCCTAGAACCGCTCTGCCAACCCGGCCGGCGAAGAAAAAAAAAACCTACGTTCTAACTAAGTGGTGATGAAGAAAATGATGGAACTGATAATCGTTCCAAAGAAACTCAAGTTTGAACCCCTATCCCCCACTTCTGGCTTGCTGGGATTTGTCTGAAAAGAACGGCCCCAATATTAAACAGCTGGCGTTATGATTTGGGTCCTGGTACACAAACATCTACATCAGTTCCACGCACCCTGACGATGTAGCTCGAAGCTCTTTGTAAGGAATTGCTTCCACAGATACAGAACAATTTGTGACGTATTTGGGATCTACGAGAACTAATACAAATCCTGCTGTTCCTATGTAATATGCTGATGAGTGCTTGACTAGTTCTTTGACTTGAAGCTGGATCTGTTTCTTTCTCCAAGCGGAGATGCACTTGTGGACACCCTCTGATATCTGTGATATTAGCTTAGAGCAGTGCTTCCCAACCTTTACAGCTGGTGGACCCATTCTTCAGTCGAAAATCCATGGCAGACCCCTAGTCGGCCAAGAGCACAGTAACTTTAAATTTCAGAGCGAAACCCATGAGAACTGAAGGCTTCTTAATGCAAGTTCCATGTTTCCAATGTCCTCCCCCCCCCCCCCCCAGAAGTATCAATAGTCTTGGGTTTAGAGATGAATGAAAACGACTTGAAGGTCAAAAATCGACTTGTGAAACAGGTAGTGCACTGACAAGGCAAGTTTAACATTTAATGATGCCTGCGACCGCATATGTGCCAGCGAGCGCTGTGGTTGGTTTACAAAGCTCGCTCCGCGCATGCGTGAAAGGTTTCAGCGCATCTAGCGCCGTGAGCCAGCGCCCAAACTACCCCAGTATTGTTGCGAAACAGTCGATCAGAGTAGCCGCATTCTCCGGCACTAAACTGTGTATGTGTTCTCACTTAGGAACCGCAAAGGCTACTTGGGAATACGGCCTGAAGTAAAAGTACACATGTTTTTCACACGAAAAAAATAGTGATGAATTTGATTTTCACATTTTTATTCAATAATTTTACTCTTTATTTTACACGAATTGGTGAAGGGTGGCCGCGGACCCCCTAGAAAGAGCCGGATGATCCCTAAGGGGTCCGCGGACCACACGTTGGGAAGCCCTGGCTTAGAGCATGCGGTACTCACACTCCCGATTCTTGAACCTTCTCTATTGAATGCAGATGTCGCACGATGGTGAATGATCACAGTTCACCATATTTGCCAGTTCTTGAGTATACTCACGTAGATAATCGTGGATCTATGCCTCTAAATGATCGTCATCAAACTCCGAAGGTCTTCCTGAACATAGAGAGCCACTGTTGTCGAAACGACCCTCCTCAAAACGAGAAAAGTATTACCTGTCATGCTCTGTCCAGGTGCATTATCCCCCTACACGGCGCAGACGTTTCTGCCTGCCTCAGCTGCTGTCATACCTCTGTTTAACTCAAACAGGAGAATAAATCGGAAATGTTCCGATTTCTTCACTTGGCGCTCCATTTTCTAGGTCCACAGCCCCACTCAAATGACAAAATGACAATCTGCAAGCTCAAATAGGAAGAGTGAACTACAAGTAAAAACTGACAATCGATAAATAAACCAGCAAAACCGGAAAACCAACATGCAAAACAAAAACGCTACGAACTTATGCACTGGCCTAATGCAATTAAATGCGTGGATTCTTTATTGCAAAAACAGTCACACTTGATACCTGTCGATTACAGCGCCATCTAGAACGAATGGAAAACAATAGTTTGGTAAACCGTACGTATTATTCGGCGTAGAATCTGTCTGTCATAAAAATGGGGGGTTCCCATTTGAATATACAAAGTTGACACTGCCCACGTAGGGGGAGCTGTTAGGAAGTGGCCAGTTGTAGCACAAACACATGTCCCCTATACTAATATCAACTTTTCACCCTGAACTTTTTTCTCGTACGATGCTTCTCTTTGGAGATATTTAGTTGTCTCATGTTAAAGTAAAACATCCTGTATACACTGAGCAGCGCAGTCAAATGGCCACTTTTGAGAATCCATGTAACTGTCTCCATAGCGAAGCAAAAGTTTGAAATTTGACTTAAAAATGCCTACAACCTTTCTACACTCATGGAAATGGAAAAAAGAACACATTGACACCGGTGTGTCAGACCCACCATACTTGCTCCGGACACTGCGAGAGGGCTGTGCAAGCAATGATCACACGCACGGCACAGCGGACACACCAGGAACCGCGGTGTTGGCCGTCGAATGGCGCTAGCTGCGCAGCATTTGTGCACCGCAGCCGTCAGTGTCAGCCAGTTTGCCGTGGCATACGGAGCTCCATCGCAGTCTTTAACACTGGTAGCATGCCGCGACAGCGTGGACGTGAACCGTATGTACGAGGCGTATTCGGAAAGTAAGGACCGATTAGGCGCTAAATGGAAACCACTGTGAAAATCTGATGGACCTTCGCACAGCTGTGTTGGGCAGTGTCTTTAGCGTGCCTGTCTATCGATTTACGTGGCTCTTTCCAGTTCAGAGCGCAAAGTGATCACGTAGAAATGCTTAAAACATAAGTCTCTCCCGCCTAGTACACTATAGGCCATTAAAATTGCTACGACACGAAGATGACGTGCTACAGACGCGAAATTTAACCGACAGGAAGAAGATGCTGTGACATGCAAATGATTAGCTTTTCAGACCATTCACATAAGGTTGGCGCCGGTGGCGACACCTACAAATTGCTGGCATCAGGAAAGTTTCCAACCGATTTCTCGTACACAAACAGCAGTTGATCGGCGTTGCCTGGTGAAATGTTGTGATGCCTCGTGTAAGGAGGTGAAAAGCGTACCATCACCTTTCCGACTTTGATAAAGGTCGTATTGCAGCCTATCGCGATTGAGGTTTATCGTATCGCGACATTGCTGCTCGCGTTTGGTCGAGATCCAATGACTGTTAGCAGAATATGGAATCGGTGGGTTCAGGAGGGTAATACGGAACGCCGTGCTGGATCCCAAAGGCCTCGTATCACTAGCAGTCACAATGACAGGCATCTTATCTGCATGGCTGTAACGGATCGTGCAGCCACATCTCGATCCGTGAGTCAACAGATGGGGACGTTTGCAAGACAACAACTGTTGTGGACTGACAAGACTGCCAGTCCACAGTGACGGGTAACCGAAATGCACGCGTACACACACGCCGGCTGGCGTGAGGTCTGAAACAGGATACGTAATGAATGCTATAAAGAAAAGTTCGTAGCTGCGTTAATACTTAACTTTAATTCATCCTTGTGGTACATCGCTCTTGACAATACAAGTGAGACTCTCAGATATGGTTAATGGCGCCTTGCTAGGTCGTAGCCATGGACTTAGCTGAAGGCTATTCTAACTATCTCTCGGCAAATGAGAGAAAGGCTTCGTCAGTGTAGTCGCTAGCAAAGTCGTCGTACAACTGGGGCGAGTGCTAGTCCGTCTCTCTAGACCTGCCGTGTGGTGGCGCTCGGTCTGCGATTACTGACAGTGGCGACACGCGGGTCCGACATGTACTAATGGACCGCGGCCGATTTTAAAGCTACCACCTAGCAAGTGTGGTGTCCGGCGGTGACACCACAACAACCATCTGCACGAACAGTTCGACGACGTTTGCAGCAGCATGGACTATCAGCTCGGAGACCATGGCTGCGGTTACCCTTGATGCTGCATCACAGACAGGAGCGCCTGCGATGGTGTACTCAACGACCAACCTGGGTGCACGAATGGCAAAACGTGATATTTACGGATGAATCCAGGTGCTGTTTACAGCATTATGATTGTCGCATCCGTGTCTGGTGACATCGCGGTGAACGCACATTGGAAGCGTGTATTCGTCATCGCCAAACCGGCGTATGACCCAGCGTGATGATATGGGTTGCCATTGGTTACACGTCTTGGTCACCTCTTGTTCCCACTTTGAACAGTGGACGTTACATTTCTGATGTGTTAAGACCCGTGGCTCTACCCTCCATTCTATCCCTGCTAAATCCTACATTTCAGCAGGATAATGCACGACCGCGTGTTGCAGGTCCTGCACGGACCTTTCTGGATACAGAAAATGTTCGACTGCTGCCCTAGCCAGCACATTCTCCAGATCTCTCACCAATTGGAAGCGTCTGGTCAATGGTGGCCAAGCAACTGGCTCGTCACAATACGCCAGTCACTACTCTTGATGAACTGTGGTACCGTGTTGAAGCTGCATGGGCAGCTGTACCTGTTCACGCCATCCAAGCTCTGTTTGACTCAATGTCCAAGGGTATTAAGGCTGTTATTACGGCCAAAGGTGGTTGTTTTGGGTACTGATTTCTCAGGATCTATGCACCCAAATTTGCGTGAAAATGTAATCACATGTCAGTTCTGGTATAATATATTTGTCCAATGAATACCCATTTATCCTCTGCATTTCATCTTAGTGTAGCAATTTTAATGGCCAGTAGTGTATGTGGTGAGAGATTTCGCCTGAAGTTATGCAGCCCACGTAACGTAAATGTCAAGCGTTTCTTTCTTCAAGACAATTTTCAGCCGCATTCTGCAGGAGCAATGAAGACGCCCCCGCAGCGTTTTCGATGGGAAGTGTTTGATGATCCACAGTACATCCCTTAATTTTCTCCTTCCTTTGTTCATATCTGCTCACGTGAACCGCTGGCTACCAAGACAGCATTTTGGCACAAACAACGAAAGGCAAACCTTAGAGAATCGGCGGAAGGCACAGGTGGCTGCTTTCTGTGACTAGGATACTGGAAAGTTTGTACAACGCCGTGACAAATGTCGGAGCGGCGACTATTTAGAGAGGTAGCTGGAAGGTGTGGCTAACATTTGCGAATAAAAAACTTTTGATTTCGACTGTGGTTCTCATTTTGCGACCGATTGGACCTTACTGTTCCAACAGCCCTCGTAACAGTTGTGTGTGTGTGTGTGTGTAAAACCCAGGAACGATGTAAGATAGGACCTGAACACCGTAATCTGTTAGGCGGTGTCTTGCTTGCTGAAAAATATCCAGAACGCAGGGTACTATCTGCACCATTATTTAGCAGTCCTTTCCACCGACTAACAGACACTGGCTGTGTAGCTCCAACAACGGCGGATCGACGCACACCTCGCGCCATTCGTAGTTCTGTTGAGGAGGAACGGCTGTTGCAACGAGTGGAATATCCTTGAACTGTACCACGTCCATCATAAGAAACACAATGTATTCTTCCGCGTTTGCTGGAACCTCATTGATCTGGTTTCAGTGGCGCGGAAACCAAGCAGTCTTGTGTGCAGTCAACTACGATAGTAAAGATAATACGGGTCAATAGCCTTAAAGCCGCATTTAACTTAAACAGCTGGTACAAGTAACCTACTGTGATATAGACATTTTCAATTGTGGCGTAAAAAGAGACTATCAGAGAAACAATGTAGCTTCGAATGTTGTTTAATTTTCAAACAGAAAGAAGTAATATACGGCAGAAATTCGACAATAAGCGTCTTAGGGGACAAGACGGTTAACATAAAACGCTTTGTTTTTTAGCTAACATAGTATTCTAATTAAAAAAGTATTGAAAATTCCCAAGTTAATACAGGGTAATTTATATGCGTGAGCTATGCCTCACTTAAAAGCGTATTTCAGGGATTTCGCGCAAAGTTAAATAACGAAGACAATGAAGGTACAAATTACCCTCAGTCGTATGGTAATCTTTGAACTTCCTCCATATTCGAATCCAAGGAATAACCTTCGGTTCCGTCCATCTTAACCCCTTAGACGTTTGGTTATGCGAACATTAATGATGCGAAAACAGTAAAAGAACGCATCATCAGTGTCTGTCAGCGCATCCATGACCAACCTAGAGTTTTTCAGAGAGAGCTTATTCCCCAAGAAGACGTCGGACAGAAGCTTGCCTTATTGTGGATGGACGGCATATTCAACAGCTCCATTAGAAATGTCTCACAAGTGCAGGTCGTATATATTAGCAAGCGGATTGCATTAGCAGTCATGCTGTTTCACAGCAACAGGATAATGTGTTCTCATTGTTTACTGCATTCCAGATCGTTCGAAACAGGAAAGAGTTTGCAGTGGAAGCGAAGTGTTTCATAGGGGTGACCATGAGGAAATGCTCATAGTTCTTAGTATTGCATTTTAAAGGTCGTATTTACTAGAAATTTTTTTCTTGTGTTGGTCCGTACTGCCACGTCTCAAAATATAGAATTCTTTTTAACATCCAGTATACAATATGCCAAGGACGGTTCCCGTCAGATCACAGAAGCTAAGCGCTGTCGGCCTTGACTAGCACTTGGATGGGCCACCGACGGGGGCTGCGGGGTGATGTTGACAAGCGGAGTGCACTCAGCCGTTGTGAGGCAAACTGAGGAGCTACTTCACTCAGAAGTAGCCGGTCGGATCATGAAAACTGACAACGGTTGGGAGAGCGATGTGCTGACCAGATGACCCTCCATATCCTCATCCAGTGACGCCTGTCGGCTCAGGACGACATGGTGGTTGGTTGGTACCGTTGGGCTTTTCGAGGCCTGTTATGATGGAGAGAGAAGTTTTGTGTGAAATATGGGCTGACAAAAGAAAATTGTTCTTTCCTCCTACTCAATGTCCATCTCCATATTGAAATCTTCTACTCTCGTATCGTCTCTTACCCCAGTACTTTCGTTGCAACAAACTGGTGAGAATCTCAGCTACCCGGACATAGAGAATGAGCTGTGAAGCACGGAAACATGTGAGAAACACTTTTGATGAATTCAAAGGTAATTCAGCACCTGTTTTATTTTCATGGCCTTCATTTTGTATGACTCACTTAATTTATAGCCTCAAGTACTTTACTGAGCGATTCATTTCATGCCTTCCTAATCTGAAACGTTACTTTTCACGTAGAACCACCTAAATCGTAAAAATTACCCAGAAATGTATTTTAAACATTAGGTTACTACGTATGCGCATAACTAAGCTATTATAAAGAAAGTTGTAACACGAAAAACAAACAAAAACCGTCCGAACATGCCTTGAAGTTCCAACGGTGCCGACCGACCGCCGTTTCATCCTCAATCTGTAGGTTTCACCGGATGTGGATATGGAGGGGCATGTGGTCAGCATACCTATCTCCCGTCCGTTGTCAGCTTACGTGACCGCTGCCGCCACTTCTCAGTCAAGTAGCTCCTCAATGTGCCTTACAATGACTGAGTGCACCACGCTTGCCAACAGCACCTGGGAGACCCGCACAGTGCCAGCCAAGCCCAACAGTGCTTAGCTCCGGCGATCTGGCGGGAACCGGTGTTACCACTGCGGCAAAGCTATTGGCAAAAAGAAAAAAAAAATTGTTCTCCAGTACGCTGACTATCAGTGCCTTGCCTAACAACGTTAGGGCTGGGAATAAGAAAAAGAAAACACTGTAAGCAATGGACAATGACCGACTAGCACGTCCGAAAGTTGTGGATATTTAACCAGTTGATGCGGCTCGATGTTCAAGAAAATTGTTGTTGTTGTTGTGGTCTTCGGTCCGAAGACTGGTTTGATGCAGCTCTCCGTGCTACTGTATCCTGTTCAAGCCTCTTCATCACCGACTAACTACTGCAACCTACAACTTTCTGAATCTGCTTACTGTACTCATCTCTTGGTCTCTCTCTATGATTTTTGCCCTCCACGCTTCCCTCCAGTATTAAATTGGTGATCCCTTGATGTCTCAGAATGTGTCCTACCAACCGATCCCTTCTTTTGGTCGGGTTACACCACAAATTTCTCTTCTCCGCAATTCTATTCAGTACCTCCTCATTAGTTATGTGATCTACCCATCTAATCTTCAGCATTTTCCTGTAGCACCACATTTCAAAAGCTTCTGTTCTCCTCTTGTCTAAACTATATATTCTCCATGTTTCACTTCCATGCAGATACTTTCAGGGACGACTTCCTGACACTTACACTCTACGTTAACAAATTTTTCTTCTTCAGAAAAGCTTTTCTTGCCATCGCCACTCTACATTTTATATCCCTACTTCGAACCTCATCTGCTTCCACAATAGCAAACCTCATTTGCTACTTTAAGTGTCTCATTTTCTAATCTATTACCTCAGCATCACTGGCTTTCATTCGACTACATTCCATTATACTGGTCATGCTTTTGTTGATGTACATCTTATGTTCTCCATTCAAGGTAATTATTATATTGATGGACAATGTGTTTTCTTCGTTGCCAAATAAAGTGCAGTAAGAATAACGTGTCTGAGTAATGATATTTACGGAATATACGCGCCCCAGGTACCCGGAAGGGTGAACGGGTTGTAATCAAAGATAAACGGAAGGACAGAGCGACTGTGGACCTGTGGCCGGCCACAGGGCAGAGGGGAGGTCGTGATTGCGTTGCCGCCGCAGTGACGAACTCTGGCCAGCGGCGGAGATTGGAAGCCCGAGGAAGGTCTCAAGCCGAGGCTGAGAAAGGGGGCCGCCCCCGCCATCTCCTCGATCCTCCTTACTTTCAAGAGTATCGGAAAACTCGCAGCGAGATTAAATTACCTGGGGACGAGGAAGAAAAACGAATATTTGCAAAGGCGGGGCGCATCTGCCGAGCAGAAATGAAGATTTGCAGGATGGATCGAATGATGTCGAGGGGAAAAGTCGACCGAGGTAAAGTGTGTGCAACATGTAGCGAAGTGGCGTCGTCGCCATCGATCTGCTCTGTGCTGCACGCCGAAGAGAAAGACGACCGTCCCTGTTCCGTCGCATTTGGTTTCAGTTGTAGCCCTTTTGGGACTCGTTGAATCGTTATAGGGTCTTACTGAGCTCGACTGTGGACTGCTGTTTTCGCTAATTGGAAGAGCCACTATCAATCGCGTTTACATGTGTGTGTGTGTGTTTGTTTGTGTGTGTGTGTGTGTGTTGTAACACCCCACCCGTCACTTATCTGGTTGTGGAGTGTGTTCACCTCAGCTAATTGGCTAACAGATCAACAGGGAGTGCAAAACTGCGCCGCAGTATCGGATAATGCAAAGAAAGTAATAAGGCCCTGTGACTCCTGAATGAACTGCAGTGGCAGTGTTGACATTAATTGATTCAGAATTGATCCCTTTTAATTAAAAAGGGTGCACATTTATGTTATATTCAGCTTTTGAACACCAGATACAAATGTTGAACATAAAATTAATTAACAAAGTGACTTGGGATTTTAGCTACTTGACTGAAAACAGATCCAGTCGATTTATTTTAACTCATGACCTTCAATCATCACATTACGTGACTCTCCTAACAGGCAGCGGGATTAAATTGCGTTTACGTGGAGTAAAACGCGATAAATCAAAATTAATTCCTATCGACTGACCCAGACATAATGCGAAGTGCAAGAAGAATTCTACAATACACGGCCCATGAAACCCTTGTGAAAACTTTGCCGACATGATCCAACAAATTAATCAGCGGCCTAACTCAAGCCAGAGCAGGCGCAATATCACCGAACGCAGCGTGGTGGGGTGGCGTCATTGTGCAGACGTCGGCCGGCCTCATGGTGCTGCAAGGCTGCGCTCATCTATTCACTCCAAGCTATCTTGCTCAGTACATAGCTGAGCTCCAAGCTCAATCGTTCCTTTTGGGGCCGGCCAAAGTGGCTGAGTGGTTCTAGGCGCTACATTCTGGAGCCGCGCAACTGCTATGGTCCCAGGTTCGAATCCTACCTCAGGCATGGGTGTGTGTGATGTCCTTAGGTGAGTTAGGTTTAAGTAGTTCTGAGTTCTAGGGGACTGATGACCTCAGGAGTTAAGTCCCATAGTGCTCCAAGCCATTTGAACCATTCCGTTTGCTAAGTCCCAAACTGCAGATATGCTCATTCTCTCTCAGGCAAGCTGAGTAAGGAGCGCCATGTGTGCACTCTAGGCAAGCTGGGAATAGAAAAACCTCTACGGAGACTTCTGCCAGTCCACTCTTCGCCTCGCTTTCCCCTCCACCAAAATCACTTACGCCAATTGCAGCGCAAGTCACGTTAATTATGCGTCGCTTCCCAGTGCCGACCAATGCTTGTTCTGGGAAGTGAACAAATTCCCACAAAATTTCCCTTCCTCCCAACTTTTGCTATTTAGCTCCTCCCAGCCTACTCATCAAGGTTAGCATCTGCATAAAACTCCAATTTTTCCCAAATTCTTACCCCCAGGAGAGTACTTCAAATTCCTTGGTCCTACGTTCCCATCGGAGGCTGGCATGTTTCATTCTGTCACTCTTCACCTGATTTACTTCAGACGATGTGGACCGTGAATTCAGCATGAAGTTGCTATAGTCACGAACATGCATATTTGGTCCTCTGTTGACCGCTCCACCGTAGCTTTGGGTGGCTTTCTCGTATGTTTCACTGAAAATGGGATGACGGACATTTATCAACAGCCATACAAGTTCTCTGTCTGCTTCTTGGTACACCAGCATGGGCTCAACCTCCCCCTCACTGTCACTCATCTTAAGGCAGCAGGAGGCCACGCCCCTTTACCGATTTCTGAGAGTTTGAACCGCCCTAAGCTGCCTATTGGCACTTCCCTTCGCCACTCCCCAGCTGCGCACCGCCACCCGGCCATGGTCAGCTCTGAATACTTCCCTGGGATAAACTAGCCTCCAGTAAATCGAGACGTTTCCACAGTTTTCATGTCGCGTGAATTACTTTAAAACCATCACCCAACATTAATTATTCCAATACGTCCATACTATACCCTCTACAAGATGCATTGTGCCTTGTCAGCCATTTTTGTTCAGCCCTTCTGTTCGCTCAACGTGAGTTCGGTGATCTTTAATAACTTTATGTAAGGGGTATAGTTCTTGCCATCTGACAGTGCACCAAAACAAAGGGTAATCAGAAGAGGCGATGTCTGGCGAATATTGCTGGTGGGGTAAGAAATCAAATCAAAGTCCCTTCAAGGTTTTCTTCACTCGGTTTGAAACATGTGGTTTGGTATTGTCATGAAGCAGAATTACTTTTTCATGTCTCTGAGCATATCACGGACGTTTGTCCTTTGTTGAGGTATTGACATTGTGTAACTGTGCTTCGGAGCGTTCGGCATCACTGTTTGATTCGGTTGCAGAAGCCTGTGGTACAGCAAGCGAACTGGAACGCATTTTGTCACTCATCTCAAAATCGATGTCTCTGAATCGTCAAAACCAACCTCTGCACGTTGTTTCGGACAGATCACGTACACCATTAGCAAACGAGAACTTCCAACAGCAGATTTCTTGAGAATGAAGTAGAAGAGCAATACTTTTCTCAATTCCTGTTTTGTAGGTACAAAACCCGACATGTCCAGGACACTGTGTATGTACGCTCTTTCAGCTCCACTCGAAACTCACACACAGTTCTGAAAGCCTAATGTTTTTACGTTAAAAAGGTCTTGTGTCGCTGTCCGCTATGCTGCCCTAGTACAACCACTGCCCTCTTTTCGTCAACAGCGAGAATTAATTCAAACTCACATTATATAACTTACAGTCTGTCTGAAAGCGCGTCATAATGGGAATCGAACCGTGAATCTATCTGATTCACGGGAAAATTCTATACAGGGTTTTGCAATAAGAATGCCAGGATTTTGAATAAGAACAACAGAAAAACTGTTCAATGTAACAGCACAACTTAAATGTCAAATTGAGTAGAAAACCTTCATAAGTTTCGATGTGAGATCCATTTATCGCTCTAAAGACATGAAACTGGATTTCAGGCCGTATATTTTACAGCGTCTCTGGTGTTACAGACGAAATGGCACTCCATATTCGTTCCCACAGACGCCTCAAATTTCGAAAATTTTCCTGTATAGAAAATATTCTTTTCGTAGCCCCAGGGAAGAAGTCAAAAGCGGTAATATCAGGATTTCTGGGAGGTCAGACAATAGACGCATCACAGCCTGTCCGATCTGAATTTTGCAGGCATGATGTCTTAACATTTTATGCATGAAACTGATGAGTGTTGTCATAGATATGTTTAACTTATGATTTTATTGGACGAGAGATTTTTTCGGTCTTCTGATACTAGACTGCCGTAATTCTTCAACTTTACTTGTTCTTGGCCAGCCTCATAAACGTCCGTCAACACGCTTTCTGTATCTTCAAACTAGTTGCACCATCGACGAATAGGTTTGTAGTCGGGTTCATTTCGTCACGGGTATGTTTCCCGCAAGCGACGCTGCAGACTAACAACTGATTAAACTCAGCCTACGAAAGAATTATCTGTGCCTTCTGTTGGACCATCAAAATCATACTTGCTTGAGAGTGAAAGTGGAAGCATGACAGTACTCATCTCTTTTACGCTTGTCAAGTCCAACGTTTGGAGCTGAAGGACACGGCAGACAAACATATTTTATCTTCAGTTAAAAAGTTTTTCAGCCTATTCAGCATCTCAGCATTCTTTTTGGAAAGTCCTGTAGTTGCTGAGCTATATACGCATTACTACGGCCTGCCCTGAAAGCTTTACTTTTCCACTGCCTCTTCATACCTTCTCAACTTCTTAGAATTTTACTGCATACCTTGTGGGACTAGAACTCCGGGAGCAAAGGTCATTGGACTGTAAGCACCACTAGGCTAGTGCTGACAGTCGAACATTAGCCATGAATGTCTAATGTGCCAGATTTTAGGGTATGCTGCAATCACTGTGCTACATCCTACATGGGCATGACAACCAACAAGCTATCATGGTCACCGACATTGTGTGACCAAGAAACAGCTGGATCGCCAAGTTGCTGAGCACGCCACCCAACACAATGTTCTTCATTTCCATAACTCCTTCACAGCCTGTGCCATCTGGATCCTTCCCACCAATTTCACAGGTGAGAACTCTCCCTGCTACATAACCTACCTTCCCCATAACCCTTTCTGGCCTGAACCTTCGTTAGTAACTATCGTTACCTATCGGCCCTTTCCCTGTTCCGATTTCAGCACTACACAGACTTCTGTACCACTAACACAACAACAAACTTTTTACTTCTCTGCTTTTTCGCCAATGCCTACCCCCACACCGCCAACCCCCCACCCGCTCTCTGTGTACCTTCCAGCTACACCTAGCTGCCGTCCTTCTCGTCACTGTTTGCTCCCAAAAGGAGCACGAGCACTTAATGGTCCTCACCCCTACCCTGCAATCCCTCCACCTACCTGCCCCAGCCATCTGCTTACCCTGAACATCTGGTTGCTTCTCCCACCGTATGCTGCTACCTGCAGTCTGGTCTCAGCAGCCAGAGACTGTGGTCATGTGAGTGTGACAGTTGCATTTGCCTCAGTGTGTGTGTGTGTGTGTGTATGTATGTTATTTATTTCCGATGAAGGCCTTGTTGGCCGAAAGCTTACTTTCTGGCAGTCTTTTTGTTGTGCCTATCTGTGTCTCAGCTTCTCCGCTATAGTAGTGTCTGTTTCCAGGCTCAGTGAATCATACTGTTTTAATCTGAGCGATCTCCATATAAATATGGCTATTGAGTTAACTGTTTAGGTCAACCGAGATAAACTACTCAAACACTAACAGATTTTGTATCAAGAATCTGTTGGATGTATGGAGGCTTTGGAATTAATGTTAAGGAATAACCTTTATCCTTTTTTTTTTTTTTTTTTTTTAATTCCCAACCGCTCCACTTTCTTGACCCTGCCTTGGTGCTCCCATCCATCTATTTTTATCTTTTGGTAACATTTTTATCTCTGTATCGCTATTACAACTAATACGTTTCCCACGTTCTCGTCTTCACCATCTGTCCATTCTGCTTTTTTTCCTCTGCAATTCCTTGCGGTGGCAGGCTTATTCCATGATGCCATAGCACATACGGAACTGCACTTCGTTCTGACAATAGTTCCCCATAGACTCATGTCCTCACATAATACTTCTTCATTTCGTAACTTACCTTCCCACTGACTCGATAGCACAAGATTTAAAATACATATTGTTTCTTCTTCAGATTTCCAATAATTCGCTATTCACCTCATACAATGCTTTACCCAACATGTATATTATCAGAAAACTTCTTTCTCAGATCCACACTATTATGTGCTAGCTATAGAGCGTCTTTGTAAAGAAATTTTCTTTGCTTGCATCAGGCTACTTCGACAGCGAACCAATACCGACAACAATGGTCAGGTATACATGGCGACGTCGCAAGTAGAGGATGGAGGAAGTATGAGAATATTGAACAGGTAATTGAGTACGTAAAGGGAAATGAAAATCTAACAGTCATGAGGTATTGGAAGCGGTTGTTGGGGAAAGACTGGGAGAAAGGATTACGGGAGAATATGGCTTGGTAGTAGGAGCGAGAGAGGAGAAAAACTTATTGAGTTATGCTGTATATATCAGATAGTAATAGCGAATACTCTGTTTTAGAATCACAAGTGGAGGAGGTATACTTGGAAAAGGCCGGGAGATGACGAAAGATTTCAGTTTGATTACATCATGGTCATGCAGAGATACCAAAATCAGATATTGGATTACAAGGCTACCCAGGAACAGACATAAACTCAGATCACAATTAATTAGTGATGAAGAGAAGGATGGAGTTTAAGAACAATTTTTCTTTTCTTTTTTTGAGTCATCAGTCATTACATAGGTTTAATGCTGCCCGCCATGAATTCCTCTCCTGTGAATACCTCTTCATCTCAGAGTAGTACCTGCAACTTACATCCTCAATTATTTGCTGGGTGCATTTCAATCTCTGCCTTCTTCTACAGTTTTTGCCCTCTATAGCGCTATCTAGTACCATGGAAGTCATTCCCTGATGTCTTAACAAATGTACTATCATCCTGTCCCTTCCCCCTGTCAGTGTTTTCCACATATTACTTTCTTCTCCGAATCTGCGCAGAACCTCCACATTCTTTACCTTATCAGTCCACCTAATTTTCAATATTTGTCTTTAACAACATATCTCAAATGCTACGATCCTCTTCTGTTCCGGTTTTCCAACAGTCCATGCCTCACTATAATTCAAGTCTGTGCTCCAAACGTATATCTCAGAAATTTATTCCTCAAATTAAGGCCTACCTTTCTAACTAGTAGGCTTCTCTTGGTCAGGAATTCCCATTTTACCACTGCTAGTTTGCTTTTGATGTCATCGTTCCTCCGTCCGTCATTGGTTACTTTGCTTCCTAGGTAGCAGAATTTCTTAATTTCATCTACTTCGTGGCCATAAATCCTAATGTTAAGTTCCTCGTTTTATCTTCACTCCTGAAACTTTCTTCTAGTCCCATTATACTTTCTTCGACTTACAGACTGAACAGCGAAAGACTACAACCCGGTCTTACTCCTTTTCAATCCGATCACCTCGTTCTTGGTTGTCCACTCTTATTATTCCGTCTTGGCTCTTGTAAATATTGTATATTACTCCGTTACGCCCTTTAGATTACCCTTATAGTTCTGAGAATTTCGAACATCTTGTGCCATATTACACTATCGAACGCTTTTTCGAGATCGACAAATCCTATGAACGTGTCTTGATTTTTCTTTAGCCTTGTTTCCATTACAACCTCAACTTCACACATGCCTCTCTCGTGCCTTTACCTTTTCTAAAGCCAAACTGATCGTCATCTAGCACATCGTCAATTGTCTTTTCCAGTCTTCTGTATATTATTCTTTTCAGCAACTCGGACGCTTGAGTCGTTAAGCTGATTATGCGACAATTGTCGCACTTGTCAGCTCTTGCAGTCTCGGGATTGTGTGGATGTCGCCAGATTCATACATTCTGCACACCAAGGTGAATAGTCGCTTTATTCCCATTTCTACCAATGATTTTGGAAGTTCTGATAGAATGTCATGTATTCCTTCTGCTTTATTTAATCTTAAATCCTCCAAAACTCTCTGAAATTCTGATTCTAATACTGGATCCCGTATCTCTTCTATATCGACTCAGTTTCTTCTTCTATCACATTAGACAAATCTTCCCCCTCATAAAGGACTTCAGTGTACACTATCCACCTATCCGCTTTCTCCTCTGCATTTGACAGTGGAATTCCCGTTGCACTCATAATGTTACCACCCTTGCTTTTTAATTTCACCGAAAGCTGCTTTGACTTTCCCATATGCTGAGTCAGTTCCTCCGACAATCATTTCTTTTTCGCTATCTTCAAGTTTTTCATGCAGCCATTTCGTCTTAGCTTCCTGCACGGCCTATTTATTTTATTCCTCAGCGATTTATATTTCTGTATTACTGAATTTCCCTGAACAATTTTGTACTTTCTTCTTTCATCGACCAGCTGAAGTATTTCTTCCGTACCCACAGTTCCTTCGCAGTTACCGTCTTTGCACCTATCTTTTTCTTTCTTATTTCTGTGATTTTTAGTGATGTCCATACTGTCTACTGAGCTATTCCTTATTGCTGCATGTAGTGGTTTCCATTCCCCTCTGCATTCTCATGCCGATTTTTAGGAATCTTTCCCCATCCCAAGGGCAAGAGAGTGTGTTGAACGTCTGTCCTCTCCTTCACCTACTTTGACAAGGCCGTTGGCAGAATGAGGGTGACTTACTATGCTGGAGTCGTCGGCGGCTTATGCTGATTATTATTCTAAATATAAGCGGTGGTGGTGTTCACACGCAGGACCGAGCACGTTTCGTGATCGCCAAGGGCGCTACCCCTAAACCACGAGTACACTTTAGGAAATGTAACTATATCCAACTTGTAAGTAATATCATTTCGTTAATCTTTAATGTGACACTGGAATGGCATACAGATGTTAAATGTTTGGTTCTTCCCACTTTCTATGCATCTGAACAAAAAATTTTTCATTGTCTTACTTGATACTGACTTAAATCAGAAATGATGATTGTATTATAAAATAAAGAAGTTGTACTGTCACATGGTTTAAATATCGTTCGAACATATATAATTGTGGTGGAGAGAAACTGCCAATCAATCCCTTGGCAGACTGTGTCACATTGGAGGCCATCGATCTGAAAATTTACCTGTTGGAATGATATACCGAGTTTGCAGCTAATTTCTCTTATTTTCTTTTAAAGTCTCCATACCTTTTTTCCGAAGAAATGAATAGCTATGCAAGCAAGATAGGAAATAATTACGACGGAACGCCGGTATAAGGTAACAGGTTAAACCGAACAGCGCGCAGAGTCCTTATTAAGGAGCGGAAAGGGTAGTAAAAAAGGAGAAGGTCGAGAGGGCTAGCCGGCGCACGCAATTTTCTGCGGCGGGGGATGCAAGTCTAATGACGTCATAAAGGAAAACGCCGAGGCAAAGTAATAGGGGCGGAAGGCTGGCTAGGGGGCGGACGCCGCTCAAGAGCGAATCCGACCACGCCTCGGCCGCTACCAGAGCGAAGGGGCGAGGCGAGAGGCCGTGCCCGGCCGACCGTGGAGACAGTCGCACCTCGGCACGCTCGAGACGGGACCGTCCTGCTTGCTGCAGACACGACTTCTTAATATCTGACGCTACTGCATTCGAGGTTTTATGCTTTAAAGTAAGATACGATGAAAACTAGACATATCGTTTTTTGCTCAAGCAGTAAAAACATGAAAATTTGACTGAACAGTTAACATCACAAGTGATCAGAATGGGAGGCCAGTACTGGCACAGTGACACACTTACATCTTTTTCTACGCTGGTGTCCAAAATTAAAGCAACGAACCCAGAAAATATTAGATACAAGCTCCCAGGTAGATGCCATTTTCCTTGACTTCCGGGAAGGCGTTCCCCTTTGAAAAATTATATATGACTGTGAAACTTCCTGGCAGATTAAAACTGTGTGCCCGACCGAGACTCGAACTCGGGATCCTTGCCTTTCGCGGGCAAGTGCTCCACCAACTGAGCCACCGAAGCACGACTCACGCCCGGCACTCACAGCTTTACTTCTGCCAGTACCTCGTCTCCTACCTTTCAAACTTTACAGAAGCTCTCCTGCGATCCTTGCAGAACTAGCACTTCTGAAAGAAAGGATATTGCGGAGACATGGCTTAGCCACAGCCTGGGGGATGTTTCCAGAATGAGATTTTCACTCTGCAGCGGAGTGTGCGCTGATATGAAACTTCCTGGCAGATTAAAACTGTGTGCCCGACCGAGACTCGAACTCGGGACCCTTGCCTTTCGCGGGCAAGTGCTCCACCAACTGAGCCACCGAAGCACGACTCACGCCCGGCACTCACAGCTTTACTTCTGCCAGTACCTCGTCTCCTACCTTCCAAACTTTACAGAAGCTCTCCTGCGAACCTTGCCCGCGAAAGGCAAGGGTGAAAATCTCATTCTGGGTATATATGACTGTGCTTAAACTGACACACAATATTTTTTAGCGCAACGCAATCTGACTTTCAATAATCCCTACAAAAGAATGGCCCTGACTAACATTAACCTATACCTTTCACAAATCACTTATCTCACAAAAATCTTCGTTACTCGAACTACTGCAATACAGCGAGCGCCACTACTGCCAGCTAAATAAAAGGTTCAAACTACTAAAGGCACTAACTATTGATAGGCATAGTTAGCAAATGAAAGATTTTGATAGAGAGCAAACGATGTATTTACCTTAATAGTCATAATATATATAGCAGTTCATGACATCCATTCTTAGAAATGTACTCTTTCTGATGGACACACCTCCAGATTATCCATTCTCAAAAATCCGCCATCTCACTTCCCCACATCCACCACTGCTGGCGGCTCACCTCCAACTGCGCAACGCTACGCGCTGTTAACAGCCAACTGCCCAACGCTACAATGGCGAGTATTACAACAATGCCAACCAGCCACAGACTGCACACAGCACAGCCAGTGATTTTCATACAGAGTGCTACATGGCGGCGGCGTTACCAATATAAGAACCTAAACAGCATACTTACAGATACAGTTCCGCACTGTCGCCTGATAAACAAAGTAAGAGCCTACGGAAGATCAGACCAGCTGTGTGGCCAGATTGAAGAGTTTTTAGCAAACAGAACACAGCATTTTGTTTTCAATGGAGGGACGTCTACAGACGTTAAAGTAACCTCTGACGTGCCACAGGGGAGTGTTATGGGACCATTGCTTTTCACAATACATATAAATGACCTAGTAGATAGTGTCGGAAGTTCCATGCGGCTTTTCGCGGATGATGCTGTAGTATACAGAGAAGTTGCAGCATTAGAAAAGTGCAGCGAAATGCAGGAAGATCTGCAGCGGATAGGCACTTGGTGCAGGGAGTAGCAACTGACCCTTAACATAGACAAATGTAATGTATTGCGAATACATAGAAAGAAGGATCCTTTATTGTATGATTATATGATAGCGAAACAAACACTGGTAAGAGTTACTTCTGTAAAATATCTGGGAGTACGCGTGCAGAACGATTTGAAGTGGAATGATCATATAAAATTAATTGTTGGTAAGGTGGGTACCAGGTTGAGATTCATTGGGAGAATCCTTAGAAAATGTAGTCCATCAACAAAGGAGGTGGCTTACAAAACACTCTTTCGACCTATACTTGAGTATTGCTCATCAGTGTGGAATCCGTACCAGGTCGGGTTGAGAGAGGAGATACAGAAGATCCAAAGCAGAGCGGCGAGTTTCATCACAGGGTTATTTGGTAAGCGTGATAGTGTTACGGAGATGTTTAGCAAACTCAAGTGGCAGACTCTGCAAGAGAGGCGCTCTGCATCGCGGTGTAGCTTGCTCGCCAGGTTTCGAGTGGGTGCGTTTCTGGATGAGGTATCGAATATATTGTTTCCCCCTACTTATAGCTCCCGTGGAGATCACGAATGTAAAATTAGAGAGATTCGAGCGCGCACGGAGGCTTTCCGGCAGTCGTTCTTCCCGCGAACCATCCGCGACTGGAACAGGAAGCGAAGGTAATGACAGTGGCACGTAAAGTGCCCTCCGCCACACACTGTTGGATGGCTTGCGGACTATAAATGTAGATGTAGATGTAGAACCGCTGTTTCCCCGTCCTGTGTCTAATTCATCGTATAATCATCCAAACTATCAACAAATGTCCCTACAGTCGTGCTCTGCACGGAAAATGGCATTCCAATCAATGGACAACCACATGAACGATGGCGTCAGGGCATCTATCAAACGGGGTAGTGTTTGCCGGGTGGTCCCACATCCACAATCGCTGTGTGGATGGTCACCGATGGTGCAGTATGGTCACCGACGGTGCAGTATGGCACAAATAAGACGTCTTCCACACTCTCTGCGGAGGAGGGCCATAAGAAGAATAGAAGCTTGACATCTCAAACTAACGAGGGCCCATGGCTTAATGTGAATCGTTCTGTTGTTTATCGCAACAATTTATACAGCCCGAAACGCTACCCCAAAGACCACGTGTGATATCAGAAAGAGATGACCGTTATTTGGATGTAAGGGTACGACAGTACCGCCTTAGTAATGCACGGCACCTGATATCTGTCCTCGCAGCATCCACCAGACGTGTGGTATCGAGACAGACAGTGTACAGAAGGCTTAGCCAGAGCGGCCTTCTTCTCTCGGAGACCTACTGTATGTCTACCTGAGATGCCTCTTCACAGAAGGGAACTAGACTGGAATAGTATGGGCCAATGTTCTTTTCGCAGATGAGTCCATACTTGATCTGGAGAGTGATTCTCGACGCATTTGTATCTGAAGGGAACGAGGAACACGATTTTTGAACCCAAACATTATGGGAAGAGACCGAGATCGAGGAGGATCCCTAATGTTGTAGGCAAGGATTATGTTGACCACATGAACACCCCCTTATGAAATTGTGTGGGTGAATCGGCGAGCCTTGATTGCTATCAGGTATCGTTACGAGATCTTGAGATCTCATGAGCAATTGTTGCGAGGAGGTGTGGGCCCACGCTTCGTATTGATGGACGATAATGATCGACCTCGTAGAGTAAGAGAGGCTGATGTTTGTTTGGAAACGTAAGATATTGCACGCATGGCGTGGCCTGCTCGCCCTCTCGATTTGAATGCCACAGATCACATCTGGGGTGCACTAGGGAGACAGTTTGCATCATGTCAGCATCTACCAACCACTGTCCAGGACTTGCGAGCAGTTCTCCAGGAACAATAGGCGTTATTGCCTCAAATTGAGATTGACGATATCATTCACATCATTCCCGGTCGTTGTCAGGTCTGTATTGCTGCCAGAAGTGGTCAGACCCTATACGGAGAACATTAACCAATTACAGGAATGTGTGTGCAAATGCGTTAAGCTGGAAAAAACGAGAGAACATTTTTTGTCTAGTGGTATGCATATTGCAGTTGTTTACGTTCTGTATTCTTTACATTGTTTCTGCTTTACTATCACTTGCTTATACTGTTTTGAGGCAAAATACACAGAATCATCCAAAGTTTCCGTCTGTTGCTTTAATTTTTTACACCACTGTAGAGGAGTACTATGCAATTTACACCCAATTGCCTGACATAGAACCACTTTCACATTATTTCTCTACCGTTCCACTCTTAAACAGCACTGTCGAAAAACGAGCACTCGGACATTTTCGTACACGTACTGATTTGCATTATTAAAATTACAATGATCATTTGTCCCTATGGAGGTGGATGTCACCACAATATTTTCGCATCCTGCGGAGAAATTCTGAGACTGAAATTTCGTGAAAAGATCTCACCGCCAGTAAAAAGCTTTTTTCTAACGATTGCCTCCCCAATTTGCATATCATTTCCGTGACATTCTGTCCCCTGCTTCCGATAATACAAAATGAGCTACCCTTCTTTGAACTTTTTCGATGACCTTCGTCAATACTATCTGGTAAGGATCCCATAAAGCACAGCAGTACTCTAGGCTTTCGATCCCCGTTTTTTATAACTGCTACCTTCAGGATTTCAAAGAGAGTATTCCGGTCAACATCGTCAGAAGCTTCATCTCTGTTTACAAATGCTATAAACCTGTATTTGTCTTTTGTTACCCTCCCTTCTAGGAGACGTCTTAGGATCAGTACCCCCTCTCGTGTGCGTACGTTTCTCTGGAATTCAAACTGATCTTCCTGGAGGTTGGCTTCTATTAGTTTCTCTATTCACAATAGTGTTTTCCAACTATGAATTGTTGATAGGGTAGTTTTGCAATATTCACATCTATCGGCACCTGATCTCTTCGAACTGGAATACTTTAAATCAGTTAAAAGATAAATTAAGAAGAAATCGATTTCGATGGACTAACCTTAGCAGTTGTGCACACAAAGAAAGAATCCACCTATTCTACGAAAAATCTGTTGAACCCAGCATAGGTCGCACTCTGAGAAGAAACGTAAGTGGTCGCATGGACTGCATGAGTATGCCATTTTCTCAACTAAAAGAAGGAGACGCTGAAGCTTGAATTTTTTCATTGTTGACAAAAGTCCGGTAGCGACTACAGCTACCAGCTACTCTTACGAAATTCATATTCACTCATCTCAGTTGCACGGACTGTCTTATGTTATACAGTGGTTTCCAGCACTTCTTAGACCCCTGAGTGAAGTCAGACATTAGCTAGTACCACCGCCCCTCCCTCTCCCCCACATTATCATCAACTTTAGCACCTAACTAAACTGTAGAATAAAATACTTTCCTTGGATTTTTTTATTTTTAAAATGATGAAAGGTGAATGATATGTAGTTTGTGTGTTTGTGTGTGTGTGTGTGTGTGTGTGTGTGTGTGTGTGTGTATGTATGTGTGTGGGTGGGTGGGTGCTACCCACTACTCGTTCTTAAATAAGAAAGCTAACTATCCACATCGAAAGTGGAGACTTGTTACAAAACATACTTCCCTGCATTACTCCTCTCCGTTGCGGCTCTTGCTTGACCTGCACACTGCAGCGCCATTTAATGCTTTGTTAATGCTGTGTGTCTGACCACAGCCACTAACAGTAATAGTAGTAATAAAAATAACAACTATGGACAGCACTATAATAGCACTTATGTAGTTACTGCTGTGTCTTGCTATCAATTAACTCATTTACCTGTTTTGAACTGAGTAATGAAGCAACTGCTGGACTGTTGCAGCCACTACGTAAAGCTCAACGCACTAAGGCTACTAATTGTGAAAATTTACACTACTGGCCATTAAAATTGCTACACCACGAAGATGACGTGCTACAGACGCGAAATTTAACCGAGAGTAAGAAGCTGCTGTGATATGCAAACGATTACCTTTTCAGACCATTCACACAAGGTTGGCGCCGGTGGCGACACCTACAACGTGCTGACATGAGGAAACTTTCCAACCGATATCTCATACACAAACAGCAGTTGACCGACATTGCCTGGTGAAACGTATTTGTGATGCCTCGTGTAAGGAGGAGAAATGCGTACCATGCAGTTTCCGACTTTGATAAAGGTCGGATTGTAGCCGATCGCGATTGCAGTTTATCGTATCGTTACATTGCTGCTCCAGTGGTCGAGATCCAATGACTGTTAGCACAATATTGAATCGGTGGGTTCAGGAGGGTAATACGGAACGCCGTGCTGGATCCCAACGGCCTCGTATCACTAGCAATCGAGATGACAGGCATCTTATCCGCATGGCAGTAACGGATCGTGCAGCCACGTCTCGATCCCTGAGTCAACAGATGGGACGTTTGCAAGACAACAACCATCTGCACGAACAGTTCGACGACGTTTGCAGCAGCATAGACTATCAGCTTGGAGACCATGTCTGCGGTTACCCTTGACGCTGCATCACAGACAGGAGCGCCTGCGATGGTATACTCAACAACGAACTTGGGTGCACGAATGGCAAAACGTCATTTTTTCGGATGAATCCAGGGTCTGTTTACAGCATCATGATGGTCGCATCCGTGTTTGGCGACATCGCGGTGAACGCACATTGGAAGCGTGTATTCGTCATCGCCATACTGGTGTATCACCCAGCGTGATGGTACGCGGTGCCATTGGTTACATGTCTCGGTCACCTCTTGTTCGCACTGACGGCACTTCGAACAGTGGACGTTACGTTTCAGATGTGTTACGACCCGTGGCTCTACCCTTCATTCGATCCTTGCGAAACCCTACATTTCAGCAGGATAATGCACGACCGCGTGTTGCAGCTCCTGTGCGGGCCTTTCAAGATACAGAAAATCTTCGACTGCTGCCCTGGCCAGCACATTCTCCAGATCTCTCACCAATTGGAAACGTCTGGTCAATGGTGGCCGAGCAACTGGCTCGTCACAATACGTCAGTCACTACTCTTGATGAATTTGGTACCGTGTTGAAGCTGCATGGGCAGCTGTACCTGTACACGCCTTCCAAGCTCTGTTTGACTCAATGTCCAAGCGTATTAAGGCCGTTATTACGGCCAAAGGTGTTTATTTTGGGTACTGATTTCTCAGGATCTATGCACCCAAATTTGCGTGAAAATGTAATCACATGTCAGTTCTAGTATATTTCTCCAATGAATACCCGTTTATCATCTGCATTTCTTCTTGGTGTAGCAATTTTTATAGCCAAACGTGTAATTATTGGTAAGTTATATAATCAATGTAACAGTCTTACAAAATTGTGATTTGGAAATAATTTAGTTTTGTGACTGAAACCTAATCGAATCGTTCAGTTTTCGCCTTTCAGAAAATTTCATGTCACCCCTCAGTGGATTTGGAACCACTGATGTTGCAGGACAAGGATATAGGAAAAACCAGATACACAAATATCAATCCAAAAACTGAGAATAAAATGATGGGTGCACAAAAATCAGTGAAAAAACTAAGAATAAAATAACTCACTTTCTCCAAACATCACGGGAATAGTAGTTGTTCGAACTACATCCTCCATACACTGTATGTTAAATGCTTCATCGGGCTGTAGAAGCACTTGATACCATTTGTCGTTTGGAAATAGACGACATCGAGACTCGACGGACCACACTACACCGCTGAGCAGCTACGTCTGTGTCTGAGTTTTTTGGCACGTTGGAGACATACAACTTGGTGTTCCGCTGCGAGCAATGGCTTTCTCCGAAGTACTCATCTCCAAAGGTCCACTGTATGGAGTTCCCTTCACAATGTTCACTCGGTAGCTGGTTGAATGGAATTACATTTACTGACAACAGCTGCTGCTGTCCAGTTTGAAACCTATTGTCCTTGACAAGACGTGACAATTGTCCGTGATCCCTTGTAATAGTACGGTGGGAGAACGCTAAAATAATGGAAACGGAATTCCTTATATACGAAATGAAACAATAATCACAATTAATTCATTGTATTACATTGAAGTGCATGAAAAAATGTTTCGGCAAACGGTGACAATGCTAGACTAATATCTTTGTAAGCCTGGTCAAAAGACCTGGGGCCTTATTCTAACAAAAAATTTATGTTTTAAGTCTTATACGCCAATTTAATTATGTGTGTAATGTACTTCCAGGAAGTGTGCACAAGACTGCCATGTGAAATAAAATATGATTTCAAAATTATGGCTCTGTAAATACACTGAAGTAGCAGCGGATGAAGTCTAATGCTGAATATTTTTTCTTAAGTTAAGTAATTACCATTTCTAATTGAACAGTTTACATCTTTTAATTTGGCATTCATCTGAACGATTTTTGCACCAAAACGTATTTGAAACTGTTTGATACTCCTGTACAGTTATTACTCCAGCTACTGCCGGGTCTGGGTTGTTACTATGGATTGTGGCAAGTTGGTTTCAGAGGCTGGCCTGAAGCCCTTCCTGTCGCCACCCCTTACCCCCCCTCCCCCCCAGGATGGATGTAGTGTACCCCAGCTGTCTGCGTTTAGTGTAAACCATGAAAACGTGCGAACGTGTTGGAAATGTGTGCGAGTCGTGTACCTGAGGCTGGAAACGGGGAACAGCCCGGTATTCACTTAGTGAGATGTGAAAAACCGCCTAAAAACCACATATAGGCTGGGGTAGCACACCAGCCGTCGTAATCCGCTGGGCGGTTTCGATCCTGGGCTGGCGCGCCTACCCGCGTCCAGGAAGCAGTGCATTAGCGCTCTCGGCTAACCTGGAGGGTACTCCTGTACAGCAAATGAGCCAATTTTAAACTACAGCATGAGAAAAACTGGTGTGTACAAAATTTGTGATAAGGGACCGCTATAATTTGTTGTTGTATTTTTAAAGTGCTTTTGCTAAATTGGAATTACGTGAACATTGTTTTCAAGTATGAATTGCTGCCAGTTTGTTATTATAAATTTATTTAAGGGTTACTAAATGCATTTTCAAGATAGCATTGCGGGTTTTAAATTTTTTATCGTAAGTAGTTATCGAGCTTGAGTTGAAGCCTTGCTTTGTGCTGAAATTTGACACTGCTGTATCGTCGATATTTTACCCTCGATTTTGGGTCAGCGTAAATACACTCCTGGAAATGGAAAAAAAAAACACATTGACACCGGTGTGTCAGACCCACCATACTTGCTCCGGACACTGCGAGAGGGCTGTACAAGCAATGATCACACGCACCGCACAGCGGACACACCAGGAACCGCGGTGTTGGCCGTCGAATGGCGCTAGCTGCGCAGCATTTGTGCACCGCCGCCGTCAGTGTCAGCCAGTTTGCCGTGGCATACGGAGCTCCATCGCAGTCTTTAACACTGGTAGCATGCCGCGACAGCGTGGACGTGAACCGTATGTGCAGTTGACGGACTTTGAGCGAGGGCGTATAGTGGGCATGCGGGAGGCCGGGTGGACGTACCGCCGAATTGCTCAACACGTGGGGCGTGAGGTCTCCACAGTACATCGATGTTGTCGCCAGTGGTCGGCGGAAGGTGCACGTGCCCGTCGACCTGGGACCGGACCGCAGCGACGCACGGATGCACGCCAAGACCGTAGGATCCTACGCAGTGCCGTAGGGGACCGCACCGCCACTTCCCAGCAAATTAGGGACACTGTTGCTCCTGGGGTATCGGCGAGGACCATTCGCAACCGTCTCCATGAAGCTGGGCTACGGTCCCGCACACCGTTAGGCCGTCTTCCGCTCACGCCCCAACATCGTGCAGCCCGCCTCCAGTGGTGTCGCGACAGGCGTGAATGGAGGGACGAATGGAGACGTGTCGTCTTCAGCGATGAGAGTCGCTTCTGCCTTGGTGCCAATGATGGTCGTATGCGTGTTTGGCGCCGTGCAGGTGAGCGCCACAATCAGGACTGCATACGACCGAGGCACACAGGGCCAACACCCGGCATCATGGTGTGGGGAGCGATCTCCTACACTGGCCGTACACCACTGGTGATCGTCGAGAGGACACTGAATAGTGCACGGTACATCCAAACCGTCATCGAACCCATCGTTCTACCATTCCTAGACCGGCAAGGGAACTTGCTGTTCCAACAGGACAATGCACGTCCGCATGTATCCCGTGCCACCCAACGTGCTCTAGAAGGTGTAAGTCAACTACCCTGGCCATCAAGATCTCCGGATCTGTCCCCCATTGAGCATGTTTGGGACTGGATGAAGCGTCGTCTCACGCGGTCTGCACGTCCAGCACGAACGCTGGTCCAACTGAGGCGCCAGGTGGAAATGGCATGGCAAGCCGTTCCACAGGACTACATCCAGCATCTCTACGATCGTCTCCATGGGAGAATAGTTGCCTGCATTACTGCGAAAGGTGGATATACACTGTACTAGTGCCGACACTGTGCATGCTCTGTTGCCTGTGTCTATGTGCCTGTGGTTCTGTCAGTGTGATCATGTGATGTATCTGACCCCAGGAATGTGTCAATAAAGTTTCCCCTTCCTGGGACAATGAATTCACGGTGTTCTTATTTCAATTTCGAGGAGTGTATTATCAGTTAAGAGTGTCTTGTAATGGCTAGCTCGACACCTTGCTACTCATTCATAGCTCCTACCATACCAATAGTAGCAGAGCGCAAGAAGAAGGTGGTGGGGTTCTGAGCTTGTCGTGTGGCAGTACATGTTTCCATTTTAAGTCCCTCGCATCAATTGTGATTGCCTTAAATGTAGTCATTCTTACGTTGTAGGTTACACCCGACGTACTCTGGCTGCCAGAAACGTGCTGGGATATCATAGTTAACAAAAAGTCAACTTTAATATGAGTTCGTGATTCGTGAAGAAAACGCTGGCAACGGTCACGCGGAGTGCTCGGATGCTGCTCGGATGCTGCTGCTTTGATACGAGTATCAAAACTACACATGATATCTTATTGGGACTGCCGCTGTCGTTCTTTAAATAAAAATTTGGCATTTCAGTCTTTGATCGCTATTTTTTATTTTCATTGACCGGTTTCAGACTAACTCCCCATCTTCAGATCTTTTAGATAAAGTTAAAAATACAATTAACAAGAGAGATATAGTTACTGATAGAACTGATAGAACTCCAAAGAAATTTTGGAATGTATTAATGCCAACATACCATGTATTGCAGTTACAGAGTAACCTGTCAGTACAGAACTATTGGTTCGCTGCCATAACTAAAGTAATTTTTAATCTGTTAAAACTTTATATCACAGTTTGGAGATACCTGATTCGTAAAAGTAAAAAGTGCCCTCTGTCTGTAAGTATGGTATATATGTACTAAGATGTATTTTTTTACTGTACATATTAATGGCGAATATACGTTTGTAAAAAAATTAGACAATATTTAAAGAAATAACAGATGAATAATCTTTTTTGAGTTGACCACGAACTAAAATAATTTACACCCATTTAAAAAATTTAATGAAGGAACTTAAGAATGTAATTAAAAAATATACATATTCTTTCGAAAATGTGCGTTTCCTCTTCTTTGTATTGATTGGTGAGGCAAAGGTTTTCCCTACGTTAGACCGTATACAGCGCCACGCCAAGTCCTCTTCGGCCGCGCCCAATTCACCTCGCCGCCAGTACGCTGAGGGCCGTTCCGCTGCAGCTGCTGGTCCTTACTGGAGTGTGCTGTTGCATTCAACAGTAGGCTCAAAATGGTTCAAATGGCTCTGGGCACTATGGGACTTAACATCTGAGGTCATCAGTCCCCTAGAACTTAGAGAACTACTTAAACCTAACTAACCTAGGAACATCACACACATCCATGCCCGAGGCAGGATTTGAACCTGCGACCGTAGCGGTCGCGCGGTTCCAGACTGAAGTGCCTAGAACCGCTCGGCCACCACGGCCGGCTCAGAGTAAGCCTAAAACATGTCTAAAATCTCATAATAACTTCTGTGCATAAAATCACTTTGCTCATTAAGTAGTAGGTCTGGGTTTTTTCTTTGATGAGCGTATATTTCAATCTATTCGAGCACGTTGAGATAGAGACTTTTTGGAGCTTTATGTAGCACCTCCATTTGTTCATTTATATTGCTCACTTCATGTTTACTATCCTTTACATGCGCTCCAAATGCTGCCCGATTGCTATTTACGAATATGTGTATCAGGTTAGTGTAGAAAAATAGATATCACTGCAGGCCGATATGCGTTTGTATCTCTAGTCGAAACTGAAAGAATATTGATCATAAAACTGCAAGCAAGTCTTCACAATGAAGCTTGAAATTCCTGAAACTCAGTAAAAATTACTTGACTGTCGTTACAGTTCGTCTTGCTGTTGCAGCTAGATCTGATCATGTTACTCTGCAGGTGACGACTGAAGTGACAGCAAAATCAGTCATTGGTTTCGTAACAACGACTTATATCCGTAGCTAAATTCATATCAACCCGAGGAGTTGCTAAGTCCTCAGCTCATCAAGTTTGCTCGAAGAGGTTCCTGGCTGCAGAGATACTAGCCCGAAGAGAATGTCCTGTGATGGATCCTGTCTGCAGAGAGCCTGCTGGAGAAATGATTTTGTGCTGTCGGCTTGCTAAAAGAAAGACTTGTTTCTCAGCACTTGTCACATTGTTTGGATTGACAGAGATACTGACATTCGGAATGCGAACAACTGAAAAGGTGTTTTAAAGGAAGGTCATCATCTTTCCTGTCTCTTGTTTCTGGCCTTTAACCAGTAAAAAGCTGTATCACACTTGGAGCTGAAAAACTGTGACCTCCTCTCTTTCTGTCTCCGTCTACGGCCAATGAGATTGGACCTCTGTGCAAAGCTGTGTTTCTCTAACTTCTAAATCATTTATGTCACTCAGTCTCTGCGCCTCTTACATTGTATTTAACATTTCTGTTTCGCAGTGCCTGAGCTTGGCAGCATCCCACTCCCTCAAAAGTGTCCCACCTACACTGGACCTTTCCGTTCAAAGTGACAGCAGTGCAAGAATTGAAAAATGCGGATAATAAGAAACCGAATACGTTAATGCAAATGGTTTACACCTTTTACTGAGTGGAATGTCATTGATATTCTGGATGTCACCTTCTATACAGACGAGAACTGGTTCCTCCTCTCTGGCGATGTAAATACGCAAAACACACGAAATGATCAAAGGGGAACCCACATGGCTATGCATGAAACGTCACTCTATAGTCAGAAATTCGGAGAGATGGTAGCAATATTCAGACGGCGCATAAATGGACCTTAGTTTTTCGAAGAAATCTTGAGCAGTGAACATTATTGTTTAATGATCCACGATTTCATTAATCATCTAAAAGAGGACGAAATCAACCAGTCACACATTCAATCAGGTGGCGCTGCTGTGCACACAGACAACAACGCTGTGCATCTTCTGGAAGAGCTTTTTGGGGACGCGCCATCTCAGAAAACATGTGCATCCTCGCTCGCCCCACCTTACTCCTCTAGACTTTTTTGTTTAGGGAGCAACAAAATGTTAGTGTATCGCAATCGCCCACACACGCTTTGTGACTTAGAAGCTAAAACAGCTATTATATGTATGTGAGACGCATATCACATTCAGATCTGCGAAAGACGTTTTCCAATAAAATTAAGCGTGTTCGTGCTTGTATAGCAGCCCGTGGACGTCACTTCTGATATACGCTGTGAATGAGCAGCAACTTTGCTGTACTTTATGAAATAGTTCCTTTGTAAAAGACAGTCTTAATGCCATTGACGGTGTAGCGGGGTACATTCATATCTTCTGTAAAAGTTATACTGTTGTCCCACCTATTACAAAAGATTACCCATAAACATTTGATATTGCAATATGGGCCCAACGAACCTGTGACAAAATGCGGTGCTCTTCTATACATCTTCGCCTCTTCTATAAATTATACGCGACAGGTGGCTCATATTGATAAGCAGTTCTCATAAATTTATTTATGAGTAAAACTGTCTAGGTACCTCAATATACGTCTTTATTTGATATGTCGTTTCGACTGCTGCTATTGTCAGATCAAAACTAAGAACTTAAAATCAAGTTTCATTAAAAAAAAATGTAGTCCTAGTCAGGATGCCAACTCAATTCATGCCCAGATCAGACATAGGATTTATTAGTACTGAAAATGAAACTTGCTTCTGTGTTCTAAATTTTCATCTGTTGTTGGCAGTGGCAGCCGAAACGTCGGTATAAATAAATAATAGTCTAAGAGATATACAGGGTTTTACGCACAAAACATTCACAATAAATGTGATAAAAAGAAAATTTATTTCCTTTATTGATATTCTCATAACCTAGTCGAAGAACTTCAATTTTTGTAAGCTAGTTTTCTGACACTTGGTCCAGGAACCACGTTGTGCGTAGAAGGGTATGGAGAATCAAATTAAATAAGATTCAGTCCGGTTGATGTACCTATCGATCGGTTTCAATACAAATGTGGAACACTTCTTGCTGTTGCAAGGTAGATCTCCACTCGTTAACATACACGATATAGCCTAACAACAAAAGTAAGAACTTTTGACGAAAAGAATATCTTCTTTAATGACTTAATTTTGTTCAGAAGTGATGGAAACTGGACGGTTCACGCGGAGAGAATTTTTTAGAAGATAACAGACTCAGAATTCATTATAAGCCAGTCTCTATACGTAATTAGAAAGCAGATTTCACGGGCGCCGCCACTCAATTTGCCATTCATAACAGCAAGTGTTCCAGTGGAGACGGGAATGCGAAGCGCTGACTGACCGTCAGCGCGGTGGCAGTGACGGAGTGGCGGAACCGTTGGGAGGGGGGTGGAAGCGACGGCAAGGAGCGCCCGCGAGTTTAATATTCATCGAATTCTCGTTCTGGAGGCAGTGACGGGCCCATTAGCTAAATATCACTTAGTAATACGCACGGGGCGCACCGTGATGGGCCGTCGGCCGCGGACGTGACGCGGGGGCGATGCAAATGGCGGTGACAGAGGGATGGGCAGGCGCTGACAAGTGGCGAAGAAAGCGGCCCCGCTCAACAAGTAGAGCGCAGGACCCGTCCACCGTGGGTGAAGGCACTGGGGTGCGGCCTGTAGGTGGGGGAGCTGGCGGTGAGGGCTTTGCGACTGTGGAGAGTGGCGAATGGCAGCGACCACCCAGTAGGAAGGACAGCTTTTGACGGTCATTGATTTTGGTGAAATTTCTCACATTCACGGTTAATGGTACAAAAATGAGCTTGAAAGGAGGTTGTATAAGTGCAAGGTATCAAATCGATTATAGGACAGAGATTTCGGAATCAGATTTTGAACTACAAGCATTTCCATAATTTATATGTTCTCCACTGCAGGCTAAAACGATGAAATTCCAGAGACGTAAGAAACAGGAGTCGATTTAGAAGAGATAGGGGATCCAGTATTAGAATCGGAACTTAAAAGAGCTTTGGAGGACTTATGGTCAATTAAGGCAGACTGGATAGATAACATTCCACCAGAATTTCTAAAATCATTGGGGGAAGTGGACACAAAACGACTATTCACGTTGGTGTGTAGAATATATGAGTCTGGCGATATACCATCTGACTTTCGGAAAAGCATCATCCACACAATTCCGAAGACGGCCAGAGCTGACAAGTGCGAGAATTATCGCACAATCAGCTTAACAGCTCATGCATCGAAACTGCTTACAAGAATAATATACAGAAGAATGGAAAAGAAAATTGAGAATGCAATAGGTGACGATCAGTTTCGCTTTAGGAAAAGTAAAGGGACGAGAGAGGCAAGTCTGACGTTACGGCTAATAATGGAAGCAAGGCTAAAGAAAAATCAAGACACTTTCATTGGATTTGTCGACCTGGAAAAAGCGTTCGACAATATAAAATGGTGCAAGCTGTTCGAGATTCTGAAAAAAGTAGGGGTAAGCTATAGGGAGAGACGGGTCATATACAATATGTACAACCACCAAGAGGGAACAATAAGAGTGGACGATCAAGAACGAAGTGCTCGTATTAAGAAGGGTGTAAGACAAGGCTGTAGCCTTTCGCCCCTACTCATCAATCTGTACATCGAGGAAGCAATGATGGAAATAAAAGAAAGGTTCAGGAGTGGAATTAAAATACAGGGTGAAAGGATATCAGTGATACGATTCGCTGATGACATTGCTATCCTGAGTGAAAGTGAAGAAGAATTAAATGATCTGCTGAACGGAATGAACAGTCTAATGAGTACACAGTATGGTTTGAGAGTACATCGGAGAAAGACGAAGGTAATGAGAAGTAGTAGAAATGAGAACAGCGAGAAACTTAACATCAGGACTGATGGTCACGAAGTCAATGAAGTTAAAGAATTCTGCTACCTAGGTAGTAAAATAACCAATGACGGACGGAGCAAGGAGGACATCAAAAGCAGACTCGCTATGGCAAAAAAGGCATTTCTGGTGAAGAGAAGTCTACTAATATCAAATACCGGCCTTAATTTGAGGAAGAAATTACTGAGGATGTACGTCTGGAGTACAGCATTGTATGGTAGTGAAACATGCACTATGGGAAAACCGGAACAGAAGAGAATCGAAGCATTTGAGATGTGGTGCTATAGACGAATGTTGAAAATTAGGTGGACTGATAAGGTAAGGAATGAGGAGGTTCTACGCAGAATCGGAGAGGAAAGGAATATGTGGAAAACACTGATAAGAAGAAAGAAATTTAGATGGAATCTGGAGAAAGTGTATGAAGGGGAGGTTCTTACGAATTTGAAAGAGAAACTTATGCAGTGACAAACTGAGACAGGGGTAAGGAGTACAACAGAAGTTTGTTGGGTAGCTATTCATCTGACAAATATATTATACTAGAATTGACATGTGATTACATTTTCACGCTGAAACGTCCCCTTAGAACAAATTATACAAGACTGTGCTTAACCTGACAGACTGTGCTTCACCTGACACACAATATTATTTAGCGCAACGCAATCTGACTATCAAAGATCCCTGCAAAAGAATGGCCCTGAGTAACATTAAACTATACCTTTCACAAATAACTTACCTCACAAAAATCTTCATTACTCGAACTACTGCAATACAGCGAGCACCACTACTGCCAGCTAAATAAAAGATTCAAACTATGGAAGTCACTAACTACTGATAGGGATAGTTAGCAAATGAAAGATTTTAATAGAGAACAAACACTGTATTTACCTTAATAATCATAATATATATAGCAGTTCAATTTCAAAACTTCCGCCATCTCTCTCCCCACATCCACCACTGCTGGCGGCTCACCTCCAACTGCGCAACGCTACGCGCTGTTCACATTCAGCTATAGCAGTTCATGACAACAATGGCAGGCAACAATGCAAACTAGCCACATACTGCACACAGCACAGCCAGTGATTTTCATACAGAGCGCTACGTAACGTTGCCAATAAGAAAACATAAACAGCAAACTTACATAAAGAAAACATAAACAACCTACTTACATAGAGAAAACATAAACAGCCTACTTACAACGCAATTTGGGTGCATACATCCAGAGGAAACAGTACCCAGAACAACTACCTCTGGCCGTAATGACGGCCTTGAAACGCCTGGTCATTGAGTCAAACAGAGCTTGGATGGCATGTACAGGTATAGGTGCAGATGCAGCTTCAACACGATACCACAATTCATCACGAGTAGTGACTGGCGTATTGTGACGAGCCAGTTGCTCGGCCACCATTGACCAGACTTTTTCTATTGGTGAGAGATCTGGAGAATGTACTGACCAGGGCAGCAGTCGAACATTTTCCGTATCCAGAAAGGCCTTAAAGGACCTGCAACATGCGGTCGTGCATTATCCTGGTGAAATGTAGGGTTTTGCAGAAATTGAATGGAGGGTAGAGCCACGGGTCGTAACACATCTGAAATGTAACGTCCACTGTTCAAATCGCCGTCAGTGCGAACAAGAGGTGACCGAGACGTGTAACCAATGGCACCCCATGTCATAATGCCGGGTTATACGCCAGTATGGCCATGACGAATACACGCTTCCAATGTGCGTTCACCGCGATGTCGCCAAACATGGATGCGACCATCATGATGCTGTAAACAGAACCTGGATTCATCCGAAAAAATGACGTTTTGTCATTCGTGCACCCAGGTTCATCGTTGAGTACACCATCCAATGGGGCTCCTGTCTGTGATGCAGCATCAAGGGTAACCGCAGCCATGGTCTCAGAGCTGTTAGTCCATGCTGCTGCAAACGTCATCGAACTGTTCGTGCAGATGGTTGTTGCCTTGCAAACGTCCCCATCTGTTGACTCGGGGATCGAGAAGTGGCTGCACGATCCGTTACAGCCATGCGGATAAGATGCCTGTCATCTCGACTGCTAGTGATACGAGGCCGTTGGGATCCAGCACGGCGTTCCGTATTACCCTCCTGAACCCACCGATTCCATATTCCGTTAACAGTCATTGGATCTCGACCAACGCGAGCAGCAATGTCGCGATACGATAAACCGCAATCGCGATGGGTACGCATTTCTTCTCCTTACACGAGGCATCACAACAACGTTTCACCAGGCAACGCCGATCAACTGGTTTGTGTATGCGAAATAGATTGTAAACTTTCCTCATGTCAGCACGTTGTAGGTGTCGCCACCGACGCCAACCTTGTGTGAATGGTCTGAAAAGCTAATAATTTTCGTATCACAGCATCTTCTTCCTGCAGTTTAAATTTCGCGTATGTAGCACGTCATCTTCGTGGTGGAACAATTTTAATGGCCAGTAGTGTCATACGGCGAGGCTAAATGAATGTTCCTGAATAATACTGTAGAACGGAATTTAATTGATGAAAGGAGAAAATATATGGTGTGTCCAAATGAAAAGCAGACTACAGTTATATGTAAAGGAATTTTAATAACAGTGTTATTATTACAGTTTACGTAGAGCAGTACAACTACACGCAATGCCATTGCCATGGATTCGCCAGTCCCCAGCGCTTAGGAAGGTTGACTTCAAAGCAGAAATTGCTGGGTTGCTGACGGTTCCAGTTCTCTACCGTGTTCTGCACTTTCTTGTTACAGTTGGACGTCTGGCCTTTCTGAGATTGTTTTAAGAGACCGAAGATATGTGGGTCATATGGGGAGATGTCGGTGGTATAAGGAAGATCTTCGAGGCACTCCAATGGAACTTTTGTGGCCTAAAAGTGTCGTGAAGAAGCATTATCCGAGTGGCTGCTCTCGTTATTTATGGCCTATTTGAACCTCAGCAACGTGTTGCAATACTGCTCAGCCTTAACTGTTGCACCTCGTGATAGCCAGTCGATGAGTGGAGGTCGTTTTTTGTCGGAAGAGAAAGAAAGAAACTGAGCATTACAGAGTGGACTTTTTTTTTGCGAGAGACGGTACACCATCACCCCATGTTCACCTGTTTAGACTCAGGGTCGATGTGGTGACATCATGTTTGATCTCATGCCACAATGTGAGCAATGCAATTCATTCCTTTCTCTGTGCACCTCATCAGACGGCTCAGGCAAACACTCATTCTGGCCATCTTCTGAATGTCTGAAAGATTCTTGGGCACCCAACGAGCACAAACTTGGGCATTAGGAAACTTATATTGGATTACGTGACGCACAGTTTCTTTGCGTGTCGACAGTTCGACAGGAATGTCGGGTGTGGTGAACCGACGGTTCGTCCGTATGAGCTCCTCAACAGCAGAAATAGTAATAACGTGCGCTGCCCAGGGAGTGGCATCTGCTTGATGTTTGCACTTTGCACTTACCGCTTCGTAACGCTGATACTACCGGAATACTGTGCACAGTGTGAGACACTGCTGTTCGAACATCTCTTTTCACCCTGCGATATATCTGTGTAGCGCGGTCCCAATTCTGTGCGAATGACGCTCTTTGTGTTGATCGGGAGGAACCCATCATGAAACGAACTGCAGAAACAACTCTCCATGATTGAGGAAGTTTCTGCGAAACCGTTAACTTTGCTTCTACGACTGGAAATTCCACTATGCCATCTCTCGGCAAATTCATGTACCCACTGGGACTACACACAAAGCTGCTGCAGCGAAAATCTCTTTTTCAATCGGGAATACCTTATAGTACAATGCAGCAAATGAAGCAGGAGAAAGGGAACTCGATGTAGATGACATTCTGATAGTTCACAGCGGAACAAATTTAAGATTTTTAATGACCTTCAAGAAAAAATTAACTTCATCTGTGAATTAGGAAACCAGAATCGTCGACTTACTTAGATCTTACTGTAATTACAGCTATCGATATCTTTTGATACTTTTCGAAAATATACAAGAGCGCATCAAATTTTACCTCCAGCTCAACACAGCCCCAATTTCATAGCGTAGCCTTTTTCCATTCAGCCGTTCATCAGGCTGTATCAGCACCTTTATCTCGCCATAAAAGTAAAGTTGAAATGAATTGGGTAAAAACTATAGCAGTTAATAACACTTATTATCTCTCCATACAACTTGTTCCCTCTCAGGTAAACTTATTGTTCATCGTGAAGTTGTTGTGTAAGTCGCTGTTTTTCGGGTGCAGTGTTTCCTTTGTTTAGCTCGGGTTTACTGTAATAGACAGTTACAAAATCCCATATGTATTAAATACATATGGGATAATACCTGTTCTGTTTTTAACAATTCCAGTACTACTTAACGGTTTTGATATGGCTGTGATTCTCCTATGTTGGTTAAAAAGTTTTCTTAGCTAACTATAACTTATTATGATGACGATAACCTTAGCTGACATGAAAGGGAAGCAGTAGTTGGGAAGGGAGTAAGACAGGGTTGTAGCCTCTCCCCGATGTTATTCAATCTATATATTGAGCAAGCAGTAAAGGAAACAAAAGAAAAATTCGGAGTAGGTATTAAAATCCATGGAGAAGAAATAAAATCTTTGAGGTTTGCCGATGACATTGTAATTCTGTCAGAGACAACAAAGGACTTGGAAGAGCAGTTGAACGGAATGGACAGTGTCTTGAAAGGAGGATATAAGATGAACATCAACAAAAGCAAAACGAGGATAATGGAATGTAGTCGAATTAAGTCGGGTGATGCTGAGGGAATTAGATTAGGAAATGAGACACTTAATGTAGTAAAGGAGTTTTGTTATTTGGGGAGCAAAATAACTGATGATGGTCGAAGTAGAGAGGATATAAAATGTAGACTGGCAATGGCAAGGAAAGCGTTTCTGAAGAAGAGAAATTTGTTAACATCGAGTATAGATTTAAGTGTGAGAAAGTCATTTCTGAAAGTATTTGTATGGAGTGTAGCAATGTATGGAAGTGAAACATGGACGATAAATAGTTTGGACAAGAAGAGAATAGAAGCTTTCGAAATGTGGTGCTATAGAAGAATGCTGAAGATTAGATGGGTAGACCACATAACTAATGAAGTATTGAATAGGATTGGGGAGAAGAGAAGTTTGTGGCACAACTTGACCAGAAGAAGGGATCGGTTGGTAGGACATTTTCTGAGGCATCAAGGGATCACCAATTTAGTATTGGAGGGCAGCGTGGAGGGTAAAAATCGTAGAGGGAGACCAAGAGATGAATACATTAAGCAGATTCAGAAGGATGTAGGTTGCAGTAGGTACTGGGAGATGAAGAAGCTTGCACAGGATAGAGTAGCATGGAGAGCTGCATCAAACCAGTCTCAGGACTGAAGACCACAACAACAACAATCTTAGCTGGTATCGAAACCGGGTCAGTGGAATAAAACTAGCGCAACCAGTCGGCTGTTTTTATCCTACATTAAAATTGTACAACGCGTTCACAAATGAGAAGGCACATCCAGATGGCGAAGAAAATTATATGAAATTATAGAAGAACTCAGCGCAAATAAAGAAGGCACTATGGATCAGTTCGGGAAGTCAAGAGGTTTACAAGACAAATAGGTTGAAGAAGACAGGGGAAAAGAAGGGAACAACAGAAGAGAGGAGAGAAAAAAATGGGGACAAATATAGGAATACTGGAGATAGCGTAAAACTAAGTTAGCAATTTAGACGTGACCCGGTTCTTAGATTGTCAGCAGCGAAAGAACAAGTGTTTGATAAGGAATAAATCGTGAAAAAAATTGCATTTTCATCTCATTAGCATTTAATACAAATGGGATTTTGTAACTGTCTATTACAGTAAACCCGAGCTAAACAAAGGAATCACTACACCCGAAAAACAGCGACTTACACAACAACTTCACGATGAACAATAAGTTTACCTGAGAGGGAACAAGTTCGACATGCTCCATTGTATAAAAAACCAACAGTTGTTGTATAATCGTGGAACAGAACACCACGTCTGCATGCGGACTTCAGTTCCTGTTTCAGTCAACGGCTTCTGGTTGATCAGGTAAAAAACACTGTAATGTTAGTTTTGGGAATGCGGCTCTAGTTGCAATGCAAACGTTCTAGCCCATAAAGAAAGCCTTATTGACAGTTAATTATCACACGGGTGTAACTCTTCCTTTTTGTGCAAAAGAGCAATGCTCTGAAGAGACGAACTTTTTGAGTCTCCATTTCCATCGTTAGCAGTAGTTGTTCGTGAAAATTTTCTCTCAAATGACTAATTATTTTTTTCTTAATTATCACGATTGCTTTTAAGCAATCTAATATTTTCTGCTGATATGGCAAGGGGAGAAGGAGGAATTTAAGTCCAGAGTGTCCCTAAAGTACGTCAGAAAGATTTATTTCGTCGAAATTTGGCAGAATCTTATAAAAACATCATGTCAAAGTAATCTTTCGTCCACCTACAAAGACTTGCGTTCCTCTCGGTTCGGCAAAGGACGATCTGAGACTGCGGTACGCTGGAATCTACACAATGCTTTGTCAGTGTGACGTAGCCTACATTGGTCGACAGTGCGAAGAGTGCGTGAAAGATTCGTTGAACGTGAATGCCACAATCGCCTTTCGCAGCCCAGTAAGTCAGCCACAGGATATTCCATGGACTACTCTGCCACAGAAATCTTGACCTAGACGAGATCCTTCTGGAATTAAGTTATTAAAGAATCATTCGAAATGCACTTAGAACAAAATCAATTTAATAGTGATGGGACTCGGTGATTAATTTCTTCAGGAAGAAAACATTGTACTCGTATGACCAATGATACGTCTAGGGACATTTGATTTTATTAATTTTGACATCTGAATTTTAACTCCGTGATTGCACATTCTGACAGAGAGCGCGTGTGTAATATCACAATAATGTGAGAAAAGAAAGAAAGCCGGTAGTCTGTGTAGCGACTCGCCGCGCTATACAGCGCAGATATACAGGGTTATTACAAATGATTGAAGCGATTTCACAGCTCTACAATAACTTTATTATTTGAGATATTTTCACAATGCTTTGCACACACATACAAAAACTCAAAAAGTTTTTTTAGGCATTCACAAATGTACGATATGTGCCCCTTTAGTGATTCGGCAGACATCAAGCCGATAATCAAGTTTTTCCCACACTCGGCGCAGCATGTCCCCATCAATGAGTTCGAAAGCATCGTTGATGCGAGCTCGCAGTTCTAGCACGTTTCTTGGTAGAGGAGGTTTAAACACTGAATCTTTCACATAACCCCACAGAAAGAAATCGCATGGGGTTAAGTCGGGAGAGTGTGGAGGCCATGACATGAATTGCTGATCGTGATCTCCACCACGACCGATCTATCGGTTTTCCAATCTCCTGTTTAATAAATGCCGAACATCATGATGGAAGTGCGGTGGAGCACCATCCTGTTGAAAGATGAAGTCGGCGCTGTCGGTCTCCAGTTGTGGCATGAGCCAATTTTCCGCGGGCTACGCGTGAAACTTGCCCGCACGCGTTCAACCGTTTCTTCGCTCACTGCAGGCCGACCCGTTGATTTCCCCTTACAGAGGCATCCAGAAGCTTTAAACTGCGCATACCATTGCCGAATGGAGTTAGCAGTTGGTGGATCTTTGTTGAACTCCGTCCTGAAGTGTCGTTGCACTTTTATGACTGACTGATGTGAGTGCATTTCAAGCACGACATACGCTTTCTCGGCTCCTGTCGCCATTTTGTCTCACTGCGCTCTCGAGCGCTCTGGCGGCAGAAACCTGAAGTGCGGCTTCAGCCGAACAAAACTTTATGAGTTACTCTACGTATCTGTAGTGTGTAGTGACCATATGTCAATGAATGGAGCTACAGTGAATTTATGAAATCGCTTCAATCATTTGTAATAGCCCTGTACATGCCTACGTAAGCACACAGGTAACATGGGTTAGCGTACTTGTCAAGGCGCAGCTGTGCCGTTAAGGGTAGAAAGTTACGTGCGCTCCTTTGGGTATGTAGTGTTTCTCACACTATTTTACATAAACTAATATGTAAATAAAATTTGATTTTCACGTTACTTACCGCTTTTAATGTCGGCGTCACTGTGAAGTGCTCCAAATTCCGATAATGGTAACACTTAAAGTGATATTAGCATCCAAGTACGACGGTGCCTGGAATTCGAAAAAGTTTTCAATGAAAACTGGGGTCGGTATGATTTTGCGTTTGGTGCATTTTAGCCCAAATGTTGCTATGAATGTAATTTAATTAAGACACTGAATTTTTCTTTAGACTTAGGAAGAGATCTGTAATTTTCACCTGTCTCGAGAAAATGGAATCTATGTTGCGCGCTTATTTCCGACAGCACGTGTACTGGAATAAAATATTCATAACATACCGCACATCCCCTAAACCGTTCGAAGTATAGATACGATATTTTGGGAAGGAGGAGAGTATTTTCCTGTATGGTTAACGTTGGGAACTTCATTATCTACGGTGATATAGCGGAAGCTGTGGTTTTTATATTATTTTCCCAATCCAATACTGTAATTTTTGTGTCTCAGACAACTACTGAAAAGAGAATTTGCCAGTATAAAACAAAATGTGAAATTTCTAATCATACTTCGCATAAACTGACACAATGAGTTTTTGCATAAGCTGCAGACCACCCTAGTCGCCTATTGCATTTTAATAAGAGACTCTGTTTTACGATTCTGTCGCAATAGGTATTTCAAGGTAAGTTTGTGCAATTTATACCGTATTTTAATAAAAATGCAAAATTCAACCTCTCAAGAAGAGAAATATAGCTGTTCTTCATAACTGATGATCTTTCTTTAAATCAGAAGTAGTTAAGATCCAGATAAAAATAATCGATAATTCTGTTGTAATTTTGGCGGAATCCCGTAACACGCCGTATTTTTAATAGTGAACGACTGGAATGGAAACTTCCCAAAGGATTTTCTCCCTGTTCCTCATGTGAGAAATATGAAAATACTTCACAGAAATAGTGTACAATATTTCTCATCCTATCTTCATTCAGAGTGAAATGGTGAACTTCCTCTAGTATAATTATATTCTAATGTGTTAAAATAGTCTATATATATTTAAAGATAGATTATATATTTTTGTAAACAGTTTTAATCTTAATGGTTAGTGTCAAGCGATTCATAAAGTAATGGCTATCATGTTTTGTAATACTGTTATCCACAGATACACACGCACCTAATTCGTTCCAACTAATCGCCAAAGTCAATATCACTGATTAAAAGATATTTGTAGTAAGAAGACTCATTCACTTACTCTGTACGAGGATGGGAACGAAAATATGGTACACTATTTGGTGTGCCTTTCCATATCTCAACTCTGATTGAGGTATAGAAAGAAAATTCTCTAGTAGGTTTGAGTAATAGCTGTTCATTGTTAAAGAGACACTGCGTTACAGGATTCCGCTGAAATTGTAACACAACTGGCAATTTATTTTCATGTGAGTTGTTTAGAGTCTTTCTAGCAAAAAAAAAAAAAAAATCGTCACTAATTACGATTTTGGAAAGAGATCAGGTTAACAAGACAGGACAAAATAAATCACTCTATCCGTTGCAATTTCAGAGTACTCTTGTAAGCCAGTGTCTTTTTAATAAGGAACAGGTGGTAATGTAAGTTAGTAAATGATTTTGTTTCTGCATCTTAAACCTCCTGAAACAGTGGTTTATTAAGTGAGGAACTGAGGACAAATCAGTTCAATACCTTATAAATAAGTATATCCTCGATATGAAAATAAATGTGAAATTTATTCACTCACATCGTTGCAAAAACCCATAGAAAATCACGTTTTGCCATGGACGGGCCGAAAAAATGACATTTTTTCAGTACTTTTTGAATTCCTCAAAACTACTCATTAAGTTTAAAATAGACTACAATTATATACAACCTATCAAACAGATTGAAAGATAATAATGGTGGAATAATTCACCACTTCACTTTGAATAGAGGTAGGAATAGAAATATTGTGCATTATTTGTTGCGAATTATTTTCATACTTATCAGATGAAAAATTGGGAGAAGATCCTTTTGTAAGCTTCCACTCCAGTCGTACACTATTAAAAACACGGTGGGTTACAGGATTCCGACAAAATTGCAACAGAATGGACGATTATTTTTGCTTGAATTGTCAACTATTTTTCATTTGAAGAAACATTATCAGTTATGAGGAACGGCTATATTTCTCTTGTTGACAGGATGAATTTTGCTTTGCTTTATGGAAAAATTCCGTATAAATTGCAAAAACTTACCTTGAAATACCTAAAGCAACGGAATTCTAAAACAGAGAGTCTTATTAAAATCTAGGGTGGTCCGTAGCTAATGGAAAAACTCATGGCGTCGGTTTGCTGTAAAATAAGAGAAGAAATTTCATGTTTGGTTTCATACTAGCAAATTGACTGTTCAATAGTTGTCTGAGACTCTTAAACAATTACAGTATAGGACTGAAAAAATAAAATAAAAACCACAGCTTCCGCTATGTCGACGTATATAAGGCAGTTCGCTATGTCGATCATATAGCAAAGTACTCTCCTCTTTGCATGCTATCAATTGCTAAAATCTCTTGTCGATATCTCGAACGGTTTAGGGGACGCGAGATATGTTGAGAATATTTCATTACAGTGCTCGTGCGGTCGAAAGTGAAAGCGCCACATAAATTCCATTTTTCTCAAGATAGGAGACAAATAGAGATCTTCTCCCAAGTCTACAGAAAAATTCAGTATCTTCATTTCGTTCGCAGTAATACATGGTGTAACATGCGCCAAATGCAAAATCATAGCGACCCACAGTTTTCATTGCAAGCTTTTTCGAATTCCGCGCAGCGTCGTACTTAAATCCGAATGTTACGTTAAGCATTACCATTTTCGAAGTTTGGAGCATTTCACTATGACGCTGACATACAATATGTGATCAAACGTATCGGGACACGTAGCTGAAAATGACTTACAAGCTCGTGGCGCCCTCCATCATTAATGCTGGGTGCAGGCCAGTCCATTACAGGTATGTTATTGATGTATCATCACTCCGCCACATGTCGTGCATTAGAACAGGTGCTCGATCGTGTTGAAAGATGCAGTCGCCATCCCCGAACTGCTCTTCAACAGCGGTAAGCAAGAAGTGCCTAATACATCAATGTAGGCCTGTGCTATGGTAGTGCCACGCAAAACAACAACGGGGGCAAGCCCCTTTCATGAGGAACACGACCACACCATAACACCACCACCTTCGAATTTTACTGTTGGCACTATTGGCACTACACACGCTGGCAGATTCACTGGAGATTCACCATACGCATAACCGCGACATTGCGTACCGTGATTCGTCACTCCACACAACGTTTCTCCACTGTTCAATCGTCCAATGTTTACGCTCCTTACACCGAGCGAGGATGGCATTTACCTGCGTGATGTGTGGCTTATAAGCAGCTATTCGACAATGAAATCCAAGTTTTCTCACCTCCCGCCTAACTGTGATAGTACTTGCAGTGGATGCTGATGCAGTTTGGAATTCCGGTGTGATGGTCTGGATAGATGTATGCCTGTTACACATTACGACCCTCTTCAACTGTCGGCGGTCTCTGATAGTCAACAGACGAAGTTGGCCCGTACGCTTTTGTGCTGTACGGGTCCCTACAAGTTTCCACTTCACTATCACATCGGAAACAGGAGACCTAGGGATGTTTAGGAGTGTGGAAGCGTCACACGTTCGAAGTCCGTGAGTTCCGCCGAGCACCCCTTTCTGCTCTCTCACCATGTCTAATGACTACTGAGGTCGCTGAAAAGGAGTACTTAGCAGTAGGTGGCAGCACAATGTGCCTAATACGAAAAAGTTATGTCTTTGGGCGTGTACGGATACATCTGATCACGTAGTGTATAAAGGAGTAAGTAACGCGTAAATCAGATTACAGTCCGTAGAATCGTATGAGAAAGATTGCAGGGCGTGCGCCTCTATTCTGTCAGCGCAGCGCCTCATGATCGGCTTGCCGAAATCGGGCAAAGAATGTTCCTTTCACTCCAGCTTGGCGGGAGGCATGGGTCCGCCCCTGTCGGCGCTACCAACCGGCTGCCATTGTGGCTGTCTCGTTTTGTAAGTAGGGGATGTATCCCGCCGTGCTGGGTCAGGCCGCCTCGTTCTGCCCGGTACCACGCTTTCTTCCTGAACGCACCCTTACGCATGCGCCTGCGTCCGACAGCCCGGGTTCCCGGGTTCGATTCCCGGCGGGGTCAGGAATTTTCTCTGCCTCGTGATGGCTGGGTGTTGTGTGCTGTCCTTAGGTTCGTTAGGTTTAAGTAGTTCTAAGTTCTAGGGGACTGATGACCATAGATGTTAAGTCCCATAGTGCTCAGAGCCTCGAGCCAGCGTCCGACAGATGGGTCAGTATTGGGAGAGAGGGCGTAACTCGACAGAGGCCGCTCATGTAGCAGATACCTTTGCGCATGGTCTTGTCGCCTATTTTTGGTATAAAGGCAACGACATAAACTATCAGTCTGCCCTGTACAACACTCACCTGAAGATGGCTGAACGGCTGTCAGAGGAAATAAGCGCGGAAGATGTCGACGTTATCCAGGTGCAATACCGAAACTTCATGGAATACTACCACAGTAAGTGGTTCTCAATGTAAATACCACAACTTTATCATTCTGGATTTGTTAGGAGAAAGCTGTAGTAGACGGTTGTTTCATGAGGAATATCAATTTTTCCTTTCTTTTGTAGGTCACTACATTCACCAAATGGTCGTACACAAAGGATTCCTATAAATCATGGAGTGAAAACAATCTGCGGTGGTAAATGGCTTTACTTTTATTACTTTTCCATTGTCAATATGTAATCAATGCTCGTCGTGTGACTGTTGAATAAAGTGCCCATTTTCTTAGCTACAAAATATGGCAAGTGTCCTCTTTGTTTCATTCTAAAATATAGAAAGTGCCCTATTACATTGAAAACTGTTTTAGGCCTACATAGAGGAAGTCGATTTTTGTTCAATAAACATTATACGCGCGAAATCACCCAAAGCGGCCAACCCCTTTTTTGTGAGAACCACGTAGCCAAAGGAGAGTCTAGTACTTTTTCACGCGTTTCGCAATCAGTATAAAAACTATTTTAGGAACGTTCATAATGTGCCTTCGTGAAGTAGATAGAAAATTAAAAATTCTGTTTGTCTTTCGAATAAATGATTCAATATCAATTACATTAAAGAAAGAGGGGTTTAGAGTAAGTTTAATTTCTTCCTAGGAACAAAAATGGCAAAATCGAAGACTGCAATACATAAAAAGGCTCATGACGGATAAGATTTGCGACAAGCTAATGTGCGGCTGGTCCCCGCGGAGGTTCGAGTCCTCCCTCGGGCATGGATGTGTGTGTGTTTGCTCTTAGGATAATTTAGGTTAAGTAGTGTGTAAGCTTAGGGACTGATGACCTTAGTAGTTCAGTCCCATACGATTTCACACACAGAAGCAAATGCCTGCCGTATGTGAATGATCTGTCATGTATTGATGACCCCCACAAAGTGTCTACAAAGTCTACAAATGATTGCCGAAATTCACTAGAAGAAAGAGAAAAGGGTCAACAGAGTGAAATGGGTACAATCAGCAGAGTTTGATAATGAACAGAATAAAGAAAGAACCAGAAAGGTGGGACTAGCACATAGTTTAATGTAGAATGCAGACACCGCGAAGGTGGTTTCCTGTAAGACAAAGAATATGCGGTACATGATACTTATGAAAGAAACGTTTTCTGTGTTAGAAAACCTGATGTTGAATGATAAGGCTAAATGGAAAGTAGAGGAACTAAACAGTAAGACGTGAGAGTGGATTGTAATTTAGAAGAATGTGTGAGAGTAGAGTAAATTAATAATAAACCAGAGAGGGGTTTAAAAGAAAAATTGGTGACCTGGAATTAATCATAAGCGAATATGGAATGGCGTAGTGTTCGAAAGTAGAGTCGAATACGAGAGTGATGCAGAAAAAGTACTAAGTTAGATGACCAAGTTCACCTGGTCGGAAGAATGGAGGAAAAACTCGTTCAGAGATAAAAGGAATGAAATCTGAAAGGCTGAGAGACTCATCAGAGAAAATAATTGGTTCCTCAAATCTGCGACAGAAAAAGAAAAAAGAGATATGTTGGTCAAGATTGTCAATTCGTATCATTTTTAACACTCGCTACTTGTCACGCGATGCAGCTACAAAAATGCGTCCATCTGTATGTAAACTGGCTACATAGCATAAAAGGTCATACACCAGGCGAAGAATGCTCTTATTTATCACAAAATATCCACGACGCGTTTCGGAATTATTTCGATCTTCAGAAATCCAAGTGCACCTCATGGTTTATGTCTGAACCGTGCGCTTGGTTCATACAGCTGCCACTTACGCAGCTGATTCATGTTCAACATTATTTTGCTTGTATTTCGCTATAGTATTGTAGTATTGTAGGATTTCGAAGGTCGGCTGAAGCACATACGTCACGTGACCGAACGTTTTGGATGTTTGGCGATTTATGAGGTTTGAACGAAACTCGACGGACGAGGAAAAAAAGCTAGGTAATGGGATGGAATGTGTAATTTATTCGTCCCTACAGTCAGTACTTTTTCTGAACTCATGTCTCAGTTCGTACGATCTGCTGTGTAAATGAAAGAGCATTCAAGAATAAACCTTCTGTGGCTGATTAACAATACTGCGGAAATTGTCAGTAATTGTGATCATGTACAACCTCTTTGCATCTACGTTGAACGCTTCTATAACAAACGTATCATTAGAATGAAATTTTCACTCTGCAGCGGAGTGTGCGCTGATATGAAAATTCCTGGCAGATTAAAACTGTGTGCCGGGCCGAGACTCGAACTCGGGACCTATGCCTTCCGCAGGTAAGTGCTCTACCAACTGAGCTACCGAAGCACGACTTGTGACACGTCCTCACAGTTCTGGCGTAAGTGCAGCTGTGAGGAGGGGGGGGGGGGGGGGTCACGAGTCGTGATTGGGTAGCTCAGTGGTAGAGCACTTACCCGCGAAAGGCAAAGGTCCCGAGTTCGAGTCTCGGCCCGGGACACAGTTTTAATCTTCCAGGAATTTTCGAAGGTATCAGTCATCGGCTGCACTACTCGAGTATCTGGCGTCGTAAGACAGCTGAAAGTACTCCTCACTTCGTATTAGGTATTTTGTTTTATTCTAGTGTGAATTAAACTCTGACACATGCTAAAGCATCGAAAGACTTAAACTTTCTTTGCTGACCACTTTGCTAAACGTTAACCCCAAGTAATTTTTGTGTGAAATCCCACTGAACAATGGGTTTCTCTGTGATTCATTTTTGTTAGATGTGCTTGCAGAATTAAACTTTGTTAAATATATGTAAAAAATGGCAGTGGTCCATTTTTCGGTGGGGGATGGGGGACATTCAGTTTTTGCAGCTCTGCCAGAGGCGCAGGATCTCCTCGGTACAGCTCTGTTGTCACAGTTATTTGCAACTATCTGACTGTTTCATTATCAGATTTCTTACGAGCGTGTGGCCATGTATTCACAGAGCGAACATGGGGGTTGGGACATTTTTTAATTACTTTTTATTGCTATTACTGTGCAGTAAGTTAATGGACGTTCTAAGGGGTTGGGTTGTTTGGAGAAATAGACCAAACAGCGTGGTCATCGGACTCTTCTGATTGGGGAAGAACGGGGAAGGAAGTCGGCCGTGCCCTTTCAAAGGAACCACCCCGGCATTTGCCTGGAACGATTTAGGGAAATTACGGAAAACCTAAATCTGGATGGCCGGACGCGGGATTGAACCGTCGTCCTCTAGAGGACTGGAGGGACAGAAGGCTGATCAAGAACTTACATCTACAACAGATAATACGAATAGAGATTAGAAATGATTTGACAGAAGAAAACACAACAAGTAGAGACGCAAGGCTACTTTCCCTCCCTAGTAATGTTTAATAAATATAAGGAGCGGGTTACTCAGAAAAGTGTGAAACGAGGAAGAGGAATGCGGGTTCGTCGTAGGAGGATAGAATGTATTCGATTTGCGGGTGATATGGTGTGGTTGACAGTGAGGAATATTAATAAGAGCAAAACAAAATGTATGTTGATAAACGCAGGAAAAGTAAGAACAACTATAAAGTTAGGACAAGAAGATATAGAGCTTTCATATGATTGAAGAGCAGACATGCTCATTAAGCTCGGATATCTACGAAACCAGATACGAATATTAGTGTCTTGTCTTATACACGCACGAGTAATACTTGATGTCATTCATGTGGTACAGGCCTGAAGATGACGTGACTGGAACGTCGAAACTGGTGGCCTTTTTTACTCTGTCTACTGACTGGTTTGATGCGGCCCGCACGAATTCCTTTCCTGTGCTAACCTCTTCATCTCAGAGTAGCACTTGCAACTTACGTCCTCAATTATTTGCTTGACGTATTCCAGTCTCTGTCTTCCTCTACAGTTTTTGCCCTCTACAGCTCCCTCTAGTACCATGGAAGTCATGCCCTCATGTCTTAGCAGATGTCCTATCATCCTGTCCCTTCTCCTTATCAGTGTTTTCCACATATTCCTTTCCTCCCCGATTCTGCGTAGAACCTCCTCATTCCTTACCTTATCAGTCCACCTTATTTTCAACATTCGTCTACAGCACCACATCTCAAATGCTTCGATTCTCTTCTGTTCCGGTTTTCCCACAGTCCATGTTTCACTACCTGGTGGCCTAATAAAACAATATCAAAATAACGGGTGTTGGCATAGTATTATGACATTTGATCAGGAGTGATGGTCAGGAGTGCCATTTCATTGTACAGCAGGACACGTTTGGTGGCCAACCGTGGCAAGGTTACGGCACAGCGGTACGTTGAAGATACTGGCACCCCGTTTTGTTGCACTTGATGGCAAGCCATCCTCGGCTTACATTTCAGCAACACAATAACAGCCTGCATACGGCGACAATTTCTTCTTCTTGTCTTCGTGCCTGCCAATCCGTGCTTTAGCAAGATCGTCGGAGCTCTATCTAATTGAGAACATCTCAAGAATTATGGGCATGATCCTCCAACCAGCTCGGGATATTGACGATCTAACGCACCAATTGGACAAAATGTGGGACGATATCTCTCAGGAGGTTATCTAACAATGCTTTTAATCGATGCATAAGGGTTGAGAGTTGGACCAAACTACTGCTAACTTGCTCAATTTATTAAGCTATTTCTCTTGACTAAATCACCCAATTTTTCTTAAATTGTAATCGTTAGTTTTTCTATTATTTACAGCACATATTCTGTTTTTCGTCCCATTCAGATAACTCCTGCGTGGTGCTTTCTTTTTTTGTCTTGAAGTATATTTTTAAAACCAGAGATGTAACGTACAGAGTGTCAAGCCATACTTCGTCTGTCATACGGCATCTTGTACCTTGAAACCAAAGGCGTTCTTTTAGCATGGAGCGTTTGATGTTTTCTGTATAATTGGGTTTCGTTCAGGCGTTACAAGTTTCACCTGTCCTGAAAATAGAAATTTGTGTTAGTTTCCAATAGCTTAAATTTCAAGACATATTTAACTTGTTACTGATTTTTGGCAATACTTCTACTTACATTGATTTCAGGTACTGATTGCTGGATAGAGTAGTGTAATAATGTAACGGACAGACGACTAAATACAGTATTGACAAGATTTGATAAAATATTTGTTCCTACACGCCGGTATATGACTATTTTGTGCATTGGAACATGTTTCCACTTTCGGAAAAATCTCTATTTTCCGGAGCAATTTTTGTAATTTGAGAAAAAGAGTTGCAGCACATTAAAACCAGATGCCATCATATAAAGAACGATCAAGATAATACGTTTATTAATCTTTTATTACAAAACTGGCTACAGGCGAAAGCACGAAAAGTGCTTCCTAAAATCCTACACATCATAAGCCAACAGATTCTTAATTTTTCTTTCTGTCTTTTCATACATTATCCTTCTCACAAACTTTCACGCTTGAGGTGTTCAGCTTGTTGTGTGATACTTATCGCGTTGCCTTCGATATACTCGAGATAGAGCAACAAATAAAATTAAAGAAGTTCAGCGACGTACGCTGCTGGCAATCCAAAATTCAACACCAAGAAGGACCGGAGATATCACAGCCACATTAATGTAAGAAATAATACGTTTCATAAGGGTCACATGACTACAGATACAGCCCCATGTGAAGTGAGGGAGATATGAGTACTGAATGTTGCTGCCATTGGTGGTTATAACTGTTACTACACGCCTTGGCATTGAATCAAAGGGGCCCTTGGATGTGTTGCTGGGGTATAGCATTCCGTACTGCTTCCACATATTGCCAAAGTTGATCTGGTGTAGCAACAGGTGGTGCGTCGCAGGTCGATCGCTGTACAACCATCGACCAGGCGTTTTCGATAAGTGAGACATCGGGAGAAAACAGAGGCCAAGGCAGCAACACATTTCGATGGGCGACGAAGAAGTCTTGAATATTGCGTGCCACGTGTGGGCGCATTGTCCTATTGGAATGCGTCCGTCGGCAAGCTACGAAGGCTCCGACACTGCAGAAGCGTAGCGCTGGCTGGTTAATGTACAGCTGATGTGTACTAGAGAGTGTAGGAGTGGAATCCAATCCCTCTCCTAACATTAACACAGGGTGCAGGACCAGTATGGCTGTTTACAAGGCAACAGTTCAACAGCGTCCCATCACAGTGTCTCCAGAGTCCAGTCCGACTATCGTGATGGTGCAGGCAAAATGTACAGATACTGTTTGTTGCGTTTTTTTTTTTTTGGTCATCAGCCTACTGACTGGTTTGATGCGGCCCGCACGAATTCCGTTCCTGTGCTAACCTCTTCATCTCAGAGTAGCACTTGCAACCTACGTCCTCAATTATTTGCTTGACGTATTCCAATCTCTGTCTTCCTCTACAGGTTTTGCCCTTTACAGCTCCCTCTAGTACCATGGAAGTCATTCCCTCATGTCTTAGCAGATGTCCTATCATCCTGTCCCTTCTCCTTATCAGTGTTTTCCACATATTCCTTTCCTCTCCGATTCTGCGTAGAACCTCCTCATTCCTTACCTTATCAGTCCAGCTAATTTTCAACATTCGTCTATAGCACCACATCTCAAATGCTTCGATTCTCTTCTGTTCCGGTTTTCCCACAGTCCATGTTTCACTACCATACAATGCTGTACTCCAGACGTACATCCTCAGAAATTTCTTCCTCAAATTAAGGCCGGTATTTGATATTAGTAGACTTCTCTTGGCCAGAAATGCCTTTTTTGCATAGCGAGTCTGCTTTTGATGTCCGCTTTGCTCCGTCCGTCATTGGTTATTTTACTGCCTAGGTAGCAGAATTCCTTAACTTCATTGACTTCGTGACCATCAATCCTGATGTTAAGTTTCTCGCTGTTCTCATTTCTACTACTTCTCATTACCTTCGTCTTTCTCCGATTTACTCTCAAACCATACTGTATACTCATTAGACTGTTCATTCCGTTCAGCAGATCATTTAATTCTTCTTCACTTTCACTCAGGATAGCAATGTCATCAGCGAATCGTATCATTGATATCCTTTCACATTGTATTTTAATTCCACTCCTGAACCTTTCTTTTATTTCCATCATTGCTTCCTCGATGTACAGATTAAAGAGCAGGGGCGAAAGGCTACAGCATTGTCTTACACCCTTCTTAATACGAGCACTTTGTTCTTGATCGTCCACTCTTATTATTCCCTCTTGGTTGTTGTACATATTGTGTATGACCCGTCTCTCCCTATAGCTTATCCCTACTTTTGTCAGAATCTCGAACAGCTTGCACCATTTTATATTGTCGAACGCTTTTTCCAGGTCGACAAATCCTATGAAAGTGTCTTGATTTGTTTTAGCCTTGCTTGCATTATTAGCCGTAACGTCAGAATTGCCTCTCTCGTCCCTTTACTTTTCCTAAAGCCAAACTGATCGTCACCTAGCGCATTCTCAATTTTCTTTTCCATTCTTCTGTATATTATCCTTGTAAGCAGCTTCGATGCATGAGCTGCTAAGCTGATTGTGCGATAATTCTCGCACTTGTCAGCTCTTTCCGTCTTCGGAATTGTGTGGATGATGCTTTTCCGAAAGTCAGATGGTATATCGCCAGATTCATATATTCTACACACCAACGTGAATAGTCGTTTTGTTGCCACTTCCCCCAATGATTTTAGAAATTCTGATGGAATGTTATCTATCCCTTCTGCCTTATTTGACCGTAAGTCCTCTAAAGCTCTTTTAAATTCTGATTCTAATACTGGATCCCCTATCTCTTCTAAATCGACTCCTGTTTCTTCTTCTATCACATCAGACAAATCTTCACCCTCATAGAGGCTTTCAATGTATTCTTTACACCAATCTGCTCTCTCCTCTGCATTTAACAGTGGAATTCCCGTTGCACTCTTAATGTTACCACCGTTGCTTTAATGTCACCAAAGGTTGTTTTGACTTTCCTGTATGCTGAGTCTGTCCTTCAGACAGTCATATCTTTTTCGATGTCTTCACATTTTCCCTGCAGCCATTTCGTCTTAGCTTCCCTGTACTTCCTATTTATTTCACTCCTCAGCGACTTGTATTTCTGTATTCCTGATTTTCCCGGAACATGTTTGTACTTCCTCCTTTCATCAATCAACTAAAGTATTTCTTCTGTTACCCATGGTTTCTTCGCAGCTACCTTCTTTGTACCTATGTTTTCCTTCCCAGCTTCTGTGATGGCCCTTTTTAGAGATGTCCATTCCTCTTCAACTGTACTGCCTACTGCGCTATTCCTTATTGCTGTATCTATAGCGTTAGAGAACTTCGAACGTATCTCGTCATTCCTTAATACTTCCATATCACACTTCTTTGCGTATTGATCCTTCCTGACTAATGTCTTGGACTTCAGCCTACTCTTCATCACTACTATATTGTGGTCTGAGTCTATATCTGCTCCTGGGTACGCCTTACAATCCAGTATCTGATTTCGGAATCTCTGTCTGATCATGATGTAATATAATTGAAATCTTCCCGTATCTCCCGGCGTTTTCAAAGTATACCTCCTCCTCTTGTGATTCTTGAACAGGGTATTCGCTATTACTAGCTGAAACTTGTTACAGAACTCAATTAGTCTTTCTACTCTTTCATTCCTTGTCCCAAGCCCATATTCTCCTGTAACCTTGTCTTCTACTCCTTCCCCTATAACTGCATTCCAGTCGCCCATGACTGTTAGATTTTCGTCCCCCTTTACATACTGCATTACCCTCTCAATATCCTCATACACTTTCTCTATCTGTTCATCTTCAGCTTGCGACGTCGGCATGTATACCTGAACTATCGTTGTCGGTGATGGTCTGCTGTCGATTCTGATTAGAACAACCCGGTCACTGAACTGTTCACAGTAACACACCCTCTGCCCTACCTTCCTATTCATAACGAATCCTATACCTGTTATACCATTTTCTGCTGCTGTTGATATTACCCGATACTCATCTGACCAGAAATCCTTGTCTTCCTTCCACTTCACTTCACTGACCCCTACTATATCTAGATTGAGCCTTTCCATTTCCCTTTTCAGATTTTCTAGTTTGTGTGTGTGTGTGTGTGTGTCTGTGTGCAGATGTCGGCAGGCAGGAAGTACGCTTGTTGCGTAACAGACCAAATTTCTTGTGATATGGTCCGTGATGTGGCAGAGCAATCCATCACTGCCAAACGCACAATATTCCCGTTATCGGGTGTAGTGGTGCAACGAGGTGGGTGTAATCGATCTCGTCGGTCCGTCGTTCCCTCCGGCATCCGACTACGAAACCGCGTCACAGTTGCTTGGTTCGTCCGACGCGATCACCGATTTCTCTGAAGGTTAATCTACAATCCCTATAGGCAACTATTCTTCTTTGTCGAACTCCGAAACGTACTCCAAAGACGCTCACTGTCTTTTACGAGGCATACCGTTGCTGCTTAGACAAAACAACCACGCGAAACAACAATTCCAGTACTTCCAAACGACCGTCTCTTCACAATTTACACAGCGCATGCAGGTGGCGCTACAGGTGATCGTGATGTCCGCCTGCGCTAAAATGCTAATCGTGGGTGTCTCTCGTCACCGCAAACGTATGCTGCAAATTTCACCTGGTTTCCTTAAGCGTGTTGCATTTTAGGTGGACAGCGATGTATAGCACTTAACATCCATCGCTTCGGCTACGCTTTCAACAAGTATTAATGATTCTGGTGCCACTGGTGACCGCTCCGTCAGAGAGCCATTCAGGTAATGGGAGCGGTGGCGTTTTAGGGCGCACTGGTGGCCGACAGGTCCAGATTGCAGGGTATCTGGGCAGGGTAGGGCAGGAGAGGTGGGGGAGGGGAGGGCCCGTAGACGCTGCCGAGCAATTCGTCAGGCGGTCACCCTGGCGAGCCCTCGCGCCGCTGATTTCCCTCGAGTGCGGCCCTACTTCCTGCCTGCCGACATCTGCACACAGACACACACACACACACACACACACACACACACACAGACACACATAATGACGAGCACCGGACAGCACGTTCGTTGTGCAGAGAAGCGCTATAACACCTGCTGCCGCTGTTCAATCGAGGAACGGATTGCTGGTCAGTCTTTTAAGGCAAGTGAAGCAGTCATCCTGGGATTCCCTGAAGTCCTCAAGGCTGGATTTACTTCAGAGCGGCAATATGAGCGGTAGAACAGGGACATGAAACTTAATGTCGCCCATCTACGTAGGCACACGATTATGGGACACAAAAATATAATAAGCTGGCATGAAAAAAAAGTATTATTTACCCCTTTCAAAGAGAACAGTGATCGCTTTGGAGCGCTCTATATGGTGCAGAATATCCGCGCAGCACTATGACACCGACCACTGATGTCAGTCACGGCAATTGAGTGCTGCGTAGGTGCTAGACTGTCGCATGGAAACGGCACTGCAAGATTAATCGACCTGCGAGACATGGCAGAACGGCAGAAAGATACTATAGTTTTCGGAAGTACCCATGACAACAACGTGAATGAAGGGATTCCGCAGAAATTAATCCAAGAAGTGGAAAAGTTCTAAAATTCCCGTTTTTTAATGTGAGTGATTCCATGGGTTTGACAGGAATACAAGAGACAGGAAATCATATCTCAAACGTTTAACAGTTATACAACGTTATTTTTATATACGCTATGTGATCAAAACTATCAGGACACCCGGAGAAACATACGTTTTTCATATTAGGTGCATTTTGCTGCCACCTACCGCCAGGTACTGCATATCAGCTACATCAATACTCATTAGACATCGTCAGAGAGCAGAATGGGACGCTCCGTGGAACTCACGGACATCGAACGTGGTCAAGTGATTGGATGTCACTGGTGTCATACGTCTGTACGCGAGATTTCCACACTGCCACTGTTCCCGATGTGATAGTGAAGTGGAAACGTGAAGGGACACGTACAGCGCAAAGGCGTACAGGCCGACTTCGTCTGTTGACTGACAGACCACCGACAGTTGAAGAGGGTCGTATTGTGTAATAGGCAGATATCTATCCAGACCATCACACAGGAATTCCATACTGCATCAGCATAAATTGCAAGTACTATAGCAGTTAGGCGGGAGGTAAGAAAACGTGGATTTCTTGCTCGACCTGCTGCACATAAGCCAGACATCACACCGGTAATTGCAAAACGTCGCCTCGCTTGGTGTAACGAGCGTAAACATTGGACGATTGAAGAGTGGAAGAACGTTGTGTGGAGTGACGAATCACGGTACACAATGTGGCGATCCGATGGCAGGGTGTTGATATGGCGAATGCCCGGTGAACGTCTTCTGCCAGTGTGTGTAGTGCCAACAGTAAAATCCGGAGGCGGCGGTCTTATGGTGTGGTCGTGTGTTTCATGGAGGGGACTTGCACCCCTTGTTGTTTTGCGTGGCACTATCGCCGCACAAGCCTTCATTGATGTTTTAAGCACCTTCTTGCTTCCCACTGTTGAAGAGCAACTCAGGGAAGGCGACTGAGTCTTTCAATATGATCGAGCACCTATTCATAATGCATTGCCTGTGGCGGAGTGGTTACACTACAGCAACATCCCTGTAATGGATTGGCTTGCCCCGAGTCCTGACCTCAATCCTAGAGAACACCTTTGTGATGTTTTGGAACGCCAACTTTGTGACAGGCCTCACTGACCGACATCGATACCTCCCCTCAGCCCTGCATTCCGTGAAGAATGGGCGGTCATTCCGCAAGAAACCTTCCTTCCAGCACCTGACTCAACGTATGCCTGCAAGACTGGAAACTGTCATCAACGCTTAGGTTGGGATAACACCATACTGAATTCCAGTATTACCGGTGGAGGAACCCACGAACTTGTAAGTCATTTTCATCCAGGTGCCCCGATGCTTTTGATCACATTATGTAGATACTTTCATACTTGAAAAGAAACTAAGCGTATTTCACTAGCCTAAGACGCAAACTTCAAATATTCAGTAATAACCGTTTGGGTGCTCTTGTGAATAATTTATGTATACAATTATGAGGCAGTCAGAGTGGGGCGATCTGTAGTGTTATGAACGTTGAATAAATTTTCAGTTGCCAAGATCGCTAAAGTCATTTATTCATGCAGATGAGCGCTTTTGGCAGTTCTCTGTTGGCATCTTCGGATCTAGGTTTACATCATTACATAGTCTTCTCCTTTAGTAGAGTAAGTAGTCCTATACAACGTATGTCTATGTTGGTATCGTGAGGTATAGTACAGGTCGGCATGACACTTTTAAAGTAACAGCTATGTACACATGTTATTGCACCGATTACAAATGCACACATTCATCACTTGTAATCAGCGCAGTAAGGAACATACGAGAAAATAGAAAGGTGTCATCAATTAACATCTTTGTTGTTAGAGTTCGGACGACAACTTTTATTGAGTAAGTAAACAAATCGTGCGAGGTGTTTAAAAACTAAGTTTTCATATGTGTAATTTTTTGTATAAATGTTCTGTATTGTCATGTAAATGCTGATTATTTTGTCAAGTTCAAGTGACAGTGGAGTAGTTTCACTAGTGTGCTACTACCTGTTGTGGAGACCACAGAGAATCACCAGTAATGCGTTCCTCACAGGCCGTTGTTCTGGTAGTGTCTAGCGGCAAAGCACGGTCCAGAAAACCGAAAGGTCTCGGGGTTGAATCCCGCTCGGATCACGGATTTGTTCAGTATGTGTTTTAACCCGCCCTTCATATCCGAACGAAGTGAGGAGTCTCCAGAGACGAGAGGTGGTTCAGGTTCAGCGTTAAACTATTCGTCTGCTTACTACAGGTATAGGTTAGGGACAATCAAGTCGCTGATGTGTTGAACTGAAAGACTTGCACCAATCCGTCGAACCACGTGACATTTTTATTGTGGTGTCACAGCCAGACACCACACTTGCTAGGTGGTAGCATCTAAATCGGCCGCGGTCCGTTAGTATACGTCGGACCCGCGTGTCGCCCCTATCAGTGATTGCAGACCGAGCGCCGCCACACGGCAGGTCTAGAGAGACTTCCTAGACTCGCCCCAGTGGTACAACCGACTTTGCTAGCGATGGTTCACTGACAAAATACGCTCTCATTTGCCGAGACGATAGTTAGCATAACCTTCAGCTACGTCATTTGCTGCGACCTAGCAAGGCGCCATTACCAGTTACTATTGAGATTATGAATAATGTACCGTCAAGAGCGATGTTCACCATTTATGGATTAAAGTTAAGTATTCCACCAGCTACGTCAGTTTTTTCTACAGTCTAATTTCCTTGTCCTGTTCCAGACCTCACGCCAGCCTGCGTGAGCTAAAACGCGTGCCTTTCGCCTTCCTCTCATACCGGTGTTGGCTCTCCTGCCAACCCACAACAGTTATGATTATTATTATTGTTATTGGTGTTGTTGTTGTTGTTGTACTCCTAGGTTATTGAGCTTCAGGTGAGATAAATAATTCTGAAGTGAGGGTCTAGTCATCCCTTGTGGTATTAAACTGTTTCTCAAACAATGAATGAACTGCTGTTTGTAGCGTATATAGAAAAATATCTGCGATTAACTTCTTCGTCAAAAATAGACAGGAATACCAAAATGGTGGAAGCTCCATTGGATTTTTAAAATGTTCGGAACTAATTGTAACACTTATGTCGACCAGGAGCAAGTTTATTTTAAGTAACGGTGTACCTGCAGTTTATGAAGTGTGCATTCTGTGTTTATAACATTAACTGTCTAACAGAACATTTAGTCCCACCACGGGAAAAGCCAAATATAACACTATACACGTCACGTGTTTATATCAACCTACAGTGTATTACCAATTATGGTATTACGACGCAGTTTATATTGCCCTCTGGGAGGATTTTAGTAAATATACCGTGAGTTACCTAACGGATTTGGCTTATCGAACCTGAATTTAGTGCTACACAAGAAAGCAGAAAGCTAAAGATTGAAATTTGGGAAGTTTTTTAAGTAACCAAGTTTGAATTAAAACAAATCGTACAGCATGGAGGTTTTCATAAATGCAGTACTTGAACCGTATCATCTTCACCTTTGCCTAGGTGTGGTGTGTCGTCTTCCGGAGCCTTGGCTTTGCTCTGCCGCGATTGGTCCGTTTGCTTTCAAATTTCGGAGGGCGCTGCGTTCTAGAGAGAGACCTGCTGACGACGAGAGTATTGAGTGCTGCTGCCGGAGTGAGACGGGGAGTTAGTTTCCGGTTGTGTGGCACCGCTATGTTGCGGGAAAGGTGGTATGACTTCCTGTGAACGCACGTGATTGCTACGAGCGTGTGTACTCGGGACGGCGGCAGTCGTTCTGGACGAGCTGTGTGACAAGGAACCTCGGCGTGGCAACTGTTGACGCGGCGTGTCCGCGTTGCTATGGCGGAACTGGGCGATTGACATAACTCGAGTTGGTGCTGGTTGCAACCTGTCGCCGAATGCTTGTCTGCCTTCTGGACTAACGGTGAGAATTTCTTGACTTGATGTGTTTCACTCAATTTCTTCCCGTGTCGTCTTGTGTATTTTGCTCCAATGTCGTGCGCCATGGTGTTTCGCAATTTTAGTAGGCTCAGGCGTGCCCGAAATCCTGGTTCAATGATCTGTTGTTATATTGTAAAGTGTAACTACCACTAGAAAAGAGTGTTAACTCTCTGTGCCTTAACAACTGAACCTAAAATATTGTCTGTGGTTGAGATTTTATTCTGACCCAAGTGCAATAACGATCTTGTATTTTACAATTTGAGTGATATTATTATTTAGTACTGGCTGTCACATTTACTAAGTCGAAGATTTATTAAGGCCTGTGGGCGTCATTAACAGTTCCTGCGTAGATAGGCGTTAATTTTGAACCATGAGTTTCAATGTTTAGTAATTTTTATTTTATGTGTCGTAGAGAGTTTCTGTCATGCCCTATGTGGACTATTCGCCACGTTGGTGAAGTTTCTAGTTGTTCTGCTGGTCTGCACCATATTGGTAAAGCAGGCAGTCCTAGCACAGTGGTGAGGAGCACGGGCTGGTTTTAAGTGCTGAATCACTAACTTCAGCCATTTTCAAATTTTTATTACTACTGATATTCAGGCCCTTCAGACCGAGTGGCGACGTCACTACCCCTTTTTTGGTAATTAATTTTATCTTGTTAGCTTGTTTCATTATAAAAGACACCTTTGGTATATGAATTTGTCGTTTGGCCTTTACTGCTCCTTTGGACGAAGTAAATTAACTGTTGGTTTTACATTCTTGTAGCATTATCAAAACAGCATTTGTGGTTATATTTGATTGGCCTTTCTGGCCGAATGATTGAAGCCATTCCTTTCAGTAACTTATTGTATAGGTCAATAATTAATCAAAAGTGTTGGGCCCTTCAGACCGTGATTATCTTGAATCTTAAGATTGTCATTCTGACATTACAGTTATGAATGTTCAACGGCCCTTCAGGCCTGGAGTTTAAAAATTTTATTATATATATATATATATATATATATATATATATATATATATATATATATATATATATATATATATATATATATATATATATATATGTTTGTACCAGTGAACAAGTGTTTTTTACTGTTTAATAAAATTAAATTGTGTTTGAAACTGTAACCTCATTTGGGTCTACGCTTTCACTCCCTGAAGTCTTTGAGCTCTGCTTATCTTATGTTTTGGTTACGTTTTCCCATACCATGACGTATCAATACTAACTACCCCCCTTGATTTTAATTGAAACCGAAGTATCTCTAGATATCTTTTTTTAGCATTCAGTATTATGCAAATAAACAACCACTAATTTTTCACCAGATTTTAACACAGAAGATACTTGGATATCAGTATTTATGTTGAGTGGATCCTGAGAGGTATCATGAGAGGAACGACATCAAGAATCGGACACAAGTTTCACATAATTTTCCTGATTATTGCAAATTAAACAACATTTAAATGTACTGGTTCATATTTTGACAAAGTTCTGACCTATTATAAATTCCGAAGTGATAGTGCGATATCGGTGGTGAGTACATAACGGCTACTGGTCTCTCCTCTGGATGTAAATGACTCTATTATCTTCTTCTTCGCGACGACATTTCCAACATTAGAGCCTTTTCCATTAACAGAGCACCATTTTATAGCCGTACACACATCCGAGGCCTTTCCATATTAACCCAGGTACTAGATGCCACCCTCGTCACCTGCGCAGTTCACTCTATTGCTGCTCAGACAAAGCTATCCAGTAGGTAGCTCCGACTGACTGTGTTCTCTCACTTGGCGTCCAGACTCAGCGTCACATCCACCTTTTCCTAGCACGCCAACTCACTTCCATTGCAGATGTCACGTACTGTGGCTTTTCATTTCATACAATACATGTCCGTAGGTATGAACCAGCTTATACATAGTTGCAAGCAAACATATTTAATAAAATTCCAACATATAAGCACATTAATAAGTCAAAATAAAATAACCATGATTAAATACAACTTTTCTCCAATTAATATAGCGAATATAAATGGTAAAGAGATAACATATTACACAACTTTCTACTTCATTACAATAGGTCCAAGACATTACATAGTAAAAAAATACATACTTGACACTAAACAGAATTAATCAGTAGAAAATATTTACAGTATTAATTATGGTGTTACATGTTGTTTGAACTCGTTGATGTATGACAAGAAAATTAGAGTTTTGTAAAGTTTATATGACAAAAACAAAAGAATATGTTGAAATTTTAAATTATAATGATTTTTTGTCTAAAATAAAAGGAGTACTAAAAGTTAAAGTAAGAGTAAAATTTGGAAGTTTTATTTATCGATTATACCAAGTGAAATTGTTGAGGCAGGAAGTTTAAGTTCAAAAATGTAAAGATCAAATAATAGGAAAGTGAAAACCTTAATTATTTAAAACCTAAAACCATATATGTGAAGTTGTATAAGCTTTTGCTACAGTATCCGTAGTTTATTATAAAATATAGTTTTGTAGTATTACAGTGCAAGATTGTGTAAATATTATTGTCAACCATACCTGCATTACAGGTGATTAAAAGTACAAGTACATGTAAATCTTTAATGAACAGATCTGCGGTAGTACTGTTAGAAGTGAAGTTATGCCCATTTTTAAAGATAGTGCAGTTTTGGTAGCCATCATGAATGGTTCCTTATTAAGTTAATTAAGCACAGTGTTGCATTTTATTACCTTGCAAAGTAATTTAAGTGAATGATTAGCTTTTAGAGATAGTTTTTACTTTTTGAATAATTAAAGAACCTTGGCTAGTGAAACTATACCAGTTTATGGGTCCCCACCGTATTGTCCTCCTATTAAGAAAGAAAATGAGCTATTACTATTACTAAGGAAAACTAGTATGTGCAGAGGAGCTTAAGCAGTGTATTTAAGATGCTATTCGTCTTTATTTGTGTTATTCATGTGAGTGAGATAGAAGCCCCTCACGTCCAGATTTAGTTCTGCACTTCATGCAGTGTCGTTTCAATATTTTGATTCTGGCCGTCATTAGTGTGAGCTCGGTGTAATTTTCTCCCCATAATTTACTGGTGTGTGTGTTATTGGTAACTGCTGCTGCACAGAGTACTGAGTGCACTGTGTCAGTTTGTGTTCTGTTTGCTATTCAAAGGGAAATCACAACAAAAGTAATTTCAATAACTAATATTCAATTTCTTCAAGTATGTATTTCCAAGTAAATGTGCCTAATTAGACTAACGACCGTTCATTTTTTTCGTTCACTTATAATTTTACCACTTCAGTTAACTCCCAAGGTTAAGGCCCGTTTGGTTTTACTGTCAATTTCACAAAATTCGCAGTTATAGTTCTATACCATTTTCCATCAGATACCAGCACAGTCGAAATTTGAAATGCTCTCAGAGGGTAATATTAGCGTATTTCACGGCACCTTAGTGTTATACGCACACTATGTGACCAAAAGTATCCGGATACCTGGATGAAAATGACTTACAAGTACGTGGCGCCCTCCATCGCTGGTGTTGGAATTAAGTATGGTGTTGGCCCACCCTTAGCGTTGATGACAGGTTCCATTCTCGCAGGCATACGTTCTATTGGGCGCTGGAAGGTTTCTTGGGGAATGGCAGCCCATTCTTCACGGAGTGCTGCACTCAGGAGAGGTATCGATGTCGATCGGTGAGGCCTGGCCCGAAGTCGGCGTTCCAGAAGATCCCTACGATGTTCTATATGATTCAGGTCAAGACTTTGTGCAGGGATGTTATTGTCGTATAACCACTTCTCCAGAGGCTGTGCACTATGAACAGGTGCTCGATCGTGTTGAAAGACGCACTCGCGATCTCCAAATTGCTCTTCAACAGTGGGAAGCAAGAAGGTGCTTAAAACATCAATGTAGGCCTGTGCTGTGATAGTGCCATGCAAAAAACAACGGGTGCAAGCTCCCTCCATGAAAAACACGACCACACCATAACACCAAGGCCTCCGAATTTTATTATTGACGCTACACACGCTGGCAGATGACGTTCACCGGGCATTCACCATATGCACAATCTGTCACCGGATCGGCACATTGTGTACCGTGATTCGTCACTCCTAACAACGTTCTTCCACTGTTCAACCGTCCAATATTTACCTTTCTTACACCAAGCTTGGTGTCGTTTGGCATCTACTGGCGTGATGTGTGGCTTATGAGCAGCCGCTCGACCATTAAATCCAAGTTTTCTTACCCTCCGCCTAACTGTCACGGTACTTGCCGTGGGTCTTGATGCAGTTTGGAATTTCTTTGTGATGCTCTGGATAGATGTATTCCTATTACACATTACGACCCTCTCTGTCGGTAGTCTCTATCAGTCAACAGAGGAAGTCGGCCTGTACGCTTTTGTGCTGTACGTGTCCCTTCACGTTTCCACTTCGCTATCACATCTGAAACAGTGGATCTAGGGCTGTTTGCTGCTTGCGTATAGACATATGACGCAAGTGACACCCGATCACCTGACCACGTTCCTAAGTCCGTGAGTTCCATGGAGTGCCCCATTCTGCTCTCTCACGATGTCTAATGACTGCTGGGGCCGCTGATATGGAGTACCTGGCAGTAGGTGGCAACACAATGCACCTAATGTGGAAAACGAATGTTTTTGGGGGTGTCCGGATACTTTTGATCAGGTAGTGTATTTTTTCCCTTGACTGAACTAGAGGTTCAGTTATTAGGGAATAGTGTTATACAATCAGGTGCCAATACTGATGATCAGTTAAGGACCACTATGGCTAGTGAGGACAAGGTTATATTAATTATCCCACACATGGAGGCGTTTAAACAATCTTCCCACCCTCTCATGTAATGTGTGAAAGCCCTAATAACTTGTACATTAGGGGTGTACCCTTTGCAATCTATTGCACGGTGGTTGGTCCAGAGTCGATGTAGATGTGGAACTTAATACATGGAGCTATACAATGCGCAATAAAATCGACTAGAATAAGACTAATATAATAATACTAGAATAATTTTAATGAGAAATCGGCTGTTGTAAGACCTTAATAATATACATAGAAGAAAAATATCGTACCAGTGAACAGAGGAGGCATAGACTCAGTGAATGAGCTTCTATACTGATATCAACTGAACACAGTTACTCGATGGACAAGAAAACAGAAACAGTAGAATACCAATGAAGTGGATGCACTTGTGCCAAATGAAATATAGTTTTCTAAACTAAGCTTCCGGTCTCTATGAACAAGCGCTTATAATGAGTGTGCATAAATAGTTCTCATCTACAACGGTTTCACAGGCAATTTCAGCGGAAATGAGAAAAAAACAAAAACCTAGGGTTGCTCAGTGAGTAATAGAGGAGAGCTGCATATCGGGCAGTAAAACAAATAAATTAAATCAGGGAACAGACTCTAGTGGAAGACGTAATTATGACCGCACTTATGATGAAAAGGAGATGGGTAGGACATTATAATTACACAAATCTAAAGGCTGTCAATCCGGAAAATATCTAGGAATTGCAATTACGAACAACTTTAATTGGACCTAATACATAGATAATGTTGTGGGTAAGGCAAACCAAACATTGCGTTTTATTAGAGGAAAGCTTAGGAACTGCAGTAGGTCTACTAACGACACTGCCAACAGTACGCTTCTCAGTCCTCTGCTGGAGTACCGCTGTTCAGTATGGGATCCTTACCAGTTGGCACAGACGGACGGCGTCGAAAAGAAGGTTTCCTCGATTTGTGTTACTACGAAATACGGGAGATAGTGCCACGGATATGATAAACGATTTGGGGTAGCAGTCATTAGACCAAAGGCGTTTTCCATTGTGGCGAGAGCTTTTCACGAAACTTCAGTCTTCAACTTTCTCCTGTAAGTGCGAAATATTTTGTTGGCGTCCACCTAGATAGGAAGAAATCACCACTGTAATAAAATAAGAGCTATGGCGAGACGCATGGAGAAAATGAAATGTTTGTTTTTCTGTCGCTCTGTTAGAGAGTGGAATGGTAGAGAAACAGTGTAAAAGTGGTTCGATGAACACACTGCCAGGAACTGAAGTGTGAACTGGAGAGTTGTCCCGTAGATATAGATGAATGGGTGGCATATGAATCAATAATATCCTTGATCAAATTTTCTCTAACTTCCAGTCGAGCCAAGTGATTAAACATCCATGAGCTTTCAGCCTATCGAACAGCGCTCTACAGAGCATGGAAAAGTGTCTTCCCCTATGGTGCAATGAGAAATCAGCAGTAGCAGAATATGTTCTGGAAAACAGACACTAAACTGCACATAATGTGATATCTGTTATTAAAAGAACAAACGATCCCAGGAATAGCGTTATAAAAGACATGAAATGTATTCGCAGTTACGAATATGGATAACCATCAGCTGCATAATGGAATGACGGCAATGAAAATTTGTGACGATACGGGACACGAACCTGGATTTCCCGCTTAACGAGAGTGGTCGCCTTACAGTTAAGCTATCTGAGCACACTTCATAGTTAGATCCAAATTTCCATATGTCGTCAGCCATTCTGATGATTGTCCATATTAGCAACTAAGAATACATATGAGGTCTTTCATAAGGGCTATGGTCACCGTATTGCATCATAAAAGAAGTGATCCAGATGAAAATTTCAGACAATGACCTCAATAAAACGAGAAGTACAGCTTGTTACCCGGCCGTCAGCAGTCTGAAGCTGGTGAAGTGGGCCTGCATCGAAAACGTTTCCTAACGTGTTATTGGACTGGTCGACAGTGACGTTACAGACCGTAGGGCAGCTACATAAGAGCGGCAGTAGCAATAACACAACCATCAGCACTTGACAACAGCCAAGGAACATTCAGATATTTAAGCACTTGACGCCGCTGAAAGCTTGAGAAAATTTTGTGGGTTTATAAAGACAGGCAACAGTGCGTTCCTACAAAAGAAAGTTCTTATTTGGAGTCCGAAAGACAACAGTGAAACGTTGGAGAATGAAGATGGGTGGACAACATTAGAAAACATACAGAGCAATGTGGGTGCGTCTGTCTGATGCAAGTAATGTCTTTACCCAAAAATTATAGTTGTTACTATTGTTGTTAATCGTGATCATGATAATGACAATCATATTATGTCAATTATATTTCCTGGTTTTCTTTGTTTCTGAAGTTTATCTGCCATTTGCTATTCAGTAACAACGCAGTTATCAACACTTACGATACATCTACAGTCTTTGACGTTACCATTTGCAACCTATTTTGTCTTTCAGAGCACTGAAGATGATGTAGAAACAGTTTCATGTGAAAGAAACAGCGTTTATAGATTTCGTAGGCTGGCAATGCAAGAGTAGGCCAGTGAGCACTACCAATCGTCTTCAACGACAGCAACGCAACTTAATATCATCCAGAATTGGTCGAAATGAAACGAAGAAGCGTCCAATGTCTTCAGTCCACATTAACGAAGGAACTCATTCTCTCATTCAGTGACTCAATTGTTAACTGGTCCGCCGCTCGTGGTCTCGCGGTAGCGTTCTCGCTTCCCGAGCACGGGGTCCCGGGTTCGATTCCCGGCGGGGTCAGGGATTTTCGCCTGCCTCGAGATGACTGGGTGTTTGTGTTGTCCTCATCATTTCATCATCATCCAGGAAAGTGGCGAAATTGGACTGAGCAAAGACTGGGTAATTATACGGGCGCTGATAACCACGCAGTTGAGCGCCCCACAAACCAAACATCATCATCATCATCATCAATTGTTAACTGGTTAGTTTTCTTTTCGATGTGTTGATAGTGCATTTTTTGTCCTTATTACAGTTAATTTTTCTGGTCTATTTCCCAACGTCCATGTTGAGTGTGCTGATCTCTTGTGATTTAAGGAAGGTGTCTCTGAACTCGTTTGATTTCTGTGGTCATTCTGATGTGATGAGAATTTCAAATTCTGCAGGAGTATTCAACTATTGGTTACAAGGGCACAGTGTGAGCGATTCCTTCTGTAGATGTGCTCATGTACTTCCCAGAAATATTTAGAAAATCAGAATCTTTTTTGTGTACTTCTTTTGCAAACGCAGTTGAAAAAAGAGAACAGTTGCTTAATGCTCATAGTCAAGTAACACAATTATTTTTTTAGTACTTAATGATACTTATCTTAATAGCTGTACACTGCTGTGACCGACACGATCACACATGGAATTATGTATACAAAAAGATCTTGATTTCCAAAGTAAACACAGAAGCAGCCGAAGACAATGAGCTGTTTGATATTTCAAGCCTGTATACCTCCCACTCCAAATGTACTAAGAGCAGTCACTACACACTGTCGATTGGACACAAATAAGCATTCTGATTACACAAGTCTGACAGAGTGATGACGCGATATCTGTCCGCTGGAAGCAGAAGCAGACTCGCTCTGAACATCGTATGGAACCGCCGTGCTTGTCCCTTGTGGCCGTACTTCGCAACCGCTGAGTGGTAGCGGCGCCTCCCAACTCCTTGGAAATGTGGCCCGCGTCATCTTTGCAGTGATTGAAGCTGGTGTGACGTCATCGATGACCGACCACGCCGCGGTCTTCCTGACCACACACTTCACGTGTCCATCACATTTCACACCGAATGTATTTCCTATATTCTATAGACCTTCCTGATGTGGAGTAGCTCCATTGCTTTAATGTGCAACCACAGAGAAGGTGGAGAGGTGACGTGATTCCTGAAGTGGGACAGCAGCATTTTTGGTAGTTGCATGAGAAACCATATAGATGATAGACTAATGCGGTCTTGTAACTTGGTAAGTAGGCTGTTTAGGTTTTTATGTTAGCGCCATGTAGCGCTCTTAATGAAAAACACTGACTGTGTTGTGTGCAATCTGTGGCTGGTTGGCATTGTTGGAATATTCGCTACTGTAGTGTTAGGCAGTTGGATGTGAACAGTGCGTAGCGTTGCGCAGTTAGAGGTGAGCCTCCTGCAGTGGTGGATGTGGGGAGAGAGATGGCAGAATTTTGATAGCGGACGATCTGGTTGTGTGTCCGCCAGAAAAAAGCAAATTTGTAAGACTGGATATCATGAACTGATATATATATATATATATATATATATATATATATATACACTCCTGGAAATGGAAAAAAGAACACATTGACACCGATGTGTCAGACGCACCATACTTGCTCCGGACACTGCGAGAGGGCTGTACAAGCAATGATCACACGCGCGGCACAGCGGACACACCAGGAACCGCGGTGTTGGCCGTCGAATGGCGCTAGCTGCGCAGCATTTGTGCACCGCCGCCGTCAGTGTCAGCCAGTTTGCCGTGGCATACGGAGCTCCATCGCAGTCTTTAACACTGGTAACATGCCGCGACAGCGTGGACGTGAACCGTATGTGCAGTTGACGGACTTTGAGCGAGGGCGTATAGTGGGCATGCGGGAGGCCGGGTGGACGTACCGCCGAATTGCTCAACACGTGGGGCGTGAGGTCTCCACAGTACATCGATGTTGTTGCCAGTGGTCGGCGGAAGGTGCACGTGCCCGTCGACCTGGCACCGGACCGCAGCGACGCACGGATGCACGCCAAGACCGTAGGATCCTACGCAGTGCCGTAGGGGACCGCACCGCCACTTCCCAGCAAATTAGGGACACTGTTGCTCCTGGGGTATCGGCGAGTACCATTCGCAACCGTCTCCATGAAGCTGGGCTACGGTCCCGCACACCGTTAGGCCGTCTTCCGCTCACGCCCCAATATCGTGCAGCCCGCCTCCAGTGGTGTCGCGACAGGCGTGAATGGAGGGACGAATGGAGACGTATCGTCTTCAGCGATGAGAGTCGCTTCTGCCTTGGTGCCAACGATGGTCGTATGCGTGTTTGGCGCCGTGCAGGTGAGCGCCACAATCAGGACTGCATACGACCGAGGCACACAGGGCCAACACCCGGCATCATGGTGTAGGGAGCGATCTCCTACACTGGCCGTACACCACTGGTGATCGTCGAGGGGACACTGAATAGTGCACGGTACATCCAAACCGTCTTCGAACCCATCGTTCTACCATTCCTAGACCGGCAAGGGAACTTGCTGTTCCAACAGGACAATGCACGTCCGCATGTATCCCGTGCCACCCAACGTGCTCTAGAAGGTGTAAGTCAACTACCCTGGCCAGCAAGATCTCCGGATCTGTCCCCCAATGAGCATGTTTGGGACTGGATGAAGCGTCGTCTCACGCGGTCTGCACGTCCAGCACGAACGCTGGTCCAACTGAGGCGCCAGGTGGAAATGGCATGGCAAGCCGTTCCACAGGACTACATCCAGCATCTCTACGATCGTCTCCATGGGAGAATAGCAGCCTGCATTGCTGCGAAAGGTGGATATACACTGTACTAGTGCCGACATTGTGCATGCTCTGTTGCCTGTGTCTATGTGCCTGTGGTTCTGTCAGTGTGATCATGTGATGTATCTGGCCCCAGGAATGTGTCAATAAAGTTTCCCCTTCCTGGGACAATGAATTCTCGGTGTTCTTATTTCAATTTCCAGGAGTATATATATATATATATATATATATATATATATATATATATATATATATATAATCAGTTCATGATATCCAGTCTTACAAATTTCCTTACAAATATAGACATGTATATATACATATATAATGACTTTTGAACATTATTCAGGTAAATACTTTGTTTGTTTTCTATCAAGATCTTTCATCTGATAACTATGCCTATCAGTAGTTAGTGCCTTCAGTAGTTCGAATCTTATATTTACCTGGCAGTATTGGCGCTTGCTTTATGGCAGTAGTTAGAGTAACGAAGATTTTTGCGAGGTACGTGATTCACGAAAGGTATAGATTATTGTTAGTCAGGCCCATTCTTCGAACTAAGGGAGATCTCCAAGAAGTAAAGAAAGTTTTGTTTGCAAATCAAATACGATAAATACTGCAGTAAAACAAACCCTGTCCTTTCCTTTTGTGTTATCCCTCTATGTGTTTGTGTACCCTTGTGTAGTTGTGTTGCCCGCATCTCGTGGTCGTGCGGTTGCGTTCTCGCTTCCCACGCACGGGTTCCCGGGTTCGATTCCCGGTGGGGTCAGGGATTTTCTGTGCCTCATGATGGCTGGGTGTTGTGTGCTGTCCTTAGGTTAGTTAGGTTTAAGTGGTTCTAAGTTCTAGGGGACTTATGACCACAGCAGTTGAGTCCCATAGTGCACAGAGCCATTTGAACCATTTTGTAGTTGTGTTCTCCCTGTCTTTATATGTTTATATGATAAGAGTTACGTTGTAGAATTCTTCTAATACTATGTTATTTACTTTGTAAAGATGTTTAGACATTATTTATTCAGTTCCTTTTTGATGCTCATGTGTGAAGTTTATGTTTCGAAAGCTCTTCTCATCATTTTATTTATTTATTTATGTCATAATTCCTGTAACACTGATGTATATGTTTGCTTCTATTCTTTTGTAAATCCTGTATTACTACAAATGTTATCTGTTATGTTATGTTCTTTAATGATGTATTTTGTACCTTTGTAATTGTATTCTCATGTCGTAAATTTGTAATTGTATAGACACCAGTACTTTAAAATAACTATTTTCATTTCGCTACACACATTTCGGTTGGTCATAGTATATGCACAGTATGTGAGAAAAAGAAGGACTGTTAGTGCTGACACGTGTGTTGATAATTCAGCAAGGGACTGGTTAACAGCACTGCTGGTTCTAAGGACAATCCAAGAAGTCTGTGAGTGCACAAGTGGTAGTTTATGGACTTGCTATATTATCCGCAAGACTCTTCGATGGTGATTGTGCACCCGCACAGTCGCAACAGATGGCTGCTGGCCATCTATACAAGGACTACAGTGGGTCTACACCTTTGATGGCCCACCAATACCATAATCTCTACCAGGACTACAGTGGTTCTGCTCTGTGATGACCTACCTACCAATATTCTTCAAAACTTCCACTGACTCTGCTGTGGGTTTGCTCTGTTGTGGCCCATTTCCTGTCTGCATGACAAGAGTCAGCACTGTATTTCCGTTGGAAGGACAGCATTACTTCTTCAAGACTGCATTGATATCCACTACTTCAGTGTCCATTCTCTTTTACTGATCAGAATTTGTGCACTGCAATTACTACTGTGATGAATGATCAGTACTGTCTTTATGGACTGTGAGAAAACTTTTGCTGTTGACCAACATTGTATCGAAAAGTGTGTGCATTTGATACATTTGTTAGCTTTCATACAAAAAAAATTTAACAAATATGTATTAACCAATACCCAAAACAATTTATAAAATTTTTAATGGGGAGCATGGGGACTATGTAAGTAGGCTGTTTAGGTTTTTATGTTGGTAACGCCACGTACCGCTCTTTATAAAAATCACTGACTGCAGTGTGCAATCTGTGGCTGGTTTGCGTTGTTGGAATATTTGCTAGTGTAGTGTTGGGCAGTTGGATGTATACAGTGCGTAGCGTTGTGCAGTTGGAGGTGAGCCACCAGCAGTGGTGAATGTGGGGAGAGAGATGGCAGAATTTTGAGAGCGGACGATCTGGACGTGTGTCCACCAGAAAAAGGAAATCTGTAAGACTGGATGTCATGAACTGATACACATGTATTATGACTTTTGAACATATTAAGGTAAATACATTGTTTGTTCTCTATAAAATCTTTCATTTGCGAACTATGCCTATCAGTAGTTAGTGCCTTCAGTAGTTAGAATCTTTTATTTAGCTGGCAGTATTGGCGCTTGCTGTATTGCTGTGGTTCGAGTAACGAAGATTTTTGTGAAGTAAGTGATTCATAAAAGGTATAGATTATTGTTAGTCAGGCCTATTCTTTTGTGGGCATTATTGAAAGTCAGATTGCGTTGCGCTAATAATATTGTGTGTCAGTTTAGTGTTGATCAGAATAAGTAAAGAGAGAAATGTCTGAGTACGTTCAGTTTTGCTCAGCTGTTTGAAAACCAGATAACGTGTTGGGCGCAGGATACCAGGTGCCATGAAACCCAGGCCCATAATAATTAAATTTGTGTCATACCGGAAAAGAGCTGAAGTGTTTGCTCAGAAAAGAAAACTCGCCAAGAGTGGGGTTACTCTGAAGGAAGATCTGACGCGCGAAAGACTAAAAGTTTTGAACGCTGCGATTACACAGTTCGGCCTTCAAAATGTATGGACCCAGGATGGCAGGATCTTAGTCAAGACGGAAGGAGTGAGGAAAACGGTGACGAACATGCTCGAACTGAAAGACTGAGCGAAATCTCGCGAGACACAGAGACTCATATTGTAGTCTGTCTAATATAAGTTAATTTTTATTCTTTCTTTTCATTTTTTAACGTAAATATTGCTTCGTTATTTCTATAAGTACCGTATGTACTCTATTTAAAATAAGTCAATTGTTTCACATAAATATTGCTTCTTTATTTGTCTATCATAAGTGCTCATGTATATTCATATTGTCAGTCAAACGGGAATTAACATTCTCCATTAACAGGAATCTCCTTAAAACCGCCTTTCTATATCTGTTATTTTAATCCTCGTCACTACCACTACCACTACTATTATCTTTCTCGTAACCACCACTGCCACTTTCCATCTTTCTTTTCGCTCCCTTCTCCGATACCTCGAGGCTGTCTTTCACCTTTAGCCCACAGACGCTTGAGTCAGCCACGACCTTTGGCACACCTGTAAATATGTCTTCCCCGCGAACTCCAGCGTTTGTCCTTCTTCTGGCCAGCAGGTAAACGGAGCGCGCTCGGTCCTACAGGCGGCCACAATGGGACGGACCCGTTCCAACGGCGGGCTCTTTGTGGCCCACGCGAACGTGCAGTCGCTAACGGTTCACTTCGACGAGTTCTGTGACCTGTTCTGCCAATCGCTGTTCCATATTATCCTCGTCACTGAAACTTGGTTGAAACCAACCATTTCTTCCGACTCTATCCGAATCACCGGTTACTCTCTCCTAAGGGCAGATCGTGAAACATGACGCGGGGGTGGTGTGGGTGCCTATGTTCGCTCTGATCTGACACCTACTATACTATGCACATCGGATGCAAAGGGCGAAGGAGAAGCAGAGTTCTTGTTTTTCGAAATAAATACATCAAATCAGAAACTGCTAATTGGAGTAATCTATAAACCTCCAAATGTCGGTGCCATGTCCTTCTTTCAGTCTGCCCTGTCCTCGCTCGTGACACAGTATGAACACATAATCATTATGGGCGACACAAACATCGACTTACAGTTAAAATCTCCCTCTGCAGAAAACTCGTGACACAGTACGAACACATAATCATTATGGGCGACACAAACATCGACTTACAGTTAAAATCTCCCTCTGCAGAAAAACTAAGGAGACTGTTCCACTCCAATGATATGAGTTTAACACCGCTGGACCCAACTCATCACACGCCACACAGCCATACATTCATAGATATAATAGCAACAAAGCGACCAGATAAAATAATTCGCGCCAATCAGACTTCCGCTCCGGGACTCTCTGCTCATGACATGATATTCTTAAATTACTCAATGCATACTACCAAAGAAAAATCTCACCCGGTAATCTACAGAAACCTAAAAAATGTTAACCATGACGCTCTTCAAAAGGATTTCTCAGACATCCCTTGGCATGATATAAGCAATGAACCGACTTTAGACGGAAAAATTCGGGAATTATGTCGCAAAATTATTGCACTGTATGAAAAACATGCTCCTCAACGCACTGTCAAGGTAGAGAGAGCTCCCGCTCCGTGGCTCACCACTGCATTACGCCAGTTAATGAAAAACTTGATGCTGCACATAGGGCCTTCAAGCGTAACCCAACTCCTGAGGCGTACGAAGCTTATAGGAAACTCCGAAACAGAACCAAGCAAAGCGTGAGGAATGCCAAAATCAGACATGCCCGTTCTGTCGTATGCGGCATATCAAAACCTGCTGCACTGTGGAAAAAGCTGCGCAGTTTCGGTATAGGGAAGCGAAGATCTGATGCTGTTTATCAAGCGTCTGCAGAAGGATTAAACGATTTCTTCTCAACAGCTGAAAACTGCCATGCAGCGACATATTACCAGCCCCAAGATATCAGTCTCTCGAGAGACAAGTTTTTCCTAAAACGTGTCACTACCGGCACAGTACACAAGGCAATTATGCGAATCTCTTCCCAGGCAGTAGGAAATGATGGAGTGAGCATTGGCATGATTAAGAATGTCGTAGACACTATTATTCCAGTTATCATAGACATCTTCAACCTGTCTCTTGTCAGTAGTACATATCCTACTGAGTGGAAGCAAAGTTTAATTCAACCTATACCCAAGACTGACAACCCTAAGTCGCCAGGTGACTACAGGCCGATCGGCATACTACCTGCAATATCTAAAGCCCTAGAATACATCGTCCACGAACAGCTGACGGATTACCTCAAAACTCATAACATCCATGACAAATATCAGTCAAGATTTCGAAAGCACCATAGTACAGCAACTGCATTAATCAAAGTAACTGATGACATTAAACATGCTATGGACAGACGTGAAGCTACCATCCTAACACTGCTTGACTTTAGCAAGGCTTTTGATACAGTTGACTTTGATATATTACTAATTAAAATGAAACAGCTGAATTTCTCAAACGCCGCAATACACTGGTTCGACAGCTACCTCAAAAACAGAAGTCAACAAGTCGTTTGTGGGTCGGAAAAGTCATGATGGAAAAACCTGCGCTCTGGAGTTCCTCAAGGCTCCGTCCTTGGTCCATTACTCTTCTCACTGTACATTAATGATATATCTTCAGTGATTCACTCCTGCAACTACCATCTATATGCTGACGACATCCAACTGTACATAACTGCAAGCCCCAAGAACATTGCTGACGCAGTAGCGAGTATGAACGCAGATCTTTGCTCTGTTTCTCGATGGGCACAGAACCTAGGTCTGAAACTAAACCCCAAGAAATCCCAGGTCATACTTATATCTCATCCAAAGTTAATCAGCCGGTACTTTCGCGAAACAGTCCCTCAAATACTCCTCAATGGTACCCAACTACCATACCAAAAAACAGTAAAAGACCTTGGAATAATCTTGGATGAACACCTAAACTGGGAAGAACAAACAGTCACAGCTTGCCGGAAATCGCTCTCCTCCTTCCATGCAATTCAAAAATTTAGAAAAATATTTCCAACCCATGTTAAACAAAAATTAGTCCAAACACTAGTCTTGCCTAACCTTTACTACTGTGATGTAGTTCAACACGGCACAAATAGTGAAAATTCGAGATGCCTCGAGCTAGTGATGAATGCTTGCGTTAGATACTTGTTCAATATACGGTTGTATGATCATATCAGTCCTTCATAGTCCCAGCTAGGTTGGATACGCCCACATAAGGCACGCGATCTCCACACGATGTGCTTACTTCATCGATTTCTTAGCCACTGGTGCCCCCAATACTTATCTTCTCACATTAAACACCTATCATCATTCCACAACCGCAATACCAGATCGGATACGTCTAACATCTTGGCTGTACCTTTACATAACACAGAATCTTTCTCCGTGTCATTCTCCATCTCAGCCATACGACTATGGAACGCGCTCCCCTGTGATCTGCGTCTTATCCAGAAGTACTCAACATTCAAGAGGGAACTCAAAACTTACATATTAGGGACGGTATAGCCACCATTGTTGTGCCCCTCTCATCTCTTTCTTTCTCCTCTCCATCATGGCTTCGAATTTTACCATTCTATTTCTCTTCCTCTAACCTATCTACCTCTTCTATATCTCTTTTACCCCATTCTATCGTCTTATGTCTCTGCTCGATGAGAATAACTCACAAGCTGCAAGAACATAACGAGAAAATTCCCAACTAGCAATAGGACTGACATTCATAAAAGAAAAATATGTTTACTTTCATATACATAGTCATTACTATTATTATTATTATTATTGATTCTTATAATTATTTCTTTGATTGTTATAATTATCATTGTGCTACTGTTATAATCTCTATTTCTTTTTTCTTTAACATTAATACTGTATAACACGTTATATGTCCTTAATGTTCTGTAGAAACTGTAACTCGTTCAATCTGAGTATGCCTGGTTAGGTGTAAGAGAGGGCCTGAAGGCCCTAATCTTGCCAGGTAAAATAAATGCATAAATAAATAAATAAATAAATAACGTCTGAGGTTTTAGCAGCTCAGTCATTTATAATTTTCCAAAGGGGACGTTTCAACTTCAGTCAATATGGCCTCACTGTGCCGGTATTGAGAGTGGCAAAAGCAAACGTCCGGTAGTTTCCCGAGTGCATGAATCTCTTCTGTATGGACCTCTGCACAGGCACTACTCTGGAGGACGTCGCCATCACGAAAAAGGAAACTGTCGTTCTGTATGTCAAAGCGTGGAATGTTAGACCCGTTAATTGAGTGGGCGGGTTAGAGAATTTAAAAAGGAAAGTTCATAGGTTTAAGTTGGATATAGTGGAAATCAGTGAGGTGCTATGGGAGGAAGGCTCAGTCTCTGGTGAGTAGAGGTAATCAAGGAGTAAACCTAATAATAAGAAAATAATGAAGTCCCACACTCCTTTACAGAGCGTAGGGGAACGACGCGGGAGACCCGCGCCCCCGTACCAGGCAAGGTCCAAGTGGAGATGGTTTGCCATTGCCTTCCTCCAACCGTAATCGGGATGAATGATGATGATGAAGACAGCACAACACCTACTCATCATCTCGAGGCAGGTGAAAATCCCTGATCCCGCCGGGGAACGAACCCGGGTCCCTGTGGTCCTGAAGCGAGAACGCTATCATGAGACCACGAGCTGCGGACAATAAGAAAATAACAGTATGATAAGTTACCACGAACGGCATACCGAATCGTAGCAACATACTGGAAAGGAATACAAGTTTATATGGTAATTTTCTGCACAACCGGTGAATAGATTGAAAAACTGTTTGTCGAGATAAAAGGAACTATTCAAATTGAGGGTAAAATTTAATTCTTGAAGGGATACTGGAAGCCGATAGTAGGAAAAGGCAGGTAAGGAAGAACACTAGGAGAATATGGACTGGGAGAAATGTATGATAAAGGAAGCCACCTGGTAGAAATTTTGCACAGATACAGTTTAATCATTGCTTATGTTTGGTTTAGGGTCAGGGAAAAAAGTTGTATACCTGAGAGAGACCTGAATACACTGGAAAGTTTGAGATCGATAATTTATGGTAGGACAGTGATTCTGAAACCAGATTTTAAACTGTACTACAGGTTGGGCCGAAAGTTACGAAAGGTCATATACTGAGAATAAGTTATTATTTACCATTAGTTTCCATTGACATTTCACAGACATAAAAGACCAGGATTGGTCAATCTCTCGTCGTTCCTCTGTCAGAACCTGAGACAAAAGAAAGAGGCAGATGTGGAATCTGACCATAATTCTTTGGTTATCAATTGTACATTAAAATTAAACGAAATGCAAAAAGGTAGGAAATTAAGGAGGTAAGTACATTACTAGAAGGAGGTAAGTACATTACTAGGAGGACAATATCCCCTCAGAGTTACTGAGATCATTTGGAGAGCCAACCATGACAAAACTAAACCAGATGGTATGTTGTAACTAACCGGTTACTACGGGTTATTACGTTATTATTGGGAATGTAAATGCCTATTGCTTGTGAAGTTAACTTGAGAAGATTAGGGTCGCCACCGACTCTAACCATACAACTAATCGAAGGTTTGGTCGAGTCGGAAAATAAATTAATTTGATCACAGACCAAAAATTCACAAAATTGCATACGTTGTGAGGTCGCTCACAGCGGATACAATGTAATTAATAGTATTGCCTGTGCACTGTTCACGACAATCAAACATTTAAAATAAAATAGAAAATGCATGAACACTTGTAAGTAGGCTGTTTATGTTTTCTCTATGTAAGTAGGCTGTTTATGTTTTCTCTATGTAAGTAGGCTGTTTATGTTTTCTTTATGTAAGTTTGATGTTTATGTTTTCTTATTGGGAACGTTACGTAGCGCTCTCTGTATGAAAATCACTGGCTGTGCTGTGTGCAGTATGTGGCTAGTTTGCATTGTTGCCTGCCATTGTTGTCATGAACTGCTATAGCTGGATGTGAACAGCAGATTGCGTTGGGCAGTTGGAGGTGAGCCGCCAGCAGTGGTGGACGTGGGGAGAGAGATGGCGGAGTTTTGATAATCTGTAAGACTGAATGTCAATTATGAATATTAAGGTAAATACATTGTTTGTTCTCTATTAATATCTTTCATTTGCTAACTATCCCTATCAGTAGTTAGTACCTTCAGTGGTTTGAATCTTTTATTTAGCTGGCAGTAGTGGCGCTCGCTGTTTTGCAGTAGCTTGAGTAGCGAAGATTTTTGTGAGGTAAGTGATTTGTAAAAGGTATAGGTTAAAGTTAGTCAGGGCCATTGTTTTGTAGGGGTTATTGAAAGTCAGATTGCGTTGCGCTAAATAATATTGTGTGTCAGGTTAAGCACAGGCTTGTATAATTGTTCTAAGTGGATGTTTCACATGTAAAATTGTTCAAAGGGGACGTTTCATATGTCGACCCTTAGCCTAGGATACCTCACTGGAATCTTCTGATTTTTTTCTTGTAGTTTGTGTATTTAGTGTAGCTTTTGTTTATTGCTAGCGCGTAATTGTAGAGAGAATCTCCTTTGTAGTTGCAGTCTTTCATTGTTGTACAGTAAAACAGTTGTGGCATGCATGTAGCTTTGCGCCAAGTATTTCGCTGCTGCAATTAACTAGATATTATTTTCAGTGCTATGTTAATGTCTCTTGTTTTTGCTATTCAAGTTGTGCTTTTCTGTGTTGTCGTGTGAAATATTGTGACAATAATGGCATGTGAAAAACGTAACACTAGGCTCCAAACTAAATTGAGAAATAATAGTGACGACGAGCGTAGCTTATCAGCACCACTGGGTAGTGAATTAACTAATATTCAAAGTAGTAATTTGGTAACTGTGCATAGGGAAATGGAGCGGGCGTCAGACAATGGCGTAGGCAGTGAAACAGGTAGTGAACAGGGAAGCATTGTCGATCGATCGGTCGGCAACAGCTCGCCTCAGGAATCCGAAATGATAGGACACAATTTTGCAAATACTGTAGATTCAGGTTTTGCGTCCTCACCGTTTTCTCAAATGAGTCAAGACACATTTTCCGCTTGTCAAAATGTGAATGTTGCCGGTGCAAATTCACTGCCGAAAAGCACTGAGGAACATGTTTCAGACACCAGTGCATTGTTATTACAGTTAATGCAACAAATGGGACAAAGGCTACAAAAGTTAGACACAACGCTTGAACAAAATCAGAAACAAATGGGACAGAATCTTCAAAAGTTAGACACAATGGAACAAAATCAGAGACAAACACAGCAAAAGCTTCAAAAGCTAGACACAATGGAACAAAATCAGAGACAAACACAGCAAAAGCTTCAAAAGTTAGACACAATGGAACAAAAGCTTCAAAAGTTAGACTCAGTGGAACATATGCTTGAACAAACACGTGAAGATTTAACTACTGAGTTACATAAAATAGAATCGAAATGTCAGAAAGTCTGTAATGACGTAAAAACACAAATTTGTGAGCATTTCCAACCTATTTTTTCGCGTCATGAGAATGTATTACAGAATCACGAAGCAGCCATAAAAGAACTGCAAACCATTGTTCATGAAAATCATGAGACCTTGTGGGCTAAAATTGACTCAGTTGCATCTACCGATTCGGTTACGCAACTGGCAAAAACTCAGGAAAACTTAAAGAACACAGTAGATTCGATTTCAACACAAATGGACACTCTGAAACTTGGTTCAGAAAAACACACTGAGGAAATGTGTTCACTATCGGAGAAAGTAGCTGAACTTTCGGATCAGGTCACTAACTTATCTACAAAGGTAGATGATGATCTGAATGACACAAGACCCGTAGCCTTCACTGACACAGAAGACTATGAACAAATAAGAAAATTCAAACAAAATCAAAATCAAATTAATACACAGTATAAAAGAGAAATCCGGGAAGTACAAGATCAGTTGACGCAGGTGATACAAGAATTACGTATTTCAGAGGACACTCGCGCCCCAATACTGGAAGAGGGACATAGAAATACGGAAAAGCCACAATATAATAACACAGAGCATTTCGGTAATTATGAAAGAAATTGGCAAGGTGCACCGAATTTTGAGATGGAACCGCCGACACGACGTAACAATGACCGATATGTGACTCGCCGACATGATCATTTTGACTATAAGCTGTTCATTACTACACGTAAATTCAAAACATTTAAGAATTCTGGCAACGACATTCATCCACAAGCATGGCTCCATCAATTCTCTCATTGTTTCCCTCCCAACTGGTCATTGGAGCACAGATTAGAATTTATGTGTGGCTACTTGGAGAATGAACCAGCTGTAAGAATGCGATCGGTCATTCACGATTGCCACAGTGAAGGAGAGTTTTACCATGCCTTCCTCTCAGCATATTGGTCTCAAGCCACACAAGACCGCGTAAAACATAGCATCATGATGATGAAACACTTTGAACAATCTGAATTTTCCACTCTTGTGAAATATTTTGAAGACATGTTGCACAAGAATCAGTACCTGTCAAACCCATACAGCCCCTCAGAACTCATCCGCATTTGCTTAATCAAACTGCCTGAACATTTACGACATATTATTTTAGCAGGACGTTGCAAAGACGACATTGAAGCTTTTCAGGGACTGTTGCAAGAATTAGAAATTGACACAGAAAGTCGCGGGATGCGAAAACAGGAAAACAATCACTACAGGTCACATCCGTCACAATTCCGTGACGACAGAAACGATAACTGGACGCGACGAGGCTATTCTCACCACACAAATCGTGACCAAAATAGACACCACCCGTATGACAACCGTTGGCAGAGTAATAGTTACAGGGAAAGATCACCTTTCCGCGGTAATGACTATCACAGAGACAATCAGAGAAACAGACAATATGGGAACCAAAACAATTATTATCAAGGGAGACAGAATAACTTTAGACGCAACGGTCCAGCACGCAGTTACGACTCAGGCAGAAATTCTCCACCACATGACAGACAAGAAAGAAACTATGTAAACTACCAACATGACGACAGACGATATGATCGTAACGACAGACCTGAACTGCATCAGAACTAGCGAGTTTTAAACAGAGCTGGGCCCTCTCGGCAAGGCGAATTTATGGAAGTTAGGCCTCCTAATCCCAGTAACGGCGCGCGCCAACAAAGAAACAGACAATGACTCGCACCGCAGGCAGCTGCGTGCGCCGGCTGGCTCCGAGAAAAATAACATTGACGCTAACCTTGAGCAAAATTCCCGTATTCTTTATGGACGAATACCGCATGATACTTGCATTCAAGTTGAAACTCTGCGTACTGAAAAGAGCAAAGGGTAAAAGATTGCACCACATTTCTCATGTAAAACCATTTATTGACAGATAATCTGCTTTTTAACTTAGTCTTTGCAATTTTCACTTCACGCTACTTGTACAATTTGTCCCACTGAGAAACTGTTAACATGCAACTATGTTTTAAAGTTAACTAACCATCCAGTCAAGAACATAGGTAACTTAGACAAGTAATTGCGAATGCATTGTTATTGCGAACAGACGACACAGTGTTGTTATTTATACATTCTTCCTTGTTAGTTGCACGATTACATAACGAATATACGGCTTACATACTTAGAACATATACCAGCACTGCTAATGAAATTTTCATGCAACATTTTGGTTTGCTTACGAGTGGATTCTGGATTTGAGGTGCTTTCTGTGAAATGCCAGATGACACAGTGGTTAGTTTATGTGACAGCTACACGATTTTATCACGACGCTGCTAATGCGTGACAATTTACAATGTTGCGTTTGCGGTGTATCTGTTTTATATCTGCACAGTTTTTTCTGAATTCTTCTATAAAGTGAGAGATGTTTTAGTGGTGACCTTTGTGCTATTGCTACAAGGAGACAGCCTTTTCGTAGGACTACAATACATTACAGCACAGTACGTTCTTCACCACGACAATAAGCGTAATAACTAAGAAATCTATACGCAAAGCATTTCACTTTGTTTATCATGAGGTAAGTACATTGACTTCTGCAGAACTTAGCTTTCGGAGGACAATAACTACGACACTTCCCAGAGATTATCTTACAGCAAGACGCATATTTAGCGCTACAGGACACGTATTTGAGTGATTAATTTTGTACTTAAGACATTTATTTTTAAAGATTTTTGAATTACAAAGAAAGTTTTTCGTGACACATTTCATTTCATTGCTGTAAGCTGTAATACCTGAGGATACAATTACAATAATCCTCAGGGGGGTACACGCCTACTTTGTGTATCATGTGTTTGGCAAGCACAAGGAGCCCTAGCTAATATGGTATTTGCTTATACAACTTTACACATCGGTACCATATTTCTCTAACACATAAATTACACAGCTATCTGGTCATTTAACTGAGAGAGACAAATCTTTTTTACTACGTCAGTGACAGATGTTTACGCAATTGCACAGTTGGGTAACTTGTCTGTACTGTGTGAACTGTTCATATTTTTTGGTACCATTGTGATACTATGAAAGCTTTGAATGATGTATTTGGTGTGAGATCATGATTTTTAAAGTACGTTTGAGGTAGATGACACTACTGAAATGAGCAGAGAATTTTCTTTAGATTTTGAAACAATTGCAGAAAGCTACGACGTTTTTGAGATTTGACTGAGGTGTTATGGTGTTATTTTTACGATGACTATGTGTATTATGCTGTTGCGGTATGTTTATGATCAATAAGCTGATGCTATATGAGTTATTTGAGTATGCTATGTATCTGTTATGATGAAATATTGAAGAAGTGTCGACGAATAAGGTAAGGAATAATGAGTAGTGGTTAGGGACTCTGGTTTGTGAAAAAGGTTGTTGGAAACCAAGAATCGTACTTTAAGAGTTATGAAATGTATGTAAATGCGTGAATGTATCACAATGCAAGCGAAAATATTTTGGACACTGTCATATCAATAGCATTTTGTTTCTACAGATTTGCAACGCTAATTCTTGACCTGTGAAATTTTGTATATGAGACTGTCACTGTAGCGGAAACTACTGTCGTAAATATTTCCGTAAGAAAGTTAAGTGACCACCTGCACATAATGTGACGTGGGCACCCAGGTGTGTCAGACACCTGGAGAACAAGCCTTTTCAGACGCTCAGGTAGAAAAGAAAGCCATTAGGGTGTGCCAGAGGCACAGGTGGAAGAGAAGGACAAAGAGAGGCCTACACCTCTGTTAATGACATTCCTTTGTAGAGGGCATCGCTAATGCGACACGCTCGCTACTTGAAAACATATGATTTTTGTAATGCGTTGTGGGCACACAGCTGTGTCAAACACCTGGAGAATAAGCCATTAGGATGTGCCTTTCATCGCTAATGCGACACCCTCGTTACTTAAAAATTTATGATATTTACTGAAATGCCTAACAAAATGACAAGAAATATTTTTACATCTGCACACCTGATTATGACAAGAGTCTTTGTACGAGAGTTGAGAGCAATTAACTTATGAAATGAAATGTCACATGACTACTGAATGACATTTTTATGCTTTGGTTTGCGTAATTGCTTATTTCATTTGATATCTGGTTTCCAGCTGTGTTGCAGCATTGCTTTTATAAAATGAGATGCATTTGCTAATGTGAACTCTTTCTGTCAACAGATCTATTAAATGATAATTTTGTAATCCACATTCTTTAAAAAAGGAGCACTTGGAAAGGAAAGAACAATAAGAAGTAACTAGTAACAGTAACACTTAATTTTCTTTTCAGGTACATGGTAATATTTTTTTACAATCAGTTGTTATGGTGCACCACTTCAATTACATAGACATTAAGATGTGAATATGCATTTCCCTTGTCTGCATTGTTGTTTTTACTGTAATATTTTTTCTGGTTGCGCTATGTCATGTTTAGGTATAAGTTGCTGCTGTTTGCCAGGCATAGTGTTATTGAATTTGACTTTTGCTAATTTATGCTGCTAGCTTTGCCAATTTGCATTTTTTGTCATTTCTGTTTGTGTTGATTTGTTGTGATGCTGCATTGCCTCGTCCCTTGGTATATATATCTGAGCTCAGTAGATTTAAGTTAGCTTAAGAGGGGGTAGACTATATAAGAAACTGACTATGGAGAATAGGTAAAGAATGCATTGCGAAGAAAGATTTGGGCCCCAATGAGTATTGTACAATCAGAAATAATTATTTTGAAAGAAATATGAATAGAATACAGGAAGGAGGTATAGGTAGGATTATCTTGGAAATAAATAATGAGGTAAGAAATATGTGAACATATAAATACAGAAAGCATGCTTGGATAGGATTTTTTTGGTGGAAGCAAAGGTTGAAATAAGACGAACGATCTATGAGATGAAGGGAGATCTCCAAGCAAAATACTGCAGTAAACCAAACCCTGTCCTTTCCTCTTTGCTGCCTTTTCCAAATATGTAATTGTGTGTTGTCCTTTCCTTTTGGTGTTATCCCACTATGTGTTTGTGTACCCTTGTGTATTTGTGTTTTTTTCCTGTCTTTATGTGTTTAGCTGATGAGAGCTATGTTGTAGAATTTTTCTAATATTCTGTTATTTACTTTGTAAAGATGCTTAGACATTATTTATTCTGTGTTGTTTTAATGCTCATGTGTGAAGTTGAATTTTTAAAAGTGATTCTGATCTTTTATGTATGTACTCATGTCATCATTCCTGTAACACTGATGTATATGTTTATTTCTATTGTTTTGTAAAGCCTGCACTACAAATATTATCTGTATTGTTATGTTTTTAATGATGTATTTTGTATCTTTGTAATTGTTTTCTTATGTTATATAATTGTAATTGACACCAGTTACTCAAATTAAGTAACTTGTAAGCATTCATTTCACTGCACACATTTCTGTTGGTCATAGTATATGGACAATATGTGAGAAGTAGGGACTGTTGGTGTTTGCACGTGTGTTACTAATTCAGCAAGGGACTGGATAACAGCATTGCTGGTTCTAAGGACAATTCCAAAAACTTTGTGAGTGCACAAGTGGTGGTTATGGACTTGCTCTATTATCCGCAAGACTCTTCAATGGTGATTGTGCACCTGCACAGTCGCAACAGATGGCTGCTGGCCATCTCTACAAGGACAACAGTGGGTCTGCTCCTCTGGTGGCCCACCAATACCATACTCTCTACCAGGACTACAGTGGGTCTGCTCTGTGATGACCTACCTACCAATCTTCTTCGAAACGTCGACTGACTCTGCTGTGGGTTTGCTCTGTTGTGGCCCATTACCTGTCAGCATGTCACGAGTCAGCACTGTCTTTCCGTTGGAAGGACAACACTACTTCTTCAAGACTGCATGGAAATCCACTACTTCTGTGTGCAATTTCTTTTACTAATGAGACTTTGTGAAAAAAAACTGTAATTACTATTATGATGAATGATCAGGACTGTCTTTATGGACTGTGAGAAAATTTTAGCTTTTGACCAACATTGTATCAATAAGTGTGTGCATTGGATATCTTTGTTAGTGTAATTATGAAAAATTTTATCAAATCATTATTGGCCACTGGCCAAAAACATTTGTAAAATTTTTTGTGGGGAGCATGGGGGCTATGTAAGTAGGCTGTTTATGTTTTCTCTATGTAAGTAGGCTGTTTATGTTTTCTCTATGTAAGTAGGCTGTTTATGTTTTCTTTATGTAAGTTTGATGTTTATGTTTTCTTATTGGGAACGTTACGTAGCGCTCTCTGTATGAAAATCACTGGCTGTGCTGTGTGCAGTATGTGGCTAGTTTGCATTGTTGCCTGCCATTGTTGTCATGAACTGCTATAGCTGGATGTGAACAGCAGATTGCGTTGGGCAGTTGGAGGTGAGCCGCCAGCAGTGGTGGACGTGGGGAGAGAGATGGCGGAGTTTTGATAATCTGTAAGACTGAATGTCAATTATGAATATTAAGGTAAATACATTGTTTGTTCTCTATTAATATCTTTCATTTGCTAACTATCCCTATCAGTAGTTAGTACCTTCAGTGGTTTGAATCTTTTATTTAGCTGGCAGTAGTGGCGCTCGCTGTTTTGCAGTAGCTTGAGTAGCGAAGATTTTTGTGAGGTAAGTGATTTGTAAAAGGTATAGGTTAAAGTTAGTCAGGGCCATTGTTTTGTAGGGGTTATTGAAAGTCAGATTGCGTTGCGCTAAATAATATTGTGTGTCAGGTTAAGCACAGGCTTGTATAATTGTTCTAAGTGGACGTTTCACATGTAAAATTGTTCAAAGGGGACGTTTCACACTGCATAAGATCAGCTCCCAGCAACACACCTGAAAATATGACTTAATCTAAAGCATTTGTTATAAAATACAAGAGGAGACTAATCACTGGACCTGTGCGTAAGGAAACACATTGGATGTGCTAACGGGAAACCTACGAGGTGAGTGGCTTAGGTGCAAAAACGTAATCTCGGAACACAAGAGAAAATTGTAGATAAAATAATTTATTCCTAAGATAAGGATGTGAGGCCTGTACACGATTCCTGATAACACGTGGTTTGTGGAGACACAATTTCTAGGTATAGTGCCAAATTCCAACAATATAACATCACACAATCATGTTAACATTATCTAAAACAAACATGCGATCGGACAGTTAGTGATGCCGGTAGCCCAACAACTATAATGTTCTACCACGTGGTTGGCTCCCCACGGACGAAAGACACATAAAGCACGGAAAATTTACGAGAAGGCAAAGCTCTAAATATTTAGAAAGGTGAAAGCTTAAGCAGGCACAGCTGAAGGCAAACAGACATTCATACAGAAGCGAGTGCTCACTTCTTATCGACACCTTTGTGTGGCGCTCTTCCGGCGGATACAAGTCTGCTACAGAAATTGGCTAAAAGAAAAATCTGCCAAAGTTTTGCATTTCTTGCTGCGACAAGGCAAAGCAATCTTCCAGACTTGAAAAGCGAGACCAAAAGCTAACAGCTCTCCCCTCGCCAAGTAACAACGCGCCACGCGGTCAGTCTAACTCACCCTTCTTCGACTGGAGCACAGCTGTGGACGCTTCCCGTACCGGCGGCAGACTGCCTCCCGCTTCTCCAGCCTCTTCCACCCTCCGTGTGGTCCGGAAAACCCAAAGATGCCATTTCCGCCACCAACCTAACGCAGGTGGATTTCTCGCAAGTAGCGAAAACCTCTTTGCCTACTTGACCACTACGAGAGTTGGCTATTCTGTACAACTGCTGCTGAATCTGTACGACTATCGCAGACTTTCTGCAGCAGACTACGCCACCGTCTAGCAACGTGACACACAACCACATTCATTCAATCACACCACTATGAGAGTAAAGAGAAAAGAGAAACAAGGAAAAGAAAGAGAAATGGTAATGAAAATGGGCTACCGGACTAATGAAAGGTGGCTACAGGACCCTTTCAATGTGATATATGTCAGGCAGGCAAAATACTTTCATACGTTGAAATACGAGGAAATGAGGTACTGACAAGATGCGAATATTGACGAACTGTCAGTATAATAAACCAGGGTTGTAAAATGCTTACATGAAACTCTTACAGAAGAATGAAAAAGCTGGCAGAAGTCGACCTCGGGGATGATCAGTTTGGGTTCCAGAGAGGCTTAGGAATACTTGAGGCAATACTAGTAGCAAGACAGTATGGGTCCTGGTGAATTTTTGTATCAAGTTGATATCTGATAATTGACTTATGAATTAAATTGATCGATTAGTCCCCTCTTCACCTCTCCACCCCCTGAGAAATTCCTCCTACTCTCTGGAATACCACCCTCCCACATCTACTCCCCTCTCTTCCCCTTCTCCTAATGGTGGTAAGTTCAAATTTTGATGGAAAATTCAAATGTCAGTTACATTGCAGAGTCTATAATAATAAACTCCTGGAAATTGAAATAAGAACACCGAGAATTCATTGTCCCAGGAAGGGGAAACTTTATTGACACATTCCTGGGGCCAGATACATCACATGATCACACTGACAGAACCACAGGCACATAGACACAGGCAACAGAGCATGCACAATGTCGGCGCTAGTACAGTGTATATCCACCTTTCGCAGCAATGCAGGCTGCTATTCTCCCATGGAGACGATCGTAGAGATGCTGGATGTAGTCCTGTGGAACGGCTTGCCATGCCATTTCCACCTGGCGCCTCAGTTGGACCAGCGTTCGTGCTGGACGTGCAGACCGCGTGAGACGACGCTTCATCCAGTCCCAAACATGCTCAATGGGGGACAGATCCGGAGATCTTGCTGGCCAGGGTAGTTGACTTACACCTTCTAGAGCACGTTGGGTGGCACGGGATACATGCGGACGTGCATTGTCCTGTTGGAACAGCAAGTTCCCTTGCCGGTCTAGGAATGGTAGAACGATGGGTTCGAAGACGGTTTGGATGTACCGTGCACTATTCAGTGTCCCCTCGACGATCACCAGTGGTGTACGGCCAGTGTAGGAGATCGCTCCCCACACCATGATGCCGGGTGTTGGCCCTGTGTGCCTCGGTCGTATGCAGTCCTGATTGTGGCGCTCACCTGCACGGCGCCAAACACGCATACGACCATCATTGGCACCAAGGCAGAAGCGACTCTCATCACTGAAGACGACACGTCTCCATTCGTCCCTCCATTCACACATGTCGCGACACCACTGGAGGCGGGCTGCACGATGTTGGGGCGTGAGCGGAAGACGGCCTAACGGTGTGCGGGACCGTAGCCCAGCTTCATGGAGACGGTTGCGAATGGTCCTCGCCGATACCCCAGGAGCAACAGTGTCCCTAATTTGCTGGGAAGTGGCGGTGCGGTCCCCTACGGCACTGCGTAGGATCCTACGGTCTTGGCGTGCATCCGTGCGTCGCTGCGGTCCGGTCCCAGGACGACGGGCACGTGCACCTTCCGCCGACCACTGGCAACAACATCGATGTACTGTGGAGACCTCACGCCCCACGTGTTGAGCAATTCGGCGGTACGTCCACCCGGCCTCCCGCATGCCCACTATACGCCCTCGCTCAAAGTCCATCAACTGCACATACGGTTCACGTCCACGCTGTCGCGGCATGCTACCAGTGTTAAAGACTGCGATGGAGCTCCGTATGCCACGGCAAACTGGCTGACACTGACGGCGGCGGTGCACAAATGCTGCGCAGCTAGCGCCATTCGACGGCCAACACCGCGGTTCCTGGTGTGTCCGCTGTGCCGTGCGTGTGATCATTGCTTGTACAGCCCTCTCGCAGTGTCCGGAGCAAGTATGGTGGGTCTGACACACCGGTGTCAATGTGTTCTTTTTTCCATTTCCAGGAGTGTAATAACAGTAATTGGAAGTAAATTGAAATTATGTTGGGTAATTCACACCGCCTATGTGTGTGTGCCTGTAATACCGCCACCGGAGTGTGCTCTAGGAAAAGCTCAGTCGCTCATTGGCCTGAGTGGTGTGTACAATCGATGAAATGCTGGACATTATTAACTGTATTACGTGTAAGATACAGCTGAGGACACCATCCATAGCCTCATGTATGACGACTGGTAAGAAATGATAACGAAGTAGCATAAGAAGAATACTGCTTGGCAAATAATGGTCATGCAGTGAGATGGCTTGAGGATGTATTTTGCAACGAATACAGATGGTTGCTTATGCTGCAACTGACTATTTTGTTGAATTGACTAATCAGTCTGCCTTTTCCACAGTGCAAGAAGCGAATGGATCCTCCTCCATAGCACCAGATCGACTGACGTAGTTTACAATACCACCACCAGAGAGTGGGAAATGCAATCTGACAACACTGCATCCAGTTACGTGATCGTAATTTTGGGATGTAAGGCTCACTGGTCTCGACTGCAGTCAATCAGAGGAAGGACAATGGAACGTCAACAGCAGTGACAGAGATCATTCAGCGCCACCCAGCCAGATGGGAAGAAGTGGAGGAGAAAGTATTCTTTGCTTTATAATAATGCTGTTACATGTTTGTCACATCTATATCTGTAGTTCCTGTTATTATTATCCTATTGTAATGGTTCCTGTTCTTCTTTGTCCAGCAGTGACACAAGAGCCAATCTTCTTGCGACCTGCAGCAGTGGTGGTGACCTTCACCTTCACCATGTCAGGACCTGCAGCCGTGACCTCCAGTAGTTGAAACAGGACAAGGATTTGCTACTGTCTATGCCACTCGTTGATTTGTGTGGTGAAAACACACAACACCAGGAGCAGACCATGGATATACCTGTCCACGCTAAGGGGTCTCAAACAACATGCTGCAGGTCTGTAGTGGACTCTGACATATGTAACATCCAGTGAAGAGCAAAACATTCCTGTGGTATAGGAAGGACAGCGTGTGGATGTAGAGGATAAGAAGATATCCATTGCCCCCAGTGCACTACTACTCAAATTACTTGTACAGGTGAGTAGTTGAGGGTCAAAGCGTCTGTGTGTAGGCATTGAAGCGTATGGTGATTGGTGTGTGCTGATGGAGACTGAAAATGTGATAAAGGGTGCTAATGCAGTTTATTCAGTCAGAATGGAGGAGGTATGTCATGCAATGGCACACATAATTGCTCAGATGGTCACAGAGTATAATGAATCTCATTCGGCTCCAGACATTTGCTATGCTGTTCTGACAATTTCTGTCACATCAACGTGCGATACCGCAGCATTCAGGGTACAATATGAAGACCTATAAATTTATTTACGGCACTCTACTGTTATGAACTTATTTGGACTAAGGAGTGTAAGGTCTCTTCTGTCAGAGAGACCGGATCACTAGCCACAGTGTATTCAATCAATGATGTTGTGAACTATCTTCGTGTATACAGTATACATGTGAACGATCTAAAACAGTGCTTCAGTTCATGTTTCAAGCAGTGCGAAAGTCAGCTACTATCGCCCCAATAGGGTCCGGCAGCCGATCAATTCCAGTCATTTCAGCAGGAAAGAGGTACATGGCTCGTGTTGCCTGTCGTTCAACCATGCCTAGACGGTCAATACCGCGGTTCGATCACGTGCGTATTGTTACTGTGTGCCAGTAAGGGCTCTCAACAAGGGAAGTGTCCAGGCATCTCGGAGTGAACCAAAGCGATGTTGTTTGGACATGGAGGAGACACAGAGCGACAGGAACTGTCGATGACATTCCTCGCTCAGGCTGCCCAAGGGCTACTACTGCAGTGGATGACCGCTACCTACGGATTATGGCTCGGAGGAACCCTGAGAGCAATGCCACCATGTTGAATAATGCTTTTCGTGCAGCCACAGGACGTCGTGTTACGATTCAAACTGCACACAAGACGCTGCATGATGCGCAACTTCACTCCCGACGTCCATGGTGAGGTCCACGTTTGCAACTACAACACAATGCAGCGTGGTACAGATGGGCCCAAGAACATTCCGAAGGGACAGCTCAGGATTGGCATTACGTTCTCTTCACCGATAAGTGTCGCATATGCTTTCTACCACGTTATCGTCGGAGACGTGTTTGGAGGCAACCCGGTCAGGGTTAACACCTTAGTCATACTGTCGAGCGAGTGCAGCAAGATGCAGGTTCCCTGCTGTTTTGGGGTAGCATTGTGTCATGCCGATGTACGCCGCTGGTGGTCATGGAAGGCGCCGTAATGGCTGTACGGTACGTGAATGCCCTCCTGCGACCGACAGTGCAACCATATCGGCAGCATATTGGCAAGGTTCAAGTGGCACTGAGCACTATGGGACTCAACATCTGAGGTCATAAGTCCCCGAGAACTTAGAACTACTTAAACCTAACTAACCTAAGGACATCACACACACCCATGCCCGAGGCAGGATTCGAACCTGCGACCGTAGCAGTCCCGCGGTTCTGGACTGCAGCGCCAGAACCGCACGGCCACCGAGGCCGGCTATTGGGGAGGCATTCGTCTTTATTGACGACAATTCGCGCCTCCATCGTGCACTTCTTGTGAATGGCTTTCTTCAGGATAACGACATCGTTCGACCAGTGTAGCCAGCGTGCTCTCCAGACATGAGCCCTATCGAACATGCATAGGATGGATTGAAAAGGGCTGTTTATGGACGATGTGATCCACAAACTGCTCTGAGGGATGTACGCCGAATCGTCGTTGGGACACTCTGGACCAACAATGCCTTGATGAACCACGACAAATACAGACATGCATCATTGCAAGAGGACGAGCTACTGGGGTATTAGAGCCACCGGGGTGTATAGCAATCTCGACCATCACCACTGAAGGTCTCGCTGTATGATGGTACAACTTGCAATGTGTGGTTTTCATGAGCAATAAAAAGGGCAGAAATTATGTTTATGTTGATTTCTATTCCAATTTTCTGTAGAGATTTTGGAACTCTCTGAACCGAGGTGAAGCAAACTTTTTTCATATGTGTGTGCCATATCCAATCTTTTGTATTTCTTACTTCATAAGCCTCTCTTTACAGTGGACTGATGTGTAACCACTGGAGCTCATTCGGTAAAGGTTGGATTTGGTTGATTTAGGGGGAGGAGACAAAACTACGAGGTCATTGGTCTCATCGTATAGGAAAGGGTGAGGAAGGAAGTCGGCAGTGCTCTTCTAAAGGAACCGTGCCGGCATTTGCCTGAGGCGTTTTAGGGAAATCGCGGGAAACCTAAATCAGGATGGCCGAATGGTGGTTTGAAACATCGTCCTCCAGAATGTAAGCCCAGTGTGCCAACGATTGCGCCACCTCGGTAGTCGGTAAGGGATTGCCCTATAGTGGCTACACGTATTATTACAAGTGTTTTTTCTTTACAGAAAATCCTGTTGCATGCCAATGCCTGATGTCGATATCACGGCAGGGTGGATGAATCAAACCTGTCTTAAGGACTCTGTTGTAAATAACTTTTCCTGTAATGGCATAGACGACCAGAACAAGCAGGAGATGATGAATATGGCGTCCACTTTGAGAATATTTATGTATTTTCGAACACGCTGTTTCAACCCAAATACCAATTATTACAGGAGATACTGCAAGGTGTAGAAGGTCTACGTACATGACATTCACAGAAAGAGGAAAGTCAAAACACCATGTTAATATTTAATGATGTTGCTGTGAAAGACCAATCAGTATCAAATTCGAAGAAATTTCTGTTTTTGTTGCAATATGTATCTTACTTTAATCAGATGTATTTCAGAATCCCATACAGTTGCTGCAGGATAATACAAACTTCATTACTGCCTTTAAACGAGATGACCTGAAATAAAAACACATTTACCAGGCTCATGTACAATTGAGTTTGTCATTCAATGAATTTATAAAGATATGTGGAGATTGCAGGAATCACACACACTACAGGTTTCACATTATTGATAAAACAAGAAAACTGATTGACGGCAGGTAGAGATGAAACTTCCAGGAGTTTCTGTATATAAAGCTATGCAAAGATGTGAGTACAGCTGTATACATTGCATTATGGACAAATTCACGCACATGTTGGGCACTCAGTATAATGGGATGGGTGTACAAGATAGAACTTTCCCTTGTACATGGACACAAAATTTCAGATTCTCCCACATAAAGTTGGAGGTGCTTTCAAGGAACTAGAGGTGCATTATACAGCTCTTCTGAGATTAATAAACACGTTCAGTGAGGGAGTTAATGTAACTGAAAAGAAAGTAAACGACTTAACTGTAAGAGCTGATGTTAATGAAAAGGAGATGCTGAAGAATGAACTCTGATTAGTATATAACAAGATGTTGATTAAGCATGAAGTCATCTAGGCACAGACGGCTGTTTTAGAGAAATTTGCTATGTTAGGATTTTTGGAGAGGGAGCATACGCTAAGAGACAACTTTAAGCCAGTTACTGAATCTCTCGGGCAACTCTCAGCGAAATTACTCAATGACAACGATGTCATTCCCAGTTTCTGAACAATAACAATAATTCTAGGACAGATAAAAGATTTGGTGTGAATACTGGGAGACATTACGTGCTAGGCATGCAGCCCATAACCTTAGCTGAAAACACAATACAGATTGGAGATAGGCAGTTTCAAATAACGCCTGGTCTACTGTACCTGATTTGCCTAAGACCTACAGAAAAAAACCAAAAATTATTCAGTTCAAGATCTGGAGAGGTATCATTAAAAATTGCATTTGGATGATGTACTTAAGAAACCAAATGGAGTACCAAAAGACCAAAGCAATGTGAAATACAAATCCATTATAAAACCTGTAACAGATGTGAAAATAACATCAGTGCTGGTATAGATATCCCGCATAAAAGTCGATTTCCACGATATATATATTATGACGATCCCAATGAGTTAACAGATCGGCTACGAGTGCTCATGGAGTCAGCAGCCCCTGGTGATACAGCTCAGGCGAATGAGGTTGTTTCAATAATTTCTGAGATAAGAGACAGAGACATCTCTGAATAAGTATGGAGACAGTAGTTCAAGAAGTATGCAGACAAAACATATGCTTGTAGATACGTTGTAATTAAAGGTCTGGATAAATTATGGCGTTCTGGTCTTGTAGATATGGCGCAAAATTCAAGTACAAGTAAAGGTATCAAATTCATTTTAATGGTTATTAATGCATCTTCCAAATCTGACTGGGAATAACTTGTGAAAAGAAAAACAGTGGGAGGAACCGCACAGGTATTTGACCAACTGAAGCAGATGGGGATGAACCTACATCTGGATAACCTTCAAACAGTTCATGGTGAAGAGTTTTACAACAGATATTTCAAGAATGTGATGGAGCGTTATGGAATACGCCACTACTCAACATTCACCCACCTAAAGGCAACTATGTTGAACATTTGAACAGAACAGTGTGTAACGCCGGAAATGCATATCCTCCTATTTCCATCTATTGTACTATAAATTTTTTTCCTTATTTTTGTTACCTGAATATATAACATTTCTGTGTCTTCGTATATTGTAATTGTTTTACTATTTGTATATATATATATATATATATATATATATATATATATATATATATATATATATATATATTTATGCATTTATGTCGATGTATTATTGGTTTGTTTCGTAAATATTATTTGTATTTTTACGCTGGGTCTTGCCTAGGGAAAACTGCTATCGAACGATTACATCGATAGGTCGTGTGAAGAATCAAAGTGTGTAGGATCTTTGGTAGGGTTAACTCTGGAGCATGGAGCGCGGGCAGAGAGGGAGTCTGGCTGGGGTAGTGCAGTGGAGCAGGTGTTTTGTGTGACGCTCCCTCGAGTTGCCGCGCTTTCGGGGTTTGGCAGCATGTAATTGCACTCGACTTGCGATGATAGTTTCTGACATGGTGTCGCGGACGGGAAACATTAACTAGCGCACATCAAGAACCCGTTTCGTCTGGTGACCGTGTCGAGAAGAAGGCGCGCCAACATCCAGCTTCTGCAACAACGACGGCCGACAATGAGTGACTGTCGCCACCTCCTCGATCGACGGCTTCAAACTTTCAATCAACCAACAAGGAAGACTGGAAGCACGTAAAGTTTTAGAACTGTATGGCAGACCTCAGCTTTTCAAACTTTTAAAATTTGTCACCAAATTACAGCAATGTAGCATGAACCTTTGTTGCTCATCGTCCCAATTGCATTACCAAGCAGGGTCCCTTCCTTTTCCGGAATCAACCCCTAGTGTCGTTGAAATTCAGACGCCAGCATTAAAGTAACATCATTTCACTGCTTTAATTTCAAAGTTCAGTTGAGGTATTCATAGCTGGCTACAATATTTAGATTGCACAAGCACAAATTAAGAGTGCGAGTTTTGTTACCATATTTTAGCTTACCTGTGACTACAGCTCAGCTTGGTACGTATTAAATTTTACTACTGTTAATTGTTCAGAATCATTTAATTCAAGTTCAAAGTTAAATCCCTTATTTCTGAATTGCGTAGATTCAAGTAGCTTTTGAAATGATTGTTGAGGTAGTCCAAGACAAACCGTAGTTTACTGAATTTCGATGTGCTTCAGAAAGAAAGCTCACTATTAACTTCAGTCACTAAATTAACTTTCGATTTTCCGGTTTTATTAATTCTTTTGCTAAATTAAGTCAGGGTATAGCGAAATTTATTACTTCTGACAAACTTTCAGTTTTCACACTACACGTGTCAACCTTCAGTTGCCGCACTTCTAGTGCTAATTATATGTGTAAAAACCCTTCTTTTTCAGTTACTATAGTAATTGTCCTTAGGACTGGCGACCGTAATTTCCCCCAAATCTCAAATATCTAATTACCGCTAGTTGATTATTAACGTAACGGCCGCACATTTACTTTCTTTATTAACTTTACCCCTTGTTGTGTTGTTGTTGTGGTCTTCAGTCCTGAGACTGGTTTGATGCAGCTCTCCATGCTACTCTATCCTGTGCAAGCTTCTTCATCTCCCAGTACCTACTGACCCCTTATTCAAAATTAATTTCCACCAGTTTCATTTGCATTTTTCCTTTCATTTAGATGTGACCCTTTCCTCCCTCTTTACTGACAGATTAACTTCGGTGACGATTGCTTTTCCCAAATTTCCATTAGGTACACGCGGTTTAATTTTTCACTGTCATTAAGGTCGATAAGTGAGGGGGAGGTTACACGTTTCGACCTGGTGACAGGACAATCTTCGGATTTGAGGATGTTCTGGACACAAATTTTGCATTGTGCAAATCTCGTAACAAAGTGCTGGTTACGAAATGGTCGATACGTCAGTGAGAATATTAGTGTGAAGAATCCTAATTAGATTTGAGATTTGGCATTTATACTGAAAATTATTAAAATGAGTGAAGGCAACAATTACCAAAATTTGGTAGGCTTGGAGAAGGAACAATCGGTCGAACAGTGGGAAACGCGCACCGCGGTACCCATTGTTCAGGGGGAGGCGGCTAGCATGAAAGACGCGACCGCCGAAACGCAACAAAGAGCAGAAATGGACTTCGACACTTTAGAAAATGTTTCGGAATCGGAAGTGAAAATCAAATGTGAATCCCTTGATGACGAATACGGGGGGACAATTAAAGAGGAAGCCGCTACGGAAGTAAAACCGGTAGTTTATGGGAATTTAACTGATTTATTGAATGTTTTGATTAACGAAATCAAGAGTCAATCAGCCAAGCAAGAAGCTCAGTCTGAAAAAATTGAACGAAAGCTAGACGGTCAGAACAAAGCTATTAATGTTGTTAACAACAATGTTGGAGTTGTTAACACAAAAGTTGATAGAATCAAAGAAGATATTGTTGTGATTAATGCCGAAATCGGTAATCTTAAACAGGAAATGATAGGCGTTCAGGCGGAAATTGCGAGCATAAATACTCGTTTTTATTCGGAAATTAGCAGAATCGAGAAAAGTGTAGGAGAATCAGTTGCTCCGATCATCGAGAATAAGGTGACGGAACAAATTCAATTAGTGAAAAAAGAGGATCAAAAGAAGGTAGAAACTTTAAAGGCTTTAGTATCCGAAGTAGATACCAAAGTGACGAAGCAGGCTAATACCTGCGAAGAGAAAAAAAGGGAAGTAGAAACGCTTGCGACAACCACTTGCCAAGTAATTACGAGAGTGTCGGAATTAGAAAAGAAACTTGACGAAAAACAGATCTATGTGCCAATCTATGCACATAGTTCGCAATTGTTGACGAAAGAGGAGCGGTTCGACCCCTTGAAAAAAGGCGGTATACACGCGACGGATTTCATTAAGAATTGTGAAAGAGTTTTACCAAGATCATGGACTAATGAGAGAAAAATTAATGCGATTATTGATGTGTTGGCTGGTGATGCCAAGCGTTGGGGCTTAAACCTCAACATTACGAACCTGACTTTTGACGAATTTAAAAATTTGTTTCTGGCTGAATACTGGTCAGAGCAAAAACAGCAAAGTGTCTGGCGCGAATTCGTAGTATCGAGGCCTTTCGATGCGAATTCGCGCGGTTCGATGAAGGAGTTTTGTGAGGACTGGATCCGCAAGTTGGAATATTTGCGTGATCGCCGCACGGAATCCGAAATAGTCTGGGAACTCTACAAGAAGCTTCCAGATGATACAAAACGATACGTAGGAAGCAATTACAGGACAATCAATGATTTCCTGGAAAGAGTTGAGGACGAGGACAATTGGCGCAATAATCGCGACAGTGGTAGAGGCCGTGGTAACAACAACGGGTACCACAGCAACCACAACAATGATAACCATGGGAATAATGCATACCGCAATCATGGCAGCAATAACAATAATTGTTCGGACTGTAATAACAATCGGTACAATGCAAATAATAATAGGAATGACGGAAACCAGTATCGTACTAACGTGATACGGGCTTCACAGAATAGTAATAACGCCAGAGGGTGTGATCAGCCGCCTCAGCAGCATCCGGGGACGGTATCTGCTGGGACGAGACAGGGAAACCATTAGCCGCGCCGGTGAGGGGCCGACCGGGCGTGGAGAAATTTTGGCGGCCCAATAACAGGAGAAAACCCAGGTGTCGCCGTTGTGAAAATTCCGTGTGGAATAATCAACGGCGGGAGAGTGTGCCAGTGTTAGGAGAAAGGAGTGCGCCCACAAGTAGTAGATCAGCTGTATACACGGCAGTAGGAAGTACATTCACTGTCAGTGACAACAATTTAAGTAGTGTTCCGGAAATCGATTATAAAGTGGCAGCTGTAATACCCACAGCGGAACTGGAGATTGAGTTTAAGAATGATTCGCAAGTGTTGAGAGAAGATCAGATGTCGGATAAAACGTTCGTCATCGAGCGAGGGGATGCAGAGAGGGATGAGGTCTGGTTAAGGCAGTTCGGTCGCTTATACGACGAACTAAGAGATTATAGGGGCCTGTATGGGAGAAGTGTTTATGGGGAGCGCGTGCAGGATTTTCCGCGTCTCGTCCCGCAGGAAGATAGTGTTTGTGAAATGATAGAAAGTTCTGGCCCTAACCGGCAGACTTTACTGGAAATAGTTGATGTTAATGGGGAGCACGAGCAAGATTCGTCATGTTTCGTCCCGCAAGAGTTGGATGTTGAAGTAGTAACGGAAAGTTCTGGCCCTAACCGGCAGACCTTACCCAAAGTTTCAGTGGTAGAAGTAGCCGACCCATCCGACGCAAACCTCCAGTTTAAACATTGCGAGAGTATTAAGGAGAAAGATTGCGAAAATTTAGTGATAGCCGGACACGATTGGTAGAAAAGCACATAGATTACAGCGTGTATGAGGTTAGAGCTGACATTGTACGGTCAGACGATAGCAGTGTGGGTTGCGCAGATCTAGCGGAAGTAATTGCAGAAACTACTGGGCACATTCCTCCAGGTAGATTGGCAGATGAGATCAATCTGACCAAAGTGGAATCAACGAAAGTGACAATTAGTGAATTGATAGCAAAGCAACACTCACTAGTTGACGAGTTAGAGGAAAAGGTTTCAGTATTGGAGGCGAAGCTACAGTCTAAGCCTCAGGACAAACGTGTTGTAATTTGTATGTGAACAGAGGCTGAAAAGGCCGCCAGATAAGCCGGATTTAGGATCTAAGCCGGATGGTTTTTTCTGGAATGACCTGGATATAGACGAGGATTTACTGTGGGAAAATAAACAGTCGAGGACAAGTGTAGACAGATAGTAGTGTCTGTTAATATGCACGACCTACAACTAAACGTGTTGATTGACACCGGTGCAGAACTGAGTGCTGTATCTGGGAAAATATTTGAGTTACTGAAATACAGACCTGGCATCGTAGTTATGCCAGTAACAGGAGTGAAAATTATCGGTGCTACTGGGAAGGCCAGTAAACCGGTCACAAAACAGATTTTTGTGAACTTCGAGACATGTGGGGCACGATTTGAACAAGAGTTTGTCGTCGTGCCAGACTTGACTACGGAAGTAATTATCGGGTTAGATTGGCTGTTAAAGTACCGTGCAGTGATTAATTGCGAAAGCAAAACTTTGACATGTACGTCACAAGATAAAACAATAGTAGTTAGTTTTGACGAGGCAGGAGACGGTGTGCATAGGCAATACCAGCCTATACACATTGTTAACTGGCCGGATGCTATTGACGTAGGTATGAATTTGAACTACTGTAATGTGAGGAATCTCGGCATGGACAATAGAGTAGAAAGTGAATTGGAAAGTGTGTCAAACGTAACACACGAACAAAGACGAGGCCGACTTTCCCGTACCTATTGCCAGGACAAACATAGGGCATGGGGCAAATATGAAGCAGAATTTAAGAGAATTATGAACACCTTGAGACATGAATCGACGGGATTTTCTCCAGAGGAAATCCTGTTGGATGACAGAAGTGTAGAAAGTGAATTGGAAGAGATAATCAAATTCCCTCCACGTATTGACATTAGTATTGGTGTGAAAAAAGATCGTTTGCGAGAAGTAATGAAGCTAAAAGCCGATGCTCGCATACGTCGTCATGACGCTAAAGCGCGTTTTGCTAAGTTTGCAATCGGAGACTTAGTACTTGTAAAAGCTCATGAGAAATCGAGCGAGATAGACCATGAAATCTCTAAATTTAAGTTTGTTTATAATGGACCATATAAAGTCATTGGTATACCTCACTCAAATGCTTATTGCTTAGAGTATCCAAGCTCTGGAAAACGATTAGGTATACGGAATATTGTAGACTTGAAATTGTACCAACCTAGGATCGATTAATACCACACAATGGGTAATTTGTACAGTATGTAAATATAGAGGATAACATTTAAGGATGTGCCATGTTGCGATGCTTTTGCCTGACCTAGAGGTCATTGAAGAAGTTGTAATTAATAAGTAATTAATGTTGATTAAATTATTTAAGAGTTACTGAATATTAATCAATTTAAAAATCCAAGCTGCTAGTTTAAGTTTTCAGCTGAGTCACAGTAGATTAAGGAATGTAAATATGCTTTTGTAACCAGCTGTCAGATTTCATAAATATGTGATTTACTAGTCATTGCCGATGTACTTAAACGCTGTTTTAAGTTTCAGGCTAGTACATGCGTGTGATGATGGACAGTGTTGAGTTATCCACTGTGATAGTGTTTATGGACTCCTTGAGATTACTCGGGAGTGAGTTTTACCAAAAGAATTCAGTGAAACGGACGTTCTGGAAATGCCGTTACAAGGGCGAGAGAGATCAAGCGTGCCACACAGGCGGGCGCAACAATACTGGCGGGGCGGAACCGCTGTCGGCTCTTGTGCCGCTGTCGGCTCTTGTGCCGCTGTCGGCATTCGTTGTACTTGCGAGTACGGAAGGCGGAGTTGTTTTTCTTCCCGGACAGCTGATGTGAAAGAATTCTGCTGTCAATATTCATGTTTTTGTCGATCTGCTGTATATTATTTTCTTGTTTAGCATCAAGTGGACTTTAATGGCGAGAGTATTAATTATGAAAATGTTATATAAAATGTGTATTCTATGTAATTAATGATTAATTTGCGTATTTTGATATACCTGTTTTTTATGACTATGTACGCTGATTAATTTTGTAAATAGTATTCCATTTCTTGATACTGCTAGGAATTTTGATTTTTAGAATAGCTAAACCATTTTCTATGTTTTCTGTGAATTTTAATATGTTGTCAACCTGTTTTATTTTGATCAAGATGACAGAGTGGAATAAGATTAGGAGTGTCTCCACTCAATTATTATCGTCTAAAAATTGGTTTATGGTTAATTAGACGAATGCTAAATTTTGTCGATGTTTTGAGCATATGCATTTCCGCTGTTTCTTTTTTGGGACATTTTCTGAGGCTGTTTAGGTTACACGAACATCCTCAGACAATGTGGGGCACGTGTAACGCCGGAAATGCATATCCTCCTATTTCCATCTATTGTACTATAAATTTTTTTTCCTTATTTTTGTTACCTGAATATATAACATTTCTGTGTCTTCGTATATTGTAATTGTTTTACTATTTGTATATATATATATTTATGCATTTATGTCGATGTATAATTGGTTTGTTTCGTAAATATTATTTGTATTTTTACACTGGGTCTTGCCGAGGGAAAACTGCTATAGAACGATTACATCAATAGGTCGTGTGAAGAATCAAAGTGTGTACGATCTTTGGTAGGGTTAACTCTGGCGCGTGAAGCGCGGACAGAGATGGAGTCTGGCTGGGGTAGTGCAGTGGAGCAGGTGTGTTGTGTGACGCTCCCTCGAGTTGCCGCGCTTTCGGGGTTTGGCAGCATGTAATTGCACTCGACTTGTGATGATAGTTTCTGACATGGTGTCGTGGACGGGAAGCATTAGCTGGCGCACATCAAGAACCCGTTTCGTCTCGTGACCGTGTCGAGAAGAAGGCGCGCCAACATCCAGCTTCTGCAACAACGACGGCCAACAATGAGTGACTGTCACCACCTCCTCGATCGACGGCTTCAAACCTTCAATCAACCAACACGGAAGACTGGAAGCACGTAAAGTTTTAGAACTGTATGGCAGACCTCAGCTTTTCAAACTTTTAAAATTTGTGTCACCAAATTACAGCAACGTAGCATGAACCTTTGTTGCTCATTGTCCCAATTGCATTACCAAGCAGGGTCCCTTCCTTTTCTGGAATCAACCCGAGTGTCGTTGAAATTCAGACGCCAGCATTAAAGTAACATCATTTCACTGCTTTAATTTCAAAGTTCAGTTGAGGTATTCATAGCTGGCTACAATATTTAGATTGCACAAGCTCAAATTAAGAGTGCGAGTTTTGTTACCGTATTTTAGCTTACCTGTGACTGCAGCTCAGCTTGGTACGTATTAAATTTTACTACTGTTAATTGTTCAGAATCATTTAATTCAAGTTCAAAGTTAAATCCCTTATTTCTGAATTGCGTAGATTCAAGTAGCTTTTGAAATGATTGTTGAGGTAGTCCAAGACAAACCGTAGTTTACTGAATTTCGATGTGCTTCAGAAAGAAAGCTCACTATTAACTTCAGTCACTAAATTAACTTTCGATTTTCCGGTTTTATTAATTCTTTTGCTAAATTAAGTCAGGGTGTAGCGAAATTTATTACTTCTGACAAACTTTCAGTTTTCACACTACACGTGTCAACCTTCAGTTGCCGCACTTCTAGTGCTAATTATATGTGTAAAAACCCTTCTTTTTCAGTTACTATAGTAATTGTCCTTAGGACTGGCGACCATAATTTCCCCAAAATCTCAAATATCTTATTAACGCTAGTTAATTGTTAATGTAACGGCCGCACATTTACTTTCTTTATTAACTTTACCCCTTATTCAAAATTAATTTCCACCTGTTTCATTAGCATTTCTCCTTTCATTTAGATGTAACCCTTTCCTCCCTCTTTACTGACAGATTAACTTCGGTGACGATTGCTTTTCCAAAATTCCCATTAGGTACACGCGGTTTCATTTTTCACTGTCATTAAGGTCGATAAGTGAGGGGGAGGTTACAAGTGAAAGCTCAAATGTGGATGCATTTTAATCTCTGTGGTTCATATAAATGGACTAATATTCTTCCAGAAATAAGTGACCAGTATAAACAAACTAAACATCACAGGGTAAAAATGAGACCTACTAACGTTTATGATGACAGACTCCTAAATAACGTTTTTAGTCGCCTTAAAACTGTTGATCAATGCTACAGAAATTTAGTATGGGCGAGTTAGTATTTGTTTTAAACTATAAGACTGCCTCTAAGGTATCACACCTGCCAAAGTGGTCAACAGAGACATTTGCCGTTTCCAAGGTGCAATCAAAAAATCCTAGAACTTATGTCTTAACAAACAGCAAAGGAGAGGAAATTGTTGGAAGTTTCTACATAAAGGAGTTACAGAAAAGCTCAGAACTGGATGTATTTCTCTTTGAGAATATCATAAGACTTCAAAGGAATAGAGTTCCAGTGAAATGGCTTGGTTTTCCTGCACCACAAAAGAATTGAGTTGACGCTGTCGACAGTTACTGTAAAAGAGGGCTGCAGACCACAGCCATCACATAAGCATAACATGTGTAACAGGAGACGCAGTAACGGAGGTGTTGGTATTCTTGACAAACTTCCGGTTGAATTACACATTCTCAGATGTAACTACTGTAGATCTGGAACAAAGTTTCAAAAATGGTTGCCACCCTGTGATAAGGTGATTAATCTGCTCGACGAATTGTATATGGAGCACGACACTGCATACGTAGGAACTAAAAAATCTCCCAGGATGTTCTCCTGCAGATAGAATTGTTGGAAGTTTCTACATAAAGGAGTTACAGAAAAGCTCAGAACTGGATGTATTTCTCTTTGAGAATTTCATAAGACTTCAAAGGAATAGAGTTCCAGTTAAAGTTATGAAATCTGACACCGTGTGTTAAAGAAAAAGAAGGAGAAGAAGAAGAGAGAGTAATGGTGTTAAAAAAGCTGTATCCTGGCAGCGATATAAGCGCTCTGAAGCAGAAAGGAGCGAGAAGTCTAATTAACTCATCTAGGGTTTTATTCAGACTTGTTCCAGCCATCGCCAGTCTCATCGTTGGGTCCAAAGGCTGGGGGTGTTGCGGCTATTGTCGCGACAGTCCCAGGAGCAACTAGAGGAAGGACAAAGACATAACGACATGATGGAAGTAGCAGCCTTTGAGAAAGGACTGTACTTGAAACCATACAAAAACTGACCAATCTCTTCATAAACAAGAAACAGCCCCTTAGCTAGGTGCCTCCCACAACGTTATCTGAATTCCTTCTCCTTACGTATAATTTTAAAGAAATTTACGAACTATGTGCGTTTCTGTTTTCCTTCTCAGAGTCGATTTTGACAGAAAGCAGGTAAGTTGCGTCTATGGCTTATCAGCTCACGTTCTGAATCGTCCAGAACTTCATAATCCTGCCCATTTGCAGATTGAAACTATGTGAAATATGAAAATGAATCTGCTGTCTTGATAAATCCAACAGCAGAAGAGGTGTCTCATACTCTATATACCAACGACCCGAACTAATTTATCCAAGCATTTTGAGCAACTCCAATTCCCAGTTAGCCACAACAAGGAACATGGATGAAGATCAGCGAGAGATGGGAAGAGGAAATGGGCAGAAAGGGGGAGGAACAGATGGGGATAGGAAGGGAGAGGAAGCGGTATAGAGAAGAGGAGGAAGAGGTGAGGGGTGAAGAGAAGATGGATAAACAGAGAGGGCGGAAGGATGTATATCCAGTTCCCATACATATTTAGCAATTGCAAAGCATTGCCAGGTTCACTAGTATAAGTATATAGTCTCTTTTATTACTGTTTATGTGGTATTTATGCGACAAAAACGTCGTAGTTCCTCAATTTTTGATGTACTAGAAGTTTCGAATAAGATATGTGGCTCTACATTTCAGGGAAAAGTAAACTACTAACAAGTTTTCAGCAAAGTCCCTTGTATGCTGATGTAACAAAGATCATGGGATAGCGACATGCTCATGTACAGATAGCGGTAGCATCTCTGTCACGAGGTGAAAGGGTGCGAGGTGCCGGGGCTAGCAGTGTATTTAACACTAAATTCTTCTAGAATGTACATATGTAAGTGATGCTCTAAGCCCCCCCCCCCCCTATTCTAACTCCGACTTTTGCTGTTGCACATGGATTAAAAAGATAAGCGAACTGACTGTAATCAACCCTGCAAGTGGAGCAGAAAAGAGTTGGCACCTGCAATAATTAAATTTGATAAATAAGTTAAATAAAGGAAGGTTTCATTAACGTCGTGAGAAATGATAGGGTTGCTCTACCGATTAACAGAATGAAAGTTCTGTCCAAAATAACAATATGATTTATTAAGACTAAACACAAAATAATAACCAAAAACACATGAAACATTTACAATACGTCAAATTGGCTCAAAAATTGGATACTCAAATAAACGCTGTGAAGGTGAAGTTGTCCCTAAACTAGATTGTGACGTTTATGACGCAGTGGTATGTGGAGCCAATTCCTTGCAACTCAAATCTTAAGAGAGACACACAGCTAACCCAACATTAATTGCTGCTACATTAGTGAGAACTCAGACAATGAACACCCAAGATAGAACAAAGTTAGAAAAGGCGAACAGGCGCGCTCTGCTGAGCTCTGATTATGGCCTAGCAAAAATGCCTGCTTTGCCGGTGCTGCGGACGTACATTACCAAGCTGTCTTCTTAGCTGCAAGGACACGATCTGGCGTACTGGAAGTGATGGCTGGTTGCTTCGACGTCCCGTCGTGGTGATGATAATGTCGCGAGTATAGCCCGAAACAAATTGTCCTGGTCTGGTTGTTCCAGACTAAAGACTTCCTATCAATACAAATGCGCCTCTGAGGGAGACGACAAAGGCTCGCCACACAATCACTGACGGTACAGTGATTGATTTTCACAAGCGAAGTCACACAGTAACTCTGATACAGTCAACTTTAGCCAAAACTGCCCAAGACAGGCAACATAGGCCGCTTGTACGCAGAACGCTCAATTGCCAGCTGTACTCGGAAAGTTACGTTGAAGTAGAAACTTTAGCAACTTCGTTAAACAGTTACAATCAAATAAAAGTATATTAGACAGCCAAAGGAAGGCAGGCTGTCCAGAGCAGCGAGAGCTCAGTGTTGTAACCTACTCCGACTGAAAGGCGAGAGCCGACTACTACAAGAGCACCCATACAAACCGAACACAGAACAATCCCGCCCCCACGACAGTGGCCGTGGTTAAACGTTCCAATCAGCAACTCGAAACCGGCGGAAAATTCCACTCTATTGCCGGAGCACTACCATTCCACCAATGGAGATTCTTGTCGCCAATTTCTGCGCCGATTTTGCTACGTCACGGAGCTATGCCCTGAGCAAGCCAATCACAGTTACGATTTTGCAGAAAGCGCGGGTATTTGACCGCCAAAACTGCCTGGGTACACAAGTCATTCCCACGCCTCTCTGGTAGCCCGCCAGAAAGTGTTTTCGCTAAGTTTCTGCGAAGTAACGGAACCTCTAGCCCAGCCACTACTTCAGGTCCCTCCGAGCGTGTCTCCCGCCGCTATTCTACAATGTCGGCGTCTGGAAAGCATTCACTCGACTCCTTCACACCCGTCGGCTTACCCTTTCAAGATCAGCAGAGCCCGCCTGTCACCGGACCACCCGGGTGACGAGAGACGCTGCGTGGGAAGCCCGCGTCTGAAGGAATAGCAACTTTTCACTGCATGCAATTAGAGAGGAAAATCGTAAGATAGAAATATGAGAGGGGGCTCATGCCACCTCTCAAGGGCAGCGTATTGGAGGAGCTGTCATTTGTATGCAGGTGATTCGTCCGAAGTATTTGTGGCCACACGGCGTGAATTAACAGAATTTGAACGTGGAACGGTAGATGGAGATAGATACATGTGACACTCTATTTTGAAAATTACTAGGGAATTCAATATTTCGAGATCCACAGTGTCTACATTGTGCCGAGAATACCAAATTTGAGGCATTATCACTCACTATTGGCTCTGTCTGGGCTTCTTCGGCCGACGTTCGTCTGACGATTTTACCGACATTTCACCAGCACGAGTGGCTGGCATTGTCATTGCTTCACCCTTCATTGCCGGTCACCACAGGCGATGGAGGGTGAAGCTTTGACAATGCCAGCTACTCGTGCTGGCAAAACGTCGGTAAAATCATCAGACAAACGTCGGCCGAAGAACTCGAGACAGAAGCCAATAGGCAGTTTGTCAACAAGTGTCCACGTCACCACGGAAAACGCAGTGGCTGATGGGCTTCAATTAACGACCGAGATTTTACGTAGGGCTGTCAGTGCTAACAGACAAGAAACGCAGCATGAAAAAACGGTAGAAATCAATTTTGGACGTACGACGAACGTAACCGTTGGGACAGTGCGGCGAAATATGGCATTAATGGGCTATGACAGCAGACGACTGACGCGAGTGCCTTTTGCTAACAGCACGACATCGCCTGCATCCCCACTCCTGGGTTCAATCTAGACTGTCTGCTGCCATTCATGGACTTCACGTTCCTGAACACCAATGGAATTTGTGTGGCTGAACAATGCGTCACGATTGTACGCGATTGGTTTGAAGAACATTCTGGACAATTGGAGCGAATGATTTGGCCACCCAGATCACCTAACGTGAATCCCATCGAACATTCGTGGGATATATTCGAGCGCCAGCAACACTTGTGCAATTACGGACGGGCATAGAGCAGCATGGCTCAGTATTTCTGCAGTGGATTTCCAACGACTTGTTGAGGGCATACCACGTCTAGTTGCAGCACTACCCAAGGCAAAAGGACATCGTACATGATATTAGGACGTATCACATTACTTTTCTCACATCAGTGTACAATATAGTATCAAAAGTTTGATGAGTGGTTAAATTAATAGCGATCAGAGGTAGCGTGAAAAATGAGAGAGAGCTACATTATTAGGAAGCATAAGCGTCCTACAAAACGGTAATCACTGCACATGTAAAGGAGTATCGTGATGTTCCCGAGCTTGAGACTGACATAACTGCACGACCGAGAAGTTGTTTGGCATAGAATCTGTTATGTGATGGGTTGCAGAACACGCTTCTTTGCTTCGGACGTTTTGCAGTCTGCGCCTCCAACTCTTCAGAGTCCGTAAGATATTTCATTTATTCTCTGCCTCTTGGCGGAAAGTTGGCGGAACTCGCTCACTCGATATCCCTTTGCGTGGCAGGAAGCAAATATCGGCAGCCTTCCCTTTCCACGGATGATTAAAACCGATCTCCGTGGAGGACATGTTCAACTCTAAAGTTTGCCAATAGCGTTCTCTTGCAAGCAAGCAGGAATCGAGATAGAAGGGTGAGGGAGGCGGGGTGGGAGAGTTGGCGTCTTCAACGCCACTCAGATCGCTTGCTTAGTTTCTTTTGAAACACATCATTGCTAGGAGGCTCATAACTTATCAAGAAACCACTCAAACGATCTCAAACAAGAATCGCTTAAGCAGTGACTACTTATTTTACTATTTGACTTTTCCTGTAGGCGTTTACTTGGGTCGTCACCTATTTATTTCATTAGAACACATGCACATACGCAGCCAAGCAGTCGCAACTCGCCCGCACAAGACCGCAGAGTTGTGAATGCGTAAGTATGTTGTCCACTTTGAAGAAGGCCTTGTAGGCCGAAAGCTTACTTTCCGACAGTCTTTTTGTTGTGCCTGTTTGCGTCTCAGCAACTCTGCTGCATAGTTAGTAGCAACTGTCCCTTTCATAATATTGTGGATTTTGCATTGCCCGAGACATTCTCGGCTGTGGTCTCAGGCACTGATTATGTCATATAACCGGTGGAGACTGCAAATAGCTGGAGATCCACGCTGTGGCCTCCCAACAAATTCCCTGAAGAAACCCTTAAAAACAAAAATATGCTAGACAGAATAAAAGGAAAAAAAATTCAGATTCGGACTCAACGAACTACGTGACATCGGTCTTACAAAATCATTATTGCAGCGTGATCCTGCAACGTTTAGTTTTCCGAAATTCAAATACACATTTCTTCCCTACATTATATTCGAAGCAATATCGAATTCATTCCAGTAGAGTCCTCTGGAAAATGAAGAAATCAATGAGACTAGCAACGAACCTAGAGCACCTTCAGGGATTAGGGATGATGCAGCAGTCTGATATAGGAAGAACAACTTACTGAGCGATGTTTAATCAGTTCCTACAGAAGGAGACAATAATCTCAACATCGACGAGATTTTTAAGTTTTTCATCCTCTACAGAATTTGACAAAAATTCCCTCCGTAAACGAAATTCCAAGACAACATTATCAGTATCACTGAGAAAATATGAAGATCCACAAGTCAGAACAACAGGCAACCAATCTCAGGTGGGATTTTTATTAAAAATCCTCTAAATGTATGGTATCACAAAAGAGCAAACTATTGGCTGAAACGGGTTATGCTCTCTTCAGCCCACAATCTCCTGGAAGATATCTGCGCCCTACACCATCGTCTCGCCGTCAGGAAAAGAAAACCCAGAAGCGTCTGACCTAATGCACTAAATGTAAGGCTACGAGAAACTGATGTGCGATTGGCGTGTTTATTATACCGACTTTCGTATAAAATGTTGTGTTTATACTGTAAAGTGATTTTAGACAGACAGTGTTGCTCGTATTATTCGGCATTTCGTGTCTTAGATAGTCTGCCGTGTATTCATGTAGATCTTATAACAATCCTAGGAGGATATACTTTTTCCAAGTTGAATGGATCGAAGCTGGTCTCTCTATTTATGAGCATACGATATTAGTTTCGGTCGTTTTGAGCAATACTTGATTTTTGCAGGGCAGCATGGTTTTAAAATACATGTATCCGTTGTTTCTATTTCTTTGTCCTATTTGATACTGATGAGAATATTCAGTATGCTTTGTGAGTAAAAGCGTGTCAGCTTCAGATAGCTGGTCATACTGGTATTATTTACAATAAATAAATGAATAAAGTGATATATCTTGTTAAGAAAAAATACGTTGAGGTCAAAAATTACGTAATGAACACAAATTTTGTTGATAACGTCGTAAAAGCACCGAGAACATTTTGTTTCAGCCTAAACAATGAAAATATATGCCTCCGGTGTACGATTCTCTTTGGAAGTTGTTGTCCTCGTGCGAGGCTGTTAGTCGTGAACTCACTGCTTATTGCAACTGTGTAAATTACGAAATTGATTTGCAGCATTTGCCAACCAGTTGCAGCAAATGACGGTTTTCATATAAACTTTACCATGGTTTCCAACTGGTTGGCTGTCTATTATACCTGCTGTTCTGCAACCTCTCCTGCGGGGCAGCCATGTTCATAATATTGAACTTCCTGCCTCCCAAGGTAGCTAAGACTGTTTCCAAATATAGGGACATCAAATTGAAAACAGTAAAAACGGATTGTACTTCTGAGGAAGATGGGTTTAAATCCGCGAAACCATGGTGAAGGTTATTTGAAAAGTACCGTGTATTGCAACTGTTTGGCTGTCTAGTACACCTGCTGTTCTGTAACCGTTGCTGTAGTGCAGCCATGTTCAAAGTATTGAAGTTTCTGATTTGAAAAGCAATGCGAATGGAACTATTTCAGTGTGTTCGAAATTCTGTCATGATAGCTTTTACATTCAACGTAACGTCGTAATAAACACACAACAGCAAATTATCAGTTTTGGATAATTTCGTGAAGGAAACTCGGACGTCTTCATTGGACGGTGATGGTTAGATAATTACAGCAGCAGAACTACTATACCACAATCATCGAAAAGATAAATAGAGATCAGTTTGCATATAAATACTGCTCATAGGAACGTTTTTACGTGGATGATTATATTTATGATTCACTAAAGTTGCATGTTACAAATACTGTCGATTATCGTCAGCAGTACCATTGTAGTTGCAACTTCCTGTTCTTACAACAGCACAACACGGACTGATGAGCTACAAGAGCACAGGTAAACACCAATATATCGAATCAGTGTCACGTGTTTGCCTACATTTGGAACAGCAGGGATGAAAGACGTTTGTGGTACTTCTACTCCTGGGCCGGATGTTTTAAGCGTTATTATCTTTTATAATTTCATCAAGTTTCACGTTTGGTACATCACTGAAGTCGTCTTCAAAGGCTCTTTCCAATGCCACAGAAGAAATTACACACTTTCTTCAAAAACTAAAAATTAAAACGTTAAAGCGACTTGCGCACGGCAGCAAACCGCATCTCGCTATAACTGGATAGATTTTGAGAGGGCAGCTTTCGTTGCCTCAGCTCTATATTTCGAATACAGAGGCCAACTTAGTAAAAGTGAGAAAGGATTTCGTTGTAAGAGTCACGCAAGTGTAGATTTACTTAAATCTTGTCTGTAGGAAAACTGCGGACAATGCTAGCCAAATAATTCAAGAATATCTGGACATCTTGTGCACAATTGTACAAGAGCCGAGAAGAATAGTATATTTCCTAAAAAGTGAAAACGATTTAGCAGTGCTGATTCTTTACTTACATCAGCCTTCTTAATGTGTAATATGTTGAAGATTTCTCGTTACACCAAGGACCGTGTGAACTGGTTTGGGAAAAGTAATGCGCTACATCCGCTGTGCGTAATGACTCGACAATGAACGCAAATTTACGCTTAAAATTACGAGATCTGGTACAGGCTGATTTCAATAAGAGTCACTTGGTAGGTAAATGTCAAGACACTTTCTTCTAGTTCTTCTTTCTTCTTCCTCTTCTGCTACTCTGCGGTTAGGCCCAGTGTTTATTCCCTAAATATCACATTATGAATCCAGATATGAAGACTTCAGTCATCAGCTGTTCCTAGAACATTTGCTACCACTTATCGCCTCTTATCGTCTCTTGACAGTGATTTCTATGTAACAAATACGCCATAGTTCATCTTCATTTGGGCTCACGGTTGAGCTGTAAGATGCCGAAAGACCTTTAGTGATTAATCGGCGTCTGGAGGGAGGTGAGGATATGACCTTTTAAATCAACAAAAGCGTGCAAAGTTAAAAAAAAAAAGAAATCGTGTGTAAATGTTATTTACATTTGCGCGCTTATTTATATTACAATGTAGTGCAAAACATAAATTAGGATCAGATGATTCAGAATGCTGAAGTAAAAGAGTAGCACTGCGTATTTCACAACAGCTGTTCGGTATGAAGCCTGCTCTAAAGTCGATGAACAAGATTTTTTTGCACCGCTTTGACTCTGGTGTGTTTCAACCTCTCGGAGTGATTAAATTAATGTGGCAACTAATTTCACGTTCCTGTCCAATGGAGTCTCATGATCAACTAATTTTTACACTAACTTTATTAAACAGTCGAGATTATTGGCGTCTGTTTATCTGACATGATAGACTATTGTCGAAATCTTAGTTCTCTTGCCCTAATTAGAGGGAGGCTACGTTGTGAATTGCGGAGGTCATGTTTATTAACACTATTTTATTTACAGTTCTGCTATGTTACTACATGAGCGTGTTGACGCCAGTCTGAGAACGTTCTGAATAGGCACTGGGCGTATTGTTTAAACATGATCTCGAATACTTCGCCCGTTATCCGACGAATGTTGCATGTCCTTGGCAAACTCACTGCAACATCATAGTTAGAAACCACAGTGACACATGACAGAGAGAAATTTCAGTTATCTGAATGGAAGAGCGGATGGAAGCAAAAGGAAAATTTACGATTAGGGTCTTGTTCGGGCTACAAATAATTCTTCTGTAGCTGTCAGAACATCACTCAGTTTCATACATATGTTATCTGTAGATTAGCGGGAAGAAAAAGGTGTTCCTCGTTCGAACTTGTGACTATGGATTACCACCATTCTCACTGTTAAAACTAGAGAAATCTCGAACAGTGAAGAAATACAATACTCGACACTAAGGGAATTTCTGCTTGAACTGCTGCAGCAGTGCTCTTAACTGTCGTACCAACTTTGGTGGAGGGGCACCAATATTTCAGGCGGTGCTTTGATAAATTTATCAAACAAAAATCTTAGTGTTGTAAATAACTTGCTTTTACTCTATAGAGGGAACTTCTGGACACTACCCAGTGTAAGAATTACCGATGCAAATCAATTACCGAAAAGAGGTTGTTATTCACGAAGGGAATGTCCTCTATATATACGAAGTCTAGGTGGCTCTTTAAGTAAAGAATGGTTTTCCTTTACCTATTTCACATTTCTTTCTTTTTTTATTTATTCTTTACCTATTTATTGCATTCTTAAATTTACTTTACTGTACTTCTATGGTCATATTTTCTTGGTCTTACGTGACCGTAGACGTAAACTAAAGGAAATTTATATTCGGGTCACTGTTTTATTCGCGACCTTGTCGTAGCTTGTGACATTACCTTCCTGACACTTGGCTTCGAAGCCATGCAATCCACTCACACGTTTTGAAGTGAATCGCCTACCTATGTGTTCCGGCCACATGTAAGTTATGTGCATTGTCTCTTTGTAAGTTCTCAACAATTGCAGCCATAACTGGTATATCAACATCCTACCGCTGAAGAATGTGTACACAACAACGACAATTTAAAAATCACAACCAGGCTCGTGGTGGGAATCGAACCCATAACTTCAGCTACATGAAGCAGCGATGCTGTCATGGTATTACAGAGGCCGGCATGGAAGGCTCCACAGACTTGGATTACACTCATGTTGTGAATCTGTCGATTCGACATGAGCTAAGGACGCCAGAGAACCTGATACTGCACAAAATATCCCAAGCTAGTAAGCAAAAAGTAACAAATTTCCAGGAATTGCTATTCAGTAGACCGTTTCACAACTACGTCTTCAGCACACCAGAGACTGGGAGACAGTAGGGAAATAATACTTTTTTGTACAGTATAGGACAGTTAATTCGCGACACAAAAGGCTAATTTAAGATTATACAGAACCCATTAACTGGACCATGGACGACAGAACAATGAAAACGCTCGGAAATATATCAAGCGGAACAAAGGAGAGCCAGAAGTGACTTCATTCAGCAGATGAGAATGAAATGGGTTTTACAAATGTCCAGGCAGCAAAAAATTTTGTGAATTAAAGAAGCACTGCAGTTACCTAATAATGGTTTGGGAGTGACGTTGCTCTGCTGTAAACCAGTGCCATCAATATGTTTCTGTCCCTTGGCGCGTCATCAATTGCGCATATTTCTAATCTGACATCAGCTTTCCGAATATTTTGAAGTTCTTTATATCCTTTTCGTGCTGGTGGCCAGTAGTAGAATGATTTTATCACATTTAGTGTTGCTACTTAAGTGTGAAAGCAGTAGTTACATGTTTTGAGAAAGAAAAACCTTAGTTTTTAGGGGTGACCTTTTATAAACAATGTACATAGAAATTTATACTGCGTGATTTTCGTACGAATTTCAATAATTTCTTCATTACGGTCTGCTACAACACCTATGTTGATAACTTATTGATCGACATGAACCATGTAGATTAGGTTTTCGCTGAATTCCGTCATTCATTATATTGTTGGTGCTGTCCGACGCTTGATGTTTATTCCAGTACTTTCTGAAATGCATTCTTGCTACACTCATCCTGTCGCAAACTTATATTCTGTGTACTAATGCTACCCTCACCCCCCCCCCCCTAAACCAGGGACGTTGCCATGCTGGGGTGACTTATGAGTGCTTCAGCAACAATGATAGCATAACAAATGTGTAAACACAAGAGAGGCATGTACATTGAGATGCCAGACAAGAGGGCAGAGGATATCTCTAATGATTGTGAGCAAGGATTGGAAGACGAACAGCCACTGGATGGCGTACGGTAAGAGGACGTTAAAAAAGCTTTAAGGAAACTAAAGAATAACAGGGCTCCCGGCACTGATAACATTCCTGCAGAATTCCTAAAATGTGGAGGAGCAACATTAGAGGAGCCTCTGAACTTATCACTCTCATATGGAAACAGCAAAGAGCACCAGATTAATGGAATGAAGGAATACTATGTCCCATACATAAAAGGGCGACCGAATGGAGTGTAGAAACCACCGTGGACTCACCCTCCTGCACCTGGGGTTCACGGTATCTTCTAGTACGAGGTGCATTCAAGTTCTAAGGCCTCCGATTCTTTTTCTCCGGACTGGAAAGAGATAGAAACATGCGCATTGTTTTAAAATGAGGCCGCGTTCATTGTCAATACGTCCCAGAGACGGCAGCACCGTTCGGCGGATGGAATTTTACCGCCAACGGCGAGAATGAGAACTGTTTTAAATACTTAAAATAGCGACGTTTTCCTTACATGAACAGCGTGCAATCATTCGTTTTCTGAATTTACTTGGTGTGAAACCAATTGAAATTAATCGACAGTTGAAGGAGACATGTGGAGATGGAGTTATGGATGTGTCGAAAGTGTGATCGTGGGTGCGACAGTTTAATGAAGGCAGCACATCGTGTGACAACAAACCGAAACAACCTCGGGCTCTCACAAGCCGGTCTGACGACATGATCGAGAAAGTGGAGAGAATTGTTTTGGGGGATCGCTGAATGACTGTTGAACAGATCGCCTCCAGAGTTGGCATTTCTGTGGGTTCTGTGCACACAATCCTGCATGACGGCCTGAAAATGCGAAAAGTGTCATCCAGGTGGGTGCCACGAATTCTGATGGACGACTACATGGCTGCCCATGGGGCATGTTGCCAAGAAATATTGACGCGCAACGACAGAATGAACGGGACTTTCTTTTCGTCGGTTGTGACAATGGATGAGACGTGGATGCCATTTTTCAATCCAGAAACAAAGCGCCAGTCAGCTCAATGGAAGCACACAGATTCACCGCCACCAAAAAAATTTCGGGTAACCGCCAGTGCTGAAAAACTGATGGTGTCCATGTTCTGGGACAGCGAGGGCGTAATCCTTACCCACTGCGTTCCAAAGGGCACTACGGTAACATGTGCATCCTACGAAAATGTATTGAAGAACAAATTCCTTCCTGCACTGCAACAAAAAGTCCGGGAAGGGCTGCGCGTGTGCTGTTTCACCAAGACAACGCACCCGCACATCGAGCTAACGTTACGCAACAGTTTCTTCGTGATAACAACTTTGAAGTGATTCCTCATGCTCCCTACTCACCTGACCTGGCTCCTAGTGACTTTTGGCTTTTTCCAACAATGAAAGACACTCTCCGTGGCCGCACATTCACCAGCCTTGCTGCTATTGCCTCAGCGATTTTCCAGTGGTCAAAACAGACTCCTAAAGAAGCCTTCGCCGCTGCCATGGAATCATGGCGTCATGGCGTCATGGCGTCATGGCGTCATGGTGTCATGGTGTCATGTACGTCTGCAGGGCGATTACGTAGAGAAGTAACGCCAGTTTCATCGATTTCGGGTGAGTAGTTAATTAGAAAAAAAATCGGAGGCCTTAGAACTTGAATGCACCTCGTATTATTTTTGATCGGCTACTCCTACAGGTGGATAAAGAAATTGGAATGTACCAAAGCGGATTTCGACGAAGAAGGTCAACACTAGACCAGATTTTCAACCTGCGCCAAATTTTGGAGAAAACTGTTGAATATAGAAATGCAACTCATCACCTCTTTAATTGACTTTAAGGCTGCATGCGACAGCGTCAATAGAAATCAGTTGTTTCATGCCTTACAGGAAATGGGGATACATGGAAAACTCCTGAGAATGGTTAAAATGATGATGTCTTACGTAAGAAGCTGCATTAGAGTTCGAGGAAATTACTCAGACCCCCTGGAAATAAAAAATGGGCTACGTCAAGGAGATGCATTAGTATGCTTATTATTCAATGTAATACTCGAGAAGGTGGTTAGGAAAGTAGGCGTACAGTCAGGGGCATCATCTTTCACAAGTCAGTGCAGATTTTAGCGTATGCAGGTGACGTAGACATCATAGCACGGGCAGTACCAGCACTGAAAGTAGCTTTTGTAGCCTTAAGTCAAGATAGTAAGAAGATGGGTCTTATGATAAATGAAGATAAAACTAAAGAAATGGCCTGTGGGAAAGCTTATCAACCCAATATGCTGTCAACTTTCAGTGTGAATGGATACACATTTGAAAGAATTGATAGCTTCAAGTATCTTGGTTCCACAGTAACTTGCTTTAATGACATCTCAACTGAAATTAAGATTAGGCTGATATCAGCAACTCAGCCGCCCAACAAAATTCACTATTTATAAAACACTTGTTAGACCAGTTCTCACTTATGCTTCGGAAACATGGCCTTTGACGGAAGCCGATGCAAGGCTGCTCGACAGATTTGAGAGGAAAGTTTTGAGGAGAATAATTGGCACTGTGTATGAGAGAGAACAATGGAGGAAAAGGTACAATGCAGCATTGTACACTATGTATGCCGATGCTAATGTAACAGCAATCATACGATCAGGAGGGATAAGATGGTCAGATCATGTGGCAAGAGTGGAGGAGTATGAGGTGATAAAGAAGATTCTCTTTGGTAATCCAGGAGGACGAAGAGGGTGAGGTCGACCTTGAGCAAGATAGGTGGATGGAGTTGAAGAAGATCTACGGAAGCTCGGATGCAGAAACTGGAGGAGGGTACCATGTGACCGTGATGGATGGCGTAAGCTCGCTGGGAAGAAGGAGAAGAAGAAGAAGAAGAAGACAAGAGGGCAGCAGCATTTCCAGTAGCTGCAGAAGCAACTGTCTGTATGATTTAATAATCTGGCCTTTTAACATCAGCCACCACAGCCTTACTGTGTTTGTACTGTAAACGGCTGAAAGCAAGGGGCAACTACAGTCGTACTTTTGTTCGAAGGCATGCAGCTCTATTGTATGGTTTAATGATGATAGCATCCTCTTGAGTAAAATATTCTGACAAGCGACACCTTTGATCTAGAACGCTCGGAAGAGCACGAAACGATGCTTAGAATAACACACTATAACAAAAAAACAGTGGTCGTATCATTTCTATGGAAAACATTGCGTTCTACTACGAGTGACATTTTAATAGAGAGAAACAAAGTAACAACATATTAGTACCACGGGAGGGAATTATAAGCAGTTCGGTGACGTCACTGCATCACTTCATTTTCAATTAACAGTTCCGAAAACCCTCTGCTTCAAATAATTATTATAGCGCAAGACACTCATATCCTACATACCTGATACTGCTTATGTTAGTCCTCATAATGTACATGCGGGATTTCGATGAAGTGGTTAAAACAAAGGAAGAGAGGAATGTGCACAAGTCAGTAAAGCTAAGTTTTTACATTCAGAATCGCTTTCGCATTCAAACAGTCCACTATCAAAAGCCACACTAATTACATTTTCACGTGATGATATGGATATGTCAATTTCATAACCTGTCTTCCACCAAGCGTATTGCGACGTACTTTGATGCAGAAAACTGATTATAAATAATAGAGTGAAGTTTGATTATGAAATAACGATCACGTATCTTCACTTATGGTTTGGCGTATTGTAGTCTGACAAAATCAGGAATTCTTCTGATATAGAGCTTATATTGCCGAAAGAAGTAAGCATCAAGGAGTTCGCAATATTATGTTGTATTCTGTGACAATAACTTCAGCATAACATCTTCGTTCGGAAAACTTGCGTCTAGACGGGTACGATCTGTGTGACCTGTCCACGGATCCCAGAACAGTAGATTCTTTTCACTTTCTACATGTTCGCCAAGGAGTGAAGTCATTTTTCCACTTTCACTTGTCTCCACATGAATGTTGCGTGGGCGTAGTATTTGAGCTGAAAGTGCCTTGGTCCTCTTGAAAACAGATGTAAAATTTTTTTGCAAAACTGCTTGTCATTGATAGAGCCAATTCAGTTTTGTATTTGTGGGTAGAGATATGGACAGACTGCAATACACTAGCTGTAATTTTATCTCCTCTGTGAGACAATATTAATGATGAAGAAGTTTCATACTGGAACTATGTTCACAGTTCCAAACATCTCCTTTCTCCACATGCAGTTCTGTCATAAACAAGTTTACTTCCTTCACAGATTGTTGTGCTTTCTGACGTGTACTTTTATCGTCTTCCATGTCCTTAATTGTGGCAAATGTAGTAACATACCCCTATCCAATTCCACATTCATCTTTCAGATCGTCGATAGAAGAAATCGAAGCTTTGAAATTGTCCAAGACTACCATTTTAGATGCTTCTAGTGACCACGTTTGCAGCTGCCAATAGTAAACTGTAGATCCAACGACCTTGCGATCTCAAATTGCAATATTGTGCGCTCTTTTATGGTTTGTAATTGCGGCAGTCTGTTTCCTTTGAGCCGGTCGGTGTTGCCGTGCGGTTCTAGGCGCTTCAGTCTGCAACCGCGTGACCGCTACGGTCGCAGGTTCGAATCCTGCCTCGGGCATGGATGTGTGTGGTGTCCTTAGGTTAGTTAGGTTTAAGTAGTTCTAAGTTCTAGGGGACTGATGACCACAGATGTTAAGTCCCATAGTGCTCAGAGCCATTTGAACCATTTTTTGTTTCCTTTGAAACGAACTCCTGTTCCACTTTTGCTAGATACGTAATTTAGTATTAATCTTGAATTAGATGTTCTTTAAAAATGCACTTAGAACGCCTCGTTAGTTCGTTATAGGAATAGAAGCCACTATTGTAGCAGTCTTCATAAATGTTCTCTTTCATGCTGTCATCAATATTTTTCAATACATTCGGCATCGGCTGTTTGGGAGGAGACAGTCCGTACTGACTCTGACTGGACGGCTCCTGTTGCTCCGAATATAAACACCATACACTGCTTGAACAGCCTGCTTCACGTTCAGGTTCTTCCTGTCCATCACAATCAGTATATCTATCCAGCGTAAGGACGTGAATTTCTGTGTCATCTCTATTATATTTCTGAATTATTACGTTACATAATATATCCGCGAACTCTCCATCTTCGACCCCCAATTAATTTCCGTATTCCGTACTTCGCAACTTTGTCCCTAATATATGGATCGAATTTGCAGGATGAATTCTCTGCATTATATCTATGTACGCAGTTCACACAGTAACCCATATGCGAACACTCCAAGTGACAAATTCGTACTTAGCTTTAGGCCTACCATTCACGCAGCTCGAGCACTTGTTGTTCCAACTACAATATGCCACTGTCTCATGGTGCTACCAGCAAGTGTGGAGTTTTGCGTGGAAATGACACGGACCAGTGCTGTTTTTATGACCGAGTGTTAGTCTAAGCTTGGGTTCGTGTGGTTCCGACTGTTCCAGGTCAAAGGTGTTCCTTGTGAGGGTAATTGCAGTAATCACACCAATCTTTAAACATGGAAACAGAAAAGATTGTAACAACTACAGAAGTATCTCTTTAATCAGCGTTGTGGGTAAAATCTTCTCAGGTATTGTTGAAAGGAAAGTGCGAGTATTAGTTGAGGACCAATTGGATGAAAATCAGTGTGGGTTTAGGCCTATTAGAGGTTGTCAGGACCAGATCTTTAGCTTACGGCAAATAATGGAGAAGTGTTATGAGTGGAACATGGAATTGTATCTATGCTTTATAGACCTAGAAAAGGTATATGACCGGGTTCCTAGGAGGAAGTTATTGTCTGTTCTACGAGATTATGGAATAGGAGGCCAACTTTTGCAAGCAATTAAAGGTCTTTACATGGGTAGTCAGGCAGCAGTTAGAGTTGACGGTAAATTGAGTTCATGGTTCAGAGTAGTTTCAGGGGTAAGACAAGGCTGAAACCTGTCTCCACTGTTGTTCATATTATTTATGGATCATATGTTGAAAACAATAGACTGGCTGGGTGAGATTAAGATATGTGAACACAAAGTAAGCAGTCTTGCATATGCGGATGACTTAGTTGTGATGGCAGATACGATTGAAAGTTTGCAAAGTTAAATTTCAGAGCTAGATCAGAAATGTAAGGACTATGGTATGAAGATTAGCATCTCAAAAACGAAAGTAATGGCAGTGGGAAAGAAATATAAACGAATTGAGTGCCAAATAGGAGGAACAAAGTTAGAACAGGTGGACGGTTTCAAGTACTTAGGATGCATGTTCGCACAGGATGGCAACATAGTGAAAGAACTGGAAGCGAGGTGTAGCAAAGCTAATGCAGTGAGCGCTCAGCTACGATATACTCTCTTCTGCAAGAAGGAAGTCAGTACCAAGACTAAGTTATCTGTGCACCGTTCAATCTTTCGACCAACTTTGTTGTATGGGAGCGAAAGCTGGGTGGATTTAGGTTACCTTATCAACAAGGTTGAGGTTACGGATATGAAAGTAGCTAGGATGATTGCAGGTACTAGTAGATGGGAACAATGGCAGGAGGGTGTCCACAATGAGGAAATCAAAGAAAAACTGGGAATGAATATAGATGTAGCAGTCAGGGCGAACAGGCTTAGATGGTGGGGTCGTGTTACACGCATGGGAGAAGCAAGGTTACCCAAGAGACTCATGGGTTCAGCAGTAGAGGATAGAAGGAGTCGGGGCAGACCAAGGAGAAGGTACCTGGATTTGGTTAAGAACGATTTTGAAGTAATAGGTTTAACATCAGAAGAGGCACCCAATGTTAGCACTGAATAGGGGATCATGGAGGAATTTTATAAGGGGGGCTATGCTCCAGACTGAACGCTGAAAGGCATAATCAGTCTTAAATGATGATGATGATTAGAATCTTCAGGTGGGGACTACTAAGGAGGATGTCATCTAATTTGTAAGCTTATCAGTGTGTAGTACTTGCCTGTCGAATGGATTAATTCTTTAACTGGATTGTTGAATTAAATAAATTACTTTGGCCTTGTAATATTTGATACAAGTGAATCACCCTTCAGCAGATCTGTGATTAAGGAATTCATCTAACACTACCAAACAATGATCTCAGTGAACTCAGTTTATTACTTGTACATAATCAAATGTCACAAGAAACTAATTTAACAATAACTGATATTGATGAAGTAATGCCTTGACAAACTTGGATAAGGGATCTGGAATGATAATTCAAAGTTAACATGCATCTGAGCAAATTATTTACATCTGTTGAGGTCGTATTATGATTACTGTACGTCAGTGCATAGAGATAGATAATAATGCACAAAGATATGCGTGAGCATGTATTACAGGGTCTGAAAGCGTGTTGAACTTCTAACTGCCGCGCGGGATTAGCCGAGCGTCTGAGGCGCTGCAGTCATGGACTGTGTGGCTGGTCCCGGCGGTGGTTCGAGTCCACCCTCGGGCATGGGTGTGTGTGTTTGTCCTTAGGATAATTTAGGTTAAGTAGTGTGTAAGCTTAGGGACTGATGATATTAGCAGATAAGTCCCATAAGGTTTCACACATTTTTGAACTTCTAACTGCAAATAAATCTTCAAAGTGAAGATCGTATTTATTGAACATCGTTACGAAAACGTCGCCTGGAAGCTGAAGTGATTCCAAAATCAGTCATTGGCTTCGTATTAGCTACTCTTCTCTGCCTGTGTCTAAGCTCAGCCCCACCTTGTGTGAGCCTGACATCCCAGACGAGCAGAAGTTTCGAAGATGGGGACTGGCAATAAAGCCCAGAAGCGCAGAATTCGAAATCTGAAAGGGAAGTGACTATCTCCAGAAAAATTTCAACAAGAAAAACATTTTTCTTTGTATTTTTCTCCACTGCGTAATTCTGATTTGTCGAATACTATTTCTTGTGTGTGCTGAACATTAAGATGATGTCCTAATTGGCGTTGGCCTCCTTTCGTTACTCGAATTACAAACGTTTAACCATTAAAAATACCTTTCAGCCTTGGGGCTCAAAATGTGTCTGATTTACTCCCTCTCTCGGCTTACCTTCGTGAGCTGGCCAACATGTTTGTATCTCTGTAACCGCAATAGCACTCTACTCACACTCTTAGATTGAACATGTGTAACAATACAGGTAGGAGCTGTTTTTTCTCCAAGCATTCAGTTTGGCGTTCTCCGGGCCGGTGCTGGAGCCCCATGCACTACAAAGATGTCCTAGCTTCTTAGGCGTTTTGACTTCATGGCATGTTGCAGTTTCTGAAAAGTGTCTTCATAGCAGGGCGCAATCGAAGAATCGAAGAAGGAGGTCATCAAGACGTTAACAGAACTTGTGTGTACAGCTTTGGATTTCCCTGGCGGAGGGAGACATGTGATGCCTCCACCGTTGGCTTTACCATTTGCCGTTGGGCTGTCGCAATGTTGTCGGACGGAATCACCCCATGTGTGTGGACACCGGTTACAGTCGGACGAGGTAATGCAAGAATGGGTGCGATTGTGGATCCGACAGTGGCCGATCGCGTGCCACGAAAAAGGACTTGATGGTGTAGTCTCTCAACGGGATAAGTTTCTTAGCGTCTGTGGTGTTTACTGTTCAATGGAACATTCCATGGTCCCGCTGCGGTTCGTGTTCAGTTTTCAATTGACTGTCCTTCATAATTTATATTTCATTACCTGATGGAGACCACTTATTACTGTTTAGTTCGTTTTCTCTTATGGGTTTTACACAAGTTACGTGACACTCAGCTTAAAAGCTCATGTAAAATTTGTGGAAAAAACTTATTATAGCGTAATTACGTCAAATAAATTGGTCATAACGTGGTGTTTGGATTCTTTGCTCATCTATGGAATTGACTGTTTGATGAAGGACAGGATTTTGCCAGGGATACACAGTATTGTTGATTATATTCCTTATTATTGTAATAAGTCAACACACGCACACACTCACACACACACACACACACACACACACACACACACACACACACACAAACACACACACACACACACACTCCTTTACATGCTGATGTAAAAGGGTAACTACTATTCCTTAAGCTACGTAATGTTCATTTTGATTTCCAGCTTGCAAATTCATTCATTTTTCTTTTAAATTAGTATTGCAATCGCTATTTTTTCATAACCTTCTTTCACCTTTACTCACTTACCAAAAAATTTAATTATTGTTTTTCTCACTTATTCGCTCACCTGCGTTTTCATGATTATGACTTGTAGGTCACTCTCTGTTAAGCAAATTTAGGACACACAATATTTTCCTGATTAATCACTAAGTTTCCCCTGAAAGTAAGTAAACAAGAAAATCAAGTCCTAATATTAATTTTATAGTTAGATTCTTTAGGACTACGAAATTCGCACTAAATACGTGTGGCCATCATTCTAAACCTGCTCTCACTTGTTCTTTCACCTCCACACATTTCCCATCATTTCACCATAGTCTACATTTTAAACAAAGGCAACTTCTTTTCTCTGTCAAATGACTCATAGACATAATTGCCAATCACTAACGTTTAGCTTTCTGAATTGAGTGTATTCTTTACTACATTCTTGCCCATTTTTACACTTGCACCGGAAATGCAATACCCTTCGGTATCCTATAAAATTTCTTGGTTCCTAATGCTATCGTTTCTTTCAATTTGTTGCAATTTACGAAAGGGCTGCTGGTATATTTATTGTCACTGTTGTGAAATCAGAGCCTCCACTGCTATTCAAACACTTGGATTGCTCCCTCATTCTTCGTTACCCTGTCTGTTTCTTGGGTTAGGACCACGTATATCCGCTTTTTCGACTCTGTCTTCTCGCTGATCGTTTCATCTCCAATTGTTTCTACTGTCATTTGTTGGATATTGTGGTCCCCATCGTTTGTAATTATTCAACCTACCCCAACCATTTCCATTTCTTCATAGAGGATGCCTCGCTCTCCAGTTTAATCGTTCTGTTGCTGGTTTTGCAGTGGAAAATATGTCTGTATAACATGCACAGGTTCACTTGCTTCTATATGTTGCGGCCACATGTAGTAAGCGTTGCTTCACGCAGTGGAGAATGGCAAAACAGAGGCAGCCGGCGATCGCGGCATTGCGAAGTAGGCGCGGCACAGATAGCCTTGCTGACAGTTGCAGTCTACCAACCGGCTGATGCAAGGACGCACGCAGACCGAGCGCCGAGTGAAGCCTGGAGAGTGCTGAGTAAGGGAAGTGAGGCCAGCACGCTTGGTTACTTTGCAATATACTGCAGGAGCAATAACAAGAAGGTGCTACCGAGGATAAAAAACGTCCTCGTGCCTGTTATAAATGGTGGAGCGCAGGCAGAAAAGGACAGAAGCCATTAGGAAGCAGTTCGGATCTGAGGACGGACGTGGTCCGTGTACGAATGTTCAATCTTCGTAGGTGACGATTCGGGAAGTCTGTTCCAGCTCGCAGGAGACATCCGTTCACCGCTAGATGTCCGGCTCTGGGCGTCGGCCCGAGTCCGGTCGGCACCATGGCTGACTAACTGCAGCGAGAACTTCCAGCAGGACCGGCCTTAGCGCGGTCTGGGTCACAGGCGCCGCCGGGGACTGACGCCCGGACTTCATGGCAACCCGGCCCACAGTCCGTGGTCCATCCATGGCGGGAACTCGCGGATATCGCGACTGACAGTTTCCCAGCCGCCGGTGCAGCAGGCGTCGCCAGCTGATCTCACGGCGACGCGGCTGCCGAGCGGTGACGAGTTCATCTCAACCACAGGGCATCCTGACTTCAGCGGAGCACTGGTGGCGCGCCTTGCGCGCATTGTCGGAGATCTACACAGCAGCAGCCAGGTGGAAGGATCCGCAGGGCTGGGCAGCGACGACGAGGGAGAAATTGTAAAGAAAGCTCAATAAATAATTGTAAAACTCCACGCAGTCTCCGTCTTTGGCGCAGCCACTGTATCTGCTGCTAACGAGTACTGCAGAAGTCGTAACAAGTAGCAAACGGCCATAACAAGTACTGCAGAAGTCGTAACAAACGGCCATCTGACATAACATATAGTACGATTATATCCTATTTCTTGTAATACGTCCTGTATGTTTCTTACTGGTATTATGATTTCTCTCTGTATGTGGCACAGTACCTTTGTGAAACAACTGCGAATTAATTGTGCTGGATCATACTGTACGTCCGTAAATTGATTCCTGTCGAGCTCCTGCTTGAAACACTGTACTGGATGCTCCCATCTCGATTCTGCGTATTGCTCTATCACTAGCATTCCCAATTTGACTTGATCCTACTTCGCGTAATCATTAAGTGACGAATCCGCGTTGGCCTCTTCCTACACCTTACACTTTCCTGAAATTTCTGTCATTCTCGCTGCTGCCGCTTCTCAGAAGTGAGCACAGACTAAATTTATTTTTCAAACATGTGGGTATAATCTTAGTAATGCTTCTTTAAATTTCTCGATCCGAATCTTCAGGCGTAATCTGTTCGATGGATCTTGGAACAACGAATATTTCTGTACTTAGACAAAATGCTTTCTAGTCTCTTCCTCGTCCGTATTACACGATAATGTGGCAATGGCTGTGATTGAGTTTTGAGGTGGAGATGAATGAGTCGGTTTTCGACTAATCCGACGCAATCTGCCCATATGTTCTCTAAACTCCCCTTCCTCTAGATTATTCTCTGCTTTGCTTCTCTTCCTCTCGTTTTCTCTTTCGTTACTGCTTGAAACTCCACTGCTCTTTCTTTTATTAGTGCATCTAAGTTTTCGCTATTCCTCCGGTTGATGCGTGCCTGTGTCTCCTTGAATTGTAGTAGATCCCTACTGTTCACGTAAGTTTATTGGTATGGTCCTATAGGATTTGCTTTACTGCGTGTTGGTAACTGCTCGATGGCGATGGTTAACAATTCGACTTTCTCTGTGACTTCCCCTAACTTATTTTTCTCTGGGTGAGTGTTCTGTGTGTTGCTATAGTTCGACTTGCTGTTTGATTTTTACTTCAGATAGTCAGTGTTTTGTGCGTTGGTGACAATGTCTTTCCTTCAACCGTTCGTAGTTGCTTTTGTAACTTGCGTCAGTATATCTATCGTTGTATCAAAATCTTGTGTATGCGCATCTACCACCTTCGTTATCTCTTTCTGTACTTCATTAAGACCATCATCACTCTTTTACTTAACAATTTAATTTGTTCCTTGCATTTCCTTATGTGATCAAACAGTTTCTTATTTACTGGTCTGACTTGTTCGTGTATCTTATTATATATATTCTCAAACTGCTCTCTGTTCTCTTCGAATTGCATATCTCATTTTTCCTTACGTTTCTTCAGTATGTTTTCTAGTTTTTCGAATTGTATCTTCCTTTTCACCTCGCTTTTCTTGGACGTTTCCTTGCATTTTTTGAATTCTTCAGTTAGTTAGTTCCGCTTATCCAATTCTGCCGGTTGTTGATGTGTGGGCTCACAAGTAATATCACTCTGTGATGCATTTTGGAGGCCTGTTGCTCCGGATTTCTCTGCCATCACGTAGTTTCTACATCGTCTTCATTCATAAATTGAACTTCTGAAATTTTCTCGTTATACTGTGCCTGCCTTTGATTGCTCTCTATATTCGTTTCATTCTGCGATGGTTCGTCCCATGAGTCACTGAAATCTACAATTTCTGATTCGCTGTCTGCTGTTTCTTAATGAATCGAAACTTCCCTCTCTACTTCATCATTCTTCCTGAACTCCTAGCTCAAGCTCGTGTGAATTTCGGCAGGCCGTAACACAATTCCCTAATTTCAGTACACCTAAATTTTATACAACACTGTTTAATCTTTACTAAAACTGCTCAAATCCCACATATTCAAATACAGTCCACATCCCTCCTGATATAAAATACACAAAAGGTACACAGAAAATAGAAAATAAACACAATACCATCCAAAAGCCTAAAGTGATACCCAGCTGGACCAGGAGTGACATATACCTCCTCTTCCTTCTGTAATAGAAGACAGAAGTTGTTACACGCCAAAAGTTTAAAAGCAGTTGATTTTAGTTTGATGAAGCCTACCTGTGTATAGCCCTTGCCTGTCAAGTGAGTGGAGTACGTTCATTGCCGGCCGGTGTGGCCGAGCAGTTCTAGGCGCTACAGTCTGGAACCGCGCGACCGGTACGGTTACAGGTTCGAATCCTGCCTCGGGCATGAATGTGTCTGATGTCCTTTGGTTCGTTAGGTTTAAGTAGTTCTAAGTTCTGGGGTACTAATGACCTTAGAAGTTAAATCCCATAGTACTCAGAGCCATTTGAGCCATTTTCTTTTGAGGACGTTCATTGGATAAATTAAATCAGTTACTAATGAATGCACCTGACAGCTAAATAAAAAAAAATCAATAAAAATATTTTATTACTTACAATAAAATTTCACAATAAACGAATTATAACTGAAATGGATAAACTTATGCCTTAGCAAACTTGGAAGAAGTATCTGGAATGGTAATTCAAATTTGTTTCATAAACATATTTACATTGACAGATGTCAAATTGTGATTGCTGTAGGTTATTTTTATAGATATATAAAATAATACAGAAGGATATGGGTGTGCATCTATTCCCTCAGATGGAAGACTGTTGAACTTCTAGCTGCACATAGGTCTTTGAAAGGAAGGTTGGAATTACTGAATATCGTTTCGCCTTTGTCTGCAGTTCACTTCACGAGTGCGGTGGGATCCGACAATACTTAGAATGTGCAAGTGGCAGCTGAAGTGGCCGCAGAATAGGTCTTTGGCTCTGTGTCAGCTCATCTATGCCTGTGTGAAAGCTCGACTTTGCCGAATGTGAGCCTCACGACTCAGTTTTGAAGATGAGGACTGGAAGTGAAGCCTGGAAGTGGAGGAGTCGAAATCTGAAAGAGTAGTGACTATCTACTGATCGGTTCTGACTAGGACAACTTTGAGCTTTGTGTTTTCCTACGGTGCGTAGTTTTGATTGGGTGAATACTAATTCTTGTGTGTTATGCAATAAGACGTTGTCTTACAAGAAGCTGGCTCCACTTCCCTTAGTCGAATTTCAAATGGTAGATCAGTTAAAAAGTATTTAAGTCTTGGGCTCCAAAATGTGTTCGATTTGCACCCTCTCCCTGTCTTTCCTCGTGTAATAACTAATACACTTGGATCTCTGTTAACACAGTAGCACTCTCTCCTCCAACTCTTAGATTATTTACGGGAGCCCAGAGGAGCTGTCTCTTCGTGTCTTTGAACATTCAGTTTGGCGTCACCCGGGTGGGTGTCAGAATCTTGCACACTGCAAACAAGTGCCAAATTTCTGTTTCCGTTCCATTTTCAAAGGTACTACCCTAAAAGTCCATGTTTTTAGTTGAACAATGAATTTCCGCTGTTTTCCTCTACAACAGTGGTTCTTCCGTGACTCTGACCGTTAAGTGGCATACCTCCAGTGGACACAGCTTGTTAATAATATACTGTTGTCCAGCACATCTCAAAGGTGTACTCAGCATTGTCTGTCTCCAGAAACTCTGACCTGACCTGACACGTTCCACATCATTACGAAGTGTCGTATTCATGATCTATGGAACAAGTACTAATCTAATCTAATCTAATCTAATCTAACCGAGAGTGGCTTTCTTCTCATATTCCCACTCGAGAAAACACAGCCCACACCGACTTTTGTCTGCTTCGCTTTTCACTTAACAGAGGGAGGTGAGCAGCAAATCTGAGAACAGTTCTGAGGACGCCTATCATACTCAGAAGCGTTCATCCTATTCCCACAATGGCTTCTCATTTAGCTACGCATGCAATTTACCATACAAAATTTAAATTTAAGTAGTTACGTATTGGCAATTGCTAGTACTGATTTATATTTCATTATCTGGTGGAGATTAATTTAGTCCTATTTAACTTTATTCTGACAAGGTTTGCACAATTTATGGGACAGAATGGTTAAAATGGTCATATAAGATTGGCGTCAGTAGACACACAATTGGCGTTCTATGGGCCGGAGCTGGAAATATCAGATCCCCATGTCGGGCACGTAGGTTAGATGATTTGAATAGAAAAATAGCTGGGTTAAAATGGAGAAATATCCTAACAACACAGCCAATCAGCTACAAATAATTGTTCAATACATTTACCTGCGTTTCGAAACCTCTAAGTCTGTTTTCATCAGGGCAAAACTTTACAAACCCTCTAAAATAATACGTAGAGAAATACGTTAGACAGAAACATTAACCAAGCTGAAAAATGTCAAAACATAGAAATGTTACTTACGTAAAGTTACATTGCGAGAAGGCAATAGCAAAAGTTTAGGGCAGAAATGCTCAAGATAAAAATTAAAAATTGAAAACGTTCCAGTCTTTAACGTACAGCTTCCAAGGAACAACATCAGACTGAGTGCCCCAGTGGCTTACATTGTTGTTATGAAAACAAAACACAGCTTGGGCCGCCTGCGGACAGTGACACATGTCCATTTGAGAAATTATAGTCGTGTTAAACGACCTTAATTATAAAAAATTCAAAGGATGACAATTAACGTATTTTTGGAAATACGAAGTGGTCAACTGCATGAAGCACAGCTAAGAGCCATCTATTTGGCTTTACTTAAATGCTCATTCTGTATAATGTAGAGTATATCACACAAACAGCTGCACAGTTTCAAAACACCTGCATGAAAGGAATTTTAGTAATACACATCTATAACAGATCTGAAGAAAAATATCTTTTGGAACTAGAGGCAGGAAGACATAGTAAAAAATAAAGGAATCAAAAATCTGCGAGTAGTGGATTGGACCCATTTTTTTACGTTATTATAACTGTTAGTTACAATAAGTACAAATTAGTGCCTCTTTTTTCCCAATAAATGTTCCTTATACCTGACGTTGAAAGATGTTATAGTTTGTCCTATATAATAAACAGGATACTATCAGAAATGATTTTATAAACTCCTGAAGTGTGTAGAGAAGCAAGTGTGAACTTAAATTGTGAATTACATTTTTCTGCAAGTTATTGTTAATAAAAAAGCAACTTTGCATCCAAATTTTTTAACTAACAGACGACTAAGTCTATAAGAAATAGGGCCTAAAAATGGAATCGTATGAACTTCTTTGTACTCGCTTCCGTCAGAAACATTACTGACTCCTAAAGTAGTCACTTGAGCGTCAGTTTCAACTTTGAAGATGTTCGTTAAGCGTGTCTGGCGACAAAGATACAGAAATTGCACAATGAATGGCCGAGTGGGAAAACGCTTTTTTGTGGGAACTAGTGGGCACAAACTGATCTGTATTAATAACTGTTCGAAAAATACCGAAGGAAAGTTTCTCGTTGTCTGTGGCAATACTAAGGTCCATGTCGTCTACATACAGAGAATATGACGAAATACCCAGATCAGTAGCTGAAAAATTACAGATGAATATTTCTTACAGCGAATTAAAGAGAATAACGGCAAAGATACCTACCAGCAGATTACCCATTGCCACGCCGTCAGGCTGATGGTATAGTTTGCGAATGAAAACTTATTTTTTGGAAATTTGCAAATTTGTGGTAAGGTCTTATGGGACCAAACTGATGAGGTCATCGGTCCCTAAGCTTACACACTACTTAATCTAATTAAAACTAACTTACGCTAAGGACAGCACACACACAACCATTCCCGAGGGAGGACTCGAACCTCTGACGCGGGGAGCAGAGCGAATCGTGACACAGCGCCCAAGACCGCTCGGCTACCCCGCGCGGCTCTTGATTTTTTACTACTGCTTTTAGCAACTGAGTAAGTTCAGTGATTTGCTCATCAGAAGCATCTTTTTTTAAAGTACGCAGATTGTTTTCAACGATGTCAATACGTATTTGAACAGGTACATTAGTGTATACGTTCATAATATCTGTTGAAAACAATTTAGTATCCTGATCACACTGCAAAACTTTTATATTAATAAGTAGGTTTTGATGGAATCCCTGTTCGATTTTACAAAGAGTGCTCTACGTTATTGCCCCTAACCTGGCTCCCATTTGTCGTGAATCTCTCGTCCAGAGCAAAGTCTGAAGCGACTGGATAAAAGTGCAGGTGAATCCAGCATATAGGAAGGGTAAAAGAACGGATCAGCAAAATTACAGATCAATATCCCTAACTTCTGTTTCCTGGAGAATCCTTGAACATATTCTCAGTTAGAATATAATGAACTTTCTTGAGACGATAAGCTTATCTGCACGAATCAACACGGTTTTATAAAGCGTCGTTTGTGCAAAACTCAGCTTGCCTTTTTCTCTCATGATATATTGAGAACTATGGATGAAGGGCAACAAGCAGATTCCTTATTTCTAGATTTCTGAAAATCATTTGACACGCTGCTCCATTGCAGGCTGTTAACAAAGGTACGAGCGAATGCTCGTCAGAGACAAGGATATCGTTAGCTGTGCCCCAGGAAAGTGTGATAAGACCGCTGTTGACTCTATATACTTAAATGATTAGGCTGACAAGGTGGGCAGTAACCTGCGGTTGTTTGCTGATAATGCCGTGGTGTACGGTGAGGTGTCGAAGTTGAGTGATTGTACGAAGATACGATTTTGATGAAATTTCCATTTGGTGTGATGAATGGCAACTAGCCCTAAATGTGGAAAAACGCAAGTTAGTGCGGATGAGTAGGAAGATCAAACCTGTAATGTTCGGATACGGTATTACTAATGTCCTGCTTGACACATGTGAAGGCATTGCTAATTGCGCATATAAAATTTTTTTTCGTGATTTTCTTTGGATTTCTATTCTTTTTCTTTTGTTCATATGGGCATTTCTAATTGTGATTATGTAACATTCTACTGTGGTTTTTAAATGTAAAGATGTAATTGTGATTATTTCGTTTGCCAATGGATAAATATGTTTCTTGCTTTGTACCTGTAGTAAAGTTTCTAAAGTTCTCTTTTGGAATATTATTAATTGTGAAAAATGCAGTCAATAACATTTATAAAGGTTTATGTAATTTACGATAACGATATAACATCTATAGACAGGGAACAGCGATAGTGATATCGAGAGTTGAAAGGTTGTTGCGTAGTAGAGGGGATGGTGGATGGCGTGTCTGTGAAGCGTGCGCGGGAAAAATAGTACTGTGTTCCATGAAAAGCATACGTAATTGTATGGACAGTGATACCGAACTATCAGATTGTTAATTCTCTTTACCACTGCGGTATGTAATGCCATCGCCAGCAAACTTTAAGAGCAAATAAACCGGACTGTGAAAGTGCCGCTAACATTACTTTGTTGTGGCCGACACTAACTGTGCCTTTATTCGAATGAACTTTCCTGGTGTTGGTTTTGGGTGGTGGAACTGTTGTATATCACATTCTATCAAGCCATGAAAGTGAAGACTAATTAACTGTGCAATATAAATGGCTTTCAGTGACGTTGTCGAAGTTTGAAATGCGAGAACAGAGTGGACATTGTTTACGTACGGTGTGCTTCACATACATGAACAATTCTATGAACTGTGTATTTGTGGCTAAGACTATATGAATGTGACGAACCGTGTAATTATGGACGATAGCGTCACGGACAGTGCATAAAGTGTAAAAACGAGCGATGTCTACGTCATGTACTTTGAAAGAGAGGACATGTCAACAACGTTCGTATACGGGCGTCTTGTGGTTTGATTATCACCACGGGGTTAATGATACAGCTGTGCCGGAACTTTATTTGCGTTTCGCCGGAGAAGATTAACTAGCGGAACTGTCTGTATCCTGCTCTCATCAAACCCGCCGACATCGTGCTGCCTAACGCAACGCTTCGTATGCAACAAAAAGTTAAGGGATTTCGCTGAACGCTATCCCCTGACCTAGAAACTTTCTGTCTCTATTAAAAGTATAAGAATTACAGACTCTGTTTAATTAAATTCTTTGTTTAGTTTGTTTGCTTTCTGCTAACGAAAATAAAATTACAATCAGTGAATTAAAAGTTGCCCGGTAGTCATTGTTGAAACACCAGTAAATATAGACTTCTTCCTCTCATTAGGACTAATTCTCCTTGCATGTCAAAATTATTTTAGTTATTTTATGTAGTTTTATGTATTGTTATGAGACTAGATATATGACATTAACTAATAAGAGTATTTTGTCGCGAAATATGGCTGCGTTCTGACCAATAATGTAAAAGCAGCTATTCCCGTATTGCTGCTTTTCCTGACGTGAGCGGGAATTATAAATGTCAGCTGTCAAATCACGTAGTGACTCTTTACCCAGTAATAAAAGTTTTTTGATATTGTATTGCTACGAGTCGTAGTATTAAGAGACACTGGTTATACTCAAAAGTGGGTAGATGTATGGTGAAACCCCCCAGTGTCCATGCGATTGTTAACAGTATTGTGTGTGATTCAAGAAATTTTGTCACTTTTTCTAATTCCTTTGAAGTTTCAGAGAATATATACACAATTTTGTCGGTTCAGGTTAATTTCAGAGCAGTTTGTCGTGAATATTAGAGTTTTCAGTTCATAAACAAAGTGGGATCGTGACCAATTGAGAAGTATAACAAAGAGTGTGGTTTTCCAACTAGAATTTTGGATGACTTCACAGTTCAGATTTTGATAATTATTTTTAAGTCGTTTAAATATCTGGGCAAAACGTTGCAAGGAGCATTTGAGAAATGAGGTAGGAAAGACGAATGGTCGACTTCGGTTTATTAGGAGAATTTAGGGAAAGAGTGGTTCACCTGTAAAGGAGACCGCATATAGGACGCTGGTGCGACCTATTCTTGAGTAGTTCTGGAGTGTTTGGGATCCTTACCAGGTTGGATTGAATGAAGACATCGAAGCAATTCAGGGGCGGACTGCCAGATTTGTTACCGGTTCGAACAAACTCAAATCTTACAGAGATGCTTCAGGAACTCAAATTGGAATCCCTGGAGGGAAGGCGACGTCCTTTTCGAGGAGCACTATTGAGAAAATTTGGAGAACCGGTACTGAATATGACTGCCGAACGATTGTACTGCCGCCAACGCACATTGTGTGTAAAGACTACGAAGATAAGACACGAGAAATTAGGGCTCATACGGAGGCTTATAGATAATCGTTTTTCGCTCGCTCTATTTACGAGTGGAACAGAAGGGGAAATAGCAAGTAGTGTTATAGGGGACCCACTGCCCGCACCTTACGTTGGCTTGCGGAGTATCTATGTAGATGTAGATGTAGATGTAGACTGTTGACGACAGAATAATTATTTTAAAAATGCACTTTTTTATTTAACTTGAAGAGACACTATTCATACTATTTACAATCGGTCGTATCGGATGATGAATCGTACGTACCTTAAACTGGGAACGCAATGTTGGGGCCTTTAGATTCATATTAATAAGCTGTTTCTCATGATAAAGCAAATGCGTAGCACTATTAATGGAAAGTCTAGTTACTTTTTGGTTCGGAGGGAGGGGGAGGGGGAGAGGTCCGATCCTCATCTAGCTTCGAAACATTGTACATCGATACATTAACGTATTAAATAATTATTTTCAAACGGTTGGCTGTGTTAGTTCGCCATTAACACTTATATACGGTTGCTGAAAGACAGCCATGTTCAAAAAGTAAGGTTTCTACCGGCCCAGGTACCTAAGGCTGTATCAAAATATGAAAACATCAGAAGAAAATTGTTATACATATGATACAAAAATAAATTATACTTTGCATTAATAGTGCATATCATGAGTTAGCAACATCCTTCACGATAAAAAGCGTCCTCTGTGTTTAGAAATAGTTATTCTGTCGCCAATAGCCAAAACCTAGTAAGTAAAACCAAAGATTTGTGGTGTCAATAGGCTACTAATTTGTTTTCACTAGATACTACGAACGTATATTCTAATATCCCTGTTCAAATAGGTACTGATACGTTGACAGAAATCCGATGTACTTTTAAGAAAGATATATCTGATGAACAAATCACTGACCTTATTCGTTTGCTAAGAACAGTAGTAAAATACAACTATTAAGTTTTCAGTGGCAAACTACACCATCAGCCTGACGGCCTAACAGTGGGTAATCCACTGGCAGGCACCGTGGTCTTATATTTTCGTTAATTTACTGGAAGAAAAATTTTTAAATAATTGTTCAGTTACTGATCTGGGTATTTTGTCACACTCTTGGTACGTAGACGATATTTTGATCATATACTGTGGTTCACGGTAAGGTACTGAGCATTTGTTTGGAATTTTTAATGGTCTTCATGAAAAATTCAGCTTCACTTATGAATTAGAAAATAATGATCGTCAGCTACAATAGCTTTACCTTAGTATTGCCATAGACAACGAGAGACTTTCATTCAGTATTTTTGGAAAAGTACTAATAAAGATCAGATTTTGCCCGCTACTTCGGTAAATCCTCATTCACATAAAAAGCGTTTTCACATTCAGCCATTCATCGAGCAGTTTCTGTATTTTTGTCACTAGACAAGCTTAATGATGAAATGGATTTAATAAAAACTATTGCAGTTAAAAACGGTTATGACCCCTCTCTAGATGAAAACATCTTCAAAGTTAAAACTGACGCTGAGGTGAGTACTTTAGGCATCACTTCTGTTTCTGACGTAAAAAGAATAAAAACGTGGTTTCGATTTCATTTGTAGTCCCGCTTTTTTTATGGAATTTGTTACTTAAAAATTATGGGCGCAAAGTTGCCCTTTCTACTATCAATAACTTTCCGGAAAAAGTTGTTCACAATCTTAAGCCCACTCTTGCTCCTCTACACACTCCAAGAGTTTACAAAATCATTTGTGATACGTGTCCTGTTTATTATATGGTACAAACTGGAAGATCTTCATATGTCAGGTATGAGGAACGTTTATTGGGAAAAAGAGGCAATAATGTACATAATTTCACTTTTGCTGATAATCTGTTAGTATTGAAGATACATCGATTTTACGTAAGGTAAAGAGCTAGACATTGCCAAGAATATTTCTAAGAACGATGGTCTCATCCTTAACTAACAGTTACAATAACGTAAAAAAAAAGTTTCAATGAGTTGTATCCACTACCAAAGGATTTTTGACTCCTTTATTTTTTTTATTAAGTTTTCCTACCTTTGTTTTATACTTAATGGGCATTTCAGTAAAGCCCAATAGATGACTCTTCTTTGTACTTCATGCACTTAACTATTTTGCATTTTCAAAAATACGAAGACTGGAAAGTTTTCAATTTTTAATTTTTGTCTTGAGCATGTCTGCTCTAAACTTTGACTATTGCCTTCTCGCAGTGTAGCTTAACGTAAATAACCTTTCCATATTACTACATTTTCGTCTTGGTTAATGTATCTACCTAACTTACATTTCTATGTATTATTTCATAGGGTTTTTAATTTTCATTCTGATGAAGACATACTTAGAGTTGTTGAAAAGATGTTAAAGACGTATTTGGAAGTGGATGACTGTTTTATTTCTCCAATGAAAATTAGGAACGGTTGCTGAAAGACAGCCACGCTGAAATCGGCTAGGTTTCAGTTACATTAAGAGAAATAGAGATGTCGGTGACAGACGAGAAGGATCTTCTATCAGGTGAGTACAAGGCTATAAACGTAAAATAAAATGGGAATAATGCATCCAGAATGAGATTTTCACTCTGCAGCAGAGTGTGCGCTATTATGAAACTTCCTGGCGGATTAAAACTGTGTGACGGACAGAGACTCGATCTCGGGACCTTTGCCTTTCGCGGGCAAGTGCTCTACCAGCTGAGCTTGGGTAGCACGACTCACGCCCCGTCCTCACGTGCTTGGGTCTCGGTCCGGCATACAGTTTTAATCTGCCAGGAAGTTTCATCTCAGCGCACACTCCGCTGCAGAGTGAAAATCTCATTCTGGAAACATCCCCCAATCTGTGGCTAAGCCATGTCTCCGCAATATCCTTTCTTTCAGGAGTGTAGTTCTGCAAGGTTCGCAGGAGAGCTTCTGTAAAGTTTGGAAGGTAGGAGGCGAGGTACTGAAGGAAGTAAAGCTGTGAGGACGGGGCGTGAGTCGTGCTTGGGTAGCTCAGTTGATAGAGCACTTGCCCGCGAAAGGCAAAGGTCACGAATTAGAGTCTCGGTCCGGCACACAGTTTTAATCTGCCAGGAAGTTTCAGGAATAATGCATGTCTACTAATGAATAACAAAATAGGAATGTGGGCAAGCCTGTATGAGCAGCACAGTGAATGCATTATAATAGCAAAGATAGACGCGATATCAACAATCATAAGAGTAGTACAAGTTTATATGCAGATAATGAAGACAATGAGGAAATGTATTATAACGCAAACGAAAGTATTCAGATAGTCAATAGAGACGAAAATCTAATTGTGACATGGGACTGGATTTCGATAGTAGGAAAAGTAAGGGAATAAAATGTAGTACCAGAATATGTACTGAGAAAAATAAATGAGAAAAGAACCCTCCTGGTAGAATTTTGTATGGAGTAGAATTAAATCAGGGTTAACCTTCGGTATAAGAGTCGACTTAAATCACGGTTAACATTTGGTATAAGAATCATGAAACAAGGTTGTATTCTTTGAATGGAGCTAGAGACGATGGGAGGTTTTCAACTGAATATATAAAGATAAGACAGACATTTCAGAGCCGGGTTAGAAACTGTAACACAAATCCAGGAGCAGATACAGACTCTGACCACAATTAAATTGTTCTGAACTTTAAATTAAAACAGCAGAAACTGCAAAAAAATAGGACATTAAGGAGATGGGACCTGGATCGCTTAAAAGAACAATAGGTTGTTGGGAGTTCCACAGAGAACTGTAGGCGGTGGCTGACCACAGCTCGAGGAAGGAATACAGTAGAAAGTAAATGGTTAGCTTTGAGAGATGTAATAATGAGGTAGCAGAGGATAAAACAGGCAAAATGACAAATCGCCTAGTACATATCTTCCATACTGATGGAGTTAAATTGATAAAAATAAAACATATAAAAATGAAGAATTTGAAACAGTCTAAAGGGAGTACAGTACAAACATCGAGCTAATGAGATTTACAGGAATGCAAAATGGTTGGGGAGGAAAGGCTGGAGGACAAATGTAAAGATATAGAAGGTAAAATCACTAGGACAAATATGGATACTGACTACAGGAATATAAGAAAGGCCGTTGGAGAGAAGAGAAGCAACTGTATGAATATCAGGAGCTCAGATGTAGAACTAGTGTCAGGCAAGGAATAAAAGCTCGAAGGTGCAAAACGTGTATAGAGGGCCTACACATGGGAAATGAACATAAATGCAATATTATAGAGAGGAAAGAGAACGTACAAGAAGATGAGATGAGAGATAAGGTACTGTGAGAAGAATTTAACAGAGCTCTAAAAGACATAAGTAGAAATATCCCTGGAGTAGCCAACATACAGTCAGGACTGCTGATATCCTGGGAGAGACAGCAACGACAAAACTATTCCACCTGGTGTGCTAGACGTTTGAGACATTGAAGTACCCTCAGACGTCTAAAAGAAGGTAATAATTCCAATTCCAAAGAAGGAAGGTGCTGACAAGTGTGAATACTATCGAATTATCAGTTTCATAATTCATAGTTGCAAAATACAGACACGAAATATGTACAGAAGAATGGGCAAATTGGTAGATGCAGACCTCGGGGAACATCACTTTGAATTCCGGAGAAATGTAGAAGCACGCGAGGCAATGCTAACCCTACATCTTCTGTTGGCTGGGAATAATGTGTGGAGACGAGTAGAGGGCGGAGATTCCACTATTTAACTACACCAAATCGTTGTTTCTCCACCAGTTCACAGGATATAGGGGCTCCTGCAGTTCGTGCTCCGTGGATCTCTCTGCACAGATCAGCTATTGGTATAACATCGTTTTATTATTATTACATTGTTTACATTTTACTGTATTTATAGCAATACGTATTTCAGAGGTCAGTCTGAAGATTGTCCGCCTTCGACTGAAACCGATCACCAACAAACGTGATTTGTGCAATCTATACTGTTTTTCTAAGTACAATTAGAAGTGTTAATAAGTCTTTTTTGAAGGTATTTGTCTGGAGTGTAGCCTTGTATGGAAGTGAAACGTGGACGATTAACTGTTTAGACAATAAAAGAGAAGAAACTTTTGAAATGTGATGCTATAGAACAGTGCTGAAGATTAGATGGGTACATCATGTAGCTAATAAGATGAAACCGAACAGATTTGGGGAGAAAGAAAATTTGTGGCAGATCTTGATTGAAAGAAGCCATCGGTTGACAGGACGCTTTCTAGACATTAAGAGATCATCAATTTATCATTTGAGGGAAGTGTGGACGGTAAAAGTTGTAAAGAGACACAAAGAGATGAATATAGCAAGCAGTTTCAAAAGGATCGCAATAGTTATTCGGAGACTGAGAGGCTTGTACAGCGTAAATTATCTTGGGAAGCTTCGGTCTGATGTCCACAACAGTAACATTCTAACACTAATTAGTATTCTGCAACAGGTCTTTCCGCGCCAAATAAAGTACACTGAAGCTAATCTCATGAAATCCAGTAGGAGATTTTGATCCTTAAGATAGGTAAACTAAGAAGGAATACATGTTAGTGGATCGTGGAAAAATAACTTTCGTATGCCAAATGACAGTGTTCACCTTACCCCTAATACAAGTAGAATTCCACAACGAAAGAAAGAACTGAGTAGGACAAGTCGGTGGCCTGGTCGGAATGTCAAAACAAGATTAAAATTTTGGAGAACCAACTTACCGAAGAACAAGAACAAGTTGACGGTGAAGTCATAGAAACAGTTGAGTAGTTTCTATACTCAAGACAGTTGAAAACAACGACGTAATGAGCAGTAAAAGAAACCTAAAAGCGAAAGAAGCCTGTCATTTCATGTTACGTAACATTAGTAACATCTTTGCAGTTGGATTTCTCACGATGAAAATAATTCCGAAGCGCCTCATGCACACTTTATGATCAACAAAGTCATTCTTCACCTATTGTATGACATCTTATGCGACAGCCAGCTTGACTACGATCTATGCATATTAATTACAATGATCCCTGGCTTCCTAATTCACTTTTTCACACCTTTATTAAGCCGTACACTCTTTTTAGTAAACTAAACAGCGCTTTACAAATCCGTGCTTCGAATGGGACCGAAAAGGCAAGTTTACAATACGTATGTTACAAAAATTAACATTCACAGAGCAACATTAATTTTGAATCCTAAAACATTTCAAAGATTGAGAGTCGCCCAGTAAACAGTCGAGAGATTCACACCGTAATTTACGATTTACGAGAAGAGTTAGAAGAAGAAACGAATTGATCAGGGAGTAGAGTGAAATGAAACGGCGTGGATGCTTCATATACCCAGACAAATAGATTGTGATGCACTTAAGAAATTCTTTGCGGATTACAGGATTCAAGAAGGAACTAAGACGACTACGCAATGGAAGGTGTTGGAGGACATTAGAAAATCTGTAGAATCAACATGAATGGTGTACCCAAAGATCATGAAGCATGGAAAAGTCTAGAGGAGCTGTTGTGCACGTATTCATGCCGCTAACTGGTAGAACCAAATACATCTCTTGGAAATTTTAACTAGCAGTCTTTAAAGATATTACGTGTTGTGGTCTTCACTCCGAAGACTGGTTTGATGCAGCTCTCCAAATCCTGTCTATGCTTCATCTCCGAATAACTACTGCAACGTATATACCTGTTGTTGTCAACCTGCTTACTATTCATTCATATAGTGACTTACTTCCCTCTAAGATTCTTAGCCCTCTACTACCTTACTACCTCCCCCCCCCCCCCCCCCGCAGTTCCCACCAGTACTAACAGTACTAAATTGATGGTCCGTTTACGTCTCAGAATGTGTCCTGTCAGTCCTGTCAACCGATCCCCTTTCTAGTCAGGTTGTGCCACAAACTAGTTTTCTGCCCAACTCTATTAAAAAACTCCTCATTAGTTACGTGATTTAACCAAGTTATCTTCAGCATTCTTCTGTAGCACCACTTTTCAAAAGCTTCTATTCTCTTCTTGGCTATACTGTCTATCATCGATGTTTCGCTTCTATACATGGCTACATTCCATATCATTACTTTCAGAAAATACATCCTGACACTTAAATCCATATCCGATATTAACAAATTTCTCCGCTTCTAAAACTCCTTTCTTGTCATTGCCAGTCTGCGTTTTATAGTCTCTCTACTTCGGTTACATTAGTTATTTTGCTGCCGGAATAGTAAAACTCATCTACTACTTTAATTGTCTCGTTTCTTAATGCAATTCCAATAGCATCACATGATTTAATTAGATTACATTCCGTTATCCTCGGTTTGATTTCGTTAATGTTCATTTTATATCCTCCTTGTAAGACACTGTCCTTTCCGGTTAGCTGCTCTTCCAAGTCCTTTGCTGTCTCTGACAAAGCTAAAGTGTCGACGGCAACACTCAAAGTTCTTATTCCTATTCCCTGGACTTCGTTACTCCAAATTTTTGTATGGTTTCCTTTACTGCTTGCGCAATATGCTGATTGGATACCACCAGCACTAGCCTACATGCCTGTCTCACACCCTTATCAATCATTCCTTCGCTTTCATGCCCTTAGACTCTTATAACTACTGTCTGGTGTCAGTATAAGTAACAAAGTATAAGTAACAAATAACTACCGGACCAGAGCGGAGAGTGAGGAAAGCCACGTGGGACACACACCAGCTGCCGCCAGTCAATGTAAATCCGTGGCCACCTGCAGGGATATCACTCACGAATTGTTACTGGACAAATGAAACAAATAAAGGAGAATGTACACATGCCACATAATTTTATTAGCTTAGTGTGTGCCTCTACATTCGCATTAATTTGTGAACTGTTACACAATAAAAGGTGTCACTGAAGTGTGGGATTCTCGGTTATCTTGTACTTTTCGCCCTTTACAATTGCGTCTACGTTCGGAGTAATTGTTCTTGTGCATTTTAGGCGCAGCGTGCAGTTTAAATTTCGATCAGACAATGCGTTTCTCAGGCGCTTCTCGTTACATTTGATTGCAGAGAACAGTTGTTCACAAACATACGTGCAACCGAACATTGATTTTATTGTAGCCGCCAGTTTGTGCAAACGAGGAAATCTATCCTGAGGGAAGTGTCTGTAGAATTCCAAAATGTTTTTCTTGTTCTGAAATTTGTCTCTGTATTCTCTGTCACACTGCAGGTCAATAATTTCTTGCTGCAGCTCAGGACGAATCTCTTAAATATTCGCTGAATATGGAGAGAACAGATCAAAATCACTGTCTAGTGCAGTAAGATCTTGAAAGCGCTGATCAACTAAACTATGTGAATAACGTTCACAGTCTTTGTGAACATCTTGCATGGATGATAATTTAGGAAAATGAGCTAGGTTTCCTGTTTCCAGCTGACTCACCCAAAGTGTCAATTTCATTTTGAAAGCTCGTATTCGATCTATGAAATGAGTAATTAGCAGATCTTTACCTTGTATTAAAATGTTCAAGGCATTCATATGGCTAGTTAAATCTGCTCAGAACGCGAGATCACATTCAAACGTGCGCGCGCATTTCCCCTCCCTCCCCTCCCTCCCTACTTCGCGACCTTGCACCTGCTCGCGAGCACGTGCCTGAGCAGACGCGAGTACTCGCGCTCAAAACCGGCCAGTTGTTAAGCCCTGGTTTAGACACAAAATTCAATTATTTAGACACAAAATCGGTGATTTCTATAAAAAAATCGATGATTTCTGAAAAAAATGAACTGATTTCGACAAAACATTGACTGATATCTGAAACTAAATTAGTTTTTGTGATGATACGCGTGCTATGATGTTCAAACTACACCAAACCGCACCAGAGTAACCTCTGAAACGCAACCAAAATCGTTAAATAATATCTCAGTGTTATAATATGAACGTTCCCCAACCACACTAAAATCATTGAAGTTTAAACGAATAGTTGGCTACATATATTGGATACGTATGTTCCCATTAGGATAACTCGAAGTGGGACGGACACCCCATGGTATAAAGCCATTGTAAAGAGACTTCAAACGAAACAGTGACAGCTGCATAATAGGTACAAAAGCGTTAGACTTAAACTATTGACTTACCCTTTTTCGATCCGAGTACTCCTCTCTTGGACTTATATGCTTACGCTTCCCTTTTGATTGTTCTACATGCTGTTTATTACATATATTTTCGTGTTGCTCATGTTTATCTTTCTTAGAATTCCCAATATCTTGTCGATATCCCAAAAAACTTATAAGAATCTTTTATGCTAACCGATTTTGATACAAAATTCAACATGGTTTCAACATAGAATGCACTGATTTCTACACAAGATTCTCTGATTTTGACACAAAATTCATTTCTTTCGAACCAAAATTTATTGATGTCTACACGAAATTCATGGGATCGCAGCTGTACACATGTAAGCCTGGACGTAAGAGCCAAGAAGGGGCGACTGCAGCGACACCAGCATATACATTTTGATACCATTTTTATACATTGTTAATATACATTTTTGGACTTCAAAAGTGAAAAATAAATCACTGTTGTTAAAACAATGTCGTTCTGTTTTTATATGCTTTAAAATCAGTATGTATTTACTCAAAACAGTTGATGCATCAATGTACTCGAATATGCCATCTGTAAGCTCCAGTTGTCAGGAATATCTGTTGATAGGAATAATATTAGAAGACTTTGCTACAACACACTTACACTGACTAATGCACTTGTCTAATTCCTACTCATATTTTAACACACCAACTTCTATTTGCCACGAATGAATGCTTTCTTTATGACATTCATTCGCAGTTGTGGAATCTTTCTGACATGAGCTGCGTCGGGTACGAAGATATTACCTGGTGGTGAGACATGAAACTCCGTGTTGGACCAGGACTCGAACCCAGATTTTGTGCATGTCGCGAACGGTCGTCTTAACCACTTCAGCTGTCCGAGCACACTTCCAGGACCGACTCAAATTTCCGCACGTCATGTTGTGTAGGACCTCATTGCTCGCAACTTTACTTGGATTCCCGTCACATGGTTTCAAAAAGACGGACGTACTCGACGTCAGTATTACGATCGTCACTTTGCCCGCCGATGTTGTAACACTTATTTTTAAAATGTCTGACGAGATAGAGGTTGATGACGCTGTAGCAGCTGCAAATTTATTAAATTACGCATTGCTTACTTCAGTTGTTGTTCCACTATTTTCATTCACACCGTTCTATATATATATATAGTGAGTCATCTAACGTTACCGCTGGATATATTCCGTAAACCACATCAAATACTGACGAACCGATTCCACAGACAGAACGTGAGGAGAGGGGCTAGTGTAATTGTTTAATACAAACCATACAAAAATGCACGGAAGTATGTTTTTAACACAAACCTACGTTTTCTTTAAATGGAACCACGTTAGTTTTGTTAGCACATCTGAACATGTAAACAAATACGTAATCAATGCCGTTTGTTGCTTTGTAAAATGTTAATTACATCCGGAGATACTGTAATCTAAAGTTGACGCTTGAAACCTGCGACGTTCAGTTGCGTGTTGTAACAAACACGGGCCACGGTTGGCGAGCAGCATCTGCAGGGACATGTTTACGATGACGACCGTGTTTACGAGTGTGGCTGTAGTGCACTGTTGTGGTTTGGTCTAGCTGTCGCAGTGTCCGCATGTAGCGCTTGCTGCTATTGTTATTCTGCATTCGTCTCCGCACGCAGACCAACTGTAGTACGCCGTGTTACCAGACGTAACACGGTGACCAAAGTGTATTCGAACTCTGAAAAGGCGGAGATGATACTCATCTATGGCGAGTGTCGACGAAATTCAGCTGAAGCCTGCAGGGTGTATGCAGAACGGTAGCCGGACAGAAAGCATCCAACGTGCCGCACATTGCAAAACATCTACCGCCAACTGTATGCAACAGGTATGGTCGTAGCACACAAACGGGTCCGTAACAGGCCCGTCACAGGAGAAGCGGGTGCAGTTGGTGTGTTAGCTGCTGTTGCCATGAACCCACACATGAGTACAGGGGACATTGCGAGAAATGGCTCTGAGCACTATGGGAACTTAGAACTACTTAAACCTAACTAACGTAGGGACAGCACACAACACCCAGCCATCACGAGGTAGAGAAAATACCTGACCCCGCCGGGAATCGAACCCGGGAACCCGGGCGTGGGAAGCGAGAACGCTACCGCACGACCACGAGATGCGGGCACATTGTGAGAGCCGGTGGACTGAGTCAAAGTAGTGTCATGCGCATACTGCATCGTCACCGCTTTCACCCGTTTCATGTGTCGCTACATCAGCAATTACATGGTGATGACTTTAATCATCTAGTGCAATTCTGTCAATGGGCATTAACAGAGAAAGCGTTGCAGTTCTTCCTGTTTACCGATGAAGCGGGTTTCACAAAACACGGGGCAGTGAATCTACGGAACATGCATTACTGGTCCGTGGACAATCCTCGCTGGCTCAGACAGGTAGAGCGACAGCGACTGTGGACTGTAAATGTATGGTGCGGAATCATTGGCGACCACCTCATTGGTCCTCACTTCATTGCAGGGGCCCAAACAGCTGCAACATACATCGCGTTTCTACAGAATGATCTGCCAACGTTGCTCGAAAATGTCCCACTGGAAACCCGTCGACGTATGTGGTATCAGCATGATGGTGCACCTGGACATTCCGCAATTAACACTAGGCTGACCCTTGACAGGATGTTCGACGGGCGTTTCATAGGACGTGGAGGACGCATAAATTGGCCAGCCCGTTCTCCTGATCTTACACCTCTGGACTTCTTCCTGTGGGGTACGTTAAAGGAGAATGTGTACCGTGATGTGCCTACAACCCAAGAGGATATGAAACAACTTATTGTGGCAGCCTGCGGCGACATTACACCAGATGTACTGCGGCGTGTACGACATTCATTACGCCAGAGATTGCAATTGTGTGCAGCAAATGATGGCCGCCACATTGAACATCTGTTGGCCTGACATGTCGGGACACACTCTATTCCACTCCGTAATTGAAAACGGAAACCACGTGTGTACGTGTACCTCACCCCTCATGGTAATGGACATGTGCGTCAGTGAAAAAGACCAATAAAAAGGTGTTAGCATGTGGACGTAATGTGCTGTTCCAGTCTCTTCTGTACCTAAGGTCCATCACCGTTCCCTTTGGATCCCTACGTAATTCGGTGCTCACACGGTCGAACAGCGGAGGAGTGGTACTCAAGCGTCAACTTTAGGTTACAATATCTCCGGATGTAATTAACATTTTACAATGCAACAAACGGCACTGATTACGTAGTTGTTTATATGTTCAGAAATGCTAACGAAACTAACGGGGTTCCATTTAAAAAAACGTAGGTTTGTGTTAAAAAACATACTTCCGTGCATTTTTTCATGGTTTGTATTAACCAATTACACTAGCCCCTCTCCTCACGTTCGGTCTGTGGAATCGATTCGTCAGTATTTGATGTAGTTTACGAAATATAGCCAGCGGTAACGTTAGGTGACTCACCCTGTATATTTTAAACACTGTCATCGTGTTGATACAGGTCGATCGCAATCTTCTTTACCGCTATCCTACAGCTACAGCAAAATTTAATCTTATTGTATTACATTTTTCAGACGAAGTTTCACCATAAACCACATGTGCTGCTGTAACAGTATAAACAATACCTCTATATGCCTCTAAGAGATTTGCTATGATTGTCTCCTGTTTACCGCCGTTCAAAGTCTTTTAGGTGTGCTAATGCGACTTATTAACGCCGCTATAACAAGAACAGAAGCACTGACAGTTATGAATGGCCAAAGGACCCTGTCTGCGCCTCGCAGGTATTCAGGAATCCCCCCCTCAGAGAAGAGTTGAACAATTGTCAACATTTGAAACAGAGAGCATCTGTACAAAAAAATGAATATCTAGGCTTTTCGTTTCGTGTCCTTACATACATCCTACACACTGATAACAGATCTCAGAGTTCTGTATGTAAAACTACGCAATACCGCAGCGATTACAAGTGAAAAAACACCAGATGTCCACAGTGCCCTACACCTTTCACCAGGATAGCTGTCTGTGGTATAAGGCTTGAGTTGTGCTACAGTGGTTCGAGGGAGTACATAATCCAACGGTAACGACTGTCTAATACATATACAGTCAAGGCATTCCTGCTCGCATTTGTTACCCACTACATTAACAGCGTACTTTTAGATGTTGAGTACAGGAGTTAGACGAAAAGACTAGCAGAGAACAGACTACAGTGAAAACCTGTCTTCGAATTGAAGACCGAAACACATGATGTATGGTTACTGAAAGTGTTGTACAAACAATAACATAGAAAAATAACATACAACTACCAAAAACGTCAGGAGTGGTCTGGAGACAATTATTTAACAAGGCCTGACAAAAAAGTGTGGATCAAGCTACACCTTTGCGTCTACAATTTATGGGATTAGCAGCACACCTCTGGAAACCTACCAACGGCTTTTCAAATCCATGCCACACAGGACAGTCGTCTTGTTGGGTACAAAAAGGTTACTAAATTACGTCTAGAACGATTTGCAGCTTTTGTGGGTATAGCAACTGCGCCAACATAGAGTGGCCTCAAAAGCGGCTATGAAGAGCGATTTAGCGATTGCTTTAGGTTGGACACAAAGAGATCAAAACTGCTGGGAAGCATTCGTCTCCAGTCGAGTGACCGCAATCAAGCACAGGACATATGCACCTCAATGGTTCCGCTGCCCTAACTACGACACCCTGCAGATCTACTCCCGTGCAGTCTATCCATAAAAGATCCATGATCAGCTTCCTTAAAATGACATGAAACTCCATAGCTCACAGGTCCTCCTGTTGTTCGACTACAGACCATATGTTTCACATGGTAATGCCCATACCACTCTACTTGTATAGCACCAATGATAATCATGTTGTAATCGAAAGCTAGATCTGCAATAAATTATGGGTTCTGCTACTGACTGCTGTCCTTCTTTACATCTGAATATTCACCAGTCGCTGTGCACAACCGGTATCAAATGTGTTCCAGCTTAGACAATAAATAAACATTTCCATGCTATCTTACTACACACACACACAAATAGTAGTAATCGTTATTACAGAGAATCGAGGCCACATAGGGGCTTACCAGCAATCTTTCATCCCATGAAACATTCGCGACTGGAACAGAAAAACGAGGCAGTGACAGTAGTATAAAAAGTACCCTCAGCAACACACCACGCGGTGGCTTGTGGAAAATAGATGTAGATGTAGGTGTAGATACAGAGGTAGATACAGTAGACAAACTGATTTTAAAACACCACAACAGAACTTTTCACCATTTTAAGCCTAGAGGAGCTGGGGTTGTGGAAATTGCTGAAAAGAACCATTTTGAACTTTAGAAGAAGTGATCATTTTGTATTTCTTTAACTTTTCCCTATTTTAAATTGGGTTATTGGGTTAGATACTTAGCACAAGAGGCCATCTTTTACTACGACACAAGGATTTTAGAACAACTGAGCTATTTTGAAGTTTCTGTCATTTTTAGCGGCGATTGTTTTATTTCCCGCCAGTTTATACGTAGCACATATGTAGGTGTAGGTGTAAATATGTACAATGGATCCATATTTTTCACCACTCATACCTATTGTTTCTTCAGCACCAAGATATGATACATCATGTAGTAATCTGTCGTAGAAAGGTTCAATCCCTGATGATACTTACTGAGTAATGAAAAATCGAAATTTGTACATTATGTCAAGGCACAACCTATTGTCGCACCGCCGAGGAGCTGCTCTGAATTATCACTTAGCGATTAGTGCAGTAGCCACCGCTGCTGCTACTGCTGCTGCCGCTGTTGAAGAGTTATTCACCCATCGCAGATCCCTATGAGAGGTACGTGCGCTTTTGTAAGCTATTCGGCTCTAAACTCCTATTCCCACCTGACAGATAAAACGCGATAGTAACGGTTCACAGGAGGGGCTCAATTCACCAGTGATTTTCAAGAAGTAATTCTGCTGGAGATGTGTATTGAAATTTTACTCTTAATTACTGCTCCTCAACGATTACGGGAAACATGCATGAATCAGGTTATCTGAAATACTAAACTTCTGCAAATTAATGAGACTGCTGAAACAAGATTCAATTACAAGTTTCACTCTGACTTCGAGGGTTGCCTTCCCCCTCCCCCCACCATTTCCTAGAAAACTTGACAGACTGCTAAATTTCACTAGAACTGACGTTCCTTTACAGAGCGATTAAAAATGTCTTCCTTATTGCCGCCTAAGGTCTGTAACCGATTAAAGCGCGTATCGGAAGATCTCATTATTTCTTTCAACAGCAAAGATGTTTCGAATCAACGTTCTCTAAGTTTTATTGTCCTGCCGTATTTGCAGTGTTATCTTGGAATGTAATTACCTTTTGACAGAGCATCGATTAGTCTAAGAAGCTGCTGTTTAGTTAAGAGAGAGACACAGCTGCGTACTAGTGAAGAGTGAGGTATAGACATGAAAAACCCACGTAAGTACAGCGCTATTATTATACTAGTGTAGCGACATCAAACCACAAACTACAAACACCGTGTTCCGACTGTGTGGGCCACTAAGCTATTCTCTCCAACGGTAATTTTGAAGCGGTGTGGAGGAGTATGGGGTGCGGCGTCATAACACCTTTCTTACAAGCGTTATCTGCTTTCCACGTTTCGGAATCGCTACGTGTCTTTCAAGCAGCTCCTCAGTTGACACTGCCGTACGACATCGAATGGGAAAAGGCGGAGTTGGAAAGCTGAGACAGGCATATTTTGTTACTATACATACATTAAACGAAAAATCTATACTCAGGAAGTATTAATATATGACTTTGATGATATCAGTAGTAGAGATGGGCAAAACTGTTCTTTTCAGAGATTGGATCAGAACTGTTCACTCCCTGAAATGAATTAGCTCTTTTTCATGACTCACCACTCATTTACAATAGAAAATAAATGGAAGGCACATTGCCCTTTAAACTTGGTTTATTCCTGTACTATACCTGTATTTTGATCTTATTTGATCCTATTTTGAAGTAACACAGATAATGAGTAAGAATTTTGTATTGTTTGTTGAAATTTCCACGATATGACAAAGTTTTGGATTATTGATTTATTTTGCACTATCGTGGGTTTTTGGGTGATCGGAAAATGTTGTAACTTGAGATTTACATTAACAATATATTTGGCTATAATGTATTAAAATTTCATTAACCTCATACAAATACATCGCAAGCCATATATACTTTTAAAGTGAACGTTTCCTTTCGAAGACGCCTAAGATCGCAAAATCCGTACCAGAATAAGAAAAAAAATATAAATTTGACTGTAAAACGAAAGTGCTGCATATAGCCTTACGCAGAATAAAACAAGGAAAATATTGGTGTATCACATTTTACGATACGTTTATCGGTTCGCTCGTAATTAAAGCGTAAATTCGAGTGTCCATAATAAAAATCCTATAGTAAGAGGAGTCGTCAGGAACCTAATCTAATCAGTTTAAACAAAGAAAAATAAAATAAAAACAATTGATATATACATAACATAATAATGTAATATACATAGCGGTATTACTACGAAGAACAATATCCAGTAGAGACGAACTCCGATGCAGAGGCGCTGAGTCGAGCAGGTCGAGCCGCGAGCTGTATTACCGTGTGAGCTGAGACCGCAGAGACCAGAGTGACACCTGAGTCGTTTTTCTCAACGCTCTGGCTAGAGTCGAGACGGTGGGGCGAGCGTTGAGCGGACGAGTTCCGAGGGTGGGGGGGAGCGGTGAACTCACCCGCTCCGAGACAAATCGTTCGTTCCCTTGCGAGCAGGTTGTTGCAAGTAGTTCCTATGTTATCCGCTAGGTGGATCTCTGTCCTGTTGCTCGCATCAACTGCCCAGAGGGCAGGACGTGCGACTGAAACGATCGCCGACAGAGTGCGATGCGAAGTTACGCTGCGGCAGATACTGCAGGCGGCAGACGACGCCCAGAGACGGCACGGCATATGTGAAACACAAAATCCAATGGGGCACTGCACAATGCAGGCAGCCAAGGTAGAAGCAGGGCAGAGGCCGGCGCTGGCTGTGTTGTGTGGCGTGCACTGTGCTCTGACCAGCAGAGGCGCTGCTGATATGCTCCGTCTCTCTCTCTCTCTCTCTCTCTCTCTCTCTCTCTCTCTCTCTGCCGTGGGAAACGTTTGGAGCTACCGTTCTTTTTTTATGAATCACTGATTGTTCACTCCTTTGAAAGATGCAACTCTATGCATTAGTTCAAGAGCGGATCCCCCATCTCTAATCAGTAGAGAGAGTGTCCGGACATTTGGCACGCCGGACATCTGCCACGATTTTACCTGCTCCGAAGGGTCGGGTCCCTTGTCTCCCCCCTCCCCCTCCTCCTCCTCCCCACTCGCCGCCCAACCCCTGGAATGCCCGTGGCCGGTCACCGAACCCGCACACTGGTCGCAACAAAAGTCCTTACACTCAGTTTGCTTTCGAAGTTCCTAACGTGACCATCAGTATGGAAGTTATTACAACGAACAAGGGCAGGCCTCCTGCTCATTAGAAAGGATACGCGTATCTTAAACAGAGGGAATCTAAAGAAGGTGTTGTTACATGGATATGCTTACGCCGAAAAGCGGATCATTGCAAGGGAAAGCTGCTTTCGAAGAACGGAGAAGTGTTGGTTCAAATGGCTCTGAGCACTATAGGACTCAACTGCTGTGGTCATCAGTCCCCTAGAACTTAGAACTACTTCAACCTAACTAACCTAAGGACATCACATACACCCATGCCCGAGGCAGGATTCGAACCTGCGACCGTAGCAACAGCGCGGCTCCGGTTGTTGGTGTTGAACATGTCAGAATATCTCTGTGGACTGCCTGACAATGTGGCTCTGGAAGTGAGAAAGCAAGTGGAAAGGGTGAAGAGAAGGTCTCAAGAAGAAACTACACAGTTATCGGAGATATACGCAGATGAAATGGGAAATCTTCATAATAAAGGTTATGACTTTGTTAGAAGTGATGCCTAATTCAGAATCTAGGAAGAGAACCATGTGTCGTCGACGGAGTCAAGCGCGGGGGAACCAACAAGGGCCTACGAACTCTTATGAAATTGATCTTCATGCAGATCTATTAAAAATGGGAGATGGCACTAGTTTTCTTCTAGAAGACGATAGATTAGAGGAGAGAATAATGATTTTTATTGGAAGCAAGGGAAAAGAAAGTTTAAAAACAAGTTCCCATTTTTTTATGGATGGAACATTTAAGAGCTGCAGCAAGCAGTTCGCACAAATCTACACCATACACGTAGACTTAGGAGGCCCGATTAAAGAAACAAACATTGTTCCTATTGTATTTGCACTGCTCCCAAATAAGAAGAAAGACACATACATTCGTCTGTTTCGTCTGATAAAACTGGCAGTCCCTGAGTGGTGTCCTAAAGAAGTGAATGTCGATTTTGAGGCAGCTGCGATATCGGCCATTCGTCAAGTTTTTCCCACAATTGAAATAAATGGATGCTATTTCCCCATGAAGAAGAGTTTATGGAGGAGAATTCAAGTTCTCGGTCTAACTGAGAAGTACCGCCAGAACGAGGATTTAAGACTTCACGTCAGCATGTGTGCAGCGCTGGCATTTGTAAAACCGGAGGACGTAAGCAATGGATGGACTGAGATTCATGCAGAAACTCCTGATAACGGAAGGCTCTCTCAATTTTTTGACTACTTTGTGAACAGCTGGCTGGAGAATGAAGATATCCCAATAGAAATGTGGAACTGCTATGGAAAAAGGCACCGAACGACGAATGCTGTTGAAGGGTGGCACACCAAAATAAATAGTATTATTGGAAACCCTCACCCTAGGATCACCTATTTGGTGGAGTGCTTGAAAAAGGAAGCAGAGCTCACAAACTGCATATACATGAAATTGGAAACGAATCTTGAAGGTAATAAGAGGAAGAAGAAGTACTTGAAGCTGGACGACAGGATAGAGAGAATCGTAAAGAATTATGAAGAGACTGGCAACATTAGGCCTTGCTTGAAAGCCATTACCCATATTCAGAAACTGGAGTAAAATACGTTAAAAGTAATGCATTAAAACTATGAATGCCACTGAGACCTCGAAGATTACTGAGTTAATATTACTAAAACATTGAAGCAGCATTATCGGCGCTAATATTAAGTTGTAATTGTAAATAGAGCGTACATTGGTTCAGCCTGTTCAGGCTGATTTTAAACATGCCAAAATGGTGAATGTTCATTTATCATTTTGACAGTCCAAAGCCTGTGCAAAGTGTGATGGGAATCAGCCTTCATTGTAAAAATTAAAGAGTGTTTCAAGCCTCACAAAAGTATCCCTAAATAGCTTAACGATGTAACTAGCTGGTCCCAGCTAGGTTTACTAGCGCATAATTAAGAAGCAGTGAATTAACGAAGCCAACATTAAACATCACTCAAACGATCCTCCTGTAACCAGAATTTACAGTTACATCAAATTTTTTTCAATAGCAATTTCCTTTTTAAGTAAGAGCTCCTATTGTTATCACGTTAAGATAACTTTTTTCTACCTTCTAATATTATGGCCATACTATTAAATAATTGTGAGTTCTAAAATTATTTTCTTAAGTTTCAGAGTCGCAACTATCGCCTAAAATATCAAGCTTTGTTAAACTGATAGTATAAGCTTTTGTAAAAGAAAATGGGAACCTTTGAATTGAACCTAAAATTGACATCCCAAAACGGATCTGATCCTAAGGTTGACAATTTTGGCATCTCAAATATTTTTAAATTTAAATTTAGCTGCAAACATTTATAGTAGACGTAAATCTATTTAAGTACGAGTAAATTTAGATATAGTCCTTTAAAAATTAAAATTCCATACCAAATTGTTGATTATCTTTAAACAGGCCAGTAAAGGTAACTGAAATTAGGCAAGGAGCTACTACTGAAAATTAATTGTTATTGAAGAACATCAGAAACGTATTAGACCTACTTTTCGTATACATTAGGGACTTTTTGAAAAGATATTTGATGATTTCCTCTGTCACTGACAGTTCAGGCACCTTTGTAACATCAGTTATTTGATAGTGTGACTTGATTTGCTTCGCAACACCAGGCATATCTACTTCTATATTATGTTTGCAGTTGTTCTCATTTCGAATTCTGGAATATTTACTTCGTCTTCTTCGGTGAAGGAATTTCGGAAAACTCCAGCATTCAGTAACTCCACTTCATCAGTAACATTACCATCACTGTCGCGCAGTAAAGGTACTTACTGAGCCTTTCCGCTGGTTTACTTAACATAGGACCAGAATCTCTTTGGATTTTCCGCCACATTTCTAGAGAGAGTTTCGTTGTGGAAACTATTAAATGCATCTCGCATTGAAATGCCCACCAAATTTCGAGCCTCGGTAAAACTTCGCCAATATTGGAGATTTTGCGTTCGTCTAAATTATACGTGCCTTTTTCGTTGCTCCTGCAGCAGCTTTCTGTCGTGTTTTGTGTACCATGGGGGATCAGTTCCGTCTCTTATTAATTTATTTGGTATGAATCTCTCGAGTGCTTTTGATGCTATTTCTTTGAACTTAAGCCACATATGGTCTTCACTTACATAGTTTGGGAGGATTGGAGACTGTCTCTTAGAAAGAAGTCAACCGAATTTTTAGCTGCTTTTATAAATAGGTATATTTCGCGTTTAGTTTTGGTGAATTTCTTTGTTACGGAGTTGAGCCTCGTTACGACTGTGTTCACTAATACCTGTATCCGTCGTGATGCTCAGGATTATTTGTGGCTAAGAGGTCAAGTGTGTTTTCGTAACCATTTACAATTTGAATGGCCTCATGAACTAATGGTTCAAAATATTTTTAAAAAAGTATTTAGAACAATTACAGAAGTTGTTTTCTATCGACAATACGGTCTGATAATGTATTTTTATCAACATATGGAAGGTAGATTGAAGTCACTGCTAACTATAATTGTAGAATAGTGTTCCAGTTTGTGATGAGACTCAAGTTTTCTTTGATCTGTTCAGCAACTGTTTCATCTGAGACTGAGGGTCAGTAAAGGGAGCCAGTTATTAATTTATTCCGGTTGTCGAATATAACCTCTGCCCATACTAAGTCACAGGAACTATCTGCTTCAATGTCGCTTGTGCGCTGGAATACACATTACATTATTTTTCCTTAAGTTGTGCTTCTTGTTTCTGTTGTAGTGCAGATCATTACAATTACGGCTTTTCACTCCAAAACCTAGGATGATTTCTCTGTGACCCTGTAAATACCAGAGCTAAACAATGTAGAACAACAACGTACGTTACAAGCATAGCACTCTGTATTACTTCATTTGCTTATTTCTTACATTTTAAAATTGTACGTCGACTTTAGATGACATGTCAATTATAGATGTTCTTATCTCTATATAGTGAACGTATTTTCAGTCATGTTTTGAACATTGTCCCGCTACACTTTATTAACTAATGTTTCACCACAAGGGATATCGCATTTTAGAGAGTAAATTAATATGGAGTATGTCGTTCTTCTTTTCAAACATTCAAATACACATTTCTTCTTTCCTTGTTGTGTTTTGGGCATGCAATTGTAGTAATTAAAGTAGGCACAAATGCAGTGATCAAAAAGAAACGATAGCGTACATTCGCATTCTCTTTACATCGTTTCTTTCTTGTTGCTCCCATGCCGATGGACTGTTCCTATCGCAATCAGTAAGCGTGAAAGGAAGCTACCGTACAGACTGAGGAATCTATATTTATAGTTGGCAGAACTAATTACATACTGACATAAACGTCGGTATTGCTTTCGTTTCCCAAAAGTTATAAATATTTCGATTTCGAAAAGAAGCTCTGTATTTCGCCATGATGTCGAAGAAGAAGGTCCCTTACGTACTGGTTGTATCGAGTAAGATGTGGAGACGGTGGTTTGAAAGCGGACAGTAGTAGTACGAGGAAGGGCGTCCCTTAGCTGAGGGATCGCTACCTGGCGTAGGGGCAAGTGTGGCAAATGTCCGGCGTGGCAAATGTCCGGCATTCGTACAGAGGGGGGACACTAAGGGGCTAACGGAAGAGGATCTATGGGGCAGAGTACTTTACAATGATACATATACCACAATTATGCACCACTGTCACGTAACGATTTGGTACGTATCAGCATGTGATTCTGAAAACTTTTCTTTCAGAAGACTAGACTATTCATTTCTTATAGAACTTACACAGGTCATTAAAGAAGGGGAAGAAAGGCCGAGAGCTGTGAGATGTTGAGGAGCGAGTGAGGGCCGGGATCATTACCTTAGAGAATGTAAGCACACCTCAGCCTCGCAGTCGAACGAAATTTCTCTTTGGTACATTCTTTCTCCCTCTTTAGCGTAACATGATAGCGTCCCAAGGTCAGTACGAACGAACACCTTTCCTCCAGCCGTTTACCAATATTTAAGATGATTTGCACGTAATATCTTTGTTTTGAGGCCATATTTCGAGAGGTCTGCTGCTAATCCCCCTTGTCAGCAGATACGTCGATTTTAAATCTTTTATTTAGTCATACAATGTTATTCCGTCATCTTTGACGGAGCAGCAGTACAGTGACGATATGTACGAAGACACTCCACATTCCACTTCTCACTTGAAATGTTTCCCTCAAAGCAGCAACAACAAGGCAGTGGATACGCCAGACTCCACACTATACCAAGTCTCCATACGGTGCTGATTCGGTATAATCTGAAGAACACGCAAGCACGTCATAAGTCGAAACTTTGAGTCGGTATGTGAGGTGTGATCGGTTATAGCAGCTGGTAGAGGACTGGTCGTGACAGGCAAGCACTTCAGTTAGAGTGATTAAACGGAATGTCCCAGTTAATCGACACAGTGTATACCATAGTGTTCGCAGAAGTTGCATAAATCCTGCGGCTATAGGAAAAATAAATTTTCTTACTTACTTAGACACTACAGTGCAACATTCAGACTCTGTAAGACAGCAAACGCGTTTTTCATTATACGAGGCACATCAAAAAATATGTTACAGATGCCATCCCACACCAAGACCATTACTCAACATGAATGAGCATTCCAGAAGGGAATATACGTTCTGTGTTTCCAACAGAGACGGTTCTGCGGTTGTACCGGTAACAGATGCATCATCTGTGGGAGTGAAATGTTGCGACGACTATGGAAACTTTGCAGTCCGGGACGCCTTCTCTGAAACAAGGCTACCGTTTCTTCTCGTGCCTCTTGTCCTTGTCAGCTAGTTAGTTAGTTCGTTGCATGTTACATTGATCAATAGCTCGATACGGTAGCGATATGATGTGATGTGGAACGTGTCAAGTGCACGAGCAATGCACATGTGAGACGAGATTTTTTAAATATATGTATGACAATACAGAGTTAAAGATTAACATTTCTATTATTTACCCCATTCCCTTAAATGGCACCAAATGCATATACTATATTTATAGATTTATTTATTCCTATTCAAGAATTCATCTATGGCATAGAAGTAACTATTTTTAAGCTATTACTGCTGTCTGTCAGACATTTTATTTCATCTGGTAATTTGTCAAAAATTTTTATAGTAGCATATTTTACCCCTTCCTATCCCAGAGATAGGTAAGGATAGTGTAAGTCTTTCTTTGTTCTGGTATTATTATCATGAATGTCACTGTTGTTTTTAAACTGGTCCATGTTGTTGAGAACAAATTTCATTAGTGAGTAAATGCACTGTGAGGCTGTTGTAAGAATTCCCAATCTTTTAAGAAGATGCCTACCGTATTTTTTACATACTCATTTCCTCTCCAGTTCAGCGCAGAACCTCTTCATTCCTCACCTAATCACACCACCTAAATTTCAACATTTGCCTGTAGCACTATATCTGAAATGGTTCGATTCTCTTCTGTTCCGGTTTTCCCACAGTCCTTGTTTCACTACCATACAACTCTGTACCCCAAACGCGCATTTTCAAAGGTTTCTTCCTCAAATTACTTCCTCAATTACTAGTAGACTTCTCTTGACCAGAAATGCTCTTTTTTCTCATTTTCATGTCCTCCTTGCTCTGTCCGTCACGGGTTATTTTGCTGCCTACGTAGCAGGATTCCTTAACTTCATGTCCTTCAATCCTGATGTTACGTTTCTCACTGTTCTCTTTTCTGTTATTCCACATTATTTTCGTCTCTCTTCGATTTACACTCAATCCGTATTCTGTACTCATTATACTGTCAATTCCATCCACCAGATCATCTAATTGTTCTTCATTTTCGCTCAGGACAGCAATGTCATCAGCGAATCATATCACTGATACCCCTTATCCTTGAATTTTAACTCCACTCCCGAACCTCTCTTTTATTTCCATCATTGCTTCTTCGATGTACAGATTAAACAGTAGGGGCGAAAGACTACGTCAGTGTCTTACATTCTTTTTAATCCGAGCACTTCGTTCTTGGTCATCAACTCTTTTTATTCAATCTTGGCACTTATACTTATTGTATATTACCCGTCTCTCACTATAGCTTACCCATATTTTTCTCAGAATTTCAAAAATCTTGCATCATTTTACATTGTAGAACGCTTTTTACAGGTCGACAAATTCTATGAACGTGTCTTGATTTTTCTTTAGTCTCTCTTCCAATATTAACCGCAAGCTCAGAATTGCCTCTCTGGTTCCTTAACCTTTCCTTAAGCCAAACTGATCGTCATCTACCACCTCAATTTTCTTCTCCATTCTTCTGTATGTTATTCTTGTCAGCATCTTGGATGCGTGAGCTGTTAAGCTGACAGTGCGATAATTCTCTTTCACTTATCAGCTCCTACTGTCTTCCGAATTATTTGCATGATATGTTTCCGAAAGTCAGATTGTGTGTCGCCCGACTCATACATTCTACACACCAACTTAAATAGTTGTTGCCACTTCCCCCAACGACTTATTCTGATAGGATGTTGTCTATTCCTTCTGCCTGATTTGATCTTAAGTCCTTCAGCTCTCTTAAATTTTGATTCTAATACTGGATCCCGTATGTCTTCTAAATCGATTCCTGTTTCTTCTTCTACCACAGCTGACAAATCTTCACCCTCATAGAGGCTTTCAATGCATTCTTTCCAACTATCCACTCTCACCTCTGCATTTAATAGTGGAATTCCCGTTTCACTCTTAATTCTACAACCCTTGCTTTTAATTTCACCGAAGGTTCTGTTGACTTTACTGTATACTGAGTCTGTCCTTTCGACAATCATTTCTTTTTCGATTTCTTCACATTTTTCCTCGAGCCATTTCGTCTTAGCTTCCCTGTACTTCCTGTTTAGTTCATTCCTCAGAAGTTCGTATTTGTGTATTCCTAAATTTCATTGAACATCCTTCTTTCATCGATCAACTGAAGTATTTCTTCTGTAACCCATGGTTTCTTCGCAGTTACCTTCTTTGTACCTACGTTTTTCTTTCCAGCTTCTGTGATTGTCCTTTTTAGTTATATCCATTCCTCTTCAATTGTACTGGTTACTGAGCTATTCCTTATTGCTGTATATATAGGCTTGCAGATTTTCAAGCGTACCTCTCATTTCTTTGTACTTCTGTATCCCATGTCTTTGCGTACTGATCCTTCCTGATACTGTCTTAAACTTCAGCCCACCCTTCATCACTACTATATTGCCATCTGAGTCTGTATCTGCTCCTGGGTACGCCATACAAATCTAGTATCTGATTTCGAAATCTCAGTCTGACCATGATGTAATCCAACTGAAATCTTCCCGTATCACCCGGCCTTTCCCAAGTATACCTCCTCCTCTTGTGATTCTTGAACAGAATATTCGCTATTACTAGTTGAAATTTATTGCAGAATTCAATTAGTCTCTCTCCTCTCTCATTCTTTGTCCCAAGCCCATATTTTCCCGTAACCTTTCCTCCTAATCCTTTCCCTAAAACTGCATTCCAGTCCCCAGGACTATTAGGTTTTCATCTCCCTTTGCGAATTGTATTACTCTTTCAATATCCAGATATGATTTTACTGTCTCTTGATCTTCAGCTTACGATGTCGGCTTGTTTACTTGAACTATCGTTATCTGTGTATTTTTACTGTCGATTCTGGTAAGAACAACACTGAACTGTTCACAGTAACACACTCTCTGCCCTAACTTCCTATTCATAACGAATTCTACTCCAGTTATAGCATTTTCCGCTGCTGTTGACATTACTCTTTACTCATCTGACCAGAAATCCTTGCCTTCCTTCCATTTCACTTCTTTAACACCAACTATAGACCACTTTAAGTGATTTCAATTCTGATGAAGGTACTTCTAGTAGTGTCGAAACCAGGTTAATTAAGTCTAAAAATAGTGACCGAGGGCTCATTTCCTGCAATTGGAATTACTTAAAAGTTCGTGGCGGCCTCCATCGATAATTTTGGAAATCAATATGATGGCCCATCCTTAGCCTAGATGACAACTTCCACTCTCGCAGGCATACGTACAGTCAGGAGCTGGAAAGTTTCTTGTGGAATGGCAGCCCATTCTTCACGGAATGCTGCACTGAGGAGAGGTATCGATGTCGGTCGGTGAGGCCTGGCACGAAGTCGGCGTTCGAAATCATCCCATAGCCGTTCTATAGGTCAGGACTCTGTGCAGGCCAGTCCATTAGATCGATGTTATTGTTGTGTTATCACTCCGCTACAGGCCGTAAATGATGAACAGGTGCTCGATCGTGTTGAAAGAGGCAATCGCCATCCCCAAATTTCTCTTCGACAGTGGGAAGCAAGAAGGTGTTTAAAACATCAATATGGAGTGTAGCCATGCATGGAAGTGAAACATGGACGATAAATAGTTTGGACAAGAAGAGACTAGAAGGTTTCGAAATGTGATGCTACAGAAGAATGCTGAAGATTAGATGGGTAGATCACATAACTAATGAGGGAGTATTGAATAGGATTGGGGAGGAGAGAAGTTTGTGGCACAACTTGACTAGAATAAGGGATTGGTTGGTAGGACATGTTCTGAGGCATCAAGGGATCACCAGTTTAATATTAGAGGGCAGCGTGGAGGGTAAAAATCGTAGAGGGAGACCAAGAGATGAATACACTAAGCAGATTCAGAAGGATGTAGGTTGCAGTATGTACTGGGAGATGAAGAAGCTTGCACAGGATAGAGTAGCATGGAGGGCTGCATCAAACCAGTCTCAGGACTGAAGACCGCAACAACAACAACAACATAGGCCTGTGCTGTGAACAACAACATAGGACTGTGCTGTGATAGTGCCACGCATAACAACAAGGGGTGCAAGCCCTCTCCGTGAAAAATACGACCACACCATAACACCACCTCCTCCGAATTTTACACTCGCTGGCAGATGACGTTCAATGGGCATACGCCACACCCACACCCTGCCATCTGATAGCCACACTGTGTACCGTGATTCGTTACTCCACACAACGTTTTGCCGCTGTTAAATCGTCTAATGTTTATGCTCCTTACACCAGGCGAGGCGTTATTTGGCATTTACCGGCGTGATGTGTGACTTACGAGTAGCCGCTGGACCATGAAATCCAAGTTTTCTCACCTCCCGCCAAAACTGGCATAGTACTTGCAATGGATCGTGATGCAGTCTGGAATTCCTGCGTGATGGTCTGGATAAATGTCTGCGTATTACACATTACGACCCTCTTCAACTGTCGGCGGCTTCTATCAGTCAACAGACGAGGTCAGCCTGTACGCCTTTGTGCGGTGCATGTCCCTTCACGTTTCCACTTCACTATCACATCGCATACAGTGGACCTAGAGATGTTTAGGAATGTGGAAATCTCGTGTACAGACGTATGACACAAGTGACACCCAATCACCTGACCACGTTCGAAGTCCGTGAGTTTCGCGGAGCGCCCCATTCTGCTCTCCCACGATGTCTAATGACTACTGAGGTCGCAGATATGGAGTACCTGGCTGTAGGTGGCAGCACAATGCACCTAATATGAAAAACGTATGTTTTTTGGTGTGTCTGGATACTTTTGAGCACACAGTACATTTGAAAGAGGCCACGTTGTTGTTCTCCATAAGGTCAGCTTGCCGAATCCTGCAATATCCATATTTGTACGACCTTCGGATGCGACAGTGACCCGATGTTGGACTGAATGGGAACTTGAGAGTAGCCCTACTTGACGTCAAGGTTCTGGTCGCGCACAGCTGACCACCTCAGAGGAGGTTCTCCGTATTGGTTCAAATTGTAAGTAGGTTGTTTATGTTTTCTTATTAGCAACGTTACGTAGCGCTCTGTATGAAAATCACTGGCTGTGCTGTGTGCAGTCTGTGACTAGTTTGCATTGTTGTCTGCCATTGTAGCGTTGGGCAGCGGCAGCTGGATGTGAACAGCGCGTAGCGTTGCGCAGTTGGAGGTGAGCCGCCAGCAGTGGTGGATGTGGGGAGAGAGATGGCGGAGTTTTGAAATTTGTTATACTGGATATTATGAACTGCTATATATATTATGACTATTAAGGTAAATACATTGTTTGTTCTCTATCAAAATCTTTCATTTGCTAACTATGCCTATCAGTAGTTAGTCCCTTCAGTAGTTTGAATCTTTTATTTAGCTGGCAGTAGTGGCGCTCGCTGTATTGCAGTAGTTCGAGTAACGAAGATTTTTGGTGAGGTAAGTGATTTGTGAAAGGTACAGGTTAATGTTAGTCAGGGCCATTCCTTTGTAGGGATTTCTGAAAGTCAGATTGCGTTGCGCTAAAAAATATTGTGTGTCAGTTTAAGCACAGTCGTGTATAATTGTTCAAAAGGGGACGTTTCAAAATGGCTCTGAGCACTATGGGACTTAACATCTATGGTCATCAGTCCCCTAGAACTTAGAACTACTTAAACCTAACTAACCTAAGGACATCAGACAACACCCAGCCATCACGAGGCAGAGAAAATCCCTGACCCCGCCGGGAATCGAACCCGGGAGTGGGAAGCGAGAACGCTACCGCACGACCACGGGATGCGGGCTCTCCGTATTGGTATTGTGCACCAAGCACATTGTAACCGCTGCAAATCGGTGTCTGCCATTAAGTAATCGACTCACTTCAACATTCTGTGTCATCCGGCACCAGTTTTCATGGACCACCGGCAGCTGGAATAGTGAATTACTATCCCATGCGTTAGTTGTCGTTAATGCTGCAACACAAATAGCTGCATTGGAAGTGGTATGGTGACAGGGAATCATGGACTGCCTATGAACGGTGTTACATTGCATTTAGCGATGAATCGCGATTCCACACTACCCCACACGACCATCCACGGCAAGTACGACGGGGACCTTGAGAGGGGGTCCACCCTTTCAATGGTCTGGAAAAGCAGCGCGGTGTGACTCCTTGCGTAATGGCGTGGGGCCTCATGGGGCCCGAGTTCAGGTCACGGATGGTAGTGGGTGGGGAAACTCTGACGCCACAACGGTACGTCACGGACTTCTTGCATCCTTCTGTATTATCTCACACAGGGCAGCAATGACGGTCCCAGTTTGCAACAGGATAATGTTCGTTCACATATGGCACGTGCTTTCACGAAGTGTTTGCGCGATATCTTGGCAGTCCTGTGGCAGAAAATTCCAAGATTTCTCTCCGATATATGTGTGGGACTACCTCGGACTTCAACTCTGTTTTGAGCCAGCGTACCTCAGGACAGGACACATCTGTTCGACACCCTTTCCAGACGCATCATTGCATGCATCCAAGCCAGAAGGCGTGCAACGGCGTGCTCATAAGTAATTTACACTGTCAAGTTATTTGTCTATTGGATGTGCCTTTGCAGTTACCGAAATAACATGACATATCGACCCAAAACGTTAGTTTCGTTTCGTTTCCTCTTCCCCCAATGCTGTTTCAGATTTTTTGTCAGGCAAGGTAGTTTACGTGAAACTGTGGTTCTTTAACTTCACAGACGAAGTCCCATTTACAAGGATATTATTTTACAAATCTTTAACATATTGCAGCGTGTCAGCAACTGTGAAATGTACAGCAAATAAACAATGTTTTCAGCCTTCAGTTGCAAGGTAATTTTATTCGTTTACCTAGGTTTCGATTCCAGTAATGGAATCTTCTTCAGAACAAATAATTTCATTGTTGTTCTGAAGAAGATTCCATTACTGGAATCGAAACCTAGGTAAACGAATAAAATTACCTTGCAACTGAAGGCTGAAAACATTGTTTATTTGCTATATTATTTTACCGTTACTGCTATCGACGCAGCAGTACCATTATACCACACACAGACACACTTCTGCCATAGGAGCAAAGAATTTCTAAAAACCAATGATTCAAGGTACCAGCGATGATGGTTCATAATAATTTCAGCAGCCTTCTTTATATTTCGCAAGAGGAAACTGTTCAACTCTCTTACTCGTAATTCATTTTCCTTTGTGTGTTCGCGTATTTACATTGAACAGTCTCACGTTTTTGCTACTGTAGAGTTTTACCATTCGCATCGCCGCTGTCGCTGGTTTTGTTTTAAACAAACAGTGGCAGCTGTAGACGACCTAGATTGCATCGTTTTTTTTGTTTGTTTATTACAAGCTTTTAACTAGAAATGAGATAATTATTTAGTTATGAAATGTATGCGCAATCTGTGAATACAATACCACAACAGCTATAAAATTTACTGGAAACATATCAGAAACCTTGTCGCACATTATGCTGAACTATATAGATACTGCAATAAAATTCTTCTGGGTATGTGACCTCATTGTCAGTGTGTGAAATTCTCGGACGTTCTGGCCATTGCAAATGGGCTTCCTCACGACGTTTTTGATAGCAACCTGAGGAAGACCATTTGCAACAGTGACCGAGAATTTTACACATTGACATTGACGTCAGACACCCAAAAAAATTTTATTGACTATCGCAGAGCCCTAGACTTAGATATACTTAACCATCAAATACACGCACTGTAGTATTGTATTTCACATCAAACCAAGGCAAACTGAAGAGAAAAATTAATAAATCTGTACCTGTGAGGGACTCACAAAATTTTTCGAGCCCTATGGGCTCCAGTATACGGCCTTGCCGCAGTGGTAACACCGGTTCCCGTCAGATCACCGAAGTTAAGCGCTGTCGGGCTGGGCTAGCACTTGGATGGGTGACCATCCAGTCTGCCGAGCGCTCTTGGCAAGCGGTGTGCACTCAGCCCTTGTGAGGCGAACTGAGGAGCTACTTGATTGAGAAGTAGCGGCTCTGGTCTCGGAACCTGACATACGGTCGGGAGAGCGGTGTGCTGACCACATACCCCTCCATATCCGCATCCAGTGACGCCTAAAGTCTAAGGATGACACGGCGGCCGGTCGGTGCCTGTTCGGTAGGAGAGTTTTTTATGGGCTGCAGACACGTGGACGTATTGAGATTTCGGTGAGTTCTGGAAGTGTGTTCGGATAAGCGAAGTTATTAAGGCGACCACATGCAGAAAGTGGGAAATCGGAATTCGAGTCACAGTCTGTAAAAAATTTTCGTATGTTTCAAATAAATTTTATGGTCATTGTGGTACCATATTTGTAAATTGCGAAAACATTTCATAATTTAATATGGCTGTCGATCGTCGGCAGCGTCTGCTCCACCAGACATGCATGCATGTCCAAAGGAAAAGTGCATCGAACTACACAGGCACTGCGAAATACATACACTCCACTAATCTACTCATTTATTTTTGTCTGTGTACGTTTCTAAACCCGTTCTTATAATACTCACATGTGCGATGGGCGTTTTCACTGTGTTTAGTGTCCGCCCCGGTAGCTGAGTGGTCAGCGTGACAGACTGTCAATCCTAAGAGCCCGGGTTCGATTCCCGGCTGGGTCGGAAATTTTCTCCGCTCAGGGACTTGGTGTTGTGTTGTCCTAATCATCATCATTTCATCCCCATCGACGCGCAGGTCGCCGAAGTTGCGTCAAATTGAAAGACCTGCACCAGGCGAACGGTCTACCCGACGGGAGGCCCTAGCCACACGACATTTCCATGTATTACTGTCTTTAGTATGGCCGGAATCTGTGAATTCTGTGTTAGGATGCGAGCTGCATTGTTGACCCTGCGATGTCAGATGGATCGGTGATATAGCTTGTTAGTTCGAGGTTATTACCAAAGGGCAAAGGTGGGGTGGGGTGGGGTGGGGGTGGGGAGGCGGGCACACGTGTGGATAAAAGGTACGATCAGCACGTCCCTAGTGCCTAGTGCCCCTGATCGATCCGCTACTGTGACCACCCCATTGTGACTGCCCACATTGAGAGTGACCCTTTACCTGTGTTCCAGTGGGAAGCTATTTCAAAATGTGGCAGGCAGTAAGACATCCCAGAAAAATGATCGGAGGCTTCCCTGGTTGGTCTGATGAACAGGTTTTAGGCGTTGACTGTGGCTGATAAAATCCACAGTGGTGACTCAGATCAGACAGAAGTCTGGAAGTGGATTACACAAGGAATAAAAAATAGGAGACTGCATTTGCTATCTAGGAATAGCTCTGATTTTAGCATTGTAACGCATTGTAATGAATACTGCAAAATACTGCAGTAAGTAATCCAGAAATCTAAGCAGATTTATTCTGAGGATAAGATAATTACATCAGGCAACGAAGCAAAAACTATATGGGATTTAATGAACGCCCAGACAGGTAGGACCAAAAAGCAAGAGGAACACATAGCTCTAAAAATAAATGAGACATTGGTACAAAGTATATGTAGTGTTGCAAACATTTGAAATTAGTATTTTGGTTCTGTTACTGACAGCTTGGGGTTATCAGATTCAGCAAACAGTGCAATGGAATACCTGCGACCAGTCTTTACAAATAACTTCAGTAAAATTGAAATGACACGTCTGTCAAAGAAGAAGCAACCATCATAAAATCCTTAAAATTAAAGTATTCTAGTGGTTACGGTAACATAGAAACGAAGTTAATTAAGGAGCGCTCATGTGAGTTGAGTTCCATCTTACGTTATTTGTGTACTCAATCCTTTATCAGTGGAACATATCAAAACTGTATAAAATATATTGTAGTTAAGCCTCTTTACAAGAAGGAGGTCAGAGAGATATCGTCAACTATCGACCAATTTCATTTTTGCAGGCTTTTTCAAAAAATATTTGAGAAGATTGTGTTCAAGCGTCTCCTTAAGCATCTGACTGGAAATAATATATTGTCCAAGTCAAAGTTTGAGCTATTTAAGGGTTCTGATATGGAGAACGCTATTTATGCGTACCGTGAGAATGTACACTACTGGCCATTAAAATTGCTACACCACGAAGATGACATGCTACAGACGAGAAATTTAACCGACAGGAAGAAGACGCTGTGAAATGCAAATGATTAGCGTTTCAGAGCATTCACACATGGTTGGCGCTGGTGGCGACACCTACAACGTGCTGACATGAGGAAAGATCCAACCGATTTCTCATACACAAACAGCAGTTGACAGGCGTTGCTGCTGAAACGTTGTTGTGATGCCTCGTGTAAGGAGGAGAAATGCGTACCATCACGTTTCCGACTTTGATAAAGGTCGGATTGGAGCCTAAGGCGATAGCGCTTTATCGTATCGCGACATTACTGCTCGCGTTGGTCGAGGTTCAATGACTGTTAGCAGAATATGGAATCGGTGGGTTCAGGAGCGTAATACGGAACACCGAGCTGGATCCCAACGGCCTCGTATCACTAGCAGTCGAGATGACAGGCATCTTATCGGCATGGCTGTAACGGATTGTGCAACCACGTCTCGATCCCTGAGTCAACAGCTGGGGACGTTTGAAAGACAACAACCATCTGTACGAACAGTTCAACGACGTTTGCAGCAGCATGGACTATCATCTCGGACACAATGGCTGTGGTTACCCTCGACGCTGCATCACAGACAGGAGTACCTGCGATGGTGTACTCAACGACGAACCTGGGTGCACGAATGGCAAAACGTCATTTTTTGGATGAATCCAGGTTCTGTTTACAGGATCATGATGGTCGCATTCGTGTTTGGCGATATCGCGGTGAACGCACATTGCAAGCGTGTATTCGTCATCGCCATACTGGCGTATCACCCGGCGTGATGGTATGGGGTGCCATTGGTTACACGTCTCGGTCACCTCTTGTTCGCATTGACGGCACTTGGAACAGAGAACGTTACATTTCAGATGTGTTACGACCCGTGGCTCTACCATTCATTCGATCCCTGCTAAACCCTACATTTCAGCAGGATAATGCACGACCGCATGTTGCAGGTCCTGTATGGGCCTTACTGGATACAGAAAATGTTGGACTGCTGCCCTGGCCAGCACATTCTCCAGATCTCTCACGAACTGAAAACTTCTGGTCAATGGTGGCCGAGCAACTGGCTCGTCACAATACGCCAGTCACTACTCTTGATGAACTGTGGTATTGTGTTGAAGCTGCATGGGCAGCTGTACCTGTAAACGCCATCCAACCTCTGTTTGACTCAATGCCCAGGTGTATCAAGGCCGTTATTACGGCCAGAGGTGGATGTTCTGGGTACTGATTTCTCAGGATCTATGCATCCAAATTGCGTGAAAATGTAATCACATGTCGGTTCTAGTATAATATATTTGTCCAATGAATACCCGTTTATCATCTGCATTTCTTGTTGGTGCAGCAGTTTTAATGGCCAGTAGTGTGTTTAATCCTCTAGACGACAAATTAGAAGTTACTGACGTTCTCTCTGACCTGTCAAAAGCGTTTGACTGTGTGAATCACAGCATTCTTTTCAGTAAATTACAATATTATGATGCCATAGGCAGTGCTGCAAAATGGTTCGAGTCTTACCTAACTAGCAGGAAACAGAGGGTGTCGCTGTGAAATATCTGTAGAGTAAGCAATCAATCTTCATCAGACTGGGAATTAACTACGTGTGGTGGCCCTAGAGGTTTCATCTTGCGTCCGCAGCTATCTCCTGTGTATATTAATGACCGTTAATCGATTACATTGCCAGATGCTAAGTTTGTTTTGTTTGCATATGATACAAAATTTGTAATATATAGCAAGTCAAGTACAGATTTATAAACCGCTCGTAAGAAAACTTTCAGTGACATTAATAAATGGGTTAAAGCTAATTCGCAATCACTAAACTTTGAAAAGAACGACTACATGCAGTCCAGAACCTCTAAAAGACTCTCTTCGAGCATCTGTATAACATATGACGACATGCTGAGAGAAGAGAAACTGATAAATTTCTGGGATTACAACTGGATAATAAATTCAGTTGGGAAGCGCGTACCACAGAATGCCGAGATGCTAAAACACCTCTGCATTTGCAATGCTAATGATGTCAGATGTAGGAGGTAGAAATATAAAAAAAACTTGCGTTCTTTGCTTACTTTCATTCTATTATTTCATACAGAATCATATTTTGGGGTAACTCGCCAAACCGACCAAAAGTCTGCAGAGTGCAAAAGCGTGTAAAAGTACTCATTCCTCATGTAAATTCAAGAATGTCATGTGGAACCAAGTTCAAGGAACAGGTTTTTCTAATCACTACTACTCAGTATATGTATTCCTTAATAAATTTTATTGCAAATAATGTGTCTCTATTCCCAACCAACAGCTCAATACATAGTGTCAGTACTAGGAATAAGATCAATCTTCACAAAGACCTGAAATCACTTGGTCAAAAAGATAATCCAATATTCAGGAATATTTATTTTCAATAAACTGAAAGCAACCATCAAAAACTTAGTTTCAATTAAAGCACAATTTTAATGAGTTTGAATGACTTTTTCTACGCAGTTCCTTGTATTCAATAGATATCTTAGAAGAGACTATATTATGTGAGAATGACTGTTAGATTTCTGTTTTCACAGCACTTGGCCACAAGAGTCAAGATAAGGTGTTTTTTGTACGAGAAATTTATTAAAAGTGATTAACAATGTTGCTGTCTGACAATGTATAAATACTAAGTGCGTTCAAAAAGTTTTGCACAGTCGTCTCTAATATTTTTATTTTTTGCGCGAGGAGAATGAAAATTTTTTGTGAACATACTTGGAATATTTAGCTATACATCGAGCCTACTCAGTGTAGCCTCCATCAGCTGTGACGCATCTGGCCCAACGTTTTTTCCATGATGCAAATGCACTTTGGTAAAATTCTGGGGACTGATTTTTACACCATCGTTTGATACAGGAAATAAAGTCTTTCTCACTATCAAATGTTTTACCGCGCAAGTGGGACTTCAGACGACCACATAGGTAAAAATCAGACGGAGTCAAGTCCGTATTGTAGGGAGGATGAGGAACAATTTTCCAACCCATTTTTTCTGATTTTCTCCAGCGTCATAAGGGCTGTATGGGGTTTGGCATTGTCATGATGTATAGTCTGATGAACTGACCATGAAGCTGTGATCTGTAGGTCTTGATGGCACGTGACAGCTTGTCCAATGACAAACAGTAACGTTCCCGGTTAATTGAGGAGCCAGGTTCCAAAAAATCAATGAAAATGACACCACACTGATCCCAGAAGAATCAGGCCATCACCTTTCGGCCTGCTGTTTGTGAAAGTCTTGGTTTCTTCTTCTGAGATGAACATGGATGACGCCACTCCATGAATTGGGTTTTGCTCTCAGGTCTGGACAAAAACAACCATGTTTCATCCTGCGTTATGACGCCGTCAAAATACTGTTTACTCTCTTCAGTACAGGTCTTCATGAGACCATCGCACACATTCTTCCTCATCGTTTTCATTTCTCTTGTCAGTAATCTAGGCACCTAACGTACACAGATTTTTTTGTACCCTGCTGACTGTTCCAGTGATACCACACCACCCAATGACAAACGAGTCATTTCAGCAAGCTGTCGTGTCGTCACACATCTGTCATTTTGGATGATTTGATCAATGGTCTCCTTATTCACATCACTTGCTGCCGTCGATGGTCTACCGCGTCGTGGATTGTCCAGTAGAGAGAAATCACCTTCTTTAAACCTCGGCAACCACTGCTGGATACTGCTGCGATCCACTGTGTCCTCCCCTTAAACAGGGAGCAACTTCCTGTGAATCGATGTGGCGGAGTCATCGCCGGTATTGAAGAGGAACTCCGTCACCGACCGTTGTCGCAACCTACTTCACATCTACTTCACGGTTCGTTATTGCTCATCTGAAAATAAAAGAAAGTACTTTTATATACCAACTTATAGCTAAATGTCCCAAGTATGTCACAAAAATTTTCATTCTCCTCCTGCAAAATATAAAACAATTAGAGACGAGTGTGCAAAACTTTTCGAGCGCCCTTCATACTAGCAGTTCCAGTTTACTATAATGTATTCACATACACTCCTGGAAATGGAAAAAAGAACACATTGACACCGGTGTGTCAGACCCACCATACTTGCTCCGGACACTGCAAGAGGGCTGTACAAGCAATGATCACACGCACGGCACAGCGGACACACCAGGAACCGCGGTGTTGGCCGTCGAATGGCGCTAGCTGCGCAGCATTTGTGCACCGCCGCCGTCAGTGTCAGCCAGTTTGCCGTGGCATACGGAGCTCCATCGCAGTCTTTAACACTGCTAGCATGCCGCGACAGCGTGGACGTGAACCGTATGTGCAGTTGACGGACTTTGAGCGAGGGCGTATAGTGGGCATGCGGGAGGCCGGGTGGACGTACCGCCGAATTGCTCAACACGTGGGGCGTGAGGTCTCCACAGTACATCGATGTTGTCGCCAGTGGTCGGCGGAAGGTGCACGTGCCCGTCGACCTGGGACCGGACCGCAGCGACGCACGGATGCACGCCAAGACAGTAGGATCCTACGCAGTGCCGTAGGGGACCGCACCGCCACTTCCCAGCAAATTAGGGACACTGTTGCTCCTGGGGTATCGGCGAGGACCATTCGCAACCTTCTCCATGAAGCTGGGCTACGGTCCCGCACACCGTTAGGCCGTCTTCCGCTCACGCCCCAACATCGTGCAGCCCGCCTCCAGTGGTGTCGCGACAGGCGTGAATGGAGGGACGAATGGAGACGTGTCGTCTTCAGCGATGAGAGTCGCTTCTGCCTTGGTGCCAATGATGGTCGTATGCGTGTTTGGCGCCGTGCAGGTGAGCGCCACAATCAGGACTGCATACGACCGAGGCACACAGGGCCAACACCCGGCATCATGGTGTGGGGAGCGATCTCCTACACTGGCCGTACACCACTGGTGATCGTCGAGGGGACACTGAATAGTGCACGGTACATCCAAACCGTCATCGAACCCATCGTTCTACCATTCATAGACCGGCAAGGTAACTTGCTGTTCCAACAGCACAATCCACGTCCGCATGTATCCCGTGCCACCCAACGTGCTGTAGAAGGTGTAAGTCAACTACCCTGGCCAGCAAGATCTCCGGATCTGTCCCCCATTGAGCATGTTTGGGACTGGATGAAGCGTCGTCTCACGCGGTCTGCACGTCCAGCACGAACGCTGGTCCAACTGAGGCGCCAGGTGGAAATGGCATGGCAAGCCGTTCCACAGGACTACATCCAGCATCTCTACGATCGTCTCCATGGGAGAATAGCAGCCTGCATTGCTGCGAAAGGTGGATATACACTGTACTAGTGCCGACATTGTGCATGCTCTGTTGCCTGTGTCTATGTGCCTGTGGTTCTGTCAGTGTGATCATGTGATGTATCTGACCTCAGGAATGTGTCAATAAAGTTTCCCCTTCCTGGGTCAATGAATTCACGGTGTTCTTATTTCAATTTCCAGGAGTGTATTTTGACGATCTGACAAATGTTCGGGAAAGTGAGTCTTACATTCAGATGTTCCATGTTTGTTATGTTACGCTTTGTGGCATGTTCCACACCCACGAGAATTCTCATTTTTGGGCCTATGCAACGAAAACTGAATCTAACCTAATCTAATCTAATCTTCTCCGAACTCGAAAATATTTTCTTGACCCAGACCTACATAGGAAGAAACGATCACCATAATAAAATAAGGGGAATCAGAGTTCGCAAGGAAAGATATAGATATTCGTCTTTCCCGCACGCTCTTTGAGAGTGAAATAACAGAGAATTATTGTGAAGGTCGTTTGATGAACCCTCTGCTAGGCACTTCAGTGTGGTTTGCAGAGTAGACATGTACGTGTAGGTGTAGACGAAAAATGTGTGTTGAGATATTGTGACAAAGGGCAATTGAAGAGGCTGTGACGAGAAACAGGAGAAGTCACTGCGGAAGTCAAGGTCGCGCTCGTGAACCCTGCCAGTACCAAAACAACACGAAGAAAGCTTCATAAGCAGAGATTTGCAGGACTAACTGGAACTTTGCAGCCACTCATCAGTGATGCAAATATCCTTAAAAGGAAAACGTGATGCCGAAACCACAGAAACTGGATTATGGAGCATTGGAAGAATTTAATTTGGGCGTATGAGTATTGTTTCACACTTTTTCCAACTTCTGGCCAAGTTGGCATCCGAAGGGTGAAACTCGTCGGGGGTTCGCCCATAAATTGGACAGGCACGTCGTTATATTTCAATCATAGAATACTTTGCAAGGTCACATTACTACCACGGAATGATTAGGTACATCCCATGGTACAATGTTTTTTCACCATTGCCACGATTTATTCCAAGACGAGAGGGCCCCTATTCACGTAGCTCTCACCTTCAGGCCTGGTTTTGCGAGCACGAGGATGCATTAATGCATCTCCCCTGGCTACTAGAGTCACCAGATTACTAAAGTATTGAGCCTTTGTGTTCAATTTTGTAGAGAAGGGTGTATGAGCGCTGTCCAGCCTCATCGTCGTTACCTGGACTAGCCACTATTTTGCAGGAAAATTGGTATAAGATTTCCTTAAAAACTATGCAGCCCTATTTTTATCAATTCTGAGGCGTCTGGAAATCGTTTTGAAAACCAGTTGCTTTACTACATCGTTTAAAGGATGCTAATGTGTTTTTGACATTTTCATATTTTTGTCGGCTCCCTGGTTCGTGACGCTCAGTTTTTCTTTACTTGCATCAAGATATGATTGCAAGCTACAGTGTTCCCTGCAAAGAAGGTCATAACTGGGCCCTCGGAAATATAATGTAGCACTACGTTTCAAAAATAATTACCTACTTTCACAGTAACCTTATGATCCTTAAAATCTGTAGCTATGATGAATAACAAATACATTGTTTTTATCAGCTGATGTGATTTTTTTCTAAAAGTAACAGGTTGCAATCTGGGTGATAAAATAGTGGACGTGCTTTTTCAAATGCATACACTACATTGCTGTATCGAACAAAATATAAACTAAACATCTCTTTATAATCTCGCACAAAATTTTCTCATTCCCATCTCCTATCTGCAATCTCGGAACGAATCACAGAAATTTATAGATGTTGTAACGGGTATACGTTCAGATATATTTATATGTTTTACGTTAATATGTACAAACATCAGTGTGTTGAGCAAGTGGCTCTGAGCACTATGGGACTTCACATCTGAGGTCATCAATCCCCTAGAACTTACAACTACTTAAACTAACTAACCTAAGGAGAGCACACACATCCATGCCCGAGGCAGGAGTCGAACCTGCCACCGTAGTGGTCGCGCGGTTCCAGACTGAAGAGCCTAGAACCGCTCGGCCACACCCGTAGGCCCAGTGTGTTGATTTTTTTTTTTTTTTTTTTGTGCCGAACAGAGTTTCCACATACGTGTCACGAACTTTACTACCTGATGTTTTCTGCGCTGCAGTAACTGCACCACAAAGTGAACCACACATGTCAGTACAGATTAACCATTTGCGTGCGTGTCTCCACATTTCAACTCTCAACTCATGATCTACTGTCCAGGAGTAAATATTCATTGGTGGCTTGTTATTGCCACATTAACTTGGACGTACTTATGAACATAAAAACATTCGACTTGTAACGCCGACAATTATTAGCCTATAAATGTCGTAAACACTGATATAACACTCTTCAGTACACCGTCATCAGTTACCAATAGAAATATCTGCATTTATGCCCTCTACGTCCGTCTGAAAACTAATGCTTACGAATTATTTGTGTGAAAACTCTTAAACCTTTTTAAATAAAACAAATGTTATTAATGTTCTACACCTTTACCCTTAATGTCTACGTGCTTGCAGCCATTTGCTGCTAGAGGGCTCCGAATTGTAATGTGAAACATAGCGCTGTTCGAGGTAACTACGTCTGTGCGTGAGAAACAGCATGCTGTAATCGACTTTGGAATTCGAAGAGTACCGCCCTGTGTGGAACACGCTCTCAAGAAAATACGAGACCCCGAGACCACACAGGAGCGCTCCGTCAGCCGAAACCATGCGACGCCTTGAATTCACTGTCATCGATCAACCAACATCGGATTTTCATTTGTTTCCAAAACTTGAAGAACACTTTCGAGGATTTCACTTTTCTAGTGTTGAACCGGAACAAGCAGAAGTGAGGCTGTGGCTCCGTCACCAAACTCAGGCCGTTCAGAGTCCCGGTATTGACAAAGGATGTCTTGCTAGAAGCGATGTATTCGTCGCCAGTGTGATTATGCTGAGAAGAAAAATGCAAACAAGAAGAATAAAGATGTAGAACTTCAGTAATGTTTGTCTTTTATTTATAAAGCTTTCAGCACGGCCTCATAACATTATTACACGTCTAAAACAAAGAACACGAAATTTGGCCGGCCTGTGTGGCCGAGGGGCTCTAGGCGCTTCAGTCTGGAACCGCGCGACCGCTACGGTCGCAGGTTGGAATCCTGCCTCGGGCATGGATGTGTTTGATGCCCTTAGGTTAGTTACGTTTAAGTAGTTCTATGTTCTAGGGGACTGATGACCTCAGATGTTAAGTCCCATAGAGCTTAGAGCCAACTGAACAATTTTTGAAAACGAAATTTGTAAATAATTTCACATACACATCATAAGTAAAAATGTGTGTGATCCTATCAATTTACATCATTCAGAAACAGATGGCACTTTTTCTATTTACTGGAGTTAGATTTACGTCGTGTCAGAGATCGTTTCGTATTATTATTGTTTAAGCGAGGTGGGACATATTTCAAATGAACATATTAAGGGGCTCCGGAACGCCCTATACTTGCAATGTTAAAATAACGCTTATAAATTACATCTTTCCTCACTAAGTATTTGAGGTAGGAAGTTGAACTTTTTACAGATTATTTATTGGAATATGGGCTACAACTTAACACAGGGATTTTACAAAATTTTAGTTCAGTTATTAAAGATGATTTTTTTTTCAATTGTAATGAAAATTCACAACATTTTTTTGCAATTTTTTATTTATATATTCAAAAATATACAGTTTTTTGGAAAAAGGCTGTGTTAAATTATGCAGAAGGTACTGTGTAACATTTACTGAAAGTTTGAAACAAATATGTTTGGAGGATCCTTAGAAAACATGTAATTAGTATGAGAAAATAAAAGTTTTGGTAATCGAGCGACAAAGATTGGATTAACTTTTTAGTGCATTCCAGGTCCATGGGATGGATTATCTTCATCCTCTGCAAACTCCTCCTCCAGCTTCTACTTGTTCCTCCTCCTGTTTACTCTTGCTTGTATTTCTAGACTCTTTACAGCCCTGTCTGCAGCCCGAAGGCGTTCCTTGTCTAAAGCAAGCATCGCTTGTACCATGTTAGAATGTTATTATTTACGGTAACAACACATGCCTTTGGCTTTCCAACATTTCTCCATTTCTTAAAAGCCTTCAGAGGATTTCTAATAACTTTACTTTTACTCATTATTATACTTCAACAAAACAGAGACTCAAGAAACAGATTTAATTAGGAATATTTTTGAGATAACGACAGAGTAAATAAACATGAAACAATCGACAATCACACCAGCGATATATATTGAACCATAACAGGTTAGCCACAACACATACTTTATCTCACATCACTAAAATGTACATTATGAACACGGACGTTAATAATAACACCATTTGACAGCAGTTTAACAGCGCCACAGTGGGTCACGCCCATGTAGAACACATTTCAAAAACAATTTAAAAATAGGTGTAGTCTTCGGAATTGAATAAATTATATATCTATTAAAAGGTAATAGTCTTCAGATTCAGAAAACGCAAAAAAGTAAAAATTGAACTGTTCATGATTTTGAGCCTTTCCGGAGCCTCTTAACCAGTGGTGTGAGAGACAGAAGATAACATGTAAGTAATGAATAAATAAAAAGAAAAAGAAACATGAAACGCACGGGGACATGTTGATATCATTCTGCCCACCACAAACAGAAGCTAGAACATCAAAGAATGACATATAGCGTCACAGTTGACTCCGCCCGTAACCTCTGTTCAGATATCAGCTGCTGTAGCCCGTGAACTCGTCTGAGCTCGTCGGAGAGTCCATCGATCCTCTCGTGATGCATTCCATCTACAAGAACTCATGCCTATTGTTGTAGCCATTCTCATCAGCCCATTTCGTGTACTATTCGTTTTTCAATCATCGCTATACAACCAACTGACTGTGCAATCTTTTGGTATGACTGGTTCCTCATGCTAATGATTCGACATCACTCAAACACCCAAAGATGATGATAACCTACATGTGCACATTCTATGGGCCTCATCTGTTGTAATCTCCACCCGAAATCTTTTAGTAACGGTAGACGCCTGCACGTAATCACACCATTCTTCATCTGTAAGAACGGACATTTCTCTACTGTGTTTCATAAAGCGACTAAGCAAAAACTATAAGAAGTACAGAAAAATGAGGGATATAAGCGGATAGTTTCGATTTGTAATACGCACCGTGGCGTTGTTGCACAGCGTACAAGTAGCTGGTAGCCATGTCAGAACATGTAGACAAATCATCTGCTGCGTGCGGTCGCATCGAATTATTACGCATCTAGAGAGAGACAATTCAAAACGACACAAAGAAGAGAACTCCAATGCGGGCTGCTGCTGTTGCGGCTTCTAGAGCAGCAGTAGCGGTAACGTCAATGAACTGTACGCACTTGATGACGTTTGCCGCATCTTTAATGTGAATTATGGACTTGGAGACTGAAATGGGAGCTACGATATGGAACTGTAAGGTGATGGATCATAATACTTTAAACACATTTATTAAAAATATTTATAAACGGATTTCACCTTTTTTATAATAAAACACGACCACTATGGGCAATGGGAAACAATACTGATCACAGTGAATTTACTTAAAAAACAGCTCCAACTAAAGGCAATTATAAGGTCACTATTAAAACCTTAAGCCATTTAAATAAATTTCACAGCAAGTGATAGTACATGAATATTAAAACAATGAATCTTCAATGTTTAAAAGACATTCTTAAAAAATAGAGGTTTCAAATTTCGAGAACTTGCGGCCATGAAAGCTCTCATGTAGAAAGTGAAGACGCAGTGGCGATATGCTTGTAACAAACCACCTTCGTACACTGTAGCTTATGTTACGGCTCCTACGTGACTGCTTATAGTTTCAAGGCTTTTACAACACATTAAGTAAACTACCCGTAACACAACAAACATGTGTGGGAACAAACAGTGGGTTTGCGGGAACGTGACAGGACAACGAAAGTATGTAAGAGGAGCAGAAAAGGACGGTAGATCACCCTAGCGAAGAAAAGGGCTGTAAATGGGGAGCTCCATTGTCATAAGCGACTTTGACCAAGGGCAAGATTATAATTATGCAGAACCTGTGAACGGGTACCTCGAAAACGGCGAAGCTGGTCGAATATTCGCGTCCTACTATCGTGAGCATCTACGGAAAGAGGTAAGACAGTGAAACTACAGCTAGGTGCTAAATGGTTGGACGTCCACTACTCTTCACAAAACATGGAATTCTGAAGCTAGTCTGCTCTGTAATGTAGGAAAGATGGTGATCTACGACATTTCTGCCGAAAGAGTACAATGCTTGTGCACGAACAAGTGTTTCGGAGCACACCGTTCATCGTACATTGTTGAACATGGAGCTCCGCAGTAGACGACATTCTAGTGTTCACGTGTTGGCCGAACGATATCGTCAGTTATGATCGCAGCGGGAACGGGAACATCAAGATTCGACGTCGATCGACGGAAATACACTCCTGGAAATTGAAATAAGAACACCGTGAATTCATTGTCCCAGGAAGGGGAAACTTTATTCACACATTCCTGGGGTCAGATACATCACATGATCACACTGACAGAACCACAGGCACATAGACACAGGCAACAGAGCATGCACAATGTCGGCACTAGTACAGTGTATATCCACCTTTCGCACCAATGCAGGCTGCTATTCTCCCATGGAGACGATCGTAGAGATACTGGATGTAGTCCTGTGGAACGGCTTGCCATGCCATTTCCACCTGGCGCCTCAGTTGGACCAGCGTTCGTGCTGGACGTGCAGACCGCGTGAGACGACGCTTCATCTAGTCCCAAACATGCTCAATGGGGGACAGATCCGGAGATCTTGCTGGCCAGGGTAGTTGACTTACACCTTCTACAGCACGTTGGGTGGCACGGGATACATGCTGACGTGCATTGTCCTGTTGGAACAGCAAGTTCCCTTGCCGGTCTAGGAATGGTAGAACGATGGGTTCGATGACGGTTAGGATGTACCGTGCACTATTCAGTGTCCCCTCGACGATCACCAGTGGTGTACGGCCAGTGTAGGAGATCGCTCCCCACACCATGATGCCGGGTGTTGGCCCTGTGTGCCTCGGTCGTATGCAGCCCTGATTGTGGCGCTCACCTGCACGGCGCCAAACACGCATACGACCATCATTGGCACCAAGGCAGAAGCGACTCTCATCGCTGAAGACGACACGTCTCCATTCGTCCCTCCATTCACGCCTGTCGCGACACCACTGGAGGCGGGCTGCACGATGTTGGGGCGTGAGCGGAAGACGGCCTAACGGTGTGCGGGACCGTGGCCCAGCTTCATGGAGACGGTTGCGAATGGTCCTCGCCGATACCCCAGGAGCAACAGTGTCCCTAATTTGCTGGGAAGTGGCGGTGCGGTCCCCTACGGCACTGCGTAGGATCCTACGGTCTTGGCGTGCATCCGTGCGTCGCTGCGGTCCGGTCCCAGGTCGACGGGCACGTGCACCTTCCGCCGACCACTGGCGACAACATCGATGTACTGTGGAGACCTCACGCCCCACGTGTTGAGCAATTCGGCGGTACGTCCACCCGGCCTCCCGCATGCCCACTATACGCCCTCGCTCAAAGTCCGTCAACTGCACATACGGTTCACGTCCACGCTGTCGCGGCATGCTACCAGTGTTAAAGACTGCGATGGAGCTCCGTATGCCACGGCAAACTGGCTGACACTGACGGCGGCGGTGCACAAATGCTGCGCAGCTAGCGCCATTCGACGGCCAACACCGCGGTTCTTGGTGTGTCCGCTGTGCCGTGCGTGTGATCATTGCTTGTACAGCCCTCTCGCAGTGTCCGGAGCAAGTATGGTGGGTCTGACACACCGGTGTCAATGTGTTCTTTTTTCCATTTCCAAGAGTGTATGTCGGCTCTTCGAGTGAGTCATATTTTTGTTGCACTAAGCCGACGGTTGTCTCCACAGTTGCCATCATCGGCGTGAACGGCGGCTCTAAACGTGCAGCACGGCAGGGACGCGGGCTGGTGGGAGCAGTATTATGCTGCGGGACACATTCTTTTGCGCTTGCATTGGACCGATGGTAGTCGAAGACACGCTGACACCTGCGAACCACCTGAATGCATTCATGCTCGATGTCTTCCTCGACGGCGGTGTCATCTTCCAGCAGTATAATTGTCCTTGTCTCGGATCCAGAACCATGCTACAGTGGTTTGACGAGCATTATACCAAATTCATCTGCTGCAAATACTATGGAAACCATGTGGGTCGCCATCGGGCATCATCATCGCGTACGCAAATCGGCGGCCCGTCATTTGCGCAAATTACATGACCAGTGCGCAGGTATCTAATGCCACACACCTCCAAAAACCTATCAATAAACTGTCGAATATCTGGCACACAAAAATCTGATGTACTTTTCGTCGTAAAGACGAACAAACAAGCTATTAAGCACGTAGTCAAAATGTTTTGGCTCATCAATGTATGTTAAACACCCACATACGACAAAAAACCCTTGCCGTCTTCAACAACAGAAACTACTCACAGCTTGAAGACAATTTTTAAGTTATTACACAACGGAAACAACTCAATGACCCACCAACTTTAACGTACTTTGCTTGAAACAATTTTCCAACGGCTCATGAGATTTATAGGCCAGAAATAAAAAGTACTGACGAACCATTACTATACAAATATATGTTTAGATGAAAATATATGTTATTACTAATGGCACAATTACCTAATAGTTAATCTAGTTGTCGCCAGTATCGATTATAGCTTGGCATCTTTCTGTCATACTTTTCTCGACGTGTTCTGCGTATTCTCTCTGTAACAGTCTCCATATCGTCCTGATTTTATATGACAGATGCTTCAAAGTGTAGACTGGCTTTCCTTCAAGCTTCATCTTAATATACGAGCTAACATTTGCGATCAGATTTGCATCCGGAGGCATTGTAACGGACCTCAAAAGGCATTTTTTATAAATATTGCACATTTTTTAACCGTTTAAATTGGCCGTAAATAAAAGAAAATTGCCACGTTACGCAAGTTAGTCCTCTCTGCGGTAAATCATCCGTGTTTCCAACCTCTAAAGTATCGTTTGACCCACTTCGCAACGTAAGAATTTTTAGCAGCAGCTCCAAACAAAGTCTTTGGTCTCTTTGGATGATTTACAAGGAACACTGCCTCGTGACGCTTCAGATGTTTTTCACTCATTTGAAACTCAACCGACAAAACAAAACATTTATCTATACGCGATAACGATTGAAGCAGAAGAACCCGGGTCTTTTGCTCGCTGGGCAGAAATGCTATCCATTACACCACCACGGCACTGTGATTTGCATTGCTGCACGAACTACACAAGTTGAGTGCCCTCCCCAACGCAAAGTTCAATTCATTTCTTCATCTTATTTTTCCCTTACATTGTCACTACTGCCAGGGTTCTCCGGCATTGGAATAGCACGCCAACATTGGGCTTACTGGGAAAATTGTGTATCATAGGTAATCTTCTAGATATTATTATATTTTTCGCTGAGAAATTTAAGTCTTTTCTTTATCTGCGATAATGATTGAAGCAGACGAAATGAATTGAGTGCAGATTAGAGACCACTACCAGAGATGTCAGTGCGGACGTTACATTTAAAATTATGGCGTACACTTTTTTGAGGAATTGACTGTAACTGAATCGTAACAGCACTCGCCCATCATTCGGGTCAGAATGAAACTCCAACTTTTAATAAATGACAACGTTTTCTTTCTTGTAAGGCAGCGTAACATGCGTTGTTTGATACTGCACTCTTTTCTAAATACTGTTTGCTATAGGCTGCAGATTGGAAACCAGGACGATACAGACAGGCAGACTTCCTAGAACAAACAGAATAACTTCTTGAAAAAAAAAAAAAGAGTTGTAACACCGACGGAATCTGCTTGAAGTAAGGTGGTTTTGACCACAGTAGTAGGAAGTACAGCGAGACCGAATGTAACTTTAAATGTACTACCCAACTGCTGCGCTGTATTCTCAGCGGTTCCTCCCAAAGCACACCACTGTAGAGTTAAATCCGACCATTGTGCCCCTGTCTAGCAAACCCTCTCGAAGAATTACGTCTCTTCACAGGAGCCCTGTTGCTTACTGCCCGCTATCAACTGCACTTCACGCCACACTGCCCTCTCCTGCACTAAGCCAATCTCGGAAACACAACTGAAAGTTCTTGTCAAGCACATCATGCTCACTCTGGTTGCAAACCAAATCACTACTACTCGGGCCGGCCGGAGTGGCCGTGCGGTTCTAGGGGCTACAGTCTGGAGCCGAGCGACCGCTACGGTCGCAGGCTCGAATCCTGCCTCGGGCATGGATGTGTGTGAAGTCCTTAGGTTAGTTAGGTTTAATTAGTTCTAAGTTCTAGGCGACTGATGACCTCAGAAGTTAAGTCACATAGTGCTCAGAGCCATTTGAACCATTTGAACTACTACTCGTTCTCGCTCTAAGAGCACTGTCGCCAGAGAGCAGTACCCACAACGTGCAATTCTATAAACTCAATCTTCCGCCTGCCGTCTGCTGATGACCACTGATGATCCAGCTATCGATCATGCGTGTACTCGACATACGCTTGATTGAAAAATTGCGCGCAACAACTCAGAAATATGCTCTGACCACTGGTATTTGTCTAGTTCCTGTATGTCTTGTAGTTATGATGCCGTGGTGTTCTGAGACTCTGTAGGTATTTATAGTAAGCATATACTGATAATAAACTCCAGTTCAAGCTCCAAACCTTCGCCCTTCCTATTAACTATGTCCGTCTGATCTCCTCCTGCCTTTCTCACCGTCCTTCCTATGTCACCATCCATAACACGGATTCCTACGCCTTCCACCCCTCCGCTGGTGTGCCCCAAGGTTCCGTCCTCTCCCCTCTTCCCTACCTTCTATATACAGCGGACATGCTTCACCCCCATCCACCTTCTCCAGTAGGCCAATGACACTGCCTTCCTTGCCCTCGTCCCCAACCTGCAACGCTCCCACCACCTTCTCCAATCCTATCTTGACCGGTTCACCACTTGGTGTAACCAGTGGCTGATCAAGGTCAAGCCTTCCAAAACCCAGGCAATCATTGTAGGCAAAACCGCCCCTTCCTTCCGCCTCCTTGATTTTTATTTCTCCATCTATGGCCGTCCTATTCACCTCGCCCCCACCCTCAGGTACCTTGGTGTCACCCTCGACCATCGCCTTTCCTGGACCTCCCATCCCCAGACAATCCAAGCCAAGGCACACTCCCAACTCCACCTCCTCAAACTCCTCTCTGGCAGCACATGGGGTCTGGACCCCTCCACCATCCTCCACACTCATCTGCCCCATCCTCTGCTATGCCCATCCCACCTGGATTTGCGCCCCATCCCCCACCTACTACAAGTCCCTCCAGATCCTTGAAAACCACGCATTTCGCCTCGCCTATTGCATCTGTCTGGCATCCCCCACATAGATCCTACACGTCTTGTTTCCCTTCCTGTACCTTCCCGTTTTCCTCGAATGGATATGGATCCTTCACACCTCCCGCAAGCTCCATCCCCCACACCTGCTTGTCTCTCCCATCATTGCCCATCCCAGCCCACTGCCACGCCTGTATTCTTGCATCCCACCTGCTCTCCATCTTCACACCCTCCATACCCTTGCCCAATGTAGCTTCTGACACCCTTTATGTATAGTGCCTTAAGTCGAACGACTTCTACTTTATTGTGCAATGTTCATCGTGTATTTACCATGCTTTTTATGTTTTCTCTGTTCCTCTCGGCCGAAGAGCGGCGTATGTAGGCCGCTGCCGGCTCGCCTCCGCTGAGGCATGAAATGACAATAAAGGAGAAAAAAAGATAATAAACTCATATAAGGATGAAAGTATAATCAGCATATCCCACAGTCACGAAAATACTGTAACAATAGTAGTGTTAGGTCAAAGTGTAACATTTTCAGTCTCTCTGAACAACGTTTCCTTGCTGTGGTGTTACACGCTTGTAGCAGATGAGACGGGGAGTCGACACATGGACCTCTCGTTCGCATGCACGCACGCTCCCAAACGCGTGTTGCAGCACTGACCAGAGGCGCGCGCAGCCGCTGCGTGCCGTCACGCGCGGCAGCCGTGACATCTTGTAAACACCAGAGACACTAATATGTGTAAAGTGATTTACATACGCAACTGCAGCAATCTGGCGTAATTAATCCCCAGCCGGGCCCCGCGGCGGGTGTCCAGACATAACTATGTAAACAGCGAACGTATGCGCGCCGCCTGACGCGTCATTAGCATGTGCTCGCATCGCGCCGCAGGGCAGCGCCCGACAAGCCACCAGCACGCCCCCTTCCCGTATCCCTGGCAGCGCTACCTTGCAGCTGCGTCCCAGATACCATCTCTTCTTGGTCAACAGCTAAGGCCCCTGAGGGCATCCGAATGCAGCGTATTATGAGGCGGAATGCGTTTCCCCGAAAGGATTAGTGGCGGGGCGAAATGTAAATGTCTCTGTATTTAGTGAGCCACTGTGCGCTTTGTGGTTTTTAGTATTAGTAGTGCACCGTATCTATATCGTTTCCCATCCCACTCCATTCGAAGATGGTGTGTCTGCAGCACTGTACTCTATACTGCGCTGTATAAAGTGAAATTCCTCCAACTTTATTACCACAGTCGTAGCGGACACCGAGTTTTTGTTCGATTTACGAGTAAGTAGTGATTATTCGGTATCCAAACGTTCACCTGATAGCAAAGAGGGGCCTGAACAAGGGGTACTGTGACGCACAAGTCTATTACAAATAAAGTACGACCTACAAGGTGAAATTCAGAAGTTTCAAGACCGATTTATTTCTAAGTAGGGGAGCGCGCGCCGACCTGTTCCGCCGGGTGGGGGAAGTACAGGGTGGGGGGAGGGGAGGGCTCTCAGGAACGAACTGATGCTGCGGCAGTTGCCTCCAGAACCCTGGAGAGTGCGCATCACTTGCAGCGTGAGTGCGTGTCATTGACCTCGGTCGAAAAGTGGGAGAAGCGAAAATGGAGCACCGTGCGACTGAACAAAACCACTACAGAGACTCTCGGTATGATTCAAGAGGCCTTTAAGGAAGAAGCCATGTCCCATGCAATGGTTTTCATGTGGCCCAAGAAAGCTCGCATGAGCAAGTCGTGTGTGAGGTGCATGCTGATTGTTTTTAATTGGTGGTATTGGAGTGATTCACAAGTTTTTTGCTCATGGACAGACTGTCACAGGTGGCTTTTACGCTGGAGTGCTCCGCCACTTGATGAATCGAGTTCGCCACGTCCGCCCGCCGATCAAGGGCGATTGGATTCTCCACCACGACAAAGCGACCGCTCACACGTCGCTTTCCGCTGCCGAAGGTTTGGTCAAGTTCAATGTGACAACACTGCCGCAGCCACCCTACAGCACCGACTTGGCTCCAAGTGACTTTTTCCTCTTCCCTCAATTCAAGACAGGCCTAAAAGGGAAGCGATTCGACTCCATCGATGCCATCCAGCAGGCTTCGACGAGAGTCCATGACAGCATGACGCCCGAGGCCTTCCAGAAGGGCTTTGAACAGTGGAAGACGCGCTGGCAGCGCTATGTTGATGCTGGAGGATCATATTTTGAAGAATTTTAGTCCGCTGTACTTAAATGTCCAATAAATTTCTAGTTCTGAGTTAAGTCTTGAAACTTTTGAGTAACACCCTGTATAAATACTGCGCAAACAATAAAGCATCCTACAGCCCTGAGGCAGGTTGGTACAAAGCGGTGAGGCACATTGATGAGAACAGGATAAATGTCTTAACAGAAAGTTCAAGAAGTGGTGTGGGACTGCAGATAGAAACCCGTTTCTGAAACCGTCTTCCACCAAGGCAACAGGTCACTGTATTCATAGGAGACAACGCCTGTCTGGCCATCGTGGCTATCACTCACGACTAAATAACAAACAACCTTGCGAGACGTTCCGCCTACGGTTTGTCAGTGTACAAAGTTAGGTTTGCTGCCGAACGGGTGGCCAAGTGGCCAGCGCCTGTGTATACTACTTCGACACTCTGTAGCGTCATTTGATGACGTTTACAGACACTGGTTTGTATTATCTATTTGTTCCTGAAGACACAGTCTACAACCCCTCGAAGTTCGTCATAATGTTTCATGGACAACCTGTATATATAGCGTGTTTGTTAGAACTTGAGATAACTAAATATATCGACAACCAGACATCGTACGAAAAAACATGTTCTACGTGAATAGTTGATATTAGTAAAGGAGGCATCTGTCTGTGATGCAGCTAGCCCTCTCCTAACAATCCCTCCTGTGTGAGTGGGGAAAACTTCGCATTTTCAAATGGGAATCCCCATTTTTATTGCATATACGAATTCCACGTCGAAAAGTACATACCCTATTGTTTTCCATGGCGCTCTAATCGACAACCAGCAAGTGTGCCCATTTTTACATTTAAGAACAGTAGTGTTTGATTCTACGTTTCATTTACGACGTAAAAATAAATCAGTGTGCTCTACACACTTGATATTTATATACGAAATTTTCTTCAGTGTTGCAAATTTGATTGTACGGTACTATTTGGTTATCAGTTTCATTGTCTATGAGCTCCAGTGAGACAGGGAAGTAGCAGTTCGTGGAAGAGCTAGACCCCAGATTATGGCATCACATAGTATTTGGCCAATGATCCACATTTATTAAACAAAAGAAAGAAAATAATCACAGAACAATGACACCAGGCTAACAATATTTTTGAGTTACAGACCCAAATTTTGATATTGTTCTCTAAGAGAACTGACAGACTTACAGCAAAAAAATTTTAAAGGTCAAATGTAACTACGATTAGCACAATTTTATTGTAAGGTAAGATGTTAAAATAATTGTCAGTATCCAAGGTAACGCAATGGTTATAGATCACAGACCAAAATCTTTGATGGTGAAATGTAACAACGACTGGACAAATTTAGTAGCAGGGAAACACTTAAACAATTTTAAATGTCGAAGCTAATAGAACGGTTTTAAATTACAATTCAAAATTAACAAAGGTACTTGGAGAAAGCTGACAAATTTAGGGGATACAAGGGCCAGCAGATGGCTCTGCTGCGCCGGCCGCTGTGGCAGAGCGGTTCTAGGCGCTTAAGTCCGGAACCGCGCTGCTGCTACGGTCGCCGGTTCGAATCCTGCCTGAGGCATGGATGTGTGTGATGTCCTTGGGTTAGTTAGGTTTAAGTAGTTCTAAGTCAAGGGGACTGATGACCTCAGATTTTAAGTCCCATAGTGCTCAGAGCCATGTGAATCATGGGACTGCTGACTATAGAAAACTTGATACAGTAGGGGAACGCAGGCCAAAAGACGAAATACGCGAACTCAGAAAAGATTTAGGCCCACTCGAATCGGCCGGTGTGGCCGAGCGGTTCAAGGCGCTTAAGTCCGGAACCGCGCGGCTGCTACGGTCGCAGGTTCGAATCCTGCCTCGGGCATGGATGTGTGTGATGTCCTTAGGTTAGTTAGGTTTAAGTAGTTGTAAGTTCTAGGGGAATGGTGACCTCAGATGTTAAGCCCCATAGTGCTCAGAGCCATTTGAACCATTTTTGATTTAACGTAAGCAACAGTCACCGTGCCATAGAGCTGCTTCACCAAAGGTAGCGGCATTGGAGGAGGAGGAGATTTAGTGTTTAACGTCCCGTCGACAACGAGGTCATTAGAGACGGAGCGCAAGCTCGGGTTAGGGAAGGATGGGGAAGGAAATCGGCCGTGCCCTTTCAAAGGATCCATCCCGGCATTTGCCTGAAGCGATTTAGGGTAATCACGGAAAACCTAAATCAGGATGGCCGGAGACGGGATTGAACCGTCGTCCTTCCGAATGTGAGTCCAGTGTGCTAACCACTGCGCCACCTCGCTCGGTAGCGGCATTGGCGACTTCCAAATGTTGTCCAGTATTACCACGCCGCCGGTATGCTCACCCCTTTCAGGCCGGGCCAATTAAACGCATAGACTGCAGAAACAGTAGCTGACCCATCAGGCAACAGCAGGCCGCTCGTAAAATAGACGTCACGCGACCAGAAGAAGGTTAATTAGCCGATAACACGGTTTGAGCAAATAGCTGCCCGAACAAGCAATTTGTACCAGATGGGGTAGATAGAAGAGATAGAGAAGATCCAACGGAGAGCAGCGTGCTTCGTCAGAGGATCATTTAGTAATCGCGAAAGCGTTACGGAGATAATAGATAAACTCCAGTGGAAGACTATGCAAGAGAGACACTCAGTAGCTCGGTACGGGCTTTTGTTGAAGTTTCGAGAACATACCTTCACCGAGGAGTCAAACAGTATATTGCTCCCTCCTACGTATATATCGCGAAGAGACCATGAGGACAAAGTCAGAGAGAATAGAGCCCACACAGAGGCATACTGACAATCTTTCTTTCCACGAACAATACGAGACTGGAATAGAAGGGAGAATCGATAGAGTTACTCAAGGTACTCTCCGCCGCACATCGTCAGGTGGATTGCGGAGTGTGGATGTAGATGTAGATAGGTTACAACAACATCCGGCAAGCGCCGATTAACAGATTAAACTAAGAATTTCAAGAGTAGTACAATTTAAACACTAGTGAGAACCAAGATTAAGTATAGTAAAATAACAAAGCTAAACATAGTGGTTTTTAAACAACACTTGGCCACGCAATGTAGCCGCGTGGTCTTAGGCGTCTTGTCACGGTTCACGCGGCTGCCCCCGTCGGAGGTTCGAGTCCTCCCTCGGGCATAGGTGTGTGTGTTGTCCTTAGAGTAAGTTAGTTTAAGTTAGGTTAAGTAGTGTGTAAGCTTTGGGACCAATGACCTCAGCAGTTTGGTCCAATAGGATCTCACCACACACACACACACACACACACACACACACACACACACACACACACAATCAACACTCTAGAATCTTGGTTCTGTTAACAACATAGCAGTGAGATACGAGTATAAGACGGCCCGCAGACCCAGTCAGTCTCCAAGAATCAAGAAAGGAATCTCACCTTACAACATTTAGTGGTGCTAACACAGAAAATTTCACCCCTCTCTTTCAATGCAACCGGTACATTAATAGAGCTGGCCAGATCAGAATCTAAAACACAATTAAGAGAGCACATTAACCATAAATGTTCATGACAGCACCAGTGGCGCCTGCGACAGCTGTCCCTTGGCAAGAAGACATACACTTCTGGAAATTGAAATAAGAACACCGTGAATTCATTGTCCCAGGAAGGGGAAACTTTATTGACACATTCCTGGGGTCAGATACATCACATGATCACACTGACAGAACCACAGGCACATAGACACAGGCAACAGAGCATGAACAATGTCGGCACTAGTACAGTGTATATCCACCTTTCGCAGCAATGCAGGCTGCTATTCTCCCATGGAGACGATCATAGAGATGCTGGATGTAGTCCTGTGGAACGGCTTGCCATGCCATTTCCACCTGGCGCCTCAGTTGGACCAGCGTTCGTGCTGGACGTGCAGACCGCGTGAGACGACGCTTCATCCAGTCCCAAACATGCACTATGGGGGACAGATCCGGAGATCTTGCTGGCCAGGGTAGTTGACTTACACCTTCTAGAGCACGTTGGGTGGCACGGGATACATGCGGACGTGCATTGTCCTGTTGGAACAGCAAGTTCCCTTGCCGGTCTAGGAATGGTAGAACGATGGGTTCGATGACGGTTTGGATGTACCGTGCACTATTCAGTGTCCCCTCGACGATCACCAGTGGTGTACGGCCAGTGTAGGAGATCGCTCCCCACACCATGATGCCGGGTGTTGGCCCTGTGTGCCTCGGTCGTATGCAGTCCTGATTGTGGCGCTCACCCGCACGGCGCCAAACACGCATACGACCATCATTGGCACCAAGGCAGAAGCGACTCTCATCGCTGAAGACGACACGTCTCCATTCGTCCCTCCATTCACGCCTGTCGCGACACCACTGGAGGCGGGCTGCACGATGTTGGGGCGTGAGCGGAAGACGGCCTAGCGGTGTGCGGGACCGTAGCCCAGCTTCATGGAGACGGTTGCGAATGGTCCTCGCCGATAGCCCAGGAGCAACAGTGTCCCTAATTTGCTGGGAAGTGGCGGTGCGGTCCCCTACGGCACTGCGTAGGATCCTACGGTCTTGGCGTGCATCCGTGCGTCGCTGCGGTCCGGTCCCAGGTCGACGGGCACGTGCACCTTCCACCGACCACTGGCGACAACATCGATGTACTGTGGAGACCTCACGCCCCACGTGTTGAGCAATTCGGCGGTACGTCCACCCGGCCTCCCGCATGCCCACTATACGCCCTCGCTCAAAGTCCGTCAACTGCACATACGGTTCACGTCCACGCTGTCGCGGCATGCTACCAGTGTTAAAGACTGCGATGGAGCTCCGTATGCCACGGCAAACTGGCTGACACTGACGGCGGCGGTGCACAAATGCTGCGCAGCTAGCGCCATTCGACGGCCAACACCGCGGTTCCTGGTGTGTCCGCTGTGCCGTGCGTGTGATCATTGCTTGTACAGCCCTCTCGCAGTGTCCGGAGCAAGTATGGTGGGTCTGACACACCGGTGTCAATGTGTTCTTTTCTCGATTTCCAGGAGTGTATTATTAAAACCAAATAACAAAAACTATCACCACAATTGTGACACCGGGGAATCACAACCATGCACTTTCCAGGAAAGCAACACAGGGAGCTCAGCGAACATAGAATTGGGCAGGTACAAAGAGTTTTTGTAAGGTATACAGACCATGCTATGGCTGATCCGAACTTCGAGGAAGGCACAAATTCACAACTCACTGAAGAATCACGTAGGGCAGAGCAGTAGCAACAGAGCCCCTAACGCCGACAAACTAACTGTCACAACACGTCCCAACAGCAGAAAGGAAGTGCCCTTTCAGAGGACCGCATCTGCCGTTGCAACGGTTCCCTCAGAACGCATCTGCCGAGACACCAACCGCCGGTGCCTGCCAACACTTACTTTTATGCTGCTTGTCCCCCGGTGACTGTCCGTTCAACCACTCGGCAGCCTCGCAAACAGTTCGAACCTGAACACGCGGCGCAACAGCGCCGCCCGGTGGCCAGAGGGAAAACAAACCAGAGTTCCGATCTACGGACCGCAATCGATACGAGCTGACACTGTTTAGTCCGATTAGCAACTACGTTTAACGTGATCCAGTAACAGACACGTTATCATTTTCTGTTCCGATCGTGATGTTTGATATCGGTGAGTCCTAGTGCCCCTCACTATTGAGATACTTGTTTTTGTGTGTCCTCTCTCCTCTCACCACTGGGATACTTGATTTCGGTTGCTCCCCTTGCCTTTCATCATTGGAGTGCTTCATTTTACTGAACTCGCTTGTCTTTCGCTATTGGGGTGCTTGATTTCCTTGAGTCGTCTTGTCTTTCACCACTGGGATGCTAGATTTTCGTTTGTCTTATTGCCCCACGCCACTGGGGTGTCTGATTTCTGTGAATACCTTTGCCTCTCACGATTGAGGTTCTTGATTTTGGTGGGTCCCCTTGCCTCTCAACGTAATTGTAATTCACAATAAATATCAGAGAAAAAGTTTATATTTACATCGTAAATGAAAGGCACAATCAAATGCGTCGGTTCCAACATGCAGAAACAAGTACGCTTGAAATTTTTCGGTTGCAGCGCCATCTACGAGAAATGGAAAACAATGGTTTGAGTAAACAATGAATATATTTTTAGTGTAGATTCTGAATATACAATAAAGTGGATAATTCCCATTTGAAAATATAAAGTTGACCCTGCCCACACAGGAGGGTTGGTTGGGAAGTGGCCAGTTGTAGCACAGACAGACGTTCGCTTCAATGCTATTAACTTTTCACGCAGAAAATTTCTTGTACGATGCATATTTTTAGAGATATTTAGTTGTCTCAAATGAAAACAACACTCTGCATATGTGTGTGTAATATACGGTTGTTTTATAATTGAGTACTTACACAATTAGATCGTAAACGTCGTTTTTCAAATATGATGTACATTTGTTTTATTATGTTTGTGCATTGTTGTTACATTTCAGAGACACGAACGTAAATTATGGTCAGAGATATAATTTGGTTTTAAATTTTTATCTTTGATGAATTTCGATTTATTATGTACGTCATATTTAGAAGTGTCTTTTGTTCTGAATTGTCTGTCACCAATAACAATTTTGTCGAAGTTGACAATACATTTTTTTATTTGACTCATGTGTGTTCATTTGTGATGTAATTTGTACATTTTGCCAGATGTGTGTGGATTTCTATTTCCTCCAAGTTGCTCACGTAGCTTCCTTTTTCTGCTCTGTGCAGAGTGGAAAGGCGATTGCTTATATCTGCCGTAGAGTGTTGATTTTGTCGAAGATGCGTGCTAAATGTGGGGAGGTTGTTGTCGCTTTGCTTTATCTGTTCTTTGTATCTTATTGCAAATCTTCGTCTTCATTACCCGTTGTTGAACACGTCACAATCGCTGTGCTCCTGATAGGTCGTATTACTGAGGTTCATTCCTAGTAATTTATCTGTGCATAAGCTAATTGTAACATTAGTATTACGATATAGGTTACTTACATTTTGAGAAATATTTCGAATATGTAGTAGTTTAGCGAATTTTTCTTTATTCTTACATTCCATTTTAGCTATTGTTATCTTCTCATTTTCATTTGCACATTTGGCCGTAATTTTCTTTCAGTACATTTTATAGACAATATTAGGATTGTAGCCGCAAATAATTCTGTTTTCCTATTTTATTTTGTAAGGGGAATTCTAATCAAATGTCTGTCATAGCGTGAAAACACGGTGTTTTATGTACTGGTGGGCGACATGATGAGTTATCGGTTACGGTACAGCAAATCTGGTGGACTATCATTACACGGCGATTTATACAGTTTGTATCTGCGGAACAGCACATAAAGGAAATATGGCTTTGTCGATGAATTATATTGATTTTCCCAATTACTTTCAGGTGCTCTGTGTGAACTCTTCTTGACTAAGTGCTGCTGTACACTAAGTAATGAGGTAACTGCATTGTTATCTGAAGCATACACCTACAAAGCGACTTGTTACAGTTTTATTGGCTTCAGACATTCTGCCCTAAGCCAATCGATATTGCAAGCAACGGTCCTTAGTATAGTGTCTGCTTATTGTCTGAACCAACCATGTTAGCTACCGCTGCATGCACCGGATTAATCTTCTTGCTGTTAGTAATTCTGACATAGTTATTTGTAATTATTTGACAGAATCACAACACTGGATAATCAATGTTCAAATAAACCGATACAGTCATTGTGAAACAACTTGACCGCAGTTTATCAAAAACTGTGATTCAGCCAAAATTTCTTAGTATATAAATGTTCCGATCACTTGAACCCTTTAAATGGCAGAACTGTGTTGTTACTAACAGAAACGATTACCGTTTGATATTCGTGTACTAGAATTTATTTGTGTGTAACTCCAGGGAGATTGTTTTTATCAAAAGAATAAGACTGATCATGAATGGTGGATTTCCAGATCCGAATAGGAATTTATGATCGAAATTGATTATCAGTCATTTACGTCAACTGAGACTGCAAAAATAAAATTTTCTTAAAATGCGTAGAAGTTCGGCATCTCTTGGCGAAATGTTTTTCTATATGAATGTTTCATTTAACAGCAACTTTTGTTGTAGTGTATAAAAGACGTCCGAGCAACTGAAGATTCAGAGCGGTTTATTTTTGGGTTCCATAAGTGAATCTGTGAGTTGACTTAGAGATCCTTGGCCAAAGCCAAATGTATCACCTTGGAAAATGAAGTATAGAAATAGCATTACAATAGCGTGGTCTTTCGTGTTACAACGCAATGCGAAAGTGATCGACTATTATCACATGAGCAACACATGATGTCCGTTCGAGAACGTGTCGATAGGAGTACGAGTCTCACAATGCTTCTGTATGTATTAGGACGCCGTAAGTTAGAGTTTATTTTCAGTCACACTTTTCAGTCTAGACAATTGTTGGTATATCAATTACTTGTGCTAAGTTGAATATTCTCAACTAGGATTCTCTGAGCCGCAGTCCCAGTCCTTTGGAATATTGGACGGAAAAGAAGTTCTACAATAATCTGTTCTGCTTTTCCGAACAGGGAATAATAATAATAATAATAATAATAATAATAGTAATAATAATAATAAACCACCACACTCCATACATCGAGGAAGTAATCGAATTTACACTCTTCAGAAGCGAAAACCAATACATCTCTGTATACTCTAGACTTGCTTGGTTTTATCTGGAACAACTTGGCTGTGGGGAAAATGTTGGAATTAGAGTGCCCTTCTCAAATATTCCCAGCAGATGCTTCTCTTGCCCCACTTTTGTCCCAGACTAGTGAATCTTCGTTTGAGCAGCCACAATTTAATGAAAGTGTTTGGAGTGGTAGGCAAATCGACCTTCTGTACTCTTCTTTCGTGGCTTTCATTTACTAATGAGCACACGTTTCAGGCATTATAATAGTCGTTGTGATTATTTTCAATCTCATGTGTTATGTGTAACATGCATCAGAGACCAACGTCATTAAAGAGGAAACATTACCCGTGGAGAAAAGTGCATAACGTTACACAGAATAAATGTCAGAGATGACAATGTAATAATAATGTAATTAAAGATGTTGAAATATAGACGGCAAGGAAAAAATGTGTATACGGTAAATTACCCTAATAGTCTGAACAACATGTAAAGCGTAAAACGTAAACTCCGTCCACAGGCCCTGGCGGACCCAGCGGTACCGACCGGCCGCCGTCTCATCCTTAGCCCACAGGTGTCACCGGATGCGGACACGGAGGGGCGTGTGGTCAGTATACCGCTCTCCCGGCCATATGTCAAGTGTGAACCACAGTTTATGTTAAATTATCATTATGGAATCTCGGTGAAGCTACTCACGAAGGATGCTGTGTCGACAGGAAGATTGAAACGTCAGAGGAGTGTAGCGAAATACAGGAAGAACTACAGAAGATCGAAGTTTGGTCTGAGGATTCTAGATGATGCTAAATTTAAACAAATGTAACGAATTGCTCATAAACAGGCGAAAGAGATTCAGTATTACCACCAATTCACTGGAAACAGCAACTGTCATAAAATACCTAGAAGTGGCCTGCCGGAGCGACCTGTGGGGCGGCGAGTGAGTAGTAAGCAAATTGCTTGTGAAATAAAGTTTGTTATTTAAACGTGGGAAAAACACTGCACTTCCCGGCTTTTGGAATGTTGTATAATGCTGTCTTTCGCCGTTCTCAACACTGGCTGTCTCTTTGCTTTTTGGCACCCAGAAAGTGATTTAACGAAACGTGGAGCCTGTAATGAGAGTTCCTAGTGCCCACTTAACCTGAGAATATTATTATAGCTGCAGCTTATAGCTCTGAAGAAGTAGGAGATTGTTCGGGATTTCTAATCAAAAACAATTTTCCAAAATAGTTGAGTATATTCTGAAATTCACTGATAACATCACAATTATCCCAACAGCCTAACAAACAGAGCAGTTCAGAGTCTAATTCGCTGATGCAACTATAAATGTCCGAACTGAATGTCAAAAGAATGCTCGCCAAAATTTGATGAGAAAATCTCATCAAACGCCACGCTAAAATGATTGGTAGAATGTCTGTACCGCGACGGCACGTGAAAATACAACAACACGCAAACTGAAGCTAGATAATGAAAATCATTCCAAAAATAATCCTTCATTTGAAATGTTTTCACAGTTACGCGTATACATCGTAACTCAATACGGCACCCGAGGCAGTTTGTAGCAGCGCTACCGTAGCGAAGCGACTCCCGACACAGCTGACGTGCTATTCAGCGTCTGGAGAGAACTGGGGCCTTCCTTACTCGCGCAGTGCTCTTATATATATAGCCTCGGTGCGGACGGCTAAGAGAACGCCGGCTCTAACTCGGCTCTCACGACTGGCCGCTGGGCTAGTAACGCACCACTTCAAGTTACATAATAATTTATAGCTTCTTTTGCTGAAGGCTTATGAAGCTGTTAATTTAATCGTGCATTTAGCACGCAGGTAAGTATTTATAATAAAATTATGACGTGGCTAAGTTAAATATCTTGGGCGAGAGAAATAATTAAGTTACGCTGCACGCAGCCGATGAGCTCTGAACTGGTCCTTTTGAGATCCGCTATCGCTATAATTTTATAGGTATTCAAAAGAAACTTTTCACATCTTCATAGTCATAGCGGACCTCCAACCTATTTAAATCTAAACATCCTAGTCTTATTTATCAGCCTACTTAATCTATCTTGCTTCCTTCAGTTTTGAGATGAAAACCAGAAAATCATGAATTTCCACTAAGGTCTTAACCTGTGAAATCCAAAGTACTGTTTTTATTAAATCATTATGAAAGATGAGTCTAAATATAAATTTTGAAGTCTCTAGCTCCTTTCTGTTGCGCCAATTATTTTTTTAGAAAAACGTCCAAATTACAAACATGGCTGAAGTTATCGAACTGATATTTAATACACATTAATTTAGTATTATTCCTTACATGCTGGAAAAGTTTCAGATCATTTGCTTGAATTTTAAGGTATTGCGCAACATTTATGACGTCAGAGCTAGTTACAGCAGACTGGCTGGCACACAATGGAAACTGATGTGAATTTACTACAGCGTGAGTAGGCTGCTTCCCTACATCACCCTCTACTTAAATTTTTTTGTTTATGAATGTTAATGAATGAGAAAAAAATTTAATTATAAAAAGGGAAGCAAGAGTACAATTTAACTCCCTATAAAATCAAAATTGAAATATAAACATGTAGAAACATTAAAGAAAACTGACTATCTACATTAATTATTTAAATTGTGGGCATGTTCACTGCCTTTTAAATAATGTCAGTACTCAAAATTTTAAGCGAAGTCACTGAAATATTTCGGCATACATATTGCCTTAGACCAACAAACACATAATAATTGAAAAATTATGAAAATCTTAGACCCATTAAATACATTAAATACACTTTTACATACACAAATTCAAAGAAAATAACATGATACATAAACAGATGATTATCTCTCAGCAGTCTTTTCTAAACCTGAAAGAAAGTTCACAAATAATTTTTACACACGTGGTTGTAGCCGCTTTGGCTGGCGTCCTACACTTCCATTCACAAGGGTAGAGGAGGGGAAGTTGCTATGGTGTGCGTCCTTCACGTTCTCTCTAAATTACATAGGGGAAAGGGGAGGGGTCACTGTGAGTTGTGTCCAAGTCACTCCACACTTTCACGCAGCTACCAGGCTGCCATTATCTGGTTTGTCCTGTAGAACAAACAAAAAGAGTGCCTCAGACTCTGTTCACTTAATATCTAAGGGTGGGTCACAATGAAATGGGGATATATACATTTTAACTTCCAATATATTACTGGAACAAAGTTAACAGAACTTTTTTTTTCAACATTACTCTTGCGGTTACTTAAATGTCATAAAATCGGTAAATAAATGGCTCAAAACGCCGTTAGTCACGTACTAGAGAAAATCTATGCTCATGGCATACAATCATGAATCCTATTTAACGTCAATTTATTATTTCTGGGCCGGAACACTGAACCAATGCTCGGTACATTCCTGACATTTGTATATTAAGCACTTAACTGAATCATCTTTGATTATCTTATTCTTAGAGATAGTATGAGTATGATTAGTGGTTGTTTTCTCAGCTTCTTTGTATATGTGAGTAACTTTTGGTAATAGTACAGTCCTGAGTGTTCAAAACACACTACGTTTAGTTGCCTACAAAATCCACTTATTGGTCCTCTGCTGTTGTCAGTTCCACATCTGCAATTAGGGTCTTACTTACTTTGAAGTGTATTTATGCTGAGCTAAAATTACTGTTTCACGTCTGCTATTATGTTTCTTATTTATATTGCTAGTGTATGTACTTATTTACCACTCACTCTATTAATATTTAAAGCATAGGATAGCACATTTATTTCATATTCATAGTGTATTGCGGCTGATTAGTTTGCTCACGTGGCAATCCATTTCCACTCGATCGGATGCTGAAACCTCAGGTAGTCTCTCTCGGACCTACCACTAAAGTGCAACAAATAATTATGGACGAGCGTAATGCTAAATTCCTTAAACCTATAGGACACCATGAGCTGCTCTGTCTCATCTAACATAAGGGTACCTATGGTCGCATTCACGCTTCCAACTCATAACCTCAATACGCGTAGGTGTATCCTGTCACACACTACACTAAAATAATGGCCAGCTCCAACCTTATAAATACTTCAGGGACGTGTCCTTCACGATTCAACCACAAACACTGCTTACTTCTATTACACTGCCTTTCCTTGCTACATCAGGTGAGTTTAAACTTACAACTTATCTGCATATTTTTCATAACACTTAGCAATCTCTTTCTTATTATTTATTAGTTAGCTCTAATGTATCCACTAGGTTTCATTACCACTTCAGATTCTGCTTGTACACGAATTCATACATCTTTTTAAATTACTGTTGATGAACCATTTCCTACCAAACAACACTTTGTACTTACTATATTACCAGGGTACTACACATAATTGTTACTCAAATACATTTGTATCTTAATTACGTCATACTTCTCTATGGTTTGTCACTATTCAGTTTATCACATTAGGTATCTTTCTTCACTGATCGGTAGATAGAATGGTAACATAACTCATGGCCTGATAGTCATGACAGAAAAATTTCATGTCTGAAAGAAGAGATCTAAATTTTGGTGGATAGGAAAGATGAAGAATGAGTGAGACCTGAAAGGGAAAGAAGATCTCACACAGCTGGGACTGCACAGCTGCCACACTGTGTAGAGGTTACAGAACAACCTCCTCCCTACAGCCTTCATTAGTTTAAAGCTGTATTGATAACCATACCGGAAAATTTAATGTATGAAAGAAGAGGTCGAAATTTTTGAGGACAGGAAAGAGGAAGAACGAGTGAGACCTGAAATGGAAAGAAGATCTCACACAGCTGGGACTGCACAGCTGCCACACTGTGTAGAGGTTACAGAACAACCTCCTCCCTACAGCCTTCATTCATAGCCTTTGACCACGCCACGTCGATCTGAAAATACCTTATGATGCCTTTTTAGAACCTGTCTCAGTTCTTCCTTTTGATTGTCTGAAATCTTATCGATTTCCTGCAATTTAGCTTCTATTTTGTCTAAAATAATTGCTTCTTCTTCTTCTTCTGTGTTCAGCTTACTGTTACTAAGATTAACACCTTCGTCCCAATACCTCCTATTTCTCAGAACTCGTATAGGCAGCTCCCAAGTTTCATCATCAGTTACTACATGTTTATCACTAAAAGGTACTATAATTACTCCGGTTATTGGCAAGACCATTTTTAACTGGCTTCTTTCAAAGTCAACAACACTCTGATATTTTGACAAGAAATCTATGCCAATTAAAACCTCAATACTGAGATTGTTTACAATTAAACATGGATGATCAATTAAATTACCATTAATGTTAAAGGGTAGTAAAGCTTCTTGCTTTACCGTTTTTGAAACCTTACCAGTAGCACCAATTATTCTTAGTCCTGATACCCTCATTACTGTAAGCTTGTCTTTACCAGGTAATGTATCAAAGAAGGACTGAGATATTGCACTCACCTCACTTCCACTGTCTAAGAGACAACGTACATTGATACCCAACATATTCACTATTATTATAGGGTGGCTTATTCTAGGTTGTACAGGTGGTTCCTCAAATTCATCTAGTAGTTCCTTTTGGATTTGTCTCCAACTAAAGTGATCGACATCTGTCTTCATTACATTTAGGTCACAGTGTGTAGGGGTTTCCTGAATTACATTTTCAGCTGCCTTTTCCAGTCGGTCTATTAATTTTAAATCGAAACACCGCACGACTTCATTACATTTAGTTTGCTGAACATAACCCAAATTACTGTAGTCTGAGCGATTCTGCGCCTCCAGACTGGGCATAACACTAGTTACAGCTAAACCACTTTTACCATTATCGTCGGTTTCCTTCTCAAGTGACAACTGGTCACAGCTACTGGGTTCATCGACCCTCAACAGCCTACCCTCTACATTCTCACTTATCTCCTGTCCTAAATCTATTACTACATTATCAACATCCTGCACAGGCACTTTAGATAAGAGCACATCATCCTCATCGTAAATATAAGCATGAATTTCTTCTTCTTCTTCACCTGTCAATTCAATATTTTGTAGCTCTTCCCTATTGTTACACTGCTGCGCCTTCTCTTTCTCTTCCCACTTAGAAAGCGTTTCTAACACGGTATCTATCAAATACTGTGAGTGATCTAATATTTCTGTTGTATCTTTAGATGCTACCGACTCTTCATCCACATGTTCAGTTTGAGTATTCTGATCTGTCTTACCAATTCCCTTAACTACTGGCTTAGGAAAAGTAACCGCCTGGTGAGCGCCAGTGTCCTCATAGACGGGAACTAGTTTTTCTGCCTCGGCCTATTGCTGTTTTCTTTAGTTTCATTATAATTGACTGGCACAGCATTGCTTTCCGTACTGTTGTTTACATGCATATTTCTGTTCGGAACAAAATTATTATCTCTTGGACGCCATTGTTGGTTCTGATAATTATTTCCCCAATTCCTACCTCTCTTAGGATGGCGAATACCTACTGTTCTGATGTTTACATTACCATTTTGCTCATTCCTAAAATTACTATTATTGTTAGTGGCATTTCTGTTATTACGTGCCTGCTCCTCATTGGCAGCAACACGTTCTACACGTTCCAAATATTCAATGAAACGATCAAGATTGTCTCTAGGGGCCGATATAATTCTGGTTTGCCAATACCATGGCAGTTTGGCTTCAAGACCTAATATAATCATTTCTGGCTTTAGCTTTTCCGCCAAATGTGACAAACGTGAAATCCATGACCTAGCAAATTCTTTAATTGATTCCTTGCCTGCACTGAAGCGCTTTCCACTCCAAAATTCTCTTAACACTTCATTTTGCTTATTACTAGACCAATATTCATTAATGAAAGCTGTTTTAAACTCCGCTAAAGTTTTACACTTCAACATAACATCAGCGGACCAACGCAAGGCGTCACCTGCTAAATGGCTTTTAATAAATGAGATTTTCTCTCGTTCAGACCAATTTGGTGGAATTACATCTTCAAAATCGTTCCAGAAATCTAGCGGGTGGATATTTTTATCTGGATCAAACCGCAAGAACTGCCGACACCCGATAAATGCGGCGTTTGCAGCTACAACTTGTTGTACACTACCATTACCAGAAGTTACTGAAGCTACTTTACTCTCAATGTTAGCAATGTTAGTACTGATATTTTCTACTCTCAATTCAACATTATCTACTCTTTGTACAATATGAGTAGTATCACTTTTGATTGCATCTACGTCTGCTTGACATATGTTTACTTTAATATTAACATCTTTAAATCTATCTGAGCACAGTTCAGATTCCGACTCGATCTTTTCTGTTAATTTGTGCTCCAGCTTCGCATCTTCCATTTGGAAGTCTTTGCGAACCTCAGCAACTTCAGATTTAACTGTTTTATACATTTCAGAAAATTGTTGAGCAACCTTTTTCTTAATATCCTCATGGTTGTAATCAATTTTATAATTCAAACTGTCTAGATCCTCTTTCAACTTATTGCAACCAGCCTTGAAGGTATCGTCCATTACCTCCAATCGTTTATTAAAATTAGTTTGACTGGCCACAATCCTGTTATTTACCTCAATTATATCAGATTTTAATTCAGCATTACTGTTTTTGACCTGTTCACTTATTTCAGATTTTAATTCAGCGGTCATTTGTGCATTACTGGCAGCGATTGCTTGTAATATAACATTTAGATCAACGGCCCCAGCATTTTTGGGTTGCTCACTAGCTGGCTTTTTATCACACTCAGGTGACGAAAAACTAGCTCCAACACCAGAATCATCAAAATTAAATGAAACTTCTGATTGATTAGTCCTATCTAACTTCTCCTTCTTAAACTCTACCATCTCTGATGACTGTTTCATTTTTAATTCATCAGAGAAACTATCATCCAATAAATTTACAATTTCTACTTTCTGCTTTACTACAGGGGTCTCTATTATTGAATCATTACCCCTTCCCACACTACTGTCAGGAGATAATACTTCATATTTTACTTTAACATTACCACTTTTATGCATATTTACACTTGAAACGTTGTCTGGATTTACAGTTCCCTCCTCAGACATAGGTTCTGATATAAGTTTAACCTCAGTTTCTTTTGGCGGTTCCATCGCCGACAGTCTCTTAGTGCAGGTTAGTAAAATTTTTAACAGTTTTCCACTTAACTTAGTTCCTTCTGCACGACGTTGCCGTAGCCGGCGCGGCGTACCAGGATTCCTGATGCGACGTGGCACGTTGAACTGCAGACGGCACTCCGACGGCTGTGGTGTGTTTACGTGGCCCGTAACTGCAGGCGCGGCCCCCGGCTGCTGTGGCGGACGACTGCGGTACGGCGAAACTGGCTTCTCGCGATGCCGGCAGCACCGCTAGACTCAGTGCCAGCTCCGTCAATCTAGATGCGTTGTTGATTCAACTGCGTTGTCCACCTGCCTATGTAACACTTTCACTGTTCTATACTCAGTTGCGTGTCGCATTTCACTCGCGAATCCGAATAGTTAAAAATCACTTTCACTTAGTCCAGTTTCCCGGCCGATACACCATATGTGGGGCGGCGAGTGAGTAGTAAGCAAATTGCTTGTGAAATAAAGTTTGTTATTTAAACGTGGGAAAAACACTGCACTTCCCGGCTTTTGGAATGTTGTATAATGCTGTCTTTCGCCGTTCTCAACACTGGCTCTCTCTTTGCTTTTTGGCACCCAGAAAGTGATTTAACGAAACGTGGAGCCTGTAATGAGAGTTCCTAGTGCCCACTTAACCTGAGAATATTATTATAGCTGCAGCTTATAGCTCTGAAGAAGTAGGAGATTGTTCGGGATTTCTAATCAAAAACAATTTTCCAAAATAGTTGAGTATATTCTGAAATTCACTGATAACATCACAATTATCCCAACAGCCTAACAAACAGAGCAGTTCAGAGTCTAATTCGCTGATGCAACTATAAATGTCCGAACTGAATGTCAAAAGAATGCTCGCCAAAATTTGATGAGAAAATCTCATCAAACGCCACGCTAAAATGATTGGTAGAATGTCTGTACCGCGACGGCACGTGAAAATACAACAACACGCAAACTGAAGCTAGATAATGAAAATCATTCCAAAAATAATCCTTCATTTGAAATGTTTTCACAGTTACGCGTATACATCGTAACTCAATACGGCACCCGAGGCAGTTTGTAGCAGCGCTACCGTAGCGAAGCGACTCCCGACACAGCTGACGTGCTATTCAGCGTCTGGAGAGAACTGGGGCCTTCCTTACTCGCGCAGTGCTCTTATATATATAGCCTCGGTGCGGACGGCTAAGAGAACGCCGGCTCTAACTCGGCTCTCACGACTGGCCGCTGGGCTAGTAACGCACCACTTCAAGTTACATAATAATTTATAGCTTCTTTTGCTGAAGGCTTATGAAGCTGTTAATTTAATCGTGCATTTAGCACGCAGGTAAGTATTTATAATAAAATTATGACGTGGCTAAGTTAAATATCTTGGGCGAGAGAAATAATTAAGTTACGCTGCACGCAGCCGATGAGCTCTGAACTGGTCCTTTTGAGATCCGCTATCGCTATAATTTTATAGGTATTCAAAAGAAACTTTTCACATCTTCATAGTCATAGCGGACCTCCAACCTATTTAAATCTAAACATCCTAGTCTTATTTATCAGCCTACTTAATCTATCTTGCTTCCTTCAGTTTTGAGATGAAAACCAGAAAATCATGAATTTCCACTAAGGTCTTAACCTGTGAAATCCAAAGTACTGTTTTTATTAAATCATTATGAAAGATGAGTCTAAATATAAATTTTGAAGTCTCTAGCTCCTTTCTGTTGCGCCAATTATTTTTTTAGAAAAACGTCCAAATTACAAACATGGCTGAAGTTATCGAACTGATATTTAATACACATTAATTTAGTATTATTCCTTACATGCTGGAAAAGTTTCAGATCATTTGCTTGAATTTTAAGGTATTGCGCAACATTTATGACGTCAGAGCTAGTTACAGCAGACTGGCTGGCACACAATGGAAACTGATGTGAATTTACTACAGCGTGAGTAGGCTGCTTCCCTACAGACCTAAAGTGAAATGACTACTATACATCATTAAAATTGAATTCAGATAACAGGCTGAGATTTAATGGAAGAAACATTAAGCAAAAGTAATTCACCCACGAACAAACAGACCAACAAACACTTGTTTGATCAACTGATCGGTCGAAGAACGTACCAACCGTCAAGAATATTTTGAGCCACAGCTTGCTATATGTTGGTATAATTCAAGAGCATATATACAATGACAGGAGAATTTACACCACGTCGTCGAAAGTAGTTGGATATCCCTAGGGAATGCGGAACTGTTCACTGGATTACTGAGCCCAGGGTCCATCTGTCTATACACTTGTAAGAACATATGGTGTCATTAACTGCATGGAGTCTGTTGAATTGTAATTCAGATGGACTGAAAATGGCTATTTACAGCTGGAATCTGTATTTCCAAGAATAATAAAAACTAACGGGACAGTGACTGAGTGCTGTGTGCCTCTCCTTCCTTGTTCAATGGATATCACTAGAGGTGGTCCCCCAAGTATAAGAGGAGGTATGGAGTATTATGTTGTCTTTAGAGAGGCAGTAACAGCGAAACATGTCAGTTAGGAGAACGTAGCTTCGAATATGGGCTAATAATTGGATGTCACCTAAGTAACAAATCCAAAAGGGACACTTTAACCCTCCTGAAGGGGCCCAAGTCGACTGTGGGGGATATGATGGTGAACTGGGATAGCGAAGTAATGACACCACCAACTAAACAAAGATCAGGCAGAACTTATGTACTGACGGACAGAGATTGTCGAACATTGAGGAGAGTGGCTGCAAAAGATTGTATGAAGTCAGCGAAAAGAATCAGTCGTGAGTTCCAAAGTGCTACGAGCATTGCACCTAAAGCTATGACTGTGCTTTGGTGGTTAAAAGAGCCACAGATTTCTGTGGTCAATGCTAAGCGACACTTGACTGGACAATGGATGACTGAAAGCGAGTGATTTGGAGCGATGAAAATCTGGCAATCCTATAGAAGAGTTTGGGTTTCCTTGAAACTTTGTCCACTGCTGAGTAGGTCCCAAAAACAATTAGTTAAGTTCTGGTACTGATGGGTGATGTAAATGAGTCGATACTCTGTAAGAAGACTTTATTATTATTTTGATATTTCTGATGATGGGCAGGCCTGATATACGTCAGTAAATCACTTATGAACAGTAAAGTGAGCAATTATTTTATTGACCTACTCAGTAGTGGATTAGCCTAAATTTCAAGCTTACATAATGGTCACATGTCTCCTTCGCGACTTCATGTCGCATCTTAAGATTGTGTCTGTGGAATGCCTGCAGATTTTTGCCTGCCGTCACGTGTAGTACAGTGAAGTACAGAGGAATTTGTATTACTGTATGGGGGTGTTTTTCATGGTTAGTGCACGGTCCTCATATTGCGCTTAACAAAACGCTAATGCATTTTGTAGTGAGGACGGTAGAGGAATAGTTCTGAAACAATGATTGATTGTGGAAGCATGAGAATTCACAATGTCATTAAGTAGCATATGTGAGGCAAAGGGTTGTGGGCAGTAACATCCTTGAAAAAAGACTTGCCTATTCGCAGTCCAGATCCGAATCAAAAGGAACACTCATGGGGAGGGTTAGAATGTCCAGCTTCACTACCTTCTCCGGTTTCAGCTCCTGAGAAAAACTGGAGTACCATTCCTCTACAGATTTTCAGACATATCAAAGCAGACACCTGAAGTACACACACATATATTTGACACCTCAAAACAAACACCTCCAAATGCTTTATACAATTATTCTGTAATAATGTTGTTAAGATGTATATTTTTTGCACTTAGCGATTATGTCTTCTTTTCTGCTATACGAACCTTGCACCCAGCAGATTCCAGACGCCATATTTGTTTACGAATGTGACAGTATACATGTGATATGTTACGACAGCGAAAGGAACCTGTGACCACTGGTACTTATTTTATGTTGACCATTAGACATCAGCTTAATTTTTTGTCAGAAGTTATACAAAACCATGTTCTGAAACAGTGTCTTGTTTCTCCACTAGGCAGTGCCACAAGTTCCTCCAAAAAAGCGTAACACAACACACACACACAAATGTCATACTAACTAATGTTAATCCACCCGATGATGGAGGTTTAAACCTTTGAAACGCGTCGTGGAAATAACAAAAACGGTGACTGGTAACAGTAAACTTGTTGTTTCATTTAATGTCAATAACAGTCACGATAAAGCCTAACCTAAAATGTTCGCATTTAAACTTATCTCAGAGTATATCAATGACTTAACAAACTCAGGCCCGATTTGAATCTCAGAGCCAAACTGCTGTCCTACAAGTGATCATGGTAAGCCGACGCTCTAAAATTAAATGTAGCCAGTTTCTCTGGAATTCTAAAATGTTTGTCCCATGGCGAAGGTAGTCAGTTGCAATACAGTGGCCAAACCATTTGCTCATTCAGCTTATACCCACACACTGCAATCATATGTTTAACTGATGAATAACGAGCATTGCACTCTCTCGTCTAGCGTGTTATTGAGAATATCCAAGTAACGTCTGAGTGCATACCATATGCAACAGACGAAAGGAACAAAACTAATATTTCATGTCCATCCTCATCGAGAATACTTTCTCCTGGAATTGTCTGATAACATGTAGTAACAACGGCATATGGAGACATATTTCGGGACGTAAAATTAATTGTAGTGACCACTTACAGTCCCAATTTTATATCGCTTGCTCAATATCAACAGCTGCAGCACTGTCAGCGTGAAGCGTATTTTACTCGACTGTATGTGACTGTGTTTTAGGGAATTTGATTAGGTTGCCTGTGAAGATATTTTTGACTTCCAGTGACGAAAACAAATGACGCTTACATTTCACTCATCCTTCTAGTTTGTGACTGTGGTGCATAAGTATGTGACCCTTAATGTAAACGATACGGAACACTAACGAAGAGCTGCATGTTTAATCACGGCATAGTGTAATCAGCATAAGAGCTTACGAAATGTTCAACAAACTCCAGTGGCAAACGGTAGAAGAGAAACGCTGCACATCATGGAGAGGGCTAGTATTAAAAATCCGAGAAAAAGTTGAAAGATGTGCACTTCATTCACCATTCAGTGCTCGCATTTCATATTTCCAATCCACGAATTCTGGTATTCGGTAAACTAGTAATTCAGGTAATATTAATAATTTCTATGGGTTGCCTGAGTTTATTGACGATTTTTTACAGCTTGTCTCACACTGAGCTGTGAGAGGAGCTTGGCGCCAGGAATTTTCTTTGTTTATGGGCGAGGGCAGCAGTCTTCCTAGCAGCCATGATGGCTCCCCGTTTCCTATCCTTTTTCCGATCGCCAGGGTAGCACGTGGTGGCGTTTGAAAGTTCAGTAGTGGCCAAAGTTTCTCCTGCTCTCAGTTCCCCAACCTGCCTTACCAACCTTGTAACTGATATTTCTTCTCAACTTTAACGTCGCGAGGTCGCCTCCCTGTGAAATTCCGGCCCTATGATTGGCCAGTTCAGGTGCGCGCCCACTTTTCGCGGGCGGGCGCCAACCGCCCTCCGCGGATGGATAGTGGACAAAGGGGCAGTAGTCACTAGTCAGTTCTAGTGTGACCGTGCCTGAGGTCGGAGGTGCTGCTTCCAGGAGATGAAGTTCGGTAAGCATGAGCGCCGACGTGCACTGTAGATTCGCGCCCTGCGGCCCAGAGTGAACCTTATAGGTCATTGTACTGATGTGCGCTCCTTGAATTACGGTTTATGCAATGTTTTCCGTGTTATAAGACTGTAGGGTTTTCCTTATATAGTTGGGCATAATGTGCCAGACGTGTTGGTTAGTCACAGAAGCTTGCAGTACGGCACTAAAGTGCATACATTCATGCTCACTTTTCCACTTCGTCCGACAGCAGCTCTTTCAGTTCTCCTGTGTAAAATTCGAGTCAGAATTTGTGTCTTCCTAGCTTGAAAACTTGTGCCCTTTGTCCTACGCCACGTGGTGAGTGTCTGGCGCCACTTCATGTTTCGTTAACCTAGTCGGATCGCGAGCCAAAGTTACATGAATAGTTTCGCGTCTTGCTGATTGTATTCCTTTAGTACAGGAGGCTACCTAGCGATTCACCCACTTAGTCTTTGGCTGATTCATGGTGGTGGTCGTTGCATGCCTGCAACCCCTTACTTTAGTAAATTGGACCCCATTTGATAATACGGTGATCGTCCCTAAAATTCCTTGTCTCCTGCTATCGCCGCTTATTATGAACGAGCGTTGGGGCAAGCTGCTGAACTCAGTTCTTTCTTCCCCCACCCCCATTTGATTGTATAATTGCTCAGTATTCAACTGTTAAATAAATGAGTCCTTTAATCTGTACATTCTCCCTTTCTTTGCGTGAAACCATCCTTAGTGTCACAGTAGAATAATGAAGGTCGTGCAGGTCTCACGCCATTAATGATAGGATCAAGATTCAATATCGCGCGCCTGGCACGACCATTGCACGCATGGCACCGATAATAGTAATAATAATTTTCAATTATCCCCCATTGATAAACTGGGAAGTGTTCACGGCTCTGTGTGAGTACGTGAGCACCAAATCCACTTGATGTGGTGGAAGTTCAAAAATGGCTCTGAGCACTATGGGACTTAACATCTGTGGTCATCAGTCCCCTAGAACTTAGAACTACTTAAACCTAACTAACCTAAGGACATCACACACATCCATGCCCGAGGCAGGATTCGAACCTGCGACCGTAGCAGTCGCGCGGTTCCGGACTGAGCGCCTAGAACCGCGAGACCACCGCGGCCGGCCGATGTGGTGGAAGTAGTGGCCTCTGTTTTACCTTGCTGGTTTAAAAAAAGAATATCAGAAATTACAGCCCCTACACAGAGGGATAGTAACCTGTAAAATAAAACGAGCCACCGCTTTTAAAGTTTCCAAAGAAATTTGAGCTTTCATCGTGCTTCACCAGTATCATTCTTTCCATGCGCCATTCGTGAATGGAACACAGTTGCGAGATGAATTAACGGTATCTGAAGTTACCACCGCCTCCCATCCACCTCTCACACCGTGAGGTCGCTGACTTACTATTGGTAGAGATGTAGATGTATTACCAGAACCAGATAATCTCCTAACTAAATTCACTGAGAGTGAGGGAACTTTGGACGGAGTTTAAGAAGCAGCCAACAGTAGTTAAGCGAAGGAATGTCGCGTAAAAAACTACTGAACGCATATTTACACTCTAAAGAAAACAATCTTTAAAAAAGAAAAAATAGTTGGAAGCGTAGTTTCTTCGTTTTAAGTAATGCGAACTTGTCAAAGTACTGGCCACTCTAGCTGGCAAATAGAAGTTTCCATAACCTGAATCAATATTTGCAAGCGGTCCCTCTATTCACTGTGTGCTTCCCTCTCGTATTTTTAGTCCCTATCTTCTGGTGGCTCAAAGGCATTTCAATTTGGGTGAATCGGAACTGTCACAGCAACGGACCTGCAGAGGACGGAAGAGCAGCGCATCAAAGCACGCGAGGCGGTCCAGTTTCCGGCGCTGGGAGGGGGTTCCCCTCCCCGGACCCCACCCACCTCCCTCTGGCGGTGTTTTCGGGATTTTCTCCGTCCAGGCGCCGCCGCCGCGTCACGTCACGCTGTTTGCTGTTTGTGGCGCCTGCAGGCCTGCTTTCGGCCGGCGCGTCACAGCGTTGACGCGCCCCGTTCTCTCTGTACGACCAGCAGCCGACAGATGCGTCGCCATTGGCTGCTCGCGCCACAGCGTATGCAGCAGCGCGACTAACCTGTCGATCTGTCAGGAGAAACTTCCCCACTAACTACAGTGATCTCTAGAACTAGGCGAAACTTCACAAAAAAAATATTTATAGCTTACGGTAGCATATACTGATGACCCAATACATTACGACCTGTGTCCACGGCGAGACTCAATGCTACGGCGATTCGGACACTCGACGTGGTAAGAATGTACTCTGATCAGACAAAACATGACGACCACGAACCTAATAGCCGGTTTGTCCGTCAATGTCACGGATATCAGCGGCGACGCGTGTGTCATGGCAGCAGTGAGGATTTGTAGCTCTATGGAGGGTGTTGAAACCGCATCTTCGCACGCAAGTCACCTAATTCCCGTAAATTCCGGGGAGGAGGTGATGAGCTCTGACGCCACGTTCAGTTACATCCCATATGTGTGCGATCAGTTTCAGACCTGGCGAGGTCGGAGGCCAGCACATCAATTGGAACTCCCCTCTGCTGTCTTCGAACCCAATTCCTCGAACCACTCCATCACGCTCTTGGCCTTACGAGATGGCGCATTATCTTTTTGAAAAATACCATTGCCGTCTCCAAAAAATGATCTTCATGAAGGGGTGTACGTGATCTGCAACCAGTGTACGATGATTCTAGGCCGTCATTGAGCCTTGTACGGGTTCCACTGGACCTATAAATGTCCTTGAATGTTTCCCAGAGCATAATGGAACAGCCGAAATCTTGTTTCCGTACCACAGTACATGTGTCAAGCAGCTGTTTCCCTGGAAGACAGCGGATTCGCGCTCGCACATAGGCGTAATGGAGGAGCTGTCGGGGTTCATCAAACCACACGACGCTCTGCCACTGCACCAACGTCCAGCGCTGATGATCACGTGCCCATATCAGTCGTAGTTCCCGATGCCGTTGTGTTAACATTCGCACATGCAAGGATCGTCAGCCGCGGCAGCCCGTTGTTAGGAGTGTTTCGTGCACTGTGTATCCAGACACATTTTTACTGTACCCAGCATTCAAGTCTGATGTTAGCTTCTCCATAGCCGCCGCCTGTCCTGTTCTACCGATTTGCCAAGTCTGCGACATCGGACACCTGTGAAACATCCCCTTAGAAAAATCATGAATGACTTTGCTGGTAAACCTCTTATGTTATTTGACTTTCAAACAGCTGAGCAAAACTGAACGTACTCAGACATTTCTCTCTTTACCTATTCTGATCATCACTAAATTGACACACAATATTTCTAGCGCAACGCAGTCGGACTTTCAATAATCCCTACAAAAGAATGGCCCTGACTATCAATAATCTATACCTTTCATGAATCACTTACCTCACAAAAATCTTCGTTACTCGAACTACTGTAATACAGCGAGCTCCAATACTACCAGTTAAATAAAAGATCCTAATTACTGAAGCCACTAACTACTGATAGGAGTATTTAGTAAATGAAAGATTTTGATAAAGAACAAACAACGTATTTACCTTAATAATGTTCAAAAGTCATCATATATATACACTCTTGGAAATTGAAATAAGAACACCGTGAATTCATTGTCCCAGGAAGGGGAAACTTTATTGACACATTCCTGGGGTCAGATATATCACATGATCACACTGACAGAACCACAGGCACATAGACACAGGCAACAGAGCATGCACAATGTCGGCACTAGTACAGTGTATATCCACCTTTCGCAGCAATGCAGGCTGCTATTCTCCCATGGAGACGATCGTAGAGATGCTGGATGTAGTCCTGTGGAACGGCTTGCCATGCCATTTCCACCTGGCGCCTCAGTTGCACCAGCGTTCGTGCTGGACGTGCAGACCGCGTGAGACGACGCTTCATCCAGTCCCAAACATGCTCAATGGGGGACAGATCCGGAGATCTTGCTGGCCAGGGTAGTTGACTTACACCTTCTAGAGCACGTTGGGTGGCACGGGATACATGCGGACGTGCATTGTCCTGTTGGAACAGCAAGTTCCCTTGCCGGTCTAGGAATGGTAGAACGATGGGTTCGATGACGGTTTGGATGTACCGTGCACTATTCAGTGTCCCCTCGACGATCACCAGTGGTGTACGGCCAGTGTAGGAGATCGCTCCCCACACCATGATGCCGGGTGTTGGCCCTGTGTGCCTCGGTCGTATGCAGTCCTGATTGTGGCGCTCACCTGCACGGCGCCAAACACGCATACGACCATCATTGGCACCAAGGCAGAAGCGACTCTCATCGCTGAAGACGACACGTCTCCATTCGTCCCTCCATTCACGCCTGTCGCGACACCACTGGAGGCGGGCTGCACGATGTTGGGGCGTGAGCGGAAGACGGCCTAACGGTGTGCGGGACCGTAGCCCAGCTTCATGGAGACGGTTGCGAATGGTCCTCGCCGATACCCCAGGAGCAACAGTGTCCCTAATTTGCTGGGAAGTGGCGGTGCGGTCCCCTACGGCACTGCGTAGGATCCTACGGTCTTGGCGTGCATCCGTGCGTCGCTGCGGTCCGGTCCCAGGTCGACGGGCACGTGCACCTTCCGCCGACCACTGGCGACAACATCGATGTACTGTGGAGACCTCACGCCCCACGTGTTGAGCAATTCGGCGGTACGTCCACCCGGCCTCCCGCATGCCCACTATACGCCCTCGCTCAAAGTCCGTCAACTGCACATACAGTTCACGTCCACGCTGTCGCGGCATGCTACCAGTGTTAAAGACTGCGATGGAGCTCCGTATGCCACGGCAAACTGGCTGATACTGACGGCGGCGGTGCACAAATGCTGCGCAGCTAGCGCCATTCGACGGCCAACACGGCGGTTCCTGGTGTGTCCGCTGTGCCGTGCGTGTGATCATTGCTTGTACAGCCCTCTCGCAGTGTCCGGAGCAAGTATGGTGGGTCTGACTCACCGGTGTCAATGTGTTCTTTTTTCCATTTCCAGGAGTGTGTGTGTATATATATATATATATATATATATATATATATAGGGTGTCCCAGCTATCTTGTCCACCCAAAATATCTCTGGAACAATAACAGCTATTTGAAAACGACTTTCACCGGTATCAATGTAGGGCTGGGGCCCATGAATGTACATATTTGGAAACATTCTAAAACGAAAGCATATGTGTTTTTTAACACAAACTTATGTTTTTTTAAATGGAATTCCTATAGTTTTTCTTCAGCAACCCATAGCATGACAAAGCACATACACAATGGCGTTGATTGCATCACAATATTCCCATTACATCCCGAGATATTAAGACGCGTAGTTGACACTTGAAACACCCGACATGCGCTGCTAGCGCACGTCCTGAGGCTCAGGCGTGAAGCCCATGCTGCCCGTAATCGCGATGTAATTGACATGCGTAATCACACTTCCATACTTATCAAGAGGTCCGAAACGAATAATACGGTCTGCTGCCATCCTGCATTAACGTCGTACATTCCAGCAGGTATTTATCCCATAGACTACGGGTGATGCGGTTCTGTAACATAGCTGTGTACCGCAACGTTAGTCACAAAGTTAACTTCGCTTATCGTTAATCCGTTACTAAAAAGGTAATGCCGTTGAACGTTAAAACTTTACTTTACTGTAGATCTAGCGCAAGTGACAGTTAATCATTCACTCGTAATAGTAAAATTCATGTTGTGATTTTAGTGAAACGATCAAGTGGACTAAAAGTTTTACCGTTGTTTAGTTAAAAATGTTTTGATTTGGGAAGTTCAGGTAGGACATAGAAGATGAATGTAAACATATTTAACCAATTAGTTTTATTATAACATAATTATCAATGTTATGTTTATCTAATGCGTTAAATGACAAATTGTTGCAAACAAATGTTTCTTAACGTCACTGGGCAAAATGGCCCTTTGTAGAAACTTCCACTGTGATACCAGCACTACATACTAAACATAGCGTTCACATCTCATGCTCAAAGTGATGCCCATTGGCTTGCATACATAGGGTCACTCTGCGGATGAAGGATGCCCTACTTCGTGCTACTGTTTCCTCTTTTATGGCTGTACAAGCATCAATAATGCGTTGCTTCATGTCCTCTGGTGTTGTTGGTTCATGTTAGTAAACAGTATCCTTCACTGCTCCCCAAAGAAAATAATCCAGCGGTGTAAGGTCCGGAGATCGGGCAGGCCACCTAACTGGGCCGCCTCGTGCAATCCACCTACCATTGAACTTACGGTTCAGAAGTCGTCGTGCTCGTAAGGCGTTATGTGCAGGGCATCCGTCATGCTGATACCACATGACCATTCTCCGGTTCAGAGGTACGGTGTCCAAGAGAACAGGAAGATTGTGTCGTATAAATCTGGAGCATTGTCTGCCATTTTGGATGAAATTTAGAAAGAAAGGTCCGATAATGGTACCTCCAATAATCCCACACCAAACATTAACTTTCCACGGACGTTGATGCTCTACCTGACGGAGCCATTTTGGATTGTCTGCGGACCAATAATGCATATTCCTCATATTGACAATTTCTTTGTTGGAGAATGATGCCTCGTTGATAAAGAGAACATCTGCAAAAAAATTTGGATTAGTCGGAAGCTTTTGCTGAACCCATCGACAAAATGTTACCCTATTGCAGAAGTCATTTCCATGAAGATCCTGGTGTAAAAGAATATGGTAAGGATGAAATTTATGACCTTTAAGAATACGCTAAGCACTTGATTTCGACACACCAACTTCACGTCCAATTTGACGTGTGCTGATTTGAGGATTTACAGCTATGGTAGCGAGCACAGCAACTTCAACACGTTCATCTGTGCGTGTTCTAGGACGATGTCGAGGTCTTGGATTTAAGGTTCCCGTTTCACGCAGACGAGATGTGAGACGACCAAACATCCGGCGCGAAGGCGATGGCTTGTCAGGGAATCGTCTTCTGTACAGTCCTGCCTGAACAGCATTTCGTCCACCTACACCAGGGTACAGTACAGGTATGTAGAGTAGGGTAGAAAACAGACATATTAACTTAATAATCATAATGTTCGCTAACAGTACTATCAACAAACAAGCAATCTCATAACGTATTTCCCGTCAACGTACATTCTCCATAGATCAGCAGCATTTCTACCATATCTTCATGTGTGTACATTATACTGTACAGTATAAGTTCCACAACACAACGTTTATTCACAATGTGTACTACCTCCGTGCGTCACTAAATTACTCTGATGCACGACTACACTGGCATGCGGTGTTCTGCACGCCAAAGCAACAACAAATGGGGTGCTCGGAGGGTGGTGGAGTACAGGAGTTTGCATGGGTCGCCAATCATAAACAAGGCGAAGTGGTAACTGCGGCAGTAATGGGAACTACGTTGGACACTTGAGTAGGTAGAGCCAGGCCCTGCGCGACAGGCACAATGGGTCATATAACGCATTAGATAAATCTTATTTTGGGTGTGCAGGATAAGTAAGACAACCTGACGGGTGTACACCGATCGGTACTGGTTCATATTGTGTACGTAGATACGTAAAACGTGCAAGAGGGAAACCATTATGTGCTTATGAGAGTTGATGGCAGCAGACCGTATTATTCGTTTCGGACCTCTTGATAAGTATGGAGGTGTGATTACACATGTCAATCACATCGCGATTACGGGCAGCATGGGGTTCCCGCCTGAGCCTCAGGACGTGCGCTAGCAGCGCATGTCGGGTGTTTCAAGCGTCAACTTCGTGTCTCAATATCTCAGGATGTAATGGGAATATTGCGATGTAATCAACGCCATTGTGTTTGTGCTTTGTCATGCTATGGATTGCTGAAGAAAAAATATAGGCGGTCCATTTAAAAAAAAACATAATGTTTCCTTATATGTACATTCATGGGCCCCAGCCGGTGAAAGTCGTTTTCCAATAGCTGTTATTGTTTCAGAGATATTTTGGGTGGACAAGATAGCTGGGACACCCTGTATATAAAATTCATGACCTCCATGTTTACAAATTTCCTTTCTCTGGCGGACACGCGTCCAGATCGTCTGCTTATGGTAACCTCTCAAAACTGTGGCATCGCTCTCTCCACATCCACTACTGCTGGCGGCTCATCTCCTACTGCCCAACGCTATGTGCTGTTCACATCCAACTACCCAACACTACACAAGCGGATGTTCCAGCAATGAGTCCAACCAGCCACAGACTGCACACAGCACAGTCAGTGATTCTCATACTGGGCGCTACGTGGCGTTACCAACATAAAAATCTAAACAGCCAACTTCCACCTGTAGAGAAGACTGGCTTTCCAAATCCACGTCTTCTGGATGTGGTTTCACCATATGTTCAAGGCAATCACCACAGTCCTCCTCGAACACCTAACAAGTCGTACAGTTCCCGAAATGCTTGTGCCGAGCCTCCAGGGTATCGCAATCTGCATTCGGTAACACTCAGCTAGAGTGCGCGCTCTCCCCATTCAACACACAGACAGCACGCTTACTGATACTACATGCACTGTGTGTGTGTCTGATTAGCAGTCATTGCTCGCCAGATTACTCTGCTATCGCCTGGAAGGGTTTATATCGATGGTAGGTCGGTGGTCATAGTGTTCTAGCTGATCAGTGTATACACAGTGTTCCACAACAATTGTGGCAGGCTTCTAGGGTTTGTAGAGAGGGTTTGCGCGGTTTACTCACATTAACGCTACCTTGTTCACATGCCGCAGTGGTTAAAGTATACCATGCTTGGCAAAATGGCGCTATTCAAAACCGGTGCTGAGGCACCTGTAGTGCACTGTGGGCTATAGATGACGGGAGTGAACCACGGCTGCAGAGAGACGTGTAGACGTGCAATTGATGAGAAACTGACCATCCAGATGAATCAAGGATCTACCATCAGTGTCATTTCAACGACCGTTCAGCAAAAATTGCTGTGTATGGACCCCCACAGTATGCACCCATCCTTACTGTAGTTCATCAACGTCGAAGGCTAGAAATCACACACTAATACTGCTACGGAACGTCCACTGAGTGGAAACAGGTGGCCTTATCAGATGAATCACGTGGTATGCTACATCGGACAGATGGCTGTAGTCGTGTACGGTGTGAAACGTCCGAAAGCAAATACCCTGCCAGCGGGAGGGAGCATAATGACCTAGGGAAAGTTTTCGTGGCATTTCCTGGGTTATCTTGTCATTCTAAGAGGACACATTGGGTCAACACGATGGTATCTACCACCAGGACAATGCAACGTGTCACACAGCTCGCACAGTCGTTCAAAGAGCATCAGGATGAGTTTACTGCAATTCCCCTCACCACCAGAATCTCCAGATTCAAACCCAATCGAGAATCTGTGGGACCAGCTCGATCGGGCTCTTCGCGCATGGATCTCCATCCGAGAAACCTAGGGCAGCTGTGTATGGCACTTGCGTCAACATGGCTCCAAATCCCTGTCAGTGCCTTCCAGAACCTCACTGCCTCCCTTCCTGTATCTCTCGCACCGGTCTGCGCTGCAAAAGGCTTTCGACAGCTTGTCAGATCTGTGTGACTGATCAATGTAGTAGGTGAAGTTATCATAAGCAGCCCATATCCTTGAAGGTACTATTTGGAGATAAAAACAGTTTGAAGATTCATTTAGCTACACACACAAAGTGAGAAGAGAGGCCCATCGTCAGCCCCTGTTGTAATATGAGAGCAACAAAGGCTGCGGGAAACTGATACATTCACAACCAGTACGGCTGACTGTGGAACTCCACGGATGCCCCCCACTCTCGCCTTTGAGGAGATCATCCTTTGTCACATAAAAGAGAATTCGACGATGAGTACTCGAAACACGGCCCATGCCATGGTCTCTTGTACATATTCTGTGACGCGGGGGATTTTAAGGTGAGTCTGTGCTGTGTCGAACGGCACATTCAATCTTCATCGGCTACAAAGATTCCTTGCATCTTACACGTCGTGTTCAAGCCATGAGACGGCTGTTGGAGCTGATCATGTAATGGATGTGAGCGCCACTACAGCCGAGCTGTGGAGAGTTGCGGGCGGCGGTGGGCAGACAGCTTCAACTATCGCTACTCTCAACATCTCCCGGAATCCAGCGCCATATCCCTGGTCGGTGCCTCAGGTCCATCGACAGCTGTCGGGCGGGAGCACGGAGTATTGTGGTGGTAGGTGAGGCTCGGTATCGGACTTCGCTTCGAGGTGGACAACGAAGAGATATCTGGGCCTGTAAAGCATGGCAGCAGGAAGAGGCGGTGTTGTAGTCAGTGGCTAGAGTGACACGAAGCAGAGACTCTTGTTCGGAGCCAGGTGTGAAGGACCCCAAGGACTGGTGTGTGACGGTATGACGGTGGTCAGAGGAGTTGACTGTTAGCGTCGGCGGAACTGCCAGGTGGACAACAACCTGGTGGAGAGGCTGCTGGCCAGACAAACAGGCTGTTCATAAGAAGCGCTGTCCGCCCCCGGTAGCTGAATGGTCAGCATGACGGATTGTCAATCCTCCGGGCCCGTATTCGATTCCCGGCTGGGTCGGGGAATTTTCTCCGCCCAGGGACCGGGTGTTGTGTTGACCTCATCATCATCCTAACATCATCATCGACTGCAGGCCGCCCAAGTGGCGTCAAATTGAAAGACCGACACCCGGCGAACGGTCTGCCCGATGGGGGGCCCTAGCCATCCGATTAAATAAAAATAAGAAGCACGCCGTAAGTGCTTCCGTAATTGACAGTTGCAGTGCAGTTGCTTTGTCATTAAAGAGGTTCACGATATTATGTGCGAATTTGCTTTGAGTCTAGGCACTTGTAAAACGACTTCCTGTACAGCAGTACAGAGGTCTGTGAGTATCGAGTAATGGCTTCCATTATTTTACATCTATGGTCACAAATTTTCTGTCAACAGATTACCGGTTTCGGTCTATAATGACCATCTTCAGATATGTTTTATAAAAACAATGTCCTAATGTTGTAAAACAGATCTGAAGATGCTCATTATAGACCGAAACCGGTAACATGTTGACAAAAAGTTTGTGACCATACGCGTAAAGTAAAGCAAATTTATTCTACATTCGGGTCACTGTTTTAATCTCGACAACGTCGCAGCTTGTGAGAGTAATGGCTTTTTGGTACTTACGACACGTAGGGCATGGGACAGTGCGTGTTGTGATAACAGAGGAGACATAATTGTGTCAGGACACGCCGTCTGCTTCATTAAGCAAATAAAACAGAACCTTCATCTGCTTCGCTATGAGCGATTATCACTTATTTATTCAGTGGTTTAAGAGTTAACTGTTTTGTTATTGCTTTATATGAATGAATTGTCATATAGTTAACGAAGTTCCAATACAATGTAGGAAGCAAGACCAGCAAATGGTCTACTGTATTTCATTTTTTCATTTTCTGTCAAAGTTGCGTTAAAAATTTTTATTTTTGTTGACCAGTTTCGATTACATTGTCCATTCCCAAACCACTGCCTTGGTTGTAAATGTTAACAAACATTTCCATCAGTGCACATGTATACAGGGTGTTACAAAAAGGTACGACCAAACTTTTAGGAAATATTCCTCACACACAAATAAAGATGTTATGTGGACATGTGTCCGGAAACGCTTAATTTCCATGTTAGAGCTCATTTTAGTTTCGTCCACCTACGCTCAATGGAGCACGTTATCATGATTTCATACGGGATACTCTACCTGTGCTGCTAGAACATGTGCCTTTACAAGTACGACACAACATGTGGTTCATGCACGATGGAGCTCCTGCACATTTCAGTCGAAGTGTTCGTACGCATCTCAACAACAGATTCGGTGACCGATGGATTGGTAGAGGCGGACCAATTCCATGGCCTACACGCTCTCCTGACCTCAACCCTCTTGACTTTCATTTATGGGGGCATTTGAAAGCTCTTGTCTACGCAGCCCCGGTACCAAATGTAAAGACTCTTCGTGCTCATATTGTGGACGGCTGTGATACAATATGCCATTCTCCAGGGCTGCATCAGCGCATCAGGGATTCCACGCGACGGAGGGTGGATGCATGTATCCTCGCAAACGGAGGACATTTTGAACATTTCCTGTAACAAAGTGTTTGAAGTCACGCTGGTACGTTCTGTTGCTGTGTGTTTCCACTCCATGATTAATGTGATTTGAAGAGAAGTAATAAAATGAGCTCTAACATGGAAAGTAAGCGTTTCCGGACACATGTCCACATAACATATTTTCTTTCTTTGTGTATGAGTAATGTTTCCTGAAAGTTTGGCCGTACCATTTTGTAACACCCTGTATAATGACTGTACCTGATATGTTCACATGTATATTCTACGCATGTAGTATTCTACATGTGTAAAAATACCGATTATGGCTATTGTATATGTGTGCACTGGTGGAAGTGTATGTTAACGTATACGAGGACGGTTGTGGTTTGAGAATGGACAATGCTCTCCAAAACTAGTTACCACAGGTAAGAATTTTGAACGCAATGTGACAGAAACTGAAGAAATTAAATAATTTAATTTGTGTCGTACATACGTTGCATAAGAAGTTATCAAGATATGAGCATGGGTGGCTTGCTAGTATTATTGGTACGGGTAGCTTGCTTGTATTATTGGTAGCTGGTGTCTTAGTTTGCTGGTACTGGGAGTAGCATTAGAGCAATGTATGGTCAGAGACAATATTACTCATTCAAATTAAGGTAACTATCCTTTTGCAAAGTTAGTTTCCGTTGTTATATCTGTATGTGGCAGAGTGCCATACTATTTTGAAATGTGTATTGTTTCCTGGTATCCGTTGTATGGCCGGTTTCAATTTGTTCTATTTTTCACTTTGTTCCGTTGTTGTGAAAAGGATATTTTGTGCTTGGTTATTTTAATTCTAATTATTTTCTGTCGCGCTACAGAAAATTATATTTATTCATCGAAAATGATTACGTTACGTTAATAGAAGTTTTTACTGCTGAATGGAATAATCTTTCGGTTTGTTTCCACTTGGAGCAGCATGCTCCGCGACCATATAAATGAGTCCAAAATGTGAGGAAGGGCAACATCTGCTGTAAATATTTCATAATTATTTGCAGATCGTTTTGAATTATTGTTTAGTTATCTTTAGCGAAGTCATGATTACTCATCGTAAATAAAATTACACATGGTACCACTCTTACATTACAGAGAAAGTAAACTAAGTTAAACTGGGTTTAACTGTTATCCGTAGTGTCAGTGTAATACCATCTGCGCTTTTAATTACGTTATGCCACCATGACCTGGATATAAGTGCTCTGAAGGTAGCTACACAGCACCTGAAATCGATCTGCAATAAACAGATTAAAATTTAACTATCACTGCGGCACTTCCTTCTGTCTTCGATCCCAAATCAAACAATTGTTAAATTGAGCCCCACGTCTGCATAACCCATAGCCCGAACCATACTCCACCAAAATACCGCGCTACAAAGTTATTTTTTACCCAAGTGGTAAGTTTCCTCACTGGTTCCTTATCGGAACAGTATCTACCAGGGCGTACTGAAAAGTAGTACCTGCGAATTTTTTATTCCGTCTTCAATGTCGGGTGGAGTATTACATGTGATGCACGTTACTCGACCGGCTTCCCCTCTTCGCCGACGCAAGTTGCGTACCTCTTCTGCTAGATGGCTCTGAATTGTAGTGTATAACATGGCAGCGTGAGACATTGCGTGCTGCAGTCGAGTTTTTAACAGTGCACACATGGAGCACAAGGCGATGCCAGACCACACACGAGTGCTGCGATATCTGCAACAATCACACGCCTTGAGTTCACTGTCATAGATCATTTTCCATAAACTCCCGAGTTGTCCCCGTCCAATTTTTAACTATTTTCAGAACTTAAAGAACATCTTCGAGGACTTCACTTTGATAGTGATGTGTCGTCTCCAGAGTGACTATGGCTGGTTCAAATGTCTCTGAGCACTATGCGACTTAATTTCTGAGGTCATCAGTCGCCTAGAACTTAGAACTAATCAAACCTAACTAACCTAAGGACATCACACACATCCATGCCCGAGGCAGGATTCGAACCTGCGACCGTAGCGCCTAGAACCGCATGGCCACTCCGGCCGGCAGAGTGACTATGTTGAGAAAGAAGTATGTAGACATAAGATATAGAACATTAATAAAGTTGATTTCATGTACAAAGCTTAAAAATTTTTCACTCAAAAAGTTCGGAGGTATTACTTTTCAGCACACTCTCTACAACTCCTAGAACATTATAATAGGAAGTATACAACACTCTATACAAGCAGAGCAGAGACGAATGGGGAACCGTTCTAGCGACGATACTGGCCGAAATTGCAGATATCTACCGACATAAGGCCCGGAGCCTGGGAACGGGGATCTGAGATGGGTCAGTTATTCGAGTGGTTCTGCGCTAAGCTTCTCATTTACAAAACGTGGAGGTCGGATGCTTGCCCGCTCCGTAAAACAGGATGAGGGTCGATCTGTGGCAGATTTAACGACAGAGTCGATATTGGTACAGGCACAAGTGTTCCTGAGCACACCGTCCAGAGCACGTTGGTCTCTATCGGATTCTCCAGCAGACTTTCCCTACGTGATCCTTTGTTGACCTAACATATTCAGTTACGATTTGCAGTGAGCATAGTTTCATCGAGATTGGATCGTAGATCAATGGAAATGTGTTGCCTGCTCGGACAAATGAAGTTTCTTGTTAGACCATATCGATCGTCGTGGCCAGATACTCTATCACCCAGGAGAACGAATGCTCCAAATGTGCACCACACCTCAGATGCAGGCCGACTGGGGAAGCGTTTTGCGCTGGGAGATACTCACCTGTACTCCCGAAGGTACTAATCGGCGGCGTTAAGACAGCTGAGGACTAGATGAACATTATTGCTGATCACTAGCATCCCTCAACACATGACTTCCCCAACGGTGAATGCGTCTTCCAGGTGGAGAACTGTCCGTTTTACAAACCATAATCGTGCTGGAATAGTTTGAGGAGCGTTATACTTGAGTTCATATCTTGGCTACCAATTCGCCTCATCTGAACCCGATGGAACACACTTAGTAGGCTATCGGGCGCCAGCTGCGTACCGACTGGTCCCCGGCCGGTAATTTATATGTAAAGCACGTCTTACGCGTATGAACATCGTGCCGCACACTGCTGTAAACCCACCAAGAGCCTCTCGAATCCATGCCACGTATAATCACTGCTGCATTACATTGCAAAAATGGGCCAACACGGTATTATGCAGTTAGTTATAATGTTTTGGCTCGTCAGTGTGCGGTCATATTGTAGGTGTGCGTGTGGACTCAGAAGACTACGGAGATCAGCGGAGCGTTATCTGCTATAGACAGGGGATCTGAAAGTGATTCCATGCTTTCAGATTTGATAGTGCTCATTAAAGCAGCTTCTAACCTAATTACATTCCTATGAGGAATCATCCCAATTGTGCAAATGGATTCGTGAGTTCCTGTCAGACAAGTCAAAGTTTGTTGTGACTGAATGTCATCGAATAAACAGAAGTGATACGTGTTCTAGGAAGTGTTATAGGCTCCCTTCTGTTTATGAACAGCCCTCTTGGATTGTCTGTAGCTGATGCTCTCATTTACCGTCTACGAAAGTAATCCCAAGATCAAAACCAATAGCATAATATTTACACAAGATATCTGCATGGTGCGAAAAGTAGCAATTGACTCTAAATAATGAACAGTATGACCTCATCCCCGTGAGTACTGATAGGAATTCGTTAAATTTCTGTCACACGATAAACCACAAGACTCGAACGGCAGTCAGTTCAGCAAAAATCTAGGAAGTACAATTACGAACTACTTAAGTTGGAGAGGTCACATAGTTAATGTTGTGGAGAAGGTAGACCAAATACTGCGTTTTATTGGTCGTTCACTTACAAGATGCAACAGGTCTACCAAAGACTCTTCCTACACTTCACTTGTCCGTCCTCCACTACACTACTGCTGTGCAGTAGCTGATCCTTAACAGATACCACTGACGGAGGACATCAAGAAAAGTTCTAAGAAGGTCACCTCGCTCTGTATTATCGTGAAATAGGCGAGAATGCGTCACGGGTATGATACACAGGTTGAGGTGACAGTCACTGGAACAAAAGGATTTTTCTTTTCGGCGAGATCTTTTCATAAAATTTCAATGTCTGCTGCTCTCCTCCGAATGCAAAACTTTGTTCACGGTCACTTACATAGGGAGAAATGATAGCTGTTATAAAATAAGAGAAAGCAGAGCTTGCGTGGAAAGACTGAAGTGTTCGTTTCTCCCACGCTCTATTCGAGAATGGAACCGTAGAGAAATAGTGTGAAAGACATTCGACGAACCCACTGCCAGACGCTTAAATGTGGATTGCAGAGTAACAATGTAGATATAGATTAGTCTAAGGTGTTGTGTCATCCGCAGAACGAGGTATCATGCAAAAGTTGTCACCTTAAGACGACAACACACATGAAAACAGTCGCCGCCAAATGCTGCAACGAAGGGACGTCACTGTAGACACATCCTCTAGTGTTTCCTTAAACCACCGCAGTCAGAAAGCTATACTGACAAAAAAAATTCAACACCAAGAAAGGACTGTGCGACAAAAATGAAAATTGGTATGCTGTCTCTGCATCTGAAATGATATCTATTTAACTACAAACAATCCTGTGGTTCCCGACCTCCACGTGTATACCAGGCGCGGTGTGCTGCCTATGAGCGCAGAACAGGGCGGGGACCACAGTACAGCTACGTCACCTGAGGATGGGCTTGTAACAGTCCGAAACCGGTCATGTGAAAATAAAGTAATTTACAACTGAGGCGGTATTTTCAACCTCTGCTACAATGCTCAGTTGCGGATGTTCTCCCAACAGGGTTGTTTGTAGTTAAATACATATCATATTTCAGATGCATAAACAGCATACCAATTTTCATTTTTGTCGCACAGTCCTTTCTTGGTGTTGACTTCTTTTTGTCAGTATAGCTTTCTGACTGCGGTGGTTTAAGGAAACACTAGAGGATGTGTCTACGGTGCTATATCTACACTACCGGCCATTAAAATTGCTACACCACGAAGATGAAGTGCTTCAGACGCGAAATTTAACCGACAGGAAGAATATACTTTGATATGCAAATGATTAGCTTTTCAGAGCATTCACACAAGATTGGCGCCAGTGGCGACACCTAAAACGTGCTGACATGAGGGAAGTTTCCAACCGATTCCTCATACACAAACAACAGTTGACCAGCGTTGCCTGGTGAAACGTTGTTGTGATACCTCGTGTAAGGAGGAGAAATGCGTACCATCACGTTTCCGACTTTGATAAAGGTCGGATTGTAGCCTATCACGATTGCGGTTTATCGTAACGCGACATTGAGGCTCGCGTTGGTCGCGATCCTATGACTGTTAGCAGAATATGAAATCGGTGGGTTCAGGAGGGTAATACGGAACGCCGTGCTGGATCCCAACGGCCTCGTATCGCTAGCAGTCGAGATCTTATCCGCATGGCTGTAACGGATCGTGCAGCCACGTCTCGATCCCTGAGTCAACAGATGGGGACGTTTGCAAGACAACAACCATCTGCACGTAACAGATCGACGACGTTTGTAGCAACATGGACTATCAGCTCGGAGACCATGGCTGCCGTTACCCTTGACGCTGCATCACAGACAGGAGCGCCTGATGAATCCAGGTTCTGTTTACAGCATCATGATGGTCGCATCCGTGTTTGGCGACATCGCGGTGAACGCACATTGGAAGCGTGTATTCGTCATCGCCATACTGGCGTATCACCAGGCGTGATGGTATGGGGTGCCATTGGTTACACGTCTCGGTCACCTCTTGTTCGTATTGACAGCACTTTGAACAGTGGATGCTGCATTTCAGGTGTGTTACGACCCGTGGCTCTACCCTTCATTCGATCCGCGCGAAACCCTACATTCCAGCAGGATAATGCACGACCGCATGTTGCAGGTCCTGTACTAGAATTTCTGGATACAGAAAATGTTCGACTGCTGTCCTGGCCAGCACATTCTCCAGATCTCTCACCAATTGAAAATATCTGGTCAATGGTGGCCGAGCAACTGGCTCGTCACAATAAGCCTGTCACTACTCTTGATGAACTGTGGTATCGTGTTGAAGCTGCATGGGCAGCTGTACCTGAACACGTCATCCAAGCTCTGTTTGACTCAATGCCCAGGCGCATCAAGGCCGTTATTACGGACAGAGGTGGTTGTTCTGGGTACTGATTTCTCAGGATCTATGCACCCAAATTGCGTGAAAATGTAATCACATGTCAGTTCTAGTATAATATATTTGTGCAATGAATACCCGTTTATCATCTGCATTTCTTCTTGTTGTAGCAATTTTAGTGGCCAGTAGTGTACTTAAGTTTCACGCCAGTCGCATAAGAGTGGCGCTAGTTGCGCAACATGAGGATGTAAATACGCGCTTTAAAGCTCATGAGGGTTAATTGCCTTTGAGATTGGACCTGGTAAATTACTGTTAGTCAAGAATGCCTTTGAGGTGACAAAGACGCCATTATCAATATGTCCCTGAGTGAACAAGGACGCGGAATAGGGCTACGAGAAGCTGGATTTTCCTTCTTCTGCGGTACTGCAGAAAGACTTTGCACGAATGTAGCCTGTGTACACGACTGCTGGCAACAGGGGTCACGAGAATGTACGGCCGCAAGAACACCGGACTCCGGAAGGCCACGTGGCGTTATTAATGATGATGATGATGTTCGGTTTGAGGGGCGCTCAATTTCGCGGTCATCAGCGCGCATGGAAGACAATCGTATTCGCTGTGTGACTCTGCCGCATCGTATTGCATCATTGGAGGGTAGGATGCAGATCTGTTGCGCTTTCTGATGAAAGTCGGTTCTCCTCGATGTCAGTGATGGCCGTTTGTCGGATAGGAGGTGACCAGTTGAGGCCCTGCTACCGACCTGTCTGCTGCCTAGACACACTGGACCTACACCTAAGAGTTACAGCCTGGAGTGCGATTTTGTACGACGGCGCAAGCACTCTCGTGGTTACTCCACGCACCTTGACTATAAATATGTACAACAATCTAGTAATCTGACCAGTTGTGCTGACGTTCTTTAACAACATTCCAGGGAGTGTTTTACAATGGGACATCACTCATCCACATACAGCTGTTGTACGCAAATGCAGAGTGTCGATACGTTGCCTTGGCCTGCTAGATCGCCAAATCTGTCCCCAATCAACATTATATGGTACATGATCAGACGAAAATCTCAGAGTCATTCCAAGACACCATTAAACATCGTTTTAGTGTCTAACCAAATGCAACAGCCATGGAACTCTATCACACATGTAGACCTCCGGCACCTGTACGACACAGCACATGTGTATTTGCATACTTGCATTCAACATTCTGGCGGATACACTAGTTATTACCGTAGCAGCAGTTCGCATTTGGAGTGGCTTGCCTCGCACCTACATTAAACTGTGATCTTGCAATGTTAATTATTCAAATGTATAACCGAAATTTTATTACTCTGCATTAATTATTATTTTCGGTGTTGCGATTTCTTTTTCTGTGAGTTTTTTTATGTCCGAGGGCTGTTCCACTCTCTATGTAATCAGCGATTAATTGTAATAATCGCTTACGACGACAGTATCGTCGTAGTACAGATCCGGCTGAATTCGACTAGAACGGCTAATGAACATTATGTCATGCGAAAGTTGATGATGATGATGATGATGATTTTGGAGTGTGAGACGCTCAACAGCTTGGTTATCAGCACCTGTACAGAGTCCCAATCTTTTCACAGTCCAGTCTCGTAATTGTCCTAAATGATGATTAAATGATGAAAACAGTACAAACACCCAACAATGTGAAAGACAATTAGACTTTGATGTGAAACTATCATTCTGCTATGAAATGTAGCGACAGAATCGATTTAATGTCGTCTGTGCGAACACAACGTTTTTGCAAAGTTCTACTTTTAATTGCAGATAATTCGTGTGCCCGCCCCCCCTCCCCCAAGAACCGTGGACCTTGCCGTTGGTGGGGAGCCTTGCATGCATCAGCCATACAGATAGCCGTGACGGCCAGAGTGGCCGAGCGGTTAAAGGCGCTACAGTCTGGAACCGCACAACCGCTACGGTCGCAGGTTCGAATCCTGCCTCGGGCATGGATGTGTGTGATGTTCTTAGGTTAGTTAGGTTTAAGTAGTTCTAAGTTCTAGGGGACTTATGACCACAGCAGTTGAGTCCCATAGTGCTCAGAGCCATTTGAACCATTTTTGAACAGATAGCCGTACCGTAGGTGCAACCACAACGGAGGGGTATCTGTTGAGAGGCTAGACAAACGTGTGGTTCCTGAAGAGGGGCAGCAGCCTTTTCAGTAGTTGCAAGGGCAACAGTCTGGATGATTGATTGCTCTGGCCCTGTAACACTAACCAAAACGGCCTTCCTGTTGTGGTACTGCGAACGGCTGAAAGCAAGGGGAAACTACAGCCGTAATTTTTCCCGAGGGCATGTAGCTTTACTGTATGATTAAATGATGGCGGCGTCCTCTTGGGTAAAATATTCCGGAGGTAAAATGGTCCCCCATTCGGATCTCCGGGCGGGGACTACTAAAGAGGACGTCGTTATCAGGAGAAAGATAACTGGCGTTCTAAGGATCGGACCGTGGAATGTCAGATCCCTTAATCGGGCAGGTAGGTTAGAAAATTTAAAAAGGGAAATGGATAGGTTAAAGTTAGATATAGTGGGAATTAGTGAAGTTCGGTGGCAGGAGGAACAAGACTTTTGGTCGGGTGAATACAGGGCTATAAATACAAAATCAAATAGGGGTTGTGCAGGAGTGGGTTTAATAATGAATAAAAAAATATGAGTGCTGCCAAGCTACTACAAAAAGCATAGTGAACGCATTATTGTGGCCAAGATAACACGAAGCCCACACCTACTACAGTAGTACACGTTTATATGACAACTAGCTCTGTAGATAGTGAAGGAATTGATGAAATGCATGATGAGATAAAAGAAAATATTCAAGTAGTGAAGGGAGACTGAAATTTAATAGTCATGGGTGACAGGAATTCAACAGTAGAGAAAGGAAGAGAAGGAAACGTAGTAGGTGAATATGGATTGGGTCTAAGACATGACAGATGAAGCCGCCTGACAGAATTTTGCACGGAGCACAACTTAAACATAGCTAACACTTGGTTCAAGAAACATAAAAGAAGGTTGTATACATGGAAGAAGCCTGGAGATACTGACAGGTTTCAGATAGATTACATAATGGTAAGACAGAGATTTAGGAACCAGGTTTTAAATTGTTAGACATTTCCAGGGACAGATGTGGACACTGATCGCAATCTATTGGTTATGAACTGTAGATTAAAACTGAAGAAACTGCAAAAAGGTGGGAATTTAAGGAGATGGGACCTGGATAAACTGAAAGAACCAGAGGTTGTACAGAGTTTCAGGGAGAGCATAAGGGAACAATTGACAGGAATGGGGGAGAGAAATACAGTAGAAGAGGAATGGGTTGCTTTGAGGGATGAAGTAGTGAAGGCAGCAGAGGATCAAGTAGGTAAAAAGACGAGGGCTAGTAGAAATCCTTGGGTAACAGAAGAAATATTGAATTTAATTGGTGAAAGGAGAAAATATAAAAATGCAGTAAATGAAGCAGGCAAAAAGGAATACAAACGTCTTAAAAATAAGATCGACAGGTAGTGCAAAATGGCTAAGCAGGGATGGCTAGAGGACAAATGTAAGGACATAGAGGCTTATCTCACTAGGGGTAAGATAGATGCTGCCTACAGGAAAATTAAAGAGACCTTTGGAGAAAAGAGAACCACTTGTATAAATATCAAGCGCTCAAATGGAAACCCAGTTCTAAGCAAAGAAGGGAAAGCAGAAAGGTGGAGGGAGTATATAGAGGGTCTATACAAGGGCAATGTACTTGAGGACAATATTATGGAAATGGAAGAGGATGTAGATGAAGATGAAATGGGAGATACGATACTGCGTGAAGTGTTTGACAGAGCACTGAAAGACCTGAGTCGAAACAAGGCCCCGGGAGTGGACAATATTCCATTAGAACTATTGGCGGCCATTGGAGAGCCAGTCCTGACAAAACTCTACCATCTGGTGAGCAAGATGTATGAGACAGGCGAAATACCCTCAGACTTTAAGAAGAATATAATAATTCCAATCCGAAAGAAAGCAGGTGTTGACAGATGTGAAAATTACCGAACAATCAATTTAATAAGTCACGGATGCAAAATACTAACGCGATTTTTCTACAGACGAATGGAAAAGCTGGTAGAAGCCGACCTCGGGGAGATCAGTTTGGATTCCGTAGAAATATTGTAACACGTGAGGCAATACTGACCCTACAACTTATCTTAGAAGCTAGATTAAGGAAAGGCAAATCTACGTTTCTAGCATTTGTAGACTTAGAGAATGCTTTTGACAATGTTGACTGGAATACTCTCTTTCAAATTCTGAAGGTGGCGGGGGTAAAATACAGGAGCGAAAGGCTATTTACAATTTGTACAAAAACGAGATGGCAGTTATAAGAGTCGAGGGGCACGAAAGAGAAGCAGTGGTTGGGAAAGGAGTGAGACAGGGTTGTATCATATCCCCGTGGCTATTCAATCTGTATATTGAGCAAGCAGTAAAGGAAACGAAAGAAAAGTTCGGAGTAGGTATTAAAATCCATGGAGAAGAAATTAAAACTTTGAGGTTCACCGATGACATTGTAATTCTGTCTGAGACAGCAAAGGACTTGGAAGAGCAGTTGAACAGAATGGACAGTGTCATGAAAGGAGGGTATAAGATGAACATCAACAAAAGCAAAACGAGGATAATGGAATGTAGTCGAATTAAGTCGGGTGATGCTGAGGGAATTAGATTAGGAAATGAGACACTTAAAGTAATAAAGGAGTTTTGCTATTTGGGGAGCAAAATAACTGATGATGGTCGAAGTAGAGAGGATATAAAATGTAGACTGGCAATGGCAAGGAAAGAGTTTCTGAAGAAGAGAAATTTGTTAACATCGAATATAGATTTAAGCGTCAGGAAGTCGTTTCTGAAAGTATTTGTATGGAGCGTAGCCATGTAAGGAAGTGAAACATGGACGATAACTAGTTTGGACAAGAAGAGAATAGAAGCTTTCGAAATGTGGTGCTACAGAAGGATGCTGAAGATTAGATGGGTAGATCACATAACTAATGAGGAGGTATTGAATAGGATTGGGGAGAAGAGGAGTTTGTGGCACAACGTGACTAGAAGAAGGGATCAGTTGGTAGGACATGTTCTGAGGCAACAAGGGATCACCAATTTAGTATTGGAGGGCAACATGGAGGGTAAAAATCGTAGAGGGAGACCAAGAGATGAATACACTAAACAGATTCAGAAGGATGTAGATTACAGTAGTTACTGAGAGATGAAGAGGCTTGCACAGGATAGAGTAGCATGGAGAGCTGCATCAAACCAGTCTCAGGACTGAAGACCACAACAACAACAATTCGTGTGCCTGTTGTAGTATCTGCTCGACCTCTTTATGAACTAGACTTGCTACAATACTTCACAGAAGTATGCCCTTCCTGTCGCAGTGCGCTATCCCCGGAACACAATATGTGCATCCCATCTTTCTGTGTGTAGTGTTTTCATGTGAAAGTAAGCACAAGTTTTTTCCAGATGTTTTTCGATCGTGTAACTGAAGTTGGACTTTGGTACCAGCCCAGCATTCACCTACTGAGAAGTGAGAAACCGCCTAAAAACCACTCCCAGGATCGGCGGCACGCCGACCATCCTCGTTAATCCGCGCAATCCGGGACCAGCGTATCTATCCGTCCTGGAAGCGGCACTTTAACACTCGCTGCTATCCGTGAGGGCATACTGTTATTTGCCTTCTTCTCAAACGACCCACGCCTATATTTCCATATCTCTCCTCTGTCACTCAAGAAAAGCAACGACCAGGTCGCGTACAGTACGCATAACAACACAAAAGGGCCTATAAAAACGCCAAGTCTGCTACAGGATGACCAACCTCGAATAAACAATGCCAGGATAACAATGTTTTTATTGAAGCTACCTGAACAATCTAAAAGACATTACTATACAAAGATGAAGCAGCATTCCTATCTTAATCTACTGTTGTTTACGCAAAACTATATAGGCCACGAATTGTTCCTTTATTGAGAAAACCAACATCAATGGAGCAAAATAATCACTACGTAGCATCCTAGCGTTGGGATAAGATATAGGGGTCACACCGTCCTGAGACTGTCGGCAGTGTATAACAGGTCTGCATGCGCCTGCAGTGAGTGCTAAAGAACAAAATATCCTCCGTGATCCCTCTCGTCTTCTGATCTGCTCGCACAACGAATATTAATGACAACCGGACGGGACCTCTCCTCTCCCCCTAGTTAGCTTTGCTTTTAATGTAATTTATAATATCTACAACTTTGAAAACACAGTAGACTTTCCTAGATGACCTACCGGCAGACCGACGCTCTTTTTCCTATTTTCCTCGAATTTAGGAAACTTTTTTTGTAACAAATAAGACATATAGAAGTTAAGCGGTGAGCTATGGCTCATCGACTCAATGATGGATACCAATTTTTGGTGCCATAGATGAAATTTTAATTACCTGAAGAAAAAAGAAATTGCTTGGCATTGGTTAAAACCTCAGTGGTTTCATTGTAGTTATCATATTAATAATTAACGCCTTTTATACTGAAAGAGATCGGGATACCATAGAATAAAGAGGTGATAGCGTAGGATGGTTTATGTCAATGCATGGTCATATATTTGAAGGGCAAATTTTAGATTAATTCTACACTGTGGAAGTGTGCTGCCAGTTAACCTGTTGAAGAGACGAAGGCGTGCTGAAAAGGGGAAACTTTTAAAATTTTTAAAATAAAATAAATTTTATTAACATACTACATTTTTATTCTTCATATCTTCATATTATTTCTCAACATAATGCCCTGGCGACGCTCTCCCAACGAGAGACCAGTTTGTTTATACCGTCACTATAGAATATTAAGACCTTGTTGACTGAGCCATAACCTTCGCTTGCACCGCTTCGTCATAGTCAAAGTCAAGTGCCGGACGTTCTGGAAACAGATGAAAATCGGAGGGGGCAAAGTCGGGACTGTACGAAGGATGATCGATGACAGTTGAACCCATGGCGTCAGATCGTTGCGAATGCCGCTGCGCTCGTATGTATTGGTCTGGCATTATCGTGGTGAGGGAGAGGACGCCCCATGTGTGGGTGAAATCTTCAAATTCGAAACTCGATTACAGCACTCTGTTTCTCACGCACAGCTATAGTTATGTTACACACCGCCACGTTATACGCTACAGTTCGGAGCAGTCTAACGGCAGAAGGTTGCAACTTGCATAAGCGAAGCGGGAAAGTCTACCGAGTAATACGCATGACATGCAACCCCTCAAGTGATGTTGACAACAGAATAAAAAATTTGAAGACATTCATTTTTCAGCATGCTCTCATATATTCGAGTATATTTCCAGCATTATTCATCTGCTGATAAGATTCATATATGACAGTCCCTGTCATTTCTTCCATCTTACACAAATTTTCAATTCATTGAGATTATTTTCACAAACGAAAGCTGTACTAATACTACAAAATGTCGTGGAAAACAATCTTTCTAACAATTCAGTCCTCACTCTAAGTTTTAAAATTATTCTTAACGAGATCGAGTGCTTAAAGACGCTGAAAAAAATAATTAAGTGCAAATAAAATCGCATTTTCCACTTTTGCAAATAATACTCACGCTGTAATGTTGTGTACATTTGTCATAAACTAAGCCAAGTAGAGATGCTGAATTTTAAAATATTTTTGTAGGCTCGCCTTTTATAAAGAGAGGGATGGACAAAGTTGATAAAAAATCAAAGTCATTTATCGATAGTCAATAAGTCGACTGGTTGCTTTACCAGCAAAGAAGTTTTGTTATTTGTGGTGTCGCTTACGAAGATAATAAAGATGATGATGCTCGTGACATGAGTGTGTATCTATGTATGTATGTGTATGTACGTATGCATGTAAGGATGTGTGTTTATGTGTGCGTGCGTGCGTGTATGTTGATGTGTGTGTGTGTGTGTGTGTGTGTGTGTGTGTGTGTGTGTGTGTGTGTGTGTGAGTGGTGTAACGAAGAAATAAGAACGGATAACGTATAACTTGTTGTCGATTTATAGACCATATTTTTGAATAAGACGAGGCGCCACGAAGCTCAACTTCCTCATCTGACCAACGGATGATGATCTAATGATCAATTGACAGACTGCCTCATGCCATCAGACTGGAACTCATAGGAGAGCCACTAAGCACGGAAAGCACGGACTCATTCCATGAGACATCACTGGGTGCTTGCATACGTACCCCACGTAAAGGAGGCTGGATTTGTACGCTGCCGGGTTTCAAAGCCTTACCATGCAAATAAAGAACCAGAGAATTCTCACCAGGGTGGATGAAACTTCACATGGATGTGCATTAGCGACCTCCTATAAGCAGATAGGTTGCAAGTCATCTACAACCAGTCTGGAGTAACTTTACTTCAACTGTTTTGTGGTGAAGCTTAAGGGGTGCTGCTAAGTTCTTCAAACAGAGAATTCTTTTTCACTTGCTGCTCGGTACTAGAATCATGGCCTAATTTCTTATGGTGGGCGGTTTTTGGCCTCTTAGCCGCTGCGTCTATCTGCCGAACTAGGACGACCCAAAGCTGGACACCGCCAATCCCTGCGGTCACACGCACAGTTGCCCGCGTTCGCCACGCGTGGCCGTGCCACGACCTTAACTCTTTATTTTCTAGTTGAAGCAGGTTTTTACTTGATGTGACTTTTCAGGTGTTACCGACGGGTCTTTTGCAAATACATTTCTCGGGTTTGCCGCCGGATCGTATAGTGTAAATTGCACAATATGGAACTGGTCAACATCCTCAGGTGGAGGTAGTAGCTGCTGTCACTGCTGTAAGGAGCGCGTGATGATGATCGAGCGGCGTCTCCGAAATTTATCAGGCCGGGAGCACGCAGTACGCGTGCACGGAAGACGCTTGCAGTTGGAGAAAAGTGGCGCTCCAGGTGCCCACTACTGGGAATCGCAGCGTGCGCTGTGGGCAATGACTGCGCTGCCGGATGATCCTGTAGTTAAAAGCTGAATTAAATCTCTGCAGTGCGTTACCTCGCGTGATGAATCGGAAGTTCTTGTTTTTCCTGTTCTGATTTAACGGCAGCCAGTGCTGGAATCCAGGCGGCGGTTGGTTGAAAACTTGCATCCCTGTTGATAAGATTGCCCGCCGTACGGATATACAGGGTGAGTCACCTAACATTACCGCTGGATATATTTCGTAAACCACATCAAATACTGACGAATCGATTCCACAGACCGAACGTGAGGAGAGGGGCTAGTGTAATTGGTTAATACAAACTATAAAAAAATGCACGGAAGTATGTTATTTAACACAAACCTACGTTTTTTTAAATGGAACCCCGTTAGTTTTGTTAGCACATCTGAACATATAAACAAATACCTAATCAGTGCCGTTTGTTGCATTGTAAAATGTTAATTACATCCGGAGATATTGTAACCTGAAGTTGACGCTTGAGTACCACTCCTCCGCTGTTCGATCGTGTGTATCGGAGAGCACCGAATTACGTAGGGATCCAAAGGGAACGGTGATGGACCTTAGGTACAGAAGAGACTGGAGCAGCACATTACGTCCACATGCTAACACCGTTTTATTGGTCTTTTTCACTGACGCACATGTACATTACTATGAGGGGTGAGGTGCATGTTCGACGGGCGTTTCATAGGACGTGGAGGACGCATAAATTGGCCAGCCCGTTCTCCTGATCTTACACCTCTGGACTTCTTTCTGTGGGGTACGTTAAAGGAGAATGTGTACCGTGATGTGCCTACAACCCCAGAGGATATGAAACAACGTACTGTGGCAGCCTGCGGCGGCATTATACCAGCTGTACTGCGGCGTGTACGACATTTATTACGCCATAACTTGCAGTTGTGTGCAGCAAATGATGGCCACCACATTGAACATCTATTGGCCTGACATGTTGGGACACACTCTATTCCACTCCGTAATTGAAAACGGAAACCACGTGTGTACGTGTACCTCACCCCTCATAGTAATGTATATGTGCGTCAGTGAAAAAGACCAATAAAAAGCTGTTAGCATGTGGACGTAATGTGCTGTTCCAGTCTCTTTGTACCTAAGGGCCATCACCGTTCCCTTTGAATCCCTACGTAATTCGGTGCTCTCCGATACACACGATCGAACAGCGGAGGAGTGGTACTCAAGCGTCAACTTTAGGTTACAATATCTCCGGATGTAATTAACATTTTACAATGCAACAAACGGCACTGATTACGTATTTGTTTATATGTTCAGATGTGCTAACAAAACTAACGGGGTTCCATTTAAAAAAACGTAGGTCTGTGTTAAAAAACATACTTCCGAGCATTTTTTTATAGTTTGTGTTAACCAATTACACTAGCCCCTCTCCTCACGTTCGGTCTGTGGAATCAATCCGTCAGTATTTGATGTGGTTTACGAAATATATCCTTAACAACACGGTCCCAGAAAGATGACGCTGGAGATAAAATTTCAATTCACAAAACGTACGATGACGCGTATTTAAACAATGCTCCGCTACTGCTGATTTATCAGGTTGCCCCACGCAACGTTCTTACACGGTTCGGCATGTCTGCCCAATATAAGATTTTCAACATTGGCGTGGGATCTTATACACGCCACTTTTCCTAAGGCCAAGATCCTCTTTGACCGAGCGCAGCAAATTCCTCAATTTTTCTGGCGGCCGGAAAACACTCTTGATGTGCCTTTTGAGGATCTCTCTATTCTTGAGGACATCCCGCCAAAATAGGGCAAGAACGCGGTTGTAGTGGTTGCCTCCACATCTTTCTTTTACATCCCTGCTTCGAATTTTCTTAGTATGGAATGCTTGGTGTATCTGTCTAACAGAATAGCCATTCTACTGGAATACGTTCTTAGACTTTGTAGCTCACCAGGTAGACTCTTGGCATCTGAGACCTCATGTGCTCCATCCACCAAAGAGTCTAAGGCGTTGCACAGGGAGATGAGAACTTGTGGCCTGCAAATGCAACTCCGTATGAGTTGATTTGCAATAGACGCTTTGTCCCAGTGTACCATCGGCTTTTCTTCTGATTATGACATCCAGGAATGTTAAAATGCCATCCTTTTCCACTTCCATTGTGAATTATGTGTTGGGATGCAGGAAAAAACCGTGTAATGTTTTTATTCCGTGGGGCCACACCACAAACATATCGTCTACGTACCGCCAGAAGCGGGAAGGTTTGGACTTGCCGACTGCAGTACTTTTCCCTCAGAGTCTTCCATGAAATACTTGGACAGAGGAGGTCCTATGACGACACAGTCTACTTGTGCAAAATACTGGTTATCGAATAAGAAGCAATTTGATGTAAGCACGTGTTTAAATAATGCCACAATGTCTTTCTCAAACTGGCTGCTGATAAGCTCTAACGAGTCCAACAGAGATACGAGTACTTCCATAAATAAAAATATAACGTCAAAGCTAACGAAAAGATTCGACGGTTGTGGCTTAAGTGTCTTCAGGCACCCTATGAAGTCCTCTGAATTCCGGATGTGGTGACCACACTTACCTACGAGAGGTCCCACCAGTGTAGTTAAGATGTTTGGCCTGAAAATACGTACGAATTCCAATTTTGCTCACTATTGGGCGAAGAGGAGTCCCATCCTTATGTAACATGGGTAGGCAGTACAGTCTTGTGGCGCACTGCAGCCTGTTGGCGGAGTCTCTTAAACACTTTTGAAGGAATAGCCTGATAAATTTGGGCGCCGCTACTCGGTTATCACCAGTCGCGCCTTGCAGCAGTGACAGCAGCAGCTACCACCACTTGAAGATGTCGACCAGTTGCATCGATAAAATATTGTGCGATTTACACAATACGATCCGGCGGCAAAACCGAAAGTGTATTTGCAGGTTTTTACGTTTTTAAAATGAAATAATTTTCCTGAAATGGAAATATAAGTACATTTTCAGAACAGAAAGGGATATAAGGAACATTGATAGATGTTAGAACGAACCATCACCTTGATGGTAGTCTCAGCAATACTCCATGTCTCCCAAGCCAAAATGTTAGCATCTGGAAATGCTTCACGGCCACCATATTCTGCTTGATTGCCCCATACAACAGCAAGTGTCAGCCAGGTACTACCTCCAAACACTGCTTTTACATCACAGCTGTATAGTACCTCAGGTAACAACACACTGGCTCTGTTAAATACACTCCTGGAAATGGAAAAAAGGACACATTGACACCGGTGTGTCAGACCCACCATACTTGCTCCGGACACTGCGAGAGGGCTGTACAAGCAATGATCACACGCACGGCACAGCGGACACACCAGGAACCGCGGTGTTGGCCGTCAAATGGCGCTAGCTGCGCAGCATTTGTGCACCGCCGCCGTCAATGTCAGCCAGTTTGCCGTGGCATACGGAGCTCCATCGCAGTCTTTAACACTGGTAGCATGCCGCGACAGCGTGGACCTGAACCGTATGTGCAGTTGACGGACTTTGAGCAAGGGCGTATAGTGGGCATGCGGGAGGCCGGGTGGACGTACCGCCGAATTGCTCAACACGTGGGGCGTGAGGTCTCCACAGTACATCGATGTTGTCGCCAGTGGTCGGCGGAAGGTGCACGTGACCGTCGACCTGGGACCGGACCGCAGCGACGCACGGATGCACGCCAAGACCGTAGGATCCTACGCAGTGCCGTAGGAGACCGCACCGCCACTTCCCAGCAAATTAGGGACACTGTTGCTCCTGGGGTATCGGCGAGGACCATTCGCAACCGTCTCCATGAAGCTGGGCTACGGTCCCGCACACCGTTAGGCCGTCTTCCGCTCACGCCCCAACATCGTGTAGCCCGCCTCCAGTGGTGTCGCGACAGGCGTGAATGGAGGGACGAATGGAGACGTGTCGTCTTCAGCGATGAGAGTCGCTTCTGCCTTGGTGCCAATGATGGTCGTTTGCGTGTTTGGCGCCGTGCAGGTGAGCGCCACAATCAGGACTGCATACGACCGAGGCACACAGGGCCAACACCCGGCATCATGGTGTGGGGAGCGATCTCCTACACTGGCCGTACACCACTGGTGATCGTCGAGGGGACACTGAATAGTGCACGGTACATCCAAACCGTCATCGAACCCATCGTTCTACCATTCCTAGACCGGCAAGGGAACTTGCTGTTCCAACAGGACAATGCACGTCCGCATGTATCCCGTGCCACCCAACGTGCTCTAGAAGGTGTAAGTCAACTACCCTGGCCAGCAAGATCTCCGGATCTGTCCCCCATTGAGCATGTTTGGGACTGGATGAAGCGTCGTCTCACGCGGTCTGCACGTCCAGCACGAACGCTGGTCCAACTGAGGCGCCAGGTGGAAATGGCATGGCAAGCCGTTCCACAGGACTACATCCAGCATCTCTACGATCGTCTCCATGGGGGACTGTACTAATGCCGACATTGTGCATGCTCTGTTGCCTGTGTCTATGTGCCTGTGGTTCTGTCAGTATGATCATGTGATGTATCTGACCCCAGGAATGTGTCAATAAAGTTTCCCCTTCCTGGGACAATGAATTCACGGTGTTCTTATTTCAATTTCCAGGAGTGTATAATACCTTCTACTTACGTACAGTTTTAAAGTGCTACATACAGCTGTGTAGTGCCTCAGGTGACAATACACTGGCTCTGTTAAATATAATACCTTCTACTTACGTACAGGTCTGAAGTGCTATTTGGTTACTAATGACCTATATACACTCCTGGAAATTGAAATAAGAACACCGTGAATTCATTGTCCCAGGAAGGGGAAACTTTATTGACACTTTCCTGGGGTCAGATACATCACATGATCACACTGACAGAACCACAGGCACATAGACACAGGCAACAGAGCTTGCACAATGTCGGCACTAGTACAGTGTATATCCACCTTTCGCAGCAATGCAGGCTGCTATTCTCCCATGGAGACGATCGTAGAGATGCTGGATGTAGTCCTGTGGAACGGCTTGCCATGCCATTTCCACCTGGCGCCTCAGTTGGACCAGCGTTCGTGCTGGACGTGCAGACCGCGTGAGACGACGCTTCATCCAGTCCCAAACATGCTCAATGGGGGACAGATCCGGAGATCTTGCTGGCCAGGGTAGTTGACTTACACCTTCTAGAGCACGTTGGGTGGCACGGGATACATGCGGACGTGCATTGTCCTGTTGGAACAGCAAGTTCCCTTGCCGGTCTAGGAATGGTAGAAAGATGGGTTCGATGACGGTTTGGATGTACCGTGCACTATTCAGTGTCCCCTCGACGATCACCAGTGGTGTACGGCCAGTGTAGGAGATCGCTCCCCACACCATGATGCCGGGTGTTGGCCCTGTGTGCCTCGGTCGTATGCAGTCCTGATTGTGGCGCTCACCTGCATGGCGCCAAACACGCATACGACCATCATTGGCACCAAGGCAGAAACGACTCTCATCGCTGAAGACGACACGTCTCCATTCGTCCCTCCATTCACGCCTGTCGCGACACCACTGGAGGCGGGCTGCACGATGTTGGGGCGTGAGCGGAAGACGGCCTAACGGTGTGCGGGACCGTAGCCCAGCTTCATGGAGACGGTTGCGAATGGTCCTCGCCGATACCTCAGGAGCAACAGTGTCCCTAATTTGCTGGGAAGTGGCTGTGCGGTCCCCTACGGCACTGCGTAGGATCCTACGGTCTTGGCGTGCATCCGTGCGTCGCTGCGGTCCGGTCCCAGGTCGACGGTCACGTGCACCTTCCGCCGACCACTGGCGACAACATCGATGTACTGTGGAGAACTCACGCACCACGTGTTGAGCAATTCGGCGGTACGTCCACCCGGCCTCCCGCATGCCCACTATACGCCCTCGCTCAAAGTCCGTCAACTGCACATACGGTTCACGTCCACGCTGTCGCGGCATGCTACCAGCGTTAAAGACTGCGATGGAGCTCCGTATGCCACGGCAAACTGGCTGACACTGACGGCGGCGGTGCACAAATGCTGCGCAGCTAGCGCCATTCGACGGCCAACACCGCGGTTCCTGGTGTGTCCGCTGTGTCGTGCGTGTGATCATTGCTTGTACAGCCCTCTCGCAGTGTCCGGAGCAAGTATGGTGGGTCTGACACACCGGTGTCAATGTGTTCTTTTTTCCATTTCCAGGAGTGTATATTTAGCCTAATGTCTCGGGGCGGTTAGTAGACCCACAACCGAGCGCCTTCCCAGGTGGCGGATAGGTGCCTTCTAGATATAAGTGGTACCGAGGAAATGAAATACTCGGGGCGGACCAAAACTACTAGTAGCGTCTGTTCCCACAGTGGGCGGCTACAAAAGGCGTCTGCTCCACATGTCAGTGGCGGCCTCAACCAACCTCCTGATCTGGAAAGTCAGGTTGTAGTCGGCAGCATGCCATACATCCAACTACTAAACATCATGATGGTACAATGAGAAAAATCTCATTACCCCGGGCCCCAGTCAATAGACTGGGATCGTCGTGAGCATCGGATTCCGGGGGCTCACTGACATCATGAGAAGAATCGGAGCTTCTGAAACTCCCTCAAGACCAAACGCAAACACTACATCGGCACACTCAACGTGAACCCACTGATGAAGACAGGAAAGATGAAACAACTGACAGACACTCTCGAAAAATTTCAAATCAATATATGTGCACTGCAAGAAACAGGATTCACAGACGAAGACCATTTCAACACGGAGAATTTTAGAATATACAAAGGAAAACCATCGAGACAATTGAAAAACCTAAGGCTTTTTGGCACAGGATTTGCAGTACACAGGTCCATCACGGACAGCATAATCGACTTTTCGTCACCAAACGAAAGAATCAGCACTATCACAGTGAAATCAGCCAATAAATCCTACACAATAATCAACGCACATGCACCGACTAATGACTACAATAGGAAAAACCCGGACGAAATTGATGACTTCTGGACGACAATGGAAGAAACTATCAGAAAAATACCTGCACATAGAGTCAAAATAATACTGGGAGACTTCAACGCTAAACTCGGAAAAGAAAAGATATACAGACATATCACAGGAAAACATACTCCACACAAGGACACCAACAAAAACGGAAAACATCTGATAGACTTTTGCAAAAGCCACGAACTCGCCATTATGTCAACAAAATTCAAGAAACCAACACGAAAACTTACCACATGGAAATTCCCCAGGGGAAAGCAAGAACTGCAAATCGACCACGTAATAGTCCAGAAAGACTCACAAAAAGAAATTTAGAGCATAGACACCCGTAAAGGCTACTTCGACTCAGACCACCACCTACTACAGATCAGTATTCGTCTTTTGCCCAAGAAAAAGCTCCAGAAGAACAAAATTGTTAGACCAGATCCAGAATACGTTACTTTAAACCAGACACAAATATTACACAAAATTAAAATGGAGAAAACGACAGACTGGACACAACTTTCACGAAGAATCCGAGAGGCCATGAAACTAGCACAAGCACCACGCACACGGAAACACCGTTGGTGGAACCACACATGTGACCAAGCTATTGACCAACGAATCAGTGCATGGAAAAAATTTAGTAGCCATAAATCCCAAGAGAACTGGATGAACTTCTTGAAAACACAGAAGCAATCAAGCAAAATCATTCGCAGTGAAAAAGACAGTATGACAAACGGCGACTGACAGAGATCGAATCGGACTTCATGAAGAACAATACAAGAAACTTCTACAGAACGTTCACAGAAAATATGACTGGATATCAACCACCCATCTTGTGCTTCAGAAGACCGGATGGAACCCTAGAAACCAATACCAAAAGCAATTGTGACATTCTGGCAAAGTACTTTGAAAAAATGCTCAACACGGACCCCCCTATGGAAGAAATGATGACAGAAACGAGCACATACAATCCAGATAGTGAACCTCCAACTCTAGAAGAAGTTAAAGAAATAATCAAGTCACTCAAGAATCGTAGAGCACCAGGAGAAGATGGCATCATCGCGGAAATCTGGAAGTTACAAGACCCAGAACTCACCAAAGACATCCACAGGATCTTGGAAGACATCTGGAAGACCATGAAACTTCCTGACGACTGGAAAACTGCCCTGATACACCCACTACACAAAAAAGGTGACATGACTGACCCGAACAACTACAGAGGAATATCCCTACTACTGGTCACATACAAGATCCTCTCTAAAGCTTTACTGAACAGACTAGAATGCCAGACCGACCACTTGATTGGGGAATACCAAGCAGGCTTCCATAAAGGGCGGTCTTCTGCGGAACAAATTTGGAACCCGAAAATGATTTTACAACACAAACAGAACCTGATCATTACCTTTGTTGACTTCAAAAAGGCGTACGACTCTATCGACCGGAAAACTCTCTTCAAAATTCTAGCAGAATACAAAGTAGTCAACAGAACACGGGCTATCATAGAGCAAACTTTAACCAACACGACCTCCAAAGTAAAGTTCTGTGGGGAACTATCAGAGCCCTTTGAAATTCGCACAGGTGTCCGACAAGGCGATGGCGTCTCACCTCTCCTTTTCAATCTGGTGTTAGATAAGGTCATAAAAGAATGGGAAACATCACAACAGGGGATAACCTTAGGAAACTTACAGATTAAATGCCTGGCTTTTGCAGACGATTTGGCGATTGTCACGAAAGGTATAAAGGAAACAAAAGACGCTATTGAAAAACTGCACGAAATCGCTTCCAAAACTGGACTACAGATCTCTTACGAAAAGACACAGTTTATGAGCACAAAGAAACTCTCATCTCTGAACACAAAGTATGGCACGATTTACAAAACGGCAAACTTCAAATACCTCGGTGAAACACTACAAATGAGTGGACATAACAGAGACTCAAACGAAGAAAGAAAGACTAAACTGGACAAGGCATAAGAAGTAGTGTGGAATCATTACAACAAGAAGTCTATCTCACAAAAAACAAAATTACGCCATTACGACACGGTGGTGCTCCCCGAGGCACTATATGCAGCAGAGACCACACTAATTCTAGGGCATATACGTATCAGACAATTAGAAAAAGTAGAACGGAAAATACTCAGGAAAATATTTGGCGCAACTAACAACAATGGAATATGGATCAAGAAACCTACAGAGGAACTGTACAAACATACGGAGACAATCACAGAAAAGATTAGAAAACGCAGACTACAATTCTATGGACACCTATACAGAATGCCATCACACAGGCTGACCAAACAGATCTTTGACTGGGTAACCACTAGAAACAACAAATGGGTGGCAGAGGTAGAAAACGACCTGAACCATCTCAACATAACAGCAGACACAATAAACGACAGAATAAAATTCAGAAACATCATTAAGTAAAGTAAACTACAAACTACATGAGATACAATGTGACAAACGAACAGGCATAAAATGGACCGAAGAACGCAAGCAAGATCATAGCCAGAAGATGAAAGAAATATGGGCAACCAAAAAGGCAATCAAGATGAAGCCGAAGACACAAAGCCGACAAGAAGCGTGGACAGAGGACCGGAAACAGAAACACAGCGAGCGAATGAGGGAAGTTTGGGCAGCAAGGAAGGCAGCAAAAGGAACTGGCCATGTAGTTTAGTCCAAATGCGCTCTCTAAGGGCAAAACACCAATAATAATAATAATAATTTAGCCTAATGTGCCTATCTGTAATACAACCGTTGTCAAATGTCTGTAGATACTAGTAAATTAATTATTATCTTCTTCATCCTCCACTCCATTACAATGTATTAATGAACTGCCTGATGCGGAACACAACTGGTGTCAAACAACGTTGTGTGGGACGAATTGATATTGTGATATTGTGGTAAACGGTATATACCGACTGCGAGAATAGGACGTTCCGTGCTTCGAAAGCATCTCTGTTTCTGAGCGAACCACAGATTTGTTTTACGGACTCTTTGATGAAGGAAAAGGAGATATCGGACGTGTGAGAGGAGGAGAGAGATTGTATTGTTGTGAGACGCCATTACGGTATATAGTAAACGTTCAAATAGTTTTTTTGCACTAAATGAAATCCAATAACTAACATCAAGTATTCAAAGTGTGTATACTTCCATACCGAAATTAGTTATTATCACGGTACAGATATTACGAGACGTAGATCGCTCGGAGGTGAAGTTTGGAACAATGGTGCGAAACTGCAATTTCCGCGGTCATAATTCGACGAGAGATTATCTCGGAATTAATAAACTTTATCTCGCTAAATTGTTGGCTTATCATCCAGACTCACCAAACACAGTTGTGCCGAACAATCTGCGTAGCGAGTAAAGGTTTTATAGATTGCAGGTGAAGCAGATAACGACAAGGAATTTCCGCGAGATCGCCGCTGCGGAATAAATCTCTTCTTCTCCTGTGGTATTTGAAACGAAATGTTTATGTTTTCCAGGTTTCCAGGAGAGTAAACATAAAAGGAAATAAGGAACTAAGCTAAACCAACTAAAACCAATAACTAAATCAATAATTAAAAATAAAAGCACACATAAAGAATACTTATTTTGAATAAGAAATAAATAAAGAATATTTATAACTAATTATGCAATAATAATAATATATTTAACTTTGAATTCCCAAGTTACTCTACATGCTGAGTGGCCCTCTGTGTGGCACACTGCTCATAAATTGTTTGAAAGTTGTTTCAGAAATTTCATTTCAGAAATTTGTAGTTATGTTGTGTATCTGAGATGTTCGTGGATTCCTAATTCCCGACTTGTGCAGTTTTGTGTCTGACTTAGACCCACACGGTTTAAGTGCGTGGGATAAGATCCATGTCCAGTTAATAACTGAACCATGTCATGGCTAATACCTACGTGTTTTCGTCCTAACCGCTACTAAAAATCTGCGAAAATGTATAGACCCTTCGTCCCTTATCGTTGACCTCAAATTCACTTTGCCCGTTGGTGATTGTTGTTAATAAATGGTTCAAATGGCTCTAAGCACTATGGGACTTAACATCTGAGGTCATCTCTCCCCTAGACTTACAACTACTTAAACTCAACTAACCTAAGGATATCACACACATCCATGCCCGAGGCAGGATTCGAACCTGCGACCGTAGCAGCAGCGTGGTTCCGGACTGAAGCGCCTAGAACCGCTCGGCCACCGCGGCCGGCTGTTGTTAATATGTACAGATGTTATCAGTCTAACTTGGTATAGTCTGCACATCATTAACCAGTACATTGCAGCCCGATATATTATAGTAACGGCAATCGGGTATATTCCAAGAAGAACCACGCTCAGTACTATCACTGATGTGGTGTCGAAAGTCCCTGACAATCTAAGCGGGACACACCGTTGTCCTCGTCTAACAGTTGTTTTGTTTGTGATGAGAATTAATCGGTGTGTCCATCTACTGGCAGCAAAGCAAAGTACAGATTGGAAGAATTCACAGGAATGTTCGTGTATCTCGTAAAGGTACCCCTTATTCCCCTGAGTTTAACCTTGCCAGTATGTGTAGTATATTTTCTGCTTTGTCTGTATTTGTTTTGATGTGTTCATGCTGTTTTTGTGTTTGTGTCTCCTATTTTTACTGAACGGTCCCTTCTCAGTCGACCCTTCAACAATATTTCTGTGATTTTGATGTCTGTTTAGATGAGTTTGTTTGTAGTGCACCGTTGTGAGATTGTGTTAAGCCGGTTTTCCCGGTTTTCGTAGCGGCAGAAACTTTATGCAAACCGAGTTGGACAGGGTATTTTGAGTCGATAGGGACACGAAACTTAAATACATTGCGCATTTGTGTTTTCCCAGAAAATGAAACTGCAAGCGTATTAACTATTCAGTCCATACGTGCTGTCTGGAAAGTTTATTGTCTGAAAACAGTTCTCTTATAATTGTTACTAAAAATCATTATTTACAAGAAATTCTATGAAGAAATAAAGAATTATGTAACAGAGAACGAAAAACCTCCAACACATACAACCAGAAAACAATTTTCATGGATTTCAGACAGTTTTACATAGCAAATAAAGTTTGGAACATTACAGAAAACATTGTATTGTTACATTATTTCTCGTATTAGTAGTGCTCTTCAGTGAAGCTATTTAGTAAAAATCTGTCGTCTCCTTAGCTGAATGGTCAGTGCGTCTGACTGCCATGCAGAGGGCTTTGGTTCGATTGCCGGCCGGCTAGGAGATTTTCTCCGCTCAGGTAGTTGATGTTTAGTTGTCCTCATTATCATTTCGGCATCAGTCATACGCGTGTTGCCCAATATGGAGTCAACACGGTGGCTGAACTTCCCCGTGTGGGGACTCCTGGCCCTCAGTACCATATGATCATATTATTTCATTTCAGTGATAAACCGAGTGCTCCAGTGGCAATGACATTTGTTTGAGAAACTTCAATAAGAAGCGTGTCTTGTGGACCTAGTAAACGATGCTGATGAGTGCAGCGAGAAAACTATGACTACCAGTTCGACAGGAAGGGTGAAGTCTTATTTGTTCGATGGCACGACAACAGATGCGTTACAATTGATACAAATTTTGACCATGTTGAACCTTTGGGAGCAACTACGCGGTACAGTAGACAAGCAAGTAAGAAGACACAAGTGCAACAACCTGCCGTTTTGAAGTCGTATAACGCGTACATGGGAGGTGTTGACCACCATGACTGGTTAGTTGGAAAATATGCGACGGTAGTTAGAGGGAAAAAATGGTACTCGGTCCTATTACACGTTTGCTGGAAATGGCCCTCGTAAATGCCAGACTCTTCTACAGACTAGTACATGGGAAAAACGCACAGGATTTACTGGATTTGAGACGTGCTGTTACAGTTACACACCTGAAATTGGACGCTGGAAGATCGAATATTGGACGTCCAATGGAATGCCCATCAAGTCAGTTGAGAGTGATACCAGACATCAGGTTTGATGGAATTAGTCATATGATTGACAAAAGAAGCACGCAAAGAAGACGTGTAAGAGCTAAATGCAGCGGGAAACCAAAAACATATTGTATTAAATACCGTCTAACACTGTGTGTGAAGTGGATTGTACCATTTCACAAGAAATAAATAGTTGAGATAAGAGTACAGTTAAGTATGCTATATGATACTGTTAGATCCCAGTGTCCTATTTTGAGGACGGCCATTATATTAGCATGTATAAATATTCTTTGGCTATTTTTGTACTTATTGTGGTTCATACACTATCTACATTATAATTAAGGAACAAAAAATTGAATTTAAAAGAAAATTAATTTGGGACTTACTGGGTTAGACACGTCGAGAACCTGAAATAAAAAGTTGGCGCACTACACATCGCGCTAAGTCACGAGACACTTCCACTAGTTTGTAAATATGGGGTGGACCATTCAGCGACAAACGCTTGAGCGAGATAAGTCTGACAGAACAGGCATCACACATATAATAATAGATATGCGTTTGACAGCAAGGGTAACTTCAGAACAGATGCATACTGTGTCCGAATGCTTGCGAGAATCAGGAACACCTGTGATGGTGGACTCTGTGAAGTAAGTGTGCGACAAGTTGAGAAATTTCGTTGGAGGGCAAGTGTGTCCAGATAGGCAAGGCAATCTAAACCGGAAAGTCCGGGTTGGCCATTGAAGTTAATTCAGTGCCCAATTTGAGATCTGCAATCCTCTTAATAAATCCATCTCTGCTATTATTCCCATCCAGCAGGTAGAGCAGGGGTTCTATCGTTATTTCACAGATGCACCTCTGGGGTCATCCATCGGCAATTGTTTTGACTACTTTCCGATTACCCACCTGCGATTCCACTACTTTCTCCTCGTCTAAGAGGCTGTTGTCTTAAGATCGCAAACAATTGTTCGATGTGAGGTCCGCCAGTTATGCAAAACTCCGCTTGTCTCAGTACCCAACATGTTTCGGCGCCACTGTGCCATCATCAGTAGGTTTTCGTTTTTATTTGTTCTTTACTTTTGGTGTGCATGAATTTTCTGGACCCCTTGTGTGTTAATTACTACAGGTAGCTTGTCTTGTTTTCGTGTGGCAAGTACTTCCATTCTACGCATAATGCTGAGGTGTTGTGATGCACACGTAACTATAACAAGTACTTTTCGCAAATAACGTAGTAAATGACTTCTCACTTCACCGGAACATAGTGTGATTGTGGATTGTTATGTGTTCCAGCCCAGTAAGTGTTCATTTGTTCACCAGGGAGTTCGCCGCCAAATTTGAATTTTGTTTGCATTTTGTCTTTGTGTGAGTGTATGTGTGTGTGTGTGTGTGTGTGTGTGTGCTAAGAAGCGCACAGAAAACACACGCCCACACACACACACACACACACACACACACACACATACACGCATACACAATGATAAAATGCAAACAAAATTCAAATTTGGCGCCGAACTCTCTGGTGAACAAATGAACACTGACTGGGCTGGGCCGAGCGGTTCTAGACGATTAAGTCTGAAACCGCGCGACCGCTATGGTTCGAATCCTGCCTCGGGCATGGATGTGTGTGCTGTCCTTAGGTTAGTTAGGTTTATATAGTTCTAAGTTCTAGGGGACTGATGACCTCAGATGTTAAGTGCTATAGTGCTCAGAGCCATTGGAACCATTTGACTGGGCTGGGACACATAGCAAACCACAATCATACTGTGTTCTGGTAAAGTGCAAAATGTTTTACCACCTAATTTTTGTGAAAAATACTTGTTATAGTTACGTGTGCCTCACAACACCTGAGCCGTATGCGGAGGATGGAAGTACTTGCCACACGAAAAGTAGACAATCTACCTGTAGTAATTAACACACAAGGGATCCAGAAAATTCATGCACATCAAATTTAAAGAATAAATAAAAATGAAAACCCACTGATGATGGCACAATGGTGCCGAAACATTTATGGGTACTGAGAAAAACGGTGTTTTCCATAACTGGCGGGCCTCACATCCAACAATTTTAACTGCAAACACGGCCAATACAAGGAGCTGCAAATCTAAATGATGGCTATCACGCAAACAATTTAGGCTTGTCAAAAGCACCTGCAATATCTATCACGATGGCTATGGCATCGTTGTGTTCTGTGCATTCGACATTTTCCACGGCTTGATTAATTGCATCGTCTACTGATTTTCCTTCTCTAAATCGGAATTTGTGGCTGAGATCCCGAAGAGCCCTAAGAGCCTGTAGGCGTTTGCACAGCAGTTTGGTTCAAATGGCTCTGAGCACTATGCGACTTAACTTCTGAGGTCATCAGTCGCCTAGAACTTAGAACTAATTAAACCTAACTAACTTAAACAAATCACACACATCCATGCCAGAGGCAGGATTCGAACCTGCGACCGTAGCGGTCGCTCGGCTCCAGACTGTAGCGCCTAGAACCGCACGGCCACTCCGGCCGGCCACAGCAGTTTCTCCAGCACCTTAGTCATTGTGTTTATAAGACAAATCGGCGAACACGTTTCCCGGGAGACTGCGTAATTCGGTTCCGCAGTTGTGTGGAGTTAAACGAAACGACGGCAGCCTCTTCAGCCGCCGACGGCAGACACGGGTTGGCCAGCGGGACGCTGCTGCGGAATTCGCGGATATTTCAGCGGCACGGCATTTTTCTTCCGGCCGCGGGCCGAGCTAAGTGCGCCTTTATTTCCGCTCCTTTTTCCAGGCCCTCTTTTACCTCGCCGGCTCGTTCGGCGGATGGTAACGAGCGGGCACCACTGGCCGCCGTCCAGCTGTTATTCCGCAGCTGCTGCTCCGACAAAGCTCCGAGAGGGGAGGCAAAAGATTTCCCCGTGATTACCTTTAATCCGGGCGAGGCGCGCGTGTAATGGGCCGGCATTAGTCGGACTCGAGGCCGGCCGGTGGAGGCGGCGGGGGCGGTGGCGGTGGCGGTGGCGGCGGCTAATCCGCGTAATGGCCAGGACCGACGCAGGCGCTGCGCGGGATGCCGCCGACGCCCATTGTTCCAGCGCGGGGGCTGCGCTGACCATTGTGTGCGGCCCGCAAGAGCGCCGCTGCCTCGTCGGCAGGCCTCCGCCGCCGCCGCCGCCCCCGCCGCCGCCGCGGCGCCGCCTGCAGACAGTTTAGTTGCCGCCACTGGTCACTGTTTATACGTGTCCGGCGTTCCTGCGGGGGCCTCTTGTATTACTGAGAGTGCCGCTGCAGACCCAGTTTCCGCTGCCGGGGGAGGCTCATTTCCATACCTGGAATCGCCGGCGAAAACTCTTCTACCACCGTCTGGCCATCCGACAATATCTACTTCTATACTCCAACATGTGCACTAACGTCACTTGTCCCTTTTCCTTTTCCAGTCGCGAATAGTCCGCGGGAAGAACGACCGCCGGTACACCTTATAACGATATGTTTACGTAATGTGTATACATAAACATACAGTTATAAATGTCCCCGTTCGTAGTCTCTAATTATAACAATATGTTACTTTTGTGCTGTAACATACAGCTATAATCAGCGGTGGAAACATATTTGCGAACGCCGACCGTGTGCGGCTGTTTCTTGTTGGATCGTCTGATCAGTCGGAAGTTGCATTGCAGAGGAGAGTAAATGCCTATTCAAAATATAATTATTTGGGATAGCTCAACATGAATTTCGTAAGGGACCGTAGTTTATCATGCATTTACCACTAGAATATGGCGCGGAGAAAATATTTCGCCGCATGCAACTTCCGTCCGAACTCGACGAAAGAATTCGTGACTGTGAACTCTCTATTTGGCAGAAACATATAGAAAATTAAATAATTTCATGAAGAAGTGCGACATAGATTCTATAGTAAATGAATAGTCCATACACCAGTTCCATTTAACACTGAATTTATGGCAAGTAATAGACAAACTTACACTGCAATGACGGATTTAACATGGCTGCCGTTTTGACTGGCACTTCTCTTAATGAAAACAATTCCTCTGACGTTTTCACATACACGTCGCACAATAAATCTACTGCTAGGCACTTTTAGTATTACACATTTACTTTACACTAGAACAATATTAATTTTAACAATAATAATACGGCGGCAAGACATGCGCGTCCGACACAAGTTACAGGAGACAAGAGAAGAATGAGTAACTGTTCATCGAGAATATCTCATACCTCAAAAAAAAAAAAAAAAAAAAAATGTGTAAAAGTGTTCTTCTTCTGTCCGTTTTTCGCGCCGCGGTTTTCAAAGTCAATTACTCACTGCATCTCTGACGGCACTTCGACAATAAACAAGTTACGTCACAGGTCGTTCACCTTTTACATTCTCGCAACATTATTTGCTAACTGTAGCTGTTGCCGAGCGACTGCTCGATTAGTGAATGATTTAAAATGATAAGGCAATCACATAATGTTACAACCTTTGCATCGGATCAAATCTAGTTTTATCTTCCTACTCTTTCCTCGTGATACACGCAGGAATATATTTACAACCGCACAGTCCTTCTGACGTTAACTGCGTTAGATATGAAAATATTACCTGTTGATGAAAGACGAAAATTTGTGCCGGACTTGGCCTTCAAATCGGATGTCCCATTTGTCGCGAATGTATTGCGAATACATAGAAAGAAGGATCATTCATTGTATGATTATATGACAGCGGAAGAAACACTTGTAGCAGTTACTTCTGTAAAATATCTGGGAGTATGCGTGCGGAACGATTTGAAGTGGAATGATCATACAAAATTAATTGTTGGTAAGGCGGGCAACAGGTTGAAATTCATTGGGAGAGTCCTTAGAAAATGTAGTCCATCAAGAAAGGAGGTAGCTTACAAAACACTCATTTGACCTATACTTGAATATTGCTCGTCAGTATGGGATTCGTACCAGGTCGGGTTGACGGAGGAGATAGAGAAGATCCAAAGAAGAGCGGCGCGTTTCGTCACAGGGTTATTTGGTAAGCATGACAGCGTTAGGGAGATGTTTAGCAAACTCAAGTGGCAGACTCCGCAAGAGATGCACTCTGCATCGCGGTGTAGCCTGCTGTCCAGGTTTCGAGAGGGTGCGTTTCTGGATGAGGTATCGAATATATTGCTTCCCCCTACTTATACCTCCTGAGGAGATCACGAATGTAAAATTAGAGAGATTCGAGCGGACACGGAGGCTTTCCGGTAGTCGTTCTTACCGCGAGCCATACGCGACTGGAACTGGAAAGGGTGGCTTGCGGAGTATAAATGTAGATGTAGATGAAGAGCTCACCTTAACCACTTCTGCTATCTGAGCACGCTTCCAGCACCGACACAGACTTCCAAATGTCACACTGCGTACGACACCATTAGATGTTGTCTTCATACCTCGCTGAGCCGTGGTGCGCCTTTTCTGCCACGCCAGCTCTTTGGCAGTACTATCGATTACCCGACTGCACTACGATCTTTCCACTGTTGCGATCTGGCGGCAGGTATTTGCGGTAGGGGAGTTGGTCGTGGGACTCTGTACGAGGCGCTAGGACGTGCTTCAGGGACGAAGGAGCAAAACACGCGGGCTCGGCCAGCAGCGGCGCGGCCGTTCTACCTTGCAGGACGGTCGCGAGGTAGTGGTGCACCTACCTAATGTCAACTCCGGGCGCTGCTCGTCGCCTTGCCTTGGTACCTGTTTTCTCGAAAATACCGTTTCGTCGAGACCATCTCGAACAAAGCGTTCCATTAGCGTTGTAAGTGGTTTGGTGCCTTCGTTTCGTGGAACCATTTGCGTTGTAGCGACTGTCACATGTGGGTTGGTTGGTTGGTCTAGTGCTGTGTTGATGAAGTAAGAGCAGCCGGCAAGGTGTGTGACCAGAAGGGCACCAGCAGTCAGTACTTCCTTTAAGGAAATCAGCGTCCCCGAAAGATGTAGTGACTGTAAGCTACTGAAGATATTAATTCATAATCTAGTAGGCTGGCCGGAATGGCCGAGCGGTTCTAGGCGCTACAGTCTGGAACCGCGCGATCGCTACGGTCGCAGGTTCAAATCCTGCCTCGGACATGGATGTGTGTGATGTCTTTAGGTTAGTTAGGTTTAAGTAGTTCTACGTTCTAGGGGACTGGTGATGGTTCAAATGGCTCTGAGCACTATGGGACTTAACTTCTGAGGTCGTAAGTCCCCTAGAGCTTAGAATTACTTAACGTAACTAACCGAAGGACATCACACACATCCATGCCCGAGGCTGGATTCGAACCTGCGACCGTAGTGCGGGACTGATGACCTCAGAAGTTAAGTCCCATAGTGCTCAGAGCCATTTGAACCATAGTCTAGTAGTAATTTTCTGCATACCAACTTTTCACTATTGCTAGTAAATTGCATACCTATGCAAGGAAATTAAAGTGCACAAAACCTAGTTTGTGCTGAAGTTGTGCATTTGAATAACGTAATATTATCTTGAAATTATTTCCATTTCATCTCTGTACACATTGTCGGCCTTATTGATATGTGCAAACACTAATTGCCTATGAGAGTGTAAAAATCTGATATTTTAGACGAAAATTATTATTTATTGGTTCTTAACTTATATAAATTGATGTTTTCTTGGTGTTTGCCGTGTCTTCTGTGGTCTGTTTGTGTTTCAGTTTCTCTGCGAGTTGGGGTGAGTGGGTGCAGGGCCACTTCCCACTTCGGTTCACAGAAGCTGTGACGTGCCATCAAATGGGAAGTGACTCCCGGTTGGGGCCCGGTGCCTATGTGTTGTTTGGACGGCTGATCTGCTGCTTCCGGCATTTTAAGTTAAGTCACTTTTTGTCCAGGCCAGCCTGGCGTCACTACCCATATAATTGTATAATTAAAAAAAATTTAAATTTCCTTGCCAATGAATTATATTAACTGTAACTTCTTGCTTGTGTTATTGCTCTCTCTCTCTCTCTCTCTCTCTCTCTCTCTCTCTCTCTATATATATATATATATATATATATATATATATATATATATATATTTGGTGCCACATTCCACATTTCTTTAAATCACTCTGATGTAATTTACTTTTCGTTAAGTAATTGTGATTTCCTGCTTGCTTAAGAAGTAAGCTGTCATTTTTCGATATTGTCTTGATGATGGCCACATGTTGATTGTATGTCAGTTATCTGATTAATGTGGTCTAAAATAAATTGTTAATTTATTTCTTGAATTGCTAGTTGTTGTGTTTAAGGATTGACATTATAGAGGCCTTGACCTTCCATCCCAAGTGTACCCCTCATCCCCACTTCCTAAGCTACACTCGCCAGTGTCTGTTTCATCATTCTTATAAATAACTGTTTGCCGACCGGCATAATGACGATCCTAATACTAACGTTGAATAGGTTTGTACATTGATGGGACTGCAAATAAAGTTGCATGCAATGGGGTTGTAGACAGTGTGACATACGCAAGACTGGGTCAGTCCTGGAAGCGTGCTCGGATATCCGTAGTGCTGAAGATGACTGCTCGTGACAAGCAGGAATTCGTACACCACGCCGGCACAAATTTTCATGTGTCACCAATAAATAATATCCTCAGCCCCGATACAGCGAATGTCAGAAAACTTTCGCAGTTGCAAGTAAATTTCATTAATTTAGTACAGTAGCAATGTCGCCATTAATCTCGATCTCTTCAGACAGTGTTAAAAATAAATAAGTTCGCAGGAGGAAGGAATACATTGATTAACTCTTCTAGAATAGAAACCTACGCTCTCGGAATTTTAACAGTAAACCACACTCTACTGCAAGAAGCCTCTAATGGAGCGGCTGCCATTGAAGTTGGCTGATGATCCCTGCGACGCGTTTGCGCTACTCAGGCAACCCGTAATGCTGCTCTTTTTTTTCTATTTCCTCTATGAAACCTATCTTTTTTTATCTTTTTTTTTCGTCAGTCTTCTGACGGGTTTGATGCGGCGGCCCGCCACGGTTTACTCTCCTATGCCAAACTCTTCGTCTCAGAATAGCACTAGAGCAACCTACGTCCTCAATTATTTGCTGGATGTCTTCCTCTACAGTTTTGTGCACTATACCGCTTCTTCTAGTACCATGGAAGTCATTCCCTCATGTCATATCATCCTGTCCCTTCTTCTTATCAGTGTTATCCACATCTTCCTTTCCTCTCCGATTCTACACAGAACCTTCACATTCCTTACCTTATCCGTTCACCTAATTTTCAACATTCGTCTGTAGCACCACATCTCAAATGCTTCGATTCTCTTCTGTTCCGGTTTTCCCACAGTCCATGTTTCGCTACCATACAATGCTGTACTCGAGACGTACATTCTCATAAATATCTTCCTCAAATTTAGGCCAATATTTGACATTAGTAGACTTCTCTTGACCAAGAATGCCCTATTTACCACTGCTAGTCCACTTTTGATGTCCTCCATCATTGCTTCCTTGATGTACAGATTGAACAGTAGGGGCGAAAGACTACATCTTTATATTAAACCCTTTTTAATTCGAGCACTTCGGTCTTGGTCGTTCACTCATATGATTCCCTCTTGGCTATTGTACATATTGTATAGACCCGTCTCTCCCTATAGCTTACCCCTACTTTTCTCAGAATTTCGAACATCTTGCACCATTTTACACTCTCAAACGCCTTTTTGAGATCGACAAATCCTATGAACGTGTCTTTATTTTGCTTTAGTCTTGCTTCTATTACTAACCGCAACGTCAGAATTGTCTCTTTCGTGCCCTTATCTTTCCTAACGCCAAACTTATCGTCATCAAGGGCATCCTCAATTATCTTTTTCATTCGTCTGTATATTATTGTTTACAGGAATTTGGATGCATGGGTTGTTAAGCTGGTTGTGCTATAATTCTTGCACTTGTCAGCTCTTGCCGTCTTCGGAATTGTGTGAATGATGTTTTTCCGAAAGTCAGATGGTATGGCGCCAGACTCACATTCTACACATCAATGTGAATAGTCGTTTTGTTGCCACTTCCCCCAACGACTTTAGAAATTCTGATGGAATGTTACCTATCCCTTCTGCCTTATTTGATCTTAAGTCCCCTAAAGCTCTTTTAAATTCTGATTCTAATACCGGGTTCTATCTCTTCTAAATCGAAAAATGGTTCAAATGGCTCTGAGCACTATGAAACTTAACATCTGAGGTCAACAGTCCCATAGAACTTAGAACTACTTAAACCTAACTAACCTAAGGACATCACACACATCCATGCCCGAGGCAGGATTCGAACCTGCGACCGTAGCGGTCGCGCGGTTCCAGACTGAAGCGCCTAGAACCGCACGGCCTCACCGGAAGGCCTTCTAAACCGACTCCTGTTTCTTCTTCTATCACATCAGACAAATTTTCCCCCTCATAGAGGCTTTCAATGTATTCTTCCACCTTCCCGTATCACCCGGCCTTTTCAAGTATACCTCCTCCTCTTGTGATTCCTCAACAGAGTAGGTATTCGCTATTACTAGCTGTAGTTTCTTACAGAACTCAATTAATCTTTCTTCTGTCTGGTTCCTGGTCCCAAGCCCGTATTCTCCTGTAACCTTCTACTCCTTCCCCTACAACTGCATTCCAGTCCCCCATGACTATTAGATTTTCATCTCTCATTACATACTGTATTACCCTTACAATACCCTCACATAATTTCACTCTCTCTTCATCTTCAGTTTGCGACGTCAGCATGTATACCTGAAATATTGTTGTCGGTGTTGGTTTGCTGTCGATTCTGATAAGAATAACCCTATCACTGAACTGTTCACAGTAACACACTCTCTGCCCTACTTTGCTATTCATAAGGAATCCTACTCCCATTACAGCATTTTCTGCTTCTGTTGATATTACCCTATATTCATCTGACCAGAAATCCCTGTCTTCTTTCCATTTCACTTCACTGACCCCTACCATATCTAGATTGAGGCTTTGCATTTCCCAACCACGTTCAGGCTTCTGATATTCCACGCCCCGACTCGAAGAATGTTATTATTTCGTTGATTATTCAATTTTTTTGTCATGGTAACCTCCCCCTTGGCAGTCCCCTCCCAGTGATCCGACTGGGGGACTATTCCGGAAACGTTGGTCCAAAGAGATTTCTCTAAGCCACGTCCTTTGTCGGCGCACTATATTTCCTAAGGTTCTTCCTACGAATCTTAGTCAGGCGTCTGCTTTTCCTGCGATTAGTTTTACGCGGTCGTTCCAGTTCATATCGCTCTCTACGCATTCGCGTAGATGTTTTGTGAAAGTAACTGCTTACAGTGATTGTTCTTCAATCGTGTCATCATAGGGTATTGATTTTGTTGTCTATGTATATGCATTACATTAATTTGTTTACGCTGAAGGTCAGTTGACATAACATGCTCCAAACGTCGACCCTCTACAGGTCTTACACATTTCACCATGATTTCACTGAACAATTTCCATCGTATTAGAGGGAACTGTATGCCAGTCGATGATCACAGAAGTTTACTCGGACTATCACTTTTAATATACCTGTGTCTTTTAGAATGTTAACTAGAATTATTTTGTTACGACAATGCCTCCGACCCAATTGCACAGGATGGGGGCAAATCAAAGTGGCCCAGACGAATGGCTACGATTGGACCCGAATTTGTACCAGCGTTAACGGAGGAGGAAAACACAGTTACTTCCAGCAGGATGGAGCAACTGTCCATACAATCTGTCGAACCTTGGAGCACGTTCACACAGTCTTCACGCCCAGAGAGTTGTTAGCAGAGGTCTGGTCGCGACCTTAGCTGGCCACCCAGGTCACCTGATTTATCTGTGTACGATTACTTTGCATGGAGAGCGACAACCCTCATAGTCCTCAAGAACTGCAGCAGAACATTTCGGATAAGACTGCAGCAATTCCAGCTGTCCAGCTTAAATCTGCCTTCAGCAACTTGCTGACCAGGGTTCATAAGTGCCAAGAGATGAATAGTGGTCACTTTTAACATCTGATATAGTTAGGTTAGCACTGTATTTCATGTCCTCTGCTGTTTTTATTTGTACTTAGGAAGATTGTTCTCTGGGCCACTTTTATTTGCCCATCCTGTACATTTCATTCTTTAATAAGTTACTGTTTCATTGTTATGATGTTGCATACGTTAAGACTTCACTAACGAGCTACACGGCCATCTAATTGAACGAGAGTGCTCAGCCCCTGCACCAAAGCTTCCGCTTGTACTTTAAATGTGAACATTTTAGGTTAGCAATAAACATTGTAACAATGAGTCGACAAGCACCTTCCCTTATTTCACAACCAAAGATACACAAAAATGGAGCCCCCATGAGGCCTATAGTGAACTGTAGGAATAGCCCAACATTCAGACTCAACAAAAGCACAAAAAAATCCCTTCAACTCACCTGCTTGATTTCACACATTCACACAATTATTTTAAGTTTAACAATAAAATCTACAAACAGATGGTCTGGCTGTCGGCTCAAATCATTCCGGATTGCTATCAGAAGTCTAATAATTAACAGCCTCAGTTGCATTGTTTGCCTAGAATTTACCTAGGTTTCAGTCGGGATAATCCATCCTACATAATAACAGTAACTATTGTCTTTCCATAGTGGACATCGTCAAGCTAAAACTACAAATCCATAAATTATAGTCAGACTATAAAACTTACAGTCTTGTTGTTGTGATCTTCAGTCCGAAGACTGGTTTGATGGAACTCTCCCTCCTGTGCAAGCCTCTTCGTCTCCGAATAACTACTGCAACCTACACCTTTCTGAATCTGCTTAGTGTTTTCATCTCTTGGTCTCCCTCTACGATTCTTGCCCTCCACGCTTCCTTCCAATACCAAATTGGTGGTAACTTGATTCCTCAGACCGTATCCTACCAACCGATGCCTCCTTCTACCCAAGCTGTGCCACAAATTCCTCTTCTCCCCAGTTCTATTCAGTAACTTCTCATTAGTTATGTGACCTACCCATGTAAGCTTCAGCGTTCTACTGTTGCACCACATTTCTGAAGTGTTTATTTTTTTATTGTCTATACTAGTTACCGTTCATGTTTCACTTCCATACATGGCTACACTCCATAAACTACTTTCTGAAAAGATTAAAAAATCGGTTCAAATGGCTCTGAGCACTATGGGACTTAACATCTATGGTCATCAGTCCCCTAGAACTTAGAACTACTTAAACCTAACTAACCTAAGGACATCACACAACACCCAGTCATCACCGGGGAAGAGATTCATGGACCACGACCTTACATCCCGGAAGGTTTACAAGAAGATATGTCATCCGGTCGTGAAAGCCTTCATACTATGAGCAGAGAAAATCCCTGGCCCCGCCGGGAATCGAACCCGGGTACCCGGGCGCGGGAAGCGAGAACGCTACCGCACGACCACGAGCTGCGGACATTTCTGAAAAGACTTCCTGACACTTAAATCTATACTCGATGTTAACAAATTTCTCTTCATCACGAACAATTCCCTTACCATACCCAGTCTACATTTTATACCCTCTCTGCTTCGACAGTCATCAGTTATTTTGCTTCCCAGATAGCAAACTCATTTACTAATTTAAAAGTCTCATTTCCTAATCTAATTTAATCAGCATCACCTGATTTAATTTGACTACATTCCATTGTCCTCGTTCTGCTTTTGTTAGTGTTTATCTTATATCCTCCTTTCAAGACACTGTCCATTCTTTTCAGCTGCTGTTCCAGGTCCTCAACGTCGTCAGCAAACCTCAAAGTTTTTAGTAGGAATTAAAATCCATGGAGAAGAAATAAATTATCCATGGATTTTAATTCCTACTAAAAAAATTTCTTTTGTTTCTTTTACTGCTTACTCAATCCACAGATTGAGTAGCACCGGGAATAGGCTGCAACCCTGTCTCACTCCCTTCTCCCTGCTTCCCTTTCGTAGCCCTAGACTCTTATAACTGCCATCTGGTTTCTGTGCAAATTGTAAATAGCCTTTCGCTCCCTGTATTTTACTCCTGCCACCTTCACAATTTGAAACAGTGTATTCCAGTATATGACTGCGTATTATAATGGTCGCGCAATCGTTGATATTCCTATATTCGCACTGTATTACTCCAGTATACGAAACTTGTTAGCACTTGATGTAGAGAATTGGGTTGGCGCCATTAAATTGTATTGTAGTAGTTGCTGCTGCTGCTGGCTGGTTCACTGCTGTACCTTGATGTTAATGTTGGCTCTATATGTATTCGCCTAGGGGTAAAAAGATGAGGTCCCATGTTGTTGATGTGCTTATTGATAAATAATGCAAGACAGCATAAGAGAACTTCAACTATTTTATTGGCATTGTAGCCATCTTAACTCCGCTGACCACCCAAAGACATTGTCACAGTACAGAGTAACACTTATTTTACAACATCTTTGCATTGTTTTTCCACATAAGACAATAACATAACACACTTTACAAAAGTTCTGTCAAGACGGACCTGACGAGGCTTCTTGCTGCTTTTGTTTATGACCGTGTCAAAGAACTACTAAGAAGACAGGCATCCATCTGTTATCATAATACGTGCAAAAAAGTTATTACTTTACATCGAGTGACATAATTTAACAAGTCATTAAAATGACAGACAGATTTGTCAACTTGTCAGAACAATTCTTTGTTACAAAAAGGCCGTTTTTCAAAGGTACATCTATTGAATTCTCTCATTTGCGTACATAAGTAAATAACGTGAATTATTAAAAATTACAGTGGTTCTCGTTTAAAATAGATGTGTTTACGTGAATAGTGAGTGAAAACAGTCCTAGTGATTAAATAGGTTTCACTGGGTAATTTTTATTTAAGGAGATCCAAAATACGCAAGCTGACCAATATTATTCGTATTTCATATTAATTATTTCAGTTGAATATAGTGTTTTTACATAATGACATCTGCTGTATCAGTGTTCAAGTGATGTTAACTTTTGTGTGGGTCAGTTATTAATTATATTTTAATGGGTTGACTGTTTATGTGGACATCAATCATTGCTAACATACACAATTACTTTTCTATCATCATAATTGCTAGTTAAACTGGTTGATTGAGGAGGGACTCGCATACTTCGTTATAATAAAGCCTTTAATAGGTTTCGTTAAAGTATGCAACCTAAAAACTTTAAAAATGCACGAAAATTAGTGTTTAAACCCACAAGGAAACAACTTAATCGATTATGCGAAGATGGTGCTACAGGCACAGACTGTCTGATGCTTGCACGCGAAACCGAGTCAAACAACAGTCAGAGCAAATAAATTTGTAGCTGCACAAGCAAAAACAGGTGCTAACTGCGAGCTTTTTCGAACAAGACCAGCCAGATACACAAACAGATTAAACACGTGCGTTTAAATCAAAGACCAAAACACAAAAGAGGGTGCTTCGTAAGTCTAAATGACCACGACCGATACTCGACGCATAGGTTCGTAAAGCCGCCAATTAAGAACAAATTAAACACAGGCTGTGGCGCATTTACACTCGTCAGCACATCTAACCAACACTCGCACCCCGTATCACGTCTAAGTGCCTAAGTCCAACAGTCACTTCCAGTAATCAACAACCAGGCCAAAAACCTTTCCAGCAATAGATGCCGGTGGCGCAAGCACACCTTAATGCAAACTTTCCGAAAATCACTTAGTAAATTGTTCTCTACTGCAGCAATTCCAGGACATCCTACACGGTTTTGAGTAGGATCTCGGTGTCGCTCGCGTCAGCGACCAGAACATAGCACCTCAGGACAGGGGGAACCCGTTACTCTCACGCTGGCGGTCTGCAGTTGCATGGTATGTTGCTGGTGTGGCCTCAGTCGCCTGCAGTCGGTATTGGAATAGTTCGGTGTTCGCTACCGAAGCCCGGAATACCCACCTCTCGCATCGGTGATCTTCAGCAAAACTCGGGGGTTGTTGTTGTTGGGTTGTTTTTGGGGAAGGAGACCAGACAGCGAGGTCATCGGTCTCATCGGATTAGGGAAGGATGGGGATGGAAGACGGCCGTGCCCTCTCAGAGGAAGCATCCCGGCATTTGCCTGGAGTGATTTAGGGAAATCACGGAAAACCTAAATCAGGATGGCCGGACGCGGGATTGAACCGTCGTCCTCCCGAATGCGAGTCCAGTGTCTAACCACTGCGCCACCTCGCTCGGTAGCAAAACTCGGATATATGCCGCGCACTCCGTCAGAATGGGCGGCAGCTAAACCTTAGTTACGTACATAGTCAAAGATATACAGGTCAGCCAATCAGTGCTGAGTTCTAGTGTTAGAGAGAAGTGCGCTGCACAGCAGCATCTAGCACTGGGGTTTTGTTGTCATTATTCCGTAAGACAATCTTCTCTTCTAGAGAAAAGCCTGCTCGGCTGGGGAAGTTCCAGAAACCAGAAATTAAGTAAGGAGTAAAATATCCATACGTTATGACACCAAAAATACAAGTATTCGATACAACCAGACGAAGTGGTGTATGACCACAGCCAGACGTTTTATGTGCGCGGCCGGCCCATACTGTTTTTGCTTGATGACGTTCTAGCGTCCATAGCAAAGCTTTCACTGGTGCATTAGAAAACAGTGCACAATGCGAGTTGTCAGTAGAACACTAAGAAACGGTGACCTGTGAACACTCACCCCAACAGGTAAAAGTCCATTTTACAGCTAGGCCCTTCCGTCAAAGCGCTTTTAGCAGAGGGCATTATACCTTGCCCAGTGAGTTCTCAGAAGGCAGTGGAAGGAGCACTCATTTGGAACAGATCGATATTTGCCTGCCACTCCCGAAAGCAGCCCAACTATTCACACGCCTTTCCTGTTTTTCACCGCTTGGTGAAAACGCGTTGCGACGAACAGACACTAAGATCCGGTAGTAAGGGAGACTTTTTTCCACCCACGGACAAGAAAGAAATGCTTTACAAATTGTTAAAAACAGCTAGAGTGGGAGAGCAGAAACTGTTTTCTGAATTTTTTTGTATAAAAAGACGGTGTGTAGGTGGAATAAAGAGGCGAGTCGATGATATTGGCTCACTAGTCCGAAATTCTCGGAACAGCGCAGGTAAAAAGCAGGCCGGCTGGAAAATGACTTTTACACGCTTTTTCGTCACAGCTGGGCAAACCTTTTCTCATTAGTGAGCGATTTTTAGACACGAACTCCGAGCAGAGAACGCACAGCAGACGAATTCTAACTTCACTTAGCGGCGTAGAGACGAAAAAGACACTTGCAGAAATTTTTGATGCTGGTGAGGCAGTGTGAATTGGCAGAAGAGTCCCACTATCATACATCTTCACCATTCACGATCTGTTTGCCTACACACAAAAATTATTTTAATAAAGAATAACGGCGTTGGCTGGTTAGGACGGCACGAATTTAGGGATTTTCAGTAAATACGCGTAGACTCATCAATGATCAGGTGGACAGGCATAGTTGCAAGTAATTTCATTTCTCTTTCTTGTACTTTCGCACAGTCACTGCCATTCCACCACTTTTATGTCAAGCCGTATTAATATGTGAGGAAGTTGATTACCACCGACCCCATTTCCTCGTCAGACAAATTTGCCGAACTTATGAGCGCTTATTACACAATGCCGGTAAAAGTACACACTCTGAAGGGGTTACGGCGTAAAGTCAAGTGCTAGCACGCCAGTCGGGAACGACAGAGAAGAGATGGCTGTAAGAAGAAGTCAGCCAATAGCACGTTGATCGACCCCTCTCCAGGAAGACAACGCGACAGCAGCGGCTCCGATGCGAAGAGGACATAAGCGCCGCGCCCGATTGGTCGTGGCCCAGTTGAAGCTTCAAGATAAGCGAGCTCTACAACAGCATCGACACTATTTTGCTTGCAAAATGTATGTAATATGGAATTGGGAATTCTTTATACTGAAAAAAATTGTCTATTTTGCATGTCGCCCTTTGCTTGCCTCACATCAGTGTAATTCGCAAAATTAAGTATCTTTTCCTCTTGTAATTAAACTCATTAATACAATTTGTTTGAATGTTGTCAAGCGATCCGAGAATGCAAGTTTCCTGTGTTGTTGTTGTGGTTTTCAGTCCAGAGACTGGTTTGATGCAGCTCTCCATGCTTGTGACGGTACGTCACATAAATGGACATTTGGAGTAAAGGAAAAAAAAAGGTTTTTGCTTGTGTCACGTGTGAATTATAAATTATTTCAAGACTGTGTACGTGCGCAAGATACATAAGAAAGATTAAGAAAAGTTAAATAATATCACCAAAAATCACAAACAGCTATGTGACAAAAATAAAAGAACATTCTTTTTATCTGTGTAATGAAAATTAACATGACCAGAGACTATTGCTTTATTGAAAGCGCTGATGTTTTTGTTTCGTCTAGAGGTAGGCCACCATTGTAGATCTGTCTGATAATTAACGTCACTTTTATCCGTATTTTAGCAAAATATAATAGAAATTCTTATTAGAAAGTGTGTATTATTGACTTAGTTGTCACCTCTGATGATCGGAACCATTAATTCTCCTTAACCATGTTTTTACAGAACTTCGTAGTGCAGGGAACTCACCTCCCCTAGCAAGATTTAGTCGGCTATTACGCTGAATGTATTATTTAAGTAAAATTTCATGTCATAATATTAAATGTAAATGCGAGAGATTTCTCAATTTTGATCTCTCATTAACTTCAAAGTTCAAAAACGGAGTGATAAATTTCATTTTCTAAAATCCACACTACTGAATGAGTTCAGCATGTTTCATTTTGGCCGCATAACGGCAGATGAAATTCTCTCCAGTTTTGCCTTGCAAATAATGAACAAGAAATATTGAAAATCATTACATTCCGCAATATCTCAGTTGATCTTTATGTAGTTTGGTATATAGATAACCAGCAGCCCCTGAGACCCATATTAATAATTACAGTTTGCGTAAGAATACGGATATTTTCTTTCCTAAATAGCAGCGCTCACGCAAAATATTTATTAGAAGGTGATGAGTCGCGCGTTGTGTTTAAAAAATATTATACCGTACGTACTTCGGGGAAGCCGATGTCCGTGTGAGTGTTATCGCGGTTTAAGTTAATAGCCCACAATATCTAAAGCCACCCCAACCAAAATCATAAAATATATAATTATAAAATTAAAAATATGTAATTATCTCGTGATAAGGTAGTCACATACATATACACTTATACCGTGATATCCTGAGTGAGCTTCACCATCCCCGAGTAACTACTGCAACCTACACCGTTCTGAATCTTCTTAGTGTATTCATCTCTTGGTCTCCCTCTACGATTTTTACCCTCCCCGCTTCCCTCCATCACTAAATTGGTGATACCTTGATGCGGAAGAACGTGTCCTACTAAACGATCCCTTCTTCTAGTCAAATTGTGCCACAAATTCCTCTTCTCCCCGATTCTATTCAGTACCTACTCATTAGTTACGTGATCTACCCATCTAATCTTCAGCATTCTTCTGTAGCACCACATTTCGAAAGCTTCTATTCTCTTCTTGTCTAAATTATTTATTGTCCATGTTTCACATCCATACATGGCTACACTCCATAGAAATACTTTTAGAAAAGACTTCCTGACACTTAAATCTATACCCGATATTAACAAATTTCTCTTCTTCTGAAACGCTTTTCTTGCCATTGCTATTCTGCATTTTATATCCTCTCTACTTCGACAATCATCAGTTATTTTGCTGCCCAAGTAGCATAACTCACCTACTACTTTAAGTGTCTCATTTCCTAATCTAATTCCCTTAGCATCACCTGATTCAATTACACTACATTCCATTATCCTCGTTTTGCTTTTTTTGATGTTCATCTTATACCTGCCTTTCAAGACGCTGTCCATTCCGTTAAACTGCTCTTAAAGGGCCTTTGAAAGTTTCCTATACATCCCACATATGACGACGAGCAGGGAGGCATAATAATTGACGACTAGGCTGGATTTAACAGATGGAATATGTTCAATGGCATCTGCGTATAATATGTGCTTACTCAGGGATTGTAGTGTTACTTATTTATTGGTGATCAGTTGGTGCTCTGGCAGCCTGCCTGTGCACATTCTGTTTTGACTCTGCAGGCAGTAACAGTGCTGGGTTTAGAGGTGAACAGTGTCTGCCACTTTCACTCTGCGGTATAACTATGCCGCATCAGAGAATACACACGCCAGTTGAAGTAATTCACCCATTTGGACAGTATTGCTTTGTTGAAGCATGGACGAATGTATTGGTTGCCTGCATGTTTTGGGCGCAATGTATCATAGTGTAGACCATGTACGGGCAGTCTGCGTAGTACAGTCACATCTTCGTATCGACACATTGTGATGGTGACCGTGGCCTTCTGGACATCACACAGGGAAGAAATCTGGGTATATGTTGGCCCTTATGTGTCACCAAGGACAACTGAGAACCTTCTGCTTGCAGGAGGACTAAGATCATGTGCGCCTCTCGCCAGGCTGCCATTGACACCATGAAATCCTCAAGCATGGCTACTCTGGTGTCGTGAAAGGGACAGCAGGAGGGTGGTATGGCACTCTGTTGTCTTCAGTGATGAGAGTATGTTCTGTATGTAAGGGAGTGCTGGGCATACACATGTATGGCGTCGCCACGGTGAGCTGCCTATTCCCGAGGGCATTCGCCGACGACTCAGGTCCGACCGCAAGCTTCATGGTGTGTGGGCCGTCGGTTACAACTCGCCGTCACATTTGCTGTTCCTGCAAAGTAAATTAACCAGTGCCCGATACATTTCACAGGCCGTGTTACTGCCATTTCTTCGATAGGAAACTGATATGATTTTCCAGTAGGACATTGAACATATTGCTGTTACGACACAATGTGCTCTTCACAGGATACAACAACTGTCCTGGCCTTCAAGATCACCCGATGAATACGTATGGGACATGGCGAAGGGAGAGTTTATGCATTTTCCAGAACCCGCAAGGACCACAGCCGAATTGAACAGAAGGTTTGAGGTTCTTGGGGCAATCTGTCGCAGGTTATCATTCGACAACCTTATGATCGTTTGCATATGCGAATACGATCCTATGTTGCCAGCAGAGGTTCATGACTGTATTACTGATGCTACTGCTTGAGTACCTTTTACTGTGACATGTATGTTTCTTTTCGTCTGAATTTGATATCGTGTACACCTACACTCCTGGAAATTGAAATAAGAACACCGTGAATTCATTGTCCCAGGAAGGGGAAACTTTATTGACACATTCCTGGGGTCAGATACATCACATGATCACACTGACAGAACCACAGGCACATAGACACAGGCAATAGAGCACGCACAATGTCGGCACTAGTACAGTGTATATCCACCTTTCACAGCAATGCAGGCTGCTATTCTCCCATGGAGACGATCGTGGAGATGCTGGATGTAGTCCTGTGGAACGGCTTGCCATGCCATTTCCACCTGGCGCCTCAGTTGGACCAGCGTTCGTGCTGGACGTGAAGACCGCGTGAGACGACGCTTCATCCAGTCCCAAACATGCTCAATGGGGGACAGATCCGGAGATCTTGCTGGCCAGGGTAGTTGACTTACACCTTCTAGAGCACGTTGGGTAGCACGGGATACATGCGGACGTGCATTGTCCTGTTGGAACAGCAAGTTCCCTTGCCGGTCTAGGAATGGTAGAACGATGGGTTCGATGACGGTTTGGATGTACCGTGCACTATTCAGTGTCCCCTCGACGATCACCAGTGGTGTACGGCCAATGTAGGAGATCGCTCCCCACACCATGATGCCGGGTGTTGGCCCTGTGTGCCTCGGTCGTATGCAGTCCTGATTGTGGCGCTCACCTGCACGGCGCCAAACACGCATACGACCATCATTGGCACCAAGGCAGAAGCGACTCCCATCGCTGAAGACGACACGTCTCCATTCGTCCCTCCATTCACGCCTGTCGCGACACCACTGGAGGCGGGCTGCACGATGTTGGGGCGTGAGCGGAAGACGGCCTAATGGTGTGCGGGACCGTAGCCCAGCTTCATGGAGACGGTTGCGAATGGTCCTCGCCGATACCCCAGGAGCAACAGTGTCCCTTATTTGCTGCGAAGTGGCGGTGCGGTCCCCTACGGCACTGCGTAGGATCCTACGGTCTTGGCGTGCATCCGTGCGTCGCTGCGGTCCAGTCCCAGGTCGACGGGCATGTGCACCTTCCGCCGACCACTGGCGACAACATCGATGTACTGTGGAGACCTCACGCCCCACGTGTTGAGCAATTCGGCGGTACGTCCACCCGGCCTCCCGCATGCCCACTATACGCCCTCGCTCAAAGTCCATCAACTGCACATACGGTTCACGTCCACGCTGTCACGGCATGCTACCAGTGTTAAAGACTGCGATGGAGCTCCGTATGCCACGGCAAACTGGCTGACACTGACGGCGGCGGTGCACAAATGCTGCGCAGCTAGCGCCATTCGACGGCCAACACCGCGGTTCCTGGTGTGTCTGCTGTGCCGTGCGTGTGATCATTGCTTGTACAGCCCTCTCGCAGTGTCCGGAGCAAGTATGGTGGGTCTGACACACCGGTGTCAATGTGTTCTTTTTTCCATTTCCAGGAGTGTATAATGGTGAACACCCGTTACATCACCTGTCAATAAAATGACCTTTCCTTTAGCGTGTTGCCTTTTTTTCCAGAGGTGTAGTTCAATTTCATGTTTTCTTTAGATGTTCTGTGTCGTATGCTCAACTAAATTCTATGTAATTTCCTTATTAATGTGTTCACACTGGACATTATGCGGCAAAAACTGGGTTAACTATAGTCAAGCTTTTGATTTCATAGTTAGTAAATTCCTTTTCTATTCAGTTCATTAATACTAAATTATGTGATTATCAAGGCCCGAGGGCCGTTTCTTTTTAATAGCGTCAATTGACTATCCAAGTTTCTGGACGAGCGATCTGTCTCTCAAGAGCATAACTGCTGCAGACTATTACACCACTCCCGAAGGAAAGGGTCAGCTTGATTGACACTTCCCAAGTTGAACGTTGCAGTTCCCTCGGTCCTTTGCTGTTTCTTCAGAGGCCACCATTAGGCACTGGATGTAATGTCAGTCGTTGGCTCCTGAAGCCCACGTAGTGTATTTATCTCCGTACAGTCTTGGAAGAAATGGTTTCCTAACGCTCAACGCTCGAATCGGCGGCGACCCGACTCACAGCAGACCACTGTCCGCCTCGTATGGCTCATCGGAGAAGACGAGACGTCCGTTTGTCTAATACGTGTGATCGTCATGTGGTGTCTGGAAAAACTGTCTCTTCGTAACTGAAAATCCATCCTAGGCACTGTAGACATCGTACAGCCAAATTCTTGTGTTCAAATGGCTCTAAGACCTATGGGACTTAACACCTGAGGTCATCAGTCACCTATACTTAGAACTACTTAAGCCTAACGAACCTAAGGACATCACACACATCCATGCCCGAGGCAGGATTCGAACTTGCGACCGTAGCAGCTGCGCGGTTCCGGACTGAAGGGCCTAGAACCGCTCGGTCACAGCGGCCGGCTAATTCTGGTGTAAACTCCGATTTACCATGACCCACGCGCCTTGCATGGATTATCCTTCCAAATTCAAAGTCCATTTGTCACATGCTTCCATGTTCACTGCACACCTGCCTATAAGAGGCAACCCAGATGTAGTATCTTTACACTCGCTGTAAACGGAACCTAGGCGCAAAATTCGGACGTCATGCAAAGAACATCTGTCAAAGAGGCAATACTTCCTGTGAGTTTTGGCAGTTCAGTGTTTCGGCTCTGTGTTACCTGATACTACGATATTACTACTAAAGATGAAACAGATAGATGACAATGTTTACCAAAAATAAAAAACTCGCAAAAATGCCGTCCTAATTGATTCAAGTACATATTACTACACCTACACAGCTTCATGACCGAAAACAAATGTACCCAACATAAGTTCATGATAAAAAGTGTCATGTGGGGGTATCAAGATACTGTTCTTGATACTGTGTATGTTGGATGGAGGCCTAGTATTACCAGAGAAATAGTCTGCAAATACCTACTACTTTTTATTAATGCATCTTGCCGCATCCCAGTACGAGATGGGCTGCTTGGCCTATGAATTCTGTTCCCTCTCGTGTTATTGATGCCCAGGATTACTTAAGGAGCATGGCAGCGGTCGGACGCTCCCTCATGACGCAACTTTGTGTTCAGTGGCCTCAGCGAGGTCCGTCGTGCTGGTGGTAACGCATTTCTCGCTCCGCCTGTCTACAGGGTAAGGAAGCGGTTGACCTAGGAGGGAGCGACCCACTGCCCCCGTGTTGGAGATCAATGCCGCAACCCTGGGCCGGCGTTGACCTGCTACGGTGGAAGCTCCAGGATTAAATGGCTTCAAGGAGGGATGCCTCGTCGCAGATGCAAACTTTGGTCTTCGACCTGCATCCCATATGGTGGCCAGGCGACACAACTGCTATGGTGGTACTTACATAAGTGATCTTAACGCAGATGGCTTGGGTATATATGCTCTTCCGCACTGTGCGTGTTTTGACCGTGCTTAGCCTTTCAGGACATACATTAAACACTTTGGCAGCCGGCGGTGCAGAAACGCTTTTGGCACCTTAATGCTTGAGTACTGCCGTTTGCCCCCCTGGAAACAGCGCAATGACTATGTTGTACTCCATAAAGCACAACACTTGCATTCGTTTGCGGCTAGCACTGTTGCAATCCCTTTTCTAACTTTGCGCAGTTACGACAAAATATGACTGGTACACTACACATGAGTTAGCGTTTGGCGCTTTTTCCAAACACTTCCATGAAAGTGAATGACGTTACAGGCTTCGTTGGAGCTGTTTGGGGACCTCATAGAAGCTTTCTTATTTGTTGCCGACTCGTTGGCTTACAAGTCTTTGTGAAGAATATGAGATGAAACGGTTAAGACAACATGAACGCCCTGTCGCCTACCGAACAAAACCTCCGACCTGGCAGATAATCGAACCCAGGACCCCGTGATCTAGAGATCACTGGATGCAGGTGGGAAATGAATTATATATCGCACTCCTGGCTAAAGCGCAGACACGTAAGTGAATTGTACGCACACTGCTTTGCCGTCTGCTTAGCGTATACGGTGCCTCCCAATGATCTCCATACAACCTGGATGTAGAAGTCTAGTCTCTGTGTATAGAACTGCAGCGTGTCTGCAGATTCGTGTGCTCTGCATTATCCGCCATGTTGTAGTTTGGCAAACTTGCGTCGGGCAGTACGTGACGAAGAATTGGAGACTTCTTTCTTGTCTTGAACTTTACGTCAACATGTGATGTAATAGGCTCATGTGGAGCGGAATCGAAAAGTATTTTCTTTTCGTGTTCTAGTGACACAGCCATGTTGTAGTTTGGCTAGAAACTAAATATGAGCATCTATGGCTGGCACGATCAGACAGCTGAAGTTCAACATCCAGGTAGTATAGAGATCACTGGTGCCTCCTGTCTCTTCCTTGACCGCAACACACACATCTGTGCAGCGTATCTTCTTCTCAGTGCCATATTCAACAACCATTATATTTGCTATGGATATTATTGATAGTGTTGCAGTTATTATTAATTTGTAGCCACTGCTGTTACTCAGAATAGGTTAAGATTATATGCTGACCGCCTTTACAGTACTATCATTACCGTTATTATAGTTATTTAATATAATTATTGCGTTACTGAATTATTTGTGTCTTTGGGTCCCTGATCTGGCATTCGAGAAGTTTGAAGACACTTATCTATAAAGTTAACAAGAACATACGTAAAAATTCACATGTGTGCTGTGGACCTCGATATTTGACTGCTTACAGTACGCTTGTCCGCTCTATTCTGGAGTACTGCTGTGCGGTGTGGGATCCGCATCAGGTGGGATTGACGGATGACATCGAAAAAGTACAAAGAAGGGCAGCTCGTTTTATATTATCGCGAAACAGGGGAGATAGTGTCACAGAAATGATACGTGAATTGGAGTGGCAATCATTAAAACAACGGCGTTTTTCGTTGCGACGGGATCTTCTCATGAAATTTCAATCACCAGTTTTCTTCTACGATTGCGAAAACATTCTGTTGGCTCCCACCTACAGAGGGAGAAATTATCATCACGATAAAGTAAGAGAAATCAGGGCTCGAACGGAAAAATTTAAGTGCTCGTTTTTCCCGCGTGCCGTTCGAGAGTGGAACGGCAGAGAGACAGCATGAGGTTGCTTCATTGAACCCTCTGCCAGGCACTTTATTGTGAATAGCAGAGTAATCACGTAGACGTAGACGTGATACGACTGCAAGTAACTGCTACTTTGCGAATAATTAAATTAAATTTTGCTAATAGTTTATGCAGCTGCTACAGTTAAACAATTTATTTCCAAGGAACGCAGTTAAGGATGAATTTACCACCAACAATATTTGCGTCGGAAAGGGTGCCGGTAACGCATAAGGAAGAAGAAGAAAATAAGGCACAGCCTTGCCTGGGAACCACCCCATGGTTCGCCACGTGCAAAAGCACGGGAATTTACGTAATGAATGAAATGTTGAGCGCGCACTTTTCTTCCGTACTCAGTGCTTCATCAGCTCTGCGTGAAACCCACTGAGCTCCTTTTAGAATTTCTGTCTTCCATAAACACCAAAAGATCTGAATCAGGATATCTGGATAGGGATTCGAACCCACTTCTCCCGAATGCCTTGACTGATATTCTACGACGCACTGCGTATTTAAGTGAAGTACGCTATGCTGCAAATAAGAATAAGACTCTGCTAAAAGTCGAGGCGAAGTTGATGTCAAAGGACCATAGACACTACAAATGATGACAGCAGGAGAAACAAAGTGGGGGTGGAGAGGGGGAGGTAGGGCGGAACGAGGGGGCAGAGACGCCTCAGAGCCTCGTCAAATGATACCTGCACTCTCCACGCTGAGGTAACGAGATGCATTCGTTGTTTTTAATTAGAGCTAGACGCAGGCAGAACAGGTGCTACTGTGCCTCCAAAACTTTGTCGACCGCGAGTTTCCTATGTGGTGGTAGGGGTACATTGAGGGAGTTGGTAGGGGGTGGTGGTGGTGGGAGTGAGGCGAGTAGAATGGGGAGGGGATGGAATTCAGTGACCGAAGGGAGGTGCGAGGGCCCGGGTGGCGCTGGCAGCACGGAACAATGCACGGACCGGTGGACAATAAAAATGTTCGTGTGGGCAGCCTATTGATTGACTCCAAATGGACGGCAGGATTTCCGAATGCCGAGGAGAGTGGAATGGTACCAATAAAAAAGCATAAAAAAGCCGCCTGCGGTACCAACTCGCCTTTACGCGAAAGGTAAAACCTATCAAACCTTTTTTCTGTTAACGGAGCGTGCGACCCTTTTCCGGGGAAAAAGCGTTTGTTCTGATTTCCGTTTCCCGTGGAGGGAAGTGTAGAAACTTTAACAACGTTTGGCTCAAAAAAATTTACGAATGCGAACAAAAATGTGGTTAGCTCAATAAATTATTCTGCGTCGAAACCGGATGTAAGCTTCCTTTCTGAACAATTACTATGTCGATGTCGGTATTTACAGGCTGAAGATCAGTTTACAGGTTTTTACATTAAACTCCTGACATGGATAAACGATGTTTATGTTTCGTTCTTATGATGACAGTTGAATTATATCCGTGTTAACATTTTATCTGTAATTTCCCGTAGTTTCTCACATGACTTGTTCCATTCGTTAGGTTTCGTGTTTATAGCGTAGTTCTTCAGTTCCAGCGTCTCCTCAACGATTTTGTTATTGGTCTTAGATCTGAAAATCGCATATTACCCATGTCTCTCCTCCTTTAAAACCGCCTGCCGTCTCTATACCCATATTTCAATTTTAATTTTTTAATGCATTTGAGTGATCATTTCATTTCCTTCAACCACATTCATACAAAAACCACGTGTGTGTCTGCTCCTTCGACAGTTAACTTACGTGTATGTCTCGGGACTTAAATACAAAGCTGAAAACGTTTATCACGTGTTTCATCCTCGACCCCCAGTACCAGGTCACAATATTAATTTGTTTAATTTTTTTTATTTTCTTTCCTACTATCCATCGTTTCATACTGCGAACAACTTTTCACGCCAAAGTTTTGTTTCGCTGTCGGTTGACCATAACATAATTAAAAAATTCTGAAGACTATGGGCCTATGCCGATGAAAATGAAATATTGATGACAATACATCAAACAGAAGATCAAGTAAATTAATAGCTCATGACACGTAGCACATTCATTCTTCAATCTCAGCGTAAGAGACGAGATACGCTGCTTTATCTTTACATAAAATTTCAATGAGTATGTGCCATATTTAATGCGGAGGAAATTAAACAAAGCTATTATAAACACAGAAGTTATTCTGGTCTGCTGTCTCTTTCGGAAAAAGATACCTCGAAAATTAATTCGAAAGGAGTTATATTCTTACAACCAAACGTGTTTTCTAACTGAATTGTGAACAGGGAACAGTAATACACAAATGCAGTCTCCAGCGAATTCATGAACTTAACGTCCGTGAACAGTCAAATTGTAAACCATTATTAACATCTGTTTGCTGCAGAATTCTTGAGAATATTCTAAGTAGAAATACAATAAATTTCATGAAGACGGAGAAGTGTGTGTCCACAAATAAGCACGGATTTAGAAAGCATCGCTCGTGCGAGACTCCGCTTATCCTTTTCTCTACTTATATCTTGTGAGCCATGCTCGAAGTACAACAGGCAGCTCCCTGATGCCAAATTTCCGGAAAAGGTCTGCACATTGCCCCACTTCAGACTGTAAACGAAAGTCCAAGCATATGGGGTAGGCTCTTTGATATGTGAGTAGCTCCCAGACTTCCTGAGTAACAGAACACATTACATTTCCCAAGACGGCTAGTCCTCATCAGAGACAACGGTATCGTCAGGTGTGCCCACTGGAAGTGTGATAGTGTAACACCCAAAATGCAGGTAAAATACACTATTGGCCATTAAAATTGCTACACCAAGAAGAACTGCAAATGATAAACGGGTATTCATTGGACAAATATATTATACTAGAACTGACATGTGATTACATTACCACGCAATTTGGGTTCATAGATCCTGAGAAATCAGTACCCAGAATAACCACGTCTGGCCGTAATAAAGGCCTTGATATGCCTGGGCATTGAGTCAAACAGAACGTGGATGGCGTGTCCAGGTACAGCTGCCCATGCAGCTTCAACACGATACCACAGTTCATCAAGAGTAGTGACCGGTGTATTGTGACAAGCTAGTTGCTCGGCCATCATTGACCAGACGTTTTCAATTGGTGAGAGATCTGGAGAATGTGCTGGCCAGGGCAGCACTCGAACATTTTCTGTATCCAGTAAGGCCCATATACAGGACCTGCAACATGCGGTCGTGCATTATCCTGCTGAAATTTAGGGATTCGCAGGGATCGAATGAAGGGAAGAGCCACGGGTCGTAACACATCTGAAATGTAACGTCCAGTGTTCAAAGTGCCGTCAATGCGAACAAGAGATGACCGAGACGTGTAACCAATGGCACCCCATACCATCACGCCTGGTGATACGCCAGTATGGCGATGACGACTACACGCTTCCATTGTGCGTTCACCACGATGTCGCCAAACACGGATGCGATCATCACGATGCTGTAAACAGAACCTGGATTCATCCGAAAAAATGACGTTTTGCCATTCGTGCACCCAGGTTCGTCGTCGAGTACATCATCGCTGGCGCTCCTGTCTGTGGCGCAGCGTCAAGGGTAACCACAGCCATGGTCTCCGAGCTGATAGTCAATGCTGCTGCAAACGTCGTCGAACTGTTCGTGCAGATGGTTGTTGTCTTGTAAACGTTAGCATCTGTTGACTCGGGGATCGAGACATGGCTGATCGATCCGTTACAGCCATACGGATAAGATGGCTGTCATCTCGACTGCTAGTGACACGAGGCCGTTGGGATCCAGCACAGCGTTCCGTATTACCCTCTTGAACCCACCGATTCCATATTCTGCTAAGAGTCATTGGATCTCGACCAACGCGAGCAGCAATGTCGCGATACGATAAACCGCAATCGCGACAGGCTACAATCCGACCTTTCTATAAGTCGGAAACGTGATGGTACGTATTTCCCCTCCTTACACGAGGCACCACAACAACGTTTCACCAAGCAACGCCGGTCACCTGCTGTTTGTGTATGAGAAATCGGTTGGAAACTTTCCTCACGCTGTAGGTGTCGCCACCGGCGGCAACCTTGTGTGAATTCTCTGAAAAGCTAATCATTTGCATATCACAGCATCTTCTTGCTGTCGGTTAAGTTTCGCGTCTGTAGCACGTCATCTCCGTGGTGTAGCAGTTTTAATGGCCAGTAGTGTACATTCTGCACCATCCAAAATTTTCGCCATTCAGTATCCGTTGATAACTTGCACTGTACTTTTGATTCTGAATCTGTAAGCTGTATTACAGAAACTATGTTTAATACGTAATCGATGTACTAGTGTAACGTGCGCGTGGGGCACACAATACTCATTTAAGCCTGTACTATGGTAAGTGAGCGGGGTTCACCTTACGAGACAGGATTTTCGTATAGATATTGACCGCGTGTACCTGAATGGTGGCAAATCAGACTTACACCCACTCTGTAATAACAATGATCCGTCAAGTAAGTTCAAAATGCAATTACACGTCTGTATGTACCAAAAGCAACACTGAAGATGATACCAATTTGATAATAATACGGTCGCCAGCCTAATTAGGCATTAACTGAGTTTGTTCCCTGTACAAGTTGACGTATATTCATGCAAAACAACAAGTATTAGCACTGCATGATATAGTAGAATTTTAGGACCAGAAAATCTATTGAACTGATAGTTTCACGTTCTGTACTGAATGGAAAAGCCATGAATACATGACACTACACTATAATGTATACTACAAAACATCGTACTGTCTATTGATCTGATTAAAATCGGGCATAGGTTACCATAGAAATAGCACTTTTGAGCCACACACAAAATGTCAATTTTGATAAAGATAAAACACTGATAAATTTTGACAATTATATTGACTTTAACTTTTGCTGGTCAAACCAATTTAGAACACTTCAGAATTCAAATGAATAAGGGGGGGGGGGGGGGGGAAGGGGGAACCCTGAAACTGTTATGATCACTGTATTAAAAAAGTTGATTACTGAAATTATAATGCGTTCAAGATTTCCAGTATATGAGTTACTACTCTTTTTATCTTATTTACTTCTCATTTAAATACCTTTATATCTGTCTCGAAATAATTAAACTTCGTTACTATATCAATATTAAAGTTATCTTTCAACTTCGTTAGACCTTCGTCATTCATTTACTGGTTCATTAACAGAACAGTTCTTTAAACACCATTGTAACATAGTTAGGTCTGCAAGTAATTATTATTAACACAAAATTTAGTATTTCACTTCGGGACACTCGGATTGCACAACATTCGGAAAGGGCCCTGTCTAGGTTAGTTGTGAGGATAATTAAATGATGGGAAAGTTCTGGTAAAATTTAGGTTATTATTGAACGGTTCAGTCTATGGTCCATACGAATACAGTACTAAAAGTTTCAACCTGCTTGTATCGATGCTAAAAGTTTCAACCTGCTTGTATCGATGCGGCGGTTGGCGGGCGGCGAGATGGCGAGGCACAGAGCACACATACAACCACAGCTATGGCTCTTGACGAATCGGCACTTTAATTCTTCTTAGCGTCGCAATACTTTTCCATTTAGTGCCTATGGAATATTGCCATGCTGTGTGGGCGTTGGAACAGCATACCCGAGGCTCAGTGAAACTACGTCTTTCAGGAGAGCCTCCTCGCTCGAAAAGGTGTTGCTCAGACCAATGCCAAACTCCAACTACTACTGCTGAGCCCGTTGTGCCGTGCAGTGCCCGTGCGCATTTTCCCGCGCTCGCCTGCCATCCACCTTTTACCGCTCCCTTACAGACAGGGTATTCACCCGAGGTTTTGCATTCTACATATCCTAACACACTGCCTACATATGGACCAGACGCACATTTACAATTTTAAACATCTTACAACAGTTTCAAAATTCGTTACATTTCAATTCTATTACAATATTGCTTCACATTTGACATAAACATTAATTTTCACATTGAAACTCGTTTACAGTTTTCTTAACACAATGGCATGAAAGAAAAAAGAAATGAAAGCAGAACTTATATGTACAATAGTACAGTGTCGTTGTTGTTGTTACACTAGTGTGTTTATTTTTGTCTGTATATAACTTATTGTAATTATAATGAAAATGTTGCAAATTGCTGGGTGAAAGCCAAGGGATCTTTATTGAAATGTGTCGATAGCAACGACAAAATGGTAGTAGCCGTGTCGTTGTTTATCTTCGCTTGAGGAGAGTCTCCGTCGCGTTGCGAGCGGAGTGGAAGCCAGAAGCTTGGGACATAAAAGAGTGCCGAAGTGTTTGTTGGGCGCTCCGGTCGCCGCGGCGAGCAGCTATGCAATGTAATCGCGCCTGATCTGTTAATCCGCGGCTTTTGAGAGCACGGTAGGAGTGGACAGGCGGAGTAAGCTGCAGTTCCAACTACTGCCTGTCTCATAATTGTCCGAGGCTCTGGAGACGTCTCGGGGCTCTCATCGAACAGCAGCAGCAGCAGCAACGGCAGCTCAGCATTGTGGTCGGCTACATTCTTCGTCGTCCGCACAGCTACAACATCGTAAGATTGTTAACTGACAACGTAGAGGCTTTGCCCAGCATCATTTCTTTCACAAAGTATGAATAACTTGAATAATAACTCGCAATAGTTAAAACTTGTAGCGCATCTGTGTTGTCATTGTCCCCAGACATTATTACCGAGGAGGGTCCCTTTGCTTTCTATGCAGTCAGCGAGTGCCGTAAGAATATGAAAAGTGATTAACTATTTACTGCCAGTTAGTGTCTTTAAAATTCAGTTTCAGTCTAAATTTTCTGCCACAGTAATTGTTCACTTTCAAACATATGATCAGTATTTAGCTTCAGTTTAGAATAGATTCATCCTTCAGAAGAGTTTGTTGTACACGTTTCTCCAACTAACCGGCGTTAGTTTCCTTCGGTAACGATAGCCTTACTAACTGTAAAATTTCATTTGGCGTATGCGATCACGGTCAGTTGGCATCGCAATCCAGTTGACCGCTCAAGAAGGGAGAGGTTACAAGGCCGCACTTTTTCTCTACATACATAAGCGATGCGAAGTGTTTGGTGAGCAGCAGTCTGTGACTATTTGCTGACGACGCTGTAGTGCAATGTAAGATGTCGTCATTGAGTGGCTGTAGGAGGATGAAGGGTGACAAGGACAGAATTTATATTGCTGCTAAATGTAAAAATGTAAGTTACTGCAGATGAGTAGGGAAAACAATCGTGTCATGTTTGAATACACTGTTAATGATGTGCTGCTTGACATTGTCACATCGATTAAATATTTAAGTGTGACATTGCAAAGCGATATGGAAAGGAAAAAGTACGTGTAGTCGGTATTAGGGAAGGCCCGTGATCGGCTTCCGTTAATTAGGAGAATTGTAAGAAGTGTAGGTCATCTGTAAAAGAGACTGCTTGTAGAACTTTAGTGCCACCCACTCTTGAGTACTGCTCGAGTGTGTGGGATCCCCACCAGCTCAAATTAAAGGAAAACCTGTAAACGACTGAGAGCCGTGCTGCTAGATTTGTTACTGGGAAGTTCGATTAAGAGGCAAGTATTACGGACATGATTCCTCAACTCAAATCGGAATCTCTGGTCAAACACTATTGAGAAATTCCATGCATAACCGGCAATTGCGGCTGACTACAGAATGATTCTACCGGCGACAACGCACATTTCGCGTATAGACCGCAAAGACAATATAAGAGAAATTAGAGCGTGTACGGAGGCAGATAGACAGTCGTTTTACCTTCATTCCATTTTCGGTAGAAAAGGAAACGGAATGACTAATAATAGTACAAGGTACCCTCTCCCATGCACCGTATGGTGGTGTGCTGAGTGTGAATGTACATGGAGACGGATTGCTGCGGACTACTTGCTCAGCCATCATCTATTAATACATTTTGTCCAATGTACACTATCCCATCACGTTAATGTGACCACGTATAGAAACAGATAATTCTAAAACTATGCCAGCAACAGGTAAGTAATTATACATAATCAACTGACTCTTCATCAGTGTTTACGTACAAGTATTAAGACTATTAAAAGTATAAAGCTGAATGAAAAGTCCAAGAGTCCACATTACCTGTATTTACTGAAGTCGATCACATCCTCTCTCAACCGTTTCGCAACATCTAAGTTGCATCTTCCGATGTGTATCGATACAGAAACTTTTATAAATTAATACTTTGATAATGACGAAATGAAATATTGACGAGGAAATTGAAGAAGACTAAGATCTTTGCCTAGCCATGCCATCTGTTACTCTGCAGCATAAGGTAAAAGCTCTCAATCCCATGTGGCGTAGCACTGGATGTAACCATCTTCTGGCGTTAAACTACAAATCTACATCTATATCAACATCTTATTTATTAAATATGAATAGACCTGTTCTTCGTGTTGCGTATGTCATCCACACCTAGTTACGTAACTAGATACACAACATTTCCTTCCGTGCATAAATCTATTCACTCATTACTTTAAAGTATCTCGGATAACTTCATTTCCTCATTATCAAAGCATTAATTTAGACAAATTTCTGTACAGATATACACCAAAAGATCCAAACTGAAAAGTTGCCAAACCGTTTGCGGACCATTCGACTTTTCGTTCGGTTTTAAATTTTAATAGTTTTAACACCTGTATTATATTGAACGAGGTCAACGACCTTCTGCAGTGGTAACACCAGCTTCCCTCAGATCACCGAAGTGAAGCGCTGTCGGGCTGGGCTAGTGATCGGATGGGTGACCATGCGGTATGCCGAGCGCTGTTGGCGACAGGAGTGCACTCAGCCCTTGTGAGGCAAACTAAGGAGCTAATTGATTGAGAAGTAGCGGCTCCGGTCTTGTAAACTGACATACGACCGGGGGAGCTGTGTGCTGCCAACATGCCCCTCCACATTCGTATCCAGTGACACCCGTGGGATTAGGATGACACGGCGGTCGGTTGGTCCCACTGGGCCTTTATGGCCTGTTCGGGCGGTGTTCAGTTTATTATATTGAATCAATGGTCAGTGAATTATGTACACCTGTCAAAAGCCTGAATAATTGTCTTCTGCAGCACGGACTGGTGCGAGACGTACATTAAGAGGTCAGTTCTGGAAGGTACCAACAGGGACTGGGAACTATGCTGACTCCAGTGCAGTGACCAGCTGCGCTAAGTTTCTCTGCTGAGGGTCCATGGCGCGAATAGCCCGATCGATGTGGTTCCACAGATTGAGGTCAGATCTGCAGAGCTGGGTGTTCAGAAGAGAATGGTAAGCTCATCCTGGTGTTTTTCGTACCACGCACGTACACGGTGAGCTGTATGACGTGTTGCATTGTTGTGCTGGTAGATGCCATCGTGCCGAGGAAAAAAGAACTGCTTATAAGGGTGGATATGGTCCCCAACGATAGATGTATACTTGTGTTGATCCGTTGTACCTCCCAGGGAAACGAACAGAACTCGAGCTTGAACCAGGCGCCTGCTTGGAAGCCCATACACAGCAACGTTTCCTGAATGGCCGTTGAGGAGACACCGTTGTAGTCCTTTGGTTCATCTGCGTGGCCAGTTGCCCAACAACTGCCCTTCTGTTCGCCCGGGCACATCTCTGCAGCCGCCGTTCAGCCCTGCCATCTATGGGCCGTGGTGCACCACAGTTGCCTCTACGTCGGTTTCTGATAGGGCCATTTTGGCATGAGCTGAGTACTTTAACAACGGCGGCACACGAACAGATTGCAATCCTCGCCGTTTCGTAAGTGCTTTCACCCTTGGCCTGAAAGCCAGTGCATTTTAGGACGGCAGATAAATCGCTTCTTTTTGGGAATTACGACAACGACTGCACTGTTTACTGCGTCCCCCCCCCCTCCCCTCCCCCTCCACAACTCCTCCAAGACACGCGATCTATACTCTCCACAGCTAGTGCTGCCATCTGCCGTGTTTAAGTGGTTATTGCACGTTGACGTCGAGCGTAGACGGTGGCTTCATTAACGTGACTGGACAGTGTAAAATTGCTCCGCGTCTGATCAGTATGCTACGATTTTATTGCTTCCTGCTCGTTGGATCTTCCAGTCACATGACGGTCGTTGTCACAGAGTCATTTATTTCTTGTTGCTTGAAAGTTCTGTGCCCTTTTTTTCGTTCTCTGTGTTATTCAAGTAATGTATGGCGCACTTTGTGGGTGGAATGGGCATATATTGTTTAAAGTTACATTCGTAATTGTTCATTTAAGTACACTTTTGAAATTGGTCATAAACAGAGCGCTGTTCAATAGTACGAATTGTCTGTTCGACATAAAACTGTCCACACCCAAACGATAGTTTCTGTACGCCGGGGATTCTGAGACCTACGTCGCCTTCGACAGGCCTCGAAAATTGTCGTATTTTTGCTACAAGCCTGAGGATCGAATCGACTTTATGCCCTTTTAGGAGCTGGCAAATCTTTCCTGTTTTTGCCGGCCGCGGTGGTTTAGCGGTTCTGGCGCTGCAATCCGGAACCGCGGGACTGCTACTGTCGCAGGTTCGAATCCTGCCTCGGGCATGGGTGTGTGTGATGTCCTTAGGTTAGTTAGGTTTAAGTAGTTCTAAGTTCTAGGGGACTTATGACCTAAGATGTTGAGTCCCATAGTGCTCAGAGCCATTTTGAGTCTTTCCTGTTCTTGAGCAACAGAACGACAAAAACGCAAACTTTCTCCGAATCCTCCTCGGGGTCCTACTGTAAAAGTGTTTTCGGGAAGATGGATTGCGAAATCTGGCGGTTGTTGTAGCCGTTGTCTTTGAATACTTTCTGTAAGTGGCTCAGTTCCTTCGGCGGGTTTTCAACGTCTGAGAAGACCTCCGCTCGATGCGCCAAAATCCTCAGAATAGAACGTTTCTAAGACGGATAGTGATAGCTGTAGATATCGATCCAAGTGAGTGGTTTTCTGGTGGGTGACGAGAACATCAATGCGGACAAGAGCGTCATGGAATTACAAGGCATCGTCTGCCTCTACCTGCATCGTGAACTTGATGTTGTCATGGACGCTGTTGATGTGGTCCAGGAATCCTCCCAGTTTTTCACGTCCATGATACCAGACAACGACCTGTCGTCGACGTAGCGATATAAGCAATTAGGTTTTGCAGGAGCCATGTCCAGGGAGATGTCTCAAAGTACTCCATAAACAGGTTAGCTACAACTGGCGCCAATAGGCTCCCCATCATTACTACGTCCGTCTGGTTGACATATTATCCATTATATAGACAATACGATGACGTCGATGAGCGCTTAAATAAATCCACAAAATTGTCGTTAAATAAACGGAAGATCGTATCGATAGAATCTCCGATGTGAATGCGCGTGAATAATGACACCACATCAAAGCTGACCATAATATCTCCTTCTCCAAGAAGCAGTAATTTAATTCGACTGATGAAGTCAATCGTATTCTAGAAATGATGCATACGATGACCAACATGCAGAGTCTATAAGTCAACAATCCAGAGGAGGTCACGATGGGACATAGAATTATGTTCTTCTTGTCAACCTTTGGAAAGCCATATAGGTGGTCGAGGTGTGTGAGGGAGATTTTTAATGGAATTCACTTCCAGAGAAGACCTCTGAAGAAGCTTCGATGTCTTCCTCATTGTTGTCGATGATGGTCCCTCGATAATTTTTAATATGTCTCCTCCACGACCATCAACCGAATCTTCGGGTCATAGTCGGCTCATTCCCTAGTGACGGCTGCATTGTCTTTGTCAGTTGACAGGACTACGAGCAGAAAGTCGTCGCCGACTTCGCTAAGACCTTTACACTCAGCTCTTGTCATTTAGAGGTTGGCGGATTGGATTTTGAAAGAATGCGGCTCGTTTATCGACGAATTTGTTCTGCAGTTTCACTGGACATCTTGCGAGCTGCTTGTTGCTCACCACGTATTATGTTAGAGGAAGGGACAGTCTACGGCGATGGTGCAAAATTGCCCATTCTGAAGAGCCTTCGTCGATGTTCCTCGTCGTCATGTTGATAACGGCGCGTTCTGCTCTTTTCCGTCCTGTCCCAAGCTGCTGGTGTGAAAGCTGGCGAATTTCCCTTTCTACCTTTTCGTGATTGTTCTCTTTGATGACATTTGTTGCGCTACTGTGGCTGGATCAATCCATTCCCAATCCAAAGCTGAGAGCGTGCTCCGGCAGCCGCAGATGTACGGCCATTACCTCGGTGCCGTTTGTATTTAACTGCTTTCTGCTGTGATGTATCCTCTCTTGCAGCACGACGAAGCTCGCACTTTGAAAAATTCACTGGGCGACAACAGTTATGATATAGTGACTCAAAGAAGACATGCTTAGTGGGAAGGCTAGAGAGCATAATAAATATGCCATCCTTACATGCAACTCCTCCAGGCGTTTCATGCTGCGCCATGTTCACTCCCCATGTTGTTGTTGTTGTGGTCTTCAGTCCTGAGACTGGTTTGATGCAGCTCTCCATGCTACTCTATCCTGTGCCAGCTTCTTCATCTCCCAGTACCTACTGCAACCTACATCCTTCTGAATCTGCTTAGTGTATTCATCTCTTGGTCTCCCTCTACGATTTTTACCCTCCAAGCTCCCCTCCAATACTAAATTAGTGATCCCTTGATGCCTCAGATCATGTCCTATCAACCGATCCCTTCTTCTGGTCAAGTTGTGCCACAAACTCCTATTCTTCCCAATCCTATTCAATACTTCCTCATTAGTTATGTGATCTACCCATCTAATCTTCAGCATTCTTCTGTAGCACCACATTTCGAAAGCTTCTATTCCCTTCTTGTCCAAACTATTTATCGTCCATGATTCACTTCCATACATGGCTACACTCCATACAAATACTTTCAGAAATGACTTCCTGACACTTAAATCTATACACGATGTTAACAAATTTCTCTTGTTCAGAAACACTTTCCTTGCCATTGCCAGTCTACATTTTATATATTGTGACTTGGCAAGACAGCCAAGCCACTACGATTGGTAGCCGAAAGGTACGCGTCTAAGCTCACGCAGGCTGGCGTGAGGTCTGGAACAGTTATAGGAGATTATAGTAGGATGAAAAGTACGTATCTTCTGGAATACTTAACTTTAATCCATAATTGGTGAACATCGGTCTCACGGTACAAGCATCACAAGATAAATAGCAAAGGATAATGGCGCCTTGCTAGGTCGTAGCAAATGACGTAGCTGAAGGCTATGCTAACTATCGTCTCGGCAAATGAGAGCCTAATTTGTTAGTGAACCATCTCTAGCAAAGTCAGCTGTACAACTGAGCTGAGTGCTAGGAAGTCTCTCTAGACCTGCCGTGTGGCGGCGCTAGGTCTGCAATCACTGACAGTGGCGACACGCGGGTCCGACGTATACTAACGGACCGCGACCGATTTAAAGGCTACCACCTAGCAAGTGTGGTGTCTGGCTGTGACACCACATTATATCCTCTCTACTTCGACCATCATCAGTTATTTTGCTCCCCAAATAGCAAAACTTCTTCACTACTTTAAGTGTCTCATTTCCTAATCTAATTCCCTCAGCATCACTCGACTTAATTCGACTACATTCCATTAGCCTCGTTTTGCTTTTGTTGATGTTCATCTTATATCCTTCCTTCAAGACACTATCCATTCCGTTCAACTGCTCTTCCAAGTCCTTTGCTGTCTCTGACAGAATTACGATGTCATCGGCGAACCTCAAAGTTTTTATTTCTTCTCCATGAATTTTAATACCTACTCCGAATTTTTGTTTTGTTTCCTTCACTGCTTGCTCAATATACAGATTGAATAACATCGGGGAGAGGCTACAACCCTGTCTCACTCCCTTCTCAACCACTGCTTCCCTTTCATGTCCCTCATCTGGTTTCTGTACAAATTGTAAATAGCCTTTCGCTCCCTGTATTTTACCCCTGCCACCTTCAGAATTTGAAAGAGAGTATTCCAGTCAACATTGTCAAATGCTTTCTCTAAGTCTACAAATTCTAGAAACGTAGGTTTGCCCTTCCTTAATCTAGCTTCTAACATAAGTCGTAGGGTCAGTATTGCCTCACGTTTTCCAACATTTCTACGGAATCCAAACTGATCTTCCCCGAGGTCGGCTTCCACTAGTTTTTCCATTAGTCTGTAAAGAATTCGCGTTAGTATTTTGCAGCTGTGACTTATTAAACTGATAGTTCGTTAATTTTCACAACTGTCAACACCTGCTTTCTTTGGGATTGGAATTATTATATTCTTCTTGAAGTCTGAGGGTATTTCGCCTGTTTCATACATCTTGCTCACCAGATGGTAGAGTTTTGTCAGGACTGGCTCTCCCAAGGCCGTCAGTAGTTCCAATAGAATGTTGTCTACTCCGGGAGCTTGTTTCGACTCAGGTATTTCAGTGCTCTGTCAAACTCTTCACATAGTATCGTATCTCCCGTTTCATCTTCATCTACATCCTCTTCCATTTCCATAATATTGTCCTCAAGTACATCGCCCTTGTATAGATCCTCTATATATTCTTTCCACATTTCTGCTTTCCCTTCTTTGCATAGAACTGGGTTTCCATCTGAGCTCTTGATGTTCATACAAGTATCTCTCTTTTCTCCAAAGGTCTCTTTAATTTTCCTGTAGGATGTATCTATCTTACCCCTAGTGAGATAAGCCTCTACATCCTTACATTTGTTCTCTACCATAGAGATACGTAATATATGAATGCAAGGTTTCGCACAAATATTTACTACTAAAATTGTCTCGAGCTTTTAAAACACCTGACACAGCTGGGAGCTCGAGACATTTGATCAATATGTGTATCTTTTCCATACTTTCCATATCGATGCCTCCTGCATTAATGCATGCCTACACGGTAAAATAACCCTAGTTAATGAAGGAGTGCTGACTACGGAACAGTTTTCGGGAAATCTTTCATCTGCAGATGAATTAGCACAATGTCGATTTGGCATTTGTGAATAATTGTGAAAAAAGGGTAACAAGAATTGGAAAATTGATGACATTCTCTTAAAAAATAGGAAAGGGACCAGGAAACTGATTCACATAAAAGCTAGAATCAGATACCATTAATAGAGCAAGAACGTGAACAACTACAAACACTTCACACTGAAAACACATTTATGGAGAACACACGAAAGTGCTAGCGGAGGTGTACAATCTGCCTCGGCAGAGGGTGCTCCTATCACCCATTACGATTCGGACATTTGAGGGAAGACTCACACATCATCAGTGTGCCGAGTAGTTCGAAAATCGCCTAAGACATACTTTTCGAGGCTCAGGCTGGATTCTGTTTCTTTTAACGAGGTGCCCAAAGATTAAAATCTACAGTAGACTTCCAGACATTTCTCCGATCCAGGCGAAGACTTGCGTCATTCGAACATTTCAGCACAGTTGTTAATCGATTTTAATGATCTACCAGTGTTTCCGAGAAAACAGGATTGTCATGTAGGGAGAAACGGAAAGTCGTCCATTTAAGACGTCTTAATAAATTGTCCATTACGCTATCGAAGGGAGCAAAGGCGGCTGGAGAGTTGAAGCCAAAGGTCATAACATTCAACCCATACAGGACATCAGATATATTGCTTCAGCCTCACCAGTCTCAGTATGCACTGACATATAGGACGAATACTTTGCTTCCTTCCTCCGGCGAGTATTCGGTAATGGTAGCGTACCATGACCTTTATGCCCTACTGACGTGCCTGAATTGATTCGCATCTCCTTATGCCCATATCATAGTGATTGAGTTCCTGTTGTAGATGGCAACTACTGGCAAAAAGCTGGTTTTTACACTGAAGAGCCAAAGAAACTGGTACACCTGGCTAATATCGTGTAGGGTTCCCGCGAGCACGCCGAAGCGCCGCAACTCGACTAATGACTGAAGTGATGGAGAGAACTGACACCATTAATCTTGCAGGGCTGTCCATCAATCCGTAAGAGTACGAGGGATTGGAGATCTCTTCTGAACAGCATGTTACAAGGCATCCCAGACATGCTCAATAATCTTCATGTCTGGGCAGTTTGGTAGCCAGCGGAAGTGTTTAAACTCAGAAGAGTGTTCCTGGAGTCACTATGTAGCAATTCTGGACGTGTGAGGTGTCGCATTGTCCTGATGGAATTGCTCAAGCCCGTCAGAACGCACAATGGACATGAATGGATGCAGATGATCAGACAGGATGCTTACGTACGTGTCCCCTGTCAGAGTCGTATCTAGACGTATCACTCCAACTGCACATGCCCCACACGTAAAATCTCCGACGTCGCTGCGGCTGGAAAAAGATCCTTCAAGAACGGGACCAAGACGACTGAAGGGAGTCATTCAGCTTGACATACTTGCAACCCTTCGGCGAATTGCTGCAGATCACAGTGCTGGGCAATCAACAAGTGTCAGTGTCCGTACCATTCAACGAAACGTCATCGATATGGGCTTTCGCATCCGAAAGGCAAATCGTGTACCCTTGAAGACTGCACGACCCAAAGCTTTAAGCCTCGCCTGGCCCGTCAACACCGACGTAGGACTCTTGATGATTGGAAACACGTTGCCTGGTCGAACGAGTCTCGTTTCGAATTGTATCGAGCGGATGGACGTGTACATGTATGAATACATGGGCTACGTGTGTGAAACCATGGACCCTGCATGGCAGCAGGGGACTGTTCAAGCTGGTAAACCACCACTATGTCTCGCGGAGGGCTCCCAGGACCAGGTCCTGCCGCTGGTGGACTCAGCTTCGAACATAGAACACATCTTTGGACGTAACGCGTGGTTAGTCCAACTGTGAGCCCTACATCAGATGTGACGTGTGATGGATCCGCCTCTGAACATCGGTCTGGATATATAGTGCTCGGCAGATCCGCACTCGAACGCTAACTCGGGTCTACTGGGAGTCCTGGGAGCCATCCTCGACACATGCACATACGCAGACATACAGAAAACAGAGCAAACGCACTGCAAATGTGGAATGTGTGTGTGGAGGCGACTGGATGCAATCTAGTACAGTGCTATACTATGCCTCCGGATCAGAAAAATAGCTCATTTGCGCCAGACGTTCACAATTGTACTTACAACGAATTTTAGAACACGGAACGAGAGGTGATGTCATGATCACGGGTAAAGTGACACAAAAAAATCTATATAATTCCGAAAAATGACGGAAAATACGTAGAAATCGAGGGAAAATACGCTGAAATGGGGGGAAATTGAGGAAGCACTTGCGTGTCTTCTGGTTGACGTAGAATATTTCTTGTACATGGCAGCAAGTGTGTGACTGCAAGAGGTATCCGAGAAAGCGTCGACATGGAAGCGAAGGGAACCAGGGAAACTTTTTTTTACGTCGAGGCAGTGTTCTACTGTATGTCTACTGAGGTAACAGAGATACACGCGAGTTGACTACTGTATTTGACGCTTTTCAGGAAAACAGAGAAGTATCCGACTCTAAACTTACATGCATCGGCGTTAAAGGATAACAGAGGCAGAGAAGACGGAGTGATCGATTGATATGGAGCTGTAAAGAGGCAGGATTTAATGGCAGACTGATGATGCATTCTAGAGGGGCGGAAGGTCATTTTTTCCGCTGTTGTGTCAGGATGCAAATGTTGCGTGACATAGCCTGCTTTCGACTCGTATACAACCACGTGTCCTGTATGTGACTTGAGCAGTGTGTACTCGCGATCGGTAACAGCAAACCTCTCAGTCACCAGAGGACTTCCATCTCATGTGTGATGAAAGGTGACCCTCCTGTTCCGGTACATTCCTTTAAACTAACGAAGATTTATGCGATGTACTCCATTCCCCTGTCGCATCTTAGGTATAAAATCGAGACTTCAGTTTCATAACTAAGACTATTCCAAGTTAGCGACAGGTGTTTGTGAGACGCTGCAATCCCCGTGTATACATCTGCTTGACAGATGTGTCGTTTACAGAGTTAGAGGCTGCATGACGTGTAATTTCACATGTCGGACGCCGCTGCTATGTGTTTACCTGTTTTCTTGTAAGAGGTTTTCTCTGTTATTAACTATCAGTTTATATAGGACTGATCCAGGAATTGTATAATTTCTGAACCGTGATCGGATGTGAACAGTGGACGCTATACATCTCTGAAAAGCTATATCACGCATGTATCACACAGAGCCGCTGTTTTAAGGAAGTAATTTTTTCAGTTTAATGTTACCATAGTCTATCGTAGAGAAACCTGCAAGAAGGATGTATGTTATGGGCTGGAAATATATTTCTTACAATGGGATATTAACAGCGCTGCATTCCACACAACTGATAGGTCGGAGACTGAAGCGATCTAACATCATAACCTGTTTTAAGTGCAGAACCGTGTAGCCTTAGGAGTGCGTGTGTTTATATTCTCTCTTACCAATACCCTCCTGTTACTGATCCCAGACACTAGAACAATACTTTAAAATTGAGAGCGTGGTTAATTTACGTAAACTGCTTCGAACACCATACGTCTGGAGTTCCATCGTGCATAAAAACCACTTGGTTTTTGTTATTCTAAATCCTCTGCTATTACAACACTTTCAAATCTGTTACTATACACGGATAAGGGCTGCTAACCTCCTCCACATGGGCGCATCTGGAGAAATCTTGTGCACTTGGATGGCCGAGGACTCAGCAACGTCCATTCATGCACAAGATGTGGAATGTAGCGATCTGTTTCTGGTCCGCTGCAGATTAAATTGGTAACGGTACTGCAGGGTGAGTTGGTCAAAGTGCAAGGGGGTCTTTCAGCCTCTAATTCTATCCTAAGACTGCGAGAATGCTCTGTGACTCCCAGCCGCATAGAGATAGATGTGTACTATGCTAGAGGTGCTAGAAATATGTAGAGCGCTGTCTGGTATACTTTGATGATGTATATTTTCGAGAATTAACAGTGAATGGACATACTGCATAGCCATCTATCTACATTCGCAGTGATACTCGCAAAGTAGAGAACTGACGATTTAGCGATGATACTGAAATTGGGAAACATGCTGTTGCATCATTGGTCGGTGATGAAATTACTGTAAAGCTGCTAAATTTGTTCACACTATCAACTGTGATACTTATTATTACAGTACATCGACAGTGTCTTTACCGTCCCATCCATCCACTGGTACGCTGTTGGTCACCACATAATGATTGAGTGACATCGTTTGTTTGAGATGGAGAAAGAGCTTTGGAGGAGGGGCAACACATTCTGGGGATAGCTAGCATCGGAACAATAACAGCGTAAATGACTGCCGGAATGCAGAGCCATCAGCTATTCAATCACTGTGACGGATGAGTTTAAATGTAGAGATCATCAATCAACTTCAGGCTGCAGTTTGGAAATGCTCCACAACGCCACCAAACTCTTACAATTTTCTTATGTTGGAACTGTCTTTTATTTAAAACCATTCAAAGTTTGTGGTGTGTTATGGTAGCACCACTAACAACATGATTTACACCATGTGACGTCTTGTTTCCTCCAACAGGCAATGGATCAGAATGTGTTAATGACAGTTTAGAACCTGACACAGATCTCGAAGTCGTGGTGGAAAAAACAAAATGTATGGCAGTGTACGAAGCGTGTTACAGTAGAAAAAAAGCAATGTTTCGAACAACGACACAAGGTCACAGAGAGCATCTCTTGCGACCTACAGTACAGCCTGTGGGGTACAGCTATCCTCCTACAGTACAGGCGATGCAACTTTAAACTGGTATGTGTGGTGGGTCAGTGACTGCATAGTTAATAGGATGGTCACAGGTGCTTGATGCCAGCATGCAGATGGTATTTATTTTCGATATATGGGAGCAGAGAGATGCAGTAAGAATCCTATCGAGTTCTCTATCGGATGAAGTTAGTGGAGCTTTCACAGTTCATCATTTTTCTCTATTGGATGCTACAGAATGACGATAATAGCATGTTGGAGTGATAGAGGTGAATGAGCCTCTAGGGGACGTGAATCTGCTTTGGATTACAGTGTCTGCATGTAGTTTGGGGATGCACCACATTGCTGTAGCAAAATCCACGTCATCTCGCAGTTCCCGTGCTGCCTTTTCTACTATTTAGTGTTGCAGGAGCAGGTATCAGTTGGCGGTGACCTTACGTATTGCATACTGTTGCCAGAGCTACGCCAACTTGTTCCCATTTCCACTAAATGGTCAAGACACGGTCCTGTCGCACTAACTCAGGTCACTCTGTTTCTACATGGGTTGCAGAAGGTGGTGGATACAGCTCTCTCCGACTTCTGCTCAGTTCTGACTTAAATTGGAATGGTCACATGCACAAAGTTGCAAGAGGCATAGAGACTACCTAAAACTACGTTGGGATTTTCCTGTAATAGATAGATTCGAGAAAGGTGACTCGTTTCGAGATATGAGAGTTCCAGAAATATGATTCACTAGTGTCTGTAATGATTAAAGGGTTCCTCCATAGGATCCAAGGCATGTATGTGGTTGAACGAAAAGACTCGATTCCAAATTCCAGACAGCTTTTCTAATGGATAGCGTAGCATTAGAGATCTGAAAAGCCCGTGTGCATTTATTACATCCTCAATCAGCACATCATGTACTGTTTGTGATCCTTCTCAATCAACCTCCGCCTATGACCCAGTGGATATATCACAGAACCTGTGACATGGCATCGAGACAGAATGCGTTGCAAATACTGGAAAAATATCTAGTGGCAGCATGAGGGAGTTTCAAATATTGGTTTCATACTACGTTCCTTAGCTGAATCACTTTGTAAATTCGGTAATTTTGTCACGCGGTTGCACCATAGGCAATGTGTATCTGCGCTGTTGGCCTGATAATATGCACTCCAGAAATCGCTGTATATATTCAGTGTTATGGTATTTATCTGGAAAAACGACTTCATTCGTACTGGATACATGTCTGCACCTGTAGAACCAAGACAGCTTGTGACAGTAATATGGTCGTGTTTTCTAACATCTGGCGGTTTGTAAGACGATTACGTCTCTCTTTTTTAGACACAGTGGTACCACTCTCAAGACAACTTATGAGACATGTTCACCCATCGCTGATGTTTGGTCAGTATTATTTCATATCGCCTGCAATCAGCTATTGGCCAAGTATTATACTCAGTAGTGGGGGATGCGTGATAGGTTCGCCTTGAACATCAGGCTTATAAAGTATGTGTGTGTATGTATGTTCCGCCATATGCAAAGGAAATGACTATGTCCAGTCGTAAGGAAGGTCTGAATTTGACATGGAATACTATGATAGCAAAGGAAGGAGTATGTCAACTCATAAGAATGGTACACTTATTTCTATTTCCAGAGTCACAGCTGTCAGCTGGGTGTATTTCCGATACTTCGCTCATTGTTGAATGTCGTCCAGTTGAGACCGCGATTGTAAGATTTAATTGTAAATACAGTGATAAAATATGTATGTGGCCAGTTTTCCAGGATGATTCTGCCTATGTGTGCTTGAAGTGCTGCGGCAGTGACCTGTAGTGGGAATGATCAACGTTTCCGACTAATGGTAGGAGCTGTCTGAATGAAGAAGCCTACTGGGGTGCAGGAATGTTGCTGACTTAACTGTATAGTCCTCTAGACGGCCGAATAGCGAACTAATAGTATGTGTTGTACAGCTTTTGTGATCGTGTGGAAATTTCAGAAGATTCAATATGGACATGTGTTTTTTCGCTGGATCGGTTGACTGCTTCTGCACATTTCTCGTCTTTATTTAGTTGAGGGAAAATAAATGGTTCTGTGTGTATCTAGCAGGTGAAGGATGGGTGGAAGACACGTAAAGGTCTTCGCAGACAGGATAAGTTGCTAGTTTACAGCAGCTTCACCTCGCTAGAGTTTCAGGTTTATAGAGAAATAATTTCCAGTCTATATCTCTAGGATTAAGTCGCATTAGCGATACTGCTGTGCAAGCAATGTTTCTATGTGCTTGATTTAGAGAAGTATCGCGTAAATGGTATAATATTCTGGCAAACCATGTGAAAATACATGTGATCTTGTAATTTGACAGTCTGGAGATTGGTGTTGCAAGAAAGCAAGCAAGCAAGCAGGTCATGACCAGAAACGGTGATGCCTTTGTGCTGAGAGGAACTGACCCAGCCTTTGTACAACAGTCTTCTCAGTATATGTACGAGTGTCTCGCGAAAGTGGCATGATATTCTGGCAAACCATATGATGTTACATATGTTCTTGTAATCCCAGAGTCTGGAGATGGGTGTGAAAAGCAAGCAAGCAAGCAGGTCAGGGCCAGAAACAGTAACACCTTTGTGCTGAGGGGAACCGACGCCAACTTTGTACAACAGTTCTGAGAGTGACTTTGGTTCACTGAGGGTGTTCTGGTCATGCGTTGGAAGTGGATGACGTCATGACCTTGTGGAAAATATCTAGTGCAGTGAGGAGTATACCTATGGTGCATGTGCTTAAGATGTCTGTCATCACAGTACATGTATGAGTGTCTGGCGGTTGACAGCTATAAGCATGATACAAAAGGGACGATTCTATATGGCGCAGGATACAAATTGTATGTTTACACAAATGTGACATGGTATGCGGTATGCGGTATACAGTGATATATTGTCAAGTTGGAGATCAGTTTCACGCTCTAATATTCAACCTTCCATCCTCAATGTCAGAGCAGTGTCATTGAGTAAGAAACTTTCTGTATCTGATGATATGTAGGCCACATTGCTGGGTTTAAATGTCAGTGCAATATGGCGATCTGTACAAAATATTTTGCCGCTGAAGGTCTCGTCTGCAGAAAAAAAGGGCAGCCAGAGCTACCACATTGGCAGCATCAGTAATTTGGAGGGTAACTTTAGTGAGATCCAATCAGAATGCTCCATTCAATCACAAGACATCCTTCATGCATGACCATAGGAGTATCTACAAACTGATTTGAACAAGATGGGCTTTGTTCTTGTAATGTGCTATCTATTTTCTGAGAAAGCAAGTGTTCAAAGACAAGTTGAGGCAGACCATCCATATCTGGCCGTCACTTATCCGCCACTGTGGCATTAGGACATCTCCAGACCAGCAGCTGTAGCACACTGAAAATTTCATCCTTTCTTCTCTTCCCTTGGACAGTGGTTTGGTAGTGGTGAGAACTTTTACCATTTCTGAGCTGTATGTTCAAAGTAGGATGTCACGATTTCCAGGAAGGAAACACATGATGTCTCATTAGGACTATCAGGGAGAATGCATTCGGTGTTATTCTGAGCTATTTTCGTAAACAGTTCCTGTTAGGACAAGAACTTCCATGCCGACAAGCTGAGACATCATGAAGGCTCCTACAAAAGTGACTGTTAACTATTTCTGTGACACTTTACAATATCCGAAAGGTGGACTTGTCTCTTATTCACATAGGCATGTGACATCCATATAACACTGAGAACCTTTTAGATGGTGAGTTGCTAACTGAACATTTTGCGGCGATGGGTCAGCCACACTGGGCAGGTAAACACACATGAACATCTAGATGCACTCGCATGTCCCGTTAGAATCGCTAGTAACAAACCACCCTGTGTTTTTCTGGGAAGCATTGGAACAGATTTCTGTAGCGCAACCTGTGACGTCAGTATCCACAGGTAGAGAGGTATTGCGCCAGTAATGGTAAACATTTGTGTGTGGCCCAGAGTGTGACTTGGGTCCTATTTACATGGACATGTGACATCAGTATAACACTCAAAGAACTCTAACTCTATACCCATAAACAGATTTAACTTTCACCTGCTGGCTGCCATCGGCAGCAGTCTGGGGGCAAAGGCTTGCACCCCTGTATTCGTCTGTCCGGCGGTGGCTCATGGCGTTGGCATGTGCTTGCGTTGGAACAGTTCGCTGAGGGTGATCTGCTATGCAAACATCTCGCTGGACTGCAGTTATGAAGGATATGTGTCATCACACCAGCAATGGATCCTAGGTGAACATATTTTGACAGGAATTTCTCAGGTGTTAAGTATGAAAGGGATGCCACCGCCTCATGCTAGCGGAACCTGAACTGACACCTGTGCATGGCTCAGCAGCTGACGGCCGCGTTGTCACTACACGGAGGCTGCCAGTGCACCCTGACTCCTGGGGTGTGTTCAGTGACATTCCGTGCAGTCCAGTGGACAGGGATGCGGCCGGTGGTGCATGCTTTGTGAGCAAAAGATTATGAAGTGTGTAATTACAAGTGATGTGTGTTTCATGATGGTTTTCCTTGTGGGATCGGAATTTAAAAAAATGTGATCGATATAATTGGTTCTCACAAGACCTGCATCTGTACAAACCGCATAGAACGATGAGGAAGAGAAATCCAAGCCCCTAAAAACTAATTTTTTTAATAAAGAAACAATGTACCCTTGAATTTCCCCTTTGTGAAATACTTCCTCTCCACAGCAGAGCCGCCAATTTCCAGATGATGGAGGGGCAGGGGAGAGGGGAGCAAGCGAGGGGGCAGGGATGGGCTGATGGGGATAGTGATCGATTTCCTGAAAAATTCTGTAAATAAATAAATAAACTATATTCCATACACTGCCATAAATAATTAAATAATATTCTATATGTTACCTAAAGTGTTTAAACAATATTCCATACATAACAATCGAATTCCTTCGAAATGACCGATCAAGTGAGTCTTGTTTCTAGCTAATTTCTAGCAGGGAGGGTGGGAGCGGTGGGTGTTAACCAGAGGGGGAGAGGTTAATTAATAGATCAATTTAATTATGTAGTCAATCAAACTGATAAGAGTGAGACTGGCTATCCAATAACTCAGACCTGAAAGTATAGCTGTAGCAGTGAGGGGGGAAGGTTCCATAAGGGGGGGAAAGTAGTGGGTGGTGGAGAACAGTAGTATAAGTGGCTGTCAATCAAAAGGAAGGATCCTTTTAGCAGAACAATAGGTTAAGGACCTGTCAATAAAAGGAGAACAATTGATTATTGACCTGTCAATCAAAGGAGAACAATAGGTTTGCCCCTGAGTGCATACTAGCCCCTGATGAAAGCAACCCACACTAACAAATTGTGCCATAAGCGGCTTTGGTCCACTACTCCCATTTTGTCAGTGATAGTCTGCCTCTTATGTCATCCTTGCTCTTACATCATGGGTTACATTTTTAGGTAGCAGAACCCCTTAACTTCACCTACTTTGTGATCACCAATTATGATGTTAAGTTTGTCACTGTTCTCATTTCTGCTGTTGCTCATTACTTTTGTATTTGTTTGGGTTACTCTCAGTCCATATTCTGTACTCATCAGACTGTTCAATCCAATCAGCAGGTCCTGTAATTCTTCTTTAAAGACACTGAGGATATCAATGTCATCTGGGAATCTAATCATTGATATCCTTTCACCTTGAATTTTAATCTCACTCTTCGACCTTCTTTTATTTCCTTCATTGCCTCTTCTAATTGTAGATGGAACAGCAGGGGCGAAAGGCCACATCCTTTTCTTATATCCTCTTTAATTCGTGAACTTTGCTCTTGATTTTCCATTTTTATTGTTCCCATTGTCTGTTGTGTATATTTTATATTACACGTCTTTGCCTATAGCTTACCCCTATTTTTCTCAGGACTTCAAATATCTTATCCTATTTACATTATCGAACGCTTTCTCCAGATCGACCAACCTATCAATATGTCTTGATTTTTCTTCGGTCTTGCTTCCATTAACAACCTCAACATCGTAATTGCTCCTCTGTGGCCTCTACGTTTCCTAAAGCCAAACTGATCGTCATCTAACAGATCTTCTACTTTCTTTTCCGTTCATCTGGATAATTGTCCTTGTCAGCAACTTGGATGAATGAGCTATTAAGCTGATTGTACGATAATGCTCGCAATTGTCGGCTCTTGCTATTTTCAGAAATGTGTGGATAAAATTTTTCCACAAGTCAGATGGTATATCGTAATCTACACACTTACATGACTAGTCGCTTTGTTGTCACTTTCCCCAATGATTTTCGAAAGTCCGGTGGGATGTTATCCATCCCCTCTGCCTTATTCGATCGTCAGTCTTCCAAAGCTCTTTTAATTTCTTACACTAGATCCTCAAACTCCTCTATACCGACTCCTGTTCCTTCTCCTACCACGTCATCAGACAAGTTTTCCCGCCAATTGGGCCTTCTCATTTCATCTATGGGCTCTCTCCTACGCATTCAATAGCGGAACTCCCGTTGCACTATTAATGTTATTACCCTTGCTTTTAATTTCACCGAAGGTTGTTTTGACATTTCCGTTTTCTGAGTCAGTACTTCCTGCAGTCATTTCTATTTCGATTTCTTCACACTTTCCGTGTAGCCATTTCGGTTTAGCTTCCCTACACTTCCTATTTATTATTTCATTGCTATGTGACTTGTGTTTCTGTATTCCTGAATTACTTTAAATATTTTTGTATTTCCTTCTGTCACTGATCTGCTGCATTATTTCTTGGGTTATAAATGATTATTTCGCAGTTACCTTCATTTACCTAGGTTTCTCTTTCCAGCTTCTGTGATTGTTCGTTCTGAAGATTGTTATTCTTCTTCTGCTGAACTGCCTACTGAGCTATTCCCCACCTGGGATGTGGAAGTAGTAAGGAATGAAGAGATACGCTTGAAGTTCTTTGAGGATACAGGTACTGCATAATAAATAGCCCACTATGCGATACAATTTTAGAGGAATGGGCATCCTAAAACCGGGAATCACAGAAGTTGGAGAGAAAAACATAGGTACAAAAAAGGTAACTCTATATTCATGTAGTTGATAAGATTGATATACTGAACAATGGAAAAGAAAATGGAGTACGTGTTAAATGACGATCAGTTTCATTTTAGGGAAGATAAAGGTACCAGAGTGGCATCTTTGACGCTAAGGTTGATGATGGAAACAAGATTGAAGAAAAATCAAGACACGTTCAAAGTATTTGTCGATCTGGAAAAAGCGTTCGTCAGTGTATTGTGCACGATATTTGAAATCCTGAGAAAACCAGGGATGAGCCATATAGACGCAAAGACGGGTAATATACAACATGTGCCACCAGCAAGAGGGAATAGCAAGAATAGAAACCAAGAACGTGGAACGTAACGAGTACATGGGCGAGTTATTCGTTCACCTAGGCCTGGTACTGCGGAGAGACGAAGTTGATGTACGGCTGAGCGGTAGCAGGCCAACGTCCCATGACGCGCTGCAGCAGATCCGGCTTCCAACAATGTGAGCTGTACGAACGAGTCCAAGTAGAAAGACTAGCAGATTCGCCAGAAATGGGGAAAATCCCGAAGCTGGGAATTTGGACGGCTGTTACTTGCATAGGATTTTTGCTGGATATGCTCCAAGAAATGTGTAAGTGTCAGAGGATCTGAAAACCAGCCAAATTACAGATCTTTGAGCAACTGACACTCAAATATTAGTGCAAATCTGAGTACATGTACGATCTCAGAAAACTGTGGCACATCCAATGAAACAACTATATTTAAATATTTATAAAACTGCAGGAGCTAATATTTCACAGTGAATAAACATTTTCACAATGAATTCACGCGATTTCAAGAAACGACATGCCAGGTGATAGCATTGCACATCAACTAACATCCCCACTCATTTGGATCTATTTTATATATTGATTTATAACGCAGATGTTTATGAGAACGTGGTATTCTCTACATCAGCTAGTGAGTTCAGTATGAATACATCATATTTCGTCGCAGTTTACTATACTACCGGCCATTAAAATTGCTACACCAAGAAGAAATACAGATGATAAACGGCTATTCATAGGACAAATATATTATACAAGAACTGACAAGTGATTACATTTTCACGCAATTTGAGTGCATTGATAATAACGGCCGTGATACGCCTGGGCATTGAGTCAAACAGAGCTTGGATGGCGTGTACAGGTACAGCTGCCCATGCAGCTTCAACACGACACCACAGTTCATCAAGAGTAGTGACTGGCGTATTGTGACGAGCCAGTTGCTCGGCCACCATTGAGCAGACGTTTCCAATTGGTGAGAGATCTGGAGAATGTGCTGGCCAGCGCAGCGATCGAACATTTTCTGTATCCAAAAGGCCCGTACAGGACCTGCAACATGCGGTCGTGCATTATCCTGATGAAATGTAGGGTTTCGCAGTGATCGAATGAAGGGTAGAGCCACGGGTCGCTACACATTTGAAATGTAGCGTCCACTGTTCAAAGTGCCGTCAATGCGAATAAGAGCTGACCGAGGCGTGTAGCCATTGGCACCCCAGACCATCACGCCGGGTGATACGCCAGAATGGCAATGACGAAAACACGCTTCCAATGTGCGTTCATCGCGATATCGCCAAACACGGATACGACCATCATGATGCTGTAAACAGAACCTGGATTCATCCGAATAAATCACGTTTTCCCATTCGTGGACCCAGGTTCGTCGTTGAGTACATCGCAGGCGCTCCTTTCTGTGATGCTGCGTCAAGGGTAACCGCAGCCATGGTCTCCGAGTTGATAGTCCATGCTGCCGCAAACGTCGTCGAACTGTTCGTGCAGATGGTTGTTGTCTTGCAAACGTCCCTATCTGTTGACTCAGGGATCGAGACGTAGCTGCACGATCCGTTACAGCCATGCGGATAAGATGCCTGTCATCTCAGCTACTAGAGATACGAGGCCGTTGGGATCCATCTCGGCGTTCCGTATTACCCACCTGAACCCACCGATACCATATTCTGCTAACAGTCATTGGATCTCGTCCAGTGCGAGCAGCAATGTCGCGATACGATAAACCGCAATACCGATAGGTTACAATCCGACCTTTATCAAAGTCGGAAACGTGATGGTACGAAAGAGACTCCTTACATGAGGCATCACAACAACGTTTCACCAGGCAACGCTGGTCAACTGCTGTTTGTGTATGAGAAATCGGTTGGAAACTTTTCTCATGTCAGCACGTTGTAGGTGTCGCCACCAGCAGCAACCTTGTGTGAATGATCTGAAAAGCTAATCATCTGCATATCACAGCATTTTCTTCCTGTCGGTTAAATTTCGCGTCTGTAGCACGTCATCTTCGTGGTGCAGCAATTTTAAAGTGCCAGTAGAGTATTTTGCCAGTAACTTTATTTAAATGTTGATCGCTGGTGCTATTAAAATAAACTGTTCTAACTGAAAAGTGATCAGTCGAATGTGTTAGCGGACACCACAATTGAACGGAGAACCAAAACATAATATTTTTGTAAGTCTTAGCTGAGTCCGGAAGGTGGTCAAGTGAGTTAAATTATACCTGTAGCACGTTAGAGTAATGAATGTGTGGCGGCTGGCCTTCAACTAATGGAAAGACACACAGTAGCGGAACACTATGGGAGATAGTGAAGACTGGGCTTTTTCGAGTGGAGGGGCTAAGGGAGCGATTCTGGAGAGTTTTAGGTATGTTCTTGAAGAAGGGAGAGCTGCCTTTGATGTGGTGCTTTATTCGGTCATGTGGCTGCTGTGAGATTGACTTCTACGTTACATGTCAAAGAAGGAGGGAACTTCATATTGAGTTCTCGAAGTAGGCCGACCTGTCTGCAGCATCGTGTGTGATTTGGACTTTGAAGTGTCATTGATTCTGGGCGGTGAACAGCCGCTACCATACTTCACTTTTTGGAAGTGTGTTTGGAGAGGTCTGGATGTGCTCCAGAGTAGGCGCAACTATTTCCACATGTTTTCGGAACTGGAATGTGACAAGAGTATGAGCTACTGTTCCTTGCTTCGAGAGTGTTTATTTGTGCATCGTAATGTTGAACTCTGAACTGTTTTGAGTTAGTGAATATTTCCGTGTTGTGATTGTACAATGCACTTGCATATCGCGTATCTTTGATGACTATTTAGTCTGTGGAATTTGCTACCATTCTCGTAACGCTCTCAAAGTAACTCTACTGCATTTGATAAGGGTGTTTTCTGTCGTTATTTTAAGCGAATATCGTAGGACAACTTCCCCTTTATTTGAGATGTCTTTCTTGAATAAACAATATTTAACACAACTCTCCGTCGCTGCATCAGTTATAGTCGTCAGCATAGAACTCTTTTATTAAATTATTCATTTAAGAATTATTTTCTATTTCTGTGTATTTTATTAACTCGCAATTGTAGTCAATGGATAGACAATTTGACTCTTGAACCACCGCTAACGGTTATTATGTGCAGCGAATTAGCTGCGGGCCATGAAACTAGACGTGTGCAGCTCGACCCTGTGACTACATCGACCTATTCTTTTTAAACAGAGTCATGCAAAGCCCAGGTAACTAAAGTACAAGTAACCACAGGTAAAGACCCAACTGGTTTGCTGATATGCACAGCTGTTTAGAAGAGCAGCTCCACTAGCAATAGCCCTAAGGTATCACTTCAAATGTAGTGCACAGATTAAAAATGTAAAAGACGGGGATGTAGTTCTTTGCGCGTGACGTTCAATATTTACATAGAAGAGGTAATGAGGGAAATATAAGGGAGGTTGAAGAGTGGAGTTAAAATTGAAGGTGTAACCATATGAATGATTTTAGGATTTGCTGGTGACATGCCATCCTGAGTGAAAGTGAAGAAGAATTACAGGGCCTGTTGCATGGGATGAACAGAAAAATGGGTAAAGAATACGGATTTATAGTAAATCGAAGAATGACGAGAGTAAGGAGACGTAGTGGAAATGAGAACAGCGAGAAACTTAACATTAGAATTAGTGGTCACGAAGTAAATGAAGTTAAAGATTTCTGATACCAACGCAGTGAAATAACCCACGGCGGACAGAGCAGGAGACATAAAGGGCAGACTAGCATTGGTGTAAGGGGCAATCCTGGCCAAGAGAAGTTTGCTAGTATCATCCCTCTTAATATAAGGAAGACATTTCTGACAATATATGTTTGAAGCAAAGCATTGTATAGCAGTGAAGCAGGGACTGTGGGAAAACTGGAACGGGAGAGAAGTATTTGAGATGTGGTGTGACAGAAGAGTATCGAAAATTAGATGGACTGATAAGGTAAGGTATGTGAATTTTATTTGAAGAATAGGAGAGGAAAGGAATATGTGGAAAATACCGACATGAAGAAGGTACAGCACTATAGGACATCTGTTAAGACACCAAAGAAAAGGAAAAGCCTAACCGAGCGACCACTACTATGCTCTTCTCTTTGGCTATCGTGGGATAAGAGTGTTTAGTTGTTGTTGTGTGAACGTGTCGTTGACTGCAACACCCATGAAAAAAAAAAAAGCGCACTACATGGGTAGTGAATAAGATCATTGCTCTGTGTTTAGCTTTATCTGCCGTTTCCTTGCTAACTGTCAGTTGTGCAGGACTGGGCCATTCTTATTTGAGGCATAGTGAGCAGTTGGGTTTTTCAGAGAATGAGATCAGTTATTTACGAATCTGGGGGAAACTCTCTGGAATACTTTACTGTAGAGATGAAAATTAGTTTATAATACTTTCTCATTCTTTATACTGACGGAGGAGATTTTGGAGGAATTTTAAAGCTAACGAAGGCATGCACAAGAATTAAATGTCTGTTTGTCAGAACTGTTAATTGAAGCACATCTTTGCCCTCAGGTAACTAATAAATTTTATGATTAGTATTAATCTGATCTCTTTGTTTAATTATGTCACAAATCAAGCAATTGGTTGAGATGTTTGTAATTTTTGTGATGAGAGAATTTCGCAGTTGCTAGAGTGCTTCTAAGTTGTACAGTCCTTTTTGTTAATAATCAGCGTCAATAATCAGCGTTTACTTTTTCTAGAACGATTTTCTTTAGTAAAATCCACTTCTATGATTTATAGCAAGTTTTTGAAAATTTTGGTCGTATATCCATTGCACCTTAAACCACACGAAGTCACAGATTGTTTCCGATAGGCAAAGATAAATAAATAAAGTACTGAGTAGTTTATTTTCTTGTAGCTGATACGTCTGCTGATTTGTATTTTCTTTCGAGAGCGTCAGCATCCAGACACAAAATCCAGCGAGCGAGAGGTAAATGACATTTATTTTGGGGCAGACCTCACCTTCAATTCAGTATGTAGTCGGGATGTTAGGTGTCTTGCTAGGTAACAGATTAATTTTCAGTGTACAGCGTTCGTAATGTCAAACAGTTATTTCCATCCAAGTAGAGCAGCAATTTATTTGTGTGAATATTCCAAGTCAAATGTTACAATTCATGTAAGTTTTGCTCAGAAAATGAATACGATATCTGAAGTACACGTCACATGAGGGGAAAGATTTTGAAATCGTTATATTAATTTTTCTGACACACAGACAACTTTTGAAAAAAAAAGATTACAAACCAAGGCATCAAGAATGAAGAGATGCAGGTGTTCTAAAAACATTTATGAAGCTGTCATGCTGCCTTAGATTACAAGTACAGGTTGTAACCTCCCTCTAATCGGCCTGCTGGTCTGCGATATAAATAACCGCAATCTCGTATGCCTAAAGACATTTTGCGGTGAGTAAAACTATCGTTACCGAAGGAAAATAATACTGGTTTGTAGGAGGAACGCGTACAACAGACCCTTCTGAAACAATCTATTCTAAAACCAATCTAAAAATTTCTAGTAATTTTGAAATGGATGGAATTTAGTGCAATCTCACAGAGGAGAAAAGGGTACCACGTAATGTTTAATACAAAAAAATACTTATTAGCAAAAAAAGGAATAATTTAACGGTGGGCAACCCACTAGGACAACGAATGCTCCCTGTATAGATGGACGATTGAAATACCGTTGAAAGATGTCGCCACACAGAAGAAAACACCACGCGAAGAATCATATACGTTGTACCCTAGCTATTACCTATACCCGCCAAGGGGCGTGTCACTGATATCAAATTTAAATGGTTCAAATGGCTCTGATCACTATGGGACGTAACTGCTGAGGTCATCAGTCCCCTAGAACGTAGTAACCTAAGGACATCACACACATCCATGCCCGAGGCAGGATTCGAACCTGCGACCGTAGCGGTCGCTCGGTTCCAGACTGTAGCGCCTAGAACCGCACGGCCACCGCGGCCGGCCTGTTTCGAAACGAGTCGCCTTTTTCGAACCTATCTGCTACAGTGGAACTCCAACGTGGTTTTAGACGGTCCTTAAGGACCTTGTAACTGCTCCTCACTCTCCCCCCCGCTTCCCCTGCAGTCTTGTGCATGTGATAGTTGCAGTTTAAGTCGGAACTGAGCAGAAGTCGGAGAGCGCTGTATCTACCACTTCCTGCAATGATTTCGGGTCTTTATATGACTGTTAGAGCACCTATTATTCATCTACATGTACATATACATCTACATGGATACTCCACAAATCACATTCAATTGCCTGGCTGAGGGTTCATCGAACCACCTTCACAATTCTCTAGTATTACAATCTCGTATAGCACGAGGAAAGAATGGTCACCTATATCTTTCCGTACGAGCTCTGATTTCCCTTATTTTACTGTGGTGGTCGTTCCTTCCTATGTAGGTCAGTGTCAACAAAATATTTTCTCATTCGGAGGAGAAAGTTGGTGATTGTAATTTCGTGAGAAGATTCCGTCGCAACGAAATACGCCTTTCTTTTATTGATTTCCATCCCAAATCCTGTATCATTTCTGTGACACTCTCTCCCATATTTCGCGATAATACAAAACGTGCTGCCTTTCTTTGAACTTTTTCGACGTACTCCGTCAGTCCTATCTGGTAAGGATCCCACACCGCGCAGCAGTATTCTAAAATAGGACGGACAAGCGTAGTGTAGGCAGTCTCTTTAGTAGGTCTGTTACATTTTCCAAGTGTCCTGCCAATAAAACGCAGTCTTTAGTTAGCCTTCCCCACAACATTTTCTATGTGTTCCTTCCAATTTAAGTTGTTCGTAATTGTAATATATAGGTATTTAGTTGAATTTACGGCTTTAGATTAGACTGATTTATCGTGTAACCGAAGTTTAACGAGTTCCTTTTAGCACTCACGTGGATGACCTCACACTTTTCGTTATTTAGGGACAACTGCCACTTTTCGCACCATTGAGATATCTTTTCTTCAGTTTGTTTTGATCTGCTGATGACTTTATTAGTCGATAAACGACAGCGTCATCTGCAAACAACCGAAGACGGCTGCTCAGATTGTCTCCAGAATCGTTTATATTGATAAGGAACAGCAAAGGACCTATAACACTACCTTGGGAAACGCCAGAAATCACTTCTGTTTTACTCGATGACTTTCCGTCAGTTACTGCGAATTGTGACCTCTCTGATAGGAAATCACAAATCCAGTCACATAACTGAGACGATATTCCCCAAGCACGCAATTTCACTACGAACCGCTTGTGTGGTACAGTGTCATTATTATGCGCTTGCTCCTCAACAGCAGGTATTCTTTCCACTCGTTCCAGATACTCAATGAAACTATTCACATTATCTGTAGGTGTGGAAATGACTCTTTTCTGCCAATACAAAGGCAGCTTACCTGCTAGTCAAATGATCATAATGTCTGGCTTCATCTTTTCTGCCAAACGTGACAGCCGTGAAACCCACTTTCTAGAGAACTCTTTAACTGATTCACGAGATGGAGTAAACTTTCTACCACTCCAAAATTCTCTGAAAACATCTTGTTTTTTGTATGACCAGTACTCATTAAGAAGTGCAGTTTTAAATTTACAGAGGTTTACATCTAATGATTGCGTCAGATTACATCTCCTGATAAATGACTTCTTATTAAAGAAATTTTCTCACGTTCTGATCATTCATTTGGTAAAACATCCTCAAAATCATTCCAGAACTCTAATGGGTAAATTTCATTGTCTAAATCATAAGGTAAAAATTGACGACATCCTATAAAGGCTGCTTCAATTGAAGCAACATGCTGTACAGTAGTATTACAAGAGCTACCAGAGATTCTTCTATTTTATATGTTAGTAATATTAGTATTTACATCTTCTACTAATAGTTCTGCTGCCTCCACTCTGTCAGAAAACTTTTTAACAGCATCCTTACCTAATTTCACAGGATCAGGTTTCTTAATATCCTTCTGATAAGGATTTACTTTATTATTTACTTCCTCAAGCCGATTAAAAGAAAGTTTTTATTCATTACCTATTCTTTCTGACAATTCCCCTTCCATTAGACCATCTATGTCTTTGAAATCTTTACAAACTTTACTAATTTCGGTTTTGAAAATACTGTGCAATTTAATTAGCTGTCACTGTACTTTCAAGTTGCAGATCCTAGTGGTTTGGAAACAATTCTATAATTTAAGCTATTCAATTTTGATTTCATTTCATCCTTAGTTCATTACTAACAGTTTCAGTCTTATTGTTCTGTTATTTATGATGCGATTCAAGTTTAGAAAACAGTAATTACATCCGGTTTAATGACTCTACGTTGTCACTTGGTATTTAGAACGTTTTTAAAGGGGTTCATAGCGTTCCTTGACTGAATTTCGAGAATTCTTTAACTCAGTTACATTACCTGATAACTCTACTAATTTTATTTTTTCTTTCATGACTTCAACTTCGATTGCATCATCGTCATAGATTGTTTATAACTCTGCAGTAACATTGAAATTTACCTTCAATTCTACTTTGGACAAATCACCTTCAGATTTTGGATTTATTACTGTGACAGAACTATCCTCGTTAGTCTCAGTTTCTAATTCTGAGGTTTCATTCGTAGAGACTGGTTCCTTCTTAACTTTCACATCATTCTCATCAGCATATTCCATTTTAACGGAGTATTAGAAGCAATTAACAAATACTGTAAATATTCTTGACTTAATTGCTTGAGGTCGACGAGCGTTGTCCGCGCGGCGCACCAGCAAACTTGATGCGACGCGTTGCGACGTTAATGTACGCAGCAGCAGCAGCTATGACGGTGAGGACGGCGTTGGGCTTCCTTTTGAAACTCTTTCATAAGATGTTTAGTTCCGCCTAAAATACCTCTAATTTCCTTTTGCAATGTAGGGGTAGGATCCTGCTCGTTTTTGGAGATCGCATTTTCGTGGAAAAAAGCCAAAGTTTTAGCGATATATTCGCTTTTATGGGCTACAACGAGCGAATTTCCTTTACCGGATTTCGTGATAAGGGCCGTGTTATTTTTTAATTTACGGTTAATGCTAGTGAAAACTCTCCCTTCCCTCTGTTGTAAGTCATTAGTTTGTACAGAATTAACCTCTCTTTGTAAAACTGCGCTACATTAATGAGCAGTCCTAACTTGTTGGGATTTTTCTGTTTTTACAGACTTAAGACCAACTTCAAGGTCAACAATAAATTTACTCACGACTTTAGGGTCATTGTTTCGCGCATACCACAAGTGTCCTCTCTCGGTGAAATTGTCTGCCCTAGTGCTTCCACGCCCTGTTCGCGCTAGTACACAGGCTAAGTATTGATAGTATGCCGGGCTCGCATCGTCCATCTTATCATAATTATGCTGTACAGATGGAGGTGATATTTTAATTGTAACTACTGACAACGCCTTTGACACGATTGTTTTATGAACCTCCACACCAGGATGTGATTTTAGTAAGTGACTAAAAGTTTTTATGCTTGTAATACTTTGGTAATTTCAAGGTACTTAAATTTATAAGTGGTTGTTTTTTCTTTTATATCCGTTAAGATGCTAAGTTTTACGGTAATGAAGGTGTCTCCCTGTTCAAGTGTATTTTCGCTTTTGATGAAGGTATATTTAGATGGACTGAAACCGTCGTCAAGGATTTCAATAAATCTTTATCCAGCAACTGTTTGGCTATTATCATTTACCTTGAAGCATGCCTGAAACTTGGAAAACAATCTCGCCGCTTGCCACACGTTTTTGCCAACATTAAGGGCAGCACACGAACATTTACTTCCGTGAAAGGTACGCGATCCAGGACGATTTCAGTCCTCGCGAGTTAACTTCCTACTTCTACCGAAAATGCATTCAAGTCCGAGGCACAACGTACGCAGGCGTTTGACTAACGCGAACAGATCGATATCTCAGTGTGAAGTGTCTCTTTCCACTGTCTCTGGCTGTTTTTATTTGGGGGAGCAGCAGACCGCCAAACGAAACATCCGCTATGAACAGCCCTATGTACAGGTAGCAGTACCTAAATGGCCCCTTTCTCAGACACATATTAATTAATAGCTCTGTCGTTTAACAATTTACAGTCTCCCTAATTTTTATATAAACAGAGTTAAGTTTGCTTTATTTACTTAAAAAGATTTAGCCCGTTCGCATTTGAACTTTTTAGAACAGACCGAAGCAGTATATGACCTCTGACCTGCCTCCTAATCTACCACGAATAAGCACATTTTCGCTACAAATTCGGCTTTTAGAAAATAACTTGAAAACTAATAGAAGTAGCTTATGTTTGTCACCTATTTAATGTGTTTACATTAAACTGAGGCTAAATATGAATTTTCAGCTTTCTGAGTGTAATATTTATTGGCTTTTTCGTAAAAGTCCTGGTTTTAACGAAAATATTGCTCTGATCAAGTTGAGACTTGTAATTTTTTTTATTAAGACCTACGTGTGCATATTCCGAACATATTTTAGCTTTGTAGTTTTATGATTCAGCGATACGTATTTTTTCTTAGATTGTGTGTTTTGCCTAACACATTCATTTGATGATTCTGAGACTTTACAGTGTGAACATTAATATACTTGAGCATACACTGACGAAGTTTGGAAAACTATTTTAATCTTTAATTTCAGCCTTAAATTATGGTGCAATCTCTTCTATATGAAGCACGGGGGTGTTATGATGGTATTACTCAGCTGGGTAAGCTTCGGCACACTCGCTCCTCTCTGTATCTCTTACAGTGATACAGCGCTTTTCGCCTCAATACGATTCGGAATTCAAATTGAACAACAAGACTCAATGAATAATAACGTTGAGCTCAAATCTCTCCATGTGACGAAAAGTCACGTGGTCTGGTTTAGATAACCGATACCAGCAAACAACAAACTCACGAAAGTTATTCAAGTTAGGTAGAATCATACACACCCAGTAGGTTATGAAAAGAGGTCACAGAAGAGAAAATGAGATGAGCTGAAGGTTCCAATGCACCACATAAGAACCAGCGTTTGTCAAGAGTTTCAAGGGGAACATTAGGCAACGATTGACTGAACCAGGGCAAAGGAATACAGTAGACGACGAAGGGGTAGATATTGGAGATGAAATAGTGAAGGCAGTAGAGGATATAACTGGATATCACAAGGGATATTGAATTTAAATGGTGAAAGGAGAAAATATAAAAATGCAACAAATGGAGCAGGCGAAAGGGAATAGAAACGTCTAAATATGAGACTGACAGGAAGTGCCGATTACTTATGCAGGAATGCGTAGAGGAGAAATGTAACCCTGTAGAAACATTTACAGTTAGGGGATAGATAGATACCCCCTACAGGAAAATTGAAGAGGTCTTTAGAGAAAACAGCGGCAGCTGTATGAAAATCAAGAGCTCAGATGGAAAAGCAGTACTAAGCAAAGAAGGGAAACACGGAAGGTGGAAGAAATATATACAGAGGCTATACAAGGGAAATGAACTTGAAGGAAATATTTTAGAATGGGAACCTTAGGTGTGAATGTTACCGAAATATAAGTTTAATAAGGATGGCTGAAGAATACTGACACGAATTATTTACAGAAGAATGTAAAAACTAGTATAAGGAAGAACAGTTTGGGTTCCGGAGAAATGATGGAACACACGAGGCAATACTGACCCTACCACTTATCTTTTAAATATGTTAAAGAATGGCAAACCTCTGTGTACAGCACATGTAGTTTTGGAAAAAAGCTTTTTACATTATTGAATGGGCTCCATTCTTTAAATTTCTGAAGGTAGCAGGGGTGAAATACATGGAACGAAAGGTTATTTACAACTTGTGCAGAAATCAAATGGCAGTAATAAGAATCGAAGAGCGTGAAAGGGAAGCAGCGGTAGAGAAGGGAGTCAGAGAGGTTTTCGAGAATGTTATTTGATCGTACGTCGAGGAAGTTGTGAAGGAAACCAAGGACAAAATTGGAAAAGGAATTAAAGTTCAGGGAGGAGAAATAAAGACTATCCTGTTTTCCTGTAACGGAATACTCTCAGCGACAGCAAAGGACTTGGAATTGTAGTTGAACGGAATAGTGCCTTGAAGCAAGGAAATAAGATGCACAGTGATAAAATCGGAGCAAGGGTAATGGAATATAGCCGAATTAAATCAGACGGTGCTTTGGCCACTAGAGTTAAGATACAAATGAATTACTTTCAATGTGAGCGGGTATTGACTGAAATTAGTGGAAAAAGTTCTGTCGGACTGGGATTCAAACCCGGTTCTCCTGCTTGTTAGGCAGACGCTCTGAGCACTAAGCCATCCGGACACGGTGGTCGTTGCAGTTGCATGGACTACCTTGGGCCGCCACCGGGTTCTAATCTTCGTCCGACACAAATTTTCAACTTACCCCACTGATTTCACTCAATGCCCGCTCACAACCAGTCTGTGTAATTCCTTGAATCTTAATCCATAATGGCTACTCGATCAAACTGGGGTCTGTTCTTTAGAACATGTCCGAAAGAACAGACGCGCGCGAAATTTAACCGACAGGAAGAAGATGCTGCTGTGATATGCAAATGATTAGTTTTCCAGAGCATTCGCACAAGGTTGGCGCCTGTGGCGTCACCCACAACGTGCTGAAATGAGGAACATTTCCAACCGATTCCTCATATACAAACAGCAGTTGACCGGCGCTGCCTGGTGAAACGTTGTTGAGATGCCTCGTGTAAGGAGGAGAAATGCCTACCATCACGTTTCCGACTTTTATAAAGGTAGCCTATCACGATTGCGGTTTATCGTATCGTGACATTGCTGCTCGCGTTGGTCGAGATCAAATGACAGCAGAATATGAAATCGGTAGGTTCAGGAGGGTAATACGGAACGCCGTGCTGGATCCCAACGGCCTCACATCACTAGCAGTCGAGATGACATGCATCTTATCCGCATGGCTGTAACGGATCGTGCAGCCACGTCTTGATCCCTGAGTCAATAGATGGGGACGTTTGCAAGACAACAACCATCTGCACGAACAGTTCGAGGACGTTTGCAGCAGCATGGACTATCAGCTCGGAGACCATGGCTGCGGTTACCCTTGACGTTGCATCACAGACAGGAGCGTCTGCGGTGGTGTACTCAATGACGAACCTGGGTACACGAATGGCAAAACGTCATTTTTTCGGATGAATCCAGGTTCTGTTTACAGCATCATCATGGTCGCATCCGTGTTTGGCGACATCGCGGTGAACGCACATTGGAAGCGTGTATTCGTCATCGCCATACTGGTGTATCACCCGGCCTGGTGTTATGGGGTGCCATTGGTTACACGTCTCGGTCACGTCTTGTTCACATTGACGGCACTTTGAACAGTGGCTGTTACATTTCAGATGTGTTACGACCTATGGCTCTACCTTTCATTCGATCCCTGCGAAATCCTACATTTCAGCAGGATAATGAACGACTGCATGTTGCAGGTCCTGTACGGGCCTTTCTGGAACAAATATATATATATATATATATATATATATATATATATATATATATATATATATATATATATATATATATATATAAACAAGAATTGAGACACCAAAATAAGTAGATGTGTTATGCTATTTGGGCAGTAAAGTAACTTAGGAAGGACGAGGTAGAGAGGGTATAAAATATGTAACGGCCATGGAAAGAAAAGAGTTATTGAGTAAGAGATATTTGTGTTGGGATTTCTTTTCTGGAGGAATTTGTAGCCTTGTACTTAACTGAGACGTGGAGCATCAGCAATACAGGCAAAAAGAGAATAGATGTTTTCAAAATGTGATGCTACAGAAGACTGATAAAGATTAGATGGTGAATCACGTAACTAATGAGGAGGTATTGAATAGAATTGGGAGGAAAAGAAATTTGTGGCGTAACTTGACTAATTGATGGGATAGGTCAACATAAAACATTCTTATAAATCAAAGAATTTTCAGTCTGGTTGGGGGGGGGGATTTGGTTGACGGCGGTCGGTGGACTGGGGGGGGGGGGCGGCTTAGGAATTCCAGAGGTATACACGTTCTGATGAATGTGTGTTGCAGTACGTATTCCTAGATGAAGAGGTTGAATGGTATAAAGTGAGGTGGAGAGCTGTATCAAACCAACCTCTGGGCTGAAGACCACAAACATAATAACAAAAAAGTTCGGTAGTTGAAATGAGAGACTGAATTCAGTAATACATTTCAGGTGGTAATAGAAAATTCACTTTTCAAAATGCGCTAGCCGAGATGGTGTACTTAGAAAATGCCTGGAGACCTGGGAAGATTTCAACTGGACTGCATCATCGTCAGACTGGGATTCTGATATCGGATATTTGACTGTAAGGCTTATCCCGGAAGCAGTTACTGAGATCACAATTTAGTAATGAGGAAGAGCAGATAAATTACAGAGAATCGTCCGTGAAGATGGATATCGGAAGAAGTACTGAGAAAAACTGGAGATCTCTATGGCTGTGGATAATGTGAGAATGAATACAACCATACGCAGTTCAGTTGAAGAGGAAGGGACATATTCGAAAAGGGCAATTACCGACGTTGGACGGATGAAAATAGGTACAAAATAGGTAGTTGCGACGAAAACTTGTATAACAGAAGAAATGCTTCTGCAGCTTGATAAAAGAAGGGAATGTTTAGAAAAAGACAGGAGTATCGAAGTGTAAGTCACTTAGGAATAAAACAAACAGGAGTTGCATGAAAGCCAGTGCCAAATGGCTTAAAGGAAAATGATATAGACTGAAAAAGGAAAGGCAATCACAAGGACTCATTTGGCATATAAAAAAGTGAAAACAACCGTCGGTGAAATTGCAAGTGAAGATGCCAACGTTAGGAGTGCTGAAAGAATTCCACTATTAAGAGGAGAGAAGAAAGCGGATAGGCCGACAATGTATACGTAAGGCTTCTGCAATGGGTACGGACGTCCTGTGAGTCCAGGTAATGGACACGGCTGTAGCGGTTGCGGTAGTAGCAGCAGTTGTCTGATACAGAGTAACTTGGTTTAGTTTGTGTTTTTCTCGTACACCTGCGAAGAAGTGAACTATGTGCATGCACTATGTTACTCTCTAGGATAGTGCTTAGCAAATTACTGTAAGTTTTTGATTTTGTTGAAATGTTAGTGCATATTCTTGTGTAATTTTCCGCCTCCACGTTTAAATATCTGTCAGTACACAACATGCTCCAGTGCAGTGGAGTTTGCATATTTATTTCCTGCGGCAACTTTCGCTAAACAGAGTTTCTAGTAAAAAGTAGCTGTTGATGCAATCATGTTCAGTAGAGAAATTTATATCTGTTTTAAGAGCATGTGGATCTTGCGGTCTCAGGCTATACTGAGAATGCTGCAGGCAGATTTAAGTGTTTATTTTCTTCGTTATATTTTGCTTAGTTTCGAAGTCAGTAGCGTACAGGGGGGTTTTTTCTATTTTGCGGGGTCAGCTAGTAATTTCCAAGTTAATCCTGACTGCTTTCTTTGCCTGTTTTGAAATCTTATACAGGTTTTTACACAGTGCGACACAACTAGAGACTGTGTTGTTGACGGACACATGGGGAATTTTTGAATGTTGGACTCCATAAGGTTCCCTTTCTGTGCAGCGACCGTGGAATATAAAATTATAAAGAATGTAGCAACTAGTCTAGGAAACATAATTTATTTATCTTGTTGCAAATCGATTTCGACTGATATCAGTCATCATCGGTGCATTTTTCTAGTCGATACATCCCATAAGTAGAAGAACTGTCCTTGGCAGATTTCTGTTACGAACTGACATGACGTATGGCATGTATTGGTTAGAAAAATGCACCGATGATGACATAGTCAAAATCGATTTGCAAAAAGATAAATAATGTTTCCGCGACTGGTTGCTACATTCCTTATAACTTTACGTGGAGAATTGGCTGCCGTTTGTGGACAACTAACAGCTGCGTTGGCTGCGATCGACAGGCTTCTGGTTAACACTCAAAGCTGCGGCGATATCGGGGCCACAGGTACGACTTGCGACTACTTCGTGCCGTTGGAATGCCCTGGTGACAAGTTTGTAGCTACATCTTGGTTCAAATGGCTCTGAGCACTACGCAACTTAACTTCTGAGGTCATCAGTCGCCTAGAACTTAGAACTAATTAAACCTAACCAATCTAAGGACATCACACACATCCATGCCAGAGGCAGGATTCGAACCTGCGACCGTAGCGGTCGCTCGGCTCCAGACTGTAGCGTCTAGAACAGCACGGCCACTCCGGCCGGCGCTACATCTTCCAGTGTGCAACATTTGACTGATCCGTTCTCACTCGAGAGTGAGTGGCGGATGGTTTTCGGTTCGCATATCATAGGGCGGAAGGCAAAAGAAGGAACGGTTCGGCTTAGCAACAAGTATTGGTAACACTGCTGAACGAGCACGGGATGCATCTCCTGCCCACTCGAGACAAGTGCAGAGGTTGAGTATTTCAGTCTTTGGCGGATCGAGCCTTTGGTAGGTGATGGAGCCTCTCAGGGAAATAGCATGCAGGGAGGGAAAAATGCAAGTGTGCACTCGGTATGTTGGCCAAAGGGTCTCGTCCGTGACGTGGGGAAGGCACTGCCAGCCGCTACAGGACGCACTAGGTGCAACTAACTGCAAATAGAGGCACGTGCTGGCATGAATGTCGACTGCCGCTTGGGTTCTGATGTCATCCTATGTTCAAAAAAAATGATTCAAATGGCTCTGAGCACTATGGGTCTTAATATCTAAGGTCATTAGTCGCCTAGAACCTAGAACTACTTAAACCTAACTAACCTAAGGACATCACAAATATCCATGCCCCAAGCAAAATTCGAACTTGCGACCGTAGCGGTCGCGCGATTCCAGACTGAAGCACCTAGAACCACTCGGCCATTCCGAACGGCCTCGTATGTTCCTTTCGGCGGATGGATGATTTATTGAATGCAAGTAGCATCGCAGGTGGGATGCAGGCTAAGCTGTCTGTTTGTAGCATCGAACCCAGGGTCGTTCTCAGTCCTTTGGTTGGAGCGGAGTGGAAGGTCTAAACCAGAAGCTCAGACGATATTGGATGCAAATTTCTTAAACTCTCCAATCGGGTGGAAAACTGTATAACTGTTTAAGTGGTTAGGCGTGCACTGGACGCAGCAAACGGCTACTATGGTAACGGGGTATGTGTGGCATGCACATGGGAGTTTTTATGTTAGAAATCGAAGATGAAGTGCCTGCAAAAATGGTACATCAGCCACAATGTTCTCAGAGAATGCTCGTTCTCGCAGGTCGGATGTGATGTTTTCTTAAATACAGGAAGGGGGGGGGGGGGGGGGAAAGGAAAGTGGTACAAGGGAAATTATGACTTCCCGTCTCACAGAACGCTGAGTTATAACAATGGTGGGAATCGAACCCTGATGGTTTGCTTTCTGGGGTGCCTTAACGTCTCAGCCACGCGGGCACGCCTCCCATCCGACTGGAATTTTCAATTTATTGCACACGGCATTGTGTTGTTCTTTGTCCATTAAACCTCCGACTCCCAAATCATCCTATCACCCGCTGTCCCTCCCTCTCGTCAGTGTCGTCCAGATACATCTGTTGTATCCGATTCTGCGGAGAACCTCCTGATTTCTTGAATCACTCTATTGTTTGTTGTTGTGGTCTTCAGTCCTGAGACTGGTTTGATGCAGCTCTCCATGCTACTCTATCCTGTGCAAGCTTCTTCATCTCCCAGTACCTACTGCAACCTACATCCTTCTGAATCTGCTCAGTGTATTCATCTCTTGGTCTCCCCCTACGATTTTTACCCTCCACGCTGCCCTCCAATACTAAACTGGTGATCCCTTGATGTCTCAGAACATGTCCTACCAACCGATCCCTTCTTCTGGTCACGTTGTGCCACAAACTTCTCTTCTCCCCAATCCTATTCAGTACTTCCTCATTAGTTATGTGATCTACCCATCTAATCTTCAGCATTCTTCTGTAGCACTACATTTCGAAAGCTTCTATTCTCTTCTTGTCCAAACTATACACCGTCCATGTTTCACTTCCATACATGGCTACACTCCATAAAAAACTTTCAGAAATGACTTCCTGACACTTAAATCTATACTCGATGATAACAAATTTCTCTTCTTCAGAAACGCTTTCCTTGCCATTGCCGGTCTACATTTTATATCCTCTCTACTTCGACCATCATCAGTTATTTTGCTCCCAAAATAGCAAAACTCCTAAACTACTTTAAGAGTCTCATTTCCTAATCTAATACCCTCAACATCTCCCGACTTAATTAGACTATATTCCATTATCCTCGTTCTGCTTTTGTTGATGTTCATCTTATACCCTCCCTTCAAGACACCATCCATTCCGTCCAACTGCTCTTCCAAGTCCTTTGCTGTCTCTGACAGAATTACAATGTCACCGGCGAACCTGAAAGTTTTTATTTCTTCCCCATGGATTTTAATACCTACTCCGAATTTTTCTTTTGTTTCCTTTACTGCTTGCTCAATATACAGATTGAATAACATCGGGGAGAGGCTACAACCCTGTCTCACTCCCTTCCCAACCACTGCTTCCCTTTCATGCCCCTCGACTCTCATAACTGCCATCTGGTTTCTGTACAAAATGTAAATGTCCTTTCGCTCCCTGTATTTTATCCCTGCCACCTTTAGAATTTGAAAGAGAGTATTCCAGTCAACACTGTCAAAAGCTTTCTCTAAGTCTACAAATGCTAGAAACGTAGGTTTGCCTTTCGTTAATCTTTCTTCTAAGATAAGTCGTAAGGTTAGTATTGCCTCACGTGTTCCAGTATTTCTACGGAATCCGAACTAATCTTCCCCGAGGTCGGCTTCTAATAGTTTATCCATTCGTCTGTAAAGAATTAGTGTTAGTATTTTGCAGCTGTGGCTTATTAAACTGATCGTTCGGTAATTTTCACATCTGTCAACACCTGCTTTCTTTGGGATTGGAATTATTATATTCTTCTTAAAGTCTGAGGGTATTTCGCCTGTTTCATACATCTTGCTCACCAGATGGTAGAGTTTTGTCAGGACTGGCTCTCCCAAGGCCGTCAGTAGTTCCAATGGAATGTTGTCTACTCCGAGGGCCTTGTTTCGACTCAGGTCTTTCAGTGTTCTGTCAAACTCTTCACGCAGTATCGTATCTCCCGTTTCATCTTCATCTACATCCTCTTCCATTTCCATAATATTGTTCTCAAGTACATCGCCCTTGTATAGACCCTCTATATACTCCTTCCACCTTTCTGCTTTCCCTTCTTTGCTTAGAACTGGGTTTCCATCTGAGCTCTTGATGTTCATACAAGTGGTCCTCTTATCTCTAAAGGTCTCCATACGAGTACAATATTCAACATTCGTCCGTAGCAACACATCTCAAAAGCTTCGATTCCCTTCCGTTATAGTTTTCATAGTTTTCCAACAATCCATGATTCTTTACCATAGAATGGCGTGCACCAGACGTACATACTCAGAAATTTCTTCCTCATTTAAGGTCTTCATTTGATACAAATAGATTTCTTTTCGCCAGGAATACCCTTTGGTCAATGCTACTTTGCTTTTTACGTCCTCCTTCCTCCGTCTCTCATCCGTTATTTTGCTACCTAGGTAGCGGAATTTGTGATCCTCTACTACTTCTCGTTACTTCCGTCGTCTTTCGATTTGCTCTCAATCTATACTCCGTACTCATTAGACTGCTCATTACATTTAACACATAATGTAATTCTTCTCCAGTTTAATTGAGGATAGCAGTATCATCAACTAATCTTATCACTGATACCATTTCACCTTAAAGTTTAATCCCACTCTTGCAATTTTATTTCCACAACTGCTTCTTCCACGTATAGAATGAATAGTGAGTGTGAAACATTACATTCCTCTTTTAAACCCTTTGCAGTCCGAGCACTCTGTAATTGGTCTTCCAGTTTTATTGTTCCCCCTCGGTAACTGTCATTCCCTACAGCTTACCCGTATTTTCCTCAGAATTTCGTACATCTTGAACCATTTGACATTGTCGAACCCTTTGTCTAGGTCCAGAAATCCTATGAACGCGCCTTGACTTATCTGCAGTCTTGCTTCGGTTATCAACCACAACGTCGTACCTGCCTCTCTGATACCTTTACCTTTCCTAAATCCAAACTGATCGTCTAACACATCCTCAATTTTCTTCTCCATCTTCCGTAATCACTCGGGTCAGCATGGATGCATGAGTTGTTATGCTGATTGTGCGACGATTCACGCACTTGTCGGATCCTGGTATCTTCGGAATTGCGTGGATCATGTTTTCCCGAGAGCATGATGATACAATGCCAGTCTCTTATATTCTGCACACCAGCGTGAACACCCATTTCGTTGCCACATCCCCCCAAGATTTTAGAAATTCCGATTGAGTGTTATCTACCCCTTCTGCCTTATTTGATATTCAGTCGTCAAAACTCTTTTAAATTCTAACTCTAATAATAGATCATCTATCTGTTCCCTATCGACTCCAGTTTCTTCTTCTATCACATCAGATAAGTACTTCCGTTCATAGAAACCTTCAGTGTAGACATTCAACCTATTCGCTCTCTCTTCTGCGTTTAACAATGGAATTCATATTACACTTTTAGTGTTACCGCCTTTGCTTTTAATTTCACCAAAGGTTATTTTGACTTTCCTACAGGCTGATTCACTCCTTCCGACAATCATTTGTACTTCATATCTAACATGTAGCTATTTCTCCTTAGCTTCCATGCACTTCCTGTTTATTTCATTGCTAAGTTACTTGTATTTCTGTATTCCTGAATTTCTCTCAGCATTTTTGTTCTTCCTTCTTTCGTCGATCATCTTAAATAATTCCTTCTTTACCCACTGTTTTTCGTAGTTACCTTTCTTTTGCCTGTATTTTTCTTCCAACTCCTGTGATAACCCTCCTTGGAGATGTCGAATCGTCTTCACCTGAAATGACTATTTGAACTGTTAATTATCACGTTATCAATAGCCTCAGAGAACTACGGAGAGTGGAAGATTTTAAATTGCAATATCTTTCTTCTCTGTGTTCTGATTTTGTTGAAATAAAGCCTACATGTCACCCAAAGCTATATTCAAGTTACCTGTGCAAACCCCGTAGAGATTCGTTTAATAGTTTAGGAAATTAGAATGTTCGAACAGACAAACACACAGAGAAGACTGTTTAGATAAAAGTTTACATTATAATATCTTTTTTTCATGACCCATTATGGATGAGATAAGCCCTATGCATTGGCCAAAGCTATACTGCTAATTCGTCTAGTCGTTTGGAAGATTAGTGTGTTCAAATAATATCTTTTTAGGATTCTGTATGTCAATCAGTAAAATAGAACCCTTATAGGATTTCTTAGTTGTCCTTGTGTCTCTGTCTCCTTGTTTTTCTGTCTGCCCAACTGATAAAACCCCTTTTCCTCAGGAACGGGTAAACATATCAGTTTCAAATGTACATCACTTACTGAGGGCTACAGTCCCTTGGGTATGTTGTTGTTATGGTCTTCAGTCCTGAGACTGGTTTGATGCAGCTCTCCATGCTACTCTATCCTGTGCTAGCTTCTTCATCTCCCAGTACGTACTGCAGCCTACATCCTTCTGAATCTGCTTAGTGTATTCATCTCTTGGTCTCCCTCTACGACTTTTACCCTCCACGCTGCCCTCCAATACTAAATTGGTGATCCCTTACTGCCTCAGAACCTGTCCTACCAACCGATCCCTTCTTCTAGCCAAGTTGTGCCACAAACTCCTCTTGTCCCCAATTCTGTTCAATAACTCCTCATTAGTTTTGTGATCTACCCATCTAATCTTCAGCATTCTTCTGTAGCACCACATTTAGAAAGCTTCTATTCTCTAAAATGCTTTTTTATTCCAGTCTCTGATCACAAATGAATTCTTTAGACGATGACCGGTTTCAGTCTGTAATGACCATCTTCAGATCTTTTTTACACCATGTTTCTATTCTCGTCTTGTCCAAACTATTTATCGTCCATGTTTCACTTCCATACGTGGCTGCACTCCATACAACTGCTTTCAGAAACGACTTCCTTGCACTTAAATCTATACTCGATGTTAACAAATATCTCTACTTTAGAAACGCTTTCCTTGTCTCCCTTGGCTATGTAAAAGAAAAATCGAAGCTTCTAAGACAACGCAATGAAAAGACAAGGCCCTTTATGTCATTTGTTTTGATAGTCACAAACTCACTCATCAGGAGTTGTAGCGTATTTCCTGTTGGCCTAAAATCACTAAATTTGGCAAGAATACACATAAAGGAAAAAGAATTAGAAAATTATTAATTTGTAATTATATCACACAAAAGTATTTCTTTTGTCAAGTGTTATTCGACTTCGAAAATAAAATTAAAGTATTCCCGAACGTCTTGGAATTTCTGGGACTGATATCTCTCCAGTACCAACGTCGATAATAGGCAAAAATCGCCGAGACTCTAGGTTCTCGTGGTAGATGAACTGTTTATGTACATATTTATGTTTGTATGGAATCGTTGAAGCGCAAGTACTAGTCACATCTAGCCAATTTTTTTGCGTTATCCGACTTTGATGAAATAAAGACTACACATTACCCAAAGCCACGCTCGAGTTACTCGTAAACACTCCACGAAAATTCGTCTAGTAATTTTGTAGAGTAGCGAGTTCAGAGAGAATGGCACAACACTCTTACAGTTTTGTAATAAGTGTAGTCATCCATACACATGATTAAAAAAAATGAGGCGCACCGAACTTCTTTTTTAAATACTGCTGCTACCCTTTGCTCTTGTGTACTACGTTTAAAAATATCGAAAATAGTTCTGTGCCGGCAGCATTTTCTGTTCTATCTGCTGAAATTGTTTGTATTCTCTCCTTTAATCTCGCCGGAAAAACCGAATTAACTAACTTTTCGGCAAGCAAACAAACCCATTTACGCTTCTTGAATAATGAGGTTAAACGTCGCTGCACTACCGCTACTGTTGCCGAAGATGCTTCTCCAGCTCCAGAGGGTTTTTCTTTGTTTTTGCATTCTTGCTTGTTAAAATATGCATTATGAAGGAATGTGATCACTCTACGGAATTTGTAGGTGTTTTAAGATTTAAATTCATCCAAAAGCTACACTACTGGCCATTAAAATTGCTATACCAAGAAGAAATGCAGATGATTAACAGGTATTCATTGGACAAAAGTATTATACTAGAACTGACATGTGATTACATTTCCACGAAATTTGGGTGCATAGATCCTGAGAAATCAGTACCCAGAACAACCACCTCTGGCCGTAATAACGGCATTGATGCGCCTTGGCCTTCAGTCAGACAGGGCTTGGATGGCGTGTACAGGTACAGATGCCCATGCAACTTCAACACGATACCACAGTTAATTAAGAGTAGTGACTGGCGTATTGTGACGAACCAGTTGCTCGGCCACCATTGACCAGATGTTTTCAATTGGTGAGATATCTGGAGAATGTGCTGGTCAAGGCAGCAGTCGAACATTTTCTGTATCCAGAAAAGCCCGTACAGGACCTGCAACATGTGGTCATGCATTATCCTACTGAAAGGTAGGGTTTCGCAGGGATCGAATGAAGGGTAGAGCCACGGGTCGTAACACATCTGAAATGTAACGTCCATTGTTCAAAGTGCCGTCAATGCGAACAAGAGGTGACCGAGACGTGTAACCAATGGCACCCCATACCATCACGCCGGGTGATACGCCAGTATGGCGATGACGAATACAAGCTTCTAATGTGCGTCATTATGCTGTAAACAGAACCTGGATTCATCCGAAAAAATGTCGTTTTGCCATTCGCGCACCCAGGGTCGTCGTTGAGTACACCATCGCAGGCGCTCCTGTCTGTGATGCAGCGTCAAGGGTAACCGCAGCAATGGTCTCGGAGCCGATAGTCCATGCTGCTGCAAACGTCCTCGAACTGTTCTTGCAGATGGTTGTTGTCTTACAAACGTCCCCATCTATTGACTGAGGGATCGAGACGTGACTGCACGATCCGTTGCAGCCATGCAGATAAGATGCCTGTCATCTCGACTGCTAGTGATGCGAGGCCGTTGGGATCCAGCACGGCGTTCCGTATTATCCTCCTGAACTCACCGAATCCATATTCTGCTAACAGTCATTGGATCTCGACCAACGCGAGCAGCAATGTCGCGATACGATAAACCGCAATCGCGATGGGCTACAATCCGACCTTTATCAAAGTCGGAAACGTGATGGTACGCATTTCTCCTCCTTACACGAGGCATCACAACAACGTTTCACCAGCCAACGCCGGTCAACTGATGTTTGTGTATGAGAAATCGGTTGGAAACTTTCCTCATGTCAGCACGTTTTAGGTGTCGCCACCGGAGCCAACCCTTTGTGAATCCTCTGAAAGGCTAATCATTTGCATAGCACAGCATTATCTTGTTATCGGTTAAATTTCGCGTCTGTAGCACGTCATCTTCGTGGTGTAGCAATTTTAATGGCCAGTAGTGCATATAAAGAATCATTCACCTGACACAAAATTGTGGTACGTAACTCATACGCTTACATACGCATGACGTTCACCTGTGAATATTAAAAATCGCTGCACCAGTTTAATACGAAACAGAGGTAACGCTAGCCCCTGTCATAATTAATAACGTTATCCATAATACAATACACTTCACACTCCGCTGTCAATTATCGGTTGAAACGTGGCCCTACTGTAAAATGTAATGTTGTACATCGAAAACCTGTATGGCATATAACGTCAGTTTCAAATCAGAGATGAGTACAATAGAATTAGTTTGTTTCAATATAGCCTTGGCCCGTGTTGTCGTTATTAATAATGGCAGTGTATTATGACGTAGTAATCGATATTTGTCTAAAGGCAATTATGGATGTAAATAAGGAGAACGTTACACTGTCAGAATACATTTGTTTAAATAAATTGAATCGTAGGGATTAGTGGTATGCTCATATTGGAACTGACACCCATTAAGGAAAAATTATGGACCGCTGAGAGAAGTGTTCCACTTTTGTTTTGTTTGGGCGACAACAATTACAGTTCACTGAACCCAGTGTGACTACATCCAGTGTCGACTGCGAAGAGATACCACAACAGCAGTTAAATTTATAATCATCGTCAGCTGTTAACTATCTGGTGACAGGTTCATTGAATTTTTCGCTGTCGTTGAAGCACAGTGCTTTTTATCGTGAATCTTATTTCCTCCAATAGCCCTATCATACGTTTCAACCGATTCCTGATGTTTGGAAGTCATTATGATTAGTCTCAGTTCCTAACGTGAGCAGTGGCACCCACCCACGAACCATTGTTCCTCTTAGAATTTCGTTCCGAAAGTGCTACACAGACCCCGAATATCTACTGTGTACAAATTTTGTAATTACCGGTTCTGAATCGCTCCCTGACTATCGTACGCCTTTTACATAGAGAGTACGTATATTCTATGAACACCCTCCATGATTCCTACTCAGGTCATACACTATGTGATCAAAAGTATTCGTCCATCGGTAATGCTGGAATTCAGTTGGTGTTGGCCCACGCTTAGCCTTGATGACAGCTTCCACTCTCGCAGTCATGCGTTCAATCAGATGGTGGAAGGTTTCTTAGGGAATGGCAGTCCATTCTTCACGGAGTACTGCACTGAGGAGAGGTATCAATGTTGGTAGGTGAGACCTGGCACGAAGTCAGCGTTTCAAAACATCCCAAAGGTGTTCTATAGGATTCAGGAAAGAGCTCTGTACAGGCCAGTCCATTATAGGGATGTTATTGCCGTATAACTCCTCCGCCACAGGCCGTGCATTATGAACAGTGTTGTAACGGCGACCGGGACAGTAGAGGGGTTGAAGTGGCGGAATGCGCAGCGAGACCCGCTGAGCGGTCCGTGAACAACAACCGAACGGGAGAGGACGGACGCGACCAACGAAGGACAGAACGAACAACAACAAGCTCGAAACAGTGGAGTCACAAGAAAATCTAACAACCACGTCCACTCGTACACAGAACAAGGAAGTAAATAAGCTGTCTAAGGCGAGACGATGTGTACAGAGACGTAAGCAAGATCAGGCTAGCTGGCTGAGCTTTTTTTTCCTTTATTGATTTTCAATTCCCACCGAAGGGGGCGGGCTGGCAGCAGCTTAGTACGCTGCTCTACAGCCTACAGACTTTTATTTTAAGGAACGGAAGAAGAAAAGAAACAAGAAAAACAGGCGATAAAACGGTGACGTCAAGTGTAAAATGGCGGAAAAATGCGGAAAGTTAAAACAGAAAGCAAAAGGGGTTGGCAACGTTAATAAAAGACACAGGAATCAGACAAGTAACATAGTACACACACACATAAAAAAAAAAACACGGCGACAGTCTGGTTTCTGCTCGCAAGAGATAAAAGGCACACCCAGCGACAGTATGATGGCCGTTCGCAACACTTCCCAAAAAACACAACACTGTAGAACACTCAATATAGAACACTGCACGAAAGTGGCGGCACAAAGATGACACTCCCGAGCCAAAGGCAGATGGGGGGGGGCACCTGGAGGAGGGGTAAGAACAAGGAGGGAGGAAGGAAAAAAACGAAAAAGGGGGGGGGGAAACCAAGGAGGGAGAGGACTAATAAAGAGGGAGAAGGACAGACGCGAGAGGGAATGAGAGGAGGCAGAGGAGGGAAATGTAAAAGGACTCGGGGGAGAGAAGGGGGCAATGAGAGGGGAGGTGGGGAAGAAAGAGGATGGAAGAGGGGGAGAGGGAGCTCAGGAAAAGGACAGAGGAAAGGAGGGGGAGTGAGGATCAGAGTTGATAGGAGGGATGAATGGAGGGAGAGAAGCCACCTTGGGAAAGGAGATGTAGGGTGTAGAGATGGAGGGTAGGGGGGGACACAACAATGAAGACGTGGCAGGCTGGCTGAGCGAGAGGCAGGTGCTTAAATACTCAATCGGGGGGCGCTGCTATTGGCTGCTGGAACCACGTGTTCTACTGTGGCACCCTCACACTAAATGCGGGCCAGGAGGTGCGCGCCGCCACAGCTTACGGCGCGATGATGCAGAGACATCTAGGGGTCATCGACGTTCATGACGTCAGACGGGGATTCAAATTCCGCGGCGCGCGGTACCAGAAACAGGTGCCCGATCATGTTGAAAGATGCAATCGCCGTCCTCGAATTGCTCTTCAACAGTGGGAAGCAAGAAGATGCTTAAAATATCAATGAAGGCGTGTGCTGTGATAGTGCCATGCAAAACAACAAGGGATACAAGCCCCCTCAATGAAAAACACGACCACACCACAACACCACTGCCTTCGAATTTTACTGTTGGTGCTACACACGCTCTAAGTTGACGTTCACTGGGCATTCACCATATCCACTTACTACCTACGGATGGCCACATTGTGTATCGTGATTCGTCACTCCACACAATGTTTTTCCACTGTTCAATCGTCCAGCTTTTATGCTCCTTACACCAAGTGAGGCGTCGATTGGCATTTACCGGCGTGATGTGTGGCTTATGAGCAGCCGCCCGACCATGAAATCCACGTTTTTTCACCTCCAGCCTAACTGTCATAGTATTTGCAGTGGATCCTGAAGCAGTTTGGAATTACTGTGTGATGGTCTGGATAGATCTCTGCCTATCACACATTACGACCCTCTACAACTGTCAGCGGTCTGTGTCAGTCAACAGACGAGGTCGGCCTGTACACATTTTTGCTGTACGTGCCCCTTCACGTTTCCACTTCACTGTCACATCGGAAACTGTGGACATAGGCATGTTTAGGAATGTGGAAACCTCGCGTACAGACGTATGAGACAAGTGACATCCAATCACCTTACTACGTTCGAAGTCCGTGAGTTCCGCGGAGCGCCCCGTTGTGCACTCTCTCGATGACTACTGAGGTCGCTGATATGGAGTACCTGGCAGTAGGTGGCAACACAGAGCACCCAATATGGAAAACGCGCAAGATCGCACCTCAATGAAAATTCCCATTCACAACCCAGCCCAGTAGTTTGTAACGGAACTGAAATGATGGTGGGCTGACAGTAATTTGGAGCCCGCGCGTCGGAAACGGGCGCGCTTGTGTGAGACTGCCAGGGAGTGCACCCTGATGCCATCTATTGGCGAAACTGGGAATTAGCGCTGCCTGTCAGACAATGCACTAAGCTCTCGGAGTCAAACATATTCCTTTTCTTGGTAATTATAAGTTATTACTGTATAATTTAATGTTGTAAAGCGCTGGTAGTAAATTATTATGACTGGTATGGACTCCAGGGTAGTAAATATAAATATTCTTAAATACTAAATGATTTCGGTAAAAAGGTGGTAGGGGAACGCCCCCACTCTTGGTGATACGAGCGTAGCTAGGGGTAGCTGGAGACACAGGGACTGAACAATGGAATGGCCTGGGGAGTGTTGACGTGATCGGACGTGCATAACTGTGCTCACGCAAAAGTGATTGTGCAACAGCGAAGAGGCGAATATCGTCGCCGTTTTTGGAGTAAAACGCGATGAATGGTTGTTGAAGCCGCCTTTATGCCACTGGGGCTGATTGTAAGAGTTCCTGTGCCCAGATTTTATGGTGGACGTGCAGTAGCTTATACGAGTGCTACAGCTCGTAGTTCCAGCCGCCATTAAGGGCATGAGGCGTGAAGAACTGCGTTAGCCACATGCATCTCACCACCAGCACCGACACGTCTACCCAAGGCAAGACTGCTTGCAAAGTCGAACTTTGTATACATGTAAAAGGAGAATACCAGTTTTCTTTTATGCAAGTGCAGAGGACAGAATATAGTAATGAGTAAAATTACGACGCATGTTGTTCATTGTAAAGTGTAGTAACCTCAAACATAGTATAGTGAAATCAGACTGAGGCCACCATCGCCTCTTTCATTTACAATTCTTTTGGTTGTAGAATACTTTAGCGTATAAGAATGTTGAAAAGAGCAATGGTCACACCAGAATGAGTCGCCTATTTATAGTTACTTAAATTTTTCTGAGCAACCTTTCAAGTAAAGTCACTTAACTAATTCTGTATCAATGGTCCAAAGAGTAATATCCAAAATCATTAAATAAGTTGAAGGATAGAATTTTGTTAACCGAAGTTGCATAACCTGTCTTGGTAGTAATTACCAAGCCAACTCACAGAAATTGAGAGAGTATTTGCTTTGTAGAATCATCTAGAATGATCAGAAATAGTAATATTCAGAATTAAGTTTAAATTCAACTCAAGCCATTTCACTTTGAAACGAGCCCAAAAATTGATTTATTCTTTTGCTCCTTCAGAGCTGGCGACCGTAGTTATAAGTATTTTCAGGAGGATTCGACGGTAAGTCTGCTGCTCTCGTCGTGCTGATAGGATTATCCACTGCTGCTAGCAGTGGTGATTGGATACATAAGCTCACTACCAAGTTAAGTGGGTCAGGTAGGCAGTGTTACCGTGTGAACTGTAGGGCACTGTAGGCCGTGGATCGAACCCGTTCAATCATCACAGCTCTTAGGGAAATAGTCTGGTTAGGAGTGTACTAATCATTAGGTAAATACTGGCGAGTAACGGTCAAAAATGTATACGCAAGTGAATTTAGCAAGGTCCACGTAGCACCTAGTTAATGTGGTGCAATGGCGAGGGTAGGAGTGGAGTAAAAGTGAGCTGAGCTTGTGGCAGCTGTGGTGGATTCAAATATTAACTACGTGAATCCACTACTGCCTCTTACCATTGGGACTGAGCTATTTACAGTTAAAATACGTAGCAGTAAGCGCAAAGGCGTGACAGCTACAAGTCCGTATTGGTTTTATACATACGGAATTGGGAAATGGGTCATTCCGTCAGTGGAGGGGGTTAAAACAACCGAGTCAGTGGAGAACACACCCCATTTACTGATGGAAAGATTCAGCGGTTCGGTCGCATGTGGCGACCGTGACGGGACTAACCAAGTTTGTAGAATAATGGCTGCAATAAAAGTGTTTTATATAAACTTGTAGTTTCAAGAAAATTTTAAATTTAAAATTCTATTGTAGACAAATATACCACAATTGGTAAGTTCAAGACGACAACCTGCAAAGCAGCAAAAGAAAGTCCAATAGTAGGAGTTAAACAAGTAATACTTGGTTTAATAAACATTTCTATTAGGCACGAAATACAGCAGCATAAGATGGAGTCGAATAGTAACAAGCAAGACGAAAACATTACAAGGTCAGACCCAGAATTAGGGACCATAGATACTGTTGTAGGGTTGGAAAATCTTATAGATGAATCCACACCCATAAGACAGGAGGAACAGGAAGTGAAACCAAAGGTAGTGAAAAGTGAACCCAATGTATCTGTGGATGCAAGTCACAAGGAAGAGGATATGGAATTAACAAGGATGATGGCGCAAATTCAAGAAGGGAATGCTAGTTTGAAAGCAGAAATGGCTAGTCATATATCCCAATTGGATGAAAACCTATCTGGTAAAATAAAAGCCAATTTAGATATTTTGAGTACGCAAAGCCAAAGTATCACAGAGGTAAACAAATCAGTAAATAGCATTAGGGCTGAAATAACAAATGTTCAGAGAAAAGTCACAGAAATAGAGAAAAGATTTGATACCGAAATTCAGAGAATAGAGAAATCAGTGGAACCGTTGGTTAGTGAAAAATTAGAACCGATAATTGAAAGTAAATTACAGGTGATAGTACCAGTTCTAAAGAAAGAGATTGTTAAAGAAACGGCAGCTGATATTGAAACACTGCGCAATACCATGTTGAGTTTTGATGCATGTGTGCAGGAGCAGGAAAATACACTGCGTAATGAGATAAAATTATTAAGTCAGCAAGTTCAGAATTAGACGTTTCTTAACTGTAGTGGTATCCCATTGGTAATGCAAAAATCGGAAATACTGAGTAGGGAGGAAAAATACGATCCTCAAAAGAAACAAGGTGGATGGCATCCAATGGATTTTATAAAAAATTGTGAACGTGTCTTACCAACAGACATGTCAGATAAAGAAAAAATTAATTTAGTAATAGACGCTTTAGCAGGTCATGCTAAACGTTGGAGATTGAATTTGGATATCGACAATTTGAAGTTTACAGACTTCAAAGAAAAGTTCCTTGAGGAACTCTGGAGCACACAACAGAGAGATAGGTTGTGGAGAGAATTCGTTGTCGCCAGAATGCCAGAACATGGGCGTGGGCTCATGAAAGAATACTGTGAAGGATGGTTCAAGCGTTTGGAGTATCTTAAAGATCGTAGATCAGAATCGGAGATAGTGTGGGAGTTGTGGAAAAAGCTACCTGACGATTCAAAGCGTTATGTAGGAGGCACTCATCGAACATTCTATGAATTTTTAGAAAAAATCGAGAATGAAGATAGGTGGCGTGAAACTAGAGAGTTTCGAGGTTTCAGAAATCAGAATGGAATAGTAAAAGGTGGTAGGAATGAACCGCAAATTAACATGATGAGAGGAAGAGGTCGAGAAGGTAACTCTCAGCGAGGGAGAGGACACTATCAGGGAAACAGGATGCATTGTCAAAATCAGGAAAACTAAATACCGCGCAGGTCAAGGGCCTAACGCGCGCGGAAAGAAAGAAATGGCCCAAATATAGGGAAGATCGGAGTAGTCAGTACTATAGTAGGATAGTGCGTCGTTCGCCTGAAGAGCAGTTACATAAACGAAACTTTGCGAAGTATAATGCAGGGATACAAACAGAGGGGAGAGAGCAGGGAGGAATTATTAAGGGAAATGAAGTAGGAAAAGAATATCGGTCGGATGTGAAGGCTCACGTGAATGAAATAAGTACAATTCGCGGTCAGAGTGACGAACTGATGAAGGAAGAGTCAGAGAAGGTGTTGTTTGTCGGTAGGGATGGCAACTGTGCAGAGAGGCAGGGACAAGGGAGGAGTGATGTGACTTATGGTAAAAGGTTCGTACGAATAGTCGACGAATCGCATCGAGAAGTAATTAAAGAGGAAAGGGTGGATAAGAAAAAGGGACATAGTGCAGAGACGCATGCCGATTCAGAAATTGCCTCGTATGCAGAATATATACATCAGCTCAAAAGCTAGCCAGCACAATTAGAAAGATCTTCCACTCAAGTGATTAATTTGGACCCGTATATGACAGTGTTAGAGAGCCACACCGATTATGATGTGTACCTAGTGACAGCAAGAGTACATGACTGTGATGAAGATTCTTTTAAAGAAATTAGAGAAAGTGTATCTAACCAAGAGAAAGAGTGTTGTGATCCCTGTAGTACTGAAGCAAATGAGTTGAGTGAGACTGGAATTCCATTAGTAGGGGAAAATAATGAAAGTAAGAGTGGCGAATGCACTATCCAACAAAGGGAAAGTAGAGAAATGGATTATAATTTGTGAGAATTATTTGAACCCGAAGAAGGTCATATTTCTAAGGAGGAGGAATTATCGTCAGAATCATCAGAAAGCATCCAGGGAGAAAAAGAAATAGAGGAAGTTTCCGATTCCGCAACCGAGAGTTCAGGCATGACAGATTCGAATGAGAACGCGATGGCATTAAAGAGCCTAGACGAAGGACTATTGGAAAAAGTGGTGAAAGAATTTAGGATGAAAAGGAGAAAGAAACCTCCGGATGGAATGGTCAGTATAAATACCGGAAAAATAGTATGGCAAGACTTGGCGGTGGAAAAGGATTTATTATGGGAAGATAAAGAAAGTATGAAAGAGGACAATAGGATGCAAACAATCCTACCTATTAACGTATGTGGGTACGATTTATATGTATTGTTGGATACGGGTGCTCAAATAAGTGCTATTTCACACGCATTTTTTGAGATGATCAAAGAGCAACGAGGAGTAGTAATGATGCCAGTAACAGGTGTTAAAGTGATAGGGGCGACAGGGAAATGTAGTAAACCTGTTAAACATCAAGTGATGATGGAATTTAAGATAAAAAACAAGCTATTTTCTAATGCATTCTTAGTAGTTCCAGAGCTCAGTGCTGAGATCATTTTAGGCATTGACTGGTTAATAAAACAAAAAGTAATTATAGATTGTGACAAAGGGATAATAGTTTGTAAAGTTGATAGTGCGGTATTAGAAATACCATTTGAATCATCTAGAGTAATGGAAGAGAACCAGCTGAGATGGGTAGAATTTAGAGATGATCATGATTCAGGAATAGGTCAAAAATTCGATTGGTTTCTGGTGAGGCAGATAGTTGAAGATGGAAATAAGGAGACACTCCTTCGAAATGTAGTGGATAAAACGGAAGGACTATCTGATGCCCAAAGGGAGGATCTATGGCAAATTCTGAAAGAAAATCAGGAGGTATTTTTGGACAAACCGGGACGAGTGATAAATTATGAGTACTGCATGGAGGTAGAGGAGCATGAACCTTTCTTTAAACCACCATATAATGTACCCTTGTCTAAGAAAGAAGCAGTTCAAAAAGAAATAGATAAATGGTTTCATGTGGGGTCATTGAACGGAGTTCTAGCCCATATAATAACCCATTGGTGATAGTAGGTAAGAAGGATGGAAGTGTACGAATAGTGATAGATGCTCGTACTCTGAATAAAGTAGTGAAGAGGGAGTTGGATCGTCCAGAGAACATAGATAATTTATTGCAGAAGTTTAATGGTGTAAAGTACATGACTAGTTTAGACCTAACGGCAGGATACTGGCAAATCCCATTAAGTGAGGAGTCTAGGAAGTACACGGCATTTTTATTCAATGGCAAATGCTACCATTACACAGTGGTACCATTTGGCGTAAATACTTCCGTTTCAGTGTTCATTCGGGCTTTAGACAAAATTTTAGGGAGTGAACTTAGTTCGCTAATCACGGTTTATGTAGATGATTTGTTAATTGCTACAAGGACATGGGAAGAGCACATGGAGTTATACGACAGGGTGTTCAAAGCTTTAATTAAAGGAGGAATGACCCTGAACCTGAAAAAATGCGAGTTTGTGAAGAAAGAAATAAAGTTTTTAGGTCACATAGTAACACCAGAGGGAATTGAAGAGGATCCCAACAAAGTCAAAGCAATAAGAAATTGTCCGGCTCCCAAGAATAAAAAACAACTAAAGACGTTTATAGGACTTTGTTCCTTTTATCGTAAGTATGTGGATGATCAGGTGTTCAATAGCCCACATCTGAACAACCTACTTAAGAAGAACAGTGTGTATATATGGACTGAGGAATGTGAAACAGCATTCAACCGGCTAAAAGACAATTTGGCTAAAAACATAAAGTTATGGCACCCTGACCTGTGTGAACCATTCCACATGGCAACAGATAGTTCAGATTATGGATTGGGAGTATCCATATTACAGGAGGTAATGATAGATGGGGAAAAAACTCATAGACAAATAGCATTTGCGAGTAGAACCATGTCTAAGTACGAAAGAAACTATACAGTTTCAGAGAAGGAGGCTTTAGCTATAGTATGGGGTTTTAGGAAATTTCAACTCTTCTTATGGGGACATAAGACTGTGGTCCATACAGACCACAAAGCTTTAATATTTTTGAAGGACTGCAGATTGTTACATAACAGGTTGACCAGATGGGCGCTGTTTTTACAACAATTTGACATAGAGATCAAGTATGTTAAAGGGAAAGAACATGCAGTACCGGATGCTTTGTCGAGATTACCGGAAGGATGTGAGACACTAGAAAGTGTAAAGAATAGGGAAGATGTTTTTGAGGTGAATTACTTCAAAAAAGCGGAAGGAAGAGAAAAAATTAGGGAAATATGTCGGAATATGCGAAGATATCAAAGTGATGATGATGCACTCAAGTCGGTAAAGGTCAAGTTTGACAATCCTGACGCAACTAACATAAGAGCTTCATATAAAATACATAAAGGTGTACTGTATCTTCAAAGATTAAATAATCCAGGGAAGTGGAGAGTATGTTGGCCGGAACAACACACTGAAGTGCTGATAGATTATGTTCACTTGGCATATGGCCATTGTGGTGCACGGAAGTGTACCGATAAGTTAGATGAATGCATTACCTTTAACAACATGGCACGAAGGGTAGCACAGAGGATAAGATCTTGTGATCTATGCCAAAAGGCGAAAGTAACAAATGCAACTAATCAAGGGCCCATGCAATCAATAAAACCTGATGAAGTATTAGAAATAGTAGCAGTAGATATCTTTGGACCATTACCGAAAACCATGGGGGGTTTTGTGTACATATTTGTAGCAGTTGAACTTTTCTCAAAGTATATAAAGCTATATCCCTTGAGAAAAGCTACTGCCAGAGCTGTGTATGATAAAATGGTGTGTGACTATTTTGTGAAAGTAGGGAAGCCAAAGAGAATACTATCAGATAATGGTGTTCAGTTTTGCTCAAAAATGTGGAAGGATGGGATAACTGAGAAACAGGTAGAAGTGGTACATATCTCAGCTTATCACCCATCAAGCAATCCAGCAGAAAGATATATGCGTGAGATAGGTCGGTTATTTAGGACGTACTGCCATAATAACCACAAGAAGTGGGGCATGTATGTGAGTGAATTCGAAGAAATCATGAATTCATTAACAAACGAGAGCACTGGATTTACTCCAGAAGAAATCCTGAAAAAGACAAGAAGTAAAAGTCTAGTAGAAGACCTACTAGAATTTCCAAATAGAGTTGAATTAGATTATGATAGTAAAAAGAACTTAGTGAAAGACAAGATGAGAAAACAAGCAGATGCGAGAATTCGTCATCACGACGAAAAAGTAAGGAATCCCAAATTCAAAATAGGTGATTTCGTTCTTTTAAAAACACATGAAAAGTCAAGTGAAATTAATAACGAGATCAGCAAATTTAAATATATATATAATGGACCATTTAAAATAGTGTCCATACCCAATGTGAATGCTTATTATTTAGAGTACCCATTAACAGGCAAACGCCTGGGAGTAAGAAACATAGTGGATCTCAAAAGGTATGAACCACGAATTCTACCAGATTGAAAATAAATATATAAATAAATATTAAAGTAAACCCATATGTAAATAGTTGTGTTTCTTTTGTTCTATGTGAAAGGTAAATGCTCACTAAAATATATTGCAGTATTCTAATGAAACTTCTAGTTTAAGTAGAGACTAAACGGACTGGGAAAGACTGAGCTTCTAAGAAAGCCTTAATAGATGTGTAAATAAGTGTTGTGGAAGAGGTAGAAAAGTGAGGAGGTAAAGTGAAAAGGACGGGCTACAAAGTAATAGGCGCATAACGTGTGTTTTACTTGCCTCAGATAAAAGAAGTGTATTTAAAACTTTGTAAAAAAAAAAAAAAAAAAAGATGTTTAAAGTGTACTGTGTTTAGAAGTAAGAAAATTGGAAAGAATATATGTAAATCATTTATGTAATGTTTAGCAGGAAAGAGAGAAAGAATTGGTGTTTCATTTTAAATATGTAATATAAGTATCGAGGTGTATCAGTAAGAAAGGGAAAACCCTTGGTAAAAAGCTTATCGAACATTTCAGATTCATTATAGGAGAGACTTCTTATTGAATTATCACTGTAAGATACTTCAATAAGAAGTGGGGCATGTGTAACGGAACTGAAATGATGGTGGGCTGACAGTAATTTGGAGCCCGCACGTCGGAAACGGGCGCGCTTGTGTGAGACTGCCAGGGAGTGCACCCTGATGCCATCTATTGGCGAAACTGGGAATTAGCGCTGCCTGTCAGACAATGCACTAAGCTCTCGGAGTCAAACGTATTCCTTTTCTTGGTAATTATAAGTTATTACTGTATAATTTAATGTTGTAAAGCGCTAGTAGTAAATTATTATGACTGGTATGGACTCCAGGGTAGTAAATATAAATATTCTTAAATACTAAATGATTTCGGTAAAAAGGTGGTAGGGGAACGCCCCCACTCTTGGTGATACGAGCGTAGCTAGGGGTAGCTGGAGACACAGGGACTGAACAATGGAATGGCCTGGGGAGTGTTGACGTGATCGGACGTGCGTAACTGTGCTCACGCAAAAGTGATTGTGCAACAGCGAAGAGGCGAATATCGTCGCCTTTTTGGAGTAAAACGCGATGAATGGTTGTTGAAGCCGCCTTTATGCCACTGGGGCTGATTGTAAGAGTTCCTGTGCCCAGATTTTATGGTGGACGTGCAGTAGCTTATACGAGTGCTACAGCTCGTAGTTCCAGCCGCCATTAAGGGCATGAGGCGTGAAGAACTGCGTTAGCCACATGCATCTCACCACCAGCACCGACACGTCTACCCAAGGCAAGACTGCTTGCAAAGTCGAACTTTGTATACATGTAAAAGGAGAATACCAGTTTTCTTTTATGCAAGTGCAGAGGACAGAATATAGTAATGAGTAAAATTACGATGCATGTTGTTCATTGTAAAGTGTAGTAACCTCAAACATAGTATAGTGAAATCAGACTGAGGCCACCATCGCCTCTTTCATTTACAATTCTTTTGGTTGTAGAATACTTTAGCGTATAAGAATGTTGAAAAGAGCAATGGTCACACCAGAATGAGTCGCCTATTTATAGTTACTTAAATTTTTCTGAGCAACCTTTCAAGTAAAGTCACTTAACTAATTCTGTATCAATGGTCCAAAGAGTAATATCCAAAATCATTAAATAAGTTGAAGGATAGAATTTTGTTAACCGAAGTTGCATAACCTGTCTTGGTAGTAATTACCAAGCCAACTCACAGAAATTGAGAGAGTATTTGCTTTGTAGAATCATCTAGAATGATCAGAAATAGTAATATTCAGAATTAAGTTTAAATTCAACTCAAGCCATTTCACTTTGAAACGAGCCCAAAAATTGATTTATTCTTTTGCTCCTTCAGAGCTGGCGACCGTAGTTATAAGTATTTTCAGGAGGATTCGACGGTAAGTCTGCTGCTCTCGTCGTGCTGATAGGATTATCCACTGCTGCTAGCAGTGGTGATTGGATACATAAGCTCACTACCAAGTTAAGTGGGTCAGGTAGGCAGTGTTACCGTGTGAACTGTAGGGCACTGTAGGCCGTGGATCGAACCCGTTCAATCATCACAGCTCTTAGGGAAATAGTCCGGTTAGGAGTGTACTAATCATTAGGTAAATACTGGCGAGTAACGGTCAAAAATGTATACGCAAGTGAATTTAGCAAGGTCCACGTAGCACCTAGTTAATGTGGTGCAATGGCGAGGGTTGGAGTGGAGTAAAAGTGAGCTGAGCTTGTGGCAGCTGTGGTGGATTCAAATATTAACTACGTGAATCCACTACCGCCTCTTACCATTGGGACTGAGCTATTTACAGTTAAAATACGTAGCAGTAAGCGCAAAGGCGTGACAGCTACAAGTCCGTATTGGTTTTATACATACGGAATTGGGAAGTGGGTCATTCCGTCAGTGGAGGGGGTTAAAACAACCGAGTCAGTGGAGAACATACCCCATTTACTGATGGAAAGATTCAGCGGTTCGGTCGCAAGTTATTACCCTTAAAATCTAAGAGCATTACAGAGGCTCCCCATCTGTACTGGAGACCTGCAATGGTGTTCGAGTGTAGGGGAGCTAATGGGTGTACGGATTGAGGTGGCAGGGATACTAGAGCAGTCTTTGAAGTTTGATAATGGCACTGCCCAGCCTCAGCGTAGCGGTTAGCTCATCTGGTTAGCAAGCAGCAGAGGTACACAGATATACAGTTCTGGCAATAATGGAAATACGTAAAATATTTAACGAAAGGTGTTCTTTGCAAACTTGGCACCTGTTGTGGCGGTCCTGAGGAGAAAGAGGAGGCATAATTACTTCGTTTATTAGTCTGCTGTTTACGTTATTGCTTTTTTATATAATCGCTCAATTGTTTCATATGAAATAGCCGTCTTTTGGTGGTGTGTCGAGTAACATCCATTGCTAAGGTTAGCAAGAGCTACGGAGTCTTGAGAAAGGATACAACTAAACACGCCACAAGAAGAGAGCCATTTAATATGAACAATATGAGTAACCAATATTTTTAATTAATGCCTATTCAGTGCTAGAGGCCCCTGATTCTAGGAGTATATTGGTTCTGGCTTTGGTGTTGACATTGAAGGAACGGTTATATTGCAGACATTTGCATACCAACGAGCCTAAATATGAGCGCACCAGTCACGATTTTCCTCTCGCCACACAACTCCAATGGTGGCATACACAATTTATTTAATAAACTATCGAACATAGATTAAAATGTTATTACATTCTTTCCCTCCTCTCGATGGGATCTTTGTGTAAACATGCGCAACGCTACAACTAACATTTACTTGAAGCAATTTCGCGTGTTCTGTCGAGAAAACGCTGGTATGAAACGCTTAATATTTTACTAATACGCTGTGGTTATGGTACCCTACGAACGTCTAGGTCTGAGTAATAAACTGCCCTTCCAAGTAGCTCACTCATCTTACTTGATATTCTATCCGACATATTTTGGGGCTTTCCTAAACATTCTGGTATTTAGGGGCTCCATACTGTATCTACGAGTGATGGTTAATATCTTTCCACTAACGCTCATGGTAATTCAATTACACCGCGAAAATAATTCAGTTACTCAGCTATTCGTGTTATCTGTAATTAACCTCAAAGTCCCTGCTCTTATGTCCAACAAAAACTCTATCATTGGCTGCACAGTTAAGTTTATGGTCACTAGACTTTGCGGAATTTCCACTTGTGTTGCCTACTCTCGACTGCAGTCTTTTGAACAGGGTCTTTCTTAGTTCACTGCGCAACGATGTGCTACAATTGAAACGTCCCCTTAGAAAAATTAATGAATTACTGTCCGGGAAAACCCCTTACATTACTTGATTTTCAAACAGCTGAGCAGAACTGAACGTACTCAGACATTGCGCTCTTTACCTATTCTGATCAACACTAAACTGACTCACAATATTTTTTTAGCGCAACGCAATCTGACTTTCAATAATCCCTACAAAAGAATGGCCCTGACTAACATTAACCTATACCTTTCACAGATCACTTACCTCATAAAAATCTTCGTTACTCGAACTACTGCAAGACAGCGAGCGCCATTACTGCCAGCTAAATAAAAGATTCTAAATACTGAAGTCACTAACTACTGATAGGCATAGTTAGCAAATGAAAGATTTTGATAAAGAACGAACAATGTATTTACCATAAAAGTGTTCAAAAGTTATAATATATATATCAGTTCATGACATCCAGTCTTACAAATTTACTGTCTCTGATGGACACACGTCCAGATCATCCGCTCTCAAAACTTCGCCATCTCTCTCCCCACATCCACCACTGCTGGCGGCTCACCTCCAATTGCGCAACGCTACGCGCTGTTAACAGCCGACTGCCCAACACTACAATAGCGAATATTACAACAATGCTAACCAACCACAGAATGGACACAGCACAGCCAGTGATTTTCATACAGTGCGCTACGTGGCGTTACCAATAAAAAAACCTAAACAGCCTACTTACATAGCCCCCATGCTCCCAACAAAAAAAATTTTACAGATGGTTTTGAGCAGTGGCCAATACAGATTTGAAAATTTTTTTCGTAATTACAATAACAAAGATATCAAATGTACACACTTATTGATATAATGTTGGTCAAAAGCTTAAATTTTCTCATAGTCCATAAAGACAGTCCTGATCATTCATCACAGTAAAATTGCAGTGTTCTTCTTTCTCAAAATCTGAGCAGTAAAAGAAAATACACACGGAAGTACTGGATTTCCATGCAGTCTTGAAGAAGTAGTGTTGTCCTTCCAACAGAAAGATAATGATTACTCTTGACAGGTAACGGGCCACAACAGAGCAAACCCACCGCAGAGTCAGTCGAAGTTTTGAAGAATATTGGTAGGTAGGTCATCACAGAGCAGACCTACTGTAGTCCTGGTAGATATTATGATATTGGTGGGCCACCAGAGGTGCAGACCCTCTACAGTCCTTGTAGAAATAATGGTATTGGTGGGCCATCAAAGATGCAAACCTAGTGTATTCCTTGTAGAGATAATGGTATTGGTGGGCCATCAAAGATGCAGACCCACTGTGGTCCTTGTAGAGACGGCCAGCAGCCATCTGTTGCGACTGTGCAGGTGCACAATCACCATCGAAGAGTCTTGCGGAGAATATAGCAAGTCCATAAACCACCACTTGTGCACTCACAAAGATCTTGGAATTGTTCTTAGAACCAGGAATGCTGTTAACCAGTCCCTTGCTGAATTATCAACATACGTGCAAATGCTACCTGTCCCATTTTTTTCTCTCGTATATTCTGTGCGTACTATGACCAACAAAAACGTGTCCAGTGAAATGAAACTTAATTTTAGGAACTGGTGTCTAATTATATATTTACAACATAAGAATACAATTACAAAGGTGCAAAATACGTCATTAAAGAACATAAAAACACAGATAACATTCGTAGTAGTAGAAGCTTTACAAAAGAATAGAAATAAACAGATACATCAGTGTTACAGGAATTATGACATAAATACATACATAAAAGATCAGAATAACTTCGAAACATCAACTTCACACATGAGCATTAAAAAAACAGAATAAATAATGTCTAAATATCTTTACAAAGTAAATAACGTAGTATTAGAAAAATTCTACACACAAGGGTATACAAACACATAGCAGAATAATACAAAAGGAAAGACAGTGTTCTTATATAGTCTACCCCCTCTTCAGCTAACTTAAATCAACTGAGCTCAGATATACATACCAAGGGATGAGGCAAGCAGCAACACACCACAAATTAACACAAACAGGAATGACAAAAAATGCTAATTGGCAAAGCAAGCAGCTGCATATCTAAATTAGCAGAACAAATGCAACATTATCACTAATATGAGCCAATGTACAGCGGAAAGAAAAATAAATCAGTAGTAAAACTGTCTTAACAGAGTAATACAAAGTGAAATTTAATAGCACTATGCCTGGCAAGCAGCAGCAGCAAATGCAATAACTTATACCTAAGCATGACAAAGCTCAAGCAGAAAAAATATTACAGTAAAAATGGCTATGTTTAATACCTATGTGACGTCTAACACTAGAGTGATGCATCATGAGAACTTACTCTAGCAGACAAGTTACCAAATCGTAAAAAAATTGTTTATGCATTTCCTGTGAAGGGAAATGTCTATTTATGTTCCCTCGTTTTCTTGGAAGTAGAACATAAAATTATTATTTACTGGATCTGTAGGTATAAAATATCTATATTAGTATATCTATTAAATTTTATTTTAACAAATGCTGCAGTGCAGCTAGAAACTAGATATTAAACAAAATTAGCAATCTCTCAACTAGAAAGACAATAGCTGTAAAATGTTTCTCATCATTTCATTAGGCATTTTAGTAAATATCATAAATTAAGAGCTCCACAGTGTAATCATATGTTTTCAAGTTCGAGCACATCGCATTTGCGATGCTTTCTACAAAGAAATGTCAATAGTGAGGATAATGGCCTCTTTTTTTTTCACCTAATGGCTCTTTCTCGAGGCAGCTGGCACAGCTGGACGCCCACAACGCATTACGTCAAGGTCACTTAGCTTTCTTACCGAAATATTTACGACAGTAGTTTCCGCTACAGTGACAGTCTCATATAAAAATTTTCACAGGTCAAAAATTTGCATTACAAATGGGTAGAAACAAAATCCTATGAATATAACAGTGTCCGAAAATTTCGCCGGCATTGTGATACATTCATGCATTTCCACACATTTCATAACTCTTAAAGTATGATCCTTGATTTCCAACATCCTTTTTCACAAATCAGAGTCCCTAACCATACTCATTATTCCTTACCTTATTACACATATACATATTCGTTGACACGTCAATCTTGCATCGACACTTCAATATATCATAATAATAAATACGTAGCATGATTAGATTCCTCATATAACATCAGCTTATTGATCATAAACATACCTGAACAGCATAATACACATGGTTATCATAATAATATCATAAAAACTCAGCCAAATCTCAAAATCGTCGTAGATTCCTCCAATAATTTCAAAACCTAAAAAAAAATTTCTCTGCTTATTTCAATAGTGTCATCTACCTCAAACGCACTTTAAAAAATCATGATCCCATACCAAATACCTCATTAAAAGCTCTCATAGTGTCAAAATGGTTCCGAAAAAGTATGAACAGTTCACAAAGTACAGACAAAATACAATTTCATAAGTGTGCAGGTATCCAACTGTGTAATTACGTAAACATCTGTCACTGATGTAGTAAAAAAAATGTTTATTTCTCTCAGTTAAATGATCAGATAGCTGTGTAATTATGTGTTAGATGGTACTGATGCGTGAAGTTGTATAAGCAAATACCATACTAGCTAGGGCTCCTTGTGCTTGCCAGACACATGGTACACAAAGTAGGCGTGTACCCCCATGAGGATTAATGTAATTATACCCTCAGGTGTTACATATTACAGCAATGGAATGAAATGTATCACGGAAAACCTTTGTATCATTGTAATTCAAAAATCTTTAAAAACAAATGTTTTAAGTACATACTTAATCACTCTAATACGTGTACTGCATTGCTAAACTGTGCGTCATGTTATAAGATAATCTCTGTCACTACTTAACGGTAAAAATGAGCTAGGTGTAGTAATTATCGTCGTCTGTAAGCAAAGTTCTGTAGAAGTCAATGTAGTTACCTCGTAATAAACAAAAGTAAAATGCTATGCATATGGGTATCATAGTTATTACGCACAGTACCATGATCAAGAAAGTACTATACTGTAATGTATTGTTGTGCTACGAAAAAGGCTGTCTCATTGTAGCTATACCACAAAAGGTACTACTAAAACATGTTTTAGTATCCAGAAGAATTCAGAAAAACTGTGCAGATATAAAACAGATACACCGCAAAAGCAACAATGTAAATTGTGTCACATATTAGTAACATCGTGATATAATCGTGTAGCTGTCAAAGAAACCAAATACTAAGTCATCTGTAATATCACAGAAAATACTTCAAATAAAGAATGTCTTTTCAAGTAAACCAAAATGTTGCATTAAAATCTCATTATCAGTATATGTTCTAAGTATGTAAGCCATATATTCGTTACGTAATCGTGCAACTAACAAGGAAGAATGTACAAGTAACAACACTGTGTCGTCTGTTCACTATAGCAATGAATTCGTAATTACTTGTCTAAGTTCCATAGGTTCTTGACTGGATAGTTAACTTTAAAACATAGTTGCATGTTAACAGCTTGTAAGTGTGACAAAGAGTACTAGTCACGTGAAGTGAAAAATTTTATAGCAAAGACTAAGTTAAAAAGCAGATTATCATTCCATAAACGGTTTTACATGTGAAATGTGGTGTAAACCTTGAATCTTCCTAGTACGCAGAGTTTCAACTTCAACGCAATTATAATGTGGTATACGACAAAAACCAGAAAGAATTTGTGACTCAAGTGTTTCTTCTTATGTGACAATGAATGAGCTTTAATGAGAACTTTCTGACCAATATATAGTTTCTTTGCATTTGCTTTACCATGTAGTTTTCTCCTTTTGTCTGCACCAGAATTTATATTTTTAAAGGCCAAATCAATTATGTCTTTGTGTGGAAGTTTACGGGTATTCGGAAAAGGTACAAGCTCTCTGATTCTGTTTGGTGGTTCTTCATTCTTCAGTACAAGAGTAGGTAGTAAAGCAGTGGAGTCATGAGGGATTTCATTCAGCACATTTTGAAATAAGTGTAAATATCTGTCCCAATGCTGATGCTTTCTGTGACAATAAAGTCTGCAAAGCTTATTGATTTCTTTCATAATCCGATCAGACGGGTTACAATGTGGTGAGTACAATGAAATAAAAACAGGTTTGATTTTATGATTCCGAAGCATGCGTGACCAAACAGCAGATCTGATTTGCGGTCCGTTATCTGAAATGACTTTACTAACGTGTCCAGCTTCATGTAAGAAGTTTTTAACAAAGGCGTTGGATAGAGACCGTCCAGTGGCTTCACGTAACGGAGTGAAAGAAATTTTGAAGTAAGTTCAACAGCGACTAGAACGTACGAAAATCCATTCGATGTTCTGACAAGGGGTCCCAAGAGATCAACAGCAGCAAATTCTTTTAATTTAGAAGGAATGATTGGAAACAACGGAGCACGATGGGAGATAGTAGATGGTTTCGCCCTTTGACAAAGTTTACAAATAGACAAGACTTTTCGAATTCTCTTTTCCATATTGTTAAAATAACAAGTCGTTCGAAGAATATGATAACATTTTCGTGGGCCAAAATGTGCGTAGCTAAAATGAATGTACCAATTGAGCTTATTAACAAAATTGTCTGGAATGCAAAGTACCCATAAGTTGTCATCAACAGTGCAGCATTTGAAGAGTATGTTGTTTCTAACCAGATAATAATGCCGAATCTGAGTGTGTGTCTTTTCATGCCATTTACTATCGAAGTCTTTCCAAATCGGATCTTTATCTTGTTCATGAGCATTTTCCTTTAAAGATGTGGTGATGAAGTTTTCAAAGGCGACTTTCTGAATGGAAAGAATACTGAAATTTTTCCCGAGGTTTCCTTCTGTGTTACTTTTCTCAAGCCCAGCCGGTGAACGTGACAGTGCGTCCACAACAATGTTCTCCTTGCCGGGAATGTAGACTATTGTGAAGTGGAATTCTTGCAGAAACAATGCCCAACGTTTTAACCTGTCATGATTTAATTTTGAAGACGTAAGAAATTGTAATGCACGATGATCACTGTGTACTTTTACGTGCTTATCAGAAAGAAAGAAACGGAATTTGGAAAATGCCCAAACGATAGCTAAAGCTTCTAATTCAGTAACGGAATAATTTTTTTCAGATTTTGTTAGCACTCGGCTAGTAAAAGCAATGGTTTTCTGCACTGTATACTTTTATGTGCTTACCAGAAAGAAAGAAACGGAATTTGTTAAATGCCCAAACAATAGCTAAAGCTTCTAATTCAGTAACGGAATAATTTTTTTCAGATTTTGTTAGCACTCGGCTAGCAAAAGCATTGGTTTTCTGAACAGTAGTGTCATTTTCTATGGTTTCTTGAAATAAATGGGCACCAAGACCGCCTTTAGAAGAATCCATGCTAAGGCAAAAATCTTGTGACAGATCTGGATGAGCTAATATTGGCGTGTTAAGTAGCTATTCTTTCAAAGAATTGAATTCCAACTGTGCTTGTTCGTCCGAGTTCCAAATAGTATTTTTTCTGGTGAGAGAACAAAGTTTTGGTGTAACTAGAATTTGCATATTCAGAAAACGACGGTAAAAATTTACGAGACCTACAAAAATGCGGACTTGTCTTTTTGTGGATGGAACTGGAATGGCTCTGATTGCTTCTAACTTTTCAGGATCCGGCTGAATGCCTTCAGAAAAAATAATGTCACAAAAAGCTCTCCTTTGACCTACCGAATTCAGACTTTCCCAAGTTAACTGTAATTCCAGATTCTGCAAAAATACGTAATAAACTGCTGAGGATGCGATTATGTTGTTCCCATGAGGCTTCTGCTATTAGAATATCATCCACATATAAGGTGGTGTGACGTTTTAAGGAAGGTAATATGTAATTTAGCCCGAGAATGAACGCTGCCGAAGAAATGTTCAAACCAAAAGGAAGTTTCCGAAATTGATAACAAACGCTGAAACAAAGAAAAGCTGTGCATTTTCTACATTCTGGATGAAGTTCGATCTGATAAAAGCTGGATCTGACATCAATAGAAGACAACACTTTTACACCATTAAAATTTTGAAGAAGGTCTTCCATTGTTTGCGGCCTGTCTGTTTCATGAATGATGATAGTATTGATTTGTCTCGAATCTAAGACAAGCCTGATCGATCCATTTTTCTTCTCAACAACATGTAATGGATTGTTGTATGAGCTTACTGCAGGCTCAATAATGCCCTCGTCAAGCATAGATTGTATTTCTGTTCTAACACGGTCCCTATAATTTGCCGGAATTACGTATGGTCTAACACAAAATTTAGTATGGTCACGAACACGAAATTGGTATTGAAATCACTTGATCGTTCTGTTTTGTGAGTAAAAAGCGTGGAATGTGCTTGTAAAATCTCAAAAAGGTCCTGCCTATCAGTGTCATTACAATTCTCAATTGTTTGAATTTTATTCTGAATTAACTCATTAGTATCAAATACGCCATCGATATTATCCCTGTCAGTACTTGCAGAGTTATTGTTAGTGTCAAGTTCCGTCGAAAATTCCGAACTGTTGTCTAACAGGAGGTAAAGCTGATTAATTTCCTTGTCATGGTTTGAGAGCCAATCTTCAAATTTCAAAGCTTTTGACTTACCCTCTTTCTCTAAACTTATTTCAGCATCGTGAAAGTTTAAGATTGCTTTGTATTCATTCTACTCCCAATATAATTTCTGTTGACAATAATGGAATGATAATGAAGTTCATAGAGAAACTGTGGGTTTGAAAAAAGAATTCTAAGTTGGTTTGTTGGCGTACATCTACACTATTTCCAACGATTGCACCTTGTAATTTAATCTTATGTAACGGAAGTGTGGAGCAATCGTTCGATTTGTTGCATTTGCTAAAGGCTGTTTCACTAATTACTGAAATGGGACTGCCAGAGTCAAGTACTGCCGTAAATTTTACGTCATTTACTGCAATGTGAATTACAGGATATGCAATGTTGTTACGTTTTACGTCATCCCTAATGTCTTCCATTTTTACCTAATTAGTAGCCACGGCAGCTACTTCGTCAGCTTCATAAGTACTTTTTGTGTCTGCCAGCGGTGTGAGTCATTGCCTGTTGTCTCTTTGTTGGCGTGCGTCGTTAGTGGGATTTGGAGATCTAAGTTCTACTAATTCACCTTGTCGAGAGGGCCCTGCCCTGTTTAAATCCCACCAGTTCTGATGGAATTCAGGTCTGTCGTTTTTCGGTAGTTTACATAGTTTCTTGTTTGTCGGTCATGTGGTGAAAAATTTCTCCCGGAATCGTAACTCTGTGGTGGACCGTTGCATCTGAATTTATTCTGTCTCCCTTGATAATAATTATTTTGGTTCCCATATTGTCTGTTTCTGTCATTGTCTCTGTGACAGCCATTAACGCGGAGAGATGATCTTTCCCTGTAATTATTATTACTGTGCCAACGGTTGTCATACGGGTGGTGCCTGTTTTGGTCACGATCTACATTGTAAGAATAGCCTTGTCGTGTCCAGTTATTATTTATTTCATGGCGGAATTGTGATGGATGTGACCTGTAATTGTTGTGTTCCTATTTCCGCGTTCCGCGATTGTCAGTGTCAATTTCCATTTCCTGTAACAGTCCCTGAAAAGCTTAAATGTCGTCTTTGCAGCGTCCTGCTGAAATAATATGTCGTAAATGTTGAGGCAATTTGATTAGGCAAATGCGGATGAGTTCTGAGGGGTTGTATGGGTTTGACTGGTACTGATTCTTGTGCAACATGTCTTCAAAATATTTCACAAGACTGGAAAATTCAGATTGTTCGAAATGTTTCATCATTATGATCCTACGTTTTACTCGGTCTTGTGTGGCTTGAGACCAATATGCTGAGAGGAAGGCATGGTGAAATTCTCCTTCACTGTGGGAATCGTGAATGACCGATCGCATTCTTACAGCTGGTTCAGTCTCTAAGTAGCCACACATAAATTCTAATCTCTGCTCCAATGATCAGTTGGGAGGAAAACAATGAGAGAATTGATGAAGCCATGCTTGTGGATGAATGTCGGTGCTAGAATTCTTAAATGTTTTGAATTTACGTGTAGTATTGAACAGCTTATAGTCAAAATCATCCTGTCGGCGAGTCGTATATCTGTCATTGTTACTTCGTTTCGGCGGTTCCATCTCAAAATTCAGTGCGCCTTGCCAATTTCTTTCATAATTTGCGAAGTGCCCTGTGTTATTATTTTGTGGCTGGTCCGTATTTCTATGTCCCTCTTTCCGTATTGGAGCGCGAGTGTCCTCTGAAATATGTAATTCTTGTATTACTTGTGCCAACTGATCTTGTACTTCCCGGATTTATCTTTTGTACTGTGTATTGATTTGATTTTGATTTTGTTTGAATTTTCTAATTTGTTCATACTCTTCTGTGTCAGGGATGGCTACAGGTCTTGTGTCATTCAGATCGTCATCTACCTTTGTAGATGAGTTAGTGAACTGATCCGAAAGTTCGGCTACTTTATCCGATAGTGAACTTATTTCCTCAGTGTGTTTTTCGAATCAAGTTTCAGAGCGTCCATTTGTGTTGAAATCGTATCTACTGTGTCCTTTAAGTTTTCCTGAGTTTTTGCAAGTTGCGTAACCGAATCGGTAGATGCAACTGAGTCAATTTTAGGTAGCAATGTGTCATGATTTTCATGAACAATAGTTTGCAGTTCTTTTGTGGCTGCTTCGTAGTTCTGTAATGCATTTTCATGCCGCGAAAAAATAGGTTGAAAATGCTCAGAAATTTGTATTTTTACGTCATTACAGACTTTTTGCCATTTCGATTCGATTTTAAGTAATTCATCATTTAAATCTTCACGTGTTTGTTCAAGCGTGGTGTCTTACTTTTGAAGATTTTGTTCCAGTGTGTCTAACTTTTGAAGATTTTTTACCCTTTGTTTCTGACTTTCTTCAAGCGTTGTGTCTAACTTTTGTAGCCTTTGTCCCATTTGTTGCATTAACTGTAATAACAATGCACTGGTGTCTGAAACATGTTCCTCAGTGCTATTCGGCAGTGCATTTGACCCGGCAATATTCGCATTTTGAAAAGCAGAAAATGTGTCTTGACTTATTTGATAAAACGGTGAGGACGAAAAACCTGAATCTACAGTATTTGCAAGATTTTGTCCTGTCATTTCGGAATCCTGAGGTGAGCTGTTGCCGACCGATCGATCGATAATGCTTCCCTGTTCACTAATTGTTTTACTGTCTACACCCTTATTTGCAGCCCGCTCCATTTCCCTATGCACAATTACCAAATTACAACTTTGAACATTAGTTAACTCATTACTCGGTGGCGCTAACACGCTGTTTTCGTCTTCAATGTCATTTCTCAGTTTTCTTTGGAGCCTAGTATTACGTTTTTCACACGCCATTATTGTCGCAATATTTTACACGATAACACAGAAAAGCACAATTTGAAGAGCAAAATAAGAAAACACATTAACATAGCACTGAAAATAATATCTCGTTAATTGCTAGTGCAGCTGCGAAATACTTGGTGCAAATCTACACGCATGCCACAACTGTTTTACTGTACAACAACTGTTTTACTGTACAACAATGAAAAACTACAACTACAAACGAAATTCTCTCTTTAATTACGCGCTAGCAATAAACAACAGCTACACTAATTACAGAAACTACAATAAATTATCAGAATATTGCAGTGAGGTATCCTCGGCTAAGGGTCGACATATGAAACGTCCCCTTAAAAAATTAATGAATTACTGTGCTGGTAGACCCCTTACATTATTTGATTTTCAAACAGCTGAGCAGAACTGAACGCACTCAGATATTGCGCTCTTTACCTATTCTGATCAACACTAAACTGACACACAATAGTTTTTAACCGCAATGCAATCTGACTTTCAATATTCCCTACAAAAGCATTAACCTATACCTTTCAGAAATCACTTACCTCACAAAAATCTTCGTTACTCGAGCTACTGCAAGACAGCGAGCGCCACTACTGCCAGCTAAATAAAAGATTCTAACTACTGAAGTCACTAACCACTGATAGACATAGTTAGCAAATGAAAGATTCTGATAAAGAACGAACAATGTATTTACGATAATAGTGTTCAAAAGTCATAATATATATATCAGTTCATGACATCCAGTCTTACAAATTTACTGTCTCTGATGGACACACGTCCAGATCATCCGCTCTCAAAACTCCGCCATTCCTCTCCCCACATCCACCACTGCTGTCGGCTCACCTCCAACTGCGCAACGCTATGCACTGTTAACAGCCAACTGCCCAACACTACAATAGCGAATATTACAACAATGCTAACCAGCCAAAGACTGCACACAGCACAGCCAGTGATTTTCGTACAGCGCGCAACGTGGCTTAACCAATATAAAAATCTAAACAGCCTACTTACACAATTAGTTCATTTGACACGTGATGTCTGCTTAGCTACTTAGCAGATGGGTAACATGGAAATAAAGACAAATAAATGCGAGAACAATGACACAATCAGCTTAACGGATCAGGCATCCAAGCTAGTTGCTGACAAGAATAATACCCAGAATAAAGGAACAGAATTTAATGAGGTGGTAGAGTATCCAGGTGGGGGAAGGTAAACGGATGCGGGAAGTGAGACGGATTGCATGGTGTTCTGGGATTTGGAGGGACTTATAAAAATTTGGTGGGATGGAAACCCATGCAAGATTTTCGTAGCAGAGGACTTGTCAGATCAAGGATTTGTTGGTGTAGACAACAGTGGAGCGGTGTAATAAGAAAGTTCGCTTTTTTGTTTTTGCTTTTGGTTTATTGAATTTCAATTCCCCAACCAGGGCAGGCTGGCAGCAGCATAGGCGCCGCTATACGAAAGTTCGTTTTTTTTTTATTGTCATTTCATTCCCCTGCCCCATACGGGCAGAAAAAAGCGGGGGGGATAAAAGGGGGACATAAATAAACAGAGTAAATGGAGATGATGGAAGTTAAAATACACATTAATATGGTGACATGAACAGGGAACCAGTTAAAAAGTCGATATAAAGTTAAAAGAACACAGCTGGCAGTTAGTTGCTCACGAAAAATCACTGGAGTCGAACACAAGTTAAAAGTCGGCCACAGCAGAGAGTCACACAATCATGGACTATATACAGGTCGAACACACAATTTAAAACCACCACGATGTTACTAAATTCTAGTGCCTGCTGGTTTCTAAGAAGGAAAAAAATGACTAATACTGGATTGTTATTCTGGATATTCATTGATATTTTCTATTTGTTTCTTATTTTTAAATGTGTGTGTGTGTGATTTCCTAAGGGATCAAACTGCTGAAGTCATCCGTCCTTAGACCTACACACTACTTAAACTAACTTGTGCTAGGAGCAACACACACACACACACACACACCCATGCCCGAGGGAGGACTCGAATCTCCGGCGGGAGGGGCCTCTCAATCCATGACATAGCTCCTCAGACCGCGCCGCCCTTCCTTGCGGCTTATTTTTAAGTCATTGCAAGTTCTCAAATTTGGTATTCTAAGAAGGAAAACACGTGACCAATAATTAATTGCTCTCTGGATGTTGATTGACATTACGTATTTTATTTCTTATTTTTAAACTATAGCAACTATTTCAAATCTGACGCTGATAGTATAGGCTATCTGTGCCTCACGCCTTCCTGGAAGGCAAGGCTGTCAAAACAAAGCAAATGAAACTTTGAGCATGTGTTCTTCTCCCAACCCAGCACCATCCACACACACTGCAACCCTGTTCTTGCTACATTATTTACTCTTCGTGTTTTGGATACTGGAAAAATAAGCTAGTTAAATTTATTTCAGAATTTGACAAATCTGTTCTGCGAGTAAATATTTGACAAAATATATACATGACATTCATGCTGGACTGTGTAACGCATGTTTAAATGGTTCAAATGGCTCTGAGTACTATGGGACTTAACATCTGAGGTCATCAGTCCCCTAGAACTTAAAACTACTTAAACCTAACTAACCTAAGGACATCACACACATCCATGCCCGAGGCAGGATTCGAACCTGCGACCGTAGCAGTCGCGCGGTTCCGGATTGAAGCGCCAAGAACCGCTCGGCCACCGCAGCCGGCAACGCATGTTTAAACCTACAAATTTAATCAGAAGGTAACTGTCATAACTCTAGGTAGCACTCACTATAAGTGGTATTGGTATTACGATCAACGTCTGGGGAAGGGAAAGGACGACGAGAATGAGCGTGGGGAACTACAATCGTAGGTAACGTTAAAACTTCTAATGTTGTCTTCGAGACACGTAGCGTGAACTAATTATGAAATCGCGGATACTTTATTCGTATGTCAGTGACAGCCTTCATTATGAACAATAGCAGCTTCAGGCACTGCTTAAAACAGAGCTACTTTCCACTGAGTTTCTTCAGGATTCGATAACAGCACGAAGGTGTCGCGCATGAAACTCAGCAGTTAATCAAGATCAGCAAAAACTAGACGTAGAAGACTGCGGAAACTACTGTACTGAATACATACGATTTCTCAGTTGAACCTCAGTCTTAGGAAAATTTATACAGGCTTACAAACCACAGAAACTCTGGAAACATGTTGATGAGTATCAAACTTCTCACAAAATTCCCCTCGGATCTCAGCGAAACACTGATGGAAGGAGAAGTTTCGGGGAGGGAAGCCTGTTTGACACTGTTAGAACTATACACCACATTACCGCCACGTGAGTGACTTTAAACCTATAAGCGGATTTTGACTCGTCAGGAATCTGAGATGAGGGGAACCACAGTTAATTCCTCAATAGGCAAAGATCTTCACTGCGCTGAATGTGAACACAGTTTTCAAATAAAGTTAAATGAGAATACATGAAATTACAACCTCATCCATACCGTCTTTTAATATTTCAATCCAGACATTAGTGTACCTCTATGAGATGTGTTGGCAGTTGGTCCATGATACACTCTACATAAACAAAAATAAAAAAGAAACAGAGTTACCAAGAAAAAATAATCCAAATAGGACGCCAATCGATAGACGTGATTTACATGTATAGATAAACAAATGATTACAATTTCAGAAAAAAAGTAGGTGGTTTATTCAAGAGAAGAAGCTTAACAAACTGAGCAAATAAGTAAAGTGTTGGTCCACTAGTCACCCTTAGCAAGCAGTTATTCGTCTTTGCATTCATCGACAGAGTTATTGGATATCTATTGAAGGACATGTGTCAGATTATGTCCAACTGGCGCTTTAGGTCATCAAAATCTGGTGGGAAAGCCCAGCCCACAATACTGTAAACGTCCTTCATTGGGAAGAGATACGGTGGCCTTGCTGACCAAGGTAGAGTTTGATAAGCACGAAGACAAGCAGTAGAAACTCTTACTGTGTGCGGAAAGGCATTACTTTGTTTGTAAGCCCAGGAAGGATTGCCGCGAAGCGTGTATTGTAAGGATAACATGGGTGACAACCAAAGAGGTCATGCTGTAAAATGAAATTGCATCCTATAGTCCTGGTTGTCGGGCTGTATGGTGGCCGACAAGCAGTTTGCTATCCCACTGCTGTCCGGCGTGTCTCCTGAGAAATATTCAGTCTGGAATCGCATTGACTTGGAGTATAGCTTTCTTTATTGATGAGTCCTACTTCGAAATAAGCTCCGGTGACCAGCGCGTTCGAACTACGCTGTTGCTTAAAATTTGAACAAAAATCATCCGTAATGGCGGCAGAAGACTTCTAGAATAAAAAGTTACCCTCTCCTGCCAACGGCTTTTTCAAAGAAGGAGGAGATGCGGATAGAGTTTTAGGGCACTCTCTTGCTCTTGGGGTGGGAAACTGCCTCAAAAAAGGCAAAGTAATCAGCAATGATCAGCGGCCTGAGCATGCAGGAGGCAATGGAAAGCACTGCATTAAAGAAATATAATTTGTATCCACAGGAGAAGTTTGTCTGTAATTGACAGAGTGTCATGATGATCTCTCCATTGGCAAAATATTTCAGGACTAGTTCTCCATTCGGTCCTCCAGGTGGGGACTGCCAGTGGAACAGTGAGCATGAAAAAACAACTGAATGACAAATGAAAGTCTAACGTTCTACGAATCGTGGCATGGAATGTCAGAAGTTTGAATGTGATAGGGGAGCTAGAAAATCTGAATAGGTAAATGCTAGAGTTCAGACTATATATAGAGGGAGTCAGTGAGGTGAAATAGAAAGAAAAAAAATAATTTCTGGGCGGATGAGTATATGTTAACATCAAAAGCAGTGGAAAATGGCGTAGGGAGAGAGTGAGATACTGTCTACGGTTCAGTGATAGGGCAGCTCTCAATGAAATCGATGGAAAACGAACACCGACCACAACAGCTCGGCTATACAAGCCAAAGATGAAGACACAGAGAAAATATATCAGTTTACTGAAGGGGTGATTCAGTATATGAATGGAGATGAAAATCTAACACTCTTGGGGAATTGGAATGCGGTTGTAGGGGAAGGAGTAGAAGAAAGCGTTACGTGGAAATAGGTGCTTACTACTATGAACAAGAAAGGAGAGAGACTAAGTAAGTTCTGCATTAATTTTAAGCTGAGCAATGAGCAAATTGTCAACTGCCAAGATCTCTAAAATCATTTATTCACATAAAAGTCCGGTTTCGGCAGTTCTCTGTTGCCGTCTTCGGATCTGCAAAGGATGGGACCAAAAATGCTAGGATACAACTACTAACATAAAACAACGTATAACTAAGTCAAAAATGAATAGCACGTGGTATAGCAACATACCTATGATTAAAAGATTATATAATCTCCTCCGTCAGTATAGTATGCGGTGCTATCCAATATGCGAGCATATTGGTGCCGTGTGCTACTCTAGAAGTCGGCATGTCAATTTTAATATAACAGCTACGAGCACACATATTTTTGCGCCTACTACAAGTGCTCACATTCATCGCCACTTCCTACTGACAGACAGGTCTGAGACCTGATACTAATGGAAAGGCAGGATTCAGTGTGGACAGGGCCGTAACCAGTTATCGTTGCTCAGTTTTTTTTTTTAAAATCACGTTATAACAACTCCGTCTACTACAGCTGTACCATAACCTTAAAGTTGGTGGCAGGTTGTGAAATAAAACTATCTTGTTAAAGCAATTATGGCATAACGCAACAGAGCGGTGCTACTCTCTGAGAAGAATTTTGTTGTATTGACCGCGTTGTACCTAACGGAGGTGGCTTATCGGAAGTGAAAGTCAGAATTACGTAAATATTCAGACAGTAACAAATAATGTTTTACCTAGCTACACTGTTTAAAGAATAAGGAAAAAGGTCGCCAGCCTAATTAGGCAAGAGGAAGATTAACGTTCTTGTTTAAGAAAGTAGGTATGAGTAACTTTAACAGATAAACACAACCTATATTTTTCCACACGTGTGTGCAATGAATTCTGGCACCTGCATATGTTCACGGTTAAGACTGGAAGCTAACAGAGCAGGACAGACTATTTGCCTAAATATAACAGATAACGAAACACACTATTACTTTCAGGCCTTATTCAAACTGAATGGTCTTTATAACATTACTATTAATATTCACTGCAGAATCATTAATTGGACATAGATGTTCAAACATCTTCCTAGCTGACATAAAATTATAAATGTAGTTCACTGCAAAATTATGAACTGCTCACAGGTTAAATATCTCTCAACTAAATGCTATTCTATTTAGAATGAAAGTTAAATGGAATTCACTAACAGGTTACTTCTCGCTGTCTTTTGAATAAAGAAATTATTGTTTTCACAAATAGTGGCAAAGGACAACCTGTGGATCTTATTACACTGTTAATATGTATTTTCAATACCCAAAAGAAACAAGTGCTTAGCAAGCATCCAACTTTCCACAACTGCAATTTACGACTTTTACTGCAGTGAGACACTATGTTGACAAGTTTTCAAGAATCTGATTCACCTTTTAAAATTTACTACAGGCAGCACTATGATCATTAACCAAGCAAAACTTTTAATTTGTAAAGTAAACAGCAAATTGTCTTTATTACCGCAATCTTCTACTTTCAAGTAAATGATTAAACAGGTGACTTTGAAACAAAAAAAACCTTTAAAATGGACTGTTTCCATCACTGGGAGGCTTTCACAAAACTACATTTACTGCCTCCCACTATTTCAGTAAATCCACAGTAAATCTGAATACTCTCTTCTTACCAAAGATCAAGCAACGTTATTTGATTAAACATTTGGCTTTGAGGCTTTCATTTTTTCCACAAACTAGGACACTCGGTAATCATAGTTCAAATGGAGAGAAACCTGAGAAGTGTTGTGATAGGGAAAAATCGAGGTAGGTACATGAATTCAGTTATAAGCTACCTTATATTTGTGCACACTAAAACATCCAATGAGCTGATCCTTCACTGTTCCAGCTATTTATCCATCGATCCGAGGCATTGGTAAGCGGCAGGAAAAGCCTCTCTCGGAACCAGCACAATATACAAGTTTTACATGGGCAGTGCACAGTTTGGTAGCTCGTCCCCGACTGACACTTGTTCCACCTTTTCTACCTAGGCCAACCACAATTTGCGCGAGCTACTAAGTTCCGTTCCCGAGGGGAACTACCCTATCTTTTACATACAAAATAACTAAGAATCCTAAGTGAAGGTCAGCAGTTTACATAATAGCAAACAATCATTTTAAACAAAACAGAACCTTTGCACATATTAACATTTCTATAAAAACCTATTTAAACAAATTCCAAATATATTCAGTAAGTTTTGTCTCCCTCCAATTGGGACAAAGAATTTAAATGACAGATACACTACATCACATAGAATCAAATCATGCCATCAAAATTTTAACAAAGGAAGGAGTATACAATTTTGTGTTATCGATTCAATCAAACAAAATTTACAGAAGCTCAACGATGTAACATTAAATAAAACAAAAGCAAAATAAATCAGTAGAGTATTAGAGCTATGGTGTGACAACATACACTTTATTATTTGGAAACAGTTGCAAATAAAGGTGCCAATAAAGAACAATTATCAAATTGGACTGTTAAGACACAATGTCTAATTAAACAAGTACTTAAGCAAGTTGCACTGAAGGCTGAATGCCTTATTGACCAGAAATTCAAATTATTTGTCGGCTGAAGGCCCCAATAGTAATAATTCAAAAAACAATTTTACAGTTGAAGGCCTGGATAGCGAATTGCTAAGAACCTGTTAAGCTTCTCCAAGAGATACTAAAATACCCTGAGAGCAGCAACGCGGAAACTAACAGTATGATGTCAAAATAGTGGAGGTTTCACTACTGGGTTATTGTTCACTCAACTCAAACTTCCTGGGTCTGGTGGACAACGAGGTTGTGACCCCCGCAACTGCAGCCTCTCCATCCGGCAGTGCCTGCATGCTGCCAGTGGTCCCGGCTGGTGGACTTCACTGCTGCTCCCTCCCAGCTGAACTCCCTGACACTCTCCAACCCAGAAAACACTTGACGTGCCTCCAAAGATAGTCCGCCATACTAGATATCGATAACGCTGCTGCTGCTGTTCTCGGACAGGCAAGACTGGCAAATGTAGTGGCGCCAGTAAACACTAGAAGAAAATGAGACGCCACTATCCCTATTACACGGTGCCAACGTACCAACGGCACCAACGTGAGCCGCAACACAGCTCAAGATCCTAGCTTGAACATTCTTAGTGATACATAAACACATCAGATGGAGCAGTGGTAGTACAAATCGATTACGTTACCTCACATCCGATTAAGGCATGGATCCACTCTTAAATATAATTACATATGCCTAAATTACTATCAGGATTTATATTAAGGTCACTACTTTAAATATTTAAAAACCATCTGTAAAACAATGTGCACACTCATAAAACGTAATATATACAGAAACCTTTCTACATCAATTTAGACAATTTCTAAGAACATTTAAACTTTCTTAATAATTCTTTACCACATTTTCATTTATATAAAGCCACAACCAATATGACAGCCTATAACCAATGAAAAACTCAGATAATGGTATCATATGTGGGTTGATTTTAGCACATCCAGGAATAGTCACAGAAATGATGTTTCATCAACAATAAATTGAAGAGATCTGTACCAACAATGGTACTATTTCATGTTTGAGCTTTTGTTGTCAATTGCGATGTTTACTTGAGCTCATTCAAGACAATATTTTAATCGAGGTCTATGTTGAATCGCACCACCTGATGCCTATGTGCAATCTGATCACCTGATATCGTTGTGAACATTCTTTTCATGTTTCATAAAACTTATGTACAAGTATTACACCATGTGGAATTGTAATCCCTCTTAAACTGAGCCCAAGTTCTGACGTTAACAGCTCAATTTTCCAGTGCCTGTGGTAGAACAAATGTGTACTCATAATAATCTTAGACAATTAATGTGAAAATGTCATCACGTAACAGATTGTGGCTAGTGTCCAGGTGATCATAATTTTAAAAGCACTTTTATGCAATAAATCTTTAAGGCATATTTTTGAAATAGAATTACATACAAGCCAGTCTTTATCTAAAAGAAACTTTTTATCCAAAGCTATTTCTAAAAAACTTTTTAACAATTCTGTGTGTCAAATTACATAAAACGAATATTAAACTTTCTAAAAAATTCTTGTGTATGTCTTATAAAGTGTCAGGTGACGAGGTTATACCTAGACCTCAAGCAACGTGTTTGAGTAGTGTGTGGCTCGTGTTCCCGCCATCATGTATTTTACACTCTGTTTTTAACGTACTTAGACCTCACTACGATAATTTAAATTACTACTGTCACTGAGTTGCTGCTTTGCCTGACTGTGAGCGGCTTTAGCAGCGCTATCGATATATCTCCTCTCGTAGTATCTTTGTTCGACTGCTATTACTTCCCAGTCGTTGTCTGTCGAAACTAAGTTCGAATAGCAGAGTTCGCGTCGCGGGTTCGGACGGCCAGTCAGTTGGAACGTGTCTGGAGCGCAGTCCGGACATGCCAGTCGGGGAGTTGTAATGCGGCACTAGTGCAGTCGGGTTGGAGCAGCAGTGGGGCCTGCGTCGACGTGGCTCGCCAAACCATTGCCGCCACGCATTACTTAAACCGGGCCACGGTCTTGGTGGATCGTCAGTCGGTCGTCCTACATGACGAGGCGTTTTGGCTCGCCGATCTTTTATGAGTCGTGTGTGTGTGTGTGTGTGTGCGTGTGTGTGTGTGTGTGTGTGTGTGTCTGTGTGCGTGCATCGACTGCCGATTTGTCTTCGTGCGTGCTTAGTTACTGTTGTGTATTATTCAGGTCTTCGTGCAAGTGTTTGTCAGGTTGTGTGTGTATTTTGAGTGGTTTTGATTGACAAGTTATTTTAAATGTTGTCGGCGTATTGGCTCTGCGAGGTCGGTCGTCTCATCGGGCGACGTGTAACTGGTTCTTTGAGCGCTTCTGGGCCCCTTCAATTACCATCTTGTGGAACTGGGGTCAGTCCTTTCCTGGTGCAGGTATGTCGTTTAGCCAGTGGGCGTGTTTCCTCTGCATGGTTGGGTCCGAGCCGGTATTTCCGCCGTCGTTTGTCTGGAAGTGAGTGGGAGACGCACCGGCAGTGTAGTCGCGACGGAGCAGCAGTCGCGGATGGACCAGCGGGTAGTCGTTGGTGCGGACCAGGAAGGATATCTCCGCGCGGTGCAGTCGGCTGGGTCCGCTGCCGGTCCCTGCACAGTGTCGGAGCTGGTGTGGAGACGTCCGGTTGCTACGAGCTTCGTGGTTCGCCGACCCAGGACTTCAAAGTTGGGTAGTGGTTTCAAGTACCCAAGCCACGTCCATTGATGTTGTGTGGTTTGTTTCGGTGGTTCGCTGTTGGGGAGGTTTCCCCGTGAGCAACACAGAGCGTTTGTATTGCTGAAATTTAGTGTTCGAGTTCTCATGGAAGCAAGTCGTTCTGTCGGTCAGTCCATGGCTGTCCCCTGGTTGGGTTCCGACAGATCAAGTGTAGTTAGGCTCACCCTCTTTCTCGCCTAAGTGAACGAGGGCAGACCGACCTCCCTGGAGGCTTCTGAGTGCCACCGGTGTTTAATTATCTGTTTTCAGCTGCTTAAAATTTAAGGCTTGTGGCTATCTTCCCTTTTGTTAAAAATTTTGCAAAATTAAATCTTAAATTTTATCTTTCAAGCTTAAACGTTGCGGCCTTCTGCTTTAAAAGTCTATGATAATATGTTCTAAAATTTTGAAACTTAATGGTGGCCTTCAGCCTTTGGTATTGTACCTTGCATATGTTTGTTCTATCTACTTTGCTGTGATGCTTTTTTAATTATTTTATTGCTATCTTAATTGGATTTTTATCTTGTTGATTTCTAAGATTTCTTGTTTTTAAACATTTTTGCCTACTGCCTTTAAAGTCTATGGTAATATATTCCAAAATTTTGAAACTTAATTGTGGCCTTGAGCCTTTGGTATTGCACCTTGGATATCTTTGTTCTATCTACTTTGCTCTGTTTCTTTAATTATTTCATTGCTATCTTAATTGGATTTTTATCTTGATGACTTGTTAAGATTTCTTGTTTGGAAGCCTTCAGCCATGAAAGAATTGCATTTGCTTAAGGTCTGGCTACGTGCCACTTTGGTTGTAAAAGTGTTATTAAATTACAATAAATTACTATTAGAAGGTGAAACTGACCCCAACCTTATTTGACCCTTCACACAATCCTAATTACCTGTTTTGTCCAGCGGGTTCAGCGGACATCTTAATGATGTCTTGGATGGCTCACATAAACTTCCAAACAGACACCAATAGCACAAGCATGAAACAGCTCTATTGTTAGTACCCATACCTTGAATGTATTCTTGATAAAATATCATGTACGTTTCTGTAGACATCGATCTATTTTTGGATACACTATATATGATGCAATTAGCTGTACATTAGCAGTGTTTTAAGTGGTTATAGGTTGTAGTACTGGTTGTGATTTTGTATAACGGAACATTTGGTAAAGAATGATTAAGAATGTTTAAATGTATTTAGAAATTTTCTGAAATGATATAAGAAGGTTAATGTGTAATTTACGTTTCATGAATATTGAAAAATTGTTTTTCAGACCGTATTTGTAATATAGAATACTGGCTTGGCAACATGTTTTGACAACTGTAGATCCATGCCTAATGGGATGTGAGATGATGGAATTGATTTGTATTACCACTGCCGCATAATATGTACTTATGTATCAATAAGAATGTTTATGCTAGGATCTGTCTTTCAGTTGCCAAGTGGTGGTGAATGTGAGCACTTTTAATCGGCACAATAATATGTGTGTACTTAGCTGTTATTTTAAAACTGACATGCCTACTTCTGCAGTAGCTCAAGGTACCAACATGACCAACATTGTATAGCACCGCTTACTGTACTGATGGAGGAGATAATGTAGTGATGTAAACATAGGTATGCTGCTACTTCACACATCATACATATGGACATATGTGTGCTGTTATGTTAGTAGCTGTATTATAGCCTTTTTGATCCCATCTTTTGTAGATCCGAAGATGGCAACAGAGAACTGCGGAAACTGTATAAATAAATTATTTTAGTGGTCTTGGAATTTAACAATTTATTCATTGTTCATAGCACTACAGATCACCCTCTCCTCCGATGGAGAGGAATGAATATGACAAAAGGGCAAACACAGAAGATGGAAAGAAAAACATAAATGCAAAGATGGTAGCAGGGGTAACAGAAGAAATATTTGAGTTGGTAGACGAAAGAAGGAAGCACAAAAATGTTCATGGAAATTCGGAATAGAAAAATACAAGTCACTTAGAAATAAAATGAATAGGAAGTACGGGGAAGCTAAGGCGAAATAACTGCTCACAAAATGTGAGAAAGTCGAATAAGAAATGATTGTCAGAAGGATTGAATCAGCGTATAGAAAAGTCAAGACAACGTTCGGTGAAACTAAAAGCAAGGACGATAACAAAAGGAGTGTAATTCCTCTGTTAAATGCAGTGGCGATAGCAGATAGGTGGAAAGAGTACATTGAGGGCCTTTATGAGCGGGAGTACTTGTCTGATAAAGGAAGAAACATAAATCTATAGGAAAGAGATATCGGATCCAGTATTATAATCAGAATTTTGAAGGGTTTTGGAAGAGGTAAAATCAAACAGGACGGAAGGGATGGATAAAATTCCTTGCGTAATTTCTGAAATTATTGGGGGTAGTGGTAACAAAAAATAATATTCACTCTGCTGTGTAGAACGTATGAGACTAGTGATATGCCATCTGACTTCTGCAAAAATCGACACAATTCTCAAGACTGCGAGAGCCGAAAAGTGCGAGAACTATCGCACAATCAGCTTAACAGGTCATCCATTCAAGTTGCTGGCAAGAATAATATACAGACAAATGGAAAATAAAATTGAGGATCTGTTCGATGGCGATCAGTTTGGGATTTAGGAAAGGTAATGGCACCAGAGACACAGTTCTGACATTGTGATTGATAATGGAAGCAAGACTGAAGAAAAATCAAGCCACATTCATAGGACCTATCGAGCTGGAAAAAGCATTCGACAATGTAAAATGGTGCATGACGCTCGAAATCCCGAAAAAAGTTGGGGTCGGCTACAGGGAATGGCAGGTAATAGACGATATGTACAAGAACAAAGAGGAGCAATAAGACTGGAAGACGAGGAACGAAGAGCTCGCATTAAGAAGGTTTTAAGACAGGGATGTAGTCTTTCGCCCTACTGTTCGATCTATACACCGAAAGATGTATGACGGAAATAAAAATGGTCCAAGAGTATGGTTAAAATTCAAGATGAAATGATATAAGTGATAATATTCTGCGGAGAATCTCTTCATTCCTTACCGTATCAACATTCTTCCGTAACACCCCATCTGAAATGCTTCTACCCTCTTCTGTTCCGGTTGTCCCACTGCAATACAATACTGTGCTCCTATCGTACCTCTTCAGAAGTTTCTTCCTCAAATTAAGACCTGTTTGATCCTAGCAGATTTCTCTCGAACAGGAATGCTCCTTTTCCCGTAGCTAGTCTTCTTTTCATGTCCGCCTTGCTCCTTCCGTCATAGATTATTTTGATATCTAGAAAGAATTCTTTAGCTTGATCTACTTCGTAATCAGTATTCCTGATGCTACGTTTCTCGATTTTCTCGTTTCTGCTACTTCTCGTACTTTCGTCTTCCTTCGATTTACTGTCAATCCATATTCTGTACTCAATAGACTGTTCATTTCTTTTAGCAGATACAGTAATTCTTCTTCACCTTCAATGCCGATAGCAATGCCATCATCTAATCGTGTCACTGATATGCTTTCACCTTGAATTTTACTCTCACTATTGAATCTTTTTTTTATTTCTGTTATTCCTGCATCTATGTATAAATTGAACACTACGGCGAAAGACTACATCCCTGTCTTACACCATGTCCTCGTTCTTGGGCTTCCAGTCCTCCCTCTTTGTTCTTGCACATATCGTATACTACCCGCCTCTCCCTATAGCTTATACCTATGTTTCTCAGGAGTTTGAAAGTCTTCATCATTTTATATTGTCGAATGCTTTTCTTTTTCCAGGTCGCTGAATTCTATGTACTTGGCTTGGTTTTTCCCCCAGTCTTGCTTCCATTATAAACCGCAGGATCGTAACTGCCTCTCCGGTGCCTTTATCTTTCCTAAACCCAAACTGATCATCTAATACATTCTCAGTTTTCTTTTCTCTTCTTCTGTATATTACTATTGTCAGAAACTTGGATGGGTGAAGTGTTAAGCTGATTGAACGATCATTCTCTCACTTGTCGACTCTAGCTACCTTGGGACTTGTGTGGATGATGTTTTACCGGAAGTCAGGTGGTATATCGTAAGTCTCACATATTCTAAAGAGCATAGTGAGTAATATTTTTGTTGCCACTTCCCACAATGAGTTTAGAAGTTCTGATGGAATGTTATCTATCACTTCAGCCGTAGCCGGTCGGTGTGACCGAGCGGTTCTAGGCGCTTCAGTCGGGAACCGCGCGACCGCTACGATCGCAAGTTCGAATCCTGCCTCGGGAAAGGATGTGTGTGACGTCCTTAGGTTAGTCAGGTTTAAGTAGTTCTAAGTTCTATGGGACTGATGACCTCAGTTGTAAAGTCCAATAGTGCTCAGAGCCATGTGAACCATTTTGAACTTCAGCCGTATTTCATTTTAAGTCTTCCAGAGCTTTTATAAATTCTGATCCTAACAATGAACCCCCTATTTCTTCTGTACCAACTCCATCCTCTTCATCTATCACATCTTCCCTAAAAGAGGCTTTCAGTGTACTCTTTTCACCTACCTCTCCCCTCTGCATTTAACAGAGTAATTTGCAACGCACTTTTAATGTTACCACTTTCAGTTTCACCGAAGGTTGTTTTGACTATTCTATATGCTGAGTCAGTCCTCCCGACAATCATATCCTTTTCGATTTTTTCACATTTTCCTTGCAGCTATTTTGCCTTAGCTTCCCTGCGCTTCATATATGTTTCATTTTTAAGTAACTTATATTTTTGTATTCCTGAATTTCCATGAAAATTTTTGAACTTCCTTCTTTTGTCGATCAACTGAAGTATTTCTTCTGTTACCCATGGTTTCTTCGTCGTTACCTTCTTTGTACCTTACCAACTTCTGTGATGGCTCTTTATGAGATGGGGTTCACGTGGTTGGTCATAGGTGTAATACAATAAGCTTAGACATTTCTAAACACAATACCATAAAAATATTAGTCGATTTGTGATTACATTATAAGGTTTTTCTCGATTAACTACGTCAACTTACGTACCCATTTCTCACCATTTGCGGGAAGTTTTAATTTTCTGCTTTAACATGAAGAAATCTTCGGCTGTGGCTCTTAAAATGTGGAAGAACATGCAGAGAATGTTTTCAAAGCCTTCAGAACGGTGATTTTGATGTCGAAGACCGGCATGGCGGTGGAACACAGAACTTTTCTAAGCTACTGAAACAGACGAAGACATAGTACATCATTATCGAAAGCAATTGATGAGTTCGAGCCCAGCAGTGAAACACAAACGGCCAAAATACAGCGATAGATACGTGAAAGTAATTTTACTCGACCCAATGTCGCAAAACCCGTCAAAATATTCATGGAAACGTTGAATGACAGGTTCTATCCCTCCCGCCGTATTCTCCATACGTTGCTCTCTCTGACTACCACCTTTTTCGGTCAGTGGCATACAGTCCGGCTGACCAGCACTTCCGATCATGTGAACAAGTACAACATTTAAACGATTCATGGATCCCTACAAAAGACGCCCAGTTCTTCCGCCACGGGATACGTATGCTATCCGGAAGATGGGAGTATGTAGTGGCGAGCGACGGGCAACACCATGAATCATAATATTTTTGTATGTTTTTCACACTAAAGCCCCGAACTTCGAGAAAAAACAGCGGAAGCAAAGTTGTAGACCTATTCGTAGCCGAAATTTATTGCAGAACTGAATTATTCTTTCTCGTCCCTCATTCGTAGTGCCGAGTGCATATTCTCCCGTATCCATTTCTTCTGCTCCTTGCCTTACAACCGCAATCTAGTCCCCCATAAGATTTTCACCTCCCTTTACGTAATGAATTACCTGTTAAATATCCTCACATCCTTTCTCTATCTCTTCACGTTCAACTTGCGAGGTCGGCATGTCTACCTGAACTATCGTTGTCGTTTTGCTGTCGATTCAAGAATCCTATTCCCGTTATACAACTTTCTGCTGCTGTTGGTATTACCCTATACTCTTCTGACAAGAGGTCTTTATCTTCTTTGCATTTCACTTCACTGACCTTCGCTATCTAGACTGAGCTATAGAATTTCCATTTTCAGATAGTGTAGCTTCCTGACCACGGTGAATTTTCTGACATTCCACAACCCGACTCGTAGCACATTATTCTTTGGTTGATTATTCAATCTGTTTATCATGGTCTGTTCCCACTTGGTAGACCCCTCCCGGAGATCTGATTGGGGCACTATACCGTAATCTTCTGCCACTGAAGAAATCGTCATGGTAGTCCTTCAGTTAATCTAGTGGAGCTTGTCTCTGACAGAAGCGCAATAGTATTGTGTGCGTTTTGTTTATATTACGCCAACAAGCAACAAGATGAGACATTTAAACATAATTTTCTACATAATATTCACTCTGGTAGTTGTGGTTAACAGAAATTATCTTTATACATTACACAATGCTTTGGAAACAGGAATAAAATGTTCTCAGTTCACATCAAGTGGAAAGACAAGGCGTCATTGAATGTAAGCTGACTCTAAGTCTGGAACAAATTCGGCTGGTAGAAATTGTGTCCGTTGTTCATCACAGTTATCCTCTGAAAGGTATGCAGCAGTACTGTATTTCGACCATTGTGTTTGTTAAAATTTATACATTAATTTTTCAGTTACCACAACCAGTCACAGTGTTTTTGTCACAATGATTAAATACTATTTTGACCATATTAACGGGAAAGACTTAACCTTTCTCAAGTGTAAATATTCAAAATATTCCTTAGAACATGCCGTGACGGAACTGAACTGCAAAAAATAACTACGATATTACAGTGGCTGTGTTTTCCAGAAGTACTGTACAATGTTCTTGCCTGCTTGTCCGAAGGAACAGGCACTGTGGCGACTACAGCCTTTATGAAATAAATGAAGTGATTAGCAGCTGCTAGTATTTAGAACCATCAGCTGTATAATGGAACGTCGACGATGATAATTTTTGCTGGACTGGGAATCGAACACGGATTTCCCATTTATCATGAGTGGTCACCTTACCATCAGACCATCCGAGAACCACATATGACCAGATCCAAACTTCGATATGGAATCAACCAATCAACCATGTGTCTACAACTTACTCTCGTGCCTTCTTTATCCATATTCTCGTGCAGGGGACACATTTTAAATGAAGTCACTAGCCAGGTTGTAAGTAGGCTGTTTATGTTTTCTTATTGGCAACGTTACGTAGCGCTCGGTATGAAAATCACTGGCTGTGCTGTGTGCAGTCTGTGGCTAGTTTGCATTGTTGTCTGCCATTGTAGTGTTGGGCAGCGGCAGCTGGATCTGAACAGCGCGTAGCGTTGCGCAGTAGGAGGTGAGCTGCCAGCAGTGGTGGATGTGGGGAGAGAAATGGCGGAGATTTGAAATTTGTAAGACTGGATGGCATATATATTATGATTATTACGGTAAATACATTGTTTGTTCTCTATTAAAATCTTTCATTTGCTAACTATGCCTATCAGTAGTTAGTGCCTTCCGTAGTTTGAATCTTTTATTTATCTGGCAGTAGTGGCGCTCGCTGTATTGCAGTAGTTCGAGTAACGAAGATTTTTGTGAGGTAAGTGATTTGTGAAAGGTACAGGTTAATGTTAGTCAGGTCCATTCCTTTGTAGGGATTTCTGAAAGTCAGATTGCGTTGCGCTAAAAACTATTGTGTGTCGGTTTAAGCACAGTCTTGTATAAATGTTCAAAGGAGACGTTTCAAGGTGTCGGCCGTTAAATGCGATATTACGATGCATGTTTTGTTGCGAAGAACGGTGCAATGTTCCTTAGGGACTGCGTGACAGATAACACACACCGAGTGAGATGGCGCAGAGGTTAGCACGCTTGACTCGAATTCTGGAGGATGCCGTTCAATTCGAGTACGGCCATCGTGATTTAGGTTTTCCGTGATTTCCCTATATCGTTCCTGGCAAAAGCCAGGATGGTTCCTTTGAAAGGGCACGGCCGACTTCCTTCCCCACCTTTCCCTAATCCGATTGGACCGATGACCTCGCTGTTTGGTCCCCTCCCCAAAATCAACCAACCAACCAACAGGTAACGCACGAGGACGCAGGATGACAGTGACGCACAGTTGTGACGTCAGAGTTTCCTCGGTCGCTACCACCTGTAACCTGATGGCTCCCCCACACCAGTAAAACTGCTGCGCCTCTCGAAAACATTCGAAGAATGGGACCCATCTCCAGTAGGATGCAATGCACGTCTTCGTGGACCATATAGGGCAGTGCAAAACAGTGATTCATCGTTGAAGGGAATGCAATGTCATTCATCAAAAGACTATGTTTCTCAATGACATCACTCCAAGCACAGCCATTTCCGTTGTGATGTTCTTGGCTGCCTACGCTGGACACGGTAGTTCACTAGTCCATCTGCCGCTAGTATCCGACCAGTGATGCAGGATGACAAAGAACGTTGCAGGGAATCCATTATCTTCTATCAGAACGCAGGCGCAGACGCGAAGGCTTTACGCAGTCCTTTGTACAGGACATGGGGACTCTCCCATGTGGTGGTCAGGTTCGGTCGACCAGAACCCTGACGACGAGTATGCTAGCCCTCATATCATGCAGTCCGACATTTTGTCACATTCCAATGCCCCATAAATCTGGATATTGGACGAACTGACCAGCCGGCCAAATGGAAACCACCCATTTCATCAGGTGCTGATGACACTGTCTCACACGTGTACATTGCATCTCCTTGTCCTTCCCTCTGATCACTCAACACCTCAACGCGGTTCGCGCTCCTTTTATTTAATACCAAGCTCGATAAGAATACAAAACCGGAACAACACTAATGAACTCTGGTAGCCGTTCTACCTGTCCCAGAGAATGGCAACTCTGTAATCATATACATACTCGCCGATCGTGTGTATTTGTGTAAATGTTCACTGACATACGAATATATCTTCTGGGTACTTCACTTATTGCATCGTAATAAAAAAAGTAACTAAAAGAAAACAAGTTTTGATGGCTGTAACCGATAAGACCAGTAATTACATGAAGTTTGAGGATCCATTGTACATCAGACCATTAATTCAGCACTACAGAAACTACATCTATGGAAGTAGAGGGCACCACTTCACTACGCGCCATATCGCTGTTGCTATGACGTATTCGAGCCAATCAGAAGCCGTCCTTTGCATATAAAAGTGGGAACCTCGCTAGTTCACGACCTCCCCCTCCCGGACAATGCCCTCTCTCCCTCCATTTATCCTTCCTATCAACTCTGATCCTCACTCCCCCTCCTTTCCTCTGTCCTTTCCCTGGGCTCCCTCTTCCCCCCCCCCTTCCGTCCTGTTTTCTCCCCACTAAACCTCTGCCTACCTCCCTTCTCCCCCCCCCAAGTCCTTTTGTATTCCCCTCCTCTGCCTACCCCACTCCCTGTCGCGTCTGCCCCCCACCCCTCTTATGGGTCCTCGTCCTCCATCAGCTCCTTTCCCGGTTCCCCCCTTCGCTTTTACTCTCCTTTCCCCCCTTTTTTGTTTTCCCATCTTCTGTCCAGTTTCCCCCCACCTGCTCTCGACTGTGGTACGTCACATTTGCCAACTTTTTAGTGCAGCGTTCCAGTGACTATTCAGTGTTGTTTGTCTTTCTCGTGTTGCGAACAGAAACCATGCTGTCGCTAGGTGTGAATTTTATGTCTTTTGCGAACAGAATCCAGACTGTCGCCGTGTTTTTTAATTGTCTGTCTATTGTTTTCCCTGTCTGCTTCGTATGTATTTTATTAGCATCATCATCCCTCTGTTCTTTGTTTTAAATTCCACGATTTCTTTACGCCATGTTACTCTTTAAGTCTCCGATTTTATCGCCTGTTTTTTATTATTTATTCTCTTGCTCTTTCTCACACAAAGTCTGTAGGCTGAAGAGCGGCATACTAAGCTGCTGCCAGCCCACCCCCTTCGGGAGGAATTGAAATTCAATAAAGAAAAAAAAAAAGAAAAAAAAATAGTTCACGACAGTCAGTTTTAGCCCTGACGACGACCATGGAGGTAGTGGTCGAAAGCTTGGAGTTTTATCCTGATTTGATTTGACACGGCATGTACACCGAGAGATTTTTATTCAAGAAATACGTCGCGAAAGACTTCGTAGCCGTGTGTTTAATTTCATTTGCGATCTCTGCTTATAATGGGAGTATAGCGAAAGGGGTGGTGGTTCCTAGAGAAGTGGTGAGAGGCGACTCTTTCTCAACAATAAAAAATAAGATGCCTCGAGCCACTCTTTTAGCGCTGATCCTGAAATCCCTGTTTTCTCCCAACTGCCGGGAGAGATGAATGGAATCTAACAACGTCGAGCTGTTGTGTTGCTTGCAACTGACTGGACCCGGTACAATCGATACCCACAGCCAGTGCCTCTTCTAGCTTCTAGGATGAGATCCGTTTGCCAGCGTGCTCATGGAGAATGTTGCTATTCCTAGTCCTTGCCACAATTGTGGTCACAGCTCTGTGCCTCAGCTACTGCTGAGCTGCGAATAACCACCAAATTCCGTCGCTGACGGAAATAAGGCGTAACATTGGATACTGATTTTGGACCTCTCTGTCGGAAAAACGAATGCGTTATCACATTTACACATATAAAAATAGATGTATGTACTTGTATATACGAAATATGTTTATGTTTGGGTGTGTGTATGTATGTCCCACAACTCCTTCTAAATTGCTAAACCGATTTCAACCAAACTTGGTACACATGTCACCTACTGTCTGGAAATCATCCCTGTGGGTGTACGACCTACCTGCCTATCACTTGAAAAGGAGTAGGGGTGGAAAAGCAGTGTAGTGCATGATGCGCAAACATCCAGACTTTAGTCATACGGTGTTTGAAAGTGAGAGCAGTTAGAGAATTGCAATAAACTTTACACACAATTTGAAACCTTTAGGAAACATCTTATGGCTCACGATCCCCACAAAATGAGAAAGGAAAAAGGTTTATTGCTTAATGCATTTTCGCTGCTTATGCGGTAACACTGCCGCATCGTGCATGACGTTTTAATTTATTACTTCTTTATTACTAACTCTATTGATAACACATTTGCAGACAGTGCCCACATATATTTCCGAATATTCCTGCAGCAATATACCATTTTACGACGCATAGTTTAGGAGATAGGACGTCAAATACTGAGACGCATGGGAAACTGCTGCATCATGCATGACGTTTTAAATTACTACTTCTTTATTCGCAACGCATTTTACATACAGGATCCACATATGCCGCTAAAAAATTTGTCAACGTACGACAGACAATTGAAAAGATATGAAACTATAAACACTAGCTGCATGAAAAAAATGCTGCGTTACGTATGACATTTAATTTTATTACTTACTACTAAATCTATTCACAACACACTTCGCTGACAGTAGCCACGTTTGCTACGGATGTGCCTGAAAAATTGTATCGTAGTACAGCACATAGTGCATTAGACACGATGCCACTAACTTAGAGTTGCGTGGAAATGAAACTGAGAGGTCCAATTCGCCAGAGGTACTAGTTCAAAACTGGTTGAAATGGCTCTAACCACTGTGGGTTAGTCCACTAGACGTAGAACTACTTAAACCTAACCAGCCTAAGAACATTACACACATCCATGCCCGAGGCAGGATTCGAACCTGCGACCGTAGGAGCAGCGCGGATCCGGACTAAAGCGCCTAGAACTGCTCGGCCACAGCGGCCGGCTTAGAGATACCGGTGAAATAAGTATACGGATACTTGTGAAATATGTCAGATACATGCGAAATATATTTGACACTTGCGTACACGGGCAAAGTCACGGTTAAAAAGCTTATCCTAAGCAACTGGAAAGATTTCAACTGAATTTGGTACACAGAATAGTTATAACCAGGAAAGAAGTACTGTTTGGGTAATAACCATTAAACTCCTAATTGGATGAGCGTAGTAACGTGAGGAGCAGATTAAGCAGATTGACTGAGAGAGAGAGAGAGAGAGAGAGAGAGAGAGAGAGAGAGACAGGCGGAGGAAATGAACAGGGTGTGGGCGTGGAGCAGAGAGAGTGTGGAGGAGATGGACAGACAAAGTGTAAAAGAGGGGATATGCTAACGGAAGACTGGAAACAAATACTTACAAGGGCAACGCCGTATTTTGCTGGTTGTTAATAAATTAATGGGAGCATCATAAAGAAATTATTCATAAGAACTGAGTGCCTCCAGTAATAAGATAAGAAATATGTTACACAGTAAAAAAAATAACATCGGATGAATTGATTAGGAAGCTGACGAAAGTAAGTAACGAGCTGACAAAGGTACGTAATGAGCTGAACAAAGATATTAAATAACACACTTTTAATAATGTTTTACTGCCAAGATGAAATTTAACTTATAAGACTTCCTTAATTAGTAGCCTAAGGTTTCTAAGAAATGCGTAGAAATAGAGTCTCTGCGAAGCTGAGCTGCACAATAAGACCAAAAAATCGGTTCTCAAGTAACTAATTCGACAAACGGATTCGTTGTGGACCGCATCTGCAGAAAATTAGAGACAATTTTCTGTGCACCTACAAACATAGGTTAATACAAATTTCTTTGGACACATCGACAATATAATTAAATAAAAATAGTGACACATTGAAATAAGTGCCATTGTAAACATAGATAAAGAATAACGATCAGGAGTAATAAAATACGTACCCTCTGTATTCATGCTGCGTGCTTGACCGGTAGCGTTATCTCTGTGAACTACATGCAAAAACATATTTGTAATTGTTTATGTACGCTCGTTTCACAGTGTAAATATGTACTGTGCGCAGAAAAATCTGTGTGAAGTTTAAAATGTGTGGGTTCCTGCGGATGTGGACCACAAGACAGCCGTAAGTGGAGGATCTTTCCAGATTTTGCCGCTAGTCCTACATAATTATCGATCACTAATCTAACACTGCAATAATCTAAAATTGCAGTAAAAATAAGGAAATAATGCAGCATCTCACACATCGAAAGCACGACGAACAAGTGGCACAGCACAAAACAACATACTTGAAAATGGGAATGACTTCCAGAATCGCGTCGTGCGAAGTATTAAAAAAATAGAGTGTTAGCAAAAAAAGTTATTTGATAAACAAGCTTGTTGAATCTACTACTGTTGTCGTGGACTTCAGTCCCAAGACTGACTTCACATAGCTGTCTCTGCTAGTCAATCCTGTGCAAGCCTCCTCTTCTCTATGTATCTACAGCTGCCTACATGCACTTCAGTCTGCGTGTTGTGTTCATCCCTTGCTCTCCCTCTTCTATCTTTAACCCCTTTACCCCTCCTTCCTTCATATACGCTACATTTAATTAGAAAACAGACATATCCTTGATACCTCAGGGTGCGTCCTACCAACGGATAAATTTCTCTTCTCTCCAGTTAGATTCACTATATCCTCGATTCTTATTCGTCCTACCTGTCTAATCGTCAGCATTCTCCTACAGCACCATACTACAAAAGCTTCTGTTGTCGTCTTGCCTGAACGTCCTATCGTTCACATCTCGAAAAGACTCCCAAACACTTAAATATAATTTATCAGAACAAATTCCTCGTTTTCAAAAATTCTCTTCTTGCAGTTACCTGTCAGCATTTCATATCTACCCTCCTTCAGCCATCATATTACTTTGTTGATTGAGTATATAAAATTCATCTACAACTTTTAGTGTCTCTTAGGGCTAATCAAATTCCCTCAACATAACGTAACTTACCAGAATAAGATTTTCACTCTGCAGCAGAGCGTCCGCTGATATGAAACCTTGTGGCAGATTAAAACTGTGTACCGGTCCGAGACTCGAACTCGGGACTTTTACCTGCGCGGGCAAGTACTCTACCAACTGAGCTACCCAAGCACGACTGCCAATCCCCCTTCACAGCTTCAATTCTGCCAGTACCTCGTCTCCTACCCCCCAAGCTTCACAGTAGCACTTCGCGAGCCTTGCAGGACTAGCGCTTCTGGAAGACAGGATATTGCGGAAACATGGCTTTGCCACAGCCTGGGGGATGTTTCCAGAATGAGATTTTCACTCTGCAGCAGAGTGTGCGCTGATCCGAAATATCTTCCAGGAGCGCTAGTTCTGCAAGGCTCGCAGAAGTGCTTCTGTGAATTTTGGGAGGTAGGAGACGAGGTACTGACAGAACTGAAGATGTGAAGGCGGGTCGTGAGTCTTGCTTGGGTAGCTCAGTTGTTAGAGCACTTGCCCGCGAAAGGCAAAGGTCCCGAGTTCGAGTCTCGGTCCGGTACACAGTTTTAATCTGCCAGGAAGTTTCACATCACCTAACTCACTTCGATTTACTGTAAACACTACCCATTCCATTCACATGCCCTTTCACGTCCTTAGCTGCCTCTGACAGAATTACACCGTCATCGACAAACCACTAAATTTTAATTTCGCCTGTCTGAATTTTAATTCCCTTTCCAAATATCTCCTTGGATTCGTTCACAGGTAGCTGAGTGTAAAGACTGAATATCATTAGTGATAGCCTACAGATCTGTTTCAGTCCGCTATTAAATATGGTTCCCTATAACCTTCCGGTCGCTGTATTTTATCACTGCTACCTTGAGAATACCGACGAGTGTATTTCTGCCAACACTGTTAATAGCTTTCTCCAAATATACAAATGTTATAAACATATGTTCGCTTTTTCTTGACGTATCTTCTAAGATACATTGTAGTGTCAGTATTGCCCGCATGTTTCTATATTTCTGGAACACAGAGTAATTCTCCTCGATGTCGACCTCTATTATATTTTCCATTTCTCTGTAAATAATAAATGCCAATATTCTGCAATGATGACTTATTAAACTGCTAATGTTCACAACAATCAGCACTAATTTTATTTGGAATTGGAATTATTACATTCCTCCTGAAGTCTGAGGGTATTTGGCCTGTCTCATAATCTTGCATACCAGCTGTAATAATTTTGTAATGGCTACCTCTCCCAAGGATCTCAACAACTCTCTCTACTCCACGGGTATTTTTTCGAACTTAGGTCTTTAACCATTTTGACAAGTTCTTGTCGCAGTATCATATCTCCCATTTAATCTTCACCAACTTTCTCCTCTCTTTCTACGACATTGACTCCAAGTTTGTTCTCGTTATATAGATCTTATACATACTCCTTCCATATTTCAGCTGCACCATCTTTACTTAGTACAGGTTTTCCATCTGAGCTCTTGGTATTCATACAGCTGCAATTCTTTTCTCCAAAGGCCTATAGGCGGCGCTTGCTTTTCCCCTGAATATGAATGCTTCTACAGCCCTGCACCTCTCTTCTAGTCATCCTTGCTAATCCGTTTTGCACTTTCAGGTCAATATTGTGTTTTAGATGTCCGCGTTCCTTTTCGCCTGCTTAATTGTTTTATAGTCCATCCTTCCGTCTGCTGAATTGAGTACCTGCTGAGTCATCCAGCTATTCCTGGTAGGTCTTGTCTTTTTACTTAATATCCTTTGCGGCCTTTCCCACTTCATCTCTCAAAGCTACGCATTCATGTTCTGTTTTATTCATTTCTCTTATTTCAGTCCAACACTGTGTAGTGTTAACTTTGAGCCACACAACAGTCTCTGGTTCCTTCACTCTATCCAGGTCGCATTTCCATAATTTTATCCTTTTTTTTTTCAAATTACTGCAGTTCTAGTCTGCAGTTCATAACCAACAAAGTTTGGTCAGAGTCCAAATGTACTGCTGTCTTATGGCTTAAAATCAGGTCTCGAGATGTCTATCTTACCTTCTGGAAAACTTACAGTGGCCGCACGTAGCTTCCACGTACAGAACTTTCTTTGACGATTCTTAAAAAAAGTGTTAGGGAGCTTTAAATTATGACCTTTACAAAATTCTATCAGGGGACTTCCTCTTCCATCCCCCCGCCCCCAAACTCCCGTCTATGTTCTCCGTTTTTCCTTCTCTTCCTTTTCCTACTACCGATTTCAATGAAATTTTCATGTACTTTAATTAACCGATTAAAATTTCCTTACTCATCTTACATTCTTTCACCCATCATCTGCGAAACTAGTCTATGTATAAACTGCACACTTGTGGTTCTGGTTCGCTTCGTGTTGGCTATGATAATGCTTTCACTATGCTGTAATAGTAGATTAATCGCATTACTGTTTTCTTATTTGTTATCAGACCTACTCTTGCATTAGCTGTATCTGCTTTTGCCCAGATAGCCCCGTACTCACCTGAACAAAAGTCCTGCTCTTCCTGTTATCGCACTTTACTAGTTCCGAATATGTCTAACTTCAACCTATCAATTTTCCTTTTTAATTTCTCTCTCTCACATAACCAAGTAAAAGGTCTTACGCTCCACGCTCTGACTTGTAGAATGCCAACTTACAGAGTAGTCCCCACACAGAGACCCGAATGGAGGACTACTTCACCTCAGGAATAGTTTACCCAAGAAGATTCCATCATCTTTAAGCATACAGTAGAGCGTCATGACCCCCTGCTTTCAGCCGTTAGCAGTATTGGCACAGAAAAGCCACTTTGGGTACTGTTTCAAGGCTATATATGCCAATCATTTAGACTTTTTCCCATCATCTTCTGTGAAGGCTGCACATTAGTATTTAAATACCGTAAGTTTTTATGTTATTGAGTCATTTCAGTGTACTGCAATTAAATAAAATTTGCATCCTTGAGATCTTTCCATATTCCAGAGAAACCTCTGTCAGGTATTCATGGAAGGCGTTTCATATAATGTTTGACCTCTGGCACATTTTGTGACTCCATAACGAATACAAATTGACTCTAATGAGGTGGAAGATAGATCATCTAGGCGAGTGGGAGGAGCCACAATATCGAAGAAACCAAAATTTTAACCCTTGAGTTGTCAGCCAAATCTCTCCACGCTGCTTATAAAGAAACGATAATCTGATTCACTACAACTGACAGGTCTCTGTGATTTTCACAGACTAGGGGCCCTTTTCGCCTTTATATGTGGGTGGAAAACGCTATCCAAGACCATACCTCTTCGTTGCAAGAGAATATAATCAGCTGACGTTACTTGTTCATGCTTGTATACAAATTTATTTTACTTTATCTTGTTGCATAGTCTAGGTACTCTGATGAAATCTGTGTTAATGTATCTAAAAGACCAGACGTAAATGCTGGAGTGCTACACTCGAACACTGGGTAAATTGTAAGCTGCCCAAATGTACTGTACGAACACAAACAACAACGTAGCAATACGTGAGCTACATCACGTCTGATCTCTCTGCTCCTGAAAGAACCCTAGGGAATATACTGTAAATACTGAGATCACGTCAAAGGGTGTTGCATTATGCTATGACGTTATGAATACAGATGTTCCAGAGCGGAAAAACAAGTGCTAAGAAGAAGGCGACCTGGGATAAAGAACATTTAAGCGAAAACTTTAAAAGACCTGCCCCTTTCATACACTTTTAATTAGCCAGCCTTACTTGAATATGTTGAAGCTGACTGTACTCGGCATACAGTTGGCACACATTCACTCTGGGCGCTGTTTCAACTGTCTGGAACATTTGGAATGCAGCCCACTCCTGTAAAGAAAATGTTGCTTGAGAGAGACACAGTTCAAAGACTCATTAACCTGTAGCACAGTTTTCGTCAGCTGGGACTTTTGTCAATAATGTGAGAAGCGAGCGAATATACAGAAGCAAGTTAATATCTGTGGCTAGTTTGCATTGTTGTCTGCCATTGTAGTGTTGGGCAGCGGCAGCTGGATGTGAACAGCGCGTAGCGTTGCGCAGTTGGAGGTGAGCCGCCAGCAGTGGTGGATGTGAGGAGAGAGATGGCGGAGTTTTGAAATTTGCAATATGGATATCATGAACTGCTATATACATTATGACTTTTGAACACTATTGAGGTAAATACATTGTTTGTTCTCTATTAAAGTCTTTCATTTGCTAACTATGCCTATCAGTAGTTAGTCCCTTCAGTAGTTTGAATCTTTTATTTAGCTGGCAGTAGTGGCGCTCGCTGTATTGCAGTAGTTCGAGTAACGAAGGTTTTTGGTGAGGTAAGTGATTTGTGAAACGTATAGGTTAATGTTAGTCAGGGCCATTCTTTTGTAGGGATTTTTGAAAGTCAGATTGCGTTGCGCTAAAAATATTGTGTGTCAGTTTAAGCACAGTCTTGTATAATTGTTCTAAGGGGACGTTTCAAAGCTAATGTGAAATGGGAACTAGATGTAAAATTTCCCAACAACTAAGCTTACTCATCGTTACACAAACATAATATTAAAAAATAAAAAGTTGTCGAATTCAGTTTTGCTGGCCTCGAGATAACTGTCAGCTTTTCTCTGTATCAGTAGAATAGTTAGGCCTTTCCGTAAACTGAATAAATACGCGTTCTGAAATACACACTGCGACACAGAATTAAAGGATCACTTTTCCGAAACAGAATAATTATTTCCCATTGCGACGTATAAATCTAAAATCTGGCTGAATGGTGCCTACAAAATTCCTCTGCAATAATGCTAAATCGTGGCGCTCTGCGACGTCACTCTCTGGCTTGGCATCGTTTCAAACAGCAATATGTCGACAAATGAGGAAATAAGGCAGAGCTGAGGAGTTCCTGTGAGGTAAAAGCATTCTAAAGCCAAGATAAACAGCCGGTTAGAACAGACTGTGACAGACTATGCTTTCATCCTCAGGTCTATAACAGGTTAAGACAGATCGCTCCTTTTCTCTTCTCAAACTGTGAAAGTTCAATCATTCCTTTGAGATATCAGGTCGGTCAATGATATTACATTGGAACCAGATTTGACCAAAATTTAGTCCAAAGCCACTGTGGCCGTGGCCGGCCGCGGTGGTTCGCGGTTCTAGGCGCTCAGTCCGGAGCCGCGCGACTGCTACGGTCGCAGGTTCGAATCCTGCCTCGGGCATGGATGTGTGTGATGTCCTTAGGTTAGTTAGGTTCAAGTAGTTCTAAGTTCTAGGGGACTGATGACCTGAGATGTTAAGTCCCATAGTGCTCAGAGCCATTTGAACCATTTGAACGACTGTGGCCGTGCCTCTCAGGGGCCTTTTCGTGTTGATTCTGACAAGCGGCATGTCTGAAACGTTATTATCGGCCACACATAAGAAAACTGCGTGAATTGAACGCTGGGTGTCGCGGCTCCAGCGCCCATCGTGGAGGCGTCAGAAAAAAATTTAAAAAATGAAAAGATGTGGATAAGAGCGAATGTGACGACATTCCGATCGTGCGACACGTTCACAGTGACGTTTGGGAGAACTTTGGTGAGATCTGTGCCAATGTGACATCATTAACGAACTCTGAATCTCGCAAGAATATTTGAGACGTGGCCCCTTTCTTTTCTGGCATGTGCCGACACCTTGCGGTTAGAAGCATCTCCGAGACTAAGGGTGAGGTCGGAGGGCGCTATGCTTTTGCACCATTACAGAGGAAGGCTGTAGGCACCTTTGAGCTAACTTTCAAACTCATACGTCGCATTGGGAAATAATTACGAGGTTTAGAAAAAGTAATCTTTCAATTGCTTTGGGCATTGTATTTCCCTCCAATATGAAACAGGTAGAAATGCGTCCGATTGTTTTCTTTTGTGATATCTGTAGAACACTGTTCCTCACAGCTGAAATAGGAAATGCTACTCAGGACACTCGGCTCGTGTTGTTGCATTATTGAGCTTACTTTACTTTTACTTTTTCGTGTCCGGAGATTTGTTTCAAAGCCTTTCAGCCCAATGTCGGGCCAAGTCCAATGTTTCTCTCTTCTCAAGCCATAGTTCGTCAAGGGTACACCATGTGGGGCAAATGGAACACTGTAGAAGGTGTTCAATATCCTGAACTTTACCACAGTCGCATTTGTTGTCTCCTTCGTCCTTGAAGCCCCATTTGACTAGGTTTGCTTTAACTGGTGCTACGTCTGTTCTGATGCGGTACAGTGTTCTCCAAATAATCCAGCTTGACATACTGCCACTGGGTATTTCTCGTGAGGCAGGGTAGTCCTTCGGAGGCTCGTTCAATTCACTCTTCCGGGATTTAAGTCTGATACGTCCACATGAAGAACCATGCAGCGGGTGGCACTCGTCGAAAGTCTGTTTAAATTTTTCTGTATGTTCGTCCGCAATTCTTCGGGATTCAGGAGATGAGAATTCAGCTGCTTTGTATATTTTACCAAGTGGAGTGGGTTTCATGCATCCTGTTGTTAGCCTGCATGTTTCATGAAGGACTGTAGTGACTTGTTTGGCATGTGTGGATCGAGACATACAGGGCATGCATATTCTGCCGTGGAGAAGCAAAGTGCTTGAGCAGTTGTTCGTAATACAGTCGGACTAGCTCCCCATTTACTATTCGTCAGTTTTCTTAAAATATTGTTCCTGGCAGCAACTTTTTGGCAGGTTTTTTCACAGTGATATCTGTACGTCAGTGATCTATCCAGCACGACACCAAGGAATGTTGGTTTGTCCGTATGGTCCAGTTTGTTGCCATTCCAGGTGACGTTCAGCTACCTGTTTGCCTGTTTTGTGCGGAGGTGGAAAGCGCTAACCTGTTTTGGTTTGAGGGAGTTCTCTTTGTAGTATTCAGACATTACGTGTAGCGAGCTTTCTAATTTCACTTCTACTTCCTCGAAGCTATTTCCTTGCACTGTAATGGCCAGATCATCGGCATACAACAAATGCGTAGTACGTTCCGGTGTTGGTTGATCATTGGTGTATAGGTTAAATAGTACGGGGGCCAGCACACTGCCCTGGGCGAGACCGTTCTTTTGTCGACGCCATCGGCTTTCTACCCGCTCCACATCATGCTGCGTTCAGGCCGTAAGTGACTCATTTGTAAAGTAACCAGACGTTGAAGCTGTTTTGTACGTGGGAGTTCGATTCTTTAAGAAATCTGTCGTTTTATAAGGTCTGGCGACAACTTGCAGCTGAACTCCCAGAAAGACGGACTGTGTGTGTTGTGTGGGCGTGTGTACGGGCCGCTGCGAGGCGGGACGAGTAGCGGCGCCTGACGGACGGAGCGTGCGCCGCGGGCTGCCGCGCTGCCCCTGTCACGAGAGGCGCTGTGTGTGACAGGGCGTGAAATGTGCGCCCGGCGCGCTACACCGACAGCCGCAACTCCGGCTACAGCGCCCTGGACTGCTGCCAGCCGCCAGCCACGGCCGCAATATAAGAAGCAGCTCTGGGGCCGCGGAATGCCGGCGTAGGGCGGGGCCGTCTCTTCCGCGCTTCGTGTCGGCCTGCAGCGTGGAACCAACGTTTTCTTCACCACCACCTACGGCGATAAAACGAAAACAAGTGGCAGAATTAAAGCTTCCAGCAACCTACTGTGACGGCCATCTGTGCTCAGAGCTACACGCACTGCACATTAATTCCTTCCTTCTTATTGCCACAGATAGCCTGTATTTGTTCCCATTTAAACTGCAAATGCAAGACGTGTGAGGGGTTTGTTTGTGTTCTGCCGCATCAGAACAGAAGATTTGGTACTTATGACATCCGAAACTGAGAAACATGCTAATTATTTTAGAGAGATCCGCTTCAGTTGCATTAATTATTTCGTCAAACCACGACAGATTTTGGTGTTTTAAAATCTCATCTTCTGGTGAATGAAATAGTTCTATTTTGTAACAGATATTATGCGGTCGGGCCAGTCAGTGCAAGAGTTCCTATCACTTCATGTTGATGGAAACTATTCGCCAACATGCAATGACTGGTGCTCTTGCACTCTCTGGCCGGAACGCTTTTTATTTGCTATCTAATACAGCATTTTGATACACCTGAAGATGGGATTTTAAAACACCAATACCAGTCACGGGTTTCGTTAATAATTAATACAAATGAAGTGGACAAAAAAATGGTCAATTGTGTGTGAGTTCCTATGGGACCAAACTGCAGGTCATCGGTCCCTAGACTTACACACTATTTAAACTAACTTAAACGAACTTACGCTAAGGATAACACACACACCCATGCCCGAAGGAGGACTCGAACCTCCGGCGGGAGTGGCCGCCCTATTCGATACAGGGTGCCTCTAACCACGCGGCCACTCCGCCCTGCAATGAAGTGGATCTCTTTAAATTAATCATCATAGCAGAGCACTGATAACCTATACCTGTCCACCCACCCTTGAGATCTCCGTCATTTCAGGTAAACATCAACTGTAACCGTACATCTAAATTTAGCCCTGGCTGGTGTAATTGATGTAGCAGATCACTCCTCAGGGTGCAAATATAAATTAATGAATTACAGAATCGATATTCGACGAATTGATTTGGTTATTTATTTATTCGTGTCAGAAGTACCAGAACACAGACTGTGCTGATTTAAAAATATACATGTTTGTATACATGAGTAATTCTAAGACATATAAACGTAATAAAATGAATACATAGGGAAGGAAGGGTAGGAAATCAGTATTTACATAATGCACACAATACTAAGAAATCAGTATTTACATAATATGCACAGGAGTAAGAAATCAATTTTTACATAATAAACACATTTGCACTAGTTGTATCCATTATTTGGCAACATTGACGGCGTTGCTATAAGCCAAGGCCAATTCCAGTCCTGTACAAGAGTATGGGCAAACACGACACTTCAGGAGATGGCTTATAGTTTGTTCATCTCCACACTCACACAATGTGTCTTCGCCTTGTGCGATGCCCCATTTCTTCAAGTCGTCCTTCGTTCTTGCAATGCCGGAGTGCAGTCTGTTCAAGGTTCAAAATGGTTCAAATGGCTCTGAGCACTATGGGACTCAACATCTTAGGTCATAAGTCCCCTAGAACTTAGAACTACTTAAACCTAACTAACCTAAGGACATCACACACACCCATGCCCGAGGCAGGATTCGAACGTGCGACCGTAGCAGTCCCGCCTGTTCAAGGACTTCCATGTGCACCATCCTTCTTGGTGACCAGGTGACAGAGTTTCTTCAATTACGCCTCACTCTGGATGGATAGGATGTCTTTCTTTCCACTGTTCAAACTTGGCTATTCTTTGATCTCTGTCAATTGGGACAGAAGACTGTAGAAAGTTCTTCCTGGACTTAAAATGGCTCTGAGCAATACGTGACTTAACTCCTGAGGTCATCAGTCCCCTAGAACTTAGAACTACTTAAACCTAACTAACCTAAGGACACCACTAACCTGGTTCCAGACTGAAGCGCCTAGAAGCGCTCGGCCATTCCGGCCGGCTTCCTGTACTTCAATCGAGGTGGTGGTGGCTGATGTTCGTGCAAGGGGTGGGCCGGGTTATTTCAGACCTTTTGCCTTTCGTTGCTCGCAGCTATCTCGCGTCTAATATCGGGTGGTGCTATACCTGCAAGTGTATACAATTTCTGTATAGGCGTTAGCGTCAGACAGCCTGTGATCAGCCCGCAGGTTTCATTAATGGCGGTGTCCACTGTTTTTTGTATGTACAGAATTGTACCACACTGGAGCGGCATATTCGGCAGCAGCGTAGCAGAGTGCCAGGGCAGTTGTTCTTACTGTCTGGGGGTGGATACCCCGTCCAGAACCAGTCACCTTGCACAGTAGGCAATATCGCGATGAAATCTTGCCTTTAAGGTTGGTGCAATGTGCCTTGAAAGTCACGGAGCGGTCCAGGGTAACACCAAGGTACACTCGAACACTGCACTGTTCCAACTCGTTTCCATTCTAGTTCACATTCAGCTGTCGAGAAGCTTCTCTTTTCTTCAGATGCAAAGCACATGTTTTAGGTTATGATGGGATTGGCTTGAGATGATTTTCCTCATAATATTCTGAGAGAATCTTCACAGCAGCAGTGAGATTTTCTACTACTGTCTCAAAATTCTTACCCTGAGCTGCCAATGCCAGGTCGTCTGCATACAGGAAGCTTCTTGTGTGGAGAGGAAGTTGTTGATCATTGGTGTAGATATTAAACAGCACTGGTGCTAAGACACTGCCTTGCGGGAGCCCGTTCTTTTATATTCTCCATCTGTTCCGCCTGTCTTGAAATTCTTGAAAGAAACGTCGATTCTGCAACAGTGTGGCAACGATTTGCGTAAGCCTGAAGTCCATGGTAAGGTCGTAAATCTTCCTTAGGATGATTTGATGTTGTACATTGTCATACGATAAGGAGAGATCGACAAAGGCCATTCCAGTAGTATTTCCGAGCTGAAAACCATCTTCTATGTGCTGTGTCAGGTTAAGGGTCTGTGTACAGCAGCTCTTTCCTGGCCTAAATCCAGCTTGCTCTGGGGTGAGAAGAGGTTCGACCAGTAGTGTTATGCGGTTCAATAACAGTCTTTCGGAAAGCTTGTAATGATGGCACAGAAGTAATATTGGCCTGAAGCTCTTTGGGTCTGTTGGCTGCTTTCTAGGTTTCAGAACAGCAACAACTTTAGTCTTCCTCCAGATTTTAGGGATTTGGCATCGTTCCAGGCAGTTATTGAAGAGCTGTAGAATACATTGCTTGGTAGGGTTTCTAAAGTGATGAATCTGCTCCATACGCATATCACATAGTCCAACTGTCTTGCCTGCCTTACTCTTTCCTATGGCGTCTTCCAACGCTTTGTTAGTAAATGGGTTGGACAACTTAGATGTTTCTTGTTCGATATTTCTTTGAAGCTTAGATGGTGTTCTTGTTTTATTTGTTTTGCCATTTATCAAGAGTTGATGAGCAACCTAGTTAGGTGTAATGTTGGAGTGCAGGCGGCTTTCGAGGGGTCGTTATTCAAAGATCTTTTTAACTTCCTGGCCTCTCTGCTGTTTTTGCCATGTCCAGTTCTCCCATCAGCATAACCCAGAGTTCTCTCTTTATTTCGCCCGTAGACTGAATTAGTTGTCGGCCAGTTTTAATAGTGTTCTCACTAAATGGGTTGTGGTGTAAAGGGCTCTGAGCAACGTATCCTCAGTGGGGTCTCTTTAAATCTTCACTAACTATTTACTGTGACATGGATTTATATAGAAATTGAATTAAAAACATCAATAACCATATCTTTATTCTGTAGTTAACGTTGTAGTTTGAGAGTATTAGTAATTATTACACAAAATCTCACCTCAATTAATGTGCTACAGTTCCCATTAATAAAATTTTTCTTGGGGAAGGGAAGTGGAATAGGGTGGCCCATGCAGCTATGTTACCTAGATTGCCATGGTGGTGTAATTGATAGCACGTCTGCCTAGAAACCAAGAAGACCCAGGTTGAAGTCCTGGCCATCGCAGAAATTTTAATTGTTTTCATCATCTTTCATCGTTATTATAGATACGGTTGAGATTCAACCACCTGAATAAAATTTAATTATATCAGACCAATAGATCACCTATGCCTGAGGCACAGGCAAGATTTCCCCATAATGTCCAAAGCTAGCGTTCTATTCCAATACTGGATAGCCCTGGCAACTAGTGATTATTTAACGAGTGGAAAATAGGCTGAAGACATGAATTGATCTTTGCGTTACGGAGAGCATTGGACTACAGTAGTCCGTGGAGCTGTGTTACTTACATTGCTATGCTGTTGTAATGGCTAGCACACCTGCCTAGCAAGCAAAGTGACCTGGATTCAGGTCGTGGACATGGCACAAATTTTAATTCATTCCTTTAGCTTCCAAGCTTATTGTAGTTGCCATGAACATTCATCGCCATCTGTTGGCAAGGTTTGGAAACAAATAGTATATGCTGTTATGAAATGTTTAGAGAAATGTGAAGTTGTATGTTAGGTTAGCAGTGAGTGCCCAGTGATGAACTGTCAGTGAATGAACATAATGTTACATTTGGGGTTGAATGACCATTCTGAAGACCACGACTTCTAGTCGAACGAGAGAATCGTTACGCCTATGTGTCGGGGGCTTGCAGTTTATTCTTACTTTGAGCTGCAGCAACTGTTGTCGAACTGTAGTACTCTAGGTGACCCTCTGGCGTTGACTGCCATGTGTGTGTGTTTTGCTGATCTCGGCGCCCACGATCTGAACGTTAGTCTGTTTTACTCTTTATTTGCTTAATCAAGCCTCTCTGTTCCATGTACCTCTCATGTGTTCTCTGATGAGTCCACTATTCCACCGGTCCACACCTTTTCGCACTATTTCAAATTTCTATCCTATCTCTCGTTTTACCCCCTAGATTGGCCAATAGTATAATAGTATAAGTTTAGACTTTCAGTCTTACTCCCTCCATCGGCTCTATATTAATCCCTCTTGCAGTTCACACCTTTATCGTCTTTCTCTGCTGAAAAAGTGGAACATAAGAAACCTGTCCACCAATGGCAAGGCGTATCCTTCCCACCAGTGAGTTTTCGCCACAATAGAAATAAAACTAAAATAAACTAAACTAAACTCCGTCCTAACAGACCTTGTGAGGCCCAACGATACCGACCGGCCACCGTGTCATCCTCAGCCTACAGACGTCACTGGATGCGGATATGGAGGGCATGTGTTCAGCACACCGCTCTCAAGGCCGTATGTCAGTTTACGAGACCGGAGCCGCTACTTCTCAATCAAGTAGCTCTTCAGTTCGCCTCAGAAGGGCTGGGAGCAGCCCGCTTGCCAACAGCGCTCGGCAGACCGGATGGTCACCCATCCAAATGCTACCCCACCCCGACAGCGCTTAACTTCGGTGATCGGACGGGAACCGGTGTTACCACTGGGGCAAGACCGTTGGCACAGTAGGATGGTTGGTTTAAAAAGGGGGGAAGGACACACAATAGGAATACTAAAGGGGCAAAATGGTTCTGTTCTTTTAGCATCGCCTGGGAGAGTCACTCAAACCATTATAACAGCACAGCTTGAAACGGTGCAGTAGTTTCCGCTCTATAAGCAGCAGGTTCCGCTGCTCGCTCGCACCGGGAAATAGAAACAGACGCGGCTCCGCAGCCAATTTTATTACATGACGCGGCCGACCGCGGGTGCAACAGAACCCATGTGGACGGGTGGAAAGAAATGTGTCAGGCTTGATAATAAGTATTTATATGTGTCGTGTATTTTGCATTTCTTGTACGTGGATGTGAATCTGCACACGAACTTTCCTAACCCTCCTCACACCTTTCCGTAAAGCGTGGACAAAGCTTTGTTGGGAAGTAGTTCTGTAGTATAGTAGTGCCAACCCTACTCCTGGCTAGGGGATCAGAAAGACAGCACAGGCAGGTAAAAGTCAAAGACTTTCCAGTGTCACAAGATTTGGGGTGGATAGTTTGGTCACGGTCAAGTGGTTCAACCACCCTCTCCACTGGGGCCCAGGAAGACCTCCGGGTGCCCGCCATATTCTGCGAGTGTTACAGAAGACGGGTAAGTGAGCAGACGTGCCCTCAGTGCGTCTGTCTCAATGTTGACGCATGGAAGAGAGGTATTTGAATATTTGTACTAATTCTTTTATTTCCAGCTTTGGATTGTGTAAGGTAATGAATGTGCTCGTTTACTTCCGGAAATTTGACCCCATGTGTTAAAGTATCTGGTCCCCAGTTTGCCCGTTATCCTCCTCACATAGTGAATGTCCTATGGAAAATATTGGAAGACTTTGGTGGTATACATTTGGCCAACGCAATTCCGTCTTACTCGTAGAAATGTGCGTGCAGATTAGTATATAATATACCCGAGCTATAAGTTGCAAAATTGTAATATCTGTAAACTGAAACAATTGCTGCTATCGCTGTAAAGTCGAGTGATAATGTTTAAAATAAATATGAAATCAACTGTCATCAATCTTTAAAATACCTTAAAAATCAAAAAGAAGTCAAGTTAAAGGAACTTATTTAAAATAAAACTATAGAATGCAGGGACCCACACATCAGCGTGTGAGCCCTCCAGCCGCTTGCCTAGTATCGTACAGAAAGGGCACGCTCTCTAGGTAGCGCTCTCAAGCTCCTCTCTCCAGTTATCCGTTGCGCAATTTTGATTCAGGGCTTGACGACATTAACTTTCATCAGGCGTCCCTAGGCAACGAGGTAAGACGATAAACTTTCAAGCTTTCGCTGCTTTTTGGCCAGCTTTTTAAGACATTATCTCCCACCCTAACCTATACTACTGTACACTAGAAAGAAGTTTTTCCGAACACTCTTATGCCACCAGCGTGTTTTCCTCGTCCACCTGCAGACTGTCTATGTTGCGTGCGAGCTGGTAAGGTTGAAACATTAGGGAGTTTGTATTTTTACCACTTTGGCCCCTTCTGAGCGCATTGCTCCATGTTTCGAAATCCAGGTGTCTGGCAGAAGGCCACCCACTTGCACAAATCCCGACGTGCCGCTTTCTCTCTGCTGTGCATTCACCTCCCAGCTGCGAAAGCGTACCACTGCAGATGTTCCGAGGGAGCGACCGTTGCATCGGCCCGTCACTCAGCCCTTCTCTGCGTCGTTGTCGTCTGCCCTGAACGGCCTAGTGTTTTTCTATTATACCTCGAGTGACAAAAATCCCAAAAAAGAAAGGACAAGCGTGAATGATTTGTACTGCCTCTGAAATCACTGTTATATCTGACCTTACAGCTACAGAGTGTCTATCGTATATTTTACTTAAGGGTGAGATGTAGCTAGCCGTGCAGGTTAGCCACCTCTCAACCTGATGTCTTCTGAAGGTGTCCTTATCCTTGTACAGAAGTAGCATTCAGGTCGCGAATCTCCTGTTCTTCATGTGAGGCCGTGAATGCTGCCAGTAAATTGGCCAAGGATCACTACGCTACGAAATTAGCATCCAGAGTTAACTGAGCTGCCAGTGGGTCTTTTTATTTCCTTATAATACATGAAAAGTTAAAGCTATAAACTGCTAACAAGATATTTCAAGAATGTAAGACTAAGTCACACGAAAAGCAGTTCATGAACGTAACACTTTTGACCACGGTTCATCAAGTACATTGCATAAATTACTGTTACTGGTTAAATAACATTCTGTATCCTATTCTTCTCTGCATGGTCACAGAATCGTAATTCTTAATGTACAACTCGTATCTTAACAGAACTCTATCATGTGTCCTAACCTTACTTACTGACTCGGTCAACGAGAATCACTTGGCTCAGTGCGCCGTTTTCGGCGGGAGCCAGTGATCCATGAAGTGCTTCGTCTATATACACTCCTGGAAATTGAAATAAGAACACCGTGAATTCATTGTCCCAGGAAGGGGAAACTTTATTGACACATTCCTGGGGTCAGATACATCACATGATCACACTGACAGAACCACAGGCACATAGACACAGGCAACAGAGCATGCACAATGTCGGCACTAGTACAGTGTATATCCACCTTTCGCAGCAATGCAGGCTGCTATTCTCCCATGGAGACGATCGTAGAGATGCTGGATGTAGTCCTGTGGAACGGCTTGCCATGCCATTTCCACCTGGCGCCTCAGTTGGACCAGCGTTCGTGCTGGACGTGCAGACCGCGTGAGACGACGCTTCATCCAGTCCCAAACATGCTCAATGGGGGACAGATCCGGAGATCTTGCTGGCCAGGGTAGTTGACTTACACCTTCTAGAGCACGTTGGGTGGCACGGGATACATGTGGACGTGCATTGTCCTGTTGGAACAGCAAGTTCCCTTGCCGGTCTAGGAATGGTAGAACGATGGGTTCGATGACGGTTTGGATGTACCGTGCACTATTCAGTGTCCCCTCGACGATCACCAGTGGTGTACGGCCAATGTAGGAGATCGCTCCCCACACCATGATGCTGGGTGTTGGCCCTGTGTGCCTCGGTCGTATGCAGTCCTGATTGTGGCGCTCACCGGCACGGCGCCAAACACGCATACGACCATCATTGGCACCAAGGCAGAAGCGACTCTCATCGCTGAAGACGACACGTCTCCATTCGTCCCTCCATTCACGCCTGTCGCGACACCACTGGAGGCGGGCTGCACGATGTTGGGGCGTGAGCGGAAGACGGCCTAACGGTAGCGGGACCGTAGCCCAGCTTCATGGAGACGGTTGCGAATGGTCCTCGTCGATACCCCAGGAGCAACAGTGTCCCTAATTTGCTGGGAAGTGGCGGTGCGGTCCCCTACGGCACTGCGTAGGATCCTACGGTCTTGGCGTGCATCCGTGCGTCGCTGCGGTCCGGTCCCAGGTCGACGGGCACGTGCACCTTCCGCCAACCACTGGCGACAACATCGATGTACTGTGGAGACCTCACGCCCCACGTGTTGAGCAATTCGGCTGTACGTCCACCCGGCCTCCCGCATGCCCACTATACGCCCTCGCTCAAAGTCCGTCAACTGCACATACGGTTCACGTCCACGCTGTCGCGGCATGCTACCAGTGTTAAAGACTGCGATGGAGCTCCGTATGCCACGGCAAACTGGCTGACACTGACGGCGGCGGTGCACAAATGCTGCGCAGCTAGCGCCATTCGACGCCCAACACCGCGGTTCCTGGTGTGTCCGCTGTGCCGTGCGTGTGATCATTGCTTGTACAGCCCTCTCGCAGTGTCCGGAGCAAGTATGGTGGGTCTGACACACCGGTGTCAATGTGTTCTTTTTTCCATTTCCAGGAGTGTATATGGTTATTGTAATGTTGCTAAAAGTGGTTGTTAAAATGAAATCTAAAGTAATTTGATGACGTCTTACTGCTAAGAGAATTGCTTTTATGGCTCCGCTGAAACCTGAGTTATATTAATAAATGAAAATTAGAGATTTGATGCGCTGACTGAAGAGTACTCCCTACATCTTCCGCTGCGTTTAGCGTTCTGATTACCTTACTACTAAATTGGCGAATTTTTCATGAACTAGGTGCCCACTTTACCATCCGTTATCTGCACCTTTCTGCCTATGTTATGTCACATGTCAGTTACTGTAATCTCAACTACATCATATACCGTCCGGGTTGGGAATTTTCTCTGCCCGGTGACTGGCTATTCGTGTTGTCCTCATCATTTCATCATCATCATCATCATCATCATTCGTGACGGTGGCTAGATAGGACTGTGAAAGAAATTGTATTGTGTAAAAGTTGTGACTTTTTCTGGTTGCTGATGACCTCGCAGTCGAACGCCCCACAAACCAAACATCAACTTCATTATAAAGCGAAGATTGTGGCTGAATGTTACGTCTCCTAAAGCCAGAAATGTTACATGACTCTCACCTACCAGCAATGTCATAAGTTTCGTCCCCAGTTATCTGTGACAATCTCATTCAACGCATTAATTTCTTGGCAGAAGAGCCAAGTGGTTCAGCGTCACCGTATACAATGCCAGTATAAATAATCTAAAGATGATCACATTCTGACCGAAACCGGTTATCATTGCAAGTAAATATTTTCTTTCAGTCAAGAGTACAGTATTTCAGATAGACTGCTGATTTTCTCCACCAGAAATGTTCTTAAAAATTAAAAAATAAGTTGACTGGATTATGCATTTTAATGTATAATGACAGTGAGTGAATGGGCAGCAACAGAAAAACTAAAAATGATTTGCATGACTAAGCTTGTGATTTGTGTGAAAGGATGATTTACAAGCGAAGTGTTTACCAACTTGACGTATGACAGTCAAACATGCGATTTTAATGGAAAAAAAATCTGTGAGTTGTCCAATGGGCAATAAAGAGATACTAGTTATACAAATAAATGGGTCGGAGAACAGATAGGAATAGAGGACGCAATTATGACTAACGTAATGAAAATCAAGTGAAGGTGAGTGGTATAAGTAACTTAGCGGATTTAATCCGACAAATGAAGTGAAGGTGAGGGTTCAAGTAACTAATCGGAAGACGACCAAATGAAAATTGGGTCAATGGAATTAGAAAATATGGAGGAAGAATATTGAAAAGTATAGATGTAGAGTATACTGCATAGAAAACTTTATAGGAGGCCTTTATCCAGCATTGCATGTTGAAAGGCTGACGACAATAATCCGATTGTACACACATACGCTATTCGAAGAGCGCCACACACACAGTGGAAAGCTTTCAGTTCTAGGCGTTGGTATACCCCGGAAGGCGTCCCGTTGAAAGAACAGATGCTCTCTTGTGATCTCGGCATCGAAACAGAAACGCATCGGCGGTGCGTCGCGCGGGTGATGGACGCCGCGCTGCCACCATTACGGACTCGACGGCGAGTACAGCATCCGCGCGGCGGCAGGCTTTATCGCCTGTTTTACGGTTGGCAGCGCCGCCGCCGGCGTGGCGCGCTTTTGTCGCCGCCCCAGCGCATCTGCGCGGCCCGTAATACGCAAATGGCGTGTGAAAGGCGAAGCCGTTGCGGGTTTATGTACGTCACGCGCGGGAATAGTGCTGTTTGATTGCAAATCTGGCGTGGCTGAAAGAAGGACCGTCCGGTGCCGGACAGACGCTGGAATGACTGAGGCGCAAAGAGAATAGTGAGAGAAAGAGCGGAAGAGAGAGTGAGAGAGAGAGAGAGAGAGAGGGAGAGAGAGAGAGAGAGAACTGACGTACTGTGAACCGTGCTGCAGGCAAAGCTACAACGTCCATTGTAGGTGGCAGGAAAAAAGAAACGAAACGTAGTCCGGATACAAAATGGCTGGTGCCTGCCTAACTTCCACTCCGCCAAAGAGACTGTTGTTCTGTTTTTAGTTTCATTTAGTAGAGCACAATGACTATTTGTAAATGAGTCATAGGCGAGCATGCCTACCGTGCAAGATTTTGGGGATGGATACATTGTATAAATTGAAGGTGAAGTGAAAAGGGAGTGAGAGACGCTAAAACAGACGTATCAGGAGAGAAGGAGTTAAAAAATTGATTTCTGAAATCTGCGAACATCCTTCAGATTCGCCAGTTATTTTAAGGGTTGATGCACTTCTGTTTACATGTGAGAAACATCTAAGTAGAAACAGAGGCATGAATTCATGTGCGATCGTTACAGTCCAATGAAATAATGAAACCGCCATGGTTAAATCCGCAGGACAGAACAGGTGGTTGGAATTGTGGAAAGGGGCTAAAAATGAGCGGCTGTCAGTTACACTCGAACACATATAACTTTATTTAGTTGCCCAAACATTACAGGGCAAATTTCCGAGCTTAACTATCGACTGAATATGTCACACAATCTTATAGCTTAAGGCACAAGCTTTTTAATTTTTAAAACGGCTGAAGGCCCATGATTTAAAACACAAAATAAAATAAATTTTCAAAAGGCAGAAAGGGCAAGGTTTTATCCTTAAATAATATTGCAAGTAAAGCTGAAGGCCCAAACAATCTAAGACTTGAAAAGTAACGAATTTTTATATTAAAACGGCTGAAGACCCATGATTTAATAACACAACTACAATAAATTCTCAAAAGGCAGAAGGTCCAAAGCTTTATCCAGAAAAAAAAGTTTAAATGATGCTGAAGGCCCAAACAATGCAAGACAACTTGACAAGTAACGAACTTACAATTTTAAAACGGCTGAAAGCCCATTATTTAAAACCCAACTAAAAGCATACAAATTCAAACCATCGGTTATGAGCCATTAAACACACCATCGAACACCAATAAGAAATGGCAGTACAGCCAGTGGCGCTCAGAAGTTTCCGGGGGTCGCTATGCACTTGAAATATTAACGTTCGCTTAGGGGAGACAGGTAATCGGCCCAACTATATCTGATCCGCCGGCAACCCAACCAAGAGACAGTCAACGGACCCACCAACAAACCGACTTACTTTCCACCCGACCAGTACACAAGGAACTCCAAAGCCTAAACGTAAAAGGCGTGCCGCCCACAACCAAGTATGCATAAGCTGTCAAAACTACACACACTTGTTGGCCAGCGACAACACGGTGAGGAAAAGACACTGCCTGAATTTTACATTAGCGGCCAGGGCATTTAACCGGAATGCTAACAGTCACAAGGCAGTAAATTCCGCTGGTGCACTTGGACTTCAAATAACCAAAATACAGTTAAACTCCACCAGATGGTGGTCAAACTTTCGCCAAATGGAACACTCGCTGTTGCTCACGGGAATATCCCCATCAAGCAACCATGAAAACCAATGGCGCAATGTGAACAGACTGGCCTCGGTAATTAAATCATCGCTCAACTTCGATGTCCTGGGTCGGTGAGCCACGAACCTCGTAGCAATCAGAACCGCTCCCACACCCTCCGACACTGCGTACAGATCGCCAGCGGGCCCGGCCCACTGCGCCACGCGGAGATTTCCTGGCTGATCTACACCAACCGACCGGCTGCCGACACCAGCACGAAGACAGCACTAAAATAACTGAGCAGTCGACATCACAGCTACACACAGTTTCACGAACACTTGCACGAAGGACTAGACAACATTAACGGCAGCGACTGTGCAATAACAAGGACGAATCACGAATCGGCACTTGCAGCCAGCCCATAAGCGATCACCGGCCAACACACACGTCGTCTGACCAGACGAACGACCGACGACCAACCAAGGTGGTCCGCACTCAAGTGATATGTCTCGGCAACAGTCGGGCGAATCATGGCTGTCCGGACCTCACAGCACCCGCGCCCCAACTGAATTTCTACCCAGCGTCAACTCCAACACTGCCAGGTCCGAAATGCACTGCTAGCGCCTCCCAACTCAGTGGCAGATCCGAACTAACCCGAACACACGACAACTGGGAAGTAATAGCAGTCATCAAAGATAGTACGCCACGGCTTATATCGATAAGTGCCGCTGCTCCCGCTCACGGGCAGGCAAGGCGGCAACTGAGTGACACCAGTAAATGAAATTAACATAACGAGGTGGTAGTACAGTAAAAGCAGGACGTCAAATGAGGTATGGCACGAACATGAACCCCGCACGGGTCATCTAAGTTATTCCTAACTGTAATCCCCAAGTATTTAACTGAATTTACAGCCTTTAGATTTGTATGATGACTTCACACATGTCATTATTTAGTATCAAATACAACTTTTTGCACCATACAGTTATCTTGTCTAAATTACTTTGGAATTGGTTTTGATCATCTGATGACTTACAAGAAGGTGAAATGGCTTCATCATTCGTAAACAATCTAAGAGGGTAGTTCAGAAAGTCACTTCAATCGTCTACGTAGATCGGGAACAGCAGACAGTCTACAACACTTCCCCACGGAACGTCTGATATTTATTCTGTTTTACTCGATGATTTTCCGTCAGTTACTACGAACTACACTACTGGCCATTAGAATTGCTACACCAAGAAGAAATGCAGATGACAAACGGATATTCATTGGACAAATATATTATACTAGGACTGATATGTGATTACATTTTCACGCAACTTGGGTGCATAGATCCTGAGAAATCAGTACCCAGAACAACCACCTCTGGCCGTAATAATGGCCTTGACGCGCCTGGGTATTGAGTCAAACAGAGCTTGGATGGCGTGTACAGATACAGCTGGCCATGCAGCTTCAACACGATATCACAGTTCATCAAGAGTAGTGACCGGCGTATTGTGACGAGCCAGTTGCTCAGCCACCATTAACCAGACGTTTTCAATTCGTGAGAGATCTGGAGAATGTGCTGGCCAGGGCAGCAGTTGAACATTTTCTGTATCGAGAAAGGCCCGCACAGGACCTCCAACATGCGGTCGAGCATTATCCTGCTGAAATGTAGGGTTTCGCAGTGATCGAATGAAGGGTAGAGCCACAGGTCGTAACACATCTGAAATGTAACGTCCACTGTTCAAAGTGCCGTCAATGCGAACACGAAGTGAACGAGCCGTGTAACCATACCATCACGCCGGATGATACGCCAGTATGGCGATGACGAATACACACTTCCAACGTGCGTTCACCGCGATGTCGCCAAACACAGATGCGACCATCATGATGCTGTAAACACAACCCGGATTCATCCGAAAAAATGACGTTTTGCCATTCGTGCACCCAGGTTCGTCGTTGAGTACACCATCGAAGACGCTCCTGTCTGTGGTGCAGCGTCAAGGGTAACCACAGCCATGGTCTCCGAGCTGATAGTGCATGCTCCTGCAAACGTCGTCGAACTGTTCGTGCAGATGTTTGTTGTCTTGCAAACGTCCCCATCTGTTCACTCAGGGATCGAGACGTGGCTGCACGATCCGTTGCAGCCATGTGGATAAGATGCCTGTCATCTCGACTGCTAGTGATACGAGGCCGTTGGGATCCAGCACGGCGTTCCGTATTACCCTCCTAAACCCACCGATTCCATGTTCTGCTAACAGTCATTGGATCTCTACCAACGCAAGCAGCAATGTCGCGATACGATAAACCGAAATCGCGATAGGCTACGATCCGACCTTTATCAAAGTCGGAAACGCGATGGTACGCATTTCTCCTCCTTACACGAGGCATCACAACAACGTTTCACCAGGCGATGCCGGTGAACTGCGGTTTGTGTATGAGAAATCGGTTGTAAACTTTCCTCATGTCAGCACGTGGTATGTGTCGCCACCGGCGCCAACCTTGTGTGAATGCTCTGAAAAGCTAATCATTTGCATATCACAGCATGTTCTTCCTGTCGGTTAAATTTGGCGTCTGTAGCACGTCATCTTCGTGGTGTAGCAATTTTAATGGCCAGTAGTGTATGATACTTCTGACAGTAAATAACGAATCTAGTCGCACAACTCAGGCAATAGTCCATAGCAACGCAATCTGAGTAGAAGTCGCTTGCGATGAAAGATATCTTGGTTGGTTGATTCGGGGGAGGGGACCAAACAGCGAGATCATCGATCCCATCGGATTAGGGGAGGATGGGGAAGGAAGTCGGCCGTGTCCTTCCACGGGAACCATCCATACATTTACCTGAAGCGATTTAAGGAAATTACGGAAAACCTGAAGCGGGATGGCCGGACGCTGGTTTGAACCATCATCCTCCCGAAAGCGACTTTAGTGTACTAACTACCGCGCCACCTCACTCGGTAGGAACGATAGCTTCTGAATATCTAAAAATATGGAATTAATTTGACTACCCCTGTCGATAGCACTCATAAATCGTGAGCTATGTTTAACAAGAACGATGTTTTCTGAATCCGTTTTGGCTGTTTGACGATAAATAGGTTTTGTCGAAGTAATTCATAATGTTCGAACACAGCACCTGTTCAAAAATCCTTCTGTAAATCGACGTTTGTGATGTTGTTGTGGTGCTCAGCTCACAGACTGATTTGATGTAACTCTCCATGCTACCCTATCCTGTTCAAGCCTCTTCATCTCCAAGTAAATACTGCAACCTACATCCATCTGAATCTGCTTAGCTTATTTATCTCTTGGTCTCCCTCTACGACACTTACCCTCCACACCTCCCTCCCTCCCTTAACTAACAGTCTTTAAAGATATTACATCTTGTGGTCTTCAGTCGGAAGACTGGTTTGATACAGCTTTCCAAAACCTGTCTAAGCTTCTTCATCTCCGAATAAATACTGCAACGTATATAGCTCTATTCTTCTCACTCAGCTTACTGTTCATATAGTGGCTTTCCTCTACGTGTTTTAACCTCACCAGTTCCCAATATGGGATTCCTTGATGTCTCAGAACGTGTCCTACCAACCAGTCCTTTCTTCATCTCAAGCTTTGCAACAAATTCCTCTTCTCCCCATTTCTATTCAGTACCTTCTCATTACTAACGTTATCTACCCATCTGACATTCTGTATTCTTCTGTAGCACCACATTTCAAAAGCTTCTATTCTCTTCTTGACTACACCGTTTATCATCAACGCGTCACTTCCATACTTGGTTACACTCCATGCAAATAATTTCAGAAAGGACTTCCTGACACTTAAATCTAAGCTCGACGTTAAAAAACTTTTCTTCTTCAGATACCCTTTCCCTGCCGTCGCCAGTCTACATTTTATAATCTCTCTACTTCGATCATCACCAGTTATTTTGCTCCCCAAATAGCAAAACTCATCTACTACTTTAAGTGTCTCACTTCCGAATTCACTCAGACTCACATGATTTAATTTGACTACATTCCATTGACCTCATTTTGCCTTTGTTGACGTTCATCTTATATCCTCCTTCCAAGACACAGTCCATTCCATTGAACTATTCTTACAAGTCCTATGCTTTCCCTGACGGAAGTACAATGTCATTAACAAATCTCAATGATTTTATTTCTTGTCCCTGGATTTTAATTCCTACTCCAAATTTTTTCTTTTGTCTCCTTTACTGGTTGCTTAGTATAAAGACTGAATAACATCGGGGATAGACTACAACCCTGTCTCACTCCATCCTCAACCACTACTTCCCATTCGTGTCACTTGACTCTTACAACGGCCATCTGGTTTCTGTACAAATTGTAAATAGCCTTTCGCTTCCTGTATTTTACCCTGCCATCTTCAGAATTTGAAAGAGAATATTCCAGTCTTCATTTTCAAAAGCTTTCAATGAGTCTACAAATGCTATAAATCTAGGTTTCCTTTCCTTAATCTATCTTCTAAGATAAGTCCTAGGGTCAGTATTGCCTCACGTGTTCCAGCATTTCTACGGAAGACAAACTGATCTTCCCCGACGTCGGCTTCTACCAGTTTTTCCATTCGTCTGTAAAGAATTCGCCTTAGTAGTTTGCAGCCGTGGCTTATTAAACTCATAGTTCGGTAATTTTCACATCTGCCAACACCTGCTTTCTTTGGAATTGGAATTATTATATGCTTTTTGAAGTCGGAGGAAATTTCACCTGTTTCATGCATCTTGCTCACCAGATGGAGAGGTTTTGTCATGACTGGCTCTCCGAAGGCTATCGGTAGTTCTAATAGAATGTTGTCTACTTCTGGGACCTTGTTTCGAATTTGGTCTTTCAGTGCTCTGTCGAATTCTTTACGCAGTATCATGTATCCCATCTCATCTTCCTTTTCCATATCGATAATATTGACCTCAAGTACATCGCCCTTGTACAGTCCCTCTATATACTCCTTCCACCTTTCTGCTTTCCCTTCTTAGCTTAGGACTGGTTTTCCATCGTAGCTCTTGATATTCATACAGGTGGTTCTCTTTTCTCCAAAGGTCTCTTTAATTTTCCTGTAGGCGGTATCCATTTTACGCCTAGTGATACATGATTCAACATCCTTACATTTGTCTTCTAGCAATTCCCGCTTGGCCATTTTGCACTTCCTATCGATCTCATTTCTGAAATATTTACATTCCTTTTGGCCTGCTTCATTTGCTGCATATTTATATTTCCTCCTTTCATCAATTAAACTCAATATCTCTCTTGTTACCCAAGGATTTTTACCAACCCTCATCTTTTTACCTAGATGATCCTCTGCTGCCGTCACTTTTTTCCTCTCTCAAAACTACCCATTCCTCTTCTACTGTATTCTTTTCCCCTGTTCTTTTAAATCGTTCCCTAACGCTCTCTATGAAACTCTCTACAGCATATGGTTCTTTCAGTTTACCCAGCTGTCATCTCCATAAATTCCTAACCTTTTTCGCTTTCTTCAGATTTAATCTACAGTTCGAAACCAGTAAATTGTGGTGAGAGTCCACATCCGCCCCTGGAAATGCCCTGCAATTTCAAATATGGTTCGTAAACCTCTGTCTTACCATTATATAACTAACCTTAAAGCTCCCACGTATACAACCTTCTTTCATGACCCTTAAACCAAGTGTTAGCGATGATTAAGTTACGCTTTGTGCAACATTCTACCAGGAGGCTTCCTCTTTTATTCCTTACCCGCAGTCCATATTCACCTACTACTTTTCCTTCTGTCCCCTTTCTTGATATCGAATTCCAGTCATTCATAACGATTGAATTTTCGTCTCCCTTAACTATGTGAATAATTTCTTTCATGTCATCATACATTTCTTCAATCTTTACATCTGCAGAACTAGTTGCCATATAAACTTGTACTACTGTGGTTAGCGTGTGATTCGTGTCTATCTTGGCTGCAATAATGCGTTCACAATGCTGTTCGTAGTATTTTATCCACGTTCGTATTTTTTTACTCCTACTCGATTTGGTATTTATAAACTTGTACTCACTTGACCATATGTCCTGTTCCTCCTGCCACCGAAGTCCACTAATTCAAACTATATCTAACTTTAACCTATCCATTTCCCTTTTTAAATTTTCTAACCTACCAGACCAATTAGGGAACTGACTTCCCATGCTCCGATCCGTAGAACGGCACTTTTGTTTCTCCTGATAAAGACGTCCTCCTGGTAGTTCCCTACCGGAGATCCGAATGGGGCTTTTACCTCCGGAATATTTTACCCAAGAGGACGCCATCATCATTTAGCCATACTCTAAAGCTGCATGCCCTCGGGAAAGGTTAAGGCTGTAGTTTCCCCTTACTTTGAGCTGTTCGGATTACCAGCACAATGATGCTGTTTTGGTTGATCTTACAAGACCAATCAATCATCCTGACTGTTGCCCCTGCAGTTGCTGGAAAGGATGCTGACCCTCTTCCAGAAACACACGTTTTCCTGGTCTCTCAACAGATGCTCCTCCGTTTTGGTTGCACCTACGGTACTGCTGTCTGTACCGCTGAGTCACGCAAGCCTCCCCATCATCAGCAAGATCCGTGGTTAGTCATATGGGTCTCTCATTCAGAGCACTGCACCAGTTTTCTTGCTTTGTATTGACATAACTTGTGTAACTTTCCAGTCTTCGAGAAGCGAGCGGCTGTATATAATATCTAAGTATAGAGGTAGTATATCAGCATACTTTGAAAAGAACATAACTGGTGTACAATTTGGATCAGAGGCCTTTCCGTTATCAAGTTGTTTAAGCTGATTCGTTACACCGTTACTCATGTTGGCAGTTGTTCTTGATTCGAATCTGGAATATTTACTTCGTCTTCTGTGGTAAAGTAATTTCGGAAAACTGTAACTCTTTTTGAATTGAGGGAACCACACTAGCTGTAATATACCTTATAAAAGTCAGGACCGATTTCATGTCAACTGAAAACACATCCTCAGGTGATAGAGATTCGTTTTAACAAGACATTGCGGAAAGGTACAATATTAGAGACAATCCACATAATTTACGTCAAGTTGTACGTAAATAACTCGCTGAAAGCGTTAGATCAGAGTTAAAATTAAGTGGATAGCAGAGCCACGCCACGGGCAGGATGGCGGCTGAGCGGCAGCAGTCCAGCTAGTACTCTGCTTTAGTGGTACCATCATCAGTACAATCACCATTGTTATCGATCAGTGAAGATATTGACTGTGTCTTACCGCTTATGTACTGTACATACGATCAGAATTATGGACAGAGTTTCGTCGTGGAAAATGTCAAAAGCATATCGCATTGAAGTTCGCGCTAAATTGCGATCTTCTGTAAAATTTTGGGTCTTAGGGACATTGCATCCTTCCAATTTCTTCGCTGCTTGGGAAGTAGTTGTACTGTTGACACTAGGGTTCCATAGATCAATCAACAAAAACTGGAACCTTATAGGATCACTTTGTTGTCCGTCCCTCTTTCCCTATTTTACGTCCCATTTTCTAAGGAAATTTGAAATCAAGTTGATATTTATGACAAATACTGAGGTCTTAGGTCCCTTGGAGGTAAGAAACATTTATGATCCAGTGCAACCAAAAGATACGACAATTTTTGTTACATTTCTGGACCAGTGGAGAAATGCTGTTGTTGTTGTTGTGGTCTTCAGCACTGAGACTGGTTTGATGCAGCTCTCCATGCTAATCCATCCTGTGCAATCTTCTTCATCACCCAATACGTACTGCAGCCTACATCCTTCTGAATCTGTTTAGTGTATTCATCTCTTGGTCTCCCTCTACGATTTTTAACCTCCACGCTGCCCTCCAATACTAAACTGGTGATCCCTTGATGCCTCAGAACATGTCCTACCAACCGATCCCTTCTTCTTGTCAAGTTGTGCCACATACCCCTCTTCTCCCCAATCCTATTCAATACTTCCTCGTTAGTTATGTGCTCTACCCATCTAATCTTCAGCATTATTCTGTAGCACCACATTTCAAAATCTTCTATTCTCTTCTTGTCCAAACTATTTATCGTCCATGTTTCACTTCCATACATGGCTACACTCCATACAAATACTTTCAAAAATGACTTACTGACACTTAAATCTATACTCGATGTTAACAAATTTCTCTTCTTCAGAAACCCTTTCCTTGCAATTGCCAGTCTACATTGTATATCTTCTCTACTTCGCCCATCATCAGTTACTTTGCTCCCCAAATAGCAAAATTCATTTACTACTTTAAGTGTCTCATTTCCTAATCTAATTCCCTCAGCACCGCCCGACTTAATCAGACTACATTCCATTATCCTCGTTTTGCCTTTGTTGATGCTCATCCCATATCCTCCCTCAAGACACCGTCCATTCCGTTCAACTGCTCTTCCAAGTCCTTTGCTGTCTCTGACAGAATTACAATGTCACTGGCGAACCTTGAAGTTTTTATTTCTTCTCCATGGATTTTAATACCTACTCCGAATTTTTCTTTCGTTTCCTTTACTGCTTGCTCAATATACAGATTGAATAACATCGGGGAGGGGCTACAACCCTGTCTCACTACCTTCCCAACCACTGCTTCCCTTTCATATCCCTCGACTCTTATAATTGCCATCTGGTTTCTGTACAAATTGTAAATAGCCTTTCGCTCCCTGTATTTTACCCCTGCTACCTTCAGAATTTGAAAGAGAATATTCCAGTCAACATTGTCAAAAGCTTTCTCCAAGTCTACAAATGCTAGAAACGTAGGTTTGCCTTTTCTTAATCTTTCTTCTAAGATAAGTCGTAGGGTCAGTATTGCTTCACGTGTTCCCATATTTCTACGGAATCCAAACTGATCTTCCCCGAGGTCGGCTTCTACCAGTTTTTCCATTCGTCTGTACAGAATTCGCGTTAGTATTTTGCAGCCGTGACTTATTAAACTGACAGTTCGGTAATTTTCACATCTGTCGACGCCTACTTTCTTTGGGATTGGAATTATTATATTCTTCTTGATGTCTGAGGGTATTTCGCCTGTCTCATACATTTTGCTCACCAGATGGTAGAGTTTTGTCACGACTGGCTCTCCCAAGGCTGTCAGTAGTTCTAATGGAATGTTTTCTACTCCCGGGGCCTTGTTTTGACTTAGGTCTTTCAGTGCTCTGTCAAATTCTTCACGCGGTATCATATCTCCCATTTCATCTTCATCTACATCCTCTTCCATTTCCATAATATTGTCCTCAAGAACATCGCCCTTGTATAGTCCCTCAATATACTCCTTCCACCTTTCTGCTTTGCTTAGAACTGGGTTCCCATCTGAGCCCTTGATATTCATACAAGTGGTTCTCTTTTCTCCAAAGGCCTCTTTAATTTTCCAGTAGGCAGTATCTATCTTACCCCTAATGAGACAAGCCTCTACATCCTTGCATTTGTCCTCTAGCCATCCCTGCTTAGCCATTTCTTTCCCCCATTCTTGTCAATTGTTCCTTTATGCTCTTCTTGAAACTCTCTACAATCTCTGGTTCTTTCAGTTTATCCAGGTCCCATCTCCTCAAATTCCCACCTTTTTGCAGTTTCTTCAGTTTTATTCTACAGTTCATAATTACTATATTGTGGTCAGAGTCCACATCTGCCCCTGGAAGTGTCTTACAATTTAAAACTGGTTCCTAAATCTCTGTCTTACCATTATATAATCTATCTGATATCTTCTAGTGTCTCCAGGGTTCTTCCATGTATGCTGTTATTGGAGCACAAAAAGGCGAATCTACCTCTGTTTGTAAGATGCTGCCTAAAAATTGGGATACAGCCGGCTCATTCTACCTTCCTCACTCCTTCCGAACACGCTTTGAAGGCTTAACGGTATCGACCAACCGACTTGTCATCCTCAGGGCAAAGGCTTCACTGGATGTGGATATGGAGGGGCATGCGATTAGCACACAGCACTCCCGTAAGTAGCCAGTTTGCAACGCTAGTGTCGCTACTTCTCAGTCACGTAGCTCATCAACTTACCTTAAGGTACTCCACCTTCCTCATCTCTATTAAAAATTTTTCCAACATTTTAGCATACGAACATATTCGCCCTCTTTTTAGCATGCAACTCACCTCTCACTCCAACAATTTTTGTTAACCGTAACTCCCTCACACCCACTAGTCCATCCACTGGAACTTGGCGCTATGGCTCTCTCAATCAGCCCAATTCATTGCCATTATCTGTTTGTGTTTCTGTAATTGTCATTGTCCCTTCCTATGTGATTGTCTGGATACATGTCTTCCTATTACACATTACGACCCTCTTCAACTGTCGGCAGTCTCTGTCAGTCAACAGACGAGGTCGGCCTGTACGCTTTTGTGCTCTACGTGTCCCATCACGTTTCCACTTCACTGTCACATCGGAAACTGTGGACATAGGGATGTTTAGGAGTGTGGAAATCTGGCATATTTGCAGACCCAGATATTCTTCGATAGCGCCCCCCCCCCCCACCCCCGTTTAGTTCTTTCATCAGCGAAACCAGGCTTTAATTCAATAGCGGAATAAATAGCGGAATATTGTGTTGCTATTCACGGAAACAATGGAAGTATCGAAGCTCGTATACACATCACTCATGATATCCTCATAGATATAAGCAACTTTGTTGTGTTACATAAGATTTTTAGTACCTGTCTTGACTATTTTACATGACGTGACAGGTATCTTTTCAGCATATATCCATAATGAAAATCTAAAAGGAACGTTTTCTAAACATCTAAAATCGACTTTACCACTGTAATGGGTCTGTCAGAGAAGACAATGAACCTGTTAAATACGGTGGCAACAAGAATTAAATGAAAAATAGTATCTTTTTGTAAATTTTGTTTTGAAATTAATACAGCCGTCCCAGGTCTATGCTCCCATGGCAAGGTTCATGAACTTCTGCGGATTTTGCATTATTTTGCCAAATACAACATTATACGTGAAGCTGATGAAATTTTTCTCCAACTCGTGGCGAGTATTCATGCGGTTTTTAGTCTCAGTATATGAACTCATCCATGGAGCTTGCCTAAATAATAGGATTCAGTGAAAGTCTGTCAAAATCAGGCTTTAAGTCTTTGAGTGAACTATTGGGTGACCAGTGTTTATGTTGCCATTTAATACTGTAAACTCTGACAAGATTTTATAGCTGTTTCTGCATGTAGTGCAATCCTCAGCTGTTAAAATTGCGAAACGAATTGTTAGTGTCATGATGTCACTTTTTGAGTGCTTGTGACCCAAATCTTTAAGCTGACCTTTGTTTAATGAGTTATAACATTTTTAAACAGTTATTATTCTATTTTGCCTTTATCACATGCGAGTGTTATGTTAATTCTGTCATTGTGGGAACACTTACTGTTGGAATAGCGAATATGGATATTTCCGAGGCACTGTCATTTTTTGACTTCCACTCGGTTTACGTTTTCCAGACGTCCCTTCCTCAGATAAATCTGGGGGAGGGGGGGAGGGGGTACGAGCAGCTGAACCTGGGTCCTCCCACACTGAAGGCAATGATGCTAACATTATGCTACGAAGGTAGTCGATTTTATTGTGAGTGTAAATTCATGATGGCGATGAATAAAACCCTCTGTCACTACAATGCTTACTTCATTCAGGCAATAACGTTGTAAAGTGACTGGAAGGATATAATTAGTGAACAAGATTATAAACTACTACCTAAGAAACCCTGCATTGGTTGCGTATTTATTAAATCTAGTCTTTCACTAGCCCATCTGTGAACAGTTCGGTGATAGGGTTGTTCTTATCGGAAACGGTGGAAAAACAACATCGACAACTGTTGTTCAGGTATACACGCTGACGTCGCGAGCTGAAGAGATATAGAAAGTATATGACGATAATGAAAGGGTAATACAGTGCGTAAAGAGAGATGATAATCTAATAGGTTCTAGGCGCGTACTGTTTGGAACCCTGCGACCGCTACGGTCGCTGGTTCGAATCCTGCCTCGGGCGTGGATGTGTGTTAGGTTTAAGTAGTTCTAAGTTCTAGGGGACTGATGACCTCAGCAGTTAAGTCCTATAGTGCTGAGAGCCATTTGAACCATTTGAAAATCAAATAGTCGTGGAGAATTGGAGTGCAGTTTAAGGGGAAGGAGTAGAAGAAAAGGTTACAGGAAAATATGGGCTTGGGACAAGGAATGAGAGAGGAGAGACTGAGTTCTGTAATAAATTTCAATTGGTAACAGCGAATACTCTGTTCAAGAATCAAAAAAGGAGGAGGTATACTTGGAAAAGGCTGGGAGCTACGGTAAGATTTCAGTTATATTACATCATGGTCAGACAGAGATTCTGAAATCAGATACTGGATTGTAAGGCGTACCCAGGAGGAGATATAAACTCAGGAGATTAGACAGGAACAATCAATACGCTGATAAGTGGTATACGGAAGTACTAAGGAATAATGAGATACGCTTGAAGCTCTCAAAGGCTATAGATACAGCAATAAGAAATAACTCAGTAGGCAGTACAGTTGAAGAGGAATGGGCATATCTAAAAACGGCAATCACGTAAGCTGGAAAGAAACACTTAGGTACAGATAATGTAGCTACGAAGTACCATGGGTAAAAGAGGAAGTACTTCAGCTGTTCGATGAAAGAAGGAAGTACAAAAATAATGAAGGAACACAGAAATACAGGTCGCTGGGGAACGAAATAAATAGGAAATGCGAGGAAGCTAAGAAGAAGTGGATGCATGAGAAACATAAAGAAATCGAAAAGAAATGATTGTCAGAAGGACTAACTCAGCATATAGGAAAGACACAACAACATTCGGCGAAATTAAATGCAAGGGCGGTAATATTAAGAGTGCAACGGGAATTCTATTGTTAAATGCAGAGGAGAGAGAGGATACGTGTAATGAGTACATGAAAGACCTCTACGGTAGGGAAGATGTGCCAGAAGAAGAAAGAGGAGTCGATTTAGACGAGACAGAGGATCCAGTATTAGAATCAGAATGTAATTGAGTTTTGGAGGACTTAAGATCAAATAAGGCGGAAGGGATGGATAACATTGCTTCAGAATTTCTAAAATCGTTGGGCGAAGTGACAACAAAGCGACTATTCACGTTGGTCTGCAGGCTGTATGAGTCTGGCAACATACCATCTGACTTTAGTAAAAATACCATCCGCACAATTCCGAAGAATGCATGGGCTGATAAATGAGAGAATTATCGCACAATCACTTTAACAGCTGATGCAGCCAAGTTGGGTGCAAGAATAATATACAGAAAAATGGAAAAAAATTGAGGAAGTGTTAGATGACAATCAGTTTGACTTAGGCAAAGGTAAATGGTCCAGAAAGACAGTTGCGACGGTGCGGTTGGTAATGGAAGCAAATCTAAGGAAAAAATGAAGAAAGATTAATAGTATTTGTTGACCTGGAAAAAGCGCTCCACAATGTAAAACGGTGCAAAATGTTGAAATTCTGAGGAATATAAGGGTAAGCTACAGGGAGGGACGGGTAATATACAATATGTGCAAGAGGCAAAAGTAAATAACAAGGGTGGACAACCAAGAAAGAGGTCCTCGGATTAAAAAGAGTGTAAGACTGGGCTGTACTCTTTCGCACCTACTGTTCACAAACTGTACATAGAAGGAGTAATGGTGGAAATAAAGAAATGTTCAGGAGTGGAATTAACTTTCAAAGTGAAAGGATGTCGATGATACGATTCGCTGATGGCATTGTTATCCTGAGTGAAAGTGAAGAAGAATTACATGATCTACTGAATGAAATGAACACTACAGCGAGTACGGAATAGGAACTGAGAGTAGATCGAAGAAAGGCGAAAGTAATGAGAAGTAGCAGAGATCAGAATGCGAGAAACTTAACATTAGGATTGGTAGCCACGAAGTTAGATGAAGTTAAGAAATTCTACTACTTAGGCAGCAAAATAACCAATGACGTACAGAGCAAGGGGACATCAAAAGCAGACTAGCACTGGCATAAAGGGCAGCGCAGGCCAAGAGCAGTCTACTGGCATCAAACATAGGCCTAAATCTGAGGAAGAAATTTCAAAGAATGTATGCTTCAACCACAGCACAGTAGTGAAACATGGACTCTGGGAAAACCGGAACGGAAGAGAATCCAAGCACTTGAGATTTGGTGCTGCAGACGAATGTTGAAAATTAGGTGAGCGATGAGATAAGGAATGAGGAGGTTTTGCGTAGAAATGGAGAGGAATGGAATATTTGGAAAACACTGACAAGGAGAAGGGACAGGACGATGAGACATATTTTAAGACTTCCGGGAATGACTTCAGTGGTACTAGAGGGCAAAAACGGTAGAAGAAGACAGAGATTAGAATACATCCAGCAAATACTTGAGGGCGTTGGTTGCAAGTGCTAACCCGAGATGAATAAGTTTGCACAGGAAAGTAACTCATGGCGGGCTACATCAAACCAGTCAGAAGACCGACTACAAAAGAAAAAAAAATCAACTTTACACATATATGCGTTCAACAATATTTTCAAAAATATTCTCGTATAGATATTGTCGATATATGTATACGGTTAAAAATAATAAATGATTATGAAACGAGGATAATGATTTTATGATTTGCAATTTAATCATACGAGTCACGTTGAAGAATAGCCCAGCTCCTGAAAATGTACTCTATTTTAACAGTGCCAGCTTTAACGACCGAAGAAAATAACTCGCAACAGTGATCCTAACAATTAAACAGCTGTACATAGTTCTTTAATAATACACCAACTAATTTCATTCATTTACAGTGTTGTTTTGAATACCAACATAAAATTGTCAAAGCTATAAGATTTCTGGCACCAGCTGCAGATTAGAAACTGCGCACTTTGACACAATGAACAAAAATGTTACCAGTGTCACAACCGTATTACACAAGCCCCTCACTCACTCCTCTCGGGCATTAGGCGGTTGCAGTGTGGCGGAGCGAGTAGCAAACAACGGGAGCCCGTGACAGTATAAAAAACTGTACTTCCAGACGGTCACAACTGCGTACTGTCTGAAGTATATACTAAACTTTTGCAGTAGATCGATTTCTAGGTCCGATATCTAACAAAAGTGCTTTCTTTCCTTGAAATATGAGATAGAGTTGATGATGTTTCCTTGCCAGAATGTCACTTGTACCCAACTTCCTTTTGTATATATTCCAATACCATTTTTCCGCTACAGTTTTTACCTTCTTGGTCTCCGTCTAATATCTAGTAAATTATTATTTCCTTTCTTAGCACATTTCCTATCACCCCGTCCTTCTTCTCATTAATGTCTTTCCATGTAGTCCACATGTTCCTTTTTTCGGATAGCTACTGCAGAGAACCTCATTTCTTACCGTATCACTTGTCCTAGTTTTCGACTTCCTTCTATGGCATCATTTCTCAATCGCTTCGATTTCCCCATTTTAACATCTTCGTACTACCTATGCTTTACTTCCATTAAATTGTGTCCTTCGAACAGACATTTCGGAAATTCCGTCCTCAAACTAAGGTTGGTGTCTGATACGTCATCTTTGGGCGTGGAATGCTCCCTTTGCATCTGTTAACCCGTTTTCGGTGTCTTACATGCTTCGTCCGTCACAGGTATTTTTGCTTCTAAGACAGCAGAATTCCGTCAGTTGGTTTACTTCGTAGTTACCAATATTGCAGAGAAAGTCAGACGGGAAACGTGCAGAATAATCACCAGTTCTCGATTACTTAAAAATAACATATCTGCGAAAGGACGGCCAGCTCTCCGGCCCCTTAGAGATGACCCTGATATAATGATCCTACCAGCGGACAAAGGGAACGCTGCGCGGGATTAGCCGAGCGGTCTTGGGCGCTTCAGTCATAGACTGTGCGACTGGTCCCGGCGGAGGTTCGAGTCCTCCCTCGGGCATGGGTGTGTGTGTTTGTCCCTAGGATAATTTAGGTTAAGTAGTGTGTAAGATTAGGGACTCATGACCTTAACTGTTAAGTCTAATAGGATTTCACACACATTTGAACATTTTTTAACGCTACAGTGCTATTAAGCACTACCGAGTATCAGCAGAAAATAAACCTGTTGCTACAAGGTGAGGCCTACAAGAGGCTGAAGAAGGATCCAACCCCGACGATGAGCAGAAAGACGATAGCCCTGCTGAAGAAATCTGGCTTACCTGAGCCAGTGAAGAAGCGGCTGCACCCCAGAACGCCAGCGATACCACGCCTCTATCGACTCCCCAAGATCCATAAGGAAGGGGGAACCTCTGAGGCCGATTGTGGACTCCATCAACTCTCGCAGTTACGGACTAGCTAAATACCTAGTGGCAGCGCTCAAACCCCTTGTGGGACACTGCAGCCAGCCGAATTCGTAAAAATACTCAGGGACATGAGACTACAAAGGGAAGACCCACTCGTGAGCTTCGACGTGACATCGCTTTTCACGACTTCACTTCTAGACTCCTTCGCACTTTTAGCCCAGCACTTTGAACCACAAACAGTCAGTCTGTTCAAACACGCACTACCGACCACCTACTTTCAGTGCAACCGGGAATTCTTCGAGCAGATCGACGGTGTGGTCGTGGGTTCCCGACTGGCTCCTGCGATTGCAAACCTCAATACGGAACATTTCTGGAAGGTAGCCCTTCAAACTGGCAGATAGAAACCAAAGCACTTCTTCCGCTATGTCGAAGACACTTTTGTTGTGTACGGACATGGAAAACAGGCGCTATATGACTTTCTGGAGCACCTCAACAGCATTCATCTGAATATCTGATTTCCGATGGAAAAGGAGGAAATGGATACCTCCCCTTCCTTGACATTTCAATTAAGAGGAAGGCAGATGGTTCAGTATGCCATGCAGTACATAGGAAGAAGACACACACAGAACCTATACCGTCATTCAACACGCTGCCACCTTCAAGCACAAAGACAAACAGTACTGACCACCCTGGCACATAGGGCGCGCGCCATCTGCGACAAATACAGCCTACCATCCGAACTGCAACACCAGAGGGAAGTCTTCCACCAAAATGGCTACAGTGAAACGCAGATCAACAGAGAGCTTAAAAGGAAGAAGGAAGCAGTGAAAACTCTAGAAGAAGAAGAAGAAGAAGAAGAAGAAGAAGAAGGCAAACGACTTGCGTTCCTTCTGTTCCTGGGTCCGCTCTCGGCCAAAACTGCACGACTTCTGGGCAAATACAATATCAAAACCGTTCTTCGCCCACCATCTGCCAAAGACGAGCTGAAGCTTAACACACCAGGAATATACAGTACACCATGCGAATGAGGTAAACAATACATTGGACAAAGACAGCGCTGTATATGTAAACGCTGCGCGGCAATCCGTCGGCATCGCGCTCGTCAAAATCCTCCGCCGCGGACGCAGACAGAATGCTTACACCGAGAACCGAACGCGGCCGCTGGGGGTGACCGCTACCCCCATCACGGGGCGCAGGCTGCCGGTCCACCGCAACCACCCGAGGTCTAGTGGAGGAGGTTGACCGCGCATATAAATACCCCTGTCTCCGCGAATCTCGACACTTCGCCAGAAGTATGACACTTCCCGAAACGTCGCGAGATATCAACGCTACCACCCGGCTGGAGACCCGAGAAACCTTCATCATCAGTTTACACCGGGAAAGCCTATAGTCACTTATAAGTGCAACAGTTGTTCTTCACTTCCACGGATCATTAAAAAAATCATCAACGAATCTTATAATTGATGTCCTTTGATCATAAATTTAATGCCGTTACTGAACGATTGCATTGCTTCTTCGATGTATAAATTGAATGCTAGGGGCAAAAGAATGCATTTCTGTCTTACACCCTCAGATTAGAGCGCTTCATTCTTGATCTTTCCGTTTTGATCTCTGGTTCTTTCACATATTGTATCTTCTTATTACCAACAAGGATGAGGCGTTCGTGATATGTTCCGGCTTCATAGGATTATCTTTTCGGCTTCCCACACGTCTTCTTCAAAAATGTTCTAATGTGTGTGAAGTCTTACGGGACTTAACTGCTAAGGTCATCAGTTCCTAAGCTTACACACTACTTAACCTAAATTATCCTAAGGACAAACACACACACCCATGCCCGAGGTAGGACTCGAACCTCGGCCGGGACCAGCCGCACAGTCCATGACTGCAGCGCTTAAGACCGCTCGGCTAATCCCGCGCGGCACACGTCTTCTTCGGACTGACTTGTATCTAACTGTTGTTTTTGGTAGCCTTCATTCTCTCATACATTCTAAATGGTATTTCCACTTTTTTATGTAGTTGTCTTTTATCATTTAGGTTATGTATTTGCGACTCCTCTGTAAAAAAAAACACCTGTTGTAGAATATGCTTCTACAGACCTTAGAAATTTCATTTCTGCTGTTTGTAAGCGGAACTTATCTCTCTGTCTCAATACCCATATTCACTTCACAGAGAAACTTAGGGATAGTGATATATTATAGAACTTGGGCTGGGTGTCCTTCTGGATATTGTTTTTCAAGGTACTTCTCATGGTGTTTCATATCATTTCGAACTTACCTAACTTGGTATCTATGTCTCAGTTGTCGCCAAACCCTAGCAAATTATAAAATACACTCCTGGAAATTGAAATAAGAACACCGTGAATTCATTGTCCCAGGAAGAGGAAACTTTATTGACACATTCCTGGGGTCAGATACATCACATGATCACACTGACAGAACCACAGGCACATAGACACAGGCAACAGAGCATGCACAATGTCGGCATTAGTACAGTGTATGTCCACCTTTCGCAGAAATGCAGGCTGCTATTCTCCCATGGAGACGATCGTAGAGATGCTGGATGTAGTCCTGTGGAACGGCTTGCCATGCCATTTCCACCTGGCGCCTCAGTTGGACCAGCGTTCGTGCTGGACGTGCAGACCGCGTGAGACGACGCTTCATCCAGTCCCAAACATGCTCAATGGGGGACAGATCCGGAGATCTTGCTGGCCAGGGTAGTTGACTTAAACCTTCTAGAGCACGTTGGGTGGCACGGGATACATGCGGACGTGCATTGTCCTGTTGGAACAGCAAGTTCCCTTGCCGGTCTAGGAATGGTAGAACGATGGGTTCGATGACGGTTTGGATGTACCGTGCACTATTCAGTGTCCCCTCGACGATCACCAGTGGTGTACGGCCAGTGTAGGAGATCGCTCCCCACACCATGATGCCGGCTGTTGGCCCTGTGTGCCTCGGTCGTATGCAGTCCTGATTATGGTGCTCACCTGCACGGCGCCAAACACGCATACGACCATCATTGGCACCAAGGCAGAAGCGACTCTCATCGCTGAAGACGACACGTCTCCATTCGTCCCTCCATTCACGCCTGTCGCGACACCACTGGAGGCGGGCTGCACGATGTTAGGGCGTGAGCGGAAGACGGCGTAACGGTGTGCGGGACCGTAGTCCAGCTTCATGGAGACGGTTGCGAATGGTCCTCATCGATACCCCAGGAGCAACAGTGTCCTTAATTTGCTGGGAAATGGCGGTGCGGTCCCCTACGGCACTGCGTAGGATCCTACGGTCTTGGCGTGCATCCGTGCGTCGCTGCGGTCCGGTCCCAGGTCGACGGGCACGTGCACCTTCCGCCGACCACTGGCGACAACATCGATGTACTGTGGAGACCTCAAGCCCCACGTGTTGAGCAATTCGGCGGTACGTCCACCCGGCCTCCCGCATGCCCACTATACGCCCTCGCTCAAAGTCCGTCAACTGCACATACGGTTCACGTCCACGCTGTCGCGGCATGCTACCAGTGTTAAAGACTGCGATGGAGCTCCGTATGCCACGGCAAACTGGCTGACACTGACGGCGGCGGTGCACAAATGCTGCGCAGCTAGCGCCATTCGACGGCCAACACCGCGGTTCCTGGTGTGTCCGCTGTGCCGTGCGTGTGATCATTGCTTGTACAGCCCTCTCGCAGTGTCCGGAGCAAGTATGGTGGGTCTGACACACCGGTGTCAATGTGTTCTTTTTTCCATTTCCAGGAGTGTATAATGTGTGTATATATGTTGTAAGACGTATACATTGCCAGCGATGGGCGAGGCATGACAGAATCTCTGACGAGAGAGTAGTTTATCGTTAGTTGTTGCTAGTCTGCGCTTGACCGCGTGAGTCGACAGTCGTAGTAGCGAGTGAGTAGTAATCGCTAGTCCGTGCTAGTCGGCGGGAGTCGGCATGCGTCGGCTGCGTGCTCTGCTCGCGACTCTGGTCAGGACTCCGGTGGATGAGTATTGTTGTAGAAGGTAAAGAAGCAGCCTTGCGCATATTTAATAATGTATGTTAATTGTAATTTAATTTGTTCAAAGAAATGCCCCAATAATAATTTTCATAATATAAAGCAACTCTTTTAAAGAAAAGCATTCATTTCAATTTAAAGAATATTTCAAATGCATGATCATTCCTTCCAATAATAAAAAAAAAATATGCCGGCATTGCACGAAGCTGTGTCGAAAAATGAGTAATTAAGAGCGGATATAATTGCAGTTTTATTGAGGTAAGAATTTTTGACTTTTTTTATTCAGAATACAGGGCCGAAGGTCAGCGCTACTGTCCTTATAAAATTTATCAGGTTACAGAAACTTTTTTATTATTTTTGGTGTTTAGGAATTTTTCTATTTCGAACTTGACATTAAATAAAAAAAAAGAATTTTGTGGGAACATTAAGTGTGAATGCATTCTTTGCACAGCGACTATAAATCGGAGCCAATTTTGTTCAGAGGTTACATTAAGATCAATTTTGTTCAGAGGTTACAATCTTAGAAAAATTCATTTAATTACTATTCTTTGTGGGGAGGTAACAATGTATGTATGTATGTATGTATGCATGTATGTACGTTTGAACGTATGTTCCCCATCCGTTCCTAGACTACTGGACCGATACCAATGAAACTTGCTACACATGTCATTTACTATATGTAAAGAATTGCCGTGGGTTTACCAACCACCAAACTACGAAAGGGGTGAGGATGGAGGTGAATGGTGTACCTTGTGACATGCACATAGCCAGACTATATCCACCTAACATTTGAAAATGAGAGCACTTAGTGACATGCAACAGACTTTATACGTAATTTCAACCTCTACTAAACCTTTCATCGCTGACAACACCCACCAAATAATAAGAGGAAAAACGTTTATAGCTTACCGTTTATAGCTGTTCATGCAACAAAGCTGCCGTATCATGCATGTCGCTATAATTTGTTATCTCTTTACCACCAACTGCACATTTTACAGACAGCATTCACGTACACCTCTATACATACCAGCAAAATTATATCATTGAACGACACAAAGTTCAGTGGATATGACGTCATAAACAGTGAGCTGTACAGAAAACGGACACACTACAAACGCCATTCGCAACATACTTCGCAGACCATATCAACCACTGTGTGAGAGAACAAGTTACTCTTTCACCTACTTTTCGTATACGAAAAATTAGTAAAGAGTCTGTTACAAACTGCGCACCTTGAGGATGATTCTAGAAAGTTAACGGCCTGAGCAGACGTTGATGGAGCCTGGGAGTGTGCTAAAAGCATTTTTTTATGGTTCGGTTCATGGAAATGGCATGTTGGAAGTTGAAAGCAAGCGGCGCCGAGCCCATCCCTCAGTAAATCCTGCTGGACAGGCCCACCGCAGTACAAGGCAGACAGAGCACCCCCTTGTCGAGACAGGACTCCTGCAGGACGATGCTGTACCTCCATTGGCGCCAGCCGAAGGCTGGACTTGGGGCGACGAACTGAAAGGACACGTCTACACAGTGGAGTCATAAACTGGGCATTGTGTGCAGCACCACGCTTAAGAAAAATTCACAAGTATTCGTGTTCGCCGATACTGCAAACAGGACTGTGATCCACTTCCACCGGTTGCTCAAACAAATGGCTCTGAGCAATATTGGACTTAACATCTGAGGTCATCAGTCCCCTAGAACTTAGAACTACTTAAACCTAACTAACCTAAGGACATCACACACATCCATGCCCGAGGCAGGATTCGAACCTGCGACCGTAGATGTCGCCCCATCGGTTGCCTCAGCATATAAGAAACTCTGCTGGCTGAGAAGCGTTCAGAAATAGCGGAATTTTTTTATCTGGAGACGTACAAGGCATTCGGGTTCCAAACATCGGTCTATAAATGTCTTATGATCGAAGCACTGGCGAGTGTGGTTGGTGCTTGGGACATGTCCTGAGACTGACTTCACTTGCAAGTAGGTACACTGGAGAGCCTGTGGTGAAGTTCTTACTGTACTGACAGTGTGTCTTCAAATGTCTTGGACTACTCATTTGCTGAGGGCACATTTATTCTTTTTTTTTATTTTTATTTTTATTTTTTTACCGGTATTGACGTTTAGTATCCTTGTGCGCTCTGTTGTATGTGTGAGTTAGATGGGTCCTTGGTACGACCAGAGAATGGGACTATCACACACTGAAATCTACTGTGATTTCAGGGTTCTGGTAGAGAGTAAATTGCGATCCGTCTGCCTGATCGCTGGACCATGAGATTTTGCATTTCTTTCGTTGCTGCGATCGAATCACAGGTGCCACCTTATGCCGCGCCACCATTGCACACATCTTGCCAGCTGCAAGTTACATCTCTGCACGAAGCAAACAGGGCAATGTACTGATGCTCCTGCCTTGTCAGAGCGTACAAATCCCAATCGCCACTTGTTCTCAGCTTCACCTATATAGACTTCTGTAGATTATCGATCAAAGTCTGCTCAGCAGCAGATCAATTCAGACTGTGTTATCCACATTTTTAGGGTCAAAGTATTTGACTCACTACTGCCACCCAGATTACTTGTTGTTTACGATATTCGATCATAACTTGTTTAGCATAAATTATGTCTGTATTTGTTTTTGGGAAAATAAATGCTGTCAGTAAACTAGATTTTGCATACATTCTCAATCATTTTTCATCAAGCACCAAATGGTGTTAGCTTCCATTGTGGTGACCCTGCCAGGATCTCAGACTGATGGCACCTTCTGCGACCATCAGATCACACTGCCTAGCATAGTCATTCAGTTTGACATCCCTTGCACTGAATTTCGAATTGATGGCACCTTCTGTGACTATGTGATCGTTGATATTGTTGCATAGTGAAGTTTCTGTTGCCCATGTTTAAAGTGGTGCACTGGGTAGAATAGATTCGCTTTGCTGGTGCCTGGACATAGTACTAATATTTAATTATTGTATGTGTGTATTTTCATACTTTGGTTGTGACTTCTATGTCACTTGATTGTTTGTTTCTGATGGCGAATGGCTTTGTGCCGATTTGTTACGATAGATTGAGATTATTGTTTGTTAGCATAGACAAGAGTGCTGTTGTTTGAATTTGTTGTCAGGAACTAAGAATCAGCAGCTCACGGGAGTGTAATTTAGTGTAGAATCTCTTGGCACAGGAATGAGTAGTTTTAAATTCGTTTGGGTCAGAATTAGTGTGCATGCTTACAAGAAGCAAGGCACGTTTGCTGCAGAGTAGCGGAAGTAATTGTGATTTGTTAACCTTCGGTCCACGTCAGATTATTAGTAATGGCCAAGCAGATATTACACAGGATTCTCAGGTAAATTAAGTTGCAGACCGGGCAGAAATGTCGAACGTAGAACCTGCAGAGTATGATGACATGTCTAGGTCAGGTGACGAAAGTGAACGGGAGACCGCAGCAGAACGAAATGTAGGCGCTGCTGGTACGAGACGCACCATCAGTGAAACTGGCAGACCAGAATCACGAACGAAACGCCACAGAATGACGGAATCTCGTTCATCTAATCCTGGAGGTTTTAGCGGTGGATCTCAGTTTGAGGCTCTCATGCAATTCATGAAAGGGCAGAGAAAAAGAGACGGGAGGAAGTGGAGGAAAGACACAAATTGGTCATAAGAACGGGCAGACGAAATAGAGGGAGTCAAGTAAGGGATCGTAGTAATCCAAGAAGAGCTAAAGAATGTCAAGTAAACGACAGCAGAAACGCGTGATGTCGCCGACCAGGCGAAGGGTGATACCAAAATAGCGCGATTGGTAGCGCAAGTAGCACGAAAGGACGTATCAGTGGCCAAAGAACAAGTTAAACTGGCTTGAACTGAGGTGTGTAAGACAAAAAAGGCACTTGCAACTCTCCAAAAACTAGGCAAAAAAATAGTTCAAGAAACGCAGAAAAAATGAGTGAGGCTGCGAAGCGAATCGAACAAATAGAAATCAAACAGAACGAAATTTCTGATGTTAAAAATCAGCAGGCCCGAGTTGGCTCTGAGCACTATGTTGGCTAAGGACGTTCGGCAGGCACGTGAGCGGGCCGCGCAAGTGCAAACACAATCTCGTCCGGTAGAGCGCCATTGAGAGCATCACAGAAATGAAGAAAACGTTTTGCGACTCTCAGAACCATTATATGAGGACACACCTCCTGCACATGGGCGAATGAAGCAGGAATATGCTCCTGCCGCGGGGGAACGCGTAATAGGAAATGCTCCGTCGGTAACACGCAGCATGTCAGTGACCGAGCCGGAAAACAATTGTGCACTTCCACGGATGTCAGAATAGTTATTAAGCGATTCTGAAAACACGAGGGGATACCATAACAGTGCATGAGGATCGTTGGGGCACTGCTACATGGAATCACGCGCTGCAGACGAGAGGGAAAATTCTTACGGCGGATACGTCAAACCTTCCCACCACAAACTTGTTTTGACCATCCATAATTTTCAAGTCTACAAGGAGGTAAACAACGCATTACATCCAAAGACCTAGATGGCACAGTACGATCACTTGGTGCCAGAACATTGGCCACTGAAGTACAAGCTCCAGTTTATCTGTGGTTTCTTAGAAGCGTCGATTGCAGAACATGTGCGCGGAGTTGCGGAGAGTTGTCGCTCCTACCAAGAATTTACGGACGCATTTCTTAGCACATATTGGTCGCAAGACACACAGGAGAGGATGAAACAGGAGATCACGTCAGGAAAGGACTTAGAAGCGTCAGTATTCCGCAGTCCTGTTAAATTCTTCGAATCCCTGGTCAAGAAGGACCGATGCTTGGATCAACCGTACAGCCCCAAGGAAATTATAAGGCACTGCTACATTAAATTCCCGTTACGTTACCAGCAACTTGTCATCGGTAGATGCAGCGATTCAATCGAAGCTTTCAAGAGCACGCTGTGCGAACTCGAGTACGTGAATGAAATTCACAACTCGCAGGAAAGAAGTTGAAATAATGAACGTAACTGGCCAGATTCGGCGGAGAGGAATGACGATGGACGAAATGGGGGAAAACATCGATCGAATCGAAACCAATATTCGAACTTCAACAACAAGCCACCATGGGAAAAATTGGAAGAAGATGAGGAAATTATAATCATAACAATTACCGGCGAAAAGGAAACTGGAGAGAGCAACAGAACTCGAATCAGGGCCTTCAGGACTCTAGGGTGCAAGAGCAAAGCAGTAGTAGGACATACAACGGTCAAGGTCAATGGAATGACCAACGTAGTGAATATGTGGAATTGAGGCCACGTAATCCATCGCAGGGGTCTCGCAGAGAAAATTCAAACAGGAATTGACACACAGCCGCTGCGGACTCAGCTCAAAACAATGCCGCAGAAACTATAGGAACGAGCGGTATTAACCTTTTACAGTATGAAGGTGCAAGAGAACTGCTACAGGCGGAAAAGGAGATCACGACACAACTACACTCCTGGAAATGGAAAAAAGAACACATTGACACCGGTGCGTCAGACCCACCATACTTGCTCCGGAAACTGCGAGATGCTTGGATCACACGCACGGCACAGCGGACACACCAGGAACCGCGGTGTTGGCCGTCGAATGGCGCTAGCTGCGCAGCATTTGTGCACCGCCGCCGTCAGTGTCAGCCAGTTTGCCGTGGCATACGGAGCTCCATCGCAGTCTTTAACACTGGTAGCATGCCGCGACAGCGTGGACGTGAACCGTATGTGCAGTTGACGGACTTTGAGCGAGGGCGTATAGTGGGCATGCGGGAGGCCGGGTGGACGTACCGCCGAATTGCTCAACACGTGGGGCGTGAGGTCTCCACAGTACATCGATGTTGTCGCCAGTGGTCGGCGGAAGGTGCACGTGCCCGTCGACCTGGGACCGGACCGCAGCGACGCACGGATGCACGCCAAGACCGTAGGATCCTACGCAGTGCCGTAGGGGACCGCACCGCCACTTCCCAGCAAATTAGGGACACTGTTGCTCCTGGGGTATCGGCGAGGACCATTCGCAACCGTCTCCATGAAGCTGGGCTACGGTCCCGCACACCGTTAGGCCGTCTTCCGCTCACGCCCCAACATCGTGCAGCCCGCCTCCAGTGGTGTCGCGACAGGCGTGAATGGAGGGACGAATGGAGACGTGTCGTCTTCAGCGATGAGAGTCGCTTCTGCCTTGGTGCCAATGATGGTCGTATGCGTGTTTGGCGCCGTGCAGGTGAGCGCCACAATCAGGACTGCATACGACCGAGGCACACAGGGCCAACACCCGGCATCATGGTGTGGGGAGCGATCTCCTACACTGGCCGTACACCACTGGTGATCGTCGAGGGGACACTGAATAGTGCACGGTACATCCAAACCGTCATCGAACCCATCGTTCTACCATTCCTAGACCGGCAAGGGAACTTGCTGTTCCAAAAGGACAATGCACGTCCGCATGTATCCCGTGCCACCCAACGTGCTCTAGAAGGTGTAAGTCAACTACCCTGGCCAGCAAGATCTCCGGATCTGTCCCCCATTGAGCATGTTTGGGACTGGATGAAGCATCGTCTCACGCGGTCTGCATGTCCAGCACGAACGCTGGTCCAACTGAGGCGCCAGGTGGAAATGGCATGGCAAGCCGTTCCACAGGACTACATCCAGCATCTCTACGATCGTCTCCATGGGAGAATAGCAGCCTGCATTGCTGCGAAAGGTGGATATACACTGTACTAGTGCCGACATTGTGCATGCTCTGTTGCCTGTGTCTATGTGCCTGTGGTTCTGTCAGTGTGATCATGTGATGTATCTGACCCCAGGAATGTGTCAATAAAGTTTCTCCTTCCTGGGACAATGAATTCACGGTGTTCTTATTTCAATTTCCAGGAGTGTAAAATACGCAGGAAAAAGGAGGGGAGGAAAAACTCAATTGTGGCACCATGAGTGTAGCCGCAGCACTCAAGATGTTGAGCAAATTCGAGGAGAGGTGCTCGATGGTATTGATAGCATGGTAGGGAATTTGGTAAACATGCCGACGAAGGAAAAAGAAGAGCTTGAGGGAATATTAAAGGAAAACGCGGATGTCTTTCTACCGAAAACCGGAGCAATCCGAAATTTCATGCATGCGTTTCGGGTGCGGGAACACAGTAAATTCTTCGTGTCTCCCTAGCAAATCCCACATGCCTACAGACAGAAGGTTTCTCTCGAGATCAAGAGGACGCTGGACGAAGACATCATTGACCCAACAAGCTCCAAGTACAACAACCCACTCACAGTCGTAGAGAAGGTTGACAGCTCGATCCGTTTGGTGATGTATTCGCATCAAATCCATACAATCACTGAGCCAGAGACAGATCGTCCGGAAAAGTTGGAGGAACTCCTGCAAAATTTCCATGGTGTTACGGCTATTTCATCTCTTGACTTGCGGTTCAGTTTCCGGCAAATTATGCTCCAACCAGACTGCACGAAGTAAGCGTCGTTCCTTGCATTCGTTAAATGCTATCGATTTAACGTCTACCATTCGGGCTAAACGTGTCTTCATCTGCCTTCATCAGAGGACTCAATAGCATCTTAAAACGATTCCATAAAGCAAAGGATCACCAACTACGTTGACGACATCTTGATAGCAGAAACGACGTGGAGAGGACACAATTCTACAGACCTTCAAAGACTGCTGCGTAACCGCCAACATCACGAAGTCATGCATAGGAATCTCAGGATTAAAATTCCTCGGACATACCATTACCGCGGAGGGACTCACACTAGACGTTGGCAAAATAGAGGCAATTACGAAATTTGCCACGCCAACAACCAAGAAACAATTATGTGGCTACCTTGGCATCGTAAATTTCTATAAAATTCTTCCATGTGAAGAAATTAGCGACACCGCGGCTGTGCCAGCGCACAGGAAAAAATACACCATGGGAATGGGACGATGTGGCGGAAGATGAACTCCAAGGCCTCAAAACCGCCCTGATTAATGCGCCAGTTCTTTCGCACCCCAACCTAGATGAGGACTTTTGCATGGCGTCAGACAGATCCTACTCTGGTACTGCCGTAGTGATTTTCCAACGGTGTGAGCAAGAGGTAAACACGGTGCGCAAAACCATTGCTTTTGGAAGCCAAGTCCCCAGCAAGTGTGAAAGAAATTATTCGGTTACTGAATTAGAAGTTTTGGTGGTTGTTTTCGGCTTAGAGAAATTTCGTCTTTTCTTGTATGGGAGAAAACAAGAGTATACACCGACCACAAAGCCTTGGAATTCCTACTCACAGCGAAACTCCGAAACAAACCTCTAACGAGATGGTCACTCTTGCTCCAGAGATATGACTTTTCAATCACACACATACCAGGGAGGGAGAATATCATTGCGAATGCGCTCTCACGTTCAACTGTGGGGCTAGAAATAAGTGAGGCTAACCCACTGGAAGACGAACACTACAGCTTGTTCCATATGAAGAAGGTTGCATTTGAGAATTATCTAACCTCGAGCCTCGAGGAATCAGCAAGGAGCAGGATAAGGATCGAGGTCTACTTGCTCTAAAACAGAGAGTGGAAGACAAGGGGGAATCAAAACTGAGGCAGTTTTACTTGGTACGAAAAGTCATTCTGTTCTTTAGAAGTGAGGGAGATAGAGCGCCTGGCGCGTATGCATCCCAGATGCACTGGTGAACAAGATCAAGTGTCACACGCACCTGAGTTACGCACATTTTGGACCCAGGAAGTGCTACTTCAAATTAGGCACACTACACTATTTCAAGAATATGGACAAAAGAAACAGGAGGGTTTTGTCTGTCTGAAAAGCGTGTCACAAGTCAAAGCACGTTACTGTGGTAACGAAAGCATCTCTATATCCCATCATCCCATCAAAGTCGAAGCATCTTGCAGGAACAGATTTAATGGGCCTACTCGTCCGAACAAATAGAGGGTACTGCTACATCTTCGTGGTAGTAGAGCTGACAGCCGGCCGGGGTGGCCAAATGGTTCTAGGCTCTACAGTCTGGAACAGCGCGACCGCTACGGTAGCAGATTCGAATCCTGCCTCGGGCATGGATGTGTGTGATGTCCTTAGGTTAATTAGGTATAACTAGTTCTAAGTTCTAGGGGACTGATGGCCTCAGAAGTTAAGTTTCATAGTGCTCAGAGCCATTTGAACCAGTGGAGCTGACATACAAGTATGTCACTGTAACCCCGATCAAGAAAGCAACTGCACAGTAAGTACGTAGGGAATTCTGCAAGGATTTCCTCACGCAAGTCGGCCATATCGACAGGATCATCTCCGACAATGGGTCTCAGTTCTGGTCAGAGAAGCGGAAAGAGGTGTTGCAGAAACACAGAATCAAACCCATATTCACTTTGATACGACATCCACAATCGGGCCAAATATACGACATCCATAATAGTTGCCAGAGAGAGTGATGTAAAGCCCTGGAAACCTCTGCCGTATCTACTGTGCAAAACGACACGCCACCTAGACGTGATGAACGAGATGCCACACGGTGTCACCAAAATAGCACCAATAACACTTCTCAAGAACAAGCAACCCACAGATCTCATCCAGGAAGTTGTAAATTTTTCCCCGCGAAGTCGAGAACAATACCAACGAGTTGTTGACCTTGTGCTCATGAGATTGCGTGAGGCAGGAGAGAAACGGAATGAGAGTTGGGCAGAAAAGGACGCGAGAGAGAGTACCGAATTGGGCAAAAAGTGCTCGTTGCAAGTTTCCATCTATCCAACAAACAGAAACAGCTGTGCCACAAATTCTATCCCATCTATTATGGACCTGTCCGCGTCCGGAGAATCGTTCACTTGAACTCTCAGGAGGTAGAGATCTTAAAATCAAGGAAACCTTTTGGCATCCACCATGTCTGTCGTGTGGAGCCATTCGTAAAATAAGTGTATACAGGGTGGTCCATTGATGGTGACCGGGCCAAATATATCACGAAATAAGCATCAAACGAAAAAACTACAAAAAACGAAGCTCGTCTACTTTGAAGGGGGAAACCAGGTGGCGCTATGGTTGGCGCGCTAGATGACGCTGCCATAGGTCAAACGGATATCAACTGCGTTTTTTAAAATAGGAACCCACATTTTTTATTACATATTCGTGTAGTACGTAAAGAAATACAAATGTTTTAGTTGGATCACATTTTTCGCTTTGTGATAGATTGCGCTGTAATAGTCACAAACGTATAAGTACGTTGTATCACGTAACATGCGGCCAGTGCGGACGGTATTTGCCTCGTGATACATCACCCGTGTTAAAATGGACCGTTTACCAATTGTGGAAAAGGTCGATGTCGTGTTGCTGTATGGCTATTGTGATCAAAATGCCCCACGGGCGTGTGCTATGTATGCTGCTCGGTATCCTGGACGACATCATCAAATTGTCCGGACCGTTCGCCGGATAGTTACGTTATTTAAGGAAACAGGAAGCGTTCAGCCACATATGAAACGTCAACCACGACCTGCAACAAATGATGATGCCCAAGTGGCGTTTTAGCTGCTGTCGCGGCTAATCCGCATATCAGTAGCAGACAAATTGCGCGAGAATGGGAAATCACAAAAACGTCGGTGTTGAGAATGCTACATCAACATCGATTGCACCCATACCATACCATAATTGGCCCCCATTTTATCGATGGCAATCTAAATGGTGCAATGTATGCTGATTTCCTACATAATGTTCTACCGATGTTACTGTAAGATGTTTCACTGCATGACAGAATGGCGATGTACTTCCAACATGACGGATGTCCGACACATAGCTCGCGTACGGTTGAAGCGGCATTGAATAGCATATTTCATGACAGGTGGATTGGTCGTCGAAGCACCATACCATGGCCCGCACGTACACCGGATCTGACTTCCCCGGATTTTCTATCGTGATCCACCGACAACGCCTGACAACATGCGTCAGCGCATTGCCAATGAATGTGCGAACATTACGGAAGACGAACTACCCGCTGTTGAGAGGAACGTCGTTGTCGTTACACATATTGCCAAATGCATACAGGTTGACGGATATCATTTTGAGCATTTATTGCATTAATGTGGTATTCGCAGGTAATCACGATGTAACAGCATGCGTTCTCAGAAATGATAAGTTCACAAAGTTAAATCGTATCACATTGGAACAACCGAAATAAAATGTTCAAACGTACTTACTTTCTGTATTTTAATTTCAAAAACCTACCTGTTACCAACTCTTCGTCTAAAATTGTGAGCCATATGTTTGTGACTACTACAGCACCATCTATCACAAAGCGAAAAAAGTGGTCCAACTTAAAAATTCATGTTTCTTTACGTACTACACGAATATATAATAAAAACGGGGGTTCCTGTTTAAAAAACGCAGTTGATGTCCGTTTGATCTATGGCAGCGCCATCTAGAGGGCCAACCATAGCGCCATCTTCTTTCCCCCCTCAAGCTAGACAAGTTTGGTTCTTTGTAGTTTTTTCGTTTGACGCTTATTTCGTGAGATACTTGGCCCGGTCTCGATCAATGGACCACCCTGTATAGTACTTTTATAGATCAGAGAAGGTGCAGAATGTAAACAGTCTCCATGAATAAACAGTTTAACCTAATTTAATGTTCATATGGTGTTGCTTAGCGTAATTTTCCATTTGTTTTATTTCGGTGTTATTTTATTTGTTTGTCATTGCCATTAGTTTTCAGCATGAGTCCTTGTTGAACGTGGTCAAGTGAGATGCGTATTTGTGACATTTTGACGCCAACATTCACTGGAAGGTGTCAGATCAAAATTAGAATTCCGCTGCCAGTTATATGTAATCACCAGTTGGCACATTTTGTTGCATACCAAACCAGGCATGTTGCAACACTGAGTACTCCAAAGTAACTGAATACTGCTATTATTTCTTTGGGCCTCAAAATTGTTGTCATATTTCCGCAATTGAGCGTCGTACTCTGTCATAGCATTCTCGTAGAAGAGCCTTCACAATTATCATCATGGTCGATTAAATTGTTTCTGTTTACTTTCCGTGGTTTTTTGTACACTGTTCAGGGGATAGATGTACGCCACATTATGTTTCTCGTGGTGTCTAGACGGTAAAGCGTGCCATAGAGCATGTCCGTCTCGATTTTCGGATGTGTTTCATATGGTGTTAGCCGCACACGCTTTGGGTGCTTGTCGACGCTAAGACTCATTGTGTTAGAGCACGTGAGTTTCGATTTTCGGATGTGTATTGTATGTTGTTGGCAGTCCACGCATTAGGCGTGTGTCGACGCTAAGACTCGGTGTGAAATGAGCTATCGCCTGTCGTGTGACGTAGCCTGTCTCGTGGTGGAATTTTGCCAGCATCATTTGAGCGCCGTCGACGAAATACTGTGTCTGGGGAATTATCATGGACAAGTGCAGGTCATGGTAGAGCGGCCTACCCCAGACCCGGAAATATGAAGCAGAAACGAAATGATGGACCATGGATGAGACTTGAATTAGAAAAATGTTTATATATATAAAATGCAGATGCTTCTGTTTCATTTCAGCAGCAGTGATCCTGACAGAGGAGACACGAGGTTTACTTGTACTACATACGATTACGTATACACAATCATGAAATGCCACTTCAAAGTTTTCAATGAAATCACCAGCACCTGAGTGAGCAGATGCACTTCCTGGCCGCTTCAGCGTCTGCAGACATCACCGACGGACATTGAAAAATAAAAGAGGAGTATGCAAGGAATAAAATGCATGAAAATTTGCGTCAGTAATATTAGCAAAGGCATAGGGTAGTAAGTCAGCGTTTAGTATTGGGAGAAGTCTGCACGTTTGGTGGAGGTATAGAGGTAGCACCAGTGCATGAAAATTAGTGTGCATGACAGGAGTAGAACTAACCAAAAACTAACAAAAACACCTGCACGCACAAACAAAGACACCTCACACGACATAATTTACGTCCATACCGCGTTAACAGGGCCCTGAAAACATTAAATTTCTTTTTGGATTTGGGTCCTTAGTAATAAAATAAGTAAATAAATATCTAAATAAATAAATAGATACATAAAGCAAAGAAAAAATCTTGTATTCATCATTGTGTTCTTTTCATGTTACTTAATTATATCAGTGTAATGACATTTGTGAGAGAATATGGCACTTGATCACTCTCGAGGATTTTGCAGACTCCGAAACACACTGCAGACTGGACATCACGGCCCAAGCCAGCCAGCGAGGGTGATGGGAGCAGCCAGCCGTAATGACTCTCAGCCGTGGCAGCCATCACGCCTACATCACACACCTGGTCGTCTACCAGTGCAGACAGTGGGACGTCACCACGCTCCGGCAGCCACCCCATAGTGGTCGACAACCCGCCAGACCGCTATTCGAGAGCCTAACCGACTCAGCTGGGAGCTGAGAGGGCCATGTCCCATCGACTTTTAAGGCGAGCAAATCCGATGTCCCACACCGGCAGGCGCGTTCCGATACAGAGGTGGACGGGCGCAGCAAGGCTGCCCCACGTCCCACTAACACTTAATGGATTTCTATGTCAGGGAGCGGGTTGCACGACAAATGCAGTGCTGTCACACCAGTCACAGATGGCTAACTGCTGCCTGACCAGGTTGACGCCTAGATTCCAGCTGCAGTCCGTACGCTGCAAAGATGCCGGTTGCTGCCCAGACCCCAGATGCCGTGAGACAACAAGGAATGCCAGACACATCTATCGCCACTTCCGCCAAGCCATGCGCTGAGTGAGAGGCCATTCCATTTGGGCGCAAATTGCTATTCTTCAGTCCTCCCAGTCACAGTTTGTGCGAGTGCTTAAGTGCCATGTTTTCAATTCGTGTGACATATTCAATTGTAAAATATGTCTCCACAGGGACCCTTGTAGAGGGAGAGATAGGACCTGAAATCTACTGTGATATCAGGGCTCTGGTAGAAAGTAAATTGCGACCTTTCTGTCTGGTCTCTAGACTGTGAGATTTTCCGTTTCTTTCTTGGCTGCGATCGATTCATGATTAGCCTTAGGTTGCACCTCCACCGCACACATCTCGCCGGTTGGAAGTTACATCGCTGCACGAAGCAAACAGGGTAACGTAGTACTGCTCTGGCCTTGTCAAGGCATACAAATCCCAATCGCCACTGCTCTCAGTTGCACCTATATAGACTTCTGTAGATTATCGATCGAAGTCTGCTCAGCGTCAGATCAATTCAGATTGCGTTATCCACATTTTTAGCGCCAGAGTACCTGACCCACTTCTGTCACCCAGGATCCTTGTCTATTGTGGTTTTAAACCACCTGTTGGTTGTTTACGATATTCAATCATAACTTGTTTAGCATAAATTATGTCTGTCTCTGTTTTTGGGAAAATAAATGTCGTCAATAAACCAGATTTTGCATACATTCTCAATAATTTCTTACAAAGCCTCGGACGGTGTTAAATTTCCGCTGGATACACGTTCAAAATCATATCAGTGTATGACTCATAGTTAAGGAAATGTGACATCATAAACATTGGAATGCATGAAAACGAAATTACGTTGCGAATTTAGATACAGAAGCGGGTAATATATGTGTGTAAATATGTACAAAATATGTTTAATTTTTGTGAACTATATGACATGCACCTATGTGGACAAAGTAATAGGAAAAAATGTCTTCCTAAATCCCTGTATCGATTTCAACCAAATTTGGTACATATATCAGTTACTATCTGAAAGCAAAAGTGGGGGGGGGGGGCTAAGAACCAGCACCTCCCTACTGGGATTGGGGTGATAACTAGGAGAGAGGAAGGGCATGGAAGAGATAGATTTAATAGATGGGAGAAGGAGAATGTCAGAAGGATTATGGAGCCATTGGACAGAGGGTGGAAAAGCAGATGGAGAGAGAGACTGGCTGAAGGTGATGGACAGGGCAAGGAAAGAGGAGAGATGGATAGAGGTTGGAGAAAGTGCACAGGGAGAGCAGGTGGTGGAGATAGTTGGAAGGAGCAGGGGACATACAGAGAGAGAGAGGGGAAGGAGGATATAGGGGAGGGGTGACGGACTTAGAGAATGGGGAGAGCTTCTGTAAAGTTTGGAAGGTAGGAGACGAGATATTGGCAGAAGTGAAGCTGTGAGGACCGGGCGTGAGTCGTACTTCGGTATCTCAGATGGTAAAGCACTTGCCCGCGAAAGGCAAAGGTCCCGAGTTCGAGTCTCGGTCTGGCACACAGTTTTAATCTGCCAGCAAGTTTCATATCAGCGCACACTCCGCTGCAGAGTGAAAATCTCATTCTGGGGTTTACAGAAGCTCTCCTGCGAACCTTGCAGAACTAGCGCTCCTGAAAGAAAGGATATTGCGGAGACATGGCTTAGCCACAGCCTAGGGGATGTTTCAAGAATGAGATTTTCACTCTGCAGCGGAGTGTGCTCTGATATGAAAGTTCCTGGCAGATTAAAACTGTGTGCCGGACCGGGACTCGAACTTGGGACCTTTGCCTTTCGCGGGCAAGTGCTCTACCAACTGAGGTACCCAAGCACGACTCACGCCCCGTCCTCCGCAATATCCTTTCTTTCAGCAGTGCTAGTTCTGCAAGGTTCGCAGGAGAGCTTCTGTAAAGTTTGGAAGGTAGGAGACGAGGTAGTGGCAGAAGTAAAGCTGTGAGGACTTAGCGAGAGCCGTGCTTGTGTAGCTGAGTTGCTAGAGCACTTGCACGTGAAAGGCAAAGGTCCCGAGATCGAGTCTCGGTCCGCCACACAGCTTTAATCTGCCAGGATGTTTCATATCAGCGCACACTCCGCTGCAGAGTGAAAATCTCATACAGCAGATGGATTAAGAGAAGAATGGAGTTAATACACACCTGGACAATACTGGGCGCTGAATGATATTTTACATCCAAGGTGGCTAAAATTAGAGGCTTGTTGAGTTGGTTCGTATTGATCATTATTTCGACTCTTAACGAACTTCTTGCTACGAAAGTCAGTTCCTCTGTTTTATTTTACGAAAGTCAGTTCCTTTGTTTTATTTAAGGAAATATTCATATAGCATTGAGTTAAGCACAAATGTTACTTATTTAATGCTCTTTTCATCCTATTTTCTGTGTTATTGCATATTGTATGTTATCACTACATTAAATAATAGTAGTTTATCAAATCACGCAAAGTAATGGTCCTCGCACAGCCGGACAAGCCCTAGGATAGAGGGCTTGCCGGAGTGGCCGAGCGGTTCTAGGCGCTTCAGTCTGGAACCGCGCGACCGCTACGGTCGCAGGTTCGAATCCTGCCTGGGCATGGATGTGTGTGATGTCCTTAGGTTAGTTAGGTTTACGTAGTTCTAAGTTCTAGGGGACTGATGACCTCAGATGTTAAGTCCCATAGTGCTCAGAGCCATCTGAACCATTTGATCCTAGGAAAGAGGATAAATCATTTCATTCAACTCGATATGTTTCCTTATGCAGGTCTATAGCTGTGGATCCACCCTTTCTAAATGAGAACCATAGTGAAAATAACCGTATGTTTCATGTGTTATCATGATTTTATGTGTTATTAATTCATCCATCTTAGCTACTGGAGCTGATGGATGGTGCAAAGAAATTTGTTAGACGGCTGGCTGGCCATTACAAGGAGTACTCGTCAGCCGTCCTTCCACAGGTAGGTTACAGGCCTCAGTCGTGCCGTTGTCAGCTGGACGTTATAATTTCTCTGTCGGAATTTCTCATATCACATTCCTCACAAGAAGCCTGGACAGCTTCCGCTCTCTCCTCACAGAACACACATTAAAACAGAAATATCTCGCGGTGGAAGACGGTAGGAACAGTAACAGGCAGCAAAATTTTTACGTCGCGATGGACATGAGAGGCAGAAAGATAGACGGCGCGCGCCCTTTCGCTGTGTGTGTGTATGTGTGTGTGTGTGTGTGTGTGCGTGTCTCCTCTTTCCGGAGCGCAGTTTCAGTGGTGGCGCGGTTTTATGACGAGGCCGGGCGATTTTTCTGTCGTTCCGCGCGGGACTGCGGCGGTGTGCGGTCGCGGGTGCTTTATGCGGGCGCACAAAGTGTCGGCCGGTTCAGGGCTTTTACACCGCGGCGGCGCCGCGGATTAATTCGGCCCCGGCGAGGCGAGCGGCTGATTGACGTGCTGTTGCGCGCGTTGGCTGCCCGCGCCCGCTGCTGGCAAATTCGATTTACGGCCATTACCTCTGCTTCCTGATGCGATTTGTTACGAGAGCATGCGTTTCTGTTAATGCGGCGGGCCGGCCACGGGCCACGCCGAACCCTGGCTATTTCTCTGCCGGCGGCGGGGGGGCGGTTTTATGACGCGGGCTCGCCGGCGCTGGAGCCAGTTGATTTACGAATCGCATTCCTTTGTCAGCGCGCCTGCGATCTTTTTGTGCGTCGCTAATGAAACTTGCCGCTGCCTCTGTGTGCGCGTGCGAGCCGCCGCCGCCACCCCTGCGCTCGCTCGCACACGTTCGTAAAGACAATCATTTGCGGGTATTTCGGCGTAGTCATGGCTCTGACGTATGCTCGTTTAGAGCCGCGCATCTTCTTTGATGTGCTCTCTGTCGGCAGACAGTCTGTCTTCTTTTTTTTTTGTCAGATTTTCTACGGTCACTAGGCAGTGGGCTCAGGTTAGCATCACGTTTGTGACCTTCCCACGAATTCTCGACAGATTTGCACGAAAAAAAAAAAAAAAAGGGTGCTGTGATGGCACTGACGTACGCTCATCTTCCTTGATGTGGGAAGTCCGTTGCCAGAGATCCTGTCTTTTTTCGTTAGATTCTTATAACGAGTGGTTAGTGGGTTCAAATGGGCATCGCATCTGTGACTTTCCGACGAATTCTCGGCGGATTTGTACGAAAATGGAAGAGAAATGATGGTTTATACGTCCCGTCGGAAGCGTGGTCATTAGAAATGAACGATGCATCATGGGACCTACTCTTGAAAAATCAGCAAAAACTCTGAGGCGCTACAGTCGTCGACTGTGAGGCTGGTCCCGGCGGAGGTTCGAGTCCTCCCTCGGGTATGGGTGTGTGTGTTTGTCCCTAGAATAATTTAGGTTAAATAGTGTGTAACCTTAGCAGTCAAGTCCCATAAGATTTCACACACATTTGAACATTTTTTTTCAGCAAAAACTTGAAAAACAAAATTTTTCACTGCATATCAAAGAGCATTTCAGGTCAATTACAAACTTGTGTCAGTCATTTCCTTCTGCGTGTGTCCCGAGCCTCAGTAAATTTGAAGAATGACATTTCACCATCAGCCTGTGCTTAACATTTTATTTTTAATTTTTCACACTATCGGCTTCGGGCGTTACCCATTCTCAAGTGTGCCTGAAAACGTAGGAACACACCGTAGCATAAACATCTAAACACATATCATGCAACTAATTGGATGTACTGTCACACAAAGATAATATTTAGTGTAGGTACCAGTGGATACTACGTCGCCGTCAATAATTTGAAAATATCGTGACGTGCAGAATTGTGCAAAGCACAGTCTGAGGCGTAGCGCCGTATACCGATCCTGCCTTGGAGGTGATTAAGTGGCAGATGTGTCTCAGAGCTGGATAGTGACAGATGGTGACGCGAGACTGAACGCGCACGTAGTTTCTGTATCAGCCGATAGAGGACAGTATTGGATAGGGGGACCGTGATTTTAATTTCGATTGTGCCCTCTAGAGTGCACTAAAGTAATAGAATGTTTTTCATAAACTATTCTAGTATTTTCATAAAGTGTTATTATGTCTTTTTGTGTAGGTAAAATGTTATATATGTGTTTTAGCAGTAATGAATGACGCGTGAGTGTGATTTACGGTTAATATGAAGATAATTGTTTTACGAGTTATGTAGTAGGATTTAGTGTGCGAACAGTTCGAAGAATTGCCGGCCGAAATGGCCGAGCGGTTCTAGGCGCTACAGTCTGGAACCACGCGACCGCTACGGTCGCAGGTTCGAATCCTGCCTCGGGCATGGATGTGTGTGATGTCCTTAGGTTAGTTAGGTTTAAGTAGTTCTAAGTTCTAGGGGACTGATGACCACAGGAGTTCAGTCCCATAGTGCTCAGAGCCATTTGAACCATTTTTTTTTTCGAGGAAGTATGGATATGGACAAAGGGGATTTTTGTAGAATAGATTTGTAAAGTAAGTTTATGGTAAAGGGGCAGTTAATTCAGGTATAAATAACAACAGTAAATAACTATTTGCATAAGCAAAACTTCAGCATATTAGATAATTACGTCGGTAAAAAGTGCAGTCGTTAGGTTTACTATATTGCGATTGGTTATTGATGAAAAGCGCGGATTGGAGCGGGAGATTGTTGTTTTGCTATTGGCTCTTGAGTAAACTGACCAATGGTAAAGCAGTATTCTTCGCGCGCCTTAGTCTGCTTGTAGAGAAGACTTAAAGTATTCTAGAAAAGTCGAAGGCTAGTCATGAAACAGTTCGGACGTGCGTAGTAGTCGTTCCGATGGAAACGATAAGTTGCCGGATCTAGCAGTGTTTCATACATCAAAAGTCTTATAAAGTGACGGCATAATTATTCCGATGGGCGTGTAGAAATTTCGGAATATTTAAGTGAATTTTCTGACGAGAAAAGACATACATTCCGCGTGTCGTATTGAGCAGGTCAGTGGCTAAAAACTGTGACTGCATTTGGTACCGACAGACTTAATATTCGGCGAGCATTCTCAATCCAAAACAATCGGTATTTTTGTAGCTATTACGTTTTCGGGAAATGCAACACCATAAACTTGCTAACGTGAGTGAAAGGGATTGTGAGTGACTGTGTTGAGACTAGCATGGGCTTGGCAGTGATACTTGTTCACCTAAGTTTCAGAATATATTAATTGACGACAAAATTTCCAACCTCTCATTTGTGTGAAAACTTTCTCCCGAAACGTAGATTAGTGACTTAAATTGCAGCCTGGTTCACGTCGAAGTACAGTACGTTTCACTCGGCTTTCCTACTCATGATCTGCTGAGACAATGTTCACAGGTAGGTACAGGTCCGCCGTAAAGGGGCGGAAAGAACGGCGCCGCCGCAAGTCGTCAAACGTCCTCACCTAAAAAAGGAAGGAGCAAAACATAAAAGTGCTCATGCGAACAAAAGTATTACCACGTTATTTAAATTTCGCATCCAGCCAGAACGACTACGAAAACAAACCTTGAAATGTATCCCACGAAATGCACTACATTCACTCAACGAACTATCACATGTGCGATTTCATCGGGAAATTTTGAACCGTCAATCAGAGAATAGAAATAGAAGTAACTAACAATTTTATTTCAAAAATATCTCTGTCTGTTAGTGACAGAAATGTGAAAAACATGTGTCGCACATAAACACCGCTACAGATTCTGTACTACATATTTCGAGACACATTTCATGAACTGAAAATAAAAAGCTGCTTACACCGTATGTATATTACGTCGTATATTGTTAATCTACCTAATATAATGTCGAGTCTCAAATGTAGTACCTGGCAGGATGTGCATTTAAGTAACATGGTAACACTTTTGTTCTTATAAGAACTTTCATATTATTTGAGATGAGGACGTTTAACTACTGTGCTTTGCTCAGTTACGCAAGGCACGCGATTTTTATATTAATGACTACAGCATATTCACAGACATTACTTGAAGCAAATATTATGAAACTTCCTGGCAGATTAAAACTGTGTGCCGGACCGAGACTCGAATTCGGGACCTTTGCCTTTCGCGGGCAAGTGCTCTACCAACTGAGCTACCCAAGCGCGACTCACGCCCCGTCCTCACAGCTTTACTTCTGCCAGCTGTGAGGACGGGGTGTGAGTCGTGCTTGTGTAGCTCAGTTGGTAGAGCACTTTCCCGTGAAAGGCAAAGGTCCCGAATTCGAGTCTCGGTCCGGCACACAGTTTCAATCTGCCAGGAAGTTTCGTATCAGCGCACACTCCTCTGCAGAGTGAAAATCTCATTCCAGTAAATATTATGTTTGTGCAATAGTACATCGACTTATTTACATGAATTGGGTTTAGCAGCTTTTTGCTACGGTGTGCACAGCGGTTCCAGGCTCACTTGAGAATTTATAACGCCCGAAACCGGTAGTCTGAAAAATAAAACTTTATACACAATCTGGTGGAAAAATGATATTCTACAAATAATGATAACTGTGGACATTTTCATTTACCGTTTAGTCTGAAATTAATGTTGCACAGGTGCCAAGCCCGTCTGTCCTTTTAAAGTACGTTACAATATGTCATGTATTTTATTTTTCTCACATTTATCAGCTTTTGTGTACGTATCGTAAACACAGGTATATTCTAGAAGGCTTCTGATTCCCGGAACATAAGTACAGGCGTATGTAGAAGGCTGTGGCTTACGTGCCGCCACAGATTTTATATTTATTAACTTCTTACTATCCTGAAATTCGTTAATTAGTTACACGTTCCACGATAATTTAAACGGGTCTGTTATAGAAATGATGTGAAACGGGTCAGTTTACACGATATGTACCAATGATTAGTGTTAACATAAATGAACACTTAACGACTTCATTCGTTTGTTCCTACACATGCCAGTACACTTAGAAACGTTTCTTACTGTCTAACAGGTTTTAAGTAGAATATTATCAAAGGAACAGAAGGACAAGTCCAGGAAAACTGATTTTAAATTAGAATTAAAACTTACTTCGCTACCTGTCAGACATTTTATGCGATTAGGCAGATGATAAAAATGTTTATTGCTGCGTACTGAGCTCCTGCCTGAGCTATTGCCACCTTCAACACTGGGTGGTGCAAGTCCTTTTCTGTTTAGTGTTGTAAGTATGTACATCACAGATCTTCTCAGATTATGATGGATTATTCATGATGAATTTCATAGCGAAAATGAATACTGTGACGGCGCTGTTAAAGTACCTAGCCCCTTGAAGAGGTCCCTACATGACGTCCGTTGATGAACCCCACATAGTATTCTTACTGATCGCTTCCATGCAGTCCGTACTTTCCTTCTAATTGATAAGTTAATCCATAAAATGCTTCTTTACGATACTATTGAGTGGAAATTTGTAAAATATTACGCAGGCGTTCCAATCCCCCATGGCAATCAGGTTTTCATCTCCCTTAACATTTCTTATTTCTTCGTATATTTCGTCAATGACTGCATCTTCTTCCTTGGATGTTGGTATGTATATTTGTATTATCACAGTGTCATTTGATTTAGTTTCAAGTTCGACTAGTATTATTCGAGAGCTGTATTGCACATATCCCTTGACACGTGAGCCATAGTTTTCCCTCAAAATTATTGCAACTCCTCCCATTCCTGCTCCACCTTGGTCAGTTCCAGTGTGAATGACTCTGTACTCTCCAGACCAGAAATCACTTGTCTGGGGCCATATCATCTCCGATATGCCTAGGATATCGATTTCCAGTCGTTCCATTTCAAGTTTTACATTTTCTAACTTGCTACACTGAAGCAGTGTTCTCACATTCCAAGTGACTGTGTTAAAATTGGGATTTTTTTTCCTTCAAGTTGTCTGTATCTTTTGCAGTCCCCACCCAGAGATCCGATTGGGGGACTATTTTATCCCCTGAAAAATTTGCAGAAGATACTGGCATGGTTTACTGCTGATGCTTCGGATAACCGCAGTTCTTTAATGTGGTCGTTTCCCGTTGCCTTCCACATCCTATGTCGTTGACCATCAGCTGGTTCCTCCGCCTTTGGAAATGATTTCTTATTTCCAGGGCAAGAGGGTGCCCTGTACAGCAAATGGTGGGGTGATCACTTATCCCGGTAATCCCTCGGTCCCTGTCAACGTTAGCCATCACATGAACTGACGTTGCCCACTCTCTACCTCGTGGAGGTGTACATCAGGAGCTTTCCTTCAACGGTCTAGGACCTTAACGGAATTTCTTAGTCCTCTGCAGAAATTTAGAGGGACCCTATACTCTACGATTATTTAAGGATTGGGAAGGAAATCGGCTGCACACTTTTCAAAGTGCCCGCGAAAGGCAAAGGTCCCGAGTTCGAGTCTCGGTCGGGCACACAGTTTTAATCTGCCAGGAAGTTTCGTATATAAGTACATTCATACCAAAACAGTATCCTTAAAAATTATGTTCGATTTATATTTTCGTGCATTTGTCAAGGAAAGTAAAGTTCCTTACACATAATAATTACAATAGACTAACCACCAATATATTTAAACACATATTTCAAAATTACTTATTTGTGACTGAGGGTTGGTATGCTTGTCAGTTACCACATATTGTGTAAGAAATTGAAAATCAATCGAATTCATAGGAAATACAAATAAATGAAATGTTTTGTGGAACACAGTTTTTAAATTTTTCTCCCTTATTACCTTTAAATAATTAAGATGTCAGTGAAAAGCTTAGATTCAAAACATTGGTAATGTATTATACTGGGTGATCAAAATGTCAGTACAAATTTGAAAACTGAATAAATCCCGGAATAATGGAGATAAAGAGGTACAAATTGACACACTTGCTTAGAATGACGTGGGGTTTTGTTAGTGCCAATAAAGTACAAAAGTTCAAAAAATGTCCGACAGATGGCGCTTCATCTCATCATAATAGCAATAATTAGCATAACAAAGTAAGACAAAGCAAAGATGATCTTCTTTAAAGGAAATGCTCAATATGTCCACCATCATTCCTCAACAATAGCTGTAGTCGAGTAATAATGTTGTGAACAGCACTGTAAAGCATGTCCTGAGTTATGGTGAGGCATTGGCGTCGGAAGTTGTCTTTCAGCATCCCTAGAGACGTCGGTCGAACACGATACACTTGCGACTTCAGGTAACACCAAAGCCAATAATCGCAAGAACTGAGGTCTGGGAACGTGGGTGGCCAAGCATGACGAAAGTGGCGGCTGAGCACACGATCATCACCAAACGACGCGCGCAAGAGATCTTTCACGCGTCTAGCAACATGGGGTGGAGCGCCATCCTGCATAAACATCGTACGTTCCAGCAGTTGTTTATCAGCCAGGCTGGGGATGATAGGATTCTGTAACATATCGGCGTACCTCTCACCCGTCACGGTAGCAGTCATTGACGTTTTGCTGCCCAGCGTCATCTGTCGGACATTTTGTGAACCTTGTTTTTTTTTTGTTCTAATAAAACCCCATGTCATTCCAAGCAGGTGTGTCAATTTTTACCTCTCTATGTACATTATTCCGTGGTTTATTAAGTTTCCAAATTTATACTGACTTTTTGATGACCCGGTACATTCAGTTGAAACAAGCTTGGATAGTTTCCAAATTTTAAATTCTGAAATTACGATGTATATACAATTTTAGAAACTCTTTAAACAGTAATAATTCCTTCAGTTATGAATTTTTGTGACAGTGAGAGAAAACATAAAATTTAAAATGTCATGGTCAATAGAAAAATAACAATAAATTGTAATTTCGGCTTAAATGAATCTAGTAACAACAATCCAATCAAATCACATATACAACCGGGGAAAAAAAAGCAAAATTTAAACTTAAATATAAAGTGTTCATTGTAAGCAAGTACAGAAAATGCTAGTAAAACATCGAAGTTATTTTGTAATTTTGTTTACATTTCGATAGAATCAAATGTATTTTTACATATGAAAGATATACTGACACTGTGAAAGTGTGGCTTCGTGGCACTCAGAAGGTAATGACGGGAGCTGCATGTTAGACATTCTATTGCAGAGACGTAATTAAATCTCTGGCACTGTGTTGGATGGAATTTTCATCCAGACCTTAGGAACTATATATACAATCTAAAAGTGGAGCAAGATGTCAGAAATACATAATGAAGATATTTATTACTGTGTCTCACGCCATTTTAAAATATATTTGTAGCTCTCTGAAGAAATGCATCAAGCTAACATTCTACAAAGGTGCTGTTCTCAAGCTGGTGGAATAAGTAATGTAATCTTGATATCACGGAGATCAACAACAACAAAAATAAGTATTTGTGCCCACGAAAATCGAATTTGTGGTGCTAAAATCACACCAGCCATGACGCCACATACAAATCCAAAGAGGAAGGGGGAACAGTGGTTAGCACGATGGACTCGCATTTGGGATGACGACGATTCAGTTTCTCGTCCGAGCATCCAGATTTATGCGCAGCGTGATTTCCCTAAATCGCACCAGACAAATGACAGGATGGTTACTTTGAAAAGTGTGCAGCCGATTTCCTTCCCAATCCTTAAATAATCGTAGAGTATAGGGTCCCTCTAAATTTCTGCAGAGGACTAAGAAATTCCGTTAAGGTCCTAGACCGTTGAAGGAAAGCTCCTGATGTACACCTCCACGAGGTAGAGAGTGGGCAACGTCAGTTCATGTGATGGCTAACGTTGACAGGGACCGAGGGATTACCGGGATAAGTGATCACCCCACCATTTGCTGTACAGGGCACCCTCTTGCCCTGGAAATAAGAAATCATTTCCAAAGGCGGAGGAACCAGCTGATGGTCAACGACATAGGATGTGGAAGGCAACGGGAAACGACCACATTAAAGAACTGCGGTTATCCGAAGCATCAGCAGTAAACCATGCCAGTATCTTCTGCAAATTTTTCAGGGGATAAAATAGTCCCCCAATCGGATCTCTGGGTGGGGACTGCAAAAGATACAGACAACTTGAAGGAAAAAAAATCCCAATTTTAACACAGTCACTTGGAATGTGAGAACACTGCTTCAGTGTAGCAAGTTAGAAAATGTAAAACTTGAAATGGAACGACTGGAAATCGATATCCTAGGCATATCGGAGATGATATGGCCCCAGACAAGTGATTTCTGGTCTGGAGAGTACAGAGTCATTCACACTGGAACTGACCAAGGTGGAGCAGGAATGGGAGGAGTTGCAATAATTTTGAGGGAAAACTATGGCTCACGTGTCAAGGGATATGTGCAATACAGCTCTCGAATAATACTAGTCGAACTTGAAACTAAATCAAATGACACTGTGATAATACAAATATACATACCAACATCCAAAGAAGAAGATGCAGTCATTGACGAAATATACGAAGAAATAAGAAATGTTAAGGGAGATGAAAACCTGATTGCCATGGGGGATTGGAACGCCTGCGTAATATTTTACAAATTTCCACTCAATAGTATCGTAAAGAAGCATTTTATGGATTAACTTATCAATTAGAAGGAAAGTACGGACTGCATGGAAGCGATCAGTAAGAATACTATGTGGGGTTCATCAACGGACGTCATGTAGGGACCTCTTCAAGGGGCTAGGTACTTTAACAGCGCCGTCACAGTATTCATTTTCGCTATGAAATTCATCATGAATAATCCATCATAATCTGAGAAGATCTGTGATGTACATACTTACAACACTAAACAGAAAAGGACTTGCACCACCCAGTGTTGAAGGTGGCAATAGCTCAGGCAGGAGCTCAGTACGCAGCAATAAACATTTTTATCATCTGCCTAATCGCATAAAATGTCTGACAGGTAGCGAAGTAAGTTTTAATTCTAATTTAAAATCAGTTTTCCTGGACTTGTCCTTCTGTTCCTTTGATAATATTCTACTTAAAACCTGTTAGACAGTAAGAAACGTTTCTAAGTGTACTGGCATGTGTAGGAACAAACGAATGAAGTCGTTAAGTGTTCATTTATGTTAACACTAATCATTGGTACATATCGTGTAAACTGACCCATTTCACATCATTTCTATAACAGACCCGTTTAAATTATCGTGGAACGTGTAACTAATTAACGAATTTCAGGATAGTAAGAAGTTAATAAATATAAAATCTGTGGCGGCACGTAAGCCACAGCCTTCTACATACGCCTGTACTTATGTTCCGGGAATCAGAAGCCTTCTAGAATATACCTGTGTTTACGATACGTACACAAAAGCTGATAAATGTGAGAAAAATAAAATACATGACATATTGTAACGTACTTTAAAAGGACAGACGGGCTTGGCACCTGTGCAACATTAATTTCAGACTAAACGGTAAATGAAAATGTCCACAGTTATCATTATTTGTAGAATATCATTTTTCCACCAGATTGTGTATAAAGTTTTATTTTTCAGACTACCGGTTTCGGGCGTTATAAATTCTCAAGTGAGCCTGGAACCGCTGTGCACACCGTAGCAAAAAGCTGCTAAACCCAATTCATGTAAATAAGTCGATGTACTATTGCACAAACATAATATTTACTGGAATGAGATTTTCACTCTGCAGAGGAGTGTGCGCTGATACGAAACTTCCTGGCAGATTGAAACTGTGTGCCGGACCGAGACTCGAATTCGGGACCTTTGCCTTTCACGGGAAAGTGCTCTACCAACTGAGCTACACAAGCACGACTCACACCCCGTCCTCACAGCTGGCAGAAGTAAAGCTGTGAGGAAGGGGCGTGAGTCGCGCTTGGGTAGCTCAGTTGGTAGAGCACTTGCCCGCGAAAGGCAAAGGTCCCGAATTCGAGTCTCGGTCCGGCACACAGTTTTAATCTGCCAGGAAGTTTCATAATATTTGCTTCAAGTAATGTCTGTGGATATGCTGTAGTCATTAATATAAAAATCGCGTGCCTTGCGTAACTGAGCAAAGCACAGTAGTTAAACGTCCTCATCTCAAATAATATGAAAGTTCTTATAAGAACAAAAGTGTTACCATGTTACTTAAATGCACATCCTGCCAGGTACTACATTTGAGACTCGACATTATATTAGGTAGATTAACAATATACGACGTAATATACATACGGTGTAAGCAGCTTTTTATTTTCAGTTCATGAAATGTGTCTCGAAATATGTAGTACAGAATCTGTAGCGGTGTTTATGTGCGACACATGTTTTTCACATTTCTGTCACTAACAGACAGAGATATTTTTGAAATAAAATTGTTAGTTACTTCTATTTCTATTCTCTGATTGACGGTTCAAAATTTCCCGATGAAATCGCACATGTGATAGTTCGTTGAGTGAATGTAGTGCATTTCGTGGGATACATTTCAAGGTTTGTTTTCGTAGTCGTTCTGGCTGGATGCGAAATTTAAATAACGTGGTAATACTTTTGTTCGCATGAGCACTTTTATGTTTTGCTCCTTCCTTTTTTAGGTGAGGACGTTTGACGACTTGCGGCGGCGCCGTTCTTTCCGCCCCTTTACGGCGGACCTGTACCTACCTGTGAACATTGTCTCAGCAGATCATGAGTAGGAAAGCCGAGTGAAACGTACTGTACTTCGACGTGAACCAGGCTGCAATTTAAGTCACTAATCTACGTTTCGGGAGAAAGTTTTCACACAAATGAGAGGTTGGAAATTTTGTCGTCAATTAATATATTCTGAAACTTAGGTGAACAAGTATCACTGCCAAGCCCATGCTAGTCTCAACACAGTCACTCACAATCCCTTTCACTCACGTTAGCAAGTTTATGGTGTTGCATTTCCCGAAAACGTAATAGCTACAAAAATACCGATTGTTTTGGATTGAGAATGCTCGCCGAATATTAAGTCTGTCGGTACCAAATGCAGTCACAGTTTTTAGCCACTGACCTGCTCAATACGACACGCGGAATGTATGTCTTTTCTCGTCACAAAATTCACTTAAATATTCCGAAATTTCTACACGCCCATAGGAATAATTATGCCGTCATTTTATAAGACTTTTGATGTATGAAACATTGCTAGATCCGGCAACTTATCGCTTCCATCGGAACGACTACTACGCATGTCCGAACTGTTTCGTGACTAGCCTTCGACTTTTCTAGAATACTTTAAGTCTTCTCTACCAGCAGAGAAAGGCGCAAGAAGAATACTGCTTTACCATTGGTCAGTTTACTCAAGAGCCAATAGCACCACATCTCAAATGCTTCGATTCTCTTCTGTTCTGGTTTTCCTACAGTCCCTGTTTCACTACCATACAATGCTGTGCTCCAACGTACACTCTCAAAATTTCTTCATCAATTTAAGGCCTGTGTTTGATACTAATAGACTCCTTTTGGCCAGGAACACTTGTCTCCTTTAGATATCCTCGTTGCTCCGTCCGCTGTTCGTTACTTTGCTGCCTAAGTAACAGTATTCGTTAACTTCATCTACTTCGTGACCTTAAATTCTGATGTTAAGTTTACTCTGTTCTCATTTCTGCTACTTCTCTTTACTTTTGTCTTTCTTCGATTTACACTCAGTACATTTTCTGACTCATTGTACTGTTCATTCCATTCAGCAAATCATATAGTTCTTCCTCACTCTCACTCAGGATAGGAATGTCTTCAGCGAATCATTTCATTGATATCCTTTCACCTTGAATTTTAATCCCGCTCTTGAACCTTCCTTTTAATTCCAACATTACTTCTTCGATGTACAGATTGAACAGCAGGGTCGAAAGACCACATCCCTGTCTTACACTCTTTTTAATCCGAGCACTTGGTTCTTGGTCGTCCACTATTATTGTTCCCTTTTGGGTCCTGTAGATATTGTGTATTATCCGTCTCTCCCTGTAGCTTACCCCTGTCTTTCTCAGAATTTCATCTTTAACCATTTTACGTTCTCGAACGCCTTTTCCAGGTCTAGAAATCCTATTGATTTTTCTTTAGTCTTCCTTCCATTATCAACCACAACATCACAGTTACCTCTCTGGTGCCCTTACATTTCCTAAAGCCAAACTGATAGGCATCTAACGCACTCTAAATTTTCTTTTCCACTCTTCTGTACATTATTCTTGTCAGCAACTTGGACTCATAAGCTGTTAAGCTCATGGTGCGATATTTCTCTCACTTGTCAGCTCTTGCAGTCTTCGGAAATGTGTGTATGATATTTTTTCAAAAGTCAGTTAGTATATCGCCAGACTCATATATTCGACACACCAACGAGAATGTTCTGTTGCCTCTTACACCAACGATCTTAGAAATTTTGATGGAAGGTTATCCATCCCTTCTTCCTTATTTGATCTTAAGTCCTTCAAAGCTCTTTTAAATTATGATTCTAATACTTGATTCCCTCTGTCTCTTCTAAATCCACTCCTGTTTCTTCTTCTGTCACATCAAACAAATCATTCCCCTTATAGAGGCCCTCAACGTACTCTTTCAACCTATCCATTCTCTCCTTTGCATGTAAGAGTGGAATGCCCGTTGCACTCTTAATGTTATCACCGTTGTTTTTAATTTCGCCGAAGGTTGTTTTGACTATCATGTATGCTGACTTAGTCCTTCCGCCAGTCATTTCTTTGTCGATTTCTACACATTTTCCATGCAGCCATTTAGTCCTAGCTTCCTTGCGCTTCCTATTTTATCATTCCTTAGTGACTTGATTTCTTGATTCCTCAATTTCTCTGAACATCTTTGCGCTTTCTTGTTTCATTAACCAACTGAAGCAGTTCTTCTGTCAGTGGCGGTTTCTTCGCAGTTACCTTCCTTGTACCTATGTTTTTCTTTCCATATTCTGTAATTGCCCTTTTTAGAGATTTCTCTTCAACTGAACTGCCTACTGAGATCTTCCTTACTGCTGTAGCTATAGCCTTAGAGAACTTCAAGGGAATCTCGTCATTCTATAGTACTTCCGTATCCCATTTCCAAAGCACACAGTTAACGCTGTTGTTGCCTAATAACTTATATTACTGCGTTTCGTAAGTGTAGCGCAGACGAAATTGTTATTATCTAGGCATGTAATATCTCAACAGTGGGATTTGTTACTGAGAGATATTCGCTAAGGCCTATTTTTATTTTTCCTACGCTCTGGCATCTTCAAATGTTCAAATGTGTGTGAAATCTTATTGGACTTAGCTGCTAAGGTCATCAGTCCCTAAGCTTATACACTACTTAACCTAAATTATCCTAACCGCAAACACACACACCCATGCCCGAGGGAGGACTCGAACCTCCGCCGGGATCAGCCGCATAGTCCATGACTGCAGCGCCTCAGACCGCTCGGCTAATCTCGCGCGGCTCTGGCATCTTCAATTGACAGCTAAGTGAACGATGTTATATGGTAACATAGTTGGCTTATTCATCTATGGAGCTGTGTGTGATAGCAGTAATTTCTTTGCTAATGTTCGCCGGTGTTGTCTTTACCTGTAAATTCTTTTCTGCGCTAATTTCAGTAATGTTCCCTATACCGCATTTATATTTTAAGTTTGCTTGTTAGTTAAGAATTTCGTTTCTATGTTTGGGTGTGTTTATGTAGATTTCTATTTGTTGTAGAAAGTTCATTATTGTGACCTTTGGTTTTATGTCCAAAACTTGCACCGTATTTTCAATCTAGTTTACATATAGATATTCAGTTTCCAGAATGAGATTTTCACTCTGCAGCGGAGTGCGCTGATATGACACTTCCTGGCAGATTAAAACTGTGTGCCCGACCGAGACCCGAACTCGGGACCTTTGCCTTTCGCGGGCAAGTGCTCTACCATCTGAGCTACCGAAGCATGACTCACGCCCGGTCTCACAGCTTTACTTCTGCCAGTATCAGATATTCAGTTTGCATGAGGTTGAAGAATGTGGATGGGTTTGTGTCACTGTTTCTGATATACTATCGGTATCTAATTCTGAATCTTCTTCCCGTTTGGCCTAGATAGAATTTTTCGCAGTGATTACAATTTATTTTATTTACGTCTAAGTGCACAGTGCACAGTAAGATTACATAACGCACTGCACTCAATTATTGAAGAAGGATCTACGAAAGTACCAGTGCACACAACGGTCACACGGGGACATCGCATTTTTGTGTGTGTGTGTGGGGGGGGGGGGGGGGGGGGGAAGGAAATATTTATTAACAACATATCTGCTTCTAGCTATAACGGAATTTAGGTCAATGGACTAAATTTCGATTTACCCTTTGGGTATAATTCAAATAACAGACTTCCGTTACTATTGGTTAATTTCTATCATACTTACATTAGTTTCATAATTAAAACTTAAAAACTTGGATGATACCCGAGCGAAAGAAATTGTGTTCACTCATCTTTATACGTTGATTAACCTAGATAAAACATTTCTGAGAGAGGAATTTTTAAATTGTTTAAATAACTGATGTGGTTAGTGAAGCAATTTAGTATAATTCCATAAATGCGAAAGTACGTAAAAATTTTAACGTAAAACTTAAAATTAAAATATTCTCATTTAGAAATGATATGTTGCTATTATCGACATGGATAACAGGCAAAAATCGTCAACGTTCTCGATTCCCGGGCTGGATGAACTACCTACATACATAATTAAGTTTTTACGGAATTCTCAAAGTACGAGTCCTACTAGATGGTTGTAAATATGTTGCTGCAATATGTAATTGCAGGGAGTAAAGGATGTTAATCTTACCAAAGTTATGTAAATCTAACGTCAATATTTATAGTGGATGGCCCACACATTTTCTTATTTCCGTAACGTCGAATTCTCACACTAACAGCTGCTATAATAACTCATTATATATTTTTACTTCACGTTAGATATAAAAGGACCCTATCCTCACAGGCATGAAAAATTGTTAATTGTAACGAAAGCAGACATAAGTAAATATTTATGATAAAGAAGATAAAACAATACAGTAATTATGGGTTGCTGATGAGCTGGCTGCAAGATATTACAGAACAAGTAACTACAAACTGCCATGAAGTATTGTTCTTGTTAGTACAAATGCGTTTTGAATGTAAGCTTTCTTTGTGTATTTTAAGAGGCTGGTGCTACATAGCTGCCAAATATTTCAAGAATAATATACTGCCAACAGCTACTGATAAATTTTCTATACTGAACAACAAGTTTCGGTTCTACACAAAAAATGGCTCTGAGCACTATGGAACTTAACATCTCAGGTCATGAGTCCCCTAGAACTTAGAACTACTTAAACCTAACTAACCTAAGGACATCACACACATCCATGCCCGAGGCTGGATTCGAACCTGCGAACGTAGCGGTCGCGTGGTTCCAGACTGAAGCGCCTAGAACCGCTCGGCCACCAGCGGCCAGCGGTTCTACACAACGTCATTATATTTACACTACTGGCCATTAAAATTGCTACACCAAAAAGAAATGCAGATGATAAACGGGTTTTCATTGGACAAATATATTATATTAGAACTGACATCTGATTACATTTTCACTCGATTTGGGTGCATTGATCCTGAGAAATCAGTACCCAAAACAACCACCTCTGGCCGTAATAACGGCCTTGGTACGCCTGGGCATTAAGTCAAACAGAGCTTCGATAGTGTGTAGAGATACAGCTGCCCATGCAGCTTCAACACGATACCACACTTCAACAAGAGCAGTGACTGGCGTATTGTGACGAGCCAGTTGCTCGGCCACCATTGACAAGACGTCTTCAATTGGTGAGAGATCTGGAGAATGTGCTGGCCAGGGCAGCAGTCGAACATTTTCTGTATCCAGAAAAACCTGTACAGGACCTGCAACATGCGGTCGTGCATTATCCTGCTGAAATGTAGGGTTTCGAAGGGATCGAATGAAGGGTAGAGCCACGGGTTATAACACATCTGAAATGTAACGTCCACTGTTCAAAGTGCTGTCAATGCGAACAAGAGGTGACCGAGACGTGTAACCAATGGCATCCCATGCCATGAGGCCGGCTGATACGCCAGTATGGTGATGACGAATACACGCATCCAATGTGCGTTCACTTCGATTCCGCCAAACACGGATGCGACCATCATGATGGTGTAAACAGAACCTGGATTTATCCGAAAAGTGACGTTTTTCCAATCGTGCACCCAGGTTCGTCATTGATTACACCATCGCAGGCGGTCCTGTCTGTGATGCAGCGTCAAGGGTAACCGTAGCCATGGTCTCCGAGCTGATAGTCCATGCTGCTGCAAACGTCGTCGAACTGTTCGTGCAGATGGTTGTTGTCTTGCAAACGTCCTCATCTGTTGACTCAGGGATCGAGACGTGGCTGCACGATCTGTTACAACGATGCGGATAAGATGCCTGTCATCTCGACTGCTAGTGATTCAGGGCCATTGGGATCCAGCAAGGCGTTCCGTACTACCCTCCTGAATCCACCGATTCCATATTCTTCTAACACTCATTGGATATCGACCAAAGCGAGCAGCAATGTCGCGATACGATAAACCACTATCGTGGTAGGCTACAATCCGACCTTAACAAAGTCGGAAACATGATAGTCCGCATTTCTCCTCCTTACACGAGGCATCACAACAACGTTTCACCAGGCAACGCCGGTCAACTGCTGTTTGTGTATGAGAAATCGGTTGGAAACTTTCCTCATGTGAGCACGTTGTAGGTGCCGCCATCGGCACCAACCTTGTGTGAATGCTAGTCATTTGCATATCACAGCATCTTCTTCCTGTCTGTTAAATTTCGCGTCTGTAGCACGTCATCTTCGTTGTGTAGCAATTTTGATGGCCAATAGTGAATCATAACAATGAGATGTTCATATTTGGCGTACTCATGGCATAGGGGTAGCATCTTTGATAAGTAAACTAAAGGTTCTCCGTCCCGAATCCCACTACAGTCCTCTTCTTTTCCTTCAATCATCAGTCTTCTGACTGATTTGACGCGAACCGCCACAAATTTCCCTACTGTTCCAGTCTCCCATCTCAGAATAGCACTTGAAACCTACGACCTCAATTTCTTGCTGCATGTATGCCAATCCCTGTCTTTCTGTACGGTTTTTGCTCTCTACAGCCTGCTCTAGTGCCCTGCTCTTGTGCAATGGAAGTCATTCCCTTATACTTAACAGATGTCCTATCATACTGCCCCTTCTCCTTGTCACTGGTTCCACACTTTGTATTCCTCTCCGAGTCTACGAAGAACATCCTCCTTCCTTACTTTATCAGTCCACCTACTTCGCAACAGTTGTCTGTAACACCACATCTCAAATGCTTCGATTCCCTTCTGTTCTGATTTTTCAAGACCATGTTTCACATACATACAATGCAATCCTCCAAAAGCCCTCTTTCTCAGTCCTAGTCTGCTTTTGATGTCCTCCGCGCTCCGTCCGTAACTGGTTGCTTTGTTGCCTAGGAAGCAGAATTTCTTAACTTCAGCTACATCGTGACCATCAATCCTGAAGTTAAGTTTCTCGTTATTCTCATTTCTGCTACTTCTCATTACTTTTGTTCTTTCTTAGACTTACTCTCAATGCATATTGTGTACTGTTAATTCCAAAAAGCGGACATTGTAAATCTTCTTCACCTTCACTCAGGATAGCAATGTCATCAGCGAATCGTATCCTTGATATCCTTTCACCTTGAATTGTAATTCCACTCCTGGACCATTCTTTTATTCCCATGATTTCTTCTTCGTTGTACAGGTGGAACAGTAGGGGCGGAAGACTACATTCCGGTCATACACCCTTTTAAATCCGAGCACTTCGTTCTTGGTCATCTGCTCTTGTTATTCCCTCTTGGCTCTTGTACACGTAGTATATTACTTGTTTCTCGTTGTAGCTTTGCCCTATTTATCACAGAATTTCAAACATGTGGCATCATTTTACATTGTCGAAGGCTTTTTCCACGTCGACAAGTCCTATGAACTTGTGCTTATTTTTCTTTAGTCTGCTTCCATTATCAACCGCAGCGCCACAGTTGCCCCTCTGGTGCGTTAACTTTCCTAAAGCCAAACCGGCCGTCGTCTAACACACTCTCAATTTTGTTTTCCATTCTTTAGCATATTATCCTTGTGAGCAACGTGCATGCACGAGCTGTTAAGCTGATTTCGCGATAATTCTCACACCTTTCAGCTGTTGCAGTCTTCGGAATTATGTGGATGATATTTTTGCGAAAGTCAGATGGTATGTCGCCACAATCATCCATTCTACACACCAACGAAAATAGTAATTTTTCTGCCACTTCTCCCAACGATTACAGGAATTCTGATTGCATGTTATCTAACCACGCTGCCTTATTTGATCTTAGATCCTCCAAAGCTCTTTTAAATTCTGTTTTTAGTGCTGGATCCCCTCTCTCTTCTAAACCGAGACCAGTTTCTTCTTCTATCACTTTTGACAAATCTTCCCCTTTATGGAAACCTTCAGTGTACTCTTTCCACCTTTCCGCTGTCTCCTCTGCTTTTAACAGTGGAATTACCGCTGCACTCTTAATGTTACCACCCTCGCCTTTCATCGAACGTTGTTCTGGCTTTCCTATATGCTGACTCAATCCTTTCCGCCATTCATTTCATTTTAGGTTTTTTCACATTTTTCAAGCAGCCATTTCGTCTTACCTTCCCTGCACTACTTATTAATTTCATTCCTCACCAACTTGTAATTTTTCATTCCTGAATTTCCCAGAACATTTATATACTTCCTTCTTTCATCGATCATCCGAAGTATTTCTTCTGTTACCCATGGTTTCTTCGCAGTTACCTTCTGTGTACTTATGTTTTCCTTTTCAGCTTCTGTGATTGTCACCTCTTAAACTCTGATTAATAGTCGGCACTGGGGAAGATTTGTCACCCTCATTGTGCCAACGGCCTTGTCAAAGAGGGTGGAGGAGTGGACAGAGGTTCAGGGCACTCTCTGGTCCTGGGGGTGGGAAACTGCCCCTAAAGGCGGAAGAATGAGCAATGATCAACGGCATGAGCATGCAGAAGGCAATGGAAACCGCAGCATTAAAGACACATAAAGTGTATCCACAAGACATGTGGTCTGTCATGATTGGCAAAAGATTCCGGAGTAATCCCCCTTTCGGATCTCCGGGAGGGGACTTCCAAGGGGAATGTGACTATAAGAAAAAGATAGAATAACAAACGGAAGGATAGACGTTCTACGAGTCGAGGCGTGGAAAGTCAGATTACTGAAGGTGGTAGGGAAACTATAAAATCTGAAAAGGATCATGCATGGGCTCAATCTAGATATAGTAGAGGTCAGTGAAGTTAAATGGAAATAATAAAAGGTTTTCTGGTGAGATGCGTATAGTGTAGCATCAACAACAGCAGAAAATGTTATAACAGTTGTAGGATTCGTTATGAATAGAAAGGTAGGCAGAGAGTGTTAGAAAAGTTCAGTGATAGGCTTGCTCTAATATGAATCGATAGCAAACCAACTTCGACAGCAATAGTTCAGATATACATGCTGACGTCGCAAGCTGAAGATGAAGAGACAGAGAAAGTATATAAGGATGTTGAAAGGGCAAAGGGAGATGAAAATCTAATAGTCATGAGTGACTGCATGCAGTTGTTAGGAAAGGAGTAGAATAAGTATTTAAAGGAGAATATGGGCTTGGGGCAAGGAATGAGAGAGGAGAATGTCCAGTTGAGTTCTGCAATAAATTTCAGCTAGTAATAGCGAATACTCTGTTCAAGAATGACAAGAGGACGAGGTACACTTGGAAAAGGCCGGGTGATACGGGATATTTCAGTGAGATTACATCACGGTCAGACAGAGATTACGGAAGCAGTGACTGGACGGTCAGGCGTACCTAGGAGCATGCATAGACTCAGATAACGATGTATTAGTGATGAGGAGGAGGCTGAAGTTTAAGAGATTAATCAGAAACAATCAACACGCAAAGAAATGGGGTACAGAAGTACTAAGGAACGACGAAATACTCTTGAAGTTGTCCAAGGCAATAGATACAGCAGTAAGGAAGAGCTCAGTAGGCGGTTTAGTTAAATCGGAATGGACATTTCTAAAAAAACGATCACAGAATTTTGAAAGAAAAACATAGGTACAAGGAAGGTTACTGTGAAGAAGCCACGGCTGACAAAAGAAATACTTCAGTTGATCAATGAAAGAAGAAAGCACAAAAAAGTGCACAGAATTTCCAGAACCAGGAAGTTGAAGTCACTAAGGAATAACATCAATAGGAATGGAAGGGAAGCTAAGACGGAATGGGTGGAAAAAAATAAATGACTGTCGTAAGGACTAACGCAGCATATAGGAAAGTCAACACAACCTTCAATGAAATTGAAACAATGGTGGTAGCATTAAGAGTGCAACGGGCATTCCACTGTTAAATGCGCAGGGAGAGCGTCTTAGTTTGAAAGAGTACATTGAGGGCTCTATAAAGGAGAAGATTATTATGATGTGATAGCAGCAGTCAATTTAAAAGGGACAGGGGGAATTTAAAAGAGATTTGGATGACTTATAATGAGATAAGGAAGAAGGGATGGATAACATTCCAAGAGAATCTCTAAAACCGTTGAGGCAAATGGCAACAAAACGACTATTCACGGTGGTGTGTCGATTATATGAATCTGGCGACATACCATCTGACTTTCGGAAAAATTTCATCCACAAAATTCCGAAAAAAAGACTGCAAGAGATGACTAGTGTGAGAATTACGGCACAATCGCCTTAACAGCTCATGTGTCCAAGTTGCTGAATGGAATAGTACACAAAAGAATGGGAAAAAAAATCGAGGATGTGTAAGATGAAGATCAGTTTCACTTTAGCAAAGGTTAAGGCACCATAGAGGCAACTGTCACGTTGCAGTTGATAATGGAAGCAAGACTAAAGAAAAATCAAGACATGTTCATAGGATTTGTCGACATGGAAAAAGCGTTCGACAACGTCAAATGGTGCAAGAAATTCTGAGAAAAATAGGGATAAGCTACAGGAAGAGACGGAAATATACAACATCTACAGGGCACAAGAGGGAATAATAAGAGCGGACGGACCAAGAACGAAGTGATCGGATTAAAAAGGGTGTATGACAGAGAGGAGTCTTACTTCTTCTTGAGCTTACATCACGTCCAGTCTCTGTCTGCCTTTGTGGCACAAAATCGCAAAATAAGTAGTCCGGCTGCACTTGGAGGGGGGGAGGGGGCGGCAATGTCAATCGCATAACAAGAAATGGCTCTCAGCACTATGGGACTTAACATCTGAGGTCATCAGTCCCCTATAACTTAGAACTATTTAAACCTAACTAACCTAAGGACACCACACACATCCATGCTCCAGGCAGGATTCGAACCTGCAACCGCTGCGATCGCGCGGTTTCAGACTGAAGCGCCTAGAACCGCTCGGGCATAACAAGATTTCCGATGTGAAGAAATAGCACACTAATTGCGTTAAAACGATTTTTAACGTAACTGGTGTGCTATTTCTTCACATTGGCATTCTTCAAAAACAGTTGCTGAAAACGATGAACAGATATCTAAATGGAAAGATTGGTCTTTATGGTGGGCGGAGACGTGTGAGTGGAAATGCTGACGTAATCGGCTCTCGGAGCTACGGCGCTCGGACCGACCAACAGACATGAAGCGTTCCGGACAAAACCGGTATGTGACGAAGCCGAACGATGGGCCCATCGGACAACTTTTACTGTGCCACTTACACACATTTACCACTGTTAGCAAAATGGTTACCGCCAAACATGGACGTGCATCGCTTTCCTTTGAATTCTTGCTCTAAGGGGATAGGCAGGCTGCTAACTTGTCGATGTACAGAATATCTAATAATAAATCAATACTTAAATACTCCACTCTAAAACCCGCAGTATATTTATAATGTGTAGCCGATATTTTTGTAGGCAGGTACGTCGATATTTTTCCGTCCGTATATGATACTTTCTTTTGTATGTCGAAATCCGGTAACGATATATTTTTAAACATGGACATAACGGACTCCCGATAGTTTCAAAAATATCATCAGCCCTTTTATACCTGAAGGCACAGGCTAGGGGTCCGGTAGCAGGTCACTGAAGAAGTAGGTGCAAGGCTTCTAAAGGCAAAACCGGCAGCGGCTGGAGGTAAGGAGCCAGTCACACATCAGGTACATAGAGCGCGCACTCATTGTCAACGCTTGTCAATCGTCGCAGAGCGAATGTAGTCATCCCCTGAACCATGGGCAGCACAACGTGACGTACTGCTCCATTTAAAACGACTAGGTATGAATCATGAATGGAGACGAAAATTTAATAGTCATGGGTGACTGGAATTCGAGTGTAGGAAAAGGGAGAGAAGGAAACGTAGTAGGTGAATATGGATTGGGGCTAAGAAATGAAAGAGGAAGCCACCTGGTAGAATTTTGCACAGAGCACAACTTAATCATAGCTAACACTTGGTTTAAGAATCATGATAGAAGGTTGTATACATGGAAGAACCCTGGAGATACTAAAAGGTATCAGATAGATTATATAATGGTAAGACAGAGATTTAGGGACCAGGTTTTAAATTGTAAGACATTTCCAGGGGCAGATGTGGACTCTGACCACAATCTGTTGGTTATGACCTGTAGATTAAAACTGAAGAAACTGCAAAAAAGGGGGAATTTAAGGAGATGGGACCTGGATAAACTGAAAGAACCAGAGGTTGTAGAGAGTTTCAGGGAGAGCATAAAGGAACAATTGACAGGAATGGGGGAAAGAAATACAGTAGAAGAAGAATGGATAGCTTTGAGGGATGAAGTAGTGAAGGCAGCAGAGGATCAAGTAGGTAAAAAGACGAGGGCTAGTAGAAATCCTTGGGTAACAGAAGAAATATTGAATTTAATTGATGAAAGGAGAAAATATAAAAATGCAGTAAATGAAGCAGGCAAAAAGGAATACAAACGTCTTAAAATGAGATCGACAGGAAGTGCAGAATGGCTAAGCAGGGATGGCTAGAGGACAAATGTAAGGATGTAGAGGCTTATCTCACTAGGGGTAAGATAGATACTGCCTACAGGAAAATTAAAGAGACCTTTGGAGATAAGAGAACCACTTGTATGAACATCAAGAGCTCAGATGGAAACCCAGTTCTAAGCAAAGAAGGGAAGGCAGAAAGGTGGAAGCAGTATTTAGAGGGTCTATACAAGGGCGATGTACTTGAGGACAATATTATGGAAATGGAAGAGGATGTAGATGAAGATGAAATGGGAGATACGATACTGCGTGAAGAGTTTGACAGAGCACTGAAAGACCTGAGTCGAAACAAGGCCCCCGGAGTAGACAACATTCCAGTAGAACTACTGACGGCCTTGGGAGAGCCAGTCCTGACAAAACTCTACCATCTGGTGAGCAAGATGTATGAAACAGGCGAAATACCCTCAGACTTCAAGAAGAATATAATCATTCCAATCCCAAAGAAATCAGGTGTTGACAGATGTGAAAATTACCGAACAATCAGTTTAATAAGCCACAGCTGCAAAATACTAACACGAATTCTTTACAGACGAATGGAAAAACTAGTAGAAGCCGACCTCGGGGAAGATCAGTTTGGATTCCGTAGAAATACTGGAACACGCGAGGCAATACTGACCTTACGACTTATCTTAGAAGAAAGATTAAGGAAAGGCAAACCTACGTTTCTAGCATTTGTAGACTTAGAGAAAGCTTTTGACAATGTTTACTGGAATACTCTCTTTCAAATTCTAAAGGTGGCAGGGGTAAAATACAGGGATCGAAAGGCTATTTACAATTTGTACAGAAACCAGATGGCAGTTATAAGAGTCGAGGGGCATGAGAGGGAAGCAGCGGTTGGGAAGGGAGTGAGACAGGGTTGCAACCTCTCCCCAATGTTATTCAATCTGTATATTGAGCAAGCAGTAAAGGAAACAAAAGAAAAATTTGGAGTAGGTATTAAAATCCATGGAGAAGAAATAAAAACTTTGAGGTTCGCCGATGACATTGTAATTCTGTCAGAGACAGCAAAGGGCTTGGAAGAGCAGTTGAACGGAATGGATGGTGTCTTGAAGGGAGGATATAAGATGAACATCAACAAAAGCAAAACGAGGATAATGGAATGTAGTCGAATTAAGTCGGGTGATGCTGAGGGTATTAGATTAGGAAATGAGACACTTAAAGTAGTAAAGGAGTTTTGCTATTTGGGGAGCAAAATAACTGATGATGGTCGAAGTAGAGAGGACATAAAATGTAGACTGGCAATGGCAAGGAAAGCGTTTCTGAAGAAGAGAAATTTGTTAACATCGAGTATAGATTTAAGTGTCAGGAAGTCATTTCTGAAAGTATTTGTATGGAGTGTAGCCATGTATGGAAGTGAAACATGGACGGTAAATAGTTTGGACAAGAAGAGAATAGAAGCTTTTGAAATGTGGTGCTACAGAAGAATGCTGAAGATTAGATGGGTAGATCACATAACTAATGAGGAAGTATTGAATAGGATTGGGGAGAAGAGAAGTTTGTGGCACAACTTGACCAGAAGAAGGGATCGGTTGGTAGGACATGTTCTGAGGCATCAAGGGATCACCAATTTAGTATTGGAAGGCAGTGTGGAGGGTAAAAATCGTAGAGGGAGACCAAGAGATGAATACACTAAGCAGATTCAGAAGGATGTAGGTTGCAGTAGGTACTGGGATATGAAGAAGCTTGCACAGGATAGAGTAGCATGGAGAGCTGCATCAAACCAGTCTCAGGACTGAAGACAACAACAACAACAACATGAATCATGGCGAGAGCCATGGGCCAGCACGGAATGTTTCCATTTTTCACGAACTGAACTGTTCAGGCAAGATACTGTTTAACTGAAACTGTTTTTCGCTGGGTCCGCACCTTTTCCGGAAGGTACTATGTGAGGGGATAGACATACAACAGCAATCTCGCTTGTACTGTAGCGGAGCCGTAGTTGCTGTAGAAATTCTTTCCAGTCTGCATAAGAGGATGCGCCGATTTTTAGAAACACGACCGTGGGAGGTTAATAACCTCGTGTCTCGAAAAATACCGCAAAACGATGTCATTGGCTGTTACTAAATGTACGAAAGGGTGGGAGCTTGGACGCCAGTTCCTGAGTCTTGCTCACGTGGGAAGACAAACGGTTGGCGAGCTTATGAAAATCCTTCTCAGGAGGAGTACTCTACGGTTTCTAACAAATAATTTCATTGAGGAACTCGTATAAAAATCATCGAATTGGCAGACAAGAGTCTTTCTTTCGCTTGTGGAGAACAGGCTTGGAGCACTGGAGACAAGGCATTAAGTCTTCGATCTTTGGAGAGGACATCTCGGTGTCCGATCTTCGGCGAAAGAGCAGACGTCTTCTCTTTGCTCTGGTGCAGTAATGTCACGCGCAGCCGCCTTCGTCCGATTGACGACTTCTGGTATGATTTCTTAGCTCAAGTTAGGGAGGTATGAGAATTCATGGGCGTACATAGGTGCACCGTGCTAAGTTGTTAGGATTGTGATTCAGATGTGTTGACTAAGAAATTATGGGCTGACCAATGAAGAGAAGTGGTTGTGATCTACCGTGGTCAGATATCATCATGCATTATTCGTGAGATGGTAGTTTTTTTCTCTTTTAGCTAAAAGTCAAATGATGATCATTTCTGTTCCGTGACCAGGAGTGTTGCTTTCAGTTGTGCGTGTGTTTACTGGATCTGGTATTACTGTGTATTGTGAACTTAAGTTCATGTTATTGCTCATGGAGATTATGATAATAAATGTCAAATTCAATGGAAAGTAATTCCAACTTAGTTCTCCCACTGCGTTCACTTCATCATTTCAAAAATGGCTCTGAGCACTATGGGACTCAGCTTCTGAGGTCATCAGTCCCCTAGAACTTAGAACTACAGAAACCTAACTACCCTAAGGACATCACACACATCCATGCCCGAGGCAGGATTCGAACCTGTGACCGTAGCGGTCTCGCGGTTCCAGACTGTAGCGCCCAGAGCCGCACGGCCACTCCTGCCGGCTTCATCATTTCCCCACATCCCCTGTAAGTTCAGTGACTGTAATGAAGCTTGCCTGAAAAACATCTAGAGAAAACAATTTTGTTTCCTGTCTATATGTGTGAAATTTGTAATACAAATTGTGTTAAATTTTGCATTAAACTTACAAGGGCCATACTTCCTCAGAAGATTTCGCAGAAATTACACGCCAGTGGTGTTGTTTTTTAGAGAGACCCTACCTGCTCTCCCCAAGTGGTATCATAGCTGCAAACAAGTCCAAGGCATAAAGCAACAAGGTAGATTCTATAAATTTTTCAGGTTTAGAATTCAGATAAAAGGTGTACGTACATCTTTCATCTGGCTTCCCTGGGAAGACTTTTTAATTTCCCCACACTGGACACCAGCTTATAACGATTGGTTAAAGTCTTAGGCTCTCCCTTATCAACTACTGCTTTATTTTCATACTCCTGCACACTTGTAGTAGCAGTATGGTTCCTGTACAAATTGTAGGTAACCGTTTATCCCAAAAATTTAACTGTTCTTCTCTCGTAATTTGATACAGTGTATTCCAGTCAATATTTTGAAATGCTTTCTCTACATTTACAAATGCTGTGAATGTATGTTTGCCTTTCTTCAGTCTGTTTGTTACGATAAATTGCAGGTTCAGTACTACCGCGCGCAATCCCACATTTCTCCGAAATCCAAACTTAAGTTCCCTGAGATCGATTTCTACCAGCTATTTTTTTTTTCGTTTTTCAGTAAAGAATTTGCTACAGTATTTTTCAATTGTGGCTTATTAAAATGACGATTATATATTATTCTCACCTGTCTACGTCTACCCTTTTCTGGACGGAATCATTACATTTCTGTAGTAGTCTTAGGGTATTTCGCCTCTCTCATGTACCTAGCACACCAACTGCAATAATTTTGCCATTATTGGCTATTCCAAGGCCCTCAGTAATTCTGAAGGTAGGTCGTCTGCTTCAGGGGTCTTCTTTCAAATTACGTCGTAACATGTAACACGTCAGCCTCAGTTGCAAATAGAAACCAGACTTTTCCCAGGTTTCAGCCAAAACAATTTGGCCTTCTTCAGTATCGAGTGACACTAAAGTGCACTGGTGCAGCTCTCTCGACCTACCAACCTCGTCCGCGCAGTGGGGCCTGCTGTTTCTCTGCAGCCCAAGTAATGTAGATTATGACTGGTTACTACGGTGCTACAGTTTTTACATGACATGGCCAATCTTTGGCATGCAGTAGTTTAGTGTCACTCGCGTCTGAAGAAGGCCAAATTATTTTGGCTGAAACATGGGTAAAGTTTGGTTTCTATTTGCAACTGAGGTTGACTTCTTACATGTTCAGTTATCGCAGTTGCTGACAGAGATGCATATTGTTAAATATTCTTAAATCTCCTCTCTTATCTTCACCAACTGCCTCTTCTCTTTCAACAGCACTGTCTTTAGTTAATTTTCCCCAGCCATACTAAATATATATTCATTCTAAATTTGTAGGCGGAGCTATGATGTTACGCAGCAAAAGCTTAGAATACTACATACCAATTTATTTTTTTTACTTGACGATCCACGTATTTACAAACATGGATGCTTGTTAGAGGAATGAATAACGACCACTAATATTTGGTAGATTCAACGTGGTAATCAAAGGCAGATAATGTTCCGAGGTTGACTGCAACTGATTGTTTCAAAAGAAAAATATGAGTATTCGCGGTAGGTCCATATCACAATGACTGAATTTAAGTCCAGTCATTTAACTGATGTACATCTCTCCCTGTTTTCCCGTTCGTTTGTGTATGTCATCAGTGCTTTGATTAGTTTCAAGCGGCCCTCCAGTTGTTCCTCACGTGTGCAACCACTACTTCTCAAAGCAACCTTTGCAGCCCTCTATTATTGGTTGGATATGTTCGAATTTCTTTCTTCCCGTACAGGTTTTGCCTCTGCTACCATGAGAGTTATTTCCCGATGTCTTGTCAAGAGACCCTAACATCCCGGTCGTTCCCCTAATTAGTACTAGCTACGTATTCCTCTCCTCGTCCGTTCTGCAGAGGAACTGTTTGTCCTTGTCCGTCAAATTAAATTTCATCATCCTGTTGCTACACCAAATCTCCGACCACGGTACTTACATTTCCTAGTTCTCCTCTAGTATGTAAGATAGCACACAGCATTTGCATAGCACAATAAGTGCTGATAGTCGATGCAGAAATGATATAAAACGTACAGAGGCAGCGAAAGAATTTCTGAAAAAGAGCAACTTCTTATTATCTAACACAAATTGAAGTGTTAGGAAGTCCTTCCTGAAGATGCTTTTCTGGAGCCATTACGGAAGTGAAACGTTAGCTGTAAGAGAATTGAAGCTACTGAAATGTGATGCTACAGAAGAGTCCTGAAGATCAGTTGGGTAGATGGAATAACTAAATATGAGGTACTGAATGCAATTGAGGAAAAAAGAAATTTATGGCACAATGTGATTCAAACTAGGAATTGGTTGAGATGACACATTGAGGGACAGCAAGGAATAATTAGTCTGGTAATGGAGAAAAGTGTGAGGTTTAAAAATACTAGGGGTAGACCTAAGCATTAATGCAGTAAGCAGGTCCAAATCGATAGGTGATTTCTTTCCATTGCATTGCTGTGTGGGATGTATCAGAAACGTTAAATTGTGACTATACTATTCTCAAACTTATCCAGCTAGGTGATAATTGTTTTAACATTGGTCCTTGCAGTGCACTTTTACATAACGCACCAGGAGAGAACTGCTAAGTGTAAAAGGTCCTTTGAATAACTTTAATGAACAGGGTGTATTCTTGAAACATAATCCTCTTAAATTATGCCATGTTTTCAAAAATGGGTTAAAAACAAAAGTTTGTATATACACTCCTGGAAATGGAAAAAAGAACACATTGACACCGGTGTGTCAGACCCACCATACTTGCTCCGGACACTGCGAGAGGGCTTTACAAGCAATGATCACACGCACGGCACAGCGGACACACCAGGAACCGCGGTGTTGGCCGTCGAATGGCGCTAGCTGCGCAGCATTTGTGCACCGCCGCCGTCAGTGTCAGCCAGTTTGCCGTGGCATACGGAGCTCCATCGCAGTCTTTAACACTGGTAGCATGCCGCGACAGCGTGGACGTGAACCGTATGTGCAGTTGACGGACTTTGAGCGAGGGCGTATAGTGGGCATGCGGGAGGCCGGGTGGACGTACCGCCGAATTGCTCAACACGTGGGGCGTGAGGTCTCCACAGTACATCGATGTTGTCGCCAGTGGTCGGCGGAAGGTGCACGTGCCCGTCGACCTGGGACCGGACCGCAGCGACGCACGGATGCACTCCAAGACCGTAGGATCCTACGCAGTGCCGTAGGGGACCGCACCGCCACTTCCCTGCAAATTAGGGACACTGTTGCTCCTGGGGTATCGGCGAGGACCATTCGCAACCGTCTACATGAAGCTGGGCTACGGTCCCGCACACCGTTAGGCCGTCTTCCGCTCACACCCCAACATCGTGCAGCCCGCCTCCAGTGGTGTCGCGACAGGCGTGAATGGAGGGACGAATGGAGACGTGTCGTCTTCAGCGATGAGAGTCGCTTCTGCCTTGGTGCCAATGATGGTCGTATGCGTGTTTGGCGCCGTGCAGGTGAGCGCCACAATGAGGACTGCATACGACCGAGGCACACAGGGCCAACACCCGGCATCATGGTGTGGGGAGCGATCTCCTACACTGGCCCTACACCACTGGTGATCGTCGAGGGGACACTGAATAGTGCACGGTACATCCAAACCGTCATCGAACCCATCGTTCTACCATTCCTAGACCGGCAAGGGAACCCGTGCCACCCAACGTGCTCTAGAAGGTGTAAGTCAACTACCCTGGCCAGCAAGATCTCCGGATCTGTCCCCCATTGAGCATGTTTGGGACTGGATGAAGCGTCGTCTCACGCGGTCTGCACGTCCAGCACGAACGCTGGTCCAACTGAGGCGCCAGGTGGAAATGGCATGGCAAGCCGTTCCACAGGACTACATCCAGCATCTCTACGATCGTCTCCATGGGAGAATAGCAGCCTGCATTGCTGCGAAAGGTGGATATACACTGTACTAGTGCCGACATTGTGCATGCTCTGTTGCCTGTGTCTATGTGCCTGTGGTTCTGTCAGTGTGATCATGTGATGTATCTGACCCCAGGAATGTGTCAATAAAGTTTCCCCTTCCTGGGACAATGAATTCACGGTGTTCTTATTTCAATTTCCAGGAGTGAATAACAAGCGCAAGTATAGCATTGGCGAGATTTCTTGGAGCACACTATGCTATTAATTAATATTTTTTCATGGCTTTCAGTGCAGAATTTAATACACAACATTTTTAGCACTTGAAACATTTCTTATGTTTGCTTATTACTAGCTTGTCTTTCACGCTACCATTTACAACGTTGGATCTGGCCGTTAATCAATTTCAGATGATCTCTTTTATAACATTATTATATTTATTAACGTGGAATGACGAAGTTCTTTTTTATATATCCCTTCTACAAAGTAGCTCGTCAGATCAAGCATTGAGTATCGTCCATATGTCGAAGTCCTTTGAAGTGTACTAGCTTCTTAACTTATCAACTAACGAGTTGTCCTAGACAAAGAATTTTTTTCAACTATTCCGGTAAGTTGATGATATAGCTCTCCGTCTGAGATTCACTATTTGCAGGACAATATGAGATCGAATATCTCTAAATCTCTATGCGCGTTTCCTCACGACATGATAACCAGAACAGACTGCTGCAAACGGAAATAAACTGTAAGGTGGTACATTCCTTTCAATAAATATTTTGAACTTCGGTCTGTTTACAAGCCAGATAGTGACTACTTTTCATTTTTTCATCAGGTTGCATTTTGAATGAATTGTTAAAGCACAGAGTGTAGCGTTAACTATTCAGTGAGGCCCAGTAAGTGCGCGTTTGCTTTTAATTCGAGTAACATGCTCCTCATATTAGTTACGATTTTTCATTGGATGGATTACATTAACTTTTCGAGCCGTCATCTGAAAATTGGCGAGAACCATGATTGTACTTGTAAGTTTGCGGTGTCGCGCTGCGTTTCATTTTGAGACTGCTCCGTCACAACTTTAATCCCCGGAAGTTTTGGCACGAATGAAGCAATTTAGGGGCTAACTTACAGCTTTGACAAATTCCGTTGCGGTTTCTTCATTTAGTGAAAATGAAGTTATCGTTGATGATTTTTGACGAATTAATTGGTAACTTATAACAGGTACGCAGAAACACATCGGAACCTATCCTTTCAGTCCAGTAACTGTTCCTTTCTACAAGAATGAAGACGGATATTTACGTCCGAAAACAGTCACAATGAAAATCATATGTGCCGACTGATGCCCAAACGGAATCTTTGTTATAATAAATCGGGGATGGCCACTGGCTTTGCCACAAGTATGACCGCTGGCTCTCTCACAGATATTACAGCTGACTTTTGTGAAATGCTGTATGTTGACTTAATTAAGTCCTTGCGACTTTAGTGCTTGGCGGGCAAAACCTTAGAGAAATAAGGGTGAAAATCCTTACAAATCTCCTACAATCTCTGTAGCTTAGAATTGCCACTTCAATTCAGGTCAGAGTGTAATATGGAACTTGACCAGGAATCGGATACTTCAGTATAGTTGTCTGTGCTCAAATGTCGGCGGACAAACCGTATATAAGTATCCAGAATGAGATTTTCACTCTGCAGCGGAGTGTGCGCTGATATGAAACTTCCTGGCAGATTAAAACTGTGTGCCCGACCGAGACTCGAACTCGGGACCTTTGCCTTTCGCGGGCAAGCGCTCTACCATCTGAGCTACCGAAGCACGACTCACGCCCGGTACTCACAGCTTTACTTCTGCCAGTACCTCGTCTCCTACCTTCCAAACTTTACAGAAGCTCTCCTGCGAACCTGCAGAACTAGCACTCCTGAAAGAAAGGATATTGCGGAGACATGGCTTAGCCACAGCCTGGGGGACGTTTCCAGAATGAGATTTTCACTCTGCAGCGGAGTGTGCGCTGATATGAAACTTCCTGGCAGATTAAAACTGTGTGCCCGACCGAGACTCGAACTCGGGACCTTTGCCTTTCGCGGGCAAGCGCTCTACCAGCTGAGCTACCGAAGCACGACTCACGCCCGGTACTCACAGCTTTACTTCTGCCAGTACCTCGTCTCCTACCTTCCAAACTTTACAGAAGCTCTCCTGCGAACCTGCAGAACTAGCACTCCTGAAAGAAAGGATATTGCGGAGACATGGCTTAGCCACAGCCTGGGGGACGTTTCCAGAATGAGATTTTCACTCTGCAGCGGAGTGTGCGCTGATATGAAACTTCCTGGCAGATTAAAACTGTGTGCCCGACCGAGACTCGAACTCGGGACCTTTGCCTTTCCCGGGCAAGCGCTCTACCAGCAGAGCTCCGTATGCCACGGCAAACTGGCTGACACTGACGGCGGCGGTGCACAAATGCTGCGCAGCTAGCGCCATTCGACGGCCAACACCGCGGTTCCTGGTGTGTCCGCTGTGCCGTGCGTGTGATCATTGCTTGTAAAGCCCTCTCGCAGTGTCCGGAGCAAGTATGGTGGGTCTGACACACCGGTGTCAATGTGTTCTTTTTTCCATTTCCAGGAGTGTATATACAAACTTTTGTTTTTAACCCATTTTTGAAAACATGGCATAATTTAAGAGGATTATGTTTCAAGAATACACCCTGTTCATTAAAGTTATTCAAAGGACCTTTTACACTTAGCAGTTCTCTCCTGGTGCGTTATGTAAAAGTGCACTGCAAGGACCAATGTTAAAACAATTATCACCTAGCTGGATAAGTTTGAGAATAGTATAGTCACAATTTAACGTTTCTGATACATCCCACACAGCAATGCAATGGAAAGAAATCACCTATCGATTTGGACCTGCTTACTGCATTAATGCTTAGGTCTACCCCTAGTATTTTTAAACCTCACACTTTTCTCCATTACCAGACTAATTATTCCTTGCTGTCCCTCAATGTGTCATCTCAACCAATTCCTAGTTTGAATCACATTGTGCCATAAATTTCTTTTTTCCTCAATTGCATTCAGTACCTCATATTTAGTTATTCCATCTACCCAACTGATCTTCAGGACTCTTCTGTAGCATCACATTTCAGTAGCTTCAATTCTCTTACAGCTAACGTTTCACTTCCGTAATGGCTCCAGAAAAGCACCTTCAGGAAGGACTTCCTAACACTTCAATTTGTGTTAGATAATAAGAAGTTGCTCTTTTTCAGAAATTCTTTCGCTGCCTCTGTACGTTTTATATCATTTCTGCATCGGCTATCAGCACTTATTGTGCTATGCAAATGCTGTGTGCTATCTTACATACTAGAGGAGAACTAGGAAATGTAAGTACCGTGGTCGGAGATTTGGTGTAGCAACAGGATGATGAAATTTAATTTGACGGACAAGGACAAACAGTTCCTCTGCAGAACGGACGAGGAGAGGAATACGTAGCTAGTACTAATTAGGGGAACGACCGGGATGTTAGGGTCTCTTGACAAGACATCGGGAAATAACTCTCATGGTAGCAGAGGGACTCGTATAGGGCAAAACCTGTACGGGAAGAAAGAAATTCGAACATATCCAACCAATAATAGAGGGCTGCAAAGGTTGCTTTGAGAAGTAGTGGTTGCACACGTGAGGAATGGTTCAAATGGCTTTGAGCACTATGGGACTCAACATCTTAGGTCATAAGTCCCCTAGAACTTAGAACTACTTAAATCTAACTAACCTAAGGACATCACACACACCCATGCCCGAGGCAGGATTCGAACCTGCGACCGTAGCAGTCCCACGGTTCCGGACTGCAGCGCCAGAACCGCTAGCCACCGCGGCCGGCTCACACGTGAGGAACAACTGGAGGGCCGCTTGAAACTGATCAAAGCACTGATGACATACACAAACGAACGGGAAAACAGGGAGAGATGTACATCAGTTAAATCACTGGACTTAAATTCAGTCATTGTGATATGGACCTACCGCGAATACTCATATTTTTCTTTTGAAACAATCAGTTGCAGTCAACCTCGGAACATTATCTGCCTTTGATTACCACGTTGAATCTACCAAATATTAGTGGTCGTTATTCATTCCTCTAACAAGCATCCATGTTTGTAAATACGTGGATCGTCAAGTAAAAAAAATAAATTGGTATGTAGTATTCTAAGCTTTTGCTGCGTAACATCATAGCTCCGCCTACAAATTTAGAATGAATATATATTTAGTATGGCTGGGGAAAATTAACTAAAGACAGTGCTGTTGAAAGAGAAGAGGCAGTTGGTGAAGATAAGAGAGGAGATTTAAGAATATTTAACAATATGCATCTCTGTCAGCAACTGCGATAACTGAACATGTAAGAAGTCAACCTCAGTTGCAAATAGAAACCAAACTTTACCCATGTTTCAGCCAAAATAATTTGGCCTTCTTCAGACGCGAGTGACACTAAACTACTGCATGCCAAAGATTGGCCATGTCATGTAAAAACTGTAGCACCGTAGTAACCAGTCATAATCTACATTACTTGGGCTGCAGAGAAACAGCAGGCCCCACTGCGCGGACGAGGTTGGTAGGTCGAGAGAGCTGCACCAGTGCACTTTAGTGTCACTCGATACTGAAGAAGGCCAAATTGTTTTGGCTGAAACCTGGGAAAAGTCTGGTTTCTATTTGCAACTGAGGCTGACGTGTTACATGTTTAAGAGAGGAGATTTGTAACTGCTAGAAGAATTTAACAAAACTCCAAACGACGTAATTTGAAAGAAGACCCCTGAAGCAGACGACCTACCTTCAGAATTACTGAGGGCCTTGGAATAGCCAATAATGGCAAAATTATTGCAGTTGGTGTGCTAGGTACATGAGAGAGGCGAAATACCCTAAGACTACTACAGAAATGTAATGATTCCGTCCAGAAAAGGGTAGACGTAGACAGGTGAGAATAATATATAATCGTCATTTTAATAAGCCACAATTGAAAAATACTGTAGCAAATTCTTTACTGAAAAACGAAAAAAAAATAGCTGGTAGAAGTCGATCTCAGGGAACTTAAGTTTGGATTTCGGAGAAATGTGGGATTGCGCGCGGTAGTACTGAACCTGCAATTTATCGTAACAAACAGACTGAAGAAAGGCAAACATACATTCACAGCATTTGTAAATGTAGAGAAAGCATTTCAAAATATTGACTGGAATACACTGTATCAAATTACGAGAGAAGAACAGTTAAATTTTTGGGATAAACGGTTACCTACAATTTGTACAGGAACCATACTGCTACTACAAGTGTGCAGGAGTATGAAAATAAAGCAGTAGTTGATAAGGGAGAGCCTAAGACTTTAACCAATCGTTATAAGCTGGTGTCCAGTGTGGGGAAATTAAAAAGTCTTCCCAGGGAAGCCAGATGAAAGATGTACGTACACCTTTTATCTGAATTCTAAACCTGAAAAATTTATAGAATCTACCTTGTTGCTTTATGCCTTGGACTTGTTTGCAGCTATGATACCACTTGGGGAGAGCAGGTAGGGTCTCTCTAAAAAACAACACCACTGGCGTGTAATTTCTGCGAAATCTTCTGAGGAAGTATGGCCCTTGTAAGTTTAATGCAAAATTTAACACAATTTGTATTACAAATTTCACACATATAGACAGGAAACAAAATTGTTTTCTCTAGATGTTTTTCAGGCAAGCTTCATTACAGTCACAGAACTTACAGGGGATGTGGGGAAATGATGAAGCCGGCAGGAGTGGCCGTGCGGCTCTGGGCGCTACAGTCTGGAACCGCGAGACCGCTACGGTCACAGGTTCGAATCCTGCCTCGGGCATGGATGTGTGTGATGTCCTTAGGGTAGTTAGGTTTCTGTAGTTCTAAGTTCTAGGGGACTGATGACCTCAGAAGCTGAGTCCCATAGTGCTCAGAGCCATTTTTGAAATGATGAAGTGAACGCAGTGGGAGAACTAAGTTGGAATTACTTTCCATTGAATTTGACATTTATTATCATAATCTCCATGAGCAATAACATGAACTTAAGTTCACAATACACAGTAATACCAGATCCAGTAAACACACGCACAACTGAAAGCAACACTCCTGGTCACGGAACAGAAATGATCATCATTTGACTTTTAGCTAAAAGAGAAAAAAACTACCATCTCACGAATAATGCATGATGATATCTGACCACGGTAGATCACAACCACTTCTCTTCATTGGTCAGCCCATAATTTCTTAGTCAACACATCTGAATCACAATCCTAACAACTTAGCACGGTGCACCTATGTACGCCCATGAATTCTCATACCTCCCTAACTTGAGCTAAGAAATCATACCAGAAGTCGTCAATCGGACGAAGGCGGCTGCGCGTGACATTACTGCACCAGAGCAAAGAGAAGACGTCTGCTCTTTCGCCGAAGATCGGACACCGAGATGTCCTCTCCAAAGATCGAAGACTTAATGCCTTGTCTCCAGTGCTCCAAGCCTGTTCTCCACAAGCGAAAGAAAGACTCTTGTCTGCCAATTCGATGATTTTTATACGAGTTCCTCAATGAAATTATTTGTTAGAAACCGTAGAGTACTCCTCCTGAGAAGGATTTTCATAAGCTCGCCAACCGTTTGTCTTCCCACGTGAGCAAGACTCAGGAACTGGCGTCCAAGCTCCCACCCTTTCGTACATTTAGTAACAGCCAATGACATCGTTTTGCGGTATTTTTCGAGACACGAGGTTATTAACCTCCCACGGTCGTGTTTCTAAAAATCGGCGCATCCTCTTATGCAGACTGGAAAGAATTTCTACAGCAACTACGGCTCCGCTACAGTACAAGCGAGATTGCTGTTGTATGTCTATCCCCTCACATAGTACCTTCCGGAAAAGGTGCGGACCCAGCGAAAAACAGTTTCAGTTAAACAGTATCTTGCCTGAACAGTTCAGTTCGTGAAAAATGGAAACATTCCGTGCTGGCCCATGGCTCTCGCCATGATTCATGTTGTTGTTGTTGTTGTCTTCAGTCCTGAGACTGGTTTGATGCAGCTCTCCATGCTACTCTATCCTGTGCAAGCTTCTTCATATCCCAGTACCTACTGCAACCTACATCCTTCTGAATCTGCTTAGTGTATTCATCTCTTGGTCTCCCTCTACGATTTTTACCCTCCACACTGCCTTCCAATACTAAATTGGTGATCCCTTGATGCCTCAGAACATGTCCTACCAACCGATCCCTTCTTCTGGTCAAGTTGTGCCACAAACTTCTCTTCTCCCCAATCCTATTCAATACTTCCTCATTAGTTATGTGATCTACCCATCTAATCTTCAGCATTCTTCTGTAGCACCACATTTCAAAAGCTTCTATTCTCTTCTTGTCCAAACTATTTACCGTCCATGTTTCACTTCCATACATGGCTACACTCCATACAAATACTTTCAGAAATGACTTCCTGACACTTAAATCTATACTCGATGTTAACAAATTTCTCTTCTTCAGAAACGCTTTCCTTGCCATTGCCAGTCTACATTTTATGTCCTCTCTACTTCGACCATCATCAGTTATTTTGCTCCCCAAATAGCAAAACTCCTTTACTACTTTAAGTGTCTCATTTCCTAATCTAATACCCTCAGCATCACCCGACTTAATTCGACTACATTCCATTATCCTCGTTTTGCTTTTGTTGATGTTCATCTTATATCCTCCCTTCAAGACACCATCCATTCCGTTCAACTGCTCTTCCAAGCCCTTTGCTGTCTCTGACAGAATTACAATGTCATCGGCGAACCTCAAAGTTTTTATTTCTTCTCCATGGATTTTAATACCTACTCCAAATTTTTCTTTTGTTTCCTTTACTGCTTGCTCAATATACAGATTGAATAACATTGGGGAGAGGTTGCAACCCTGTCTCACTCCCTTCCCAACCGCTGCTTCCCTCTCATGCCCCTCGACTCTTATAACTGCCATCTGGTTTCTGTACAAATTGTAAATAGCCTTTCGATCCCTGTATTTTACCCCTGCCACCTTTAGAATTTGAAAGAGAGTATTCCAGTAAACATTGTCAAAAGCTTTCTCTAAGTCTACAAATGCTAGAAACGTAGGTTTGCCTTTCCTTAATCTTTCTTCTAAGATAAGTCGTAAGGTCAGTATTGCCTCGCGTGTTCCAGTATTTCTACGGAATCCAAACTGATCTTCCCCGAGGTCGGCTTCTACTAGTTTTTCCATTCGTCTGTAAAGAATTCGTGTTAGTATTTTGCAGCTGTGGCTTATTAAACTGATTGTTCGGTAATTTTCACATCTGTCAACACCTGATTTCTTTGGGATTGGAATGATTATATTCTTCTTGAAGTCTGAGGGTATTTCGCCTGTTTCATACATCTTGCTCACCAGATGGTAGAGTTTTGTCAGGACTGGCTCTCCCAAGGCCGTCAGTAGTTCTACTGGAATGTTGTCTACTCCGGGGGCCTTGTTTCGACTCAGGTCTTTCAGTGCTCTGTCAAACTCTTCACGCAGTATCGTATCTCCCATTTCATCTTCATCTACATCCTCTTCCATTTCCATAATATTGTCCTCAAGTACATCGCCCTTGTATAGACCCTCTAAATACTGCTTCCACCTTTCTGCCTTCCCTTCTTTGCTTAGAACTGGGTTTCCATCTGAGCTCTTGATGTTCATACAAGTGGTTCTCTTATCTCCAAAGGTCTCTTTAATTTTCCTGTAGGCAGTATCTATCTTACCCCTAGTGAGATAAGCCTCTACATCCTTACATTTGTCCTCTAGCCATCCCTGCTTAGCCATTCTGCACTTCCTGTCGATCTCATTTTAAGACGTTTGTATTCCTTTTTGCCTGCTTCATTTACTGCATTTTTATATTTTCTCCTTTCATCAATTAAATTCAATATTTCTTCTGTTACCCAAGGATTTCTACTAGCCCTCGTCTTTTTACCTACTTGATCCTCTGCTGCCTTCACTACTTCATCCCTCAAAGCTATCCATTCTTCTTCTACTGTATTTCTTTCCCCCATTCCTGTCAATTGTTCCTTTATGCTCTCCCTGAAACTCTCTACAACCTCTGGTTCTTTCAGTTTATCCAGGTCCCATCTCCTTAAATTCCCCCTTTTTTGCAGTTTCTTCAGTTTTAATCTACAGGTCATAACCAACAGATTGTGGTCAGAGTCCACATCTGCCCCTGGAAATGTCTTACAATTTAAAACCTGGTCCCTAAATCTCTGTCTTACCATTATATAATCTATCTGATACCTTTTAGTATCTCCAGGGTTCTTCCATGTATACAACCTTCTATCATGATTCTTAAACCAAGTGTTAGCTATGATTAAGTTGTGCTCTGTGCAAAATTCTACCAGGCGGCTTCCTCTTTCATTTCTTAGCCCCAATCCATATTCACCTACTACTTCTCTCCCTTTTCCTACACTCGAATTCCAGTCACCCATGACTATTAAATTTTCGTCTCCATTCATGATTCATACCTAGTCGTTTTAAATGGAGCAGTACGTCACGTTGTGCTGCCCATGGTTCAGGGGATGACTACATTCGCTCTGCGACGATTGACAAGCGTTGACAATGAGTGCGCGCTCTATGTACCTGATGTGTGACTGGCTCCTTACCTCCAGCCGCTGCCGGTTTTGCCTTTAGAAGCCTTGCACCTACTTCTTCAGTGACCTGCTACCGGACCCCTAGCCTGTGCCTTCAGGTATAAAAGGGCTGATGATATTTTTGAAACTATCGGGAGTCCGTTATGTCCATGTTTAAAAATATATCGTTACCGGATTTCGACATACAAAAGAAAGTATCATATACGGACGGAAAAATATCGACGTACCTGCCTACAAAAATATCGGCTACACATTATAAATATACTGCGGGTTTTAGAGTGGAGTATTTAAGTATTGATTTATTATTAGATATTCTGTACATCGACAAGTTAGCAGCCTGCCTATCCCCTTAGAGCAAGAATTCAAAGGAAAGCGATGCACGTCCATGTTTGGCGGTAACCATTTTGCTAACAGTGGTAAATGTGTGTAAGTGGCACAGTAAAAGTTGTCCGATGGGCCCATCGTTCGGCTTCGTCACATACCGGTTTTGTCCGGAACGCTTCATGTCTGTTGGTCGGTCCGAGCGCCGTAGCTCCGAGAGCCGATTACGTCAGCATTTCCACTCACACGTCTCCGCCCACCATAAAGACCAATCTTTCCATTTAGATATCTGTTCATCGTTTTCAGCAACTGTTTTTGAAGAATGCCAATGTGAAGAAATAGCACACCAGTTACGTTAAAAATCGTTTTAACGCAATTAGTGTGCTATTTCTTCACATCGGAAATCTTGTTATGCCCGAGCGGTTCTAGGCGCTTCAGTCTGAAACCGCGCGATCGCAGCGGTTGCAGGTTCGAATCCTGCCTGGAGCATGGATGTGTGTGGTGTCCTTAGGTTAGTTAGGTTTAAATAGTTCTAAGTTATAGGGGACTGATGACCTCAGATGTTAAGTCCCATAGTGCTGAGAGCCATTTCTTGTTATGCGATTGACATTGCCGCCCCCTCCCCCCCTCCAAGTGCAGCCGGACTACTTATTTTGCGATTTTGTGCCACAAAGGCAGACAGAGACTGGACGTGATGTAAGCTCAAGAAGAAGTAAGACTCCTCTCTGTCATACACCCTTTTTAATCCGATCACTTCGTTCTTGGTCCGTCCGCTCTTATTATTCCCTCTTGTGCCCTGTAGATGTTGTATATTTCCGTCTCTTCCTGTAGCTTATCCCTATTTTTCTCAGAATTTCTTGCACCATTTGACGTTGTCGAACGCTTTTTCCATGTCGACAAATCCTATGAACATGTCTTGATTTTTCTTTAGTCTTGCTTCCATTATCAACTGCAACGTGACAGTTGCCTCTATGGTGCCTTAACCTTTGCTAAAGTGAAACTGATCTTCATCTTACACATCCTCGATTTTTTTTCCCATTCTTTTGTGTACTATTCCATTCAGCAACTTGGACACATGAGCTGTTAAGGCGATTGTGCCGTAATTCTCACACTAGTCATCTCTTGCAGTCTTTTTTTCGGAATTTTGTGGATGAAATTTTTCCGAAAGTCAGATGGTATGTCGCCAGATTCATATAATCGACACACCACCGTGAATAGTCGTTTTGTTGCCATTTGCCTCAACGGTTTTAGAGATTCTCTTGGAATGTTATCCATCCCTTCTTCCTTATCTCATTATAAGTCATCCAAATCTCTTTTAAATTCCCCCTGTCCCTTTTAAATTGACTGCTGCTATCACATCATAATAATCTTCTCCTTTATAGAGCCCTCAATGTACTCTTTCAAACTAAGACGCTCTCCCTGCGCATTTAACAGTGGAATGCCCGTTGCACTCTTAATGCTACCACCATTGTTTCAATTTCATTGAAGGTTGTGTTGACTTTCCTATATGCTGCGTTAGTCCTTACGACAGTCATTTATTTTTTTCCACCCATTCCGTCTTAGCTTCCCTTCCATTCCTATTGATGTTATTCCTTAGTGACTTCAACTTCCTGGTTCTGGAAATTCTGTGCACTTTTTTGTGCTTTCTTCTTTCATTGATCAACTGAAGTATTTCTTTTGTCAGCCGTGGCTTCTTCACAGTAACCTTCCTTGTACCTATGTTTTTCTTTCAAAATTCTGTGATCGTTTTTTTAGAAATGTCCATTCCGATTTAACTAAACCGCCTACTGAGCTCTTCCTTACTGCTGTATCTATTGCCTTGGACAACTTCAAGAGTATTTCGTCGTTCCTTAGTACTTCTGTACCCCATTTCTTTGCGTGTTGATTGTTTCTGATTAATCTCTTAAACTTCAGCCTCCTCTTCATCACTAATACATCGTTATCTGAGTCTATGCATGCTCCTAGGTACGCCTGACCGTCCAGTCACTGCTTCCGTAATCTCTGTCTGACCGTGATGTAATCTCACTGAAATATCCCGTATCACCCGGCCTTTTCCAAGTGTACCTCGTCCTCTTGTCATTCTTGAACAGAGTATTCGCTATTACTAGCTGAAATTTATTGCAGAACTCAACTGGACATTCTCCTCTCTCATTCCTTGCCCCAAGCCCATATTCTCCTTTAAATACTTATTCTACTCCTTTCCTAACAACTGCATGCAGTCACTCATGACTATTAGATTTTCATCTCCCTTTGCCCTTTCAACATCCTTATATACTTTCTCTGTCTCTTCATCTTCAGCTTGCGACGTCAGCATGTATATCTGAACTATTGCTGTCGAAGTTGGTTTGCTATCGATTCATATTAGAGCAAGCCTATCACTGAACTTTTCTAACACTCTCTGCCTACCTTTCTATTCATAACGAATCCTACAACTGTTATAACATTTTCTGCTGTTGTTGATGCTACACTATACGCATCTCACCAGAAAACCTTTTATTATTTCCATTTAACTTCACTGACCTCTACTATATCTAGATTGAGCCCATGCATGATCCTTTTCAGATTTTATAGTTTCCCTACCACCTTCAGTAATCTGACTTTCCACGCCTCGACTCGTAGAACGTCTATCCTTCCGTTTGTTATTCTATCTTTTTCTTATAGTCACATTCCCCTTGGAAGTCCCCTCCCGGAGATCCGAAAGGGGGATTACTCCGGAATCTTTTGCCAATCATGACAGACCACATGTCTTGTGGATACACTTTATGTGTCTTTAATGCTGCGGTTTCCATTGCCTTCTGCATGCTCATGCCGTTGATCATTGCTCATTCTTCCGCCTTTAGGGGCAGTTTCCCACCCCCAGGACCAGAGAGTGCCCTGAACCTCTGTCCACTCCTCCACCCTCTTTGACAAGGCCGTTGGCACAATGAGGGTGACAAATCTTCCCCAGTGCCGACTATTAATCAGAGTTTAAGAGGTGACAATCACAGAAGCTGAAAAGGAAAACATAAGTACACAGAAGGTAACTGCGAAGAAACCATGGGTAACAGAAGAAATACTTCGGATGATCGATGAAAGAAGGAAGTATATAAATGTTCTGGGAAATTCAGGAATGAAAAATTACAAGTTGGTGAGGAATGAAATTAATAAGTAGTGCAGGGAAGGTAAGACGAAATGGCTGCTTGAAAAATGTGAAAAAACCTAAAATGAAATGAATGGCGGAAAGGATTGAGTCAGCATATAGGAAAGCCAGAACAACGTTCGATGAAAGGCGAGGGTGGTAACATTAAGAGTGCAGCGGTAATTCCACTGTTAAAAGCAGAGGAGACAGCGGAAAGGTGGAAAGAGTACACTGAAGGTTTCCATAAAGGGGAAGATTTGTCAAAAGTGATAGAAGAAGAAACTGGTCTCGGTTTAGAAGAGAGAGGGGATCCAGCACTAAAAACAGAATTTAAAAGAGCTTTGGAGGATCTAAGATCAAATAAGGCAGCGTGGTTAGATAACATGCAATCAGAATTCCTGTAATCGTTGGGAGAAGTGGCAGAAAAATTACTATTTTCGTTGGTGTGTAGAATGGATGATTGTGGCGACATACCATCTGACTTTCGCAAAAATATCATCCACATAATTCCGAAGACTGCAACAGCTGAAAGGTGTGAGAATTATCGCGAAATCAGCTTAACAGCTCGTGCATGCACGTTGCTCACAAGGATAATATGCTAAAGAATGGAAAACAAAATTGAGAGTGTGTTAGACTACGGCCGGTTTGGCTTTAGGAAAGTTAACGCACCAGAGGGGCAACTGTGGCGCTGCGGTTGATAATGGAAGCAGACTAAAGAAAAATAAGCACAAGTTCATAGGACTTGTCGACGTGGAAAAAGCCTTCGACAATGTAAAATGATGCCACATGTTTGAAATTCTGTGATAAATAGGGCAAAGCTACAACGAGAAACAAGTAATATACTACGTGTACAAGAGCCAAGAGGGAATAACAAGAGCAGATGACCAAGAACGAAGTGCTCGGATTTAAAAGGGTGTATGACCGGAATGTAGTCTTCCGCCCCTACTGTTCCACCTGTACAACGAAGAAGAAATCATGGGAATAAAAGAATGGTCCAGGAGTGGAATTACAATTCAAGGTGAAAGGATATCAAGGATACGATTCGCTGATGACATTGCTATCCTGAGTGAAGGTGAAGAAGATTTACAATGTCCGCTTTTTGGAATTAACAGTACACAATATGCATTGAGAGTAAGTCTAAGAAAGAACAAAAGTAATGAGAAGTAGCAGAAATGAGAATAACGAGAAACTTAACTTCAGGATTGATGGTCACGATGTAGCTGAAGTTAAGAAATTCTGCTTCCTAGGCAACAAAGCAACCAGTTACGGACGGAGCGCGGAGGACATCAAAAGCAGACTAGGACTGAGAAAGAGGGCTTTTGGAGGATTGCATTGTATGTATGTGAAACATGGTCTTGAAAAATCAGAACAGAAGGGAATCGAAGCATTTGAGATGTGGTGTTACAGACAACTGTTGCGAAGTAGGTGGACTGATAAAGTAAGGAAGGAGGATGTTCTTCGTAGACTCGGAGAGGAATACAAAGTGTGGAACCAGTGACAAGGAGAAGGGGCAGTATGATAGGACATCTGTTAAGTATAAGGGAATGACTTCCATTGCACAAGAGCAGGGCACTAGAGCAGGCTGTAGAGAGCAAAAACCGTACAGAAAGACAGGGATTGGCATACATGCAGCAAGAAATTGAGGTCGTAGGTTTCAAGTGCTATTCTGAGATGGGAGACTGGAACAGTAGGGAAATTTGTGGCGGTTCGCGTCAAATCAGTCAGAAGACTGATGATTGAAGGAAAAGAAGAGGACTGTAGTGGGATTCGGGACGGAGAACCTTTAGTTTACTTATCAAAGATGCTACCCCTATGCCATGAGTACGCCAAATATGAACATCTCATTGTTATGATTCACTATTGGCCATCAAAATTGCTACACAACGAAGATGACGTGCTACAGACGCGAAATTTAACAGACAGGAAGAAGATGCTGTGATATGCAAATGACTAGCATTCACACAAGGTTGGTGCCGATGGCGGCACCTACAACGTGCTCACATGAGGAAAGTTTCCAACCGATTTCTCATACACAAACAGCAGTTGACCGGCGTTGCCTGGTGAAACGTTGTTGTGATGCCTCGTGTAAGGAGGAGAAATGCGGACTATCATGTTTCCGACTTTGTTAAGGTCGGATTGTAGCCTACCACGATAGTGGTTTATCGCATCGCGACATTGCTGCTCGCTTTGGTCGATATCCAATGAGTGTTAGAAGAATATGGAATCGGTGGATTCAGGAGGGTAGTACGGAACGCCTTGCTGGATCCCAATGGCCCTGAATCACTAGCAGTCGAGATGACAGGCATCTTATCCGCATCGTTGTAACAGATCGTGCAGCCACGTCTCGATCCCTGAGTCAACAGATGAGGACGTTTGCAAGACAACAACCATCTGCACGAACAGTTCGACGACGTTTGCAGCAGCATGGACTATCAGCTCGGAGACCATGGCTACGGTTACCCTTGACGCTGCATCACAGACAGGACCGCCTGCGATGGTGTAATCAATGACGAACCTGGGTGCACGATTGGAAAAACGTCACTTTTCGGATAAATCCAGGTTCTGTTTACACCATCATGATGGTCGCATCCGTGTTTGGCGGAATCGAAGTGAACGCTCATTGGATGCTTGTATTCGTCATCACCATACTGGCGTATCAGCCGGCCTCATGGCATGGGATGCCATTGGTTACACGTCTCGGTCACCTCTTGTTAGCATTGACAGCACTTTGAACAGTGGACGTTACATTTCAGATGTGTTATAACCCGTGGCTCTACCCTTCATTCGATCCCTTCGAAACCCTACATTTCAGCAGGATAATGCACGACCGCATGTTGCAGGTCCTGTACAGGTTTTTCTGGATACAGAAAATGTTCGACTGCTGCCCTGGCCAGCACATTCTCCAGATCTCTCACCAATTGAAGACGTCTTGTCAATGGTGGCCGAGCAACTGGCTCGTCACAATACGCCAGTCACTGCTCTTGTTGAAGTGTGGTATCGTGTTGAAGCTGCATGGGCAGCTGTATCTCTACACACTATCGAAGCTCTGTTTGACTTAATGCCCAGGCGTACCAAGGCCGTTATTACGGCCAGAGGTGGTTGTTTTGGGTACTGATTTCTCAGGATCAATGCACCCAAATCGAGTGAAAATGTAATCAGATGTCAGTTCTAATATAATATATTTGTCCAATGAAAACCCGTTTATCATCTGCATTTCTTTTTGGTGTAGCAATTTTAATGGCCAGTAGTGTAAATATAATGACGTTGTGTAGAACCGCTGGCCGCTGGTGGCCGAGCGGTTCTAGGCGCTTCAGTCTGGAACCACGCGACCGCTACGTTCGCAGGTTCGAATCCAGCCTCGGGCATGGATGTGTGTGATGTCCTTAGGTTAGTTAGGTTTAAGTAGTTCTAAGTTCTAGGGGACTCATGACCTGAGATGTTAAGTTCCATAGTGCTCAGAGCCATTTTTTGTGTAGAACCGAAACTTGTTGTTCAGTATAGAAAATTTATCAGTAGCTGTTGGCAGTATATTATTCTTGAAATATTTGGCAGCTATGTAGCACCAGCCTCTTAAAATACACAAAGAAAGCTTACATTCAAAACGCATTTGTACTAACAAGAACAATACTTCATGGCAGTTTGTAGTTACATGTTCTGTAATATCTTGCAGCCAGCTCATCAGCAACCCATAATTACTGTATTGTTTTACCTTCTTTATCATAAATATTTACTTATGTCTGCTTTCGTTACAATTAACAATTTTTCATGCCTGTGAGGATAGGGTCCTTTTATATCTAACGTGAAGTAAAAATATATAATGAGTTATTATAGCAGCTGTTAGTGTGAGAATTCGACGTTACGGAAATAAGAAAATGTGTGGGCCATCCACTATAAATATTGACGTTAGATTTACATAACTTTGGTAAGATTAACATCCTTTACTCCCTGCAATTACATATTGCAGCAACATATTTACAACCATCTAGTAGGACTCGTACTTTGAGAATTCCGTAAAAACTTAATTATGTATGTAGGTAGTTCATCCAGCCCGGGAATCGAGAACGTTGACGATTTTTGCCTGTTATCCATGTCGATAATAGCAACATATCATTTCTAAATGAGAATATTTTAATTTTAAGTTTTACGTTAAAATTTTTACGTACTTTCGCATTTATGGAATTATACTAAATTGCTTCACTAACCACATCAGTTATTTAAACAATTTAAAAATTCCTCTCTCAGAAATGTTTTATCTAGGTTAATCAACGTATAAAGATGAGTGAACACAATTTCTTTCGCTCGGGTATCATCCAAGTTTTTAAGTTTTAATTATGAAACTAATGTAAGTATGATAGAAATTAACCAATAGTAACGGAAGTCTGTTATTTGAATTATACCCAAAGGGTAAATCGAAATTTAGTCCATTGACCTAAATTCCGTTATAGCTAGAAGCAGATATGTTGTTAATAAATATTTCCTTCCCCCCCCCACACACACACAAAAATGCGATGTCCCCGTGTGACCGTTGTGTGCACTGGTACTTTCGTAGATCCTTCTTCAATAATTGAGTGCAGTGCGTTATGTAATCTTACTGTGCACTGTGCACTTAGACGTAAATAAAATAAATTGTAATCACTGCGAAAAATTCTATCTAGGCCAAACGGGAAGAAGATTCAGAATTAGATAACGAAAGTATATCAGAAACAGTGACACAAACCCATCCACATTCTTCAACCTCATGCAAACTGAATATCTACATGTAAACTAGATTGAAAATACGGTGCAATTTTTGGACATAAAACCAAAGGTCACAATAATGAACTTTCTAAAACAAATAGAAATCTACATAAACACACCCAAACATACAAACCAAATTCTTAACTAACAAGCAAACTTAAAATATTAAAGTGGTATAGGGAACATTACTGAAATTAGCGCAGAAAAGAATTTACAGGTAAAGACAACACCGGCGAACATTAGCAAAGAAATTACTACTATCACACACAGCTCCATAGATGAATAAGCCAACTATGATACCATATAAAATCGTTCACTTAGCTGTTAATTGAAGATGCCAGAGCCGCGAGGGATTAGCCGAGCGGTCTGAGGCGCTGCAGTCATGGACTGTGCGGCTGATCCCGGCGGAGGTTCGAGTCCTCCCTCGGGCATGGGTGTGTGTGTGTTTGCGCTTAGGATAATTTAGGTTGAGTAGTGTGTAAGCTTAGGGACTGATGACCCTAGCAGTTAAGTCCAATAAGATTTCACACACAATTGAACATTTGAAGATGCCAGAGCTTAGGAAAAATAAAAATAGGCCTTAGCGAATATCTCTCAGTAACAAATCCCACTGTTGAGATATTACATGCCTAGATAATAACAATTTCGTCTGCGCTACACTTACGAAACGCAGTAATATAAGTTATTAGGCAACAACAGCGTTAACTGTGTGCTTTGGAAATGGGATACGGAAGTACTATAGAATGACGAGATTCCCTTGAAGTTCTCTAAGGCTATAGCTACAGCAGTAAGGAAGATCTCAGTAGGCAGTTCAGTTGAAGAGAAATCTCTAAAAAGGGCAATTACAGAATATGTAAAGAAAAACATAGGTACACGGAAGGTAACTGCGAAGAAACCGCCACTGACAGAAGAACTGCTTCAATTGGTTAATGAAAGAAGAAAGCGCAAAAATGTTCAGAGAAATTGAGGAGTCAAGAAATCAAGTGACTAAGGAATGACAAAATAGGAAGCGCAAGGAAGCTAGGACTAAATGGCTGCATGGAAATTGTGAAGAAATCGACAAAGAAATTACTGGCGGAAGGACTAAGTCAGCATACATGATAGTCAAAACAACCTTCGGCGAAATGAAAAACAACGGTGATAACATTAAGAGTGCAACGGGCATTCCACTCTTACATGCGAAGGAGAGAATGGATAGGTTGAAAATGTACGTTGAAGGCCTCTATAAGGGGAATGATTTGTTTGATGTGACAGAAGAAGAAACAGGAGTAGATTTAGAAGAGACAGAGGGAATCAAGTATTAGAATCAGAATTTAAAAGAGCTTTGGAGGACTTAAGATCAAATAAGGAAGAAGGGATGGATAACCTTCCATCACAATCTCTAAGATCGTTGGTGTATGAGGCAACAGAACATTCTCGTTATTGTGTCGAATATATGAGTCTGGCGATATACTAACTGACTTTTGAAAAAATATCATACACACATTTCCAAAGACTGCAAGAGCTGACAAGTGAGAGAAATATCGCACGATGAGCTTAACAGCTTATGTGTCCGAGTTGCTAACAAGAATAATGTACAGAAGAGTGGAAAAGAAAATTTAGAGTGCGTTAGATGCCTATCAGTTTGGCTTTAGGAAATGTAAGGGCACCAGAGAGGTAACTGTGATGTTGTGGTTGATAATGGAAGGAAGACTAAAGAAAAATCAATAGGATTTCTAGACCTGGAAAAGGCGTTCGAGAATGTAAAATGGTGAAAGATGAAATTCTGAGAAAGACTAGGGTAAGCTACAGGGAGAGACGGATAATACACAATATCTACAGGACCCAAAACGGAACAATAAGAGTGGACGACCAAGAATCAAGTGCTCGGATTAAAAAGAGTGTAAGACAGGGATGTGGTCTTTCGACCCTGCTGTTCAATCTGTACATCGAAGAAGTAATGTTGGAATTAAAAGGAAGGATCAAGAGCGGGATTAAAATTCAAGGTGAAAGGATATCAATGAAATGATTCGCTGAAGACATTCCTATTCTGAATGAGAGTGATGAAGAATTATATGATTTGCTGAATGAAATGAACAGTCCAATGAGTCAGAAAATGTACTGAGTGTAAATCGAAGAAAGACAAGAGTAATGAGAAGTAGCAGAAATGAGAACAGCGAGAAACTTAACATCAGAATTTAAGGTCACGAAGTAGATGAAGTTAACGAATACTGTTACTTAGGCAGCAAAGTAACGAACAGTGGACGGAGCAACGAGGACATCAAAAGGAGACAAGTGTTCCTGACCAAAAGGATTCCATCAGTATCAAACACAGGCCTTAATTTGATGATGAAATTTTGAGAATGTACGTTGGAGCACAGCATTGTATGGTAGTGAAACAGGGACTGTGGGAAAACCAGAACAGAAGAGAATCGAAGCATTTGAGATGTGGTGTTAAAGACGAACGTTGTAAATTAAGTGGGCTGATATGTTAAGGAATGGGGAGGTTCTGCACAGAATTGGTGGGGGAAAGAATATGTGGAAAATATTGACAATGAGAAGGGAGAGGATGTCAGGACATTTGTTAGGACACCAGGGAGTGACTTCCATGGTATGAGAGGGCGCTATAGAGCGCATAAACTTTACAGGAAGACACAGATTGGAATACATACAGTAAGTAATTGAGGTCGTAGGTTGCAAGTGAAATGAAGAGGTTGGCTCAGGAGAGGAATTCGTGGCGGGCCGCATCAATTCAGTCAGAACAGTGTGTGAGGTAACAGGTGAGTTGTGGCGCCCTGGAAATATTCTAAGTTCGTAGTTCGCGTGGCCACACGGGGGCCTCTCGGTGGACCGCGGCCCGGCAACAACCATGTGGTATCGAAAATTAGCAGAGCCTGAGGCGTTGCCCCAGCTTATGGTCCAGCCGCGTGGCTGGAAATTCCATGGTGGCATTGTGTCGATGAAAGAGACACGCCGGGAGTGCCACAAATGGAGGGCTTTGTGAAACCTTAATGACAGACATTTCACAGTTCGTATAGAAATTAACAGTAGCCAGATGAATCATGATACCTCAAAAAGAAACATGTACATTACCATTATTTGCACGATGATTCTGATCGTGTAATCAGATTTTCAATTTTTTTATTAGTTTAAAGTTAAGTTCAAAAATGGCTCTGAGCACTATGGGATTTAACATCTCAGGCCATGAGTCCCCTAGAACTTAGAACTACGTAAACCTAACTAACCTAAGGACATCATACACATCCATGCCCGAGGCAGGATTCGAACCTGCGACCGTAGCGGTAGCGCGGATCCAGACTGTAGCACCTAGAACCACTTGGCCACCACGGCCGGCTTAAAGTTAAGTGTCTGACTATTAATTATACAAGTAACACCCAGCAACGAATTTCCAAAATCTAAACGATTCATCCGATTGTGTCAATCGACGTGCCTTTAGAAAGCTATTAGTGTAAATCTAAATTGATTTAAAGTACAGGCATGTAACTAGAAAAGTAAATGAGTTATTGGAGGTCAAAGTGGCCGATTACTATCGATCGCGTCAGGCCATAAGTACTCCAAAGTTGCACGAAAAAACGGTAGCAGCAGGCGTATAAATATATTTATTCATCTATGTCTTTGTTGATATCCGATATATACTATCATGAAAAAATTGGTCAAATATTTTCTGTGTTTTAGAAAGCACAGAGACCTTAGGCTACTGGCCTACTTTCTCTGGCAATTCCTTTGATGTATCTTTATTTAACTTGTTTATGTATTTAATAATGCATGTTGGACCTTGTTTATTGACCAGCCGTAGGAATATTTATTTAATTTCAAGTTATTTGTAAACCCAGTATTTCGAATATGTTTCATTATGTTTGTGAATGTCCTTGGCTTGAAGACATTTCACATCATTTAATGAATGGTTATATGATAGCGGAACAAACACTGGTAGCAGTTACTTCTGTAAAATATCTGGGAGTATGCGTGCGGAACGATTTGAAGTGGAATGATCCTGAAAAATTAATTGTTGGCAAGGCGGGTAACAGGTTGAGATCCATTGGAAGAGTCCTTAGAAAATGTAGTCCATCAACAAAGGAGGTGGCTTACAAAACACTCGTTCGAACTATACTCGAGTATTGCTCATCAGTGTGGGATCCATACCAGGTCGAGTTGACAGAGGAGATAGAGAAGATCCAAAGAAGAGCGGCACGTTTCGTGACAAGGTTATTTGGTAAGCGAGATAGCGTCACGGAGATGTTTAGCAAACTCAAGTGGCAGACTCTGCAAGAGAGGCGCTCTGCATCGCAGTGTAGCTTGCTGTCCAGGTTTAGAGAAGGTGCGTTTCTGGATGAGGTGTCGAATATATTGCTTCCCCCTACTTTTACCTCCCGAGGAGATCATGAATGTAAAATTAGAGAGATTCGAGCGGCTTTCCGGCAGTCGTTCTTCCCGCGAACCATACGCGCCTGGAACAGGAAAGGGAGGTAATGACAGTGGCAAGTAAAGTGCCCTCCGCCACACACCGTTGGTTGGCTTGCGGAGTATAAATGTAGACGTAGATGTAGATGTAGACATGGAGGGACCGCTCTAGCCAATGACAGTGCTCGTGAATGGGGAACCGGATGGAAGTGGGAGGACAGTACGGGACAGGACACATAGAGGGCTGGACGCGACGGCGCGAATGACGCACAGTCAGCGGAAAGACTTCGACAGTGGAGCTGTTGGTGCGTGGTCGCGGAGGACATACATATTTCGAAATGCCGACCTGTGCTCTTATGTTTTTTCCGTAGCTTCTGCAGTGAAGACGTAGTATGCGTTTCGAAGTGAATATCGCGCGAGCTATTTCTTGTTCATAGCTAATTACGTGAAGTAGGAATCTATTCAACTTATATTTTATTTAATTGCTGGACCGTCGACACCAATAAGTGTTTTGCAGAAATATGCCGCATTCTCAAAAGTACTTCTACTATTGCACCCATAATTTAAAGTCTTTAAGGTAGTACCTGCAGATTTCATTTAATTGCAACCCTTCATTTATAACTTTATATATTACATTCATAATTCACAATAGCCGAGTGATAGGAACTCTCGACCATTTGATTCATTTGTGTGTTCATATTGTATACTGTAGACTCAGCAGTATTTGGCTTGTAATGCGGCAACTATGCATCCCAGTCCCTAGACAACGAAACCAGCTAAAATTTTTAATATTGCAACTCTGAGTCGGACGGTACGTAGTTGAGGGCCACCACACCATCATTTTATTTTATTTTTTAAAGCCCACAAGTGACGACTTGGAAAAAAGGAAGTCAGTACTATGACATTTTTTATTTGCAAATAGACCTAGATATGTGCACTAACAACTCCATACGTTTGCAATAAACTTGTTAATGACCATGGATAGGAAATAAGTTTATAGCACTAGTAATTAACATCCAAGCAAAAAGTGTTTGAATATCTCTGCGTTTTGGCGTACTATATGTACGATGTGCTTTCATTCGGATACTTGATTCTGGAATTTGGGTAGAGGAGAGAGGCGTACTAGCGTAGTCCGAGTAGTTACTGAGAGCGATTGTGCCAGTGTCGCGCGTTGGTTAAGGGGTCTGCCTAGTGAGCAGAAGTTCCAGGCCCGATTATTGCCTAGGTACTAATTTTCATAGATGTTTGAGACTTGAAAGGCCTCTAGAACCATACAACTTCATTTGATGGCATCTGAGAACTTGCGATGGCAGAGTGCGTAGCCACGTAGAAATCGAAGATTGCCCTTGCAGAATGTACTGCCACCAGCAAAGCTCGCCATTGTCAGCTGAATGAGAATGCCACGGGGGCGCCACCTTTTGTACGGGCAGTCATTGTCCTTTCACCAACGTTAATGATGCAGAGAGGTCTGGACGTGCTTTGGAGTCACCGCCTTTCCTTTGTCGAATCCTTCTCTCGTTCTGGGAACTCTGGTATCTTAAAACGTGGTGCAAAAATCGACAGTAGGTGAATGTACAAACAAGTGGTAGAGCCAAAGGTGACGCGGTTAATCAAAATTAGAAAGTTCTCAGACAACAGAAATTATTGTGTACTGATGATTTCTTTTCTCCAAACAGCAGAAAATGCAGTGAGATAAGACAAGTCACTGGAATATATCGTTACTGAGATTCACAAGATGCTACATGGTCGCAAACTGAACAGTGGCCCGAATACGGAATAGATTTCTTTTAGTTCATGTCTATTGTCAAAATCTTTTTATCATCAGACTACCGGTTTCGGTCTATAATGACCATCTTCTGATCTATTTTATAAAAACATGTACTAATATACTGAAAATATTACGTCTTGGCTGAATTCAGCGGCGCCATAAGTAACATGCCAAAAATTCTTAAGATTTGTTTTATAAAGCTCTTCCAGTCTTCACTTAAATCAGAAATGACGATAGACTGATAACTGGTACGAAATTCGTAAACGCATCGGATGTGACGTCGGTTGTCCATGCAATTAAACGTGAGATCGAAGAGATTTGGAAGAAATGTAACAGATTACTATACATTGATAAAGTTTTAGCAAAACTAAGTAAAATTCACAAATTAATGCAGTGAAATGACCCTTTCTACATCAAAAATAAATTATGGGGGTCTGCTACTTATCCAAACAACTAATTAATTTTTCAAAACATAGTTTTGCTTCTCTCCATGATTGTGCAGAACGGTTCGGTCATTCAAAAGTACTCACTTGGGAACCACATTCTAAACTTTTGGAGCTTTCAACCATACTTACTGTTCATTCACCCTCAGTCATAGGCATGGCGTCGGCAATAGGCTAAGAGCTGATTTCAATCCCGTCTCCATTATGTGTTTGGCAATTCTGATATGTTATGCAATCTCTCCCTGGAGTTTATGCCAGCTTACGTGGGAGCTGCTTGTCACTGAATGAGGTTCTCAGTGGTACCTAGGGTTCCGCATACACAACTTTACAACCGAAACGAGAAACAATTTCGATGGGTTGCTGATACTTTCCTCACTTTTCCTAGAAAGGAAAAAGATGGAGTTAGAAATTTCTCATTTATTCAATACTATTTCCACTAGGAACATACACTTGGTACATCGTTGTTGCAGTTTTTCCGGTCCGCACGAATAAAAGTCCTGCTGTCATTCGCGAAACCAGCTGTCCACAGGCTCTTTGATATCTTTGATATTCTGAGAACCATTACCGTTCAGCTGTCTCTTCAAGCTCGAAACAATTGTCCGATGGGAATAGGACTGGCAAGCAAGAAGGAGGGATGACTAGACGAAAGCCCAGGATCGTCGATTAGGTAGCCGCAAAGTTGGATGTGGTGGCAGGTGCGTTGTCGTGCAATAAAAGAATCCCTTTGGTCAAATTTCCTCGCCTTTTACACATAATTGTGCCCTTCAGCTGGTCCAGGAATGAAGCATAGTATTGTCCGGTTATAGTAGATCCCTTAGGTAAACAGTCCACCAACACAATGTTGTCTTTGTCCCAGAAAACGGACTCCCTCAGTTACATGGCCGATTTCTGGGTGTGAAATATCTTCGGCAGTGGGAACCAACTATGGCGCCATTATTTTCACTGTTCCTTACTGTCAGTGTCATAAACGTCATCTCAAGTTTCATTCTAAGTCACTAATCTCGCCAGAAAGGTCACTGGAGCTTCAACATGGCGCTCAGTCCGCTGATAACAGTTCAAACATTTTGCACCCATTTCGCTGAAAGCTTGCATAATTCAAGAATTGTGGTGATAATGAAACCAATAAGCTGTTTGGAGATGTCCGATATCTCAGCTGTCTTTTTGGCGGATATTAGTTGGTCCTGAACAAACAGTTCTTGGACAACACAGAATGTTGGTGTCTGTTCCGGTTTCAGGGTGACCACTGCGTAGTCGCCTCCCAACAGTGAAAGGATCAGTCTTGAGATATCCAAGTTTTCACAATGCAGTAGGAAGTACACTTCTCTCCTAGTATTTGTGAATGTTATTTAAGGACTTTCCTTGGAGAAACAAAATCTTCATGACGGCCCTTAACTCTAGCGGGAGACTTGCTTCCGACTGTGCCATCTCGACTAATGCCTGTAACGGAACAAACTGTACGAAACTCAAGAAGGCATACAGTGCTACACTGGCTACATTACAGAAGACGATTAAACAATTTTCTCCATGCCTACTTCTGTTCCATAGGAAGCAGCTTTCACTGAAATCATCGAGTAATTGACCACCAGCTATATAGCACATTCTGAAGCATTGTACTTTTAATCGTAGACGTGTTCCGTCCGTTATGTTGACAAGGCCTCTCTACGTGTCAACTGATTTACAAATAACAGACATAGCTATATTCTGACCTTCTGCGTGTGTAATATTTACGTAAGACATACACAAACGCACGTGCACACACGCACACACACACACACACACACACACACACACACACACACTCACACACACACACACACACTCTCGGGCACGTGCAATTAATTAACGTTTCTCTGTTAAGAAGAAGGATCTGTTAAGAAAATGGTATTACAATTTAGATTTTACTTTTAAAAATTTTTGTATCTGGTGGACCCTATATATTTATAGGAAAACTACAGCCGCGAATAACGGCGACGCTTTTATTTCTATAGTCTATTCGGCCATGAAAGATCCGTGCCAGTTTCGGCGGAATCCACGTGTCTGCTTCGCGCTTACGAAAACTGGTCGCGTAATGTGATGTTGTTTAGCTTTCTATGAATAAGCCTCAGTTTTGCCTCATCTGTATGCACGTATAGTTTTCAGTCGTCACTGGCGGCCAGGTTTTCCACTCATGGTTACCGATCTTCGCTCACACATAAGCAGTAAGTAATTTAGGAAGAGTGAAGTTGTTTTCTGTCATCATTAATTACCAATAAACGCACCAGCGGTACCAATACGCATTACAGGTGTAGATATACGCAGTTCTTCAATCAGTTATTCACAAGTCATCCGATGACGTCTCTCACGTACTGACCCTGTTTTCCAGTGCAATTGAGATATGTTAATAATGGAAAACTAAATGTTATGTGTTAAATACGACTGCTTCTGAACATTATTCCATAATACATTGATGAATCGGAGGGCTTCAAGTTAGCTAACTTGCGACGGTACGACTACAAACCACACAGCTAACTAAAGCAGCTGAACTCAAGGCTGGTAACAGGTGGTCAAATTCGATTTGATATCAGCAAGCATGTCACGAAGTTATGAACATTCTGCCACGCATATTACGTTTTTTCTTTGCTCTACTGTAGCTGACGCTGTAGTGTAGATTGTATATAATTATAAGACTGATATTTTCTTCGAGTTTAATTAATACAAATGTTCGAGAAAGCCAATAAAGACTTTTCCTCATCTTCTTGCGGTCGTCATATAACTCTTGATACTTAAGAGCCTGAAACTTTAAAATTCTTCTGCAAATATTTAGAAAAGATTTTAGTCGCTGAGTACACCATCGCATGCGCTCCTGTCTGTGATGCCGCGCAAGGGCAACCGCAGCCACGGTCTCCGAGCTGATAGTTCATGCTGCTGCAAACGTCGTCGAACTGTTCGTGCAGATGGTTGTTGTCTTGCAAACGTCCCCATCTGTTGACTCAGGGATCCAGACGTGGCTACACGATCCGTTACAGCCATGCGGATAAGATGCCTGTCGTCTCGACTGCTAGTGATACGAGGCCGTTGGGATCCAGCACGGCGTTCCGTATTACCCTCCTGAACCCACTGATTCCATATTCTGCTAACAGTCATTGGATCTCGACCAACGCGAGCAGCAATGTCGCGATACGATAAACCGCAATCGCGATAGGCTACAATCCGACCTTTATCAAAGTCGGAAACGTGATGGTCCGCATTTCTCCTCCTTACACGAGGCATCACAACAACGTTTCACCAGGCAACGCTGGTCAACTGCTGTGTATGAGAAATCGGTTGGAAACTTTCCTCATGTCAGCACATTGTAGGTGCCGCCACCGGCGCCTACCTTGTGTGAATGATCTGAAAAGCTAATCATTTGCATATCACAGCACTTTCTTACTGTCGGTTAAATTTCGCGTCTGTAGCACGTCGTCTTCGTGGTGTAGCAATTTTAATGGCCAGTTGTGTAGTTTCACTCGGCGAAGAAATATTCTTCATGTACGCCACGTCCAGCTGAAACCATTTTTTTAAACTTGCTGTTCGTTGTGCCCAATTGATGAGCGCTTTTCAACTTATTCAGCACTCTCTTTCGTCATTCCCTCCCAGCACATCTTCACATAAGGGCGTAAACTGTCTCAACCATCAGCTTAACAGCTCTTGCATCCCAACTGCTGACAGTAATGGTATACAGAAGAATGGAAATCAAAACTGAACATTTGTTAGATGGCGAGCAGTTTGGCTTTCGGGTGGGTAGAGATGTTGCGATTCATAACAGAAGTAAGACTTATGAAAATTCAAAACACATTCATAGGATTTTTCGATCTAGAAAAGGCATTAGACAACGCAAAATGGTGTAAGGTTGCGAAGTTTTGAGAAAAAGCCATAGAGGAAGACGGATAATATATAATATGTAAAAGGACTAAGCGGGAATAATGAAAGTGAAAGGCCAAGAACAAAGCGCTCAGATAAGAAGTGTGTAAGGCAGAGATGTAGTTTATCATTCCTCCTGCTCGACGTCTGCAGCGAAGAATAAGTGACAGCTATTATAAAAATATTCAAAAGCGGGACTAAAATTCGCTAGGAAAGAATATCAATGGTAAGATCCTCTGATGACATTTGCATCATCAGTGAAAATGAAAAAGAATTACAGGATATGTTGAATAGAACGATTACAGAATACAGGCCGAGAGTAAACCGTAGAAAGCCGAAAGTAATGCGAAGTAGCAGAAATGAGATTAGCCATAAATTCAACACCAAAACTGGAGACCACGAAAGTAAACGAAATTTAGGAATTCTGATATCCTGAAAGTAACATAATACATGACGAATAAAACAAGGATATAAAAAGCAGACTAGCAGAGTGAAAGATGGCATTCAGTGCCAACATTAGTTTACTGCTTTCATGGTTTACCAGTAGCGCTCTCGGTCGGCTGAAAAGATGTGGAATTTGTTGTGGACAATCGCGGAATATTCCCGCTTCAGCCCCTTTTGTTTCATGAAGTTTCGATACGTCGTCGCGCTATACACAGCCTTCAAAATGGTGTGTGGAACGGAGATGCGTTCCAAGCAGAGAGTCATAGTTTAGTTTCTTGTGGCGGAAGATCTGAGTATCGCAGACATTCATAGGCGCTTGCGGAATGTCTACAAAGGTCTGGCAGTGAACAGAAGTCGGGTGAGTCGTTAGGCGAGGGTCTGACATCATCGCAAAGAGGTCGCGCAGAACTGTGTGATCTCCCGCATGCCTGCCGGTCGCACATAGCTGAGACTCCTGCAATTTTGGAACGTGAGGACACTCTCGTCCGAGTTGATCGACGGATCACGATCAGACACCGCGCTGCACACGTGGACGTCTCTGTTGTGCCGACACAGTCCACCAGTTGTAGTTCTCATAAGCGTGTGTCCGCCGGTTTCCTCGTTGCCCAACTGGAGACATAGAACATACGAGGTGCATTCAAGTTCTAAGGCCTCCGATGTTTTTTCTCCGGACTGGAAAGAGATAGAAACATGCGCATTGTTTTAAAATGAGGCCGCGTTCATTGTCAATACGTCCCAGAGATGGCAGCACCGTACGGCAGATGGAATTTTACCGCCAGCGGCGAGAATGAGAACTGTTTTAAATACTTAAAATGGCGACGTTCTCCTTACTTGAACAGCGTGCGATCATTCGTTATCTGAATTTGCGTGGTGTGAAACCAATTGAAATTCATCGACAGTTGAAGGAGACATGTGGTGATGGAGTTATGGATGTGTCGAAAGTGCGTTCGTGGGTGCGACAGTTTAATGAAGGCAGAACATCATGTGACAACAAATCGAAACAACCTCGTGCTGGCACAAGCCGGTCTGACGACATGATCGAGAAAGTGGAGGGAATTGTTATGGGGGATCGCCGAATGACTGTTGAACAGATCGCCTCCAGAGTTGGCATTTCTGTGGGTTCTGTGCACACAGTCCTGCATGACGACCTTAAAATGCGAAAAGTGTCATCCAGGTGGGTGCCACGAATGCTGACGGACGACCACATGGTTGCCCGTGTGGCATGTTGCCAAGCAATGTTGACGCGCAACGACAGCATGAATGGGACTTTCTTTTCGTCGGTTGTGACAATGGATGAGACGTGGATTTTCAGTCCAGAAACAAAGCGCCAGTCAGCTCAATGGTAGCACACAGATTCACCGCCACCAAAAAAATTTCGGGTAACCGCCAGTGCTGAAAATATGTTGGCGTCCATGTTCTGGGACAGCGAGGGCGTAATCCTTACCCATTGCGTTCCAAAGGGCACTACGGTAACAGGTGCATCCTACGAAAATGTTTTGAAGAACAAATTCCTTCCTGCACTGCAACAAAAACGTCCGGGAAGGGCTGCGAGTGTGCTGTTTCACCAAGACAACGCACCCGCACATCGAGCTAACGTTACGCAACAGTTTCTTCGTGATAACAACTTGGAAGTGATTCCCCATGCTCCCTACTCACCTGACCTGGCTCCTAGTGACTTTTGGCTTTTTCCAACAATGAAAGACACTCTCCGTGGCCGTACATTCACCAGCCGTGCTGGTATTGCCTCAGCGATTTTCCAGTGGTCAAAACAGACTCCTAAAGAAGCCTTCACCGCTGCCATGGAATCATGGCGTTAGCGTTGTGAAAAATGTGTACGTCTGCAGGGCGATTACGTCGAGAAGTAACGCCAGTTTCATAGATTTCGGGTGAGTAGTTAATTAGAAAAAAAATCGGAGGCCTTAGAACTTGAATGCACCTCGTGGAACTCCTTGTGCTTTACGAAGCTGATCGGGACAATTTTTTGTTGAACATTGTCAGAGGCGCTGAAACGTGGGTTTATAACTTTGAACCGGAAACTAAATGGCAATTCATGGAATAGTCCCAACCACCTCTCCTGGGAAGAATCAGTTCAAAGCCGCACCCTCAGACGGCAAAGTCAAGGGAGACAGTCTTCTGAGGCTCAGAAGCAATTGTTTTGTTTGATGTCCTTCCTCATGGCACAATGATCAACTCTGAAATGTGTTGTAATACTCTCAGGAAATTGAAGAAACGCCAAAAAATGTAAAAGAACCACTCTTTGTCCATGACAACGGAACGCCTCACGCAAGTCTGCGCACACGAGAGGAAAATCTTCATCCAACCTACAGCCCGGGTCTCACATCGTCCAATTTCCATAACTTGGGCCTAACAATGGATGCACTCCTCTGGAAGCTGTACGTGGATGATAGGGTGGTTACTGATGCAAGAAGACGTTGTTTCCGACGTCGACCACTAGAGTGGTACTATGCGTGCATACAAGCCCTTCCTGTCAGATGGCGTGAGACTGTCACACTGAACGGAGTCAATGTTGAAAAACAACGTTTTGCATTCAGAAAATTGGGGAATAAAATTGTGTACAGAAATCCTACATAATGCCAACCTGCTTCTATAAGAAAGTAGTAACGCTAGAGGACAATACCTATTTGCTGAATGACCTACAGAAGACTGAATTAATCTTGAAAGCAAATGAAATTAACATATTGCGCATAGACAGGGAAATAAATCCACTAGTGTGTAACTACGCTATTGATGACGAACTGCTGGAAACAGTATCTAGCGTAAGATATCTGCGAATAACTATCTACAGCGATCTTCAATGGAACGACCACATAAAAGAAATAGAAGACTCCAGATTGAGATTCATAAGAAGAATCGTAAGAAAATGTAAAATACCTGTGAAAGAAGTGGCTTGCAAGGCCTTTGTTCGACCGATTCTTGAGTACTGTTCATCACTCTGGGATATTTACCAGGCAGGAATGATAGAAGAGGTGGAGAAGATACGACGAAGAGAGGCACGTTTTGTGACAGGATTTTTAGTCAGTGCGAGAGTATTACAGAGATGAGCAACAAACTCCAGTGGCAGAAGCTACAAGAGAGTCGTTGTGGATGAAGAGGTTTACTACTGAAATTAAGAGAGAATACTTTCCGGAAGGAGTCGGACAATGTACTCCTTCCTCCCACATACCTCTCACAAAATGATCACGATGACAAAATTCAAGAAATTAGAGGGTCATTCTTCCCACGTGCCATTCACTGATGGAACAGGGAGAGGGGTATCAGGTAGTAGTACCCGAAGTACTCTCCGCCATACGCCATAAGGATATAACATTTAATAGTGAGAGGACGATAAAAAATTTATAAAAATCCAGATTGGCAATAAAAATAGTCTGGGCACCATGCAAATTACTGTGCGAAATGGTATAGGGTGATACTTCCTTACCAGTTTGATGGCAAAGCGACTTAGTTTTGGGAAGAGTAGAAGCGGCCCTCACAAGCAACTAAGATGGATTAACAGGTTGGTGGAAAGGAAACTAGCATCTTCTCAGTACTATCCACTTCATCCCGTTTTAGATGCAGGCAGATTTTAAAACAAGGGTGAGTAACTACATGATCCACCAACCAGCAATTTTTACGAAATTAATGGATCATGTTTTTGTCATCGTTCGCCTGTGTAATGTAGACAGTATTCACTGAATCATACATTTTAAATAGGAGCAATGATTACAGCTAGGACCTTTCAAAATTGTGAGCATATTTTTAGTTGTTAACATCATTATTTTAAGTTTCACAAAGTCGATATACTCGATGTTAGTCTTTACCACGTAGGTCTCATTTGATGATGCGTTTAAATTCCGCAACACCTTTCGTGTATCAATACAACAAGATTTTACCAGCAGTCAGCGGATCTCTTCTTAACATCAAGTCAAATGACTGTTGATTTGTAGCACAGTTTTATGTTCTTCTGTGCAATCTGAATTTTATCGTTTGTGTTTGTCAGCAAATTTGAGTTTATGAATCAGACTTCTAAATTTCATTCTATCATAAATGATTTTCTCACGAATACCAACTTCTTCTTTAAAAATTTCTTTTAGGCTTTTACTGCAGTTTTACATTCATGAAGTTGTTTTTACGAGTATAATTACCTTTGTGAGAATTTTGCCACCCATTTTCTATAGGTTCAAATGGTTCAAATGGCTCTGAGCACTATGGGACTTAACATCGATGGTCATCAGTCCCCTAGAACTTAGAACTACTTAAACCTAACTAACCTAAGGACAGCACACAACACCCAGCCATCACGAGGCAGAGAAAATCCCTGACCCCGCCGGGAATCTAACCCGGGACCTTGGGCGTGGGAAGCGAGAACGCTACCGCACGACCACGAGATGCGGGCTTTCTATAGGTGACAAATAAAAACTGTAATCGGCGATTGATGATGGTGCCTCTAATTTTTTCTTTAATTTGGGTATCCTCCTGTTATTTTTCTTTAATCTTGATTCTGTTTCACCTTTAGGTCCTAGTAGTTTTCGGAAATGGTAACATTTGTTGTGGTTACATTCACAGTGACGGTTCTTTGGAATTGGATAGCACTTCCTTATTGTATTGTATTGAATGTGAACTGGGGACCTAAAAACGACGGAGAGGCTCCGTCCCCGTCGCAGCCGCAGTGGTCCACAACTCCACGACGGCTACCGCAGTCCGCTTCACCCCTCCGCCGCCCCACACCGAACCCAGGTTTATTGTGCGGTTCGGCCCCCGGTGAACCCCCCAGGGGACGTCTCACACCAAACGAGTGTAACCCGTATGTTAGTGTGGTAGAGTAATGGTAGTGGTGTACGCATACGTGGAGAACTTGTTTGCGAAACAATGGCCGACATAGTGTAACTGAGGCGGAATAAGGGGAACCAGCCCGAATTCGCCGAGGCAGATGGAAAACCGCCTAAAAACCATTCACAGACTGGCCGGTTCACCGGACCTCGACAAATCCGCCGGCGGATTCGTGCCGGGGACCAGGCGCTCCTTCCCGCCCGGAAAGCCGTGCGTTAGACCGCACAGCCAACCAGGCGGTCGCACTTCCTTATTACTTCTGTAAGTTTGTAACTGAATATGATTTTCGTCTCTATACTCAGTATCTTATAGTTGCAGAATATTAATGTTTAGTTTGTCAAATAGGTCCGTCAGTTGTTTTAATTTGCAAATTTTGATTATAGTTCTGATGCATGAAGTTCACATTAAGTGTGTAAATTCTAGTGGAGTGGGCGTGGAAACCTCTATGTCATGCCCGCGTGATAGTCTTGGTTTCCAAGGTTCCAATATCCGAGATATCACAATAGTTTTTCTAGGGCCCTTGGAAACTGTTGTATTTGAAGATGTTTCCATCGTAAGATTAGTATTACGAGACAGATTTTAGTGTTACAACTAAGAAAATGAACTTTAGAGGGTCCCTCAAGGTATTCTCTGGCTTTTACCTCACAACTTTTTTATACGTCAACACTAGTTCTTTTTCTGGGCTTCGAATCGACAACAGCAGCTACTGAGCTACTCAAACCACCCAGAAGCTACTGCAGGCTTAGATGTGAATCAGGGATGATTACAATCCGTGGAGCTACTAAATAAACTGCAGGGATGTGGATTGCTGTTTCACCCGTTGTTACAGATTGCTCCAGGTGTTTTCTAAAAGACTAAGACTGTGTTATTTTGCAGGCCATGGACGCGGTAGTGTACGTGAGTGACTTTCAACCCAGTAACATGTGTGTGCTGCTCTGTGAACAGGGCCGCTGTCAAACAGGGCCGCTGTCACCCTGGAAGACGGGAATGTCCATAGAATCCTCGTCATGAAGGTCTGGAAGAAATGACAAACACTTTGTCGCGACGATTATTAAAGCAAGCATCGTAGATCATGTTCACGGTAACCTAAATCAATGCGGTGGTACTAAAACCGCCTGATAAGTATCGCAGACATTAAGTTTTGTGTGCTGCTGTGAGCAACGGCATTTTGCAACGTGTGCGACTCCAAAAATCGATTGCATGCTGTTCCCTTCGCGAAGTTCGCTCGGAAATTGATCGAGCTGGCTGCAGAGTACTTGGCCATCAGGATTAAAATGGTAGACCGATTGCTTGAGCTTGAGTCACACATTTTATATACAATATTTATTGAAAATTTTCTTAAATTTAACATTAACTCACTTCAACATACCATAGCCAACTCCATGAACTCAAGAGCCCAAAGGAATATGAATTTAAGACTAGAAATCTTAAAAAGACACTTCAATTCCCCTTCAATTCCCCTTCCACTTGCACAAACCACTGGGTTGCTACAAAAGTCCGTAGCCTTTTTCCATAACTTTAATAAAAAAAACAGAAACACATAACAGAGACTGTTGTCATCAATAATATACCCTCCTTCACCTTTTAAAACAGTCTGCCAAAGCTAGGATGACTTTTCGATCCCACGACTGTAGAAATCACGTGGGTTTGAGGTAAAGAAGTAGTCGAGTCATGTTCGAAGTGCATTTTCATCCAGGAAAGAAGTTCCTTGAGGGTTGTTCGATGGAAAGCGGAGATGGGTGACAATCTGAAGGTGCAGTATCAGGTGAATGCGGTGGACGCAAAATGACTTCCCAACCCAACTCCTATATAGTGTTTCAGTCTGCCGGAATGAGGGCATGCGTTATCGCGGAGTAGCATCACTTCACGCAGTCTTCCTGCTCGTTGTTCTTGGCCGTCGTTGTTCTACCGGACTCATAACATCATCTCTCGTGGATGCGGGCAGATGTTTTTATTGGGGGTCGCTGCTTTGTTTGGGGCACAACCATTCCTTTTGTTTCCTTATTTTAGCGTAAAGACAACATTTCTCTTCATCAGCAACGATGCAGGAGGAGGATGGGCGGTGTCGTTTACGAACCAATTGATGGCGAGCAGGGGGAGATACACATAAAACGATCCACTGAGTTTGGTGCTTTTGGCTTAGAGCATGTGGCACCGGTTTTTGAACCTTTCCCATTGCTATCAAATGTCGCACTATGACGGAATGATCACAGTTCATTACATTTGCTGGTTATGGAATAAAATGACATCGATCAATGTGGACTATTGCGTTTAAACCAGCTTCATCAAACCTCGAAGGTCTTCCTGAACGTGGTGAAACACTAACCTCAAAACGAGCTTCCTTAAAATGAGAAAAACAGTTTCTTCCTGTTCTCGGTCCAGTGCCAATATCCCCATATGAGGCACAAATGTTTCCGTCTGCCCCCGCTGCTGTCACCCCTTTCCTGAACTCAAACAGGAGAATATGTCGGATGTGTTCCGATTTCTTCACTTGGCACTGCTTTTTTTTTTCTTTTTCTAATGCCCACAGCTTCACTCACTGTTTCCTAATGACAAAATTACAATATTTCACTCAAATAGCAAATTTTTTATACCCTTATGACTGGTTTGATGCTGCTCGCGACGAATTTATCTGTGCAAAACTTTTCAGCTCAGATTAGCGCTTGTAACCCAGATCACCAATAATTTTAGGATGTATTCCAATTGGTGTCTTCCCCTGCAGAACAGTTTTTGCTCTCTACAGCTCCCTCTTGTACCATGGAACTCAATTTCTGATGTCTTAACAGATGTATTATCATAGTGTACCTTCTCTTTCTCAGCGTTTTGCATATATTCCTTTCCTATCCGATTTTGTGCGGAACATCCTCATTCCTTACCTTATCAATCTATCTAATTTTCAACATTAGTTTGTAGCACCACATCTAAAATGCTTCGGTTCTCTCCTTTTGCGATTTCCCCAAAGTAGCGTATATCCTCAAAAATTTCTTCCTCAAATCAAGGCCTGTGTTTGATACTATTACGTTTCTCTTGACCAGGAATGTCCTTTTTGCCAGTGCTAGTCAGTTTGTGATGTCCTCCTTGCTCTGTCCGTCAGCGTTTATTTTGTTGCCTAGGTAGCAGAATTCAAATTCCATCTACTTCGTGACCACCGATACTGGTATTAAATCTCTAGCTACTCTCATTTTTACTACTTCTCATTAATTTCGTCTTTCTTCGATTTACTTTCAACCCACATTCTTTACATGTTAGGCTGTTCATTCCATTCAAAAGATCCTGTAATCCTTATTTTTCACAGGGATGGCATCTTCATTAGCGACTCTTAACATTTATATAGTTTCACCTTGAATTGTAATACCACTTTCGAAGCTTTCTTTTATTTCCAGCACTACTTCTTCGACGTATAGATACGATGTATACATTCGAAGTGGAAGACTACATCTTTGCCTCACACTGTTTTTAATGCGAGCACTTCGTTCTTGCTCTTTCAATCTTACTCCCTCTTGGCTCTTGAGCATGTTGGATATTACCCATCTCTCCCTATAGCTTACTCCTATTTTCTTCAGAGTTTCGAACATCTTGCACCATATGACATTGTCGAACGCTTTTTCCAGATCGAAAAATCCTATGAACCAGTCTTAATTTTTCTCTAGTCTTGTCCCCATTATCAGACTTAACGCCAGAACTTCCTCTTTTGAGGCCAAACTGATCGTCATCTAACATATTCTCAGTTTTCTTTACCATTCTTCTGTATATTACTTTTGTCAAAAAAAAAATGGTTCAAATGGCTCTGAGCACTATGGGACTCAACTGCTGTGGCCATAAGTCCCCTAGAACTTAGAACTACTTAAACCTAACTAACCTAAGGACAGCACACAACACCCAGCCATCACGAGGCAGAGAAAATCCCTGTCCCCGCCGGGAATCGAACCCGGGAACCCGAGCGTGGGAAGCGAGAACGCTACCGCACGACCACGAGATGCGGGCTTTACTTTTGTCAGCAGCTTAGATGTGTGAGCTGTTAAACTGTTTGTGCTGTAATTCTAGTCTTTGGAAGTGTGTGGACGATATTTTTACGAAAGTTAGATGAGATATCGCCAGACGCATTCATTCTACTCACCAACGTGAGCAGTAGTTGCGCTGTCACTTCTAACAATGATTTTAGAAAATCTAATGGAATGTTATCTATCCCTTCTGCCTTATTTGATCTCAACTCTTTCAAAGCTCCTTCGAATTCTAATTCTAATACTGCTCCCTCTATCTCTTCTATATCGACTCCTACTTGTTCTTCTATTCTCATCAGACTTCTCCCTGACCCCCCCTCCCCCTCCCACGTAGAGTCTTTCAGTCTATTCTTTCCACGTATGAGCAGTCTCATCTGCATTCAACAGTGGAATTTCCTTTGCACTCTTAAAGTTACGAGCCTTGCTTTTAATTTCACCGAAGGTCGTTTTGACTTTTCTATATGGTGAATCAGTCATCTTGACAGTTATCCCTTTTTCGATATCCTCACGTTATTCATGCAGCCGTTTCGCTTTAGCTTATATGCACTTCCTATTTATTTCATCCCTCAGCGACATATGTCTCTGTATTCCTGAATTTTCCTTAAACATTTTTGAACTTTCTCCTTTGATCGGTAGTCGAAGTATTTCTTCTGTTACTTCGCAGTGACCTTCTTAGTACCTAAGTTTTCTTTTCAACGTCTGTAACTGCCCTGTTTAGAGATTTCCATTTCTCTTAAACTGAATTCCATACCTAACTATTCCTTATCACAGTATCCACAGCCTTAGAGAAATTAAAGTTTGTGTCTCCATTCCCTAGCGGTTTCGTATTCCACTTCTTTTCGTGTTGATTCGTCCTGGCTAGTCACTTAAACTTCAGCCTACTCTTCACCACTACTAAATCGGGTTGTGAATCTGTATTTATGCTGGGTACACCTTACAATGGACCCATAGCAACTGGAAAAACATCATGCAAAACGAAAACGCTACCAACTTCTGCAGCAATCTAATATAACAAGGAAGTAACAGGAGGCTGCAACGAGCTGGTGCAGAGAGAAAGAAAGCAAACTAGCATCCCGGTTCCATCCGTCATATTCCTGGCATCACACTGCAATAGATTTTGCTCACAGCGCGTTGAATGCAGGACACATTCCCTTCATAAAAAAATGGTTCAAATGGCTCTGAGCACTATGGGACTTAACAGCTGTGGTCATCAGTCCCCTAGAACTTAGAACTACTTAAACCTAACTAACCTAAGGACATCACAAACATCCATGCCCGAGGCAGGATTCGAACCTGCGACCGTAGCAGTTGCGCGGCTCCGGACTGCGCGCCTAGAACCGCGAGACAACGGCGGCCGGCTTGTGTTCATCAACACACTATTTGAAATATTTGTATGCTAAGACGGACTTATTGCACCGCCCATCATCTAAATCCGACGTTACGTTAACTAGGCACTGCCGATCACCAAAGGTCATTGTGAAGTAAGCTGTCAGTTGAGGACATGACAGCCAACTGGTTCACTCTACTAAGAATCAGAGCGAACCCATATGGTGACTTCTTATCGCCATCTGAGAAAAATCGCTTTGAAGCGCGGGTTGAAGGCGCTAAAAACCAGATTTATTCCCCACCCGATCGGTCATTGTGTGGTGGAGTCCGCACACTTTGGAAGTTCATGATGCTACTACAAGACGTTCAGTTGCACCGACCAGATCTGTTCCAATTCGTACTGCTGCATCCACGCGTCCTCTCTTTGTATTAAGGACGTCATCTGAAACTACCTTACATTTCCATAATTAGCGGCCATAGTGATCTAAATTTTTACTGAGGTGTAGCCCTATTTTTGCTCACTTTATCTCGTTAGGTTCATTTTGTAACACCATAGCTCTAATGCTCTACTGATTTATTTTGCCTTTTGTTTTATTTAATGTTACATTATTGAGCTTCTGTAAATGTGTTTGAATCGCTAACACAAAATTGTATACTCCTTTCTTTGTCAAAACTTTAATGTCATGATTTGATTCTATGCAATGTAGTATATCTGACATTTAAATTATTTGTCCCAATTGGAGGGATACAAAACTTACTGTATATATTTGGAATTTGTTTAAATAATTTTGTTTAGAGCTACCTATATGTGCAAATGATATGTTTTGTTTAAAACGATTGTTTGCTGTTATGTAAACTGCTGACTTTCTCTTAGGATTCTTGGTTATTTTGTGTGTAAAAGGTAGTGTGGTTCCCCTCGGGAACGGAACTTAGTAGCGCGCGCAAATTGTGGTTGGCCTAGGCAGAAAAGGTGGAACCAAGTGTCAGTCGGGGACGAGCTACCAAACTGTGAACTGCCCATTTACAAGTTGTATATTGTGCTGCTTCCGAGAGAGGCTTTTCCTGCCGCTTTCCAATGTCTCGGATGGATGGATAAAGAGCTGGACCTATTCTGAAATTGGTATCTATCATCGCCACCAAGAAATGACAGAGTCCAGCAATTCTGCCTGCAATTCCACCTACCAAAATGCAATCGCCACCACATTGCGCTATCACTGTAATGGAGCACTGTAGTAATGTACAGTGAAGGATCAGCTCATTGGATGTTTTAGTGTGCACATAGATGAGGTAACTTATAACGGAATTTATGTACCTACCTTGATATTTTCCTATCACAACACCTCTCAGGTTCCTCTCCATTTGAACTATGATTACCGAGTGTCCTAGTTTGTGGAAAAAATGAAAGCCTCAAAGCCAAATAGTTAATTAAATAATGTTGTTTGATCTTTGGTAAGAAGGGAGTATTCAGATTTACTGTGGATTTAGTAAAATTGTGGGAGGTAGTAAAGGTAGTTTTGTAGAAGCCTCCCAGTGATGGAAACAGTCCAATTTAAAGTTTTGTGGAGTTTCAAAGTCACCTATTTAATCATTTACTTGAAAGTAGAAGATTGTGGCAATAAAGACAATTTGCTGTTTCTGTTCTTTTAAAGATTAAAAGTTCTTAAAACTGAGGCTTATAAAGTTTTGCTCAGTTATGATCATAGTGCTGCCTGTAGTAAATTTTGAAAGGTGAGTCAGTTTCTTGCAAATTTGTCAACATTGTGTCTCACTGTAGTAAAAGTCGAAAACTGCAATAGTGGGAAGTTATATACTCATGCTTGTTAAGCACTTGTTTCTTTTGGGTATTGAAAGTGCATATCAATAGTGTAATAACATCCACAGGTTATCCTTTATGCTCATCATAAATAACAACTATAGAAAGACCACTATTTATGAAAGCAATAACTTCTTTATTAAAAAGACAGTGAGAAGTAATTTGTTAGTAAAATACATTTAACTTTCATTCTAAATAGAAAAGTAATTAACTAAGGGAAACTTAACCTATGACCAGTCCATAATTTTGCAGTAAACTACATTTACAATTTTTTTGTCAGGTAGGAATATGTTTGAAAGATAATACTGAGCCTATGTCCAATTTATGATTCTACAGTGAATACTAATAGTAATGTTATAAAGACCATTCAGTTTCAATAAGCCCTGAAAGTATTAGTGTGTATTGTTATCTGTTATATTTATGTAAATAGTTTGTTCTGCTCTAGCTGTTAGTTCTAACCTTAACGTCAACATATGCAGGTGTCAGAGTTCATTGCACTCGCGTGTGGCAAATTATAGGTTGTGTTTGTTCGTTAAAGTTAGTCATACTTATTTTCTTGAACAAGAATGTCAATCATTCTCTTGCCTAATTAGGCTGGCGACCGTTTTCCTTATTCTTTGAGCAGTGTAGATAGGTAAATTATTGTTTGTGACTGTTTAAAAATTTAGGCAATTCTGACTTCACTTCCGATAAGCCACCTCCGTTAGGTACAACACGGTCAACGTAACAAAATTCCTCTCAGAGGGTAACACTGCTCTGTTGCGTTATATCATAACTGCTTTACCAAGATAGTTTTATTTCACAACCTGCCTGCAACTTTAAGGTTATGGTACAGCAGTAGCAGACGGTAGTGTTACACGTGGCTTTTCCGTGACAGGACTATTTGTCCTGTCGGTGCGTAGTACGTAATAAACCAAATTTGGTATTTGGTACACAAGCTACGTGAAACCAGTTGCAATGTTATAATTTCCATCCTTTTAAGCATAAAGCCCGGTCCACACGCAACGATCTGTCTGCGCAGACATCGGCGCAGATGTCTGTACATGCAAAAGATGGCTGCAAATGTGGCGTGTTCACACGACACAAACCCCAATCTACTACTCGCCCGCCATCTGTCGGTGTAGAAAAGAAATCAGTAACAAGCGACTACGCTCCCCGTAAACGTCAAAAATTTAATTCACTTATTTTGAAATATAGAGATGGAGGAAGTTCTGTTGTGGTCTGTGTTCGCAACTTGTGTTGCAAAAAACATTCAGACCAACCGCAGGAAACAGAGAAAGCGGTCAAAATGGTGTAGACAGTGGCTGCTAAAGCGAAAGCAGTTTTCTCACGTAAATTTACTGCGGGAGTTGCAGGGCGAACCTAACGACTGGCGAAATTATTTTCGGATGGATGTCGAAACTTATAATTATCTCTTAAAGCTTGTAGCCCCTCATATTATGAGAAAAAATACTTGTATAGAGAAGGGCAATTTCTCGTCATGAACGGCTGGCGGTAACATTAAGATTCCTAGCAACAGGAAGGAGCTACAAGGATTTGGAATTTTCAACTGCAATATCGAAACAAGACTTGAGTGAAATAATACCCGCAATTTTTCAATTAGAGAATTGTATACTGCTGTCTTTTTGTCTCAGTCACTATATTCTTTACTTTAATCTTCCACAAACATGGGTGGTTTCTATATATTTCAATGAAATCACTTACAAACTCTCGAGAACACTGACGAGTATCAGCCATATTAATGCCCTGTGCGCACAAATACAAACACTAGACTGAACAAACAGCTGTTTCGCTCCAGATTTGCGGCGATCTCCTGTCCACACGCTCCAACTTGTCTGCACAGATGTGGTTTGAACCCACAAATTTGAGAGGTTTCGCTCAAACCTCCAACTCCAACTTCCAGGTTTGCACACACTTCAGGTTGGTGCAAATCTTCTGTCCACACGCAACGATCTGTCTGCGCAGATGTGATGTGCGCAGACATTTGCGCAGACAGATCGTTGCGTGTGGACGGGCCTTAACATGTTAAACATTGGATGTGTTGTGTACCACGACGTATACAACGGTAAGGAGAGCTGGGTTACAGAGTGGTGCAGCAGTTATTTTTGGGGAAGCTACATAGGAGCAGAAATGATCAGCGAACATGTAAATACAGTAAACAGAAATTTTATTTAATCTGTATATTTTTCGAAGCGTTGCGAAGAAACTTTACAAAAGAAGAAACAGCAATAAAGTTCAGCTGTTGCAAGAAGCAAACTAAAGAGCGCTATATAGTGTGTAGCTCCTGCTAGCACTGCGCAAGTGAGCTGTCGAAGGCTGACTAAGACTTAAGATTGTCGCAGACTACAACTAAGACTGGGCGTCTAGCTGCCGCAGGCCATCCTATATCGTGGCGACAGAGGGCGCTCGTAGTCGGAGCCGCTGAAGACGGGGCCCAGCGGGCGCGCATCATTGGATCTGCCCAGTCCCCATGCGACCGCTATCGGCGTCTGTTCGAAAGTCTCTGCAGGCAACTGTGAGACGTCAGTGAGGGCGGTGTCGATCTATGATACCACAGGAAGTTTCAAGGGTTTCGCTACTTTCATTTCAAACACGAATAAGGCCATAACAGTTGTGTTTAAACTGCAGATGTCGCTAGCTCGTTTGTGTCACCACAAGGGTCTACTACTAAACGCACCACACAAAATATCAGTCACCACGTAAAAAATCACATTGTTACCTCTGAAGCTGCAGATGGTGTAGACTAGATGCCAGGTGCTAATGTGACCATCCAATGTCGACGAAAGTTACATCTGTGAAGTCACGTGTATATCTCGATCGGTTGTACGGAATCAATGTATAAGGTGGGTCGACGTGAAGACATGACAAAATAGCAGGAAGGAATGTTTGTACGTGCCCATGACCGCAATGTGAATGAAGTTGCCCCATTTTTTCATGTATCACCACGGCCTGGCCCAATATGTGCACAAAAACTAGCGTACCACTCACAGGGACTGGAGACGATTGCACGCCTTTCGGTGATAGTCTGTTACAACATCGAAAGGAATTGCTCATCTCAGTGAACATATTGGTCAATCTTATGTCATGGTTGGCACTGTTCCAGCGTATGACCTAAGTAGGCAATACTTTAACCGTCTGTGGTTTACGGGATCACTGCCAGAAAGGGTATTTGTGGCCCAGCAAGGATGAAGTGGACAACGACAGTATGTAGTGGGAGGAAGATGTGGACGGTTGTGATGACTCTCCTAGTGAACAGACGCGCGCAACTGGTTTGGCTTGTGGGCTAACGTCTACGCTGTGAAAGATTGTATATCGGACGTCTGTATCCTTCTGGGCCTGTGCGAAGGGAGAGAGCGCATCTGTTGTGTGTTGCTCCTCGTGCTAAAAGATACTGCCATATTTACTGAGTTCTGTCTTGGATCCAGCGAGTTGTATTTGATCCACCGATAGAATATGTCCCTGTATTAAAGTACAAGGAGTGTTGCTTTTGGCGCTGACATTTCTGCATCCTGTTTCTGAATCCGAGCTGCACTAAGGTAATTAACTACGCGTCCCTGGGACGTGTACTGATATTTATGGTGATCAGCAGTCGAATGCCGGCCAGTGTGGCCGAGCGGTTCTAGGCGGTTCAGTCTGGAACCGCGCGACCGCTACGGTCGCAGGTTCGAATCCTGCCTCGGGCATGGTTATGTGTGATGTCCTTAGGTTAGTTAGGTTTAAGTAGTTCTAAGTTCTAGGGGACTGATGATCTCAGATGTTAAGTCCCATAGTGCTCAGAGCCATTTGAACCATTTTTTGAGCAGTCGAATGAATCGATGTGCCAAATACGTGGCACATATAGGAATGAGAGTGATGCCGGTTCAACTTGCAGTGAATAAGGGAAGCAAATGTTGTTTATGCCTTATATTATCACATTCTATTGTTAGTTGGAGTGTTGGAACATAGTTTTCCTCATGATAGTTGTAACAGTTTACAAGCAGCTTCAGTCCCTAAGTTTGCATAATTATGTGTCGAAGAGAACCATATGGCCAAAAATTTCCTTTGGTAGTTATGGATGTGTGTGTGTGTGTGTGTGTGTGTTATTTGGTTTAATCTTTCACGAGTAACCCGCACCTGCCGGCTTGTCTGATGTGAAGAATATTTTGCTCAAGGTCATCAATTATTTTTTCGGAGAAGAATGTTATACTCTTGCGTTATATACCAACCTTTCTCATTCCCAATATTGTAAATGTTGTCTGGGTTCACTTTTACGGACAAACATGTTCACACAATTGAAAGACAGTTTGACTAAAGCTGTCTTGACGATAGGTTATTTGCTGAATTGTTTTCTCAAGTGATTAATAAAAGTTAAGACTTAAGTCTTTTAAGGTAATTTTTGCTTGGTCTTAGATTTATATAATTTACGATTCTTATAGTTTCACGTACTTTCTCGCCCTTGAGAGCTTTGTTCTCTCTCTGGGTTCAGAATCACTGAATGTGTACTCATTTCTGAGCAACATTCTTTGTGGGAATTTGTCCCTGCAGACTGCATATATGGTTAAATGGTTTACATAGACCAGTTACTATCTGTCGACAAGCTGCCTGGTATGAGGGTTCATAGTTCAACTAACTACTAAAAGCGAATCAGACTGAGCATTTATGCATGCATTCCATTTAAATTTTATGACTCAGTACAGCAACACAGAGACAACTCATTACAAACGCCATGACAATTATGTGACATGTTTGTAAGAAAAATTTATGTATTTCTTCGTTTGAAGTGTACGTTCTTAGAACTAGCGTACTGAAAACTTCCGTAAAACAGCATTTTTCTACTTCCATTCGGTTCTCGCGTTCACTAGACGTATATGGACAGCTCAAGTCTGAAAGTTCCCCCGCTTTCCCTTAAAAAATCTTGTTAACCTGCACAGACGAACGGGATATATAAATTTCTTGAACGAGTGTTTGACCAAGGGATCTCCTCAGTAGACGAAACCCATCTCGATAGAAGTTTTTGTTCTGTTCATTTTCAAACATCAGATCATAAAGAGGTCCCTTCCACTCCTACAGCACACTCATAATAAGCAAGACTTTTTTCTGGAAAATCTGAATTAACATCACAACACACTTGCTTCGATGATCACGAAGATAGACTTTATTGTTGTTAGTTACTATAATACACTCCTGGAAATGGAAAAAAGAACACATTGACACCGGTGTGTCAGACCCACCATACTTGCTCCGGACACTGCGAGAGGGCTGTACAAGCAATGATCACACGCGCGGCACAGCGGACACACCAGGAACCGCGGTGTTGGCCGTCGAATGGCGCTAGCTGCGCAGCATTTGTGCACCGCCGCCGTCAGTGTCAGTCAGTTTGCCGTGGCATACGGAGCTCCATCGCAGTCTTTAACACTGGTAGCATGCCGCGACAGCGTGGACGTGAACCGTATGTGCAGTTGACGGACTTTGAGCGAGGGCGTATAGTGGGCATGCGGGAGGCCGGGTGGACGTACCGCCGAATTGCTCAACACGTGGGGCGTGAGGTCTCCACAGTACATCGATGTTGTCGCCAGTGGTCGGCGGAAGGTGCACGTGCCCGTCGATCTGGGACCGGACCGCAGCGACGCACGGATGCACGCCAAGACCGTAGGATCCTACGCAGTGCCGTAGGGGACCGCACCGCCACTTCCCAGCAAATTAGGGACACTGTTGCTCCTGGGGTATCGGCGAGGACCATTCGCAACCGTCTCCATGAAGCTGGGCTACGGTCCCGCACACCGTTAGGCCGTCTTCCGCTCACGCCCCAACATCGTGCAGCCCGCCTCCAGTGGTGTCGCGACAGGCGTGAATGGAGGGACGAATGGAGACGTGTCGTCTTCAGCGATGAGAGTCGCTTCTGCCTTGGTGCCAATGATGGTCGTATGCGTGTTTGGCGCCGTGCAGGTGAGCGCCACAATCAGGACTGCATACGACCGAGGCACACAGGGCCAACACCCGGCATCATGGTGTGGGGAGCTATCTCCTACACTGGCCGTACACCACTGGTGATCGTTGAGGGGACACTGAATAGTGCACGGTACATCCAAACCGTCATAGAACCCATCGTTCCACCATTCCTAGACCGGCAAGGGAACTTGCTGTTCCAACAGGACAATGCACGTCCGCATGTATCCCGTGACACCCAACGTGCTCTAGAAGGTGTAAGTCAACTACCCTGGCCAGCAAGATCTCCGGATCTGTCCCCCATTGAGCATGTTTGGGACTGGATGAAGCGTCGTCTCACGCGGTCTGCACGTCCAGCACGAACGCTGGTCCAACTGAGGCGCCAGGTGGAAATGGCATGGCAAGCCGTTCCACAGGACCACATCCAGCATCTCTACGATCGTCTCCATGGGAGAATAGCAGCCTGCATTGCTGCGAAAGGTGGATATACACTGTACTAGTGCCGACATTGTGCATGCTCTGTTGCCTGTGTCTATGTGCCTGTGGCTCTGTCAGTGTGATCATGTGATGTATCTGACCCCAGGAATGTGTCAATAAAGTTTCCCCTTCCTGGGACAATGAATTCACGGTTTCTTATTTCAATTTCCAGGAGTGTATATTAAAGAGTTCCAGTTGCTACTAATGTGACGTCGCAACTGCGGCAAAGTTAACTACGTTTCTACACTACAAACGACCCACGTATGGTGACATACAAACATCTATTCCGTGCACGATACTGTCTGTTCGGCATTTGTTTTCAAGCCCGATTTTACAGCCAATAATTACACTAGATGCCTCCATCTCACTTTTATCAGCTTTCCCTATTGTTTACGACTGCGCATTTTTCCGGTCACGTGACGCATTTCGCTCCACCTACGTTCAACCGCTGCTGCAGAAGGGCCAACTCCCTGGCAACACAATATAGAATTTGACACCTCGTCAGGTAAGCTACACCTATGTACTTAGAGGGATGTGAATAGCTGCTGTTGTGTTTCGCGTTGACAGCTCTGTGAGTCTTTTCGTATCTGAACGACATCCAACGTAGGAACTGCATAATGATCTTCAGTAAAGCAATTTCAGCAGAAAAAGCTCAATATTTCGACAATTATATTATTCGTTTAGGGTCGTTTTGACCAATGAGCAATTAGGGAGACCGACTTGATAGATAACTTATTCATAGGACAAAAATTTCTTTAACAACGAAACAAGTAAGATGTTCCTTTCAGTCTGAAGATTTATCGCAAATCTGCCTTTACAGATGTTTTGACTTCTCTCAGCTTCTTGTCTTGTGTAAGGGTTCGACTTTGTTTGAATGTTCTTTGCAGACACCTTTGATTTTGTTTTAACGTTATTCGATTGTCTTTGAAATGCAGTGGATACTTCGCATTTCTACTATCGTCGGTAGCATAAGGCTTACAATAAATTTACAGTTGTGCCAAGGTTCTGAAAAATTGTCTCACCCCGAGGTCAATGTTCGTTGCTGTTTGTTCACGTAGCTTCTTACACTTTTTATTACCACATCCATTATGCGGAAGTAGTTTTCTGCCTTTCTTAATGTTACATCACCACCAGTAATCAATGATACCACAACACCTTACTGTACTCAGTTGTTTCGTCCTAGAACATGTACCAAAGTCTTCTACAGGTAATTTCTACGTAGCACCACACACAATACGACACTGCGAACGTGTCAGAAGCGCTTCATGTTACTGAAACAGTTACCGACTAATGATAATACGCAAAGAGGACAGTAATTAGCAATGTTGATAACACATGTATTTTTTTCCTATACACAGGGTGGTCCATTAATAGTGACCGGGCCAAATATCTCACGAAATAAGCGTCAAACGAAAAAACTACAAAGAACGAAACTCGTCTAGCTTGAGGGGGGAAACCAGATGGCGCTATGGTTGGCCCGCTAGATGGCGCTGCCATAGGTCAAACGGATATCAGCTGCGTTTTTTTAAAATAGGAACCCCCATTTTGTATTACATATTCGTATAGTAAGAAAGAATTATGAATGTTTTAGTTGGACCACCTTTTTCGCTTTGTGATAGATGGCGCTGTAATAGTCACAAATGTATAAGTACGTGTTATAACGCAACATTCCGCCAGTGCTGACGGTATTTGCTTCTTGACACATTAACCGGGTTAAAATGGACCGTTTACCAATTGCGGGAAAGGTCGATATCGTGTTGATGTATGGCTGTTGTGATCAAAATGCCCAACGGGCGTGTGCTATGTATGCTGCTCGCTATCCTGGACGTTATCATCCAAGTGCCCAACCCTTCGCCGGATAGTTACGTTATTTAAGGAAACAGGAAGTGTTCAGCCACATGTGAAACGTTAACCACGACCTGCAACAAATGATGATGCCCAAGTAGGTGTTGTATCTGCTGTCACGGCTAATCCGCACATCAGTAGCAGAAAAATTGCGCGAGAAGCGGGAATCTCAAAAAAGTCGGTGTTGAGAACGCTACATCAACGTCGATTCTAACCGTACCATATTTCTATGAACCAGGAATTGCATGTCGACGACTTTGAGCGTCGTGTATAGTTCTGCCACTGGACACAAGAGAAATGACGGGACGATGACAGATTTTTGGCACGCGTTCTATTTAGCGACGAAGCGTCATTCACCAACGGCGGTACAATAAACCGGCATAATATTCACTATTGGGCAAGGGAAAATCCACAATGTCTGCGACAATTGGAACATCAGCGACCTTGGCGGGTTAATGTGTGGTGCGGCATTATGGGAGGAAGGATAATTGACCCCCATCTTATCGATGGCAATCTAAATGGTGCAATGTATGCGGATTTCCTACGTAATGTTCTACCGATGTTACTACAAGATATTTCACTGCATGACAGAATGGCTATGTACTTCAAACAAGATGCTATCCGGCACATAGCTCGCGTGCGGTTGAAGCGGTATTGAATACCATATTTCATGGCATGTGGATTGATCGTCGATGCACGCTCGTTCACCGGATCTGACGCCCCCGGATTTCTTTCTGTGGGGAAAGTTGAAGGATATTTGCTATCACGATCTACCGACAACGCCTGACAACATGCTTCAGCGCATTGTCAATGCATGTGCGAACATTAGAGAAAGCGAACTACTCGCTGTTGAGAGGAACGTCGTTACACGTATTGCCAAATGCATTGAGGTTGACGGACATAATTTTGAGCATTTATTGCATTAATGTGGTTGTACAGGTAATCACGCTGTAACAGCATGCGTTCTCGGAAATGATAAGTTCACAAAGGTACATGTATCGCATTGGAACAACCGAAATAAAATGTTCAAACGTACCTGCGTTTTGTATTTTAATTTAAAAAACAAACCTGTTGCCAACTGTTTGTCTAAAATTGTGTGCCATATGTTTGTGACTACTACAGCGCCACCTGTCACAAAGCGAAAGAAGTGATACAACTAAAACATTCATATTTCTTTACGTACTACACGAATATGTAATAAAAAATGGGGGTTCCTATTTTTAAAAAACGCAGTTGATATCCGTTTGACATATGGCAGCGACATCTAGAGGGTCAACCATAGTATCATCTGGTTTCCCCCTTCAAGCTAGACAAGTTTCGTTCTTTGTAGTTTTTTTCGTTTGACACCGCGCGGGATTAGCCGAGAGGTGTCGGACGCTACAGTGATGGACTGTGTGTCTGGTCCCGGCGGAGGTTCGAGTCCTCCCTTGAGCATGGGCGCGTGTGTTTGTCTTTAGGATAATTTAGGTTAAGTTGTTTATAAACTTATAGCAATGAAGTCCCATAAGATTTCACACACATTTGAACTTTTTTTTTCGTTTGACGCTTATTTTGTGGCCCGGTCACGATCAATGGACCACCCTGTATAAAATGAAGTAACTTACGGAAATATATTATCGTGGACTAAGAGTAGCGTCTTGAATTAGAATATAGTGATGAAAACGTCTTGGACGTTGAACCCAGAAACTACACTCCTGGAAATGGAAAAAAGAACACATTGACACCGGTGTGTCAGGCCCACCATACTTGCTCCGGACACTGCGAGAGAGCTGTACAAGCAATGATCACACGCACGGCACAGCGAACACACCAGGAACCGCGGTGTTGGCCGTCGAATGGCGCTAGCTGCGCAGCATTTGTGCACCGCCGCCGTCAGTGTCAGCCAGTTTGCCGTGGCATACGGAGCTCCATCGCAGTCTTTAACACTGGTAGCATGCCGCGACAGCGTGGACGTGAACCGTATGTGCAGTTGACGGACTTTGAGCGAGGGCGTATAGTGGGCATGCGGGAGGCCGGGTGGACGTACCGCCGAATTGCTCAACACGTGGGGCGTGAGGTCTCCACAGTACATCGATGTTGTCGCCAGTGGTCGGCGGAAGGTGCACGTGCCCGTCGACCTGCGACCGGACCGCAGCGACGCACGGATGCACGCCAAGACCGTAGGATCCTACGCAGTGCCGTAGGGGACCGCACCGCCACTTCCCAGCAAATTAGGGACACTGTTGCTCCTGGGGTATCGGCGAGGACCATTCGCAACCGTCTCCATGAAGCTGGGCTACGGTCCCGCACACCGTTAGGCCGTCTTCCACTCACGCCCCAACATCGTGCAGCCCGCCTCCAGTGGTGTCGCGACAGGCGTGAATGGAGGGACGAATGGAGACGTGTCGTCTTCAGCGATGAGAGTCGCTTCTGCCTTGGTGCCAATGATGGTCGTATGCGTGTTTGGCGCCGTGCAGGTGAGCGCCACAATCAGGACTGCATACGACCGAGGCACACAGGGCCAACACCCGGCATCATGGTGTGGGGAGCTATCTCCTACACTGGCCGTACACCACTGGTGATCGTTGAGGGGACACTGAATAGTGCACGGTACATCCAAACCGTCATAGAACCCATCGTTCTACCATTCCTAGACCGGCAAGGGAACTTGCTGTTCCAACAGGACAATGCACGTCCGCATGTATCCCGTGACACCCAACGTGCTCTAGAAGGTGTAAGTCAACTACCCTGGCCAGCAAGATCTCCGGATCTGTCCCCCATTGAGCATGTTTGGGACTGGATGAAGCGTCGTCTCACGCGGTCTGCACGTCCAGCACGAACGCTGGTCCAACTGAGGCGCCAGGTGGAAATGGCATGGCAAGCCGTTCCACAGGACTACATCCAGCATCTCTACGATCGTCTCCATGGGAGAATAGCAGCCTGCATTGCTGCGAAAGGTGGATATACACTGTACTAGTGCCGACATTGTGCATGCTCTGTTGCCTGTGTCTATGTGCCTGTGGTTCTGTCAGTGTGATCATGTGACGCTAGGAATGTGTCAATAAAGTTTCCCCTTCCTGGGACAATGAATTCACGGTGTTCTTATTTCAATTTCCAGGAGTGTACTTAAATTTTCAATAAAAGTCACAGATGTTCAGGATACTCTCTTGCCCTTTGGGTTGGAAACTGCCGTCATAAGGAGGAAGAATCAGCAATGATCAACGGCAAGAGGATGCAGAAGGCAATGACAATCGTTTAAGTACACATATATGTATCCACAGGGCATATAATCTGTGATTGGAAAAGTGTTATATGATCCTTCCATTAGTAAATGATTCCATTGTAGCCCTCCTTCGGGTCTCGGGGACAGGATTGTCGAGGAGGTGGAAATGAGAAAAGACTGAATAATCAACAAAAGGAATCGGGGCATCCAATATCCGATGTCTGAACACAGTAGGAACGCTAGAAACTCCGAAAAGTGAAATGCTAGGCTCCTTCTAGTTGTTCAGTGAAGTGAAATTGCTAGTTGGCAAGTATTTCTAGTCAGACGAATACAGGTGTAATATCAACAGCAGCAGAAAGTATTGTAAGGGAAATAGCATTCGTTATTAAAAGGAGAGTAGCTCAAAGAAGAGAATGACTGCGCATAGTTTAGTAATGTTGTTGTTCTCACCAGATTTGACAGAACACCACGGCCGACAAGGCCAGTTCGAGTATACATGGCGACATTGCAAGCGGAAGATTAACAGAAAGAGAAGGTGTATGACGATATTGAACGGATAACTCAGTGAGTACAGGAAGATGAAAATGTGATATTCTTGGGTGGTTGTAATGCGGTTGTAGGGGAAGGTGTAAAAGAAAGAATTACGGACGGATATGACCCTGGTAATAGGAATAAAGGAGGAGAAAGAGTAAATTAGTTTTGCAATAAATTTCAGACGGTAACAGTGAATAGTCTATTCACCGAATCGCAAGAGATGAACACATACTTGGGAAAGAACCAGGGATACTGGAAGATTCTGTTCCGGCGTAAAGTCAAACGCCGGCACGACGGTCGGGAATGTTGGAGCATAGAAGGCTCTCAAGAAGACGTCAGCCAGTTTCATGCGGTCCGACCCCTCTCTAGGACGACAACGCGACGGCAGCACCCTCTAGCCGAAGAGAACGTAAGCGGTGCACCCGACTGACACCAACCTAGTTGAAGACTATCCAGTTCTACAAGTTCTACAGCAGCGAGTTTAAGAATAGCGTCAATACTAGTTATTTCGCTTCTGATATGTAGCATTGTCTATACTTAAGAGAGATTTCTTATTTTAACAGAAAGTAAATTATTGCAATCATTTTCTTTTGTAATAAACTTCCTTAATACGATTTGCTTGAATTGTTGTCTAGTGATATGACAAAGTAGGTTTTCTAGGCTCCCCATATTTGACGAGTAGGCAGTATACAACAGATTCCACCTCGATTACATCATAGTCAGACGGAGATTCCGAAATGAGATATTGAATGAAAGGCGTACCCATGTGCAGATGCAGACTCACATTAAAATTTAGTAATAATGAAGGGCAGACTGAACTTTAGGATAAGCGTACGGCAGAACCATTGTGGAAAGAAGTGGGATATTGAAATACTGAAGAATGCTAAGACGCGCTTGAAGTTCACTAAGGTTGTGGATACTCCAAGAAGGAATACCAGAGTAGGCAGTTGAGTTAAAGAGGAGTGGGCATCTCTAAAAATGGCAACACAGATGTTGGACAGTCAAACATAAATAACAGGAGGGTAACTTCGAAAACCATCAGATAACAGAAGAAACACTTACACTGATCCTCGAAAGAGGGAAGCATAAAAATATTCAGGGGAAGACTGTAATGCAGCACCTTGGTAATGAAATAACTAAGAAGTGCAGAACAGCCAAGCTGAAATAGTTGAGGAAAGATGTATAGAAATCGAAAAAGAAATGACAGACGGAAGGACAGACTAAGCATATAGAAGGTCAAAACAACTTCCGGTGGAATGAAAAGCAAGGATATTAACATAAAGAGTGGGATAGGAATTCCACTGTAAAACGCAGAGGAGCGAGCGGATAGGTGCAAAGAATAAATTCACGGCATCTGCCAAATTATGTGATAGCCGAAGAAATTGGAGTCGATAAGGAAGATGTAGAGCATAAAGGACTAGAATCGGAATTTAAAAGAGCTGTGGAAGACAAATAAAGAAGAAGGGGTAAGTAACACTGTATTGGAATTTCTAAAGTCATTGACGGAAATGGCAAACAAACAACTATTATAGTTGGTGGGTAGAGTCAATGAGATTAGCGACGTAACATCAGAATTCTGGAAAAATGCGATGATTATCGTAGAATCAACTTGGCGGCACTTGCATACAATCTTATGACAAGAATAATACACGAAAGAATAGAACAGAAAATTTAGAATTTGTTATATTATGTTCAGCGTAGCTTTAGGAAAGTTAAAGGCACCAGAGAAACTGTTCTGACGTTGTGCTTAATAACGAAAACATGACTGAAGATATATCAAGACGCTCTCATAGTATTCGTCGATCTAGAAAAAACTTTGACAGTCTAACATGGTGCAGGATATTCGGTGTTCTGAAAAAAACAGAAGTAAGCTCAGATAAAGGTGACATTCCTGCAAAGAGTAGTCTACTGGTATCAAACATAGACATTAATTACAGGAAGAAATTTCGGAGAATGTTTGTGGTAACCGGAGCACAAGAGATTCTAAGTGTTTGTGATGTGGTATGCGAATGTCGAAAATCAGGCGGGTTGATAGGATAAGGAATGTGGAAGGTCACCTCAGAGTCGACGAAGAAGAAACTTCCGTAGAAGACTGAAAAGAAGGGACAAGATGATAGGACATGTCTTCAGGCCTCAGGGAATAACCTCATGATACGAGAGGGAACTGTAGAAGGAAAACACTGTTGGGGAAACAAGAGATTGGAATACAGTCAGTAAGTAATTAACGATGTTGGGTGGAATTGCTACTCTAAGATGAAGATGCTGTCGCAGTAGACGTATTCGTGGTGGGCCAGACCAAAAAAATGAAAAAAAGCTGCTTTGACGGCATTGACAACAAAGTACAAATGCGAATCCAGTGATACATCGGCTGCGAATTTCAATAGTGGCGATGACGCTCTTTCTCCTCTTCTAAAGAACAGGGCTCGGTCTGGTGCTGGAAACCATGGGCTGCAACCACGCTTGTGACAATAAGCAATCGATAAATTTCGCCTAGAGACCGATATTGGGTCGCTTGAAACAAATATTAACGAGAACATACAGAAGATTTTTCTCAAGATATAAGAGACATTGTAAAACTAGAGTGCTTTTTAAATTTGATGTACATCTCTACAGGTAAACAAGAACTCAAAAACCTATAGAAACGAAAACCATATTAATATTCCACTTGACGCTCGTAGAATCACATCTGCGTTAAATGCATATCACCCCGTGACAACGTGAACAGACGTCTGATACCTGTTGCATGTTGTACATAATTATGTGAAAGGTTTTGGTAAATTCTTGTTTTGCTGAAGTGGTCGTATTTCTGCCTCTTTTTAGCGCTTACTCAGTGCTGTTATGGGAGGGGATGTAGTGACAAGAGAAATTCGTTCAATGTACCAACAGAAATTTATCTTACATTTGCCTTTATTGACTTTCAATGAAAATGACAATTCTTCTGTGTGACAAATAATTTTGTGTGTGAAAGCCAATCAAATGAGCCGAAATGAAGCAACAAAAATGATGTTTCCGAGTGGAGGCAAAAGTTGTAGCCAAGAAGAGCGCATTCGCCGCGAAGAGACAAGAAAGCAGTTGAAGACGACAGTGGTAGGAATAATATCGAAGAACGCAGCCAAAAATGGGTTAAAATGCCATTCTAACGGGTAATGAGAGACTATTAAACGTGCTATTGGGTACGTGTATATCTATCTATTCATACAATGGGTGGCAGAGGGTCCGCCATGTACGAATGATCTCATTTATGAACTAATCTGTTCAAGTATATGACGGATTCTCAGTTAACCTTGCAAGTGTACACCAAGTTCAGTCTGACACGAATTTTTAGTTTGTTGCTGCGCATGTGTGATAGCACATACAGAGCCCGCTGCCACCAATGAATGGACCATAGTAGACAACGGCTGTTCAGAGTCGTGAGACATTGTCGTTTAATTGACTTGACAATAGGTTCTGAAGGGTCACTATGACAGATAAGTACAGATTGTGTGTTCTGATGCTGAGTGACAGGTTCATTTATGTGAATATGGGACGTAGATATGACATTTAACTAACGGAGGATGCTATACGGGAAATATTGTTAGAAGAACTCAGTCGTGAAAGTGACGTGAGTGAGTGCTTGACGAAAGTGATTGTGAAGCTGATGCTCCTGCAGCAGTTATGGACAAAGCGAAATTGATCAGTCTGAGTCTTCATACAGCAATAAAGAACTCTGGTTGTGGACACATGTTGCAACTTCAAAGGGCAGGAGGCGTTTCACATGCTCCTATTCAAAGGATAGAAAAACGTCGTTGCTATGCGATAAATGCAGCAAGTCGTACTGCTCTCAACACACTGCTAAGCTATGCCCAGAGTATGGAAATAATATCTGCATGGACTTACAAATAATTGAGAACGTCTCAAAAAATTTGTCTAATATGCGTATTACATTAAAGGAATAATATCTTCACCTAACTAAATTGCAGATAAATTCCGAAAGACTTTCGAGTTTATCACGGCAAAATCTACATGACAGGTTTTTCTTGTCTCGAGTTCTGGAAGCAATAATACTAGTTTTGATTGATAAAATAAGTGGCAGAAGTGAAATAAAATGCATTTTGTAGTTTCGTCCAGTTCCATTATGAAATACTGTATTTTAATGCTGTTTCTGCAGCAAATAACACTGTGTCACTGTGACTCTAGTGTACTGTTTGTGTCACGATTTTAAAGGTATACACTACTAGGTTTAAATTTCTCGAACGTTTCAATTACACTTTCCCATGGCCTAAAACGTCCTGTCAGATCTGAGCAGCCCGTTCGTAAATTCGTTCAATGTCTGTCGTCGTGCCTACTTACCAAGGACGCTAGAACAATACTGCTGAACTGGTCGCTCAAGCGTCGTGTACGCAGTGTTACACATGCATTGCACTATCAGTCCCAGAATCTGGCAAACAAACATAAATCTGCCATTTGCTTTCGCTAGCACTCATAGAATGTTATCATCAAATGGTTCAAATGGCTCTGAGCACTATGGTACTTAACATCTGAGGTCATCAGCCCCCAGAACTTTGAACTACTTAAACAGAACTACCCTAAGACATCACACACATCCATTCCCGAGGTAGGATTCGAACCTGCGACTGTAGCGGTCGGGCGGTTCCGGACTGAAGCGCCTAGAACCGCTTGGCCACACCGGCCGGCAATGTTATCATCCCGTTTCGTATTACTTCTTAACATTACTCCAATATAGTGCAATGAAATGAGATGTTCTCGATGTTCATCATTAGTGCTGTAATTAGGTACTGTCGGGTAGTCTCTCTTTTTCTAGACGATGCCTTACATTTATCACTTTAAAGAGCGCTTTCATTCTCTACACCTAGTATAGGCTTTGCCCAACTCTTCCTGCAGTTCCTGACGATCGTCTAATGATGACACTTCCCTGTAGGTAACAGCTTTGTTAACGAACAGCCTGCTTGTGTTGCTAGTCCTGTCTAATCTAATTTTTATGTTTATTGAGAACGTCAGGTACTGCATCATGCTTCCTTGGGGCACATCCGATGTTATTGCAGTTTAGATGGACATTCATCGTCCAGTATAATGCGTTGGGTTCCATTAGCTAAATACTTACAGTCAATGATGTATTTGCGAAGACACTCCGTTTGATCGTACATGGGTTAGTAGTTAACGATGTGAGACGTTATCGAACACCTTTCGGAACTCTAGGAAGACGGAAACTACCAATAGGTCCGAACGAAAAGCCAGAGATCTGTATCTACATCTGCGTGATTGGTATTCACACTCAAGTGTTTGCAAGAGTGTTCACAGAACAATCATTTTCGGACTATTGCTCGGTCAGTCCACTCTTGAACAAGCCATGGCAAAATTAACACTTGAATCTTGGCATGGGGGGCTCTGACTTCTGTTATTTTGATACGATGGTCCTTTCTTCCTGTGTGGTTGGGGGTCAGCAAAATATTATTGGATGTGAAGAAGAGAGTTTGTGAGTGAAATGTCAGGAAAAGATCTCAACGCAAAGAAAACCTTCTTTGATTAATGATGGCACCCCAGCTTATCATATCCGTGACACTCTTTCCGCTATTTTGCGATGCCACTATTGTCCTACTTTTAATTTTTGCTATGTTCTCCGTCCATTCTATCTGATAAGGTTCCCATAAAAAGCAGAAATACTTCCATAAGAGGACGGACACGATACTCTCTTTAGGAGATTTATTGCTTCTTCAAAGGTGTACTGCCAATAAAACGCAGTGGTTAGTTGACCTTCCCCAGAACATTTTCTATATGATGCTTTCCCTTTAAAATGCTCGTAATTGTGATCCCTGGGTTTTTAGTTGAATCGACAACCTTTGCGCTTAGCGATTTGCCGTGTAACCTGAACGCAACGGAATTACGAGGGTTGGAACTTAAATAGTGGCAACTATTTATTCACAACCGATACAAAAGAGTTACATGTTTGAACCTGTTACTGTCCTTCAAAGTAGTTACCAGCTTTGTGTAGAATACGTTGCCAGCCATGTGGAAGGCGCAGTATACCGTTAGCAAAGCGTATTCTGTTGATGGTGTGAATGGAGCGGTCTATTGCCTGTCGAATCTCTGGAACAGTTCTGAAGCGAATGCCACGAAGTGATTCCTTCAACTTCGGAATCAAATCAAAGTCGCAAGGACTTACGTCCGGGGAATACGGTGGATAGTACAGTACTTTCCGGTCCCATTGACAGAAAAGAGCAGCCACAGCTTGTGCTGTATGCGCCCGCGTATTTTTGTGCAAAATGATGGGTGGGTTGCGCAGAAAGTGTCGCTGCTTCTTTCGCTTAGGTGGTCGCAGGTGATGCTCCAAAAACCAAATGCAATACTGTGCATTGACGGTCCGCCGTGGAGGAACGTAATACGTTAGGATAGCATCATCACAGTTGTACACGAAAATCACCATAACTCTAGACCGCTCCATTCGCACCATCAACAAAACAGGCTCTGCTAACGGTATACTACGCCTTCCACATCGCTGGCAACGGGTTCACACAACGCTGGTGACTACTTTGAAGGACAATAACAGGTACAAACATGTAACTCTTTTGTATCGGATGTGAATAAATAGTTACCACTATTTAAGTTCCAACCCTCGTATTTAGTATTCATTTTCAATACAACAAACTCTATGCCGTTCAGGAGGAGTTGCCACTATTAGAATCATGAAGATATTTTGTGTAAATCATTTTGTAATTAGTTTCGATCTTCTGACGACTTTAGTACACGGCAAACAACAGTATCAGCTGCAAGCAATCTAAGAGGGTGCCCTAACTGACTTCAAATCGTTTGTATACACTATGCGACAAAAATGTGAAGCACTCAGAAGGCATTGTCGGATGCCTATGTAAATTTGTGGGCTTATGCTCCATCTTCTGGTATGTAAATGATTAGACTTCCAATTCTCTATGACGGGAAGAACGGCCGCCGGAATGCCTTAGTGTATTTGGTGTTTAGTGTTGTTGCGAGGCCTGACACGGTATATAAGAGGCGTGAGCAGTGTCGGTGTTGAGTGATCACTGTAAAGAATACGATATGAGACAGCGTTATCAGCGTCTGAAAAGGGCCTGCGGGTCTCCATTTGGACAGGACGTCGAATCGTGCAATGGTTCAAATGGCTCTGAGCACTATGGGAGACAGTATCTGAGTTTGTTTTAAGAGTTACAGAGGTCATCAGTCCCCTAGAACTTAGAAGTACTTAGACCTCAATAACCTAAGGACTTCACTCAAATCCATGCCCGAAGCAGGATTCGAACCTGCGACAGTTGCAGTCGCGCGGTTCCAGACTGAAGCGCCTAGAACCGCTCGAATCGTGCAATATTCGGATTTATTTGGTATTCAGAAATGACAGTGGCCCAATGACAGACTGCATAGAAATGGAAGACACACATATCCATCGTCAAGATTCCAGTCTATCACGTCTAGCCACCAAACACATCATAATGTCTTTACGTGTGATCCATATAAATGCACCTTATGTAGGTCAGAAGATCACAGTCTTAACTGCTGAAATCTGTGGTCAGGATAAAAAAGTATTGAATGCGATCTTGGCTATTTAATTGTCTACGGACTGATAAGTCTTTCTTAACTCCTATTACGATAAATTTGAAAGACATAATAACTCTTTCACATTTGTACCCACCACCCGAGAGCAAGTAATGGACTCTCTGCATTATTCTGTGCCATCCCATACCGTCCCGTGTGTAGACTGCCGTTAATACTACAATATCGAGTGGTATCATGAGTGGGACGCGTGGACGATGCATGGTATCGCATTGCATGGAATGGTGTCACGTTGGGTTCAGCGATGAATCGCAGTTCTGCAGTGTCTGCATCACGGTGTGGTGAGAGAGAGTGTGTGTGTGTGTGTGTGTGTGTCGGTCGATGGAAATGGATGTTAAAGTCTGGTTGACTCAGGTCGGCGTCCGTAGATCGCGACAACTCCGATCTGTAACTCTTAAAACAAACTCAGATACTTTCTCCCTGTAACAGATATCCGAGTATCGATGGAGCAACACGCCGAAATCTATAAGCGGCCTTCGCTTATAATTGAAGCAATGGTGTTCGAAGGATGTCTGTCTTCATTACTGCTACACACAGCGACTGCACCACACGGTACAGCAACAACTCCCTCTATCTGAAACAATAGACCAAATATCCTTCTCGTGTTCGCGAGGGGCTTATAAGCTGGGGTGTTATAATCTTGATAACAGTAGTTTTTATGCCAGGTTTACAAATGAATGTTCAAATGTAGATAGTATGATATTTCGTATTATAAGTTCCACTATTCAAGCAGATGCCACATTATAGTCTTGCGAGGATGTTGATTTGTGAAGTATCATAGCGTCGTTAATGCGTCGCTACGGTGCTAATTCAAGAACTCCTACGTCATAAATCCAGAGATAATGTATTCTCTAACTAACGTACAGAAAGTGTCGTAATACAATGTTCAATTACTGTTCCCTGTTAATAATGTCACTCAATCACCTTTAGGTTCGGAGAACTATCAAGAAAATAATTATTCACAGTTACACAATAAAGTTCGATTAAATGATGTAGACGACACGAAGTATTAAAGTTAGAATTCAGTTTATTGAACATCTGAATTATCTAATCACTGCACTAGAAAGCACACCGGTCTGTCATTCAGGAAATTGAAGCTACGATTTACATCAGCAATTCTAACATTGACTACAGCTTCCGACAACATGGCGTACTTGTGAATTCTTCATGATTGCGTGTATATGTTACCTACTCAAGTCTATTTGTGGAGTTTATGTCTGCGGCTGGTACCTTTCTCTGTCCTTCAATGTTCGTGAAAATCACAGATCACGACGACTAAGTCCCAGAATTGATTAAGTATCACACGAGTTGCTTTTCGCTCGCATATAATATCTGTTCCGTTGTCTGGCTAAACGGTAAATGTTCTACTGCCTTTCTTCAGAAATTTGACTAATACTTCAAGAAGATACTTGAAAGACTTTAAAATTCCATATCGTTCTGAAAGAATCTAATATCGGTCAATAAGCGTGCTTCTAGCGCGACGTTTACAAGAGAGCGAATTAACATCTCCATCGAAATTTTTCATTGTAGTCGCAGCGAACTTACAGTTCGATGCGGCTACAACTCTTTTCTTGGATAAATGTTACCTCTAATCACTTTATCTCGTCTGGGTTTTAACCTTCGTAAATCATATGTTTTGAATTCTTTATTTAGAGCTTCATGCTTCGTATATTAAGTGATCATCTGATAGTCTTCCATTTAGTTCTTTCCGTGAAATAGATGTTGTTAGTTCCCTAGTATTTCTGTTGGTCAGACTTTCAATAGTGTTAATATTTTGTTGCCAGTAGCTACCGTCAAGGTCAGAATAACTAATTTTTATATCTTTTGCTGTCAAAAGGGATGTCAAATGTTTTTATTCCAGTCTCTGATCACAATATCAATTCTGTAGACGATGACCGGTTTCAGTCCGTAATGACCATCCTCAGATATTTTTTATACCGTGTCCTAAACTGATAAGGCCATAACGGCATCGTCAATATATATAATGGCCTTATCACTTTAGGACATGGTGTAAAGAAACTGATAAGGCCATAACGGCATCGTATATATATATATATATATATATATATATATATATATATATATATATATATATATAAAGGCCTTATCAGTTTAGGACATGGTGTAAAAAATATCTGAGGATGATCATATCTGAAACCGGTCATCGTCTAAAGAATTGATATTTTGATCAGAGACTAGAATAAAAAATATTTGACAGTATTGGATCACCGTTTCTGTATGTGATTATGTCACAGTTGGTGAAAAGGGATGCCATTAGGGGCTCTATGTTTGGGGTGTTATAACAGGCAAATACAGCGGTGACCTGGGGCAGGTCCGATTCTTGCAGTGGTCTCACTTGTGGCGTCGTGGTATGGACAGTAACGGAGTGTGACTTCTCTTCACGACTGGTAGGGGATCAAGGTAACTCAGACCGCACAATGGTATTTCATGGATGTCCTGCGTCCGAAAGTGTTACCTCTTATGTGACATTATCGTGGAGTCGTCTTTCGCCAGTAGAATGATGGTCTATAAACAGCATGTTTCACTGAATTATCTGTTTGATGTAGAGGTACTTCCGTGGCCAGCAGCATCACCAGTTTTCTCCTCGGTGGAATATGTGGGGCCAGCTCGGACGTCAAATACATCCCTTGCCAGTATGCAGGACGGCAAAGTTTATTTAATGGACATTAACAGTTAAAAAATTGCTGGTTGAAAAAAGAAAAAAAAAACACGACGCATCTGTATGGTTACTTTATATCAAAAACACGTCCGGTTTCGTAACATTAGTTACATCATCAGGAGAAGTCAAGCTGGAGTACTTTTCCCCCGATTCCTAGTACTTTATGTCACTACAAAAATCATGTTGTGGCGTACGGCATGATTTTTTGAATGGAGTAAAGTTCCAGGAACCGGGAAAAAGTTCAGTATCAAATAGCACCATGTTGTGATTTACTTCACCTGATGATGTTAGTAACGCTCCGAAACCAGTCGTGCTGTTGAAACAAAGTGACCATGCATGTGAAGCGAATCTTTTACTCCATAACCGTCTACAAACAACGGCTTAGTGGCACCCTTCCCAACCTAGTTAACTGCATCTAGCACCATGTTGTGATTTACTTCACTTGACGATGTTAGTAACGCTCCGAAACCAGTCGTGCTGTTGAAACAAAGTGACCATGCATGTGAAGAGAAACTTTTACTCCATAACCGTCTACAAACAACGGCTTAGTGGCACCCTTCCCAACCTACTTAACTGCATCTAGCACCATGTTGTGATTTACTTCACTTGACGATGTTAGTAACGCTCCGAAACCAGTCGTGCTGTTGAAACAAAGTGACCACGCATGTGAAGCGAATTTTTTACTCCATAACCGTCTACAAACAACGGCTTAGTAGCACCCTTCCCAACCTAGTTAACTGCATGTATCTTTGCTAGAAGGTGTGCAACTTCATAGTGGTAAGTGGGTTCATATTGCGAAGTTCTTCGTAAATTTGACTCTATTTTGTAATAATTGAACATCATGTACCATCTCAACCGGCAGGTTACATTTCGTTTTCTCCTCGCAATCTCTGTGACTCACTTTGCCAGGCAGTGTAGATTAATAAAACAAGAGGCATATAAAACTTGCTTTAGGAACCCTGGTATCACTACGACTTTACTAGTCCACTTTCCGTCAATTACTTTGACATTTTTCTGACAGGGAATCACGAACACGGTCGCATTGCTGGAAATCAAGAAATATGGAATCAACGTGAGATCTCCTGTCGTTGTTTATAAAGTCCCAGGAAGAGATGGACTGATGCACTAGTTCAGGACCGCAGGCTTAACTCGTGAGAAAGATCATGACTTATACCAGGTGTACCGGTATGAAATGAGTTTTTTTTTGTGAAAATGAAACACTAATTTTGAATTGACAAGTAAAAACATTTTATTCAAAGTACTGACCATTGCTTTCTATACATTTTGACCACCTTTCTGGCAATTTGTGGACACCACGCCTATAGAAATGTTCGTCTTTTGAAGCAAACCAATCAGACACCCAATTTTCGACTTCTTCGTAGAAATCGAAGTGTTCCTCAGCCAATGCGTGTCCCATTGATGAAAACAAATGGTAGTCGGAAGGGGCCAAGTCTGGTGAATACGGCGGGTAGGGTAGCCGCTCCCAGCCAAGTGTTTTGATTGTATCCTGAACCAGTTTTGCTGTGTGTGCAGTTGCATTGTCGTGTAAAAAAATTACTTTGCCATGTCTTCTGGCTCATTCTGGTCTTTTTTCGATCAATGCATAGTTCAAATTGACCATTTGTTGTCTGTAGCGATTAGTATTGACAGTTTCATCGGGTTTAGAAGCTCATGATACACCACACCTTTCTGATCCCACCAAACACAGAGCATTGTCTTCTTGCCGAATCGATCTGGTTTTGCAGTCGATGTTGATGATTGTTCCGGATTAATCCATGATTTTTCCCGTTTAGGATTCTTAAACTAAATCCATTTTTCATTACCAGTAACAATTCGATGGAAAATTGATTTTTACTCATGTCTTTGAAACAAAATTTGACAAATGGTTTTTCGGTTTTCCATCTGTCTTTCATTCAATTCATGTGGCACCCTTTTCCACACTTTTAGTTCTTTCCCATACCTTTCAAATGGTCAGAAATTGTTTGTTGTGCAACATTTAGCATTGCTGCCATTTGCTTCTGACTCAAAGTATCATCTTCATCTAATATTGCTTGCAATTCGGGGTCTTGGAATTTTTTGATGGTCTTCCTCGTTCTTCACTTCTTACAACAAAATCATTATTTCTGAACCGTCGAACCCATCTTTTGCATGTTGCTTCTGATAGAGCATGATCACCATATGCCTCGACAAGCATTTGATGAGACTGCATCACTTTTTTTCAAATGAAAAAAAAAATTAATGCTTTCCGCAAATCATCACTTTCTGGTACAAAATTCGACATTGTTAACACGATGAAAACGTATGATGTTGTTTGTTCCATGACTTGATGTATACTAAATATCTTTGACAGATGTCATACCAAGCAAACAAAAAAAATTAAGGCTCGTTCACAATAAATGTTCCCTATCGACACATTTGTATCTTAACGCTCATTTCATACTGGTACACCTGGTAGCTGCGTATTCCAAGCAGTCACGGCAGTCAGGAGCTGACTCACGGCGCTTCAATGAGAACTCACCAGGAAGGAAGCGACTGTCGCTCATATCTGCTGCTTTCTACCTTCCACGACGTATTGCTTAGCTGGACGAGGAACAGCGTCTGGTCGCCCGTCGTTGAGCGCGCAGCACTCTGCAGCGCGGGTCAGTGGCGGCGCCTTTCATGTCTTCACGGTTGGGCCGACGCCGGCGCCGCCGACGCCGCCGACGCCGCGTCGCGCCGTTCCGTCACCAGAGGGCGAGAGGTGTGCGGGGCGCCCCTGTAACGCAAAACTCATGTTCCGCCGGAGAGCGCTTTTTATCGCCGAATGGGGAGAAATTTAATTCCGAGCGATGGAAAACTTCTCTTTAGCCTTTTGGGAATAGGACGTGAAAGGGAGGGGCTCGTTCGGCGTGGGAAAAAGAGGCTAAGTGACTGGTCGAAGGGCAGAGTGTGGAGCTAGGGAGAGGGTGGAGGTGAAGGAGTACTGCTGGGAATATATGCACGACCGTGTGTGTGTGTTCTTGTGTGTGTGTGAGGATCTCTGTGTGCTTTTGGGGTGAAGCGGAGCAGACAACTTTTTGAGTGTATTCGTTCGCTCGGTCAATACGCCACAGTAAATCATTGCTTTTCCTTTTTCGGCCAAGGCGCCGACTCCTTTTTATACAGTAAATACAAGGAGGCCCCTTTGTGAAGGAGAAGGAGCGTCTGTCGGTCCCGTGACGAGAGGTAGACTATTGGCGTCGCTGGCTGCGATGCGAACCTTCCTCTCTGGCCGCCTTTCCTTGCCTGTAAAAGATGTCGTTTCTCACTTTCATCGTGGCGAGAACTTTCGAACACATCTATTGCCGGCTGGGCAATTTGACTGAAAACTGGTGGATTTTGTCTTATTTACTTCAAGTACATACCGCCTTGACGCCAAGATATTTTTCTTTTTTTCAAAAACTAAAGACACGTTTTGTGTTAGAGGTTGTATGAAAGCTTAAAAAACATTCATGAAAGCGTCAATCAATTCCATCTTAGCCAATGGCATACGTAGAAATTAAAATAATAGCCTTTTAGAAATTCACAGGTCCCTAAGTAAGAAGACTGGCTATTTGGTTTTCTCTGGCTAATGAATGACTGTCTCAACTGTTATGTGGAGTAGTGCTGTTGCAACCCTCGACTAAACACAAGTCACATGGAATCAGGTCATGGATTCTTTGTGATTTGTACTACTAAAGTAATTCGTCTTGCATCAATTGTGGACATTTCGTTAGGCTACCACGATTGTATGTGCACCTGAATGAGTATTCATTCGACATTTCTTTGGCAAATGTTCTAGACAAAATTTCTGGATTTCATTTTTTTATATTTCTATGGTACGGGTCGCAATATTATTTAAAAAGAAGCAGATGATAAGCGGTTTCTGTTGACTAGCAGCTATCTTCACACCTACGGAAACAAATACTTTTTGTTTCCAGAATGATTTTTCTCTGTCTGCGGTGGAGTGTGCGCTGATACGAAACTTCTTAGGAGAGCAAAACTGTGTGCTGGATTAAGACTCGGCCGGCCGCTGTGGACGAGCGGTTGTAGGCGCTTCAGTCCGGAACCGCGCTGCTGCTACTGTCGCAGGTTCGAATCCTGCCTCGGGCATGGGTGTACATGATGTCCTTAGGTTAGTTGGTTTAAGTAGTTTTAAGTCTATGGGACTGATGACCTCAGATGTTCAGTCCCATAGTGCTCAGAGCCATTTGAACCATTTGAACCGAGACTCAATTTGCCTTCAGCGACGAAGTGCTCTAGTTACTGAGCTACTGAAGCACTACTCACAAACCCGTCGTCACTAGTGGAAGTACAACTGTGAGGCAATGCCTAGAATCGTGTTTGGGTAGCTTATGCGGTAGAACACTTGCCTGAAGATGGCAAAGGTGCCGTGTTCGAGTCTCGGTCTAGCATGCAGTTTTAATTTGCCAGGAAGGTTCAGTCAGTTTTTTTGTATCTATTTCTCTCTCTTAGAGATGTTTTCCTGCAGTTGTTGAATTTGGTGTAAATGCTAACTAGAACTATTGAAATTGCATAATGAGTTATAAATATGTTATTGTTGTAGTTCTTGGTGTTGTTGTGTTCTTCAGTCCGAAAACTGGTTTGATCTAGTTTTCTATGTCATCCAAAATCAACTGCAAGTGGTGAGCCACAGCTCGTACGTACGTTAAGAGTTGGCTTCATGGCCAACAGCTGTTAATAACGTTTCCTTATTGAGCAACCAGTTTCAGTCTTCAGACCATCATTAGGTTGATAAAAGACATGTACATCATTCCAGGCGATACAATTAGTGGCGCCAGATAATAAAACCGGTTAATTCCTCACTGTTGTTATATAATATGTAAACTGCCTCTGCCCTGCAATGTTAATGATGACTGTTATCATAACATCTATAAGATCAGTGTTTCGCACGTTTTTATGATCGATGATGTAATTTTCTGCTATTTGTCAACAGTAGCGAATTCATGAATTTTGTTATTTTATACAGCTGTTTCAGCAGCTCTTGGCCGTAAGTCATGACTTTCCTCACGTAAACAAAATACAATCAATAATAATGGTGTCATCGCAGTAAGTTCAGCATTGTTTTTCTACAACATATTCATTTAATATATCTTTTAGCAACTAGCACATCATTTCAACCAGCCTGTGTAACTGTTTTATTCTGTGGGCGACTGCTGTGGTGCATATTGGTTGTAGTCAGTACCCTTATTTTTGGTATTAAATATGTACGTAGGCCACTTTGAAGAATACTATCATTATACTAATGAATAATAGAATCATATATACGAGAAAGAAAGAAGACAGAGGCCAGTGAACACATTAACCATTTCGTTCCCCTCGGTCTTGGAAGATACGATTCTGGAGAATGCAAAGCATAAGAAGAAAAACTACGAAAATTACCGAAGTGAAGGTCCAGTGGCATATAATTTGGAACTTTCCATCAAATCGTTTCTTTGGAATTAAGAGATAGGTAGCAGTATCTACTCAAGTTAGTGGCAGAAATTTTCATCAAATTTAGTTTCCATAGAGAGAAAAAATTAGCCGTAAAGTTTTTGATAACGAGGTGATACACCAACGTCCTGACGTAATGGGAAACTCTCCGACGAATTCCTAGAGCAAGTGATATTGACGGTGATCCGTGCGCCGGCTGGGGACGTTATGTCAACAGTCATTCGTGGCGCCATTTCAGTGGAGTAGAGTTAGCGCTCGCAGCGAAAATACTGTCCCCCTTTTCTCGCCATTATCGATCACAATAAAACCTTAGAATCTGGGCAACAACAGCCGTGATAACTCATGTTGAGAAATAAACCGCTTCAGCTGCAAAACCCTTTTATTGCTACGCACTACCGGTTTCACAGCATTTACTGCTGCATTTTCAGGTGACAATCTGTATGTAAGTGGGAAAAAAATCATGTATAAAATAAATAATTCCAAATCGAAGATGAAACCATAATGAAAAACGTGTTCACTGGAATCAAGTCGCAATATACCAGTGGTTATGATTAAAGAGCAGCTACTCACAGAAACGGAGAGTGGGCTATAATTATCGTATGGCCGCGAAACTCGGCATATATTTTAATGCGTTAATGCGGAGCCGAATTAAGTTGGAAAAAAGTTCCAGTTGTGGCCAGCAGGAGCAAATCTGAAACTGTGAGTACAAGAAAGACGTATAGAAGTGTTTCAACCTGTAATAGATTAGGAACGGGATGCGGAAAGAAAACTTCAAACAAGTGAGAAAGGCATAATGTGGATTTTATTATTAACCGCCACTTACATAATTTGTTCAACATGGAAACCGCAGAAGTCGACGAGATGCTGCATTCATAAACCAACGTGATCAAAAGTTGCTCGCAACAGTTACTGTGAAATATGAGCTACGTGTTCTCGTACACTGACCTTCAGATCAGGTAATGACCGTACATGTTCCTGGTAAAGACGTTCTTTTCGACATACCTAAAGCCGAAAGTCACATGGATTCACATCAGTTGATTTTGTAGGCCATGCATCTGCAGAAGTCTTGAAAAAACATGTTCATGGAAGGTTGCATTAAGCAGATCTTTCACTGGACGGCGACACGCCTTATTGACCCATCTTGCATAAAATAGTAGTTTCCAAACACTTACGCTGTTGCAAAGCACGAATCACATCTTGTATAAGGAGGTGTCCATAACGTGCGTACGTCGTGGTGAACCTAACAGACCCTCTGGGTGGATTCTCTTCGAAGAAGAGCGAACCGAGAGTAAAGGTGACTGTAAATCCACACCACAATGTCACACGCGGTGAGTGCAATGGTTCTTCGTTCACAACACGCGGTTTAACAATGCCCCAGATTCGGCAGTTCTGTGCATTCACTGAACCATGTTGTGTAAAATGTGCCTCGTTACTCCACTGAGGCCACATGTCATCAATTTCGATCCGTGACAGAAATCAAAGAACAAATTCTGACATTGCTGCGGATCACGATACTCCAGTTGACGGACCGGCTGGTTATTGTATAGGTACCAGTTTACAGTAGACAGCAAATTATCCGTACCGTTGCCCATGAGATGAACAATTCTCGCGGCATGGCACGGCACGGACGTGGCACGTGCTGCATGGTCATTTACAGTAACTTCGACGAACCTTCCTCCGGGATAGGTAGCCTTCCTCTTCGAGATGCCACATCAAGCTCACCCGCGTTTTCGGAATTTCCTTACCTTCTTTAAAACGTTTAATGACATCGGGCTTGTCCTCAGATCTTTCACGCGGCGATACTCTCCAAATGAAGCACCGTAATTATTGCCGTTTACATTAAACAGTTTCACTAACAGTGCACGACTTCTCTTCTCGGTAGTCATAATGTTCACTCACGTTATGGTTTGTCATATGACAGCGTTGATTTCATACCGTCGTACATACAGTATACAGCGCCAGAGTTGCACCTTATGGCCAAGATTGGAACTAATTTTTTCAGCGTAAATGTATTATGCAATGACGCGTTAGCACCTGTACCAAGTTTCACTGCCATAACTTATTAGCATGTGTACCAAGTTTCACTGCCCTATGATAATTATACTCCATACTGCACTTCCGTGAGTAGCTGTACTTTAATTATGTCCACCCGGTGCTTAACATTTTATGGGAAACATAGCGTTCGTAAACAATCTCCTGCAATAGGCTATCCACAAAAGGGCGTATGTCCTAAAAGTAATAAGATATGGTGGGGAACGCTCTCGTAATACCCATAGAGAAGGGTAATAATGTAGAGGACTTTTACGTAATATCACAATCGATAAAAACGAGATGTAAGAGGCATTCACCGAACGTCAGCAAGCAGGTTTGAACACACACTGTCATAATGTCTATAGGTGACAGTCCACTGGCTAAAAGCTTCTGCCATCTTTGCAGCAGTACGCATATACGAAGGAAAACTGCATCGATCTTTCTACCAACATTTATATCATATTTATCAGCCGATACTTTCAATTAAAATCAAGTACAATTGCGAATCCCCATGCCAAAGACGCGTAACACGCCTCTAGAGGAGCTATAACAGCCCATTGGTAATGTGCAGTAAGTAGCAATAATTCGTTTCGTGCATTTGAAGAACAACGCTGCAACAATCCAAACTGAAAGTATACGGCAAAAATGCTTCGCTGGTACAGACGCTTTAGGTGTGAACAAACAAATGTGACTGACTTAGAACAGAGAGGTAGACATTCTGTATGTGTATAATCGGGTGTAACAAGGGATTTGCAGGGCCTGGTGCTCGAACACCAACGTATCACAATAGACACGATGGAGAAAAAGTGATAATCAGATGTGAATGCAACAGCCCACAATCATTCAAGAACCCAGCCCAACTAAAACAACTGAAATTTGGATATCCTCCACACTACTGCTGCAGTGTAGAGGATACCCTGATTTCATTAGTCGATTAGTCACCACACGCGAGTACTGGATGAGTCACTGTGATAGAGGGACACAGGAGAAAAGCAGGCAGTGGAAACTTGTGGATACATCGCTGACAAAATAGGCGAATCTCAGCCATTACTAGGCAGACAGGTGGTGAATTGTTTTTGAAACTGCCAACGTGTGATGCTAACATTTTAACATTTTATCCTTGTAAGGGGTATCTCGTCAAGTGAGTATACTACCGAAAACTCCCTGTCAAAGACGAAGCATCAAATGGTTCAAATGGCTCTGAGCACTATGGGACTTAACTGCTGTGGTCATCAGTCCCCTAGAACTTAGAACTACTTAAACCTAACTAACCTATGGACATCACACACACCCATGCCCGAGGCAGGATTCGAACCTGCGACCGTGGCGGTCGCTCGGTTCCAGACTGTAGCGCCTAGAACACATGCCGCTTCTTGTGGCTGTAAGGCGTTTCATCAAACCTCCTTCCTCATCCCCCCCCCCCCCCACCGTATTCTCCTAACGTCAGGCCCGGATCTACGAGGAAGTGGGGGGGGGGGTCAACCAGGGTCTCTGCCCCGGACGGCAATTTCAGGGGGCGCCAAATTCATATTGTTGAAGAAAAGGAAAGCCTTGTTTCACAACGAGATTATTCAAATGGTTTTGAAACGCATGCCTGCTGGTTTGTGAACATTTTCGAACACATTCTAAGTTGAAATGATAATTAAATCAAGACCCTTAGCTGTCGACAGGGGACAGTTGAAAATGTGTGGCCCGACCTCCACTTGAACCCGGGATCTCCAGCTGACATGGCAGACGCTGTATCCATCTGAGCCACCGAGGGCACAGAGGATAGTGTAACTGCAGGGATTTATCCCTTGCTCGCTCCCCGTGTGACCTACATTCCCTACTTAATGTCCACACACTACATTCGTAGTGTCCCTGCCCATCACGCTCATTACTCGCAGCAGACAATCTTACCGAGTCCCGTAATAGTCCGGGCAATACGTGTGCATCCAGCACAGAAGAAGAAGGTCAATGGCTGGTTAGTCTTAACTGTATGAAGATGGTGTCTGTTCTTTCGGACATGTCTGAAAGAACACATATCATCTTCATATACTCTAAGTTGATTTCTGAACGCATCATAAGTTGGTTTTAGAATACGTGCATAGTGTACGTAATGTCTCTACGAGGGGAATCCTGACACATCCAGAAATAAGACTTTCCCACAGACAAAAGAGGACGGGACTATACGAGATGAGCCGAATAAACACGAACTGGTCAATGCCAATTGCTGTTTTTTTTTTTTTTTGACTGGATGTGCGACTGATAAGTGCTGTTATAATTATTAGTGAAATCCCTAGATTGAGACTACCAGAGTGGAAATAAACAAGTAACAGGAATAACATATAAGAAATATTACATATTATCTTCTCGTTGTCTCTAAGTACTAAGGGCCAGTCGTACAGTCCCCGGGTAGCAGCCACTCTAAGTTCTATTCTCTGGTCAGCGCGGAGAACGCGTTGTGTGAAAACGTGGTAACGCTTAGCCGGAGAATCCACGCGGGATAACTGAACAGGTGATTATGGCAGCGTTAGCGAAGTTAACCGGAAAATAAGTTTTGACAATGGCAGGAATAGTTTCAGAATTAGTGATGACAAGATTGTTTGTCAGAACGAGGAAGGAGAAGAAACGGGGACATCACACAAGTTATATGGAAGAATATGACGACTCCAAATTTATATAAAAATATCTTAATACTAATTTTTGATCTCATGCTTGAGAAATTGGAGCGTATGAATGAAATGTGAAACTATTTCTTAGCGTAAAACTTTTTGCTTGTAGTAGGTCTAATAGGCATTTGATGTTAGTACCTCGTGAATTGTAGTCGGTCGTGTTATTTATGTAAATAAGGTAGATAAAAATGACCATACGTGCCAAAAAAGTCTCCCGTATTCGGTATGTGTTACAGTTGCTGCAATATTATAATCGCCTATTCCGTTTTATCTCGCTTACAGTGACAAAATGGACGTAAGCAAGCCGGCCGCGGTGGTCTAGGGGTTCTGGCGCTGCAGTCCGGAACCGCGGGACTGCTACGGTCGCAGGTTCGAATCCTGCCTCGGGCATGGGTGTGTGTGATGTCCTTAGGTTAGTTAGGTTTAAGTAGTTCTAAGTTCTAGGGGACTTATGACCTAAGATGTCGAGTCCCATAGTACTCAGAGCCATTTGAACCATTTTGACATAAGCAAATCAAACCACACCAGTCCTGGGTACTATTCGTATTAACAGTTTTTTCAGTGTTAGACAACCACATTTTGGTTTATCGTATAGCAAAACATTTGACGAGGTAACAGATCCTTTCGAAGAATAGGAAGCACGCCGTGTAAATCTATAGCAAGGTAAGAGAGAAAAAACACTGGGACCTAAGGACTGAATAAGTATCTCACACAAAAGGGAAGGTTCTCTTGGTCATAAATAATCCCATCCGGTATTAATTGCGAGTTTTTTAAGGCTGACTGGAAGCAGGAAAGCACCACAGGACATTTTAATTTCCACTGTCCTGACTCTAGATTCGGTGGCTTCCATTACAAAATATACACGTTTGAATTCCACAGAGCGAAATGCAGTGACGTGCGATAGAAGAATACTGTGTAAGGAGACGTGGCACTGCACTTTGGCACACTTAACACGAAATAACATGTCTTACACTCCCTCGACCATGTACGTTTTACATATATATATCACAGTCTTCAGAATGATATGCGCTACAAAAGGAACATAGTTTTGAAAAAACGATTTAAAAAAAAGAAAACTTTTAACGTCCTCTCTCAAATGCCCAAGTGGCAGAGGGTACCACTATCAAGTTCTGCTCCAGTTCGGAAATATCATAGATCTGAGGCTACCTGAGGTAGCACCTAGTCACTTCCGTCTCTTTTCTTTGATGAAGAAATCATTGCGTGACACGCATTTCTAACTGAGGATGAGGTGATTTTTGACGTGGATCGTTTCCTAAGCAGACTTCTAAAGAGTGGCGGCTGATGCGTGAGCCGTGGTTGGCTCGCGCTAATGCCGTTTCTTCTTCGGCATTTTCTCACAATTGAGTGGCGTCTTATTGCTCCCTGAGCTATTACCATAATGAGTTGCTGACTAGCCTCTGTCAGTGGCAATAGCAGCGTTTATCGATATTTGTACTGCTGTACCATCTTTGGCGTGACCGCTGTATTTCCGTGTGGTGGTGTGTGTGTGTGAGGCAGTCGGTCGGTTGCGACAGAGCAGTGTGGAAGTCTCTGCAGCGCGGAGTCAGGCCGGGGCTGCTGGTGGCGTGCATGCGTGGTCGGATTTGTGAGGCACTATTTGCGAGAGCTGCAAAGGTCGTCGCCCACCAAACCTGGATGCTGGAGTTGAGTAATTGGTTAACATGTTATGAAACCTCAACTGCTGTGACATCTCTTCGTTCATTGCCAGTTGTTGCTTCCTTGGCCGTTCCCACAAGCGCAACGTGTGGTGTGCTGGAGTCAGCAAAATTTTGCAGCCGTCTTCCTGTGTGGTGTTTAAATATTGAAGTGACTGTAACTTCTTAGTGAAGTCCACCAGCGGTATCTTTTGCCTTGTGGCCATTAACATTCCGGTTACCTGTCCTGGTCGTTAGTATAGTTTTCTGGCAGTGTGTTTTCCTCACTGTGTTGATACTGTCCTGCATGGCGTAGTTTGACAGCCTTGGCGTTGTTCATATTTTCTTTTTAGTGATTATTGTGCATGACTGTATTTAGACGCCAGTTGTCAAGACATAGTGCTGCTGGTATCTTCGTCCTCGCTGAAATTTTCGGTTGTCATGCTGTTGGTCGGGTGGAAGGGACTTGATTAGGTTGTTGGTTGGTTCTTCAGCCATCCCTAGGACGTGTTGGCATCCGATTATTTAATATTACGCTTGGCTGCCTGTCTCACCTAAACTTATGTTAGAGTTTCCTCCCCAGGCCGATCCTTGGAACACTTCTGAGCACCACTGTTCTGTTGTTATGGATTGTGATTTTCTTTTAGTCTCATGTACTGTGCGAGGCCTTCTGCCGGGTGTTAATTTAGTTTGTTTTAATGTTCACTATGTGACCTTCAGCCGAACTTCTACGTGAAATAGGCCTTCAGCCATCTCAAATTCAAATTTGAAAAATCATTTGAAAATTTGATAATTTTCCTCTCTATCTTAATTTTGTTATCCAGGCCTTAAGCCTTGAGTTATTCGGTGTTCAATATATGGCCTTCAGCCGAACCTTAAGTGAAATATTTTAAGGTAAGGCCTTCAGCCATGTTAAATAAAATTTGAAAGGTCATTTGTTTAAAACCTTTTAAAATTTTCTTACTGGAGTTCTTGTTATCCACGCCTTAAGCCCTCAGTTCTTCTATTTTGTAACTAAGACCTTCAGCTGTGTGTACGCCTTAAGACAATTTTAACAACTTGTGTTCTGGCCTTCAGCCGTATTGTTTTCGAATTCTTGTAAGGGGATGTGTGATTAAGTGTTTTAGCAAAATAAAGTTTGTATTTGTTTGTAACTACCAGCAACTAATTTGGGCCCCTTTCCACAACCTGATCCGGTCTGTCTTGCGAAACCAGATTTCACTGCGTAAGAGCACAACAGCACGCGAACATTCTAACTTTCGACACTTAGCGGATTTGTTGCCTTTATTTTTTTTTTCTGAAAGCTGTTAAACGTAACATAGATGCTGCAATCTGAAGGACAGAACACTTAAATCTACTGCGCTGCTGCTTCTCTGGTCTCTGTGAAACTTGGCTTCAGGGTCGCGAGCACACCTTCAGTTGGGCGCATTTTAAGTAGCTTTTACGCATGCGCATCTCACATGACGTAATTGCCTTATGGGCCAAGTACATAAGGAATTGATAAACAAAGTGCATGGTTCACGATGTGCACAGCTAGCCCTCGCCACTCAACCGGAAGTTTACATCAGTGCCACCGGTGTTAGCACACTGCGGCAGACTTTTATCCCCGTTTGCGTGGCATAAATCCCTCTAGATGACAGAACACCCCTCATAAATACTAATTCACTATCTTCTGCAGTAAAATTAGATCGGACGTCAATTTATGTTAAAGTTGAACTGACCTACTTTGTGGGTTTCTGAGTGAGTTGTAATATATTAAGTTATGAATTTTATACAGTAATCCATTTGAGACACTGACAATCATAAGGCCCTAAAGCACATCACCGTCTACTGTGAGATTGTAGCATTTATTCATGCTGTCGATCTTACGGTGAGTCAGGTTTACCTGTACTGTATACCCACGGTGTGTATATTAAAATTCACTAAAAGCTGTATCATTGGTTTCTCTGATATTCACATAAGTGTGGAATCGCCGGCGATGTGTTTTAGGCCTTATTGATCTCAGCGCCTCATTTGTATTCTACTCAAGTAACTATGTTGGTAGATACTACTACTTGAGTATAATCGTTTCCAGAAACGGCACTAGGTGTTAGGAGTTGGTTATTTACTGTGCGGGAATCAGCTTTCGTGTTCAGTGTAAACATGAACTATGTTTATTTTAAGTGCTAACAGAAAATTAAAGTTGTGAGAATGGGTTATGTGAGTCCTGCTTGGGTAGCTAAGTCGGTAGAAAACTTGTGCGCCAAAGAGAAAGGTCCCGAGTTCGAGTCTCGGTCCGGCACCCATCTTTAATCTGCTACGAGGTTTATATCAGTGCAAATTCCGCTGCAGAGTGAAATCTCTTTCTGGGAACAGAAACTGGGGCCTCCGAGAGCAGATCCTTTAATTGAGAGAGTGACGAAACGAAACAAGCGTGACTAAAAGTGAACATGTGACAAGGAAGTGTACAGATAGCACAAGATTTTGTGTGGGTGAAATGCAAGAACATCTTTTTTTATTCGTGAACTAAAACATCTGTTGGGATCTTGTACATTTGTCCGAAAAAAATGGGAATACACGAAAACTCCAGTTACACAAAAATGCGAAATGGAGAGTTGCCGTCGGCCGCTGTGACCGAGCGGTTCTAGGCACTCCAGTCCGAAACCGCGCAACTGCTACGGTCGCAGGTTCGAATCCTGCCTCGGGCATGGATGTGTGTGATGTCCTTAGGTTAGTTAAGTTTAAGTAATTCTAAGTCTAGGGGACTGATGACTTCAGATGTTAAGTCCCGTAGTGCTTGGCGCCATGTTTTTGGAGAGTTCAAATGGCTCTGAGCACTATGGGACTCAACTGCTGAGGTCATTAGTCCCGTAGAACGTAGAACTAGTTAAACCTAACTAACCTAAGGACATCACAAACATCCATGCCCGAGGCAGGATTCGAACCTGCGACCGTAGCGGTCTTGCGGTTCCAGACTGCAGCGCCTTTAACCGCACGGCCACTTCGGCCGGCTTTTGGAGAGTTGCGGAAGCTTACACATTTTTCCTTTATTGCTCTAAACTGTACTTAGTTATGTGAGAAACAAGAAAATTCCACAAAAACATTTCTTTCTTCTGTCAGATGAGGTATGTAACTTATTATTATAATAATTATTATTGTTATTGTTATTGGAAGTGGCTGTAGTTTTATAAACTTGTTGATAAGCATAACTGTTATACAGCAGACGCTATTATGTTCACATTCTCAAATTTACCTGAATATAAAAAGTTGTGAAAACCCAGATTATATATGCACGAGCCGCCACTGCTTCTATATACAACATCTCCGCTAAATGATCAATCGTTATGAAAAATGTGCCACATTCTAGGGTGAATGTGTAGAGGAAGACTAACCCCACCACAAAGCTTCGTCGTCGAAGGTGATAGTTAAAATTATATGACTGCTGCTTGTACAAATTGAAACTTGAGTATGTTGATATAAGGGATGATACTAGTTTTATAATAAATACCATTACGGAGAAAGCGGTAGATGACAATGTTGACGATCTGTCTCAAACTATTATTAAGTGTTTCTCTGAAAGTGGACTCTCCCAAAATTTTAAGAAAACACGCTATACTCAATTCTGAATAACAAACAGAGCGATAAATAAGTGTCCTCGCGATGTCGAAGGGAGTAGCACGCCCGCTACTGCTTTTTTTTTGTCATCAGTCTGCTGATTCTGTTTGATGCGGCCCGCCACGAATTCCTTTCCTGTGCTAACCTCTTCATCACAGAGTAGCACTTGCAACCTACGTCCTCAATTATACGCTTGACGTTTTCCAATCTCTGTCTTCCTCTACAGTTTTTGCCCTCTACAGCTCCCTCTAGTACCATGGAAGTCATTCCCTCATGTCTTAGCAGATATCCTATCATCCTCTCCCTTCTCCTTACCAGTGTTTTCCACATATTCCTTTCCTCTCCGATTCTGCGTAGAACCTCCTCATTCCTTACCTTATCAGTCCACCTAATTTTCAACATTCGTCTATAGCACCACTTCTCAAATGCTTCGATTCTCTTTTGTTCCGGTTTTCCCACAGTCCATGTTTCACTACCATACAATGCTGTACTCCACACGTACATCCTCAGAAATTTCTTCCTCAAATTAAGGCCGGTATTTGATATTAGTAAACTTCTCTTGGCCAGAAATGCCTTTTTTGCCATAGCGAGTCTGCTTTTGATGTCCTCCTTGCTCCGTCCGTCATTGGTTACTTTACTGCCTAGGTGGCAGAATTTCTTAACTTCATTGACTTCGTGACCATCAATCCTGATGTTAAGTTTCCCGCTGTCCTCATTTCTACTACCTCACATTACCTTCGTCTTTCTCCGATTTACTCTCAAACCATACTGTGTACTCATTAGACTGTTCATTCCGTTCAGCAAATCATTTAATTCTTCTTCACTTTCACTCAGGATAGCAATGTCATAAGCGAATCATATCATTGATATCCTTTCACCTTGTATTTTAATTCCACTCCTGAACCTTTCTTTTATTTCCATCATTGCTGCCTCGATGTACAGATTGAAGAATAGGGGCGAAAGGTTACAGCCTTGTCTTACACCCTTCTGAATACGAGCACTTCATTCTTGATCGTCCACTGTTATTATTCCCTCTTGGTTGTTGTACATATTGTATATGACCCGTCTCTCGCTATAGATTACCCCTACTTTTTTCAGAATCTCGAACAGCTTGCACCATTTTATATTGTCGAACGCTTTTTCGAGGTCGACAAATCCTATGAAAGTGTCTTGATTTTTCTTTAGCCTTGCTTCCATTATTAGCCGTAACGTCAGAATTGCCTCTCTCGTCCCTTTACTTTTCCTAAAGCCAAACTGATCGTCACCTAGCGCATTCTCAATTTTCTTTTCAATTCTTCTGTATATTATTCTTGTAAGCAGCTTCGATGCATGAGCTGTTAAGCTGATTGTGCGATAGTTCTCGCACTTGTCAGCTCTTGCCGTCTTCGGAATTGTGTGGATGATGCTTTTCCGAAAGTCAGATGGTATATCGCCAGACTGCTGCTACAAAATCAAATAGTCAAAACTTATTACCTAATCTGTGAACTATACGCAAAGGACAAAGCTGACACAGCAAAATAAATCTTGGCAGTATAATAGGTTATAATTATGTTTGAATGGGTCAACTAACGAGGAAAGTTGTATCCATCAGAATTTCATTTACTGTTTTCACAAATGTTAATCAACAGTTATGAAAACACAAGAATAATTCATCTACGAAATTGAATTAGCGAAAGTGCCACTAACGCAGTGGAAGCTACCAAATGAAGGGAAGACTGTATAGAGAATGAAGCACCAAGATGTTACTTCTGAAATTTTCCCTGCGTATTTCTTCTTCCATTAGTTTTCGGATTTGCAGCCGGATCCCATCAACATTCTGCCACGGTATTTCGGCGCAGAGACGTCCGACAATCCTCAGGTGAGTAGACGAAGTACTGAAGAGATCTGATGCAGTCATGGTATTTGTAGCGAATTCCGCGCATGCGAATCGTAGTGGCGGTTTAGGGCGCGTGCGTTAGGTGGTGACATGCGCGAGGCAGCCAAGTTGTGTGTGCTGCCCTGAGTGGTGAAACAAGAACAATCTAATCGCTGAGCATGTCGATTCCGTTGTGACCGCATAATTTTAATAATCGGATTCCAATTTTTATCCAGCTGAAAGCCGTAATAACGATTCATTAAATTATCAGCAAGACATATTTCCACAGATTCCTTAATTGCGGAGTCCCAGAAGCTGGAAAACGGTGCTAAAATTTTGGTACGAGGGTTGGAACTTTAATAGCGGCAACTATTTATTTACAGCTCGTACAAAATAGATACGTGTGTCAAAGTTTTAATGCTCTTCAAAGTAGTCACCAGCATTGTGTATAACCCGTTGCCAGAGATGTGAAAGTCGTAGGATACTCTTAGCAGTGCCAGTTGTGTTGACAGTTGGAGCGGCGCGGTCTATTGCCCGACGAATTTGTAGCAGTTCTGAAGCGAAAGTCGTGAAATCTTTCCTTCAGGTTAGAAATCGAGTTGAACTCACGAGGGCTTAAGTCAGGGGAGTGCAGTAGGTTGTATAGCACTTAGCAGCCCCATCAGTAAAACAAATCAGTAACAGATTGCACTGTATGTGCTTGAGCATTGTCCTGCAAAATGATGGTCAGGTCGTGCGGAAGGTGTCATCACTTCTGTCTCTAAGCTGGTCGTAGGTTGTGTTCCAAAAATGAACAGCACAGAAACAGAAGTGATGACACTTTCTGCTGGAGCTGACCCCTCATTTTGCAGGACAATGCTCAAGCACGCACAGTGCAAGCTGTTACTGATTTGTTTGACTGATGGGGCCGCTGAGTGCCATACCACCTACTGCACTCCCCTGACTTAAGCCCTCATACATTCAGCTCGATTTCTAAACTGAAGGAAACACCTTACGGCATTCGCTTCAGAACTGCTACAAATTCGTCCGTCAATAGATCGCACCGCTCGAACTGTCAACACAACTGGACTACGACTTCCACATCGCTGGCAACGGGTTATACACAATGCTGGTGACTATGTGGGGCGGCGATTTAGTTTGTGAAAATAAAGTTTTGTTATTTAAATGTGGGAAAAACACTGCACTTCCCGGCTTTTGGAATGTTGTATAATGCTGTCTTTCGCCGTTCTCAACACTGGCTCTCTCTTTGCTTTTTGGCACCCAGAAAGTGATTTAACGAAACGTGGAGCCTGTAATGAGAGTTCCTAGTGCCCACTTAACCTGAGAATATTATTATAGCTGCAGCTTATAGCTCTGAGGAAGTAGGAGATTGTTCGGGATTTCTAATCAAAAACGCTTTTCCAAAATAGTTGAGTATATTCTGAAATTCACTGATAACATCACAATTATCCCAACGACCTAACAAACAGAGCAGTTCAGAGTCTAATGCGCTGATGCAACTATAAATGTCCGAATTAAAAGTCAAAAGAATGCTCGCCAAAATTTGATGAGAAAATCTCATCAAACGCCACGCTAAAATGATTGGTAGAATGTCTGTACCGCGACGGCACGTGAAAATACAACAACACGCAAACTGAAGCTAGATAATGAAAATCATTCCAAAAATAATCCTTCATTTGAAATGTTTTCACAGTTACGCGTATACATCGTAACTCAATACGGCACCCGAGGCAGTTTGTAGCAGCGCTACCGTAGCGAAGCGACTCCCGACACAGCTGACGTGCTATTCAGCGTCTGGAGAGAACTGGGGCCTTTCTTACTCGCGCAGTGCTCTTATATATATATAGCCTCGGTGCGGACGGCTAAGAGAACGCCGGCTCTAACTTGGCTCTCACGACTGGCCGCTGGGCTAGTAACGCACCACTTCAAGTTACATAATAATTTATAGCTTCTTTTGCTGATGGCTTATGAAGCTGTTAATTTAATCGTGCATTTAGCACGCAGGTAAGTATTTATAATAAAATTATGACGTGGCTAAGTTAAATATCTTGGGCGAGAGAAATAATTAAGTTACGCTGCACGCAGCCGATGAGCTCTGAACTGGTCCTTTTGAGATCCGCTATTGCTATAATTTTATAGGTATTCAAAAGAAACTTTTCACATCTTCATAGTCATAGCGGACCTCCAACCTATTTAAATCTAAACATCCTAGTCTTATTCATTAGCCTACTTAATCTATCTTGCTTCCTTCAGTTTTGAGATGAAAACCAGAAAATCATGAATTTCCACTAAAGTCTTAACCTGTGAAATCCAAAGTACTGTTTTTATTAAATCATTATGAAAGATGAGTCTAAATATAAATTTTGAAGTCTCTAGCTCCTTTCTGTTGCGCCAATTATTTTTTTAGAAAAACGTCCAAATTACAAAAATGGCTGAAGTTATCGAACTGATATTTAATACACATTAATTTAGTATTATTCCTTACATGCTGGAAAAGTTTCAGATCATTTGCTTGAATTTTAAGGTATTGCGCAACATTTATGACGTCAGAGCTAGTTACAGCAGACTGGCTGGCACACAATGGAAACTGATGTGAATTTACTACAGCGTGAGTAGGCTGCTTCCCTACATCACCCTCTACTTAAATTTTTTTTTTTATTAATGTAAATGAATGAGAATAAAATTTAATTACAAAAAGGGAAGCAAGAGCACAATTTAACTCCCTATAAAAATCAAAATTGAAACAAACATGTAGAAACATTAAAAAAACTGATTATCTACATTAATTATTTAAATTGTGGGCATGTTCACTGCCTTTTAAACAAAGTCAGTACTCAAAATTTTAAGCGAAGTCACTGAAATATTTTGGCATACATATTGCCTTAGACCAACAAACACATAATAATTGAAAAATTATGAAAATCTTAGGCCCATTAAATACATTAAATACACTTTTACATACACAAATTCAAAGAAAATAACATGATACATAAACAGATGATTATCTCTTAGCAGTCTTTTCTAAACCTGAAAGAAAGTTCACAAATAATTTTTACACACGTGGTTGTAGCCGCTTTGGCTGGCGTCCTACACTTCCATTCACAAGGGTAGAGGAGGGGAAGTTGCTATGGTGTGCGTCCTTCACGTTCTCTCTAACTTACATGGGGGAAAGGGGAGGGTCACTGTGAGTTGTGTCCAAGTCACTCCACGCTTTCACGCAGCTACCAGGCTGCCATTATCTGGTTTGTCCTGTAGAACAAACAAAAGAGTGCCTCAGACTCTGTTCACTTAATATCTAAGGGTGGGTCACAATGAAATGGGGATATATACATTTTAACTTCCAATATATTACTGGAACAAAGTTAACAGAACTTTTTTTTTTTTCAACATTACTCTCGCGGTTACTTAAAGGTCATAAAATCGGTAAATAAATGGCTCAAAACGCCGTTAGTCACGTACCAGAGAAAATCTATGCTCATGGCATACATTCATGAATCCTACTTAACGACAATTTATTATTTCTGGGCCGGAACACTGAACCAATGCTCGGTACATTCCTGACACATTTGTATATTAAGCACTTAACTGAATCATCTTTGATTACCTTATTCTTAGAGATAGTATGAGTATGATTAGTGGTTGTTTTCTCAGATTCTTTGCATATGTGAGTAACTTTTGGTAATAGTACCGTTCTGAGTGTTCAAAACACACTATGTTTAGTTGACTACAAAATCCACTTATTGGTCCTCTGCTGTTGTCAGTTCCACATCTGCAATTAGGGTCTTACTTACTTTGAAGTGTATTTATGCTGAGCTAAAATTACTGTTTCACGTCTGCTATTATGTTTCTTATTTATATTGCTAGTGTATGTACTTATTTACCACTCACTCTATTAATATTTAAAGCATAGGATAGCACGTTTATTTCATATTCATAGTGTATTGCGGCTGATTAGTTTGCTCACGTGGCAATCCATTTCCACTCGATCGGATGCTGAAACCTCAGGTAGTCTCTCTCGGACCTACCACTAAAGTGCATCAAATAATTATGGACGAGCGTAATGCTAAATTCCTTAAACCTATAGGACACCATGAGCTGCTCTGTCTCATCTAACATAAGGGTACCTATGGTCGCATTCACGCTTCCAACTCATAACCTCAATACGCGTAGGTGTATCCTGTCACACACTACACTAAAATAATGGCCAGCTCCAACCTTATAAATACTTCAGAGACGTGTCCTTCACGACTCAACCACAAACACTGCTCACTTCTATTACACTGCCTTTCCTTGCTACATCAGGTGAGTTTAAACTTACAACTTATCTGCATATTTTTCATAACACTTAGCAATCTCTTTCTTATTATTTATTAGTTAGCTCTAATGTATCCACTAGGTTTCATTACCACTTCAGATTCTGCTTGTACACGAATTCATACATCTTTTTAAATTACTGTTGATGGACCATTTCCAACCAAACAACACTTTGTACTTACTATATTACCAGGGTACTACACATAATTGTTACTCAAATACATTTGTATCTTAATTACGTCATACTTCTCTATTGTTTGTCACTATTCAGTTTATCACATTAGGTATCTTTCTTCACTGATCGGTAGATAGAATGGTAACATAACTCCTGGCCTGATAGTCATGACAGAAAAATTTCATGTCTGAAAGAAGAGATCTAAATTTTGGTGGATAGGAAAGATGAAGAATGAGTGAGACCTGAAATGGAAAGAAGATCTCACACAGCTGGGACTGCACAGCTGCCACACTGTGTAGAGGTTACAGAACAACCTCCTCCCTACAGCCTTCATTGGCTGAATGCTGGTTTGGTAACCATAACGGAAAATTTTGGTATTAGGAAAGAAAATGTCGAAACTTTTGTGGATAGAAAAGATGAAGAATGAGTGAGACCTGAAAGGGAAAGAAGATCTCACACAGCTGGGACTGCACAGCTGCCACACTGTGTAGAGGTTACAGAACAACCTCCTCCCTACAGCCTTCATTCATAACCTTTGACCACGCCACGTCGATCTGAAAATACCTTATGATGCCTCTTTAGAACCTGTCTCAGTTCTTCCTTTTGATGGTCTGAAATCTTATCGATTTCCTGCAATTTAGCTTCTATTTTGTCCACAATAATTGCTTCTTCTTTTTCTGTGTTCAGCTTACTGTTACTAAGATTAACACCTTCGTCCCAATACCTCCTATTTTTCAGAACTCGTATAGGCAGCTCCCAAGTTTCATCATCAGTTACTACATGTTTATCACTAAAAGGTACTATAATTACTCCGGTTATTGGTAAGACCATTTTTAACTGGCTTCTTTCAAAGTCCACAACACTCTGATATTTTGACAAGAAATCTATGCCAATTAAAACCTCAATACTGAGATTGTTTACAATTAAACATGGATGATCAATTAAATTACCATTAATGTTAAAGGGTAGTAAAGCTTCTTGCTTTACCGTTTTTGAAACCTTGCCAGTAGCACCAATTATTCTTAGTCCTGATACCCTCATTACGGTAAGCTTGTCTTTACCAGGTAAAGCATCAAAGAAGGACTGAGATATTGCACTCACCTCACTTCCACTGTCTAAGAGACAACGTACATTGATACCCAACATATTCACTATTATTATAGGGTGGCTTATTCTAGGTTGTACAGGTGGTTCCTCAAATTCATCTAGTAGTTCCTTTTGGATTTGTCTCCAACTAAAGTGATTGACATCTGTCTTCATTACATTTAGGTCACAGTGTGTAGGGGTTTCCTGAATTACATTTTCAGCTGCCTTTTCCAGTCGGTCTATTAATTTTAAATCGAAACACCGCACGACTTCATTACATTTAGTTTGCTGAACATAACCCAAATTACTGTAGTCTGAGCGATTCTGCGTCTCCAGACCGGGCATAACACTAGTTACAGCTAAACCACTTTTACCATCATCGTCAGTTTCCTTCTCAAGTGACAACTGGTCACAGCTACTGGGTTCATTGACCCTCAACTGCCTACCCTCTACATTCTCACTTATCTCCTGTCCTAAATCTATTAGTACATTATCAACATCCTGCACAGGCACTTTAGATAAGAGCACATCATCCTCATCGTAAATATAAGCATGAATTTCTTCTGCTTCTTCACCTGTCAATTTAATATTTTGTAGCTCTTCCCTATTATTACACTGCTGCGCTTTCTCTTTCTCTTCCCACTTAGAAAGCGTTTCTAACACGGTATCTATCAAATACTGTGAGTGATCTAATATTTCTGTTGTATCTTTAGATGCTACCGACTCTTCCTCCACATGTTCAGTTTGAGTATTCTGATCTGTCTTACCAATTCCCTTAACTACTGGCTTAGGAAAAGTAACCGCCTGGTGAGCGCCAGTGTCCTCATAGACGGGAACTAGTTTTCCTGCCTCGGCCTACTACTGTTTCCTTTAGTTTCATTATAATTGACTGGCACCGCATTACTTTCCGTACTGTTGTTTTCGTGCATATTTCTGTTTGGAACAAAATTATTATCCCTTGGACGCCATTGTTGGTTCTGATAATTATTTCCCCGATTCCTACCTCTCTTAGGATGGCAAACACCTACTGTTCTGATGTTTACATTGCCGTTTTGCTCATTCCTAAAATTACTATTATTGTTAGTGGCATTTCTGTTATTACGTGCCTGCTCCTCATTGGCCGCAACACGTTCTACACGTTCCAGATACTCAATGAAACGATCCAGATTGTCTCTAGGGGCAGATATAATTCTAGTTTGCCAGTACCATGGCAATTTGGCTTCAAGACCTAGTATAATCATTTCTGGCTTTAGCTTTTCCGACAAATGTGACAAACGTGAAATCCAAGACCTAGCAAATTCTTTAATTGATTCCTTGCCTGCATTGAAGCGTTTTCCATTCCAAAATTCTCTCAACACTTCGTTTTGCTTATTGCTGGACCAATATTCATTAATGAAAGCTGTTTTAAACTCCGCTAAAGTTTTACACTTCAACATAACATCAGCGGACCAACGCAAGGCGTCACCTGCTAAATGGCTTTTAATAAATGAGATTTTCTCTCGTTCAGACCAAGTTGGTGGAATCACATCTTCAAAATCGTTCCAGAAATCTAACGGGTGGATATTTTTATCTGGATCAAACCGCAAGAACTGCCGACACCCGATAAAAGCGGCGTTTGCAGCTACAACTTGTTGTATACTACCATTACCAGAAGTTACTGAAGCTACTTTACTCTCAATGTTAGCAATGTTAGTACTGATATTTTCTACTTTCATTTCAACATTATCTACTCTTTGTACAATATGAGTAGTATCACTTTTGATTGCATCTACGTCTGCTTGACATATGTTTACTTTTATGTTAACATCTTTAAATCTGTCTGAGCAAAGTTCAGATTCCGCCTCGATCTTTTCTGTTAACTTGTGCTCCAGCTTCGCATCTTCCATTTGGAAGTCTTTGCGAACCTCAGCAACTTCGGATTTAACTGTTTTATACATTTCAGAAAATTGTTGAGCAACCTTTTTCTTAATATCCTCATGATTGCAATCAATTTTACAATTCAAACTGTCTAGATCCTCTTTCAACTTATTGCAACCAGCCTTGAAGGTATCGTCCATTACCTCCAATCTTTTATTAAAATTTGTTTGACTGGCCATAATCTCATACTTTAATTCAGCATTACTGTTTTTGACCTCAGTTATTTCAGACTTTAATTCAGCATTACTGTTTTTGACCTGACTTATTTCAGATTTTAATTCAGCATTACTGTTTTTGACCTGTTTACTTATTTCAGACTTTAACTCAGCATTATTGGATTCTAGTTTATTGTCCATTGCCTCAAACCGCATATTAAAATTTGTTTGACTGGCAGCTATTGCTTGTAATATAATATTTAAATCAACAGCCCCAGTATCTTTGGGTTGCTCACTAGCTGGCTTTTTATCACACTCAGATGACGAAAAACTAGCTCCAACACCAGAATCATCAAAACTAAATGAAACTCCTGATTGATCAGTCATATCTAACTTTTCCTGTTTAAATTCTACCATCTCTGATGGTCGTTTCGTTTTTAACTCATCAGATAAACTGTCATCCAATAAATTTACCATTTCTACCTTCTGCTTTACTACAGGGGTCTCTATTCTTGAATCATTACCCCTTCCCACACTACTGTCAGGAGATAATACTTCATATTTTACTTTAACATTACCACTTTCATGCATATTTACACTTGAACCGTTGTCTGGATTTACAGTTCCCTCAACAGACATAGGTTCTAATTTAAGTTTAACCTCAGATTCTTTTGGCGGTTCCATCGCCGACAGTTTTTTAGTGCAGGTTAGTAAAATTTTAAACAGTTTTTCACTTAACTTAGTTCCTTCTGCACGACGTATGGTGTTGCCGGCGCGGCGTACCAGGATTCCTGATGCGACGTGGCACGTTGAACTGCAGACGGCACTCCGACGGCTGTGGTGTGTTTGCGTGGCCCGCAACTGCAGGCGCGGTCCCGGCTGCTGTGGCGGACGACTGCGGTACGGCGAAACTGGCTTCTCGCAATGCCGGCAGCACCGCTAGACTCAGTGCCAGCTCCGTCAATCCAGATGCGTTGTTAATTCAATTGCGTCGTCCACATGCCCACGTCACTTTCACTGTTCTATTACTCAGCTGCGTGTCGCATTTCACTCGCGAATCCGAATAGTTAAAAATCACTTTCACTTAGTTAATTTCCCGGCCGATGCACCATATGTGGGGCGGCGATTTAGTTTGTGAAAATAAAGTTTTGTTATTTAAATGTGGGAAAAACACTGCACTTCCCGGCTTTTGGAATGTTGTATAATGCTGTCTTTCGCCGTTCTCAACACTGGCTCTCTCTTTGCTTTTTGGCACCCAGAAAGTGATTTAACGAAACGTGGAGCCTGTAATGAGAGTTCCTAGTGCCCACTTAACCTGAGAATATTATTATAGCTGCAGCTTATAGCTCTGAGGAAGTAGGAGATTGTTCGGGATTTCTAATCAAAAACGCTTTTCCAAAATAGTTGAGTATATTCTGAAATTCACTGATAACATCACAATTATCCCAACGACCTAACAAACAGAGCAGTTCAGAGTCTAATGCGCTGATGCAACTATAAATGTCCGAATTAAAAGTCAAAAGAATGCTCGCCAAAATTTGATGAGAAAATCTCATCAAACGCCACGCTAAAATGATTGGTAGAATGTCTGTACCGCGACGGCACGTGAAAATACAACAACACGCAAACTGAAGCTAGATAATGAAAATCATTCCAAAAATAATCCTTCATTTGAAATGTTTTCACAGTTACGCGTATACATCGTAACTCAATACGGCACCCGAGGCAGTTTGTAGCAGCGCTACCGTAGCGAAGCGACTCCCGACACAGCTGACGTGCTATTCAGCGTCTGGAGAGAACTGGGGCCTTTCTTACTCGCGCAGTGCTCTTATATATATATAGCCTCGGTGCGGACGGCTAAGAGAACGCCGGCTCTAACTTGGCTCTCACGACTGGCCGCTGGGCTAGTAACGCACCACTTCAAGTTACATAATAATTTATAGCTTCTTTTGCTGATGGCTTATGAAGCTGTTAATTTAATCGTGCATTTAGCACGCAGGTAAGTATTTATAATAAAATTATGACGTGGCTAAGTTAAATATCTTGGGCGAGAGAAATAATTAAGTTACGCTGCACGCAGCCGATGAGCTCTGAACTGGTCCTTTTGAGATCCGCTATTGCTATAATTTTATAGGTATTCAAAAGAAACTTTTCACATCTTCATAGTCATAGCGGACCTCCAACCTATTTAAATCTAAACATCCTAGTCTTATTCATTAGCCTACTTAATCTATCTTGCTTCCTTCAGTTTTGAGATGAAAACCAGAAAATCATGAATTTCCACTAAAGTCTTAACCTGTGAAATCCAAAGTACTGTTTTTATTAAATCATTATGAAAGATGAGTCTAAATATAAATTTTGAAGTCTCTAGCTCCTTTCTGTTGCGCCAATTATTTTTTTAGAAAAACGTCCAAATTACAAAAATGGCTGAAGTTATCGAACTGATATTTAATACACATTAATTTAGTATTATTCCTTACATGCTGGAAAAGTTTCAGATCATTTGCTTGAATTTTAAGGTATTGCGCAACATTTATGACGTCAGAGCTAGTTACAGCAGACTGGCTGGCACACAATGGAAACTGATGTGAATTTACTACAGCGTGAGTAGGCTGCTTCCCTACAACTACTTTGAAGGTCAGCAAAACTTTGAAATACATATCTGTTTTGTACGAGGTGCAAATAAATAGTTGCCACTATTAAAGTTCCAACCCTCGTATTATCGTATTCCAGTGAATGTACCATGGGAATGCAATGTTTCGCCATTACTGATTTTACAGGTTTCCGCAGACAGGGAGTGTTTCTCGTGTTCTATAAAGCATTCCTGGACCGTTCGTGTCGTCTGAACTATATCTATAGAGACACACTCGCAGGGAATTTGTAAACACCTGCCTTCGTCAATTGTAAATCGTCTTTAACAGATCCGACTAAGGCCCTGTTCTTCGCTGGTGGACGTTAGATGACATTAATATTATCCTTCCCAAACAATCTGCCAATTTTAGAAGACACGTTCCCAAGATATGGAAGGAAAGCAGTTGATTTATAGTCGTCATCAGTCTCCTCAGAGCGTTGCTTCTTGTTGTTATAATTGTTCATGGCCTTCCGTATTTGACGCGAAGTATAGCCATTCTCTTTAAAAATCTTCTCCAGATGCACTAATTCTTCGTGAAGGCTATCAGTATCCGATATTACACGCTCCCGATGAATTAAAGTACTGGAACAAGCACCAAGATATAATCATCTCTGCAGCTTGCGGATACAATATTAAGAAACGTAAAAGGGACTGAAATGAAATCAACAATTCAGGTTGCGTACCTGGAACATAAGAGAAGCGAACTGCTCAGTTTACACGTCGCGCTATTACGGTGTCTGAAAACTTCAGCCCGAGGTGGGAGAGAGCTCCTGATTTCACCAATGGTCGATTCCCAAATGTAGGAAAAATTTAAAAAAAAATGGCTCTCAGCACTATGTGACTTAACAGCTGAGGTCATCAGTCCCCTAGAACTTAGAACTACGTAAACCTAACTAACCTAAGGACATCACACACATCCATGCCCGAGGCAGGATTCGAACCTATGACCGGAAGGAAAAAGTTACTTCCTCCTAACCAACTTGCAATCTTTCGAACCTTCAACATAAAGGGGATGACTCTAAATTTTTACCAGCTCCATGGACAAGAAATGTAACAACATTTTTGGAAAACTTGGGGAAACTTCTTGCGAACAAACTGCACATTTTACCATAACGAGTTTGGCACTGCGCTCAAGCAGTGTTACCTTGATTGGTGGTTCCATGCACGCCATGCCTAGGTGGCAGGTTGCATTCTCATTGGATGAACAAAATTTTTGCAACAAAACGAAATATATGCTCCCGTGATAGCTGAGCGGCGCTACGTTGTCTGGGCCTTTGACGTTAGCGCAGAAAAGTAAAAGTGCCACGATGAAATTACGTTGAGGGAATGGCAAGGTGGACGCCGCATTCACAGTCAACCTTGTGGGCAGTCACCTGCTGTGTTCACACAAAATCGGAGGAGCAGGTCACTGCCTGGCTTTCGCCAGTGAGGCGTCCTTGACCTAATGAGATTGACAGAGCGCCCTCTGATGACAAAGAAGACCCTAAACGCACCGAGGACCATGCATCTTTAGGAGGGTGTGAGGCTTCCTCCTCACGTACATGTTTACAGGATACGCACATGTAACCGTAAAATAGTGGCTGAAAAATGAGTTTAGTGATATGGGACAGTAATTTCACAAGCCATATCACTGAAGCAGCACAAGAACAGGTGCCAGTAAATAAGGTAGAATGCTCCAAATTTTTGTGTGCAAATACTGATGAAAACTTGAAATGGAAGAACCATAATACTGAGGTTCTCAAACAAGATCCTTGTTTTTAAGTATATATGTATGAGTAGGACTAAGAACTAATTTGTTCATTAATGGTAACAGTAATCATTTAAACATTATCTGTGAACATGATCGTACCATATCATTTCGATAAAACAATCGTTCACATGATATGAGGAACATATGACTAACTAACTAACTAACTGGCTTTCGGTGGCTTGTTACATTCCGTATCATTTATCTTTCAATCTTTATCCTATCAAAATAGTGGAAATAGCGTTGGAATGCGCTGCGTGTCTTGTTTCGAAATAAACTTGCTCCATTCAGTTGCAATAGACTACAGTAATGGCCGCGAGCTTGCATTCAGTAATGCTCGGTTCAGGGGTTTGTTTTTCCGATTGGATTAGTTCTACGTTAACAATGATAGAGAGCAGTGTGGATAGGTTTATGTCATGCAGATGTAGATTAATGAAGAGAGTGTCGACATGCTCCTCGTTTATGTGTCCACTAAGTACATTGGAAGAGCAGCACAACCACGCTGTTTGCGCTGTTTCCGAAGCGACTGCATTCATGTCACAGTACTTTCGCGTAGTTCGAGGATTCTTGCATTTGTGTGTTTCGTGTTTTGGTGAATTAGCATAATACTATTTTCATATACCGCGTAATTACATTATTAGTTTGCAACGAGCCATCTGAGACCTGGGTCTCTTATACCAGGAAACGTGGAAAATATCACTGAAAATTGCAAATTTGTGGTAAGGACTATGGGACCAAATTGCTGAGGTCATCGTTCCCTAGGTTTAGACGCTAATTAAACTAACTTACGCTAAATACAACACACACACACACCCATGCCCGAGGGAGGACTCGAACCTCCGACGGGAGAAGCCGCATTAACTGCGTAAGACGCCTTAGACCGCGCGGCTACCCCGCGCGGCAAAATGTCATTGAACAACCTCCAATGTTTTTTCGGTGACGTTCGGGAACACCCTGTGTCCGAGGATAGACTCAAAAGTTCTCGTAACGGAATAGAAAGAAACGACTTACCTCACTGCAGCTTTTCTATTTCTCAATGTAATCTCCAGATACACTAAAGAACTTGGTTCAGGGATGCCCCAATGCCTCGATCCAATCTCGAAAGTTAGATTCCTCCAAGCTTGCAAAACGTCTTGTCAGCTTCGGCTGTCGGTTTTTCGTTTGAAGAGAATATCCGTTCATCAAGGAAAATTTTGAATTTGGGGAAGTGTTGCAAAAATGATAGACTCAAATCAGGCGAATGAGGAGGGTGTGACAACTATGCGTGTTGATTGGCGACTCCATGTTGTCTTGTGCACTACGACCAGATAACAGGTATACTTGAAAAAAGAGACAGCATTGGTCGTATATTTTTTACTATCGCAAAATCGATTTTCTGTCACTGAGTGACCATCTTCAGTGCTATATTGTATAACTTAAATTAGGATGCACTGTTGTCACTAAGCTTACGGCAATCACATAGACGAGTCTATGTGACTGCCGTAGTCCGCGGTAGCGTTCTCGCTTCCCGAGCACGGGGTCCCGGGTTCGATTCCCGGCGGGGTCAGAGTTTTTCACCTGCCTCGAGATGACTGGGTGTTTGTGTTGTCCTCATCATTTCATCATCATCCAGGACAGTGGCGAAATTGGACTGAGCAAAGATTGGGTAATTGTACGGGCGCTGATAACCACGCAGTTGAGCGCCCCACAAACCAAACATCATCATCATCATCGTCGATTGCCGTAAGCTTAGTGACAACAGTGCATCCTAATTTAAGTTATACAATATAGCACTGAAGATGGTCACTCAGTGACAGAAAATCGATTTTGCGATAGTAAAAAATATACGACCAATGCTGTCTCTTTTTTCAACTATGCGTGTATTATGTTATGTTTTTTTATCACGGAAACGACACTTGAATGTGGGTTAGCAATGTCATTAGAAAAGATGACTTAGTCTCTTTCTTGCGAAACTTGGTATTTTTTCGTATATCTTTTAGCGCAGTTGCTGTAGTTGGTGTAGGAGGTTATCATATAATTGTCCCGTAATTACAGACAATCCTGTTGGAAGAACATCCGCAGCTGAGCATTATACTAGTGGTTGAAAATACCGCTTCAGTTGTAAAGTTCCTTTGTTACCACGACCAGCTTCGGGCTCTCATAACCCCATCCTCAGGTGTCGCATTGGAAATAGCAAGAAGCGAGAGATAATTTTCACAAGCCGCTTCGAAACAGTCGATTTGGGCTACGTGCTGTGAAAGATATGTCAATGCGAAAGTGACACCAGACAGTTCCATGGACGGCTGCCTGGGTAGGGAAATACACAAATAATACCAGGACAATTACACTGCGCCGCGGTGGTAGTGTACTAGGCGCGGTGTGGTACCTATGAGCGTAGAACAGGGAGTAGCGGATGCAAACGAGGAAGCAAATTGGTAAACCAAAGGGGCAAAAGTGCTGCAGTCTGCTGACGGAGAGAAGAACGCGGGGCCATTAGCTCGGCCGTTCACAGTTTGGGTTATTGGTTTACATTTAAAATGAAAAGAAAACAAAAAAAATTACGTAAAATATACACGAAATAAGTTAAAAGAGTATTAAGCGTAGTAAAGGAGCGTATTGAACAGGTTGGTACAGAACTGCGGAAAAACTGAGTGGAAGCCGCGATATAAGATAAAACGTAAGGCGCAATGAAACTTTTCATTTACGTGAGTGACCCGACCGGCGGTTTCGAAATGTTTTTAAAAGTTTTTTATAACTTTTTCATGAATTTTTTTACATGTTTTGTGGCGTGTGAAAATTATCTGCCACCTCTTGTTTCCAGTGCGACACCTGAGGATGGGCTTATGAGAGCCTGAAACCGGTCGTGCTAGTAAAGGAAATTTACAACTGAAGCGATATTTTCAACCTTTAGTGTACGGTAATTGATTGGACAGTAGGAGGATAATCTATCAGCAGAATTCTATCCGCAATCCATAAAACAAACACAACCGTATTGTCTCTGTTTCCTTTGGTGGTGGTGAACTAACGTGTTTCCACTGCTTTGACCGTTGTTTTGCCTTTGGGAGACAGTAATGCACACAAGTTTCAACTGTGGTCACAAACTGGAGCAAAAAATGTTATTGGCTGTTTTGAACCCAGGCAAACACTGATCGATCACTTCCGTTCAGATAAATTTATGATTGTGCGCTAAAAATCACGACACCCCTCTAGCAGATAATTTTGTCATACACAATTCTACAGTTAAAATGTCATATCTCCGTTCAGATTACATCCTCACAACTTCAGCAATTTTTCGCACTTTTGGGTTGGCTATCCTGATAAACATGTTATGTACTTTTGCAATAATTTCTGCAAGAGTCACACATCTTGGCCTAACATTACGCGGGTAATCATCTAGGTCATCCCAATTTAATTTAAACTCATTTGTCCATTTGCCCACAGTTGAACGTGAAGGAGCAGAGTCCTGCAGTATGTTCTGGAAATCGACATCAATTTCCTTTGCTTTCATACTATTCTTTACGAAGTACTTAATCTCGACTTTTTCTGTCTTCACAAATCGCTTGTAGAAGGCGAACTAGTTATTACACACGAACCTCATTGCTCAGGCTCTGACGTCTGGTGCTGATCAGCGAACTTTGCAAACTACCCTCGTACCAACATTGACAAAAAATGGCTCTGAGCATTATGGGACTTAACATCTGTGGTCATCAGTCCCCTAGAACTTAGAACTACTTAAACCTGATTAACCTAAGGACATCACACACATCCATGCCCGAGGCAGGATTCGAACCTGTGACCGTAGCGGTCACGTGGTTCCAGACTGAAGCGCCTAGAACCGCACGGCCACACCGGCCGGCCAACATTGACATCTAGATATATATTTTGCAAATTACTCTGAAGTGTATGGTGGAGGATTCTCTTCCTATAGTTTAGAGTTTTTTATTTAATAGTAGTAGAAATTCAATCTGTATATTGAGCAAGCAGTAAAGGAAACAAAAGAAAAATTCGGAGTAGGTATTAAAATCCATGGAGAAGAAATAAAAACTTTGAGGTTCGCCGATGACATTGTAATTCTGTCAGAGACCGCAATGGACTTGGAAGACCAGTTGAATGGAATGGACAGTGTCTTGAAAGGAGGATATAAGATGAACACCAACAAAATCAAAACGAGGATAATGGAATGTAGTCGAATTAAGTCTGGTGATGCTGAGGGAATTAGATTAGGAAATGAGACACTTAAAGTAGTAAAGGAGTTTTGCTGTTTGGGGAGCAAAATAACTGATGATGGTCGAAGTAGAGAGGATATAAAATGTATACTGTCAATGGCAAGAGAAGCGTCTCTGAAGAAGAGAAATTTGTTAACATCGAGTATAGGTTTAAGTGTCAGGAAGTCCTTTCTGAAAGTATTTGTATGGAGTGTAGCCATGTATGGAAGTGAAACATGGACGATAAATAGTTTAGACAAGAAGAGAATAGAAGCTTTCGAAATGTGGTGCTACAGAAGAATGCTGAGGATTAGATGGGTAGATCACATAACTAATGAGGAGGTATTGAATAGGATTGGGGAGAAGAGAAGTTTGTGGCACAACTTGACAAGAAGACGGGACCGATTGGTAGGACATTTTCTGAGGCATCAAGGGATCACCAATTTAGTATTGGAGGGCAGCGTGGAGGGTAAAAATCGTAGGGGGAGACCAAGAGATGAATACAATAAGCAGATTCAGAAGGACGTAGGTTGCAGTAAGTACTGGGAGATGAAGAAGCTTGCAGAGGATAGAGTAGCATGGTGAGCTGCATCAAACCAGTCTCAGGACTGAAGACCACAACAACAACAGTAGTATTCAGTGAACTGAGGGAGAAGCCCAATCAACAGGGACTTGCATGCATTGAGCGAAAATGATAGTGCATTGAGAATGGCTAGCTTCTAGCCAAAATCTATATCTGCATAATAAAATTTAAAAAAAGACAACTGATTGATGGAATCTGTAATTTACAAGTTTATTTATCTATTTATTTTAGTCAAAAATCTTCTGCCCAGTTTGATGTGGCCCATCAAGAATCACTCAGCTATTCCAAACCTTTCCTCATGGAGTAGCAATTTCAAACTATGTTCCCAATTATTTGTTGCATGTATTGTAAGTAGCCTGTTTATATTTTTGTATGTTGGCAGCGCTTTATACTGCGTTAATAGCACTGACAGCACTGTGCGCCCTCTGTAAGAGACTCTGTGGCTGGTCGGACTCACAGTTGGAAGTTAACAGTCAGCAGTAATGGAGGTTAGAAGTTAATAGTTAGCAGTGATGGAGGTTTGAAGCGGTGTTACTGCTAGCAGGCAGTCTGGATGTGTGTCCATCATGAAGATTTAATATTGGTTGGATATGGATTGTAAAATGATAATGGAATTATGGACAATTGTACAAATTTTGGAACAGGATGTCACACAATTAAGGTAGAATCTGCTAAATACATTGTTTGCTCTGAAACAAAATCTTTCCTTTGCTAACCACATGCCTATTAGTAGTTAGAGCATACAGTAGTTAGAATGTTTTTATTTAGCTGGCTGTATACTTGCTGTATTTGCAGTAGTTCATGTCAGGAAGATTTTCAGTGAGGTAAGTGACTTATGAAATGAATGAGTTATTGTTAGGCTTTTTTTCTAATTCAGGGCCATTCTTTTGTGTTAATAATAGCCTGATTGCGTTGCGTTTGTATATTGTGGGTCATAGATGAATAGAATACGTTTGAGCTGTATTTGTCAGGGAAAATTCTCTAGGTGAGTGTTGAAACGATAAAGACAAGCAAAGTGACTGTACGTTCAGTTTCACTCAGCAGTTTAAGAAGGTTCACTTGCATTCAGTTTCACTCAGCAGTTTCAGAAGTAAAAATATATTTAGAAGTTTCACCTGGCGACCATGCCAGAACGCTTCATTGGAATCTTCTGATTTTAGCGTAGTTTGAATAATTATTGCATGAATAGAAATTAGTCATTGTTTACTGCTAGTGCATAATTGTATATGAAATTTCCTTTGTAGTTGTAGTTTCTTATTGGTGTAGTATATTGTAATGTGCAAAGTAGTTTTGACATACATGTGGATTTGCACTAAGTATATTGAATTCTTGTTTGCAACTAATTAGATATTTATTATTTTCAGTGCTATTTTAGTGTGTCTTCCTATTTTGTTTTTCAAATTATTTTTTTGTGTTATTGTGTAAAATACTGTGATTATCATGGCATGAGAGAAGTTTAACACTAGGCTGCAAATCAAATTGAGAAATGATAGTGAAGACGAGCGTAGTGTGTTAGTACCACCCTGTAATGAAGTGTCGAATATTCAAGACAGTAATTTGATAATAGTGCACAGGGACATATACCAGGCAGTAAATCATGGTGTAAACAGTGAAATAATTAGTGTACACAGAAGTATTGCCGGACGATCAGTTGGTAACAGTTTGCCTCAGGAATGTGAAATAACAGAACAAAATCTTGGAAATACTGTAGATATGGGTTTTGTGTCACTAAATTTTCCTCAATTAAGTCAAGACACACTTTCTGCTTTTCGAAATATGAGTGTTGCTGGTGCGAATGCACTGCCAAAAAGCACAGAGGAACATGTCTCAGTTTCTCATGCATTGTTATTGTATTTAATTCAAAAACTTGATCAAAATCTTCAAGCGTTAGACACAATGCAACAAAATCAGGAAAAAACACAGCAACAGCTTCAAAAGCTAGACATAACTGAACAAACGACCATCGTACACGAAAATCGTGACACCTTGCAGGCTACAATTGACTCTGTTGCATCTTATCGATACAGTTGCACAACTTGTAGAAGATCAGGAAAACTTAAGGGTACAGTAGACACTCTAAAATTTGGTTCGGAAAAGCACATGGAGGAAATTAGCTCATTATTGGACAAATTAGCTCGACTTTCAGATCAGTTAACAAATTTATCTACAAAGGTAGATGATGATTTGAATGATACAAGAATGGTAGCTTTTACTGATACAGAGGAGTATGAGGACATTACAAAATTTAAACAGTCAGAAACAAATCAATACATAACACAAAAGAGAAATGCGGGAAGTACAAGATAAATTGACACAGTTGAAACTCCTAAATATATCTTTACTTCTAAAACTGGTGAGTGAAATTGAATGCAAGTGAACCTTCTTAAACTGCTGAGTGAAACTGAACGTACAGTCACTTTGCTTGCCCTTATAGTTTCAAAACTGACCTACAGAATTTTCCCTGACAGATACAGCTCAAATTTACTCTATTCATTTATGACCCACAATATACAAACGCAACGCAATCTGACTATTAATTGACACAAAAGAATGACACTGAATTAGAAAAAAATCCTAACAATACCTGATACATTTCATAAGTCACTTAACTCACAGAAAATCTTCATGACACTAACCCAGAAAATACAGCGAGTATACAGCCCAGTAAATAAAAAGATTCTTACTACTGAAGGCTCTAAATGCTAATAGGCATGTGGTTAGCAAAGGAAAGAATTTGTTGCAGAGCAAACAATGTATTTAGCAGATTTTACCTTATTCATGTGACATCCTGTTCCAAAATTTATACAATTGTCCATAATGCCATTATCATTTTACAATCCATATCCAACCAATATTAAATCTCCATGACGGACACACATCCAGGCCGTCCGCTCGCGCTAACACCGTTTCTGACCTCCATCATTGCTACCTATTAACTTTTAACCTCCATCTCTGTTGACTTTTAACTTCCAACTGCGAGTCCGTCCAACCACAGAGTCCCTTTCAGAGGGCGCACAGGGCTGTCAGTGATATTAATGCAGCCTAAAGCTCTGCCAGTATATAAACATATAAACTGGCTACTTAAACAGGATTAACCGGTAGCACCAGTGGGCTAGGGGTAGCATGTTAGATAGCGAATCAAAACATCTTCGGTCCCGCATTCCACTCTCGTCACTGCTTAAATTTTGAATAAAATTCAACAATGGCGTCCGAAGATTTCCGGGATAACAATGCCCCCTCATTTTGTCAACGGCCTTGTCAAAGAGGGCGGAGGAGCGGGCAGAGGTTCAGGGCACTCTCTTGTCCTTGGGGTGTTAGACTGCCCCTAAAGGCGAAAGAATAAGCAATGATCAACGGCACGAAGATGGAGGAGGCATTTGTAACCACTGCATTAAAAACACATACTGTGTTTCCGGAACAGTCCCCTATTCAGATCTCTGGTCGGAGCCTGCCAAAGGGGACGTGACCATGAGATACCGCTTGAATAATGTGGAATGTCAGAAGTTTTAACGTTGTAGGGAAGATAGAAAATCTGAAAAGGAAAATGCCAAGCCTCAATATAGATGTACTGGGGGATAGTGAAGTGGAAAGAAGACAAGGATTTCTGTTCAAATTAGTAAAGGGTAACATCAACAATAGCGGAAAATGTTGTTACGCAGTAGGAGTCGTTATATATAGGTAGGCAGGGCCGAACGATACTGTTAACAGGTTACTGAGAACAGGTCAAGAAATGGTTCAAATGGCTCTGAGCACTAAAGGACTTAACTTCTGAGCTCATCAGTCTCCTAGAACTTAGAACTACTTAAACATAACTAACCTAAGGATATCACACACATCCATTCCCGAGGCAGGATTCGAACCTGAGACCGTAGCGGTCGTGCAGTTTCAGACTGAAGCGCCTAGAACCGCTCGGCCACACCAGCCGGCCCGGGAACAGGTAAGTGAGTGGGTTATTCTCATCAAAATCGACAGCACGCCAACATCGACAATGACAACAGGTATACATGCCGACGTCGCAATCCGAAGATGGAGAGGCAGAGTACATAAAGATAGTGAACGAGTAATTCAGTACTTAAAGGGAGATGAAAGTCTAATAGTCATGGGTAACTGGAATGGGATTGTAAGGGAAGAAGGAGGAGGACATGTTACAGGAGAATATATGCTTGGAACAGGGAATGAGAGAGGTGAAATGCTTCAAATGCTTCAAATGGCTCTGAGCACTATGGGAATTAACTTCTAAGGTCTTCAGTCCCCTAGAACTTAAAATTACTTAAACCTAAATAGCCTAAGGATATCACACACATCCATGTCCGAGGCAGGATTCGAACCTGCGACCGTAGCAGTCGCGCGGTTCCAGAAGCGTAATTGTCTTCTGCCATAAATGTCAGCTGGTAACAGCAAGTACTCTATTCAACACTCACAAAAGTAGGGTGTATAATTGGGAAAGGCCGGGATATACTGGTAGATTTCAGTTAGATTACATCGCAGACAGGCAGAGATCCCGAAATAAGATACTGAATTCTAAGGTGTATCCAGGAGCAGATATACTCAGACAACAATGTAGTAGTGATGAACGCTGAAGTGTAAGAGATTAGCAATGAAAAATCAATGCGCAAATAACTGGGATACCGAAGTAATAAGGATAAGGAGATAAGATTGATGTTCTGTGAGGGTATAGATACTGCGATAAGGAACAGCTCAGTAATGAGTTCAGTTTAAGAGGAATGGACAGTTGAAAATGGGCAATCACATAAGTTGGGAATAAAGCATACATACAAAGAAGGTAACTGGCAAGAAACGATGGGTAACATAAGGCACACTTCAGTTGATCGGTGAGTGAAGGAAGTACAAACATGTTCGGGAAAATTCAGAAATACAGAAATACAAATCATTTAGAAATGAAAAACCAGGAAGTGCAGGGAAACAAAGGTGAAAGGGGTGCAGGAAAAATGTGACCAAAAAGAAAAGATTGTCAGAACGTCATCATGACATGTAGCAGATTGTCAGAAGGACTGACTCGGCATATGGAAAAGTCAATAGAACCCTCGGTGAAATTAAAGCAAGAGTGATAGCATTAGGAGTGCAATGGGAGTTTACTGTTAAATGCAGAGGATACAGCAGACAGGTGGAAAGACGACATTATCGGCGTCTGTAAGGGGAAGTTTTGTCTGATGACGCGATAGAGGGAGGAACAGGGGTCGATGTAGGGGATCCAGTATTACAACCAGATTTTAAAAGAGGCGTGCAAGGATTACGATGGAATAAGGCAGAAGAATATACAACATTCCTTCAGAATATCTAAAAAAACAATGGGAACTGGCAACAAAACGACTGCTAACTTTGGTGTGTTATAGCGTTTGAGGCTGACAATGTACCATATAACATCATCGATACAATTCCAAACATTACAAGAAACGACATGGTCGATAACTATCGCACAATCAACATAACAGATGAAGTATCCAAGTTGCTGACTCGAATAATATATAGAAGAATGGAAGAGAGAATTTATGATCTGTTAGATGACGATCAGTTTGGCTTTACGAAAGGTGAATGTACAAGAGAGACAATGCTGACGTTGCGTTTGCTAATGGAAGCTAGACACAAAATGTTCGGAATTCTGAGCAAAAATATCTATGCCACATGGAAGACGGTTTATATACAATATGTACAAGAACCGAGATGGAACAATACGAATGGGAAAAGACGAACGAGGTGCTCGGATTAAGAAGTGTGTAAGACAGGACGATAATCTTTCGCCACAATTGTTCAATCCATAGATCGAAGAAGCAATTACGAAAACAAAAGAAAGGTTCAAGGGTGGATTTAAAATTCAAGTTGAGAGGAGTAAGAATTACGGGACTTGTTGAATGGAATGAACAGCCTAATGAGTACAGAATACGGATTCACAGTAAATCGAAGAAAGACGAAATTACTGATAAGTAGCAGAAATGAGAACCGCGAGAAACTTATCATAGGGATAGGTGGTCACGAAGTAGATAAAGTTAAAGAATCCTACTACCTAGGCAGTAAAATCACCCATGACAGTCGGAGCAAGGACATAAAAAACAGTCACTGGCAAGAAGGGCGTTCCTGGTCAAGAGAAGTCTTCTAGTGTCACATATATGCCTTAATTTGCGGAAGAAATTTCTGAGAGTGTACAATCAGGGCACATTACTGTATGGTAGTGAAACATGGATTATGGGAAAGCCAAAGAAGAAGAGAAATGATGCATTTGATATGTGATGTTACAGAAAAATGTTGAAAATATGGCGAATTGATAAAGGTTATGAATAAGGAGGTTTTCCGGAGAATGGGCGAGGAAAGTAATATATGGCAAACACTCACAAGAAGAGGTACAGGGTGGTAGGAGATCTGTCAAGACTTCAGGGAATAACTTTCATCCACTAGAGGGAGCGTAGAGGTTAAAAACTGTAAAACAGAGACTGAGATACATCCAGCAAATAACTGAGGACGTGAGTTGCAAGTGGTACTCTGAGATGAAAGGTGGGGCGCTGCATCAAACTAGTCGGAAGACTGATGACGTGGACTCCCGCCCCCCTCCCAAAAGAAAAGAAGGAAATAACACTGTCTCCCGCTACGGTTTCTACTCTCTACAGCTCCCTTTAGTGTCATGGTAGCTATACTCTGATATCTTGACAGGTGTGCGATCACCATGTCCCTTCTTCTTTCATTCCATATACTCCTTTCGTCGCCGAGTCTGCAGGGAGCCTAATACTTCCCTTATCAGTCGACCTAACTTTTAGCATTGGTCTGTAGCAACAGATTTCAGATGCCTCTTTTCTTCTCTGTTCCGATTTTCTCAGTCATGTGCTCCTGTGCTCCAAAAGTAAATTCTCTGAAATTTCTTCCTCGACTTACGTTCTATGCTTGATATTAACAAACTTATCTTGGCCAGGAATGCTATTTCTGTCAATTCTAGCTGCTTTTTATGTTCTTCTTGCTCCGTCTATCAAGGGTTATTTTGCCACCTAGGTGGCAGAATTCCATAACTTCGTCGACTCCACGATCCTCAGTGCTGATACGTTTCTCGCTCTTCTCATTTCTGATATTTCCAATTACTGCCATCTTTCTTAGATTTACTCTCAATCCATATTCATTACTCATTAGATTGTTCATTACGTTCCTTACTATTTCTTGACCTTCACTGAAGATATCATTATCGTAAGCGAATCTTATCACTGATACCCTGTCACCTTTAATTTTAACCCCACTGTTGGACTTTTCATTTATTTCCGTCATTGCTTCCTCCACATTTAGCTTGAGCAGTAGAGAGGGAAGTGAACATACCTCCCTTACACTCATTTCTAATCCGAGTACTTGTTTTATAGTCCACCAGTCTTAGATTTCCCTCTTGGTTCTTGTACATTTTGTATATTACCTCTCTCTTTCTACAGCTTCTTCACACTTTTTTCATAATTTGACATTGTCGAACGGTTTTTCCAAGTCGACAAATCCTATGAACGTGTCTCGATTTTTCTTAAGTCTTGTTTTCTTCATAAACCAGAACGTCAGAACTGCCCCTTAGTGCCCTTAAAAGCGGTCTAAAGCGCTGAAGTTATGGACTGTGCAGCTGGTCCAGGTAGAGGTTCGCGTCCTCCCTCGGCCAAGGATGTGTGTGTTTGTGCTTCCGATAATTTAGATTAAGTAGTGTGTAAGCTTAGGGCCTGATGACCTTAGAAGTTAAGTCCCATAAGATTTTACACACTTTATTTAGTGCCCTTACCTTTCCTAAAGACAAATTAATCGTCATCTTTTTTTCTTTTCCATTTTCCTGTGTATTATTCTTGTGAGCAACCTCGTCGCCTGAGATGTTCCATTTCTACCACTCATCCGTTCTTCTTATCTTTGGAACTGTGAGGATGGTAACTGTCCGAAAATCTGGTGGTATATCAATGAGAACAGCGTTTTGTTGACACTTCTGCCAACGATCTAAAAAATTCCAATGGAATATATTCTATCCTTTGTGCATTATTTGATGTTAAGTTGCCCGAAGCTCTTGTCAATTCCGATTCTAATTCTGGATTCCCTATCTCTTTTCTGTTGATTCCTTTTTCTTCTTCTGTTATCAGATAAGTCCTCCTCTCCATAGATGGCTTCAATGTACTCTTTCCACTTGTTCGTCTTCCACTCTGAGTTCAACAATAGAATTCCCATAAAAATCTTGCTTTTATAGTCACCGAAAGTTCTTTTAATTTCCTATATGCTGCGTCAGTCCTTACGACATTTGTTTTTCGATTTCTTTACATTTTTTCAGGCAGACATTTTGCCTTAGCCTCCCTGAAATTCCAATCTATTTCATTCTTAAGTGACTTTAATTTCTTTATTCCGAGATTTCTTGAACCACTCTGTACTTTCTTTACTTCCTCTATGAAACAGAGTATTTTTTTCTGTTATCCTTAATTTCTTCATAGTAACATTCGTTGTACGTATGTTCGCCCTTTTTAGATCGCCATTTTAGAGGTAGCCCTTTTTAGAGATGTTCATTCCTGTTCAACTGAACTGCCTACTGAGTTATTTATCACGACAGCATGTATAGCCTCAGAGAATTAAAAGCGTGTCTCTTTATTCCTTAGCACTTCCGCATCACACTTTTATGCTCAGCGATTCTTCCTCACTTGTCCCTCAAACTTCAGCGTACTCTTCTTCGTCACAAAATTTTGATCTGAGTCTATATCCGCTCCTGGGAACGTCTTACAATTCAATATCTGATGGCTGAATCTCTGCATCGCCATGAGGTACTCTAAAAGGAATCCTCTAGTATTTTCCAGCCTTTTCCATATATAACTTCTCTTGTGATTTTTGAACAGAGTATTCGCTATACCAGCTGAAATTTATTCCAGAACTCTTTCTTCTTTCGTGTTTCACTGTTATAAAAATGTTTATTGGAATTAAATATACAAATACATTCACTCGGGAACTTCGTCGTACAATAAGCGGTAAGTTATGAAAATAATTGAAGCAAAACCGTATAGAGTTTTGATGAATCATTTCGAGGCTATCGTCATTGTAGAACACTTCGTTCGACGAAAATGATTACAGACGTTATTCGCTTCGTTTAAACAGACAATTCATTGCATTATCTGTCCCCAAAATCCAATTAAATTTAATGCCTGTGAGATTTCCAAACATACACTTTACAGTACAACCCTCTTTGGATACTGTTGACAGTAATCATTTCACACATCGTCAGCAGAATTATTTATATTGTAACGAAACAGCATTAACTAGACTTATCATTTTTGATTTATTTCACTATTTATTTATTTCTGCAGCAAACAACTGTAGTCAGTTCCTTGTAATACCCCATTTTTCCACTTTTCCATCATAAGCGAAAGTTTGCATTCGTACTACGCGATAGAAAGTTACTCAGTTAAGTAAAGGAAAGCACCAGAAAATTCGTATTTCGTCAATCGTCTAGCACGAAACGATACACTAAATAGGTGTGAGCGAGCAAACTTTGTAAGCGAAATTTTGTTATACCTTACTTTACTCGGAGCCATGTGAAACCGACGAGCTTGGCCAGCAACGTATGTCATAAATCGTCCAAATTGCCTGAAAATCAGTAATTCATAATGCAGTACCCATTAATTAGATTCGCCTTTTAAACTATAGCTTGGCTCTGCGTTGATGAATCGCTGGGTCAGCAGCCATATTAACGTGGTGCACCGCAGTCGCAGCTCTCGCATTGGGAGCGATCGTTGTGCGCGCAAACTTCCTCAGATTGCTGTAATGCTCCTTAATCTCTCCGGTGTCACAAATGTAAACGTCCTGAAATTACAGTAATGCCGTATAATTGCTATGACATTTACTAAATGAGCTGAATCCGTATTTGGCTTCATTGTACTGCTACTCATAACACCGATATTCGCCCCACTGAACACGCCAGTAGCAGGGACTACAATTGACATGTTGGAGTTGTCAAAATACACTTTACCGAACTACGGGCTACGAGGACGATTTGAAGAATATTTTTGCGTACGTAACTAAATAACAATTTTCATTTTTATGTGGTCCAAAATTACAAACTTACCTAGAAACTTACAATCGTGTACAGTTTTCTCACCGAAAGCATTATTTTTAATTACATTTTGAAAATTGTCGCGGACTTTTGGAACCGTAATCGATATTGGAGTAATTCACAGAAAACGGGATATCATATTAGGCTGAACCTCATAAAGTCTAAAATGAGGAGAATCTCTTCAGTTTCTAAAATCTGGCTGTGTTGTGGTCAATATTGATTTGGTGTTAACTTTGTCTGACAAATTAAAACAAAAGTGGTGTTAATATGCGTCATGTTTTACTGCTATTTTATCACTTCTGTCCTAATTGTTTCAAGGTTATTAAGAAAGGATATAAGCCAAAAAAACATATCTGTAATCCCCTTCGCGACTGCTTTCGTCTATGTATGACGTTGATCTTGAGATTACCTCAAATACAATTCGTTTCTTCTTGTTTAGGTGTTACGTTGTTAACAATGTGGAGATGTTTCCACATATACTTTCGGCCAATGGCTTTATTTATTTATTCATTTAATTCACGACTTACTGTTCTTAGATTACAAAAGGAATGAGTCCTATCACGTACAGTTCGCTTTCAAGGATGTTATTTTACCATTTACTAGAAGGTACCAGGTAGGTAGCAGAGTGTCATTGGGAAACTAGTACATTCGTGTATAAGTTGTAGGGGAAGACGGGTAACATACTGCATTTACCATAATCGAGAGAGAAAGTTAAGATTAGTGGACGAAGAGAGAAATGCTCGAACTAAAGACACGGAATGCTTGGATGCATCCTTCTCTTCTACCGTTTAACGATTTTGTTAGTGAAGCAATGGACGAAGTGTAGGACTTCAGGAGTGGCAATGAAGTTCAGAGTGAAAGATCGTCGCCAATAAAACACGTTGACAATATTGATATCCACTCTGAAGGTAAGGAAGATTTGCAAAACACTTTGAATGCAGTAGTTTACCGATCACGGAATACTGATTGTTAACACGTCAAAGAAAGTTGAAAAGTTTGAGTAACGGCGTAAAATATAAACAGACCTAGCAGCAAAACTGAGTACCATGTGACAGACTATGGTGAAAGGATGCTAGTAAAACAACCTATGGCAGAAAAGGTACATGCGGCAAAACTGACAAAAAAAGAGTCTAGATGATACGACATTAGACAACAGAGAATAATTTTCATGATAACAGAGCACGCTGTGGAAGGCAAACTTGTAGGCGAAGACAGAAATTGGAATTTATTATGTTTTTATTTATTTATTTCTTTTAGTCTGTACTGAGGAGACAAGAGTCATAGGGCAGCGATATGCACATATACCAAAAGGTATAAAAAACGTATAAAAGGGCAGTGCATTCGCGGAGCTATCGTTTGTTCTCTGGTGATTCACGTGAAAAGGTTCCGATGTGATTATGGCCGCACGCCGGCCATTAACAGACTTTGAACGCGGAATGGTAGCTGGAGCTAGACGCATTGGACATTCGATTTCCAAAATCGTTGGGGAACTCAGTTTTTGAGATGCACAGTGTCAAGAGTGTGGCGCGAATTTCAAATTCCAGGCATTACTTCTCACCACGGACAACGCAGTGACGTAAGCAGTAGCTGTTGAGTAGATGTGGCAGTGTTATCACACGACCAACACTTCGTGAAGTAACCGCAGGAATCAACATACGGCGCACGACAAAAGTAATCGTTAGGACAGTACGGCGAAATTTGACGTTTATGAGCTATGGCGGCAAAGGGCCTGCAGTGTCTCTCCTGGGGTAGCGATAATTTGCTTGGACACAAAACGACTGGAAAACCGTTGCCTGGTCTGATGAGTCCCGAATTCAGTTGGTAACAGCTTATGGTAGATTTTAAGTGTGGCGGATTCTATGAAACCATGTAGTCAGGTTGTCAACAAGGCACTGTGCAAGCTAGTGGTGGCTCCATAATGGTATGAACTATGTTTACATAGAATGGACTAGCTCATCTGATCCAACTCAACATATCATTGACTGGAAATGGTCATCTTGGGCTACTGTGAGACCATTTGCAGCCATTCACGGAATCAGCGATGGAATTTTTATGGATGACAGTGCAACATGCTACACTTGTTCGCTGTTGGTTTGGAGAACGTTCTGGACAATATGAGCGAATGATTTGGCCACCCAAATCGCCGAACAGGAATCCCATCCAACATTTATGGGACGTAATCGAGCATTCACTTCGAGCACCAGCAGCACTTTCGCAATTATGGACGGCTGTAGAGGCAGCACTCCTCAATATTTCTGCAGGGGCCTCTAACGACTTGTTGTGTCCAGGTCACGTCGATTTGCTACTCAACGTGGGGTAAAAGGTATTCTGACTGGATATTACTATGAGTCTCATGAATTTTGTCAACTCAGTGTACTGTGGTCTGGTAGCTAGAAAACTATACCAGGTCGTAACTACACATAACATTAATTTTCTTAGTTCGCGAAAGAAAACAGTTACATATTATATATTTAATGTATAACACAGCATATACTGTAACGTGTTTACAAAATAAGGAAACAAGTAAATACGCACCATAATAGAAATCTAGAGCGAACGACTATTCTACGACTGGTTTGAATCCTATGAAGCCAGCTGCTGTCCCTAAACGAGCGTCCAGTCGTGCCATTTACATAGACATTCAGTGTACTACTTCTGCCACCAACTGTACTCGTGCAGTATGTGATTTGCTTTCCTCTTAGTTTGACCCTAGGACTTCCAGATGCAACCACCAAGGCGTACGTCACCATGCTTCTACGTCGCCATAATTTTGGAATACTTGTACAAGTTGCTCAGTAGTTATATTCCAAACCATGGATCCGCTAACTGACCTCTGTGGACTGCCTTTGGTATTTTTATATAGTATTTTGGACTTCCCTCCGATCCACACTAGTAAACAGTCCCTACAATAGCAAATAAGAGGAATTTAAGGGACTTGGTGTTCTCAGTCTTGGATAGAATGCCGGCCAACAGTTTCAAAAGACCCAAATCATCAGTTTCTTCTTCTTCTTCTTCTTCTTCTTCTTCTTCTACTCCTCCTCTTCGGCTGTTAGGCGAAATTTCATGTTACTGTACCCATCGTTGCTGGGGTCTTCCTCCACCTCTTCCTCATTCACTTTATAATTTCTACCCTTTGAAGGGAGTGTCACTCTCCATTCTTTCGAGGTGTTCGTTCCATTTGCTCTTATACTCTACAACTTTTCTTATTTAGACTAAATATTTTTAGTTCTTTTCTAACATATTGATTCCTTGGTCTCTCTTCTATTGTGCAACCTTTGAGGAATTTCATTTCTTAGGCCTGAATACAGCTTTCTTGCTTTTTGCTAATCATCCAGGTCTCGTCTCCTTAGAGCAGCGAGGGGACTGCAATTGTTTGGAGAATTTAATTTGAGTATCTTTCCTAGTTTTGTCCCAGATAATCGGCTAAATTTCTATGTCCTTGTTGTAGCCTTATGTAACGTGTCTTAGTTTATTCTCTTGAGATCTTCGTGGCAAATTTCTCACTTATCCAAAAAGTTAATTCCTTTCTGAAGGTCCCGAGCTACATATATTAACACAGCAATCACGTATTTGTAGAGAGTCGAGCCCACTATTACATGACGTTGGTTGATGATCAAACTACCATTAGCTGAGGCGAGGGACCTCCTTGTGCGGCTATCGTCTGTCACACAAAAGACGCACCTTGGCGAGAGTTCTTAGCGAACTGATCGGTCTAAGCTCTTTTGTCCGATAGGACTCTTACCATACTTCCGTATTACAACTTTTCGAATTTCCGGAGCTCTTCTCGAAGTAGTGCTTCGTTCAGTACTGATGTCAGGATATCGTATTGCGTAATAATCCCGGATAGAGCCCGTCGGGGCCTAGTCCTTTGTTCCTCTTAAGTTTATACACTGCGTTAATCACCTCTTCTCGTACGCACTGCATTACTGGGGAATCGTTATGATACTCTGCTGACAAGAAACCCGTAAGACGTATAGGTTCTGCAGCGTCATCAACTGGTGTGTCAGCGGGTAGAAATGTTGTCTACCTAGTCCTATACACCGCCATGTCTCTTCACCCCCGGTTTGTTGTTCCCATTTTCCTTTCGCACATTACCGGCAATTGTAACGGCGCTGTTTCTTAGTCTTTTATGCATGGATTGATTGTAGAGGCGACTCTCTCTTTGACTGACTTGTTATCAAGATCGCCATTTCAGTAGATAAAGACCAAATTTTCTTACTTTTCTGTGGTCTTGATGTCTGTTTTTTAGGGGTATTCCCTTTACTTCCAGCAGTTGCGGAATATATGGGAAGAGCGTTCTGCAGATTTTCGAGTAGTGTGTTATTCTAAGACTACATCTGCTAAATGCACCTTAATAGAGCTATAGCACTTGATTTGTTGAGTTCCCTTCGCAGTCTAGCATTTTCAGTCAGGGGAGTTCATCGATTTGCCGCATTAGCTTCAGCTGAAAGGCAGCCCCATTACAATAGTCAGTTTGCTTTTAAGATTTTGCGCAACACTGTGTGATACTATTTTTGGTTTCACAAATAGTGCAATATAACGTCAGTCTTCCACTCTGTTCGATTGCCCTACATCACTGCTCATTTTTACACAATCTCAAGCACTGTCGGACTCGTGATCGTTCATATTTGTCATGGTGCCCTTTTTAAATTAATAGTTATTTTAATCCAGCTTAGCCGGCCGAAGTGGCCGAGCGGTTAAAGGCGCTACAGTCTGGAACCGCACGACCGCTACGGTCGCAGGTTCGAATCCTGCCTCGGGCATGGATGTGTGTGATGTCCTTAGGTTAGTTAGGTTTAAGTAGTTCTAAGTTCTAGGGGACTTATGACCACAGCAGTTAAGTCCCATAGTACTCAGAGCCATTTGAACCAATCCAGCTTACTTTTTTCAGTGAATCGTCATTGTACAGCAAACGAACCACAGACAGGCTGTAACCTCTACTAAGATGTCCGTGATACGAGGGTTGTAATATAAGTAAGGGCCGTTTTTATTTTTAAAAAAAGATACTAATACTTTTATAAAAAACTTTTATTTTCTGATTCTACACACTTTTACCTATTTTCCTGCATAGTTGCCTTGTTTATTTAAGCACTTGTCATACCGTACAACTAAGTTTTTAATTCCCTCTTCAAAGAATTCTGCCGCCTGCTCCGACAGCCAAGAGTTCACGGCCGCTTTCACTTCATCGTCGTCATTGAAGCGCTGCCCGCCAAGATGGTGTTTCAGGTACCGGAAAAGGTGGAAATCGCTAGGAGCAAGGTAGGGGCTGTATGGTGCATGGTCCAAAACTTCCCAGCCAAAATAATCAGTCAAATCCCGAGTCTTTTGAGAGGTGTAAGGCTTAGCGTTATCGTACAGGAGCAAAACTCCTTTTGTCAGCATGCCGCGCCTTTTGTTTTGAATTGCTCTGCGGAGCTTCTTTAGAGTTGCACAGTAGGCATCTGAGTTGATTGTCGTTCCTCGTGGCATAAAGTCCACTAGCAAAACACTGCGCCGGTCCCAGAACACAGTTGCCATAATCTTGCGCTTTGACAGCGTCTGTTTGGTTTTGACCTTGACGGGTGAGGTTGTGTGTCCCCATTCCATCGATTGTCGCTTGCTTTCTGGAGTGATATGGGATACCCATGTTCCATCTCCAGTGACAATTTGACTCAACATGTCATCCCCTTCTTCCTCGTAACGAATCAAAAAGTCCAATGAAGTGGCCAATCTCTTTGTGGTCCTCTGTGAGGAGTCTGGGTACCCACCGAGAACACAGATTCTTAAAGTTTAGGTTTTCAGACAATTTTGTACAAAACCGATATTGAAACTTGTGGAAATTCCAAAGAAAGAGTGGAAATTGTGAATCTTCTGTCCTCACGAATCTTTGTTTCGACTGCAGCCAGAGGACCGGCCTGAGCGTTCTTCGTCATGGAAGTTTTGACGGCCATTTTTAAACTCTCTAACCCAATGACGCACTTTACCTTCACTAATTGCATTCAAGCCATAAACTTCTGTTAACTGACGATGAATTTCTGCAGCTGATAGGCTTCTTGCGGTCAAAAAACGTATCACTGACCGTATTTCACACGTGGCGGGCGATTCAGTAATCGTAAACATTATAAAATAGCACAGCGATGCGTACACGTCACCTACAGAGCTGCAACTTGCATCAGTGTGAACGGGAAGGATGCCGGCAAGTGGCGTGGTGGCTTGTTGCGGCGTCCGCGCGAACTACGGGACTATACGCGCGAACGGCCCTTACTTAAAAAACAACCTTCGTATTACAATCGAACTACGAATAGGGTATGCAAAGCAAAGGGTGTACGTGATACAGAAATTGAATACAGATGCACCACAAACTCTGAAAAATGTATCACACAAATAAACGTGCCAAATAAGCCACCACAGAAGATTTCCACAGTGCAAAACAATGATGTAAGTGAATAATTCAAACACTAGAAGCAATCCAGAGAAGAAAAAAAAGGGGAGGTTAAGAGAACAGCAATGCTCAACATGGAGAGTGCTACTACGAATGCTAACTTGCCACCAAAACCCTTCCACAGGTAATTTGTAATTGTTTATAAAACAGAGAATTGTAACACTTAACATGGCAGAACAAAATCGTAAGGCAATGACTAAGTGAACAGCAATCCGCAACATGCAAATTCCGAGGACGATTGCTCATTTATCACTAACACACATCCAGGAATAACTTGCTTAGCTTCGAGCAAACACTTTACAGAAGTGGAAAATAGAAGAGACACGAACTATTCGAAGATTAACCACTATAAAACTTGAATGTGTTCACACACAAATGGCACTCTGAGATGCAAGGATTGTCATAAGCGAGGATATCGTGGCAGGTCGCATCGAAACACCGAGACTGATAAAAAACTTATTATAAACAATCGATTTAGTGATACAGAATGTGGACTTTACCACTTTGGCTCTTTTCGCCTATACGATTCATACTACAATACGCTATCCAAACTGCTATGTATATGAGTTTTAATGAGCATACAGTAACAGTAGCTATTTAATATACAACTCCAAAGTGTTTTTATTGGTGCTTTATTCGTCTCATGAGCAATATAGGGATAAGGCGAGAGCTGACGGTTGTCCTTCGCACGACACAGGAATTTCAGAGCATCGACAGCCATCTACCAACAGAACGAGCCTGAAGCCATGCCACAGCATCTGCGGTGACTATTACTAAAAATAATCTATGAAAACTATAATGATGGTGTTAATATTGTAATCAGTTACTTTATGGCCTCTATACAGTCAACACACAGGAGTTAGACAAAAATATGGAAACACTGCGAGGAAAGTATGCTTGAACTTAAATGGCGATGCTAGCCAAGCCAATATGCTGCGCTGTTTCCTTTTACGATGAATTGCACCTGTGTCCTCATTTCTCTGAATGTATAAGTCGTGCTAAGAACAGTGTTCTGTGCTGTAGAAGGAATGGTGCCCAAGGACGTGCCATCGGGATGCGTCGTACTAAAATTCGTGCGAGTTTCCCAAACGATTAATTATTTCCACCTACAGTGCTCCTGTTCCTCTCAGTCTGCATCACTGGGTCCCACAATGCTGAGGACACCACTTCGCTATCTATGAAATGGCTTGCCGCGGAATGGCTGCCTCAGTGACCTATGCAGCACTCTGCTATGTGTCGGCATTGTACGGCCAAGGAGTTGTGATGATGTTAGGAGGCACTGGCAGCCAACTCAGTGGACTCCATCCCTGTTGCCTGAGTACCACTTGCGGGAAGCCATGGGCTGCCTGCTTCGTGCTTCTTCGCCTTCATGGCTAGGATTGTGGAGACAACAAGCACCTGCAATCCAGCGTCTGAATCTGCGGCCCTCGCCTTGTGATGCCTCCTTCATGTTTTTGGAGCCAACAAGACTACCCGTATTAGCGAGCCATGGTGTGGCACGCCACTGGCTTCCTGCAGACCCCACATTGGCCTCAGAGGGTTGAACTAGCTACCTGCTGTGGACTGGAATGCTGGTGCCCCACCTGCTGCTGCATGTAGCCGGTGGTGTAACAAGCCCTGCCATCCAGGACAGATGTCACACTTGAATGCCTTGTTAGAGAACCGGCACCTATTCGTACATGGCTGTGTGCTTCTGTTTTGAAAATGCGTCTCTCCGAGTCATGTGCTCATAATACCTTGGTTGGGCCAGTGGGTCCCTTCTGCCTGAAACTTGCGCCATTCAAACTGCTGCATTTACTCCTTTCAGCAGGTCTATCGCCCTGTGGCCTCCATTCTACTTTGCACCGTAGCTAAACTTTTCCAATCTTAACTGGTGGTGCCACTACATTATTTCCCCCCCGGCCCCCCACCCCACTTCTGAAAGACCCGGTCCCCAGGTCAACCCCTAACTACTCTTAAACTTATTTAGGTCAGCATGTACTTACGACATATTTACTACTAGTATTAGAAAACTTAGATGTGGTCTAGTTCTCTTAAAACACATGACATGAGACAAAATGTAAAGATTCCTCAGTGGATGACCACTCCGCTTAATGCTCGATCAACCTCTTTCCTACCTGGAATGTATATCACAGAGACATGCTGGACATTTAAGGGGGAGGCGTGTTTATAGCGATAAGAAGTGCAATAGTATCGAAGGAAATTGACGGAGATCCGAAATGTGGAATAATTTGGGTGAAGGTCACGGTTAAAGCAGGCTCAGACATGGTAATTGGACGTCTCTATAGGCCCCCTGGCTCAGCAGCTGTTGTGGCTGAGCACCTGAAGGATAATTTGGATAATGCTTCGAGTAGATTTACCCACCATGTTATAGTTCTGGGTGGAGATTTGAATTTGCCAGATATAGACTGGGAGACTCAAACGTTCATAACGGGTGGTAGGGACAAAGAATCCAGTGAAATTTTTTTAAGTGCTTTATCTGAAAACTACCTTGAGCAGTTAAACAGAGAACCGACTCGTGGCGATAACATATTAGACCTTCTGGTGACAAACAGACCCAAACTATTTGAAACAGTTAATGTGGAACAGGGAATCGGCGATCATAAAGCGGTTACTGCATCGATGATTTCAGCTGTAAATAGAAATATTAAAAAAGGTAGGAAGATTTTTCTGTTTAGCATAAGTGACAAAAAGCAGATTACAGAGTACCTGACGGCTCAACAGAAAAGTTTTGTATCAAGTACAGATAGTGTTGAGGATCAGTGGACAAAGTTCAAAACCATCGTACAATATGCGTTGGATGAGTATGTGCCAAGCAAGATCGTAAGAGATGGAAAAAAAAGCCACCGTGGTACAACAACCGAGTTAGGAAACTGCTGCGGAAGCAAAGGGAACTTCACAGCAAACATAAACATAGCCAAAGCCTTGCAGACAAACAAAAATTATGCGAAGCGAAATGTGGTGTGAGGAGGACTATGCGAGAGGCGTTCAATGAATTCGAAAGTAAAGTTCTATGTACTGACCTGGCAGAAAATCCCAAGAAATTTTGGACTTATGTCAAAGCGGTAGGTGGATCAAAACAAAATGTCCAGACACTCTGTGACCAAAATGGTACTGAAACAGAGGATGACAGACTAAAGGCAGAAATACTAAATGTCTTTTTCCAAAGCTGTTTACAGAGGAAGACTGCACTGTAGTTCCTTCTCTAGATTGTCGCACAGATGACAAAATGGTAGATATCGAAATACACGACAGACGGATAGAGAAACAATTAAAATCGCTCAAAAGAGGAAAGGCCGCTGGATCTGATGGGATACCAGTTCGATTGTACACAGAGTACGCGAAGGAACTTGCCCCCCTTCTTGCAGCGGTGTACCGTAGATCTCTAGAAGAGCGTAGCGTTCCAAAGGATTGGAAAAGGGCACAGGTCGTCCCCGTTTTCAAGAAGGGACGTCGAACAGATGTGCAGAACTGTAGACCTATATCTCTAACGTCTATCAGTTGTAGAATTTTGGAACACGTATTACGTTCGAGTATAATGACTTTTCTGGAGACTAGAAATCTACTCTGTAGGAATCAGCATGGGTTTCGAAAAAGGCGGTCGTGTGAAACCCAGCTCGCGCTATTCGTCCACGAGACTCACAGAGCCATAGACACGGGTTCACAGGTAGATGCCGTGTTTCTTGACTTCAGCAAGGCGTTCGATACAATTCCCCACAGTCGTTTAATGAACAAAGTAAGAGCTTATGGACTATCAGACCAATTTTGTGATTGGATTGAAGAGTTCCTAGATAACAGAACGCAGCATGTCATTCTCAATGGAGAGAAGTCTTCCGAAGTAAGAGTGATTTCAGGTGTGCCGCAGGGGAGTGTCATAGGAGCGTTGCTATTCACAATATACATAAATGATCTTGTGGATGACACTGGAAGTTCACTGAGGCTTTTTGCAGATGATGCTGTGGTGTATCGAGAGGTTGTAACAATGGAAAATTGTACTGAAATGTAGGAGGATCTGCAGCGAATTGACGCATGGTGCAGGGAATGGCAATTGAATCTCAATGTAGACAAGTGTAATGTGCTGCGAATATAGAGAAAGATAGTTCCCTTATCATTTAGCTACAAAATAGCAGGTCAGCAACTGGAAGCAGTTAATTCCATAAATTATGTGGGAGTACGCACTAGGAATGATTTAAAATGGAATGATCACATAAAGTTGATCGTCGGTAAAGCAGATTCCAGAGTGAGATTCATTGGAAGAATACTAAGGAAACGCAATCCGAAAACAAAGGAAGTAGGTTATAGTACGCTTGTTCGCCCACTGCTTGAATACTGCTCAACAGTGTGGGATCCGTACCAGATAGGGTTGATAAAAGAGATAGAGAAGATCCAACGGAGAGCAGCGCGCTTCGTTACAGGATCATTTAGTAATCGCGAAACCGTTACGGAGATGATAGATAAACTCCAGTGGAAGACTCTGCGGGAGAGACGCTCAGTAGCTCGGTACGAGTTTTTGTTAAAGTTTCGAGAACATACCTTCACCGAGGAGTCAAGCAGTATATTGCTCCCTCCTACGTACTTCTCACGAAGAGACCACGAGGATAAAATCAGAGAGATTAGAGCCCACACAGAAGCATACCGACAATCCTTTTTTCCACGAACAATACGAGTCTGGAATAGAAGGGAGAACCAATAGAGGTACTCAGGGTACTCTCCGCCACACACCGTCAGGTGGCTTGCGGAGTATGGATGTAGATGTAGATGTAGATGTACCTGTCTTATGCCCTCGGTATCCAATCCACTAGGATTTGGACTACCGTCTGTTCCCTCCTGGAATTGTCTCTCCGCCTGACCAGAATGAAAACGACACACAACAAAATTAAGGTTGCGATGGCACTTGGCACAGAGGTGCTCAAAATGATTATTACTTGTAGTTTCCTTTTCCTATAGTGAGCGACATGGTGCACAAGCTGTTCGGCTGATATGCGCCCTTCTTGCTCTGAAATGAACTGGTTTATGGATTGCAACAGACCTCACTCCATGGTATGATTTAACAAGGTCAAATTCTGCCTTGGCAAAAAATCTGAAGTTGCTTCTGGCCAGTAAAGCTGTGGCTGTGTAACGTTCAATGCGTGACTACTGAAATTTATGCTGGCAGATGGAAGGTTGGTCCTACTATGTTACATGCAGTTCCATTGATTAAAATTCCACTCCACTCCAGCTCTCTATTTATCACTTCGGCAAATACTCCCTGCTCCAAACAGCTTGCTACCACTATCAAATATTCGTAGCTGAAAAAGATCCAATGCATCCCAAAAAGTTGCAAGTTCAATTTTGGATCCACGATGTCACTTGGACAATCTATTTCTTTCCACCTGGCTAAAAATAACTGCACCATGCATGTGTCCAGACTGGTGCTTATCAACTTGGCTAGACATACCATTACCTTCCCTCTATGGCAGTTCCGTAATTCCTCCCTTGTCATTCCGGCGTACTGTCTGTTAACTGCCGAGATCAGCAAAACCTCCTCAGATTTTACTTCTACAAACTTGCTCAACGCTCCCCTTTTCAGTGACCTCAGGACAAGGATCACCATCACCCTTCCTACCTTGTCAAAAGGACTGTTGTCCCCAGCAGGCTCACAATACCCGAAAACACATACAACATACGAAAATACAATGCCAAATTAATCTATGCAAACCCAGTGATACATAACAAGCAACAAAAAACTACAAATACTCTACTACCACCTGGATCGCAAAGTGTACGGTACTTCATGCTGTACTCTATCTTCCTGGATTTCCCTGTGCTTGACACCTCTCTTCACTCTCTCTTTCTTTCTCTTACCTTCCTCTGACATGCTTGGAATCACATCCAGACAATCCTTAAATGACCACAACGGCCGAATGTGTACTATCGTTGTTCTATTTGGCATCTGAAGCTTAACATTAATGGGGGATGTGGTTTCAACTACTTGGTATGGCCCTTGATACCTCGTGACAAACTTCTTCATTTTCCGTTTTGCTGTATAGGGGCTGGATAGCATTAACCATTGCCCCACTCTGCTATGTGGTAAACTTTCTTTCCACTTCACTGCATCTTCCTGCCCTTCCAAAGCCTTTGTATTCTCCTTTTATACCCGTTTCCAAACATCCCGAGTGGTTCTCACGAATTGATGTACAGATGCACCAGTCCTTCCTTTTCTGTAGCTTCACTAAATCAAATGGTGAGATATTTTTCACCCATGCACAACCTCATATGGAGACAAACCGGTACTGGTATGGTCTTTTGCAGTGTATGCACATACAATATGCCTCAAATACTTGTCCCACTGTCAGTGATGAGAATCCACATAAAAACTCAGAATTTTCCCGACTGTTCTGTGTATCCGTTCTGTCCTTCCGTTCGGCTGTGAATGCAACGCACTCATCCTCAACTTCTTTAAGATCAACAATTACACAGTTCCCTCATTATATCTGATCTGTAGTTGTTCCCTTGGACAGTAATTATTGTCTCTGGTACCCCGAACTTCAAAATCCAATTATTTATTAATGTTTGCATGACCATTGCTGCCTGTTGATTTAGCAAAGCCACCTTCTCCACATACCTCGAAAAATGGTCTATTATTGTCAGAACGAATCTGTTCCCAGATGGTGTTAGACTGAAATGTCCTATGACATCAATTCCCAACATCGAAAATGGACATGTTGCTTCTGGCAATTGCTGTAGCTGTATCCGTTTCTGACTCAAATCTGCTCTCTGAGCACATGGTATACAGTTCTTGACATACTGAGCCACATCTACTTTCCCACCTGTCCACCAACATCTCTCCTACACTCTCATATTCATCTCTCTACGCCCACCATGACTAGATAACACGTGATCATGTGCTTCCTTTGGAACCTCGTCTCTCACCTACTACTTCTACATTTGCCACCTTTCTACTCAGTGCATCCGCATTACTGTGCTTCTTCCCAGGCTTGTGCACCATCTCGTAGTCGATTTCACTAAGCCTCACAGCCCACCTAGCGAGTCTAGTGGACGGATCCTTCAACCCCAACAACCACTTCAACGCAGCATGATCTGTTACTATCCGAAATTTTCTCGCATGTAAATAACATTTAAAATATATGATTCCATAGATTACGCTAAGCATCTCTCTCTCTGTTGTTGAGTAATTCCTCTCTGCTGTATTCGACTGCCTAGACGCACAGGCTACAGGATTGTCTTTCCCATCTATTTACTGACTAAGAACACACCCTAATGCCTGATTCAATGCTAGAATAAATTCCTTTTTAAATCTGGAAACACAAGAACCGGACTTGATGTTAACACTTCTTTCAGTTTGTCAAACGCTTTCTGACACTCCTCTGTCCACTCAAATTTCACACCCTTCTGTAACAATCATGTCAATGGCTGTGCTAAATCTGCAGAAACCTTGACGAACTTTCGATAGAAATTGCAAATCCCGACAAATTATTGTAGTTACTTAACAGTTTTTGGCTCCCGAAAATCGCTTACAGCCTGAACCAACCTCCGATCTGTTCGCACTCTGTCCTTACTAATGATATGACCTAAATATTTAATTCTTCCAACGCAAAATGACACTTTTCCAGGCTCAACGTCAAACAAGCTGATCTTAACCTCATAAAAACTTCTCTTACCTGTTGTCTATGCTTCTCCATACTACATGAAAACTCTATAATGTCATCCAACTAAACAAGCCGCTGTCGTGGTTTCAAACCCCTCAATATACTGTCTAGCAACCTCTGAAACGTCACTGTAGCGTTTTTCAAATCGAATGGCATTCTGATGTACTGGTAATGGCCTCCTGGAGTAGAGAAAGCAGTTTTTAGATGATCCTCTGGAGCCACCGCTAACTGATGATAACCACTTGTCAAATCCATTGTAGAAAAGCACTGGCACTGTCCTAAGTGATCGAAAGTCTCCTATATTTTTGGAATGGGGTATGCATCCATTACTGTCTTATCATTGAGGTCACAACGGAACCTGTATTTATTAGTTCTATCCATAGATTTTTTAGGCACAACTACAATGCCCGGTCCCCAGCAACTACACTCCTGGAAATTGAAATAAGAACACCGTGAATTCATTGTCCCAGGAAGGGGAAACTTTATTGACACATTCCTGGGGTCAGATACATCACATGATCACACTGACAGAACCACAGGCACATAGACACAGGCAACAGAGCATGCACAATGTCGGCACTAGTACAGTGTATATCCACCTTTCGCAGCAATGCAGGCTGCTATTCTCCCATGGAGACGATCGTAGAGATGCTGGATGTAGTCCTGTGGAACGGCTTGCCATGCCATTTCCACCTGGCGCCTCAGTTGGACCAGCGTTCGTGCTGGACGTGCAGACCGCGTGAGACGACGCTTCATCCAGTCCCAAACAATCTCAATGGGGGACAGATCCGGAGATCTTGCTGGCCAGGGTAGTTGACTTACACCTTCTAGAGCACGTTGGGTGGCACGGGATACATGCGGACGTGCATTGTCCTGTTGGAACAGCAAGTTCCCTTGCCGGTCTAGGAATGGTAGAACGATGGGTTCGATGACGGTTTGGATGTACCGTACACTATTCAGTGTCCCCTCGACGATCACCAGTGGTGTACGGCCAGTGTAGGAGATCGCTCCCCACACCATGATGCCGGGTGTTGGCCCTGTGTGCCTCGGTCGTATGTAGTCCTGATTGTGGCGCTCACCTGCACGGCGCCAAACACGCATACGACCATCATTGGCACCAAGGCAGAAGCGACTCTCATCGCTGAAGACGACACGTCTCCATTCGTCCCGCCATTCACGCCTGTCGCGACACCACTGGAGGCGAGCTGCACGATGTTGGGGCGTGAGCGGAAGACGGCCTAACGGTGTGCGGGACCGTAGCCCAGCTTCATGGAGACGGTTGCGAATGGTCCTCGCCGATACCCCAGGAGCAACAGTGTCCCTAATTTGCTGGGAAGTGGCGGTGCGGTCCCCTACGGCACTGCGTAGGATCCTACGGTCTTGGCGTCCATCCGTGCGTCGCTGCAGTCCGGTCCCAGGTCGACCGGCACGTGCACCTTCCGCCGACCACTGGCGACAACATCGATGTACTGTGGAGACCTCACGCCCCACGTGTTGAGCAATTCGGCGGTACGTCCACCCGGCCTCCCGCATGCCCACTATACGCCCTCGCTCAAAGTCCGTCAACTGCACATACGGTTCACGTCCACGCTGTCGCGGCATGATACCAGTGTTAAAGACTGCGATGGAGCTCCGTATGCCACGGCAAACTGGCTGACACTGACGGCGGCGGTGCACAAATGCTGCGCAGCTAGCGCCATTCGGCGGCCAACACCGCGGTTCCTGGTGTGTCCGCTGTGCCGTGCGTGTGATCATTGCTTGTACAGCCCTCTCGCAGTGTCCGTAGCAAGTATGGTGGGTCTGACACACCGGTGTCAATGTGTTCTTTTTTCCATTTCCAGGAGTGTATTACTATGCTCTATAATACTGTCCGCAAGCTCTTGATTAATGAAATCTTCCACAATTGGCTGCAAATACCTCGGTATTCTGTAAAGTTTATGGTAAACAGGTGATTCATTACATGTTGGTTTCCTATGTTGAACTAAAGGAGTTGCTGGTAACGGCCCTTGCGGAAAAAACAAATCCTTAAATTCTCACAATTATTCCATCTGTTATTTTTCTTCTCCTTTCCAATGCTTAACTTCGTTAAGCAATGCAGTTCTGTCGGCAGTTCCTGATTGATTACTATGCCTACCTCTCGAACACCAGTCTATGTCATGTTGTACATCCAAATTCGCTACTAAAACTCCTTTTCCCAAATTCGCGTCTACAGCGCTAAAATTATTCACGTTCATGGGGACTACTCGCCCGTCGTTTACCTCTTGTACACGTACAATACTACGTTTCACAAAACAAACTAATGTATCCAAAAATTCTTGATCCTTCAATTGTTCAATAACACATACACAGGTAGATTTGACTCTACACTTACGCAAATCGATTTTCCGGTGCCACTAGACGCACACTCATGCGAATTAAGCCTTAATGCTAATGTATGTGGTTCAATTAGTTTGTTCACTATTTTTAACGCCCCTCACTACAGCTCTGCATCGACAACAGTTTCTCCTAGCTGAAATAACATTCCACCAAGTTCCACATTTCGTTGTCGAAGGTCAATTTTGTCATGATGTTGATGCAAGAAATCTACATCTAGGATCATGTCGTAGCCCTCACTTGTCCACAGTACGACCTCCATGCATGCATCAAATCGGACTTTCCCTATGCGAACGTCAACTGTCACTGACCCCAAAGGTCCTTATCCCCCACTTCACGCCGCCTATAACGCGGTGCGTCTAACTTCCTTCATCCTATTAAACTCTTAGTAGAAAGCCGGCCGCTGTGGCCGAGCGGTTCTAGGCTCTTCAATCTGGAATCACGTTGTTGCTACTCTCGCAGGTTCGAATCCTGCCTCGGGCATGGATGTGTGTGATGTCCTTAGGTTAGTTAGGTTTAAGTAGTTCTAAGTTTAGGGGACTGATGATCTCAGATGTAAATCCCATAGTGCTTAGAGCCATTTGATTTCTTAGTAGCCACTGACACTTGTGCCCCTGTGTCCAACAAAATCTTAAATATTTTAGTTCCTGTGGATCCTACCTCTTAACATTCCACCTCTGCATACGTATTTGTATTACCGACCATTAGGTGGGTCTTTGGCTCCCTCTGCCGTTTAACAGTTGTCCATCTCTACTAACTCCACTTCTGTATCCTCCATGCTGCTGATTTCCACCCCTTCCTCTATTATTTGGTGACTGGGTACATTGCTTCTGCATGTGTCCCACACGACCTCACCTATAACATTTTATACCTGTTATAAACACTGCTTGTCTGTCACGTAGCCCCGTTCCCACGTCTATTTCCTCACTTTGAATTGTTAGCTGAATGGCCAAATACAAATCTTTTGCAGTCCCTTCACACACTTGATGCTACATATGCGCCGTTAACCCCCTGAAAAATATATCAAGTGCCCTTTGCTTGGCCTCCTGCAACAGAACACCATTTGCTTCATCGCTCTGATCCAACTCGTGTGAATTTCTCTTATCCTGTCCACAAATTTTTCTACCGTCCCCCCTGCCTCTTTGTCATCGTACTCAACCTTTCCATGAAGTACCGAGCGCTATTCTGTTTCTTGTACCTCTGCAATGGCCCCTTCTTCAAATGCTTAAACTGTCCCACCTACCTTAATGCTTCAGAACACTTTAGATATGACTTCGCATCACCTGTTAATCGAATCTTGGCTGCATGTAACAACTGTTCATCAGACCAACCATTCATACAGCTGAAGTTTCCAAGTCGTTCACAAACGAACGCACATCCTCAGATGCCTTGCCAGAAAACGGAATAATCCAACATGTAGCGGTTGGATCAATCACCTGCTGTGACATCTCAGGCAAAAACGGCTGATCTGAAGTGGTTTCCTTATCACTTCTAGATGTTAATTTACTTATCAGCTGCGTACTGTCCACTGTCAATTGTGCTACCTTTTCCAACAAAAACCACACCGCGTCCGGTTCTGATACACATTGTGTCCCTCACTCTGCGATTGTGTTGCTTTCGTTCCCAGTTAGTCCCAAAACAAAACATTTAAGTACAAGAGTAACCTGAATTCCTAGAGCTTCGTATCTTCATACTCAGTATCATCATACAGCAATACAGAAGTAATAAAATGCCACGAAAAACAACATCTTACTGCCCCAAATACACTAACACTTATTCTGACCAGAAGAAAACAAAGTAATATGCCTATGCAGAACATCTAAAATGGCCTGACAGGAGCCACACTCAAAACACACACACAAAAAAAAAAGTCCAACACTCAAAAGGAAAAATTGGTCAACACTCACCACATTTTGTTCAAAATGGTTCAGATGGCTCTGAGCACTATGGGACTTAACATCCATGGTCATCAGTCCTCTAGAGCTTTGAACTACTTAAACCTAACTATCCTAAGGACAGCACACAACACCCAGACATCACGAGGCAGAGACAATCCCTGACCCCGCCGGGAATTGAACCCGGGAACCCGGGCATGGGAAGTGAGAACGCTACCGCATGACCACATTTTGTGACAAGTGAGACTCTCTCTAGAAATGGTTAATGGCGCCTTGCTAGGTCGTAGCCATGGACTTAGCTGAAGGCTATTCTAACTGTCTCTCGGCAAATGAGAGAAAGGCATCGTCAGTAAAGTCGCTAGCAAGTCGTCCGTACAACTCGGGCGAGTGCTGGTACGTCTCTCTAGACCTTCCGTGTGGTGGCGCTCGGTCTGCGATCACTGACAGTGGCGACACGCGGGTCTGATATGTACTAATGGACCGCGGCCAATTTAAAGCTACCACCTAGCAAGTGTGGCGTCTGGCGGTGACACCACAGACATGTTGGATGAGAATGCGCTGTCAGGATGCTCCATATTAAAATTCGTCTGAATCTCCCAGTGATTTAATATTTCCAGTTACAGTGCCCCTGTTCCTCACGGTCTGCATCACTGGGTCCAGCAATGCTGAGGACACCACTTCACTGTCTGAGAAATGGCTTAGTGCCGAATGGCTGCCTCAGCGACCCCTGCAGTGCTCTGCTGTGTGTCGGCCTTGTACAGCCGTGGAATTGTGATGATGTCAGGAGGCGCTAGCAGCCAACTCAGTGGCCTTCGTCCCAGTTGCCGCAGTGCTGCTCACGGGAAGCTGCAGATCGGCACACTGCGTGCTCCTTCCCTCTCATGGCTAGGATCATGGCAACAACAAGCGCCTGCGATCGGGCGTACGAATGTGCGGCCCTCGCCTCTGGATGCCTACAGCGTGTGTTGGGTGCCAACAAGACTGCCCGCAGTTGCGAGCCGTGGCGTGGCCCACCGCTGGCTTCCTTTGGACGCCACATTGGCCTCATAGGGTCGAACCAGCGACCTGCCATCGACTGGAACGCTGGTGCCCCATCTGCTGCTGTGTGTAGCCAGTGATGTGACGCGCCGCACCATCCAGGAGAGCTGTCACACATGAATGCCTTGTTAGTGCGGTCTACGGCGCTGCAGTCGTGGACTGTGCTGCTGGTCCCAACGGAGGTTCGAGTCCTCCCTCGGGCATGGGTGTGTGTGTTTGTCCTTAGGATAATTTAGGTTAAGTAGTGTGTAAGCTTAGGGACTGATAACATTAGCAGTTAAGTCCCATAAGATTTCACACACATTAGAACATTTGAACCTTGTTAGTGAATCAGCGCCTCTTTATACACAGCTCTGCGCCTCTGTCTTGCTAACGTGCCGCTCCAGTTCATGTACTCGTAATACCTGGGTTGGGCCAGTGGGCCATTTCTGCATGTAGCTTGCGCCATGTAAACCACTGCGTTTACTCCTTTCAGCAGGTCTACGGCCCTGTGGCCTCCATTCTATTTCGTAATCACTGGTAGGGTAACTTACTGTCAACAAGCCCGAACCTGGCCGTAACTTGTGTCCTCAGAAATATTGCACCAAAGCTAACCTTTTCCCATCTTATCCGGTGGTGCCACAACAGTGCAGTAGTGAGTGCATTATGTTGGTGCCAAGTGAATTTGAATATAGGGCAAATTTTTGTTTCCTGTATCATGGGTGCTTTCGTAACCAAGGGAGCCATAGTGTTTGATGTTTCAAGAGGGAAAAAAAATCGAAAATTTGTTCCGCATTCAGGGAAAGCGGAGTCACAACGTGGATAAAAGTGTTTGTCGAGTGTAAGTGAAAGACTGTCACTGTAGAAGAGTGTTACGAAAAATAAGAGAACAACAGTTGCGAAGTCACTGCAGAACTGAATGTCACATGAATGCAGCTCCTGAAGCAGCGAATTGCAGGGAGAACTGGAACTGCAGAATCACTCATCGGTAATGTATACGCCCGTAAAAGGAAAAATGATGCTCAAGAGACATAAAACCTTGAGTATGGAGCAATGAAAGGATGTCTCTTGCTCCAATGAGTCTTGTTTCACACTGTTTCGAAATTCTGGCTGGGTTGACGCCTCAAGTGTGAAACATAGAGGGGGTCGATGATGATTGGCAGCCACATCATGGTATCCCATGGTCCCTGCGTTCCTCTGAAAGAGAGCATTACTGCCAAGGATTACGTGACCATTTTGGCTCAAGAGAATCATTCCAAATACAATTTTTGCCCGTTATGAGCGATGAAAGCCCCGTTATTCACACATCTGGCATCGCCCAGGACTGGTTTTCTGAGTACAAGAACGAATTTTCGAATTTTTTCTGGCTAACACAGTCACCAGATGTCAATATTATTGAGTCTTCGTGGTCCATTTTAAAGTGGAAGATGCGTGATCGCAATCAATCTCATCCGTCGTTACCTGAAATTGCCTCTGGAGAATGGCATAAAATCTCCTTGAGAAACATACAGGACTTATTTACCATTCTGGGACCACTGGAACATGTTTTGAATGTCTTCGGTTTTCTTACACCGTAGTAGACATGGTAATGTGTTCGTGGTGTGTCCATATTTTTGTCTGCTCAACCTAACCTAACCTAAACGTTTTATAACGTGACGTAACGTTTTTAAATATGTGGTAACTGTGATGCATTATTTGGAGGTAAAGAACCAAGTTCATTTGATCCGAGGAGTAATACACTCCTGGAAATTGAAATAAGAACACCGTGAATTCATTGTCCCAGGAAGGGGAAACTTTATTGACACATTCCTGGGGTCAGATACATCACATGATCACACTGACAGAACCACAGGCACATAGACACAGGCAACAGAGCATGCACAATGTCGGCACTAGTACAGTGTATATCCACCTTTCGCAGCAATGCAGGCTGCTATTCTCCCATGGAGACGATCGTAGAGATGCTGGATGTAGTCCTGTGGAACGGCTTGCCATGCCATTTCCACCTGGCGCCTCAGTTGGACCAGCGTTCGTGCTGGACGTGCAGACCGCGTGAGACGACGCTTCATCCAGTCCCAAACATGCTCAATGTGGGACAGATCCGGAGATCTTGCTGGCCAGGGTAGTTGACTTACACCTTCTAGAGCACGTTGGGTGGCACGGGATACAAGCGGACGTGCATTGTCCTGTTGGAACAGCAAGTTCCCTTGCCGGTCTAGGAATGGTAGAACGATGGGTTCGATGACGGTTTGGATGTACCGTGCACTATTCAGTGTCCCCTCGACGATCACTAGTGGTGTACGGCCAGTGTAGGAGATCGCTCCCCACACCATGATGCCGGGTGTTGGCCCTGTGTGCCTCGGTCGTATGCAGTCCTGATTGTGGCGCTCACCTGCACGGCGCCAAACACGCATACGACCATCATTGGCACCAAGGCAGAAGCGACTCTCATCGCTGAAGACGACACGTCTCCATTCGTCCCTCCATTCACGCCTGTCGCGACACCACTGGAGGCGGGCTGCACGATGTTGGAGCGTGAGCGGAAGACGGCCTAACGGTGTGCGGGACCGTAGCCCAGCTTCATGGAGACGGTTGCGAATGGTCCTCGCCGATACCCCAGGAGCAACAGTGTCCCTAATTTGCTGGGAAGTGGCGGTGCGGTCCCCTACGGCACTGCGTAGGATCCTACGGTCTTGGCGTGCATCCGTGCGTCGCTGCGGTCCGGTCCCAGGTCGACGGGTACGTGCACCTTCCGCCGACCACTGGCGACAACATCGATGTACTGTGAAGACCTCACGCCCCACGTGTTGAGCAATTCGGCGGTACGTCCACCCGGCCTCCCGCATGCCCACTATACGCCCTCGCTCAAAGTCCGTCAACTGCACATACGGTTCACGTCCACACTGTCGCGGCATGCTACCAGTGTTAAAGACTGCGATGGAGCTCCGTATGCCACGGCAAACTGGCTGACACTGACGGCGGCGGTGCACAAATGCTGCGCAGCTAGCGCCATTCGACGGCCAACACCGCGGTTCCTGGTGTGTCCGCTGTGCCGTGCGTGTGATCATTGCTTGTACAGCCCTCTCGCAGTGTCCGGAGCAAGTATGGTGGGTCTGACACACCGGTGTCAATGTGTTCTTTTTTCCATTTCCAGGAGTGTAGCTCAGCTTTTCCATCTTTTGTGATTCAGGGTGGAAGAAATTCACTTCTTGGCGTATTTTTGTGACTTTTTAATTTGAATTGTTAGACTGGAATATTCATTTGTATTGTGAGCAATGCTGAATGTGATAAGAAATATCTGTGGATTTAAAATAGCTTGCCGAAGTGTAATTCGTAAACACTAACTTTACGTTCCATAGATCCTGCACTGTAGTATAAAACAGCAACGCGACAAGTTTATAACGTATTTCCATATTTGCTGCTATGTGATATTAATGTTTATTTTCTCCGTTCACTGCAGATTGTTTCTTCTAAATCGACATTATCGAGTGACGTGATGTAGAATGTGGGCGACAATATGTTCATTACTCATTTTTATAATATAATAAAATATTGAGTATGGTTTACTACTTACGTATATGTTACTTACGTAACACTGCTTGCAACTGAATTTTGACTGTTGTCCTATATTTGAGTAATTAAGGTGGTAACTAATATGTTACGATAGTAAATTCACAGTTTTGCAGTTACTATGTCATGTTTAGAAACTATAAGCACTGTTATGTTGATGACATGTAAATTACTTGGTTGCATGTATATGTGTGGTTGCTGTATGTCCGCCGCCACTGTGGTCGAGCGGTTCTAGGCGCTTCAGTACGGAACCGCGCTGCTGCTACGGTCGCAGGTTCGAATCCTGCCTCGGGCATGGATGTGTGTGACGTCCTTAGGTTAGTTAGGTTTACGTAGTTCTAAGTCTAGGGGACTAATGACCTCAGATGTTCAGTCCCACATGCTTAGAGCCATTTGAACCATTTGATGTACGTTCGAAGTAGTCTGTTAATTTAGTTTGTTAATTTATACGTGTTTATTGGTTGGGCGTTGTTTATTTATCAAAAATATAATTTAAAAAAACATACACACCAAATTCACTGATCCCCTCTACATCGAGATTGGGCCTTACTATTTCCCATTTCAAACTTTCTAGCTTCCTTAAAAATTGAAATTCTTCCATAACACTCAGACTCTAAGAACATTATCCTTTCGTTGGTTATGCAATATTTGAAGAGGAATGGGTGCCTCTAAAACGGACAAGGAAGGTAACTGCGAAGAAATCTTGGGTAAGAGAAGAAATACTTCAATTGATCTAAAGAAAGAAGTACAAAAATGTTCACGGGCATACTGGAATACAGAAATACAAGTCACTTAAGAACAAAATGAGAAAGAAGTGCGGGGGAGCTTAGGTGCAATGGCTGCATGAAGAAAGTCAAGAAATCCAAAATCATGTGATTGTCGGGACAGACTCAGCTTATAGAAAAATCAAAACAACTTTCTATGTAATTAATAGTACAGGCGGTAATATTTAGAGGGCAATTGGAAGTCCACAGGTAGGTACAGAGGATTCGACTTGCCTAAAGAAATCAGAGAAAAAGCAGGAGTCGATAGAAAGAGATAAGGGATACGATATTAGAATCAAAAGTTAATAGAACTTTTGAAGACTGAAGGCCAAATAAGGCAGAATGCACATAACATGCCTTTGTAACTTCTAAAATCATTGGAGGAAGTGGCAACAAAACGACTATTCAGCTTGGTGTGTCCAATGTATGAGACTGACAATATACCATCAGACTTTAGGAACAACATTGCCCACACATTTCCGAAGATAACAAAGTGCGAGAACTATTGTAAAATCAGCACATGCATCCATGTTGCTGACGAGAATAATAAACAAAAGAATAATAAAGATAAATGAGGATCTGTTAGATGACCATCAGTTTAGCATCAGAAAAGGTAAAGTCACAAGAGAGGTAGTCCTGAAGTTGTGATCGATAATGGAAGCAAGACAAAAGAAAAATCGGGACACAGTCACAATATTTGTTGACCTGGAAAAAGCGTTTTACTCGTACAAATCCCAATGGTGCAAGGTGATGGAAATTCTGAAAAACAAAAAATGTGAGTAAGCTATAGGAAAATACAATAAGAGCAGAATACCAAGAACAAAGTGCTCGGATTAAAAAGTGTATTAAAGGGGAATGTAGACTTCAGCCGCTACTGTTCAATTAATACAAAGAGGAAGAAATGACGGAAATGAAAGAAAGGTTCAAGAGTGGGTTTAAAATCCATAGTGAAAGAATACCAATGACAAAATATGCTGATGACACTGCTATATTTAATGCTATGCTATGTTTAATGGAAAGAAGAGTAATGAGTACAGAAAAATGATTCATAGTAAATTGAAGAAGGACTAAGGTATGTGAATAGTGAGAAGCTTATCAGGATTGGGGATCACGAAGCAGACAAAGTTAAGGAATTCTATTACCTTGAAAGGAAAGTAAGCGCTGACAAACGGAGCAAAGATGACATTAACATCCATTTCCGTCGAAGAGAAACCCTCTAATATCAAACATAGACCTTCATGTGAGGAAGAAATTTCTGCGAATGTGCATTTGGAGTGCGGAAAAGTCAGGACAGAAGAGAATCGATACATTCGAGATGTAGTGTCACGGAAGAATGATGAAAATTAGGTGGACTGGTAAGATAAGGAAAGAGGTGGGTGTTTCTCTGTAGACTCGGGGGGAGGGGGGAAGGCATACATGGAAAATAGTTACAGGGTGTTAGGACATCTGTTGATGTATCAGGAATTTCTTCTATGGTACTAGAGAGAGCCGTAGATAGGAAAACATGTAGAAGAAGTCAGAGATTTGAATACTTCAGGACGCAGTTTGCAACTGCTACTCTGAGATGAAAAGGTTGCCACAGTAGAAGAATTCTTGGCGGGCTGCATTAAACATTTCAGAAGCCTGACGACACAAAAAGCAGTAATGTGGAATGTCAAAGTAGAAAAATTTTCGGCACTGGATCGTAAATGGTTAGAAGCTTGAACTTGTCCACTTTTTTCTTAATTTGTCAAGGAACATGTCAACATGTTTGCAGATGAAACCCACTGACCTGTTGCTCGCTGAAAACTCGTGGATTCTTGTCCCTTCATACAACCATACTAAAACTCTTTTGTATTTAATGTCTCTTTGACCCTATGTTCATTTCGAGTTTCGCTCCACTACATTTAAGAATTCATCTTTACTCAAAAGCACACGCTGGGTTTCTAAATTTTTAACGTTCACATAATACACTGTTTACTGTTCATCTCTGAATTTTCTTGGAAAAATCTTATTTCCTAAAACAGTTTTCATCACGATTTCTTCCCTTTCCTGTCTGATCTTGGGCCTGCCACTGAACGTACTTTTTGGAATTGAATGTTCCTCACTCTTTACCATGCTTATCATTAGAAGAGGTCCGACATTTTCTGAGTCTTCCTTTATATTGTATTGTATTGTATTGAATCTAGAAACGACGGAATGGCTTCGTCTCCGCCTTAGTCCGCAGTGGTAGACAACCCCACAACAGACTAGAGCAGTCCACGGGGAAAACGTCTCACACCAGACGAGTCTAACCCTAATGTTTGCGTGGTAGAGTAATTATGGTGTGCGCGTACGTGGAGAAAGTGTTTGCACAGCAATCGCCGACATAGTGTAACTGAGGCAGAATAAGGGGAACAAGTCCGGATTCGCCGAGGCAGATGGAAAACCGCCTTAAAACCGTCCACAGACTGCCCGGCATACCGGACCTCGACAATGACCCGTCGGAAAAGCAGTGCGTTAGGCCACACGGTTAACCGGGCATAAGTCCTTCATGGTACTTTCATTCCATATACTTCCTGATTTCTCCATCTGTGCTTATTGAAGAAAAAACCGTAAAAAATACTTTTTATGTTACCTGTTTCCCCTGTGGAATTCGGAATTACTTTGTTAGTTCCCAAACTACCCCTCTGTGCTAGTTTAACATCCTCGAAGATATCCCTTGGTCTAGACGTTGCCGCAACCTACAATAAGGAGAATAACACCGGTTGCATCTGATACAGTAAATTACGTACTGGGAAATAAAACATTAAATTAGAGGAGATGCACTTGTCGCTCCAATAGACCCATAGTAAGGAACCTTCCAGGATGTAGAACATGACCAAGAATATTCAATGTTTACAAACGAAAACAAATATGCCAATGTAACATTTACAGATCCCAAGTTAAATGTTACGCATAGGTGTGGAATCAGTCAAAAACTCGAAAACATATTCTCATTTAGAAGGGAATAAGTAATGAAACACAGCATTACCAAGATCAGGGAAATGACATGGAAGGACTAGCCTTTAACACATAAACACACACACACACACACACACACACACACACACACACACACACAAACACACACACAGGGTGGCGCTTTTAAAACTGTTGTCGGAATATTTGGCGAAATACACATCGAGTTAAAAACAGGTGGTGATAAAAGTTGTTCATCTCGAAGAGATACATCCATGAACATAATGTTCGATCCCCATGCAACACCACTAGTGACGTGAGGGGGGGGGGGGGGGATCCTGAAATCATAAGTGGACCCCTATTTTTTTAATGCAGATTTGGATTTTCTGTAAAAAAATTGTACCTTTTGTATGAAACATTTGTTTCGTTTCATGACAGATTTTGCTGTAATCGGAAAACATGCAAATGGGGTGACAATTGTTCGCATAATAAGTTTTCTCTTTATTTTTGATACATATTGTAACTTACGTTTATTGTAAATCTTTGGATGTTAACCTTTTGAGGGTGTGCATAATGGTTTGAAGAGATCTATTATTTGATTTGACATTACAAAGATGTAGGAGTTCAAATTGGTAAATAAGACAGCCGTTGAATTACAATAATAATACTGTAAGCCAATTTAAGACATAAGAACATCTACATCTACATCTACATTTATACTCCGCAAGCCACCCAACGGTGTGTGGCGGAGGGCACTTTACGTGCCACTGTCATTACCTCCCTTTCCTGTTCCAGTCGCGTATGGTTCGCGGGAAGAACGACTGTCTGAAAGCCTCTGTGCGCACTCTAATCTCTCTAATTTTACATTCGTGATCTCCTCGGGAGGTATAAGTAGGAGGAAGCAATATATTCGATATATCATCCAGAAACGCACCCTCTCGAAACCTGGCGAGCAAGCTACACCGCGATGCAGAGCGCCTCTCTTGCAGAGTCTGCCACTTGAGTTTGTTAAACATCTCCGTCACGCTATCACGGTTACCAAATAACCCTGTGACGAAACGCGCCGCTCTTCTTTGGATCTTCTCTATCTCCTCCGTCAACCCGATCTGGTACTGATGAGCAATACTCAAGTATAGGTCGAACGAGTGTTTTGTAAGCCACCTCCTTTGTTGATGGGCTACATGTTCTAAGGACTCTCCCAATGAATCTCAACCTGGTACCCGCCTTACCAACAATTAATTTTATATGATCATTCCACTTCAAATCGTTCCGCACGCATACTCCCAGATATTTTACAGAAGTAACTGCTACCAGTGTTTGTTCCGCTATCATATAATCATACAATAAAGGATCCTTCTTTCTATGTATTCGCAATACATTACATTTGTCTATGTTAAGGGTCAGTTGCCACTCCTTGCACCAAGTGCCTATCCGCAGCAGATCTTCCTGCATTTCGCTACAATTTTCTAATGCTGCAACTTCTCTGTATACTACAGCATCATCCGCGAAAAGCTGCATGGAACTTCCGACACTATCTACTAGGTCATTTATATATATTGTGAAAAGCAATGGTCCCATAACACTCCCCTGTGGCAAGCCAGAGGCTACTTTAATGTCTGTAGACGTCTCTCCGTTGATAACAACATGCTGTGTTCTGTTTACTAAAAACTCTTCAATCCAGCCACACAGCTGGTCTGATATTCCGTAGGCTCTTACTTTCTATATCAGGCGACAGTGTGGAACTGTATCGAACGCCTTCTGGAAGTCAAGAAAAATAGCATCTACCTGGGAGCCTGTATCTAATATTTTCTGGGTGTCATGAACAAATAAAGCGAGTTAGGTTTCACACGATCGCTGTTTCCGGAATCCATGTTGATTCCTACATAGTAGATTCTGAGTTTCCAAAAACGACATGATACTCGAACAAAACACATGTTCTAAAATTCTACAACAGATCGACGTCAGAGATATAGGTCTATAGTTCTACGCATCTGCTCGACGACCCTTCTTGAAGACTGGCACTACCTGCGCTCTTTTCCAATCATTTGGAACCTTCTGTTCCTCTAGAGACTTGCGGTACACGGCTGTTAGAAGGGGGGCAAGTTCTTTCGCGTACTCTGTGTAGAATCGAATTGGTATCCCATCAGGTCCAGTGGACTTTCCTCTGTTGAGTGATTCCAGTTGCTTTTCTATTCCTTGGACACTTATTTCGATGTCAGCCATTTTTTCGTTGGTGCGAGGATTTAGAGAAGGAACTGCAGTGCGGTCTTCCTCTGTGAAACAGCTTTGGAAAAAGGTGTTAAGTATTTCAGCTTTACGCTTGTCATTCTCTGTTTCAATGCCATCATCATCCCGGAGTGTCTGGACATGATGTTTCGAGCCACTTACTGATTTAACGTAAGACCAGAACTTCCTAGGATTTTCTGTCAAGTCGGTACCTAGTATTTTACTTTCGAATTCACTGAACGCTTCACGCATAGCCCTCCTTACGCTAACTTTGACATCGTTTAGCTTCTGTTTGTCTGAGAGGTTTTGGCTGCGTTTAAACTTGGAGTGAAGCTCTCTTTGCTTTCGCAGTAGTTTCCTAACTTTGTTGTTGTACCACGGTGGGTTTTTCCCGTCCCTCACAGATTTACTCGGCACGTACCTGTCTAAAACGCATTTTACGATTGCCTTGAACTTTTTCCATAAACACTCAACATTGTCAGTGTCGGAACAGAAATTTTCGTTTTGATCTGTTAGGTAGTCTGAAATCTGCCTTCTATTACTCTTGCTAAACAGATAAACCTTCCTCCCTTTTTTTATATTCCTATTACCTTCCATATTCAGGGATGCTGCAACGGCCTTATGATCACTGATTCCCTGTTCTGCACTTACAGAGTCGAAAAGTTCGGGTCTGTTTGTTATCAGTAGGTCCAAGATGTTATCTCCACGAGTCGGTTCTCTGTTTAATTGCTCGAGGTAATTTTCGGATAGTGCACTCAGTATAATGTCACTCGATGCTCTGTCCCTACCACGCGTCCTAAACATCTGAGTGTCCCAGTCTATATCTGGTAAATTGAAATCTCCACCTAAGACCATAACATGCTGAGAAAATTTATGTGAACAATATTAGACTTTTAAAATATTTAAATCAATCAATTTTCAATAAACCAGCCAATTAAAATAATTAAAACAGTTCCAGATAAATCTCTTCAAAACATTAGGCACACCCGCAAAAGGTTAACGTCGGGAGATTTTCCATAAACTTAGAACAAGTTTACACTGTGCATTAGACATTAAAGGGAAAACTTCCTGTGTGACGCAAGCTAATCAGAGGCCTTCTGGCTGACAGCAAAATTCGTTTACACTGCGTGTCTGATAACGTATGTTATTTAACTTGAGCACAGCGAGCCAGGACGCGAGACTGGAAATAAACAGCAAACCTTGCTTGGAAATGCTCCAAAGCCGTGAACATAGCGTCAAGTAAGCCACGCCCACGTGGCGAGAAGCTGCCGACACGGAACACTCTCTCAGCAACTTAGTAAGTGCTGTTGACACAAGAAAGATAAGTGTGTGACTGGATGATAGTGCAAGTAAAGTTGTGGTTTAACCATGATTGCACCTATAGAACGTTTCCAATAAGTACATACGCCCTAGGAAATAAGCTTCGCTAGCAGAACTACAGAGAGGAAGTAATTTCTCCGAGGAAAAAATATAATTAACAATCGCCGGGGTCTCATTATTAATTGGAGCTCACAAAATGCTTCAAAGGGCTGGAACATAGTGATACCAGAGCCCAGCAACTGCTAAAACATCGCAAAAACAAATATTAAATCTTGAAACAGCTGGTTTCCTTGAGTAAGAATTTCAAAACCAACAATTTTTTTAATTACGTACGGCATAGGCCGATGACATAAGGTATGTGTGATAACTGAGCACATTGCATCACCATCGGAACATTAAGCATGTCTTTTTTTTTTTTTTTTTTTTGAGAGAGAGGAAGCTGGCCAGCAGATTACGACAAACTGCTTTAAAATCACAAAGAGCATGATGACTCACTGAACATAAAACATAAACACGAGGATGTTCTCAAACAGATTGCGAAGTGGGAAATCGGTGCCCAGAGCTGAGCAAATAGTTGCGCACATCAGCGAACCAGACCTCTGCCTTCTGCCCAGCCCTGCCACAGAAGAGTGAACGATGACCCGGAAAAAAAGTCGTGCCGATCCGCACCTTGTGTCCTGTGCTCCAAGCACTGCTGCTGCCCCCAGGTCCACACTGTGCGATAAGTGCCGTCAACTGACTGGGCCACGCTCTCCGCAGGCTCTCTGTCTAAACGCAACTCTAGCGGCCGCTTTTGAAGACTAGGCAAGACAGCGATAATCGCACAAGAAAATCATCCGCGTACCCTGGTGAGACGCTAGCTAAGGTTATCGATTATGAAATAAGACACCACGGCTCAAATAATATGTCACGAAACCTGTAATTGTTGAGGACACTAATGTGGCGGTTTTGCGTATCATCAACATGGACAAATGCAATGAATATGGATGCTATGATACTCTATGGTATTCTGCGGTTTGAATTCACTGTGTTATTTAGCAGTCACATAGATTTGATTTTGTAAATGATACTGACAATATTATACACATGTATAATGCATTATTCATACTTCAAATTCTCCCGGATAATTATTTTGTTCAAATTGCACAAGAATTCAACCTGACGTAGTGTAATAGTGTTGACTGTAAGTTGTGTTCATATCACTAAAATTACAGATCGTGCTTCAGAGCTTTTATAATTTTTGTCTTCGATGGATTTAATTATTCTTAGCAAGTTGATCATGAAAAGGAACCACAGAATACCACCTGCACACAACACTGACATATGCTACAAGAAAAATTTTTCTCCGTGATTCGTGCGTAGTTTAATTTTGGCCTCATACATCAGCAATGAAATCTTGTTCAACAATAAATACCATCAGCACTGTTCTTAGAAGATGCAGTCTGATTCGATTAATTTTTTCTTTTATAAATAGAGTTCAGTACCACCGGTGCACATTTATTTCTTACACATCGTAATTTTGTTTGCAGTTTCAAGTTATTTAAATTTGCCACTGAAATAAAAGATGGCAGCCAACAAAAGATAGCGGATTTCTTTTTTAATTAAGATCTTCCTTTGCTCAATAAATAATTAATCATTTAAATTGATGCCACCAAAAGAATTATTAATACTGTTTTGCAAATTAGTTCAACACAAACCCTTGATATTTCGACCAGAAATACAGACGAAGTTGCTATATAATCACAACTAACAATGGCTGCGCTTCTTTCAGCTATGATAAAACAATTAAAACAAAATTATAATTAAAAGAGGAAGTGATTTTTCAATACCTAATCATAAATAGTTTTAACGCAATTGGCTCCATTTGTTTTTTTACCAGCAAATGAACATAAAAATACAATAATTTTACGTAAAATGTTTTTCATTCAACAGACCTCAAATCGATTCGCGTCTTGCGTCAGCGACGTACATCAGAAGAAGACGACAAAATGGTACAAAAGAAAAGAAAAGATTGACATAGATTAACAAAGAATGTGGGACAAATATTGTCTCTGTTTTACATGATTATCATCTTTTTAAGAAGTAATTACATAATTGAATAAATATTATTGAGTTACGTGTGTATATATATATATATATATATATATATCGTGGATTTTACACTAAGATGTATTTTATAGTTCTTAAACTATTGTAACCGTGCATCACGAAGCAGAAAAATCGTTACTATTTACATTGATAGGATTGCACTATAGAATTTGTACAGAAATCAGATTCTACTAATATCACATTGTTTTTGTATTATTAGTAACATACATTCATAAGCTGATTCTACTAAGAAGTTTATCAGTTGGGTAAAAGGAGCTGGCCACCAATAAATCCTTTCGGCAGTTGTTAGGTTCCTGCACCGAAAAACTCACTAGAAATAGAGAACATGCTGCCACTCCGAAACGCACTGTCATTTCTATTGAAGGATCAGACATTTAAAGTATCTCTGTGAGATTATAGAACCAACAGTGCTAAGAAAGGTGTTCGTTCATAGAAACTCACCAGAAAAGTACGGGAGAACGTATGACACCTACAGTAGAACGTGAGTGGCCATTACACTGAGCGGCTTGTTTTGCCGTAGTTCACACTTACAGGTGCTGTCACTAGTGCTAGATGCACATATGAAGTCTGAATCGGAGAATAAAAATTTGTACGAAGGCCAGGTTTCGAACTTCTGTCTTCTGCCCCCTAGGATGACGCGCTAATAACTACGCTACCCTGGCAGAGTGGTCTTCCACAACTTCACTACCCCAGCACACCTGCCGTCCGGAGTGGCCGAGCGGTTCTAGGCGCTGCAGACTGGAACCGCGCGCCCGCTACGGTCGCAGGCTCGAATCCTGCCTCGGGCATGGATGTGTGTGATGTTCTTAGGTTGGTTAGGTTTAAGTAGTTCTAAGTTATAGGGGACTGGTGACATCAGAAGTTAGGTCCCATAGTGCTCAGAGCCATTTTTTTGAACCCGGCACACCTCCATCCTCAGTTCACTTGATATTACCCCTAATCTCGAACAGCGCTGCACAGGCTCTCCAACTGTATTAGAATAACATCTCAGGTTCAAACGAAAGGAATATCGTGCCTGAAGTCGAAGTACTTCAGCCATATGAAACTATATGGTTCCAGAGATATTTACAAGTCTCAAATATCGATGATGTGTGTATGCAGACTGAAGAGACGAATTAAAGTTTGGAGCAAGGCTGTGATTAGAACCTGGGTCCCCTCCTCACTAGAAAGATGTGCTAACCACTATGCTACCCTTTCAAATTGGCTTTACACAACTCCACGGACAACCACGATGGCGTAGTGGTTAGCTCACCGGTCTAGTGTACAGGAAACACGGGTTCGAATACCAGACTTTATACAATTTTTCATTCATCGCTTTTGTCTATTTACCAGACATACAAGTGTGAAACCGGTATTTGGTTGCTATAATTACGCGGTAGCGTTCTCGCTTCCCACGCCCGGGTTCCCGGGTTCGATTCCCGGCGGGGTCAGGGATTTTCTCTGTCTCGTGATGACTGGGTGTTGTGTGATGTTCTTAGGTTAGTTAGGTTTAAGTAGTTCTAAGTTATAGGGGACTGATGACCATAGATGTTAAGTCCCATAGTGCTCAGAGCAATTTTTTTTACTATAATTACACGTCTGTTGTTTGAAATTCATAAACGATATTTGATTCAAAATAGTCTACATTGGTATTTAAAAATTTCTCCTACCTCTCCGGCAAGCTATGAATGTCACGCCCAAAAATCAGTTCATCTTTTGAAGCGAATCATTTTCGTACACTTTCATACGAAGTGAAGCGTTCTTCAGCGAGAGCGTATGCTAGTGCTGCAAATACTTGATAACCCGACGGAGCCAAGTCTGGAGAATGAGCCGCGTGTCCTGGTATTTCCCTAGTCGTTCATCCCCCTGAACCAAAAAAAAAAAAAAAGGTTCAAATGGCTCTGAGCACTATGGGACTCAACATCTTAGGTCATAAGTCCCCTAGAACTTAGAACTACTTAAACCGAACTAACCTAAGGACATCACACACACCCATGCCCGAGGCAGGATTCGAACCTGGGACCGTGGCAGTCCCGCGGCTCCGGACTGCAGCGCCAGAACCGCTACACCACCGCGGCCGGCCCCCCTGAACCGTTTTGCTCTGTGTGATGGGGCGTTATCATGGAGCAATATGAGTTTGTGCTGCCTCTTTCCATATTCCGGTCGTTTCTCACGTAGTGCTCGATTTGAACTGATCATTTGCTCTCAGTAGCGATCAGCGTTAACGGTTTCACCAGGTTTTATCCATAGGTCGTAACACATCTGAAATGTAACGTCCACTGTTCAAAGTACCGTCAGTGCGAACAAGAGGTGACCGAGACGTGTTACCGATGGCACCCCATACTATCACGCAGGGTGATACGCCAGTATGGCGATGACGAATACACGCTTCCAATGTGCGTTCACCGCGATGTCGCCTAACACCGATGCGACCATCATGATGCTGTACACAGAAACTGGATTCATCCGAAAAATAAGTTTTTGCCATTCGTGCACCCAGGTTCGTCGTTGAGTACACCATCGAAGGCGCTCCTGTCTGTGATGCAGCGTCAAGGGTAACCGCAGCCATCGTCTCCGAGCTGATAGTCCATGCTGCAAACGTCGCCAACTGTTCGTGCATATGGTTGTTGTCTTGCAAACGTCCCCATCTGTTGACTCAGGCATCGAGACGTGGCTGCACGACCCGTTACAGCCATGCGGATAAGATGCCTGTCATCTCGACTGCTAGTGATACGAGGCCGTTGGGATCCAGCACGGCGTTCCGTAATACCCTCCTGAACCCACCGATTCCATATTCTGCTAACAGTTATTGGAACTCGACCAACGCGAGCAGCAATGCCGCGATACGATGAACCGCAATCGCGATAGGCCACAATCCTACCTCTACCAAAGTCGGAAACGTGGTGTTACGCATTTCTCCTCCTTACACGAGGCATCACAACAACGTTTCACCAGGCAACGCCGGTCAACTGGTGTTTGTGTATGAGAAGTCGGTTGGAAACTTTCCTCATGTCAGCACGTTGTAGGTGTCGCCAGCGGCGCCAACCTTGTGTAAATCATCTGTAAAGCTAATCATTCGCATATCACAGCATCTTTTCCGGTCGGTTAAATTTCGAGTCTGTAGCACGTCAACCTCGTGGTGTAGCAATTTGAATGGCCAGTAGTGAAGATGACACCATTATGATCTCACCAAACACAGAGCATTGTATTCTTCCCAAAGCAGTTTGATCTTTTCTGGACTCACCCATGATTTACGATAATTAGGATTAAAATATAGCCATTTTTCACTGCCTGTCACTATTCGATGGAGAAGAGGCTTTCTTTTGCCTCTGGCGACCACTATTTCACAAGGGATCTTTCGATTTGCTTGCTGTCTTTAATTCAATTGGTGCGGAACCCATTTTCCCACTTTCTGTATCTTTCCCATAGCTTTCAATCAAAGAAAAACGGTTTTCTGCGTCACATTTAATTGTTCCGCGAGTTTCTGTTGAGTTTGGGTATTATCTCCAACCAATAAACCCTGAATTTTGTTGTCTTCGAACTTTTTCGGTGGTTTCCCGCACTCGTCGTTTCTGACGTCAGTAACCGCTTTTGAATTTTTTGTACCACCCCAGACATTGTATTTTCCCAAGAGTATGTTCGCCAGAAGCTTGGACAAGCATTCGATGTGATTCTGCAGCAGTTCTCTTCAAATGACAACAGAAAACCAAAGCTGTTTGCAAATCGTAGTTCGTAGGCAGAAACCTCGACATACTTATTTGAAACAGATATCGAAGTGTGGAACTTGAGTTACTGCGTGTTGATATTCGTCGTCAGCCGTAACAGGCATCAGATGACGCTGCAGACGCGGTCTCAGGAAATAAACACCTGGTATACACACTATGAGATCAAAAGTGTCCGGACATCTCCAAAAACATACGTTTTTCATTCTGCTGCAACCTCCTGCCAGGTACTCCATATCAACGACCTCAGTAGTCATTAGACATCGTGAGAGAGCAGAATGGGGCGCTCCGCGGGACTCACGGACTTCGAACGTGGTCAGGTGATTACGTGTCACTTCTGTCATACGTCTGTACACGAGTCCACACTCGTAAGGATCCCTAGATCCTCTGTTTCCAATGTGATAATGAAGTGGAAACGTGAAGAGATACTTATAGCAAGAAAGCGTACAGGGCAACCTGGTCTGTTGACTGACAGAGACTGCCGACAGTTGGAGAGGGTCGTAATGTATAATCGGCAGACATCTATCCAGACCATCACACAGAAATTCCAAACATCATCGGGTTCCATTGCAAGTACTATGGCAGTTAAGCGGGAAGTGAAGAAACTTGGATTTCGTGATCGAGCGGCTGCTCATAATCCACGCATCACGCCGGTAAATGCCTTCGCTTACGCGGCGGTCGTGTGCGTCGAAACGCGCGCGCGCTTGGTGTAATGGCAGAGCAGTTCTTGACGCATCAGTATGGGACCGCGCGACGGCTACGGTCGCAGGTTCGAATCCTGCCTCGGGCATGGATGTGTGTGATGTCCTTAGGTTAGTTAGGTTTAAGTAGTCCTAAGTTCTAGGGGACTGATGACCTCAGATGTTAAATCCCACAGTGGTCAGAGCCATTTGAACCAATTTTGCTTGATGTAAGGAGCGTAAACATTGGAGATTGACAGTGGAAAAACATTGAGTGGAGTGACGAATCACGATAAACAATGTGGCGATCCGATGGCAGGGTAAGGGTATGGCGAATGCCCGGGGAACGTCATCTGCCAGCCTGTATAGTGCCACAGTAAATTCTGAGGGTGTGGTGTTATGGTGTGGTCGTGTTTTTATCGAGGGGCTTGCTCCCCTTGTTGTTTGACGAGGCACTATCACAGCACAGGTCTGCATTGATGTTTTAAGCACCTTCTTGCTTCCCACTGTTGAAGAGCAATTCGGGAATGGCGATTGCATCTTTCAACACGATCGAGAACCTGTTCATAATGCACTGCCTGTGGCGGAGTGGTTGCACGGCAATAACATCCGTGTAATGGACTGGTCTGCACAGAGTTCTGACCTGAACCCTATGGAACATCTGTGTGATGTTTTGGAACTCCGAGTTCATGCCAGGTCTCACCGACCGACATCGATACCTCTTCTCAGTGCAGCACACCGTGAATGGGCTGCCATTCCCCAAGAAACCTTCCAGCACCTGACTGAAAGTATGCCTGCGAGAGTAGAAGCTGTCATCAAGGCTAAGGGTGGGCCAACACTATATTGAATACCTTGTAAGTCATTTTTAGGCAGGTATCCGGATTATTTTGATCACATAGTGTACATCATAGATGTTGAGACTTGAAAAGGTCTCTGGAACCATAGTGTTCCATTTGACCAATGCTAGAGTTTAGAAACAGCTTGTAAGAGGTATGTGCTGCCTGCGATATGTAAGCTATAAGAGAATCTGAGACTAAAGAGCAGTGTTGACTGCAATACGAACTGTGTAGCAGTAGCAGTAAGTTGTTGCTAGCGAGCAGTCGCCTGTCTGCTCCTGTCTGGTGTATCATGTTGGCTGGGCCGGTCGCGGTGCAGTGATGCCGGAGCCTGTGTATTATTGTATAACGTAAAAAGCAGCCTCGCGCGTATCTAGTAATGTTATGTGAAAATCCCATGTAAATCTTTTAAAAAATGTCCTAATAATAATCTTCGTGATATAAAGTAACTTCTAAAAAAAACATTCATTTCAATTTAAAGAATTTACTGTTTTCTTCAATCCATGATCATTCCTATTGTTGCAAAGGAAAAATCAGTTGCTTCCTTTCATAAGCCGGCCGCGGTGGTCTAGCGGTTCTGGCGCTGCAGTCCGGAAGCGCGGGACTGCTACGGTCGCAGGTTCGAATCCTGCCTCGGGCATGGGTGTGTGTGATGTCCTTAGGTTAGTTAGGTTTAAGTAGTTCTAAGTTCTAGGGGACTTATGACCTAAGATGTTGAGTCCCATAGTGCTCAGAGCTATCCTTTCATAAAATGACAAATCTATCGGCCAGCATTGCACAGAGCTGTCCCGGAAAAATTTTATATAAGAGCAGATATATTCGCCGTTTTTATTGAGGTAAGAATTTTTTCCTTTTTTTATTCAGAATGATCTTACATGGCCATGACGCGGCGTTGCTGTCGTCCAAATTTTATCAGGTTACTGAATTTATTTTTTGTTACGAGGTTTAGAAATTTTTCTGTTTCGAGCTTACATTAAATGGGAAACAAATTTTGTGTGGAGGTTAAATGTGAATGAATTTCTGTAGGGAGGTTACAAATGTGAAAGGAATGAATTTTGTGGGGAGGTTACACTTAAATTAGAATCATTAACTCAATAATATTCATATTATTATTATTTTTTGTGGGGAGGTTACAAGCTTTTGTCCAATATACTGCAGTGCATGGTCGGACAGTATCAGATCTCACCAAAGGTATCCTGTAATCACTCTGTATTTCTGGTGCAACATTCTTTTCGCCACGAGTAGGAGACAGGGCTTACGATAAATCGTTGATGCGGGAATAAAATTCTGCATAGCCGGTCGGAGGAAGGTGCGCACCGTCTGGGCTGGGACCTGTTGAGCCGCCTACCGCTATTTACGAGATTGCCGCGACCGTGGGACGCGATTGCGCCTCGAGAGATGGCCCGGCCACGGCCGAGGCCCTTCCTTCGCTTGCGCGGCCGCCGTGTGCGCCGAAACGCGGGCCCGCTATCACCGCCGCCGGAATTGCAATTTCCATCAGCAGGATGCCGGGCGGGAGGCCGGCGCGAAACGGCTCACGCGCCGCTTCCTTGCTCTGCATGTTGTGTAAATAACGGCGGCGACCAGCAGCGGCGTGGGCGGCGCCGTGTGCGTCACGCGAGAATTACGTGACTAGGGCGGAAATTCCATTCCGCGGCCCCCAGCTGTTAAATAAACCAGTTTTACGCTAAAAACTGCCATCGCGTGTGACATCGTAAGCGAAGCTATCTCGAGCAGCACAGGTAAGGTGACTTTTACGCTTCGTAAAAAAATGCGCAGACGAGCAGCGCCTGCCGTATTACCGGTCATCACCGCCACACCCTGAAAAATGAAGGAGTGATTACACCGGCGATCTGGGGCAGAGTATGAATTCAGAAGCATGTGCTACCTCGACTAGGGCTAAAATTTCGCAGGTTGCATCACATTATCCTGCTACAAATGCTTTTACTACCTTGACTTCTTATTCATATTACCGTCTTCGAGATGTTAATCTCATTATAAAATGCTCATAACGCCTTACTGTAAAACATTGGCTCAAAGGGGCATATGGAATTTATGAGACTTTCCCAGAAAGTAGCACGTCGCATTTTTTTTTCTCAGCCGAAAGCAATGGGCTCTGAGCACTATGGGACTTAACATCTGAGGTCATCAGTCCCCTAGAACTTAGAATCCATGCCCGAGGCAGGATTCGAACCTGCGACCGTAACAGTCGCGCGGTTCCGGACTGAAGCGCCTAGAACCGCTCGGCCACCGTGGCCGACCGAAAACAGTGCTACGAATGTGAAACGTTACGTATGTAATATTTGAAATCTCCTGGGTGAGCGCGCCAGGTTTCCGTCACTTCCGGCAGATATCGTACCTGCAGGACAGTTTCAAAATGGCGTCTTTAGGTGATGTACGTTACAAGCAATGTGCCGTGATTGAATTTCTTAGTCCAGAGAAAGAAACTTTGGCGAATATTCACAAATGCTTGTAAAGTTTATGGAGCATCTGCTGTCGACAGAAGTGTGGTATCGATAGTAACGATGTTACATAGTTTCAAAGGTTGGCACTATCACGAGATACCGACGGCAGCGCTCTCTAGCTGGTGCTGTGCAGCTCTACGTGCTCCGCTACAGATTCTGCACGTTTCATCAGGTGCAGCCAGCCAGGAAACTTCGTTTCAGTTTGCTCTACATACGACGGGTCTAAGATTTCGAATGTGTACAAAGTTATGTATTCCTCTTGCACCAGTAAACCCCTTTTACTCACTGCAGTACCGACGTAATTTTCCTTTTCCTGTACCTTACCCACGCGCCGCCTCCATGTTGTTGCTGTTGTGGTCTTCAGTCCTGAGACTGGTTTGATGCAGCTCTCCATGCCACTCTATCCTGTGCAAGCCTCTTCATCTCCCAGTACCTACTGCAACCTACATCCTTCTGAATCTGCTTAGTGTATTCATCTCTTGGCCTCCCCCTACGATTTTTACCCTCCACGCTGCCCTCCAATATTAAATTGGTGATCCCTTCATGCCTCAGAACATGTCCTACCAACCGATCCCTTCTTCTGGCCAAGTTGTGCCACCAACTTCTCTTCTCCCCAATCCTATTCTATACTTCCTCATTAGTTATGTGATCTACCCATCTAATCTTCAGCATTCTTCTGTAGCACCACATTTCGAAAGCTTCTATTCTCTTCTTGTCCAAGCTATTTACCGTCCATGTTTCACTTCCATACATGGCAACACTCCATACAAATACTTTCAGAAATGACTTCCTGACACTTAAATCTATACTCGAAGTTAACAAATTTCTCTTCCTCGGAAACGCTTTCCTTGCCATTGCCAGTCTACATTTTATATCCTCTCTACTTCGACCATCATTAGTTATTTTGCTCCCCAAATAGCAAAACTCCTTTACTACTTTAAGTGTCTCATTTCCTAATCTAATTCCCTCAGCATCACCCGACTTAATTCGACTACATTCCATTATCCTCGTTTTGCTTTTGTTGATGTTCATCTTATATCCTCCTTTCAAGACACTGTCCATTCCGTTCAACTGCTCTTCTAGGTCCTTTGCTGTCTCTGACAGAATTACAATGTCATCGGCAAACCTCAAGGTTTTTATTTCTTCTCCATGGATTTTAATACCTACTCCGAATTTTTCTTTTGTTTCCTTTAGTACTTGCTCAATATACAGATTGAATAACATCGGGGAGAGGCTACAACCCTGTCTCACTCCCTTCCCAACCACTGCTTCCCTTTCATGTCCCTCGACTCTTATAACTGCCATCTGGTTTCTGTACAAATTGTAAATAGCCTTTCGCTCCCTGTATTTTACCCCTGCCACCTTTAGAATTTGAAAGAGAATATTCCAGTCAACATTGTCAAAAGCTTTCTCTAAGTCTACAAATGCTAGAAACGTAGGTTTGCCTTTCCTTAATCTTTCTTCTAAGATAAGTCGTAAGGTCAGTATTGCCTCACGTGTTGCAGTATTTCTACGGAATCCAAACTGATCTTCCCCGAAGTCGGCTTCTACTAGTTTTTCCATTCGTCTGTAAAGAATTCGTGTTAGTATTTTGCAGCTGTGGCTTATTAAACTGATTGTTCGGTAATTTTCACATCTGTCAACACCTGATTTCTTTGGTAGTGGAATTATTATATTCTTCTTGAAGTCTGAGGGTATTTCGCCTGTTTCATACATCTTGCTCACCAGATGGTAGAGTTCTGTCAGGACTGGCTCTCCCAAGGCCGTCAGTAGTTGCAATGGAATGTTGTCTACTCCGGGGGCTTTGTTTCGACTCAGGTCTTTCAGTGCTCTGTCAAACTCTTCACGCAGTATCGTATCTCCCATTTCATCTTCATCTACATCCTCTTCCATTTCCATAATATTGTCCTCAAGTACATCGCCCTTGTATAGACCCTCTATATACTCCTTCCACCTTTCTGCTTTCCCTTCTTAGCTTAGAACTGGGTTTCCATCTGAGCTCTTGATGTTCATACAAGTGGTTCTCTTATCTGTAAAGGTTTCTTTAATGTTCGTGTAGGCAGTACCTATCTTACCCCTAGTGAGATAAGCCTCTACATCCTTACATTTGTGCTCTAGCCATCCCTGCTTAGCCACTTTGCACTTACTGTCGATCTCATTTTTGAGACGTTTGTATTCCCTTTTGCCTGCTTCATTAACTACATTTTTATATTTTCTCCTTTCATCAATTAAATTCAATATTTCTTCTGTTACCCAAGGATTTCTAAGAGCCCTGGTCTTTTTACCTACTTGATCCTCTGCTGCCTTCACTACTTCATCCCTCAAAGCTACCCATTCTTCTTCTACTGTATTTCTTTCCCCCATTCCTGTCAATTGTTCCCTTATGGTCTCCCTAAAACTCTGTACAACCTCTGGTTCTTTCAGTTTATCCAGGTCCCATCTCCTTAAATTCCCACCTTTTTGCAGTTTCTTCAGTTTTAATCTACAGGTCCTAACCAATAGATTGTGGTCAGAGTCCACATCTGCCCTGGAAATGTCTTACAATTTAAAACCTGGTTCCTAAATCTCTGTCTTACCATTATATAATCTATCTGATACCTTTTAGTATCTCCAGGGTTCTTCCACGTATACAACCTTCTATCATGATTCTTAAACCAAGTGTTAGCTATAATTAAGTTGTGCTCTGTGCAAAATTCTACCAGGCGGCTTCCTCTTTCATTTCTTAGCCCCAATCCATATTCACCTACTACGTTTCCTTCTCTCCCTTTTCCTACACTCGAATTCCAGTCACCCATGACTATTAAATTTTCGTCTCCCTTCACTATCTGAATAACTTCTTTTATATCATCATACATTTCTTCAATTTCTTCGTCATCTGCAGAGCTAGTTGGCATATAAATTTGTACTACTGTAGTAGGCGTGGGCTTCGTGTCTATCTTGGCCACAATAATGCGTTCACTATGCTGTTTGTAGTAGCTTACCAGCATTCCTATTTTCCTATTCATTATTAAACCTACTCCTGCATTACGCCAATTTGACTTTGTGTTTATAACCCTGTAGTCACCTGACCAGAAGTCTTGTTCCTCCTGCCACCGAACTTCACTAATTGCCACTATATCTAACTTTAACCTATCCATTTCCCTTTTTAAATTTTCTAACCTACCTGCCCGATTAAGGGCTCTGACATTCCACGCTCCGATCCGTTGGACGCCAGTTTTCTTTCTTCTGATAACGACATCCTCTTGAGTAGTCCCCGCCCGGAGATCCGAATGGGGGACTATTTTACCTCCGGAATATTTTACCCAAGAGGACACCATCATAATTGAATCATACAGTAAAGCTGCATGCCCTCGGGAAAAATTACGGCCGTAGTTTCCCCTTGCTTTCAGCCGTTCGCAGTACCAGCACAGCAATGCCGTTTTGGTTATTGTTACAAGGCCAGATCAGTCAATCATCCAGACTGTTGCCCTTGCAACTACTCCATGGCGGGATACAAAAAGAAGTATAGTTAGTCGCTGGGCACGGGGGGCGATGTAATCAGAAGGCGGTTCGGCGGAGCTCCACGATTTGCAGAGGTCGGGGAGACCATCCACGGCTGTCACGCCTGCCATGTTGCATCGAGCTGATGTTGTCATTCGTGAGGACAGACGCATTACGACTCGACACTTGGAGCTACATCTGTCAACCAACAGCGCTCTTGGATATTCAAAAGTGTGTGCAAGATGGGTCCCGCGGTGTCTAACGGTGGATCACAAATCGCACAGAAGAAACATTTATCTTCATTTGTTGCAACGTTTTGAAGCTGAAGGGGAGGCCTTCTTGTCTCGGATTGTGACAGGTGATGAAACCTTAGGTCACCATTTTGGGCCCGAAACAAAATGGCAGTCAATGGATTGGTGCCATTCCCACTCCCCACAGTGGGAAAAATTCAAAGCAAGTGCTTGCGTCTGTCAGGTCATCATCACCATGTTCTGAGACTGTGAAGGAGTGATTCTCGTTGATATGATGCCAAGAGGCAGTACCATTAATTCAGAAGCATATGCCAACACGTTAACATAACTACAGACACGCTTCCGGCGACTTCGGCGCCACAGCAACCCATTAGATGCTTTCAGAATTACATCTCACTCTGCCACGGAGTGTGCGTTGATGTGAAACTTCCTGGCAGATTAAAACTGTGTGCCGGGCCGAGAGTCGAACTCGGGACCTTTGCCTTTCGCGGGCAAGTGCTCTCGTCTGAACTACCCAAGCACAACTCACGCCTCGTCCTCACAGTTTTACTTCTGGAAGTATCTCGTCTCCTACCTTCCAAACTTCACAGAAGCTCTTCTGCGAACCTTGCAGAACTAGCACTCCTGGAAGAAAGGATACTGCGGAGACATGGTTCAGCCACAGCCTGGGGGATGTTTCCAGAATGAGATCGTCACGCTGCAGTGGAGTGTGTGCTGATATCAAACTTCCTGGCAGATTGAAACTGTGTACCAGACCGAGACTCGAACTCGGGACCTTCACCTATCCCGGACAAGTGCTCTACCGTCTGAGCTACCCAAGCGCGACTCACGGCCCGTACTCACAGCTTTACTTCTGCCAGTGTCTCGTTTCGATGGTAGGAGACGAGATACTGGCAGAAGTAAAGCTTGGGTAGCTCAGACGGTAGAGCACTTGCCCGCGAAAGGCAAAGATCCCGAGTTCGAATCTTGTCCGGCATACAGTTTTAATCTGCCTGGAAGTTTCATGAGATGTTTTGCTGCAACACGATAAAACTCGGCCCCGCACAAGTCAGAGGACTACTGAACACACCGCAAAAGAGCTTTGGTCAATGTTACCCCACCCACCCTACAGCCCTAAAGTAGCCCCCCCTCGGACTTCCACTTGTTTAGCCATTAAAGTTAGACATTCGTGGAAGACATTTTGAGGAAGATGAGGAGGTGATTCACACAGTGAAGCACTTCTCCGTCACCAGGACGAGGACTGGTGCCGACAGATCTTACAAGCCCTTATTTAGCACTAGAAGAAGGCGATAGAACGGGATGGAGATTACGTGGAAAAATAGTGTGTGTAGATAAAACACCACTCTTTCGTATGTGTCATTGTCATCATGTTCAGTACAGAACTGTTGAAGAGAAAAAACTTGCGATCGAGTAGTTTCTGGGCATCCCTCGTATTTCCGTCTCTTGGTAGTCCAGAGTGTTGAAGCCCCATCTACCACCTCTAAAGGACGCTTTCAACTCACAGCCAACACTGACACCTATACTCCGCAGCCAACCTTACGGTGTGTGGCTGAGGGTACTTCGTCTACCACTGAAACGTACCTCTTTTCCTGTTACAGTCGCGAATAGTTCTTGGGAACAAGGACTGCTGGTGCCACCGTGTGAGATGGAGTCACTTTAATTTCATCGTCATTGTATTTTTGCGAGACATTCATAAGAGAAAGAAACATTCTGATCACTCTTCCATGAGCGTATCCTCTGGCAGATTTGACACTAGAGCATACCGTGGTGCGTTACACCATTTTTGCAGTTACATCCAAGGGAGTTGATTTCCATCACCGTGATGTTTTCGCACTGTCTAGTGATAGCGTCTTGGTATGGTAATCAAAACGTCACAGGTCCGGAATTCCACCCAGCCACTCGTTAAATTTTGGATAAAAATCATCAGCAAAAACAAACGAAGACTTCCGGCATAAGAAGTCACCCTCGTTCTGCCAACGCCCTTGTCAAACGGGGCGGAGAAGCGGACAGAGGTTCAGGGCACTTTCGTAACCTCGGGGTGAGAATTTGCAGCCTAAAAGGCGGAAGGATTAGCAATGATGAACAGCATGAAAATAAAGAAGGTAGTTGAAACCACAGCCTTAAAGACATATAATTTATATCAACAGGACATGTGGCCTGTAACTGATAGTGTCATGACTTTCTCTCCATTGGTAACAGATTTCGGACTTGTTCCCGATTCGGTACTCTATGGGGGGTCTGCAAATGGGTAAGTGACCGCAAGGAAAAGGTTGAGTAACTATTAAAAGGGCGAAGTTTTTGAGCCATGTGGCTGGACCAGCGATATTCCCGCCGCCGGTATGGGTCATCACTCTGGTGGTGTGCGCAGAGCGCGCGGTGGCGCCACCTACCGGGCCGATCTGGGAGCGAGGGGAAAGCTCTAGCAAGGAGGGAGGATTTTTCTTTGGGACGCCTAGCAGTAACGTCATTTGGGAAGTCTGGCGGACAGTACAGGCGCCGTGCGAGGCAGCAGGAAGAGCACATCTAAAACGGGCTGTTTACCCGGGTGTCGGCACCGTGGCAAATATCGCCGGCGTGGTAGCAGTCACGTTAATGGGAAACAATCGGTGTATTTTGCTTGCTACTTGTCTCCTGGCACCGGAATCTGCGGCGGCTGACTTCGTCGAAAATGCAAGAGGGTAAGGGTCTTGCTTGTACTGTAAATTGTGGCCGGAATTGAATACTGGGTTCTGTGCTGTTGACTTCATTTTCTTGGCCGGCCGTTGCTACTCCTACTGACTCTGTCCTCGACTGTGTTTAATTTCAACTTGCTTCGTACGCAATGTTCTAGTGGGAGCTGTATGTAATGTGATGATTAATATTTACAAGGGCCTGGAGTGCTGATACATTCTGTTTGTAGATTGCTACTGTCAGTGTTTAACCGCCATTGAAAACAGTTTGGCTGGTCCTTGTCTAAGTGCCGCCTGGTTATTGTGTTTATATCACACGACGGATTTAAGCAGGCCAATTGCTAGAGATATACACGGATAAAATTTTCCTGGATATATTTTACTGTGAATTGCAATAACATCACTGTTACGTTTCTGTCTGAAGTAATACTGTGTTTGAGAGACACGCGTTTAATTCTAAACGAGTAGTTTCATAAATTCTAACAAGTTACTGAGAGGCCAGTTGTTATTGTGTTTTTAAATAGTTTGAAACTGATTCTATTTATGAAAGTACAAGAATTCCTTCAATGACAGTATGTGGATTTGTAATTAATTCTTATTTAATCACAAACTTAAGTGTGTTTTGTGGCGGAGAGGGGGGGGGCGGTCTCGATATACCGTCAGCCTGCACGCTAGTTACTTGCATTTTGATTTCGTTTTATCGCGACTTCTGCTGTTTGTCTGGGTAGCAGGTGCGGGGTCCTGGGTTGCGTCCTGCTTGTGCTGCTGTATGGCTTTGGGAAAGGTAGAGGCACAACAGAAGCAGTTCTTACGTTGCTGTTGATAATGGAAGTAAAACTGGAGGAAGATCAGGACACGCTATACAGAAAGATGGTTGATATACAATATATACATGAACTAAGAGGGAACAACAATACAGGAAGACCAACGTCTAATTGCTCGGATAAAACTGTGCGTGTCTGAAATTTTCTTTCGACTGAAACTGTCTTGCTATGTCCCGTTTATTATAAACTTTTCAGTCTAATGGCACAATGGTCTAATATTCCCCATGAGACTTGGTATTTACTGGAATTAAGGAAAACGTGGAAGGGAGGACCCACCAATATAAACCAATATAAACACTACCTGTTTGTTTAAAAATATATATTCATAAATTTACTTTTTGTTTACAAGATTAACAAATCGGTGAAATGAATAAGCTTTTGCAAGAGAAGTCTGAACATGAACAATATGACAATGAGTACAAGACGGCCAGACCTGTAGCCCGCTCGTTTTCGGGTGAAACAGCGATGTTTACTACGACACTGGAGACATTCTGTCTTGCTAAATGCTCTATGAAAACTATATAAGTGCCATTGATGATGAGAGTGTTTCAGTTACTCAAACAGACGACGTACCTTTTAATTTGGAAGCTGTATGTACGAAGGTTCATGGTTAAGATGTACACCTGTGAGCGCCATCTCACTTTCTAACGTGGGCACCTCAATTTCGTAGCAACCCGTGTTCACTCAGGTACGAGCAGCCCTTAGCGGCTGGCCATCTTATCGTATTTACAACTATCATGACGTCGCCTTTCCGGCTTCGATTTTTTTTTTTAGAATGTGACTTGTAAGTACTGCATCTCTTTCCAGTCAATACCCACTTTAGTTTATTAATGTATTATATACCTATTATGTTTTAGAATAGTTAGTTTAATTCTGAAGACGACGCTCACAGTAGCGTCGAAACCGGGTCAATTTTAACTTAATATTTGTGACCGAGGGTTTATTTGCTGTAATATAATTCTGACACCGTCACTGAACAATAGCAGCTATGTTCAAAGTTTTAGTAAAAGAAATGATCGCCGGGAGGACTGACTCAGCCTATGGAGAATTAAAAGCAATGGTGATAACATTAAGAGTGCAGTGGGAATTACACTGTTACAGGCAGAAGAGATAGCCGATAGGTGGAAAGAGAATGTTGAAGACCTCTGTGAGGGTTAGGACTGGTAGAAGGAGAAATTGGAGTCGATATGGATGACAAATGGGGATCCAGTATTGGGGTCAATATTTAAAACAGCTCTGGTAGAGGTAAAATATTGCAGAAGGGATGGATAATATTCCATCGGGATTTCTAAAACCATTGAGGGAAGTGACAACGAAATGGCTATTCAAGTTCATGTTTGGAATAAGTGAGACTGAAGACGTACTATCTGACTTTCGGAAGTGTATCACCCACATAATTCCGAAGATAGCCATGACAGGTAAATGCGAGAACTCAGTATCAATCCAACAGGTCCGCAGCTCGTGGTCTAGGGGCTAGCGTTGCTGCCTCTGGATCACGGGGTTCTGGGTTCGATTCCTGGCCAGGTTATGGATTTTCTCTCCCCGGGGCCTGTGTGTTTGTGTCATCACCATCATCATCATTTGGGAGAGTGACTATATTGGACTGTGAAAAGAAAATGACCGCGCAGTTGAGCGCCCCACAAACCAAACATCCTCATCGTCAACTCAACAGGTCATGCACCAAAGCTGCTGATAAGAATAATATGCAGAAAAAGGAAAAGCAAATTGAGAATACATTATATTACGATCAATTTGCCTTTCGAAAAGGTAGAGGCACCAGAGAGGCAGTTCTCACATTGCTCTGGATGATGGAAGCAAGGCTGAAGAAAAGTCTAGACGTGTTGATAGGATTCTTTGGCCTATAACAAGCGTTCGATAATATAAAATAGATCAAAGTGTTCGAAATACTGAGAAATATAGGAGTAAGCTATAGGGGAAGAGAGGCAATACAAAATATGTACAAGAAAGATGAGAGAACGATAAGAATCGAAGACCAAGAATGAAGTGTTCGGATTAAAAAAGGAGAGGGATGTAGTTATTCGCCCCGACTTTTGAATGAGCAAACATAAGGAAGGTTCTAGAGTGGGATTAAAGTCCAGGGTGAAAAGATTATGTGAATGTAAAGAAGAATTACGGGATCTGTTGGATGGAATGAACAGTCTAATGACTACAAAATATGAACTGAGAGTAAAACAGAGAAAGGCAAAGACAATTAGATGTAACAGAAATGAGAATAGGGGGAAACTTAACATCCAGATTGGTGATCACGAAGTGGATGATGATGACGAATTTTCGTTACCCATGATGTACGAAGCAAGGAGGACATAAAGCCGACTAACACTGTCAATGAGGGCATTCCCGGGCAAGAAACGTCTACTGGACCCTAACATAGGCCTTAAAGGGGGGAAAAGTGTCTTGGAATGTATGTTTTGAGCACAGGATCATATGGTAATGAATCATGGACTGCGGAGAAATCAGAACAGAACCGAACCATGTGAGATGTGGTGTACAAAAGAATATTTGAAAATTTAGTGGAATGATAAGATAAAGGACGAAGAGTTTCTCCGCAGAATCGACGAAGAAAGGAACAAATGGAAAACACCAACTAGCAGAAGTGGCCGTACTTGTGGAACAATATTAACGAATAGCCTCTACAGTACTACAGGGAGCTATAGAGGGCAAAAACTATAGGAGAAGACAGAGATTTAAATATAAGCGACGTATAATTAAGGACTTAGGGCGTAAATGCTACTCTGAGGAGGTGAAGGGGTTAGCCCAGGAGAGGTAATCATGGCGGTTCGCATCTAAACCTGTAACCTCCCCCTCACTTATCGACCTTAATGACAGTGAAAAATTAAACCGCGTGTACCTAATAGGAATTTAGGAAAAGCAATCGTCACCGAAGTTAATCTGTCAGTAAAGAGGGAGGAAAGGGTTACATCTAAATGAAAGGAAAAATGCAAATGAAATTGGTGGAAATTAATTTTGAGAATGAGGTAAATAGATAAAGAAAGTAAATGTGCGGTCGTCACGTTTAACAATTAATTGGCGTTAATTAGATATTTGAGATTTTGGGAAAATTACGGTCGCAAGTCCTATGGACAACTACTATAATAACTGAAAACGAAAGGTTATTGCACATATAATTAGCACTAAAAGCGTGGCAACTGAAGGTTGACTCGTGTCGTGTGAAAACTGAAAGTTTGTCAGAAGTAATAAATTTCGCTACACTTTGACTTAATTTAGCAAAAGAATTAATAAAGCCGGAAAATTGAAAGTTAATTTAGTGACTGAAATTAATAGTGAGATTTGTTTCTGAAGCACTACGAAATTCAGTAAAATAAGGTTAGTCTTGGACTACAACAATCATTTCAAAAGCTACTTGAATCTACGCAATTTAGAAATAAGAGATTTAACTTCGAACTTGAATTAAATGATTCAGAACAATTAACAATGGTAACATTTAGTACGTACCAAGCCGAGCTGCAGTCACAGGTAAGCTAAAATATGGTAACAAAACTCGCACTCTTACTTTGTGCTTGCGTAATCTAAATACTGTAACCAGCTATGAATACATTAACTGAATTTTGAAATTAAAGCAGTGAAATGGAATGATATTACTTCAACGCTGACGTCTGAATTTCAACGACACTCGGGTTCATTTCGGAAAAGGAAGGGACCCTGCTTGGTAATGCAATTGGGACAATGAGCAACAAAGGTTCATGCTAAGTTGCTGTAATTTTGTGATGCAACAATTTTAAAAGCTGAGGTCTGCCATACAGTTCTAAAACTTTACGTGCTTCCAGTCTTCCTTGTTGGTTGATTGAAAGCTTGCAGTCGTCGGTCGAGCAGGTGACGACAGTCGCTCATTGTCGGCCGTCGCTGTTGCAGAAGCTGGATGTTGGCGCGCCTTCTTCTCGACACGGTCACCAGGCGAAACGGGCTCTTGATGTGCGCCAGCTAATGCTTCACGTCCGCGACACCGTGTCAGAAACTATCATAGCAAGTCGAGCGCAATTACATGCTGCCATACCTCGAAAGCGCGGCAACTCGCGGGAGCGTCACACAACACACCTGCTCCACTGCACTACCCCAGCCAGACTCTGCTCTGCCCGCGCTCCACGCGGCCGAGTTCACACTACCAAAGATCCTAAACACGTTGGTTCTCCACACAACCTATCGATGTATTCGTTCGATAGCATAGTTTTCGCTAGGCAAGACCCAGCGTAAAAATACAAATATTATTTACAAAACAAACCAATTATACATCGACATAAATGCATGTATATACAAATAGTAAAACAATTACAATATACAAAGACACAGAACCGTCATATCTTCAGGTAACAAAATAAGGAAAAAAATTATAGTACAATAGATGGAAATAGGAGGATATGCATTTCCGGCGTTACAAACTGTCAGCAGACCAATGAAAAAAGAATAAAAATTTGGCCAGTCCCTGGGATATATGTCTTCCCAGCTATTATGTTTGTACTTTTTACGGATATCCATTCCTTTTAAACTGAACTGCTATTGTGATATTAACAGCCTTAAACTTCAACGTGCTGTTTGAGGTAAGGTTGGGAGTGTCGACCTGTGGGCTATTGGTTGTATTGGCGGCCGCTGATGAGTCACAGTTGGCAACCCGTCAGCTCCTACAACTGCTCAGTGTAACCATTTGTAGGGATACCAAGCTGAATCGTAAATAATATGTCGTACGTGTAGCAAGTGGTAGACTGCGGTACGGCATATACTAGGAAAATGCAGCGAGGAGAGAGTAAAATGGAGATTGCTTGCAAAAAAAAAAAAAAAAAAAAAAAACGTGCAACGGATCTTAGAATACTGCTGATATGTCGGAAAACCAAACTACACAGAACTATCAGGGGATATGGAAGGTACACAAAGCAAGGTAAAAAGTTGTCAACTGTTTGTTTGACATATGCTAAGAAAACCTGAAGTGGTAGACGTTTGAAGTTAGTCGCCAACTACTGAACTATCCCGCTGAAGTCTGCTTACAGTGTTGTAAGAATTAGCGTTGAGGGAGGATTCCAGTAGTACTTTATAGTTTTCTAGTTGTCGCTCCTGTGGTTACCGCCAATGCAAGGAGTGATTTCATCTCGTTCAGAGTCATTTATGCATTCATTCTTCACGCGTTCCATAAGCAATTGAAACGTGAAGGAAAGCAGTAAGTGCTTCATCACTAACAAGGGGACCCTCCATACTGTAAATCACGGATTTTGATGCGCTTCAAATATGTTGTAGAGGCACTTACCCTGAGTACCTAGCTATCCGGGTTTTTAGCAACGGGTCTTGGTTTTTGAGAAAATCGATTTTGATGTTCATTGCGTGCTGTGTATACCCGTAACATTACTACATACCGCGCAAGTCCGCGTAGCGCAGCGTAAAGGTTCACGGTTATTGAGCTAGAGGTGAGTTCGAATCCACCTCATGTAATTTTTTTTTCAAAATCGACCGAATTATTCAATTTTATTTGAAAGAATATCAACAAACAGTGTAAGGTGTGCGAAATTATAAAGATATATTCAGTTATTAATTTTTTCAAATATTCATTCCGTTTGCGGATCGCATAATATTCTACCAATTCATCTTCTTCGCTGAAATCTATCAATTCGTCATCAATAATGATCTGTCTTTTGGCCAAGAGATGCTGTATGGCGATACATATCTCATCGCCAATTGCAACGGAATTGGAAGAGATCACCCTAGCTGGTGTATTCGTTATACGAGATTCAAATCGCGGAGTAAATTTTAGGCGTATTTAATGGTATTTATGATTTCGCCTTTTGATTTTTCGTTCAGCTCCTCTACTTGTGGATCTTCTTTTGTCTGCACTACAGCAGAAACACTTGGTTCTTCCATTTCACGGATTTTTTCTAAAACATGGCCCTAGAGACGCTTTGCGATCAACTGTCGCTGTAGTTAGATGCGAACGTAAAGGAATGCAACTCACATCTCATTGGCCTAGGAGCTGGGGTTCCCGTTACGGCTAACGGTATTCACGGGAGAGGGGACGATAATAGGCAATTACACGAGCAGGATTCGGACACGGCACTTCCAGCGCGGTAGGCGTGAACCTTAACCGCTGAGCTGCGCTGACTTGCTCGAAATGTAAGTAATGTACGGGTAAATAAAGCAGGCAATAAACTTCAAAATCGATTTTCTTAAAATCTAAGGACCGTCGCTAGAAAACCGGATAGCCAGGTACACAGGGTAAGTGCCTCTACAACACATTTGAAACGCATCAAAATCCGTAATTTACAGTATTGGGGGGTCTCCTCGTAAGTATACTCTTCTATACACTTGGAGAATATCGATTTAGAGGAACATGTGCAGTATGTATAAATGTAGATATTCATTTTTTACTTGCTCCAATCGGGAAAGGAAATCATTTATGCAATGTACAGTGTCCTGCGCAAAGATTTGGATAAAAAATTTGTTGTCATTTGCGTATGTTCGACCATGTTGTCAACGTGACCAGATCACTATCTCCTTTGTCGACGAGAACCGCATAGTGGCCTGCAAACGTACACTCCTTAACGCTGCAAAGTAATGAAACCCGGCCAGTTTACCTGCACACGTCCCTCCGTATGTACCCCACGCATGGTTCCCCAAGCGGAAGCAGCCGGAGGAGTTCCGACTTGAGGAGATTCATGGTCGGCACGACATCGAGAATTTCCCTCCCGTGCAACACGCAGATATTGGAAAAAGCACCCCCCCCCCCCCACGACGCAGCCATCTGTTATTCTTTGTCCGCAGGGCCTGGATTGTGCGCTGATGCAAAACTTCCCCAGCAGCGCTAGCGTGGCTTCCTCTGCCTGCAACGCGAGAGCCTGCACTGCAACCCCCGCGCCCTCTAGGAAGCTCCTAAATCATGTCGCAGTGCCGCCGGAACTGCATTAAAGAAATTCTTCCTCTCCCGTGCCAGCACTAATGCCGTCGTATTCATACGCCTTTGCCACATCTGCGGCGGCAGTACCAAATGTCAAATATTTAAGCGTCTTGAAAATTAAAGTTTCGCCTCTGTCTCTTTGTAAATTCGGTTAAACAAAACGGCTGGTAACATTGGTGACTCCAAAATTTTATTTTGCCATGACACAGTGATTTAGTTCCTGAAACTTGTAACTGAAGGGTAGGGCTACTAAGGCAGCCATAAGTTAATATCCAGCAAGAGTAAATACATAGGTGTCTAAAATTTTCGAATGAAAGCAACTTTCACTTAATTTGTCAATGCCACGGCCACTGCCAAGGAAGATAGCTCTATGAAACTAGGACCATGCGAAGAAAGAATTGCTGCCATATACTACAGAAGGTAGATGAAAGAAATATGCAATGGGACGAATGGATATGAGACTTTTATTCAAAGACAGTAATTCTGTTTATGTCAGCGCTATTGACGATGGTCCTCTGCACATTACAAAAGGTGGTTCTCGGATCTTAACAGGGCGCGTAATAACCACGGACAGCATGCACGCTGTGCTATGTGCTCAAATGTTGGCCACAAGGTCAATAAGGAGTTTCTGTGGCAGGGCGTTCCACTCCTCCGCCATGCGGAGGACAGTTAAGTATTACAAGCGTCGACGGGCAAAGACGAAGGTAGTCTTTGTGTCCTTGTAGTTTCATTCTCCCTGTTGTGGAAAAAAAAAACTGTTGTTGTTCAGCAATAACCAATTTTTATTACCTTTCGCCTAGAAAGGGTCCTATGTTGATCCTTACTGTTCTTTATTGTGGTGGTGATCACACATAATATATCACATTATTAGTGTTTTCCCCCATAAAATTCTTTCTGAAAAAACATTAAGGCGACTCCTCCCGATAAGCCGAAAATCCGGATTCGAGTCCCAGCCCGGCACCAGCTTTCAAGTGTCTCGATTAGGCAGTATATCTACACTGAAGCGCCAAAGAAAGTCGTATAAACATGAGTATTCAAATGCAGGCATGTACGTAAACAATCAAAATACGGCGCTGGGGTCGGCAACGCCTACTTAAGACAACAAGTGTCTGGCGCAGTTGTTAGATCGGTTACTGCTGCTACAATGGCAGGTTATCAATATTTAAGTGAGTTTGATTGAGACCAACGACGACTGAAGAAAATCGTTCAACGTGACAGAAGCGTAGCGTTTCGCAAATTGCTGCAGACTTCAATGCTGGGCCATCAACAAGTGTCAACGTGCGAACCATTCAACGAAACATTTTCGTTTCGGAGCAGAAGGCCTATTCGTGTATCTTTGATGACTGCATGACACAAAGCTTTACGCCTCGTCTGGGCCGGTCAACACCGACATTCGGCTGTTGATGACTGGAAACATGTTCCCTAGTCGGACGAGCCTCGTTTCAAATTGGAGAGAGCGGATAGAGGTGTACGGCTATGGAGACAACCTTATGAATCCGTGGACCCTGTATGTCAACAGCTACCCAAGCAGGAACATCCCTCAGGCTGTGGCTAAGCCATGTCTCCGCAAGATCCTTTCTTTCAGGAGTGCTAGTTCTGAAAGGTTCACAGGAGAGCTTCTGTTAAGTTTGGAAGGTAGGAGACGAGGTATTTGCAGAAGTATAGCTGTGAGGACGGGGCGTGTGTCGTGCGTGGGTTGCTCAAGCTGGTGGAGGCTCTGTAATGGTGTGGGGCGTGTGCAATTGGAGTGGTATGGGACCCCTATACATCTAGATACGACTGTGACAAGCTTGCTGTCAGATCACCAGCATTCATTCGTGTACATTGTGCATTCCGACGGACTTAGGCAATTCCAACAGGACAATGCGATACCTTACACGTCCAGGATTGCTACAGAGTGGCTCCAGTCTTCTGACTTTAAACACTTCCGCTGGCCATCAAACTACCCGGACATGATCATTATTGAGAGTGTCTGGGATGCCTTGCAACATGCTGTTCAGAAGAGATCACTACTTCCTCGTACTCTTACGGATTTATGGACAGCCCTGCAGGATTCATAATGTTATTCCCTCCAGCTCTATTTCAGACATTAGTCGAGTCCGTGCCCCGTCATGTTGCGGCAGTTCTGCGTGCTCGCGAGGACCCTGCACTACGTTAGGCAGGCGTACTAGTTTCTTTAACTCTTCAGTGTATATCTAATACCAGCAGATGTCCAAGAATTCGCAAACAGCGACTAAATTTCTATAGTGGTTGATTGTATTCCTGGGTGTATTACGTTTTCCCATCGTGGTATCAGAGTAGGTTTAGAATCACTACTCGGACTGAATATGATATCATTTGAGACGAGCGCGCGACCCATCTCCTAGTTCGTCCTGTCCCTATTCTCTCGACACCATAGCAGATGGTGCCAGCGAAGTTCAGGTATCAAGGAAACACAACATACTGGTCTTCGTGCAAAGTTACCACTCCCATGGACTGGTCGTGTCACCGTGGAGCGTGAGATTGTGTGCGTTGCAGTCCTGCTAAAAGTGGTTGTAATCGTGCCTACTGTTGGCTGTGGGTCACTCCTTGCCTGTTGCGCAACCTAATGGTCATTTTCTGCTGTAGTTATCCGTCGTCCACCACCTCCTCACCATCGAGCAGCAGGGCCTGTAAGTTCGGAATGCTCCCCATGCAAGTGAAACAATGCTGTAAGCAGTAACAAACTCCTGGGCTACACTCGCCAGTCATACTTCGTCTTCCTACTAGTTTCTACTGATGATTCTTCCCCGAGAGGAATCATTCAAATGTTGTGTTGTCGCCGAACAATGCTCTAATGGAGAACACCGCCACAGTGTTGTGTAGCCGCTCGTTGATTGAGATACAAGTAGAATTTCATACAGATTAGTGAAAGCACACAACCATTTTATATTTCCTACTTCGGACCGAGCGAGGTGACGCAGTGGTTAGCACACTAGACCCACATTCGGGAGGACATCGGGTCAATCCCGCTTCCGAACATGCTGATTTAGGTTTTGGGCCACGGCCTTGCCGCAGTGGATACACCGGTTCTCGTCATATCACCGACATTTAGCGCTGTCGGGCGTGGCCAGCGCTTGGATGGGTGACCGCTCCGGCCGCCATGCACTGTTGCCATTTGCTGAGGTGCAATCAGCCTCGTGATGACACTTGAGGAGCTACTCGACCGAATAGTAGCTGCTCCGGTCAAAGTAAACCATAATAACGACCGGGAGAGCGGTGTGCTGACCACACGTTCCTCCTGTCCACATTCTATCTACATCTGGAAGGAGGGGGCGTGAGTCGTGCTTGGGTAGCTCAGTTGGTAGAGCACTTGCCCGCGAAAGGCAAAGGTCCCGAGTTCGAGTCTCGCTCCGGCGCACAGTTTTAATCTGCCAGGAAGTTTCATATCAGCGCACACTCCGCTGCAGAGTGAAAACCTCATTCTGGAAACATCCCCCAGGCTGTGGCTAAGCCATGTCTCCGCAATATCCTTTCTTTCAGGAGTGATAGTTCTGCAACGTTCGCAGGAGAGCTTCTGTAAAGTTTGGAAGGCAGGAGACCAGGTACTGGCAGAAGTATAGCTGTGAGGACTGGGCGTGAGTCGTGCTTGGGTAGCTCAGCTGGTAGAGCACTTGCCCGCGAAAGGCAAAGGTCCCGAGTTCGAGTCTCGGTCGGGCACAGAGTTTTAATGTGCCAGGAAGTTTTATATCAGCGCACACTCCGCTGCAGAGTGAAAATCTCGTTCTGGAAACATCCCCCAGGCTGTGGCTAAGCCATGTCTCCGCAATATCCTTTCTTCCAGGAGTGATAGTTCTGCAAGGTTCGCAGGAGAGTTTCTGTAAAGTTTGGAAGGTAGGAGACCAGGTACTGGCAGAAGTATAGCTGTGAGGACGGGGTCTGAGTCGTGCTTGGGTAGCTCAGTTGGTAGAGCACTTGCCCGCGAAAGGCAAAGGTCCCAAGTTCGAGTCTCTGCCAGGAAGTTTCATATTAGCGCAGACTCCGCTGCAGAGTGAAAATCTCATTCTGGAAACATCCCCTAGGCTGTGGCTAAGCCATGTCTCCGCAATATCCTTTCTTCCAGGAGTGATAGTTCTGCAAGGTTCGCAGGAGAGTTTCTGTAAAGTTTGGAAGGTAGGAGACCAGGTACTGGCAGAAGTATAGCTGTGAGGACGGGGTCTGAGTCGTGCTTGGGTAGCTCAGTTGGTAGAGCACTTGCCCGCGAAAGGCAAAGGTCCCAAGTTCGAGTCTCTGCCAGGAAGTTTCATATTAGCGCAGACTCCGCTGCAGAGTGAAAATCTCATTCTGGAAACATCCCCTAGGCTGTGGCTAAGCCATGTCTCCGCAATATCCTTTCATTCAGGAGTGATAGCTCTGCAAGGTTCGCAGGAGAGCTTCTGTAAAGTTTGGAAGGTAGGAGACCAGGTACTGGCAGAAGTATAGCTGTGAGGACGGGGCGTGAGTCGTGCTTCGGTAGCTCAGTTGGGCAGTCTGCCGCCGGCAGTGCTGCGAGGCGGTCACGCGCCAGAGCGCTGCGGGCGAGGCGCGCACGGTGTGTTTGTGTTTACTTCTGCCGCTGTAAGCGCCGTTTTCCTTCTAGACCACCATGGCGCACAACTATCGGAAGAAGATATTACGTTTCAACTTTTGTTCCGACTTCGCCCGATCCAAGGCCCTGGAGGTAGAACGATTTATACGCGATGAAGTTAAAATACCACCAACGGATCTAATTGGTATCCACTTGTCCATAGTTAGCAGTACCGTCTACGTCAAAATGATCAACGACGCGGCGTCCGACAAAGTGCTTCAAGAGGCAAAACGTGGACAGCGCTTCTGTCATTCCGACGGCAACGTCGGACCCGTTACCGTCGATCTCGCAGCTCTCGGCACACGGACGATAAGGATCTTCGAACTGCCGTTCGAACTACCTGCAGACGTCGTCATCGAGGCGCTCCGTCCCTATGGCAACGTTCTGGAACATGTTGCCGAACGGTGGATCCAATTTCAGACCTATCCAGTTTTAAACGGTGTTAGACAGGTCCGCATCGAGTTGCAGAAACACGTGCCTTCCTATCTACGTATCGGAGTCTGCCGTGCCATTATAATGTACGACGGCCAACCTCGGACCTGTTCCGGTTGCGGGAAAGAAGGTCACCTACGGTCTGAATGCATTCAACGACGTGTCGCGCAGCTCCCGTTGTCGGAAGCGTCCGTCACACCCACGATGACCGCCATACCGGTCACTTACGCAGCGGCTCTCGCCACGTCTACAGTTTCGTCCAGTCCGTCGCCCGGTCCTTCCGATCGGCACGTCCCACCGTCCCAGTCACCAACGGACGGTGCAGACGTCCCACCTGACACCCTTGCCGCCGAACAGGCTCCCGCACCGGACGCTGAGGAGACCAGTACATCTTCACAACACCTGTTTGACAATTTCATTGCACCCACCGACGCCTTCGAACCAGGTCGACGCTCCTCCTTGCCGTCGTCCGACACTGAGGAACACGTGCGCAAACAACGCTCGCCACGTAGGCGCAAACGCCGTCGCCGTTCACCCACGGGCTCTCAGAGCGTTGCCACCCGCGACGACGAAGACGACACCCAAGCAGCCAACATTTCCACGCAGAGGTCGGCGGACAACTTTCACGATGAACAAGACGTTTCGCAGGACGGGACCACTATGGAGGTCGCCACGCACAATGTAACGATCGGTGCGCCGGTTGAGACGCCTGTCTCCCCGCCGACAACTCCAGATCTCTCTCACCACGACGCAATTCCCATGGACATTGGACAGACCCACGGCACAGGAGCATGGGCCGACGTCATTGAGGAAGGTACGCCCCCTCCTCCGGATGAGTTACCTCCGCCGGACGAGGCTGCCTGTTAACATCAAAAGCGAGGCATTGCAGCTGATGGGACGGGACTTCCGGTCGGTGCCCTCCTCTTACTTCCCTTGGTGATGGTAGATGCGCGTCCACCACCACTGAAACAAACATACCGGTTTGCCACACTGAACATCAACATGATCGGCACTGCACCCAAGCTGCAACTCCTATGTGACATGCTTCGGGCTCCGACGTCGACGTCGCCCTTCTTCAGGAAGTACGCGTTGCCACACTACCACCAGTCTACGTCTACGACTCATACACGTCCACATGTGATCAATCAGGGTGTGGAGTGGCTTTCTACATACGCGAAGGAATCCCACTCACGGACACGACAATCCTTCCCTGTGGAAGAGGCATGGCTGTTACCATCTTCGACACGCGCGTCATCAATATCTACGCTCCGTCTGGCTCCACGAACCGTCGGCAGCGGTCCACTTTCTTCGGACATGACGTGGCGCCCCTGTTTTCTGGACGCTATGATCGCCTTATCATGGGAGGCGATTTCAACTGTGTCCTCCATCCGCAGGACCAAGTGCCTGGTTATTCGCCATGCCCGGCGCTGCTCACCTTAATCGAAGATTTTCATCTAGTGGACGTTTGGGAGAAAATTCATGGCAATACCCCCGGTTTTACCCATTATACAGCACATTCTGCGAGCAGACTGGACCGGTTTTATGTCTCTGCTCACCTCGGCAATGACGTCGCCCAAGCTGAACGATGGCCCCTTGCATTTTCGGACCATTGCGCCGTCATTTGCTCCCTGGCTCTGCCACCTCAGTCAGTGTGGCGCAGCAGAGGTTACTGGAAGCTTAATACCTCCCTCCTTAATGATCCACATTGCCGACAATGTATTGCCACTACATGGGCGTCTTGCGAAAGACGCCTTCCGCAGTACACATCCACGTTCCATTGGTGGCTCAAATGTGCCAAACCTGCGATCAGAAAGGCCTTCATACAATGTGGCAAGGAAGCAGCAGCATGGCATCGAGACACCACAAATTTTCACTACGCCGTCCTCCGTGAGCTCGATGCGCTCCCTCCATCACTTGACACCCACAGGGAACGACAACGTACTAAAGCTCGTCTCCTCTCTCTTCAACGTGCACTACTGCATGGTGTCGTGGTGCGTTCCCGACGACAAGACCTCCTCCACGACGAAACCCCATCCACAATCCATGCCGCATCCGACCATAGTCGTCGACGTCGGCTTTTCGTCCCCAACATCACGACCTCCGATGGTGTTCACCACACAACACAGGCGGCAGTCGTGTCCGCCTTTGCTGAACATTATCGCCAATTTTATGATGATGAACCGATGGCGACGCCCATTCCTGATGATCTCCGTCCTTCCCCTGCTCGGACCCTCACCGTAGCGGAGTCAACGTCCATGATGTCTGCAATCACCGCAGAAGAGGTGGTAGATGCGATCAACAAAGGGGCCAAGAACAAATCACCCGGACCAGATGGTCTCCCAGTGGAGTTTTACCGGGCGTTCACCACGTTAATGCTTCCTCGCTGGACAGAAATGATTCAGGAACTCTTTACTCCGTCCTTCCCAATTCCACCTGAATTCGTCACTGGCATTCTTCTACCTGTGCCTAAACCGAAGGGAGGGTCTCATGTCTCTGCATATCGCCCCCTTACACTACTGAATGCAGACTATAAAATCTATGCACGCCTCTTAGCAGCGCGCATACGCACCGTCTTACCTACGGTCCTTTCACCTGAGCAGACTGCACGTGGTTGTGGGGCCACCTTACAAACAGCCCTAGGGGAATGCCGTGACCTCATTGCACTGGCGTCGGTTTGTCGCCTTCGTGCAGCACTGGTATCCGTCGATTTCGCGAGTGCCTTTGATCGCGTTCGACACCCATTCCTCCTCATGGTGGCGACACGTATGGGGTTCCCATTGCTTTTTGTCGATGCCATTCGCCGGTTACTACTTCCCGCGTTCTCGATGGTACAAGTCAATGGGAGGCTTGTAGGACCGATTCCTATACGCCGCTCTGTGCGTCAAGGATGCCCTATGTCTACTTTACTATATGCCATTGCACTTGAACCTCTCATCACTGGACTTACCTCTAGACTGCAGGGCCTCACTTTGCGTGACCACACCTTTTACTGGAGGGCTTATGCGGACGATCTCCTCTTTCTCACCTGCTCCTCCACGCAACTCAATGACGCCATTCAATGGATCCACCAGTATGGACGTCTTTCTGGTAGCATTCTTAATGTCCGTAAATCGACTATGATGCACATTGGGCGCGGCCTCCCGGCTATGGTGCCGACCCCACTTCCAGTCAGTGCCACCCTTCGTTACTTGGGTATCGAATTTACGAGCTCCACACACCGCACAGTGGCCCTGGCTTACCGGCGGCTTTTGCAGTCGATTCGGCACCATGTCCGCGGTCAAGTGCACCGTAACTTAAACCAACTCCAACGTGTGTCCTATGTCAACATCTATGTCGCCCCTAAACTGGTACACGTCGCCCAGATCCTCCCAATGCCGTTACTCCTTGGCCGCCGCATCCAATCAGCCTTTGGATATTTCGTGTCAGCAGGGGCACTTTTCAAAGTCCGCTACAACACTCTAACACTGCCTCCTGCAAAAGGTGGCCTCGGACTCATCAACGTGCGGGCACGCTCTTCTGCACTCTTTGTCCAAACTCTGTTGCGGCACTGGCAGGGGCCGGTCCCGTCCTTAACACGCAGTCTCTTAGATATCCTCCGACCAGCTTCTCTCGATCCACCGATCAATGTGGCACCTATTTCTCCATTATTGTACTACGTCGCCAATTGTTTCATAGAACTCAGCTACGTTCGGGCCGATCTTCCAGTCACCCGTCTTCCCCGTACAAAAGATTATTATCGTTTGTTTATGTTGTCCAACCCTTGCGACCCCATGATGCTACAGCATCCTGACATTAACTGGCGCACGGTTTGGGGGTGTGTGCATGCACCCTTTTTACCGTCGTCTGTGTCTGCACTCTGGTATGTTTTAGTCTATGGAAAATTCCCGACTAATAGTCGACTTTATCGCATAGGACTGGCCACCTCCCCACTCTGTCCTGAGTGTCAGCTCGAAGACACCGACGAGCACCGTCTTACGTGCCCCCTGAAACAAAACGTATGGCTCCTCATCCAACGAATCGTGGGCTTTTACCTTCGTGCCCCGCCAACTACGGTAACCCCGGATTTCCTGTTGTTGCCCCAGACATTTCACTACCCTCTTGCTAAGCACCATACCCTAACCTGGTTTCGAGGACAGGCTTTAGAATATCTCTTTCAGAGTGGTCCGCATACAGTCCTTGACTTCTGGTACGAAGTTGTGACCGCGTATAGCACCCTCACCCGAAAACCATCTTACCGACAAACTTTTGCTGGTTATCTCCGCAGCGTCTTCCTTGACCCCCCTCAAAGTTGGGGTGTACCATGCCTACCTGTCACATGATGCAACACCCTTATCCGCGTTCTCATGCATCGACCAAAAACAAACACAAATTAAAAAAAAAAAAAAACAAGCAAGGAAGAAGACAGAATATGTTATATTTTGTTGTATTAAATGTTTTTCTTTTTTAATATTTTTTTGTTTAACTAACAGTCATATGTATATTTTTAAATGGTACCTTGAAGAACTCTTGCATAGTGAATATATATGTACTTTTATTTTGTTCAATACAAATTTTTAAACAAAAACAAAAAAAGGAAAACAGGATATGTTCTATTTTGTTGTATTTCATGTTATTCTAATAATTTGTTTACCTAACACTCATTTTTATATGTTTAACTGGTACCTTGAAGAACTTTTGCTTTGTGTATATATATATATGTACTCTCCGTTTGTTCAAAAAAAAAAAAACTGTCCGCTTCCTGGCTGCAAAACAATAAAAAAAAAGTTGGTAGAGCACTTGCCCGCGAAAGGCAAAGGTCCCGAGTTCGAGTCTCGGTCCGGCACACAGTTTTAATCTACCAGGAAGTTTCAATTTTAAAATTACTTGCGTACATCAGTAAATTCGCAACGTTGTTTTCTCCGCCGTAGAGAAAGTCGCACCAGATATCTTCTGTTACCATAGCTCCTCTAGATAAATGTGTAAATATTGTACATTAGTTCTAGAGAAACATCTTTTATTCTGTTATTGCCACACGTTTTTCTTGACGGCTGATTTTGTTACACCAATGGCCTTACACACACCTCCCTGTGATAATGACAACAGCAAGGAAGCATACAAATTACGAGTGTACGCACGTTACGGGGCGTTCGTGGCAAGGTATTACAGGATAAATGTAGGCAACACTGAATGCGTGGGTTGAGGACACCGCTTCGAAAAACGCCTATTTTATAATCCGAGACAAAGAAGCAAGCATTTCCTCACATAGACAGTATGTCTTGAATATCTGTAACTGAAACTGTGTTACGCCACACAAAGAATCAAAACTTGTTCAAATTCTCTTCGTTGTGACGAATATTTTGCGGAAATTTTTCCTTCCTTGTAAGAAAAATACGAGATCCTAAACTACTCTCTCAAACATTCCTAAATGGGAACGTATTTGTCCAGCTTGCTGAGTCTGGACTGGAAAGAACCGAGGTATATGCAGCCGCGTGTCGTGCACATATCGGCATTGATGAGAAGCGCATCGGAGGAATCAGATCTAAGACGACCAGAAACTGTTGATATAACTTGCTTAAAACGAATTTGTTTTAATAAATGTCGTCTGGCACATTGATAAAGAATATCGCTTCTAGCTTAACGTAAAGCTACAAAGTTAAAGCTACAAAATAAGATTTTCTTGCCACTGTGTAGCAGATGCGTCAGTATTTCCTATAATTTATTTTTGGCATCGTGTAAGTGCATGCAACAATTTGTGTGGTTGTCAGTTGGTCATTTCTGTATAGTGGCTGGCGCAGGTTGCATTGCAGCTATTGCTCACAATTTATCACATTATCTGAGTAATTTTGTCTTTTCCATATGTGTCTGTCTGTGTGTGTGTGTGTGTGTGTGTGTGTGTGTGTGTGTGTAACGGAATTCTGAATACAATTTTCCAGGCTAGTTTATTGCATGGCCAGTGCTGTTTATATTCTCCATCGCCAGTTAACAGTTAACGCTGCGGTTCGTGATGATAATACGAAATTTGTGGAAAAAGTAATGAGATTGTTTTCTACCTAAAAATTTTTTTTATTTATTCTTTTTTTTCATACAGCACTATCTTTCCCTCCAAAGTACCTCCGTTCGGCAGCCATACACCAGGTGGAGACGTTGTTCCCAGTCTCGGTAGCAGCGCTGAAAGGCTTCAACTGGTAAGGCCTTTAACATGTCGGTCACATTCTTTTGAACGTTCTCTAGAGTCCCGAAATGAATTCCTTTTAAGACATTTTTCAATTTCAGGTAAATAAAAATGCTAGATGGATTCAGATCGGGTGAACAGGGGTCTGTGGAACAACAGGAATGCCTTCTGGGGCCCAAACTTTCCCTGATAGAATTGGCCTTGTGCCATGGGGCGCTGTCATCAGGTAATGTCCACTTGTTTGAAGTGTCCGGTCTCAATCCATTCACGCTTCTTACTCAATTCACTCTCTTTCTGAGTCTTTCAAGGGCATCTCTGTAATACACATGGTTGTTAGTTTGTCCAGGAGGAACAAATTGTTTACCCCTACTATTAAAAAAGCTAATCAGCACTGTTTCGATCTTTGACTTGCTCATTCGAGCGAGGTTCGTCTTCATCGCGTTCTCAGCCATTACAAAAATGATTTCTACCACATAAAAATTTGTGCTCGTGGTAAGGAACGTTCTTCGTAGGCCTGTTTCAATTTCATGAAGGTCACAATCGCGGATTCTCCAAGTGTGACGCAAATTGTGATCGCATAAGATGGCTCTGCATTCTGCTGTTCCATTTTCGTAAACCGCAACAAGAACACCACCGATGGCGCTCTAAAAAATCACACACATCTTATACTAGTCTTAACCAGTTATCTTCTGTATTATGTTTTAACTTGTTTATCCAGTACATTTAGAGCCTTCAGGTCGTCCGCTACGTCAGATCATACACCCCATAAAGTGACAACTGGCTACTGCATAGCAACTTGTTCATAGCGTAATATAATAGATAATCATCAAATAGTATACAGTGATGAACCAAAACTTCATGACGAACTGCTTAACAAGGTAAAGGTCCACATTGGGATCGCAATACAGCAGAGATTCTTTCGTGGGTTTCTGGAGGAAAGTTGCACAAGATGTCTGCACAGGTCACTCAGTTCCCGGAAATTAGGGATTGTGGTCTAGTCCCCATTTCATTCTTATTTTAGTATTTACTAACTAGGATCACGTAACAACGTCAAGCTCCGCACCCCCGTCACCACCTGTTGTTGTTCCCTGTTTTCCAGTACTCTCTTATCTTTTCGTCATGTGGTCTTTTGCTTTCTTCTACATGTGTATTTCCCGATATCTACATCTACATCTACATTTATACTCCGCAAGCCACCCAACGGTGTGTGGCGGAGGGCACTTTACGTGCCACTGTCAATACCTCCCTTTTCTGTTCCAGTCGCGTATGGTTCGCGGGAAGAACGACTGTCTGAAAGCCTCCGTGCGCGCTCGAGTCTCTCTAATTTTACATTCGTGATCTCCTCGGGAGGTATAGGTAGGGGGAAGCAATATATTCGATACCTCATCCAGAAACGCACCCTCTCGAAACCTGGCGAGGAAGCTACACCGCGATGCAGAGCGCCTCTCTTGCAGAGTCTGCCACTTGAGTTTGCTAAACATCTCCGTAACGCTATCACGGTTACCAAATAACCCTGTGACGAAACGCGCCGCTCTTCTTTGGATCTTCTCTATCTCCTCCGTCAACCCAATCTGGTACGGATCCCACACTGATGACCAATACTCAAGTATAGGTCGAACGAGTGTTTTGTAAGCCACCTCCTTTGTTGATGGACTACATTTTCTAAGGACTCTCCCAATGAATCTCAACCTGGTACCCGCCTTACCAACAATTAATTTTATATGATCATTCCACTTCAAATCGTTCCGCACGCATCCTCCCAGATATTTTACAGAAGAAACTGCTACCAGTGTTTGTTCCGCTATCATGTAACCATACAATAAAGGATCCTTCTTTCTATGTATTCGCAATACATTACATTTGTCTATGGTAAGGGTCAGTTGCCACTCCCTGCACCAAGTGCCTACCCGCTGTGCCGGCCGCGGTGGTCTAGCAGTTCTAGGCGCTCAGTCCGGAGCCGCGCGACTGCTACGGTCGCAGGTTCGAATCCTGCCTCGGGCATGGATGTGTGTGATGTCCTTAGGTTAGTTAGGTTTAAGTAGTTCTAAGTTCTAGGGGACTGATGACCATAGATGTTAAGTCCCATAGTGATCAGAGCCATTTGAACCATTTGAACCTACCCGCTGCAGGGTTTCCTGCATTTCGCTACAATTTTCTAATGCTGCAACTTCTCTGTATCCTACAGCATCATCCGCGAAAAGCCGCATGGAACTTCCGACACTATCTACTAGGTCATTTATATATATTGTGAAAAGTAATGGTTCCATAACACTCCTTTGTGGCACGCCAGAGGTTACTTTAACGTCTGTAGACGTCTCTCCATTTTTAACAACATGCTGCGTTCTGTTTGCTAAAAATTCTTCAATCCAGCCACACAGCTGGTCTGATACTCCGTAGGCTCCTACTTTGATTATCAGGCGACAGTGCGGAACTGTATCGAACGTCTTCCGGAAGTCAAGGAAAATAGCATCTACCTTACATCTGATGCTCTGAAAGTCTTCTAAATTGATTTCATACTTAAAAAAGTTTCTTCCTGTTATTTCCGATTCTTCAGTGTTGTTTCTTTCTAGTTCTTTCCTTAATTCTGTAATCCGTGCTATTGTCGATTATTCCTTCCAGAAATATAGGAATACATTTTTCGTTAGTCTGTTGTCGTTCACTGAGCGAGGTGGCGCAGTCGTTAACACACTGGCCCCTCATTCGGGAGGACGACGGTTCAACCCCGCGTCCGTCCATCCTGATTTAGGTTCTTCGTGATTTCCCTAAATCGCTTCAGGCAAATTCCGGGATGGTTCTTTTGAAAGGGCACGGCCGACTTCCTTCCCCATCCTTCCCTAACCCGATGGCACCGATGACCTCGCTGTTTGGTCCCTCCCCCAAATCAACCACCCAATCAATCTGTTATCATTCATTCAGCAAAGGTGTCCAAAGGAGATTTATCTTCGCTTAGCTGTTGCCTCTGATGTTTTCTCTATATATTAGTAGATTTCATTTGCCAACGATCTGTAATTTGTATAGCACCCATAGTTTTCATAATAATCCATCTTCCAAGTATCTGTATTCTGTCCAGTTGGTTCGTCGTTAGGCATTCACATCCACATAAAAAATTTTGCTTATACCACTTTAGTGCAGTGTTTTAGTTATGTTTTTCTAGGTTTGCATTTCATACTCTAGATATTCTTTGTCAGACTATACATTCTCTCCATTTTGTTAACTCCTACATGTACGTTACTGAAGTTTTTTCTAACCCTTTCTATTGTATAGTTACTCCAACTTATTTAAATTTAATTGCTCTCTCTATAAATTGTGGTGAATTTTTTATGAATCTCGTTTCTTTAACAGGAATTTTGAAGCCACTTGTATTTGTCATTTTGTCCAGAAGATTTATCTGAAAAACTGACTGCTTCCATCAGGTTTTCTGCAAGCATTGCAAAATCAACGCAACTTATCTTTTTTCTGTTTGTTTTGTTTTCCAGAATCATTCGTTCGATTTCGTGATTTTTTTAAGCTACTACTTCTCTACAACGCAGTTGAACGGTGAAGGTGATAAACCATCCTCTCTCCCTAACAGCAGTTTTTATTTTAAGTGGGTGAGACACTTCTCCCATAAATTCAACTTTAAATTTCATATTTGTTAGTAGATCACGAATTTTCGGCACCCATGGTCTGACTAGTAATCGTTCTGGCTCTCGGGTTCTAGCCGCGCCACTGCTTATATTTTGCATAAAAAATCCTCAGCAGCGGCGACCGAAATCTTCCGACGTAAAGAAGTCATGCTGTCTGGCAATGGCATTGTCAAAGAGGGCGGAGGAGCGGATAGATGTTCGGGGCACTCTCTGGCCCTTAGGATGGGACACTGTCCTGAAGAGGCGGAAGAATCAGCAATGATTAATGACCTGAAGGTGCAGAGGGCGATGTAAAACAGTGCCTTAAACACACATAACGTGTATCTAAAGCACATGTGGCCTATAATTGAAAAGTGTCATGATGATGTCTTTATTGACTAAAGACTCGTGACTAGTTCCTCATATGGATCTCCCGAAGGGGACTGCCATGAAAAAAAGATTAAATAACCAATGAAAGAGTAACATTCTACGAATCGGGGCGTGTAATGTTATAAGTTTGAACGTGTTAGGGAAGTTAGAAAATTTGAAAACGGAGATGATAAAGTTCAGTCTAAATACAGTGGAGGTCGGTGAAGTGAAATCTAAAGGATTTGTGGCCAGACGAGTGTAGGGTAATATCAACAGCAGCCTGAAAAGGTGAGCTTGATATTAGGAATGAGAAAGTAGAAAGACTAATTGAGTTCAGCAATAAATTTCAGCTAGTAATAGCGAAAAATCAGTTCAAGAGTCACAAGAGGAGAAAGTATACATGGAAAAGGCCAGGAAATAGCGGTGGGTTCCAGTTAGATTAAACCGTGGTTAGGCAGAAATTCCGAAATCTCATTTTGAATTTCAAAGCGTACCCAGGAAGAGAAATAGACTCAGATGATGAAGAATAGGCTGAAGATTAAGATACTAGTGAGGAAGAATCGATGTGCATAGGAAATGGATACTGATATACTGAGGAATGAAAAATATCTTGTAAGATCCTTGAGGCTAAAGGTAGGGTGACAATGATTAGCTCAGTAGGTAGTTCAGCTGGCGAGGAATGGACATCTGTAAAAATGGCAGACACAGAAATTGGAAAGCAAAACACAGATACAGGATAATAGAAGAACTATTCAGTTGACAGACGAAAGAAGTACAATGACGAGCAGAAAGATTCAGGAATACACAAATGCAATTAACATAGGAAAGATGTAAAGAGAAAGTGCAGGGAAGCTAAGGGGAAGTGGTTGCATCAAAAATGAGAAGAAATTGAAAAAAGGAATTATTGTTGGAAGGATTGATTCAGCATACAGAGAAGCCAAAACAACCTTTGGTGAAATTGAAAGTGAGGTCGGTAACATTAAGAGTGCTGTGAGACTTCCACTATTAAATGGAGAGGAGAGTATGGAGAAGTGTAAAGTCTAGACTGAAGGCCCATGCCAGGGGAAGACTTGTTTCATGACGGGATGGAAGAAGAAAAATTATTCGACAAGGAAGAGATAGGGGATCCTGTAACGTCATGGAAGAAGAAACATTAGTAGACAGGGAAGAGATAGGGGATCCCGTATTGGAATCAGAATTTAAAAGAGCTTTGGCCTTCTTATACCTAAATAAAGCCACAGAGACCGATAAAATCCGTCGGTATTTCTAAACTCATTGGGGGAAGTGGCAACACAACGACTATTCACGGTGGTATGTAGAATGTATGTGACTGGCAATATACGATCAGATTGAGAAGTATCGGATAATCAGCTTGACAGTTCATACATCTAAGTTGCTGTTTTTGTTTTTGGTCGTCAGTCTACTGACTGGTTTCATGCGGCCCGCCACGAATTCCTTTCCTGTGCTAACCTCTTCATCTCAGAGTAGCACTTGCAACCTACGTCCTCAATTATTTGCTTGACGTATTCCAATCTCTGTCTTCCTCTACAGTTTTTGCCCTCTACAGCTCCCTCTAGTATCATGGAAGTCATTCCCTCATGTCTTAGCAGATGTCCTATCATCCTGTCCCTTCTCCTTATCAGTGTTTTCCACATATTCCTTTCCTCTCCGATTCTGCGTAGAACCTCCTCATTCCTTACCTTATAAGTCCACCTAATTTTCAACATTCGTCTATAGCACCACATCTCAAATGCTTCGATTCTCTTCTGTTCCGGTTTTCCCGCAGTCCATGTTTCACTACCATACAACGCTGAACTCCAGACGTACATCCTCAGAAATTTCTTCCTCAAATTAAGACCAGTATTTGATATTAGTAGACTTCTCTTGGCCAGAAATGCCTTCTTTGCCATAGCGAGTCTGCTTTTGATGTCCTCCTTGATCCGACCGTCATTGGTTATTTTACTGCCTAGGTAGCAGAATTCCTTAACTTCATTGACTTCGTGACTATCAATCCTGATGTTAAATTTCTCGCTGTTCTCATTTCTATTACTTCTCATTACCTTCGTCTTTCTCCGATTTACTCTCATACCATACTGTGTACTCATTAGACTGTTCATTCCGTTTAGCAGATCATTTAATTCTTCTTCACTTTCACTCAGGATAGCAATGTCATCAGCGAATCGTATCATTGAAATCCTTACACCTTGTATTTTAATTCCACTCCTGAACCTTTCTTTTATTTCCATCATTGCTTCCTCGATGTACAGATTGAAGAGTAGGGGCGAAAGGCTACAGCCTTGTCTTACACCCTTCTTAATACGAGCACTTCGTTCTTGATCGTCCACTCTTATTATTCCCTCTTGGTTGTTGTACATATTGTATATGACCCGTCTCTCCCTATAACTTACCCCTACTTTTTTCAGAATCTCGAACAGCTTGCACCATTTTATATTGTCGAACGCTTTTTCCAGGTCGACAAATCCTATGAAAGTGTCTTGATTTTTCTTTAGCCTTGCTTCCATTATTAGCCGTAACGTCAGTATTGTCTCTCTCGTCCCTTTACTTTTCCTAAAGCCAAACTGATCGTCACCTAGCGCATTCTCAATTTTCCTTTCCAATCTTCTGTATATTATTCTTGTAAGCAGCTTCGATGCATGAGCTGTTAAGCTGATTATGCGATAATTCTCGCACTTGTGAGCTCTTGCCGTCTTCGGAATTGTGTGGATGATGCTTCTCCGAAAGTCAGATGGTATATCGCCAGACTCATATATTCCACACACCAACGTAAATAGTCGGTTTGTTGCCACTTCCCCCAATGATTTTAGAAATTCTGATGGAATGTTATCTATCCCTTCTGCCTTTTAAATTCCGATTCTAATACTGGATCCCCTATCTCTTCTAAATCGACTCCTGTTTCTTCTTCTATCACATCAGACAAATCTTCACCCTCATAGAGGCTTTCAATGTATTCTTTCCACCTATCTGCTCTCTCCTCTGCATTTAACAGTGGAATTCCCGTTGCAATCTTAATGTTACCACGGTTGCTTTTTATGTCACCATAGGTTGTTTTGACTTTCCTGTATGCTGAGTCTGTCCTTCTGACAATCATACCTTTTTCGATGTCTTCACATTTTTTCTGCAGCCATTTCGTCTTAGCTTCCCTGCACTTCCTAGTTATTTCATTCCTCAGCGACTTCTATTTCTGTATTCCTGATTTTCCCGGAACATGTTTTTACTTCCTCCTTTCATCAATCAACTGAAGTATTTCCTCTGTTACCATGCTTTCTTCGCAGCTACCTTCTTTGTACCTATGTTTTCCTTCCCAACTTCTGTGATGGCCCTTTTTAGAGATGTCCATTGCTCTTCAACTGTACTGCCTATTGCGCTATTCCTTATTGCTGTATCTATAGCGTTAGAGAACTTCAAACGTATCTCGTCATTCCTTAGTACTTCCGTATCCCACTTCTTTGCGTATTGATTCTTCCTGACTAATGTCTTGAACTTCAGCCTACTCTTCATCACTACTATATTGTGATCTATCTGCTCCTGGGTACTCCTTAAAATCCAGTATCTGATTTCGGAATCTCTGCCTGACCATGATGTAATCTAATTGATATCTTCCCGTATCTCCCGGCCTTTTGCAAGTATACCTCCTCCTCTTGTGATTCTTGAACAGGGTATTCGCTATTACTAGCTGAAACTTGTTACAGAACTTAATTAATCTTTCTCCTCTTTCATTCCTTGTCCCACGCCCATATTCTCCTGTAACATTTTCTTCTACTCCTTCCCCTACAACTGCATTCCAGTCGACCATGACTATTAGATTTTCGTCCCCCTTTACATACTGCATTACCCTTTCAATATCCTCATACACTTTCTCTATCTGTTCATCTTCAGCTTGCGACGTCGGCATGTATACCTGAACTATCGTTGTCGGTGTTGGTCTGCTGTCGATTCTGATTAGAACAACCCAGTCACTGAACTGTTCACAGTAACACACCCTCTGCCCTACCTTCCTATTCATAACGAATCCTACACCTGTTATACCATTTTCTGCTGCTGTTGATATTACCCGATACTCATCTGACCAGAAATCCTTGTCTTCCTTCCACTTCACTTCACTGTCCCCTACTATGTCTAGATTGAGCCTTTGCATTTCCCTTTTCAGATTTTCTAGTTTCCCTACCACGTTGAAGCTTCTGACATTCCACGCCCCGACTCGTAGAACGTTATCCTTTCGTATATTATTCAATCTTTTTCTCATGGTAACCTCCCCCTTGGCAGTTCCCTCCCGGAGATCCGAATGGGGGACTATTCCGGAATCTTTTGCCAATGGAGAGATCATCATGACACTTCTTCAAATACAGGCCACATATCCTGTGGATACACGTTACGTGTCTTTAATGCAGTGGTTTCCATTGCCTTCTGCATCCTCATGTCGTTGATCATTGCTGATTCTTCCGCCTTTAGGGGCAATTTCCCACCACTAGGACAAGAGAGTGCCCTGAACCTCTATCCGCTCCTCCGCCCTCTTTGACAAGGCCATTGGCAGAATGAGGCTGACTTCTTATGCCGGAAGTCTTCGGCCACCAATGCTGATTATTTATCAAAATTTAGGCAGTGGTGGGGATCGAACCCGGACCGAAGACGTTTTGATTATGAATCAAAGACGCTACTCCTAGCCAAGTTCCTGACTAGAATAATATTCACAAGAATGGGAAAGAAAACTGAGGATAAGTTAGATGTCGATCAGTTTGGCCTTTGATAACGTAAGCAATACTAAAGAAAAGTCAAGACAAGCTCATAAGATTTATCGACTTCGGAAATTCATTCGATAGTGTAAAGTTGTGCAAGATGTTCCATATTCTGACAAAAATGGGGGTAAGCTGTATGTTAAGACGGGTAATACAGAATATGTACAAGAACCATGAGGCGACAATAAGAGGGAAGACCAATCACGAAGTCCTGAGATTAAACAGGGTTCAGTTAGGGATGTAGTCTTTCGCCCCTTCTGTTGAGTTTGTACATCGAAGAAGTAAGAACGTTAATTTAAAAAAAAGGGTCAACAGTGGAATTAAAATTCAAGGTGAAAGGATAACAGTGATGACTTTGATGTCTTTAGTGAAAGTGGAGAAGAATTATGGGCTGTGTCCAATGTTATGAACAGTTTTATGAGTACTGAGAGTGAATTGAGAGTAAAACGAAGAAAAACGAATCTCATGAGAAGTAGCAGAAAGAAAAACCACGATAAACTTTATAGCAGAACTGAGGATCACGAAGCAGATGAAGTTAAGGAATTCTGCTAGCTAGGCAACAAAATAACTTATGATGGACGCAGCAAGTAGAACATAAGAAACAGAATAGCATCGGCAAAAAGAGCTTTCCTGGTCAGAAGAAGTCTATTAGCATCAGCCGTAGGCCTTAATCTGGGTAATAAATTTTTGATACTGTGAGATTTTAACATGTCATTGTATGGTTGTAGAACATGGATCCTGGGTAAGCTGAACGGAAGAGAATCGAAGAATTTGCGATATGTTGTTACAGACGAATACTAGAAATTAGGTGAACTGGTAAGGTAAGAAATGAGGAGGATTTTTGCAGAATTACTGAAGAAAGGAATATATGGTAAAAAATACAAACATAAGTGGCAGGAGCATTAGGGATATGGTGCTACAGACGAATATTGAAAATTAGCTTTACTGGTAAGGTAAGGAATGAGGATGCTCTCAGCAGAATTGTGGTAGAGAGGACTATGTGGTGAAAACTGATAAACACAAGTGACAGGTTGTTAGGACATATGTTCAGACATAAGAGAATAACTTCCTTGGCACTAGGGGGAACATTGTTCAAAAAATTCAAATGTGTGTGAAATCTTATGGGGCTTAACTGCTAAGGTCATCAGTCCCTAAGCTTACACACTACTTAAACTAAATTATCTTAAGGACAAACACACACACCCTTGCCCGAGGGAGGACTCGAACCTCCTCCGGGACCAGCCGCACAGTCCATGACTGCAGCGCCACAGAACGCTCTGCTAACCCCGCCCGGTGGGGAACTTTAGAAGGTGAAAACAGTAAAGGAAGACTGAGATTAGAATAGATACAGCAAATAATGACTTAATTATCAACTACTAATCTGAAATGAAAAGGTTGGCTGCATCTAAACAGCCGGAAGACTGATGAAAAAAAAAAAAAAAAAAAAGACTGTCCACCGTATGAAATTTTTACTTGCAGTCAAAGAATGGTACTATTATACTCGCCGGCATGCTGATTAACATTCTGTGGCTCGTTATTGATTTTTATGCAAAAAATCTGTTATGCGCAAGATGTTTGTCTAGAGGTTTTACAACTCAGTTCAGTAGAATATCTCGTATTCCAGAGGCCGACGTGACTCTCCCCTACAGCTGTTGACGTGTTGTCTCCCTCTTTGGTAGTGGGTGGAATAACGCTATTTTACAGGCTTCTAGAATATTTTCAGTTTTCCAAATGTTCTCAAAAAGCATTTATAGTTCATTTATAATCTTTGGTTGCGATATTTTCAACAATTCTGCTGTGAATGAGTCTTCGCCACTTCCTCATTGCTTCCGAATGTTTGATGTGTTCTTGAATTTCTAGTACTGTGGTGGTAAATCTTCCAGCAGATTTTATGGCACTGCTGGAAATTCGGCTTTAACTGTTGAAACGAACAGTTTAAGCGCCAGTCAAAACTTTTTGGCAGTATATCAAAATTATCTTTGCCACGTAATTCTGTTTTGCCATTTTCAACTTTGAAACAAATTCTTGCTGCTGGATACCCTATAAGTATATGCTGAAAAGTTTGGTACAGGAGTCTACTTCTATTTTTCGTCAAATTTTCGTGTATTTCCTGTCAGCAAAAATTTTTGTAATGCTTATTTTCATTTTTCTAAGTGTTTTAAACTTCCTTTCCTTTGTTCTAAATGTTCTTCTTTTTATGAAAATCTCCATCTACTTCACTTTTGTGCCTTGTATTCTAGTGCCTGTTCACGCTCCTTATTCCGTGATGTCTTCTTTTTATTCTTAGCGAAACCTAAAGGTTCCTCTGATACTTTAGTAATTTGTAGCTGGAGTTCGTGTCAATCACCTTTTTTAATTGTTTCAGTATTTCTTCTAATATATTCTACACCTTTTATCGTAACTTTTATTGTAATTGTCTGTTGTAGTGTCCAAATACAGCATTTTTTAAATTAATTATACGTAAAGTTTACCCATTATTTACTCGAAGGCGACACAAAGTTAATGCTATGCGTTGTATCGCTGATACAAGCTCATCGCGTAATTAGTGTTTGCCTATTCTGATGACCGATTTTTTTTCTTTCAGCTATTCGTCGTTATTAGTCTGAGTATTCATACGAGCAGGACGCAAACTTCGACTGCTTCGGTATTCGCATGCACAAAAGTACCAATAAATAAATAAAAACTTGTACCAAAGTACTGACTCTGAGGGGGTCACCCTTGTAATGTTGATGTTCTTTCGAGAAGATGGCTAAATAAGGTATGATTTGTAGCTAATATTTCTTCAGGCAATTATTATCAATACTCTACATGTTTGGGTTGATCTTTAGACGGAAAGAAAGGTTAAAGGTGACGTCCCCGTGACATTTTCATTACAGATGACTGCGAGAACGTCCGTAAGCTGTGTGCGTGGAATTTTATCTTCGCAGACAGTCTGGCATTGTTGTAAGAAAAGTTTCTCTAATACTCACGGTTAAGGAGATACTTTTTAAGTTGCTATTCATTATCATTATTAAAGTACTGAAATGAATTTTACTGAGTTTTTAAGAAATGTCACATATTTTTTACGGGATACTACAGATGCCTGTGGTTGCAGAGCTGGTGGCCGATTGTATCCCAGAATTGTTCTCTCAGGATCAGATCAGTCGAATTTTTTAGCCAAGCCATCAAAGTGTGTCTTAGGATATGGGAAAAAATACCAACACTGCAGACTCTTTTATATACACTACTGGGAGAAATGAAGACAAGAACCGTTATTTCCAGGGACAGGTTGTTTTCATTATAGATATATTACATAATGGTCAGACAGAGATTTGGAAAACTGCAAACTTTTAGCAGGGGAATATGGACTTAAGCCATAAAGTAGGAAAAGTGAAGACAAAAACCATTACTTGTAGGGATAAACCGTTATTGTTACAAATATATGACGTAATGGTCAGACAGAGATTTAGCAAACTGTAAATGATTACCACAGAAGTACAGACTTTGACCATAAACTGTTGGTTATGAAGCACAGTTTGAAACCAAAGAAGTCGTACGAGATGAATTTCTCAATAATTGCAGTAGACCATTTTAATGAAAATTTATGATACTTTAAATTTTGACAGTACTTGGTTGTAACAGCCATGTAACTACCTACTGTGCGAATTATGGATGTATGGAAAACAGATGTAAGTCTTAATTCTGTAAATAGTTGAAGTTTAATTTTAAATCTTGTACATAATTTGACTGTTCTTAACTGAGGATCATTTAAATGAATAATTTACTTTAATTTTTGACAATACTTGGTTGTAATAGCCAAGTAACTAGCTACTGTGTGAATGATGGATTTAATGAAAGCAGATGTATGTATTAAACCTGTAAATATTAGATGTTTAATTTTAATTCATGTAGATAATTGTACTCTTTATTGACTGAGGATCATTAAAATTAATGAAACTCAAGTTTTTCTAATTTCATTTTTGTTATGTGTTTATCTATCGTGTTCCACATCCAGGAGGATCCCCTCTTTTGTGGGTCTATGGAATGAATAATTACTCTAACTTAATCTAATCTAAGTAGGATACTAATGAGATGCGAATTAGATAAACTGAAAGAGCTGGAGATTGTTGAGAGTTTTAAAAACAGTATTTGACAAAGATTAACTACAACAGTATGCAACAGAAGATGAATGGATAGCTTTGAGACGTGGAATAGTGAAGGCAGCAGATGATAAAATTGGAAAAAAACATGCCCCAACAGAAATCCGTCAATGGCACTGAAGTTACTGTATTTAGTTGGCGGAAGGAGAAAACGAGGAAATGCAGCAAAGTAATCAGACAAAGAGGAATACAGACGTGTAAAATTTGAGACAGACAAGAAGTGCAAAAATGCAAACATGAAATGGTTAGAATAGAAATGGATGACAATGGGCAAGATAAATGACACCTATGTCTGGATGAGAAAAATACAGAAGAAACGTGCATAACTAGCGAACGATAGATGTGACCTATAGGAAAATTGGGGAAAAGTGAAGCAGCTATGTGGATATCAAGAGCTCAGATAGCAGGCCACACTAAGCAAAGAAGGAAAAGTTGAAAGGTAGAAAGAATATGTACAGAGTCTGTATAAGGGAAAATTGTACATGTCAGTATTGTAGTAAAAGAGGAGAAAGTTCGCGAAGATTAGACGCGAGGGAGGCTACTGCGAGGAGAATATGACAGAGTTTCAAGTGGAAAGAAGACCCTGGAACTGATGACGTTGTCTCAAAATTACTGATGTCCTTGAGAGACCCAACTGTGTCAAAAGCATTGCACCTCGTATGCAGGAGGTACGAAACAGGTGAAATGTCCTTAGACGTCAAGAAGGGTGTCATAAATGCAGTTTTAAAGAAATGTGTAAACATTACCGAACCATCGGCTGAATAAGTCATAGTTGAAAAATGTTGACGTATATTTTTTCCGGAAGAATCGAAAAACAGGTACAAGCCGAATTTACGGAAGAACAGTGTGGAATTCGAAGAATGAAGCCACTCGCGGAGCAATACTGATTCTACTACCTCTCCTAGAAGGTAAGACGAAGGAAATTAAACCAGCGTTCTTGGATTTAAAAATTTTAGAGCTAGCTTCTCACAGTGTTGACTGGACGACACTCGTGGAAGTTTGAAGGTAGCAAGGATAAAATAGAGGACGTGAAACATTACTTAAAACTTGTATAAAATCGAGACTGCAATCATAAGAGCCGAAGGAATGAAAGGAAAGCCGTACTTGAGAATGGAGCGATAAAAGTTCTGGCCTGTCACCGATGTTGCTCGATCTACACACTGAGCAACCTGTGAAAGAAAAAAAGGAGAAATTTGGAAGGTTAATTGAAGTCCAGGCAGGAGACGAAAGAATTTCGCGGTTTTTTTATCACACTGTAATGCTGTCTGGGACGGCAAAGGACTTTAAAGATCAGTTGAACCGAATGGATAGTATCCTGAAAACAAATTATAAGACGAAAATCAATAAAAGTAAAGTAAGTGTATTCTAATGGAGTCGAAATAGATCATATGATACTGAATGCGGTAACTGTTAATTTTGCTGCTTGGGCAGGGAAATAACTGATGACGGTCAAAGCAGAAATGCAGACTGGAAAAAGCAAGAAAAGAATTTCTGTAAAAGGTATATTTGTCCACATCTAACGTAAATCCAAGCGTTATGAAGTCCTTTCTGAAGGACCTTAATGGATCGTGTACGATAAGCAGTGCAGAGAAGAATAAAGTACAAGGTTTTGAAAGGTGGCGGCGAGAAAAAATGCAGAAGGTTAAATGGATAGATCTAAATACAGATGAGGAGGTACGGAATCGAATTTGGAAAAAACGTTCAAGGCACAACTTGAATAAAAGAAGGGCTCGGTTGATGCGACGTCGTGAGGTAAAGAGCACGTTTCAATTTACCGGTGAGAAGTGCGTGCGGTAAAGGTTGTATTGGGAGACCGTGGTTCGATTACAAAGACCGTGATAAAATGGACGTAGGTTGCAGTGGGTATTCTGAGATGAAGTGACCTGCACAGGGGAGACTTGAATGGAGAGCTGCAACAGAGTTGTCTTCGGACTAAGACTACATCAACAGTAACGACATCAGCGAACTTCATGAGACGCTTTCGGGTTTCCTTGTAGATGCCATATTTGGGACACCACGGCTTTTCGTAAAAGGAGCACACCAATCACTACATAGCGAACCCTTCACCAGAAAATTATCAATATGACAATAGTCAAAATGTTGCGACAGTAACATTTGACAAAAGTCTTTCTCCTGAAGATAAGCTGCTGATTCCACAAAAAATTACATAATTCTAGTTTTGATCGTGCGGACCTTCTGCAATAGTAAAATATAGTCTTTTGTTGGGGTTAAAGTAATAGCAGCTTCACTTCTGTCAGTACCTAATCCTCACATTCCAAACATCACAGATGCTCTACAGCATGCCATGATGGACTACCTCTTCCCGAAAAGAGGATGTTAGGAACAAATGGCTTAGCCACAGCATAGATGATCACTTCCAGAATAACTCTTTTTACTGTGCAGTGGATGTGCGCTATTTTAAAACTTCCTGGTGCGTTGAAACACCTCATGACCCGCCCTCGCAGTGTATGACTATCATACCTGGGATGCCATATAACTTGGTTTTAACGACTGCAACTTAAGATCTACGGGCTATGTTTTATTATTATTTATGTTAACTATTCTAGACTGACATTCTATGGATCACGATAATGTGTACGAACGGAACTGCCCGTAGTTGTTTTGTTCGTTTTTGTTACTCAGATTATACGGGACAATACGATAGTCTTTAAATATGAAGTTTATAGTTCATTTTGAAGCGCTAACAAGCAGTTAACTCCACCTGATCGGTCAGAGAGTTACGAGAAATCTCTGACGAGAAGTTAAGCAACGGGAGCGCAGTTTGTATCTGACTAATGAGGCAATTACCTGAGTCCGTTGAGGTGGCGCTAATGAGCACTATTCCAATGGCTCTCGACCTGAAGGCTTTCAGCTCGAGTCCTGGCCGTCGAGGAATCTCTTTCGCCCAAACTTGTTGTTGTAGTGATAATGACGGTATACAGTTCTACATTATCGGGCACTACTAGCAAAATTAGCTGTAGTTGGGTTGTGACGTAGGTTGAAACGAAGCTGTCCGTCAGTAGCGGATGTTTAACTCCGCGGGCCCATGCTGCATTCGAGAGTATTGCGTGACAGCATATTTCTTCTCACCCTATCCTTTTATTGCTTATTACCGTAAGTCAAAACATCACACTCATAATACTGCAATGAACAATCACATAAGTCACCCGTTCGAGTTCTAGGACTGTAAACTGTAAACCACACTAAGAGGAGGAGAGGGTCTCCTGTCTGAAACGCACTAGACTCTTTCCCCCCGCCCCTCCTCCCCAGCCCCGCCCACACACACACATATACACACTAGGACCTCGTCAAACATGTGGGCAAGAATATTGTTCGGGATACTCTGTAATGAGTTTGCAGTTGACTTTCACTTTGAGTGAGGGGGTTCACTAGAGACTCAAAGGCAACAGCTAGAAAAATAAAAGCGTATGACCAGTTCCTAACAGTTGCAGGAACAGTACGGATAGGATAAGAATTGTGACAGAACTGAAAGAGAGAGAGAGAGGGAGAGAGAGAGTTGGGGGTTGCGGCATTCGCCTTATAAATTGAAGAGACAATACGATAATATAACTATATGTGGCTGAGTGTTACTACATTCCAGCCACCCTCGAAACATTAATTCTTCTCTTTTTAGTTACTTTATAATCCTATCCTTGGATGTCGAAGTAATATTTGACCTTCAGACGGTCGCCATTGACGTACAGAACACCACATACAGCTGCGTTAATTAAATAAATAAGCAACAATAAAAGCTGTACTAGATTAGTTTAAATTAGATACGTCGTATTACTGTTCATAACAATGTCCAACAACGCGAAAGTAACAACGAAACAGTGTTATTTAAGCAAAGATGAATACTCAGGAATCTCTCTCTACGGCCGGCCGGAGTGGCCGTGCGGTTCTAGGCGCTACAGTCTGGAGCCGAGCGACCGCTACCATCGCAGGTTCGAGTCCTGCCTCGGGCATGGATGTGTGTGATGTTCTTAGGTTAGTTAGGTTTAATTAAGTCAAAGTTCTAGGTGACTGATGACGTCAGAAGTTAAGTCACATAGTGCTCAGAGCCATTTGAACCATCTCCCTCTAGAATTGATAGTCTCAGATATCACCAAAAAGTTAAATCGCTGAACTGTTCATAAACTTTCATTATTAAGTGCCTCATAAATTTTCGTTAAATGACAAGGATATGCATCAAGTTAAAAATAAAGAAACGACGCACCGCGTAGGATTAATGCAAATTGTTTACAAATCATTATTCATACGGGTATCGACGGGAAATGCAAACCTCTAAACTTTGCGCGGCTGGAGTGTCCGAGCGGTTCTAGGGGCTTCAGTCTGGAAACGCGCGGGATCTACGATCGCCGGTTCGAATCCTGCCTCGGGCATGTATGTTTGTGCTGTCCTTAGGTTAGTTAGGTTTGAGTAGTTCTACGTCATAGGGGACTGATGACTTCAGATGTTAAGTCCCATAGTGCTCAGAGCCATTTGAACCATTTTTGTAAACTTTGGCAAAAAATGGTTCAAATGGCTCTGAGCACTATGGGACTTAACTTCTAAGGTCATCAGTCCCCTAGAACTTAGAACTACTTAAACCTAACTAACCTAAGGACATCACACACATCCATGCCCCAGGCAGGATTCGAACCTGCAACCGTAGCGGTCGCGCGGTTCCAGACTGAAGCACCTAGAACCGCTCGGTCACTTCGAAACTTTGGCAAAAGAGGGATGAACATGTGATGCTGCGGTGCAATTAAAGTGCGCAGCTGGCAACGATAGAAAACAGGGGACATATCGATACCAGGGTATAAAGTCTTCGTGAATATCATCCCACAATGGACAGTAACTCTGAACAACATATGTAGAAGTCAACATTTGAGAGAGGACCTATAGTTGGGCTCGAAGAAGCCGGTTGGAGTAATCGACGTATCGCTCGATATTTGGATAAAAGTTTCCAAACGATCTGATTCTCTTGCACAATGTGCAAAATTATTTATTCATAAAGTGATGTAAAGGGTGTAATTTGTAGAATTTCCACATCTTTAATAGGTCAGTAAGAAAGCACACACACGCACACACTTACACACACACACACACACACACACACACACACACAAACAAAAGCGCACTCGAGCATTTAAAATATGTACGTAAACTTTCGCTGAATTGTTTAAAATAATGTTGGGTTAAAATGTTGTGTTAACTGTATTTTAATTCTTCAAAATAATTTTTGTTTGAGTCAGATGCTGTACTGTCTTATCAGTAAGTCTCCAACTGGCATATGTAAATTTCAGTGGGATCTATCTAGCATTCGCTGTGGGACTTAAGCGTGAGTATAAAATATGCTTTCCATAAATGGTTAAACACCAACGTGAGTTACGCAATATAATCAATGAATTAGAAATACATAGTTTTCGGAGACGAATTTTACTTCAAATATTATTTTTAAAAACTTCTACATGTGAAATAAAATCAAGTGCAGCTTTGTGCTTTTGTTGAATGCCACCACCAAACGATACCAGTGTTCATAGTCGATTATGGATGGCGGTAGTGGCTCAAATTGTTTAAAAACTGGTGCATGATTTCGACAGTTGACGATTAGCTAGCATGTTTTCAGAGTCTTTTAGTGGTTTACATGTCTGTAGGCTGTGTGGCATGATCCCCAAACAAGTCAGAGCGTGTGTTTTTTTTATCAGGGTAATAAATATACTCCATCCTTAAATAACTTGTGGCGGTTGGGTGACTTAGGTTAGTGGAGGTAGCCCAAGTGACCGTTTTCCCGCCATTTTGTTAGGTTAGTAGAGGTATGCTGCATTGTCTAGTTGAAATTTGAACATCCCGCCGTTTTCTGGGGTGGGGGGAGGGGGGGTTGGGGGGGGTTAGTGGAGGTAGCCCAATTGACCTTCTCCCTGTCAAAACCCGCCATCTCGCGTCATCGCCACCATCTTGGATACATCTGGCAACAATGGAATGTGGGGTGACACCGGCCTAGCCCCCCTACTGTTGTGTTCAAGAATCCTGCTTTAATGCATCTGATTGTGAAATTACAGCTACCTGCACTGGAAAGTTAAAGTGACTGAAGTTGCTTTACCAGTGTTAAGAAGCTACTTGTAGAGATGTGTTTCATTGACAGCTGTAGCTACATTTTGTCTGATACCTATGGCCGCACAGCCAAGGCGTATGTTCGAAGAGTACTGTGTATAGAAAGTGAACAGGTGGAAATCTGAGTCTGTATACCTCTGAACTAGTCGCCGAGAGCAAGATTCATCTTTTATATCTGATACGGCTCTGGTCACTCTAATCCTTGTTCTGAAACGAAGCTTCTCTCTGCTGGCAAATCTTTAATTGCTTTGATGTGAGGTGCACAAGTAAATACGGTTATTGAGACAAAAAGAAGATTTCCACGCAGTCAGAGAAGGAAAACGTCAACCTTAATTAGAATTTTGAAACGACAGGCAGTAGCTATCAGCTGACGAATGAACTCACTCACATAATGAATGATGCATCTATAATCATCCTGCAGTTTCTAAATTACTAAGAACTCCCCCGTTCATTTATCTTTTCTGTGTCTCGTTTTCCAGCAATATATTGGTGTAGATGTATAATTGCAAGTTACATTGTAAGAGCATACCTTTCGCTTTTAGAGAGTCACAGATAAATTAAACATCCAGTGGGGATCGGCTGTATGTTCCTTCTCTGTATTCTTCAATAGATGGTATTAAGCTAATACAAAATACTTTACAGTTATCTCCTCACTCCTCACCTTGAGAAAGAAAACTAAAGAAACAGATTGTGACATGAATGAGACAGCGACAGAGGGGAGCCATTCCTTGTACATATATTAGACCCTTTTAGGTATTAATTTCAAGCACCTTACAATTTGAAGTTCCTAGAGGCTTTATGGTCGTTTGTGAAATTTAACTGAAAATTAAAATTAGGATATATTTGGATTCTAGGCCTCGTTTTTTAATTTAGCTGTCTGTTTTTAGGCAACAAGAGACATTCATTTATCTACATATTGAAATACGTGACTACTCTGCAATTCACACTTTAGTGCCCGGCAGAGGGTTCTTCCAACCCACTGCAAACTACTTCTCTACCGTTCCGCTCACTAACAACGCTTGGGAAAAATGAACACTTAAACCTTTCTCTATGAGCTCTGATTTCTTCTATGTTTTGACGATGATAATTTCTTCGTATGTAGACTGGCGACAATGAACTATTTTTCACATTCAGAGGACAAAGACTGCGACTGAAACTTCTGGGAAAGGCCTCGCCGCAAAGAGAAGCACCTTCGTACACTCACCCCTATTTTGCGATGATGCAAAACGAGCTGCCATATCTGATGCGGATCCCTTACGGCACAGGAATACTCTAGCATAGCACGAATAAGTAGACCTGTTGCATCTAATGTTTTTCCAATAAAACGCAGTATTTGGTTTGCCTTCCCCATAATATTATCTATATGATCGTTCGAATTTCATATGTTCGTAATTATAATTCCTAGGTATTTAGTCGAATTGACAGCCTTTAAATTTATGCGTTTCATCGTGTAACCGAAACTTGACGGATTTCTTTGTGTACTCATGTGGATGACCTCACACCTTTCCTTACTGAGAGACGATTGTCTGTTTCCGCACCATACAGATATCGTGTCTGAGTCATTTTACTATTGGTTTTGATGTTCTGGTGACTTTTCTATACTGTAAAAGACAGAGCTACAATCAGTTTAAGAAGACTGCTCAGATAGTCTCATAAATAATCTATGTGGATTAGGAACAACAGAGGGCCGGATATCACTTCTATTTTACTCGATGGTTTTCCGTCGATTACTACCTTCTGTGATCTTTGTGGCCAAATATCAAAAATTCTGTCGTACAACAGAAGAGATACCCCATACACAAGCAATTTCTTTTGTAAGGAATGGTGTCTAAAGCCTTCTGTAAATATAAATGTAAAAAACCGATTTGTGGTCCCCTGCCTTACTTCGTGCGAATATAAACGTGTTGTGTTTTACAGGATCGATATTTTATGAATCCATGCTGACTGTGTGTCAACAGACAGTAGCATTCGAGGTAATTCATAACGTTCGTACACAGTATATGATCCAAAATCATACTGCAAATCAACGTCAGTGATACGGGTCTATAATATAGCGGATTTATCCTATTTATTTATTGAGGATTGGTGTAATCTGTGCTACTTTTCAGTCTTTTGGTAGGTATCTTTCGTCTACTGAATGGTTGTAATGATTGTTAAAGTATGGGGCCATCGTATCAGCGTCCTCTTTAAGGAACCTAAGTGGTATGCCATCTGGACAGGATGACTTGCCTTTATTGCTTCAAGCTGCTTCGTTACACCGAAGATGTCTGCTTCTAAGTTACTCATGTTGGCAGTTCTTTTCTATTAGAATTCTTGAATAGTTAATTCGTCTTCTTTGGTGTAGGAATTTCGGGAAACTGTGTAATAACAATGCTTTTGTCGTGCTGTCCTCGGGAATATTAGCGTTGGTAAAGCGGATTGAAGGTACTGATTGTGTCTTGCAGTGGTGTATTTTCATTCTTTTTTTTCCATTTTCCAACTCCTTCTCTTAACCAGAAATTAGATAGGTGCATGACTTTTCTGCAGCACAGTGGATAGATTTTCTGATGAATAGGAGGCTGAAATTCACGACGCGTATTGTTCCACTGAACGGAGTGGAAGAGCGACACACCGACGCTATACTAAGCTAATCCCGCGGCTACGGCAACAAACTGAGCTTTTACGTCTGAATATAGACGACTGAGAAACCTAATCAGTCTGCATTAACAAGAAAGATACTGGTCGAGCTAGGTATGCCAGATCACACTGTATAGAAGAGAATGTCTAGGGTGCGCAAGGCGCTAACGTAAGTGGGAACTTTGCACGAGTTCTGAACACAATCCAAACAACTGTTTGCGGAATATTATATGAAAATTAGTTTCACCCACAAAAAGTGTACTCATTCCTGCCAGAAGACTTCCCGAATCGAGTTTGTTAGCTGGTTCCAACTGCAATATCCAAAAAATCACAATTTCCTGCTTTCGTCTTGTTTGCAGACGAAGAAGAGAGCACTTGCTTAACAGCCACGTATGAGATGACGAAATCTCACAACTATCACTATATATTCGCTGTATATAAATAGGACGATATGGCCAACGATTATGTGAGTGGACGTTGATATTTCCCGATAAACTAAATGTTGTCCTGTATAAAACGATCTTTCAATATAGCCTCCATAAGTCCGCAGAGGACGTGCTGCTGAGGTTTAGTGAGCTAATGCGCTTTCAACAATGGAATGGTTGCTGTGGTCCTGTTGCATGGGATTTTGAAGCCTTTAAGACAGAATACTGTGTGTCGTTTTAAACAAAACTGTGAGCGTGCTGATCGGCCATACAAACGAAACCCGTAATGGACTAGTTTTCGGCAATTGTTACGTAATGCGTTGTACTTGAACACTCTGATAGAAGTACGTGTTTCATTTGAAAGGCGTTCCAGTATTCTGTGTTTTGCGTTTTTCGTATTTGTAATTGCGTATTACAGGCTTTCTCGTGATTAGAAACGTATTTTTATAGATACAAAGATAAAAGAGAAAAAAAACGACGAATAAACTATCACTCTGTAACGACTGTGGGGACAGGTCACTTATTCCAAAATACTCCGAAAATATAGCTGCACAATATCTGATGTTGTGTCTGCAGAGCTTTGGCTGAATCTATAGAAGAGTTCTACTCAAAATATCTGTGTGAAAATGCTCTGCGTTGTAGGAATTGATCGTCCCGTCTCTCAGTGGGATAAATATCTCGACCCATGTAGTGATTACCTTCGAATGGAACGATTCCATGGTCACGTTTTGGAAGATGTCCAGTTTTCATTTGGTTACCCCTCATAGATGCAATTGCAGATCATGATCCTGAATCCAAAGGTAATTACAGTGGTTTCTCTCCACACGTTGATAGGAATTCGTTAAGAAACAGCAGCGAAAAAGAAATTATTAATGAGACAAGAAACATGATGGATTGGGCAAGAAGCGTCTATGAGGGATCCACACTTCGATGAATTGCAAAAAAATGTTCAGTAAGTGATAAATTAATCTGTGGGATAAACTATGCCACCAAAGTGCAACGTGATCGTCTTGGGGCAGTTTTCCTGGACACAAACAAATATCTGGGAGAAATCTGGCTATAAAAGATGGCATTTAACTAGATTGGTTTCCACAGAATTATCAATAAAGGAAATAAATTCCCTGCATGAGTCTCCGATAATTGTAAATACTTTGTAAATAAAATTGTTTACATCTGTTGCAAATGCACTTCTCGGGTTTGTATTAGTACACAATACGATCCGGTGGCAAACCTGAGAAGTCCATTTGCAACAGATCAGTCGGGAAAGCATGAAATGTCACGTTTGTTTATATCTCTTGATATTATATCTTTGTTTATAACTTCGTTGCAGCTATTGCCGTCATCAGATCAAAACTTAGAAGCTATAAAACAAGTTTTAGTGTCAGTCTCAGTAAAACCGATGCCCAATCGATGAGATGCTATTGACACCGAAAATTAATTCATAACTTCTAACTTTTAATCAAATGATGATAGTAACGGAAAGGGAGTTACAAGTAAAGACATGTGTTGTGCTATCTAGACTGCTTTTTCATAAATTACTCATCAGTACGTCTACAGACTGATTGTTATCTGTAGTCTGGAGTAACAGTGTGAAGTAACTCAAACATTCAGCAGTAGAAAAAAATGTTCACATTATAACAACAAGTAATTAGGATTATTTTAAGAACAAAGATTCTTGAAATACTCAGAAACTGCTTTCAAAATCAACACATCTAAATCTTTGTACACGGTTAAAAAATATGCATCACCAAAGATGGTTCAGAATGCATTAAAAATACAAAAAGCGGAGAGTCTAGATCATAACAAACATTTACTGATTTTGGTAACATAACCATCTCCAACCACAAAAGATTTAGTGGTCTGTAGAATGTCATATTCCACTAGAACGAGTTACAAAAATAAATAAATGTTACCTGCGATCAAGATGACGCTTTTTGTTATACTGCTTAAGAAATTCGTTGATGTGCTTATAGAACTTCAAAAATTACTTGATTTAAAATGCATACCTCATCGACTGACAGTCTTTGAAGAGTGACCTCGCTACCCAAATATCAAGTTTCTAAAAATTCTGCTTAAAATCTGTATGTCGCTAACATTCCAAGGAATTTCAACGATTATTTGGTGGAAAAGGAATTCTACAGTTTTAAAGAGTAATTATAAAATTTAACACGTGTATATTCACCATTCCCGCAGATGATGAATAGATTAAAGACATCTATGATAGATAAAAGAAATTATTTAGATAGTCAAATCCGAAAATTTATAATCAAGGATTGTAATTCGAAAATAAGGAAAGGAGGATATGGACTGTGGAAAAGGAATGAAAGACGAATCTTGCACAGAGCATAATTTCATCAGCGCTGAAATCTGCCTTGAGAATTATGAAAGAAGGTTGTATACGTGGAAGAGATTCTTACCAGATACGACTGACGGAGTACATCTAAAAAGTTCAAAGAAAGGCTGCACGTTTTGTATTATCGCGAAATATGGGAGACAGTGTCACTGAAATGACACAGGATTTGGGACATCATCAAAAGAAAGGCGTTGTTCGTTGCGACGGAATCTTCTCACGAAATTCCAATCACCAACTTTCTCCTCCGAATGCAAAAATATTTTGTTGACACCGACCTACATAGGGAGTAACGATCACCACGATAAAATAAGGGAAATCAGGGCTCGTACAGAAAGATATAGGTGTTCGTTCTTTACACGCGCTATACGAGATTGGAATAATAGAGAATTGTGAAGGGTTTTTCGGTGAACCCTCTGCCAGGCACTTAAATGTGATTTGCAGAGTATCGATGTAGATGTAGATGTAGATGAAGATAGAGATTTGTGAACCTGTTTTTAAATTGCAAGACATATCCAGGGGCAAACGAGGACTCTGACCACAGTTAATTGGTTACAAATTGTAGGCAGAAAGTATAAACTGTTATAAGGCCGGAAATTAAGGATATCGGATCTAGACAAGATGAAATAATCATAGGTTGCTGAGTTTCAGAGAGCAACGATTGACTACAACAGGGGAAAGGAATACAACATGAGATGAATGGGTAACTTTGAGAGGTGAAATAACGAAAGCAACAGAGGAAGAAATAAGTAAAACGACAAGGCCTAATAAAAACAATTGGATAGTACTGATGATACTGAATGTAACTGATGAAACGCGAAAATATGAAGATGAACCGAGTGAAGTAGGCAGAAGGGAATACAAACGTTTAAAAAGTGAGACTAACAGGAAGTGCAAGATGGCTAGGCAAGCGTGGCTAGAGGACAGATGTAATCATAGAGAAGCACATATTACTAGAGGAAAGATAGATACCGCCTTTAGGAAGATTAAAGAGGCGTCTGCAGAAAAGAGAAGCAGCTGTATGAATATCAAGAGCACAGATGGAAAATTAGTAATAACCGAAGAAGGGAAAGCTGAAAGGTGGAAGGAGCGTGTAAAGGCTCTATACAAGAGAGATGAACTTCAAGGCAATATCAAAGAAAGGGAAGAGGACGTAAACGAAGATGAGATGGGAGTTATGATACAGCGAGAAGAATTTGGCCTAGAATTGAAAGGCTTAAACAGACAACATTCCATCAGAATATCTGATATCCTTGACGGAGCCAGCCCATCTGGTGACCAAGATGTACGAGACGAGCACAATGCCTCCAGACTTCAAGAAGAGCGTAGTAATTAAAATTACTAAGAAAACAGGTGTGAATATTACCGAATTATAAGTTAAATAAGTCATTGTTATAAAATACTAAAACGAATTATTTACGGAAGAATAGAAAAAAATGACAGAAGCTGACCTCGGGGAAGATCAGTTTGGGTTCCGGAAAAATGTAGAAACCCGAGAGGCAATACTAGCGCTGTGACTTCTCTTACAAGACAGGTTAAGGGGAGGCATCTGTAGAATTAGAGAAAACTTTCGACGTTGCTGATTGGAACAAACTCTTTGAAATTCTGAAGGTAGCACAGGGATCGAAAGCCATTTACAACATACAAAAACAAGATGGCATTTATGAATCGAGGGTCATGAAAGGGAAACAGTGATTGAGAAAGCTTCTATTCTCTTCTTGTGTACTCCCAAACTGTTTAACGTCTACATTTCACATCCATACATGGCTACACTCCACGCATATACCTTCAGAGAAGATTTCCTAACTCTTAAATCTATATTCGATGTTAAATAGTGAGACAGGCTTGTATCCTATCGACAATGTTAATCTATACACTGAGAAAGCAGTAATGAAAACAAAAGAATCATTTGGAGAAGTAATTAAAGTTCAAATGAACAACAAAAGCAAAGCAAATATAATCGAATATAGTGTAATTAAATCAAGTTGTGCTGATGGAATTAGATCAGGAAAAGAGAGATTAAAAATAGTAGACAGTTTTTGGAATCTGAACAGCAAAACAACTGATAATAGCCGAAGTAAAGAGCGTATGAAATGTGCAGTGGCAATGACAAGAAAAGCGTTTCTAAAGAAGAGAAATTTTTTAACATCGAATATAGATTTAAGTGTTATGGAGTGTTCTCTGAAGGTATCTGCGTGGAGTATAGCCATGTATGGATGTGAAATTAGACGATAAACAGTTTGGGAGTATACAAAAAGAGAATAGAAGCTTTTGATATGCGGTACTACAGAAGATTGATGATGATTGGGTGGGTGAATAGCGGATCTAATGAGGAGATACTCAGCAAAACTGGGGAAAAATGGAAAAAAAAGGTAACTTCTGGCACAGCTTGACTGACCAAAGGGATCGGTTGATAGAACACATTCTGAGACATCAAAGGATCACGAATTCAATACGGGCGGGAAGCAAATGGGTGCGGGGGGGGGGGGTAGGGGTTAAGTGGGGGGAGGGGGGAGGCGTAAAATCGTAGAGGGAGACAAAGAGATGAATATAGTAGATAGATTGGGAAGAGCGCAGGTTACAGTAGTCATTCGGAGATGAAGAGTCTTGTACAGGGTAGAGTAGCTTGGAGAGGTGCATCAAACCTGTCCTGAGACTGAAGACCACCACAACAGCAACAAAATTCATCTTTCACAATCAGTGATTTCAAACAGAGTAACCACAATGTTTAATCGCTTAGGAAGTGAGTATCTTTGAATGTTCTCTGTTTTTGACTTACTGTGAACAGTGTAATCCCCTTTAAAAAAATCAGTTTAGTTTTTCAGCATAGCTCCCCTGCCAAAGATGTAGAGAGTTATGTCCGACCTTCTACTTTGTTGTGTCGTTTGCGTTTATCTGGTTTATTTGAGTGAACAGTGGAAACACAGTAAAATTCTTATGTCTGTTTCCATACCTAAGTGAGAACCTGGTGGTTTTTTGAAGGCCGTCTCCTAGCGATAGACCTGACAGACGTAGCATGGAGTGGAATCAGTATATTACAGCTGGCATCGGACTTTTGATATCACTAAGTTACGTCAGAGACATTGTAATACTTTTGTCCATTCCCGATTCGTTTTTAGTATGTTTTTCAAGCAGGTATAGATTTCTACGTGAGAGTAGTGTGGCTTCTGACATCATAATATATGTGGAGCACCGCACAAAACACAATGTGTTACTATCCTCTAGAGGTTAAAGCCTGCGATAAAGAGATACTGCTTCCTTAGTAAAAATGAAAGCTCTGCTTTACTAGGTATGGTCCAGTTGGGAGCAGCATGCAGCAGCCTTCGTCTGATCTGAACTGCATTATCCAGTGCGAACCACGGTGCTTCGCGGCATTTTTCCCAGTAACAGTTACTGCCAGTGGAGAAAGAAGTGATAGGTGGCAGATAAAAATCCTGCTACTGACTTGAGTTCGAACACCGGGCCTTTGGATTTTTAAGCTTGCTTTTTGTCACTGAGCTGCTTCTTTTTCGCCTCGTTCAACCCCTTTGTCAGCATCTTTCCTTTGCCATAAAGGACAAATTGTAGAATCATCCACTATTGCAACGAAATAAATGAATAAATGATAATTAATGGAAACCATCAGCTGCCGACAGGTGTTGTTGATATAGCTCGATGGGGAAAGCTGAAAATGTGTTCCTCGAACGGGACTCGAACCCGGGATCTCCTGCTTACATGGCGAATGAGCACAGGTTGCCCGAACTCTTACGGGAATCGTCACCTTAGTGTACGCGAGTAATTAGTGGATGGGCAAATATCTATTAGGTAAATTACGTATGTAGTTTGTGGACAGTTGGGAATGTGGGTCTCACGGGATGCGTGCAAGGGATTAGTTCCTGCAGTCGCGCTATTCGTTTGTGTCCTCGGTGGCTCAGATGGATGCCGGCGCGGTAGCTCAGTGTGTTCGGTCAGAGAGCTGGTTGGCCTCTGTAATAAAAAAAACTGAGTGGAAGGATCACCAAACGAACTAGAACGGATGTCATGTGACGTCCGCAACTAAAAAAAAAAGGATAGAGCGTCTGCCATGTAAGCAGGAGATCCCGGGTTCGAGTCCCGGTCGGGGCACACATTTTCAGCTCTCCCCACCGAGGTATATCAACAACACCTGTCGGCAGCTGATGGTTTCCATTAATTATCATTTATTCTTAAGAAGCTGCACGGTCATCAATGGTACCTGTTCATTCGAGAAGAGTTACTATCTTCATATATATTTAGAAATACATGAAAATATGAATTCCTTTAGTGATGACGGAAATGAAGGAATGAGTAAAATATACGAAGGACTTTGAAGGAACAATCCTTCTGATTTACTCACAGATAAAATAAACAACTTAGGAAAGCTAACCTCATCGTTGTCTTCGTCAGTTTCGCTAACATCGTATTTCAAGAATTTTCCAAGGTTTCCTGTTATGTCGGCGTCGTCTCGCAAGCTCTTAGTTTCTAAACTAAGTGTATTCTTATTTGTTATCTTATGTGGCTGTGGTGGCAAGCGCTGCCGAAGGCTCTGCTCCTTGTCATACCACAATGTCCTCATTAAGACGTGCATTGAGGTAACAAAAGTCATGGGATATCTCCTGACATCGTGTCTGATTTCCTTTACCCGGCGTAGTGCAGCAAGTTTAGATGACATAGACTCTACAAGTCGTTGGAAGTAAGCAGAAGTATTGAGCCATTATGCCTCTATAGCCGTCCATAATCGCGAAGATGTGTCCGGTGCAGGATTTTGTGCACAAACTGACCTTTCGATTATGTCTCATAGCCGGCTGGAGTGGCCGGGCGGTTCTAGGCGCTACAGTCTGGATGTGTGTGATGTCCTTAGGTTAGTTAGGTTTAAGTAGTTCTAAGTTCTAGGGGACTGATGACCACAGCAGTTAAGTCCCATAGTGCTCAGAACCATATATGTCTCGATCTAGGTGGCCAGATCATTAGCTCAAATTATCCAGAATGTTCTTCGGACCAATCGCAAACAACTGGTGGCCAGGTTACATCGTGCATCATCATCCATAAGAATTCCATCGTTGTTTAGGAACATGACGTCCATGAATGGCTGCAAACGGTCTCCAAGAAGCCCAACATCTAAAGGCCCCAGTCTATTCCATGCGAACACACACCACACCACTTTGGAGCCGACACCAGCATGCACACTGCCGTGTTAACAGCTTGGGTCCATGTCTTAGTGACGTATGTGCAACACTCGAACCCTTCCATCAGCTCTGACCAATTTAAATCGGGACACATCTTACCAAGCCCGTCCTCTAGAGTCCATCCGATATGGTCGCGGAGAACAGGAGAGGCGCTATAGGCGATGTTGTGTTGTCGGCAAAGGGACTCGCATCGGACGTCTACTGCCATAGCATATTGAAGAAAATTTCGTTGCACTATTTTGTCTGATATGTTCGTCGTACGTCCCACATTGATGTAACGGTTATGTCGCAGGGTTTCAAGGCTGTTTGCACTGACACCTCTGCACGGTCAGCGCTACTCTCGGTCATGGTGAAAGACAACGCCTGAAACGTGGTATTCTCGGCATACTCTTGACCTGTGGATGGCGGAATATTGAAGTCCCTAATACTGAATTCCCTAACGCTTTCCGAAATGGAATGCCCCATGGTTCTAGCTCCAACTAACATTCCGCGTTAAGGGTGTATTTATTCCCGCCGTGCGGCCATAATCACGTCGGAAGCCTTTTCATATGAATCACATGATTACAAATGACAGCTCATCCAAAGCACTGCTCTTTTACGCCTCGGACGTGGCCGAGCGGCTCTAGGCGCTTCAGTGTGGAACTACGCGACCGCTATGGTCGCAGCTTCGAATCCTTCCTCGGGCATGGATGTGTGTGATGTCCTTAGGTTAGTTAGGTTTAAGTGGTTCTAAGTTCTAGGGGACTGATGACCTCAGATGTTAAGTCCCATAGTGCTCAGAGCCATATGAACCATTTGAGCCATTTTACACCTCGTGTAAGCGATACTACGGTCATCTTTATATGTCCATATCGCTATCCCATGACCTTTGGTCGTCTCAGTGTATATTTAAGTAACTATGAGAAAGGTTTTTGTAGTTGTCTCTAGTTTTCTTCTGTTGGGTCCAGCTGACGCTGGAAAGGTTGTAGATTCTCTTGTGCAGTTCCTCTCCTGAAAAACTAACCAGTCAGATTTACTTCATTTGTACTCCACATTAAGAGGAAATACTGTTGAATATTTCTATATGCAGCGTAAATATTTCGACATGCTGAAATATTCGATGGTGATACATTTCTAAACTGTCGTTGGTTTCCGACGGTGAAAGAAATTGTGGGACTGCTTATGCTGGTGTTGGTTCTTATTGAAGGATGGTCAGCTGCTTATCCTGCATTTTTAATTCTCGTTGCCATATTTCCGTGGGTCGAATTTATTGTTTTAGAATGTCTTCCACTGCTGCATCCATCTTGAAACACTGTTGTTACAATTATTGTGTTGCTCTACGGCTGTACCGTGTGGATGGCGAAGTAGGTCCCCGTCAAGGCAACAGGTATACAAGGTACTCAAAAACTGACCGGAAAGAAAAAAAGGAAACTGTCTTCGACAGCAAGTGTTTCTCTTGTCCTCGACTGTAGACGCACGTTATTCTGCGAGAGTTATTTCTTCAGCATCATTTCGTCCAAATGGCACCAGAAAGTAACGGCTGCTGCCGAACAGACGTCTATGGGAAACAGCGTTCGGTTCTAACAGCCACTGCCTACACGAACCTACTGCAGGCCGTCTTCCGCTGCGGTATTGTAGGATCTTAAAGGTCGGTAAACTGTTCTTCTTCTTCATCCGTCACGCATTAGGCTTTCCCTCAGCCTGTTGCAGCTAAACCTGATCGTTCAATCGTTTTGCAGGTCTTCCAATGCATCTTTTACCTTGCGGAGTATATCGCCAAACTGTAGTTGTAATCTTGATTTGTCCATTCGTAACAGATGGGATATCGATTTTTGTAGGTATTCGTCAACCTTACTGTTTATATCGAAAACATATAATTCCTTCCTGATATCTGTATTTCTTTTGTAGTCAAGCTGGTGTATCCTGCTATGTACCTGAGGAATTTCATTTCATTGGCTTGTAATCTTATTTCATCTTTCTTTTTCATTATCCAAGATATACTGTTCACCTAACCTTGGGTGAACAGTTATAAAAGCAAATATGCTGTTTGAACGAATGCTGTTAAGAATTTTGTCGATTGTTGCTGAATGAGAACGAACGAGACGGGAGCGTGGAGGAAGCAGGTAGAAAAGGTGGAGGGGATATGTAATTCACTATCCGTTCAAGACAGTATTTTTGATTCTCCGAAGTTTCGGTCGGTAAATATCAGCTGTGTAAGTAAAATAATTTTAGAACCAGCTTACCGTGGATAATTAATAATATTTTGTGAGTGGTTAGCTGTGCCTACTGTCAGCTATACTCTGTTCGTCTAAGTTAAATCATCGTGGAAAGAAACGTATGCTTTGGCATTGGTCATAAGCTGCATTGTTCAAGCATATGATGTAAGATCACTGGAATAAGTCATTGCTGGCATACTTTGGTATTCCAGAGTGAATGAAGTTCTGACTTACACTAAGGCATCGGAGGTCTGTTTCTTTGCTAATAAGTATGCTAAATAATTAAATTATGTACATTTTGTATCTAATCTCATTGGGCAATATTTTTCGCTATGCATCATTATTTAGCCTATTTACAAGACTATAAAATTCACTAAAGCTGTATAGAAAAAAATGCAGCAAATTGTGCAGGATTACTTTGGTACGACTCTGTGTAGTATACTAAAATTTTTTCAGAATACACACAGACATAGTAGACGCTCTACCAAGACTATTTTCATAATAATGTGCACACCGGAATAGCGTATTAGGAATGTCAGCTAAATCAATAGCTCACGCTAATCTAAGTCCGTAAATAGGTATCCGGAGTTCGAAAGGAGAACATGAACGCTGGAAATGACTATATCTGCTGGCTGCAGTCCTGCTCCGCTCCTTTATATAGCCCTGGCGGTCACTGGATCACGCCAAGTGATGTGACGTGTTGGTAGAGGGTGGGTGGGGGGGTTCGTGTTTGTCAGTTTCCGCGCCTCTGTCGGTGTAGGGTTTCGTTCGTTTCACCCGGCTCTTGGTGTAGGGTGACGGGGTGTTCTCAAAATGAGGTGTCATCTGTGAAACTCAACGCGAGCGTGAAACTCGATAGCAGTCGATCAATGAAGAAGTTTGGAGACGCTATATTGGATTTACGTATTGCGTTGTTTTGGAATTGTAGCTTGCATGACAATATTCTTTTTCGAAGCAATGGTGCATTACAGATTTACCAATAACACGTCACTTTTCTTACGATTTGTTGTATTAATTGTCGTGTAATAACACATTGGCGATATTAACTTTCAGGACGACGCAAAATTAAAGTCCAACATCGTGTGACTTTATGTTTTATGTACTAGGTTAGCCTCCCGGCATGTTCTTTTTTTCACCTTCGTGTTTGTAATTGATTCTAGGACATCGAGCGGGGTTGCGCAGTGGTTATCACACTGGGCTCACATGCGGGAAAACGAAGGTTCAAATCCGCTTCCGGCCATCTTGATTTAGGTTTTGTGTGATTTCCCTAAATCACTTCAGGAATGTCACTGCGTGGTAAGGATTTCCGGATGATGAGGAGGTGGGGCGTTTCCTGAACAACCGATACAACAAAGGTCTCACTCAGGTCAGCCATCGTTTGAAAGAACGTAACTATCCCTCCTGTATGGTCACACACAATGAGGTGACAAAAATCATGGGATAGCGACATGCACGTAAACAGATGGCGGTAGCATTGCGTACACAAGATCTAAAAGAGCACTGTTGGAGCTGTCATTTGTACTCAGGTGATTTATGTGAAAAGTTTTCCGACGTGGTTGTGGCCGCACGACGGGAATTAATAGACCTTCATTTATATCATGTGATGTTAATAGAACATCAGTATTGTAGGTGATGCAGTTATTGCTGATGAAGTAATACGTAGCTGAGAAATGCTGCCGAAGTGTCTAATTACGTCAGATCCAAAAAAGTGATACAAGTATTTGCAATTTGCTTAATATGTTCCAGAAAATAAAATGCAAGCTTCACAAATCAAAAATCAGCGTTTTACAACTTATCAATGAGTTACAACAGGATACAGTTAGCCCATAGCAAATTGGTGTGATTAAGAAATGAAATGATCACATATGCTCAATCGTAGGTAAAGCAGGCGTCGCACTCTTTTCAGTGGCGGGGCAACGGGAAAATTTAGTCAGTCTGAGAAAGGAAATTCTGCCGAAATATCTGACAGCCACACCAGACGGTATTAGCTGGTGACATTAAACGTGAACAAAGAAGGACACCACGAATAATCACAAGAATTTTGACTCGGAGGAGAACGTCACGAAGATGTCGAAAAAACGGACATACAAGTAAATATAGATGTAAGGAGTCTGTGAATGTTCTACTGCGTCTAGTGTATCACTCCTGTAGAAGCATGGAATACAAAATAAGACTAATTACGGTGCACGAAGAAACATATCAACAGCCAATTTTCCAACGATCCATTCGAAAATCAAATGAGAAGAAAATTGATTGTTTCCAGAATGAGATTTTCACTCTGCAGCGGAGTGTGCGCTGATATGAAACTTCCTGGCAGATTAAAACTGTGTGCCCGACCGAGACTCGAACTCGGGACCTTTGCCTTTCGCGCAAGGCAAAGGTCCCGAGTTCGAGTCTCGGTCGGGCACACAGTTTTAATTTGCCAGGAAGTTTCAAAATTGATTGTGCCGAATAACAGCATATAACGTTGCCATGCACTTTACAGTAGCCTGGAGAGTACGAAAGCAGATGCCGTCTGCTAAATTGATTCAAGTTGAGGAAGAGGTGCTCTGTTCAAAAGAAATTACAGGTAGGTGAACACGTGTACCAATGTCCAACATGTTAAATCTACTTTGATACTGGCGGTACCTGTGGTTTTATTGTATGACTTGAGATCTTCTCCTCCAAAGTAGTCAACAATTAAAATCATTCGCCATATATTGGTTTTGTTATGTATTACAGTGCCAGGTGAACCCTTAGAAGGAAATGATAAACGGTGTCCCATTGTTCTCTGGTGAGCTGCGCAAATGGCAGTTGTTATATGTGACATTGTATTCACGAAAGCACATCAAATGCGACATTTCAATGCGGCGCAAGTCATCAAGCAATCAGTTCGGTCGAAAGGGATGGACTTTCTGTCGTGTTGCTGCAACTGCCAATGCCTCTTCATGCCTCATCCGTAGGTTGTAGATACGCTACTGGGAGACAGGACAGTACACAAGTCGAATTGGAGAAGGTAACCGAAGAGCGATATCTCTCCAACTCGGTGTTGCCAGAGCTCTGCACTTCGATCTGAGAAGGGCCAGTGGAGCCGTTGTGTCCGATCAGACTATAATCAACAGGTAACGCGAAAGGACTTCGGAACTAAACGTCTTGGTCGACTACACCATTTGAAGCCGCTCGTATTCAGTTCTGCCGTTCCCATTATAATGGTCGCCTAGTCGTAGATATTGCTAATTACTATAATCGCACTATTTCACTCCCATTTACGGAGCTTGTTAGCGCTTGATGTTAGGTTGGCGCCATTAAAATGCATTGTGTTGTGGTAATCGCTGCTACTTGCTGGATCGCTGCTGTGTCTCGATGCTGATGCTGGCTCTAAATCTGGTTGTCTAGGGTTAAAAACATGAGGTCCAGTGTTTTTTATATGCTTTTGATGATAAAGAACGAGCGAAACCAACGAATATGTAAACTTCAAATATTTATTACTCTGGTGGCCATCTTAATTCCACTGTCCAACAAAGACCATGACACAACACAAAGTAGTACTTCCTTTACATGTTCTTTGCATTGTTTATCCACCTCAAACAATAACACACAAACACACTTTACCAAAGTGACATTCCGACTACCTCCCGACCCTTCTTGCTGCTTGTATTTATAACATTGTCAAAGAACTACTGAAAAGAGATATAGTTTATAAGTTACATGTACATCTGTTATCATAATTTGTGCAGAAAAGTTATTAATTTGCATCGAGTGACATAATTTAACATGTTATTAAAATGAGAGACAGATTTGTTGACTTGACAGAATAATTCTTTGTTACAAAAAGGCCGTTTTTTAGAAGTTTGTCAATTGACTTCTCTAATTTGCATAAATTAGTAAATAACATGAATTATAAAGAATTACATTGGTTTTCGTCTAAAATGGGATTGATTACATGAATACTGAGTAAAAACGCTCCTAGTGAACAAACAGGTTTCGCTGGGTGATTTTTATTTAAGGAGATCCAAAATATCTAAGTTGGCCACTATTTTTCGTACTTCATATTAATTATTTAAGATGGACTTAGTGTTTTTACGTGATGACATTTGCTGTATCAGTGATCAAGTGATATTAACTTTTGTGTGGGTCAGTTATTCAGTATAATTTAATGGGTTGACTGTTTATGGAGACATGTTATGCAATCATTGTTAACATACACAATAACTTTTCTATAATCATAAATACTCGTTAAACTGGTTGAATTTTGAGGGTATCGCATACTTCGGTACAGTAAAGCCTTTAATATGTTCCGTTACACCACGTCAACTAGCAGTTTCGCCACGGGCGAAATGTGTTATTCACGGACGGGTGCAAATATCCACTGACGCAAGGTGATGGTGGAGACCCACGGGGAGCGTTACCTGCCACTTTGATATAGTGGGGAGGCTTCAGTGTTGACAGCCATACCGATATTGTCTTTGTCCATGGCCGCCTTACCGCCAGACAGTACATCGAACAGAACGTATTGGACCATGTTGTGGCTGCTTGCATACGGTGTTGGCACTGAATTCCTTCTAATGCCAGGGCCCACGTGGCGTGCATCAGCAGGGATGTCTTGCGAGGCCTGGATATTGAAGTAATGAAATGATCGACGGTGGCTACCCTGCCTTAACCTATCGTGCATGTGTGGGGAATACTTGGCAGAAGTGTTCGTGGACGTCCTATAGCTCCACAGGCTCTCCTAGAACTCTCATGCGATTTCACTGGAAAATGGGAACTGTAGCCACACGGTCATCTCTTTAGAGTTATACAAAGCTTGCCACGTAGGTGTCAAGTACTGATAAACGCTCACAGAGGACATACACCTTATTGAAGCTCTCATTACAATGTAAAGTATCCTGGATGACAGGACGAGCGATTGTTTTCACCTGTCGGACATTTCAGTTCTTTTTATGTCAGCGATATAGGATGCAATGATGTTCTGTTGCGTACTTAATTTTCTAACATTCAGCGTGGTGTCTGTTGTTCTAAGTCGTGTCTCCCTACCACTTTCGCGCAACGACGCTCTGAGCGTATTTTTTAGGGAATTGACTAGTTTGAACCTGGGACCTGTTGCTGGTAAGGAGACGCCGGCTTTCCTATTTTTAGATAGCTGGTAAAATAACGTCGAAAAAGCAGTTAAGTTTATCATTGGAAATTATATTCTACTCACAAAACATTGTTTATAAATTGCAATATTGATAAAAGGAAATGTTTTAATACAGGATGATAAAAACCAACTGCGTTCAACAAAAATGTGAACGAATATTCCCTGAATGGGTTTCCAAGTTCTACAATGGATCGAAGCATGACCTATGACATATCACATCTATAATGTAGGTTTAAATTAAGTTTCACAAAAGAGAAAACCATCAAAATGGTCTACAGTGACCCGCAGTTACCTTTAGTTACTTATCTAACTTGTCGTAAATTACAGTGGCTGATGTGGCTTCTCAGTAATTATATAACAGAAAAATCATCAAGTTTCAGGTTTTAACTTACGTAGCAAATGTGAATACCATGAGCTTCAATTGACGATCGACACAAGTATTACTTAAAATGGGGATGTAACACATGAGACTTTTGCAGTTCTGAGTGAAGCCTTATGCGCTCAAAAATGCGGCATCGCGTGCGTTCATTACCTTGTCGGTGTTTAGGCAGCGTCAGGGCGGCGCAGCTCCTCACATCTCGCCGTCTCGGAAGCAACTCTCTCCTAACTTCTCCTTACTACAATTTACCGAAGTTGGTTTAAAAAAAGCTATCTGGCTGTGTTTTCATCTGACCAATCAGGGCCTCAATGTTAACCTTAAGCTCCGCCTACAAAAATTCTGTCTATCCAATGAGAAACGTTATACTTTTCGTGGTGGGGCAATGTTTTTAAAGTTTGCAACGTAACAGAGACGCGAAAAAGTCTCACGCTAAAACTTGCAGCTGGTGTGGCCTGTGGCCCTTTTAGTGTTATCGTAAGATCTATACTGTTCTTCTGGAGGGCTCTATCTTTTAACATGGGCTGTGGGGTGGTCCTGACGTAACAGAGACGCGAAAAAGTCTCACGCTAAAACTTGGGCTGGTGTGGCCATTTTAGTGTTATCGTAAGATCTATACTGTTCTTCTTGAGGTCTCTAGCTTTTAACATGGGCTGGGGGGTGGTCCTGGAGGTTAGCTGGCTACGTGGGTGTCCGTCCCTTATTGTAGGGCCTTCTAGCTTAGCACGGTTCTGCTCTCGGCTTCTGTTGTTTCTCACCTCGGAACTGCGTCTGTCTCACGGTGGGAAGGTATGACATGCATTTAGGCATTCTTGTGTTAGTCTGTGGTATTCCATTTGCTCACTCGTTACTCGTATTACTTTGGTTAGTTTAATGTCACGATTTATTCGGAGCTATGTGACATACTACTGGATTTGCTTAACATGTCAAGGTTTTCATGGAAGTTGTTGGATTTGCCTGACACCTTACATATCACCACCCTTCCAACTTAATTTTTGCACTGTAGTTATGCCATGATTGAATCGTTGTCTAAGCCAGTCAAAAATTATTACTTTATCTAAATTTTGTTGCCTACTGCTCAGCCACATTATTCTGGTTCTATACTAGTTTGTATTACTAATTTATATTTCTATATTCTTCCACATTATTTTCAAGAATATGTTTACATTGGCAAGAGAGGAATATATTTATATTATTATTATTACTATTAATTTTTAATTATTTTCTTTCTTTATTTAAGTGTGAAGTTTTTTTTAAGAAGTTTTTTATCGAAAGTGAGGAGTCTTTCACATCGATTTTCTTAGAAATATTTTTTTTATAAATGTAGTAATTAAGTAAAATCTATTCCTAACACATTTTCTAAATATCATGTACAAGTAAAATGTTTTTGTTTCTAGACACTCATTTCATTGTTACACTAACAAATAAGAATTATTTCCAAGAATTGCTTTGAAAAAGAAATATACATACACAAGTATTGAGATATTATCCGAACAAATGGTACAAATGTTAAAAAAAAGGGAAAACATCCAACAAGATAATTTTTTAGTCTTTGTTTTTATAAGGAGAAAATAAGTAAAATATAGTTATTCTTTTATTTTTATGAGGAGAAAATAAGTGGCATATAGTTTTAGTGTTTATTATGCCTTACTTTTGTTCTTTATATACTGTCCATTTCAGAACTAATGACTTATTTTTATCGACAGTCTATTGTTTACTTAAGTCCATAGTCAATGACTGTTATTTTGTAGTTCATTAACTGTCTGGTGTGCTTAACTTACTTAGTTTTTCACATGTTTCTTTTGCACAATTCCTACATCACATAATTTGATTTCACACATTCACACAATCCTATGAATCTTGTAAGTAGGCTGTTTATGTTTTCTTATTGGCAACGTTACGTAGCGCTCTGTATGAAAATCACTGGCTGTGCTGTGTGCAGTCTGTGGCTAGTTTGCATTGTTGTCTGCCATTGTAGTGTTGGGCAGCGGCAGCTGGATGTGAACAGCGCGTAGCGTTGCACAGTTGGAGGTGAGCCGCCAGCAGTGGTGGATGTGGGGAGAGAGATGGCGGAGTTTTGAAATTTGTAACACTGGATATCATGAACTACTATATATTATGACTGTTAAGGTAAATACATTGTTTGTTCTCTATTAACATCTTTCAATTGCTAACTATGCCTATCAGTAGTTAGTGCCTTCCGTAGTTTGAATCTGTTATTTAGCTGGCAGTAGTGGCGCTCGCTGTATTGCTGTAGCTTGAGTAACGAAGATTTTTGTGAGGTAAGCGATTTGTGAAACGTATAGGTTAACGTTAGCCAGGGCCATTCGTTTGTAGGGACTTTTGAAACTCACATAGCGTTGCACTAAAAATATTGTGTGTCAGTTTAAGCACAGTCATGTAAATTGTTCTAAGGGGACGTTTCATATGGCGACCCTGCATGACTATTGAATGATATTTTTATGCTTTGCTTTTCATAGTTGCTTATTTCAATTGATATCTAGTTTCCAGCTGTGTTGCAGCATTGGTTTTATAAAATAAAAAAAAATTCATTTGCTAATGTGAACACTTTCTGTCAACAGATCTATTAAATAATTATTTTATGATCCACATTCTTCGAAAAAGGAGCTCTTGGAATGGAAAGAACAATAAGAAGGGACTAATAACAGTAACTGCATATATAATTTTCTTTTCAAGTACTTGGTAATTTTTTGTACAATTAGTTTTTGTGGTGCACCACTTTAATTACATAGACATTAAGATGTGAATACACATTTCCCATGACTGCATTGTTGTGTTTAATGTAATGTTTTTTTCTGCTTGAGCTATGTCATATTTAGATATAAGTTATTTCTGCTACTGTTTGCCAGGCAAAGTGTTACTGAATTTGACTTCGTGTTACTCTGCTAAGCCAGTTTATTACTGATTTATTTTTCTTGTTTGCTGCTCATCGCTTTATATTAGTTGTAATATTGTTGCTTACTTTGCCAATTCGAATTTTTTGTCATTGCTGTTCGTGTTAATTGTTTTGTGCTGCTGCATTGCCTCGTCCCTTAGTTTAGCATCTGAGCTCAGTAGATTCAAGTTAGCTTAAGAAGGGGTAGACTATATAAGAGAATGAGTTGCGATGAATTTGAAGAAATGTGTGAACAGAATACAGAAAGCATGCTTGGATAGAATTTTTTGGCTGGAGCAAATGTCGAAATAAGAGGAACGATCTATGGAATGAAGTTTTGTGTTGGACTGCAGTACCAAATGTTACACTGAAAACGAACCCTGTCCTTTCCTTTTGTGTTATCCCACTATGTGTTTGTGTACCCTTGTGTATTTGTTTTCTTCCTGTCTCTGTGTAGTTTCATAGAATTTTTTCTGCTTCTAATACTAAACTACATTCACTATAATAATTCAGCAAGGGACTGGATAACAGCATTGCTGGTTCGAAGGACATTTCAAAAAATATTTTGTGAGTGCACAAGTGGTGGTTCATTGACTTGCTATATTCTCCGCAAGACTCTTCGATGGTGATTGTGCACCTGCACAGTCGCAACAGATGGCTGCTGGCCATCTCTACAAGGACTACAGTGGGTCTGCATTTTTGATGGCCCACCAGTACCATTATTTCTACAAGGACTACAGTAGGTCTGCACGTTTGATGGCCCACCAATACCATTATCTCTACAAGGACCATAGTGGGTCTGCATCTTTGATGGCCCACCAATATCGTAATCTCTACCAGGACTACAGTCGGTCTACTCTGTGATGACCTACGTACCAATATTCTTCAACACTTCGACTGACTCTGCTGTGGGTTTGCTCTGTTGTGGCCCATTACCTGTCTGCATGTCAAGAGTCAGCACTGTCTTTCCGTTGGAAGGACAACACTACTTCTTTGCATGGAACTCCACTACTTCTGTGTGCAATTTCTTTTACTAACGAGACTTCGTGAAAAAAACTGTAATTACTATTATGATGAATGATCAGGACTATCTTTATGGACTATGAGAAAATTTTAGCTTTTGACCAACATTGTATCAATAAGTGTGTGCATTTGATTTCTTTGTTATTGTAATTACGATTATGAAAAATGTTAACAAATATGTATTGCCCAGTGCCCAAAACAATTTGTTAAATTTTTTGTGGGGAGCATGGGGGCAATGTAAGTAACTGTTTATGTTTTCTTATTGGCAACGTTATGTAGCGCTCTGTATGAAAATCACTGGCTGTGCTGTGTGCAGTCTGTAGCTAGTTTGCATTGTTGTCTGCCATTGTAGTGTTGGGCAGCGGCAGCTGGATGTGAACAGCGCGTAGCGTTGCACAGTTGGAGGTGAGCCGCCAGCAGTGGTGGATGTGGGGAGAGAGATGGCGGAGTTTTGAAATTTGTTAGACTGGATGTCATGAACTGCTATATATATTATGACTACATTGTTTGTTCTCTACAAAAATCTTTCATTTGCTAACTATGCCTATCAGTAGTTAGTGCCTTCCATAGTTTGAATCTGTTATTTAGCTGGCAGTTGTGGCGCTCGCTGTATTGCTGTAGCTTGAGTAACGAAGATTTTTGTGAGGTAAGCGATTTGTGAAACGTATAGGTTAATGTTAGTCAGGGGCATTCGTTTGTAGAGATTTTTGAAAGTCAGATAGCGTTGCGCTAAAAATATTGTGTGTCAGTTTAAGCACAGTCATGTACAATTGTTCTAAGGGGACGTTTCAATGTTAAAGCATGAGGTGGCGACTGTTTTTGCATGAAGGTGATGGACTTGAGCGAGATGGATGTGGGCAAGTATTTGATGTACAACTTAGTTCGTCGTTCCTTGTTGGCTTTGCAAGTGTGTTGCTGTTGTGGATGTCCCATAATGGAATGGAGCTGTGAGCGCAGAATCTCGTGATTTAATGACTTTGTATGCGTGAAAGTCAATGTTATGTGTCGCTGAAAGCGGTCGTTTTTCGTTCTAATACTTCACAGACGACTAATTTACAATAGGATAGGGATTTGGGAAGGTATGTCGTCTATTCTTCACCCATCTTGTTTCTTGGTCTCAATCTTGCGAATCTTCAACTTCTGTTCTTCCTGCTTTTTCTCTGCTTCTTACTTGCTTCTTGGTTCTTCTCTGGGCAGGATATGGGAATATTTATTGATAACTAGTCGCTTTGAAGTTCTCCTCTTAGTAACAGTTTGATAAATTGTTTGGGCATGTCATTTTTACTTTGTGGAAGTTTTCTTCAGTTTTGTGCATCAGCGTGCTGTTTAATAGCAGTATTGTGACTTTTACACATATTTTTTTGCTAGTGGTGGCTTGCCCGAGTGGTCTTCTCGTCGGGCCATTTCTTGCTCGCTCCGCTGATTGGGGCTTCCCGGGGTTTACGAGCGGTGAAAGTCCGGGGTTTGCTTGTCTGTCCCGGCACCGGTCGCAGTCCTTTCCCTTCTCTCGATGCTTCTGACTTGTAGTCATCGTGTCTTGATAAATACGTCCTTTTCTTTCTTGATACTTCTCGCTTTGCAACTTGTGGGTCGTTGCATCTCATCCTCGCTAGAGTTTTTACAATGGTTCTTAGAAAAAGTTTTACTCATAATCATCTAACATATGTCTAGTACCTACATAGTTTTACGCCTTCTTAAAAAGCTTTACAAATTTCGGCGCCCTTTCCATGTTACAATTCTAAGATATATTGAGTCTTAACTTCTACAAGAATCCTCAAATTCGTTTTTTTCATTTTTTGTGTAGTGTCGTGGTGTACAGGATTTTAGTATTTCATGCTGTTAGAGTATCTACGATTTATCCCTTCACCTAAATCTATGGTACTATTGGTGTTATTTTTGTTTTTGTTTTTATTGAAACTACTTTCTTTTTACCACCTTCCTCTCTCTTCATTCTTCTTTCTCCTGACGATCTTATCTGCAACATAATCTTAAAATATTGTGCTGATTATTTATCAGTAATAAAATTAATCTTCAAACGTTTTGTTATGGCTCACATGGTACAGTCCTAAGGTTTTGCCTGTTTTTGGGTTCATTAGTTCCACAGAATTATCATCAGCAATTCGGCTAATTATGACAGGTCCTTTGTAAGCAGCGTAAAACTTATGTAGTTCGTGTTTCTGTTTGCTGGAGAGATGATGTGTTTTTACAAATACTTTCTGGCCTACTGAGAATGTTCTTTTAATTGCTGTTCTATCTCCTCTTTCTTTTCTTTTAATAGCTGCCTTTCTGATGTTGGAGAGTGCTGTTGCTATGACTTGTTTGTGCTGTCTACATGGTACAATAGGAAATCTAGCATTTTCTCTTGTTATGTTTGGGGGTGCAATATTTTTAAGTACAGTAACTGGAGGTAGTAGTGTAGTGCTATGTGGCATTTCATTTACTACTTCTTGAAAATCTTTAAGGTATATATCCCAAGTGTTGTGTCTTTTGGCTGCATATAATTGGCATAAAGTGCCTATGTCCTTCATAGATTGTTCTGCTGGATTTGCGCTAGGTTCGTACTTAGATATGTAGATGGGTTTTATTTTGAGTTGTTTTAACGTGTTCTGCCATTGCACTGATTTGTACTGTGGGCCATTATCCGAAATTATTTGTTCCACTCGACCTACTTGTCTGAGAAAATCTTGTCTAAATGCTTTACTTATAGTACGACCTGTTGCCTGTTTTAATGGTGTCAAGGTAACATATTTAGAAGTAAGTCCCAAAACGACAAACATGAAAATATATCAATTTTTCGTGCGTGAGAGGGGCCCCATCAAATCTGTTGTAGCTATTTGTTTTAATCTTTTAGGGATTATTGGAAACATAGGTGGTTTGGTTTGGAAAGTGATGTGTTTAGCCTTCATACATTTTTTGCATTTGACGAATACTGTTTTTCAATGCTGTCGTAATGTGGTTTTCGAAAGGTACTTGTTTCATATACTACATTGTAAACTGGTCTTCTGCTGCTTCCAAACCTATGTTATTGGATGCACCCTGTGGACATCGAGATAAAGCATCTGCTAATGCATGCGCTGGTCCTGGTATGTGTGTAATAGTGAAGTCAAATTCTTCTAGTATTAACATCCATCTGGCTAACCTCCCTTGAGTTAGTTTGGCGGATAAGAGAAATTCTAATGCTTTGTGGTCAGTGTATACTTTTGTTTTTCTTCCGAATAGGAAGTATCGAAAACGTTGGAAGCCCCATATAATGGCCAATGCTTCCAGCTCCGTGACTGAATAGTTTTTCTCGCTTTTTGTGAGTACCCGACTGGCAAATGCAATTGTTCTATATGATCTTAGCCCTGCCTGTTCGTATTCTTGGAATTAAACAACTCCTAAACCTGTTTTCGCGCTATCAGTGGCCATAAAAAATTTTTGTGTTACATCAGGATGTTGTTAGTGCGTTTTTCACTTTTAAAAATTCTTCATTGGCTTGTTGATCCCATACCCATGGTGTGTTTTTTTCCAGTCAATGCACATAGGCGTGGTGTTGCGAGAGAGTCGATCCAAATAAATTTTTTATAGAATCCGGTGAGACCTAGAAATCCTCTGAGAGTTTTCTTATTATATGGAGTACAGAATTCTTTGATTGCCGTTAGTTTTTCTGGGTCAGGCATTACCCCTTTCTCTGAAATTAAGTGTCCAAGAAATTTGACCTCTCGCTTTCCAAATTTGGATTTTGCTATATTTACTGTGACCCCATGCTCTTTCATGGTCTGTAAAAACTGATTTAATGTGTCATTGTGATGTTCCCAAGAGGGTTCTGCTATAATCACATCATCAACATAACAAGTAATTTTTTGTAAAATTTCAGGACTGAGTATAGTATTAAATCCTCTAATAAATGCTGCTGATGATATGTTTAAACCTAATGGCAATCGTTTAAACTGATAACATCTACCGAATACGATAAATGCTGTAAATTTTCTACATTCTGGGGCCAATTCTATTTGCCAGAAAGTACTCCGTAAATCAGTTGATGAAAATATCTTGGCACCGTGGAAGTTTTGTATCAATTCCTCTAATATCTTGGCACCGTGGAAGTTTTGTATCAATTCCTCTAATTTTTCTGGGCGATCTGTCTCAGTGATTATGATTGTGTTGATCTGTCTGGAATCAAGCATTAACCTGATGCTCCCATCTCGTTTTTGTACAATATGGAGCGGGCTGTTATATGTGGAGGTAGCTGGTTCAATAATATCGTCATCTAACATTTTAGATATCTCCTGGAATACTTTATTCCTGTAGCTTAGATGGATTGTATAGGGTGGCACTCTAAATGGTTTGTGCTGTTTTACTTCAAACTTGTACTGAAAGTGTTTAATACTGCCAGTCTTAGGTAAAAATACCTCTGCTTTATCTCGTAAAATACCCTCTAATTCTCTTTTACTGTGTTCCGAAATACCTTGAACTCCTTGCAATTTTTCATAGATTTCTTTATGGACTTCTAACATGAGCTGAGGCGATTCCCCCTTTTGTGCATACCATTCTAATTCTTCATCCTCTTTATCTCGCATCATTCTTAATTGTTTGTTTATAACTGATATTTCTTTTAATTTTAGCTTTTGCTCAAAGAGAAGTGTGACATTCCCGAATGTTACGCTACCTTTCCCCATATCTATTATCGCTCGTCTCTCATTTAAAAAATCTGCACCTATAATCAAATCTACAGTTAGTTTAGGTATAATCACGAAGTTGGCTTCAATCTTTTGACCTTGACACGAAAGAGTTAACCTTGTTTGTCTCGTAACTTCCGCAGCATTGTTTCTAATAGGACCTCCTACTTTAACCTTACCTGTTTTCAGAACTGGCAATTCCTCATTGGCATTACACTACATGAATAAATTTTCTGAGATCGCAGTCAGTTCACTTCCGCTACCAATTAAATATTGACTGCGATATGCTTTACCATGGCCTTCACAATTGGTTGAATTTGAAAGGGTTGGTTCTGTTCTTCTTGTTCTTGCATCAACGAATCCTCCACTGAATCATACACGAGTCTTTTCAGGAATTTCCCTTGTGAATTCGAACTTACTGTAGGATAAGCTTCGACTGCTACTTCTCTCTCTTTTATTTCCTCATCTCTATGTCTTCCTTCATTTACGCTTTCTTCAACATCCTCTACTTTTTCCTCATCCTCGTCTATCATCTCCTTCTTCGTCGCTACTTCCACCTAATCGCATGTAAATGCTCTAATTATCACTTCATAACTTCCTTCATTATATACGTTGGGTTGTTTGCCCACTAGTAACTTATTTTCAACTCCTGTCGACTGCGCATTATCCTCATGGAATTCGCTTTCCCTGGTTTCCATCTCAAATAGCTCTGCAATACTCATTACTTCGTCCTTTCCTCCTACATTCGTTGTGTATGCCTCTGGTAATTTATCTTCCTCGTCTGTATTCTCCCAATTAATTTCGTCCCAACACGATATTGTTATTTTCCCGTCTTCAGTTTCATCTGGTCCCTGCGGATTTGTTTCTTCCTTCTTCTCTTCTCGTGATAAGGTTTTTACTTTTCTGTTCAAGGTGCTGCAATTGTCCTGGGTCAGTGCGTCATTCTCTTTGGCATGGGCGCTTAGCTGTCAATTCGAACGTTTATCGGGGTTTGGTGGTCTTACCTCCACCTCTTCTACCTGTATTCCCTTTTCTTGTTCAGCTTGTTGACAGTGGTTTCTTTGTTGATAGTTTGTCGGTCTATTGGTTTTCCAGTACCCTTTCCGGTTGTCGTTATTCCCTCTGCAATGGTTGTTGCCGTTCCTGGGTGAATTATAGTTATTGCCATATTCTCTTCTAAATCCATAACCGGTTCTTTGTTGAAATCTATTGTCGTTTCTTGGGGCGAAGTTATCACGTGGTTCGTAATTGTCGTTTCTTCGTACTGTGTCTTGTGGATTCCACTGCTTTTTGCTTTCGTTTTCACGTGCGCCTCGTCTTTTTCTTGCGTCATCTTCCGAAAATATAAACTCTAGTTCCCTTAGAATACCTTTAAATGCTTCGTCGTCATTGCCTCCGCGCCCTACTAACGATTGCTGGTATTACAATGGTAACTTCGTCGCGCATAATTTAATCAACTCACCGTCACTGTATGGTACATTTAAGTATTGATTTCTCTTTGCCATTAATTAGAAAAATTTCACGGGACTCTTCTCTCCTGAATTTTCAAAATATGGGTCCTGTAATAATTCGTATTTCACTCTGTTCTGTGCGTCGCTGGACCAATATCGTGAGATAAACTCTCTGAAATCTTCGTACGATCGGCATGTCGCTGCAACAATCTGCATGGTTTCTGCGACTGTTCCTGACGTGTGTGCACATATAAAGTCTAATTTGTGTGCTAGCGTCCAGTGTTCTGGTAATCCAACTCGGAATTGATCAATAAAAGTTCGTGGCTGTAATGAGTTTCCTTCTCGAAAGTGTTGAAATTTTCTGATTGTGAGGAAATGATCGTTGTCGTATTTCTTCATAGTTCTATATGAAATTCGCGATTCTTCGCCACTTTTGTTTTTGATCATTTCTCCCGTCGTTCTTTCCGGTTGTGGAAGATCCATTGGATACATTGGATATTGTCCACTGTAACTTTTGCGTACCCTTGCGTAGTATCGTTGGAGTGGTAAGCAATAATTTTCTTCCGTCGGTTGTGAACGTGTAGCTGAATGCATTGCACTGTACTCTTCACGACCTGGCTTTCCATTATCACGTATTGGTTGGATATCTTGTCTGGCTAACCTTGCCACTTCATTGCACTATCCAAACTGTCTTGAAACATACATTTGTGGTTCCGCATATGTTTGTGGTGCCGTTTGTTCATCAAGAATTTCGAAACGTGTTTGTTGCGGTGCAGGATGTCTGATTTCACGTATGTTATTTTCCGCCTGTGATTGGAATCGAAAATGCATGGTATCTTCGTTAATTGCTTGTTTTTCCGGTGCTGTTACAGGTACGGATGTGGTTGCAGACTCTGTGCTTGTTCGATCCTGTTCACTACGCTCTTCAATGGTTTGCAACAACTCTCTTTGCAATTTCTGAAATTGTCGCTTCGTTTGCGCTTCTATTTGGACTACGCGGTTATCATATCTTTTCAGCGTTGCTTTTGTGATACGTTTGTGTAGCACACTGTTTTCAACAATTTCACGCGCTGAACCTGTTGCTTGTCCAATAATTACGTTTATCTGTTTCTCAAGTTTCTTGACTTCTCCCTGGGTGTTACGTAATGTTTTGATCTCGTCTTGAGTGTCATTACGCAATGTTTGTACGTCCTCTTGTACCTTGTCAGTGTCTGTTCTCAATTGATTGTGACCTGTTATTAAGTTTCCCATCTCTTCCCGAGATTCTTTTGCCTCGTCTTCAATATGACTTAGGTGTAACAGAATTTTTTTATTTTGTTTTGTTAATCTCACGCATTTGTCTTGTGGTTTCTGCATTCTGAATTTGAATTTGGTTCGCTATGTCTTTATTTTGCCTTGTCATGGTTTCCGTAATTTGTTGTAATAATTCTGCCAGATTGGTGGGTCCTTCCGACGTCCTACGCTCTGTGTTTTCGCACAAGTGTTAGTTCGCAACCGATTGCATTGAACTGTGCTGTGACACGTTTCTGCTCGCATTCCTTGTACTCTGTGGTGAGGGAGCTCTGATTACTTGTACTATGGGTTCTACGTATTCAAGACGCAAGTTAGAATCCTCATCGACTGTTTATCTACTTTCCTGCTCCTCTGTCGTATGCTGACTTATTTTTTCTATGCCTGACGTACATTATCCTCGCTATGGTGCGTTATATGTCCCATTTCTCGCGATACAGCATCGTCTGTTGTACTGTCCTCTATTCTCTGTCCATTTTCATGCTGGGTCTCTACCGCAATTCGGTCAAGGTCTCGATCTGCCATCGCTAATGGCAGATACAATTTTTGAAAGGTATCATATTCAGTCCTCAATTATTGCTAACTGTAGTATGGCAGACGCTCATGTTCCCCTAACTCTTTTGAGCAGTGTATATTAAAGTTAAAATTCTTTTGCAATTAAATATGAGAAACGTTTAATAGATATGGGCGAGTACGGGAAAACCTTTAGCAGTAAAGCATTTGCTTTAACATTTGCTTTAATTCAAAGATAGGTAAATGATAAATATCATTGTTGTACGAAGAGCTGCCGAAAGGTCAAGGAAAGTTAACGGAGGTGATATCTGTCCCGGTGCTCAGCCCTACGCGGTGCTTTTACCCCGTACAGTAATGGTGGAAATGGATTCCTGACGCCCGACATTGACGTCGTTTGCCTTATGACTAAGAGTACATCGTTGAACGTTCCGTAATCTCTGTGAAGGCGACGTGACGTCCATTCGTCAAATACTTGTGATCGTCGTGCGCGGTGATTTGCAAATGAGTAATTATCAGCGCAAGACTGCTTAAATTGGACCAGAAAAAAGACGAATGTCCTCGTTCTGATTGAAAGACTGTGACTGAAAAGCGGGGTATCAGCTAACTTATTCCACCTTCCACAGCAGTTTTAAAAATCTTCGCAAAAATGTTGGCATCGGAATACATTCCCGCTCTTATTAACATGTAACTCACATCTCACTCCCATAAACTGCCGTAATTGTAATTCGCTCACACCTGCTAGTCCATCGCTGTACGTTTCTCATTTCGACCCACTCCCAGTCGGCCATTCTCACTCACTCATTCGCCCCAACTCACTGTCATTATCTCTTTGTGGCTTTCCAACTATGTCTCTTGTCGCACACCAAGGGTCGCCTTGGTTGACGACTACTGTCTCCTCTTACAGACACTGTATCTTTCTTGTTCTCTCTTACTGTTGCTGTCTCATTCATTTCTTCCCACTACTCCTGCTGTTCCTTCTCACTGTCTCCATCTTTCTATGTCTCGTTGTCTTTCTCATAGATTCTGTCTATCATTATCACTGGCTCTCACCCACATCCTCACTTTCTGTTTTCTGTATTCCTCTCCCACTGGCACTGTCTTCTTCACTCTTCTTCAGGGACTTTTCTCTCACTGTCTACTAAAGAGTAAACCTACCCAAAGGATACACTTCGATTTGATCGGCTGCGAAGAAATTCTAGCATAGAGCAAAATAAGAGATACAGTTCTTTTATATGTAACCATATAGCTTCTGACGGCGTGAAATACCCACATAAAAAAAGGGCTGAGTTTGCGTACGTTACATCGGTGCGTCCAGATCTGTTGACAGCCATTTTTATCAAAATCAGAGTGCATTCAATATTTTTTTTAACAGAACTATTTTGCAGTTCTTCATTATTTTACAGATTTTCCATAATGTTACAACTAAAACGTGCAAACAATTTCAAATATATAGGTCAGCTAACTTACGTGACCGTTGTCACTGAAGTTAAAATCCTCTGGGTAATTAGGTCGCATCATATGCCCTCTAAAATGATCGACGTTTCGACCCCTCTGCTGGGATCTTCCTCTTGATCTTCCGGTGTCCACTACTGCTAGATTACTGTCAGAGACGAGTGTCGCGTCCTCTTATCAAGGCGAGTTTTACCGCGTTAGTGCTGGAGAAGTGGTAGTATTGGTTTAAATTCTTATGGCTGCTATTGGTGGGCCGTAGTCATAGGCTAATATTCCTGGACTGATGTTGAAGAATAGGTGTTGTTGGCTAAACTCATGTAGATACTATTGGTGGCCCATCGTCCGTGGATATAAAGGCACTATTCCACACTTACGATGGAGAAGGGTTATTGGTTGAAATTCTTCCAATTGCTATTGGTTGGCCGTCACCATTGTCTAGATTCGAAACTGACAGAGCTAGAGAAGGGAAGTGTTTACCCAAAATATTATTGTCAACCGAGATGACCCGCAGCGCGTTGTTTACGTCCCTCGCACACCGCGGCCGCGTATTCACTTCCTTGATGGCGGGGAGTCTCGACGCCGGAAGCCTGTAGCCGTCATCTCTATTGAAATCAGATGCATTCTTGGAAATTTCAACCGCTTCTCGGACCTTTCTTCTGTAAATGTGTCACACCAACATTCAAGAAAGTTAGTAGGAGTAATCCACTAAATTACAGCTCCATATCGTTAACATCGATATGCAGCAGGATTTTAGAACATATATTGTGTTGGAGCATTATGAATTACCTCGAAGAAAACGGTCTATGACACACAGTCAACATGGGTTTGGGAAACATCGTTCCTGTGAAACACAACTAGCACTTTATTCACATGAAGTGTTGAGTGCTATTGATAATGGATTCCAGATCGATTCCGTATTTCTGGATTTCCGGAAGGCTTTTGAACTGTACCACACAAGCGGCTCTTACTGAAATTCCGTGTTTATGGAATATCGTCTCTGTTACGTGACTGGATTTCTGATTTCCTGCCAGAGAGTTCACAGTTCATAGTAATTGACGGAAAGTCATCGAGTAAAACAGAAATGATTTCTGGCGTTACCCTTTGCCCTTTGCTATTCCTTATCTATATAAACGATTTTGGAGACAATCTGAGCAGCCGTCTTCGCTTGTTTGCAGATGACGCTATCGTTTATCGACTAATAAAGCCATCAGGAGATCAAAACAAACTGCAAAACGGTTTAGAAAAGATATCTCAATGGTGCGAAAAGTGGCAATTGACCCTAAATAACGAAAAGTATGAGGTCATCCACAAGAGTGCTAAAAGTAACTCGTTAAACTTCGGTTACACGATAAATCACTCTAATGTAAAAGCCGTAAATTCAACTAAATATCTAGGTACTAAAATTGAGAACAACTTAAATTGGCAGGAATGCATAGAAAATGTTGTGGGGAAGGCTGACCAAAGACTGCGTTTTATTGGCAGGACACTTACTGTACATCGCATCCCGAGTTCCCCATGTAGCACAAGTTCTACCTTTCCCGATTACTGTGGCACGTCGCATGTTGGCAGCGATGGCATCTTTCGTCAGCTCTCGGCTGTTGTTCAAAGTTAACTATGCAACCCTTACTCTTCCCCGTGAACGAGGTGGGATAGGTCTGTTTCACGTGCCGGATAAAGCTCGCGCCCTATTTGTAAGCTCCCAGATGATGGTATGGACACGTTGCCCAACGAGCCTCACTGGTCTCCTCCTGTCGGCATATTCGCCGGTCTCACTGTCAGCCCCAGTGATGATCTCGGATGTTCCGGCCCAGTTCCATTATATACGGTACTTCTTTATTGAACTCAGTTATCTATGCCTCAACTTACGAAGACCGTTTTTACTCAAGACAAAGGAAGTATACAATGTCCCCCAATTAGGTCGACCACCTAACCCGATTGAACAAAAGTTCCCCCAGGTTGACTGGCGTCATGTATGGCGCGCGGTGTTGGCCTGTTCCCTTGACACGAATGTTCAATCTGTCTGGTACCTAACTGTCAATGGTAAGCAAATCAATCAATTTCGCTTTCATCGTATCCACCTCGACCAATCACCTCTATGTTCCACGTGTGAACTGCCAGACACTGATGAACATCGGTTTGTTTGCGGTCCGGCGGCGGAGGTTTGGCACTTGGTTCGACGTATTGTGGCTTTTCTAACGCGGGACATTCCGGATCGGATTACTCCCCTTTCATTATTATTTCCGGAACGTAACTATTTTCCTCGGACAAAGACCAATGCTGTAGATTGGATTCGCGGACATGCCATTCACTACCTATTTGGACAAACCGTAGACTCTGTACTCGATTGTGGGACATACCTCAATGACCGTCATTATGTCGTTGTCCGTCATCCAAAATACCGACAACTTTTCTCGAACTTCCTTGGGAGTGCTTTCCACGAGCCGCCTCGCAGCTGGAATGTGTTAAGCCAAGAGAGAAGAAGGTTTCCTGTTTGAACCAATGAACATTTCTGAACAATTCAACGGAACACATCAATTTCGATAAGACGTGACTCAACATATTACCAGCGGGGCGCAGAAGGCCTCTGATCAAATACGCAACGAAACTACACAAAAAATAAATAAATAAATAAATAAATAAAATAACATAAAATAAAATAAAATAAAAATAAAATTAAAAAAAGGAAGATTTTGTTGTTTGTAAGGATAGCCCTAACCTTGATTTCCCATATTTCCCCTGGTATATAGGCAGCTCTCTGGAGTCAGTTTAGCCAGGAGCCAACGCCTGAAGTGGACAAGATTTTTTTGTTATAGGATGAAAAGTGGCGGTGGCACTTAGTTTCTTTCTTTTTTAAGGGACTTTCAAAAGAAAATAAAAAAATAAAAATAAAACAAACCAAAAAAGAAACAAAAAATAAAAAAAGCGGTTCTAAAAAAATTGGTTAAACAATAAAAAGGGGGTAGCGTCCTTGATCATAAGCAAAACGTCTTCGGTCCCGGGTTCGATCCCCGCCTCTGCCTAAATTTTGATAAATAATCAGCATTGGCGGCCGAAGACTTCCGGCATAAGAAGTCAGTCTCATTCTGCCGACGGCCTTGTCAAAGAGGGCGGAGGAGCGGACAGAGGTTCAGGTCACTCTCTTGTCCTAGGGGTGGGAAATTGCCCCTAAAGGCGGAAGAATCAGCAATGATCAACGACATGAGGATGCAGAAGGCATTGGAAACCACTGCATTAAAGACATGTAACGTGTATCCCCAGGACATGAGGCCCGTATCTGAAGAAGTGTCATGACGATCTCTCCATTGGCAAAAGATTCCGCAATAGTCCCCCATTCGTATCTCCGGGAGGGGACTGCCAAGAGGGAGGTTACCATGAGAAAAAGATTGAATAATCAACGAAAGGATAACGTTCTACGAGTCGGGGCGTGGAAAGTCAGAAGCTTGAACTTGGTAGGGAAACTAGAAAATCTGAAAAGGGAAATGCAAAGGCTCAATCTAGATATAGTAGGGGTCAGTGAAGTGAAGTGAAGTGGAAGGAAGACAAGGATTTCTGGTCAGATGAGTATCGGGTAATATCAACAGCAGCAGAAAATGCTATAACAGGTGTAGGATTCGTTATGAATAGGTTCAGTGACCGGGTTGTTCTAATCAGAATCGACAGCAGACCAACACCGACAACGATAGTTCAGGTATACATGCCGACGTCGCAATCTGAAGTTGAACAGATAGAGAAAGTGTATGAGGATATTAAAAGGGTTTTGCAGTATGTAAAGGGGGACAAAAATCTTATAGTCATGGGTGACTGGAATGCAGTTGTAGGGGAAGGAATAGAAGAAAAGGCTACAGGAGAATATGGACTTGGGACAAGGAATGAAAGAGGAGAAAGACTAATTGAGTTCTGTAACAAATTTCAGCTAGTAATAGCGAATACCCTGTTCAAGAATCATAAGAGGAGTAGGTATACTTGGAATAGGCCGGGAGATACGGGAAGATTTAAATTAGATTACATAATTGTCAGACAGAGATTCCGAAATCAGATACTGGATTGTAGGGCGTACCCAGGAGCAGATATAGACTCAGATCACAATATAGTAGTGATGAAGAATAGGCTGAAGTTCAAGACATTAGTCAGGAAGGATCAATACGCAAAGAAGTGTGATACAGAAGTACTAAGGAATGACGAGATACGTCTGAAGTTCTCTAACGCTATAGTTACAGCAATAAGGAATAGCGCAGTAGGCAGTACAGTTGAAGAGGAATGGACATCTCTATAAAGGACCATCACAGAAGTTGGGAAGGAAAACATAGGTACAAAGAAGGTAGCTGCGAAGAAAGCATGGGTAACAGAAGAAATACTTCAGTTGATTGATGAAAGAAGGAAGTACTAACATGTTCCGGGAAAATCAGGAATACAGAAATACAAGTCGCTGAGGAATGAAATAAACAGGAAGTGCAGGGAAGCTAAGACGAAATGGCTGCAGGAAAAATGTGAAGACATCGAAAAAGATATGATTGTCGGAAGGACAGACTCAGCATACAGGAAAGTCAAAACAACCTTTGGTGACATTAAAAGCAACGGTGGTAACATTAAGAGTGCAACGGGAATTCCACTGTTAAATGCAGAGGAGAGAGCAGATAGGTGGCAAGAATATATTGAAAGCCTCTATGAGGGTGAAGATTTGTCTGATGTGATAGAAGAAGAAACAGGAGTCGATTTAGAAGAAATAGGGGATCCAGTATTAGAATCGGAATTTAAAAGAGCTTTGGAGGACTTACAGTCAAAAAGGCAGAAGGGATAGATAACATTCCAACAGAATTTCTAAAATCATTGGGGGAAGTAGCAACAAAACGACTATTCACGTTGGTGTGTAGAATATATGAGTCTGGCGATATACCATCTGACTTTCGGAAGACGGCAAGAGCTGACAAGTGCGAGAATTATCGCACAATCAGCTTAACAGCTCATGCATCGTAGCTTCTTACAAGAATAATATACAGAAGAATGGAAAAGAAAATTGGGAATGCGCTAGGTGACGGTCAGTTTAGCTTTAGGAAAAGTAAAGGGGCGAGAGAGGCAATTCTGACGTTACGGCTAATAATGGAAGCAAGGCTAAAGAAAAATCAAGACACTTTCATAGGATTTGTCGACCTGGAAAAAGCGTTGGACAATATAAAATGGTGCAAGATGTTCGAGATTCTGAAAAAAGTAGGGGTAAGCTATAGGGAAAGACGGGTCATATACAATATGTACAACAACCAAGAGGGAATAATAAGAGTGGACGATCAAGAACGAAGTGCTCGTATTAAGAAGGGTGTAAGAAAAGGCTGTAGTCTTTCGCCCCTACTCTTCAATCTGTACATCGAGGAAGCAATGATGGAAATAAAAGAGAAGTCTACCAATATCAAATACCGGGCTTAATTTGAGGAAGAAATTTCTGAGGATGTACGTCTGGAGTACAGCATTATATGGTAGTGAAACATGGTCTGTGGGAAAAACGGAACAGAAGAGAATCGAAGCATTTGAGATGTGATGCTATAGACGAATGTTGAAAATTAGGTGGACTGATAAGGTAAGGAATGAGGAGGTTCTACGCAGAATCGGAGAGGAAAGGAATATGTTGAAAACACTGATAAGGAGAAGGGGCAGGATGATAGGACATCTGCTAAGACATGAGGGAATGACTTCCATGGTACTAGAGGGAGCTGTAGAGGGCTAAAACTGTAGAGGAAGACAGAGATTGGAATACGTCAAGCAAATAATTGAGGACGTAGGTTGCAAGTGCTACTCTGAGCTGAAGAGGTTAGCACAGGAAAGGAATTCGTGACGGGCCGCATCAAACCAGTCAGTAGACTGATGACAAAAAAAAAAAAGTGATGAAATAAAAGAAATTATTCAGATAGTGAAGGAAGACAAAAATTTAATAGTCATGGGTGACTTTAATTCGGTAGTAGGAAAAGGGAGAGAAGGAATCGTAGAAGGTGAATGTGGATTGGGGTTAAGAAATGAAAGACGAAGCCGCCTGATTTTTGCACAGAGCACAACTTAATCATAGCTAACACTTGGTTCAAGAATCATTAAAGAAGGTTGTATGCATGGAAGAAGCCTGGAGATAGTGACAGGTTTCAGATAGATTATATAATGGAAAGAAAGAGATTTAGGAACCAGGTTTTAAATTGTAAGACATTTCCAGGGGCACATGTGGACTCTGACCACAATCTATTGGTTATGAACTGTAGATTAAACTTGAAGACACTGAAAAAAGGTAGGAATTTAAGGAGATGGGACCTGGATAAACCGACAGAAGCAGAGGATGTAGAGCATAAGGGAACGATTGACAGGAACGGGGGAAAGAAATACAGTAGATGAAGAATGGGTAGCTTTGAGGGATGAAATAGTGAAGGCAGCAGAGGATCTAGTAGGTAAAAAGACGAGGGCTAGCAGATATCCTTGGGTAACGGAAGACATATTGAGTGTAACTGATGAAAGGAGAAAATATAAAAATGCACTAAATGAAGCAGACAAACGTCTCAAAAATTAGATCGACAGGAAGTGCAAAATGGTAAGCAGGCATGGCTAGAGGACAAATGTAAGGATGTAGAGGTTTATCTTACTAGGGATAAAATTGATACTTCCTACAGGAAAATAAAAGAGACCTTTGGAGAAAAGAGAATCACTTGTATGAAAATCAAGAGCTCATATGGAAACCCAGTTCTAAGCAAAGAAGGGAAAGCAGAAAGGTGGAACAAGTATATAGAGGGTCTATACAAGGGCGATGTACTTGAGGACAATATTATGGAAATGGAAGAGGATGTAGATGAAGATGAAATGGGCGATACGATAATGCGTGAAGAGTTTGACAGAGCACTGAAAGACCTGAGTCGAAACAAGGCCCCGGGAGTAGACAACATTCCATTAGAACTACTGACAGCCTTGGGAGAGCCATTCCTGACAAAACTCTACCATCTGGAGAGCAAGATGTATGAGACAGGCGAAATTCACTCAGACTTCGAGAAGACTATAATAATTCCAATCCAAACGAAAGTAGGTGCTGAACAGATGTGAAAATTACCGAACTATCAGTTTAATAAGTCACGGATGCAAAATACTAACGCGATTTCTTTACAGACGAATGGAAAAACTGGTAGAAGCCGACCTCGGGGAAGATCAGTTTGGATTCTGTAGAAATATTGGAACACGTGTGGGAATACTGACCCTACGACTTATCTTAGAAGCTAGATTAAGGTAAGGCAAACCTACGTTTCTAGCATTTGTAGACTTAGAGAAAGCTTTTGACAATGTTGACTGGAATACTCTCTTTCAAATTCTAAAGATGGCAGGGATCAAATACAGGGAGCGAAAGGCTATTTACAATTCGTACAGAAAACAGATGGCAGTTATGAGTCGAGGGGCATGAAAGGCCAGCAGTGGTTGGGAAGGGAGTGAGACAGGGATTTCGCCTATCCCCGATGTTATTCAATCTGTATATTGAGCAAGCAGTGAAGGAAACAAAAGAAAAAATCGGAGTAGTTATTAAAATCCATGGAGAAGAAATAAAAACTTTGAGGTTCGCCGATGACATTGTAAATCTTTCAGAGACAGCAAAGGACTTAGAAGAGCAGTTGAACCGAATGGATAGTGTCTTGAAACGAGGATATAAGGTGAACATCAACATAAGCAAAACGAGGATAATGGAATAGAGTCGAATTAAGTTGGGTGATGCTTAGGGAATTAGATTAGGAAATGAGACACTTAAAGTAGGAGTTTTACTATTTGGGGAGCAAAATAACTGATCATGGTCGAAGTAGAGAGGATATCAAATCTAGAATTGCAATGGGTAGGAAAGCGTTTCTGAAGAAGAGAAATGTGTTAACATCGGGTATAGATTTAAGTGTCAGGTAGTCGTTTCTGAAAGTATTTGTATGGAGCGTAGCCATGGACGATAACTAGTTTGGACAAGAAGAGGATAGAAGCTTCGAAATGTGGTGCTTCAGAAGAATGGTGAAGATTAGATAAGTAGATCATATAACTAATGAGGAGGTATTGAATAGGATTGGGGAGAAGAGAAGGTTGTGGCACAACGTGACTAGAAGAAAGGATCGATCGGTATGACATTTTCTGCGGCATCAAGGGATCACCAATTTAGTACTGGAGGGCAGCGTGGAGGGTACAAATCGTAGAGGGAGACCAAGAGATGAATACACTAAACAGTTTCAGAAGGATGTAGGTTGCAGCAGGTACTGGGAGATGAAGAAGCTTGCACAGGATAGAGTAGCATGGAGAGCTGCATCAAACCAGTCTCAGCACTGAAGACCACAACAACAACAACAACAACCATGTAGATGTAGATGTAGATAAATATTTGTTTCCTTAGCCAGCACAAGTACTTATTAAAATAGATGTCAGAGCCACAGTTGTCATGATGTTCCGCTACTGCCGATTTCGCACTTTATTTTAGCCGCATGTGCCGTTTGTGTTCCTTAATGCTTTCTTTAATAGTCCTTCCCGTTTCGTCTATATACACTTTGCCGAAGCCACGTGTCACTTGATAGAAGCCTGCATTGTGGAGCAATCAGGTGCATCCGTTCTCCGTCGGAAAAAATCATTTATTTTGCTTTGACTAAAGTAGGACGTCTGAATACCATTTTTCTATAGAATTCTTCTTATGCAGTCAGTGACCCGAGAAACGAACGGTGACCTAAAGGAGTGAGAAGGCGGTTCCTCGACATTCTTATTAGCGTGTAACACCAGAGCTCTAAGGTTCTTTTAATTTGTTTTGCCTTTTTGTTTTATTTAACATTGTGTAGTTAAACTGTTGTAAATATTATTTGACTGTATCGATACCATAAGAGTGATTGCTTATTGCTTTTGTAAAAACTTTGATGTCATGATTTGATCCTATTTAAGGTAGTATCTGTCTCAGTTAAGGCCTTTGCCTCACTTTGGGGGAGACAAAACTTACTGTATATAATTGTAATTTTTGTGTGAACAATTTTTTGTGGTAATGTCAATATGTGTAATTAATTTTTTTTTGTTCAAAATGTGTTTGCTACTTTGTGTTTGCTGACGCTCACTTAGGGTCCTTAGTTCTTTATATGCATTACAGGTGTTGTGGTTGTCCTCGGGAACGGAATCATGCAGGGCCTGCTAAATGTGATTGGCATGAAGGAAGAGGTGGGACAACGAGTTAGTCGGGGACGAGCTAGCTAACTGCCAACATATTATGTTAAGGTCGTGTATTGTGCTGGTGGCGAGAGAGGCTTTTTGTGCCGTTTTCCAATGTGCCAAAGCCTCGGATGGATGGATAAATAGCTGGCTCTATTCTGGAAGTGATACTGATTTATCTGAGGTATGTTGCTACCAAGAAGTGACAGAGCTCAACATTACCAACTGCAAATCCACCTGCGAGGATGTACTAGTCACCACATTGCACAATCACTGCAACGGAATAAAGGAATCGTAGAAATGTACAGTGAAGGATCATCTTATGTAGATGTTTTGTTAGTTTCCAAAAATTAGGTAAACTAAAAGCTATTCCTGAAAACTTATCTAGATTTATCCCCAGTCATACATCCACTTAGGGTTCTTCCCATGCTAAATACGCTTACTGAGTGTCCGTTTTGTGAAAATAGGAAACCCCAGTCATTAATTAAATAATGCCAGTTGAATACAGTAAGACGAAACTAATCAATGTTAAAGTGGCAAAAGTGTGTGATACAGGAAATGAAGCTTGCTGAAAATAATTTTGGAATTAAAACTACTTATTAAAAGTTTGTGGGCTTTCAAAAGACTAAAGTGAATAATGAATTTTAAGTAATAAAGTAGTACAAATATACATTAAAACAATTTGATGTCAGCTTCAGAAGCAGATGTTCTGTGGCTTATAGAGTTTTTCATATTACATGATCATAGTGCAGCCTCTTGAAAATTGCGAAAAGGTGAATCATTGTCTTAGTACTACGTCAATTTGTGTCTCACTACAGTAAAAGTTATAAACTGTCACTGTTGAGAGTTATATAGGCCTACTTATACTTGCTACATTCTTGATCCTCATTTGTATTGAATGTGCATATTACCATCACAACAGGATCCATAGTTTGCCTTTTGTGCTCACTGACAGAAAATTATTATCAGAAAGATCATTAACTATGAACATAGTAACTTCTTTTCTTTAGAGGACAGTGAGAATTTGTATGCCATGGAACTATAATTAATTTTCATGCCAAGTAGAGAAACATTTGATGAAGTGAGACTATATGCATGCCCAGATTTATAATTTAGCAGTGAGTTCTAATAGTAATGTTATTGAAGCTATTCAGTTAGATTAAACCTTGAATATGAAAGTGTGTGTCATTAATTACTGTATTTAAGCAAACAGGTTTGTTCTGCTATGACTGTCGACACTTTCTTTAACGTTATCATATGCTTGTGACTGGATTCAATGCACTCTCGTGTGAGAAAGTATAGGTTGTGTCTTTCCACTGAATTTAGTTATACATATATACTTTGAACAGGAATGTTACACATTCCTATGCCTAATTAGGCTGGCGACCGTTTTTCTTTATCATTTGAACAGTTTAAATAGGAAAAATATTATCTGTTAGTTGTTGTATAATTAAGTAATTCTGACTTTCACGTCCGATACGCAACCTCTTTTAGGCACATCACGGTCAAAATACCAAAATTCCTTTCAGAGGGCAACATTGCACTGCTTCTAAATGCCATAATTGGTCACCAATATAGTTTCAGAACGTAAATAAAGAGGAGTAGGAGTTATACGTGGCTTATGCCCTGACAGGACTATTAGCTCTGCTGAAACATAGTGCGTAGTAATCCAGGTATGGTAAACAGATAGCACACGCTACGTAAGCAGCCAGTGTTATAAGCGTTATTAATAAATTGCTAAAAGCCGTGTCGACTGAATAACTATCGTAGCCATTTGCCTTCAATGCCCTCTTTAAAAATTCAACTCGGATTCCAAGTTGTTGTCATCGCTAATACGGAAGGCACGTGAAGAAAGAGTGTTGAGTACTGCTTGCTTCTGGGCTGTGTGGTGGTGCGAAGTGGCATCTAAATACCTGTTGCGCAACTTGCAGCCTACTGCGCACAGTTTGAGTCGTAACATGACGTCCTGTGGCTGCACGGAAAGCAGTATTCAACATAATGGCGTTGCTGTCAGGGTTCCTCCGAGCCGTAATCCGTAGGTAGCGGTCATCCACTGCAGTAGTAGCCCTTTGGCGGCCTGAGCGAGGCATGTCATCGACAGTTCGTGTCTCTCTGTATCCTCATCCGTGTCCGAACAAAATTGCTTTGGTTCACTCCGCCTGGACATTTCCTTTGTTGAGAGTCCTTCCTGGCACAAAGTGACAACGTGGACGCGGTCGAACCGCGATATTGACCGTCTAGGCATGGTTGAACTACAGACAACACGAGCCGTGTTCCTCCTTCCTGGTGTAATGACTGGAACTGATCGGCTGTCGGACCTCCTCCGTCTAATAGGCGCTGCTTTTGCATGGTTGTTTACATCTTTGGGTGGCTTTTGTGACAACATACAAAGCAACTGTGTCTGTGATACATTATCCACAGCCAACGTCTATCTTCGGGAGTTCTGGGAACCGGGGTGATGCAAAACTTTTTTTGATGTATGTATTTACATTTTTGAGTGACCAGGGAATGGAATAGGTCGCACGGCAGAATGTATCGTGAGCTCGGACTTGGATACTTGCATAAGGTACTCATACCTTGTGATTATGCCGGGTCTTTTGGTAAATACATCGACAAAATTTGTTCAGCAACTGTGTCAGTTCACTTTGTTGCTGTGGATGCGGGTACCTTTCCGACAATATTTTACTTAATATTCCGAGACTCCTGCACCCAGGCATCTTCCGTATCATTTTCCCTCTCTCCTGAGAGACTGTTCAACTCCGTTAGTGTGGGACTGTCAGGGATCACTACGCTAATGTGGCTGCAATAGTTCGTGCATTCATCAGGCGTCCTGATTTACACCAATTCGATCTGCTTATCATGGCCTATTAAGTTACAGATGCCCCGTGGCAGGTCAATTTTCGCCTTCATTTCACGAAGAGCATCTAAACCCTGAATACAGGGTACGGCGAGGTTTTATAACCACCAGGAATGAGCTCGTAAATGCTTCTTTTTCCAGTTTTAGCTCTACTGGCACCTGGTTTTTTATGAACTTCCCCTTCCCACATAGGGCTCCCACCACTCTACAGTTTTCTACTGGTAAAATCGGCAGCTCCCTGATCTTGTCCCCACAACGAAACAATTGTTCATCTATCATGGATGTCTTGGCACCGGCGTCCAGTCTAAATATTATTAAAATATCATTAATTTTGGCCTGAAAGGCAGCCTCAATTAATTCCATATCATCCGCCCTTCGCTGTCGCGGTTCAGTTATTAGTTCTTCCTTTAAATGCTGGCCATCCTTGAACCTAAGCATACACAAGTTTACATTCCGCGCGCCCCCTTCTCCTCCACTGCCGACCGACTGGCAGGGACCTACAGCGGTGGGACGGTGTTTGACGGCCTGTCTGCAGCTGCACGTGTCTCATCTGTGACGTCCACAATCCTCACGCTCTCGTTTTGAGCGCAAGACTGACTCTGTGGTAAATACACTTCCGCATTAGGGTTAGGTGGATGCGGCGGTGGCGGTGGCATCGGCATAACGTTTATGTGATGGGTCGGTGCATTGTTACTTGCCATTTGACTTTGTGCCTGCCAGTTTTCCGGCCCTGGCGTTTCCAGTGGTCGTTGGCAGTGCGCATGTTTTTCTGGGAGAAGTTGTAGTTGCCGCCTCATTCACCACTCCTTTTACGGTTGTATTGTTCATTGCCGTTTATACTCGGTGAGTAAGTAGGTCGTGAGTATTGGTTTCCTTCCGCATGGTTAGGATTCCAATTACTGTTACTCGGTTGCTGGTTTTGTCCCACCTGCCTATTATTGTACGCTTCACCATTTTAAGAGTGATTATTTTTCCCGAACCTGTTCTCTCTGGGGCTGCTACTATTCGCTGTCGTGATTTATTGTTGTTTTGATTACTCCCCGCATTGACATATTCGTTTTGACGTCCATCTTTTCGTATTAAATCCAAAGTATCTAGTATTAACATAAATTGGTCTAAGTCCGTGTCTGGGACACGCACGAGTTTTTCTCGAATAGCAATGGGTAGTTTTCCTTTGAGAATTATCAATACATCTCTTACCAACATCGAATCATCCCAATAGCCGGCGGGGGTTGAACAGTTCGGGGTTGTAGACCTGTTTTCTTAAACATTCCTGTATAGATCAGGACAAGAACCTTGCAAGAAATTTGTTTTCAAAATCAGAAAACGTCGGGCACTGTTTGGTCGTTTCTAGTGCCCACAGCGCTGGTTCTCCTGTTATACAGGATGTGACAAATTGAATCTTCTGCCTCTCTGTCCATGAGAGATGCAAAACGTTTTTAAAATTTGTTATAAAGATAACAGGATGCACAACCTTTTTCTCATCGTTGTATATCTGAAACTGTCTGTGTTGTAACACCGACTACTCAAGTTTTACTTGGGCAAGGGTTGGTAATACGCCTGAATACGCGGCACCAACAATGCCCGTAAATGTTGATGGAGTCTGGCTTGGCTGACTCTTGCAGAAAAATTTTTCGCCACGGCATATATTAACTGGAATGTTCCCAGAATGAGATTTTCACTCTGCAGCGGAGTGTGCGCCGATATGAAACTTCCTGGCAGATTCCAGATCGTTTTAATCTGCCAGGAAGTTTCATATCAGCGCACACTCCGCTGCAGAGTGAAAATCTCATTCTGGAAACACCCACCAGGCTGTGGCTAAGCCATGTCTTTGCAATATCCTTTCTTTCAGGAGTGCTAGTTCTGCAAGGTTCGCAGGAGAGCTTCTGTAAAATTTGGAAGGTAGGAGACGAGGTACTGGCAGAAGTAAAACTGTGAGTAGCGGGCGTGAGTCGTGCTTCGGTAGCTCAGTTGGTAGAGCACTTGCCCGCGAAAGGCAAAGGTCCCGAGTTCGAGTCTCGGTCGGGCACACAGTTGTAATCTGCCAGGAAGTTCCAACTGGAAAGTTGCCGTATTGATCATGTTTATCAACGGCCCATCTCGATTGATGTGTGATGGGTGGTACGACCCGCAACCGGCCTACTGCATCAGAGGTACGCTCGTCAATGCTTTAGTCTGAGCTCAGTGTGAGGTCGTCAATCATCCGGCTGATAATCCTACTTGACCTTCGAGCACGGTCTGGGTATTGTCTATCTTATATACTCTATCGTCAAGCTCATTGATTTTTTCCGGCACATCTTTGTGATGTTCTACAAGTTCCGAAACTTGCTGTTTTATCACATCCAACTCCTGCGATAGCCTTATTCGTTCTTCTAAAAGTCGTTTAATTTTTGAGCAAGAAGGGCATCGCGCTCTTTTTTCTCTTTTCTAACGTTCGTTACGTTCTGCTTGTAATACGTCTTTTACCTGACGTAATAGTGCTTGTTCGCGTTGTCTGTCCCGAATATATAACTGCAAGAAAATCAGGACTAGGACCTTCAGCTACTGATGCACAATCAGCTGATGCTGTGAAATCAGTCTTCGTTTCTGGCCTAATTTCGTCAACATGTGCGCTCACTTGAGCTTGTTCAGTATTTTTTAGTAAAATCGTAAGCTGGTGGTCCCTGTTCTGGTTCCTTTTGAGGAATTTGCGAACGGGTATTCTCCGATGGATCAGTTACTTGGATCTCGTGGACACTATCACCCACTTTCGTATCAGGCAGAGCCTCACTCTGGGTACGTTTGTCTCTGCGTGGCCTACCCATGGTTATTCAATATACAATATACACAAGACACACACAAGAAATATAACACATACAATATGTAAAATTGTGTCACAATATATTTAAAAAAGACACACAGAAATTAGAAATTTCTATTTCAGTTCACTTTCTTTCAGTTATTAAGCTATCATTAACTAAAATTCTTCAAATTGACTCAAAACTTGACTCTGTATATAAATTCAGCTAGTACACCTATATAGAACTTTCTGCAACTGCAGAGCAAGTTTTATCTCTAGTGAATTGTTAATTAACAAAAACACTGCAAAATTATCTTGTGATCTGTGCTCTCAAGTTATCTTCATGCACGCTTTACTTTAAATTACCTTACACTAAATCTGGCAAGCAAATTCTTATGAAATATGCACTGCACTAAACTATCTATGTCAGACACTCAGATTGAACACTATCATCCACTACTTTTAGCATATGAATCCTTTTGCTTTCACTGAAAACTTACACAAATGTAAATTCACTAAAATACGTAGACAATTTAAAATGTTTCACTGTAGAGAGCCTGGCTCCCTGCTCATTTATGTCTTGTCGTCCACAAGCACTCCTACCTTTTGTAGTTTTTGGTTTATTATTCTGATTATTTGTATTTTTTTCAAAGCTGCAGCCCCAGGTTCAGTTACTGCAGCCACTTCTCACACATGGATAGGTTACTTGTAGGATTTTGATGGAAGTGGTGTATGAAATAGTTTATTTTTACAACGTTCAAATATGTACCACCTGGAATTTCTACACACACAAAATATACATTTACATCTAAGTTTTAGTTTTAGATTATGAGTTTAACCAAAAACTAGGTATAGTTATATATCTGTTTGTACATCTATTCGGATATATTTATGCAATTGGTTCGAGCTGCTCACTTTGGGCTCCAGTTGTGGTGGTGCTTTATGTACCTCCCCAACTGGTATATTTATGTAAATCCACAGGCGCCGACTCCATGGGGCCTGAGGGGGCCTGAGCCCCCTCAGAAATTCGTTTGGAGGGTCTGAGCCCCCCCCCCCCACCCAATAATTTAAAAAAATTATTAGCTATAGTATGCTTTGTAAAATCACAAAACTATTTTGGAATTTTTTTTATTTTCCTTGTTTGATGATAGTTACCTTTTAAAATACTTTCTGTTATGAGTTAAAACAAATAATTATTATGGTAGTAAGCAGGTTAACTGAAAACGAGTGGTGTGAATCATGATAGTGTTATGGTGCTGCGAGGTCACTTAGAATTTGTCCCGGTGCGCGGATCTTCGGGTCAAGTCTGGCGCCGGCGGGACAGCGCTGCGGCTGCGGCGACATCAAAAGGACTGGAGCACAAGCGTCTGGAACCCTCCGCCTCACGTCGCCTTGACGCTTGGAGACACTACGATGTCCCGGCTATATGAAGCCCACCCTGCTGTTGCAGTCATTCAGTGTGGATAGTTTCGTTCAAGTGCATGTTGCAGGAGTTTTAGTATTCCAACTTTAGTTTATAGTGGACTATTTTATATGGCTATATTTTATTCGATTACTTTAGTCTCTTAGTGTACTGTGAATTAAGTTTACAATCGATAAATTTGTTACCAACAGGCGCGCTTGGAAGTTGATGGTACTGCAAGTCAACCTCCAACAATTACTGTGTCGTCAATTGCTTTGTCGTCTTCAGGCAAGAACCGTTCACAGTCGAAACCTAGACAATCCGGTAAGGGAAGATCATTTCAGAAATCTTGATGGCTAGAATATAAAGCATCTACCGAAAAAGTTTTTTGCAAAACTGCAAAGAGGTAGTTGCTAAAAATCTATTAAAATTTTCTTCGAAAAAAGAAGATGCACTAACTTCCGTAGGGTTTTCTAAGTGGAAAAGGCTTTGGAAAATTTCCGTCTTCATGAAAATACGTTTACACATAAAGAAGGTGTTCTGAAACTAAATTCTATCACTAACCGAAGTGTAACCTCGAAACTGAATGAACAGATAGATAGTGATATGAAGAAAAGCCGTTTAACTCTTGGGACAATTTTTACTATCGTGCAATTTCTATGCCGACAAGGACTAGCAAACAGAGGGCATGAAGATCTAAACTCAATTTTTTATTCAATTGTTGGAACTCTGAAAGAATGAAATACCTGAATTTAAAGATTGGTTAGGGCGTTGGGGGTGTAAGTGGACATCCCAAGATATTCAAAACGAGATTATTGATCTACTAGGAAAGCCTGTGTTGAGAAAGTTATTGGCTTCAATCAAGAAGACTAAAGATTTTTTTATTATGGTTGACGAAACAAGTGATTCTTCGATTTACGGACAAGTGTCAATATGTATTCGTACTGTCGATGATTCCTTAATCATCAACGAATATTTTATTGGTTTATACGAGACCCCCAACACTGGATCACAATCTCTGTCTAGTATTTTAAAAGACGTTTTTGCTCGTCTTGATTTGTCAATGGATAACTTAAGAGAACATGAGAGGTAGGTTCAAAGGACTGCAAAGTTAGTTTTGAATATACAACCAAAAGCACATTATGTGCACTACACTGCTCACAGTTTAGACTTGGCAGTTGTAGACAGTCACCTCCATCTTACGTTTATGAGGGAAGTTATGGCTCTAGCCAAGGACTTAATAAATACCGTAAGGGAATCTAACAAAGGAATGGGACTTTTCAGAAGCATAGCTGTGAGAGCGCCAATGACCAAGCTGGTCTACGAACCTTTTGCCCGACTCGAGGGACTATGTGAGCTTCTAGTGTCTTGAGAATTCTGAATAAATTTGAAGAACTTCTGGAGTTTTTTGAAACATTTTCTGCAGAGAACAAAACAGAGGCAGGCTACAAATGTGCAGGCTACCGTGAGTCAATGTTACAATTCAGGACTTATTTCTTTTTACGTCTTTATTGCCGTGCAGTGAACCCAGTAGGGGATGTCAATGGAAAACTCAATGCCCTCATGTAAGTGTTGCTGATCAGGAAAAAATATATGAGGGCTTGATTTGTATATTGAACGGAAGGCGTGATAGTTTTGAACACTTTTGGGAATTGTGTTTAAAAGGAAAACGTTCACAAGTTGATGATCCTTCGCTTCCTCTGAACCGAAATTTACCAAAGAAGTATGAAAACAACGAAGCCAGCTCACCGCACACTTTCAAAACCCCAGAGTAATACTACAAAGCTATTTACATTTAAGTTTGTGAAACAGTGCAGTGTAGCATTACTGATCGGTTTGCTTCAGCTGGACTCACACAGGTCATTGCAGTTGAACAAGGTGCTTGCTATCAGTAAACATGGATGAAATGAATTTGGAAAAATCAACTGAGTTTTTCGAAAATAACCTAGACATTGAGAGAGGGCACTTACGATTCAGTATGTTTTAGCCGATATCGCTAATAAAAAACATCTGATCTTAAAAAAAAACATGCTTGATGTAAGTGCATTACAAATGGTTCAAATAGCTCTAAGCACTATGGGACTTACCTTCTGAGGTTATCAGTGCCCTAGACTTAAAACTACTTAAACCTAACTAACATGAGGACATCACACACATCCATGCGTGAGGGAGGTTTCGAATCTACGGCCTTAGCAGCAGTGATGTTCTGGACTGAAGCGCCTAGAACCGATCGGCCACAGCGGCCGGCAAAGTACATTACACAAGAGCCTGCAGTTGTGATATATTACATGAAGTAGTGACGTGCATTAAGCTTCTCTAAGTAGTTCCAATCACGACAGCAACAGCAGAACGGTCATTTAGCGCCCTTAGACGTCTGAAGTCATATCTCCAATCAACAATGGGACAGAAGCTATTGAACAAATTTGCTGTTCTTCATGCCCACCGAGATGTTTTGGATGAATTGGATATCCGCCCAGTCATCAACGACTTCATATTCAGTAATCCAGTCAGTCGGTCGACATTTGCACCTTTCTAAAGACACTCTAGCCCTAATAATGCCATTTAGAGCAATGTTAAATATCTGTATAAAGTAGAGAATTAAATACATACATAATGTTACATTTTCCGTTTCTAAATATTAGTAATAGTCTAGTACGGTATTACTATGTTACTACAGTACTGTATTAGTTATTTTTAAACGCTTAAATATTTTTAGTGTGTAAGACCCAATTAAAACCCGCTATTTACATACTTTTTGACTGAAGGTATTAGGCATACTGTATTAACTTTATAAACTGTAATAAAACATTAACTTTGGGATATTGTTTTTATTTAATGAGCCCTGAGCCTTATTCAAAGTAAGCTTAAGTTAGCTCTTTGACTTATTAATCAAAGTGCTATTACTGTGCGACAGTATTATTTATGTTTTATTCTTTTAATGACAGTTTAGGATTTATTTAAATATAATCTCAGTCTTTTCAGAGCTATATATTCACTGCTCTGTAATAGTTTGTAAGCATGATTATTACTGTAAATTAAATTAGCTTTTTACGAAAATACGTGCGTGTTTATGTTTTTTTTCATGGTTAAAAAATGTGTCAGGATTGTCGAGCTTCCCGGAGTGTCAAGTTACCGATATTCCAGTTTTTCAGGGTTCTAATGTTGATCATATGACTCTAAAATGCTTAAAAACTTTTAAAACACATCTAAAAATTAGATAATTGGGAATTTTCTGCGATAATATTTATTTCGTTACGGCGTTAGTTTTGTTATATTTGCGAAGTTCTTCAATATTACTTTTTCACGTTATCTGGCGTACCGCGACACTCTCCCATTCCAGAACGGGATAAAGTGGACAGAATAACGTTTGATTATTGAACAAGGTATTCGGATTTCAGTGCTGTGAAACAAAAAGGGAAGTTCGAGAAGCTAGCGGTTAAAGTTCAGAAGGAAGACGCTACTGTGGATCCGAAACGAGTAGTGGTGAATCTCTCGTCAGAAGTACTCGATGAAGCAGCTGTTTCAGTTCTGAGCAAAGGTCTGAATTTCGAAACTATGCTGAACAGAATACATACTGAAGTGCCGTCGAAGCATCTTTGATCGTCTTCCGAAAGGGCAGGCCGAAGAAGTAAGACAAGATTTGTCGAGAGTTCTACGGGAACCGGAACCTCCCAAAAGCAACATGTCGGTTCAGGAAAGAAAATCTCTTATTGAACTCTTGGGAAACGAAAGCATCGTTGTAACCAAATCGGATAAGGGGAATGCTACTGTTGTTTTGGACACTGTGGATTATCATAGGTTGATCCTGTGTATCGCAAGTTAAAAAGCGATCCGACGAACAGAATCGTTTGGAAAGTGAAAAACCTGATTTCAGACTAACGACTGGACAGCTCTATTACAAAGAATCTAATACCTCGAATACCTGTCTCACCCAGAATGTATGGACTACCCAAAATACATAAAGAATCTGTTCCTTTAAGGCCTGTCCTCAGTGGGACTAACTCGCCGACATACTTTTTAGCACGTCATTTATCTGGTAAACTGAAACATCTAGTTGGTAAAAGAAATACTTTTGTCAAATATTCGAAAGATTTTTTAGAAATTATACGCCCAGTGAAGATATCTGCACATGGCATTCTTGTTAGCTTCTATGTGAAATCGTTATTTACCAACGACCCAGTATCAGATACAATGGAGATCATAAGGGACAATGTAGCTATAGATGTTTGTGACTGAACTGAATTACATCTTCGTTCGAGCCATTTTAAATACAACGGTGAATTCTATGAACAGGCTGACGGCCTTGCTATGAGCTCACCCATTTCGCCAGTTGCAGCTGACGTTCTTATGGAACATATTGAGCAATGGGCATTAAATAGTGCTCCTTTGCAGCCTTTTTGCTGGCTATGCTATGTGGACGATACATTTGTTATGTGGCCACACAGTGAAGAAAAACGTCATAAGTTCCACAATTTCTTAAATGGCATTCACCTCAAAATCGAATTTAGCGTGGAGGTTGAGAGTGAGGTCGGTCTCCTGTTCCTAGATGTGTTGGTCTACAGAAGATCTGATAACACTCTAAGTCACAGAGTGTATAGAAATCCGACTAACACAAACAGGTATTTACATGCCACTTCGCACCACCATCCAGCTCAGATGTAAGCAGTACTCAACACTCTGTCTTCACGTGACTTCCGTATCAGCGATGACAACAACATTGAGTTTTTTTGAAGCGGACATTGAAGGCAAATGGCTATGATAGTTATTCAGTCGACAGGGCTTTTAGGCGATTTATTAATAACGCTAATAAGAATGACGAGGAACCGCCTTCTCACTCCGTTAGGTTACCGTTCAATTCTGGGGTCACTGACAGTATGAGCAGAATTCTAAAAAAAATTTTATTCAGACATCCTACTTTTGCGACGGAAAACGGCTGCACCTGATTGCCTTCACAATGCAGGCTTCTATCAAGTGACATGTTGCTGTGGCAAAGTGTATACAGGCGAAACGGGAAGAACTGTTAAAGAACGCATTAAGGAACACGAACGGTACATACAGTTAAGACAAAGTGCAAAATCGGCATTAGGGGAACACCATGAGAACTGTGTCTCTGCACATCGATTTTAATAAGTACTTGTGCTGGCTAAGGAAACAAAAATTTATAGAAGATAGGTCCGAGAAGCGGTTGAATTTCCTAGAATGCACCCAATTTCAATAGAGAGGACGGCTATAGGCTGCCGCTGTCAAGGAAGTGAATATACGGCCGCGGTGTGCGAGGAACATAAACAATGGGCTGCAAGTCACCACGGCGGACAATAATATTTTGGGTAAACATTCCCCTTATCTAGCCCTGTCCATTTCGAATCCAGACAAAGATGACAGCCAACCAATAGCAGTAGGAGGAATTTTAACCAATAACCCTTCTCCAGCGTAAGTGTGGAATAGTGCCTATCTATCCAATGACGACGGACCACAAATAGTATCCACAGGAGTTTAGCCAACCACACCCCTTCTTCTGCATCAGTGCGGGACTATTAAACTATGACTATGGCCCACCAATGGTAGCCATAAGAATTTTAACCAATACTACCACTTCTCCAGCACGAACGCGGCAAAACTCCCCTTTATAAGAGGACGCGACACTCGTCTCTGACAGCGTTCTAGTAGTAGTGGACACCGGAAGATCCTGAGGAAGATCCCAGCAGAGGGGTCGAAACGTCGATCATTTTAGAGGAAATATGACGCTGCCGAATTACCCAGAAGCTTTTAACTTCAATTTCAAATATAACATAAGTAAATCTGAAACGGCCTCAACGTAAAAAAAAAAAATCACGAAATGTAAAATGGAAACACAAATACAAAAAGATGTTTTATATTTAATTAAGCTAAAAGAAAAAATATATGTTGAACAATCTTCTTTTTCTTCAGTTTTTGTCCCGCCTGGCGGCAGGGTCCTCTGAGTGAATTTGCTGTCTTCAGTTTGTTCGATCGCTAGCCATGTCTGGATGAAGATTTACAGCTTTCGGGTCGTTGTGCAGAGTGTCGGTCCATCGTTGCCTTGGTAGTCCCTCGGGTCTCTTTCAATTGGTTTCCACTGTGTATGCTGCCGTTGCAGTAGTATGGCCTTTGCACGCAGCGCTTTCTCGCATTTTCTTCTGGATCGGGGCAACCCAGAAACGTTCCCTCACAGTGTGATTTGACGATCCAGTCGAGTGATACCACCAGTTCATACAAGTATCTTAGTCTCCATGACTCCTAATCGTCGTTTTGCAAAAATTTCGAAAATCTTCAAACGTTTGTGTATGCCTGAGGGACCGAACTGCTGAGGTCATCGGTCCATAGACTTACGCACTACTTAAAGTAACTTATGCTAAGAACATCACACACACCCATGTCCGTGGGAGGACTCGAACCTCCGGCGGCGAGAAGAGTCGCGCAGTCCGTGACAGGACGCCTCAAACCGCGCTGCCACTCTGCGCGGCCACGTTGTTTTGCCTCTTTTGTAAATGGCGAACACTCGGTGGCCTAGAGAGCAACGGGAAGGATGACAGTCCTGTAGATCTTTGACTAAAGACGTTATTTAATCCGACGATCGCAGGTGACGCCTATAGCATGCCTTATCCAGGCAGCGTGCGTCCTTGCGCTGACTTAATCTGTTAAGATGGCAGTCGCCAGAGATTGCACAATATTTATAGAACAACATATGAAGAAAATACATTCAGAATATGTTTGTCTTAGAAAGACTTATTAGACAAGCCAGCACGACAATTGCTCTTGAAGTGAACACATATAGGACACGCGTGCAGCGATATAGAGATATTGCTAGCTAATTTCTGACAAGTGCATCTTTGGAATACATCTTTGGAATTATTCAAATGTCGAAATGAAAGCCACGCGGAGTGACAGTGCGGTTAGAGGCGCCATGACACGGATTGCGCGGCCTCTCCCGCCGAAGTTTCGTGTCCACCCTCGGGCAGGGGTGTGTGTGTTGTTTTTAGTACAAGTTAGTTTAAATTAGTCTAAGTAGTGTGTAAGTCTAGGGACCGATGACTTCAGCAGTTTGATCCCTTAGGAATTCACACACATTTTTCGAAATGAAAAACAACACAGTGTGTGGGAGCGAATTTCGAAAAAAAAACTGCCTTTTTGACAAATCTAAGTGCACCGTTGAAACTTTTATTTGAAGTTTTTTGTCTATTACCATTTCAACAGAAATATTAGAACCTTTTTTACAAGGGGCTGTTTCATCCTATTAACAGCTGTATGGGTACGTACAAAAAAATATTATGTTTCGTATTTTGCTCTACACTAAAACAAATTCAAAGGCATTCAAAATCGAAGTATACTCTTTGAGTATGTTTACTCGTAAGTTCCACTGCCACTGTGTTCGTCTTTTTCTCTCACACTGCCATTGCCTCCTTCGCACTTTCTACACCGCAACTACTGCCTACTACCTACCAGTATTTATTACTTCTCCGTCTCTTTCCTTCAGCCAGTGCCTCCTCTCAGCATAAAGAGCGCAAATATGTTCGCATGCCAATATTTTCGGTAAAATTTTTAAAAGGACTTTGGAAGGTAGAATGAGCCGGCTGGTACCCCACTTTTGATTCAGATTCTCTTAAACAGGAGCATATTCTCCTTTATTGCTCTCCGATAGGAGCATTTTTCCGCAGGTTCACTTCTTTTCCCTGCCACAGCAGAACATGTCACGCGTATGAAAGAACTTTGAGACAGTAAAATTTTGATAGTTTACTTATGTGATATTGAAATAACGCAAAACTAATTGAACACCTCAGATCGGATTTTATATGCACAAAATTTTTGCATGTGCTTAATTACTACAACGTGCAGTCCCCAAAACAGTTCTGATGATAATGGAGACACTTTACATCATGTTTCTCGATGCTACCTCACTTAATAAAGTTCTTTTTGCCCCACGGCGAATTTAAGTGCACAAATAGGGTAACTTTGATATTATGTACCTTGGAAACGGATACAGATTTCAAGAAAATTTTCAAGGTTGCTCGAGATCTGGATCTCAGGAACATATCGAAAGAATTTCTGCCATTTTCTGTGCATAGCCGTCTTGGCATCTTCGGCCTGGTTTTGATCCGCTCGTGACGGCGATAAAATAGTAAATAAAAATATTTTTCCGGGATTTTTCCGAGGATTCGAACTAATGGTGTCTCCACAAGCCACATCAAGCCCACCATCGACCACATCAAAAGTAATAAGAATCAACCGATTAACTCCATCTACTCAAGCAGGAGGAAGTGTGTAATATTTGTACTTTGACCTTGTACTGTAGAATAATGAAACTATGACGATCCTTCTGTGTAAAATTGGTACTTAGGCCAAGGGCTACCCAAAACGTATGACCGTAACTCTTTATCACCAATACGGTCCGAGGTATGAGCACCGCAAAATGCAGTTTTCATGGGCAGATTTCTGAATTATATGGCTAAACATGCTGTCGCAAGCCTATCGATTGTGTTTCGGATACAGAAGGTCCATCCCAATTACTGTTGACCCCAGAAACCCGAATTTCTTGTGTTTTATTCGATATGCTATTAATCCATGCGAATATGTCGTTTATAGCCCAAGATTACAATTAGATTAACTTCCGAAGTGATGCCGTATACACGAGACATCCATCTAGAACACGTTGTTCAGATAACTGGCTACACTTTGCCATATACCGCATCTATCCGCAGTATTCGAATGTCATATACGGTAGATCTTCGTATCGGACAACCCTTCTCGTGACATCGGACTTGTCGGTTTACGTTACAGTAGTGAAACAGGCAACGTTGCATGTGGGCTTAATTAAAATAAAGATATAAGAATGCAATGCAAATACTTTTTAATTTTCTGTCGCTGTATGTCCGATTACGCAAGTCTCGTAAACGGATGGCCCTGACTAGTATTATTACGCTATCTGACTGCATAGAACAACAACAAAGAATGAAATGAAAATTTCAGTTAATACAATTAATTAATTAAGTCCCCAGCAACTATAAAATCTACGAAACCAACAAAGCACAAGTGTAGCTGTTCTGTGTGTGGTAGTGTGACTCAACGCACATCTGGCACGGTTCTTCTTCAACAAGACAAGAAATTTTAAATACCATTTATACTGACGTGATAAAAGAAAATTAGAAATACTATAATTGTGCAAGAAAACCAAAATTAAACTCTAATACAAGAACACACGCCAGATGCTTTGTTGACTGAACCTGTAATGACACATTATTCAGGTCACTGAAAGAATAAAAGAATTAAAGAAAATACCTCCATATATATTGACGAAATGCACTCTGACCATTACAATATCTCCATTAGAACAACATCTGCTATCTCTCCAATCAAACCACTGCATAAAACATGGAACAACACTCTCCATTACCACATCTCACTCTGACTTCAGCTACAAGCAGTGTCCACCACAACTTCTCGGCAAGAACTGCCTGTCGCTGCGTCTCAATAATCACTGCCAGTGGAGGCGGCGGAACAATACTCTCTGGCGCGATTTCTGGCGCTGTGGCTCAGTGTAGCCACCTTTCATATGCCCTTCCTCCACGGGCTAGAATTTGATGGTATTTTTGCCAGCATTGGTGGTGAAAATACCACCAAATTAGTCAGAAAAAAATACAGACAAAAATAAATGATAATATTAATACGTAAGTATCATATAACTAGATAAAATTTTGGCTTTGCACTGACCTTACAATAGCCTAATATATAAAATACAGTAAGGAATACAAATTCTTTCATACATATGACTTTACATAATAGTTTACAGAAATATCATGTGGTTAAACAATTCAATCGATAGCGTCAGCAATGACGAATATGATCAGGTAAGAGTCTTATAACTTTTCACAGACAGTAATACACAAAAAATCAGTTTATACAAATTTTCACAACAAGTAGTTGACAGTTCCAGCAGTAGCACCCAGCACTGTTGAATAGGTGCTGACAGCAACAAGTGACATCATCTCAGTAGAAGCAGTCCATCAGTGGCACCCAGCAATGTGGAGTAGGTGCAGACTCCAACAGGTGACATCATTTCAGTAGAAGCAGTCCATCAGTGGCACCCAGCAATGTTGAGTAGGTGCAGACTCCAGCAGGTGATATCATTTCAGTAGAAGCAGTTCATCAGTGGCACCCAGCAATGTTGAGTAGGTGCAGACAGCAAGAAGTAACATCATTTCAGTAGAAGCAGTTCCATTTGTGGTACCCAGCAATGTTGAAGAGGTACAGACAGCAAGAAGTAACATCATTTCAGTAGAAGCAGTTCCATTTGTGGTACCCAGCAATGTTGAAGAGGTACACACAGCAACAAGTCACATTTCTCAGTAGAAGCAGTTCATCAATGGCACCCAGCAATGTTGAGTAGGTGCAAACAGCAACAGGTGACATCATCTCAGTAGAATCAGTCCATCAGTGGCACCCAGCAATGTTGAGTAGGTGCAGACAGCAAGAAGTAACATCATTTCAGTAGAAGCAGTTCCATCTGTGGTACCCAGCAATGTTGAAGAGGTACAGACAGCAAGAAGTAACATCATTTCGGTAGAAGCAGTTCCATTTGTGGTACCCAGCAATGTTGAAGAGGTACACACAGCAACAAGTCACATTTCTCAGTAGAAGCAGTTCATCAATGGCACCCAGCATTGTTGAGTAGGTGCAGACACCGAAAGATGACATCATTTCCATAGAAGTAGCTTCATCTGTGGCACCCAATATTGTGGAGTAGGTGCAGACTCCATCAGGTCACATCATTTCAGTAGAAGCAGTCCATCAGTGGCACCCAGCAATGTTGAGTAGGTGCAGACAGCAGTCCATAATATTCACTATTACTGATCACTCAGTTCATCAGCAGAAATTAAACATGTCCTAGTGTCACACATCAATTTGAACAGGTGCAGGTGTGAACAACAGTTTGAATGCACACACAATTGCTTTTATAATGCTCTTACACTAAACATACAAATCATAACAAACACACAAATGATATCAGATAATTGTCATATTACTATTACAAATACACAAACATCAGTAAACCTATAATATTTATGGGTGTCAGTGCAAGCCACTACAAACAAATAAAATAATATTTAGGAGATAGGTGGGTAGGATTAGGAAAGGAAAACACACAAAACACACTCACTCATCTTTCATCCACATTAAGTACTGCTGTGTAATTGGATAGTGCTAACTGTGTGAATCCACTTCTGTCAAAATTTCATGTTCATCATGTGTATCAAGTAGTAGTGACAGCAATGTATAACAGTCAATAATAGTTAAGTTAACGTCATAGTCATCATGTCAAGACCAATGTTTGCCAAGCCAGATCAAAATGTACGGTTGCTGAACAACTGTCAGTGTGCCAAGATATGCAACTTCCTCTCTCCAAAAAAAAGTACATACTGCTTAGTGATTTAACAAAGTGTGTGTAGACAATCTTCCTTCCATTTTAGTGTTCTAGTCTGCTATCTTCATCCTCCTTGTTCCATATAGACCAACAACAACAACAAAAAAAAAATATGCACCTCACTTATTTTACCTCTTATACACCATAACTCCAATCAACTTCATATAATCTCAATACCTCCATAATACCTCTTCAATACGTCGATACATATAAACCTTATTGCCAGTATCATTTCACTTCCATAACAACTCTTTCCTCTAGTCAGTCTCCTCGAATAAGTACAGATAAAATCCTAATGCAAACCTCATCATCACAAACAATCCGAAGACACACTCTCAACACACAACCTCTGTGTAATCCATCTGACCAAAATCTTCTACTCATTATGAATTATAAACAAAGAATGCATACATGACCTCTAAAAGACTTAGTTCGAATAACTCTCAGTAATTAAGTACGATTACGGAGTGTGAATCCTAATTTTTCACAGTGTGTACACCACTTCAAGAATTATGGCAAACAGAAGCAAACATGTGGAGTATTTCTTGTGTCAAGTGTCACTGCCTATTTCAATTGCTCACGAAAAATGCAGTGTAATAACTGTGTTGGTATGTCATGTCGTTAGGTTCCTTCCTATTGGCATACATTTATACAGCTTTCATAAAACCTCCAGCTCATGTGACTTCTATGATGTTTCTTGTACTAAAGTCGCTCGTCGAATTACTGCAGTTCATTTTCTTATGTTAAAATATAAAGCACTGAGCGTAAGCAAAACAAGTAACAGCGAGTAAATATACCAGTAGTGAACAGAATGTCAACAAGTGGATGCAGCACAATTTCTATAACGAGGCTTCGCCAAGCGAACAATCCGTAACCCATACCACATCGTAACCCACACTCCATGTCCGTACACTGTACATCAGCATTGCTATATACCAAATTAAAGTATAGTTATGACAACAAGCAGAAATGTGTAAATGTGCAATCCATACGCATAGCAGTAAACATATATCTTACGTACTAAACAGGTCATTAGCATCGTATCTTAATAAGTAAACATGAAGGCGCAAGCAGATAAATCACAAAGTATAACTTACATACCTAACCACATCAGCACAATTAATCAGGTGACAATTATAATTTAAATAAATAGGCACAGCAGGCACATAATTAAAAATATGACATCAGTGAAAAAGCAGTGCAGCCAAGCGATGCATAATATACACAAGTAACAATCCAGTTCATTAATAATCATTGTCAAAATCAGTTAACGTACGCAAGCACGTCGCTTCACAAGTAATTTCATTGAACATGTAATTAGCACAAAGTATGAATCACGTAATTGCGAGCAGCAAATTACGTCTAAAGTACGTACCTAAGTGGAAATATGTTACCTGAAAAATAAACTCAATTAATAATTACCTTTTTAGTTTATTACTTTCTTCTTCGAAATGACATTTTTCCTGAAATTTTCTCGATAGCAAGTCGTCTTAACGTCGGACACGCACAGAATTTACCTGAAGTTCTTAAATATTTTATAGAACCGTATCCTGAAAAATACTGAATGTTAATAACAGAATTCATCAAGTCACTATAGCTTTATACTGAATTTAGTCGGAGAAATTAGACTGTGTATTTATTTACGGCTGTCAGTGCATTCGCACTGAGCGCTCGATCAGCTGTAGGCGCGTGACGTAGGAACTGATTGTTTGCGGTCAACGACTGCCCTGTGCGGCGCGCAGACTTGACTGTTGCTTTGAGTATACGCCGCCGCCAAAACACAGCGCGGTATCCTTGTACTCTCCGCATGTTTACATGTAGCTGTTAGTTTCTCAAAAGTATGTCATTCTACAAAAATTTTTCAGAAGTATATCATTCCACAAAAATTTTAACGTTAGATATATGATGTATTCCCTTAGAGCGTCGTGATTTAAGAGTTTCTACTTCGACAGTGTTATCATGAATAATTTTGCGAATTCTATATGGGCCGTTATAAAGCAGAAAAAATTCCCGACACAAGCCTTTTCCTTTGTGAGACAGACGGTGAGACTTAATTAACACCTTCTGACCAACTGACAAGATTTTTAAACGACCAGGACGCTTAGCTGATTTCTCTCTTCTAGCAGCCGCAGATGCAATATTTTGTAGAGCCAGGTTGACAACTTCAGAATGCCGCAGTTTCCGTGTAGGCGGAAAAGGAACGATTTCAGAAATGCGATTTGTCGGTGCTTTGTTTTTTAATATCAGTATAGGTGGTAAAGAAGTTGAGTCGTTAGGAAGTTCATTCAGAATGTTTTGAAAAATATGAAGATACTGATCCCAAGTTCTGTGATTCTGATGACAATAAAGACGACACAATTTATTGATTTCCTTCGTCCATCTCTCTGAAGCGTTAGATTGAGGGTGAAAAAGTGAAATGAAAATTGGTTTAATTTTACGACGCCGTAGAGTACGAAGCCAAATTTTAGAACGAAACTGTGATCCATTATCTGATATAACCTTATCAACATGACCCACTTCTTTAAGAAAATGTTTGATGAAAGTGTTAGATACTGAACGAGCTGTTGCTTTGCGTAACGGTGTAAAACACACATATTTTGATGTCAACTCCACTGCTACGAAAATGTACACAAAACCATTAGTAGATCGAACCACTGGACCGAACAAATCAACTGCAGCCATGTCCTTTAATTTTGCTGGAATGATAGGAAACAACGGTGCTCTGTGAGAAACTGTCGGCGGCTTAGCCTTTTGACATAATTTGCATTTGGCAAGAACAAATCGAATACGTTTTTCCATATTATTGAAGTAGCAATTTTCTCGTAATTTATGAAAGCATTTTCTGGGACCAAAGTGTGCATAACTGAAATGCGTATACCAAATCAGCTTATTAACCCACTCATCAGGAATACAAACTAACCAAACAGAGTTGTCGACCGATTTTCGTTTAAAAAGAATGTCATTGTGAACTAAATAATGCTGTCTAATCGCTACGCTTTCCTTTCTCTTCCACTTCTCCTTAATGTCCTTCCAGATTGGATCCTTATTTTGCTCCTTAGCAATGTCCTGGAGCGAAGACGAAATAAAGTTCTCAAATGCAACACCTTGAATATACATCAAACAATAATTGTTTTCCTTGCAGTCCTCTTCAGCACTTTGTTTCAAACCCATAGGTGCACGTGATAAAGCATCAGCAACAATATTTGAAGAACCCTGTATGTAAACAATACTAAAGTCAAATTCCTGTAAGTACAACGCCCATCGTGACAGTCTGCCATGAGTTAATTTTGTCGACATAAGAAACTCAAGAGCTCGATGATCGGTGTAAACCTTAGTATGTCTGCCAAACAAAAATGTGCGAAATTTTGTAAAAGCCCAAACAACAGCCAAAGCTTCAAGTTCCGTAATCGAATAATTCTTTTCTGATTTAGAGAGAACACGACTTCCAAATGCAATAGTCTTTTGTACTACAACGCCGTCTTCTTCTATCTCTTGAAATAAATGTGCACCTAGGCTTTGTATGATGAGTCCGTCGACAAACAAAAATCTTTAGATAAATCCGGGTGTGAAAGAAGTGGAGCAGCAACTAAAGCATCACGAAGTTGTTCAAATTCTGACTGAGCTTCCTCATCCCAACACCAATTAGATTTCTTTCCAGATAGTTCACATAAACGAGGTGTGGCCAAATCGTCCAATCTAACAAAGCGTCTAAGAAAATTACAGACACCAAGAAAACTACGAACATCACGTTTTGTAGTAGGAACAGCATAATTACGAATAGCGTCTAATTTTTCTGGATCAGGAAGAATACCTTCTGTAGAAATAATGTGACCGAGAAACTTCACCTGAGAACGACCAAATTCAGATTTTTCTAAGTTCACCGTAATGCCAACTCTTGCAAAAATACGTAATAATGAATCCAAAATTTTGTTGTGCTCACTCCAAGAACGTTTAGCAATAAGAATATCGTCAACATATGAAGTAATATTGTCACGAAGATAAACAGGTAAAATTTCATTTAAGCTACGAATGAATGCTGCCGAAGATACAGTAAGTCCAAACGGTAATTTATGAAATCACTTTTGGGTAAAATAGTCATATCCGGTTATTTTTTACACGCTCTCTAGATAGATTGATAGTCGAAGAGTTGTTTCGATAGATGCAAAGAATAGTGAAAGAGTAGGCAGCGGTACAGAAAACTAAAAGAGAAATAGCACCACTACAGCTCGGGGCCCTATGCTCGCTACGGCACATATCCACTTAAGAGTAGTGAATCCCCTGAGGACATTAATAGCTGCACATTAATTCCAGTTTGTGACTTCGTGGCAAATTTGGCGGAAGTGCGTACGTAAATTGATCTAACCATGAACATGGATGTATGTCATTCTTAGAATTGCGGAAGATCTTAAATTTCCGAACAGTTAAGAAGTGTTTATAGTCAAAGTTTTCGCCTCGTGGCGACAAAGACCTACCGCGTCTGTCCCGGTCCCAATATCGATTATTGTCAAGTTCGCGCGCCTGGCGCTCTCTTGTTGCTTCTCGTAAATGAAATAAATTACTTTCTTCAAAACCCGCTGCTATCGGTGATTCCAAATTTCTTCTACCGTCCTTTCCTACGATTTTGCTTTCAATTTGTTTGACTTGCTTTCCTAATGCCTCAGACTCCCTTTTAACGCGTTCATTAAATTTTCCGTGATTTTCAACATGTTTATTTATGCTCTGGTACTCTTCGGTTTCTGAAAATGGCAATGGAGCTGTGTCATCTGAATCTCTGTCCCCATTTAAACTAACACTTGCCAATTTATCTGAAGTCTTCTCAACTCTTTCCGAAAAGTCACCTATTTTTTCTTTCTGTTTATTTGCGTCTTCCGTAAGTGTCGCGACTCGGGTTTCGGTATTGTCACATTTAGTAGTTAACTGTTCACACTGTTGCGTTAAGTTATTTATTCTGTCATTTGGTACGGATTCCTCGGTTCTTTCAATTATTTCTTCCTTATCGTGTGCACGATGTAAATTTAACTCTGAAGAATTTTGTACTATCACGCTATCTTTTTCTTCCTGTTCTCTGTCCTGTTCCTCTTGTCCGATTTCTGTTGAAATTAAACTATTACTGTGAGCCTTCAAAATCGGTTGTACTTCTTCTCTAATTTCTTTCTTTGATTCATCTTTCATGTTTTTAAAACATGTCCCTCTTCGTGAGCCTAACTGTGTTTCCATTGTTTCCATCTCGGTTTTACTTGTTCCTATTTCTGTTTTAAATTCAGATCCTAGCCGACTTTCCATTGTTCCTATTTTTGAGCATAACCGTGTTGTCATTGCTTCCATCTCTGTTTTTAATTCAGATCGTAACTGTGATCCCATTGATTTTAATTCAGATCGTAACTGTGATCCGAAATTTAATATTGCACTCATTAACTGCTCCATTTCTTCTGTCGTTAACCACGTAATCTGAGAATTTTTCGATTGTGAAAAATTTTGAACTGTTTCCGGACTATTTTCCCTACTTATTAAATTGTTTTCAACACCATTATTCATCATACTGTTGTCCTGTGTTGCCGAGTTCGCCATGTCAACAATTTCGTTATTCTGACCATCCATCATTTTTGCCTGTTTCATTGACCGCGTAATCATTTACAAAACATAAAAAACTCGTCACTGTACGAAAATTACACACAATGCCTCCTTATCTCGAACAATACCATTTACATGAAAAGTTTCCCTCAAACACGATTAACGAACAATTGAAATAATTGCACTAAATCGTCAAACGCGTATACAAGGCAATAAAAATTAAATTTTGAAAAGTACCATTACAAGAATGCCAATTACCAAATCTACACATGCAAAATAGACTACAATTAATAAACTACAAATTACTACAACAATACTACTGTCTACTATTTTTACAATCAGAAGAATTCCAAGGGACGATCCGAAGCAGCGGTCGCCACGTGCATGGGGGCTTAATTAAAATAAAGATATAAGAATGCAATGCTAATACTTTTTAATTTTCTGTCGCTGTATGTCCGATTACGCAAGTCTCGTAAACGGATGGCCCTGACTAGTATTATTACGCTATCTGACTGCATAGAACAACAACAAAGAAGCAAATGAAAATTTCAGTTAATACAATTAATTAATTAAGTCCCCAGCAACTATAAAATCTACGAAGCCAACAAAGCACAAGTGTAGCTGTTCTGTGTGTGGTAGTGTGACTCAACGCACATCTGGCACGGTTCTTCTTCAACAAGACAAGAAATTTTAAGTACCATTTATACTGACGTGATAAAGGAAAATTAGAAATACTATAATTGTGCAAGAAAACCAAAATTAAACTCTAATACAAGAACACACGCCAGATGCTTTGTTGACTGAACCTGTAATGATACATTATTCAGGTCACTGAAAGAATAAAAGAATTAAAGAAAATACCTCCATATATATTGACGAAATGCACTCTGACCATTACAATATCTCCATTAGAACAACATCTGCTATCTCTCCAATCAAACCACTGCATAAAACATGGAACAACACTCTCCATTACCACATCTCACTCTGACTTCAGCTACAAGCAGTGTCCACCACAACTTCTCGGCAAGAACTGCCTGTCGCTGCGTCTCAATAATCACTGCCAGTGGAGGCGGCGGAACAATACTCTCTGGCGCGATTTCTGGCGCTGTGGCTCAGTGTAGCCACCTTTCAACGTTTTGTAAATGAATGAATGGATGGCTGGGAGAACGTGGTATGGCGCATTTCGTAATTTTACAGGAATCGTGTTTGTTCCGTATTTACGTGGATCGAGCTGGAGAGCGCTACAGTGGCGACATAGTACGTTTTCTATTGCACTCTAGTGGATGTTGCCATTTGTAGCAAGGGGTACAAAATCATGTCATAACAACAAACCATTTTAGAATCAGACATTTATTGTTATGAAGGTACTGTACAGCATTAAATAATACACGTAACCAACACATGTGACACACAATACTTTAGAATGGAACATACAACAGATAGAAAATTCTTGTGACTATGGTGATGTCCTTATTCGTCCATCAAGTGAGTAATATTTACCACAACTAATTACATTGAACTTGCTGTTGACCATTAACGAAATAGGCCTTTCATCTAGTTTCTGTACACTGATCCAGAACACACAGCAGATTCATTCATTTCTTTGTCTGTTCACATAGGACTTCCCACTGTCTCTTAGATTTTTACGCTTCTTATCTTTCACTCCAATATATTTACAGCACTTTTGCACGTATTTGACTTCACCTGATCACTGGGAGTAACATTCAAGCGATTAACTATCCACCCCGTTACGCAGAAGACTTGAGCACTCTGAGTCATATCTGTCTCGGCCACATACCACATTTTTCCAGTGGACACACGCTACTTCCGCACGCTACAGTCATTTAACGGTGTCTTCTAGAACTACCACAAGCCGACACATCGCAGAGGGGACTCATACCTCCCTGTTCCACAAGGAAAGGCGACGTTGCTAATATGTAATACCACGTTCTTCCACCTATCCACTCAATTGTTGTACACATGTGTATGGGAATTACATATACTTCCCTAACCTCCTTCTCTACCCTCTCTCTGTCCTTCTCCATCTCTTTTTCTTTCCCTTTCTCTCTGTCCACTTCCTTCTCCCCCGTCTCTAAGTTCATATCTTCTTCTTCCTTGTATTTAATGCTGACTGAAACCCCCAATTGTTGTATATATGTGTATGGGAATTACATATACTTCCCTAACCTCCTTCTCTACCCTCTCTCTGTCCTTCTCCATCTCTGTTTCTTTCCCTTTCTCTCTGTCCACTTCCTTCTCCCCCATCTCTAAGTTCATATCTTCTTCTTCCATGTATTTAATGCTGACTAAAACCCCCAATTGTTGTATATATGTGTATGGGAATTACATATACTTCCCTAACCTCCTTCTCTACCCTCTCTCTGTCCTTCTCCATCTCTTTTTCTTTCCCTTTCTCTCTGGCCGCTTCCTTCTCCCCCCTCTCTAAGTTCATATCTTCTTCTTCCTTGTATTTAATGCTGACTGAAATTCCTCTCTCTGTCCTTCTCCATCTCTTTTTCTTTCCCTTTCTCTCTGGCCGCTTCCTTCTCCCCCCTCTCTAAGTTCATATCTTCTTCTTCCTTGTATTTAATGCTGACTGAAATTCCATAGTAGTATTGTTATCGCAAGCCGATGAACTATAAATACAACACGTAAAAACCGACTGCGAGAAAGAAAATGAAATAGCATATTTTTGTGTATAAGATTGCTGTTTAACCCTTTGTTGCCTGACGGTACTTAAAAGTACCAGTAAGTTTTGACTCTAATTATTTTCTCGTGGTGCTGTTTCGTGATCTGAGAGCCCGTCAGTACGTAACAGTAACTCTGCTCTACTGTTTCATAGATGTTATTGTGCAATACATAGACCTCTCTGGCGGTCAGAGCTTGAAATTGTTTTTCGCGCGCTGCTGTGGAAACAGAAGATCGTATGTGCTTGTTTCCATGGTGTTGCCTGAATTTGTGCGCAATTTATTGAAACTTCCGTTGAGTTTTCCATTGTACGTACTTACCTTCTTTGTTTTTTTATAATAGTTTGAAGCATTACGTTACAAGTGAATGAGATAAAGTGGAAAATATCAGGCGGACTTATTAGTACTGTCAGGTTGTGCGAACACTTTATTGTAGCAACAATGCGTTACCTCTCACTAGTTGTTCTGTCTACTTTTTCTCACACAGAAATCGGTAAATACATTTGCCTGTGGAACAATTAGAACAAACAGGATAGGTTTGCCAGGGAATTTACCTAAAGAAAAATGTCTAAATCCAATCACAGAGAGTCATCTTTAGACCTAACAGTATTTCAATGGAAGGAAAATAAAGTAGTGTACTTTGCGTCAAACTTCTATGGCACTGAACCGAGCGTAGTGACAAGAAAACAGAAAGATGGAACTAGTATGACTATACCATGTCCAGTTATTGTATGTGATTACAATAAAAACATGGGTGGTGTGGATCATGCAGACAGATTACATTCAACTTATGGTCTTGACAAGCGATCAAAGAAATGGTGGTACCGTCTCTTTTGGGGAGCAATAGAAATTGCTTCTGTCAATGCTTACGGCATTTTCAGTTATCTACATGGGGCACTGCCACTGCTGAAATTCAGGTGTGCTGTGGCACTAGGGCTAATGAATGAACAGCGAGTGCCAAATCTCAAAAAGAGAAACTCTGGTAAAGATGAAATAACTCTCCCAAAGAGAAGGAAGGATAACTTTTCTGTTCCGAAGGATGTACGTCTTGGCAACCGGGGAAACCATTTTGTAGTGTTCAGTTGTAATAGAGGACGATGCGAAATGTGTGCGAAAAATAAAATTCATTCGAGACCACATTCACAATGTAGTACATGTAAAGTGTATTTGTGCTGCAATGAGAAAAAGAACTGTTTCGTACAATTTCTTGAGGTATCAGTAAATATGTGATATGTATATACTGTCAAAAATGTATAGCTAAGTTACTATGTATTGTGAAGTTGCTCTAGAATAAATTTATGTGAAATTAAAAAAAAAAAATCAGAAATATCATATTTCGGTTAATTAATTTTCTAATGTAAAAATATTTAATATTTTTGTGGAATAAGGTACAAGTTACAAAAATTGGAGCATTTTTCTGCGCATGTTGTGATTCTGTACATGGAGTCTGACGGTACTTCTAAGTACCAGGAGAGAAAAAAGTTGTGAAAAATAAAATAAAATTTTACAAAAAATCCTACCGTCATTTGAGGCCACAATAGCATAAATTCTGCAAAGAAAATGTTAAAAAGTAAATTTTTTCTTATGTCAGGAAACAAAGGGTTAAAAACATTTACAGCGTGTTTATAAATGAACGATACAAAGTAACATTAGTTTTTGAAAAACGTAAATAACTTACAGAAGTGTTTGATACAGCGTTGAATGCAGCATATCTTGAAGTTTTTATGTTCAATGAGGTTACCTTTTCTAACACGACAAATGTCCCATCTCTAATCAGTTACCTGCCAAATCCTGTGAGGCAAGTCTTGTTGTATGTTGATAGTTCCTTGTGTTATTTCGTAGTAACTGGTAGTAACTGACGGAAAGTCACAGAGTAAAACAGAAGTGATTTCTGGCGTTCCCCAAGGTAGTGTTTTCGGCAATTTGCTGTTCCTTACCCATATAAACGATTAGGGGGACAATCTGAGAAGCCGTCTTAGGTTTCATGCAGATGACGCTGCCATTTATCGATTAATAAAGTCATCAGCAGATTAAAACAAATTGCCAAACCATTTAGAAAAGATATCTGTATGATGCGAAAATTGGGAGTTGACCATAAATAACGAAAAGTGTGAGGTCATCCATATGAGTGCTTAAAAGAATCCGTTAAACTTCGGTTACACGATAAATCAGTCAAATCTAATGGCGGTGAATTCAGCTAAATACCTAGGAATTACAATTACGAACAACTGAAATTGGAAGAAACACATAGAAAATGTTGTGGGCGAGGCTAACCAAAGATTGCGTTTCACTGGCAGGATACTTAGGAAATGTGACGGATCTATTAAGGAGACTGCGTAATGTGACAGATCTACCAAGGAGATAGCCTACATCGCGCTTGTCCTGTAAGTAGGCTGTTTATGTTTTCTCTATGTAAGTTTGCTGTTTATGTTTTTTATTGGCAACGTTACATAGCACTCTGTATGAAAATCACTGGCTGTGCTGTGTGCAGTATGTGGCTAGTTTGAATTGTTGTCTGCCATTGTTGTCATGAACTGCTATAGCTGGATGCGAACAGCGCATAGCGCTGGGCAGTTGGAGGTGAGCCGCCAGCAGTGGTGGATGTGGGGAGAGAGATGGCGGAGTTTTCATAATCTGTAAGACTGAATGTCAATTATGAATATTAAGGTAAATACATTGTTTGTTCTCTATTAATATCTTTCATTTGCTAACTATCCCTATCAGTAGTTAGTACCTTCAGTGGTTTGAATCTTTTATTTAGCTGGCAGTAGTGGCGCTCGCTGTTTTGCAGTAGCTTGAGTAGCGAAGATTTTTGTGAGGTAAGTGATTTGTAAAAGGTATAGGTTAAAGTTAGTCAGGGCCATTCTTTTGCAGGGATTTTTGATAGTCAGATTGCGTTGCGCTAAAATTATTGTGTGTCAGGTTAAGCACAGGCTTGTATAATTGTTCTAAGTGGACGTTTCACATGTAAAATTGTTCAAAGGGGACGTTTCATATGTCGACCCTTAGCCTAGGATACCTCACTGGAATCTTCTGATTTTTTCTTGTAGTTTGTGTATTTAGTGTAGCTTTTGTTTATTGCTAGCGCGTAATTGTAGAGAGAATCTCCTTTGTAGTTGCAGTCTTTCATTGTTGTACAGTAAAACAGTTGTGGCATGCATGTAGCTTTGCGCCAAGTATTTCGCTGCTGCAATTAACTAGATATTATTTTCAGTGCTATGTTAATGTGTTCTCTTGTTTTTGCTATTCAAGTTGTGCTTTTCTGTGTTGTCGTGTGAAATATTGTGACAATAATGGCGTGTGAAAAACGTAACACTAGGCTCCAAACTAAATTGAGAAATAATAGTGACGACGAGCGTAGCTTATCAGCACCACTGGGTAGTGAATTAACTAATATTCAAAGTAGTAATTTGGTAACTGTGCATAGGGAAATGGAGCGGGCGTCAGACAATGGCGTAGGCAGTGAAACAGGTAGTGAACAGGGAAGCATTGTCGATCGATCGGTCGGCAACAGCTCGCCTCAGGAATCCGAAATGATAGGACACAATTTTGCAAATACTGTAGATTCAGGTTTTGCGTCCTCACCGTTTTCTCAAATGAGTCGAGACACATCTTCCGCTTGTCAAAATGTGAATGTTGCCGGTGCAAATTCACTGCCGAAAAGCACTGAGGAACATGTTTCAGACACCAGTGCATTGTTATTACAGTTAATGCAACAAATGGGACAAAGGCTACAAAAGTTAGACACAACGCTTGAACAAAATCAGAAACAAATGGGACAGAATCTTCAAAAGTTAGACACAATGGAACAAAAGCTTCAAAAGTTAGACTCAGTGGAACATATACTTGAACAAACACGTGAAGATTTAACTACTGAGTTACATAAAATAGAATCGAAATGTCAGAAAGTCCGTAATGACGTAAAAACACAAATTTGTGAGCATTTCCAACCTATTTTTTCGCGTCATGAGAATGTATTACAGAATCACGAAGCAGCCATAAAAGAACTGCAAACCATTGTTCATGAAAATCATGAGACCTTGTGGGCTAAAATTGACTCAGTTGCATCTACCGATTCGGTTACGCAACTGGCAAAAACTCAGGAAAACTTAAAGAACACAGTAGATTCGATTTCAACACAAATGGACATTCTGAAACTTGGTTCAGAAAAACACACTGAGGAAATGTGTTCACTATCGGAGAAAGTAGCTGAACTTTCGGATCAGGTCACTAACTTATCTACAAAGGTAGATGATGATCTGAATGACACAAGACCCGTAGCCTTCACTGACACAGAAGACTATGAACAAATAAGAAAATTCAAACAAAATCAAAATCAAATTAATACACAGTATAAAAGAGAAATCCGGGAAGTACAAGATCAGCTGACACAGATAATACAAGAATTACATATTTCAGAGGATACTCGCGCTCCAACACGGGAAGAGGAACTTAGAAATACGGAAAAGCCACAAAATAATAGCACAGGGCATTTCGGTAATTATGAAAGAAATTGGCAAGGTACACCGAATTTTGAGATGGAACCGCCGAAACGACGTGACAATGACCGACATGCTACTCGCCGACATGATGATTTTGACTATAAGCTGTTCATTACTACACGTAAATTCAAAACATTTAAGAATTCTGGCAACGACATTCATCCACAAGCGTGGCTCCATCAATTCTCTCATTGTTTTCCTCCCAACTGGTCATTAGAACACAGATTAGAATTTATGTGTGGCTACTTGGAGAATGAACCAGCTGTAAGAATGCGATCGGTCATTCACGATTGTCACAGTGAAGGAGATTTTTATCATGCCTTCCTCTCAGCATATTGGTCTCAAGCTACACAAGACCGTGTAAAACATAACATCATAATGATGAAACATTTCGAACAATCTGAATTTTCCAGTCTTGTGAAATATTTTGAAGACATGTTGCACAAGAATCAGTACCTGTCAAACCCATACAGCCCCTCAGAACTCATCCGCATTTGCTTAATCAAACTGCCTGAACATTTGAGACATATTATTTTAGCAGGACGTTGCAAAGACGACATTGAAGCTTTTCAGGGACTGTTACAAGAACTGGAAATTGACACAGACAGTCGCGGGATGCGAAAACAGGAAAACAATCATTACAGGTCACATCTGTCACAACTCCGTGACGACAGAAACAATAAATGGCCACGACAAACCTATTCTTACAACGTAAATCGTGACCAAAACAGACACCACCCATATGACAACCACTGGCAGAGTAATAGTTACAGGGAAAGATCACCTTTCCGCGGTAATGACTATCACAGAGACAATCAGAGAAACAGACAATATGGGAACCAAAATAACTATTATCAAGGGAGACAGAATAACTTTAGACGCAACGGTCCAGCGCGTAGTTACGATTCAAGGAGAAATTCTCCACCATGTGACCGACAAGAAAGAAACTATGGAAACTACCGACATGACGACAGACGATATGATCGTAACGACAGACCTGAATTGCATCAGAACTGGCGAGATTTAAACAGAGCAGAGCACTCTCGTCACGATGAATTTGTAGAAGTTAGGTCTCCAAATCCCAATAACGACGCGCGCCAACAAAGAGACAATAGGCGATGACTCACACCACTGGCAGCCACAAGACGTACTTATGAAACTGACGACGCAGCTGCCGTAGCTAGTAATTACGTAAAAATGGAAGACATTAGGGACATCTTACTCCAGGAACACGACGTAAAACATAACAACATTGCATATCCTGTGATTCATATTACTGTAAATGACGTAAAATTTACGGCAGTACTTGACTCTGGCAGTCCCATTTCAGTAATTAGCGAAACAGCTTTTAGCAAATGCAACAAAGCGAACGATTGCCCCACACTTCCGTTACGTAAGATTAAATTACAAGGTGCAATCTTTGGAAAAAGTGTAGATGTACGCCAACAAACCAACTTAGAATTCTTTTGTCAAAGCCACAGCTTCTCTATGAACTTCCTTATTGTTCCATTATTGTCGACGGAAATTATACTGGGAGTAGACTTTTTGAATGAATATAAAGCAATCATAAGTTTTCACGATGCTGAAATAAGTTTAGAGAAAGAAGGTAAGTCAATAGCTTTGAAATTTGAAGACTGGCTCTCAAACCATGATGAGGAAATTAATCGGCTTTACCTTCTGTTAGATAACAGTTCGGAATTTTCTACGGAACTAGACACTAACAATCACTCTGCAAGTACTGACAGGGATGACATCGACGGCATATTTGAAATTAATGAGTTAATTCAGAATAAAATTCAAACAATTGAGAATTGTAATGACACTGATAGGCAGGACCATTTTGAGATTTTACAAGCACATTCCACAGTTTTTACTCACAAAACAGGAACAATCAAGGGATTTCAATACCAATTTCGTGTTCGTGAGCATACTAAATTTTGTGTAAGACCATACGTAATTCAAGCACATTATAGGGACCGTGTTAGAACAGTAATACAATCTATGCTTGACGAGGGCATTATTGAGCCTGCAGTAAGCTCATACAACAATCCGTTACATGTTGTTGAGAAGAAAAATGGATCGATCAGACTTGTCTTAGATTCGAGACAAATCAATACTATCATTATTCCTGAAACAGACAGGCCGCAGACGATGGAAGAACTTCTTCAAAATTTTAATGGTGTAAAAGTGTTATCTTCCATTGATCTCAGATCAAGCTTTTATCAGATCGAACTACATCCAGAATGTAGAAAATACACAGCTTTCCTTTGTTTCGGCGTTTGTTATCAGTTTCGGAAACTTCCTTTTGGTTTGAACATTTCTTCAGCAGCATTCATTCGCGGGTTAAATTCCATATTACCTGAGTTCTTAAAACGTCACATCACCTTATATGTGGACGATATTCTAATAGCAGAAGCCTCATGGGAACAACATAACCGCATCCTCAACAGTTTGTTACGTATTTTTGCAGAATCTGGAATTACAGTTAACTTGGAAAAGTCTGAATTCGGTAGGTCAAAGGTGAAGTTTTTAGGACATATTATTTCTTCTGAAGGCATTCAGCCGGATCCTGAAAAGTTAGAAGCAATCAGAGCCATTCCAGTTCCATCCACAAAAAGACCAGTCCGCAGTTTTCTAGGTCTCGTAAATTTTTACCGTCGTTTTCTGAATATGCAAATTCTAGTTACACCAAAACTTTGTTCTCTCACTGGAAAAAATACTATTTGGAACTGGGACGAACAAGCACAGTTGGAATTCAATTCTTTGAAAGAAGCGTTACTTCACGCGCCAATACTAGCTCATCCAGATCTGTCACAAGATTTCTGCCTTAGCACTGATTCTTCCAAAGTTGGTCTTGGTGCCCATTTATTTCAAGAAGCCATAGAAGATGACATTACTGTTCAGAAAACCATTGCTTTTGCTAGCCGAGTGCTAACAAAATCTGAAAAAAATTATTCCGTTACTGAATTAGAAGCTTTAGCTATCGTTTGGGCATTTAACAAATTCCGTTTCTTTCTTTCTGGTAAGCACGTAAAAGTATACAGTGATCACCGTGCATTACAATTTCTTATGTCTTCAAAATTAAATCATGATAGGTTAAAACGTTGGGCATTGTTTCTGCAAGAATTCCGCTTCACAATAGTCTACATTCCCGGCAAGGAGAACATTGTTGCGGACGCACTGTCACGCGCACCGGCTGGGCTTGAGAAAAGTAACACAGAAGGCAACCTCGAGAAAAATTTCAGTATTCTTTACATTCAGAAAGTCGCCTTTGAAAACTTCATCACCACATCTTTAAAGGACATTGCTCATGAACAAGATAAAGATCCGATTTGGAAAGACATCAAAGGTAAATGGCATGAAAAGACACACACTCAGATTCGGCATTATTACCTGGTTAGAAACAACATACTCTTCAAACGCTGCACTGTTGATGACAAGCTATGGGTACTTTGCATTCCAGACGATTTTGTTAATAAGCTCATTTGGTACATTCATTTCAGCTGTGCACATTTTGGCCCACGAAAATGTTTTCATATTCTTCGAACGACTTGTTATTTTAACAATATGGAAAAGCGAATTCGAAGAGTCTTGTCTATTTGTAAACTTTGTCAAAAGGCGAAACCGTCTACTGTCTCACATCGTGCTCCGCTGTTTCCTATCATTCCTTCTAAATTAAAAGAATTTGCTGCTGTTGATCTCTTGGGACCCCTTGTCACAACATCGAATGGATTTTCGTACGTTCTAGTCGCTGTTGAACTTACTTCAAAATTTGTTTCTTTCACTCCGTTACGTAAAGCCACTGGACGGTCTGTATCCAACGCCTTTGTTAAAAATTTCTTACGTGAAGTTGGACACGTTAGTAAAGTCATTTCAGATAACGGACCGCAATTCAGATCTGCTGTTTGGTCACGCATGCTTCGGAATCATAAAATCAAACCTGTTTTTATTTCATTGTATTCACCACATTGTAACCCGTCTGAACGGATTATGAAAGAAATCAATAAGCTTTGCAGACTTTATTGTCACAGAAAGCATCAGCATTGGGACAGATATTTACACTTATTTCAAAATGTGCTGAATGAAATGCCTCATGATTCCACTGCTTTACCACCTACTCTTGTACTGAAGAATGTAGAACCACCGAACAGAATCAGAGAGCTTGTACCTTTCCCGAATACACGTAAACTGCGACACAAAGACATAATTGATTTGGCTCTTAAAAATATAAAATCTGCAGCAGAGAAAAGGAGAAAACTACACGGTAAAGCAAATGCAAAGAAATTATATATTGGTCAGAAAGTTCTCATTAAAGCTCATTCATTGTCACATAAGAAGAAACACTTGAGTCACAAATTCTTTCTAGTTTACAATGGACCTTACAGAATCCGACGTATACCACATGATAATTGCGTTGAAGTTGAAACTCTGCGTACTAGGAAGAGTAAAGGTTTACACCACATTTCTCATGTCAAACCACTTATTGACAGATAATTTGCTTTTTAACTTAGTCTTTGCAATTTTCACTTCACGCTACTTGTACAATTTGTCAGACTTAAGAAACTGTTAACATGCAACATTTTGGTTTGCTTACGAGTGGATTCTGGATTTGAGGTGCTTTCTGTGAAATGCCAGATGACACAGTGGTTGGTTTGTGTGACAGCTACACGATTATATCACGACGTTACTAATGAGTGACAATTTACAATGTTGCTTTTGCGGTGTATCTGTTTGATATCTGCACAGTTTTTCTGAATTCTTCTGTAAAGTAAAACATGTTTTAGTGGTGACTTTTGTGCTATTGCTACAAGGAGACAGCCTTTTCCGTAGGACAACAATACGTTACAGCACAGTACTTTCCTCATCACGGCAATAAGCGTAATAAGTATGATATCTATACGCAAAGCATTTCACTTTTGTGTATCATGAGGTAAGTACATTGACTTCTGCAGAACTTAGCTTTCGGAGGACAATAACTACGACACTTCCCAGAGATTATCTTAGAGCAAGACGCACATTTAGCGCTACTGGACACGTATTTGAGTGATTAATTTTGTACTTAAAACATTTATTTTTAAAGATTTTTGAATTACAAAGAAAGTTTTTCGTGATACATTTCATTCCATTGCTGTAATCTGTAACACCTGAGGGTATAATTACAATAAACCTCAGGGGGGTACACGCTTACTTTGTGTACCATGTGTTTGGCAAGCACAAGGAGCCCTAGCTAATATGGTATTTGCTTATACAACTTTACACATCGGTACCATATTTCTCTAACACATAAATTACACACCTATCTGATCATTTAACAGAGAAACAAACATCCTTTTACTACGTCAGTGACACATGTTTACGCAATTACAGAGTTGGATTACTTCACACTTAAGAAATTGTACTTTGTCTATACTTTGTGAACTGTTCATATTTTTTTGGAACCATTGTGATACTATGAGAGCTTTGAATGATGTATTTGGTATGAGATCATGATTTTTAAAGTATGTTTGAGGTAGATGACACTACTGAAATGAGCAGAGAATTTTCTTTAGGTTTTGAAATCATTGGAGGAAGCTACGACGTTTTTGACATTTGACTGAGGTGTTATGATGTTATTTTTTACGACGACGATGTGTATTATGCTGTTGAGGTATGTTTATGTCAATAAAATTCTTGACCTGTGAAATGTTTTTATATGAGACTGTCACTGTAGCGGAAACTACTGTCGTAAATATTTCCGTAAGAAAGTTAAGTGACCACCTGCACATAATGTGACGTGGGCACCCAGGTGTGTCAGACACCTGGAGAACAAGCCTTTTCAGACGCTCAGGTAGAAAAGAAAGCCATTAGGGTGTGCCAAAGGCACAGGTGGAAGAGAAGGACAAAGAGAGGCCTATACTCCTGTTAATGACATTTCTTTGTAGAGGGCATCGCTAATGCGACACGCTCGTTACTTGAAAACATATGATTTTTGTAATGCGTTGTGGGCACACAGCTGTGTCAAACACCTGGAGAATAAGCCATTAGGATGTGCCTTTCATCGCTAATGCGACACCCTCGTTACTTAAAAATTTATGATATTTACTGAAATGCCTAACGAAATGACAAGAAATATTTTTACATCTGCACACCTGATTATGACAAGAGTCTTTGTACGAGAGTTGAGAGCCATTAACTTATGAAATGAAATGTCACATGACTACTGAATGATATTTTTATGCTTTGGTTTGTGTAATTGCTTATTTCATTTGATATCTGGTTTCCAGCTGTGTTGCAGCATTGCTTTTATAAAATGAGATGCATTTGCTAATGTGAACTCTTTCTGTCAACAGATCTATTAAATGATAATTTTGTAATCCACATTCTTTAAAAAAGGAGCACTTGGAAAGGAAAGAACAATAAGAAGTAACTCGTAACAGTAACACTTAATTTTCTTTTCAGGTACATGGTAATATTTTTTTTACAATAAGTTCTTATGGTGCACCACTTTAATTACATAGACATTAAGATGTGAATATGCATTTCCCTTGTCTGCATTGTTGTTTTTACTGTAATATTTTTTCTGCTTGCGCTATGTCATGTTTAGGTATAAGTTGCTGCTGTTTGCCAGGCATAGTGTTATTGAATTTGACTTTTGGTAATTTATGCTGCTAGCTTTGCGAATTTGCATTTCTTTGTCATTTCTGTTTGTGTTGATTTGTTGTGATGCTGCATTGCCTCGTCCTTTGGTATATATATCTGAGCTCAGTAGATTTAAGTTAGCTTAAGAGGGGGTAGACTATATAAGAAACTGACTATGGAGAATAGGTAAAGAATGCATTGCGAAGAAAGATTTGGGCCCCAATGAGTATTGTACAATCAGAAATAATTATTTTGAAAGAAATATGGATAGAATACAGGAACGAGGTATAGGTAGGATTTTCTTGGAAATAAATGATGAGGTAAGCAATGTGTGAACATGTAAATACAGAAAGCATGCTTGGATAGGATTTTTTTGGTGGAAACAAATGTTGAAATAAGACGAAAGATCTATCGAATGAAGTTGTGGGGTGGACTGCAGTACCAAATGTTACACTGAAAACAAACCCTGTCCTTTCCTCTTTGCTGCTTTTTCCCAATATGTAATTGTGTGTTGTCCTTTCCTTTTGGTGTTATCCCACTATGTGTTTGTGTACCCTTGTGTATTTGTGTTTTTTTTCTGTCTTTATGTGTTTAGCTGATGAGAGCTATGTTGTAGAATTTTTCTAATACTCTGTTATTTTCTTTGTAAAGATGCTTAGACTTTATTTATTCTGTTTTGTATTAATGCTCATGTGTGAAGTTGACGTTTCAAAAGTTATTCTGATCTTTTATTTTTGTACTCATGTCATAATTCCTGTAACACTGATGTATATGTTTATTTCTATTCTTTTGTAAAGACCTATTACTACAAATATTATCTGTATTGTTATGTTTTTAATGAAGTATTTTGTATCTTTGTAATTGTATTCTTATGTTATATAATTGTAATTGACGCCAGTTAATCAAATTAAGTAGCTTGTAAGCATTCATTTCACTGCACACATTCTGTTGGTCATAGTATATGGACAATATGTGAGAAGTAGGGACTGATAGTGTTTGCACGTGTGTTAATAATTCAGCAAGGGACTGGATAACAGCATTGCTGGTTCTAAGGACAATTCCAAAAAACTTTGTGAGTGCACAAGTGGTGGTTCATGGACTTGCTCTATTATACGCAAGACTCTTCAATGGTGATTGTGCACCTGCACTGTCGCACCAGATGGCTGCTGGCCATCTCTAACAGGACTACAGTGGGTCTACACCTTTGCTGACTCACCAGTACCATTATTTCTACGAGGACTGCAGTGGGTCTGCACCTCTGGTGGCCCACCAATACTCTCTACCAGGACTGCAGTGGGTCTGCTCTGTGATGACCTACCTACCAATCTTCTTCAACACGTCGACTGACTCTGCTGTGGGTTTGCTCTGTTGTGGCCCATTACCTGTCAGCATTTCAAGAGTCAGCACTGTCTTTCTGTTGGAAGGACAACACTACTTCTTCAAGACTGCATGGACATCCACTACTTCCGTGTGCATTGTCTTTATTGCTCAGACTTTGATAAAAGAAACGGCAGTTTTACTGTGGTGAATGATCAGGACTGTCTTTATTGACTGTGAGAAAATTTTAGCTTTTGACCAACATTGTATTAATCAGTGTGTGCATTTGATATCTTTGTGATTGTAATTATGAAAAATTTTTTCAAATCTGTATTGGCCAGTGCCCAACACCATTTGTAAAATTTTTTGTGGGGAGCATGGGGGCTATGTAAGTAGGCTGTTTATGTTTTCTTTATGTAAGTTTGCTGTTTATGTTTTTTATTGGCAACGTTACATAGCACTCTGTATGAAAATCACTGGCTGTGCTGTGTGCAGTATGTGGCTAGTTTGAATTGTTGTCTGCCATTGTTGTCATGAACTGCTATAGCTGGATGCGAACAGCGCATAGCGCTGGGCAGTTGGAGGTGAGCCGCCAGCAGTGGTGGATGTGGGGAGAGAGATGGCGGAGTTTTCATAATCTGTAAGACTGAATGTCAATTATGAATATTAAGGTAAATACATTGTTTGTTCTCTATTAATATCTTTCATTTGCTAACTATCCCTATCAGTAGTTAGTACCTTCAGTGGTTTGAATCTTTTATTTAGCTGGCAGTAGTGGCGCTCGCTGTTTTGCAGTAGCTTGAGTAGCGAAGATTTTTGTGAGGTAAGTGATTTGTAAAAGGTATAGGTTAAAGTTAGTCAGGGCCATTCTTTTGCAGGGATTTTTGATAGTCAGATTGCGTTGCGCTAAAATTATTGTGTGTCAGGTTAAGCACAGGCTTGTATAATTGTTCTAAGTGGACGTTTCACATGTAAAATTGTTCAAAGGGGACGTTTCAGTCCGTCCTCTTTTAGAATACTGCTGCGCCGTGTGGGATCCTTACCAGGTAGAATTGAAAGAGTACATCGAAAAAGTTCAGCGAAGGGAAGCACGTTTTGTATTATCGCGAAATAGGGAAGAAGGTGTCACTGAAATGATACAAGATTTGGGGTGGACATCATTAAAACAAAGACGTTTTTCGTTGCGACGGTATCTTCTCACGAAATTTCAATTACCAACTTTCTCCTCCGAATGCGAAAATATTTTGTTGACACCGACCTACATAGGGAGAAACGGTCACCATGATAAAATAAGGGAAATCAGAGCTCGCACGGAAAGATATAGGTGTTCGTTCTTTCCGCACGCTATACGAGTTGGAATAATAGAGGATTGTGAAGATGGCTCGATGAACCCTGTGTCAGGCACTTAAATGTTATTTGCAGAGTATTCATGTGGATGTAGATGTAGACCTATTGTCACAGCTGGTCTACAATGCCCGGAATCGGAAGAACAAACACTCTTGTCTCTAACGCAACCCTATGCACAGATATCCATTGAGTTAAATTAGGTGATCGTGGTGGAGAGGCTATTGGTCCACTACGTCCATTCCAAATCGTCGCATTCCTGCACAAGTATGCGACAGCATTACGATTATTATGTGATAGTGTGCCATCTGGCTGGAAAATACAGTCTATGCCTATATCCTGTTGTAATTGAGGCATTAGGTAATGTTTAAGCACGCTCAGAAACGACATGCCAGTTACAGCTGACTTGTTACCAGGAAAGGATGGTATACCTTGTTACGATGGAAAAAACATTTACATTAATTGAGTCCCTTACATGTAGGATTCCATGACGTGGTTTCCGCTCACACTACATCCGCATAATATACTGATTCACTTTACCGCAGGCACGGTAGCTGGCTTCATCACTGAACACAACTTTATTAAGAAAATCCTCTTCAGTCTGCATTTTGTTAAGCACAAAACTCAGCTCGTTTTCCTTTATCTCTTTCTCTTAATGCCTGCAACAGTTCCAATTTGTGGGATTTGAATGACAGGATCTTCAGTAACATGTTCCACACTGTAACACTGGGGTATTCAGTTCTAAGGTGGCTCTAATACTGATTACAATGTATTCTTGAAACCGAGGTATGGACGGCGTGACAACTAAGGAAAGGGAGGAGCAGTATATAGGTGCAGGGTAAGTAAATGTGGTTGACACATCCTCTTGTGAACAGACGAGCTCTATGTAATGTTACAGCATGGATCACAACTTCTTTCAGTTTCCAAACCTGTACACTCCGTCTCCGCTGTTCTCTGGTGAATTATAAAGCTGTTCTGCGCAGGATCGCAAGAGTAGATTTCCCTGTTCGTGGTGGTTACACAATGGGTTAGAATCTTTTAATTTCTGTCTTTCGGAGCAATTAAACGCAGCTTCCGCTGATCCACCTGTAGTTACGGTTGCTCCACCGGCCGCAGTTATTGCGTTTTGCGTAGCTTCCACTGCCCCCCCCCCCCCGTCCCCCTCCCCCTCATTCCACTCTGTTTCCACTGGCGCTATTTAATTTCACAGTGTTTCGACACTGGCTGTCAGTGTACCATTAGCTGTGGTGACATCGGACGAATGTTGAATCTGTCAGTAGCTCCGTTTTCCGATTTACCGCTACGAGTATTTCATTTACGGCCTCGCGTTCAATTAATCAATATATCATTTGCAGCGCCTGCTGAGCTGTGCACAAAATCACCGAGGCGCGTCTCTGTAATGAGTTCACGCAACTATCGCACCTTTACCGCAGCTGTTTAAGCGTTAATGCTTCTATATGGCTATAAAAATAATTATTTAATTCTCACTCACTTCGCAAAAAAGAGTAAAAACAAGTAATTATTTCCGGGTAAAATCTTATAATGATATTGCGGAGGTAAAAACATTTAAAAAAATTACAGACGTCATAGCTAACCAATTAAGCTCCTTTTGATAACATACTTTTTTTTGTATCTGGAATGTGACAGATTCAACAACGATTTCGGCAGACTTGTTTGATCTAAACAAAAGGAATAAACGTAAAAATATGACCTGTTAATAAACTTTAACTGGTCACAGGCAATGATCGCCTCTTCTCTGATGCAGTCAGTTATGAGGGGTGATAGAAAAATTTCCATTAGAATGCCTTGCTAACTCCCTGTCTACATGTTGGTGTTTATATACCTGCATCGAAGCCCTGATAGCTTGTGTATACGCTGCAGCAACGCTTTGAAACGGAAACTATTCGATAACCCTTATACTCAGAGGGAAATATCAACAACCTGTCCTGATATTTTAAGGCGGAAAAGGAGATCCTGTCCGAAAATCTGAACTATTATTCCGATACTTCGGAACTATGAACTTCTGAATATACAGCTCTGAAACATCTGCGCGCAACGGTTCTTACTGGTGCCTCCCCACTGCAGCACCTATTGGCCGAGCGACAAGTACTGTAGGTCTAAATTGGAGTTAGTAAGAGATTAGTCTCATAACGTCGGTGAACAAACAAGCGATAGTGCTTTGTTCAGTGTGTCAAATTGCGCAGTTCCCAGCAAGTAGTTGTGACACGGATCTCTTTACGATTCACAAATACCGTGTAAACAAATGAATATATATCAACTGCACTTCATTACAATTATCCAGTTGTTTAGGCTCATTAATTGCATTTAATTATAATCATATATACGTACATGGGATCTATTTTTGAGTATGATATATTGTAAGTGTGCATTTCCCTCTTTACAATATGAGGTCAGATTGGTGATGTTCCCTTGTAAGTATCAGCTACAAATTGATTTCAAAGCGCACTGTAGTACTTTCTGTGAGACCAGATCTTCGTTCAGACTGACGAGTAGCCCCACTGTTACAATTGTTCTTCATCGGAATCACACTTTGTACGTCGTACGTTACTTGCAGTGTTCTGCGGTTTCATCGTAAGGAGAAAAAGTACTGTTCGTCAAACATATTCTGAGTGTGCGAATGCATTATGTTCAACGTTTAACCTGGCATTGCTGGTGATCTTCATGGGCGTCATCTTACAGCAGTCAAAAGAATGAAGATCTTATTTCACAAGCAGCCAAAACGCACATGCAGAATCTTTTTATGGAATCTGACTCAGGCACGCTCGGATTACTTTTTTACCTAGCATTATCTTCAGATACACTGTAGTTAATGCAGTGTCACATGGACAATGTCTGATTAAGTGGCCTACAGTGTAGTAATTAATAACCTCCAGGACCTGTATTCTTAAGAAAAATTTCACAATTGTGTTTAAAAATGACTTGTCTGTAGGATAAAGGCTTTCACCTTCATACTTATTTATTTATTTATTGCTTATTTAGTGTGACCAGACTAGGGCCTTAGGGCCCTCCCTTACTTCTGACCAGGAACAACATATATAAAAAACTATTACATACCCATCACAACAACAATAATTTTCATTTTTAATAAAAATAATAACTGACAATAATAATAATAATAATTATTATTATTATTATAACCGTAGCACTGATAATCATGATAAAATAATGGCGGAATTAAGAATGACATCGCTTAATCATTACGTAATAAGCTCAAGGACAATAATTCGTATTAGTAACAAAAAGTAATAAATACTAGTGAAATTCAATACATCTTGCAAGCTACACTCCTGGAAATGGAAAAAAGAACACATTCACACCGGTGTGTCAGACCCACCATACTTGCTCCGGACACTGCGAGAGGGCTGTACAAGCAATGATCACACGCACGGCACAGCGGACACACCAGGAACCGCGGTGTTGGGCGTCGAATGGCGCTAGCTGCGCAGCATTTGTGCACCGCCGCCGTCAGTGTCAGACAGTTTGCCGTGGCATACGGAGCTCCATCGCAGTCTTTAACACTGGTAGCATGCCGCGACAGCGTGGACGTGAACCGTATGTGCAGTTGACGGACTTTGAGCGAGGGCGTATAGTGGGCATGCGGGAGGCCGGGTGGACGTACCGCCGAATTGCGCAACACGTGGGGCGTGAGGTCTCCACAGTACATCGATGTTGTCGCCAGTGGTCGGCGGAAGGTGCACGTGCCCGTCGACCTGGGACCGGACCGCAGCGACGCGCGGATGCACGCCAAGACCGTAGGATCCTACGCAGTGCCGTAGGGGACCGCACCGCCAATTCCCAGCAAATTAGGGACACTGTTGCTCCAGGGGTATCGGCGAGGACCATTCGCAACCGTCTCCATGAAGCTGGGCTACGGTCCCGCACACCGTTAGGCCGTCTTCCGCTCACGCCCCAACATCGTGCAGCCCGCCTCCAGTGGTGTCGCAACAGGCGTGAATGGAGGGACGATGAGCGATGAGAGTCGCTTCTGCCTTGGTGCCAATGATGGCCGTATGCGTGTTTGGCGCCGTGCAGGTGAGCGCCACAATCAGGACTGCATACGACCGAGGCACACAGGGCCAACACCCGGCTTCATGGTGTGGGGAGCGATCTCCTACACTGGCCGTACACCACTGGTGATCGTCGAGGGGACACTGAATAGTGCACGGTACATCCAAACCGTCATCGAACCCATCGTTCTACCATTCCTAGACCGGCAAGGGAACTTGCTGTTCGAACAGGACAATGCACGTCCGTATGTATCCCGTGCCACCCAACGTGCTCTAGAAGGTGTAAGTCAACTACCCTGGCCAGCAAGATCTCCGGATCTGTCCGCCATTGAGCATGTTTGGGACTGGATGAAGCGTCGTCTCACGCGGTCTGCACGTCCAGCACGAACGCTGGTCCAACTGAGGCGCCAGGTGGAAATGGCATGGCAAGCCGTTCCACAGGACTACATCCAGCATCTCTACGATCGTCTCCATGGGAGAATAGCAGCCTGCATTGCTGCGAAAGGTAGGTATACACTGTACTAGTGCCGACATTGTGCATGCTCTGTTGCCTGTGTCTATGAGCCTGTGGTTCTGTCAGTGTGATCATGTGATGTATTTGACCCCAGGAATGTGTCAATAAAGTTTCCCCTTCCTGGGACAATGTATTCACGGTGTTCTTATTTCAATTTCCAGGAGTGTATATGCAATACAGGCATCTGGATTAACTTCAACAGCTGATGATGAAGAGTTAGGAGAATCTTATAAGTCTCTTTCCATCTTCCTAGAGTCAATACTCAAGAAGGAAGTTACCAAAGTAGAATGAGGTTTTAATGCTAAGGTGGGACTAATCAGATGTAGTACGTGGCTGCCATGGTTTAAGCAATAGAAATGACCGTGGAGATCAACTGATTCCATTTGTTACGGCCAACACGTTCTACAAAGACGTAACACCTAGATTGTCTATTCTTTGACTGGCTAAGATGGACATCGTCAGTTAACAACATTAAGACTCTTTCTAGTGCCGACTGTGGTTCTGACCATCAGCTTGTGTGTCTGGAACTGGGAATGAAATTGTCGAAATGTAAAGCGACACCGCCAAAAGGAAGATGATTAGCGCGAAAGGCTGAAATTGAAATTTTTAATAATCAGGTTCAAGAAACACTTTTGGCCGATTAGTCAGATAATATGATATCTGCAGAGAAATGGAATTTGCTGAAGGAGACAGTAGTTAAAACATCTGAGGAAGTAATCAGGTACCCGAAAAGTGGACCATAAAAATGACTGGCTTACTAACGAAAGCATAAAAATCATTGAGGACAGGAAAGTACTGGAGATGAGAGGAAACAGGGAACTCGTCAGTACCACACGTTATCGTTTTTAATACAGAAAAACTGCTGATGAGAGAAAAATAATTACACCAATGGAACATGTGAGAGAACTGAAAAACTCTGAGACTGCAATGACACCAGGTGTTTGTTCAATGAAATATAGAAACTGACAAGATCCTCCAAACCAGGAACATGGCTTACAAAAGACGAAGATGGTACGTACAGCTCTAAGACAGAACTAACTGCTGATCGGTGCAGAACATACTGCACCAAGTTGTAAATGGATAAAAATTGGAAACTTGATAGTTCAAACATTCCAGTACACAGCGAGCTCGACATCTTAAAAGAAGAAGTCCAAAAACTACAGCTAAATTGAAAAATAACAAAGCATCTGGGCCTGACTTTATTACTGCTGAAATGATCAAACCATTTGGAGATTTCGTCTAAAAATCATGCATGAAATATGTAACAGTGTATGGAATAACGGAACTTGGATAGAGGCTGGACCATGCCACTAATTATTCCGTTGCATAAGAAATAAAATGCCCAGCTTTGTAAGAACAGCGAAACCATTTCATTAATTTCATATGCCAGCAAGATTCTTCTAAATGTTATCCCTGAACTCCCGAGAACCTACATAGGTAAAGAAATACCACCAGAGCAAGCTGGATTTGTGCACAACAAACACGGGATTAGATCCTCAGTGTAAGACAGCTAAACGAAAAACATAGGGAATTCAAAATCCTATTAATTCTAGGTTTCCTGGACTGTTGAAAGGCTTTCGTCTGTGTTCGTTGGAAAGAACTGTGGAGCATACCAGCAGAGATCTGATCGTCTATTGCCCTTATCAGATATCTCTTACCTCACAGTAAGGCAAATCAGATAAAACTATTTCAAGTATTTTTGAACGATGAAAAGAAGTTAGACATGGGTGCTCTTTATCGCCGGTTCTGTAAACATCTGTTGGGAATATACTACAAGAAAAAGTCTTCATGACTGGACTGGTGGGATCCGAATCGGACGAAGAATCAGTATTTAACATTTTCTGATTATACTAGTCTGTGGGCAGAATCACAAGGGGAATTGAAGGATGTACCGGATAGAGTTCAGCGAGAAAGCGAGAAACTTGGATGGTCAATTACTACGAAAAAGACAAGATGATGATAACTCACAGAGGTGAATCACTACCAGCTACTGATGTACTATCAGAATATGAAGAAATTAATCACTTTGTCAACCTGAACACAGTGTTTCGGGAAGAAGATGGCTCTACACACGAAATATGAAGTAAAATAGTTCTGTGTAAGGATGATGCATCGAAGCTGACAGTGATTTGGAAATACCGAAACCTAGCCAGACGTACTAAACTGAGAGTGCTGAAATCTCTGGCGTTTCCTATTTTCCATTGTGGCGCTGAAACATGGACAATAGCTGAAGAGCATCGCAAAAGAATTGATGCTCTTGAGACGCAGACACGTAGGAGGTTGCTGCAAATATGGCTGGACAAACGGAACAACAAATGAATCCTTCAAGAACTCAAGACAGACAAAATGCTGTCCATTTTTTGTTTCCAGCGAATCCTGCAGTACTATGGTCACATAATTCGACGACAGGAGGATAACATGGCAACGACGACCATCCAAAAAAAAGTCGAAGAGGAAATATCGCCGAGTCGATGGATAGTCCACATAAAGGAGAAAACACACAAAACATGGGGCCAGCTACTTCGAGATGCAGAAGACCAGGAAAAATGGAGACAGACTGCCAAGAGCATTGTGTGATGGGTCAGCTAATGTTAACAATAAAAGATGGAGCGTTGATGAATAATTTGCGACAGCAATAACAATAATAACAACAATAACAACAATAATAAAAAAATTGTTGAGGCATTAAGAGTCATACTGATTAGTTTAGCATTTTTTAAGTCTTGTTTCGCTTTAGAAGAATGGTTAATGAAAGAGGAAGGGATTGAAATGAATGTGACAATGACCACTAGGGAAGAAGGGAATTTCAATAGAGAACTCTAAACACAAGGGGGTGGGAAAAGGGATTGGGGAGGGACGGTTAAGTGAGTGAGCTCCAAGAAATGATAACTTTTTGTGACAGAAGGTGGATCAGTAGCTGTCTTTTAAAGTATGAAAGGACTTTAATTTCTCTAATATTTTGAGGAAGATTGTTTCAAAGTCGAGTTTATGCTACGAAAAATGATTTAGAGAACACGGCAGTGTTTTTTAGTGGTACAGAGAGGATTTTACATTGTTGAGAACGAGTATTTCTGCTGTGCTGTTCAGATAGTAGAGTACGGATTGAAGATAAATAAGAACGACAGCAATGATTGAGTAAACGATAGCGCGAGCACAATGTGTGATAATCTCTAGTGTTATCTGCACAAAACCGTGGTAATAGTTGATAGTCAGGAATGATGCGGTTGAAGTAGTGTACATCGCAAATGCATCGCACACAAGGATCCATCGCCAGTTCCAGCCGGAGATGGCTCCCATACGGAAGTCTTTGGAGAACAACAGCATCATAATCAAAGATAGTGAGTAATAGCAAAAGTACGAGTTTCTTTTTAAGCTTAAGAGGAAACACTTTTTTATATTTTTGTAATGATTTAAGTGATGCTAACACTTTCTTACAGACTGCAGTTATGTGTTCAGTCCATTCTAGCTAATAGCCGAGAATTATCGCCAAATTCTTTGCAGAAGAAGATACCGTCATTTCTGTACTGTTTATTATTAAGGGTGTAGGATATTCTCTGAGCTTAGGAGTAATAAGTGTGAGCGACTAAGTTTGCTTGTATTTTTGATGGGTTAAGTTTCGAACCTATGTTCTGCGCCATTTCTGATAAAGCAAGTAAGTCAGCAGTTGCGTTCTGGAGATTTCTTGGCCTTGCACTTAACTATAACTGGAGGTCATTATCATATCCACTTTGAGCCAAAACCTAATGACCACCTCCTTAATAGCTTGCTTATCCGTCTTTGGAACGAAATACAACACTGACTGTGCGTACCAGGGATCCTACAGTTCGCTAGTAGGTTTGTGGAAGTGTGTGGTATTAGATTCCTACGCACAGGTCATGTAATTCGCGTAAATAACGGGCCACTGATATGTTGACGCCAAATAGTGACCAAGATAGGTCCCACAGAATTCACATCAGACGAATTTGGTAGCCGAGAAATCAACGTGAGTTTACTATAATGCTCTTGAAACCACTGTTGCACGGTTTTGACTTCGAGACACGGTCAGTAATACTGCTGAAAAATGACATCGCCCTAGGGGAAGACATCAAGCATGAAGGGCTGCAGGTGGTTCGTGTCTTCCACATATTCCATAAAAGCGCAGGAGAATATCAGCCATAGCATAATTCTGCTCCTACCAGCCTGCGTGCGTCGCACGTTGCTCGTTTGGAGTCTCCGTTCACCTCGATGACGGCGTTTTTGGAGATGGTCATCGACCTAGTGTAGCAAAAATGTGCTTCACCCGAAGAGCCAATTCGTTACCACTGATCGACGGTCGAATCCAGATGGTTCCGTCCCAACTGCAATTGTAACTGACGATGTCACTGGCTCTGCTGCGTAGTTCAGTGTTCAACACTGTACGATGAACAATGTGTTGCGAAACACTTGTGCGTGCACCAGGCTTGTACTTGTTCGTCAGGGATGCCACAGATCAACAGCTATCCCACTTTGCAGAGCAGACAAGCCTCCGAACTCCTTTTCTGTGATGAGTCGTGGACGTCCAACCGTTTATCGCCTAGTGGTAGTTTCATTGTCCTTCTATCTCTTTCCGTAGATGTTCGCAACAATAGCACGTAACATTCGACCAGCTTCGCTGTTTTCCAAATACGCCTCCACAATCTCTCTGCGTAGTAATAATCTGCCCTTCGTCAAAGTCGCTTATCTCAATGGATTTCCCCATTTGCAGCACGTATCTTTGCTAGGGTGATCCCCCGTCCGTGTCTGCTACAGTTACCCAGTTTTGTTACACCGTGAGGTGCCCGCAACGCCACGATCAGGCATCCAACGTCGCGGTGGGCAGTGGTGGTTATGTTTTGGCTTACCAGTATAAATGATATTAGCAATGCGAGATAATAGGTTCAAATGGCTCTGAGCACTACGCGACTTAAATTCTGAGGTCATCAGTTGTCTAGAACTTAGAACTAATTAAACCTAACTAACCTAAGGACATCACACACATCCATGCCCGCGGCAGGATTCGAACCTGCGACCGTAGTGGTCACTCGGTTCCAGACTGTAGCGCCTAGAACCGCACGGCCAGTCCGGCCGGCAATAATAGTTGACACATCATTAACATATAATGAGAAAAGTAATAGGCCCAATACAGATCGTTGTGGGAACCCCGATACAACATTCTTGTATTGCGACCTCTTTGTTCCGATCAATACATCCCGTTGGCGGCATGTCAGAAACTAATGGAATAGTTGTACAGCACTTGAAGAAAAGTTTTGACTTTTGAGTTTAATAAGTAGAATATAAGAATCGACAGGGTCGAATGCTTTGCTGAAATCCAAATAGGACATAAGAATCGCCTCTTGTTTGTCCATAGCTTTTTCCAGTCCGTCAGTAACTTTAATAAGAGCAGTCTTCAAGCTGCGATTTTCCCGGATCCAGATCCATATTCATCAAGAATATTATTTGATGTTGAATAACTGGTAAACTGATTGTGAACTATGTATTATAAAGTATTAGATAATGCTCGTAGGATGCAAGTAGGCCGTAGGCAGTATGTTCTCTGACAGATTCATTTTTCGATAGAGGTTTGGTGCGTACTTTTTCCCAGGCCATTGGGGAGGTGCAGATCGGTTAAAAATATACACCACTGGCCATTAAAATTGCTACACGAAGAAGAGATGCAGATGATAAACGGGTATTCATTGGACAAATATATTATACTAGAACTGACATGTGATTACATTTTCACTCAGTTTGGGTGCATAGATCCTGAGACATCAGTTCGCAGAACAACCACCTCTGGCCGTAATAACGGCCTTGATACGCCCTGGCATTGAGTTAAACAAAGCTTGGATGGCGTGCAAAAGTACAGCTCCCCATACAGCTTCGACACTATACCACATTTCATCAAGAGTAGTGACTGGCGTATTGTGACAAGCCAGTTGATCTACCACCATTGACCGGACGTTTACAATTGGTGAGAGATCTGGAGAATGTGCTGGCCAGGGCAGCAGCCGAACATTCTCTGTATCCAGAAAGGCTCGTACAGGACCTGCAACATGCGGTCGTGCGTAATCCTGCTGAAATGTAGGGTTTCGCAGGGATCGAATGAAGGGTAGAGCCACACGTCGTAACACATCTGAAATGTAATGTCCATTGTTCAAAGCGACGTCAGTGCGAACAAGAGGCGACTGAGACGTGTAACCAATGGTACCCCATACCATAACGCCGGATGATACGCCAGTATGGCGATGACGAATACACGCTTCCGATGTGCGTTCACCTCGATTTCGCCAAACACGGATGCGACCATCATGATGCTGTAAACAGAACCTGGATTCATCCGAAAAAATGACGTTTTGCCATGCGTGCACTCAGGTTCGTCGTTGAGTACACCATCGCAGGCGCTCCTGTCGGTGATGAAGCGTCAAAGGTAACCGCAAACCATGGTCTCCGATTTGATAGTCCATGCTGCTGCAAACGTCGTCGAACTGTTCGTGCAGATGGTTGTTGTCTTACAAACGTCCCCATCTGTTGACTCAGGGATCGAGACGTGGCTGCAAGATCCGTTACAGCCATGCGGATAAGATGCCTGTGATCTCGACTGCTAGTGATACGAGGCCGGTGGGATCCAGCATGGCGTTCCGTATTACCCTCCTGAACCCACCGATTCCATATTCTGCTAACAGTCATTGGATCTCGGCCAACGTGAGCAACAATGTCGCGATACGATAAACCGCAATCGCGATAGGCTACAATCCGACCTTTATCAAAGTCGGAAACGTGATGGTAGGTATTTCTCTTCCTTACAAGAGGCATCACAACAACGTTTCACCAGGCAACGCTGGTCAACTGCCGTTTGTGTACGAGAAATCGGTTGGAAACTTTCCTCATGTCAGCACGTTGTAGGTGTCGCCACTGGCGCCAATCTTGTGTGAATGCTCTGAAAAGCTAATCATTTGCATATCACAGCATCTTCTTCCTGACGGTTAAATTTCGAGTCTGTAGCACTTCATCTTCGTGGTGTAGCAATTTTAATGGCCAATAGTGTACTTTATTCTCAACAATAATGATTCGACGAGGAAAATGACCGTTTGTTTTGGAATATTGTCGTGCCCTACTGCTGGAGAACGAATTCACGCAATTGACTTCCTCCCAGGGTAAGGCTTACCGGTTGCAGTAACAAATTTTTCGTTTGCATCGACCGCAAATACTTCAAGGGATTCGATGCCACAGATCACCAGCTATCCTACTTCACAGAGGAGACAAACCTGTTTAAGTTCAGATGTAGGCATGGCATAATACTAATATAGTGCCTCAATAGGAGTGAGAGGTTCAGCTGCAACTGAAGTCTCCCTGTTCTTAGCCATCGTAGATTTGTCCACCAGACGAATGGCTTGTGACAGCCCTTAGTTAACGAGTAGGCGTACCTGAATTTTGCATTTATCACCGACTGACTCACTAGGTTGCGTAGTCGCTTGTAGCTGAAATGGTTCTCGGACGTTGGGTGCCACTTATGTTTCCTTTTGCTGCGTCTCCAGATACTCACACGTTGTTGATCGATAAACCATGGTTAGGTTTGCTCCTGACGCTTATAGTTTTCACCGGAATTTCTTTATTGTTAAAATTATTGAGTCTCTCAGTGGAGTGAGATACTTCATAATTCATGTCAAAGTGATTTCCTGTCATTCCATGCCAAGGCATATCGTAGACGTCAGCTGTAAGTTCAAATACATTCAAGCGCTTAAAATCACTAAAAGTAGTCACATGCCGTTCTTTCTTTGGACGTTGTAAGATGAGCCAGATGCAGAAACTTAATCAGTGTAAGATGAGCCAGATGCAGAAACTTAATCAGTGCGAATTACTTTGTCTGGAGACAATGCTCCGAAAATATCGATAAAGGTATTGAGACCAGGAACAAGGATGGGGATTGATTTACGGAAGACAGGTGGAAAGGTGGCCCAACTTGATGCCTCATTTATTACTCCCAAATAAATATTTTTATTTAATAACTACTGAATCGTGAGTGAACTGACAGTTACCAAGATTTTTGTGAAATACATACCAATAGGTCAGAAGTGTAAATTAAATTCACAATGTACACACATAAAAAAAAGAGTTTCGGAACCTATACAGAAAATTGGAGTAGAGATCAACATAAACATCACTTCCGTCCTCTTTGTTGCTCATGAAAACCACACATTGCATGTTATACCACCATACACCGAGACCTTCAGAGGTAGTGGTCGAGATTTCTGTACACACCGCTACCTCTAAAACCCCGTAGCACGTCCTCTTGCATTGATGCATGCCTGTATTCGTCGTGGCATACTATCCAAAAGTTCATCATGGCAATGGTGGTCCACATTGTCTCACTCCTCAACGGCAATTCGACGTAGATCCCTCAGAGTGGTTGGTGGGTCACGTCTTCCATAAACAGCCCTATTCAATCTATCCCTGGCATGTTCGATAGGATTCATGTTTGAAGAACATGATGGTCACTCCAGTCGAGCGATGTCGATCTTTAAGGAAGTCATTCACAAGATGTGCATGATGGGTGCGCGAATTGTCGTCCATGAAGACGAATGCCTCGTCAATATGCTGTCGATATGGTTTCACTATCGGTCGGAGGATGGCATTCACGTATCGCACAGCCCTTACTGCACCTTCCGAGACCACCAGCGGCGTTCGTCGGCCACACATAATGACACCCCAAAACAGCAGGGAACCTCCACCTTGTTGCACTCGCTGGACAGCGAGTCTCTTTCAGCCTAACTGCGTTGCCTCCAAACACGTCTCCGACGATTGTCTGGTTGAAGGCATATGCGACACTCATCGATGAAGAGAACGTGATGCCAATCCTGAGCGGTCCATTCGGCATGTTGTTGGGCCCATCTGTACCGCGCTGCATGGTGTGGTGATTGCAAAAACGGACGTTTGGAGTGAAGTTGCGCATCATGCCGCCTATTTCGCACAGTTTGAGTCGTACCACGACGTCCTGTGGCTGCACGAAAAGCGTTATACAACATGGTGGTGTTGCTGTCAGGGTTCCTCCGAGCCATAATCCGTAGGTAGCGGTCACCCACTGCAGTAGTAGCTCTTGGGCGGCCTGAGCGAGGCATGTCATCGACAGTTCCTGTCTTTCTGTATCTCCTCCATGTCCGAACAACATCGCTTTGGTTCACTCCGAGACGACTGGACACTTCCCTCGTTGAGAGTCCTTTCTGGCACAAAGTAACAATGCGGACGCGTTCGAACGGCGGGTTTGACCGTTTAGGCAAGGTTGAACTACAAACATCACGAGCCGTGTACCTCCTTCCTGGTGGAATGACTGGAACTGATCGGCTGTCGGACCCCGTCCATCTAATAGGCACTGCTCATGCACTGTTGTTTGCATCTTTAGGGGGATGTAGCGACATTCCTGAACAGTCACAGGGATTGTGTCTGTGATACAATATCGACAGTGAACGTCTATCTTCAGGAGTTCTGGGAACCGGTTCAAATGGCTCTGAGCACTATGGGACTTAACTACTGAGGTCATCAGTCCCCTAGAACTTAGAACTACTTAAATCTAACTAACCTAACGACATCACACACACAGCCATGCCCGAGGCAGGATTCGAACCTGCGACCGTAGTGGTCACGCGGTTCCAAACTGAAGCGCTTACAACCGCACGGCCACACCGGCCGGCTCTGGGAACCGAACTGATGTAAAACTTTTTTTGATGTGTGTATAATTACATTTGCGTTATACATAAAATTACAAATAGTAGTAAAACAATGTCGACTTCGCAACAGAATGGTGGCACGAATACAGAAAGATAATTAAGTAAATAAATCTGCGATGATACTTCCCGCAAGTAAATCCCAATTGCGGGTAATTCCACAACAGGACTTGAATATAAGTTGAATAAACATTATTAAAATGTATACATCGGCACTGATTTTTCTTCTCTCATATAGACAAGATATGGCCAAGCTGCCCAAAGGCTGTCCACATATAAGAGCGAAGCAACAGCAGTCACTGATTGGCCACAAGCCTGTTCTACATTAATCACGTTAAATATTTAAATAAACTACCTGGCCCATAAAACAAAATTAAAATGAAATTGACAATTCAACCTTTAATTTTTTAAAGAAAACAAGAAAGTCAAAGCTCAGTTTGCCTAAATACAGGGTTATTACAAATGATTGAAGCGATTTTACAGCTCTACAATAACTTTATTATTTGAGATATTTTCAAAATGCTTTGCACACACATACAAAAACTCAAAAAGTTTTTTTAGGCATTCACAAATGTTCGATATGTGCCCCTTTAGTGATTCGGCAGACATCAAGCCGATAATCAAGTTCCTCCCACACTCGGCGCAGCATGTGCCCATCAATGACTTCGAAAGCATCGTTGATGCGAGTTCGCAGTTCTGGCACTTTTCTTGGTAGAGGAGGTTTAAACACTGAATCGTTCACATAACTCCACAGAAAGAAATCACATGGGGTTAAGTCGGGAGAGCGTGGAGGCCATGACATGAATTGCTGATCATGATCTCCACCACGACCGATCCATCGGTTATCCAATCTCCTGTTTAACCCTGCTGTTCTGTTCGGGTCTATATGACCCGAAACGAATATGAACGTTATTTTACATTATGTAAATACCAATATATATTTATGAAACTTTGTGACTTTGTCTGAAAATGGATGAGCAGCATGTGTTTTAAAAGGTTTTAAAAAAGTTTAAGAAGTTTGGGCTTCAACTGTAATAGTTGCATATGTAATGTTCGGGTCATAATGACCCGACACAAATATGTTTAGTGTAACTCGTATTTATTTCTAAAATCTGGAAATGGCGAAAATTATTTTTGTTGTGTTGTGTGGGAATAGTGACTGCATCATTCCAACTTACTCTCAACAATCACCTAAAGCTCCATGCGTTCACAACAATGGGCTTGTTTGTTGCTTTCCCCAGGAAATAATAATTGGCAGTTCTCAATAATTGGAATGCTTTGTTTCTGCCCAGTTTGACTTGTGACACCATGGCGATGAGACCATTGAATGATCGTGAGTTGGAAGAAATAGTAAATGCCTCACCAGATGAAGGATCACTTTCTGAGTTTGAAGATCACATCAGCAATGCATCTGAAAGCGAGTGTTCCGATGACAGTTACGACAGTCCACAGCCCATACAAAATAGTGTAGAGACTTTTCTTTCTAAAAATGGGAATATAGAATGGCAGTTGCATCCACCAGCACAACATGGTCGCCTACCAGCTTCGAACATCATCAAGAGTACCCCAGGAGTTACCAGGTATGCAGTCAGCAGAATATCTGATGTAAAATGTTCATTTGAAGCAGTATTTCACACAGCGCTTCAAAATGAAATAATAGAGATGACAAATATTGAAGGGCAGCGAGTTTATGGTGAACAGTGGACAGATATTGATGGTTCTGTTTTCCATGCATACTTAGGACTCTTACTCCTAGCGGGTGTATATCGATCTCATGGGGAGTCTACAAAAAGTTTGTGGGATAAAGATACTGGGCGAAACATATTTCGAGCAACCATGTCTCATGAAACATTCTGTAAGATATCACGTGTCCTGCGATTTGACAAGAAATCTACTAGAGAGGAAAGACGACGTACTGACAAACTTGCCGCAATTCGTAGTATTTGGGAGAAGTGGGTAGAGGTCCTTCCTAAACTGTATAATCCAGGAGAAAATGTTACTGTTGACGAGCAGTTAGTAGCATTTAGAGGTCGCTGTCCATTCAAGCAGTATATCCCAAGTAAACCGGCAAAATATGGGATCAAAATATGGACCATGTGTGACAGCAAAACTTCATACGTACTGAAAGCCCAAATTTATACAGGAAAGGTGAGTGGAGCGGCACCAGAAAGAAATCAGGGAATGAGGGTGGTATCTGATCTCACTTCTGAGTTACGTGGTCAGAATATCACGTGTGACAACTTTTTTACGTCGTACAATTTGGGGCAGCTGCTTCTGAAAAGGAAATTGACTATGTTGGGAACTATACGGAAAAATAAGCCGGAGCTTCCACACAAAATGACCAACAAGGAGGTACACAGCTCTTCATTTTACTTCACAAATGACACTACTGTGGTTAATTATATTCCTAAGAGACACAAGAATGTTGTACTTATGAGCACTCTCCACCATGATGCGGAAATCAGTGACAGGGCTGATAAGAAGCCAAAAATGATTTTGGACTATAATTCAACCAAAGGTGCTGTAGACACGCTTGATCAGTTATTAGGTACATATACATGCAAACGAAAAAGTAATAGGTGGCCAATGATAGTTTTCTACAATATTCTTGATGTTTCTGCTTATAATGCATACGTTTTGTGGATTTCGGTTGACCCTAATTGGAATGCAAGCAAATTGACTAGAAGGAGAATATTCTTGGAGGAACTTGGAAAGTCACTGATAAAAGAACATATTGCATCAAGAACGCATTTCCCAAGAACAGAAGATTCTTTGAGAATGGTCACAAGCATCCAAAACCCGAATGATGTGGGTGGTGTGTCAGAATCGGTAACAACAAGAAAATCTACAAAACGTGCACGCTGTAAGTTCTGTCCATCAAGTAATGACAATAAAACAAACATGGTGTGTGGAAAATGTAGTAAACATATTTGCAAGAAACATGTAACCTACTTGTGTCCACAGTGCAAGCAGTAAGAAAAGAACTGTAGTATTTTATAAGATGATTGTATTGAAAATTCTGTTGTTTCAAATTTATGTGAATACTTGTGCCTAAACTACAATCAGTAAGAAGAGAGGATTCTAAAGTTGTAGTGCTTTCTATGTTGGAATGTAATAAAAAAACTGTAGTGTGTTCTGTACTGTAGTGTGCTCTAAGATGAATATCTGTAATGACAACTGTCTGTTGTTAGAAAATGTCAATACTTACGTCTAAACTGTCAACAATAAGAATAGAAGTATGGAAAAACTGTAGTGCTTTCTAAGTTGAATGCCTGTAATGGAAACTGTCTGTTGTTTCAAATTTATGTGCATATTTAAATGAAAAATATCCCTCAATAAAGTTGTATGCATTGTTATTATTATTATTATTACCATTATTATTATTATTATTATTATTATTATTATTACTAACAAGGTACTGGAATAGAACAACAATGTCGATAGCTAAAACTGTACCAAAATTTATGTTTCTAAAGCATTTTGATATGTCGGGTCATATTGACCCGAACAGTATATATGTCAAGTAAAAGTGAACAGAACAGCAGGGTTAAGAAATGCCGAACATCATGATGGAAGTGCGGTGGAGCACCATCCTGTTGAAAGATGAAGTCGGCGCTGTCGGTCTCCAGTTGTGGCATGAGCCAATTTTCCGCGGGCTACGCGTGAATCTTGCCCGCACGCGTTCAACCGTTTCTTAGCTCACTGCAGGCCGACACGTTGATTTCCCCTTACAGAGGCATCCAGAAGCTTTAAACTGCGCATACCATCGCCGAATGGAGTTAGCAGTTGGTGGATCTTTGTTGAACTTCGTCCTGAAGTGTCGTTGCACTGTTATGACTGACTGATGTGAGTGCATTTCAAGCACGACATACGCTTTCTCGGCTCCTGTCGCCATTTTGTCTCACTGCGCTCTCGAGCGCTCTGACGGCAGAAACCTGAAGTGCGGCTTCAGCCGAACAAAACTTTATGAGGTTTTCTACGTATGTGTAGTGTGTCGTGACCATATGTCAATGAATGGAGCTACAGTGAATTTATGAGATCGCTTCAATCATTTGTAATAGCCCTGTACTTGCATCACACATCCACAAGGGCCTTACAATAACAGAAATACTGAGTTAATTACTTCCTAGTCCGGCGACACCCCCGCGATGGTTGTGTTGTGGTGCGATACCAAAAGAATAACAACAAACTACTCAACCTGAGGCTGGAACGGGAGATCTTCAGAACAGAGTGTGACGTGCCCAAACTTAGGCCTCGTGTGATGTCGGGGAAGCCGCCAAGGCAGATGGAAAACGCGCCTCTGCTTCAACACAAGTTTGGAAAAAATTAACATACACAGTAATATATAAAGGAGCAATTGGTAAATTCAGCTATTAAAACTTCAGTATGGGAGCGGCCCGCTCGTAATATTGCAAGTTAACCTTCCCAACAATAACAAGAACCACTGTAGGAGGGTGAGCCAATTATTATCCTCAATGTAGTTATAAAATTTTATTGCATTCAAATAGGAAACTTACAAGAACATCATTGCTTTCCAACACACATGGTCCATCGTTGTACACGCTTCCTGATGCACTCAAAGAGGAGGTTCTCGGTTGAGCTGCGAGCCAAGAATGCACCGCTTCTTTCACTGCTTCGTTCGAGGCAAATCGAGGGCCATTAATGCCTGCTTGAGTGGACCAAACAAGTGATAGAAGGGGCAAGATCGGGACTATAAGGAGGATGATGCAGTACTTCAGATTTGTGTTTATGGAGCGTTTCAGTAGTATGTGGACGGGCACTGCCGTGCAACAACACAACACCTTTTGACAGCAATCCTCGGCGTTTGCTTCGAATTGCAGGCTTTAGCCTGGTAGTAAACGTCTCACTGTAACGTACACTATTTATTGTTGTGCCCCTTTCTCCAGAACGTTCCAGTACTGGGCCTTGTGCGTCCCAACAAAAAGTAAGCAGCAGTTTTCCTGCGAGCGGTTGGGTATAGAACTTTTCCTTGCACGGCGAATTTGGATGTTTCAATTCCACACTCTACCGTTTACTCTCCCGGTCTTAATGATGGATCTATGTTTCGTCACCAGTAATGATACTATCTAAGAAGTTGTCCCCTTCGTTACTATACCGATCCAAATGTTTTTTGCAGATGTCCACGCGTGTTTGTTTATGCAACTGTGTGAGTCGTTTTGGGTCCCATCCTGCACAAACTTTATGAAACCCAAGACTGTTGTGGATGATTTCGTAGGAAAATCCGTGAATAATTTGCAGACAGTGTGCTACTTTGTCAATAGTTAATAGTCTGTCTAAAAGAATCATTTCACGTGAACGCCCAATGGTTTCTTCATTTGTGGCGGTAAACGGTCGTCTGGCTCCTTCATTGTGCGTAACACTGGTGCGACCATTTCGGATTTTTTCAATCCATTCGTAGACATTCCGTTGTGGCAAAACACTGTTCCCGTTCTCTACCGAAAGTCTTCGATGAATTTCGGCTCCTGATACGCCTTCCGACCACAAAAAACGGATTACGGAACGTTGCTCTTCGTTGATGCAAATAGACATTGGAGCAGCCATGATTAACAGCACGGCAGCGATAACGAAACTAACGTAGGAGCTTGAAAATTAGAAAGATATAACACAAATAAACAAAGCATGCCTCATCAACGTAAAACGACAGTACTACCGAAATAAATAAAAATATAACTATAACTAAATTGCGGATAATAATTGACTTACCCTCGCGCAAAGTCATGTAAAAGAATAGTTGCTTCTCAACACGGAAAAAGAGGCTGCAAATAAAAACAGACACACACACACACAAGACCCATACGTACGTACCTTTACGGGACTGTTGACCACAATAACAACAATGACTTCTTTAGCAAACAAGACCCTTGGCCTTGAACTCATTGCAGTTAGATTTTGGACTGAATAGGCTGCGAATTAATATCAGTATTAGGCAAGGCAAATAGAGGAATTAGTTTTCTTGGAGGGTTGCTGGGATTGTACAGTGCATCTGTAAAGGAAATCCAGTACATACAGCGGTGTAAGTGGCAACTGTCTGCGAAATGTGTTATGACTAGAGTTAGTAGTACAGAAGTAATCAGTTAAAAGTCATGCATTAAGCGGCAGTTTTTCGCGAATTTCAGTGTTGAGTACTTATATATCCTGAACTACACTGCCGCTTGTGAAAAGTGCAAACCGAGAAGGAATTAACCAAATAGCCACACTTGGTGGAAGCGGCGACGGGAGTGCAAGCAATACGTGATACGTTTTGCAGCGAGAAGGGTACACGTAGGCCGAGCAGAGCCCTCTCGTATCTATCCGACAGGGTCGGTGTTGCGCCTAGTGTAGTCGGTGCACATCTGTCACACAAGGTGGAAACAATACAGTCAGTGCCAGTATGCCTCGTCGACGTCAAAGGGAGCCATAACGGCATGTGAGCGGGTTCGATCGGGGCAGAATGATCGTCTCCGGGAAACGGGGTTGTTGTACCGTGACATTTCGCCTCGCACAGGGCATGCTGCTACGACAGTGATGCGTGTGTGGAAACAGTGGATAGAGGAAGGTCGTACGTGGCGACCAGAGGGAACTGCCCACAGTCCACAGCACGTGATGACCGTCATCTTGTGCGTATGCCCATTACGGACCGTACAGCGTCATCCACAGTATTGGCTCGTCGCTGGAGCACTGAAACAGGTGTGAACTTGTCCACATCGACGGTTCGTCGACGTCTGCTGCAGGTTGGACCGGTTGGACGCATGCCATTACGTCGGCTTCCATTTTCCAGAAACCACGAGCCCTCCGACTGTAATGGGCACGTGAACACCGTCACGGGGTTGCTGAGTGGCAACACGTAATGTTTTCGGGTGAGTCGTGCTTCAATGTGTCCTACAGTGATGGCCGCATACGTGTCCGGCTATACCGCGGTGAGCGCAACCTAGAGGGCTGCGTTGTGGAGGGCATAGAGGACAAACACCAGGTGTGATTGTTTGGGGCGCCATTGGTTACAAGAACCGATCTCGCCTCGTACGTATTACGGGCACTTTGAACAGCAAACGGTACCTAACGGAGATTGTGGAGCCTGAGATACTCCCCCCTCCTCCCCTCTCCCCCTCCGGCTTCAGGAATCTCCGCAGGCCACATTTCAACAGGACAATGCCCAGCCACATATTGCGAGGAATGTACAGGATTTCTTCAAAGGGCGACAGTTACCATTGCTTCCCTGGCCTGTATGTTCGCCAGACATGTCTCCCATCGAACATGTCTGGGATATGGTTGCTCGGTACCTGGTGCGTCACGGTCCTCCAATAATTGGTGTCAGGGATATACAAACTGCGTGGAAGGAAATCCCTCAGGAATGTATTCGGGACCTTATTCATTCAATGGCACGGCGTATAGCAGCTCTAATTGCAGCACATAGTGGCCACACGACATACTGAATAGTAGTGCTCAAAGGACATGTACAGATTTGGAAATGTCATTATTTGTCACTTGTCATGTTCCTAACCTGTGGTACTAAATTAATTGAATTCATGCGTTTCCTTCTTGGTGTTGCAATTTCCACTAACGGTAGTGTATGTATCGTACAGTGATACAATTTTCCTGGAACATTCAGTGGTATTATGCAGGGTGAGTCACCTAACGTTACCGCTGGATATATTTCGTAAACCACATCAAATACTGACGAACCGATTCCACAGACCGAACGTGAGGAGAGGGGCTAGTGTAATTGTTTAATACAAACCATAAAAAAATGCACGGAAGTATGTTTTTTAACACAAACCTACGTTTTTTTTAAATGGAACCCCGTTAGTTTTGTTAGCACATCTGAACATATAAACAAATACCTAATCATTGCCGTTTGTTGCATTGTAAAATGTTAATTACATCCGGAGATATTGTAACCTAAAGTTGACGCTTGAAACCTCCGCGAGCAGCATCTGCACGGACATGATTACGATGACGACCGTGTTTACTAGTGTGACTGTAGTGCACTGTTGTGGTTTGGTCTAGCTGTCGCAGTGTCCGCATGTAGCGCTTGCTGCTATTGTTATTCTGCATTCGTCTCCGCACGCAGACTAACTGTAGTACACCGTGTTACCAGACGTCTGTGATAGTGTAGTGTTGTAAGAACTGTGACCATGGTGTATTCGAACTCTGAAAAGGCGGAGATGATACTCATCTATGGCGAGTGTCGACGCAATGCAGCTGAAGCATGCAGAGTGGATGCAGAATGGTACCCGGACAGAGAGCATCCAACGTGCCGCACATTGCAAAACATCTACCGCCAACTATATGCAACAGGTATGGTCGTAGCGCGCAAACGGGTCCGTAACAGGCCCGTCACAGGAGAATCGGGTGCAGTTGGCGTGTTAGCTGCTGTTGCCATGAACCCACACATGAGTACACGGGACGTTGCGAGAGCCGGTGGACTGAGTCAAAGTAGTGTCATGCGCATACTGCATCGTCACCGCTTTCACCCGTTTCAAGTGTCGCTACATCAGCAATTACATGGTGATGACTTTAATCATCGAGTGCAATTCTGTCAATGGCCATTAACAGAGAATGTGTTGCAGTTCTACCTGTTTACCGATGAAGCGGGTTTCACAAACCACGGGGCAGTGAATCTACGGAACATGTATTACTGGTCCGTGGGCAATCCTCGCTGGCTCAGACAGGTAGAGCGACAGCGACTGTGGACTGTAAATGTATGGTGCGGAATCATTGGCGACCATCTGATTGGTCCTCACTTCATTGCAGGGGCCCAAACAGCTGAAACATACATCGCCTTTCTACAGAATGATCTGCCAACGTTGCTCGAAAATGTCCCACTGGAAACGCGTTGACGTATGTGGTATCAGCATGATGGTGCTCCTGCACATTCCGCAATTAACACTAGGCTGACCCTTGACAGGATGTTCGACGGGCGTTTCATAGGACGTGGAGGACGCATAAATTGGCCAGCCCGTTCTCCTGATCTTACACTTCTGGACTTCTTTCTGTGGGGTACGTTAAAGGAGAATGTGTACCGTGATGTGCCTACAACCCCAGAGGATATGAAACAACCTATTGTGGCAGCCTGCGGCGACATTACACCAGATGTACTGCGGCGTGTATGACATTCATTACGCCAGAGATTGCAATTGTGTGCAGCAAATAATGACCACCACATTGAACATCTATTGGCCTGACATGTCGGGACACACTCTATTCCACTCCGTAATTGAATACGGAAACCACGTGTGCACGTGTACCTCACCCCTCATGGTAATGTACATGTGCGTCAGTGAAAAAGACCAATAAAAAGGTGTTAGCATGTGGACGTAATGTGCCGTTCCAGTCTCTTCTGTACCTAAGGTCCATCACCGTTCCCTTTGGATCCCTACGTAATTCGGTGCCCTCCGATACACACGATCGAACAGCGGAGGAGTGGTACTCAAGCATCAACTTTAGTTTACAATATCTCCGGATGTAATTAACATTTTACAATGTAACAAACGGCACTGATTACGTATTTGTTTATATGTTCAGATGTGCTAACAAAACTAACGGGGTTCCATTTCAAAAAATGTAGGTTTGTGTTAAAAAACATACTTCCGTGCATTTTTTTATGGTTTGTGTTAACCAATTACACTAGCCCCTCTCCTCACGTTCGGTCTGTGGAATCGGTTCGTCAGTATTTGATGTGGTTTACGAAGTATATCCAGCGGTAATGTTAGGTGACTCACCCTGTATACTGTCTGCGACAAGTGCCATGAATACATTTACTCATAAAGACGTGACTGATTAAAACGTCATGCTTCACGCGGCAGTTGTACTGCATGAACAATGAAAGTAGTAAGCGATGAACATTTTTCTTTTCATCATTTGCGTGGGTTATCACGGAGAAAAGTTTTCGTAAGGTTTCGAAATTGTGTGTTAAGTTTGTTGCAGGTCGCCAGGCGCTCTCATTCTCAGATAATGGATGATGGGTAAAGTACGGGTATTAGCTTCATGTGCTGCGCTACCTTTTCACCCTCACCCTCACCCCTTCAACACGTAGGTGATTCGTACCCGACAGAGAGTCTTTCCAGACAATAAACAAGTTTGGTCGAAATCGGCCGTGTTGTTCAGCAGGACACAGGGAACATTCATATCAACATTTTTTTATTATGTGTGCGGATTTATTCTGTAAGAGGTTTCAACACATTAAGAACTCATTTTCAGCTGTCATCCTGAACGTTTCAACGTGAGTTCATGGATATGAAGTCAGAAATTCTAGTTGAAAATTCATTTGGATTCCAAGAACCGATAACGTGTTCCGCAAAACGACTTGTTTTTTAATTGAAACGCTATAGGGAAACGCGACAATCCAGATAAGTTACTCGCAATACATCGGTGCGTATGTTGATTGGCCTGCTGTGATGATGGAAAACAATGATGGGTCCTGTACGACTTGCAGAAGATTCCGACAATGAGCGTTGTGCGTGTTGTGTATTTTCAGCATGACATTTTCGCGAGGGCGTCCCAGGGGCCTGTGACATCGATAAATCGCAGGAGACGCAAACACGTCTGTTATACCGCAGTCCACCGCTGTTCGCCCGCCAGTCACTTTCTCCGTAGCTTTTATTTTGGGCTCTGATAGCGGGGATACCAAATATTCAAATACGGCCATTTTTCCAATCTGGAGAGCGATATTTTTTTGTTAAAAAAGGGAAAAGGAGACACATCTGTCGTCAGCCAGACGGGGAGTACAGTAGTGCCAAACACGAGGTTTAGTCGGTCGTAGGGGCTTGTATTTCATTTCTCTTTCCCGCGGATCGTAGGCAGTTACACTGCAAGAGTGGGCGGAGAGTGTCAGCTGGGTGTGTGGGTGTGTTAAGGGGATTGGGAGGGCAGGGGGAACAGCGCGACGCAATATCGCATCTTGTCACCTGCAATTTGTGCGTGATGGCTGGTCTCCAATCTTGTTAGGGATTTTCGACGGCATCCATCAAAGCCGTGGGCCGGGATATCGCTACCGCAATAGCACTTCTGGTTCGCCCGCAGACGTGGGGTTCTCTCTCTGCCACCCTCCCTCCCTCCCCCTCTCTCTCTCTCTCTCTCTCTCTCTCTCTCTCTCGCTCTCCGTTTTTCCCTGTCGCATGAGGCTCCTGTCCCGTCCGTATTTGTTATGCATTGAAACAAAGTTGAAGAGCCGCCCAGAGGACCATTAACTAAATATCAATTACATGCCGGTACGAAACGAAACTGGCGGCGCCCTGAGTGGAAACGGCATCTCAGTAGGCCGAGATGCAAATGACAGGAAAATTACGCGGCTCCAAGCAGGACGGCGAGCGCCTGGAGAGGAAAACGCCAGTGGCAGCGAAGAGACGAAGGTGAGGAGGACGTAAACGAGAAGAACGCGACGGCGACGGAGGCAAAGACGACGCGAAGAGGACTCGGTGGGCGAGGCGGAGGAGAGAAAGGCATAAGTTGCCCGCTTGCAGCTTCTTGACGAGCAAATTGGATGAGCAAAGTTGGTGCAAGTGTTCCGGCCGCTGATTGCGTAAAGGTGCGCCGCACGGAACGCGGTGTGCGATGCCATTCTCTTGGCCGTGATAAAGGTCCGTTTCCCGGGTAGGAAATGAAATTGCCGAAGATGCAAAGAGCCCGTTCCGAGATGCACATTCAGGGAGCTTTTACTGCCGCATCTAGACGGTATGACGTGTCGTAAATATTTCTGTTCGCCACTATCTTACCTGGAGGACCCGTGGCTCGAGATATGCTGTTAAGTTATGGCCACTTAATGTAGCTTGGAGAATAATATTTAAAGAATATATATTTTACTCTGCGTTGTAACTTATTCAAGTGCCTGGAATCCATATAGAATCTACAACGCCAACTGATTTCGACGTATTATGCTCATCTTTCTTTACAAAAGGAAAGTTGGCAGAAAGTGGAAAACGGCTAAACAAAACTAGTTAGAGGTCAAATCCAAAGCTATAGGACACATGACTAAGAATGACAGTGGCAGGAAATTTGAAGGAATCTTCAGGGAAAAGACAGGTGCCTGTATCAAAATGAAGAGCCCAATCGAGAAGCCGGAAATAAGCAAAGAAGGGAGAGCTCAGAGTTGAAAATAATATCCTAGGGAAAAGAACTTTAAAACGAAGTAACAGAAAGGAAAGACCAAGAAACTGAATATGGGAAGAGAAACATGACGTAGCGAGTAGAATTTAACGGAGAAGCGAAAGAACTAAGTCGAAACAAGGCCCATGGAGTTGACGATATTCCCACAGAATTAATTAGAGCTTTCGGATAGACAGTCATTACAAAACTGTAATACTTTCAGTTATGAAGAAAGTGATTGATATTACAGAACCATCAGTTTAACAAGTCACGGTTTCTAATACTGAAAGGATTTACAGAAGAGTAGAGACACTATTGGAAGCCGACTTCGGGAAGGATAAGTTTCGGTTCCGTATGAACATGCGAGCCAATACTGCTCCTACGGCGTACCGTATCTTAGGGCACAGATTGAAGAAGAAGCAAACCTAAACTTGTAGCAGTTGTAAATTTTGAGAAAATTTTAGACAAAGTATACTAGAATTCGCCAAAACTCTGCAGCTAGCAACGATAAAATGCATATATATGATATCACTTTGATCTCTTGATTTAAGGGAGTGTTTTCCTTCTACACATTTCCACCACTCGTAATATTGAGGCGAAAATAAAATACATTTTCTTGAAGAATGAAGAAAAATATAAATAATAACAATAATACAATATACATAAATTCACAATATATATAAATGACCTGGTGGATGACATCGGAAGTTCACTGAGGCTTTTTGCAGATGATGCTGTGGTGTATCGAGAGGTTGTAACAATGGAAAATTGTACTGAAATGCAGGAGGATCTGCAGCGAATTGACGCATGGTGCAGGGAATGGCAATTGAATCTCAATGTAGACAAGTGTAATGTGCTGCGAATACACAGAAAGAAAGATCCTTTATCATTTAGCTACAAAATAGTAGGTCAGCAACTGGAAGCAGTTAATACCATAAATCATCTGGGAGTACGCATTAGGAGTGATTTAAAATGGAATGATCATATAATGTTGATCGTCGGTAAAGCAGATGCCAGACTGAGGTTCATTGGAAGAATCCTAAGGAAATGCAATCCGAAAACAAAGGAAATAGGTAACAGTACGCTTGTTCGCCCACTGCTTGAATACCGCTCAGCAGTGTGAGATCCGTACCAGATAGGGTTGATAGAAGATATAGAGAAGATCCAACGGAGAGCAGCGCGCTTCGTTACAGGATCATTTAGTAATCGTGAAAGCGTTACGGAGATGATAGATAAACTCCAGTGGAAGACTCTGCAGGAGTGACGCTCAGTAGCTCGGTACGGGCTTTTGTCAAAGTTTCGAAAACATACCTTCACCGAAGAGTCAAGCAGTATATTGCTCCCACCTATGTATATCTCGCGAAGAGACCATGAGGATAAAATCAGAGAGATTAGAGCCCACACAGAGACATACCGACAATCCTTCTTTCCACGAACAATACGAGACTGGAATAGAAGGGAGAACCGATAGAGGTACTCAAGGTACCCTCCGCCACACACCGTCAGGTGGCTTGCGGAGTATGGATGTAGATGTAGATGTAAAAAGATAAATTTATTTCACATTATGTATGCTACTTGTAGATAGTGATGGTGACAGCAGAGCCAGGTGACAGAGAAAATTTGGAGCACAGAAACACCTGGGTGTCAACACGATCACTCTGAGAACATCAACCAATGTTCTTACTATGATGATTGTAAAGACGCTCCCTTGTCCACATGTAAGTCGGATTCTGCCATAGGAATTTGGTCACTTATAATAATGTATAAGTTTATCTCAATACGCTTAATATAGTGAAGGAGCGTTTATTAATTCTCAGTTCAAACGTGCTGTTTCAGAAGGATTGGAAGAATGTTTTTACACTACTGCCCATTAAAAGTGCTACACCAAGAAGAAATGCAGATGATAAACGGGTATTCATTGGAGAAATATATTATACTAGAACTGACATGTGATCACATTTTCACGCAATTTGGGTGCATAGGTCCTGAAAAACCAGTACCCAGCACAACCACCTCTGGCCGTAATAACGGCCGTGATACGCCTGGGCATTGAGTCAAACAGAGCTTGGATGTCATGTACAGGTACAGCTGCCCATGCAGCTTCAACACGATACCACAGCTCATCAAGAGTACTGACTGGCGTATTGTGACGAGCCAGTTGCTCGGCCACCATTGAGCAGACGTTTTCCATTTGTGAGAGATTTAGAGAATGTGCCAGGGCAGCAGTCGAACATTTTCTGTATCCAGAAAGGCCCGTACAGGACCTGCAACACGCGGTCGTGCATTATCCTGCTGAAATGTAGGGTTTCGCAGGGATCGAATGAAGGGTAGAGCTACGGGTCGTAATAAATGTGAAATGTAACGTCCACTGTTCAAAGTGCCGTCAGTGCGAACAAGAGGTAACCGTGACGTGTAACCGATGGCACCCCATACCATCACTCCGGGTTATACGTCAGTATGGCGATGTCGAATATACGCTTCTAATGTGCGTTCACCGCGATGTCGCCAAACACGGACGCGACCATCATGATGCTGTAAACAGAACCTCGATTCATCAGAAAAATTGACGCTTTCCCATTCGTGCACCCAGGTTCGTCGTTGAGTACACCATCGCAGGCGCTACTGTATGTGATGCAGCGTCAAGGGTAACCGCAGCCATGGTCTCCGAGCTGGTAGTCGATGCTGCTGCAATCGTCGTGGAACTTTTCGTGCAGATGGTTGTTGTCTTGTAAACATCCCCATCTGTTGACTCAGGGATCGAGACGTGGCTGCAAGATCCGTTACTGCCATGCGGATAAGATGGCTGTCATCTCGACTGCTAGTGAAACGAGTCCGTTGGGATCCAGCACGGCGTTCCATATTACCCTCCTGAACCCACCGATTCCATATTCTGCTAACAGTCATTGGATCTCGACCAACGTGAACAGCAATGTCGCGATACGACAAACCACAATCGCGATAGGCTACAATACGACTTTTATCAAAGTCGTGATGATACGGATTTCTTCTCCTTACACGAGGCTGCACAACAACGTTTCAGCAGACAACGCCGGTCAACTGCTGTTTGTGTATGAGAAATCGGTTGCAAACATTTCTCATGTCAGCACGTTGTAGGTGTCACCACCGGCGCCAACCTTGTGTGAATGTTCTGAGAAGCTAAGCATTTGCATATCACAGCTTCTTCTTCCTGTAGGTTAAATTTAGCCTCTGTAGCACATCTTCGTGGTGTAGCCATTTTAATGGCCAGTAGTGTAGATTCACGGTGAGAGATATTTGATGATGGATAGAATGCTACGCCTGCAAAGGCAAACGTATGTTGTGGCGGAGCTAGTTCAGATTATTATTATTATTAATACCATTTACTTTGATTTACTTTATTTTGAAATAGACCCTTATATTGATTCAACACCACGGCAACGAGTGCACAAATTGTGCTGAATAAAACTCCAGTGGTCCAGCAGAAGTTATTCTGTAAATGTAGCTAGATGTTACTTCTCTTGCTAACGTTTGCAATTTTAAAGGAAAAATACGTACAATAAAGCAACAATAATATTTTACCACATATTTGTCTGTCTGTAAGAACAGATGTTCTAGACAGTCCTATGTTGTAAAATATACCTCGAAATGTATTTGCTCACTGCGAATTCTTTAGCACCAGCTGTATTAGGTAGAGATATATTATACATTAGTCAGATATGATAATTTGTGGCGAACCATAACTCGAACCCGGACATCCTGCGTATCGCGAGCAATTGCCTTAAGCACTTTGGCCATCCATACACGCTCTCCACATTTACCCAAACCTCCGTATGTAACACAGCCTACATCCTTATATCACAGACCACTGTATTCGCAAACTTATACTCACAAAAATACTTGGATTACAGTAGGAGACGTGCGAGTAAGTATTACCAGCCTTGGTGGATATACGACGATAACAACATTGCTGTACATTCCACATAGTCTCATTCACACTCTTGCAAGAATCCATATAATGCTGCAAGAATTACTGATAAATATAATGGACTACGCCACCCGCAGTGGCCGAGCGGTTCTAGGCACTTCAGTCTGGAACCGCGCGACCGCTACGGTCATATGTTCGAATCCTGCCTCGGCATGTATGTGTGTGGTGTCCTTACGTTAGTTAGGTTTAAGTAGTTCTAAGTTCTTGCGGACTGATGACATCAGATGTTAAGTTCCATAGTGCTCAGAGCCATTTGAACCAAATATAATGGACTATGAAACAAGGATAGTGACAGTGTGGTATATGGAGATTTCGTAACACTAGACGAACGTTCTAGGCTCTCAGAACAGCACACAGTGGGCGTGTTTTTGTTTACACGCTACCGTGCGGTACTACATCGTAAGATTCGTTCAAGTTCTCACTGCATGGCGTTACATTATCGCCGTGTGAGTAAAAAGATCACTTTCCAAGCAGAACATGCACGACCTCGAACTCACGAAGTGAAACAGTTTGTACATCACGAACTTCATCTCGCACCTCAAGACGTTGTACGAATTCACTTCTGCATCAAGAGCAGCATCGTATGCATTAAACTGCAGGCTGAAGAAGTTTGCGCTGATGTTGTGTGACGTTTCACCCAGGGACTGAAATTCAAACGCCCTGGTATCCCCGTCGGAGCTGTTTCAGTCGATCACGCAGGATTCAGCCTCCGCACCCTGTGTGTTTCCGAAGATCCTTTTGAGGTACTGCAAGATGTGCTCGCATCTGCCTTTCGACCTTACGGAAACGTCACCAGTGACGTCACAGAGAAATGGCAGACCTTTGAGACCTGCCACATCTTAAATGCCGTGAGTCAGATCAAACTTGAACTCACGAAGCACGTGCTTTCGTATATGATGACAGAGAGCGTGCGGGCGATCGTGAAGTAAGCCTGTCAACGGCAAACTTTTGTGAGTGGTGGTGAGGAGGCCCGCGTGCGGTCGGATTTCCTCTGCAGACGCCTGATTCAGACGCCAGTAGGAGATGTCGCACCACCTATGACGTCTAGATGAATCCCTATGACACTGTTATGAAGGCGCCTGATGTGCTAGCCCAGATTCCTTCCGATCTGCCATCGTTTCCATACACTGACGGGGCGCCTAGTCTTCAAATTGTTCTCCATCACCTCCGACGGAAACCACACACTCGGACGCCTGATGGAACCCGAGAAGCAACGTTACAGTTGCGACTGACGTCGACTCGGGCGCTGCACCAACCTCTGCTTTCCTTCCGGTTGGGGCGGCGTCGGATATCGGCCGATTTTACACCTCCCTCTGTTGACAAGCTGTCTCTGGAGATCACCGACATGTGACAGCGTCTTGATGATGTTACCTCTGGACAACGTACTGTTGCTGCTTCTGTTTCATGGACATAGAGGAGGAATCGGAATGGCCTGTGAATACTGTGGTAGGAGAATACCACCTGTAGTGACCCTAGAGACCTCATCGCAGTGACCGCCGCAGCTTCGATCGTCTTGTGCGGCTTGCCCCAGATGGATGCTACTGGTAGACGGGCCATGTCAACACCTGGATAGTATCGTGGATCCCTCCTGTAGCGCAACCTCTTCCAGTCCCTCACTCCCTGGATCACCGCATGTTACTTTTAGCCAGGAGTAGATTCTCTCGATGCAACCTTGATGTAAGGGTAGCGTCTTTGATTGGTAATCAAAACGTCATCAGTGCCGGGTTTGAAACCCCCCACAGCTTGTCCCCAATTCAGATCTCCGAGAGGGGACTGCCAAGGGGCAGGCCACCACAAGAAAAAAAAAATGAAAAATCAACAGAAAGATAAAGTTCTTCGAGCCTGGTATTGGAATGTCGAAGCTTGAACCAAGCACGGAATCTAGAAAATCTGAATAAAGGTAATGCAAAGGCTGAATCTAGATATAGTGGGGGTCAGTGAAGTGAATGGAAAGAATACAAGGATTTTAGGTCAGATCAGTATAGGGTAATATCAACAGCAGCAGAAAATGGTATAGGGGAGAAAGAATCGTTATGACTAGAAAGGGAGGGCAAAGAGTGTGTTACAGTGAACAGTTCAGTGATAGGGTTGTTCTTGTCAGAATCGACAGCAAACCAGTAACGACACCAATAGTTCAGGTATACAATCCGACTTTGCAAGCTGAAGAAGAAGAGATGAGGATATTGAAAGAGTAATGCAGTTCATAAAGAGAGACAAAAATGTAATAGTCATGGGAGACTGGAATACATTTGTAGGGGAAGGAGCACAAGAAAAGTTTACGGGAGAATACGGGCTTGGTACAAAGAATCAGAGAGGAGAAAGACTAATTGAGTTCTGTAATAAATATATCTATTAACAACGATTACTCTGTTCAAGAATTACAAGAAGAGTAGGTATTCTTAGGAAAGACCAGGTGATAGGGGAAGATTTCAGTTAGTTTACATCAAGATCAGAAACAAATTCCGAAATCAGATAATGGATTGTAAGGCGTACCCAGGAGCAGATATAGAATCAGATCACAATTAGTAGTGATGGAGAGTGTGCTGAATTTTAAGAGATTAGTCAGGAAGAATCAGAATGCAAAGAAGTGGGATACCGGAGCACTAAAGAATGAAAAGATATGCTTTCAGTTCACTACGGCTGTAGATACGGGAATAAGGAATCGCTCAGTAGGCAGTGCAGTTGAAGAGGAATGAACAGCTCTGAAAAGGCAATCGCTGATATTGGAAAGAAAATCACAGGTACATAGATGATAACTGCGAAGAAACCGAGGATGCAGAAAAAATACTTCAGCTGATGGATGAAAGAAGGAAGTACAAAAATGTTCAGGAACTTTTAGGAGCCGGCCGGTGTGGCCGAACTGTTCTAGGCGCTTCAGTCGGGAACCACGCGACCGCTACGGTCGAAGGTTCGAATCCTGCCTCGGGGATGGATGTGTGTGATGTCCTTAGGTTAGTCGGGTTTAAGTAGTTCTAAGTTCTAGGGGACTGATGACCTCAGATGTTAAGTCCCATAGTGCTCAGAGCCATTTGAACCATTTTTGAACTTTCAGGGATACAGAAATACAAGGCGCCGAGGAATGAAATAAACAGGAAGTGGAGGGAAGCTAAGACGAAATGGCTGCATGAAAAATGAGGAAAATTCTAATAAGGAATGATTGCCAGAAGGACTGACGCAGCATAAGGCAAGTCAACCAACCATTGGTGACGTTAAAAGCAAGGGTGGTAACATTAAGAGTGCGATGAGGATTCCACTGTTAAATGGGGAGGAAAGAGTGGCGAGGTGGAAAGAGTAATTCGGAGGCCCCTATGAGGGGGAAAATTTGTCTGATGTGATAGAAGAAGAAACAGGAGTAGATTTAAAAGAGATAAGGGATATAGTATTGGAATCAGAATTAGAGAGACGCGAGGAGAACTTAAGATCAAATAAGGCACAAGGGATAGAAAACATTCCATCATAATTTCTAGAATCATTGGAAGAAGTGGCAACAAAATGACTATTCACGGTAGTTTGTAGAATGTATGAGTCTGGTGACATACCATCTGACTTTTGGAAATGTATCATCCACACAATTCCGAAGACTGCAAGAGCTGAAAAGTGGGAGAATTATCGCACAATCAGCTTAACAGCTCATGCATCCAAGTTACAGACAAGAATAGCATACAGAAGATTGGAAAAGAGAATTAACGAAATGCTAAATGACGATCAGTTTGGCTTAAGAAAAGGTAAAGGCGCCAGAGAGTCAGATCTGGCGTTGTGGTTAAGAGTGGAAGCAAGACTAAAGAGAAATCGAGAAACGCTCATAGGATACGTAGACTCGGGAAAAGAGTTCGACAGCGTAAAATGGTGCAAGATATTCCCAATTCTGACAAAAACAGAAGTAGCCTACGTGCAAGAGCCAAGAGGGAATAATAAGAGTGTACGACCAAGAACGAAACGCTGGAATTAAAAGTGGTGTAATACAAGGATCAGTCTTTCCCCTCTACTCTTCAATCTGTATATCGAAGAAGCAATGATGGAAATAAAAGAAACGTTCAGGAGAGAAATTAATATTCCAGGTGAAGAGGTATCAATGATACTATTCGCTGATGACATTGCTATCCCAGGAGAAAGAGAAGAAGAAAATAAATGATCTACCGAACACAATGAACAATGTAATGAGTACAGAACACAGACTGAGAGTAAATCGAAGAAAGACGAAAGTAATGAGCAGAAATGAGAGCAGCGCGAACTTCAACATCAGGATTGATGGTCATGAAGTAGAATAAGTTAACGAATTCCGCTACCTAGGCAGCAAAATAACCAATGGCGGATGGAGCAAGGAGGACATTAAAAGCAGTCTAGCACTGGCAAAAAGGGCATTCCTGACCAAGAGTAGTCTACTAGTATCAAACATAGGCCTTAAGTTCAGGCAGAAATTTATGAGAATGTATGTCTGGAGCACAGCATTGTAGGGTAGTGAAACATGTACTGTGGAAAAACAGGAACAGAAGTGAATCGAAGCATTTGAGATGTGGTGCTAAGACGAGTATTGACAATTAGGTGGACTTATAAGGTAAGAAATCAGGAGCTTCAGCGCAGAACCGAAGAGGGAAGGAATATGCGGAAAACACTGATAAGGAGAAGGGACGGGACGATAGGACATCTGTTAAGACATCAAGGAATGACTTCCATGTTACTAGAGGGAGCTGTACGGACAAAAATTGTAGAGGAAGATAGAGATTGGAATACATCCAGTAAAGAGTTGAGAGCGTAGGTTACAAGTGCTACCCTGAGATGAAAGGGTTGGCACAGGAGAGGAATTCGTGGCGGGCAGCATCAAACCAGTCAGAAGCCTGAAGACCAAAAGGAAAAGAGAAAGAAGGATTCCCTCACCCTTCCCGAGCTTCAAGGAGATGAGGGTATGTCCTATGTTCCGGATAAGGGTCGGGCTCTTTTCGTCAGTTCACGGTCGGCAACGTGTCTTATCAGCTAACTGCTTGATGCATATGGCTCAGCCTCCTTGTCTCCCAGCGCCATTCTATTACATCGGACTCTACTTTCTGGAGCACTGCTACCTTTCTGCCCCTTTGCCATTTGTTCACCCGTCATCGGCGAAGGCGGTCTACACTGAGATGCGACTGGCTTATGCGTCCATTGTGACAGAACGGATGACCCTCATGGCGCAATATACGCCGGGCGGTGAACGTCCCTTTTCTTGCCACTGCTGCACTCTCTGAGCAAATGGTGTTGATCTTGGATGAAGTGTACTAGCCCTGGTGCAGACTAACTCTGTGAATTGGTTCCGAGGCTTTGCTGTTCGATAATTTTTTTGCAACTGGCGAGAAAAGTAGAGCCTACTCTCAATTCTTGGACTTAGCGAACGAACGACATTTCACCGTTGTCCGTAATCCGAAATACAGGCCATACTTTAATTCTTTCAATGACTTCCGTGCAGTTGTAATGTCCCTCCAATGAGCCGTTCATCTGACGCATTGTGTTTGATTCCTTAATTTTAAGATTTCTAACGGTATACCCTTTTAGTTCTAGATGACGTGGATGGGTATCTCCGGGGCTACGGGCGCCTTTCATGGACTTCATTCCAGAGGGTAAAGGAAAAAATAAATTCATAAAATTCTTTGTTGACATACATTTGTTACCATCTCTCTCATTTTCCTTCCTTCTTTCCTGGTTTAGGTAGATGAGTTCGGATAGCCATAGAGGCAAACGTCTAAAGTGGTGCACATATTTTTGTTTTTCGGGGCAAAGCAGTGTTGACTAACATAAACTTTTTTATTGGTTCCTATATAATCAGGAAGGTGAGGGAGAAGTGCTTAAAAAAACTGATTAAGGCGACCGCTCGTAGTAAGCGGGAACCGTTCTGGCAAAAAATTTTACATGTCGCTAATGGGTGGTGTATCTACACCCAGTATTGCTGATGCCAAAGAATTCACATCAGCGAATATATTTCTAAATAATATTTAAATAATTATAAGCAAGCAGTTGCAGTAGAGCCAGATGCGTATTAATTTAAAATACAAGTTGAAGTATTTTTATATATTTTATAAAATAACGAAATTATTCGCGCCACACAACTGTCAATGCACATCTATGTCTGAAGCAGAAGGCAACAAGCCGCAAAACTGTTCGTCGCTGCATAACAGTCTTTTTCTCAAAAAAGTCTGATCTGGTTATCTAACTAAAGAAATTTGTAATTAATGATTCGTTCGAAGATTTTTTGAATAATAAATACGGGTATGCATTCCTATAAGAGTGTCTCATTAGAAAAGCGATAACAATTGCCTCAGTGCAACTGCAATAGTCCCGCAGAGCGTATCAGATATCACTATACAGAAATCATACAGAGCCGAATTATTATTAGATCGTGTGACATATTTGTCATTTGTTTTAACGGCTATTTTACGTCATCGGAGTAAGAACAGAGTGTTCCAAATGCTTGAGGCAGTAAGGGTTACGAGAGGACTTGTATCAACCCCGAAATGCAGTGGCAGAAACGGCAAACAATTCACAGGATAAGCGAGAAAACACGTTATGTAGTGGAACATCACTGGACTGACAATTTTGTGATCAAATTAATGATATAGACCACGTCTCCCCTGTGTATGTTTTAAGAGCTATAGACATGTACAGACGCAGTTAACAAGATTCTTTGAAAATTTATGATTTTATATATCAGAATAAGCACGATAACAAACGTTGCACCGCGTTCAGGAGAGCAATAAAATTATTCTGCTACCACCGCAATGCAAATGATGCCGCAGCCATTAGCACCGGAGACTAATTAATTAATTAAATGTTAACAATGCAAAGCAGCATAATTACAGAGAAACACACAACAGCATGTAATACCTTTAGTACCCAATTAGTACAGCAAACATTGCTACCTAAGTAATTTCCCATTCATTTTAGTTTTTAAAGTGACTGTAAACAGTTAATTTTGATAACTGCACGAAAAGGATGCGAGATATATAAGTTGCGAATGGACCATACGACAGGTAAGACAAAGGCAATTTATACTGATACGCTAAAAACAACTGAGCCTTGCTGCGTTCGATATCTCGCGTCACGCTCTCGCAATTGTTATCTTTGGCCAGGGAAGCGGGCGGGAGTTGTGGCGGTAGTGAGCCGAGTGTGTGAGAGCGACTTGAGCAGACGCCGGCGTGGCGCACAGAGAGAGGAGATGGCTTAACGGAGACAGTAACTGTCGTGTCTCTCAGTATTGTGGCCATGTGGGCCTCTTCTACCTATCCCTGGGTTCGTTGTCTGGTGTTGGTCCGAGTACGCGGGGCGTTCTTTGTTGGCGGTTAAGGAAGGCAGTATAAACGGACTGAGTTGGGGCCGTCAGGCCGTTAGCCTCCCGAATTCTTCTGTGGGACTTCGAAAGCAGTTTAACCCCGAGCAGATGAGAGACAGGTTGGCCTCTGAAAGCTTCTTCGTTTCCGCCGTCACCTTTCTGCATTATGACGGATGAACAACATCGAGAACATTCTACCTTTAAAATGTCCCTGTTCGGCGGTAAGCGTCTGACACAGTATCATTGTGCACATGTGTGCAGTCCTTCTCAAGTGATCGTTTGCTGTACCATCACCACTGTCTACCTTCCGTTCAAGTGTCAAACTGTTGATTAGGTGTTACCTAGCGTTTGAGAGTAACGACATTAACAGCCGAATTGCTATCACTGCTCAGCCTTCCTAACTTGAGGTGGTATTAATTTACATATTTGCAGAGTGTTAGTTTTTGAGTTTCCTTTTTTAAAAGTGATTGGATTGTGTATTTTGGCCGATTGTTTGACCTCAAGATGTGTTCCTGCGTGTACCTTAAGTTTTGTGAGATCTTGCTCCCATTTATGTTTTGGTAACGATTCCGTATACATCGATTATGCTTAATTGCGAGTTGCGTGCGGCTATTAGAGTACTGTTTGCTCCTGCTAGAGCCCAAGTTTTGTAACTGGTTGTCGTCCGTGTTGCCTTATGCGGATTTGTACAAAGTATATTCTTCAAGCCTTTGAGCGAACTATTTTCTTCTGTTGCCTTGCCAGAGCTTACGCGTCCACTTGAGATTGTGAGCTTTGACAAGAATTAATGATACTTTATGGCCCTGTAGTGCAATTGTCAGCTGTTAAAATTGCGAGACGAACTGTTCCTTCCTCAGGCTTAAGTTAATTACTGATGCCTAATCTCACATTTAGGGTGCATATGGCGCCAATCTTTAAGCTGGCCTTTGCTTAATGAGTTTTTACATCTTGAAATAGTTATCATTCTGTTTTGCCTTTATCATGTGCGAGTGTCATGTTAATTCTGTCACTGCGGTGGTCCCTAATGTTTAGAGTCGAAAACTTGTCGTTGTAAATATCTTCGACATATTTAATTAGGACGGAAATAATTGTTTATTCCGGTCTGGAGCTTAAGAAAACTTTGCGGTGTCATTGCTTGCTGTCACTTAAAGCTATTTGGACTTCGCGTTGGGCCATGGCTGTAAATGTGAATGCATTTGATCTGTTGGTATAGAGAGCAGGATTCTGGGTACGAGGATGACTGCTTTGTAAAGGCGTCCCGAAGGTATGGGCGACGTTGGGATGTGTTATTAACTATTGAGTGGCTTACTAGTAAGCAAAGTTTACTTACTTACATATTTTCCCTATTCTTGCTATGTGCTTTGCTAAGTTCAGTAACTTGTTATCACCAGTAATGCTTTCAGTGATTTTCCTTAAGCAAATGTCAAGAACACTATGTGCGCACGCAAGTTTGTTTTAAACGAAATGGGTTTTGTGATTTAATGTGAAACACATTTTCATCACGCTACTACATCTGAGATCCGTATTATGTCAATCCTTGAAATCATTGTTGCGAGAAGCCTAAAGTTTTAACTGGTTTGATTGTTGCATGTTCAACAAATGCATTTTAAAACTTGGTGCCGCGAATGGTGTTCAATACCCAAGTCAACCAGGTTTGGCAAGCCGTTCAACAACAGCACCGAAAAATCCGTGGAGTAGCAAGTGTATAACCGTTATTTCTGTTAAAGGCATAATTTGGCCTCGGAGAAAAACACGCCTACCATCAGCTTATGAGAGTTGTAGAAGAACTGCTGTAGGTGACTGAACATAAGGAACACGTCTCACTTGCTGAAATTTCACCAGGAGTACCGAACCTTCTGGGACATGGCATGGAATGGTAAGTGCTCTAAGTCCTGGGTACTTGAGGGTGCTCGGAAGTTTCGCTGATGGGTCCCTAGAAGTACACTTGACACATCGGATTCTCCTATGTGTTCAGATCGCACGACACATGAACGGTATTACACTATGTAAGAGCAGCTTGGAAGTCGAGCTTATGCAGCGTCCAGATCGTCCGCGATATCATGGGTTCATGGACGCCGAAACCGGCCTTGCGGCAGTGGCTGAATCGGCGCAATACGACAGAAAGACCATGAACCTACATGTCACTCTCAACAGAAGTATAATTCGGCGCCAGTATGTCAAAGAACTAAGCTCCAAAGCAGTGTATAGGCTGCACCCTCTAACTCTGCCAGACTCAACGTCGACAGCATCAATGTCTTGTGGTTGTTCTATACAAGAAACTGCTACTCCTAGTTTTAGAGCATTTTTCCAGTGTGTTTTCATACAAATATATGGATTCATGGCAAAAACTTTAGAGATAAGCTTCACCTTATATCACATTGTTCTTCAGTGAACTTACAACCAATGGCATAACGGAAGCGGAATATGAACATTAATAGCGTAAGAGGCAGGAAGTGGACTTTCAAATTTCTTGGGAATATGCAAGTTTGTCATTGGTGACAGATACGCAAAACCTTCCAGATGAATAGCAGAAACGTTCAGTCTACACTCTACACACTATTACACTGCGCCTGGATTAGCGGTAGACTACATGCTTAAAATTAACGAGTCATACCATAATGATAGAGCCTAAGGCTATTTCAGTCTGTCGTCTATACTATGGCAAGCGCACGTTGTTACCTCCTCACAAAATTCTTTCACATTTCACCTCCCTATAAAAATTTATTCACATTTAATCTACCCACAAAATTCTTTTCTCATATTAATGTAGGCTCAAAACAGAAAAATTCCTAAACCTCTCAACAGTAAAAGATACAATTATGTTGTTCACATTCAGTGTAACGTCCCAACAAAACAATTCCAGTAACCTGGTAATAATACAATGTAACTAACCTCTTAATTAAATTGTCGTTCACTTACAATTTTTCAATAATTAACTGTGAATTTAACCTGGTATATTTTGGACGTCAGCAGCGCTGCGTCATGGCCCTGAAAGATCATTCTGAATAAAAAGAGAAAAATTGTTACCTCAATGAAGTCGCCGGATAACGCATATGTACCTGCTCTTACAAAAAAAATTTCTGGCACAGCCGTGTGCAATGCTGGCCGATAGATTTGTCATTTATGAAACGGAAACAACTGATTTTTCTTTTGCGACAGTTGGGATGATCAGGAATGGGAGAAATCAGTAAATTCTTTAAATTGAAATGAATGGTTGTTAAAAGTAACGTTTTATGAGAAAGATTATTATTACGAGATTTTTAAAACATTTACATGGGACTTGAGATGACATTACTACATATGCGCGAGGCTGCTTTTTACCTTATACAATAATACTCAGGCTCCGGCATCGCTGCACCGCGACCAGCCCAGCCAATACGATACACCAGACCAGACCAGAGCAGACTGCAGACTAGCAAAAACTTACTGCTACAGCTACACAGTTCGTACTGCAGTCAACACTGCTCTCTGGTAAGAGATTCTCTTATACCTTGCATATCGCAGGCAGCGCAAGAGCAATACATCGAAATTACATCTGCTCGGAACTCTTACATAACCTTCCACTGGGGGGGGGGGGGGGGGGGCAAAAATCTGGCAGCGATGGTGAGTCAATTGGACTTGCCATGAGCAAGAAATTTTTCTATAATTTACTTAATTAACTAAGTTTACAGTCACAGAGTATATACATATATATATATATATAAGTGCAGAACATGAAATAAAATAGAGTGCACATGCACTGAGTACAGAACATATCAAGAAATAACAAAATGTATACGCAATGAGTACAAAACATATTAACAAATGACATAAAGTGCACACGCACTGTATATATTTTTTACCATTTTACAAGAACTAGGAAAGGAAAAGGAAGGATTGCATCATGGTTGTAGCACAGTGGGTTGAACGTAGTTGCACTGAAAGTCCATATCTTTCTACAGAAGCACAACACCAAGTTAGACAATCTGAAGTTCTCTTCACTGAAGTATTAATCAACGTAGCCAAGACACTGAAATGTCGTATTAATATTCAATGTTATCATTTTGGTATTACATTAGGTACACCAAACAGTGGGACCATAATAACATCTCCATCGTTCAAGGTGGTGGACAGCATGATGTGTCAACACCACATTCTTGTAGAATCCATACTCTTTCACCAACGTAGAATTAGTGCAAAATCCAAATATAGTGCTCCATGGTCATGAGTATGGACAGGACAAACGGATATTGCAGTAATTTCTGGTAATTACGTCAGAAGGTGAAGGACGTTAAGTCTTATGCTAGTCATCATTGAGAATTACACTAGTCTATCAACCGATTTGAGTAATTGTTGGCACTCATTGCCTAGTTACTAAATATTTCTGTACTATGTATGGAGTATTACAGAACATTATTCATAAGTCATCTGATGACAGTAAATATTGGCACTCATTGGCCAGTTACAAACCATTTTTTATGCTTTATTCAGAAGTGATCATTCAAAACAAGAGTTAATTAATGGCATAGCATTTACATAATTCATCTAATTTTAGTAATCATTGGCATTCATTGGCCAGTTACAAACCATTTTTATGCATTATTCAGAAGTCATCATTCAAAACAGGAGCTAATGAGCGTAGCATCAAGCTAATGGTATTCATATATGATATCATGAGAGTGACATGAGACAAATTTAAAATAAAAGAAACAGTGGCATTCACTGGCCAGTTACTAAACATATACGACATATTTAAAATAATTATTGGCACTCATTGGCCAGTTACAAAGTATTCATATCGTTTTATAAAACATTATTCAGTATTATTCAGAAGTCGTCATTCAAGTGACATAACAAAAATATTATTTACAGAAATTATTGGCATAGCATTTATGCATTATTACAAAACATCATTCAGTATTACTCAGAACTCATCATTCAAGTGACATAGGACATATTTAAAATGTCACACACTGTAACTATTACTCAAGTTCTGTGGTTAGAAAACATCATTCAGTATTACTCAGAACTCATCATTCAAGTGACATAGGACATATTTAAAATGTGACACACTGCAACTATTACTCAAGGTCTGTGGTCCAATAATACATAGATATAATGGATTCAATACATCTGAGAATTTTGCATTATATTTAGAACTAGAAATATCTCTTAAACTAGTAGCGTTATTTGGTTGTATACTGGTAATAGCTGGGACTGGTAATTTTTTTTGTTTTTTAGTGGTAGCAATGCATTGCGTTGGGATCGATAATTAATTGCTGGGGCATGAAAGTATTTGCTTTTGACTTATTGCTGGATATAAGGATTAGTAACATCATTCGTCATGATTCAGCTGTTGCAAGGTTGTGAAACAAGTAGAGTATATGTGGTCACATTCATGAATGACACACACAAATGGGTAAAAAAATGGAAGTACTAGAACAGAACTAGAAGCTGAACTTCGAATTACAGGTAATGAAACGTGTACTCAATATGTATGTACTCTAGCTGTCCTTTCCAAAACATTAAGTCATTATACCATGCGGCATAAGACGTACTGTCAAAACGAACTGCAACAAATACTTAAATAACTACATAGCATTTCTTAACTAACAGTAAATATATAAACTTCATCGTTATCCCCATCTAAAAAGAAGAACTTCATTATTCATATTACCATAACTTCATTACTATCATCATCTGCAAAGAGAAACTTCATTATTCATAGTAGCATATTCTTCATATAATTATTCGTCATCATTTATTATCATCTAAAAAAAGACACTTCATTATTCATTATTCATATTACCATTTACTCCATACAACTATTCATAGTATAGAGTTTCTTATTTCTAGCATATTTCATCACTAAAACTAAGATGTGTAGTTCTGTCTGACAGCCTTCATCAATCGCCTCGTATTCTGAAAGAAAAATAATTAGTTAAGACTGCTATCATACGATGTGTACAGTATATTCTTGTTAATGCTTGTTAATTCTGATCCATTTACTCTTCATGACATGGTATTGCATTTTCTTTCGTTCATTCCGAAGGTGAAATTCCCATTTCATAGTAATCCACTGTGGTTTGTTTAATTTATTTCTTTTAAACGTTATTGCTTTCTGAAAATGATGAATAAGGATTAATATCTTGCATTCAAATCACATACTCATTAAATAAAAACTTGTTTCTAGTGATATAATTAAGCATACAGCATAGCATGACAGAAAACGTATTGTCAAAAACGTACACAGTTTTCCAGTGCAAAAATGTACACAGAGTATCATAATGTAGTAGCAAAAAAAAAAAAAAAAGTAAAATACTCAAGATATTGAGAGATCATAAGGAAAAATGTCAAAGTCAACTGCTGTTGTTACAACTTAAACATTTCATAGTGCATACGGACAAAACAGGAAAACAATCATACATACACGAAAAATGGAAAATGCGCACGCTCTGATATATAACGACAAGAAAAGCGACCTGCTAACCTTACCTTGCCGGGCACATGCCAAGAAAAAATATGACAATCATCAATAAGTAATCACATAGATAGAATTGCATAATTGCTCATAAAATATGTAAGTTTATCGGGAAAAATGTGCACGATCTGATGTGTAACGACAAGAAAAGCGACCTGCTAACCTTACCTTGCCGGGCACTTGCCAAGAAATAATATGATAATCATCAGTAAGTGTTCATATAAATATAATTGCATAAGTGGTCATATAAAAATCAGGGAATGGCATTACAGTGTGATAAATCATAAAGTATGTTCATTCAATAAAGGGTTTAATATTGGAGACATGGTGATTGCCCTTGCTTTTTCTGGTTCTCAAAGTTTCGACGTGTACTACATTGGGGTGAGGAATGCTGCGAATTCGATATGGACTTGCGTATAGAAGCTCAAATTTTCTACATCTACTCTTTCCTCGGTTGGATAAATAATGTGTGGGTACTAATATCTTATGTCCAATGTGAAAGTCACGGCGAGTAAAAACCTGTTTTTGCTGTCTTCTTCGGCGCTCTGCGGCACTTTTGATGTTGTTGAGTGCAATGTCAATTATTTCATGGTGTCGCAGTCGACGAGAGGTAGGAAAGGATACTAATTCTTTAATTTTGTTAGGTGGTTCAACATTTTACAGTATAACAGTCGGAGATAGCATAGTAGATTCATTTGCTATGGAGTTAATTACATCCTGGAATGAGAGTATGTGTGTGTCCCAATCAATATGTTTATTATGGCCGTATATTCTACATAGTTTACCAATTTCTTTCATTAGTCGTTTACAAGGGCTCGAAGAAGCGTGATACTTGGATATATAAATCGGAGAAATGTTTCTTTTTCGTAACATACGTGTCCATATAGCAGATCGAAATTGTGGTCCATTGTCGGAAATTACTTTCAATACATAACTTACATGAAATAAAAAATGTTTTACAAATGCTTTCAAAACAGATTTAGCAGTAGCTTTGCGTAACGGAGTGAAGGTAACAAATTTCGAAGTGAGTTCAACAGCGACAAAGATGTAACAAAAACCTCCATTAGATCTGGGAATGGGACCAAAAATGTCTACAGCGGCCATGTGTCTCAATTTAACAGGTACAATGAGATGTAACGGAGGAATATGTGAAGTCGTCTCTGACTTAGCTTTCTGGCAGATTTTACATGACGCTAAAACTCGTCAAATACGTTTCTCCATGTTGGCAAAATAACAGATCTGTCTCAGATTAAGAAAACATTTTCTGGCTCCGTAATGTGCGTAACTTAAATGGGTATACCAAATTAATTTGTTAACAAGCTCGTCAGGAATACATAATAAACAGTTGTTGCTGTCAGGATGAGAGCGGCGAAACAGAATATTATTGCGTAGAGTGTAATGGTTTCTGACGGTACCATTATTCCTATCTTTCCAAAGGTGTTTAGTTTCTTTCCACACGTTGTCTTTACTCTTCTCTTGTGATATATCAGGTAATGATGCCGAAATAAAATTTTCGAATGTAACTTGTTGAATATACATGACGCTAGAATTTGCTTGGCAGAAGTTGGTTGCGATGTCTTGCTGATTGTTGCTGAGAGAACGGGATAGGGCGTCTGCTACAATATTTTGTGTACCGGGAATGTGAACAATTGTAAAATTAAATTCCTGTAAATAAAGTTTCCATCTGCTTAACCTGTCGTGTGTAAATTTTGCTGAAAGTAAAAACTGAATATCTCTATTATCTGTGTAAACGGTCGTACGTCTTCCATAAAGAAAATGCCGAAATCTCGTAAATGCCCATACAACACATAATGTTTCAAGTTCAGTAACAGAATAATTGCGTTCAGCAGGTGACAGAATGCGAATCGCAAAGGCGATATTTTTAATTACTGTATTACCGTCTTCTTCAATTTCCTGAAAAATGTGTACGCCTAAAGCTGTGTTAGAACTGTCGGTGGCAATGGAAAAATTTCTAGTAAGATCTGGATGTGATAAAAGTGGTGCATTCAATAAACTTATTTCAGATTGTCAAATTCAGACTGTGTTTGGCTATCGCACGACCAAATAGTGTTTTTACCTGTCAATTGACATTATCTAGGGGTGTCTAAAGCAGAGTAATGATTAAATTTACGGAAAGAGATAATTAATCCCAGAAAGCTGCGTAATTGTTTCTTCGCCGTAGGAACAGTAATGTCACGTAAAGCTTGAAGTTTTTCCGGGTCAGGCGCAATGCCTTCTGCTGAAATTACATGTCCAAGAAATTTTATAGAAGTTTTGCCAATGTGCGATTTGTTAAGATTAACTGTCAGTCCTTATGCACGAAAAGTTTGCAACAGTTGTTCCAGAATCAAATTGTGTTCAGACCAGTTAGCTTCTGCAATAAGGATGTCGTCTACGTATGTTGTGATTCTCTCTTTAAGTTCTGTCGGAAGTATAGTATTGAAACCGCGAATAAATGCTGCTGAAGAAATAGTTAAACCGAACGGTAATTTACAAAATTGATAACAGTCACCAAAACAGAGAAAAGCTGTGTACTTTCTGCAGTTCGGATGGAGCTGAATTTGCCAAAATCCCGATTTCAAATCTAACGTGGAATAAATAGCAGTACCATGAAATTTCTGTAGAAGTTCTTCTACTGTTTGAGGGCGATCTGTTTCATTAATAATAATGTCATTGATGTGACGCGAATCAAGTACGAGGCGAAGTGAACCATCCTTTTTCTTAACAATATGGAGCGGGTTTATGTACGGACTAACTGCCGGTTCAATAATTCCTTGGTCAAGCATAGCTTGCAACTTATTCTTCACTTGTTCTGTGTGAATATACGGAATGGGATAATGTTTGGTTTTAAATGTATCGTGCTGTGTACCTTGAAATTCATACATAAAACCGGACATAGTACCAGGGATGTTGTCAAAAACTGGAGCTTGCTGTAAAAGAATCTTGCGTAGTTGCGTGCGTTCGTCGTCTGTATTTGCACTGCTCTGTTTAACTTTATCAGAAATCATTTGCATAATGTCATAGTCGGCTTCGTCTGGAGTATTATAGTTGTGTACGTACGTATCTGTGAACAATATGGAATGAAAGTCTATGTTACGTGATGCGGAAATGACCTCTGTACGATTAATTGTTTGTTCTTCTGCAGATAAAGAGTGCTGAAATTCTAAAGCCAGTTTTACATTTTCATCCTTTAACATTAAATAGAGTCAATAATTGCTTCGTGTTGTACCAGAAAATTCGTACCTAAAATAACGTCTGTTGTCAATAAGGGAACTATCCAAAAATTTGAGTGGAACGTATGACCTGCAATACAAAATGATAAATGTGTCTGTAACTTTACATCTACTCCTTTACTAGATACTGCACCTTTTACTTTAGTTTTGCCTAATGGTAACGTTGAATAGATATTCTCTTTCTTACATTCGTCGAAAGTTTCCTCATTTATAACTGACATAGGTGATCCAGAATCGATTACTGCTGAAAATTTGGATGATCCAACCTTTACTTCAATGACAGGGTGGGAAATGGTTTTTTGAATAACTGGTTTTTCCTGCAAAAGTGTGTCTCGGATGTCGTCAAAAGTAATAACATTTTCGTGAACAAGATTCCCTGTGTCAAAAGTATTGCTTGCGTTGCTGGAAGATGCAACCTGTACTGTATCTAGTCAAATTCTTTCTCACATACTGTTATTTTCGGGAGGATGCTGTGACATTTCAACTATTTGTACTTTTCTGTTACTTCTTCCTGACGTATTACGTTGGGGATGATATCTACTGTCTGGTTCATTCATGATAATCTGTTGTTGCGGATGATTCTGTTGCTGGTAAGACCGACTGTTACGCTGAAAATTGTGCTCATTACTTTTACGTCTGTCATGATAGTCATTACTATACGGCGCGTTGCGGTACGAGTTAAAATGATGTGTTTTCTGTACGTAGTTATTTCCTTGTTGTTGTGCGTTACTATTTGGCGGAGCCGACGCTATACGTGTAGGCGGCGAAACATTAAAGCTTGATTGACCTTGCAGACTACATTGTTGGTTAGCTATGCTAACCGGCTGGTTTTGTTGCTGTTGTAGGGAAAAGTCTCTGTTGTTACCAAAATGTGGTTGCTGATAATTTTGACGATGCTCAAAATGTTGTACATACTGATGATTACAATTTGTCCTGTTATTAAAATAACGCCGGTAGTTGTCATTTCGGGAGTGTCTAAAGAAAACTGTCATTTTCGGTAAAACTTGTCATATCGGGTTTTCTTTACTCATTCTTAATCCTAGATAGATCTATAGTTGAAGAGCTGTTTTGATAGATATAAAGGATAGTAAAAGAGAAGGCAGTAGTGCAGAAAACTAAAGATGAAATAGCACTACTACGGCTCGGGGGCCTGTGCACGCTACGGCACATTTTCATCGAAGTGTAATGAATCCTCTGAGGTCTCTTACGCGTTGCAACTAAATTTTAGTTTCTGTGTTACAGGCAATGGCGGTGTAAATTCAAAAGTAAATTGTTCTATCCAGTCCAAAGCGTGACTCTGTGTTCTGTCATTTTTAAATACCTGTAAATTTTGGAATTCGGGTGTTTGATTAAGCGAAACTGGTGAAGAATCGTCTGATTTGCTGTCATTATTACTTTCAATAACGTCAATACGACTGGCCAATTCATCATATTTTTCAGTCAGTATTTTTACCCGATCATCGTTTTTAGTGTCAGAAGCATTAATTTACAGCAGACGATCACCGAATTGCATTAAATTTTCTCACGGATAGAAACCTCTGGTGAATACCCTGTCTGTAAGGGAGCGGTAAAAGGTGGATGGCAGGCGAGCGCAGGAAAATGCGCACGGGCGCTGCACGGCATAACGGGCTCAGCAGTAATAGTCGGAGTTGGGCATTGGTCTGAGCAACACGTTCTGGATCGAGGAGGCTCTCCTGGAAGACGTAGTTTCATTGAGCCTCGGGTATGCCGTTCCAACGCCTATACAGCATGGCAAAATTCCATAGGCACTAAATGGAAAAGTATTGCGACGCTATGAAGAAGTAAAGTGCTGATATATCGAGAGCCATAGCTGCGGTTGTATGTGTGCTCTGTGCCTCGCCATCTCGCCGCACGCCAACCGCCGTATCGATACGAACAGGTTGAAACCTTTAGTACTGTATTCGTGTGGACCAGCGTTACTTTTGTTCCATACTGTTCAATAACAACTTAAATTTTACCAGAACTGTCCCATCATTTAATTATCCTCACAACTAACCTAGACAGGGTCCTTTCCAAATGTTGTGCAGTCCGAGTGTCCCGAAATGAAAAATTAAAGTTTGTCTTAATAATAATTACTTGCAGACTTAGCTATGTTAGAATGATGTTTAAAGAACTGTTTTGTTAATGAACCAATAGAGGAATAACAAAGGTCTGACAAAGTTGGAAGATAACTTTGATATTGATTTAGTAATGAAGTTTAATTATTTTGAGACAGATATAATGGTATTTAAATGAGCATGAAATAAGATGAAAAGAGTAGTAACTCATATATTGAAAATCTTGAGCACATAATGATTTCAGTAATCAAATTTTTTAATACAGTGATCATTACAGTTTCAGGGTCCCCCCCCCTCTTTTATTCATTTGAATTCTGAAGTGTTCTAAACTGAGTTGAGCAGCAAAATTGAAGTCAATATAAAAGCCAAAATTTATCAGTGTTTTATCTTTAGCAAAATTGACATTGCGTGTGTGATTCGAAATTGCTATCTTTAGGGTAACCTATGCCCGATTTTAATCAGATCAATAGACAGTACAAAGTTTTGTAGTAAACATTATAGTGTAGTGTTATGTATTTATGGTTTATCCATATTAGTACAGAAAGTGAAATCATCAGTTCAATAGATTTTCTGGTTCTAAAATTTACCATATTATGCAGTGTTACTACGTGTTGTTTAGCATGAACGTACATCAACTTGTACAGGGAAGAAACTCAGTTAATGCCTAATTATGTTGGCGACCGTATTATTAACAAATTGGTAGCATTTGCTGTGTTGCTTTTTGTCCGTCCTGATGTGTAGTTGCATTTCGGAATTGCTTGACGTATCATTGTTATTACAGAGTGGATGTAAGTCTGATTTGCCTCCATTCAGGTACACGCGGTCAATATCTATACAAAAATCCTTTCTCATAAGGTGAAGCCCGTCAACTTACGACAGTACAGGCTTTAAAGAGTATTGTGTAACACGAGAGCACGTTACAAGTGGCTCCCGGTGACAGGACATCCAGTTGTTTTCGGTCACAAATTAATGTGAATACCGAACAGTGGATGTTCAATGGCACGAATTGTAATAATATTCAGTAAAGTAAATAGCAGTGAACGTCAAGTACGGTGGAGAGGTGTAATTTGCATTCAGTATGGACTGGAACGTAGACACAGTAGATGTGCCGAGCGTAATGAAAGATGCGCATGGCAATAGCAGGAGTTTAAGCGGCCAGGTAACACATGGCGTTAGCGGTAGACAATTGGCGTACATACAATATCACGAACATGTTAACGAACAGATTGAAATGTCGAGATTGCCTCGAACACAGCAAGGAATTAAACAATAAGTAGAGGATGACTTTGTAGATGATAGTGGGTACATGAACGAATTCACTGCCATGTTTGATTCATCACAGATAAAGAAAGAACCGAAAGAAAATTTTGAAGTAGGATCGGAATGCACCAATTCCGTAGAACCAAATAGTGTGAAAATTTTAAGCATGAACGATTTATTTGAGCAATTAACCAAGCAAATTGCAGGACAAAATTATCAGCTTAAAAGACACGTTGATGAGCAGCTCAAAACAGAATAATCAGCTTAAAACACACGTTGACCAGCAGCTCAAAACACAAAGTAATCAGCTCAAAACACAGAATGATCAGCTTCAAAAACAAGTCAGTAATCAGTTTAGTCAGCTTAAAACACACGTTGACGAGCACTTTAAAACACAAGTTGGTCAACTTAAAGCACAGGTAGAAGAACAAGGAGTTAAAATTAGTAATCAAATAGAGCAGGTAGAACAAAAAGTGGGTAATTTAAGCTCTGTAGTAAATACTATGAAGTTTGAAATTGACACAATTAATAAAAGTATGGATACTATGCAGGGGGAAATTGACAACATTAACAGTAAGTTTGATGTTGAAATTCTCAACATCCAAGAGAAAGTAGAGCCTCTAGTTGAAACAAAAGTAGACGAAAAAGTTTTCGGTCTCTAAAACTGAGATCGTAAACGAATGTCAACACGTAATATCATAGTTGAAAAAAGCATTTTCAGACACTGAAAGAGATTTAGGCGAAAAAGTTACCGGATGTGTACAAAAGTGTGAACAAAATACATCGAAAATTCAAGGCAAAATTTTCGATCTTGAGAGTAAAATTAAAGATAGGCCTGGTGTTGTCTGTAATGGCACGCCACTTACGAAACTGTTGGAAGGTGAGGAGCGCTTCGATCCCGCCAAGAAACATAATGGATGGCATCCGTTAGATTTCATCAAAAATTGCGAGAGGATGTTTCCTGAATACTTGTCTGGTCAGGATAAGATAAACGTAGTAATTAGCGCCTTAGCAGGTGACGCTAAGCGCTGGGGAATTAATTTGAATACCGAACAAATGACGTTCGAAGAATTTAAACAAAAGTTTACGGAAGAATATTGGTCCGAACAAAAACAGATTATATGTGGCCCGAGTTTATCATGGCCAAACTTCATGATAACAGGGGCAGGAATTCTTTGAAAGATTTCTGCGAATATTGGTACCGAAAGTTGACGCATTTAAGAGGAAGAAGATCCGATTCAGAAATCATATGGGAGCCATATAAAGAGCTTCCAGAAGATTCGAAGAGATATGTGGGAAGCAATTGTCGCAGCTTCCAAGCGTTTCTCGAAAGGGTCGAAGACCACTGGTGCGAAAGTCGTGCCAATTATCACAATTTTGGTAACAGAAATAATCGCAATAATGACGAAAGAAATGACGGCGATGGATGTCGCGTCAACATGATACAGAGTGGTAGAGGCAGAGGAAGAGGGAGAGGATGTTATCCAGGTCGCAGTAGAGGGTACACCGCGCAAAATAATAACGACGCGGGAAACTGATTTCCGCGAACGTTGCAGGCCAAACGGAAGCAGACAGTATATACCGGCCCCGATTTAAGAAATGTTACTGGACTGACAGTAAAGTTATGAGACAGCTTAGAGACAGGCGTGGAACGACGCAACGTGTTGTTGAGAAACAAGCGTCAGGTGCGAACGCAGATGAGTCATCTTCGCCGCACAGAGCGATACATGTTAACAGGCGAGTGGAGCATCAGAGGGCAACGGCCCAGCCTAGCAGTACAGCTGTTCAGAGAGAAGCCGCTAGCAAGGCGGCAGCATTAGGTACGAACATTGCCGTAAGAGCTGGTGAATACATTACGAGTGGTAATTCCGTGGTGAAGGAAATAATAGATGGAACAGTGGATACGCAGAGAGGTGTGGTTAGCAGTGTTAGCAATGAAGTAAATGGCGAGAATGAATTAGCAGAAGTGACTGATGGCATGTGCAGATCAACGATCTGTACAAGGGCCTCAAGCAGTGTGAGTGGGAGGATTTTAAGAAGGAATATGAAGTAAGGAGGTTAATTAGTGAAAAACGAAATAATAGGGATGTCGATAAGGTGACGTGGCCGAAATTTGAAGAGGAGAGAGTAAATAGCGCCGCGCAAAGTAAGCGTGCTGCCAATGGGACGAAGGTTGAAGATAGGAAGGAATTGGAGGATGAAATCTTAAGCATTGACGAGGAAGTAACTTCTGTTAACGATCCACCGACAGTACAAGCTGCTACCAAAAGGCACTGTGGGGAAAGGGCAGGTAATTACCTAAAAGTAATTGAAGTCCACGAGGATTACACTAAACATGAAGTAACAGTGGATGTGAGTAAAGCTGATAATGAGGCCGTTTTGTCAAAAGAGGATACTGACTTAAAATCAAAGCCTGACGAAAATGCAGTGGAAGAACTTAGTGCCTGTCTCAGAAAAGCTTTAATGTTAGAAACTGAAAGCGATCCAGAATGGTCGGATTCGGACATTAGTTCAGATGACGAGTATTTCGGTACTAGTGAAAGTAATGGGAATACAGCTAATTGCGATACTGTTTGATGAAGTTTCAAAACAAAATCCAGATGTTGAGACTGAACAAAGAAAGAAAGAACCACCTGACGACTCAGTGTTTATTTTGCAAATAATTCAGGTAAGTAATCACTTTGAACTCCAGAAACCGAAAAAGCCACCAAATATAAATGGTTCACAGGACAGGAACGTATCTTGGGACAATGTCACAGTCGACCGAGGTGCGTTGTGGAAAAAACAGGAAGGGGCATGATCTAGAGCCTGGGGCAGATTTATATCGGATTTTGAGAATGTCATGAATACCTTACATCATGAATCTACTGGGTTCCCACCGGAAGAAATTTTGTTAGGCAGCAGAAGTAAAAGTTTAATTGAGGAAAAACTAGAATTTCTGCCTTGTACAAGTTTGGGGTTGAGTCAAAAGAAAGAATTAGTCAAAAAAGGGCAAAACAAAAAGCTGAATCTAGATCTAGAAGACATGATAAAAATCTGAAAGTTCTTTTAAAAACCAACGAAAAATCTAGTGGACTGAACAATGAAATTTCTAAATTTAAATATATTTATAATGGACCGTATGTAATACGGAACATTCCACATGATAATGCTTACTACCTGATCTACCCAAAATCCAAAAGACCTTTAGGTGTAAGAAACGTTGTGGACCTGAAACTGTATGTTCCTAGGAGTGAGTGACCTAAGTACACTCAGAGAGCAATCTGCAGTAAATATGCTGTATCTAATGATGAAATTATTTTATTCCAAATGTAACAAATCTTTGTAAATATATGTATACCAATGTAAGTGTGCTAATGTAGTTATGTGAGTTTCAGATTACCAAATGTACTATAAATGTAAAGATGTATGGAGAAATGGACTGAAAAGAAAGGGTAAATGCTGCAAGTCAAATAAAAGATGGGACTGTCAAAAATCAAATTGGGCAGTGTATGAGTCATAATATAAAGGACTGCCAAAAATCAAAGAGGGCAGATAAATAGTCAAAGGAGAATTGTAAGTGTGGTACAGGAGATGTGATAAAATAATGCAAAATGGACTGCCCAAATTTGAATAATAGGTAGCAAATATATGTAGTGATTTTTCCAAATATAATTGTGTGTTTATTAGTAAATAAGGAAATGGAGTGCCATTCAATGCAAGCAGTAACAAATTGTTTTATAGTGTATATAGGTATTTGTATCTGCTTTGTAGTTAAGTATTAGTGTTCCAGATTTTGAATTTATTTCTCTGAGATATTTAATAATAATGAGTAATTTGCTATTTAAATCATGTTATGATAGGAGGTTGGACTGTGCCAAAGGCACTTGAGCAAATGATAGTTAAATATTAAAAGAGTATAGACCTATATAATGTGAGTGAAAAGAAGTTTGTGGTATAAACTTTTATGATGTGACATTCACACAAACATTCAGAACCACTGTATAAATATAAAATTTAGTGTTCCCATCAAATTTGCACTTAGTGAAATTTACTGGAAACAGGGGGATATGTAACAACAACAATGCTGTACTATTTTACATATAATAATTATTCTTCTGATTTTCGATAAATTAGTGTAATCGATGTTCTGATTTCATTTCTTTTTTGTTTCATGTCATTGTGTTAAGAAAACTGTAAACAAATTTCGATGTGAATATTAATGTTTATGTCAAATTTCAAGCAATATTGTAATAGAATTGAAGTGTAACAAATGTTGAGACTGTTGTAAGATGTTAAAGTTGTAATTGTGCGCCTGATCCATACGTAGGCAATGTGTTAGAATATGTAGAATGTAAATCTCTGGTGAATACCCTGTCTGTGAGGGAGCGGTAAAGGGTGGATGGCAGGCGAGCGCAGAAAAATGCGCACGGGCGCTGCACGGCATAACGGGCTCAGCAGTAGTAGTCGGAGTTGGGCATTGGTCTGAGCAACACGTTCTGGATCGAGGAGGCTCTCCTGGAAGATGTTGTTTCATTGAGCCTCGGGTATGCCATTCCAACGCCTATACAGCATGGCAAAATTCCATAGGCACTAAATGGAAAAGTATTGTGACGCTATGAAGAAGTAAAGTGCCGATACATCGAAAGCCATAGCTGTGGTTGTATGTGTGCTCTGTGCCTCGCCATCTCGCTGCCCGCCAACCACCGCATTGATACGAACAGGTTGAAACTTTTAGTACTGTATTCGTGTGGACCAGAGTTACTTTTGTTCCATACTGTTCAATAACAACTTAAATATTACCAGAACTGTCCCATCATTTAATTATCCTCACAACTAACCTAGAGAGGGTCCTTTCCAAATGTTGTGCACTCCGAGTATCCCGAAATGAAAAATTAAAGTTTGTCTTAATAATAATTACCTGCAGACCTAGCTATGTTAGAATGATGTTTAAAGAACTGTTTTGTTAATGAACCAATAGAGGAATAACGAAGGTCTGACAAAGTTGGAAGATAACTTTGATATTGATTTAGTAATGAAGTTTAATTATTTTGAGACAGATATAATGGTATTTAAATGAGCAGGAAATAAGATGAAAAGAGTAGTAACTCATATATTGAAAATCTTGAGCACATAATGATTTCAGTAATCAAATTTTTTAATACAGTGATCATAACAGTTTCAGTGTTCCCCCCCCCCTCTTTTATTCATTTGAATTCTGAAGTGTTCTAAATTGAGTTGAGCAGCAAAGTTAAAGTCAATATAAAAGCCAAAATTTATCAGTGTTTTATCTTTATCAAAATTGACATTGCGTGTGTGATTCAAAAGTACTATTTTTAGTACCCGATTTTAATCGGATCAATACACAGTACGAAGTTTTGTAGTAAACATTATAGTGTAGTGTTATGTATTTATGGTTTATCCATATTAGTACAGAATGTGAAATCATCAGTTCAATAGATTTTCTGGTTCTAAAATTTACCAATTTATCCAGTGTTACTACGTGTTGTTTAGCATGAACGTACATCAACTTGTACAGGGAAGAAACTCAGTTAATTCCTAATTATGCTGGCGACCGTATTATTAACAAATTGGTAGCATTTGCTGTGTTGCTTTTTGTCCGTCCTGACGTGTAGTTGCATTTCGTACTTGCTTGACGTAACATTGTTATTACAGAGTGGATGTAAGTCTGATTTGCCTCCATTCAGGTACATGCGGTCAATACCTATACAAAAATCCTTTCTCATAAGGTGAAGCCCGTCAACTTACGACAGTACAGGCTTTAAAGAGTATCGTGTGCCCCGCGCGCAGTGTTACAACCGGTTGTGTCAAACTGGGTAGCGTTCATTGTAACGGAACGTGTCGCATCATCAATTGTTACTCTGGATGTAATTGCATTTGTTTGCTCATCATTAGGATCAAAATCTATACTAGTGATTGGCAGGCACTGATTATCTGTAATTAGGGGATTATCATTATTGCACTGAGTGTCGCAAGTATTATCGGTCAAATTATTCGAGTCGGCTAATTCACTCATTGCACATCGCGATGTACTGTTAACAGTTTTTCGTGGCGTTTTTCACAAATCGAAATTAAGCACAAAATGAAACAAAGACAAAGCGAAATGGAACAAACACAATTACAACAAAGAGCAATAAATTGCCGATGATCTGTGAAAGAAAATGTGACAAGTTAGTAAATGCGTTGCGCAAGATGCAAACTACATTTAAGTAAATAAGAGCAGATATATGACTACTTTTCAGAAATTCACAAAGAAAATACGATCCTGGCCGGTTGTCGCCAAGTGTAACCTCGCCACAAAATTCTTTCACATTTAACCTCCCTACACAAATTTATTCACATTTAATCTACCCACAAAATCCTTTTCTCATTTAATGTAAGCTCAAAACAGAAAAATTCCTAAACCTCTCAACAGTAAAAAATACAATTATGTCGTTCAGATTCAGTGTAACGTCCCAACAAAATAATTTCAGTAACCTGGCAATAATACAATGTAACTAACCTATCAGTTAAATTGTTGCTCACTTATAATTTTTCAAATATTGACTGTGAATTTAACCTGGTATATTTTGGACGTCAGCAGTGCTGCGTCATGGCCCTGAAAGATCATTCTGAATAAAAAGAGAAAAATAGTTACCTCAATGAAGTCGCCAGATAACGCATATATATCTGCTCTTGCAATAAATTTTTCTGGCACAGCCCTGTGCAATGCTGGCCGATAGATTTGTCATTTATGAAAGGGAAGCAACTGATTTTTCTTTTGCAACAATCGGGATGATCATGGAAGGGAGAAATCAGTAAACTCTTTAAATTGAAATGAATGGTTGTTAAAAGTAACTTTTTATGAGAAAGATTATTATTACGAGATTTTTAAAACATTTACATGGGACTTGAGATGACACTACTACGTATGCGCGAGGCTGCTTTTTACCTTATACAATAATACTCAGGCTCCGGCATCGCTGCATCGCGACCGGCCCAGACAACACGATACACCAGACCAGACCAGAGCAGACTGCAGACTAGCAACAACTTACTGCTACAGCTACACAGGTCGTACTGCAGTCAACACTGCTCTCTGGTCAGAGATTCTCTTATACCTTGCATATCGCAGGCAGCGCATGAGCAATACATCGAAGTTACATCTGCTCGGACCTCTTACAACGTGTTTGTTATGGGAGGTAGGACCATTTTTGTGACACTGTATTATACGAATTTTCCGTACGTTATCTTGAACAGTTGAGACAATTCTACCACTAGGTAAATATATTGAATCTGCTGGCAACGAACTGTGAACTATTAGGTAAATTCTCTGAATGCAGTGGCCACAAGATTGTTGTGGCGTCGTTCATCACATATTCCGCAAGCAAAACATGAGAAAGGGTGAAAAGTACTTATATTTTTTACGCTGTGAAAGGCTTTCATCAACTGGTCATGCTGTATTAAGATACCGCCGAAACTTGCCATGATACTTCACAGTACTTTCACAGTACTGACGGTATAGTCTCTGAACAGTCTGTCAGGCTGTTGAACATCGTGAAACGTCCCCTTTGAAAAATTATACAAGACTGTGCTTAAACTGACACACAATACTTTTTAGCGCAACGCAATCTGACTTTCAGAAATCCCTACAAAGGAATGGCCCTGACTAACATTAACCTGTACCTTTCACAAAGCACTTACCTCACAAAAATCTTCGTTACTCAAGCTACTGCAATACAGCGAGCGCCACTACTGCCAGCTAAATAAAAGATTCAAACTACAGAAGGCACTAACTACTGATAGGCATAGTTAGCAAATGAAAGACTTTAATAGAGAACAAACACTGTATTTACCTTAATAATCATAATATATATAGCACTTCATGACATCCATTTTTACAAATTTCAAAACTCCGCCATTTCTCTCCCCACATCCACCACTGCTGGCGGCTCACCTACAACTGCGCAACGCTACGCGCTGTTCACGTCCAGCTGCCCAACACTACAATGGCAGACAACAATGCAAACTAGCCACATACTGCACACAGCACAGCCAGTGATTTTCATACAGAGAGCGCTACGTGGCGGCGACGTTACCAATATAAGAACCTAAACAGCCCACTTACATAGCCCCCATGCTCCCCACAAAAAAATTTTACAAATTGTTTTGGGCACTGGGCAATACATATTTGTTAAAATTTTTCATACTCGTAATTACAATAACAAAGAAATCAAATGCACACACTTATTGATACAATGTTGGTCAAAAGCTAAAATTTTCTCACAGTCTATAACGATAGTCCTGATCATTTATCATAATAGTAATTACAGTTTTTTTTCACAAAGTCTCATTAGTAAAAGAAATTGCACACAGAAGTAGTGGATTTCCATGCAGTCTTGAAGAAGTAGTGTTGTCCTTCCAACGGAAAGGCAGTGCTGACTCTTGACATGCAGACAGGTAATGGGCCACAACAGAGCAAACCCACTAGAGTCAGTCGAAGTTTTGAAGAATATTGGTAGGTAGGGCATCACAGAGTAGACCCACTGTAGTCCTGGTAGAGGTTACGGTATTCGTTTGCCACCAGAGGTGCAGACCCACTGCAGTCCTTGTAGAAATAATGGTATTGGTGGGTCATCAAAGATGCAGACCCACTGTAGTCCTTGTAGAGACGGCCAGCAGCCATCTGTTGCAACTGTGCAGGTGCACAATCACCATTGAAGAGTCTTGCGGAGAATATAGCAAGTCCATAAACCACCACATGTGCTCTCACAAAGTTTTTTGGAATTGTCCTTAGAACCAGCAATGCTGTTATCCAGTCCGTTGCTGAATTAGTAACACACGTGCAAACACTAACAGTCCCAACTTCTCACATATTGTGCATTACTAGGACCAACAGAAATGTGTGCAATGAAATGAATGCTTACAAGTTACTTAATTTGATGAACTGGTGTCAATTACAATATTATAACATGAGAATACAATTACAAAGGTACAAAATACATCATTAAAAACATAACAATACAGATAACATTTGTAGCAATACAGGCTTTAGAAAAGAATATAAATTACATATACATTAGTGTTACAGGAATTATGACATGAGTACATACATAAAAGATCAGAATAACTTTCGAAACATCAACTTCACACATGAGCATTAAAACAAAACAGAATAAATAATGTCTAAACATATTTACAAGGTAAATAACATATCATTAATGCCAATTATATTTGAGGATAACAGTATTCCTCATCATAGTGAATATAGCTTAGTATTAGAAGAAGAAAAACTTCTATGAAACTACACAGAGACAGGAAGAAAACAAATACACAAGGGTACACAAACACATAGTGGGATAACACAAAAGGAAAGGACAGGGTTCGTTTTCAGTGTAACATCTGGTACTGCATTCCAACCCAAAACTCCATTCCATAGATCTTTCGTCTTATTTCGATATTTGCTCCAGCCAAAAAAATCCTATCCAAGCATGCTTTCTGTATTTATTTCACATATTTCTTACCTCATTATTTATTTCCAAGAAAATCCTACCTATACCCGTACTTTGTTTGTATAACTTCTCAGTGCATTTCTTCAAATTCATTGCAACTCATTTTCTTATAGGCTACCCCCTCTTAAGCTAATGTAAATCTACTGAGCTCAGATATATATACCAAGGGACGAGGCAATGCAGCAGCACATAACAAATTAACACGAACAGCAATGACAAAAAAATTTAAATTGGCAAAGTAAGCAACAATATTACAACTAATATAAGGCAATGAGCAGCAAACAAGAAAAATAAATCAGTTATAAATTGGCTTAGCAGAGAAACACAAAGTCAAATTCAGTAACACTATGCCTGGCAAACAGCAGCAGCAAATGAAATAACTTATATCTAAACATGACATAGCGCAAGCAGAAATAAACATTACACTAAAGACAACAGTGCAGACAAGGGAAATATATATTCACATCTTAATGTCTATGTAATTAAAGTGGTGCACCACAAAAACTAATTCTACAAAAAATTACCAAGTACTTGAAAAGAAAGTTATATATGCAGTTATTGTAAGTAGGCTGTTTATGTTTTCTTTATGTAAGTAGGCTCAGGAGGCTTGTACATTCCTCGCCACATACGGTCGGACGTCATCCTGCTGAAATATGTCATGCGGAACGGCCTGCAAGAGGGGCAGTGCTTCGGGCTGTAAGGCCTCCCTGAAGTAGTGGTAGCTGTTCGAATTTCCGGCAAGACAAAGGAAGTGAGATCGCGTGTTATAAGTAATTGCGCCACAAACCGTCACACTTGTCGTTTGTCGTTTGCCCACAATGCAGTACAACAACACAGTCTGCCCGATTGTGTACACCACGAGGGCGACGTACGGGAATGCAACTATCGCTGTAGGACAAGCTGGACCGGGACTCTTCCGAAAACATTACATTTGGCAAATCAGCAAGGCAGTGTCAGCGTTCACGTTTCCATTGTACTCCTCGGTGTTGGTGGTTTCTGACCAATGGAAGCCGACGCAATGGCAGATGTGACACCACTCCAGCCCGCAGAAGACGGCCCCGAAGCGTCGACGCTAACAAATCCACACCTGCTGCAGTGCTGCAACATCCTGCCGACAGTATGCAGGAAGCTGTTCTGTTCGTTACGGGTGGAGAAGATGGCGGTCATCTCACTCTGCGGTCACAGTGTGTGGTCCAATTGTAAGTAGGCTGTTTAGGTTTTTATATTGGTAACGACACGTAGCGCTCTGTATGAAAATTACTGGCTGTGGTGTGTGCAGTCTGTGGCTGGTTTGCATTGCTGGAATTTGCTATTGTAGTGTTGGGCAGTTGGATGTGAACAGCGCGTAGCGTTGCGCAGTTGGAGGTGAGCCGCCAGCAGTGGTGGATGTGAGGAGAGAGATGGCGGCGTTTTGAGAGCGGATGATCTGGACGTGTGTCCATCAGAGACAGTAAATTTGTAAGATTGGATGTCATGAACTGGTATATGTATGATGACTTTGGAACATTATTAAGGTAAATAGCCGGCTGAAGTGGCCGTGCAGTTCTAGGCGCTGCAGTCTGGAACCGCGAGACCGCTACGGTTGCAGGTTCGAATCCTGCCTCAGGCATGGATGTGTGTGATGTCCTTAGGTTACCTAGGTTTAACTAGTTCTAAGTTCTAGGGGACTAATGACCTCAGAAGTTGAGTCCCATAGTGCTCAGAGCCATTTGAACCATTTTTTAAAGGCAAATACATTGTTTGTTTTCTATCAAAATCTTTAATTTGCTAACTATGCCTATCAGTAGTTAGTGCCCTCAGTAGTTAGAATCTTTTATTTAGCTTGCACTATTGGCGCTCGCTGTATTGCAGTAGTTCAAGTAACGAAGATTTTTGTGAGATAAGTGATTCAAGAAAGGTATAGGATATTGTTAGTCACGGTCATTCTTTTTTGGGGATTTTTGAATAGGATATTGTTAGTCACGGTCATTCTTTTTTAGGGATTTTTGAAAGTCAGATTGCGTTGCGCTGAAAATATTGTGTGTCAGTTTAAGGAAAGTTATTTATAATTTTTCTAAGGGGACGTTACACAATACCCTTTCGGCGCTGTGTGCGGCCGTCTTCTCTTCACTAGCGCAGCACACGCCACACTGTTGAAGCAGCATGCCCTGTGCTAGCAGGCATCTCATGGAAAGACAGGCATCCCTTCCGGAGACCTATTCAAAAGCACTCACATGCCGACATTCCAACCTGTGATATCAGCGACGCATAGTGGCATTTGGTTACACATTTCCGCTTCGTATGACGGCTCCGCACCGACTGTGCATTGAGTAACACAAAAGAAGGCGCTGTTGATCCTACATGCACGCCACCTCTCTGCCAGTTCTAGTTCCGCTGCTCTACACGTCCTCTTATCGTGGCGTGTTGTCTACCATAGTTTATGAGCGTTTCAATTTTTACAGACAGTAGTATACATTCAAGAACTGTGAACGTAATACAGGCAATTTCCGCTTTCGTATGTAAGTCAACATGAGAACATCCAGAAATAATATATTGTAGCGGGTTACTACAGAAGCGGATCGGGGGGTGCAGGGACCGCTACTGTTTCGCATGATCCTTCTTGGTGTGTGTCAGCATGGGAAATAGTGCTGGAAAACGTATACATTTGTACGTTCAGGTGGAAAATTCTAGTTCCTCTGTAATAAGAAATGATCATGTGGTACCGGCCGGTGTGGCTGAGCGGTTCTAGGCGCTACAGTCTGGAACCGCGCGACTGCTACGATCGCAGGTTCGAATCCTGCCTGGGGCATGGATGTATGTGTTGTCCTTAGGTTAGTTAGGTTTAAGTAGTTCTACGTTCAAGGGGACTGATGACCTCAGCAATTAAGTCCCATAGTGCTCAGAGCCATTTGATTTTGATCATGTGTTTCGGTGGATAAATGTGTCTCGTACTACAAATACAGACGTTCATTGTTCTATTCTTAGATGGTCTAATAATTTGCTTCTGTCACTTCTATCACCTCTGGCAACACTTTGTATACGAAAAGAGTGCCAAGCTAAAACACGTTGTGGAGAACACCTTAAACTGCTGGTTCCCTTGTACCTCGCTGTTTAATTTCATGCAAAAATTAGAAGTAGGCAAGGGGACACGACCTCCTCTTGGACTACGCTTAGGAAACACTGTGTGTTTCAAATCAGTCATTGGCCTGAGGACATGTTATGTAAAATGTAAGCTGCTGCGTCACCTCAAAAGTTTCTGTCAAATTCAAATTCAATTCTCACATTGATACTTGATACTACTTCACGTTGCTTCAAAAGTCTATAGCTGGATTTTGAGCGATTCCTTTGCACCGAAGTGTATTTAGTTCTTCCCCTTCGTAGTGACACGAAATCAAACGTATACAGCAAGGAGTAAACACCACTGCTCTAGCCTTGTTGTATATTTCCGTTTTGATAAAATTCAGAATTCAAGAACACAAAAATACGTTCACATACACCTGAAGAATCTTTAATTTGTGTTCTTGTTTTTCTGGAAAGCCGGCGTAATTATGCGGATTCGACTTCAAGTTACCAGTGACCAACAATGATGCTATCAGAATTGTGTGAACTCATTTAATTCTTATGGGCAGAAACTTCATGTACTTTCTGTAACTGAACCCAGTACTTGTAAAACTTTTAATGGTGCTTCATCGAAGAACGCAAGGAATTTTCCGTGTGATACATCAAATTCATATTTATTGCATTCCGCGCCATTGGTTCCTTGTAGATAAGCACTAGGTAACCCTCAGTTTCTGTTTTATGTTGTGCAGAACACGTTTTGTGACTTCACAACGTCTCATTACTGCTTTAAGTTGAATACGTGTCTGCGAAGATGTAGAGTCTTGTCTTCTTAGCTTATTCTTTTTCCAGTAACCACTACGTTCAGGGAATAGAAAAAATTCTTACATTTTAAGTTGACTTCAGTACAGTTCAGTTCATAATGTATTGGCTGAAACAGCAATGCATATAAACGCAAGTAAAACTCAGTAAGGCTGAAATATTAGACAATCATTTACTAAAATAGGTCCTCTTCGGTGTTCATCTTGCCGGACCCTGTACCCATCTTTCCTCAAGTTGAGATACGACGACGCAGTTGGTTTTCCTAACAAACTGATTTCTGGTTCCAAATTTAAGAAATTATTTTCTTGTTCCATATTTTAAACTATTCAGATGCAAGCTCATTGTTCCAAATTCCTAGTCTCTATAAATGAATATTAGGATGAGGAGAGATGTCCAGGGAGTTAGGACACCATCTAAATTAATTTTCCCCATTTTACGACCATAAACAAACACCTGCGGAAAATCAATGGAGTTAACTGGCTGAATATCATCCAAGATCGTGGGTCACACACGACGATGTTGTAGACGTATATGAACTTAGCACTTCGGAGCTCACAGCATTTCATGACAGAAACGGCTGATGATAATGATACAAAAAGAATACCATAACATGATACAGTTTGGGCGACATTCATACTTGCAATGAAACACTCATCATATACCCAGAAGAGTACCAAACAGCAGACATACCACTCATTCCCCGTATTTAAGGGATAGACTCGGCAGAGCATTATACAATTTTATGAAATCTAGATTTCCGTACGTTGAAGTAAGTAAGCAAAATAAATATTACAAACGTAGTAGTTACCTAGTGCTCCTCATAAAAAATTGAAAAGAAACATAATCCAAAAAAGTGCAGTGTGTGAAACCTTTGTCCAATCACGAGGTCGTGCTGCAAAGTGATACCAATGAATTTACATTCAGTTCTCAATATCGGTTGACGTATTATACGTCATTCATATTACCTGGCCGACTTTCCCGCTTAGCTGACGCGAGTAGCAACTCTCTGACACTAGAGGGCTACAAATCACAGCGTGCAGTGTGGAGGTGTGTAACGTGACTACGTCGGCCCTGACAAACAGTGTGCTGAAATGGAATTTCTAACCGTCCACACAAGGAATGCCGTCTCCTCTCAGTGCCAGACCACACAGGAGCGCTGCGACGTCTACAGACGTCCGACATTGGGTTCGCTGTCATCGATCACCTCCCATACAGTCCCGACTTGACCCCATCCAATTTTAATCTGTTTCCAAAACTTAGAAACACCTTCGAGGACTTCACCTTCATAGTGACGAAGCGGTGCAACCAGACGTGAGGTTGTGGCTACGTCAACAACGTCAATCATTCTACAGTGACGGAACCAAGAATTTGGTCTCTTGTTGGGAGAGATATGTTCGTAGTAAGGATGACAGTGATGAGAAATAAATACGTAGACATCAAGAATAAAGATGTAGAATGGTAATTAAGTTTATCTCATTTAGAAAGTTTTACGAGTGAAACGTCCCCTTTGGAAAATTATAAATTACTGTGCAGATAAACCTCTTACGTTAGTTGATTTTCAAACAGCTGAGCAAAACTGAACGTACTCAGACATTTCTCTCTTTACTTATTATGATCAACAGTAAACTGACACACTTTTTTTATTTTTTATTTTTATTTTCTTTTTAGCGCAACACAATCTGACTTTCAATAATCCCTAAAAAAGAATCGCCCTGACTAACAATAACCTACATATTTCATGAATGACTTACCTCACAAAAATCTTCGTTATCAAACTATTGCAATACAGCGAGCGCCAATACTGCTAGCTAAATAAAAGATTCTAACTACTGAAGGCACTAACTACTGATAGGCATAGTTAGCAAATGAAAGATTTTGATAGAGAACAAACAATGTATTTACCTTAACAGTGTTCAAAATTCATAACATATATATCAGTTGATGACATCCAGTCTTAAAAATTTCCTTGTTCTGACGGACACACTTCCAGACCGTCTGCTCTCAAAAGTCTGTACATCTCTCTCCCCACATCCACCACTGCTGGCGGCTCACCTCCAAGTGCACAACGCTACGCTCCGTTCACATCCAACTGCCCAACACTACAATAGCAAATATTCCAACAATGCCAACCAGCCACAGATTGCACACAGCACAGTCAGTGATTTTCACACAGATCGCTATGTGGCGTTACCAACATAAAAACCTAAACAACCTACTTACTAGAGTTTTCCCACAAACATTTTCCACATTCTGCTAGAGAGTGGAAAGACAGAGAAATAGTCTAAAAGTGTGTCGAAGAATCCTCTGCCAGGCACTAAATCGTGAATTCCCTCTAGTGTGGGAGCCGCTGAATAAGATCCTATATACGGCGAACGGGCACGTACCGTGGCCTGTTTTGCTGAAGCTTTTGAGTAAAGATTTTTCATTACTTACTGAAAATGGTCCCATACTTCCTAAAAACCGTCGGTTAGTGCATATGGTTCTATTCACTCCCTCGTCGTTGTCCAATCTATTTTGATCCTCTGTATGGTTAACTAAACCACGTACAGTGGACACAAGAAGCGCAGAAACTTAACTGGCCTGGTTGCATACAAGGAACTAAATTCATAACCACCGTTTTATCCATTAACGTTTATTGTAATTATAAACGTGAAAACTCAATCATATCAGTATTGAAGAAGAAACGACTGAATGAAAGAGACGAATATATGACGGTACTCCATGATCGCGTCCAGATACGTCGTCATCCAGTCGAACGACTGTTCGAAACATTCAGCCCGCCACGGACGCAGGCGGGTGGGAACAGTATTACGTTATGGGGGACGTTCGCCTGGGCTTCTATGGGGCCTGCGGTAGTAATTTAAGGTACGATGAAAGCTGTGGACTATGTGAACATTACTAGGGACTACCTGTAGCCTCTTATGCTTGATTTCATCCTCAACATTGATGGAATCTACCAACAGGATAACTGTCTGTGTCACAAGGTTAAAACCGTGCTGGGTGGTTTTTGGAGCAAGATAATGAACTGTTGTGACGTCTTTTCCAACAGATTCGGCTTGTCTGAATCCGACGAAACCCAACTGGGACGCTATCGGGCGCCAGCTCTGCGCCCACCAACCAACTGCCCGTAAATTATGGGAAGTGTGTGACCTGTTGGTATGCATCTTGGGCCATAAACCATTGGAAATCTGTGAAGTGCATGTCGAATCCATGTACAAAGAATCACTCTTGTAATGCGCTCCAAAGATGGACCAACTCGCTTTTAAGCAGGTGGTCACAATATTTTGGTTCAGTACTGTAAATAATTCTGATCGCGAGTTTTGTGACGGAAACAAGACTAAGTAAATAAACGACAAATTTATGGCGTTTTTCTTACTCAGACAATTCGACTGTGTAGGATGAAATAATACTTCGCTGGATGAAAACAGTGAATGAAGTACAGTGTCTCCAGTAAATTGAGAAAATCAGTAAAGGTATGTTACTGGTTTTTGAGTATGCTGCCACTGCGATTTATGCTGATGTATCGCAGAGAACTAAATGATGACAAAACAATGAATTTTGAGAACAAAGGTAAAGATTCGAACCAGGGCCTACTGGCAGGAAGAGACCTAGATCGGCCGAGAAGAGAGAGGCTAGAAAATTCTTTGTATGTATGGTAATTGAGTGCGCAGATTATAATTAGTGTAGCAGCTGAATTGGAACCTTCAATAATGACAGCTAGCCATTTAACAGTTTTTACCGCTTATCTAAAATTTAAGTATTGCTTTAGCCATTCAGGCCGTTGTTAGGATCTGCGTGAGCTCTGGCGGTACAAAGTAATAAAGGATACTCTACTGCATTGGCCCCTTACCTAGCTTGCATTTTACCTTGAATCTCTCGCCCAGCACTAAATCCCAAGCGATTGGAAGAAAGCGCAGGTGCCTCCATATACAAGAAAGGTAAATAACTGTCAACACAACAGGCACTGCTAAGAGTATCCTACGGCTTCCACAGCGCTGGCAACGGGTTATAAACAATGCTGATGACTGCTTTGAAGGTCAGTAAAACTTTGAAATACTTATCTATTTTGTACGAGCTGTAAATAAATAGTTGCCCCTATTAAATTTCCAACCCTCGTAAAAACGTCTGTGAGCCTTCAGTTTCGACAGCACTTGGTCACAACAGTCAAGATTAACTATTTTGTCTACGATAAATTTATTAAAAGTGCTTAACTTTGTTTCATTGTGACAGTACATTAATTCCATAAATAATAGCAATCAATGTTACTGTAATGTATTCACGATCTTGACAATCTCTTGACAAATGATCAGTGAAGTTGTAACGCCGGAAATGCATATCCTCCTATTTCCATCTATTGTACTATAAATTTGTTTTCCTTATTTTTGTTACCTGAATATATAACATTTCTGTGTCTTCGTATATTGTAATTGTTTTACTATTTGTATATATATATATTTATGCATTTATGTCGATGTATAATTGGTTTGTTTCGTAAATATTATTTGTATTTTTACGCTGGGTCTGGCCTAGGGAAAACTATGCTATCGAACGGATACATAGATAGGTCGTGTGGAGAACCAAAGTGTCGAGGATCTTTGGTAGTGTTAACTCTGGCGCGTGGAGCGCGGAGAGAGAGGGAGTCTAGCTGGAGTAGCGAGTGGAGCAGGGGTGTTGTGCGACGCTCCCGCGAGTTGCCGCGCTTTCGGGGTTTGGCAGCATGTAATTGCGCTCGACTTGCGATGATAGTTTCTGACATGGTGTCGCGGACGGGAAGCATTAGCTGGTGCACATCAAGAGCCCGTTTCGCCTGGTGACCGAGTCGAGAAGAAGGCGCGCCAACATCCAGCTTCTGCAACAGCGACGGCCGACAATGAGTGACTGTCGCCACATCCTCGATCGACGGCTTCAAACCTTCAATCAACCAACAAGAAAGACTGGAAGCACGTAAAGTTTTAGAACTGTATGGCAGACCTCAGCTTTTCAAACTTTTAAAATTGTTGCATCACAAAATTACAGCAACTTAGCATGAACCTTTGTTGCTCATTGTCCCAATTGCATTACCAAGCAGGGTCCCTTCCTTTTCCGGAATGAACCCGAGTGTCGTTGAAATTCAAACGCCAGCATCATTCCACTTCACTACTTTAATTACAAAGATCAGTTAAAGTATTCATAGCTGGCTACAATATTCAGATTACACAAGCACAAATTAAGAGTGCGAGTTTTGTTACCGTATTTTAGCTTACCTGTGAGTGCAGCTCGGCTTGGTACGTACTAAATTTTACTATTGTTAATTGTTCAGAATCATTTAATTCAAGTTCAAAGTTAAATCTCTTATTTCTAAATTGCGTAGATTCAAGTAGCTTTTGAAATGATTGTTGAGGTAGTCCAAGACTAACCGTATTTTACTGAATTTCGATGTGCTTCAGAAAGAAAGCTCACTATTAACTTCAGTCACTAAATTAACTTTCGATTTTCCGGTTTTATTAATTCTTTTGCTAAATTAAGTCAGAGTGTAGCGAAATTTATTACTTCTGACAAACTTTCAGTTTTCACACTACACTTGTCAACGTTCAGTTTCCACGCTTCTAGTGCTAATTATATGTGTAATAATCTTTCTTTTTCAGTTACTATAGTAATTGTCCTTAGGACTGGCGACCATAATTTCCCCCAAATCTCAAATATCTAATTACCGCTAGTTGATTGTTAACGTAACGGCCGCACATTTACTTTCTTTATTAACTTTACCCCTATTTCAAAATTAATTTCCACCAGTTTCATTAGCATTTTTCCTTTCATTTAGATGTAACCCTTTCCTCCCTCTTTACCGACAAATTAACCTCGGTGACGATTGCTTTTCCCAAATTTCCATTAGGTACACGCGGTATAATTTTTCACTGTCATTAAGGTCGATAAGTGAGGGGGAGGTTACAAAGTGAGTACTACATTCAAATCTTCTATGTTTTTCATGTCTTATTTTCTGACATATACCACACCCACGAGCCTATGGAACAAAAACTGAATCGAATCTTATCCAGTACCTCCAAGTACATGTGGAAAAAGCAAGCCATTAAAGTGTAGTATCCCCTGAGCACCGGACCAGGTGTTGAAGTGTGGATGCACGGGTGCTAAATGCTTAATCTATACGGATAGGGTACTCAACTTAGTAGTGTAGTTACAACATTGCAGAAAACATCAGATAGTAAATTATGTGACGTGTTTTCCGGAAGACTGTTATGCGCAGAGGAAAAACAACTAACACAATGAAGTGGACACATACGCAATGTGATCAAAGTACCCGGAAACAGCCAAAAACGTACGTTTTTGATCTTAGGTACACTGTTCTGCCACCTACTGCCAGTGACCTCAGTGGTCATTAGACATCGTGAGAGAGCAGAATGGGGCGCTCCGCGGAACTCACGGACTTCGAACGTGGTCAGGTGATTGGGTATCACTTGTGTGATTGTTTTTTTGCGTGACACTATTACAGCGCAGGTCTACATTGATGTTTTAAGCACCGTCTTCCTTCCCACTGTTGAATAGCATAACGACTGCATCTTTCAACGCGATCGAGCACCTGATCGTAATGCACAACCTGTGGTGTAGTGGTTACAAGGCAATGACATCCCCATAATGGAATGGCCTGCACAGAGTCATGACCTGAATGCTACAGAACAGCTTTGGGATGTTATGGAACGCGGACTTCGTGCCAGGCCTCACCGACCGACATCGAAACCTCTCCTCAGTGCAGCACTCCGTGAAGAATGGGCAGCCATTCCCCAAGAAACCTTCCAGCACCTGATTGAGCGTATGCCTGCGACAGTGGAAGCTGTCATCAAAGCTGAGGGTGGGCCAACACAATACTGAATTTCAGTATTACCGATGGAGGGTGCCACGATCTTGTAAGCCATTTTCAGCCAAATGTCTGAAAACTTTTGATCATATACTGTATTAAGGTACCAGTGATGATCGTACCTGCACTTATACTCTCCTAATGGTGTATATGTTTCTCGGTATATAATTTCATATGCAGTTTCGAAAATGCCTTAAGATTGAAATGCTCACTTTACCGTTCATCCTTAATGTTACAGTCTGTTATGTGCGTTTATACATCGAGTTCGTATATCCAACACTATTAGTTGCACGTTAACAGGGACAGAAAGCAGTATCGAAGGGGTTACTGGTGAAGAGTTGGTCGATACGCACTTCATGTACGGGTTCACTGAATACAATAGAAGAGGTACATAATGACGCTATGCAGACTTAATTCTGAGCCGATGGCAGCTGAATGACAGTTACTTGGTTAGTTACATGTTCCATAAATCAACTGAACGATTCTTTTATCGAAATGATGTGGAATAAGTCACATGCATGATTACTGTTAGCATTAATGAACACATTATAATTTTTTTCTACTCACGCAACTACCCATAAAAACAATTTTTTTCTGGCTACCAGTTTTTAAGTAGAAATTCGTGTATGGTACAACGGGAGTCGTCCATGAGAAATGACTTTTTAATTAGACTTAAGACGTGCTTCGCTACCTCTCCGATATTTTATATTTTTGGGCAAATGATAAAAAATTTTTATTGCTGTATATTGAGCTCATCTCTGAGCCATTCACAGTTGTAACATTTGGTAAGTAAGGCCATTCTTGTCTCTAGTGTTGTAGACGTGTACATCACTGCTCTTCCCAAGTTGCGATGGATTATTTATTCAGAATTTCATTAGCGAAATTATGTACTTTGACGGCACTGTTAAAATGAGTAGCTCCTTTAAGGCGTTCTTACATGACGTCCGTGGGTGAACAACACCTATTAGTATTACTGCTTGTTTTTGTGCAATCAGTTCTTTCCTTCTAAGTGATGAGTTACCCCAGAAAATTATCCCGTACAACATTTCTGAGAGGAAAAATGCCAGGTATGTCACGAGGCTCATACATTGTTTCCAAGATTAGCAATAATACAAGGACCAAAAGTATGTCAACTTAATTGTTTGAGAGGCTCAGTAATATGCTTCGTCCAGTTCAAGTTTTCTTCAGTGTGTACACCCTACGCTACCCTACTTAAGGGGAGCCGGAGGTGGTCAAATCCAAAAAATTACGATTTTATTTTTTTGCTGCCGAAAATTAATTGGAACATTCCTCTTTAATGTAAACTTTGAATTATATTTCTACTCGCCCTATAAGTGGAGTTATTACCATTTTTCCCCACGCCTGCAGAGGAAATGGGCGGCCGCTGAATGCATCTAACACCCTCCCGTGACTTCCTGGCGAACTGCTTGGGATTTTCTCGGCCTGTTCATACAGCGCCTTATGTTACGCATACAGCGAGTGTGCAAGGGTTGGCTACATTGTTTTCTGTGACAAATGATGCACTAAGAGCGCGGAACATCGTCTCTTTGCTGTTTACCGCTTCGAATTAGTTCAGTGTTGCGCCTATTGTTGGTAGTATTATACTTCTTGGGTAAAGCGTTGTTCTGGTTACGATGCCACGTTTTAGTAACCGTGTATATAAGAAGAGGAAGAATGTAGGGAAAAGAAAATTAACACTAATACCAAGTTGCGATACTACAATTACGGAAACAGTGCGTTCTTCTGCTAAGCAACACATGGCCGGCCGTAGCCCTGTGACATCTTCTAGCAAGAAGCTGTATGGTGGAAGTGACAGATTTCGTGAATATGTTAGTGACAGTGATGATATTAACGAAGTTCTGAATATTGGATTATTATCTTCTGTGCTGAAACAAAGAGTTCTGTGCAAAATGTGTTCAAGTATAGGAGTGGGACTAGAGATAACAAAGCACTTTGGTTTAGCTTGTGAGATGAAGATAATCTGTGCATGTTGCAAGTATCAAGTGACTTTCTACAATTCACATGCCAGTCTCTTTGGTGAAAATGGACGATCTAGAGTGTTTGATGTAAATGTTAGACTTGTGTATGGTCTTCGATCCATTGGAAAAGGGTCTGCTGCTGGTAAACTGTTTTGTGGTATTATGAACTTGCAATCGCCTCCAAGCAAATTTAAGTACTACTGTGAACTGGTAGGATCCTCTGTTGAAGATGTGGCTTTGAAAACCATGAAGGAAGCAGTGGAGGAATCTGTAGAAGTGAACGGTGGTTCTAGGGATTTGGTAGTGGCATTAGATGGTTCCTGGCAAAAGAGGGATCATAAATCCCTGAATGGGATTGTAACTGCTACTTGTGGTGATAGTGCAAAAGTGATAGATGTTGCAATATTATCAAAACATTGTAGGTGCAAAAATAAAATCAAAGGAGAGCACAGTGGAACCTGTGAGGTAAATTTTAGTGGATCAAGTGGAGCAATGGAAGTGGATGGAGTGGAACAAATTTTTGAACGTTCAGTTCCCAGATACAACATTAGGTACAAATAGTACCTTGGGGATGGTTTCAAGACTATAGAGGAACTGAAACCATATGGAAATGAATATGTAGTTGAAAAGTTGGAATGCATTGGGCATATGCAAAAGCGTATGGGTGCATGGCTTCGAAGGCTCAAACAAACTTTGGTTGAAGTACGCTCAGTGACGGAAAGACAATAGGAGAGAGAGGCAGGCTTAGTGATGAGGTGATTGACCGTCTACAGAGATACTATGGGTATGCTATAAGGCAAAATACTAGTAATGTTAGTGAATGCGAAAGGCAGTGTGGGCATTGTTCCTTCATACTGCCTCTTCCAATAAATACCCTCAACACAGCCAGTGTCCAAAAGATTCCTGGTGCAGATATAATGCAAAAAAGGACTATGATCCCAAACATGGTTGGCCATAAGCTGTGATAAATGCAATAAAACCAATTTTTCATGACTTAGCACAGCCAGAATTGTTACACAAATGTCTACACGGAAAGACGCAGGATCCTAATGAGAGCGTAAACAATTTCATTTGGAAAGTGATTCCTAAAAGGGTGTTTGTAAGCATAAAAACACTGCACTTTGGCATTTATGAAGCAATAGCAACCTACAACCAAGGGAACAGTGTGAAGTTCTGAAGGCATTAGGATTTACAGCTGGGGTGAACACTGTACGAGCACTAAGAAATATTGACAGAGAAAGGATAAGAGGAGCAGAAAGAAGAGAAAGGCATGTGAAGTATGATGGAACAACAGGCCAGAAAAGAAGACAGAAGAGAAAGCTTTTGGAGGATGAAGAAGAAGACCCTGATAATCCATCCTATAGTCCAGGAATGTATTGAGAAACTTTAATAGCCATTTCCTGTAAATTAGAATTTTTCGAATATTAGAACATTTTCTCAAAATCCACTCAAGATAGAGAGATGAAATTTTTATACAGCACTCCTAGTGGTCAAACTTACATTGTAACACAGCCATTTGGCAATATGGTCAGTAGTTTGATTTCAGTTTAATTATAAAGCAATTATTTGTAAAAAAAATCTGGGTCATTAATAAAAAGTAATTGGAAGGAAACTAGAAAAGATACTCCAAAATCCCTTTGTCATAACTGCAGTACTAAACCACTGTATATGTAAAAAATTCAAATTTTTCTATTTGGTAGTTTATTCATAAATGTTCCTCAAACTTAGTGATTATAACATGGGCAGCATAGGCACCTCCAGCTCCCCTTAATGACTGTTGATCATGTGCTACAGCGATTGTCGGTATGATTCTATTTATTGTACATAACTGAATGTAGTGAGGTTTTTCAACATTTAGGGAGAGTCCGTTTTCACAGAACCACATAATAATTATTGAAAAATATCATTTACAGCTCATCTGTTGCTTTCTCTCCAATGGTATTTACTGCAACACTTGTATCGCTTGCAAAAAGTACCAATTTTGCTTACTGAATGTCATTCACTTTTATAGTGAGCAGGAGTGGACCCGAAATTCAACCCTGTCACAAAAATTTTCTACCTCTCCGACGTTGTCTGAATTATTCAGCACGACGTTTTGCATTCTGTTTGTCAAGTGTAATTGAAACTAGCTGTGATTAAAGACATCAGTTCCATAAAAATTTATTTATTTATTTATTTTTATTTATTTATGCATTTATTTTACCTGGTAAGATTAGGGCCTTCAGGCCCTCTCTTACACCTAACCAGGCATACTCAGATTCAACAAATTTCAGTTTCTACAGAACATTAAGGACATTAACATGTTATACAGTATTAATGTTACAGAAAAAATTAGAGATTATAAAAGTAGTACAATGATAATTATAACAATCAAAAAATAATTATAATAATCAAGAATAATAATAATAGTAATGACTATGTATAGGAAAGTAAACATATTTTTTCTTTTATGAATGTCAGTCCTATTGCTAGTTAAGAATTTTCTCGCTATATTCTTGCAGCTTGTGAGTTATTCTCATCAAGCAGAGACATAAGACGATAGAATGGGGTGAAAGAGATATAGAAGAGGTAGATAGGTTAGAGGAAGAGAAATAGAATGGTAAAATTCGAAGCTATGATGGAGAGGAGAAAGAAAAAGATGAGAGGGGCACGACAATGGTGGCTATACCGTCCCTAATATGTAAGTCTTGAGTTCCCTCTTGAATGTTAAGTGGTTCTGGGGAGCGCGTTCCGTAGTCGTATGGCTGAGATGGAGAATGACACAGAGAAAGATTTTGTGTTATGTAAAGGTACAGCCAAGATGCTAGACGTATCCGATCTGGTATTGCGGTTGTGGAATGATGATAGGTGTTTAATGTGAGAAGATAAGTATTGGGGGCACCAGTGGCTAAGAAATCGATGAAGTAAGCACATCGTGTGGAGATCGAGTGCCTTATGTGGGCGTATTCAACCTATCTGGGAGTATGAAGGACTGATATGATCATACAACCGTATATTGCATACGTATCTAACGCAAGCATTCATCACTAGCTCGAGGCATCTCGAATTTTCACTATTTGTGCCGTGTTGAACTACATCACAGTAGTAAAGATTAGGCAAGACTAGTGTTTGGACTAATTTTTGTTTAACATGGGTTGGAAATATTTTTCTAAATTTTTGAATTGCATGTAGGGAGGAGAGCGATTTCCGGCAAGCTGTGACTGTTTGTTCTTCCCAGTTTAGGTGTTCATCCAAGATTATTCCACGGTCTTTTACTGTTTTTTGGTATGGTAGTTGGGTACCATTGAGGAGTATTTGAGGGACTGTTTCGCGAAAGTACCGACTGATTAACTTTGGATGAGATATAAGTATGACCTGGGATTTCTTGGGGTTTAGTTTCAGACCTAGGTTCTGTGCCCATCGAGAAACAGAGCAAATATCTGCGTTCATACTCGCTACTGTGTCAGCAATGTTCTTGGGGTTTGCACTTACGTACAGTTGGATGTCGTCGGCATATAGATGGTAGTTGCAGGAGTGAATCACTGAAGAAATATCATTAATGTACAGTGAGAAGAGTAATGGACCAAGGACGGAGCCTTGGGGAACTCCAGAGCGCACGTTTTTCCATGATGACTTTTCCGACCCACAAATGACTTGTTGACTTCTGTTTTTGAAGTAGCTGTCGAACCAGTGTATAGCGCTGTTTGAGAAATTCAGCTGTTTCATTTTAATTAGTAATATATCAAAGTCAACTGTATCAAAAGCCTTGCTAAAGTCAAGCAGTGTTAGGATGGTAGCTTCACGTCTGTCCATAGCATGTTTAATGTCATCAGTTACTTTGATTAATGCAGTTGCTGTACTATGGTGCTTTTGAAAGCCTGACTGATATTTGTTGTGGATGTTATGAGTTTTGAGGTAATCCGTCAGCTGTTCATGGACGATGTATTCTAGGGCTTTAGATATTGCAGGTAGTATGCTGATCTGCCTGTAGTCACCTGGCGACTTAGGGTTGTCAGTCTTGGGTATAGGTTGAATTAAACTTTGCTTCCACTCAGTAGGATATGTACTACTGACAAGAAACAGGTTGAAGATGTCTGTGATAACTGGAGTAATAGTGTCTACGACGTTCTTAATCATGCCAATGCTCACTCCATCATTTCCTACTGCCTCGGAAGAGATTCTCATAATTGCCTTGTGTACTGTGCCGGTAGTTACATGTTTTAGGAAAAACTTGTCTCTCGAGAGATTGATATCTTAGGGCTGGTAATTTGTCGCTGCGTGGCAGTTTACAGCTGTTGAGAAGAAATCGTTGAATTCTTCTGCAGACGCTTGATAAACGGCGTCAGATCTTCGCTTCCCTATACCGAAACTGCGCAGCTTTTTCCACAGTGCAGCAGGTTTTGTTATACCGCATACGACAGAAATTCGAGTTTTTCTAGGAGAGCGTCATGATCCACACAACAGAACGCTTTGGAGAGATAAAAAAATGGACATGGCGATATATCACTGTCTAAGGCTCGCACTATTTAACGAGTGAATGTATACATAGCATTTTCAATCGGACAGCCTTTCTGAAATCCAGATTGTGATGTGCTAAGTAAATTGTTTCCACTGTACGACTGCTCTGGACTACATTACTTTTTCGAAAATTTGGGAAAAAATGTCAGTAACGAAACTGGACGATAATTTTTTAAGTCTGTATTGTCACATTTCGGATGAAGAATTTGATTAAAGGTAATTAACAAATAATAATAATCTTATTACTGAGTAAAGATCCAGCGTAAATCACGGGTTCCATACATCAAAACACTCAAAAAATATTGTCCGACAACTTCTGAAATTCTATAGTTGCAGTTCGCGGCCACCGTACAGAAACTTTGACTATACCTCGTAGGCAAGGCAAAAAGGAACAGATGAAGATACTTGTACTCTTTTAAGAAAAGTGGAAATTGTATCTGTTTTTTGAGTTGATTGAAAAAACTTGATGAGTAACCAGAATGAGATTTTCACTCTGCAGCGGAGTGTGCGCTGATATGAACTTTCACTTTTGTTGAGTAACTTCTTTCGAAGACGTAGATCCATTTGTGAATGATATTCATGGACTCTTACGCCGAAAACTACGTGCAATACTTATTTCTTTATAAGTAGAAGCAAAATCCCGTGACGGTCGTGTGTTTCAGAATACCGACGTCATAGAATAACGGTGGAATATGTCGCGGTGTTAGTGGAAAATGTCTTGCATCAAAGCAGAGCACAATTTCCAGGGACGTGAAATTCACCTCTTATTCCTGTGTTTTGTGTTGATATTGACGGATGCGGGACTACTTCCGTAGATTCACGGTAATGTCTGATGAACTGTGCGCCACGCATAGGAATGGAAGATGCACGCGACTTATGTGATTCGAAACTACCTCTTCCTGGTTCCGTACGACGGGTTTATGTATAGAGCTTAGGTCGCGTTATCTTCCGTTCTTTACTGTTTTTCTTACGACACGCCGTATCTCGTTTCTATGAATTTTAGCAGCCATAAAAGGAGTCGTAATACAAGTACTAAAAAGCACGTGTTGGCGGCGGCGAGTGTGATCCGCGGATAAGGACACATTCGCCCGCTGTTAACACGGACCGGGCGCGCGCGCCGGCGGCTTTGATGGCACGCGAACCAGACCGGCGGGGTTGACCGCCGAAATGACTCTACACACGTCCTCTGTTTATCGAGCGCCGCGCTGCGGCTTTGCACGAGATGCGAAGCGCGACATCCGATGCGATGCTAATGGACTCTCCACTCTCGCCACGGCCTTTGTGGCAGGCGCGTAATTTGCACGCGGCAAAATCCTCGTTTCTCCATCCACAGTACCACTGGGTGAACAGCGGAACTACGAAGTCTGGTGTTTTTGTTCCGACTTGCTACAGTATCTAAAATGTATTGAGTGTGCTGCGTTTCACAGCAAATGTCTATGGAAATAAATGTTCAGGCCGTCTGCGTATTAGGTTGGCGCATAATCTAGTAACGTTTTCTCGTACGTTTAATACACATAACAGAGACTTGAGTCAGCAATAATATACACTACTGGCCATTAAAATTGCTACACCACGAAGATGACGTGCTACAGAAGCGAAACTTAACCGACAGGAAGAAGATGCTGTCATATGCAAATGATTAGCTTGTCAGAGCATTCACACAAGTTGGCGCCGGTGGCGACACCTACAACGTGCTGACATGAGGGAAGTTTCCAACGGATTTCTCATACACAAACAGCAGTTGACCGGCGTTGTCTGGTGGAACGTTGTTGTGACGCCTCGTGTAACGAGGAGAAATGCGTACCATCACGTTTCCGACTTTGGTAAAGGTCGGATTGTAGCCAATCGCGATTGCGGTTTATTGTATCGCGACATTGCTGCTCGCGTTGGTCGAGATCCAATGACTGTTAGCAGAAAATGGAATCGATGGGTTCAAGAGGGTAATACGGAACGCCGTGCTAGATCCCAGCGGCCTCGTACCACTAGGTGCGGTGGTGTACTCAACTACGAACCTCGGTGCACGAATGGCATAACGTAATTTTTTCGGATGAATCAAGGTTCTGTTTACAGCATCATGATGGTCGCATCCGCGGTGAACCCAAGTTGGAAACGTGTATTCGTCGTAGCCATACTGGCGTATCACCTATCGTGATGGTACGGGGTGCCATTGGTTACACGTCTCGGCCACCTCTTGTTCGCATTGACGGCACTTTGAACAGTGGGCCTTACATTTCAGATGTGTTACGACCCTTGGCTCTACTCTTCATTCCATCCTTGCGAAACCATACATTTTAGCAGGATAATGCACGACCGTATGTTGCAGTTCCTGTACGGGTCTTTCTGGATACAGAAAATGTTTGACTGCTGCACTGGCCAGCACATTCTCCATAACTCTCCCCAATTGAAAACGTCTGGTCAATGGTGGCCGAGCAATTGGCTCATCACAATACGCCAGTCAGTACTCTTGATGAACTATGGTATCGTGTTGAAGCTGCATGGGCAGCTGTACCTGTACTCGCCATCCAAGCTCAGTTTGACTCAATGCCTTGGAGTATCAAGGCCGTTATTGCGGCCAGAGGTGGTTGATCTGGGTACTGATTTCTCAGGATCTATGCACCCAAATTGCGTGAAAATGTAATCACATGTCAATTCTGGTATAATATATTTGTCCAATGAATACCCGTTTGTCATCTGCATTTCTTCTTGGTGAAGAAATGTTAATGGGCAGTAGTGTATTCTCCTTCAGTACTTACAACAGTCTAACAACGCTTGGGTAACTTTTAGATTCTCGACTGTAGAAATCACGTGGTTTTGAGGCAAAGGGCTCGTCAAGCCAAATTTGGAGTGCATTTTCATCCAATAAGGGTGTTAGTTGAATGTTGTTCGATAGCGTGCACTAAAGTTGAAATTCTGAGGGTGCAAGGTCTGGTGAAGGAGGTGGATGTGAAATGACTTTCCGACCCAACTCCTCTATAGAGGAGTCATCCTAGACTAGCATCACATCATGAAATCTACCTCATCGTTGATCTAGAATGGTATGTGCAAGATGTCGCAGTTCTTGACAATAAATTTCGGCTGTGATAATCTCACGTCCGTGAAGCACACCGTAGCTGTTCCACCATAAGTAGAACATTATCCTTTGCAGAAGAGCGCAGGTCTTTGTACCGGAAGTTGCTGCTTTGTTTTGGCTGGGACATTCCTTTACTTTCCTTCTGTCAGCATAAAGACACCATTTTTCGTCACCAGTAACGATACAGGATAGGAATGGTATGTGCTGCTCGCGAGCCAATTAATGACGAGCAAGTAGAGGTGCAGATATGGCCACCCACAGATTTCGTGGTTTTGGCTTAGAAGACGTGGGACCCAGACACCTTGTTTTTCAGCCTTCCCCATTGCATTCAAAAATCGCAGTGTGGTGAAATGATAATAGCTAATCATAACTGCCAGTTCTCAATTGCACTGACGTATACCACGGTGGATTAATGCTTTTAAGCGATCTTCATCTAACCCTGAAAGACGTCTTGAACACGGAGAGTGACTAATGTCAAAACTACCCTCCTCAAAACAAGAAAAACATTTCCTTGCCATGATCTGTCCAGTGGTAATATCCCCATACACGGGGCAATATTTCTAACTCCCTCCGCTGCCTTCACCTCTCTATTGCACTCAAACAGAAGAATATGTCGGAAATGTTTCGATTTCTCCACTACACATCCCATTTTCTAGCGTTCACGGCTCCACTCACTATCATCAATTGACAACATGTAAAATCAAATAGCAAGAATCAAGTAAAAATAAAAAATAAGTCATTAAATAAACCCATAAGCAACCGGAATACCAATACGCGAAACAAAGACGCTGTGAACTAAAGCACCGACGAAATAAATGGTTTGCACAACTTATTAAACAGAATATTGCCCAAATGTGATATGTGCTGCCCTACATCTACATCTATTCTGCGCAAGTCAATATATGGTGTGTGGAAAAGGGTGATATCTGTACCACTGTAATTCGCCCCCCCCCCCCCCCCCCATTTCCCGTTCCAGTCACAAACAATCTGAAGGATGAACGAGTGTTGTTAAGCCACCGTATGAGTTCGAATCTAATTCTACAATCATGGTTTTTTTCGTGAGATATACGTAGCAGAAAACAAGTGAGCCGTGGCTGGCTCTAGTCATGCTTGTCTTGGGTTAAACCCCGGTTGCAGTCATTTGGATTTATTTCTCTTGTGGTTATCGCGACAATGTTGCTATCCTCTCCGTGAGTGGCAGCAGCAGCGTGTATCGATACTAGTACTGCTGTAGTATCTTTGGTGTGGCGGATGTAGTTTCCGGCTGGCGGTGTTTGACCAGTCGGTCGGTTGGTGTAGAGCAGCAAGGAAGTCTCCGTCGCGCGTACTGTGGCCGGGGCCCCTGGCGTTGTGCACGTGCGGTAGGAGTGTGAGGTGCTGCTTGCGAGTGCTACGAAGATCGTTGCCCACCGATCTTGGACATGAAAGTTGAGTCCTCACTTAGCCTACTTTCGAGCCTAAACTGTTGACATTTCTTCGTTTGATCCTGGTTGTCGCTTTTGGGACATTCCCGCGAGCAACAATGTGTGTGTATTCAAGTCGGCTAAGACTCCAGCCGTCTTCCTGTGGAGTTTAACTTAATGTATTCCCTGTTATTGAAGTTGACCAGCGGTATCTTCTATCTTGTGGCCGTTGACGTTCCGGTTACTTGACCCGGTCGCTGACGTAATTTTCGGCAGGGTATTTTCCTCGTCGTGTTGTTGCTGTCCAGCGCGGGATGTAGTTCGACAGCTGAGGTGTTGTTGGTCGTTGTGGGCGCCAATATTCTGTGTGTCGTTGTATTGAAACCTTGTGGTCGCTTTTGCTGGTTGCATGGAGCGGAACTGATTTTGTTGACTGGTCGGTCTGCTGTCTGTCGGTTGGGTTGCCTTCATATTAAGAAGTCGTTGAACAGGCTGCCTGTCTCGCCTAAACGGGCGTTAGTGCTACAATCCCAGGCCGACCCTTGGAAACTTCTGAGCGCCATTCATTTTGTGTTAAATAGTAATTATTCTGTCTGGGTTTTAGTTATTTGGTTGATGTATGGCCTTCAGCCAAGTACCAATGTCTCCTAAATTAATTTTCTTGTCTTGCCATAAGGCATGAGATTGTTATTCTTTTATATGGGGCGTTCAGCCGAATTTTACATGAGCTGTTTTAAGATAAGGCCTTCTGCCTTTTGATTGAAAATCTTCTTATTGTTTAATATGCGGCCTCCAGCCAAGTTCCTTTAAAATTAAATTGCTAAGGCCTTCAGCCTGTTTAGATTGAAGATTTAGAAAATATTTCTGGGTGAAACCTCCAGAATAAACTTGTATTTTGAGTGTGGCCTAAAGCCGATCTAAAGGTAATCAATGGAAGTCGATGAAAGTTTTGAGTGTTTTGCATCCTTGTTGTAATATTGTGTGTTGAGAAATAAATTTTGTAAGTTGAGTGCAACTGACAGCTACTTATTTTGGCCCCTTCCAGAACCTAATCCGCGCTGTCCTGCTAGTCCTGGCATTTCAACAAATTTACCTGTTGACTCTTCTAGGAACGTTCACACAACATTGTTTTAATAGTAAAACACACCGAGATGAACATTTCCCTTGCAACGTCCTTCACAAGAAGATCTTCAGTATCTCCACATCGCTCTAGTACTAATAAAAACGATCCCGCCACAGAATACAGTGCAATTAGTTGGATCTTTTCAACTTCTGCTCTGGATCACGTGTTTGGCCCATAAGATAGCCTCATCACTGCAAGTTCAGTGTTCTCCAATACATCCAGTTTTCCAGCATTCTTTTCCTGACTTCGTATGATGCACTTGCATTGATCTCATCAATTAAATGCGGTTTTCTCCGTCTTCTTCCTATGATCCTGTTCCCAGTCTATCTTGCACCAACTCATTCTGAATTTCATCTTCCTTTTTACCAGTTGTATTCTCTCAATCTACATCTCAAAATCCTGGAAACATCTGTACTCTATCCGTCGCAGTGTCCATGTCTCGAAACGACACAAGGCTACACAGAATGGAAAACAGTTCAGTAATATTTTCCTTAATTCTTTATTCGGCGGATCATTGGATATACTCCTACTTCTCTAAATAATTTCTATTGCAAGAGATATACACCCAAAGACAAAAAAGACACACCGAAAAGGAATTATCTGAAAAGCATGGAAATCGGTGGACCTCCGTCTTCTTCCTATGATCCTGTTCCCAGTTTACCTTGCACCAACTCATTCTGAATTTCATCTTCCTTTTTACCAGTTGTTTTCTCTCAATCTACATCTCAAAATCCTGGAAACATCTGTACTCTATCCGTCGCAGTGTCCATGTCTCGAAACGACACAAGGCTACACAGAATGGAAAACAGTTCAGTAATATTTTCCTTAATTCTTTATTCGGCGGATCATTGGATATACTCCTACTTCTTTAAATAATTTCTATTGCAAGAGATATACACTCCAAGACAAAAAGACACACCAAAAAGGAATTATCTGAAAAGCATGGAAATCGGTGGACGTGGCGTAAATGTACAGAAAAACAAATAATGAAAATTTAAGGAACATTCGAGGATTCATTCAAGAGAAAGAGCTTCACAAAACAAGCAAGTCAATAGCGCCTTGTTTCACCTCTGACCTTTGTTCAAGCAATTATTTGGCTTTACATTAATTGACAGAGTTGTTGAATGTCCTCGTCACGGATATCGTGAAAAATTATGTCCAAAATTTCTCAGCAGCGGAGAGGTCTGGCGAACGTAGGGTTTGGCAGGTACGAAAACAAGCACTAGAAACTCCCGCCAGTTGCCGATGGGGATTATCTTCGTGAAATGTAAGCCAGGATGGCTTTCCTTGAAGGGCAAAAAGGTGGGGCATAGAATATCGGCGACGTACCGCTGTGTTGTAAGGGTCAGTGAGACTGGAGTATGTAAGGGAGAAGTTAAATGCTTGAAGGTTTGTTCTAAAGTGATTGATCAGTTAGCCTGACCGTTACGCGGCTGCCCACACAAGGCGCGCTCGTCACTAGTCAGTTCAGTGCGCGAATCATAAATAACAGTAAAGGAAATCCTTAAGTACGCTTGAAGTGTGAAATTAGGGTTATTGAATTCACAGTTAGACAGCTGTATGTGTGGGTAATGTTATCAACGTAGATGCAACTGTGGGCTGTCATTTTCATAGTAAACTAGCTATACCGGGGCGAACTTCGTCCCGCCTTTTTTTTTTCTTTATTGTTATTTCAACACCTTACACAAAAGGTGGGCCGGCTGCGGCAATATTACGCCGCTCTTGGGCCACAGATAGAACAAATAAAGACATGGAAGACAAAAAAAAAAAAAAAACGTAATGGTGGACAAAAAAGGTAGACACTTAAGTTAAAAAAAACATGGAGCCGTTCACAGGGGGAGCATAATAAAAATAACGTTCAGCACTTGTACACGGACACTGATGACTGAAACGACACACGTGAACGATGGAGTGTGGGCGGTGAACACACTAAAGCACTAACACGACGGCACACACAAAGAACCGATGGCAATGATTTCTAGCGCGAATGTTCACTGGACGCGTGCGAGTCTGTGGACCTAAAGGGGAAAAGGTGGGAGAGGAGGGAGAGGGGAGGGTCTAGATGCCAGTGGCAGAGGAGATGGGATAGGGAGGAAGGAACGTACGGGGGTATGGGAAGCCCAGGGGGAGGAGGGAGGGAGAAAGGGAGGAGGGAGAGAAGGGAGAGAGGGTGCTCTGAGGAAACACAAGATGTGAAAGGGGAGGATCAAAGTTGATAGGAGGGGTAGATGGAGGGGATGAGGGCATAATCAGGGAGGGGGACTTGGTGGAAGCCTCCCTGGGTAAGGGTGTGGAGAGTGGAGAGATGGAGAGCAGGCAGGACGTGGAAATACAGGCGCAGCAGCAGACAGGGGTGGGAGAGGATGGGAGAGACAAGTGGGTGAGGGGGATCAAGTTTACGGGAAGTGTAGAGGATCCGTATCCGTTCGTTCGTTCCGCCTCTGAAAACCTTTATATGTTATAGCTGACCTGGCCATATAAATTATCTCTAGTCTATAAAAATCAATTATATGTGTAACACAATCTATACGTGTAACACAATAGCCGTTGTCGGCGGGAGTTCGTGACACAAACAATAATAATGGCCGGAAACTGTGTAGGGAGTGAGAAAAGGCTTAGAGGGAAGTCCGGCAGTATCGGTTACTATTGGTTCTAGCGTTTCTACGGTAGATCCCGCGGATTTAACAATTGCAGACGATAGACGGCTCGTCCATGAGCCTACAAACAAAGCGGCAATTTTGTGTCGAAACGTGTTCGCCAGAGTTATGAATAAGGCCAAGCGAACACGCATCGATTTTTATCGTACGTAAAAATATTGTACGATTAAATTCTTTTAGAGGAACAAAGGAGAGCATAGGAACTTCTTTGTTCCACTAAATCAATTTGATCGTAAGATAAACTCGTATTTCCGTACGATAAAAATCGATGCGTGTGCGCTAGGTCTAAATGTCGGTTCGGCAAATGACGCATGCTATCTAGTTAAACTTCTCGGTCTAGTTACGTCGATTCAAAGAGGGGTATTCGAGACGTTGCTTTTGGTACATTTTCTTCAATTACCTATCTATCGTATAGTGAAAGACTATCACCGGTAAACACCTGGCGGGGATAACTGATCAAGTGATAATTGATCAGTTATCGATTGGGGTTGAAAATTATTAAGTTACTAAAACGGCTATCAAAAAATAGGGGTTGGTGGTAGAAGGATGAAAATTTAGGGTTGTGTGTCTTTTTTAATGCCACATCATAAAAAAATAAAAATACAAAAAAATTCTGTCCAAAAATAAGAAAAGTTTTTGGGGTGGACCACCATTAACACTTAGGGGTGTTAAAAATAGATTACGACTGATTCTCAGACCTACCGAACAAACATGCAAAATTTCATGAGAATCGATCGAGCCGTTTCGGAGGAATATGACAACTAGCACTGTGACACGAGAATTTTATACATAAGGATATAATTAAAGTTTAGCGTCAACGCCAACACGTAGAGCACAGCTTTCTCTGCCCGAGTGAGCATGACTCGGTCTCGTTCTCACGGTCTACATCCATCTGTCGTATCTTTTATGGGGTCTGCTGCTCATTTTTCCAGCTCAGTGGCGGCAACTAGACCCTTCACGCGCTCAGTGATAAAATATGATAAAACGTGCGCTGAAACGAGGCACAAATACCACAACAGGTCAACAGAATTCCATAAGCAGCTCACTGACCGCCTCTCAGTGCGTTGCAAAGTGTGGGCGGAGGGTGTTGCCATAACACAAGTAATTATTATGCTCATTCATGAAAGAAACAGCATCCCGTTTACCTTCAATAAAACGTTTCTGTATATGAGGCCACGTCATAATATTGTTTATAAAGACAACATTTCGGCCACTCTTGTAAGTGACCTTCACCAGGGCTGTTGTATTTACTCTGATTTGCATTCCGAAAATGTTTTACAGAAGATGGCAACGATCGCCGGAAGACTACACTTACGCAAAACAAATTAGTTTGTTTAAGGAAAAAAATTTTTATGGTGAAGATGTTTACTGCCGACCGCGGTGGTCTAGCAGTTCTAGTGCTGCAGTCCGGAACCACGGGACTGCTACGGTCGCAGGTTCGAATCCTGCCTCGGGCATGGGTGTGTGTGATGTTCTTAGGTTAGTTAGGTTTAACTAGTTCTAAGTTCTAGGGGACGTATGACCTAAGATGTTGAGTCCCATAGTGCTCAGCGCCATTTGAAGATGTTTACTGTCTATGTGGCTCTTTGTGTCGTGTCGCTAGTGCTAGCAGATAGTTCATAACAAAACTGGATGTGTATCGTCCTTACACTTCAGTCAGTCGTTGTTTGTGGGAAGTCACGATTACAGATAATAATTAAGATAGTAGTTATTGAAAATTCATAGACACAAACCCAATAATGTACGTAAATAATACCAGCTGGCTATAATTAAAGTGTAGCTACTCACAGAGATGCAATGTGGGCTATAACTCTGGCATGACAGCAAAACTTGAAAGATATCCTAATTTGTTATTCCGGAACGGTTTACTTGGGAAAAAATTGGGGGCAGGTTAAACTGGGACAGTGAATGCAAGAAAGGCGGATAGAACTGTTTCGATATGTGATGGTTCAGGGGTGGGAAGTCGGCAGGAAAGGTCAAACATAATAAAGATATACTGCTGATTTTATTACTAACCGCCGATTATTCTTTTAGTTTAGCATGAGCACTGGAGATGTGACTCGCCCTGGTAGCCAAAATAGGAACTAATTTTTTCCAGCGTAAATCGTTTCCGCGTTACTGCCTTAGCATATCAACCAAATTTCGCTGCCATACGATAATGGAATGGATAGTGTCTTGAAGGGAGGATATAAGATGAACATCAACAAAAGCAAAACGAGGATAATGGAATGTAGTCGAATTAAGTCGGGTGATGTTGAGGGTATTAGATTAGGAAATGAGACACTTAAAGTAGTAAAGGAATTTTGCTATTTGGGGAGCAAAATAACTGATGATGGTCGAAGTAGAGAGGATATAAAATGTAGACTGGCAATGGCAAGGAAAGCGTTTCTGAAGAAGAGAAATTTGTTAACATCGAGTATAGATTTAAGTGTCAGGAAGTCATTTCTGAAAGTATTTGTATGGAGTGTAGCCATGTATGGAAGTGAAACATGGACGATAACTAGTTTGGACAAGAAGAGAATAGAAGCTTTCGAAATGTGGTGCTACAGAAGAATGCTGAAGATTAGATGGGTAGATCACATAACTAATGAGGAAGTATTGAATAGGATTGGGGAGAAGATAAGTTTGTGGCACAACTTGACCAGAAGAAGGGATCGGTTGGTAGGAGATGTTCTGAGGCATCAAGGGATCACCAATTTAGTATTGGAGGGCAGTGTGGAGGGTAAAAATCGTAGGGGGAGACCAAGAGATGAATACACTAAGCAGATTCAGAAAGATGTAGGTTGCAGTAGGTACTGGGAGATGAAGAAGCTGGCACGGGATAGAGTAGCATGGAGAGCTGCATCAAACCAGTCTCAGGACTGAAGACCACAACAACAAACAACGATAATTACAGCCCATACTGGACTTCCATGAGCAGCTGTACTTTAATTATAACCCACCGGTAACACAACTTCTGAAAACGTGAGTGGGAATTTGAGATATTCACAAAATTTATTTCCAGTACTATCGAAAAGTAACGCGATAGCAGTGAAAACAAAATAAAAGCTGCTAGTGAGTAAGTAATACGATCATTTAACCAGAAATTAATAAGTACGCCATCTAAAACTGTCAGTGACGTTGCAGTATCGCTACAGAATGCTGGGGTCTCACATTTGTGACTAAACCTACTGCTCTACCGAACATCAAGGAATATCTCCGTTTGTGAAGTAACTTTTCATCTGTGACACGTATACCGAGAACAGAAATAGTAATTAGTTCCTATACAGAGAGATGACGATGAACGGCACACCCCGCTGCCAAACAGCTGGAAGTCTTTACGAGACTGTTCCATAAAGAGAATCGTCGAATCGTCGGAGAGAGACAGGATGGGTGAGGGCGAGCGGGTAAAGTGAGAGAGAAGAAGGGCGACACAGAGAGAGAGAGAGAGAGAGAGAGAGAGAGAGAGAGAATGTGAGAGCAAACGCAGCAATAGCGGATGTACGATATGGTAGCGAGTGAAATTTGGCGGAACGAGATCGTTTGACACACTGCGACTATAAAAATCGCAGCACGCCGGCGCTGCCGAAATCGTCTGTGATATGATCGGACGGGCACTGCTACCGATTTCTCTGTAGTGGAGTGAGAGGCTGTGAGAGAGGGAGATATACGGAGCAAACAGAGATAGCGAAAGGGAGAGAGGAAGAGAGAGAGAGAGAGAGAGAGAGAGAGTAAGATAGAGAGGGAGAAAGAGGTGGCCGGGGGGAGGGGAGGGGGGCGAATAAAAATTACGCTGATCGCTGCGGGCGTGGCGTACCGAATCAGGGGCACAGCATCCGGCCGTGCGGGGCAAATCAAATGGCCGGCGATACGGTGTGTGTAATTGGGCAAGCGATGCTGCGGCCGGCCTTCGCAACGCACCACCCGAAACACGGCGCGGCTCCGCTTTAAAAACGGGAATCTGATAACGCCGGATCCGAAAGGGTGCTGCTAATCAACTGAAATTAATTCCCAACTGTGCCGCTCTCCACTGCACTCCTTGCACCCTCGCACTCTGCCGCGCCTGCACGCCGCACTAATTCGAGGATAATTAGTTTATACTAATCTGCGTAGGGCCGCCTCGCAGGTGCAGCTTTATTTAATCCTAGCGCGCAGTTTTTCTTTTTTTTCTGTTTTTGTTACTGCGTTGGCTGTATGCGTGTTTAGCGGATCCTGCGAAGAATAGTTTCGCTCAAATATATGAGAGCGCTTCGTTGACAAGTGCTTGGTACATTACCTTGACCAGTACCTTTTTTCACACAGCTAATATATTTTGTGAATCTGTTCGTCTTTTTATTTTGATATCTGTTTGTCTGGCCTCTTTGTGTGATGCAATGTAGTCCTGTTGTTAAGGTTTGCAGTCCAACGACTGCTTTACTGCAACTCTAACAAAAAAAAAAAAAATGGTTCTGAGCATTGTGGGACGTAACACCTGAGATCATCAGTACCCCTAGAACTTAGAACCACTTAAACCTAACCACCCTAAGGAGATCACACTTATCCATGTCCGAGGCAGTATTCGAACCTGCGACCGAAGCAGTCGCGCCGTTCCGGACTGAAGCGCCTTGGCGGGTTAAGTATGGTGCGGCATTATGGGAGGAAGGATAATTGCCCCCCATTTTATCGATGGCAATCTAAATGGTGCAATGTATGCTGATTTCCTACGTAATGTTCTACTGATGTTACTACAAGATGTTTCACTGCATGACAGAATGGCGATGTCCTTCCAACATGATGGATGTCCGGCACATAGCTCGCGTGCGGTTGAAGCGGTATTGGATAGCATGTTTCATGACAGGTGGATTGGTCGTCGAAGCACCATACCATGGCCCGCACGTTCACCGGAGCTGACGTCCCTGGATTTCTTTCTGTGGTAAAGTTGAAGCATATTTGCTATCGTGATCCACCGTCAACGCCTGACATCCGTCTGCGCATTGTCAATGCATGTGCGAACATTACGGAAGGCGAACTATTCGCTGTTGGGAGGAATGTCGTTACAAGTATTGCCAAATGCATTGAGGTTGACGGACATCATTTTGAGCATTTATTGCATTAATGTGGTGTTTACAGGTAATCACGCTGTAACAGCATGCGTTTTTAGAAATGAGAAGATCACAAAGGTACATGTATCACATTGGAACAACCGAAATAAAATGTTCAAGCGTACCTACGTTCTGTATTTTAATTTAAAAAACCTACCTGTTACCAACTGTTCATATAAAATTGTGGGCCATACGTTTGTGACTTTTTCTTTACGTACTACACGATTATGTAATAAAAAATGGGGGTTCCTATTTAAAAAACGCAGTTGATATCCGTTTGACCTATGGCAGCGCCATCTAGCGGGCCAACCATAGCGCCATCTGGTCTTCCCCTTCAAGCTAGGCAAGTTTCGTTCTTTATAGTTTTTTTGTTTGGCGCTTATTTCGTGAGATATTTGGCCCGGTCACTGTCAATGGACCACCTTGTATACGAGACTACTTCGGCACCCGATAAAAGGAAATCACAAACCTTTTAAAACACAGTCCTCAGTGAATGCCTGAACTTGAAAGTGGAACTAAAGTACGTTAATGACTTATTGAACAACAACTTGAACAAAAGTACCAAATACACTAGGTTACAAAACGTCCATAGATACAAGCACCAACGACCAACTAGTTTCGAGAATAACTACTAATGCCAAAACGGCAGCGTCACCTTTAGGCACCGAATCAATAGTTGATTTGAATTTGTCGAGAAAGTTCAAGTGCTGCTACCGAAATCATGAAGTGGGGAAGCCAACACTCAAGTATAACACTTAAGATTTCAGAGGAACGTACCTGTATATTCCATGTTCTTTGTACTGCCGTGGGATACTCAGTAAACAACTTCCTTTTTGACAGTTTAGCAGTACCAATATAATGCACCACAGTATCATAGTTACTAGAGCGTGTTGAAAATTGATGCCTTCAAATTTTGTTCTTTATTGTCTATGTCGGTTGATGTATTACATGTCGTGCATATTTCCTGGTCGACTCTTCCGCTTTGGTGAGGCAAGTTACAATTTTCTGCCGCTAGAGGGCTCCGAATCGTGCCCTGCAAAGTTGCTGTGTGTAATGTAACCATATCGGTGGTGGGGGACGCTTATAAAACTGAAATCACGAATGTTGATAAATAACTATTTCACTGTTTTCATCCTTTTATAGTAACATACATAGAAAGTAATACATTTTACAAGGGAACAAAGATATCTGTATTGTCAGCCTTCAAACACACACCAAATACACACTCGTGGGACCAAACTAATGGGATAGCTCATATAAACATGGCGGTAATATCGCGTGCACAGGGTATAAAACGGCACTAGCGGAGCTGTCACTTGCATTCAGGTTATTCACGTGTAAAAGTCTCCGGCGTGATTATGGCTGCAGGACGGATGTCAACAATGCCGGAGTAGTAGTTGAAGCTAGACGCATTGAACACTCCATTTCGAGAATAGTTACGGAATTCAGCATTCCGAGATCCACAGCGATCAGAGCGAGCCGAGAATATAAAGTTACCACTCACCAAATGTCGACGACCTTAACTAAACGACCAAGAGCAAGTGACGTTTGCTCTGTGGCGGCTACAGAAAACTTCGAGGAGGGGGCGCTATAGATATCTTGAGGTACCTGTACTTTTACCGTAATAAAAAATAATCAAGTCACATGCAATGTTTAAGAAAGTTCTATTTAAACTGATTATAGACATATACAAGACAATGCCATCTTATGATATAAAAAAGTTACAGTTGCGGTTCTCTTCCTTAAATGATGAATTCCATGCGCCTATTCTTCCTGGCCCCCCCATGAACCATGGACCTTGCCGTTGGTGGGGAGGCTTGCGTGCCTCAGCGATACAGATGGCCGTACCGTAGGTACAACCACAACGGAGTGGTATCTGTTAAGAGGCCAGACGAACGTGTGGTTCCTGAAGAGGGGCAGCAGCCTTTTCAGTAGTTGCAAGGGCAACAGTCTGGATGATTGACTGATCTGGCCTTGTAAGAATAACCAAAACGGCACTGCTGTGCTGGTACTGCGAACGGCTGAAAGCAAGGGGAAACTACGGCCGTAATTTTTCCCGAGGGCATGCAGCTTTACTGTATGATTAAATGATGAAGGCGTCTTCTTGGATAAAATATTCCGGAGGTAAAATAGTCCCCCATTCGGATCTCCGGGCGGGGACTACTCAAGAGGATGTCGTTATCAGAAGAAAGATAACTGGCATTCTACGGATAGGAGCGTGGAATGTCAGATCCCTTAATCGGGCAGGTAGGTTAGAAAATTTAAAAAGAGAAATGGATAGGTTAAAGTTAGATATAGTGGGAATTAGTGAAGTTCGGTGGCAGGAGGAACAAGACTTCTGGTCAGGTGACGACAGGGTTATAAACACAAAGTCAAATAGGGGTAATGCAAGAGTAGGTTTAATAATGAATAAAAAAATAGGAATGCTGGTAAGCTACTACAAACAGCATAGTGAACGCATTATTGTGGCAAAGATCGACACGAAGCCCACGCCTACTACAGTAGTACAAGTTTATATGCCAACTAGCTCTGCAGATGACGAAGAAATTGAAGAAATGTATGATGATATGAAAGAAATTATTCAGATAGTGAAGGGAGACGAAAATTTAATAATCATGGGTGACTGGAATTCGAGTGTAGGAAAAGGGAGAGAAGGAAACGTAGTAGGTGAATATGGATTGGGGCTAAGAAATGAAAGAGGAAGCCGCCTGGTAGAATTTTGCACAGAGCACAACTTAATTATAGCTAACACTTGTTTTAAGAATCATGATAGAAGGTTGTATACATGGAAGAACCCTGGTGATACTAAAAGGTATCAGATAGATTATATAATGGTAAGACAGAGATTTAACAACCAGGTTTTAAATTGTAAGCCATCTCCAGGGGTAGATGTGGACTCTGACCACAATCTATTGGTTATGAACTGTAGATTAAAACTGAAGAAACTGCAAAAATGTGGGAATTTAAGGAGATGGGACCTGGATAAACTGAAAGAACCAGAGGTTGTACAGAGTTTTAGGGAGAGCATAAGGGAACAATTGACAGGAATGGGGGAAAGAAATACAGTAGAAGAAGAATGGGTAGCTTTGAGGGAAGTAGTGAAGTAGTGAAGGCAGCAGAGGATCAAGTAGGTAAAAAGACCAGGGCTCTTAGAAATCCTTGGGTAACAGAAGAAATATTGAATTTAATTGATGAAAGGAGAAAATATAAAAATGCAGTAAATGAAGCAGGCAGAAAGGAATACAAACGTCTCAAAAATGAGATCGACAGGAAGTGCAAAATGGCTAAGCAGGGATGGCTAGAGGACAAATGTAAGGATGTAGAGGCTTATCTCACTACGGGTAAGATAGATACTGCCTACAGGAAAATTAAAGAGACCTTTGGAGATAAGAGAACCACTTGTATGAACATCAAGAGCTCAGATGGAAACCCAGTTCTAAGCAAAGAAGGGAAAGCAGAAAGGTGGAAGGAGTATATAGAGGGCCTATACAAAGGCGATGTACTTGAGAACAATATTATGGAAATGGAAGAGGATGTAGATGAAGATGAAATGGGAGATACGATACTGCGTGAAGAGTTTGACAGAGCACTGAAAGACCTGAGTCGAAACAAGGCCTCCGGAGTAGACAACATTCCATTGGAACTACTGACGGCCTTGGGAGAGCCAGTCCTGACAAAACTCTACCATCTGGTGAGCAAGATGTATGAAACAGGCGAAATACCCTCAGACTTCAAGAAGAATATAATAATTCCAATCCCAAAGAAAGCAGGTGTTGACAGATGTGAAAATTACCGAACAATCAGTTTAATAAGCCACAGCTGCAAAATACTAACACGAATTCTTTACAGACGAATGGAAAAACTAGTAGAAGCCGACCTCGGGGAAGATCAGTTTGGATTCCGTAGAAATACTGGAACACGTGAGGCAATACTGACCTTACGACTTGTCTTAGAAGAAAGATCAAGGAAAGGCAAACCTACATTTCTAGCATTTGTAGACTTAGAGAAGGCTTTTGACAATTTTGACTGGAATACTCTCTTTCAAATTCTGAAGGTGGCAAAGGTAAAATACAGGGAGCGAAAGGCTATTTACAATTTGTACAGAAACCAGATGGCAGTTATAAGAGTCGAGGGACATGAAAGGGAAGCAGTGGTTGGGAAGGGAGTGAGACAGGGTTGTAGCCTCTCCCCGATGTTATTCAATCTGTATATTGAGCAAGCAGTAAAGGAAACAAAAGAAAAATTCGGAGTAGGTATTAAAATCCATGGAGAAGAAATAAAAACCTTGAGGTTTGCCGATGACAGTGTAATTCTGTCAGAGACAGCAAAGGACCTGGAAGAGCAATTGAACGGAATGGACAGTGCCTTGAAAGGAGGATATAAGATGAACTTCAACAAAAGCAAAACGAGGATAATGGAATGTAGTCGAATTAAGTCGGGTGATGCTGAGGGAATTAGATTAGGAAATGAGACACTTAAAGTAGTAAAGGAGTTTTGCTATTTGGGGAGCAAAATAACTGATGATGGTCGAAGTAGAGAGGATATAAAATGTAGACTGGCAATGGCAAGGAAAGCGTTTCTGAAGAAGAGAAATTTGTTAGCATCGAGTATAGATTTAAGTGTCAGGAAGTCATTTCTGAAAGTATTTGTATGGAGAGTAGCCATATATGGAAGTGAAACATGGACGGTAAATAGTTTGGACAAGAAGAGAATAGAAGCTTTCGAAATGTGGTGCTACAGAAGAATGCTGAAGATTAGATGGGTAGATCACATAACTACTGAGGAAGTATTGAATAGGATTGGGGAGAAGAGAAGTTTGTGGCACAACTTGACCAGAAGAAGGGATCGGTTGGTAGGACATGTTCTGAGGCATCAAGGGATCACCAATTTAATATTGGAGGGCAGCGTGGAGGGTAAAAATCGTAGGGGGAGACCAAGAGATGAATACACTAAGCAGATTCAGAAGGATGTAGGTTGCAGTAGGTACTGGGAGATGAAGAAGCTTGCACAGGATAGAGTAGCATGGAGAGCTGCATGAAACCAGTCTCAGGACTGAAGACCACAACAACAACAACAACATTCTTCCTGGCAAATTGGTTAATTACACCGTCAATAGGACAATCAGTGTCGGGCTGAGTGTTCAACGGATCTAACCAATTAAGTAGAATCTCTTTCATTGTTGACCTCCGGCATGTCTTTGTACGCCGCAATGTTGAAAAACTTCTTTCTGCTGTAGAAATACATGCAGGTAGACAAGCAAATATTTTGTACAGCGTGTGCAAAGTAGTGTAGTCAGATCTAGGACAAATCTGCGACGCTTACGTAACGGAATCACGATCATTAAAGGCGTTTATGTTCGTTTGCTAGTCTCTTTTTAATCACAAAGAGTTATTTTTCTTCAAAGGACGGTAGTTCAGTTAAGCACTCGGTCAATTTATGTGTCAGATCATTACCGTCATGTTTCAGTAATTGTGAGGGCAAAAGTAATTTGAATTTTAAATGATAAATATTCTCTTCACCAAAACATTCTCTCATGTCAGTCGTAACATGGTACAATGCTGGACTACAATTCTTCAGTCGCAATATTTCTTTCTGGATGTAAAGTAGCTCCCTATTCGGCAAATAGTCCGTATTTATAACGCTACGTATCGAAGATTCTCTGTACCAGAAAACAGTAGAATATTCGCGACTTTCCTAGGACGAATGTCAGACAGAATAACGTATCGCGATCAGGAGAATGGCAGCGACTTTTCTCGTAGGTATGTGTTGGCTACCTATGTGCCGGACAGAAACGTATAAAATATGATGATACGGACGCGTGTGTTACATAGGAAAGGACAACAACTAGATTCATTCGAGTCGACCGGCGAAAGAAACGAACGAATATAGTGCGGGCTTACTGGTGGGGGCGGCGTGGGTGGCAGTGCGTGCGCCCCCGAAAGGGGGGGGGGGGTATGTATCCGCCACTGCGTTTGGTAGAGTTGTCAATGCTAGCAAACAATTAACACTGCTCGAAATAAGCGCAGAAATCTGTGTGAGACGTAAGATGAACGTAATTTGATGTCAATAGTCTATGGCAACAGTCTACCGATACTAGCACCTTTGCTAACTGCACGACATCGCCTGTAGCGCCGTGGCTTTATCAGATGAGTCCAAATTTTAGTTGGTAACAGATGATGGTAGGGTTCGAGTTTCGCTCAGACCACAAGAAGTCAAGGACCTAAGTTGTCAAGAAGGCACTGTGCTTTCATAATGGTGTGGGCTGTGTTTACATGGAACTGACTGGGTCTCTGGTCAAAATGAACCGATAATTGTCTGGAAATAGTTATATTAGACTACTTGCAGACCAGTTGCTGGTATTCCTTCACGTTCCCAAGCAATGTTGGAATTTTTACTGATGACAGTGCGCCGTGTCACCTGGCCACAACTGTTCGTGCTTGGTTTGAAGAACATTCTGGACGATTCGAGCGGACGATCTGGCCACCCATCACCCGACATGAATCCAATCGAACATTTACAGGACATAAGTTCCTGCTCAAACTCCTGCACTGGCAATATTTTCACAATTATGGAAAACAATATAGGAGCATGGGTCAGTACTTCTGCAGGAGACTTCCAACAATTTGTTGAGTCCACGCCATTTAAAGTTACTGCACTACACCGGGCAACACGAGGTAAGACACAATATTAGGAGATACCCACGACTTTTGGCATCTCAGTGTAATTTGAGTATTAATAAATCGACATTATAATCAAAGCAACTTAAAAAATTAGAGTTCGTCCCCACATGGAGCACCGTCTCATTCAGCGTAGAGAATGCCGGACAACACGCGAGCGGCCGCGACGTTTGAAACAACCCGACGCATAGGGTTCAGCGTTTCAGTCATCCTCCTTCATGTGTTCCCAATATTTAAAGATCACCTTCGATGTGCTCACTTTGACAGTGATGAGCAAGTGCAAGCAGAGGTGAGGTTGCGGCTTCATCAGCAATCAAACATTTTAAACTGACGGTATCAACGAACTGGTCTCTCGTTAAGAGAAAAATGTTCGTCGCCAGGGAGCCTACGTTCAGAAATAAATACGTAGGCACAGAGAATAAAGGCAAAGACTATTAATAAAGCTTGTTTTATTTAAAAATTTCTGAGAGTTTTCACATAAAAAATTCAGGGGCATTACTCCTCAGGACGTCTTCGTAATTACACTTCAGTTAACGTTGCCTCTGATACCAACGCTGCTTAACTGCTAAGTTCCAGTACCGTAAGTAGCGCCGAGCACTATCGTAACACCCTTTCTGTAGCCCACATAATAGTTGCTAGCAGGAATGTGTTACTTCACAGCTCACCGCACACTGGTTTCTCACGCTACTGACACTGTTTGCCGGCCGCGGTGGTCTAGCGGTTCTGGCGCTGCCGTCCGGAACCGCGGGACTGCTACGGTCGCAGGTTCGAATCCTGCCTCGGGCATGGGTGTGTGTGATGTCCTTAGGTTAGTTAGGTTTAAGTAGTTCTAAGTTCTAGGGGACTTATGACCTAAGCTGTTGAGTCCCATAGTGCTCAGAGCCATTTGAACCATTTTTGACACTGTTTCTGGGACGGCCTGCGGGTGGCGTCATCGCAGTGAGCCAAAGACCTGTGGTGCAGCTCGAATATGCCAATTATCTGTACGTACGTGAATGTCCGCAAAAAAAAGATGCAATTTTCTAAATAACGGCACTCCCACTTTTCTGAATTTATCCTGGCTGCGTCTATACCCTTTTGTATGCCAACTACTTTTCAAGTGTTCATCCCTGGTGCCAAGTAAGTGTAGGTACCAGTTGATCATCAGTTATGTTTACGTTTCACTCGTCGTACTGATTTGAAGAAGATTTTTGATTCCAAGAAGTAATGTTATGTTTACAGTCATATTATATCTGTATCGCTCGTAAGTATGAGCGGAATAACAGGGAAAAATACTAATAATTTAGAAGCAATGAGAAAAGTTTTGATGGCCACCTCCTTTCACGTGATTGATACAGACAAGGACGACTGTCATTCTCTCTGTCCAAATGGTATCAAAAATGGTTCAAATGGCTCTGAGCATTATGGGACTTAACTTCTGAGGTCATCAGACCCCTAGAACGTATAACTACTTAAACCTAAACAACCTAATGACATCACACATATCCACGCCCGAGGCAGGATTCGAACCTGCGAACGTTGCGGTCGCGTGGTTCCAGACTGTAGCGCCTAGAACATCTCGGCCACCACGGCCGGCCCAAAGGGTATCGAGTCATGGTGTAAATGTGAGAGAGATGCTGTAATGTCCATTACCAATGTCAATACCACGTGTTAGGAAAACTGTTTATAGCGATTTAGCTAGCAAACAGCTTACTAAATGCTTCAGTCGGAGAAAACAATATCCCAACGAAAGTTTCAGTAACTGTGTGGGGGAAGGCATGTATAAAACAGTATTTAAGGGTCTCAGAATCCCATAACGTAGTGTCACGGAACAACGTTGTGTTACAATGAGAGTCAATCTCTCAGTATAGTGGGCTGCGCTGAAAATGAAGAATGCGCTTCTCAGTTGACCACATGAGGCTGCGGAAGGCTGAGAACAGTACCCTGCAAATGAAGAAAAGAGGACAGAATTAAAAAAAAAGGCCTGTGAACGTATACTGGAGGAAAGAGAAACCCAGTACGGTGACAGCTATGGACTTAGCGAGTTGTCACCTTTGAATGGAGTTTCAACTGATGTTATCAAAAGGTTTAAATTCATTTTCCCGGAAGTGTGAAACTTGTAGCTTGAGTTACGATTTTCTCTGAAACTAATAGATCTATGTCAACGAAACTTGGTACAGGAATTAATGACAAGACTTTTTCGAAAATGTGCTAGACTTAAGGAAATTAAATAAAAAGTGTGGCCAACATTTAAATATGTTGTAACGTAAATTTTTTTAGTCACAAAGTTTTCTGTTAGTTTGCACTGAGAGAACATTTCTACTGTCTTACAAGTAATACACATTGAGGAAGATATGTCAAGTTATAAACGTTTAGAATTTGGTTTGATTTGAACTGATAGTTTCTCAGAAATGTGTACCAACATTAGCAAGGCTAATCGTAGGAAATACGTTCACCACCAAGTCTCCTTAAGGCAAATGTAGAGATACTTTCTTCGAAAATGTCACTGCCGATTTCCTTCTCCGTCCGTCTCCCGTACGAGCTTGTACTCCGTGCAAAATGATGACATTATCGACTAGATGTTAAGAAATTCTCTTCCTTTTTATCAGCATTCACTTTTCACAGTAGGCCATGTCTTCCTTTTCGTTCCACATTACATAAATAGTTCATCTAACTATCGGGAGTCGATCTAATTATCTGGAGTCGACGGCCTACACAATAGCCTAGAAGCTAGTAGTCCAGAGTAGTACCTAACAACCAGAATGCCTGAAGCAGAAGAACTGTCGGGAGGTTCACTCTTCTGTGCTCTTCTCGGAAAACTTTAGAACTTGATACACGCTTCTACTCAGAATGTATCAGCCGAGCACTGCTGTCGAAGCACCATCATTTTAATGCTGGATGCACATATTTTTGTTTTTATTAATGCTACGTAAACTGTGTGCTGTTGATTGGTGAAACCTTAACATCCTTGTATCGCCTTTTTTACGTCAGCAAATTTGTATCGGTGACCTTCACAGAAGATGTCAATATTTTCCTCACAAAGTAGTGAGGGGTGACATTTCTTCCTCCTGAACTCACTATGTTTACATTGTTTCAGAAGACATACTAAATTTTGTGAATTCGTGTGTTTTTTCACTATAAAATTATACGTTGGCGTGTTGGAATGCAGATCTGGAAGCTGTAGAGATTGAACAAGAGTCCCTACCTGTCGTCTTCTAAAGTTGTGTTCCCAGCGCAGAAGGCAGATCCTCGTTCGTGAGATCTTCTTCGGAGGAGGCTGCTATGCTGTCATCTCGAGTTCGAACATTGTTTGTGCTTTTTTTTGTGGGATGCCACTTGCCCAGGTTAGTCTCTGTGTCTGCAGAGAGCAAGATCTGTAGTACTGGCAATGATGGTAGGCGACACCTCTCATTAATGTATTCTGTTTGCTTATACTTTAAAATATCACTTTTTAGACTGTCTTCTAGAATACTCAACATAGCTTTCTTGTTAGTACGGTAACTTTTCAGACATCTTCCGATAAAGAGTACTACATGTCCATCCGAAACAAAGATACACGCCTGGCCCTGAAGAACACCCGAAACGGAGTGACAAGCGCAGCCGGAGTGCTTTGTCTCCCTTGCGCGCCAAAGCCACCCGAAGGTGTCCACAGCACTTCATTTGTAATGTCATTCATTACTCTTGTGTTTCTCAAAACTGGTGAAATTTAATAAACAAAAACGGTAGACTCGTAGGGTAACCATGAGAGACTGTCATACTGAAAACTGGGTTAAATACAAGTTAGGCGCCCAGCAGCCGAATGTGCCGACGAATCAGAAGCAACTTTAGTACTATTGGCGGACTCTCCCACGGGAATGGTACATACTGTAACATCTGCTGCTTGTTCCCCACGCCACTTTTGTACCATATGATACTTCAAGTGTGTCAATGTGCATCAAGGCGATATTTTAGGTAGATAAGATACTGGCGGACACAGCCAGGAATATCATACCACGCAATCGCATACGCGCGCGCGGGTGTGTGTGTGTGTGTGTGTGTGTGTGTGTGTGTGTGTGTGTGTGTGTATGTGTATACGTGTGCGTGCGTGCGTGTGCGTGTGTGTGTGTGTGTGTGTGCGTGTGTGTGTGTTCGAGTGTGTGTGTGTGTGTATGTGTGTGTGTGTGTGTGTGTGTGTCTGGTGTGTGTGCGCGTGTGCTTTTATGTGTGTGTGTGTACGTGTAGGTGTGTGCATTGTGTGCATGCGTGCGTGTTTTGTGTGTGAATGTGTACTGCAATTGGAAAGGAAGCTTGTAACACATCAGGGGATCCCTTGAACTGGTTGTCGCTTCTTGACCGTGCGCCCTGTCCACATCACGTACCTGATACGCCCGCGGCCGTCGTATTATTCTGCTCCACACCGCTGCTGGCTCGTCTGAAATTAAGTACATAATATGCAAGCGCGTTTAGGGAGCCACTCAACACTAAACACTACACTGTCCTACGTCTGGTATGAATAATAATATTCTGAGACGACAAAAAAATCGCAGGTCGCACTGTTTGCACTCTAAGTCGTAATTTTTGTTGTCAATTAACCTTCTTGATGATTATCTGTCCACAATATGACTTGTACGAGCGTGCGCGTAACCATCACGGCGCGGCTGATCGTTGGTGATGCGGAACGCGATGACGGAACTCACGTACTCACGCTCGCTTCAAGACACTGGCACTTGAATGCTCTCTTTTGTGGTAAACTATATTGCTGATTGACATTAGTTCATTCTGAGAGGCAGAACACGGCGCGGATGATTGATGTACGGTACAACACGCAAACGGGCGGATACTCAAAAACGTTGCCGGAGGAACTGCTCATTTTTTAATTACACTTTTACTCACTTTTTTCTGAATGCACTTCCACATTTCATCACTTCACTGTAATAGCACTTGTTGCAACACTTTAACTTCCATAATAATTCCCTCCCATGCATAGCTACCCACAATACAACATAACAGCTCCGTGTCCCGTGCTCGACAGTGCAAAACCCAGCCGCTCGCAAACATACTCTGCAACCAAGCCAGCGATTCGATAATATGCTTACATTTCCGTGTGAAAAAGTTTACAAACTTGTAATGTGTCAGGAAAGTCCAACACCTTCCATGAAAACCCTGACATGGTAAGCAAATCAGGCAGTATGTCACATAGATCCGAATAAATCCAGACATTAAATTAACCAAAGTAATACGATCAATGAGTGAGCAAATGAAGTACCACAGACTAACACAAGAAAGCCTAAACGCCTAAATGCATGTCATACCTTCCCACCGTGAAACAGACGCAGTTCCGAGGGGAGAAATGAGAACAGAAGCAGAGAGCAGAACCGTGTTAAGCTACAAGGCCCTACGATAAGGGACGGACACCCACGTAGCCAGCCAATCGCCAAGACCACCCCCAGCCCATGTTAAAAGATAGAGACCTCCAGAAGAACCGTATAGATCTTACGATAACACTAAAAGGGCCACACCAGCTGCAAGTTTTAGCGTGAGACTTTTTCGCGTCTCTGTTACGTTGCAAACGTTAAAAACATTGCCCCACCATGAAAAGTATACATTTCTCATTGGATAGACAGAATTTTGTAGGCGGAGCTTAAGGTTAACATTGAGACCATGATTCGTCAGTTGAAAACACAGCCAGATAGCTTTTTTTAAACCAACTTCAGTAAATTTTAGTAAGGAGAATTTAGGAGAGAGTTGCTACCGTGACGCAAGGTGCGTGGAGCTGCGCCACCCGCTGCCCCCTGACGCTGCCTAAACACCGACAAGGTAATGAACGCACGCAATGCCGCATTTTTGAGCTCATAAGGCTTCACTCAGAACTGCAGAAGTCTGATCTGTTATATCCCCTTTTTACGTAATACTAGTGTCGATCGTCAATTAAATCTGATGGTGTTCACATTTGCTACTAGAAGTAAAAATCTGAAATGCGATGATTTTTCTGTTATATAATATAGAAGCCACATCAGCCACTGTAATTTACTACAAGTTAGATAAGTAATTAAAGATAATTGAGCGTCACTGTAGACCATTTTCTCTTTTATGAAACTTAACTTAAATCTAGATTATAGATGTGATATGGCATAGGTCATCCTTCGATCCATTGTAGAACCTGGAAACCCATTCAGGGAATATTCGTTCACATTTTTGTTGAACGCAGTTGGTTTTTATCATCCTGTATTAAAATATTTTCTTTTATCAATAGTGCAATTTATAAACAATGTTTTGTGAGTAGAATAAAAATTCCAATTGTAAACTTAACTACTTTTTCGACGTTATTTTACCAGCAAACTAAAAATATGGAAGCCTTGAACCTCTTCCACTAAATTTAGTTAGTATTAAGATTCTTTTACAGGGAGTGCAGTATAGCTGACGCTGAAATCTTTAAGTATTTGATTATATCATCGCTAGTCTCACTGAACTCTTCTGAACTCTACATGTCATGTGTGGTCTGGCATCTCCTTACCAGCAACAGGTCCCAGGTTCAAACTAGTCAATTCCCTAAAAAACACACTCAGAGCATCGTTGCGCGAAAGTGGTAGGGAGACACGAACAGACACCATGCAGAATGTTTGACAATGGCGACCCTACCAGGATGGTAAAATACCATGATTGAAGGTCGACCACATGCCCAACTAGATCAGAAAAATGTCCTGTTAAAAACTTTTTGTAATAAAAAAAATATTTTTTTTTTCAAAGGCATAAATATTTGAAAACAGTAGCTGCAGCGATAGATAATAAGAAAGTATTCAACAGAAAGTGAGACATTCAAGCAGAGACAATAGTATAATTAAGTTATGAATTTTAATATTGTTGGAATTAAGTTTTCTCTCCAATCCAAGCGCACAGGTGGCGGATACACCGTTGGCAAGTGGGTTCTGACCCAACAAGTAAGTGGATGGATTGTCAGTCTTGGGTATAATCAGTGTCAAGTCGTGTGTGCAAAACGTTTATGAAACACGTGAGGTCGTATGAGCGCACGTTGACGCGAAGTAGGGCACGTGAATTGCTTTTAAAACAGGAAATAAGGGATTCGGAAAGATTAGCAATGGCACATCGAGACATTGACCGTATTGAGGTAGAGACCCAGCATGATGATGGACAGAGAATAGAGGACAGTACAACAGTCGATGCAGTATCGCTAGAGATAGGACAGATAACGCACCATAACGAGGATAATTTACGCCAAGGCACAGGAAACCTAGGTCAGCATACGATAGAGGAGCATGAAAGTAGAGAGACAGACGATGAGGATTCTGGCTTGCGTCTTGAATACGTAGAACCCATAGTACAAGTAATCAGAGCTCCCTCGCCACAGAGTACAAGGAATTCGAGCAGAAACGTGTCACCGCACAGTTCAATGCAATCTGTTGCGAACCAACACTTGGGCGAAAACACAGAGCGTAAGACGTCGAAAGAAAATGCAATAGGACCCACCAGTCAGGCAGAATTATTACAACAAATTACGGAAACCATGACAAGGCAAAATAAAGAAATAGCGAACCAAATTCAAATTCAGAATGCAGAAACCACGAGACAAATGCGTGCGATTAAAGAACAAAACAAAAAAATTCAGTTACACCTAAGTCATATTGAAGACGAGGCAAAATAATCTCGAGAAGAGATAGGAAACTTAATAGCAGGTCACAATCAATTGAGAACAGACATTGACAAGGTACAAGCAGACGTACAAACATTGCGTAATGACACTCAGGACGAGATCAAAACATTACGTAACAATACCCAGGGAGAAGTCAAGAAACTAGAGAAACAGATAAACGTAATTACTAGACAAGCAGCAGGTACAGCGCGTGAAATTGTTGAAAACAGTGTGTTACACAAACGTACCACAAAAGCAGCGCTGAAAAGATATGATAATCGCATAGTCAAAATAGAAGCGCAAATGAAGCAACAATTTCAGAAATTGCGAACAGAGTTGTGGCAAACTATTGAAGAGCGTAGTGAACAGGATCGAACAAGCACTGAGTCTGCAACCACATCCGTATCTGTAACAGCACCGGAAAAACAAGCAATTAACGAAGATATCATGTATTTGCGATTCCAATCACAGGCGGAAAATAACATACGTGAAATCTACAGCCTGCACTGCAACAAACACGTTTCGAAATTCTTGATGAACAAACGGCACCACAAACACATGCAGAACCACAAATGTATGTTTAAAGACAGTCTGGATCGTGCATTGAAGCGGCAAGGTTAGCCAGTCAAAATACCGAACCAATACGTGACAATGGAAAGCCAGGTCGCGAAGAGTACAGTGCAATGCATTCAGCTACTCGTTCACAACCGATGGAAGAAAATTATTGCGTACCACTCCAACGATACTACGCAAGAGTAGGCGAAAATTACAGTGGGCAATATCCAATGGATCTACCACAACCGGAAAGAACGACGGGAGAAATGATCAGAAACAAAAGTGGCGAAGAATCGCGAATTTCATATGGAACTATGAAGAAATACGACAACGATCATTTCCTCACAGCCAGAAACTTTCAACACTTTCGAGAGGGAAACTCATTACATCCACGAACTTTTATTGATCAATTCCGAGTAGGATTACCAGAACACTAAACGCTAGCACACAAAGTGGACTTTATATGTGCACACATGTCAGGAACAGTCGCAGAAACCATGCAGATTGTTACAGCGACATGCCGAACGTACGAATATTTCAGAGAGAAGTTTCTCTCACGATATTGGTCCAGCGAAGCACAGAACAGAGTGAAGTAAGAATTATTACAGAACCCATATTTTGAAAATTCAGAAGGGAAGAGTCCCTTGAAATTTTTCGACGTAATGGCAAAGAAAAATCAATGATTAGATGTACCATACAGTGATGGAGAGTTGATTAAATTATGGGCGATGAAGTTATCATTGAAATACCAGCTATCATTAGTAGGTCACGGAAGCAATGACACCGAAGCATTTGAAGGAATTCTAAGGGAACTAGAGTTTATATTTTCGGAAGATGACGCAAGAAAAAGACGAAGCGCACGTGAAAACGAAAGCAAAAAGCCGTGGAATCCATAAGACACAGTACGAAGAAACAATAATTACGAACCACGTGATAACTTCGCACCAAGAAACGACAACAGATTTCAACAAAAAAACCGTTGTGGATTTAGAAGAGAATAGGCAATAACCATAATTCACCCAGGAACGGCAACAACTATTACAGAGTGAATAACGACAACCGGAACAGGTGTTGGAGAACCAATAGACCGACAAATTATTAACAAAGAAACCAATATCAACAAGCAGAGCAAGAAAAGAGGGTACAGATAGAAGAGGTGGAAGTAAGACCACCAGCTAGGCGCCCATGCCAAAGAGAATGACACACCGACCCAGGACAATTGCAGCACCTTGAACAGAGAAGTAAATACCTTATAACTCTCCCTAACTGCTACTACTGTACCATAACCTCAGTGCTAGAAGCAGGTTGTAACATAAAACAATTTTGTAAAAGCAACTATGGCACAAAGCAACAGAGCAGTGTTACCCTCTGAGAGGAATTTTGTTAAGTTGACCGTATTGTTCCTAATGGAAGTGGCTTATCGGAAATGAAAGTCAGAATTACGTTAATATTGGAATAGTGACAAACAAAATTTTGTTTAGCTATACTGTTTATAGAATAAGGGAAACGGTCGCCAGCCTAATTAGGCAAGAGAAAGATTAACGTTCTCGTTTAAGAAAGCAGGTATAAGTAACTGAAACGGACAAACACAACCTAGACAGCCACACCCGAGTGCAATGAACTCTGACACACATATGTTTTAAGATTGAAGCTAACAGTTAGAGCAGCAGGAACTATTTTCAAAATTATAACAGATACCGAAACACAATATTACTTTCAGGGTTTACACAAAGTGAATGGTCTTTATAACATTATTATTAATATGCACTTCTAATACACAAGAGACACAAACACTTAGCAAACATGAATATATATATATTGTTTCACAACTGCAGCTTTCTCACTTTTACTACAGCGAAACACAATGCTGACCAGATTGCAAAAAACTGACTCACCTTTTAGAATTTACTACAGACAATAATGTGATCATTTGCCTTATAAGCCTCAGTCTTAAGAACTTTTAATATTGAAGTTAGCAACAGCACTTTAAATAGCAGTTTTAATAGGAAAATTATTTTTGGACAAATAACATTTGCTTTAACTCACTCTGTTACCACAATAGCTTTAACTATATTTTTAATAAGTTCAAGAGGCATTATTTAAAAAACTGAGTTTCAATGTACTTTCAGTAAGGACACTCGGTAATCACTTTACTTCAAACGGAGAGGACCCTGAGAGGTGTTATGATGAGGAGTAAAATAAAGGTAGGTACATAAATTCAGATATGAATTACCTTATATTTCAGCACACTAACACATCCATTAGGCTGATCCTTCACTGTACATTAATGCAGTATTCCGATACAATGATTGCGCAATGTGGTGGCAACTGCATGTTGGTAGGTGGAATTGCAGGTAGAATTGCTGGACTCTGTCATTTCTTGGTGGCGATGATAAATACAAATTCCAGAATAGTTCCAGCTATTTATCCATCCATCCGAGGCCTTGGAAAGAAGCAGGAAAAGCCTCTCTCTGAATCAGCACAATATGCACCTTTATAATAGCAGTGCACGGACTCGTAGCTCGTCCCCGACTGCTTGCTCGTCTCTGACTGACTGCTCGTATCCGACTGACTATCAGTTCCACCTTTTCCACCTAGGCCAACCACAATTTGCGCGCGCTACACAGTTCCGTTCCCGAGGGGAACCACTACACCTTTTACATACAGAATAACTAAGAGCCCTAAGTGAGGATCAGCAGTTTACATAACAACAAACAAATACATTAAATAGAACAGAACATTTGCACGTACTGACATCTCTACAAAAAATTATTCACACAAAATTACAATCATATACAATAAGTTTTGTTCCCTCCAAATGGGACAAAGAATATAAACTGCAGATACACTACTTTGCATAGAATCAAATCACGACATCAAAGGTTTGACAAAGAAAAGAGTACCCAATTTTATGTTATCGATTCAAACACATTTACAGAAGATCAACAATGTGACATTAAATAAAGCAAAAGCAAAATAAATCCATACAGCATAAGAGCTGTGGTGTTACAACCTTATCACGAGAAGAGAAGAAGGAAGAAAGAAAACCACAGGGACCAGATGAAAACGAAAACAGGAAAATAACAATATCATGTTGGGACGAAATTAATTGGGAGAATACAGACGAGGAAGATGAATTACCAGAGGCATGCACAACGAATGTATGAGGAAAGGACGAAATAATGAGTATTGCAGAGCTATTTGAGATAGAAACCAGGGAAAGCAAATTCAGTGAGGATAATGCGCAGTTGACAGAAGTTGAAAATAAGTTACTAGTGGATACACAACCCAACGTATATAATGAAGGAAGTTATGAAGCGATAATTAGAGCATTTAAATGCGATTATGTGGAAGTAGCAACGAAGAAGGAGGAGATACACGAAGATGAGGAAAAAGTAGAGGATGTTGAAGAAAGCATAAATGAAGGGAGAAATAAAGAGGAGGAAATAAAAGAGAGAGAAGTAGCAGTCGAAGCTTATCCTAAAGAAAGTTCGAATTCACAAGGGAAATTCCTGAAAAGACTCATGTATGATTCAATGGAGGATTCGTTGATGCAAGAAGAAGAAAAACAGAACCAACCCTTTCAAATTCAACCAATTGTGAAGGTCATGGTAAAGCATATCCCAGTCAATATAGTAACTGATAGCAGAAGTGAACTGACCTCGAACTCTGAAAATTTATTCATGCAGTGTAACGCCTATGAGGAATTGCCAGTTCTGAAAACACGTAATATTAAATAAGAGGTCCTATTAGAAACAATGATGCAGAAGTTACGAGACAAACAATGTTAACTCTTTCGTGCCAAGGTCAAAAGATCGAAGCCAACTTCGTGATTATACCTAAACTAACTGTAGATTTGATTATAGGTGCAGAGATGAGCGATAATAGATATAGGGAAAGGTAGCGTAACATTCAGGAATGTCACACTTCTCTTTGAGCAAAAGCTAAAATTAGAAGGAATACCAGTTATAAAGAAACAATTAAGAATTATGTGAGATAAAGAGGATGAAGAATTAGAATGGTATGCACAAAAGGGGGTATCACCTCAACTCATGTTAAAAGTCCATAAAGAAATTGAAGAAAGATTTCAAGAAGTTCAGGTAAATAATTAACACAATATTTCAAGTTTATGTTGCATATAAGATCGTCAGGAGAAAGAAAACTTAAGAGAGAAGGAGGTGGGGAAAAGAAAGTAGTTTCAATAAAAACAAAAACAAAAATAACACCAATAGTACCATAGATTAAGGTGAAGGAATAAAGTGCAGATAGTCTAACAGCATGAAATACTAAAATGCTATACACCACAACACTACACAAAAATAAAAAACGTATTTGCGGATTCTTGTAGGAGTTAAGACTCAAAATATCTTAGAAATGTAACATTGAAAGGGTGTCAAAATTTGTAAAGCTTTTTAAAAAGGTGTAAAACAATTTAGGTACTAGACATATTTTAGATGAATATAAGTCAAACTTTTTGTAAGAACCATTGTAAAAACTCCAGCAACAACTAGATGCAAAACCCACAAGTTGCAACATGAGGAGTATCAAGAAACAAAAGGACATAATTAGCAAGACACGATTCCTACTAAGCAGAAGCGTTGAGAGAAGGGAAAGGACAGGGAGACCAACAGAGGGCCCTTGTATCCGAAGTGGGCAGCAAATCTGCTGCTAAGCAGAACCCTGCAGACACACATGGAAGGCCAGGAGTGTCCCGGGACGCCCCGACGCAGCGGAGCGAGCAAAAACCGGCCCGACGAGAAGACGGCTTGGGCAAGCCACTACTGGCTAAAAAATTTGTTTCAAAATCACACTACTGCTATTAAACAGCTCGCTGCAGTACGAAACTGAAGAAAACTTCCACAAGGTAGAACTGACACGTCCAAACAATTTATCAAACTGTTACTAAGAGGAGAACTTCAAAGCAACTAGTTATCAATAAATATTCCCATATCCTGCCCAGAGAAGAACCAAGAATCAAGTAAAAAGCAGAGAAAAAGCAGGAAGAAGTTCAAGAACCGCAAGATTGATACCAACAAAGAAGATGGATGAAGAATAGACGACATACGTTCCCAAATCCCTATCCTATTGTAATCTAGTCGTCTGCAAAGTATCACAAGGAAAAACGAACGCTTTCAGCGACACATAACGATGACTTTCACGTATAGAAAGCCAGTAAACCACGAGATTCTGCACTCACAGCGCCATTCCATTATGGAACCTCCACAACAGCAACACACCATTGCAAAGCCAACAAGGAACGATGAATGAGGCTGTACATCAAATTCTTGCCCACATCCATCTTGCTCAAGTCCATCACCTTTGTGCAAAAACATTCGCCAACCTCATGCTTAAACATTCATAGGATGGTGTGAATGTGTGAAATCAAATTATGTGATGTAGGAATTGTGCGAAAGATATGTGTGAAAAACTGAATAAGTAAAGCACACCAGACAGCTAATAAACTACAAAATAACAGTCATTGACTATAGACTTAAGAAAAAAATAGACTATCGATAAAAATAAGTCATTAGTTCTGAAATGGACATTATATATAGAAAAAAGGTAAGGCATAATATACACTGAAACTATATACCACTTATTTTCTCCTCATAAAAAATAAAAGAATAACTATATTTTACTTATTTTCTCCTTATTAAAACAAAGAATAAAAAAATTATCTTGTAGGATGCTTTCCCTTTTTTTAACATTTGTACCATTTGTTAGGATAATATCTCAAAACTTGTGTATGTATATTTCTTTGTCAAAGCAATTCTTGGAAGTAATTCTTATTTGTTAGTGTAACAACATTGAAATGAGTCTCTAGAAACAAAAACATTTTACTTGCACATGATATTCAGAAAATGTGTTAGGAATAGATTTTACTTAATTACTATATTTAAAAAAATATTTCTAAGAAAATCGATGTGAAAGTCTTCTCACTTTTGATAACAAACTTCTTAAAAAACAAACTTCACACTTAAATCAAAAAAGAAAAAATTAAAAAATAATAATGATAATAGCATAAAAATATTCTTCTCTTGTCAATATAAACATATTTTTGAGAATAATGTGGAAGAATATAAAAATATAAATTAGTAATACAAACTAGCATAGACCTACACTCCTGGAAATGGAAAAAAGAACACATTGACACCGGTGTGTCAGACCCACCATACTTGCTCCGGACACTGCGAGAGGGCTGTACAAGCAATGATCACACGCACGGCACAGCGGACACACCAGGAACCGCGGTGTTGGCCGTCGAATGGCGCTAGCTGCGCAGCATTTGTGCACCGCCGCCGTCAGTGTCAGCCAGTTTGCCGTGGCATACGGAGCTTCATCGCAGTCTTTAACACTGGTAGCATGCCGCGACAGCGTGGACGTGAACCGTATGTGCAGTTGACGGACTTTGAGCGAGGGCGTATAGTGGGCATGCGGGAGACCGCGTGGACGTACCGCCGAATTGCTCAACACGTGGGGCGTGAGGTCTCCACAGTACATCGATGTTGTCGCCAGTGGTCGGCGGAAGGTGCACGTGCCCGTCGACCTGGGACCGGACCGCAGCGACGCACGGATGCACGCCAAGACCGTAGGATCCTACGCAGTGCCGTGGGGGACCGCACCGCCACTTCCCAGCGAATTAGGGACACTGTTGCTCCTGGGGTATCGTCGAGGACCATTCGCAACCGTCTCCATGAAGCTGGGCTACGGTCCCGCACACCGTTCGGCCATCTTCCGCTCACGCCCCAACATCGTGCAGCCCGCCACCAGTGGTGTCGCGACAGGCGTGAATGGAGGGACGAATAGAGACGTGTCGTCTTCAGCGACGAGAGTCGCTTCTGCCTTGGTGCCAATGATGGTCGTATGCGTGTTTGGCGCCGTGCAGGTGAGCGCCACAATCAGGACTGCATACGACCGAGGCACACAGGGCCAACACCCGGCATCATGGTGTGGGGAGCGATCTCCTACACTGGCCGTACACCACTGGTGATCGTCGAGGGGACACTGAATAGTGCACGGTACATCCAAACCGTCATCGAACCCATCGTTCTACCATTCCTAGACCGGCAAGGGAACTTGCTGTTCCAACAGGACAATGCACGTCCGCATGAATCCCGTCCCACCCAACGTGCTCTAGAAGGTGTAAGTCAACTACCCTGGCCAGCAAGATCTCCGGATCTGTCCCCCATTGAGCATGTTTGGGACTGGATGAAGCGTCGTCTCACGCGGTCTGCACGTCCAGCACGAATGCTGGTCCAACTGAGGCGCCAGGTGGAAATGGCATGGCAAGCCGTTCCACAGGACTACATCCAGCATCTCTACGATCGTCTCCATGGGAGAATAGCAGCCTGCATTGCTGCGAAAGGTGAATATACACTGTACTAGTGCCGACATTGTGCATGCTCTGTTGCCTGTGTCTATGTGCCTGTGGTTCTGTCAGTGTGATCATGTGATGTATCTGACCCCAGGAATGTGTCAATAAAGTTTCTCCTTCCTGGGACAATGGATTCACGGTGTTCTTATTTCAATTTCCAGGAGTGTAGAATAACGTGGCTGAACAGTAGGCAACCAAAATTCAGATAAAGGAATAAGTTTTGACTGACTTAGACAATGATTCAAACATTGCCTAACTTCAGTGCAAAAATTAAGTTTGAAGAGTGGTGATATGTAAGGTGTCAAGCAAATCCAACACCTTCCATGAAAACCCTGACATGATAAGCAATACCAGCAGTATGTCACACAGCTCCAAATAAATCATGACAATAAATTAACCTAAGTAATACGATCAACGAGTGAGCAAATGGAATACCACGGACTAACACAAGAATGCCTAAATGCATGTCATACCCTCCCACCGTGAAACAGACACAGTTCCAAGGGGAGAAACGAGAACAGAAGCAGAGAGCAGAACCGTGTTAAGCTACAAGGCCCTACGATAAGGGATCGACACCCACGTCGTCAGCCAATCGCCAAGACCACCCCCAGCCCATGATAAAAGATAGAGACCTCCAGAAGAACAGTATGGATCTTACGATAACACTAAAAGGGCCACACCAGCTGCAAGTTGTAGCGTGAGACTTTTTCGCGTCTCTGTTACGTTGCAAACGTTAAAACCATTGCCCCACCATGAAAAGTATACTTTTTTCATTGGATAGCCAGAATTTTGTAGGCAGAGCTTAAGGTTAACATTGAGACCCTGATTGGTCAGCTGCAAACACAGCCAGATAGCTTTTTCTTAAACCAACTTTGGTAAATTGTAGTAAGGGAATGTAGGAGAGAGTTGCTTCCGAAGTGCGTGGAGCTGCTCCACCTGCCGCCCCCTGACGCTGCCTAAACACCGACAAGGTAATGAACGCACGCAATGCCGTATTTTTGAGCTTATAAGGCTTCACTCAGAACTGCAGAAGTCTCATCTGTTACATCCCCTTTTTACGTAATACTAGTGTCGATCAACAATTAAATCTCATGGTGTTCACACATGCTACTTGAAGTAAAAATCTGAAACGCGATTATTTTTCTGTTGTATAATTATTGAGAAGCCACATCAGCCACTGTAATTTACGACAAGTTAGATAAGTAATTAAAGATAATTGAGGGTCACTGTAGACCATTTTGATAGTTTTATCTTTTATGAAACCTAACTTAAACCTAGATTATAGATGTGATATGGCATAGGTCACCCATTGTAGAACCTGGAAACCCATTCAGGGAATATTCGTTCACATTTTTGTTGAACGCAGTTGGTTTTTATCATCCTGTACTAAAATATTTCCTTTTATCAATAGTGCAATTTATAAACAATGTTTTGTGAGTAGAATAAAAATTCCAATGGTAAACTTAACTACTTTTTCGACGTTATTTTACCAGCTAACTAAAAATAGGAAAAACTTGAACCCCTTCCTCTAAATTTAGGTAGTCTTTCTGATTCTTTTACAGGTAGTGCAGTGGAGCTGATGCTGAAATCATTAAGTATTTGATTATGTCATCGCTAGTCTCAATGAACTCTTCTGAACTCTGCATGTCATGTGTGGTCTGGCGTCTCCTTACCAGCAACAGGTCCCAGGTTCAAACTAGTCAATTCCCTACAAAACACGCTCAGAGCGTCGTTGCGCGAAAGTGGTAGGGAGACACGACTTAGAACAAACAGACACCGAAACTCTCTAAGAAAATATCGAAATCTAGGTAATTTCCTCCCACAGGGGATAAAAGAGAGGGGTGTAAAGCTCCATCCCACAGGTATTCATCCATAGCCACATCGTGGACCAGACATGAGTTACTCACCATCATAAAAATATAAGGAATAGGAAGTAAACAGTTGTCAAATAAGAACAAAAATAATAATTGAAACATTCCTACAGTGCAACCTGCATAGCAAAACACAGTTACAATATTGTGGCTAAACAATGAGTTAATATAATAAGACGCGAGAATATTAAGTCCCTGAAATAGAAAGATTTACAAATACAAATACAGGAGGTTAGATATGAAAGACAGTTGCCTAAAAGAAAGAGATAAAAGAAAACAGTAGAAAAACACATGTGTCACTGGTACTCTTGGTAGAGAATATCACTGCTGACACTATTAGATGGTAGAAAAACTAGAGGACCTCCATCTGCACTAGGCAGTCAAAAGTTCAGCATAAGAAATTATTTCACTACTCACAACACTGCATCACAAGGGAGCTTTTTTTTTAACTGAAAGTGGTGGGGAGTGACTGTAGCGTCGATGATGCGCCGACCGGCAGATGGGCGGTATAGTCGTCTGCTCGCCACTCTCACCTCGCGGTAATCCGTCCATTGGCGTACATGAAACAGATTAATGACGCTCTCAGTGTTGTCCTAGCAGAGCCCATTCAACCTACTGATAGTCTGTTGCCACTAAGGTACACATTACAATGTTCTGTATGACAAAATAAACACGTAGGCTCATAACAAAAGAAGATATGGATCTCCTCTAAGTTAAGTTTCGTTACTAAGTGAATAATGCAAAAATAATAGCAATCATTAAGCAGGAGTCGAAAGAAATTTTTAAATGGAAAACCTTTTTTGTAGCATAATCCATAGACACCAGTAATCACTTAAACCATATCACTGTTTGGGCAAAAAGAAAAAGAAAACATAATACATATAGTCTAGATTGAACTGATAGAAAGCAAGTAAAAAAATACAGTAATACACATCCTAGTTAAATTTCTCTCGATTAGAGTGTCTTCATAAACCTCATAATGATCAGAAATGAATGTTTGTACTTAATCATATTGTCATATCGTTGGCTTGGTTACGGAGTATCTTTGCGAGCAGCCGCGTTTTGCATAGTCAAGCACGGGACACGGAGCTATTATGTTTTATTGTGGGTAGCTCTGCATGAAAGGCATTATTACGGAAGTTCAAGTGTTGCTACAAGTGCTATTACAGTGAAGTGATGAAATATAGAAGTGGATTCAGAGAAAAGTGCGTAAAGATATAATTAAATATGAGCAGGGACCCTGATAACGTTTTTTTGTATCCGCCGGTTTGTGTGTCGTACCGTACATAAATCTTCACGCCGTGTTCGGTCTCCCAGAATGAACTAATGTGAATCAGTAATACTGTTTACTACAAAAGAGAGCATTCAAGTGCCAGTGTCTCGCAGCGAGCGTGAGAACGTGCGTTCGGTCATCGCGTTCCGCATCACCAACAATCAGCCGCGCCACGACTGTTACGGGCACGCTCGTACAAGTCATATTGTGGACAGATTATCATAAAGGAGGTTAACTGAGATTAAAAATTACGACTTAGAGTGTAAACAGTGCGACCTAAGATTTTCTTATCGTCTCAGAATATAATTGTCCATACCAGACATAGGACAGTGTTGTGTTTTGTGTTGAGTGGCTCCCTAAACTCGCTTTCATGATATATACTTAATTTCAGACGAGCCAGCAGCAGTGTGGAGCAGAACAATACGACCGCCGTGGAAGTATCAGGTATCTGGTGTGGCCAGGGCGCACGGTCGAGAAGAGATTTCATTTTAAAAGAAGAGAGATTTCATTTTAAGGGACCCCTGCCATTTGTAACCCCGGGCGTGTTGCAAGTTCACTTAAGGAAGAAGTTGATCAACGTGTCTAGTAGGGGTAGAAATAGTGGAGTATCAGTTTAGTACCATTACGACAAGGATTTCATGTTGTAGTACACTTCGTTACTGTCAATGTAATTTCGTATAGCTTTTTTTTTTTTTTTTTTTTTTGCTTATCAGTCTACTGACTGGTTTGATGCGGCCCGCCACGAATTCCTTTCCTGTGCTAACCTTTTCATCTCAGAGTAGCACTTGCAAACTACGTCCTCAATTAATTGCTTGACGTATTCCAATCTCTGTTTTCCTCTACAGTTTTTGCCCTCTACAGCTCCCTCTAGTACCATGGAAGTAATTCCCTCATGTCTTAGCAGGTGTGCTATCATCCTGTCCCTTCTCCTTATCAGTGTTTTTCCACATATTCCTTTCCTCTCCGATTCTGCGTAGAACCTCCTCATTCCTTACCTTATCAGTCCACCTAATTTTCAACATTCGTCTATAGCACCACATCTCAAATGCTTCGATTCTCTTCCGTTCCGGTTTTCCCACAGTCCATGTTTCACTACCATACAATGCTGTATTCCTGACGTACATCCTCAGAAATTTCTTCCTCAAATTAAGGCCGATATTTGATATTAGTAGACTTCTCTTGGCCAGAAATACCTTTTTTGCCATAGCGAGTCTGCTTTTCATGTCCTCCTTGTTCCGTCCGTCATTGGTTATTTTACTGCCTAGGTAGCAGAATTCCTTAACTTCATTGACTTCGTGACCATCAATCCTGATGTTAAGTTTCTCGCTGTTCTCATTTCTACTACTTCTCATTACCTTCGTCTTTCTCCGATTTACTCTCAAACCATACTGTGTACTCATTAGACTGTTCATTCCGTTGAGCAGATCATTTAATTCTTCTTCACTTTCACTCAGGATAGCAATGTCATCAGCGAATTGTATCATTGATATCCTTTTCTTTGTATTTTAATCCCACTCCTGAACCTTTCTTTTATTTCCATCATTGCTTCCCCGATGTACAGATTGAAGAGTAGGGGCGAAAGGCTACAGCCTAAGGATTTAAAAAGAGCACTTTCCTATAGATCGCCATCTCAACCGATTGTGTACATCGCTTGCACGGAACTGTTTCATTGAGCCCGGAGACCGATGAGGCGGTCCTGCGACGGACGCTGCGACACGGCGGCCTCGACCGCGCCCTGCGCTGCTGCTGGCAGTGAGACAGTGCCCTGAGGCCGGAGGGCGGCGCGCGGCCGCTCTGTCCACCGCCTTGATTGCTTCCCCTGATGAGACGCTTCGGGAGAGACTGATACCTCCGGACAACAACTCCACTCCCCCCGCTCTCTCGCCTGAGAAATGCGGCCGCCTGCCCGAGCAGAGGACGCGCCGCTTTATTGTGGGTCCGCCGCGACAGCACCGGCCGGACAAATTCCAGCCTCGGTCACCTGCTGTGCCCATCGTAGGCGACGCCACTGCTCTGTCTTCAGAGGAACCCGGAACTTGGTGACTCAATACTAAAGTTTCTGCGACGCTATTAAAATGAAAAAAAAAATGCTGGAAGCATATTTACTAACGCTATCTTGGTTATTGCGTGTATGCAGTTTAGTAGCAAGAATTACATGATAGGATTTGCGGATGATCTGGGGTGTACCTGACACGATCTTGGGCTAGAGAGCTGCCATCTCTAGTATTGCGTGCTGTGCACGCTGGAGGATGTATGAGTGCTGGTGACAGGCCGGGGGCCAAGACGAAATGCTGTTGACCGATACAAATGCCTTTCATCGACTTGAAGACATGACGTGGGAAGGCACAACTCTTCCCATTGCTCCCGGGAGGTGCTCATGACAGTGACTTCTGCTGTGTTGCTGAGACAGGCGGCCATGGCCGTTAATTTCAGCCCAGCCACGTGTTGTGCTGCAATGGCTTTGCGCTTGGGGAATGTCTCTCCAGCTCTTCAAGCAGAGTGGCGGTGTGTGGAGTTTGCTGTGGGCAGAAGTCAACCTGCTGCCCTCAGACAGGAGGCACAGACTATTCGTCGGCACCAAATCCCTCGAAGAGTTCTGGCAGCAGGTGTAGCTCGGTCTCGAACCCATGACTGCTGCTGGCGTATCCCAGTCGTCACGCTGTCCAGCATATCTGGCGTCATGATGGTTCCTGGCAACGAGAAGTGATCCTTGCCGTAAAGTCTACACTTGCCTCCAGCAACCACGTTTTGTTTCATTAAAACCCACAGTCTTGCCCTGTTGTGATGATATCGCGCCGTTTGTTTCATGGTTACCACTGTGCGGTGCCATTTGCTGCTGTGCTTGGTTATCTTTGTTTCGCGATCCACTGGTGCGTCTTTTACTGTGACTCACATGTCAACACAGTGGTTCAAAATGGCTCTGAGTACTATGAGACTTAACATCTGAGGTCATCAGTGCCCTAGAACTCAGAACTACTTTAACCTAACTAGCCTAAGTACATTACACACATCCATGTCCGAGGTAGGATTCGAACCTGCGACCGTAGCGGTCGCGCGGTTCCAGACTGAAGCGCGTAGAACCGCTCGGCCACACTGGCCGGCTCAACACAATAGCACAAGACTCTATGGCAGCTTCCATGCTTCTTCTCCTTTCTTTTGCCAAAGAAAATTTTTTGTTCACAGAACGGGTAGTGTAGCTACATTGCCATCAAAAGCGATTCTAGCCCAACTGGAGATGAAGACGAACTGAACTGGGATGTCAGCTAAAGGTACATCATTCCATACTCATTAATCGCATTCTAACGACGCAATCAGACGTAGAGGTTACCTGCACGTGGCATGGCTCATTCATCGCAGCTCGTGACCAGATGTTTTCAGTAGGTGAGACACAATGCCTTGGCCGGCCAGAGTGGCCGAGCGGTTCTAGGCGCTACAGTCTCGAACCGCGTGAGCGCTACCGTCGCAGGTTAGAATCCTGCATCGGGCATGGATGTGTGTGATGTCCTTTGGTTAGGTTTAAGTAGTTCTAAGTTCCAGGGGACTGATGACCTCAGAAGTTAAGTGCCATAGTGCTCAGAGCCATTTGAAGCATTTGAGACGCAATGATGAGTGAAAACATTATGATCACTGCCCACTGTAAGACTGATTGCTACCCGGTGGCGTTGACGGCACGTAATGTGATAAGGACGGTATATCGGTGGAGCAGAGGCCAATGAGGAAACCATTCCAGCAACGACTTTTTTTTGAGTCATCAGTCTTCTGACTGGTCTGACATGGCCCGCCACGAATTCCTCTCACCTGCCAACACCTTCTCCTCAGAACAGCACTTGCAAATTAAGTGCTGAATTATTTGATGGATGTATTTCAGCTACTTTCTTCCTCTACAGCTACCTCTGGTACAATGGATATTAATATGGGATGTCTCAAAAGATATCATTTCATCCAGTCCGTTCGTCAAGTCATAGTTTTCCATATATTCCTTTTGTCGCCCAATACTGTGGAGAACCTTCTCATTGGTTACCTTGTCAGGCCACCAGATTTTCAATATTTTTCTACAGCACTACGTCTCAAATATTTACTCTTTTCTGTTCCGATTTTCCTACAGTCCGTGTTTCACTACCATACAATGCTGTGCTCCAAACGGACGTACTCAAAAAATTCTTCCTTAACTGAAGGCCAGTACATTTCTCTTGGCAAGGAATGCCCTTTTTGCCAGTGTTAGTCAGCTTTTTATGTTCTCCTTGCTCCATCCGTCATGGGTTATTTTGCTAGCTAGGGAGCAGAATTCCTTAATTTAATCTACTACTTGATCACCGATCCTGATGTTAATTTGGTCGCTGTTCTCATTTCTGCTGCTTCTCATTATTTTCATTTATTTATTTCGATTTACTCTCCTTCCACGTTCCGTAGTCATTAGACTGTTCTTTCCTTTCAGCACATGCTGTTATACTGTTTCACTTTCACTGAGGATAGCGATGTCATCAGCGAATATTATCATTGATAGCCTTTGATTTTTAAGTCCACTCTTGCACCTTCCTTCTATTTCCGTTATTGCTTCGTCTATGTACAATCCGAGCAGCAGGGGCATAAGATTACATCTCTGCCTTATACCCTTTTTGATCTGCGCACATCATTATTAGTCTTCAGTTTTACTGTATATTACCCGTCTTTCCATGCGGATTACCTCTTCTTTTCTCAGAATATCTAACATCTTGTAGAATTTGACGCTGTCGAACGTTTCTTGCAAGTCGACAAATCCCATGAAAGTGTCTTGATTTTGCTTTAGTCTTCCTTCCTGAAAATGGGGTAAAGGACAGACACGACCGGCATAGACAAAGAGGATATCGGTGTAGCCCGGTGTATGGGAATGGGAAATGGCGAAGATGGCTGGCTGTTCACATACAACTGTCATGAGCATCTGTATGGTTGAAGGACAATGAAACCACGAGCATGAGTTGACTTTCACACCTCGTCACTGAATGAGAAGATCGGAGGCTTGCCTGCATTGTATTAAATGGTAGGTGGCGATCCGAAGGAGATCTTAAGACGGAGTTCACTGCTGTTGTAGGTACAATAATTTCTAAGCACCCCTTTCAGCCCACATTGCTGATCATGGGGCTCTATAGTGGATGACCTATCCATAATCCCATGTAGACACATCAACGTCATCAGTTACAGGTATGAGTCAGTGGGCTCGGGATCATCGATACTGCACCATGGATCAATGGAAACATGTCACCTGGTCGGATGTATCACGCTTCTTGTTACACCAGGTCGATGGTTGTGTTCAGATACTCTTTCATCCAAGGGAACTGTTGCTCGATCACGTACTGTGCCACAGATCCATGCCAGTGGGGGCCATGGGGGATATCCACGTGGGCTGTCATATGACTTGTGAGAGTAATTGGAGGTACCATGTCGGCTATTGACGGTACAACCTTATTGTGGTCCAAATTCGAGCAGGCTAGTTGTGTGTCAAGAACTGAATAATACTACAGCAGTTTGAGGTAGATTATAGTGAACTCACGTTGATGTCTTACAGCGGTTTGAGGGACATGATAGTGTATTCCCGTTGATGTCTTCGACAGCAAGTTCGTTCAAAATCAAAGTGATGAAATACACATAGGAAATTGTCGAACACCAGCACTGTGCTGATGTACTATCGGCCGATAATTAAAAGTAACTGAGGGACTAATGTGTAGACATATGTGTAGATACTCCTGAGAGTCTTGTTGGTTCTATGGTACAAAGAATCGCTCCATTATTGAGTTTCATTGTTGAACCAACATGCTGTTAAGCAGACGGTAGTAATTTCTGGGGACATTCGTGTATCTGGACAATATGTGGGAACAATCGAACATCTCCTCTATCTTTGTAAAGGTTACAACCAGTATTAATGTCACAGTGATCTATAAGGTAAGGCATAATTACTGGTCTTGCGCGGCCGGTGTGGCCGAGCGGTTCTGGGCGCTACAGCCTGGAACCGCGCTACCGCTACGGTCGCAGGTTAGAATCCTGCCTCGGGCATGGGCGTGTGTGATGTCCTTAGGTTAGTTAGGTTTAAGTAGTTCTAAGTTCTAGGGGACTGATGACCTTAGAAGTTAAGTCCCATAGTGCTCAGAGCCATTTAAACCATTACTGGTCTTGTTGTTGTTGTTGTTGTCTTCAGTCCTGAGACTGGTTTGATGCAGCTCTCCATGCTACTCTATCCTGTGCAAGCTTCTTCATCTCCCAGTACTTACTGCAACCTACATCCTTCCGAATCTGCTTAGTGTATTCATCTCTTGGTCTCCCTCTACGATTTTTACCCTCCACGCTGCCCTCGAATGCTAAGTTTGTGATCCCTAGATGCCTCAGAACATGTCCTACCAACCGGTCCCTCCTTCTTGTCAAGTTGTGCCACAAACTCCTCTTCTCCCCATTTCTATTCTATACCTCCTCATTAGTTATGGGATCTACCCATCTAATCTTCAGCATTCTTCTGTAGCACCACATTTCGAAAGCTTCTATTCTCTTCTTGTCCCAACTATTTACCGTCCACGTTCCACTTCCATACATGGCTAACATCCATACAAATACCTTCAGAAACGACTTCCTGGTACTTAAATCTATACTCGGTGCTAACAAATTTCTCTTCTTCAGAAACGCTTTCCTTGCCATTGCCAGTCTACATTTTATATCCTCTCTAATTCGACCATCATCAGTTATTTTGCTCCCCAAATAGCAAAACTCCTTTACTACTTTAATTGTCTCAAGCCCGCATCTCGTGGTCGTGCGGTAGCGTTCTCGCTTCCCACGCCCGGGTTCCCGGGTTCGATTCCCGGCGGGGTCAGGGATTTTCTCTGCCTCGTGATGGCTGGGTGTTGTGTGCTGTCCTTAGGTTAGTTAGGTTTAAGTAGTTCTAAGTTCTAGGGGACTTATGACCACAGCAGTTGAGTCCCATAGTGCTCAGAGCCATTTGAACCATTTAATTGTCTCATTTCCTAATCCAATTCCCTCAGCATCACCCGACTTAATTCGACTACATTCCATTATCCTGGTTTTGCTTTTGTTGATGTTCATTTTATATCCTCCCTTCAAGACACTGTCCATTCCGTTCAACTGCTCTACCAAGTCCTTAGCTGTCTCTGTCAGAATTACAATGTCATCGGTGAACCTCAATGTTTTTATTTCTTCTCCGTGGACATTAATACCTACTCCGAATTTTTCTTTTGTTTCCTTCACTGCTTGCTCAATATACAGATTGAATAACATCGGGGACAGGCTACAACACTGTCTCACTCCCTTCCCAACCGCTGCTTCCCTTTCATGTCACTCGACTATTATAACTGCCATCTGGTTTCTGTAAAAATTGTAAATAGCCTTTCGCTCCCTGTATTTCACCCCTGCCACCTTCAGAATTTGAAAGAGAGTATTCCAGTCAACATTGTCAAAAGCATTCTCTAAGTCTACAAATGCTAGAAATGTAGGTTTGCCTTTCCTTAATCTATTTTCTAAGATAAGTCGTAAGGTCAGTATTGCCTCACGTGTTCCAACATTTCTACGGAATCAAAACTGATCTTCGCCGAGGTTGGCTTCTACCAGTTTTTCCATTCGTCCGTAAAGAATACGCGTTAGTATTTTGCAGCTGTGGCTTATTAAACTGATAGTTCGGTAATTTTCACATCTGTCAACACCTGCTTTCTTTGGGATTGGAGTTATTATATTCTTCTTGAAGTGTGAGGGTATTTCGCTTGTCTCATACATCTTGCTCACCAGATGGTAGAGTTTTGTCAGGACTGGGTCTCCCAAGGCCGTCAGTAGTTCCAATGGAATGTTGTCTACACCCGGGGCCTTATTTGGACCCAGGTCTTTCAGTGATCCGTCAAACTCTTCACGCAGTATCATATCTCCCATTTCATCTTCGTCTACATCCTCTTCCATTTCCATAATATTTTCCTCGAGTACATCGCCCTTGTATAGAGCCCCTGTATGCTCCTTCCACCTTTCAGCTTTCCCTTCTTTGCTTAGAACTGGGTTTCCATATGAACTCTTGATATTCATACAAGTGGCTGTCTTTTCTCCAAAGGTCTCTTCAGTTTTCCTGTAGGCAGTTTCTACCTTCCCCCTAGTGATATAAGCCTCTACATCCTTACATTTGTCCTCTAGCCATCCCTGCTTAGCCATTTTGTACTTCCTGTTGATCTCATTTTTGAGACGTTTGTATTCTCTTTTGCCTGTTCATTTACTGCGTTTTTATATTTTCTTCTTTCATCAATTAAATTCAATATTTCATCTGTTACCCAAGGATTTCTACTATCCCTCGTCTTTTTACCTATTTGATCCTCTGTTGCCTTCACTACTTCATCCCTCAGGGCTACCCATTCTTCTTCTACTCTATTTCTTTCCCCCATTCCTGTCAATTGTTTCCCTATGCTCTTCCTGAAATTCTGTACAACCTCTGGTTTAGTCAGTTTATCCAAGTCCCTTCTCCTTAAATTCCCACCTTTTTGCAGTTTCTTCAGTTTTAATCTACAGTTCATAACCACTAGATTGTGGTCAGAGTCCACATCTGCCCCTGGAAATGTCTTACAATTTAAAACCTGGTTCCTAAATCTCTGTCTTTTATATAATCTGATACCTTCTAGTATTTCCAAGACTCTTCCACGTATACAACCTTCTTTTAAGATTCTTGAAGCAAGTGTTAGCTATAATTAAGTTATGCTCTGTGCTAAATTCTACCAGGCGGCTTCCTCTATCATTTCTCTCCCCCAATCCATATTCACCTACTATGTTTCCTTCTCTCACTTTTCTTTCTCTCGAATTCCAGTCACCCATGACAATAAAAGTTTCGTCTCCCTTGACTACCTGATAATTTGTTTTATCTCATCATATATTTCACCAATTTCTTCATCATCTGCAGAGCTAGTTGGCATGTAAACTTGTACTACTGTAGTAGGCATGGGCTTCGTGTCTATCTTGGCCACAATAATGCGTTCACTACGCTGTTGCTAGTAGCTTACCCGCACTCCAATTTTTTATTCATTATTAAACCCACTCCTGCATTACCCGTATTTGATTATGTATTTATAACCCTGTATTCACCTGACCAAAAGTCTTGTTCCTCCTGCCAACGAACTTCACTAATTCCCACTAACTTAAACCTATCCATTTCCCTTTTTAAATGTTCTAACCTATCTGCCCGATTAAGGGATCTGACTTTCCACGCTCCGATTCGTAGAACGCCAGTTTTCTTTGTCTTGATAACGACGTCCTTCTGAGTAATCCCCGACCGGAGATCCGAATGGGGGACTACTTTACCTCCGGAATATTTAACCCAAGAGGACGCCATCATCATTTGACCATACAGTAAATCTGCATGCCCTCGGCAAAAATTACGGCTGTAGTTTCCCCTTGATTTCAGCCGTTCGCAGTACCAGCACAGCAAGGCCGTTTTGGTTAGTGTTGCAAGGCTAGATCAGTCAATCATCCAGACTGTTGCCCCTGCAACTACTGAAAAGGCTGCTGCCCCTCTTCAGGAACCACACGTTTGTCTGGCCTCTCAACAGATACCACTCCGTTGTAATTGCACTTACGGTACGTACGGCCATCTGTATCTCTGAGGCATGCAAGCCTCCCCACCAACGGCAACGTCCATGGTTCACGGGGGTAGGCACTGGTCTTAAGAATCAGAAATGTATCTTCTGCCTCCTATATTACAGGATACATGTGTCAAAGGTGGGTACACCGTGAGATGCCTTACCATTATATTAGGCAGTGGGTACTTATGTAGTCAGACAAAGTTTGTTCTGCTTGGAGCCTGCATTCACAAATACTGTAAACTGAAGTGGGAATTGTCTTAATGGACGAAGTTATAGTGCATCTGTGTTGTCAGTAGTAGTTTGGCTGAGGGTACTAGCAATGTATTGTATACATTTTTGATGTTATGTGTGCAGATCAGACTCCCAGCTATGACGTCAAAGATTCAAACCCCGTTATTCATGATGTAATCCTTCCATATTAGTGACTTCAAATCATGACGTCACAAACCATGAGTAGTTAATTGGTGTAGGTTCTAGCTCAGTTTTCGTAAGTTAGCTCACCCGCTCATTTCACTCACTCATTCACAAACTCACAAAAACTTACCCGGAACCTACACTGGGTAGCTACTATAGTCTAATTGTTTAGGTCTAACTTACTTAACCTCATCAAAAAATGTACATTTTATACTAAATTACTTCGAAAATTCATAGAAATGAATATTTTTGCGTATTGCGTTCACTTATTATATAAAACAAATATTTTCTCACCTTTTTTAACTTTTTATAAAAGGTGCATGTAACAAAAAAATTTAATTCATTCTCAGAAATAACAAATCATATTAAAATTTTACTGTGTAGTTTGCTATAAAAAGTGAACATAATGAAAAATTTTAATGAAACAAATTGGTTACACATTTAGCATTCAAAGCATTTTCCATCGGTGGCCACTACTTCCTCCCATAATTCAGGCAGTGTACGAATCCCGTGTCGAAAAAATTGTTCATTTTTGAAGCGATCCACGAATCGATCCAATTTGTTGCTTCTTCATGAGATCGGAAATGTTGGTCATCCAGGCCATACGCCATTGATCTAAACAGGTGATAGAGGGAGCAATGTTGGGAGAATACGGCGGGTGGGTTAGGACTTCCCATTTTAACGTTTCCAATTGCGTTTTGACCTTCTTTGCAACGTGGGGTCGAGCATTGTCATACTGCAAAATCACTTTATCGTGCCTCTCGCTGTATTTCGGCCGTTTGTGTTTTAATGCTCTGCTCAAACGCATTAATTGCGTTCGATAACGAGCACCTGTGATTGTTTCACTTGGTTTTAACACCGCATAGTACATGACGCCGAGCTGGTCCCACCAAACGCAGAGCATGATCTTGGAGCCGTGGATATTCGGTCTGGCCGTCGACGTGGAAGCATGGTCGGGATATCCCCATGATTTTTTTGTGTTTAGGGTTATCATTATCGACCCATTTTTCGTCCCCGGTCACAATGCGATGCAGAAATCCCTTCCGTTTTTGTCTCTGAAGCACTGTTAACAAACACGCAAACGCCATTCAACGTCTCTTGGTTTCAGCTCACACGGGTCCCAAGTTCCTTCTTTCTGAATCATGTCCATAGCCTTGAGGTGTTTTGAAATGGTTTTCTGTATCACTACCACTAATCTTCCCAATTCTTCTTGAGTGTGACGCGAGTCTTCACTCAGCAATGTCCCCAATTCTACATCTTCAAAAACATTCTCTCTTCCACCACTATGTCGGTCTACAACGTAAAAATCACTGTTCTTGAAGCGTTGAAACCACTCACGATACGTTCTATCACAAATAGCGTCCTTACCATACGTACTTGAGAGCTTTCGATGAGACCCAGCCGCTGTTTTCTTCATACACTCATGGAAATGGAAAAAAAGAACACATTGACACCGGTGTGTCAGACCCACCATACTTGCTCCGGACACTGCGAGAGGGCTGTACAAGCAATGATCACACGCACGGCACAGCGGACACACCAGGAACCGCGGTGTTGGCCGTCGAATGGCGCTAGCTGCGCAGCATTTGTGCACCGCCGCCATCAGTGTCAGCCAGTTTGCCGTGGCATACGGAGCTCCATCGCAGTCTTTAACACTGGTAGCATGCCGCGACAGCGTGGACGTGAACCGTATGTGCAGTTGACGGACTTTGAGTGAGGGCGTATAGTGGGCATGCGGGAGGCCGGGTGGACGTACCGCCGAATTGCTCAACACGTGGGGCGTGAGGTCTCCACAGTACATCGATGTTGTCGCCAGTGGTCGGCGGAAGGTGCACGTGCCCGTCGACCTGGGACCGGACCGCAGCGACGCACGGATGCACGCCAAGACCGTAGGATCCTACGCAGTGCCGTAGGGGACCGCACCGCCACTACCCAGCATATTAGGGACACTGTTGCTCCTGGGGTATCGGCGAGGACCATTCGCAACCGTCTCCATGAAGCTGGGCTACGGTCCCGCACACCGTTAGGCCGTCTTCCGCTCACGCCCCAACATGGTGCAGCCCGCCTCCAGTGGTGTCGCGACAGGCGTGAATGGAGGGACGAATGGAGGCGTGTCGTCTTCAGCGATGAGAGTCGCTTCTGCCTTGGTGCCAATGATGGTCGTATGCGTGTTTGGCGCCGTGCAGGTGAGCGCCACAATCAGGACTGCATACGACCGAGGCACACAGGGCCAACACCCGGCATCATGATGTGGGGAGCGATCTCCTACACTGGCCGTTCACCACTGGTGATCGTCGAGGGGACACTGAATAGTGCACGGTACATCCAAACCGTCATCGAACCCATCGTTCTACCATTCCTAGACCGGCAAGGGAACTTGCTGTTCCAACAGGACAATGCACGTGCGCATGTATCCCGTGCCACCCAACGTGCCCTAGAAGGAGTAAGTCAACTACCCTGGCCAGCAAGATCTCCGGATCTATCCCCCATTGAGCATGTTTGGGACTGGATGAAGCGTCGTCTCACGCGGTCTGCACGTCCAGCACGAACGCTGGTCCAACTGAGGCGCCAGGTGGAAATGGCATGGCAAGCCGTTCCACAGGACTACATCCAGCATCTCTACGATCGTCTCCATGGGAGAATACCAGCCTGCATTGCTGCGAAAGGTGGATATACACTGTACTAGTGCCGAAATTGTGCATGCTCTGTTGCCTGTGTCTATGTGCCTATGGTTCTGTCAGTGTGATCATGTGATGTATCTGACCCCAGGAATGTGTCAATAAAGTTTCCCCTTCCTGGGACAATGAATTCACGGTGTTCTTATTTCAATTTCCAGGAGTGTATTTAATCAAAACAGTAACACCTCCCGCAAATGACGAGAATTAGACTCGTAAACTGACATTTTTAATCAAGAACAACTTTATGATGCAGACACAAATCGACTTATGATCGACTAATGTTTGAATGAGGTTACGGCGACCGAGGTCCAAACTAACTGCCTGACGTCTGCGATCTGTTTCTTTCTACCGTCACTTACCGTGTCGTCACCTATCAGCAAACGGCGGAAGCAAAGTTGTACACCCTGTACATTGTTACATACACTAAAGCATCTGTTGGAATTTTTTCATTAAATGTTACATAAAGTTGTATAGACGTTTTCAGTGAAGTTACAATATTCCTTCTACAAGTCATATTAATGACATAGAGTGGATAATTTAAAATGAAGTTTTACGTACTAATATCTACATCTCGTTTCAATAATGCAACTCGTTTAAAATCGATAAATGCATTGTACGCCTTGAGAAAATTATTTGGAGGATTAATATTCCACATCTCCTAAGGGAAAATTTCGTTTCTTCCAATTTCCAAGTATATATTCTGTAGATTAACGTGATAGAACAAAGAAGAGTCAAGTAGCTGATTATTTTTACAATGTGTCTGAAATGTAACAAATACAGACTATGTCATATGAAAGTCTACAGAGTTATAGTAATTTGTGATATCAACTTCAAAATTTTTCTTAACACTTAATCCTGCAACTTGTACAGTTTGAATTTCATAAAAGAAATCAGGATTTTTATTTCGGAGTATTTTCTCATTGTCCTAACTCGCTATTTGGTGTATATTTAACAACTGGTACACGAATTTTCATCTGCTCTGCTGCAATTTTTCTTTCCTTAAGAAGTGTATCTTTGAAGTCAAATCCAGCGTTATTATAATAAGGCCATCAAAGAATTGCATCTCCATAACTAGAAGACCTTGTAAAAATTAATTAAATCACCTTCCCAAAAAATTTCTTTATAATCTTTAAATGTCCACCAAGCACTGCCAATCACTTCATCTATCTTACTCTTTATTTTTCCATTATTAAGTTTATGACATGCCATACTTATTTTATCAGTAACGGACGAAGTCAATATAACATAGCAGTTCATGAAGTAAAACGATGTTCGATTTAAGATAAAATATTATTTCCTTTCTTTATGGTCACAAAGTCAAACAGTTTCGCCACACAGTCATCGTTTAATTATTTATTGGATTTTCCATGATATGTTGGATAATCTGATTTTAATCCATCAGGATTAGCTGTAACAATTCTAAATTTCATCTATGAATGTGCGTGATTTAGATGAAGTCATACATCACCAATATTTGGTTCAATCTCTGTATCCTCGCTGGGTGCATTTAAATTATTTTTACTTCTCTAATTCACAAGGAATGTGTAGAACTGATAACCTCGATTTTATTCAAGATTTATTAAGGATAAACTTACTAAGACATTTCTAAAACAACTGTTACCCAAGCACTATTAAAGTCAAATTGTCATTTTCATTATTTATAGTTATTTCTAACTCTTGAATTTTCTCGTGAAATGGAAAACATACAGGATAGTGAGGATCATAAGACATCAGGGAATAACTTCCATTGTACTAGAGGGAGCTGTAGAAGCTGAAAACTGTAGACGAAGACAGAGACTGAAATACATCCACCAAATGCTTAACGACGTAGGTTGCAAGTATTGCTCCAACATGAAGTGGTTTGACAGGGGAGGAATTAGTGACAGTGACAGGTAATATCAAACCAGTCAGAAGACTAATGGCTCAAAAAAATGTGTTTGTTTTCATTGAAAACAGAAGTATCTTCATTGAGACTGCATCTGCAGCTGCGATGAAAATACACTAGTGGACAAAAGTATAGCAACAAACTGCTATTTCCCCGTCAAGTGTCTGATTCACGATGTTATCATACAAACGGTCAACAGATGTCGTTGCGATCGTGTTCTGCACCGAAGATGGCATTCCAATCAACGGTCCACCACGGCCGGCCGGTGTGGCCGTGCGGTCTAGGCGCTTCAGTCTGGAACCGCCCGACCGCTACGGTCGCAGGTTCGAATCCTGCCTCGGGCATGGATGTGTGTGATGTCCTTAGGTTAGTTAGGTTTAAGTAGTTCTAAGTTCTAGGGGACTGATGACAACAGATGTGAAGTCCCACAGTGCTCAGAGCCATTTGAACCATTTTTTTGGTCCACCACGCCATCAATGACGTTAGGGCACCTATCAAGCGGGATAGTGTTTACAGGGTAGTCCCACATCCACAGTCGCTATGTACACGGGCACAGACGATGCAGAATGGCACAGAGAAGACGCCTACAGATTGTCGTCTGTGGAGGGCCATAGGAAGAATGGAAGCACGAGAGTCGCAAACCGATGTGGTGGGACGGCTTAACGTGGATCGTTCTGTATTTTCTCGGATAAGGTGACAGTTTATAGAGACCGAAACTGTATCCCCGCGACCAAGTTGGGGCCGACCACGTGTGATATGAGAAAGAGGGGACAATTATTTGGATGTAAGGGCACAACGGTACCGCCTTAGTACTGCAATACAACTGGCATCTGATTTAGCAGCATCCCCTGCGCATGGCGTGTCCTGCTCGCTCTCCCGATTTGAATCCCATAGAGGATGTCTGGGGTACACTAAGGAGACAGGTTACATCACGCCAGGATCCACCAACCAGTCCCAAAGGCTTGTGAGCACCTCTGCAGGAAGAATGGTCGTTATTGCCTCAAAATGAGACTGATGACATCAGTCACAGCAGCTCCCCTGTTTGTCAAGCCCATACTGGTGCCAGAGGTGATCACACCCCATACTGAGCACATTAAACAGTTGTCAGAATGGGTGTACAAACCAGTTAAGTTGAAAAAAAAAACCGAGGAACACTTCTATCTACTCTAATGCATGTCGCAGTTCATTACATTCTCTATTCTTTGTATTGTTTCTACACTCATGCTCATAAATTAAGGATAATGCTGATACATGGTGAAACAACGCTCTGGTGGGCGGTCTGCGGGTTTAAATCACCTCGGGGTATGACCATGCGATGCATCTGAACTGCGGTCGTCGCACGGTGGCGCTGGCAGTAGTCTTCATACGCAGAGGTGTGTTGGTGTATGTCAGAGAACGGTGCAGCGAGTAAGTGTGCAGACTTTTTGAGACGGTCTAATTCTTACTGTGTGTTGAAAATAGCTCAAAGAACCCATATTGATGACGTTATGAGGGGTAGAATACAAGGGCGACTGGAGGCTGGTCAATCACAGCTGGTCGTAGCACGGGCTCTCCGTGTACCACAAAGTGTGATCTCAAGATTATGGCAACGATTCCAGCTGACAGGAAACTTGTTCAGGCGCTACCGTACGGGCTGTCCTCAGTGTACAACAACACAAGAAGACCGATATCTCACTATCAGTGCCCACAGACGACCACGGAATACTGCAGGTAGCCTTGCTCGGGACCTTACTGCAGCCACTGGAACAGTTGTCTCCAGACACACAGTCTACAGACGACTGAACAGACATGGTTAATTCGCCTGGAGACGTGCAAGGTGCATTCCACTTACTCCTGGTTCCAGGAGAGCCCAAAAAGCCTGGTGTCAAGAACACAGTACATGGTCATTGGAACAGTGGTCACAGGTTATGTTCGCGGACGAGTCCAGGTATAGACTGAACAATGAGTCTTACCGGGTTTTCAGATGGCGTGAACCAGGAACCAGATACCAATCCCTTAATGTCATTGAAAGGGACTTGTGTGGAAGTCGTGGTTTGATGGTGTGGGGTGGTATTATGATTGGTGCACGTACACCCCTGCATGTCTTTGATAGGGAACTGTAACATGTCTGGTGTAACGGGACGTCATTTTGCACCAGTATGCCCGCCTTTTCAGGCGCCCAATGGATGACAACGCACGGCCCCACCGAGCTGCCTTCGTGGAGGAGTAACTTGAAACAGAAGATATCAGGCGAGTGGAGTGGTCTGCCTGTTCTCCAGACGTAAACCGCATTGAGTACGTCTGGAATGCTCTCGGTCGACGTATCGCTGCACGTCTTCAAACCCCTAGGACACTTCAGGAGCTCCGACAGGAACTGGTCCAAGAATGGGAAGCTATTCCTTAGCAGCTGCTCGACCACCTGATCCAGAGTATGCCAACCCGTTATGCGGTCTTTGTACGTGTGCATGGTGATCATATCCCATATTGATTTCGGGGTACATGAGCCGGAAACAGTGGCGTTTTGTGGCACATGTGTTTCGGGACGGTTTTCTCAACTTAGCACCAATACCGTGGACTTACAGATCTGTGTCGTGTGTGTTCCCTATGTGTCCATGTTATTAGCGCGTTTTGTGTAGTGACACGTTGTGTGGTACCACATTCTGCAATTATCCTTAATTTATGAGCATGAGTGTATTTCACTATAACCTGTTGACACTATTACGTGGCAAAATATACGCAACCCTGCAAAATTTCCGTTTGTTATTTTTACTTTGGACGCCAGTGCAATTTAATGCCACATTTGTATGTGTTGAGTGCAATGGTATGTGAGGTATAATTATGTAAACTGAAGTGTTCGGCCGTGCACGCTGGTTAAGAGTACTAGTAATATCTAATTTATTGCAAATATTTCACCTATACTCACAAGCACAATGAGGCTATACACTATTCAAATAAACACAAATGCGGAAATCTGAAATGTATTATACGCCATAGATGATTTTTGTTTTTTTTGTGAAAAGTTCTATCAACGTAAAGCATGTCAAGTCTGACTTGCTACACAGTTATTTAACTGATTGGTAATACTGAGAATGTAATTATTTACTTCCGTTTGATAGCACACTTCAAAATGTTCTTCGACCAGTACCGAACAATCGCCCACTGAAAACAAGGAGGAAAAACAACAGCAGGCGGTATTTGATTATGTAAAGAAAGGGAAATAATAGCAGGACAAGGGCTGGGAGAAAGAAACAGAGGTGGAAGAAGCCTGAAAAATCTGGCAAAAGTCGTCATTTTCTCATTGCTGATATTTGGTTTAAGACACGTAAGAAGTTTGTATACATGAAGGAGACCTAAAGGTACAAGATGATTTCACATTGATTATTTAATAGTAAACCACAGATTCTGAAGCCAGCTTTAAAACTGAGATACAGTTCCAGTGGCAGGTGTCAATTTTTCCATAATTTGTTGGTATTCAACTGTAGATTAAAGTTGAAGAGTTTGCAAAAATGTAGTAAATTAAGGAGATGGAACCTGTAAAACCAGAAATAAAGTGAGATATCTGAGCGTTTCAGAAGGAAAATTAGGCAACTATAGAAGGAATCAGGAGAAAGGAATGCCATAGAAAACGAATGGAAACCTTTGACAGATGCAATATGGAAAGCCTCCGAGGATCCAATAAGTGAAAACGATCTTCAAGGAGACATCCTTGGAGAGCACAGATGTTGAAGTTTGTTGACAAAAGAAGAAAATGGAAATCTACCACATGATACTGGTGAGAGGGAACAGGGACGAATAAAAATAAGATTGAAAGAAATTGCAAAATGGCAAAACAGGAATGGACAGAAGACAAATGCAAGGCTACAGAAGCATGCATAATTACAGGAAAGAGAAATGCCACGTCTACGCAAATTAAGAGATCCCTATGGAAAAGAAAAACAGCTGTGTAAACGTCAAGGGATGAGACGGAAAGTGAGTATTAAATGAACAATGGAAACCAGGAAAGTGAAAGGATTAGACAGAAAGCCAACACAGGGAAAATGAACGTGACGGCAATATTATAGACAGGGAAGACAGAGATGGGATGGGATGTATGATGGAGCGAGAAGGATTTGACATAGCAGTGAAAGACCAATGTCGAAACAAGGCCCTTCAAGATGACAACATTCATACTTTCTGAGATCGATGAGAGAGCCATCCATGACAAAACAATTTATCAGGTGTGCAAGAGATAAGAGGCAGGCGAAATAGCCCCAGATTTCCAGAAGAACGTAACAAATGAAAAATCCAACGGAGGCAGGTTCTGACAGGTGAATATTACCGAACATCTCTATCATAAGTCATGGTTTGCAAAGTACTAACACGGGTTATTTATCAAAGAATGAGAAAACTGGTGACAGGTGATCTTGCGAAGGACCAGATCGGGAATACGCTAGTGAGCACTGACACATAGACTTATTATAGAAGGTACGTTAAAGAAGTCAATCTAAGAAACTTCCTGGCAGATTAAAACTGTGTGCCCGACCGAGACACGAAGTCGGGACCTTTGCCTTTCGCGGGCAAGTGCTCTACCATCTGAGCAACCGAAGCACGACTCACGTCCGGTACTCACAGCTTTACTTCTGCCAGTATCTCGTCTCCTACCTTCCAAACTTTACAGGAGCTCTCCTGCGAAACTTGCAGAACTAGCACTCCTGAAAGAAAGGATATTGCGGAGACATGGATTAGCCACAGCCTGGGGGATGTTTCCAGAATGAAATTTTCACTCTGCAGCGGAGTGTGCGCTGATATGAAACTTCCTGGCAGATTAAAAATGTTTGCCCGACCGAGACTCGAATTCGGGACCTTTGCCTATCGCGGGCAAGTGCTCTACCATCTGAGCTACCGAAGCACAACTCACGTCCGGTACTCACAGCTTTACTTCTGCCAGTATCTCGTCTCCTACCTTCCAAACTTTACAGGAGCTCTCCTGCGAAACTTGCAGAACTAGCACTCCTGAAAGAAAGGATATTGCGGAGACATGGCTTAGCCACAGCCTGGGGGATGTTTCCAGAATGAAATTTTCACTCTGCAGCGGAGTGTGCGCTGATATGAAACTTCCTGGCAGATTAAAACTCTGTACCCGACCGAGACTCGAACTCGGGACCTTTGCCTTTCGCGGGCACGTGCTCTACCATCTGAGCTACCGAAGCACGACTCACGTCCGGTACTCACAGCTTTACTTCTGCCAGTATCTCGTCTCCTACCTTCCAAACTTTACAGGAGCTCTCCTGCGAAACTTGCAGAACTAGCACTCCTGAAAGAAAGGATATTGCGGAGACATGGCTTAGCCACAGCCTGGGGGATGTTTCCAGATGGTAGAGCACTTGCCCGCGAAAGGCAAAGGTCCCGAGTTCGAGTCTCGGTCGGGCACACAGTTTTAATCTGCCAGGAAGTTTCATATCAGCGCACATTCCGCTGCATAGTGAAAATTTCATTCTTGAAACATCCCCCAGGCTGTGGCTAAGCCATGTCTCTGCAATATCCTTTCTTTCTTTCAGCAGTGCTAGTTCTGCAAGTTTCGCAGGAGAGCTCCTGTAAAGTTTGCAAGGTAGGAGACGAGATACTGGCAGAAGTAAAGCTGCGAGTACCGGACGTGAGTCGTGCTTCGGTAGCTCAGATGGTAGAGCACATGCCCGCGAAAGGCAAAGGTCCCGAGTTCGAGTCTCGGTCGGGCACACAGTTTTAATCTGCCAGGAAGTTTCATATCAGCGCACAGTCCGCTGCAGACTGAAAATTTCATTCATGAAACACCCCCCAGGCTGTGGCTAAGCCATGTCTCCGCAATATCCTTTCTTTCAGGAGTGCTAGTTCTGCAAATTTTGCAGGAGAGCTCCTGTAAAGTTTGGAAGGTAGGAGACGAGATACTGGCAGAAGTAAAGCTGTGAGTACCGGACGTGAGTCGTGCTTCGGTAGCTCAGATGGCGCCGGCACGGTAGCTCAGCGTGTTCGGTCAGAGAGCTGGTTCGCCTGTGTAATAAAAACACTGAGTGAAAGATTCAACAACGAACTTAAACGAATGTCATGTGACGTCCGCAACGACCATACACAACGAACAAAATGCAAAAAAAATAAAAAAAAATAAAAAAAAGGGTAGAGCACTTGCCCGCGAAAGGCAAAGGTCCCGAGTTCGAGTCTCGGTCGGGCACACAGTTTTAATCTGCCAGGAAGCTTCATATCAGCGCACACTCCGCTGAAGAGTGAAAATTTCATTCTGGAATCATCCCCCAGGCTGTGGCTAAGCCATGTCTCCGCAATATCCTTTCTTTCAGGAGTGCTAGTTCTGCAAGTTTCGCAGGAGAGCTCCTGTAAAGTTTGGAAGGTAGGAGACGAGATACTGGCAAAAGTAAAGCTGTGAGTACCAGACGTGAGTCGAGCTTCGGTAGCTCAGATGGTAGAGCACTTGCCCGCGAAAGGCAAAGGTCCCGAGTTCGAGTCTCGGTCGGGCACACAGTTTTAATATGCCAGGAAGTTTCATATCAGCGCACACTCCGCTGCATAGTGAAAATTTCATTCTGGAAACATCCCCCAGGCTGTGGCTAAGCCATGTCTCCACAATATCCTTTCTTTCTTTCAGTAGTGCTAGTTCTGCAAGTTTCGCAGGAGAGCTCCTGTAAAGTTTGGAAGGTAGGAGACGAGATACTGGCAGAAGTAAAGCTGTGAGTACCGGACGTGAGTCGTGCTTCGGTAGCTCAGATGGTAGAGCACTTGCCCGCGAAAGGCAAAGGTCCCGAGTTCGAGTCTCGGTCGGGCACACAGTTTTAATCTGCCAGGAAGCTTCATATCAGCGCACACTCCGCTGCAGAGTGAAAATTTCATTCTGGAATCATCCCCCAGGCTGTGGCTAAGCCATGTCTCCGCAATATCCTTTCTTTCAGGAGTGCTAGTTCTGCAAGTTTCGCAGGAGAGCTCCTGTAAAGTTTGGAAGGTAGGAGACGAGATACTGGCAAAAGTAAAGCTGTGAGTACCAGACGTGAGTCGAGCTTCGGTAGCTCAGATGGTAGAGCACTTGCCCGCGAAAGGCAAAAGTCCCGAGTTCGAGTCTCGATCGGGCACACAGTTTTAATCTGCCAGGAAGTTTCATATCAGCGCACACTCCGCTGCAGAGTGAAAATTTCATTCTGGAAACATCCCCCAGGCTGTGGCTAAGCCATGTCTCCGCAATATCCTTTCTTTCAGGAGTGCTAGTTCTGCAAGTTTCGCAGGAGAGCTCCTGTAAAGTTTGGAATGTAGGAGACGAGATACTGGCAGAAGTAAAGCTGTGAGTACCGGACGTGAGTCGTGCTTCGGTAGCTCAGATGGTAGAGCACTTGCCCGCGAAAGGCAAAAGTCCCGAGTTCGAGTCTCGGTCGGGCACACAGTTTTAATCTGCCAGGAAGTTTCATATCAGCGCACACTCCGCTGCAGAGTGAAAATTTCATTCTGGAATCATCCCCCAGGCTGTGGCTAAGCCTTGTCTCCGCAATATCCTTTCTTTCAGGAGTGCTAGTTCTGCAAGTTTCGCAGGAGAGCTCCTGTAAAGTTTGGAAGGTAGGAGACGAGATACTGGCAGAAGTAAAGCTGTGAGTACCGGACGTGAGTCGTGCTTCGGTAGCTCAGATGGTAGAGCACTTTCCCGCGAAAGGCAAAGGTCCCGAGTTCGAGTCTCGGTCGGGCACACAGTTTTAATCTGCCAGGAAGTTTCATATCAGCGCACACTCCGCTGCTTAGTGAAAATTTCAGTCAAGTCAATCTACGTTTCTCGATTAGTAGAGTCAGAGGAAACTTCTGAAAATGTTGACTGGAGTACACACTTTGAAGGTAGCAGGAAAATGATACATGGAGTGAAAGATTATTTACAACTTGTTCTGACTTCAGACGGTAGTTAAAAGTGTTGAGGATACGAAAGGGAAACAGTGGTTGAGAAGTGAGTGAGACAGGTTTGTAGTATCCCATGTTATTTAGTCTGTGCAATGAGCAAGCTTTAGAGGAAACCAAAGAAACATTTGTAAAGGAAATTTAAGTTCGGGGAGAAGAACCAAAAATTTCGAGGTTAGCGGATAACATCGTAATTCTGTGAGAGCCTGCAAAGAGCAGTCCACCAGAATGGGTAACATGGTGAAACGATAATATAAAATGAACATTAATAATATTGATATAAAGGTTAAGGCATGTTGTTGAATTAAATCAGGCGACGCTGTACGAGCTAGATTAGGAAATTAGAAACTAAAAGAAGTTGACGAGTTATCTATTTGGACGACAAAATAATTGCCTATGGCTGAAGTAAGGAGAATGTAAAGTGCTGACTTAAATATCTACAACATTTCGCGGCCCTGTCAGCAACTGTATAAATATTAATTTTGATAATCAACAGCCTCAGTTGCACCGTTTACCTAGAATTTACCTAGGTTTCAGTCGGGATAACCGAACCTTCTTCAGAATAACAGTAACTACCGTTTGTCCATAGTGGACATCGTCAAGCTAAAACTACAAATCCATAAATTATCGTGAGACTGTAAACACGTCTCTGAAACTGCCTCGGCCCCAATTCGCGACCGCGATGCGGCAGCCACGAGTGCTGTACTGGAACTGACCGTAGCGTCATGCGGCCCGCCTAGGCGGACACAATACCTTACGACGTCCACTATGGACAAACGGTAGTTACTGTTATTCTGAAGAAGGTTGGGTTATCCCGACTGAAACCTAGGTAAATTCTAGGTAAACGGTGCAACTGAGCCTGTTGATTATTAAAATAAAAATAAAAATGCAGACTGGTTAAAGCAAGAACAACGTTTCTGAAATAGAGAAACTTCTTAACATCTAGTATAAAACTGAGCGTTAAGAATTATTTCTGAAAGTTATTGCCTGAAGTGAGCGTTAGGAATTTTTTCTGAGGGTTTTTGCCTAAAGTGTGGCGTTGTACGGAAGAGAAACGTGGATGACAAGCAGTTCACACAAGGAGAAATTTTCTGAAATGAGGTGCTATAGAACAGTGCTGCAGATGATGTGGGCAGTCGGTTAACTAATGGCAAGATAAGGAATCGGATTGTGGAGAACCTGCCGCATCAAGGAATAATTCATTTTTTAATGGAGGGAAGAAGCATAAGAATTATAGAGGGAGACCAAGGGATGAATGTGGAAAGTTTCAAGAGGAAGTAGGTTACAGTAGTTTGAGATTGAGACACTTGCACTAGTGTGGAGAGCTTCTTCGAACTAGTCTTCGGACTGAAGGTCACATCAATAACCATAAATCAGACATGGGTATTTACAGTTCCACTTATTTTTCCTTAGTTATTATTATGGAAACATTGTCACATTCCTTTGCTTGTTTAGAGTTATCAGTACTAACAGATAAGCAACACTGCTTGATAGAACTACAGAAATCAATGTGGGACGTACGAGGAAACTATCCGTTAGGGCAGTGCGGCGAATTTTGACGTTAATAGGCTGTGGTGGCAGACGACCGCCGCGAGTGCCTTTGCCTACGGCGCCTATCTGTGCTCGTGACCAGATGACTGGAAAACCGGAGCCTGGTGAGATGTGTTCAAATGGTTCAAATGGCTCTAAGCACTATGGAACTTAACATCTGAGGTCGTCAGTCCCCTAGACTTAGAACTACTTAAACCTAACTAACCTAAGGACATCACACACACCCATGCCCGAGGCAGGATTCGTACCTGCGACCGTAGCAGCAGCGTGGTTCCGGACTGAAGCGCCTGGAACCGCTCTGTCAGAGCGTTCGGTGATATGAGTCCCGTTTGAGTTAGTACGAGCTGATGGTAGGGGATGAGTATGGCACAGAACTCCCGAAATGATTCACCCAAACTGTCAAGAAGGCAGTGTGGAGGCTGATGTTGGCTACGTAATGTGTGGACTGTGTTTCCGTGGAATGGACTGGTTCTTGTGGCAGGATATGGTTATGTTCGGGTACTTGGAGACCAAATAAAGATGAGATTATTATGGATGACAATGGGAGATGTCAGAGGACCACAACTGTTCGCGATTGATTTGAAGAACATTCTGGACAATTCAGACAAATAGTTTGAATACTCAGATGGCCTAGCATGAATCCTATCAAACATTTTATGGGATATAATCGACAGGTCTGTCCGTACACAAAATCCAGAGCCTTCCACAATTCCGATTATTGGTGGCTACTGAGAACGCATGGCCCCGTGTTTCTGCTGGGGAATTCCAACGAGTTTTTGAGTCCATGTCACGAGTTAATGTACTACCCCGGGCAAAATGAGGTCCAACACTATCTTAGGAGGTATGCCGTGACTTTTATCACTTCAGCGTGATTCTACTTTTATGGTACGTAAGCTCCGTGTTCGACAGTGCAACGTTTTGCTACTTCCTAGTATAGAAATCAAAAAAATACGTACATTTTTTAAAAACATATATCATATATGCTCTGATTACTTCGAAGCCAAAATTATATCCCAGAAATAATTTGTAATTACACTATTGGTCATTAAAATTGTTACACCAAGAAGAAATGCAGATGATAAACGGGTATTCTTTGGACAAACATATTATACTAGAACTGACATGTGACTGCATTTTCACGCAATTTGGGTGCATAGATCCTGAGAAATCAGTACCCAGAACAACCACATCTGGGCGTAATAACGGCCTTGATATACCTATGCATTGAGTCAAACAAAGCTTGGATGGCCCATGCAGCTTCGACACGATACCACAGTTCATCAAGAGAAGTGATTGGCGTATTGTGACGAGCCATTTGCTTGGCCACCATTGACCAGACGTTTTCAGTTGGTGAGAGAGCTGGAGAATGTGCTGGCCAGGGCAGCAGTCGTACATTTTCTCTATCCAGAAAGGCCCATATAGGACTTGCAACATGCGGTCGTTCATTGTCCTGCTGAAATGTAGGGTTTCGCAGGGAGCGAATGAAGGGTAGAGCCACGTGTGTAACACATCTGAAATGAAACTTCCACTGTTCAGTGCGAACAAGACGTGACCGAGGCTTGTAACCAATGGCACCCCATACCATCACGCCGGGTGATACGCCAGTATGGCGATGACAAATATACACTTCCCTTGTGCGTTCACCGCGATGTCGACAAACGCGGATGCGACCATCATGATGCTGTAAACATAACCTGGATTATTCCGAAAAAATGACGTTTTGCGATTCGTGCACCCAGGTTCATCTTTGAGTACACTATCGCAGGCGCTCCTGTCTGTGATGCAGAATCATGGGAAACCTCATCCATGGTCTCCGAGCAGACAGTCCTTGCTGTTGCAAACGTCGTCGAAATGTTCGTGCACATGATTGTTGTCATGCAAAGGCCCCATCTGTTGATTCAGGGATCGAGACGTGGCTGTACGATCCGTTACAGCTATGCGGATAAGATGCTTGTCATCTCGACTACTAGTGATACGAGGCCGTTGGGATCCAGCACGGCGTTCTGTATTACCCTCCTGAACCCACCGATTCCATATTCTGCTAAGAGTAAATGGATCTCGACCAACGTGAGCAGCAATGTCGCGATACGATAAACCGCAATCGCGATAGGCTAGAATCCGGCCTTTATCAAAGTCGGAAACGTGATGGTACGCATTTCTCCTCCTTACACGAGGCATCACAACAACGTTTCACCAGGCAACGCCGGACAACTGCTGTTTGTGTATGAGAAATCGGTTGGAAACTTTCCTCTTGTCAGCGTGATGTAGGTGTCACCACCGGCGCCAACCTTGTGTGAATGCTCTGTAAAGCTAATCATTTGCGTATCACAGCATCTTCCTCCTGTCGGTTAAATTTCGCGTCTGTAGCACGTCATCTTCGTGGGGTAGCAATTTTAATGGCTAGTAGTGTAAAATTTTTAAATTACGCGAACTAATGTGGATGTTATAAATAAATAAAGTGGATGCTATAAATGAATAATAAAACATCCAGGAAGTATGGCTAGAAAGCTGTTAAATTATGACTGTGGTGTTCGGGTTTACTCTACATGGTCAGTGTTGTTTACGGTGTCTGTGGAAGTAGCTATAATTCTACTTTTCACAGTGGACCAAAACCTTTTGATTCTTCCTGATCTTTGCTTTTCAACAGAGGGCTCCGTTTCTTAATAAAACGCTTCAGGATGGTGTGTGTGTGTGTGTGTGTGTGTGTGAGGGGGAGTCAGGAAAAGAGATTCTGTCGGAAGTCGTGAGAACGGATTATGAGTCGTGCTTACATATTCGTAGTGCAATAGGTTGAGCACTAGCCCGCCAATTACAACGATCCCATGTTCGAGTCCCAGTCCAGCGACACTTTAAGTCTGCTGTAAAATTTCAGGTAACGTTAAAAGCCGTATAATAACAAGGAACGATTTCTAACGATTCTAATCGTGGGCAGTGTTTCGTCTTCGCAGACTGTGGCTCATACATTTATTCCGGTCGGCAGGAGGAGCCCGCAACTCTGGAGCGCCAGAGTAGCTGAGTGTGTCGCTGCGGCTGCAGGTGGTTGCCTCCTCCCCCCACTACTCTCCCCTCTCTCGGGCCAGCCGGCTGATTGCTTTCCTTGATGAGAAGCCGGCGGCCCCAGGTCCCTCCCGCCCGGACGCCGGACACTGGACACCGCAAGCTTTCATTTAGCGTCGCTCAGCCCTGCTCACTTCCAGCAGGCCGCGGCAGCGGCGGTGGCGGTGGCGGTGGCGGTGGTGGTGTCGCAGCCGTCTCTCTCTCTCCGGTGACATTCCTCAGTTACCCGACTGGGGATCGGCCACATAATGGGAAATTGTTCTCCGTAGCTTCCTTCTGACATGCTAGGATCTATGTGCCAAGGTCTCTCTCTCACTCACTCTCTCTCTCTCTCTCTCTCTCTCTCTCTCTCTTCCCCTGTGTGTGTGTGTGTGTGTGTGAGAGAGAGAGAGAGAGAGAGAGAGAGAGAGAGAGAGAGTGAGAGTGAGAAAGGGGAGAGAGAGAGCTTTACAATGAGCAGAATAGAGGGTTGGAGGTAACTATAACATTCAAAAGGTGTAAGTAGGCTGTTTACGTTTTTATGTTGGTAACGCCATATGGCGCTCTATATGAAAATCACTGACTGTGCTGTGTGCAGTCTGTGGCTGGTTTGCATTGTTGGAATTTGCTATTGTAGTGTTGGGCAGTTGGCTGTTGGCAGCGCAGTTGGAGGTGAGCCGCCAGCAGTGGTGGATGTGAGGAGTGAGATGGCGGAGTTTTGAGTGCGGATGATCTGGACGTGTGTCCATCAGAGAGAGTAAATTTGTAAGACTGGATGTCATGAACTGATATATATGTATACACTGTTAAGGTAAATACATTGTTTGTTCTCTATCAAAATCTTTCATTTGCTAACTATGCCTATCAGTAGTTAGTGACTTCTTTTATTTAGCTGGCAGTATTGGCGCTCGCTGTATTGTAGTAGTTTGAGTGACGAAGATTTTTGTGAGGTAAGTGATTCATGAAAGGTATAGGCTATTGTTAGTCAGGGCCATTCTTTTGTAGGGATTATTGAAAGTCAGATTGCGTTGCGCTAAAAATATTGTGTGTCAGTTTAAGCACAGTCATTTATAATTTTTCTAAGGGGACGTTTCAAAGGTACTGATACAATCAATCAACCTTAAATAGAATAAGAAGCGACATATTGCACTTAGTTTCGACCCCCCCCCCTCTCTCTCTCTCTCGCACACACACACATACACGCACAGAGGGGGAGAGTGAGTGACAGAGAGAGAGAGAGAGAGAGAGAGAGAGAGATCGAGTGGGAGACAGAGGGGGGGGGGGGAGGGGGGTAGTGTGCTCTTGTGTGTCAGCACTGGCACGACAACACAACAGGTAGTCCTATCAAATGTGAATGTTTCTCAAGAAGAAATAATAAAATGGTTACCTTCACCAGATACAGAAGCAGCACCTCAACATGTGGAAGTGTGATGTGTTATCGCTGACAAGGTAAGTTCATGACCTCGAATACTGAGAACTGTACGAAAGTATGCCTAGCAAGATAAGTCCCTCACCGAAATATCAGTGGTGTGAGCCATTCGTACGCAAAACTGCGCATTTTAACCACAAGAGACATTTGAACGATCAACTATTCAAAGTTGAATCGAGGAACTCTGGTAACAGGAAGAAACAAAATATCTGTATAACAGGTCCAAAAGCATATTTCAATATCGTGACTTATTACAACATCTCCTTCTGCTTGAAATAATTACTCTATATGAACAATAAATTTTTCTACTGTCCAGATAGTGTTCCACAGCTATTCAGTCTTCAAAGTGTAGGTGTGGGATTCCAGTGAAGTTATCACAGCAACGTGGAGTGGAATGAAATACTGCGCACAAATGACTAAAGCCATTTTTCCTGCCTTTGAAGGGAAATTCTGCATTCAAGCAATACAGTATCACACGCCACTTTCATTACGTCTTCAAACTATGGTATTGTATTGTTTGGATGCATAAATGATGTTGAAGGTGAGATAGTGGACTATAGTCACATGTGTACTTAGTTCTCTTCCACTTTGACTCGACCACTTCACTAATATCCCACACCTGCACTCTGAAAACTGGATAACTGTGCAGCGCCACCAGGTCAGTAGAAAAAGTATGCTTTTTGAGAGCGTAATTAGTTTAAGCAGAGGGAAATGGAGCAGTAAGTCGCGAAATCGTAATTTGTGTGTTCTTGTCCTGTTTCTTCGATTTTTTGGTTTCATTTAATTACCAACGTTCCTCTCTTAGATTCTGAATGGCTGATCATAGAAACGGCTCTTGCGGTAAAATGCGCAGCTTTCCATGACAGTGGTTCATATCACTCATTTTGGAATGGAGGTATGGTCACCTACACGCCTGACATGGGTTGGAGCAGCTCATTCTTCACCCTCAGCCTTACTGAACGGATGGTTATTCGAAAATAAACAATTTAAGGTGTTCACAACTATTGTGACTAACAGTAACAATTACAATAACAATAGTAGCAAGGCTCAGTCTTCTCAGCCTTTACAGTCGCAGCGTATCAAAAGACTATGGTCTGTCCTGTGGCACAACCAGTGACACCTCCACCACAGAAAGCTCAGCTTGCCAATCGTGGTCAACCAAATTATAATATGAAATGAAGATGTGATAATAGATATCACACTGGTTACTATGGTAATTGGACAGGACACCACCAGGGTAATCACTATAATAATCACTGAAATTCCCAAATGGGAAACCACAGTCAACGAAACATGGGTAATGCTACCCATCAAGAAGATTCAGAACTAAACTAAACAACTGATGACAACGGGCGAACACAAAATCCCATTGTAAATATTAATGATGTAGCGGAAAATCCCTATACCGCAATAGCAAGTACACAAATTTAAATTCAGCTGTATTACGCCCTTTAATATTGGTCATGAGATGAAGTGGGGGCAAAGTGGTAAGGTTTTCCTTGTGTCAGGTGGGGCGATTTTACGGACACTCGTCATAGAAATGACATGTCGTTATCATGTTATTTAAACTGCATTTTATACTGGATTCATTTGCAGTGACCTATTACGTATTCGATTCTATAATATACGGAATATTGAGCCCACATCTAAAATGAAGTCGATTGGCAAATCCAGTCACTGTCTACATTTTGTCTCCACCATTCAAGGAAGAAATGCAACAAATCATTATAGCTCAGCGTCAGAGACTTAACTGTACTGCGGAAAGTTTACCTCTTGTGCATATTCGAATTTATATCCATGGAAATTTAGTTTTTCTAATATGTTCAAATATGTACTACTCACTGTTGTTCTTTTTCCTCTTTGAGCTTCTATCTAAGAAGGACTTTTATACATTGCTCACGTAATTTTATGACGAAATATTAATGAGATGCTTGAAATAATAATGAGATGCTTAAAATGCATTATATTTTGTTTAGCAGAGGTATACTTAGTACCGTACTCCATTAATCATAAATCTTTTTCGTATTTTTCAGCCTGTTAAGTTAGTTGTAAGTGTTTGACTTTGTGACCCAACTATCGCGCGCTTTAAGATCTCTACCGTTCCCGAATTACAATGTACGTCTTTCTAGCCTGCATATTATAATTTTGATGAAGTCCGATCATCATTACTATTTTGATGCAAAGCTGACCTTTGGCACTAACCGTAACAGCTACTCGGACTGGCATCACCAAGCTTACTGATTTTTCCAACTACCTCTGGCTGTGATAACAGCGATGTGTCTGAGAGGAAAGCTGTTTTATATGACTAAAGATAAACATACGCTGTATCTTTGACTTTAGCAGCAAAACATTTTCTCTTTGTTGTCGGCTATGTGATGTGTCCCTTCTTTGTTAGAAAATTATCTTCACACCATTTAACGTTCCAAAGACGAACTGTCGTACAAAAAGGGGTCACATTACGCTACGAATCTGTCCTTTATGTTTTTAACGCAAGGTTACTTCCTAATAAAGCCTCTGAGCTACATACACTGAAGCTCCAAAGAAACCGGTATAGGCTTGCGTATTCAAATACAGAGGTATGTAAACAGGCAGATAAGGCACTGCGGTCGGTAACTTCTATGTAAAACAAAAAGTGTCTGGTATAGTTGTTAGATCGGTTACTGCTGCTACAGTGGCAGGTTATCAAGATTTAAGTGAGTTTGAACGTGGTATTGTAGTCGGCGCACGAGCGATGGGTCACAGCATCTCAAAGGTAGCGATGAAGTGGAGATTTTCCTATACGACCATATCATGAGTGTACCGTGAATGTCATGAATCCGGTGAAAGATAAAAACTCATCGCTGCGACCGGAAAAAGATCCTGCAAGAACGGGACCAACGACGACTGAAGAGAATCGTTCAACATGACAGTAGTGCAGTCCTTCCGCAAATTGCTGCATATTTTATGATGGATCGTCAACAAATGTCAGCTTGCGAACCGCTCAACGAAACGTTCATCGATATGGGCTTCCGGAGATGAAGGACCACTCGTGTACCATTGATGACTGCGTCGCCTGGGCCCGTCAACACCGACACTGGAATGTTGATGACTGGAAACATATTGCCTGGTCGAATGAGTCTAGTTTCAAATTGTATCGAGCGGATGGACGTTTACGGGTGTGGAGACAATCTCACCAATCCACAGACCCTGCATGTCAGCAGGGGACTGTTCAAGCCGGTGGGGGCTCTATAAAGGTGAGGGGCGTGTGCAGTTGGAGAGATATGGGACCCCAGATACGTCTACGTACGACTCTGACAGGTGACACGTACGTAAGCATCCTGTCTGATCACCTGCATCCATTCATGTCCATTGTGCATTCCGATGGACTTGGACAATCCCAGCAGGACAATGCGACACCTCACACGTCCAGAATTGCCACAGAGCGGCTCCAGGAACACTATTCTGATTTTAAACACTTCCGCTGGCAACCAGATTCCCCAGACATTAACATTATCGAGCATCTCTTAGATGCTTTGCAACGTGCTGTTCAGAAGAGGTCTCCACCCTCTCATACTCTTACGGATTTATGGACAGCCGTGCAGGATTCATGGTATCTGCTCACTTCATCAGTACTTCAGATATTAGTCGAGTGCATGCCATGTCGTGTTGCGGCACTTCTACGTACTCGGGAGGCCCTACACAATATTAAGCAGGTGTACCAGTTTCTTTGGCTCTTCAGGGTATATACACTAATAGAAATTTGACGAAGGACACAGAGAAACACTTACACTCATATGATATGTAAAAATCTCTACTTGCTGCAAACATCATACCCATAAAACAAAACTGGAAGATCACTTTTTCGAAACTCCGTTATAGTCTTCCATTGCGACGTAAAAGTTTGAAATTAGCCTCAAAAGTGGCTACAACTTTTCGCTGTAATAGTGCAGAAGCGAGGTTCCTCTCAGCGCTATGCTCAGGCTTGGCGATGCTTCAAAACCTGCTGTGCTGTCACATGAGAAATAAATGCCACGGCTCAGAAGATCATATGAAGTGTGTGATATGTTTATGATGTCACATTAGCACCACATTGCACCTTAAGTGTTGCCCAGTGCCACCGAGGACGTTTCACACGATAGAAACGACGTCACACCCTTGCTTACATTTAATCCATTCTTTTGACTCCTCTGCAATGGAGGCCAGAACAGCGACGTTCAGCGTTTTAAATGACGCGGTGTTCTAATGGGTGGCCGAGGAAAGTATTACAGATACACTGCTGCTCAGAACAGACGCAACAAAAGCCTAAGGGGGTGGCGTCAGTGAAACTGCCCTTTACCTTGAGGCGTTGATTCCCACACATTTCGCTGTCTGAAACGACAGTCCGCCGTGTGATGAACATCAGAACGGAGTTTTGCACAACCTTTAACACTGGTGACAGCCCACAGAGAACTCAACCCGCACGATTCAACATTTTGGATCAGCAAACACAGTGAACGTGATCGTACCTCTTCGGAGTGCTGTAGAATTGTAGTTTCTGCTCTGGTGTACAGAGTGGAACCACTAGCGACCATTCTAGACCGTTAGACGAAATTTGAACCGTAACCGCTAGCAGCAGAGGGTGCTTATGCTCTCTCAGCCTTCCTGGTCCACGCCCTCGTGTATCATGATCAAGGAGAGTGCGACATTGCCACATACATGAATAAAACTGCAGAAGGTCCCTCTAAAGCATCCCCCCCTTCCCTTCCCTCTCCACTTCGGCAACACCCTTGGGTCCACCTAACAACTTTGTAAACCACTGTAAAAGCGTACCGGTGCAGAGAAAAAAAACTGTGGTGCGAGTCTTAGCCACTAGCGGGCAGGCCTTGCTGATGCCCTTGTGCCTGCAACTAGGCATACAGAGCTGGTGGTGTATCAAGGAGGACCCTGTCTGTTAGTGCCCAGGATTCTGCCTCAGACTGTCTTTGCACAGGTATATTTTTTAAATACTCAACAAAGGAGAGCAGGAGGCCCTCTAGGTGTCGTCGAACTGGGGAGCCTTAGAGGGCCCGTCACCATTTTATTCAAGCATGACTTGATGTCGCACCTCTCTGTGATGCCTCCATATGAAAGGACAAACGAATGTATATAATACTGTGTATAAAATTACACTCCTGGAAATGGAAAAAAGAACACATTGACACCGGTGTGTCAGACCCACCATACTTGCTCCGGACACTGCGAGAGGGCTGTACAAGCAATGATCACACGCACGGCACAGCGGACACACCAGGAACCGCGGTGTTGGCCGTCGAATGGCGCTAGCTGCGCAGCATTTGTGCACCGCCGCCGTCAGTGTCAGCCAGTTTGCCGTGGCATACGGAGCTCCATCGCAGTCTTTAACACTGGTAGCATGCCGCGACAGCGTGGACGTGAACCGTATTTGCAGTTGACGGACTTTGAGCGAGGGCGTATAGTGGGCATGCGGGAGGCCGGGTGGACGTACCGCCGAATTGCTCAACACGTGGGGCGTGAGGTCTCCACAGTACATCGATGTTGTCGCCAGTGGTCGGCGGAAGGTGCACGTGCCCGTCGACCTGGGACCGGACCGCAGCGACGCAAGGATGCACGCCAAGACCGTAGGATCCTACGCAGTGCCGTAGGGGACCGCACCGCCACTTCCCAGCAAATTAGGGACACTGTTGCTCCTGGGGTATCGGCGAGGACCATTCGCAACCGTCTCCATGAAGCTGGGCTACGGTCCCGCACACCGTTAGGCCGTCTTCCGCTCACGCCCCAACATCGTGCAGCCCGCCTCCAGTGGTGTCGCGACAGGCGTGAATGGAGGGACGAATAGAGACGTGTCGTCTTCAGCGATGAGAGTCGCTTCTGCCTTGGTGCCAATGATGGTCGTATGCGTGTTTGGCGCCGTGCAGGTGAGCGCCACAATCAGGACTGCATACGACCGCGGCACACAGGGCCAACACCCGGCATCATGGTGTGGGGAGCGATCTCCTACACTGGCAGTACACCACTGGTGATCGTCGAGGGGACACTGAATAGTGCACGGTACATCCAAACCGTCATCGAACCCATCGTTCTACCATTCCTAGACCGGCACGGGAACTTGCTGTTCCAACAGGACAAGGCACGTCCGCGTGTATCCCGTGCCACCCAACGTGCTCTAGAAGGTGTAAGTCAACTACCCTGGCCAGCAAGATCTCCGGATCTGTCCCCCATTGAGCATGTTTGGGACTGGATGAAGCGTCGTCTCACGCGGTCTGCACGTCCAGCACGAACGCTGGTCCAACTGAGGCGCCAGGTGGAAATGGCATGGCAAGCCGTTCCACAGGACTACATCCAGCATCTCTACGATCGTCTCCATGGGAGAATAGCAGCCTGCATTGCTGCGAAAGGTGGATATACACTGTACTAGTGCCGAAATTGTGCATGCTCTGTTGCCTGTGTCTATGTGCCTGTGGTTCTGTCAGTGTGATCATGTGATGTATCTGACCCCAGGAATGTGTCAATAAAGTTTCCCCTTCCTGGGACAATGAATTCACGGTGTTCTTATTGCAATTTCCAGGAGTGTACTCCTTAGATCCTGGTAGGCATATAAGGTTTAAACTTTCTGATTACTAGGATGAGTCAATAAATATTCACCTTTGTGCAAAATGTCACAAACGATTCATGAATTTGAGGACAGCACCTGCTATACTCATATAAATTCACAAGTCTACTGGACTCAAATACATCGAACTGTATAACAATTGCCGTCCGGTGTGGCCGTGCGGTTAAAGGCGCTTCAGTCTGGAACCGCGTGACCGTTACGGTCGCAGGTTCGAATCCTGCCTCGGGCATGGATGTGTGTGATGTCCTTAGGTTAGTTAGGTTTAATTAGTTCTAAGTTCTAGGCGACTGATGACCTCAGAAGTTAAGTCGCATAGTGCTCAGAGCCATTTGAACCATGTGTATAACAACTGAATTTATTCATCTTTATTCTCAGGATGTGTCCCCATCAGATTAATTATTTTATTAATTGCTCTAGCATCAACAACAAATTGAAAATTGCCATTACCCTTGGCCATAGCTAACAACATCCTCATTCTTTCTTGGCTATATTACTTTCTGCATTCCTCTATTGTTTTTATTCTCTACATATCCTTTCAAATGCATTGAAGTTATTCCTTGATGTCTTAGCCAATGTCCTACTGTAACACTTATATTTTACCTAATTTGTATCTTTATCGATATATCTATGTCAATTTGTAGTATTGCTTATGTATAATGTTGTTTCTGTCATGGAAAATATTTGACTATGTATACATGTTTCAGTTATGTGAATTTTTGAACGCTGTTGTTTAAATTATGCTTGTGAATTTAAATAACTACTGAAATAAATTTTATGTAATGTGCTATAAATGACTTGGTCTATAGTTAGGAAACTTAGTGTTGAATGTAAAAGATGTGGGGAAGCCCCGCAGCTACGGAAGTAACCTGGCGGAGTGGGAAAAGTGTGGATGTGGCGCAAGTGGCAACTCGTCCTTTGTGACGGGTAAGGAGTCTGGGATGAGGAGGACTGCGGTTAACACCTCGCTAGCAGTAGCGCATCACCGTGGTTCTTATTCCTAGAGTTTTGAGGCCAAAAGAGCTTAAGGGCAGTACTTATGGGCCTCGGTGCTGCATTCGGTTATACCATTATCATGGCATGGTTTTCCGCAGTATAAAAATATAAATCTGACGCCAAGAATATATGTAATTTGGGCAAGGCTAATAGTATTGATATGATTCCATCGCCGCCAGGTTAATAGCCACTGCAAATTGCTCCACCAGTGCCACTAGCCTTCCACTAAATAGTTTATATTTGGCACTCTGTAAATGGACCATTTCCTCTCTTGTCAGTCCACCTAATTTTGAGTATCCTTGTACAGAACCACACCAGAATCACTTCGATCCTCTTCTTTCTTGTTTTCCTCTAGTCCATGAGTAACTTCAATGCAATACTGTGTTCTAAACGTTACATTCTCAGAAACACCTTAAATTAGTGCCAACATTTCTCAAAAGTATTCCTCTTTTGGTAATGAATCATTTTTTGCATTTACCAGCCAGCTTCGTCTATCATAGATTATTTTGTTTCTAAAGTGGCATTATTCTTTCACTTCATCTACTTTGAGGTCCCCAACATCATGGAACGTTTGTTACTAACCACATTTCTTCTACTTTTCATTTCTTTCGTGTGTCTTTAGTCTCAACCTGTAGTGTGTATTCAGTAGACGTTTCATTCCATATGAAAGGTCCTGCAGATCATCCTCACATTCTCTGGGGAGAGTAATATCATTAGTGAATCTTACCATTTGTGGTCGTTTTCCCTGAATTTTAATCCAGCTTTTATCCTATCTTTTTATTTATGTCACCTTGCTTCTTTGATATACATATTTAATCTGAACACTTCGTACTTGATCATCCATTTTCATTATTCTTTCTTGGTTCTTGTACCTATTACATATTGTTTACCTTTTGTACCCTTTACACCTAATTTTCCCTAGAATTTCGAATATCGTACACTGTTTTACATTGTCGAACGCTTCTTCTAGTCAGTAAGTCGTACGAAGATCTTTTGAATTTTCTTAAGTCGTGCTTCTGTTAGCAAGGGCAACCTCAGAACTGGCTATGTGGTGGGTTTATGATCCTTAAAGCCAAGCTGATGATCACCTAAGAGATGCTACATTTTCTTTCTCAATCTTCTGTAAATTACGCTTGTTGATAACATGAATGCATGATTTGTGAAGATGATTTTATGGTAATTCTCACACTTAGCTGCCCTTGCTATCTTGAGAATTGTGTGAATGCTATTATTCTGAAAGTCTCTTAGTTTCTACAAACCAACCTGAATAGTTGTGTGGTAGCAACTTCCTCCATTGAGTTTAGAAATTTCAAAGCAACGTATCTCTGCTCTTTGCCTTCTTTGATCTACAACCTCCTAAAGTTCTGTCTAGCTCAGTCATATTTGATCCCATGTGTCTTCCAAACTGACTTCTACTTGTTCTTGTGTCACGACGGCAGGCATTTCTTCTCCATATTAGAAACACTAAAAGGTGTGGAGCAAAAATGTGGCATGTCGGCACCTACTATAAATTTTCTATCCCGGAATCTACATCGACACCAATAAACACCCTCGAAATAACGATCTAAAATCTGTGAGCAATGGAATTAAAATGCAAATGACTGTGTTATTTGGCCAGGTGTAGTACCTGGAGCACCCTCATTTAGATAATCAAGTTGATCAAAGTAATAGCCCCCATTAATAAGATTTCTTAAAAATAAAGTTATCAGATTTCCATCTACTGGAATGGCAGGATGTGCTAAGGGCCACGTAAATGTTCATTTCCGATTAAGTGCAAATCTGAACAATTAATGTCCCTTGATAAAATACGTAACTAACATTATAAGAGTGAGATTAATTATGGTTGGCAGTGTGGTGGAAGGATTTCCGCGACTTTTTTCCGATGAAAATAAACGGATAAGTTAATAAAAGGCTCACATTGGACATGAACATAACTACTTACTGACAATGGTTGATAATGGATACTTACTGCAACACTAAGTATGCAAGAACACTAGCTGTTGCTGTCAGAAACATCTCTTCTTTACGCATGAGCTAATGCCCGGGATGATGCAAGAATCTCACATCCATCCAAAACTGGGTGCAATTCAGCTGTTGTCTCAGAAAAAAGTCCCATACAGAAGATGACGTGCCCTGGAATCGGTTGGAGTGCCTGATACCCTCTGTCTATGGCTCCCGTAGCCCGAGTTCTGCCCTTGACGTCACCCATGGCTGAAGTCTAAGAGCATTTCTCACGCTTGTTCGCCTCATAAATTTTCTACGTTACTTCACGTGGAGTCTTTTGAAGAACACTATAACGCCAATTAGAACGTTGTTGCAGTTTTATGCGTCAATCACAGACATTCTGACCCCAGAAACATCCCCCTCCACACGAACTGGCAGCTTCTCCGACATCACCTAGCGCGTACCCAATCCCTGGCCGTCCCATCTGTATTTTTCCAGTCGATGAGCTACAGGGATGGGAAGTCGGCATGTCTACCTGTTATGTATTACTGTTGTTGGCATTGGTTTAGTGATGATTCCGATCGGAATGATCCTATCACTGAATTGTTCAAATTCGTCCTAAGATAGTGAAGCAGCCATCAAAAGTAACATCCAAACAAGTTCCCAACCAGCTTCTTCGCAAAAAGAAAATAGAACATGAAGATGTCGGAAGCCCAATATCAATAGACACCCACAGCTAGAATCAAATAACTTCTTTGAGCCTTTGCCTTCAAAGGAACTCAAACTAGGACTAAATTGAGTGGTAAATGGAAAATCAGATTAAGCAGACGACTTTTGTATATATAGGTAAAAGACTTTGGTCCTGGACACAATGACTCATGGACCTTAACAACTGCTGCCTCAAAACATGCAATGTCCAAAAAGAAAATAAATTATAAATGCTCTTATGAAGCCTGGAAAAGACCCAGGAAGGCAAAGAAGTTATAGCCCTATAAAGTTCTTCCACTGTGGCGAAAAAAAAAATTGAAGTACCCGGAAGACATGGTCGGATTGTTAATGTAACTTCGTGCAAGCATACAACATCCACTGGCAAGTAGAGGATTAGTATTGAGATCGTGTATGTGATAACCCCTGTAAGATAGACTTCTCTCTAGGGACAGATGTTGAACAAACAGCCTGACCTCTCAGGCGAAGCAAGCGCGACAGGAAACTTAAGAGGTCGGGTGTTAATTTCGCTAGCACCGCAGAATTATATTGCAAGTGAGGCATCATGTGGAACGAATAGTTCGGAGCTTAGTACCACTGTGCACTAGGATTAAGGCCGCACTCGCGGCGTAATTAGCAGAGTTTCTGCTGAGTGTATTTGAAAGTGTGTTCTAGAGTTACAGCGAGATTTACAGCGAGAACTAGTTCAGATTTCAAACGCATTTGCCACTACAGCCAGCTCGATTTACTGCAGCTGACCTGTCCGAAGAGGATCCGCCGCTCTTCGACAACGCACAACGCAGCCACTGGAGTGCCAGCGCGATATGGAAGACTGTGCTGTGCACCAATTGGACTTAGCCTCTGAGCAGAACTAGGGCAGGCCAGAGATATTGTAAAACAAGATTTTTAAGTTGAGTGTATGTCATTGAATAAATGTGTGTTTTTGGAAAAAGAACTGTGGTGTTATAGATACCGGAATGGGGGCGGTGGCGGAAACGGAGAGAGGAGCTCATTTCATTTACCAAAAAGAAAATTAATTTAATTTGACTCGATGTCAATGCTGCTCTTTACGGGAAACAATTAAACTGACACATATTGCCGTTAATTATAACACAAGCACATGAGATTTAGAATCACGTGCCCCACAGACACTAAAAGATTTAGTAAAATGTCCATGAATGCATCCAGTTTACCATATGCTGCTAAAATCTGTCACCGTTAGTCTCCTCGTGCAGGCCACCCTGTAAAATGATGGAAGTTTAAAAGTATCTCAGGGCATTAACAGTTTAACGGTTTAATTTATCTTCAGTGCTTCGCTCACAATGGAGTGAAAAAAGTAGACAACTGCTAGCGTTTTATGTGCAGCTGTCTTGGGTCTGCCACTAGCCCGAACCTTCAAACTATAGCATGCTCAGACCGAAGTTTCCTCAGATGAAGTATACCAAGTACATCTTCTCCAACGGGCCAGGTGAAAGTAAAGAGCACGAGTGCCTCAAGTTGATAGTAGGCGGAATAACATATCAGGTTTCACATGCAACATGAGCAAAAAACTTTGCAGTGTCTCTCAGTCGAAATATTTTAGTCATGCAGACTAGGATATAAGGTTTCGCAAACAACACAAACAAAAACATTGCACTGTCTCTATCGAAGCACTTAGTCACTGTTCCGACCGGCTATGCGGCTAGTTTTAGAGCCAATAAGTGAGGAACACACACTGAGACACCGCACAATTGTGCAGGCGAAACATACCATGTATTCTAGCATGGCGCAATAACACACTTCTCTAGCTTATACGTTACAACGTGGCAAGATTCCATAGACAGAAAAGACTTCTGTCGTCAATACGTTTAGGAGCTGATAAACCACTCAGTGTCCGCCCCCCTATACAGAAACATCGGGAGAGATAAAGCTTGCTAGGGAACGTCGTCTGCCATACAACGATTTTTACACAAACTAGATTTCGCCTCGCTCGCATGAGCACGACTATTTTGTTGGCAGCCAATTTCTAATAAAGAGGCTAGTTTGGGTCAAAACGTGGCAATAATTTGCTACAGATTTCGTTATCACCCTTCCGTTGGGCCCCAAGATTTTGAATAACGTGCAACGTGACTGAATACCTGCACCGATTATATCTCCCCGGCGTTCTTATTTTTTTGTACCCACTGAAGTTTGTTGAATGATTTTGGGATTCATTTTTTCTGGAAGAAGGTCATTAATAGAGCCCAGTATTCATTTAGGTGAATTAAGGGTGTAAGCAAACATTAGACTAGCCAGAGTTGCCCCATGGGGCTCTTCAACAGGTCTCACGAAAAGCAGAATTAGAGACGAAATCCAACAAAGCTACAGACATATTTCACTAAGTTCGAGAGTGAGCATGGAAAGTAATCAGCGCAGATTTAAGTTTACGGTTAACCAGTTTAGCGATAATAGGGAATGGTGATAATATGAGATATCGCCGGCCGGAGTGGCCGAGCGGCTAGAGGCGCTACAGTCTGGAACCGCACGACCGCTACGGTCGCAGGTACGAATCCTGCCTCGGGCATGGATGTATGTGATGTCCTTAGGTTAGTTAGGTTTAAGTAGTTCTGAGTTCTAGGGGACTTATGACCACAGCAGTTGAGTCCCATGGTGCTCAGAGCCATTTGATAATATGAGATATCGAATTTCCAAAGCTGAACGTTATGAACTCTCTAGACACAAAAGTATGGGCGTTGTCACTAAGACCCTGGCAGACCCACCAAAGAAAAATAAAACATTAGCCAAATGTTGATTACCTATTTCGGTTGTCATCACTTCACTGGGAATAAGCCTCACAACGGGAGAATTTGGGAAGGAGACACAAATAATTCATAAATATCTTATTTATGAGCTTCTCTTCACAGGCAGAATGGAGAAGAACATGACGAGTTTTAAGATTAGGCTTAGTGATGTTATGGGCCTCACAAACACTGACAAAACTTCTTACATCAGTGCTTAATGTAGGAAACTTGACGTGTTCTTTAACTTTCATTAGAGATGCCGAAATTTCTTCAAAGCAAGGATTCGTGAAAATAGCGAAATAGGCTAAAAATAGATTTTTTACGGAGATATATTTTTAATTTTTGCCATAACAGTTGCGTTAGCAAAGAATATTTTTAAGACGTTAATTCTCAGTTTGTTCACCAGCGAGAAGACAGTAAACGCCGTGTGTCTCTTGATCCCCATCCCATCTTTCCATTAAATTAGCGACTGGTGAAGGTATTCCGGCTAATACCATCAACATCAATACCCCATGTTTGGTATCCTGAAACGTCTCTAAGTTAGTGTGATGATTCTCAGAAATGCGATATTAGACAACCATGATCTGACTATCTAACACCCTCACGTGCACTTAAGCTCGCTCAAATTTGAGTTCAGTAAAAGTGAAAGAGCCGCTGCATGACTTGATAAACCAAATGGATTGCGACGGAAGTCAAATAAATTCCTGTCAGTGCAGGATTCTGTTAGAGATTTGTTTTCTTCCGTTAGAAGTACCTGTGGGTAGGTTTGGATAAGGTGTAACACAAAAATAACTTAGCCTGGCAAATTACGTGAAACAGTTGTTTAAGTTCGGTAAAGGAACTGGTTGCCGGACCAACTTTTCATTTTCATCATTGGGCTATAGCCCACTCCATTCCCCTTGGGTGCCAGGAAGACGGATGAAGCATAGGGCGAGATGGATGGACTAATGACACCATCAGCAAGTACCTTGTGAACAATATGGTGCCACCCTTTCATTTTTTGGGGGATAAATGATATGGTACTTACTGAAGAGGTATATCATCGGTCCATTGATTCTGATACTAAATTTTATCGGTAACCCCCAACCTATTGGTCAATACATTCATAAATATATTTACAAATGGTTCAAATAGCTCTGAGCACTATGGGACTTAACTGCTGTGGTCATTAATCCCCTAGAACGTAGACCTACTTAGACCTAACTAACCTAAGGACATCACACATATCCATGCCCGAAGCAGGATTCGAACCTGCGACCGTAAAATATATTTACAAAATTAAACTTTCTTTGGCCTCCAATTTCTTCAAACGGGCAACATCAAATTCGACAGAATTACCAGAAACATCATTAGCACCTTGGGTGCAACAATGATTACATAGTTTATATATCTTCTAGAGCTAAGATTTAAAGTATTAATTCTTCGGAAAATATCGAAAACCAACGTAGTCGTCACAATAAAGAAACAACTTACAAAAACACTAATATACAAATCCCTTGCAATGACAATCCTGCCTGGCCATGACAAACTCTGGAAGCTTGCGTTACGGTGTACCTGGTCAACCAATTATGACTGTCTCTGTATGTCCATATTTTCAGTCATGGTTGCGGGAACGCTGCTGTTCAGAACAGAAGAATCTGGTGGCCCAATAAAATAACAGTTTGCAAATTAGACGGCTAGAAGGCGTTTTATTTGACATTCGTCAGTGCCAACAGCAGTACGTTCGCCGACCGACACTGCTCAATAACTGTTTGCAACAGGGAGCATTAACACATATCCCAGTACCTAATGTGCCATCCATGATTGAAAATGGAAGCACTGCTCCAGAATCAGTTAATACTCACATGGGTTCGTGGTTAACCGTTGCACACACAAACAGAAGAGATTGCTTAGGAGCTGCTCTCAAATTTAGTACGCCGACTGAGGTGGCTTAGTGGTTAACACACTGGGCTCGCATTGGTGTGGGTGTTGGTTCACGCACGCGTCCTGCCATCCAGATTTGGGTTCTCTGATTTCCCTACATCTCTCCATACAGATGTCGGGATGGTTCGTATTAAAGGGCACAGCTGGATTCCTTCCCCATCCTTGAATCGTTCCGAGCTTGTGTTCCGTCTGACTTCGACGCCGACGGGACGTTAAATCTAAGCTTGCTTCCCTCAATTTAGTACATCCTGCACCAAAAAGATCAACAAAGTTACTGTATTTATCAGTAAACAATGCACGTGAATGATATTCAGGTCGCACTCTCCCTAAAATATAACTGACTGCTCCTGCTATGGTGACTCTTAAGCACAAAGCTTAGGCAGAAGTTGTAATTTGTTTCGTATCGAATCGAGCTGTAACTGCAAAAAAAAAAAAAAAAAAAAAAAAATCTTGATATCTAGGGCAAATTCTTGTTAACATCATTTTCACGTAAATCTTTCAGTGCGCCACCACTATTCAGAAGCTCGACAGCAATTCTACTTCTTGGATTAACGGGTATATTTCCCGAATGGGAAATTTGAAGTACACCGACATGCTATTTAACTGAACGGTGAACCACAAGATGTAACAATTTCTTAGCTCATTGAATAGATAAACTACCAACGCACAGAATCATGGACAAAATACGGGTAGGTATGAAACTTTCTAGCAGGTTAAAACTGTGTGCCAGACATAGACTCGAACTCAGGACCTTTCCTGTTCGTGGGCAAGTGGTCTACCAACTGAGCATGACTCACGGCCCGTCCTCACAGCTTTACTTCAGCCATATCTCGTCTCCCACTTTTCGAACTTCACAGAAACGCTCCACCGAACCTTGCAAGAATTGGACTTCAGGAAGAAAGGATATTGCGGAGTTTCATATCAACGCACACTCCGCTGCAGAGTGAAAATTTCATTCTGGAAACATCCCCCAGGCGCCGTAGCTAAGCTATGTCTCCGCAATATTCTTTCCGCCGAAAGTGCTAGTCTTGCAAATTTGCTTGACGTCTTTCTAACAGACAGTCTCCGCTCCTTTTGATCTGACTGTAATCGTAGATCAGATGTGGCTTGAATTAATAGAAATAGTGTCGACCGCAATTGGAAGATATGCGCCAAGTGAATCGATAAGCAATGGTACTGATCCCCAATGGTACCCAAAACGGACCCAGAAAACTACTGCAGAAGTAACTAAAAAAACAAGCTACCTTTAAAGAAACGCAAAATCCCTAAGTTTTGAAATGTTTTACCGAAGCGTGAAGTTTAGCATGATATTCTGTGCGAAATGTTTTTAACGGTTTCCACACTGAAACTCTAACTCGGAATCTCACAGAAAACCCAAAGAGAGTCTGGTTGTATGTAAAGTACACCACCTTGAAGGCTCATTCAATACCCCCTCTGCCTGAACAGAATGACGATGTCACTGATGACAGTGCCACTACAGCAGAGTCACTAAACACAGCCTACCGAAAACTTCTTGAGCATAGAAGACGACGTCAATATCCTACAACTGGAATCAAGAACAACTGCGAACATAAGTAACTAAGAAGTAGGTATCCTCGGTATAGCGATGCAGCTTAACGGCAAGGCCTCCAGTTCAGACTGTATACCTACTAGGTTCCTTTCAGAGTATGCTGATGCAATAGCTCCATACTTATCAATCATACACAACCGCTCGACCGTCGAAAGATCCGTACCTAAAGACTGGAAAGTTAGACAAGTCACACTAAAACCGAAGAAAGGAAATAGGAGTAATCCACAGACTCATATCACTAACCTTGATATGTTGTATGGCTTTCGTACATAATATACTGTGTTCGTGCATTATGAATTACCTCGATGGAAACGATTTATTGATCAATATCAGTACGGATTAAGAAAATACCGTTCTCGTGAAACAAAACTAGATCTTTCTTTTCACAAAGTAGTGAGTGCTATCGACAATGGATGTCAAATTCATTCTACATTTTTAGATTTCCGGGAAGCCATTTTACACCTTTCCTCACAACAGACTTCTAGTCAAATTGGGTGCCTATAGAATATCGCCTCAGTTGTCTGACTCAATTCGTAGTTCCCGTCAGAAAGGTCACAATTCGTAGTAACTGACGAAAAGTCATAGAACTAAGCACAAATAATATTTGGCGTTACCCAAGGAAGCGTCACAGCCCTCTGCTGTCTCCAATCTACATAAACGACATGAGAGGCAATAAGAGCAGCCCTCTTAGTTTATTTGCGGATGATGCTGTCATTTACCGTCTTGAAAGGTAAGCAGATGATCAAAACAAATTGCAAAATTATTTAGCTAAGATATCTGTATGGTGCGAAAAGTGGCAGTTGACTCTAAATACTGGAAAGTATGAAGGTTTTATACATGGAAGAATCCTCGAGATACTAAAAGGTATCAGATAGATTATATACTGGTAAGACAGAGATTTAGGCACCAGGTTTTAAGTTGTAAGACATTTCCAGGGGCAGATGTGGACTCTGACCACAATCTATTTGTTATGAACTGTAGATTAAAACTGAAGAAACTGCAAAAAGGTGGGAATTTAAGGAGATGGGAAATGGATAAACTGAAAGAACCAGGGGTTGTACAGAGTTTCAGGGAGAGCATAAGGGAACAATTGACAGGAATGGGGAAAAGAAATACTGTGAAAGAAGAATGGGTAGCTCTGAGGGATGAAGTAGTGAAGGCAGCAGAGAATCAAGTAGGTAAAAAGACGAGGGCTAGTAGAAATCCTTGGATAACAGAAGAAATATTGAATTTAATTGATGAAAGAAGAAAATATAAAAATGCAGCAAATGAAGCAGGCAAAAAGGAATACAAACGACTCAAAAATGAGATCGACAGAAAGTGCAAAATGGCTAAGCAGGGATGGCTAGAGGACAAATGTAAGGATGTAGAAGCTTATCTCACTAGGGATAAGATAGATACTGCCTACAGGAAAATTAAAGAGACCTTTGGAGAAAAGAGAGCCACTTGCATGAATATCACGAGCTTTGATGGAAACCCAGTTCTAAGCAAAGAAGGGAAAGCAGAAAGGTGGAAGGAGTATATCGAGGGTCTATACAAGGGCGATGTACTTGAGGAAAATATTATGGAAATGGAAGACGATGTAGATGTAGATGAAATGGAAGATACGATACTGCGTGAAGAGTTTGACAGAGCACTGAAAGACCTGAGTCGAACCAAGGCCCCGGGAGTAGAAAACATTTCATTAGAACTACTGACTGCCTCGGGAGAGCCAGTCCTGACAAAACTCTACCATCTGGTGAGCAAGATGTATGAGACAGGCGAAATACCCTCATACTTCAAGAAAAATATAATAATTCCAATCCCAAAGAAAGCAGGTGTAGACAGATGTGAAAATTACCGAACTATCAGTTTAATAAGTCGCAGCTGCAAAATACTAACGCGTATTCTTTACAGACGAATGGAAAAACTGGTTGAAGTCGACCTCGGGGAAGATCAGTTTGGATTCCGTAGAAGTGTTGGAACACGTGAGGCAATACTGACCCTACGACTTCTCTTAGAAAATAGATTAAGGAATGGCAAACCTACGTTTCTAGCATATGTAGACTTAAAGAAAGCTTTTGACAATCTTGACTAGAATACTCTCTTTAAAATTATAAATGTGGCAGGGGTAAAATACAGGGAGCGAAAGGCTATTTACAATCTTTACAGAAACCAGATGGCACTTACAAGAGTCGATTGGCACGAAACGGAGGCAGTGGTTGGGAAGGGAGTGAGACAGGGTTGTAGCTTCTCCCGATGTTATTCAATCTGTATATTGAGCAAGCAGTTAAGGAAACAATAGAAAAATTCGGAGTAGGTATTAAAATCTATGGAAAAGAAATAAAAACCTTAAAGTTCGCCGATGACATTGTAATACTGTCAGAGACAGCCGAGGACTTGGAACAGCACGTGAACGGAATGGACAGTCTCTTGAAAGGAGGATATAAGATGAACATCAACAAAAGCAAAACGATGATAGTGGAATGTAGTCGAATTAAGTCGGGTGATGCTGAGGGAATTAGATTAGGAAATGAGACACTTAAGGGGCTCCGGAAAGGCTCAAAATCATGAAAAGTTCAATTTTTACTTTTTTGCGTTTTCTGAATCTGCAGACTATTACCTTTTAATAGATACATAATTTATTCCATTCCGAAGACTACAACTATTTTTAAATTTTTTTTTAAATGTGTTCTACATGGGGGTGACCCTCTGTGGCTCTGTTAAACTGCTCTCAAATGGTGTTATTATTAACGTCCGTGTTCATCAGGTACATTTTAGTGATGTGAGATAAACTATGTGTTGTGGCTAAACCTATTTTCAGAGACTTAGCAGCACCTGAACTGTTGAAAAAGTGTATTCACGGAAAAACTCAAAACCCCAATGAAAGTGTAAATAGTGTTATATGGTCGAGAATCCCCAAGACTGTATTTGTTGGAATAGGAACACTTCACTTAGGTGTGTATGATGCTGTTGCGACTTTCAATGATGGCAACATTGTAAGGTGCAAGGTATTTAGAAATATGGGAATGAAGATAGGTTCTAACATGGTACGAGCGATGCTTGCTTTAGACAAGGAACGCCTTCGGGCTGCAGACAGGGCTGTAAAGAGTCTACAAATACAAGCAAGAGTAAACAGGAGGAGGAACAAGAGGAAGCTGGAGGAGGAGTTTGCAGAGGATGAAGATAATCCATCCTATGGACCTGGAATGCACTAAAAAGTTAATCCAATCTTTGTCGCTCGATTCCCAAAACTTTTACTTTCTCACACTAATTACATGTTTTCTAGGGGTCTTCCAAACATATTTGTTTCAAACTTTCAGTAAATGTTACACAGTACCTACTGCATAATTTAACACAGCCTTTTTCCAAAAAACTGTATATTTTTGAATATATAAATAAAAAATTGCAAAAAAATGTTGTTAATTTTCATTACAATTGAAAAAAAATCATCTTTAATAACTGATTTAAATTTTGTAAAATCCCTGTGTTAAGTTGTAGCCCATATTCCAATAAATAATCTCTGAAAAGTTCTACTTCCTACCTCAAATACTTTGTGAGGAAAGATGTAATTTATAAGCGTTATTTTAACATTGCAAGTATAGGGCGTTCCGGAGCCCCTTAAAGTAGTAAAAGAGTTTTGCTATTTGGGGAGCAAAATAACTGATGATGGTCGATGTAGAGAGGATATAAAATGTAGACAGGCAATGGCAGGGAAAGCGTTTCTGAAGAAGAGAAATTTGTCAACATTGAGTATGGATCTAAGTGTCGGGAAGTCGTTCCTGAAAGTATTTGTATGGAGTGTAGCCATATATGGAAGTGAAATGTGGCCGGCAAATAGTTTAGACAAGAAGAGAATAGAAGCTTTCGAAATGTGATGCTACAGAAGAATCCTGAAGATTAGATGGGTAGATCACATAACTAATGAGGAGGTATTGAATAGAATTGGAGAGAAGAGAAATTTGTGGCACAACTGGACTAGAAGGATGGATCTGTTGGTAGGGCATATTCTGAGGCACAAAGGGATCACCAATTTAGTATTGGATGGCAGCGTGGAGGATAAAAATCGCTGAGGGAGACCAAGAGATGAATACACGAAGCAGATTCAGAAGGATGTAGGTTGCAGTAAGTACTGGGAGTTGAAGAAGCTTGCATAGGATAGAGTAGCATGGAGAGCTGCATCTCGGGGCTGAAGATCACAACAACAACAACATGAAGTCATCTACGTGGGTACTAAAAGAAATCCGCTAGATTTCAATTACTCGAGAAATCAAACAAATCTGACGGCTTTCAATTCAACTAAATGCTTACGAATTACAATTTCGAATAAATTAAGGATCATATAGATAATACTGGGGGAAGGGCAACCCAAAGACTGTATAAATTTTTTGGGAGAACACACAGAAAATCTAATGAGTTGACTAAAGAGACACCAGCTTGTCCGCTTTCTTCTGGAGTACTAGGTGCATTCAAGTTCTAAGGCCTCCGATTTTTATTCTAATTAACTACTCACCCGAAATCGATGAAACTGGAGTTACTTCTCGACGTAATCGCCCTACAGACGTACACATTTTTCACAACGCTGACGCCACGATTCCATGGCAGCGGCGAAGGCTCCTTTAGGAGTCTGTTTTGACCACTGGAAAATCGCTGAGGCAATAGCAGCACGGCTGGTGAATGTGCGGCCACGGAGAGTGTCTTTCATTGTTGGAAAAAGCCAAAAGTCACTAGGAGCCAGGTCAGGTGAGTAGGGAGCATCACTTCAAAGTTGTTATCACAAAGAAACTGTTGCGTAACGTTAGCTCGATGTGCAGGTGCGTTGTCTTGGTGAAACAGCACACGCGCAGCCCTTCCCGGACGTTTTTGTTGCAGTGCAGGAAGGAATTTGTTCTTCAAAACATTATCGTAGGATTGACCTGTTACCGTAGTGCCCTTTGGAACGCAATGGGTAAGGATTACGCCCTCGCTGTCCCTGAACATGGACACCATCATTTTTTCAGCACTGGCGGTTACCCGAAATTTTTTTGGTGGCAGTGAATCTGTGTGCTTCTATTGAGCTGACTGGCGCTTTGTTTCTGGATTGAAAAATGGCATCCACGTCTCATCCATTGTCACAACTGACGAAAAGAAAGTCCCATTCATGTTGTCGTTGCGCGTCAACATTGCTTGGCACATGCCACATGGGCAGCCATGTGGTCTTCCGTCAGCATTCGTGGCACCCACCTGGATGACACTTTTCGCATTTTCAGGTCGTCATGCAGGATTGTGTGCACAGAACCCACAGAAATGCCAACTGTGGAGGCGATCTGTTCAACAGTCATTCGGCGATCCGCCAAAACAATTCTCTCCACTTTCTCGATCGTGTCGTGAGACCGGCTTGTGCGAGCCCGAGGTTGTTTCGGTTTGTTGTCACACGATGATCTGCCTTCATTAAACTGTCGCACCCATCAACACACTTTCGACACATCCATAACTACATCACCTCATGTCTCCTTCAACTGTCGATGAATTTCAATTGGTTTCACACCACGCAAATTCAGATAACGAATGATTGCACGCAGTTCAAGTAAGGAAAACCTCGCCATTTTAAGTATTTAAAACAGTTGTCATTCTCGCCGCTGGCGGTAAAATTCCATCTGCTGTGCGGTGCTGCCATCTCTGGGACGTATTGACAATGAATGCGGTCTCATTTTAAAATAATGCGCATGTTTCTATCTCTTTCCAGTCCGGAGTAAAAAAATCGGAGGCCTTAGAACTTGAATGCACCTCGTATTGCTTTGCGGTGTGGAATCATCATCAGATGGGACTGACAAAGGACACCGAAGAAGTTCAAAGAAGAGCAGCATCTTTTGCACCATCGCGAAATAGGGGAAAATGTATCGCGGACATGACACGTGGAATGGGGGACAATCATTAAAAGAAGGCGTATTTCGTTGAGGTAGAATTTTTTCTTGAAGTTTCAATAAAGAAATTTCTCTACAGTTAGTGAAAGTATGTTGGCACCCACCTACAATGGGAGAAATGATCAGACGATGAAAAAAAAAAAAAAAAAAGAAAGAGAGAGAGAGAGAGAGAATTCAGAGCTCGCACGGAAAGATTTAAGTGCTCGTTTCCGTCACGTGTCGTTCGAAAGTAAAACGATGGAGAAATAGGTTGAAAGTGGCTCAACGAAGCCTCTGCCAGGCATTTAATTCTACAGTAATCATGTAGTTGTGGATGAATGTGACTCGATGAGAAATCACTGAAATAATGTCAGTAATCTCCAGACACGTTAAGTTTCGCTTCCATTCCCTTTGTAGATGCTTCACTGTTGTTTCATGCAGTGTGTTCCACTTACACACATTATGAACTGCGTACCAAAAATCCTAGACCAAACTCTAATTCGTCGGCAGGCCGCCTTAAGACTAGGAAAATCTTGCATCAACCAAATGTTGTTTACTGAACAAATTGAGGAATAACATGAAAATTAACAAATAAGAGTACTATCCTTAATTGATCCTCAAGACCAGGAAAATCTTGCATCAACCAAATGTTGTTTACTGAATAAATAGAGGAATAACATGAAAAGTGGCAAATAAGAGCACAATCCGTAATAGATCTAAGCTCTGCATTCGTCATAGTGAACCGTACGTCGGTCATGACGAAGCTATGTGACACACTTAAAGATAACGTGCTTGTAAAAACCACTGAATAACTGCTACAAAACAGAATGTTTTGTGATACGCTGGAGGACGGAAATAGACGGTGGCAACGACCACAAAATGTGCTCCCCCAGCATAGTGTCCTAGATCCCCTCCTATTCAACATGTATATCAAAGATCAAAAAATGGTTCAAATGGCTCTGAGCACTATGGGACTTAACTTCTGAGGTCATCAGTCCCCTAGAACTTAGAACTACTTATACCTAACTAACCTAAGGACATCACACACATCCATGCCCAAGGCAGGATTCGAACCTGCGACCGTAGCGGTCGCGCGGTGCCAGACTGAAGCGCCTAGGACCGCTCGGCCACAGCGGCCGACATATCAAAGATCAACGAACACTAAATTACACGACACACATTTGGTCATCGCACCTCCAGGAATGGGTCTTGAGGTAGCAAAACGACACCTGGAATGTGCTCTAAGCACCACGTTAGTATACTACAATTAAAATTCCTTTAAGGTAAATCCATCATACACACAAATCAATGTGTTTCATCTTCTCTCAAAACAAACAAATGGAAAGCTGACTATAATCCGGAATGATACCAAACAATTGATCACACAGATAGAGCGACATACGTTGGTGCTGTAGTGGACCGGTCACTGACATACGAATAACACTGTGAGAGGGAAAGCCGTAAAGTCGCAGCTAGACATAACCTACTATGAAAATTAGGGGAAGTGGAGTGGTAGTCCCAAGATCCTTCGAACCTCAGCCCAGGCAATGTTCCTCTCGACGGCAGAATATGCTTTCAAGATGCAATTCCAGATCTATAACACTGCAAAAAAAGGTCAACGCAAATGAGCCGTCCTGCCAAATAACTAGTTGAGTGAAACCCACGCGACTCGGTACACTGTACAGGGTTATTACAAATGATTGAAGCGATTTCACAGCTTTACTACAACTTTATTATTTGAGATATTTTCACAATGCTTTGCACACACATACAAAAACTCAAAAAGTTTTTTTAGGCATTCACAAATGTTCGACATGTGCCGCTTTAGTGACTCGGCAGACATCAAGCCGATAATCAAGTTCCTCCCACACTCGGCGCAGCATGTCCCCATCAATGAGTTAGAAAGCATCGTTGATGCGATCTCGCAGTTTTGGCACGTTTCTTGGTAGAGGAGGTATAAACACTGCATCTTTCAATAACCCCACAGAAAGAAATCGCATGGGGTTAAGTCGGGAGAGCGTGGAGGCCATGCCATGATCTCCACCACGACCGATCCATCGGTTTTCCAATCTCCTGTTTAAGAAGTGCCGATTATCATGATGGAAGTGCAGTGGAGCACCATCCTGTTGAAAGATGAAGTCGGCGCTGTCGGTCTCCAGTTGTGGCATGAGCCAATTTTCCAGCATGTCCAGATACACGTGTCCTGTAACGTTTTTTTCTCAGAAGAAAAAGGGGCCGTAAACTTTAAACCGTGAGATTGCACAAAACACGTTAACTTTTGGTGAATTGCGAATTGCTGGAGTTAGCAGTTGGTGGATCTTTGTTGAACTCCGTCCTGAAGTGTCGTTGCACTGTTATGATTGACTGATGTGAGTGCATTTCAAGCACGACATACGCTTTCTCGGCTCCTGTCGCCATTTTGTCTCACTGCGCTCTCGAGCGCTCTGGCGGCAGAAACCTGAAGTGCGGCTTCAGCCGAACAAAACTTTATGAGTTTTTCTACGTATCTGTAGTGTGTCGTGACCATATGTCAATGAATGGAACTACAGTGAATTTATGAAATCGCTTCAATCATTTGTAATAGCCCTGTAAAATTCGTTCGGACTTAATGGTCGTATCTTCAGAAGAGCCGGTCACTGACATACTGCGCAGCTTAAGCGTCGTTTCTAGGGTCGCCACACTTCGTTTGGAGCTTACCGTGGATCTGGAAGAATACCTGGAACGAAGTCCTGAACAAAGAAGTCTTCGGGTGTCCAAACGAATTCCCTCCACTACTGGAAGTATCAGAACTAGAAGGAGTTTGATCACTATAAGAAGAGGTGTAATACCATGAACGAAGCCGGCCGGAGTGGCCGAGCGGTTAAAGGCGCTACAGTCTGGAACCGCACGACCGCTACGGTCGCAGGTTCGAATCCTGCCTCGAGCATGGATGTGTGTGATGTCCTTAGGTTAGTTAGATTTAAGTAGTTCTAAGTTCTAGGGGACTTATGACCACAGCAGTTGAGTCCCATAGTGCTCAGAGCCATTTGAACCATTTGATCCATGAACGGCAAATCTGTTCAAGCGAGGCTTTATAGATGACTTCGGCTAGCATCAGGATAGGGAAAATTTTTTGACCGGTTCTCCCAGAAAATTCGTCCTCAGCTAATTGTGGAAGGGAAGCAAGAAAGCATAGGTCGCACCCACGTTTGAGCTGACAGTATTTGATATATTCACATAAAACATAAAGTGAAGTTTGTGTTAAAATAAGCTACTCTTTGATCACTCTTCCAGTTCATAACAAACCTTACGCTCATTATATGATTTACTGCTTCTGCTGATATTACTTTATGCTAGTCTGACCAGGAAGCATAATCTTCACACCCTTTCCCTTCACTGACCCACTAAATGGTTCAAATGGCTCTGAGCACTATGGTACTTAACTTCTGAGGTCATCAGTCCCCTAGAACTTAGAACTACTTACACCTAACTAACCTAAGGACATCACACACAACCATGCCCGAGGCAGGATTCGAACCTGCGACCGTAGCGGTAGGGCGGTTCCAGACTGTAGCGCCTAGAACCGCTCGGCCACCTCGGCCGGCTCACTGAGCCACTGTACAAAAATTAAGCCTTTGCATATATTTTCTCGGATTTTCTGGTTTCCCCTTTTTATCAGTCTTCTGACTGGTTTGAAGCGAGCGCCATGAATTCCTCTTCGGTGTCAACTTTTCCGTCTCAGATCTCAATGTGGCACTTGCGAACTAAGTGCGATTATTCTCGCACTTTTTTAAAAAATGTCCGCCATTTGCCGGTTAAATATGCATTTAGCTTCACAATCATGATTTCGCGTTTGAAGCCATTCTAAAGTGCGTGTTTTAATGTTAAAGCATGTCCGACCTGCCTGTGGCAATTCATCGTCGAAAAAGACATATTTCTGGTCTTATACACCTTTTGTCGTATTACAGGATGGTCCCCCACAAAGGAAAGATAGTTGTAGCACTTGTAGGCTCTTGCTAACTTCAGACTGGCGTGGATGATGTTTTTACTAAAGTCTGATGGTGTGTCTCCAGTGTAATATATGGTACACACGAAAGTGAATAACCGTTTTATTGCCACTTCCGCCAATGATTTTAGAAATCCCTGTGGAATGTTATCTACTACCCCTTCTGGCTTATTTGATCTTAAGTCCTCCAGAGCTCTTTTAAACTGTTACTCTAGTAATTAATTCCCTATCTCTTCCACATCGACTTCTGTTTCTTCTTCTATAAAGGCATCAGACAACTTCTCCCCCTCGTACACTCATTGAGTAAACTCATGCCACATATTGGCTCTCTCCTTTGCATTTAACAGCGGAATTCCCATTGAACTTTTAATGTTATCGCCTTTGCGTTTAATTTCACAGAAGGTTGTTTTGACTTTCCTACATGTTGAGTCATGCCTTCCGACTTGAGTCATGACTTCCAACCATCGATTCTGTTTCGATTCCTTCACATTTTTCATGCAGCCCTTTCGTGTTAGTTTCCCTGCCTTCCTATTTATTTCATTTCTAAGCGACTTGCATTTCTATATTTCTACATTTCCCTGAATATTTTTATACTCGATTCTTTCGTCAATCAGCTAGAGTATTTCTTGTGTTACCCACGGTTTCTTCACAGACCTTTTTGCAACTATACTTTTCGGTCCACCTTCTGTGACTGCCGTTTTTAAAGATGTCCGTTTCCCTTCAACTCAAGTGCCTACTGAGCTGTTCATTATCGTAGTATCTGGAGCTCAGAGATTTTCAAACGTATCTCTTCATTCGTCAGTATTTCGGCATCCCACTTGTTTGCAGATCGTTTCTTTGTGAGCAGTCTCTTAAACTCGAGACGACTCTTCCTCGTTACTAAATTGTGATCTGCTCCTGTGTACACATTACTATCTAATGTCTGGTTTCGGAATCTCTGGCTGACCGTGTCGTAATTTAACTGAAATCTGAAATTTTCCAATATCTCTCGGCTTTTTCCTAGTGTACCTCCTCTTCTTGTGTTTCTTGAACAGAGTATTCGTTATTAGAAGCTAAATTTTTTTGCAGATCTTTATTACTCTTTTTCTTCTCTCAGTTCTACTACCAAGCCCATATTCTACCGTAACCATCTCTTCTACTCCGTTCCCTACATCCGCATTCCAATCTTCCATGACTATTAGGTATTCATTCCCCATTATACAATGAACTACCCGTCCAACTTCCTCATATACTTTCTCCATCTCTTCACCTTCAGCTTGCGACGTCGGCATGCACACGTAACCTATTACCGGTGTTAGTGTAGATTTTGATGACAACAACCTTGTCACTGAATTCTTCACAGTAGCTCACTACCTTGATATTCATAACGAATCCTATACCCATTATACAATTTTTTACTTCTGTTGATATTACCCTTTACTCATCTGCCAAGGAATGCTCATCTTCTTTGCATCTCACTTCAGCGACCCCTACATATAACTAGATCGAGCTTTTGCGTTTCCCTTTTTAAACTTTCTAGCTTCCGTACCGCTGTCAAACTTCTGACATTCCACGCTCCGGCTCTTAGAACGTTACCCTTTTGTTTGTTATTCTATCTTCCCCTCATAATTGTCTCCTCTTTGGCAGTCCCAACATTGTCTATACACATTACGCGTTTAACATATTGATTTCCATGACCTTCAGCATACTAATGTGATGATCATCACTCAGTCTTCTGTTTTTGGCGGCAGTTTCCTGCCCTAAGGGCAAGAGGATTTACCAAACCTCCATCTGCTCGTGACTCCTCCGGCCGCGATTGCTGATGACCAGTACTCAAAATTTTATCAATGGCTGATATCAAACACGATACAAGAGTGTGTCGATTATCAGAGTCTCTACCTCTACACTATGGTTTGTACTCTGTTATTCGGAGACTAAGCCTTTTCATCTATGACATAGATAAATGAGAGCCACAGCACGTGTTCAGCGATAAATGAAGGCACCAACCCATAAAATCAAATAAAGAAGATAATCCACAGCTGTCCTTGCTCTCAAGCAAATGTAGCATTAGACCAATTTCCTAATCGCTGCGGAAAATTAAATACATGCTCAGTTTAGGAATAACAAATCTTTCTTTTTATTGAGGTACCGGACGCAAACGACGCGCCATTACCATGGGGGTCTATCCTCACGATTTTCAAATGCTCACCTGAACAAACCGAATGTATCTTGTTCATGAACGCCGAAAATGTGACAGTACAACACATATTTACGAAAGGATATTATACCAGTTTTGGATATACCACGATTCTGTCTCACACCAGTCTGGTTCTATACGCTTAGAAGTGACAAAAATTCCCGTATGTTTCAGTATAGTTGATACTTTAGTTGGACCTTCTACTCTGTGTTAGAGTGTTCACAAAGTACACAGATCAAAAACTTAATTTACAATGTGGTTGTAATTACATATTGGCTACCTGAAAGGACTTCCATGAAGAACGAGTGATCGTAGGACAACAATTCTTTTTGGAAACATTTGTAAGTATATGCGGACGAGAAATAACGAATAAAGTATTGAAATAAAAGAATTTTAATTTCAATATGAGAGGGTACAAACCTTGCTCGGTGTGACATCATGTGTATCCAAGACAGGCTGGAACTGCACCATAGATATCATTACACGATTTTCGCAGTACTTTTCGTATGGCGGACAACTGAATGTTCAACTCTCGTGACACAGCGCGTGCATTGTTTGAAAATCGCACATTACGTCCGGAATGCTGACCCATGACAATAATAACTTCTACAGTAATTTGTGGTGCAACTGGCCGTCGGTCATTCTCCGAAGGAATTCCCAAATCGTCAGTTAATTCGAACTTCTGAATCACATTACTCAACGCCGGTGCAGAAAGAGGACCTTTCCGAGTTCCCTTTTTGCGTCATAATTCGCGAAGAGCTGCTGTACTGTTGCTGTTGTTCTGATGAAACAGCGTTACGAGTAGCGCCGTGCTCACCTAGGGCAGAGCTATGTTGACTGTCTGCAACAGTAATGTACACTTATGCTTATGTTTAAACCCTGTGTCACCGTACCAGTACGGGCGTCGAACACCAAATGGTGACATAACACTTGCAGAAACGCAAATCCTGCAGCATACAGTCTGAAGATAATCCTCCAAAGTTTGGTTCCAATGCGATGAACAGTTTTTCGTCCACACTGGCTGAAGTAGCGAAATTTTATTTATAAACAACCTGTAAAAGAGAATTGATCATGCTAAGGAATTTTTCCGTTTTATGTGGCTCGGCACCAACTTGAACAAGGTGGAGACCTGTATCAGATTCATGAATTCCTATATTTGTTTATGCAGATACCAGATACCGACCCGTAAAAGCGGTCACTCCACTTATAGCAAGGCAGAGTTCAAATGAGTAAACAGCACACAACTTTCCCTTCAGGTAATCATCTCCATAGCATAAAGAGAATGTAATTCTTCCCAACCTCGAATTTATCTTCAAATGTGACTCACCTAGAGTACCGAGTCTGTTTTCTAGAGATAAACCTAACTAACCTAAGGACATCACAAACATCCATGCCCGAGGCAGGATTCGAACCTGCGACCGTAGCGGTCTTGTGGTTCCAGACGGCAGCGGCTTTAACCGCACGGCCACTTCGGCCGGCGATGATGAAATGTATGATGAGATAAAAGAAATTATTCAGGTAGTCAAGGGAGACGAAAATTTAACAGTCATGGGTGACTGGAATTCGATAGTAGGAAAAGGGAGAGAAGGGAACATAGTGGGTGAATATGGCTTGGGGGTAAGAAATGAAAGAGGAAGCCATCTGGTAGAATTTTGCACAGAGCATAACTTAATCATAGCTAACACTTGGTTCAAGAAACATAAAAGAAGGTTGTATACATGGAAGAACCCTGCAGATACTAAAAGGTATCAGATGTATTATATAATGGTAAGACAGAGATTTAGGAACCAGGTTTTAAATTACAAGACATTTCCAGGGGCAGATGTGACTCTGACCACAATCTATGAACTGTAGATTAAAAGTGAAGAAACTGCTAAAAGGAGTTAATGTAAGGAGATGGGACCTGGATAAACCGAAAGAACCAAAGGTTGAACACAGTTTCATGGAGATCATAAGGGAACAATTCACAGGAATGGGGGAAAGAAATACAGTAGAAGAACAATGGGTAGCTCTGAGGGATGAAATAGTGAAGACAGCAGAGGATCAAGTAGGTAAAAAGACGAGAGCTAGTAGGAATCCTTGGGTAATAAGAGATATATTGAATTTAATTGATGAAAGGAGAAAATATAAAAACGCAGTTAATGAAGCAGGCAAAAAGGAATACCAAAGTATCAAAAATGAGATCGACAGGAAGTGCAAAATGGCTAAGCAGGGATGGCTAGAGGACAAATGTAAGGATGTAGAGGCTTATCTCACTAGGGTATGATAGATACAGCCTACAGGAAAATTAAAGAGATCTTTGGAGAAAGGAGAACCACTAGCATGAATATCAAGAGCTTTGACGGAAACGCAGTTCTAAGCAAAGAAGGGAAAGCAGAAAGGTGGAAGGAGTGTATAGAGGGTCTATACAAGGGCGATATACTTGAGGGCAATATTATGGAAATGGAAGAGGATGTAGATGAAGATGAAATGGGAGATATGATATTGCGTGAAGAGTTTGACAGAGCACTGAAAGACATGAGTCGAAACAAGGCCCCTGGAGTAGACAACATTCCATTAGAACTACTGACAGCCTTGGGAGAGCCAGTCCTGACAAAACTCTACCATCTCGAGAGCAAGATGTATGAGACAGGCGAAATACCCTCAGACCTCAAGAAGAATATAATAATTCTAATCCCAAAGAAAGCAGGTGTTGACAGATGTGAAAATTACCGAACTATCAGTTTAATAAGTCACAGCTGCAAAATACTAACGCGAATTCTTTACAGACGAATGGAAAAACTAGTAGAAGCCGACCTCGGGGAAGAACAGTTTGGAATCCGCAGAAATTTTGGAACACGTGAGGCAATACTGACTCTACGACTTATCTTACAAAATAGGTTAAGGAAAGGCAAACCTACATATCTAGCATTTGTAGACTTAGAGAAAGATTTTGACAATGTTGACTGGAATACTCTCTTTCAAATTCTAGAGGTGGCAGGGGTAAAACACAGGAAGCGAAAGGCTATTTACATTTTGTACAGAAACCAGATGGCAGTTATGAGAGTCGAGGGGCATGGAAGGGAAGCAGCGGTTGGGAAGGGAGTGAGATGACATTGTAATTCTGTCAGAGACAGAAGAGCAGTTGAATGGAATGGACAGTGTCTTGAAAGGAGGATATAAGATGAACATCAACAAAAGCAAAACCAGGATAATGGAATGTAGTCGAATTAAGTCGGGTGATGCTGAGGTAGTTAGATGAGGAAATGAGACATTTACAGTAGTAAAAGAGTTATGCTATTTGGGGAGCAAAATAACTGACGATGGTCGAAGTAGAGAGGATATAAAATGTAGACTGGCAATGGCAAGGAAAGCGTTTCTGAAGAAGAGAAATTTGTTAACATCGAGTATAGATTTAAGTGTCAGGAAGTCGTTTCTGAAAGTATTTGTATGGAGTGTAGCCATGTATGGAAGTGAAACATGGACGATAAATAGTTTGGACAAGAAGAGAATAGAAGCTTTCGAAATGTGGTGCTACAGAAGAATGCTGAAGATTAGATGGGTAGTTCACATAACTAATGAGGAGGTATTGAATAGAATTGGGGAGAAGAGGAGTTTGTGGCACAACTTGACAAGAAGAAGGGACCAGTTGGTAGGACATGTTCTGAGGCATCAAGGGATCACAAATTTAGCATTGGAGGGCAGCGTGGAGGGTAAAAATCGTAGGGGGAGACCAAGAGATGAATACACTAAGCAGATTCAGAAGGATGTAGGTTGCAGTAAGTACGGTGAGATGAAGAAGCTTGCACAGGATAGAGTAGCATGGAGATATACATCAAACCAGTCCCAGGACTGAAGACAACAACATATATATATATATATATATATATATATATATATATATATATATATATATATATATATATATATATATATATTCACAGTCTTAGCAGGAAGATGGTGACTGAAATTTTGAGAAAGTCCTGCCGCAGCGAGAAACACTTTTATTTCAGTGATTGCCATCCTAGTTCGTGCATCATACCTGTGGCGCACTCTCCCCTGTTTCACGGTAATACAAAACGAGCTGCACTTTTTCGATGTCTTTTTATGTTTCAGAGTCAGTTGCCATCGTTTGTGTCACACAGATAACTTGTCTAAATGATTTTGCAATTCATTATGATCATCTTGCTCCGTCTCCTTTTTCTTTCAAACCATATGATCATGCAACAAATTATACTGCAACCAGTGCCTAATCGCAAACTACTTTGCATTCAAGATTAGACCAAAACTCTATCTTTCTTCATTAGCGTAGCTTCTCTCACTGTGCTTTTCTTATTCCTTTCTATTACTGTTTTCTTCTTTCCCTGTCAGATGCCAAACTTATCTTACTATTCGTCGCTCTTCTTCTTACCAGCCAGCCTCTTCTCGACATTGATGCTTTCTGAACTATTCTCAGACGTTTCTGTTAGACGTAATGACCCATCTCTGGCAAGAATCTAATTGGGAAATTCCTTAATTTTAATAAGAAAACTGCAACCAGTCATTTTTTTGAAATACTACTCTGTTCCTTAAACTTGTTTTCGAACTTAGCTGTTTTGAATCAGTAAGTTTTCAAAACTCTGAAGTCTCATTTCAATTTAATCATTGAGCAGGTATTTGTGTCGATAAGAATTCAGATTTCTTCAAAATGGTAAAGTATTATGCATTTGTTGGCAAGGTGAAGGATTTGGAGGTTCTGTTGGGCAAAATCTGTGGCAAAGCAGAATTTGTTCAGGTTTTTAAGGAGGAGTGTATCCATGTGCTGTTTAAATCTTATTGTTAAACTTCTACCAGTTTGCTCAATGTAGAAGCTTGGATATGACTTGCAAACGACTTTCTATCCTACTCACTTTTGATACAGTTGCATAATGTTTTTTGTACTGTGTATGATTTTATTATATATATGTTTTGTTGGCAAAGAAGCTTATTACCATGTTTTGCATCTTCAAAAAATTTGAATTTTTTTGAGAAATCTTTGCGAGGAAAGACATGCTTACATATGTAGTCTTCTTGTTTTAGGGTGGATGTTCAGCAGTTGGTTGATTTAATTTTATTGTGCAGATTAGTTTACCTATTATAGCATGGTTGTACCAATTGTTGGAGGCTACTCATTTAATAATTTCCGTTTCTTTATGCCTTTCATTTGCGTCCAGTGGTATATTACACATGCTACCATCCATTGTTCTTGTGAAAGTTCTTTGATGTTGGTCTGGGTGGCAAGAAGAGTTATTTGTGGTTATTTGTGCCTGAAAAACTGAAGGTTACGATTTTTATTTTTATTTGAGGTCAAGATAATTAATGACATTTTGTGTTTCATCTTCTACATTATATTGAAATTTGTCACGTGCTTTATTATATTCTCTAGGTAAATTTTTATTTCCTTCGTTGTTCCAGTGAACAGAATGAGATTGTCATCATCGTAGGGTTGGTCGTAAAGTACCTTATCTTTTACTCATATATAGGACCGAAAGGAGATTTTTCGAGGTTGTTAATATATATGCCTGCTAGAAAGTTTGCACAGCTAATACCTGTTGCCAGTCCATCTTTCTGAATGTAAAATTTGTTCCTGAACAGGAAGACATTGCGTGATAATGTAAGTGCCAGGATCTCTATTAGCTCATAGCTTTTAACTCTACCCATCGTTCAATGTATGAGCATTTTCTATTATACTGATTCTTTCCCTGACAGATATGTTTGTACACGAATTGACTATGTCAAGAGATGCAAATCTAGCTGTGGCTGGGATGAAAATGTCCTTCAACGTACTGATGAGCTCATAACTGTTTTAGACTGATAAGTTATTTTCAGATACATATGCCTTACGAAATACATATGGCTTACGAATGATGCCAAGAAGTTCCCTAGCGATTTTGTAAATTGAACTATTGATGGAGTTCACAATGGAAGATATTGGACAATGTGATTTATGGATCTTAGGTTTTGATCTCAATTTTGGTGCTGAAAAGATTTGCTTCTATCGACACCTAGTTTGCATTTTTAAGAAACATTCTAAATTTATTTTGGAATTATGGAGTAGGGTAATATGCTATTTATTTTACATTATTATTTCTGGGAAATTCATGAGTTTTGTTTTTATAATCTGACTGATAATTGACAAGAGCTGTGTTGCCTTTGTCCTGAGAAATCAGTACCCAGAACAACCACCTCTACTACTGTAGTAGGTGTGGGCTTTGTGTCTATCTTGGCCACAATAATGCGTTCACTATGCTGTTTGTTTACCCGCACTTCTATTTTTTTATTCATTATTAAACCTACTGCTGCATTACCCCTATTTGATTTTGTATTTATAACCCTGTATTCACCTGACTAAAAGTCTTGTTACTCCTGCCACCGAGCTTCACTAATTCCCACTATATCTAACTTTAACCTATCCATTTCCCTTTTCAAATTTTCTAACCTACCTGCCCGATTAAGGGATCTGACATTCCACGCTCCGATCCGTAGAACGCCAGTTTTCTTTCTCCTGATAACGACGTCCTCCTGAGTAGTCCCCCACCGGAGATCCGAATGGGGGACTATTTCACCTCCGGAATATTTTACCACAGAGGACGCCATCATCATTTAAGCATACAGTAAAGCTGCATGCCCTCGGAAGAATTACGGCTGTACTTTCCTCTTGCTTTCAGCCGTTCGCAGGACCAGCACAGCAAGGCCGTTTTGGTTAGTGTTGCAAGGCCAGATCAGTCAATCATCCAGACTCTTGCCCCTGCAACTACTGAAAAGGCTGCTGCCCCTCTTCAGGAGAAAGTTTATATGCCAACTAGCAGATGGCGAAGAAATTGAAGAAATATATGATGAGATAAAAGAATAGGACAAAAATAGAACGTGCAATAGGATGAATAATGACTACAAGACATTATGAGACATAAGGAACTTCCAACCAAAAATAGAACAACCACCTCTGGCGGTAATAACGGCCTTGATACACCTGGGCATTGAGTCAAACAGAGCTTGGATGGCGTGTACAGGTACAGCTGCCCATGCAGCTTCAACACGATACCACAGTTCATCAAGAGTATTGTGACGAGTCAGTTGCTCGGCCACCATTGAACAGACGTTTTCAATTGGTGAGAGATCTCAAGAATGTGCTGGCTAGGACGGCAGTTCCACATTTCCCGTATCTAGAAAGGCCCGTCCAGGACCTGCAACATACGGTTGTGCATTATCCTGCTGAAATGTAGGGTTTCGCAGGGATCGAATGAAGTGTAGAGCCACGGAGAGTCGTAACACATGTGAAATGTAACGTCCACTGTTCAAAGTGCCGTCAATGCCAACAGGAGGTGATCGAGACGTGTAACCAATGGCACCCCATACCATCACGCCGGGTGATACGCCAGTATGGCGAGGACGAATACACGCTTCCAATGTGCGTTTACCGCGATGTCGCCAAACACGGATGTGATCATCATGGTGCTGTAAACAGAACGTGGATTCATCCGAAAAAATGACGTTCTGCCATTCGTGCACTCAGGTTCGTCGTTGAGTACACCATCGCAGGCGCTCCTGTCTGTGATGCAGCGTCAAGGGTAGCCGCAGCCGTGGTCTCCGAGCTGATTGTCCATGCTGCTGCAAACGTCGTCGAACTGTTCGTGCAGATGGTTGTCCTCTTGCAAACGTCCCTGTCTGTTGACTCAGGGATCGAGACATGGCTGCACGATCCGTTACAGCCATGCGGATAAAATGCGTGTCATCTTGACTGCTAGTGATATGAGGCCGTTGGGATCGAGCACGGCGTTCCGTATTACCCTCCTGAACCCACCGATTCCATAGTCTGCTAACAGTCCTTGGATCTCGACCAGCGCGAGCAGCAATGTCGCGATACGACCTTTATCAAAGTCGGAAACGTGATGGTACGTATTTCTCCTCTTTACACGAGATATCACAACAACGTTTCACCAGGCAACGCCGGTCAACTGCTGTTTGTGTATGAGAAATCGGTTGGAAACTTTCCTCATGTCAGCACGTTGTTTGTGTCGCCACCGGCGCCAACCTTGTTTGTATTCTCTGAAAAGCTAATCATTTGCATATCACAGCATCTTCTTCCTGTCGGTTAAATTTCGCATCTGTAGCACTTCATCTTCGTGGTGTAGCAACTTTAATGGCCAGTAGTGTATTTACGTGGCCGCACGATGTCATGAGGTATCTGTTCTTTTGGACAGTTTGAAAATTAATCTTACATCCTACAAAAGTGACTGGACCAGTAAGCAATTCTTGTTGAGAAACATCGTTAGGTATTAGATCAAAGCTGCTGACAGTTTTGTAGACAGGCATTCTTGAACGACGATATGCTCTTCTCCTCCTATAAGGCATGGCTGTGTGCAACGTGCGGCTGCCTCGAGTCGAATGAGATGCAGCTGCCTCGCTGAGCCCCAAGCGGATGTTACTACTGATAAGACTGGGCGCGGCAGGAAGTAGCGCGCCGATAAAGCAACATGGCGGCACCGGAAACGGAGCAATTCTGCGGATCGCCTTTAGTTAAAACTAGGCGATCCGCCGCGGCCTGGTGGCGCCGAGCGGAACCTCGTTCAAGGTCACCCACCTCTAAGGCGGTGCACACAGCCATGAACAAATAAATCTGTTCTTTTGGACAGTTTGAAAGAACAGATACCATGTATCTGTGTTAACATTTACATTACCACTGCTAATATCTATATTTACAACAGTAAACTTCTGTATGGTCAATATAAGTTTTTCAAGTTGACCTTTTTTATTTAATTTTCCTAAGGTGAGTATTCATATGGTGAGCAGTTTTATTAAGTTGCAAAAATTTATTAAATTCAGTCACGTATAGTGTTACTAAAACTGGTTTATGAAGGCGCCAACTCCCTTTATGTAATTCTGAAGTACCTCAAAAATGTGTGAAAATTTATTGGACTTAACTGTTAAGGTTATCAGTCCCTACTAAGCTTACACACTACTTAACCTAAATTAGCCTAAGGACAAACACACACACCCGTGCCCTGAAGTAACTCAGCCTGCTGAATGGGACCATTGTTTGTAATATTGTCACTATTATTATTATTATTATTATTATTACAATCATGGTAATAACATATTGATCATGTACCACACAAAAGGTAATGTTACGTCACAGGTGAAATAAATTTGATGGACTTACTGGTGTAGCTTGGTATTCCACGTGATTACGTTAAAACTGTGAGAAATGCGGATGAATGTAGGGGTGAGTACAGTGTGTGCCTGCCTATAGCGGTAATACGTGTAGCGATGCGCGCCAGAGGCAGTGGGTCTGCGCAGGCGCAGTGGCCGAAGTCGTGCCCGATCTGCAGATGGAGATGGCGGGATGGCGCCCACAGCGTGCCGCTTGATTACCGGCCGTGATGAGGCGCTGCCGCTGCCGCCGCCGCTGCTGCCGCGTGCAGATAACCGCCAGTTGCCGCTGGCCACGGTGGCGGACGTGCGTGCTGCAACGTTCCCACTCCGAAGTGGTCCTCAGCACAAGGCAGTACTCTGCCTGTGTGGGTGTGGGTGTGTATGACTGGCAAGGTGCAACGGATAGTGGAGGAGGGGATGCGGCAATGTGTGTGTGTGTGTGTGTGTGTGTGTGTGTGTGAGAGAGAGAGAGAGAGAGAGAGAGAGAGACAGGGAGAGAGAGAGGGAGAGGGAGATGCTGACTGGCGGGAGGGAAGCAGGGATAGGAAGAGCAAGATAGGAGAACACAGCAGTACAAGCTTACTGATATGTGATGTCCGCTGTTGTGGACATGTGAAACTATGTTTGCTGACGTATCGACAGGTGTATGTAGATGTCTGCCTATGCATTTGGTCAAATGGACATATCTAGATCTTACGGGGCGTGATAATAGTAGCAATTCGTGGCGTTGGTACACTAGCTTACGATGTAAGGTAAATGGTTTCCCGAAGCTAACGTTTCAGTTAAATCGTAAAGCACTAGATACTGTGTCTTCTCTTCATACAAAGAAAATATTTACTGCTACAAAATGTACTTACTAAGCATCTATTACTGTGGAAAGTAGTAATAATATTTTCTTATATTTTCAACAAAATACTTCTGGGTATGTGACTGCATTGTCAAAGTGTAGAACTCTCCGGCGTTTCGGCCACTACTGCATATGGACTTTCTTAGGGTGCTAATTGCAGTTTTACTGTGGTTCAGATAATCATCACTATATGGAGATAATCGGGGTTACCTTAAGAGCAACACTGTGCACTGCTGTTGCTGACATCCACTAGGATATTTTTAAGTCCTAGGCTGAGGTATTCTTCTGTGATGGTGTGTTAACATTTACATTACCATTGCTCTTTATGCACACTGATGACCCTCAAGTACTATTTGCTAATGTAAATAAATAAAAGGCAATGCCCTGACTGACTGCCACGTCATGGTCCAGGCAAAAATTGCTAAAGACAAAAAATTGAAATTTGTAGAGGGTATTGATATTATGCTATAGACATAGTTTAAAAAGGAAATTTTCGAAATTCCAGCCATAAGTGGCTCAAAAAGGGGATAAGGCGTTACTTGAAAACATATTGCTATTAAGGGAATTTTGTTGGTTGAACTACGAAAGTTGATATTTGAATCCTTGGTCCAAAATAAAAAAAAAACATTTTCCAGCATAATTCGACCGCTAAGGGGATGAGATAGTGGGTGAATTTCTTTCAAAACAAATCATTACTAAAAAAGTACTAATTGCAATTTGATTCTCAGAAAAACCAAGAGAAACAAAAACACCCTGACTTTGGAAATTGAACCTCTAAGACGGTGAAATAGATGATGATAAAGTTTCTGAAATTATTTCATTCTGAAAGTACTTTTAAAGCTAAATCTATGGCAATACGTCTATTTGGCTTCTCTGTCAGGAATAAAAAATTTCACTGTTTTTGGAAATTCACCTCATAAGGAGGTAAAAGAGGGATGAAAATGTTCATGAAGGTATTTCGTTACGTTAATATGTCTTTAAAGCTCATGCTCTTATACCATAGGCACCGTTTAAGAAGAGAGTTTTCGAACATCCACCCGTTAATCGATGAAATAGGGGATAAAGGTTTTTTGAAAATATTTCGCTATTATGGAAACTATGAGGCTAGGGCTACAAAAATTATTGCTGGGTTTATCTGTGAAAAGTACAAAAAAAAAATCGTGTTTCAGCAGCGAGTTCGGAAATTTTGCTCTTAAGGGGATGAAGGCTGAAAGCTTTTTGAAATTAAATCGTAATTAAAGAACTACAGATATAATTTCAGAGCTGTTGTGGATGCGGTCTTCAGTCTGAAGACTGGTTTGGTACAGCTGCCCACGCTACTCTACCTCGACAAGCCTCTTCATCTCCGAGTGTCGAGTTCCTGTTTGCCAGCGAGCCTGTGGATGGTTTTCAAGGCGGTTTTCCATCTGCCTAGGCGAATGCGGGCTGGTTACCCTTATTCCATCTCAGTTACACTATGTCGGCGATTACTGCGCAAACACTGTCTCAAAATACGTCTACACCATAACTATCCAACCGCGCAAATATTTGGGGTTACACTCGTCTGGTATGAGACGTACCCGGAAGGGGGTCTCCACTGGGGGCCGAGCCGCACAATAACCCAGGGATCGGTGTGGGGCGGCGGTGCGGTGAGTGGACAGCTCTGGCCTGTTGTAGGGTTGTGAGGCACAGAGGGCTACGGCGGGTCCCTTGTTCAATACACAATACAACTACAGCAACCTACATCCTTCTGAATCTGCTTAGTGTATTCATCTCTTGGTCTTCAATTTTTACTCTCCACGCTTCCCTCGAGTATTAAATTGGTGATCACCTAATGCCTCAGAACGTGTCCTACCGACCGATCCCTCCTTCTAGTCAAGTTGTATCACAAATTCCTCTCCTCGCGAATTGTATTCAGTTATGCGATATACCCACTAAATCTTGAGCATTATTTTGTAGCACCACATTTCAAAAGCTTCTATTCTTTTGTTGTCGAAACTGTTTATCGTCCATGTTTCCCTTCCATACATGGCTACAATCCATACATATACTTTAAGAAATGATTCCCTTATACTTAAATCGACACTCGATGTTAACAAATTCCTCTTCTTCAGGAAAGCTTTCATTGCCATCTCCAGTCTACATTTTATATTTTCTGCACATCGACCATCCTCAGTTACTTTGCCGCCTAAATAGCAAATCTCACGTAGTACTTTAAATGTACCGTTTCCAAATTTAATTCCCTCAGTGTCACCTGATTTCATTTGACTACTTTCCATTATCCTCGTTTTGCTTACCTTGATTTTCATCTTTTGTCCATCATTCAAGACAACCTCCATTCTGTTAAACTGTTCTTTCAAGTCCTTTGCCGTCTCTGTCAGAATTACAGTGTCATCAGCTAACCTCAAAGTTTTTATTCGTTCTTCCTGGATTTTAATTCCTGCTCCAGATTTTTGGTTCAAATGGCTCTGAGCACTATGGGACTTAACATCTATGGTCATCAGTCCCCTAGAACTTAGAACTACTTAAACCTAACTAACCTAAGGACATCACACAACACCCAGTCATCACGAGGCAGAGAAAATCCCTGACCCCACCGGGAATCGAACCCGGGAACCCGGGTCCAGATTTTTCTCTGGTTTCCTTTACATTTTGTTCAATGTACAGACTGCACAACATCGGGGATAGGCTACAACCCTGTCACACTCCCTGATCAACCATTGCTTCCATTTCGCGCCCCTCGGTTCTTGCAACTACCATCTCTGTACAAATTGAATATGGCCTTTCGGCCCCTGTATTTTACTCCTGCCATCTTCAGAATTTGAAAGAGAGTATTCCAGTCAAGATTGTCAAGCTTTCTCTAAATCTGCAAATGCTATAAACGTAGGTTTGCCTTTCCATAACCTAGCTTCTAAGATGCTGCCTCGCGTGCTTCTACATTTCTATGGAACCCAAACTGATCATTCCAGAGGTCGGCTTCTCCCAGTTTTTACATTGGTCTATAGATAATTCGTGTTAGTATTTTGCAACCGTGACTTACTAAGCTGATAGTTCGGTAATATTCACACCTGTGCACCTTCTTTCTTTGGAATTGGAATTATTATATTCTTCTTGAAGTCTAAGCGTATTTAACCTGTCTCATACATCTTGCCCATCAGGTGGAAGAGGAGTTCTAACGGAATGTTGTCTACTACCAGGGCCTTGTTTCTACTTAGGTCTTTCAGTGCTTTATGAAATTCTTCAGGCCATGTCATATCTCCTTTCTCATCTTCGTCTATGTCCTCTTCCATTTCCATAATATTGTCCTCAAGAACAACGCCCTTGTATAGACACTCTATATACTCCTTCCACCTTTTGGGTTTCCCTTCTTTGCTTAGGCGTGGTTTACTATCTGAGCTATTGATATTTATACAGGTGGTCTCTTTAATTTTTCTGTAGGCGGCATCTATATTACCCCTAGAAATATATTCTTCTACATCTTTCAATTTATCCTCTAGCAATCGGCGCTTAGCATTTTTTACACTTCCTGTCGTCCTCATTATTGAGAGATTTGTATTCCTTTTCGCCTGCTTCGTTTACCGCATTTTCATATTTTCTCCTTTCATCAATTAAATTCAATATCTATTGTGTAACCCAAGGATTTCTACTAGCCGACGACGCCTTTTTACCTAGTTGATCTTATGCTTACTTCACTATTTCAACTCTCAAAGCTATCCATTCTTCTTCTACAGTATTACTTTCCCCTGTTCTTGTCGATCGTTCCCTAATGACCTTTCCGAAACTCTCTACAAACAATGGTTCTTTCAGTTTATCCAGGTCCCATCTCCTTAAATTCCCAACTTTCTGCAGTTTCTTAAGTTTTAATCTAAAGTTCATAACCATTAAATTGTGGTCAGAGTTCACATCTACCCCTGAAAACCTATTGCAATTTAAAACCTGACTCGAAAATCTCTGTCGTACCATTATGTAATCTATTTGAAACTTTCCGGTGTCTCCAGGCCTCTTCCATGTACGTATACAACCTTCTTTCATGATTCTTAAACTATGTGGTAGCGATGATTAAGTTATGCTCTGTGCAGAATTCTACCATGCCGTTTCCTGTTTCATTCCTTACCCCCAGCCCATATTCATAATCAACAAAAACCTCCCACTTCATCTCCCAGAATCACTCGTTCATTAGAAGTACATTGGGGAAAGACCTTCCTTCTGTGTCCTAAATTAGCATGAAAAGTGTAGAAGGTGTTCCAGTTTGTGAAATAAATCAGAGAAAGAAATAGATAAGAAGGGGAAAATAACGAAGGGGAAGAGGACAATGACTGCAAAGACGAATTGTGTTGGGACCTATTTAATGAAGATAATTTGGCAGTCAGCACATAGTATAAATTTCTGTAAGATCAGGAAACTTAGTGAGGCCATTCAAAGGAATTGTGAAAATATTGTCAACAAACTAGTGTTGTGTGAGCTATATTAGCTAAAGGAGATCCAATAAGAAGGATTTTAGATTACCCATATGTTAGATGTAAATACCAGTAGGTGTTCGTAAGATTAGTGCTGAGGAAGAAATGGAAAAGCTAAGTAGAGGAAAGAAGGCTGATAAGAGAGAGTAAGAGACAAAGAATTATTACGATTGTAAAGATGACCTAAGAAGAGTACGCATCTGAGCAGCAAGTTCCTTTATGTATTTTTTGGACCTTATAATTTCCATTACAGCATCGTAGAATTGATGTTTACAATTCCAAAAGTCGACATCTGGCATTTTGGGTCGCAAATGATGTACGCCATTTCCTGTGACTTTGTCTTGAAGAATTTCAAAGACACGCTAGTGTACTCTCCAAAACTACTCTTTTCTTACATAAAATAAGCTTTTATATTCAGAGTTATGAAAACCCGACATAATCCCGTAAGAGAACGTTCCAAAACACGACATATGCAGTTAGTTCCAGAGTCAGACATTTGCATTTACGTTGCGCACCACGATGGCATGTAATGTACCGGAACACATCTTTTCACTTGACGTATGTTGCTTTAAGACACGTGATACTTCTAAAATACACAGCAGCTGTTCATCCAAGAAGGCAGAAGAAAAACACCGAGGGAACCGAAAAGCAAAAGAACTGTCTTCATTAAGTATTTCGTAAAACGAGGAGTGACACGAAATCACTTGTCGTCCCTGTATGACGGCAAACTTTCTTAGGAATCTTGCACGTTTGAAGGGATCGGGTTGAGCTTGTCTACAAGAGGCATTTAGAAACTGGGCTACCATCAGCAGAAAAAAAGAAAGGAGGTGATACACGTAGCAAGAAATATGAGATCAAACAGGTGTTATGAAACATTTCAGCGAACTGTTAGGTAATGTAAGTGAACTCCGTTACTGAAGAGGTCAGATAAAAGGCGGCCAGCAGTTTAATGTGATCTAAACATCATAACCATTAAATTGTGGTCAGAGTTCACAGCTTTTTCAATGAATTGGCTGTACCTGATATTAGAGTAAACAAAGCTTATTTCCGACATTATTTTTGTATGAGCTACAATATAGGCTTTCGAAGTCCATTAAATGATGTTTGTTACACATGTTTGACGCTGAGACAAAAAGCAAAGCACTCTAAAACACTATAAGAGAAATTATAAGTGATGACTATTCTAAGAATACACAACCGAAGATGCCAAGCTTTCTATGACATATTTGCGAAAGGATGAGATCGTTGAATGCATTCGCAGTTATGATTGCCAAAAGAAATTTGGTACTGGCAAAAATTCCTGATCAGACAGCCTATTATTCTAGGTAGCTATGATTGTACAATTTAACTATTTGTGTTGGTTCATATCAGGACCCCCAAATAAGGGCAAAACTTTCATGTATGTTTGGCTCGAACCTTCTACATATCTACATTTATACTCCGCAAGCCACCCAACGGTGTGTGGCGGAGGGCACTTTACGTGCCACTGTCATTATCTCCCTTTCCTGTTCCAGTCGCGTATGGTTCGCGGGAAGAACGACTGTCTGAAAGCCTCTGTGCGCGCTCTAATCTCTCTAATTTTACATTCGTGATCTCCTCGGGAGGTATAAGTAGGGGGAAGCAATATATTCGATACCTCATCCAGAAACGCACCCTCTCGAAACCTGGCGAGCAAGCTACACCGCGATGCAGAGCGCCTCTCTTGCAGAGTCTGCCACTTGAGTTTGTTAAACATCTCCGTAACGCTATCACGGTTACCAAATAACCCTGTGACGAAACGCGCCGCTCTTCTTTGGATCTTTTCTATCTCCTCCGTCAACCCGATCTGGTGCGGATCCCACACTGATGAGCAATACTCAAGTATAGGTCGAACGAGTGTTTTGTAAGCCACCTCCTTTGTTGATGGACTACATTTTCTAAGGACTCTCCCAATGAATCTCAACCTGGTACCCGCCTTACCAACAATTAATTTTATATGATCATTCCACTTCAAATCGTTCCGCACGCATACTCCCAGATATTTTACAGACGTAACTGCTACCAGTGTTTGTTCCGCTATCATATAATCATACAATAAAGGATCCTTCTTTCTATGTATTCGCAATACATTACATTTGTCTATGTTAAGGGTCAGTTGCCATTCCCTGCACCAAGTGCCTATCCGCTGCAGATCTTCCTGCATTTCGCTAAAATTTTCTAATGCTGCAACTTCTCTGTATACTACAGCATCATCCGCGAAAAGCCGCATGGAACTTCCGACACTATCATGTTTACAGGATACGCACATGCAACCGTAAAATAGTGGCTGAAAAATGGGTTTAGTGATATGCGACAGTAATTTCATAAGTCATATCACTGAAGCAACACAAGAACAGGTGCCAGTAAATAAGGTAGAATGCTCCAAATTTCTGTGTGCAAATACTGATGAAAACTTGAAATGGAAGAACCATAATACTGAGGTTCTCAAACAAGATCCTTGTTTCAAGTATAGTTGTAGGAGTAGGACTTAGAACAAATTTGTTCATTAAAGGTAACAGTAATCATTTAAACATTATCTGTGAACATGATCGTACCATATCACAGGTAGCAAGAAATATGAGATCAAACAGGTGTTATGAAACATTTCAGCGAACTGTTAGGTAATGTAAGTGAACTCCGTTACTGAAGAGGTCAGATAAAAGGCGGCCAGCAGTTTAATGTGATCTAAACATCATAACCATTAAATTGTGGTCAGAGTTCACAGCTTTTTCAATGAATTGGCTGTACCTGATATTAGAGTAAACAAAGCTTATTTCCGACATTATTTTTGTATGAGCTACAATATAGGCTTTCGAAGTCCATTAAATGATGCTTGTTACACATGTTTGACGCTGAGACAAAAAGCAAAGCACTCTAAAACACTATAAGAGAAATTATAAGTGATGACTATTCTAAGAATACACAACCGAAGATGCCAAGCTTTCTATAACATATTTGCGAAAGGAGGAGATCGTTGAATACATTCGCAGTTATGATTGCCAAAAGAAATTTGGTACTGGCAAAAATTCCTGATCAGACAGCCTATTATTCTAGGTAGCTATGATTGTACAATTTAACTATTTGTGTTGGTTCATATCAGGACCCCCAAATGCAGATCTTCCTGCATTTCGCTAAAATTTTGTAATGCTGCAACTTCTCTGTATACTACAGCATCATCCGCGAAAAGCCGCATGGAACCATGTCGTCGTAAGGGATCCAACAAAATTGCGTAGGCACTTTCGACAGATTAATTAAGATTGATCTCCGTCTTAAAAAATATTAAGGTAACTCCAGACGTCTGCACAGGACAAAACAAAAACAACAATATTAGCGACACAATTTCATTTTGCACGATAAATGAAGTATCTTAGAATGTTGATGATGTTTACTTGATTTTTCCAGTTTTTCGTCACTCGTTTACCCTGCCTTATTGAGTATTCATAAGAATTGAAAAGGAGATAAAGAAATAGGACACCACTATTAAACCGGAAGAATATTGCTACATGTGCAACAACTATGCTTCTCAAAATAAATTAGGTATGGACTGTTCGGTTTATGATTGGAAAAAATTGTTTTCAGGCCAACACGTGTGTGGCATTTCCAAAGGTAATTTTGCTAGAGAATTATAATAAAAATGCTGAAAACTGCTGCTGTAGCAAGGGGTGAGCAACAGTACAGAAGTGACATGAATGTATACAGAGGAAACACACACTCTAACATGGAGAAAACGGAAGTTCCGACAGACGCCTCGATCACGAAAAAAGAAAATTGCGTACGATTTAGCGATTACATAGGAAACATTTGGATATACCTGGAGACAGATGAAATCCTTGGTGTATTACAGGAATATAATAGGTCATGATTATGAGGAGGAGGATGAGAAGGAAGAAGAGGAGGAAAATATGCATCCAGATCGAGACTGTGTTTTATGTAAACCACAGGAAGATGTATATAATCTGAGCATATAAACGTTGTGCAACCTCTTGTTAACTAATGAAAATATAAATCAGAGCCTAGTCTGAGGAGATTATCTTGCATTGGTAAATTTTCTTTGCACAAAATTTTGAATAAAACGAACATTCTTAACTAAAATGGGACATATGGATTTAGTATAAGTTTCAAAGCATGACATTCTCACCATTGTTGGTTTCAAAAGGCGACATATTCAATAATTAGTTCCACAACACGCCATCTCTATATTTAAGGACGTTACAACTCATAAAATAGGTACTTTATTTTATTTGCACCTATGTGTTTTACGTTTAGAATTATTTTCAGTGACAAGGAGAATACAATTTCCATTTATATGAGCGCTCCTGACATTGGAATCAGTTTTTTTCATTTTTCAAAAAATGACTTGGGAAACAGACATTGACGTCTGCAACTATACATCTCAATTAGAAATTCTACATAGCCGCAGATAAATTGGAAAGCACCACATTTCGCTTGTCAAGACTTTCAAGGCACTGGAAGTTTTCGGGGAACGAATAGAGATACGATATCCAGTCAGAAGTCTGTTATAAGAAGAGAAATTAATGACGTGAAGAAATCCCATGCAAAATGTAAGAGTCATGAGAGTTTCCGTATGGAACAAGTGTAATTGTCATCAAGGGAAATTAGGAAGATGGTAAGAGTTACTGGAAAAGAAACATTAAACAGATCATTGTCTTTAGCTGCCCACTCATTAAGCGTATTTGTAGTAGGTTATTTTTATATGTGTATGTACACTCGACAGATGTGAAGAATCACTCAACAAGAAACCGTAGATTCACATCTACATCTACATCCATACTCCGCAAGTCACCTAACGGTGTGTGGTGGAGGGTACCTTGAGCACCTCTATCGGTTCTTCCTTCTATTCGACTCTCGTATTGTTCGTGGAAAAAAGGATTGTCGGTATGCTTCTGTGTGGACTCTAATCTCTCTGATTTTATCCTCATGGTCTCTTCGCGAGATATACGTAGGAGGGAGCAATATACTGCTTGACTCTTCGGTGAAGGTATGTTCTCGAAACTTCAACAAAAGCCCGTACCGAGCTACTGAGCGTCTCTCCTGCAGAGTCTTCCACTGAAGTTTATCTATCATCTCCGTAACGCTATCGCGATTATTAAATGATACTGTAACGAAGCACGCTGCTCTCGTTGGATCTTGTCTATCTCTTCTATCAACCCTATCTGGTAAGGATTCCACACTGCTGAGCAGTATTCAAGCAGTGGGCGAACAAGCGTACTGTAACCTACTTCCTTTGTCTTCGGATTGCATTTCCTTAGGATTCTTCCAATGAATCTCAGTCTGGCATCTGCTTTACCGACGATCAACATTATATGATCATTCCATTTTAAAACACTCCTAATGCGTACTCCCAGATAATTTATGGAATTAACTGCTTCCAGTTGCTGACCTGCTATTTTGTAGCTAAATGATAAGGGATCTATCTTTCTATGTATTCGCGGCACATTACACTTGTCTACATTGAGATTCAATTGCCATTCCATGCACCATGCGTCAATTCGCTGCAGGTCCTCCTGCATTTCAGTACAATTTTCCATTGTTAAACCTCTCGATACACCACAACATCATCTCAGTGAACTTCCGATGTCATCCACAAGGTCATTTATGTAGATTGTGTGTAGCAAAGGTCCTATGACACTCCCCTGTGGCACACCTGAAATCACACTTACTTCGGAAGACTTCTCTCCACTGAGAATGACATGCTGCGTTCTGTTATCTAGGAACTCTTGAATCCAATCACACAATTGATCTGATAGTCCATATGCTCTTACGTTGTTCATTAAACGACTGTGGGGAACTGTGTCGAACGCCTTGCGGAAGTCAAGAAACACGGCATCTACGTGTGAACCCGTGTCTATGGCCCTCTGAGTCTCGTGGACGAATAGCGCGAGCTGGGTTTCACACGACCGTCTTTTTCGAAACCCATGCTGATTCCTACAGAGTAGATTTCTAGTCTCCAGAAAAGTCATTATACTCGAACATAATACGTGTTCCAAAATTCTACAACTGATCGACGTTAGAGATATAGGTCTATAGTTCTGCACATCTGTTCGACGTCCCTTCTTCAATCCTTTGGAACCTTAAGCTCTTCTAGAGACCTACGGTACACCGCTGCAAGAAGGGGGGCAAGTTCCTTCGCGTACTCTGTGTAAAATCGAACTGGTATCCTATCAAGTCCAGCGGCCTTTCCTCTTTTGAGCGATTTTAATTGTTTCTCTATCCCTCTGTCGTCTATTTAGATATCTACCATTTGGTCATCTTTACGACAATCTAGAGAACGAACTACAGTGCAGTCTTCCTCTGTGAAACAGCTTTGGAAAAAGACATTTTGTATTTCGGCCTTTAGTCTGTCATCCTCTGTTTCAGTACCATTTTGGTCACAGAGTGTCTGGACATTATGTTTTGATCCAGCTACCGCTTGACATAAGACCAAAATTTCTTAGGATTTTCTGCAAAGTCAGTACATAGATCTTTACTTTCGAATTCATTGAACGCCTCTCGCATAGCCCTCATCACACTACATTTTGCTTCTCATAATTTTGGAAGGCTTTGGCTATGTTTATGTTTGCTGTGAAGTTCCCTTTGCTTCCGGAACGGTTTTCTAACTTGGTTGTTGTACCACGGTGGCTCTTTTCCCTCTCTTACGATCTTGCTTGGCACATACTCATCTAACGCATATTGTACGATGGTTTTGAACTTTGTCCACTGATCCTCAACACTATCTGTACTTGAGACAAAACTTTTATGTTGAGCCATCAGGTACTCTGTAATCTGTTTTTTTGTCACTTTTGCTAAGCAGAAAAATCTTCCTACCTTTTTTAATATTTCTATTTACGGCTGAAATCATCGATGCAGTAACCGCTTTATGATCGCTGATTCCCTGTTCTGCGTTAACTGTTTCAAATAGTTTCGGTCTGTTTGTCACCAGAAGGTCTAATATGTTATCGCCACGAGTCGGTTCTCTGTTTAACTGCTCAAGGTAATTTTCAGATAAAGCACTTAAAAAAATTTCACTGGATTCTTTGTCCCTGCCACCCGTTATGAAAGTTTGAGTCTCCCAGTCTATATCCGGCATATTAAAATCTCCACCCAGAACTATAACATGTTGAGGAAACCTACTCGAAATATTTTCGAAATTATCCTTCAGGTGTTCAGCCACAGCAGCTGCTGAGCCAGGGGGCCTGTAGAAACATCCAATTACCAATTTAACCGTGACCTTCACCCAAATTATTTCACATTTCGGATCTCAGTGCTACTTGACGATTAGGGTTTATGTTAGTGAGAGGTTACGTAGCACTGAGATAATGAGATTTTGATTAGAGCAGACGTGAAGGAAAGCAGCGCTAAGTGGATATATTTAATGATTAAAACAACATGCCCATATACACAAGTATTTTCTGGTTTAATGAGAATTTGATCCGGTAATTTATTGTATATCTCCATGTACTGTTGACAGGTCAGAAAGTTCAACTTTTGGAGAAAAGGCATGACGAAAAGAAAGAAATATAATGAGATAGAAGGTTGAACTTGACACTAACTAGGAGGAAAGAAAGAGGAAATCAATAATGGATCATAAATGACAGATGAAGAGACAACAAACCACAGCAAAATGTCTATGTAACCAACAGTAAGGGTAAGAGAAAAAATGAGGTAAGAGTGATTCTCCGAAGCAGACAGCGTTTAATACAAGAGAGCTTTGTGTTATAATTTTCAGGAATATGTAGGGAACTACGTTTTGCATGTGTGGATGTTTCACATAAACGACTGCCTTAACTGAGCGAACCTACGCCGGTACAGAAAATGAATTCATGAGATGGAAAGTGATGGAAGAATGTAAATTCTATCTCATAGGACAGATGGTAGAAAATGAGGTCAAAAGAGGAAGGGTTAGATGGTAATACTGTAGAGTGTGTAGAGTGGCAATAGTAAATGTAGATTTATGGATATAAACTTTTTCAAGCTACCACGAGTCTTCTCTGGGATAATCAGTAGTGTGAATACAAATAAGTGCACGAAACCAACAAATAAATAATGTATGAGACCTTATGTATCTGACCTGAGCTGCCAACTGAAATAAAAACTGAAATGAAGCATTGTTGAAATTACGATTACATTAATTCATAAAGGGAACTATTAATTTTGGAAAATTGTAGGTAACTGAAACGTAGTTGTGATATAACGATCATTACGTAAATTTAAATGTAGAAAGAAGTGTTTTGAACGAATGATTAAATAATTTAATATATTAAATATCACGTAATTTAGTACATTAAATAATTTAGTATGTTATGAGCATGGTTTTAGAAGGCATCGCTCATGCGAAACTCAGATTGGCCTTTTCCCACATGACATTCTGAGGACTGTGCATGAAGAGCAACAGGCAAATGGCATATTTCTAGATCTCCAGAAAGCATTTGACACGGTGACCCATTGCAGGCTATTAGAGAAGGTATGAGCGTAAGGAATACGTTCACAAATATGTGACTGTCTCGAGGATTTTTTGCGTAATAGAACCCAGTGTTCATCAAAGACAAGGGCATCGCCACGATTTCCCCAGGATAGTGTGATAAGACTGCTGTTGTTCTTTGTATAAGTAAATCATTTTGCGGACAGGGTGGGCTGCGGCAGTTTGTTGATGATGCCATGGTGTACGGTAAAGTACCGAAGTTGAATGATTACAGGAGGATAGAAGACGACTTAGACAATCCCGTCGGTGTGACGAGTGGCAGCTACCTCTAAATGTGGAAAAATGTGAGTTAATACGCGAGTGTAGGAATAACAAACCTGTGATGTACGGATACAGCACTACTAACGCCCTGCTTGACACAGTCAAGACGTTTAAATATCTGGGCGTAACGTTGCAAAGCGGTATGAAATGGAACGAGCTTGTGGGAAGTCAGGGAAGTGGAATAGTCGACTTCAGTTTATTGGGAGAATTTTAGGAAAGAGTACTTCACCTGTAAAGGAGACCACATATAGGACGCTGATGCAATCTGTTCTTGAGTACTGTTCGAATGTTGGGGATCCGTGCCAGGTCGGACTGAAGGCAGACATCGAAGCAGTACAGAGGCGGGCAGCTAGATTTGTTACCTGTAGGTTTGAACAACACGTAAGTGTTCCGGGGATGCTTCGGGAACTCAAATTGGAATCTCTCGAAGAAAGGCGACGCTCTTTCCGAGAAGCACTGTTTAAAAAATTTAGAGAACCGGCATTAGCTGACTGCATAGCGATTCTATTGCCGCCTACATACATAGTGCGTAAGGTGTAACACCATAGCTCTAATACTCTACTGATTTATTTTGCTTTTGTTTTATTTAATGTTACATTGTTGATCTTCTGTAAATGTGTTAAAATCGATAACATAAAATTGTATACTCCTTTCTTTGTTAAAACTTTGATGTCCTGGTTTGATTCAATGCAATGTAGTATATCTGTCATTTAAATTCTTTGTCCCATTTGAAGGGAACAAAACTTACTATATATAATTGTAATATCTGTGTGAATAATTTTTTGTAGAAATGTCAATATGTGAAAATGTTCTGTTTTTTTATTGTGTTTGGTTGCTGTTACGTTAACTGCTGATCCTCACTTAGGGTTCTTAGTTATTGTGTATGTAAAAGTTGTTGTAGTTCCCCTCGGGAACGGAACTGTGTGGTTGGCCTAGGTGAAAAAGGTGGAACAAGAGTCAGTCGGGGACGAGCTGCCAGTCGGGGACGAGCTACGAGTCGGGGACGAGCTACCAAACTGTGCACTGTCATATAAATGATGCATATTGTGCTGATTCCGAGAGAGGCTTTTCCTGCCACTTTCTAGTGCCTCGGATGGATGGATAAATAGCTGGAACTATTCTGGAATTGGTATTCATCATCGCCACCAAGAAATGACAGAGTCCAGCAATTCTACCTGCAATTCCACCTACCAACTTGCAATCGCCACCACATTGCGCTATCACTGTAATGGAGCACTATAGTGATGTACAGTGAAGGATCAGCTTGATGGATGTGTTAGTGTGCTCAAATATAACGTAATTTATAACTGAATTTATGTACCTACCTTGAATTTTCTCCTTACCATAACACCTTTCAGGTTCCTCTCCGTTTGAACTAAAGCGATTTCCGAGTGTCCTTACTGAAAGAACATTAAAGCCCAGTGTTTTGCTAATTGATGCCTCTTGAACATAGTAAAAAGAAAGTTAAAGTTAATATGGCAAGAGCGTAAGTTAAAGTTAATGGTGCTTGCTGAAAATAATTTTCCTAGTAAAACTGCTTATTAATGTATTGTTACCAACTTCAAATTAAAAGTTCTTAAGACTGAGGCTTATACAGTTTTGCTTAGTAAATGATCACATTACTGCCTGTTGTAAATCGCAGAAGGCGAGTCAGTATCTTACATATATGTTGATTTTGTGTCTCACTGTAGTAAAAGTGGAAAACTGCAGTTGTGAAACGTTATATACTCATGTTTGCTAAGTGTTTATCTCTCTTGTGTATTAGAAGCGCATATTAATAGTATAAAAGGAATCACAGTTTGTCTATTGTGTTAATGCTCGGTAACAAGTAACGGAAAGACCACTATTTATGAAAACCATAATTTCTTCATTCAAATGATAGAAGCAACCTGTTAGTGGATTCCAATTAACTTTCATTTCAAATAGTAAAGTATTTATTTGAGAGAGACTTAACCTATGTCCAATTTATGATCCTGCAGCAAATATTAATAGTAATGTTATAAAGACCATTCAGTTTGAACAAGTTCTGAAAGTAATAGAGTGTTTCGGTACCTGTTATATTTTTGTAAATAGTTTGTGCTGCTCTACTTATTAGATTCAATCTTACCATAAACATATGTATGTGTTGGAAGTCATTGCACTCGCGTGTGACAAAGTATAGGTTGAGTTTATCCGTTAAAGTTACTAATAACTATATTCTCGAACAAGAATGTTAATCATTCTCTTGCCTAATTAGGCTGGCGACCGTTTTCTTTATGCATTAAACAGTGCAGATAGGCAAAAAATTCGTTTCTTACTGTTCAAATATTTACGTAATTCTGACTTTCATTTCCGATAAGCCATTTCCGTTAGGTACAACACGGTCAACCTAGCAAAATTCCTCTCAGAGGGTAAAACTGTTCTGTTGCGTTATACCATAATTGCTTTAATAAGATAATTTTATTTCACAACCTGCCTCCAGCTTCGAGGTTATGGTATAGCTGTAGCAGACAGGAGTGTTATAAAGGACCATGAAGATAAAATGTGAGAAATTAGGGGTCATACACAGGCATGTAGACAGTCGTTTTTTCCTCGCTCTGTCTGCGATTGAACAGAAAAGGAAATGACTATAGTGGAAGAGCGTACACTACACCACGCACTGTACGGTATGTAGACGTAGAAGTAGATATAAAGCCAAAAAGTGAGATAGTCTTAAGATGAGAAAGAATAGTAAAATTTAAAGTAATGTGAGTAACGATAAATTTCTAGGATGTAATATTAATGTTCCTACTGTAATAGTCTTGGGGGTTACGCCAGTCACACGATGGAGGTAGGCACCAGAAGATCGCAGACTGAACGAGACAGATAGCACGAAGAACGAGTAAATCAATGCACTATTCCCCAGCAAAGGTTTGGTCTGACGCAATCCCTGTGGCGCGGGATGCCAGTCCAGCAGGTCGCTACCTGAGGCACTCGTCATGGCACCAGTCGCTGTCAGCTGACCCGTACAAGCCACCACAAGCACTATGGACTCTTTCTGTACGATGCTGCCTGAGCACCTTACTCAAAAAGATGACTCGAGGGAATTTCTGAGAACCTGTAGATGCCTTGCCGTGAATGAACACCCAGCAGAGCATCGGAGGCTTTCCAATGTACTTTTTTTTGTACACAATGAACACTGAGCGAGTCACAGACGTACGATTCCGTAAGTGAAGCGTGTGAAACACACATATTTTTTATTTTAATGCAGACCCTTGAGGGGAGAGAGGAACGCTTTGGTGAGTGAGTGGAGGTCACCTGTCCCTACTCACACATAATAACCACTATTCAAGACGTTGGGAAAAGGAAAAGGCACTAAACCTATTAATTTTGTTGAATAATGTGACACTGCAAAAGAAAGAAAAGGCATTACAGGAAAGATCTCCCACGACAATCGAGAATAAATTTCAACAGCTCTGATCATATCAGGACTTCAGCTCATTTAAAGTAGACTGCGGTCACCAGTTCTGTTAACGTCTCAACTATCAATTTCACATACGCATGCAACAGAGCCAGTTGGGGGAAACTTTACGTTAGGGACATGCTTGCATATCTACCAGTTCACTTTCTTCCTCACTCACTATCAGTGCACCACGACATACTACACTCATACTAGTGAACCTTGACTCAGAAGCTAATTCCATACTTCTCATATGAAACAAGAACATAACTGATGTTCAGTGACTAACTAACTAAGTGCCTTAGGCTAATGATAATATTTCGTGTGTATTTTCTTTTGACTAACTTATTAATTAGTCAATAAAATATTCTATGTCTTAAAATTTTTGTAACTGAGACTGACATGTGGGGGCTGATCATGGAAAGTAAACACTAACGAGATGTAATATTTGCACAAGATGAAAACCAAGGACTGACATTATCGTTATAAATGTGAATATTTTCAATGTGTAATGTAAAAATTAGTTTGTTATGGTTGTTGTTTTAACTAAAATCCTACATAGAGAACATGTGTATGATCTAGTATTTGACTATAGCATTTTTGTATCATTAGTTGCAGGTTTGTGCACAGTTCTATGCTAAGTGAGACAAAGTGTGAAATGTGAATTTAAAGTTGAATTTTGTTCTATACATGTCTTGAATTATATATCACTTAGTTCTGCATATGTTACTGTGTAACTGTGTGCTATCATATATGCTTTGTTACATTAGCATGACATAAAATGCATATTTATAAAAGATATGAATGAGTTAAATTTTAACCAAAGTGTTTTTAAGTCAGAAAGAGTGTTAATTGATATTTTAAAAAGGAATGACAAAATGGGATTGGACCTAAGCCATCAGTGAGTGAATGAGTGGGAAAAGTAATAATAAATAACTTTGTAAAGTCGGTAAGTGTGAATGAAGATAATACAAGAATAGGAGCTGGCTGTAAGACTGATTTAAAAGAAGAACAAATGACTTCATAATCTAGTATCCTATCTGAAAATCACGCTGTTACTTTCTCATGTGAGAAGAGAGAGAGAGAGATATGGCTTTTAATAAGGAATATCATGACGACGTGTTCCTGAAACCTGACCTTCCATCAGTCAGTAATAAAAATTAGTGCCAAATCGCAATGCCACTTTAGGATGAATTTCATTGATGGATGCAATTACACTATAACTAGTTTTGAGGGCTACTGCATCTGCATATATTTATTAAGTGGTGGAAGAGGTAATATTATTCAACCATTATTATCAAACGGTCACGTAACTTGTGTAAAACCTTTTAGACAGAGTCAAGTTAAATCGGAATAAATGAATCATTCATCCACACTGCAGAATGAAACATGAGTTAATAGCAGTGATTGACGACGCATAATTATTTAACTTTTATTTCCTATGTTAAAGTGCATGTGTAGCTCAATGAGAAGCCACTGTGGAACTACCATGAATGCTGCTGAGAATAAGGGATGAGCAGTAGCACAAAAACACGAGGGAGTTTGCCCTGCAGTATTCGCAGAATAGCCACTCAGTTCCCTCCGTGAAAGGAAACTCGAAGCATGAAAACGGCCAAAGCTCTGTTTTTCTTTTTTTGACATGTCCGAAAGAACAGATACCATCTTCATATAGTTAAGGCTAACCGGCCATTGACCTTCTCACCTGTGCGGGTGCACACGTATTGCCCGAACTCTTACGGGACTCGGTAAGATTGTCTGCCACAAGTAGTGAGTGTAATGGGCAGGGGCACTCCGAATGTGTTGTGTGGACATTAAGCTGGGAATGTGGCTCTCACGGGGAGCGTGCAAGGGATAATTCCCTGCAGTCTCACTATCCACTGAGCCCTCGGTGGCTCAGATGGGTAGAGTGTCTGCCATGTCAGTAGGAGATCCCGGGTTCGAGTCTCGGTCGGGGCAAAGTTTCTCTTCTGTCCCCGTTGATGTATATCTACGTCTTTCTACAACGTAAGGTCTTTATTTAATTATCACTTCATGTTGTTAATAAGGTGTGTCTATGTGATGCATACCGTATAATGGCCAGAGTCCTAGAAGCTCTGCTATTGCTTAAGGAAACGGTGGGAATTCAAACATCGCTGAAAACGCGGACTATTAAGATATCATCTTTGAAAGTGGGCTGGTGACAGGAGGTCGTGTCTTCTTTGTACTGCGTGTGACGCCAAAATATGACCAGGTGACAGTAAACTGAATGTTTAAAAAAACCTAAGTGCTGTTCCTCTTGGCTCACATAAATAATTTACGAGTACACATTATGACTGTGCTTTCAGACATACAACCTCACTGGCCAGTGCACGAAGCTAAGCTGAGAGAGTGAGAAAATCATACGGATTTTTGATGCCCCAAGACAAACAAGTCGTTTTAAAGGATTAACCACCTGAAATCCAAGAAAGGAAGGGAATCAAACGTCTTGTAAGACACTCACAAGAATTAATATTCAGCCAATGAAAATTAAATCACGCCAGAAAAAACACAGATCTCAAAGTTTTCCTCGTTGGAGCACTTTGTTGACAGCCACTACACTTTCAGGCATTGCTACTTCTCTTCCAGTGTTCATTTTCGACACTTCACTTCCAGCCGGGGAGGACAGATCCTCGTCCAGCTGAGTTGATCTTAGACACGGGCTGAGACTAGTTGTTAGCAACGACTCAACGACTGATTTTGCAGCCGCCTTAGCCACCACTTGCAGATATTAAGTGCAGAGAGATATAGCTCGAACATCGAAGCAAGCTGTACGAAAAAAAAAAAAAATTCATAACAACGTTCAGTAATCGCACTCTGTATTTTGAAGACTGGTTTGTAGTTGAAAATTCAACATGATTTCTTTAAGTCCAGCAGTCTTCTGTCTCTAGCGCTAAGCTACAGCAGTCACGTGTGACCTCCTCAAATGTAAATTTTCTGCTCCAGATCCTCATCCAAATCTGCTAAAGCATTAGGTGATTCTTAGCAATAGCTGTGGTGGAAGTAGATTACTTACACGTAACGACTCTGTTCACTGAGATCATTATTTGATTTAGTAGTTAGTAGTCAGATTTGATGAGTAATAATTTACTGGTAGCAAATACTACAAGTCGAAATTAATCTATTTAATTATACTATATAAATAAAGAACTCCACCCACACAGTACGTAAGCGCTAACCACTGTGCAACTGAAAATTATTAACAATACATCTCAGGAAACACACCCATCTCCAGCTTCTAATATTATTCTTTTAACGTAGCTACAGCTGAACTTTAACAAGTTTATTTACGAGTTTCTCGTTACTCATTACTTTTCAAAACATTTTAAATATTTTGCTCGTCTTCATTTTAATATAATTTTAATACTGATGACATATTTAATTATAGATCAACTTTACACTCTTTCAAAACTCTTCCTCCAATGTTTAAATTTGTATAATGCCTGTAAAATTTGCACACAAAACAGTTAGCAGATGTAAGTCAAGGGCCACGAAAGGGAAGCAGTGGTTGAGGAGAGAGTGAGACAGGGTTGTAGCCTATCCCCAATGTTATTCAATCTGTATACTGAGCAAGCAGGAAAGAAAACAAAAGAAACATTTGGAACAGGAATTAATGTCCAGGGAGAAGAAATAAAAACTTCGAGGTTTGTCAATGACATTACAATTCTGTCAGAGACAGCAAAGGACTTGGAACAGCAGTTGGAAACAGCAGTTCAACGAAATGGACAGTTTCTTGAAAAGAATATAAAAAATAACGCCAATAAAAGCAAAATGAGGAAAATGGAAAGTAGTCAAATTAAATTAGGTGATGCCGAGGGAATTAGGTTAGGAAACGAGACATGTGAAGTAATAGATGAGCTTTGCTGTTTGGGAAGCAAAATAGCTGAAGGTGATCGAAATAGGGAGAGTGAAATATACACTGGCAATGGAATGAAAAGCCTTTCTGAAGAAGAGATTTTTATTAGCATCGAATATAGATTTAAGTGTCAGGAAGTCCTTTCTGAAAGTATTTGTATGGAGTGAAGCCATGTACGGAAGTGAAACATGGGCGACAAATATTTTAGGCAAAAAGAGAATAGAAGTCTTTGAAAAGTGGTGTTACAGAAGAATGTTGAAGATTAGATGGATAGATCACGTAACTAATGAGGAGGCACTAAACAGGATTGGGGAAGAGAAATTTGTGGCACAATCTTGCTATACGAAGGGATCTGTTGGTAGAACATATTCTGAGGCATCAAGGGATCATCAATTTAGTACTGGAGGGAAAGGTGGGGAGCAAACTTTGTAGAGAGAGGCCAAGACATGAATACAGTAAGCAGATTCAGAAGTATGTAGGTTGCAGCAGTTAGTCGCAGACGAAGAGAATTTCGCAGGATATAGGAGCATAGAAAGCTGCATCAAATAGCAACAATAACTGTTGAGTCAATTGAAACACGTATGTAACATAGCAGCGATGGCGAGGCATTGTAGCATCTGTGACCAGAGAGTATGTAACGCCGGAAATGCATATCCTCCTATTTCCATCTATTGTACTGTAATTTTTTCCTTGTTTTGTTACCTCAAGATATGACATTTCTGTCTCTTTATATATTGTAATTGTTTTACTGTTTGTATATATATATTTATGCATTTATGTTGGTTTGTTTCATAAATATTATTTGTACTTTTACGCTGGGTCTTGCCTAGGGAAAACTGCTATCGAACGATTACGTCGATAGGTCGTGTGAAGAATCAAAGTGTGTAGGATCTTTGGTAGTGTTAACTCTGCCGCGTGGAGCGCGGGCTGAGCAGAAGGAGTCTGGCGGGAGTAGCGAGTGGAGCAGGTGTGTTGTGTGACGCTCCCGCGAGTTGCCGCGCTTTCGGGGTTTGGCAGCATGTAATTGCGCTCGACTTGCGATGATAGTTTCTGACATGGTGTCGCGGACGGGAAACATTAACTAGCGCACATCAAGAGCCCGTTTCGTCTGGTGACCGTGTCGAGAAGAAGGCGCGCCAACATCCAGCTTCTGCAACAGCGACGGCCGACAGTGAGTGACTGTCGCCACCTCCTCGATCGACGGCTTCAAACCTTCAATCAACCATCAAGGAAGACTGGACGCACGTAAAGTTTTAGAACTGTATGGCAGACCTCAGCTTTTCAAACTGTTCCATTTTCGTCAATATAATTACAGCAACTTAGCATGAACTTTTGTTGCTTATTGTCCCAATTGCATTACCAAGCAGAGTCCCTTCCTTTTCCGGAATGAACCCGAGTGTCATTGAAATTCAAACGCCAGCATTAAAGTAATATTCTATTTCACTGCTTTAATTTCAAAGTTCAGTTAAAGTCTCAGAGCTGGCTACAATATTCAGATTACATAAGCACGAATTAAGAGTGCGAGTTTTGTTACCATATTTTAGCTTACCTGTGACTGCAGCTCAGCTTGGTACGTACTAAATTTTACTATTGTTAATTGTTCAGAATTATTTAATTCAAGTTCAAAGTTAAATCTCTTCTTTCTAAATTGCATAGATTCAAGTAGCTTTTGAAATGATTGTTGAGGTAGTCCAAGACTAACCGTATTTTACTGAATTTCGATGTGCTTCAGAAAGAAAGCTCACTATTAACTTCAGTCACTAAATTAACTTTCGATTTTCCGGTTTTATTAATTCTTTTGCTAAATTAAGTCAGGGTGTAGCGAAATTTATTACTTCTGACAAACTTTCAGTTTTCACACTACGCATGTCAACCTTCAGTTGCCACACTTCTAGTGCTAATTATATGTGTAATAACCTTTCTTTTTCAGTTACTATTGTAATTGTCCTTAGGACTGGCGACCGTGATTTCCCCCAAATCTCAAATACCTAATTACCGCTAGTTAATTGTTAACGTAACGGCTGCACATTTACTTTCTTTATTAACTTTACCCCTTTTCAAAATTAATTTCCACCAGTTTCATTAGCACATTTCCTTTCATTTAGATGTAACCCTTTCCTCCTTCTTTACCGACAGGTTAACTTCGGTGACGATTGCTTTTCCAAAACTCCCATTAGGTACACGCGGTTTCATTTTTCACTGTCATTAAGGTCGGTAAGTGAGGGGGAGGTTACACGTGGCGACCTGGTGACAGGACAATCTTCGGATTTGAGGTTGTTCTGGACACGAATTTTGCATTGTGCAAATCTCGTAACAAAGTACTGGTTACGTACAGGCCGTTACGTCAGCGAGAATAAGTAGTGGGAGTAATCCTAATTATATTTGAGGTTTGGCATTTATATTGAAAATTATTAAAATGAGTGAAGGCAACAATTGCCAAAATTTGGTAGACTTGGATACGGAACAATCGGTCGAACAGTGGGAAACGCGCACCGCGGTACCCATTGTTCAGGGGCAGGCGGCTAGCATGAAAGACGCGACCGCCGAAACGCAACAAAGAGCAGAAATGGAATTCCACACTTTAGAAAATGTTTCGGAATCGGAAGTGAAAATCAGATGTGAATCCCTTGATGACGAATACGGGGGGACAATTAAAGAGGAAGCCGCTACGGAAGTAAAACCGGTAGTTTCCGGGAATTTAACTGATTTATTGAATGTTTTGATTAACGAAATCAAGAGTCAATCGGCAGAAATTAAAGCTCTGTCTGCCAAGCAAGAAGCTCAGGCTGTCAAGCAAGAGGCTCGGGCTGCCAAGCAAGAAGCTCAGGCTGCCAAGCAAGAAGCTCAGTCTGAAAAAATTGAACGGATGCTAGACAATCAGAACAAAGCTATTAACGTTGTTAACAACAATGTTGGAGTTGTTAATACAAAAGTTGATAAAATCAAAGAAGATATTGTTGTAATTAATACCGAAATCGGTAATCTTAAACAGGAAATGATAGGCGTTCAGGCGGAAATTGCGAGCATAAATATTCGTTTTGATTCCGAAATTAGCAGAATCGAGAAAAGTGTAGGAGAAGCAGTTGCTCCGATCATCGAGAATAAGGTGACGGAACAAATTCAATTAGTGAAAAAAGAGGATCAACAGAAGGTGGAAACTTTAAAGGCTTTAGTGTCCGAAGTAGACACTAAAGTGAGGGAGCAGGCTAATACCTGCGAAGAGAAAAGGAGGGAAGTGGAAACGCTTGCGACAACCACTTGCCAAGTAATTACGAGAGTGTCGGAATTAGAAAAGAAACTTGACGAAAAACAGAGCTATGTGCCAATCTGTGCACATAGTTCGGAATTGTTGACGAAAGAGGAGCGGTTCGACCCCTTGAAAAAAGGCGGTATACACGCGACGGATTTCATTAAAAATTGTGAAAGAGTTTTACCCAGATCATGGACTAATGAGAGAAAAATTAATGCGGTTATTGATGTGCTGGCTGGTAATGCCAAGCGTTGGGGCTTAAACCTCAGCATTACGAACCTGACTTTTGACGAGTTTAAAAATTTGTTTCTGGCTGAATACTGGTCAGAGCAAAAACAGCAAAGTGTCTGGCGCGATTTTGTCGTATCGAGGCCTTTCGATGCGAATTCGCGCGGCTCGATGAAGGAGTTTTGTGAGGGCTGGATCCGCAAGTTGGAATATTTGCGTGATTGCCGCACGGAATCCGAAATAGTCTGGGAACTCTACAAGAAGCTTCCAGATGATACAAAACGATACGTAGGAAGCAATCACAGGACAATCAATGATTTCCTGGAAAGAGTTGAGGACGAGGACAATTGGCGCAATAATCGCGACAGTGGTAGAGGCCGTGGTAACAACAACGAGTACCACAGCAACCACAACAATGATAACCATGGGAATAATGCATACCGCAGCAATAACAATAATGGTTCGGACCGTAATAACAATCGGTACAATGCAAATAATAACAGGAATGACAGAAACCAGTATCATACTAACGTGATACGGGCTTCACAGAATAGTAATAACGCCAGAGGGTGTGATCAGCCGCCTCAGCAGCATCCGGGGAGCGTATCTGCTGGGACGAGACAGGGAAACCATTAGCCGCGCCGGTGAGGGGCCGAGCGGGCGTGGAGAAATTTTGGCGGCCCAATAACAAGAGAAAACCCAGGTGTCGCCGTTATGAAAATTCCGTATGGAATAATCAACGGCGGGAGAGTGTGCCAGTGTTAAGAGAAAAGAGTGCGCCCACAAGTAGTAGATCAGCTGTATACACGGCAGTAGAAAATACATTCGCTGTCAGTGAGAACAATTTAAGTAGTGTTCCGGAAATCGATCATAAAGTGGCAGCTGTAATACCCACAGCGGAACTGGAGATTGAGTTTAAGAATGATTCGCAATTGTTGAGAGAAGATCAGATGTCGGATAAAACGTCCGTCATCGAGCGAGGGGATGCAGAGAGGGATGAGGTCTGGTTAAGGCAGTTCGGTCACTTATACGACGAACTAAGAGATTATAGGGGTCTGTATGGGAGAAGTGTGTATGGGGAGCGCGTGCAGGATTTTCCGCGTCTCGTCCCGCAGGAAGATAGTGTTTGTGAAATGATAGAAAGTTCTGGCCCTAATCGGCAGACTTTACTAGAAATAGTTGATGTTAAGGGGGAGCACGAGCAAGATTCGTCGTGTTTCGTCCCGCAGGAGTTAGATGTTGAAGTAGTAACGGAAAGTTCTGGCCCTAACCGGCAGACCTTACCGAAAGTTTCAGTGGTAGAAGTAACCGACCCATCCGACGCAAACCTCCAGTTTAAACATTGCGAGAGTATTAAGGAGAAAGATTGCGAAAATATTAGTGATAGCCGGACACGATTGGTAGAAAAGCACATAGTTACAACGTGTATGAGGTTAGAGCTGACATTATACGGTCAGACGATAGCAGTGTGGGTTGCGCAGATCTAGCGGAAGTAATTGCAGAAACTACTGGACACATTCCTCCAGGTAGATTGGCGGATGAGATTAATCTGACCAAAGTGGAATCAACGAAGGTGACGATTAATGAATTGATAGCAAAGCAACACTCACTAGTTGACGAGTTACAGGAAAAGGTTTCGGTATTGGAGGCGAAGCTACAGACTACGCCTCAGGACAAACGTGTTGAAATTAAAACTGTATTTGAACAGAGGCTGAAAAAGCCGCCAGATAAGCCGGATTTAGGATCAAAGCCGGATGGTTTTTTTCTAGAATGACCTGGATATAGACGAGGATTTACTGTGGGAAAATAAAGAAACAATCGAGGACAAGTGTAGACAGATAGTAGTGTCTGTTAATATGCACGACCTACAACTAAACGTGTTGATTGACACCGGTGCAGAATTGAGTGCTGTATCTGGGAAATTATTTGAGTTACTAAAAGACAGACCAGGCATCGTAGTTATGCCAGTAAGAGGAGTGAAAATTATCGGTGCTACTGGGAAGGCCAGTAAACCGGTCACAAAACAGATTTTTGTCCACTTCGAGATATGTGGGGCACGATTTGAACAAGAGTTGACTTGACTACGGAAGTAATTATCGGGTTAGATTGGCTGTTAAAGTACCGTTCGGTGATTAATTGCGAAAGCAAAACTTTGACATGTACGTCACAAGATAAAACAATAGCAGTTAGTTTTGACGAGGCAGGAGACGGTGTGCATAGGCAATACCAGCCTATACACATTGTTAACTGGCCGGATGACATTGACGTAGGAATGAATTTGAGCTGCCGTAACGTGAGGAATTTCGGCATTGACAATAGTGTAGAAAGTGAGTTGGAAAGTATTGTAGACGGTGTGTCAAACGTAACACACGAACAAAGACGAGGCCGACTTTCCCGTACCTATTGCCATCACAACCATAGGGCATGGGGCAAATATGGAGCAGAATTTAAGAGAATTATGAACACCTTGAGACATGAATCGGCGGGATTTTCTCCAGAGGAAATCCTGTTGGATGACAGAAGTAAAAGTTTAGTGGAAGAGATAATCAAATTCCCTCCACGGATTGACATTAGTATTGGTGTGAAAAAAGATCGTTTGCGAGAAGTAATGAAGCTAAAAGCCGATGCTCGCATACGTCGTCATGACGCTAAAGCGCGTTTTGCTAAGTTTGCAATCGGAGACTTAGTACTTGTAAAAGCTCATGAGAAATCGAGCGAGATAGACAATGAAATCTCTAAATTTAAGTTTGTTTATAATGGACCATATAAAGTCATTGGTATACCTCACACAAATGCTTATTGCTTAGAGTATCCAAGCTCTGGAAAACGATTAGGTATACGGAATATTGTAGACTTGAAATTGTACCAACCTAGGATCGATTAATACCACACAATGGGCAATTTGTACAGTATGTAAATATAGAGTGTAAGATTTAAGGATGTGCCATGTTACGATGCTTTTGCCTGACCTAGAGGTCATTAAAGAAGTTGTAATTAATAAGTAATTAATTTTGACTAAATGATTTAAGAGTAACTGATTAGTAATCATCTGAAAAATCCAAGCTACTAGTTTAAGTTTTCAGCTGAGTCACAGTAGATTAAGGAATGTAAATATGATTTTGTAGCTTGCTGTAATATTTCATGAATGTGTGTTTTTATTAGTCATTGCCGATGTACTTAGACGCTGTTTTAAGTTTCAGGCTAGTACATGCGTGTGATGATGGACAGTGTTGAGTTATCCACTGTGATAGTGTTTATGGACTCCTTGAGATTACTCGGGAGTGAGTTTTTCCGAAAGAATTCAGTGAAACGGACGTTCTGGAAACGCCGTTACAAGGGCGAGTGAGATCAAGCGTGCCGCACAGGCGGGCGCAACAATATTTGCGAGGCGAAGCCGCTGTCGGCTCTTGTGCCGCTGTCGGCTCTTGTGCCGCTGTCGGCATTCTTTGTATTCCCGAGTACGGAATGTGGAGTTGCTTTTCTTCCCGGATAGCTGATGTGAAAGAATTCTGCTGTCAATATTTATGTTTTTTTCGATCTGCTGCATATTATTTTCTTGTTTAGCGTTAATTGGACATGACGAGAAAATTAATTATGAAAAGGTTACATAAAAATGTGTATTCTATGTAATTAATCATTAGTTTGCGTATTTTGATATACCTGTTTTTTATGACCATGTACTCTGATTAATTTTGCAAATAGTATTCCATTTCTTATAGTGTTACGAATTTTATTGATTTTGGAATAGCTAAACCATTTTCTATGTTTTCTATGAATTTTGATATGTTGTCAACCTGTTTTATTTTGTGCAAGATGACAGAGTGGAATAAGATTAGGAGTGTCTCCACTCAATTATTATTGTCTAAAAATTGGTTTATGATTAATTAGACGAATGCTAATTTTTTTTGATGTTTTGAGCATGTGCATTTCCGCTGTTTCCTTTTTGGGACATTTTCTGAGTCTGTTTACGTTACACGAACATCCTCAGACAATGTGGGGCACGTGTAACGCCGGAAATGCATATCCTCCTATTTCCATCTATTGTACTGTAATTTTTTCCTTGTTTTGTTACCTCAAGATATGACATTTCTGTCTCTTTATATATTGTAATTGTTTTACTGTTTGTATATATATATTTATGCATTTATGTTGGTTTGTTTCATAAATATTATTTGTACTTTTACGCTGGGTCTTGCCTAGGGAAAACTGCTATCGAACGATTACGTCGATAGGTCGTGTGAAGAATCAAAGTGTGTAGGATCTTTGGTAGTGTTAACTCTGCCGCGTGGAGCGCGGGCTGAGCAGAAGGAGTCTGGCGGGAGTAGCGAGTGGAGCAGGTGTGTTGTGTGACGCTCCCGCGAGTTGCCGCGCTTTCGGGGTTTGGCAGCATGTAATTGCGCTCGACTTGCGATGATAGTTTCTGACATGGTGTCGCGGACGGGAAACATTAACTAGCGCACATCAAGAGCCCGTTTCGTCTGGTGACCGTGTCGAGAAGAAGGCGCGCCAACATCCAGCTTCTGCAACAGCGACGGCCGACAGTGAGTGACTGTCGCCACCTCCTCGATCGACGGCTTCAAACCTTCAATCAACCATCAAGGAAGACTGGACGCACGTAAAGTTTTAGAACTGTATGGCAGACCTCAGCTTTTCAAACTGTTCCATTTTCGTCAATATAATTACAGCAACTTAGCATGAACTTTTGTTGCTTATTGTCCCAATTGCATTACCAAGCAGAGTCCCTTCCTTTTCCGGAATGAACCCGAGTGTCATTGAAATTCAAACGCCAGCATTAAAGTAATATTCTATTTCACTGCTTTAATTTCAAAGTTCAGTTAAAGTCTCAGAGCTGGCTACAATATTCAGATTACATAAGCACGAATTAAGAGTGCGAGTTTTGTTACCATATTTTAGCTTACCTGTGACTGCAGCTCAGCTTGGTACGTACTAAATTTTACTATTGTTAATTGTTCAGAATTATTTAATTCAAGTTCAAAGTTAAATCTCTTCTTTCTAAATTGCATAGATTCAAGTAGCTTTTGAAATGATTGTTGAGGTAGTCCAAGACTAACCGTATTTTACTGAATTTCGATGTGCTTCAGAAAGAAAGCTCACTATTAACTTCAGTCACTAAATTAACTTTCGATTTTCCGGTTTTATTAATTCTTTTGCTAAATTAAGTCAGGGTGTAGCGAAATTTATTACTTCTGACAAACTTTCAGTTTTCACACTACGCATGTCAACCTTCAGTTGCCACACTTCTAGTGCTAATTATATGTGTAATAACCTTTCTTTTTCAGTTACTATTGTAATTGTCCTTAGGACTGGCGACCGTGATTTCCCCCAAATCTCAAATACCTAATTACCGCTAGTTAATTGTTAACGTAACGGCTGCACATTTACTTTCTTTATTAACTTTACCCCTTTTCAAAATTAATTTCCACCAGTTTCATTAGCACATTTCCTTTCATTTAGATGTAACCCTTTCCTCCTTCTTTACCGACAGGTTAACTTCGGTGACGATTGCTTTTCCAAAACTCCCATTAGGTACACGCGGTTTCATTTTTCACTGTCATTAAGGTCGGTAAGTGAGGGGGAGGTTACAAGTATGCGCTTGACCGCGCGAGTGTTGCGAGCGGTTCTCAGTCTGTCAGTCAGTCGTTGCGAGTCTGTAGCTCTGTCTAGTTGAGGGCAGTACTCAGTCAGTAGTCGTTGAGAGCAGTTCAGTGGTAGTCGTCGTGGAGTACGCTAGTAGTCGTCATGCAGAGCAGTCTGTGGGCAACACTGGTCAAGATGCTGAATGAGGTATATTGTTAATTAAGGTAATCATCAGATAATGTAAAGTTTATTTATTGTAATTAATTTCCAACAAGTGCCCCAATAATAATTTTGATTTCAAAAGCAATTTTACAAAGAAAAATTTATTTAATTGAAGTTCCACTTCCCTTAAACAAAAGTCTCAGTTAAATTAAAAAAAAAAGGGAATATTATTATTTGCAATGCAGTTCCTCCAAGCTGTGCGCAAGAATAAGAGCAGAAATGTGACTAGCAGTTACAATGAGGTAAGAATTTAATTCTGATTTTTGTACAGGGCCAAAGACCGATATTTCGGTTTAATTGAAATTTCATTATCACTGAATTGACTTTCATTTTGTTTTGTGAGGAATTTATACTTGAGTCAGATTGCTAATTTTTGTCTAATTGTCATTGTCAGTAAATTTATTTGCTGGGAGATTACGTTAGGTTGTATTCTTGTTAACATTCAAATTATAGTCTTTCAACATTTTGTGGGAAAGTTTTACTTGGCTCCATTTATATTAAATAATTGTCTTACGAAATTTTTCTGGGGAGGTTACACTTAGCGCAATGTCCATTAGCATTTCTATATAATATTGTCTTTTAAAATTTTTCTGGGGAGGTTACACTTGGCGACACCCAGTCCAGGATCGTATTTCGTTGAGAGTCTTTTGAACAACAGTCAGATATCTGCTCTTATTTGCTTAAATATAATTAGGATTTGGCGCAACGCTTTTACTAATCTTGTAACTTTCTTTCTACAGGTCAACGGCAATTCGTTGCTCTATTGTATTTGTGTGTTGCTTTTGCATTTGTGCTTATTGTTTTGTGAATAATTGTGACTATTGTAAAAATGCCGCGAAAGACTGTGAATAGTGTATCGCGAGGTATTATGAACGAAATTACTGACTTAAACAACGTGACCGATAGAACATGTGACACGCAGTGTAATGATGTCAATCCTGCGTTCACTGACAATCAATGCGTTCCAACCATTAATAATGATGTAGACCTTAATGATGAACAAACGAACTCGATTGTGTCTTGTGTTGATTTGACGACAATTGATGACGATGGGCGCACTATTGTAATGAACGCTGCCCAGCTTAATACAACCGGTTTACTAAATTCACGTGACGAGCAGACAAATTTGTCTAATGAAAATGAACAGGATACACAAAGTACGCCGGAGTTATTTAATTCCGAAATAGTGAATGAGAGTGTACATTTGACAGCGACAGCTTTTTGTGAACCAAAGAATGACCAAATGGTCACACAAAACGTGACAATTGCATGTACTCCATCACAGAGTACTGGGAATGCAACAGCTACTTTAGGTTTGGATCAATTTATGACAATAATGCTACAGTTTAAGAACCAACTTAGTGTAGATATCAAACAACTAGATAAAAAACAAGACAATCTTAGTGAGCAGAATAAACAGTTAAACGAAAAATTAGACGACAATTCCAGACACCTTAGTGAACAAATTAGAGCTGTTGCCGCGCAGTGTCATGACACTAAGGAACAGTTGCGCGTGGAAATTGAGGCTAGTTCAAAGAAAAGCAGCGAAGAAATTAGGTCTGTTGCTCAGGAATTAAGGGAAATGCAAACTGCCGCAACAGAAACACTTAGAGCGGAAATTAGTACAGTCGCTAAACAATGCTCTGAAAAAGCTACACAATTACGCGACGAGTTTAAAGCAATGACGATAGAACTTTCGCGCACATTGGACGCAAAGATAGACGCGGAATTCGAACAACAGAACACTCAGATTGACGAACGCTTTAATCAGCACATACAGAACAGTGATACGCGTTTTCGCAAATTTATTCAAGATCAAAACAAAGTAAAACGTCAAGTCATGGAAACAATCACGGCTCAGAGACAAGAAGACAAACGTAAAATGTTCGCGAAAGCGAAGACGTATGTAGACAACAATATTGCGTCAGTGTCCGACGAAATTAATTCCATCAAACAGTCGAACACAGAATTACGGGATGAAATTTCCAATCTTAAATCAAAAACAGATACACACACAGTAAATATTCAAACAGTGACAGACAGATTCGAGCAATTAGAACTAACACAGGATTGCGATGTCATTAAAGCTGATGTTAAAAAACTGAGCGAAACTACACGTAAGTTGCAAAAAGAGATTAATGCATCCGATTCTAAAACCGATGATCAGGCAAAAATACTGACTGAAAAATATGATGAATTAGCCAGTCGTATTGATGCTATTGAAAGTAATAATGATAGTAAATCAGACGATACTGCACCGGTTTCATTTAATCAAACACCTGAATTTCAAAATTTACAGCAGACAATTAATGAGATCGATTCATCTAATAACACGTTACGTAGGAAGTTGTCAAATTTACAACAAGAGGTAACAGAGATTAAAAATATTTCAGTTAATAACATACCACAACAGACGCCACTTTATGAGCATTTGTCAGACTCGCGCAACGCGTATAATGTGAACAATTTACAGAGACTACGCGAATTAAAATCCGAAAAGCTACGCGACTTAAAATCTGAAAAGCTACGTAACTTGAAGTACGAAATGACACAGACAAATTCTCACACAAACCCGAACGTGTTCTCAAATTCAGTGACGAGAATGTTGATAATAAGCAGTTTGCATTTGTAAGAAAATGTAAAGAATTTAATAATGACAGCGTACAGGTACACGCTTTGAACTGTATGCGACAATTTATTTTTGTACCTTCACCGCTATTACCTGTATCGCAGAAACTAGCTTTGAACTGGATACGACAATTTGGTCTTGAATTTTTACCAACATTTCGTGTAATGCAAAAACCTGAATTAGTATGGATACAGCAATTTATTTCTGAATTTTTATCGCCATTGCGTCTAACGCAAAAGCTAAAATTTGTTTGTAGCGCGTAATTAACCTCAGGGGATTCATTACACTTTAATGAATATGTGCCGTAGCGAGCATAGGGCCCCGAGCTGTAGTAGTGCTGTTTCATCTTTAGTTTTCTGCACTGCTGCCTTCTCTTCTACTATCCTTTATATCTATCAAAACCGCTCTTTAACTATTGCTCTATCTAGAATTAAGAAACGTAGTAATAAGAAAACCGGATAAGACAAGTATATACCGAAAGTGACAATTTTCATTAGGCACTCCAGAACTACCAGCGTAATTTTAATAACTGACAAAATTTTAATCATCAGTACGTGTAAAATTATCAGTAACAGTAAACACATTTTGGTAACAATAGAAGTTTTCCACCGCAACAGCATGAAAGTCAACCGATTAGCGTACGTAACCAACAATGTAATGCACAAGGTCAACCAGGCTTTAATGTTCCGCCGCGTGCACGTATTGTCCCAGCTACAACAAATAGTAACGCATAGCCACGAGGAAATAACTACGTACAGAAAAAACAGTATTTCAATCTCTATCGCAATGCGCCGTATGGAAATGACTATCACGACATACGTAAAATTAATTAGCACAATTTTCAGAGTACATTCAATGACACGTCAGATAGAATATGATTAAATATAGTACAGGTTGCATATTCCAATAATGTAAGCAATACTCTTGACACACAGAATCTTGTCCACGAAAATGTTATTTGAAATACGCTTTGTTGAATGCTCCACTTTTATCGCACCCAGATCTTACCAGAAATTTTTCCATTGCCACCGACAGTTCCAACACAGCTTTAGGCGTACATATTTTTCAGGAAATTGAAGAAGATGGTTCTACAGTAATTAAAAACATCGCATTTGCAAGCCGCATTCTGTCACCTGCTGAACGAAATTATTCCGTTACTGAACTTGAAACATTATGTGTTGTTTGGGCTTTTACGAGATTTCGGCACTTTCTTTATGGAAGACACACTACAGTTTACACAGACCACAGAGCGATACAATTTTTACTTTCAGCTAAATTCACTCACGACAGGTTAAGCAGATGGAAACTTTACTTGCAGGAATTTAATTTCACAATTGTTCACATTCCCGGCACACAAAATGTTGTAGCAGACGCATTATCCCGTTCTCTTTGCAACAATCAGCAAGACATCGCAACCAACTTCTGTAAAGCAAATTTCAGCGTAATGTACATCCAACATGTTGCATTTGAAAATTTTATTTCGTCGTCATTACAGGACATAGCAAAAGAGCAAAGTAAAGACAACGTGTGGAAAGAAATTAAACAGCTTTGGCAAGATAAGAATAATGTTACGATTAGGAACCACTACACTGTACGCAATGACATTCTGTTTCGCCGCTCTCATCCTGACAACAACAATTGGTTATTATGCATCCCTGACGAACTTGTTAACAAATTAATCTGGTACACTCATTTAAGTTACGCACATTACGGAGCACGAAAATGTTTTCTTATACTGAGACAGAACTGTTATTTTAACAACATGGAGAAACGTATACGACGAGTTTTAGCGTCTTGTAAAATTTGCCAGAAAGCTAAATCAGACACCACTTCACATATTCCTCCTTTATATCCCATTGTACCTGTTAAATTAAGACACATGGCCGCAGTAGATATTTTTGGTCCGATTCCGAGAACTAACAGAGGTTTTTGCTACATCTTTGTCGCTGTTGAGCTCACTTCAAAATTTGTTACTTTCACTCCGTTACGCAAAGCTACTGCTAAAACTGTTTCGAAAGCATTTGTAAAACATTTTCTATTTCATGTAGGGCATGTGATGAAAGTAATTTCCGACAATGGACCAAAGTTTCGATCTGCAATATGGACACGTATGTTACGAGCTAGAAACATTTCTCCGATCTATATATCCAAGTACCATGCTTCTTCGAATCCTTGTGAACGGTTAATGAAAGAAATTGGTAAGCTGTGCCGAATATACTGCCACAAAAGACATATTGATTGGGATACACACATACTCTCATTCCAAGATGTAATTAATTCCATTCCAAATGAATCCACTATGCTATCTCCGTCTGTTATACTGAAAAACGTTGAACCACCAAACAAAATTAAAGAATTAATAAATTTCCCTACATCTCGTCGCTTACGACACCACGAAATAATTGACATTGCGCTGAACAACATCAAACGTGCCGCAGAGCGCCGGAGAAGACAGCAAAAACAGGTTTGTACACGCCGCGACTTTCACGTTGGACAGAAAATATTAGTACGTACACACTATTTATCCAGCAAATTAAAAGGTAAGTGCAGTAAATTTGAACTTCTATACGCAGGTCCATATCGGATTCGCAGCATCCCTCACCCCAATGTTGTACACGTCGAAACTTTGAGAACCAGAAAATCGAAAGGCAACCACCATATCTCAAACATTAAACCGTTTATTGAATGAAATCACTTTATGATTTAACAAGCTATAATGCCATTTGCTAATTTTATGATCATTTATGCAATTATATTTATATGATTACCTACTGATGACTGTCGTATTTTTTTTCTTGGCAAGTGCCCGGCGAGGTAAGGTTAGCAGGTCGCTCTTCTTGTCGTTACACATAAGACCGTGCATATTTTTCCAGATGAATTTACACATTTTATGACCATTTATGCAATTATATTTATATGATTACCTACTGATGACTGTCGTATTTTTTTTCTTGGCAAGTGCCCGGCGAGGTAAGGTTAGCAGGTCGCTTTTCTTGTCGTTATACACCTCAGACCGTGCATATTTGCCATTTTTTTGTACGTATGATTGTTTTTCTGTTTTGTTAGTATGCATTATGAAATAGTTAAGATATAACACACACCAGTTGACTTTGACATTTTTGCCTTATGAAATCTCAACATCATGACTACTTTACCTTTTTTTTTGCTGCTGCATTGTGATATTCTGTGTACATTTTTGCCTTTGAACACTGTCTGTGCTTTCGACATATTACGTTTTCTGTCATGTTATGCTGTATGCTTAATTATATTACCGTTAATCAGTAATTACTTAGTGGGTATATGATGTAAATGCAAGGCATTATTCTCTATTCATCAATTTCAGAAAGAAATGATGCGTGTAAGAAATAAATTCAACAGAAATGGGAATTTCACCTACGGAATAAACGATAGAAGATGCAATAACTTTATGAGGAAGAGTAAATGGATCAGGATTAACAAGCATTAACAAGAATATACTATACTCATCGTAGAATAGCAGTCTTAACTAATTTTTTCTTTCAGAATACAAGGTGATTGATGCAGGCTGTCAGACAGAACTACACGTCTTAGTTTTAGTGATGAAATATGATAGAGATAAGGAATAATTGTATAATGAATAATGAAGTGATATTTTTTGCAGATGATAATGAGTGATGATGAATAATGATGAAGAGTGTGATACTATGAATAATGAAGTTTTTCTTTATAGGTGATGAAAATGATGGAGGTATGAATAATGAAGTGATGGATAATGAAGTTTTTTCTTTACAGATGAGGATAATGTTGAAGTTATGTATTTATGCTACGTAGTTATTTAAGTATTTGTTGCAGTTTGTTTTGACAGCAGGTGTTATATTGCATAGTAGGATGACGGAAAGTTTTGGAAAGGACAGCTATGGAACACATTTTATACACATTTCACTATTTGTTAATTCGAAGTTCACTACTTTTCAGCATAGTGTGCGTTTCTTCTTTCAGGTCAATAATCCATTTTGTATTTTTTCCAGCAGAAGCTTTTCAAGATACTTACTAAACCTATTACTTATTATACCTGTTCTAGTACTTGCATTTATTTTTTTTTTTACCCATTTGTGTCTATCATTTATACATGTGATCACAATACTGCCTTGTTTCACAATCTTGCTACAGCTGACACATGACGAATGACGTTACACATTTTTCATTTACAGGAACAACCCACTACCAATTATTTTTTTTTTCTCTTTTTCTCTTCTGGCTTTCTCTTATAATTACCAAACGCAATGCATTGCTAACAAAAAAATGTATTACCAGTCCCAAATAGTGATACCAGTTTGAGAAAGTTCTGAATAATACTGATCAACTCTGAATAGTATGTCACTTCAGTAATGACTTCGTAATGACACAAAAAATATATATATATATAAAATAATGCCTTGTAACTGGCTAATAACTGCCACTGTTTATTGTAATGAGACTACTTATAATGCCCATGATTATTAATGCTATGACTGTAATTAGCTGATTTTTAATAATGACTTCATAATGATCTGAATGTGACTCAATGGATTGTTATTACTTCTTAATGATCTGAATAATACTGAATGATGAATAATGTTTTATTCTATTCAATACTTGATGGCCACTGAGTGCCAATAATTAATGACAATCAATGAATTAGGTTATTAATTATGCCATTAATTAGCTCTTGTTTTCAATGTTGATACTTTGTAACAGGAAAAGAATATGATTGTTTCATAATGTTTTGTAATTAGGAAAAGGCTAATTATTCTTACTATATTGAAATGACAAATGATTAACTATACTTTATAATTGGAAAAGAATATGATTGTTTCATAATGCTTTGTAATTAGGAGAAGGCTAATGATTATTACTATTGAAATGACAATTAATTAATTAACGATGCTATACTTTGTAACTGGAAAAGAATGCGATTATTTAATAATGCTTTGTAACTAGGAAAAGAAGGTTACTGATTCTATGTAAAACAATTAATGAACATTTTCTGTAATACTACATTCATGGTACAGAAATGTTCAACACTGGGCTATGAATGCCGCAAATGAAAACTGTAATTGTCAATATTATGTGACTTAATGTCCTTCACCTCATGAGCTAACTACCCTGAATTACTGCAATGTCCATTTGTCCTGTCTATCCTAGTGATCATGGAGCACTACCTTTGGGTTTGCACTACTTCTACGTTGGTGTGCCTTGTAAAAGCGTGGTGTTGACACGACATGCTGTCCACCACCATGAGCGATGAAGACATTATTATGGTCCCACTGTTTGGTGTACCTAATGTACTGCCAAAATGAGAACATGAAATATTACTACGAGAGTTCAGTGTCTTGGCTACACTGATGAATTCTGATGGGAAAAGAACTGCAAATTGTGTCACTTGGTGTTGTACTTCTGTGGAAAGATATGGACTTTCAGAACAGCTGTGTGCAATCTGAAGTGCTACAACCATGATGCAATCCTTCCCTTTCCGATCCTAATTCTTGTCACATAGTGAAAATAATTTTTTGCTAACATTATTTATGTTCATGACTATACATTTTTTTTGATTCGCTGAAGAGTACACTTATGTCACTTGTCGATATGATTTTTTGCCATTATGTTTATTTATTGCAAAAATGCCTAAGACATTTTTTTCGATTTGTTCTCAAGTACAGTATGTGCACTCTTGTCTTTTATATTGTATATACATTTTTTTTATTTATTATTTTATTTTAATGATGTTCTGAACTACAGTGCATGTGCACTTATGTTGTGTGTTAATATGTTTTCTACTGAACTCCAGTGCCTGTGCACTTTTCTCATTTTTCAATATGATTTGTACTATTCTGTATATTCAATACTTCAATGCGTATGCACTTATGTCATTTGTTACTAATTGTATATACATTTCATCATTTACTGATATGTTCTCAACTGCAGTGCATGTGCACTCATGTCACTTGTCAACATAATATTTTTTGCCAGTCTGTTTATTTGTTCTGAATATGCTAAAGAATTTTTTCAGTGCGTGTGCACTTTGTTATCTGTCAAATAATTTGTATATACATTTTTCTGATTTGCTACTATGTTTTGTACTCACATTTTGTCTTTGTCTGATATATTTTGTACTTAGTGCGTGTGCACAACATTTACTTCATGTACTACATCTAAATATTCTGTAAGTTGTAGAAGTTTGTTAATTAAAGAAAAATTTTGCCGCGCTTGGCAAGTCCAAATGACTCACCATCGCTGCCAAATTTTTGCCCCCCCAGTGGAGGGTTATGAAACACGTATGTAACATAGCAGCGATGGCGAGGCATTGTAGCATCTGTGACCAGAGAGTATGCGCTTGACCGCGCGAGTGTTGCGAGCGGTTCTCAGTCTGTCAGTCAGTCGTTGCGAGTCTGTAGCTCTGTCTAGTTGAGGGCAGTACTCAGTCAGTAGTCGTTGAGAGCAGTTCAGTGGTAGTCGTCGTGGAGTACGCTAGTAGTCGTCATGCAGAGCAGTCTGTGGGCAACACTGGTCAAGATGCTGAATGAGGTATATTGTTAATTAAGGTAATCATCAGATAATGTAAAGTTTATTTATTGTAATTAATTTCCAACAAGTGCCCCAATAATAATTTTGATTTCAAAAGCAATTTTACAAAGAAAAATTTATTTAATTGAAGTTCCACTTCCCTTAAACAAAAGTCTCAGTTAAATTAAAAAAAAAAGGGAATATTATTATTTGCAATGCAGTTCCTCCAAGCTGTGCGCAAGAATAAGAGCAGAAATGTGACTAGCAGTTACAATGAGGTAAGAATTTAATTCTGATTTTTGTACAGGGCCAAAGACCGATATTTCGGTTTAATTGAAATTTCATTATCACTGAATTGACTTTCATTTTGTTTTGTGAGGAATTTATACTTGAGTCAGATTGCTAATTTTTGTCTAATTGTCATTGTCAGTAAATTTATTTGCTGGGAGATTACGTTAGGTTGTATTCTTGTTAACATTCAAATTATAGTCTTTCAACATTTTGTGGGAAAGTTTTACTTGGCTCCATTTATATTAAATAATTGTCTTACGAAATTTTTCTGGGGAGGTTACACTTAGCGCAATGTCCATTAGCATTTCTATATAATATTGTCTTTTAAAATTTTTCTGGGGAGGTTACACAATATTTAGATTCTATTACTTAAATTTTTGGACTCATGCTCTCATTTATGAATTTATATGCAGATAATTACATTGATTTACTTGGGAACTCAGATGAGATTCATATTGTTTTGTAAGCCAATGGTTTGTTAGTTTCATGAGGTTATTCCAGAGAAGTCTGCTGATGCCTTGAGACCACTCGCTTTTACCTGTGCACTTGCAATACCTTATATCCTCAAACCCAAGGCTATGGCCACCCTATACATTGTACAACCTTACCATCTTACCCTTATTCTATTTTTCATTAAATGAGTTTCGATTCTCCGTCCTTCCATCCTGTTCAATCTTATTAATTTCTTTTCTATCTCACAGTAGATTCTCTAAATTGTGGCGAACATTTATCTGATACTTAAGACACGTAAAATAGTGATTTTTTACTCACACCTGAAAATTACAAAACAAAATCACTTAGATCATATGTTATTTGGTTGGTTGATTCACTATTACGTTACCCTTTTTCTTACTTTTACCATGTTAGTTAATTTGTGAAATTTTTTTCATGGTTCTTGGTTTGTCACTGTTCATTTATAATTTTATGATCCGTTACTAATTTACTCTTGCTTCCGTCCTAGGTCGTGTTAAGGTCAGTCTCTTTTATCCTTTATTTGTTTCCTTTCGACATGCTCTTCCTCCAAAAATTCAGCTATCAGCCCTGCCTTGACTGTCTGTAGTGTGACAACGCAGAATACATCTCCGAATGTGTGGAGTTGGTATTGTTTGTACTGCGTGAGACGCTCAAACCCAGCCGGATGATGCCTAATTGAATGTTTAAAGGCACTTTACTACTGCTCCTATTAGATGTGTGTATAATCTAATAGGTGGAGTAGAGAGTGAAACCATGCTTACAGAGATTCAGCCGTATTGTACACCGCAGGCAAGTAGAGAGAGTGAATTGCAAGGCAATATCTTATTGGTTCACACTCATAAGAACTAGTAAAAATTACGCAACGCCAAAAAACACAAAGCTCAAAGTTTCTCTTGTCAGAAGTACTCTGGAGATAGTCATTCCACCTCCAGATTTCGTCTTCTCCGTGTCCAGGCTTTTGAGGAGGGTCTCCACATCATGGACAAGACACTGTCTGGCAGCTGAATTGAACTCATGTGCACGTAGAGATGGTATGTGGGTACCAACCCAACGACTGTTATTGCAGTTTACGCAGTCGACACTTTCACATTCTGACTGTGTCGAGACCCATTCATAAAGGTGAAGAGAACTGTAGGTAAAGGGGGAGTTTTCGTAAGAATATCCAATAATTCCAATTTTCATTTTGGAACCTTAATTGCAGTGCTTTCAACTCCAGCAATAGATGCTCACGTATATCCTTGCAAAGAATTTTCTCTCTCTATCTACGAACCTATAGTAACACAGTACATCCTCTACAAATGATAATGTTTTTTTTCACTTATGCATTAATTTTCAATTATCAATCCAGATCCTTAATCCAAGTTTCCAAGAACATTTCTTTCTTGACTTAAATTTTCTTGATTGAAGTTACTTATGAGTAACTAACTGAGTTCATTGACTTCATTGTCTGATTTTGTAGTCAGACACATTCCTTAATCATTGATCTGATCAACGACGATTGTTCTTATCAAATACTACAGGGCCATTTTAATTTACCAAATCAAAGTGTCCAATTAAAGAATTCTACCCTCTCAAAAGCTAAGGACTATACACAGTGCTGTTTAGAATTTGGTGGCACTGCTCAGCCTGTGATTCCTTCCAAACTTCTGAAACTGCAGCCATAGCCGAGTGAAATGCTGTTTCAGTTAAAACATATTACTGAATAGGAATGCCTGTTGTTGTTGTTGTGATATTCAGTTCAACGACTAGCTTGTTGCAGCTCTACATACCACTCTGTCCTGCACAAACTTTTTCCTCTCCGAGTAACTACTGCAGTCTCCATCCCTCTGAAGCTGCTTACTGTATTTATGTCTTGGTCTCCCTCTACGATTTTTGCATCCCACGCTTCCCTCCCGTACTAAATTGGTGACCCCTTGATGCCTCAGAAAGTGTCCCACCAACCTATCCCTTCTTTTAGTCAGGTTGTGACACAAATTTCTCTTTTCCGAGTTCTGTTCAGTACCTCCTCATTAGTTATGTGGTCTGCCCATCCATTCTTCAGCATTCGTCTGTAGTATCACATTTCAGAAGTGTCTAGTCTCTTCTTGTCTAAACTGATCATTGTCCATGTTTCAGTTCCATACACAGCTACACTCCATTCAAGTACTTACAGGAAGGGCATCCTGACACTAAATCTATACTCGATGTTAGCAAAAATCTCTTCTTTAGAAAAGTTTTTCTTATCGTTGCCAGTGTACATTTAATATCATCCGTACTTCGACCATCATCAGTTACTTTGCTTCCCAAATGGACAACCTCATTTACTACTTTGTGTCTCATTTCCTAATCTGATCCCCTTAGTATCACCAGTTTTAATTAGTCCACATTCCATTATCCTCACTCTGCTTTTGTTGATGTTTATTTTGTATCCTGCTTTCACGATACAGTCCATCCCGTTCAACTGTTCTTCCAAGTCATTTGCTGCCTCTGACAAAATTACAATGTCATCCGCAAACCTCAAAGTTTTTATTTTTTCTCCCTGGACTTTAATTCCTTTACCAAATTTTTCTTTCGTTTCCTTTATTACTTGCTCAGTATACAGTTGTATAACATGGGGGAAAGGCTCCAACCATATCTCACTCCCTTCTCAACCACTGCCTCTCTTCCGTGCCCCACGACAGTACAAATTGTCAATAGACTTTCGTTCTCTGTATTTTACCCCTGCTAACTGAATGAGAGTATTCCAGTCGACATCGTCAAAGGCTTTTTCTATGATCCCAAATGCTATAAACGTAGGTTTGTCTTTCGTTAACCTATGTTCTACAGGAAATCGTAAGCTCAGTATGCATTGCGTATTCCTACATTTCTCCGCAATGCAAACTGATCTTACCAAAGGTCGGCTTCTCCCAGTTTTTCCATTCTTCTGTCAAGTATTCGTGTTAGTATTTTGACTTCTGTCAAGTATTCGTGTTAGTATTTTGAACTGTGACTTATTAAACTGACAGGTAATTTTCATACGTGGCAGCAACAGCTTTCTTTGGGATTGGGATTATTATATTCTTTTTGAAGTATCAAGGTATTTCCGGAACCGTGCTGCTGCTACGGTCGAGGGTTCGAATCCTGCCTCGGGCACGAATGTGTGTGATGTCCATAGGTCAGTTAGGTTTAGGTAGTTATAAGTCTAGAGGACTGATGACCTCAGATGTTAAGTTCCATAAGAGCCATTTGAACCATTTATGAAGGTATTTCGCCTGTCTCATACATCTTGCTCACCAGATGAAAGAGTTTTGTCATGGCTGCCTCTCCAAAGGCTATATCAGTAGCTCTATTGGAATGTTGTCTACTCCAAGGGCCGTGTTTCCTGTTAGGTCTTTCAGTGCGTTATCAGATTATTCTTCCTCTACGTCCTTTACCATTCCCATAACAATGCCCTCAAGTAAATCACCCGTGTAGAGCCCCTCTATATCATCCTTCCTCATTTCTGCTTTCCCTTCTTTGGTTAGGACTGATCTTCCATCTGAGCTCTTGATATTCATACAGGTGGTTCTCTTTTCTCCAAAGGTCTCTTTAATTTTCCTGTAGGCAGTATCTATCTTACCCCTAGTGACATATGCTTATGCATCCTTACATTTGTCCTCTTGCCATTCCTGTTTAGCCATTTTGCACTTCCTGTCAGTCTCATTTTTTAGACATTTGTATCTCCTTTCGCCTCTTTCATTTATTGTATTCTCATTTTTTCTCCTTTCCTCGATTAAAATTTCTTGTGTTTCCCAAACGTTTCTGCTAACTTTCGTCTTTTAACTTACCTGATCCTCTGCTGCCTTCTATTTCATCTGTCAGAGCTACCCATTCTTCTTCTGTTGTATTTCCTTTCCCCCTGTTCTTGTCAGTTGTTCCCTAATGCCCCCTCTGAAACCCTTTACATCCTCTAGTTCTTTCAGTTTATCCAGATCCCATCTTCTTAAAATCCATCCTTTTTGCAGTTTTTTTCAGTTTTAATCTGTAGTTCGTAACCAATAAATTTCGGTCAGAGTTCACATCAAACCCTGGAAATATTTTACAATTTAAAACCTGGTTCCTAAATCTCTGTCTCAACATTATATAATCAGTTTGAAACCTTCTGGTATCCCCTGGTCTCTTCCACATAGAAAAACTTCTTTCATGATTTAAACCAAGTGTTAGCGTTGATTATGTTATGCTCTGTGCAAAATTCTACCAGGCGGTTTCCTCTTTCATGCCTTACCACCAGTCCATTTTCACCTACTACTTTTCCTTCTCTTCCTTTTCCTACTATCGAATTCCAGTATCCCATGACTATAAACTTTTCGTCTCCCTTAACTATCTGGATAATTTCTTTTATCTCGTGATACATTTCTTCAGTCTCTTCATCATCTGCGGAGATAGATGGCATATAAACTTGTACTACTGTGGTAGACGTGGGCTTCGTGTCTATCTTGGCTACAATAATGCGTTCACTATGCTGTTGTTAATAGCGTATCCGCGTGCTTATTTTTTATTCATTATTAAACCTACACCTGCATTACCCTTATATGATTATAATCCTGTATTCCCCTGACCAGAAGTCCTGTTCCTTCTGCCACTGTACTTCACAAATTCAAACTGTATCTAACATTAACCTATCCATTTCCCTTTTTAAATTTTCGAACCTACCTGCCCGATTGAGGATTCTGACATTCCACGCTCCCATCTATACAACACCAGTGATGTTTCATCTGATAGTGACGTACTCTTGAATAATACTCGCCCAGGGATCCGAAATGGGGACTAATTTACATTCGAAATATTTTACCCAAGAGGAGACCACCATCTTTTAACATTAGAGCTACATGCCGTCGGGAGGAATTTCGGCTGTAATTTCGCCTTGCTTCCAGCTGTTCGCAGTACCGGCACAGCTAGACCGTTTTGGTTGATGTTAATAGGTCAGATCAGACTCCTGCCCATGCAACTACTGAAAGGGCTGCCTGCCCCTCATCAGGAACCATACGTGTGTCTGGCCTTTCAACAGAAACCCATCCGTTGTGGTTACCCCTACAGTATGGCTACCAATATCGTTAAGGCACGCAAGCCTCCCCGCCAACAGCAAGGTCTGTGGTTCAATCGGGGGGGTTGGAATGCATGCCTATAATATCTTAATAATCATCCAGTGAACTATAATAAACTAATAAGATCTTCTTGGGCTTCCAGCTGTGTCAAGTGGTTGAAGTCCCATGAGCTTTCGACTGGGCGCTCCTTCGCCATTGTCAAGTGGTACGTGACTGCATTGTCGCCGTGGCCTCGCTGTTATACAGCCGTGCTGCTGGCTGTGACATCACCTGTGTGCTCTCTTCCTCGCCAAATATGGTAATGTTTTCGTCTTTCGTCCTCTGTGCCCACTTCAACCGCACGATGACCGAGGTCCAGGTCGTTCTGAGCTCAAAACCGCCGTCCTTATTAATGGCGTTTTCATTTTACTTCTATAGCTTCTTATATAGCTCTGCCACAAAATCCCATAATGACAGATGTTTCGTCGAATAGGATTTGGCGTCAGTTTTCTTAAACTCTTGTGCCACGGCTGGTTTTTCAAAATCTTGTGGGCATAATTAACTCTCGTGTTCCATCCGGCGTTGCTCCACAGTGCGTACTGTTCGACGACGTAGCAGCTGTCACACTGACATTGGATCTTGTACACTCCAAGCGCTCTCAATCCTAGATCGTTTTTTCATGAACTGTCGTAATTTTGTAGGGGGCGTGAACCCTGATGAAATGTTGTGTCTCTTCGGGTCTGTACTGGTGTATATCATCGCCTGGTGCTACACTTGCAGAGGAGTTTTCTACAGGTACATTTGAAGGACGAGAAAATATCAAATTCAAATTCATAGTAAAGCTTTCTTCAAGTAATTATCTACAGCCGACAATTTTTTGGAAGAAAAGCATTTTTTTGTGCCTACAGCTGTACCAACTTCAATTATTCTCTATCCGTAACGGTTCTAGCTACCATCTTCACATCTGATAATACTGTACATCAAAGGGTCAGAAACTTTTTACCGGTAGACAATCAATAAAATTGTGCAACTGTTGGCCAAAGGAATCAGATTTCCCAAATAAAATTAATAGGTAATCTAGAACTATGGCGGGAAAGAGGATCTGATATGCTAGGCCTGGTTTTCGCTGAAGAAGAAGAAAAAGAAGAAGAGTAAACGACATTAGGGAACGAAGTGGTGGAAGTAAGAGAAGCAATAGACGAAGTAAGTCACGAACTATTAAGAGACTGTGGTGAGTCTCAAGCAGATGACTCGCCAGTATATTTGATTCCAGATTATAACTTAGAAAGTTATGAGGTTAACGAGACGACGACGAATGGGAAGATATGAGGACACAGCGAATAGGAACAGGAAGAGATGGAATAGATATGGTGTAATGCTGTAACGCTGTAGAAGAGAGTTGTCCAACGTCCGATGTTTATAACATAAGAAGATTCGTAGAGGCACTGTTAAATGTACTAGAGGAGGAAGAGGAAACGAGCGAGGATGAGAATGTTTCAAGCAGTGGAAAGTGTTCAAATGTAGTTGTGACAGTAACAGAGAAAAAGAGGAAGAACAACGAAGAGGAGGCTGATAGTGATTGCGAAGACGAAGATGGTTCCTACCCACGTTCCTCCTCAGATATACGCTGCGCAAATATTTAGAAAAGTTTCTCGCTCTTGAACACAGATTTAGGCTAGACGCAGGCGGATGGAGAACACAGATACGATCTCTGTGTTTGCGTCAGGAAAGACATCCGGCCACCATTACCTCAACCCACTTATTACGCAGACACCTAGAAAATGGGAACAAGCAAAATAAAAAGAACAACATTAACTTACGCTTCTCAGAGAAACGAGTGAAGATGAAAGATATCTTTCTGGTACAAGTTACAGACTTTAAGTTACCCTAAGCTCTGTGGCTTACTCACACATGCACTTCGCTCATTCCCATTTAATTGAAGTTTATGCCTGACCCCTGCAACATGTTCTGTGACAAAAGGGTGCCAATTCATTATCTTTGGATGTAAATCAAGCTCTATCAGTGTTCAAATTTAATTTAGGCTACAAAAAGTGCCGGTGTCATTTAAATGTAGGCCTCACACGTCGTTGTTGTGGTGTTAAGCCCGAAGACTGGTTTGATACAGCTGTCCATGCTACTCTATATTGTGCGAGCCTCTTCAACTCCTAGTAACTACTGCAACCTACATCCTTCAGAATTTGCTTACCGTATTAATCCCTTGGTGTCCCTCTGCGTTTCTTTACGCCCAACATAACCTGTCAACCCATCCCTTCTTTTGGGCAAGTTTTGCCCTAATTCTATTCAGCACCTTCTCATTAGTTACGTGATCTACCCATCTAATCTTCAATATTCTTCTGGAGGACGACATTTCGGAAGTTTCTATTGTTTTTTTTTTTTCGTCTAAACTGTTTATCGTTCATGTTTCACTTCCATACAGGGCTACACTCCAGACAAGTAATTTCAGAAAAGATTTCCTAAAACTTAAATCTAACGAATTTCTCTTCTTCAAAAACGCTTTTCTTGCCATCGCCAGCCTACGTTCTACATTCTCGTTACTTCGGCCATCATCAATTACTTTGCTGCCCAAGTAGCAAAGCTCATCTACTATTTTAAGAGTTTCGTTTACTGATCTAATTCCCCTAGTATCGTCTGATTTAGCTTTTATTTTCTTGATATTCATCTTATACCCTCCTTTCAAGACACTGTCCATTCCGTTCAACTGCTCTTCCAACGATAAGGATTGAATGTGGCTTGCAAAGTAGTAGACTTAGCGCCTGTTTAAGATTTCATGAAGAAAACTTATTTTTCGCTCCAACATATAAATCTACATGAGACAATCAACACTCTGCATAACACACCAAATAATAGCGCTCATGACGAGATTAACCATAAACATATAATTTCGGGGAATGTACTCCTGTTTATATCAAATGGAAGCGGGTTTCATTGCATCGTATAATTTGAGGGTAGGAATGGAAACATTTGGATTCATAAGATAAACGATTGAATACAGAACCAAACACTCGATCACCACAAAAAATTACATTTAGCAAGAGAGAAACTACCACACCACCATATCTACTGCTGCAGAATGGGCATAGAAGGAAATCATCACAACGCTCAGGGTACAAAAACTTTAAAAATTTGTTAAATTGCAAAAAAATAAATACCTGCGCAGTGTAGCGTCCTACCACAGGACGGAGCTACCAACACAAGTTTAGTGTGGTCTGCGTGACGCCATCAGGATGTTGACAGAAATATTGTTAATTCATTCACAGAAGGATCTTTGACGGGATGATAATCTGACAAATCGATGATGATATGAACCCATTAAATGAATTTATTTATCAGTATATTTATATGCGAGGTATCTGACCAGTTAACATGTGTACATGGCCTCCACTTAGTAATAATTTTTTTTTTTTTTACGATCGATATTCCAAGCGCTATGATTCCGTCTTACTACATATGGGTTTCCCACTATCAAGATAGCAGAACAACCTGATTTCTTGTTCTAATCAATATAAACTGCACCACCTGGCTAGCTCAGAGACAATCCTTGATGTCGTCGCACGTTCTGTCGTTTACTGAATCGAAGGCTACTTGGCCAGTTACTAACTCAATGGCCACTGGGCCTAATTATTGTATCAATAACCCCAGAGACCAAGTTGCAGGAGAAGTGCTATTCAGCTACTTATTCATGCTATCAAATGAAACCCGCTACACTGCTGCGACGAGGACGGATTGTCTCTATACAACACTATTCAATGAGGCATATATAAGACACTCGTGATATTTCTGCTCATGTATTAGTTGTTGCGTCCCCCAGAGAAAAACTGTCTTCTCGTGGATGAAGTTGCTGCGGTCGTCGATGTTGCTGGCACCTTCGTTGGTTCTCCGTTTATTCAGTTACTACTCACTACTCACTTACTCTATGATTGTCCAATCCTGCTATGATTGTCCACTCCTACCGGTACCTCACGCCTAATGTCTTCTAAGTGAATTTTTCCATATGGATCTGAATGCATATGACACCCTTCATCACATTTCTGCAACATCATCTGCACTTCATCATCTTAATTCTCATCTTACTAGATGGCCAAGATTCGTAGGTGGCTTTTTCCTTTCACGAAGTAGACCTTGACGCCTGGTTCTTTGGCGGATTGAGAAGTGTTACTCACTTGTTGTGGTCTTGACAGGTTGTCAAGTGATAAGTGGGAGTCAACTGCTTTTGAAGACGCTGACATTGAGAAAAACACAGGTTTGCCTCGCTCTTGGGGCGCCTAGCAGCACACATCCATGGGTGTCTGCCGGGAAGCTCTGTCTCAATTGTTCACTTATTTTCTTACTTTTGACGAAAATATTCCGCACTCGTCACATCATTTATAGCTACAGACATCAAAGAAAGAGGGCAATGAATTTAAAAAAAAACTGTAACATACCCCAGCATGATGAGTATAGGATGCGGGCAGACAGAAACAATCAAGTAGGAAAATCATGAAAACAAATTAAATCAGAAATATGTAAAACAGACTAAATTTAACTGTATGAATAGGTAAGTTCTCAATTATTTGTTGGATGTATTCCTATCTCTGTTCAAAAATGGTTCAAATGGCTCTGAGCACTAGAACTTAGAACTGCTTCAACCTAACTAATCTAAGGACATCACACACATCCATGCCCGAGGCAGGATTCGAACCTGCGACCGTAGAGGTCTCGCGGTTCCAGACTGTAGCGCCTAGAACAGTTCGGCCATTCTGGCCAGCCCTATCTCTGTTTTCGTCTATAATTTTCACGCGCTATAACTGCTTCTAGTATTATGGAAACGATTCCACTACATCTTAGTAGATGTCCTACCATTCTGTCCCTTCTTCCTGTATGTGTTTTCCATAGATTTCTTTCCTCGCTGATTCTCCACAGACACTCCTCATTCCTTACGTTATAAGTCCCCCTAAACTTCATAATTATTCTGTAGTAATACATCTCAAATATCTCTACTCTCTTCTTTCCCGGTTTTCCCACAGCCCTAGTTTCATTATCACACAATATTGTGTTTTACACTAAAAATTTCTTCGTCAGATTAAGTCCTATGTTTGCTGCTAATAGACATCTCTAGATCGGAATGCCCTTTATACCCGTCTTAGTCGGCTTTTTATGTCCTTCTTGCTCCGTTCGTCATGGATTATTTTACTGCCTGCTTTAACTTCGTCTACTTCATGACCAGAAATTCTGATGTTAAGACACTCGATGTTCTCATTTCTGCTACTTCTCGTTACTTTCGTCTTTCTTCAGATTACTCTCAATCAGCATTATATAATCATAGGACTGTTCGCTCCATCCAGGAGATCCTCTAATTCTTCTGCGCTTTTACTGAGGATAGCAATGTCATCAGCGATTTTATCATTTATACCCTTTAACCTTGAATTTTAATTCCACTCTTGAATCTTTCCCTTATTGCCGCCATTGCTTCTTCAATATATATAATGAACAGTACAGGCGGAAGAGTACACTTCTTTCTTGGTCGTCCATTCTTGTTATTCCCTCTTGGCCCTTGTATATAATGTATATTGCCCGTCTCTCCCTATAGCTTATCCTTATTTTTCTAAGAATTTTGAACATATTTCACCATTTCTCACTGTCGGATCCTTTTCCAGATCTTAAGAACGTGTATTGATTTTTCTTTAGTCTTGCTTCCGTTATCAACCACAACGTAAGAATTTCCTCTATGGCGCACTTATCTTTCCTAAAGCCAAACTGATAGTCATGTAAAACCGCAGTTTTCTTTTCTGTTCTTCTGTATATTTTTGTTGACAGAATCTCGGATACATGAGCTATTAAGCTGATTGTGTTACATTTGTCGCATTCGTCGGCTGTTGTAATATTCTGAATTGTGTAGATAATGACTATCTTCATATCTGTTTTATAACATGTCCTAAAATAATAAAGCCATAGAGGTATCGGCAGAGAATATATACATAACCAGCATACCATCGTCGCACATATTTGAAACATGGTGTAAACTAGGCCACGGTTCTGTCATAGTCATAGACAATATGACTCTGCCGGAACGGTAGCCTACTTTACACCACGTTTCAAATATGTGCGACGATGTTTTACTAATTTTGTGTGTATTCTGTGATGATGCCACTATGGCTTTGTTATTTTAGGACATGTTATAAAATACACATGAAAATGCTCATTGCTGACCGAAACGGGTAACCTAAGGATCAAAAGTTCTGTGATAATTGGCGGATATGAAAGAAATTCAGTCTGAATATGACATCGACCTAATCACAGTATCACGTAAGAACATGACTGAACCAATACTCAACTACAAAGTCCGCTAAAAACTGGGAAATTTCCAGTCCCAAAATCGTTTTAAGTGGAAATAGACCCCTTTAACATATCTGCAGCCCTGAGGATGAGACAACTTGATAAAATATCTGAGCATGGAATATTTGTTTCACCACGACTTGTGATGGAAAAGCAATCTACAGACAAAGTTCTCCTCATGTAAAATCAGAAACAGTTGCGCATAAACGAAATATATGACCAACTGTGTAATTGGATTTAAGAGTTTCTAGCAATCAGGATACAGATTGTCATTATGAACATAAATCTTCAGAAGTTAAAGGAAATTAGGCCATAGATCAAGGAAGTGTTATAGATCATCTTGAAAATATGTTAATGTTGTTGTGGTCTTCAGTCCTGAGACTGGTTTGATGCAGCTCTCCATGCTACTCTATCCTGTGCAAGCTTCTTCATCTCCCAGTACCTACTGCAACCTACATCCTTCTGAATCTGCTTAGTGTATTCATCTCTTGGTCTCCCTCTACGATTTTTACCCTCCACGCTGCCCTCCAATACTAAATTGGTGATCCCTTAATGCCTCAGAACATGTCCTACCAACCGATCCCTCCTTCTGGTCAAGTTGTGCCACAAACGTCTCTCCTCCTCAATCCTATTCAATAATTCCTCATTAGTTATGTGATCTACGCATCTAATCTTCAGCATTCTTCTGTAGCACCACATTTCGAAAGCTTCTATTCTCTTCTTGTCCAAACTATTTACCGTCCATGTTTCACTTCAATACATGGCTACACTCCATACAAATACTTTCAGAAATGACTTCCTGACACTTAAATCTATACTCGAAATTAGCAAATTTCTCTTCTTCAGAAACGCTTTCCTTGCCATTGCCAGTCTACATTTTATATCCTCTCTACTTCGACCATCATCAGTTATTTTGCTCCCAAAAAAAAAAAAAAAAATAGTCTTATATAAATGAAACAGCAGACAACGTCGGAAGTTCGATAAGAGTTTTTGTGGACCGATGCTGTTGTATACAGGGAAGTGGCAAGGCTAGGAAACTGGCAAGAAATGCAGGAGCATCTGCGGTAGATTCACTCTTGGTGTAGGGACTGGAAAGTGACCGTCATATAAACAAACGTATTACGTATGCACAGACAAAAAGACCCAATACTGTGTGATTATACGATTGCAGAACTAGCACAGGAAGCAGTTTGCTTGCATAAAATATCTGGGAGTATGCGTACATGGCGATTTAAAGTCGAACTAATACACGGAACTAATCGCAGGAAACTTAGATGCTAGAATGTGATTCGTTCGAAGAATCCTCAGGAAATGTAGTACGGCAACAAAGGGGGAAGCTTACATACCTATCGGTCGCCATGTACTTGAACATTGCTCGTCCGTATTGGATCCGTACTGGATAGGATTGATACAGAAAATAGAAAACGTGCCAGGAAGAGCAGCGCGTTTCGTTACCAGTTCAGGTAGTAAGCACAGAAGTGTCATGGAGATGATGAACCACCTCCCGTGACAGAGGCAGGAAGAGAAGCGTTCTGCGTTTACTGTTGAAGTTCCGAGAGCGCACGGTTTCTGGAAGAGTCAACTAACTTATTGCTTTATCCTACGTACATATCGCGGAAAGATCAAGAGGTTAAAAAAAGAGAGATTCGAGGCAACACGGAGACTTACCAGGAATCGTTCTTCTCGCGAGCGACTCGCCAGTGGGAAGTGATCGTTCTACCTCTCTCTCAGAATCGCGAATCTGTCTTTTACATACCGGCCTACGTTGTATACGTGCGCATCAGTTTTTGTCAGGCAGTGTATTTATATACCGATACGTTTCAATTTCATGATCAAATGAGGGTACAGGTAAATGTTTTCCCAACATTTCTTGGAAGAAAATGTCATAGACGTCTCACTGGCAGAGGATCAAAAATGCAAAAAAAAAAAAAAAAAAAAAAAAAACCACTCATAAAGGTTTTAGGAGCTGAAAATGACAGAGCATGACCATCAGTATCGTTTCTAGAGCTTAGACACTTTAGTCTAGATAAATGACACCTGGAGCGTTAAATTAAATTTTTTGTCTTAAGCTTAGGTGAGAAGAGCAGCGCGGCGAAACGTAGAACAGTTACTCGTATCGCAAGAATATACATTCGAAGTGCTATTTTTAGAGCTAGAGGTATCGTAGCCTTGCGTATGGAGCGCCGAAGGCAAGTTCTTTCGTCACAACGACGAATTAGCGCCCCCATAAAAATTTCTTTTTCAGTGCAACTGCTCTTTAATGTTTTACATAATTACTTGCAGCACTGAAATGAAATGAAATGTCTTATGGCGAGGGCCCATCGGTGAATAGACCGGTCACCTGGTGCAAATCTTTCGACGTGAAACCAATTCGGCGACTTGCGTGTCGATGAGTATGAAATGATTATGATGAAGACGACACAAACCCCCATCCACAGAGCGGATAAAATCTCCGACCCAGCCGGGAATCGAACCCGGCCCTGAGCATGGCATTCTTCCGCACTGACCACCTGTTTTTCTTTTTTTTAATCTCGTTTTGTTCTATATTGTTCGCTGAATTTGTTCGGGGGGAAGACCGATGACACCCGTTTAGGTTCGTCGTTGATCCGTTCACTCAGTTTTTTGTTACAGAGGGTAGGTAATCCTCTGACCGAACACGCTGAGCTACCGTCCCGGCTACTCAGCTATGAAGGCGGACCGTTTTCAGCACTGATATTCTCCGACGAGTTGTTGCCCTATGGACACACTCTTCGAAATAACGTATGGTGAGTAATTTCAATGATGGCGTCCTCTTGGGTAAAATATTCCGGAGGTAAAATAGTCCCCCATTCGGATCTCCGGGCGGGGACTACTCAAGAGGATGTCGTTATCAGGAGTCTTAGAAGAAAGATTAAGGAAAGGCAAACCTACGTTTCTAGCATTTGTAGACTTAGAGAAAGCTTTTGACAATGTTGACTGGAATACTCTCTTTCAAATTCTAAAGGTGGCAGGGGTAAAATACAGGGAGCGAAAGGCTATTTACAATTTGTACAGAAACCAGATGGCAGTTATAATAGTCGAGGGACATGAAAGGGAAGCAGTGGTTGGGAAGGGAGTAAGACAGGGTTGTAGCCTCTCCCCGATGTTATTCAATCTGTATATTGAGCAAGCAGTAAAGGAAACAAAAGAAAAATTCGGAGTAGGTATTAAAATCCATGGAGAAGAAATAAAAACGTTGAGGTTCGCCGATGACATTGTAATTCTGTCAGAGACAGCAAAGGACTTGGAAGAGCAGTTGAACGGAATGGATGGTGTCTTGAAGGGAGGATATAAGATGAACATCAACAAAAGCAAAACGAGGATAATGGAATGTAGTCGAATTAAGTCGGATGATGTTGAGGGTATTAGATAAGGAAATGAGACACTTGAAGTAGTAAAGGAGTTTTGCTATTTGGGGAGCAAAATAACTGATGATGGTCGAAGTAGAGAGGATATAAAATGTAGACTGGCAATGCCAAGGAAAGCGTTTCTGAAGAAGAGACATTTGTTGACATCGAGTATAGATTTAAGTGTCAGGAAGTCATTTCTGAAAGTATTTGCATGGAGTGTAGCCATGCATGGAAGTGAAACATGGACGGTAAATACACTCTTGGAAATGGAAAAAAGAACACATTGACACCGGTGTGTCAGACCCACCATACTTGCTCCGGACATTGCGAGAGGGCTGTACAAGCAATGATCACACGCACGGCACAGCGGACACACCAGGAACCGCGGTGTTGGCCGTCGAATGGCGCTAGCTGCGCAGCATTTGTGCACCGCCGCCGTCAGTGTCAGCCAGTTTGCCGTGGCATACGGAGCTCCATCGCAGTCTTTAACACTGGTAGCATGCCGCGACAGCGTGGACGTGTGAACCATATGTGCAGTTGACGGACTTTGAGCGAGGGCGTATAGTGGGCATGCGGGAGGCCGGGTGGACGTACCGCCGAATTGCTCAACACGTGGGGCGTGAGGTCTCCACAGTACATCGATGTTGTCGCCAGTGGTCGGCGGAAGGTGCACGTGCCCGTCAACCTGGGACCGGACCGCAGCGACGCACGGATGCACGCCAAGACCGTAGGATCCTACGCAGTGCCGTAGGGGACCACACCGCCACTTCCCAGCAAATTAGGGACACTGTTGCTCCTGGGGTATCGGCGAGGACCATTCGCAACCGTCTCCATGAAGCTGGGCTACGGTCCCGCACACCGTTAGGCCGTCTTCCGCTCACGCCCCAACATCGTGCAGCCCGCCTCCAGTGGTGTCGCGACAGGCGTGAATGGAGGGACGAATGGAGACGTGTCGTCTTCAGCGATGAGATTCACTTCTGCCTTGGTGCCAATGATGGTCGTATGCGTGTTTGGCGCCGTGCAGGTGAGCGCCACAATCAGGACTGCATACGACCGAGGCACACAGGGCCAACACCCGGCATCATGGTGTGGGGAGCGATCTCCTACACTGGCCGTACACCACTGGTGACCGTCGAGGGGACACTGAATAGTGCACGGTACATCCAAACCGTCATCGAACCCATCGTTCTACCATTCCTAGACCGGCAAGGGAACTTGCTGTTCCAACAGGACAATGCACGTCCGCATGTATCCCGTGCCACCCAACGTGCTCTAGAAGGTGTAAGTCAACTACCCTGGCCAGCAAGATCTCCGTATCTGTCCCCCATTGAGCATGTTTGGGACTGGATGAAGCGTCGTCTCACGCGGTCTGCACCTCCAGCACGAACGCTGGTCCAACTGAGGCGCCAGGTGGAAATGGCATGGCAAGCCGTTCCACAGGACTACATCCAGCATCTCTACGATCGTCTCCATGGGAGAATAGCAGCCTGCATAGCTGCGAAAGGTGGATATACACTGTACTAGTGCCGACATTGTGCATGCTCTGTTGCCTGTGTCTATGTGCCTGTGGTTCTGTCAGTGTGATCATGTGATGTATCTGACCCCAGGAATGTGTCAATAAAGTTTCCCCTTCCTGGTACAATGAATTCACGGTGTTCTTATTTCAATTTCCAGGAGTGTAATTTGGACAAGAAGAGAATAGAAGCTTTCGAAATGTGGTGCTACAGAAGAATGCTGAAGATTAGATGGGTAGATCACATAACTAATTAGGAAGTATTGAATAGGATTGGGGAGAAGAGACGTTTGTGGCACAACTTGACCAGAAGAAGGGATCGGTTGGTAGGATATGTTCTGAGACATCAAGGGATCACCAATTTAGTATTGGAGGGCAGCGTGGAGGGTAAAAATCGTAGGAGGAGACCAAGAGATGAATACACTAAGCATATTCAGAGGGATGTAGGTTGCAGTAGGTACTGGGAGATGAAGAAGCTTGCACAGGATAGAGTAGCATGGAGAGCTGCATCAACCCAGTCTCAGGACTGAAGACAACAACAACAACAACGAGTAATTTAAAAAACTGAAAATGGGCTTTTTTGCAGCATTATGAAAAATGACGCAGTTTTACTAAGCAACCTTGTTGTCAATTGTGTACATTAGAGTACTGCGGTGGGGCACGTTACTTTTTGCCGCCCTGCCAGTGTCCAGCAATGTTCATTTGTCTAGCTAAAAGCTGTAGTGTAAAATACTAGACTACTACTGTCTACTGCAGGTCGCAACATAACATAAAACTGTCCGGTAAACGGGATGTAGCCAGCTACTGAAATAAAAGTTTTAACTTGGCAATGTAAATTTTCAGGTGTATTTTCACGAGAAAGATCACAGTTAATACTGCCAAGTCCGTACTAAGTGGCTACACAATGTAAAGTTCCCACGCACACCACAATCACACACGTAGCCAGTTTATGGTATTTATTTATTTATTTTATTTATTTGGCTCTGAGCACTATGGGACTCAACTGCTGTGGTCATAAGTCCCCTAGAACTTAGAACTACTTAAACCTAACTAACCTAAGGACAGCACACAACACCCAGCCATCACGAGGCAGAGAAAATCCATGACCCCGCCGGGAATCGAACCCGGGAACCCGGGCGTGGGAAGCAAGAACGCTACCGCACGACCACGAGATGCGGGCTTTTATTTATTTATTTATGCATTTATTTTACCTGGCAACATTAGGGCCTTCAGGCCCTCTCTTGCACCTAACCAGGTATACTCAGATTCAACAAATTTCAGTTTCTACAGAACATTAAGGACATATAACATGTTATAGAGTATTAATGTTACAGAAAAAAAGTTAGAGATTATAAAAGTAGTACAATGATAATTATAACAATCAAAAAATAATTATAACAATCAAGAATAATAATAATAGTAATGACTATGTATAGGAAAGTAGACATATTTTTTCTTTTATGAATGTCAGTCCTATTGCTAGTTGGGAATTTTCTCGTTATATTCTTGCAGCTTGTGAGTTATTCTCCTCAAGCAGTGACATAAGACGATAGAATGGGGTGAAAGAGATATAGAAGAGGTAGATAGGTTAGAGGAAGAGAAATAGAATGGTAAAATTCGAAGCTATGATGGAGAGGAGAAAGAAAAAGATGAGAGGCGCACGACAATGGTGGCTATACCGTCCCTAATATGTAAGTCTTGAGTTCCCTCTTGAATGTTAAGTGCACCCGAAGTTAATGGAGTTCACTGGATCGTTTAGTTATGAAAATGCTCGCTCAAATGTTGTGCACTCTGCTCTACACTTAATACCTGTCCCAGTCTTAGATCGCACAACACGCCACGCGGTTTTAACTAACAGTCGAAAGCAATAATTTTGATATTCCGCCCGAAATTCCACACGACTTTTACTATACCGTTCACTTAAATACACTTTCGTACTACTTCGCGAACTCGTAATTAGCATTTTTCCGCGATTTTACAGCACTTTCGTCGGAGCTACTTTCAATGAGATGTTACTAGTTCGAGCCCTCAGCTCCGACTTATTTGGATCACACCAGAGGCTTTGTTCCCGGCATAGATTGGCGCGAGCCTGCATTTTTCTGATTGGCTGATATCACAAACAGCAAATCAGGTTGCAGTATTATCCCGCGCTAACCCGCGCTTTACTTCAATGACCAATCATAGTAAAACATTTCTTTCTATGGCAATTGCTAAATAAATAAATTTAGAAAAGTATCAAATGTAAAATTACTCCTTCCGAAATTACCGATTAATTTGTGTTCTACTCACGATTTATTAGTTCCATAAACTGACTGCACATTTAATTATAGTAAATCCCCTGTATACTTAACTGGTACTTCGTGAATAAACAAAACAATTTTCATTTACTTCTGTTCTTCTTCACTCGTACAACACTCACACTGCTAATTACTACACACATAAAACAATTATAAATATGCAAATACATTAATTATTAGTCATACATAACTGTACAACAATGTTTTGACTACGACTGCTAGCACTGTCCGTCAACTGCTGACCTCTGCCGCCTACTAGTACAACTACGTGCAGCTCTGTAACTCAGGTCCATGTCAGCTGGTGACATCTGTCGATGCCTCATGCCTATAACGATATCGTCCTAATAAGTGACAGGAGCGATGCGAAGGCGCTACGCCTCAGTACCGTATGAGTGTCCATCGTACATGCAAAACAGCTAGTGACGCAGTACACACAGCCTTAAAAAGCTTGGGCATTGATGATTAGCAGTGCTCTTATAGAGTGATTGTAATATATTTTATCTTGTCCAACTGTTGTTGTTGTTGTTGTGGTCTTCAGTCCTGAGACTGGTTTGATGCAGCTCTCCATGCTACTCTATCCTGTGCAAGCTTCTTCATCTCCCAGTACCTACTGCAACCTACATCCTTCTGAATCTGCTTAGTGTATTCATCTCTTGGTCTCCCCCTACGATTTTTACCCTCCACGCTGCCCTCCAATATTAAATTGGTGATCCCTTGATGCCTCAGAACATGTCCTACCAACCAATCCATTCTTCTAGTCAAGTTGTGCCACAAACTTCTCTTCTCCCCAATCCTATTCAATACTTCCTCATTAGTTATGTGACCTACCCATCTAATCTTCAGCATTCTTCTGTAGCACCACATTTCGAAAGCTTCTATTCTCTTCTTGTCCAAACTATTTACCGTCCATGTTTCACTTCCATACATGGCTACACTCCATACAAATTTTTTCAGAAATCACTTCCTGACACTTAAATCTATACTCGATGTTAACAAATTTCTCTTCTTCAGAAACGCTTTCCTTGCCATTGACAATCTACATTATATATCCTCTCTACTTCGACCATCATCAGTTATTTTGCTCCCCAAATAGCAAAACTCCTTTACTACTTTAAGTGTCTCATTTCCTAATCTAATTCCCTCAGCATCACCCGACTTAATTCGACTACATTCCATTATCCTCGTTTTGCTTTTGTTGATGTTCATCTTATATCCTCCTTTCAAGACACCGTCCATTCCGTTCAACTGCTCTTCCAGGTCCTTTGCTGTCTCTGACAGAATTACAATGTCATCGGCAAACCTCAAGGTTTTTATTTCTTCTCCATGGATTTAGTACCTACTCCGAATTTTTCTTTTGTTTCCTTTACTGCTTGCCCAATATACAGATTGAATAACATCGGGGAGAGGCTACAACCCTGTCTCACTCGCTTCCCAACCACTGCTTCCCTTTCATGTCCCTCGACTCTTATAACTGCCATCTGGTTTCTGTACAAATTGTAAATAGCCTTTCGCTCCCTGTATTTTACCCCTGCCATCTTTAGAATTTGAAAGAGAGTATTCCAGTCAACATTGCCAAAAGCTTTCTCTAAGTCTACAAATGCTAGAAACGTAGGTTTGCCTTTCCTTAATCTTTCTTCTAAGATAAGTCGTAAGGTCAGTATTGCCTCACGTGTTCCAGTATTTCTACGGAATCCAAACTGATCTTCCCCGAGGTCGGCTTCTACTAGTTTTTCCATTCGTCTGTAAAGAATTCGTCTTAGTATTTTGCAGCTGTGGTTTATTAAACTGATAGTTCGGTAATTTTCACATCTGTCCACACCTGCTTTCTTTGGGATTGGAATTATTATATTCTTCTTGAAGTCTGAGGGTATTTCGCCTGTTTCATACATCTTGCTCACCAGATGGTAGAGTTTTGTCAGGACTGGCTCTCCCAAGGCCGTCAGTAGTTCCAATGGAATGTTGTCTACTCCAACTGTACCGATACCGAATCTGCAAGACTACTTCACACATCTGAAAGCATTTATGGACGCATTTTTTGAGGTGATTAGAGGCAGGTTGGTCACCACCTCTTAAGGAAAACAAAGGGAAGATACAACCAGCTCATTGGAGATGCCATGTAATAATTATTCTAAAAACAACGAAAAAGGTGCACGCTGACAGTGTTATTCTGCTGATCTGTGCGTTTCACTGAAAAACTGTCTCACACTGTGCGCAGACAATACTGTTAATTCCGACTTCATTTCGTGCGATATTGAGTGCCTAGTCACGGACGAGAGCACAATGGTTTATTAACATGCATTCGTTCTGCATAATGATGGTGCAGCACCATCACACATAACACCTATTGTTGTATACTGCAGCGTACCGACGCTAATTTGCAGATCTTTTTCTTACCATATCAAAAATATTAATTTTATAAGATTTTTTATGAAATTTATGCGCATTAGGTCAATGAGCGCAGTGGATGATGTGTCCCTCTTAAGTAATTTCACCAGATAATCACAGTTTCCACGTTCACGTTTGACACATCAAGCAATTTCAGTGGAACAGATGTCATATTTCGTGAAAAACACACCCAGTCAGCATCATCAGCTTCGACTAGTACCGGCAACATATGAGAAAGTAAAAAATTAGACAGGTCCGCCTTCCACATACCAGACCATAGCAGGCGGCATTAGCTTAACGAGAGGCGCGTAGCTTCTAATTTTGTCACGGAGCACCTCCAATATATCTTACGTATTTTCTCGAGAATGGAAAACTATATCGCTCTCTTTTCTCCGTTAGAAACAATTTCGATATATACACTATATTTTATATGCAGCAACGTATCCCCTAAGACGCACCAAACATAAACTGGTCAGTTACTATATTCTTAACAGCAGAAACTTCAAAATATGCCAGGTGGTTTACTTATTAGCAAAGTATCTCAATGACTATGGGCAATAGATCCCAGAAAAAAAGTTTATTATGAGAGTGTGATATCCGACTGTAATTTGTCAGTAAATCATTTTATTTTACCCAATAATTTCCTTAGAATCGAATGAGGAAACCTGGACAGTGCAGAACACAAGCGAATCTGAAAACCGTGGTTTATAATTTTTATACGCAAAATTAAAAGCCTTATTGAGAAACTAAGTAGGGAGATAGACGTAGCCTTCATTTGTAATCCATTTTCACCGAGAGGAAAAAAGTGAAGGGAGGTGGGTGGACAGCGATCTGGAACCTGTCGTATCTAAAGAAAGAGATCACTTAGTAACGAACTGAGGTATATTATTTCGTTTTATTAGTGGAATTTCTAACCTGACACCACTAATCACAATACTTACGAGTTATCTGCTGCCTGAAATTAACTATACACTCCAAACTAATGAATCGTTCAAAACAGAAATTACTTATACAGTACGAAGTTAATGTATCACTTGACAGGAAACATGTAAAGACAGATGTCACGGAAATGACACGTAAAATTTCACTGTGATTACTTCGAAAATAAAAGCTGAAAAGAATCGTTTCTTTGAGTAACAAGTCTTAAGTAATGGTTGCCTGCAAAATATATTTACCACTAATAAAGCAATCGTTACTCTGAAGAAATACATACGTCTTTGTATGGCAGTTACTGGAGCACATCAACTCTGACATTTCCATCGCTTTTCCGGCCGCGGTGGCCGTGCGGTTCTGGCGCTGCAGACCGGAACCGCGGGACTGCTACGGTTGCAGGTTCGAATCCTGCCTCGGGCATGGGTGTATGTGATGTCCTTAGGTTAGTTAGGTTTAAGTAGTTCTAAGTTCTCGGGGACTTATGACATAAGATGTTGAGTCCCATAATGCTCAGAGCCATTTCCATCGCTTACCTGTTTAACCCTCCCAAAACCAAGGGGTGAGAGGTGGGCGGGGCAGGGGGGAGGGGGGGTGCAACTTAAGAAAAAATTTCAACCTAATCAGTTACTTTTTCTCTTAGAATTTTGAAAAAATTTTATTGGTTTTCATGAATTCCTCTTAAACTAAAATAAAATTTCTGCAGCAGGTGTCACTTTCGCCAATGAATATCGTATTCAGCGCCTTAGTTGCACGTCAGTATCTCTTTAAAAATTGTATTCAGAGTAAAAGTCAACAACAATTAAAGAAGTTGGAATTTTTTTTTGAGGAACTCCTCTTTGTCACCATAATTCATCAACAATTAACGAATTTCTTTTTGTAATGTTTTTCAGTTCGGCGAAAAATACGCCCACCCCCCACCTCCGCCCCCCCCCCCCAACCCCATTGGTAATGCGCATTATGGCAAATGCCTTGGTATCGCTAGGGTTAATGCTTTAATTCAATACTTTTAATGTATCTGTCAATCTGTTCGTCGTAATTCGAAATGGTCGCCAGTTCACGTAATCTCTTTTAAGCTGTAACTAGATGTTTATCAGATTTTCTTTCCTTAAACTTTTCTAAGTTATCAAAGACCCAGACAGTGAGACCAGTAGTATTTTTCTTTATTTATATCAGCATCAAATGTCTTTTCGCAAAACAAATTTACCTAACTTTTCATACATTATTGAAATGATTTTATAAGTTCGAAATATTACACTTGAGCAAACATTTATTCAACTTATCATTTCAAAATTGCTTAAATTGAAACATTTTAATGACACTAACATATTAGTAGTGCGAGAGAAAAGATAGAGATTATGTGATACATTTAGGTATCAGTACTTCGATTATGAGGTTTTAAAGCACATGCCCTATTCCTTTCAGACATTCAAGGCAAAAAGGAAGGAAACTGAACTCCAGTTTACACTTGATAAAGCATTTTCCTGGCAATTTCAGTTCTTCATCAAAAATTCTTTTTTTGTTTTCATTCATTTATACTTGATTCTCTCTGACTAGTTTCATGGTTGCAGCCCAACTCCATACACTCCTTTTTAAAATTAATACATAAAGAGCGATTATCAACATAAAAATACATATTTTGGTAAATTGTGTAATTACAGAATTACACTGCTAATAATGTATATAATACACAATAAGAGATTGATCTCAGAAACGCATGAAATATTGCATAGGTTACAAATACCTATGTAAACTGCAGGGCGCCACAGAATTAAGACTTATGATACAACTGAAGCCAGTGAAATCCCAAGATCGAATATTAATTACAAACAATAAAATGTGAGTAAATTTGTTACTGAAAATATATGGTTTTAAAAATGAAACGGAAATCATTGCAAGAAAGACTACGTAGTGCTCACCTCAGTATGTGGACTATCACTAGACCCCTTCTTTTAGTCATGTTCAGCGATAAATTTCTTTTTTTTTCCAGTGAGAGTCAATATCTTCTAACTAGTCACTCGATCTACCCATCTAATCTTCAGCATTCTTCTGTAGCACCATTTTTCTAAGAGATTCGTTTCTGTTCTTGTATGAATTGCTGAACGTCCAAGATTCACTTTGACACAAGGACAATCTACAGACCAATACCGCAGGAAACGTTATCTAACTATTAAATTTATACTAAATATAAACAGATTCTTCTTTGTCAAAAAGCTTTCCTGCCGAAGTCACTTTGGATTTTATCTCTACCCTGCTTCGGCCGTCAGCAGTTATTTTGCTGTCCAAACACCTAAATTGCTCCTGGGAGAGGCCGATGGCAAAGTGCGCTACAAATTTTTGGAGAACTTACTGGACGCAATGTGTGTCACGCAGAGCACGAGTTGTGTCACGACCGCTCAACATTTCATGATCCACCGTCCCAAAAGTGCAGCGAAATATTGCGAAATGGTATCTGTAGTGTGGTTCCAAGCTGTTGTTGATGTAGGTGGTCGTCACGTTGAGCAACGTTAGTAACCCGGAACTTTAATATGGTATGCAGTTAACAAATGTTAGTCTTTCTTGCGGAAATTTAAATGTGTTTCCTTCGATGATTGATTCCTAATTTCCCTTCCGCATTCATGCCATACAAATGTTTCCACAAAGTTTCATTATCCAACAATGACCCGTTATTCATGTGGACCCTTTCAGGTTGCAAAAGTTTAATTATGACACCTCTGTACCTATCTTATTGTGTTAAAACACTAACGGAAGTGTTAGAGTATTGACGTAAGATTATACATCTACATATGAAGGGCTTATTTCAACAGTGGTACAAGTCCATTTTTGTTCATTATGAGATACTGAGTCCTAAAGTTAAAAGAGCGCTGAAAAATACTTGAATATATCTGGTATCTCAACTGCAGATTTTTCAGCGCTCTTTTAACTTTAAGACTCTGTATCTCATAATGAGCAAAAATGGACTTGTAGCACTATTGAAATAAGCCCTTCATATATACTCCGCTAGCCACCGAGCGATGTGTAGCGGAGGGCACAATTCGCGTCAAAGTCATATTTCCCCCTCCCCCGTTCCATTCGCTAATCACACGAGGGAAAAACGACTGAACGCCTCAGTACGAGCTCTAATTTACCTTATCTTCGAATGGTGACCATTCCGCGATTTGAAAGTTGGTGGTAGTAATATACACCCTCGGCGAAGATCGGATTTCGGAATTTAGTGAGCAGCTCCTTCCGTTTAGGGCATCGTCTATCTGCAAGTGTATCCCACTTCGAATTTCTATGAGATTTGTAACGCTCTCGCGATGGCTAAATGTACCAGTCATGAATCTTGCCACTGTTCTTTGGAACTTCTCGATCTCTTGAATAAGACCCGAGTGGTAAGGGTCCCATACAGACGAACAGTACCCTATGACAGGACGACCTAACGTATTGTAAGCAATTATCTTTGTTGAAGGACTGCATTGCTTCAGGATTCTACCAATAAACCGCAATCTAGAATTCACCTTGCCCGTTACTTGTGTAATCTGATCATTCCATTTGAGATCATTTCGAATAGTCACACCCCGATACTTCACGGATGTTACCGCTTCCAAAGACTGGGCATTTATTGTTTTCTCGTACATTAATGGGGATTTTCGCCTTGTAATACGCAGTAGGTTACAGTTACTAATATTGAGAGATAACTGCCAGTAATTACACCATGCATTTATTTTCTGCAGATCCTCATTGATTTGTTCACAACTTTCGTGCGATACTATTTTCCTGTAGATTACAGCATCATCAGCAAACTGTCTAATGCCGCTGTCAATACCATCAACCACATCGTTATTGTAAATCGTAAAAAGCAGCGGACCTATTACGCTGTCCTGGGGCACACCTGAAGTTATGCTTGTTTCTGTTGAAGTCACCTCATTCAGGACGACATAGTGCTCTCTGTCTGTTAGATAACTTTCTATCCAACCGTATATGTCATCTGATAGACCGTAAGCGCGCACTTTTGGGAGCAAGCGACGGTGTGGAACTGAGTCGAACGGCTTTCGAAAGTCGAGAAATATGGCATCAACATGGGAGCCGGTATCTAGAGCCTGGTGTATATCATGCACAAAGAGGCCCGGCTGTGTCTCGCATGACCGGTGTTTCCTAAAACCGTGCTGGTATCTGCAGATGAGCTCATAATACGTAGATTTCACCAGAATCTTATTTTTAAACTCAGACAATAAGTATGCGAAATCGAGGACGCACATACGATAGTTTGTAGGAGGAGTCTTAGGCTTTTGGTGTATTTTTAATATTTTGGAAGGCGAATAGCTATAAATTCAATTCCCGACCCTATTAAAAATCTGACTTTTCATTTATTTTCTTGAAAGGAAAACGCCTGCCTATACTATAGACTATAGTTTTCTCTTTGCTTGAGAGACGGAAGTGGCGGGGGGGGGGGGGCACGGGGAACGCCGTTGCCACCTTGTACAGGGTGTTTCAAAAATGACCGGTATATTTGAAACGGCAATAAAAACTAAACGAGCAGCGATAGAAATACACCGTTTGTTGCAATATGCTTGGGACAACAGTACATTTTCAGGCGGACAAACTTTCGAAATTACAGTAGTTACAATTTTCAACAACAGATGGCGCTGCAAGTGATGTGAAAGATATAGAAGACAAAGCAGTCTGTGGGTGCGCCATTCTGTACGTCGTCTTTCTGCTGTAAGCGTGTGCTGTTCACAATGTGCAAGTGTGCTGTAGACACCATGGTTTATTCCTTAGAACAGAGGATTTTTCTGGTGTTGGAATTCCACCGCCTAGAACACAGTGTTGTTGCAACAAGACGAAGTTTTCAACGGAGGTTTAATGTAACCAAAGGACCGAAAAGCGATAGAATAAAGGATCTGTTTGAAAAATTTCAACGGACTGGGAACGTGACGGATGAACGTGCTGGAAAGGTAGGGCGACCGCATACGGCAACCACAGAGGGCAAAGCGCAGCTAGTGCAGCAGGTGATCCAACAGTGGCCTCGGGTTTCCATTCGCCGTGTTGCAGCTGCGGTCCAAATGACGCCAACGTCCACGTATCGTCTCATGCACAAGAGTTTACACCTCTATCCATACAAAATTCAAACGCGGCAACCCCTCAGCGCCGCTACCATTGCTGCACGAGAGACATCCGCTAACGATATAGTGCACAGGATTGATGACGGCGATATGCATGTGGGCAGCATTTGGTTTACTGACGAAGCTTATTTTTACCTGGACGGCTTCGTCAATAAACAGAACTGGCGCATATGGGGAACCGAAAAGCCCCATGTTGCAGTCCCATCGTCCCTGCATCCTCAAAAAGTACTGGTCTGGGCCGCCATTTCTTCCAAAGGAATCATTGGCCCATTTTTCAGATCCGAAATGATTACTGCATCGCGCTATCTGGACATTCTTCGTGAATTTGTGGCGATACAAACTGTCTTAGACCACACTGCGAACGCCTCGTGGTTTATGCAAGATGGTGCCCGGCCACACCGCAAGGCCGACGTCTTTAATTTCCTGAATGAATATTTCGATGATCGTGTGATTGCTTTGGGCTATCCGAAACATACAGGAGGCGGCGTGGATTGGCCTCCCTATTCGCCAGACATGAACCCCTGTGACTTCTTTCTGTGGAGACACCTGAAAGACCAGGTGTACCGCCAGAATCCAGAAACAATTGAACAGCTGAAGCAGTACATCTCATCTGCATGTGAAGCCATTCCGCCAGACACGTTGTCAAAGATTTCGGGTAATTTCATTCAGAGACTACGCCATATTATTGCTACGCATGGTGGATATGTGGAAAATATCGTACTATAGATTTTCCCAGACCGCAGCGCCATCTGTTGTTGAAAATTGTAACTACTGTAACTTCGAAAGTTTGTCTGCCTGAAAATGTACTGTTGTCCCAAGCATATTGCAACAAACGGTGTATTTCTATCGCTGCTCGTTTAGTTTTTATTGCCGTTTCAAATATACCGGTCATTTTTGAAACACCCTGTATTAGTGCCATTGCGCGAAATACTGAAATCAAATTGTTAGATAGTCAATGCGCAAATGGTGTAGGATCAATGGATGACGGTTTAGTAATACAGATCTTCTAGGCAAATGCCCTCAGCATTCGACTTCATTCCATTACCTTTGTTTTCCATCTCGTACTTTCTTTCAATGACATTCAACCGCTCTTCCAAATAGTTCAGTACGAGTGAGTAATGTTATTCTGTTAAAATGTCTTACGCATTGCACCACAGCCCTTGCTACCTTCATATGGACGGTAGAAGACAGAGAAAGTGAAGTGTGTAGCCTTAAAATGGGGATAACGTAATACACTACTGGACATTAAAATTGCTACACCAGGAAGAAATGCAGATGATAAACGGGTATTCATTGGACAAATACATTATACTAGAACCGACATGTGATTACATTTTCACGCAATTTGGGTGCATAGATCCTGAGAAATCAGTACCCAGAACAACCACTTCTGGCCGTAATAACGGCCTAGATACGCCTGGGCATTGAGTCAAACAGAGCTTGGATGGCGTGTACAAGTACAGCTGCCCATGCAGCTTCAACACGATACCACAGTTCATCAAGAGTAGTGATTGGCGTATTGTGACGAGCCAGTTGCTCGGCCACCATTGACCAGATGTTTTCCATTGGTGAGAGATCTGGAGAATGTGCTGGCCAGGGCAGCAGTCGAACATTTTCTGTATCCACAAAGGCCCGTACAGAACCTACATCATGCGGTCGTGCGTTATCCTGCTGAAATGTGGGGTTTTGCAGACATCGAATGAAGGGTAGAGCCACGGTTCGTAACACATCTGAAATGTAACGTCCACTGTTCAAAGTGCTGTCAATGCGAACAAGAGGTGACAGAGACGTGTAACCAGTGGCACCCCATACCATCACGCCGGGTGACGACGAATACACGCTTCCAATGTGCGTTCAAACACCGATGCGACCATCATGGTGCTGTAAACAGAACCTGGATTCGTCCGAAAAAAAGACGTTCTGCCATTCGTGCACCCAGGTTCGTCGTTGAGTACACCATCGCAAGCGCTCCTGTCTGTGATGCAGCGTCAAGGGTAGCCGCAGCCATGGTCTCCGAGCTGATTGTCCATGTTGCTGAAAACGTCGTCGAACTGTTCGTGCAGATGGTTGTTGTCTTGCAAACGTCCCCATCTGTTTATTCAGGGGTTGAGACGTGGCTGCACGATCTGTTACAGGCATGCGGATAAGATGCCTGTCATCTCGACTGCTAGTGATACGAGGCCGTTGGATTCCAGCACGGCGTTCCGTATTACCCTCCTGAACCCACCGATTCCATATTCTGCTAACAGTGATTGGATGTCGACCTACGCGAGCAGCAATGTCGCGATACGATAAACCGCAATCGCGATAGGCTACTATCCGACATTTATCAAACTCGGAAACGTAATGGTACGCATTTCTCCTCCTTACAACTGGCATCACAACAACGTTTTACCAGGCAACGCCGGTCAACTGCTGTTTGATAAGAAATCGGTTGGAAACTTTCCTTATGTCAGCACGTTGTAGGTGTCGCCACCGGCGCCAACCTTGTGTGAATGCTCTGAAAAGCTAATCATTTGCATATCCCAGCATCTTCTTCCTGTCTGTTAAATTTCGCGTCTGCAGCACGTCTTATTCGTGGTGTAGCAATTTTAATGGCCAGGAGAGTTGGAGGAGGGTGCGGGATGGATTGTCCAGTGTTCCTCGTTCCGTCTCCGGACCCGGCTGTTTCCCGGGAGCGTAGCCGCTGGTGCCGGAGCTATCTGTCGCGTTAACCACGCGGCTGCTGCCGCCGCGCCGCCATGAATATTTAGTTGGGCGCCGTCAGGGCGTCCCGGCGCCGCCTGCTTGGCATGCAACACGCTAATTAGCCGGCCCGTCTTCAGACGGAAGGCCGAGGCGCGAGGGGACACCGCTGCCGTGGCGCTCTCTGCCCGCTGTGCAGCTGTGCCACCGATGTGTAAGGAAACACTTGCTGTTTCGTACCAGCGCTGTCCAAGAAGTAAGTTTCTCCTCAACAGAGCTCACTCGTTTCTTTGAAGTGCTACAAATCCTGTCGATCAGGTGTAGAGTTTTTAGCAACTGTAATATGTCTGGCTTTAGCAACCATCTTATTTAGTTCTAAAAATCGCTCCTCAGGGCAACTGAGATTGCAGCGTTTCGTACCAGCGCTGTCCAAGAAGTAAGTTCCTCCTCAACAGAGCTCACTCGTTTCTTTGAAGTGCTACAAATCCTGTCGATCAGGTGTAGAGTTTTTAGCAACTGTAATATGTCTGGCTTTATCAACCATCATATTTAGTTCTAAAAATCGCTCCTCAGGGCAACTGAGATTGCAGCGTTAAGCAAATGACGTAGTAAGTGGTGTGAGGTATCATTAGCAGTGGTATGAACGGGAACGAAGTCTTTCGCGACGGCACCTATACGTAAAACATTCTCGGTTTTCTTGCCGCGTCAATTCGGGATAAAATCTCAAGCTTTCGACGATATCCTCCATCGTCATCGTCAGGAGCAACTGACTGTCTTCACTGCTGTTGCGGTAGCCTTTTTTATAGCCCGTGGACGGCTTCGCATTTGTCGGCTTGTGATTGATCGGCGGTTACGAACTACTGTCGCAGACGGTGTCACTGTGTGCACCGGTGGCGCCACCGCTTCCGTTGGAACGTAAACCTTGGATGGAAAGTCTCTGCTGCTTCTCTGCAACAAGCGCTCATTTCCATGCACAGCTAAGATGGTATTCGCTAACGCGGTTAAAGTTCTTTTGGCTCATTCTTATTTCAGCAGCCTCTTTAATAACAGAACCCCAGTACGTAGAGGCGTGGGACAGAATTTTTGATTCATCTAACATTATTTTATGCTTGTTCATGAGGCTGTGAACATGACCTATGTAACTGCTTCCACATTCACGGGGGATACTATAAATCCCCCGTCCGCCCTATCCTTTGTTACGCCCATCCAGCCTGGATCTCCGCCCCCCCTACCTTCTATAAATCCCTCCAAATCCTTGAACGCCATGTTCTCCGCCTTGCCTATCGCATCCGTCTCCCCTCCCCCACGCGGATCCTGTATGATATCATCCCCTTCCCCCAGCTCCTCCTTTTCCTTGAAAGGATACGGATCCTGTACATCTCCCGTAAACTTGATCCTCCTCACCCGCTCGTGTCACCGATCCTCTCCCACCCCCGCCCGCTGCCGCGCCTGTATTCCCACGTCCCACCCGGTCTCCATCTCTCCACCCTCCTTACCCTCTCCCAAGGTGGCTTCCGCCAGCTCCCCCTCCCTGATGATGTCCTCCTCCCCTGCATCTACCCCTCCTATCAACTTTGATCCTACCCCCCACCTCCTGTGTCCTTTCCTTTAGGCACCCTCCCTCCCCCCCTTTCCCTTCCCTTCTCTTTCCTTTCCCCCCTCCCTCCTACCCTCTCCTCCGGGCTTCCCCTACCCCTTCCTCCATCCCCCTCTCTCCTTTGCCCATGGCATCTCTGCTCTCCCCTCTCCCATTTCCCCTTCCTCCTCCTCCACCTCCTCTTTTGGCAGGTCCCCGTACTCGTACACGCTGAGTGAACATTCGCGCGCCGGAGATCATCGCCATCAGTGTCTCGTGAGTGCCGTCATGTTTAGTGTTCAGTGTTCCCGTCGTACTCCATCGTTCACCTGTGCCATCGCCATCTTCAGTGTTCGTGCGTCGTGACAACAGTTTGTAGTGAATTATCGTCGAGTGTGAACGGCTCCGTGTTTGTCTTTATGTGTCTCCTTTTTATTACCCACCGTTATGTCACATTTGTGTATTCTTTCTGTTCTTTCTTATCTCCTCTACGGCTGAAGAGCGGCGTACCATGCTGCTAACAGCCTGCCTGTTTTGTACGGGTTTTAAAATAACAATAAAGAGAAAAAAAAACACGGGGGATATTGTAAACTCCAGGGGCCCTGAGGCCGAAATTGTCCTTAACGGGGCTCATCATCTCCTTAATTTTCTTAGGAGGGAGAAAAATCGGTCTTATACCCCGTCTACAAAGGACTCTTCCTATTTTGCTGGAAATAGCGCCACAAAAAGGAAGAACCGCAATCGGTGTTTCATCCTGTGAGTGTGCAGCATTTTGCCGGCCGCGGTGGTCTAGTGGGTCTGGCGCTGCAGTCCGGAACCGCGGGACTGCTGCGGTCGCAGGTTCGAATCCTGCCTCGGGCATGGGTGTGTGTGATGTCCTTAGGTTAGTTAGGTTTAAGTAGTTCTAAGTTCTAGGGGACTTATGACCTAAGGTGTTGAGTCCCATAGTGCTCAGAGCCATTTTTTTGTGCAGCATTTTCAAGTTTACATTTTTTGGAGAACGCTGCCTCTATATCGCGTGCACCATAGCCATTCTTTCGGAACACGTACTTCAGATGGTTAATCTCAGACCTTAAGTGGTCCTCATCAGACACAGTTCTTGGTCTATATACTAACGTGTTGAAAGCGGCTCTCTTCTGAGCAGGATGATGGAAACTCTGTGCATGCAGGTATAAATCGGTATGCGTCAGCTTACGGTATACAGAGAGGCCAAGACGCCCCTCCGCCTGTCATTGTACTAAAACGTCTAAGAAAGGCAGTCTCCCTTCCTTCTCCATCTCGAGAGTGCACCGGATGTTCGAATGTATGCTGTTCATGTGTTCCATTAATTGTTCGAGAGCTTCTGCGATGTGTGGCCAGATCATAAATATATCGTCAACATAACGATAAAAGAAGGATGGTCGGAGGGGAGCCGAATTTAATGCACATTCTTCAAAATTCTCCATAAAAAAGTTAGCCAGTGATGGAGACAACGAAGAGCCCATCGCCATACTGTCCGTCATTTCATAATATTTGTTACCATGCAAGAAGTAGGTGGTCGTCATCACATGCCGGAACAACTTTATAGTGTCAGGAGAAAAAATATCCGCCAGCATTTTCAAAGTGTCCTCCACCGGAACAGCGATACCATATCCAGGCTGACTAAAATATCTTTTGGATCAACTCTAATCTATTTGATTTTCTCAGTGAATATATGGGTGTTTTTGATGTGATCTTCACACCGGCCGACTGTAGGAGTCATCAGCTTTGTTAGGTATTTGGGCAGCTTGTAAGTAGGAGAACCAATTGCTCTGACAATAGGTCTCATGGGAACATTATCCTTGTGGATCTTCGGTAGAACGTACAAACTGAGCGGTCTTCCAGCTCGGACTCTGAGATTTTTTGTAACATTGTCTGGTAGCCCAGAATTCTTCAGTAACGCCATGGTTTTTCTGCTGTACGGCAAAGATAGCGTTTAAGACATTTATACGTACTGTCCTCCAACAGTGCTGTTATTTTACTATGATATTCGGTAGTATTAAGGACCACGGTGGCATTTCCTTTGTCAGCTGGTAATATGACAAGATCTTCATCCCTCCGATGTAAACGGAGCCCCCCCCCCCCCCCTCTCTCTCTCTCTCTCCTCTTTACTGATATTAGTAGAGAGTAGAGAGTCGAAAGCTAGAGATTTTGTGCCGAATTGACGCGGCAAGAAAACCGATAATGTTTGACATAGTCGTATGAACTTTATAACTTTTGTGGAAATGACCGCCCGAATTGTAGTCCATCACTGTCATTTTTTGGAGGCAGAGCACAATAACGCTACTATTCTAAAATTAATATTGTAAAAATTAAGAATGAAATTTCCTTAACATTCAAATATCTCGAAATATCAGGCTATCGCCGACGTATAGCAAAAGTCATCACATTTAATTCCGTAACTCGCTTTGTCACTCTAAGTGCCATCTAGTGGCGTTCTGAGAAGTGGCGGATCAGTCTGTCCAGTTTAAACTGCTCCCTGCCCGTAAATACCGTAAGCTTGTGGTTGCGGCACCGGACTTCCCAGATGCGCAGGTACCTCTGAGTGGATGTTGAGAGCGGATGGCTCAGGTAGTCTGGAGACACTGCAGCGGACAGACGTATGCCTCGACCAACCAAGGGCCGCTGTTCACGGGCACCTTGTAAGGTGTCAGGCAAATCCAACACCTTCCATGAAAACCCTGACATGATAAGCAAATCCAGTAGTATGTCACATAGCTCCGAATAAATCGTGACATTAAATTAACCATAGTAATACGAGTAACGAGTGAGCAAATGGAATACCACAGACTAACACAAGAATGTCTAAATGCATGTCATACCTTCCCACCGTGAGACAGACGCAGTTCCGAGGGGAGAAACGAGAACAGAAGCCGAGAGCAGAACCGTGTTAAGCTGGAAGGCCCTACGATAAGGGACCGATGGACACCCACGTCACCAGCTAACTGCTAGGACCACACCACCCGCAAGTTTTTAGCGTGAGACTTTTTCGCGTCTCTGTTACGTTAGGACCACCCCCCCGCCCATGTTAAAAGCTAGAGCCCTCCAGAAGAACAGAATAGATCTTACGATAACGCTAAAAGGACCACACCAGCTGCAAGTTTTAGCGTGAGACCTTTTCGCGTCTCTATTACGTCAGGACCACCCCCCAGCCCATGTTAAAAGACAGAGCCCTCCAGAAGAACAGTATAGATCTTACGATAACACTAAAAGGACCACACCAGCAGCAAGTTTTAGCGTGAGACTTTTTCGCTTCTCTGTTACGTTGCAAACTTTAAAAAACATTGCCCCACCACGAAAAGTATAGCGTTCCTCATTGGATAGACAGAATTTTTTTAGGCGGAGCTTAAGGTTAACATTCAGACCCTGATTGGTCAGATGAAAACACAGCCAGATAGTTTTTTTAAAACCAACTTCGGTAAATAGTAGTAAGGAGAAGTTAGGAGAGAGTTGCTTCCGAGACGGTGAGGTGAGCGGAGCTGTGCTGCCTGCCGCCCCCTGACGCCCCCTGACGAACACCGACAAGGTAATGAACGCACGCGATGCCGCATAACAGCGCATAAAGCTTCACTCACAACTGCAGAAGTCTCATCTGTTACACCCCCTTTTTGCGTAATACTAGTGTCGATCGTCAATTAAAGCTCATGGTGTTCACATTTGACACTTGAAGTAATAATCTGAAACGCGATGATTTTTCTGTTATATAATTATTGAGAAGCCACATCAGCCACTGTAATTTACGACAAGTTATAAAAGTAATTAAAGATAATTGAGGGTCACTGTAGACCACTTTGATAGTTTTCTCTTTTGTGAAACTTAATTTAAATCTAGATTATAGATGTGATATGGCATAGGTCATCCTTCGATCCATTGTAGAACTTGGAAACCCATTCAGGGAATATTCGTTCACATTTTTGTTGAACGCAGTTGCTTTTCACCATCCTGTATTAAAACATTTCCTTTTGTTAATAGTGCAATTCATAAACAATGTTTTGTGAGTAGAATAAAATTTCCAATGGTAAACTTAACTGCTTTTTCGACGTTATTTTACCAGCTAACTAAAAATAGGAAAGCCTTGAACCCCTTCCACTAAATTTAGTTAGTATTAAGATTCCTTTACAGGGAGTGCAGTAGACCTGACGCTGAAATCATTAAGTATTTGGTTATATCATCGCTAGTCTCACTGAACTCTTCTGAATTCTACATGTCATGTATGGTCTGACGTCTCGTTACCAGCAACAGGTCCCAGGTTCAAACTAGTCAATTCCCTAAAAAACACGCTCAGAGCGTCGGTGCGCGAAAGTGGTAGGGAGACATGATATAGAACAAACAGACACCACGCAGAGTGTTTAGAACCTTGTAAAGTTTTATTGCATATCAACCAGAAGACTCTGTAAAGTAATACAGGAAGAGTATTTTTATGCAATGTAACAAGTTGTGTTCAGTCTAATTGTGGAGTGCAAATAAGGATAGTTCTTTCGTACTACGCACCCCGGACTTAAATGTGGAAATGCAGGGCCAGAGGTCTGCGAGTGAATTGCAAACGCTTGATAGTAATCATAACTATGGACAAAAGGCAGGTGTAGCACTTGGGGTATCTTCGGGTCCTTTCTAAATTATACGCCGAAGCGAAGCGGTTTTCATTGCGTACTGACACTGGAACGAGCTGTTACGAAGAACAATCGCATTGTCTGCTGCGGTCGTTTGCATTTCAATTTTATAACAACATGTTAAGTTTAGAACACTCGAAAGAAAAATGTGAATTTGTGATCAGTTACTGGTGTTTGGAGAGAGAACTAGTGAAGCTGTTAATGGCATGTGAATTGTTAAACACGCGGCTGGTAAAGATTGTAATTCACTCTTCCTCGTCTTCTGCTGGAATGACTACGAGTAGCATCCCAAAAAAGGGAACTGTCATTTATGTAGTACCAGATCATGGGTAACCGTTCATTATTGCCTCAAGGTAATGCTGCTTCCTGCTCAGGGGACATCTGCAGAGGAATGCAGGTTCTTAAACTTCATCGGAAACCACATAAAGTTCACTTAGAGCAGCAAACAGAACTCGACATCTCGCATGTACTGTATTGTCTCTACGAATGGAAAAAGGTCACACGTAATCTGTGGTAACTCAGAGTAGGTATATCTCTGGAAAAGTCTTGGTCAAAGTAAAATTATTTGATGCCTCAGGCTTTCCGCCATTGACTTCAGTCATGGCAGTGGCGTGGTGGTTATTAGCCGGTCAGCGCTGTAAGATAGGTCTACACGGAAACGCGCCAAAATGGCAGAAAGAAGCTATCGTGCCTCAATTTTCCAATGACGTCATGAAGTAATCTGATTTTTATTGCTCTAATATGAACTGTCCAAACTGTTCAAAAGCAATGATGTCCTGCTGGCAGCCGTGTAAGAAGGTGTAACAACAGTGGCCATGAAATGATCGTCACCGAAGCGATAGCAGACGAATGTCACACCCTTTCAATGGCAGTCGACCTTAAACATGAAACGCTTTGCTCCTGTTAATGAAAGCACATCCATTTTGAACTTTCTTCGAGCAAACTTGCAATGAAAATTTCTGTAGGGAACATGATAAAAGGCCATAAGAGAAACTCTTTTAATATTTGGCCACACGTTGTAATTAATTAACGTAAGTTCAGAAAACTTAGCTGAAATTGTTGTACTGGGTATTGGTTCAAAGTGAAGACACTGAAATGTCTCGACAAATTCACATAGAATTAAAAAAGTTAGAATTCCAATTTGTTTGTCTCGGAGGGAAGCGTACAATGATACCACACTCGACCCACCGCTTCAAAGGGAACTCCCGTTTTTTAGCGCAGATTACGAGTCTGTGGCCGTGGCTCGCGTTGACCGCTACCCTACTTTTCCAATTACAGTAACTGTTCAAACGTAGTACCACCTACTTCAATACAATTAGTGATCCACTTTTCAAATGACCGTACAGAGGAGAGAGGAATATCTGCGGGAATTTCAGCACAGGCGTTTCTGATGTTTTCGACCATGTCTTCACGGCCTGTTGTCACTTACTGGTACACCTTATCTTTCAAATAGCCCCACAAAAAGAAATCTGGCGTGGTCAAATCCGGATACCAAGCGGGACAATTCACAGGGCCACCTCCGCTGATCTACCGACAAGTGTATGGTCTAATACCTTCCGTGCTTCAGTTGCATAATGCACTGAGCAACCGTCATGCTGAAACCACGTAAGTTGTCGAACGTCCAGGGCAACATTCTGCAGTGGTACCGGTAGGTCCTGTTCATTCAACGTGCCATCTATGAAATACGGCCCAATCAGTTGGTTCCCCATGATGGCACACCACACGTTAAGCGACAAAGGATGTTGATGATCAACTTGTAGTAACAGTGGGAATTGTCTACACTCAAGTAACGGATGTTATGCAGGTTTGTGAACGAAGAGTTATAGGAAAAAAGTATCTCAGCAAAGAACGTGGGGGTCTTTTTCATTTGTTGACGTGCTTATTGACAAACAATAGCCGCGGTGTGGAAATCGGCGACATGAAGTTCTTGATGCTGTACGTGGTATGGATGACACTTATGACGATGCAGTATTGTGACAATAGTACCCACGGATATACCGATATCCTGGTGTACTTGCCAGACACTTATCGGTGGGTTATGGTTCACTGCCGCTAGTACAGCTATTTCATTAGACTCTCCTATTACACATTTCCTTCGTTTCATTTTGCTAGACTGTACACTGCCATCACACATAAAGGTGTTCACAACCTATTTAAAAAACGAACGAGAGCGAGCTTTCTTTGGAAAACGCTTGACGTTCGAGGCTCTCCTTAAATCAGGATAACTTTCGTTTTTTCTTCTTTGTTTGCAACAGTCATCGTCCTCTTGCTCGTCCGTTCTTCAAATGCTGGGCAAGTGTGCAGGCAATAAACATTGCGAAACTATTGTAATGTTCAGAGTCACTATCTGTTCTACGTCTCCACGATACGTGTGCTCCGGTCGCAGTGTATACTGCCCGTTATAAAGCGTCGTAGTGCAGTAAACGGCTACGGTGGCACTTCGACTAGTCCCCTGTTGGATATGACGAAGGAATATAGCGTTGTGAATGGAATTTCCTATTGGAAGTTACGAAATACTGGCCTGTCCTACCCGCGCAGCATGGAGGTGGGGTCCCAAGTGTCGCTGGATACTCAAGGGCCATTGAGTAGCATTCCCATTAATTACCATTTCTATGTCCCCGTTTCTATTCCTGCGGCTACAGCGCAATCTTCGGTGAAACGACGAAAATCCTTGAGTCAAAACGTATGTAGATTTTGCCGTAATATCGTAATCTGCAATAAAAAACGGGGGTTCCCATTGAAGATTATGTTCGAGTATATTGACTTTTCTGGAGACTAGAAATCTACTCTGTAGGAATCAGCATGGGTTTCTAAAAAGACGATCGTGTGAAACCAAGCTCTCGCTATTCGTCCACGAGACTCAGAGGGCCATAGACACGGGTTCCTAGGTAGATGCCGTGTTTCTTGACTTCCGCAAGGCCTTCGATACACCGAGCGAGGTGGCGCAGTGGTTAGCACACTGGACTCGCATTCGGGAGGACGACGGTTCAATCCCGTCTCCGGTCATCCTGATTTAGGTTTTCCGTGATTTCCCTAAATCGCTTCAGGCAAATGCCGGGATGGTTCCTTTGAAAGGGCACGGCCGATTTCCTTCCCCATCCTTCTCTCACCCGAGCTTGCGCTCCGTCTCTAATGACCTCGTTGTCGACGGGACGTTAAACACTAATCTCCTCCTCCTCCTCCTCCTTCGATACTGTTCCCCACAGTCGTTTAATGAAAAGTAAGAACATATGGACTATCAGACCAATTGTGTGATTGAATAGAAGAGTTCCTAGATAACAGAACGCAGCATGTCTTTCTCAATGGAGAGAAGTCTTCCGAAGTGAGACTGATTTCAGGTGTGCCGCAGGGGAGTGTTGCTATTCACGATATAGATAAATGACCTTGAGGATAACATCGGAAGTTCACTGAGGCTTTTTGCGGATGATGCTGTGGTATTTCGAGAGGTTGTAACAGTGGAAAATTGTACTGAAATGCAGGAGGATTTGCAACGAATTGGCGCATGGTACAGGGAATGGCAATTGAATCTCAATGCAGACAAGTGTAAAGTGCTGCGAATACACAGAAAGAAAGATCCTTTATCATTTAGCTACAATATAGAAAGTCAGCAACTCGAAGCAGTTAATTCCATAAATTATCTGGGAGTACGCATTAGGAGTGATTTAAAATGGAATGATCATATAAAGTTGATCGTCGGTAAAGCAGACGCCAGACTGAGATTCATTGGAAGAATCCTAAGGAAATGCAATCCGAAAACAAAGGAAGTAGGTTACAGTACACTTGTTCGCCCACTGCTTGACAGTGTGGGATCCGTACCAGATAGGGATGATAAAAGAGATAGAGAAGATCCACCGGAGAGCAGCGCTCTTCGTTACAGGATCATTTAGTAATCGCGAAAGCGTTACGGAGATGATAGATAACCTCCAGTGGAAGACTTTGCAGGAGAGACGCTAAGTAGCTCGGTACGGGCATTTGTTGAAGTTTCGAGAACATACCTTCACCGACGAGTCAAGCAGTATATTGCTCCCTCCTACGTATATCTCGCGAAGAGACCACGAGGATAAAATCAGAGAGATTGGAGCCCACACGGAGTCATACCGACAATATTTCTTTCCACGAACAATACGAGACTGGAATAGAAGGGAGAACCGATAGCGGTAGTCAAAGTACCCTCCACCACACACCGTCCGGTGGCTTGCTGAGTATGGATGTAGATGTAGATGTAGATGTAGAAGATTTCAGAGTTGTCCAGCATCACCCACGCATGGGGTGGTGTAGGTGGGTCAAGTATGGCCTAGCTGGATGTTCCTTTCCGATACAAACAAATTATAACTAGAGCTTTTACGTTCCAATGTGTAGTTTTCGAGATACTTCAGTGTCTTCAGTTAAGATGAACATCCTGGATGTCTTGACGAAGCTATTAGCAGATTAATCATATCAGATGCTAAAATCATTATGTGAATATTGTCATTCTTAAGAATCTTGAATGTAGAAAATATTATATAAACAGTTAAAGGAGTCGCACACTTCTATTTGAGAATGTGTCAAATTTTAAAAACACTTTAAATGTCACTAGCACAAAAAATTATTAACACTTTAACCGAAGATAAAAATATTTCTCATCTCCAATTAGCATATGAAATCCTCATTTGTTAATTTGGATAATGAAGCACGGGAACCATGTACGACTGTGACTCATAGAGGAATCTGTGATAGCAGAAAATTGCATAAAAGAATGCCACAATTTTGACATTCAGAACACTAAAGCAAGCGGCTATTGGGATAGCGTTATAAAGGAATCCATAGATATAATGATTCACGAGAATCTGTTCGTAGGATACCATCTTAGTTAGTATTGAGTCCTGCAGTGGTGGTAATACAACAAGAGAGCACCAAATACTGTCCAGTACGCAAGACACTTCTGGAATATCCAGACGGAGATTCGAGTACGGACACCAGAGCGCCCGCTGCCCCCGTCACTGCAGCCGCACGTCTGTCACTGCCCGCTGGCCGGACGTACCGTTGCCTGCAACCATATGGAGAGGGTGCACCGGTAACATAAATGTTACAACAAGCGCAGTAACCTGACACTTCGCCAGGGATGATGAGTATAGCACATTTCGAGACGTCGCTCTGTTTTAACACTGCCACCCAGCCAAGTTCCTGACAGCGCTTCATCAAGACTATACGCCGGGAGAGTCCGCATTCTGATCTTGGAGTCAGCACGAACCACAGTGTTATTTATAACTGCGTGTAGTTGCGTTAAGTGCTGCCAGCTGTAATAGACTCTGTTACAGAAACATGTGAGTGTACTCTAACGGATTGTTTGTGAATGGCATGGGTGTGTGAGATAGTGAATGTAATGTCAGTAAGCAGTTTGATATAACATTCAAAGTACTATTTCCTGTAAGAAAGTACACTGCTGGCCACCGTAAATGCAACACCAAGAAAGACAAGAGGTAGAACAACAAAATTTATTTTGTAGATAACATGTTGACCAAGTATCACATGATTACGTTTACAGACGTCTGTGACATGTGATTCCTGCCAGAATCAGTAACCAGAGTAGCCGCCATTGTTGGAGATCACCGCTGCCACACGTCTCGGCATTGAGTCAAAGAGTCGTTGGATGTGTTCCTGGGGTACAGCAGCCCAAGCAGCTTCCACACGTTGCCAAAGATCATCTGGTGTGGCAGCTGGGGATGTAATCTGGGTCACTCGTTGAGCAACCATGGACCACATGTTTTCTATCGGCGAAAGATCCGGAGAGCGAGCCGGCCAGGGAAGCAATTCAATCTGGTTATTGACGAAGAACCTTTGGACAATGCGTGCCACGTGTGGTCGCGCATTATCCTGTTGAAATATGGCTGTGGCCGAGCCCTGAAGGTAAGGAAGGACAACTGGCTCCAGCACCTCGGATATGTAGCGCCGGCTATTTAAAGTACCGGCAATGCGTACTAGAGGCGTGCGAGAGTAATATCCAATACCGCCCCATACCATAATACCCGGTGCAAGACCAGTGTGGCGGTGCATAATGCAGCTGTCCAGCATCCTCTCTCCACGGTGTCTCCACACTCGAATCCGACCATCGTGGTGCTGCAGACAGAAGCGTGCGTCGTCAGTAAAGACAACGTCATTCCATTCTGCCGTCCACATCCGTCTGTCATCACACCATTGGCGACGGAGACGTCTGTGGTTCTGCGTCAATGGTAGACGAAGCAATGGACGTCTTGCGGACAGACCACTCTGCTGTAAACGGCGTCGAATGGTACGCGCAGACACTGGATGATGCGTTACGGACGCAATGTGCTGTGCTATGGTTCGGGATGTCACTGAGCGATCCGTCACTGCCATGCGCACAATTTGCCTATCAGCATGTGCAGTGGTGCACCGAGGTGAATGCGATCGACCACGTCGGTGCTTCGTACCCTCCTGCATCCAACGGTCACATATCCGCATTACAGTTGTTTGGGTTCGTCCAAAACGTCTAGCGATTTCTCTGTATGATAATCCACAACCTCGGTAAGCCACTATCCTTCCTCTGTCGAACTCGGATACTTGATCAAAAGATGTTCGCTGGTTTCTACGAGGCATAACTGATCGTCTTGTGAAACAACCACAAGGTAAACACACGTGCCGAACGTACACTCGTCGAAATCGCCAAGCCTTAAATGGCGCTATGAGGTGGCGCCACAGGCGCGCGTGGTGTGCGTCTGCCCTGAAACTCTAATCAGTTGCATATCTCATCGCTGCAAACTCATGGTGTAAAGTTCACTTGATTCGGATGCTTCCTTCAGGGTGTTGCATTTACGGTGGCCAGCAGTGTATAATTAGTTCAGTTTCCTCTTCCACTGTTGTGTAATTTAACACTGTCTCACATCCTCTTCCACCGTTGTATTATCAATCCAGAAGTTTCTTACAGCTTTATTCAACCCTCTTACATAATTAACTGCAGGAAATGAGTGTTAGCCACGTTCCTTCGAACATTTCATCACAGTGTCTTAAGTCAACTGGCGGGTCCTCTACAGTTCCACCTTTTTTCATATAGTCTGTAGCTTGTACAAAAGTTTCAGTCATTTCATAAATCCCTTTAATTTACTTAAATCTAATTGTTTGGACTAACTGTTCGCTTAGAGGCTAAGTCGAAAGATGTAAGCTGCTTGTTACCACGCATTAAAAGTTTTTCTATTTTCTCCGACACCAGCAACGGAGATCTTGCTTATGTGGCACTGATGTCGCCAGAGGGTGGCTGCTGCGGAATATGTGGCTGCCATGAGCACCACCGCTGCACAGTTAGGAGACAACGCGTACGGCGGTGGTCACTCAGCTGTACCGATAGGAAGCGGCATCTTCAACCAGAGCCATTGCTGGAGGCCACTGAGGGTATTGCCTATGAAGTTGGGGCTAGCTCCCGCGTGTCTTATGGCGCAGGGGCCACGCTTGCTGGTGTCTGCGTGGCCTGTTCAAACAGTCGTCACTGGAGCACTCAGATCGTGGAGAGACACGAACGAGGCTGCTGTGCGAGGAGCCAAGTCAAAGGAGGAGACAATGGTCAGTAAAGAGGGCGTTTATGTGAACAGCAATCTAAGGGAGTAGAGTCAACCTTCTCCAGTCACGTGCATAGCACTGGAACGAAGACGGCATCAGAAGATTACAAGGAGCTCGAAATTAACGTTTGTGTCTTGTTGATCTTGGAGTCATCACGAAGCAAATTGTTATTTATAACTGCGTGTAGATGAGTTAAGTGCTGCCAGATATAATTCACTCTGTTACGGAAATGTGTGAGAGTACTCTAACGGATTATTTGAGAATGGCATGGGGGTGTGAGATAGTGAATATTACGTCAGTAAGAAAAACCTGTGACGTCAGAACTCGCTTGCCATGAGACTGTTTCTATTACAACTGAATAATTTTGTTTCAGATCCGTAAGATTCATGGGGTGAAATGGCGCCGACACCAGTGTATGGATTAGTGCCCTGGCAGACTCAGCTAGATTGTAGGAAATTGCTGGCCGAGGGCTGTGGTTCAAATGGCTCTGAGCACTATGGGACTCAACTGCTGAGGTCATAAGTCCCCTAGAACTTAGAACTACTTAAACCTAACTAACCTAAGGACATCACACACATCCATGCCCGAGGCAAGATTCGAACCTGCGACCGTAGCGGTCGCGCGGTTCCAGACCGTAGCGCCTAGAACCGCTCGGCCACTCCGGCCGGCTCCGATGGCTGTGATTTCTTCATTACTGTCACTGGTCAACAGCGTTAGCTCTAGTGAGACTAGTTCCTCTTGTGACTGCCTACACAGAATGTTCATAACAGGCGTCTATGTCAACCTGGGAAACGTTAGTGATGGGGACTGTCAACGTTAATGGTTTACGTGGGGAAAGATGCAGATGGGTGTGGAATGAAAGTTACAATTACAGCTTGACGTCGGGCGTAACAACAGTTTGTTGTCGAGTAACGTATTCACGCTGGATTTAGAAGGTGTCTTGTGCCTAAGTGTTGTGTGAAAACTTTTCAATGAATGTCCTCCTCCTGCAACATGAACTTCAGGGCGCCGTAAAGATGGCGCCTACGGAAACATGTTGTCAGACATATCCAGTAATAACTTAAGGTTGTGCTGGACATCTTTGAATAGTTCAGGCTTCCAGAATGCTACACTTATCGCGGTAGTGATGTCCGGAACCTGGTGAACTAAGCCACGAAATTGTGATCAACTGATTTTCTCATTGCAATGCCTGCCGTATTATCTCAGGCTGGGATGGCAGCTCCCCTATTATTCTGTCTAATCTGTACTAATCTGCACTTGTACAGCGTGCGTTGCTCTTTCAGTAGCACAATTTTCTCGGGCCACTGGGTGAAGGTGAATTGAAGCAGCGACAGGAGTTACTCGATTATGCTGTAAAGAAATGGCGGTAAGGAAGGTAACAACTATCGAAGAACTATATGCCGTATCTTCATCGTCGTGAATGACGTGGTGCGGTTCTGGAATGAGAGAACTCACAGTTAAACCGTGACTTGATTCTGTACCACCATTCTCTTCTGCTAACGTACTGTCATCATCACGCTGAATCGCTTATCGGTCGTACTAACTATCGTGATAAGCGACCAGCTCTTCGGAGATGCGCTGTTCTGAGTGTCTAACGGACGTTGTTGTGTAACTCACATTCCTCGATTCGTGTCCAACAGGAATGGTAGAGGCATCAAAGACCAGGGATTCCGTTACAACAACTAGAGGTTCTATCGTAAAGCCTCTTGAAGAGTGGACTGCTGGTGCTAATATGGAGCAGGCCGGATATGGCCGAGCGGTTCTAGGCGCAAGGGAAAAGGTTTCCATCGAATGTCACCTGTAATCTGTAGGGCACAACAGAGTGTTACAAGCATGTAGTGCAGGCCAGTCATGACTCAAACTCCGCTTCGGAACTTGGAAATGACGGAGATAACCTCCTCCTCGCATGGGAAGGATCAGCGTCCAGGAAGAACAATTTTTGTTTCATAAGGCTCTCCTATTCCTGTTGTAGGTTCTGTAACCAAAGCACTAACTGCTTGACAAGTCCAAGATTTGCGTTGCTGTACTGAGAGAGTGTCCAGTTACAATTACGTGTGAGTGAGGAGAAACCTGATTATCAGAAAAACTTCAAAACTTGCAGTGTACAGAGTAGACACACGTGAAAAGTATAGTATTACTGAAATTCTAATATCCTTTTTGCTATTTTTATGTTACGACAGTTGTCACCGAATGTTGTACAGCATAAATAAATGACGATTATTCAAGTATTGCTAGCTACAAAAAAAAAAAAAAAAAAAACATTTCTTACAATCTTACTCCATGCAGTTGTAAACAAGTGCAGTAACCATTACAGGATGAAAACTCCAAATACCAGAATCAAATGACCGCTTTATATGACAATCTGCTATTATTCTGACGCTAAATCTAGATGTGGAACGTAAATTTCATGTGGCTAAGAGTCGTAATAATGTAAGTTAATAAGTCACTTGACGTCTAAGTCTTACAACGACGTAACTGTTCATTTGGAGACTAAGCCTAAATAATGAAAGTTGTTTTATCACTTGGAGACTAAGCTCAAGTAGAAAATTGACTGTTCACTTCGAGGCTAAGTGCAAAGAATGCAAGTAATTTCATTACTTGTAGACTAACTACTACAATAAAAGGTTAGTGATGGTCTTGATGGCTATGTACAGCGAAGCATTGGACAACAGCAATAGTGACAGCTTCATGCTAATGATGGCTTAACTCTCACTGACTTATTGGAGTAGAGAGCATCCAGGAATGGCTCTGCCACTGTAACTTGCTGGCTAGGCGTTGCGTGGCCCTTAAATATTTGCGGTGCAGAACATTACTTGTCCTGTTCCAAGGTAGATACGTGAAATCCACGGAGAAAGAGTCCAGTTACTGTAGCGTCGCCAGAGACGATGCAGCTGCTGCAAGTTTGCTTGAAGCCTTCCTTAAACGCAGCAGAAAACACATTTTTAAGTGTTTGATGCCTGTCAGTTTGGAGACCTGACAACACTGGCTGTGGGGCAATGAAGCCGAAGTTCTGAGGTAGGCCCCTACAGCAAATCGTTCTTACCACTAAAATACTGTACAGGTAAACATCTTATGATAAAATGCAATGAAATTAGAAAATAAGTTATTGGATTTGTTTTAACCCAACTTGAATGCGTTTTAGCAAGGAGCCATCAGCTTTAAAAAGAACCTATCGATGGACCATCTTGATTAGAAACACAACAAAATGAGCTTACCTTTGCATAAAAGTCGACATATGTTAATTATATTAGTCACAGACACATACTATTATCCCATATTAGAATCAGTTGTATCTGTTCTACACCGTTTCAAGTCGATAATGTTGCATACAGCTAATGGTGTACCAGAATTCTTGTACACAGAACAGTGAGCATTTGAGTGAGCAATCAGGAATGCTCTAGAGTTTGAATAGTCTTGGAAATACCAGTTTTTATCGACTGCACTCAATTTCTCGTGTGTTTGAATAAGTACTAAGTCCGCTACCTTAATCTATACTGGCTTCAGATACTTATGTCACATACATTCTTCTCAGCAAATCTCTCCTTTGCAAGACGTCAAGCTGTCATCACAGTGAAAAGTTAATCATTTTTCCCTCTATGCCTTTTAGCTTAACGCTGAAAATAATTTCACTCAGAGTGAATCCACTACTACCATGTCACACAAAATGCACAGTACCTTAAATTTCAACTACATAATATTTGTTCCACGGTCTGTGATTATTGTTGCAATATCTTGGGAAGTTCTGCCTAACTCGTACTTATATCATTCGGCATGATAGCTGGAAGGATCGTAAACTTATATCTGAGTCACTTTTAGCTCCTGGTCCTTCACACCACAATTCCAGAATTCTGAAATAAAGTGAGGTCTCTTATCAGTTTCCTTATTGCTTATGAAATAATCTTCCGTAGTCTTCCACAGCTTAGGTTGTGACCTTCCATAAAGGATATAAGTTAACAAATTTGTAAAACTTGTGTACCACTACCAACATGCATGTAAAGTTAGAAAAAATTTTAGGCAGTGGTCCTTAAATGTCGATTACAAACATATTTCCACATTGTTTGCGAATATCCACATTGTTTGGCTACATAATGTGATTGGACCAATATTAGTAGTGTTAATTACTTTTGATTTTTGACATTTATCACATGTTCGTATTCTCTCTGTCACCTTTCTCATGATGTTGTTCAAAATTAAGATTCTGTTATTTTATATCTGCACTTCTACGTCCACATTTGCCCAAACTACGTAGATAAAGCAATCTCTTCAGTCACATATGTACATGACTTGCCAACACACATGTCACACCTACCTAACTCCATTAATTCCTAAATGTAATTCACTGTAATAAATTTTGTAGTGAATTCATGTCTTTGCCCGATTTTTAATCAATTTTAAACATTCATCTTAATTTTGATAGAGACACATGTTTTTTGCGTAAATACTCTATTTTTCTCGCACTTTGATATTTTTTTAATGCATAATGTTTTTTTCTCCACATTAGTTTTGAGACAAGATAGTCAGAATCACTAGATAATCTAAACAATGAATCAGCAGCTAATTTGTTTATACCCCATTCATAACTTGTGTCCTAGTCAAATTGTACAAATAAGCCCACCTTCGTAACCCTGCTGTGTATCAGAAGACAGTTCTTTAGAAACGTAAGTGCCATCGTTACAGAAAACTTTTCTCAAGAATGTTTCTAGATCCCCAGACAATTGTTAAAGCTTGCTTTCCTGAAATGGTGTAATTCCTCTCATACTTAGACAGAATCCTATTCACAAAAGCTTTAGTGCAATGCACTTTGTTTTGCTTCCCTGCTTTTTGCACAATCTGAATTGTGATATCATGCTATCTGTTCCCATATGGGATGGTACTCGGCTCTAACCGTGAAAACCCGCTGTCTCCGAGCAACTGTCTTCCCATCCCGAGACACACCACGCAGCCAGCACATCCTCCTAGGCCGACTTCAACCGAAGGTGCTTACTGAACAAATAATAAATCGATAGCAAACTGCAGGCCGAAGTGGCCGAGCGGTTCTAGGCGCTTCAATTTGGAGCCGCGCGACCGCTACGGTCGCAGGTTCGAATCCTGCCTCGGGCAGGGATGTGTGTGATGTCCTTAGGTTAGTTGGGTTTAAGTAGTTCGGAGTTCTAAGGGACTGATGACCTTACAACTTAAGTCACATAGTGATCAGAGCCATTTGAACCATTTGATAGCAAACTCGAGCCAGTGGCGCCAGACAAGACCCAAGTGAAGTAAAGTAGGGCGCCACGGTTCACATACAAGTAGCATTGTAAACAAAGCCAAGAACTTATTTTTTTTTTCATTGAGTTTTGAGAAAGATGTTTACGCGTACGGTATTTTAGTGATGACGGTAATTTTCTGTACTCTAGGACTTTGTCTTTACTGTGACGCAGCCAGGGCTGACAGGTTGCCAAGCGTGGCAGTCGTCAGCCACCGGTAAATAAAAGGGATTTTACTGGTGACTTTGTGGAAGGCAGAGTGAACTTGCAGCGGTAACGTTGCCACTGGCGGAGCTACAGTGTCTCTATGCCTCTGACGTGCCTGCCTTGGAATATGACAAGTAACCTTCCGCACAGGAAGTACTTAAACGGCCACGCAGCACCTAGCGAGCAGGTTGTAGTGGCGGAACCAATCTTGGTTACTTTCTATTCTAGCAATTCAGTGAGCAGCTATGCCGTCACCAGAATGAAACTGTTGATGTCATCGTTGACCACTGACTTGTTGGACTTAGGCACCAAGTCCAGCATTAAGTTTCTAGTTTAGTTAGTCTCCAAATGAAAAAAGTTACTTGTACTTTTTGGAATTAGTGTACCAGTGATAAAGTAACTTCTGTTATTTGGACATAGTTTCCAAACGAACAGTAACGTCTTCGTTAGAATTAGCTGCCATGTACACATTAAGTTGCATTATTAGGCCCTCGTAGGAACGTGAAATTTATTTTCCGCACCTGTACTTTCCGTCAGAACAATCACAGACTATCATTTAAAGCGATTCAGTTAACTGACTACTGAACTCTATGCGTCGTGACCGAAATAAGTTTGTTTGTTGTATGTAGGCACCCTGGAATAAATGTAATTTGTGCAAGTGCAAGGAGGATGCTTTGTTCATCTTGATGCTGATAGGAGCCCGCCAGTTAATTGTTGTTAAGTGGTTTGCTGGCCGGCCAGATCGTCAAAGTTCATCACAGTTGTTGTGAATTCTGTGACAATAATATTTTCTGTTTTCCATGTCTTCTCATTATGTCGTATAGATAAGTTAGGATATGTAATATCACAGTGGTTCGCAGGCGGTAGATGGACTGCGCTGTGGGCGACTATCCATGTGGCGGCAGATCTCTTGAAGGCAGGGAATGGCTTAAAGTCTGGTGCCATGTTGTTGTTGGGGCGAAATGGTTTAATGTGGTTCTCTTTATCAAGCTGTGCATTAGTTTACTAGTTTTCCGAAGCTCTGCGAGCACTGGACACAGAAACCTGTGCTCCAGTGTGTCTGGTCACTGTGTCGCAGTCATTTGTCCTGATCACCTACACGCCTGATAATTTTTCATTCGCATGTATCGACCTGTTACCAACTTTGTACCACATGCTGTGGAATTCTGGTAGTTAAAAAAGGAGCTGAAATATGTTTGCTATACGACGTTCCACCGGTACTATGGTAATTTTGACTCACCCCCAGTGGCATTCTCGAGTGGAGTACCTGTGACTGTGTCATATAGTTTCTTTGCAGTCTTCTTTCTCTAACTGATGGCGCCTACTCTTATGCGCTGTTCTGTTTGTGGTATTGACGCAAATAGCCGTGTGTAAATAGAGTCTTTGGGTGGTCCATCGGCAATGTTTCGGACTCTGGTCTAGATTCGTCGATCATGACCGCTGCCGGACTGGCCTAGTCGATTTCTAAGACTTCGGGTGTCCTGTGAATCAGAAGAACAGTTTACCTCGACAGGAAATAGATTAGGCCTAATTACTTCACCTCATCTCTCAGTGTCAGGTTGGTTGTTGAGTTTGCTTTAGTTAGTGCTAGAGGACAAATGTAAGGATGTAGAGGCTTATCTCACTAGGGGTAAGATAGATACTGCCTATAGGAAAATTAAAAAGACCTTTGGAGAAAGGAGAACCACCTGCATGAATTTCAAGAGCTTCGATGGAAACTCAGTTCTAAGCAAATAAGGGAAAACAGAAAGATGGAAGGAATATATAGAGGGTCTATGCAAGGGTGACGTACTTGAGGACAATATTATGGAAATGGAAGAGGATGTAGATGAATATGAAATGGGAGATATGATACTGCATTTAGAGTTTGACAGAGCACTGAAAGACCTGAGTCGAAACAAGGCCCCGGAATAGACAACATTCCATTAGAAATACTGACAGCCTTGGGAGAGCCAGTCCTGACAAAACTCTACCATCTGGTGAGCAAGATGTATCAGACAGGCGAAATACCCTCAGACTTCAAGAAAAATATAATAATTCAATTCCCAAAGAAAGCAGGTGTTGACAGATGTGAAAATTACCGAACTATCAGTTTAATAAGTCACAGCTGCAAAATACTAACGCGAATTCTTTACAGACGAATGGAAAAACTGATAGAAGCCGACCTCGGTGAAGATCAGTTTGGATTCCGTAGAAATGTTGGAAAACGTGAGGCAATACTGACCCTACGAATTATCTTAGGAAATATCATTTGTAGACTTAGAGAAAGCTTTTGACATTGTTGACTGGAATACTCTCTTTCAAATTCTGAAGTAGACAGCGGTAAAATACAGGGAGCGAAAGGCTGTTTACAATTTGTACAAAAACCAGATGGCAGTTATAAGAGTCGAGGGGCATGAAAGGGAAGCAGTGGTTGGGAAGGGAGTGGGACAGACTTGTAGCCTATCCCCGATGTTATTCAATCTGTATATTGAGAAAGCAATAAATGAAACAAAAGAAAATTTCGGAGTATTTATTAAAGTCCATGGAGAAGAAATAAAATCTTTGAGGTTCGCCGATGACATTGTAATTCTGTCAGAGACAGCATAGGACTAGGAAGAACAGCTGAACGGAATGGACAGTGTCTTGAAAGGAGGGTATAAGATGAACACCAACAAAACCAAACGAGGAAAATGGAATGCAGTCGAATTAACTCGGGTGATGTTGAGGGAATTAGATTAGGATATGAGACACTTAAAGTAGTAAAGGAGTTATGCTATTTGGGGAGCAAAATAACTGATGATGGTGGAAGTAGAGAGAATATAAAATGTAGACTGGCAATGGCAAGGAAAGCGTTTCTGAAGAAGAAAAATTTGTTAACGTCGAGTATAGATTTAAATGTCAGGAAGTCATTTCTGGAAGTATTTTTATGGAGTGTAGCAATGTATGGAAATGAAACGTGGACGATAAATAGCTTAGACAAGAAGAGAATAGAAGCATTCGAAATGTGGTGCTACAGAAGAATGCTGCAAATGAGATGGGTTGATCACATAAATAATGAGGAGGTATTGAATAGAATTGGGGGGAAGAGGAGCTTGTGGCACAACTTGACTAGAAGAAGGGATCGGCTGGTAGGCATCAAGGGATCACCAATTTAGTACTGGAGGGCAGCATGGAGGAAAAAAATCGTAGAGGGAGACCAAGAAACGAATACACTAAGCAGATTCAGAAGGATGTAGGCTGCAGTAGGTACTGGGAGATGAAGAAGCTTGCACAGGGTAGAGTAGCATGGAGAGCTGCAACAAACCAGTCTCAGGACTGAAGACCACAACAACAACAACGACAATGCTATCATAGAACGTCTTCGGCTCACTGCCATCGATCATCGTCTATACAATCCCGACTTGGTCCCATCCGATTTTATCTGTTTACATAACTGAAAGAATGCCAGAGAGGTCTTTACTTTGATAGTGAACCGAGTGAGGTGGCGAGGTGGTTAGCACACTGGTTTCGTTTTTGGGAAGACGACGGTTCAAACCCGCGTCTGGCCATCTGATTTACGTTTTCCATGATTTTCCTAAATAGTTTCAGGCAAATGCCAAGGTGGTTCTTTTAAAAGGGCGCCGCTGAATGTCTTCCCCATTCTCCCCTAATCTGATGAGACCGATGATCTCACTGTTTGGTCCCCTCTCCCAAATCAACCAACCACCTATCAGCTTTGATAATACACTCCTGGAAATTGAAATAAGAACACCGTGAATTCATTGTACCAGGAAGGGGAAACTTTATTGACACATTCCTGGGGTCAGATACATCACATGATCACACTGACAGAACCACGGGCACATAGACACAGGCAACAGAGCATGCACAATGTCGGCACTAGTACAGTGTCTATCCACCTTTCGCAGCAATGCAGGCTGCTATTCTCCCATGGAGACGATCGTAGAGATGCTGGGTGTAGTCCTGTGGAACGGCTTGCCATGCCATTTCCACCTGGCGCCTCAGTTGGACCAGCGTTCGTGCTGGACGTGCAGACCGCGTGAGACGACGCTTCATCCAGTCCCAAACATGCTCAATGGGGGACAGATCCGGAGATCTTGCTGGCCAGGGTAGTTGACTTACACCTTCTAGAGCACGTTGGGTGGCACGGGATACATGCGGACGTGCATTGTCCTGTTGGAACAGCAAGTTCCCTTGCCGGTCTAGGAATGGTAGAACGATGGGTTCGATGACGGTTTGGATGTACCGTGCACTATTCAGTGTCCCCTCGACGATCACCAGTGGTGTACGGCCAGTGTAGGAGATCGCTCCCCACACCATGATGCCGGGTGTTGGCCCTGTGTGCCTCGGTCGTATGCAGTCCTGATTGTGGCGCTCACCTGCACGGCGCCAAACACGCATACGACCATCATTGGCACCAAGGCAGAAGCGACTCTCATCGCTGAAGACGACACGTCTCCATTTGTCCCTCCATTCACGCCTGTCGCGACACCACTGGAGGCGGGCTGCACGATGTTGGGGCGTGAGCGGAAGACAGCCTAACGGTGTGCGGGACCGTAGCCCAGCTTCATGGAGACGTTTGCGAATGGTCCTCGCCGATACCCCAGGAGCAACAGTGTCCCTAATTTGCTGGGAAGTGGCGGTGCGGTCCCCTACGGCACTGCGTAGGATCCTACGGTCTTGGCGTGCATCCGTGCGTCGCTGCGGTCCGGTCCCAAGTCGACGGGCACGTGCACCTTCCGCCGACCACTGGCGACAACATCGATGTACTGTGGAGACCTCACGCCCCACGTGTTGAGAAATTCGGCGGTACGTCCACCCGGCCTCCCGCATGCCCACTATACGCCCTCGCTCAAAGTCCGTCAACTGCACATACGGTTCACGTCCACGCTGTCGCGGCATGCTACCAGTGTTAAAGACTGCGATGGAGCTCCGTATGCCACGGCAAACTGGCTGACACTGACGGCGGTGGTGCACAAATGCTGCGCAGCTAGCGCCATTCGACTGCCAACACCGCGGTTCCTGGTGTGTCCGCTGTGCCGTGCGTGTGATCATTGCTTGTACAGCCCTCTCGCAGTGTCCGGAGCAAGTATGGTGGGTCTGACACACCGGTGTCAATGTGTTCTTTTTTCCATTTCCAGGAGTGTACGTGCAAGCCGAGTTGAGGTTGTGGTTGTGTCAATAAAGAGAAACATTTTATAGTGACGGTATCAACACTCTGGCCTTTCGTTTGGAGAAATGGGTGGCCATGGTGACTACGATGAGAAATGGATATGTAGACAGAAGAATAAAGATGTAGAATGTTAACCCGTAACTACTATGGTCATTCACAGGAACACAATTACTATGGAGAGGTCTCACAGACTGCATTTTTATATTTTACATATCAGACGAGAATTTTGCCGAATATATGTAGTTTCTTGACTTATTCATTACACCTCTTAGAGGTGGCCTTTGAAGAAAATTGAGTTTTTTTTAAACAATGCAGTATTTTAAACACTTCGACAATTAAAACAAAGCGAAATCTGGAGTATATTTTTATTAGACATGAAGAATAAAGATGTAGATTGTTAGTAAAATTTCTCTTATTTAGAAAGTGTTCGCATAAGAAATTCCACAAAAACATTCCGAGGCAATAGTTTCCAGCACATCCTCGTATATGTACAACATTTAAGAACAATAATAGGTGGTCTTAAAAAATAAGAAAGAAAAGACTCCCATGGCGGCATTTTTAAAATCTTTCACACACTTTCACCAGCTTTCCTTAATGTTATGCCTTACTATAATGAGCAAATTCTCAGCAGGAGAAACAGAAAGTCGAAAATTTTTACCATGGTTTTTCAGAGTGGCTGGTACTAGTTGCTCCATGAAACTGGAACTCTCTGGATTCATTCTGTAGAATTCGAGGATTTTTTGTTATTGAGATAGGTCACGGGAAACTGCAGCTCAATTGTGATATTTGTAGTATTGTAATGGTAAACAAAATACATGTTCCTTTTATTAAATTTTTTGAGCTATAATTAATGATAGGCCAAAATAGCGTCCTTTTCACGAAAGCTCATGATTGCAATTGAAACGAACAGAGGAGTAGATTAGTGTTTAACGTCCCATCGACAACGAGGTCATTAGAGACGGAGCGCAAGCACGGGTGAGGGAAGGATGGGGAAGGAAATCGGCCGTGCCCTTTCAAAGGAACCATCCCGGCATTTGCCTGAAGTGATGTAGGGAAATCACGGAAAACCTAAATCAGGATGACCGGAGACGGGATTGAACCGTCGTCCTCCCGAATGCGAGTCCTGTGTGGTAACCACTGCGCCACCTCGCCCGGTAGTAAAACGAACAGAAACGTGATTTGTCCTGTATTGTTGCTTGTCGCGTGGCTAATCGCATTGAGGTTCGTAACACATACCGCAGTGAGAACACGGGTGTCGCTCCCAAAAACACCGTTTCGCACGATCTTTATTGCAGTGCATCGATTCGTCGTACTGCTTCAGTGTGAACAACGCTTTCTAGATACTTCTTCAGAACTGTATAAGTGCACCGCCATTAATCCTCAACTACGTGATACGCCTGCAGCAAGAAAGTTACCGTCTATTAGCTTGCTGACCGCAATTGCCCAATAATGTTTGGAGAACTAAATCAGTTTTTTATGAGGAAGTGCAGTCAGCTCCTTTCATTTTGAAATCTTTCAGCGCTTTTTCTGGTCGACTTAGAGACTGAACGCATCACGGTTGCACCAACAGCAGCACACGTTTCCCTTTGGCTGGATGGCCTACCAGAATGGTGGGCGTCCAAAACGCCTCTAAGGCGAGACGCTTTCTTCCCCAACGGGATCAACGTCTGACGACCTGATCGTTCCTTAAGAAACATTCGCGCAACCTATCCATCACCAGTGTCATATTTTAGTTGCTGTGTTTCTGTTTACGCACACATATATTTGTCATTAAGCGTCTCTCTAAAGCGAAGGCAATGGCATCTGATACATGCGTGTAATCGGTGAGGAAAGCCAATGTTGTCGTGAGCGGAAATCTCCAAGAACACCAGGAACATAAGCCAAAAAGTCAGTGTCGAGAGTTATGTCGCTATCCGAATAGCATAGCAGGTGGCTATAGCATTACGTGTGGTGCTTAGCTGCCAGCCTCATCGCAGGCAACCTACAATTTTTTTCGAGAGGATGGAAAGAGATACCGCTCTCCGTCTGTCTTTAGAAATAATTCTCCGTAAGGTGAAGGTTGAAAGCGTCAAGATACATGATTCATTAAAAACCCGAATCTGTGTTATAACAGACTCAAGGTCTAAGAAATGGAGTCTTTACTAAATGTAGTCCTAAAATGCAATCTCTGTTAGAAGAGGAATGCACTTAGTACATAGACGATCACCGTCAGACAGATAAAATCATAGTTCATGTAGACTACCCATAAAAGACATGTGCTAAAACAATGATGAAGGAGCTTCGGTAGTTTAAGGAGCTCATCCGGTGAGAGGTTATTGTATGGTATCCTTTACAGTAAGGTGTTGCGAGAGTCTAATAGTAGAAGGGGACATGAGAGGTACTAACACGAACATTTTATAACCACATTTAATGAGTGAACTTTTTAGACCCTGAGTCTATGGTAACACATCTTAGTTTCTTTTAATGAAACATGTTTTTTGACTTTTTCGGAATTTACTTTACGGTGATTAATTCCGAAATTGGCCATTCGATGATTAACTTTTCAGGGATACACGACTAACGTATTTACAACTTGAACGTTGGGACGTCGTTTATTCTCTGAAGCCTAATGAAGTGAAAAGTTATTATCACATAAAGATGCATCTGTAACGGCGTCAAACCGTTTGCGCTGACTAGAGAAAAAATCTCTATACCGCTAATGTAACCTAAGCTGTGGTTTCCCTAACTACAAAACACTGTACCCTCCTACTACGTTTTTATACACTCCGGCCGATGCAGGATGCATGTGCATCGCACCGCGAGTTGCACTGCATATTGTGTCGCTTCTTGTGTCGGCCGCATACAAAACGCGTGAAGTGTCAGTAAAACTGCATTGAAATAATACTTGTAAATTGACTTTGTGGCCATCCATTACTTCTTCCGTTCACTCACGGTACTTTTCTACTTAACTCTTCGCCGTCTAATATGCATACAGTAGTGTCGGGTCGTGTGTCGGGGTTGGATATGTGGTAAGTGTACGTTAACAGTGATAGACAACACTATTGATAGGTTAATTGATGAAGAGTTGTCGAACGTGCACCTCGCGTATGGGTTCACGGAAGCCAGCATAGAAACGGCATAACGAACCTATGCTGAACTGACGGAAACATGAACGTACTACTGGATCTCTACATACGCACCAAAGAGAAACCGGACCCATTCAAAAAAGGCACACGCCATATACCGTCACCATTTCTTTCGTTGTGCTAGTAGTTTCTGTGCAATACGAGGTTTGTCCGGGAAATACGTATAAAAGTTGAATAATAACTTTATTTTACAACTATTCAGGTATTACAATATGGTCTCCTTCAAAGTACTCGCCCTGAGACGCGATTCACTTCTGCCAACGCCGTTCCCACTGTTGATAACATTGCTGAAAGTCTGCAGTTGTGATGTTGTTCAGTTGCCGTGTCGTTTCCGCCTTGTTGGCTTCCACATCTCCCAAGTTCCGCGCCCGAAGCACCATTTGGCATTTCGGGAACATGAAGAAGTGACGCGAGGCTAAATCGGGTGAATAAGGCGGGTGGTCTGTCACGGTGACTGAGCTTTGGGCCAAAAACTCGCGCACAACGAGCGACGTGTGAGCGGGCGCATTGTCGTGATGAAGGATCGACCTGCCCCCTTTTGCCAACTCCGGTCGAACTAGGGCCACACGAGCTCTGAGACGTGTTAGAACTTGAACGTAAAAATTTCCGTTCACTCTCTGACCGGGAGGGACAAATTCCTTGTGAACAATGCCCCTAGAATCAAAGAAAACAATCAACATTGTCTTCACATTGGACCTTGATTTTCGCGCCTATTTTGTTCTCGGTTCTCCTGCTAGTTTCCATTTCTTGCTTTGAGATTTAAGCTCGACACCGAATTCATAAAAACAGGACTCGTCTCCAACGATGACTCGCTTGAGGAAGTCCCCTGGTTCCTCTGCTTCCAACCAATCCTCACAGCACTCAACCCTCTTTGCTATCTGTTCTGGCGTCGAGAGCTTCGGTACGATTTTCGCACACAATTTCTTCATTTCACGTTTTTGTGTCAGGAATTCGTGAACGATTGTTTTGGGGATTGACAGCTCGTCAGCAATCATTCTGGCTGTCAATCTACGGTCTTTAAGAACACAAGCCCGAATTCGTTCAACATTTGCACCGGAATTCGATGTTGACGGGCGTCCTGGGCGAGGGTTATCGTTCACTTCTTCTCGGCCATCACGGAACTTTTTTAACCACTTGTTCACGGTCAGTTCCTTCAGAGAATTGTCTCCGTAAACCTGTTTCAAACACTCAAAAATCTCACGGCCATTCTTGCCTACCTTTGCAAGAAACTTGATGTTGACGCGCTGTTCCTCAATCAGAGAGAGCTCCATGCCGACGGCAGGTGAAAAAGGGTAACTGTCAACAGGCTGCGGCACACTCCCACCTTCACGCAGAGTGCTCTGACTCGAACTGAGCGTCGATGGGATTGATTACAGCAGTAGTCCCACCTGGCGGTGGCTGCTACTTGTACGAGGTGCATTCAAGTTCTAAGGCCTCCGATTTTTTTTTCTAATTAGCTACTCACACGAAACCGATGAAACTAGCGTTACTTCTCGACGTAATCGCCCTGCAGACGTACACATTTTTCACAACGCTGTCGCCATGATTCCATGCCAGCGGCGAAGGCTTCTTTAGGAGTCTGTTTTGACCACTGGAAAATCGCTGAGGCCATAGCAGCACGGCTGGTGAATGTGCGGCCACAGAGAGTGTCTTTCATTGTTGGGAAAAGCCAAAAGTCACTAGGAGCCAGGTCAGGAGAGTAGGGAGCATGAGGAATCACTTCCAAGTTGTTATCGCGAAGAAACTATTGCGTAACGTTAGCTCGATGTGCGGGTGCGTTGTCTTGGTGAAACAGCACACGCGCATCCCTTCCCGGACGTTGTTGTTGCAGTGCAGGAAGGACTTTGTTCTTCAAAACATTTTCGTAGGATGCACCGGTTACCGTAGTGCCCTTTGGAACGCAATGGGCAAGGATTACGCCCTCGCTGTCCCAGAACATGGACACCATCATTTTTTCAGCACTGGCGGTTACCCTAAATTTCTTGGTGGCGATGAATCTGTGTGCTTCCATTGAGCTGACTGGCGCTTTGTGTCTGGATTGAAAAATGGCATCCACGTCTCATCCATTGTCACAACCGAGGAAAAGAAAGTCCCATTCATGCTGCCGTTGCGCATCAACATTGCTTGGCAACATGCCACATGTGCAGCTATGTGGTCGTCCGTCAGAATTCGTGGCACCTACCTGGATGACACTTTTCGCATTTTCAAGTCGTCATGCAGGGTTGTGTGCACAGAACCCACAGAAGTGCCAACTCTGGAGGCGATCTGTTCAACAGTCATTCGGCGATCCCCCAAAACAATTCTCCCCACTTTCTCGATCACGTCGTCAGACCGGCTTGCGCGAGCCCTAGGTTGTTTCAGTTTGTTGTCACACGATGTTCTGCCTTCATTAAACTGTCGCACCCACGAACACACTTTCGACACATCCATAACTCCATCACCACATGTCTCCTTTAACTGTCGATGAATTTCAATTGGTTTCACACCACGCAAATTCAGAAAACGAATGATTGCACGCTGTTCAAGTAAAGAAAACATCGCCATTTTAAGTATTTGAAACAGTTCTCATTCTCGCAACTGGCGGTAAAATTCCATCCGCCGTACGGTGCTGCCATCTCTGGGACGTATTGACAATGAACGCAGCCTCATTTTAAAAGAATGCGCATGTTTCTATCTCTTTCCAGTCTGGAGAAAAAAAATCGGAGGCCTTAGAACTTGAATGCACCCCGTAACATAAAGACATTATTCAACTTTTATACGTATTTTCCGGACAAACCTCGTACATAGGTGAATGTGATTAAAAAGCCAATTGAATTGCAATCACACTGCAGTGAGCTTCAGGAAACCACCAAGTGCTTATTGTTTCTGTGGATTTCAAGTTCACTCTTTGTACGTTCTGTTCTCCTCACTCCGGGTTAGAAAATTATTTAGAAAAGGTAGAGATAGCTTAATGGAGTTTTTAGTGGCACGCAGTGTTGTTTGACGCGGCTGTAAAGTACCCCTGCAACGTCCACCCTGAGTGTGGAACGCGGCAGGCGGTGAGCTACCGATCGCACGGCGCGTCCTCGTCATTACAGTGGGCGCTCACAATCGATGCCGACGTAACGTGCAGGCGGGGGCGGATAGCCGGCGCGCCGCTGCACTATGATGGATGCGCGGCCGCGCGCCAGAATACACGGTCGCGCGCCATCGACCGCCCGGCTCTCTGTGGCAATTTTTCGTTCCGCTGTTTAGACAGCGCGCCGATTAATCACGAATTCGTTCCGGCGCGGCCCGTCCGAGACGGCGGCCGCCCCTGCCGGCGACCGCGCGCCGCTGACCAGGTGCCTGGCTCGGAATGGGGGCATTTCTCCCCGTGGCGCGGGACTTGACCACGTGGAAGCACTTTGTCACCTCGACGTAGATTATAAGGGGACGGCCCGCCGTTCCAGGGAAGGTACGAGAAATGACGCAGGTGATTCATGACAAGCTTCCGTCAGCGGAGCTGTTTCCTTCTTACTCTGTAGAGAACGAGCTTTATTTAAACTTGTGCCACTTCGAATCAGACAAAATGTCTTTCTTACCTGTTCCAGTAGGCGAAATCACTAAATGCACTGCAGCAGCGGCAGTCGCCTCAGAGCCACACCGACAAATCCTACAAGTGGATAAAATTTTCAGCACCGGTTTTTCAACGGCAAGGAATGTAAGGGTGCTTTATTTACGTGAGCATTACGATACTCCAACCCCAGTTCTCGATACCAGTAATATCGTACTACTTTTCTGCGAAGTAACATACATATTTTTGTGACAATATTGACATTTGGTTTTATTAATGTATAGGTACTCCGATGTATCGATATATTACAGTGATATGGTTCTTGTGTGTATTAATTTGTGTGAGACTGACATAATCTTTGACTTACTTGTCGAATGCGCACAGAGCAGTCTTTGTTTCACTTTGCAGAAGTTAAGTTGTTATTTCGCTTTGTAAAAGAACAGTCAAGTCTTGTGTTTGGTTAAAGTGGAAATTAAATATATGAAGACTGATATAAAATTGTTTTCTTGATGATGTGACAATTAAGAAGAAGTATATGTGAATTTACAAGAGGTTTAATAAAAAATGTGGATCGTGAACACCAAGTCAAAAATTATTTCTACCATACCATTGTTCTCATCTGGGATTGTTTGATCATTAAGAATTTCCTGAAAAACGCGTTTGTTAGTTCTTCAAATATTGCTAAAATACAGATCTGCACCTTCTAGCAGTCAAAGTGGAGTCACTCTAGAAACAACAAGATGAGCCATAGCAACTTCGACGAAATCTACGTGGGAATCCATTCAAGATAAGTGCCAAAATTAATGACTTTTTTACAGTGACTTCATTATTTCGATTCTGACAGTACCATCCGCAGTAAATAACTTTGTTGTTGCCCGATAAAGCGAACATATGCTGCCTGAGCAACATTATTTATCTGATTTCTAACCTACTTTGCATGTGGTGGTAATGTTAGAGGAAGAAGATTTGATGACAAACCGTTTTAATCCACTAAAAGAACTGAAATATATTCTAAATCTCCTATGAGAGCCTCACGCAATTAGAGATATTAATATACTCTTAGTATGCCACTTTCTTTTCTGTTCAGTACAAATTTTTCAATAGATTTTAAACTAAGTACCCAATGACTTAGAGGCTTCACGGTTTAGACAAAGCTCTTGATTAAATTGTAAGGCAGTATTAATTCACTTTCTTGTCTGTCTGATCCGTCTAGCTCCCATAGGGGAGGAGATGAAGGTGGAAATGTTGGTAACCCCTGACGACTCTGCTGCCATGCCGGACCAACTTGTGTAAGTACGTGGTAATGCATTTCAGGCAGCATGTGTGAAACTGAATGACTTTCACTGGAATGTACTAACTTATCTGGAGCGCTAGTATCGCCACTGCAACAATGCCCCATGACATCAGAGGACGATACAGACTTTGCCAACGAACTAGTGCTCTCCGCTGCGCTATAAAGTGAGATTCACTTTGGCTATACCTTCAGCTGGGTATTTACTGCACTCTATTATCCTACTCGCTATACGCCATTTGCTTGGTCTCATATTCCGCTACGGCTTATGTTTTCACTCTTGGATTACTCATCTAAGATATGTTATTCTGCCACACCGTCTGCAATGTTCGGTTTCTTCTTATTGTTGTTATCTTCTTCCCACTCAGCTACCTGCCCTCGGCTAGTCAGCCAGTCTCTGCTGTTCTTTCAGTCTTTCCCAATCCATGTTCAGACTCAGTTCACAATAGCTTACAACAATAAAAATAGAGAAAAATGTCTTATAAATATTCACACAAAATTAATCTTGCTAATTTCCTTTATCTGACCACTTTTAGGAAAGTAAGAATTAAACAGTTTGATACATTATTAGTTCATAGGTATAAAATTATTCTGTTTGAGATATTATCAGCTGAAAAGACAATGAAAAAAAGTGAAATGTAGCACATGCCTCTCGTATAATCTCATCAAAATTTACATCCACTGAAGACCTAAAAGCATAAAATGACTAAACCAAACGATAAAATAAAAATAAATGTTTAAAAATAATATCTTTCTAAATTGGACTAAAAATATAAAAACATTCTTCTAGCTCCATGTAGAGTTCTAACCACACACAGATACTATTGAAAACTGACAGAGAATTTTTAGTAACTATGAAAGTGTGTCTAAGATGTATAACGAGAAACGTGACTGCTTGAATACATAATTAAGACATCAATAATTCCCTTCCAGTTGTGTGATGCATGCACTCTACGTTATTCGTTATAGATACATCTAATATTTCCATATTAGAAACTCACATTCGCAAATTTTCAGAATTATGTGATTCGGACTAAGAATCTGTATAAGTCCAAGGAAATTATTTATGCATTTTAGTCCAACTATGCTTGCAAACGGTTAGCTGTTAACAAATCCTAGCAGCATTACCTTCCGATTTGTAACGTACCTATCATAAAATTTCTTTACGCTGCCCAGTTTGCTAAAACACCGTTGACTGTTCTAAGGCAACGAACGACACTGAGTAATGTTATATTTTCATTCAGTAACACAGAGAACGAAGTCGCTTATTCGGCCACCTGTGTGTGTGCATTCATCGTACACTTGCTTTAATTAGCCCTGCACTTAGTTTTACGAGAACACTCCCATCATGCATACAAACCACGATCTCTCACAAAGCGAAACAGCGAGAGAGCTATCGATGTAATCAATCGATGGTTGACCGGATATCACCTTTGCCCCATAGGAAAAAAATATAATGAATCTCCGCGCTCCTTGCAATTATAGTATTTCCAACGCAACCCAGTCTAATCTCAGATTCCTGCAAAGACTAATCCTTTATAATAATGAATACCAAACACGGTAAGAAGTACGAAAGCGAGTATGTGAAAGCCTATCACTAAATTAAACATTAAATTAAATATCAACATGTACTAAGACGTTAGTTTTAATACCCTGAAAATATTCTCTTTTAAGTGAAATATGATCCATAACCATACAAAATGCAACTTGACAAACTTCAGCTTAAAAACTTTATTGGGCAGGCACTTTCTCATAGTGCAATGGAATAAGGGAAGGGGAACATAATATAAATGAAAATAAATTGAAACCATAACATTTACCACAGATCTCCCTACCTTTGTTCAAGAATCACTCCTAGTGGGTATGAATCGTGCGATGGAAATGTAAATCGTATCTTACATTATCTAATAAATTGAAAGGAACTAATATTGTAGCTAAATATCGATGTTTTTGTCATTGCGAACATGTGTCTTGTAGCTCTGCTGTATCAAGCTCTTGTCTTGCTAGCTGAAAATATCATTTAATTATCAGTATCTTCTCAGCCGAATGTAGTTTACTCTCTCGTCTTTAAATATATTTAAAATGAACGTGTTTCTCTCATGAACGAGGTTCGTAAACGATCACTTGTGAGGACTTGAATAATTGTCAGAGAAGTGGAAAATAATTTCGTAAGAGTCGTATATTACGTGAAACCAAAATAAGTGCGCACATATATAAGTCATTACCTAAAAATGACGCTGCCACAGCACCCTCTGATTACCAATCCACCTGCATTTTTCTTGCACTATCCTAGACCACCTAACTACGATCAACTTATTAGACGAGTACCAGTCAGGCTTCTGTAAACATCACCGTCGATTGTGACATCTTACTTGTCATACTTAACAGCCTAAAATTCTCGCCATCAGTGCGATGGACTTGCTCATACCTGATGTTTAGCTAGCAATGTATCATATCCGGTACAATAACAGCATAATGGAAGTAGGTAGTAATAGGCACCCCCAGGGTTCAGTATTAGGTCCTTTACTCCTTTTATTGGAGATAAATAACGCGTCATCAGTCTTTCCCTATTGCAAATACCACATATACGCTGATGACTTCCAGTTGCATGTAAGTGAGAAACATCTAAACCTGAAGACAGCTATCGAGAATCTTAATACCTCCCTGTGTCGACGATCAAAATGAGTGTACGGCATAGGTTTAAAGTTCAACCCAACAAAACTCCAAGCGGTTCTGGTTGGACATTCTAGGCTCATACCCTACCATCTTTAACATTAAATCAGACAAATATGTAGTTCTCCCCTTCAGCAAAGAGTCTAAGGGCAATAACTCCACTGTAATGTGTAAGAAGTTATCAGCCTCTCTACATACTCTGGAAAAGAAACTTGTACAAACACTTACGCTTCCAGATATAGATTACAGATATATTATCCTATAAGGCCGTTACCAAGGTTCAAGGGGCTGAAAATGGTTATGAACGCGTGTGCTCCTTATACATGTGATGTTCGACTCTTTAATTACATTTCATCATCATTTGCACAACTATCCTGGCTGCATGTAGACAACTGCTGAGGTTTCCATACGCTCTGACTTCTCTACTGTCTTATCAATGGACACTATGCCATATATCTCTTCTCCACCTTAACGCTCTTGTCTGAACAACACGGCAGAAACATCCGTTCCCATGAGAGCAGAATACTTTCTGTCTCTCTCCACTTTACAATTATATTCTCAACGTCCTTCTCAGTTGTAGGAATCTGACGCAAGAAAAACCTGCTGCATTGTATTATGGAACTAAATAACTTCTCCAGCTTCAGAATGCAGGTAATAATGTATCTAATACAGTAAAAATAAGAGTCCATTGTCCTTCTACGCACTCGGCACCCTTATACATCCCTCTTTACAAACTGATCTTTCTCGTTTCCCAGTATTCGTAGCCAATGTAATCGTCTTAAGTTTCCTTTTCGCAGAATTGCTGTAGCAGAAAACTCCTATTTTGTAGACCTATAAATGCTTCTTATTTCTGCCACTATCATTGTTATTAATGTCACGGTTATCGTCATTATTATTATTATTATTATTATTATTATTATTACTATAACTGTTAGTGGCTGCAGCTGCAGTAGTACAAACAATCCCAGTGTTAAATTCGTTAGTTCATAGTGCGATTTACTCACAGCGTCAACTCATTTTAATACGAGTTGTCATATTAAAATTTTTAATTCTTAGGTAACTATGATGTAATAGATATTGAATGTGTGAGACCCTGGTCCTATGAAAGAGAGGGCCTCATTACCCTATACATATCAGATTAAATAAACAAAGAAATAAAGAAATAAACTAAAAATACATTGCACAGAAGTTGAAGTTTCATGTCTTACATAAAGGTACCCTTCAACGGTCCACGTGACTTTACATGGTCTTATGCATTCAGGAGGATTCTACTTATTCATAAACAAAACTAAATCAAAATTTAACGATCAGGTACCTAAATCAGAATGCTAACTTTGTAAACTCGTTTTCAATAGCGTAACATGTTAATAAAACCTACCCAAAGAAGCAAATCGCAGAATTTTAATACACAGAGCGAAATCAGGAAATCGGTATATTCTAGCTCCGTATATTTACTGTTCGTCTGTTTTCTTAAAGATAAGATTGTGGCTCTTAACTATTTCTGTGACGTAAGCTTCCAAAAGTACATCTGTGACTAAGTTAAAAAAATAATAGTGTCATTTGTTGATTCTTTTGGTGCACCACGACATCAACAGCGCGATCAATCTGCACTTTGGTGAATTATGCCACGATGATAGAACATTCCAGCTACTAAACGTAGCAGACGATTTTAATGAAACTTTAAATTACTATGTTTTTCTACATGATTCGATTTTTATGAAATAAAGACTATATAGTACCTCAAACTATGCTTGTGTTACCTGTGAAATCTCCACGAAAATTCGATTAGTAGTTTTGTAGATTAGCGTGTTCAAACACACAATGTTAATAACGATATCTGTTTTTCCGGGATCCGATTTTGAAAAAATGAAGCCTTTACATTGCTCGGCGCAACGCTGATGTTACCTCTGAAAAACTCATGAAAATTCGTCTAGTTATTTTGTAGATTAGCGTGTTCAAAGAGAGAGACACGACGGTTTTAGATAAAATTTACCTTACGATTTTTTTTTCGTGATCAGATGTTAATTAATTAAACCCTATAGATTGGCCCAAGCTACTGTCAAGTTACTTGTTAAAACCCCATAAATATTCGTGGGGAATCTTTGGAGAGTAACGTATTCAAACAGGGAGACACGATGGTTTTAGATAAAACATTAAATTACGATATCTTTTATTTTCATGGTCCGATTTTGATGAAACAAACCCTATACCTATACACAAGCTACATTAAATTTACCTGTGGAAACCCCACGAACGCTGTTTAGTGCTTTTGGAGGTTAATATGTTCAAAAAAACGAACAGTCACAAGCGAATACTTTATATGAAATTTAATTGTCAATATCTTCTTGTTCGTGATCCAATTTTGATGAAATAAAATGTGTACGTTGCCCCAGGCTATGCTCAAGCTACATGTGGAAACCCTACCGAAATTTCGTCTAATACTTTTGGACAGTAGTGTGTTCAAAGAAACTCGACGATTTCAGATAGAAACGATAACTCTTTCTTTTCAGTGATTCGATTTTTGGGAAATGAAACCTGCACGTTGAATCAAGCTGCGGTCATGTTACCTGTCTAGTAGTTTTACAGAGTATCGTGTTCGAGTAGATTACAGACAGACACGATGGTTTCACAGTTTTATTATGAGTGCAGATGTCTACATATTTGTTTTTCAGCACACTCCCTCTGTTCGAAAACTTTTCTCCCAAAGTAAGACAAGTTTGTTGGTTCCGCCACTGCAGAATTTCTGTCGTTGTTGATGGAGTCTCAACCTCACCTCTGCTTGGACCACTTCATCACTATAAAGTGAAGTCCTCGAAAGTGTTCCTCATGTTTTGGAAACAGATGGAAATCGAATGTGACCAAGAATGTGGAGGATGATCGAGGACAATGAAACCAAGGTGTCGGACTGTTGCAGATATCGTAGCGCTAGTGTGTGGTCTGGTATTAAAATGCAGAAGGAGTGGGTGCGCCATGTTTTGAGAACTCTTCGAAATAGAAACTTGATTACAGCAGGTTGTTTCTCATACATGAATGATGTTACGTTACACTGCGTCATGTTACACACTAGAATTCGCAGCCCTCTAGTGGCAGTGGGCCGCAAATATATAGACGTGAAGAATAAAGATGTAGAATATTAATAAAGTTTGTTTTATTTAAAAAGTTTTACGAGTTGTCACATAAAAATTTGGAGGTATCATTTTTCGGAATGCCCTCGTAGACTCACAATAACGTCAATAATATTATTGAATGAGATGTGCAAAATAAGGCTTACACCTAAAAAACTTGTCATGGTCCATTAAATGTGGACAATAAAGGGAAGCCAGACAAAGTTGAAAACTTCCCGGAGTCCCTGGAACAAGAACTATCAGAGGTTCTATTGAAGAACGTTAAAATTTTACTAGGTAACTTCAATGCGCAATCAGGAACTACTGGAGCCTATCCGACACACAAAAAAATTCAAATGGCTCTAAGCACTATGGGACATAACATCTGAGGTCATCAGTCCCCTACACTTCGAACTCAGTAGACCTATCTAACCTAAGGACATCACACACATCCATGCCCGAGGTAGGGTTGGAACCTACGACCGTAGCAGCCGCTTGGTTCCGGCCTGAAGCGCCTAGAACCTGTGACGGTACATCACATAAATATTGACATTTTTATCGGTTGTATACCGTAGTTAACGTATTTTATGAATATAATTAGTATAAAAGATACATTTAATGTTCTTGAAACAACTGATATACAGTGATAATTTAAGAGTACCATCTTTATTTAATATCTATGAAAATAAAAAAGGATCGAAAGAGACGCGATTCTACGGCCGAGGAGGAAGGACGTACTTTGTGGTACACATACTGTTTTGTTTCGCGATACAGAAGGCAGCCACTGAGCGGCTACACATATTTTATGTAAGTTATTCTGTATTATGCTAAAATAAACCAATTATTGTCACCACAAAATCAATTTCTTTGTAATAGTTTCCACCTGAAATGCTCGCAGTGGCTAATTATTTTTCATAAGCATTTTTTCAGTAATTTGCGCTGCGGGAAGCTCATTTTCCGATGCAGCCTCTGGTCGGCCATTACGCGCCGAAGTATTAATTTTTTTTGTTTTTTATTGTTAACAGTAACTGTAAATGAGAGAGATTTCGTTGTAAGAACTTTTCTAAATTGCAACAGATAATTAATTTACGTTAAAGTTCAATTTTTAAATTATACAGATTCCATGAGTTCAGTAAGTTCTATCTTGGCCGCTCCACGGCAACAATCGAAATTCTCTCGAGCCTTGCCTTACAATCAATAAATAGAAATTAACAAAATTACATTCAATTCAGTTAACGACAACTATATTTTAGTCATCACGTTCAAAATCTAAAGTTGGTACATCAATAACAACGGCCCTTCAAGAACCCGTTTCTTATTTACTTACGCACGTAAGTAAAAGTAATAAGAAAAGATAAAATCCCTGAGAGAAAGAATCATGCTCTAACCAAAGAAAAATTTATGCTGATAAAATAAAAATATATAAAATATATATGTATTTTTTTTTGTATATAACGTAACATGTGGCATCGACGTAACAAACCGCTCTGCCACAGTGGCCGACGGCACACAAAAGAAGACGTAAAAATGGAGAAAGACTAATAGCACTATCCAGAAGCATGAACTTCAAATTGATGTCCACAAATGTTATGAAAGTGCCGAGGAAACAGAAAACTTGGAAATCACCTAAGACAAACTTAGGAGAATTTCAATTTAACCATATAGCACTATTTTTAACAATACAACAGAAATCATGAATGTGAAAGTGAGAAAATGTGCAACTATTGAAACAGATCACTATCTAACACAATAAAAATGAAGTTTATTCCACAACCAATGATGACAAGAGCATCAGCTTCGTAAAAAAGATACACAAACTTTGAAAATAAAGAAACAAGAACTTCAGGAATGGCTAAATACAGAATCCAAAGACTGCCTGTAGATTAAAGCAAAATTAGTCAAAAAAGCCCTTGAAATAGCAGCACTCAAAAGACACATAAAGGACAGATGGTGGAATATGGTGGAATGAACAGTGTGAAAAAGCATTACTATTTACAAAACAAGTTTGACAGAAATGGTACTCCAAAAAAAGAAGTGAAGACTTTATCAGCTTTAAAGAACAATGGTCTCAAACATCAAAAACGATAAGAGCAGTCACAAGGAAGTTCGAAAAAAACCAGCTATCACTAACTGAAGAAGACTTTCAAAAGAACAATACTAGGAAGTTCCGTAAAGCTTTTAAACGAAGCCTCCAAACGTATGTATCAACTACCTTGTGCTTCGAGAATGAAGACGGAAAATTATCCCTAAACAACAAAGAAAATTGTGAAATATTAGCAAGCTACTTCAATAGAGCAAACATTCCAGAACAAACTCCCGGATGCACCCACGGAAACGCAGAACCACCCAGTATGGATGAAATGCAGAACGTTATTTAAGATCTGAAGAATGACAAGGCCCCTGTCGAAGATTGAGTTACTTCTGCAATATCGTAAATTGCAGATCCAGGAACAGTCAAGAAGCTAAAAGTAGTCTTTCAAAAAATATGCGAAACAGAAGCTGTACCAGAAGATTGGTAAACAGCATTAATTCACTCAATCCACAAAAAAGATAAAACTGACCTCAACAGTTATGGAGGAATTTCCCTCCTTCCAGTGATATACAAGATTCTTTCAAAAGCATTACAAAACGATCTGGAAAGCCAAATGGATCAGTAATTGTTAGAGTACCAAGGAAGGTATAGAAAAGGATTTTCCTGTGTGGCGGAAATTTAAATTTGAATTTATTAATCAGGTAAAGAAGAATAAGATCTAGAAGCATTTATACAACATTTGTAGACTTCAAAAAAGCATAAGATTCAACTGACACGAAAATATTATTTTTCATCTTAAGCTTGGAGCTGGCAGCAAAGGAGCCAGCCGTTGTGGCCGAGCCGTTTTAGGCGCGTCAGTCAAGAACCGCGCTGCTGCTACGGTCGCAGGTTCTAATCCTGCCTCAGACATCGATGTGTGTCCTGTCCTTAAGTTAGTTAGGTTTACGTAGTTCTAAGTCTAGGGTATTGATGACCTCAGATGTTAAATCCCATAGTGCACAGAGCCATGTTTTTGACAACAAAGTTTATGAAGAAACAGAGCGAATATCAGACATGTCGAGGAAATGAAGAGTTGCATTCTACGGATACCTAAAGAGGCTATCTGGAAACAGGATAACAAAAAGAATTTGTACCTTCTTCGACAAAAACCCCAAAACGTCACTGATTTGTATAGAAGAAGGTAAAGCTGACCTAAAGGAAATGGTATCAATGGAGGAAGAAACAGGAGCAAGAGAAAGGTTCAGAGCAAAAGCAAAAGTTTTCAGAGGTTTCCTAGATAATACAAAGAAAAAGACTGGTGCAGTATGGACAGAAGAAAGAAGAAATGAACATAGCGATGGAATGAAAAATTACTGGGAAGAAAGACAGGAGAAAAGAAAGAATACATAAGATACTTTATCTGGTCCTTAGTAGCCCAAACGAATCGAGAAAAAAAAAAAAAAGAAAAACTCAAAAGCTGCTGCAACACACTGAAGAGTGCTTATCAACATGCATATGGGGACGTAGAATGAAAGATGTGTATGCCGAACAGCTTTAATACAGTTAGAACTAACCATGGTTTCCTGCGCTTGTTGTATCTCTAACATTCACCTTTTTGACCACCTCAGTATGTTATTCGCACAGCTTGCATCCCGGGTTCGATTCCCCTCCGGGTTGGATATTTCCTCTGCTCTGGGGCTGGGTGTTATGCTTTCATCATCGGCCGCAAGTCGCCCAATGTGGCGCCGACTGAAATAAGACTTGCACTTGGCGGGCGAACCTGAATGGGACCACCAGGCCAACAATGCCATACGATCATTTCATTTTCATTTTTCACAGCTTACATTAGGTGGAGACAGAACGAGGAGGTGTTACTACATTTTATTCATGTGAAATTTGTTGCGATGTATCGACTTTACGAAATGTTTAACGGTTTGTTGCCGCGACCATCCCCAGTGTTTCCGCGACGTTCCGGAAGGCACATTTCTCTTTCCGTCTTGCGACCTCCTGCTGATATAAGTAATATTTTTGTGCTACGTGAAAGCTGACCTATGTCTTCGAAAATCATGAATATATCGATTTTCTTGCTGATGCGGCCAATCACACATTAGACAGGCATGGTGATACGTCTCCGTACGTTGCACTGAACTGTACACAACTTAATACTCGGTCAAGAACGAAATTCAACACTGAATGAAGACAGATTAACGGAGGAGGACGTTTAATGTATGTTTGTTATCTGTGCAGTGAATGGTATCTGGGACAGTTAAATTAACTGTGACTGTACTATGACATGACATCTTTGTGATTGTGTTGGGTAGTAGAAGTAACAATGTACAAAGTTGTATTGGTTTTGTGTCACATACGAGCAGTAGGGTGGCAGGTGGAATGCTAATGGCACCGAATATCGGTATTCGTAATAGGTGGTTTTCTCTTAAGAAATCAATGAACGTTTTAACGGAACTATTTGAGTCATCCACAATACACACATTAAATCAGCAGTAGGTAAAAACGCTTTAAATACAATATTGATACAGTCTTATATCGTCCATGAATGGAGACAGTAGTAAGATATTATTCACAATTTCATAATATAATCCAACTGTGACTACTGTTGCATACAAAAATCTCGTCAACTTTTGTAAGTTGAACAGGAATCGAAGCTTGGACAGTACATCGAAAGCGCCTCAAAGTTCTGTTATGTACATCGTACGAAAGAAGTAAGAAAATTGTGAAACCAGGCGTCATTATAAAATAAATAAAAACCCCATTTCATTGAGGTGATACTGGATGTGGCTCCTGTGACTAGTTGTTAGCATTTGAGAAGTAAAGAAAATTAATGTTCATACTGTAACGCGTTACATAGCCGTAGGCAACGCATGACATACATACACCACTTAATCCGCCCCTGGTCAAAGGGAGACGTTTCCGAAAACCACAGTTAAACTCTAGTGTTCAGCCAGAGGGTTTACTTCGATCTAGAACGGATATCCCAGTAAAAGGTCAAAATCAGCTGCCTTTCTTGCGTTCCAGGGAGTGAATCTTCAAGCATCTGACTGTTTCCCCTTGTCCTAGACCAGTCTCAAAATTTGACAATGGCGTAGTCTTCGCATGCTAATTACTGCTTACGACTGACGCTATGAGCATGCTGGGAGCTGACGAGTATCTACTCAGTTCCACGAGGACAGTAACACTGTGTCTGGCGTACTTACTCCCAGGAGAGGGACTAAGCAGGAAGCGTGGCACGAGGAAGGAGTTAAGCTGCCCGAAGTGTCAGCTCAAAAAAGACGAGCGGCACGAAGATGAAATTTACTGGCTGTCAACCCATGACCAAATGATACAACATCTAGTGGGAGATGGGTAGATTTTGGTGACATAACGGCACCTGTCCGATTCTTACGCATTACACCAACTCTGTCATGTGGTGACATATATGGTTTATTGCACCCCCAACCCCCCGTCTCGTTTAAGTGCCCAATGAGGAATCATTTCAGCGCCCAGTCCAGTTGGCCCGGATGCTATTTTTATAGTGATGATTTGTAATAACAAAAGTATACAAGGTGAGACACCTAACATTACCGCCGGATATATTTCGTAAACTACATCAACTACTGACGAATCGATTCCACAGACCAAACGTGAGGAGAGGGACTAGTATAATTGGTTAATACAAACCATAAAAAAACGCACGGAAGTATGTTTTTCAACACAAACCTACGTCTTTTGAAATGGAACCCCGTTAGTTTTGTTAGCACATCTGAACATACAAACAAATACGTAATCAGTGCCGTTTGTTGCTTTGTAAAATGTTAATTACTTCCGGAGATATTGTAACCTAAAGTTGACGCTTGAGTACCACTCCTCCGCTGTTCGATCGTGTGTATCGGAGAGCACCGAGTTACGTAAGTATCCAAAGGGAACGGTGATGGACCTTAGGTACAGAAGAGACTGGAACAGCACATTACGTCCACATGCGAACACCTTTTTATTGGTCTTTTTCACTGGAATAGAGTGTGTCCCGACATGTCGGGCCAATAGATGTTCAATGTGATGGCCATCATTTGCTGCACACAATTGCAATCTCTGGCGTAATGAATGTCGTACACGCCGCAGTACATCTGGTGTAATGTCGTCGCAGGCTGCCACAATACGTTGTTTCATATTCTCTGGGGTTGTAGACACATCACGGTATACATTCTCCTTTAACGTACCCCACAGAAAGAAGTCCAGAGTGTAAGATCAGGAGAACGGGCTGGCCAATTTATGCTTCCTCCACGTCCTATGAAACGCCCGTCGAACATCCTGTCAGTGTTAATTGCGGAATGTGCAGGTGCACCATCATGCTGATACCACATACGTCGACGCGTTTCCAGTGGGACATTTTCGAGCAACGTTGGCAGATCATTCTGTAGAAACGCGATGTATGTTTCAGCTGTTTGCGCCCCTGCAATGAAGTGAGGACCAATGAGGTGGTCGCCAATGATTCCGCACCATACATTTACAGTCCACGGTCGCTGTCGCTCTACCTATCTGAGCCAGCGAGGATTGTCCACGGACCAGTAATGCATGTTCCGTGGTTTGTGAAACCCGCTTCATCGGTAAACAGGTAGAACTGCAACGCATTCTCTGTTAATGCCCATTGACAGAATTGCACTCGATGATTAAAGTCATGACCATGTAATTGCTGATGTAGCGACACATGAAACGGGTGAAAGCGGTGACGATGCAGTATGCGCATGACACTACTTTGACTCAGTCCACCGGCTCTCGCAATGTCCCGTGTACTCATGTGTGGGTTCATGGCAACAGCAGCTAACACACCAACTGCACCCGCTTCTCCTGTGACGGGCCTGTTACGGACCCGTTTGCGTGCTATGGCCATACCTGTTGCATACAGTTGGCGGTAGATGTTTTGCAATGTGCGGCACGTTGGATGTTCTCTGTCCGGGTACCGTTCTGCATACACCCTGCAGGCTTCAGCTGCATTTCACTCGCCATAGATGAGTATCATCTCCGCCTTTTCAGAGTTCGAATATACCGTGGTCACAGTTCCTACAACACTACACTATCACAGACGTCTGGTAACACGGTGTACTACAGTTGGTCTGCGTGCGGAGACGAATGCAGAGTAACAATACCAGCAAGCGCTACATGCGGACACTGCGACAGCTAGACCAAACCACAACAGTGCACTACAGACACATTCGCAAACACGGTCGTCATCGTAAACATGTCCCTGCAGATGCTGCTCGCCGACCGTGGCCCGTGTTTGTTACAACACGCAACTGAACGTCGGAGGTTTCAAGCGTCAACTTTAGGTTACAATATCTCCGGATGAAATTAACATTTTACAATGCAACAAGCGGCACTGATTACGTATTTGTTTATATGTTCAGATGTGCTAACAAAACTATTGTGGTTCCATTTAAAAAAACGGAGGTTTGTGTTAAAAAACTTACTTCCGTGCATTTTTGTATGGTTTGTATTAAACAATTACACTAACCCCTCTCCTCACGTTCGGTCTGTGGAATCGGTTCGTCAGTATTTGATGTGGTTTACGAAATATATCCAGCGGTAACGTTAGGTGACTCACCCTGTAACTCTATCAATTCATGACAACCATCTTTACAAATTTCCTTTTTCTGCTGGACACACGTCCAGATCGTCCGCTTATAGTAACCTCTCAAAACTCTGGCATCTCTCTCTCCACATCCACCACTGCTGGCGGCTCACCTGCAAGTGCCCAACGCTACGTGCTGTTCCCATCCAACTGCCCAACACTACACTAGCTAATATTCCAACTATGAGTCCAACCAGCCGCAGACTGCACACAGCAGTGAGTGATTTTCATATAGAGCGCTACGTGGCGTTACTAGTATAAAAACCTAAACAGCTTACTTACAGTAGTAATGGAAGAGGCTCTGACAACTGTGGACCACCTGCGTCGCTTCATGCCTAATGTCTTCCCCGAAAGTGATGTAATCTTTGAGCAGCACAATTGTCCGTGTCTCAAATGCAGTGCAGAGCTACAGTGTTTTGAGGAACATGATAGTGAACTCACGTTGATATCTTGGTCACCAAACTTCCCTGATGTAAATCCAATGGGATCCATGTGGTTCGTTATCAGGCGGACGTAGAAATCTTGTGCCAGATTCCTCCAACCTACCAACAAACAATCGTTGATGTACGGCATTTCAGAGATAGCGCAAACAGCAATGGCAAGTGGTCATGTGTATGCACGGGAAATCCCCAAGCCAGATAATCGTGAGGTTGCTGTATATAGTCACATATGATGATGATGATGAGGTCCCATACTCCGAGAAGCGTAGTGGAAACCCGCACCGCTTACGAGGCAAAGTTCTAGCGGAGGTGGTTTGCCATTGTCTGCCTCCGACCGTAATGGGGATGAATGATGATGATGATGACGGCACAACACACCCAGTCATGTCGATGCAGAGAAAATCCCTGAGCCTGTCGGGAATCGAACCCGGGACCCCGTACGCAGGAAGCGAGAACGCTTCCGCAAGACCACGAGCTGTGGACGTATAGTCATATTTAAACACTCTTAATTTATTCCCATTTACGCTTGATGTAACTAAATCAGACTCTAACATGCAGGAAAACGTTCTGGGAGAGAGAGAGAGAAGAGAGAGAGAGAGAGAGAGAGTTGGGGTTTGCGACATGAGAAGGCGGGAGATCTCGCAAGTAGAGAGACATGGTTGGAAGGTAGAGCTGATATACCAATACAAGCAGAACTGATTTTGAGTGAAACAGTCAAGAATCAGAGCAAGACTATAAGTGTGTTTTCATTTCTACTGACGAGGTACAGAACGTCGCGCTGTTATGTCTTCGGAGTGACTCATCTGTTCAAGTTTCCTGTCAGACTACCATATCAAATTGTGTCTTGATTTAAATCTGAATTTTCTTTGCTGATCGTTATGTTTTGGCACGGACACTCACTACGCTTTCCGTTTTGTATTCGTTTCTAATTGCACTGATTCGGCCATTGCTACACGTTGGATGACAGAACTGTCACTTGATACCATTGCCTCTAGCCATTGCCATTATGTATCAGAAATGATAGTTCTTAATCAGACTTTTCGGAGAAGATAGGACTAGGTAAGATTTTCGCTGTCGTCTGCAGTTGCTGAGTCCTGTCAAAAACAAATGCTTTGTCACTGCTAAATCCATGAAACAGAACTGCTCTGCTACGTGTGTACCGTTCCTTGGAATGTGACTTACAACTCTGAGATAGAACCACATCGTTTATGATCATAAATACTCCCATATTCTTTATATTATGGAGCAGACATCGATGAGACGCAAAATATGTTTAGTGAGAGCTACAGCAGTTGGAATATTGCTCATTACTGAAATAAGCCACGTAAATTTCGTGTAGCTTGTGTACCATTCCACGTAACTCAGTTCTCTCTCTCTCTCTTTCTCTCTCTCTCTCTCTCTCTCTCTCTCTCGTTCAGTGCATCACGAGAGGATATACGCTGAACATGGGAACTGATATCCTCATCAACGAAAACCAAAGCGGTATCAGCAACGGCGTTCCTAGTCCCTAATGCTCGTTCGTGGAGAGCAGTACAGCAGACATACGTGGTCAGGTTTCTCCTTCACAGGGATTCTCAACTTTTCTCCGATTGAAGTAAATAACTGACCACAAAGGGACTCCAATCTGGAGCATCCGTTTGGCAGTCTGACATGCGGCCGTTGAGTAAAGAATGCCTGATGGCTTCGCCGCGTAGGGTAGAAATTAAGAGAAAGGGAGGTTAGACGTCAACATCTCGTCGACATTTACGTCATCAGAGCACAGCCTAAAACGGAAAGTAACAGGATCGTGGGAAGAGGAAGAGATTAGTTTTAAACGTCCCGGCGACAACGAGATCATCAGAGACGGAACACGTGGTCGGATTAGGGAAGTATGGAGAACACATGGCGATGGAGAGGAGGGGGGGGGGGGGGAATTCGTCAGAAAGGGGCGTTATGGATTTTCGACTTTGACCTTTCAAAGGAATAGTTTTATTACGCTTCTTATAATAAAAAAAATACGAATGTTAATGTGTTGATTAGAGTCCCGTTCCTTCCGGTTGTGATTCTAGTCAATCAGCTGCTGACTAACCCCTCTCATTAACCGTAGTTACCTCTCTTCTTGACGTTGCAAAGATATACGTGGCGGGGTAGTGGCCTCTGAAGTTCTTGTTATAAGTGAAGGACCCTACAGTAAAATTCTGGAGAATGTTTGAAAAGATTAATGCATGAAGTCTCAGAAGTTGTTTGCAAGCTGCCTAAAAGCGATCTGGCGAATTTAATGTGGAAGTTTAAGTATAAATGCTAAATTTAAAACTTATTGCATTGCCTAGTAAACTTTATCTCGCTTGTTTAACAGTGAATTAATTAGTAATATTGTCGCGTATAGGCGAAATAATCACAGACAATGAGGAAAGCAATGACGTCAGGAGTCGTTTCTACAGAAACCAGGCATTGTATTGCCATGTAGCTATAAAAGAAGAAGCGTTGGTACCGACACTCCAGTGTGGTTGGCACAGGGGGTGGAAGTACAGCTCATGTTACAGGCAAGTCGAAGTGATACACACACTGACACAACGAAGAGAGAATAGCCAATTGTGCTACTACCAAGTGGCCATCCCGTCAACACATAGAAGAGAGAAAACCAAATGCTACTACCAAGTGGCCATCCAGTAGACACATAGACGAGGAAACAGCGCCTACTACGATCAAGCGGCTATCCCATCGGCGCACAGAAGAGGGAAAAGTTGGTGCTACTACGAAGAGGCCATCGTTTCGACACATAGAGGAGAAAACAATTATTGCCACAATGAAGTGGCCAATCCCATCAACAGAGTGAAGAGAGAACAGTTCGTGCTGCAACCAAAGGAAGTGGGCATCGCATTGACAAAGAAGAGACGCCCAGGTTTACCCCGAGTATCAGCTGCGGCGGTACCGGGCATCTTCGTCGTGGACGAGGCCGCTATGGACTTCCAGGGGACCCAACGCCGAAGTTTCTGGTGGCGCTACCGTTGTTGACAGAGTGTACGGTGGTTGCAGTAAACCGAATGTTACCATGTACTTGATCAACAATTATATGCAATAAAACTGTTAACTAAATCTTAACTAAATCTTTCCTTACTACTGATTGTAACAAATCTGAGTACTGAGTCTTGAATTTTTAGTATCTGTCCTTACTATTGATTGCTCTCAATACAAATTAATACTGATTGCTCTCAACACAGTTTAACCTGACACATTGTGTGACAAAGCTGAGTACTGAATCTTGAGTTTTTAGTAACTGCCGTATTCAAGGGATGTACAGTAGGAGTTGTACAGCAAGGGTTCTTCACTTACTGCAAAGGATACGAATCAGTTATTAAGAGAAGCACTTTTTTTTTTTTGAGTCTGCCTCACGCTAAAGTCGGCTCGTAAAAGTTCAGAACATGCATAGTGATTACGTGCAAAGAATTGTTACCCGAAAACCGGTGCTTATATTCTATGCTTGCCTCTGATAGTGGGCAATTTTCCATGTTAAAAGTTAAATGCAAGCCTACCAAACGGATGTATTGCCTAAATACAGACGATGGGATAGAGGCTATTAATTGGAAATAGGTGTAAATCGTCTTTAAAACTTTGACTACCAGCAAGATTGCCGAAACTAACCGACTGGCCAAGTAATATCTGAAGCATCTGGCCAGGATCGGCATACAATATCACAGCGCTTTTCAGTGCCATACTATGTATTACAAACTACCCAAAAGTATTGAATAGAAGTAGTAGTCATTCTAAAGTCAGGACATTGTCTGTGGCTACACAAGAGCCATCTACTACCGTCGGTCCCTGTGTGACTTCAGAGACCACTATGGCAGTTGCAAGCAAGGCAGCATGCGGACTCAAGGGTCACTCAAAAAGTGTTAATTACCACGTTAAGTAAATATTTTTCGGTTTGTTGGTAGGTCCATAGGCCTTACTCCTCAGAACCATAGTACGCCAATGGAGGAATCAAAAGAAATTGAGATAGCCCATCTCTGGTGTGCTAAATTTTTCCCATCATTTAGAGTCCAAGCGATTTGTGCCCACTGGTCACGATTCTCTCAGCATCTTCGTTTATCAAATTCTGTTTATCGTGGTAACAGATGAGGCCGTCCCGTATTAGCACTGAAGTATCAAAGTGTCTCAATATGGTGGTATTCCAACGTCACGAAATCTCGTAAAAATGAGCATATGCAAGTGGGACACGATATTACGTAGGATCAAATAGGGCTTCGGGAGGGTTATTCCATGATCAATGAACTTCGCAACTGGTGGACAATGCAACGGGCGCAACGGAACTCAGCATTGTTTGGAGCCGTCAGCCTGCACGTCTCCCTGTTTTCGGTAGGGTGTGGGTCTCCTGTGTTAAACGTACATCACACCTTAATGTACCTGTGAGGGAAAACGTTTTCAATGACTGTCCAGCATACACCTCTATCGAGTCTGGCGGGTAAGGTAATGCCGCCAGAATGTAAACATGTGGCCTCGCTTGGCACTGCGACACATTTTAAATGAAGGTTGCTTGTGCGATGATCTGATGCCATTAAAACGTATGTCTGCAGCCTGCACTATATCCTGTGATCGGACGACTATAACTCTAGCTTTAAAATTTTGCTATGAGTCAGGACTTGGAGAGCAGATTCTAATGATTGTCTTATTCCTTGCCGTCTTCGACATTAGTAGGTAGCCAGTCATGTGTATCTGACAACATATTTACTACTTTTATCCAAATAATTGCTTCAGGAAGTAAGATTATAAAACAGCCATAGTTTTATTTACATCTGAGCATACAACCTTTATCATTTGTTTAAATGTTCAAATGGATGTGAATTCCTAAGGGACTATACTGCTGAGCTCATCGGCCCCTAGACTTACACACTACTTAAACTAACTTATGGTAAGAACAACATACACACCCATGCCCGAGGGAGGACTCGAAACTCCATCGAGAGGGTCCGCGAAATCCGTGAATGGCGCCTCAAACCACGCGGCCACTCCTCGAGGCGTATCAGTTGTGGTGCCATGAACACCATATTCATACACCCATTATAAGTAATTTATTTTAAGAGAAAAACATCCATTTGTGGGTTTTAGTTTTACTCATTCAATATATCTTTTAACTTGAGAGAGTAACGAACGGGTCAGTATGGTAGGTCTTGCATTGAGGTAACATATCAGCGCACACTCCGCTGCAGAGTGGAAAATTCATTCTGATTCTGATGTGTCTCTTAGCAGTTGTAAAATTTCGCGAGACGATGGCGACTCACTGCCCACAGACTCTTCTTCAGGATATATGTTGCTCTACTCACTGTTTGTTCTTTAATCCTCCTCTACATCTACGCGGATTCTCTGCAAATCACACTTCCGCGACTGACAGAGGGTTCATCGAACCACCTTCACAATAATTCTCTATATTCGAATCTCGAACAGTGTCCCGATAAAACGAACACCTATATCTTCCAATGCCAGCTCTGATTTTCCTTATTTTATTATTATGATAGTTTCTCCCTGTGTTGGTCGGCGTCAGCAAAATATTTTCCCATTCCTTGATGTACTCCGAAAATCGTATCTGGTAAGGATCCCACACCTCGCAACAGTATTGTAAAAGAGGACGGACGAGCGCAGTGCAGGCAGTCTCTTTAGTAGGTCTGTTACATTTTTAAGTGCTCAGCCAATAAAACGCAGTATCTGGTTTGTCTTCCCCAAAACTTTTTCTGTGTGTTCTTTCCAATTTAAGTTGTTCGTATTGTAATTCCTAGATATTTAGTTGAATTTAGGGCCTATAGATTTGATTAATTTATCGTGTTACCGAAGTTTAACGGATTCCTTTTAGCAAGCATGTGGATGCCCTCACACTTTTCATTATTTAGGGTCAATTGCCAATTTTCGCTCCATACAGATATGTTTTCTAAATCGTTTTACAGTTTGCTTTGATCATCTGATGTCTTTTCTAGACGATAAGTGACAGCATCCTGTACTAAACCATTATTTTGAAACACTCCATTGTCCTGCGCTACGACGAAATTTCGTATCGTTATCCGTTGGGCCAAGCACGATGAGGTTCTACCATCTAAAAACCAGTTACTACGTAGTAACCAAATCAAATAAATACATTGTCTTCTGAGACTATGATGGACACAAATACTCAGCAATAAATAAATTATTCTTAGAATCATTACTATATGCCTTCTGTGCACAAAAAGTCGATTTCAATAGTTGCTCAGAAATTTCAAACATCATATTTGTTGGCCAAATACCTGACGGGAATATTAAGTCCTTATGTGGGTAAATGCCCTCATCACATCCGTAATTCCGTAGATTTTGTTAAACGCCTTGATAGCTTCAGGTTGGATGAGTCAGATATCATGGTGAGTTTTGACGTTGTTTCCTTGTTTACGAGGGTACCCCTTCGAGAGTCACTAGAATTGATTAGTCAGAAGTTTGACGAGAAGACCACTGAACTTTTTAGGCATGTCTTGACTTCCACCTATTTTATTTTTAATGGAGAATACTACGAACAAACGGAGGGAGTCGCCATGGGTAGCCCACTCTCATCAGTGGTAGCGAGTTTGTACATGGAGAACTTCGAGGAGGAAGCCCTGTCGTCATCCGTATAGAAACCTACTTGCTTTTTCCGTTACGTGGACAACACGTTCGTCATCTGGCCACATGGTATGGATAAACTCCTTGACTTCCTTACACATCGAAAGTCCATACACCCCAACATCAAATTCACTATGGAGACTGAAACGGAGGGTTTCTCTTAGTCAAGAGAAGGGCTGACGGCACCCTAGGTCATGGGGTGTATCGGAAGACAACGCACACTGATCTGTATTTGCACGCAGACAGCTGCCACCACCCTTCACAGAGGAACGGGGTACTTAAAACTCTAGTACATAGGGCGCGCACTATCTCTGACGCAGAGAGTCTACCCCAGGAATTGGAATACCTGAGAACTGTATTTCGAAAAAATGGGTACTCAGAGTGGCAGATTCAATGTGCTCTCCGCCCAACCACTGCAGCACAACCTGTTGAGATGGATGAAGTCACGAGGGAGGAGGTAGGCACTGCATTTATTCCATACTCAGGCGCACTCTCGGGGAAAATCGCCCGCATTCTGAAGAAACACCAGGTCGGAACTGTGTTTTGTCCTCCAAATAAGACTCGTGCACTGGTGGGGAGCGCCAAAGATGACCTCGGTTTGAGGAAGGCCGGCGTGTACCAGATTCCGTGTCAATGTGGCAAGTCGTATATTGGTTAGACGATGCGTACCGTCGAGGATCGATGCCGTGAACACCAGAGGCACACTCGACTGATGTATACGAGCAAGTCGGCGGTCGCTGAACATTGTTTGTCGGAAAATCACGTCATGGAGTATGACCGCACGAGGATTCTGGTACAGACGTCGAGATACTGGGACAGCGTTGTTAGAGAGGCCATCGAAATTCGCACCAATGACGACCTCATAAACCGTGACTGTGGCTATAATCTTAGCAAGGCTTGGGAACCAGCGATTGGGTTAATCAAGAGTAGATCGAGCAAACGTATAGTTGCGACGACCACGGCGGACAGAGCCATCACTCCGACGTCATCTCAGACGCCGTCGCAATCTGTTCCATCGCGCGACCGTGGCGCGGGGCGCGGGCGGCGGAGGGAGCGCGCCGCGGGCGGAGGGTATTTAAATCGGCCGCCGCCGCGACCGAACCCAGTTCCCTCTGAGCAGCCATAACGTACGGATCTCCGTGCCGGCACGTTCACAGGAGCTCAGTCCGTCAGTTCACCTGATGATGGCGACATGTATGATCGCCGAAATATTGTGCCCGTTGGACACTATAGACCGGCAGCACACCCGTGGATATTTTGATTATCAAATACGCCGGGAGAAACTCAAGAATCACATCATCCGCAAACATTTTTGGATGCGTTACAGTGCTTGAAAAAAAAATGTAACATTAATCAAAATATGAGCATCGGTGTTTTTCTTTCGAGAAATCCAACGCTACGTGACTATATATTTTCAAAATATCCAGTGAACTATTATGACAGGGTCATCAAATGTAGCTTAACCACTTGTCTGTTTCTCTCTATGTGATTAAATTTTCCTAAAACTCTACCAAAACTTCCCAGAAATGATTACCAATCTAACCTGTCCCAAACTTAATCTCGTGTAATGAGCAAAATTATGACTGTACTGAATTACAAAGAATATGATCTGCTCAGCATCGTCTATGAACTGGAGATGTTTCTATAAAAATCCAATGTAACCTTGAGTTTACCTGACTCTGAAATAAATGCGCAACTGAGCTTACAAATAAATTCCTGGTAACAACTTGTATTTTCAAAATAGCAGTGCACATTGTACGGCAGAAAATCAACATCAAAAACTGAAAATTCCGTACCAAAAAGTGTAATGTACGTACATACATAATAAACTAAATGAAGGGTGGGAATTTTACCTAATAATAAATAATTTGTAACAAAATTGAAATGAAACTCTATACAGAAGTTATGCTGTAAAAATAAACTGAATGTTCACAATATAAAAATCAAGTGGATGTCCACAACAGCATTTACATAACATGACTAAGAAATAAGTAATCAACGGGAATCTCTTCTTCCTACCAGAGCAAGTCATAGAATAATGCCAACAACTGAGTTTTGTTACTACAGTCTAAATACCACAAAACAATGCTACGTCCTTGTGGGCTTACCTCTATCTCTCAACATGAAAGAAAAATTCACTAATAATCTCCTATGCTCATCTTTCCATAACTGCGTGAAAAAGTTCATATCGAACTTCCCGGCCATTCTTCAAATTATGTCTGCTACTCAACACTGTTCAACTTAGAACGGCTGCAACCGTGTTACTGCTCTAAAGCAGAGGCTGTGCAGCAACATTAAGTTTTGTAGCAGCAGTCAAAGATTCTCAGCTACATTGCTTTCCTCTTGGCAGCTATGCATATCGATATTTGCGTAGGAAACGTAATTTACGCAGTGACCAAAATAATGTGCATACCGCACAGTATTGTTTAAATATATCACCTGTTGTTGTTGTTGTGGTCTTCAGTGCTGAGACTGGTTTGATGTAGCTCTCCATGCTAATCTATCCTGTGCAAGCTCCTTCATTTCGAAAGCTTCTATTCTCTTCTTGTTCAAACAATTTATTGTCCATGTTTCACTTCCATACATGGATACACTCCATACAAATACTTTCAGAAACAACTTCTTGACACTTAAATCTATACTCGATGTTAACAAATTTCTCTTCTTCAGAAACGCTTTCCTTGCCATTGCCAGTCTACATTTTATATCCTCTCTACTTCGACCATCATCAGTTATTTTGCTCCCCAACTAGCAAAACTCCTTTACTACTTTAAGTGTCTCATTTCCTAATCTAATTTCCTCAGTATCATCCGACTTAATTCGACTACATTCCATTATCCTTGTTTTGCTTTTGTTGATGTTCATCTTATATCCTCCTTTCAAGACACTGTCCATTCCATTCAATGCTCTTCCAAGTCCTTTGCTGTCTCTGACAGAATTACAAATTAAATTAGAATTACAAAATATTTCACCTATGGTGATATTTCACGGTAAGTTCTTTTAATTTACAGTTTTGAACAGTGTTTCTAGTAGCCTTTTAAATACATTAAACATAGGGTAATACTCCAGAGGTCCCGTTGCAGAATACGACTTTAAGAGCGAAAATGTAAATTTATATGTACGGCAATGTATATATTAATATTCGTAAATGAAAAGAAGACAATAGATTTTTGAATTACAAGGACGTAGTTATGATGAAGACAAGGCCTGCCATATGGAGGAAGGTGGAGGCCACAGAGAAGCTATCCTATGGTTTCGTGTTCCTAAATATATACGATAAACTACTGGCCATTAAAAATGCTACACCAAGAAGAAATGCAGATGATAAACGGGTATTCATTGGAGAATATATATTATACAATATCTGACATGTGATAAAATTTTCACGCAATTTTATTGCATAGATCCTGAGAAATCAGTACCCAGAACAACCACCTCTGGCCGTAGTAACGGCCTTGATACGCCTAGGCATTGAGTAAAACAGAGCTTGGATGGCGTCTACAGGTACAGCTGCCCATGCAGCTTCAACACGAAATCACAGTTCATGAAGAGTAGTGACTGACGTCTTGTGAGAGCCAGTTGCTAGGCCACCATTGACCAGACGTTTTCAATTGGTGAGAAATCTGGAAAATGTGCTGGCCAGGGCAGCGGTCGAACATTTTCTGTACCCAGAAAGGCCCGTACAGAACCTACAACAAGCGGTCGTGCATTATTCTGCTGAAATGTAGGGTTTCGCAGTGATCGAATAAAGGGTAGAGCCACGGGTCGTAACAAATCTGAAATGTAGCGTCCACTGTTCAAAGTGCCGTCAATGCGAACAAGAGGTGACCGAGACGTGTAACCAATGGCACCCCATACCATCACGCCGGGTAATACGTCAGTACGGAGATGACGAATTCACGTTTCCAGTGGACGTTCTACGCGATGTTGCCAAACACGGATGCGACCATCATGACGCTGTAAACAGAACCTAGATTCATCCGAATAAATGACGTTTTGCCATTCGTGCACCCAGGTTCGTCGTTGAGTACACCATCGCATGCGCTCCCGTCTGTGATGCAGCGTCAAGGGTAACTGCAGCCATGGTCTCCGAGCTGATAGTCCATGCTGCCGCAAACGTCGTCGAACTGTTCGTGCAGATGGTTGTTGTCTTGCAAACGTCCCTATCTGTTGACTCCGGGATCGAGACGTGGCTGCTCGATCCGTTATACATTTAGAGATCCTTCAAAATAGATACGGAAAGTACTTTTCAGAAGATTACATAAAACGTGCTTGAATAAGAAATCCATTTTTAGGAAAAATATAGAAAGAACTAATCACAAAGGAATCTTTCACTGACGTGACTAGCGATAGTTCAGTGGGAGGTGCTTTCATAAAGATCTCTGCTTCCTTTTGGATGGGAACAAGAAGTAAGTCTCTTTTAAAACAAGCAGTCCGAAAGCTGGTGTCGTTTCTTACTGCCTGAAAAATAAATACAGAAACAATGTTAGTGCTGACGAAGACTTGAGAGCGAAACTGAGCTTAATCGTGCAAGACTTTCAAGGTCTGGTTAAGGATGAACAACACAATGCTTTCAGCTGACACATGTAGATGTTCTTTCATCAGAACCTAAATTTGAAAATTGTCTACTTACTGACCCTGAAGTCTTGATTTAGCATCGAAGTTTTAATTGATCCTGAATATTTTTGCTTTTTAGATTTTAATTTATTGTACTCCATTTTCAGTTTATTACATTATTGTACAGCTTGATTATATTGTTTGTGATGCAGAAGTTTAATATTTATTTCAAACGCTATTCCTCTCTTACTCATTGAATATTTGTATCACAACCGGCTTCATTTATTTTCATATTATTTGCCAGAAATAATAATTAGATGTGAGCATGAGCGACTCTGTAAAAAGGTGCTTCCACGAAACCTTATTACTTGTTTGTATCACTTCTCTGATACATGTAGAAGTTGATTGACACGACCCCAAAGCCACACATGTGTTGTCAGAACTAAGCCAGATGGCAAAAATTATTACTCCCTAATCTCCTGCGACAGTCGCCATTCAACATTTTGCACTCTCCTCCCCCTCCCCCACCATTGGGTTCAACGTTATTTCGTATGCAGAGGCGAAAAAGTCCGGTAACCGCTGTTCTGGAGGATTACCCAAGTCAGTCAGTGGAACTCTGAAAAATTTCATGCTATGTAATTTCTCACTTTTACCATTACACATCAGAGACTAAATATTGTAGAAAATCAACTTACTTACACTCCTTCCATTATTTTTCCCTATCACATAGCATTTTGGTAATTTTGTCCCTACAGTGCTCAAACATTCGATTTCACATGCTCCTTGGGTCTCTTTAGGAACTATCATGAAACGAACAGCTCAAAGAGGAACTTCTCAACCACAAATCAGATAAATTTTTCATAGTAATGTAGCAAAACTGCAATCACCCGATGAAGATCTTAAATAATGAGGTGAAAATGTTAAAAATACTGAAACACGTATGTAACATAGCAGCGATGGTGAGGCACGCTAAAATCTTTGACCAGAGAGCGTATAATCGTGGTTAGTCTGCGCTTGACCGCGCGAGTGTTGCGAGCAGTTCAGTAGTAGTAGTGCAGTTGAGCAGTACTCTGTTAGTAGTCGTTGAGAGCAGTTCTGTAGTAGCCGTCATGCAGAGCAGTCGGTCAGTAGTAGCAGCCCAGTGCGGTTGTGTGATGTAGTCTGTTGGCAACACTGGTCAAGATGCTGAATGAGGTATATTGTTAATTAAGGTAATCATCAGATAATTTAAAGTTCATTTATTGTAATTAATTTCCAACAAGTGCCCCAATAATAATTATGATTTCAAAAGCAATTTTATTGAACTAAATTTCGTTCCACTTCCCTTAAACAAATTTCAGTTAAATTACAAAAAAAAAGGAATATTATTATTTGCAATGCAGTTCCTCCAAGCTGTGCGCAAGAATAAGAGCAGAAATTTGACTAGCAGTTACAATGAGGTAAGAATTTAATTCTGATTTTTGCACAGGGCCAAAGACCGATATTTCGGTTTAATTGAATTATCATTGTCACTGAAGTTTCATTAGCACTGAATTGTTTTTCATTATTTTTGCGGGAGCTTACACCAGAGTCAGATTGCGAATTTCACATTTTTGTTGCCTTTGTCAGTACATTTCATTGCAGGGAGATTATTCTTGGGTCCCATTTATTATATTATTTTTTTATTTAAATATTTCTGTGGGTACGATATTGCTTCTTGGCTCCCATTTCTAAATAATATTGTTTTTCATTATTTTTGTGGGGAGGTTACACTTGGCGACACCCAGTCCAGGATCGTATTTCGTTGAGAGTCTTTTGAAAAACAGTCAGAAATCTGCTCTTATTTACTTAGATATAATTAGGATTTGGCGCTACGCTTTTACTAATCTTGTGACTTTCTTTCTACAGGTCAACGGCAATTTGTTGCTCTGTTGTATTTGTGTGTTGCTTTTGCATTGTGCTTATTTATTTTGTGAAAAATTGTGACTATTGTAAAAATGCCGCGAAAGACTGTGAATAGTGTATCGCGAGGTATTATGAATGAAATTACCGACTCAAACAACTTTACCGATAGGACTTGTGACACGCAGTGTAATGATGACAATCCTGCGTTCACTAACAATCAGTGCATTCCAACCACTAATGATGACTTTTACCTTAATGATGAACAAACGAACTCAATTGTCTCGTCTGTTAATTTGACGACAATTGATGACGCGGAGCGGTCTATAGTAATGAGCGCTGCCGGGCTTAACATACCCGATTTAGAAAATCCAAGTAATGTACATACAAATTTTTCTAGTGAAAATGAACAGTGTACTGGAAGTACGACGGATCTATTCAATTCCGAAATAGTGACCGACAGTGTACATTCGACTGATAGACGTTTTTGTAAATTACAGAGTGACCAAATGGTCACGCAAAACGCGACACTTGCAAATACACCGTCAAACGGTACAGAGAAAGGAGTAGATAATGTTACATTGGGTCAAATTATGGCGATATTGATACAAAATAGCGAAGACAACAAACAATTTAAAGAGAAAATAGACAACAATTTCAAACAACAGAACGAAAAACAAGACAAACTTAGTGAGCAGGTCAAACAACAGAACGAAAAACAAGACAAACTTAGTGAACAGGTCAAACAAGATAACGAAAAACTCAAACAATACTTAAATGAAAAGTTAGACGACAATTCCAGACAGCTTAGTGAACAAATTAGAGCCGTTGCCGCGCAGTGTCATGACAGTAAGGAACAGTTGCGCGTGGAAATTGAGGCTTGTTCAAAAAAAAGTAGCGAAGAAATTAAGTCTGTTGCTCAGGAATTAAGGGAATTGCAAACAGCTGCAACAGAAACACTCAGAGACGAAATTAGCGGAGTCGCTAAAGAATGCTCTGAAAAGGCTACACAATTACGCGACGAGTTTAAAGCAATGACAGCAGAACTTTCGCGCACAATGGATGAAAAGATCGACGCGAAATTCGAACAGCAGAACACTCAGATTAACGAGCGCTTTAATCAGCACATACAGAACAGTGATACGCGTTTCCGTAAATTTATTCAGGATCAAAATAAAGTCAAACGTCAAGTCATGGAAACAATCACGGCTCAGAGACAAGAAGACAAACGTAAAATGTTCGCAAAAGCGAAGACATACGTAGACAACAATATTGCCTCAGTGTCCGACGAAATTAATTCCATCAAACAGTCGAACACAGAATTACGTGACGAAATTTCCAATCTTAAATCAAAAACAGATACACACACAGTAGATATTCAAACAGTGACAGATAGATTCGAACAATTAGAACTAACGCAGGATTGCGATGTCATCAAAGCTGATGTTAGAAAACTGAGCGAAACTACGCGTAAGTTGCAGAAACAGATTAATGCGTCCGATTCTAAAACTGATGATCAGGCAAAAATACTGACTGAAAAATATGATGAATTAGCCAGTCGTATTGATGCTATTGAAAGTAGTAATGATAATAAATCAGACGATACTGCACCGATTTCATTTAACCAAACACCTGAATTTCAAAATTTACAGCAGACAATTAATGAGATCGATTCATCTAACAACACGTTACGTAGAAAATTGTCGAGTTTACAGCAAGAAGTAACACAGATGAAAAACATTTCAGTTAATAATAACATACAACAGACGCCACTTTGCGAACATTTGTCAGACTCGCGCAACGCGTGTAATTTGGGTAATCTACAGAGAGTACGGGACTTAGATTCCGAACAACCACAGTTCAATAGATACTCTTACGATCCTGAACCTGTTGCATCATACAGAGATGATAATTTCGATTACAAACATTTTCTGTCAGTGAGAAAGTTTAAAGTATTTAAAAACGATAGAACGCAGATTCACCCACTGGATTGGATTCAACAATTTAGCTTTGCTCTTCCACCGACTTGGCCTGTTACGCATAAACTTGAATTTATTTGCAGCTTTTTGGAAGGCGAACCGGCAACTCGTATGAGACCGATCGCGAGGCAATGCTACTCAGTAGAAGAATTTCAGAATGCTTTTCTGTCAGCGTACTGGTCGAAGACGACACAGCGCGGAATTAAAGACCAACTAATTAGTTTGCCAAACTATGAAAACTCAAATTTTCCCAGTGTAACGCAATTTTTTGAGCACATGGTACAACAAAACCAGTACCTGAGTGAACCGTACAGTGAATCTGCACTTATACAATTATGCATTTCCAAATTACCACGGTCACTACGAGTGTCACTTTTAACTGGTCAGCAAAAAGAAAACATTTCAGCATTCAGGGATCTGTTGCAGCTTTTAGAAGTACAACAATCTGATTATTCTTTTGTAAACAAAAATTTTTCTTATAATAACCAAGGTCAACAAAAGTACAGCAATTATGATCAGACACGTAATTTCAATAGGAAAGATAACAGACGCTTTAGGAACGACAACTACCAAAACTCTAATAACAGCCAAAATTCTAATTATCAATATCGTCAAAATTTTCAGCAACACGAACCACACTTTAGTAACAATAGAGGTATTTCACAACAACAACATCAAAACCAGCCGGTTAGCATACGTAACCAACAATGTAATGCACAAGGTCAACCAGGCTTTAATGTTCCGCCGCGAGCACGTATAGTCCCTGATACAACAAATAGTAACGTACGGCAGCAAGGAAACAACTACGTACAAAGAAGGCAGTATTTCAATTCCTATCGCAATACACCGTATAGGAATGACTATCACGACAGACGTAAAAACGATGAGCACAATTATCAGCGTACATATAATAACAGTCGGTCTCACCAACAGCAAAATTATCCGCAAGAACCTATTCTCATGAATGAACCCGACAGTAGGTATCATCCAGAGCGTAACACGTCTGGAAGAAGTAATAGGACAGTTCATATCGTCGAAATGCCACAGAATCCTCCTGATAATAGTAACACGTCAGACAGAATCTGACTAGATAATGTACAGGACGCATCTTCCAATAACACAAGCACTACGTTTGACACGCAAAATGTTGTTCACGAAAATGTAATTACTTTTGACGATATCAGAGACACACTCTTGCAGGAAAGACCATTTGTTCAGAAAACTATTTCACATCCTGTCATCGAAATTAAAATTGGTTCATCAAAATTCTCAGCAGTAATTGATTCCGGATCACCTATATCAGTAATAAATGAGGAGACTTTTAACGAGTGCAACAAAGAGAATACCTATCCGACATTACCTTTAGGCAAAACAAAAGTGAAAGGAGCAGTATCGAGTAAAGGAGTAGACGTTAAATTACAGACGCATTTATCATTTTGTATTGGAGGTCATATTTTCCACTCTAATTTTTGGATTGTTCCTTTATTGACAACAGACGTAATTTTAGGTACGAATTTTCTGGTACAACACGATGCAGTCATTGACTTTCAGAATTCTTATTTAATGCTAAAGGATGAAAACGTACAACTTGCTTTAGAATTTCAGCACTCATTATCTGCGGAAGAACAAACAATTAACCGCACAGAGGTCATTTCCACAACACGTAACATAGACTGTAATCCCACATTGTTCACGGATACGTACGTACACAACTATAATACTCAAGACGAAGCTGATTACGACGTAATGCAAATGATTTCCAATAAAGTTAGACAAAGCAGTGCAACTACAGACGACGAACGAACGCAATTACATAAAATTCTTTTACAGCAAGCTCCAGTTTTTGACAACATTCCTGGTACTATGTCCGGTTTTATGTATGAATTTCAAGTGAAACAGCACGACACATTTAAAGCAAAGCATTATCCCATTCCATATATTCACAGAGAACAAGTTAAAAAAGGATTGCAGGATATGCTTGATCAAGGAATTATAGAACCAGCAGTTAGTCCGTACATAAACCCGCTACATATTGTTAAGAAAAAAGATGGCTCACTTCGCCTCGTACTTGATTCACGTCACATTAATGACATTATTATTAATGAAACAGATCGACCACAGACACTAGAGGAACTTTTACAGAAATTTCACGGTACTGCTATTTATTCTACATTAGGATTGAAATCGGGATTTTGGCAAATTCAACTTCATCCAAATTGCAGAAAATATACAGCTTTTCTCTGTTTCGGCGACTGTTATCAATTTTGTAAATTACCATTCGGCTTAACTATTTCTTCTGCAGCTTTTATTCGCGGTTTGAACACAATACTTCCGACAGAACTTAAGGACAGAATTACGACGTATGTAGACGACATTCTTATCGCAGAAGCTAACTGGTCGGAACACAATATGATTCTTGAACAACTGTTACAAACTTTTCATGCACAAGGACTTACAGTTAACCTTAGTAAATCGCACTTTGGCAAAACTTCTATAAAATTTCTTGGACACGTAATTTCAGCGGAAGGCATTGCACCTGATCCGGAAAAACTTCAAGCTCTACGTGACATTACTGTTCCTACGACGAAGAAACAATTACGCAGCTTTTTGGGTTTAATCAACTTTTTTCGAAAATTTATTCATCACTCCGCTTTAGACACACCTAGATTATGTCAACTGACAGGTAAAAACAGTATTTGGTCTTGGGATAAGCAAGCACATTCTGAATTTGTGAACCTGAAACATGCTTTGTTGAATGCTCCACTTTTATCGCACCCAGATCTTACCAGAAATTTTTCCATTGCCACCGACAGTTCCAACACAGCTTTAGGCGTACATATTTTTCAGGAAATTGAAGAAGATGGATCTATAGTAATTAAAAACATCGCATTTGCAAGCCGCATTTTGTCACCTGCTGAACGAAATTATTCCGTTACTGAACTTGAAACATTATGTGTTGTATGGGCTTTCACGAGATTTAGGCACTTTCTTTATGGCAGACATACCACCGTGTACACAGACCACAGAGCGATACAATTTTTACTTTCGGCCAAATTCACGCACGATAGATTAAGCAGATGGAAACTTTATTTACAGGAATTTAATTTTACAATAGTTCACATTCCCGGTACGCAAAATGTTATAGCAGACGCACTATCGCGTTCTCTCGGCAACAATCAGGAAGACGTAGCAACCAACTTCTGCAAAACAAATTTCAGTGTCATGTACATTCAGCAAGTAGCATTTGAAAATTTTATTTCATCGTCATTACAGGACATAGCACAAGAACAAAATAAAGACAATGTGTGGAAAGAAATTAAACACCTTTGGCAAGATAAGAATAATGTTACGATTACACACCACTACACTGTACGCAATTACATTCTGTTTCGCCGCTCTCACCCTGACAGCAACAATTGGTTGTTATGCATTCCTGACGAACTTGTTAACAAATTAATCTGGTACACTCATTTGAGTTACGCACATTACGGAGCACGAAAATGTTTTCTTATACTGAGACAGAACTGTTATTTTAACAACATGGAGAAACGTATACGACGAGTTTTAGCGTCTTGTAAAATTTGCCAGAAAGCTAAATCAGACACCACTTCACATATTCCTCCTTTATATCCCATTGTACCTGTTAAATTAAGACACATGGCCGCAGTAGATATTTTTGGTCCGATTCCGAGAACTAACAGAGGTTTTTGCTACATCTTTGTCGCTGTTGAGCTCACTTCAAAATTTGTTACTTTCACTCCGTTACGCAAAGCTACTGCTAAAACTGTTTCGAAAGCATTTGTAAAACATTTTCTATTTCATGTAGGGCATGTGATGAAAGTAATTTCTGACAATGGATCTCAATTTCGTAGTAGCATATGGACACGCATGTTACGAGCCAGAAACATTTCTCCAATCTATAAATCCAAGTACCACGCTTCTTCGAACCCCTGTGAACGATTAATGAAAGAAATTGGTAAGCTGTGCCGAATATACTGCCACAAAAGACATATTGATTGGGATACACACATACTCTCATTCCAAGATGTAATTAATTCAATTCCAAATGAATCCACTATGCTATCTCCGTCTGTTATACTGAAAAACGTTGAACCACCAAACAAAATTAAAGAATTTGTAAATTTTCCTACATCTCGTCGCTTACGACACCACGAAATAATTGACATTGCGCTGAACAACATCAAACGTGCCGCAGAGCGCCGGAGAAGACAGCAAAAACAGGTTTGTACACGTCGAGACTTTCACGTTGGACAGAAAATATTAGTACGTACACACTATTTATCCAGCAAATTAAAAGGTAAGTGCAGTAAATTTGAACTTCTATACGCAGGTCCATATCGGATTCGCAGCATCCCTCACCCCAATGTTGTACACGTCGAAACTTTGAGAACCAGAAAATCGAAAGGCAATCACCATATCTCAAACATTAAACCGTTTATTGAATGAAATCACTTTATGATGTAACATGCTATGATGCCATTTACTAATGCAATTATTTGACCGGACTAATTACTGATGATTATCGTATTTTTTCTTGGCAAGTGCCCGGCAAGGTAAGGTTAGCAGGTCGCTTTTCTTGTCGTTACACATCAGACCATGCACATTTTCCACTTTTTTATGTACGATTGTATTCCAGTTTTGTCTATATGCACTATGAATTAGCTAAGACATAGCAAACACCAGTTGACTTTGACATTTTTGCTTTAAGATATCTCAACATCGTGACTATTTTACATTTTTTTTTTTTTTTTGCTGCTGCATTGTGATATTCAGTGTACATTTTTGCCTTTGAACACTGTCTGTGCTTTCGACATATTACGTTTTCTGTCATGTTATGCTGTATGCTTAATTATATTACCGTTAATCAGTAATTACTTAGTGGGTATATGATGTAAATGCAAGACATTAATCTTTGTTCATCATTTTCAGAAAGAAATAACGTGTAAAGGAAATAAATTAAACAGAAATGGGAATTTCAACTACGGAATAGACGAAAGAGGATACAAAAACCTTATGAGGAAGAGTAAATGGATCAGGATTAACAAGCGTTAACAAGAATATACTATACTCATCGTAGAATAGCAGTCTTAACTAATTTTTTCTTTCAGAATACAAGGTGATTGATGCAGGCTGTCGGACAGAACTACACATCTTAGTTTTAGTGATGAAATATGCTAGAGATAAGGAATAGTTGTATAATGAGTAATGAAGTCATTTTTTTTGCAGATGATAATGAATGCTGATGAATAATAATGAAGAATATGCTATTATGAATAATGAAGTTTTTCTTTACAGGTGATGATAATAATGAAGTTATGATAATATGGATAATGAAGTGATTGATAATGAAGTTTTTTCTTTACAGATGAGGATAATGTTGAAGTTATGTATTTATGCTACGTAGTTATTTAAGTATTTGTTGCAGTTTGTTTTGACAGCAGGTGTTATATTGCATAGTAGGATGTTGGAAAGTTTTGGAAAGGACAGCTATGGAACACATGTTTATACACATTTCACTACCTGTTAATTCGAAGTTCACTACTTTTCAGCATAGTGTGCGTTTCTTCTTTCAGGTCAATAATCCATTTTGTATTTTTTCCAGGAGAAGCTTTTCATGATACTAAACCTGTTACTTATTATACCTGTTCTAGTACTTGCATTTTTTTTACCCATTTGTGTTTATCATTTATAAATGTGATCACATATACTGCCTTGTTACATAACCTTGTTACAGCTGACTCATGACGAATGACGTTACACATTTTTTATTTACAGTAACAACCCAGAACCAATTTTTTTTCCTTTTTTCTCTTCTTGCTTTCTCTTATAATTACCAAAAGCAATGCTTTGCTAGCACAAAAAAAAAATGAATGTATTACCAGTCCCAAATAGTGATACCAGTTTTGAGAAAGTCTGAGTAATGCTGATCAGCAATGAATAATATGTCACTTGGAAAATAACGAATTAATTATGTCATGCTTTGTAATTGGAAAAGAATGTGATTGTTTAATAATGCTTTGTAATTAGGAGAAGGCTGATGATTCTTACTGTATTGGAATGATCAATTAATTATGCTATTCTTAATAATGCTTTGTAACTGGAAAAGAATGTGACTGTTTAATAATGTTTTGTAATTAGGAAAAGGCTAATTATTCTTACTATATTGGAATGACAAATAATTAATTAACTAATTAACTATGCCATACTTTGTAACTGGAAAAGAATGATTGTTTCATAATGTTTTGTAATTAGGAAAAGGCTAATAATTAATACTATTGAAATGACAAATAATTAATTAACCATGTAATACTTTGTAACTGAAAAGAATGCGATTGCTTAATAATGCTTTGTAATTAGGAAAAGGCTAATGATTATTACTATATTGAAATGACAAATAATTAATTAACGATGCCATACTTTGTAACTGAAAAAGAATGCGATTATTTGATAATGCTTTGTAACTAGGAAAAGAAGGTTACTGATTCTTTCACTACCTGTTAATTCGAAGTTCACTACTTTTCAGCATAGTGTGCGTTTCTTCTTTCAGGTCAATAATCCATTTTGTATTTTTTCCAGGAGAAGCTTTTCATGATACTAAACCTGTTACTTATTATACCTGTTCTAGTACTTGCATTTTTTTTTACCCATTTGTGTTTATCATTTATAAATGTGATCACATATACTGCCTTGTTACATAACCTTGTTACAGCTGACTCATGACGAATGACGTTACACATTTTTTATTTACAGTAACAACCCAGAACCAATTTTTTTTCCTTTTTTCTCTTCTTGCTTTCTCTTATAATTACCAAAAGCAATGCTTTGCTAGCACAAAAAAAAATGAATGTATTACCAGTCCCAAATAGTGATACCAGTTTTGAGAAAGTCTGAGTAATGCTGATCAGCAATGAATAATATGTCACTTGGAAAATAACGAATTAATTATGTCATGCTTTGTAATTGGAAAAGAATGTGATTGTTTAATAATGCTTTGTAATTAGGAGAAGGCTGATGATTCTTACTGTATTGGAATGATCAATTAATTATGCTATTCTTAATAATGCTTTGTAACTGGAAAAGAATGTGACTGTTTAATAATGTTTTGTAATTAGGAAAAGGCTAATTATTCTTACTATATTGGAATGACAAATAATTAATTAACTAATTAACTATGCCATACTTTGTAACTGGAAAAGAATGATTGTTTCATAATGTTTTGTAATTAGGAAAAGGCTAATAATTAATACTATTGAAATGACAAATAATTAATTAACCATGTAATACTTTGTAACTGAAAAGAATGCGATTGCTTAATAATGCTTTGTAATTAGGAAAAGGCTAATGATTATTACTATATTGAAATGACAAATAATTAATTAACGATGCCATACTTTGTAACTGAAAAAGAATGTGATTATTTGATAATGCTTTGTAACTAGGAAAAGAAGGTTACTGATTCTATGTAAAACAATTAATGAACATTTTTCTGTAATACTACATACTTGGTACAGAAATGTTCAATCACTGGGCTATGAATGCCCCAAACTACTAATGAAGACTGTAATTGTCAATATTAGGTGACTTAATGTCCTTCACCTCATGAGCTAACTACCCTGAATTACTGCAATGTCCATTTGTCCTGTCTATCCTAGTGATCATGGAGCACTATCTTTGGTTTTGCACTAATTCTACGTTGGTGTGCCTTGTAAGAGCGTGGTGTTGACACGACATGCTGTCCACCACCGTGAGCGATGAAGACGTTATTACGGTCCCACTGTTTGGTGTACCTAGTGTACTGCCAAAATGAGAACATGGAACATTAGTACGACAGTTCAGTGTCTTGGCTACACTGATAAATTCTGATGGGAAAAGAACTTCAAATTGTGTCACTTGGTGTTGTACTTCTGTAGAAAGATATGGACTTTCAGAACAGCTGTGTGCAATCTAAAGTACTACAACCATGATGCAATCCTTCCCTTTCCTATCCTAATTCTTGTCACATAGTGAAAATCATTTTTTTGCTAACATTATTTATGTTCATGGGTTATACATTTTTTTTGATTCGCTGAACTCCAGTGCGAGTACACTTATGTCACTTGTCGATATGATTTTTTGCCATTATGTTTATTTATTGCAAAAATGCCTAAGACATTTTTTGATTTGTTCTCAAGTACAGTATGTGCACTCTTGTCTTTTATATTGTATATACATTTTTATTTATTATTTTATTTTAATGATATGTTCTGAACTACAGTGCATGTGCACTTATGTTGTGTGTTAATATGTTTTCTACTGAACTTCAGTGCCTGTGCATTTTCAATATGATTTGTACTCATTCTGTATATTCAATATTTCAGTACGTATGCACTTATGTCATTTGTTACTAATTATATATATATTTCGTAAATTGCTAATATGTTCTCAACTCCAGTGCGAGTACACTCATGTCACTTATCAACACGATTTTCTGCCATTCTGTTTATTTGTTCTGAAAATGCTAAAGAATTTTTTCAGTGCGTGTGCACTCTGCTATCTGCCAAATAATTTGTATATACAGTTTTCTGATTTACTACTATGTTTTGTACTCACATCCTGTCTTTGTCTGATATATTTTGTACTCGGTGCATGTGCACAACATTTAATTTATGTACTAAATTTAAATATTCAGTAAATTGTAAAAATTTCTTGCGATGGCAAGTCCAAGTGACTCACCATCGCTGCCAAATTTTTGCCCCCCCAGTAGAGGGTTATGAAACACGTATGTAACATAGCAGCGATGGTGAGGCACGCTAAAATCTTTGACCAGAGAGCGTATAATCGTGGTTAGTCTGCGCTTGACCGCGCGAGTGTTGCGAGCAGTTCAGTAGTAGTAGTGCAGTTGAGCAGTACTCTGTTAGTAGTCGTTGAGAGCAGTTCTGTAGTAGCCGTCATGCAGAGCAGTCGGTCAGTAGTAGCAGCCCAGTGCGGTTGTGTGATGTAGTCTGTCGGCAACACTGGTCAAGATGCTGAATGAGGTATATTGTTAATTAAGGTAATCATCAGATAATTTAAAGTTCATTTATTGTAATTAATTTCCAACAAGTGCCCCAATAATAATTATGATTTCAAAAGCAATTTTATTGAACTAAATTTTGTTCCACTTCCCTTAAACAAATTTCAGTTAAATTACAAAAAAAAAGGAATATTATTATTTGCAATGCAGTTCCTCCAAGCTGTGCGCAAGAATAAGAGCAGAAATTTGACTAGCAGTTACAATGAGGTAAGAATTTAATTCTGATTTTTGCACAGGGCCAAAGACCGATATTTCGGTTTAATTGAATTATCATTGTCACTGAAGTTTCATTAGCACTGAATTGTTTTTCATTATTTTTGCGGGAGCTTACACCAGAGTCAGATTGCGAATTTCACATTTTTGTTGCCTTTGTCAGTACATTTCATTGCAGGGAGATTATTCTTGGGTCCCATTTATTATATTATTTTTTTATTTAAATATTTCTGTGGGTACGATATTGCTTCTTGGCTCCCATTTCTAAATAATATTGTTTTTCATTATTTTTGTGGGGAGGTTACAATACAAGAAAACAATGCCAGTTTCATTTCTTGCTGTCAGTCTGATGTAGTCAGCTCAGAAGATAATTACGACTATTTTAACTTTTCTCTATTTCTAACTCCACCTGTGAAAAGCGACATATCTTCGTTTTTTGACAGAAGTAACGTAAGCGACGCTGACCGATTTAAAATATGAAACAATATATGAGTAACTATGCTCGGATAGAAAGCATCTGAAACGGACTGTCGCATAATATACATTCTATAGGCGCCAAGTACGTTGCGATTGACGTCAACATCAATAAGCACCACAATTTTCCTACTGCAGTGCCTCTATTTCCATTTATTTATATCACAGTTCTCACTAGGCAGAACTTATGTTCCAATTCTAAAAGTTGAAAAAACTTATGACAGTGCAGCTGTCAATATTTTGGCGTACTTAACTGAATGAGCATCTTGAACCTGAACAGAATTAACCCCCACCCCCTATTCCAAAACATGAAAACAATGTCTACGCCTCTGTGTGCACTATAACGCAGGAAGTAGCAAGTTCGGTGACAGAGAATGTGTGCTGTGCGCTAGCGGGATTTTTAGCTTCGAGAATCAACTACAACTCATTCCCCTTGGGATCAGGTTCGAATTACCTGCCAAAATCTAGATGATGCATCAAACACAGTGTTCTCACAGTATTTTTGTCGTCACAGATCGAATATAGAAAAGGTTCATATGATGTTACTGGACTGCAGCAGCATCCAAGGAGAGTCGCAAAACTGGCATCGCTTTCTGAAAGTTGTAACGCCCAGCTAGTATTAGAAACAGAAAGAGGAAACCGGAAGTGACTAGGAGCAAAATCTAAGTCCAGAATTGAACATTTATCAGAAGGTAGCAGCATATTTATTTCAGTAAAGAAATCAGTAATAGCTACCGAAGTTAGATAAATGCCTAATGTGAATTAATCTCGATCAAGTTAAGGGTCAAAGGCCGGTCATAAATAGTAATCGGATGCTTTTATAGGCAGCATGGGGGTACACTGCTTCAGAGAGAACGTGCAGAATATCGTTAATAATTTTACTTATCATGCTGTTGCAATAGGGGTTGACTTCAACTTATCAGCTTTATGCTGGAAGAGTCATGCGATCACAACTGGTGCCAGATTCAGGGATTCATGTGTGATTGCTGTGAAAGACTTTTCCGTAAATTACTTCGAGCAGATAGAAAACGAACTAGCGAAGGTAACGTCTTAGACCTCCTAGCAACAAACAGACCTGAACTTCGGAACCGTTATGTTTAGGAAGGTGTCACTGACAATAAGCCTGTGATAGCATCTCCAAGTACGGGCTTTAAAGAAATATTTGAAAAAGTAGGTAAATACTTTTGCTTATACTTTTTGCGTAGCAAGGGTGGCAGGATACAACTACAAAGTATCGGAGTAATTAACATCAAATATTCAGTGCTGAGAACGAAGATGTGGAGCGATAATGGGGAAAAAAAATATCGTTGACTATGAAACTTCCTGGCAGATTAAAACGGTGTGACCCACCGAGACTCGAACTCGGGACCTTTGCCTGGGCAAGTGCTCTACCAACTGAGCTACCGAAGCACGACTCACGAGCGGTACTCACAGCTTTACTTCTGCCAGTACCTCGTCTCCTACCTTCCAAACTTTACAGAAGCTCTCCTGCGAACCTTTCAGAACTAGCACTCCTGAAAGAAAGGATATTGCGGAGAAATGGCTTAGCCACAGCCTGGGGGATGTTTCCAGAATGAGATTTTAACTCTGCAGCGGAGTGTGCGCTGATATGAAACTTCCTGGCAGATTAAAACTGTGTGCCTGACCGAGACTCGAACTCGGGAGCTTTGCCTTTCGCGGGCAAGTTGACTATGTTCTCGCTTCCCGAGCACGGGGTCCCGTGTTCGATTCCCGGTGGTGTCAGGGATTTTTCCTGCCTCGAGATGACTGGGTGTTGTTGTGTCGTCTTCATCACCATCACTCATCCCCATTACGGTCGGAGGAAGGGAACGGCAAACCACCTCCATTAGGACGTTGCCTAGTAAGGCGGTGCGGGTCTCCCGCATCGTTCCCCTACGCTCTGTAAAGAAGCATGGGACTTCATTTCCATTTCCATACTTGAGACAAAATATGTTCCGAGTAAGGTCTTAAGGGGTGGTAAAAGACCACCATGTTTTAAAAGCCGTGTTAGAAAATTGCTACGTAAAAAAGAAGAGCTTCATTACACATTTAAAAGAAGTCAAAACCTAGCTGACAAACAAATGCTGAACGAATCGAAAATGAGCGTAAGGAGAGCAATAAGAGAATCTTTCAGTGACTCTGAAAGTAAAATATTGTCACCAGATCTGACTAAGAGCCCTTGTCATCTTAAGTACAATCAGTAAGCAATAGCAATTCCTCAATTCTTTCACTCAGTGACCATACTGGCATCAAAACGGAAGATAACTGAGATAAGCCCGAAATACTGGATTCAGTCTACCGAAATTATTTCACCGCGGAAAATACTAACACGGCCCCTCCTTGCAGTCACCGTAAGAAAGTCAAAATGAGATGTGGAGATAACCGAACGGGCGGTAGTAAATCCACTGCAATAACTTAGTGCGTGAGAGGCAGCAGGATCGGATGAGATAGTTCTAAGATACTAGAAATATTATCGGAAAGAACTTGCTCCCATTGTAGTAGCAGTAGTTTCTTGTAGTTCACTGGACCAACGGAGCGCACCTAGCGGCTTGAAAAAAGGGCAAGTAGTCAAGTAGAATGAAGGCTTTCACGGCAGGTGTTGTCACCACTTAACATTTCCGGGCTGTGTTGCCTTGGTCCATATATAAGACATAAGGGGAGAGTCTTATGTATGGACCACGGCATTTCAGCCCGGAAGTGCTAAGTGATGAAAGTAACCAAGTAATTGCAGTTTTCAAGTAGGGTCGTAGGACAGTGGTAGAAATTGTGTAAATTGTTTCATGTCTAAGAATTATGACGGTTTTGGAGAAGGAAATCTGTATAAAAATCAACATAGACTCTGGAAACAGAGATCTTACGGAACTTAGCTCGCACTGTTCCTCTATGAGATCCATAACGCTGTTGACAACGGTGCTCACGTTGATGACGTGTTCCTTGAATTCAGGAAGGCATTTGACACCGCCCCCACTGCCGCTTAGTCGCTCTTAACGCAAAAGAACCGACAGCTGTAAAGGTAATTTCCGGAGTTCCACAAGGAAGTATGATTTCACCATTACTGTTTACAATGTTTACAGGTGAGCCAGTAGAAAGGGTCGGATGCTCTTTAAGACTGTTCTATGCTGATGCGGTTGTTCATAAGAAAGTAGCAACGCCATAAGACAGCTCTGATTTGCAAAATTATTTACAGAGGACTTGTGAGTACTGCAAGCTCTGTCAGTTGACCGTGAAGATAAATATATGTAACATACTGCGCATACTTAGGAGAAAAGTCCCCTACTGCACAAGTACACTATCGATGACAAATTGCTGGAGACAGTAACCACTGTAAAATATCTTGGAGTAACTATCCAGGGCGACCTTAACTAGAACGACCACACAGCCGGCCGGAGTGGCCATGTGGTTCTAGGCGCTACAGTGTGGAGCCGAGCGACCGCTATGGTAGCAGGTTCGAATCCTGCCTCGGGAATGGATGTGTGTGATGTCCTTAGGTTAGTTAGGTTTAATTAGTTCTAAGTTCTAGGCGACTGATGACCTCAGAAGTTGAGTCGCATAGTGCTCAGAGCCATTTGAACCATTTAGAACGACCACACAAAACAAGCACTAGGAAAATCACATGCCAGATTGTGAGATTCTTAGGAAGAATCTTAAGGAAAGAAATTGCTTACAAGACCGTTGATCGAACGATGCTTCAGTCTTGTTCGTCAGTCTGAGACCCTCACCAGGTGTTATTGAAACAAGAGATAGAGACGATCTAACGAATAGCAGCGAGTTTCGTCACGGTATCGTTTGGCCGGCTCGAGTGCATCACAGAGATGCTCAACAAATTCCAGTGGCAGATGCTACAGGAGAGGCGTTGTGCTTCACGAAGGAGTGCTTTCGGGAAGAGTCGGACAACATATTATTACTTGCTCTGACATGCATCTCGCTTGATGACCAAGGCATGGAAAGTCAATAAATTACAGCTGATACAAAGGCATATCGACAATAATTCTCTCCTACCGCCATTCGTGAGTGGAACAGGGAAGGGGGAGATCAGTTAGTGGTGCGAGGAGTACCCCCCCGCCATACACCGTCAGTTGGTTTGCAAAGTATTTGCATAAATGCAGAATTCAAAGCATTAACTCTTCTGATCAATATTATACACGATGTACAAAAACTTACTCTAATCAGTGAAACAAACATTCCACATTACGAGTTAAATTTTTAGAACCTGTCTTTCCTACAAAAGAAATAGCTGCTTCTCCACCAAAACTTCATCATAGGTTGGTAGAGCCACGAAGGGTTCAAAGCAATCGTTTAAAAAGGGTACGGTCATTTCAGTTTCTATGGTATTGGCCCTTTACCTAGCTTGCATTTATGGTGAATCTTTCGCACAGCACAAACTCCCAAGGGTCTCAGAAAGGCACAGGTGGCTCTAATTATAAGAAGAGTAAAGTAACGGACCCGCCAGATTACGGACCAATATCCCTAATTTCTGTTGGCTGCAGAATTCATGAACGTAATCTCAGTTCGAATACATTAAATTGCTATTGCAGTGGATTTACTACTGCACGCTCGGTTATCTCCACATCTCATTTTGACGTTCTTACGATGACTGCAAGGAGGGCCGTGTTATTATTTTCCGCGGTGAAACAATTTCGGTATGCCGAATACAGTATTTCGGCCTTCTCTCTGTTATCTTCCGTTTTGATGCCAGAATGGTCACTGAGTGAATGAATTGAGGAATTGCTATTGCTTACTGATTGTACTAAGACGAGGTCCCTTAGTCAGAACTTGAAACAATATTTTACTTTCCGAGTCACTGAACGATTCCACGAATCATCATGGCTTTAGGAAGCATCACTCGTGCGATATTCTCCCATGGATGAAGGACGACAGGCAGATTCCATATTCCTAGATTTCCGGGAAGCATTTGACATGACTCACCATTACAGGCTGTTAACGAGTTTATGGAATAAGTTCGCAGCTTTTTAAATACTAGAACCCAGCATGTTGTCCTCGACGGCGAGTGTTCATCAGAGACAGTGGTACCATCAGTAGTGCCCGGGGAAACGTGATAACATCGTTGTTGTTCTCTATATGCATACATGACTTGATGGACAGTGTGAGCAGCAATCTACGTTTGTTTGGTGATGATGTCGTGGCGTCGAATTTGAGCCTCCATAGGAAGATACAACACGACTTAGACAAAATTTCCAGTTGGTGTTATGAAAGGCAGCTAGCGCTAAATGTAAAAAATTGTTAGTTAATGAGGATGAGTAGGTAGATCAAACCTCTAACGTTCCTATACAGTGTTACCAGTCCCCTTCTTGAGATGGTCAGTTCGTTTAAATATCTGGGCTTAATATTACAAAGCGATATGAGGTGGAACGAGCGTGTCAGGACTGTGGCAGAGAAGGTGAGTAGTCGGCTTCAGTTTATTGACAGAATTTTATGAAAGAGACCTGTAATGGAGACCGAATATAGGACGCTGGTGTGACCTAGTTTTGAGTACTGCTCGAGTCTTTGTGATCCATACCAGGTCGGACTGAAGGAAGACATCGAAGTATTTCAGCGGCGGGCTGCTAGATTGGTTACCGGCAGCTTCGAACAATACGTAAGTGTTACGGAGATGCTTCAGGAACACAAATCTGAGTCCATGTTGGAAAGGTGGCGTTCTTTCAGAGAGAGCCTGTTGAGAAAATTTAGAGAACCGGTGTCTGAAGCGGACTGTCTAACGATTCTACTGCCACCAACGTAGAATGCGCGTAAGGACCAAGAAGATAAGATACGAAAAATTCAGGCTTATAGGGAGGCATGTAGACTTTTTCTCCTCGTTCTATTTGCGAGTGGAACAGGAAAGTAAATGAGTAGTTGTGGTACAGGGTACCCTCCACCACGCACCGTACGGTGGCTGCGGAGCATCTATGAAGATGCAGATGTAGATGTATATGTCCATCATCAGAGAACGCCAGTGTATTGCCAAAATTCGGAACACCTTTCATGCTCTTGTATTACGAGCATTTAGATCAAATGGTTCAAATGGCTCTGAGCAATATGGGACTTAACAATTGAGGTCATCAGTCCCCTAGAACTTAGAACTACTTAAACCACACTAACCTAAGGTAATGCTTGAAATGTGGTATTCCCGTCACATTCTTGACACTATACATCTCGGAATACTGAATTCCCTAACGATTTCCAAAACAGAATGTCCCGTTCTTCTAGCTCCTACTACCATCCCACGTGCATTCCCATTGCGCGGCCACAATCATTTCTACCTTTTCACATTAATCACCTGAGTACAAATGATAGCTCCGTCAGTGAACTGCCCTTTTATACCTTGTGTGTGCCCTACTTCCGCCATATGTATAAGGGTATATCGCTATCGAATGACTTTTGCCACCTCGGTGTAAATATATTGTTCATGCGATTGTCCATAAAAAAGTAAAAAAGCCAGAAGAAAGAACAGATTTGCAGAATGATCTGCGGAGGATTGATGAATGGTGTAAGCTCTGTTAGATGACCAGTAACTTCTGTAAATGTAACATACTACTCATACATAGGTTAATTAATCTACTATTGTACAACCACACTACTGATGACAAATTGCTGGAAACAGTATGTAAAGCAATATATCTAAGAGCAACTAGCCCTTAAGTAGAATGACCACATAAAGTAGACTGAGATTCATGGGAAAAATCTTAAGCAAATATAACTAATATTTTACATCCTTATCAGACAGGACTGGTGGAGGAGACCCTTAACGGAGATAGGCGGTCAGCACATTACTTCCACCCACATACGAGACATCGACGAGGAAATTCTAGAAATTGGGGCCTAACAGAGGCTCACTTACAACCGTTCTTCCCACACGCCATTAACGAGTGGTATAGGGAAGGAGTAATTTGTTAGTTCTACAAGAAGTACCCTCCGCCATACACCGTGGTTTACCGAGTATTCAAATTTTCGCATACAGTAGTTCCCCAATTATTTCTACTACATCTTGTTAGTACCACTTCCAGTTGCTTAATTGATTAATGAAATTTATATTTTTTTTTTTTTTGTGGAGCCTATAGACCAGCAGCACAGCTGTCATGTATGTTTCCAAGTTTGTTGCTGAAGTAAAGCGCTCAAATAGTTGTTCAATGAAGTATTCATCGAGGTCTAAGGCCTTGGGATTTATTACATTTTTTTCTGCACATAACCACTCCTTTCCATATCTTACACCTACAGTAGCTGATCGTTTGTTTAATTTAATTAGTAGAAATAATTCCACAACATAGACACATCGAAGGGGAACGTTTATTCTAGTACATGGTGATACTGAGATTCAGATATCAATACCAACGGCCTTGAGGTATTCGGCATCGTTTCAGCAACGGCAAATCATCTGGGAAGTTTTGTATCTAATACCTGTTGAAAGGCAAGTCTGTTTCCTACATATAAAGCGAATGGTCTACTGAATGAATTTAACTAGAAACACAGGACAAGTAAAGAGGAGATTAGAATTTGTTAGTAATTCCTCGTTTCCTGCTAATTTCTTTTCTATATGGAGAGAAGATCACTCGTCCATGAGCTTGTGTATATACGTGTGTGAAGCACATATTACGTTGATGTTATTGAGGTATTTAGGTAGTGGATATAATGAGCGAAAGTGGTGAACTGCTGGAGTATACAGTACCTGCTGTACATTGAAAGAGGAAAGGCAAGAAGAAAAGCTCTCCAGTACAGGTAAGGTACACATGGCCACATTCCGTGAAGTTAATGTCTTCTGTCTTTTTTTGCAAATGTTTTATAACGTCTGCAGTTTGAAGTTCCACTTCAAGAAGATCCTCTTTTCCTGTGTTACAGTCCGCTTCATTGAGCTCTTCGTTAGATAAATGTGAGACGTATATAAGGTAAAGAGAGAGGAGAGGGACAGGCATATAAATTAACATTCTGTCGTTGTCTAGGTCGTTATAGAGAGAACCAGGTATATTGGTTGAAGTTGGAGAAAGGAAATCAGTTGTGATCTCGTTGAAGAATTTGCCCTAGCTTTCACTTCAAACTACTTTGTGGAGGAGCCAGAGTTGGAGATTTCTACTTTGCTTGTCCTAAGCTCAAGTCCACCATTCTGTTTCAGTGAGGCAGACTGGCAGAAAATATCTACGTAGGTATTTTTCGACTAAATGTGTGGTATTTTCAATCATATAGTGGTTACAAGCTCTGTAACTGGTTCACTGCAATTATTCTACATCTACATCTACATTTATACTCCGCAAGCCACCCAATAGTGTGTGGCGCAGGGCACTTTACGTGCCACTGTCATTACCTTCCTTTTCTGTTCCAGTCGCATGTGGTTCGCGGGAAGAACGACTGTCTGAAAGCCTCCGTGTGCGCTCGAATCTCTCTAATTTTACATTCGTGATCTCCTCGGGAGGTATAAGTAGGGGGAAGCAATATTAAGGTATAAGGTTCGATTACACATGCACGCTTACGCCCAAGGCTTTTGCTTGGCTATGATTGGAAATCATTCATGTAGTGGGAGAGATTGTCTGCCTTCTTTCTTGCACCACGTGATTACTGTTTAACCATGACAAAATCTGTGAGCGTAAGAAACTGTTAAACTTGTTTATGCAATTACTGTATGTTGGAAATCACAAGGAGCGCTTCTATTGGCCGGCGAGATTACAATACTGGCAGTACCAGTTAAGCTTCACAGAATAATATGATAACACACTTTCTTCAGGGACGTCCAAGAATATACATGTGGAGGAGAGAAGATGTCTGTGACTTAACGCAAAGTGCAGAGGCTGACCTGAGCTCAGAATTGTCAGAACACTTAGAAAGCGCAACAGGTCTACTAAATGGACTACTACACTATGCTTTTTCACCAACTGATAGAGTACTGCTGCACAATACACGATCCTTACCACATAGGAATGGCGGAGGAAATCAAAAAAGTCCAGAGATGAGCAGCCCGTTTCGTATTGACATATGGGAGTATACGCCGTGGATATGACATGTGAATTGGGAGAGCAGTCGTTCAAAGAAAGGCGTTCTGTATTCTGGCGAGATTTTTTCATCAGATGTAAGTCATCAACTTTCACCACAGAATGTGAAAATATTTTAGTGTCACCAGGCTACCTAGGGAGAAATTATCATTCTAATAAAGGTATGAAAAATCAGAGCTCATACAGAAGGACTTAATTGTTCATATTTCCCACATGCTGTTCGAGAGTGGAATGGTATAGAAATAGTCTGTAGGTGGTTCGAAGAACCTTCTGCTCGGCACTTAAAAGTGATAATTTTACCATGATTCTGGAATGCAGATATGTAACTTATTTCAAACGAAATCTCCGTCATTTGACTGTGTAGATAATTTATTCTACCATATAATCATGATTTAGGCCCTGCGCCAGACTGGGAATATATTATCGTTTTTAAGATGTGACAGCTTAGTTTTATATGTAAGTTTAATATACAGTATGTAATCAGAAGTAATCGGAAGCCTGGCTGAATATGACTTACAAGTTCGTGGCGCTCTCCACCGGTAATGCTGGAATTCAGTATGGTGTTGGCCAACCCTTAGCCTTGATGACAACTTCCATTCACGCAGGCATACGTTCAAGCGGGTGCTGTAAGGTTTGTTGGGGAATGGCATCCCATTCTTCACGGAGTGCTGCACTGATGAGTGGTATCGATGTCGGTCGGTGAGGCCTGGCACGAAGTTGGCGTTCTGAAACATCCCAAAGGTGTTCTATAGGATTCAGGTCGGGACTCTATGCAGGCCAGTCCATTACAGGGATGTTATTATCGTGTAACCACTCGGCCACAATCCGTGTATTATGAACAGGTGCTCGATCGTGTTGAAAGATGCAATCGCCATGAAAATGAAATGTGTGTGAATTCCTAAGGGATCAAACTGCTGAGGTCATTACTCCCTAGACTTGCACACTACTTAAACTAACTTATGCTAAGAACCACACACACACACACACACACACACACACACACACACACACACACACACACCCATGCCCGAGGGAGGGCTCGAACCTCCGGCGGGAGCGGCCATACAATCCGTGTCATGTCGCTTCAAACAGCGCTGCCACTCCGCGCAAAAAGCTGCGAACACCGTTCCTGAATTGCTTTTCAACAGTGTGAAGCAAGATGGTGCTCAAAACATCAATGTAGTCCTGATCTGAGACAGTGCCACACGAAACAACAAGGGGTACAAACCCCCTCCATATAATCATGATTTAGGCCACACTGTAGCACCACCGTCTCCGAATTTTACTGTTGGCACTACACACGCTGGCAGACGACGTTCACAAGGAATTCGCCATACCCACACCTTGCTATCAAATCACCACATTGTGTACTCTGATTTGTCACAACTTTTTTTTTTGTCATCAGTCTACTGACTGGTTTGATGCGGCCCGCCACGAATTCCTTTCCTGTGCTAACCTCTTCATCTCAGAGTAGCACTTGCAACCTACGTACTCAATTATTCGCTTGACGTATTCCAATCTCTGTCTTCCTCTACAGTTTTTGCCCTCTACAGCCCCATCTAGTACCATGGAAGTCATTCCCTCAGGTCTTAGCAGATGTCCTATCATCCTGTCCCTTCTCCTTATCAGTTTTTTCCACATATTCCTTTCCTCTCCGATTCTGTGTAGAACCTCCTCATTCCTTACCTTATCAGTCCACCTAATTTTCAACATTCGTCTATAGCACCACATCTCAAATGCTTCGATTCTCTTCTGTTCCGGTTTTCCCACAGTCCATGTTTCACTACCATACAATGCTGTACTCCAGACGTACATCCTCAGAAATTTCTTCCTAAAATTAAGGCCGGTATTTGATATTAGTAGACTTCTCTTGGCCAGAAATGCCTTTTTTGCCATAGCGAGTCTGCTTTTGATGTCCTCCTTGCTCCGTCCGTCATTGGTTTTGTCACTACACACAACGTTTTTCCACTGTTCAATCGTCCAATGTTTACGCTTCTTACACCAAGCGAGGTGTCGTTTGACATTTACCAGCGTGAAGTGTGGCTTGTGAACAGCCGCTCGACCGTGATATCCAAGTTTTCTCACCTCCCGCCTAACTGTCATGGTACTTGCAGTGGATTCTGATACAGTCTGGAATTCCTGTGTGATGGTCTGGATAGATGTCTGCCAAATACACATTACGACCCTCTTCAACTGTCGGCGGTATCTGTCAGTCAACAGACGAGGTCGGCATGTACGCTTTTGTGCTGTACGTGTCCCTTCACGTTTCTGTTTCACTATCACATCTGAAACAGTGGACCAAGGGATGTTTAGGAGTGTGGAAATCTCGTGGGCAAATGCATGACACAAGTGACACCCAATCACCTGACTACGTTCGAAGTCTGTGAGTTCCACGGAGCACCCCATTCTGCTCTCTCACGATGTCTAATGACTACTGAGGTCTCTGATATGAAGTACCTGCCACTGGTGGCAGCACAGTGCACCTAATGTGAAAAACGTATGTTTTTGGCGGTGTCCGGATGCTTTCGATCCCATAGTGTATTTCCACGGTTATTTCTTGTGTAGACGTGTGATCATGCCCAACAGTGCTGTACTCTAAGGTAGCGAAAGACCAAAAGTTATGATTGTACACTAGGATGAACGATCTATATAGTCAAACGGCGGAACTTTCATTAAAAAATTTAAAAAGAAAGTTAAGCGTGAATTGCAGAGTGGTGATGTAGATACAGAACATCCGGCTACTACTGCAGCCCATTTCCACACTTGCACAGTTGAAGAGTGGTAAGTATGTGCCGTCGAGGCAGCTACTGAGGTAAGGATTAAGTGGCAGCAGGGTTACGCTGCGCACATTTAGCATCACAACCAGCTAGTTTTTCCCATCACGTACTCTGGCGAAAGTATTGATGTTTGTTCTTGCTCTTCCAGGGATCTTTCATCAGATCACTAACGAATTTCGCATTCAATGGACCTATCCACAATATAGTTCCGTATTATGCCTTCATGTGTCCACTCACCTTGCCGAGACTATAGTTCGTATTTGTCGTCTCTTGTCCGCTTACTAAATGTTTATACGCTTGATTCACTCGGTAATTAATTCTGTTTGATGCCTTTTGGCAATAAACCAAATTGTTATAATGAACTCTAGCTTCCTGTGATAGTTTTATCAATCCTCCCCATAATAAATCCGCGTGTGATGTGGTAACCACTCTTACGTTCTTAATTGGGCCACCACTAGTGATTTTCTTTTAGTAAGACGTCACTGAGATATTTTCTCAGCATATCATATGGGAAGCTTCCCTTCCCCACAAGTCACCGGCTATCGGATCTGTAGCATCTTAGGGGTATGACAAACAGTTCAACCGACACATCACACTACACAGGAAACATGGTTTCATTAACGAACTTTACAACAAGCCTCTTCTGTCCTGTCTGTTTCATACAGGGTGGGCACAACAAAACTTACCTAACAAGTTTATAGCAGTCTAACATGGTGAATGGTTATTGTTAATAAACATCACAAAAGGTTGTGGAAATGATCACTGCTGACGTTTATGCAGCGCTATGCTCGATTTATTTGTATTAGTACACAGTCTTCTGTATGGAAAACAGCTGTTTATTGTGTTTACAAATCGTACTACGTGTCATATTTGAAAGCGCACTGCTTTACAAGCCAATTATTCCCCAGGAATTTAATTTCAACTGCTTTCAGTTTTTCCGTTTCTGTTTTTCATTCACTTTTTCTGACAGCCGTTCTCATTTTTAGGAGACTGAAAACATAGGTATAGTCAAAAGCATTTCGTCCTGCAAATGCTAATGAGAAATCGCGGCATTGCAGCGCCTCGGTGCATGTGCTAGCTGGTTTCTCGGTCGCCTCGTCTACTACATTCCTCTACAGAACAACTTACTTTGATCACTAACTCCGCGTCACTATGATGCTCAAAATCCGTTCACACATATCGCTATTTAACTAGTCGCAGATATTTTAGTGGTATACCTCTTCACTACCACAAATCTGTATGCCAAATGAAAATATTCATTCTAGTGATGACAGATAATTTCAGGATTAATTTTTTCGTTTATTTAAAAGTCGTTCAAATACACTGATAATCCAAAACATTGTGACCATTGCCAACAGCGAGGCTTGATGTCGCCTACATCTACAACTACATTTATACTCCGCAAGCCACCCAACGGTGTGTGGCGGAGGGCACTTTACGTGCCACTGTCATTACCTCCCTTTCCTGTTCCAGTCGCGTATGGTTCGCGGGAAGAATGACTGCCGGAAAGCCTCCCTGCGCGCTCGAATCCCTCTAATTTTACATTCGTGATCTCCTCGGGAGGTATAAGTAGGGGGAAGCAATATATTCGATACCTCATCCAGAAACGCACCCTCTCGAAACTTGGACAGCAAGCTACTCCGCGATGCAGAGTGCCTCTCTTGCAGTTTGCCACTTGAGTTTGCTAAACATATCCGTAACGCTATCACGCTTACCCAAAACCCCTGTGACGAAATGCGCCGCTCTTCCTTGGATCCTCTCTGTCTCCTCTGTCAACCCGATCTGGTACGGATCCCACACTGATGAGCAATACTCAAATATAGGTCGAACTCGTGTTTTGTAAGCCACCTCCTTTGTTGATGGATCACACTTCCTAAGGACTCTCTCAATGAATCTCAACCTGGTACTCGTCTTACCAACAATTAATTTTATATGATCATTCCTCTTCAAATCCTGGTGAGGTTTCGGAAACGTGACACGTTTAGGAAAGTATATTACGATCGAAGACGGATGAGGAAACGTTATAGCGACAACATGGTCCAAAATGTGGAAATCTACTGACATAAGCGATTTTAACAAAGGTGATGTTATAAGCCTGTGAACGAGTATCTCGAAAGCGGTGTAGCTGATCGAATGTTCACGTGCTATTTTAGTGAGCATTTACAAAAACTGGTGGAACGACAGTGGTTCGATGTGTACGACTATTAAAAGGAAGTAGGACTCGGAGGTTTACGTACTCTGTAATGTAGGATGTCCGCAGTATGCGTGCATTAATACCACAATTCTGGTGCACAAATAAGTGTTTTGTAGCACACCGTTCGTCGTAAATTGTTGAACATGGAGCTCCGCAGCAGACGACCCCTACGTGTTCAATTGTTGGCCCCACGACGTCATCAATAACGATTGCAGTGTCTTCGGGGTCATTGAAATTGGACTCTGTGGACCAAGAAAACGTGCCACCTCCTCGGATGAATCACGTTTTTTCCACACTAGGCCTATGGTCATCCTCACAAACACCGTCATCCACGCGCCAAAGACGCAGGCTCATGGGAACAGTGTTATGATATTGGAGACTTTGTGCTGCACTCGCATAGTACTTGTGGTAGCGTAACATCCCCTTGAAAAATTATGAATGACCGTGCAGGTAAGCTTCTACGTTATTTGAATTTCAAACAGCTGAGCAAAACTGAACGTACTCAAACAGTTTTTTCTTTACTATTTCTGATCATCACTAAACTGACACACAATATTTTTAGCGCAACGCAATCTGACTTTCAATAATCCATAAAAAAGAATGGCCCTGACTAACAATAACATTTACCTTTCATGAATCACTTATCTCACAAGAATCTTCGTTACTCGAACTACTGCAATACAGCGAGGGCCACTACTGCCAGCTAAATAAAAGACTCTGGCACTAATTAGTGAGAGGCATACTTAGCAAATGAAAGATTTTGTTAGAGAACAAACAATGTATTTACCTTAATAATGTTAAAAAGTCATCATATACAGGATGAGTCACCTAACATTACCGCCGGATATATTTCGTAAACCACATCAAATACTGACGAATCGATTCCACAGACCGAACGTGAGGAGAGGGGCTAGTGTAATTGGTTAATACAAACCATAAAAAAATGCACGGAAGTATGTTTTCTAAAACAAACCTAGGTGTTTTTAAATGGAACCCCGTTAGTTTTGTTAGCACATCTGAACATATAAACAAATACGTAATCAGTGCCGCTTGTTGCTTTGTAAAATGTTAACTACATCCGGAGACATTGTAACCTAAAGTTGACGCTTAAGTACCACTCCTCCGCTGTTCGACCGTGTGTATCGGAGAGCACCGAATTACGTAGGGATCCAAAGGGAACGGTGATGGACCTTAGGTACAGAAGAGACTGTAACAGCACATTACGTCCACATGCTAACAACTTTTTGTTGTTCTTTTTCACTGACGCACACGTACATTACCACGAGGGGTAAGGTACACGTACACAAGTGGTTTCCGTTTTCAATTACGGAGTGGAATAGAGTGTGTCCCGACATGTCAGGCCAATAGATGTTCAATGTGGTGGCCATCATTTGCTGCACACAATCGCAATCTCTGGCGTAATGAATGTCGTACACGCTGCAGTACATCTGGTGTAATGTCATCGCAGGCTGCCACAATACGTTGTTTCATATCCTCTGGGGTTGTAGGCACATCACGGTACACATTCTCCTTTAACGTACCCCACAGAAAGAAGTCCAGATGTGTAAGATCAGGAGAACGGGCTGGCCAATATATGCGTCCTCCACGTCCTATGAAACGCCCTTAGAACATCCTGTCAAGGGTCAGCCTGGTGTTAATTGCGGAATGTGCAGGTGCACCATCATGCTGATACCACATACGTCGACGCGTTTCCAGTGGGACATTTTCGAGCAACGTTGGCAGATCATTCTGTAGAAACTCGATGTATGTTGCAGCTGTTTGGGCCCCTGCAATGAAGTACTACAGTGTATGTTTCCGCACCATACATTTAGAGTCCACGGTCGCTGTCGCTCTACCTGTCTGAGCCAGCGAGGATTGTCCACGGACCAGTAATGCATGTTCCGTAGATTCACTGCCCCGTGGTTTGTGAAACCCGCTTCATCGGTAAACAGGTAGAACTGCAACGCATTATCCGTTAATGCCCATTGACAGAATTGCACTCGATGATTGAAGTCATCATCATGTAATTCCTGATGTAGCGACACATGAAACATGTGAAATCGGTGACGATGCAGTATGCGCATCACACTACTTTTACTCAGTCCACCAGCTCTCGCAATGTCCCGTGTACTCATGTGTGGGTTCATGCCAACAGCAGCTAACACACCAACTGCACCCGCTTCTCCTGTGACGGGCCTGTTACGGACCCGTTTGCGTGCTACGACCGTACCTGTTGCATACAGTTGGCGGTAGATGTTTTGCAATGTGCGGCACGTTGGATGCTCTCTGTCCGGGTACCGTTCTGCATACACCCTGCTGGCTTCAGCTGCATTTCGTCGACACTCGCCATAGATGAGTATCATCTCCGCCTTTTCAGAGTTCGAATACACCATGGTCACAGTTCTTACAACACTGCACTATCACCGACGTCTGGTAATACGGTGTACTACAGTTGGTCTGCGTGCGGAGACGAATGCAGAACAACAATAGCAGCAAGCGCTACATGCGGACACTGCGACAGCTAGACCAAACCACAACAGTGCACTACAGCCACACTCGTAAACACGGTCGTCATCGTAAATATGTCCCTGTAGATGCTGCTCGCCGACCGTGGCCCGTGTTTGTTACAACACGCAACTGAACGTCGGAGGTTTCAAGCGTCAACTTTAGGTTACAATATCTCCGGATGAAATTAACATTTTACAATGCAACAAACGGCACTGATTACGTATTTGTTTTTATGTTCAGATGTGCTAACAAAACTAACGTGGTTCCATTTTAAAAAACCTAGGTTTGTGTTAAAAAACATACTTCCGTGCATTTTTGTATGGTTTGTCTTAAACAATTGCACTGGCCCCTCCCCTCACGTTCGGTCTGTGGAATCGGTTCGTCAGTAATTGATGTGTTTTACGAAATACATCCGGCGGTAACGTTAGGTGACTCACCCTGTATATCTATCAATTCATGAGAAACATCTTTACAAATTTCCTTTTTCTCCTGGACACACGTCCAGATCGTCCGCTTATAGTAACCTCTCAAAACTCTGGCATCTCTCTCTCCACATCCACCATTGCTGGCGGCTCACCTCCAACTGCCCAACGCTACGTGCTGTTCCCATCCAACTGCCCAACACTACACTAGCTAATATTCCAACTATGAGTCCAACCAGCCACAGACTGCACACAGCAGTCAGTGATTTTCATACAGAGCGCTACGTGGCGTTACCAACATAAAAACCTAAACAGCTTACTTACAGTAGTAATGGAAGAGGCCCTGAAAGCTGCGGACCACCTGCGTCGCTTCATGCTTAATGTCTTCCCCTAAAGTGATGTAATCTTTGAGCAGCACAATTGTCCGTGTCTCAAAGGCAGTGCAGAGCTTCAGTGTTTTGAGGAACATGATAGTGAACTCACGTTGATATCTTGGTCACCAAATTTCCCTGATGAAAATCCAATGGGATCCATGCGGTTCATTATCAGGTGGCGTAGAAATCTTGTGCCAGATACCGCCACAACCTAACAGCAAACAAATGGTGGTGTACGGCATTCCAGAGAGAACTCAAACAGCAATGGCAAGTGGTCATAATGTTTCGGTTCGTCTATGTATGCACGGATAATCCTGAAGCCAGATAATCGTGAGGTTCCTGTATATAGTCATATATAATGATGATGATGATGAGGTCCCATACTCCGAGAGGCGAAGTGGACGATGCGGGAAACCCGTACCGCCGACGAGGCAAGGCTCCAGCGGAGGTGGTTTGCCATTGTCTGCCTCCAACCGTAATGGGGATGACTGATGATGATGAAGACGGCACAACACACCCAGCCATCTCTGTGCAGAGAAAATCACTGAGCCTGTCAGGAATCGAACCCGGGACCCCGTACGCGGGAAGCGAGAACGCTTCCGCAAGACCACGAGCTGTGGACGTATAGTCATATTTAAACACTCTTAATTGATTCCCATATACGCTTGATGTAACTAAATCAGACTCTCACATGCAGGAAAACGTTCTGGGAGAGAGAGAGAGGGAGAGAGGGAGAGAGTTGGGGTTTGCGACGGGAGAAGGCAGGAGCTCTCGCAAGAAGAGAGACGTGGTTGGAAGGTAGAGCTGATATACCAATATAAGCAGCAATGATTTTGAGTGAAACAGTCAAGAATCAGAGCAAGACTGAAAGTGTGTTTTCATTTCTACTGACGAGATACAGAACGTCGCGCTGTTATGTCTTCGGAGTGACTCATCTGTTCAAGTTTCCTGTCAGACTACCGTATCAAATTGTGTCTTGATTAAAATCTGAATTTTCTTTGCTGATCGTTATGTTTTGGCACGTACTCTCACTACGCTTTCCGTTTTGTATTCGTTTCTAATTGCACTGATTCCGCCATTGCTACACGTGTATGACAGAACTGTCACTTGATACCATTGCCTCTAGCCATTGCCATTATGTATCAGAAATGATAGTTCTTAATCATACTTTTCGGAGAAGACAGCACTAGGTAAGATTATCGCTGTCGTCTGCGGTTGCTGAGTCCTGTCAAACATAAATGCTTTGTCACTTCTAAATCCATGAAACATAACTTCTCTGCTACGTGTGTACCGTTCCTTGGAATGTGACAGACAACTTTGAGATAGAACCACATCGTTTATGATCATAAATACTCCCATATTCTTTATATTATGGGACAGACATCGATGAGATGCAAAATATGTTTAGTGAGAGCTACAGCAATTGGAATATTGCTCATTACTGAAATAAGCCACGTAAATTTCGTGTAGTTTCGTGTACCATTCCACGAAACTCAGTTCTCTCTCTCTCTCTCTCTCTCTCTCTCTCTCTCTCACTCACTCTCGTTCAGTGCATCACGAGAGGATATATGCTGAACAAGGGAACTGATATCCTCATCAACGAAAATCAATGCGGTATCAGCAGCGGCGTTCCTGCTCCCTAATGCTCGTTCGTGGAGAGCAGTACAGCAGACATACATGGTCAGGTTTCTCTTTCACAGGGATTCTCAACCTTTCTCCGATTGTAGTAAATAACTGACCATAAAGGGACTCCAATCTGGAGCATCCGTTTGGTAGTCTGACATGCGGCCGTTGAGTAAAGAATGCCTGATGGCTTCGTCGCGTAGGGTAGAAATTAAGAGAAATGGAGGTTAGACGTCAACATCTCGCTTACATTTAAGTCATCAGAGCACAGCCTAAAACGGAAAGTAACAGGATCGTGGGAAGAGGAAGGGATTAGTTTTAAACGTCCCGGCGACAACGAGATCATCAGAGACGGAACACGTGCTCGGATTAGGAAAGGATGGAGAACACATGGCGATGGAGAGGAGGGGGGGGGGGGGGAATTCGTTAGAAAGGGACGTTAAAGATTTTCGACTTTGACCTTTCAAACGAATAGTTTCATTACGCTTCTAATAACCAAAAAAATACGAATGTTAATGTGTTGCTTAGAGTCCCGTTCCTTCCGGTTGTGATTCTAGTCCATCAGCTGCTGACTAACCTCTCTCATTAACCGTAGTTACCTCTCTACTTGACGTTGCAAAGATATACGTGGCGGGGTAGTGGCCTCTGAAGTTCTTGTTAAAAGTGAAGGACCTTACGGTAAAATTCCGGAGAATGTATGAATAGATTAATGCATGAAGTCTCAGAAGTTGTTTGCAAGCTGCCTAAAAGCGATCTAGCGAATTTAATGTGGATGTTTAAGTATAAATTATTATTATTATTATTAAGCATTACAATCCATGAAGGCTTTTTGCTGCAGAATGGACAATGTTGAACCACTTTGCTCTGTCTTTACAAGTAATTTGCCACTGTCTGTCATGTCCTAGTTTTCTGAGATCGTCTTGAATATTGTCCAAGTATCTCATGCGTGGGCGTCCAAGAGGTCGTCTTCCGGTGGGAATCTCTTCAGTCACTTTCTTGATGGTCCTGTTTGGTGGTGCTCTGATGACATGCCCTATCCATTTCAGTCTTTTGGCTTTAATTTTGGCCACTATATCGGAGTCTTTATATAATTTGTAAATTTCATTGTTATTTAGCAATCTCCATTCATCACTGATCCTATCTCTTATGGGTCCAAATATTTTTCTCAAAATTTTTCGTTCAAATACTCTTAATCTGTTTTCCTCTTTTTTTGTGAGAGTCCAGGTTTCAGATCCATAGGTGAGTACTGGTATAATCAATGATTTGTATACTTGTAGTTTGGTGTTCCTAGATATTAACTTGCTTTTGAAAACTGTCAAGAGACTATAGTAGCATTTGTTAGCCTTCTGAATTCGTGATTCTATTTCAATTTTTATGGAGTTGTCAGAGGTTACTATTGTACCAAGGTAATTAAATTCATTTGTCTTTGTGAAAGCTGTGTTATTAATTTGCAGTACATTATTATTTGATGGATAGCGGGATAAGATAAAGTACATTGTTTTGTCTGTATTCAGCTGGAGGCCTGTGCCATTTGTGGCTTTAATTAATTGTGCTGTAAGAAGCTTCAAATCATTCTCACTGTCAGATAATAATGCAATGTCATCAGCGTATGCTATAATGTTAATTTTGCTTTCCAGTTGTGCTCCAATTTGTAGTAGCTTTACTTTTTGGATTATTCTATTGATTACTATGTTAAAGAGAACTGGTGAGAGTGAATCCCCTTGTTTGACTCCAGTTTTAACCTCAAAGTCTTCAGAAAGTTTGCCAGCTACTTTTATTTTGTATTTTGAGTTTAAAGTGCAAGCTTTTATTAAATTTATCAATTTGTTAGGGATGCCAATCTGCCTCATGCACTTCCATAAATATTCCCTGTTGATACTGTCAAAAGCTTTTTTAAAATCAATGAAAAGCATATGTACATTTTGATTGAATTCATATTTCTTTTCACCCAACATCCTTAGGACATATATATTGTCAATAGTCGATCTGTTAGGTCTAAATCCACATTGGGCATCATCTAGGGAGTCTTCAACGTAAGGGCTTATCCTTGCTAACAGTATATTTGTCAGAATTTTATATGTTGTGTTTAGTAACGCAATTCCTCTGTAGTTTGAACAATTTGTTGGGTCCCCTTTCTTGTATATAGGGCACACAACTATTTCTTTCCAATCATGTGGGACCTGTTCCTGCTTCCAGATGTTGGTGATGATTTTGTGTAAGCAGTTTACAAAAGGAAATTTACTGAGCTTCCATATATCTGTGTCTATACCATCACTTCCAGGAGCTTTATGTCTCTTCAGCTTCTTGATGCTTTCTTTAATTTCTGCTAACCTGGGCTCTTCGTCCGATGGGTCAGCAGTAAGATATTCATTGTCATCTTCCTGAGAGACGCTTATAGTTGGAGCATTTAGTAACTCATTAAAATATTCCTTCCATCTGTTAGCAATGTCACTTCTTTCTGTTAGCAAGGAGCCATAAATAAATGCTAAATTTAAAACTTACTGCATTACCTAGTAAACTTTATCTCGCTTGTTTAACAGGGAATTAATTAGTAATATTGTCGCGTGTAGGCGAAATAATCAGAGACAATGAGGAAAGCAATGACGTCAGGAGTCGTTTCTACAGAAACTAGGCATTGTATTGTCATGTAGCTATAAAAGAAGAAGCGTTGGTACCCGACACTCCAGTGTGGTTGGCACAGGGGGTGGAAGTACAGCTCGTGTTACAGGCAAGTCGAAGTGATACACACACTGAGACAACGAAGAGAGAATAGCCGTTTGTGCTACTACCAAGTGGCCATCCCGTCAACACATAGAAGAGAGAAAACCAAATGCTACTACTAAGTGGCCATCCAGTAGACACATAGACAAGGAAACAGCGCCTGCTACTATCAAGCGGCTATCCCATCGGCGCACAGAAGAGGGAAAAGTTGGTGCTACTACGAAGAGGCCATCGTTTCGACACATAGAGGAGAAAACAATTATTGCCACAATGAAGTGGCCAATCCCATCAACAGAGTGAAGAGAGAACAGCTCGTGCTGCAACCAAAGGAAGTGGGCATCGCATTGACAAAGAAGAGACGCCCAGGTTTACCCCGAGTATCAGCTGCGGCGGTACCGGGCATCTTCGTCGTGGACGAGGCCGCTATGGAGTTCCAGGGGACCCACGGCCGAAGTTTCTGGTGGCGCTACCGTTGCTGGCAGAGTTGCAGTAAACCGAATGTTACCATGTACTTTATCAACAACTATATGCAATAAAACTGTTAACTGAATCTTTTTCCTTACTACTGATTGCTCGCAACACAAATTAACCTGACACATTGTGTGACAAATCTGAGTACTAAGTCTTGAATTTTTTAGTAACTCTCCTTACTATTGATTGCTCTCAAAACAAATTAATACTTATTGCTCTCAACACAATTTTGCTCTCAACACAATTTAACCTGACACATTGTGTGACAAAGCTGAGTACTGAATCTTGAGTTTTTTGTAACAGTCGTATTCAAGGGATGTATAGTAGGAGTTGTACAGCAAGGGATCTTCACATACTGCAAAGGATACGAATCAGTTATTAAGAGAAGCACTTTTTTTTTTGAGTCTGCCTCGCGCTAAAGTCGGCGTGTAAAAGTTTAGAGCGTGCATAGTAATTACGTGCAACCAATAGTTACCCGAAAACCGGTGCTTATATTCTATGCTTGCCTCTGACAGTGGGCAATTTTCCATCTTAAAAGTTAAATGCACGCCTACCAAACGGATGTATTGCCTAAATACAGACGATGGGATAGAGTCCATTAATTAGAAATAGGTGGAAATCGTCTTTACAACTTTGACTACCAGCAGTATTGCCGAAACTGACTGACTGGCCAAGTAATATCTGAAGCATCTGCCCAGGTTCCGGCATACGACAACACAGCGCTGTTTAGTGCCATACCATGTATTGTAAACTATCTAAAGGCATGGCTAAATGCCGAAGTAGTAGTCGTTCTAAAGGCAGGCCTTTGTCTGTGGCTACACAGTAGCTATCTACTACCGTCGGTCCCTGAGTGACTTCAGAGACCTCTGTGGCAGGTGCAAGCCAGGGAGCATGTGGAGTGCAACGGTCACTCAAAAAGTATTAATTATCACGGTACGTAAATATTTTTCGATTTTTTGGTAGGTACATAGGCCTTACTCCTCAGAACCATAGTACGCCACTGGAGGAATCAAAACAAATTGAGATAGCCCATCTCTGGTGTGTTAAATTTTTCCCATCATTTAGATTTAAAGCGATTTGTGCCCACTGGTCACGATTCTCTCAGCACCTTCGTTTATCAAATTCTGATTATCGTGGTAACAGATGAGGCAGTCCCGTATTAGCACTGAAGTATCAAAGTGCCTCAATATGGTGGTACTCCAACGTCACAAAATCTCGTAAAAATGAGCATATGCAAGTGGGACACGATATTACTTAGGATCAATTAGGGCTTCGGGAGGGGTATTCCATGATCAATGAACTTCGCAACTGGTGGACAATGCAACGGGCGCAACGGAACTCAGCATTTTTTGGAGCCATCAGCCTGCACGTGTCCCTTGTTTTCGGTAGGGTGTGGGTCTCCTGTGTTAAAGGTCCATCACACCTTAATGCACCTGTAAGGGAAAACGTTCTTAATGAGCGTCCAGCATACACCTCTACCAAGTCTGGCGGGTAAGGTAATGCCGCCAGAATGTAAACATGTGGCCTCGCTTGGCACTGCAACACATTTTACTTGAAAGTTGCCTGTGCGGTGATCTGATGCCATTAAAACGTATGTCTGCAGCCTGCACTATAAACTGCGATAGGACGAGTATAACTCTCGTTTTAAAATTTTGCTATGAGTCAGGACTTGGAGAGCAGATTCTAATTGTTGTCTTGCTCCTTGCCGTATTCGACGTTAGTAGTTAGCCAGTCATGTGTATCTGACAACATATTTACTACTTCTAATCGCTTCAGGAAGTACTGTCATAGTTTTATTTACGTCTGAGCATACAACATTTATCATTAGTTCAAATGTTCAAATGGGTGTGAATTCCTAAGGGACCATACTACTGAGGTCATCGGTACCTAGACTTACACACTACTTAAACTAACTTTAACTTACGCTAAGAACAACATACACACCCATGCCCGAGGGAGGACTCGAAACTCCGGCGAGAGGGGCCTCGCAATCCGTGACATGGCGTCTCATACCACGCGGCCACTCCGCGAGGCTTATCAGTTGTGGTGCCATTAACACCATTATTTACATTTTTGTCTTTGTTTCAATATACCCATTATACGTAATTTATATTAAGAGAAAAACATATGTTTATGCGTTTTAGTTTTACTCATTCAATATATTTTTTAACGTGAGAGAGTAACGAACGGGTCAGTATGGTAGGTATCGCGTACACTCCGCTGCAGAGTGAAAAATTCATTCCGATTCTGATGTGTCTCATAGAAGTTGTAAAATTTCGCGAGACGATAGCGACTTACTGCCTACCGACTCTTCTTCAGGATATATGCTGCACTATTCATCGTTTGTTGTGTATCATGAGTGGTCACTAAGTTGGTTGGTAATTGCCAATCCACGATATTAGCGCTATCTCTTGGCTTGTGCTAGTGGTACAGAGTGATTCGTTTTATCCTCCTCTACATTTACACGGATTCTCTGCAAATCACACTTCCGTGCCTGACAGAGGGTTCATCGAACAACCTTCACAAAAATTCTCTATATTCGAATCTCGAACAGTGTCCGGATAAAACGAACACCAATATCATCTCGTGCAAGCTCTGATTTTCCTTATTTTATTATGATGATCGTTTCTCCCTGTGTTGGTCGGGGTCAACAAAATATTTTCCCATTCGGAGGTGAAAGTTGGTGATTGAAATTTCGTGGGGACATTCGGCCGCAACGAAAAATGCCTTTGTTTTAATTATGTCCACCCCAAATCCTGCATCAAGTCATGACAATGTCTCCCCTATCTCGCGTTGGTACAAAACGTGATGCTCTTCTTTGAACTTCATCGATATACTCCAAAAATCGTACCTGGTAAGGATTCCAGACTTCGCAGCAGTATTCCAAAAGAGGACGGACGAGCGTAGTGCAGTCAGTCTCTTTCGTAGATGTGTTGCATTTTTTTAAGTGCTCATCCAATGAAACACAGTATCTGGTTTGTCTTCCCCAAAACTTTTTCTGTGTGTTCTTTCCAATTTAAGTTGCTCGTAATTGTAATTCCTAGATATTTAGTTGAATTAAAGGCCCATAGATTTGACTGATTTATCGTGTAACCGAAATTTAACGGATTCCTTTTAGCAAGCATGTGGATGACCTCACACGTTTCATTATTTGGGGTCAACTGCCAATTTTCGCTCCATACAGATATGTTTTGTTTTACAGTTTGTTTTGATCGGCTGATGACTTTACTAGATGATAAGCGACAGCATCCTGTACTAAACCATTATTTGGAAACACTCCATTGTCCTGCCCTACGAAGAAATTTCGTATCGTTATCCGTTGTGCCAAGCACGATAAGGTTCTACTATCTGAAAAACCAGTTACTACATAGTAACCAAACCAAATAAATACATTGGCTTCTGATACTATTATGCACACAAATTTTCAGCAATAAATGAATTATTCGTAGAATAATGCACAAAAATCGATTTCAATAGTTGCACAGAAATTTCAAACATCTGCCGCAAAAATATATGGATGCGTTACAGTGCTTGAAAAAGAAATGTAACACTAGTAAAAATATGAGCATCGGCATTTTTCTTTCGAGAAATCCAACACTTCCTGACTACATATTTTCAAAATATCCAGTGAACTATTATAACAGGGTCATTAAGTGTAACTTAACCACTTGTCTGTTTCTCTCTATGTGATTCAATCTTCCTAAAACTCTACCAAAACTTCTCAGAAATGATTACCAAACTAACCTATGCCAAACTTAAACTCGTGTAATAGGCAAAACTCTGACTATACTTAATTGCAAAGAATATGATTTGCTCAACATTGCCTATGAACTGGAGATGTATCTATAAAAATGCAATGTGACCCTGAGTTTACCTGATTACTGCAATAAATGCGCAACTGAAAAAAAGAAATTCCTGGTCCCAACTTGTATTTTCACATATCTCGTGTCTTGACAAACATTTTTGCAGATTTCAAAAAAAGCTGTGCTCATTTTACGGCAGTGAAGCAACATTAAAAACTGAAAATCCTATACCAAAAGGCTCAAAGTGTGTACATACATAATAAATTAAATGGTGGGAATGTTAACTGATAAGAAATAATTTGTAACAAAATTGAAATGAAATTCTATACAAAAGTTATGCAGTGAAAATAAACTGAATGTTCAAAAAATATAAATCAACTGGATGTTCAAAATAGCATTTACATAACATGACTTTAAGAAATAAGTAAGGAACGGGAATCTCTTCTTCCTACTAGAGCAACCCATAGAATAATGGAAACAACCGAGTTTCGTTACTACAGACAAAATAACACAAATCAATGCTACGTCCTTGTGTGCTTACCTCAATCTCTCAACATGAAAGAAAAATTCACAAATAATCTCCTTTGCTCATCTTTCCATAACTGCGTGATAATATTCATACACCACTTCCGTCAGTCTAATATCACACTTATAAATAAAATTACAGGGCCATTCTTCAAAATATGTCTGCTACTCAACACTGCTCAACTTAGAACGGCTGCAACCCTGTTACTGCTCTCAGGCAGAGGCTGTGGAGCAACATAAAGGTTTTGTAGCAGTAGTCAAAGATTCTTAGCTACATTGTTTTGCTCTTGTCAGCTATACATATCGACATTTGCGTAAGAAACGTAATTTACGCAGTGACCAAAATAATGCGCATACAGCACAGTGTTTGAATATTTCACCTGTGGTGATATTTCACGGTAAGTTCTTTTAATTTACAGTTTTGAACAGGATTTCCAGTAGCCTTTTAAATACATTAAACATAGGGTAATACTCCAGAGGACCCGTTGGAGTATAGGACTTTAAGAGCGAAAATGTAAATTTATATGTACTGCAATGTATATATTAACGTTCGTAAACGAAAAGAAAACAATTCATTAATGAATTACAAGGATGTAGTTAGAATGCAGACAAGGCCTGCCATATGGGGGAAGTTGGAGGCCACAGAGAAGCTATCTTATGGTTTCGTGTACCTAATTGTATATAATTCTGCTTTTGATTGTTATTTCATTTCGCTAAAGACCTGCCGATCCTAAAAATTGATAGCGCGGTGAAGGAAACCGGAAACTGGTGAATACGAGGATATCACATAAATCCTGGTGAATACGAAAAAAATTAAGTAAGTCTAGCACTGCGGACCTGTTTTTCAGCCACTATCCAACAGCAATGCACCAGTTCAGTGGAATGTTATGGGAGGAAACCCTTCAACGAGGCTGACATTTGCAGTTCGCGTTGCGATCTGACCGCTTACTGTGATGACCCAAGGAAGCAACAAATGTTTCGTGAAAGGGCGTTAGGGCTTTGTTAATGAAAAGCTCAAGCTCAAGCAATTCATTGTGTTATGGCTAGTGCAGTGCCACTTTGAATGAGTGTCAGCTGGTGTAGATTAGCTAGAACGATGGCAAGCGTCACGAACACTTCTAAACTCTGTCGACGAGTTCTTGGCTGTACTAGGGGGCATTACCGCAAGAAAAGTTGGACAAGTTCTGTGGCATATTCGCAGTACTCGAACGCAGTCACCATTAGCATACAAAGGAAGAAGCTTCAAGGTTACTTGAGGCAAACATTTACGTGTGGTGCTGGTCAATTATTTGGATCATCACTACAAGACTGGGAAAGAGATGTCATATGTGCTCTACTTTGCCATAGCTAGGGAAGCTTCATGATTAAAAACAAAACGAGTTAAAGGTCAACAGTGGCAGGGCAATCAACTCTTCAATTTAATGCCAAAAATTCCAAAACAGAAGGGGAACTCATACAAACATAACTGGGTACATCCCATCCACGCTCTTCAATTTACGCGACGGAGCCGATCAGTCAATGAAAAAAAAAGTCTTGCTGATTGCCGCACTAATGCCTACAACGAATAAAATATTGCAGTGACATGCCGTTTTGAACGAGTCTATTTTCTAGAGCAAGGATTCTCATACGGTGATACGCATACCACATGTGGTACGCAAGGACATTTCAGGAGTTGCGCGTACAAGTAAACAAAACACGTGCTGCTATAAGTACAATTGTCTCTTAAGTTTACTTTATCTGATAAGAGGAAACAGATCGATTAAAGTAGCATCTGAAAAATGTTAAGAAAATGGATTTACAACATAATGTTTGTTTCGTACTGTATGCAGAATACAGGATGGTCGTATTGTACCCTCACCAAACCTCTCTTAGTTAGAAATCGCTACTTTCGCCAGAAATGATCCATCTTGTTTTGATATTGGCAATATTTTGATCGAATCTTGTCGATAGTTTTACGAAGGTATCCGTGCCGCTTTGTAACAGCTGCTGGTTTACCAACGTCTGACACTGCAGTAGTCATTAGGTAACGCATGGTATATTGTTGTATTATTGCGCTTAGTTTGGCGTTACCTTGAATGGTATCATGCGTCTAGAACCGGCGTGTACGTATAAAACAAGCTGAGTATTCACGACTATGAATGTGATGTGAAGCTGAACTTGATTGACACACACCGGGTGGTTATAACACGGAAGCTAATTACCGTACAAGTACCAAACTTGGTAGCATTAATCTCCAGAGTGAGGGGTGTATGATTTTCATGCGTCGCAGCGCCACCGTCCAGTTCCAACTATGGCCACCCGGTGCCGTTATCAGTCATCGTGATTCGCAGTCTCACACAGCGGAGCAGTCGCAGTGCACCTCTTAACGTGTCAACCTGAGCTTGCACAAAAGGAACAGGACATTATTGGTGAAGCTCTATTACCAAAACAACAGTAATGCTGCAGCTGCCCTTCGAGAACTTCGCCGGCTGAAAGAGTTACTGAAGGGTCGTCTTTCTCCACCTACTGTACAGAGCATCACGAAGTGCGAATCAACTGGAGAACTGGGCGGCGCTACGGGAATATGACGACGGCCGGTTGCACCAAAGGTGGTTGATGAAATCGCTGTTGCTGTGGAAGACAATTCTTGATCGTCAGGCAGTGCGCGTGCTGCGCCACGATAACTTAACATCTCGTGGTCCACTGTACGGGAGGTGCCTCAAACCATTCTCAAATGATATCAGTACAAGATCCGTGTCGTACAGGAACATGCACCATAGGACGCACGACTTGCTGACTTCGCTCCCCACTTTCTCGCAAGGATTGTAGTTGGCGAGGGCTGGCCCTGGGACCCATAATATGGACAGACAAAGCTCTTTTGGCGGGTGAGGTGAACATACAGAATTGTCGAGTGTGGGGATCTTCACCTACAGTCACTGTTCATGAAGTTCCTCTATATGGTGAACGTGTCACCGTATGGTATGGCTTCACGGCTACAGTCATCAATGGCCCTTTCTTCTTTGAACAGGTTGGCGCTCAAGGACCAAAGACGATCAATGCAGCTCGCCAGCGCTACTGCGATGTGCTTCGCCACCATGGCATACCCGCCCTGCAGGAGAGAGAGGCGCATTGAACTCAACAGTTTTTATGCAAAATGGGGCCCCACCGCACGTCGATCGTAGAGAACACCTGCTTCTCCGAAACACATTTGGAAACGATCGAATTATCAGTGGAACGTTTCCAAATTCTTGACCGGCACGATCGCCTGATATTACTCCCTGTGAGTTCTGGTTGTGGGACAATCTAAAGGACAGGGTTTACCAGACTGAGATTCATACATGTGCCGATCTGAAGCGCAGCACTTCAAGAGAGGTAGTAGCTACGTACGGACATGCTTTGTTCTTCTGTGCAGAATACAATCCTGCGCTTTCAGACTGTTCTGGACACTTATGGGTGCCTTATTGAGCCCCTGTTTGTAGCAGTAATGGTACCAGAATGTAATGGTGTGACATACCGTAGCGGCACATTAAAAGTGTTTCAGTTGAATTAAGTCTACATTTTTTCTCTTCCCCATGTCCTTGATATTAATGATATCTTCCCCATGTCCTTGATATTAATGATACCAAGTTTGGTACTCATACGGTAATTAGTTTCCGTGTTCTAAGGTGTTAAATACGGAAAGTTTAATTACAACCACCTGGTACATCATTCTGTTTAAGTTAATCATGAAGAGATTTTTAAGAGAGGACGCTTCTTCTAGCACCAAGGATGCAGTTAAAAACCTAAAACATCACCTGACCGCAAGTATAATGATAGATACTTACTACATTACACAAAAGGATGATAGGAACCCACTGATAACCCAACCGCCACTGCGTTGTATCCTTACGCTGCTTTCAAATCAAAGCATGAAACCACGTTTATTAAAACGTCCTAAAAGTTCCAAACACTCTAAGCAAGTTGGTAATCTTCTTGACTTCATTTAAAGGAAATCTAGGTTTTGTAAGAAAGAGTTCAATTGGATGGAAAATTTTATAAACACTGATATTAACAAGTAAGTTGATAAAAGTTTCGTTACTCAACAATAACCAAAACTGGAGACATGTCTTCCTATACCGAAGGAACGTTGGTATTACAACTGCACGAGTGCACTTATTTTTATTTTCAAATATACTATAGTACAGATGGCACAAATACGGTGCACTTACCCGTTTATATACGTTTTGTCTGTAGTGAAGATAAATGTTTTTATTTTCAAACCGCTGAAGTCGAATGTTACAGCAGAAAACATTCTCAACGTGATTGATCTTTATTTGTTTAAAGTTGTTATTCCTTTGGAATGATGTGTTGGTATTTGTACAGACGGGGCCAAGACAGTGTGTAGTCATTTAACAGAGCTGTTAGCAAAAGTGAAAAAATGCTCCTGCTTGTTGAAGCACACACTGGTTACTACAATGCGCCGAGGAGCAATGCCTTCTAAGTACATGTCCGAAGCCCCCAAACTCTTCATATTGTTATGACCGACGCTATAAAGGTTATAAACTCACGGCTATTCACTCTGTTTGAAGATATGGGAGGTAAATTTACAAGTTTACTCATACATATTCAAGTAAGATGGCTCTCTCTCGGAAAGATTTAAATCAGAATATTTGAACTGAGGTCAGAGGTTTCTTTGTTTCTCAGTAACAAAAACAGTGGTATATTACATGACCAATTTTTTCGCTGATGATCATTTGTTATCTGTATCGGCCTATCTTGCTGGTCTCTTTGACAGGTCTCGTATTTTGAATATGGGTCTACCAGGAGGAGACACGACGGCGTTCTTAGCAGATGACAACATATCCTCTTTCAAAATAAAGCCGGTTCTTTAGTTCAGAAGTGCTGAACAACACATTTTTCGCATTAGTTACTCTTACATCATTTTTGGAGGACGTTGAACTAGCTCCCATGGAAGATTTAGTTCGAGTTTTTATTACACATTTAGACATCCTTCAAAAAAGATACGGAAAGTACTTTTCAAAAGATTACATAAAACATGCTTGAATAAGAAATCCATTTTTAGGAAAAATATAGAAAGAACTAATCACAAAGGAAACTTACACTGACGTGACTAGCGATAGTTCAGTGGGAGGTGCTTTCATAAAGATCTCTGCTTCTTTTTGGATGGGAACAAAATGTAAGTCTCTTTTAAAACAAGCAGTTCGAATGCTCGTGTCGTTTCTTACTGCCTGAAAAATAAATACAGAAACAACGTTAGTGCTGACGAAGACTTGAGAGTGAAACTGAGCTTAATCATGCGAGACTTTCAAGGTCTGGTTAAGGATGAACAACACAATGCTTTCAGCTGACACATGTAGATGTTCTTTCATCAGAACCTAAATTGGAAACTTGTCTACTTACTGATCCTGAAGTCTTGATTTAGCATCAAAGTTTGAATTGATACTGAATATTTTTGCTTTTTAGATTTTAATTTATTGTACTCCATGTCCAGTTTATTACATTATTGCACAGCTTGGTTATATTATTTGTGATGTAGAACTTTAATATTTATATCAAACGCTATGCCTCTCTTACTCATTGAATATTTGTATCACAACCGGCTTATATCATTTTCGTATTATTTGCCAGAAATAATAATTAGATGTGAGCATGATCGACTCTGTAAAAAGGTGCTTTCACGAAACCTTATTACTTGTTTGTATCACTTCTCTTATACATGTAGAAGTTGATTGACACGACCAAGAAGCCACACATGTGTTGTCAGAACTAAGCCAGGTGGTAAAAATTATTACTCCCTAATCTCCTGCGACAGTCGCCATTCAACATTTGGCACTCTCCTCCCCCTCCCCCTCCCCCACCATAGGGTTCAACGTTATTTCGTATGCAGAGCCGAAAAAGTTCGGTAACCACTGTTCTGGAGAATTACCCAAGTCAGTCAGTGGAACTCTGAAAATTTCATGCTATGTAATTTCTCACTTTTAGGATTACACATCAGAGACTAAATATTGTAGAAAATCAGCTTACTTAAACTCCTTCCATTATTTTTCCCTATCACATAGCATTTTGGTAATTTTGTCCCTACAGTGCTCAAACATTTCAACTCCGAAGATTTCACACACTCCTTGGGTCTCTTTAGGAACTATCATGAAACGAACAGCTCAAAGAGGAACCTCTCAACCACAAATCAGATAATTTTTTTCATAGTAATTTAGCAAAACTGCAGTCACCCGATGAAGATCTTAAATAAAGAGGTGAAAATGTTAAAAATACAAGAAAACAATGCTAGTTTCATTTCTTGCAGTCAGTCTGATGTTGTCAGCTCAGAAGATAATTACTACTATTTTAACTTTTCTCTATTTCTAACTCCACCTGTGAAAAGCGACATATCTTCGTTTTTTGACAGAAGTAACGTAAGCGACGCTGACCTATTTAAAATATGAAACAATATATGGGTAACTATGCTCGGAGAGAAAGCATCTGAAACGGACTGTCGCATAACATGCATTCTACAGGCGCCAAGTACTAGAGATTTACGTAGCGATTGACGTCACCATCAATAAGCACCACAATTTTCCTACTGCAGTGCCTCTATTTCCATTTATTTGTATCACAGTTCTCACTAGGCAGAACTTGTGTTCCAATCCTAAAAGTTGAAAAAACTTATGACAGTTCAGCTGTCAATATTTTGGCGTACTTAACTGAATGAGCATCTTGAACCTGAACAGAATTAACCCCCCACCCCCTATCCCAAAACAAGAAACAATGTCTACGCCTCTGTGTGCACTATAACGCAGGAAGTAGCTAGTTCGTTGACAGAGAATGTGTGCTGTGCGCTAGCGGGATTTTTAGCTTAGAGATTCAACTACAATTCATTCCCCTTGGGATCAGGTTCAAATTACCTGCAAAAGTCTAGATGATGCATCAAACACAGTGTTCTCACAGTATTTTCGTCGTCACAGATCGAATATAGAAAAGCTTCATATGATGTTACTGGACTGCAGCAGCATCCAAGGAGAGTCGCAAAACTGGCATCGCTTTCTGAAAGTTGTAACGCCCAGCTAGTATTAGAAACAGAAAGTGGAAACCGGAAGTGACTATGAGCAAAACCGTAAGTCCAGAATTGAACATTTATCACAAGGATATGTTAGTCGCTAAAGGTAGCGGCATATTTATTTCAGTAAAGAAATCGGTAATAGCTACCGAAGTTAGATAAATTCCTAATGTGAATTAATCTCGGTCAGGATAAGGGTCAAAGGCCGGTCATAAATAGTAATCGGATGCTTTTATAGGCAGCATGGGGGTACACTGCTTCAGAGAGAACGTGCAGAATATCGTTAATAATTTTACTGATCATGCTGTTGCAATAGGGGTTGACTTCCACTTATCAGCTATATGCTGGAAGAGTCATGCGATCACAACTGGTGCCAGATTCAGGGATTCAAGTGTGATTGTTGTGAAAGTCTTTTCCGTAAATTACTTCGAGCAGATAGAAAACGAACTAGCGAAAAGAACGCCTTAGACCTCCTAGCAACAAACAGACCTGAACTTCGGAACCGTTATGTTTAGGAAGGTGTCACTGATAATAAGCCTGTGATAGCAACTCCAAGTACGAGTTTTAAAGAAATATTTGAAAAAGTAGGTAAATACTTTTGCTTATACTTTTTGCTTAGCAAGGGTGACAGGATACAACTACAAAGTATCGGAGTAATTAACTTCAAATATTCAGTGCTGAGAACGAAGGTGTGGAGCGCCAGTGGAAAAAAAAAACAAAAATATCGTTGACTATACTTGAGACAAAATATGTTCCGAGCAAGGTCTTAAGTGGTGGTAAAAGACCGCCATGTTTTAAAAGCCGTGTTAGAAAATTGCTACGTAAAAAAGAAGAGCTTCATTACACATTTAAAAGAGGTCAAAATCTACCTGACAAACAAATGCTGAACGAAGCGAAAATGAGCGGAAGGAGAGCAATAAGAGAATCGTTCAGTGACTCTGAAAGTAAAATATTGTCACCAGATCTGACTAAGAGCCCTTGTCATCTTAAGTACAATCAGCAAGCAATAACAATTCCTCAATTCATTCACTCAGGGACCATACTGGCATAAAAACGGAAGATAATAGAGAGAAGGCCAAAATACTGGATTCGGTCTACCGAAATTATTTCACCGCGGAAAATACTAACACGGTCCCACCTTGCAGTCATCGTAAGAAAGTCAAAATGAGATGTGGAGATAACCGAATGTGCAGTAGTAAATCCAATGCAATAGCTTAGTGCGTGAGAGGCATCAGGATCGGATGAGATACTTCTAAGATTCTAGAAATATTATCGGAAAGAACTTGCTCCCATTGTAGTAGCAGTAGTTTATTGTAGTTCAATGGACCAACGGAGCGCACCTAGCGGCTTGAAGAAAGGGCAAGTAATCAAGTAGAATGAAGGCTTTCACGGCAGGTGTTGTCATCACTTAACATTTCCGGGCTGTGTTGCCTTGGTCCATACATAAGACATAAGGGGAGAGTCTTACGTATGGACCACGGCATCTCAGCCCGGAAGTGCTAAGTGATGAAAGTAACCAAGTAATTGCAGTTTTCAAGAAGGGTCGTAGGACAGTGGTACCGTTGACGCAAATATTCTCTAGAATTGCCTAAATTTTTTCATGTCTAAGAATTATGACGGTTTTGGAGAAGGTAATCTCCTGTATAAAAATCAACATAGATTCTGGAAGCAGAGATCTTACGGAACTTAGCTCGCACTGTTCCTCTATGAGATCCATAACACTGTTGACAATGGTGCTCACGTTGATGACGTGTTCCTTGAATTCAGGAAGGCATTTGACACCGCCCCCACTGCCGCTTTGTCGCTCTTAACGCAAAAGAACCGACAGCTGTAAAGGTAATTTCCGGAGTTCCACAAGGAAGTATGATTTCACCATTACTGTTTACAATGTTTACAGGGGAGCCAGTAGAAAGGGTCGGATGCTCTTTAAGACTGTTTAAGACTGTTCTATGCTGATGCGGTTGTTCATAAGAAAGTAGCAACGCCATAAGACAGCACTGATTTGCAAAATTATTTACAGAGGACTTATGAATACTGCAAGCTCTGTCAGTTGACCCTGAAGATAAATATATGTAACATACTGCGCATACTTAGGAAAACCGTCCCCTACTGCACAAGTACACTATCGATGACAAATTGCTGGAGACAGTAACCACTGTAAAATATCTTGGAGTAACTATCCAGGGCGACCTTAACTAGAACGACCACACAGCCGGCCGGAGTGGCCATGCGGTTCTAGGCGCTACAGTGTGGAGCCGAGCGACCGCTACGGTAGTAGGTTCGAATCCTGCCTCGGGCATGGATGTGTTTGATGTCCTTAGGTTAGTTAGGTTTCATTAGTTCTAAGTTCTAGGCGACTGATGACCTCAGAAGTTGAGTCGCATAGTGCTTAGAGCCATTTGAACCATTTAGAACGGCCACACAAAACAAGCACTAGGAAAATCACATGCCAGATTGTGAGATTCAGAGGAAGAGTCTTAAGGAACGAAATCGTTTACAAGACTGTTGATCGAACGATGCTTCAGTCCTGTTCGTCAGTCTGAGACCCTCACCAGGTGTTATTGAAAGAAGAGATAGAGACGATCTAACGAATAGCAGCGAGTTTCGTCACGGTATCCTTTGGCCGGCTCGAGTGCATTACAGAGATGCTCAACAAATTCCAGTGGCAGACGCTACAGGAGAGGCGTTGTGCTTCACGAAGGAGTGCTTTCGGGAAGAGTCGGACAACATATTATTACTTGCTCTGACATGGATCTCGCGAAATGACCACGGCATGGAAAGTCAACAAATTACAGCCGATACAAAGACATATCGACATTAATTCTCTCCTACCGCCATTCGTGAGTGGAACAGGGAAGGGGGAGATCAGTTAGTGGTGCGAGGAGTACCCCCCGCCATACACCGTCAGTTAGTTTGCAAAGTATTTGCATAAATGCGGAATTAAAAGCATTAACACTTATGATCAATATTATACACGAGGTACAAAAACTTGCTCTAATCAGTGAAGCAAACATTCCACATTACGAGTTAAATTTTTAGAACCTGTCTTTCCTACCAAAGAAATAGCTGCTTCTCCACCAAAACTTCATCATAAGTTGGTAGAGCCACGAAGGGTTCAAAGCAATCGTTTAAAAAGGGTAAGGTCATTTCAGTTTCTATGACATTGGCCCCTTACCTAGCTTGCATTTATCGTGAATCTTTCGCACAGCACAAACTCCCAAGGGTCTCAAAAAGGCACAGGTGGCTCTAATTATAAGAAGCGTAAAGTAACGGATCCGCCAGATTACGGACCAGTATCCATAAATTCTGCAGAATTCATGAAAGTATGCTCAGTTCGAATACATTAAATTTTCATGAGACTGAGAATCTTATGTCCACGAATCAACATGGCCTTAGTAAGCATCGCTCGTGCGATATTCTCAAATGGACGAAGGACAACAGGCAGATTCCATATTCCTAGATTTCCGGGAAGCATTTGACATGACGCACCATTACAGGCTGTTAACGAGTTTATGGAATAAGTTCACAGCTTTTTAAATACTAGAACCCAGCATGTTGTCTTCGACGGCGAGTGTTCATCAGAGACAATGGTACCATCAGTAGTACCCGGGGAAACGTGATAACACCGTTGTTGTTCTCTACATACATACATGACTTGATGGACAGTGTGAGCAGCAATCTGCGATTGTTTGGTGATAATGTCGTGGCGTCGAATTTGAGCCTCCATAGGAAGATACAACACGACTTAGACAAAATTTCAGGTTCTACATCTACATCTACATCTACATCCATACTCCGCAAGCCACCTGACGGTGTGTGGCGGAGGGTACCTTGAGTACCTCTATCGGTTTTCCCTTCTATTCCAGTCTCGTATTGTTCGTGGAAAGAAGGATTGTCGGTGTGCCTCTGTGTGGGCTCTAATCTCTCTGATTTTATCCTCATGGTCTCTTCGCGAGATATACGTAGGAGGGAGCAATATACTGCTTGACTCTTCGGTGGAGGTATGTTCTCGAAACTTTGACAAAAGCCCGTACCGAGCTACTGAGCGTCTCTCCTGCAGAGTCTTCCACTGGAGTTTATCTATCATCTCCGTAACGCTTTCGCGATTACTAAATGATCCTGTAACGAAGCGCGCTGCTCTCCGTTGGATCTTCTCTATATCTTCTATCAACCCTATCTGGTACGGATCCCACACTGCTGAGCAGTATTCAAGCAGTGGGCGAATAAGCGTACTGTAACCTACTTCCTTTGTTTTCGGATTGAATTTCCTTAGGATTCTTCCAATAAATCTCAGTCTGGTATCTGCTTTACCGACGATCAACATTATATGATCATTCCATTTTAAATAACTCCTAATGCGTACTCCCAGATAATTTATGGTATTAACTGCTTCCAGTTGCTGACCTGCTATTTTGTAGCTAAATGATAAAGGATCTATCTTTCTGTGTATTCGCAGCACTTTACACTTGTCTACATTGAGATTCAATTGCCATTCCCTGCACCATGCGTCAATTCGCTGCAGATCCTCCTGCATTTCAGTACAATTTTCCATTGTTACAACCTCCCGATACACCACCGCATCATCTGCAAAAAGCCTCAGTGAACTTCCGATGTCATCCACCAGTTCATTTATGTATATTGTGAATAGCAACGGTCCTATGACACTCCCCTGCGGCACACCTGAAATCACTCTTACTTCGGAAGACTTCTCTCCATTGAGAATGACATGTTGCGTCCTGTTATCTAGGAACTCCTCAATCCAATCACACAATTGGTCTGATAGTCCATATGCTCTTACTTTGTTCATTAAACGACTGTGGGAAACTGTATCGAACGCCTTGCGGAAGTCAAGAAACACGGCATCTTCTTGTGAACCCGTGTCTACGGCCCTCTGAGTCTCGTGGACGAATAGCGCGAGCTGGGTTTCACATGACCGTCTTTCTCGAAACCCATGTTGATTCCTACAGAAAAGATTTCTAGTCTCCAGAAAAGTCATTATACTCGAACTCAATACGTGTTGGTGTTATGAATGGCAGCTAGCGCTAAATGTGAAAAATTGCTAGTTAATGAGGATGAGTAGGTAGATCAAACCTCTAATGTTTCTATCAGTGTTACCAGTCCCCTTCTTGAGATGGTCAAGTCGTTTAAATAATTGGGCTTAATATTACAAAGCGATATGAGGTGGAACGAGCGTGTCAGGACTGTGGAAGAGAAGGTGAATAGTCGGCTTCAGTTTATTGACAAGCCGGCCGGAGTGGCCGAGCGGTTAAAGGCGCTACAGTCTGGAACCGCACGACCGCTACGGTCGCAGGTTCGAAACCTGCCTCGGGCATGGATGTGTGTGATGTCCTTAGGTTAGTTAGGTTTAAGTAGTTCTAAGTTCTAGGGGACTTTTGACCACAGCAGTTGAGTCCCATAGTACTCAGAGCCATTTGAACCATTTGTTTATTGACAGAATTTTATGAAAGAGACCTGTAATGGAGACCGAATATAGGACGCTGGTGTGATATAGTTCTGAGTACTGCTCGAGTCTTTGTGATCCATACCAGGTCGGACTGAAGGAAGACATCGAAGTACTTCAGCGGCGGGCTGCTAGATTGGTTACCGGCAGCTTCGAACAACATGTAAGTTTTACGGAGATGCTTCAGGAACACAAATGGGAGTCCATGGGGGAAAGGTGGCGTTCTTTCAGAGAAAGTCTGTTGAGAAAATTTAGAGAACCGGTGTCTGAAGCGGACTGTCTAACGATTCTACGGCCACCGACGTAGAATGCGCGTAAGGACCAACAAGATAAGATACGAAAGATTAAGGCTTATAGGGAGGCATGTAGACTGTCTTTTTCTCCTCGTTCTATTTGCGAGTGGAACAGGAATGTAAATGAGTAGTTGTGGTACAGGCTACCCTCCACCACGCACCGTCCGGTGGCTGCGGAGCATCTATGTAGATGCAGATGCAGATGTATATGTCCATCATCGGAGAACGCCAGCGTATTGCCAAAATACGGAACACCTTTCATGCTCTTGTATTACGAGCATTTAGATCAAATGATTCAAATGGCTCTGAGCAATATGGGACTTTACCACTGAGGTCTTTAGTCTCCTAGAACTTAGAACTACTTATACCTAACTAACCTAAGGACATCACACACATCCACTCCCGAGGCAGGATTCGAACCTGCGACCGTAGCGGTCGCGCTTTTCAGACTGAAGCGCCTAGAATCTTTCGGCCACACCGTTCGGCTCAGCATTTAGAGTTGCATGATGATGATGATCTTTAGAATCATCATGCAATCCACAAAACGAAATATTATTAAACTCTCTGCGTTCGCTCGTAAGACCTACTGGAGCAGGGATAGACAGTGTACCCTCAACATAAATAAATGTAACGTAATCCGCATGTATAATCAGAAAGATTCATTTTTGTGCGATAGCAAGATTGCATAAAGTTCACTGGAAGCAGACACATCTATAAAATATCTAGAACTATATATAGGGAGCTATTCAACGACCATATAAAAACTATTGTATGTAAAGCAGATGCCAGTCGGATTCTTAGAAAGAATGCTAGTGAATATAGTCCACCTGCAAAAGTGGTAGCGTATAAAATCCTTGTTCGGCCAATACTTGAATATTGCTTGTCGGTCTTGGATTCATGGAAGATAAAGAAGAAGGATAGAAGGACGACATCGAGGTCATTCGAGAGGGAACAAAAACTCGGACTGAGTCAAGGATGGGGAAGGAAATTGGGGGTGCCCTTTCAAATGAACCATCCCGGAACATGCCTGTACCTATTTGTAGAATTCGCGGAAAACCGGATGGCTGGATGTTTCGAGTACTGCTCGAGTCTTTGTGATCCATACCAGGTCGGTCTGAAGGAAGACATCGAAGTATTTCAGCGGCGGGCTGCTAGATTGGTTACCGGCAGCTTCGAACAACATGTAAGTTTTATGGAGATGCTTCAGGAACACAAATGGGAGTCCATGGAGGAAAGGTGGCGTTCTTTCAGAGAAAGTCTGTTGAGAAAATTTAGAGAACCGGTGTCTGAAGCGGACTGTCTAACGATTCTACTGCCACCAACGTAGAATGCGCGTAAGGACCAACAAGATAAGATACGAAAGATTAAGGCTTATAGGGAGGCATGTAGACTGTCTTTTTCTCCTCGTTCTATTTGCGAGTGGAACAGGAATGTAAATGAGTAGTTGTGGTACAGGCTACCCTCCACCACGCACCGTACGGTGGCTGCGGAGCATCTATGTAGATACAGATGTAGATGTATATGTCCATCATCAGAGAACGCCAGCGTATTGCGAAAATACGGAACACCTTTCATGCTCTTGTATTACGAGCATTTAGATCAAATGATTCAAATGGCTCTGAGCAATATGGGACTTTACCACTGAGGTCTTCAGTCCCCTAGAACTTAGAACTACGTATACCTAACTAGCCTAAGGACATCACACACATCCACTCCCGAGGCAGGATTCGAACCTGCGACCGTAGCGGTCGCGCTTTTCAGACTGAAGCGCCTAGAATCTTTCGGCCACACCGTTCGGCTCAGCATTTAGAGTTGCATGATGATGATGATCTTTAGAATCATCATGCAATCCACAAAACGAAATATTATTAAACTCTCTACGTTCGCTCGTAAGACCTACTGGAGCAGGGATAGACAGTGTACCCTCAACATAAATAAATGTAACGTAATCCGCATGTATAATCAGAAAGATTCATTTTTGTGCGATAGCAAGATTGCATAAAGTTCACTGGAAGCAGACACATCTATAAAATATCTAGAACTATATATAGGGAGCTATTCAACGACCACATAAAAACTATTGTAAGTAAAGCAGATGCCAGTCGGATTCTTAGAAAGAATGCTAGCGAATATAGTCCACCTGCAAAAGTGGTAGCGTATAAAATCCTTGATCGGCCAATACTTGAATATTGCTTGTCAGTCTAGGACTCATGGAAGATAAAGAAGAAGGGTGGAAGGACGACATCGAGTTCATTCGAGAGGGAACGCAAACTCGGACTGTGTCAAGGATGGGGAAGGTAATTGGCGGTGCCCTTTCAAATGAACCATCCCGGAACATGCCTGTACTTATTTGTGGAATTCGCGGAAAACCGGATGGCTAGATGCGGATTTGAGCCGTTGTCCTCCCGACTGTGAGTCCAGTGTGCTAACCACTGCACCACCTTGTTTGGTCTTGGGAGATAAGATTGATGGAAGATACAAAGAACATCCGAAGAATTTCGACGCATTTAGTAAATGTCTGGAACTGCTTAGCCAACTCTAGCGGCAGTCGCTGCAAGAGAAGCATTCCGCTTTCGAGGTGACTATTGAAGTTCTGAGAGAGTGCGTTTCTAGAATGGCCAGCCAATATATTGCTGTCTTCTGCGTGCATCCCGCGAAAAGTAAATTAAGGATTATCAGCAATCGTTCTTCCTGCGAACTATTCACGACTGGATCAGAAAATTGGTGATACAACTGTGCTACACAAGGTGTCCTCCGCCAAGTACCTCAAGTCGATTTGAGGAGTATAAATGTAAATTTAGACAGTGCTTTCCACGTCGAAAGTAGGACTTCTAGAAGACAGTTCATCCATAACTTCAGTATTACCTACTAGGAAAATACATTCTTTAAGAACACCGGACCGGATATGTAACTTTCCAGAGCTTCATATTTCCTTTTCAGCACTGCCATTAAGATGTGAAAGTATTTTGAGTGGCGTCGTGATGGAGTGTTATAGAGGCGTTACCTTCACCACGCATAAAGTATGAAGTTCACTCATGCTCTTCGTGGATTATATTTTAGGCATAAGAAAGACCTACAGAGGTTCGACACTAGCTGGAGGGGCTGCTATATTACGCTCGACATTTAGTACATGTAACGTACTGTGTATAAACTGAAAGACCCATTATTGTTTGATTACACGATTGACGATAAATTGCTCGAAACTATAAAATTTTGGGGTAACTTCTAGACTTACTTACAGTGGAGGGCCACATAAAATTTGCCGTTCGAAAGCAGATATCACACAGATGCGGTGGAGGAATTCGACTAGAAATATAATTAACTCAAGGAAGACGTAAGTTACGAAATCCTTATACGATCGATTCTAGCGATTTTCTAGTCAATGCAGAACGGTTACCAGGTACAGCTAATAGAGGATTTACTGATGATCCGAACATTGGCGTATTTAGTCACGTGCTCGGACGGGTACGGACGCTATAAAGTGGGCATTGTGCGCTGTGGAGTGGTTTATTATTGAAATTCGAAAAGTGTTCAGTTTTTATGTGCTGCTTGTTCCCAGAATGGACGCATTGACAAGGGGACCGCGCCTACAGTCAACACTCGTATCCCTCCAGACTTATGGTACATCATGGACTTGACCAAAAATGAAAGAGGCAGATGTAGGAGCTCCAGACAGCCAAGTGTTTAGGAAAAAGGTAGCAGTTCCGTTGCGGGTCGGGTGCTGCATGAGCCATTTACATTTTATTAATAGCCAAGGAACGTTTGGCGAAGAGGAAAGAGTACAGAAGAGTAAATCGAAGATCGTTCTACTGAGTCACCTTCCAGAAATTGATTTTGTTTCCAGTTTTTCGTTACTTACACTGCAAACAAAGCAATATAATGCTGAGTGTACTGTATTTAATATTATCGAACTCTGTTTGCGGGAAAACAAGTTTTTTCTGTTAAGTGCTCGTCGGGAAGACAAAAAATCCAGAGATGACGAGATTCTCAAGATGAAGAAGGATTACAACCATGTTGTGTTATGATGATTCCGCACCCGACTTGTTTAAAACAACCACTCCCCCGCCTCCTGCCTGCCCTTCCCCCCGCACCACACACATCCACACACACACACACACACACACACACACACACACACACACAACAGAAATCCACACCACAACCTTTCCATACCTATTTTCATAGTCAGCTGAAGAATTTGATCTGCAAACTTCAAAAATATTCTTATTTCGTCGAGAGGAAAAGAAATCATAGTGCGAGAAGACAACATCAAAATACACTCCTGGAAATGGAAAAAAGAACACATTGACACCGGTGTGTCAGACCCACCATACTTGCTCCGGACACTGCGAGAGGGCTGTACAAGCAATGATCACACGCACGGCACAGCGGACACACCAGGAACCGCGGTGTTGGCCGTCGAATGGCACTAGCTGCGCAGCATTTGTGCACCGCCGCCGTCAGTGTCAGCCAGTTTGCCGTGGCATACGGAGCTCCATCGCAGTCCTTAACACTGGTAGCATGCCGCGACAGCGTGGACGTGAACCGTATTTGCAGTTGACGGACTTTGAGCGAGGGCGTATAGAGGGTATGCGGGAGGCCGGGTGGACGTACCGCCGAATTGCTCAACACGTGGGGCGTGAGGTCTCCACAGTACATTGATGTTGTCGCCAGTGGTCGGCGGAAGGTGCACGTGCCCGTCGACCTGGGACCGGACCGCAGCGACGCACGGATGCACGCCAAGACCGTAGGATCCTACGCAGTGCCGTAGGGGACCGCACCGCCACTTCCCAGCAAATTAGGGACACTGTTGCTCCTGGGGTATCGGCGAGGACCATTCGCAACCGTCTCCATGAAGCTGGGCTACGGTCCCGCACACCGTTAGGCCGTCTTCCGCTCACGCCCCAACATCGTGCAGCCCGCCTCCAGTGGTGTCGCGACAGGCGTGAATGGAGGGACGAATGGAGACGTGTCGTCTTCAGCGATGAGAATCGCTTCTGCCTAGGTGCCAATGATGGTCGTATGCGTGTTTGGCGCCGTGCAGGTGAGCGCCACAATCAGGACTGCATACGACCGAGGCACACAGGGCCAACACCCGGCATCATGGTGTGGGGAGCGATCTCCTACACTGGCCGTACACCACTGGTGATCGTCGAGGGGACACTGAATAGTGCACGGTACATCCAAACCGTCATCGAACCCATCGTTCTACCATTTCTAGACCGGCAAGGGAACTTGCTGTCCCAACAGGACAATGCACGTCCGCATGTATCCCGTGCCACCCAACGTGCTCTAGAAGGTGTAAGTCAACTACCCTGGCCAGCAAGATCTCCGGATCTGTCCCCAATTGAGCATGTTTGGGACTGGATGAAGCGTCGTCTCACGCGGTCTGCACGTCCAGCACGAACGCTGGTCCAACTGAGGCGCCAGGTGGAAATGGCATGGCAAGCCGTTCCACAGGACTACATCCAGCATCTCTACGATCGTCTCCATGGGAGAATAGCAGCCTGCATTGCTGCGAAAGGTGGATATACACTGTACTAGTGCCGACATTGTGCATGCTCTGTTGCCTGTGTCTATGTGCCTGTGGTTCTGTCAGTGTGATCATGTGATGTATCTGACCCCAGGAATGTGTCAATAAAGTTTCCCCTTCCTGGGACAATGAATCCACGGTGTCCTTATTTCAATTTCCAGGAGTGTATGTTCCACTGTGCCTCGCAAGCTATCCACGCCAATATTTCGCGATATGTTTCGCTACTCGTAGTTTACTGCGAAACTGTACAGTGAGAGACAACATTTTACGGATGAAAACCAAGTTTGTTTTTCTACAAAAACTATAAAACAGCCAGGTAACAGTAAAAAATCTCTGTTACCAACGTGTGCAAGGTGCCGAGAAAATTACTGCTTCCGCTAGTTTTAAGATGAATACTACCCCAGCACTTTTAAATTTTCCAATGTAAAATAATAAAGGTATATCATCAGATACATGAAGTTCCCTGTACGTTTTACAATACCTTCCAAAAAACTTATTTTTAATTCGAAAGTTTCATTTGCCTTTCGTTTTCGTACCTTTTGTGAGAACATTAATAATTAAAGTATAATGAGGATTATTTCGATTTCTTTGCAGTACAAATAACTTAAAAACCTAAAATAAAAAATATTCCCTTAATGGGTCTCGAAGTCAAGTGTTTCGTATTCTGCGACAAACGCTGCTCGGAAATGGCTCATGCCCTACCCTATCCATACCAAAAACGGTATTTCTTTTTGCCAGATCCTTGTCCATCTGGAGCTCCCAATTATGTCACTTTAATTTCTGACCAAACATTTCATATACCATTAATTTGGACGGAATTGGTGATATGAAGTAGGTGCGCATCCCTTACGAGTGAAGTTTTTGATTTTTCTCCATCTTTACCTCCATTTGTGCAGGACGTCGAATTACTAATTGTAGGAGATATTCAGTTTTTATACTGAAATCTTTCGACAGATTGTAACCTCCCCCTCACTTATCGACCTTAATGACAGTGAAAAATTAAACCGCGTGCACCTAATGGAAATTTGGGAAAAGCAATCGTCACCGAAGTTAATTTGTCGGTAAAGAGGGAGGAAAGGGTTACTTCTAAATGAAAGGAAAAATGCAAATGAAACTGGTGGAAATTAATTTTGAAAAGGGGTAAAGTTAATAATGAAAGTAAATGTGCGGCCGTTGCGTTAATAGTTAACTAGCGGTAATTAGATATATGAGATTTGGGGGAAATTACGGCCGCCAGTCCTAAGGACAATTACTATAGTAACTGAAAAAGAAAGGTTATTACACATATAATTAGCACTAGAAGCGTGGCAACTGAAGGTTGACAAGTGTAGTGTGAAAACTGATAGTTTGTCAGAAGTAATAAATTTCGCTACACTCTGACTTAATTTAGCAAAAGAATTAATAAAACCGGATAATCGAAAGTTAATTTAGTGACTGAAGTTAATAGTGAGCTTTCTTTCTGAAGCACATCGAAATTCAGTAAAACACGGTTAGTCTTGGACTACCTCAACAATCATTTCAAAAGCTACTTGAATCTACGCAATTTAGAAATAAGAGATTTATCTTTGAACTTGAATTAAATGATTCTGAACAATTAACAATAGTAAAATTTAGTACGTACCAAGCTGAGCTGTAGTCACAGGTAAGCTAATATATGGTAACAAAACTCGCACTCTTAATTTGTGCTTGTGTAATCTAAATATTGTAGCCAGCTACGAATACTTTAACTGAACTTTGAAATTAAAGCAGTGAAACAGAATAATATTGCTTTAATGCTGGCGTTGGAATTTCAACGACACTCGGGTTCATTCCGGAAAAGGAAGGGACCCTGCTTGGTAATGCAATTGGAACAATGAGCAACAAAGGTTCATGCTACGTTGCTGTAATGTTATGATTTGAACAGTTTTAAAAGCTGAAGTTTACCATACAGTTCTAAGACTTTACGTGCTTCCAGTCTTCCTTGTTGGTTGATTGAAGGTTTGAAGCCGTCGATCGAGGAGGTGGCGACAGTCACTCATTGTCGGCCGTCGCTGTTGCAGAAGCTGGATGTTGGCGCGCCTCCTTCTCGACACGGTCACCAGGCGAAACGGGCTCTTGATGTGCGCCAGCTAATGCTTCCCGTCGGCGACACCGTGTCAGAAAATATCATAGCAAGTCGAGCGCAATTACATGCTGCCAAACTCCGAAAGCGCGGCAACTCGCGGGAGCGTCACACCACACACCTGCTCCACTCGCTACTCCCGGCAGACTCTCTCTGCTCTGCCCGCGCTCCACGCGGCGGAGTTAACACTACCAAAGATCCTAAACACTCTCATTCTCCACACGACCTATCGACGTATTCGTTCGATAGCATAGTTTTCCCTAGGCAAGACCCAGCGTAAAAATACAAATAATATTTACAAAACAACCAATTATACATCGACATAAATGCATAAATATATATATATATATATACAAATAGTAAAACAATTAGAATATATAAAGACACAGAAATGTCATATCTTGAGGTATCAAAACAAGGAAAAAAATTATAGTACAATAGATGGAAATAGGAGGATATGCATTTCCAGCGTTACAAGATTAAAACTGTGTGGTGGACTGTGATAGCCTCGCGGGACCTTCGCTTTACACGGGCTAGTGCTCTGTTGACTGAGCTATTAAAGCAAGACTCATTACCCACCCTAAAGCCTTACTGCCGCCATTAACTTACCTCCTACCCTCTAAATTTCACAGAAGTTCTCCTATGAAACTGAGGACTAGAATTCCTGGAAGGAAGAATATTGCGCGGACATGGTTTAACCACAGCCTGGAGCATTGTTTCTAGAATTCCCCTTCTGTGAAATCTGAAAGATTGGAGATGCGGTACTGGCGTAAATAAAGCTGGGTCTTCCCAGAAGCAGCAATTTTGCGCCGCCTAGTGCGCAATGCTCTCGGCGTACTGCGTCTTCCACCGAACAGTAAAACAGCGCAAAGCGTTGTGCCCTAGAGTTTCACGTCACGCGTAAGGGACCAACTCGTTCTAGACGAATCTAATGCGCTATACACTGTGTTGTAGTGAATTACTGCCAAAGGTTGTGGTAGAGTATAGTATGGTCATTGTGACGGTTCGGTTCCGGCGCCAGCAGCCGCCAGTTTGAATTCCCGCTGAGTGGCACCTCAAGGGGCCACAGTGACTTAGAAGGCGCTCCGGGATCGGCCGCGCTCGTGCTGTTGGCAACGTGCCGGCAGAGCCTTCCGGAGTGTGACGATGGAATCTTCTCGCTGCGACAGAGACGGCAGATGATGAATGGCTGCAGTCTTTGCCCTGGTAATCCGTTCGACTGGACGACTGGACGTTCCAAGCCGTTGTTGGATCGAGTGGACTTGAAGAGTTTTATAAAGGGGCCCGATGGAACTGCTGCATATCGCCGAGGTTAGTGCCGTGCTAGCAACGAATCCTGTGTTCCCCTCCCTCAGCTGTTTACTAAACTGCCCCACCCGCTCGGAGGATCGTTGGGGCAAGAGGGAGTAAAGCCAGTAGTATCTATTGAGGATATTGAGCGGTGTCTGTACTTTTTATTAGAATTTCAAGATCGTGGGAAAATGTTTAGTTTGACTTGCAACTGCATCAGATACCTTGTCCTATGTTTAAAGGCTGTTTGGTACAAACCTTGAAAGACGCGAAGCGCAGTATCCTGCCATTTTCAGAGTTTAGACGAAAAATCTGTAGAGACTATGTAACACCATAGTTCTAATACTCTTCTGATTTATTTTGCTTTTGTTTTATTTAATGCTACATCGTTGAGCTTCTGTAAATGATGTTTGATTGAATCGATAACACGAAATTGTATACTCCTTTCTTTGTAAAAACTTTGGATGTCATGGTTTGATTATATGCAATGTAGTGAATCTATCATTTAAATTGTTTGTCTCGTGTGGAGGGAGTCAAAACTTACTGTAAGTAATTGTAATTTTGTTTAAATAATATTTTATAAAAATGTTAAGATGTGCAAATGTTCTGTTTTATTTAAAATGTTTGTTCGCTGTCATGTAAACTGCTGATCTTCACTTAGGGTTCTTAATTATGTCATATGTAAAAGGTGTTGTCGTTCCCCTCGGTAACGGAGCTGTGTAGCGCGAGCAGATTGTGGTTGGTATAGGTAGAAAAGGTGGAACAAAGAGTCAGTCGGGGACGAGCTACCAAACTGTGCACTGCCATGTAAAAGTTCTATATTGTGCTGGTTACGAGAGAGGCTTTTTCTGCCACTTTCTAATGCCTCGGGTGGATGGATAAATAGCTGGAATGATTCTGGAATTGGTATCCATCATCGCCACCAAGAAGGGACAGAGTCCAGCAATTCTGCCTGCTAATCCACCTACCAATATTCAGTTGCCACCACATTGCGCAATCATTGTAACGGAATACTATAATAATGTAGAGTGAAGAATCAGCTTATTGGATGTGTTAGTGTGCTCACATATAAGGTAACTTATAATTGAATTCACGTACCTACCTTGTTTTTCTCCCTATCACAACACCTCTCAGGTTCCTCTCCATTTAAACTATGATTACCGAGTGTCGTAATTTGTGGAAAAAATGAAAGCCTCAGAACATTAAATAAAGTTGTTCGATCTTTGGTAAGAAGGGAGTGTCCATATTTACTTTCGATTTAGTGAAATTGTGGGAGGTAGTAAACGTAGTCTTGTGAAAGCCTCCCAGGAATGGAAACAGTCTAACTTAAAGTTTTGTGGAATTTCAAAGTCACCTATTTAATCATTTACTTGAAAGTAGAAGTCTGTGGTAATAAAGACAATTTGCAGTTTCTTTTAAAGATTAAAAGCTCTTAAAACTGAGGCTTATAAAGTGTTGCTTAGTTAATGATCATAGTTCTGCCTGCAGTAAATTTTAAAAGGTGAGTCAGTTTCTTGTTAATTTGTCAATATTGTGTCTCACTGCAGCAAAAGTCGTGAATTGCAATTGTGGAAAGTTATATTTGTTTGCTAAGGACTTGTTTCTTTCGGGTATTGAAAGTGCATATTAATAGTGTAATAAGATCCACAGGTTATCCTTTACCACTATTTATGAAAACAATAATTTATTTATTCAAAAGACAGTAAGAAGTAACCTGTTAGTGAATTCCAATTAACTTTCATTTTAAATAGTAAAGTATTTAACTGAGAGAGACTTAACCTGTGACCAGTTCATAATTTTGCAGTGAACAGCATTTATAATTCTATGTCAATTAGGAAAGTGTTTGAAAAATAATACTTTAACTATGTCCAATTTATGATTCTGCAGTGAATATTAATAGTAATGTTATAAATACCATTTAGTTTCAATAAGCCTTGAAAGTAATAGTGTGTTTCGTTATCTGTTATATTCATGCAAATAGTTTGTTCTGCTCTGTTAGCTTCCGGTCTTAACCGTGAACATATGCAGGTGTCAGAGTTCGTTGCAGTCGCGTGTGGGAAAATATAGGTTGTGTTTGTCCGTTAAAGTTACTAATAACTGTTTTCTTAAACAAGAATGTTAATCATTCTCTTGCCTAATTAGGCTGGCGATCGTTTCCTTTATTCTTTAAACAGTGTATCTAGGTAAAATAATATTTGTTACTGTTTGAATACTTAAGTAATTCTGACTTTCACTTCCGATTAGCCACCTCCGTTAGGGACAACGCGGTCAATATAACAAAATTCCTCTCAGAGGGCAACACTGCTCTGTTGCGTTATACCATAATTGCTTTAACAAGATAGTTTTATTTCACAACATGCCTCCAACTTTAGGGTTATGGTATAGCAGTAGCAGACGGAAGTGTTATACGTGGCTTTTCCGTGACAGGACTACTTGTTCTGTTCGGGCATAGTACGTAACAAACCATGTTAGGTATTTGATTGTACAAGCTACGTAAATGCTGTTGCAGTGCTATAACAATTTGACTGCACGTACCGGTCGCCAGTTGATAGAGAAAAATTACCTTGCGGTGCAGAGCCAGTGGGAAAATTTTCAGGGATGTCGTCTGTAGTATCGATAGCTGAGATGCCACGGCGTAGGTAAAAGTTCTTAGGTTGGCACTACGACACCGACACCGACGACAACGCCCTCTAGCCGACGCTGTGCTGCTCTACGAGCGCCGCTCCACATTTTGCCCATTTGATTCCGAGCAGACGACCTACCAAAATTGTTTCATTTTCATAGTGGGCGAGCCACTACAGATTCTGCTTGTGTAACTTTTGTGAGCTTTGATACATCCGGCTTCGCACCTACGTGCGCCTCAGTACAAAGTTAGGTATTCACTTTATTATGTATTCAAGTTAATATTGTTCTGATACAGTAAAACCATTTCTACCTAATAACAGTACCGAGAGATTTTTACCTCACCTTTCTCTGCTCCAGTTCGCTTCCTACATTCGGCCTACCCTTAAGTTTACAGGAGCAGACCCAAGCGCCACCTACCAGGCGAGATACAAAACCGTCAGAAGATTTTCTGGAACACGAAATAGCCGGAAACATACTGGATGGGATGCGGCCTAGTTATAGGTCTAGAAGCGATTTTAGTGAAAGACAGAGGAACTTCAGACAAGTGGTAAATTAATCTCTGAGGTGGAGACCGTGCATCATGCTGATAGCTCTCGAGTTATGAGCGGGAAGAACATCGGCGGTCACCCGAGAACGCTGCATCAATGAGTAAACCACGTTTGACCTGCGGTGTTACAGGTGCGAGGTTAAAGGGCACTTTGGTAGGAACTGGCCGCTGCCAATGATCATCTCCGATGATGTAGGGGGAAGGGGGCCTCGCCTTAACTTCCGACGTTCTGTAGAAAGATCGTGGCCACGCCATCTTCAAGTGTTGCGATTTTTTGTGGGAGTTTTAATAGTGATCGAGTTTGTGCGCCTTTGGATTAGGGCAGATCTTTGAGTTTGGTTATCGAACATTGGTTTTTGGCACACGCAGCCTTATGTAAGTTCCCCCATGTTGCTGGTTAGGGAGAGAGGTGTAGTGCGGCTAATTGTGAGGAGATGCTGTTGTTGGTGGAGTTACGTCTAAAACACCCAGATTGAAAATATCACACGGCGGATTAAGGTAAAGGTAGCTCGTAATTTGTCAGTTCCTGCCATTTTGGACACAGAATTTATCTGGCATGTTGGTATCATTCCTGATTGGAGGAGTGACAAGTTTTCTTTCGGTTTTGATAGAGTGGTCATTACAAGTTTTGTAAGCACTGGTTGGTAAGGGAAACCGAGAGCAGTTTGGAGTGGTTACGACAGAGGGAGGTAAGGATGGTTATGATATTAGTCATCTATCCCATGAACCATCCCATGAACTTACATAAGGCTGCGTGTGCCAAAAACCAATGTTCGCTAAACAAACTCAAAGATCTGCCCTAATCCAAAGACGCACAAACTGGATCACTATTAAAACTCGCACAAAAAAACGCAACACTTGAAGATGGCGTAGCCACGATCTTTCTACACAACGTCGGAAGTTAAGGCGAGGCCCCCTTCCCCTTACGTCATCGGATATGCTCATTGGCAGCGGACAGTTCCTACCAAAGTGCCCTTTAACCTCGCACCTGTAACACCGCAGGTCAAACGTGGTTTACTTATGAACCCATGAACCCCCCATGAGCCATGGACCTTGCCGTTGGTGGGGAGGCTTGCGTGCCTCAGCGATACAGATAGCCGTACCGTAGGTACAACCACAACGGAGGGATATCTGTTGAGAGGTAAGACAAACGTGTGGTTCCTGAAGAGGCGCAGCAGCCTTTTCAATAGTTGCAGGGGCAACAGTCTGGATGATTGACTGATCAGGCCTTGTAACAATAGCCAAAACGGCCTTGCTGTGCTGGTACTGCGAACGGCTGAAAGCAAGGGGAAACTACAGCCGTAATTTTTCCCTAGGGCATGCAGCTTTACTGTATGATTAAATGATGATGCCGTCCTCTTGGGTAAAATATTCCGGAGGTAAAATAGTCCCCCATTCGGATCTCCGGGCGGGGACTACTCAAGAGGATATCGTTATCAGGAGAAAGAAAACTGGCGTTCTACAGATCGGAGCGTGGAATGTCAGATCCCTTAATCGGGCAGGTAGGTTAGAAAATTTAAAAAGGGAAATGGATAGGTTAAAGTTAGATGTAGTGTGAATTAGTGAAGTTCGGCGGCAGGAGGAACAAGACTTCTGGTCAGGTGACTACAGGGTTATAAACACAAAATCAAATAGGGGTAATGCAGGAGTGGGTTTATTAATGAATAGGAAAATAGGAATGCGGGTAAGCTACTACAAGCAGCACAGCGAACGCATTATTGTGGCCAAGATAGATACGAAGCCCACACCTACTACAGTAGTACAAGTTTATATGCCAACTAGCTCTGCAGATGACGAAGAAATTGAAGAAATGTATGATGAAATAAAAGAAATTATTCAGATAGTGAAGGGAGTCATGGGTGACTGGAATTCGTGTGTAGGAAAAAGGAGAGAAGGAAACGTAGTAGGTGAATATGGATTGGGGCTAAGAAATGAAAGAGGAAGCCGCCTGGTAGAATTTTGCACAGAGCACAAACAATAACTTGGTTTAAGAATCATGAAAGAAGGTTGTATACATGGAAGAACCGTGGAGATACTAAAAGGTATCAGATAGATTATATAATGGTAAGTAAAAGAGTTAGGAACCAGATTTTAAATTGTAAGACATTTCCAGGGGCAGATGTGGACTCTGACCACCATCTATTGGTTATGACCTGTAGATTAAAACTGAAGAAACTGCAAAAATGTGGGAATTTAAGGAGATGGGACTTTGATAAACTGAAAGAACCAGCGGTTGTACAGAGTTTCAGGGAGAGCATAAGGAAACAATTGACAGGAATGGGGGAAAGAAATGCAGTATAAGAAGAATGGGTAGCTTTGAGGGATGAAGTAGTGAAGGCAGCTGAGGATCAAGTAGGTAAAAAGACGCGGGCTAGTAGAAATCCTTGGGTAACAGAAGAAATATTGAATTCAATTGATGAAAGGAGAAAATATAAAAATGCAGCAAATGAAGCAGGCAGAAAGGAATACAAACGTCTCAAAAATGAGATCGACAGGAAGTGCAAAATGGCTAAGCAGGCATGGCTAGAGGACAAATGTAAGGATGTAGAGGCTTATCTCACTAGGGGTAAGATAGATACCGCCTACAGAAAAATTAAAGAGACCTTTAGATATAAGAGAACCACTTGTATGAACATCAAGAGCTCAGATGGAAACCCAGTTCTAAGCAAAGAAGGGAAAGCAGAAAGGTGGAAGGAGTATATAGAGGGTCTATACAAGGGCGATGTACTTGAGGACAATATTATAGAAATGGGAGAGGATGTAGATGAACATGATATGGGAGATATGATACTGCGTGAAGAGTTTGACAGAGCACTGAAAGATCTGAGTCGGAACAATGCCCCCGGAGTAGACAACATTCCACTGGAACTACTGACAGCCTTGGGAGAGCCAATCCTGTCAAAACTCTACCATCTGGTGAGCAAGATGTATGAAACAGGCGAAATACCCTCAGATTTCAAGAAGAATATAATAATTCCAATCCCAAAGAAAGCAGGTGTTGACAGATGTGAAAATTACCGAACAATCAGTTTAATAAGCCACAGCTGCAAAATACTAAAACGAATTCTTTACAGACGAATGGAAAAAGTAGTAGAAGCCGACCTGGGAGAAGATCAGTTTGGATTCCGTAGAAACACTGGAGCACGTGAGGCAATACTGACCTTACGACTTATCTTAGAAGAAAGATTAAGGAAAGGCAAACCTACGTTTCTAGCATTTGTAGACTTAGAGAAAGCTTTTGACAATGTTGACTGGAATACTCTCTTTCAAATTCTAAATGTGGCAGGGGTAAAATACAGGGAGCGAAAGGCTATTTACAATTTGTACAGAAACCAGATGGCAGTTATAAGAGTTGAGGGACATGAAAGGGAAGCAGTGGTTGGGAAGGGAGTAAGACAGGGTTGTAGCCTCTCCCCGATGTTATTCAATCTGTATATTGAGAAAGCAACAAAGGAAACAAAAGAAAAATTCGGGGTAGTTATTAAAATCCATGGAGAAGAAATAAAGCCGGCCGCGGTGTTCTAGCGGTTCTAGGCGCTCAGTCCGGAACCGCGCGACTGCTACGGTCGCAGGTTCGAATCCTGCCTCGGGCATGGATGTGTGTGATGTCCTTAGGTTAGTTAGGTTTCAGTAGTTCTAAGTTCTAGGGGACTGATGACCACAGATGTTATGTCCCATAGTGCTCAGAGCCATTTGAACCATTTGAAGAAATAAAAACTTTGAGGTTCGCCGATGACATTGTAATTCTGTCAGAGACATCAAAGGACTTGGAAGAGCAGTTGAATGGAATGGGCAGTGTCTTCAAAGGAGGATATAAGACGAAAATCAACAAAAGCAAAACGAGGATAATGGAATGTAGTCGAATTAAGTCGGGTGATGCCGAGGGAATTAGATTAGGAAATGAGACACTTAAAGTAGTAAAGGAGTTGTGCTATTTGGGGAGCAAAATAACTGATGATGGTCGAAGTAGAGAGGATATAAAATGTAGATTGGTAATGGGAAGGAAGGCGTTTCTGAAGAAGAGAAATTATTTAATATCGAGTATAGATTTAAGTGTCAGGAAATCATTTCTGAAAGTATTTGTATGGAGTGTAGCCATGTATGGAAGTGAAACATGGACGATAAATAGTTTGGACAAGAAGAGAATAGAAGCTTTCGAAATGTGGTGCTACAGAAGAATGCTGAAGATTAGATGGTTAGATCACATAACTAATGAGGAAGTATTGAATAGGATTGGGGAGATGAGAAGTTTGTGGCACAACTTGACCAGAAGAAGGGACCGGTTGGTAGGACATGTTCTGAGGCATCAAAAATGGTTCTGAGCACTATGGGACTTAACATCTGTGGTCATCAGTCCCCTACTACTTAGAACTACTTAAACCTAACTAACCTAAGGACATCACACACATCCATGCCCGAGGCAGGATTCGAATCTGCGACCGTAGCAGTCGCGTGGTTCCGGACTGAGCGCCTACAACTGCTAGACCACCGCGGCCGGCTTCTGAGGCATCAAGGGATCACCAATTTAGTTGGAGGGCAGCATGGATGGTAAAAATCGTAGAGGGAGGCCAAGAGATGAATACACTAAGCAGATTCAGAAGGATGTAGGTTGCAGTAGGTACTTGGAGATGAAGACGCTTGCACAGGATAGAGTAGCATGGAGAGCTGCATCAAACCAGTCACAGGACTGAAGACCACAACAACAACAACAATAACATCCCATGAACAGACAAGGGGCTAAACCAGTTGTGTAGTGAGTTTGGGCCGCTTGAGTGTAGTGAATGGGAAGGAATACAAGACTGAGTTTACTAAAAACATACCGCCACGGCACCCACCGTATCGTCTCTCTCCACTTCGTATTAAGCAGCTCAAGCTGTGCATAGACGAAATGTAGTTATCAGGACGTCTATGTCAGCCTATGTATCCTCCATATTTGTGGAACCCAGGGAACACAACGGGGTACACCCAGTAGTGTATTATAGATCCTTGAATAAGAAGGTAGTTCTGCAGTGAGTATCATTATCTCATCTACATCATCTACATATGTGTTTCGGTTGGTTTAAGAACTCTCGACCTTAATGAGGCCTACTATCAGGTTCCGGTAGCCGTTAGGCGAAAAACCAACAACTATGACATCTTTCATTAAGGCTGTGTGACAGAGTCTGGGTTAAAAATTTTCCGGCAGTTAGTCGGGGGCCGATAGGTTGATGGGAAAAGTTTTACCCAGCTCTGTGGGCTCTGTCCAGATCGTTCGCTTTGAAACACCGGTCACCCTACTCGTGATAAACCCAAGGACCAAGCGAATTTTTAGGGTCCATATTTCTCAAACAATACCTTTTCACGAGGTTTAATGTCATACTCACTGATGTTTTTTTGATAAAACGTTTCATCTTATACCCTTGCTTGTGATATGACTCTGAAGTGTGTTGATTTTAGTATGGTGCTGTAGCGCTGTGGTAACCTGACTAATGCCGGTGTACGAGTTTCAGAGTTCAATAACCCCTGGACGTGTGTTCTAAGGGGGATGGGAGGGTGGGTGGAAGATGTGACGGTTTCATTCCGGCGCCAGCAGCCGCCACTTTGAATTCCCGCTGAGTGGCATCTCCAGCAGCCGCAGTGGCTGAGAAGGTGCTCCGGGATCGGCCGCACCCGTTCTACTGGCAGCGTGTGGGCAAAACCTTCCGGTGGGGGACGACAGAAACTTCTCGCTCCGACAGAGACGGGCAGATAATGAATGAATGCAGTCTTTGCCCTGGTCATCCGTTCGACTGGTCGGAGCACATGGTCGGTCAATTGGACGTTCCAAGTCGTTGATGGATCGAGTGGACTTGTAGAGTTTTATGAAGGGGCCCGCTGAAACTGCTGCATACCGCCAATCGCTAAATTATGGACCCTGAGAGACTTTAAGGCCGTTTGCAACTCTTTAGCCTATGTGGATTCGTGTGGCCGTTACAGCTTGTCAAGGCGTATTCGCTGTTAAGACGATTGAATAACGTGGTTGTAGTCAAGTACGTTACTGTTGCGCATTATTGCTACTGTATTGAGTCTACATAGTCTTGGGTGCGTATGCTTTTCTTGACAAGAAACATATGTATTCCGTTAAGCTGAGTACCGTGTGTCCTGTCATTCAAATGTTTGTTGAAATATTGGTCGTTAAAATTTTGGCCGGAGGTCTATATATGGATAATGTTGGAGTGTGAGCTATCACTTCAACACAGTAATGAACTTGCCTACGGTCTTAGGATTACTGGTGGTGGTTTTAATTTCATTTATTACGGAATGCAGGACGGTAAACTCAGTGCGTAAATTTGTTAGCTGCTAGAGAGGTCTGTGCGATTTATGTCTGTCATATTATACACTGTGATTTGTTCCTTATGTAAAGATTATCTGTGGGCACTTTAAAATTGTTTATCCTAAATGCAGGAAGGTGATCACAGTACATATTTCAAAAGCTATTTTGGTTGATTCCATACACGTTTATGTCATGCTGGTTCAATAGCTGCTGTCTTAATAGTAGCTGCTTCTTAAAGGTAAAAGTGGAATGAAAGTTTCAATTAAATTTTTTCTGCTTACTGAGCCTAAATGCTTTACTAACAAAACAAAAAAACAAAATAAAATAAAAAATTGCGTGGTAAAACCGTTTTATCGATTCTCTTGTAAGGTTAAATAGGGGTTCACTCTTGAGTTTCATGCTTAAATATTTGTACGTAGTAAAAGTCATGAAACTTTGTTCATCGGAATGTCATTACGTATGGCTGTAGACCCAAAGACCACCACTCCATTGCTGCGTCACAGTCATTAGATAACACAGAGAAAAGAATAAATCGGTGTCACATGGCCCGCTGTCAGCGGAACCCTGAAAACGCCTCTTCTTCACCAACGCTGACAATAACTGTCACAGAAACAATTGAGTGTGAACCACTTTGCCCCCCAAATCTCATCAATCTTCGGCACCACCTCTTTTACACGACCAACAAGTTGGAGGGAAGTGTTCCTTTCTCCAATATTTAAAGGAAAAGAAAGACAATCTCCACGTTAAAAACTCTCTGGAAACCTGTAGAAATCGCCATCACAAGGGGATGAAATAGATATGTTCTTCGAAATCACGGCTGTTATCACGAAAACTTCCGGGCAGATCGCATTAAGCAGACCAAGACTGGGGTATCCTGAGTCGCCACAGAGACGCAAGTTTTAACGAACATCGCAAGTGCGGTCCTAGTTGGAAAGTCCAAAACGTACATCAGGCGTTTACTACGTACAGGATGCGACTACTAGGGTACCAGAGTACGTGTGGCTTGCAGATAGAGATTTTTTAGGTTAGAGAAGCAACCCCTCAGGATCAGAGACGAACTGTCTGTCAAAATTGAAGTTACATCAGCCACAATGGCATCAGAGCATGCTACTCCTTGAGGATCGGATATAGAAAAGGTTAATAAGATATTAGTAAATTACAGGAGCATCGAAGAAAGGAGCCCAGAAATAGTTCACTTGTTGAAGGTTATAATGCCCAGATAATATATGAAGCAGAAAGTTGGTTGAAACCAAAAGTGAACAGCAAAGAAACCCAAAGTTCTGATTGGAACATTTATCGTAAGGATAGGTTAGTCGCCAGCGGTGACAATGTCTTTAAAGCCGTAAAAACTCGATAGTATCCAGCAAGGTTATCGTGGATTCTGGAAGTGAATTAATCTGGGTGTAATTAATCATCAATGGGCGGTCAAAAACTGTAGTTGGATGCTTTTGTAGACCTCTTAGGTGACGAGTTGCAGAGGGAGAGCGGTGCGGAAAGAACTTGCAGAATATCCCTAGTAGCTTTTCTGATCATGCTGTTGTAATAGGGGATGACTTCAAATTGCCAAGTATGGTTTTGGAGAGTCATGGTATCAAAGCTTCTGCCAGAGATTGGGATTCGTGTGACATTATTCTGAATGTCTTGTCCGAAAATTACCTCGAACAGATAAATAAAAACCCAACTCGTGGAGGTAACTTCTCAGACATCCTAGCAGCAATCGGACCATAATTTACCGAATCCTTTACCGTAAAGGAAGATATCACCGATCTTAAGCCTGAAATAGCTACTACGACTAGAGGTTTCCTATGTTATGTTAAGAAACGTACGAAGGTATTTTGGGTTAGCTAGAGTGACAGGATACAAAATACAGAGTAACTAAATAGTCAGCATCATACACTAAGTGCTGAGGAGGAAGATCTGGAGTACAAATGGAGAAAAATATAAAAGCATGGATCTACATGCCTTAGACAAATAAGTTCCGAGTAATGTCTTAAGTAGTGGGAAAAACTCAGCATGATATAACAACCGCGTTGAAAAACAGCTACGTAAACAAGGAGAGCTTCATTACACATTCAAAAGAAGTAAAAATCTAGCTGAACGAATTGAAAATGAGAACAAGGAGAGCAACGACAGAAACGTTCCATAACCTTGAAAGTAAAATTTTGTCACTTGATTTGAATAAAAACTTAAGGCTTTATGGTCTCACTTAAAATCAGTAAGCGATTCTAAATCCTCTATTCATTCGCTAAGTGACTCCCCCCCCCCTGGCATCGAAACGGAATATAACAGAGAGAAGGCCGAAAAGCTGAATTCAGTCTTCCGAAATTGTTTCACCGTGGAGGATCTTAACACATTCCTTCCATTCAGCCATCGTAGGACCGTAGAAATGGAAGAGATAATCGATCGCGGAACATGAAGGCAACTACGGTCGATTAGTAGTGGAAAAAGCATCAGTACTAGTGAGATACTGGTAAGATTCAGCGATTATTCGAAATAACTTGCTCTACATGTAACAGCAGTTTATCGCAGATCGCTGGAGCAACGAATGGTCAATAAGTTCACAGGGCAGATGCACGTAATTAGAGACCCATATCGTTCGAATCAAAATTTTACAACAAATTAGGGAACAGATTTATGCTCAAGAATTACGAAGTTTTTGGGGAACGAAAGTCGCCTCTACAAAAACCAACGGGATTCCGCCAACAGAGATAATCAGCTCGCTCTGTTTCTGCATGAGATCCACAGCGCTTTAGATAACGGCGCTCAGCACTATGACCTGTTCGTTGACTTAAAAAAGACATTTGACACCATCCCGCACTGCCGCTTAGTGGAAAAAAGTACGAGTATCGAGTATCGCAGCAGATTAGCTGTTGAGTTAAAGACTTCTTTGCAGACACAACTCAACAAATGGACAGATGATAAAGAAATTTCCGAAGTATCCTAAAGAAGTGTGGTAGGAGCGATACTGTATACAATGTATTTACACTGAGGTGACAAAAGGCTTCGGGCACCTCTTAATATCGTGTCGGAACTCCTTTTGCCCGGCGTTGTGCAGCAGTGCGACTTGTCATCGGCTCAACAAGTAGTTGGAAGTTCGCTGTAGAGACATTGGGCCATGCTAGTACTGTACCGGTCCATAATTGCGAACATGTTGCCGATACAGGGTTTTGTGCACGACCTCTCCATTACGTCCCATAAATCATGGTTGGGAGTCATTCAGGCGATCTGGGTGGCGAAATCGTTCGCTCTAATTATCCTTCAAACCAATAGCGAACAACTGTGGCCCGTTGACAAGGCGCATTGTCATCCATAACAATTTCATAGACCTTTGGGATCATGAGTGGCTGGAAAAGTTCTCTAAGTAGCCGAACATAGGCATTTTCCGTCAATGATTGGTTCAGTTGGACCAGAGGACCCTGCCCAACCCATGTAAATACAGCCCACATAATTTTCAAGTCATCACCAGTTTTGCACAGTGCCTTGTTGACAATTTGGGTTCACGGCATCGTCGGGTCTGCGCTACAGTCGAACCCTACCATCAGCTCTCACCAGCTGAAATCCGGACTCGTCTGACCAGGCTATGGTTTTACAATCGTCTAGGGTTCAACCGATATGGTCACCAGCCCGGGATAGGCGCTGTAGGTGACGTCATGACGTTAGCAAAGGCACTCGCATCCGTCGCCTGCTGCCATAGCCTATCGACGGCAAATTTCGCCGCATTGTCCTAAAGTATACGTTTGTTGTACGTCCAACATTAATTTATGTGGTTATTTCACGCAGTATGGCTTGTCTATTACAGCTTTACGCAAACGCTGCTGCTCTCAGTCGTTAAGTGAAGGCCATAAGCTACTGCGTTGTCCGTGGAGAGAGGTAATGCCTGAAATGTGGTATACCCGTCACATTCTCGACACTGTGCATCTCGGAATACCGAATTCCCAAACGATTTCCCAACAGAACGTCCCATGCTTCTGGCTCCAACTGCCTTTCCACGTGCAATCCCATCGCACGGCGACAGTCATGTCTACCTTTTCACATTAATCACCTGAGTACAAATGGTAGCTCCGTCAATGCACTGCCCTTTTATACTTTGTGTATGCAATACTACTGCCATCTGTATAAGTGTGTATCGCTATCGAATGACTTTTGCCATCTCGGTGTAAATATATTGTAGAAAACGTCGGAAGCTCTTAAAGACTATTCGCAGATGATGTGATTGTCGATAAAAAAGTTAACAAACCAGAAGAAAGTACAGATTTGCAGAATGATCTGCGGAGGATTGATGAAGGGTTAAGTTCTGGTAGTTGACCAGTAAGTTATGTAAATTTAACATACTGCTCATACATAGGTTTATTTATCTACTATTGTACAACTACATTACTGTTGACAAATTGCTGGAAACAGAATGTAACGTAATGTATCTAAGAGCAACTAGGCAGTACGCCATTAAGTAGAATGACCACATAAAGTAGACTGAGATTCATGGGAAAAATCTTAAAGCAAATATAACTAATATTATTCATCCTTACCATACAGGACTGGTAGAAGAGACAGAGAGCATCCAACGAAGAGCGGCGTATTTCGCCACGGAATCGTTGAGGCGTTGTGCATTAGTGAAAGGCTTACTATTGAAATTTCGAGCGAACACTTACTGGAGAGAGGCGGTCAACACATTACTTCCACGCACATACGAGACATCGACGAGAAAATTCTAGAAATTACAGCTTATACAGAGGCTCACTTACAACCGTTCTTCCCACGCTCCATTAACGAGTGGAATAGGGAAGGAGGAATTTGCTAGTTCTACAAGAAGTACCCTCCGCCATACACCGTGGTTTACCGAATATTCAAATTTTCACATGAAGTAGTTCCCCAATTATTTTTACTAAGTCTTATTAGTACCACTTCCAGTTGCTTAATTCATTAATGAAATTTATATTATTTTTGAGTGGTCTATAGACCAGCAGCACAGCTATCATGTATGTTTCCAAGTTTATTACTGAAGTAAAGTGCTCAAATAGTTGTTCAATGAAGTATTCACTGAGGTCTAAGGCCTTGGGATATATTACATTTTTTCTGCACATAGCCACTCACTCCTTTCCTAATTTTACACCTACAGCAGCTGACCGTTTATTTAATTTAATCAGTAGAACTAATTCCACAACATAGACAGATCGAAAGTGAAAGTTTATTCTAGTACATGGTGATACTGGGACACGGATATCAATACCAACGGCCTTGAGGTATCTGGCATCGTTTCAGCAACGGCAAATCATCTGGGAACTTAGATACAAAACTGATACCTATTGAAAGGCAAGTCTGTATCCTGCACATAAAGCGAATTGTCTACTGAATGAATTCAACTAGAAACACAGGACAAGTAAAGGGGAGATTAGAATTTGTTAGTAATTCCTCGTTTCCCACTAATTTCTTTTCTTTATGGAGAGAAGATCACTCGTCCATGAGCTTGTGTATATGTGTGTGTGAGGCACACACTATGTTGATGTTATTTAGGTGTTTAGGTAGTGGGGTAGCACCATATAATGAGCGGAAGTGGTGAACTGCTGTAGTATGCAGTACCTGCTGTACTCTGAAATAGGAAAGGGAAGAAGAAAGTCTCTCCAGTACAGGTAAGGTACACATGGCCTTATTCCGTGAAGTTTATGTCTTGTGTCTTTGTTGAAAATGTTTTATAACTTGTGCAGTTCGATGTTCCACTTCAAGAAGATCCTCTTTTCCTGTGTTACAATCCCCTTCATTGAGCTCTTCGTTACATAAATGTGAGACCTATATAAAGTAAAGAGAGAAAGAGAGAGGAGAGGGACACGCTTATAAATTAACATTCTGTCGATGTCTAGGTCATTATAGAAGAGGAGAGGGACACGCTTATAAATTAACATTCTGTCGATGTCTAGGTCATTATAGAGAGAAACAAGTATACTGGTAGAAGTTGGAGAAAAGAAATTAGTTGTGATCTCGATGAAGAAATTGCCCTAGCTTCAACTTACTTTGTGGAGGAACCAGACGTGGAGATTTCTACTTTGCTTGTCCTGATCTCAAGTCCACCATTCTGTTTCAGTGAGGCAGGCTGGCAGAAAACATCAACGTAGGTATTTTTTGACTAAATGTGTAGGATTTTTAATCATATAGTGGTTACAAGCAGTGTGACTGGTTCGCAGCAATTATTAAGGCAGAAGGTGCGATTACACATGCACGCCTACGTCCAAGGCTTTTGCTTGGCTATGACTGGAAATCAGTCATGTAGTGGGAGAGATTCTCTGCCTTCTTTTCGCCACCACGTGATTACTGTTTAAGCAAGACAAAATGTGTTAGCGTACGAAATTGTTAAACTTGTTTATAAAATTACTGTTGGTTGGAAATCACAGGGAGCGCGTCTATTGGCCGGCGAGATTACAATTCTGGCAGTAACAGCTAAGCTTCATAGAATAGTATGATAACACACTTTCTTCGGGGACGTCAAAGAATATACATGTGGAGGAGAGAAGATGTCTGTGACTTCAAGCAAAGTGCAGAGGCTTACCTGGGCTCAGAATTGTCAGAACACTTAGTAAGCGCAACAGGTCTACTAAATGGACTGCTACACTAGGCTTTTTTACCAACTGCTAGAGTACTGCTGCATAATACACGATCCTTACCACATAGGAACGGCGGAGGAAATCAAAAAAGTCCAGAGATGAGCAGCCCGTTTTGTATTGACGTATGGGAGAAAACGCCGTGGATATGACATGCAAATTCGGACAGCAATCGTTCAAACAAAGGTGTTCTGGATTGTGGCGAGATTTTTTCATCAGATTTTAGTCATCAACTTTCTCCACAGAATGTGAAAATATTTTACTTTCACCAGGCAACCTAGGAAGAAATTATTATTCTAATAAAGGTATGAAAAATCAGAGCTCATACAGAGGGACTTAAGTGTTCATATTTTCCACATGCTGTTCGAAAATGGAATTGTAGGGAAATAGTCTGTAGGTGGTTTGAAGAACCTTCTGTTCGGCACTTAAATGTGATAATTTTACCATGGTTTTGGAATGCAGTTATGTTACACATTTCAAACGATATCTCCGTCATTTGAGTGTGTACATAATTTATTCTACCATACAATCATGATTTTAGCCCTTCGCCAGACTGTGTGTATATTATCGTTTTTAAGATGTGACACCTGAGTTTTATATGGAAGTTTAATATACAGTATGTGATCAGAAGTATTCGGAAGCCTGGCTGAAAATGACTTACACGTTCGTGGTGTTCACATTCGATAATGCTAGAATTCAGTATGGTGTTGGCCAACCCTTAGCTTTGATGACAGCTTCCATTCTCGCAGGCATACGTTCAATCAGGTGCTGTAATGTTTCTTGGGGAATGGCAGCCCATTCTTCACGGAGTGCTGCACTGACGAGAGATATCAATGTCGGTCGGTGAGGCCTGGCACGGAGTTGGCGTTCCAAAACATCCCAAAGGTGTTCTGTAGGATTCAGGTCGGGACTCTGTCCAGGCCAGTTCATTACAGGTATGTTACTGTCGTGTAACCACTCGCCCACAATCCGTGCATTATGTTCAAGTGCTCGATCGTGTTGACAGATGCAATCGCTATGAAAGTGAAATGTGTGTGAATTCCTAAGGGATCAAACGGCTGAGGTCTTTACTCCCTAGACTTACACACTACTTAAACTAAATTATGCTAAGAACAACACACACAACCATGCCCGAGAGATGACTCGAACTCCCGGCGAGAGTGGCCACGCAATCCGTGACATGTCGCCTCAAACCGCGCTGCCACTCCGTGCGGCTGCAATCGCCATCCCTGAATTGCTCTTCAACAGTGGGAAGCAAGAAAATGCTTAAAACATCAATTTAGGCTGAGCTGTGACAGTGTCACGCAAAACAACAAGGGGTGCAAGCCCCCTCCATGAACAACACGACCACACCATAGTAACACCGTCTCCGAATTTTACTGTTGGCACTACACACGCTGACAGATGACGTTCACATGGCATTCGCCATACCCACACCTTGCCATCAAATCACCACATTTTGTACTTTGATTCGTCACTCCACACAACGTCTTTCCACTGTTCAATGCTCCAATGTTTACGCTTCTTACGCCAAGGGAGGTGTTGTTTGGCATTTACCGGCGTGATGTGTGGCTTATGAACAGCCGCTCCACCGTGAAATACAAATTTTATCACCTCCTGTCTAGCTGTCATAGTACTTACTGTGGATTCTGATGTAGTTTGGAATTCCTGTGTGATGGTCTGGATAGATGTCTGCCTATTACACATTACGACCCTCTTTAACTGTCGGTGGTCTCTGTCGGCAGACGAGTTCGATCTGTACGCTTTTATGCTGTACTTATCCCTTCACGTTTCCACTTTACTATCACATCGCAAACAGTGGACCTAGGGATGTTTAGGAGTGTAGAAATCTCGTGTACAGATGTATGAAACAAGTGACACCAAATCACCCTACCACGTTCGAGGGGTGTGAGTTCCGCGGAGCGCCCCATTCTGCTCTTTCACGATGTCTAATGACTACTGAGGTCGCTGATATGAAGTACCTGGCCGTAGGTGGCAGCACAACGCACCTAATATGAAAAACCCACGTTTTTGGGGGTGTCGGGATGTTTTTGATCACATAGTGTACTTCGACGGTTACTTCTTGTATAGACGTGTGATCATGCGCAACAATGTTGTACTCTAAGGTAGCGAAAGACCAAAAATTATGATTGTAGAGTAGAATGAACGCTCTATATAGTCAAACGGCGGAACTTTCATTAAATAATTAAAAAAGAAAGTTCAGTGTAAATTGCAGAGTGGTGATGTACAGAACATCCGGCCACTACTGCAGCCCATTTCCACACTTGCACAGTCGAAGAGTGGTAAGTATGTGCCGTCGAGGCAGCTACTGAGGTAAGGGTTAAATGGCATCAGGATTGCACTGCGCACGTTTAGCATCACAACCAGCTAGTTTTTCCCATCACGTACTCTGGCGAAAGTATTGATGTTTGTTCTTGCTCTTCCAGGGATCTTTCATCAGATCACTAACGAATTTCGCAATCACTGGACGTATCCACAATAACAGTTCCGTTTTATGCTTTCATGTGTCCACTCACGTTGCCAAGACTATAGTTCGTATTTGTCATCTCTTGTGCGCTTACTAAATGTTTATACGCTTGATTCACTAGGTAATTCATTGTGTTTGATGTTTTTACGCAATGAACCAAATTGTTATAATGAAAGCTAACTTCCTGTGATAGTTTTATCGATCCTTTCCATAATAAATCTGCGTGTGATGTGGTAACCAGTTTTATTTTCTTAATTGGGCCACCACTAGTAATTTTCTTTTAGTAAGACGTCATTCAGATAGTTTCTCTGCATATCATTTGGGAAGCTTCCATTCCCCACAAGTTGCCGGCTATCGGATCTGTAGCATCTTAGGGGTATGCCAAACAGTTCAACCGACACATCACACTACACAGGAAACATGGTTCCATTAACGAACTGTATCACAAAACCCTTCTTTCCTGTGTGTTTCATACAGGGCGGGCACAACAAAACTTACCTCACAATTTTATAGCAATACTAACGTGGTGAATGGTTATAACATCACAAAAGGTTATGGAAATGATCACTGCTGACGTTCATGCAGCACTATGCTCGAGTTATTTCTATTAGTACACAGTTTTTTGTATCGAAAACAGCTGTTTATTGTATTTACAAATCGTACCACGGGTCATATTTGAAAGCGCACTGCTATACAAGCTCATTATTCCAGAGGAATTTAATTTCGACTGTTTTCAGTTTTTCCGTTTCTGTTTTTCATTCACTTTTTCTGACGGCGGTTCTCATTTTTAGGAGACTGAAAATATAAGTATAGTCAAAAGCATTTCGTCCTGCAAATGCTAATGAGAAATCGCGGCATTGGAGCGCCTCGGTGCATGTGCTAGCTGGTTTCTCGGTCGCCTCGTCTACGACATTCCTCTACAGAACAACTTACTTTGATCACTAACTCCGCGTCACTAGGATGCTCAAAATCCGTTCACACATATCTCTATTTAACTAGTCGCAGATATTTTCGTGGTATACCTCTTCACAACCACAAATCTGTATACCAAATGAAAATATTCATTCTAGTGATGACAGATCATTTCAGGATTAATTTTTCGTTTATATAAAAGTGGTTCAAATACACTGATAACCCAAAACATTGTCACCATTGCCAACGGCGAGGCTGGATGTCGCCTACATCTCCATCATCTCCATCTCCATCTAGATTTATACTCCGCAAGCCACCCAACGGTGTGTGGCGGAGGGCACTTTGCGTGCCACTGTTATTACCTCCATATCCTGTTCCAGTCGCGTATGGTTCGCGGGAAGAACGACTGTCTGAAAGCCTCCGTGCGCGCTAGAATCTCTCTAATTTTACATTCGTGATCTCCGCGGGAGGTATAAGTAGGGGGAAGCAATATATTCGATACCTCATCCAGAAACGCACCCTCTCGAAACCTGGACAGCAAGCTACACCGCGATGCAGAGCGCCTCTCTTGCAGAGTCTGCCTCTTGAGTTTGCTAAACATCTCCGTAACGCTATCACGCTTACCAAATAACCCTGTGACGAAACGCGCCGCTCATCTTTGGATCCTCTCTATCTCCTCCGTCAACCCGATCTGGTACGGATCCCACACTGATGAGCAATACTCAAGTACAGGTCGAACGAGTGTTTTGTAAGCCATCTCCTTTGTTAATGGACCACACTTCCTAAGGACTCTCCCAATGAATCTCAACCTGGTACTCGCCTTACCAACAATTAATTTTATATGATCATTCCCCTTCAAATCCTGGTGAGGTTTCGGAAACTTGACACGGTTAGGAAAGTTTATTAGTGATCGAAGACGGATGAGGAAACATTATAGCGACAACATGGTCGAAAATGTGGAAATCTACTGACATAAGCGATTTTGACAGAGGTGATATTATAAGCCTGTGAACGAGTACCTCGAAAGCGGTGTAGCTGGTCGAATGTTCACGTGATATTGTAGTAGTGAGCATTTACGAAAAGCGGTTCGATGTCTACGACCTTTAAAAGAAAATGGGACTCGGAGGCTTGCCTACTCTGTAATGTAAGATGTCCGCAGCATGCCTGCCGACCGACCACAATGCTGGTGCACGATTATGTGTTTCGGAGCATACTGTTCATCGTACGTTGTTGAGCATTGAGCTCCGCGGCAGACGAACCCTAGTGTTCACATGTTGACACCACGACGCCATCAATGAGGATTGCAGTGGCTTCGGGATCGTCGAAATTTGACCGTTGACCAATGAAAATGTGTCGCCTCCTCTGATGAATCATGGATTTTCCACTCTAGGTATATGGTCACCCTCACAAACATCGTCATCCACGCGAACTGTGGTTGCAAACGTGCACCGCGTCAAGGACGCAGGATCTTGGGAACAGTATTATGTTATTGGAGACTTTCTGCTGCGCTCGCATGGGACTTGTGGTAGTAATCGAAGAGACTCTGACAGTTGCGGACCACCTGTGTCGCTTCATGCTTAATGTCTTCCCCGAGATGTAATCTTTGAGCAGTGCAATTGTCCGTATCTCAAAGGCAGAGCAGTGGTAAAGTGTTTTGCGGAATATGATAGTGAACCCACGTTGATAACTTGGTCACCAAATTTCCCTGATGTAAATCCAGTGGGACCCATGTGGTTCGTTATCAGCCGGCAGTACCCCGCCCACAACTCAGCAGCCAATGTTTACGTAAATTACACCACTTATGCATAGAAATCTTGTGCGAGATACCTCCACTACCGGCCAACAAACAATCGGTGATGTACGGGATTTCAGAGATAGCCCAAACAGCTATTAGGCAAGTGATCATAATGTTTTGGCTCGTCAGTGTATGCACGGATAATCCTCAAGCCAGATAATCGTGAGGTTGCTGTATATAGTCATATATGATGATGATGAGATCCCATGTTTGTTGTATGTTTACCGGGGTCATAGAAACGACGCAGAGGCTCAATCCCCGCCGCAGCTGCAGTGGTCTACAACCCCACGACGACCACCGCAGTCCACTTCACCCCTCCGCCACCCCACACCGAACTCAGGGTTATTATGCCGTTCGGACCCCGGTGGACCCCTCCAAGGGAACGTCTCACACCAGACAAGTGTAACCCCTATGTTTGCGTGATGGAGTAATGGTGGTGTACTCGTACGTGGAGAACTTGGTTGTGAGAAATCGCCGACATTGTGTAGCAGAGGCGGAATAAGGGGAACGAGCCCGTATTCGACGAGGCAGATGAAAAACCACCTGAAAATCATCCACAGACTGGCAGTCTCCACGGATTGCGACACAAGTCCGACGGACGGGTTCGTGTCGGGGACCAGGCGCTCCTTCCCACTCCGGAAAGCCGTGCGTTAGACCGCTCGGCTAACCGGGCGTTCATAAGGTCCCGTTCTCCGAGAAGCGTAGGGGACGATGTGGGAAACCCGCACCGCCGACGAGGCAACGTCGTACCGGATGTGGTTTGCCATTGCCTGCCTCCGACTATAATGAGAATGAATGATGGTGATGAAGACGACACAACAACACCCAGTCATCTCGAGGCAGGGAAAATTCCTGAGCCTGACGGGAATCGAACCCGGGATCTCCTGCGTGGGAAGCGAGAACACTACCGCAAGACCACGAGCTGTGGACGTATAGTCATATATAAATACCCTTAATTGATTCCCATTTACGCCTGATGTACCTGATGTGGAAGTTCATGTTAGCTTTATTAATAACTAAATCAGACTCTCAGATGCAGATACTACCCTTCGGGGAAAGAGAGAGAGAGAGAGAGAGAGAGAGAGAGAGAGAAAGAGAGGGAGAGAGAGAGAGAGAGAGAGAGTTTGCGACGGCAGAAGGCAGGAGCTCTCGGAAGAAGAGAGACGTGGTTGGAAAGTAGAGCTGGTATGCTAATATGAGCAGCAATGATTTTGAGTGAAACAGTCAAGAATCAGAGCAAGACTGAAAGTGTGTTTTCATTTGTACTGACGAGGTACAGAACGTCGCGCTGTTATGTCTTCGGAGTGACTCGTCTGTTCAAGTTTTCTGTCAGACTACCATATGAGATTGTGTCTTGATTTAAATCTGAAAGTTCTTTGCTGATCGTTATGTTTTGGCACGTACCCTCACTACGCTTTCCGTTTTGTATTCGTTTCTTATTGTACTGAATCCGCCATTCCTACACGTTGTATGACTGAACTGTCACTTGATACCATTGCCTCTAGCCATTGCCATCATGTATCAGAAATGCTAGTTCTTAATCAGACTTTTCGGAGAAGATAGGACTAGGTAAGATTTTCGCTGTCGTCTGCAGTTGCTGAGTCCTGTCAAACACAAATGCTTTGTCACTGCTAAATCCATGAAACAGAACTGCTCTGCTACGTGTGTACCGTTCCTTGGAATGTGACTTACAACTTTGAGATAGAACCGCATCGTTTATGATCATAAATACTCCAATATTATTTATATTATGGGACAGACATCGATGAGATGCAAAATGTGTTTAGTGAGAGCTACAGCAATTGGAATATTGCTCATTACTGAAATAAGCCACGTAAATTTCGTGTAGTTTCGTGTACCATTCCACGAAACTCAGTTCTCTCTCTCTCTCTCTCTCTCACTCTCGTTCAGTGCATCACGAGAGGATATATGCTGAACATGGGAACTGATATCCTCATCAACGAAAACCAAAGCGGTATCAGCAGCGGCGTTCCTGCTCCCTAATGCTCGTTCGTGGAGAGCAGTACAGCAGACATACATGGTCAGGTTTCTCTTTCACAGGGATTCTCAACCTTTCTCCGATTGTAGTAAATAACTGACCATAAAGGGACTCCAATCTGGAGCATCCGTTTGGTAGTCTGACATGCGGCCGTTGAGTAAAGAATGCCTGATGGCTTCGTCGCGTAGGGTAGAAATTAAGAGAAATGGAGGTTAGACGTCAACATCTCGTTTACATTTACGTCATCAGAGCACAGCCTAAAACGGAAAGTAACAGGATCGTGGGAAGAGGAAGAGATTAGTTTTAAACGTCCCGGCGACAACGAGATCATCAGAGACGGAACACGTGCTCGGATTAGGAAAGGATGGAGAACGCATGGCGATGGTGAGGAGGGGGGGGGGGGGAGGAATTCGTTAGAAAGGGACGTTATAGATTTTCGACCTTGACCTTTCAAAGGAATAGTTTCATTACGCTTCTAATAACCAAAAAAATACGAATGTTAATGTGTTGCTTAGAGTCCCGTTCCTTCCGGTTGTGATTCTAGTCCATCAGCTGCTGACTAACCTCTCTCATTAACCGTAGTTACCTCTCTACTTGACGTTGCAAAGATATACGTGGCGGGGTAGTGGCCTCTGAAGTTCTTGTTAAAAGTGGAGGACCTTACGGTAAAATTCCGGAGAATGTATGAAAAGATTAATGCATGAAGTCTCAGAAGTTGTTTGCAAGCTGCCTAAAAGCGATCTAGTGAATTTAATGTGGATGTTTAAGTATAAATGCTAAATTTAAAACTTATTGCATTACCTAGTAAACTTTATCTCGCTTGTTTAACAGTGAATTAATTAGTAATATTGTCGCGTGTAGGCGAAATAATCAGAGACAATGAGGAAAGCAATGACGTCAGGAGTCGTTTCTACAGAAACTAGGCCTTGTATTGTCATGTAGCTATAAAAGAAGAAGCGTTGGTACCCGACACTCCAGTGTGGTTGGCACAGGGGGTGGAAGTACAGCTCGTGTTACGGGCAAGTCGAAGTGATACACACACTGAGACAACGAAGAGAGAATAGCCGTTTGTGCTACTACCAAGTGGCCATCCCGTCAACACATAGAAGAGAGAAAACCAAATGCTACTACTAAGTGGCCATCCAGTAGACACATAGACGAGGAAACAGCGCCTGCTACTATCAAGCGGCTATCCCATCGGCGCACAGAAGAGGGAAAAGTTGGTGCTACTACGAAGAGGCCATCGTTTCGACACATAGAGGAGAAAACAATTATTGCCACAATGAAGTGGCCAATCCCATCAACAGAGTGAAGAGAGAACAGCTCGTGCTGCAACCAAAGGAAGTGGGCATCGCATTGACAAAGAAGAGACGCCCAGGTTTACCACGAGTATCAGCTGCGGCAGTACCGGGCATCTTCGTCGTGGACGAGGCCGCTATGGACTGCCAGGGGACCCACGGCCGAAGTTTCTGGTGGCGCTACCGTTGCTGACCGAGTTGCAGTAAACCGAATGTTACCATGTACGTTATCAACAACTATATGCAATAAAACTGTTAACTGAATCTTAACTAAATCTTTCCTTACTAATGATTGCTCGCAACACAAATTAACCTGACACATTGTGTGACAAATCTGAGTACTGAGTCTTGAATTTTTTAGTAACTGTCCGTACTATTGATTGCTCTCAAAACAAATTAATACTGATTGCTCTCAACACAATTTTGCTCTCAACACAATTTAACCTGACACATTCTGTGACAAAGCTGAGTACTGAATCTTGAGTTTTTTGTAACAGTCGTATTCAAGGGATGTATAGTAGGAGTTGTACAGCAAGGGATCTTCACATACTGCAAAGGATACGAATCAGTTATTAAGAGAAGCACTTTTTTTTTTAGTCTGCCTCGCGCTAAAGTCGGCGCGTAAAAGTTTAGAACATGCATAGTAATTACGTGCAACGAATAGTTACCCGAAAACCGGTGCTTATATTCTATGCTTGCCTCTGACAGTGGGCAATTTTCCATCTTAAAAGTTAAATGCACGCCTACCAAACGGATGTATTGCCTAAATACAGACGACGGGATAGAGGCCATTAATTAGAAATAGGTGGAAATCGTCTTTACAACTTTGACTACCAGCAATATTGCCGAAACTAAACGACTGTCCTAGTAATATCTGAAGCATCTGCCCAGGACCCGGCATACGACAACACAGCGCTGTTCAGTGCCATACCATGTATTCGAAACTATCTAAACGCATGGCTAAATGCCGAAGTAGTAGTCATCCAAAAGGCAGGCCTTTGTCTGTGGCTACACAGTAGCTATCTACTACCGTCGGTCCCTGAGTGACTTCAGAGACCTCTGTGGCAGGTGCAAGCCAGGGAGCATGTGGAGTGCAACGGTCACTCAAAAAGTATTAGTTACCAAGGTACGTAAATATTTTTCGGTTTTTTGGTAGGTACATAGGCCTTACTCCTCAGAACCATAGTACGCCACTGGAGGAATCAAAACAAATTGAGATAGCCCATCTCTGGTGTGTTAAATTTTTCCCATCATTTAGATTTTTAGCGATTTGTGCCCACTGGTCACGATTCTCTCAGCACCTTCGTTTATCAAATTCTGATTATCGTGGTAACAGATGAGGCAGTCCCGTATTAGCACTGAAGTATCAAAGTGCCTCAATATGGTGGTACTCCAACGTCACGAAATCTCTTAAAAATGAGCATATGCAAGTGGGACACGATATTACTTAGGATCAATTAGGGCTTCGGGAGGGGTATTCCATGATCAATGAATTTCGCAAGTGGTGGACAATGCAACGGGCGCAACGGAACTCAGCCTGCAAGTCTCCCTTGTATGCGGCAGGGTGTGGGTCTCCTGTGTTAAAGGTCCATCACACCTTAATGTACCTGTAAGGGAAAACGTTTTTAATGAGCGTCCAGCATATACCTCAATCAAGTCTGGCGGGTAAGGTAATGCCGCCAGAATGTAAATATGTGGGCTCCCTTGGCACTGCGACACATTTTACTTGAAGGTTGCCTGTGCGGTGATCTGATGCCATTAAAACGTATGTTTGCAGCCTGCACTATAAACTGTGATAGGACGAGTATAACTCTGGTTTTAAAATTTTGCTATGAGTCAGGACTTGGAGAGCAGATTCTAATGGTTGTCTTGCTCCTTGCCGTCTTCGACATTAGTTGTGTATCTGACAACGTATTTACTACTTTTATCCAAATAATCGCTTCAGGAAGTACTGCCATAGTTTTTATTTACGTCTGAGCATACAACCTTTATCATTAGTTCAAATGTTCAAATGGGTGTGAATTCCTAAGGGACTATACTGCTGAGGTCATCGGTCCCTAGACTTACACACTACTTAAACTAACTTTAACTTGCGCTAAGAACAACATACACACCCATGCCCGAGGGAGGCCTCCAAACTCCGGCGAGAGGGGCCTCGCAATCCGTGACATGGCGCCTCATACCATACGGCCATTTCGCGAGGCTTATCAGTTGTGGTGCCATGAACACCATTATATACATTTTTGTCTTTGTTTCAATATACCCATTATACGTAATTTATTTTAAGAGAAAAACATCCGTTTATGCGTTTTAGTTTTACTCATTCAATATATTTTTTAACCTGAGAGAGTAACGAACGGGTCAGTATGGTAGGTATCGTGTACACTCCACTGCAGAGTGAAAAATTCATTCCGATTCTGATGTGTCTCATAGCAGTTGTAAAATTTCGCGAGACGATAGCGACTTACTGCCTACCGAGTCTTCTTCAGGATATATGCTGCACTACTCATCAATTGTTGTGTATCATCAGTGGTCACTAAGTTGGTTGGTAATTGCCAATCCACGATATTAGCGCTATCTCTTGGCTTGTGCTAGTGGTACAGAGTGATTCGTTTTATCCTCCTCTACATCTACACGGATTCTCTGCAAATCACACTTCCGTGCCTGACAGAGGGTTCATCGAACAACCTTCACAAAAATTCTCTATATTCGAATCTTGAAGTGTCCGGATAAAACGAACACCTATATCATCTCGTGCAAGCTCTGATTTTCCTTATTTTATTATGATGATCGTTCCTCCCTGTGTTGGTCGGGGTCAACAAAATATTTACCCATTCGGAGGTGAAAGTTGGTGATTGAAATTTCGTGGGGACATTCGGCCGCAACGGAAAATGCCTTTGTTTTAATTATGTCCACACCAAATCCTGCAACATGTCATGACAATGTCTCCTCTACCTCGCGTTGGTACAAAACGTGCTGCTCTTCTTTGAACTTCATCGATATACTGCAAAAATCGTATCTGGTAAGGATTCCAGACTGTGCAGCAGTATTCCAAAAGAGGACGGACGAGCGTAGTGCAGTCAGTCTCTTTCGTAGATGTGTTGCATTTTTTAAGTGCTCATCCAATAAAACACAGTATCTGGTTTGTCTTCCCCAAAACTTTTTCTGTGTGTTCTTTCCAAATTAGGTTGTTCGTAATTGTAATTCCTAGATATTTAGTTGAATTTAGGGCCCATAGATTTGACTGATTTATCGTGTAACCGAAATTTAACGGATTCCTTTTAGCAAGCTTGTGGATGACCTCACACTTTTCATTATTTAGGGTCGACTTCCAATTTTCGCTCCATACAGATATGTTTTGTTTTACAGTTTGTTTTGATCGTCTGATGACTTTACTAAACGATAAGCGACAGCATCCTGTACTAAACCATTATTTTGAAACACTCCATTGTCCTGCGCTACGAAGAAATTTCGTATCGTTATCCGTTGAGCCAAGCACGATGAGGTTCTACTATCTGAAAAACCAGTTACTACATAGTAACCAAACCAAACCAAATAAATACATTGGCTTCTGATACTATGATGCACACAAATTCACAGCAGTAAATGAATTATTCATAGAATCTATACTGTAATGGCTTCTGTGCACAAAAATCGATTTCAATAGTTGCACAGAAATTTCAAACATCAGCCTCAAAAAATTATGGATGCGTTACAGTGCTTGAAAAAGAAATGTAACACTAGTAAAAATATGAGCATCGGCATTTTTCTTTCTAGAAATCCAACACTTCCTGACTACGTATTTCCAAAATATCCAGTGAACTATTATAACAGGGTCATCAAGTGTAACTTAACCACTTGTCTTTTTCTCTCTATGTGATTCAATCTTCCTAAAACTCTACCAAAACATCTCATAAATGATTACCAAACTAACCTGTCCCAAACTTAAACTCGTGTGATGAGCAAAATTCTGACTGTACTGAATTACAAAGAATATGTTCTGCTCAGCTACGTCAATGAACTGGAGATGTTTCTATGAAAATGCAATGTCACCCTGAGCTTACCTGACTACTGAAATAAATGCGCAACTAAAAAAAAGAAATTCCTGGTCCCAGCTTGTATTTTCGCATATCTCGTGTCTTGACAAACATTTTTGCAGATTTTACGGCAGTGAAGCAACATTAAAAACTGAAAATCCCGTACCAAAAAGTGCAATGTAAGAACATACATAATAAACTAAACGGTGGGAATTTTAGCTGATAAGAAATAATTTGTAACAAAATTGAAATGAAACTCTATAGAAAACTAGCACACTGGACTCGCATTCGGGAGGACGACGGTTCAATCCCGCGTCCGGCCATCCTGATTTAGGTTTTCCGTCATTTCCCTAAATCGCTCTAGGCAAATGCCGGGATGGTTCCTTTGAAAGAGCACGGCCGAATTCCTTCCCCGTCCTTCCCTAATCCAATGAGACCGATGACCTCGCTGTCTGGTCTTCTCCCTGAAACAACCCTTGTATACAAAAGTTGTGCAGTAAAAATAAACTGAATGTTCAAAAACTAAAAATCAACTGGATGTTCACAATAGCATTTACATAACATGACTTTAAGAAGTAAGTAAGCAACGGGAAAATATTCATACCCCACTTCCGTCAGTCTTATCCCAAACTTATAAAGAAAATTACTGGGCCATTCTTCAAAATATGTCGGCTACTCAACACTGCTCAACTTAGAACGACTGCAACCCTATTAATGCCCCCAGGCAGAGGCTGTGGAACAACATAAAGGTTTTGTAGCAGTAGTCAAAGGTTCTCAGCTACATTGTTTTGCTCTTGTTAGCTATGCATATCGATATTTGCGTAAGAAACGTAATTTACGCAGTGACCAAAATAATGCTTATACCGCTCAGTGTTGTTTGAATATTTCACCTGTGGTGATATTTCATGGTAAGTTCTTTTAACTTACAGTTTGAATAGTGTTTCTAGTAGTCTTTTAAATACATTAAACGTAGGGTAATACTCCAGAGGACCCGTTGGCAGGCGTGTTAATTAGCAACATATTAATTAAAATCGGGGATAAATAGACTTTATTTTGAAGAATTAAAAAGGGGAAAGTAATACGAAACATTAATAACTGCACAGTATTACTAAGAAGCAATATAATGAAAAGCAATAAAAAGCAAAGTAGCAAAGACAAGCGGGACAGATAGGTACAGGGGCGCGTTTGTTTTTAAATGATATAAAAGAACATGTACCACATTATTGAGCTCTCTACCTTAAGTTATCGCGATCGGGCTAATCGATGAAAAAGTGGTACGCGATTGCGAAATTCGTTAAGGAGATTATTTAAAGACTCTTCAAGCACATTTAAAATACATTACGTGTGACGAAGTGATCAGGGGCGTGTGTTGTCGGGTGAAGTGAAAATGAATCCGACAACTTAATTTGAACTTTGTGTTAGCTGGTAAAAATACTCTTGGGAAATTATTATGGTTGTGGAACCCACGAAAGTTGTACGCAACGGAAAGCTATAGTTTACGTAATTCTGCATTGTTTAAATGTGAAACGCGTGTGCGTGGAACATTAAGAGAATCTTATCCTTGGACAGTTGCGGGGGTAACTGATACAAACCATGCGCCAGCTTAAAAGTAGTTCGCTTATTAACTACCAGATATTAAATAACGGGGACCTAAACTACTAAAAACAGTGTATACACCGTTAAACCGAACCCTGCGTGTGAAAGACAATCACATAGAACATTTCGAGATCGAAGAATAGACATTTAAGTGCCGATTTGATTGCCTGGGTCGTGTCGATATTTAGACATTATATGACACGCGTTATTCAGAACACGATATCGACCATTTTAATACTGGAAAGAAGGATAGGATCATCACCCCAAATCCCGATTCATTTTTCATATTTAGTTAGTGAAAAGGAAATTGTTAATAAACAAACTACATTTCAATTTTATCCACGATATTGGCTTCATTACGTAGTCTTGACTACTTGATAAACAATATCTGTGGAACTTGTATACAACGTATCGTAATAATATTTAGCCAACCAATATTGTGGGACAACAAAAATGTAAATGCATGAAATTGTTCTTACAGCGGATGTAAAATGTGTGAGTGCGACGAACTATATTGAGAAACTGAACATCAATTACGTACTTGCATGTTTATCTGCGAAAATGGTCCCTGTCGGTACATCAGCATAGAGTTCGAATAGAATCGCTGGAACATTGCAAACCATTCAGATTAATCGAACATCTAAATACGCATAATGCTGGTATCACCAGGATGTCCTTTCTCCTCACCCCCGTGGCAGTAATTGAATTAAGAGTCAGCCGGGAATAACATTTATATCAATTGACGACCATTGAGCTAGCGACACGAATTTTCAAACGTTCACTGCCATGTATGAAGGCGAGTGACACCACGAGTGTTAACGTCGATCGAGGGGTGTTGTCGTGATCATATTGAATGACATTGAGCGGTCACGGACTTAAAGAGCGGAAATGTAAATTTATATGTACTGCAATGTATATATTAACGTTCGTAAACGAAAAGAAAACAAATCATTAATGAATTACAAGGATGTAGTTAGAATGCAGACAAGGCCTGCAGTATGGGGGAAGGTGGACGCCACAGAGAAGCTATCTTATGGTTTCGTGTACCTAAATATATAATTCTGCTTTCGATTATTATTTCATTTCGCTAAAGAGCTGCCGATCCTAAAAATTGATAGCGCTGTGAAGGAAACTGGAAACTGGTGAGTACGAAAAAAATCAAGTAAATCAAGCACTGCGGACCTGTTTTTCAGTCACTATTGAACAGCAATGCACAGTTCAGTGGAATGTTATGGGAGGAATCCCTTCAACGAGGTTGACATTTGCAGCTTGCGTTGCGATCTGATCGCTTGCTGTGATGGAAATGACCCAAGGAAGCAAAAAATGTTTCGTGAAAGTGCGTTAGGGCTTTGTTAATGAAAGGCTCAAGGTCAAGCAATTCGTTGCCTTATGGCTAGCGCAGTGCGACTTAGAACTGTTGTCAGCTGGTGTAGATTAGCTAGAACGATGGCAAGCGTCACGAAAACTTCTAAACTCTGTCGACAAATTCTTAGCTGTACTAGGGGGAATTGCCGCAAGAAAAGTTGCACAAGTTCTGTTTCATATTCACAGTACTCGAACGCAGTCACCATTAGCAAACAAAGGAAGAAGCTGCAAGGTTACTTGAGGCAAACATTTACGTGTTGCTTGGATCACCGCTACAAAACTGGGAAAGAGATGTCAAATGTTCTCTACTTTCCCTTAGCTAGAGAAGCTTCTAGATTAAAAACAAAGCGAGTTCAAAGGTGAACAGTGGCAGGACAATCAACATTTCCATTTAATGCCAAAAACTCCAAAACAGAAGGGTAAATCATACAAACATAACTCGGCACATCCCATCCACGCTCTTCAATTTACCCGACGGAGCCAATCAGTCAATGAAAAAAATGTCCTGCTGACTGCCACACTAATGCCTCCAACTTTAACAGTTTGTTGCAATGAATAAAATATTGCAGTGACATGCCGTTTTGAACGAGTCTATTTTCTAGAGCAAGGATTCTCATACTGTGATACGCACACCACTTGTGGTACGCAAGGACATTTCAGGAGTTGCGCATAGAAGTAAACAAAACACGTTACTGCTACAAGTACAATTATCCGTTCAGTTTACTTTATCTGATAGGAGGAAACAGATCGATTAAAGTAACATCTGCATTATGTTAAGAAAATGGATTTACAACAGAATGTTTGTTTCGGAGTGTAAGCAGAATACAGGAGGGTCGGATTGTATCCTCCTCAAACCTCTCTTCATTGGGAGTCGCTGCTTTCGCCGGAAATGATCCATCTTGTTCTGACATTGGCAATATTTTGATCGAATCTTGTAGATGGTTTTACGAAGGTATCCGTGCCACTTTGTTACTGCTTCCAACTTAAGCGGTTTACCAACGTCCGACACCGCGTGTGTGTGTGGTTTGGGAACTTACGGGTGCCCAACGGCGAGGTTATCAGCGCCCGGACACCAATAAAAACAAACAAAGGTTGATAAAAACGAAAATTGCCGTACACGCATTCACTCGAAACGACCACACAATGACTATCGCACAGATACTCTCACATGCATTAAAACCAATGAGGAAGCATTATAGCTAATCAAGAAAGTAAAAGAGGGAAAAAACCCACAAAAGAGGTAAAAGAACAGTACAGGGAAATGAGACTGGCTGAACACTTACGAAAAAAATTGGGTGAGCCAGCCACCCGTTGACACATTAAAAAGATCTCTCCAAAATCTTGTTAAAAATGTGAGACAATTCACGGAACTATAAAACCCGAACCACATTCATTTGAGCTTTGCATAAAATAGACTGCAGATCCGCCGGCAAATCCGCTGCAGTCCGCTGGTGAGCAAATAACATGCAGTCCAATAAAAGGTGGTGCACCGTGACCTGCACACCACAACCACGACGCATCGGAGGGTCGTCTCGCCGGAGTGACAATCCATGCGTCATAGGGCGGTGGCCGATGCGAAGTCGAGTAAGGATGACCTCGTCTCGTCGACGTGGCTGCAAGGAAGTACGCCACGGCCGAGTTGTGGGCTTGATCACACGGATGTTGTTGTCGGTCACTTCTAGCCACTCATGTTCCCAGCGACACAGGACATTATACCGCAACAGCGAGGTGAGGGCATGCAGTGGGATAGCACACTGAAAGACCTGACGGTCACAACACGCCTCTTTGGCTGCTCGATCAGCCCTTTCATTTCCCAGAATTCCCGCGTGAACTGGTACCCAGCAGAAAGACACCTGCTTCCCCAGTCGCTGTAGTTGGAGGAGGGTGTCGTGGACAGTCTGGATTCCTTTATCTGCTGGGTACAAACGCTGGAGAGAGTAGAGAGTGCTCAAAGAATATGAACAGACGAGAAATTTAACACTGGGAGAAAGTCTCATCTGCTCCAATGCCCGCAAGATGGCATATAATTCTGCGTCGAAGATGGTAAATTTCAGAGGCAGTCTGAACTTGAGGACACGATCCGGGAAGACGACAGAGCAACCAACAGAGTCACCCTGCTTAGACCCATCCGTAAAAACAGCTACATGATCGTGGTGCTCAGATAAAACGGCAGGAAGTACCAGATTAAAAACGGAAGCAGGAGTGCTATTTTTCCTGTACCGCACCAAATCTATCTGACACTGCAGTAGTCATTAGGTAACGCGTAGTATATTGTTGTCTTGTATTTTAATAAACGTTTAAATTTTGTGTCGATTTGTTTGCGCTCTCTGTAGATTAGTTCAGACGTTCTCTGCACAACAGTTTTTTAGCATGGATAGGGAATGCAACTGCTGTGTTCGGATGCAGGCTGAGTTGGCATCCCTTCGCTCCCAGCTTCAGGCAGTGTTGGCTTCGGTCACACAGCTTGAGGCTGTTGCCAATGGTCATCACTGTGGGGGTCCGTATGGGGGTTTGTCGGGGACAGCCAGCTTGTCCCACGCATCCCCTGATCGGACTACGACTGTGGTTGCCCGGGATACTGCCCGCATTGAGGCTGATCCCTCACATGTGGTAGAGTGGGAGGTCGTCTCAATGTGTGGCAGGGGCGAAAGACATTCCGGAGGGCTGAGCGGAAGGCCTCTCTAGTTTGTCTGACGAACCGGTTTCAGGCTCTGTCTCAGGCTGATACTGATCTTCGGCCTGACATGGCTGCTTGTCCTGTTCCAGAGGTTGCCCCTCAGTCTGCAAGATCCGGGCGGTCGCAGAGGGTGGGCTTACTGGTAGTTGGGAGCTCCAACGTCAGGCGCGTAATGTGGCCCCTTAGGGATATGGCAGCAAGGGAGGGGAAGAAAACCAAAGTGCACTCCGTGTGCATACCGGGGGGAGTCATTCCAGATGTGGAAAGGGTCCTTCCGGATGCCATGAAGGGTACAGGGTGCACCCATCTGCAGGTGGTCGCTCATGTCGGCACCAATGATGTGTGTCGCTATGGATCGGAGGAAATCCTCTCTGGCTTCCAGCGGCTATCTGATTTGGTGAAGTCTGCCAGTCTCGCTAGCGGGATGAAAGCAGAGCTCACCATCTGCAGCATCGTCGACAGGACTGACTGCGGACCTTTGGTACAGAGCCGAGTGGAGGGTCTGAATCAGAGGCTGAGACGGTTCTGCGACCGTGTGGGCTGCAGATTCCTCGACTTGCGCCATAGGGTGGTGAGGTTTCGGGTTCCGCTGGATAGGTCAGGAGTCCACTACACGCAACAAGCGGCTACACGGGTAGCAGGGGTTTTGTGGCGTGGGCTGGGCGGTTTTTTAGGTTAGATGGCCTCGGGAAAGTACAGAAAGGGCAACAGCCTCAACGGGTGCGGGGCAAAGTCAGGACATGCGGGGACCAAGCAGCAATCGGTATTGTAATTGTAAACTGTCGAAGCTGCGTTGGTAAAGTACCGGAACTTCAAGCGCTGATAGAAAGCACCGAAGCTGAAATCGTTATAGGTACAGAAAGCTGGCTGAAGCCAGAGATAAATTCTGCCGAAATTTTTACAAAGGTACAGACGGTGTTTAGAAAGGATAGATTGCATGCAACCGGTGGTGGAGTGTTCGTTGCTGTTATTAGTAGTTTATCCTGTAGTGAAGTAGAAGTGGATAGTTCCTGTGAATTATTATGGGTGGAGGTTACACTCAACAACCGAGCTAGGTTAATAATTGGCTCCTTTTACCGACCCCCCGACTCAGCAGCATTAGTGGCAGAACAGCTGAGAGAAAATTTGGAATACATTTCACATAAATTTTCTCAGCATGTTATAGTCTTAGGTGGAGATTTCAATTTACCAATATAGACTATGTTTAGGACGGGTGGTAGGGACAGAGCATTCGAGTGACATTATACTGAGTGCACTATCCGAAAATTACCTCGAGCAATTGAACAGAGAACTGACTCGTGGATATAACATCTTGAACCTACTGATAACAAACAGACCCGAACTTTTCGACTCTGTAAGCGCAGAACAGGGAATCAGTGATCATAAGGCCGTTGCAGCATCCCTGAATATGGAAGTTAATAGGAATATAAAAAATGGGAGGAAGGTTTATCTGTTTAGCAAGAGTAATAGAAGGCAGATTTCAGGCTACCTAATGGATCAAAACGAAAATTTCTGTTCCGACACTGACAATGTTGAGTGTTTATGGAAAAAGTTCAAGGCAATCGTAAAATGCGTTTTAGACAGGTACGTGCCGAGTAAAACTGCGAGGTACGGGAAAAACCCACCGTGGTACAACAACAAAGTTAGGAAATTACTGCGAAAGCAAAGAGAGCTTCACTCCAAATTTAAACGCAGCCAAAACCTCTCAGACAAACAGAAGCTAAACGATGTCAAACTTAGCATAAGGATGCGTGAAGCGTTTAGTGAATTCGAAAGTAAAATACTAGGTACCGACTTGACAGAAAATCCTAGGAAGTTCTGGTGTTACGTTAAATCAGTAAGTGGCTCGAAACAGCATGTCCAGACACTCCGGGATGATGATGGCATTGAAACAGAGGATGACAAGCGTAAAGCTGAAATACTAAACACCTTTTTCCAAAGCTGTTTCACAGAGGAAGACCGCACTGCAGTTCCTTCTCTAAATCCTCGCACAAACGAAAAAATGGCTGACATCGAAATAAGTGTCCAAGGAATAGAAAAGCAACTGGAATCACTCAACAGAGGAAAGTCCACTGGACCTGACGGGATACCAATTCGCTTCTACACAGAGTACGCGAAAGAACTTGCCCCCCTTCCAACAGCCGTGTACCGCAAGTCTCTAGAGGAACGGAAGGTTCCAAATGATTGGAAAAGAGCACAGGTAGTCCAAGTCTTCAAGAAGGGTCGTCGAGCAGATGCGCAAAACTATAGACCTATATCTCTGACGTCGATCTGTTGTAGAATTTTAGAACATGTTTTTTGCTCGAGTATCATGTCGTTTTTGGAAACTCAGAATCTACTATGTAGGAATCAACATGGATTCCGGAAACAGCGATCGTGTGAGACCCAACTCGCTCTATTTGTTCATGAGACCCAGGTAATATTAGATACAGGCTCCCAGGTAGATGCTATTTTTCTTGACTTCCGGAAGGCGTTCGATACAGTTCCGCACTGTCGCCTGATAAACAAAGTAAGAGCCTACGGAATATCAGACCAGCTGTGTGGCTGGATTGAAGAGTTTTTAGCAAACAGAACACAGCATATTGTTATCAACGGAGAGACGTCTACAGACGTTAAAGTAACCTCTGACGTGCCACAGGGGAGTGTTATGGGACCACTGATTTTCACAATATATATAAATGACCTAGTAGATAGTGTCGGAAGTTCCATGCGGCTTTTCGCGGATGATGCTGTAGTATACAGAGAAGTTGCAGCATTACAATATTGTAGCGAAATGCAGGAAGATCTGCAGCGGATTGGCACTTGGTGCAGGGAGTGGCAACTGACCCTTAACATAGACAAATGTAATGTATTGAGAATACATAAAAAGAAGGATCCTTTATTGTATGATTATATGATAGCGGAACAAACACTGGTAGCAGTTACTTCTGTAAAATATCTGGGAGTATGCGTGCGGAACGATTTGACGTGGAATGATCATATAAAATTAATTGTTGGTAAGGCGGGTACCAGGTTGAGATTCATTGGGAGAGTCCTTAGAAAATGTAGTCCATCAACAAAGGAGGTGGCTTACAAAACACTCGTTCGACCTATACTTGAGTATTGCTCATCAGTGTGGGATCCACACCAGATCGGGTTGACGGAGGAGATAGAGAAGATTCAGAGAAGAGCGGCGCGTTTCGTCACAAGGTTATTTGGTAACCGTGATAGCGTTACGGAGATGTTTAACAAACTCAAGTGGCAGACTCTGCAAGAGAGGCGCTCTGCATCGCGGTGTAGCTTGCTCGCCAGGTTACGAGAGGGTGCATTTCTGGTTGAGGTATCGAATATATTGCTTCCGCCTACTTATACCTCCCGAGGAGATCACGAATGTAAAATTAGAGAGATTAGAGCGCGCACAGAGGCTTTCAGACAGTCGTTCTTCCCGCGAACCATACGCGACTGGAACAGGAAAGGGAGGTAACGACAGTGGCACGTAAAGTGCCCTCCGCCACACACCGTTGGGTGGCTTGCGGAGTATAAATGTAGATTTAGATGTAGATGTTGTGTTATTGTGCTCTATTTGGCGTTACCTTGAATGCTATCATGCGTCTAGAACCGGCGTGTACCTATTAAACAAACTTATTATTCACGACTATGATTGTGATGTAAAACTGAACTTGATTGACACATACGTGATCGTTATAACACGGAAGCTAGTTACCGTACAAGTACCAAACTTGGTAGCATTAATCTCCAGAGTATGGGGTGCATGATTTTCATGCGTCGCAGCGCCACCGTCCAGTTCCAACTATGGCCACCCGGTGCCGTGATGAGTCATCGGGATTCGCAGTCTCACACATCGGAGCAGTCGCAGTGCACCTCTTAACGTGTCAACCTGAGCTTGCACAAAAGGAGCAGGACGTTATTGGTGAAACTCTGTTATCAAAACAACAGTAATGCTGCAGCTGCACTTCGAGAACTTCGCTGGCTGAAAGAGTTACTGAAGGGTCGTCTTTCTCCACCTGCCGTACAGAGCATCACGAAGTGCGAATCAACTGGAGAACTGGGCGGCGCTCCGGGAATAGGCCGACGGCCGGTTGCACCAAAGGTGGTTGATGAAATCGCTGTTGCTACGGAAGACAATTCTCGATCGTCAGGCAGTGCGCGTGCTGCGCCACAATAACTGAACATCTCGTGGCCCACTGTACGGGAGGTGCCTCAAACCATTCTCAAATGGTATCAGTACAAGATCCCTGTTGTACAGGAGCTTCCACCATAGGACGCACGACTTGCTGACTTCGCTCCCCACTTTCTGGCAAGGATTGAAGTTGGCGAGGGCTAGCCCTGGGCCCCGTAATATGGACAGACAAAGCTCTTTTGGCGGGTTCGGTGAACACACAGAATTGTCGAGTGTGGGGATCTTCACCTACAGTCACTGTTCATGAAGTTCCTCTACATGGTGAACGCGTCACCGTATGGTATGGCTTCACGGCTAGGGTCATCAATGGCCCATTCTTCGTTGAACAGGTTGGCGCTCAAGGTCCAAAGACGATCAATGCAGCTCGCCAGCGCTACTGCGATGTGCTTCGTCAGCATGGCGTACCCGCCCTGCATGAGAGAGAGGCGCATTGAACTCAACAGTTTTTATGAAAAATGGGGCCCCACCGCACGTCGATCGTGGAGCTCAGCTGCTTCTCCGAAACACATTTGGAAACGATCGAATTATCAGTGGAACGTTTCCAAATGCTTGTCCTGCACGATCGCCTGATATTACTCCCTGTGAGTTCTGGTTGTGGGACTACATAAAGCACAGGGTTTACCAGACTAAGATTGTTACATGTGTCGATCTGAAGCGCAGCACTTCAAGAGAGGTAAAAGCACACGTACGGACATGCTTTGTTCTTCTGTGCAGAATACAATCCTGCGCTTTCGGACTGTTCTGGACACTTATGGGTGCCTTATTGAGCCCCTGTTTGTAGCAGTAATGGTACCAGAATGTAATGGTGTGACATACAGTAGCGGCACATTCAAAATGTTTCAGTTCTGTTTCGTCATCAATTTTTCTCTTCCCCATGTCCTTGATATTAATGATACCAAGTTTGGTACTTATACGTTAATTAGTTTCCGTGCTATAAGGTGTTATATACGGAAAGTTTAATTATAACCACCTGGTACATCATTGTGTTTAAGTTAATCATGAAGAGATTTTTAAGACAGGAAGCTTCTTCTAGCTCCAAGGATGCAGTTAAAAACCTAAAACAACACCTGACCGCAAGTATAATGATAGATACTACATTACACAAAAGGATGATAGGTAACCCACTGATAACCCAACCCCCACTGCGTTGTATCCTTACGCTGCTTTCAAATCAAAGCATGGATGCATGTTTATTAAAACGTCATAAAAGTTCCAAACACTCTAAGCAAGTTGGTAATCTTCTTGACTTCATTTAAAGGAAATCTAGGTTTTGTAAGAAAGAGTTCAATTGGATGGAAAATTTTATAAACACTGATACTAACAAGTAAGTTGATAAAAGTTTCGTTACTCAACAATAACGAAAACTGGAGACATGTCTTCCAATACCGAAGGAATGTTGTTATTACAACTGCACGAGTGCACTTATTTTTCTCTTCAAATATACTATAGTACAGATGGCACAAATACGGTGCACTTACTCGTTTATATACGTCTAGACCGTAGTGAAAATATATATTTTTATTTTCAAACCGCTGAAGTCGAATGTTACAGCAGAAAACATTCTCAATGTGATTGATCTCTATTTGTTTAAAGTTGTTATTCCTTTGGAACGATGTGTTGGTAATTGTGCAGACGGGGCCAAGACAGTGTGTAGTCATTTAACAGAGCTGGTAGCAAAACTGAGAAAATGCTCCTGCTTGTTGAAGCACACACTGTATACTACAATGCGCCGAGGAGCAATGCCTTCTAAGTACATGTCCGAAGCCCCCAAACTCTTCATATTGTTATGACTGACGCTATAAAGGTTATAAACTCACGGCTATTCACTCTATTTGAAGATATGGGAGGTAAATTTACAAGTTTACTCTTACATATTGAAGTAAGATGGCTCTCTCTCGGAAAGATTTAAAACAGGTTTCTTTGCTTCTCAGTAACAAAAACAGTGATATATGACATGAGCAATTTTTTCGCTGATGATCATTTGTTATCTGTATATCTGTATATCTATTTTGCTGGTCTCTTTGACAGGTCTCGTATTTTGAATATGTGTCTACCAGGAGGAGACACGACGGCGTTCTTAGCAGATAACAACATATCCTCTTTCAAAATAAAGCCGGTTCTTTAGTTCAGAAGTGCTCGACAACACATTTTTCGCATTAGTTACTCATACATAATTTTTGGAGGACGATAAACTAGCTCCCATGGAAGATTTAGTTCGAGTGTTTATTATACATTTACACATCCTTCAAAAAAGATACGGAAAGTACTTTTCAGAAGATTACATAAAACATGCTTGAATAAGAAATCCATTTTTAGGAAAAATATAGAAAGAACTAATCAAAAAGGAAACTTACACTGACGTGACTAGCGATAGTTCAGTGGGAGGTGCTTTCATAAAGATCTCTGCTTCTTTTTGGATGGGAACAAAATGTAAGTCTCTTTTAAAACAAGCAGTCCGAAAGCTGGTGTCGTTTTTTACTGCCTGAAAAATAAATACAGAAACAATGTTAGTGCTGACGAAGACTTGAGAGTGAAACTGAGCTTAATCATGCAAGACTTTCAAGGTCTGGTTAAGGATGAACAACACAATGCTTTCAGCTGACACATGTAGATGTTCTTTCATCAGAACCTAAATTTGAAAATTGTCTACTTACTGATCCTGAAGTCTTGATTTAGCATCAAAGTTTGAATTGATCCTGAATATTTTTGCTTTTTAGATTTTAATTTATTGTACTCCATGTCCAGTTTATTACATTATTGCACAGCTTGGTTATATTATTTGTGAAGTAGAAGTTTAATATTTATTTCAAACGCTATTCCTCTCACAGCCGGCTTCATTTATTTTCATATTATTTGCCAGAAATAACAATTAGATGTGAGCATGAGCGACTCTGTAAAAAGGTGCTTCCACGAAACCTTATTACTTGTTTGTATCACTTCTCTGATACATGTAGAAGTTGATTGACACGACCCAAAAGCCCAACATGTGTTGTCAGAACTAAGCCAGTTGGCAAAAATTATTACTCCCTAATCTCCTGCGACAGTCGGCATTCAACATTTGGCACTCTCCTCCCCTTCCCCCTCCCACCCCCCATAGGGTTCAACGTTATTTCGTATGCAGAGGCGATAAAGTCCGGTAACCGCTGTTCTGGAGAATTACCCAAGTCAGTCAGTGGAACTCTGAAAAATTTCATGCTATGTAATTTCTCACTTTTAGGATTACACATCATCAGAGACTAAATATTGTAGGAAATCAGCATACTTACACTCCTTCCATTATTTTTCCCTATCACATAGCAATTTGGTAATTTAGTCCCTACAGTGCTCAAACATTTCAACTCCGAAGATTTCGCATGCTCCTTGGGTCTCTTTAGGAACTATCATGAAACGAACAGCTCAAAGAGGAACTTCTCAAACACAAATCAGATAATTTTTTCATAGTAATGTAGCAAAACTGCAATCACCCGATGAAGATCTGAAATAAAGAGGTGAAAATGTTAAAAATACAAGAAAACAATGCTAGTTCCATTTCTTGCTGTCAGTCTGATGTAGTGAGCTCAGAAGGTAATTACGACTATTTTAACTTTTCTCTATTTCTAACTCCACCTGTGAAAAGCGACATATCTTTGTTTTTTGACAGAAGTATCGTAAGCGACGCTGACCGATTTAAAATATGAAACAATATAGAAAGCATCTGTAACGGACTGACGCATAACATACATTCTACAGGCGCCAAGTACTAGCGATTTAGTTAGCGATTGACGTCAACATCAATAAGCACCACAATTTTCCTACTGCAGTGCCTCTATTTCCATTTATTTAAACACAGTTCTCACTAGGCAGAACTTGTGTTCGAATTCTAAAAGTAGGAATACCTAATGACAGTTCAGCTGTCAATATTTTGACGTACTTAACTGAATGAGCATCTTGAACCTGAACAGAATTAACCCCCAACCCACAAAACAAGAAAACAATGTCTACGCCTCTGTGTGCACTATAACGCAGGAAGTAGCTAGTTCGGTGACAGAGAATGGGTGCTGTGCGCTAGCGGGATTTTTAGCTTAGACAATCGACTACAACTCATTCCCCTTGGGATCAGGTTCGAATTACCTGCCAAAATCTAGATGATGCATCAAACACAGTGTTCTCACAGTATTTTCGTCTTCACAGATCGAATATAGAAAAGCTACATATGATGTTACTGGACTGGAGCAGCATCCAAGAAGAGTCGCAAAACTGGCATCGCTTTCTGAAAGTTGTAACGCCCAGTTAGTATTAGAAACAGAAAGTGGATCTGAAAGTAAGATATTGTCACCAGATCTGACTAAGTGCCCTCGTGATCTTATGTAAAATCAGTAAGCAATAGCAATTCCTCAATTCATTCACTCAGTGACCATACTGGCATCAAAACGGAAGATAACAGAGAGAAGCCCGAAATACTGGATTCGGTCTACCGAAATTATTTCACCGTGGAAAATACTAACACGGTCCCTCCTTGCAGTCATCGTAAGAAAGTCAAAATGAGATGTGGAGACAACCGAACGTGCAGCAGTAAATCCACTGCAATAGCTTAGTGCGTGAGAGGCATCAGGATCGGATGAGATACTTATAAGATTCTAGAAATATTATCGGAAAGAACTTGCTCCCATTGTAGTAACAGTAGTTTATTGTAGTTCACTCGACCAACGGAGCGCACCTAGCCGCTTGAAAAAAGGGCAAGTAATCAAGTAGAATGAAGGCTTTCACGGCAGGTGTTGTCATCACTTAACATTTCCGGGCTGTGTTGCCTTGGTCCATATATAAATCATAAGGGGAGAGTCTTATGTATGGACCACGGCACATCAGCCCGGAAGTGCTAAGTGATGAAAGTAACCAAGTAATTGCAGTTTTCAAGAAGGGTCGTAGGACAGTGGTACCGTTGAAGAAAATATTCTCTAAAATTGTGTAAATTTTTTCGTGTCTAAGAATTATGACGGTTTTGGAGAAGGAAATGTCCTGTATAAAAATCAACATAGATTCTGGAAACAGAAATCTTACGGAACTTAGCTCGCACTTTTCCTCTATGAGATCCATAACGCTGTTGACAACGGTGCTCACGTTGATGACGTGTTCCTTGAATTCAGGAAGGCATTTGACACCACCCCCACTGCCGCTTAGTCGCTTTTAACGCAAAAGAACCGACAGCTGTAAAGGTAATTTCCGGAGTTCCACAAGGAAGTATGATTTCACCATTACTGTTTACAATGTTTACAGGTGAGCCAGTAGAAAGGGTCGGATGCTCTTTAAGACTGTTCTATGCTGATGCGGTTGTTCATAAGAAAGTAGCAACGCCATTGCAAAATTATTTACAGAGGACTTATGAATACTGCAAGCTCTGTCCGTTGACCCTGAATATAAATATATGTAACATACTGCGCATACTTAGGAGAAAAGTCCCCTACTGCACAAGTACACTATCGATGACAAATTGCTGGAGACAGTAACCACTGTAAAATGTCTTGGAATAACTATCCAGGGCGACCTTAACTAGAACGACCACACAGTTGGCCGGAGTGGCCATGCGGTTCTAAGCGCTACAGTGTGGAGCCGAGCGACCGCTACGGTAGCAGGTTCGAATCCTGCCTCGGGCATGGATGTGTGAGATGTCCTTAGGTTAGTTAGGTTCAATTAGTTCTAAGTTCTAGGCGACTGATGACCTCAGAAGTTGAGTCGCATAGTGCTCAGAGCCATTTGAACCATTTAGAACGACCACACAAAACAAGCACTAGGAAAATCACATACCAGATTGTGAGATTCTTAGGAAGAATCTTAAGGAAAGAAATTGCTTACAAGACCGTTGATCGAACGATGCGTCAGTCTTGTTCGTCAGTCTGAGGCCCTCACCAGGTGTTATTGAAACAAGAGATAGAGACGATCTAACGAATAGCAGCGAGTTTCGTCACGGTATCGTTTGGCCGGCTCGAGTGCATTACAGAGATGCTCAACAAATTCCAGTGGCAGATGCTACAGGAGAGGCGTTGTGCTTCACGAAGGTGTGCTTTCGGGAAGAGTCGGACAACATATTATTACTTGCTCTGACATGCATCTCGCGAGATGACCAAGGCATGGAAAATCAATAAATTACAGCTGATACAAAGGCATATCGACAATAATTCTCTCCTACCGCCATTCGTGAGTGGAACAGGGAAGGGGGAGATCAGTTAGTGGTGCGAGGAGTACCCCCCGCCATACACCGTCAGTTGGTTTGCAAAGTATTTGCATAAATGCAGAATTCAAAGCATTAACTCTTCTGATCAATATTATACACGATGTACAAAAACTTACTCTAATCAGTGAAACAAACATTCCACATTACGAGTTAAATTTTTAGAACCTGTCTTTCCTACAAAAGAAATAGCTGCTTCTCCACCAAAACTTCATCATAGGTTGGTAGAGCCACGAAGGGTTCAAAGCAATCGTTTAAAAAGGGTACGGTCATTTCAGTTTCTATGGCATTGGCCCTTTACCTAGCTTGCATTTATCGTGAATCTTTCGCATAGCACAAACTCCCAAGGGTCTCAGAAAGGCACAGGTGGCTCTAATTATAAGAAGAGTAAAGTAACGGACCCGCCAGATTACGGACCAGTATCCCTAATTTCTGTTGGCTGCAGAATTCATGAACGTAATCTCAGTTCGAATACATTAAATTGCTATTGCAGTGGAATTACTAGTGCACGCTCGGTTATCTCATTTTGACGTTATTACGATGACTGCAAGGAGGGCCGTGTTATTATTTTCCGCGGTGAAATAATTTCGGTAGGCCGAATCCAGTATTTCGGCCTTCTCTCTGTTATCTTCCGTTTTGGTGCCAGAATGGTCACTGAGTGAATGAATTGAGGAATTGCTATTGCTTACTGATTGTACTTAAGACGACGAGGTCTCTTAGTCAGATCTTGAAACAATATTTTACTTTCAGAGTCACTGAACGATTTCACGAATCATCATGGCTTTAGGAAGCATCTCTCGTGCGATATTCTCCCATGGACGAAGGACAACAATCAGATTCCATATTCCTAGATTTCCGGGAAGCATTTGACGTGACGCACCATTACAGGCTGTTAACGAGTTTATGGAATAAGTTCGCAGCTTTTTAAATACTAGAACCCAGCATGTTGTCCTCGACGGCGAGGGTTCATCAGAGACAATGGTACCATCAGTAGTGCCCGGGGAAACGTGATAACACCGTTGTTGTTCTCTATATACATACATGACTTGATGGACAGTGTGAGCAGCAATCTGCGATTGTTTGGTGATGATGTCGTGGCGTCGAATTTGAGCTTCCATAGGAAGATACAACACGACTTAGACAAAATTTCCAGTTCTACATCTACATCTACATCTACATCAATACTCCGCAAGCCACCTGACGTTGTGTGGCGGAGGGTACCTTGAGTACCTCTATCGGTTCTCCCTTCTATTCTAGTCTCGTATTGTTCGTGGAAAGAAGGATTGTCGGTATGCCTCTGTGTGGGCTCTAATCTCTCTGATTTTATCCTCATGGTCTCTTCGCGAGAAACCTTGACAAAAGCCCGTACCGAGCTACTGAGCGTCTCTCCTGCAGAGTCTTCCACTGTAGTTTATCTATCATCTCCGTAACGCTTTCGCGATTACTAAATGATCCTATAACGAAGCTCGCTGCTCTCCGTTGGATCTTCTCTATATCTTCTATCAACCCTATCTGGTACGGATCCCACACTGCTGAGCAGTATTCAAGCAGTGGGCGAACAAGCGTACTGTAATCTACTTCCTTTGTTTTCGGATTGCATTTCCGTAGGATTCTTCCGATGAATCTCAGTCTGGCATCTGCTTTACCGACGATCAACATTATATGATCATTCCATTTAAATCACTCCTAATGCGTACTCCCACATAATTTATGGTATTAACTACTTCCAGTTGCTGACCTGCTATTTTGTAGCTAAATGATAAAGGATCTGTCTTTCTGTGTATTCGCAGAAATTTACACTTGTCTACATTGAGATTCAATTGCCATTCCCTGCACCATGCGTCAATTCGCTGCGGATCCTCCTGCATTTCAGTACAATTTTCCATTGTTACAACCTCTCGATACACCACAGCATCATCTGCAAAAAGCCTCAGTGAACTTCCGATGTCATCCACCAGGTCATTTATGTATATTGTGAATAGCAACGGTCCTATGACACTCCCCTGCGGCACACCTGAAATCACTCTTACTTCGGAAGACTTCTCTCCATTGAGAATGACATGCTGCGTTCTGTTATCTAGGAACTCCTCAATCCAATCACACAATTGGTCTGATAGTCCATATGCTCTTACTTTGTTCATTAAACGACTGTGGGGAACTGTATCGAACGCCTTGCGGAAGTCAAGAAACGCGGCATCTACCTGTGAACCCGTGTCTATATCCCTCTGAGTCTTGTGGACGAATAGCGCGAGCTGGGTTTCACATGACCGTCTTTTTCGAAACCCATGCTGATTCCTACAGAGTAGATTTCTAGTCTCCTGAAAAGTCATTATACTCGAACACAATACGTGTTGGTGTTATGAATGGCAGCTAGCGCTAAATGTGAAAAATTGTTAGTTAATGAGGATGAGTAGGTAGATCAAACCTCTAATGTTCCTATACAGTGTTACCAGTCCCCTTCTTGAGATGGTCAGTTCGTTTAAATATCTGGGCTTAATACTACAAAGCGGTATGAGGTGGAACGAACGTGTCAGGACTGTGGAAGAGAAGGTGAATAGTCGGCTTCAGTTTGTTGAGAGAATTTTATGAAAGAGACCTGTAATGGAGACCGAATATACGACGCTGGTGTGACCTAGTTCTGAGTACTGCTCGAGTCTTTGTGATCCATACCAGGTCGGTCTGAAGGAAGACATCGAAGTATTTCAGCGGTGGGCTGCTAGATTGGTTACCGGCAGCTTCGAACAACATGTAAGTTTTACGGAGATGCTTCGGGAACACAAATGAGAGTCCATGGAGGAAAGGTGGCGTTATTTTAGAGAAAGTCTGTTCAGAAAATTTAGAGAACTGGTGTCTGAAGCGGACTGTCTAACGATTCTACTGCCACCAACGTAGAATGTGCGTAAGGACCAAGAAGATAAGATACGAAAAATTAAGGCTTATAGGGAGGCATGTAGACTGTCTTTTTCTCCTCATTCTATTTGCGAGTGGAACAGGAAAGTAAATGAGTAGTTGTGGTACAGGGTACCCTCCACCACGCACCGTACGGTGGCTGCGGAGCATCTATGTAGATGCAGATGCAGATGTATATGTCCATCATCAGAGGATGCCAGTGTATTGCCAAAATACCTTTCATGCTCTTGTATTACGAGCATTTAGATCAAATGGTTCAAACGGCTCTGAGCAATATGGGACTTATCATCTGAGGTCATAAATCCCCTAGAACTTAGAACTACTTAAACCTAACTAACCTAAGGACATCACACACATCCACGCCCGAGGCAGGATTCGAACCTGCGACCGTAGCGGTCGCGCTTTTCAGACTGAAGCGCCTAGAATCTCTCGGCCACACCGTTCGGCTCAGCATTTAGAGTTGTATGATGATGATGATCTTTAGAATCGTCATGCAATCCGCAAACCGAAATCTTATTAAACTCTCTACGTTCGCTCGTAAGACCTACTGGAGCAGGGATAGACAGTGTACCATCAACATAAATAAATGTAACGTAATCCGCATGTATAATCAGAAAGATTTATTTTTGTGCGATAGCAAGATTGCATTAAGTTCACTGGAAGCAGACACATCTATAAAATGTCTAGGACTATATATAGGGAGCTATTCAACGACCACATAAAAACTATTGTAAGTAAAGCAGATGCCAGTCGGATTCTTAGAAAGAATGCTAGCGAATATAGTCCACCTGCAAAAGTGGTAGCGTATAAAATCCTTGTTCGTCCAATACTTGAATATTGCTCGTCAGTCTAGGATTCATGGAAGATAAAGAAGAAGGGTGGAAGGACGAGATCGAGGTCATTCGAGAGGGAACACAAACTCGGACTGTGTCAAGGATGGGGAAGGAAATTGGCGGTGCCCTTTCAAATGAACCATCCCGGAACATGACTGTACCTATTTGTGGAAGTCGCGGAAAACCGGATGGCTGGATGCGGATTTGAACCGTTGTCCTCCTGACTGTGAGTCCAGTGTGCTAACCACTGCGCCACCTTGTTTGGTCTTGGGAGATAAGATTGATGGAAGAAACAAAGAACATCCAAAGAATTTCGACGCATTTAGTAAATGTCTTGGAACAGCTTAGCCAACTCTAGCGGCAGTCGCTGCAAGAGAAGCATTCCGCTTTCTAGGTGACTATTGAATTTCTGAGAGAGTGCGTTTCTAGAATGGCCAGCCAATACATTGCTGTCTTCTGCGTGCATCCCGCGAAAAGCAAATGAAGGATTATCAGCAATCGTTCTTCCTGCGAACTATTCGCGACTGGATCAGAAAATTGGTGATACAACTGTGCTACACAAGGTGTCCTCCGCCAAGTACCTCAAGTCGATTTGAGGAGTATAAATGTAAATTTAGACAGTGCTTTCCACGTCAAAAGTCTGACTTCTAGAAGACAGTTCATCCATAACTTCAGTGTTACCTACTGGGAAAATACATTCTTTAAGAATACAGGACCGGATATGTAACTTTCCAGAGCTTAATATTTCCTTTTCAGAACGGCCATTAAGATGTAAAAGTATTTTGAGTGGCGTCGTGATGGAGTGTTATAGAGACGTTGCCTTCACCACGCATAAGATATGAAGTTCAGTCATGCTCTTCGTGGATTATATTTTAGGCATAAGAAAGACCTACAGAGGTTCGACACTAGGGGGATGGACTGCTGTATTACGCTCGACATTTAGTACATCTAACGTACTGCGCATAAACTGAAAGACCCATTATTGTTTGATTACACGATTGACGATAAATTACTCGAAACTATAAAATTTGGGGGTAACTTCTAGACTTACTTAAAGTGGAGGGCCACATAAAATTTGCCGTTCGAAAGCAGATATCACACAGATGCGGTGGAGGAATTCGACTAGAAATATAATTAACTCAAGGAAGACGTAACTTGCGAAATCCTTATTCGATCGATTCTAGCGATTTTCTAGTCAATGCAGAACGGTTACCAGGTACAGCTAATAGAGGATTTACTGATGATCTGAACATTGGCGTATTTAGTCACGTGCTCGGACGGGTACGGACGCTCTTGACCAAAAATGAAAGAGGCAGAAATAGGAGCTCCAGACAGCCAAGTGTTTAGGAAAAAGGTAGCAGTTTCGTTGCGGGTCGAGTGCTGCATCAGCCATTTACATTTCATTAATAGCCAAGCAACGTTTGGCGAAGAGGAAAGAGTACAGAACAGTAAATCGAAGGTCGTTCTACCGAGTCACCTTTCAGAAACTGATTTTGTTTCCAGGTTTTGCGTTACTTACACTGCAAACAAAGCAATATAATGCTCAGTGTACTGTATTTAATATTATCGAACTCTGTTTGCAGGAAAACAAGTTTTTTCTGTTAAGTGCTCGTCGGGAAGACAAAAAATTCAGAGATGACGAGATTCTCAAGGTGAAGAAGGATTACAGCTATGTAGTGTTATGATGATTCCGCACCCGACTTGCTCAAAACAACCACTCCCCCTCCTCCCGCCTCCCCTTCCCACGGCACCACACACACACAAACACACACACACACACGCACACACAACGGAAATCCACACCACAACCTTTCCATACCTATTTTCATAGTCAGCTGAAGAATTTGATCTGCAAAATTCAAAAGTACTCTTATTTCGTCGAGAGGAAAAGAAATCATATTGCGAGAAGACAACATCAAAATATGTTCCACTGTGTCTCGCAAGCTATCCAAGCCAATATTTCGCGATATGTTTCGCTACTCGTAGTTTACTGCGAAACTGTACAGTGAGAGACAACACTTTACGAATGAAAACCAAGTTTGTTTTTCTACAAAAACTATAAAACAGCCAGGTAACCGTAAAAATTCCCTTTTACCAACGTGTGCAAGGTGCCGAGAAAATTACTGCTTCCCCTGGTATTAAGATGAATACTAATCCAGCACTTGTAAATTTTCCAATGTAAAATAATAAAGGTATATCATCAGATACATGAAGTTCCCTGTACGTTTTACAATCCCTTCCAAAAAACTTATTTTTAATCCGAAAGTTTCATTTGCCTTTCGTCTTCGTATCTTTTGTGAGAACATTAATAATTATAGTATACTGAGGATTATTTCGGTTTCTTTGCAGTACAAAAAACTTAAAAACCTAAAATAAAAAATATTCCCGTAAAGGGTCTCCAAGTCAAGTCTTTCGGATTCTGCGTCAAACGCTGCTCGGAAATGGCTCATGCCCTACCCTATCCATGCCAAAAACTCTATTTCTTTTTGCCAGGTCCTTGTCCATCTGGAGCTCCCAATTATGTCACTTTAATTTCTGACCAAACATTTCATATACCATTAATTTGGACGGAATTGGTGATGTGAAGTAGGTGCGCATCCCTTACGAGTGAACTTCTTGATTTTTCTCCATCTTTGCCTCCATTTGTACAGGACGTCGTCCGCAGCTCGTGGTCGTGCGGTAGCGTTCTCGCTTCCCACGCCCGGGTTCCCGGGTACGATTCCCGGCGGGGTCAGGGATTTTCTCTGCCTCGTGATGACTGGGTTTTGTGTGATGTCCTTAGGTTAGTTAGGTTTAAGTAGTTCTAAGTTCTAGGGGACTGATGACCATTGATGTTAAATCCCATAGTGCTTTGAACCATTTGTACAGGACTACTAATTGTAGGTGATATTCAGTTTTTATACTGAAATCTTTCGACAGATTAAAACTGTGTGGTGGACTGTGATAGCCTTACGGGACCTTCGCTTTACACGGGCAAGTGCTCTGTTGACTGAGCTATTAAAGCAAGACTCATTACCCACCCTAAAGCTTTACTGCCGCCAATACCTTACCTCCTACATTCTAAATTTCACAGAAGTTCTCCTATGAAACTGAGGACTAGAATTCCTGGAAGGAAGAATATTGCGCGGACATGGCTTAACCACAGCCTGGAGCATTGTTTCGAGAATTCCGCTCCTGTGAAATCTGAAAGATTGGAGATGCGGTACTGGCGTAAATAAAGCTGGGTCTTCCCAGAAGGAGCAATTTTGCGCCGCGTAGTGCGCAATGCTCTCGGCCTACTGCGCCTTCCACCGAACAGTAAAACAGCGCAAAGCGTTGTACCGAGCGAGGTGGCGCAGTGGTTAGACACTGGACTCGCATTCGGGAGGACGACGGTTCAATCCCGCGTCCGGCCATCCTGATTTAGGTTTTCCGTGATTTCCCTAAATCACTCCAGGCAAATGCCGGGATGGTTCCTCTGAAAGGGCACGGCCGACTTCCTTCCCAATCCTTCCCTAATCCGATGAGACCGATGACCACGCTGTCTGGTCTCCTTCCCCAAACCAACCAACCGCAAAGCGTTGTGCCCTAGAGTTTCACGTCACGCGTAAGAGACCAACTCGTTCTAGACGAATCTAATGCACTATACACTGTGTTGTAGTGAATTAGTGCCAAAGGTTGTGGAAGAGTGTCGTATGGTCATTGTGACGGTTCGGTTCCAGCGCCAGCAGCTGCCACTTTGAATTCCCTCTGAGTGGCACCTCCAGGGGCCAAAATGACTGAGAAGGCGCTCCGGGATCGGCCGCGCTCGTGCTGTTGGCAGCGTGCGGGCAGAGGCTTCCGGAGTGTGACGATGGAAGCTTCTCGCTGCGACAGAGACGGCAGATGATGAATGGCTGCAGTCTTTGCCTTGGTAATCCGTTCGACTGGTCGGAGCACATGGTCGGTCAAATGGACGTTCAAAGCCGTTGATGGATCGAGTGGACTTCACGAGTTTTATGAAGGGTCCCGATGGAGCTGCTGCGTAACGCCTGGGGGTAGTGCAGTGCTAGCAACGAATCCTGCGTTCCCCTTCCTCAGCTGTTTACTAAACTGCTCAACCGTTAGAAGGAATGTTGCGGCAGGAGGGAGTACTGTCAGTATTATCTAGTGAGGATGTTGAGCGGTGCCTGTAATTTGTATTAGAATTTCAAGATCGTGAGGAGATGTTTAATTTGACGTGAAACTGTTTAAAAGACCTTGTCCTATGTTTACGGCCGTTTGGAGCAAACCTTGAAAGACGTGAAGCGCGATATCCTACCATTTTCTGAGTTTAGACGAAAAATCTGTAGAGACTATTTGACTGCGCGTACCGGACGCCAGTTGATAGAGAAAAATTACCTTGCGGTGCAGAGCCAGTGGGAAAATTTTCAGGGATGTCGTCTGTAGCATCGACGGCTGAGATGCCACGGCGTAGGTAAAAGTTCTTAGGTTGGCACTACTACACCGACACCGACGACAACGCCCTCTAGCCGGCGCTGTGCTGCTCTACGAGCGCCGCTCCAGATTCTGCCCATTTGATTCGAGCAGACGACCTACCAACATTGTTTCATTTTCATAGTTTGCGAGCCACTACAGATTCAGCCTGTGTAACTTTTGTGAGCTTTGATACATCCCGCTTCGCACCTACGTGCGCCTCAGTACAAATTTAGGTATTCACTTTATTATGTATTCAAGTTAATATTGTTCTGATATAGTAAAACCATTTCTACCTAATAACAGTACCGAGAGATTTTTACCTCACCTTTTACTGCGCCTATTCGCTTCCTACATTCGGCCTACCCTTCAGTTTACAGGAGCAGACGCAAGCGCCACCTACCAGGCGAGATAAAAAACCGTCAGAAGATTTTCTGGAACACGAAATAGCCGGAAACATACTGGATGGGATACGGCCTAGTGATAGGTCTAGAAGCGATTTTACTGAAAGACAGAGGAACTTAAGGCAAGTGGTAAATTAATCTCTGAGGTGGAGACCGTGCACCATGCTGATAGCTATCGAGTTATGAGCGGGAAGAACATCGGCGGTCACCCGAGAACGCTGCATCAATGAGTAAACCACGTTTGACCTGCGGTGTTACAGGTGCGATGTTAAAGGGCACTTTGGTAGGAACTGGCCGCTGCCAATGAGCATCTCCGATGATGTAAGGGGAAGGAGGCCTCGCCTTAACTTCCTACGTTCTGTAGAAAGATCGTGGCCACGCCATCTTCAAGTGTTGCGTTTTTTTTTTTTTGGGGGAGTTTTAATAGTGATCCAGTTTGTGCGCCTTTGGATTAGGGCAGATCTTTGAGTTTGGTTAGCGAACATTGGTTTTTGGCACACGCAGGCTTATGTAAGTTCCCCCAGGTTGCTGGTTCGGGAGAGAGGTGTAGTGCGGCTAATTGTGAGGAGATGCTGTTGTTGGGGGAGTTACGGCTAAAACATCCGGATTGAAAATTTCACACGGCGATTAAGGTAAAAGTAGCTCGGAATTTTTCAGTTCCTGCCATTTTGGACACGGACTTTATCTGGCATGTTGGTATCATTCCTGATTGGAGGAGTGACAAGTTTTCTTTCGGTTTTGATAGGGTGGTCATTACAAGTTTTGTAAGCACTGGTTGGTAAGGGAAACCGAGACCAGTTTGGAGTGGTTACGACAGAGGGAGGTAAGGATGGTTATGATTTTAGTCATCTATCCCATGAACCATCCCATGAACTTACATAAGGCTGCGAGTGCCAAAAACCAATGTTCGCTAACCAAACTCAAAGATCTGCCCTAATCCAAAGGCGCACAAACTGGATCACTATTGAAACTCGCACAAAAAAACGCAACACTTGAAGATGGCGAGGCCACGATCTTTCTACAGAACGTCGGAAGTAAAGGCGAGGCCACCTTCCCCTTACGTCATCGGAGATGCTCATTGGCAGCGGACAGTTCCTACCAAAGTGCCCTTTTACCTCGCACCTGTAACGCCGCAGGTCAAACGTGGTTTACTTATGAGCCCATGAACCCCCCATAAACCATGGACCTTGCCGTTGGTGGGGAGGCTTGCGTGCCTCAGCGATACAGATGGCCGTACCGTAGGTGCGACCACAACGGAGGGGTATCTATTGAGAGGCCAGACAAACGTGTGGTTCCTGAAGAGGCGCAGCAGCCTTTTCAATAGTTGCAGGGGCAACAGTCTGGCTGATTGACTGATCAGGCCTTGTAACAATAGCCAAAACGGCCTTGCTGTGCTGGTACTGCGAACGGCTGAAAGCAAGGGGAAACTACAGCCGTAATTTTTCCCGAGGGCATCCAGCATTACTGGCGCGTTTCGTCACAGGGTTATTTGGTAACCGTGATAGCGTTACGGAGATGTTTAACAAACTCAAGTGGCAGACTCTGCAAGAGAGGCGCTCTGCATCGCGGTGTAGCTTGCTCGCCAGGTTTCGAGAGGGTGCGTTTCTGGATGAGGTATCGAATATATTGCTTCCCCCTACTTATACGTCCCGAGGAGATCACGAATGTAAAATTAGAGAGATTAGAGCGCGCACAGAGGCTTTCAGACAGTCGTTCTTCCCGCGAACCATACGCGACTGGAACAGGAAAGGGAGATAATGACAGTGGCACGTAAAGTGCCCTCCGCCACACACCGTTGGGTGGCTTGCGGAGTATAAATGTAGATGTAGATGTATGATTAAATGATGATGCCGTCCTCTTGGGTAAAATATTCCGGAGGTAAAATAGTCCCACATCTGGATCTCCGGGCGGGGACTACTCAAGAGGATGTCATTATCAGGAGAAAGAAAACTGGCGTTCTACAGATCGGAGCGTGGAATGTCAGATCCCTTAATCGGGCAGGTAGGTTAGAAAATTTAAAAAGGGAAATGGATAGGTTAAAGTTAGATATAGTGTGAATTAGTGAAGTTCGGCGGCAGGAGGAACAAGACTTCTGGTCAGGTGACTACAGGGTTATAAACACAAAATCAAATAGGGGTAATGCAGGAGTGGGTTTAATAGTGAATAGGAAAATAGGAATGCGGGTAAGCTACTACAAACAGCAAAGCGAACGCATTATTGTGGCCAAGATAGATACGAAGCCCACACCTACTACAGTAGTACAAGTTTATATGCCAACTAGCTCTGCAGATGACGAAGAAATTGAAGAAATGTATGATGAAATAAAAGAAATTATTCAGATCGTGAAGGGAGTCATGGGTGACTGGAATTCGAGTGTAGGAAAAAGGAGAGAACGAAACGTTGTAGGTGAATATGGATTGGGGCTAAGAAATGAAAGAGGAAGCCGCCTGGTAGAATTTTGCACAGAGCACAACATAATCATAGCTAACACTTGGTTTAAGAATCATGAAAGAAGGTTGTATACATGGAAGAACCCTGGAAACACTAAAAGGTATCAGATAGATTATATAATGGTAAGTCAGAGATTTAGGAACCAGGTTTTAAATTGTAAGACATTTCCAGGGCAGATGTGGACTCTGACCACAATCTATTGGTTATGACCTGTAGATTAAAACTGAAGAGACTGCAAAAAGGTGGGAATTTAAGGAGATGGGACTTGGATAAACTGAAAGAACCAGCGGTTGTACAGAGTTTCAGGGAGAGCATAAGGGAACAATTGACAGGAATGGGGGAAAGAAATACATTATAAGAAGAATGGGTAGCTTTGAGGGATGAAGTAGTGAAGGCAGCAGAGGATCAAGTAGGTAAAAAGACTAGGGCTAGTAGAAATCCTTGGGTAACAGAAGAAATATTGAATTTAATTGATGAAAGGAGAAAATATAAAAATGCAGCAAATGAAGCAGGCAAAAATGAATACAAACGTCTCAAAAATGAGATCGACAGGAAGTGCAAAATGGCTAAGCAGGCATGGCTAGAGAACAAATGTAAGTATGTAGAGGCTTATCTCACTAGGGGTAAGATAGATACTGCCTACAGGAAAATTAAAGAGACCTTTAGGGATAAGAGAACCACTTGCATGAACATCAAGAGTTGAGATGGAAACCCAATTCTAAGCAAAGAAGGGAAAGCAGAAAGGTGGAAGGAGTATATAGACGGTCTATACAAGGGCGATGTACTTGAGGACAATATTATGGAAATGGGAGAGGATGTAGATGAAGATGAAATGGGAGATGTGATACTGCGTGAAGAGTTTGACAGAGCACTGAAAGACCTGAGTCGAAACAAGGCCCCCGGAGTAGACAACATTCCATTGGAACTACTGACGGCCTTGGGAGAGCCAATCCTGTCAAAACTCTACCGTCTGGTGAGCAAGATGTATGAAACAGGCGAAATACCCTCAGACTTCAAGAAGAATATAATAATTCCAATCCCAAAGAAAGCAGGTTTTGACAGATGTGAAAATTACCGAACTATCAGTTTAATAAGCCACAGCTGCAAAATACTAACACGAATTCCTTACAGACGAATGGAAAAACTAGTAGAAGCCGACCTCGGAGAAGATCAGTTTGGATTCCGTAGAAACACTGGAGCACGTGAGGCAATACTGACCTTACGACTTATCTTAGAAGAAAGATTAAGGAAAGGCAAACCTACGTTTCTAGCATTTGTAGACATAGAGAAAGCTTTTGACAATGTTGACTGGAATACTCTCTTTCAAATTCTAAATGTGGCAGGGGTAAAATTCAGGGAGCGAAAGGCTATTTACAATTTGTACAGAAACCAGATGGCAGTTATAAGAGTTGAGGGACATGAAAGGGAAGCAGTGGTTGGGAAGGGAGTAAGACAGGGTTGTAGCCTCTCCCCGATGTTATTCAATCTGTATATTGAGCAAGCAGTAAAGGAAACAAAAGAAAAATTCGGAGTAGGTATTAAAATCCATGGAGAAGAAATAAAAACTTTGAGGTTCGCCGATGACATTGTAATTCTGTCAGAGACATCAAAGGACTTGGAAGAGCAGCTGAATGGAATGGGCAGTGTCTTCAAAGGAGGATATAAGACGAAAATCAACAAAAGCAAAACGAGGATAATGGAATGTAGTCGAATTAAGTCGGGTGATGCCGAGGGAATTAGATTAGGAAATGAGACACTTAAAGTAGTAAAGGAGTTGTGCTATTTCGGGAGCAAAATAACTGATGATAGTCGAAGTAGAGAGGATATAAAATGTAGACTGGCAGTGGGAAGGAAAGCGTTTCTGAAGAAGAGAAATTTTTTAACATCGAGTATAGATTTAAGTGTGAGGAAATCATTTCTGAAAGAATTTGTATGGAGTGTAGCCATGTATGGAAGTGAAACATGGACGATAAATAGTTTGGACAAGAATAGAATAGAAGCTTTCGAAATGTGGTGCTACAGAAGAAACCTGAAGATTAGATGGTTAGATCACATAACTAATGAGGAAGTATTGAATAGGATTGGAGAGATGAGAAGTTTGTGGCACAACTTGACCCGAAGAAGGGATCGGTTGGTAGGACATGTTCTGAGGCATCAAAAATGGCTCTGAGCACTGTGGGACTTAACATCTGTGGTCATCAGTCCCCTACAACTTAGAACTACTTAAACCTAACCAACCTAAGGGCATCACACACATCCATGCCCGAGGCAGGATTCGAACCTGCGACCGTAGCAGTCCCGTGTTTCTGGACTGAGCGCCTAGAACCGCTAGACCACCGCGGCCGGCTTCTGAGGCATCAAGGGATCACCAATTTAGTATTGGAGGGCAGCATGGATGGTAAAAATCGTAGAGGGAGGCCAAGAGATGAATACACTAAGCAGATTCAGAAGGATGTAGGTTGCAGTAGGTACTGGGAGATGAAGAAGCTTGCACAGGATAGAGTAGCATGGAGAGCTGCATCAAACCAGTCTCAGGACTGAAGACCGCAACAACAACAACAACAACATCCCATGAACAGACAAGGGGCTAAACCAGTTGTGTAGTGAGTTTGGGCCGCTTGAGTGTAGTGAATGGGAAGGAATACAAGACTGAGTTTACTAACAACATACCGCCACGGCACCCACCGTATCGTCACTCTCCACTTCGTATTAAGCTGCTCAAGCTGTGCAGAGACGAAATGGAGTTATCAGGACGTCTAGGTCAGCCTATGTATCCTCCATATTTGTGGAACCCAGGGAACGCAACGGGGTACGCCCAGTAGTGTATTATAAATCCTTGAATAAGAAGGCAGTTCTGCAGTGAGTATCATTATCTCATCTACATCATCTACAAATGTGTTTCGGTTGGTTTAAGAATGCCACGACGTTTTACAACTCTCGACTTTAATGAGGCCTACTCTCAGGTTCCGTTAGCCGTTAGCCGAGAAACCAACAACTATGACATCTTTCATTAAGGCTGTGTGACAGAGTCTGGGTTAAAAATTTTCCGGCAGTTAGTCGGGGGCCGATAGGATGATGGGAAAAGTTTTACCCAGCTCAGTGGGCTCTGTCCAGATCGTTCGCTTTGAAACACCGGTCACCCTACTCGTTAAAAACCCAAGGACCAGGCGAATTTTTAGGGTCCATATTTCTCAAACAATACCTTTTCACGAGGTTTAATGTCATACTCACTGTGATGTTTTTTTTGATAAAATGTTTCATCTTATACCCTTGCTTGTGATATGACTCTGAAGTGTGTTGATTTTAGTATGGTGCTGTAGCGCTGTGGTAACCTGACTAATGCCGGTGTACGAGTTTCAGAGTTCAACAACCCCTGGACGTGTGTTCTAAGGGGGGATGGGAGTGTGGGTGGAAGATGTGACGGTTCCATTCCGGCGCCAGCAGCCGCCACTTTGAATTCCCGCTGAGTGGCACCTCCAGCAGCCGCAGTGGCTGAGAAGGTGCTCCGGGATCGGCCGCACCCGTTCTACTGGCAGCGTGTGGGCAAAACCTTCCGGAGGGGGACGACAGAAACTTCTCGCTCCGACAGAGACGGGCAGATGATGAATGACTGCAGTGTTTGCCCTGGTCATCCGTTCGACTAGTCGGAGCACATGGTCGGTCAATTGGACGTTCCAAGTCGTTGATGGATCGAGTGGACTTGAAGAGTTTTATGAAGGGGCCCGCTCAAACTGCTGCATACCGCCAATCGCTAAATTATGGACCCTGAGAGACTTTAAGTCCGTTTGCAACTCTTTAGCCTATGTGGATTCGTGTGGCCGTTACAGCTTGTCAAGGCGTATTCACTGTTAAGACGATTCGATAACGTGGTTGTAGCCAAGTACGTTACTGTTGCGCATTATGGCTACTATATTGAGTCTACATAGTCTTGGGTGCGTATGCTTGTCTTGAAAAGAAACATATGTATTCCGTTAAGCTGAGTACCGTGTGTCCTGTCATTCAAATGTTTGTTGAAATATCGGTCGTTAAAATTTTGGCCGGAGGTCTATATATGGATAATGTTGGAGTGTGAGCTATCACTTCAACACAGTAATGGACTTGCCTACGGTCTTAGGATTACTGGTGGTGGTTTTAATTTCATTTATTACGGAATGCAGGACGGTAAACTCAGTGCGTAAATTTGTTAGCTGCTAGAAAGGTCTGTGCGATTTATGTCTGACATATTACACAATGTGATTTGTTCCTTATGTAAAGATTATCTGTGGGCACTTTAAAATTGTTTATCCTAAATGCAGGAAGGTGATCACAGTACATATTTCAAAAGCTATTTTGGTTGATTCCATACACGTTTATGTCATGCTGGTTCAATAGCTGCTGTCTTAATAGTAGTTGCTTCTTAAAGGTAAAAGGGGAATGAAAGTTTCAATTACAATTTTTTCTGCTTACTGAGCCTAAATGCTTTACTAACAAAACAGAAAAAGAAAAGAAAATAAGAAATTGCCTGGTAAAACCGTTTTATCGATTCTCTTGTAAGGTTAAATAGGGGTTCACTCTTGAGTTTCTTGCTTAAATATTTGTACGTAGTAAAAATCATGAAGCTTTGTTCATAGGAATTTCATTACGTATGGCTGTAGACCCAAAGACCACCACTCCATTGCTGCGTCACAGTCATTGGATAACACAGAGAAAAGAATAAATCGGTATCACATGGTCCGCTGTCAGCGGAACCCTGAAAACGCCTCTTCACCAACGCTGACAATAACTGTCACAGAAACAATTGAGTGTGAACCACTTTGCCCCCCCAAATCTCAGCAATCGTCGGAACCACCTCTTTTACACGACCAACAAGTTGGAGGGAAGTGTTCCTTTCTCTAATATTTAAAGGAAAAGAAAGACAATCTCCACATTAAAAACTCTCTGGAAACCTGTAGAAATCACCATCACAAGGGGATGAAATAGATATGTTCTTCGAAATCACGGCTATTACCACGAAAACTTCCCGGCAGATCGCATTACGCAGACCAAGACTGGGGTATCCTGAGTCGCCACATAGACGCAAGTTTTGACGAACATCGCAAGTGAGGTCCTGGTTCAATAGCTATGTATTATACTGGAAGTCATTCGTACTCGCAGCAGATATAACTGCTGCCCTGGTCCTCCAATCAAACGGGTTCAACAACTCTTACAGAAGTTACCCAGACAAGTGACCGTGTTACTCAAGCACACGGTTCTTCACTAATTTAAGTAAGTGATGAAGAAACTAATACAAAGAATATTACAGAACAAGACAATGTTTTGAACAAAGTTTCCGTACTCCATTTGCTACATAAGTCACTGGGACCAATGAAAATTGTTTTGGTGTTGTATATAGCTGAAGTTTTCGTTTTGTGTTACAGACTTCTGAAATTTTTCATATAATTTCTTGCAAATAACAAAAAAAAATATCATTAATAACCATAAGAAATCTGCTTTCCCACAATGTACTTCCTGGGCAGTAGATGTGGTCTGCGCAGTTCATGCGCTTGCAGTTTCATGTTCTGTGAAAACAAAAATGCACTACGCATTGCATAATGGGCGTATGGAGAGAAATTAGAGAAGCGTCCAATGACCCTGCACTAATCTGGGTAAAAACCATTAGAGGTTTTGGCCATAAGTAGAATCGGTAAGCGGTTCGGAACCCTCTATTCATTTACCCAGTGACAATACTGGCATGGAAATAGAAGATAACAGGGAGAAGGCTGAAATACTGAATTCGGTCTTCCGAAATGGTTTCACTGTGCAATATCGTAATACGTATGAGCGTAGAAATGGAAGATATTAAGATAATCAATTGCAAAATAGAAAATCAACTTCAATCGCTTAGTAGTGGAAAGGCGTCAAGACCAGATAAGGTACCTGTAAGATTATTCAAAGGTTATGCGAAAGAATTTAGTCCCCTTATAGCAACAGTTCGTGGTAGTTCACCGAAGCAAAGAAGGGTACTCACCGACTGAAAAAAAAGCGCACCTCATTTCCATTTTCAAGTAGGTTTGAAGGACACATACACATAACTGTAGGCCTATATCGTTGACGTCAAACTGTTGTAGAACTGTGGAACATGTTTTATGCTCAAGAATGATTACGTTTTTGAAGAACGGAAATCTCCTTTATGAAAATCAACACGGACTGAGCAGAGATCTTGCGGAAATCAGCTCGCCCTCTTCCTCCATGACATCTGTAACTTTGTAGATTACGGCACTGAGGTTGCTTCTGTGTCCCTTGGCTTCAGGAAACCTAGTGACACAGTCGCGCACTGCCATCTATGGAAAAATTACGACCTTGCCGAATATCGGACCAGATTTGTGACTGGATTCAAACTTTACTTGCAGATAGAATTCAATACGTTGCTCGTAACGGAGCAAAATCGGCAGACGTAAGGATAATTCCCAGAACAAACAAAGGAATTATGATAGGACCGTTACTGTGGGAAGTGTCGAAAACTCTTCACGACTGTTCGCAAATGATTCAACGCCAGATGGCAGTACCGATTTGCAGAATGCCCAGACGAGGTGCGAAGAATGACGCAGGCTCAGGCAGTTGAAACTGAACGTAAATGATTGTAATATTCTGCGCATACACAGTGCTGCACCACGAACAAATACAGGCGTGGATTTGGAGAATTCTTGCAAATTTCGCACAGCTGCGGCAGGATAGTTGTAGTTAAGGGACCGATTGCCACAACGGATGGCAGGTGCGGACAGTGTTGATATTTTGCAAACGACGGGCAGGTCTACGAAAACGCTCGCAGGCGCGAAGGCACCTCCCATCGGGCACTGTATACAAATTTGAGGTAATCTGGGCAGCACAGGGCACTGACATGCTGTGAAGAACACATATTTCGCATTTACAACAGCGCCTAGTTCAAAAATACACTCCTGGAAATGGAAAAAAGAACACATTGACACCGGTGTGTCAGACCCACCATACTTCCTCCGGACACTGCGAGAGGGCTGTACAAGCAATGATCACACGCACGGCACGGCGGACACACCAGGAACCGCGGTGTTGGCCGTCGAATGGCGCTAGCTGCGCAGCATTTGTGCACCGCCGCCGTCAGTGTCAGCCAGTTTGCCGTGGCATACGGAGCTCCATCGCAGTCTTTAACACTGGTAGCATGCCGCGACAGCGTGGACGTGAACCGTATGTGCAGTTGACGGACTTTGAGCGAGGGCGTATAGTGGGCATGCGGGAGGCCGGGTGGACGTACCGCCGAATTGCTCAACACGTGGGGCGTGAGGTATCCACAGTACATCGATGTTGTCGCCAGTGGTCGGCGGAAGGTGCACGTGCCCGTCGACCTGGGACCGGACCGCAGCGACGCACGGATGCACGCCAAGAAAGTAGGATTCTACGCAGTGCCGTAGGGGACCGCACCGCCACTTCCCAGCAAATTAGGGACACTGTTGCTTCTGGGGTATCGGTGAGGACCATTCGCAACCGTCTCCATGAAGCTGGGCTACGGTCCCGCACACCGTTAGGCCGTCTTCCGCTCACGCCCCAACATCGTGCAGCCCGCCTCCAGTGGTGTCGCGACAGGCGTGAATGGAGGGACAAATGGAGACGTGTCGTCTTCAGCGATGAGAGTCGCTTCTGCCTTGGTGCCAATGATGGTCGTATGCGTGTTTGGCGCCGTGCAGGTGAGCGCCACAATCAGGACTGCATACGACCGAGGCACACAGGGCCAACACCCGGCATCATGGTGTGGGAAGCGATCTCCTACACTGGCCGTACACCACTGGTGATCGTCGAGGGGACACTGAATAGTGCACGGTACACCCAAACCGTCATCGAACCCATCGTTCTACCATTCCTAGACCGGCAAGGGAACTTGCTGTTCCAACAGGACAATGCACGTCCGCATGTATCCCGTGCCACCCAACGTGCTCTAGAAGGTGTAAGTCAACTACCCTGGCCAGCAAGATCTCCGGATCTGTCCCCCATTGAGCATGTTTGGGACTGGATGAAGCGTCGTCTCACGCGGTCTGCACGTCCAGCACGAACGCTGGTCCAATTGAGGCGCCAGGTGGAAATGGCATGGCAAGCCGTTCCACAGGACTACATCCAGCATCTCTACGCTCGTCTCCATGGGAGAATAGCAGCCTGCATTGCTGCGAAAGGTGGATATACACTGTACTAGTGCCGACATTGTGCATGCTCTGTTGCCTGTGTCTATGTGCCTGTGGTTCTGTCAGTGTGATCATGTGATGTATCTGACCCCAGGAATGTGTCAATAAAGTTTCCCCTTCCTGGGACAATGAATTCACGGTGTTCTTATTTCAATTTCCAGGAGTGTAGTTCAGATGGCTCTGAGCACTATGGGAGATATTATCTGAGGTCATCAGTCCCCTAGAACTACTTAAATCTAAGTAACCTAAGGACATCACACACATCCATGCCCGAGGCAGGATTCCAACCTGCGACTGTAGCAGTCTCGCGTTTCGGGACAGAAGCGCCTAGAACCGAACAGCTCCTAGTGACCTATGTGTAGGGACCGAAGGAAGCTAAGGAAAGCGGACATAGTAATTATTAAAGGGGACTCCACTTGTCCTTTCCAAAGGAACTGCGTCAGAGGCGTAGAGAAAAGACGTATAAATAAGCGAGCCCGGAGGCTCAAATGAGGCAGTCATGTCGCGATTCTGTCCGCGTCTGGAACCGGAGAAAATGATGATTGTTTATGCTGCAGTCAACGACGACGACGTTTAGGTGATACTCATCGACGGACAACCGGCCCGCTAAAGCCACCTCCAACCTCCGCTGCATGGATGCGTCATAGTTGTGTTGGGACGCACCGCACCTGGGAGCTGCACTGGCGCGAGGAGCGAAGGTTCTGCTGGCCAGGTGTCGACCTCTGGATGTCCTGCTTACTGGACAGTTGTGTTAGTTACTGCGTTATTTGAACACACTGCTGCAAATGCGCCGAATGTCTCGGCACACTCCTCAACTCCCTCATATTCGCAACCAGTGCCACTGCTCATCAGTACCTATCCATATCCTCCATCCTTGGTAATTTCCGATTCCATCTGGTAATCGAACATAAATTTGCAGCCGCACTGAAGGATGAGGACTGATTGCCCATTGAGGTGAATCAACTACACGACTGTGTAGTACCTATTCTTTCAGACATGTCCGAAAGAAAAGTCATGATGCAAAATATGCATCTGTGATACATATTATCTAAAGTGACGGTGGAGTGGTGAGTGAGAAATGGAAGAAAGGGAAGGAACCAATGGTATCAGCGGCATGGGGAATTCATGTGGAATTAGCGGCTGAGAGTGGAAATGTGTACTGGACGGGGATTTCTAAGCAGTTGAATTAATCACAGTTCCACCTGGGCACAGTGTTTATCGCAAATGCGCTGACTGTCTCTGCTCTCTCCGAAGCCGACTCTGATTCCCACCCTGCGCAACTTTTCCTCAGTCCCTGACCTTGTCCTCCATACTCACTAGCATTAGGATCTGGCTGGAAGCTGAACGTAAATGTGCATCTGCACTTCAGGTTGCGGTTTCATAGCTCATGAAGGTGAATCAATTACGTGAATGCATGCTGTCGGTTTTTCGGATATTTCTGAGAGGTCAGACGCCACGTGAAATCTGCAGCTGTCATGCAAATAATGTACAGTGAAAATGGGGGGGGGGGGGGATGAAAGGAATAGGAAAGAAAGGAAGTAATGATTTCAATATTTTTTGTAATTTTATGTGGGATCAGCGGGGTGGAATGAGCATGTGTGCTGGGCTCGGAGTCAAACCTGGGACCACCTGCTTATTAGACAATTGTGTTAAAAATTGCGCTGCCATAGTGTTTATGCCAAACGCACGGACTACCTCGACAAGCTCTGAATCCAATTCACACTCCGAATCCGTATTATTTCCCCGGTAGCCCTGTCCATAACGTCAATGCCAACCAGATAAAAATTCAGCCGGGGGTTGAACGGATATTTGAATCTGCACTGAATTCTCATTGCTCATTGAGGCAAATGAATTATGAGAGTGCATGTCTTCTTTTGCTTTGCACATAGCCGAAAAAACAGACAACGTGAAACCTACAGCTGTTGTACATGGTAGGTAAACTGAAGATGGATAGGAGAGAAAGGAAAAGATAGGGAAGGAACATGCGGAATCAGCTGCGACCAGTGAAAATGTGTGTCAGACCGTGACCCAAACCCAAGGTGCTCTCCGTAATTGGCAGTTGCATCAACGACTCCGCTACCTGGACACAGTATTTACAACATTTGAACGGTCTGCTTCAACACGCTTCCTGGTTGACTCACATTGCCATTTAGCATAACTCCTCAACGGTCGTTGTCCATGTCCTCCACAGTTGCTAATATTATATTCTTGCTGGAGGTCGAACGTCATTGTGCATCCGAATTGAAGGTTGTGTATTCGTAGCCCATCGAGTGAACTCAGGTACATCGATGCGTTTTGCGGAACATGTGGAAACAACAGATACCGCCTTAAGTCTACAGCTGTGATATGTATTATGTAAATTGAAAGTGAAGTGAGGAGAAAGGACAGGAAAAGAAAGAAAAAAATCATCGAGCCTTTATGTGGATTCACCAGAGGCGTGTGAACAGGTGTGATCGAATGAAACTCGAAACCGGCATTAACTGCCAACTAGGCAGCAGAGTTAACCACTGTGCCACATGGAACCAGGGTTTATCGCAAATATGTGGAATATTTCAGGATACTTACTGGCTTACTTACATTCCCACACAGCCCCAACTCTGGGTAGTCGCCGTACATGTCTGGCACCCTCACTAACTTAAGATTTCCGCTGGAAGCCGTATGTAAGTGTACATCGACACTAAACCAAGAGGAATCATTACCCATCGAGGTAGATTAATTGTATTAATTCGCACTGCCCGTTCTGTCGCACATGTCCTAAAGATTCCTGCACACGGATTCAGTAGCTGTGATACATATTATATAAAATGAAGTTGGTGGAGGGACGAAGAAAACAAAACGGAAGGAACTAATAATATCAGCTGTATTGTAACTTAATACAGAATCGGCGGTGACGAGTGAAAGTGCCTGCTCGACCAGGACTCAAACCCAGGCTCTCCTGCTTGCTAGGCAGTACGTTAACCACTGCGCTGTCCAGACACAGTGTATATTGAAAATGAGTGAACTGTTTCCGCATACTCCCCAGACAACTCACAGTCCAACCAGCAAAACACATAAGAAGTCCCTGTTAATGTCCCCAATGCTCGCTAATTTCGATTCCTACTGGAAGTCAAACGTATATGTTCATCTCCACTGAACTTTGTGGAACCATTGTCCATCACAGTGAATCAGCTATATGAGAGTTTGTGTTCTTTTGGACGTGCCCGAAATGACAGAGACCACATGAAATCTGCAGCTGTGATACAAATTATGTAAATTGAAGTTGGAGAGGGGAGAATGTGAAAGAAAGAGGAGGAACTAATGATATCAGTTGCATCAGGACTTAATGGAGAATCAATAGTGACGAGTGAAAATACACTCCTGGAAATTGAAATAAGAACACCGTGAATTCATTGTCCCAGGAAGGGGAAACTTTATTGACACATTCCTGGGGTCAGATACATCACATGATCAGACTGACAGAACCACAGGCACATAGACACAGGCAACAGAGCATGCACAATGTCGGCACTAGTACAGTGTATATCCACCTTTCGCAGCAATGCAGGCTGCTATTCTCCCATGGAGACGATCGTAGAGATGCTGGATGTAGTCCTGTGGAACGGCTTGCCATGCCATTTCCACCTGGCGCCTCAGTTGGACCAGCGTTCGTGCTGTACGTGCAGACCGCGTGAGACGACGCTTCATCCAGTCCCAAACATGCTCAATGGGGGACACATCCGGAGATCATGCTGGCCAGGGTAGTTGACTTACACCTTCTAGAGCACGTTGGGTGGCACGGGATACATGCGGACGTGCATTGTCCTGTTGGAACAGCAAGTTCCCTTGCCGGTCTAGGAATGGTAGAACGATGGGTTCGATGACGGTTTGGATGTACCGTGCACTATTCAGTGTCCCCTCGACGATCACCAGTGGTGTACGGCCAGTGTAGGAGATCGCTCCCCACACCATGATGCCGGGTGTTGGCCCTGTGTGCCTCGGTCGTATGCAGTCCTGACTGTGGCGCTCACCTGCACGGCGCCAAACACGCATACGACCATCATTGGCACCAAGGCAGAAGCGACTCTCATCGCTGAAGACGACACGTCTCCATTTGTCCCTCCATTCACGCCTGTCGCGACAGCACTGGAGGCGGGCTGCACGATGTTGGGGCGTGAGCGGAAGACGGCCTAACGGTGTGCGGGACCGTAGCCCAGCTTCATGGAGACGGTTGCGAATGGTCCTCGCCGATACCCCAGGAGCAACAGTGTCCCTAATTTGCTGGGAAGTGGCGGTGCGGTCCCCTACGGCACTGCGTAGGATCCTACGGTCTTGGCGTGCATCCGTGCGTCGCTGCGGTCCGGTCCCAGGTCGACGGGCACGTGCACCTTCCGCCGACCACTGGCGACAACATCGATGTACTGTGGAGACCTCACGCCCCACGTGTTGAGCAATTCGGCGGTACGTCCACCCGGCCTCCCGCATGCCCACTATACGCCCTCGCTCAAAGTCCGTCAACTGCACATACGGTTCACGTCCACGCTGTCGCGGCATGCTACCAGTGTTAAAGACTGCGATGGAGCTCCGTATGCCACGGCAAACTGGCTGACACTGACGGCGGCGGTGCACAAATGCTGCGCAGCTAGCGCCATTCGACGGCCAACACCGCGGTTCCTGGTGTGTCCGCTGTGCCGTGCGTGTGATCATTGCTTGTACAGCCCTCTCGCAGTGTCCGGAGGAAGTATGGTGGGTCTGACACACCGTTGTCAATGTGTTCTTTTTTCCATTTCCAGGAGTGTATATGCCGTAACGGGACTCGGGATCCCCCGCTTACTAGGCATTTGCGTGAATCACTGCACCATCCAGACACAATGTTTATCGCCTCACTCCCTGGCCGACTCACATTCCCAGCTACCTCCACCTCTCAGCATTCTTGACAGTGACCTCCATGTTCGTTAATTTTTGATTCTGTCTGTAGAACGAGAGTAAATGTACTTCCGTACTTCACGTTCTAGATTCATTGCACAACGAGGTGAATCAAGTATATGACAGTGTGATGTCTGTCGCTCCTAGTGTATATCGAGACAATCTGCGCATTTGATACAATCAATGTGACCTGATGTCGCAGTTGTTAAGTAACTGTATATTGTGCGTGAGACCGTGCCGAGTCTTGATCTGGTGCATGCTTCCACTTGTCATCATGCGTAAAGTCTCGATGCAGCTGAAATCGTAAGTTCCATATCTTTCCTTTTTTTTTCTCCCCACTGCACCATAAATTTACATAGTACGCATCACATCTGCAGACTTATCTCTGTGACCGTTCTCTCAGACTTGTCCGAACAAACAGACAATATGCGAAATTTGCATATGTGTAACATAGTATGAAAAATGAAGGTAGAACTTTAGGGGGGTGGAGGGGGGTGGGGAGGTCGGAAATAGAAAAAAGTTGGGAAGTAACTAATGATATCAGCTTCATTAGCTCATTATGTTGAACCAGTACAATGACTGAAACAGTGTGCTGGACTGGGATTCAACCCAGTGATCTCCGTCTTACTCAGCAGTCGCATGAACCATAGAGACAGCTGGACAGAGAATTGGGGGCAAATTCACTGACTATCTCATCACTCTCCCAGTTCTCACATACAAACCCAGAACCACCTCGTTGCACTCCCTGTCCGTGAAGTCAATGCTCACAATTTATAGATTTCTCCTGGAGGTCGAAAGAATATGTGAATCAGCACCGAAGGTTGTGGATTCATTGCCCACTGAGGCGAATTAATTATATGAGTACGTGGTGCCTACTTCTTCGACCACAGCCGAAAGAACAGACCCACTGTGAAACATGGAAGTATATGACATAATATGAAAATTGAAGGTGAAGTGGGAAGAAATAAAAGAAATAGGAAGAAACTAATTATAACAGCTGTATTAGGACTTTATGCAAAATCAGCAGAGACGAGTGAAAATGTGTTAAAGATGTGGACTCAAATCCAACACCTTCTGATAACAATCAGCTGCACTATCAGCTGCCATATCAGGACACAATATTTATCGCAAATGTGCTGCCTGTCTCAGCATACTCTTTACCTTGTTTCCATTCCCACCTAGTGCAACACCTCTCCAATATAGGTCAATATCCCTCGTGCTTGCTAGATTTAGTCCCACGCTGGATGTCGAATGTAAATGTGCATCCACAATGCAGGTTGGGGATTCTTGGCCATCAATGTGCATCAATTCCGTGAACGCAAGCTGTCTGTTTTCCGGACATTTCTGAAAGAACAGGTACTGCAGGAATTCTGCAACTGTGATAAAAACTAAGTAAATCGGAGATAGATAGGGAGAAAGAAATAAAATGGGAAGGAACTAATGATACCAGCTTTATCGGGAGTCTATGTGGGATCAGTGGAGATGAGTGAAAATGTGTGCCTTCACTCGGACACGAACCTGGGAACTCTTGCTTACTAGGCAGCTGCGTTAAAAACTGCCCACCTGGACAGTGTTTATCACATTGCACGGACTATATCGGCATCCTCCCTAGTCAGCTAACACTCTCACGCGCAAAGTCTCCAGGGGGCCCATCCACGACACCCACTTTCGCTAACTACAGATTCCTGCTGGTGGTCGAGCGGTCGTCTGAATCCGTACTGTAGGTTGTGGGATCTTTGTGCATTCAGACGAGTCAGTTACATGAAGGCATGATGTCTGCTCTTTCTGGAATGTCCGAAAGAACAGATACAACATGAGGTGTGCAGCTTCATCTTCAGCATGTGTACTGAAGATGAAGTAGAAAGAAAGGTGAGGAGAGAGAAGGAAATAATGATATCAGCTGCATCGAGACTTTATGTGGAATAAGCTGGGACGAGTGAAGCTATGTGCCAACACAGAATCTCTTGCTTAATAGGCAGTTACGTTAACCACTACCCAACCAGAACACAGCGTTTAACGATAATGTGTGGATTACCTTAGCATGCACTTCAACCGCCTCACCCAGTGCCACAACACTCTATGTCTATGGTCTACTTGCTCACTAATTTTAGATTACTGCAGGGTTTCGACGTTAATATACATCTGGCGTGAGGTCGGTCGCTTGGCGGTGCGTTCGGCGCGGCGCTGCCCGTTGCCGGCGCGCCGTGAGGCACGGAGGCTCGCACTAGGGAGTATAGCTTCTGGTCGGGTGTGCTGCGGCAATCCTCACAAGGGGAAGTGATGCGTCCCAAACAGCCTCTACTTCCCAAGTGGCTCTTTCCTCCTTCCCGTGGTGCCAGACGTTAAGCTCGGCATTCTGCCTTGCGACAAAAGGGGGAGCTGCGACCCAACCCAATGCGAAAGCAAAGGGTGCGTGGCACAGGGGGAGCTGCGTCGAGGGACCGAACACCAGTCCCTCTCTCTTTTCGCAGGGCACAGACCAGCAGGTGCTCTGCATGCCGGCGACCTCGTTTGTCGGCGTGGGATCGCAGCGCGAGTCGGAAAGGGTGCTTTGCCGCGGCCCTGGGTAACCGGGGCGTATTCTGCCAAACCCAGGAGGTGGTGACACCGTCTGGGCCAGGCTAGATGGGTCCAGACCGCCGAACGACTGGGTGACCGACCCACCATCTGAGTAGGAGTGGGTCCTTGGCCGATAGGTGGAAGCTCTAGCTAGTAGGCGGCGAAGGACGAGAGGTGCATCCGCCTCTCCAGAGTGCGGGGTGCACTTGCCGAGGAGCGTCGGGTGAAATCGTCGACGACGGAGCCACCGACGGGGACCAGTGAGCTGGCAACGGCGCGCTGAACCCAGCCCTTCGAGGGTGCCCTTGGCCTTGGGGCGAGGGCGGTGGGCGAGCTGCATCAGCCCCCTCCCCCATTCCAGAGGAGCTAGTCCGGGGCAAGAGATGGGCTCCCAACCTTTTTCACTTGTCAAATCAATCATGGCTGACCAAGAGACGAGTGATTAGAGTGTTCTTTCGAGGTGTTCGACACTTACTGTTCCCACCCTTGAAGAGGGCCTGGGGCAGAACGCAGAAAATGTAACCGAATGGCATACCAGAATTAACCAAGTATTAGAGCCTAGTATAAAAAACGGGAAAATTAGTAATACAGCAGTACTTTCCATCAAAAAAGAACTCGCCGCCTGGGCTATCGCTAGTGCGAAGCTCGAGGGGCGACTAGAAGAATTAGAAAATGAACGACTGCGAAAACAGCCCACCAAAACACGGGCAGGGGTGGTCGCACAGGCGACCACAAAAACACAGTCAACCAAGGAGACCATTGCAAAGGTGTCCAAAAGACCTGACGCAGCAGTCTTCCTAAGACCCCTGCCAGGTCAGGACATCAGAAAAGTACAAGAACTCTTCACAACTACTGTTAACCCTGCAGCAAATAAGATAAAATTAAACAAGTTTAAGGCAACAAAAAATGTAGTAATAGTAGGTGTTGCCACTGAAGAAGACAGAGACATGATACTCAATCACGACAAACTTAAAAAAGTTGTTAAGTGTGAACCGCCCAAAAAGCGGAATCCCTTAGTGATCCTGTATGATGCGCCCACCACAATAAATGAAAATGACATTTACGAAACCATAAATCAACAGAACTTTGAGGACATGAGTCTGGAAAACTTCAAAAAAGAATTCAAATTGTGCTTTAGAACCGAACCCAGAGAGAACGATATTGTGCATCTTGTAGCCGAAGTTTCGGGGAATTTGTGGCGTATGCTCACCACTATGGGCAGAATATACATGGGGTTCCGCTCGATTAACGTAAGGGACTACCTCGTAGTTCCCCAGTGTCACAACTGTGGAACCTTGGCCATGTTCACAAACACTGTGAGCGACAGCCTGCTTGCTCCAGGAATGGCGCCGAAGATCACACTAGGAAAACCTGTGGCAAAACAGGGATATATATCCCTTGCACAAGGAGAGGAAAAAGGAACTGCAATGCAACAGGAAGAAACTACCCTACATATAGGGTACTGGAACAAAGACTTATTTCGAGGACTGATTATGGCTGAGTCCACATCAGGTAACAGGAAGCCTAAAAGAAAGTCCCTGAGTAAAAGGGTAAGGGATGCACTAAGGGCCAGCAGATTTATGGAGTTCTTACAAGGAGCCACCAAAACTCAGCCCAAAAAAGTAGGTACGAAAGATGCAGGTATACAAACGCACCCCTGTGGTCAGATAAGTGCTCCCTCTCCCCCAAACTGGGGACCAAGGTTGCTTGAAGAGCTAGAACGACCAACAGGGCATCCTGTGGCAAAACAAATCGAAACACCTGAAAAACAAGAAATACAAGTTAACACCATAAGTAGTACATCATCCTCTACAAACCCTTTAAAACAAAAAGGTTCGGGCGTAGGTCCCAATAGGGTATACCCCAACCTAGAACACGCATTACAACTAGCGCGCCTGGAGGAGCCGGCGGTCCTCACCACAGCCCTGAGGCATGTGGTGCGTGTCGGTCATGAATACGGCAGAGACGTCACCTTCTCGGTAATGGAGGCTGTTGACAGAATACAGCTGAAGACAATGAATCTTCCCACTGACTTCGGAGCCCTGCGTGACCTAGTCAAAAACGTCTTTGAAAGGGGAAACGAGAAATTCGACCTCGACGAACTTTACAGTCAATCTGTCATTACAAACGGAAGACTAGCTCACGACTGGAGCAAAAACTGGCCCGAATCACACATTAGAACCATTTAAAAGTAGGACAGATTAATTCACACAACAGTAAATTACTCATGCGGGAACTCCGCAGAGTCGTCGACGAGAGGAGTCTGGATGTGCTCTGTCTGCAGGAACCATACTCCCAGGCCGGGCGAATCCCATTTGCAGCAGCAAACTGGCAGGTAGTTCACAGTGGAGTAGAACCCAGAGCAGCAATAATGATCATTAACAAAGCGCTAAGAGCCACAGTCCTTTCTCAGTTCTCCGACGACCACTGCAACGTCGTGGAACTACAATCACCAGCCAGAGTACTGTACATCATCAATATGTACCTCAAGTATGGGAGGGCAATAGATGAATTCTTAGATAAATCTAGATTTTAAACATGGCTGAAACAGCAACTGTTTTGGCTGTCATCCTTTATCGTGAATTCTTAGATAAACTCACACAAGTAACCATGGCGTTGTGGGGTCGTCGATGTGTCATTACAGCAGATATAAACGCTAAGTCCCCCCCTATGGTTCAGCGGCACACGGGATGATCGAGGAGAAAAAGCCGAGGAGACCATCATGGCGTTACAGCTAATGGTCGCCAACAAACAAGGGAACCCACCCACCTACGCAGGAGGTGGGGGCAAGGTCACGAACATCGATGTCACACTGACCACGCCCAATCTCACTACCAGAGTAACAAATGGGATGGTCTGGGATCAAGTAACAACCAGTGATCATAACCTCATTACATTCTCATTGGGAGACGAGGAGTGCCGCTAGGACATGGGGTTGGAGACACAGTTTAACTACAACAGGACTGACTGGGACCGCCTGTCAAGGGAGAGTGAAATACCGACATTGCCAGGAGGTGACGAGAATGTCGAAGTATATGCCGAAGAACTGGTGAAAGCAGTTGGTAGGGCGGTGAAAGCTGCCGTACCAACCAGGAGGAGAGCCGTAGCGGCCTCTCCGTCACCATGGTCAACCGAACAAGGATAGATGCGCCAGTCTGTAAGGAGGGCGAGGAGGTACTTACTATCAGCGGAGTGTCGTCTGGGAGGAAAAGCAACGCTGGTTGCAAAGATAAAGAGAGGCGAAGGAGCACTTCCAACAGGAGCCTAAGGCAGTAAGGCTACAGAGCTGGGAGAAGTATGTACAAACACAACTAGCTACAGACCCATGGGGCTTACCGTAGAAGTTAGTACGGGAAAAGATCAGGTCACCCATGGTGCTGTCTACCGTCAGGGACCAGGACGGGATGACGGAAACCTGGCAGGAAACTGCTGAGGTCCTCGTCCGTGTCCTGCTGCCTGACGATAGCGAAATTGACGACTCTGAGGCACAACAACAGATCCGAAGACAAGATGAAGATGAATACCGGAACAACAACATGGTATATCCCTTCTCCGAAGAAGAAGTAGCCGCTCAGAAAATGTCCTTAAAAGAGGCAAGGCTCCTGGCCCAGACGGCATCACTGCAGAAGCAGTGCAATTCCTGGCCACCCAGCTGGTAGCACCTCTCACAAAGCTATACAACGAGTGCTTGCGGCTCGGGTAATTCCCCCAAATATGGAAAAAGGCCACAGTAGTAATAACTAAGAAGGGCCCAGACAAAGACCCCCAAGAAGCCAAGTCTTACAGGCCCATCTGTTTACTGGACACACTGGGGAAACGTTCTGAGAGGTTGCTGACAGACAGACTGGCAGCACACCGAGTGTTGTGTGGGATGAGCGACAGACAGTTCGGCTTCAGGTCCGGGAGATCAGCGTCTGACGCCATCGCCCTGGCTGCAGAGGTCTGTGCTTCAACCCCGCGCAAATACGTGGTTGGCATCATGGTGGACATCAGTGGCGCCTTCGACAACCTGTGGTGGCCCTCGCTCTTCTCCCGCTTGCGAGAGAAGGAGTGCCTGGGGTCGCTATATGGCTGTCTGAGGAGCTATTGTGAGAATAGGGGGGTTTGGCTATCGTTCCCTAGCGGGAGAATAAGTAAAATGATCACCAGGGGGTGTCCACAGGGATCTGTCCTGTGGCCACTCTTCTGGGATATTAACATGGAACCCCTCTTGGACAACCTACAGAACAGCGACGATGTGCTAGAAGGCATAGCCTATGCAGACGACCTCCTCCTGCTGGTTGGTGGCCGTAGCCGCGAAGTCTTAGAGCCAAAAATTGAGAGGGCCATATCAATCCTGCGTACATGGTGCCACACGGCCAAAATGAAGATCTCACCAACCAAGTCTACGTACTTACTCCTGAAAGGACAATTAGTCAGGAATCCGACCGTAAGAATAGATGGCTCACCAGTTCTTCGACGCCATGAGGAGCGATACCTGGGAGTAGTCGTCGATGAGAGGTGGACTTATCCATCAGACATTGACACTGTCGCACAGAGATAATTAGAAACACTAAACAATGTAATAGCGATTGGACATAAACGGTTCCACCTGCCACCTGAATTAATCAAACTATATCATAACAGCATTCTGACATCAATCGTAGGATATGGGTCAGGAGTCTGGGCCCACAGACTCACGAGGGTCATGCCTGCCATGGCTGTGAGAAGAGTGTTGTGGGTTGGCAGGAGAGCCAACGCCGTATTATTAGAGGAAGCCGAAAGGCACGCGTGTTAGCTCGCGCAGGCTGGCGTGAGGTCTGGAACAGGGCAAGGAAATTAGACTTTAGAAAAACGGACGTAGCTGGTGGAATACTTGACTTTAATCCATAAGTGATGAGCGTCGCTCTTGACGGTACATGATTACAGCATCAATAGTAACTGGTACTGGCGCCTTGCTAGGTCGTAGGAAATGACATAGCTGAAGGCTATGCTAACTATCGTCTCGGCAAATGAGAGCGTATTTTGTCAGTGAACCATCGCTAGCAAAGTCGGTTGTACAACTGGGGCGAGTGCTAGAAAGTCTCTCTAGACCTGGCGTGTGGCGGCGCTCGGTCTGCAATCACTGATAGTGGCGACACGCGGGTCCGAGGTATACTAACGGACCACGGCCGATTTAAAGGCTACCACCTAGCAAGTGTGGTGTCTGGCGGTGACACCACAAAGAGTGCAGCGGAACATGCTTCTCAGATCAGTAGGGACATATAGAACAACCCCAGAGGGAGTTCTAACAGTACTAATCGGGCTCTGTCCGCTAGATATAAAGATCAGAGAGCAAGCGAGGTGGTATTGGGTTAAAAAGGGAAACAGGGATAAGATAATTGATCTAATGGGGATTCACGTGGGAAGCAAAATGGAAATCAAACGCAGGGGGGAAGAACTCTGGCAAGAACAGTGGGACAATGAAGAAACTGCTCGCAGAACATACGAACTGCTGTCCAATATCAGGGAGAGACTGCAATTAAAATACTTCACACTGTTACGAGGACTGCTGCACTTTCTCACAGTTCATGGACCCTACTCGGCATACCTATGCCGGTTCGGCAAACAGGCTACACCATCGTGTGACTGTGGGGCCACACCAGGGACCCCGGAACACGTGGTGTATGAGTGCCACCTCTTCGACGACGTAGAGGCGCAATTACGCCACCAGCTACCCAACCACGACACGTACCACCTGCTCAGGCATGAGGACCATTTTTCAATCGTAAACAAATTAGCAAACGAGATCTCACTTAAAGTGATAAAGGAATTTCCTAGGAACAACGATTAAGACTTCATTGCAACCGATCTGATTCCGCGCACCTGTCCCGTTTCCGCCGAGGCGTGGACTTGGCCAGCTGCCTCACGGCTGGAATCCGCCACGTCTGGGATTAGGGGGAGAGTGCACCCTATTACCGATCCAGACAGTTACCGATTTTTACATTAGGTTAAGTTAGGTTAGATGTAGGATAAGCTAGGATAGCAACACTAGCATAGTACTGCAGCGATCAACAACTCCGGCCAGCCCGGTGCCAGGGGCACGTTCACCGGGATTAGCTCGGTGAACAGGGCCAACTTCCTAGGTTTATACAACGCTGGCACGTCTGTAACGCTGCAGGTAGAAGTAGATTAGTATAAGTAGAAATACACTCCTGGAAATGGAAAAAAGAACACATTGACACCGGTGTGTCAGACCCACCATACTTGCTCCGGACACTGCAAGAGGGCTGTACGAGCAATGATCACACGCACGGCACAGCGGACACACCAGGAACCGCGGTGTTGGCCGTCGAATGGCGCTAGCTGCGCAGCATTTGTGCACCGCCGCCGTCAGTGTCAGCCAGTTTGCCGTGGCATACGGAGCTCCATCGCAGTCTTTAACACTGGTAGCATGCCGCGACAGCGTGGACGTGAACCGTATGTGCAGTTGACGGACTTTGAGCGAGGGCGTATAGTGGGCATGCGGGAGTCCGGGTGGACGTACCGCCGAATTGCTCAACACGTGGGGCGCGAGGTCTCCACAGTACATCGATGTTGTCGCCAGTGGTCGGCGGAAGGTGCACGTGCCCGTCGACCTGGGACCGGACCGCAGCGACGCACGCATGCACGCCAAGACCGTAGGATCCTACGCAGTGCCGTAGGGGACCGCACCGCCACTTCCCAGCAAATTAGGGACACTGTTGCTCCTGGGGTATCGGCGAGGACCATTCGCAACCGTCTCCATGAAGCTGGGCTACGGTCCCGCACACCGTTAGGCCGTCTTCCGCTCACGCCCCAACATCGTGCAGCCCGCCTCCAGTGGTGTCGCGACAGGCGTGGATGGAGGGACGAATGGAGACGTGTCGTCTTCAGCGATGAGAGTCGCTTCTGCCTTGGTGCCAATGATGGTCATATGCGTGTTTGGCGCCGTGCAGGTGAGCGCCGCAATCAGGACTGCATACGACCGAGGCACACAGGGCCAACACCCGGCATCATGGTGTGGGGAGCGATCTCCTACACTGGCCGTACACCACTGGTGATCGTCGAGGGGACACTGAATAGTGCACGGTACATCCAAACCGTCATCGAACCCATCGTTCTACCATTCCTAGACCGGCAAGGGAACTTGCTGTTCCAACAGGACAATGCACGTCTTCATGTATCCCGTGCCACCCAACGTGCTCTAGAAGGTGTAAGTCAACTACCCTCGCCAGCAAGATCTCCGGATCTGTCCTCCATTGAGCATGTTTGGGACTGGATGAAGCGTCGTCTCACGCGGTCTGCACGTCCAGCACGAACGCTGGTCAACTGAGGCGCCAGGTGGAAATGGCATGGCAAGCCGTTCCACAGGACTACATCCAGCATCTCTACGATCGTCTCCATGGGAGAATAGCAGCCTGCATTGCTGCGAAAGGTGGATATACACTGTACTAGTGCCGACATTGTGCATGCTCTGTTGCCTGTGTCTATGTGCCTGTGGTTCTGTCAGTGTGATCATGTGATGTATCTGACCCCAGGAATGTGTCAATAAAGTTTCCCCTTCCTGGGACAAAGAATTCACGGTGTTCTTATTTCATTTTCCAGGAGTGTAGAATAACATAATCAAGACATTACAAAAGTGCTTATTGTTGTAGATTGGCAAGACAGCCAACCCACAATGAGGAAGCCGAAAGGCACGCGTTTAAACTCACGCAGGCTGGCGTGAGGTCTGGAACAGGACAAGGAATTGAGACTAGCAAAAAACGTACGTATCTTCTGGAGCACTTAATTTTAATCCATAATTGGTGAACATCGCTCTTTACGGTACATGTTTTACAGCATCAATAGTAACTGGTAATGGCGCCTTGCTAGGTCGTAGCAAATGACGTAGCTGAAGGCTATGCTAACTATCGTCTCGGCAAATGAGAGCGTAATTTGTCAGCGAACCATCGCTAGCAAAGTCGGCTGCACAACTGGGGCGAGTGCTAGGAAGTGTCTCTAGACCTGCCGCGTGGCGGCAGTCGGTCTGCAATCACTGATAGTGGCGACACGCGGGTCCGACGTATACTAACGGACCGCAGCCGATTTAAAGGCTACCACCTAGCAAGTGTGGTGTCTGGCGGTGACGCCACACCCATAGTGAGAGCAAAATAACTAACATAGAGTAAACTGTAGTATTAACACTTGAATTATATCAATTAGGACCCAATAATTGCATAAGGTGGTGGGTTGTTATGTATCATATATACTGAAGAATAAAGGTTAAAAAAAAGAAATATACGTCTGCCCCGAATGTCATGGATTCATTATCCATCAAAGCATATGAATTACATAAATTCATAGTTTCAGTTCTTTTGGACATGTCTGAAAGAACAGACAATATGAAAAATCTGAATCTGTGATGTATAATCCGTAAAAAGAAGGGTGTGTGCAGAAAATGGAAAGGAAAGGGAAGGGAAGGGCAAGAACTAATGATATCAGCTGCACCACAATATTAAGTAGAACCAGTAAAGGCGTGTGTAAATGAATGTTTGACCAGGCCTAGAAACCAGAACCTCCTGCTTACTGGGAAGTAGTGTTTCCCACTGTACCCCATTAACATCGCGTTTATCGCAAAAGAGTGGATTCTCGCGGCAAGCTCCATGGCTGACTCATATTCCCACCCAGCGAAACCACTTTACAGTCCCCATCAAAGTCCTCCATGGTGATAATTTTCGAACCCCGCTGGAAGACGAACGTACATGTGCACCCCAACTGAACATTGTGAATTCAGTGCCCATCAAGGTGAATCAAACTTCCTGACAAATTAAAACTCTGTGCCGAACCGAGATAGACTTTGCCTTTCGCGGGCAAGCGCTGCAGTGTGAAAATCTCATTCTGGAAACATCCCCCAGGCTGTGGTTAAGCCGTGCCTCCGCGATATCCTTTCTTCCAGGAGTTCTAGTTGTGCAAGGTTTTCCGAAGAACTTCTGTGAAGTTTGGAAGGTAGGAGACGAGGTAGTGGCAGAATACAAGCAGTGAGGACGTGTTGTGGGTCTTGCTGAGGTAGCTCAGTCGGTAGAGCGCTTGCGAAAGGCCGCGAAAGGCAAAGGTCCCGAGTTCGAGTGTCGGTCCGGCACACAGTTTGAATCTGGCAGAAAGTTTCATATCAGCGCACACTCCGCTGCAAGGTGAAAATCTCGTTCTGGGAGGTCACTCGCCACACCCACAACCTGCCATCGGATCGCCACATTGTGTACCGTGCTTCGTCACTGCACACAAAGATGTTCTAATGTTCAATCGTCCAATGTTTACTCTCCTTACATCAAGCGCGGTGTCGTTTGGCATTTACCGGCGCGATGTGTGGCTTATGAGCAGCCGCTCGACCATGAAATCCAAGTTTTCTCACCTCCCGCCTAACTATCATAGTACTTGCAGTGGATCCTGATGTAGTTTGGAATTCCTCTATGATGGTCTGGATAGATGTGTGCGTATTACACATTACGACCCTCTTCAACTGTCGGCGGTCTCTGTCAGTCAACAAACGAGGTCGGCCTGTATGCTTTTGCACTGTACGTGTCCCTTCACGTTTCCACATCACTATCACCTAGGTATGTTTAGGAATGTGGAAATCTCGGGTTCAAACGTATGACGCAAGTGACTCCCAATCAGTTGACCACGTTCGACGTCCGTGATTTCCGCGGAGCGTTCCATTCTGCTCTCTCACGACGTCTAATGACTAAGTTCGCAAATATGGAGTATCTGGCAGCAGGCGGCAGGACAATGCACCTAATATGAAAAACGTATGTTTTGGGGGTGTCCGGATATTTTTGATCACACAGTGTACGTGAATACGGACTGAAGATTGTGGATTTATTGCCCATTGTAGCGAATCACTTAAATTAATACGTGATGTCTGTTCTTTCGGATGAAGATGCCATGTGAAAACTGCAGCTTAATACATATTAAGTAAATTAAAGGGGGAAACGAAGAGAATGAGAAGAAAACACTATCAGCTGTATCAGAGCTTTTAGAGCATTAAGAATGGACGAAAACGTGTGCTGGACCAGCAGTCGAACCCGCCATCTCGTGCTTTCTATGCTGTTGCGTTAACCAACTCTCTATCCGGACACAGAGTTTATCACAAATGCGTGACCCGTATTTGTGTAATTTTCGGCTGATCCACATAACCACCCAATTCCACATCTCCCTAGTCCCCATCAATGTTCTCCATGTTTCCTAATTTTATATTGTCGCTGGATGTCGAATAAAAATCTGCATCTACATTGACGGTTTTGTATTTATTGCCCATCATGACGAAACAGCTATACGAGAAAGTTGTGCCCGTTATTTCTGACTTATTTGACCGAACAGACACAGCGCTAAATCTGCATATCCGATAAATATTACATAAATCGAAGTGGGAGTGGGGAGAAAGGAAAGAGAAGGAACTAACGATATCAGCAGCATCGTGCCTTTATGCAAAATCGGCGGTGATGGATTAAAGTATGTGCCAGACCAGGACTTGGAACCGGGATCTCCTGCTTAATAAGCAGTCGCGTTTACCCCTGAGCCGTCTGGACAGTGTTTTTCGCAAATGCACGGATTGTCTCGGTGCGCTCGTCAGCCGACTCACATTCTCACCCAGCACACCTTTCTGCATGCTCTGCCCATCTCTTCCAAGCTCTCTAATTTTACATTCCAGATGGAAGTCAAATGGACGTGTGCATCCCCAATGTATTTGGAGAATTGATTACCTATCAAGGTGATTCAGTTGTATCAAAGGGAGTGTCTATGCTTTCAGACAACTCCGAAAGAACAGACATCATAAGAATGGGGGAGAAAATAAAAGAAACGGGAGAAAATAATTAAATCAGCCGCATCAATAAGTTTTGAGGAAACAGCGGCGATGAGCGAAACTGTGTGCCGGACTCAAGCTCGAGCCTGGGTTGCATTAACCACAGCGCCATGGAGACACAACATTCATTGCTAATACAATGACTATTGCGGCACACTGGGCAGCCGACTGACATTAGCACCGAGCGTAATCCCTCTGCATTCCATGTCCATATGCAGCATGATCGTAAGTTTTTGATTTCCTTTGGAGATTGGATATAAATGTGTATTCCAACTGAAGTTCGTTGATTGATCCCAAATTCATGCAAATCAATCACATAAATGTGTGTTGTCTGTTCTTTTGGACATTTCTGAAAGAACGGACCCCGCGCGAAATCTGCAGCTCTGATACGAATTGTTTGAACTGAATGTGGAGGAGTGACTGGAAAAGAAAGGGAAGGAACTAATTACAACAGCTTGTAACAACATCAACGCTATACTGTAGTACATATAATAAATATTTTCTTCTGAATTTCGATAAATTAGTATAATCGATGTTCTGATTTCATTTCCTTTTTGTTTCATGCAATTATGTTAAAGAAACTGTAAACAATTTTCGATGTGAATATTAATGTTTATGTCCAATTTCAAGCAATGTTGTGATCAAAGTGAATTGTAACTAATGTTGGAACTATTGTAAGATGCTAAAATTGTAATTGTGCGCCTGGTCCATACGTAGGCAATGTATTAGGATATGTGGAATGTAAAACCTTTGGTGAATACCCTGTCTGTAAGGGAGCAGGAAAAGGTGGAGGCAGGAGAGCGCGGGAAAATGCACACGGGCGCTGTACGATATAACGGAATCAGCAGTAGTAGTCGGAGTTGGGCGTCGGTCTGAGAAACACGTACTGGACCGAGGAGGCTCTCCTGGAAAACGTGATTTCGTTGAGCCTCGGATGCGCCGTTTCCGACGCCTATACGGCTTGGCTATATTCCATAGGCACTAAATGGAAAAGCATTGCGACGCTATGAAGAAGTAAAGTGCCGGTATTTCATGAGCCATTGCTGTAATTGCATGGGTGCTTTGTGCCTCGCTACCTCGCCGCCTGCCGACCGCCGCATCGTTACGAACAGGTTGAAACTTTTAGTACTGTATTCGTGTGGACCAATGTTACTTTTGCTACCTATTGTTCAATAACAACTTAAATTTTACCAGAACTGTCCTATCAATTAATTATCCTCACAATTAACCTAGACAGGGTCCTTTCCACATGTTGTGCAATCCGAGTGTCCCGAGATGAAGATTTAAAGTTTATGTTAATAATAATTACCTGCAGACCAATCTATGTTAAAATGATGCTTAAAGAACTTTGTTGTTAATGAATACCTAGGTAAATAACATAGGTCTGACAAAGTTGGAAGATAATGTTGAAATTGTTTTAGTAATGAAGCTTAATTAATTTGAGACGAAAATAATGGTAGTTAATTGAGCAGGAAGTAAGGCAAAAAGAGTAGTAAGGCATAGATTGTAAATCTTGAATGCTTAATGCTTCCAATAATCAAAATTTCAATACAGTGATCATAAGAGTTTCAGGGTCCTTCCCCCCCCCCCCCCATTTTCTTTCTTTTCTATTCACTTTAATTCTGATGTGTACTGAACTGATTTGACCAGCAAAGTTAAAGTCGAGATAAAACCAAAATTTATCAGTGTTTTACCTTTGCTAAAATTGACATTGTATGTGTGTTTCGTAAGTGCTATTTCTAGGGCAATCTATTACCGATTTCAATCAGATCAATATACAATACGAAGTTTGTAGTAAGCATGATAGTGTATTGTTGTGTATTTATGGTGTGTCCATATTAGTACAGAAAGGGAGATTCTTAGTTCAGTAGATTTTCTGGTTCTAAATTTACCTTATAATGCCGTGTTACTACGTACTGTTGTGCTTGAACGTACTTCCTCTTGTACAGGGAAGTAACTCAGTTAATGCCTAATTAGGCTGGCGACCGTATTATTAACAATTGGTAGCATCTGCTGTGTATGTTTCTTGTCCGTCCTAACGTGTAGTTGCACTTTAGACTTGCTTGACGTATCATTGTTGTTACTGAGTGAGTGTAAGTCTGATTTTGCCTCCATTCAGGTACACGCGGTCAACATATATACCAAAATCATTTCTTATAAGGTGAAGCCCGTCAACTTACCATAGTACAGGCTTTAAAGAGTTAACCTGCGCCCGAGCGTAAGCGTTACAAGCTTCATTAGAATTTTATGCAGTGATGAAGGAAAATGTATGCCGGATTAGGACTCGAACCTGGGAACTCTCTCTCAATAATCATGTGCGTTAACAACTGCAACACGTATACACAGCATTTACCACAATAGTGTGGACTGTCTCGATACCATCCACAGAAGGTTCACAGTCCTACCCGATACTACTAATGGTATCTGCTGCAAAGGGAAATTATGCGTAATCTGCGGAGAAAAGTGAACATATGTATTCTGCGGCGAGCCTGGAATCCAGTATGTAGGTTCCATTGCACGTGGCGTTCCTGTCCAGGATTTCCAGTGGCAGGTCCTTCAGGCCAGTAATTAGGATGTACTAATTATAACAACATTTTAATGTACTAATAGTAATTCCTTGTACAGTATAGCACAATTCTGCTTGTGTTGGACACAGCGTTGTCCTCATTTGTGCCGGCCGGAGTGGCCGAGCGGTTCTAGGCGCTACAGTCTGGAACCACGCGACCGCTACGGTCGCAGGTTCGAATCCTGCCTCGGGCATGGATGTGTGTGATGTCCTTAGGTTAGTTAGGTTTAAGTAGTTCTAAGTTCTAGGGGACTGATGACCTCAGAAGTTAAGTCCCACAGTGCTCAGAGCCATTTTCCTCATTTGTGTTGTATCCTGTTGTTTTTGGTGTGTTGTGTTCTATTGTAAAATTCATGGGATTTTAGAACTTGAAGTTATGTGATTAGAATTTTTTTACTCGTGTTTTGGTGCATGTACACTGTGTAAGTAGCTAGGGGACATTGGTTATAATGGTAGAGACAGGTAATGAGTCAGATTATTACCAGGGCGCGCGCAAAATGTATAGTGTAAATGGACCCGGGGAGTGTAGGAAACTATAGTGGGAAGAGCGCGCAGTCATTGCCGTCTCCCGTAGATCCCGAACACGGGGCAGTGAACCTGCAAGGTCACCACTGGTGGCAAACAATCAGGTAGGCCTGGCGCGACGCTAACGGAATCCGATGTAGAAAGCGTGGGGACGACCTTGGAAGCCGCCAACATTAATGAGGGTGGGAGAAGCGAAGTTGCGGAAGAACCGCTTCCAACAGTCTTGGCAAGCACGGGAGGCATGACCATGAAGAACCAGCTTTTAACAAACATTCTTCATTTCATGAAGCAGCAGGCTGATGAGCAGAAAAGGTCACATAATGCATTAACTGATAACGTGCCCATACAGATTAATGATTCAAACAAAGCGTGAACTGAAGCATTAAGTGATAAACTGAATGATTCAAACAAAGCGTTAAGTGATATATTTAATGATTCAGAGAAAGCATTAAGTGATAAACTGAACTATTCAGAGAAAGTATTAAGTGATAAGTTGAACGATTCAAATAAAGCATTAAGTGATAACTTGAGCTTTTTGCGTGATGACCTAACACGGAAATTGGAAGAGCAAATAGGCGCAATGAATACGCCATCTGACACAAGAGCGCGAGCTATGGCACTACCAGGAACGCCTAGAAGCGTTAGAAACCAGAATCGAAACAATAGCTGCTGGAAACCAAGTACTAGCCAAGGCCATGTTAAAGGAGATACAGTCTGTGCAAACCGAAGTCAGTGAGGCCACGGGCAGGCTTGAAAATTGTCTGATAGTGACAGAAAACGAACTGTCCTCGCGAGAAATCGTCTTTCCTTCGGAGTAGCAAATAAAGGAAGTCCTAGGAGAAGTCTGCAAGGAGCAGAGAGAAGCTGTTGCTCGTGTGAGCGAATAAGTGGCGCAGATTATTGCGCAAGCAGACGAGATTGAGAAAGTAATCAATCAGGTGGGAGCCGTAACGAATGCGGTAGAAAAGATCACGGTAACGAATGGGGCAGACTCAGACAGGACACAGACAATTGCGGAATCCGAAGTAGTGCAATCACTGCTGCATTTTAAAAGGGTGCAAGCAGACATAAACAAATGCAATCGAGACCTGATAGCTGACTTGCATAACAAATTGCGGGAAAACGAAAGCGCAGAGGGCAGTTCCAGTATTAGTAACACTGTTAGAGGAGCGGAAAGCACCAGCTGTAAGCGCAGGCGTGGAGAAGACGAAAAATACGGTGAATTCGAAGAGAAACTTTGTAATCTGAGAGGAAATTCAGCGCCACCTTTGCTGACAGCGAACAGAGGTGCGAATTTCGATAGTGACGAGGAAGAATGCACGAGGCACTTTGTCTCTGTACAATATTACTCTCTTTTCCCAGACCCAAATCAAGACATAGCGCCCTCGATGTGGTTAAACCAATTTGAGCACTCGCTACGTCACTCATGAGGAGATATGCTCAGAATAAAATTTGCGTGCAGTCACCTGAGAGGTGAAGCGGCTACCCGTATGCAAATAATGCTTCAGGACTGTCGAACTTATGAGGAATTGAAAACGGTTTTCCTCAACGAGTTCTGGTCTCGGAGCATGCAAGAACTTGTAAATCATGCTGACACTACATACAAGTACCCAGTGGAATTTTATAAAGAACTCGAACCGAGCGAGGTGGCGCAGTGGTTAGACACTGGACTCGCATTCGGGAGGACGACGGTTCAATCCCGCGTCCGGCCATCCTGATTTAGGTTTTCCGTGATTTCCCTAAGTCACTCCAGGCAAATGCCGGGATGGTTCCTCTGAAAGGGCACGGCCGACTTCCTTCCCCATCCTTCCCTAATTCGATGAGACCGATGACCACGCTGTCTGGTCTCCTTCCCCAAACAACCAACCAATATAAAGAACTCGTGAAAAGTAATCAGTTTCTTGATGCACCGTATGATCCCAAAGGACTTAATAGAATTTGTCTGACTAAGCTTCCGAATAAATTGCGCAAAGAAATTACAATTGCGGGAAGAGGTAAGGATGACGTCAGTGGATTTCAGAACCTGCTGCAAGAATTAGGCACTGAAATAAATGTAAATGAGCAGCAAAACGAAGTTAGGTTCGAAGGCAATCGGGACGGCAGTCAGGTGCAGAGACGCAACCAGCTCGCAATGACAATCATGATAGTGGTAATGACAGGCGTGGATTTGGACCTTGGAGCTCACTGCGCAATGATAGAGGTGGAGACGCTTTAGGGAAGTTCGGCCCCTGCTCGATCCTGGTAATGGTGTTGCACCCAACGGCCGGGAGGTTAGTAGCGCCACACGGTAATTCCCGAGGCAACAATATAAACCAAAGTAGGGACACGTGACTAGCAGTGACAGGAGCGAGCACATCTGCGTTGCACAATAATGAAACTTACAATGTCAACGCAATGTGCTTAGAATACAAAGACCTCTGGGACGTGTTATTAGAGGAGGCAGCACTAGTAATCTCGGTCAAATGCCCTACAATCAGAATAACAGTTAGCGATGACAATTCCATGTCTACTTGACTCAGGAAGCGAGGCATCGGTGATTAAAGATGATTTGTTCGTGTGGTAGCGTGAAGAGTCTGTGACCGACGCTTCCTTTACAGAAAGAAAGTAACAATTTTGAGCAGAGAGGAAAGACGTAATGTTTTGCTTTAGTATAAATAATTATAGCTAGTCTTAGAAGTGTGATCGATGGTATGTTGTTTTCTGTCATTTATCAGCCTGAAAATGGGGCAGTGAGATGAACAAAAGTTTTCTGGCTCAAGGCCAAATGTTGTCTAACAACTCAATCAAAAGTACGTCGACGGTGTTTCCCTCATTTATGTCTGACCAGAAAAAATTGTGTCTATCGACAAGGAGGCCATAAGCCTGAAAATAGTAGGCATTACGTAGTCAAGTGTTATTTGATCATAAAGTTTAAAAGGACTCTCACTCTGTGAGTTAACTAGATATGGATAATCCATTACATTGCTAGTGTGACAGACATAACTTGATTGGTAGTTGGTAAAGAACAAATTAGATAAAATTTAATGTATCAAAATACAAAGTTGCTTTTCGACGATATTAGTGACCTACGTTGTGTGTTAGTGTATAATTTTGGACTAGTTTAATTTGGGATTTGGAGTTAATCAAAGATTAATTATTAAGAGTTTGATTACGAATAAACAGTGTCCAGTAGGATCAGTTCCAAACATGTATTTTCTTTGTCAGAGTTTGTGATTTGTGATGACGTAATACACATAACCGTAGATGTTAATGGAGCCATTGAAGGGCGGGTGTTTTGTATTATTAATAGCATTGAAACTTTATTCCTTTTTTCGATGTTTCACATAATTGTTGAGTAGGTAATAAACATAACAGGAAGTGTCTTGAAGCCATTGTACGCTGAGTGTTTTATATTATTGATTGCGTTGAATGCTTACTACTTTTTCGATGCTTTGCATAGAACATATTGTGTTTTTATTGAGCTACACTAACAGTCACCCTTGTTATCAGCATTTGATTCTTATGTCTTAGGATAATTTATTCTGTTTACATAATGAGTACCAACCTGTGTTATATATAAATGTGATCAGTTTCTTAAGATAATTTCATTTATAGAATTTTTCTAACGTCGTTAATGTGTTTACATAATGAGTACCAACTTGTATTGGATATAAGTATGATTAATACAGGTAATTTCAATTGTTGAATTTTTGTAAAGTTATGAATATTTGTGGCAATGGCCACTGTGTCAGTGGTACTCAGTTGTGTGGTCGTGGCAAGTTAACGATTTCAAGTGATATATCTTGAACCTTGCCAAGCATAACAAAAGAAATTAATAACGGCTTGGTGTAGCATGTCCTCGCGGCACCAGTGGAAAAATGTACTGGACCGTATTTCCATCAGAAAGACAGCCCTGAGTCCATTTTCTTCAAAGACAACCAAGAGTGATGAAACGGAACGTGTCCCGTTCCATATTTTTCTCAATAAATTCCGATACAGGAGAAATATGGCGAGAGTATTTTTACTCTGAAGATGTAAGTCTGTGAGTAACAAGTAGAAGAGAATGGACCAAGGGGTATTTATTTATTTAGTTATTTATTTTTTTATTTCGTGTGTGCCACGTTTCCTTGGATCCTTTCCCTTATGCGAACCCGGACTGTATGAATGAGATATTATGTGAAGTAGCAGAAAGCTCTTGTAAGAGGTCGTAGCATTGCATGAGTAGAGTGGTTGTGTGGTAGGATAGTACCAACCCCTAAATGTGAACAAGTTTGGCAAAGATAGTGTGCAAGTCAGGTCAGAGAGGTCGCGAAGGTACGAGTATTGGCTCTGTCACGTTGGCGAACCATCCCCTCCACCATCTTTTGAACGAACAACAGTTCGCAGGCCGAGGGTAGCAGCGCTGGACAGACGTGGAGACGCAGCGCTCGACATTGATAATGTTAACAAAAGTGTTAGAATGTCTCAAATCTGCTAGTTAATATGGTCGAGATGTTGAAATCAGGTCTGATATATCCACCAAACCCCTATAAGTAAGTTTATTCTCATAATTTAGTCAAACTTCAGTGAGAACTTTGCGTTTGTGCTTTGGTCAGGCCACACACCATGGGGCCTAAACTGACAGTTGCACTATTGCTCTGACTTTAATGGAAGTTCACTCATTAAATGTATTTCAATGTGGTCCTTCTTTTAGAGTAGCGTTTTGGGGGATTTTTATTTATTTGTCATATGTTTCCTCTATGTACCGGTACTTGCTTTCGCGCCACGTGGTCGGTTGGAGGAACCGTTACATTGGCAAACTGCAGTTTCTGTCTGAAAATGCATAGTAGACGAGTGAATAACCATACGGTAGTGGGCGAGTGTAAGATAGGGAAGGAATAATCTCGTGTGTCCGTATTTTTTGCATTTCTGTTGGCTACCGCAACTTGGCCACGTGCGTGAAATAATATTAATGTGGTAATTACTTAACGTTTCTTGTACCCCCCCCCCTCCTCCCCCATAACTATTTGATGTGCTGGCAATGTTGCGTGTTAAATAAAATTTACAGGTTAAACTCTTGTATCCTCAAAAGTTCAGATTTTAATGCCTATTGATGGAATAAAGACTTGCAAAGTTTTCCCGCTATGTGATAGTAAATGATTTTCCCCCCAGCTCGGTAGCGTGGTGTTTTTTCTCAAAGCAAGATTGATTCATAGTTAAGTGCCCCACTTGCTACCGATTCTCTAGCGTACGTTTTAACGAAAATTGAAATATTTAGGCAAATACTCTTCCGCCCTGACAAAGTTCACTTGTAGTGTCTATGCTGAACCTGTTCTGCATGACCTTTAGTAATTGGTTGTAATAAGCATGGGCTTACGAATAATTGTTTGCCTGCATAAAATTACACTGAAGCCAGGTCTGCGCTCCCCTCTCCCTTTCCATAATTACGTGGCGAAAGTGAATCATGTTAACTAGAGAGACCAGTTGCGATGATGTATATTCCAACAGACGCCCGGCTAGTTATTGAAATGCCATCGGTATTGAATAAATATGTTAACCTATACCCTATGATTGATTATTTCCTCCCTCCATCACAAAGCATAGGTGAAAGTCAGTACGACACTTCAGTGCTGGGTCATGAAAGTAAATAATGGCTCTACGCTCCCTATTAAGCCCTGAATAAGTGCCTCCTGTAGATGTTCCAAAAAATATTGCGTTATCCGTTACATTCAAGTTTTTACTGGTTGGTTAAACCCACCCGCTAGAAATTATTTATACCTCAGCAATAACTCGCAGGGGCCTGTAATTTCGTGGACCACACGAATTTGTTTAACCATTACTACAGTTGCTACGTTGCAGGAGCTGTATGGCATGACAAGCGACGGTAATCTTCGTATCAAGTCGAGTTATAACGTTAACTATACCAACACGAGTACGAAAGTTTCGATGCAACTTTAGATAAAGTATCTGTTAGCTGTTCTGAGAACATATTTGTCTCAATAAATATGCTCTTGTCTTCATGTTTATATGTTTTTATTGTTGTTCCTGATTATGTGTTTTGCGTTAACATCATTTTCAGGTCAAAACTTTGATACAGAGAACTACAATTAAAAGGACAGAACAAACTGTTATGTTAACATTTTTAAAATATTTGTGGTGACAAATTGATCACATATCTTATGGTTACATAGTACCTACTCAGAGTTTAAAACGTCTTAGTCAATACCAAATGCCAAACTGGCTCTCGCCATGTGTTCGTCGACCAGGAGACTCTGGTGAACGGCGTATGGCAGATGTAATATCCCACTTAAATTTCAATGTGAAACAAAGCTACCTCAAACATTAGTTTCCTCTGCATGTTCCCCTATACAAGTAATAGCGCTAGCTGTAGCTGTGCATCAACACCGCAGCCGTCTCTTTTTTCTGTACATTTAATAATGTAGCCTTGTTTCTATATAAAACAACAATGTTATAAATAGGGCGTCGCTTGATAGTTTCGACGCACAGTAACGTTCACTGTAAAATGATTTTAAAACTTCATATGTTAGCGCTGTAATTAGAATATTTAATGAGGGAATAATTTTTTCATAATAAAATTTAAAATGGAAAATTATTTCGTGTTTGTTATGCGCTGTTCACAACAGCCACCTAGTGGCCGAACATGTTTACTTCGTACTGCACAACACAGCGAGAACTAGTGTGTCCTTTCACGTGCGATCAGCTTACTCGTGACCATAATTATTGTAATATAAGTTCTTTATATCCATGTTAGTTCACTGTAACACAGATCGGATCGAAAGACACCGTTAAAGCGAGAGGCGATAGTAAAAAAATACACAAGACAAGGCTGTAGTATTGATCGTTTATTTCAGCGAAATCCGATTGCACCGAGGTAAAGCAGGGCAGAGTACAAGTAGAAATTGATGCAAAGAATACACCATTCGTTTCACTTAAATGCAAGTAAGGCAGTTGGGAAACCGCAGTCTGAACTGTAAGTTTTCTCTGTGTGTCTCCTACATTGCTTCTGCGAATGTCGAAATATTTTGAAAGAAACAAACCTGTTTCGGTAAATGAATGCTGCTTCTATCAATCATACTCGGTCGCAACTGTCGTAAGAGATCAGATTTGTATTCAGTATCAATTTCTAAGTCAAGAAACAGGGAAAACTATCGCAGGCTGTCATTGCCCATTGATGATGACAGCAAAGAAAAAGAGAAATTTCACGTACAACTGGGAGGAATTTTGCTAGCAAGACACGTTCGCATGTGCAGCTATGGCTTTAATCTAGAGTTGTCTCTAAATTTCATGGTTTCAGATAGGAAAGTGAAGACATCCATCGGCTCTGCCTTATTTAAATATTTTTGGGTGAATGCGTCAAGTTGTTTCATCGTTTTTTTTAATTAAATTTAATTTTCGTCTTGACCTAATATCTCACGCAAACACTGTCATTTTTTTACTTATTTTCTGTGTGCTCACTCAGCTTTTCCTCGTGTTCCCTGCTTTACTCCTCTGTCCATGTTGTTCCTGTGTTTTATTCTCATTTTTACTACTTTTACAGCGTGCTAAATCGAGTATCTTAGGTGCAAAAGAGTTTATATCCGTTAATTCTGATTCTTTAACGATCATTTCCCGTTATTTTCTCTTACCTAGAATCCAAAATATTGTTGACATTTTCTTCCAGGAATACAAAAACATATTACTTTGCAGCTTGTAACTTTTCATTCAGTGAAGAGGTCAAGAAAAAATTACCTTTCCAATAATTTGTATTATGATTATTAGTTAGTCATATAATTACATATATATATATACGTTTATTTACTTTTTGATTACGCAATGTGGAATGTTCGAGGGATGTGGGAGAAACTGCTTCAGGAAAAGTTCATTCATCAAATCTGGGGTCAATTTCCAGTCAGGTATTACTATGAAGATGCGCCTATTCGCCTTATACAACGTCGGCGTATGTTTGTTCTTACCTCACACACAAGAAATAGTTTGCAAATAAGCGTATGCCTTTCCCTCAACATTATCACTTGCTCGATTCCACCTATACCTATGTACAGACACGCACGCTGTTCCTACGTTCAAGATTTCTGCCTTGCTAGCCACAGCTGCCGGCGCAGCAGACATTATTTTGAGAAAAAACAGACGTGGTAAAGAGACCATGTATTGGATGCAGACCATTGTGGGGCAGTGAAAGAGAGTATACCTTCTCCCTCAGCCTCACAAAAAAACGTTAAACGAACTCACATCCCACCCCACCGTACAGAAAGACGTTAGTTAGGAAAAAAGATTGAGGTGTAATGGATGCTGATCATTAGGAGATTTGCCTTGATTCATGAAATAACAAAATTCATTCACCACTAAACTAACATAAACTACTCCCTCCGTCTAAGTTCCTCGGTACCTTCTTGACTAGGTTAATGAACAGCGTTTGCGTGTTAACCCACGTGTCCCGGAAGCGATAAAGATTGGAAGTACTCTGCGATTAAACAATTTTATTCATATATGAGCGAGTGATTTCTAGTTTGAACTAATCTTGCTGTGCCATTTATGGCGAAACATGTACGTAAAACAAAAACGATTTGTTGCAGACTGATTGGAGACTCATATGAATGACGTTGATTTGGAGTAGAATTTTGGAACATATACTGTGTTCGAAAATCATGAAATACTTCGAAAGTAACGCTCTGTTGCCATACAGGCAGCACGGATTTAGAAACATAGTTCTTACGAAACGCAACTAGTTCTTTATTGCCACGAAGTAAAGACTGCATTCCGCAGGGAATCTCAAACTGATTCCATATTTCTAGATTTCCAGACGGTTTTAGACACCATTCGTCACAGCAGGGTTCTAATCAAAATGCCGTCCATGGAATCTCGCTTGGTTAGTGCTTGTGCAACTAGATTCGTGCTTTCCTGTAAGAAAGCTCACGGTAAGTAGCAATCGACTGAAAATCTCCGAATAAAACAGAAGAGATAGATACTTGGTGTTCCACAAGGATGAATTATTGGTCCTGTGCAGTTCCTAATCTATATAAAAGATTTTGGAGACAATCTGAAAAGCCTTCGTAAATTGTTTGCAGATGCTGCTGCCACTTACTGTCTTGTAAATTCCTCAGAAGATCAAACCCAACTGTAAAATGACTTAGCCACGGTATCAATGTATCGTGCGAAAAGTGGCAGTTGCCTCAAAATAAGGATAAGTGTGATGGCATCCACAAACTACGAAAAGAAATCAAATTTCAGTTGGACGCTAAATCATACAAATTCTAAGGTTGCCAATTAAACTAAATACCTAGAAATTGAAATTGCGAACAGTTTATTCTGAAAAGTTCATACAGTGTTGTGGGGAAGGCAAAGAAAAGACTGCGATTTATTGGCAGTACAGTAAATTGATGAAACAGGACTTCTAAGGAGACTGTGTACACAACGCTTATTGGTCCTCTTATAGTGTACTGCACTGCAATATGGGATTGACGAAGGACATCGAAAAAGTCCAAAGAAGGGCAGCTCAATTAGTATTATCACGTTAAGGAGAGATAAGCGAGTTATTCTGTCAATAATTAACACAAAGGCTTTTTTCGTTCTGGAGAGACGTTCTCAAGGGATGTCAATCACCGCCTTTCTCCTGATAATGTGAAAGTATTCTTCTGTCGCCAACCTAGGCAGGGAGAAATAGTCATCGTAATAAAATAAGAGATATCAGAGGTCGTACAGAGAAATGTAGGTGTTCATTTTCCCCATGCGTTGTTAGAGAGTGGAACGGTAAAGAATCAATCTGAAAATGATTCGATGAACCCTCTCCCGGGCACTAAAGTATGAACTGGAGAGCGGAGATATTGATGTATGTGTGTGGCGAAGCTGTCATTTCTGACAGATTTCTTACTGCTGGGAATGATTACCATAATTTAAACAACTACAAAGAACTAAATGTATGATAATCAGCTATGAATTCCCATTATAAACCGCAAACACGACTCCGTCCTTTATATATTTACCATGATCTCCCTAAATTGTTTCCAGCAAATGCCGGGATGGTTCCTTTGAAAGGAAACGGTCAGTGTCCCTCTTCAGCTTTCCTTTATCATTGCTTGTGCTCTGTCTGTAACCACGTCTTTCTCACCGGTACGTCAAACTCTTCATTCTTCTTCAATCACTTCGCTTAGGCTAAGGCATATTTGAATGAATCAGAAAGACAAATTGTTTCAACAGCCATTTTTAATAAAAAAAAGCGACAAATGAGAGGAAGCGCGGCATTTGCACGATTAATGCACGTGCCCCAGTTCTGTTTTACCAAGCGTATTCTATAGCATTGTTCTCTTACTTGCATTTATCGTGAATCTCTCACTCCCAAGTCTCAAGCGACTGGCAAAAGAGGCTTACGTGACTTCTGTGTAAAAGAAGAGTAAAGGAACGGACCCAGAAAATTACAGACCGATATCCTTAACATCAGTTTGGTGCCTAATTCTTGGACATAATCTCAGTCAAATATAACAAATTTCCTTGAGACGGAGGAACTTCTGTGCGCGAACCAGCAAAGCTTTAAGAAGCAGCGCTCGTGCGAAATACATTTGCTCTTTTGTCACAAGAAATCCTGCGAGCTACGGATAACGGGGAAGAGGCCGATTTCATATCCATAGATTTCGAAAACCTTTTGATACGGTCCCGCACTGGAGACTGTTAATGAAGGTACGGGCATGCGGAATACGTTCCTAGAGATGTCAGTACCGACATTTTTTCGTAAGTAATAGGACCCAATACTTGCCCTCGACAGCGAGTGTTCATCTCAGAGAAGGGTATTGTCAGGAGTGTAGGAGGGAAGTATGGTACGACCGCCATTATTCTCTATACACCAAATGATCTGGCGTACCGGACTGACAGTAATCAGCGGCTGTTTTCTGATGATCCTGCGGTGTATGAGAAGGTATCGTCGTTGAGTGGCTGCGGGAGGATACAAGATGACTTAGACAAAATTTCTAGCTGGTGAAATGAATGACAGACAGCACTAGACGTAGAAAAAATGTAACTTAATCGAGATGAGTATGGAAAGCAATCTCATAATGTTCTAACACAGATTTAATAGTGTGCTGTTCGACATATCAGGTCGATTAAATATCTTGAGGCAACGTTGCAAAGGTATATGAAATGGAGCAAGCTTATGAGGATTGTAGCGGTGAAGACGAATGGTCGACTTCCGGTAATTGGGAGCGTTTTAGGAAAGTGTGATTCATCTGTAAGGAAGACCGCATACACAGTACTTTTGCGACACATTTTCAAGTACTACTCAAGTGTTTGATATCCCCACCAGGTCGGATTATGGGAAGGCTTCAAGGCGATTGAGAGGTGGGCTGTCAGATTTGTTGCCAGTGCATTCGATCGACACCAAAGTATTACGGAGATACTTCGAGAACTCAAATGGGAATCCCTATGCCGAAAGACCCGAAGACGACTGTCACCAAAGTACATCTTGTGTAAGGACAACGAGCATGAGATAAGAGAAATTAGGGTTCGTATTATGACGGTACTTTGCGGGCAGGCGTGTCTATTAGCATCATATTAATTAAAATCGGGGAAGAATTAAAAAGGGGAAAGTAATACGAAACTTGAATAACTGCACAGTATTACTAAGAAGCAATATAATGAAAAGTAATAAAAAGCAAAGTAGCAAAGACCAAGCGGGACAGAAAGATATAGGGGCGCGTTTGTTCTTTAATACATATAAAAGAGCATGTAACACATTATTGAGCTCTCTACCTTCAGTTATCGCGATCGGGCTAGTCGATGAAGAAGTGGTAGGCGACTGCGAAATTCGTTAAGGAGATTATTTAAAGACTCCTCAAGCACGTTTAAAATACATTACGTGTGACGAAGTGATCAGAGACGTTTATTGTCGGGTGAAGTGAAAATGAATCCGACAACATAATTCGAACTTTGTGTTAGCTGGGAAAAATACTCTTGGGAAACTATTATGGTTGTGGAACGCACGAAAGTTGTGCGCAACGGAAAGCTATAGTTTAGGTGATTCTGCATTTTATAAAATGGTGAAACGCGCGTGCGCGGAACATTAATAGAATCTTATCCTTGGATGGTTGCGGGGGGTAACTGATACAAACAACGCGCCAGCATAAAAAATAGTTCGCTTAGTAAATACCACATATTAATTAACGGGGACCTAAAATACTAAAAAAGTAGGATAGGATCATCACCTCCAATCCCGAATCGTATTTCATAGTTAATTAGTGAAAAGAAAAGTGTTAATAAACAAACTACATTTCAATTTTATCCACGATTTTGGCTTCATTAGGTAGTCTTGACTGTGGTGTCACCGCCAGACACCACACTTGCTAGGTGGTAGCTTTAAATCGGCCGCGGTCAATTAGTACATGTCGGACCCGCGTGTCGCCACTGTCGGTACTTGCAGACCTAGCGCCTCCACATGGCAGGTCTAGAGAGGCGGACTAGCACTCGCCCCAGTTGTACGACGACTTTGCTAGCGACTACACTGACGAAGCATCGCTCATTAGCCGAGCAGATAGTTAGAATAGCCTTCAGCTAAGTTTAAAGCTACCACCTAGCAAGTGTGTCTGGCGGTGATACCACATTCCTCACTGTCTCTCGGCAAGTGAGAGTAAGGCTTCGTCAGTGTAGTCGCTAGCAAAGTCGTCGTACAACTGGGGCGAGTGCTAGTCCGTCTTTCTAGACCTGTCATGTGGAGGCGCTAGGTCTGCAAGTACTGACAGTGGCGACACGCGGGTCCGACATGTACTAATGGACCGCGGCCGATTTAAAGCTACCACCTACTAGTGTGGTGTCTGGCGGTGACACCACATTGACTACATGATAAACAATATCTGTGGAAGTTGTATGCAACGTATCGTCATAATATTTAGTCAACCAATATTGTGGGACACCAAAAATTTAAGTGCATGAAATTGTTCTTACAGCGGATGCATAATGTGTGAGTGCGACGAATTATGTTGAGAAACTGAACATCCATTACGTACTTGCATGTTTATCTGAGAAAATGGTCCTTGTCGGTACATTGCAAACCAATCAGATTAATCAAAAAATGGTTCAAATGTCTCTGAGCACTATGGGACTCAACATCTGTGGTCATCAGTCCCCTAGAACTTGAACTACTTAAAACTAACTAACCTAAGGACGTCACACACATCCATGCCCGAGGCAGGATTCGAACCTGCGACCGTAGCAGTCGCGCGGTTCCGGACTGAGCGCCTAGAACCTCTCGGCCACCGCGACCGGCCTCAGATTAATCGAACATCTAAATACGCATAATGCTGGTACTACCAGAATGTGTTCTTTCTCCTCACCCCCGTGGCAGTAATTGAATTAAGAGTCAGCCGGGATATACATTTAAATCAATTGACGACCACTAAGCTAGCGTCACGAATGTTCAAACGACCACTGCCATGTATGAAGGCGAGTGACACCGCGAGTGTTAACGTCGATCGAGGGGTGTCGTCGAGATCGTATTGAATAACAGTATGGAGGCATACAGATAGACGTTTCTCCCTCGCTCTTATGGGAAGTGGAACAGGAACAGCAATGATTAGTAGTGACACACAAAACAGGCTACACACTCCAGCTGGAGCCCATCCTGGTACCTTGAAAAGCTGTTCTAAGCGCCACATTATCACTCTTTATTTGCTACTGTTTCTAGAACGGTTCATGTGAACGTTAATGTAATACTTAATATACAGAGTGAGTCACCTAACGTTACCGCTGGATATATTACGTAAACCACATCAAATACTGACGAATCGATTCCACAGACCGAACGTGAGGAGAGGGGCTAGTGTAATTGGTTAATACAAACCATAAGAAAATGCACGGAAGTATGTTTTTTAACAAACCTACTTTTTTTTAAATGGAACCCCGTTAGTTTTGTTAGCACATCTGAACATGTAAACAAATACGTAATCAGTGCCGTTTGTTGCTTTGTAAAATGCATCCGGAGATATTGTAACCTAAAGTTGACGCTTGAGTACCACTCCTCCGCTGTTCGATCGTGTGTATCGGAGAGCACCGAATTACGTAGGGATCCAAAGGGAACGGTGATGGACCTTAGGTACAGAAGAGACTGGAACAGCACATTACGTCCACATGTTAACACCTTTATATTGGTCTTTTTCACTGACGCACATGTACATTACCATGAGGGGTGAGGTACACGTACACACGTGGTTTCCGTTTTCAATTACGTAGTGGAATAGAGTGTGTCCCGACATGTCAGGTCAATAGATGTTCAATGTGGTGGCCATCATTTGCTGCACACAATTGCAATGTCTGGCTTAATGAATGTCGTACACGCCGCAGTACATCTGGTGTAATGTCGCCGCAGGCTGCCACAATACGTTGTTTCATATCCTCTGGGGTTGTAGGCACATCACGGTACACATTCTCCTTCAACGTACCCCACAGAAAGAAGTCCAGAGGTGTAAGATCAGGAGAACGGGCTGGCCAATTTATGCGTCCTCCACGTCCTATGAAACGCCCGTCGAAGGTGTACCTCAACCCTCATGGTAATGTACATGTGCGTCAGTGAAAAAGACCAATAAAAAGGTGTTAGCATGTGGACGTAATGTGCTGTTCCAGTCTCTTCTGTACCTAAGGTCCATCACCGCTCCCTTTGGATCCCTACGTAATTCGGTGCTCTCCGATACACACGATCGAACAGCGGAGGAGTGGTACTCAAGCGTCAACTTTAGGTTACAATATCTCCGGATGTAATTATCATTTTACAATGTAACAAACGGCACTGATTACGTATTTGTTTATATGTTCAGATGTGCTAACAAAACTAACGGAGTTCCGTTTAAAAAAACGTAGGTTTGTGTTAAAAAACATACTTCCGTGCATTTTCTTATGGTTCGTATTAACCAATTACACTAGCCCCTCTACTCACGTTCGGTCTGTGGAATCGATTCGTCAGTATTTGATGTGGTTTACGAAATATATCCAGCGGTAATATTAGGTGACTCACCCTGTAAATGTTACATTTCTCTCATTATGTCAATGAGTCCTCAGCCCTATTCTGCTCTTACTGATTTTCTACTGTAAGCGCCGTGCTCGCCGCCTCCTTTCCTAATGACTGGTGACATGTAGTGCAGTGTACGGAGAATTTGATCAGATACGGTATCTCAGTGACTGGTGCAAATCCCCGAAATACCTGAGAGCCCAGCCTACTCGGCGTTGAGCCTGGAAGCGCACGCACGCTTTGCTCCCGCGACACCCCATGCACTCTCGCCCTCATGCATCCGACACCCCGTGACGTCCGGAATTGGTATTCCGCGTGCGAGCTAGGCTCCACATTACACGCGGATGCGGCGCCCACGCCGCGCTGCCGGCGTCTCGCTAAATATTTATCCAACATAAATTCCAGCGCCGCCCCTAAAAAATATCATATATTTATCCGACGCGATGAGAAATGCCGCCAGTCAACGAGGAATGAACAAATATAAAAGCACGTCACGCGCCCCTCATAAATTAGACGCGCAACAGTTGGTTTAATACGTCGTAAATAGCGGAGAGACTAGGCGACCTCGCACGCTGTTCCGGGCGGGATTTATTCTGCGGGGATCGCGAATGATGCGGCGATGACCGATAAAAAGTTTCCCCGCTCCGCAGCCAACTGGCCCGACGGCCGCTGCTGCCGGCGCCGGCGTTCTATGCGCGCTTGTGCTGCATAATTCGTGCAGTGCTCCACCGAGCAATGCGGCATACTGATTCCAACATATATGCTCGAATCAAGGATTTTGTATTTTTATCCGCAGTGTCGATTTATGAAGCTCTCTCGTAAATCTATATTTATTGTGATGCATCAAAATGCGGCCAGAATGTTAAAACTACGGTATGGGCAAACTGTCGATGTGGAAGATTTACTGGTGGTTGTGAGTGGGTATTGTGAAAGATGAAATTAGCGTATGTATTCAGTTGTCTTCCTCTAATGCTATTTCGTGACTCTTACGTACTTATTTGGACTAAATTGTACTAGTTTGGACAAGAAGCGAATAGAAGCTTTCGAAATGTGGTGCTACAGAAGAATGCTGAAGATTAGATGGGTAGATCATGTAACTAATGAGGAGGTATTGAATACGATTGGGGAGAAGAGAAGTTTGTGGCACAACTTGACTAGATGAAGGGATCGGTTGGTAGGACATGTCCTGAGGCATCAAGGGATCACAAATTTAGCATTGGAGGGCAGCGTGGAGGGTAAAAATCGTAGACCAAGAGATGAATACACTAAGCAGATTCAGAAGGATGTAGGTTGCAGTAGGTACTGGGAGATGAAGAAGCTTGCACAGAATGGAGTAGCGTGGAGAGCTGCATCAAACCAGTCTCAGGACTGAAGACCACAACAACAACATGTACTTATTTAATCAGGTCAGATTAACACTTTGAGACCACACCTTATACCGGGTTGCGCCCGTATTAACGCCAAGCACTGTTGGGTGTATTGTTGAACTGTAGAATTTTATTTTAAGAAAATTTTTTACGTCATCAGTTTTCTAACCTGTCTGATACGGCGCTCCCCGAATTCTTCTCCTGTTTTCCCTCTATAGCTCCCTCAAGCGACATGCAATTTATACTTTGATGCCTTCACACGTGTTCCGCCATCCTGTCCCTTCTCTCAGAGTTTACATAGAACCTCCTCATTTCCTGTCTCATCCGTCCACCATATTTCCTTCTTTCTGTGGCGCTACATCTCAAACGCTTCGATGCTCCACTATTCCAGGTTTACTACTGGGCATAAATCACTCCCGTACAATTTTGTGCTCAATACATTGTCACACTGGACTCGCATTCGGGAGGACGATGGTTCAATCCCGCGTCCAGCCATCCTGATTTAGGTTCTCCGTGATTTCCCTAATTCGCACCAGGCAAATGCCGGGATGGTTCCTTTGAAAGGGCACGGCCGGCTTCCTTCACCGTCCTTCCCCAATCCGATGAGACCAATGACCTCGCAGTTTGGTCTTGTAATGCCACTTCCTCGGACGAGAAATAAAAATCAAAAATTAGCTCCCAGTACCCCAAAGATTTCCCCCCAAGTCCCAAATTCCCAGAAAAGTGAATAAGCGAACGAAGTTCTATTCATCACTATTATTAGGACAATAAGAAGTAATTAAATCAGGAATCTAAGACTTGACAATTTAGCAATCTACGAAACAAAGATTAAATTTCATTAAAATTAAAATCAAAATCATAATAAATCGCGAAATTAGCATAAATTAACATTCGCAAAGTAGAACCAACGATCCCAAAGAATACTCTGTGTGATTATTCTTTGGGAAACGTGAGTAATGACTAAGTATAATCCAATGCATTGTCACTATGTTACGAGAGTTAGCCACAGCAGGTCATATATTTGAATGCTCGTACATGTAGGCGCGCTTAGATTGTTTTTGAGATTGAATAATTGCGATCTATTATGACGCAGTAATACGATCTACTGACTTCAAATATCACGGCATTAGCATTCGAACGGAGGCATTTTACCTACCAGAATAAAGTGAACTTTTTAGATAATTGAACTAAACATTACCCAGACAGTGATTTAGGCAACGAACACTGATAGACAATTTTCATTCATAACAGCCAGTGGTTTATGGAACTTCAGTGATAGGTCCGCTGCATATAATTTAAATCACCCAACACCTGGGAAAGTTTTCTTCTCAAGGCTCGGTTAGGAAGTGACTGATATTGTGCAATAAAACACCATCTCGTGCCAAGTCGTGCATTTGTGATTTAAAATTCTATCAAATTATTGAAATGAAACTCCCGAGTAATAATTACGCGCAGCGATAATATTTGACTGTAGTGCTCAGCGCTTGTGTAGAACCTTTGACTGAAATAACAAGCCCACTGTTACAATTTCTTAGATACTTGAAATTACGACCAGCTTGTAGGGTATTTGTTGTGGATGTGACTATATTGGTTTTATCATTAATATTTCATCATTAATCAGTTAAACATCGATTGCGAACGATTAATTACGATTCTTGGTGACGTAAATATCTCACGCACGACGACATTTCGGTTCAGCACTGTTATTTTATTTTGTATAACGGCTCTTCTTGTTGATGATTTGGTTTGATTTGTACTTGGCCTCAGCTAAAACTCGGCGACAGTCGGTAGAGTGTTGAGATCGTTATCAAGTTACGAAGATGACGTTACAGTCTCTTACCCCGAACAACCCAACCCAACACTCAATACATTGTCAGAATTTCGTCCACATATTAAGGCAAGTGTTTCATATCATTTGAATCCTTTTGACCTATAGCTCTTTGCCTTTTCCAGTTTTCTTTCTGTCCTCCTGAATTATCCCATCATGTTTTATTTTGATTACTGTCGTCTTTCTCCGGTTTGCTTTCAGTTCTGTCCACAGTGGGCTGTACATTCCATTAGTATGTACTACAATTCTACATCGCTTTCCCTGAGTATAATAATGTCATCAGCAATTTCTATCATTGACATCGTTCCACTGACAATTATGATACCAGTTCTTAACCTCTCTTATGTTTCCCTCATTACTTGTTCGACGTATCAACTGAATGCTAGCGGCGAGGTACAACAACCTTGTCTAATACACCTTTTAATCGGAGACACTTTATTCTTGGAACTCCATTGTTATTTTTCGGTCTTGGTTCCTCCCCATATCGTATATTACCCATCCATTGCTATGGTTTATAACAATTTTCGTGGGAGTTTCTGACAAGGATTCAAATCAGACAATCTTGAAGGCCATACACCTGGAAAAGATCTGGAGATAACTCGTTGGCTCAGGTTGCATTACGTAGATCTTTCACTGGGCGAGCGACAGGAGGTGACGCCCACAAGGCAGGCGTCACATGCTGTACTAGGAGGTCTCGGTAACGTGCAGATGTCACGGTATACACTCCTGGAAATGGAAAAAAGAACATATTGACACCGGTGTGTCAGAGCCACCATACTTGCTCCGGACACTGCGAGAGGGCTGTACAAGCAATGATCACACGCACGGCACACCGGACACACCAGGAACCGCGGTGTTGGCCGTCGAATGGCGCTAGCTGCGCAGCATTTGTGCACCGCCGCCGTCAGTGTCCGCCAGTTTGCCGTGGCATACGGAGCTCCATCGCAGTCTTTAACACTGGTAGCATGCCGCGACAGCGTGGACGTGAACCGTATGTGCAGTTGACGGACTTTGAGCGAGGGCGTATAGTGGGCATGCGGGAGGCCGGGTGGACGTACCGCCGAATTGCTCAACACGTGGGGCGTGAGGTCTCCACAGTACATCGATGTTGTCGCCAGTGGTCGGCGGAAGGCGCACGTGCCCGTCGACCTGGGACCGGACCGCAGCGACGCACGGATGCACGCCAAGACCGTAGGATCCTACGCAGTGCCGTAGGGGACCGCACCGCCGCATCCCAGCAAATTAGGGACACTGTTGCTTCTGGGGTATCGGCGAGGACCATTCGCAACCGTCTCCATGAAGCTGGGCTACGGTCCCGCACACCGTTAGGCCGTCTTCCGCTCACGCCCCAACATCGTGCAGCCCGCCTCCAGTGGTGTCGCGACAGGCGTGAATGGAGGGACGAATGGAGACGTGTCGTCTTCAGCGATGAGAGTCGCTTCTGCCTTGGTGCCAATGATGGTCGTATGCGTGTTTGGCGCCGTGCAGGTGAGCGCCACAATCAGGACTGCATACGAGCGAGGCACACAGGGCCAACACCCGGCATCATGGTGTGGGGAGCGATCTCCTACACTGGCCGTACACCACTGGTGATCGTCGAGGGGACACTGAATAGTGCACGGTACATCCAAACCGTCATCGAACCCATCGTTCTACCATTCCTAGACCGGCAAGGGAACTTGCTGTTCCAACAGGACAATGCACGTCCGCATGTATCCCGTGCCACCCAACGTGCTCTAGAAGGTGTAAGTCAACTACCCTGGCCAGCAAGATCTCCGGATCTGTCCCCCATTGAGCATGTTTGGGACAGGATGAAGCGTCGTTTCACGCGGTCTGCACGTCCAGCACGAACGCTGGTCCAACTGAGGCGCCAGGTGGAAATGGCATGGCAAGCCGTTCCACAAGACTACATCCAGCATCTCTACGATCGTCTCCATGGGAGAATAGCAGCCTGCATTGCTGCGAAAGGTGGATATACACTGTACTAGTGCCGACATTGTGCATGCTCTGTTGCCTGTGTCTATGTGCCTGTGGTGCTGTCAGTGTGATCATGTGATGTATCTGACCCCAGGAATGTGTCAATAAAGTTTCCCCTTCCTGGGACAATGAATTCACGGTGTTCTTATTTCAATTTCCAGGAGTGTATCTGACAGGCACCCTGCGTGTGTTCTCTTCAAAGAATAACGGTTCTAGAATAAAAGTATTTGTGAATTCAAACTATAGTCACATACGACGAGAGAAGTAGCTCTTTGTGCATAACTCACTGTTTAACAGTATTCCAAATTAGGCCGTTCTGTGTATTCCTTGTACCCTGTAGTGTAAAAGGTGCCTCCTCATTCCATAGAACGTTGCCTGGCTAAATGTCATCAACTTAGATCCTTGCCACAAACCAAAGAGCAGATTCAAAACAATGCTGCGGATCATGAGGTTTCAGTTGCTGTACTGTCTGGATCTTGTGTGGGTACCAGTGTAAAATAGACTGTAAAACTTTCCGTACTGTTGACCACGGGACGGACAATTAAACTGCACGAGCACTACACTACCCAGGGCATGTGCTGCATGGTCAGTTACAGCAACAGCATCCACATCTACATCGAAATCTACATTTATACTCCACAAGACACCCAACGGTGTGTGGCGGAGGGCACTGTCTTTACCTCCCTTTTCTGTTCCAGTCGCTTATGGTTCGCCGGAAGAACGACTGCCGGAAAGCCTCCGTGCACCCTCGAATCTCTCTAATTTTACATTCGTGATCTCCTCGGGAGGTATAAGTAGGGGAAAGCAATATATTCGGTACCTCATCCAGAAACGCACCGTTTCGAAACCTGGACAGCAAGCTACACCGCGATGCAGAGCGCCTCTCTTGCAGAGTCCTCCTCTTGACTTTGCTAAACAACTCCGTAACGCTACCACGCTTACCAAATAACCCTGTGACGAAACGCGCCTCTCTTCTTTGGATCTTTCTATCTCCTCCGTCAACCCCATCTGGTACGGATCCCACACTGAACAGCAATACTCAAGTATAGGACGAACGAGTGTTTTGTGAGCCACCTCCTTTGTTGATGGACTACATTTTCTAAGGACTCTCCCAATGAATCTCAACCTGGTACCCGCCTTACCAACAATTAATTTCATATGATCATTCCACTTCAAATCGTTCCGGACGCATACTCCCAGATATTTTACAGAAGTAACTACTACCAGTGTTTGTTCTGCGTTCATATAATCATACAATAAAGGATCCTTCTTTCTGTGTATTCGCAACGTAGTGAATAACCTATTCCGGGACAGGATGCTTTGGTCTTCCAGTTGTCAGACGAAGTTCACCTGTGATTAGAGTTTCATTATCATCTTCTTTAACCATTTAATGACATGGGATCTCTCCTCAGATCTTTCAACTGACGATATTCGTTCAGTGCAGCACTGTATTTGCTGTATTATTAGAAGATGTATTTGCTGCTGTCCACATAAAACAGTTTTACCAACAGGGTACGCTCCCTCTTCCCGATAGCCAGATTCTTCGCTCACTCTATGGCTTGACAAATGACAGCGTGCATGTAATACCGTTTCACAAACAATGAACAGCGCAAGATTTGTATCTGTCCTCCAAAATTGAAACTATATTTATTTTCCTGCGTTATTTGGCTCCGCATTGACGCATCAGCATATCTACCAAGTATCGCTGCCAGACGATAATTAGACTCCAGTCTGGACCTCCATGCATAAATGCAGTTTAATTATAACCATCCGGTATCGTTAGGTAGAGTCAAAAATGTGGAAGCAGCAAATATGTATTGTCATACGTGTACGACTCTTCATTATACTTGTGGTGACATAGTGATTGTAAATACTGGTGGCGTTTAACACTCGCATAGAACTCTGTTAACTGACTAGCGAAATTCAACTTCCATTCGCCAACGAAATATTGTTAACTATTTCTTCCATCGCTTCTTGGTAGTACCAGTTCACAATTACGTTGAAAAAGAAAACTTTGAGAATGTTCTACAGTATTAAATTTTTTCGTTGCAAGGCATTCATCAGATTTTAAGAAGCCAGATATTGACATTTTAAGCACAAAATGGCTTAACGAAGAAAATGAATACTGTCGAACATCCATCTAAAGTTGCATTGTTTTGTTCCAATTTGTCAGTGTCAACCAGCGATACAGTTGCCGTCTCAAAGACTTTTATGCGCTGTGTCTTTTTGTCTTAGTGAAACATTAAAACATTCTTGCGCCTGCGTTGTGATGTTTGCACCTATAGCGTTTAGACTGAATATTGTGATATTCACTGGTATATCACCCAATTTGCCCAATCTATGGCAACCAATCGGATTCTCCTGACTAACGCTACATCTACCTCTCAAATTGTATTCACTGCATAGGTTCAAATATACAAATCAGATACACAGAATCTTATTACTACTAAATAATATTAGATATTGTGGCTCCTTTTCTCCAGAACATCGCTAAAGTGGGCCGAGAAATGCACTTGACAATTCTGACTTTTCGTTTGATACGTTGACTCTTTCACCTTTAACAGCTTAAGATATTACTGTTTTCTTCTAAGTGTGATAGCTATCAACTTTTTCTTACAAATCCAATACACTCAAGCTACTTGCAATGCTTCATAACGAGTGTTGCTCACTCTTAAGGTGATTTAATACCGCTGAAGTACCATCCACCTTATTATCGTGTTCACTGAAACTTTCTTTCTTTGCCTCACAATCATTTTCGATATACAGAGTGTCTCAAAAGGTAGACTGCAGCTTCAGTGCATTATATCACCAAGTTACAAACAGAAGGACGCCATTTTATGCAGCAGGAAGCGTTGATATGAAGCATTACACCTGATGACCTGGAACTAGTGAAGACGAGAATGAACGGATATGGTTCGATTTTCAATGTACACCACAGAAGTCTGCCCAGAGTGCATTGCAGATCTCTAGGGTGACCTTGCATCTGGTCCTTCCTAAGCGTTTACAAATGTATTTATATCTACGGTAGCTGTAGCACGCATTGAAACTGGCGACAATCCACAATTTAAGCAGTTCGCTGACGATGTTCTTCACCGATTACAGCAAGACGGAAATTTTCTGAACAGTTTAGCCTTTGCTGACGAGCAACATTCCAAGTGGTGAGGAAAACATTCACAATTTTTGGATCTGGGACGAAACCAAGACGCATTCTGTGACGGAATACGTATGTGACAACCAGAAATTAAATGTTGTACTGTTGATCGCACTGTAATACTATTTGATTCCTCCCCCCCCCCCCCCGCCCCCCTACCACCAAAAAATGACTAGTTAATACTAACGATTACTTGGTATTCTGGAATTGTTTGCTTTACTATGAGGGTTGACAGAAAAGTAATGCTTCCTCCTTCGTAACTCTTCTACAGCGGCAGGTATTGCCTTGTTCCGTAGCCTCTTCTCTACAGCTTCAGTTGGCGGGAAACCTTAGCATTGTATGGTTGTATCGTTATAGTGTAAGGTATGGAACCCTGCTCAGACGGTCGGTCAATGTGATTCAAGCAACATGCAGTCATTGCATTCTTGACAGCAGAAGGTGTCACGCCAAAGGAGATTCATCAGAGAAAGAGAGCAGTTTATGATGATTGTGTTGAAGTGAGTCAGTGCGTCGTTGGGCGAATAAGTTTAAAGATGTTGAGGCGGGAACATCTGATATGCGTGACAAAGAGTTGGACGTCCTGTGACAGCAACCACCGACTATAACAAGCAAAATAGTGATAGATTGATTCAGGACGATCGACGTATCACTCAGAGAAACTGCAAGCACGATCGGGATTTCACTAGAAGTGTGGGTCACGTTTCTGCTTTGTTTGGCTATGGAAGATCTGTGCACGATGGGTACTCCGGATGCTGACTTCTGAAATGAAAGCGCACTGACTTGAAATTTGCCAAGAACTCCTCTCGCATTACGAGAATGAAGGTGACGTCTTTCTCCATTCAATTGTGACAGGAGACGAAAAGTGGGTGCACCATTACGAACCAGAGACGAAACGTCGCTCTGTGGAATAGCGTGTGGTTCATGTGGCTCTAAGCACTATGGGTCTTAACATATAAGGTCATCAGCCCCCTAGACTTATAACTACTTAAACCTAACTAACCTAAGGACATCACACACATCCATGTCCGAGGCAGGATTCGAACCTGCGTCCGTAGCAGCCGCGCCTGGTTCCGGACTGAAGCGCCTAGAACAGCTCGGCCACAGCGGCTGGCTGTGGAATATCGACACAAGGACTCGCTCCAGAAAAAAAAAATCAAGACGCAGCGCTCAGCTGTAAAAATCATGGCCACAGTGTTCTGGGACGCAGATGGTGTTACCCATGCTGATTTGCTTGATCGTGGAGCAACAACAAATGCAGAGCGTTACGTCTCAACGCTGAGAACTCTGAAACGATGGCTAAAAAGGGTCAGAAAGGAAAAGGGAAATGTTTCCCTGAAACATGACAATGCCATACCACTCACTTTATGTGCCACCACAGCAGAACTTCAGAGATTGAATTTCGCCACCGTACGGCATCCTCAGAATTTCACCATCTACATCTACATTTATACTCCGCAAGCCACCCAACGGTGTGTGGCGGAGGGCACTTAACGTGCCACTGTCATTATCTCCCTTTCCTGTTCCAGTCGCGTATGGTTCGCGGGAAGAACGACTGTCTGAAAGCCTCTGTGCGCGCTCTAATCTCTCTGATTTTACATTCGTGATCTCCTCGGGAGGTATAAGTAGGGGGAAGCAATATATTCGATACCTCATCCAGAAACGCACCCTCTCGAAACCTGGCGAGCAAGCTACACCGCGATGCAGAGCGCCTCTCTTGCAGAGTCTGCCACTTGAGTTTGTTAAACATCTCCGTAACGCTATCACGGTTACCAAATAACCCTGTGACGAAACGCGCCGCTCTTCTTTGGATCTTCTCTATCTCCTCCGTCAACCCGATCTGGTAGGGATCCCACACTGATGAGCAATACTCAAGTATAGGTCGAACGAGTGTTTTGTAAGCCACCTCCTTTGTTGATGGACTACATTTTCTAAGGACTCTCCCAATGAATCTCAACCTGGTACCCGCCTTACCAACAATTAATTTTATATGAGCATTCCACTTCAAATCGTTCCGCACGCATACTCCCAGATATTTTACAGAAGTAACTGCTACCAGTGTTTGTTCCGCTATCATATAATCATACAATAAAGGATCCTTCTTTCTATGTATTCGCAATACATTACATTTGTCTATATTAAGGGTCAGTTGCCACTCCCTGCACCAAGTGCCTATCCGCTGCAGATCTTCCTGCATTTCGCTACAATTTTCTAATGCTGCAACTTCTCTGTATACTACAGCATCATCCGCGAAAAACCGTACGGCATCCTCATTACAGTTCATATTTAGCACCTCAGACGTCCATCTGTTCTCGATAATGAAAGACGATCTGCGGGGACATCATTATGCTTCTGATGAAGACGTTGAGAGAAGTCCGAGACTGTTGTTGCGGAAACAGAGTGTCAACTTCTTCCGTGACGGCTTCAGAAAATTTGTTCATCGTTGCCAGAAATGTATCCAATTGACTGTTGAAATGGAATGAGTGGTATAAAAACTTTGTGAGGTAGTGTGTCAAGTCTTAATTAGTTTGGATACTATAACATGTTTAGGTTCTACTGTACCTCTAGAGACGCCCTGTACTCCAGATTCCCTCATCCGTTATCACCTGCGCTAATGTTTTAGATTTTGCTACATTTTTTTTAACCGACTAAAATGAATTTTAACTTTGTTTTCGAATTGTGTAGCATGGATTTCGTAGATAGTATTTTGCTCCATTTTTAAATTAAGTGAATCACATATATGGGCTACTCGTACATCATAATCTCAATATTGATAAAAATGTGTATATAATAGGAAACAGTCTACACCGCATTCATGGTGCAGTCTAGTCTCTTTTCGTTACACACAAATTTTTAACAATATTTTACGACCTGTGTTATTCCAAAGAAATATGTTTCACAAAAAGCTTCAATTTTGATATTGTGACGGAAATTCGTAAAAAATGAAGTACCACAAAGGAAAAAGTCAATAAACTTCACTTGCCAAATTTTAATAGTAAAATGTTGTTAAGTAAGAGGTGTTGATGACGAACGAAATTCTATTACTTCTGGTATATTACTGTTATTTTGGAAAGAGCGTGCTTTTTTATGTCACTGAAATCCATTTCCAGCTTTTTTGTAAGTACTGCACAATACGGAGAACATAAGCCGAAATATTGATACTATTTTAGTTTCACAACTGTAAATGCACCATTTTTCCCAGAAAAACTGGGCAGTTAAACTGCGATTCCCATGAGAGTGAGGGGGCGGTAGCATTGAAAGTGTGTTATATTATGAGAGGCAGCAGTTTCGATTTTGTTATTGGCCACAAGTTCATGTATGAAGGAGGTTGTCTCGATTCCAGAGATCATTATTTGTTCGGTAGTCTGTCCACGTGGGGAAAATATTTCGTCTTATTTGTCCATCATGTTTGGAATCAGATGTACACCGGCATGGGGGCCGAATTTAGAAGCGCTGTTGCAATAGCTGGAGTGTGTTAAATAAGGTAATACCGAACCATATAGATGCATCCACTAGAATTGCAGAACTAGGATGTTGTGTTCACGGAACATTTTTTAGCCTTGATGTGTAAATATTCATAACTCGTAGTGTTTGATACTGTTGCCTCACGTTATACAGAATATACACTCTATCGCTTGCGCCTTTGTTCCGCATTTTGAGCGGGGTTGGCATGGTTAAATAGGATTTGGCACTTTAATTTGAAGGGGTGGCCGGATGCCCTTCGTGTCGCCACCCCATACCCCCAGGGACGGAACCAGAGTACCCCATTTATCGGAGTCCAGTGTAAATCATGGAAAAGTGCAGATGTGTTTCAAATGTCGGTGAGTCGTGTAACTGAGGCGGGAGGTGGGAACCAGCCCAGTTTTCACCTAGAGGGATGTGGAAAACAGCCTGAAAACCACATACAGGCTGGCCGGCACACCGGCCATCGTCGTTAATCCGTCGGGCGGATTCGATCCGGGGCCGGCGCGCCTACCCGAGTCCAGGAAGCAGAGCATTAGCGCTCTCGGCTAACCTGGCGGGTTTAATATAGGATGTACACTGACTCCGGGCAAAATAACTGGATCACTTTCAACTCCCCCCCCCCCCTTTCTTTTAGACTGTCACTGTAAAAAAATTCTCTATTTCATTTTATAATGTTACGAAACATTTGTTCAGTATTCTAAGTCAATGCTCTTCCCCATAACAATGTATATGTTTTCACATTTTTTAATTTGGTTTAAGAATACAAAAAGTAGATTTAAAGCCTTTATTCATCATACGGACTCCCTCGCATTGCAGTTCGCGAGATCCGATAGTTAATTTGAAATCTTGGTACACTTGCACTGCAATCTGTAAGTTGTATTTTGGTAACAGAATAGCGGAAAAATCAGCGTGGTTTCTTTCACCCTCTTCCAGAGAATGACAGCTTATTTCCGACGACCTGCTCATCCGTCTTCACACAGGAAATCCAGATGATTGTAGGGATCAGAATTAAAAACTCTTTTGTGCGTTCAGACAACAGTGATCGTCTTTTCAGATTACCTAACAACAGCTGGTTTGAAATACATTCTGATAATACACTGAGGTGACAAAACTCAGCGGACAGCTATGTGGATATACACTCCTGGAAATGGAAAAAAGAACACATTGACACCGGTGTGTCAGACCCACCATACTTGCTCCGGACACTGCGAGAGGGCTGTACAAGCAATGGTCACACGCATGGCACAGCGGACACACCAGGAACCGCGGTGTTGGCCGTCGAATGGCGCTAGCTGCGCAGCATTTGTGCACCGCCGCCGTCAGTGTCAGCCAGTTTGCCGTGGCATACGGAGCTCCATCGCAGTCTTTAACACTGGTAGCATGCCGCGACAGCGTGGACGTGAACCGTATGTGCAGTTGACGGACTTTGAGCGAGGGCGTATAGTGGGCATGCGGGAGGCCGGGTGGACGTACCGCCGAATTGCTCAACACGTGGGGCGTGAGGTCTCCACAGTACATCGATGTTGTCGCCAGTGGTCGGCGGAAGGTGCACGTGCCCGTCGACCTGGGACCGGACCGCAGCGACGCACGGATGCACGCCAAGACCGTAGGATCCTACGCAGTGCCGTAGGGGATCGCACCGCCACTTCCCACAAATTAGGGACACTGTTGCTCCTGGGGTATCGGCGAGGACCATTCGCAACCGTCTCTATGAAGCTGGGCTACGGTCCCGCACACCGTTAGGCCGTCTTCCGCTCACGCCCCAACATCGTGCAGCCCGCCTCCAGTGGTGTCGCGACAGGCGTGAATGTAGGGACGAATGGAGACGTGTCGTCTTCAGCGATGAGAGTCGCTTCTGCCTTGGTGCCAATGACGGTCGTATGCGTGTTTGGCGCCGTGCAGGTGAGCGCCACAATCAGGACTGCATACGACCGAGGCACACAGGGCCAACACCCGGCATCATGGTGTGGGGAGCGATCTCCTACACTGGCCGTGCACCACTGGTGATCGTCGAGGGGACACTGAATAGTGCACGGTACATCCAAACCGTCATCGAACCCATCGTTCTACCATTCCTAGACCGGCAAGGGAACTTGCTGTTCCAACAGGACAATGCACGTCCGCATGTATCCCGTGCCACCCAACGTGCTCTAGAAGGTGTAAGTCAACTACCCTGGCCAGCAAGATCTCCGGATCTGTCCCCCATTGAGCATGTTTGGGACTGGATGAAGCGTCGTCTCACGCGGTCTGCACGTCCAGCACGAACGCTGGTCCAACTGAGGCGCCAGGTGGAAATGGCATGGCAAGCCGTTCCACAGGACTACATCCAGCATCTCTACGATCGTCTCCATGGGAGAATAGCAGCCTGCATTGCTGCGAAAGGTGGATATACACTGTACTAGTGCCGACATTGTGCATGCTCTGTTGCCTGTGTCTATGTGCCTGTGGTTCTGTCAGTGTGATCATGTGATGTATCTGACCCCAGGAATGTGTCAATAAAGTTTCGCCTTCCTGGGACAATGAATTCACGGTGTTCTTATTTCAATTTCCAGGAGTGTGCGCAAGGTATTACAGGCATTACGGGGTAGTCATTTGTACTCGTGTGAGTAACCTGAGAAGTTTTCCAACGTGGCTATAGCTGCACTACGAGAGTTAACAGACTTTGAACGCGGAATGACGGTTGGAGCTAGACGCGTGGGGCATAGCATTTCGGAAATCGGTAGGGCATCCAATAATATGAGTCCCACAGAGTCAAGAGCGTGCCGAGAATGCCAAATTTCAGGCATTACCTCCCACAGTGGACAACACTGTGGCCGACGGCCTTCACTTAACGATCGAGAGCAGCGGCGTTGGCTAGGGTCGTCAGTGCTAACAGATAAGCAACACTGAGTGAAACAATTACAGAAATCGATGTGAGACGTACGACGAACGTATCCAGTAGGACAGTGTGGCGAAATTTTGCGTTAATGAGCTATGGCAGCAGACGACTGACAAGAGTGTTTTTGCTAACAGCACGAATAGACGACCGACGAGAGTGTTTTTGCTAACAGCACGAATGCAGTGCCACTCTTGAGACTCGTGACCATATCGGTGGGACCTAGACGACTGGAAAACCTTGACCCGGTCGGACGAGTCCCTATTTCAGTTGGCAAGAGCTGAAGGTATGGTTCGAGGCTAGCGCACACTCCACGAAGCTATGGACGCAAGTTGTCAACAACCCAATGTGCAGTCTGCTGGTGGCTGCATAGTGGTGTAGCTTGTGTTTACGTGGAATGGAATGGGTCGTCTGTTGTAACTGAACCGATAATTCACTGGAAATGGATATATTCGGCTACTTGGAGACTATTTGCAGCCATTCACGGAATTACGTGGACGACAATACGACATGTCACCGAACCACAATCAAATGGTTCAAATGGCTCTGAGCACTATGGGACTTACCTTCTGAGGTCATCAGTCCCCTAGAACGTAGAACTACTTAAACCTAACTAACCTAAGGACATCACAGACATCCATCCCCGAGGCAGGATACGAACCTGCGACCGTAGCGGTCGCGCGGTTCCAGGCTGTAGCGCCTGGAACCGATCGGCCACTCCGTCCGGCTCCGAGCCTCAATCGTTTGAGATTGCCTTGAAGAACAATCTGGACAACTCGAGAGAATGATTCATCCACCCAGAACGCCGTATATTAATTCCATCTAACATTTATGGAACATAATCCAGAGGTCAGGTGGTGCACAAAATTTTGCACCAGCAACTCTTTCACAATTATGAAAGCTATAGAGGCAGTATGCTTTAGTAGTTCTTGCAGGAGACTTCCAACGGCTTATTTTGTCCATACCACGTACAGCTGTCGAGCTGCTGCACTACTCTGTGTAAAAGGAGGTCCACACGATAACGGGAGATATCCAAAAACTTAGGTAACCAGGTTGTAATTTGTGCAGTGGTAAAATAAGTGTTTTGCATTGGAAATCTGAATACAGGGATTACAGGCAAAGTTCTTACAGCAGTGTAGTTATCACATGTTATAAGTGAGATGTGAATTGTTCATATGGATTGCATATAATGCACGTAATTAAGTTCGTAAGCACTTTAAACACGGAAGCTTGATATTCAGTACAGGTAAAGGTGACGTAGAAGCATAGGACAGCATAAAGCTACCTCACGTACACAGTCTGGTTAAGGTCTTACAGTTTCAATGAGATGTAAAAGCACTAACTCTCTTTCTAAATGTTACACTAAGTAGAAACCAGAAAAGTTGCCTCATGTGCTACATGTGTATTACGGGTAACTTTAAAATATTTCGGTTTGCTGATGACACTAGCTTAGTAGTAAAGGATGTTGTGTGCAACACTGGCTCGGTTTCAAATAGTGCAGTTCATGATCTAAGTTCATGACTCCTAGAAAATAGACCGACTCTAAATTACAGTAAGACTCAGTTTTTGTATTTCTTAACACACAATTCAACAAACCCTAACGTTTTAATTTCACAGAATGGGCATATGATTAGTGAAACTGAACAGTACAAATTTGTAGCTGTTGAGACAGTAAACTGTCATGGAAAGCCTACTTTCAGGATCTTGTTCTGAGTCTTAATGCTGCCATATTTCCTATTCGAAAGTTATCTGAAGTGAGTGATCGCTGGACACGAAAAGAAGTCAACTTTGCTTATTTTCATTCGCTTAAGTCTCATGGTATTATATTTTGCGGTAGCAGTATAAGCTTATTCCCATGAATAAGCAACTACTTTCATTGAATTAATACTCTGCAGAAATCAATCCTGCATTTGGATAGGAATTCCGTAAGTCTTGTGCAGAATGGTGTGCAGTGTACTGCTGCATCCATTTTCAATAAGATACCACTCGAATTCAAAAATCATAGCAAAATTCCACCCGCTTTCAAATAGAAACTGAAGAGTTTCCTCATGGGTCACTCCTTCTATTCTGTAGAGGAGTTCCTTGAAAAATTAAGATGATTCTTGTCGTATTGTTGATTGCGTTTACTTAACCTGATGGATTGACTTTTTTCGGGTTAGTAAGTATTTTATTTTTATCTGTTATTACTTTTATGTTGTAATTTCATGTACTGACACGTTCCATGACCTTGGAGATTTGCTCCTCAATTTGGTCCTATGGAAATTGACCTGTAAATAAATAAATAAGTAAATGGATAATCTGCCTCAGTGACGTACCAGGGTTTTATATCTCAGAGACCTTTTGCGTCACAGTGTACATAAACAGTGAAAAATAACTAAATAATAACAGAAACAGAAATGAAAGCATGCTTTGAAGCCATATTCACATTCATCTGAAGTCAGTTGGAGTAAGGGTAGTGACTAGGAAATAATATCGATAACTGTACTTCTTAGTATCGGAGCCAAGAAAATGATCGTGGCTCTTAATTCTCAGTCCTGTGTGATGCCAATGTTAACGACTATGTGGCTGAGAAGAAATGAATGAAAAGAAACTTAAATTAGAGCTCTATCGAATGTGGGACGTAAAAATTGATGTCGTCACCGTCATCAAAGGCGTACTGGCATCAGTACCAATTAACTAGAAGAGACAGTGAGTACAAGATTTAATATTTTTAAAAACTGCCTTTTTCTCGCCTAAAATGTTATAAAATTAGTCCAGACACCAGGACTTCTAATGAGGAAACAATAAGTAACCGGGCTGCCAGAACAATGTAATCATCGTTGTTAAATGTAAAGGGTTGTAATAATACGAGTCACAGTAGAAACTCAACACATTTTAATGAGTGAACAAGAGATAACGTAATTGGATGAAGAGATAGAATATTGGTGGGTTGTCTAAATAGGGACTTGAGAAATTAAAGTCTTGTGGGTAAAGGATATCATTCCAATGTTGAGTTCGTGTTACAGAACAGTATTTAACAGGTGTTTGATGTAGTGAGTCCGTCGTATGAAGTACTGGACACATAGCGGCTCTTTACAGTGTGAGTTAGGTCTTGCAGCATGACATACTGTGACCCTTCCCGTTGCTAGACAAGCGTATTTGATCGTCAGAAAACGTCCATTGTGGAACTGTTAGGATTGCATCGTCCGACCTGGATAGTCCCACAAGCGACGTCTAGCGAACAAGTTGGTTACACTAGACACGGAATATCTCAATACTCTTAGTACGCGTCGATCCACTGTGGTCGGACTATTTCACAAGTCAGACGGACGCCTGTTGGAGAATAGATGTCTATATCAATTCATGTTAGCAATTGCAACCTACGTCCTCAATTGTTTGCTGCGCACTTCCCAATTTCTATCATCCTCCTCCATTTTTACCCTTTACAGCTACCTCTACTACAATGGGAGTTATTCCCTGATGTCTTAACAGTTGTCTTACCTTTTTGTCCCTTCCCCTCGTCAGTGTTTTCCACACGTTCCTTTCCATGCCGATTGTCTGGACAACCTCCTCATTCCTTTCCTTATCAGTGCACCTAATTTTCTGTATTATTCTGTAGCACCACATCTCCAATGCTCTTCTGTTGCGGTGTTCTCACAGTCCATGTTTCACTACCATAGAATGTTGTACTCCAAACTTACACTCTCACTAATTTCTTCCTCACACTAGTACACTTCTCTTGGCCAGAAATGCCATTTTTGCAAGTGATAGTCTGCTTTTGAGGGTTTTGTTCCGTCCGTCATGGTTCTTTTTCTCCCTGGTAGCAGAATTCCTTTTTAAACATATAGCGTCGCAAGAGTGGAACTTTCAAACTACTGTCGCACCGTAGTTAACATTTTATTTTCAATATATTTCCATCATCTGCCGTCTTATTAAAACAGTCCATTAACTGTGTAATATGGACGTCACATTAGTGTAGACGTTAGTACAATATAGTCATTTATATTAAAATGATATTCACATGTATACACGTACACGCCAAAATTGTATCAGCAGATATTTGACAATGGCGAAATCTTGAAACAGTTTGTCGTGAATAAAGATTATAAGCAGCTATTTTTGTGCAGCTCTTTTAATAAACATGTCGTTTTCAGACACATATGCTGCTGGCCCTAAAGAAGAAAAAAAGTAATTCCTTAACTTGGTGTACTTCGTGATCCCAATTTACGATGTTAAGTTTCTCGCTAATCTTATTTCTGGTACTTTTTATTACTGCCGACTTTTTTCGATTTACTCCCAATCCACATTCTGCACTCATTAGACTGGTCATTCCATTAAACAGATCTTATAATTCTTCTACATTTTCTCTAAGGATAACAATATATCACCAAATATACTATTAATATTATCGCATCCTGAATTTTAAACCCACTCTTGACTGTCGTTTTTATTTCCTTCATTGCTTCTTCTTTGTACAGATTGAAGAGTATAGGCCAGAGACTACTTCCTTGTGTTACACCCTTTTAAATCGAGCACTCCATTCTTTGTCTTCCAGTCTAATTTTTCCTCCTTGATTCTTCTACATACTCTGGCATATTATCTGCCTCTCCCTGTAGTTCACCCCTATTTTTCGCAGAATTACGAACATCTTGCACCACTGTACATTGCCCAACGCTTCTTCCAGATCGACAGATCGTATGAACATGTCTTGACTTTTCTTCAGTCTTGGATCCACAGTCAACTGTATCGTCTGAACTGCCCCTCTAGTGCCTTTACGTTCCAAAGTTAAACTGATCGTTATCTAATACATGACACGACCGAGAGAGGTGTCGCAGTGGTTAGACACTGGACTCGCATTCGGGAGGACGACGGTTCAATCCCGCTTCCGGCCATCCCGATTTAGGTTTTCCGTGATTTCCCTCAATCACTCCAGGCAAATGCCGGGATGGTTCCTCTGCAAGAGCACGGCCGACTTCCTTCCCCATCCTTCCCTAATCCGATGAGACCGATGACCTCGCTGTCTGGTCTCCTTCCCCAAAACAACCCCAACCATGACTCACGGAAAGATAACTATTTGGCGACTGAGTTAAAGTAGATGGTCAACAGATTCCATTCTCCTTTTAAATGGGCGGTCTTTTCTATTGACCCAGTCACCCATGTGACGCTAAACCTCCGTCGTCCATTCTTCGGTGAATGTTTCCTTCGCTTGGGGTCTCCAGAGGCGAGTAATGCAATGGATGAAGTTCAGCTTCTGGTTCACCATATAAGGATGTGACCTCCTTCAGAAGTACGATTGATCTAAATAAGTATAATGTCATCTGCATGTGTTTGCTGTGAAAGATATCTTCCTTACATTTGAAACATTATACGCTGAATATGATAATTCTACAGTACGACATTATTTTTAGTCTCTTCCTGTTTCTTTACTCTTTTCTTTTCTTGCCGCGTGAAAGATAATTGAAATAGCGCAGGTTTCTTCCCCTAGTTACTTTCTGAACTAATATCAAATTAAATACTGTTTTCATTTATTTTCTGCTTTTGTGCACTTAAGAGATCTATAAGTGCATAAAACTGCAGTTTCTCCTAAAACTGTAAAGTGTTGTAATGTACGTAATATTCTGTTAGAGAAGCTCTTTGAAATGTATTATGTGGTCGCTAGATGGAACGGTAACAAAGGAGTCAGGGGAAATATAACTGCACCGTTTACAATCGTACATTGGACGTCGTTTTTGGTGTGTAACGCAGAATGTTTTCCATGCATTTAACGGACTGTGAAGTTAAAATATAAATATAGTAAAGTACTTCCTTTAGTTGACTATCAGCTAACAAAATAAATTTGAAAACTACGACGGACGACAGAAAAGGTACGCGTTATTTAATGCACTGGTTTCAGTACATAGCATAGACTGTGAACTTAATGAACATACAGGTAAAATTATTTTCTTTTGTTAACTACAATTTCTAAAAGTATTAATATGAAAGCTACGATGTTCAGCGGATTAGCTCATTTACTGAGTGAACTGTTTTCGACACATAGCGCGGACTGTGAACATAACGGACGTGTAGAGCAAAGTGATTTTTACTGTGAACTGTTATCACAAAAAATACCAGTAATAATCTGAAAGCTACGATGTTCGGACAGTGGAGTGCCGTGTTTATCAAGTGGACTGCTTGCAACGTATAGCGCGGACTGTGAAATACACAGACAGAAAAGTACTTCTCGTCATAGGCTAACGTCAGAGAAACAAATATAAAAACTATAATGCTGTAACTGTGGTGAAAAGTGTTTATTAAGCACTTTGACGTCGGTTCTCTGAAGCGCGTCTGACCCATATCGCTGATGACAGATATTTCAATCAGCACACTTTTTACTGACTCTATATACAAGTGCCCTTTTGCAAAAAGGACACTTCAAGCAGCAATTCTGAATAAGGATTAGAATAAGGTGGTTTAAAGACAGCCAAAAGTGGGATATTCCATTTAATACAGCTAAGTGTTTCTTCTACGTGTTTCTTCATCAGGAGTCATGATTGTCAGAGATCTCTTCTGACGTAGATTTTTGTTAAAAAGACGTGTGCAAAGAACATGTCTTTCAGGAGTGCTAGTTCTGCAAGGTTCACAGACGAGCTTCTGTAAAGTTTGGAAGGTAGGAGCCGTGAGTCGTGCTTGGGTAGCTTCGTTGGTGTCCGCGGCTCGTGGTCGTGCGGTAGCGTTCTCGCTTCCCGCGCCTGGGTTCCCGGGTTCGATTCCTGGCGGGGTCAGGGATTTTCCCTGCCTCGTGATGACTGGGTGTTGTGTGACGTCCTTAGGTTAGTTAGGTTTAAAAAAAAATGGTCAGTCTGCGTTCGGCAGGGCAGCAGTGCTCACTGCGCTCGGCCGTCCACGCCGCTGTGGCGCGGAGTGTTTTGTTTACTTCCTCGTCACAGCGCTTCTCAGTCGAACAAGCTCTAATGGCCAACTCTTACAGGAAGAACACTTTTAAGTTCACCTACTCAAATGAATACGCACGACCCAAAGTACTGGCCGTCGAACGCTTCCTACGCGAAGACGTGAAGATCCCCCGTGACGAACTCATAGGCATACACCTATCGATCATTAGCAGCGTCGTTTATTTTAAGATGACTTCCGACGCTGCCTGCAACGAGATTATTCAAAGGACGCGACATGGACTAAAATTTCGGCACTCCGACGCAAACATCGGGCCTGCGGATTCGACCATGCAGGACTTGGCCTTCGGACGATCTGTGTATTCGAACAGCCTTTCGAGGTGAATGAAGATGAAGTCATCGCGGCGCTAAGCCCGTTCGGAAAAAGTCCGGAGCCACGTAGGCGAGACATGGGCACAGTTTACGATGTATCCGGTGCTTAATGGTGTGAGACAAGTCCGAATCTATCTCAAACGGCACGTTCCATCGTACATTTCTATCGGCGGCTGCCGTGCGGTGGTCGTTTACGACGGACAACCTCGAACACGTTCCGGTTGTGGCCAAGAAGGCCACGTCCGTAATGAATGCCTGCAACGCCGCATCACTCAACTAAGGCCCGACGATACGAACACCGACAGAACCACGACCACCCTTCCAGTCACCTATGCGGCGACACTGCACGTCCAGCCCGCACAAGACGCCGTTCATGACCGATACACCCGGAGGCGTCCCAGCACCTTGACACCGGCGATGCCACCCGTGAACATGTCCAACAGCCGGACACACCCACGCTAGAAGATCACAAGGATACCAATGAGAGTGTTCTGGAGAATGACGACCGCATCATAGCACCCGCTGCTTTTGTACCGGAACGACGTGAATCTCTTCCTTCCTCAGGCACCGAAACACATTGCCGAAAGCAGAAGTCACCCAAACGACGAAAAAAACGCCGCAAGACATCAGAATTGGCCATTGAGCCCCCTCCGCAGGACGAAGAGATGGCACATCAGTCTGACGGAGAACACGATAACACTTTCTCTTCTGCCACGGAGACGCGTCATTCATAAGACGGTGAACCGTCCAACAGAGATCGTGCGCAAGCCCCGCGCCCAGAAGCCATGGAACACAGCACGCCTGTTGTAACCGACGCAACTGAACCGACTCGGCCAGCGCTGCCACCTCTCGCCGATGTCAAACCTGTCGGACATTTTTCGTGGGCCGATGACACGGATTTCCCACCTACATCTGATGCGGAAATGAGATCTGTTTCTCCGTTAGACCAACACTAAAATGGAGGAAGTTTCTACGGTGACTCCTGCGACTTCTATGGACTTCCAGCATCCACCACAACAATCTTCACCAGCTACGAACCTATCGGCAGCACGGATCTCCCATCAGGCGTACCGAATAGCTACTATCAATACTAATAATATCGGCTCCCACGCTAAACTTCAACTGCTCCGTGACACGCTAAGAGCAGCGGACATCCACATCGCCCTGTTACAAGAAATGAGGGCAGCAACTTGGACTGGGTGTTATGGATATGGGACGTACGCCACCCCTTTTCCGATGTCGCATACCTCCCAACAGCGCGAGGGGTAGCCATAACAGTTGAAGGACTCAAAATCATAAATCTCTACGCCCCATCGGGCTCTGATAAACGGAGGGATCGCTCCCAGTTCTACGCAGAAGATATCACACCTTTATTCCTCAGCCGATACAATCATCTCATCGTAGGTGGAGATTTCAACTGTGTCCTCGAGAGCACAGACCAATACCCCCATTTCACCACATGTCCGGAACTTCGCTTCCTCGTCCGCCGCCTTCGTCTCCTCGACACTTGGCGAGTGGTACACGGCGACCGTCCGGGGTATACACACATCACGAGCCACTCCGCCAGCCGACTCGATAGAATATACATCTCTGACGCTCTAAAATCAGTTCTCCTCGACGCGGAACGTTGGCCGTCTGCCTTTTCGGATCATGACATCTACATCTGTACCATGAACCTACGTCGACAATCTATATGGCGCAGTGCAGGACCTTGGAAACTCAATGTCGCGCTACTGCGGGACACTGAATGGCAACAACAGGTCACCGACATGTGGCACACCTGTGTTCAACGCATTATGCGTTACGAGACCACACTGCAGTGGTGGTTGCTGTGCGCCAAACCGGCCATCCGACGCATATTGACACACTATGGCAGAGCCAAAGGCAGTTGGAATCACCATACAACTGATTTCTACTATTGCGCTCTACTTGAACTCATGGATCAACCTCCATCTCCGGATCGTCTAAAAGAAGCTCAACGCATCAAGGCAAAGATTTTAACCTTGACCAGATGCCGTCTAGAGGGAGCTATTGTACGAGCACGCAGCCAAGATAGGATTAACGGTGAAGAACCTTCTATGCATCATATTATTCAAATTGTTCGTCGACGCCGACAGGCTTTAATGACAGCTTTAGACTTACCTGATGGACGACGGCTGACTTCGCAAGCTACCATTGCGGATTCATTCACAACGCACTATAGACTTTTCTATCAAGAAGTACCTGCCGGTGCAGAGGCCATTGCTGAGGTTGCCCGGGAGACACTTGGTACTCTAAACGCAGCAGCTGCAATTTTACAGAACCTTCCAAGATTTGATGATGCCACGATGGAGGGACATGTACTGGGAACTTTTGTCCGGCGCGGCGAACCCGCCACCAGTGTTCATGGAAGGCTTACTTGTACCAGTCCCGAAACCCGCAGGAGGAACACGACTCGACAGTTATCGGCCGATCACGGTACTCAATTCCGACTTCAAGATTTTCACACGCCTTCTAGCAGTGCGACTCAAACATGTCTTACGAGACATTGTTTCCCACGAACAAACATCTTTAGGCGGCGATCGTAATATACAGACAGCCCTCAGTGAATACCGAGATGTGATCGCTGTGGCAACACACTCGCGACTGCCAAGCGCTTTAATCTCCATCGACTTCAAACAAGCGTTTGACCGCGTCAATCATGCATTCCTCAACGCAGTGATGAACCGAATGGCAATTCCCCCGACCTTCACGCAAGTGATTATGCAGCTCCTTCGTGGAGCAACGTCCAGACTTGTCGTCAACGGCAGACATACAGAACCTATACGGATTGAACGCTCATTACGGCAGGGTTGCCCCTTGTCGACGGTGCTTTATGCTGTTGCGATGGAACCACTCATTTGCGGATTGCGGCGACGCTTGACAGGTATTCCACTCCGGGATCATATGTTCCGCTTCCGAGCTTACGCGGATGACTTGGCCCTCGTCGTACGTTTAGCGGCCGACGTACAAGCTGCGATCCAGTGGATTACCCGTTACATTGCAGGGGCAGGGAGCGCTATGAACGTGGCAAAATCATGCGCCGTGAAGATCGGCCGCGGCCTTCCCGCAGACAGCGTAGTCCCATTTCAACTGGTGGACACCCTTCGCTGTCTCGGGTTGGTGTACACGCGAGACATTCGCAGCACCTCGGCGATCAATTTTCGGGCGCTGCTGCAACGCACCCGGGCCAACATACAAAATCACATACTACGCCCGCTGAATATGTGCCACAGAGTCACCTTCGTCAATACCCATCTGGCAGCCCGGATACCCCATATAGCGCAGATTCTGCCCATCACTGCGACAATGGCGGCCAGATTACAGGCGGCTTTCGGCTATTTCATTTGTTCTGGACACATCTTCAAAGTGCAGTATAAAGCTCTCACCTTACCGAAGCGGGATTGTGACCTCGATCTGGTTAATGTGAGAGCCAGGACTACGGCACTTTACACCAATACTATGCTCCGGTTATGGAAAAGCAAAAATGCTAGTTTTACTGGAATGGTGACCACCGAGCTCGCACCTGTTTCGAGACGCCCACCGACGTCTTTGGCACACATCCCACCTTCGATGTCACATATCGGCCGTTTCTTTTTGGAGTACAGCTACATATGCACGAACCCCCCAGGACCAGGAAGACAGCCCGCATCTCGTGGTCGTGCGGTAGCGTTCTCGCTTCCCACGCCCGGGTTCCCGGGTTCGATTCCCGGCGGGGTCAGGGATTTTCTCTGCTTCGTGATGGCTGGGTGTTGTGTGCTGTCCTTAGGTTAGTTAGGTTTAAGTAGTTCTAAGTTCTAGGGGACTGATGACCATAGATGTTAAGTCCCATAGTGCTCAGAGCCATTTGAACCATTTTGCACTAGAAAGACGACCACCCGCGACATCTACCGCCTTCTCCGAAGGTCTCCACCCCTCAACGCCGTCGAAACACGTCACCCCCAGGTTTCATGGCCTACATTTTGGAAAACGATCCACCAACCATATCACACCACTGACACCACCTCTATGTGGTACCTTCTCGTCAACGGCAGGTATACTACAAGACAGAAACTGCATCGCATCGCGCTGGCTGACTGACCCCTGTGCCTCAAGTGCAATGTCGAAGATACAGATTTACATCGTTTTGAGTGCGGGCCAGCAGCAGCTGTCTGGACCCTCGTACAGAAGATTGTGGCTTTTACCTCCGAGTACCACCACATCACGTTTCTCCTATCATGATGATATATCCCGACGCGATTGGACACGCCTCCAAGTACATCACCACACCCTTCGCCGACATCGGCACTATCGGGCCACTTTCACGAACTATTTACAGAGTATTTTCACCAACCCGCCACAAAGCTGGAATCTCAACGAACCGTGCCAGCCAAGACTGGACGATCCGACGATCCCCTTCAATGGTCAATGATAGAATGCCTTTTCCTCTGATGGCGCGCCAAAGTGGAGCATGGCGCGGAAAGTATTCCTATTTTATTTCACTTCTCTTTTCTCCTCTAATTTTTTTTCTTCTTACATATGTTTATCCTTTTCACACATAGCTCTCTATCTGCAACCTATTTGTTTTCTTCCTCCTGTGCTCCCAAACAAAAGAAAAAGGTTGCTGCTGATGGTGAGACTGTATGCTCATTTATGTTAACAAAAAAATAAAAATAGTAAAAAAAAGTTGGTAAGAGCACTTGCTCGCGAAATGCAAAGGTCCCGAGTTCGGGTCTCGGTCCGGCACACAGTTTTAATCTGCCAGGAAGTTTCATATCAGCGCACACTTCGCTGCAGAGTAAAAATCTCATTCTGGAAACAACCCCCAGGCTGTGTTTATGTTTTCAGTAGTTTAAGAATGGTTACTGAAATTAATTTCTTTTGTTAAATACCATTGTAAAATATTGTACTTTTGCCGATACTTTCTCTTTTGATACCGCCTTCATTCTTGTAGTATTTACGTGTAGCCTATTTCCTATGATATTTAATTTTAATGTGTTACTAATATTTTACTACATATAAACGTGTATATACAGTATTTAGGACTATTGCGCTTTCTTTTTTGCGCTTTGAATGTTAGATGCGCTACTACATTATGCACGTCGTACACTGTCCACCATTAGGCCAATTGGCTTCGAACGAATGAGAAAGGAGAGAAAGGAGCATGTGCATTTTCGTTGGTGATACATTTAGTCCGCGTGAAAACTTTACGTTTCACACATATGTATTGGTTGGAATTTGTTTACATTTCAACATACTATAGTATTCCAGAGCCATTTTCGCCTTGTTTACATGTTTGGTGAATATTAATAGTTGTTTCAGTGCAAGAGAGTGCAAAATTCAGTGAATTTTGAGAACAGTCACCATTTGATGTATTTAGTTATTCGAAATCACATGCATGTGATCTTATACGCATTTCATTAGAAGTATTTAACGTTTCCTCCACTTTTAATATTCCTTTGGGTCCAATAGTACTTCACTTTCAAAGCTCCATTATTAACATTATTATTACATTTTTATATCAACATGGTAGCTTCTGGTAGAAACATTGGAAAGGATCTTCCTATTTTGCTATAGTTCGGAAGCACTATAGCTGCACCGCTATCCATGCACACTAATAGATCTTGTATTAGAATGCAATGGGTCTCACCGTGTATCGAAATGACTTAGCATGTGGGCCTTGTGTAGTTAACATATACTAAAAGATGAACGCTAAGGCCATGCTATGTACATGTGAGTGTGAATAAATTATTCGGAAAAGCTACTGTTGATTAGTCACAAAACACTAATCTAATATGCAAAACCTATGGACTTGAAAAAATAAAGTCCATATGTAAAGATAATATCAGATAACTTCTCCTGGAAGATAAAAAAGATTTACGTTATGAAATCGTTGCTGTCTTCATTATTAATACTATTAATATAAATCAAATAAAATGTAACTGCTTTACAAATTTCAGTCATTTTATCTGCTGCTGTTTCCTGCTCCTTTCAGTGTCACTAGAGCATGTGATAACGTAATATCATCTTGTAGTGAAATAAACCTAATACGGAATAAAAATTATGTCATATAATGAATTTACTTTTCAAAACAACGATTCAGCTTACTTTTTCTAGTCACCTTTCGACATTACTACAGTAAACAGATGACAGTTACTTGTTCGTCAAATATCTAACAGCCAGCCCCTATTCATATGTTTGATTATTCTAAAACTGGACCTTGCATTTTTCTACGAATTTTTTCCTTGATTAGGTCTTATAGGTTGTCGGAATAACGTGCAGCAGTGTTTTTTCTCTTTTGGATTTATTTACATCTAAATTTACATTAGGCAGATCCGAGCAATGTATTATGAGGCATGTCATATCTATATTAGTAACTTTTTGCCCCCTTCCATTTTTCCCAAACACCTAAAATACTGCTACACTAAGATGACCGTCATGTACAGCGCAGTTGACTAAGACTTGCGTTCTGTTTCGTGCAAATTGCCTAAACCTGTCACTTATATATATTTGAAATATTTAAAATTGTAGAAACTTGTATCAGTAGATTGGTGGTCTAACTTCGAGATACTCACTGACCCATAACAGTAAGCTTCGTGACTTTTGACGTTCGTAGCCGGTAGGGGTATGGTTGGCAAGTTTCGAGGTAACAGTGAGTCACTTGCTTTCAACATTTAGTTCGGTGACAGGAACATTTCGATGTGTACCTATTTGTATTTAGAATTTTCAGTATAAAAGTCTGAGACTTAGATAATATTTGAAAAGTGAACGCTTATGTATCTGTCAGTAACTGAACTTTGTTATGGTGAATTGGTTATTGACTATAGTCTTGAAAGAAATTATTGAATGTAAGGAATTTTTTCCGGTAGGGTGACTTCATGACATGATGCACTATACAATGCCTTTGGCTTACATTTGTCATTAGCTGTGAACGATCTGTTTTCTCTGCTAGATCCGTCATTTCATATCTTATTTGTATGACTGTACGTGGTTGTATATACACTCCTGGAAATTGAAATAAGAACACCGTGAATTCATTGTCCCAGGAAGGGGAAACTTTATTGACACATTCCTGGGGTCAGATACATCACATGATCACACTGACAGAACCACAGGCACATAGACACAGGCAACAGAGCATGCACAATGTCGGCACTAGTACAGTGTATATCCACCTTTCGCAGCAATGCAGGCTGCTATTCTCCCATGGAGACGATCGTAGAGATGCTGGATGTAGTCCTGTGGAACGGCTTGCCATGCCATTTCCACCTGGCGCCTCAGTTGGACCAGCGTTCGTGCTGGACGTGCAGACCACGTGAGACGACGCTTCATCCAGCCCCAAACATGCTTAATGGGGGACAGATCCGGAGATCTTGTTGCCCAGGGTAGTTGACTTACACCTTCTAGAGCACGTTGGGTGGCACGGGATACATGCGGACGTGCATTGTCCTATTGGAACAGCAAGTTCCCTTGCCGGTCTAGGAATGGTAGAACGATGGGTTCGATGACGGTTTGGAGGTACCGTGCACTATTCAGTGTCCCTTCGACGATCACCAGTGGTGTACGGCCAGTGTAGGAGATCGCTCCCCACACCATGATGCCGGGTGTTGGCCCTGTGTGCCTCGGTCGTATGCAGTCCTGATTGTGGCGCTCACCTGCACGGCGCCAAACACGCATACGACCATCATTGGCACCAAGGCAGAAGCGACTCTCATCGCTGAAGAAGACACGTCTCCATTCGTCCCTACATTCACGCCTGTCGCGACACCACTGGAGGCGGGCTGCACGATGTTGGGGCATGAGCGGAAGACGGCCTAACGGTGTGCGGGACCGTAGCCCAGCTTCATGGAGACGGTTGCGAATGGTCCTCGCCGATACCCCAGGAGCAACAGTGTCCCTAATTTGCTGGGAAGTGGCGGTGCGGTCCCCTACGGCACTGCGTAGGATCCTACGGTCTTGGCGTGCATCCGTGCGTCGCTGCGGTCTGGTCCCAGGTCGACGGGCACGTGCACCTTCCGCCGACCACTGGCGACAACATCGATGTACTGTGGAGTCCTCACGCCCCACATGTTGAGCAATTCGGCGGTACGTCCACCCGGCCTCCCGCATGCCCACTATACGCCCTCGCTCAAAGTCCGTCAACTGCACATACGGTTCACGTCCACGCTGTCGCGGCATGCTTGTACAGCCCTCTCGCAGTGTCCGGAGCAAGTATGGTGGATCTGACACACCGGTGTCAATGTGTTCTTTTTTCCATTTCCAGGAGTGTATATTAGCCTGCATGGGGCCACCATTCAAAGAATCTTGGGTTTGATATGAATAAACTGATACTGAACTTTAATGCTGTGGTAAGCCTACACCATTATCACGAGGGAAAATTTCTTTATCGTCTCTCTTAGCTAATAATAATTTATTTATGTGCCTTTGTAAACTATTCACTGGTTGTTTATTAGGCTGGTAGTATGAATAATCGATGTTACTTCTTTACTTATCTTGTCAGTGAGGTCATTCCGCGATATGTCCATGTGATACGCTGTCCAGGTGAGTGTTGTGGTGGTTCCGGACCTGCGGAAGGCCACTCCTAGTCCTTGGGTGTCAGCCAAGCTGTACGTGTTTCTGTAGTAGGTTACGCAGCAATGTGTAGAGGTGTATACCGTGGAGATTTAGTTGCACACAGGACGTTTTCTACGGAATCAGTTCTCATGAGCATAGTAATAAAATTATCTAAGTAACACAGCTGTCTCTGATCGAAAATATTTCTTTCTCTGGTCAGCGGTTTCAATCATAACGATCATCGTCCGCCTCGGTAGTGGCGGAGTCAGCGTGGGGGAATGCCAACCAAGGGGCTCGTGTTCGATTACCGGCCGCGTTAGAGATTTTTCTCCGTTCGAGGACTGTTTGTTGCGTTACCCTACATCATTATTTCATAATCACCCATGTGCAAGTCCCTAAATGGCGTAAAATAAACAAAATGAATGCGGCTTCGAGACGTCACGCGACAGAGAGATAATGTTCATTTTCAGATTGATGTGTCTTCATGAAGTTAACAGATTAAGCAAACGAAATATATATCAATATTGTGACGATGCCAGTAATGGCTATAAGGTTTATTTGCTCACTGCGTTAACTTCATGAAGAGAGATCAGTTTCAAAGGATATGATTATTACCGAAAGTGGTTATTGAGTAAACAAATATTTTCCAAGAGAGACTGTTATGGTTCTTACATAAGTTCACAACGTTGGATCGCTTTCACCTTCATTGTGACCATATCACCCTTCATATTAGGAATAATTTCTTTAGTCCCAGCAGTCGGGAAGAAGGAAGCGCAGTAATGGTTACAAGGCGGCGACAGTGAAAAAGTGTGTCAGAGATAAGGGCAAAGAGCAAACTCCAAGTAAGAAACCACTTAGTCCATATTGCGAGAAAGGCAGAGAAGTACGGCAACGAGTGTTTCGTTTTTATTTTTTTTTATTTTTCAAATTTGAGGTAAAGTCTTCAAATGAAATAGCGTCTACGCTCCATAGGTATGAGCGATTTGCTTAAAGCGCTTCTGACCTATCTTACGTATCTGTGAACAACAGGCCTTCGGCTTAACGATAACTGTGACAGCAGAAGAAATATGAAAACCTGACCATATTGCTCAGCACTGTATTCGTTTCACAACTGAATCTGGGGTCCTGGAAAGACCTTGGACATTTATCTTGAAAGACAAAAGCCGAGTAGCACTGACTCACCATGAAGAATTTACAATATAAATCGGTGTAAGAGGATATCACTGATTATTCACCTGTAGAACTAGAGAAGACTGGACATGCGCCCGTCTGTTTCCGCGTATGTCCTTACTGAAGTCAAGGACGCAGTCTCATAGTCTTAGGATGTGCGGAGGCGATGGCGGCAGAAAGTGGAGCTGTGAGAATAGGTTGTAGATGAGTTGAAACTTTTAAAGCGCTACAGGCGTTATGGGAGTTGAACTCTTTGTGCGGTCATGGTCTTCCGGATTCCCCAAACACTGTATTAGTTCTCGAGGCCATTAGCCTGGCGCCTCGTGCTTTTAACTAGACTGCAGTTAAGAAAAAAACGAGCTATTAATTAGTAAGTATTAAGTAGCTCCTAGGCCGACCACGCAAATCCTAGATAGTGTTATGTTGCTAATGAATCAATCACTTGGAAATTATTCTTTCTTTGAAAATAGATAGCAAAATTAAGTTAAACTGTAACAGCAATTATAAATAATAGAAGTTTTATCTTTATTATCTTGGTAGTAGAGCTATAAATGTACCAAATAGAAACAAAATTTGAAAATAAATGTTACTAGACGGAATGAGCGTTCTAATACCTGCAGTACCATGCAGCCACAGTTACCGTAGGTGTTCACAATGGTGTCCATAAGTCTCAAAGCATGAGTGTACACGCCGTAGCATGTCCCGTCTCGCACTTGGAAGGAAGAATGGTCCCAAAATACGGTCGCCAGTTATCCCGGCCCACACATTCCGGCTCCACCGATGCTGATGATTCGCTGTCACTATACCATGGGGGTTCTGCATACTATCCCACGGATGACTGTTACGAAGCCGGCCGGGGTGGCCGAGCGGTTCTAGGCGTCACAGTCTGGATCCGCGCAACCGCAACGGTCGCAGGTTCGAATCCTGACTGGGGCATGGATGTGTGTCATGTCCTTAGGTTAGTTAGGTTTAAGTAGTTCTAAGTTCTAGGCGATTGATGACCTCAGAAGTTAAATCCCATAGTGCTCAGAGCCATTTGAACCATTCTGAAATGTTACGAAAGCTGAAGATAGCATCCCGCTTAAATGTGGCCTCATTTGTGAATAGGATGGATGACACAAATCTCGAAGTCGTGGTTGCCTGGTGAAGAAGCCAATCACAAATCTTTTCCCGATGTGGAAAGTCTGTCAGTAGTAAGCGCTGCACACTCTGTAAGTGATAAGGCTAGTAACAATTGTCATGGAGAATGTTCTACACCGTCGTTTCGCTTACGCTGTACTCGCGGGCCAACTTCCAGGTACTGACACGGCGGTCGCCTTCCACAGTATTTATCACAATTTCCTCCAAGTCTGGTGTCCGAACACACAGAATGCTGTGGTTTTTGTCGGCGGAGATAGGTCTCCTGATAGAACTTTGCCGCCCGCCGCTCGTGTCTACCTATCCGATTCTCCTCTGCATTTAACAGTGTAAATCCCTTTCCACTCTTCAGGTTACCACACTTGCTTTTTATTGAACAGAAGGTTGTTTTGACTTTTCTGTATGCAGTCGCAGTTTTCCAGTGCTAATCCGCTTTTGATGTCGTCTTTGCTCCGTCCGTCATCGGTTATTTTGTTGCCTAGGTAGCAGAATTCCTTACTGTGATTTACTTCGTGCCATCAATCCTGATGTTAAGTTTCTCGCTGTTCACCGACCATCGTTTCTTCACGTTTTTCATTAGCTTCCTATTTATTTCGTTCTTAAGTGATTTGTATTTCTGTATTCCTCAATATTTTTCTACTTCCTTCTTCCATCGATCAACTGAAGTATTTCTCGTGTTACCCGTGGTTTCTTCGATGTTACCTTCTTTGTACTTAAGGTTTTCTTTCCAGTTTCAGTGAATGACCTTTCTAGAGATGTCAATTCCGCAATTGAACTGCGTACTAAACTATTCCTTATCGCTGTATCTATAGCCTTCATTATTTAGTACTTCCTTATCACACATCTTTGTGCACTGATTCTGTAATTTCTTAAACCTTAGCCCACCCTTCATCACCACTCTGTGATCTGAATCTGTCTGCTCCTGCGCATACCTTACAATTCAGTATCTGACTTGAGAATCTCTCCCTGACCATTATGTAACCTAACTGAAATCCTCCTGTACCTCCCGGCCCTTTCCAAGTGTATATCTTCCTCTTATGATTCTTAAACAGAGTATTCGCTATCACTGGCTGCAATTTAATATAGAACTCAGTTACTCTCTCAATTCTAGTACCAAAGCCATACATAACTGTAAACGTTTGTTCTACAACCGCATTCTGATCCCCCTCGGCTATTAGATTTCCGTCTCCCTTTACATAATGAATTACCCGTTCAATATCCTCAAATACGTTCTCCATCTGTTCATCTTCTGCTTGTGACGTCTCTCATTATACCTGAATTATTGTTGATGGTGTTCATTTGCTGTCGATGCTGATGAGAACAATCCTATCTTGGAACCGTTCACAGTAACTCACTTTCTGCCCTACCTTGCTCGTCACAACGAATTGCGATGATAAGTCGAAATGAAGCTGTGGTTCGCTTTCTGCAAGAAAGATGCAAGTTGTGTAGTATGTTAAAGGAATGTAAGATGATTATATTTCAATATACAATAAATTATTGTACACGTCAGCTGTAGATACTGAATTGATATGAAGAGGTTATGTGGTGAGCCGTGGTGAGCCTTTTCTGGCACACGAGCTCTTTGGCACGTGACTATCGGTTACCCGGCTGTACTACGATCTTGGTCCCTGTTGTGAGCTGACGGCTGGTTTGGCGGTCGGAGAGTTGGGGCCGGACTCACTACGAGGCGGAAGGACGTGCTGGCGAGGACGAAGGACGAAAACACGCGTGCTCGGTCACCAGCGGCGCGGCCGGTGTACCTTGCAAGACGGGCGTGAGTTTGTGGTGGACCTGCCTGATGTCCACTCCGGGCCATGCTCGTCGCATTGCTTCGGTGCCTGTTTCCTCGGAGAGACCCATCCCTCGAGACCATCTCGAACAACGCTCTCCATCGATGGTGTAAGTGGTTTTGGTGCCTCAGTTTCGTTGAACGATTTGCGTTCCTGCGAGTGTACTTGTTTGCTCGTTGCCGTAATGTACGTGTTGCTGAAGTACGAGCAGCCGGCAAGGTGAGTGACCACATGGATAACAGCAGTCACTACCTCCTTTAGAATATCAATTTTCCCAAAAGATGTAGTAACTGTAAAGTATTCAAGATAGTAGATCATAGTCTAGTTGTAATTTTTGGCATGCCAAGCTTACACAACTGGCAGCTACATCGCAGATCTATGCAACGAAATTAAAGTGCACAACCTGGTATCCTTGTGAAGTTGTGCATTTGAATAACGTGATATTATCTTGAAATTATTTCCATTTCATCTTTGTACACATTGTCGGCCTTAATAATAACTGTAAATTTTCTTTGACAAACAATGAGAGTGTAAAGGTCTGATATTATATTTTCAGCATTGGAATCATGTACAGTTCTTAGTTTATATGTTTTACAGCATTGACATTGATGAAAAATTTCACTCACTTTTATTGAAAACATTTATGGGTTGATTTATATTGTTTATTGATCTCTTAACTTATATTAATTAACGTTTGGTTGGTGTTTGCCGTGCTTTCTGCGGTCCGTTTGTGTTCAAGTTTTCTGCGAGTTGGGGTAGGTGGGAGCGGCGCCACGTTCTGCTTAGGCAAAAAAAAAAAAAAAAAAAAAAAAAAAAAAAGCCGGTTCAAATGGCTCTGAGCACTAGGGGACTTAACATCTGAGGTCATCAGTCCCCTAGAACTTAGAACTACTTAAATCTAACTAACCTAAGGACATCACACACATCCATGCCAGAGACAGGATTCGAATCTGCGACCGTAGCGGTCGCGCGGTTCCAGACTGCAGTGCCTAGAACCGCTGGGCCACCTCAGCCAGCGCTTCGGTGCACAGAAGCTGTGACGTATCATCTAATGGGAAGTGACATAGTAGGTGCCTTGTCCTTCCATACTAAGTGTACCCCTCATCCCGACTTCCTAAGTCACACGTGGGACTCCGTAGAAGACTTTGTCGAAATGCTGATAACCAAAAGAACAAAGAAGTGGCACCCCACCTGTCACTTATCTGGTTTTGGCGTGTGTTCACCCCAGGTAATTGACTAACAGATCAACAGAGAGTGCAAAACTGCCGCAATATCGGATAACGCAAAAAAGTAATAAGGCCCTGTGACTCCTGATTGAACTGAAGTGGCAGTGTTGACATTAATTGGTTCAGAATTGATCCCTTTTAATTAAAAAGGGGTGCACATTGATGTTATATTCAGCTATTGAACACCAGATGCAAATGTTGAACATAAAATTAATTAAGAATGTGTCTTGGGATTTCAACTACTTGATTGAAAACAGATGCAGTCGATTAGCACAAATTTATTTTAACTCAAGACCTTCAATCATCCCATTACATGACTCTTCTAACAGGCAGTGGTAATAAATTGCGTTTGCGTGGAGTAAAGCGCGATAAATCAAAAGTAATTCCTATCGACTCACCCAGGCATAATGTGAAGAATTCTACAATACACGGCCCATGAAACCCTCGTGGAAACTTTGCCGACGTGATCGAACAAATTAATCAGTGGCCTAACTCAAGCCGGAGCGGGCGCAATATCACCAAATTCAGCGTGGCGTGGGCGGCGTCGTTCTGCGGACGTAGGCCGACCTCGTGGTGATGCAAGGCTGCGCTCGTCTATTCACTTCTAGCTATCTTGCTCAGTACATAGCTGAACCAAAACTTCCTATCTCCAAGCTCAATCGTTCCGTTTGCTAAGTCCTAACCTGCAGAGATGCTCACTCTCTCTCAGGCAAGCTGAATAAAGAACGCCACGTCCGCACTCTAGGCAAGCTGGGAACGGAAGACCTCTACGGAAACTTCTGCCAGCCCTCACTTCACCTCGGTTTCCCCTCCAGCAAAATCACTTACGCCAATTGCAGCACAAGTCGTGTTAATTATGCATTGCTTCCCAGCGCCGACCAATGCCTGCTCTGGGAAGTCAACAAATTCCCACAAAATTTCCCTTCCTCTCAACTTCTGCTATTAACCTCCTCCCAGGCCACTCATCAACGTTAGCGTCTGCACAAAACAGCAATATTTCCGGGATTATGACTCCCAGGTGAGTACTTCAAATTCCTTGGTCCTATGTTCCCATCAGAGGCCGGCGTATTTCATTCTACCGCTCTTCACCTGATTTACTTCAGATTCTGCAGACTGTGAATTCAGCGTGAAGTTGCTATAGTCACAAACACACATATTTTGGCCTCTGTTGACCGCTTCATCATAGCTTTGCGCGGCTTTCTCGCATGTTTCACTGAAAACGGGGGAATGGACATTTATCTACAGGCGTACAAGTTTTCCGTCTGCTTCCCGGTACACCAGCATGGGGTCAACCAACCCCCCCCCCCTTCCTGTCACTCATCTTAAGGCAGCTGGAGGCTGTGCCCCGTTACTGCTTTCTCAGAGTTAGATCCGTCCTAAGCTGCCTATTGTCGCTTCCCTTCGCCGCTCCCCAGCCTGGCCTCGGTCAACTCTGAATACTTCCTTGGGGGTAAAGTAGCCTCCAGTAAATCGACTCATTTCCACAAAGTTTTCATGTCACGTGAATTAATTTAATACCATCACCTTCAATAATTATTCCAATACGTCCATACTATACCCTCTACGAGATGCATTGTGCCTTGTCAGTCATTTTTGTTCAGCCCCACTGTTCACTCAACGTGAGTTCGGTGATCTTTAATGACTTCATGTAAGTGGCTTAGTTCTTGCCATCTTACAAGATTGCCAGGTGTACGTGAGCTTGGTAGGCGCAAGTTGATGTGAACCAGAGTCAAGAAGTATATTCACCAGTGGGATGTCGCTTGACAGTCCCCTCCGGCAACGAATACAAGATCTCACACAGGCAAAATAGACTTGGCCATAAAACAATGCCGTGTAGGGGGCGCGCGGCACTCGTAAAGACCCGTGGGGCGACACGGGTAGGACAGCAGGTAATCCACCTGGAAAGCGAGCTAGCGCCAGGCGGGGCTGAGAGCGGAGAACAGCGTGAAGACACGGACGCGCGCAAACTGACTGCAGGGTGCGGCGAACGAAGGGCGCCACTTGGCACGGATTAGGAGCTGCGAAGGTAGCAGCGGCGCTAGGCGGGTTCCTGGCTGCCCGAGGCGCACCTGCAGCTAATTTATTGAACGCCGGAGGCCGGGAAGGCCGCCCCGTACCGGAGGGGGCAGCACGCACTGGCCGGGACGCCGTGTTAACGCCTCTTCCTTGCTTCGCCGCATCCAGTGTGCCACGATTTACAGCACTCGCATACGAAGCCATGAAAGACACACACTAACACCATTTTAATACCCTTAAATGGCATACCGACTGAGCGACTAAGGCCGTAAGATTACGGACAAGATGAAGGTCAGGTCACATTAATGTAATCACCGGTTATCTTCTACGACAAATCTCTCACAGGCGTCAGGGGCAGCTCTAGCAGTACGAGGACGTTGTCGTAATGTGGAATCGGAGCGATTTTTCTGATGTTTCTGGCATTCGGGCAAGGAGCGAAAGCTTTTCCGACGCCTATGTCTGTCAATTTATAGCACTGCAACCAGATCTTAAGTAGCTTATACAATCAAATACCTAGTTTGGCTTATTACGTACTGTGGCCCTACAGAACAAATCAGTCCTGTCACAGAAAAGCCACTTATAACACTCCCGTCCGCTACTGCTATACCATAACCTCACAGCTGGAGGCAGTTTGTAAAATGGAACTATTCTGTTAAAGTACACTCCTGGAAATTGAAATAAGAACACCGTGAATTCATTGTCCCAGGAAGGGGAAACTTTATTGACACATTCCTGGGGTCAGATACATCACATGATCACACTGACAGAACCACAGGCACATAGACACAGGCAACAGAGCATGCACAATGTCGGCACTAGTACAGTGTATATCCACCTTTCGCAGCAATGCAGGCTGCTATTCTCCCATGGAGACGATCGTAGAGATGCTGGATGTAGTCCTGTGGAACGGCTTGCCATGCCATTTCCACCTGGCGCCTCAATTGGACCAGCGTTCGTGCTGGACGTGCAGACCGCGTGAGACGACGCTTCATCCAGTCCCAAACATGCTCAATGGGGGACAGATCCGGAGATCTTGCTGGCCAGGGTAGTTGACTTATACCTTCTAGAGCACGTTGGGTGGCACGGGATACATGCGGACGTGCATTGTCCTGTTGGAACAGCAAGTTCCCTTGCCGGTCTAGGAATGGTAGAACGATGGGTTCGATGACGGTTTGGATGTACCGTGCACTATTCAGTGTCCCCTCGACGATCACCAGTGGTGTATGGCCAGTGTAGGAGATCGCTCCCCATACCATGATGCCGGGTGTTGGCCCTGTGTGCCTCGGTCGTATGCAGTCCTGATTGTGGCGCTCACCTGCACGGTGCCAAACACGCATACAACCATCATTGGCACCAAGGCAGAAGCGACTCTCATCGCTGAAGACGACACGTTTCCATTCGTCCCTCCATTCACGCCTGTCGCGACACCATTGGAGGCGGGCTGCACGATGTTGGGGCGTGAGCGGAAGACGGCCTAACGGTGTGCGGGAGCGTAGCCCAGCTTCATGGAGACGGTTGCGAATGGTCCTCGCCGATACCCCAGGAGCAACAGTGTCCCTAATTTGCTGGGAAGTGGCGGTGCGGTCCCCTACGGCACTGCGTAGGATCCTACGGTCTTGGCGTGCATCCGTGCGTTGCTGCGGTCCGGTCCCAGGTCGACGGGCACGTGCACCTTCCGCCGACCACTGGCGACAACATCGATGTACTGTGGAGACCTCACGCCCCACGTGTTGAGCAATTCGGCGGTACGTCCACCCGGCCTCCCGCATGCCCACTATACGCCCTCGCTCAAAGTCCGTCAACTGCACATACGGTTCACGTCCACGCTGTCGCGGCATGCTACCAGATTTAAAGACTGCGATGGAGCTCCGTATGCCACGGCAAACTGGCTGACACTGACGGCGGCGGTGCACAAATGCTGCGCAGCTAGCGCCATTCGACGGCCAACACCGCGGTTCCTGGTGTGTCCGCTGTGCCGTGCGTGTGATCATTGCTTGTACAGCCCTCTCGCAGTGTCCGGAGCAAGTATGGTGGGTCTGACACACCGGTGTCAATGTGTTCTTTTTTCCATTTCCAGGAGTGTAATTACGATATAAAGCAACAGAGCAGTGTTACCCTCTGAGAGGAATTCTGTTATATTGACTATGTTGTACCTAACGGAGATGGATTTTCGGAAATGAAAGTCAGAATTACGTAAATATTTAAACTGTACAAACAACACTACTAATTACACTGTTCAAAGAACAAGGAAAACGGTCGCCAGCCTAATCAGGCCAGAGAATAATTTACATTCTTGTTCAAGAAGTTAAGTATGAGTAACCTTAACGAACAAACACAACCCATACTTTGCTACACGCGAGTGCAATGCACTCTGACACCTGCATATGTTCACGGTAAGATCAGAGCTGACAGAGCAGAAGAAACTATTTGCATAAATAAAACAGATAACAATACACACTATTACTTTCAGGGCTTATCAAACTGAATGTTCGTTATAACATTACTATTAATATTCACTGTAGAATCACAAATTGGACATAGGTTCAATATTACTTTTCTCACATTTTCCTGGGTGACAATAAATTGTTTATGGAGTTCACTGCAAAATCATGAACTGATCACAGGTCAAGTCTCTCTCAACTAAATACTTTTCTATTAAGAATGAAGGTTAAATGGAATTCATTAACAGGTTACTTCTCACTGTCTTTTGAATAGAGAAATTATCCTTTTCATAAACAGTGGTCTTCCTATTAATTTTTATTTATTATGAGCATAAAGGGTAACCTGTGGATCCTATTACAATATTAATATGCACTTTCAATACACAAAAGAAACAAGTGCTTAACAAGCGTGACTATATAAATATCCAAAATTGCAGTTTTCCACTTTTACTACAGTGAGACACAAAATTAACATATTTGTAAGATACTGACTCACCTTTTGCGATTTACAACAGGCAGCAATCTGATCATTTACTAAGCAAAACTTTATAAGCGTCAGTTTTCACAACTTTTAATTTTGAAGTTGGAAACAACATATTAATAAGCAGTTTCAATAGGAAAATTATTTTCAGCAAGCTGCATTTACTTTAACTCACTCTCTTGCCACATTAACTTTAACTTTCTTTTTACTATGTTCAAGAGGCGATAATTAGCAAAACACTGGGCTTTAATGTTCTTTCAGTAAGGACACTCAGTAATCACTTTAGTTCAAATGGAGAGGAACCTGAGAGGTGTTATGATAAAAAAAATCAAGGTAGGTACATAAATTCAGTTATAAATTACCTTATATTTGAGCACACTAACACATCCAATAAGCTGATCCTTCACTGTACATTGCTATAGTGTACCATTACAGTGATTGCGCAATGTGGTGGCGATTGGATGTTGGTAGGTGGATTTGCAGGTAGATTTGCTGGACTCAGTCTGGTGGCAATGATAGACATCTATTTCAGAATAGCTCCAGTTCTTTATCCATCCATCCGAGGCATTGTAAAGTGGCACGGAAAGCCTCTCTCGGAACCAGCACAATATACATCTTTTACATGGGCAGTTCACAGTCTGGTAGCTCGTCGCCGACTAACTCTTAACTCCACCTTTTCTACCTATGCCAACCACAATTTGCGCGCGCTACACAGTTCCGTTCCCGAGGGGATCCACAACACCTTTTTCATATTACATAACTAAGAACCCTAAGTGAGGATCAGCTATTACATAACAACAGCCAAACATATTAATTAAAACAGAACATTTGCACACAATAACATTTCTATAAAAATTTATCTAAACAAAATTATTCAATCTCAAAGATAACCAAAGACATTAAGTGAGAAAGATTAAGATATCATTTGTTCATATCGTACATATTACGTAAGTCAAACTTCCCACATTCCAAAAGACATCAAGTTTATAATCGAGAAAGGAATAAACACTCTCATGGTATGGATTCAATCCAACAACATTTAGAGAAACTCAATGAAGTAATATTAAATAAAACAAAAAAGTAAAATAAATCAGCAGAGCAGTAGAGCTATGGTGTGACAAACTGTTCAGGCACCACCGTGGTTAAAGTGCACCGTGCATGGAGTAACAGCGCTATCCAAAAGTGGCTCCAAGGCAACTGTGATACACCAAGGGGCATGGACAACAGGAGAAAACGACGACTGCTGAGTTGTGTGCTGCTAATGTGTGACGGTTGAATAACTGGCAGCCCCGATGAATCAAGGGCTACCAACACCGTCCCAGTGAACGTTGTTGCGTATGGGCCTCTGCAGCAGACGTCTGGTTCATGCAGCCATGCTCGTTGTTGATGTTCAAAGAAAGCTGGAATTCGCACACCAGTACCGCAGCTGGACTTCCACTATGTGGAGACAGGTGGCCTTTTCTGATGAGACACCTTTTATACCCGATGGCGCGTACGGCGTGAAAAGTCTGAAAGCAAGCCTTACCAACAATCGTCTGAAGAGTCCAGGCTGGATGCCATTCCCTTACTGACCTCGTAATTCTGCAAAGCGCAATGGATCAACACAAGTATGCATCTATTCTTGGGAACCTTATCCTCGCCAACATGCGATTGGTTTTTCCTCGGCACGATGGCATCTACCAGCAGAACATCGCAGCGTGTAGCACATCTCGCACTGTACGTGCATGCTAAGAAGAGCGCCAGAAAGAGTTAGCCGTACTCCTCTGGCCACGAAATCAAGCGAACTTAATAGAAATCAAGAATCAGGGGAACGACCTCGATTGGGCTCTTCACGCTTAGGACCCTCAGCAGAGAGACCCAGCGCAGCTGGGTGCTGGAGTTAACATATTCGACACGTCTATCGGTACTTCTAGAACCTTACTGACTCTCTTGCTGCACATCTGATACCGGTCCATGCTGCTGTGGTTATTCAGGCATTTGACACATGGTCACATTAAGGGGGATAGGACGTGAAACGGGCTGACTTGGAGCAGGAGAGGCACCAGAGGACATTTTAATTTCCACTGTCTATACTTATACAAATAAATTCTTAAAACTCTGTCAGCACGACCAGGAAGGATTCAGAATACACACTCATAGGAGTGGAAGTTCGAAAACATAACGAAATGATTTTTGTACTTGTGAAATTTCATCATTTTTTAACTTACTAATGGCAGTATTTGTTGCTATAGGTACACTTTTCTTCAGAAGTAAGAGAGATTCTTCGATGAATTTTGCACAGCATACAAAGCATGCTTAAAGGTGTATGAAACTCTAGAATTTTCCAAATCTATAAAAACTATGGTAAAATTGAGGTAATTAACTATAAAATTTGTGTTTTTTCTAAACTTGAAGTTTAAAATATAACAGTTCATTCGTTTTTTAATAAATTAAATAAATTACAGATTTTCATACACCTGTGAGTATGGTATGTAAGCTGTACAAAATTCATCGAAGAATCTCTCTAACTTATGAAGAAAAGTGTACCTATAGCAACTAATGCAGCCATTAGTAAGTGGAAAAATGATGAAATTTCGCACGTAAAAAATTTATTTTGTTATGTTTTCGAACTTCCACTGCAGTGAGTGTGAATCCTGAGTCCTTCCTCATGTTACTGACCAAGTTTTATGAATTTATTTGTAAAATTATAGACACTGGAAATTAAAATGTCCTGTCATGCCTCTCCTCCTCCAAGTCGACCCGTTTGACGTCCCACCCCCCTTAACGTGACTGGACAGTGTACTAGCCGTCCCAAGACACAGCATGCTAAAATGGGGGAACTTCACCTCCACCCCTTGCTCGGGACACTTGAATTCAAAAGGACGGAAATGGGTGTAATCCGCTGAATAATTCATCCATATCACTAATATCGATTCGCAGTAGGATTATGAATTACATCAGGAAAACCGATTTATTGACAAATAGCCAATACGGATTCAGAAAATATCGTTCCTGTGAAGCACAACTAGCTCTTTATTCGCACAAAGCTACGACTGTAGACGTCAAATTCATTCCATAGTTTTAGAATTCCAGAAAGCTTTTGACATTGTTCTTCACATGTGACTTCTAACAAAATTACGTGCCTACGGAGAATCGTCTCCGTTGTGCTACTGGATTCGTAATTTCCTGTCAGAAAGATCACAGTTCGTAATACCTGACTGAAAGTGATCGATTAAAACAGAAGTAATATCTGGCATTCTGAAAGAAGAGCTAGTTAAGGATTTTAGGGGACATTCTGAGCAGCCCTCTTGTTTGCAGACGATGCTCTCAATTACCGTCTCGTAAGGCCATCAGAAGACCAAAACCAGCTGCACAAGATATCTGTATGGTCCGAAAAGTGTCTGTTGACTCCAGAACAGGAATGGTGTGAAGCCATTTACATGAATACTAAAAGAAATTCGCTAAATTTCGGTTGTATGCTAAACCAAACCAATCTACAGACTCTCCATTCACCTAATTAGCTAGGCATTACAATTACGAACAACTAAAAAATTGGAAATCCCACATAGCTAATGTTGTGGAGATAGATAAAGGAAGGCTGTTGTTTACATGCGGAACACTTTCAGTTTAACAGATCTACTAAAAAGAATGGCTACACTGTGCTGATGGTTCAAAAATGGCTCTGAGCACTATGGGACTTAACTTCTGAGATCATCAGTCCCCTAGAACTTAGAACTACTTACACCTAAATAACCTAAGGACATCACAGACATCCATGCCTGAGGCAGGATACGAACCTGCGACCGTAGCGGTCGCGCGGTTCCGGACTCTAGCGCCTAGAACCGCTCAGCCACCCGGGCCGGCTCACTGTGCTGATCCACTCTCTTCTAGAGTACTGCTGCGCGGTACAAGTTTCGGATGAAATATGACTGACGAAGGTCATCGAAAAAGTTCAAATAAGGACAGCTCGTTTTGTATTATCGCGAAATGAAGGCTTGAAAGTCAGTGATGTGATAAGCGAATTAGCGTGGCAATCATTAAAACAAAGGCGTTTTTCGTTGCGGCACGATCTTTTCACCAAATTTCGTTCAGCGACTTTCTCCTCCCAATGCTATATTATTTTGTTGGCACCGACCTACATAGGGAGAAGTGGTAAACGTATTAAAGTAAGTCAAATCAGAGGTTACGCTGAAAGATTTAAGGTTTATTATTCTGTCGTGCTGTTCGAGAGAGGAACCTTGGAGATACAGTGTGAGGGTGGTTCGATGAACTCTCTGCCAGACACTTAACTGTGTACTGCAATGAAGTTATTTAAATATAGACATGGCGTCCGACATCCGTCCATTCTATGAGACAAGGGGAGGCTGGTGTACACCAAGAAAAACAATACGTGACGGACGCATCAAAGAGGACGTAAAATGCAGACGAGCACAGCGGAAGAGGAAGTTCTTGGCAAAAATAATTCTACTAATACCAAAATCGGCCTCAAATTGGATAAGAAATTTCTGAAAATGTACGTTTTCAGCGGAGCATTGTATGGGAATTAATCATGGGCTGCAAGAAAACGGAAAAAGGAAAGAATCTTGGCGTTTCAGAAGTGCTGCTGTAGAAGAGTTTTGCGACTTAGGTACACTCATCGTCAATTAGCTGACCATATAATCGGTGAAGAAAGGTACACATGGAAAATGCCGAAAAGAAGAAGGGAGAAGATGATACGACAGGTGTTACTGGATCGGAGGAACATTCATAGAACTGGAGCAGCGGTTCTCAACCTTTGCGAGGATGTTATCCCTGGATACATTTTCATACTGATTAGTAGCCTCCCCCACCCACAACCCATACCTTTATTCAGCAACATCGAAGTCTAAGAAAACTATCGAATGAAACACACTTCTCTTTTAATCCTTTCATTTCTAAAAAAACGAAAGAAAATTAAGAAAATTGATATTTATTTTTTGTGAGTGTGTTACTGAACCACGAATCAGTCTGTGAACGAGACAGTTGTATTGTTTATTTCTAATACCTTTTTTGTGTAGAATGATGAAGTAATTCATAATACCTGTCAAGTGATACTTACAAGCCCTTCTCAGAAAAGAAAGTTAACTGGCCACATTGAGAACACACACTTGTTACAAAACATGCATTCTCTGCATCAGTCCTCTCCCTAAAGATACTTCTATCGACCACACTCTGCACCCTCCTTTAAAGTCAAAGAAGTAAAAATGCGTGCACTACTCTTACTGTCTGTAAATTACATGATTGCTTTAGTTCTTACTTCTGTACTGATAGAAATTGGAAGACTTTAATCTGCCAATACTTTGTCTGACCAGTGATGCTAATAATAATAATAATAATAATAATAATAATAAACCCCGTGGAGGCCCGGGAAAAGAATAGGCCACCGGTATGTTCTGCCAATCGTAAAAGGCGACGAAAAGAACAAACCACTAATAGGGCTAACCCCCCTTTTAGTGTGATTACTCGGTTCAGGACCGAATTAAAGAAGCCTCGGACAAGCGCCGTCATGGTCGGGGACGACGCTTGAAGCCTATGCCCGCCCACAATGGTAACGACACTGCTAGCCAACTGGAAAATGATTTCAATCCAAATACAGGTGTTTTGCAGGATATGCTGCCTGCAACCACCCTAGAAGGAAAACAAAGACAGAGGATGAGATGGTCAGATGAAGTTAATCGACACCTCATGATCTGTTATTACCAAGCAACAAACCTAGGAACCAACACAACTGGATACAGATCACAAGTATACACAACATTTATTACCAGATACTAAGAATTAAAATTTTTAACAGATCAACGACTAGCTGATCAGATCTGTGTAATAATCAAAAATAACAGGATACCCCAGTCAGAATTAGAAAACATCAAACAACAAGTACAACAAATACTGGAACAAAATAATGTGCAATCAGAAGAAGAAGAAAATACAGTAATGGACTCAAACATCCCAGAGCAAACAAACAAAGACCAACACGCATCAATTAAACAATCAGAGGATAACGAAATCTTAAGACAGCCACCAGAACAAGCACAAATAGAACATGAAGTGACACACATGTTAGATATAGAAGAGAAATTTCAGCTGACATATATAGAATACAAAGACACAGACATTAGACCATTCTTGCATAGACCGCCAAGTAACCCACAAGTCGAAACAACTATCATACACAAGAAAATAAATGAAAACACAACTATGGATGAGTTACATCTACTGGTTTATATAGGAGCACTCACTACACTAAATTTACATACTAGGCAGAGATCAGAACCAACCAACACACAGAAGAAACCCACAAAACCAGCATGGCAACACAGGCTACAGATCAGAATAGAAAAACTGAGAAAAGACATCGGACAGCTAACACAATTTATAAGAAATGAAATGTCAGAAAAAAAAACGAAAAGGTTAGTTAAAATATCACCAGAAGAAGTGATAGAGCAATTAGATGAAAAGAAGCAGAAATTACAAGCATTGGCCAAAGGACTTAGAAGATACAAAAAAAGTGAAAATAGAAGGAAACAAAACCAAACATTCAACACAAACCAAAAGAAATTTTACCAGACAATTGATAACACACACATTGAAGTAGACAATCCACCAAGCATAACAGACACGGAACACTTCTGGAGCAACATATGATCAAATGCGGTACAACATAACAGGCATGCATGGTGGATACAAGCAGAAACAGACACATACAAGATGATACTGCGGATGCCTGAAGTGATAATTTTACAACATGAAGTCACCCAAGCAATTAATTCTACTCAAATTGGAAAGCCACTGGAAAAGATAAAATAGCAAATTTCTGGCTAAAGAAGTTCACCTCAACACATTCACATCTAACTAAATTACTTAACAGTTACATTGCAGACCCATACTCATTCCCTGATACACTTACACATGGAATAACTTAGCTGAAACCTAAAGATCAAGCAGACACAGCAAACCCAGCTAAATATCGCACCATAACATGCCTACCAACAATATACAAAATATTAACTTCAGTCATTACACAGAAATTAATAACACATACAACACAGAACAAAATTATAAATGAAGAACAAAAAGGCTGTTGCAAAGGAGCATGAGGATGTAAAGAGCAACTGATAATAGATGCAGAGGTGACATATCAAGCTAAAACTAAACAAAGGTCACTACACTAATCATACATTGATTACCAAAAAGCTATGGATAGTGTACCCCACTCATGGTTACTACAAATATTGGAAATATACAAAAGTAGATCCGAAATTGATACAGTTCCTAAACATAGAAATGAAAAATTGGAAAACCACATTTAATATACAAACAAATTCAAATAATATCACATCACAGCCAATACAGATTAAGCGTGGAATATACCAAGGAGACTCAATAAGCCCTTTCTGGTTCTGCCTTGCTCTGAACCCACTATCCAACATGCTAAATAATACAAATTATGGATATAGTATTACTGGAACATACCAACACAAAATCACACATTTGCTGTACATGGATGATCTAAAACTACTGGCAGCAACAAATCAACAACTCAACCAATTACTAAAGATAACAGAAGTATTCAGCAATGATATAAATATGGCTTTTGGAACATACAAATTTAAGAAAAGTAGCATAGTCAAGGGAAAACACACTAAACAAGAAGATTATATATTGGATAACCACAGCGACTGCATAGAAGCGATGGAAAAAACAGATGCCTATAAATATCTAGGATACAGACAAAAAATAGGAATAGATAATACAAATATTAAAGGAGAACTAAAAGAAAAATATATACACAGACTAATAAAAATACTGAAAACAGAATTGACAGCAAGAAACAAGACTAAAACTATAAATACTTATGCTATACCAATACTGACCTACTCATTTGGAGTAGTGAAATGGAGTAACACAGATCTAGAAGCACTCAATACACTTACACGATCACAATGCCACAAATATAGAATACATCACATACATTCAGCAACAGAAAGATTCACATTAAGCAGAAAGGAAGGAGGAAGGGCATTTAACGACATAAAAAACCTACATTATGGACAAGTAGACGATTTAAGAAAATTTTTTCTAGAACGAGCAGAAACTAGCAAAATACACAAAGCAATCACTCATATAAATTCATCGGCTACACCACTGCAATTTCATAACCACTGCTACAACCCTCTAGATCACATAACATCAACAGATACGAAGAAAGTAAATTGGAAAAAGAAAACACTACATGGCAAGCACCCGTATCATCTAACACAGCCACACAGCGATCAAGATGCATCCAACACATGGCTAAGAAAAGGCAATTTATACAGTGAGACGGAAGGATTCATGATTGCAATACAGGATCAAACCATAAACACCAGATATTACAGCAAGCATATTATTAAAGATCCCAATACCTCAACAGATAAATACAGACTTCGCAAACAACAAGTAGAAACAGTGGATCACATCACAAGTGGATGTACAATACTAGCAAATACAGAATACCCCAGAAGACATGACAATGTAGCAAAAATAATACATCAACAACTTGCCACAAAACATAAACTAATAAAACAACACGTTCCCACATACAAGTATGCACCACAAAATGTACTGGAGAAAGTTGAATACAAATTATACTGGAACAGAACCATTATAACAGATAAAACAACACCACATAACAAACCTGACATCATACTCACCAATAAAAAGAAGAAATTAACACAACAAATCGAAATATCCATACTCAATACAACAAATATACAAAGGAAAACAGGAGAAAAAATTGAAAAATACATCCAACGGGCTGAGGAAGTCAAGGACATGTGGCATCAGGATAAAGTTGACATTATACCAATTATACTATCAACTACAGGAGTCATACCACACAATATCCACCAGTACATCAATGCAATACAGCTACATCCAAACTTATATATACAACTACAGAAATCCGTAATTATTGATACATGTTAAATCACCCAAAAGTTCCTAAATGCAATATAACATATACCGTACCGTTAAAAGGAAGTCACGCTTGATCAACGTCCGCGAAACTTTCCATTTTTGACCAGACATAACGTCTGAGAAAAGAAATAACGATTAATCATAATAACAATAATAATAATTATTATAATAACAGTAACAATAGTCACACTGTGTGCGCAATACGGTGGTACAGCAACATAGTAGACATACTATTGTTATTCAATAAAACCAATACCAATCGCCGTTATATATGTTTATTTCTAGGCAACCAGTTTCGACGATACACTACGTTACCTTCAGGCCAAAACTGTGGAGGATATAACAGAGCAATAATTACATACTGAAATACAGAGTATATTGACTAAAAGAATCAAGTATTGTATATTACTTTACGTAATGAGAACTATACAATCAATGTTACATGAGAACAATAAATCATATAAAAATGCAGAGCGTGTTGTTTAGAAGCTGCTAGTGTTACATGTAAATTTACTTAATTAACAGAAATCATTCTTAATAAAACTCCGTAATACACCATAATATATATTATCAGAATTAATTAGTTATTGATATATATTGTAAAATCTTCAGTATCGTCTTGGAAATATTAATAAAACATGTAACCATCAGTCCAGCATATCTATTGTCATCACAACATATGACTATACATGGCAGATTACTGGTTTTGTCAAAAGGTAAAAGACGGGCAAGAGGAACCGGCAAATCATACGTAAAAAAAGTACCATGATCATATTTCAGATGACGTAAAAAGGGTGGGAAGGGGGGGGGGGTTCGATATAAGACTGTCAATATTTAAAGTAAATATATACAAAGGACGAACCAACAAAAGGTACTGCCACTATTGAACCTCTACAGCTGTACTCAATGGTTGTATATAATATTCTATGTGGAGGAACCACAGGATTACTCTATGATGACGACAGTAAGAGATAAAGAACAATATGCGCAAGTTAAAAAGTATCATTGCGTCTATGCAAGAGATAGGCCTTAGATAGCACAACCTAAATTAGATATTCCGTACGTTAAACTTTAGCTTCCTTTATAACTTTTTTAAAACGCATTTAGCAATAATTGCGTACTATTATATTACTGAGGAGTATCTATGCAATTAAAAATCAACAATAGTCCCATTACAGGAATTCTCGCAAGTACCATTATTAAACTACACCACTATAGATATTAAGTATCCAGTACTCCACCAAAAGATGGAGTTACATTCATTATATTGTTATTCATGTATTGAGCCGTCAATAGTCATTTACCTGTTGTTGCTGTTGTTGTTGTTGTTGTGGTCTTCAGTCCTGAGACTGGTTTGATGCAGCTCTCCATGCTACTCTATCCTGTGCAAGCTTCTTCATCTCCCAGTACCTACTGCAACCTACATCCTTCTGAATCTGCTTAGTGTATTCATCTCTTGGTCACCCTCTACGATTTTTACCCTCCACGCAGCCCTCCAATACTAAATTGGTGATCCCTTGATGCCTCAGAACACGTCCTACCAAACGATCCCTTCTTCTGGTCAAGTTGTGCCACAAACTTCTCTTCTCCCCAATCCTATTCAATACTTCCTCATTAGTTATGTGATCTATCCATCTAATCTTCAGCATTCTTCTGTAGCACCACATTTCCAAAGCTTCTATTCTCTTCTTGTCCAAACTATTTATCGTCCATGTTTCACTTCCATACATGGCTACACTCCATACAAATACTTTCAGAAATGACTTCCTGACATTTAAATCTATACTCGATGTTAACAAAATTTCTCTTCTTCAGAAACGCTTTCCTTGCCATTGCCAGTCTTCATTTTATATCCTCTCTACTTCGACCATCATCAGTTATTTTGCTCCCCAAATAGCAACACTCCTTTACTACTTTAAGTGTCTCATTTCCTAATCTAATTCCCTCAGCATCACCAGACTTAATTCGACTACATTCCATTATCCTCGTTTTGCTTTTGTTGATGTTCATCCTGTATCCTCCTTTCAAGACACTGTCCATTCCATTCAACTGCTCTTCCAAGTCCTTTGCTGTCTCTGATACAATTACAATGTCATCGGCAAACCTCAAAGTTTTTATTTCTTCTCCATGGATTTTAATACCTACTCCGGATTTTTCTTTTGTTTCCTTTACTGCTTGCTCAATATACAGATTGAATAACATCGGGGAGAGGCTACAACCCTGTCTTACTGCCTTCCCAACCACTGCTTTCCTTTCATGTCCCTCAACTCTTTTAACTGCCATCTAGTTTCTGTACAAATTGTAAATAGCCTTTCGCACCCTGCATTTTACTCCTGCCACCTTTAGAATTTGAAAGAGAGTATTCCAGTCAACATTGTCAAAAGCTTTCTCTATGTCTACAAATGCTAGAAACGTAGGTTTGCCTTTCCTTAATCTTTCTTCTAAGATAAGTCGTAAGGTCAGTATTGCCTCACGTGTTCCAGTGTTTCTACGGAATCCAAACTGATCTTGCGCGAGTTCGGCTTCTACTAGTTTTTCCATTCGTCTGTAAAGAATCCGTGTTAGTATTTTGCAGCTGTTGCTTATTAAACTGATTGTTCGGTAATTTTCACATCTGTCAACACCTGCTTTCTTTGGGATTGGAATTACTATATTCTTCTTGAAGTCTGAGGGTATTTCGCCTGTTTCATACATCTTGCTCACCAGATGGTAGAGTTTCGTCAGGACTGGCTCTCCCAAGCCCGTCAGTAGTTCCAATGGAATGTTCTCTACTCCGGGGGCCTTGTTCCGACTCAGGTCTTTCAGTGCTCTGTCAAACTCTTCACGCAGTATCTTATCTCCCATTTCATCTTCATCTACATTCTCTTCAATTTCTATAATATTTTCGTCAAGTACATAACCCTTGTATAGACCCTCTATATACACCTTCCACCTTCCTACTTTCCCTTCTTTGCTTAGAACTGGGTTTCCATCTGAGCTCTTGATGTCCATACAAGTGGTTCTCCTTTCTCCAAAGATCTCTTTAATTTTCCTGTAGGCAGTATCTATCTTACCCCTAGTGAGATAACCCTCTACATCCTTACATTTGTCCTCCAGCCACCCCTGCTTAGCCATTTTGCACTTCCTGCCGATCTCATTTTTGAGACGTTTCTATTCCTTTTTGCTTCTTCATTTACTGCACTTTTATATTTTCTCCATTCATCAATTAAATTCAATACTTGTTCTGTTACCCAAGGATGTCTTCTAGCCCTCGTCTTTTTACCTACTTGATCCTCTGCTGCCTTCACTACTTCATCCCTCAAAGCTACAGATTCTTCTTCTACTGTATTTCTTTCCCCCATTCCTGTCAATTGTTCCCTTATGCTCTCCCTGAAACTGTGTACAACCTCTGGTTCTTTTTGTTTATCCATGTCCCATCTCCTTAAATTCCCACCTTTTTGCAGTTTCTTCAGTTTTAATCTACAGGTCATAACCAATAGATTGTGGTCAGAGACTACATCTGCCCCTGGAAATGTCTTACAATTTAAAACCAGGTTCCTTAATCTCTGTGTTACCATTATATAATCTATCTGATACCTTTTAGTATCTCCAGGATTCTTCCATATATACAACCTTCTTTCATGATTCTTAAACCAAGTGTTAGCTATGATTATGTTGCGCTCTGTGCAAAATTCTACCAGGCGGCTTCCTCTTTCATTTCTTAGCCCCAATCCATATTCACCTACTACGTTTCCTTCTCTCCCTTTTCCTACACTCGAATTCCAGTCACCCATGACTATTAAATTTTCGTCTCCCTTCACTATCTGAATAATTTCTTTTATTTCATCATACATGAACCTTGCCGTTAGTGGGGAGGCTTGCGTGCCTCAGCGATTCAGATAGCCGGTACGGAGGGGTATCTGTTGAGAGGCCAGTCAAACGTGTGGTTCCGGGAAGAGGGGCAGCAGCCTTTTCAGTAGTTGCAGGGGCAACAGTCTGAGTGATTGACTGATTTGGCCTTGTAACAATAACCAAAACGGCCTTGCTGTGCTGGTACTGCGAACGGCTGAAAGCAAGGGGAAACTACAGCCGTAATTTTTCCCGAGGGCATGCAGCTTTTCTGTATGATTAAATGATGATGGCGTCCTGTTGGGTAAAATATTCCGGAGGTAAAATAGTCCCCCATTCGGATCTCCGGGCGGGGACTACTCGAGAGGATGTCGTTATCAGGAGAAAGAAAACTGGCGTTCTACGGATCGGAGCGTGGAATGTCAGATCCCTTAATCGGGCAGGTAGGTAAGAAAATTTAAAAAGGGAAATGGATAGGTTAAAGTTAGATATAGTGGGAATTAGTGAAGTTCGGTGGCAGGAGGAACAAGACTTCTGGTCAGGTGACTACAGGGTTATAAACACAAAATCAAATAGGGATAATGCAGGAGTAGGTTTAATAATGAATAGGAAAATAGGAATGCGGGTAAGCTACTACAGACAGCACAGCGAACGCATTGTTGTGGCCAAGATAGATACGAAGCCCACACCTACTACAGTAGTACAATTTTATATTTACCTGTTGCGAAGTGAATAATAAAGGTATTTCTGGTCTACATCTCAGAGAGGGCATTTTATGACAGAATTAAGCATCTTATCCCAACTTCACTGTGGTCCATGCATGATACAAAGCAGAAAAAATGTCTGTAGTTCATGGAATGTGTTGGGAAGATGGTGTTCATATATTCGTTTCACAAGCTGTAGCTTCTACATCGTGATACATGTTAATGCTAGTATTTGGAAAACGTAATCACTGATGACACATTTAATCAGCATTGTGGTAAGAGAGAAAATAGTAATGATATTTTAAAGATAATTTAATACTTTGACGTCTGCACCTACTACTCTGTGACTCGAGACGCGCAACTTTTTGTTCCGAGATTCTTTCCACCTCTCGGAAGCCTTTGAGTGTTAACAGTTCCTATACGTGAATAACACGAGATAGGATCCCGCCAAGCGCGCAGCCACAGAGGACGCGAATAAACTATCAAAAACTACGGCTTTACCTTCTAGACCTCTCTTTTTTGCGATCAGTCTGTGCACAGAAAGCCACCTGTCCTAGAATCCTGACGACCCTCCCCCACTCGGCCACCCATTCAGTACAGTTCATCTGCTATAATCATTTACATCAGCCACATTGAATACGGTAGATCTATTGTCGTGTCGCGCCGTATCGAAAGAATCCTACGACTGTGGTATACGTTATGACAAGTAGGGACGGAAACACCACGCAGAATTCCTAAACTTGAGCCTTCGAGGGCACACTTGCGTCGCGTGGCGCCTGCGGCCACATTCCGTTATTGTGGCGGTGTGTCGTTAGCATGCCATTTACATGGCACAGAGCGGAGAGGACAGCAGAGCTCCGAGTGGCCGCCGCGGCATTGTCATGCTAAGCAGCCGCCTCCGCCGGCCAACGCCTGCTCCTTAGCCGGACGACTGAGGCTTAACCGCGCCACGCGTCTGGACGAAGGGGCACTCGGGCATCGCCGTGGCGCTGTAGAAGACGGAAATTTGAATAAGTCCGCCTAGAAGGGCAGACGCGAATCCTATGTTAACATTATTCAGTCTGACGTTATATCGTATGAAACGGAAGGAAGATTAGGGTTTAATGTCCTGACCGAGATAGGCACGCAAAGGTTGGCACACTCGACTCGCATTCGGGAGTACGACTGTTCAAACCCACGTCCGGCCATCTTGATGTAGGTTTTCCGTAATTTCCCTAAATCGCTTAAATCAAATGCCCGGATGGTTCCTTTGGAAGGGCACGGTCTATTTACGTCCCCATCCTTCCCTAATCCGATCGCGCCGATCAACTCGCAGCTTGGCCCATCCCCCAACTCAACCAAGCAACCAACCTTTACTGTCCTGTCGATCTCGAAGCCATTAGAGAAGGAGCACAAGATGTGATAATATCAAGGATGGGCAAGGAAATCGGTCATGGCCTTTCAGAGGAACGAACCCGGCATTTGCCTGGAACGATTGAGGGAAATCAAGGGAAACGTTAAGTCAAGTTTTCAGAATGAATTTTTCACTTGTGCAGCGGATGATGCGCTGATATAAACCTTCTTGGCAGATTGAAATTTTGTACCGGAAAAAGTCTTGTAGCTTTGCTCTTGGGGGGCAAAAAGAAAAAGAATTGTTATTTTATATTTCTTTTTTGAAAAAAATTTCGAGAAAAGTGAATATTTTGGTGGGCCACTTGGCAACAGAATCAGGGATTAATTACACTATTATAATAACATAGCTTGAGCATTAAATACTTGAATAAGAGAAACATTATCATTTCTGTGCATTTTTATATTCGCGTAGTCATACCCGGAACAACACTAAGGGACCAGAAGATTTACAGACTTTAAAAGAAATGCAACATTACTCAATTAAAAAAAGGTTGGTTCAGAAATAACAGGAAAACGATAATGTTCCTTCTGCCTCATGCTGCATTCAACCCATCAGCGTGATCGTAATTTCTGGTGATGAACTAACACTAAATAATTATCAATTAAGTAATTGAGGGGATGTAAATCATCAAGGTTAATTTAGTAAAATAAGCACACTTACCTTTAACACACCTTTTTTAATGCTACGTACCTTTTCATATTAAATTACAATAGGTGACTTTGTGGTTAAATACGTTATACATAACAGTCAAAATGTCCTCTTGATGCTGTCTGTTCGCAATCAGTTACAAGAAACTACATGTTTTCTGATTGTAAAAATAACAATTAGCATATTCACTCAATATTTTCACATGAAATATAAAATACCGTTGCGGAACGCAGCAAGTCCGCGTCCGCCTTGCATGGAATACAAACAGTAAAAGGCGAGGCGCCAATTGCCTCATTTGTCTTGAAACAACACAATTCTTTTTTTATATCATTAATCGATACACGTACATACAGATTTTCAGGCACCGCGCAAAAACGGCAAAGATAAAGAATAATACATTCTTTCGCTGCTATGCGTTGGATCATTTCTTTTACTTTACAATTATTCGATAACTTTAGGCGATCAGGCGTGTACTGTTGAGCGTAATTAATGTTTGTTAGGCGAAAAATACTAATATTACAGTCTCGAACACGGACCTTACGCCTTTCGCCGACAGGTTTATAAGTGTGCCGACTCTTGGCTGATCTGTGGCGTAGTGAGGTTTTTGATTGTAACTGTGGTGCTATCTGTAGGCCGTTTTGAGTAGGCGTGGGCCGGAGCGAGATCAGTCGGTGGTGAGCCGAGAACGAGGTAGTTCGGCAAGCTCTTGTAATGTGGTCCGTGAGTTGCCTAGCTCATAACAGGAAAAGTGTGTTGTACTGAGTCTCGTGTACGGTCTGCTAAACTATGTTGGGCTGCTGTTGATGTTTCTGTTTACTACTGACAGGTCTGGAAACGACTAACCGAAGGTAGTGAGTTCAGTCACAGTTACATTTTATGGAGGGAAGTTATATTCGTATATAGCCTATGGCTGTAGCAGGAACTGTAAAACTGACGGTATGTTTCTAGAAAATTTAAAATTCTGTCCTCTTAGTGACTGCAATAAAGGTGTTTGAGATGTGTGATAATCCGGCCCTTATTTTAAACGATTCCGGTATTGTGCTCACAGACAGCGCCTCTATTTAATACCTGTGCAATTTGTTTGCTTAGCAGTCGTTGGTAACTGTATTTTTCATACGTTGTTGTGAGTCCAATTTCAGCCACGTGCAAGTGGCTAAGATAAGTATATCATTTATTTACGCAAGTGAGCTAAGGCTCAGTGAGTTTACGTGCAATTACTATTAAAGCGTTGCTGCAATACGTTGCTCTGGTGGCCCTTCGGAATGGTCAAAATTTAACTACCCAGTGTGAGTTGAACAGTATATACTATAGGATACGGTAATTCATGAGAAGTTTGTAATCTAAGAATGGTAGTCTTCCACTGTTGATGCTTGATAAGTATTGTGACCCTTTCATGGTAAACGCAGTAAACCCAACCGAAATTAGTACGATAAAATGATGTAGATTACTGGTGAGCACTAACTCGGATTTCTTTTCAGATTACGTGAGCTCCAGTATTGCATACATCGTTACATAACCAAACCTCTTGTGCAGTGAACTGAGTGGCCTACGATGCATTACAGTTAGTAATATTACGTATTACTGTACCATTCGACCAGGTGTACGATCCACCAATGGAATAAAAAATCTCGTTGCTGGAATGTATTTCGGCATCAGCTGTGTATTGTAACAGTCACATTTATTTGGTGCATGAAGGTATTTATTAAGTAGTGGCTTATTGTGTTTGCTATCACTGAGCTACAGTTCCTTCAGTTTTAATTACAGCCAATATTTCATATTGCATTTTCTTCTTAACTATTTGTGTGTTTGGATTGTAGTAAAGCATTGCGCTGATATGTGGCCTTATTTACATTCAGTATAAACTAGTGGCGGTTGTAACATTTCTTTTATCAGGGTTTACGTATACCTTAAGGAAGAAATTTTTGAGATGGTTTTAATTTTATTAAATGCTTTCTTAACGAGACGCTTAGTTCACTGGTCAAGCTTGACTTTGAACTTGAGCACATGCTCTGAAGTGTTGTAAGTAGGCTGTTTAGGTTTTCTTGTTGGTAACGCCTCGTAGCGCTCTGTATGAAAATCACTGGTTATGTGCTGTGTGCAGTCTGTGCCTAGTTTGCATTGTTGTCTGCCATTGTAGTGTTGGGCAGCTGGATGTGAACAACGCGTAGCGTTGCGCAGTTGGAGGTGAGCCGCCAGCAGTGGTGGATGTGGGGAAGTGAGATGGCGGATTTTTGTGAATGGATAATCTGGAGGTGTGTCCATCCGACGCCGGATCGCAGGCGGTCGTTGCCACCGTGTTCCCATCTACGCCAGCCGAGGAAGAAGCAGCAGTGGGGCCAGCCTACGGCTCCCAGCGGAGCAGCACGGAGTCAACGGGGTCGGTGGCCACTGACTCGGCTGCTGGCGTAGCCATCCTGACGTAACTGGCGAACAAGGCCGGCACGATACAGCGTTGCGTTGCATAGGTCGCCAGGACAGTGGCCTCAGCATTGCGAGACCTGTGATGAGGACCGAGGTCAGCGAAGCACTGTAGTGGAAACGAATAAATCATTTGAAAAGCTCGGCCGAGTTTTAATACGGCACCTCCTGGCACCCATCCACTACAATTCGCTAATGGTGCTTATGAAAAACGAGTGTCGATAAACCTAGGCGAAAGTTCTAATTGATCCTCTCGTGGTCAGTTACCGAGATTGTATTGATACAGAATTTGTGCTGTACTACAAAGTACTTTGCTGTCCACACGGTGTATGGCACTACATATCGTAGTGTACATGATTAATTTAATGGTTGCATCATAGTAATATTGTGTTTAATGATGAACCCAAAGGTTTTTGTCATGTATGGTACTGACACCTGCCGACTGTTTTTGCTTTTACGGCACTGATATGCAGTAACATCTGGCGATTGGTGCTGAAAATTATTCCCCCCACGGTCCCTGATTCTCAAGTCGCTGGATTCAGTACTCACCTGGTCTATGGTCATCTACCGCCACAGGAGGCCTGAAGCTCCAGCTTAGACTGAGATTATAAAATCGAAATAACTGAAGCATAAGAAATCTACTGAACGTCGCTAATGTTGTATGCAGTCTCCTTTTCGCCAGGCTAGAGTAAATTTTTATTTTTACTAATATGGGTAGCAATCTGTTTTTACTTACTTGATTATTGTACATTTAGCTTGAACAGACAACATCCTTAAGGCCCTCTCACCAGGAATGACACATACCAAAGATATTACAAAAACTTACACAATCACAAGAATGTTAATATCAGTAACGGGGATGAAGAATGATCTAGATTAGTTTAGTGCAATTTAAGCAATTAGTATCATCACAAGTGGAAGGGATAAAGGGAGAGAGGAAGATTGAAAGAGCAGTGGCAGTGGCTGTTAGGAAAGAACAGTATTTAATTAAAGAACACTGCCTATAAGGAAGAGGAAAAAGTTGTGGTGAAGGTGGGATTGTCGACTGCGAGCTATGACTAGAGTGTGGTAGAGATGGCTACTGCGACAGAAGTTGGAACGAAATTAATATCGTTGATATTCTGAGAAAGTTGTTCAAAGTCGGATTCCTGATACAGGAAAGTTCCTAAGTCTTTTGAAAACTTTATCAGCGATCTTATATTAATATGATAATTAAAAAACAGTCTTGATCGCAAATTTCTTTTAATCGGAGTGACCAGTTGCAATCCTTAAGGAATATCTTCAGACTCTGAAATGACATACATACAGGTAGAGGGATCCTTACAGTAACGTATATGCACTGAAATAAGCTAGTAAACTGCATATACCCAGAACGGTAGGTGGACTTCTATTGAGCAGGCTGCGCCTACCCACGACGCTGAAGTGACTGCTGAAGGGCTAGGCAGAGAGTGGTCTTAAATAGCACTAGTCCTTCTCTCCTTCCTGTTTATGACATCAGTGCTAATCATTCAGAAGTACAGTCTGTACTACTAGCAGAAAACGTATTACAATGGTCTCTATTCTTCAAATCTTAGTAATATAGACTATTGTAATACATTTTATGCTAATAGTACACACTGTACTTCTGATTGGTTAACACTGATGTCGTACACAGGACGGTGAGCGGGAGTAGTGCTATTTAAGACCACTCTTTGCCTATCCATTCAGCAGTCACTTCAGCGTCGTGGGCCGGCGTAGCTTGCTCCATGGAAGTCCACCTGCCGTTCTGGGTATATATAGTTTGTAATTTTATTTCAGTGTGTATACGTTACTGTAAGGATCCCTCTATCTGTACCCATGTCATTTCAGAGTCTGAAGATGATCCTTAAGGATTGAAACCAAGCACTCTGATTACAAGAAATTAGCGATCAAGACTGTTTTTTTTAGTTATCAGAAAAGTTCCTGAGACAGAAAATGATTCAGGGAAGGTGGCAGTGTTACGTGATGGCACAGAGAGAGTTTTAATTGCCGAGAACGGGTACTTCTGTCGTTCTGTTCAGATAGTAGTGTAAGAGTTGAAGATAAATAAGAGGAAATGCAATGATTGAGAATATGATAAAGCAAACATACAGAATGTTGACTCGACGCTAATTGGCACGTATGCATAATCATTGTTCGTAGGCAGGAGTGGTATGGTCGGAAAGCGTACGTCACAAATGTATCGCACACAAGATTTCATGGCCAGTTCTTCTTGCGTGAGCTTCGGAAATATAGTCCTTGGAGAATAGCATCGAAATAGCCAAATACGAGAAGTATTAGTAAGTCTAGCAGCTTCTTTTTAGTAATTTTTTTGTATTTCTCTTTAGTGAAGCAAGTGATGCTGACACCATCTTGCACAACTGGAGTTCTATGATCGGTCCAGTCTAAATCATAGTCCAAAATGACCCCAAAGCTCTTTGCAGAGGAAAAGGGTGTTACTGTACCGATTTTGATGAAGGATGGGAGAGATTCAGTGAAATGAGTAAATGAGTAGAGATAAGTCTTTTGTGCGCTACCAAGGTTGCTTGCTTTTAAGATGGGTTAAGTTTCAAATCTATGTTACACAGCCACGCTGGATGGCTGTGTAAGGCTTGTCCAACTTGCATTTAGATATAACAAAAGTCGTCAGCGTATAGGTAACATTGCAGTGGGAGAATGGTTTACAAGTCATTAACATAAATGAGAAAATAATGGGTCGAATACTGAGTCCAGTAGGACCCCTGACTCTAGATCCCACCTTTGTGATCCTTCTGTTCCTATTACACTCTTGGTGGGATGTAAGGTATGAGTGGAATCACTGTATAGCACTTGAAGAAAAATTTTGACTTATGAGTACAGCAAGTAAAATGTCAAAGTGGCAGAGTCGAAAGTTTTGCTGAAATCTAATGTTTGTACACAACATGCTTCAGTTAAATTGAAGTTTATAAAGGCTGTCATAGTGCTGCAATTTTGCAAGGACTCACATTGGTATTGATTCAAAACGTTGTTTGATGTTAAATAATTAGTAAATTGTTCGTCGACTTTGTCTTGGATAGTGCTGCTAGAATGCAGATGGATCTGTAGTAGAAAGTTTGTTAGGAAGATTGCTTCTTGGGTAACGGTTTTATGAGGCCCTGCTTCTTGGCAGTCGGAAACATGGTGAAGGTGAGAAAATGGTTTTAATACGTGGCGTAGTACTGTAGTCTCTGATGACAAATAAAACGAATTGAAGTTACTGTGAAGATAAGAATCGTTATGTCATCCATATCACTTGTTCTGTGAAAGAGAGATTTTATTTTCGAAAGTAATTTGTGTGGAGTTTTTAATCAATTGATTACATAAATGTTAAAATCTCTAGATTTTCAGGATTGCTAAAAGTGAGAAATTATATCTCTGATTTTGATAGATTTCGCCGAAATATAATTCAGGTATAGTGTTTTGGTATTTCGTAGAAGATAATGACCTATTAACTGAAAGTAAATGAAAGGTAAAAAAGGCATATATCTGAGAGCAGTCTTCACTTATATTAAGGTGGAAAATTTTCAATTTAACTGACAGCGCAAAAATCAGCGATTAATAGAATTCAGTTGAGCGCCATATTAAACGAAGCATCGAGAGTAATAGAAGACTATGCTAAGACGACCTCCGGTAGAGACTATTGTGATGAATTTCTCCTTTCTCAATCTCCCTCGGTGTAGGGGAATTTACAAATCTTTAAAGAATATACAAAATACAGCCAGAAAGAATTAAAAAACAGAAAACATTGTATTGGAGATGCGACGCCACACCGTCAATTGACACGTATAAGGAGGACCCGTTTCACCACAATACACACGTGGTTCAAAGCAATACGTGGTCGACCCAGCTTGGAACGCATGATATCGAAAGTTCACCATTGAACCTCTCCGTGAAACAAAACGTGTAAATCATCCATATTTTCCCATATGGGCTATAATTTACCGTGATACAATGTTCTTAAAAATAATGATACCGAATAATATGGCTGAAACTATTTGGAAAATCGCAAAAGTAATCTAATGGCATCCGAATACAATGCGTTAATAAAGAGTAACTGACTATTAAATGTAATTATATTCCCGATTTTGTCATTATTTAAAGTTCATAATTTCGTGAAATTCCAATTATGCAGTCAAATAACTCGATCACCGGTACAGAGCAGACACTTCATAAATACAAGTATGTTCACATATAAGGAGTTACACATGGAATGATGACGTCAGGTATTCTTAAGCGGGAACACCTTCTCGTCTTCAGGGTTTCAAAAACCATTTCATACTCAAAACATCTGATCTGTTTAAAGTAAAGATAAACAAAATGAAAACTAAATGGCTGACAGTAGTACGCGAAGCGATAATAATATCGTAGCGTAATATCACGATGATCTTTGGTGTTGCGAATCTTGATGGAGAAGGTTTTACAAGTACATTTCACTCTCATTACTTATTCACTTAAACGTTAGTCACTTGAAAGCAGCAGTAAAGCAACTTGGCAACGCTGGAATACACCAGGCAAGATATCGATACGGAAAATTGTGAAACTCACGGGAATTTAATTAATATTTTAAATAAGAATTACAATTTACTATGATCTACCAGATTTAATGTTTACAACAGTTCTTTTAAATGCCATCTTCTATAATTTGTTGTTATGGCTGTTGCTAAAACTTTAGATAATAACGTTAGTTAATTGTCAACAGTTTCTAATTGAAGAAAAAATTTAGTTTGGCTTTCTGTTAAGTTGTTACTCACAACATGAATTGAATTTAGCATTTATAATGTCACACTCGGAATATAGTGCAATAGAACATAGATCTTGTCCCGTGTTATGATGACTTCAGACAATATTGGCTATGAAATTATAATTAGATTTCATAGGTCAGACAGACTTGTCTCTTCAGTATAGTGTACGCAGGATTCTATGTCGCCTGCACTTAGCGTGCACCATGCTCCAGGCGGTCGGCAGAATGTTATGTGATCGTTGTTCCCGGATCTTGTCTCTAATGTTTCATATCGCTACCACATACTTTGTATCATGATACTGGCTCACCTCGGGAAGCAGATGATGTTCTAAAAGAAAAAAGAAAGAAAAAGCACCTGATGCAATAAGTGTGTATTTATACGGCCGCAGAGGCTTTCATTACTCATTGATGTGAGTGGAGTTCTTAAAATTCAGAAAGTAATAGGAACAAACTATGGCTAGGGAAAGGTTACCTACAGCTAGAATTTTAAGTGTCGGAAGGTACGACTCCTAAAAACTTGAGTAGAGAGTGACGCAGGTCTATAGCCTATCCCTGATGTTACTCAACATGTATATTGAGCAGGCAGTAAGGAAAACGATGGCAAAATGTGAACAGGAAGAAGAATTACAGTCTTCAAGTATCCCCACTGACATTGCAATTCTGTTCAAATGGTTCAAATGGCTCCGAGCACTATGGGACTTAACAGCTATGGTCATCAGTCCCCTAGAACTTAGAACTACTTAAACCTAACTAACCTAAGGACATCACACAACACCCAGGCATCACGAGGCAGAGAAAATCCCTGACCCCGCCGGGAATCGAACCCGGGAACCCGGGCGTGGGAAGCGATTTGCAATTCTGTCAGAGACGGCGAAGGACATAGAGGATCGGTTGAATGGAATGGATAGTGTCTTTTAGAGAAGTTATGGAATGAACGTAAACCACGTCAATGGCAATGGAGTGTAGTGAAACTAACTACGGTGATGATAAGGAACTCGGATTAGGATACCAAATTTATGGGTTGTAGAACAGTTTTGCTATCTGGGAAGCAAGTTAGCAGACGACGGGCAAAGTAGAGAGGATATGAAGTGTTGACTGACAGCATCAAAGTAAGTGTTGAGAGATCTTTTGAGTATATATCTCAGTCGTAGACGCATCCTGAAGTGAAACGTGGAGAATGAGCTGTACAGATGAGACGAGAATTGACGCTTTTCAAAATTTGTGCTACAAGTGAATGAAGAAGACTGACTAGGTGATGAACTGGGGGTAAAAACTGTGGAGACAGACCCAGGTTTCATTAAAGCGAGCAGGTTCATGTAAAAGTTGTTTGTAAAACTCATGTAGAGGGAAGACGCTTGAACAGGACAGACTAGCCTTGATAGCTACATCAAAACAGACTTCTGACTTAGGACCACAAAAAGAGCAGACGCTCAGTTTTTTAAACAAGGTGAGACTCATACCCGGAGAGAACTCCACAATGAGTCAAATGGATAAATCAGAGTTGGTGTCGTTAAGGTAAATGACTTATAACACTCCGTTTGCGAGGTAGAAAGGTGATATTCAAGAAAATGAAACACGAAATTATCAGGAAGGTGTACGTAGTAACCAAAAGCAAATGCAGTTTATAACATTCCTCCCAATCGAATTAGATATCTCTTCAGTTTCCAAGAAGGCTACTTGGACAACTTAATTTGACACAGCTGTACGAATAGCTAAGACCTGTTCCCGGAGGTAAGCCTGCGCGTAAACACCACGAAGGATAGTGGAAGACAAGCAGTATGTGATGCACTTCACTTGCTTGAAAAAATTTGAAAACTGAATATTTCGAAGAGCGTGAATTAGCATTCATTTGGCTTACCGGTCTTACGGTCTTAAGTGATAAGGTCCAGCATGGCGACTGCTACTCTTATGTGTCACCCAGGTTCCTCACACAGTTGCCAGACGCTACTGCTGCATTTATTAAGGTCCAGCTATTTTGTTGCCTACCTAATCTCAAATAGTTTTTATTTATTGAGCACTAAAATTATAGACTAATGTTTCCAAGATACTGTTTATATACCATCTCATTTCGTTTCAGCAGCATTTCCCAACAAATTTTCATTTCATATGCTTATACGTAGAGTGGCGCAGCTAGGCATTACAATATTCCACCAGACCAGTGGCACAGCCAGGAAGTTTTGCACTCGGTGTGGAGTTTCAACTTGTTGACTCCCAACAACCAATACCACCACTACCCTCACTACCTCACCACCACGTGTACCGTGAACGCTGTCGCATCCCCACCCCCTTCACTCTCACAAAACCAAGTCTCTTTTGGGGGGAGCAATTTTTTGATGCAAGTGTTTAAGTAAGCTGGGTGTAATGTTAAGTTTCTAGTAAACAGTTTTTATGAATGGAAACAAACAAGTGAAACATGCTTATAAATAAGACAGTTTTAATTTACTAATGAAGCAGCACAGATAAACAAATATCTTCTTCGTGACACATAACTTCTACATGTAACTTAGAATATCTTCCTTCTCACTTTTATTGCTGCAAATTTTGAAATGGTGTCGTCAAAATCAATACCTTTGGCCACACTACTGTCCGTTGACAAAATTTCCAAGCTAGACTAATGTGCTTGGGTCATAGTGGACCTAAGATAATTCTTATTTAGTCTCAGTTTTGAAACAATATTCTCAGATGATGTTACAAAATCACAGAAGGTTGTGACAAATCTTAGCGCCTAAACGAGGTTGGGAACAGATTCGAAAAATTAACATCCAACCTCCAGGTGTAAGAATCTGAAAGAAGCCTAACCAAGAGGCACTTTTTTGCCACTTAGGCAACTTGCAGACATTTTCATGGACATGATATTTCTACAAAAATACCATTTTCCTAAATCTGATAATCACTGTCAACTAAACATTTTAAAATCCAGGAAAGTTCAGTTTTTGAGGTTTTAAACAGACTGCTAGGTCTCGTGGACATTTCGTGATTAAGCCACATGTACTGCTTTCTTGTAGAAACCTGTCAATGCACTCTAACATTGACCTTCTCTCTCCCTGGTGCAAAGTCAGTCCTCTTCCAAGGTATCGGTGCATGTGTCCTCCGCAAATTCAAGTATTCTGTCAACAAGATGATTTCTCTTGTCTTTGAAAAAGTGATTTAGACTACTTATTTTAGTAATAGACATTCCGATGGTGACTCCAACAAGAAACTGAAAATAATTCTGACCCTGGTCGACATCTTCTAAGGTACAACGCCATAAACAAACAAAAAAAATTGAACTCAAACAATGCAGGCACGAAGTTCGAGCAGCTCCTTAAGTCATTTATTTTGCTTCCTACGATTCTTGCCAGTAGTACCCTCATTCAGAAATTGTTCCTCCACATTTTCGGTATACATATACGTCATTTAAGATGGCTTGCTCATACGGGATGCTGTTTGGAAGAGCAATTACACTAGCAGTAACTTTTAGATACCATCGCATCTTGCAGTGTAATAGGTACTAATGTGAAAGAGAATGAAGTTGTTCCTTCTATTATTTATCAAAATATTTGGGCTTATCGACCTAAATTATTATTCCTGTATTCGCTACATCTTGATCTCGCAACATGTAGACAGCTGATAGTGGTCTACAGGAAAAGTTTGAAATAATAGATAAAATCAGAAACTGAACAGTATAGAAGAAACAGCAATGACTTTCATGATAGCTTATCCTACTGTATAACACCATAAGGTAAGTATTGTAATCATCGGTGTGAGTAGATTAGCACTTGTAACAATTTATTTCAAGTATACTTTTCAAGAATAGCCTGCAGCGGTTACTTCTATCTGTAAATGCATTAATTGTACCACAGCGCTGAGTGAATGAGCGAGGTTTGCTGTTTGCACTGAGTTGATTCGCACCAAGGATCCAGGTTAGCTTTCTGCGGTATGTATTAAAGGTACGCAACTGCTGCTGATGTACTTTTTTCTGGAAACATAAAACAGCAGCTGACTTTGCAGAGCGCTGCCAGATCCCCATACATAGCTGAACGAATGGTATGGACGAAACTAAGGCAATGTGTTACGTACTCGTAGCTGAAAAATTGAGCCGCATCTAAATTAATGATCGCGGGCAGACACGTGTCGAATTAATGCAACGAAAAGACGGCTTAATGGGCTGTCGTGCACGCTTGGTATTCAATTATACATCGGACTAAATAATTAATCAAAGTAATTAATCCCAAAGCAAAGGAGTACACTGTTAAACGAGGGGAGAGAGATGTTGCTGCATTTAACCCAGCCCGTTGTCGATAAATACACACTTAGCTTACCAGGACGGACACAAAATCCACAAACAAAATTCAACTGACAATACACAAACATAATTGATAGACGCTGAGGAAAACATAACTCATTAAATATTAAAAGCGTCCAATAATCATAAGTCATTTTAGGTGCAAGAATGATGGCAAGGTTTTGGAGAGGGTTCTGATAAGGCACATCCCCTGCCACAGTGCAAACAATACTCTCACACACAGTACAAGCATGATGAAATGTAACCAAGCATGATGAAATGTAACCTGCATGTAATCAAAGTAGAAGGATGTAAATACAGTTACGTTAATAGCAAAACAGATTTCCGGTTATGACAATACGAGTTGGTGCTTTAGCGTAAACTCACAACGATGCTGAAAAAATTTTACGAGGCTGCCTGCTAATCGCTTGAAAAAACATCCAAAATTTATGAAGTCTGTCTGACGAATCTGTGATATGGAAAACATTAAAAATCGTAAGAAGTTGTTGGCTGAAAAATGCAGAGGGTAATCTAACAATAATTTCTAGACAGACTTACTTTTTTCACACACTTTAGGGTCTTTCTGTCGCTATCGCTGTTGTCACAAGCAAGAACATAAAATTCCTGAGCTTCCCTAAGATATGATAATGACATTAGTGGACTTACGCTTTTGTTGCATAACGTAACTTTTATGGGGTTATCAGTTTTCTGATAGATTTGCTGTAATTCGCTACCATTTCCTTTCATTTGTCAGTCTCCTCACCTCCTAAATCAAAAGTACACAAATAAAAAAAAATATATAAACGAATATACTCTAATCTCTGTCTTACCCCACAATTTTTGCTCTCTACGGCCCTCTTTATTGACATGGATTTCCTTTTCAATTATTGTTACCTATATAATTTACCTCGGCGATTATGCGGTGAATCTAATTTCCTATCCTGTTTGTACACTCGAGATTTTATCTTTCTTCTATAAGATATTTCAGACACTTCTATCTTTTCCGACTATCCCTTAGCCCATGGGTTGGTTTCCGCAGAATTTGAAGTTGAGCTCTAATTTTTTAACAGCACAGCACTACTTGTCACTGAACATTGGCGCAGAGACAAAAAATCCAATTTAAAGTATTACCGTTGTACGAAATGATAAACTCTTTCTGTAGGACTAGTTCAAGGAGTGCAAGAGCACTCATTTATATCAAAAAGGAACACAGTTTGAATAAAGTCATGACATTAGTAAAGGAAGCAAAAACAAAAACTTTGATGTATTGGCTACAGAATTAATGGGGCGTAACACCACCAAGATGCACTTTAAGGCAAAGAAAAAGAGAGACAGGGGAAAAAACAACGGCCACGTAGGAATTATTCCAATCCGCATGTACAGATGAACAAATGACTACAGTTTCATAAAAAGTAGATGGTTTAACCAAGAGAAACAGCTTCGCAAATTAAGCAAGTCATGAACTCACTGATTCAGCTCTGTCCCTCATGCAAGTAGTTATTCGGCTTGGCGTTGGTTGATAGAGTTGTCAGACGTTCTCCTGAAGGATAATGTGCTAGATTCTGTACAACTGGAGCGTTAGATCATCATAACCGTTACCTTGTGGGAAGGCCCTGAACTTAATCATCCAGACATCCTCAATTGGGGAGAGACAGGGTGACCGTGCCGGCCAAGGCAGAGTTTGGAAAGCCCGAAGACAAGCAGTAGAAACTGTCGCCTTGCTGAAATGATGATGATGATGCCATGAAGGACAACAAAATAAGGCGTAGAATATAATCGACTAAGATGTTCTGTGCTGCAGTGTGATCTCAGCCCTTTTGCTGTGCGCTGCCTATCAATGGTCCTTCTAGCCACTGAAGCACCATTTGCACGTCAAATCCACGACAGTGATGAATCACGGACTCTGAGCACCTCTCTCACTATTGTTCGGTACTCACGTTCTGTCTACTCCCTAGGTCGAGCACTTCCTTCTTTACTCTGTGGTCAGCTGTTGTCCACCCATTCCTGCCGACATCGTCGAATAGTGGCATCCCTCGTATTCAACTGACAAGTGATTCGCCGATTACTTCAACCGGCTTCTTTGAGACCAGTGGCAAGTCCTCTCTCAAATGCTGACAACTGGGTATATTGTTCACAAAGCTGTGTGCGAGGCATAGTTACGGTTCAGCTGAGTACACGGAATGAAATTCGCAAACACTTTGTGTCATGATATCGACGTATCCCATATTTATTAGCTTACTGTCTCTGCCAGCTGCGCACTGAGATTACACTGCGGCGTAACACCTCCATCCATACAGTGTAAAAGTCATACTACGTGTGTATAGACTATACAAGGGTTATGTTGACACTTCTTTCAAAAATTAACAGAACTTGTAGATCAACTCTCATGTGACGACATAAACATCAACAAAAACATCCTCATTAAAACTACACTCCTGGAAATGGAAAAAAGAACACATTGACACCGGTGTGTCAGACCCACCATACTTGCTCCGGACACTGCGAGAGGGCTGTACAAGCAATGATCACACGCACGGCACAGCGGACACACCAGGAACCGCGGTGTTGGCCGTCGAATGGCGCTAGCTGCGCAGCATTTGTGCACCGCCGCCGTCAATGTCAGCCAGTTTGCCGTGGCATACGGAGCTCCATCGCAGTCTTTAACACTGGTAGCATGCCGCGACAGCGTGGACGTGAACCGTATGTGCAGTTGACGGACTTTGAGCGAGGGCGTATAGTGGGCATGCGGGAGGCCGGGTGGACGTACCGCCGAATTGCTCAACACGTGGGGCGTGAGGTCTCCACAGTACATCGATGTTGTCGCCAGTGGGCGGCGGAAGGTGCACGTGCCCGTCGACCTGGGACCGGACCGCAGCGACGCACGGATGCACGCCAAGACCGTAGGATCCTACGCAGTGCCGTAGGGGACCGCACCGCCACTTCCCAGCAAATTAGGGACACTGTGGCTCCTGGGGTATCGGCGAGGAGCATTCGCAACCGTCTCCATGAAGCTGGGCTACGGTCCCGCACACCGTTAGGCCGTCTTCCGCTCACGCCCCAACATCGTGCAGCCCGCCTCCAGTGGTGTCGCGACAGGCGTGAATGGAGGGACGAATGGAGACGTGTCGTCTTCAGCAATGAGAGTCGCTTCTACCTTGGTGCCAATGATGGTCGTATGCGTGTTTGGCGCCGTGCAGGTGAGTGCCACAATCAGGACTGCATACGACCGAGGCACACAGGGCCAACACCCGGCATCATGGTGTGGGGAGCGATCTCCTACACTGGCCGTACACCACTGGTGATCGTCGAGGGGACACTGAATAGTGCACGGTACATCCAAACCGTCATCGAACCCATCGTTCTACCATCCCTAGACCGGCAAGGGAACTTGCTGTTCCAACAGGACAATGCACGTCCGCATGTATCCCGTGCCACCCAACGTGCTCTAGAAGGTGTAAGTCAACTACCCTGGCCAGCAAGATCTCCGGATCTGTCCCCCATTGAGCATGTTTGGGACTGGATGAAGCGTCGTCTCACGCGGTCTGCAAGTCCAGCACGAACGCTGGTCCAACTGAGGCGCCAGGGGTAAATGGCATGGCAAGCCGTTCCACAGGACTACATCCAGCATCTCTACGATCGTCTCCATGGGAGAATAGCAGCCTGCATTGCTGCGAAAGGTGGATATACACTGTACTAGTGCCGACATTGTGCATGCTCTGTTGCCTGTGTCTATGTGTCTGTGGTTCTGTCAGTGTGATCATGTGATGTATCTGTCCCCAGGAATGTGTCAATAAAGTTTCCCCTTCCTGGGACAATGAATTCACGGTGTTCTTATTTCAATTTCCAGGAGTGTAGTATACCCTCATAAATGTCCTTTAGAGTTTTGGCATTCGCCTTTTGCTCAGTAGTACAAAAAGAAGTAATACAATGAGTGCATCAGTAATCGTTCTTGTGGTCACAGATTTGGCTAGGGAAAAGTGTGGTGTAGCTGTGGACTGTCAGACCGTATCTACAAAATAATAACAGTGAAATCAGGTATGGAGAAATGTCCCTAATCTACAGGCCTACAAAAGGCATTTATCAGAAATCAAAATACAAGATTTCTCAAGAGGATTTATGAAGAAAAGCTGAGATGAAATGTGTACAGAAATCAATGTAAATGCGAAAATATTTAAACCATCAACATGATTCCAAAACTTTGAAAACACGTTTCCAAAAATAATGCAATGTCGTCGCAAGTTTTTGACGTTACTAAATTAAAAGCAGCCCGTTTACCGGAGTAATTGAGGCAAGCAGGTGACAACAGTGGTGCTGGAAAGTAATTTCATAACCGCGCCTGTTCGGACACTACAAGGCGGCCTGGCCAAGCTGGGCAACGGTGGTGACATTACAGAAAGGTCACACGACGATGGAGCGGCCTACGGAGTATTTTCTCACCGTTGAGTCACAAAGGTACTGCTCTGTACGGGCCTGGCAGCAATGTTATCAGCAGTCCAGTAGAATCCTCCGCGACATCGGGTCCATGCAAAGCTGCAACACGCTTTGGGGCAGCCATTTGTCAACTCAAGTCTTAACAGCCATTCCACCGGACAACCTCACGGCTCTGAGTCTGCGCCTGTAGACCTAGGTCGAAACAACGGATGAGTTGTCTCCCAGGCTGCATGGCAGTACCGAATCTCTGCCTCGGAAGGTAGAGGTTCGCAACAAGAGCAGTACTGCCACCTTCCATCTAAACCAGAACGTGCTTCTAATCTGGTGTCAACAGCGGCCGCCTACTAGAATTCAGAGGCGTTTCCCGTCGCTGGCACTGCTCACTCAGGTCGACATAGTGATAACCCAGGCACGCACACCTGAGTGAGGGAAACAGCGTCAGCAAAGCAGGACACGGACGTGAAAGGCTGCCCGCCGCTACTACTTTCCAATGTCATCGGCACTGTCTATGGACCACGAGCAAGTTGAGGGCGTATCCAGGGACGTCGCAGCAATGCGACACTGTGCTCAAGACTAAATGAAACATTACACCTTGCAGCATAGGTTTACAAGCAACCCCTGGCCAACACCACCGACTTTGCAACCACCCACTCCACCTTAGCTACACTGTAGGGGCCGAACCCTACCCAGCTCGCTATAGTATCATAAGTACGTTAGGACCGCGTATGATAACTGGTGCCAGCACTACCGACCTCCGAGCAGGAGCGCTGTGCAACCACAGCACGCAGTTTTTTCAAACAATCGGGTGATTGAGCAGACTGTTGGTTTTTCCCTTGTTTTATGTATAGAGGTTATAAGACTTCCATCCGCTACTGCTATACTATAACGTGAAAGCTTGAGGCAGTTCGTATAATGAAATTATTTTTTTCAAGCAATTGTAGTGTAAAGAAGCAGAGCAGTGTTACCCTCTGAGAGGAATTTTGTTATGCTGGCCGTGTTGTACCTAACGGAATTGGCTTATCGGAAGTGAAAGTCAATATTACGTAAATATTTAAATTGTAACAAACAATATTTTAGCTATCCACACCGTTCAAAGCCTAACTACGCATAAGAATGAGTAACATTCTTGTTCAAGAAAATAGGTATGAGTAACTTTAATGGACAGACACAGCCTATAATTTGTCACCTGAGAGTGCAATGAACTCTGACACATGCATATGTTCACGGTCAGGTTGGATCTGACAGAGCGGAACAAACTATTTGCATAAATATAACAGACAACAATACAGACTATTACTTTCATAGCTTATTCGAAGTGTATGGTCATCATAACATTACTATTAATATTCACTGTGTTGTTGTTGTGGTGTTCAGTCTTGAGACTGGTTTGATGCAGCTCTCCATGCTACTCTATCTTGCGCAAGCCTCTTCATAGCCTAGTACGTACCGCAGCCTACATCCTTCTGAATCTGCTTAGTGTATTCATCTCTTGGACTCCATCTACGATTTTTACCCTCCACGCTGCCCTCCAATACTAAATTGGTGATCCCTTAATGCCTCAGAACGTGTCCTACCAACCGATAACTTCTTCTAGTTAAGTTGTGCAACAAACGCCTCTTCTCCCCAATCTTATTCAATACCTCCTCATTAGTTATATGATCTACCCATCTAATCTTCAGCATTCTTCTGTAGCACCACATTTCGAAAGCTTCTATTCTCTTCGTGTCCAAACTGTTTATCGTCCATGTTTCACTTCCATACATGGCTACACTCTATACAAATACTTTCAGAAACGACTTTCTGACACTTAAATCTATACTCGATGTTAACAGATTTCTCTTCTTCAGAAACGCTTTCCTTGCCATTGCCAGTCTACATATTATATATGCTCTCTACTTCGACCATCATCAGTTATTTTGCTCCCCAAATATCAAAACTCCTTTACTACTTTAAGTGTCTCATTTCCTAATCTAATTCCCTCAGCATCACCCGACATAATTTGACTACATTCCATTATCCTCGTTTTGATTTTGTTGATCTTCATCTTATATCCTCCTTTCAAGACACTGTCCATTCCGTTCAACTGATCTTCCAGGTCCTTTGCTGTCTCTGACAGAATTACAATGTCATCGGCGAACCTCAAAGTTTTTATTTCTTCTCCACGGATTTTAATTCCTACTCCGAACATTTCTTTTGTTTCCTTTATTGCTGGCTTAATATACGGATTGAATAACATCCGGGAGAGGCTACAACCCTGTCTCACTCCCTTCCCAACCACTGCTTCCCTTTCATATCCCTCGACTCTTATAACTGCCATCTGGTTTCTGAAGAAATTGTAAATAGCCATTCGCTCCCTGTATTTTACCCCTGCCACCTTCAGAATTTGAAAAAGAGTATTCCAGTCAACATTGTCAAAACTTTCTCTAAGTCTACAAATGCTAGAAACGTAGGTTTGCCTTTCCTTAATATTTCTTGTAAGATAAGTCGTAGGTTCAGTATTGCCTCACGGGTTCCCATATTTCTATGGAATCCAAACTGATCTTCCCCGAGGTCGGCTTCTACCAGTTTTTCCATTCGTCTGTAAAGAATTAGCGTTAGTACTTTGCAGCCGTGACTTATTAAACTGATAGTTCAGTAAATTTTCACATCTGTGAACACCTGCTTTCTTTGGGATTGGAATTATTATATTCTTCCTTAAGTCTGAGGATATTTCGCCTGTCTCATACATCTTGCTCACCAGATGGTATAGTTTTGTCAGGACTGGCTCTCCCAAGGCCTTCAGTAGTTCTAATGGAATGTTGTCTACTCCTGGGGTCTTGTGTCGACACAGGTCTTTCAGTGCTCTGCCAAACTCTTCACGCAGTATCGTATCTCCCATTTCATCTTCATCTACATTCTCTTCCCTTTCTATTACATTGCCCTCAAGTACATCGCCCTTGTATAGTCCCTCTATATACTCCTTCCACCTTTCTCTTTACCTTCTTTGCTTAGAACTGGGTTTCCATCTGAGCTCTTGATATTCATACAAGTGGTTCTCTTTTCTCCAAAGGTCTCTTCCAGTAGGCAATATCTATCTTACCCCTAGTGAGATAAGCCTCTACATCCTCTAGCCATTCCTGCTTAGCCATTTTGCACTTCCTGTCGATCTCAGTTTTGAAACTTTTGTATGCCTTTTTGCGTACTTCATTTACAGTATTTTTGTATTTTCTCCTTTCATCAATTAAATTCAATATTTCTTCTGTTACCCAAGGGTTTCTACTAGCCTTCGTCTATCTACCTACTTGATCCTCTGCTGCCTTCACATCCCTCAGAGATACCCATTCGTCTTCTACTGTATTTCTTTCCCCCATTCCTGTCAATTGTTCCCTTATGCTCTCCCTGAAACCCTGTACAACCTCTGGTTTAGTCAGTTCATCCAGGTCCCATCTCCTTAAATTCCCACCTTTTTGCAGTTTCTTCAGTTTTAATCTACAGTTCATAACCAATAGATTGTGGTCAGTGTCCACATCTGCCCCTGGTAATGTCACTATTCACTGTCACTTCTCCCAATATATAATCCTCTCTATAATAAACCTCCAAAGAGAAATTCAATCCCAAATTAATGTTATAACTACCGTAGAACCATTCAAATTAAAAAGTTCTCATTTAACAAAAAACCCTATAATCAATTATTAAATAATAAATACCTAAAATAAAAATTATAGTTCTAGAAAAGAATAAAGAAAATACTCAAAGAACAAATAGAAAATAAATGCATGGCCTAAGATGAAAAACTTTATATCATTGATTCCACAAAATAATAGTTTGAATCAAAATTCTTAAGCAATTTAAACAAAGAAATACTCACCCTTTCAATTAAGAATATTTAAAGGCAATCAATGCAAAAGTAAAAGATAATATTCACGAAAATAACCAAGAGAACACTATTCACTGTAGAATCATAAATTGGACATAGGTTCAGTATTACTTTTCAAACATTTTCCTATCTGACAAAAATTGTAAATGTAGTTCACAGCAAAATTATGAACTGGTCATATGCTAAGCCTCTCTCAGCTAAATACTTTTCTATTTAGATTGAAAGTTAGATGTATTTCACTAACAAACAATTTCTCACTGAATTTTGAATAAAATAATCTACTGTTTTCATAGATAGTCGTCCGTCAATTAATTGTTATTAATCATGATCATAGAGGATAAACTGTGGATCCTATTACACTATTAATATGCGCTTTCAATACACAAGAGGAAACCAAAATTGCACAGAATTTGACTTGAATAGGAAGAATAATTAGATCTTTCTATAATTAATTAACTTTGTGCATTTGAACTACTTTTAATGGAGGGGGGCCTTTAATCTTCACCACTGTAGCAGAGCAAACTAAACACACTTTCATTACATCAATGAAGCACTTCGCAAGCATGAAAATATAACTCTTAACAGTTGAAGTTCTGAACTTTTACTACAGTGAAACACAAAATTGAGATATTTGTTAGATCCTTTCAACAAACAATATTAATCTCAGCACACTCTATTGCAATATTAATTTTAATATGCTTTCAATAAAGGACACTCGGCAATCACTTAAGTTCAAAGGGAGAGGAACCTGAGAGGTGTTATGATACAGAAAAGATCAAATAGGTACATAAATTCAGTTATGAAATACCTTATACTTGAGTACACTAACACATCCATTGAGCTGATCTTTCACTGTACATTACAATAGTTCTTCTGTTCTATTACAGTTATTGCGCAATGTGGTAGCGCGTGCATGTTGGTAGGTGGATTTGCAAGTAGAATTGCTGGACTATGTCATTTATTGTTGGTGATGGTAGATACCAACTTCAGAATAGTTCCAGCTCTTTATCCATCCATCCGAGGCATTGGAAAGCGTCAGGAAAAGCCTCTCTCGGAACCAGCACATACACAACTTTTACATGAGCAGTTGATAGTTTGGTAGCTCGTCCCAGATTGACTCTTTGTTCCACCTCCCTATCCGTGCCAACTACATTTTGAGCGTGCTACTAAGTTCCGTTGCCGAGGGGAGCCACAACACCTTTTACATATGAAATAACTAAGAAACCTAAGTGAAGGTCAGCAGTTTACATAACAGCAACCAAACATATTAAATAAAACAGAACATTTGCACATATTGACATTTCTACAAAAAAGTTATTTAAACAAAATTATTGAACTTCAAAGATAACCAACGAGATTATATGAGATAGACAAAACATCATATGCTATATTGTGCATATTACAGAGATTACGCTTCATTACAGTATCGAATTAATCATACACTAATTACTGAAGTTCAACGATGGGATGTTGAACAAAATAGAAAGCAAAATGAATCACCAAAGATATGTAGTGTCTAAGCTATGGCGTTACAAGGCCATCGGATCTAAGGATTGGTGCACAAGGATTCTTTTGAGTCACGTTTGTACAGCAAGGGGAACCAGCTAATCTTTCGCAATTCACTGATAATTCAAAGGAGTGTTATTCACGACCTGTGAGATGTGATCACGGTAACTTGACAGTGCATTCCGCACCTTGTACGGAGTCAGTACCAGCAGTCTGTGTTAACTGTCGTCAGTTCGAGCATATGGCTAGTCAATGCACAAGTCAAAATGGATGGTGACAAGACGGGAGATATAACTGTGTATTGTTTCATATGGCCTGTTGTAGATGAATTTTGTGTTCTTTGGTGTGTTCTGGGGATTAACGTTACGCAACGGTAGAATCTCAATCGCATTGCTTCACCGGTCGGAAGGCAGTTCAAGCATTGGTTAATGAAATGGCGGAACTGAAAGAAGATAATCCAGACTTGCGTAATATGATTGCTACTAGAGGGAGAGAATTTTTACTAGACGATAAATCTATTTCTTTATTAGATGAAGCCATAGTCAGTTTGATCACGCCCTTCTCAGGAAAGTCACCTAATGATACAATATTCTTTTTGGGTGACCTGCAGTTAGCAGTTAATATTAGCGGGTGCTCACAAGATGAGTTATTAAAGAAACAAATTTACGGTCATTAAGGTAGCGAAGTATTCTCCCTTTCTCAGTGAGAAAATGGGAGGTTTTAAAAACGAATTTTTTGAATATACGAACTTCAATTAAAAACGGACTTGGTTGCAAAATTATTTAATATCAATGACGCATTTCACCCTTTGAGCCATTATCAGATCGTTTATATAACGAAGAAACCAATCAATTAGAAAGAAACAGAAGGGGCATTATCCTACCTTGTACGAGTATGAAGGTACAGATAAATATGTAAAAGTAGCAGGATACGTAACCCATCCGTCATGAAGCCGTATAAAATGGAAAATGGACGTAACAGCAGTTGGATATCAAATCCATCCGTCATGAAAACATGAAATGAAACATGAGCGTAGTTAAAAGAAAACTGCCAGTATCGCATCAAAAATGTACAGGAAGTTGGCGGAAAAATTTGAACGACTATCGCATGTTACCCTGAGCACACCAGCCGACTTGTCGATACAGTACAAAATAGGGCCTCTCATCTTATACATAATAAATGCGATATGAGCCGCACAAAACACAATGACTGTTTGGCGTGTACATAAATATTACTGTGACGATCAAGATACAAAAATAGCATATAGTGCGTCAAAAGGTGGCCAGGTGGTGCGGGTGACCGCCTTAAGGCACATTTACGAATTGCAAAAGCTACATAAAAGTAATAAATTAAAATTCATATATGCGAACTACTGCTTTCGCAGGAAACCAAAAGAACATTTTGGTACCCCTATATGAAGCGGAAATTATAGACACAATTATGACATAAAAAACCAAGTCAAAATATGTCACTAAAACTGTAATACGGAGTGAAATAGCTGGATTTCGTACCTACGCAGTGAATGCGTACAAGAACAACAATCTGTCTCTAATAGACAAGAGTTGGCTCAGCTTCAAGATGGCAAAACATCCACACCTGGTGGCAGTTTACTCTCCTGGTATATAATAAACCTGTATAAAATTGCACCACTGGACGAAACGGTTGTCATCATACAAGAAAATTTCCTCAGCCATCGACGTCTGAGCACAAAGAAGGTAACAGAGTTAATTACCTTTCTTAAGCTGTTTACGTCCTACAATTATTTCGTATTCAGCGGTCAGTGTCACAAACAGCATGATTATATCACCATAGTCAACTGTTTGACATGGTGTCCCGAGGAGACAACAGGCACTATTTTATTGCAAATATGTAGATGATACTATTATTTTCTTAACGGCCCTGTCTCTGACATTACATTCCTAGCTGAGGAGTTTAATGCGTTACACAAAATATGGTATCTATTCACGAAGCGATGTTGTAAGTGTAACTACTTGGACTTGCTACTTCAAATTTTGGGGGCATTATTGGGTTTGAGCTCTATCGTAAATCAACGACTAGCTACTGTATAATCAAAGTCTCTAGCACAACTTCAAACAGCCAAGGTCGCTGTTGTACAGCATTTATTGTGATGTGCGGTTTCAGCAAACTACGTTGTCGTCATCAGAGATGTAAAGCATAGATCAACACGTTCAAGCACATTGGGATCAGATGTAAAGGGGAGCAATACAGTTTAACATAAATAGAGACTATACCATGGAATGTAACGCACCTTCTGCAGTAAATTTAACTGAATCTTGACAAAATACACCTTACATCGTATCATATCATTAAACGATATTTCATGAACATGATAGCAACAATACACCAGCAAGTAAAGCATAAAATAACAACTACATAAACCAACGTACATACTGCGCTGTAGCACAAGCTCTGAGATTCTTAAGTAAACATCACACATGTTACAACCAGCCGCTAGGTGGCACTGTGGTAGCAATTACAAACGAAAATACGTCGTGTCGTATAACATAAGACGTCAATCAAACGATCCAAGAACGTTTCACTGCAATCTTGCAATACATAAATAATCCAAATCAGAGCAATTTTCACTTATTTTGTTGTAATCATAAATTATTATTAAATAAACATTTAAACCCACCTTAAAAACCATAACAGGAAGCGCTCTACATTCAATATCACGTTTAATGTTAAAGTAGTGAAGCCTTTCATAAGGACTTTTTTTATTAGAAACAGAAGTACAATAATAACGTACATGTTATAAAATGCAGGTAGCATTAAACTTCGGTTAACATACATTGATGTTCGGTACCTAGGTGTAGTTGAGCAAACATGAAGGAACTACAAAGGCAACATCTAGTGTTCCAGTCATAACTACCACGAAATTGACATTAGAAGTACAGAAACAATACAATGAAATCACTTAACCGGCGTTATACAATCACAATATTTACGCTGTCAGCATGTAGCTCGATATTTAGGTAGTAGAATGGCGCTCGAGGTCTCTGTGTGAAGGACACAGACAAGATTACGCGAATAAATAGCGTAATCCTGCAACTTGCTTCGTAATATAGTAAAATAAAAGTGCCATAGAATATATTGATGACAGTTGCACAAATACGGCGATGTAGCTTGTTATACATAATTCATCTTGTATTAAATTATCAACTTGTTCCTCGAGGTTTAGGTACTAGCGTAGTGACCGTGGTCTAGGTGTGAAACAGAAATTAACGGGGACAAAACTTGTCATGTCGTAATGTTTGACATCTCAATAAACCTGGTAATTTAATAAATACCGAAAGCAAACTGTGACCATAAATGTCATAAATGTCAACAATGTCAACGTAATAGTAAGTCACCCAACGTCTACATGATGTGTGATGTAAATGGATAAAATAATGTTTGAGACAAAATTGTTACGTTGAATATCGTCCAACCAAGAGGAAAAATATGTTTCCAGCGTGAACATCTCATAAGTCTATGGCGATTTTGAAATTTATGTAACGCTACTTTACAATTATTATAACACGTGTAACGTATTCTGATTTGGATTATTTATTTGTTATATATCTGCAGTGTAACGTTTATGAGACACGTCATATTTTTGTTTGTAACTACTTCCACAGTGTCATCTGACGACTTGTTGTAACATCTACGATGTTTATTTGAAAATCTCAGTTTTCATTCTGCAAATATACGAACATGAGTTTCTATAGTCAGTGCAATATGTACGTTGGTTTACGTAATAGTTATTTTATGCCTGAATTACTGATACATTGTTCTTCCCACGTTAATGAAACATCGTTCTATGATATGATGCTATGTAAGATGCATTTTTCAGGATTCAATGAAATCTTCTGCTGAAAGTATGTTGTATTCCATAGTATAGTCCATGATTGTGTTAAACTGTATCACACTCCTTTACATCTGATCCCTGTATGCTTGAACGTTTCGAATTATTCTTTGCAGATCTGCTGACGGCAACTTAGTCTGCTGAAAGTGATAATCGCAATAAATCTTGTACAGTAGCGATCTTGGCTGTCTGACGCTGTGCTTTTGTTTCTGATTATAGAATAGCTAGTTTTGGGTTTACAGCAGATTTCAAAACCCATAACACCCCCACGACACCACTTTCCTGTACCTTGTTGATGATATACTATCGGTTTATTTTACATTTAACTAGGCCCATTTTGCGTTTTAAACGTTTTCGTGGCCGATAGATTGTACATAAAGTTACTGTCTATTTTCCATTTTATATGAGTTGCTCGTTTTACCTGTACAGTCGTACAAGATAGCACAATGCTCCTTCCTGTAATTGTTTCTAATTGACTGGTTCATGTTTTTATGGAATATCTGATGATCAAAACAGTGAAACTCGTCGTTGATATTAAATAACTTCTCCACCAGGATTGATTTTATTCAGGAATAATTCGAAGCTGGTTGGTGTAGCACCCTGCCACAAAGGAATGGAATAGTATAGACGACCATTTTGAGTGGTTGTGGAGAACAGCTTTTGTTTGTATTGTTACGGAAAGGAGGGTGCAGGTGGAAATGTCACTGATTATTGATGAGTATTTACTTTCATTCTACGTGTCTGGCGAGGATTTGTTTAAACTTATTTTACTTATGATATTAGTATAAGAAGCGTATACCCAGCAGCAGACAAAACCTGCTCGGTGTTTGTCATTACATTTACATCCCTGGCGTGGTCCGTGAAAAGAAACACGTGCAGGAAAGACAGGGGACCCCTCACCTCGCCATGATGAATGCATGAGTCGACACAAACGCTATTAGCAGAGGAGCCGGCCGGGTGGATGATATTTGACCAGTTCTTTTGTAGCGCCGTCTTTTGTTAGAGCTGCTGGCGACGTGCTGGGCGCCGTTGCTCGAGCGCAGGTGAAATATTGAGGCAGGGGGCCCTGCGACTCCCCCTACCGTCGAGTCCCATCTGGAGAATGTGTCCAGTAGGAAGTACCTGAGGGGAAAAAAGTATTCGCACGTGGCTGCTTCCTCAGCAGTGAAATTTAGGTAACACCTTGCACGCCGCCGAAAGCTATTTGTTGACCTTTTGTAGTCATTGTCAGGCTTATCGAAGCGTAATTAGTGCACTAGAGAAATCTGTGAGATGTGTCTCTCTAGTGTCTTCAAGTACACCTGGGATAAGTACCAGTGTATCAATAGTTGATACATTGTCTCACATATGTCTAGGGCAGGCATGGGTAACCTTTGGCGATTCACAGGCCTAATTCACACACTCCTTTAACCCTTTCAGACCTTCTGGCTACAATGTGTACATTAAATCTTACTGTGTCTTAGCTACAACATATGTCTTTTTCTTTTTTTTCGAAAATGGAAACTTTGGGTACACATTTGTGAGTCTTCAAAATTTTCATCGTGCGCAAGTGCTGCCAACTGTTGGGCATCTGTACGAAAATATCAGCAAGTCAATGTAGCAGGGCGCAGCAGCTCGTGACCACAAAAAGTACGCCGATGTAGTTGGTCCGCTGTATTCCACTGTATTATTAATATTGTCATTGTTATTTTGCTTGGTAAATATTGAATGATCATTTTACTATTTATTACAACAGAGAACATTCCTTAATTAGTTACTTTAGTTCATAAAGTGAAGCCAGTTGTTCCAGGTATGTTTCGAAAACTGGTACGTACTTTCGATTAATTTAAAGTGACTAAAAAACTCCCCTAAGAGAATTACCACTTAAAGGAACATTTTATTTCCTCCAGAAAAAAAAAATTCAGGTGTGAAACGGTTAATTTCGGGGCCACCTCGTCATGTGACGCGATACCATCATTCCTATCGAATAAAGTCAAAACTACAGCGTCCATAACGCCAACGTTTATGGGGTAACGCAGCGATATGACATGCAGCTCTTTCTCTACACGCCAGGCCAAAAAATTATGCCTCAAGTCACGCGTTTCCAAGAGCACATTTTATGATCACGCGATCTTAGGATGCCCATATTTCTTTATTCTTTGTGAATATTGTTTCTTTACTAACGACGCTTTACAACGGCTGTCATAAAAAAATTCCAGTGTAAAACTATACAGCGCCGTTACTAAAGAAACAGTATTGATTACACGTAAGCAAATGTAAACATCGGCAAATGGGACGGCAGGCATTTCGAAGTCTCACCGTGGGAAAAAAATGCCAATAAAATTTACTTGTTGCAGCGAATTCATTACAATATTGATGTGGGTAATACTGAGAATATTTTGTTCGGCATCAATACTATCGTCAGTACTGTTCGTTCGTATTTCTGCACTGACAATACGACAGTGCTCCCAACAGTAATCTTTGTGACATATTGACAATAATATTGATTGTGTAGGGGGCTCCTTGACTCCAGTGTGCCATTTCTACCATAGCAGATGATAGCACGAATCGTATGTTGCAAGCCCTGCACAAAATGGCCGGAACTGTTCAAACCCACGACAGTAGAGTGCACTAAAACCTTCACAGACCGTACGGCCGATAAGAAACTTTTGACGTAATAGCAGCGCAATTAACTCATGAATTGGAATATACTTTCGCGTGGTGCTAATTTTTCCTACAACCCGTCGCCATAAATTATACCTAAATATACGCCTTTTGGAGAGAATATTATCACACATAGAAACTCTCAGAATTAAACACAAGGATAAATGACACCAAAATGCCTCTCTCCCTCAAATTTCTTCCTCTGGCCTAATTGAAACCAATAGTGGACCGGATGTCGCCAACAGTTCACCGGTTGCACAACTACGGTCTGAGGATAGCGCAAACACGCGTCACGTTTCCAGCTAAAAATTAATTAATTTTCTAGCAGAACACTTGCAGTAGGTAATATGAGGAAACTTGAACAACACGTTACATATTACTGAATTTACTACCAAGAGGTGCCGACAAAATTTCTTTATTGAGAAACCAGTTTCAGTCCACGCTTCATCAGCAGGTTCATCAACGCATATACATCGCACTAGGCGATGTTTAATCAGTGGCGTCAGACAATACAGCCGATGAATTAGTTACTGTTGTTACGTAGTTATATTAACAAGTATCACCTATGGTTTAAATTCGACCAGTTGAGTCAGTGGACCCGATCTGTAGGTGTCATTTATCTTAAAGTGATACACTCCACGTAAAACTGTGTCTCGTATTTAGCCTTAAAACTAACCCATAGCAAAAGCTGCATTGCAGCTACGAGCATTCTAGAAATACAACGTAACTCTTTGAATTCTCTTTAACTGTTTCATCATTTTATATAAGTCCTTGATACAGTGTGTTGAAAAATGAATTTTGTGTTAACAGCGGAAAACTAGGTTTTCCTTTACGCCAACACAGCGTGATTGCCGTTGTGCAGCGTAAAGTAAACTTAGATGCGAAATGATTTGCATTACAAAATCTGCACAGTAAATTCATCAAAGCGTAGTTACAACTCTCAGAATTATTTGGAACTACGTTCAATGCACATTTAAATTTATCTTTCAAAACAACAATAGAATTACCATTTCAAAATCCACATTATTTTCATTGCTTTGTCTATACAAAAATTGTGTCTCTCTAGCTCTTCTTCTTTCAGTCCAATCCGTTAGTGTTCTTCTTCGGGTATAACGTAAAACAAACATGATTTCCGTATAATAAGGGAAATCGTAGTTATTCAAAATTAAGTAACCGAAAATGAGGAACGATTAAGATTTTGTGGCTATGGCGCAAACAAACACAACCTTAGTTCCATTTCCTCTTAGACGAAAGTAAGTGAAACAACGACGCTAATTAACCACGTTTGTTGCCCCCGACGGCTTCCTTTTTCACTGTTGGCAACATCAACGACGTAGCAACTCCGGCGTTGTAGCTATCCATAATGGACACCTTGCTGCAAATGAACTATTTACAACTTTTAAACGTGAATGTCAACTGAATGCGATTTCACGAACGTTATGATATTCGTGTATCAATTATAGTACAGCACCTGATCGGCACGCAGAGCAGAAGTCGGTAGGACTTCAATTTTAGATGTTGACGGGTTGGAGATTTAAATGCATGATGGAGAAGGTATAATCAGAGCTACAAATATGAAAACATCTACTTCTTTTTACCACTTTTAATGGCCATGTACACACATGATTTTCTTCTTTCTGTACATCTGTGGCAAAGTACCTTTCGAAATACGGAAGTTTCGTTGGTCTCCTTGTATAATTAATATTACAAATCGATACTTCAATTTTCGTGTTCACATATTAATACACTCCAGGAAATTGAAAAAAGAACACATTGACACCGCTGTGTCAGACCCACCATACTTGCTCCGGACACTGCGAGAGGGCTGTACAAGCAATGATCACACGCACGGCACAGCGGACACACCAGGAACCGCGGTGTTGGCCGTCGAATGGCGCTAGCTGCGCAGCATTTATGCACCGCCGCCGTCAGTGTCAGCCAGTTTGCCGTGGCATACGGAGCTCCATCGCAGTCTTTAACACTGGTAGCATGCCGCGACAGCGTGGACGTGAACCGTATGTGCAGTTGACGGACTTTGAGCGAGGGCGTATAGTGGGCATGCGGGAGGCCGGGTGGACGTACCGCCGAATTGCTCAACACGTGGGGCGTGAGGTCTCCACAGTACATCGATGTTGTCGCCAGTGGTCGGCGGAAGGTGCACGTGCCCGTCGACCTGGGACCGGACCGCAGCGACGCACGGATGCACGCCAAGACCGTAGGATCCTACGCAGTGCCGTAGGGGACCGCACCGCCACTTCCCAGCAAATTAGGGACACTGTTGCTCCTGGGGTATCGGCGAGGACCATTCGCAACCGTCTCCATGAAGCTGGGCTACGGTCCCGCACACCGTTGGGCCGTCTTCCGCTCACGCCCCAACATCGTGCAGCCCGCCTCCAGTGGTGTCGCGACAGGCGTGAATGGAGGGACGAATGGAGACGTGTCGTCTTCAGCGATGAGAGTCGCTTCTGCCTTGGTGCCAATGATGGTCGTATGCGTGTTTGGCGCCGTGCAGGTGAGCGCCACAATCAGGACTGCATACGACCGAGGCACACAGGGCCAACACCCGGCATCATGGTGTGGGGAGCGATCTCCTACACTGGCCGTACACCACTGGTGATCGTCGAGGGGACACTGAATAGTGCACGGTACATCCAAACCGTCATCGAACCCATCGTTCTACCATTCCTAGACCGGCAAGGGAACTTGCTGTTCCAACAGGACAATGCACGTCCGCATGTATCCCGTGCCACCCAACGTGCTCTAGAAGGTGTAAGTCAACTACCGTGGCCAGCAAGATCTCCGGATCTGTCCCCCATTGCGCATGTTTGGGACTGGATGAAGCGTCGTCTCACGCGGTCTGCACGTCCAGCACGAACGCTGGTCCAACTGAGGCGCCAGGTGGAAATGGCATGGCAAGGCGTTCCACAGGACTACATCCAGCATCTCTACGATCGTCTCCATGGGAGAATAGCAGCCTGCATTGCTGCGAAAGGTAGATATACACTGTACTAGTGCCGACATTGTGCATGCTCTGTTGCCTGTGTCTATGTGCCTGTGGTTCTGTCAGTGTGATCATGTGATGTATCTGACCCCAGGAATGTGTCAATAAAGTTTCCCCTTCCTGGGACAATGAATTCACGGTGTTCTTATTTCAATTTCCAGGAGTGTATTATGATTACATCGTCACTCATACGTTATTATGGCTGGCCAAATAAGTTTTATTGAATGCTGCGCAGTACTTCCAGGTGACACAGATACATGGCACTATTTTTCCGTATAGTCACCAAGTCTCGGTAAACTAGTACCGCAACGTTCTACCAACAGTTTAATTCTTCGACGATAGAAATCCACTCCTTGATCGCGTAGCCATTCGTAAACATCTGTATGAACATCCTCATAGTCGGGAATTTAGTTTACCCGGAAATTGTCGTCTGCGGTTGACGTCTCCCTTCCCGACTAGCACCACGTCCGTGCCACCTTGATCAAATATGTGGTACCATTTCAGTAGGGCAGGACGTAGCACTACCTGTAGTCCATTTAACGCCAGAACTTCACAGCGAATCTGTGTGCACTTTTGGCGTTTTTGCGCACATGAATTTCGATGTCCCGTGTACTTCAGTACAGGACTAGATATCCACTTGCCGCGCCGCGTCACTCCAACAGTGTGATGCAGTTGTTAACCGTACCGCAGATAACTGTGTCTGCGGGGAACCCAGAACATGCACCCTCTTCTAACACCGCGCCGCTCTCGTTGGGCAATGATCTCGGCGCGCAACGGCTACCATCTCAGTGCGCAACGACTTGTGTAACCCACTTTCTGAAGTACCCTTACAACTGTGCTTGACCTAGCGCGGTTAAAATTTACGAAACAAAATCGTTCATTCTGCACACTTGGGTGGCATGATAGCGTGATGACGATTACCGCTCTTCAGAAATTGTTCAACTCTAATGTTCAACTTGCTTTACTTTGAAAAATAAATCAGCGTTATGGCACAATAACTAAAATTCGGAACCAGGAAGGAGTGGTTCAGAATGAAAGTCCCAAAGGGACTTACTAACTACGACGTATTTTTCAGGGATGCGACAGTGGTCTAAATACAATTTAATAAATTAAAAAATTGATATAAGGCACTTTTAATGCCTAGACTGCAATTTTCATTGCACATCCATCTTCAGATCTGTATACAAATGGAGGAAAAATAGCCTCAGACAGTTTTGTGGAATAAAGTAACATATAAAACAGTGCATAACAGCTGAACAAATTATATAAGGAGAGCGAAGTCCTACAGTAAAAGTTAACACTTAAGAAATCCACTTAACAGTCTTGTACAAGTAATATGTTACCGCTAGAGTTGTAAAATTATCTTAGGCTACTAGAACTATCACAAGTGAGTGTAGACTGCAAACGTTTTCCTGTTAGCTATGGTCAGCTAATATTGTAACTGCGTTATCTGTGCGTTTACGTGTGTTGCATACCAATAGGGATTTACCTGAATTTGATTGCTTTGCTGGAATATGCGATCACTGTATTACTACATTCCTCTAGAAACTGGAGACGGTGAACCGTCTAGAAACTAAGTGAGGATATATAAAGGGCCACGTAACCTTTGGAACATATCTGTTCTACGTGATTATCCTCCTGTCTATTACTTCAAAACAAACAGTATTTAAAGCTAAATTGAAGCTGCCAATGTTTACCTCAGATTTTATTCGAAACTTGTCGATTTCTAATGTGAAACACAGGAGTATTGCAGTGAAGGTAAAAATCATCATTAGCTGCAGGGGTGAGGTACACGTACACACGTGTGTGCTGCGCACAACTGCAATCTCTGGCGTAATGAATGTCGTACACGCCGCAGTACATCTGGTGTAATGTCGTCGCAGGCTGCCACAATACGTTGTTTCATATCCTCTGGGGTTGTAGGCACATCACGGTACGCACGTTACATGATGGCCACCACATTGAACATCTATTGGCCTGACATGTCGGGACACACTCTATTCCACTCCGTAATTGAAAACGGAAACCACGTGTGTACGTGTACCTCACCCCTCATGGTAATGTACATGTGTGTCAGTGAAAAAGACCAGTAAAAAGGTGTTAGCATGTGGACGTAATGTGCTGTTCCAGTCTCTTCTGTACCTAAGGTCCATCACCGTTCCCTTTGGATCCCTACGTAATTCGGTGCTCTCCGATACACACGATCGAATAGCGGCGGAGTGGTACTCAAGCTTCAACTTTAGGTTACAATATCTCCGGATGTAATTAACATTTTACAATGCAACAAACGGCACTGATTACGTATTTGTTTATATGTTCAGATGTGCTAACAAAACTAACGTGGTTCCATTTAAAAAAACGTAGGTTTGTGTTAAAAGACATACTTCCGTGCATTTTTGTATGGTTTGTATTAAACAATTACACTAGTCCCTCTCCTCACGTTCGGTCTGTGCAATCGGTTCCTCAGTATTTGATGTGGTTTACGAAATATATCCAGCGGTAAAGTTAGGTGACTCACCCTGTATATGTTACGAGAAAACAAATGTGGGGCATTACTTATCGAACGACCCTGGTTTATATGATGCATTCAAAAAATTCTGGGACTTTGCCACAAAATTTTTCTGCGCTTACCTTTTACTTATTGTGCACGGTCTCTTTCGAAATGCTCTACTCCACAGTTGATACACCGCTCCCACCGCCGTTACCACTTCCGGATGCAGCCTCTAGTTGGATCGCGCGAAGCGCCGTCGGTGAATTTTCTTTATCTTGTCTATCGCTGCAAAGCTTCGTCCTTTCAACGGAGTTTTCTGTTTTGGAAATTAAAAAAAAGTCCGCATAGACCAGGACGGGAGAGTACGGAGAATGAGGCAACACAGTGATTTCGTTTTTTGTGCAATAGTCACGCTGCAGCAGGGATGAATGTGAGGGTGCATTATCGTGATGCGAGAGCCATGAATTGTCTCGGCACATTTTAGGCCGTTTACTTCTCACATTTTGTCGCAGGCGTCGCAACACTTCCCGATAGTATCATCGGTTAACAGTTTGTCCCTGTGGCATGAAATCATGATGAGCTAATCATTCAAATTCGAAGAGAACTATCAGCATTTACCTGACCTTGCAGCTGGGCGGGGTCGGTCGTCTCTGTTGTTGTTCACGCTATCGTTCAGTCCACCTACATTGATAGGATTCTTGTCGATGTCCCTTCACCCTGTGGTAGCAGATACGTGCTAGGTAGTCTAAAGCAGCGTTGATGAAACCGCTACCTAAGACCTACCACACAGAGGCTGCGTAAATCTAGTTGAAAGTCAGTTCCTGAAAGTTCTTGATTTAAAAAATCGGGCGTTCGGGATATTCAGTCCACATGCAGAAAAGCGTTTAAAACTAGTTAACTCTGTTTTTTTTATTCATATTGAAACACATGAAGTGGCTGTAAAATCCGTATTTAATATGGTGAAACGGTATCATAGAAAGTTCACTGTCTGTATAACAAATATTCACTCGAAAAGCAGCCAGAATTTTAGCAAGTCCGACCCGAATAATTTTCACGTTCTGCCAGTCACAGACCCACAGCAGTTCGCGAGTTAAACATTCGGTCGTTTCAGTGGTCTGCTTCGTAAGAAGTGCTCGCCAAAATATTCCATACAGAGAACGAAACACGCCACCGGAGTTGTTACTACGATCAGAAAGTTCACATGCTCACATCTCTCAAACTATTTAACTTAGAAGCACCAAACTTTCATTAAAATGTTCGTAATTCCAGTTGCTTGAGTTACTATATGTTAGAACCGAAATTAGCTCACTATTTCCTCATCTTACAGAGTATTTTTAAGGAGCGATATAACATAGTGTTATCGTGTTATTCCAGGCGCTGTTTTCACAACTCCAAGGATAGGAAGTGAGAAAATGACAGCGAAAGATGATTTGTTGGTGACACAATTTGAATTCACAGAATATGCAGTGAGGTAGCGTCAGTTCATAATGTTCTACAAGGTAAAGAAGAGCCACATGAACTATCTGTACCTGCAGGCACTGTATGTAATACTGAGCCAGAATATTTCTATCTCACTAGGAAAGAAGAAATAAAGTACAGACCTCATTTATTGTCTTTCTTGATCTTTCACTTTCGTTGTATAGCTGGTTTCTGGATTTATAGTATTCATTTGTTTTTGTATTTTAACTCTCATCTTATGTGTACATAATTATTACTCCACATTAATTGTCGAAGGCTTTTTGTGGCTCCAGAAACACTAGAAATATATCTTAGTTTTCTTCAATCTGCTGTTCATGCCAAAGTGAAATGGACTCTTTCCTTTTCGGAAAAGAGATCGAACTTCAAGACTTTCTACAACGTTATAATGATTCACCCGAGTATTGTTCATCTATCTAGTATGCCTATCAGGTAGGACTGATTGAGAAGATCCAACGAAGAGATCGTTTAGCAGGCGAGAGAGCGTTACGGAGATGTAAACAAACTCCACTGACAGACGTTACAAGAGAGGCGCTGTGTATCACGGAGAGATTTACTACTGAAATTTCGGGACAGCACATTTCAGAAGGAATCAGACAACATATTACTCCCCCCCCCCCCCCATAAATCTTGCATATTGACCTCGAGGAAAAAATTCGAGAAATTAGAGCAAATACAGAGACTTACCGACAATCATTCTTCCCTCGCTCTATTCGCAAGTGGAACAGGTATGGAGGGATTAGAGAATGGTACCGAAAGTACCCTCCGCCACACATGATTAGGTGGCTTGCAGAGTATGATGTAGATGTAGGCAGAGGTTATTAATGGAATTGTCACTATCGCCGCATTGTTGCTACCATGCGTTCAGCATATTGTATACGCAGTAGCGGATCGTTAGGCCGAAGTTGCTGAGCTATCTGCAGCTTCTACGGATGTAACTTGTAAATTTACTTGTAGCACTCGTTGGACAGTCGAACGATGCAACTGTAGAGACTCTGTATGACGTCGGACAAAGGGCTGTGGTGTTCTAACGAGAGCAGTTCGCACAACCTCACAGCCTCGATATTGTCTGCCGTACTAACGGTTCAGGGGGTCTCTTTGCAGATTGCTTCTTCAATGCAGAACCTGTTGCTTCAAAATTGCGGACCCAGCTGTTAATTGCATGCGTTGAGTGTACACAACCATGCAGTCCGGTGTTAAAATGACGCCGAAATTCTCGACGCGCGGCATCCACACTTCCATTCTCTTACTAGGCCTTCACCGCAAAGGCACGCCACACACCGTTACACCGCTCCATGTTTACTGTTTACTAAATGACAAGACAGTGAGAGCAGCTTTCTATGTCATTCCAAGCCAGCTAGCGTGCAGCGTTGCCACGATACGTTCCAAAATTTCCCCCCTGTACGAACAAATCCTTTACAACAGTCGTGGCGTCCTATTACCAAATTATTGCACATACGAACTCAGCCTCCGTGGTGCTGACTCTCATTGTTTCGCTACTTCAGATTCCAGTGCTCTGTATTTTCTATACGTCGTGGTTATCTCTGGCTTTATATTCCCGACGCTTTGTTCCCATCTCCAAATAGCCACTTGCCTGGGAGCGTCCACGTACAAGAACGCATCCACAGACGTGCTAGGTTCCTTATAGTGGTAGTTCCTTCGTGGATCGTGAATTCCATCAATAGCAAAGGCTGTGGATTTCGTCTGCTATTATGTGACAGGTCAATACGCCACCTTCAATGAATCTGCAACTGTCTCCCATTCCTGCAGCCTAACTTCTGCCCATGTCAGCCGAGATAGTCACACAAGGGTGACTTACCACCAGATAGTCATGGGACTCTTATCACAATTTCAAAGAATGCTCGTGTGGATGCATTACAACTATCAAATGTAGATTGTGTCAAGGAATGTTCGTAAAGTGTTGACGTGACTAATATACACAGGAATAGACAGGACGCTGTAGAAATTCTTGAAGTTCAATCTCTTTTCTGAAAAGGGAAAAGTCCGTTTCACTTTGCCATGAACAGCAGATTGAAGAAAACTAAGATATCTTTGTAGTGTTTCTGGAACCACAAAAGGCCTTCGACAACTTAATGTGGAGTAATAACTATGTACACATAAGATTAGATCTAAAATACAGAGATAAACGAAACTATAAAACCAGCTATACAACGAAAGTGGAAGATCAAGAAAGACAATACAATGTTAATAAGGATGAGGGGCTGTGTTTCAGCGTACGATAACTGTTCTCTCTGTACTTTGAAGAGATAAAGACGTAAAATATCGGAAAGAAGGTAAAAATCATACACCATCTCTAGGATTCGACAACGGCTTAGTGCTTCTGGAAGGATGTGAGGAAGACGCTGAAGAGCTTTTGAAAAGGGTGAACAGAACAGTAATTATACGAGTAAATTCAATAGCCTCTGGCTAAAGGATGGCTGCTTAACATTTTTATTGCGTGATATAATTCGAACATTTCGTTCCCATCTTCAGATGCACTTTAAACACACGTATAAGACAGGGACGCATTATATCAATAGTGGTACAAGTCCATTTTTATTCATTCTGAGATACAGAGCCCTATAGTTAAATGAGCGCTGAAAAATCTGCAGTTGAGATACCAGAAATATTCATCCATAAGGCTTCTCGCAAGAGATGAACCTTTCTTTCTGTTTGATTGCTTCCACGTGACATTTGGTTGACATCCAGCTGTATTGGCGAGATAGTACCTAAAGTCGATTATACACTTTTAAGTCGGAGCATTTCGGTCTTTGTCTTCTACTCTGACAGCTCCCTCTTTGCCCTTGGAAATACTGTGTATTACTCGTCTTTCCCAATTGATATCTTGCACTCATTTACATTGAAGACCGCTTTTCCAGGTCGACAAATGCGATGAATGTGTCTTGATTTCTCTTCAGTCTTTTTTCCATTGTCAAGCACATTGCCAGGAGAGTTTCGCCGGTCGCTTTCGTTTCCGGAAGCCAAACTGATCGTCATCTCACAGATCTGTAATTTTATTCTTGATTCTCCTATATATTATTCTTTTCACTAATTTGGATACATAAGCTGTTACACAGATTCTTCGATAATACTCTCGTTTAACAGCTAGTGCTGTTTTCCGAATTGCGTGTATGATTTTTCCGAAAGTACGATGGTATGTCACCATTCTCGTAGATTCTGCACATCAACCTGTGTATGCCTCTTCCTCCCCAATTGATTTACCAAATTCGGGTAGAATGGGGTTCTATCCGAACCTGCCATCTCCGATTTTAAATCATTGGAGCACTTACGTCTTCCATATCGATCCGAACATCTTCTTCTACCAAGTCCTCATAAATTCCTCTCCATTACCGAAGCCTTCAGTGTACTCATTTCTACTATCGGCTCTCAACGTTTAACTGTGGAATTCCCGTTGCACTATTAATGTTGCCGCCGTTGCTTTTAATTTACTTCCTACGATCATTTCCATTTCCTTCAATTTTTTACTGCTCCCATTTCGCATTTGCTGCCATGCACTTCCGGTTTATTTCATTCCTAGGTTATTGATATATCCGTATTGCGGTCTCTCCCTGGACGTGTTTGTACTAACCTCTTATGTCGATCAATCGAAGTTTTTCTTCTGTTAAAAAGCGTTTTATCGCAGTTACCTTCCTAGTACTTACGTCAGTCGAACTTCTGTGTTTACTTTTTGTCATAGATGCTCACTCCTATTCAATTGAACTGCCTACTGTGGTATTCCTTATCGCATTATTCACATCTTTTATCGAATTTCCTTTCACAATGATTCTTCTGTCTACTCTCCATAAATACACACATAAAAAAAATTTGCATCACACCAGTTAAAAGAGCTCCTGAAAATAGACGTTGACATTGCACATTGTATCACACACACAGTCCCTCTGACTCCTAAGAGTTGTCACTAACCTGCCCAAAGATGTAAACAACAGCGGCATTAGACGGAGGTGGTCCGACAGCCGATCAGTTCTAATTATTCCACCAAGAAGGAGGTACACGGCTCGTGTTGTCTGTAGTTCAACCATGCCTAGATCGTCAATACCGCGGTTCGATCGCGTCCGCATTGCTACTTTGTGCCAGGAAGGGCTCTCAACAATGGAAGTGTCCAGGCATCTCGGAGAGAAGCAAAGCGAAGTTATTCGAACATGGAGGAGATACAGAGAGACAGGAACTGTCAATGACATGCATCGCTCAGGCCGCCCAAGGGTTACTACTGCAGTGGAGGAGGAAGATATTAGTGTTTAACGTCCCGTCGACAACGAGGTCATTAGAGACGGAGCTCAAGCTCTGGTGAGGGAAGGATGGGGAAGGAAATCGGCCGTGCCCTTTCAAAGGAACCATCCCGGCATTTGCCTGGAGCGATTTAGGGAAATCACGGAAAACCTAAATCAGGATAGCGGACGCGGGATTGAACCGTCGTCCTGGACTCGCATTTGGGAGGACGACGTTTCAATCCCGCGTCCGGCCATTCTGATTTAGGTTTTCCGTGATTTTCCTAAATCGCTCCAGGCAAATGCCGGGATGGTTCCTCTGAAAGAGCAAGGCCGACTTCCTTCCCCATCCTTCCCTAATCCGATGAGACCGATGACCTCGCTGTCTGGTCTCCTTCCTCAAATAACCCAACCCAAAGGATGGGGAAGGAAATCGGCCGTGCCCTTTCAAAGGAACCATCCCGGCATTTGTCTGAAGCGATTTAGGGAAATCACGGAAAACCTAAATCAGGATTGCCGGAGACGGGATTGCACCGTCGTCCTCCCGAATGCGAGCGAGTCCAGTGTGCTAACCACTGCGCCACCTCGCTCGGTACTACTACTGCAGTGGATGACCTCTACCTGACAGCAACACCACCATGTTAAATAACAGCCACAGGACGTCGTGTTACTACTCAAACTGTGCACAATAGGCTGCATGATGCGCAGCTTCACTTCTGACGTCCATGGCGAGGTCCTTCCTTGGAACCACGAAACCATACAGAACGGTACAGATGGGCCCAACAACATGCCGAATGGACCGCTCAGGATTGGCATCACGTTTTCCTCAACGATGAGTGTCGCATATGCCTTCAACCAGACAATCGTCGGAGACGTGTTTGGAGGCAATCCGGTCAGGCTTAACGCCTTAAACACACTGTGCAGCGAGTGCAGCAAGGTGGAGGTACCCTACTGTTTTGGGGGTGGCATTATGTGGGAAGGATGTACGCCGCTGGTGGTCATGGAAGCTGTAGGATACGTGAATGCCATCCTCCGACCGATAGTTCAACCACGTCGGCAGCATATTGATGAGGCATTCGTCTTCATGGACGACAATGCGCGCCCCCATCGTTCAAATCTTGGGAATGACTTCCTTCAGGATAACGACATCGCTCGACTAGAGTGGCAAGTATGTTCTCCAGACATGAACCCTATCGAACATGCCCGGGATGGATTGAAAAAGAGCTGTTTATGGACGACGTGACCCAGCAACCACTCTGAGGGGTCTATGCCGAATCACCGTTGAGGAGTGGGACAGAAAGATAGATCCTTTATCATTTAGCTACAAAATAGCAGGTTAGCAACTGGAAACAGTTAATACCATAAATTATCTGGGAGTACGCATTAGGAGTGATTTAAAATGGAATGATCATATAATGTTGATTGTCGGTAAAGCAGATGCCAGACTGAGATTCATTGGAAGAATCCTAAGGAAATGCAATCCGAAAACAAAGGAAGTAGGTTACAGTACGCTTGTTCGCCCACTGCTTGAATACTGCTCAGCAGTGTGGGATCCGTACCAGATAGGGTTGATACAAGACATAGAGAAGATCCAACGGAGAGCAGCGCGCTTCGTTACAGGATCATTTAGTAATCGCGAAAGCGTTACGGAGATGATAGATAAACTCCAGTGGAAGACTCTGCAGGAGAGACGCTCAGTAGCTCGGTACGGGCTTTTGTCAAAGTTTCGAGAACATACCTTCACCGAAGAGTCAAGCAGTATATTGCTCCCTCCTACGTATATCTCGCGAAGAGACCATGAGGATAAAATCAGAGAGATTAGAGCCCACACAGAGGCATACCGACAATCCTTCTTTCCACGAACAATACGAGACTGGAATAGAAAGGAGAACCGATAGAGGTACTGAAGGTACCCTCCGCCACACACCGTCAGGTGGCTTGCGGAGTATGGATGTAGATGTAGATGTAGATCTGGACCAACAGTGCCTTGATGAACTTGTGGATAACATGCCACGGTGAATACAGGCATGCATCAATGCAAGAGAACGTGCTACTGGGTGTTAGAGGTACCGGTGTATACAGCAGTCTGCACCACCATTTCTGAAGGTCTCGCTGTATGGTGGTACAACATGCAATGTGAGGTATCATTGGGCAATAAAAAGGACAGAAATGGTGTTTATGTTGATCTCTATTCCAGTTTTCTGTGCAGGTTCCAGACCTCTGGGAAGCATGAGGATGTAAAACTTTTTTTGATGTTTGTACTAAATCATTTTCTGAGTCTAGGTCCACTCCCGGGTATGACTTTATAGTTTACTACCAGATTTTGGAACATCTGTCTGACCGTGAAGTAATGCAGCTGGAATTTTCTCGTATCACCAGCCTTGTGTTCCTTCCATTTCACTCCAGTGACCCCCACTACATCTAGATTGAGCCTTGGAATTTCCATTTCAAGATTTTCTAGCTTCGCTACCATGTTCAAATTTCTGACATTCCACGTCCCGAATCGTAGAATATTATCCTGTTTTGGTTATTCGATCTTTTCCTCATGATCACCTCCCCTTTGGCAGTCCCCTTCCGGAGATCCGAAATCTTTCGCCAAGAGAGTGATCGTCGATACACTTATTGAGTTACACAAAACTTATCCTACGGGTGTATCTTACACGTCTTTAATACAAAGGTTTTCATTTCCTTCTACATCCTCATGCCGTTGATCACTGCTGTTTGGTGACAGATTCCCAGCGAAAGGGCAAGATTGTGTCCCGAGCGTCTGTCTGCCCCTATGTCCTCTTCCACAAGGTAGGTGGCAGAACGAGCTCCCTGCCTCAAAAAGTTGTTATAGCTGAATAATAGCACAATGCTATCCGCTAACGGTACATGGTGCAGTTTCGTACTGTCAAGAAGCAAGCGTTCTACTTATTCACTGTTTAATGATCTGATAAATTTCGTCAATAATATTTCTAGTGTGTTATTATTCTTTGTAATTCTTAATGCAACTGGGATCAAACACAAGGAGTGAAAACTTCTTTACAACTGATGTTGAAACCAGTGAGTTGAAATGAGTTGAGTACATGTAATCGGTAGTTGTGAACGGAATGATACACGACTTCAGTTTATCCAGTAATGTTATTCGGTCTGTACATTGAGCAAGTATTACGGGGAAACCAGATCACTTTCAGAAACGGGATGAAAAATCAAAGAAAGGGAAGAAAAAATTTGAGTTTTGACTATTGCACTGTAATTCTTTGTGAGACGACATTTTATCTGAACGGGTAGGATACTTTCTCGAAATGTGGTTACGAGATGAATACCAACAGTCAATAAACAAGGTTAATGTAGTATAGTCAATCAAATCGATCGAAGGTGAAGGAATTGGATAAGGAAAGGAGACACTAAAAATATTTTATGATGGTTGGTTGGTTGTTTGCGGGAAGAGACCAAACAGCGAGGTTATCGGTCTCATGGGATTAGGGAAGGATATCGGCCGTGTCCTTTCAAAGGAACCATCCCGGCATTTGCCTGGAGCGATTTAGGGAAATCACGGAAAACCTAAATCAGGATGGCCGGACGCGGGATTGAATCGTCGTCCTTCCGAATCCGAGTCCAGTGTGACATTTTATGAGTTTCGCAGTTAAGGTAACAAAATAACACGTTTTAACTGAATCAGAAAGCATATAAAAGGCATGTTGACAACAGCAAAAAATATATTTCTGAAAAGAAACGTCGGTTAACATCGAATACAACTTTAAATGAAAGGAAATCTTTTCGGAAGGTCTTTGTCTTGGGTATAGCCCTGTACAGAAGTTGAACGTAGAAGAATAATTTCTCGGACGAGAGTGGAATAGAAACTTCTGAGAGGTGGTGCTGCAGAACAATCTTGAACGTTAGATGAATAGATTGCGTAACTACAGATGATGTACGTAGTCTAACTAAGGAAAAATACAAATTTTTCGCATATCTCGAGAAAGATTTTGTGTCTCTTGACAGAACTCTGTCTGAGGCAGTTTGATAAGAGGCACTTTCTTAATGGAAAGATGTGTGGTAGTAAAAATTGTACAGGGGAAAGCTAGAATACAGTAACCAGATTACATGTTACAGTAGTAATCGAGATATAAAGAGGCTTACACAGGATATTCTACGGTGGAAAGCTTGGGATTGAAAATTACAGCAACAAAAATTAGAAAAAAAGTATTACTTTATTTATATTTTACCGTATTTTACTCCCAGTTCCATTAGAAAGGAGTGTTAGCGTACCACTTAGTTACGAGAAAGGAATTGCGTTGATTTGTTTTTCTGACTTCCTCGAGGTTCTCATCACTAAGGGTCTATAGAGCTGACAGTGTACGTCATGTAAGGTAATTTGATCTTTAATACAATATCACTGTTTGATGTATCGTTGTTATCCAAAGGCGTGCATCCAGTTTTAGATGTGGTAGCGGAACAGACGTGACATACAGGAAAAGTTTTGCTGACAGGTGGAAAGTCTGAGTGTTAAATTTACAGTTGCCGTTTCTGCCTTTACAGCCGGTACTCTATTTGAGCAAGTGCGGTAATCTGAAGGAGCTGGCCCCGTCGGACAATTCGACCGCAGCTGTGAGAAATTAATTTTTTACAACTTTATAGGTGAAATAAATATATCGTTTCACCTTAATTAAAAATTTTTGGTTTTACGCAAGGCATTACTCCAGGCAGCGGAAGACACCCCCGGGCAGCTCTGGGCGTAACTCGGCGGGTAATAAAGTCGGCGGGAGGAATACTTTGCATAATATAATTGCAGCGGGTGAGCTGCGCCCACGGCGATACTGTTTCCCCTCTCAGCGGCATTTAATTATAAAAGTCCATAAAGTGGATTCAGGTATCCTAAATAATGCACGCGTTATCCCGTGGCAGAATTTGTCCGCCTGGCTATTTCGCACGGCGCGCTCGCATAAAGCGCACCCGGTAATCTGGCAACAAATGGAATTTCACCAAAGGATCGGACAAATTACATCCACCTGCAAATACATATCGGGCACCTCATTACAACGCAGGTATGAGGCTACCAATTTACGAAACCAAGCGATACGGACCAAACATTGATAGCAAAATAACAATATACTGTAAACCCACAAAACATTACATTAATGTTCTCTTCTTTCTCTCTTTCGAAGTACTTGTTGCACGAATCACTTCGGAAACGTAAGAGTAAACGAAGACCATAAAAAATTCATGAGTTGAAGCCCCACAGCTTTCATATATTTGAAAATTGTCATATTACCGGATTGAGCTGCCTGGTAATACACTTCACTTGTACAAGCAATATCAGTTGTCTCGCCATCATCAGGTTCAAATATACCAAACAGAACAGGATATAAGGCATAAACGGTCATGAATCTGTGAACTGATATAAATGTTAACAACAATATACATACAATGAAAAGTCGCATACTCAAATAAAAGTATGCACAGCATCATATAGACGAAAAATACACTACTGGCCATTAAAATAGCTACACCAAGAAGAAATGCAGATGATAAACGGGTATTTATTGGACCAATATATTATACTAGAACTGAGATGTGATTACATTTTCACGCAATTTGGGTGCATAGATCCCTAGAAATAAGTACCCAGCACAGCAGGCCTTGATACGCCTGGGCATTGAGTCAAACATAGCTTGGATGGCGTGTACATGTACAGCTGCCCGTGCAGCTTCAACATGGTACCTCAGTTCATCAATAGTAGTGACTGGCCTATTGTAGCTCGGCCACCATTGACCAGACGTTTTCAGTTGGTGAGAGATCGGGAGAATGTGCTGGCCAGGGCAGCAGCCGAACATCCTGCAACATGCGGTCGTGCTTTATCCTACTGAAATCTAGATTTTCGCAGGGATCGAATGATGGGTAGAGCCACGAGTCGTAACACATCTGAAATCTCCACTGTTCAAAGTGCCGTCAATGCGAGCAAGAGGGACCGAGACGTGTAACCAATGGCACCCCAAACCACCACGCCGGGTGATACGTCAGTATGGCGATGACGAATCCTAAACCCACCGATTTAATATTATGCTAACAGTCATTGGATCTCGATCAGCGCGAGCAGTAATGTCGCGATACGATAAACCGCAATCGCGATAGGCTACAATCCGACCTTTATCTAAGTCGGAAACGTGATGGTATGCATTTCTCCTCCTTACACAGGGCATCACTCGACGTTTCACCAAGAAACGCCGGAGAACTGATGTTTGTGTATGAGAAATCGGTTGGAAACTTTCCTCTTTTCAGCACGTTGTAGGTGTCGCCACCGGCGCCAACCTTGTGTGAATGATCTGAAAAGCTAATCATTTGCATATCACAGCATCTTCTTCCAGTCGGTTAAATTTCGCTTCTGTAGCACGTCATCTTCGTGGTGTAGCAATTTTAATGGCCAGTAGTGTAAAATCATTATCGGCAGATGGTAAAACCATGAATAATACACGGAAAATAGAAGTATACCATAACTACGAAAACCACACATTAAGACGTAAGTGGTTCATATTTCTACAGTATTACCCATTATCATGTTTCAATATACATTACGTCGTCAGTCTACAAAAACTGTGGTAGAGGGTTTGAACAGATTCATATCACACAGGGCGACTGGTACAGGTGATTACTGTTGACGCCGGCAGCTGTGGTCAAGCGGTTCTAGGCGCTTCAGTCCGGAACAAAGCGGCTGCCATGGTCGCAGTTTCTAAAAAAATGGTTCAAATGGCTCTGGGCAGTATGGGACTTAACATCTGTTGTCATCAGTCCCCTAGAACTTAGAACTACTTAAACCTAACTAACATAAGGACATCACACACATCCATGTCCGAGGCAGGATTCGAACCTGCGACCGTAGCGGTCACGCGGTTCCAGACTGAAGCGCCTAGAACCGCACGGCCACACCGGCCGGCCGCAGGTTCGACTCGTGCGTCGGGTATGGACGTCTGTGTTGTCCTTAGGTTAGTTAGGTTTAAGTAAGTAGTTCTAAGTCTATGGGACTGATGACCGCAGATGTGAACTCCCATGTGAACCGTTTTCTTGAATACTGTTCACTGGTAGAGCAAAATATGGTCATAGAGGTCTATACACATCGGCAGCGACTATCGTCTTACTATTACAATGCTGTGTGCCGTCTGCAACGATATGTACAAGTGACAGTCATAACAGGTGTTCTGTATGTTGCATTTAATAACAATTTACGTTTGTTACAATCACAGACGCAGTGACAGAAAGCAAAATGCATGGTAACATTCATATGTATACTGTTTCTATCGTATGGTAACTTTAATGTGACAGGCCGTAAGGACGCACACAATGTACGCCATCCGAATTGTCTAAATATATAAAGAATAACACATGAAATATTCTCAGTTTCGGGGACAAATAGCTATAACTGAACACTTCATAGCACATGATTAGTGGCAACATACGTCTGTATAAAAACCTGAATTCGTAATGCATTATACGCAGCTGCCGCATAAGTGTCTTACGTGAGACATTTAGAATATTCCGCTAAGCGAACATTGTATGCATATTCTGTACTGCCTATGCCAAACAAATTACTGCACGACAGAAGCCGTATACATACGAATGTGACTATTACTCTTTTCCCACTAGTGCCTATATGTAAATGTAAGCCATTCCTTCTATGCATTGAGTCTCCTGTCACTGCAACTGTTATCGTAACAAGCGAAAAATGCTGTTAAATACAACATGAGGCACACCCGCTATAACTGTCACTAGTACATATCGCAGCTGATGGTACATAGCTTTATAATCGTAAGATTCTAGTCACTGTCACTGTATATTGACCTCTATGGACATATTTCGTTTATTTGACTCTACCAGTAAACCGTGATCAGCTGCACCAGTCGCCTCTATGTGGTATGAATGTGTTCTCAGCGTTATATGAGTGGGTACAGTCCCCAGCACAGTTTCTATAGACTGACGAAGTAATTTGTATTACGATATGTTAACAGTTTACTCTGCACAACTGTGTATCATTTACATCTCCACGATATATGGTTTTCGTATTGAGTCACATCACTAGTTATGACATACATTTATTTTCAATGTATTATTCATGGTTTTATTACCTGGTGGTAACGATTTTATATTTCGCCTGCTTAGAACACTGTTGTATGAGAGTGTGACATTCCATTATATGTGTGTTGTCGTTAACTTTTATATCAGCTAGTAGATTCGTGGGAGTTTATGCCTTACTTAGTATTATCTTTGGATTGTGGGAACCTGATGAAGGTCATACGACTGAAACGTGTTCTATAAATAAAGTATTTTATCAGCATCTCAAGGCAGTAAAACGACATTTTTCACACAATTTAAAATAGTTGGTACTGAAAGAACGTCATTTGAAAATTTCTAAGAATTTTTGAGCTTTACTTTACACAAGGTGTTTGAAATAATCATGACTTGTCGTGCGTATCCACTCTGAAACGCCGTTGTTTTTCGATGTATTCTGACTTTTCTCCATAAACTGCTTACGAAATTCACATATCTTCTTGTTGCTCTGGTGACACAGGGCGTATTACCTACTTGTAATTTGCAAAACAAACCAACAGCTAGCTCTCATGAACATATTTAATTGAAAAGAAGTACATAGTAATATTAAAACCCGCAATAATTGTCTCAATCGTACAGTACACTACAATGTCGAATCTTTTGAAATACACGGTCATTCATCCACTTTTTCATCTTCTGAGGTGCCACAGATTTCAAAAACTGTTGTCAAGAAGCCGCTCACTACGTCTTTAGTTGATGAATCTTATGCTTTTGTATTTCTTGATGTGATAAGTTTTCGGCAAATGACCGACATTGCAAGCGTAGTGCGGGAATCACTAACTTGAGCAGGGACACCAGCTTCTTGTGCTTCCTCTTTGTTACAAGCAGGAAGGACGAGTAAAAAATGTTGTGTCAGAAAATGAGATCTTTTTCATATTTCTTTACTGATTTTGGAACGATACACCGTCATTTCTCTCTATATTTCTATATTTTTCTTCTTCTCTTTATTTTTCTTCAAGATTTCGGGTATAGCCTATTATCGAGTAAAATCCTGAAAGGTGGACCATGTAAATAGCAAGACGTACATCATAAAACTGATTATTTAAAAAAAAATATTAGATGCACGCTGGTAGAAAGTTACGAGACACGCAGTAGAAATGTTGTTTTCCAATTAGGTACACGTGTGGTGGGGAGGGTGAAAGGGGTTGAAGTTTGGTGGGGGGGGGGGGAGGAGGGTTGAAGGAGGGAAGCAGCAAAAGAAAGAAGAATGAATATTTCATTGAGTGTTGAAGTTGGGTAGATCAGAACGAAGATGAGAGGCCTGGGATGGGAGGAGTGTGCATTTCAACAGTAATAGAAAATTACACAACTAAGTATTACTAATAATATGCTTACAGAAACGTAATAAGGCGTTGCAGCTTATACTGCATGGGGTGATTGCTCCTTCGTATGTAAAGACACCTAAAGAAAATAACTTTAGTCCAACAAAACATGAATACACCAGTGTACATGTTCACCATATCTTATTATCAATAGATATAGATTCTAAATATTACCAGGAGCTTTACTAGGAGCAGGGAATTACTAGGTCTCCATCAGGTCCAATAGACCTTAACTTATTCTAGAGGCTATGGGTGCAAATATTATTACATGTTTAAATTGTGAAAATACCAGAATGATTCTGCTCAATGAAGGTAGTACATTAAATGAAAAATAATACCGAAAAGTAAACAGTAACTCAATACAAGCAGTGTTGGTCATGCTTGCATTGTCATATGGTAACCAAAATACATTATTCATACAAATTCATTTACAGAAGCTTTTAAAAATGTACAGGGTGTATAAAAAAGAATCATCCGATTTGACACGTTCATAATTTTGAAACTAATAAACAAATATAATTAATTTGGTTTTCTGGTGAACAGGGAACTCAAAATCTTTTTTTCCATAGCTTTCCATAGGTGTTCAATATGTCCCTCCTTGAGATACATAGCATAAGTCAGTGCGGTATTCAAATTGTTCCCAAACCGCAGTGAGCAGGTCTTGAGTTACAGCTTCCACAGATGTGATGTCTCAGTTAATTGATTGTTGGTCAGCCGTGGTGGCCGTGCGGTTCTAGGCGCTTCATTCTGGAACCGCGCGACTGCTACGATCGCAGGTTCGAATCCTGACTCTGGCATGGGTGTGTGTGATGTCCTTAGGTTACTTAGGTTTAAGTAGTTCTAAGTTCTAGGGGACTGATGACCTCAGATGTTAAGTCCCATAGTGCTCAGAGCCATTTGAGCCATTTTGAACCATTGATTGTTGATGGTAAGAAAGGCACATAAAAAGAGTCTTTTATAGACCCACACGAGAAATAATCACATACAACCAGGTCCGGTGACCTAGGAGGCCACTAATGTAAGGCTGAATCATTTGGTCCAGTGCAACCGATCCATCGTTCATAATCCTTTGATTTAAAATTTCCACCACTTCCAATACCAGTGTGGCGTTGCCCCATGACATCGGTAAATGAAGTCTTTCGAATCTGTCTCCAGGTGTGGGAAAAGAAAGTTATCAACTATGTCGAGATATGTGCTTCCTTTAACTGCGTTCTCAGCAAAGAAAAATGGACCATACATCTTTTCCCTTCAACCTGCATAAAAACATTAAATGTTGGAGAGTCCCTCTAATGTTGCACAACTTCATGTCGCTGTTCCGTACCCCATATTCTCAAATTATGACAGAACACCTTTTCATTTAAATGGAATGTTGTTTCGTCACTAAACAATAAGTGCGGAAGAGAAGTGTCATCCGACATCTTGCTAACAACGAAATTACATAACTCCACACGTTGTTGTTTGACACCTTCACGAAGAGATTGCAGTAACTGAATTCTGTATGGATTCATGTGTAAACGTCAATGCAGCACACGCCTGACGGACACCAGGAGCATGTTGAGCTGTAGAGCTGTACCACGAACAGATTTCTGCGGACTTCCTGTGAAACAAAGGCGAATGCGTTCGACGTCTGTGTCAGACACTCGGGGACAACCCTGCTATTTGCCTTTACGACAAGCTGCTTCTCGGAATTGTTCACGCCATCTACAATTACATCTACATCCATAATCCGCAAGCCACCTGACGGTGTGTGGCGGAGGGTACCCTGAGTACCTCTATCGGTACTCCCTTCTATTCCAGTCTCGTATTGTTCGTGGAAAGAAGGATTGTCGGTATGCCTCTGTGTGGACTCTAATCTCTCTGATTTTATCCTCATGGTCTCTTCGCGAGATATACGTAGGAGGGAGAAATATACTGCTTGACTCTTCGGTGAAGGTATGTTCTCGAAACTTCAACAAAAGCCCGTACCGAATGGTTCAAATGGCTCTGAGCACTATGGGACTCAACTGCTGAGGTCATTAGTCCCCTAGAACGTAGAACTAGTTAAACCTAACTAACCTAAGGACATCACAAACATCCATGCCCGAGGCAGGATTCGAACCTGCGACCGTAGCGGTCTTGCGGTTCCAGACTGCAGCGCCTTTAACCGCACGGCCACTTCGGCCGGCTGCCCGTACCGAGCTACTGAGCGTCTCTCCTGCAGTCTTCCACTGGAGTTTATCTATCATCTCCGTAACGCTTTCGCGATTACTAAATGATCCTGTAACCAAGCGCGCTGCTCTCCGTTGGATCTTCTCTATCTCTTCTATCAACTCTATCTGGTACGGATCCCACACTGCTGGGCAGTACTCAAGCAGTGGGCGAGGAAGCGTACTGTAACCTACTTCCTTTGTTTTCGGATTGCATTTCCTAATGCTCCGTGCTGTAGGAGGATCCACACCATACCTTGTCCGAAAGTCACGCTGAACAGTTGTTACTGACCTGCCCTACGCAAAACATAGGACACAAAAGGCTTTCTGCTGTACTGACACCAATTTTACTAGAACTGAAGTGGGAACACACTGCTGCTACCTAGTAGGAACCATGTAAAACTCGTGAGCTTGCTCTTTCCAACAATACGTTGTTCTTACACGTTTCTCAAATAATATAATAGTAACGATTTTATTTAAGCGGATGATTCGTTTTGATAGACACTGTACTTCAATCCAGAATACACACCTGAATGAGTGGGAAAAAAATCTGTGAGCAATTTTTGTTACTGTGGCATGATTGCATATAGGTTCAGATATTTTAGGTGTGATGCAAGTCAGTACCATACAAAATCAAAATATTGTGTCAAGATCGTATAAGACTAAGAAAAAGAAAGAGGTGAAGCTTGTGACTGGAAGGATAAGTGTGGGGCAGGGGTGGGGGTCGTTGTTGGAGGGGGATGGGAGGCTCGACTGTAGAGGTCAGTTACTGAGATGAATATGTGGAAAATATGTTAAAATTATGTATATGTGGGGCGGGGGGCGGGTAGATGGCAGTAAGATGGGTAGTTTCGATTAGGGGAAGCAGCAAGAAAACATGAGAGAATATTTGTTTGAGTGTTGAACTTGGGATGGATCAGAACGGGGATGAGGGTGCTGACAGAAGGTTTACTTGGGGGAGGGTCAAGAAACTACGAGAGACAGAGCGATAAACAAAGAGTTAAATAAAATGCCGTGTGGTTAGAGCCCCCCGTCGGGTAGACCGTTCGCCTGGTTGCAAGTCTTTCGAGTTGACGCTACTTCGGTGGCTTGCGTGAAGATGGGGATGAAATGATGATGATAAGGACAACACAACACCCAGTCACTGAGCGGAGAAAATCTCCGACCCAGCCTGGAATAGAACCCGGGCAATTTTTTTAAATTGAAAAACTGTAATAAGCAATTACATAGACAAATATTGTAAATAACAAACTGACACAGTCGTCACATCAAAAATTCCATCATGGCAGTTCCATGTCCAGATAGGCTAGTCACGAGCCACCAAGCACTGTGGACTATCAGCTGCAGCAAGTCGTCGCATGTCTAGGTGGCGCTGTGTAATGACTGCAAGTGCATCGTTGATCTGTTGCAGCAGGGCCTCACCACGCCGCACCACCTCTGCTAGCTGCTCTCCGGCTTCCTAGGCCTCCGGTCCCAACAAGTGCACGCTGTTACGCTGCAATTCTGTTGACGAAGCATCGTTTGGCAAGGATTCAATCAAGACATCTGTATCTGTAGCACATCTAGCGATGGACGTAGCAAACGCTGAGCATAACCGTAGTGCCGTTATTGTGGAGTTGGCTTGGATCCGCTTCTATCAATCCAGAAAACTGACTGGGAGTTAAATGTTGTTGTATAAAGCCAATACTGGTACAGAAGTGATCGCTTACTGAGTAATTGTATCTTGAAGTGGTGTCAAGCTTCCGCCACGGGTATATTTATGTACCGACGGCACACTCTCTAAACGAACCGGCGGGTAGAATTACCCTAATATTCGTTTCTCAAAAGTTATATCGAGCATGCTACCCAACGGTTCCCTGACATTTGCGTAACGTTTCATCTGCCAATGCACTGTTCCAGTGGGACATTTTCGAGCAACGTTGGCAGATCATTCTGTAGAAACGCGATGTATGTTGCAGTGCTCTCCGATATACACGATCGAACAGCGGAGGAGTGGTACTCAAGCGTCAACTTTAGGTAGCAATATCTCCGGATGTAATTAACATTTTACAATGCTACAAACGGCACTGATTACGTATTTATTTATATGTTCAGATATGCTAACAAAACTAACAGGGTTCCATTTCAAAAAGCGTAGGTTTGTGTTAAAAAACATACTTCCGTGCATTTTTGTATGGTTTGTATTAAACAATTACTCTAGCCCCTCTCCTCACGTTCGGTCTGTGGAATCGGTTCGTCAGTATTTGATGTGGCTTACGAAATATATCCAGCGGTAAAGTTAAGTGACTCACCCTGTATATTCAGTAAAGCGTAGGGCCCAAATATTTCCCATCCCCAAGATGCAGCCAATCGAGTAATGCAAATCTCTAACAGGTTGGTATGAAAAGGGCATCTGTTTAAAGTGAAATGCACCACGCTTACGTCTTCCACACACGCCGGTAGACCCATCATGTCTGACATTAACCGAAAGTGCACGGCATTATATATTAAACGGGTCACCTGCTTGTTGGACAAGGAACCTCTCAGTGTAACAAGTTGGCTTTTCCGAACATTACAACCTACCGATTCGCACCCACCCAATCGCAAACTACGCCATGTCAAGCAGTTTTTCCTTGAAGTATGCCACATAGATGGGAGCTATCTCCACCTTACTTTACCGACGGCGCAAATGTTATTAGCCACATGGGCATCACCAATGGTCCGGAATCCCATTGAACTTCAGTACCCGAGTGTTCATTGGAAAGCAGTTTGGGACAATGAGATTATATTCACTATTGTGGATGATGTAATATGTCACATACTGCCCAAACAGCCACGTCACTGCGTTGTTCTTGGTAGCAGGAAAATGCTTCATGTCCGACCACAGCAGGATGTCCGTGCAGTGGCTGTCAGGGGAGCTGCGGGTTATCAGGCCCAGCCTTTGCTGCACCCATTTCCAATTAATGTGATGACCGCCACAAGTAAAGCGATGGCGTAACGTGTTGACCTGATCACAGCGGACGCATTTATCACTGTCACATAAACCGATTCGATGCAACCTTTCTTTATTGGAGAAAAAATTATTGATCACTTTATACCACGCGAATGCCACCTCAGAAGTGTGGACGGTTAAACTTATGTTGTCCCAAACTGCTTTCCAATGAACACTCGGGTACTGAAGTTCAATGGGATTCCAGACCATTGGTGATGCCCATGTGGCTAATAACATTTGCGACGTCGGTATAGTAAGGTGGAGATAGCTCCCATCTATGTGGCTTACTTCAAGGAAAAACTGCTTGACATGGCGTAGTTTGCGATTGGGTGGGTGCGAATCGGTAGGTTGTAATGTTCGGAAAAGCCAACTTGTTACACTGAGAGGTTCCTTGTCCAACAAGCAGGTGACCCGTTTAATATATAATGCCGTGCACTTTCGGTTAATGTCAGGCATGATGGGTCTACCGGCCTGTGTGGAAGACGTAAGTGTGGTGTCACCGCCAGACACCACACTTGCTAGGTGGTAGCCTTTAAATCGGCCGCGGTCTGTTAGTATAAGTCGGACCCGCGTGTCGCCACTATCAGTGATTGCAGACCGAGCGCCGCCACACGGCAGGTCTACAGAGACTTCCTAGCACTCGCCCCAGTTCTACGACCGACTTTGCTAGCGATGGTTCACTGACAAAATACGCTCTCATTTGCCGAGACGATAGTTAGCATAGCCTTCAGCTACGTCATTTCCTACGACCTAGCAAGGCGCCATTACCAGTTACTATTGACACTGTAATCATGTACAGTCAAGAGCGACGCTCATCATTAATGGATTAGAGTTAAGTATTCCACCAGCTACGTCCGTTTTTCTAAAGTCTCATTTCCTTGTCTTGTTCCAGACCTCACGCCAGCCTGCGTGAGCTAAAACGCATGCCTTTCGGCTTCCTCTAATAATACGGTGTTGGCTCTCCTGCCAACCCACAGCAGTAAGCGTGGTGCATTTCACTTTAAATAGATGCCCTTTTCAGACCAACCAGTTAGAGATTTGCATTACTCGATTGGCCTGCATCTTGGGGACGGGAAATATTTGGGCCGTACGCTTTACTGAATATATATGGTTCAAATGGCTCTGAGCACTATGGGACTTGACTTCTGAGGTCATCAGTCCACTAGAACTTAGAACTACTTAAACCTAACTAACCTAAGGACACTACACACATCAATGCCCGAGGTATGATTCGAACCTGCGACCGTAGCGGTCGCGCGGTTCCCGACTGTAGCGCCTAGAATCGCTCAGCCATCCCGGCCGGCCTCAATATTTAACTACCGAGGAGTCGTATTCGTTGGAGAATGTCAATAGGCCGCCAGTTGCCTTCACAGGTGGCACCTTGCATTTTTTTGCATTCATTTTTAGCGGGCATTTGTCGATTATCATTCCCAGTGTTTAGTGTTTTCACAATGTTTCGCCCAAGGGAGAATAACTGCGTCTAATCCCCGAATGTTGACAAATGCACATTTATCGGCGTTGATGTTTGCACCTGAAACACGACAGTACTCGTGAAGTTCGGTTTTTAGGACAGATATGTCTGTGTGGTGCAGTAGCACTACGACATCGTCGGCGTAAGCACGAACCACATAGGGCGTTCCGGCTATTGACAGGCCTGCAAGTTTGTCATGAATGGAGCGTAAGAGTGGCTCGAGCGATAAAATAAACAACATCGTGAGTACACGGCTCCCCTGTGGCACTCCTCTTCGGACCTCGATGGGCTGAGTAAGCTGTCCATTGACGCTGGCTGTGGTTGTAACGCCTGTCACGAACTGTTGCACAATATTACTAACCAGTGTATCAGAACCCCACTGCTGCAGTAGCTGTTGGAGGTAATCGTGGCGAACGCGATCAAATGCCTTGCAAAAGTCGATAAACAACAATGCGAGATTCGCGTTAGTGACTGACGCTATGACTAGAACATCTCTGTATTCCGATAGGGGCGTCTTAATAGTGCGACCAGGTAAGCATGATTGAGGCTTTTTAATCACTTGCTTCATTAATGGTGACAATCTACAGTTTAGTGCTCTGGCAAAAGTTTTGTAATCAAAATTGAGCAAGGTAATTGGTCGGTACTTATCGAAGGTTTTCTGGTGTTTGCTTTTTGGTATCAAGACAATCCGACCTTTCTTCATTTCGGCTGGCACTTCAGTCCCTCGCATCACTTGTCTAAAAAAATTGTTCAAATGGCTCTGAGCACTATGGGACTCAACTGCTGTGGTCATAAGTCCCCTAGAACTTAGAACTACTTAAACCTAACTAACCTAAGGACATCACACACATCCATGCCCGAGACAGGATTCGAACCTGCGACCGTAGCGGTCGTGCGGTTCCAGACTGTAACGCCTTTAACCGCTCGGCCACTCCGCCCGGCTCACTTGTCTTATTATGGGCCAGGAACACACATAAAATTCCTTTGGCAATCCGTCAGGGCCAGGTGATTTATTCGATGGGGAGCCAGATATCAGGTCAAGGACCTCGTCTGGAGCAAAATCTTGTACGACCGCCGAGTTCTCCGGATGCGTGACTACCTGGGGCAGAGTACGCACGAACTCGCCGACGTCGTAGCCATGAGTGTCGTTTTGCGAGTACATATCTGTGAAGTACCGGTAAACTGCAGTTAGAATATCTCTCTGTCGGATCAAACGGATTCAATCATGTTTCCAGCTTCTCGATAAAAGCTCGCTTGTGACGTGCACGATGTCTGAAGAGGTGATACAGCGACGCAAGTTCGTCCGCTTTAAGCGATTTTGCTTCAGATCTCATCTTTAGTCCTTCAAGCTGCTGTCGTTTGATACCTATGAGCTTCGCCTTTGTTTTTTTTTTTATGTTCGCCAGCGCCGTGGTGGTTGGTGACACATTTGCATTCACCTCTCGCAGAACTGTCTGGTAAAAATCAGTTGTGAGCTTGATATCTTGCGCTGATTGCCAACTGTAGTTTTTCAATGATAATCTCATTTTCCGTTTGACCACAACATTCCACCAGGCTATCATGCTCGGATATCTGCAACATTGCTTTAGACAATCCGCCCATGCAGTTGAGATGAGATCTTGGAACGCGTCATCTGCGAGAAGAGAAACATTGAGGCTCCACAGATTCCTATGCCAGTGAGTATGCTGATTGGGCAGATTATTCGTGACACAGAGGTGGCAGTGGTCCGCGAAACCAGCCGGAATGACATCGGCGTCCAGATCATGTCGGCGAAAGTTCGAGAAGTAAAAAACGGTCCAGACGGCTACATTTGGTGGAAGTCAAGTACATGCACTTTACCAGGGTAGGATATTTTAGTTCCCACGCATCCTTCAGCTGCATGTGACGCACAAGATCATGTACTTCCCGACAGTAATTAAATTTTGGCGGCTGATCTTTCTTGTTGATCACACAGTTAAAATCATCCCTAATTATCAACTAGGATGGGTTGCAGCGTAACAAATATATGAAGTCCTCTTGAAAGAATCTAGCTCTTTCCGATTTGAGAGTCGTTCCCGACGGAGCATATATATTGACGATGGTAACGTCAAAAATTTGGCAAGCTATGCCTCTATGGGATTCTAAAAGTTCGATATTGCTCACGGGGATTCCATCTCGACAGTGAATGGCCGTACCCGTACCCTCGTCCTTCACAATGTTAACCGAAACATGTAAACTTGAGAGAGACACTTCCTGTAACAGAACGATATCAGCTTCGGAGTCATAGATAAACTGCCGTAGCGTTGCTAATTTTAAATCTGTCCTAACTCTGCACGCAAAGAAGTGGGATACGGAAGTACTAAGGAATGACGAGATACATTTGAAGTTCTCTAACACTATAGATACAGCAATAAGGAATAGCTCAGTAGGCAGTAGAGTTGAAGAGGAATTGACAACTCTAAAAAGGGCCATCACAGAATCTGGGAACGAAAACATAGGTACAACGAAGGTAGCTGTGAAGAAACCATGGGTAACAGAAGAAATACTTCAGTTGATTGATGAAAGGAGGAAGTACAAACATGTTCCGGGAATATCAGGAATACAGAAATACAAGTCGCTGAGGAATGAAATAAAAATGACGTGCAGGGAAGCTAAGACGAAATGGCTGCAGGAAAAATGTGAAGACATCGAAAAAGATATGATTGTCGGAAGGACAGGAAAGTCAAAACAACCTTTGGTGACATAAAAAGCAACGGTAGTAACATTAAAAGTGCAACGGGAATTCCACTGTTAAATGCAGAGGAGAGAGCAGATAGGTGGAAAGAATACATTGAAAGCTCCTATGAGGGTGAAGATTTGTCTGATGTGATAGAAGAAGAAACAGAAGTCGATTTAGAAGAGATAGGGGATCCAGTATTAGAATCGGAATTTAAAAGAGCTTTGGAAGACTTACAGTCAAATAAGGCAGAAGGGATTGATAACATTCCATCAGAATTTCTAAGATCATTGGGGAAAGTGGCGACAAAACGACTATTCACGTTGGTGTGTAGGATATATGAGTCTGGCGATATATCATCTGACTTTCGGAAAAGCATCATCCACACAATTCCGATGACGGCAAGAGCTGACAAGTGCGAGAATTATCGCACAATCAGCTTAACAGCTCATGCATCGAAGCTCCTTACAAGAATAATATACAGAAGAATCGCAAAGAAAATTGAGAGTGCGCTAGGTGACGATCAGTTTGGCCTTAGGAAAAGGAAAGGGACGAGAGAGGCAATTCTGACGTTACGGCTAATAATGGAAGCAAGGCTAAAGAAAAATCAAGACACTTTCATAGGATTTGTTGTCCTGGAAAAAGCGTTCGACAATATAAAATGGTGCAAGCTGTTCGAGGTTCTGAAAAAAGTAGGGGAAAGCTATAGGGAGAGACGGGTCATATACAATATGTACAACAACCAAGAGCGAATAATAAGAGTGGACGATCAAGAACGAAGTGCTCGTATTAAGAAGAATGTAAGACAAGGCTGTAGTCTTTCGCCCGTACTCTTCAATCTGTACATCGAGGAAGCAATGATGGAAATAAAAGATAGGTTCAGGAGTGGAATTAAAATACAAGGTGAAAGGATATCAATGATACGATTCGCTGATGACATTGCTATCCTGAGTGAAAGTGAAGAAGAATTAAATGATATGCTGAACCGAATGAACAGTCTAATGAGAACACATTATGGTTTGAGAGTAAATCGGAGAAACACGAAGGTAATGAGAAGTAGTAGAAATGAGAACAGCGAGAAACTTAACATCAGGACTGATGGTCACGAAGTCGATGAAGTTAAGGAATTCTGCTACCTAGGCAGTAAAATAACCAATGACGGACGGAGCAAGGAGGACATCAAAAGCAGACTCGCTATGGCAAAAAAGGCATTTCTAGCAAAGAGAAGTCTACTAATATCAAATAACGGCCTTAATTTGAGGAAGAAATTTCTGAGGATGTACGTCTGGACTACAGCATTGTATGGTAGTGAAACATGGACTGTGGGAAAACCGGAACAGAAGAGACTCGAAGCATTTGAGATGTGGTGCTATAGACGAATGTTGAAAATTAGGTGGACTGATAAGGTAAGGAATGAGGAGGTTCCACGCAGAATCGGAGAGGAAAGGAATATGTGGAAAACACTGATAAGGAGAAGGGACAGGATGATAGGATATCTGATAAGATATGAGGGAATGACTTCCATGGTACTAGAGGGAGCTGTAGAATGCAAAAACTGTAGAGGAAGAAATAGATTGGAATACGTCAAGCAAATAATTGAGGACGTAGGTTGCAAGTGCTACTCTGAGATGAAGAGGTTAGCACATGCATATACTTTAAATTATTCCTGTCCTATTCCCTAAGTCTCAACTCCTTATGTATCTCTCTCCCTGTCGTAAGTTCTTGACTTCCGTCTTCCCAACTCTTCTTCCGTCCCTCATTCATCCCTATTCTGATATACCCAACTTGAACACTCGGTCAAATATTCACTCATGTTTCTTCAGTAGTTTCCCTCCTCCACAATCCCCCTACTACATCGTCTACCCTCCTCCCCCAGATGTACCTACTGGTAACGCTACATTTCCTGTTTATCGATCCCACGTTCCACTAATTCATCTCTACAGTTGGGCCTCCTTCCCCCGCCAGCCCCTTTCCCCCACTCACCCCTCACCCGTTCAACCATATTCTCCACCATCTTCTTTCTCTTGTAAGACCTTCACATTATAATACTTACTCCTATTTCTTCTCCCGTCCTCCCCCCTTTACCCCTGCCTCCCCCCCCTCATTATCCTTTCATATTGTTATATTGAGTACTGGTACTTACAACATCTTTAGGTGCCATTACTTATGTCATTTGTTCCTAATTTCGATTCCTTCGTAATACATATCGTATGTTCATTAATGTTATTAACTATCTCAGGTTCCATGCAAGTGCAAAGAATATGATTCACAATGCTGCCTCAAAGGTAATGACATTTGGTCAGATTACAAGTAACACTTGTAAGATTGTATCTGTGATACTTCTGTGTCTACTGTGTCAGGACTACTACAGTGTACATTCTTTGACGTCACTTTTAGTAGGCAAGTCCTAGTCCTGTTTACCTGGATTGGGCTGATTTTACCAGATATAACGGGTTAATGGTGTAAGATGTAAGTGGATATCTTGTAATGTTATATTGGCGTGCATCTAATATTTAAAAAAAATAGCTTTTACTGTGTGCCTTATTATTTACAGGTTCCAACTTTTAGCATTTTACTTGATAATGGCATAAAAGCCGAAATATAGAATGCACAGAAGAAGAATACAGTCAAATAGCGGTGTATTCTTTCAAAACTACTGTATGACTGTGGCTCAGTAGCATATATTAATTTTGCTGGTATTTCCTTTCCTGTTACTGGCCAGAGCTCTAAATTCTTCGTCAAAGACTTCATAAAATCGTATAATAAATAGCTGCAGTTTTATGAAATTTAGGCAGCTCTCCTTCTGCCATGCGACTGCTTTTCCATTCACGTTTTCTTTCCTAATACTCATGTAGTGATTCAGGTGATAATTCCAATCGATAATCTTCTCACGGGCTATTTCGTGAACAGCATAAGGTTTGTCACCGTTTCTTCTTGCAGTTCTGGCAGCAATCTTTCAGTCAACAGGCCAAATCACACTCCTGATTCTTTTTCGTGTTGTTGTGATTATGGAATACATTGCGCTACATTACATTTCCATATGACCAAGAACAATGAATTTTAATTCAGTGGTTTCTAGGTTAGGTGTTTCTTGTACAACGTTAAGCAAATTTCAGCAAGTAATTTGCTTATTTGTTGTCCTCTGCATATTTTATATATAAAACATTCCTTGATATTCAGGTTAACAGACATTACTAACAACTAAAAAGATAATTTTTCATGTTTCCGCATAGTGACGTTATAAAATAAAGAAAATGGGGATGAGAAAGAAAAGCGTCGCAATATCATTTCAGAATTACAGTACTTCAGAAGAATATTGTAAGACATATAAGCACGAGATTATAAATTTTGCCGAAAAGTTTCCATTTGTTTTTCCCCTGGCACTCATAACTAACACTACACCATAAGAGAGCTCCCATTTCTCCACTCTTCACAGTGTAAACAGGATAAACATGTAAAGAATAGGGAAAAACACTGCTCACCCAACGTTGTCGAAAATGTAGACGGAAGTATTGACTGTGGAATACATTTTAAGCATCAGCTATTTATTTAACCCATTAGTCATCTACCGGTTTCGGTTATTAACCATCATCCAGGATGTAGGGGACAACAGATCATTTTAAACCATTCCATAGACCTTTGAAGCTGAACAGTATCGAAATTATCCAGCGAAGATGAACGATAACCTGACATAATTTGTTTTAGAATACTGACAGTCATATCTCATTCCTATATAGACAAACATCACAGGAAAAATAAGACTCGTATTCATTGTTTCTACATGGCTTCACCAGGCGACGATCAATTCGTGTCACAGGCATGGGAAGGAGCAATGACAATATTCAATCGATATGCAAAGGTAGATTGTAATGAAAAACATAATATATACTCACAGAATATATAGCCTGTAGATAAATGACTTCATAACGGTCTCTCTATTGGCAAAAGACAATGGGTTGCTCCGACATTCGGATCTCCCAGACAGAATCTCAAAGAGTGAAATGATCACAAGGAAAATATAAGAAATGGAAAGAAAGCAGAACAGTTTTTCATGTCTGAGCGCGAAATTACGGAAGTGTGAATGTGAGGGCTACTAGGCAAAGTGGAAAGGGAATTTCGAAAACTGACTCTAGATTTAGTAGGTGTCAGTGAAGTGAGAAGAACATTTCACAGAAATTAATGCTCAGGCGAGTAAAGGAAGTAGTCGTCTGAAATAGGGATATAAGCATAATTATGAGTTACTGGTAACAGATTAGCGCTGAGATTATTTTTATCAGAAAGGAGAGCAACCCAGTGCCTAAAACTGTTCTTCAAATGTGGACGCGAACATAAAAACTCGAAGGTGAATAGACGATGGATTTAATCACATTATCCATTACCTAAATAGCGACGAAACTCCAGTAATCAAAAGTGTAGAATACAGGATACGACAGATAATATACACTCCTGGAAATTGAAATAAGAACACCGTGAATTCATTGTCCCAGGAAGGGGAAACTTTATTGACACATTCCTGGGGTCAGATACATCACATGATCACACTGACAGAACCACAGGCACATAGACACAGGCAACAGAGCATGCACAATGTCGGCACTAGTACAGTGTATATCCACCTGTCGCAGCAATGCAGGCTGCTATTCTCCCATGGAGAAGATCGTAAAGATGCTGGATGTAGTCCTGTGGAACGGCTTGCCATGCCATTTCCACCGGGCGCCTCAGTTGGACCAGCGTTCGTGCTGGACGTGCAGACCGCGTGAGACGACGCTTCATCCAGTCCCAAACATGCTCAATGGGGGACAGATCCGGAGATCTTGCTGGCCAGGGTAGTTGACTTACACCTTCTAGAGCACGTTGGGTGGCACAGGATACATGCAGACGTGCATTGTCCTGTTGGAACAGCAAGTTCCCTTGCCGGTCTAGGAATGGTAGAACGATGGGTTCGATGACGGTTTGGATGTACCGTGCACTATTCAGTGTCCCCTCGACGATCACCAGTGGTGTATGGCCAGTGTAGGAGATCGCTCCCCACACCATGATGCCGGGTGTTGGCCCTGTGTGCCTCGGTCGTATGCAGTCCTGATTGTGGCGCTCACCTGCACGGCGCCAAACACGCATACGACCATCATTGGCACCAAGGCAGAAGCGACTCTCATCGCTGAAGACGACACGTCTCCATTCGTCCCTCCATTCACGCCTGTCGCGACACCACTGGAGGCGGGCTGCACGATGTTGGGGCGTGAGCGGAAGACGGCCTAACGGTGTGCGGGTCCGTAGCCCAGCTTCATGGAGACGGTTGCGAATGGTCCTCGCCGATACCCCAGGAGCAACAGTGTCCCTAATTTGCTGGGAAGTGGTGGTGCGGTCCCCTACGGCACTGCGTAGGATCCTCCGGTCTTGGCGTGCATCCGTGCGTCGCTGCGGTCCGGTCCCAGGTCGACGGGCACGTGCACCTTCCGCCGACCACTGGCGACAACATCGATGTACTGTGGAGACCTCACGCCCCACGTGTTGAGCAATTCGGCGGTACGTCCACCCGGCCTCCCGCATGCCCACTATACGCCCTCGCTCAAAGTCCGTCAACTGCACATTCGGTTCACGTCCACGCTGTCGCGGCATGCTACCAGTGTTATGACTGCGATGGAGCTCCGTATGTCACGGCAAACTGGCTGACACTGACGGCGGTGGTGCACAAATGCTGCGCAGCCAGCGCCATTCGACGGCCAACACCGCGGTTCCTGGTGTGTCCGCTGTGCCGTGCGTGTGATCATTGCTTGTACAGCCCTCTCGCAGTGTCCGGAGCAAGTATGGTGGGTCTGACACACCGGTGTCAATGTGTTCTTTTTTCCATTTCCAGGAGTGTATAAAAGATACAAGAACCAAGTGAGAGGTAAAAGTCATTAAATAAAGAGAACTGCACAGATCTGCAAGTGCGAAAGGCAAGGATGCAATCTTTCTTTTCTAGACTGAAAGTTGCTTACCGAAGAAGAAATGAAGGAAAATCATTTACTTCATTTACCTCAGGAATGGTATTAAAGTACAGGGTGAAAGGATATCTCTATATCTTGTAAAAATATATTTATGTATGTATGTATGTTCAACATCTCCTCCTGAACTGCCTGTCGGTTTCAACCAGACTAAATACACACATTACCTACTATCTGGAAATAAATGCTGTAGAGATAAAAAGCGCCATTCTCTCATTGGGAATTAAGATGGACTGAGAAGCAAGGATGGGAAGATGGACAGTGGGAGGCGGGACGATGAAGTGGGCAGGTGGAAAGAGGTGGGAGTGCGAAGGAGATATGCAGACAGAGGGGTTGAGCAGAGGAAGCAAAGAGAGAGGGTTCAGTAGAAGATGGACAGAGAGAGGGATGAGCAGGAGTTGACGGAGACAGTGAGGGGACGGGATTTGGACAGAGAGAGCGATGGGGGAAGGGAGAGGGAAATCGACTGAGACAGGGGGTGGTTAGGGGACTGGAGGAGGTTCATACACAGAGGGGAGGAGGAGATAGAGAGGATGGAAGAAGAGATGGACTATTACAAGATTGGAATAAATAAATACTCGGGCATTGCTGGGTTTCCCAGCTAGTCAACTTTAAAAATAGCTGATATCATTTATATCCTCCGTGTAAGCGAGGAAGATGTGTAGGAATCGGATGAAGGGTCTGCTGTGCTTAGAATATGGATTAAAGCCAAATACAGGCTTAAGAAGAAGCAGAGATGAGATTGCTGAAAACTAGGGACCATCGTAAAGTGAAAAAGTTCCGCTACACTAGAATCAAACTAACGAATGGTAGGTGATGCAAACAGACAAGAACCAGTGTAAATGCCAACTGCTGTTGTAACGTGCAGAGCCTAGCACAGTTTACATACTGACGATGTAATTTTAATTTAGATGCGACAACAGTAACTAATTTACGATTTTATTATCTGACGTCAGAGATTTTGTTTTGAACTAATATGATACTACATATGACTCCAAGAAGCTTATGTTGGTCATTCGAAAGAAAGGTTTTGTTTAAATAAGGATTCTGACAGCAGCTCAAGGCAGTAAACAAAGCAATTTTTCAAAAATCTACAATTTGTGGTCCCTCGACATTCGAAAATACATTGAGACAAGAAGCAAATGAAACATAGAAACAGAGTTTTTTCCGCAAGATAAACTAAGAGAGCCGAGAGTCTTCTCTATGATACTAGACGGAGCCCTAGATTCAGTACTTGTAGCGGAAAAGACGACATTAAAATACAGTACGTAGAAAAAAAAACTGATGGTGTTTCATTTAGATGTTGAGGTGAAAACATTGGCACAAGAGAGGATTTAGTTGTTGGCCACATAATTGGAGATGACTTCTCACGTGGTAAATCACTACTAATGAAGTTTCTTTATTAAAACGATTCTCATCTCTCTCTCTCTCTCTCTCTCTCTCTCTCTCTCTCTCTCTCTCTCTTTCTACAAACACAAATACACACACACACGCACACACACACACACACACACACACACACACACACACACACTAACACACACACACACTTATATATATATATATATATATATATATATATATATATATATATCGTTTTAAGAAATAGGCTTCATTAGTAGTGATTTACCATGTGACAAGTCATCTCATATAATGCGGCCAGCAACGAAATCCTCTATCCTCTCTTGTGACAATGTCTTCACCTCAACATCTTCACAAAATTTTATATATATACTACTGGCCACTAAAATTGCTACACCACGAAGATGACGTGTTACAGACGCGAAATTTAACCGACAGGATGAAGATGCTGTGATATGAAAATGAGTAGCTTTTCAGAGCATTCACGAAAGGTTGGCGCCGGTGGCGACACCAACAACGTGCTGACATGAGGAAAGTTTCCAACAGATTTCTCATACACAAACAGCAGTTCACCGGCGTTGCCTGGTGAAACATTGTTGTGATGCCTCGTGTAAAGAGGAGAAATGCGTACCATCACGTTTCCAACTTTGACAAAGGTCGGATTGTAGCGTATTCCGATTGCGGTTTATCGTATCGCGACATTGCTGCTCGCGTTGGTCGAGATCCAATGACTGTTAGCGGAATATGGAATCGGTGAGTTCAGGAGGGTAATACGGAACGCCGTGCTGGATCCCAACGGCCTCGTATCACTGGCAGTCAAGATGACAGGCATCTTATCCGCATGGCTGTAACGGATCGTGCTGCCACGTCTATAATCCCTGAGTCAACAAATGGGGACGTTTGCAAGACAACAACCATCTGCACGAACAGTTCGATGACGTTTGCTGCAGCATGGACTATGGGGTGCCATTGGTTCCACGTCTCGGTCACCACTTGTTCGCATTGACGGCACTTTGAACAGTGGACATTACATTTCAGATGTGTTACACACATGGCTCTACCCTTTATTTGATCCCTGCGAAACCCTACATTTCAGCAGGATAATGCACGACCGCATGTTGAAGGTCCTTTTCGGGCCTATCTAGATACAGAAAATGTTCGACTGCTGCCCTGGTCAGCACAATATTCCCCCATTCGGATCTCCTGGCGGGGACTACTCAAGCGGACGTCGTTATCAGGAGAAAGAAGACTGGCATTCTACGGATCGGAGCGTGGAATTCAGACCCCTTAATCGGGCAGGTAGGTTACAAAATTTAAAAAGGGAAATGGATAGGTTAAAGTTAGATATAGTGGGAATTAGTGAAGCTCGGTGGCAGGAGGAACAAGACTTCTGGTCAGGTGAATACAGGGTTATGAATACAAACTAAAATAGGGGTAATGCAAGAGTAGGTTTAATAATGAATAAAAAAAATAGAAGTGCGGGTAACCAAACACCATAGGGAACGCATTATTGTGGCCAAGACTGACACGAAGCCCACACCTACTACAGTAGAAGAAGTTTATATGCCAACTAGCTCTGGAGATGACGAAGAAATTGTAGAAATATATGATGGGATAAAAGAAATTATTCAGGTAGTGAAGGGAGACGAAAATTTAATAGTCATGGGTGACTGGAATTCGACAGTAGGAAAAGGGAGAGAAGGAAACATAGTAGGTGAATATGGATTGGGGGTAAGAAATGAAAGAGGAAGCCGTCCGTTAGACTTTTGCACAGAGCATAACTTAATCATAGCTAACACTTGGTTCAAGAATCATAAAAGAAGATTGTTTGCATGGAAGAATCCTGGAAATACTAAAAGGTCTCAGATAGATTATATAATGGTAAGACAGAGATTTAGGAACCACGTTTTAAAATGTAGGACATTTGCAGGGGCAGATGTGGACTCTGACCACAATCTATTGGTTATGAACTGTAGATTAAAAATTAAGAAATAGCAACAAGTTGGGAATTTAAGAAAATCGGACCTGGACAAACTGACTAAACCAGAGGTTGTACAGAGTTTCAGGGACAGCATAAGGGAACAATTGACAGGAATGGGGGAAAGAAATACAGTAGAAGACGAATGGGTAGTTCTGAGGGACGAAGTACTGAAGACAGCAGAGGATCAAGTAGGTAAAAAGACGAGTGCTAGTAGAAATCCTTGGATAACAGAAGAAATATTGAATTTAATTGATGAAAGGAGAAAGTATAAAAATGCAGTAAATGAAGCAGGCAAAAAGGAATACAAACGTCTCAAAAATGAGATCAACAGGAAGTGCAAAAAGGCTAAGCAGGCATGGCTAGGGGACAAATGTAAGGATGTAGAGGCTTATCTCACTAGGGGTAAGATATATACAGCCTACAGGAAAATTAAAGAGTCCTTTGGAGAGAAGAGAGCCACTTGTATGAATATCAAGAGCTCAGATGGAAACCCAGTTCTAAGCAAAGAGGGGAAAGCAGAAAGGTGGAAGGAGTATATTGAGGGTCTATACAAGGGCGATGTACTTGAGGACAATATTATGGAAATGGAAGAGGATGTAGATGAAGATGCAATGGGAGATACGATACTGCGTGAAGAGTTTGACACAGCACTGAAAGACCTGAGTCGACACAAGGCCCCGGGAGTAGATAATATTCCATTAGAACTACTGACGGCCATGGGAGAGCCAGTCCTGACAAAACTCTACCATCTGGTGAGCAAGATGTACGAGACAGGCGAAATACCCTCAGACTTCAAGAAGAAAATATTAATTCCAATCCCAAAGAGAGCCGGTGTTGACAGAGGTGAAAATTACCGAACTATCAGTTTAACAAGTCACAGCTGCAAAATACTAACACAAATTAATTACGAACGAATGGAAAAACTGCTAGAAGCCGACCTCGGGGAAGATCAGTTTGGATTCCGTAGGAATGTTGGAACACGTGAGGCAATACTGACCTTACGACTTATCTTAGAAGAAACATTAAGGAAAGGTAAACCTACGTTTCTAGCATTTGTAGACTTAGAGAAACTTTTGACAATGTTGACTGGAATACTCGCTTTCAAATTCTAAAGGTGGCAGGGGTAAAATACCGGGAGCGAAAGGCTATTTACAATTTGTACAAAAACCAGATTGCATTTATAAGAGTCGAGGGGCATGAAAGGGTAGCAGTGGTTGGGAAGGGAGTGAGACAGGTTTGTAGCCCCTCCCCAAAGTTATTCAATCTGTATATTGAGCAAGCAGTAAAGGAAAGAAAAGAAAAGTTAATAGTAAGTATTAAAATCCAGGGAGAAGAAATAAAAACTTTGAGGTTCGCAGATGACATTGTAATTCTGCCAGAGACAGCAAAAGACTTGGAAGAGCAGTTGAACGGAATGGACAGTGTCTTGAAAGGAGGATATAAGATGAACATCAACAAAACAAAACGAGGATACTGGAATGTAGTCGGGTGATGCTGAGGGAATTAGATTAAGAAATGAGCCACTTAAAGTAGTAAAGGAGTTTTGGGGAGCAAAATATCTGATGCTTGTCGAAGTAGAGAGGATATAAATGTAGACTGGCAATGGCAAGCAAAGCGTTTCTGAAGAAGAGAACTTTGTTAATATCGAGTATTGATTTAAGTGACAGGAAGTCATTTCTGAAAGTATTTGTATGGAGTGTAGCCATGTATGGAAGTGAAACATGGACAATAAATAGCTTGGACAAGAAGAGAATAGAAGCTTTCGAAATGTGATACAGAAGAATGTTGAAGATTAGGTGGGTTAAACACATAACTAATGAGAAAGTATTGAATGGGATTGGGGAGAAGAGACGTTTGTGGCACAACTTGACTAGAAGAGGGGATCGGTTGGTAGGACATGTTCTGAGGCATCAAGGGATCACAAAGTTAGCATTGGAGGGCAGCATGGACGGTAAAAATCGTAGAGGGAGAGCAAGAGATAAATACACTAAGCTGATTCAGAAGGATGTAGGTTTGGATAGGTACTGGGAGATGAAGGAACTTGCACAGGATAGATTAGCATGGAGAGCTGCATCAAACCAGTCTCAGTACTGAAGACCACAACAACAACAACAACACTGCACGACCGCATGTTGCAGGTACTGCACGGGCCTATCTGGATACGGAAAATGTTCGACTGCTGGTCTTATCAGCACATTCTCCGGATCTCACACCAATTGAAAACGTCTGGTCAATGGCGGCCTAGCAACTGGCTCGTCACAATAGGCCAGTCACTACTCTTGATGAACTGTGGTACCGTGTTGAAGCTGCATGGGCAGCTGTACCTGTACACGCCATCCAAGCTCTGTTTGACTCAATGTCCAGGCGTACCAAGGCCGTTATTACGGCCAGAGGGGGTTGTTCTGGGTACTGATTTCTCAGGATCTATGCACACAAATTGCGTGAAAATGGAAAATGTAGTCACATGTCAGTTCTAGTATAATATATTTGTCCATTGAATACCGGTTTATCATCTGCATTTCTTCTTGGTGTAGCAATTCTAATGGCCAGTAGCATATATATATATATATATATATATATATATATATATATATATATATATATATGTGTGTGTGTGTGTGTGTGTGTGTGTGTGTGTGCGTGTGTATGTGTGTGTGTGTTCATTCTCTTGGTAAATATTTTTGAAATATTCTTGCTAACTCCAATACTTAATTTAATTGTAATGTTTCAGTGCCACCTTCTCATGACATTGCTTTAACATCTTAAGCTACAAAGCGCTAGTTTTTTGTAAATGACCATCTTTGTTTTCAACTATTTCTTTTCAGTTGTCTATATCTAATCTCTGACTTCAGCGTGATAACGCAACTTGGTAAATGTCAGAAGAAATACTGTTGCTGTCCTCCATAAATTCCCTCCATTTTACAATCAATTATTAAAATATCGTCTTGGGGAAATGATAACACGAGATTAAAATTTGTTTTTAACGACTGTATGCTATGTTTCTTCCTTTCGTAAATGAAAATCCACTACTATGACCAAACAGCGCTTGAGAATGAGAGGCTGCTAAAAAACTAATAGCTCCACTAAACGAGATGGAAAAAGTCTTCGAAATAAAATCCCTGGTGTACCCACCACTTTGTGTCTCAAAGGTAAGATTTTCAAAATGTCAGCCTCTTCAGATCTTGACCTCTCACGTACCCATTGTTGTTGTTGTGGTCTTCAGTCCTGAGACTGGTTTGATGAAGCTCTCCATGATACTCTATCCTGTGCAAGCTTCATCATCCCCCAGTACCTACTGCAACCTACATCCTTCTGAATCTGCTTCGTGTATTCATCTCTTGGTCTCCCTCTACGATTTTTATCCTCAATGTTGCCCACCAATACTAAATTGGTGATCCCTTGATGCCTCAGAACATGTCCTACCAAACAATCCCTTCTTCTAGTCAAGTTGTGCCACAAACTCCTCTTCTCCGCAACTCTACTCAATATCTCCTCATTACTTATGTGATCTACCCATCTAATATTCCGCATTCTTCTGTAGCACCACATTTCGAAATCTTCTGTTCCCCTCCTTCCATTGCCAGACCACATTTTATATCCTCTCTACTTCGAATATCATGAGTTATTTTGCTCCCCAAATAGAAAAACTCCTTTACTACTGTAAGTGTGTCATTTCCTAATCTAATTCCCTCAGCGTCACCCGCCTTAATTCGACTACATTCCATTATCCTCGTTTTGCTTTTGTTGATGTTCATCTTATATCCTCCCTTCAAGACACCATCCATTCCGTTCAAATGCTCTTCCAAGTCCTTTGCTGTCTCTGACAGAATTACAATGTCATCGGCGAACCTCAAAGTTTTTATTTCTTCTCCATGGATTTTAATACCTACTCCGAATTTTTCTTTTGTTTCCTTTACTGCTTGCTCAATATACAGATTGAATTACATCGGGGAGAGGCTACAACTCTGTCTCACTGCCTTCCCAACCACTGCTTCCCTCTCATGCCACTCGACTCTTATAACTGCCACCTGGTTTCTGTACAAATTGTAAATAGCCTTTCGCTCCCTGTATTTTACCCCTGCCACCTTTAGAATTTGAAAGAAAGTATTCCAGTCAACATTGTCAAAAGCTTTCTTTAAGTCTACAAATGCAAGAAACGTAGGTTTGCCTTTCCATAATATATCTTCTAAGATAAGTCGTAGGGTCAGTATTGCCTCATGTGTTCCAATATTACTACGGAATCCAAACTGATCTTCCCCGAGGTCGACTTCTACCAGTTTTTCCATTCGTCTGTAAAGAATTCGCTTTAATATTTTGCAGATGTGACTTATTAAACTGATAGCTTGGTAATTTTCACATCTGTCAATACCTGCTTTCTTTAGGATTGGAATTATTATATACTTCTTGAATTCTGATGGTATTTCGCCTGTCTCATACATCTTGCTCACCAGATGGTAGAGTTTTGTCAGTACTGGCTCTCCCGAGGCTGTCAGTAGTTCTAATGGAATGTTGTTTACTCCCGGGGCCTTGTTTCGACTCAGGTCTTTCAGTGCTCTGTGAAACTCTTCACGCAGTATCATATCTCCCATTTCATCTTCATCTACATCCTCTTCCATTTTCATAATATTGTCCTCAAATACATTGTCCTTGCATAGACCCTCTATATACTCCTTCCACCTTTCTGCTTTCCCTTCTTTGCTTAGAACTGGGTTTCCACCTGAGCTCTTGATATTCATACAAGTGGTTCTATTTTCTCCGTAGGTCTCTAATTTTCCAGTAGGCATTATCGATCTTCCTCCTAGTGAGATAAGCCTTTACATCCTTACATTTGTCCTCTAGCCATCCCTGCTTAACCATTTTGCACTTCCTGTCGATCTCATTTTTGAGACGTTTGTATTCTTTTTTGCCTGCTTCATTTACTGTATTTTTATCTTTTCTCCTTTCATCAATTAAATGTAATATTTTTCTGTTATCCAAGGATTTCTACTAACCCTCATCTTTTTACCTACTTGATCCTCTGCTGCCTTCAGTACTTCATCCCTCAAAGCTACCCATTCTTCTTAATTTCTGTCAATTGTTCCCTTATGCTGTCCCTGAAACTCTGTACAACCTCAGGTTTAGTCAGTTTATCCATGTCCTTTCTCCCTAAATTCCCACATTTTTGCTGTTTCTTCAGTTTCAATCTACAGTTCGTAACCAATAGATTGTGGCCAGAGTCCATATCAGCTCCCGGAAATGTCTTACAATTTAAAACCGGGTACCTAAATCTCTAACTTACCATCATATAATCTACCGGGTGATCAAAAAGGCAGTAAGCATTTGAAAACTTAATACACCACGGAATAATGTAGATAGGAAGGTAAAAATTGACACACATGTTTAGAATGACATGGGGTTTTATTAGAACCAAAAAAAGAAAAGAAAGTTCAGAAAATGTCCGACAGATGGCGCTGGACAGCAAAACTTCAGTAACTGCTACCCTGACGGGTGAGAGGTCCGCCGCTATGTTACAGAATCGCATCATCTACAGCCCGGCTGATAAACACCTGCTGGAACGAACAATGTTTACGCAGGATGGCGCTCCACCCCATATTGCTAGAAGCGTGAAAGATCTCTTGCGCGCGTCTTTTGGTGATGATCGTGTGCTCAGGCACCACTTTCGTCATGCTTGGCCTCCCAGGTCCCTAGACCCAGTCCGTGCCATTATTGCCTTTGGGGTTACCTGAAGTCGCAAATGTATCGAGATCGACCGACATCTCTAGTGATGCTGAAAGACATCCGACGCCAATGCCTCACCATAACTCCGGACATGCTTTACAGGGCTGTTCACAACATTATTCCTCGACTGCTGCTATTGTTGAGGAATGATGGTGGATATATTGAGCATTTCCTGTAAAGATCATCATCTTCGTTTTGTATTACTTTGTTATGCTAATTAATGCTATTTTTATCAGATGTAGCGCCATCTGTCGGACATTTTTGAACTTTTGTATTTTTTTGGGTTCTAATAAAACTCGATGTCATTCCAAGCACGTGTGTCAATTTTTACCTCTCTATCTACATTATTATGTGACTTATTCAGTTTTCAAATTTATACTGACTTTTTGATCACCCTGTATCTGATACCTTATAGTACCTCTAGGGTTCTTCCATGTCTGTAATCTTCTTTCATAATTCTTGAACCAAGTGTTAGCTATGATTATGTTGTGCCTGTGCAAAATTCTACCAGGTGGCTTCCTCTTTCACTCCTTAACCCCAATCGATGTTTACCTGCTATGTTTCCTTCCCTCTCTTTTCCTACTATCGAATTCCAGTCACCCATAACTATTAAATTTTCGTCTCCCTTCACTACCTGAATAATTTCTTTTATCTCATCATATATTTCATCAATTTCTTCGTCATCTGCAGAGCTAGTTGGCATATAAACTTCTACTACTGTAGTAGGTGTTTGTTTACCCGCACTTCTATTTTTTTTATTCATTGTTAAACCTACTCCTGCATTACCCCTATTTGATTTTGTATTTATAACGCTGTATTCACCTGACCAGAAGTCTTGTTCCTCCTGCCACCGAGCTTCACTAATTCCCACTATATCTAACTTTAACCTATCCATTTCCCTTTTTAAATTTTGTAACCTACCTGACCGATTAAGGGATCTGACATTCCACGCTCTGATCCGTAGGAAGCCAGATTTATTTCTCCTGATAACGACGTCCTCTTGAATAGTCCCCGCCCGGAGATCCAAATGTGGGACTATTTTACCTCCGGAATATTTTACCCAAGAGGACACCATCATCATTTATTTTATCATGCAGTAAAGCTGCATGCTCTCGGGAAAAATTACGGCTGTATTTTCCTCTTGCTTTCAGCCCTTCGCAGTACCATCACAGCAAGGCCGTTCCGGTTAGTGTTACAAGGGCAGATCAGTCAATCATCCAGACTGTTGCCCCGGCAACTACTGAATAGGCTGCTGCCCCTCTTCAGGAACCACACGTTGGTCTGGCCTCTCAACAGATACCCCTCCGTTGAGGTTGCACCTACGGTACGGCTATCTGTATCGCTAAGGCACGCTAGCCGGCCCACCAACAGCAAAGTCCATGGTTCATGGGCGGGGGGGGGGGGGGGGGGGGGACGTACCCATTAGCCAATCCTAAATCTAATGTCACTCACCACTTTTACTACAGAAATATCGGAGCAGCTGGAATTCCCGCTCTGAAATTGTTGAACTAAGGGAATGTGGTCTCAGTGGCCATGTCGCTAACAACACGTACGGACAAAATGTACCTCTGACCCGTGTGCTCCTGCGCTTACTTCGTCGACAAAGAAAAGCATGAGGAACAGTGCTCAGTAAGCAATTACCCCACATACGCAACACCGTTACTGCCTCGTAGGGCGACTCTATACTCAGCACAATTACACGCACGGCTTGCACTCAGCTACCTCAGAGTGTGCGTTCATACTTCTCCCTTAACCATTTGCAATGCCCAAATACACTGGAGTGTGCGCTAACTAGTATCACAGGCAACATATCACGTACCACTTAAATAAAATTACTGAATTCATAACTTTATTTCAACGACTCATGAATTCTAAGGTGAAGTACTACCACAAAGTACAAAGCCACTCTTGACAAAGCCTGTCCCAACTTACAATCACTTGACCTTTCACAAAATATCACGCGAAACAGAGAAGCAAGACTACAAACATTCAGAATGTGATTGTACTCATCATGTCTTACACCAGTTGTTGCATACTTCAAACCTTGCGTTTCAAACCCATCCCATGGCGAGAACACTTTCCTGTACTCTTTCAATAAAATCGTGGAAAATTCCACACTGACGAAATAATCGATACAGTTTGCATCCTGTAGATATCGATCGGAGATTTGCAAACGTGTCCTAACTCATATGCAGTTACACACAGGCTGTTTGCCGACCCAAATAGACTACTTCCGAGCTCCTCAATAGTAACTGATTCAAGCCCTCTACAATACCACAGTTGAACCATTAATTCAGAGAAACGTAGGGCGCTGCCATAATTTCTTAACAATGAAAGTAGAGAAACCCGTGGCCGCCGGTTGGTGTTTTAGCGGCCAGCTCGCCCCGGATGATGTCTGGCACGCCCAAACTCTGCTGTCTGCCAACGATGCACGGATGAACTTTGATGTTTCTGTACGAATGCTTGCATGGCCAGACACAGTACAGATTCTTCTAGAACGTATCCATCATTACACACTTCAGTTACAATTAAATGATAAATATCACGTCCTTTTCCTTAACTTATCCTTTTCTCGACTGCTATTGCAATAGATAAAATGAAATCGTGACGACACGAAAACCACCCCCTCTCAGTTTTTGTCTGGTCGTCCCCATAATTTTCAGCGTCTATGGCACCCCACCTAAAACACTTTGATTCTCTTCCTTTTCAGTGGTTTCCATAATAATTTTGTTGCAACATGGAATGAGTTCAGTGCAAATATCTGAATTTTTGAAGTTCGTTGTCGATGACGAAGTCAGATGGCAGCACCAATTTTTCATAGACACTGAATGGTACTATCGAAAATATCGTATAGCTACAGAAGATTACGAGCTTACTGTGACTTTATTCGCAAGAAACACATTTACTTAACCTCTTGAAATTAAAAACCGCCACAAGTCCTATTAGCACATTTACTGTTCCCTTTCTGATCAGTATCTGACGAATGCAATAACTGACTGTGACAACAGAGAGCTCGTTTATTCTTTCTTTGACATAATTAAAGTGAAGTATTACTTCAACAGAAAAATACCATATAGCAGTTTATGAAGTATATGGAACTCAAAATTTGCTTCCTCATATTAACATGTATTCTTCGGTTTCCGATTGTTCCATTATCATACATTTTTGTTTTAAGCAAGACAGTAATCAGAAATAAAACGTTGAAATGCTGGGATCAACGTCGTTAAGTATACAGCAGACAGAATAACTATGAGTGTCACACCACACAAAACACTGTACAAGGCATGGATTATAAACGTACGCTTTTTCTGAAGATTTGAAGATACATAAAATCGCTTAAATGGCTTAGCTGATCTTTGAATATCAATCCTATTTATATTGCTCATAAAAATTTGAAGTGGCACTATAATAGTAAGTCATATATTATTTTTATAAGTCACAATGCTAAAGTTCAGAAACTAAGCTTTCAGGCCAGAAGCCTACCCCAGGTAAGATGACGTGGGTCGATGAAGGAATGAACGATAATTTGAAGTATTACTTGAGCATTTTTGGAAAAAAGAATACACTTATCCTTGCGTACTCGGTTCTAGTTGATAAGAAGAAGATAGTGTTAGGCTGCAACGAGTACAATGTAGATTGGATACCAGTTCCATTTTTGCTCTTTTAATTGATAACTCCACCATAATACATTTATTGTACTAAATATTAGCTCCGGTTACTGCAACTTCGTGCAAGGTACCATGGAGTTTAGCGTGTGCTCTTACTGCAACGTAGACACACGGTAACATCCACCCCATTTGCTTTAGCCTTGCTGCTGGAAGGAACAGGAAGTTACCATCGTTAGATGACATCTTACTATACTACACTCATGCTCATAAATCAAGGATAATTGCACAATGTGGTGCCACACAACGTGGCAATACAAAAAACTGGCGCTAATAGCATAGGCACATAGGGAACACACAAGACACAGATCTGTAAGTCCACGGTATTGGTAATAACTTGAGAAAACCGTCCCGAAACACATGTGCTACAAAACGCCACTGTGTCCCGACATCAATATGCGATATGATCACCATGCACACGTACACATGCCGCACAACGGGTTGGCATACTCTGGATCAGGTGGTCGAGCAGCTGCTAGGGTATAGCCTCCCATTCTTGCACCAGTGCCTGTCGGAGCTCCTGAAGTGTCCTAGGGGTTTGCAGACGTGCAGCAATACGTCGACTGAGAGCATCTCAGACGTACTCGACGGGGTTTAGGTCTGGAGAACAGGCAGGCCACTCCATTCGCCTAATATCTTCTGTTTCAACGTACTCCTCCACGACGGCAGCTCGGTGGGGCCGTGCGTTATCATCCATCAAGAGGAAGGTGAAACCCACTGCAACCCTGAAAAGGCGGACATGCTGGTGCAAAATGTCGTCCCGATTCACCTGACCTGTTACAGTTCCTCTGTAAAAGACATGCAGGGGTATACGTGCACCAATCATAATGCCACCCCACATTATCAAAGCATGACCTCCATACAGGTCTCTCTCAAGGACATGAAGGGGTTGGTATCTGGTTCCTGGTTCACGCCAGATGAAAACCCGGCGAGAATCACTGTTCAGACTATATCTGGACTCTTCCGTGAACATAAGCTGGGACCACTGTCCCAATGACCATGTACAGTGTTCTTGGCACCAGGCTTTACGGGCTCTCGTGTGACCAGGGGTCAGTGGAATGCACCTTGCAGGCTCCGTGCGAATAAACTATGTCTGTTGAGTCGTCTGTAGACTGTGTGTCTATAGACAACTGTTCCAGTAGCTGCGGTAAGGTGCCGAGCAAGGCTACCTGCAGTACTCCGTTGCCGTCTGCTGGCACTGATGGTGAAATATCGGGCTTCTTTTAGTGTTGTACACTGTGGAATTCCCGTAGTGTAGCACCTGCACACGTTTCCTGTCTGCTGGAATCGTTGCCATAGTCTTGAGATCACACTGAGGGCCTGTGCTATGACCTGCTGTGTTTGACCAGCCTCCAGTCGCCCTAGTATTGTAACCCTCATAACGTCATCAATATGTGTTCTTTGGGCCATTTTCAACCCACAGTCAGCATTGGCACGTTTTAAAACGTCTGCACACTTACTCGCTGCACCGTACTATGACATGCACCCACACTCCTCTGCGCATGTGGACTGGTGTCAGCGCCACCGTGCGACGACCACAGGTCAAATGCAGCGCATGGTCATACCCCAGGGTGATTTAAACCCGCAAACCGCCCACCAGTGCGTTGTTTCACCATGTATCAGCATTATTCTTAATTTAAGAGCATGAGTGTATATAAGGTACACTTTATGGACATGCAGTTCGCAGTACAGCTTTTACAGGCTGATAATCTAGCTCTCGATTGACTGCCCTGATAAGTGGTCATGACTCTATTGACTCTATTGGCTTGGCAGGGAGTCACTTCTCGACTTTGCGCCTACCAAAAACAGAGAGACCTCGCACCTGATTTCCCTTTCCAACATTTTATTCATTGCATAGGGTGGGCAGTGGACAAAGGACCAGAAAATACTTCATGAATCTTACGATAGGAAACCCAACTTGCACTGAGGTGCAGAAGTGATATAGCGACATGCACGTATACAGATGGTAGTGGTATCGTGCACACGTGATATAAAAGGCTAGCGTATTGTCGGAGCTGTTATTTGCAGTCAGGTGATTCATGTGATGACGCTGAGGACTTGATTATGGCCGCACGAAGGCATTAACAGATTCTGGACGCGGAATGTCAGTTGGAGCTAGACGCATTGGACATTCCGTTTCAGAAATTGTTAGGGAATTCAGTACTTCGAGATCCATAGTGTGAAGAGTGTGGCGAGAATACCCAGTTTCAGGCATAACCAGTAACCACGGCAAAACATTGGCCGATGGCCACCAGCTGTCGACTGAGAGCAGCGGCGTTTCGTAGGCTTGTCAGTGCTAACAGACAAGCAACACTGTTTGAAGTAACCACAGAAATCACTGTGGAACGTAGGAGGAACGCGTACGTTAGGGCAGTGGGGAGAAACGTAGCGTTAATAGACTAAGGCAGCAGACGAGCGGTGAGTTGGCCTTTGCTAACAGTACGACATTGCCTCCGCCCCCTCTCCTGGGTTAGTCTCAATGTCTGTTGGGACCTATACCACTGAAAATGGTCAGATGGGCTATGATTTCAATTTGCAAGAGCTGATGGTAGGGTTAGAGTTCGGAGCAAACACAACGAAGCCATGGACCCAAGTTGTCAACAAGGCATTGTGTCAGCTGATGGTGGTTCCATAATGATTTGGTCTGTGTTTACATGGAATGGACTGGGTTCTCTGGTCCAACAAAACCGATCATTGACAGGAAATGGTTACTTTTGGGTACTTGGAAACCATTTGGAGCCATTCGTGGGCTACATGCTCCCTAACGACGATGGAATTTTTATGGATGACTATGTGTCCCTTGGCAGCGGGCCATAATTGTTCGCGATTGGTTTCAAGATCGTTCTGGGCAATTTGAGCGAATAATTAGGCCACACAAATCGCCCGACGTAAACCCTGTTCTTCATTTATGGGACATAATATAGAAATGAGTTTGTGTATAAAATTCCGCACCGGTAGCATTTTCGCAATTGTTAACTGCTATATAGGCAGCATGGTTCAATGTTTCTCCAGGAGCCTTCTAATGGCTTGTCGAGTCCATGCCACGTCTAGTTGCTGCACTGCACCGAGCTAAAGCACATACGACACGAAATTAGAAGGTATCCCATGACTTTTGTCACATCAGCGCATATAGTCTGCAACTGGGGCAGATTATGTCTGTCGGGATGTCTTGACGAGCATGCAATATTTTCCAAGCCAGTTTTATTTTGCCCAAACATAGCTACCTATGAACACTAAGAATGCCCTAGTTAACATCCGTTTGTGATTACAATACAAATTAAACAGAAATTAATAGCTATTTATTGTAATTAACACTTACTTCATTTTTATGAAATTACTTAACAGTCCTCTTTCAAAATAATAATATAAAACTTTTTTCATTAAAAAGAGCATACGACATATACATGTGACGCATATTTCTAATTAGTGCTACTGATTCTGAATTATTGAAAGCATCAAAACTGGAATTTCTCTTGCTTAGGTAATGTTATGTCCATATGCTCTATACTGGTGATTTGATCGCAGCAGTACCGCTCTGGTTTACACAGATAGCTGCAGCAGCCGGTCTTAGGTACCTGAGACAGTTTGTAGCCGGCGTTCGAGCAGGTAGTAGAGCCCGCAACATGGTGTCGGCTGTCGCGGACGACGAGGCACTGTTCAACGTCGTAGGGGGGGGGGGGGGCAGGCGGGCGGGCGGGCGGCACGCGAAAGCCCTCGTGATGAGCCTAACTTGCATCGCAATATCCCCTGCAATTTAGCCGGCTGCTAATGCCCAAATAAACAGTTCAATACGGCGCGCTGGCGCCGCTGCCACAGCGCTGCGCGGTGCCTTCCTGCCGCCATGCATAATTCAGCGTACGTCGCCACGAATATTGCACACTCTGTATCCAATATTTACCGTTCAATTATCATTTAGATGGAATTATATTCTGCCGAGGTGCTCGAGCGAGCCACCTGCAATTATCGTACCGTTTCGTGACTGAGTAACGGACCCCGTGGAACTCTTGAGGCGGTGGGTCACGTTTCGCTTCTACTGCAAAACGCCATTTCACAACCCCCGAACAGTGTTTTTGTGCTCTTAAAAACAACCTTACAAGCAACACGGTATACGGAGAAGTCATTACTTCCTTTCTGCATATGCGAAGACATCTCGAACATATGAATATATTTCTCTTCAAATAAAGTGCATTTAGACACTAGGATACATGTGGTTAAAACGACAACCACTATTAATGACGACGTTTAGACCGTATTTCGAGCGGTTAGTTTCATAGCAACTAAATTGCGTTCGGTCATCCTGAAGAAGGAAGCTGAAGAGACATTCGAAACATACCCTTTCAATACGTTTTTAGTTCCAAACTGATACTTCCTAACTCTCTTAGAAGGATAAGCATTTCATTTTATCGCCTCGCAGATGGACTGTTGACAAAGCGCTACAAACCCTATACGTGGTGATTTAGCTGCCACTACCTATGGTTTGTAGGCAACCTGCTGTACCTTCAAATACCCCTAACAAGATGTTAATATTGCGTCGCTCACTGTGCACAGGCTATTAATCTTACTGAAACAATAAACACCTTTTGTAAATAAACACCTTTTGTAAGAAACCAAATATCGTTAAATACTGTACTGGAATATGTCTCCGACAGAGGCTGTAACTTTCGAATTATTCAAGAAAAACGTACAAAACTGATCTTCAAATGCGATTTTCTTGAATAACTCTGAAGCTGTGGCCTCCAGCGCACATGTATCCTGGTACGAAATTTAACTTCATCAAATTTACTATGAAAGGTTTCTGTTCATTTCTTCTGTACGAGTAATAGTTTTCACATGGCGGATGAGAGAAAATGAAAATCTCACGCATGGATTCTGAAGGTGTTGCAGTTTGCATGAAACCCATAACTAGAGGAGGATAAATCACCCTGCATAATTTTTTTTCATCACTTAAGGAAGTTACCATTCCCACCGATCTCTTTCTAAATCTAGTTTTTGCTCGTTACAACTCTCCATTCAACTACAAATGGCTGTAGATTTAGCACTTGAGAACCTCAAAGATGTTAAATTTAATAGGCGTGGCTCCTGCAGTCCAGTGCAAATGAAAAATCTCTCTTGGTTATCTCCACTTGATTACAGAGTAATGTACCATTGAGAAGGGAAAGAGTGATGCACAAATTTCTCATTATTATATCCTTTCGTGAAGCCCTTCTCAGTAACATGTTGAGGATAAGTCAATTGCTTATTCTCTTAGGAGAAACTGCAGGTAAAACCTGAGGAATGACCATAATATTTCATTATACTGCATGCACTAGTTTGGAAGACTGCGCTGAGGGCACTACATTGATGTAGCATGACTCTAGTAAAAATTACTAAATTTGAGAGACTATTTAAGTGTATTAGCATTCAGAACTGTTAGTTTCTATCAAGGACATTACTTTCACTGTATTTACCTCAGTACCAGAGAAGAATTTACAGCACTCATATTAATTTATAGCTCAGTTATTGGATTATCTGCCGCAAACAAACCCTTGTTATCTTTTTGTAGATGCCCGTTTGTGTTTATTGGCCACCTTCACTACAGATACATCGTTAAAAGTGAATAAACAGTACATGCTTCTATGAATACCCCTAACGATTTTCTCCGTGGGACTCGCTTGTTGAGATTAATTGCAAAAAAAATGAGTTAAGTCCAGTCAGATTAAGGTCCAGTCAAATTAAGGTCCGTATGTTTTCACCTGAATACCTGGCAAGCAAACAAAACGGCAGGTATATTTCGAGAGTAACACTCTTCTACGTAACACTGTAAACTAAAATATCTCGCATTAGAGTGTACCATCTCACAGAGAAAATATCTTGATAAAGAAACTGCAACTTAATAAAGAGGATCAACATATTTCCGAATCCCTATGAAGCGATGCGAGGCGTATGATGGTATACATAACACATATTGTCTACCACCGTGATCAAGACTATCTTCTTGCTATCGTATCAATACACCCTGACAGTGGTCACCGCAACAATTGAACCCAATCCAAACAATACCAAATTTATAACACAAATATTCATTTAAATTTACTGCACTCAGACTCGCGCCCCCGTACTACACTTGTTACAGATGGTGATACACTGTGCTGAGTACACTGGGCCTCCTTCCTGTCTTGGTCGAGGAAGAGGCTAACCTGTGCTCGACATCGTAACGTAAAACTCTGACTTGTCTTCTTTTAACGGGAGCTATGGCGAATCTGACAGAATGCAACACAGTGCACCTATAAACACGAATGAGTGATTGAAATATCTTCATACTGAGCGAAATACGATAACCGCACTCACACAAACCCCAGTCACACCTTGCGTTAAAGCACTTGCGTCTGCTCTCACTACGGAGTATGATAGATGACATCAGAAGACTACTTCTAGATGCAAATGCCTTCCCGACAATGATTTACCTTCTTCTTTCACACTGCAGCCGAGTTCTTCCTGATTCTTAGTAGCTACTTGCAACCACTGACGTAAGCGGACGTGGCGGAGGCCGCTGTCTCTGCTCTGATTGGTCTCCTGGTTCATTTTTTCCATTTTTGCACTGGCAGTGGTGACTTTATGATGTCATGCACACAGTGACTACAAGCTGAGTTCGAACACGAGTCATGAGGCTCGCTTCTCATATTACTATCGTTTTGGTTATTGTAGTTATTCTCTTACGATAATATCCTCACACAGGCCATAGCCTGATTAGGAAGTGTTGTATTCACCAATAACTTAAGTCACTAGCTACAGAGTTACAGTGTGCCGATGCCTGGATAGGATAAAACCCTGAGTAACGTAGACTGATATTGGCACCAAGCTGTATTCCATGCCTTGACTGCATGCAATGGATGTGAGTTATGCAGCAAAAGGAAGAGTGGGAAAGGTTAGTCTCTCTTTTTTCAAAGCATCAGTCTTATGATCGGAAACGAAATTCTCTACAGTGCCAAGCTCTTCATCTCAGAGTAGCAATGGAATCCTATGTCTTCAACTATTTACTTGTTGTATTCCCATCTCTGGCTTCCTCTACAGTTTTTACCCTCTGCAGCTCCCTCTCGTACTATGGAAGTCATTTCATGATGCCTTAACACATGTGCTATCACCTTGTCTCTTCTTCCTGTCACTGTTTTCCACAAATTTCCTTCCTATCAGATTTTGCGCGGAATCTCCTCATTCCTTACATTACACTAGTTAACAAATTTAAACTTTTTTCTGCATCTGGTTTGTAAATGGGTGGATTTACCTAATTTAGGGGTGCCGAATACACTGGTAAAAGTCAGTATTTCTCCATGACGTCACAATTCCTAGATACACAGCACAATAAAAAATGGTAATATCGAAAACTGACACAATTAAGTCAAACAAAATTCACATACAGATGGTTTGAAATCAATACTACTTTGCACCTATATATTGGTATGATGACAATGAAAAATTAGTTCAGAACATATTTTCACCTTTAATCGTCTTTGAATTTTGAAAAATGCGACGACAGAGCTCTTCTTTTGTTGCCGTTTCATCACTCTCCCTAACAAGACCCCAGCAGCAGTCACCCATCATCCAAGGATTCCAATGGTAAGAATGTCTCTGTGAAAGCATTCACCATGCTCAGCACTTATGGCTCCCAAATTTTCCGGAAAGAAATCAAGGTGAGAATGTAAAAAGTGAATTTTAAGCCACATTCTACACCCCATGTTCTTATAGTTGTCCAACAGATTATTGACAATACTAACATAGCTTTAGTCTTTTCTGCTACCCAAAAAGCATTTCACAATTGCTTTAAAAGAAGACCAAGCAGCTAATTGGAAATCTGTGAATTTAGTATCAAAGGTTGGATCTTTCACGAGTTTTCTTATTTGTGGTGCAACAAATATACCCTCTTCCAGCTTTGCTTCACTTAATTTGGTAAACATTTCTTTTAATTGACTGAAAGCCTAACCTTCTTCATCCATAGGTTTTACAAAGTTCTTGGTAAGGCCCAACCTGATATGAAGGGGTGGCAAAATTATTTTATCCAGCTCAACCAGTTGGGTGTAGTTCACATTTACGTTTCCACAAAAACATGACTTCCTTATGGGACATTCGTTGACTGTATAGCGGTTCTTGGTGTTTCGGCTGTCCCAAAGGCATAAACAGCAGCAGTATTTCGTGAATCCAGCCTGTAAGCAACTTTTAAATCACAGCAAAGGTGCTATTCGTGATCCTCATATTTGATTGCCTCTAGCAGCAAAGCCATAGTTTCATAAGTTTCTTTCATGTCTACTGCGTAATCCAAAGGTGCCGATGTAAATGCATTGCCATTATGCAGTAGTACTGCTTTCAAGCTGGTTTTACTGGAGTCAATAAATAGTCGCCACTCCTGTGGATTCTGTTGCACATCTAGCTGCATTATCAGACCATTGGCATCTCTACATACACCCACTGAATTCTGCATATCGAAATAATGAGCGAAAGAAGCGCCTCTTGATTTCAAACAGGAAATTTTTGTCCCTGGAGCTAGCAGGTTCCGTTGTTGCAGTCTCGGCCCCAAGAGTTCAGCTTGCTGTTTCGAAAGTTTTAGATCGCGAAACAAATCGTTCAATTCCTTTTGATAAAAGAGCTGAGAAGTATCATGTTACAGAGGGCAGTACTCTTCTAAATGTTCAATACATTCTGATTCACTTGACATGGTGTGTGGTTCCGTGGCTTTCTAGTTACAGAGAGGAACGGGCAACCTCTCATCAGGGGGCACAGGAAAATGCACTGAAGATACATTAGGATACTTTATTTTATGCCTAGTTTTGTTTGAATGTCTTTAAAATATGTGTAAGACAGAATTAACAGTCTGAATAATGGTCATTACGCTGACACCACACCATCGAAACAGCGAATGGCATGGCTCGGCGTTATCCTTTCAATCTCTCGGGCAAGGTTGTAGTACAGTTTATGCAGGCAATATGAGGCGAAAATTTTTATCTTGATCACCAACAGGACAATCAAAATATAAATTTGTGCCTTGTTAACCCAATCAGTGTTTGGTTTTCTTTGGGCTTTTGGAGTGAATTTCTCACACACATAACAAAAGTTGTTGGGGTGGCTTAGACAGCAACGAGATATACTATTTGCCATTTTTCTTAGTGTAAGTTTTAAATACAAATAGTTTGCACTATCTTTCGCAGGAAACATTCACTGAGGATCTCTTTCACAACACTGGATTACCACACCAACCATTTACTGACGATTTGTAGATCTTTTAGTTCTCCTCCGGAAATCAAAAACAGACAATTAAACATCAAAACAGGAGAACAGCAAATAGCGAAACACTGAATACGAAAAATAAAAAAAAAATTAAGAACTCAAAAATGGTACGTGGTAGAACATTTTGAAAGGTATATTTGGATTCTACACACCAAAGCACATAATAGTTGATGTATCACATCCCAGATGCAAAATGGTTGTTAACTAGTGTTTTCAGTGCACCTGATTTCTAACATTCATCTTTAGCACCACGTCTCAAATGCTTCGATTCTCTTCTGTTCCGGTTTTCCCAGAGTCGGTTTTTCACTACAAGTACAGTGCCATGCTCCATACGTATATTGTCAGAAATTTCGTCCTCAAATAATGGCCTACATATGATACTAATTGTTCCTCACGATCAGGAATGTTCTTTTTGCCAGTACTAGTCTGCTTTTCACATCCTCCTTACTCCGTCCGAGTTATTTTACTGACCAAGCAGCCTAATTCTTTAACATCGTCTACTTCGTGCCCCTCAGTTTGAATCTCAAGTGTCTCGCTGTTCTCGTTTCTGCTACTTCTCATCACTTCCGTCTTTCTTCGATTTACTCGCTGTCCATATTCTGTACCCATTCAACTGTTCATTCCAATCAGCAAATCTTGCACTAATTCATCACTTTTACTGAAGGTAGCAATGTCAATAACGAATTTTATCATTGGTATCCTTTCCCTTGAATTTTAATTTCGCTCTTGAACCTTTCTTTTATTTCCAACATTTCTTCTTCAATATATAGATTGAACTGCAGGGACGAAATACTACATCCCTCTCTTACACTTTTTTAATTCGAGCACTTAGTTCTCGATCTTCCATTGTTATTATTCCCTCTCGTCTCGGGTACATGTGTATACAACACTGTCGAACGGTTTTTCCGTATCTGCAGATCCTAAGATTTGTCTTTATTTTTCTGTCATCCTGCCTCCACCATCAACCGTAATGTCATAACTTCCTCCCTGGGCATTTACCTTTTCTAAAGCAAATCTGCTCGTCAATAAACTGATCCTCAATTTTATTTTTCTTTCTTTTGTATATTATTTTCTCAGCAACTTTGGTACATGAATTGTTAAGCTGATTGGTCGACAGTTCTCGCGTTTGTCGCCTCTTGCAGTCATCGGAATTTTGAAGATGATGTTTATCCGAAAGTGAGAGGGTGTATCGCTAGATTCGCACGTTCTGAACATCTACGTGACTAGTCGTTTTGTTGTCGTTTCTCCTGAATAATTTTACAAATTCTGATGGATGATATCCATCCCTTCTTCCTGACCCGATTTTAAGTCTTCCGAAGTTCTTTTAAATTTTGTTTCTAATACAATATCCCCATCTTTTCTATATCGACTCCTGTTTCTTCCTCCATCACATCATCAGACATGTCATCCCTTCGTAGAGGTCTTCATTGTATTATTTCCTCCTATTCGCTTTCTCCTCCGCTTTTAACAGCGGAACTCCGATTGCACCTTCATGTTACGGCCCTTGTTTTTAATTTTACCGAAAGTTCGTTTGAGTTTTCTTTTTGCTGAGACAGTACTTCAGATAATCATTTCTTTTCAGATTTCTTCACATTTTTCTAGATACCATTTCGCCTTAGCGTCCCTGTATTTCCTGTTTATTTCATCCCTAAGCGACTAGTTTTTCTCTATTCTTGAGTCTTTTGTGCCTCTAAATAACAAGAGCGAATCATTAAACATTAACCAACGGTCTTAAGAGCAAAAGAGAGTCAGCAACACTCGAGTATCGAGAGGGTGTAGGAGGTCAGGACGTAGGGGTAGACAAAGAGCCGTCGGTCTAATGGAAGAAAACCATGAGTAAAAATTACTATGGGGCCCGGGCTGGGTGTTGACATGTCGCACCTCCACTCCGTCACTTGTAAAAAATGCTAAATTTTCCGTTAAAAGAGCTTCGCATGAACAGGTTTGCCTTTCTGGTAAACGAAATTTGCAACTGACAAAGACAATGAATATCGCTAGATGGAACCAAGAGTAGAAGTTACCTGATGCTCTTAGATGCGGGTTTGGGGTGTTTTACCTGCACTCTTTCCTGTAAAAAAAAAATGCCAAGGACAAATTTCGCGTTAAAATAGTGTCGGGTGAATAGGTTTGTCTTTCTGGAAAACAAAGTTGGGCACCGACAATGACAGTAAATATAAGTATATGAAACATCCAGTTGAAGTCACTAAACCTGAGGAACCAATTAATGAAATAAAGAAATATAACATGGATACTTTAGCCGCAACTGAAACGAAGAAAAATAGAAAAGGTACGAATGAATGGAATGGCTATATCCACATGTACAGCCAAGCCTAAAGTTGAGCCTCCACAGCTATTAGGCAAAAATACAAGAAAGATGTTAAATCCTGTGAATAGATTGAGGAAAGGATCCTGGAGGTGCAGATTCAATTATTAACTACTCACCCTCGTCATCATCGTAGTGTACGTGCCAAATAACGACGCCAACACGAGGGAAAAGAAAAAAAAAATGTGTAACTTACGGGATCTCTGGAGCAGACAAGCGATAGAAAAGAAATTTTAGTTATTGGGGACTTGAATGTAAGTACTGAATGGAGAAGTAATGACCCCATTCTTGGCCAGCATGTGGAAGACGTATTAAATAACAATGACTTGTGTCCGCAAAACACTTTGATCATAATAAGTGGATAGTTTAGACGTAAGTCAATACATCGATGCATTTGGGAACAACTGACTCTTAACTTTAGAATCATATGTGACTGTATGATAACACTGTTGAAGACAAGTGTGTTTATAGAGGACGTGCGAGTTTTACAGAGCAGCATATGTGGATCAGACCATTACCTACTTGTTACAAGAATCCACTTTCCCATTAGATGGAAAGATGTAGCAGCACTGTCAAATATGAAGCCTCTGGAGGTCCAACATAATCTGTTAGATTTGCAAGAGGATTCATCACGCTTTCTCTGTCAATATATACTGGCAGCCAAAGGGTCAGATATCAAGGATTGAACAGGTTTGCCTTACTGGGAAACGAAATTTGCAACGGACAAAGACAATCAATATCGGTAGATGGAACAAAGAGTGTAAGTTACCTGATACTCCAAGATGCGGGTTGGGGTATTTTACCTGCACTCCTTCGTGTAAAAAACTGCCTGTAGGGAATACGTACGTGTGACATATCAGGGAAAGAACTGTAGAAAACAAGTATCAGTCAGTTAAAGCAATGAGACGGCTTTTGAAGCTCGGGAGATGGGAAAAGAACGGAGGATCCAAATCTTGGAGTGAGGAAGCACATTAATTAAAGACGATGAACAAGGATACCAATAATAAATGGTTGAGCTCATGGCTTGATGAAGACTTAAAATGTGTTGAGTTAAACGCGAAGAAGAACGAAGGGCCAAAGATAAAGTCAAAAACGAGGCGTGGCAGAAAGTCGGAGGGGATACAGAATAATGTTTTGATGGTACTTGATCAAGAACAGCGTCGAAGATGTTCAAGAGAATGAGACCTGGAAACAAAGGCAGTTTTGGGGTTACACTAATAAGCATGGAGAAGTGGGTGAAGTATTACCAAGCTCTTCTTACAGAGAAGAGAAACGAATTCACAAAAGGAAAAAATGGTTCAAATGGCTCTGAGCACAATGGGACTTAACTTCTGAGGTCATCATTCCGCTAGAACGTAGAGCTACTTAAACCTAACTCACCTAAAGATATTACACACATCCATGCCCGAGGCAGGATTCTGACCTGCCACCGTAGCGTCATACAAGAAATATTAAATCTGACGGAAGAAGACGAACATTCATATACATGACAGATAAACTATTGAGCAATTTTTAAAGCAGCGAGGTGTCGAATAATGGGAAATCACCAGGCCTGGGTGTATTACGCATAAAATTAATGAAAGCAGCTCCTGTGGTTGTATATATTATCTTGTCCCAGTTGTATTGTAAGTGTGTGGATGACAGCAGGTACTCAAAGAATGAAAAAAAAAAACAGTTTGTTATTACACTAATCCCTAAGAAGTGGAATAGGCAGGACTATGGAAATTAGCGTAGCGTAGGCTTGATTCGTTCACTAACTTGATCGTATGGAAGAATCTTGAAACAAAGAATGGAGATGGAGGCTAATATATATGAAAAATACTATGGTATGGACCAGAGCGCTCATGTATTGATGGAATATTCACATTACGGAATCTAAAAGATAAGAGAATTGCCAGAGGAATAGTGAGCCACTTTGTCATCTTGAATTTGAAGTATACCTATGATATGGTACTACAAAACAATCTGTGGACCAATATGATGAATACCTGTGTGTCAACTACTGACATAAAAGCAGTTAAATAGATCTATAAGGACTGTGTGAGTGCTATCAAAGTAGGAAATTCAGCGTCACCAGAGATTCCTGTCACAGAAGTGCTACGCTAAAGGTGTGCTACAGCACCGATGTTATTTCAAATCCGTGTGAAGCAACCCAATAAAGCATTGAAGAGTGAATTTGAAGATATGTGAGTCCCTATGGGGAACTAAATCTTGTGCCAACCTCCTTCGCTGATGACCACGTCATTGTAGCAGGAATTCAGGATGATGCTGAGTACATGCCTCGAAAGTTAAAAGAGGGATACGAAAAATGCAGTTTCACAATCAAACCAAACAATAGAAAATCCAGGATGGACCGTAACAGTAGTATGAAAAGGAAATATGCCACTCACCATACAGCGGAGATGCTGAGTCCCAGATAGGAGCACATAAATAAAGTTTTCGGCCAGTGAGGCCTTCGTCAAAAATAGACGACACACACACACACACACACACACACACACACACACACACACACACACACGTAAATGCAACTCACACACACAACTGCAGTCAACTGAAACCACACTCAACTGAAACCACACATGGTTGTGGTTTCAATTGTCTGAGACTGGCTCAAATGGCTCGGAGCACTATGGGACTTAACATCTGAGGTCATCAGTCCCCTGGAACTTAGAACTACTTAAACCTAACTAACCCAAGGACATCACAAACACCCATGACCGAGACAGAATTCGAATCTGCGACCGCAGCGGTAGCACGGTTCCAGACTGTAGCGCTTAGAACCGCTCGGCCACGTCGGCCGGCTGTCTGAGACTGCAGTAGTGCGTGTGAGTAGTGTGTGTGTGTGTGTGTGTGTGTGTGTGTGTGTGTGTTTGTGTGTGTGTGTGTCGTCTTTTTTTGTCGAGGGCCTTACGGGCCGAAAGATTTATTTATTTGGGATAGTCTTTCTGTTGTGCCTATCTGTGACTCAGTATCTCCGCTATATAATGAGTGCCAACTTTCCTTTTCAGAATACTTTAACGGTCTCACAATTGGCTTGACAAAGACTGAGTACCTGGAGTTCGGACACAGTGCCATAGAGGATCTGGAGGTTGGAGCCATTAAGATCATTGAATGAAAGTCACTTGAGTATTTGGGATTTGTAATGACATCATATGGAAACAGTGAAAATGTTATAATTAAGAAAACATGGTGAGGCACTGGGGCTGTAAGACTACTGAAGTCAGTCCTTGGGAATAAAAAAGTAAGAAAGAGACCAAGCACATGATACACCATTTAGTCGTTGAAACCACCGCTACGTACGGAACAGAAACGTGCGTCGTAAGGAAGCTTCAGAGAACTTGCTTACACAACAGATGGTCGTTTGGAGGCGAAGATGAGGCATCTCCAACTTGGGCCAGGTACCAAATATTATTGTATTGTTGAACCATATGAAAAAGAACAAATTTTTTTTACAGACTGCGACGTGCACATACTTTATTCAACATGTAAACGACACTACAGATATTCAGATTTAGGTTGTGACATGTTCAACTTGCCTGCTATCATTGGCGATGATGTGGCGCAGACGAATAGCGAAATTCTGCATGAGCCGCTGAAGTGTTGGAACATCGATGTAGTCGATGACCTCCTGAATGGCTGTTTCCAGCTCAGTAATGGTTTGGGAGTTATTGCTGCGTACGTTTCCTTTAATATAGCCGCACGAAAAGGAGTCGAGTGTGTTCAGATCCGGAGAACATGGCGGCCAATCGAGGCTCTTGCCGGTGGTCTCTGGGTGCCCCAGAGCCGGAATGAGATCCCCAAAGTCCTCCTCCAGGACATACAACACTATCCCACTTCCAAGGAGTCGAAATTTGTCATCCATGAACCATATATTGTCGAAATCAGGTTCACTTTGGATAATATGCATGAAATCATCTGCAAACCTTCATGTACCGTTCGGTAGTCACCGTGCCATCAAGGAATATCGCACCGACTATTCTGCGACTGCACACCACAGAGTCACCCGTTGAGGGTGAAGAGACTTCTAGATTGCGAAATGCGGTTCTCAGCCCCGCAAATGCTCCAGTTTTGCTTATTGTCGAACGCATCCAAATGAAAGTGGCCGACAACAACAAGACGCATGCGCATACTAATTCCTATCAAATCCCTCGGTCAACCATGGAGTTTGAACGTCCTAACGCTAACCGTTCAGAAGTTATGTTGATTTTATTTCATATATTTTAATAATTGTCACCTGTAAGAGGGGCTATGTGTGTCGATAAATCGTTAACAGGCACCACAGAGACGAAGCGTCTGAGATGATATGGACATGTAGAATGAACAGACGATAGCCGACTGCCAAAGGAAGAGAGGCAGAAGACCCCAGTGAAAAGAAGAAGGTGTGGATGACCTAAGAGGAGCTGTGGTCGAGAGGATTAAAAGAAGGAAACTGGCGTGATCGATGAAAATGGGATACGGGAAGCGAGAAGCGGCGCCAGCTATCAAATACTAGCCGATTGATGATGACATGTGAGAGAAAAGGAAAATCTATACTTAAATTAATCTACATAAAAATACCCTCAGATTTTGGTTTGTTAGAAGGCAGACGTAAAGTTTTGAACCTAATCCACCCTTACATCGCCTGTGATAACTAACTAGTCTAACTGAAATTAAGTGTCTCTGTGGTTAAAGTGTCTGACTGTCACTTTGACTAATCTTCAACGCCTGGCGTTAGCTGTCCAATGACTGGAACTGATCGGCAACTGATGACTGCAGATGACAATTGTCCAATCACTGTAGGCAGCTGGTGGCATGCTGCCTTTAAAACATTGTATTCGGAGTATTAACTTGCATCTCCGGACCATGTGGCGGATGCTGAACTACAGTTCAGAATTTTCAAACGGAACTGTTGGCGGTTGAATGGACGATTTCACTGTCTTTCAGCGGAAGCACACAGTTCCTGGCACGTGTGCAGTTTAGGAGGCGACTGACCATAACGTGTGTTGCGCCACGCTGGGATAGCTCGGCCTATGAGGCCTTCTGAAAACTTTCGGATTGTACCGCCTCTAGCGAAGACATAGAAGGAAGTTACTAAACAGACTGCTAAAGGTAGGTCTTACGTGGTATTTGCTTATCAAAGACTGTAAGAACATTGGTACGAAATGGCAGCATCTCTCTACGACTTCAAGCGCCAGTCTCTCGCATAGTTTTATTCAGCTAGAAATATTCAAAACAGCGCACACTCGGCTTCAAAGTGAAGGATTCTTTCTGCTGAACATGAAACTATTCCATAATATATTCTCCTCCAGGTGTCTAGTAAGATGTGCTGGAGAGCTTACTTAAAGTTTAAAAGCCAAGAGCGTGGTACTGGCGGAAGTAAAGCTGTGACAGCGAGGTGTGGGTAGTGATCGAATAGCTCAGTTGGTAAGAGTAAAGGCCGAAAAATGCAAATTTCCTAATTTCGTGTCCCTGTCTGGCACAGAGATTTTTCTGCCGAGAAGTTATGATTGCTAGATTTTTATACTTGACTCGTCAGCTATTAATTTCGAAACCAGCGATATGAATGTCAGCTACGAGAGGATTCTAAAGAACGCCAAAGTAGCAAGCCACCGTAAATTTTTTGACTCTCTTACAGTAAGTAGACGTCAGTTCTACAAATGTTGCAGGACAAATGTTAGACATGACTGCACCAAATATTATTAGCTGTCGCCTTAAAACAGTAGTGAACTGATCGCTACTCACACCCGAATTGAGTAATCCTCTGTAGTGGACATAATTATTGAGTTTCCACTGGCTTTCATGACATATATTTTCGACTTTTCAATTATCGTCAATGCACACTACTCAGGAACGAATTTCGCTCCTGTAGCATATGCCGGAATGGTACCCGAACCTGGAGAGTGGTGTTGGACCATCAATGTGGCTAGGACTGGTCGTGGGCTGTGCTTCGATAGTTCAGACGGTGTGTACAGGTTCTCTCTATTTTATCCATTTTATTTTAATGAAATGTGGAATGAGAATATCTTACGGTACTGTATTGAAATACGAAACTGTGAGGCAGCAGAGGGGAGAAATTCTTGGATAATGCGTGAGTTATTGTATCTTCGAGTATATGACGGAAAGAGAATATATAGAAATACACTAAATAAAGTAGCAAAAGGGAATACTGCCGTCTAAAAAACGTAACTAACAGGAAGTGCAGAATGTCAAATGGGAATGGTTAGACGAGAAGTGCAAGGATATAGACGCATGCAAAACTAGGAAAAAGAAAGTTGCTGCCTACAGGAAAACTAAAGAGGCCTTTGGAAGAAAGCGAAGTACATATCAAAGGCGCAGATGGCAAACCAGTACTGGTAAAAGGAAAGGAAAGCAGAACAGTGGAAGGATTGTGTAGAAGGACCGTACAAGGGAAACGAACGGGATATGCTATGGAAATGAGTTTGAAAGACTTAATGTTATAGGAAGGGAACAGGAAGTGGGTGGATATGAGTAGGGAAGTACGATATTGTGAGAAAAATTTGCCATAGTAAAGGACGACCTAACCTGAAACAATTTCCAGGCAGGGGTTAATCTGTAAGAATTTTTGGGATCCTTAAAAGAGCCCTCACGGCAAAACAGTTTTACCTGGTGTGAAAAATATATGAGACAGGTTAAATAATCCCAGACTTCAAGAAGAAACCTATAATTTTAAAGGTGATGAGAAATGTTAATCCTGCCTAACCATCTGTTTAATATGTAATGGTTTGCAAAATACTGACACAAATTATTTTCAGTAGAACCCGTCTTTGGGGTAGAAAACTTTAGGAACACGCAAGGCAGTGTTACTACTTATCTTTGTAGATAGATTAAGAAAAAGTCAAATCAATGTTTATAGAATATGTAATTCCGATAGAGTTTCTATAAAATTGCCTAGTATACACTTTTTGAAATTCTGAGGGTAGCAGGGATAAAATACAGGGATTGAAGGGTCATTTATAATGAAAGGACAGTAGTGTCGAGAAGGTAGTGAGACAGGTTTGTAACCTTCTCGGATATTATTCAATATTGATCAACCAAATAAAGATACTGACTAAATTTCTAGAGGGAAGTAAAGTATGTGAACGAAGACAGTAACTTGTTCTCGAAAGAACAGTTACTGTTGATCACCGTGCAGCTTTTCCCTGGAATAAATGATGACTAACTGACAACCTCAGCTGCAGAAGAGTGTTGTTGTTATACCTCGATGTGAACAGCTGAAAATGTGTGCCCCGATCGGGACTCGAACCCGGGATCTCCTGCTTACATGGCAGACGCTCTATCCATCTGAGCCACCGAGGACACAGACGAATAGCGCGACTGCAGGGACTTACCCCTTGCACGCTTCCCGTGAGACTCACACTTCCAACTGTCCACAATTCTACATATGTATTGTACCTTATAGACATTTGCCCACCCACTCATTACTCGCGCACGCTATGGCGATTCCCGTAAGAGCTTGAAACCCGTGCGCATTCGCACAGACGAAGGTCAATGGCTGGGTAGCCTTTAACTCTATATACGAAGACAGTAACTTGTTCTCGAAAGAACAGTTACTGTTGATGACCGTGCAGCCTTTCCTTGGAATAAATGATGACTAACTGACAACCTCAGCTGCCGACAGGTATTGTTATACCTCGATGTGGACAGCTGAAAATGTGTGCCCAGGTCGGGATTCGTCTGTGCGAATACGCACAGGTTGCCCAGACTCTTACGGGAATCGCCAAAGCGTGCGCGAGTATGAGTGGGTGGGCAAATGTCTATAAGGTACAATACATATGTAGAATTTTGGACAGTTGGAAATGTGAGTCTCACGGGAAGCGTGCGAGGGATACGTCCCTGCAGTCGCGCTATTCATCTGTGTCCTCGGTGGCTCAGATGGATAGAGCGTCTGCCATGCAAGCAGGAGATTCCGGTTTCGAGTCCCGGTAGGGGCACACATTTTCAGCTGTCCACAACTAGGTATAACAACAACACTCTTCTGTAGCTGAGGTTGTCAGTTAGTCATCAGGAAGTAAAGTACTCTAGAAGATAAACTTCTCGTGTGTTAATGACATTGTAATTCTGTCAGAGACGGGTAGAGCATGGAAGTACAGTTAAATGGAATGGATATTGTAGCGAAAGTAGGGTGTAAGATGAACTTGAATAAAAGTAAAATAAAAGTAGTAAAATATAGCCACATAAAATGATGTGACACAGAAGGAATTATATTATGGAATGGGCCGATGACCACATCTGATGAGTTTTGCTGTTTTTGCAACATAGCTGATAGTGACCAAAGTAGAGAGGATATATAACGTGGACTGGCTATAGCACGAAATACATTGTTGGAAGAAAAGACTGATAGCAGTTTAAGTGTCAGGAATTCTTTCCTGAAGCTTTATCTAGAGTTTTGAATTGTATAGAAGGGAAAAGTGGACGAAAACAGTCCAGACAGAAAAGGAGCAGAAGCTACTTAAATGTGATGCTACAGAAGAATGTAGAAGGTTACATGGATAAATCATGCAACTAAGAATAAGATACCAAGTCACTTTGGGGCAAACGAAACTTATTACATATCTTGACTAAATGATGGTGTCACTTGACAGGACACAACCTGAGATGTCAAGAAAAAGTAAGTTGGGTAATGGAAGAAAAAGGTAAAATGTAATAGCCAGACACAACAGGAAATAACAAGTGATTATTAATTTGTAGAATGATATTTTCACTCTGCAATGGAGTGTGCGCTGATATGAAACTTCCTGGCAGATGAAAACTGTGTGCCGGACCGAGACTCGAACTCGGGGCCTTTGCCATTCGCGGACAAGTGCTCTACCATCTGAGCTACCCAAGCCCGACTCACGCCAAGTCCTCACAGCTTTACTTCCGCCATTACCTCGTCTCCTAGTTTCCAAATTTCACAGAAGCTCTCCTGTGAAACTTGCAGAACTATCACTCCTGGAAGAAAGGATATTTAATTAATAATTTGTTCACTTCTCAGTTATTTGAGGACCACTCCCTTGTGGGAGAAACATTGTCATACAAATTATTTTTAAGAAAGGAAAAACGCAGTCCTCAAAGTTCCCGTCACTACAGGTTTATGAAACACAGTGTACTGTTACGTTCCATCAGGTAATATAATCTAAGACAGTGTACTGTTACTTTATGTCAGGTAATCTAATCTTGGCGAACAGACATTATAAATATAATTAATTTAGTATCATTATTACGTATATGTATGTTTCGAATTTTGGCAGTAGTAGCGGAACGCATATGACAGACAGGGAAATTTTTTGCTCTCAGGTGGAAACTTTCAGTGTTGAATTTACAATTGCCATCTTTGCCTTTAGAGTCGATACTCAATTACAGAGATGCCGTATTCTGGAGCTCTCGCTGCTGGACTATTCGACCACAGCTGGAAGAAATTAATGTTTTACTAGTTTTTTGGGGGGAAAACACATCATTCAATTTAATTAAATATGTGCCAGAGAGACAGAAACTTAACTGTGTCTGTTTTCGGTTTCTTTCTTTTAAAATCTTTTATAAATTATGATTTAAGAATCGTATAAATAAGTAACATGAGCAAGTAGATAACGTTCAGTGAGTGCCTCACAAATGTAAACTTCATTAGAAAAAATGTGGACGATTTCCAAATATGGCTTTAAAACATTATGTGTTCTCTATATTTGGTAAAAGCTGACATTCATGCATTAACAAACCAATTCATAGCTATGATCTACCCGAAAGAAACAAACCGGGATGGAAAGGCTAACACTTGTCAAAGTAGCACTACAAACTGGTACAGTGGCTTTTATTCAAGCAGTTTACACCACTTCTAAGCTAGATGCTTATTTCGTCCATCCATTACAGTGTCATTGCAGTGATGCACATGTGTTTTGAGACCACAGACAGTACATATCATTAAAATGTGCTCACCTAATAATCTTTGCAAAACGTTAATGCAAAACACTATTGTAAAAATTTGAATTTTAGCACATATTTAATTTTATAAATGAACTACACTTTGTTTTACTAAGATTGATATTTGGATAGTACTTTTCAGAAGCTGAAGCACTACGGAACAGCTCTGATATGACGTTAGAAGGATGTAATATGCACAATACATAAAATTGTTCTTTAAAGAAAACTTGTAAGCGATTCTGATTCAAAGTAATGAATATGGCATAGTGACATGACTGTTGCAGTGTAAACTGAAGTGATTTCACTATCACGTTCTGCTTCAGCGGTGTAAAACAAAAGTAAATAGATTTAATTTTCCTTACGTTTATAGATAAACACTTGCATCATTTATGTGTTGCATCACATGGAATGAAATGAATAAAGTTAGCGCAAAGGGTTGTGCTCAAAAGAGTCAGACACTGGACTAGCTTTTAATATTATGTGTTTTAAAAAGTCATTGTCCAGATCAGACTTGATGATTATCGTTTTTCAAGTTCAACTACTTCAAAAGAAATATTTTGCCTCATGGTATTGTACTTTGTAACAAACAATGGTGTGTAACAAATACCTCCAGTTCCATTGCCTCCTCAGGAAAATGAAATGGAGTGTGACTAATTTCAGTTAATATGAATGAAAACAAGTTATCGTAAAAGGGAATGGAAGTAACAATACACCAAAGGTAAAGCTGATAATGTATGAAATCAAATATATTAAATCAACCGATTGTAATTATAAAAAATAAAAAATTGTATGAAATAGAAGAACAGAATGTAAAGAACCTATCAAGGAAAAGGTTCTTTTCGATAAACAACCAGAAAAGTTATAGAATAAACAAATAATACAGTACAGTGACATCTGACTTTATTTGTGTTTGTGGATTTTTACAATGGTTTCAGTGCAATAAATTCACAGATTAAGCTTCAAATTGTTTTCTCCTACGTTTTAATTTTTATTTCCTTTATTGGATTAAATAATTCATTTATGTCATTTATTTAGTAGAATTTTTTGTGAACTAAAAAGTTAATAGGTAGCTTCTAACTCTGGTTTTATGTTTCCAAATTATATACTTTTCCTAGGCTATAGAAGTGTGTTAAAAATTGTTGCTTTATAAATTGGCATGTTGTGTTAACTTCATCAATATTAATTAGGGAAAAGGTAAAGTAAATTGTTGTTAGAGTTAGCCCAGCTACAATATAACCATCCTCTACTGGTATTTTAATCTTTAATTTAGAAAATGAGCAACTTCTATGGAGCAAAACAAGATTTAATTTATAGGATAAAATAATGCCTTGTATTGCTGTTTTATTATAGAACAGTAAAATTGTTATAGTTCTAATAAGAAGGATGAAACAACAACTCCCCATAGTTGATTTGAAATTTACCATAAAAATGAACTGGCAAATATATAATATCATTTTGGTTCAGTATGGACAGCTGTTGCAACATGTTTTGTTGGTACAAAATTCTCTTTCCAGAATGAAATTTTCACTTTGCAGCGGAGTGTGTGCCAAACCAAGACTTGAGCTCAGGCCTTTGCCTTTCGCAGGCAAGTGCTCTACCCTCTAAGCTACCCAAGCAAAACTGATGACGAGTTCGAGTCTTGGTCTGGCACACAGATTTAATCTGCCAGGAAGTCTCATATCAGCACACACTCCGCTGCAGAGTGAAAAACTCATTCTGGAAACATCGCCAGGCTGTGGCAAAGCTGTGTCTCCACAATATGCTTTATTCCAGTAGTGCTAGTTCTACAGGTTTTGCAGAAGAGATTCTGTGAAGTTTGGAAGGTAGGATATGAGGTACTGGCGGAAGTATAGCTGTGAGGACGGGTTGTGAGCCGTGCTTGGGTTGCTCAGGTGTTAGAGCACATACCTGTGAAAGGCAATAGCCCGAGTTCGAGTCTCTGTCCAGCACACAGTTCTACTCTGCCAGGAAGTTTCAAAACCCTCTTTATTCCATAAAAATAAGTGACGATTTAACATAAGGTAATCAAATTAGATTAGATACAGCTTTCATGCCATGAGATGATTCTCATGGTTGTAGAACAAGTCAGAAAGTATAACTAAAAAAACGTATAACATTTGAATTTAATACTCACTTCCCTGGTCATCTGTCAGGAAATTGTCAAAATATGTGAACATATTACAGTGAAATAGAATTGCTAATGTTTACGGAATTAATACATTGTCAGAATGAAACATAGTTATATGCTTTTAATAAATTTATCAAACACAAAATACCTTATCTTAACTGTTGCGCACAAGTGCTGTCAAAACTGAAGCCATACTGACATATTTACTGAAGCAGATCTAACGTTCCATGTTAAGATATGCATTTACAGATTAGAAGAAGTGTCCCATCAAAAAGTCTTTCAAAGTCTGTTTAAATTGTGCTTTATCTGAAACCAAGATTTCTAATGGTTTCTGTCAGTTTATTGAAAATATGTGTTCCTCATTATTGGACACCCTTTTGGCCTAGCATGAGTGATTTTTAGGTCCTATTCATACTATTGATACTATGTATTCAGTAACTGGTTGCAAAGAGAGACATATTACTTGCAACATATGTCATTAAATAAATATACTGAGATGCAGTGGTTAGACTACCACGTTCTTTGAACAGGTTCTTACATGATATTCTTGAATTTACACAGCAAATGCGTCTTATTACATGCTTTTTCACTTTAAAGCTTTTGCTTGGTTTCACAAGTTACCCTGGAATATGATGCCATATGAAATTGTAGAATATCTTTGTCACTGTAAATAACGACTTTTCTAGGCGCTTTACCAATTCTGTGGATTGCTCTTCAAAACTGAACTAATTATCGGGTTGTAATCCGAGAAATTTATCACTGTCAGTCTCTTTGATTGGCTTGTCTTTATATGTCTGTACTGCACATAATCCGTCTACTCAAAATTTAATGACAGTGAATTGGCTTTCATCCATTTATTAACGACAGCGAAAATGTGATTAGCATCCAGTTCTAAATTTTTACTTCAGTTGCTACTTATTGTAATGTTTGCATCATCTGCAAACAAAACAAACATTAGCATCTGGCAATGTAACAGATGAGAGGGCATTAATGTACACAAGAAAAGGCAACAAATCAAAGATAGGACCTTGAGGAACAAAATATGTAATTAATTCCCAATCAGACAGGACTGATTGCTTACTACTCAGGTATGGTATTTCGTAATGATGCTCTTTGATACCTGTTAGTTAGGTAAGACTCAAACCTTTTCACAGCACTACTAGTGAAAACTTAATATTTGAATTAAGTCAAGAGAATTCTGCAATTCACATAGAAAAAGGTTTTTGACAGGTCACAGACAATTCCAGTAGCGCTAATTTGTTATCTAATGAATTAAGTACATTCTGACTATATGTGTAAACAGCCTTCTCTATATCGGAACTCTTAAGGAATGCAAAGTGTGACTTGGACAATATGTTATTTGCAATCAGATGCTTAAGAAGGCCTTTTCAAATATCTTAGAAAAAGTCGGCAAAAGTGATATAGGTTGATAGACGAAATCTCTTTATCCCCATTTTTGTATAGAGGCTTAACTTCAGCAAATTTTAGCCAGTCTGGAAATGATTCCCTGATAAGAGATTGATTACACAAATAATGAAGGACAGAACTCAACTCACATGAGGACTCTTTGAATAACTTTGTTGATATTGTTGTTGTTGATGATGATGTGGCTTTCAGTACAGAGACTGGTTTGATGCAGCCCTCCCTGCTACTCTACCCTGTGGAGTACTCTTCATCTCCGAATAACTACTGAATCTGCTTAGCGTATTCGTCTCTTGGACTCCCTCTACGATTTTTACCCTCCAATACCAAATTGGTAACCCCTTGATACCTCAGAACCTGTCCTATTAACCTATCCCTTCTTCTAGTCAAGTTGTGCCATAAATTCCTCTTCCCCTCAATTCTATTCAGTACCTCTTCATTCGTTTGTGATATACTCGTCTAACCTTCGGTATTCTTCAGTGGCACCACTTTTCAAAAGCTTCTATTCCCTTCTTGTCTAAACTTCCGTACATGGCTACACTAAGTACAAACACTTTCAGGAAAGACTTCTTGCCACTTAAATCTATACTCGATATTAACCAATTTGTCTTCATCAGAAAAGCTTTCTTTGCCATGGCAAGTCTAGATTTTACGTCCTCTCTTCTTCGACCATCATCAGTTATTTTGCTTCCCAAACAGCAAAACTCGTCTACTACTTTAAGGGTCTTATTTTCGTATCTAATTCGCTCAGCAACATCATATTTCATTAAGTTACGTTCCATTACCCTCGATTTGCTTTAGCTGATGTTCATCTGATATCCTCCTTTAGACATTGTCCGTTCTGTTCAACTGATCTTCCAGGTCCTTTGCTGCCTCTGACAGAAATACAATGTCGTCGGCAAACCTCAAAATTTTTATTTCTTCTCAATGGATTTTAATTCCTACCCCAAATTTTTCTTTGTTTTGCTGCCTTCTCAACCAATGCTTGCCTTTCGTGGCTCTCGGCTCTTGTAACTGCCATCTGGTTTCTGCACAAATTGTAGATAGGCTTCCGCTCCCTGTATTTCACTCCTGCTATCTTCAGAGTTTGGAAGAGAGTATTCCCGTCAACATTGTCAGAAGATTTCTGTAAGTCCGCAAATGCTAGAAACTGGTTTGCCTATCGTTAACCTATCTTCCAAGATAGGCCATTGGGTCAGTATTTCCTTGTGTGTCCAATATTTCTACAGAGTCCAAACTGATCTTCCCCGATGTCAGATTCTACTAGTTTTTCCATTCATCTGTGAAGTATTTTGCAACCATGATTTATTAAACTGATAGTTCGGTAATTTTCACACGTGTCAGCATCTACTTTCTATGGAATTGGAATTATTATATTATTTTTGAAGTCTGATGGTATTTCGCTTATATCATATGTCTTCCTCACCAGATGGATGAGTTTTTCCATGGCTGGCTCTCAAAAGGCTACCAGCAGTTCTAGCGGATTGTCTTCTCCCAGGACCTTGTTTCTAATTCAGTACCCTGTCAAATTCTTCACGCACTAACATATCTCCCATTTCATCTACATCGTCTTTCATTTTCCTAATGGTGTCCTCAAGTACATCTCCCTTGTATAGACCCTCCCTATCCTCATTACACCTTTCTGCTTTCCCTTGTTGGTTTAGGACTGGTTTTCCATCTGAGCTCTTAATATTCATACAGGTGGTTCTCTTCTCTCCAAAGGTCTCCTTAATTTTCCTGTAGTCAGTATCTATCTTAGCCATATGATATATGCTTTTACATCTTTACATTTGTATTTCCATCCCTGCTTAGCCATCTTGCACCTTATTTTTAGATGTTTGTATTTCTTTTCATCTGCTGTATTTCCTGCATGTTTGAATTTTCACATTTTATCAGTTACATTCAGTATCTCTTCTGTTACCCAATGATTTCTACTAGACTTTTTATCTTTTTGATCCTCTGCTGCCTTCACTATTTCATCTCTCAAAGCAAGCTGTTCTTCTTCTACTGTGTTCCCTTCCCTATTTTTGTCGGTCGTTCCATAATGCTCTCTCTAAAACGCTCTACAACCTGTGGTTGTTTCATCTATCCAGGTCTCATCTCCTTAAGTTCCTACATTCTTCCAGTTTCTTCAGTTTAATCTATTGTTCATAACCAATAAATTGTAGTCAGAAGCAACATCTACCACTGGAAATATCTTACGATTTAAAACCTGGTTCCTAAATCTCAGTCTCTCCATTATATAATCTATCTGGAACATTTCAGTGTCTCCAAGCCTCTCCCACATATACAATCTTCTTTCGTAATTCTTAAACGAAGTGTTGGCTGCGATTAAGTTATGCTCTGTGCAAAATTCTTCCAGCCAACTTCTTCTTTCATTCCCTTACCCCCAGTCTATATTCACCTGCTACTTTTTCTTCTCTTCCTTCCACTACTATTGATTTCCAGTCCCCCATAACTATTAAATTTTGGTCTCTTTTAAGTATCTAATTTCTATTATCGCATCATACATCTCTTCAATCTCTTCCTCATCTGCGGAGCTAGTTGCAATATAAACTTGTAGTACTGTGGTAGGCGTGGGCTTCGTGTCTACCTTGAATATAATAATGCATTCAATATCCTGTACGTAGTAGCTTATCCGCAGTCCTATTTTTTTCATTATTAAATCTACCCCTGCATTACCCATATTTGATTTTGTATTTATAACCCTGCATTCACCTGACCAGAAGTCTTGTTCCTCCTGCCATCGAACTTCACTAATTCCCACTATATCTAACTTTAACCTATCCATTTCCCTTTTTAAATTTTCTGACCTACCTGCCCGATTAAGGGATCTGACATTCCACCATAGAGCGCCAGTTTTGTTTCTCCTGATAACAACGTCTTCCTGAGTAGTCCCCACCCGGAGATCCGAATGGGGACTATTTTACCTTAGGAATATTTTACCCAAGGGGGCGCCATCATCATTTATCCATACAGTGAAGCTGCAGGCCCTTGCGAAAAATTGCATCTGTAGTTTCCTCTTGCTTTCAGCGTTCACATTAACAGCACTGCAAGGCCATTTTGGTTGATGGTGCAAGGCCAAATCAGTCAATCACCCAGACTGCAACCACTTAAAAGGCTGCTGCCCTTCTTTAGGAACCACACATTCGTCTGGCCTCTCAATAGGATACCCTGCCATGATGGCTGCATCTACAGTACGGCTATGTGTATCGCTGACGCATGCAAGCCTCCACACCGATGGCAAGGTCAGTCGTTCATGGGCGGTACTTTGCTGATATGTTATGATAACCACGAGAATTGATTTCAAGAATTTTATGATGGCTGCTACTTTTTCGGAAGACGTCGGTTTCATTTCCGTTTAACTGAAGTTATTTGTAACTACTAGTGTCAGATGTTCCATTGCACCGCTTACTGAATCTGATAACCACAAGCTGTCAGTAACAGAAACAAAGTACTTGTTTATGAGGTTCTCAGCACTACATACACTTTTTATCAATGCATCACTTATATTTACAGGTATCTGTACCTCCTGCTTTCTGGTCTCATTTGTTCCTTTCTTCACTATATCCCATTTAGTTTCATTGTGTTGCCTAATCTAACTATTATTTCTCACTAAAAATGTGCTTAGAATTCTGGATTACTTTCATCAATGTTTTGCAGTATGTTTGTAATATGTAACATCAGAGCTGTTCGTAGGTAGTGGATATAGTCTCCGTTTTGGCCCACATGATGTCTTTATTACTTGTGTCACCCATGGTTTGATAATGGTGTTTTTAATATAAATATACCGAAATCCTTAAATTGAAGTAACAGTGAAATGTGAGTTGTTCAATGGACCCATTATTCCCTAAACGTTTGTTTGATCCTTTTTTTTGTAAAAATAGTAAGTGTATTGTAGGTATAGCTGCAATGATAGACGTTAATAGAAAATAGAATATCAAAAGTCCTTTCAATATGGTCTTATCTATGTAACAAATCCCCATCATATATAATGAATTAAATCCGTTCATCATAAATGTAGACCTCTCATATTCCTCTTGCTTCTTGCCCTTAGTACATGGAGTAATTGTTTCGCAAACCTACACTTAATAGCTTCTTCTATTCGAGTATATAGTTAGTGGGATTGAGCAGAAGTAGCACCGAATTCCTTTGCTGAAACAGTGGCTGCGCCTCATATACTATTTCTGCCTTGCTGCTAAAGGCACTATTAGCAAGGAACTAAACATCTATGATCCATAGCACGCTATCACAACAGTACTGGTGAGCCCCTGCAACACAGCTATTACTGGCAACCCCCGATGCTCAACCCACCGAAAAACAAGCAATCGCAGGGAAGCTGTACTGTATACAACACTCAAACCAGCCACACACGCCCACAATGTATGACGACCTCGGACTGTTACAGGGACGCAGCCGCTGCAGCAGGCCCTACAACGAGCACCCGCTACGACAAAGGTAACGATGCACTAACATAACCTCACCTTGCATGCATTGTCGCAGCAAGTAAGCCGCTACTCCCCTTACTACCCGTCCTACTGTCGCGGAGGTTTTTTCCCCCTGGCGCTTGCCTTGGCCCTTTTTTCCCTCTGCCCTTACAAACCGCTAACCTTCGATCGCTTTCGTCCACTTTCTGTCTCCTGGTGGACTACGTTAGTGCGTAATTCTACCCAGACGCACGGACAACATCACAGCCCGCATCCCGTTAATCCTGATTCGAAAACTAATATGTTATACCTAGGTGACCGTAGAACCTTAGTTTGGTAACCACGTCAGTGTGGGCGTGGAGGGGCCCCATCCTTTATTACAAAAAAAAAAAAAAAAAAAAACCTGCTGAACTGTCTCCTATACTGCAAATAACATCCTCATTCTTGTCAGAAAACCTAATTTTCAACATCCTTGTGTAGCACCACGTTTCAAACGCTTCGATTGTTTTCTTTCCTGGTTGCCCCACAGTCTATGGTTCGGTAGCGCACAATACAATGCTCCAAACGTACATTTTAAGTAATTACTACCGCAAACTGAGGCCTATGTGTCATTACCATGTTTGATATTAACAGACTTCTTCTGGTCGGGAGAGCCCTCTTTGCTAGCGCTAGTCCTCTTTAAATGTCCTACTTATTTGATCCAAGTCGCAGAATACCGTAACTAACTTGCCCCCCTTCTAACAGCCGTGTACCGCAAGTCTCTAGAGGAACGGAAGGTTCCAAATGATTGGAAAAGAGCACAGGTAGTCCCAGTCTTCAAGAAGGGTCGTCGAGCAGATGCGCAAAACTATAGACCTATATCTCTGACGTCGATCTGTTGTAGAATTTTAGAACATGTTTTTTGCTCGAATATCATGTCGTTTTTGGAAACTCAGAATCTACTATGTAGGAATCAACATGGATTCCGGAAACAGAGATCGTGTGAGACCCAACTCGCTTTATTTGTTCATGAGACCCAGAAAATATTAGATACAGGCTCCCAGGTAGATGCTATTTTCCTTGACTTCCGGAAGGCGTTCGATACAGTTCCGCACTGTCGCCTGATAAACAAAGTAAGAGCCTACGGAATATCAGACCAGCTGTGTGGCTGGATTGAAGAGTTTTTAGCAAACAGAACACAGCATGTTGTTATCAACGGAGAGACATCTTTAGACGTTAAAGTAACCTCTGGCGTTCCACAGGGGAGTGTTATGGGACCATTGCTTTTCACAATATATATAAATGACCTAGTGGATAGTGTCGGAAGTTCCATGCGGCTTTTCGCGGATGATGCTGTAGTATACAGAGAAGTTGCAGCATTAGAAAATTGTAGCGAAATGCAGGAAGATCTGCAGCGGATAGGCACTTGGTGCAGGAAGTGGCAACTGACCCTTAACATAGACAAATATAACGTATTGCGAATACATAGAAAGAAGGATCCTTTATTGTATGATTATATGATAGCGGAACAAACACTGGTAGCAGTTACTTCTGTAAAATATCTGGGAGTATGCGTGCGGAACGATTTGAAGTGGAATGATGATATAAAATTAATTGTTGGTAAGGCGGGTACCAGGTTGAGATTCATTGGGAGAGTCCTTAGAAAATGTAGTCCATCAACAAAGGAGGTGGCTTACAGAACACTCGTTCGACCTATACTTGAGTATTGCTCATCAGTGTGGGATCCGTACCAGATCGGGTTGACGGAGGAGATAGAGAAGATTCAAAGAAGAGCGGCGCGTTTCGTCACAGGGTTATTTGGTAACCGTGATAGCGTTACGGAGATGTTTAACAAACTCAAGTGGCAGACTCTGCAAGAGAGGCGCTCTGCATCGCTGTGTAGCTTGCTCGCCAGGTTTCGAGAGGGTGCGTTTCTGGATGAGGTATCGAATATATTGCTTCCCCCTACTTATACCACCCGAGGAGATCACGAATGTAAAATTAGAGAGATTAGAACGCGTACAGAGGCTTTCAGACAGTTGTTCTTCCCGCGAACCATACGCGACTGGAACAGGAAAGGGAGGTAATGACAGTGGCACGTAAAGTGCCCTCCGCCGCCCACCGTTGGGTGGCTTGCGGAGTATAAATGTAGATGTAGATGTAGATGTCTACTTCGCGCTCAGGAAGCCCCTTTTCTCCTTGTCTAGAGCACTTTTATTTGGCGATATGTCGCCTTCGTGGCGTTAGCACTTGACTGCAGTCTTCTTCTTTCTGGTAGCATGGCCCAAAACGTGTAATATTTAAGAACATAACGACAATTACACGTATGCAATGAATTACAAAATAAAAAACATCAAACATTTTAAAGTTTAGTAACTTTTTGCAAACTATAAAATTTTTGAAAGCTAGATAACTTTTTGAAAAATAAAGTCTTCTTCTGAAGGTGAAAGCCCCTTGGAAGTAACTTTATTGTTGTTGTTGTAGTTGCTATTGCAGTGGTCATCAGACTGAAGCTTGGATTGACGCACTCTCAAAGCCAGCTTGTTCTTTGCAGATCTCTTTACCAATGCATAACTATTGCAAGCTTCATCCAATTTCAAATGCCTAGCCTTTTCACGCCTTTGTCTTCCTCTATAATTTCTAGCTGCCTCCCCCTGACTACATTTCCCTGCATTACCAAGATGATAACTGTTAGGAATGTATGATGTCAACAAATACCCTTATTTAGTTAAGCTGGAAGTAACTTTACGACAGCAGCGGCAAAAAGCTATGTTCTTCTGTATTTTTTTGTGTTAAGTCAGTTGCGGCCTGTTACGGTTGCCATCTTCTTGTCGGTCTACCAGGATCTTTTTTCCTTTTGCTTTAGAGTTCTCTATCTGACGTAGTAGTCTCACTTGAGCTAGGCGTTGTAGATGTTCATTCCATTTCTTTTTGTTTTCACCCAGGTTTTCTTTGAAACTCCAAATTTTGAACTGCTTTCGGATATTTTCGTTTGTTGTTTATTCTTTTACAACGCTTTACTGCTCTCAGAAATCTAATTTCTGGTCCTTTTATTTGCTTTCCTTGTCTTTTGTTTAATACCCACGTTTCACTTCCGTATAATAGGAATGGCAATGCGACTGTATCCTTTTATTTTTTTTTATTTCAGTGTTTTTGCTCTCCATGTTTTATGCTTTAAAGTTACATTAATTGTTCCACAGATGTTTCCAAATCTGTTCCATTTAATCTGCACATATTCACTCAGAATTGTTAATATTTTACCTGTTCTGTTCTGTTTTTATCAACAATGCCTTATTTCGTACTGAATACTTTGCATATAATGTCATTTCGCTAAACATCCTACATCGTTTCGTGTGGCTGAGTGAAACAGACAAGGCTTTATTGTCATAACTCGTCGAATCAACATTTTTGGAACGTACGTTTCATCAAGGGGTGAGGAGGGAAACAGGACGGATTTTCCAGTTCAAAAGGAAGTTTGTAATGTAGTCACACTGTTTGATTATTTGATAATCTCGCCCAGCGTAATCTAGAAGCCGTGCGCATTACGCAGACAGCATAAATCAGGTGGTAGGATTACCGTTAACTACGGAGCGAGTGAGTGAAATCCACTTGGCACGTACACCACGCGCAAGCAACGCAGCCCTGCGACCTCGGACGTGAGTTTGCGCGTGGGGTGAGCCGCGTTAATGCGGCCGCCACCTGAGTCCTACGACGCGTTAACTGGCGCCAGCGCCCGATTTGCGCCAGCGGCCGTCAGCCACTTAGCAGTGCGTAATCCGCGACCGTCGCTCCCAACACTCACCACCCTCTCCTCCCCCTACCACCTGCCTCCCGCCCCCTCCCACGAACACAGCTATAATGGCGTACTTGTTGCAATTACGCGCGCAGTCATACAGCCCGGGATAATTTGCAATTTGTCTGCCGACAGTAATCACGGCCCCGGCTTTTGATTCTCATTGCTGCGCGCTGCTGTGTAGCCCGCGGCGCGACACTGATGGTGGCCGTTGGAATCATTTCGCAGTCCAGCGTACTCATTAATGGGCGAGGGAAGGGGGAGGGTGGTTGACCGTATAGTTACGACTTCGAAAACCTCACGGTGACGAAGCTGGTATTTAAATTTGTAGGTTAGAGAAGTAGAATCAAGCAATACAACGAGCAAATTATACAGTAGAAATTTATGTGCCTTTCCTGCAGAAAAGAAACAGGCACCATTAGTGACAAAGTATATTGACTACATAAATCACGGCAGTGACGTAGCCGCGCGGAAAGCAGTAGCCAAGTGATGGAAAAGGAAATTCGGTGCTTGAAAGGAAACGGGGCTGTCCAATCGTCTAGACCCCAAGAAGTTCGACCGTTCAAGTACAGCGATCTATAACGTCGTTAAATTCGGGGCATGAAATAGACAGAAAGGACAATATGGGAAAAGCAGAAATTAATATGAGGCATCGAAATCGTTATCTCTGCGCAAAGCAAGGGTCACGAACCGTCAATCTTCTCATCTTGTTGCTGGTTTGTAATTGCCGCTACCAGTCAGACCTGTACGACAAATTAAAACAACTTGCATTCATGAAATGACTCCATAAAGCTTCTCTAACACCCAAACATAAGCAGACTAGACCGGAGTTTTTCGGAAAACATATGTCTGACTTGAGAAAAGGATAAAGTGATGTTTAGGATAAGAAGATGTTTAATTTAAATGATCCCGCAGGATTGCAGAATGATTGGCATGTTTTGAGAACGGAGCATCTCGTACGAATGAGCAGAGATTTTAGTTGTGGAACTATTATCATTCGGGCAGCGTTCTGTTCTAAAGGTGAACACTAGAATGACGTCTAACATGTACACTGAGATGCTAGACACAGAATGGATTAGAATGTATGAGGACCTAAGGGACTAAAGTCTAAAGTTTCAACAAGCTAAAGCACCTGTCCAAGTTTGTAAACAACAAGAAAGTGGTTTTAAATTAAAGATATCGATGGCTTTCACCGACCTGCACGTAGCCTTGATTTGAACATCGCAATGGAAGTCATTTGAGGCCATAAGTGAGCAGAATAGAATCATACGAGAAGAGTGGGCGACTATTTCACTACAAGAACAACGAACCCTGACACACTCAATGCCGAAGAGAGTTTTTGAGGTAGTTAGGAAGAACAGAGACTGGACAAAGAACTAACAACCCAATAACACAACAGTACAGTGAGTGTCTTTATATCAATTTCCAACCTGGAAATGCAAAAGGCTTATTTTGTTACTCGTGTTGTCAGAAACTATTGAAACGTCCCCTTTGAAAAATTTATGAATTACTGTGCTGATAAACCTCTTACATTATTTACTTTTCAAACAGCTGAGCAAAACTGAACGTACTCAAACATTCACTAAAGTGACACACAATATTTTTAGCGCAACGCAATCTGACTTTGAGAAATCCCTACAAAGGAATGGCCCTGACTAACATTAACCTGTACCTTTCACAAATCACTTACCTCACCAAAAATCTTCGTTACTCGAACTACTGCAATACAGCGAGCGCCACTACTGCCAGCTAAATAAAAGATTCAAACTACTGAAGGCACTAACTACTGATAGGCATAGTTAGCAAATGAAAGATTTTAATAGAGAACAAACAATGTATTTACCTTAATAATCATAATATATATGCCATCCAGTCTTACAAATTTCAAATCTCCGCCATTTCTCTCCCCACATCCACCACTGCTGGCGGCTCACCTCCTACTCAGTGTTGCCAACTCTAAAAAACCCGAGTCGCTAGATTCAGTATCAAAAGTCGCTAGAAAGTCTCTAAAACTGATTTTACTAGGGGTGTACTGAAAATTTCGTGCTGTGAATGGTGCAATAAGCCAGTGAGGTGGGGGGGGGGGTAATAAAATATTAATAAAAGTTGTCGCATACCTAATTGCTATATTGTCTTAATTAAATGACGCATCGCTTGCAACAACATACATATAAAATACGCTAACGTTTAATTAAACATGTTATCATAATTGACGCAACTCATCAATTGTTGTTTCAATCACAGTAGTCAAATATACTGGAAATATGCAACTATATTTGTAACAAAAGAAAGCAAGAACTCAAATTAGGTTACAAAATATATACATACCGGTATGTGAGATAAACATCGTCGTCACTCAGAAGATGGAATAACTCTTCTGTTTCGTGCTCTGACAGAACTGTAGTTGGTATTCACTGAGGCGTGCGAAACTGCAAGCTGAAGAGAGTGACAAATGCAACGGGTCACTACCAAATGCTTCAAACCATATTCTCTCTTGAGTTGTTCGAAAGCCCATTGTTTATTCCAACTATTGCAGAAGCATTATCTGTGCCAATTCCTACCATATTAGCGATTGGAAGTTTGAGATCTTTCAAAGAATTCACAAGAACAGCAGTTTCTACTACAGCGAGTTTGAGAAATGCTGATCTAATGGTTTGGTTCTTTACACTATAGTACCGTATAACGACACCTAGCATTTTAGATATTGATACATCTGTGGTTTCATCTATTAATACACTGTATTTTTGGTCACCTATATCTTCAACCAATTATTGTGTAAAATATGGAGCCAAAACTTCAGTTATAATGTTAGTGCACTTTGTACGATGTAATTGCATGTTTTTAGTGCCCTCATCACCGAAAAACACCTTCTTGCACAGTATTCTACAGCTAAAATGGAACAATGTTCAGCAATAAATAAAGAAAGGGAGCCTTCCTCTCTGCTTGCTATTTTAACTGTAGTTTTCGGAAAAATTTTCACAGGTAAGGTGGTTTGTGGTTTCTTTAAATCAATTTTTTGTTTATGCTTAATAGTTTTCGAATGCTTTCTAATATCACACAATTTAGCATAAAACTCTGTTGCACATACTAGACATCTTGCCGTGGATAAGTCTCCAACGACTGGTTTCAGCCACCCATTGAATTCAGGTTCTGCTTCCCACGCGTCCCAATATTTTTGAGCGTACTGCTTCTTCTTCTGCAGTAAATCCATTATGTAAGCCACCACAACATAAGTTTCACCAATTTATAATCACTGAAAATACATTAAAACTCAGGCGAACTAGAGGCCATGAAAAAATATACTCATTCGGTAACTCGATATCAGTCCTATTGTTCATTGTTTATAACGTAATAATGTCTGAGATACCCCCACCGAATTGTTCTTGTATTACCACTGTACATGTGTTAATGTTTTGACTGCGAGTTAACACTTCGAAAAATTAGAGGCTGCTGGACAGAAATGTATTTTATTATACTTAATATTATGTATGTTTTTTGTCAATTCAAAAAATAAAGGGAGTTCAAAAGTTGAATTATAGATCGATACGCTATCGACGATAACAGGGTAGTGGGTAATGAATAATGAATTGTTCTATAGTCAAGGTTTTCTCACTGTGTAGGCAATTCCCACATTCAAGGTTACTAAATGCTAAACAATGCTACATGATCTGCTAAGAACATAATTTAACTTAGTAAATCTAGAACAAAGTCAATGTAGTACCCATTCTATAGTTAAAATCTTAGTGTTGTTAATGAAAATACTGGCCCAAAATAGTTTTGATTTGTACTTCAAAAGTCGTCAGTACTCCAAAAGTCGCCAGATAAGTCGCTAAATAATTTTTGTCGCTAAAAAGTTTTTTTTGCCGCTAAGACGAAGGCAAAAGTCGCCATTTCTAGCGACAAAGTCGCTAAATTGGCAACACTGCTCCTACTGCGCAACGGTACGCGCTGTTTACATCCAGCTGCCGCTGCCCAACACTACAATGGCAGACAACAATGCAAACTAGCCACAGACTGCACACAGCACGGCCAGTGATTTTCATACAGAGAGCGCTATGTGGCCGCGGCGTTACCAATATAAGATCCTAAACAGCCTACTTACATAGCCTACTTACACTATGCAATTCGGTCATGATTATTTGTCTGTCATGTGTATGTACTACTTTCACAATTAATTTACTTACATGTATGATTCAGACACTGTGTATTATTTTCGAAGAAACCCTGCCTTTAGACTGATTTACACTACTGTATGTAGACGGTGTATCAGAAATAACTAAAAATCATCTTCAGGTAACCTATATTACATGAATGTATCAGAGAAAGCTACAAAAATAAAGATTAGAATCAAATTGAATGGTAGAACTGAAAGATATCAATCAAGATATACGAAATTTCCAACCATTAATGAAGGGACTATTTCATTTTTGGAATTCTTGAATTTTGTTCTTTTTAAGGTTTTGCCCAAAGAAAACTATTAAATGTTTGTGATTCTTCAATTCGTCCAGGCTTATTTTATGACGAAATAAATCTCGGGTGAACAGCCTGGTATGAGTGTGCATAGGACACAATATTTCGGCAATCGACCACGTTGCCATCATCAGGTGCGCTGATGTACTGACCGGCGGTGGGTCGGCGCCATGTATGTATTGGACAATCCTCATCCCGCTCCTCCGCCAGGTGCGGCCAGCGCCCTGGGCGCGGTCCAGGTACAGCGTCCGTTCTCCCGCCGTCTGGGCGCTGCGTCCTAGGTCTTCTCGTCCAAGGAGGTCTGCGGGCACCCCTCTCGTTATTCTTCCCTCCTCCCCCGAGGTCGGTACACTCTGGGAAATATCCTTTTTCTTGTTAATCCGGGTGATCGCGGGTTCCCACGCTTTGCTAAGGATGTAACCGCTGTCATGATTTAATGTGGCTCCCTTACTCTGATCTCTATGGCTCCTTTGATGACACAGTCCCAGTACTTGGAAGTCTGTGTCAGGACTTTGGTTTGGTCATAATCCATGGTGTGGAGTTCCGACAGCCAATGCTCAGCGATTGCCGACTTGCTGGGCTGTTGCAGTCTAGTGTGTCATTGGTGTTCTCGGCATCGGTCTTCAATGGTACGAATGGTCTGTCCTATGGATACACTACCGTATTGGCAAGGAATCTGATAAACCCCTGATCTACGTAGACCAAGTTTGTCCTTAACACTAGCAAGAAGGCTTTTGGTTTTGCTTGGAGGACGGAAGATGGTTTCCACTTGGTGTTTACGTAAACTGCATCAAATTTTTCCGGATAAGGCACCGCAAAACGGAATATTAGCAAAGGCCGCCTGCTCCTAAGGTTCATCCTCAGTTTCCGCCGGTGCTGCAGGTGTGGGATGTAGAGCCTTCCGAATTTGCCCTTTCTTGTAACCGTTCTTCCGAAACACGGTCTTCAGATGGTCCAATTCTTGTTGGAGTCTGTCCCTGTCGGAGATGTTGTGAGTCCTGTGTACAAGAGTTTTCAGCACGCCATTATTTTGTGCCGGGTGGTGGCAGCTAACCGCATGCAAGCACAAATCGCTGTGTGACTTCTTCCTCTACACGCTGTGGCCCAAAGTGCCGTCAGCTCGTTTTAATATTCTCGTGTCTGGAGTTGAGATGTGTGAGGAAGTCTTCCAGTTTATCTCTTCCATGTGGCCAGATAACGAAGGTATCATCCACATATCTAGAGAAACAGGTGGGTTTTAGATGTGGTGATTCAAGAGCTTCCTCCTCGAAATATTCCATGTACATATTTGCGACAATGGATGAGAGTGGACTCCCCATGGCTACTCCTTCTGGGTGCTCGTAGTATTCATCGTCAAATAAGAAGTAAGTTGATGTCAGAATATGTCTGAAAATGTTGCTGGACTCATAGTCAAATTTCTGGCTGATGAGTTTCCAGGATTCTTATAACGGAATTTTAGTGAATAGCGATACCGCGTCGAAGCTCACCAGCATGTCAGATTCCTTAAGCTCAAGGTTGTTGATGCGTCCCAGTAAATCCACGGAGTTGCGGATATAATGTGTACATATCCCAACATGGGTGCTAAGCAGTTGTTTGAGGTGCTTGGCCAGAAGGTACTTTGGGGCACCCATATTGCTGACAATGGGACGTAACAGAATCGATTCCTTGTGCACCTTCGGCAGTCCGTAAAGTCTAGGAGGAACAGCAGCCCTCGGGCGTAGCTATTACGTAATCTCGTCAGGGATGCCGGAATCCTTGAGAAGCGCAGAGTCTTCCTCTCGACCCTCATGGTAGGATCGGTGTCAATATTGCGGTATGCGTTGTCACCAAGTGGGTCCCGCGTCTTCTCAGCATACTCCTGTCGGGGTAGGATCCCTGTTGCGTTATCCTTGTCTGCAGGTATTATTAGTATGCCTGGATCTTCTCTTAGCTGCTGTATGGCGGCCCTCTCCCAGTAGGAGATGTTCATTAGCACAGTGGAACAAACCGCTGCTCGACTTCCACCTGAAGCTGCTGAAGAAGTTCGTAGTTAAACCTGCAGAGCTCTTACCAAAACAAAGCTGATGAAACCGAACATGTTCTGACATCAACTTACTTCTTATTTGACGGTGAATACTGACAGAAGGAGTAGCCATGGGGAGTCCACTCTCACCCGTTGTCGCAAATATGTACATGGAACATTTCGAGGAGGAAGCTCTTGAATCAGCACATCAAAACCCACCTGTTTCTTTAGATATGTGGATGATACCTTCGTTATCTGGCCACATGGATGAGATAAACTGGAAGACTTCCTCACACATCTCAACTCCAGACACGAGAGTATTAAGTTCACCATGGAGATCGAAACACGTAAACACCAAGTGAAAACCATCTTCCGTCCTCCAAGCAAAACCAAAAGCCTTCTTGCTAGTGTTAAGGACAAACTTGGTCTACGTAAATCAGGGGTTTATCAGATTCCTTGCCAATACGGTAGTGCATACACAGGGCAGACCATTCGTACCATTGAGGACCGATGCCGAGAACATCAATGACACACTAGTCTGCAACAGCCCAGTAAGTCGGCAATCGCTGAGCATTGGCTGTCGGAACTCCACAGCATGGATTATGACCAAACCAAAGTCCTGACACAGACTTCCAAGTACTGGGACTGTGTCATCAAAGAAGGCATAGAGATCAGAGTAAGGGAGCCACATTAAATCATGACAGCGGTTACATCCTTAGCAAAGCGTGGGAACCCGCGATCACCCGGATTAACAAGAAAAAGGATATTTCCCAGAGTGTACCGACCTCGGGGGAGGAGGGATGAATAACGACAGCGGTGCCGGCAGACCACCCTGAACGAGAAGACCTAGGACGCAGCGCTCAGATGGCGAGAGAACGGACTCTGTACCTGGACCGCGCCCGGGGCGCTGAACGCACCTGACGGAGGAGCGGGATGAGGATTGTCCAATATATACATGGCGCCGACCCACCGCCGGTCAGTACATCAGGGCACCTGATGATGGAAACGTGGTCGATTGCCGAAATATTGTGACCTATGCACACTCATACCAGGCTGTTCACCCGAGATTTATCTCGTCGTTATTAAAAGTTTATCCACAGAAAGTGAAGCCTGTAATTAAGACGTATTCCAATAATCTCCCCTCAGTAAAGGATACATCTCCCTTAAAATCTCCAGGTGATTGCCAAATAGGACATAATCATCAGAAAAAGACTTAAATATCCACGAAGGAATAGTTTTCCCCGTGCTGGTGTCTAGAATGCCAAAGGCTTGAATGTAATAGTGAGGCTTGAAAATATCAAGAGGAAATTGAGAGTGCTAAAACTATTAAAGAGGCCAGTGCAATGAAATGGAAAGAAGATAAATTTTGTCAGACGGATGTACATCTAAGTCCACATCTACATGAAAACCCTCCAATTCAAATTTAAATGTCTGGCAGAGGGATCTTCAACCCACTTTCAGACTATTTCTCTACAGTTCGGCTCTACGACATCACGTGGGGAACATTAACACTTAAATGTTTCTGCACGATCTCTAATTTACCTTACGTTATTATGATCATCATTTCTGCCTATTTAGGTTGACCACAATAAATTATATTTACATTCAGTGGCGACAGTTGGTGACTGAAATTTCGTGACTACATCTCGCGTCAACTATAAACACCTTTCTTTTAATGATTACTGTCCCTACTCGTTATCATAACCGTGCCACTCTCTCCCCTTTTTCGCGGTAGCACAGGCGGAGCCGTATTTCTTTGAATTTTTTTGATGTCGTCCGTCAACCGTATGTAGTAAGGATCGCAAACGGCACATCAGTAGCTTAGTTTCTTGCAAGTAATCGCTATAATAGACCTGTTGCATCTTCTGATCGTTCTGTGGTCTTTGGTTTGCCTTTCACACAACAAAATCCATGTGATTGTTCAAATCTATGTTGTTCGTGATTGTAATTCCTAAGTATCTATCGAACTGTAAAATTCAGTGGAATTTTACTCATGTGCATGACCTCCCACTTTTCCTTATTGAGAAACAATTGCCGCTTTTCGTACCATACATATATCGTGTTTAAGTAATATCGTAATAGGATTTGATCTTCTGATGACTTTACTACACCTCAAATGATAGTATCATAGGCAAACAGCCAACAGAGCTGCTCCGACAGTCTTCTAAATCGCTTCTGTAAAATAGGAAAAACAGAGGACCTATAACATTTTCCTGGGGAATGTCGGATATCACTTCTGTTTTACGAAATGATTTTCCGCCGCTTACTACGTTCTGTGACCTTTCTGACAGGAAATCACGAATCCAGTCGCACAACTGAAGCGGTAGTCCATACGCATACAATTTTATTAGAGGTGTCTTGTGAGGAATGGTGTCAAACGCCTTCTGCAAATATAGAAACCTGGAATCAATTTGACATCCACTACCTATGGCAGTGTAGAGTAATATCAACAGAGTAGAATACGATATAACGACGACGTCGTTCGTTATGACAACTAAGGTAAGGCAAAGAGATAAGCTGCAGGGTGAAGAATGGCTATAGGATTATTCTGATTAGAATCGACACCAAACCATTCTCAATGAATGTAGTTCAGATATACATGCCGACGTCATCAGTAGATAGATTTTATAGAGATATGGACTGATAGTTCAGCGTCTACAGCGAAATGAAGAGATAATAATCTGAGGGTTTCAACACTGCAGTACAGCAGAGTAAAAAAATGGTAAGATAGGGGAGTGTACGAGACTAGCAGTTACAATGAGCGTGGAAAAACTCTTTTAAAGTCCTGCCAAATGTTTCGGCTATTAATGAAAAACACACAGTTCGAAAACCACAAGGACAGAAGGGATACTAGGAAAACGCAAGAGATATTATAAGTTATTTACTTGCATTATATTATAGCGAGAAAGCGATTTCGAGAGAAGGTATCCGACTGTTCAGTGTAATCAGGAGCAGATATAGACGAAGAGCACAATTCAGTAACAATGATGTGTGGGCAGAGGTCACAGAGAATCGTCAGGCAGAATCATCATACAAGGAAGTGGGAAACTGAACCTCTAAGGAACGACGACGTGCGTTCGAAATTTTCTAAGGCTAACGACACTGTGATACTGAACACAACAGTAGACTAATTAAGTAGGGACAAGTATTTCTAAATATATTACTGACAGACAAATGTGTAAGTGCAAGGAAATGTCTGTGCAGAGAACGTGCGTAAGAGACAAAACAAGTTAACTAGTTGTTGAAACTATGAAATATAATAAAGTTATAGGCAAAAAAGGGGGTTTACTGATATGAATCACTCAGGAATGATATGGATAGGAAGTACAAGGAAGCTAAAGTATAAAAGCTACAAAAAAAGTGGGAAGAACTAGACTGGGTTTTGGTCATCGGGAGACAATTTCAATGTACAGAAAATCCAAATTATCTTTCTGTGAATTTAAAATTAAAGGTGTCAACTAAAATAGCATGAAGTCTAGAAGTCCGTTTGGACACTTCTAATTTAGTATCAGTCATAAGCGTCCCTATCCGTGTTTCTTAACATTGTTGCTCTCTTGCAATGTATTTATACAATGACCAGGAACAGACATAACCGACTATCCTGTGGTACGCGGCATGTAAGATCACGATGCATTGTTAGGCACATTACTTGACTTAGCTTCATGTACACTTCAAGAACACCCTAAGGAAATATTCGTTTTAGTAAAAATTTTAAGGAAAAATTTTAGAAACTGTTGAATTGGCTAACGTCTACAATGAGCCAAATCATAGCTTTAAATTCAGATCACTTAATAATTTTGTATTCAGCTGTGAAAATAGTTTTCCTAAAAAGATAATTAGGTGTAATAATAGGAAGCCACCAGAGTGTCTTCACAAAGAAAAGAGAGTAGTTCAGCACAGCCAAAAGAGTAATGAAATAAATGTAGTTTCATGCAATAAACAGTGCTGTAACGTATCTCAAAAAGTGGGTTACACATCTGGTCTTAAATCATCGATTAGAAATTAAAATAAAAATTTAACATTGTTAAGAGAGTGACACGGAAAGAGTCCGCAGAAAATGATATTACTTACGTTCAGCAGGACGTGAGCACGATATTCTTGGTAATTTTTTTCTAAAAATAGATGAGAAAATTGGTGCCAATAGTTCAGAAAAGGAAGCAAAACAGTACATCGTAGAAGCAACAAACGCATATTTATTGAGGTACAAATAATTTCAGATCAACATCTGGAATAAAATTGATCATCATGACTCTAAAAAGTTAAAGTTTGTGTGGAAAGGATAATATCTTCAACAAGATAATAAAATTTTTTGGCCCTGTAGTAGTACTGTTCTCAGTCTCTCCTGTGAAACCTCATTGAATAAAGGTGCTTTCCAGACAGTCTGAAACGCAAAACCAATGTTGGGTTTATTTATAGAAAGGGCCACGCGACACATTTAAATGACCACTGCTCATTTTCGATCCTTACGTGATTTTCTACAAATTTTGAGACGGTAACGTACGGTAGGGTGGTCACTCACCTGTGTGGTAAAGGGAGACTTAGGCAAAACGCCGCTATTTAAACACTTGCTGCTCATTTAACGAAATCCTTAAAAATAAAAAGTCACTAGTTGGCATCTTCTGTGACTTGTCAAAGGCATTTTGTCGTGTCAGTCATAACACTATAGTACAGAAGCGAAGTTTTTATGTAATACACTCCTGGAAATTAAAATAAGAACACCGTGAATTCATTGTCCCAGGAAGGGGAAACTTTATTGACACATTCCTGGGATCAGATACTTCACATGATCACACTGACAGAACCACAGGCACATAGACACAGGCAACAGAGCATGCACAATGTCGGCACTAGTACAGTGTATATCCACCTTTCGCAGCAATGCAGGCTGCTATTCTCCCATGGAGACGATCATAGAGATGCTGGATGTAGTCCTGTGGAACGGCTTGCCATGCCATTTCCACCTGGCGCCTCAGTTGGACCAGCGTTCGTGCTGGACGTGCAGACCGCGTGAGACGACGCTTCATCCAGTCCCAAACATGCTCAATGGGGGACAGATCCGGAGATCTTGCTGGCCAGGGTAGTTGACTTACACCTTCTAGAGCACGTTGGGTGGCACGGGATACATGCGGACGTGCATTGTCCTGTTGGAACAGCAAGTTCCCTTGCCGGTCTAGGAATGGTAGAACGATGGGTTCGATGACGGTTTGGATGTACCGTGCACTATTCAGTGTCCCCTCGACGATCACCAGTGGTGTACGGCCGGTGTAGGAGATCGCTCCCCACACCATGATGCCGGGTGTTGGCCCTGTGTGCCTCGGTCGTATGCAGTCCTGATTGTGGCGCTCACCTGCACGGCGCCAAACACGCATACGACCATCATTGGCACCAAGGCAGAAGCGACTCTCATCGCTGAAGACGACACGTCTCCATTCGTCCCTCCATTCACGCCTGTCGCGACACCACTGGAGGCGGGCTGCACGATGTTGGGGCGTGAGCGGAAGACGGCCTAACGGTGTGCGGGACCGTAGCCCAGCTTCATGGAGACGGTTGCGAATGGTCCTCGCCGATACCCCAGGAGCAACAGTGTCCCTAATTTGCTGGGAAGTGGCGGTGCGGTCCCCTACGGCACTGCGTAGGATCCTACGGTCTTGGCGTGCATCCGTGCGTCGCTGCGGTCCGGTCCCAGGTCGACGGGCACGTGCACCTTCCGCCGACCACTGGCGACAACATCGATGTACTGTGGAGACCTCACGCCCCACGTGTTGAGCAATTCGGCGGTACGTCCACCCGGCCTCCCGCATGCCCACTATACGCCCTCGCTCAAAGTCCGTCAACTGCACATGCGGTTCACGTCCACGCTGTCGCGGCATGCTACCAGTGTTAAAGACTGCGATGGAGCTCCGTATGCCACGGCAAACTGGCTGACACTGACGGCGGCGGTGCACAAATGCTGCGCAGCTAGCGCCATTTGACGGCCAACACTGCGGTTCCTGGTGTGTCCGCTGTGCCGTGCGTGTGATCATTGCTTGTACAGCCCTCTCGCAGTGTCCGGAGCAAGTATGGTGGGTCTGACACACCGGTGTCAATGTGTTCTTTTTTCCATTTCCAGGAGTGAACGTATTCAGCACATGCTAGGTTCAGTTCTCATTTGAGAGACAGATTGCAGAAAGTTACACATACTGTTCTGCATCTCCACCTGTATCTATACTACGCAAACCACCTTGCAGTGTGTGACGGAGGGTACTTTGTGTACTAGTGTCACTTCCCTATTTCCTGCTTAAGCCGCGAATACTTCTAGGGAAGAACGATTGCTGGTAAGCCTCCGGGTTAGTTCGAATCTCTTTAATTTTATCTTCGTGGTTTTTTGAAAGATGTACGTACGAGGAAGCAATGTATATGTTGGCTCACCGAGGAATGCAAGCTCTCGGAACCAGAGCATGATGATGCGCTACGTCTGTCTTGCAGTGTCTGCCATTCGAGTTGGCTAGTATCTCCATGCTTATTAAATGAACTTGTAACAAAACCCGTTGCTCTTCGTTAGATTTCTTCTGTCAGTACTATTTGGTCTGGATCCCAGCCCGGTGGCCAATATTCAAGTATTCGTGAAACGAATGTTTTGTTTGATGCATTTCTTTATTAATGGACCATACCCCCTAAGGTCATTTTCAAAGCAATCGCGCAACAATGCGAGGAAGTGGAAGGGTGTGTGCTGTTGTGGATCCGTGATGGTTCTATGGAACAGGAATTGATCGTCTCGTCTTCCAGCAGGATAAATATCTTAGTGCGTGAGGTGATTACATTTGATTGGAACCATTCCATGGCCTCGCTGTGGCGGATGTTCGGTTTTCACTTTACTGCCACTTATTTCAGCTGCATCCTATAGCTTACGAGGTCATTTGAAACTAAAATCCGGATAGCAATGTAACTATAATTTATTAGTTTTCTATCACAATTAAAAAAACTAATAAATTATAGGTACACTGCTTTCCGGATTTTAGTTGCTAATGACCTCGTCATTTACACAATTTTATCACAATTAACCTACCCCCATGAACCATGGATTTTGCCGTTGCTGGGGAGGCTTGCGTGCCTCAGCGATACAGATGGCCGTACCGTAGGTGAAACCACAACGGAGGGGTACCTGTTGAGAGGCCAGACGAACGTGTGGTTCCTGAAGAGGGGCAGCAGCCTTTTCAGTAGCTGCAGGGGCAGCAGTCTCGATGATTGACTGATCTGGCCTTGCAACACTAACCAAAACGGCCTTGCAGTGCTGGTACTGCGAACGGCTGAAAGCAAGGGGAAACTACAGCCGTAATTTTTCCCGAGGGCATGCAGCTTTACTGTATGGTTAAATGACGATAGCGTCCTCTTGGGTAAAACATTCCGGAGGTAAAATTTTCCCCATTCGGATCACCGGGCGGGGACTACTCAGGAGGGCGTAGTTATCAGGAGAAAGAAAACTGGCGTTCTACGGATCGGAGCGTCGAACGTCCGATCGATCCCTTAATAGGGCGGGTAGGTTAGAAAATTTAAAAAAGGAAATGGATAGGTTGAAGTTAGATATAGTGGAATTAGTGAAGTTCGGTGGCAGGAGGAACAAGACTTTTGGTCAGGTGAATACAGGGTTATAAATACGAAATGAAATAGGGGTAATGCCGGAGTAGGTTTAATAATGAATAAAAAATAAGAGTGCGGGTAAGCTACTACCAACAGAATAGTGAACGCATTATTGTGGCCAAGATAGACACGAAGCCCATGCCTACTACTGTAGTACAAGTTTATATGCCAACTAGCTCTGCAGATGAAGAAGAAATTGATGACATGTATGATGAGATAAAAGAAATTATTCAGGTAGTGAAGGTACACGAAAATTTTATAGTCATGGGGACTGAAATTCTAGAGTAGGAAAAGGGAGAGAAGGAAACATAGTAGGAGAATATGGATTGGGGGAGAGATATGAAAGAGGAAGCCGTCTGGTAGAATTTTGCACAGAGCATAACTTGGTTCAAGGACCATAAAAGAAGGTTGTATACATGGAAGAATCTTGGAGATACTAAAAGGTATCAGATTATATAATGGTAAGACAGAGATTTAGGAACCAGGTTTTAAATTTTAAGACATTTCCAGGGGCAGATGTGGACTCTGACCACAATCTATTGGTTATGAACTTTAGATTAAAACGGAAGAAACTGCAAAAGTGTGGGAATTTAAGGAGATGGGACCTGGATAAACTGAAAGAACCAGAGGTTGTACGGAGTTTCAGGGAGAGCATAAGGGAAGAATTGACAGGAATGGGGGAAAGAAATACAGTAGAAGACGAATGGGTAGCTGTGAGGGATGAAGTAGTGAAGGCAGCAGAGGATCAAGCAAGTAAAAAGACGAGGGCTAGTAGAAATCCTTTGGTAACAGAAGAAATATTGAATTTAATTGATGAAAGAAGAAAATATAAAAATACACTAAATGAAGCAGGCAAAAAGGAATAGAAACGTCTCAAAAATGAAATTGACAGGACGAGCAGAATGGCTAAGCAGGGATGGCTAGAGGACAAATGTAAGGATGTAGAGGCTTATCTCACTAGGGGTAAGATAGATACTGCCTACAAGAAAATTAAAGAGACCTTTGGAGAGAAGAGAGCCACTTGTATGAATATCAAGAGCTCTGATGAAAACCCAGTTCTACGCAAAGAAGGGAAAGCAGAAAGGTGGAAGGCGTATATAGAGGGTCTATAAAAGGGCGATGTGTTTGAGGGCAATATTTTGGAAATGGAAGAGGATGTAGATGAAGATGAAATGCGAGATACGATACTGCATGAAGAGTTTGACAGAGCACTGAAAGACCTAAGTCGAAAAAAGGCCCCGGGAGTAGACTACTGACGGCCTTGGGGGAGCCATTCCTGACAGACTTCTACCATCTGGTGAGCTAGATGTATGAGACAGGTGAAATACCTTCGGACTTCAGGAAGATATATAATAATCCCAATCCCAAAGCAAGCAGGTGTTGACGGATGTTTAATAAGTCACAGCTGCAAAATAATGACGCGAATTCTATACAGACGAATGGAAAAACTGATATACGCCGACCTCGGGGAAGATCAGTTTGGAATCTGTAGAAATGTTAGAACACTTGACGCAATACTGACCCTACGACGTATCTTAGAAGAAAGATTAAGGAAAGGCAAACCTACACATCTAGAAGTTACACACTTAGAGAAAGCTTTTGACAATGTTGTTTGGAGTACTCTCTTTCAAATTCTGAATGTGGCAAGGGTAAAATAGAGGGATTGAAAGGCTGTTTACAATTTGTACAGAAAGCAGATTGCAGTGATAAGAGTCGAGGGGTATGAAAGGGAAGCAGTGGTTGGGAAGGGAGTGAGACAGGGTTGTAGCCTCTCCCCGATGTTATTCAGTCTGTATATTGAGCAAGCAATAAAGGAAACAATGGAAAAGTTCGCAGTAGGTGTGATAATCCATGGAGAAGAAATAAACACTTTGAGGTTGGCCGATGACATTGTAATTCTGTCAGAGACAGCAAAGGACTTGGAAGAGCAGCTGAACGGAATGGACAGTGTCTTGAAAGGAGGGTATAAGATGAACATCAATAAAAGCAAAGCGAGGATAATGTAATGTAGTCGAATTAAGTCGGGTGATGCTGAGGGAATTACATTAGGAAATGAGACACTAAAAGTAGTAAAGGAGTTGTGCTATTTGGGGAGCAAATTAACAGATGACAGTCGAAGTAGAGAGGATATAAAATGTAGACTGGCAATGGCAAGGAAAGCATTTCTGAAGAAGAAAAATTTGTTAACATCGAGTAAAGATCTAGATGTCAGGAAGTCGTTTCTGAAAGTATTTGTATGGAGTGTAGCCAACTGCTGTACCAAATCACTGATGACGTACACCTAAAAGTGCTTCAAAATTAAACCCTATACAGAAGTACTGAATGCAAGATTGTAAGCAAAGACGTTTTCAATTATGCTTCTTCAGCTAAGAGGTTTAGTCAAGATAGTCCTGTTCATATAGATAATAATTTTATTTGTGATATTCTATTGATTAACCGGTGGGCGCAGTTCACGTGGATTTGCTTACGCCATCCTGATTTGCTAATTTGCTTTTGAGCTATTACGAACTCAGATTTCGTAAACAGCGACATACGTGGGACAACAAGACGCATTTCACGAAAATATTACCAATAGTTTCAGATGCCTTTTTAACTCTCCTGTCACCGCTCAATTTCTAAAATCGGTTACACACTATGTCAACATAATTATGTGTAATTTACATTCCTTGGCTAATAATTAAGTATATTAACTATGATACTAACGATTTAAATGCTTATTCATATCTTTTGAAGAAAATTCAGCCCTCAACTTAATTATGCCCTCAGCTGTTAAGGCATAATTGATTTAACACTGTAGTTCTCTTCATGTTTGATAAATGCTTTAAATATGTAGTTCAAACCATTAGGATCTGAAGGTTACCGTGAGCATTTACATTCACACGAAAGACCGTGTTGAAAGTAATTTTGACAGACATTAACATTTCTGTAGAAAATCCGATTACAATGTGAATTGATGTTAAACGAATTGTGCTGGAATGAGTAATTACATCACGCTCTGGCCTTAATTGTCCCATAACTAGTTTCCCAGCAGTACTAAACCGTCAGTAAAATTTTTGCAGTCCTGTATTACTGTCCACATACAATATGTTCCGTACTCCAACTTACTTCTTTATAAGCTTCGGTTTTCGTCTACAGCAATAATCATAAATCGGCCTTTTTAGCAATATATAATTTATTGTGGAAGAAAGTGATTTAAATTTAATATCTTTTGGCCCGTCCCCACTTTGTACTGCCCTGATTTGACTACGTAGTGTCTACATAGGTCTCAGTACCTTTAGAGTAGAATTGTGTGTTACGTTCCGAATTCAGCTGTATTTTCGTAACCTTTTACTTGCAGATCACAAGAAAAGTCACATATGTGATGTGTAGAGACAAGCAGACAAGTGAACATGATAATAGCTTAAGGTAAATTTGACTTTCATGTTTAGGCACAAGTTTTGCTTTAGCGATATATACGTACAAGGAAGTCAATAACTAATACAATAAGCGAGAGTTTGTTGACTACCTTTAGTCTTCCTGTGAGAAATAATGGTAACTGCTAATGCTAGGAAGTAGTTTTGACGTCCACAGGGTTAATGCGACAGCTTAAGCAATTTTTTCGAGTTCTTTGTACGTTCTTTCGTTATTAATCCTTGAAACAGAACGATCAGTATCTATCTATTAGTAGTTTTAGAAGTAATATGCTTCAAGTTATTTGTAGTTTTTGCATCTGAGTACGAGAAACGTTTACGTCTCATTGCACAGCACTATTTATCAACTAGTCCCGTATTGCTCCGTGTCGCGATTCGTATTACACAAAAGCAACGCTAACAAATAGAAGGTTTATCGTTTCTGAGTACCAAATGCGGTCTGCTGTAAATGATACACAAAGCAACCAGTGCCCCGTAGATGTGCATACGTCTCCGTGTGTTTCGGCTTAATGTAGAGCGAACTGCACAGGGAATTGTCGTTATGGCTTGGAGGATTACAGTTAGATTCAGCGGTAAGGTCAACTCCGAAAATTAATATTTTTCTCTATCTTCCTGCAGTATCTACGACCTGACATGAATCATATTTTTACGTAATAAACCTGTTGCACTTTCAACCGAATTCGAAAATACTGTTTTTGTAAAATATGCATCATTAGGAGGTTGTTTACCTTTTCGGGTGCATTCAAGAGATGAATTCAAATAAAGTGAAAGGAAATATTTCCGTTGATTCATTGCAACATACTACTTCAATGATTCATTTTGTCCATTATTTCGTTCCTACACTTCCATTTAGTACAATTTTCCAATAATCCACATGAACATCTGACCCAAACACTGTTTTGACTGATTACCTTTCACATTTATTGCGATGTTGAAATTCTAATCAACTGCTAATTCTCTGAAACTGTTGCGGCTAACGTTCACCTATCTCTAAAAAAGAGACGGAACAGTTTCCGAGCGTTAGTAACGCCTGTCATATTCAGTGAAGGAGTATGTGATCTTACGTAATTTCTTAAAATCCAAACAAAACCTTTTAATTGCTTGGTCCACGTGCATACACAAATATAAAAATACGGCGACTAGACTACTTTCAGTTGTCAGTGGAACCATTCTCAGATAATGCTTCTATGAGACACACATTAAAAAAAAAAAGAGGTAGGTACCAGGATTAACTGTATCATGAAGTAACTACAACTTGTGTAAGAGGCACGTTCAATGAAAATTAAATTTTAATTTTTTTCTTGTAACAGCACAACAAAACTGAGACTACTTTTACATCGTGGCTAACAAAGTAGTTATCAAACGTAAAACAACAATCGTCGTTTAACCATGCAAGTAGAATATATTACAATAAAATCGCCATGGTTAATAAAATCTGTCAAGCGTGCACCAAAGATTACCGTACTCAATGTAACTCGCAGATATCAAAATAAAATGATTCTGTGCTCCATTTTTATTGTTTTACGATCGACAAGTTACACGGTCTAGTGATAATCTTTCTGATTTACGTTTGACTACGATTTATTACTCATGGTGCAGAACAAATCTAATTTATTTGCGCTGTTACACCCAAAAACCAGAGAATTTTTTTTCATCGAACATATCTCTTATCGGAATGCGAGTTATTGCACGATATGGTTATTACCGGCACATCCAGTTTTGATCAGCTTGCGGGTTGTAGAAGCATGATCTGAGGTTGGTTTCACTGAGAAATGAAACTAGTCAAAATATATTTGCAATATATTTTTATAGTTATGTATTGTAAATAGTTATTATTACACGAAAGCAACGGTATATTAATATCTTCAAAAGAAAAAGCCAAGCAGTACAAGGAAGAGTCATATTTGAGAAATCATTTTCATCTAACAACCTCTTGTGAAATCAGGAAAATCATTAAATCTTCAAAAATAAATATTCTGTTGCAGTAGAAGACATCTCTAATAAGATATTAAAATAATGTTGAGCAGTTACAGCTGATGTTCTCCGTCACATCTGTAATGCCTCACTAATTCAAGATATTTTCCCAAACAGGTAAAAATATGCCATTTTCAAGCCTTTTTACAAAAACAGGTACACCACAGGTGTCAATACTTACTGGTCAGTATCCTTGCTTACAGCATTTTCAAAAAACGTAATGTACTCTAGAGTGGTTACCCACCTCAACAGTAATGGAATACTTAGAAGATCACAGTTTGGATTTCAAAAATGCTGTTCTATTAAAACAGCAATATACAGTTTTACTGCCCACATAATAGAGTCTTTGAATACTAAAATGTCACCAACAGAAATTTTCTATGACTTATCCAAACCATCTGACTGTGTAAACCATGACATTATGTTACAAAAATTACGATTATACGTTATAAGTGGAACAGCATAAGAGTGGTTTAAGTCATATGTACAGACCAGGGAAAAAAAGTTTCTTTATATGGTTAAGGTGGTTTAAGGAAGTTTCCCATTTCATCTAACTGGACTGAAATTAGATTAGGCGTTCCACAGGGTTAGATCATGGATCATGGATCTCCTTCTGTTGAAGATATATGTGAGTGACCTCCCTTCATATCTGAAACAAGAAGCTAAACTGGCACTGTTTACTGAAGATACAAGTATCATTATTAATCCAGTAAAAGAACCTCCAATAGAAAATGATATAAATAATGTCTTTGGAAAAATTATCAATTGGTTTCTGCGAAAGGAGTTCCTCTGAACTTCGGAAACACCCAGTCAGCAAATTTACTACTACAGTTCCTTCAATAAATATAACGGATCAACAGAAGTCAGTAGACACAGTAGACCACACTGAGTTTTTCGGTGTGCATATAGATGAGAATCTTAATTGGAAAATTCATATTTTGGATCACCTAAAGCGACTAGGTTCAGCAACTTTTGCAATCGGAATAAGTGCTAATTTTGAATATGTAGGAATTAGTAAGCTAACGTACTTTGCATACTTTCACTCTCTGATGTCGTACAGAATAATATTTTGGGGTAGCTGAACACTTAGACAAAAAGTATTCACTGCTCAAAGAAAGTGTTTAGAATAACGTGGGGAGGGGGGCGGGGGGGGGAGGGTGCGGCTCATAGGCGCACATCTTGTAGGCATCTGTTTAAAAGGTTAGGAATTCTAAAAATATCTTCACAGTACATTTAATCAGTAATTAAATTCGTTCTCAACGACATGGATCAGTTTGAAAACAACAGTGACATTCATGATTATAATAACAGAAGGAAGAAAGACACTATCCTTTACCTAACCTATCTTTGGGACACAAAAGGGGTCAAGTATGCTGCTGTCAAACTTATCGTTAAATTACCAGATGAAATAAAAAGTTTGACAGCTAGCAGTAATGTTTTCATAAATATATATGGAAATCATATCTCCTTGACACCTCCTTCTATACCACTGATTAATGCTTGAATAGGAATAAAGGTATAAAATATAGGTATAAAATATGAAATTTGTGCCATTTAAGGGAATGTTGTAGGTAATAAAAATTTTAAGATTTAAAAAAGAAATAAAAATAAAAACCTTGATTAATGTGTGCATTTCATATGCATTTGACACATTCCACATCATACTGGTTACCGTGAGATTGATCAACGGAGCACGTAACCAACTATGAATAACTAGCAGTGCTGTATTATATACATCTATTTAATTGCATTGTTCTATGTACGTCTCAGTTTTAATAATGTAAATCCTATCAACCTATCATCAAAATTAAACTCTTACAAAATGAAGGGTTGTAGGAGTTCAGTTTTTCAAATACCTCAAATACCTACTGTCGCAAATATGCGTCACACCCAGTAACATCTACAACTACACACTTACTCAGGGAGCTATCGTATGGTGCTTGGCAGGAGTTACATTGTACCACTAGTAGACGTTTCCTTTCCTGTTCCAGTCACAAACACAGCAAGGGAAAAAAGGCAATCTATACGCCTCTGTACGAGCCCCAGTTTCTTTTCTCTTATATTCGTGGTCCTTACACTAAATGCACGAACTGAATCCAGCTGGTCACTTCTGAATTGCTTTGATATCTTCCTTTAATCCGAACTGGTCCGTTATCCCACACACTAAAGCATAACACAAGAATGGGTTGCAGCTGTGTTCTATATATGGTCTCATTCACATATAAACTACATTGTGCTCGAATTCTCCCATAAAACCGAAGTCGACCATTCATGTTCTCAACTACAATCTTTACATGCTCGTTCCAGTTCATATCACTTTACAAAGTTACACCTAGACTGTGTCAAACAGCACACTACTAACGCTACATTCAAAAATTACGGGATTGTTTTTCCTAGTCATCTACATTAACTTGGGTTTTAGCGCAATTAGAGCTAGGTGTTATTCACCAGACCAACTACAAATTTTATCTAAGTAATCATGTATCCTCATACAGTCACTCAACTTCGACACATTCACATACACAACAGTGACATAAGCAAAGCGCTGCATACTGCTGCTCAACATGTATAAACCGAACACTAGCGGTCCTGTCATAGTTTTGTGGGGGACTCCTGACGATTCCCTTGTCTCTGATGAAGACGAAAAAGTACTGGGTTGTTTTACTTAAGGAGTCTTGGCAACATTCACACATCAGGGAACCTATTCGACGTGCTTTTACCTTCGTTAACAGTTTGCAGTAGGGCACCGTGTTATACTTGAGAGGTACAACATATCTGAGTCTCGACGTTATGTATACTAAAACACTTTAATACTGTTTACAAAATTTGATTTCGGATTTTTTGTTTCAGGTTGAAATTTATTAACGTATTAATGGGTTAAAAACGAAGTATTACGTGGTGTACCATGCTCAGGTTGTGGACGGGTTGAGGACTTCTTGTTAGAGAGGCTGCAACATGTTATCTCTGACATTATCGATCGAGTCATTGACAGATGTGGACCTTACCTTAGGTAAACTCCAGGGAAGTACGTTGTACATTAGATAACTGGATGCAATACTGGTACTAACTTCACCTTTCTTTGCAGGCGATACACGTATCTGCAATAAAGTAATACCTGGAAAAAATTGCACAAATATCCAGTCCGATTTCGAAAAGTTTCAAATTGATGAGAAGATCGGTAACTTACTTTAAATGTATAGAGATCGTGCAATTGAAAAAAAATAAATAAAGAAAGAAAGAAACGCGGAGAAACCGTGTCCAAGCACAACAATACCACTGAATCACAAATAGCGTCAGTCAATTGTTATAGCTACGTATAACAAGCTGTAGGGATAGGAAATCGATCGATCACATACATTCACGCATTCCAGATTTTCATACCGAGTGGTTATAATCAAACTGACTGTGTTCCGAGTTCTGCGTCGTAAGATGCTGAAACATCACAGGTATATTCATTAAACGATGCGCTCGCGGAGTGTGCTGAATAAAATAATAGGTCTACAATGTGAAAATGTGGGACTCTGGGCAATCGGAATGTGGTGTGAGTTCAGAAAAAGGTGGCGAACGATCATCTACATCTACATGGTTATTCTGAAATTCATACTTAAGTGCCTAGCAGAGGCAGATGCAGTGGTTCTGGCACGTTTATTAGATACGATCACAAGGTACATGTGTTCAGTATAGTATGCCGACGCTTGCTCGACCCGTAACACGGCGTTGTTGGCAGGTACTCGCAGCATGTAATTAGATGAGGAAGGGTCCGTGTGCACCCCTGATAGTAGTCAGATCGATTTAGATGGGGGAATCTGGCACGCCACGGGATTTGAAACAGCATCACCGAAGGTTTCTCGAAGCAAATCTTTCCCTGGGCAACCGACATATGGTTCCACCCCATCTTGCATGAAAGTAGTGGTGTAGCAGAGATATGTTCTTGCAAACCTGGAATCACTTGTTGCATAAGGCGGTTCTCACAACGTTCATAACGAGTACACCTAGCAGGACTGCAAGGTGTCATCTCCTTAAACAAAAGTGGGTTGAGATTGGAAGAGTTTGTGAAATCCCACCACACAGTTACACAACCTGAGTGCAGTGAATGTTCTGCGAACCTGTGGCAGAGTGCGCGACAATTCTATACATTCACAGTACAGTGCAGAGTAAAATGGGCCTCGTGGGTCCAAGGAATATCCTCCGGCAAAATGTCAAAACATTCCATGATTGCCAAAAAATGAAAGGCAAAGCCCCTGTCTTGGGTTTTCATTTGGTGCACATTATGAATCTTGTAAGGAGGCCAGAGTAAAATACACCGCAAAATCATTTCAGCTGTTGACCAGGGCAAACACAATTCCTGTGACACAGCTCGAGCACCGAGAGAGGTGGCGCAGTGGTTAGACACTGGACTCGCATTCGGGAGGACATCGGTTCAATCCCGCGTCCAGCCTTCATGATTTGGGTTTTCCGTGATTTCCCTAAATCGCTCCAGGCAAATGCCGGCATGGTTCCCTTGAAAGGGCATGACCTTGTTCCTTCCCCATCCTTACCTAATCCGATGAGACCGATGACCTCGCTGTCTGGTCTCCTCCCCCAAACAACCCCAACCTCCCAACAGATCGAGCACCGGCTGCAGCGTGTGAGGCATGTGTTGCACGGTCGACAACAGGAGCTGCCATGAGAATGGGCTTCCTCCCTGCTGCATCACCTACTTCACATGTTCCATCAAATTTCTTGATTCTGTAAGTATTCTGTTTGGGTTTTTATGTTGGTAACGCGACGTAGTGCTCTATATGAAAATCGCTGACTGCGCTGTGTGCAGTCTGTGGCTGGTTCGACTCATTGTTGTAATATTCGCTGGTGTAGCGTTGGGCAGCTGGATGTGAACAGCGAGTAGCGTTGGGCGGCAGTTGGAGGTGAGCCGCCAGCAATGGTGGATGTGGGGAGACAGAAAAATGGTACAAATGGCTCTGAGCACTATGCGACTTAACTTCTGAGGTCATCAGTAGCCTAGAACTTAGAACTAATTAAACCCAACTAACCTAAGGACATCACACACATCCATGCCCGAGGTATGATTCGAACCTGCGACCGTAGCGGTCGCTCGGTTCCATACTGTTGCGCCCAGAACCGCACGGCCGCTCCAGCCGGCTGGGGAGAGAGATGCCAGAGTTCTGAGAGGTTACTATGAGCGGATGATCTGGACATGTGTCTGTCAGAAAATGGAAATTTGTAAGACTAGATGTCATGTACTGATATATGACTTTTGAACACTATTAAGGTAAATACTTTGATATATTGTGAAACGTCCCCTTTAGAACAACTTATACACGACTGTGCTGATAAACCTCTTACACTATTTGCTTTTCAAACAGCTGAGCAAAACTGAACGTACTCAAACATTCACTAAAGTGACACACAATATTTTTAGCGCAACGCAATCTGACTATCAAATGCAAAAGAATGGCCCTGAGTAACATTAAACTACACCTTTCAAAAATCACTTACCTCACAAAAATCTTCATTACTCGAACTACTGCAGTACAGCGAGCACCACTACTGCCAGCTAAATAAAAGATTCAAACTACGGAAGGCACTAACTACTGATAGGGATAGTTAGCAAATGAAAGATTTTAATAGAGAACAAACACTGTATTTACCTTAATAATCATAATATATCCAGTATTACAAATTATCAAAACTCCGCCATCTCTCTCCCCACATCCACCACTGCTGGCGGCTCACCTCCAACTGCTCAACGCTACGCGCTGTTCACATCCAGCTGCCGCTCTACAATGGCAGACAACAATGCAAACTAGCCACAGACTGCACACAGCACAGCCAGTGATTTTCATACAGAGCGCTACGTGGCGGCGGCGTTACCAATATAAAAACCTAAACAGCCTATTTACATAAAGAAAACATAAACAGCCTACTTAAAATTGTTTCTTCTCTATCAAAATCTTTCATTTTCTAACTATGCCTATCAGTAGTTAGCGGTTTCAGTAGAATCTTATATTTAGCTGGCACTATTGGCGCTCGCTGTATTGCAGTAGTTCGAGTAACGAAGATTTTTGTGAGGTAAGAGACTCATGAAAGGTATAGGATATTGTTAGTCTGGGCCACCCTTTTGTAGGAATTAATGAAAGTTAGATTACGTTGTGCTAAAAATATTGGGTGTCGGTTTAGTGATGATCAGAACAAGCAAAGAGAGAACTGTCAGAGTTCGTTCAGTTTTGCTCAGCTGTTTGAAAATCAAATAACGTAAGAGTTTTTCCAGCACTGTCATTCTTTAGGGATACAAAGGGGAAGCAACAATTCTACTCATTAGCGCATTTTCTGGGATGGGGTCTTTCGCAACTGTTTCTGTCAGTGATATTCCCACAATGCAGCAGTACTATAACTCCCATTCCAAGGGAACAACTTTACCACTAGTGTATAGCGAGTTTCCTCTCCACAGCCATTGTGTTTCATACCGTAAGCTTCATCCTTCTTGACCCTTTAAACCAAGAGAAGTTAAACAAATAAAAAACAAAAACAAAACAACAAAAAAACCGCATACTGACGTCAAAAATGGAAACATTTCACATTCAGACAACGTGGTGGCAGAAAGTGGGACTATTAATTTTTTCAACATAAACCGGAAGAGCACCGATTAACCAACGTACCTACGATATTTCAGCCTACTGCGATGTACACACAGGCCGTACTACAGCACTAAGGACTCTTTCTGTTTGATTATAACAACCTGGTACGTTGGTAGGATACTGTTCAGATGCAGTCAGTCCACGAAGAAGGCCGTTAACAGTCTTAGAACACTGCTGAAGTGCGTGCAGCTTATACGTGATTTTACTGGGAGGGGACCCACAAGAAATATTCACTGAAATGTTAAAATACTCTAATTGCCAGACTACTGAAGATAGCCGACAGTTGTAACTCGTAACGTACAAAGCTTTCCTCTATATATAGGAACTCGAAAAGAGCAGCCATTCTTTCCACACTCGATACGTGATTGGAAGGAGAAGAAACTGTAACATGAGGTAAAATGCCAAGTAACCTCTGTCATACACGCCACAGAGGGTTGCAGAATACTTCGTAGATGCTGATTTATAAATATGAAGTTTCATATCAGAGCACAGCTCGCTGTAGAGTGAAAATTTCTTTCTGGATTAAAAATTCTATTTGCGAGAGGTAATTATGCATCTAATTTTCGAGTAACCTCTTACTTCGAAACTCCATAATCATGAAAGGGGCAAAAATATTGATTAAAACTAACAGCGCATCCAACGGTGTGAGTTTAAATCACCTGAGGGCGCAAGTTATACTAACGGAGGAAGCCTGTAAGTGACATATCTGTCATTCAGAAGAGAAGATTTCTCACTTACTTCTCCTAGAAGTAGTGTCCAAGGCGGTGAGAGTGTAAACATCCGGGTTTCTTTCGCGCAATAAAGTGATACTTATCGTTACGACATCGGCCGAATCACTCCGACAATCTCTGCCAGCGAGAAAGCGGAGGCAGAGAAAATAAACTTCCCTCATTTCGTGACGTTCTCGGTGCAATACTCTTCGAGTTTACTGCCCTCGGAAAGAGTTGTGAAATTCTGTCTCCTTGTGTTGAAAGAAAATTGTTTTTATATTGCTCGCCTTTATTCTCTCCGTGATAGCGGGCATAAAAGATATTGCAGTAGTCTGCAGGCGGAATTACATTCGCCGACACGTTTCTCCTGCCATAATGAGTTCTGCTGATGAATGACAAAATCGCCCATAATGCTGTCGGGATCTCGAGAAATGGTGCTACGGCTCGTTGCATAGAGGGTGGTCATCTCATCTCATGTCGAGAGAGTGGAACAAATGTTCATATTATTAAAGAAGGATCATTATTTGCGTGGATTTTTCATCGAGATTATTTCACGAAAAATACCAGTATGGACATAAAAAAGGAACGTTTCTTTCACACTCAGTGCGAGGTACCGCTAAATTGACCGTATTTCTGTGCAACGCACCAATTACAGTAACACCCCTGCAACTTAGAAGACTCACGCTAACGCTTTCTGCACTAGTTATTTTAACGTTTTATTGTATATTTACCGCTCGCGGGATTAGCCGAGCGGTCTAGGACGCTGCAGTCATGGACTGTGCGGCAGGTCCCGGCGGAGGTTCGAGTCCTCCCTCGGGCATGGGTTGTGTGTTGGTCCTTAGGATAATTTAGGTTAAGTAGTGTGTAAGCTTAGGGACTAATGACCTTAGCAGTTGAGTCCCATAAGATTTCACACACATTGGAACATTTTTTTGTATATTTATCATAATTAATCCGATCAACAAAGTTGGAATATTTTCTTTGGAAGAGCAAACTCGTATAATTAGCATTGCTACTGGTATTTACTTTTAAAAAGGTATAGTTGAGTACTTAGGTACACTACAGCTAATAATAAAAGATCCATGAGTATAAGAATTGTTGGGAAGGCAAACGTAACCTTATTTTATGTTACGAGCCGAATGTATTCAACAAGGAACACATAAAAACGATTGGAAGAAACAGAAAATTCACCAAGTTGCCAAGAATTCCTGAGAACTTCAAATACAGTTACGTTCACCGAGCTCTTATACACACGAATGAAGTTTTCACACTTTAGATAAGTCTTAGAGAATATTATGTAAAACCTGAAATCCTGATACTTACGTTTTTGTGGAAAAGTATACCTCATCATCTTTAATGTTATCGAAAATATAATCCGCTGTGATTTCTGACAGCATTTCTTCCAGAATAAGCATTTATTAATGGTAGAAAACAGGATTTTTGTGGAATCGGAGCAAGGTGGATAAATCAAGAAAAGCCAGAACGTTTGACAAACGTCTGTAGCCACGAATGTACGTACGCAATTTTAACGTAATGTCAACGAATGCTTAAACAGGTATATTGAGTACGGAAGGAAATTCACAATAAAGAATAGTAGTGAACATCATTTACTATAGATAAGGTCTTGTTGTGGTAACTATCCTCTCCCCATCACTACCATTCCTTGGTGAATACAAATACTCGTTCCACTAATAATACTTCGTCGTGTAGATCTACTGGGTCTTTCAAAGATCAGATTACCATTTAATTTAGTTGTTATTCTATGTACGGTGTTGATCAGAACCATTCTCTGTTTACACCCGTCTATGTTTTCTCACTGTATACTCTTCAAGTACAGGAAGTTGCTATGACTGTTCACAAGATCCATGTCTCCACTGCATATATTTTTCTTCTTTTCCTTTCAAAACAGAATCAGCAACATGCGCATCCACTTTGCTTATTCTCCTTTTGTTCCCCTCTTCTGTTTATTCAAGCGCACGTTGGGCTAACTCACTAGAACAAAAAAAAAAAGAGGTGTGCGTCCCTACTTTAGTCTCGTGAAATCTTGTGTCGATATCATTGGTGCATTCTTGCCCATTGCTGCGGTGTCATTCCACTCTACAGTCGATATGATACGTGTCGTGACAGTTGACGATAAGCAGTGAGTCGCACAACTACACACTTTTCAGATACTGTTTCTGGGGCCAGCGTAACATACGGCAACGATACTACCTTGTATACAGGATAAAATAAAGTAGGTAACACTCTAGAACGTATACTTATATAATTTTCAAAATCTTAATACTATAGTTAACGAGTTCAAATTTATTTGGCTGAAGGTACTAGCACGTTTTCTGAGAACGGTCTTTTCCTACCATGAGACAGTACCATGCGCTAAAAATGAGTTCCTCATTATTGAAATTATCTCAGAAATTGTTTTCTGTCCAGAAAAGTGTTATTAGGATTTTCTGTATAATTATTGGGGAGTTATTCAGCACTGCGGTCACAATTATACTGACGCAAATTAGGAAAATTTTTTACAAAATTAAATTTTGTACGAGTAATACTGTTTTTGTTTTCGCAAACTGCTGCTAAATTATTTGAGTAATGGACAGACAACTCCAGAACTGGAACATGCTTACGAGGAACACTGAAAAAAAAAAAAAACTGTTTTTTCCTCGAAAGCCGGGTGGCAACTTCACCGGACTTACAACATTCTGCAGTAATGTCCGAAGCCAACAATGGTCTCCATAGTTTTGATGCACGGAGCTATCTGAAGGTGCGCAGGAAGCTCGGAGTAAGAATACCCGGTATTACCAAGAGGATTTTACACTCTAATATTCCTGTGAGAAAATATTTGTGTAGTACACCATCGGATTCTGCCATTTTCGGATCCAATCATCTCGTGAGGCCAGAAAATGACAGCTAAAAATAGATAAACCTGAGGAAGAAGATAAACAAATTCCATCTGAGATAAAAGATCAATCTCTCAGTAGACAGCCCGACAGTGATCCGTCTGAAAACAATAGTGCCACAAGCTACGAATGTGAAAAATGTAAATCGACGATTTACTCCGATCCGCTAAATTTATAATTCCTTACCCGCCAAACTAGATCCGCCACGTTGAATGTTCTAATTCCGACGTCGAATTCCTAATCAGGAGTTTGCTTCTGCCTGTCGCGGCCTTTGAACGTTTTTGCTAGTGCGTTCCTCATGCTCATCATTTGTTTACGTTTCGCGAACGTGTGTATTGCTCCGTACTCTTCGTGCTCTTCCTACTACTTCCCTAGATATATCTTTGGTTTTAGAGGAGAATAGTTTAAATGCAGTGTAGCGTACGCAGGACAGTATGCGTTTTCTTCGTTACACGTTCGCAACTGTAGTGCTATGTAGTTCACCGTAAAATGGCCGATCCCCCTAATACGGGTCAGGTCATATAGTCGGCAATAGGAAGCTGCCATCAGCACACACCGACAGAGGTTCCGTTGCTACCGATGTCCGACAACCATAATGAGATTCAGCAGGATGAATTACCACTTCCGGATATAAAGCTTCTCCAAAATAAATAACAACAGCAGGAGCTACAACATCAACCCGAGCAGCAGCTTCTGCACCACCATCAAAAACTGCAGTTTCTTCAGCAACAACTGGCTCAACAGCAGCAGTTTAAACTGTTGCAGCTACAACAACAGCAACTCCAGCAGTATGACCACCAACAGCTAAAGTAGCCTCAGGTTAGTCAGCAAGCTAGCCATCCCAGCGACTCTTCCAGCTTCACACTTGAAGCTAGAGCACCTGCAAGTTCAAAAATGGTTCAAATGACTCTGAGCACTATGGGACTTAACATCTTAGGTCACCAGTCCCCTAGAACTTAGAACTACTTAAACCTAACTAACCTAAGGACATCACACACATCCATGACCGAGGCAGGATTCGAACCTGCGACCGTAGCAGTCCCGCGGTTCCGGACAGCAGCGCCTAGAACCGCACGGCCACCGCGCCCGGCGCACATGCAAGTCCGCAGCAGGAAGTAGCCCCTTAGCAAACGGCTGTGTGTCGACTCACCTCCCGTCCCAGACTGTTCCATGCGTAAGTTATGGGGTTCTGACCCCAGTTATGGTAATGGTACAGTGCAGACAAACTCAGAACTCTCTCAGAGCCAACCGTAGACTTCCACTGCAGTGGTCGTACGACGAGCTGTCAACATCGGTAGAGTCGATCAGATGTAGGTCCCCATATTGTCTCTGTAGAGAGCTTACATAAGAACACTGGTGAACTCCACACTATGTCGGTGGGCAAGTTATTATTTTCCTACATCTCTCATCTAAAACATGAGACAGTTGACATTAGCCCCTTAGGCAGAAATAGAGTCAAGATAGAACTGAAAACTGCTGCGGCTGCAAACGTTTTGATACAAATCACTGTTTTCAAAGAGCGTAAGTTTGATGTCAATATTTCCAACTTCCTGCTCCATGCGTATTGCATTATTCGCGATGTTGACATCAGTTTGACAGCCAAGGAGATCATTGACGCGCCGGCCGGTGTGGCCGTGCGGTCTAGGAGCTTCAGTCTGGAACAGCGTGACCGCTCCGGTCGCAGGTTCGAATCCTGCCTCGGGCATGGATGTGTGCGATGTCCTTAGGTTAGATAGGTTTAAGTAGTTCTAAGTTCTAGGGGACTGATGACCACAGATGTTAAGTCCCATAGTGCTCAGAGCCATTTGAACAATTTTTTGAAAGACCCTGGTCAAGCGACATATTATCGCCCGATTGTAGTGTCGTCCCGTGTGTGTAAGACATTCGAACGTCTCCTCAAGTTTCGCTTAAATGGTGGTTCGAACGTGAGAACTCGTCCCGCGAACGCGAAACGGCTTCCGTAAGGGCAGAAATATTTATGATAATATTACTCGCTGGCGATGGACATTGAAAGCAAGTTCTTCACTATTGGGTATTTAACGGTGTTATTTATTCACTTTTAGAGGGCGTGCGACAATGTCGTGGTACGTGAACTTATCAACAAATTTTCGGTGGTGATTTTACGAATTACGTACAGTTTGCTTGGTTGCCGTACCGTACATATTCGCGATCAGGACAATGAGTTGCAAGGACCCTGCCTAGCCTGTCGTGGACTTCGGCACGTTACCGACGTAGAGACTTTGTTCAACCACACCGTCAAAGTCCTTCAGTATGCGGACGACGCATCCTGTCGTGCTTTTGGGTGACACACCTATGGCTTACTGACGCATATGAAATGTTGGTCACATGGGAGTTCGAAAATGGGCTCACTTTGTCACCTGATAAATCACTTGTTGTGATATTCACCAGGAAACGGCGTAATAACGTCTCATCCGAACTTGATCTTGGCCATTACATATTTCCCGTTTGGTCACATACTAAGTTCCTTGGCGTCTACCTCAACAGAAAATTCAAGTGGACGTGACCTACTGTGTACCTTATCGACAAGGTGGATGTGAATATCATTTCAGTTACGACTCAACAGGAGTGGCTGTGTGTTTCGCCTTAAAGGCGTGTGACCTTGAAGCGGACTTAGCCGCAGAGCGAGGCAGCCTGGCCACACGGCCCCTAGTATTACTAGGGCCGTGTGGGGCTATAATCAAGTGCTTCCGGTTGCGACATGCTGAGTCACGCTCGCTTACTGAATGGGCGCGCTAGTGGGGGCAGGAAGTTCGCATCGTGTTCTGAGGCAGCAGCATGCTCAGTCGACTCGAGGCAGCCGCACGGAGCACACAGCCATGCCGTACCGCCGTAGAAGATATGCAAGGAGGAGCAGAATGCCAGTGTACAAGACTGTTTTCAGCTTTGATGAGACACCAAATGATGTTTCTCAACAGGAGATTCTGAGTGGGCCAATAACTTTTGTTGGCTGTAAAATTACTTTTTCTTGTACAACAAATGAGGTTGTATCTAAATGGACCGGAACCGATTATACTCTTGACCCTGCTCAAGGTTTTGATCCGTTCTGTCTTAGATTATGGTAGCATTGTCTACGGCACTGCAACGCAATCAACTTTGCGCAAGATCGATGTCATCTATTATAGAGTGATTCGTTTTGTCCTCTGAGCCTTGAAATGAAATTCTACTAAAGCCCTGGTAGTGGAAGCATCCGTCATCCGTTGTATACCAGACGGCAGATGCTGTCTGATATTTTTCTCCTCAGTCGATGTTCGTTATCTGATCGTACCTCTCTTAAGAAGGTGGTTAGATTCAGGAGACACACACAGGCACCTCATGGACGACAACTGACTATAACTATGGTGCCATTCCGTCCAATTGTTCTGCAGGACACACAACTCCCCTGTTTTCATTTTCCTTTTAGTCTGTTCTTCACTCCAGCCCCAGTGGCATACCTGCCTACCGATTTCCGAGCGGCGACCGACATAGCTCGCGACGTGGAGCATTTCCTCAGCTTACAATTACCGCAGTACGCTCACACCTATAAGGACGGTTTTAAATCTGATGCTGTGCTGGGTACGCCTGCTTTTGCCCTTCTAGTGGCGCCTTCCAAATGTTTACCCTTCGACCTGAATCTTCTGTCTACAAGGCGGATCTACTGGCCATCAGGGAAGCTATTCATTATGGTACTGGGGCACTCAAGTTCATCCTGACGGACTCTGAAGTGCGCTGCAGAAATTGCAATATCTCTCATTTGATAGAGAGACCTACAGGTATGTTCTGGACGTCTTTGCGGCCATAAGAGACGCCGAGACTTTGGGCATTGCCGTTTAGTCCTTCTGGATTAAAGAACATGATGGCATTCTTCATAATGAAACTGTTGATCGCGTTACCAAGAGGAGTATTACAAAAGGCATGTCACACACAACGCCGATCCCATACCCGGATCTCACATCGACGATACGGAAGGCTGGCATTGTGAATGGCATGTCTCTCAGTATCCTAAGGGCGGCCACCTCTCGGCCATACAACCGAACATCTCTTTTCCACCATGATTTGCCCCGGTGCAGCTTCGTAGACGTCACGTGGCTTTTATCACTCGCATGAAGCTAGTTGTCGGGAGTTATCACGAGCACTTATATCGGTTGAAGATTATCATACATCACGTCTGGACACTGCGATAAGGCAGTAGCGGGTCCTAACCACAGCATATTGGCTTGTTCCAAACACACGACTACACAATCAGACTTGTATGAGAAATTAGTTGCGAGCGGTTACCCCCTTCCCTAATAGCGTTGCTGTTTTACTCCACCGTTTTGATAAATATAACTTTCTCACAGACAATTTGAAAGCACCGGCATCCAAATTTGATCTTTTAGTTGCTGCGGTCTTCATTTTCAAACAGCATCAGCTGTGATCGTAATCGGATGCGTAATTTTGTGTTTAAATTTGCGTACGTACCTCGATTTCTACATTACATTTTCGGTGTTGCTCTCTTGTGCATTTTGTGTCACTGCTCTACTGACACTGTTGTATCTACCGTTAGTTATATTGTGTTTCTCATTTTAGGTTTTTCCCTTATTTTAAGTACGTCTATCTGTAAGCTATAATTCTCACATAGTTATATTATGTTATTTGCAATTCCGTTCTCCACCTATTGTTGTACTTATTGTGTAGGGTAAGGTGTTTGCCCTTTAATGGTTTGTCTTTTCTATAAGAGCACATGCATGTTTGTCATAATGTTGCTGTATAGTGCTATTTGCAATTCTGCACCAATGTCGTTTTTATCACTGCCTTCGGCTCTCAGTGTTTGTCTAATTGCGCTTTTATTTTATTTCAAGAGTGTGTTTATATGCTGATTTCCTCATTTTGTGCTATTCTGCTTCTTTGCGTTTATGTTTCTTTGGCATTTTATAACCGTTGTTGGCTATGTGGTCCTTGTAACTCAAAGCCAAAATAAAGAAATTAAAATAATGTTACTAATCAGCGACCCAAAAATTCTAAAAGTAACACAGTTTTTTTAGGATTTTATATCCGTTTTCCCGTAAAGTCCATGTTTTAAAGTGAACTGGACTACTGTGCAGCGCCAAAATGACTATTCCTCCAAGTTACAGAAAATGTCCAGCTTACTGTTCCTTCTTTTGATCAGATTTTCCTTCATTTTTAAATTTCTTTTAAATATAAACCTCTAAGACATCCTCATCCCCCTTTTTCCTTAAGATTTATTCATTACATTCATATTCATTACATATTTTTCGAATGCACTACATTTCAAATGCGTCTAGTTACTTCTTTTCTGCATTTCGTGTGGTCTAAGGTTCCTTTGAACAAAATGCTGTACTTCAAGAGCACAACTTCAGGAAACTTTTCATTCATGTAATACTTTGCTTAATTCCTTTTCTTCCATGTACAGTTTTTGATATGTCTCTTGATTCTGTATGCTATATATTCGCACATAATGTACTGTCATTTCATTCTTGATTTCGTTGCTAGCATCATTAGTGCTCTCTTTCCTTCAACTTGACGTTATTACAAGTTTGTTTCGTTTATCCTTAATCTTTTCCAGGTGTAGAACACACAGTTTATTCTAGTTTGCAGGTATTATTTTTCCGGACCGCTGATGCTTCAAATGGCTCTGAGTACTATGCTACTTAACTTCTGAGGTCATCAGTCCCCTAGAACTTCGAACTAATTAAACGTAACTAACCTAAGGACATCACACACACCCATGCCCGAGGCAGGATTCGAACCTGCGACCGTAGCGGCCGCTCGGCTCCAGACTGCAGCGCCTAGAACCGCACGGCCACTCTGGCCGGTCCGGACCGCTGATCTTGGTATCTTAGCACTGGTGGATGATCATCTAGTACTGTCATTTGTCTATAAAAAATATCTTCCACTTCATGAGTTGTTTGTGCAACGTACATATGAAGCTAAATGGTAAAAAGGTGTAGCCTTACCTAGTACTTTCCTTAACAGGAACTTTTCTGTCTTTGTCTCAGATTCTCAAATACGGTTTTCTATTGTATTTTGTTGAAGCTTTGCATTGGTACAAAAATATGCGAAAAAACACGTTTCCCATTTGTTCTTCTTACCATTACCAAATAAAAAGCAATATTTCACCTCCCGTAGCTTTTCACTTTCCAAACACACGTTGACTGACCTATATCACGTCACACATTCCTTCGATTTACCTCTATTCGACAGTTACAAGAACGACATGACGGAGAACACATCCAATAGTTTCCTGATTTATCCCTTCGTACTCTCCTCTGTTTTCTTTCTGTATGTGATATGCTAACTAGCTCTTCGATAGATTTTGACTCAGTTTCAAATAACATTCTAGTTGCTGCACTCTCACAGTTTTCAGTATCTCGGCATATCTTCGAATTCCAGTGGCTTTCAAAACGTGACAGAAGAAGGTTAAGTACGCTGGTTCGTGATGTAGGGGAAATTCGCAGTCCCATAACGTTGTCGTAATTCGCTGGTTCTCAGCGTCTGTGACTGAGCACGGCACCAGCCGTTGTCTGGAGCCTCCATAAAGATAGCTCCATAGCTGTCAGTGTTTCCTGGAAACGATGCGCTTTTTCTAGGACAATCCTTACAAACTGTGAGTACTAGCATGAGTGTCTTTAGAGATGATGTTTTCGCCGTAACCCACGATATCAGTCAAATGAATGAATGAAAGTAATGAGGATAGCAGAAAATATGCAATACATCAAATATGGGGAAAAGTAGAATGGTCTGAGGAATTCTGCAACGCAGGAAGCGAAATACACTCCTGGAAATTGAAATAAGAACACCGTGAATTCATTGTCCCAGGAAGGGGAAACTTTATTGGCACATTCCTGGGGTCACATACATCACAGGATCACACTGACGGAACCACAGGCACATAGACACAGGCAACAGAGCATGCACAATGTCGGCACTAGTACAGTGTATATCCACCTTTCGCAGCAATGCAGACTGCTATTCTCCCATGGAGACGATCGTAGAGATGCTGGATGTAGTCCTGTGGAACGGCTTGCCATGCCATTTCCACCTGGCGCCTCAGTTGGACCAGCGTTCGTGCTGGACGTGCAGACCGCGTGAGACGACGCTTCATCCAGTCCCAAACATGCTCAATGGGGGACAGATCCGGAGATCTTGCTGGCCAGGGTAGTTGACTTACACCTTCCAGAGCACGTTGGGTGGCACGGGATACATGCGGACGTGCATTGTCCTGTTGGAACAGCAAGTTCCCTTGCCGGTCTAGGAATGGTAGAACGATAGGTTCGATGACGGTTTGGATGTACCGTGCACTAGTCAGTGTCCCCTCGACGATCACCAGTGGTGTACGGCCAGTGTAGGAGATCGCTCCCCACACCATGATGCCGGGTGTTGGCCCTGTGTGCCTCGGTCGTATGCAGTCCTGATTGTGGCGCTCACCTGCACGGCGCCAAACACGCATACGACCATCATTGGCACCAAGGCAGAAGCGACTCTCATCGCTGAAGACGACACGTCTCCATTCGTCCCCCCATTCACGCCTGTCGCGACACCACTGGAGGCGAGCGGCACGATGTTGGGGCGTGAGCGGAAGACGGCCTAACGGTGTGCGGGACCGTAGCCCAGCTTCATGGAGACGGTTGCGAATGGTCCTCGCCGATACCCCAGGAGCAACAGTGTCCCTAATTTGCTGGGAAGTGGCGGTGCGGTCCCCTACGGCACTGCGTAGGATCCTACGGTCTTGGCGTGCATCCGTGCGTCGCTGCGGTCCGGTCCCAGGTCGACGGGCACGTGCACCTCCCGCCGACCACTGGCGACAACATCGATGTACTGTGGAGACCTCACGCCCCACGTGTTGAGCAATTCGGCGGTACGTCCACCCGGCCTCCCGCATGCCCACTATACGCCCTCACTCAAAGTCCGTCAACTGCACATACGGTTCACGTCCACGCTGTCGCGGCATGCTACCAGTGTTAAAGACTGCGATGGAGCTCCGTATGCCACGGCAAACTGGCTGACACTGACGGCGGCGGTGCACAAATGCTGCGCAGCTAGCGCCATTCGACGGCCAACACCGCGGTTCCTGGTGTGTCCGCTGTGCCGTGCGTGTGATCATTGCTTGTACAGCCCTCTCGCAGTGTCCGGAGCAAGTATGGTGGGTCTGACACACCGGTGTCAATGTGTTCTTTTTTCCATTTCCAGGAGTGTAGTATGCTTCCACTAACCTAGCGTTCCAAATGCCCATCCTGCTTACAGAGGTCCCCGTTAGATATAGGACAAAAATTTTCTCCTTTACGGGAGAACAGGCAAAGGGGCAAACCAGAACGACGAATATTGCTGCTACTCTAACTCAGAGAGATGTAACAGCCGCACCACCGTACTCCATCGTGGACATCAGAATTTTCGGCTTGCTGTCAGCCATTCCAGTGCTGCCGTAAAATGGTTTTTAAGCAGTCTTCAGCTTCCAGAAGGGAATCCTATGCGAAACGAAGTGCCATGTTACCTTCTTACAAGAATCAAATTCATTCAAGATGGTAGAATATAAACAGACGTACTACAACAAAGAAAAAGGAATGAGGGAAGGTAAAGGCATAAGGTATCTTAATGGCCTGGATCAGATTTTCGTGCATTATTTGCATCTTTCCAAACGTGAGAAGTTCATAATAATATTGTGGATGTCATCAGTATTGTGAGTATAATAACAAACTCAATTCCTTTAATCTTTCATCATAATACATTATGACCTTGTCATCTGTTTATGAATAGTTTCTTCCAAATCGTATTGAAATACATCTGTGCTAACACATAGCTGATTTATTTGCAATTGGGTTAGTTGACGCTGACTATTTTGGATAATGTACGTCATTTTTTTACAACTGTGTTCTCATTCTGACTGTAAAAAAAACAGCCGACCACGAAAGAACAATATTGTCCCGAAAACCAATTGCACTCCGTTTGTTTACCTTTCAACGCAGTTTCGGTAGCTGTTTTCCTGTAAAATTGTGCAACGTATCCCATGGGGATGGGCCGTAGTGCTAGAGGGGGGCGGGGGAGAAGGGGTGGATGGCAAGCTTCAGTCGACCTCTGCTGCTGCCCGCGTAAATATAGCGCTGTTGTGTGCCAGATTCGCCACTGCAGTATACTGGAGAAAGTTTATTACTTAGTAGTCGTGTAGGTTGCTGCTACTAGCTAGAAGACAAATTGTGGAGACGAAATGACATTTTTTTTCAATCCATAACCGTCCAAAGCAATCCAACTGGAACACTGACATACCTCAAACTAGCATTCGATCAAACACTAATCCTGACATAAGCTCAGTAAACAGACAGCTGGTAATAGCCTAAAATAACCAACAGCTACTAACCAGATGAATATGGGGTCTGATTCCCGCCAATGCCAATGTTTTTCTACTCTCCGTATTATACCACTGTACGTCAGCGTAACGGACACCCACTCATAGAGTACCAACGTCTCCTAAAACGCCTAGAGCACATTCGCATTTTGTATAGCTATGCATCTTAACATCCTCTTGTAATCTTCGAGAATCGTGGCGTGTTGGAAGGAAGGAGCTTACGGACGCTCCATAAATTCCACTCTCTCTCCACCTGAAAACACTTCGTATCCTCTCCCAGCGTATCTTTAATCGTATCCCTTTCCAGGCTAGACAATCATGAAGCCTTACTATGATTGTATCATCCTCAATTGTTCCAAGAAAAATTCAACTCTCTCTCTCTCTCTTTCTCTCTCTATCTCTAACTATCTGCCTATATTTTACTTTTTTACTGCATTACCGCAACGATACGCCCCGCTCAACACCATTGTCTAGTGTGTTACTTTATTGCTACATACTGCAGTGATAACCTAGCAAGGACACTTGTAAGAAACATGTTCTGGCGTGGTATTAAATACAGACTGCTGTCGTAAATTCCAGACAGCTGCAAGTGGACGCACCGGTCAGAAGCAGTCCTGCTGCTGCGAGTTGCAGCGGACTCATAGGGAAGACGCCCTGCGAAGAAGAAGTACTTTAGCCAATACCCAATAGGGAGGTTCGTCACATCATCGAACCTCTGTGTTAGCAATTACCTTCATTAGAGATCCGAGGCGGCTGTTTGAAATTTCTGTGTGCTAATGAGAAACGGCACTGAAGTATCATATATATATATATATATATATATATATATATATATATATATATATATATATATATATATATATGAAAAATGCTGTCTTTAATACTAAGCTAGAAAACTTGTTGTGACAATCAATACAGAGATAGACCAGAGTGTCAGTCTCACCACAAACGGAGAAAGGAAGCAGCAGTCAGACGCTGACAGTGCTACAGAGTGTGAACAAATACAGAGTCACGTTTTAGCCACATCAAACTCCCTAATCCACAAACCAGGCAAGGTTCCGACCTCTGCAGTTTCTGATGAGGCGCTGACGTCCACATCTTGTCGCTTACTCCATGTTTCACCGTCCTCCTACCACAATCGGTGGATGCTAACGACAGCAGAACAGGACAGACAACTACAACTTTCATAGAAGGCTAAGCTATTCCGGAAATACCTTCCTGTGTCTACGTTTCTCGGCGTTTATGTCCAATGTAAAGAAATATCTTTTTTTTTCAGAGAAAGTTTTTTCGATGTTACCACTCCGTATTTTATGTCGTCTCTATTTTGGACATCGTCATTTATTTTGTTGCCCAACCAATATAACTTATGTACTACTTTTAATGTCTCATTCGCAAAACTAACTCCTTCATTTTGGAAAACAAAAAAATAGCTTGCTCCCTCACCATGCTCAACACTCTGGACACTTATCTGTACATAAAATTCGAAAAGGAGATTTTCAAATAAACGCTGACGAAATGAAATGCGATACAACCTGGGCCTGCACTGCAGTATGTCCAGCTGAAATTCAAAGCGTAGAACTCACTGCCCAGATGAGCTCCTAGCAATTATGAGTGGTTGAGATCAACATATTGAGCACTTGATATGACCAAGATTATATCGTTGAACCCTCCTCGACGACTCTTTCCAAAACCCCAGAAGATACATTCCACCACTTTAAGTAAGAGTTCACTGCTGTAAAGAATTGAAAAGTCATTTTTGAAACCTGTCATTTTTCTCCATTGCGACGCAGAAGCGTGGAAATTTGCTAAAAGGTACGACCAGCTGTTCTCAGTAAAAAAAACCTTGGCGCCCGGGTTACCTAACCCTCGGGTTCGGCGACGATTCAAAATAGCCAGTGACCAGATGTTGATGTGAGGTGAAGATGGCTTGATGAAGTCACATGCGTCCAACCTTTTACCTCACTTCTGTCCAACGACAAAGTGGACGTGTCACACAGTGGGAAGGTCGGCACCGCCTCCCCAGCTCCAACCCAAATCTCACTCCTTCTGTTGACGCCTCTGCGATGCAGGTCAGAACAGCGACACCCATTGTTGAAATCACGCGGTTTTCTTGTCGGCGGCTTACGGAAACATTTAAGACAGGCTACAGGAGGTGTCAAAATGGGCGTCAGTGAAACCATCCATTGCGCTGCTTATTTACACCCCTACAGTGGTCAAACACGATTTACAGTGTGACGTGCAACAGAAGAATCAGAAGTAGCAAATGATGTTTTCCTTTTTTCAGTCCTCCTGTCTTGCGCTCTGCCGTGGCTTGATCACATCTCGGTACAGCTAAGAGTAAAGTGATTTTTTTTGTTATTGTACCGACAATACTAATGACATCATCGATCCTTATGATGAACTCTTCATTCTCAGGAAGATGCCTCTAAGTGAACTCTTTATTTCTTGTCTGTTTATATCTTTTCACAGTGCACGAATTTGATTCCCAAAACAGAGCTACATATCGCTTCGGTTCATGTAGAACCCCTTCCAGGAAACTGAAGCCTGTTTCAGTGTCATTGAACAGCAGGTCTGGAAAAGCTAACAGCAACCCGAAAATCCCAGCATTAACGACGGAATACGTTGTTGTGGTTCTTACATCTTCTTCACTTAGGTTAGTAGCAATACTTGACAGCGCTGTTTACCTGTTACGCCATGAGGGAGAAATTTGTAACACTGACGTCTTTGTAAAAAAAAAAAAAAATGGCAGTGGGTGTCTCCCGTTTCGGCAAAACACTCGGTGCCAACCACAACCTTTACTGATCATATTAAAAATGTATTTATACAGAAACATCCCTGACCAATTCATAGGTGCCTGCGGGCACACAATCGCTTGACGCCCTTCAGCCGAGTAGAATTACGTTACCGCTCCTGGACGTTAGATTTTTATTTATTTATTTATTTGGGGGGGGGGGGAGGAATCTAGGCAAATTTATTGTCATTAAAAGAATATGTACTTCCATTAAAAGTCGGTTTAATAATCTACAAGCTGTAAAACTCAAACATTACTGGCATGCGTCAGAAAATTTGTAAAAATTTTCTCTGTAACCTAGCGAAAACTAAAGCTTTTTGTACTTATTCGGCCTCGTGTAGTTCTGGGCTCCCGTTTCTGCTGTCTCACCCTGTACCCAATTTCTCGCTGATGCATTTTCTCCAGATTGCCTCTGCATTAACTATAACATTTTCCGCAACGCGTAGCTCTTGTAAACGTAATGTTCTGTGTTTCTGACGGAGAAGAAACTACCAACGCATCTTTTTCAGTTCCTCGCAGCTGTATCTAGGAGCAACAGCCTGCTGATCCGTCGAACTACGTCACATATCTGTAACGATCTATATAGATTCAGCAAACAGCGACCTCATGAACGTGTGCTCTGTTCGGCTATGAGACCCACAAAGCGGTTAGTAACGGTGCTCGTGTGCAGAACTTCAATGCACCAATACAATCTCACACAGAGAGCGAAATGAACAAATTATAAGTTTCCTTAATACTGGACAATATATGTGTTCTTAATTTCGGTTTCGTAGAAGATGGAACAAAGAGGGGATGTCATCTGATGCAAAAAGAAATACGATATTGTGCAAGGGATAAGTCCCTGCAGTCACGAGATCCTCTGTGCCCTCCGTGGCTCAGATGGATACAGCGTCTGCTATGTCAGCAGGAGATCCCGGGTTCCAGTCCCGGTCGGGGCACGCATTATCAGCTGCCCCCATTGAGGTATATCAACAACACCATTTGGCAGTTGAGCGTTTAGATTAATTATCAATTCTTTCTAGAGAAGCTGCATGGTCATTATTGGTATCTGTTCTATCGGAACAGTTACTATTCTTCATATAGAAATATGCTATTTTGTTTCATGCCGGGATTTTCCCTGTGCTTTTTGCGCCTGATCCGATGTACATAGGTAAGATATGAGGTCTGTAAATGCACTAAAACCGGTAGAGAATCGAGGCTTGACGCAGGAAAAATAATGAACATCAATGTAATGTAATACACTGATTAGCCAGTACAATTATGACAACCTACCCGAAGCCGATACAGTCACCTTTGACACGGACGACAGCGGCGACGCGTCGTGTCGTGGAAACAGTGAGGCTTTGGTTGGTCGGTGGAGGGAGTTGGCACCACATATGCACATTCAAGTCACCTAATTCCTGTAAATTCTGGGGAGGGGAACGACGAGCTCTGACGCCACGCTGAATCACATCTCAGATGTGCTGGATCGTGTTCACATCTGTCAAGTCGGTAAGATTGCCGGGGGGGGGGGGGGCACATAGGTTGGAACTTACATCGCTCCTTAACACACCTGGGGCCTGTGACATGGCGCATTATCTAACTAAAAATGTCACTGCCATCGGGATACCTGAACGTCATTAAGGAGTGTAAGTGATCTGCAGACTACGTACGCCACATTTGGCCGTAATGGTGTCTTGCACGAGCTCCACTGGCCGCACTGATGCCCACGTAAATTTTCTGCAGAGCACAATGAAGCTGCTGCCAGCCTCTCTCAGTCTCGCAGAAGAAGTGTCAAGGAGCTGTCACCCTGGAAGACGACGGATTCGCGCCCGCCGCCCTCCGCCCTCCCATCGGCGTGATGAAGAAGGTATCGGGACTCATTAGAGCATGCAACACTCTGCACCAACGTCCATTGCTGTTGATCATCTGCCCATTTCTATTGTGGTTCCTGATGACACATTTATGGATAGTCGGCTGCGGAGGCCCATTGTTAGGAGTGTTCGGTGCACAGTATGTTCAGATACACTTGGACTCTGCCCAACGATAAAGTCTGATGTCAGTTCCGTCACAGTTCGCCGGCAGTCTTTTGACCAGTCTGCCCAGCCTACGACATCCAACATTTTTAATAAGGGGTGGCTCCCAGCCCCAAGGCGTCTGGACGTGGTTTCACGTTGGTTTCGCCACATGTTGAAAACACTCACCACAGCACCCCTCGAACACCCGACAAGTCGTGCAGTTTCCGAAATGCTCTTGCCGACCCTTTCGGTCATCACAATCTGCCCTCGGTCAAACTCAGATTGGTTCAAATGGCTCTGAGCACTATGGGACTTAACAGCTGTGGTCATCAGTCCCCTAGAACTTAGAACTACTTAAACCTAAGTAACCTAAGAACACCACACACATACATGCCCGAGGCAGGATTCGAACCTGCGACCGTAGCAGTCGCGCAGTTCCGGACTGCGCGCCTAGAACCGCGAAACTCAGATTCATCTTCTATTTTCCCCACTCTACACACGGGCAGCACACTCAGTGATACCAAATGCATCATGTACGTGTCTGACTAGCAGTCAGCCGGCCGGGGTGGCCGAGTGGTTCTAGGCGCTACAGTCTGGAACCACGCTACCGCTACGGTCGCAGGTTCGAATCCTGCCTCGGACATGGATCTGTGTGATGTCCTTAGGTTAGTTAGGTTTAAGTAGTTCTAATTTCTAGGGGACTGATGACCTCAGAATTTAAATCCCATAGTGCTCAGAGCCAATTGACTAACAGTCATTCCTCGCCAGGTGACTGACGCTGCTATCGCCGGGACGGGACCATGTCGACAGTAGATCAGTAGTCATAATGTGTTCACTGATCAGTGTGCGTACGCTTGATGTAGAGAACTCTGTGTACATCAGTGTACTGTAATATGAACACTTGATGTAGAAAACTCAGTGAGCAAAAATCTAATGTAATATATACAAATGGGAGGAAGTACTTATTATTTTCTGTTCCATCATTGTAAGAATTATCGGAAACAGCAGAAAAAACAAAATATTGCTTCATACGCATGGTTACATATACGTTATGGGGTTTACAATTAAGTGCTAGGCCGAGAGCGCGAAGACTCTCTACCTAAATCTTTCCATTCGAGCTCTGATCGATCTTATTTCATCACGATGGTCCTTTCTGTACAGACAGGAGTCAATATGTTTTGGCCTTATGTCATAAAAATTTGTGACTGATAGTTCATGAAATCATATAGCAGCAACGGAAACGCCTGTGCTTTAATGACTCCCAAAACAACTCGGTGACGTTCTCTCCCCTGTTTTTACTGTAATACAAATGTAACGGGCCTTTTTTGAAAATTTCCGTTAATCCTATTGGGAAGTGATACCACACTGCACAGCTGTTTTACGGACATGCAAAGTTTACGTTATGTCTTTAGAAGATATGTAGTACCTCTACGTGTTCTGCCAATGAAACGTATTGTTTTCGCTTTCTCCGTAACAGTTTCTATATGACGGCTCAAATTCAACCTGCTCTGCATTGCGATCCATGGGTTTTCTGTGGAGATAACTATCATGGAATTTGTTGATATATCGTGGAAAAAAAATTATTGGAAGATTTTTAATACTCATGTGGATAGCGTTACACGTTTTATTAATCAAAGTTAACTGCCGCTTTCCACTCCAAGTACATGTTCATCTCATTTCGTAAATATTTCTGATTTTCTGATGCTTTACTAGACTGTTAACCATGATATCATCTTTAAACAATTTTAGTGGCCGGTTCAGATTGCCTCCTAAATTATATTTATATACATAGAGCAGAATATGGTCAGTACCACTTCCATCAGAACCTCAGATATAGCTTTGATTTAACTGTACGACTTTCAGTCTGTTATTACGAATTCTGAGCTATTTTACAGTAAATCAGTGACCCAGTCACACAGCTATGACACAGACAAAATTTGTTCAACAGTGCAAAACGATATCAAACGCCATTTCGGAATCTAGAAATATACAATCCATTTGAGATCCCATGCTGATATTTTGCGCAGAAGGAGAGCAATTTGTGTTTCCCAAAAAGCCTGAGCCATTGATATTTTGCGCAGATAGAGAGCAAGCTGTTTCCCAAAAAGCCTGAGCCATCTGTAGGTAGGGAAGCACTTGACACACATACATCGCCAGTTGCCTACCTGCAGGCGCCTAGGAGTATTCCGCAGATTTTCCCTGTAAAGCCGCATTTTTAAAATATTCAATAAGTGTGGGCAGGTAGCAAAAAGAGTTTTGCCATGTTGGGAGATCTTATGGGAACTTGTTTCATATTATTCATGCATTTATCAATGTTGTATCCCTTCATAACCACAGAATGGGAGAGTGCGAAGCAGAAGATCTGAAACAACATAAGGACCTTTTGCCGCATCGGATCACGTTCAAATTTCGTCGAATAACTTTGGAACGTCGCTAGTGAAACCATCTTCAACATGAGAGAAAAAATTGTGTTCCAACTGCACTCCAAAAGGGTTAGAGCGCATTCTGTGGGATGAAAAAAATGGCTCAAATGGCTCTGAGCACTATGGGACTTAACTGCTGAGGTCATAAGTCCCTAAGAACTTAGAACTACTTAAACCTAACTAACCTAAGGACATCACACACACCCTTGCCCGAGGCAGGATTCGAACCTACGACCCTAGCGGTCGCGCGGTTCCAGACTGTAGCGCATAGAACCGCTCGGCCACCCCGGCCGGCCTGTGGGATCAGCGCAGTGATGTCTGTCTAGAAGGGGTGAGTCGCCAGGAGGCGTCCACAGTGTTAAAGGTTGCTTCCTGCTACTCGTCACACTGCGAACTGTCGCTTTCGACGGCGAAACGTGTGGGAATCAACGTCTCAAGGGAAGAGGTATTTTCATTGACTCCCTTTCTGCGACCGTCTGAGAACTTCTCCTTTCGATTATGGCCAACTGTGTGCCTGAAATGTTTTCCTTGCCAACGATCAGAAGACTGCATGATATCAACGCTGCGCATCGTGGTTTTGACTTCCACTGCCGAGACATCAAGAGAAGGGGTGATATGTTAGTAAGAGGGAGTGTGACGACCTCCCATCGTGCGTCACGTGCATAGTGGCTTTCGAAAAAATAGTGGTGATACTTAGCTGCAATGTGACTTCATTAACTCCAAGTTACACATCATATGATCTCCTGTGCACTGGCCTTTTTTTTACTGCATGTGTCAAAACCTTGCCGTATGAAGCGCCTTCGAGCTCGAGGGTGACGTCACAGGGCGGCACGCTTTTACACCATTGCAGAGAAAAGTAGTAGGCATCTTGCAGCCAAATTTCAAACTTATGCTACGGAATGGAATACAATTAAAGGATTTTAAAAAAGTGATCCTCTAATTCTCATGCGCAGTGAAGTGTAGAGTAATTTGTAACGAGTATTACAATAAATAATTCGAGGTGATTATTTTGAGTTCTTATGCGGCACTCATATTCTCCTGTCACGGCATTGTTGATGTGACTCTGCACCAGTGAATTTCCTTTGCACTGCTCTTTTGTTCTTTGCTGCAAGGGTTTACATTTTCTTCTTATTCAGATGCACTCAGACTATGACATGCCGCTACTTATTTTCACTCAGACATTTTGCACTGCAGGCGAAAAGCTTTCAGGTAAATCTCCTCACGCGCTGCTGCTAATGTCTTTTTACTAATGGGTTTCAGACATACAGAAGGTCTTGTGGCTTTCTTACTTTGTACGTAGTTATACAACTACGCTACGACAGCTGTCTGAAAAACATGTAGCCACTCTCAAAAAGAAGTTATCTGGGACTCTCTACGAAATCGGTACTTATCTTTCAAGTGTGCTTAAATACACGTACTGTGTTATTACATTACTTTCTTGGTAAATATTAAAACAAGTTGTTTCAATGTGTTTCTACAAAACACATTAAACATTTAGTATATTTTTAAGTTAGTCCCTTTTTAGCATTTTGTTGCAGTGCAGTACTAATCACTGTGACTGACCTCAACGAAAATACTACACATGCTCTAATGTTTAACATCGTCATAAAACGATATTACTTTTAGAACGACGCCTACATGAACACTTCTGCTACGTATTGTATACTGGAAAACACTGCGACCTATCATGCAGTAGTCATCAAGATTTTTTGGCCGGCCGGTGTGGCCGTGCGGTTCTAAGCGCGTCAGTTTGGAACCGCGGGACTGCTACGGTCGCAGGTTCGAATCCTGCCTCGGGCATGGATGTGTGTGATGTCCTTAGATTTGTTAGGTTTAAGTAGTTCTAAGTTTTAGGGGACTGATGACCTCAGTAGTTAAGTCCCATAGTGCTCAGAGCCATTTTCATCAAAATTTTCTCACTGCGAAATCACGCTGTAAGTGCGTTCACGCTGGAGACGTATATCCCGTATGCTACACACACACACACACACACACACACACACACACACACACACACACACACACACACACAAATAGAAATTCAGGCGAATGTCGTAAGAAGAAGTCCACTCCAAAAATTCCCAACTGTCTATTCTCCTGCTAACTGCCAGCGCGCTGGGACATTTGGCTGAAAAGAACCGGCACTCTGTAATGGGCCCGCTCTGCTACTTGGGATAGAATTGAAAACTAAAAAAAGAAACATAAGCTAGTTGTCTCTAACGAAATATTTCAAATAATGACTCTCTTTGCTACACTCCAGCCGGTCGGAGTTGCCGTGCGGTTCTAGGCGCTTCAGTTTGGAACCGCGTGACGGCTACGGTCGCAGGTTCGAATCTTGCCGCGGGCATGGACGTGTGTGATGTCCTTACGTTAGTTAGGTTTAAGTAGTTCTAAGTTCTAGGGGACTGATGACCTCAGATGTTGAGTCCCATTTGAACCATTTTTCTACACTCCAAGTGTGTTGATATTGGGAAAGATACGTTACAAATGGTTCATATGGCTCAGAGGTTTATGGGACTCAACATCTTAGGTCATAAGTCCTCTAGAACTTAGAACTGCTTAAAGCTAACTAACCTAAGGACATCACACACACCCATGCCCGAGGCAGGATTCGAACCAGCGACCGTAGCAGTCCCGCGTTTCCGGACTGCAACGCCAGAACCGCTAGACCACCGCGGCCGGCGATAGGTAATAGCCCGCCTTATTTCACGTACCTCGTGTTACGTGAAATTCTTAATTATCTCTAGTGATCAACAGTATAATTCACAGTGTAAGCGTATCGTCATATCGCTGGCTTAGTTGTGGAGTATCTTTGCGGGCTGCCGCGTCTGTGGAGTCGAGCGCGGGACACGGAACTGTTATGTTGTGTAGTGTGTAGCGCTGCATGTGCGAGGCATTGTTAGCATGGAAGTTGAAGTGTTGCTACAAGTGTTATTACAGTAAAGTGATAAAATAAGTAAATGATTCAGAGGAAAGTTCGTCAGAAGTAAATTAAAAATGAGCAGCGCTGGTGATTACGTATTTGTGTATCCTCTCGTTGCGTGTCGTATCGTACTGTATCAATCATCAGCGCCGTGTTCGGTCTCCGAGAATGAACTAACGTGATTCAGTAATACTATTTTTTACAAAACAGAGAATTTAAGTGCGAGTGTCTTGTAGCGAGCGTGAGAACGTGCGTTCGATCATCGCGTTCCGCATCATCAACAATCAGCCACGCCGCGACGGTTACGCGCACGCTCGTACAACTGAAGAACTGTGAACGGTAAATATTACTAGTGTCAAGGAGGACTGGTACCAAATATCTGTGAATGCGTGACGAGCGTAAGAACTTTCGTGGGATCATTCGGCTTCCGCATCATCAACAATCATCCGCGCCGTGTTCGGTACGCGTACGCTGGTCCAAGTGGACAGATAATCATCAAGACTGTCAGTTGGGGTAAACATTTACGACTTATAGTGTACACAGTGCAACCTGTGATTTCCATATCGTCTCAGAATATACATGTTCTTACCAGACGTAGAACAGTGTTGTGCTTAACGTTGAGTGGCTCCCCTTATTCGCTTGCATATTTCGATAAATAATTTCAGGCAAGCCAGCAACAGTGTGGATCACAACAGCGCGACCGCCGCTGGATTATCAGGTACGTGGAGTGGACAGGGCGTACGGTCACGAAACGAGAAATCAGTTTAAGGGTCCCCCACCCCATTTAGTACTCCCGGGCGTGTTACAACAGGAACAGGGTTTTCCAGTCTCTCAACAATTCGATCGGTTGCGATGTATGTCTATCCATTTATATCTAGTATTCTACAGACAGCAACAAGGATGGCTTATCTTTTTTGCAGGGTGTGTGAGGGGATTTGTTGGAGGAGGGGAATGTCTCAAGTCCCCTGACTGGTTTGGAGCAGCTCTCCAGGAATTCGTCTCCAGCGCCAATCGCTTCATCTGAGAATAGCACTTGCAACGTACGTTCTCAATTATTTGTTGGAGTACTCCTTTATCTTCCCCCACAGTTTCTTTTCCCTCTAAAGCTGCCTGTAGTACTTTATAAGGTATTCTCAGATGTCTTAGAACTCGTCCTAACATCCTGTCCCTTCTTCTTGTCAATGTACCCTCCTTGGTGATTCTGCGTAGAGTTGCGTCATTTCTTATATTATCAGTCATCCAATTTTATACATTCCTCTATAACATTAAAACTCAAACGCTTCTCAATTTCCCCATTGTCCATAAGTCGATTTTATTGAGCGCTGTGCCCCAGACACAGATTGTCAGAAAATTCCTCCTGAAACTAAGGCTGATTTTCAGTACTAGTTCTGTCCTGGAATGCCATTTTTGCCTGTGCTAGTCTGCCCTTTATGGCCCTCTTGCTTTGTTCGTCAGAACTTACTCTGCTTGCAAGGTAGCGGAATTGTTTCACTTCCTCTAATCTGTAGTATCCAAATCTCGTAAGTTTCTCACTAATCTCATATCTGTCACTCTTGATTAATTTCGTCTTTTTTCGGTTTATTTTCAACGCACATTTTGAGTTCGGTAGATTTTTCGTTGTATTTAGTATGTCTAGCAATTAAACGTCGCTTTATATGGCGATAGTCGTGTAATCATCGAGTATCATCCCTGAAATTCGGTAACCCTCTATTGTAATCCGATTCCTGAAGTTATCTTTTATATCCGTCAATGTTTCTTCGCCGTATAGATGAACAGTAGGGGCAAAAAACCGAGTTCCTGTTTTACACATGTTTTAATCAATTAGTTCTTGATGGTCGAGTCCTACAGATCCTTCTCGTTTCTTACACGTGTTTTCTATTACCCATCGTACATTACTCCCAGTAAAAGCGACGACTATGGTCTTCACGGAAAAACGCTAGAGCGGACGCGCCACCTGCTATGAAACACTCATCATCCGATTTTAAGAGAACTACTCGCTAGAAAAATTGGATTGTTTCTCACTTTCTAGATTGGTATCATCTCTCGATAAATGACAGAATTTCCTTTCCTTAATCATAATAGTTACAGTGCTGCACGAATCCAAGTAAATGAGTGCACATAATTTGTGAAAGTTTGCAGAGGTCAAAATGTATTGCCTAGATTTTTCGTATAGTCCACTTTAGGTCAGAAATATCTATGAAATGTAACCAAGATATCGAAACCACATTAAAGGTTGAGAAGATACCGATATCTCTCTAAGTTCTCTGGATTTTGGATCGTATATGTGGTTGGCGGGTCGCGCACAGCTCTCTCATATCCGTCCGCGTGCATCAGGAATCACAAGGTTATAAAAGTCGTCATGTTTCATTAAAGATTCAAGACATCGAAGCGAGGTTTCTTTACAAATGATAGCACGCAAAGTGGACGTGTTTTGTCATACGATAAACAGTCGAAACGTTTTGGTCAAATGTTTATGCAGAGCGAGAAGAAGACTCCCTATAAATTGCAGAATGGGCTTTGTCTGAATTTTCATAGGCAAACGAAGAATGAGAAATGGAGACATGTCGGTACCAAAGTAACCTCAGTGGGATCTACCTTTACAAAAAGTTGCTTTGCTTGTAACTAATCAGGGTAATTAACGAAAACTAAATTAGTGGGTTGAGGAAAAACTGAAATATTTCGCAAAGGTTTGCCACTAGCTATGTAAATGAAAAATAGAAGTTCACCTCCTCAAGACCTAGCTATTTTACGCATAAAAAGATACATTGGTGTGATATTTAACTGCCGAAAAGGCTACCTTCGAATCAAGTATTGAACTTAGGACAGTTTCAGAACAGAAGACCCTAGGGAGGCAAATGAGGTGTCAGTAACATCATGCTTTCTGAGTAAAACTTGAAAAAAAAAACAAATAAAGACATCGATCAAATATATTGTAAAATGATTTGTATAAAAGAAATGACATAGATCACAGAAACACTTTATGTGCCTTTGAATGATGTTCGTTATCATGTACGGAAAATGATGTGCACCAGAGGTTTGTCTGACATGTTTTATTTCTTAATTTTAGACAAACAATTTCACAAAACATTTGACTATGCTTTTTAAAAGTTTGAGGAACTAATCAGATTAACTGAAATGCTTAACCCTAACGCTGATGGCTGATGAACTAAAGCTTAGTATACGGAATTGGTGACAGAATTGTAGTTGAGTCAATTAAAATGTGATAAATAGCCAGGATCGAAACCAAAACCAAACAACGATCTCGATTAGTAGGCTAAGACGATGCCGTTACATTACATGGTTAAAGTAGCCAGCTTTAAGTTATATAAGATAAGCGAATGCAATGCCCATCGCTTTCACAAAATAATAAGTACATTGTCCTTACAGTTTACAAGTACAACCGTGACTGAGTGTACAACAGGTTATATTTATATACAATCGTAGTTTTCCGCGGCCATTGTCACAATCAACAAAACACCCTGAAGAACGTCGCTTGCAACAGCGACCGAAACATCGGTAGTTTTTTATAAATTGACAATGCGGTCACAAACCCAGAAAAAACTATTGAAGGAAGGTTACATTCACTTTTCAATAGGTTGCCTTACCAGGACAAATTGCAAAACAAATTAAAGATCTTAGTCAATACAGAATTTAACAGTTATTTAATTGATCTTACGATATAAATAAAACAAAATGTAAATCAACAGAGGGGAATGATCTGTTCAACTCAAATCATGTTAAAAAACTATGTTAACACACTGAGGAGGTACCAGAAAATGTGAAAGACTGTATGAACTTTGTTCAAGAAAATCTGCTTATCTGGTCAGCTCGAAATTCAAAGTTAACGCTACAACTACAAGCCACAGATTATATCCAGTATCAGTAATACAACATTGTGGCAAAGTAAGGAAGCAGCAACCCGCACAGAATATGGGTCGCATTACCGGACTTACATGACACTTACATTCTCCTTAACAGCTAGAGTGTGCCAATCAGCACCGGACAGCAAATAACTATATATGAAGGGGATGATCATATGCGTGGTTCATGGTGTGGGTTCCTGTTGTCATGTCCTAGTTCATGAACCACGGGCAACGAATGAGTGGCCAAGTAAGTGGTCCCGACAGTCGGGATACCAGTTACTTTGGAATAAGGCTGGGCATCTCGGACATATTCTGAGTCGTGGTCACCTTTGTGCTCATTCAGCAAAGACTACCAAATCCACCAGTTAGTCCCTCAGCCGTTAGGGGCAAAACCCAATGGGACTCGGGGCAAGTAAGGCTAGCAACCTGCTTCCCTGGTACTTTAAATATGATGCTGGCAACAATCAGAGCAAAATGCCTCGGACCTTTGGAGGTGATGGAGTCCCACCTCTAACTGACAAACCAGGGACTCCTAAGATACGACTTGGCAAACAAATGGTAATGAGATGGGGAGCTATTAATATCAATGGGGGCTACTCTGGGAAGAAGGTAGAGCTGGCAGAGGCTGCAAGTAAGATGGTGGCTGGACGTTTTAGCTGTTAGTGACATTCGGGTAAGGGGTGAGAAAGAAGAGGAAGTGGGAGAATACGAGGTCTACCCGTCAGGAGTCAAAGCAGGAGTAGCACAATGGGGTGTAGTGCTTTACATCAGGAAAGAAATGGAACCCAGCGTAGTTGCAATAAGGTATGTAAACGAACGACTGATGTGGATAGATTTGACAGTGTCAAGCAAGAAAATTAGGATTGTGTCAGTATATTCGCATTGTGAAAGGACAGATGGATAGTTTTTATGAGGCACTCAGTGATGTAGTTGTTAGAGTAAAGGACAAGGACTGTGTTCTGCTCGTGGGTGATTTTAACGCCAGGATTGGAAAGGATATGGAGGCCAACAGGAGCAGGAAACAACTCTTGAATTTCTGTGCCAGTATGGGCTTAGTAATCACAAACTCCTTTTTTAAACATAAGAACATTCACCGGTATACTTGGGAAGCAGGGGAACCAGATCTGTCATTGATTATATAATAACAGATCAGGAATTAAGGAAGGCTGTGAGGGACACACGTGTATTCAGGGGATTCTTTGATGACACTGACCATTATTTAATCTGCAGTGAAATTGGGATTGTGAGGCCGAAAGTGCAGGAGGTCTGGTCCACATGTAGGAGGATAGGAGTGGAGAAACTTCAGGATAAGGAAATCAGGCACAAGTAAACAACAGCGATCTCAGAAAGGTACCAGTTAGTTGAATGTAGTCAATTACAGTCATTGGAAAAGGAATGGACAAGGTACAGGGGCACAGTACTAGACGCATTCGGGAGGAAAACGGTTCAATCCCGTCTCCGGCCATCCTGATTTCGGTTTTCCGTGATTTCCCTTAATCGCTTCAGGCAAATGCCGGGATGGTTCCTTTGAAAGTGCACGGCCGATTTCCTTCCCCATCCTTCCCTCACCCGAGCTTGCACTCTGTCTCTAACGACCTCGTTGTCGACGGGACGTTAAACACTAATATCCTCCTCCACAGTACTAGCAGTGGCTAAAGAATGTCTTGGAACAGTAGTGTGTAAAAGTAGGATGAAGCAAACAGCTTGGTGGAATGACACAGTCAAGGCAGCCTGTAAAAGGAAAAAGAAGGCATATCAAAAATGGCTACATACTAGAACTCAGGTAGACAGAGAAAGTTATGTTGAAGAAAGAAACAAAGCCAAACTGATAATTGCAGCATCCAAGAAGAAATCTTGGGAAGACTTTGGAAACAGATTGGAGACTATGGGTCAAGCTGCTGGAAAACCATTCTGGAGTGTAATTAGTAGTCTTCGAAAGGGAGGTAAGAAGGAAATGACAAGTATTTTGGACAGGTCAGGAAAACTGCTGGTGAATCCTGTGGATGCCTTGGGCAGATGGAGGAAGAAGAGTTGCTCAATGTAGGTGAAAATACGATCAGTAATGTTTCAGATTTCGAGGTAGAATGGGAGAGGTATGATGATGGAAATAGGATCACATTTGAGGAAGTGAAAAACATGGTCAATAGATTGCAGTGCAATAAAGCCGCTGGGGTGGTTGAAACTAAGTCGGAACTCATCAAATACAGTGGAATGTCAGGTCTTAAATGGCTACACAGGATAATTGCAATTGCATGGGAGTCGGGACAGGTTCCATCAGACTGGACAAAAGCAGTAATCACACCAATCTTTAAACATGGAAACAGAAAAGAGTGTAACAACTACAGAGATATCTCTTTAATTAGCGTTGTGGGTAAAATCTTCTCAGGTATTGTTGAAAGGAAAGTGCGAGTATTAGTTGAGGACCAATTGGATGAAAAGCAGTGTGGGTTTAGGCCTCTTAGAGGTTGTCAGGACCAGATCTTTAGCTTATGGCAAATAATGGAGAAGTGTTATGAGTTGAACAGGGAATTGTATCTACGCTTTATAGATCTGGAAAAGGCATATGACCGGGTTCCAAGGAGGAAGTTATTGTCTGTTCTACGAGATTATGGAATAGGAGGCAACCTTTTGCAGGCAATTAAAGGTCTTTTCATGGATAGTCAGGCAGCAGTTAGAGTTGACGGTAAATTGAGTTCATGGTTCAGAGTAGTTTCAGGGGTAAGACAAGGCTGCAACCTGTCTCCACTGTTGTTCATATTATTTGTGGATCATATGTTGAAAACAATAGACTGGCTGGGTGAGATTAAGATATGTGAACACAAAATAAGCAGTCTTGCATATGCGGATGACTTAGTTGTGATGGCAGATTCGATTGAAAGTTTGCAAAGTAATATTTCAGAGCTAGATCAGAAATGTAAGGACTATGGTATGAAGATTAGCATCTCCAAAACGAAAGTAATGTCAGTGGGAAAGAAATATAAACGGATTGAGTCCCAAATAGGAGGAACAAAGTTAGAACAGGTGGACGGTTTCAAGTACTTAGGACGCATATTCTCACAGGATGGCAACATAGTGAAAGAACTGGAAGCGAGGTGTAGCAAAGCTAATGCAGTGAGCGCTCAGCTAGACTCTACTCTCTTCTGCAAGAAGGAAGTCAGTACCAAGACTAAGTTATCTGTGCACCGTTCAATCTTTCGACCAACTTTGTTGTATGGGAGCGAAAGCCGGGTGGATTCAGGTTACCTTATCAACAAGGTTGAGGTTACGGATATGAAAGTAGCTAGGTACTAGTAGATGGGAACAATGGCAGGAGGGTGTCCACAATGAGGAAATCAAAGAAAAACTGGGAATGAACTCTATAGATGTAGCAGTCAGGGCGAACAGGCTTAGATGGTGGGGTCATGTTACACGCATGGGAGAAGCAAGGTTACCCAAGAGACTCATGGATTCAGCAGTAGAGGGTAGGAGGAGTCGGGGCAGACCAAGGAGAAGGTACCTGGATTCGGTTAAGAATGTTTTTGAAGTAATAGGTTTAACATCAGAAGAGGCACCAATGTTAGCACTGAATAGGGGATCATGGAGGAATTTTATAAGGAGGGCTATGCTCCAGACTGAACGCTGAAAGGCATAATCAGTCTTAAATGATGATGATGATGATAATGATGATGATGATGATGATGATGATCATATGCTTCTGGCAACGTGATAGCTAAGAAATGTTGCTAAGTTCATGAGACTGCTTGTAAATTTCCTTCTTTTGCATAAAAGGCACACATTTCTAAACACACAGTCGGCACTGGGTCAGTGCATTATTCTCATGGTTATTGAGCCTTATGGGCCAAGAGCACTGTCCTAAAGGTTGAAATGTTATTGGGTCAACCAAAGTTTTACAGCAGATATAATCGACTCTGCCTCAGTGCTCAGGTGATACCGTGAGGCTAACTCTTTGAAATATAAGCAAAAAGGCAAAAATATGTGGCTCGATTTTCCTCTGGGACCCATGGGCTGGCCACAGCGTCCACTGACCACTAGGAGAGCAGTCCCCTGCATAGAAATCTATGGCACAAAAAGGTCACTTCCCGACTTTCTAGAAACTCGTTGTATCTCCAGAGGCAGTCCTCTTGACCTAATGAAATAAGGAAAGAAGATTGGGTTTTATGTCCCATCAACGTCGAGGACATTAGCGACAGAGCACAAGCTCGGACGGTGACAAGGACGGGAAAGAAAATTGGCCATGCCCATTGAAATGAACCATCTCGGAATTTGCCTGGAGTGATTTAGGAGAAAGCCTAAATCGCGTTCGTCCGACGTGGGTTTGAACCATAGCCCTTCCGAATGCGAGTCCAGTGTGCTAACCACAGCGCCAGCCCCACTAAGTCTTGACCTAGTGAGACAAACAGACTGCCTTCTGTCGACAAACGACGCCACAGAAACGTTTCTGGCGTTTTGGCCACCCCAGCCTGGTGAGTGCAATTCTGCCTTCCCAATGCACGACTCTAGTATCTTCACTAAAATAACCACGAAATGGTGACGGAAAATGAATTAATACTGCGTAGTGATAGTTGACAGTAACATCACAAACTTTTATTAAGGTACCCTTGAGCACCTCTGTAATAATTTCCTTACAAAGCTCAAGGAATAGACTACAGAGTGTCAAACATTGTTAGTGCAGTGAGACTGCCAGCAGAATTTCTATTTTGTAAGTTACCACATAGTGACATGGTTTCATCTGGAAGGAAATGCTATTAACTTGGATCTGAGCTAGTGATTTAACAGATTCTGAGATTCAGTCGACCGGAATCCATTGTATAAAGCATTCCTTTCAAATGTTTTAGTCATTTGTTCAATATACAAGCTCCTAGTTCGTATGTGCAATTCGGATTGGGGGAGACTAGGACTAGTTATATTTTTTTTTCAATGATTCTTGTACAAGAAATGGTTAAGAGCTATTTTAACCAGAAATACCTGATAATGTTGCACCGTTACTATAGATGTACCACATATCTGTTGCCCTTATGCTCAGTTATCAGGAATACTACTGCCCTACATTTTCAACAGTTGTGCATCTTGTAACAGTGTACCCCACAGATGGGGCATTTTGTTACAATGAATGGGGTAGGTTGTTACACATAGCCTGGCTCGTCAAGAACCGATAAAATATGTTATACATTTGTATTATTTGTTGTTTACCTCTTACTAGTGATCTGTTATCAGCATTACGGAAATGTCAGTTCTGTTTTTTATAAATTACTGGTGATCCGAAATAAGTTATTTTACCACTTTGCTTTAAGTTCCTTTTAGCGTTGTTCCCCAGTTTACTTTATTTCAGGAATTCCTGATTTTGCCTTCAGAAGCAAAAATATATAATTACAACAGCATGTCACATGGGGCACAGTGTTACACCATAGTAACAAACCCCAATGAGAATCGTCATAAATTGCACCCTTCCTAGCCTTTTTCACATTTGGTAAGAGTTCAGCAACATTTTTCAGTTGGAGAGAGGATTTAGAACATCGTATCACTCACCTGAAGCTAAGATTGCCACGTAATATAGCACTTTCACTGATAAACAGAAATGCTAATTTCCTATAGAAAAATACTCTTAAGGAAACTGACAAATCGACGGAGAAACAACGTTTCCTCTCCATGACTCTCCGACAGCTCGCCCTCTGGCTATCAGAAGAACTGTACTACCAGGTGCTACCATCTACTGGAAGGAAAGTGTATTTGAGCAGTTAATTCAACATAACAGGTCGTCCCATGTAACAACCAGTCACAGTTTCCCCTAAAATCAAATTATGTTAAATATTCCCCGAATTGGTATGCAGTTTCATATATAAATCTTACACCGATGAATTTATGTAGTAACGCGATGTGACCCCTTTGCTAATGAAAAATGATCATGAACAGAGATTGTTATCTTGCACATATTATACAGGGTGGAGAAAAATTGTGTCACTCCTCTGTTATGCCAGCGTTGCCTGGATCTCCGCCCCCACCCGCTTTTACAAGGCCCTCCAAATCCTTGAACGCCATGTGCTCCGCCTCGCCTTCCGTATCCGCCTTCCTTCCCCCACACGGCTCCTGTATGAACTGATCCCCTTCCCCCACCTCCTCCTGTTCCTCCAACATCTCCGTATCGTTTACATTGTTCGCAGGCTTGATCCCCCCCACCCTCTGGTTTCCTCCTTCCTCTCCACCCCCCACCCGTTGCCACGCATCGCTGTATCCCTCCCTCTCTCCACCTCCACACCCTCCATCTCCTTCATCAGGGCAATTTCCAACGCCTCCCCCTCCCGGATGACGAACTTCGCCATGACATCTACCCTTCCTTCCAACTATAACCTGGCCTTGTTCCCCCCCCCCTCCCCAGGGCCCCCTTTCCTCTTTCCTCCTTCTCCCAGAGCGGATTTCCCTCCGTCACTCCTCCCCTGAGACCCTGCACCCCATACTTGCCTCTCTCCCTCCCACCTTACCTGGCCCTCTCCTGTGCGCCCCCTGCTCACCTCCCCCATCTCTTCCACCCCCTCCCTTCTTCCGGTCTCCCTCATCTCCTAGGACCTGGCAGATCCTCTGTATTGCTCATCATCAGTGTGCCACATCAGTGTTGTGTTTAGTGCTGTTACTCGTGTGCGTCAAGAGATGTGATTTTAATTGTGTCCTGCCTTGAGGTTCGCCGTCAGTGTTACGTTATGTGCTATGCCATCCGTCGCTACTTTTATGCTCCAGTCATACTGTGCCTTGTGTTCTTTTAACCATCGCAGTGTGTGGCTTTTTATATGTGCTACTTTTAAACAGTTTTTTTGTTATCTCCATATTACAGTCACCCCGTTTTGTGTTTTTTTGTCTTCCATGCTGTTCCCCCTTTTTTATATCTATGTTCACCTTACTCTCTCCTTTGCTGTTTTTCAATGTCTTCTATTGTTTTGTTCTGTCTTTCGGCTGAAGAGCAGCGCCTATGCTGCTGCCAGCCCGCCCCGATGGGGCATTGAAACACAATAAAGGAAAAAAAAAATTGTCACGAAATTTTACCCCTCGACAGCTGATGCCAGTACGAGCCAAAATTACTAGTGTTGTGTAGGTCGACAACGCACAATTTTTAACTACGGAAACGTAGTGCCACGCGCTCCAATTGGCCACGGGATTGCCCTGTTACCGGATGCTCTGGACAAACATGGCCGCGAATGCTTTGCCTTCCGGAGATCGCGATGTATCCAAGGCGGCCAGACTTCCACTCCGCCGGAGTCCCGACACATACATTGTAGTTTCATGATAAGACGTACCGGGGAAAACGCGTCAACAGCTGTTAGTTCACGTACAGGAAGTCTTTTACAAATTGTGTCGGCACTGAAAATGGCCTTTTTTGTAGCTAGGACTTTGTTTACTTAAAGCAGGTGCTCGAACTGGTGACCCTTGACGCGACACAAGCTTGGTACGTCAAACGGTGTTTTCCCGAATTCTTTCAATGATTCCTGGGAATGCCCTGATGTGACTGGCGGCATGTTGAATGCGATCCACTAATCCCTCTTTGTTTCTAGGTTTTTCGAGTCCTGGTGGGTGAACTAGATCCTTGAAGAATCCCCACAGGAAAAATTCCGGTGGCGTGAGGTCTGGTGATCGCAGGGGCTATGTCCTACTAGCACCTCTGCCAATTACCCGGCCGTCGAAGAGCTCATTTAAATATCCGCACACAGCACGATTGTTACATGGCGGCGCCCCACCATGCTGCAACCACATGTGTAGCCATATGTCAAGGGGAACGTCTCTCCCAGCAGGTCGAGGAGGTAGACCAACCGGCCCAATCAGATGAGCCGGCCGGAGTGGCCGTGCGGTTCTAGGCGCTACAGCCTGGAGCCGAGCGACTGCTACGGTCGCAGGTTCTAATCCTGCCTCGGGCATGGGTATGTCTCATGTCCTTAGGTTAGTTAGGTTTAATTAGTTCTAAGTCCTAGGCGACTGATGACCTCAGAAGTTAGGTCGCATAATGCTCAGAGCCATTTGAACCATTTGAACCAATCGGATGGTCACCCACAATGATTGCCCAAATGTTTAGTAAAAATCGTTTCTGGTGTCCATGGACATTCGTGATGTGGAGATTTCCCCTTGCCCCGTACTGAAAGTTTAGAGTGTTGTAAAGGCCAGCCCGATGGAAGGTGAACTCGCCGGTAAACAACACAATGGCGGGAAAGTCGAAATCTCGTGCAACATGTCGCAGAAACCACCGGCAGAATACAAGCCCTTGTTCATAATACGCCACAGGATTTAGGTCTTGGACAGGGTGGAAAGTAAATGGATGAGGGCCGTCATCCCTCAAAACCTCCAAGACTAACCTATGAGTGACCACGATGTCGTGTCCAACCGCTCGAGCACTTGTCGTAGGTCTCTTCGAATGCCCCATCCTCTCGTCTTCGAGGTCTTGCAGCATCACCATGACATTCTGCTAACGAGCTTGTTTCGCCAAGTCGCTGGTGAATTCCTGTAAACGTTTGCGGGTGTGGATGGCGTCTTGCTGGGTACCGTTCCTCGTACAGCCGTGGAGCTTCATGCGCATTACGGTCGGCTACACAAAAACAAAAACCATACCCCGTTGTTCTTCAAAAGAATACTGTGCCGCAGTGCTTACTGTATGACTAAAACGCAGGTGACGTTCGTGTGCTCCGAAGTGAAGCTTACGTGTGAATGCCTCTTGCGTGAGGTGGACAGAAACAGTATCACGCTGGGGCAGTAACGGGGCGAGGAACGTTTGTGTGTGTGAACCGACAACCATAGCACTGCCCGTCAACCGACGAACGGCAACAGGCAATTACAGGGCCAATCGGAGCAAGTGGCACCAACTTTCCATAGTTTAAAATTGGTGCGTTGTCGACCTACACAACATTAGTAAGTTTGTTTCCTACTGGCATCAGCTATCCAGGGTTAAAATTTCGGGACACGATTTTTCTCCACCCTGTATACAATGGACATAGTAAATAGTTAACTGATTTGCTAGAATCTGACAAGTTGTAGTAAACAGCAGAATTTGTGTGGGCAACATGTCAACAAGTGTGCCTGCAGCTCAATTGCCAGCATGAACCATGCTGGGCCCACTTCGTGAGCATAGACTACAAACGCAAGACGTAAAGTAACACGATGTATACAGAGTGAACAGTAATAAAGCCGACAAATGCAGAGCGAGATTCCTAAATGGAAATGGAGGAAATAATGTCCTATGAGCTTACGTTCCACGACAACAAATGGTTCAAATGGCTCTGAGCACTATGGGCCTTAACATCTATGGTCATCAGTCCCCTAGAACTTAGAACTACTTAAACCTAACTAACCTAAGGACAGCACACAGCACCCAGCCATCACGAGGCAGAGAAAATCCCTGACCCCGCCGGGAATCGAACCCGGGAACCCGGGCGTGGGAAGCGAGAACGCTACCACACGACCACGCGATGCGGGCCCACGACAACAAATCGTCCTGAAAAGCAGTACAGAGCTGCATCGCATCCGTGTCACAACAATTGTTCAAAGTGGTCTACATGCGATGCAGTGCTCACGTTCCCTTTCTCCAAATAGGCGGGTTTGCACATCAGGAACTGGTGCAGCATACTCGACGCTTTCCAGATAGCCCCAGATGTAAAAATCGAGGAGTATTAAGCCTCTGATCCAACAGACCATGCTACAGGGCCAATGCATCCTATACAACGTCCGGGAAAGATGTTGAGCTGTCGATGAACTGTAATGCAGAATAATGCGGAAGTTGGCTGGTGCTCCGTCATGCATAAACCACATAACCTGTCGTATTGTCAAAGACAAATTCTCAGTCAGCCCAGGCATAGTATTCCGCAGGAAGTGCAGACATGTGCAATAGATGTTGTCATGCAGGATACGCATAATCGCTCTTGGACTTCCACCATGTTGACAGGCCACTCACCTGGAGCTTGTACTAGGGTTCGTCCCAATATCCTGTAGAACTCACACTTCCATATGTAATGTACGCACAATACGCCGCATTCCTGCACGTGCGTCTGCCTGAAACAACCCATGATCACACAAACGCCCAAAGAGGGCTTGAAGTGTTGTGTGATGTGGTTGCTGTCTGTCAGCGAACTTGTTTTGGTATATCTGTGCTGCCTCTCGAAAGTTTCCATCTGCTTGGCTGTACAAAAAAGTCATCTCGGCTTGTTCCCGTACGGTATCTGCAAAAGGACAGCTGACTCTGACTTCGTAATAAAATATTAGACTAGTATAATTACACATCTACCGCAGCGCCCAACTAGAACACCACAATACCAAATCGTCCAATCTGCTCCACAAGACTGATTCCTTTGTCTCATTCAAACACACTGTCTTCTGCTCGACCACGAACCGCGCTCAAATTTCATTGGCTCAAGTGGACCGAAACCATAAGGAATTTTCTCCCTGCGTGTCAAAGATAGTTATCCTTTTAAAAAGTTTATAGATCAATGTTCACCTACACGTGAACTGCCATCAGTCAAGATCCGATAACTCGATGCCTATTTGTGAAATCGAATACTTACGCAGGATATGAGTTCACTGTCACCAGTTTTTTTTTTTGCTAAAACGATTTTCTGTGTACCGCAGTGACACGTGTTAGGTGACGAGAGCAAAGACATCGGCCGAGACGGCAGCTGCTTCTCGCCTCACCGATGCAACAACCAGCCACATCACCAGACCATTAGCGTATGAGTTTACTCGCCACCTAATTTGACTAATTACCTCAACACGCCTACAGCAAGTTGTTATGATTCTCCTCTGTTTGTCTTGCATACTCGGCAAATCACAGCCCAGTACGTGGCGGGGCGCACTCTGTACCAACATCATCACTTTTTTTCCCTTTTCCAATTGCGTACTGAGTGAGGCAAAATGATATCCACATGTGTCTCTATGCCCACTGAACTACCTTATCCTCCTAAATCCTGTGTAAGATATACAATGGTGGCAACACAAAGGTACGAACACAGGTCGTCTAAATTTATCCTAAACGTTTTCGTGGGAACTGCTTTTTTCTTTAGAATTTCCGTTACATATCTCCCAGAATTTCAGCTGAACTTTCTTATGCTCTACAGCAACCAGTTACAATAGTAGCAGCGAAGATATGAATTGATAAGAACACCAAACGTGGGAACAGTATTCTAGAGTTCGTCACTTGTGTCTAGAATTCTGCATACTCCATTCGCTGGACAAACAATCAAACAACTCGTATTAGTGAGTTTTATTAGAACAAGTCAAGTACAGATACTTAACTTTGATAGATGTGTCGCAAGCAAATGGGGACATACAAAATAATAAATTCTTTTTCAGAATGGACAACCCAAGTCCGTGCTACGTAAAGCTTGCTAGTGATAGGGGCTACGCTGAAGCTGCTATCGAAGTGGGCTGCCACCAGTCGGGCTTATGTCGTCCTCACCTAGGGGCCGCTGCTGTAGAGTTGTCATCCTGGAAGGAGGTCGTTCAGTGTGCGATTGGCTGACATCTTCTCACAGCCGACTTTCTCTGTCATTCCCGACTGGTGTGCCGGCTCTGACTTTACGCCGGAACAGTCACACTAGCATCCTGTATACGATCTCCTTAACAGATGCATTGTATACCCTCAGGACCCTTCGAACAACGCTTCCATTTGCCTTCTGTAATACTGCCTAATCTGTGAGCATCTCATTTCATATCGCATGTTCGTATTGTCACTAAATATACTGTGGTGATAACTGCGGTAGATCTTACAGGTAGATAGTAGCAGGCTCTTTCTCTATGTTATGGGAATTGTCTACCATTTATCCAAATTTAAGGAAAACTGCATTCGTTACACCGAGAGGAAATTTCGACCAAGTCTTTTGTTTTTCTTAAAATCACACAACGACGAAGCATGCTGAAGACACCAGCGTCGTTAGCGAACAACTTCATAAAGCTGTTGAACCAATCTGATAAATCTTTTCCAAATCTTCGAGAAGAAATGCGAAACAGCCAGATTATAAAAAGTGCTTTGCACGATGTCGAGTAGAGATTTATGAGGAGAAGTAGCCCACGTGTATTATTAACAAAGACTCCACAATAAATGCGCCAAGGAAATGTAACGCTCTTTTGGTGCCGCCAAACTAGTCATGTGAGACCATAAAGTCAGTCACAAGATGCAGCTGTGATGGTACATTTTCTCTTCTATATCATCAGCTGAAGTTTCTCGTCCACTCAATAGGATGGATATCCGTAAACTTAAAGTTATTATTTCTGCTCCCTGTGTATATCTTTGTACCTCTTTGGATTCTTATAAGCGTAGGCTTCCGCGGCCGTTGTCATCTACAATAAAATTCTTCAGGGTATCAGACCGCATCGTCATAATTTAAAATGCGCCAAAGTTTCGGCCAGCGTTGCAGCTAGCCTTCATCAGGGCCTTACGTTAAACTGCCAATTTAACGTAAGGCCCTGATGAAGGCTAGCTGCAACGCTGGCCGAAACGTTGGCGCATTTTAAATTATGACGATGCGGTCTGATACCCTGAAGAATTTTATTGTAGACTCTTTGGATTCATTTAGCGTTTACTCAGCGTACAGATTTAATTACGTGGGAATAGGTTACAACCATGTCTCATAACTTCTCAACAACTGCCTAGATTTCATGTCATTCAACTCTTATAACTGCAACATGGTTTTTGAACAAGTATAGATAGTGTTGTAAGCCTCAATTTCCCTCTTAAATTTAATCTGGGTATGTAAGTGGTATGATCCGGTATGAATGCCTTGAAAGCATTCCCATTTTATACAATGTTTTGAGCCTTGAATGCATATTAACGTGAGATATTCAGAGATACTAAAGAATTCGATTTCGCAACGATAACGATAATTGATCTTGACCATTTGTGCAAGTAATACGTGAGTACCACTAACACATCCGAGCATTTATTTTATTATAATTTCAGGCACAAACCGTGCATTATTTTCAAACACTTGTGTCCAGTGACTGAAATTACTACACTAAAATAAATATGTCCTGAATTGCTGGAAAACTTTACTGTAACTACACTCCTGGAAATGGAAAAAAGAACACATTGACACCGGTGTGTCAGACCCACCATACTTGCTCCGGACACTGCGAGAGGGCTGTAAAAGCAATGAATGATCACACGCACGGCACAGCGGACTCACAAGGAACCGCGGTGTTGGTCGTCGAATGGCGCTAGCTGCGCAGCATTTGTGCACCGCCGCCGTCAGTGTCAGCCAGTTTGCCGTGGCATACGGAGCTCCATCGCAGTCTTTAACACTAGTAGCATGCCGCGACAGCGTGGACGTGAACCGTATGTGCAGTTGACGGACTTTGAGCGAGGGCGTATAGTGGGCATGCGGGAGGCCGGGTGGACGTACCGCCGAATTGCTCTACACGTGGGGCGTGAGGTCTCCACAGTACATCGATGTTGTCGCCAGTGGTCGGCGGAAGGTGCACGTGCCCGTCGACCTGGGACCGGACCGCAGCGACGCACGGATGCACGCCAAGACCGTAGGATCATACGCAGTGCCGTAGGGGACCGCGCCGCCACTTCCCATCAAATTAGGGACACTGTTGCTCCTGGGGTATCGGCGAGGACTATTTGCAACCGTCTCCATGAAGCTGGGCTACGGTCCCGCACACCGTTAGGCCGTCTTCCGCTCACGCCCCAACATCGTGCAGCGCGCCTCCAGTGGTGTCGCGACAGGCGTGAATGGAGGGACGAATGGAGACGTGTCGTCTTCAGCGATGAGAGTCGCTTCTGCCTTGGTGCCAATGATGGTCGTATGCGTGTTTGGCGGCGTGCAGGTGAGCGCCACAATCAGGACTGCATACGACCGAGGCACACAGGGCCAACACCCGGCATCATGGTGTGGGGAGCGATCTCCTACACTGGCCGTACACCACTGGTGAACGTCGAGGGGACACTGAATAGTGCACGGTACATCCAAACCGTCATCGAACCCATCGTTCTACCATTCCTAGACCGGCAAGGGAACTTGCTGTTCCAACAGGACAATGCACGTCCGCATGTATCCCGTGCCACCCAACGTGCTCTAGAAGGTGTAAGTCAACTACCCTGGCCAGCAAGATCTCCGGATCTGTCCCCCATTGAGCATGTTTGGGACTGGATGAAGCGTCGTCTCACGCTGTCTGCAAGTCCAGCACGAACGCTGGTCCAACTGAGGCGCCAGGTGGAAATGGCATGGCAAGCCGTTCCACAGGACTACATCCAGCATCTCTACGATCGTCTCCATGGGAGAATAGCAGCCTGCATTGTTGCGAAAGGTGGATATACACTGTACTAGTGCCGACATTGTGCATGCTCTGTTGCCTGTGTCTATGTGCCTGTGGTTCTGTCAGTGTGATCATGTGATGTATCTGACCCCAGGAATGTGTCAATAAAGTTTCCCCTTCCTGGGACAATGAATTCACGATGTTCTTATTTCAATTTCCAGGAGTGTATGTCGCAACTCGTGAACACCAAACCTGTTGAAACTACTTGAAGGTGTACTACACACTTCTGTAAAGAGACAGTGCTGGCAGTACTCAGGAACCTTCCTTGTATGATCAAACACTTACATACCAAAAGCATTAATCACAATAGTTGCTGTCGACATATTCATGTTCAGCAGTTGCCTGGAAGTCATCAGTAGTTCAGATCTTTCTTATACTTGCTGTAATACGTGTGCAAGGAACTAACTATATAATTCGACGATTGCAGTTTGTCCAAGTACCGATTCCACGGAAGGAACACTACGCTAAGCTCACCTCCTCTCGGTGTTGATAGTGGCGGAATAAATTTGCATTGCCACCTAATGACTGGTCGCCGTCCGATGACCACAGCTCCCAGTACACTTCCTCACTTTGTCACTGTCAATGCTGTTTCCAGCGCTGATCACTTATTGTTCCGATGTTTCTCTGCATTCCTTAGTTACTGTGAAAGCAGCCACAGAACACTTGTTTGTAACAAGGCCTGAAGATTTTCATGTTTGTGCTTCATCTAAGAATCTGTTAGCATTCGGGATTTACAAGCACCCTCGTTACCGTCTAGCAAACATGCTTTTTATTTATTGATTTATTTACTTTTTTCCAAGCAGGTGACCCGCTGTGTGAATTCTTGACACTTTGTGTCAACGGTCTGCCACACTGGCTGCAGAGGTTCCTTAGTTACCTGCACGTTTCGCATTGGCAGCCTGAGTTTTTGCAATGTGTCCGCCAGGCAACCGTATGCCTGTCTGCAGAATATGTCTCCGGCTCTCACCCCATGAGGTCCAACTTTCCGCTCCTCCTCGGCCACTGCCGCTCTGAGTCAGTGAAACTTGTCACCGTTGAAGATTTCACAATATGACACAAAATGGAGACTAGCAATAGCAACAAATTAATGTATCAAAAAGTGAAGTATCTCAGTATCTATACACATAAATTATACATATTTTAAAGTCCCCAGTCGTGTTTTCCTGTATGGATGTGATGGCAAACCTCAGAAACTGCTGTACGGATTTTGATGCGGGCTTCTCTAATAGGTAGACAGATTCAAGAGTAAGATTTACATATACATTTTGCTACCGCAAGTTGTGCTACCGCAGATACATAGTGCCATCCCGCCGGATATGGGACAGGTAGCAAATGTAATAAAAACTGAAGTTTTAGTAATGCTTTCTTGAACGTATGTGCATTTTGTTTAGGTTTGTACCGAGATGAAACATGGACAGTGGACAGCACAGACACGAGAGCAACAGACTTTTTTACTATGACATGTTGTAGACATGTTGGTTGGATAACAATTCGGAAGGCACTGAATCGAAATGGTGAAAAGTTATTGACTGCACAACTTGAGTAAAAGGAAGAACCACTTATGGGCACATCCTGTTTTAGGTTAGTGATGGATGGGGTGTTGGTAATTTAACTGTGGAGGGAGACTGGGAATTCACTACATTAAATAGGTTCATGTGAATGTACGTCGCACCCATTATGCAGACTTCTACAGCACAGATCACTAGTAGACAAACTGTGGTCCATTGGCTACATGTAGCCTGAATCAAATACCTGTGCGGCCCGCGATCCTCAGTCATATTTTATAATAATACCCATCTAAAAGTCGTATTTAATAATAATATCTATCTAGCAACTAACAAGCAAGTCCATAAAATCAACAAATGCTAAGAGCTTCTGAAGAGTGTAGTTTCTCTGCTCAGTAACGGACAAAAATACTTAGTAATATTTGAAGAAGTGCTTAATTTTTATTGACGTTGCGGAATTTTATTGTTAGATATGTTTTCTTGTTTATGTTTCAGTACTGACAACTTACGGGCGTGCGCGAGTCGTATCGATCAGCTGTTCTGGTCTGAATTTCAGACGGAAGTAACATGGTTCTGTGTATGCGCATTAGCCGGCCGGAGTGGCTGAGCGGTTCTAAGCCCTACAGTCTAGAACCGCGCGCCCGCTACGGTCGCAGGTTCGAATCCTGCCTCGGGCATGGATGTGTGTGATGTCCTTAGGTTACTTAGGTTTAAGTGGCTCTAAGTTCTAGGGAACTGATGACCTCAGAAGTTAAGTCCCATAGTGCTCAGAGCCTTTTAAACCATTTGTATGCGCATTAGAGAGACGGTCTACTTCAATCGCGGTACACATCCGCAGCCATAAATGTGAAATCAAATTAAAGGTATTGTAACACAATGCACTGAATGGAACAAAAATTGCGTTTAGACGTTTAGTAAACATTTCTGATCGTCTCATATTGCTTAATGCGTTTAATGTAAGTTCAGTTACTGTTATTAATCAATTAACTATTCGCTCGTAAAGACAATGCAATACTGGCAGAAGTAAAGCTGTGAGGCCTGGGCGTGAGTCGTGCTTGGGTAGCTTAGATGGTAGAGCACGCCGGTCGGTGTGGCTGTGCGGTTCTAGGCGCTTCAGTATGGGACCGCGTGACCGCTAGGGTCGCAGGTTCGAATCCTGCCTCGACCATGGAAGTGAGTGAAGTCCTTAGGTTAGTTAGGTTTAAATAGTTCTAAGTTCTAGGGGACTGACGACCACAGATGTTAAGTCCCATAGTGCTCAGAGCCATTTGAACCAATTTGGTGGAGCACTTGTCCGCGAAAGGCAAAGGTCCAGAGTTCGAGTCTCGGTCTGGCACATAGTATTATCTGCCAAGAACTTTCATATCAGCGCACACTCTACTGCAGAGTGAAAATCTCATTCTGGAAAGCAATACTACTTCGTCAGGCAATTACAATGTCGCAAGTTTGTGGTCGCTGAAGATGGCAGCAATTTGAAACAGAGAGTAGTCGACACGAACTGTTCCGAATGTTGCCACTCTTAACGATCAGTTCGTGACGCCCAGTGGCTAATTTATCGGTCCCTTACTGTGACTAGTCTATGAAAAGTGGGGTGGCAGGGGGAGGGGATGGAGGCTCATAACTTAATAATTTATGTAAATTACCAATTTATACATCCGTTCATGTGCGACCAGAGCTGGCGCACCACAACTTCGGTACCGGCTCTTGAGTAAAAATGTTTGACGACCACCGGTAACTGACTGTCTTGGAGAATTGCTTGAAACTAGTCTTCGTATTAATGACCACAACAAACACGAGCTACAGATCCAGTGTCTTGTGTCTCTACAACTTGTTGGCTCCGATTTTCGTCTTTGAGATTTTTTTTCTGACCATGCCTAGCTAGGAATGTATGTTCCTCGTGACTATCTCACTCTTCCTGTTGCCTATACCGCTTAAAACATTAAATCCTTCGCGTGTTCCTGCTTTCCTCCATTAGCTCTCGGCTGTGCTCTTTCAGAGGTCGCTGAGCTGCCTCGGAGAAATAAAACAGTCACCGCACGGCTTTTGGAGCGGAGAACGAAGGCAGCACACCGGATCTGTCGCAGAGCGGAGAAAGAAAGGGATTCGCCGGGATTATCCCTCGCAGACGGATGGTGGGCGGCGGCGATCTCCCTGACACAATACTGCTGGCGGTGCTCCCGTCTCAGGGGGCGACGAGCGTCTGGGACTGGCGCAGACAACGACCCGCACTGCAGGCGCTCCCTGGACGTTTCAGGCTGGTCAGGACTTGCTCGCCAGTGCTGCACTGCCTAAGTTAGAGTTCAAGGGCCGGAAATTGGCAACTGCTTCACTGATGGTGGCCTCACTGCTTAATTGCATGGGACGTGGAAACTGAATGAACTGAGATCGGTGACATCAGAACGTGGAATTATTCGGTTCGGAGCACAGTGACTCACTCTAGATCACTATAACGTGCTGGTGAGCGTGGATCAGCTGAAATAGACGCCGTGGGTGAAAAACGCTTTTTAGAGCTTAAGTGGTTCTTTCGGTAAACTGTGCGTCCAATGCGAACAGGCTGTTCTACAGGTCTGTAAATAACACATTGTTTTAGGTACGAGTAGTAATACAGCGACGAGAAACAGTACATACGTGGTTTTAATTCCTAAATTTTTACTTAGTCGTTGTCTCGGTTCACCATCACGTACAAGTGGAAACATTGTTTGAAATAAATCTGGAAGCTATGGAGACAAATTCCAAACCTGACAATAATTAATATTAGAGTTGTCCTCTTTAAAAGACGTTTTAGGTACGGAGGAGAAAGTGTGTCAGAAGATAGGTTTCAATTAGAATATTAAGTTTCCGTTCTAGGCGCTCAGTCCGGAACCGCGTGACTGCTACGGTCGCCGGTTCGAATCCTGCCTCGGGCATGGATGTGTGTGATGTCCTTAGGTTAGTTAGGTTTAAGTAGTTCTAAGTTCTAGGGGACTGATGACCACAGATGTTAAGTCCCATAGTGCTCAGAGCCATTTACACCATTTTTATTAAGTTACCAAATTTTCAATTTTAATAGTATTTAGTAATGCTTCTCGAGAAACGATTTTGCTAATTGCTAAACCCTACGAGACTTTTTTTATCAACAGTAAAAGGGCTAGAACGTGAAACCGTTAATGAGTAAAGTAGAGTAATTGGTTGAGCACCATATTACAGATTCAGGAATCTAACATAAATTTATCTGCTTCTTATATGATCTTGGTCTTCAGGAAATGGAATACTTTTTAAGCTCTGTTTTGGAAGTATTGAGCACATACGAATCTACTTAAACCTCCAAAACATTCTTCAACATTTTCTTTGAAGAATTTCACTCAGTAAGTTGAAACTGGACGTTCGTTCCGCAACGACTTATTATCAGAAAGCGATCAGAGTGACCACGAAGTACCATTACCCCCTTCGCAAATCCACATGTTCATAAATGGCCCCATGTGAGATCGTGACACAGCAGGACTTCGAGGTATTGAGGCTATTCTTTATTATTTATTCCAGAGGGTTTGCTTGTCGACCATGGTTTTCATAACTGAGTATGATTCTCCTTTATATACGATGTGAAATCCTCCTGAACATTCCCTGCGTGATGGCAGGAAATTTATGTCGAACAGCATCCTTAAGTTCATCAACTGACAGATAACGGGTGACAGTACCCTTTTGTTTAATGGACTCTCATAACGTATTGTCGCAAGACAGCAGATCTGGACTTTGGAGTGGCCTCTCCAAAGGTGAAGGCAAATGGACAGGACCGCGTCCAATCAATTTATCGAGAAATATATCGTCGAAATGACTTCTAACGGCAATAGCATAATGGGATGGAGCTCCATCCTGCTAAAACCATACGCTACCGAGTAGTTTCCGATCATGCAGACGTGGAATAAAGGAATCACGTAACATGGTGAGATGCGCAGTGCGATTCGTAGTTTACTCCTTGAAGGAAAACTTGTAAACACGTACAGCATTCACCCGCAAACCTGATGACGTTTAAACCATTAAATTTCGGGCATGCAGCCGCGCAAATAAGATTTCTTCTACTGATATTTCGGCCGCGTATCGTCCGGCCATCTTCAGAGCGAGTCACAAGACTGACGACAAGGTGCCAAGTGCGGCCTTATATGCTCCACCGCGGCGGTACTGCGCATGCGGGTCACAGATGCTGCGCCGCCTGTGGCGAAGGCGTACGGACGTTCGATGTGCTTATCGATGTTTGATCGGCGGCGGTGACACGGTGACGACTTCTCTGCAATTTGATTAGTACAAGAGCCGGATTCCATGCTTTGTCCAAATTAAAACCTTTATCTCTGTTTATTAAATTGTTGGCTAATCGAATTTCTATGGCTTCCTTGAATACAGATTCCCAAAAAGAAGAGGTGGATGTTAAAATCTTCACGTCACTGTAATTCATGGAATGACCCGTATCAATACAATGTTCGGCCACAGCTGACTTGTCTGGTTGTAATAGGCGTGTGTATCTTCGGTGCTTCACACACCTCTCATGAACGGTGCGTGTTGTTTGACCTATGTATGACTGCTCACAATTTCTGCAAGGAATCTGGTACACACCCGCCTTACGAAGCAGTAAATCGTCCTTCACAGAGCCGAGTAAAGCCGCAATCTTCGTGGGGGGCCGGAAGATCACCTTAACACAGTGTTTCTCAAGAATACGGCCTATCTTTGAAGAAAGAGCACCCACATAAGGCAGAAACGCCCTAGATCTGAAGAAATTACTATCTTCTTCCGCATCGTATACCTTCTTTTTAGGTTTTGCATCGAATGCTCTACGAATTTGTTGCGGAGAATATCCATTCGATTTAAAAATACTCTTGAGGTATGTTAGCTCTCCTTGTAAATTGTCTTCATCGGATACACAGTGCGCCCGATGAACTAAGGTCTTAAGGACACCCATGCTCTGAGAAGGGTGATGGCAGCTACTGGCATGAAGGTATAGATTTGTATGCGTTGGTTTCCGATGTACGGCATGTCCTAATGTGCCATCACTTTTGCGGCGAACGACAACATCCAGAAAGGGGAGGCACCCGTCTTTTTCTATTTCCATGGTAAATTTAATGCTAGCATGGATGGAATTCAAATGCTGAAGAAATCGATGTAATTCATCCATACCATGGGGCCATACCACGAATGTGTCGTCCACGTACCTCCAGAAGACCGTAGGTTTAAAACATGCTGAGTCCATCTTCTCTGATGACGTTTATGTGAAAGTTTATGAAAGAAGGTTTAAATGCCTTTGTCTTAAAGTAATTAATCATATGTTTTAGTAATGTCCAATATGGATCTCCCAATTCCATCGACCGCTTACGAATGGAATTTTTTGGCGACATTCTATAGACGCTGCAGCCTCCACACATGTTTAAAGGCGTTTTCATGATCATCCTGAGGGTGGTTGAAAAAATGGCTCTGAGCACTATGGGACTTAACATCTGAGGTCATCAGTCCCCTAGAACTTAGAACTACTTAAACCTAACTAACCTAAGGACATCACACACATCCATGCCCGAGGCAGGATTCGAACCTGCGACCACAGCGGTCTCGCGGTTCCAGACTGACGCGCCTAGAACCACTCGGCCACTCCGGCCGGCTCCTGAGCGTGTATTTCATTTAATGCACCCAGTTAGAAACAGCCTTTTCTCCCGTCGTAAAATTATTTGTTTTGTTTCGAATGTTTCTGAAACCTTACACTGATGTCACTCATTTCCCTGTATAGGGTCGTTCGTGAGGCCTTGTGCTCAATACGATGTGTTCCTCAATAGTATAAGAGGACTCGCCAGCCATGACTTAGATCTAATCACTACTTGCATCAATAAGAACGAACAGTTCATTAACACATGTGTAATATACAGGGGGAAATAGGACTTTGCGATCACTGTGTACACTTACCTACAAATGTTTTGCAGAAGATAATCATCGCTACACCTACTGCACATCATCTCTGACTCTGCGTCGCTGCAGCCAGCTATAGCTGCATGTACAGGTACAAAGGGAAAACAAACATCACGCGACTTCATGATCCGTCGCTTACTAACAGTACAAGAAACAGAATTTTCTGCGGTGCATTTTTTCGCTAGAAAATGGACATTGGGGTAGATGTGGCAACGGTGTAATCCCATGGTCGACAAGTACGTTCGTTGTACACCATGTAGCAGCGCTGCGCAGATAGTGTCAGAGTACTCGAATTCGAGAGTATGATTCCGGATCTGGATTAAATTTATGTATCGTGGTATAGCATTTGGCTCCTTATTTGTTATGCAGAAAGCCTTAAGAAAAACATATTAAGTCATTTAATACTAACACAGAAATGAGAGTACAATGACAGACATGCTGACATTAATATATTATATAATTTATTACAGATGGCCGATCTTGCTCAGTGTGATATGTTTGTTTGACATCTCCACATGTATAAATATTGGAGCAATCCTAAGACACGTAATATATTTTGAACTGTTTAGTAATTACTCTTGTCGAATTTTTTCGACATCTCTGACTAATAACTATCATTATCAACTGTTGTTGTATGGTATCTATTCCTTAAGAAATTGTAGGCTGCAGAATTATTGGGTGTATTTAAATTAAGTGGGTGTGCTGTAAAGTAACACCTCCGAATTTTTCATGTAAGGCTCCTAAAACTTCTTAAATAAAACAGACGTTATCAAGATGCTACATCTTTATTCTTCGCGTTTATGTATTTATTTCTCAACATAGTCGTCCTGCTAACGAACAAATTTCCCCCAACGAGAGACCAGTTTGTTAATAACGTCACTGTACAATGTTTGGTGTTGTTCATGGAGCCACAGCCTCAGCTCTGTTTTCACTGCTTCATCTGTATCAATGTGAAGTACTAGAAGGGGCTTTTAAGTTTTGGGAACAAATGACAATCGGCTTGGGCCCGGTCGGGACTATGTAGAGGATGATCGATGACAATAAATGGAAGGCGTCCAATTGATGAGATGTCGCAATGGTAGTGCGAAGTGTCGCCAGAAGGAGTGGTTACTCGATGAGTCAAACTATTTCACTTCGAAACTCGACTAGGTGACGCAGTATCTCATGCACCGACATAGTTCAGTTACATGAGGCCATTTTTTTTTTAATGCGGATTGCAACGTATTCATCTCATGTGTCAGTCTCTTCATTTTAGAGTAGCATTTGCAGCGTACGTTCTCATTTATTTGCTGGATATATTCCAGTCTCTATCTTTCTCTAAACTTTTTTCCCGTTGCAACTCCGTCTAGGATCACGAAAAGTATTCCCTGTTGTCCTAGCAACCTGCCCCTTCTTCTTGTCAGTGTCTTCCATCCGGTCCTTTCCTCGTCGATTCTACGGAGAACCCTCTTATTCCTCACTTTATCAGCCCACCCATTTTTCAGCATTCGTCTGTTGCACATCTCAGATGCTTCGATTCTCTTCTGTTCCGGTTATGCCCCAGTCCACGTTTCACTGCTATGCTTCAAACGTACATTCACAGAAATTTCTTCCTCAAATTGAGGCATATGTTTCACACTAATAGACTTTTCTTGACCAGGAATGCCCTTTTTGTGAGAGCTAATCTGCTTCTGATGTCCTCCTTGGTCCGTGCGTCACTAGTTGTTATCCTACCTAGGTAGTAGAGTCCCTTAACCTCGTCTGCTTCGCCATCCCCAATTCTGATGTTACGATTTTAGCTGTTCTCATTTCTACTATTTCTCGTTAGCTTTATCTTTCTTCGATTTACTCTCACTTCAGTTTCAGCACTCAATAGGCTACTGATTCCCTTCAACAGATTCTGTAATTCTTCTTCATTTTCAATGAGGATAGGAATTTGATCGCCGTATCTTGTCATTGATATACTTTCACCCTGAATTTTAGTTTCACTCTTGAAACACGACTGAACAGTAGGGATAAAAGATTAGATCGCTATCCTGCACCCTTTTTAATCCCAGCACTTCGTTCTTGTCCACCATTCTTACTGTTTCCTCTTGGTCCTTGTACATATTGTATCCAGGTTTCTCAATAGTTTACCCCTATTTTTCTCAGTATTTCAAACATCTTGGACAATTCGACTTCGCTAAACGCTTTTCCCGGATTGACAAATCCTATATATGTATCTCTATATTTCTTTATTCTTGCTTCCATTATCATCCGCAGCGTCATAATTGCCTATCTTGTGCCTTCGCCTTTCTTAAAGCCAAATCAATAGTCATCTAACATATCCTAAGTTTTCTTTTCGATTCTTCTGTTTATTAATCTGGTGAGCAATTTGCACGCAAGAGCTTTCACTCTGATTGTGCGACAGTTCAGTACTTATCACATCTTGCACTCTTCGGAATTTTGTGGATGAAATTTTTCCGAGTCACATGGTACATCGCCAGACTCGTAAATTCTACACACCAGCGTGGATAGTCGTTTTGTTGCTTCATCCGAAACGATTTTAGGCATTCTGATGAAGTGTTGGAATGTTATCTATCCCTTCTAATATATTTGATCTGAAATCTTCCAAATGCCTTTTATACTGTAATACAGGATCTCCTTTCTCTTCTAAATCTACTCCCACCCCTTCTTATATCACTTGTGACAAACTTCCTCTTCATAGAGAGCTTGAATGTATTCTTTCCACGTATTCGTTCTCTCCTCAGCACCTAACAGTGCAATTCTCGTTGCACTTTTAATGTTACCACCCTTGCTTTTAATTTCACCGATGGCTGTTGTGACTTTCTCATGTACAGGATCAGTCCTTCTGACAAACATTTTGTTTTCGGTTTCTTCACATTTTTCATGGAATCATTTAGTTTTAATTTCCCTGGACTTACCAGTTATTTCATTCCTCAGCTACTTGCATTCCTGTATTCCTGAATTTCACTGAAAGTCTTTGTACTGCCTTCTTCATCGATCAACTGAAATATTTCCTCCGTTAACCCTGGTTTCTTCACAGTTACCTCCTTTGTACAAACGTTTCTTTTTTCATGTATCTGTGACGGACATTTTTAGAGATATCGATTCCTCTTCAGCTGTACTGCCTACTTACCTATTCCTTATTGCAGTGTGTATAGCTTCAGAGAATTTCAAACGCATCTGTTAATTCCTTACTACTCCCGTGTCCCGCCAATTTGCGCATTGATCGTTTCTGACAGATCTCTTAAACTTCAGCCTACTCTTGAGATCTTACTCGCTCCGGTGTACCCTTAAAATCCAGTAGGTTATTTCGGAATCTCTGTCAGAAAATGATGTAATGTAACTGAAATTTTCCCGTATCTCAAGGCCTATTTTAAAGTATATATATCCACCTCTTGTGATTATTGAACTGAGTATTCGCTAATACTAGCTAAAATTTATAACGGAACTCAGTTAGTCTTTCTCGTGTCTCATTCCTAGTACCAACTCATTTTTTCCGTATTCTTTTCTTCTATTCCTTCCCCTACAACCGCATTCCACGTCCCTATGACTATTAGATTTTCGCCTCTCAGTATGTACTGTATTACTCTTTCAAAATCCTCATATATTTTCTCCGTCTCTTCATCTTCAGTTTTTGACGTTGGCATGTGTACCTAAACAATCGCTGTCGGTATTAGCTTGTTGTCTGTTCTGATGAGAACAACCCTATCACTGAACTGTTCACAGTAACTCACTCTCTGCTCTACCTTCCTATTCATAACGAAACCAACTCCCGTTACAGCATTCTCTGCTAATGTTATTCTATAGTCATCTGACCAGAAATCATTATCTTCTTTCCATTTCACTTCACTGACCCGAACTATTTCTAGACGGAGCCTTTGCATTTCCATGGCGACAGTTGTGGCCGAGCGGTTCTAAGCGCTTCAGTCTGAAACCGCGCGACCGCTACGGTCGCAGGTTCGAATCCTGCCTCCGACCGTTACGGTCGCAGGTTCGAATCCTGCCTCGAGCATTGAAGTGTGTGTTGTCGTTAGGTTAGTTAGGTTTAAGTAGTTCTAAGTTCTAGGGGACTCATGATCTCAGATATTAAGCCCCATAGTGCTCAGAGGCATTAGATTATTTTATTTTATTTTATTTTATTTTTCATTTCCGTTCTCGGATGATGTAGCTCTCTACCACGTTCAGGCTTCTGACATTCCGCGTCCCGGCTTGTAGAACATTATCATACACTACAATTCATGGCCCTCTAGCGGCACAGAGCTGTAAATACGTAGACATGAAAAACAATTTGAAGAATGTTAGTAGTATTAGCTTTATTTAAAAAGCTTTAAGGGTTTTTACATTAAGAATTTCTACGCGTGCTTTTGTACTTCGGAGATTAGCTCACATCTGCCCTTAAAATTCGTATTGAAGACGAAACAACTTTCAGAGGTTTCGTTGTGCACTTTCCAAAAGTTAGTTCAGGTGTAAATAAAAGAGTCTGATACTGAGTGAATGTTTAGATGGATTTGTTACCGCGCAAAAAGATCCAGGAGCAAACTTTAGTGATGAAATTTGCGACTTAGATCAGATGGATTTTCATTTTAATACTTTTGCAGTGAAAACTGCAAAGGTATCTTATGAATGCTCTTGAAGCTCACTGGTTTTCATTGCGTTCGTACGGGGAGGGAGTGGTTGAGCGCTGCAGGAAATTCGAAAATCTATGAGAATATTCCTCGTGATCCATTCCCGCAGTTGTTTAAAAAAGCTTCTCAAGTCTGCAGAATGTTCGGAACCGCACACGCCTATCGGACAGTTTTTTCAGTAATAAAATTAATGAAATCAATGCTTTCATGTGGTCTACCTTAATATAACTGGAGTTGTAATTTTACATCAAACGTCGAGGTGTTAACGAAGATCAATTTAAAATAATTGTTTAATGACATATAATAGTGTTTCTTTCTTTTCTCGCGTACACAGCTTGAATAACAAGACTGCAACATCTTCAAGGACGAGGTGATTTTATTGGCAAGTGAGAGGACTCTTATTTCGTCATCTTAGGAGCGTACGGGCAGAAATTCAGACCAAACGAAACATAAATGTTATAGTAAGGAATTAGCTGCCAGTCGCAGCTAAACGCACTGTACGTCCCTCTGGCGACAAGGCAGGCGTATTTTCTCTCATGCAAACGATAATAAAGGTGCCAAATGTCATCCTGTGACAGAATGTCCCAAATATAATACTCTTTTTGTTGCAATTTAGCAGTTGTGATGGCAGTTCATGGAGGACGAGTAAGTTCCCGCTTCATCACGTCTCGCACGGGTTCAATAGGCGAATGATCTGATGACCTTACTGGCCAATGCAGTTGTAGTGAAACACAAAGAGTACGCTGCGTCGCAGCAGCGGTATGCGAACGTGTATTGTACTGCTGGAAAAGTAGATCACCTCCCTGTCGAACAAATGGCAGTAGTAGGAAAACAACTGCCTTTCAGATGTAGCAGGCACTGGTAAGTTTACCCTGGAAAAACGGAAAATGTGACCGCTTGTTGTAACTGATGACCCCCCACGCAATTAAACCTGGAATGTGGCCCGTGTGTCGTTGTGGAATGTGCTCTGGGATAGGCGACTCACAAGGTGTACGCCATACACACATACTCCCATCACTCGCGTATGGACAGAATCAATTGTCATTACTGAAGACAACAGAGTGCTATTCCAAACTACAGCTGTCTCTTGCACGGCATCAGACCAGCCATGTTTGGTGGTGCCGTCATGTAAATGGTAGCCTGGTCAGAGGTACAAGTGATCTTAATCCTGCTGCACGCGGATGGTGCCAAATGGTCCCTGATGACACAGCCGCTGCAACATATCTCCGTATTTCATCCCTGGATAATATACGGTCAGCCACCGTTGCTCGTAGAATGCGTCGATCTTGACGTGTGTCTGTACTGCCCGAAAGTCTTGATGGTGGCCTACAGGTACAATAATCTTCCACAGACCATTGCTGAAGCAGCGAGACACAACCGAATTATTGTGCAACGTGTACAGCAATCCGTAGGTTGGTCCATCCAACATCCCGCAAACCCACAGTGAGAACCCGTTTTTGGAGAGGAGCATGTACTCGTCAGTGGAGCATAGTTGTACCCTAGAACAAATGATGCTGTTTTCACCTCAAATCTCAGCACAGTTACTGCCTGCAGAGTGAAAACAGAGGGTCAACAGACAACTTTACTGAGTGCCGTCTGATCGCTTATCGCCGTTACAAATGAATAGCGAACAATGCAGCCCCTCGCTATGTACAGATTATGCACTGGTGCCGCAGAACACAGTGCTCAAGGATAATGAATACTTCTTTTTTTCCTTTTTTCCTGCAGTGCAGTGGGTCTGCTCCGAAATTCATACTTCTGTGTAAGGTTATATGATACATGTTTGTGTAACACTCCGATTACAGTGTACCTGCGTTTGGCTTATCACCATAAAACAAAAGTGTATTAAAAAGGTTTAAAATTGAGTAAACAAAATGTAAGGGCCAAAATTTACTGATAAACACAATCACTTTTTCGAAACGCCGTAGTTCTCTCATATTCCAACGTAAATGTTTGACATTGGCTCAAATGTGCCTACAGACCTCACTTCTAACTGGGCAAATTTGCGGCGCCATGGGATCAAGAAAACATTTCTCACACACCGCTGCTCAGGATCTACCTGAAAAATCATTAGGGGGTGACATTATGGGCGTCAAGAAGACTACCCCTTTCCTTGAGGCGTTGATCACCACAACAGTTCAGTTCAGTGTGATAAGCAAAAGGGTGACGTCGTTGACAACCTCTGACGCTGTTGACACTCCTCGGACGATGCAACCCTCCTCTAAGAACATCCTGAGCCAGTAACGCCACTGAAACTGATTGCACCCCTCTGGAATTTCCACCCATTTCAGTCTTTCAGTAGTGTTTTTCCCTTGTTCTCCTTCAACATTTCTAGCCGCTACTTTGTCAACAGCTTTATTTAAAGCTACACATGCTTTAAATCTTCGCCTGCCTTTCTTCACTCTCTCTTCTAAGATAAGTTGTTGTGTCAATACTGTCTCGATTGTTCCTATATTTCTCCAGAACACAAACCTTCCTCAAGGTAAGCATCTATTTGTTTATACTTTCTTCTGCAAATAATTCGTGTCAGTATACTGAGATGATTACTCATTAAATTGATAATTCGTAATATTCTACTGTCAGCAACTTGCTTTCTCGGAATAGGAACCATTACATTCCAGAAGTCTGAGAATGCCTTATACAACTTGCACACCAGGTTGAGTAATTTTATCACGTCTTACTGTCACAATTGTCTCATTAATTCTGAGACAATGTCTTATAATTCAGGGGCTTTGTATTTCAGTGCTTCAATTTCACCTCTCAGTATCGTATTTTCCAACTCACCTTCACTTAATTCATTTCTCTTTAGACTGCACACGGAACAGTCAACTTTTGACGTGATGGGGCGAGCATCTCTGCTCGTCTAAGCTCATAACCAGTTGTATCCTTGAAAACGAACTAGATATACATCGTTTTAAAGACAGCGACCGCTGAACAATTTGATACCACATTTGTAATGGTATCAGCTCAATAAACTGTGTATTATCAGTGTAAATAAAACCCAATGCCGTTATTTTATAAAACCGATAACGGTTTAAATACAAGTGGATTACGAAGGTGGAAGAGAGATGAAACAGCTAGTCGATATGCATCTGCAGTTGTTCCCACTTACGTCAGCAAAATTAAATTTCGTCGATAAATCTCTTTTTATGAGTATTTAATGAAAACTCTATTTAATCAGTCAAACAAGACAGCTACGAATAATAACAGTGCGGTGTATAGTAGGATACTGTCTCACAAACAACTTACTGTTTTTATGATATACGATTTGATAGGTTTTTTAATTCTGATCAAAGTTTCGAAATTGAAATTACTTGTTGACAGCAAATTTTAGATATTATTAATAATTCTGTACAGTTGTGAAAGCGCTCTGATTTTATTTTTAGTAAGAGAGGGTACACTATTATTCGTACAACTTACTGTATCTCAAATTAAACAGCCATAAGTAATGCATCTTGTCAATTAATTACATTTTCAGATATGACTGAGAAAACAGAAACTGTCATTTTGTTCTAGGGCAATCTCTGAGCCTAACAGCAGGTATTTACGTGAAGCCCAACCGAAGGATACACACGGTCATGTAAAGTGTTTTCCTGAGTCCCAAAAATTTATTTCTCGGAATTAGTTGTACAGCTGTTCGGTTTGTTATAAATTGTAGCTTAACTCTCATAGTTCTTTTCTGGGCACACTTGCACACTTGTTATCCATGAAACGTTTAGGCGATACTCATTTCCATGGCTTGTGAACACTTCTTCCACCACTTTCTCTACACCATATCTTATTCGTATCGTAAGAGATTGCACATCAGGAACTGGTGAACTCAACACAAGACAAGAAATTGAAAGGGATTAGTTGCAGTGTACGTGGTGGCCTTGATATTGAACCATCTGTACGGATCCACCGGTCCGGAAAGTCTTCATGCAGGAGCTAGGGAACCAATAACCCCTCTGTCGTGGAGACCCCATCCCGTTGAAACACTACCCATTGTTGACAGTACAGTATCTGAAAAGTCAGATGCTCTCATGAGCTAAGCTATCGTTTCCAACAAACATCATAGTAACTGTATTTAGCGCAGTTACTTAGGATCAAATTTTTGTAATCAGGGAAATGTTTATGCCCAACCTGTATAACAGCTGGCAAGAAGTAGGAATGTGTAGTCAGTTGCAAAGCATGCTATGCTAGAAGTGAGTTGATCTGCGTGACAACTCACCCGCTTATTTGCTTTCAGGTTAATCGCATATGTGCAGTCAGCAGAAGTGAAAAACGTGGGTGCTTAGTCGTAGTTTAGACTCAGAGTTTTTTGGTGGTATGTAACACCGCCAATTCTTTGAGAGCAATTCCATTTTCTTGCTAATTTCCAATTGTGAATGCTGACTGAGTGAATTAGAATGTAAATGTCGTGTGACTATGGCCTTCCCCCGGGTAGACCGTTCGCCGGTGCAAGTCTTTCGAGTTGACGCCAGTTCGGTGATTTGCCCGTCGATGGGGATGAAATGATGATGATTACGACAACACCAAGTTCCTGAGCGGAGAAAATCTCCGACCCAGCTTGGATTCGAACCCGGGCCCTTAGGATTGACGATCTGTCGCACTGATCACTCAGCTACCGGGGGCGGATACCGAGTCAATTTATGACGCGATAACCACAGTCTCGAGTCGTATTTACCAGTGGCTTGATGAACGTTATGGAGTGTTATTTATTTACAGCTGTAGGAGCAGTCGGGATTTGCAAATATTTACGTTACCTACAGTTGAGGTTTAAATGAATTTTGTGATATTGGTAAGTCCACCATGGATGTACTCTAATTATTCATGTGCCAAATTAGACTTCTTGTTATTAAAGAATGTCTAAGAGGCTGAAATTATGTCCACTTTGATCTCACAATTCTCCAGAGACTGCACTGCAATCGATCGTGTGATGTGGTGTCCACCTGACACCTTGGCACTGCCAACACCGGGCCGTTGCCACCCATCTTGCTTTCATAAAACCAGCCTGATTTTCGCTCTCAGACCGACTGACCATCATTCAGTATGCCCATCTGCCGCTCCCTTCTGAAGTATTCTTCCTTTCGAAACTTCCTGGTAGGTTAAAACGGTGTGCTTGAACGAGAATCGAGTCCGGGACCTTTGATTTTCGTAGACAATTACCCTACCGTCGTGACTGGGTAGCTCGGTTGTACAGATGGGTTGTTCGCGAACTAACGGGTACAAAGCAACGGTTCCCTAAGATGAACGGAACGAGTAAGGAAAGAATTCTAAGGAATGGTCTTTCATAGTTCACCTCGGTCGCGGCTTTCTGCTTATAGTTCCAGGAAACGGGAAACGGTCGGTCTCGTTGCCGTACGGCACGTCTCGTTTCAGCTTCGGTCCCGTGCCCGTCTGTCTCGGTCTCGGTCTCGCTCGGCCGGACTCGTCCTTCTTCGCGTGGCCACCCGTCGCAGTTCCACTGCCGACTGCTCATAGTTAGTTCAGTATCGAGCTGTTGTTGTTCGTTTCGTTCGCTGCGCACGCCCATTCTAGATCTGTTTCAAACCTTATTTGAAGTCTGAACTTCTGCTTCTTTTCGTATTCCATTCAGCGTCCACGACCGGTAATTAAAACGTATTTTATGATTACGTAAATTACATAAAAATTACATGGTATGTAAAAAATACATGTTTTCAGGTAAGAAAACGGCTTATCAGCATGCTTCACTATTTCAATAAACATCAGATGAAATACTTGTAAAACGGCAAGATTTTTTGTTATTACACATGCAAAGGGCGTGGGCACGGCACACTCGAGTGGCCACTTTCCGTCTTTTTTTTAAATCCAAGGTAAAAGTGCATGTTCATTGTTATGGAAACCCGACCGACTCACAGCCGAATGAAGCTCGCGCTTCGTAATCGAGTATGTGGTGTCACATTTTGTAAAGAGAATATGATAACTCCAATAATATTATTTGACTGGTACAGGGTAGCTAGCGCACGAAAACTCGTCCCCGACTACTAGACTGCTCATTGTCGCCTACGAATCGTCATCTATTGTTTCGAAGTTGTTTGTATTAGCTTATTTGTTATTTCTTCACAGCCTAATTATCACAAATTTATGTATTCTGCTCGTAGCGGTCAACAAATCGTGTGTCATTGGCGAGCAGTCGGTAATCGGGGCCGGTTGTTCGTGCGCCACCTTATAGTTTTTTCTCTGTGATGAGCCACGTAACACTACTGTTGGCTAAATGAGATGATTTACAAAGTCACGAAAATTACGAGTGTGTGAGAATTCTGTTATGAATTAAAACTCTGTACGCAAGAGGGGGAGCCAAGTGCCCCTCTTGGCGCTTTCCATCTTCAGTCACCTATGCTACTAATTATCAATTATTCATAAGAACCGTATACTAAGCACAGTGAACGGTGAACGAGTAAAAATGAACGGTTCCCAAAAAAGAGCGCTTGCCAGTGAAGTAGTTCCCAAGGACGAAAGACTTTACCTATTGATACTCGGTTGGTACAGCAGTTGTCACCGTGAGGCAAAGATCGCGATTTCGAGTTTCAGGTTTAATCTTCCATGAAGTTCTATATTGGCGCACATATCGTTGCAGAGTGAAAATTTTATTCTCTTCATCTTTCCGTTCTCTGGTTCCTACACTTAACTTGCCGGCATGGGTTTTCGCTTCAAGTCTTTGATTTTCAACAATAACTAATCGCTCATAAAACCATGGAACTACGCTGTCACTACAATTTCTCACCTCCTTGCAATCACCTGCTTGTAAACAACGCAGGAAGACAACTCGGGGAATTCTGGGTACTCATACATACAGGGTGTCCCAGAAATGTTGCGAAAATCCTCGAGGACGGAGTAGGGTATCGTAAGGATCATATTGAGGGTAGGAAACCGTGACGGGAAACGCGATACAAGTTACAGGCTCCGGCGACTGCGACATGACTTTGTACGCCTTTTTTCCTGTTTAACGGAAACACCGAAGAGTTTGGAAGGTTCCAGGAGGAAAGTAAACTGCAGATGTCCAAAACAGTCATCTGCCGAGGTTACAGAGGTGCACATTCATAGCAGACAAGACCTTTCTACGCAGCAGCTAGCTCCATCTTCTCCACCGGTAACAGTGTCAGTCGGTTGCTATCACTGGATAAAAACAACATAATGAGACGTTCCGCCTAAGGTCCGTCAGTCACGTTTGCTGCTGAAAGAGTGGTCTACTGGCAGCCACCGGTGCCTATGATTTCGACGCTCCCTAACGCCGTTGGATGCCTTTTCCAGACACGTTATAATGTTGTTGCATTAAATTGTTCTGAAAGCGGTGCTGATATTCAAGACCATAAAAGTGGGTTAAAAGCTGTGAGCTATCTGAGGAAGCTAACCTTGCATTACTGCGCAACTGTTTCACCAGGTATCCAGTCTAGCGTACCAAATTCCCAACCAGTCTAACATTAATTATAATCTTTTAGTACTCATCTTACAATAACCGGTGATATATATATATATATATATATGTGTGTGTGTGTGTGTGTGTGTGTGTGTGTGTGTGTGTGTGTGTGTGTGTGTGTGTGTGTGTGTGTGTACAAACAAATTTTAATTAAAAAGATATAAATCAGTTTATATTTGGACATTTATTGTAACATTGATCATTGTTCCGTTAAAGTTTCAATATACCAAACTTGATTCATTACTCAACTGGTGCCTTATTTAGGACTGTGTAAATGTGAGATTGTAATCATACGGGACACATCAAATAGGGAGCCAAGATTGGGAGACTGCATACAACACTGCATTCATAAAACAACACACAAAGAACGTTGAAACATATGCAAGAGGAAATTAACCACAACCAACGGATTCAATTTTCACCCAAAGAAGTTATGTTCGTAGCGCAATCCTGTCCGTCATGAAATTACCACACACTGGTATACTAAATTCATACTAACTCTCTGTGAAATCTTCCCGGAAAGAATAGCTAAGGGCTACTTTGATGCTTACACCACATGTTTCTCGTGGTCAACTTGGTTTACACAAAGAGTGTAACTCCACAATAATTTTGATAATTAAAATAAAGTACATCGAAACGCAATTTACAAAAGAAAAACCTCGAACTGGTTACTATCGTCTTACTATTAACCTGATGGGTCAAACAATTGTATAAGCACGTGGAACTGGTCTCACAAAGTACACCCCATGTGGGTTGAACATAAACAAAAGTTGCTATATTGAAAAATATTGTCAAGACGAGACGTTATAATCTCATTCACATTCGCATTAAAGATTGATAAACTTAGATAGAGTTACTGATCAACACGTGGTTCCACTTTACTCACAAAGTAGTGACAAAGCAACTACCGGAAGATATCCTGAACTTCACACTCGAATTACACTGCATTGCAATTTAAGATAACATTAGATATTTTAGAATAAATCTGAAATAAAGGTGATTAAATTTTCAGTTAGGCTGACAAGAGATTTAAGAAATTAACACGAAAGGAATCCAACAGAGACCTTTCAATGTGTCCCTACCCTCAAGAATGCCTCTAAAATTTTTCAAAGTTTACCGCAACCTCTCTGGGACATCCTGTGTAGCTATATTACCGTTTCCACTCGAAACGTAGCCACATAGCGCCTCTGTGTTCAGGAAGTTATAATTCTGGATTTTTAATTGCATTCTAGTATAAGTCTAGAATAACCAACATGCATTGGGATATCTTTTGTCCTGTATTACAGTTCGCAGATATGGTGTGTGGTGTGTTCTTGTGGCTGCTCCAACAGTATTGTGCTCTGTTTTGTGTTCTTCAACTGCATTTTTCTTTCTGCTACAGCGGAACGCTATGGTTATTCTTGGACGAGCTGGGATTAAGTTTTTATATGTAAAGAATAGTTTCAAACTCTGAAACCAATTATACACTACTGACCATTGAAATTGCTACACCTCCAAAACGACGTGCTACAGACGCGAAATTTAACCGACGGGAAGAAGATGCTGTGATATGCATATGATTAGCTCTTCAGAGCATTCACACAAGGCTGGCGCCGGTGGCGACACCTACAACGTGCTGACATGAGGAAAGTTTCCAACCGATTTCTCATACACAAACAGTAGTTGACCGGCGCTGCCTGCTGAAACGTTGTTGTGATGCTTCGTGTAAGGAGGAGAAATGCGTACCATCACGTTTCCGACTTTGATAAAGGTCACATTGTAACCTATCGCGATTCGATTTATCGTATGGCGACATTGCTGCTCGCGTTGGTCGAGACCCAATGACAGTTAGCAGAATACGGAATCGGTGGGTTCAAGAGTGTAATACAAAACGCCGTGCTGGATCCCAACTGCAACGTATCACTAGCAGTCGAGATGACAGGCGTCTTATCCGCATGGCTGTAACGGATCGTGCAGCCACGTCTCGATCGCTGAGTCAACAGATGGGGACGTTTGCAAGACAACAACCATATGCACGAACAGTTCGACGACGTTTGCAGCAGCATGGACTATCAGCTCGAAGACCATGGCTGCATTTACCCTTGACGCTGCATCAGAGACAGGTGCACCTGCTGTGGTGATCTCAACGACTCATTTTTTCGGATGAATCCAGTTCCTGTTTACAGCATCATGATGGTCGCATCCGTGTTTGTCGACATCGCGGTGATCGCATATTGGAAGCATGTATTCGTTATCGCCATACTGGCGTATCATCCGGCGTGATGGTATGGGGTGCCATTGGTCACACGTCTCGGTCACCTCTTGACGGCAAGGTGAGCAGTGGACGTTACATTTCACATGTGTTACGACCCGTGGCTCTAATCTTCATTCGATCCCGACGAAACCCTACATTTCAACAGGATAATGCACGTCGCATGTTTCAGGTCCTGTAAGGGCCTTTCTGGATACAGAAAATGTTCGACTGATGCCCTGGCCAGCAGATTCTCCAGATCTCTCACCAATTGTAAAACGTCTGGTCAATGGTGGCTGAGCAACTGGCTCATCAGAGTACGCCAGTCACTACTCATGATGAACTGTGGTATCGTGTTGAAGCTCCATGGGCAGCTGTACCTGTACACGTCATCCAAGCTCTGTTTGACTCAATTACCAGGCGTATTATGGCCGTTATTACTATTACGGGCAGAGGTGGTTGTTCTGGGAACCGATTTCTCAGGATCTATGCACCCAAATTGCATGGAAATGTAATTACATGTCAGTTCTAGTATAATTTATTTATCCACTGAATACCCGTATATCATGTGCATTTCTTCTTGGTGTTGCAATTTTTATATCCAGTAGTGTATTACCACTATTGTACAGTTTACCAGCCATAAGAATCCTTATCGGTCGAACGGAATGGCGGAGTGAGCTGTGATTCGTTTTCCACCATCGTCTTTGGGTAAAAGTTTGTTATGTAACCCAGCCGCGACAAAGCAGCCTGTTCTTTCTGAAATTTGATCTCGGCCTTAGCAATAACTGTATCTCCTGATGTGAACACACCTTACTGACATGCTGTAGGTGACCCACAATTCATGGTTTTATGCTCAACAGTAGTGTCAGTGAGGCTTTGGCCGACATTTACTGTACCTACTGATATTTAGCGATGTTATAAATGGTGGATGGAGTCTGCGCAACGAGAGGTACAGTAGAACTATAACAAGAATGCAGTACGTCAGAATGGTGAAAATTTCTATGTGGGAGATTAATACTGACAGAGGTAATGCAAAAATTCTTAGTTTATCGAGAAACGTCTCATTTTTATTTCATATCTCTAGTTCAGTTTTCGCATGTGAAATATCCAATGCCGATTATGAGCAACGTCAGTACTCGCAACGAGAAAGCCGTTCAAAATGGCTCTGAGCACTATGGGACTTAACATCTCAGGTCATGAGTCCACTAGAACTTAGAACTACTTAAAACTAACCAATCTAAGGACATCACACACATCCATGCCCGAGGCAAGATTTGAGCCTGCGACCGTAGCGGACGCGCGGTTCCAGACTAAAGCGCCTAGAACCGCTCGGCCACCAAAGGCCGGCGACAAAGCCGTAAATTCACGTTTTAATAATGGGTAGCTACTGTTGGACTGCTGTATATCTGCCTGTCTTGGTCAGTTAATTAGCTGAGGAAGAGACAGGCAAGTTTTAATGATTTCAGGCTAGTACCTGTGTTTTGTTTTCCGTTTCTAAGAGAAGAGCCGAAAAGGGTCAGTGGGACACGTGTACGGCCGGTGACAGCTGTCTGTTTTGTTAAGACCAGTCACCCGACCGTCATTGGTAACAAGCTTTTCCCTGTAATCGATGGAAAGTATAACATGAAGATTCATTGACTCTACCTTAAAACGCAAGTATAGTGAGCCACGATGAGAACTCGGGCCTATGCAGAGCACTGCTTGTTTTTACAAGCCAACACTACTCGGGTAGAGAACCGCTCTACCCCACCTTCCTTCCTAGAAAGCAGAAGAGTGGGACGCCATTTGCAGATGAAGACCTCCGTCGTTTCCGTGGTTATAGTCTAATTCATTTTAGAATCTCCTTCTCCCTTTGTAGACGTGACGTTCTGTCAGCTGGATACCTTCTTCGTGCAAGGTGAATGGCCTCTCGTTCCGTAGAAATCGTGGGGTATAGCTCCTTAGACTACCCATAAAGAAACTATCAGAGGCTGGTGTTAGCAGTGCGCTAAGACGTAGAGACACGGGAGAACCATGGATCAGCTGAAATAAAAATATCTTTGGAGACTGGGAAGTTCTCCTAAACTTTCTAGTAACTGTGTTCGTGGAAACACAAGCCCCTGGCTGTTTGATAATACTTTTTTGTGAGAGAGGGGAGTACGACAATTTTGTTAAGAAAATTTTCGCTGGTTACAATTTAAAGGAGCTTTGAAGGATAGTTTCTATGAACTTCGGGGAGTGCAGACAGGAGACAGTCCTGTGAGGGGAATCTGGTTCGGTGGCTCTCGGACAGCACTTGGATCAGCTCTGTGGGGGCACTGGGGTTGGTTAGTTGGCTTCCACCTCCGCTCACTCAAATATTTCATATAAAACTTCACCAGTATTACGTTGTACGTGTCCCAGACTATTTACGGAAGCGACGCAACGGTATATGTGGACTGATGGAGTTTTAGAGAACCTCAATTGCTAATGGAGATTTGACAAATGCTCTATGCTGTACGATTGATTAAAAAACTCGGCCTTCTTCTCCGAATGACTGCACGCTCTGCTAGTAAGATAATAAAAAATGAACAAATTAGTAGTGAAATCACGTCAGTGGCGGATGGCACATCGAAGTTTCATCATCCCCGCGAGAAAAGCTGAAAAATAAACCTTTTACTGCAATAAAGATTGGCATAACTTGTGATCTGGTGGATGAATAAAGGGACAAACACGTTAGTAAGCCAAAATCAGTCCCGTAAATTTGAAATCATGTGTAGCTACAGCCCATGATACTTACATTCTGACGGATAGAAGAAGAAACACAAATGTGAACAGCTAGGCTTCTCCTAGTTGCTCTCAACAAAAATTTGAAGTCCGTGCATCCCTATATTCCACAAGTATTCATTCATGAAATCTCTGACATTTGGATGGATACACGAAACTTTTACACACACGGAAAATATTTTTTTCACAAAGGAGCTCTCAAAGGAGAGTTGCCATTTGCGACATTTGCGAAAGGAATTTTATATGAACTTCGAGGAGTGCAGCGGGGAGGCGGCTCCGCAAGGACACTGGTTCGATAGTTCTGAGAGTGAACTCGGGACAACCTTGTAAAAACATTGAGTTTTTACAAGTCTGCGATAGTACACTGCTTTCCAGTTCCTTTTGTGACTCTGATGTAGAAGACGGTATCCAGGGGCTTATATATCAGCAGCGGTCCACACTGTCCTATCGTGCAGCTTAAACCATGGTGCGAATGTGCAGCACGTGAGACAGGAAAATCCTCTAGAATCCGTCCGAACTGGCCCGGGAAATCCCAACGGTACCGACCACACACCGTGTCATCCTCAGCCGAAGGCTTTAGTGGATGCGGATAGGGATACACCACTCTCCGGGTTGTTGTCAGCTTCCGTCAATGAAGCCGCTACTTCTCAGTCAAGTAGCTCCTCGATTGGACTGACAAGTCCTGAGTGTACCACAATTGCGAACAGCCGTCGTTCGACCTCAACGGTCTGCCGTTCTCTGGGACTGGCAATGAGAGTTATCAATCGTTTGGTAGGCTTGTGGTCTGGACTCTTTGGATTCCTTGCTTTCAGTACTTCTGCTTAGGCGCTCCAGGGCTCATTAATGTCCCAGTTAGTTGCGGTAACTGCATGTGACAATCTATGAGCTCTGGGAAAGCTGGAGCAATCATTTTGCGTGCACTGAAATCATTTCATTTTATCGATGATATGCAAGATAACGAGTGTTTCCGACTTCTTTATTCCCCATCATTTTTCTAAAGTGAATCAATCATTAGTTTGAAATGCTCATTATCCCGGAAGGTTGGATGCTTCGTGTAGTGTGTTTACGATCAGTGTTGGTATCCTACGTCTGAAAATTCGTGTTATGTTGTTAATTTTATAATTTATTTGGCTCACTTTTGACCGACATTTTACTTCAGTGGAATGACGAACCTCGTTTTATTCAGCATATTAACGCCTTTTGAAAGAAGCAACACGCAGAACACGTATTAGGTCCACTTTTTTCGTCCCGTTATTGTATTCCGTGAGAGGTTTCATTGCTTCAGGAGATTGAAACGATGCAGGGCACTGTGACAGCAAAACTGTATATGGATATCTTTCAGTATATGCACAGGGTGACGAAACAGTCTGAAAAGCCTGTAATTGCACTGTAGGTAGATTGTGCTGAGAAATAATTGTTAACAAAAAAAAAGTCGATACGTTGCGCTGTTTCCGAGTTAATTAGCACTGAAATTAGCCAACCAGATCGTTGAGTGCAGAAATTCAAGCGGCCGACCCAGAGACGGTGTCAGGAAGCGTGTTCTTCGGTTTCCCCAACACGACACAGAGAACGATACAAAAACAGGACATGGGACCGTATTAAGGATCAAACCACAGATATAGACTGAGGAGTCTCGTACGCTATCATGTACGCTTTGAGAACAATTGAACTAATAGTATCTGGTGGGCCGCTTACAATTGTGTCCGCAGTAGCCTGATTGGCTAACTTCAAGGCAAAAAACTCGCAAATGGCCCAACGTATTGAGTTTTCATTTCTGAGCACAACCTATCCTCCAATACCGTTACTGTTTCTGGCCATAGCCATTCTTATTAACGTTTAAAAATATCCGAAGCGACCTGGATGAAGTAATTTAATATGACATGAACTAATTTAATATGACACTTATGGCCGCACATGTCGAGAGATACTCGAACAGAGGATGACAAATGTTGAACCTGTGACGTCATCACACAATGTACCTCGCCACACGTGCAACGGTTGGGCTTTTCGATCCTACTCTCGCTGGTACGGGGCAGTGCTACACATAACTCCGCACGCTGATAAAACACGCAGCCAGAAAGCAAATGTCAGTGCACACAGTCCATGCCGACAGCCCCTGTCTTGAACTGGAGACATTCAATAATTGCCAGAAAAATTAGGGTTGTCTAATTGTAATTCAGCCGCTGCACAAAATCAGTTATCCTTATGGCACCAGAATATCCGAGGGCTAAGGGGTAAGCTTAATGAATCGCTTATTTGTGTTGAAGACTTAGAGTTGAGAAAACCAGTTGCTATAATCTGCCTCTCCGAACATCATGTGGTCAAGGTTATATTTATGTTAAATGTTACTGCATTCAAATTAGCTTCTTTCTTCTGTAGAGAAAATATGCAGAAAGGATAAGTTGCTTAATTTGTCAGAAACTATTTTAATTTCAAGAATATTGATATTAATAAATTTTGCCATGAGCAGCACTTACAAGCTTGTGCAACAGAAGCAGTACTTCATAATAAGTCATTCATAACAGTAAACATATTCGGAGCACCTCCAGGAAACTTAAATCTCTTCATAATAAATCTGGATGCTCTGTTGTCCTGTCTCTCAATAAAAACGAAGGAAGTAGTGGTTGGTAGTGACTTAATGTGCATTTACTGAAAATCTCGGTCTGTGAACGGTTATTGCAGTCAGAAACACTGTAATTCAGTTTAATTCATACTGTGAACACTGCAACAATGGCATGAAAATGCTCTGAGCCTGTTATTGATAATTTCTTTGAAACAAATCTGGGAAAAAGTAATATCCCAAAACCAATTGTATATGGGCTATCTGATCATGACATGCGGCATCTTGTGTTAAATGTTGAAACTTGTCAGGATAAAAAAAATCTATTAAATCTGAGTACTGGAGGGTAAAAATCAGTCCAAAATTGAGAATTTTAAGGGATTGCTCAAAGACATGAACTGGATAACCGTTTACGATGCTTATGAGTCAAATTGAAAATACAAAGCAATCATTATTAAAGTAACTTCCTCTTTTGAAAACTGTTTCCCCTTAAAAGTACCTCAAATCAAACGGGTCTAAAAATAAACCATGTATTACATTAGGAATAGAGATGTAACGTGGGACAAAAAGGTGAGTGTATCTACTACATAGGAACATCACGGATATTAGCACTGTATTTCATTGCAAGAATACTGAAAAATATTGAAGCAAGTATTCCAGAAATCTAGGCAGTTTTATTATGAGAAAAAGATAATTACATCGAGCGTCTTCGAGGACGGAGATAAGTCTCCGGAAGTAATCCCTCAGCAAACACCGCCAGCGCCGGAACTCATTCCTAATGAGACTGGTTCCTTCCGTCCGCTCGCTCGGTCGTTCGTTTGTTCGCCTGCGTGTGTCTGGTGGCTGGAGACGCCGGGAGAGCTCGGGCGTTAACTGCTCCTCCTCTCTCTTTCTTTCTGTCTCAGCCACTCGCTGCCTTATTAAACTTTCTTTTCGGCGTTTGCACTGGTCAAGTAGATTCGGAAGCTTATCCCGACTCCAGTTCGTCGTCTACCACAAAAAATAATTACAGATTAGGTATCGGCTGAAGAAGGAACCATTGAGCTTGACTACCAAGAGAAAAAATTAACTTTTACGGTGACTGCCTGCAGACGTGTTCCTGATGAGGAGCTAACTTTGGACAGCAAAGACCTATCTTAGCCTTTCTTTAAGTACACTACTGGCCATTAAAATTTCTACACCAAGAAGAAATGCAGATTATAAACTGGAATTCATTGGACGAATATATTATACTAGAACTGACATGTGATTACATTTTGACGCAGTTTGGGTGCATAGATCCTGAGCAAGCAGTACCAGAACAACCACCATTGGCCGTATTAACGGCCTTGATACGCCTGGGCATTGAGTAAAATAGAGCTTGGGAGGCGTGTACAGGTACAGCTGCCCATGCAGCTTCAACACGATACCACAGTTCATCAAGAGTAGTGACAGGCGTATTGTGACGAACCATTTGCTCGGGCACCATTGACCAGACGTTTTCAATTGGTGAGGCATCTGGAGAATGTCCTGTCCATGGCAGCAGACGAACATTTTCTGTATCCAGAATGGCCGTACAGGACCTGCAACATGCAGTCGTGCACTATCTTGCTGAACTGTAGGGCTTCGCAGGGATCGAATGAAGGGTAGAGCCACGTGTCGTTACACATCTGAAACGTAACGTCCACTGTTCAAATTGCCGTCAATTCGAACAAGAGGTGACCGAGACGTGTAACCAATGGCACCCCATACCATCACGCCGGGTGGTACGCCAGTATGGCGAAGACCAGTACACGCTTCCAATGTGCGTTCCCCACCATGTCGCCAAAACGGATGCGACCATCATGATGCTGTAAACAGAACCTGGTTTCATCCGAACAAATGACGTTTTGCTATTCGTGGACCCAGGTTCGTCGTTGAGTACACCATCGCAGGCGCTCCTTTCTGTGATGCAGCGTCAACGGTAACCGCAGCCATGGTCTCCGAGTTGATAGTCCATGCTGCTTTAAACGTCGTCGAACTGTTAGTGCAGATGGTTGTGGTCTTGCAAACGTCCCCATCTGTTGACTCAGGGATCGAGACGTGACTGCACGATCCATTACAGCCATGCGGATAACATGCCTGTCATCTCGACTGCTAGTGATACGAAGCCGTTGGGATTCAGCAAGGCGTTCCGTATTACCCTCCTGAACCCACCGATTCCATATTCTGCTAACAATCACTGGATCTCTACCAACGCGAGTAGCAGTGTGGCGATACGATAAACCGCAATCGCGATTGGCTACAATCCGACCTTTATCAAAGTCGGAAACGTGATGGTTTGCATTTCTCCCCCTTTCACGAGGCATCACAACAACGTTTCACCAGGCAACGCCGGTAAAGTGCTGTTTGTGTATGAGAACTCGGTTGGAATCTTTTCTCATGTCAGCACGTTGTAGGTGTCGCCACCGGCGCCAAGCTTGTGTGAATGGTCTGAAAAGCTTATCATTTGCATTTCACAGCATCTGCTTTCTGTCGATTAAATTTCGCATCTGTAGCACGTCATCTTCGTGGTGTAGCAATCTTAATGGCCAGTAGTCTATAAGGGAGCAGTGTGGCGAGGGGGAAGGGAGGGGGTAAGGAGTACAAAGTGAAAACTAGACAAATGGAAAAATGGTAATTGAACTGTCATTTATTTCTGAAATGATAGTCACAACTTTTAATACATTTTTCCCGCTGTGAGGCAATGAAAAATTCTTGTGGTTGTATACAGAATCATAAAAGTACCCTCGAGTTCACCCCTTCATCCGAAACAAATCAACGGCCACACATGTCTATTTTGGGTTCGAAAAATGTGGAAATTGAATGGGGAGGCACTGACACTGTATGGAAGACATGTGCAACATCTGCAGCCTAGTCGGGACGACAGGCACGCTAGCTCCAAGAAAGTCATGATAACTGCAAGAGCCCGTTGCTCATTGATGTTCCGAAAACAGCGTCACAAGTAAAGCACAGCAGTAGTTGGACACTTTATGAAAAATGTAAGCGTATCATCATGTCCAAGCCCCCAGTAATGTTCACGGACGACATAACTCCACGATAATGCCCGTCCACATGTAGCAAATGTTATTTCGAGTACGTTGCAGAAGATTTCCTGTGAAGACCTTTCGCATCCTCCATACATTCCCTATCACTCCCCATTCGATTTCAGTTATTTTGGAGTCCTGATGAAATATATTCATTGCCGTCGATGTACTTCGGACGAAGAGGTGCATATCTGGGTACAGTCATGGTACCGTAGGCCACATTATTTCCATGAAGCCGCTGTCAGTGTTGTTTTCCAATGGGAAAAAAGGTATTAAGAGTTACGGCAATTACTTTTGAAATAATAATTAGTACTCACTTTTTTCAGTCTCTCTCGATTTAATTTGATTTCCCCTTAACGATGTGTACTGAGGCAAAAAAATATTTTTTCCTTGTCCTTTCGGAGGTCGTTTCTTACGTGAATTTCATACAAACTTGTTAAATTCAGGCAGGCGAGCCGCGATGTTGTCATTGAGGTTGCTGAAGTTATAGGCCGCGCCTCTGTTCAGCGTCTATCGTTTGCTAAATAGTGAAGAATGCTTCGGATATGTTTGTGTTTACATTTTCTTGCCTAAATTATTGTCACAAATTTCTCGCTTTACTCACATTTAATTCGCTATGACAGACGCAGTTCTAAGTGCATTTTAGTGATTATCTATGATGGGATACCATCTGCTCCTTTCTCGATCAACGTTCGATTAAAGAAACGGTGTCATTGGAAGTATCGGTGGGATACAGATTGCTAATTCATACTTATTGCAGATTACATCATTCTTCGGTTTCTTTGTTTATCATTATTTGAACACACGACAATTTCATTGCGGTCAGTATTGTGAGCCCTGGTGCTTATTCAGTCAGTTTGATAGAATTTGTCAATCTGATTAAGCTCTTTCGATCTTCCATGATTCCTGTCTGCATTTTCATATGATCATGAAGATGACATTATGTGTAATTACATAATACTGTATATACCTTAACGTTTCAACTAACGTCGAAGGTTCCTTGTTTTCGCATCAGACTCCTTTATATGTACTTTTCGACAGAGCCCTTTTCGACAGCGTGCTATCGCCGTTGGCTTTTATTTTTCGTCACTCTTCTGACTGGTTTGATGCGGCCCGCCACGAAATCTCGGAGTAGCACTTGCAACCTACGTCCTCAATTATTTACTGGATGTATTCCAATCTCTGTTCCAATCTCTGTTTTCCTCTACAGTTTTTGCCCTCTACAGCTCCCTCTAGTACCATGGGAGTCATTCCCTCATTTCTTAACGGATGTCCTATCATCCCGTCCTTTCTCCTTATCATCGTTTTCCACATATTTCTTCCCTCTCCGATACTACAGAGAACCTCCTCATTCCTTACATTATCAGTCCACTTAATTTTAAAAATTCGTCCTTAGCACTACATCTCAAACGCTTCGATTTTCTTCTGTTCCGGTTTTCCAACAGTCCATGTTTCACTACCATACAATTCTGTACTCGAGATGTATATTCTCAGAAATACCTTCCTCAAATTAAGGCGAAATTTGATATTACTAGACTTCTATGGCCAGGAATGCCCTTTTTGCCAGTACTAGTCTGCTTTCGATGTCCTCCTGGCTCCGTCCGTCATTGGTTATTTTACTGCCTAGGTAGCAGAATTACTTAACTTCATCTCCCTCGTGACCATCAATCCTGATGTTAAGTTTCCCGCTGTTCTCGTTTCTATTACCTCTCATTACCTTCGTTGAGACGCCCGCTCAACCCGCAGGGCAGAACAAGTGATTAGGATTGTGGAAGGGCCAAATAAGGTTTGGGTCAGTTTCACCTTAAAACTGTAATTTATTGTAATTTATGGACACATTTACAACCCAAGCGGCACATAGCCGAACCTTTACAAGATTCGAAAAGCAAATCTTTCACGGTTGAAGGCCTCCAAAAAAGAAATCTTAAAAATCAAAAAGATAAAAGCAGTTAAAATGGCAAATAAAATAATTAAATATTACATAAAACAAGAAAATAAATTTCTTTTAAAGCATGGCTATGACAGATTATAAACAGACAATTAAACACCGGTGAGATGGACGATAAAGGAAACGTCACTCAGAAGCCTCGAGGGAGGTCGGTCTGCCCGCGTTCACTTAGGTGAGACAGGTGGTGAGCCCAACTACACATGATCCGTCGGAACCCAACCAGGGGACAGCCACGGACCGACCGACATTGCTTCCCACCAATCGGTACATGAGAACTCAAACACTGAAGATAACGAATTTGATTATCCACAATGAAATATGTGTTAGCTGTCAAAACTACACTCCATGTTGGACAAGGACCACAGGTGAGGAAGGGACGCTGCCTGAAATCACGTTAGTGGCCAGGGCAGGTAACCGGAACACTAACGGCCCCCAGGCAGAAAATTCCGCTGGTACACTTGAATTTGAAATACGGTAATATAGTTAACTTCACCCAAAAGGGACATAATTATCCACAATCAAATATGTATATGTATTAAGCTGTCAAAACCTTGGGTACTTGATAGCACTACTCAACCTAGACGTCCTAGGTCGGAGAGCCACGAAGCTCGTAGCGATCGGTTAGCTCCACACACCCTCCGACACTGCGCAGGGACTGGCAGCGGACCCAGTCGACTCCACCACGCGGAGATAACTTCCCTTGTTCGCAGCAACCGACCTACTCCTGCTGGTCCGTTCGCGACAGCTGTTCCGTCGCGACTGCACGCTGGTCGGTCTCCCACTCACTTCCACACAAATGGAGGCGGAAATACTGTCTCGGACTCAACCATGAAGGGGAAACACGCCCACTGGCTAAGCGACATCCCTGCATCAGGAAAGGACCGACACAAGTGCCACATGATGGTAACTGAAGGGGCCCAGAAGAGCTCAGAGTTACACGTCGCCCGATGAGAGACAACTGACCTCTCAGAGCCAGTACGCTGACAATACTTAAAATAATCGTCAGTGGAACTAACGCCATCTACACACACAACCTGACGAACACTTGCACGAAGACCTGAACGATACAACAACAACTAAGCACACACGAAGACAAATCGGGAGTCGATTCACACACACACACACACACACACACACACACACAGCCGACTCATGAACGATTGGCGAGCCAAAACACGTCGTCCGGTAGGACGACCGACAGACGATCCTCCAAGGCCGTGGTCTGGCTCAAGTGATGCGTGGCGTCAATGGTCGGGTGAATCATGTCGGCGCACACCTGACTGCTCCAAACCGACTGCACCAGTGCCGCATGCAACTTCCCGACTGACTGGTCAGCACTGCCCCCCCACACACGTTCCAGCTGACTGGCAGACCCGGCCTCGCTACCAGAATTCGCTTACGACAGACAACGATCGGGAAGTAGCAGCAGTCGAGAAAATATACTGCATAGGGGATATATTGATACGCGCTGCTAACGCCGCTCGTGGTCAGGCAAAGCAGCATCTCAGTGACAGAAGTATTTAAAATGAACGTATTGAAGTGGAAGTACGTTAAAAACAGGGTGTAAAATACATGATGGCGGGAACACGAGCCACGCAGGGCTCATTCGTCTTTCTTCGATTTACTCTCAGTCCATGCCCTGTACTCTTCCTGTTCATTCCATGTAATTCTTCTTTACTTTCACTCAGAATAACATTGTCATCAGCAAATCTTGTCATTGGCATCTTTTCGATACATGTGGACAGGCATTATCCGTAGCGTTATGTCATTTGAACATTCCTAGGCGCTTGGACTTGTTTATACACTTAAATTTTTCCAAAGTGTCCAAGTACTGCTGTGCTATATTTGGGACGCTGTTATCAGTACATCAATGAGCATTTTTCATGCAGCCATTTCGTCGTAGCTTCCCTGCACTTCCTATTTATTTCATTCCTCAGCGACTTGTTTTTCTGTATTGCTGAGTCTCCCGGAACATTTTTGTACTTGCTCCTTTCATCGGTCATGGGAAGTATTTCTTCTGTTACCCATGGTTTCTTCGCAGCTACCATCTTTGTACCTGTGTTTCCCTTCCCAACTTCTTTTATCGCCCTTTTTAGGTATGGCCGTTCCTCTTCAACTGTACTGCCTACTGAGCCATTCCCTGTTGCTGTATCTATAGCCTTGGAGAACTTGAAGCGCATCTCGTCACTCCTTAGTACCTCCGTATCCCACTTCTTTGCGAATTGATTCTCCCTGACTAACGCCTTAAACTTCAGCCTGCTCTTCATCACTACCATGGTGTGATCTGAGTCTACATCTGTTCCAGGGTACGCCTTACAATCCAGTCCCTGATTTCGGAATCTCTGTCTGACCATAATGTAATCTAATTGAAAGGAGATCACCAGATCTTATCCAAGTATACCTCTTTCTCTTGAGATTTCTTAACAGAGTGTTTGCTATTACTAACTGATGTTTATTACACAACTCAATTAATCTTTCTCCTCTCTCATTCCTTGTCCCAAGCCCATATTCTCCTGTAACCTTTTCTTCTACTCCTTCCCTTAAAACTGCATTCTTGTCCCGCATAACTATTAGATTTTGGTCTCCCTTTACATTCTGTATTACCCTTTCAATATCAACATACACGTTCTCTATCTCTTTATCTTCACCTTGCGACGGCGGAATGTACACCTTTAGTATCGTTGCCGTTGTTTGTTTGTTGTCGATTCTGATAAGAACAACCGTGTCACTGAACTGTTCACAGTAACACACCCTCTGCCCTACCTTCCCATTCTTAACGAATCCTGCTCCTGTTATACCATTTTCTGTTGCTGTTGATATTACCCTATACTCATATCACCAGAAATCCTTGTCTTCTGTCCACTTCGCTTCACTGACCCCTACTATATCTAGATTGAGCCTTTGCATTTCCCTTTTCAGATTTTCTACTTTTCCTACCACGTTCAAGCTTCTGACATTCCAAGCCCAGATTCTTAGGACGCTATCCTTGCGTTAATTATTCAATGTTTTACTTCTGGTAACCTCCCCCTTGGCAGTCCCTCCCGGAGATCCGAATCTTTTGCTAAATGATAGGTCATAATAACACATCTCCCACTACTCGTAAAGGCCACATGTCCTATGGATACACGTTACGTGTCTTTAATGCAGTGGTTTTCATTGCTTTCTGCATCCTCAAGCCGTTAATCTTAGTTGATTCTTCCGCCTGCAGGGCAGTTTCCCACCCCAAGGACTAGAGAGTGTCCTGAACCTCTCTCCGCTCCTCCGCTCCTCCGCTCCTCCGCTCTCTTCGACAAGGCCGTTGGCAGAATGAGGGTGACGTCTTATGCCGTAAGTATTTTGCCACCTATGCGGATTATTAATCAAAATTTAAAGAGCGGCGGGACCCGAACCCGGACCCGAAGAAGTTTCGACTGTGAATCAAAGACGCTACCCCATGACCGCCTTATAAATGAGCGTGAGTTTTTTGTTATTTTTTTAGTGAAGATAATAGTGGACACATATAAGCTCTTGCTTTGTATTTTTAGATGACTGGTTTCGATCTGCTATAGAGATCATCATCAGATCTACATTCCTTGGTCGAGCAGTCCCGTGCAGTAGAATTGTTCTCCACGCCAGCACGGACGGGCCTGCTCCACGCCAGTGATTTCTCTGTATTACATCGAATCCAGCCTTCAGAAGATAAAAAGAAGCAACTTGTACGACCACGACTGTGTTTACGAAAGAGATTATAATATTATTATATCGCTGTTTTCGTGAAACAATGTTCCAAATAATTGTAAACCTCTTGCTTCTTGCTGGTGACTGTCACATTCTTGACTCTCCAGATTGTTGCTGCGTCAGCTACGTAACGCGGACAGAGAGGCTAGTAGCATTCCAGGCTCATTTGAAATACAAAATGAAACGGCAAGTTCTAAGTGCTAAAAATTCTGCAGTGACCTCCATTTCACTCACCTCGGAACAGTCCGTTTAATTTCTGGATTCATTATTTTCCGTGTGTTGCACGTAGTGATAACAGCGCCAGGTAAGGTATTTCATACGGGAGCTCCGCCGCTGTGGATATGCGAGCGTTAAGAAAAGTCAGATCACTCGCGTTGCACAGAGTGTTCTTTGAATCTCGAAATTATGTAAATCACATGTGCTTCACTCTTGCAATTGTACGAATATAATCATTCGCAATCAGTGGGAGCTGTTCATAAAATCACAGTGGTATGGCTGATGCATGAAAATGAAAGGACCTTCCTGTTCGAAATTACGAGGACGTTTCATATTGAAATTGTGACGCAGACAGGGTCTGGAGACACTTTTACAGTCTCATGACAAAACGTCTTGGTTGAGAGGCCGTTGCGGTACAATGCCGTTTCGTTCCCATCTGCTGGGTTCATATCCAAAGCCTTATGGCACGGCGAAAAGGAAAGAACCGTCAATGAATACTTTCATGCATCTTGTATGGTCTCTAAGCCCGGACATGTTCACAGAAGTAAACACCGGCCGTGAAATCCCTTGTTATATTACTTTTGCTGTATGGAAGGCGCTTAAGTCAATGTGTAAATTGTCGAATGTTTATGTAGCTCAACATTTGGTTCCATTCTCTGCCGTGTTTAGTGTAAGTAACGGATTTTTTATACCATTGTTTTTCTGCAGTCAAATTTGTAAAGCGTACAACTAATTTCAAATTCATTCACTGTTGCGTATATGATTTATAAGATACATATACTATGAAGGGTCTTTATGCGATGCTATGTAAAGTGCAGCACATATTACGTCAAGGAGAGGTCACATGATTTTAACATTATTACAAGGTTCACGAAACACATGTTGTTCCATAATATTTAGCTGTACGACAACATAGGAAGTAAATTAGCACGATACTGTTTTCTTCGCCAGTACTGTTATTAAGTGAAATGTGCTGAATTTCACGAGAATAACATGCTAGCACCAGTTGAAATTCTTACCAATGCGAAGTCTCAGCAGTAAGAAAATCTTTCAGAAGGAATTTTTTACTCTGAAGCGGTGCATACATTGTAAAAATGTGTATTAACAGATTAAAACGGAGTGCCGAAATGAATACTGTCTGATCAGCTCGGTGACAAATAGAAAGTTGTGAGAGATGGTGTTATCACATTATTGCCTACATCTACAACTATACGCTGCATATCACTGTGACAGAAAAGTACATTGTTCACTGAGCCACATATTACGCCTTCTTCCCTGTTACATTTATCTAGCGCAGGAACAGCGACTCCGTAAGTTACTCGGTGAGCACTGATATTAACCTAATTTTATCTTGGCGGATTCTATGGGAACGATATGTAAGAGCGTGAAGTATATCCCCAGATTCACCATTTAATTTTGGTTCTTGAAATTTGCAAAGGAATCCCCTCCCAGTTCAAGTTTTTTACAATCTCGTTGATGTTCTCTCTCAAGTCAAGAAATTGTGAGATCATTCTAAATCTCCTATTTGTATCCTTTCATTAATCGCTGTTAGTCCTACGCAAAAGAGGAAGACTTGAAAAAATAAGATGGTTCATGCCTAGAGAACAACTTTGATAATTGTAGCAGAGGTCAAAAATACCGCTTCAGTTGTAAATACTTTAATTTCGCTCGACCGGTTTCGGACTGTTATAAGCCCATCCTCAGGTTTCGTAGCTGTACCGTGGTCCCCGAGGATCCCATGTACCAGGCGTGGTGTGTTGCCTAGGAGAGCAGAAGTGGCTTATAACAGTTCGAAACCAGTCGTGTGAAAATAAAGTAATTTACAAATGAAGCGGTATTTTCGACCTCTGCTGTAATGCTCGGTTGCGGGTGTTCTTCCACCAGGATTGTTTGTTTGATAATTGTAACTGGAGTAAAACGTTTTGCATTCTCTCGAGAAACAGAACCAAATGAAGAGACAAATAGCCATTGTGGAAAAACTTCATATAGATGCAGCAGAACGGAACAACTTAAAACGGTCGAGTCACATTAAAATGACCACCGCTAATGTCCACCGTTGATGTGAAGTTCCACTAACAGAAATCACGTGGAAGCACAGTGATTTATCAGACGTCCAGGAGAGCATAATCATTGGCTTTCGGGCAAAGGTTGAAATTGCTAAATGTATAAACTGTTCGTATGCCACCGTGGTTGAAGTATACCGTGCATGGAGAAATGGCGTTGTCCAAAATTGGTGCCGAAGCAAATGTGTCGCACCACAGGCCATATATGACAGGGGTGAATGACTGCAGTGTAAATGTGTACAGCCGACGAGACTGTTGAGTTACCGATCGCCCAAATGAGACAAGAGGCTACCAACAACGTCTCCTAAACGATCGTTCAGCGAACATTGCTACGTACGGGCCTCCGCAGCAGGTGAGTGGCTGATGCACCCATGCTGACTGGTGTTGAACGGCGGCCAAAGCTCGAATTTGCACGCCAGTATCGCAACTGGACCTCCAATGAGTGGTGACTGGCGGCCTTATCAGATGGATCGCGTTTTATGCTCCAACGGACAGATGGACATTGGCGTGACGCATCAGAAAGCAAACACCCTGCCGGATGTTTCCAAGCCAGAGAACATTTCCTGTTCAGGAAGGCACAATACTCGCAGTGTGCGTGAATGAAACGGAGTGCCTCGGGATGAGTTTACGCCCTCCTCGGATCACCACACTCCCAGAATATACCCCCAATCGAGAATCTGTGGGATCAGCCGGATAGAGTTCTTGGCACCATAGGTCCCTAACCGGCTAACCTAGCACAGCTGATCATGATGCTGCAGACAGCATGGCTCCACATTTATCTGAGTACTCTCAAAAACCTCGCTGAATCCCTTCCCGCACTTCTCGCTGCGATCTGCGCTGGACGGGTGGTCACTTTAATGTTACTGGGCAGTGTATTTTATGAGTTTACGTGATGAAGATGATAATTTTGCTGAGTATGTTTCAGACGGAGTTACAGTTTGTCGCTGCTTACACTTATGAGCCGAATCATTATTACCTTACGCTCAGTAACTTGTTGGTCCACCTTTGCAAATCAGTACAACAGTGATTTGCTGTAGGAAATATTCTAACACTCCTTTATTAATTTCTCCATGTGTATATCAAATGATGCCCACGCACAAGTCACGCAATTCCCCTAAATTACGGATCGATGGTGCTCGGGCGTTGAGCTGGTTTCTGAGAGCACCCTAGATGTGTTTCATCTGGTTCGAATCTGACCAATTTGATGACAAAGACTTTGGCATTTCACTCTCATTCTTCTCGAATCGCGGTAGCACTAATCTGGCCGTGTGACATGGACAGTTATCCTGCTGGAAAATGCCATCACCAACGGGAAGCCTGCCGCGGTGGCTGAGTGGTTCTAATCGCTTCAGTCTGGAACTACGCGACTGCTACGGTAGCAGGTTCGAATCCTGCCTCGGGCATGGATGTGTGTGATTTCCTTAGGTTAGTTAGGTTTAGGTAGTTATACGTTCTAGGGGACTGATGACATCCCCTGTTAAGTCCCATATTGCTCATTGCCATTTGAACCAACGAGAAACAGATCAGCCGCGGAGTGATGCAGGTTGTTCGCAATAATGTCCATATTGTCCGCAATTGTAATTTTGTCTCAGATTACATCACAGCTGTCAGGGAAACCGAAATGAATGTCCCCTTTACCATAAAACTGCTCTCTCCAGCCTGCGTCCGTGGCGTGGTGTAACCCTCGTTACAAGCCACCATTCGCCTTGACATTGGCGTTCCCGCAGACATCTTCCTCCCGATGTAGCCAAAAACGTGGTTCATGCATTAACGTTACTCGTTTCCATTAATCCACGGCCTAATGACCCCATTCTCCCTGATATATGTTGCTGGATCAATATTGCATCACGTAGGTGCCGATCACAGCAGAGTCTAATGTTCAACAAAAACGCTGAACGCTGTGTTCCGAAAACCTGGTGTCGGCACTAGTACACCCATCAAGAAATGTTTTGCAACACCATATTACCCAGAGCTCCTGAAGATAGACGTTCAATGTGGGTATTGTATCACAGACTCACTCCCTTTGACTATTCAGAGATGTCACTACACCCGCCCAATGATGTGAACAACCATACATGAACAACACCTATTAGATGGAGGGGGCCGACAACCGATCAGTTCCAGTCATTCCACCAGGAAGGAGGTACATGGTTTGTCTTGTCTGTAGCTCAACCATGCCTAGACCGTCAATCCCGCGGTTCGATTGCGTCCGCATTGTTACTTTGTGCCAGGAAGGGCTCTCAACAAGGGACGTTCAAAATGGCTCTGAGCACTATGGGACTTAACATCTGAGGTCGTCAGTCCCCTAGAACTTAGAACTACATAAGCCTAACTAACCAAAGGACATCACACACATCCATGCCCGAGGCAGCATTCGAACCTGCGCGACCGTAACGTTCACGCGCTTCCTGACTGAAGCGCCTAGAAGCGCTCGGCCACATCGTCCGGCATAAGGGAAGTGTCCAGGCGTCTCGGAGTGAACCAAAGCGATGTTGTTCGGAGAAGGAGGAGATACAGAGAGACAGGAACTGTAGATAAAATGCCTACCCCAGGCCACCCAAGGGCTACTACTGCAGAGGATGACCGCTAACTACGGGTTATGGTTCGGAGGAAACCTGACAGCAAAGCCACGATTTTTAATAACGCTTTTCGTGCAGCCACAGGACGTTGTGTTACGATTCAAACTATGCGCAATAGGCTGCATTATGAGCAACTTCACTCCCGACGTCCATCGTGAGGTCCACCTTTGCAACTCCAACACTATGCAGCGTGGTACAGATTGGCCCAACAATACGCTGAATGGACCGCTCAGGACTGTCATCACGTTCTCTTCACCGATGAGTGTCGCATATGCCTTCAACAAGACAATAGTCGGAGACGTGTTCGGAGGCAACGTGGTCAGGCTGAAAGCCTTAGTCACACTGACCAGCGAGTGCAACAAGATGGAGGTTCCCTGCTGTTTTGGGGAGGCATTATGTGGGGCCGACGTTTCTTTTTTTTTTATATGGTTTTAGGGCGCACAACTTCAATGGTCACTAGCGCCCTGACGACGTTAACAATGCACCGCGAGGCACAAGTTTAAAGCAACAACTAAAAGGGAAAACACGATAAAAGACAGACTGACAGGCATAGGATTAAAAAACAGCATCATCAAATGTCCTTAGTGAGGTTTGTCAAATTGATAAAACGAAGAACACGAGCAGCTGCTCGTGGGTCATCCGCTAAAACGGCATCTAAAGTACATGGCAGGTTAAGATCGAGACGCAGTGCGTTAAAATCCGGGCAGGACATTAAAATGTGGCGGACCGTCAGCAATTGCCCACATGGGCAGAACGGCGCCGGCGCAGCCGTCAGCAGATGGCGATGGCTGAACCGGCAGTGTCCAATCCTTAACCGGGCCAAAACTACCTCCTCCCGCCGAGAAGGGCGTGAGGAGGACGTCCAAGCCACGGGAAGAGGTTTCAAGGCCCGAAGCTTGTTGGCTGTAAGGGCAGCCCAATCGGCATGCCACAGCGACAAAATGCGCCGACAAATAACCCTGCTAAAATCTGACGAAGGGACACAACAAGAAGCTGTCCGAGGCTGGAGGACCGCAGCCTTGGCCGCGGCATCTGCAGCTTCGTTCCCAGGGATACCGACATGGCCAGGGACCCACATAAAGCTAACCGGAGAACCGACGTCCACCAGCTGCCGAAGAGAGCGTTGGACCCGGTGCACGAAAGGGTGAACCGGATACGGATCACTGAGGCTCTGGATGGCGCTCAGGGAATCGGAGCAGGTGACATATGCAGAATGTCGGTGGCGGCAGATGTAAAGAACAGCCTGGTAGAGGGCAAAGAGCTCAGCTGTGAAGACCGAACAATGGCCATGGAGCCGGTATTTGAAACTTTGTGCCCCGACAATAAAATAACACCCGACCCCGTCATTGGTCTTAGAGCCATCCGTATAAATGAAAGTCATATTGATGAACTTCGAACGAAGTTCCACAAAACGGGAGTGGTAGACCGAATCGGGGGTAACCTCTTTTGGGAGCGAGCTGAGGTCAAGGTGAACGCGGACCTGAGCCTGGAGCCAAGGTTGCGTGTGGCTCTCGCCCACTCGAAAGGTTGCAGGGAGTGAAAAATTAAAGTGTTGAAGGAGGCGACGAAAGCGAACTCCAGGGGGTAGCAGGGCAGAGACATACAACCCGTATTGACGGGCGAGAGAGTCGTCAAAAAAGGAACGATAAGACGGGTGGTCGGGCATTGACAGTAGCCGACATGCATACCGACAAAGCAGTGTATCGCGCCGGTAGGTGAGTGGTAATTCGCCAGCGTCAGCATGAAGACGCTCTACGGGACTAGTATAAAATGCTCCGATCGCAAGTCGTAAACCCCGATGTTGTATGGAGGTGAGGCGGCGTAAGATGGATGGCCGTGCAGAGGAGTATACGAAGCTCCCATAATCCAGCTTGGAGCGGACGATCGACCGATATAGACGAAGTAGGACGGTTCGATCCGCTCCCCACGACATACCACTGAGAAACGGAGGACATTTAAAGAACGGGTACAACGGGCGGCCAAATATGACACATGTGGAGACCAGCTAAGTTTCCTGTCAAAAGTAAGGCCTAAAAATTTGGTTGTCTCCACGATTGGGAGAGCAACGGGACCGAGTCGTAAGGACGGTGGGAGAAACTCTTTGTAGCGCCAGAAGTTAATACAGACCGTCTTCTCGGCAGAAAAACGGAAGCCATTGGCGACACTCCAGGAGTAAAGACGGTCAAGAGAACGCTGAAGACAGCGCTCCAGGACACGTGTACACTGCGCGCTGCAATAGTTGGTAAAATCGTCCACGAAAAGGGAGCCTGATACATCAGCTGGGAGGCAATCCATTATTGGATTGATCGCGATGGCGAAGAGAGCGACGCTCAAAACTGAGCCCTGTGGCACCCCATTCTCCTGGCGAAAGGTGTCTGACAGGACAGAACCCACACGTACCCTGAACTGTCGATCCATGAAAAAGGAACGAATAAAAAGAGGGAGGCGACCGCGAAGGCCCCATGTATACATGGTGCGGAGAATGCCCGCCCTCCAACAGGTGTCGTAAGCCTTTTCCAAATCAAAGAACACAGCCGCGGTCGGGCGCTTCCGCAAGAAGTTATTCATAATGAAGGTCGACAAGGTAACCAGATGGTCAACAGCAGAGCGGCGCCAACGAAATCCACATTGTACATTGGTAAGTAGGCGTCGAGACTCGAGCAGCCAAACCAATCGAGAGTTAACCATTCGCTCCATCACTTTACAGAAACAGCTGGTAAGCGAGATAGGTCGATAACTGGAAGGCAAGTGCTTGTCCTTCCCCGGCTTAGGAATCGGGACAACAATAGACTCGCGCCAGCATGCGGGAACAAGTCCCTCAATCCAGATGCGATTGTATGTACGAAGAAGAAAACCTTTACCCGCAGGAGAAAGGTTCTTCAGCATCTGAATATGAATAGAATCAGGCCCTGTTGCGGAGGACCGTGATAGGCCAAGTGCGTTTTCGAGTTCGCGCATGGTGAATGGGGCATTATAACTTTCACGATTCGAGGAGCGGAAGTTAGGTGGCCTAGCCTCCTCTGCCCGTTTGCGGGGGAGGAAGGCAGGGTGGTAATGAGCGGAGCTCGAAACCTCTGCGAAAAAGCGGCCGAAGGCATTGGAGACATCCTCAGGGGCCACAAGGACGTCATTCGCGACCGTCAAGCCAGAAACTGATGAGTGGACCTTAGTGCCAGATAGCCGGCGCAGGCTACCCCAGACAACAGAAGAAGGAGTAAAACTGTTGAAGGTGCTTGTGAAAGCAGCCCAGCTGGCTTTCTTGCTTTCTGTAATAATACGACGACACTGAGCACGTAATCGTTTATAATTGATACAATTCGCCACTGTAGGGTGGCGTTTAAAGGTGCGTAAAGCACGTCGACGAGGACGTAAAGCGTCTCTACATGCTGCGGACCACCAGGGGACCGGTACGCGACGTGGAGAAGAAGTAGGGTGAGGGATGGAATATTCAGCAGCAGCGAGAATGACGTCCGTGAGGTGTGCGACCTGACGATCGCAGCTTGGGAAGGTTTGATCCTGAAAGGTCGCCCTGGAAGAGAAGAGCCCCCAGTCTGCCTTGGAGATGGTCCAACTAGAGGAGCACGGAGAGGGGGTATGATGCAGGAGATGGATAACACACGGGAAGTGGTCGCTCGAATATGTATCAGAAAGTGCATACCACTCAAACCGGCGTGCAAGTTGGGGAGTACATATAGAGAGGTCTAAATGGGAATAGGTGTGAGATGTGTCCGAAAGAAAAGTAGGGGCGCCAGTATTGAGGCAGACAAGATTGAGCTGGTTGAAAAGGTCTGCTAACAAGGAGCCCCTCGGGCAGGATGCTGGAGAGCCCCAAAGGGGATGGTGGGCATTGAAGTCTCCAGTTAACAAAAATGGTGCAGGTAGCTGAGCAAAAAGTTGCATCATGTCTGCCCTGGTAACGGCAGGTGACGATGGAGTGTAAACGGTACAAATGGAAAATGTAAAAGTGGGGAGAGTAATGCGGATGGCAACTGTCTGCAGGCCGGAGTGCAACGTGATGGGATCGTAGTAAATATCATCCCGGACCAGCAATATAACCCCTCCATGAGCTGGGATACCTACCACAGGGGGTAGGTCAAAACGCACAGAGGTGTAGTGTGCCAAGGCAATTTGATCGCATGGGCGTAGCTTCGTTTCCTGGAGGGCTACGACGAGCGGACGGTGCAAGCGGAGCAGCAACTTCAAGTCATCTCGGTTGGAGCGAATGCTGCGAATATTCCAGTGAATAAGTGCCATCGTAAGAAAACGAAGATGAAAGAAGGGGTCACCTCGAAGGCCGCTGAGGGCCTGGCTTCGAGCGAGCACTGCCACCGCTATCAGTAGGCGGACAGTCATCGTCCATTGGGTCTATAGGTTCATCGGCCATCTTGGGAGGATGGCCGGGAGGGGGAGCTTCCTCCGCCGGTGAACGGCCAGATGTTCTGCTACCAGCGGTGCGGCCAGGCGAAACGGATGACGGCCTGGGGCGGCAACTGCTGGGTGGCGCAGGAGAAAAAATGCACCGTGGCGGAGAAGGAGAACTGTGCTTCCTATGAGCCTTCTTGGAAGGACGTTTGGTGGAATTACCGGTCGAAGGCTGGGAGGTCGAGGTACGTAGGAAGTCGGCACGGGACGGTTCCTTCTTGAAGGCCCGTGCAGCTGACTTCTGGGTCTTCATCTTAGCAGAAGCTGATGAAGGGGCTGGTGTCTGTGGGGTGATGGGAGGAAAAGGAGACGTCGACCGCGGGTTCTTAGCACTGGCCGAACGGACGACCGTGGTGCTGAAGGTCAGATCGCATGTCTGGGTTGCCACCTCCCTGGTAGTCCGAGGAGAGGCGAGGACAGTACTGTATTTCCCCGCTGGGAGCAGCGTGGGCTTCCTACTAGCCAATAGCTTGCGAGCAGCCGAGGTGGACACTTTCTCTTTGACCCGAATTTCTTGGATACAGCGTTCTTCCTTATAGACAGGACAGTCGCGGGAGGATGCGGCATGGTCACCCTGACAGTTCACACAACGAGGAGACGGAGGTGGACAGTTACCCCCATGGGCATCCCTGCCACAAGTAACACATTTAGCCGCATTGGAACAAGACTGTCGAGTGTGATTGAAACGCTGACACTGGTAGCAGCGCGTAGGTGTTGGGACATAGGGGCGAACAGAAATAACCTCGTAGCCCGCCTTGATGCGCGATGGCAGCTTAACACTATCGAAGGTCAAGAAAAGTGTCCGGGTCGGTACGAGGTCATTGTTGACCTTTTTCATGACCCTATGGACAGCCGTCACGCCCTGCTCAGCGAGGAAAGATTGAATCTCCTCGTCAGTCAATCCGTCGAGGGAGCTAGTATAGACTACACCACGAGACGAATTCAAAGTTCGGTGGGCCTCCACCCGGACAGGGAACGTGTACAGGAGTGTGGCTCGAAGCAGTTTTTGTGCCTGAAAGGCACTCTCAGTTTCTAGTAATAAGGTACCGTTACGCAACCTGTTACAAGATTTGACAGATCCGGCTATGGCATCTACGCCCTTCTGGATAACGAAAGGGTTGACAGAGGAAAAATCCTTTCCGTCCTCAGATCGAGAAACGACGAGGAACTGTGGGGCAGGCGGTAGTACTTTTGTCACTGGTGGCTGGTCACGTTTCCGTTTTTGGGCAGAAGTCGAGAGAGATGGGGTGGAATCCATTGCGGAGGAATCCCCCATGATTGCCAGCGTCTCCGATGGCGCGCTCCTTCCTTGTGGGGACCCTCTCAGAGGGCACTCCCGCCTTAGGTGAATGTTTACACCTCAGGTCACACATAACAAAGTTAAGGATGCGATGAGACTTGGCACAGAGGTGTTCAAAATTATCGTTACTTAACGTTGCCTTTCCCTATACTGAGTGACAGTGCAGATCTTGTCCACTGCACTACTGATTTGTTTTTGTGATCGTGTTTCCAAGTTACTGTTACGTTAGTGAAAATTTGTGAACTGTGACCAAGAAAGCCAAGAGAGCCACAGAAATGGAAACTCCCCAACGCATCACAATGAGACTGCCACGCCAGAATAAAAAAGAGAGTTACCTTTACAAAACATTTTCACGCGAACATCAGTCCAGCTTCCAAAGTGACATCGGCTCATTCTAAATTTTCTCTTCTTCCACTGGATAACCACAGCATATACGAAAATACTATGTAACATCAGTATGACCTTATTTGAAAATTGTTTTTGTAATGTCATTTAGCCTGAAGATGAGGTATTCCTACCAAACATGTCGCTGAATAAATAAAAACGGCTCTGACCACTATGGGACTTAACATCTATGGTCATCAGTCCCCTAGAACTTAGAACTACTTAAACCTAACTAACCTAAGGACATCACAGACATCCATGCCCGAGGCAGGATTAGAACCTGCGACCGTGGCGGTCGCGTAGTTCCACACTGTAGCGCCTAGAACCGCTCGGCCACTCCGGCTGGCCGATAAACAAATAAGTGCGGGAAGGGATTCAGTGAGGTTTTTGAGAGTACTCAGATAAATGTGGAGCCATGCTGTCTGCAGCGCCATGATCAGCTGTGCTAGGTTTGCCGGTTAGGGACCTATGGTGCCAAGAACTCTATGCGGCTGATCCCACAGATTCTCGATTGGGGGTATATTCTGGGAGTGTGGTGACCCGAGGAGGGCGTAAACTCATCCCGAGGCACTCCGTTTCATTCACGTACACTGCGAGCATTGTGCCTTCCTGAACAGGAAATGTTCTCTGGCTTGGAAACATCCGGCAGGGTGTTTGCTTTCTGATGCGTCACGCCAATGTCCATCTGTCCGTTGGAGCATAAAACGCGATCCATCTGATAAGGCCGCCAGTCACCACTCATTGGAGGTCCAGTTGCGATACTGGCGTGCAAATTCGAGCTTTGGCCGCCGTTCAACACCAGTCAGCATGGGTGCATCAGCCACTCACCTGCTGCGGAGGCCCGTACGCAGCAATGTTCGCTGAACGATCGTTTAGGAGACGTTGTTGGTAGCCTCTTGTCTCATTTGGGCGATCGGTAACTCAACAGTCTCGTCGGCTGTACACATTTACACTGCAGTCATTCACCCCTGTCATATATGGCCTGTGGTGCGCCACATTTGCTTCAGCACCAATTTTGGACAACGCCATTTCTCCATGCACGGTATACTTCAACCACGGTGGCATACGAACAGTTTATACATTTAGCAATTTCAACCTTTGCCCGAAAGCAAATGGTTATGCTCTCCTGGACGTCAGATAAATCACTGTGCTTCCACGTGATTTCTGTTAGTGGAACTTCACATCAACGGTGGACATTAGCGGTGGTCATTTTAATGTGACTCGACCGTTTTAAGTTGTTCCGTTCTGCTGCATCTATATGAAGTTTTTCCACAATGGCTATTTGTCTCTTCATTTGGTTCTGTTTCTCGAGAGAATGCAAAACGTTTTACTCCAGTTACAATTATCAAACAAACAATCCTGGTGGAAGAACACCCGCAACCGAGCATTACAGCAGAGGTCGAAAATACCGCATCATTTCTAAATTACTTTATTTTCACACGACTGGTTTCGAACTGTTATAAGCCACTTCTGCTCTCCTAGGCAACACACCACGCCTGGTACATGGGATTCTCGGGGACCACGGTACAGCTACGAAACCTGAGGATGGGCTTATAACAGTCCGAAACCGGTCGAGCGAAATTAATGTATTTACAACTGAAGCGGTATTTTTGACCTCTGCTACAATTATCAAAGTTGTTCTCTAGGCATGAACCATCTTATTTTTTTCAAGTCTTCCTCTTTTACGGAGGACTAACAGGGATTAATGAAAGGATACAAATAGGAGATTTAGAATGATCTCACAATTTCTTGACTTGAGAGAGAACATCAACGAGATTGTAAAAAACTTGAACTGGGAGGGGATTCCTTTGCAAATTTCAAGAACCAAAATTAAATGGTGAATCTGGGGATATACTTCACGCTCTTACATATCGTTCCCATAGAATCCGCCAAGATAAAATTAAGTTAATAACAGTGCTCACCGAGTAACTTACGGAGTCGCTGTTCCTGCGCTAGATAAATGTAACAGGGAAGAAGGCGTAATATGTGGCTCAGTGAACAATATACTTTTCTGTCACAGTGATATGCAGTGTATAGTTGTAGATGTAGGCAATAATGTGATAACACCATCTCTCACAACTTTCTATTTGTCACCGAGCTGATCTGACAGTATTCATTTCGGCACTCCGTTTTAATCTGTTAATACACATTTTTACAATGTATGCACCGCTTCAGAGTAAAAAATTCCTTCTGAAAGATTTTCTTACTGCTGAGACTTCGCATTGGTAAGAATTTCAACTGGTGCTAGCATGTTATTCTCGTGAAATTCAGCACATTTCACTTAATAACAGTACTGGCGAAGAAAACAGTATCGTGCTAATTTACTTCCTATGTTGTCGTACAGCTAAATATTATGGAACAACATGTGTTTCGTGAACCTTGTAATAATGTTAAAATCATGTGACCTCTCCTTGACGTAATATGTGCTGCTCTTTAGCATCGCATAAAGACCCTTCATAGTATATGTATCTCATAAATCATATACGCAACAGTGAATGAATTTGAAATTAGTTGTACGCTTTACAAATTTGACTGCAGAAAAACAATGGTATAAAAAATCCGTTACTTACACTAATCACGGCAGAGAATGGAACCAAATGTTGAGCTACATAAATATTCGACAATTTACACAGTGACTTAAGCGCCTTCCATACAGCAAAAGTAATATAACAAGGGATTTCACGGCCGGTGTTTACTTCTGTGAACATGTCCGGGCTTAGAGACCATACAAGATGCATGAAAGTATTCATTGACGGTTCTTTCCTTTCCGCCGTGCCATAAGGCTTTGGATATGAACCCAGCAGATGGGAACGAAACGGCAGTGGACCACAACGGCCTCTCAACCAAGACGTTTTGTCATGAGACTTTAAAAGTGTCTCCAGACCCTGTCTGCGTCACAATTTCAATATGAAACGTCCTCGTAATTTCGAACAGGAAGGTCCTTTCATTTTCATGCATCAGCCATACCACTGTGATTTTATGAACAGCTCCCACTGATTGCGATTGATTGTTGTTGTTGTGGTCTTCAGTCCTGAGACTGGTTTGATGCAGCTCTCCATGCTACTCTATCCTGTGCAAGCTTCTTCATCTCCCAGTATCTACTGCAACCTACATCCTTCTGAATCTGCTTAGTGTATTCATCTCTTGGTCTCCCTCTACGATTTTTACCCTCCACACTGCCCTCCAATGCTAAATTTGTGATCCCTTGATGCCTCAAAACATGTCCTACCAACCGATCCCTTCTTCTAGTCAAGTTGTGCCACAAACTTCTCTTCTCCCCAATCCTATTCAATACCTCCTCATTAGTTACGTGATCTACCCACCTTATCTTCAGCATTCTTCTGTAGCACCACATTTCGAAAGCTTCTATTCTCTTCTTGTCTAAACTAGTTATCGTCCATGTTTCACTTCCATACATGGCTACACTCCATACAAATACTTTCAGAAACGACTTCCTGACACCTAAATCTATACTCGATGTTAACAAATTCCTCTTCTTGAGAAACGCTTTCCTTGCCATTGCCAGTCTACATTTTATATCCTCTCTACTTCGACCATCATCGGTTATTTTACTCCCTAAATAGCAAAACTCCTTTACTACTTTAAGTGTCTCATTACCTAATCTGATTCCCTCAGCATCACCCGACTTAATTCGACTACATTCCATTATCCTCGTTTTGCTTTTGTTGATGTTCATCTTATATCCTCCTTTCAAGACACTGTCCATTCCGTTCAACTGCTCTTCCAAGTCCTTTGCTGTCTCTGACAGAATTACAATGTCATCGGCGAACCTCAAAGTTTTTACTTCTTCTCCATGAATTTTAATACCTACTCCGAATTTTTCTTTTGTTTCCTTTACTGCTTGCTCAATATACAGATTGAATAACATCGGGGAGAGGCTACAACCCTGTCTTACTCCTTTCCCAACCACTGCTTCCCTTTCATGCCCCTCGACTCTTATAACTGCCATCTGGTTTCTGTACAAACTGTAAATAGCCTTTCGCTCCCTGTATTTTACCCCTGCCACCTTCAGAATTTGAAAGAGAGTATTCCAGTTAACATTGTCAAAAGCTTTCTCTAAGTCTACAAATGCTAGAAACGTAGGTTTGCCTTTTCCTAATCTTTCTTCCAAGATAAGTCGTAAGGTCAGTATTGCCTCACGTGTTCCAACATTTCTACGGAATCCAAACTGATCTTCCCCGAGGTCGGCTTCTACCAGTTTTTCCATTCGTCTGTAAAGAATTCGCGTTAGTATTTTGCAGCTGTGACTTATTAAACTGATAGTTCGGTAATTTTCACATCTGTCAACACCTGCTTTCTTTGGGATTGGAATTATTATATTCTTCTTGAAGTCTGAGGGTATTTCGCCTGTCTCATACATCGTGCTCACCAGATGGTAGATTTTTGTCATGACTGGCTCTCCCGAGGCCATCAGTAGTTCAAATGGAATGTTGTCTACTCCCGGGGCCTTGTTTCGACTCAGGTCTTTCAGTGCTCTGTCAAACTCTTCACGCAGTATCTTATCTCCCATTTCGTCTTCATCTACATCCTCTTCCATTTCCATAATATTGTCCTCAAGTACATCGCCGTTGTATAAACCCTCTATATACTCCTTCCACCTTTCTGCTTTCCCTTCTTTGCTTAGAACTGGGTTTCCATCTGAGCTCTTGATATTCATACAAGTGGTTCTCTTCTCTCCAAAGGTCTCTTTAATTTTCCTGTAGGCAGTATCTATCTTACCCCTAGTGAGACAAGCCTCTACATCCTTACATTTGTCCTCTAGCCATCCCTGCTTAGCCATTTTGCACTTCCTGTCGATCTCATTTTTGAGACGTCTGTATTCCTTTTTGCCTGCTTCATTTACTGCATTTTTGTATTTTCTCCTTTCATCAATTAAATTCAATATTTCTTCTGTTACCCAAGGATTTCTATTAGCCCTCGTCTTTTTACCTACTTGATCCTCTGCTGCCTTCACTACTTCATCCCTCAGAGCTACCCATTCTTCTTCTACTGTATTTCTTTCCCCCATTCCTGTCAATTGTTCCCTTATGCACTCCCTGAAACTCTCTACAACCTCTGGTTCTTTCAGTTTATCCAGGTCCCATCTCCTTAAATTCCCACCTTTTTGCAGTTTCTTCAGTTTCAATCTGCAGTTCATAACCAATAGATTGTGGTCAGAATCCACATCTGCCCCAGGAAATGTCTTACAATTTAAAACCTGGTTCCTAAATCTCTGTCTTACCATTATATAATCTATCTGATACCTACTAGTATCTCCAGGATTCTTCCAGGTATACAACCTTCTTTTATGATTCTTGATTATATTCGTACAATTGCAAGAGTGAAGCACATGTGATTTACATAATTTCGAGATTCAGAGAACACTCTGTGCAACGCGAGTGATCTGACTTTTCTTAACGCTCGCATATCCACAGCGGCGGAGCTCCCGTATGAAATACCTTACCTGGCGCTGTTATCACTACGCGCAACACACGGAAAATAATGAATCCAGAAATTAAACGGACTGTTCCGAGGTGAGTGAAATGGAGGTCACTGCAGAATTTTTCGCACTTAGAACTTGCCGTTTCATTTTGTATTTCAAATGAGCCTGGAATGCTACTAGCCTCTCTGTCCGCGTTACGTAGCTGACGCAGCAACAATCTGGAGAGTCAAGAATGTGACAGTCACCAGCAAGAAGCAAGAGGTTTACAATTATTTGGAACATTGTTTCACGAAAACAGCGATATAATAATATTATAATCTCTTTCGTAAACACAGTCGTGGTCGTACAAGTTGCTTCTTTTTATCTTCTGAAGGCTGGATTCGATGTAATACAGAGAAATCACTGGCGTGGAGCAGGCCCGTCCGTGCTGGCGTGGAGAACAATTCTACTGCACGGGACTGCTCGACCAAGGAATGTAGATCTGATGATGATCTCTATAGCAGATCGAAACCAGTCATCTAAAAATACAAAGCAAGAGCTTATATGTGTCCACTATTATCTTCACTAAAAAAATAACAAAAAACTCACGCTCATTTATAAGGCGGTCATGGGGTAGCGTCTTTGATTCACAGTCGAAACTTCTTCGGGTCCGGGTTCGGGTCTCGCCGCTCTTTAAATTTTGATTAATAATCCGCATAGGTGGCAAAATACTTACGGTATAAGACGTCACCCTCATTCTGCCAACGGCCTTGTCGAAGAGAGCGGAGGAGCGGAGGAGCGGAGAGAGGTTCAGGACACTCTCTAGTCCTTGGGGTGGGAAACTGCCCTGCAGGCGGAAGAATCAACTAAGATTAACGGCTTGAGGATGCAGAAAGCAATGAAAACCACTGCATTAAAGACACGTAACGTGTATCCATAGGACATGTGGCCTTTACGAGTAGTGGGAGATGTGTTATTATGACCTATCATTTAGCAAAAGATTCGGATCTCCGGGAGGGACTGCCAAGAGGGAGGTTACCAGAAGTAAAACATTGAATAATTAACGCAAGGATAGCGTCCTAAGAATCTGGGCTTGGAATGTCAGAAGCTTGAACGTGGTAGGAAAAGTAGAAAATCTGAAAAGGGAAATGCAAAGGCTCAATCTAGATATAGTAGGGGTCAGTGAAGTGAAGTGGACAGAAGACAAGGATTTCTGGTGATATGAGTATAGGGTAATATCAACAGCAACAGAAAATGGTATAACAGGAGCAGGATTCGTTAAGAATGGGAAGGTAGGGCAGAGGGTGTGTTACTGTGAACAGTTCAGTGACACGGTTGTTCTTATCAGAATCGACAACAAACAAACAACGGCAACGATACTTCAGGTGTACATTCCGCCGTCGCAAGGTGAAGATAAAGAGATAGAGAACGTGTATGTTGATATTGAAAGGGTAATACAGAATGTAAAGGGAGACGAATAAACTGTAATAAACATCAGTTAGTAATAGCAAACACTCTATTAAGAAATCTGAAGAGAAAGAGGTATACTTGGAAAAGGTCTGGTGATCTCCTTTCAATTAGATTACATTATGGTCAGACAGAGATTCCGAAATCAGGGACTGGATTGTAAGGCGTACCCAGGAACAGATGTAGACCCAGATCACACCATGGTAGGGATGAAGAGTAGGCTGAAGTGTAAGGCGTTAGTCAGGAAAAATCAATTCGCAAAGAAGTGGGATACGGAAGTACTAAAGAATGACGAGATACGCTTCAAGTTCTCTAAGGCTATAGATACAGCAACAGGGAATAGGTCAGTAGGCAGTACAGTTGAAGACGAACGGACATACCTGAAAAGGGCGATAAAAGCAGTTGGGAAGGGAAACATAGGTACAAAGATGGTAACTGCGAAGAAACCATGGGTAAGAGAAGGAATTCTTCCCTCGATTGATGAAAGGAGCAAGTACAAAAATGTTCCGGGAGGCTCAGCAATACAGAAATACAAGTCGCTGAGGAAATAAATAAATAGGAAGTGCAGAGAAGCTACGACGAAATGGCTACATTAAAAATGCTCATTGACGTTCTGATAACAGCGTCACAAATAAAGCACAGCAGTACTTGGACACTTTGGAAAAATTTAAGTGTGGAATGAAGATCAAGCGCCCAGGAATTTTCACAGATGACATAACGCTACGGATAATGCCTGTCCACATGTATCGAAAATAGGCCAATGATAAGATTTGCTGATGACAATTTTATTCTGAGTGAAAGTAAAGAAGAATTACTTGGAATTAACAGGAAAAGTACAGGCCATGGACTGAGAGTAAATCGAAGAGAGACGAATGAGCCGTGCGTGGCTCGTGTTCCATGTATTTTACACACTGTTTTTAACGCACTTCCACCTCAATACGTTAATTATAATTACTTCTGTCACTGAGATGCTGCTTTGCCTGACCACGAGCGGCGTTAGTAGCGCGTATCGATATATCCCCTATAGCAGTATCTTTGCTCGACTGCTACTACTTCCCGATCGTTGTCGGTCGTAAGCGAATTCGGGTTGCGAGGCAGGGTCTGCCAGTCAGCTGGAACGTGTCTGGAGGACAGTCCTGACCAGCCAGTCGGGAAGTTGCATGCGGCACCAGTGCAGTCGGTTTGGAGCAGTCAGGTGCGCGCCGACATGATTCGCCCGACCATTGCCGCCACGCATCACTTGAGCCGGGCCACGGCCTTGGTGGATCGTCGGTCGGTCGTCCTACCGGACGACGTGTTTTGGCTCGCCAATCGTTCATGAGTCGACTGTGTGTGTGTGTGTGCATCGACTCCCGATTTGTCTTCGTGTGTGCTTAGTTGTTGTTGTATCGTTCAGGTCTTCGTGCAAGTGTTCGTCTGGTTGTGTGTGTAGATGGCGTTAGTTCCACTGACGATTATTTTAAGTGTTGTCAGCGTACTGGCTCTGAGAGATCAGTTGTCTCTCATCGGGCGACGTGTAACTGTGAGCTCTTCTGGGCCCCTTCAATTACCTTCTTGTGGAACTTAGGTCGGTCCTTTCCTGGTGCAGCGATGTCGCTTAGCCAGTGGGCGTGTTTCCCCTTCATGGTTGGGCCCGAGACAGTATTTCCCCCTCCGTTTGTGTGGAAGTGAGTGGGAGACCGACCAGTGGTGCATTCGCGGCGGAACAGCTGTCGCGAACGGACCAGCAGGAGTCGGTCGGTTGCTGCGAACAAGGGAAGTGGAGTCGACTGGGTGCGCTGCCGGTCCCTACGCAGTGTCGGAGCGTGTGTGGAGCTGTCCGATCGCTACGAGCTTCGTGGCTCACCGACCCAGGACGTCAAGGTTGAGTAGTGCTTTCAAGTACCCAAGTTTTTGACAGCTTAATACATATACATATTTGATAGTGGATAATTATGTCCGTTTTGGGTGAAGTTAACTATACGAGTATTACCGTATTTCAAATTCAAGTGTACCAGCGGAATTTTCTGCCTTGGGGCCGTTAGTGTTCCGATTACCTGCCCTGGCCACTAACGTAATTTCAGGCAGCGTCCCTTCCTCACCTGTGGTCCCTGTCAAATATGGTGTGTAGTTTTGACAGGTAACACATATTTCATTGTGGATAATGAAATTCGTTACTTTCAGTGTTTGAGTTCTCATGTATCGATTGGTGGGAAGCAATGTTGGTCGGTCCGTGGCTGTGCCCTGGTTGGGTTCCGACGGATCATGTGTAGTTGGGCTCACCACCTGTCTCACCTAAGTGAACAAGGGCAGAGCGACCTCCCTGGAGGCTTCTGAGTGACGTTTCCTTTATTGTCCTTCTCACCGGTGTTTAATTGTCTGTTTATGATCTATTATAGCCATGCTTTAAAAGAAATTTATTATCTTTTTTATGTAATATTTAATTATTTTTATTTGCCATTTTAACTGTTTTTATCTTGTTGATTTTTAAGATTTCTTTTTTTGGAAGCCTTCAGCCGTGAAAGATTTGCTTTTCGAATCTTGTAAAGGTTCGTCTATGTGCCGCTTGGGTTGTAAATGTGTCCTTAAATTACAATAAATTACAGTTTTAAGGTGAAACTGACCCTAACCTTATTTGGCCCTTCCACAATCCTAATCACTTGTTCTGCCCTGCGGGTTGAGCGGGCGTCTCAACGAAGGTAATGAGAGGTAATAGAAACGAGAACAGCGGGAAACTTAACATCAGGATTGATGGTCACGAGGGAGATGAAGTTAAGTAATTCTGCTATCTAGGCAGTAAAATAATCAGTGACGGACGGAGCCAGGAGGACATCGAAAGCTGACTAGTACTGGCAAAAAGGGCATTCTGGCCAAGAGAAGTCTACTACTAGCAAATATCGCCTTAATTTGAGGAAGAAATTTCTGAGAATGTACACTCCTGGAAATTGAAATAAGAACACCGTGAATTCATTGTCCCAGGAAGGGGAAACTTTATTGACACATTCCTGGGGTCAGATACATCACATGATGACACTGACAGAACCACAGGCACATAGACACAGCCAACAGAGCATGCACAATGTCGGCACTAGTACAGTGTGTATCCACCTTTCGCAGCAATGCAGGCTGCTATTCTCCCATGGAGACGATCGTAGAGATGCTGGATGTAGTCCTGTGGAACGGCTTGCCATGCCATTTCCACCTGGCGCTTCAGTTGGACCAGCGTTCGTGCTGGACGTGCAGACCGCGTGAGACGACGCTTCATCCAGTCCCAAACATGCTCAATGGGGGACAGATCCGGAGATCTTGCTGGCCAGGGTAGTTGACTTACACCTTCTAGAGCACGTTGGGTGGCACGGGATACATGCGGACGTGCATTGTCCTGTTGGAAAAGCAAGTTCCCTTGCCGGTCTAGGAATGGTAGAACGATGGGTTCGATGACGGTTTGGATGTACCGTGCACTATTCAGTGTCCCCTCGACGATCACCAGTGGTGTACGGCCAGTGTAGGAGATCGCTCCCCACACCATGATGCCGGGTGTTGGCCCTGTGTGCCTCGGTCGTATGCAGTCCTGATTGTGGCGCTCACCTGCACGGCGCCAAACACGCATACGACCATCATTGGCACCAAGGCAGAAGCGACTCTCATCGCTGAAGACGACACGTCTCCATTCGTCCCTCCATTCACGCCTGTCGCGACACCACTGGAGGCGGGCTGCACGATGTTGGGGCGTGAGCGGAAGACGGCCTAACGGTGTGCGGGACCGTAGCCCAGCTTCATGGAGACGGTTGCGAATGGTCCTCGCCGATACCCCAGGAGCAACAGTGTCCCTAATTTGCTGGGAAGTGGCGGTGCGGTCCCCTACGGCACTGCGTAGGATCCTACGGTCTTGGCGTGCATCCGTGCGTCGCTGCGGTCCGGTCCCAGATCGACGGGCACGTGCACCTTCCGCCGACCACTGGCGACAACATCGATGTACTGTGGAGACCTCACGCCCCACGTGTTGAGCAATTCGGCGGTACGTCCACCCGGCCTCCCGCATGCCCACTATACGCCCTCGCTCAAAGTCCGTCAACTGCACATACGGTTCACGTCCACGCTGTCGCGGCATGCTACCAGTGTTAAAGACTGCGATGGAGCTCCGTATGCCACGACAAACTGGCTGACACTGACGGCGGCGGTGCACAAATGCTGCGCAGCTAGCGCCATTCGACGGCCAACACCGCGGTTACTGGTGTGTCCGCTGTGCCGTGCGTGTGATCATTGCTTGTACAGCCCTCTCGCAGTGTCCGGAGCAAGTATGGTGGGTCTGACACACCGGTGTCAATGTGTTCTTTTTTCCATTTCCAGGAATGTACATCTGGTGTACAGCATTGTGTGGTAGTGAAACATGGACTGTGGGCAAACCGGAACAGAAGAGAATCGAAGCGTTGGGATGTGGTGCTAAAGGCGAATTTTTAAAATTAGGTGGACTGATAATGTAAGGAATGAGGAGATTCCCTGTAGAATCGGAGAGGGAAGAAATATGTGGAAAACGATGATAAAGAGAAATGACGGGATGATAGAACATCCGTTAAGAAATGAGGGAATGACTCCCATGGTACTAGAGGGAGCTGTAGAGGGCAAAAACTGTAGAGGAAGACAAAGATTGGAATACATCCAGTAAATAATTGAGGACGTAGGTTGCAAGTGCTACTCCGAGATTTCGTGGCGGGCCGCATCAAACCAGTCAGAAGAGTGACGACGAAAAAAAAAAAAAAAAACAACGACGGCGATAGCACGCTGTCGAAAAGGGCTCTGGAGTCTCATGCGAAAACAAGGAACAAGGACCCTTCGACGTTTGTTGAAACGTTAAGGTATATATATAATGTAATTACACATAATGTCATCTTCATGATCATATGAAAATGCAGACAGGAATCATGGAAGATCGAAAGAGCTTAATCAGATTGACAAATTCTATCAAACTGACTGAATAAGCACCAGGGCTCACAATACCGACCGCAATAAAATTGTCGTGTGTTCAAATAATGATAAACAAAGAAACCGAAGAATGATGTAATCACCAATAAATATGAATTAGCAATCTGTATTCCACCGATACTTCCAACGACACCGTTTCTTCAGTCGAACGTTGATCGAGAAAGGAGCAGATGGTATCCCATCATAGAAAATCACTAAAATGCTCATAGAACTGCGTCTGTCATAGCGAAATAAAAGTGAGTAAAGCGAGAAATTCATCACAATAATTTAAGCAAGAAAATGCAAACACAAACATATCCGAAGCATTCTTCACTATTTAGCAAACGATAGATCCTGAAAAGAGGCGCGGCCGATAACTTCACCAACCTCAATGACAACATCGCGGCTCGCCTGCCTGAATTTAACAAGTTTGCATGAAATTCACGTAAGAAATGACCTCCGAAAGGACAAGGAAAAAATCATTTCCTTGCCTCAGTACACATCGTTAAGGGGAAGTCAAATTAAATCGAGAGAGACTGAAAAAAGTGAGTACTAATTATTATTTCAAAAGTAATTGCCGTAACTCTTAATACCTTTTTTTCCATTGGGAAACAACACTGACAGCGGCTTCATGGAAATAATGTGGCCTACGGAACCATGAGTTTACCCAGATATGCAACTCTTCGTCCGAAGTACATCGACGGCAACGAATATATTTCTTCAGGACTCCAAAATAACTGAAATCGCATGGGGAGTGATAGGGAATGTATGGAGGATGCGAAAGGTCTCCACAGGAAATCTTCTGCAACGTACTAGAAATAACATTTGCTACATGTGGACGGGCATTATCGTGGAGTTACGTCGTCCGTGAACGTTACTGGGCGCTTGGACTTGATGATACGTTTACATTTTTCACAAAGTGTCCAACTACTGCTGTGCTTTACTTGTGACGCTGTATTCGGAACATCAATGAGCAACGGGCTCTTGCAGTCTAAGACAAAGGTTATCATGACTTTCTTGGAGTTAGCGTGCCTGTTGTTCCGACGAGGCTGCAGATGTTGCACATATCTTTCATACTGTGTCAATGTCTCCCCATTGAATTTCTACATTTTTGGAGCCCAAAATAGACATGTGTGGCCGTTGATTTGTTTCGGATGAAGAGGTGAACTCCTGGGTACGTTTATGGTTCTGTACACAACCACAAAAATTTTCCATTGCCTCACAGCAGGAAAAAAGTATTAGAAGTTATGACTATTATTTCAGAAATAAATGACAGTTTAATTACCTTTTTTCCATTTGTCTAGTTTTCACTTGATTCTCCTTTCCCCCTCCCTTCCCCCCCACGCCACACTGCTCCCTTATAGACCACTGGCCATTAAAATTGCTACACCACGAAGATGACGTGCTACAGACGCGAAATTTAATCGACAGAAAGCAGATGCCGTGAATTGCAATTGATTAGCTTTTCAGAGCATTCACACAAGGTTGGCGCCGGTGGCGACACCTACAACGTGCTGACATGAGGAAAGTTTCTAACCGATTTCTCATACACAAACAGCACTTCACCGGCGTTGCCTGGTGAAACGTTGTTGTGATGCATCGTGTAAGGAGGAGAAATGCGTACCATCGCGTTTATGAATTTGATAAAGGTCGGATTATAGCCTATCGCGATTGCGGTTTATCGTATCGCCACACTGCTGCTCGCGTTGGTCGAGATCCAGTGACTGTTAGCAGAATATTGAATCGGTGGATTCAGGAGGTTAATACGGAACGCCTTGCTGAATCCCAACGGCCTCGTATCACTAGCAGTCGAGATGACAGGCATCTTATCCGCATGGCTGTAATGGATCGTGCAGCCACGTCTCGATCCCTGAGTCAACAGATGGGGACGTTTGCAAGACCACAACCATCTGCACGAACAGTTCTACGACGTTTAAAGCAGCATGGACTATCAACTCGGAGACCATGTCTGCGTTTACCCTTGACGCTGCATCACAGGCAGGAGCGTCTGCGATGGTGTACTCGATGACGAACCTGGGTCCACGAATAGCAAAACGTCATTTCTTCGGATGAAACCAGGTTCTAAGTACAGCATCATGATGGTCGCATCCGGTTTGGCGACATCGTGGTGAACGCATATCGGAAGCGTGTATTCGTCAACGCCATACTGGCGTATCACCCGGCGTGATGGTATGGGGTGCCATTGGTTACACGTCTCTGTCACCTCTTGTTCGCTTTGACGGCAATTTGAACAGTGGGCGTTACGTTTCAGATGTGTAACGTCACGTGGCTCTACCCTTCATTCGATCCCTGCGAAGCCCTGCATTTCAGCAAGATAATGCACGACCGCATGTTGCAGGTCCTGTACGGCCTTTCTGGATACAGAAAGTGTTCTACTGCTGCCCTGGCCAGGACATTCTCCAGATGCCTCACCAATTGAAAACGTCTGATCAATGGTGGCCGAGCAACTGGTTCGTCAAAATACGCCAGTCACTACTCTTGACGAACTGTATTATCGTGTTGAAGCTGCATGGGCAGCTGTACCTGTACACGTCATACAAGCTCTGTTTTACTCAATGCCCAGGCGTATCAAGGTCGTTATTACGGCCAGAGGTGGTTGTTCTGTGTACTGATTTCTCAGGATCTATGCTCCCAAATTGCTTCAAAATGTAATCACATGTCAGTTCTAGTATAATATATCTGTCCAATGAATACCAGTTTATCATCTGCGTTTCTTCTTGGTGTAGAAATTTTAATGGCCAGTAGTGTACTTAAAGGCTAAGATAGGTCTTTGCTGTCCCAAGTTAGCTCCTCATCAGGAACACGTCTGCAGGCAGGCACCGTAAAAGTGAATCTTTTCTCTTGGTAGTCAAGCCCAATGGTTCCTTCTTCAGCCGATACCTAATCTGTAATTATTTTTTGTGGTAGACGACGAACTGGAGTGGGATAAGCTTCCGAATCTACTGGACCAGTGCAAACACCGAAAAGAAAGTATAATAAGGCAGCGAGTGGCTGAGACAGAAAGAAAGAGAGAGGAGGAGCAGTTAACGCCCGAGCTCTCCCGGCGTCTCCAGCCACCAGACACACGCAGGCGAACAAACGAACGACCGAGCGAGCGGACGGAAGGAACCAGTCTCATTAGGAATGAGTTCCGGCGCTGGCGGTGTTTGCTGAGGGATTACTTCCGGAGACTTATCTCCGTCCTCGAAGACCCCTGCGGAGTGTGGAGATTCCAGCTCCAGCCAGCGGAGCAATGCTTGCCGCTGGGACGGTGGGACCTCGTGATAAATTATAGTGACGCAAAACCTGGGGCACGCGTCCTCTGCCGTATTTGCACGATGCGAAACGACTCTTGCCGGCCTTTAGAGACGCAGCTTCGTGTTTCTACACTGGAGGCAAACTTGGTACCTTAATCAAAGAGGGTTTTTGTTTGTCAGCCCTCACACATGGTAAAAGTCGACTCAGGAAACTGAGATGAGGTCGGTAACTGTGAGAGACCTTCCCAGTCCGCATTCGGGAGGACGACGGTTCAATCCCGTCTCCAGCCATCCTGATTGAGGTTTTCCGTGATTTCCCTAAATCGTTTCAGGCAAATGCCGGGATGGTTCCTTTCAAAGGGCACGGCCGATTTCCTTTCCCATCGTTCCCTAACCCGAGCTAGCGCTCCGTCTCTAATGACCTCGTTGTCGACGGGACGTTAAACAACACTAACCTAACCTAACCTTCCCAGTCTCCGAATACTTCGGTGCTAGACGGAAAATGTTCTTGTGATAATGCTGATCAAGTACACTACTAGTACGCATATTCTTACAAGGTAAAAAGTGGGATGTCATTCTCAACGGGATGAATGAAGGAGAAAAAAGTTGCGCTGTGGGAGAAGTTGGACAGTAACTTATCAGCAACAACTTATCAGTACAGGCACAAAGAAAAATCTTAGCGAAGTTGCTACTGAAACGGCTAGAAGACATTGTAAGTAGGCTGTTTAGGTTTTTATGTTGGTAACGCCACGTAGAGCTCTGTATGAAAATGTCTGACTGTGCTGTGTGCAGTCTGTGGCTGGTTTTCATTGTTGGAATATTTGCTGTTGTAGTGTTTTGCAGTTGGATGTGAACAGCGCGTACCGTTGCGCAGCTGGAGGTGAGCCGCCAGCAGTGGTGGATGTGGGGAGAGAGATGACGGAGTTTTGGGAGCGGACGATCTGGACGTGTGTCCGGCAGAGAAAGGAAATTTGTAAGACTGGATGTCATGAACTGATATATATATTATGACTTTTGAACAGTGTTAAGGTAAATACATTGTTTTTTCTCCATCAAAATCTTTCATTTGCTAACTATCAGTAGTTAATGCCTTCAGTAGTTCCTATCTTTTATTTAGCTGGCAGTATTGGCTCACGCTGTATTGCAGTAGTTCGAGTAACGACTATTTTTGTGAAGTAAGTGATTCATGATAGGTATAGGCTATTGTTAGTCAGGGCCATTCTTTTGTTGGGATTATTGAAAGTCAGATTGCGTTGCGCTAAAATAATTATTGTCTGTCAGTTTACTGTTGATCAGAATAAGTAAGGAGAGAAATGCCTGAGTACGCTCGGTTTTGCTCAGCTGTTTGAAAATCAAATAACGTAAGATGTTTTCCAGCACAGTCTTTCTTAATTTTTCTAAGGGGACGTTACATAACATGATTGAAATGCCGCTCGCAAATTCTTAGCGTGGCTTTCGAGAGAACCACTGTGCAAAGAATGACATAATTTCCGCTAGATTTTCTGGTTAAAATATGTACTTTATTTACCAATAATGCCCGGTTTAGGGATTTAGATGTATCTGTCTGTTAATTCTAAAGTTTGTTTGACGTTCTTGGTTGTGTCCGTTGATGACCATAACGTGTGTAGGTGTGCATGACACTTCAATTTTCATAACAGGCAATTTGAAAGAGATTCTTTTCACACAACTGTGCCTTCAATATGAATAATATTGAAAGTGTTATGGCTTTGCCCTCTTGCAGTGTTTTGTGTTTCTTGGCTGGATGAGGAGAGGGCGTTATGGTAGGTGGGTGGCCGGTTTCCTCTCGCTACTACACTAGAACCCACACGTATTGAAATACGTTTTATTACAGGAACAAATTGAGTACTTAGCTTCAATTATATCCGTTCTGAAGTTCTGTGGTGAACAGGAATCAAGTAATAGGTACTATTTCATGAATCTCGTCAGTGTCCATGCCACAACTATTTACAATGACTAACGTTGCCTCACAGAGAGCTAAGGTGCGAGGCGATGACTATCACTGTGGAAGACTCGAACACAGTGCGACGTATTGAAGTGCAATCCGAACTTAGTCCCGATGCGACGAACTGAGGTTCTGAGATTGAGATATTGAGACCGTTCGATCGGCCTCGGCGGCCTATATACATGCTGACCAGTGTGCGTTATCGGCGTAAAGTCTGGGGCGGCTTTCTTGGTCTTCTCTTGTCATAGGTGCGCACAGTTCAGCGCCTGCTGCAGGCTCTGTGCCTAGTGCCGACTGGCGTGCTGACGAAGGCGAACGCCAGCACAGAAAGTTGGGGTGAATCTTAACTTACGGATAGGACGATGAAGTTTTATTTTTAAAAGAACCACCTAATTTCAAAAGAGCGTTTCCCATCTATGGCAACATCACCAGATGCTTCTGTCTTCGTAAACCAGTAAACGAGGCACAATAAACAGTGAAGTCTAGAATATTGTGTACTGTCAGTGATCGTACGCCGTAGGTCAGTTGTCACGCTTGTATTAATATTTTACAAATTTAACCGACACACCACGATTACAAGTTTTATTTTGGTTTGTTTATTAACTTAGAAAGCGTGCTGGCGTATGCCTTCGCCAGCACACCGGCAATCATTGGGAGATAAGCACTAGGAAGCATTGTGAAGTAGGCGCTGAACTATGCGCGGCTATGACAAGAGAAGGCCGAGGACGTCCCCAGGCTTCGCGCCGATAACGCCCCCTGAGCAGCGTGCATTCAGGCCGCCTCCGCCGATCGAGCTGTCTCAATCTCTCAATCTCAGTACCTCCGTTCGTCGCAGTTTGACTCAGCTCGCGTCGCACCTCAATGTGTCACTTTGTGCTCTTGTCTTCCATAGTGATAGTCGGCGCCCCGCACTTTAGGGAACGTTAGTCATTGTCTATAGCTGTGATACGGACACGGTCAAGATTAAAGAATTAGTACACGTTGATTAATGGTAACCACATAACTTCAGGTTGGACACCATTCAAGTTAAATACGCCATTAGTTCTTTTAATAAAGTACATTTTAGCCACGTGTGCATTTTGTGTTGCAGTGAGAGGAAACCGACCACCCACCTGTGTGATGTCCTTAGGTTATTCAGGTTTAAGTAGTTCTAAGTTGTAGGGGACTGATGACCTCAGAAGTTAAGTCCCATAGTGCTCAGAGCCATTTGAACCATTTGAACCTGCCTAACAGGGTTATTGGCCACCTACAGCAGCCTTGGTCACCATGTACGCTGATAGTTGTCGTTTGAGCACGTTGCTTGCTCTTCTGGACTTCTCCTTAAGTGTTTTCGCATCCTTCTTGAACCGTTCCAGAACCTCCGGCTCATCTGCAGCTCCATGCAGATGTTTGGTTTGTGGGGCGCTCAACTGCGTGGTTATCAGCGCAGCTCCATGCAGGTAGACTGCCGGAAAACTGAACGGCCGGTGGAAGATCCAATCATTCTGAGTAGTCCGTGTGGAGATGTGTCTGTGCTGCGTTGCCTCGGACTGCAGAAGTACAGCCTATCAAAAGACACATGAAGAGCCTGTAAAGGTTGAGACCACTGTCAGTCGACTACACCGAATTTGCTTTCAGTTTGAAGTGGAGGGCGCTGCGACATTTTCCGTTTGACGTTACTGACATTGTGTACCCCGTGGTAACAACAAGGTACTGTGCAGCCGCAGTTCACTCAATCGGTTCACCAATGAGCTGTGTTGGTTGCAGAGCTGTCCTAGAGGGTTCAGTGAGCAGTAGCCTCTGGCTCTTGGTCGCGTTAGGACGAATCCGCCATCGAATTGGTCAGTCTTCGAGGGTGATCCATGCCTCCTGTGGCTGCCAATGGACAATGGGAGACTGATAGTGGGAACGAGGTGTTGGAGAAGTTGGACAGAGAGAGGGCAGAAAAGGAAATAGAGATGCAGATGGGGGAGGAGGAGATTGACAGAGAGACGGGGTGGGAGTGATGGACGAGAGGGCGTGGGAGGACATGGTCCAATAGAAAATCAGAATAAATAACTACCCAGCCAGCACCGTCTTCTCAGCTCGTTAATCATAAAACATGAGGGTGAAGGGCAGTCCACGTACCCGAAATATATATGCTCTACAATGACAAGCCACAATGAATGACAGCATCTGATTTTAGACACCTGAATGAACTTGACGACTCTCTTCCTCACAGAACTGCCATTACGAAGACTATCTGTTACTTGTAACAAGCTTGATGACTCATGCAGTGACTAATACACTACTGGCCATTGAAATTGTTACACCAAGAAGAAATGCGGATGATACACGGGTATTCATTGGACAAATATATTATACTAGAACTGATATGTGATAACATTTTCACGCAGTTTGGGTGCATAGATCCTGAGAAATCAGTAGCCAGGACAACCACCTATGGCCGTAATAACGGCCTTGATACGCCTGGGCATTGAGTCGAACACAGCTTGGATTGCAGCTTTAATACGATACCACAGTTCATCAAGAGTGCTGACTGGCGTATTGTGACGTGCCAGAGATTTTCAATTGGTGAGAGATCTGGAGAATGTGCTGGCCAGGGCAGCAGTCGAACATTTTCTGTATCCAGAAAGGCCCGTACTGGACCTGTAACACGCGGTCGTGCATTATCCTGCTGAAATGTAGGGTTTTGCTGGGATCGAATGAAGGGTAGAGCCACGAGTCGTAGCACATCTGAAATATCTACTCTTCAAAGTGCCGTCAATGCGAGCAAGAGGTGACCGAGACGTGTAACCAATGGCACCCCATACCACCGCGCCGGGTGATACGCCAGTATGGAGATGACGAATACACGCTTCCAATGTGCGTTCACCGCGATGTCGCGAAACACGGATGCGACCATCATGAACCTGGATTCATCCGAAAAAATGACGTTTTGCCATTCGAACACCCAGGTTTGTTGTTGAGTACAGCATCGCAGGCGCTCCTTTCTGTGATGCAGCGTCAAGGGTAACCGTAGCCATGGTCTCCGAGCTGATAGCCCATGCCGCTGCAAACGTCGTCGAACTGTTCTTGCAGATGCTTGTTGTCTTGCAAACGCCCCAATCTGTTGATTCGTGGGTCAAGAAGTGGCTGCACGATCCGTTACAGCCATGCGGATATGACGCCTGCCATCTAGACTGCTAGTGATACGATGCCGTTGGGATCCAGCACGGCGTTCCGTATTACCCTCCTGAACCCATCGATTACATATTCTGCCAACAGTAATTGGATCTGTACCAACGCGAGTAGCAATGTCGTGATACAATAAACCACAATTGCGATAGGCTACAATCCGACCTTTATCAAAGTCGGAAAGGTGATGGTACGTATTTCTTCTCCTTACACGAGGCATCACAACAATGTTTCACCAGGCAACGCCAGTCAACTGCTGTTTGTGTATGAGAAATCGTTTGGAAACTTTCCTCATTTGAGCACGTTTTAGGTGTCGACATCGGCGCCAAACTTGCAAAGCTAATCATTTGCATATCACAGCATCTTCTTCCTGTCGGTTAAATTTCGCGTATGTAGCATTTCATTTTCGTGGTGTTGCAATTTTAATGGCCAGTATTGTATTTCTAGTAGAATGCTTAAATTTGTGAGCTCTGATATTAATGACTGCTGTGCTTTTCAGAGCAACGCTGATGGGAAAATTCTTAATGACTAGCACTTTAAAAAGCTGTATCCTTTAAGGGGCTCCGGAAAGGCTCAAAATCATGAAAAGTTCAATTTTTACTTTTTTGCGTTTTCTGAATCTGCAGACTATTACCTTTTAATAGATATATAATTTATTCAATTCCGAAGACTACAACTATTTTTAAATTTTTTTTGAAATGTGTTCTACATGGGCGTGACCCACTGTGGCGCTGTTAAACTGCTGTCAAATGGTGTTATTATTAACGTCCGTGTTCATCAGGTACATTTTAGTGATGTGAGATAAAGTATGTGTTGTGGCTAACCTGTGATGGTTCAATATATATCGCTGGTGTGATTGTCGATTGTTTCATGTTTATTTACTCTGTCGTTATCTCGAAAATATTCGTAATAAATTCTGTTTCTTGAGTCTCTGTTTTGTTGAAGTATAACAATGAGTAAAAGTAAAGTTGCTGTTGCGACTTTCAATGATGGCAACATTGTAAGGTGCAAGGTATTTAGAAATATGGGAATGAAGATAGGTTGTAACATGGTACGAGCGATGCTTGCTTTAGACAAGGAACGCCTTCGGGCTGCAGACACGGCTGTAAAGAGTCTAGAAATACAAGCAAGAGTAAACTGGAGGAGGAACAAGAGGAAGCTGGAGGAAGAGTTTGCAGAGGATGAAGATAATCCATCCTATGGACCTGAAATGCACTAAAAAGTCAATCCAATCTTTGTCGCTCGATTCTCAAAACTTTTATTTTCTCATACTAATTACATGTTTTCTAAGGATCTTCCAAACATATTTGTTTCAAACTTTCAGTAAATGTTACACAGTACCTTCTGCATAATTTAACACAGCCTTTTTCCAGAAAACTGTATATTTTTGAATATATAAATAAAAAATTGCAAAAAAATATTGTGAATTTTCATTACAATTGAAAAAAAATCATCTTTAATAACTGAACTAAAATTTTGTAAAATCCCTGTGTTAAGTTGTAGCCCATATTCCAATAAATAATCTGTAAAAAGTTCAACTTCCTACCTCAAATACTTTGTGAGGAAAGATGTAATTTATAAGCGTTATTTTAACATTGCAAGTATAGGGCGTTCCGGAGCCCCTTAAGAGTTACGTCGCTTTCGTCTAGTTCAACTCCACGTAATTTCCCCAATAAAAGTTTTGATTCCTACAGCGTTAATATTAATAAATTTATAAATCAGTCAGGTTTTATTTGGCAAATACTGATTTCAGCTAGTGCCTAGCCACTATCAATGCACTATTTTCTAGTCTCAATGCATGTCAGTTCCCTGTTGTTCGGGCGACAGTCACAGTTCTTTATATACTACTCAAAGACAGTCACAGTTCTTTATATACTAATCAAAGAACTGTGACTGACGCACGAACAACAGGGAACTGAAATGCATCGAGACTAGAGAATAGTGCATTGGTAATGGCTAGGCACTAGCCGAAATCTGGATTTGCGACACAGAACATACAAAAAAGGAGCACGGCGGATTGCTGCGCTCTCTGTCTATATCCGAATCCCGCTCCAGCTACTGCCGGGTCTGGGTGCTGACGAGTCCTCTCCATTTGGCTCTGTCTTCCCACCACTTTTCTTACTCCACTTGCTGCCAGGTCACACCTCTCCTTTCAACAGATATTCTCACTCACATTTTCCACCGTGTTCTTGGGCGCCCTCTAGGTCTTTTCCCATCCATCTTTAGTTCTTCCATAATTTTGGGGAGTCTATGCCCATGCATCCTCTTAACATGCCCATACCATCTTAATCTCTTTCTTTCAATTTCTTCTCTCATACTTTCTTGTTTGAGGTCCTTTCTAATCTCTACATTCCTTACTCTGTCCATTCTTGTTTTTCCCTTAACTGCTCTGAGAAATTTCATTTCCCCTGCTTGCAGTCTGCTCCAGTCCCTTTCTGTCATTGTCCATGTTTCTCCACCATAGGTGACAATAGGGATGTAATAATTCTTATACATAAGGAGTTTTTTTCTTTCTGAAACTTCATTATTCCAAATCAGATGTTTTATTGTTTGGTAGAAATCGCCTCCCTTCTGTAACCTCCTATTAATTTCGTTAGTTATTCTTCCATCCCTAGATATTTCACTCCCTAAATAAGTGAAACTTTCTACCACTTTGAGGGGTTCTCCATCCAAGGTAAAATTTCCGTTGATTCCTTTCTCTCTTCCAAATACCATTACTTCACCCTTATCTTTATTTATTTTTAATCCATACCTTTTCATTATTTCCTTACACGCATCAAGCTGTAATTCTACATCTACCTCTTTATCACCCCATATTACCATATCATCTGCAAAAATCATCTTTTTGTCTTTTTCTTTTACTATATCTTTAACTGCCCTATTCATTCCCTCCATCACAACATTAAAAAGCGCAGGAGATAGAATACTTCCTTCCTCAAGTCCTTGTCTTATTTCGAAGTATTCAGAGTTCCCCAGTGGTGTTCTAATTCTACAATTGTGGCCTCTGTACATTGTCTTTATAACATTAATGTATCCATCTTCTATATCTATCTTCTTCAGTTCTTCCCAGAGTCTTTCCCTGTCAACTGAGTCCTATGCCTTTTCTATGTCTATAAAAACCATTATCACCCATTTGTTATACTCCCAACTTTTTTCCATCAGTTGACGGATAGAAAATATCAGGTCGATCGTGCTCCTTCCTTTCCTAAACCCATGCCGTTCTTCACTCAGCTCCTTTTCTATCTTTTCACGTATTCGATTTAGTAAAAATCTTGGCTGTATGACTCATGAGGGTTATTCCTCTATAGTTTTTACTGCGCTCTATAATTTATAAATCATATCACAGTCGCTGAGTGCACCCACTTTCCTAATGGAAGGTAACCTGATCGAGTTAATATTTGATTTATATTCAGTAGCATTCTTAAAAGGGTTTTGTAAATCGAATGTGTCCTATACGCTATTTACGGATTACTGGACTGTCAATGAGTGGAGTAAACGCGAATCCCATTATATCTCTCATACAGTGCGTGACATCTATTTAGATCTGAACAACAATGTGACGAAAATAGTTTTCTTTTCAGTTTCCGCCAATGTCATCGACGCTGGTGTCTGTTTTCGATTCGGGCAGCTCATTTTTTTTTATTTCATCTTACTACTGCGCAGAGAGAATGTCACCTCGCTCACTGTTGCGCACCACAAAAAAAAGAATAGGGAAGTAACGTTACGATCGCCGCCCGTATGGTGCGGTGCGGAGGACGTGAATGGCGTAATTGCAGCGGTGCGCTTGTCGGGACGGAGCAGAAGTCATTTGTCACGCGTATCACCGGGTCGCATCAGAAGCGGGTATTCAGCGCCGATGTTATCTCGCTGGAAATTTTTGGGCCGCGGGAAATAGGCTATTATACAGGTCGTAACATTCGTGACACATTAATTGGATGACGCGCGCGGTGCCGTTGCGGACACTACACCAGGAATAAAACGCGGCTGTCGAACGCATCACCATAAATAGATGCACAATCGGCAGGCGATTTTCGACGCCCTCCATTCTGTCTAAATACTTTCCATCCCTATTGTGCTTTTCACTTACGTCCTATTTATCTTCATGCTAGCCTACTGGTCTTTACAGAGTGAAAGGAAAAACTTTAGGACTGTTTCAGTAATTAGTTAGTCTCACGATCCGAAGATCATTTTTACGATTTATATGGAAATGTGGCATGAATCTATAGCTGCATGCAGGCTATTTATAGAATACTAAATAGTTCCCCTTACTGTATTAAAAATGGAGATTAGCTTCCTTTTACTTCACTTACCGAAAAGTAACACGTAACAGCAAAGACTGAGGGGTGTTCAAAAGGAAAGCTATGGAACAACACTGTGGGTAAAATTGAAGTCTTTATTCGAAAGTATTCATCAGAGGCTTGAGGACAACTATCACAGTGTTTCACGAGCCGAAGGATTCCCTGCCCGCATGATTCCCTTGGCAGCCACTGGAGCTAGTCCTTCAATATGTCTTTCAGTTCTTCGTCCGAATTGAATCGCTTTGTGTTTTAGCCCACGAAATAAAAAGAAACTAAAATCCCAGGGCGACAAGTTTGGCCTTACGGCACATGCTCAAGCTGTTCCCAATAGAACTTTGAGTGACCTTGTGACCTTGGAGACTGCACGCGTGTTATCGTGGAGCAGAATTACCTGCTCCGTGAGAACCCAGGCCGTTTACTCTTAATGCACTTGCCTAGGCTACTCACTGTTAATGGTTTTCCCGCGCTCAGGGAGGTTCAACAAGTGTCGGACCTCGTACGTCGAAAAAGAAGGTGAGCATCACCTAGACCTGCTGAAACCACAGCTTTGAATTTTTTAGGGGGAGATGACGACACGTCATTCGGGTCCCTAGATGTCTCACTACGTTACCCCAAAGCTGTATAGGCTAATTTCAACCAGTTTGGTTGTTACAACGTCTCGTACTTTTCCATTTGAACACTCCTTATAAATATCTTTCCACTATACTGAACATGCTATCAGTATAAAGTATTCGTGTATGCAATAGAAGTTTATAACAGTTTCGTTATGATAGGATTTTACATTTCTTTTTAAGGCTCTCCTCGCGTAATATTGAACAACGTTATTAAGAGGGACCAGGCTGGATGTATTAGTCTTTTGCGTGTCACACACACACACACACACACACACACACACACACATATATATATATATATATATATATATATATATATATATGTGTGTGTGTGTGTGTGTGTGTGTGTGTGTGTGTGTGTATCGACACACACAGAAATGGTAAGTTGAGCTTCACTCAAACCAACAAGCAACTTGTCATTGCTTGGAATCCTAAGAACTAAATTTCAAATGTAAAGCCCATTTGACACTAATTCATTTCACAGTAGACAAATTAAGAAATTTTGGAAATTTGTGGTAATGTCTTATGTGACCAACTTGTTAGGTCATCGGTCCTTAAGCGTACACACTACTTAATGTAACTTAAACAAACTTACGCAAAGGACGACACACACACTCATGCCCGAGGGAAGACTGGAACCTCCGACGGGGAGAGCCACGCGGACCGTGACAAGACGCCCAAGACCGCGCGGCTACACCGAGCGGCAAATTTTGAGTTTTAAGGCTGTATGCAAATGGAGAAAGCGATGACGAGACTCTTTTCTGGTTTCAGGAGGCTGAACAAATAGAAATGGAATGTCACTAACGATGGAAGAATGGATTGATCTTTATATGTTCGTTGGGAGTGGTACCACGTGTCATTCAACTTCGAGTGCAGCTCACACAACGCAGATAACTCGTAACACTATGGCGAAACTTACCAAGAAACTCAAAAGGACGGTTTCCGTTGCCTATGTAAGCACACCTGTACCACCAACGATTGCATGATTATGTGAATTATTTACCGAAACAAATCATTATGATCTTATCTACGGCGAAAGTGGTGACACGTTATTCATACAAATGGTCACACCGTATTCATAGTTATGGGATTTGTTCCACATATGATTCGTTTGGAGTACAAAGGTAGGGACTTGAAACCAAGCCTCCTGCTCATTAGGCATATGTGCTTACCACTACGTCCCACCTGCTTGGCACGGACTAACCCAGCACGCCTATCTGCTCAATCTCAATTCACATTCAAGTCTCAGCCCACTTGGCATTCCTCCTAAGCTCGAATAGCAGTGCAGAGGTTCTTCAGCTACAATAGAAAAGCATCTGTGTCGAACGAAACGGCGTATCTTCCTTGAAAGCCAGGTGAGCTGTGGCTAGCTCGTGTTAAGCTTTGCATTAAACCATGGTTGCTATTCTGTGATTAGTCTCCCGCAGTTTTCGCGATTACGCTGTTATTCTCTCTCTTCGCGAGTCGCAGCAGCAACGTGTATAGATATTTGCACCCTTGTAATATGTTCAGCCTCGCGCTTATAGTTTCCGGCTGTGGCGTGTGCGGGCAGTTGTTTCGTTGGCGTGGAGCAGCGAGGAAGTCTCCGTGGCGCGTGTCTGGTAGAGATTGGGGATCCGCTCTTGAACTGATTCATAGAGTTGAATCTTTCAAAGGAGTGAACAATCAGTGATTCAGAAAAAAAGAACGGTTGCTCCAAACGTTTCCCACGGCAGAGAGAGAGAGAGAGAGACGAAGCATATCAGCAGCGCCTCTGCTGGTCACAGCACAGTGCACGCCACACAACACAGCCAGCGCCGGCCTCTGCCCTGCTTCTACCTTGGCTGCCTGCATTGTGCAGTGCCCCATTGGATTTTGTGTTTCACATATGCCGTGCCATCTCTGTGCGTCGTCTGCCGCGTGCAGTGTCTGGCGCAGCTCAACTTCGCATCGCACTCTGTCGGCGATCGTTTCAGTCGCACGTCCTGCCCTCTCGGCAGTTGATGCGAGCAACAGGACAGAAAGCCACCTATCGGGTAACATAGGAACTACTTGCAACAACCTGCTCGCAAGGGAACGGACGATTTGTCTCAGAGCGGGTGAGTTCACCGCTCCCCCCACCCTCGGAACTCGCCCGCTCAACGCTCACCCCACCGTTCTCGACTCTAGCCAGAGTGTTGAGCAAAGCAACTCAGGTGTCACTCTGGTCTCTGCGGTCTTAGCTCACGCAGTAAGACAGCTCGCGGCTCGACCTGCTCGACTCAGTGCTTCTGCATCGGAGTTTGTCTCTACTGGATATTGTTCTTCGTAGTAATACCGCTATGTATATTACATTATTATGTTATGTATACATCGTTTGTTTTTATTTTATTTTTATTTGTTTAAACTGATCAGATTAGGTTCCTGACGACTTCTCTTACTATAGGATTTTTATTATGGACACTCGAATTTACGCTTTAATTACGAGCGAACCGATAAACGAATCGCAAAATGTGATACACCAATATTTTCCTTGTTTTGTTCTGCGTAAGGCTATATGCAGCACTTTCGTTTTACAGTCAAATTTATATTTTCTTTTCTTATTCTGGTACGGATTTTGCGATTTTAGGCGTCTTCGGAAGGAAACGTTCACTTTAAAAATATATGGCTTGCGATGTATTTGTATGAGGTTAATGAAATTTTAATACATTATAGCCAAATATATTGTTAATGTAAATCTCAAGTTACAACATTTTCCGATCACCCAAAAAACCACGATAGTGCAAAATAAATCAATAATCAAAAACTTTGTCATATCGTGGAAATTTCAATAAACAATACAAAATTCTTACTCATTATCTGTGTTACTTCATAATAGGATCAAATAAGATCAAAATACAGGTATAGTACTGGAATAAACCAAGTTTAAATGGCAATGTGCCTTCCATTTATTTTCTATTGTAAATGAGTGGTGAGTCATGAAAAAGAGCTAATTCATTTCAGGGAGTGAACAATTCTGATCCAATCTCTGAAAAGAACAGTTTTGCCCATCTCTAGTGTCTGGCTGGGCCCACTGGCTGCGTCCACATGCGGTCGGAGTGTGAGTGGCTGTTCCCATTGATGTGAGGTCCGTGGCTCACCAATACCGGACACGAAAGTTGAGTCTTTACTTAATCTACCAGCCAGCCCCCACTTTCGCATTGTGTCGTTTGAATTTCATTGTGGGCTGTTGGGACATTCGCGTGAGCAACAACGTGTGTTTTCATGTTGGCGAAATTCTAGCCGCTCTCCTGTGGAGTTTATGTTGTGGATTGGCAAAACAGCCAATCCACTATGACAGGAAGCCGAAAGGCACGCGTTTAAGCTCACGCAGGCTGGCCTGAGGTCTGGAACAGGTCAAGTAATTGAGACTAGCAAATAAAGAACGTATCTGCTGGAATACTTAACTTTAATCCATAATTGGTGAACATCGCTCTTGACGGTACATGTTTTACAGCATCAATAGTGACTGGTAATGGCGCCTTGCTAGGTCGTAGCAAATGACGTAGCTGAAGGCTATGCTAACTATCGTCTCGGCAATTGAGAGCGTAATTTGTCAGTGAACCATCGCTAGCAAAGTCGGCTGTACAACTGGGGCGAGTGCTAGGAAGTGTCTCTAGACCTGCCGTGTGGCGGCGCTCGGTCTGCAATCACTGATAGTGGCGACACGCGGGTCCGACGTATACTAACGGACCGCGGCCGACTTAAAGGCTACCACCTAGCAAGTGTGGTGTCTGGCGGTGACACCACAGTTTAGCTTAACTTGATTATTTTCAATTAAAGTGCACCTGCGTGATCTTCTGCCTCGTGGCCGTTAACGTTCCGGTTACCTGCCCTGGCCATTGACGTAAATCCAGGCAGTGTACATTCCTCGTCGTATTGTTTGACAGATGAATGTGTAATTAGATGTGGGAGCTGATACCTTCTGCGTTGTTCCATTGAAATCCTTGTTTTGTGCTGGTCGGGTGGTGCGGAAGTTATTCTGTCGCTTGGTCCGTTTACTGTCTGTTGGTTGGATTGCCGTCGGATTGACAATTGTTAAGCCGACTGCCTGCTCGCCTAAGCGAGCGTTAGTGTTTGAATTCCATGCCGACCCTTCGAAACTTCTGAGCGCCGTTTGATCCTGTACTGCGGGTACAGCAGGGAATCTTACCAGGGATAGGTGATTTAATAAAGTGAAACTATATAGTTCTAGAGACCTTCTCGAGTCTCAGGCAGCTATGATATATGCAGACTGAAGCGACGAATGAAAATCTGTTCAAGTTCAGGGGGAATAACAAGTGGGTAATCCAGGCAGTTGGGCAAAGCCGCTGTGCTAGGGTAGCATACTGATTAGTTAGCACATCTGTCAAGTGAGCGGGAGACCAGGTTTCCAATTCCGGCCTTGTAACGAAATTTCATTTGTCGCTTCAGTCTGCTTATACATATCACAGATATCTGAGACATGGTCTCTGAAGCCGTATAGTTTCACTTCATCAAAGTGCCTGTGCTTGTGTTTCAGGCATGATCCCTCGTTTCGTTCGATGCTGAGACGCTATTCCACTGCAGTGAGATAACCTTTGCAATGCCCTTCAACTTTATGTGGAATACCAAGTGGGCTGAGGCGTGAATGGAAAATTGTATTGAAGAAGGAGGCTTGCTAAGGTAGTCCGTGCATTTGCCAGGGTAGCATAGTCATTGGCGGCGTTGGTACAAATTTTCATTAGTCGCTTCTGTCTGCATATGTATATCATAGATGTGTGACACTTGAAAAGGTCTGTTGAACCATATAGTTTCACTTGATACACTTTATACTGGCTAAGTGACTTTTACTGAATGCCTCACCACGCTTCCGGGTGACATAAGTGACTGGCCACCAAGTTTCTGTAAACAACGGTCGGAACATTCGGCCAGTAGTTCAATTCCTCGACGATATAAATCAGCACCTTGGTCACAGTGTCATTTCAGGACCGCTGTGAGAACATTCTCTCCATTGGAAAACCGCTTTCTTCCAGATGTGCTTCCGAAATGATGGATATCCCTTGGCTTCCCAGTGTTAATCACCCACGTCCGCGTGACCTTAGTCCGGTTGCTGATACCATTTCCTCAGTCCAATTCTTGGCACCATTTCACTACGACTGGACGCTACACTGCGTTTGGTTCATACATCGCCAGACTTTCACCATGAATTTGCGTACCCACAGGCGGATTCCATCTGTCAGCTTCGTTGCCGTCGCTGGCAGAATATGGCGATAGTGAAGAAACTAGAAACTGCACTGTGGAAGTAATCTGTGGGAAGCTAACTCCAATGGAACAGTTGCGGGAAACTGCAAACAACAGTTGATGAGATTACACGAAACTAGTCAATCTGTCTTACTAGAGACCCCAACAGAAACTACGATTTAATCTAGCTCGTTACGTGTGGGGCCACAATAATTACACGGACATTAAAAGTCTCAGTGATAAGGGCGGCTGTCGTTTGCTACATTATGGAGATGTGGTTTCCCGACACCGTCTTCTAGAACTGTATAATAATTCCAAATAACGCGGAACATCATTTGGAATTTGACCCCTATCCAAGAAACATAACACATTTAGAAAAAGTTATGCCACCACATCCAGATGAAGTACAAGCAGCGATTAACTCACTTCGGAATTATAGATCAGCAGGTGAGAACCGACTACTGGCATAACTTTGGAAATATGCAAATGTACAAATTGTTCTGAACTTACACAAACATCTTACTGACACTTGGAATTCTGAGAAGTTACCAGAGGAATGGAATGTTGCAATAATCTATCCACTACACAAAAAAAAATCGAATCCGTGGAAACAGCACTCCAGCACATCTGCGATAGAAGCTGAGGAAATTAGACAGGAAACCGTCTGAGTTCTACTACGTGCCAAGACACAGAAAAACAACCTTAACAGAGGGGAAAGAACAGCTATCAGGGAACTGAAGAACAACGACGAAATTGTGATACACTCCTGGAAATTGAAATAAGAACACCGTGAATTCATTCTCCCAGGAAGGGGAAACTTTATTGACACATTCCTGGGGTCAGATACATCACATGATCACACTGACAGAACCACAGGCACATAGACACAGGCAACAGAGTATGCACAATGTCGGCACTAGTACAGTGTATATCCACCTTTCGCAGCAATGCAGGCTGCTATTCTCCCATGGAGACGATCGTAGAGATGCTGGATGTAGTCCTGTGGAACGGCTTGCCATGCCATTTCCACCTGGCGCCTCAGTTTGACCAGCGTTCGTGCTGGACGTGCAGACCGCGTGAGACGACGCTTCATCCAGTCCCAAACATGCTCAATGGGGGACAGATCCGGAGATCTTGCTGGCCAGGGTAGTTGACTTACACCTTCTAGAGCACGTTGGGTGGCAAGGGATACATGCGGACGTGCATTGTCCTGTTGGAACAGCAAGTTCCCTTGCCGGTCTAGGAATGGTAGAACGATGGGTTCGATGATGGTTTGGATGTACCGTGCACTATTCAGTGTCCCCTCGACGATCACCAGTGGTGTACGGCCAGTGTAGGAGATCGCTCCCCACACCATGATGCCGGTTGTTGGCCCTGTGTGCCTCGGTCGTATGCAGTCCTGATTGTGGCGCTCACCTGCACGGCGCCAAACACGCATACGACTATCATTGGCACCAAGGCAGAAGCGACTCTCATCGCTGAAGACGACACGTCTCCATTCGTCCCTCCATTCACGCCTGTCGCGACACCACTGGAGGCGGGCTGCACGATGTTGGGGCGTGAGCGGAAGACGGCCTAACGGTGTGCGGGACCGTAGCCCAGCTTCATGGAGACGGTTGCGAATGGTCCTCGCCGATACCCCAGGAGCAACAATGTCCTTAATTTTCTGGGAAGTGGCGGTGCGGTCCCCTACGGCACTGCGTAGGATCCTACGGTCTTGGCGTGCATCCGTGCGTCGCTGCGGTCCGGTCCCAGGTCGACGGGCACGTGCACCTTCCGCCGACCACTGGCGACAACATCGATGTACTGTGGAGACCTCACGCCCCACGTGTTGAGCAATTCGGCGGTACGTCCACCCGGCCTCCCGCATGCCCACTATACGCCCTCGCTCAAAGTCCGTCAACTGCACATACGGTTCACGTCCACGCTGTCGCGGCATGCTACCAGTGTTAAAGACTGCGATGGAGCTCCGTATGCCACGGCAAACTGGCTGACACTGACGGCGACGGTGCACAAATGCTGCGCAGCTAGCGCCATTCGACGGCCAACACCGCGGTTCCTGGTGTGTCCGCTGTGCCGTGCGTGTGATCATTGCTTGTACAGCCCTCTCGCAGTGTCCGGAGCAAGTATGGTGGGTCTGACACACCGGTGTCAATGTGTTCTTTTTTCCATTTCCAGGAGTGTATTTACAGCAGACAAAGGCATTGCTACTGTGATCTTAGACACCTTGCAGTATGAATACAAGGTGAAAGAATTATTAAATGATCCCATCCTCTAAGAACTAAGGGTGGACCCTACGGCGAAGACGCGAAAGACGCAGGCCATTAGCAAGGACTCGAGAATTGTCGCTGACACAGCCAAGGGTCTTATTCCCAGATTACCAGTCTCTCCTAGAATTTATGGTGTTCCAAAGATACATAAGGGCAGTTGCCCTTTGAGGCCAATAGTGAAAGGGATCAATTCGCCTACTTACAATTTGGCAAAGTACCTAGCCTGCAAACTAAGACGTCTAGTTGGCAAGACGGACTCCTATGTGAAGAACTCGACACACATTATAGAACGCCTAAAGGCAGAAACAATTTTACCTACGGACATCATGGTCAGCTTTGACGTGAAATCACTATTTTTTCTGACACACAGGCTCCCTGTAGTGGTTTGCAGCATGTTCAGTACACTCATTTACTAGGTTCACCGAATCACCATGAGCTAGCTGCCTCGGCTACCCAGTGCATACATTCGACTCTATTTTGTAATCACCGAAATAAAATCACGTAACTGCCACTTACACAGAACTGCCAACAGTGTAGGATGCAGAAATAGGAGTGTTCCTTTCCATTTGAGCTACGCTATTGCGCTATCTGTTTGTTGAAAACGTCATGGAGTGCAAAGGAAAAGCTGTAACTGTCTGGCTCTCAGAAGACTAGATCTGGCCATATGCATTATCTCACAGCACTGTGGAATGCGGAAGTTCCGGAGGAACTTTTGTTGACTTCTGAAGGTGGTGTAGCAACATGACAGCTAATAGCATAACGGTAATCCTCGCGCACTGTAGATAAAACGTCGCGAGATCTATTACATTCGCTGCAACATATTTTAAAACGCAATTCTGCTGTCTGCTGAAGTTATCAATTTAATGGACCTTAGAACATAATTTCCTTTACTTCTTAACACAAAATAGCCACATGTGGCAGAAGTGCTAACTTCTGCGACATTTTGTTCTTTTGAGGTTTAATAGAGGGCCAGGCAGCAGATGCAACTCGAAGCGTTTGTATTATGTATGGGGAGAGCACATCGTGCCAAAATGGTCAGAAAAGTTTTTTCTACATTAGCTGTCGTTTGGTAGTGGCATTTTATTCTTCTTCAAAACTTGTTTGACATCTTTAACTCACAACAAGTTTTCTACATGCGTGTAATCAATAAACTGTATGTGCGTTGTCAGATAGATAACATCAGAGAATTCGCATATATCGTTGATGGTTAATATGTCTCTCATGTTTTGTATTGTTTTAACAACACTAAAAGAAACCTTACGAAAATTGTGCACTGTTTTATAGGAAATGAAAGTCTGTTTTAATAAAACTGAGTATCTGTACACAAGCATGCCTCTATCGTAACGAATTAGTAAAATAGTACTCACTTAGATGTCGTTTGGTCCGTGTTTAATTGGTATGCTATGTCATACTCAACAGGTATGCAAATGTGCTATTTCATAAATAAATTAAGGTATTCCTAGAAACTCAAAATTTTATTATCAGCAGCGGAAAGAGGCGTTACCTATTGTACAGCATTGTAAGCTTTCTACCATTGCACTATGAGCTCAAAGTATTATCTTGCAATTTAAATATCGATTTTTGATCTGACTGCTTGTAGCTCTTTCACAGAAGGGAGCGAGCCTGGAACTGGGACCCATCACACACGCTTTTTCACACGTCAGCACATCACCACAGAACTAGCAAAGACATATGTGTTCAGCCTTCCACTTACGAGGCCAATAGTGACTAGAACACGTAAACTGCTATTTAAAGGACAAGATGAGTTACGATTTCCACGTGCATCGACTTTCCTGGCCTGAAAACCGTAAATTTACAATCTTTTGTTACACCTCAAGCGATAATAACTCAAATTATTCAATGGAAATGACAGGAAAAATCAAGTGAACTTGAGGCTTAATTGAGTGCACACCAGGAAGTAACTCGTCAATAACAGAGTTGCCAAACATACGTTACCTTGTTGCCAAATCTCAGTTACAGTGCTAGCAGGAAGAAGACGAACCGATGTGATCCTACAGCGGTCTGGGAAGTGACCAAGCTGGCCTTTCAAAGACGCGGCTGCGATGGGCTGGAAGACGTAATGCGTCTGATTCGCATTTGTGTAACTATGATTAGGATCTGGAGCGTAGTTGTTAATAATACTCAGAACTGACTGCAAACTAAGCATCATAAAACAGTAACTCTCATAGTTGTTTTATATTTCTTTCGTAACTGTACTCAAAACTAAGAAACAAATTCACGAACGTTTTCGTGCCTCGCCGATAGTCGAGCTCACCAGACAAATAAAAATAAGAAAAAAAGGATGTGTGTGTGGCGGGGGGGGGGGGGGGGTGTCAGAGGCAGAGACAGAGAGAGAGAGAGAGACACACACACACACACACACACACACACACACACACACACACACACAGAGAGAGAGAGAGAGAGAGAGAGAGAGAGAGATAAAAATAAAAATGAGAGGGTAAATTCATGATCTATGGAACAAGTATTAATGTAATCATATCATATTGCTGCCTGGCCATGAAGAGTCATGAATTACCGAAATTTTCGTCAATATCAATAACCAAATGTAAACTTGAAAACAAAAGACGAATGTTTTTGCAACAAACCGTTAATCCTATCAAGACATTTTCATCTCTGTTAACTAACCATAAAGATGTCTGATGTACGTCCATTCAGAAGTAACGAAGTGTGTATGCATTTAAAGACGAAGCGCATGATGTGATGTTCTGTGACGGATATACGAACCCAATATGTAATTGGATTGTTAACTAAGTAAAATCAAATGTTACGTATCGGTTTTTCTTACCAGCTGCTAGATGATTGAATCCAAAATAAGGATACAAATTTTTGAGCCTGAGCGACAATCCTATCGCACTCCTATAGTTCTTCTTTATCGTCCACGAATATGCCTTAAGTATCAATTGCTTACTCACCAACAGTAGGATGTGTGCGTGTTGGCAACACATGAAGAGACATTCAAAGAGCACGTTAATTTTCTCTAGCAGACCAGTGTGCACGCGATAGGGCTTGAAATGAAATTATGAATATTTTTGTACTGGATCAGGAATCGGACCCACATACTTACCTTTGGAGGAGACCTAGAGAAGACTGCAGTCTTGGAAAAAGGAACGAAATGATTGAACTACACTGTTCCGAGAGATTCAGATCCTCGAAAGAGGAGATACGAATTCTAATCACAGTCCAGCATCAAATCTCTAGTGTAATCACGTACAAGTAAAATAAGAGCCCTGGTCCTTAAAAAAGCTATCGGTTCATCAAATATAATAAAATTTTCTGATGCTGTCACGTTTACTGGCGACAGTATTTCTGTTTACCATGACCTCTGCCTATGTCATTTCCCAAAGTAAACCGGCTCTGTCCAGTTGGGAATGAAGGAACGTGATGTTTAATGCGGATTCTGGATTATAACATCTTTCTCTTGAGGTTACCAGAGGTAAAGTAAATCTGTTTTTGCCTCTTAAAAGTAAATGCCAGAATCCACGCATTGCAATTGTGATAGTTCGTTCCACCAGACCATTGTGGCCACATTTGCCAGCCCCAGGAGTGTGCTGTAACGGATGATGTGCTTAGCTTACAAAATTAGTCATGGTGGAAAAAGTGCGATTCTATTAAATGGTTAAGCAGAAGCAATCTTCTGACCCGAGATTATGCATTCTCACATCAGCGGGATGTAAAGACTCTTCTAGGCATCATAACCTCGATGAGAAGCCATTTTGAAATATTCACTAATTCAGGATATGTCTTAGTTCGAGAAAATCCACTGTCAAGTGTGAAGTTACCGGATAATTCGAATATTACCGTCTTTATTACTATCATTTTCTACATACCGCTGCTGGAACACATGTGCTTGAAGATCATGTAATGCGTTTTGGTGATTATAGAAGTTGTTGCCGAAGAACAGGTTCCTACCCTGTCTACGGAATCCTTTTCATGTTAATATCAAACATCAGCAATTACTCGTAGATTACATTAAAACTAAAGTAAATAATAAAGACTTTAATTGATATAAAAAACGCGCTACCTTTCTTCATTTAATTGCGCCTAGAAATGGTTGGTTCAAATGGCTCCGAGCACTATGGGACTTAACATCAGAGGTCGTCAGTCCCCTAGAACTTAGAACTAATTAAACCTAAGTAACTAAGAACATCACACACATCCGTGCCCGAGGCAGGATTCGAACCTTCGACCGTAGCGGTCGCGCGGTTCCAAACTGATGCGCCTAGAAATGACTGTCGAACACTGCCAAACTAAAAGCCAAGGAAAGTCGATGCACGTGGAAATCGCAACTAATCTTGTCCTTTAAATGGCAGTTTACGTGTTCTAGTCACTATTGGCCTCGTAACTGGAAGGCTGAACACATATGTTTTTGCTAGCTCTGTGGTGATGTGCTGACGTGTGAAAAAGCGTGTGTTATGGTTCGCAGTTCCAGTGTCGCTGACTACTACGATTTTATCCCTTCTGTGAAAGAGCTACAAGCAGTCAGATCAAAAATCGATAAGGAAATCGTAAGAAAATACTTTCAGCTCATAGTGCAAAGGTGAAAAACTTACAATGCTGCACAATAGGTAACGCCTCTTTCCGCTGCTGACAAGAAAATTTTGGGTTTCTAGGAATACCTAAATTTATTTATGAAATAGCTCATTAGCATACCTGTTGAGTATGACAGAGCATACTAATTAAACACAGACCCAATCGAAATCTAAGTGAGTAGTATTTTACTAATTCGTGCCGATAGAGGCACGCTTGTGTACAGATACACAGTTTCATCGAAACAGACTTTCATTTCTTATAAAACTGTGCACAATTTTCGTAAGGTTTCTTTTAGTGTTGTTAAAACAATACTAAACATGAGAGAGATATTAACCATCAACGATATATGCGAATTCTCTGATGTTATCTATCTGACAACGCACATACAGTTTATTGATTACATGCATGTAGAAAACTTGTTGTGAGTTAAAGATGTCAAACAAGTTTTGAAGAAGAATAAAATGCCACTACCAAACGACAGCTAATGTAGAAAATACTTTTCTGACCATTTTGGCACGATGTGCTCTCCCCATACATAATACAAAAGCTTCGAGTTGCATCTGCTGCCTGGCCCTCTATTAAACCTCAAAAGAACAAAATGTCGCAGAAGGTAGCACTTCTTTCACATGTGGCTATATTGTGTTGAGAAGTAAAGGGAATTATGTTATAAGGTCCATTAAATTGATAACTTCAGCAGACAGCAGAATTGCGTTTTAAGATATGTTGCAGCGAATGTAATAGATCTCGCAACGGTTTATCTACAGTGCGCGAGGATTACCGTTATGCTATTAGCTGTCATGTAGCTACAACACCTTCAGAAGTCAACAAAAGTTCCTTCAGAACTTCCGCATTCCACAGTGCTGTGAGATAATGGATATGGCCAGATCTGGTCTTCTTAGAGCCAGACTGTTACAGCTTTTCCTTTGCACTCCATGACGTTTTCAACAAACAGATAGCGCAATAGCGTAGCTCAAATGGAAAGAAACACTTTCCATTTAAATTTCTACATCCTACACTGTTGGTAGTTCTGTGTAGGTGGCAGTTACGTGATTTTATTTCGGTGATTACAAAATAGAGTCGAATGTATGCACTTGATAGCTGAGGCAGCTAGCTCATGGTGATTCGGTGAACCTAGTAAATGAATGTACTGAACATGCTGCAAACCACTACAGGGAGCCTGTGTGTCAGAATTCCCATCGAATGTGCCGCAACGTTGCTATGATAGAAAAATGAGTCTTCCAGAAGAGGATTTGGTGGCCTGTTGGTTTGATGATAGGTTCCTATGATGCTGGTCTGGGTTCGATTCCAACTTCTGCTGATGATTTGTAATAGGGAGGGACAGATTCTATTCTCTTCTGGCTATTCCAAGTGAAGAAGGTATAATGGCATTGTGGTCTGAAATTCACATTAAACATGATATTCCTTCTCTACGAAGAAGACATTAGATTGAACCACAATAAAGTAAGGAGTGGCGAAATGTGGGAACTCTATCAACAGTAAATTTTTTGTATTATTTATTTATTTCTAGTGATGAAATAAACGCTATGTAGGGTCACAGTACACTTATTCCATATTTTATTTGAGCTTCTGTATGTCGATAAAATTGGTTCTGAACTTGGAATGCAGCTCAGACTGCCCTTAACGCAGAATTTGATCTCTTCGTGACAATACAGCTCGACTACAATTTGTTGTTTCTTCAAAACTGCAGATTCCTCAACATCTACACATATTGCGAGTGAATGGGTTCGAATCCTGGCCCGGCACTAAAGTTTTCAATATGGATTATCAAGCTCTAGTATGAGAACACCCATCTGTTGGATAATAATTTAGATTTTTAATGGATTTTCATTCGTTGTCAACACTAACGATATCTGACGGTTTTACCTCCCAGTGAAGTACAGAATTATTTGAGAGATCACTGTAAGTTGAAGGATGTTATTCCGAGCTGCTGGTGGAGATAAATTCGGTAGCTGACGTCTCTTAGTGTGTAGTGAACGACGATATGTGTGGGGTTCGATTCCCTGTCAGCACTGAACTCTTCGTCATATTATTTCTAGTTCAAAAATGCTCACATTTCGCTACTGGTGTAACAAACCCATATTTAACGTTCGTTTTCTCTAGAATATAACAGCGATAGGTGCCGGGTTGGAGTCCCGGGAAGGAAAAAAGTAATGTTTCGTCTCGTCATTTCACTTAAAACGTCTAGCTACTGGCGAGAAAATCCGATGTGTCACAGTTGATTGTGCTTCGATAACAATCAGATTAGGGTCTGGGTTCGAATCCCTGTCTAACATAAAGCATTACCTCACGACATTTCAAGTAAGTTACTTGTGAAAAAGCATTATTTAACATCTCTCGTAGTTCCTTAACAGGGTCAATAGATGCTGAGTAGGAATTCGCGTACGTTTAAAGTGTTTAGGTTATGTAATTTAAAGTTGATATTTGCTAACTGATACTGTCTAAAATCGAGGTATATCACTCTCTGTATGCCTAGTCAGGAATGACTGTTAGTTTCCGTCAGTCACGAAATCTTAGTCTGCATGACTTGGGTTTGAATCCATATGCAGAACGAGGCAGCTCGTCGTGTCATTTGAAGTTCATACATATTCTCAACCAGCTGCTCGTGAGTAACTTAAAGTTTTGATGTAATTGATGTAATTGTGTGTTAAATAACAAGTATGGTATGTTACTTTGAAGAGGAAATCATGAATACGACGAATTTACTACGTGAATTACCTATCTGACGTAATAACGACAGTGGTAACGTTTCAGGTATGTCATTTATTGCAATAAATGTGTGCTTCCTAGCCTTAAGGACAGTCTTATCTGTGTTAAGGTGTTCCCTGATATTTCTGCTATCGTGGTATTACTTTACATCTTGAGTTATTGCGATACAGAGCAGATTATTCTAGTGGCGACTTGTTGGAACCATTTTCAATAGTCAAACGACTGTACCGAGAAGCGATTAGAGGACCTGCTAGACAGCTGCGTTATGTGGGTTGCATGCGAATCAGGCGAAATGCAATTTAGGTAGTTCGGATAGTTTTTAGCATGACTCTACATTATTTCATTATTCAACTATTAACACCCTTTCAGGCGCCCTCGACACCTATCTCAAATCTTATCAATTCTTCACACGCACTTCCAAGCCATCCGTATCCAACTAGGTCAACTCGCTGCTACTGCACGACTCGCGTCATCCGCCTGATCACATTAACAGGAAGCAGATGCTGGCACCAGCAAATTATGTTCCTTTCATATGATCGTCAGTTGTGCAAGTGCTTTTCTGAACATTTGCTTTTACTTACTTTATTTTTATAACCTAACCTCACATGAAAGGGACAAAATCAAATATTCATTTACGTATAAGGAAATTATCATTTGCGCTTTAGCAGCAACGTGAGGTGTCATATGATATGTCCCAATACATGGTCATGTTATGTCGGTAATGAATCCTTATAGTGATCCAGAAGTCAATGGCCATAAATTTTTCTGTAAATGATAATCTACTATCACCCGATGCTACCAAATACTTTTATTGATATTTCGTTTATATGAGTAGTGAGTAATCTTACACCAACGTCTCAACCACAATAACAAGCTATCACTCTAAAAATATTGTGACACATTTTTAGCGCTATTTAATTATCAAATTACCTTAGTTCCTGCCAATAATCGTAAAATCAGTTTCGCACAAAGCTTTCTAACATTAAGTTGATTATGTAAAATATTGCTTGCTCAGAGACCTAATTTACGTAACTTGTTCGTTGTCTGTTATTGTGATCGTACATACAACTGTGCACACTTCATTGAATTCTGCACGTGTAGTTGCAGTGGTGCCATTTCATTCATGTGGATCATAACAGATGATTATAAGTGCAGCTTAAATTTGAGATCAGTTGGCCTTTACCATTACGCTCAGAACGAAGACAAAACACATCAAATAACACCTCTTGTAGCCGTCCGGGGTGGCCGATCGGTTCTAGGCGCTACAGTCTGGAACTGCGCGTCCGCAACGGTCGCAGGTTCAAATCCTACCTCGGGCATGGATGTGTGTGATGTACTTAGGTTAGATAGATTTAAGTAGTTCTAAGTTGTAGGGGACTGATGAATTCAGCAGTTAAGTCCCATAGTGCTCAGAGGCATTTGAACCTTCACCAACGGAAAACTTCATGTTGTGAGATATCATCAACAGAAGTCACTTTATATTTTATAATGTCAAAGTATTCTAGTTCATTCAATGAGGCACATACCATGAGACTGTATTAGACGACGCTTCTGAGCTATATTAACTCGCAGACGTAATTCAAGTATCACTTAAGCTAATGACACGAATCCAAACAGCAAAACTAGAATTTCACTGACGTAAACTTAATATTTGTGAGGGAAATGAATGCTTGACCTTTACTACATACTATTTTAATTCATATGTAATGGCTCCTCTCAACGAAATATTGTGAAGTGGTCTTAATAAGTTTCGGCTAATGATTTATACCAGGTGAAACAGAACTGATCTGCCATTCTGGTCTGCAATAGACATATTGGTACTGGCAGTCAACTTAACTGTACCTCTCCCTAATGTTTAAAAACTACTGTTACCCGCAGGTGCTCCACTGGGTAACATACTTCTGATTATTTCTGTACTTTCCCTCACAGGATATTATGTGTAACACACGTCTCTCTTTAGTCAATTCATTACCTCCTAGCCAAAAGGAAGTGTTAACTGAAATAAACTTCAGTTGTGCGACACTCACAGTTGTTTTGGAAACACACAATAGCTAACTAGCATCTTCAAACGTTTTAATAATTCGGCCTCTATAATCATGTGGGTTGAAGCTCATTTCACTAGAGCTGAAGAGAATTGCAGACACTTTATCATTAACGTAGAAGATATGATATTTTTAAGATGGTAGGAACAGTAAAATCTGGATTCATCTGAAGACCGATCTTTGGAATATAAGAGCAAAGTATTCAAAACGCCTATCTGTGAGAACATTCTAAATTATTTTCATACTTGCAGCAGTAGGACCTCTCTGATTGGTTGGCCGTCTGAAAGGAAATATGATACATAGTCAGAACAACGGAACTTGTATAGCCTACTGACAGCACGTTAGCACTCACAATGTCCTATATTTTTACGCGTCATGCTACGCCGTGTACCATCCTCAGGTGTTATTAAGCATCGACGGAAGAAGTAATTCTATAACCAATTGCCGTCGAGATCTCAGGAATTATGTATTGCGATGGAAAATATTTGAAAGAAACTCAGTTATGAAAACCGATCCACGGAATTCGTATTGTCTTTGGACAGTTTTTATTACTTACTTGTATGTCTATATGAACAGACATTAGTAATGATAGACTTATTGTTCCACATTGTTTTAGACAGCATGAAAATGTTCAATTGTATTTTTAAAATTCAGAAACATCTCTGTTTTCAAGTCTTAGTATCGTCAAATCACTGTAAGTAAATAACATTTCAGCGTATTAGATTTAGGAATTTTGTCACCCCGTGAATAACTACCGTTAATACATAATTTCTGTTAAGTGTGTCGGCAGAACAGTATTCGTCAAGGCTTACCGACTAAATATCAATTATTTTTCGAATTATGAAGATGGGAACGAACGAGGAGTTGATGAAAACAGGTAAGATGGGAGGGAAGCAGAAGTGTGGGCAGAAGTTATTTGTTCTCTGTTTACGCCCCTGGTTGTCATTTGTTACTCCTGAGTGTCGCATAGTGGTACTCGAACCTGAAAGAATTCGTACGCCGATGAATCTGAGAGACACAAAGCAAGAGTCAGCTAACAATAATCATCAGCTCTGACGGTCAGTTTGCGGTCACCGGAGTCCGAAGTGTTCGTTTGAGGGAGACGGTTGTGCCTTGCACCAGATAAAGATGACTGCCAGTTTATACCACACACTCTAGAACCACCTAACCTGATTTCCGATGCGCATACTCAAACCAAGTATAACACACATGCCCCTCCGCTTCCATGATGGCGTCACCAGATGACGCCATCAGCGCCCAGCTTTCATCACATGAGCAGCTGCGTTAAACGGACCCGTGGCCGATCTAGTTGATTACCTCCCGTTAGTACGCCGAGACATCTACCACAACACTTAACCGCCCACATAGAGCCCCAGGCCGCGTCTCTAGTATAGTAACATCCCTAGCATACGCTTCAGGTAAGTGGATTAGTAGCAGTGATATGTTTCGTATCGTCTGCGACCCGTACTGTCATCTCGATAGAAAGGTAGTAACTTGTGCTATCCATACTGATATTTACTTTTTCCTCACGCTTCACAACATTATATTTTACACAACCAAGGTTGCGGGTTACAAGCTATTATCTATTATTACGGTTACTAACGTGTTGTTCATCCATTCTTGGGGAATAAGATCCTAAAAAAGCAGAAGAAATTAAATATCAAAGAAATATCCATCTAGCTTTTACAATACACTTAAAATAAATTCAGTGATTCAAACGCTATTGGTTTTCACCTCAACTCTTTCCGTCGATAGTTTAATACGACGCTACAACGTCTTTTCGAAAGAGGCACACATGTAGACAGACTGGTATCGATAGTACACTGTCTTGCATGGCTGTTTCCGTTGTTGGACTTTGGTTTCAAGTAGCCGATCAGTCACTTGTAATGAGGAATCACTGTGAAATGGTCGTAGCCCGTCTCGGTTCTGCTCAGCAACTGATGGGTCAGTTGGTGATCCACTTCATGTTGTTGCAACTACGTTAGTGAGCCCACTTAACCAGTGCACTGAAAATATTATCGGCAACATTCATCTAGGATGAGCTTGTTTTTACCATGTGGCTACGTACAGTAAATTGTTAACTGTCGCTTGGTACTCTGACTGAAAACTGAATTTAGTTCTTTGTTGACTGGAATACTCTCGCATTCTGTTGCCATCCATGTTCATGGTAAACAGGGATTCTCCCCTCTCCTTCACTAACAAGTCAGTTGTATTCTTTAACATTGATACTTCATGTACCACGTAAAGTGACGTATTTCTTAGCTTCAATTTATAAGTTGATTGATGCAGTTCACTGCACATCTGCTCATTCCGTTAAGGGGGTGATATCTTAATACAGCAAGTCTCTCTCTCTCCCTCTGTGTGTGTGCTCCCCCCCCCCTTTTTTTTTGACATTTCCTTTGTTGTTCTCGAAACCAGGTGCTTATGGTCTGCAATACACGATGCCTCATTTAACTGCACCGACACTCGCCAATATCTAGCATATTTACAGCACCACGAGTATTATTGCAAGATTTTTCACAATTTTTAGGCAAGTAATCGTACAGCAGAGTGGCAAAAAATGCAGCAGCGCAAGCAGCGTACATCAAAATTCCAAATTCAGCTCTCACCGACTGCTAAGATAAGGCATGATGTCAGGAAGAATTTCCCTAACAGCTGATAAAATCAACGTCTGCGTGGTGGCCGTATTCTTGCTGCTGGTGGAAGCTCATTGCACACCGCTGAAAAGACGCTCGCCGTCCCGCGCTGTCCTGCCGGTTGAGTTCTACCAGGGACACCAGGCGGTGTAGCAAACACGACGATGGTAGCGCTGCTACAGTGTGGAAGGCTAAGGTACAAGCAAAATGCCGTCACACCAGAGGCAGAGACCGAACCAAGAAGTAGACGGTATGTCGTAAGTGGATCAGGGCTGAGCACCTTATAACACGAAATAACACGAAGCCGAGAGAGAGGGAGGACTACCCCAGCACAGAACAGAAAACCAACGGGAACGTAACACGCATATTCGTTAGCTCGTAAGAGATACTGAAAGGTTCGCAGGAGAGCTTCTGTAAAGTTTGGAAGGTAGGAGACGAGATACTGGCAGAAGTAAAGCTGTGAAGACCGGGCGTGAGTCGTGCTTCGGTATCTCAGACGGTAGAGCACTTGCCCGCGAAAGGCAAAGGTCCCGAGTTCGAGTCTCGGTCGGGCACACAGTTTTAATCTGCCAGGAAGTTTTATGTTGAAGGAAGCTGTACTACTTCATAAGAACCAGTGTAAGAGAACTTACAGTGCAGTTAGAGCCAGTTCTGCGGATTTGGCAGGATGAGGAAACATGCGGTTGTTAGGAACCGTAAGAGTTGTTGTAGGAAACTGTTCTACTTCATAAGAACCTGTATCAGAGAACTTACACAGCAGTTTATTTATTTATTTTATTTTACGTATCTACAGAGTAAGATTGCACACACACTATTAGTTAATATACTCGTAAAAAACGAATTACAATTATATTATGAAATGATTGATTGCGAACAACAATATGCGAAAGATTAGGGAGACGGCCACTGCAGCTATTACAAGTCCACATCTAATCAGGTCACCCACTGAACAGCATATGGAGTAGCATTCATGATATCCCTCCATTCTCCTTCAAACCTCCTCGCAGGACATTCGAAGATCAGGTGAGGGATTGTTAGTTCTTCTGCACCACAGTCGCATCGTGGGTCATCAGTGAGTTTCCATTTGTGGAGAATGGGCTTACACCAGCAGTGGTCAGTCCTCAAACGATTAAGTCTGCACCAGCTTCTTCTGGGCATCTGCATTCCTTCCACCGGTATCGAAGGATCAGAATCAGAGATGAGAGGATGGTGATTATTCTGCTACTAGTATTGCCTCCATTCCCTTGCTATGTCGTACCTTTCTGGGAATTTGAGGACTTCGTCTTCCATATAGGTTTCCTGGATTTTAGGCGGGTAGTTGGTAGATGGTCTAATATTTTTCAGATAGGTATATCTTCGGAGACAGAGGGGTCATTAATTTTCTTCCATTCTCGCATAGCTGCTTGTTGCCTCCTGAGGGAGGGAGGAGCTATATTGAAAAGGGCATGAAGCCAGGGAAGTGGAGTTGATTGCAGAGTTCCTGAGACAATCCACATGGTGGTATTAAGCTGGACATCTATTTTCTTCGTGTGTGTGCTCTTGTACCAGACTTTGGCGCAGTATTCTGCCACCGAGTAAACAAGAGATTGTGCTGCGGTGCGTAGTGTGTTCGCTTGAGCTCCCCAGGAGGTTCCAGTCAGCTTTCTTAATAAGTTATTTCTTTTTTTATCTTTTGGCTGGTTATTTCTAGGTGTTTTTATAGGTTAGTGACCGGTCAACAGTTATTCCTAGATATTTTGGATGGCTGTTGTGCGTTAATCGCTCATTGCAGAATGTTACTTGTAACTCTCGTCTTGCCTCAAGATTGTTCAGGTGGAATACGCTGACCTCAATTTTATTTGGATTTGGACAGAGCCTCCATTTCGTATAACACTAGTTAAGAAGTGGAAGGTCCGTTGACAGAGTAGCTTCCCCCTCTTCGAATGTTATGCTCTGAGTGGCTATTGCAATGTCATGCTATGCAGATGACATTGCAATAGCTACACAGCAGTTAGAGCCTGTTATGTGCATTTGGCATAATAAGGAGAACACATGCGGTCTTTACGAATGGAGCATCCCGTCATTGCCTCACGTTAGCTGCCTTCCAATCCTCGAGTTCTCCAGGAGAATACTCGACTCCATGATTACGATACAGTAGCGATTCTACATCCTAGATACTCCGGAACAGTGTACGAACTAGCAGAAGGTGTATCTGATGAACTTCCACCTACCACTGCTGATGGAGTAGCTGACTGTCTTCCGACACGAAGTAATAACAGCGTTGAACAGCACGGAACCTGCAGCAGGCTCTCGTGGGGTCCATGTTCCTGTTCAACCCATAGGCGTCTCTGGGCAGTAAATCGAGCTGGCTGGTAGGAAGGAGATAGACGGACAACAAGACTTCCGACAACGCGACAGCTCCGGTGAGTGAGATCGAGCACACTCCAGCAGCAAGTGCGAGACCACTCGTGCTGGACACCAGCTGCGCAGGCAGTGCGAGGTCACTCTCTTCGCCTGGGCCTGCAGACGAGGAGCTGTCACGGTACGGCAGCCGTCAGCAGTAATCCACCAGGCATCTAAATGAGGCACCGGTTACAAGGCCGGTGTGGAACGACAATGACTTTGACAATGTTTTACGAGGTGCATTCAAGTTCTAAGGACTCCGATTTTTTTTCAAATTAACTACCCCCCCGAAATCGATGAAACTGGCGTTACTTCTCGACGTAATCGCCCTGCAGACGTACACATTTTTCACAACGCTGACGCCATGATTCCATGGCAGCGGCGAAGGCTTCTTTTGGAGTCTGTTTCGACCACTGGAAAATCGCTGAGGCAATAGTAGCACGGCTGGTGAATGTGCGGCCACGGATAGTGTCTTTCATCGTTGGAAAAAGCCAAAAGTCACTAGGAGCAGGTCAGGTGAGTAGGGAGCATGAGGAATCACTTCAAAGTTGTTATCACGAAGAAACTGTTGCGTAACGTTAGCTCGATGTGCGGGTGCGTTGTCTTGGTGAAACAGCACACGCGCAGCCCTTCCCGGACGTTTTTGTTGCAGTGCAGGAAGGAATTTGTTCATCAAAACATTTTCGTAGGATGCACCTGTTACCGTAGTGCCCTTCGGAACGCAATGGGTAACGATTACGCCCTCGCTGTCCCAGAACATGGACACCATCATTTTTTCAGCACTGGCGGTTACCCGAAATTTTTTTGGTGGCGGTGAATCTGTGTGCTTCCATTGAGCTGACTGGTGCTTTGTTTCTGGATTGAAAAATGGCATCCACGTCTCATCCATTGTCACAACCGACGAAAAGAAAGTCCCATTCGTGCTGTCGTTGCGCGTCAACATTGCTTGGCAACATGCCACACGGGTAGCCGTGTGGTCGTCCGTCAGCATTCGTGGCACCCACCTGGATGACACTTTTCGCATTTTCAGGTCGTCATGCAGGATTGTCTGCACAGAACCCACAGAAATGCCAACTCTGGAGGCGATCTGTTCAACAGTCATTCGGCGATCCCCCAAAAGAATTCTCTCCACTTTCTCGATCATGTCGTCATACCGGCTAGTGCGAGCTTGAGGTTGTTTCGGTTTGTTGTCACACGATGTTCTGCATTCATTAAACTGTCGCACCCACGAACGCACTTTCGACATCCATAACTCCATCACCACATGTCTCCTTCAACAGTCGATGAATTTCAATTGGTTTCACACCACGCAAATTCAGAAAACGAATGATTGCACGCTGTTCAAGTAAGGAAAACGTCGCCATTTTAAGTATTTAAAACAGTTCTCATTCTCGCCGCTGGTGGTAAAATTCCATCTGCCGTACGGTGCTGCAATCTCTGGGACGTATTGACAATGAACGCGGCCTCATTTTAAAAAAATGCGCATGTTTCTATCTCTTTCCAGTCCGGAGAAAAAAAATCGGAGGCCTTAGAACTTGAATGCACCTCGTACTAGCGTCAGAGCCGCTTAACGGCTACCCAGCTGCTATACTGACTTTATGCAGGGGAGTCCCCGCTTGGCTCGTCTGCAGTGCAGTTGTTGTGCGCCAATTGGGAATCTAAAAGCGCCAGAAGATCAGGCTCAACAGAACAACAGTCGCAGCCTCGATAGTTGACTAATGTGCCACTGCGATCTCCGACGTGTGCTGGTACATGTTTCTTCTTCTTACACGTACCGCGACATGATACTCTCACGAACAGTTACCTGTCAAATGTAAGGTTGAGAAAAGCGCTTTGTAATAACCTTATACAGAACGCACATGGCGTTATTCATACTTAGTTAACTCAGTGACACTACAATACTCACCATCTTCATGTCCAAGACTGTAGCACACTTAATGACGATTTGCAGTTTACCGCATTACACGTACATTGCGTTGCAACTTCTGTGTCCAGCAGTGTACTGTCATGAGCCGGCTGGAATGTTTGTTGCTCGTTACGGCGAATCGGCTGGCATGAGCTGCGGCATACCTGCTCCAGCATGATCGGCGCCTCTGGTCGTTTCCAGCTGGGGTGCGCTAATGCTGCAGCAGAGGCGCTCCGCCGCCGGCCTTCCTTGTGGCAGTAATCGCGTTTCACACCAATTAGTTCCAAGGCGTTAGCGCCTGGGGGCGCGCAGCGCCGCAGGCAGAGACGCTCGCTCTGAGCAAACGTTTAATGAAACTGCAGGGGCAACAAGGTCGGGAGAGACAGCAACAGTTTACTGCAGTAACTGTGTCGCCTCACTCTAAGAATGAAAATCAAAACTCTGAGTCGTCCTTAGTACATGTTAATATGTTCCTTGTTTGACTTACTAGTCGTACACGGAGCGATGAAAAAGTTTCCTTTTGGGGCCGTTGCTTCTTCTCATTTCCCATACGCATGTCTCCTTACATCTAACGTGGCATTGATAATCCGCACCCTATTTACCGCGGCGGGGCAGCCATCGCCCGTCTCCGAAATATCTCGCGTACTTCCCAACCGTTTTTGTATGATCCAACGGAGCACCTCATCATCACCGTCCCTCTCCCAAAACTCACATTAACCCTTGCCATTCTCTATATCCGCCCTAAAGATCCCATCAATTATGATTTCCTAGCACATATAGACAGAACCATTACCACATACATAATCCAGGCTGACCTTAAAATTCACTCCGCTCAGCCGCCGAAAAACGGCGGTGACATCAGTTTATCAACACCAGCAATTGACACGATGTCCATATCTCCCTCGACATCCGTCTTGACACAGAATCATCCTCTGATGACATTATGTCTCCACCAACTTCTTGAGGTGTAGCTGGAAGTGATCTCCCAACTGTCCTTCAGATCTTCACTCCTTATCATCCACGACGAGATATCGAGGATTATTCCCGTGCAGAATGGAGTGTGTACCGTGCCAAAATCCGTACCATAATCGAAAATCATGATTCCAGGTTTCAAAATCGTGACATCACACGTGACCCATAGCTCCAGCGACATGTTTCCGTATACTTACAATGCAAACGACGTCAGGATTGGAATATGACACGCACTGAACTAAACGAAATACATATAACCTCTACAGAGTAATGGAATGCATTCCATAGATTTCCTGAAAAAAAAACCTACTTCCATATATCCTATCCTAAATAGCAACAGATCACTTCTAGGAGACCTCACCAAAGCCAGTCACTTTGCATCCTACCTGGAAGACAGATGCACCAACCTAGCTGATCCCAACTTTGATTACACGATGGACCCTTATGAGTATGAAAGCACCAACGTAACTATCCCACTTCTCGCATCAGACTTCCAGTACTTACACAGCACTCCACAAACTGGACTAAACACGCCATAACTGCTGATTACATTACAGAAACACTGGTTAAAATGCGAAACACTGCGCCCAGTCACCATACAATTATCTACCACCACCTCAAGGAATGTTCCAGAGTCAATCGAGAATCATTTGCCGTAATGTAAAATACCATCCTACACACAGTTTACTACGTAGAACAGCTGAAAATGCCCAAAGTTCTCCTCTTCGTGTAACCTGATATTGCACCCTCACAGACCTTACCATATCGACCTATCAGCCACATACCAGTTTTCAGGAAAATCGTTGAAACCATTCTTAACCAAGGAATCCATCAGCAGCTTGCCACCCATGTAAACATTCCTGATTCCCCTCATGGCTTTCGTACCAACTATTCCGTCGATAACCAACTTCTTTGCCTTACTCAACTTGTCTCCCACCAACCGAATAAAAGGAAGTGCTCCATATTTGTCCCCTTCAACTTGGTGTGTCACTCTGGACTGCTCTTACAGTTACAAAACTATGTACACCCTGTTACCTAGGTTCGCCCTATAACGCTCTTCCTACTCCCAAGGGTCTGTCTTGTCACCCCTCCTTTTCATCCTGTCCACTACAGACTTTCCTAAGCCACCATCCACGATGTACCTCCTCCATCTATCTAGCCAGTCATCACACCCTTCAACTCTCTCATACCTGCTTTCAACGCCACGTGGCTTTCCTAGTCGAGTGGTGTAATACGTGGAAAGGTCAAGCAAATCCATAGAAAAACCTAGCTATCATCTGTGGTAACGCCATCGGACTTTCTTTCGTTCAGATTTACATTTCTCCATCTACAACCACCCCTTCTGACTAACATAATAAAATACTTAGGAATAACTCTTGACAGATAACCAATATGGAATGCACATCACCTTACCATCCAACAGAAAATCTGCAACCTACTAAAGCTACTAACAGGCCGCACCTGGGGTCTACATCATGCCATGCTCCTTACCTAAAAATCCCTCATCCACCCCATCCTAACCTACGTCAAAGTTGCCTGTATCACTGCCTCGCCTAAATTCTGTAAGTCCCTTGAAAGTTAGGAAAGACAAGCACTCCATCTCGCCTACCACATCCACCCTCCTTCAACAACACGCATCTTTTACCAACTAATCCACTTTCCACACGTTCTTGCCTTCCTGGAGTACCTTCGGATACTATACATCAATCGCGAAATCGAGTCCCAGTGCCCAATTTTTCATCCACTAATAACCAATCCAGATACCCTGCTGAGCCACTACATCCATATTCCACTTTATATGCACCTCCATGCCTTATCCATCCTCCCTGCCTGCATTTTAACCAGCTCCCATTCCCCAAAGACGAATCCGTAAGATAAACCCCTCTGTCCCACCCCCATCACAGTGCACCACTTCGCTCCATCATCCCATTTTCTCCTTCTCCTTTCATCCACTTTGCTGAATTCTCGTCGCTACCTGCGGTTCTACAAGGCCGCACAGTCATACTCATCAGTGTATCTTCATCATGGCAACTGTTTCATGTATCACCTAGCATCACCATTACACCATGGCGTCATTCACATTCATCTGTGACTATATATTAGCTGTAATATGAAACTGTCAAACGGGTTTTAAAAACCATCAGCACTTTCCATCTGAGCGTATTTTACAAAACCCTCGTTTACTGCCAATTCTTTTTATGTAAATGTCTTCATATCATGCTTCTGTGTTTTTCTATTCAAAATCATTTGTTATTTTCACCTTTCATACATTTAAACCACCTTTCTACACAGTTAATGTAACCTTTGGACGAAGAGCGGGTTTTATCGGCTGCCAGGCTGACCCCGTTGTAGGGAATTGAAATAACGATTGAAAACGGGAAGAGATAGCTTTGGAATTCGTGACTTTCCGACGTGCGTGCAGTAAATGCAGGAACGTAAAGCATGGAGACGTTATTAGCAAATGCGGCTGAGCAAGACGAATGTGTTGTTTTTCTCTTCTTGGCTACCGAAGGGTGGACATCCATCGGAGACTGAGGAATGTGTATGGGAAAGCACGTTTGTCGATAACCACCCTCCTGGAATGGTACGTCTAGGGATGTTGCTGCTTCATTACAGCGCTCGTTCCATATCGCAATAATTGGTGTGAGGCCGAAGTAACGCCAACTCAAGTGGAAGACACTCGGATGCCTGTTCCACAGTCCTGATCTCTCCCCAGGCCATTATCACGTCTCCGGTGTGTTAGAAAGGACTATGAAGGGTCGATGATTCCTGTCGGACGAGGAAGTGCCACAGGCAGTTGCGGCCCTCTGTAGATAGTGGGACGCGGTATTCCAGTAGGTAATTTCAACCTGGTGCGTCTGTCCTATGATTGCCACAATGTCCACGACTATTTTACCTGGTTGGCATATCGATTCTACACTGCGCAGTCTTCTAATGGAAACTTTTTATTAACCCTTATATTTAAGAAAGTCATAATCAGTCGAAAACTGGACCATCGCCGTCCTAAACGATCGTATACGATGGAAAACAAAAGAAGCTAGCGATAAAGTAAAGCAAGAAGATTAAAATATAACCTGTAACCGCATGTCATCATCGAACCCCCATGTATAAAACAACCTCAAAGGTTTGATTACTTTTCAGCGGTATTAATTTGTGAGATGTCTGATGTTAAGCACGTGAAAACATTATGGTTGAAGTCCCAGAACGCTATTATGTTAGTCTGATTACCGATTGTATTTGCGTCCAGAAGGATGAATAGTCGGCTACAGTAACAACTTAGTTACGAACGATTAAATACTGTATGCGCTAAGCTATTCGGCAATACTGCATTACAAACGAGTTATGTAAACTCTTTGCTAAATGGATCAGTAGTGTCTCATACTGAAAAGCTTGTTTTTCACACATCCCAATGTTTATGACTCCATACCTCCAGAACTATACTTCGTACATTGATGTAATATTGCAGATACGTCTAGTGGTATAGCCGCTACTGTCTCGAAAATGTGTTGCAAATTGCGACATCCCGTTTTTGTGTTCTCTGCCCATAAAACAGACTGTGGGGAGGCCAGTTGTTTGAAGAGACCTACCATATTAATTTTCATGCGCCCAAATTTAGGTGGATAACGCAATTTGTTTAAGGCCCAGGCCTCTTTACGCAAATCGTCCGAGTCGCATAATAAAACATGTGATAGGAAACTTTCTAATAGAAATAGTCATTCGTTTAAATACACATGTTTATTCCTATGAAACAATTTCAAGAAATACAGGAGGAATGAATAACGCTGTATGTGCGAAACTAATGATTATTCATTATTTTGAGTAGCTGAGTTACTCTTTTGTCTTTCACATGTGCCCAGTGAACTCAAACGCGATCTGAAACTTACGTTCATCCCACGGATTCATTACGGATACAATGACCGGAGGTTTAGAGACTGCCAACAAAAGTCATGCACTCACCGATGTACTCTCATCCTGACACTGACAGTCGTAACGAATTCCTCAACTACGGAACATATTGTGCATCTCGCCGGTCGGCAATACTCACTGTGAATTTCGCACGTCGCGATGAACGATGCTGACGTAGATATGGTTCTGCAGAAAAGACAAGGGCGCGTCGCGATATCTACAGCTACGACCCCTACTGGTATGCCTAATTGCGCTGTTGTCCATGTCAGCTGAAGTCCCAAATCGAATCTATGACTCCTCCCACAAGGTCTGGGTCCGAAAGTCTGACTACTAGCTGCAGCGGTTGGGGACCGAATCTCCTCAAAAATCTCTTTCTACCCTGGCCTGAGCTGTACTTCCAACTGGGCAGTGTCTTTTGCCATCAGACAATCTTCTAAAGCATTACAGCCCAGAAGTGCGGTTTCCCTGCAGAACACAATCCTACCAAAGACAGCGCACTGTCATCATACACCAATCAAGTCATACAGCTCTTACCCACTGCTAAGAAACGTACACCCTGACTCTGTACTCAAAAGAGCACAAATACTCCAACCTGAGAACTTCGCGCCCATGGCTCTAGTGTTGGAGCACATCCTAAATGAGGAAAATACTGCTTACGAGTCTAGCCCATCGTTATGTGTACCTCGAGTTTTCGGAAATGGCCGAAAGCTATCGTCAACTCCGCTCTGCAAAAACACATGGAAACAGCCCTAGCTTCTTTCTCGTACTCCACCCTGGACGTCCCACATGCAGCCAAAGATTGTAAACCCAAACAACGCCTAGTGGACTCAAGGAGCACCTCGGCAGCCCCTGATCGACTAATTCACACTCCAGCCTCCACGCTGTGGTGTCACCGCCAGACACCACACTTGCTAGGTGGTAGCTTTAAATCGGCCGCGGTCCATTAGTACATGTCGGACCCGCGTGTCGCCACTGTCAGTAATTGCAGACCAAGCGCCACCACCCGGCAGGTCTAGAAAGACGGACTAGCACTCGCCCCAGTTGTACGACGACTTTGCTAGCGACTACACTGACGAAGCCTTTCTCTCATTTGCCGAGAGACAGTTAGAATAGCCTTCAGCTAAGTCCATGGCTACGACCTAGCAAGGCGCCATTAGCCTTACAGTGCTTGTATTGAAAGAGTCTTATTTGTATCGTCAGGAGCGATGTACCACAAGGATGAATTAAAGTTAAGTAAACAGAAGCTCCGTACTTTTCTTTATAGCATTCATTACGTGTCCTGTTCCAGACCTCACGCCAGCCGGCGTGTGTGTACGCGTGCCTTTCGGTTACCCGTCACTGTGGACTGGCTGTCTTGTCAGTCCACAACACACGCAAAGTGCCGCCCACGACAACAGTTATCAGTTTCCCTTGTGTCAGCTCCACTGTCCTGTGTCTTCTCACAGTGTTAAAAAACATTCGAAACGATTGAGTAATTGCCCATGTTAGAGGAAATAATATTTACAGAGGGCACCACGCTACCAGTCACTGACGTACGAGTAGATTAATGAAGTATTCATACAATCCCCTTCGTTCTCCGTCTATAAATTATGGAATCTGTGGCAGAATAACAGTGAAACAGGCATACAGATTTGCCTGACACATTACAAGCTAGTAGTGAGGTTGCGATGAACTAAAACGTCATAGCTGGTGCCGAAGTTTTACCAGTGAAATGTATTAAGTGACCAACTTGTTTCCTGTCATCATTCTGTTGAGTGTGGCAGCAAGAAAAAGTCTTCGAATAGTATGAAATTGAGTTTGTTGCAAGCCGCAAAGTACTCTCATTCTTAAATACTGAATGAATAAAGTCTGGGTAACTTCCACGCCGTGAGTTACGCAACCTCTCGACATATACTCAGTTTCTCACTTCAATAAAGTCTCGCATCTTAACCCTTTAACATAAGATTATACTTCATAATGAGCTGATTAGAACAGCATTTTAAGTTTCTGAATTCGGGCAATAATTCTATAAATACTGAAAATGAAATATCTTAGCCGTGTAACTCGTCAGGTAGGCAACCTGCAACTTGTGACTTGCACCATGAAACCTGTTACCCTTTCAGTAATAAAGATATCCCATCCACTTCCATGTCATCAGAGACAAAACGCAATCCCGGTTGGAAGGAGGGAATTGAAATCGACCATCTTGGCATCAGCCTTAACCGATTAACGAAGACAACAAAAACTTAAATCTGAATGGTCCAATTGGGTGTTGAGACCTTCTTCTCGTGAATGCGCAGTCCAGTGACTCAGCAACGCCACCACCTCACTCGTTAATATTGACATCACTAACGAGAACTTTGGTGAAAAGCCAAAGCCGCAATGAATCAATGAAAGAGGATAAAATGTTTTCATCAAATACTGAACAAAAGATAGAGGTATGCATGGATGGGAAAAAGATAACTGTAATTGTGTACTGTAATTATATATCATTCGCAATAGCTCTATGTACAAGGTGGCCTTCCTATGAGACGCTAGGCTCTTTTCTCTAGTACTGCGGCAGATATTTGCAATTTCGATATTGCAATGTGTAGCTTTCATGTAATGCCCAGTGTCGACAAGAAGCATCTGCTTGTTTGGTGTTAAAAAAATATTTTCAGAGCAGAATTCTACATGGTCATTCAATTGAGCGATACCAAATTAATTTAGAACGACGTTCGTTCTATCTGTAGGTATTAACAGGGACAGTAAAGCACGAAGAGTAACCAGACCCCAGCGGCGACATCTTCACCCTGGCCTGCGCTGACTTATCTCCACGCAGCAGCGTTCCTCAATCGCAGCTGTGGTACTGTTTGTCTGAAATGCGGGGTGAGAGGGCACAGGCTTGCTACACTGCGTTAATAATGTAACGGAAATATCTAATAAGCATGAATAAAAGAAACTCGAAGGAAGAGCACATCTTAGAACTTCAGCATAAATGTCTTATGGCCGAGCGGTTCTAGGCGCTTCAGTCCGGAACCGCGCTGCTACTGCGGTCGCAGGTTCGAATCCTGCCTCGGCCATGGATGTGCGTGATGTCCGTAGGTTAGTTAGGTTTAAGTAGTTCTAAGTCTGGGTGACTGATGACCTCAGATGTTAAGTCCCATAGTGCTTAGAGCCATTTGAACCATTTTTTAAAAATATCTTAAAGGGCAATATTTAGGGGCATAACTTAAGTTAATTCCCAAGCCACCTACATATCGATGCAGCAAAGGTCGTGCAGATAAAATTGGGCCAACCCACAGACGTGCAAAAGCATACATCTACTGATGAGACAGGAAGAAATGTCATATAGGATACAATAAAAAGTATCAATGGTCTTTTTTGTGTATGTGTCCACAATCACTACGAATTTTTTAGTATAAGACATGTTCTCCTGTAAGATCTGCCATTTTGTTTTTTTTTTATTTATTTATTTAGCTATCATCTAATTGCGTGAAACTGCGCATTATCCAGGTACCTCTGTTACTTATATCACAGTAAATAGTTGTAATCATGTACCATCATAACAGGTTTGTGCTAAATGAAGGACCCATTTTCTAAATTTCATATTTATTCAAGTAAAAGTGCAAAATGAACAAGCTTTCTACCAATGAAAAGAGGAAGTTTCAAAGCTTTTTCATAATGTTTTATATCAGTTCTATAAATTTAATAATTTGTAATAATTTGTAATTAAAGAGTTTTAATAATCAGACATTTGATAAATGTTATAAATGTTCAATGTGGCCACCGTCTGTTGCACATTAAACATAGACGCGGTAGCCAAATTCTTCGCACACACGCGAAAGCGTATCTGCTGTTACTGAATCCACGGCAACACTGATCCGGTCCCACAGTTCTTTCACATTGGTTGACAGAGGTGAGGCGTAAAAGGCGTAGTTCACATTACCCCATAAGACAGGGGCGGGCAGGAATCCTGCACGTGTGCGGTGCACTTGCACGCGTGCAGTTAACAGGTGTTCTGCGTGCACACAGGGGCAAGCTGGTCACCCGCTTATCTCCCCTCCACACCATACCTTCTGTCCGCTCCTTCCTCTGCAATGCGTTTTGTTTCCTAGCTTGCTTTATTGAATGTAGGAATAGATTAGTAGTAGTAGTGCTTGAAAGACGTCGTGTTTTGAAAGAGTACCTATTACCTAAGATACGTTGTATTTAATTATCACAGGTGGGGTGGAACAAAATAAGGTAAGTAGGAGTGCTTGAAAGATGTCGTGTTTTGAAAGAGTACCTATTACCTACGATACGTTTTATTTGATTATCACAGGTGGAGTGGAACAAAATTTCTACATACAGACAAACGCAAGCAGTTACTTAAATTTTCATCACTGATGTTTGCTCTTAACCGACACTTACTAATTCAGCAAATGGTTTTCCAGCTCTCGCTATATTAAGCTCGTACCGCTGGGCTATTATTGTTGTCGTCCTGAAAAATTGAAAACGGTGCTCCATAAAATGTTAAATCAGTTACATGAGAGACATGACGAAAGGAAGTCGCAGATCTCTCGTGATCACAGCAACTACGACAGATTCATCTAGTATCGTCAGATCGTTCTTCTTAAGCTCAGTCAATTTCCCCATCCGCTCAGAATCCGACAATAAATTGTACTCGTCCTTGTGAAATTTGTTATAATGGCCTTCAATACTAAACTTCCGCTGACCAGCGAGAATACTGCCACATATTAAACATTTCGAATTTTCACGTTTTTGCACAAAGAAAAAATGATTCTCCCATTACTTTTTAAAAGATGGCAAATCTCCACTTCTCCGTTTCCTTGTTTCACTCTGCATTTTCCAGTTCTTGAAAGACAACGTTGACTACGTAGTGGTCGCTACGCATCAACGTCCGCAGCTTAGCCTGGCACTACACTGCCGCAACCTGCCGGCTGTCGCCACTGCCCCAGTCGACGATTGCACGCGAGCAGCACACGTGCAGCGCTGTGCGCTCACGAGCCGCGTGCAACGTTTGCCCGCCCCTGCCATAAGAAATAGTCGCAGGGTGTAACATCAGGGGATCTCGGTGGCCAGATGTGCAGAGCCAGGTCCTCGAGTCCTCAGCGAACGGTTCAGCGCTGAGGAAGCGAGTCATTCAAAAAGCCTCGTACATGACGGTGCGAATGGCTCGGAGCTCCATGCTGTTGGAAAATGAAGTCCTGGGAATCTTCCATAACTTGAGGTAACAGCCGATGTTCCAACATGTCCAGGTACGTGATTCCCGTTACAGTAATTTCCGCAAAGAAAAATACTCCATGAGCCTTTGTACGGGATACAGCACAGAACACGTTGATCTTCGGTGAGTCTCTTTCGTGTTACAATTATGCACGTAGATTTTCCAAACCTCATTTGTGAACATTTTATCTGTTGATTTTTCCACTAAGGTGGAACGTCGCTTCATGGCTAAAAGTGCTGTAGAGATGCGTCATCTTCCATCTTTGCTAGCACATAACGACAAAACGCGATACGCTTCTCTTTGTCATTGGGGATGATAGGCTGCACAAGTTGTAATCGGTACGGCTTGTACAGAAAATACCGTTTCCGAACTTTCCATACAGTTGGTTGGGGTCTTTTAAGTTCTCGACTTGCTCTGTTGATAGGCTTACTGGGACTGCACACAAAACTTTTTTGAATGCGTCGGACATCATCCTCTGACACAAGTGGTTGGCCTGTGCTTTTTGCTTTCCACACACTCACAGTCTGTTTAAACTTCTTAAGCCAACGGCTAATGCTTGTGCGAGTTGGTGGTTGAATACCGAATTTGGTACGAAACGCCCGCTGCACTGCAATTTGCGACTCATGTTTCGCGAACTCAAGAACGCAGAAAACCTTGTGCTCCGCAGTCGCCTTCTTACTAACTACTCACGGTGAAACGGAATGACGGCCCTATTTGCCGCGCGAATTCTACGGCCGCTGTTCGCCAAAATCACTGAAACTTCCCATTTTCGTTGGTATGAAGCTTGTTCATTTTGGATTTGTACTTGAATACATACGAATTTTTAAAAATGGGTCCATGATTTAGAATAACCCTCTACATTCCACTCATATCTGCAGGGAAAGCAACATCTTGTGATGTTATATAAAATGTGATCAAAATTATCCGGACAACTGACTGAAAATGACAACTTCGTGGCATCCTCCATCGGTAATGCTGGAATCAGTATGGTGTTCACCCACCCTTAGCCTTGATGACAGCTTCCACTCTCGCAGGTATACGTTCAATTAGGTGCTGCAAGGTTTCTTGGGGAAGGCAGAAAATTCTTCTCGGAGTGCTGCACTGAGGAGATATACAGATGTCGGTCGGTGAGGCCTGGCACGACGTCGGCGTTCCAAAACATCCCAAACATGTTCTGTAGGATTCAGGTCAGGAATCTGTGCAGGCCAGTCCATTATAGGGACGTAATTGTCGTGTAACTACTCCGCCACAGGCCGTGCATTATGGGCAGATGCTAAATCTTGTTGAAAGATGCCATCGCCATCCCCGAATTGCTCTTCAACAGTGGGAAGCTAGAAGGTGCTTGAAACATCAATGTAGGCCTGTGATGTGATATTGCCACGCACAACAACAGGGGGTGCCTCTATGGGAACCACGACCACATCATAACACCACCGCCACTGAATTTTACTGTTGCACTGCACACGCTGGCAGATGACGTTCACCGGGCATTCGCAATACCCACAACGTGCAATCGATCCGCCACATTGTGTAGCGTGATTCGTCACTCCACACAGCGTTTCTCCGCTGATCAATCATCCAATGTTTAGGCTTATTACACCAAGTGAGGCGTCATTTGGTATTTACCGGAGTGATGTGTGGCTCATCAGGCAGCCGCTCGACCATGAAATCAAATTTTTCTCACCTCCCACATAACTGTCATAGTACTTGCAGTGGATCCTGATGCCGTTTGGAATTCCTGTGTGATGGTCTGGTTAGATGTCTGCCTATTACACATTACGATCCTTTCAACAGTCGACGGTCTCTGTCTGTCAACAGAGGCAGTCGTCCTGTACGATTTTGTGCTGTACGTGTCCGTTCACGTTTCCACTTCACTACCACATCGGAATAAGTGGACCTAGGGATGTTTCGGAGTGTGGAAATCTAGCGCACTGACGTATGACACAAGTGACACCCAAATACATGACCACGTTTGAAGACCGTGGGTTCCGCGGAGCGCCCCATTCTGCTCTCTTACGATGTCCAATGACTAATGAGGTCCCTGATATGGAGTACCTGGCAGTAGGTGGCAGCACAGTGCATCTAATTTGAAAAACGAATGTTTTTGTGGGTGTCCGGACACTTTTCATCACTTTTCTCATGCAATGACAAAGTCCGGAAAATGGTCACATTTTTCTATTTTTATGTATGGATTTCATGCTATTAGAAGTCGCTGTCAAATAATGTTTTGGTTCCTCAGTTTATATAAACAGTGGGAAACATGATAACCAACTTAACAGCGAATTGATACATCTTTCGAACGCAAAAAGCAGCTCTTCTGCTGTTATATTTGGTATTCGCCTTGTAGTAATTTCCACGGCACATCAGGCACTCTGTGCAGGCAATCGTCCCGCTAGGGGGACGTGAGTAAACGGCTTCCATCAATGCCGAGAACTTGTTAGTATGGCCTGGGCTGTTTATCGCCTCCGCATCATCTGGGGACGCCAACGTCACCGATGGGCAGCGTGCCTACCCTGACAGAGAGCGCTGTCTTCAGGAAACTTGATTCAAATGGCTCTGAGCACTATGGTACTCAACATCTTAGGTCATAAGTCAGAACTACCTAAACCTAACTAACCTAAGGACATCACACACACCCATGCCCGAGGCAGGATTCGAACCTGCGACCTTCAGGAAACTATATGCCGCTCTAGGTCACAATCTCTCGCAGCAGCAAACAGATATCCGTCCACTGCCTAATATTTAGGAAACTGTGGGTCGGTGCGAAGTCAGTTCCCCCTTCGCCAAAAGTCAGCAGTACCAGCAGTTCCGTCTGACGTAGCGCTACCCGTTGACACTGCCAGCACTTCCGTCTCAGCGCTGCACGCCGACAGATGCGGCCCCGTTCGTCCTGGTTGATACGCCCGCTAAATCTGCAGGGCAGAACAGGTGATTAGGGTTGTGGAAAGGGTCAAATAAGGTGGCGGTCAGTTTCACTTCAACATTATAGTTTATTGTAATTTCATAACGAATTTAAACCAAAACGGTACATAGCCGAACCTTTACAACAACTAGTTCCAAAATTAAATCCTTTCACGTCTGAAGGCCTCCAAACAAGAAATCTTAAAAATCAATAAGATAAATTTCAAGTGGCTGAAGACAAGCAGTTAAAATTGCAAATAAAATAATTAAAATATGTATGTATATATCACACCTGGGCTGAAAGCCTCAAGGTAAAAGTGGATAGAGCAAACATAAACAAAGTGCAATACCAAGGCTGAAGACCACAATCAGATTTCAAAATTTGAGAATATATTACTATAATCTTTTAAGGCAGAAGGTTGCAATGTTTTCGCTTAAGGGGATATTTTACGAATGAGGCTTTAAGCGGCTGAAGGCCCACAGCTGATTTTCCAAAAATTCAGAAAATAGCCTAAGACTTTTAAGTTTTAAGTGGCCAAAAGAACACTAAATAAATGGGAAACGCAACGACAATGACTAAATTTAAGAAGAAGGTTTTAAGCGGCTCAAGGCCCACACTTGATTTTCCAAAAATTTAAAATACCTTAAACCTTTAAGTTTTAAGTGGCTGACAGCGCCCTAAACGAAAAGATAGCACAAAAACAGTAACATTCAGCAAAATAGCCTCTTGCCAGAATTCATACTTTCTTATACGGCCTGAAAGCCCTTGATTCACATAAAACACAATAATTTTTTTCCTTTAAAGCATTGGCTATAATAGGTTACCAACAGACCATTAAACACCCAAGAAAAAGGACAGTATAGACAGCGGCATTGACGACTCCAGGGGGGCGGGGGGGTTTGGGCCTGCCCTCGAAACATTAACGTTCACTTAGGTGAGGCAGGTGGTGAGCGCAACTACACTTGATCCGTCGGTAACCCTACCAAAAGACAGTCACGGACCGACCGGCCAAACGACTTGCTAGTCATCAATCGGTACATGTAAACTCAAAGACCAAACTGTTACAGTCGTGATTATCCACAATGAAACATGTTGTAAGCTGTCAAAACTACACACCAAGTTGGACAGCGGCAACAGGCGAGGAAAGGATACTGCCTGAAATTACGTTAGCGTCCAGGGCACGTAACCAGAACCCTAACGGCCACAAGGCAGAAAATTCCCCTGGTGCACCTGAATTGTAGTGAACCAACATAGTTAATTCCACGGCACGGCGGCTCGATTTCCCCACTACAAACACTCGGTGTTGCTCACAGGAACCGGCCTGGGCGGCCGAGCGGTTCTAGGCGCTACTGTCTGGACCCGCGCGACCGCTGCGGTCGCAGGTTCGAATCCTGCCTCGGGCAGATGTGTGTGATATTCTTAGGTTACTTAGGTTTAATTAGTTCTAGGTTAGAGGGGACTGATGACCTCAGACGTTAAGTCCTATAGTGCTCAGAGCCATTTGAACCATTTTTGCTCACAGGAAAAGCTCCCCAACCGCGAACCACTGAAACGAACGACGTAACATGAACGGACGTGACTTGGGTACTTAAGACACCACTCAACTTTGACGTCCTGGGTCGTTGAGTCACGAAGGTCGTAGCGATCGGACAGGTCCACACACGCTCCGACACTGCGCAGGGACCGCCAGCGGACGCAGCCCACTGCGCTGCATGGAGATATCCTCCCTGGTCCGCACCAACCGACCGACTGCCTGCACACTCCCTAGCCGGAAACTATATGCACAAGACCAAAGATGGTACACGGCGCAAATATTGACACACATCGCTGCTACCACACGTAGAAGGGGGAAGAACCATGGCATAACCGCAACAACAGCGGGATACCAAACACAGATAGATAGACAAGTTCAAGGAAACACATAGTTCGGAGTGAGCAGGGCCCACTGGTGATGATGTTTGGTTTGTGGGGTGCTCAACTGCGCTGCTGTGAGCGCCCGTACGAAATCCAATCTTTACACAGTCCAATCACGCCACGTTCACTAATGATGACGAAATGATGTGGCTAACACAAACACGGGCCGAGAAAATCCCCAACCCGCTCGGGAATCGAACGGGGATCCCGTGATCCGAAGGGAGCAACGCTAGACACTAGACCACGAGATGCGGACATTCGTCCTGGTCTACACCAGCAGCACGTTAGCCGTCACACGCCGGCAACACCAGCTCAGAAAAGTCTCAAGTCTTCACACCGCAGCCAGCACGAGACTTTTCTGTTGTATCTAGTTGTGTCGGTGTTCAGCTAAGGAAATTAAAGTTTCTTTTTATTAAAATTATGCTTTTAAAATATCATCGGTCATTCGTCAGTGCGAGGGTACTTTAGTATAAATTTGACAAGTCCGCAGTAGGACACACGAGGTATGTCACACCAGATGTCTGGGCACAGATAGCTTGTGAGGCCGCATAATAGGCGTTGGGAATGTTTTACTTCAGATTGACATAAGACGAATTTGGTGGTCAAAAAGCCAATACGAGCCCTATATCAAGCTCTTGAAATGACTTTAGCACTACGGTTGACGTACGACAAGGACAGTAATCCTTCAGGAAGATTCCATCGCAGTCGGAGAATACATGAAGAATGAAGGGATACATATGACCCGCAAAGTGTTTGTATAACGCAAAGCTCTCACGGTACTTTTGGTTACAACCACACATGCCGTGAAAGTGCAGGTGAATGTCCCATATAATATAATTCTGCTCCAACCCGCCTGCGTCCGTGTCGCATAGTATTTCTCGAGCAGAAGTTTACATGGATGACGGCTCATGACGACGCCATGAGTGGCCTGGTTTTGCTAGAAACGTGAATCATATAACCATGCTACACGCTTACACTGATGTCCTGCCAAATCTCGGTTATTGTATACAAACGGAATCGTAAACGACAACGTCGTTGGGTTAACGTTGGGAAACGTTCCGCCTACATTTCCGTCAAGTACGCTGAATGATGTGCCAGATTCGAAGTATATTTTATCACGTCTTATGCGTTAGTTGACAACAAGCTTAACTAGCAGAAATGTGCAAAGGAGTTCAGGCCCAATGTAATGACAATGAAGAGTAACGTACAGCATTCAGAGAATATAGTAGATATAGCGCATATTCATCAAATTTGTATATTTTCTCGTGAATTAATGTAATTGTAAAATAAGTGTTTCAGATTTAAATCATATCAATGACAGGATTTTCTGATGATATTTTCTCTCATTTTGAATTACGTGATCTGTTGAATGTAATGGTATATGGATATGGACTGAGAGTAATACTAGGAAACAGAGAAGTAACTGAACCGTGGATTTACTTTCAAAACCTTTTCTTAAGAATTTACTTTATTTACTAGCGATTCATCACGAACATTAACACATTTAATCACACTATGTGAGCGTGTAAGTAGTTGCCAGTGGGTAACTGATGAAAACAAATCAATTTCTTTTTAATAAATGGTCATTTATTCCTAAAAGCCCCCCCCCCCCCCTTTAAAAAAACAGATTTAGAATTATAATCAGAAAGCACCCTGTAAATATCAAGGTACTATTTATTCAGAGTCAGAAATAATTTTTTTTTTTTCGGGCTGAGAACCTTGCCGCTCCCTTTTAACACGGCCGTAGTCACGACCACTCCAACAGCCTCTGAATAACTACACTGGTGCAAATCTGCAACGTACCAGATTACTTTAAACTAAAACTTTTAACAACTCACACATACACATAAACTATGCACCCCGTAGGAGGGATGGGAATGGTACAAAACACTGACATTAAAAATTATTTGCCACAGAAAGTGTAAGTTGTTTTTAAAAGAACTCTTTCGGTGGAATTGTGGCAACTTTATATACTAAAATGACCATTTAAATAAAAACCCATGAAATGTAGTCTTACATAAAATGTACAAACATGCTCTACATTGCCCATATACCACCTCTCAAGATGATAGGCAAGATAAAAACATATTTCAGGAATTCGGTCTTTACACCTTATGCAATAAATTCGTTAACACCGAATCCGACAAACGTGACAGAGGCAGCTATTAACGTACGACAGACAGACAGACACTAACTGCCTAACAAATGCGGACGGGAGACCGACGAGCAAGCTGGGGACGAGAGACTGACCAAGAAAACAAATAGAATTTAACTAGTAAACGAAATCACATATCACCAATCACTTAACTTTTATCAAACTGCGATATCTGGCGAAGACCTGGCGCAGCACCCCCAACGCTCTCCCGACCCGTCCGCTGCCAGCCGCTTCAACGGACGCAGGAACGCGCGCCGATCTCCCGCCTCACGGCGTCACAGCTCGCCCCGGCCAGCCCGATGTATCGGTTTGCGTGGTTTAACTTCTGTTGCTCTCGTGTCGACCGTGAAGCCACTATCCCCTTCATTGAGGTGCGGCCCACTGGACTGACGTGGCGACCTCACATGCGCCGACGCTCAAGACGGTCAAGTCATCTTGTGTCTCAGTGCGCGACCGACCAACCGATCGATCCAACCGCCAATGACCATTGCCTGAACAAAATCGAGCAGACTGGCGCCTAATACATACCTGCACTCCGGACGACAAACAGACACTAACTGTCGCACAAATGCGAACGAGAGACAGACCAGCAACTGGTGACGCGAGACTGACCCAGCCTCACTCAGATTGACCAACTACCGAGTTCATCACGCGGCTTAAATGCACGTGAACAGGCAATCTTTCTCCTTTCCCACCAGAGGGAGACACCAAAGCTGCGACAGCCTTAGCGGCGCCAGCGCCAGAAACGGAGGGCAACTGCTTCACACTACGCGCTGCGGCGCGCTCTTCAAAACAGCAATTTTTACCACGGCTCGGTGTCGACGAGTAGCAGAAATGAGGATAGCAATAAACTTACCATCAAATTTGTCGACGGCGTAGTACACGAGGCGTACCTCTGCGGAAGCGAAGAGCTTGTAAATATGATAGCGCTAGCAAAGAGAGCGTTCCTCACTAAGAATACAGTACTAGTATTAAAATATAGGCCTCGTATGGAACTTAATCTTGGTCTGTGGAATAAATAGAAAAGAAAAAAAATCGAAGCGTTTGACATGTGGTGCTACAGCAGGACTCTAGAAATTTAGATGATTTGTAGACAGGGTGAGCAGATCCTTCTGCAGTATCGGAGAAGAAATAGAATATGAGGAAATGACTAATTAGAGAAAGTGTGAGAATAATGAGACAAGCCTTAAGACATCAGGGATTAACTTCCTTGATCCTAGAGTGAGGCGCAAAGGGCAAAAGCTGTAGAATAAGCGAGAAATTGGAATGTGTGTAACAAATAATCGAGGACATCGCATGTAAATACTACTAAGGAATGGAGAGGTTGGCACAGGAGAAAAAACAGTGAAAGGCTGTTTTAAAATTGTCGAACTATCATCTGCATCATAAAAAGAAAAAAGAACCAGATTTCCTGAATATGTAAGGTCAATCATTCATGAGATGATAGAAATCCTTATTTGCAGCAAAAGATGTTAATACAGTTTTTCTTCTATGTTCGTCACCATTTTGGAGTTACATACGTATGTAACTCCTAATACCATTCCTTTGAATGCCAGTCTCCATTAACGCATTACTGATGTTTTCATTTTTTTTTATTTGTCTAATTCTTTTAATAAATGCATTAATAGACGACTTGATCCTTGGTTTGTCTTAGATCCATCGGAGCAGATATTCGAAATGTCCCCCTCTCACACGAATACAAGCTTCAGCACGCTGTCTAATCCCGCTGCAAGTTATCAAATCACTGCTGACGTATCACCATTGACGCCGTAAGAATCTTTCGAACTAGTTTTCCTTTGTTTGTTACCTCCTATCTGTAAACTTTGTCATTGAGTTAACTCCAGAAAGAAGTACAGTGGTATCAGATCGCGGACCATGCTGACCGAGAAATGTGACCGTCCCTTCCAGTCCATGTAGATGGAAAACGGCCGTCCAGCCATTGACGTATTGTCGGAAATGTGTTGAAGCACAATCTGTCTGAAACAATAGGTGCTGTCGTGTCTGTAAGACCATATCATCCAGAATTGTTGCAAGCACAGCTTCTAAGAAATGCGAATATCATTTCCCCTTTTGGCTTCGGTGAAGAGATGTTGCAAAGAAAGCATATGACTGCTGGATAAATAAAATGGCTTCACTCAGTATCTGAAGATTTCAGCGTACCAAAAATCAGCAAAAGAGCCTGCAAAGGGTTTTCCTTAAAGTCTCACGGGGCGATTGTTGGGATCGATACCACTAGAATATCCTTCCTTTCTGCCGAACATCATTTACACATACCGATATTTGTTCAAAATTAGGAACTAATTTATGGAAGTAATTTCAGCAACTGCTATCCTATTTTGTCCTCTAGCATGATTGGCCCATACGCTGTACCAACGAGGATACCTTCTCATACGTTAATATAGACTCTCTTTTGTAACGTTGTGGAACGAGTTACACGAGGATTCCGTCAATATAGACGTGTAACTTCTCTGTTCGTAACACTATCTCTTGTGAACCCTGATTCGTCAGAACATAAGAAATGGTTCACAGAATCTGGTTGGTGACGAATAATCTGTGATAACCATTAACAGTACGCAAGACGATTTCCGTCGTCTTGTGGCTTTAATTCCTTCACAGGGTTCAGAAGACACGGGCAGGCAGATGAGTGAGGGAGTTTAACACGTCGGTCAAGACGCCCTGCACTGACAGATGAACATCTTTTACAATATCAAGAATTTATTCACTACGATTTAGAGCATGCTCTGTCCGCCCCCGTTAGCTGAGTGGGCAGCGCGGCGGAATGCCACGCCAAGGGGCTCGGGTTCGATTCCCGGCTGGGCAGGAGATTTTCTCCGCTCAGGGACTGGGTGTTGTGTTGTCCTCATCATCATTTCATCCCCATCTCCGGCGTGCAAGTCGCCCAGTGTGGCGTCGAATGCAATAATTACTTGCTCTAGGCGGCCGAACGTCTCCGAATGGGGGACTCCCGGCCCACAATGCCGTACGCTCTGTTCATTTCAGAGCATGCTCTGGTGGACCAACATGATATGTAGGTTACAGGATTGCTGTATCCCACATGGATTGGTGAAGTGCTTGAAATGCCCGTCTCCTTGGACTGTACCTTTGCGGAAACCTCTTTCGGTATTCTGTTTTAGCCGCGGCCACGTTCCATTACACAACCAGTAAACAAAGTGCATTTTCCGCTATTCCTCATTAGTAAATATCGTGGATTTGCATACACGTAGTTTACCTTTCAACTGACCATTTCAACGGTCTCCTCCAGGAGCGAGCAGAGTGAAACAAAAGGAACACAATGTCCGTAACACTGAATGCTGTACTTATTGTTAGCCAAATCACCGAAAACAAACGGCAGCTAAGGAAACTCACAAAATGGCTGGGAACGTGAGAAGTTCATCGTAGTGCACCCACTGGGACGAATGCAGCAAAATTCTCTATCGTCTCCTTACCTTGTGATATATCCTGTACATTCCATCTTGTGCTTAGCTGTGTTAATAAGGTTACTTATTTGAGGAACAGCACTAAACATGTGAGTAGTTCAGCACAACATTACTTGCAATGACTACAGCATAAAGTGCATCATTTAATTAAATTTAGATATTTTAGCCCACTTGGCGATCGCAGAACGTAGACAGCTGTGTACATTACCAATCAGGATGTTACACTACTGGCCATTAAAATTGCTACACCAAGAAGAAATGCAGATGATAAACGGGTGTTCATTGGACAAATATATGACATGTGACTACATTTTCAGGCAGTTTTGGTGCATAGATCCTGAGAAATCAGTACCAAGAACAACCACCTCTGGCCATAATAACGGCCTTGATACGCCTGGCATTGAGTCAATCAAAGATTGGATGGTGTGTACAGGTACAGCTGCCCTTGCAGCTTCAACACGATACCACAGTTCATCAAGAGTAGTGACTGGCGTATTGTGACGAGCCAGTTGCTCGGCCACCATTGACCAGACGTTTTCAATTGGTGAGAGATCTGGCCAGCGCAGCAGTGGAACATTTTCTGTATCCAGAAAGGCCCGTACAGCACCTGCAACATGCGGTCGTGCATTATCCTGCTGAAATGTAGGGTTTCGCAGGGATCGATTGAAGCGTAGAGCCATGGGTTGTAACACATCTGAAATGTAACGTCCACTGTTGAAAGTGCCGTCAATGTGAACAAGAGATGACCGAGACGTGTAACCAATGGCACCCCATACCTTCACGCTAGGTGACAAGCCAGTATGGCGATGACGAATACACGCTTCCAATGTGCGTTCACCGCGATGTCGGCAAACACGGATGCGACCATCATGATGCTGTAAACAGAACCTGGATTCATCCAATAGAATCACGTTTTGATATTCGTGCATCCAGGTTCGTCGTTGATTACACCATCGCAGGCGCCCCTTTCTGTGATGCAGCGTCTAGGGTAACCGCGGCCACGGTCTCCGAGTTGATAGTCCATGCTGCTTTAAACGTCGTCGAACTGTTCGTGCAGATGGTTGTTGTCTTGCAAACGTCCCCATCTGTTGACTCAGGAACCGAGACGTGGCTGCACGATCCGTTACAGCCAAGCGGATTAGATGCCTGTCATCTCGACTGCTAGTGATACAAGGCCGTTGGGATCCAGCACGGCTTTCCGTATTACCCTCCTGAACCCACCGATTCTATGTTCTGCTAACAGTCACTGGATCTCGACCAACGCAGCAATGTCGCGTTACGATAAAAGGGAATCGCGAAAGCTTACAATCCGACCTGTATAAAAGTCGGAAACGTAATGGTACGCATTTCTCCTCCTAACACGAGGCATCACAACAACGTTTCACCAGGCAACGCCGGTCAATTGCTGTTTGTGTATGAGAAATCGGTTGGAAACTTTCCTCATGTCAGCACGTTGTAGGTGTCGCCACCGGCGCCAGGCTTGTGTGAATGCTCTGAAAAGCTAATCATTTGCTTATCACAGCGTCTTCTTCCAGTCTGTTAAATTTCGCGTCTGTAGCACGTCATCGTCGTGGTGTAGCAATATTAATGGCCAGTAGTGTACATTCATCATTATATTATAAGAGAACGATCCACTTATCCCACAACGTGATCATCCTAAAGGACTTGAAACATTGCTTCTCATGTAACACAATGTATGTACTTAGTAATACCCTGCAGTCGTATGTGTCGTATGCATAATGCATTCGACGCCTGTGATAGACCTGCTGTGCTGTAGAAGTGGTGGAGGAGGTGTACTTTACCACTTCGGATATGTGTTCGACGATGCCGACGTTAAATAGACCAGAGCTGGCCACCAAGACAAGGAAAACGACTGAGTAAAGTTTTTGTGGTCTCGGTTTTACTGCCGGCGCAGGCAGACCTGCGGTTGGCTGCGGAACGAAACTACGCCCAACTCGCGGTGCCGAGGAATGGCCGCGGCGTGCTGCGGACCAGCTAATCCGCCTAATGGCCGTGTCCATTGTTCGCACGGAGTGAGCGACCATTCCGCCAGATTTCGCGGCGCCGGCGGCAGGCGGGCGGGCTGACCAAGCTGCACGCCACCGTGAGCCGAAGAAACGCGTCGGCACAGAATAGCCAGGTCTGATTCCAGAGATCCCAGCAAGTGGACGCTAGCACTAGCATTTTACGTCAGGACAATAATTTATGGCACTCCTTTCCTTTTAACGAGCTGAAACAACATTGACGTACAGTTATTTATTGGACCCCACTGATGTTTACTTGTATTTAGTTTAACATAACACAATGCGTTCCGAGCCTGTAGTGCCCATCTTCAGGCCTTTATACATACAGAAATCTGCTACTTAAAAATACCAATGGTACGAAACTAAGTTAACATAGAGCATTTTGTGTACTGTTTGTAACAGGGGGGCTGGCGGGATATTTAGAGGGATGGGGAGGCGCAGTGGTTAGCTAGAAATTGATGTCCAGTTCTGTCTTCTGCTTGTGTGGAGCTGTGCCTCATTCTTTATTACAATCGACACGATACTCTTTGTCGGATGCAAAGTTTTACATCAGTTAATATGTTGCGGAAATGGTGTGATACATTTTCAAAATGGTTCAAATGGCTGTGAGCATTATGGGACTTAACATCTGAGGTTATCAGTCCCCTAGAATTTAGAATTACTTACACCTAATCAACCTAAAGACATCACACACATCTATGCCCGAGGCAGGATTCGAACCTGCGACCATAGCCGTCGCGTGCTTACAGACGGAAGCGCCTAGAACCGCTTAGTCACTACGGCCGGCGATACATTTTCACTGTGACAGTTATTCGCTTACGGTCTTGGCGTCCCAAGCCTTCACTATTCATCCATTTGCACTGACGGAACGGTTTTGTATCACTACAAAAACAACCACCGTCCGAACAGAGCTTGAAGGCCCAAAAGGTCCCGACCGGCCGCCTTGTCATCCTCTGTTGCATCTCTGAGTGCAGATATGGACGGGCATGTGGTGAGCACACCGCTTTCTGGGCTGTTGTCAGTTTTCGTGACCTGTTCCGCTACTTCTCAGTCACATAGATCCTCAATTGGCACCTCAACGGCTGAGTGCACCCCACTTGGCAACAGCACACCCTTACGGTGACCTATCCAAGTGCTAGCCAAGTGCGACGTCCCTTAACATCAGGGATCTTACAGGACCTGGTGTTACCACTATGGCAAGACCTTTGGCTTGTGTAACACTACACTTTCCACAATATAGCTTTTTGTCAATAATTAATGAAAAACCTCTCAGCTGTACCTTTACACTTTTACTGTATTATGACAGGTTCGTTTCTTTCAAGATCTTTGGGCTGCCGAATTGTGCTGTGTCAAAGTACAGCTCAGGTAGTATTCATTCATCTTTATCATTAACGTTACGTAGGGGCTCAACATTATTTACTATTTATTTTTCACAGTTCTTTGGCGTTATTCCCTGCACAAACTTTCTCTACATATATGTAATCGCTGTACACTTATTACAACGTGCTGAGCATTTAGTTGGAATTAGTGTTGGTTAACACATTTTATTACTCGACCAAAATATTATTCCTCACTAATGTACCAGGAGGCTTGCTTGCCTCAGTGGTACACATAGCAGTTCCATAGGTGCAACTACAATGGATGGGTATCTGTTGAGAGGCCACACAAACGTGTAGGTCCTCAAGAGAGGCAGCAGCCTTTTCAGTAGTTATAGGGCCAACAATCCGGATGACTGACTGATCTTGCCTTGTAACATTAACCAAAATGGCCTTGCTGTGTTGTTACTGTGGACGGCTGAAAGCAAGGGGAAACTACAGCAGTAATTTTTCCCGAGGGCATGCAGCTTTACTGTATGGTTAAATGATGATGCTGTCCTCTTAGGTAAAATATTCCGGAGGTAAAATTGTCCCCGATTCCAACGTCTGGACGGGGACTACTCAGGAGGACATTATTATCAGGAGAAAGGAAACTGACGTTTTATGGATCTGTCATGAAACTTCTGCTACCGAATGTAACAGCAACACCAAATGCAGTGGGAAGAGGTACAAGACACCACATGAAGACTCGTCTCAGCATTCCAAGTGGTTTACTGTTTCCAAATACGGTGCCGTGTTCCCTCAGTTGCGTCACCAGGTCCTGCAATGCTGAGGACACCACGTCGCTCTCTGTGAAACAGCTTGGCGCAGAACGGCTGCCTCAGCGACCCGTGCACACACCGTGTGTCAGCCTTGTACACCAGTGGAGTTGCGTCGTCCTCAGGATGCCAGCAGTCGACTCAGCAGTCTGCAAGCCTGGTAACTCAGTGCCGCTTGGTGTGAACCACAGGTGGCCAGCTGTGTGCTTCATGTCAGCGTGGCAGAGATCACAGCGACAACAAGCACCCATGATCCGGAGTCCAAATCTGTGGCCCTCTCCTCAGGATCCCTCTGGCATCTGTTGGAAGCCAGGAAACCTGCCCGCAGTAGTGCGCCATGGAGTAGCCATCTGCTGGCTGGCTATAGACCCTCAGAGGGTCGAGCAAACTACCTGCCTTGAACTGGAACATAGGCACCCCATCTGCTGCTGCACGTAGCTTGTGATGTGACACTCCCCACTCTCCAGGAGACCTGCCACACTTGAATGAATCTCGTTAGAAACTCGCACCTATTTATTTGCAGGTGTGCACCTCTGTTATGACACACATGCTGCTTCGCATCATGTACTCATAACATGCTAGGGTGGTCAGTATGCCCCATCTTCCTGTGATTTGCGACATGCAAAACCGCTACGTATACTCTTCCAGCAATTTGAAGGCATTGAGGCCTCTATTCTACTTCGCAACTGTTGGTACGCGTAACTCACTGCAGTCCGGCCCACACCTGGCTGTACTTTGTGCTCAGAATATTGCACAAAACTAACTTTCCTTATCGTAACCGGTGGTGCCGCTACATTATTCCCCTCTTTGGAAAGATCCAAGTTCCTCAGTCGATCCTTAACTACCTCTTAATTTATGTGGGTCTTCGCCTATGGCATTTTCCCTTACTATTAGAAAACTAAAATGTGGTCTAGTGCCCTTTAAAACCATGACATGAAACAAAATGTAGAAATTCATTGCTTGACGATCACTGATCGATCAACCCCTTAACTACTCTTCTCACGCCTTTGATATCCAATCCACTGGGATTTTGACTACCCTTGGTTCCCTCTTGGAATTAGCTCTCTGCATGATCAGACAGGAAACAATACATAACAAAGTTAAGGCTGCGATGACACTTGGCACAGAACTGCTCATAATGTTCTTTATTTGCCATTGCCTTTCCCTATACTGAGCAACATGTTGTACATGCTGTTCAGCTGATATGAGCCCCTCTTGCTCTAAAATGAACTGGTTTATGGACCTCAATTGACCTGGCTCTAGAGTTTGATTTAACAAGGTCAGATTCTGCCTTGGCCAAAACTCTACTTGGCTTCGAGCCAGTACAGCTGTGACTGCGTAATATTCAATTGCGTGACTCCTGAAATTGACGCTGGCAGATGGAAGGATGGTCCTATTATGTTGCACCTAGTTCCATTGATTAAAATTCCGCTCCCCTCGAGCTCTAAACGTTCCGCTTCTGCAAATACTCCCTGCTCAAAACAACTTGCTACTAGTACCAAATTGTGGTAGGTGCAGAAGATCCAATGCATCCCAACCCGTTGCAATCTCAGTTTTGGCTCCACAATGTCCCTTGGACAGTCTGTTCGTTTCCGCCTGGCTAAAAATAACTGCACCACGCCTGTGTCCTGATTGGTACTTACCACCCTGGCTGGGCATACCACTACCTTCCCTTTATGGCAGCTTTGTAATTCCTCCCTTGCCATCTCGGCATACCGGTTTCAAGTTTCTGAGAGCACCTATATCTCTTTAGTTTTCACTTCCACAAACTTGCTCAATGCTCCAAACTTCACTGGATATGGGTGTACCGTTTAACACTGAAACCTCGCGTTCTTTACCATAACCGGCAATTGGACCAAAATATACACTCGTGCACAGTCGGTTGTTACCCTTACTGTTGCAAAATGGTTGAAAAACGCCAAATCTTGCTCGCCGGGCTCCATTATTAAATATAACCCTGACGTAGTACCTTCTATGTCTTGCGAAACCCCCGTGAATATTGGTCCGGCGGTAACAAATCGCTACTTATCTGGCCTTGCAATGCGTGATGTAGCTCTTCTTGCAGATTCGTTATTACTCCCTGCACATCCCACACACTGTCAGCTACTCCTTGCAAAAGACTGGTTAACACCACTCTGCTATCTAGTACTTCTAGATGCCCCTGTAAGGTTCCCAGGTTACGATTTATTACGTCTTCCGACACCTTAGCGTATTCCACTGCCTGCCCTGCTAATGCGCGAAGTAACATTGTGTTATTCAGGACTTCCTCTTCCATTGTTCCGATCAGAGTTGCATGCCACGTTTCCATTGCTCTACTGTCCGTCCCCGGTAGCTGAGTGATCAGCTCGACAGAATGTCAGTCCTAAGGGCCCACGTTCGACTCCCGGGTAAGTCGCTGATTTTCTCCGCTCAGGAACTGGGTGTTGTGTTGTCATAATCATCATCATTTCATCCCCAACGACGCAGAAGTCGCCGAAGTGTCGTCAGATCGAAAGACTTGCATCCGGCGGACAGTCTACCCAACGGGAGGCCCTAGTCACACGACTGCCTGCCTAACTGCCATTGCTCTACTCTCCTCTGCGAGTTGCCTCACCGCTTTCACCGTGTTATTCAGTTCTTTTATATTGCTTTCGTCAGCGGTTCCAAAAACTGTCTTTAAAAATTTTCCCTCGTCATTCAGCCATTCTCGCTTCCGTCTTACCCCTGGTACCGCTTTCTCCATCCATCCTACCTGCTTCTGTAGCGTCTTATAAGCCTCATGCAATTTCTTATACTCCCCTGCTACTTCCTTCAGCATTCCCTTGCACCCTGCACATTGCCTAAGTTCTTCAAACACTTTCACAAACCTCCTTACTTCATTCTACACTTCCCATACGTTCCATACCAACCTTAATGCGCACTGGTGACTCGACACCACCACATCTTCCTGACTTCAGTACAGCACACCCCCATCCAGGTGCTGCACCTGTAAGGCATCCAGCCCGATAAGGAAGAGAAGAATCACCGACAATGCTCCCCCTTTCAGTAATCTCAGGACAGGGATCACCATCACCCTCCCTCAGTCTTCAAAAGGACTGCTGTCCGTAGCAGGCTATATTCGAAAATACATACAATAAATGAAAATACAATGCCTAATTACTCTACGCAAACCCAGTGATACATGACAACAAAACAAAAGAAAACCACAAAAACACTACTACTTTCTGGATCGCAAAGCATACAGTACTTCATGCTGTAATCTTACTCGTTTTCTCTGTGCTTAGAACCTCTCATCACTCTCCCCTTCTTCCTCTTTCCTGCCTGTGACATGCCTGTAATCACATCGGGGCAACCCTTAAACGGCTGTAACCACTCAATGTGTTTTATCGTTGCTCTAGCTGACAGCTGAAGCTTAACATTAACGTGGGATGTAGTTTCAACAACTTGGTATGGGCGTCTAGGGGCTGAACAGCATTACCCATTGCCCCACTCTATACTGCGGTAAACTTCCTTTCCGCTTTACTGCGCCTTCCTGCCTTTCCAAAGCCTTTTGTATTCGACTTTTGTACCCATTTCCAAACATCTCGAATTGTCCTTGTGAAATGTACAGATTGACCCGTCCATCCTTTCTGTACTCTACCTCATATGGAGACAAAATGGTATTCGTGTGGACTTTTGCTTGTATGCTCGTATAATATACTTCAAATACTCGTCCACCTGATGTTGATGAGAATCTACATAAAATCTCAGCATCTTCCATATTGTTCTGTGTACCCGTTCTGTCCTTCCGTTGGCCTGTGGATGCAAAGCGCTCGTCCTCAAAATCTTTATGTTCAACAGTTTCCATCGTTACTTCATTAAATCCGACATGTAGTTGGTCCCTTGGTCAGTGATTATTGTCTCTGGTATACCAAACTTCAAAATCCACTTGTTTACCAACACTTGCGCGACCATTGCTGCCTGTTGATTAGGCATAGCCACCATCTCCACATATATCGAAAAATGATCTATTATTGTCAGAACGAATCTGTTCCCTGATGGTGTTCGACTTGATAAGTCCCAAGACATCAATCACCAATAAAGAAAAAGGATATGTCACTTCTGGTAATCGCAGTTGCTCTCTGCACAAATGGTATATAATTCTTGACATACTGATCCACGTCTCCTTTCGTACCTCTCCACCAGTACCTGTACGCCAATACTTAGTGCATCCGCATTACTGTGCTTCCTCCTAGGCTTGTGCACCACCTCGTAGTCGAATTCACTAATCATCACAGACCATCTAGCATGTCTAGTGGACGGACCCTTTAACCCCAACAATCACTTCAATGCAGCATGATCTGTCACTACCCGAAATGTTCTCCCATATAAATAACATTTAAAATATGTGATTCCATAGATTACGCCAAGCATCTCCCTCTCAGTTGTTGAGTAATTCCTCTCTGCTTCATTCAACTGCTTTGATGCATAGGCTACAGGATGTTCTTTCCCATCAACTTCCTGACTAATAACACACCCTAATGATTGATTCGGTGCATAACATGCTAGCATAAACTCATTTTCAAGATCTGGAAACACAAGTACCGGACTTGACGTTAATACTTCTTTCAATTAGTCAAACGATTTCTGACACTCTTCTGTTCACTCAAATTTCACACCCTTCCATAACAATCGTGTCAACGGCTGTGTTAAATCTCCAAAATCCTTCACGAACTTTCGATAGAAATTGCAAATTCCGATGAATGACGGCACTTCCTTAACTGTTTTCGGTTTCCAAAAATCGCTTACAGCCTGTACCAACCTCCGATCTGTTCGCACTCCGTCCTTACTAATAATATGACTCAAATATTTCACGTATTCTAATGAAAAATGACACTTCTCCAACCTCAACGTCAATCGAGCTGCTCTTAACCTCATAAAGACTTCCCTTAACCGGGGGACTGATCACCTTCGCTGTTTAGTCCCCCTTAAACATCCCAACAACCACCACTTCCCTTAACCGCTGTCTATGTTGCTGCATACTACTTCAAAACACTATAATGTCATCCAAATAGACAAGACAGTGCCGTGTATTCAAACCCCTCAAGACACTATCTAGCAACCTCTGAAACGTTGCCGGAGCGTTTTTCAAACCGAATGGCATTCTAATGTACTGGTAATGGCCTCCAGGAATAGAGAAAACAGTTTTTGGAAGATCCTCTGAAGCCACCTCTAACTGATGAAAACCACTTGTCAAAACCGTCGTAGAAAGGTACTGGTACGGTCCTATGTGATCCAAAGTCTCCGATATATTTGTAATATGGTATACATCCTTTGCTGTTTTATTATTCAGGTATCGGTACTCACAACAGAATCTGTATTTCTTAGTTCCATTCATAGATTTTTTAGGCACAACGGCAATGCCCCCTCCCCAATGCTCTATAATACTGTCCGCAAGCTGATCAATGAAATCCTCCACACTTGGCTGCAGATACCTCGGTATTCTGTATGGTTTACGGTAAACAGGTGCTTCATTCCCTGTTGGTATCCTATGTTGAGCTAATGGAGTTGCTGGTAACGGCACGTATGGAAAATACAAATCCTTCAATTCCCACAACAATTCTTCCATATGCTCTCTTTCCCCTCCTTTCAAATGGTTAATTTTGTCACGTAATGCAGTTCTATCGGCAGTTGGAGGTTGATCGCTTCGCCTACCTCTCTAACACCAGTCTTCGTCATCTGGCACATCCAAATTTGCTACTAAAACTCCTTTCCTCAAATTCGCGTCTACAGCGCAAAAATTATCCACGTTCACGGTAACCGCTCGCCCATCGTTCCCCTCCTGTACTCATACAACACTATGTTTCACAAAACAACCCAATGGACCCAAAACTTCATTATCCCCCAATGGTTCAATAACACATTCTGTACCCATAAGTAGATTTCACTCCACACTTACCCAAAGTGACTTCCCAGTGCCACTAGACATACACTCATGCGAATTAATCCTTAATGCTAATGTACGCAGTTCAATTGGTTGTTCATTACGTTGAACGCTATTCGCAACAACTCTGCATTGACAACAGTTTCCCCTAGCTGAAACAATATTCCACCAAGTTCCACAGTTCATTGTCCAAGGTCAATTTTGACATGATGGTGATGCAAGAAGTCTACTCCTAGGATCATATCGTAGTCCTTGCATACCCATGGTACTACCTCCATGTATGCATTAAATCGGGCTTTCTCAATCCGAAAGTCAACTGTCACCGACCCCAAAAGCGTGGCCTCCTCATCGCCCACTCCACGCAACCCATAACGTCGTGGGTCTAGTTTCCTTTGTCCCATTATATTCCTAGTAGCCACTGACAATTGCACCCCTGTGTCCAACAAAATCTTAAACATTTAGTTCCTATGGATCCTACCACTGAACATCCCACCTCTGCATACGTATTCGTATCACTGAAATTAAACGGGAGCTGCCTTAGGTGGGTCTTGGGCCCCTCTACCGTTTAGCGCCTGTTCGCCTCTTCTATCTCCACTTCTCCATCCTCTCCACTGGAAATTTCCACCCCTCCCATTATTCGTCGATGACTGCGTACATCGCATCCACACATGTCCCATACGGCAAAACTTAAGGCATGTAACACCTGCTGTAAACAGCTTGCTGCAGAATGGCTGCCTAAGCGACCCATGCACGCAGTGTGTGTCAGCCTTGTATGCCAGCGGAATTGCGTCGTCTTCATCTACATCTACATCTACATTTACACTCCGCAAGCCACCCAACGGTGTGTGGCGGAGGGCACTTTACGTGCCACTGTCATTACCTCCCTTCCCTGTTCCAGTCGCGTATGGTTCGCGAGAAGAACGACTGTCTCAAAGCCTCCGTGCGCGCTCTAATCTCTCTAATTTTACATTCGTGACCTCCTCGGGAGGTATAAGTAGGGGGAAGCAATATATTCGATGCCTCATCCAGAAACGCACCCTCTCGAAACCTGGCGAGCAAGCTACACCGCGATGCAGAGCGCCTCTCTTGCAGAGTTTGCCACTTGAGTTTGTTAACCATCTCCGTAACGCTATTACGGTTACCAAATAACCCTGTGACGAAACGCGCCGCTCTTCTTTGGATCTTCTCTATCTCCTCCGTCAACCCGATCTGGTACTGATCCCACACTGATGAGCAATACTCAAGTATAGGTCGAACGAGTGTTTTGTAAGCCGCCTCCTTTGTTGAAGGACTACATTTTCTAAGGACTCTCCCAATTAATCTCAACCTGATACCTGCCTTACCAACAATTAATTTTATATGATCATTCCACTTCAAATCGTTCCGCACGCATACTCCCAGATATTTTACAGAAGTAACTGCTACCAGTCTTTGTTCCGCTATCATATAATCATACAATAAAGGATCCTTCTTTCTATGTATTCGCAATACATTACATTTGTCTATGTTAAGGGTCAGTTGCCACTCTACATCTACATCTACATCTACATCCATACTCCGCAAGCCACCTGACGGTGTGTGGCCGAGGGTACCTTGAGTACCTCTATCGGTTCTCCCTTCTATTCCACTCTCGTATTGTTCGTGGAAAGAAGGATTGTCGGTATGCCTCTGTGTGGGCTCTAATCTCTCTGATTTTATCCTCATGGTCTCTTCGCGAGATATACGTAGGAGGGAGCAATATACTGCTTGACTCTTCGGTGAAGGTATGTTCTCGAAACTTTGACAAAAGCCCGTACCGAGCTACTGAGCGTCTCTCCTGCAGTGTCTTCCACTGGAGTTTATCTATCATCTCCGTAACGCTTTCGCGATTACTGAATGATCCTGTAACGAAGCGCGCTGCTCTCCGTTGGATCTTCTCTATATCTTCTATCAACCCTATCTGGTACGGATCCCACACTGCTGAGCAGTATTCAAGCAGTGGGCGAACAAGCGTACTGTAACCTACTTCCTTTGTTTTCGGATTGCATTTCCTTAGGATTCTTCCAATGAATCTCAGTCTGGCATCTGCTTTACCGACGATCAACATTATATGATCATTCCATTTTAAATCACTCCTAATGCGTACTCCCAGATAATTTATGGTATTAACTGCTTCCAGTTGCTGACCTACTATTTTGTAGCTAAATGATAAAGGATCTATCTTTCTGTGTATTCGCAGCACATTACACTTGTCTACATTGAGATTCAATTGCCATTCCCTGCACCATGCGTCAATTCGTTGCAGATCCTCCTGCATTTCAGTACAATTTTCCATTGTTACAACCTCTCGATACACCACAGCATCATCTGCAAAAAGCCTCAGTGAACTTCCGATGTCATCCACCAGGTCATTTATGTATATTGTGAACAGCAACGGTCCTATGACACTCCCCTGCGGCACACCTGAAATCACTCTTACTTCGGAGGACTTCTCTCCATTGAGAATGACATGCTGCGTCCTGTTATCTAGGAACTCCTCAATCCAATCACACAATTGGTCTGATAGTCCATATGCTCTTACTTTGTTCATTAAACGACTGTGGGGAACTGTATCGAACGCCTTGCGGAAGTCAAGAAACACGGCATCTACCTGTGAACCCGTGTCTATGGCCCTCTGAGTCTCGTGGACGAATAGCGCGAGCTGGGTTTCACATGACCGTCTTTTTCGAAACCCATGCTGATTCCTACAGATTTCTAGTTTCCAGAAAAGTCATTACACTCGAACACAATACGTGTTCCAAAATTCTACAACTGATCGACGTTAGAGATATAGGTCTATAGTTCTGTACATCTGTTCGACGTCCCGTCTTGAAAACGGGGATGACCTGTGCCCTTTTCCAATCCTTTGGAACGCTACGCTCTTCTAGAGACCTACGGTACACCGCTGCAAGAAGGGGGGCAAGTTCCTTCGCGTACTCTGTGTAAAATTGAACTGGTATCACATCAGGTCCAGAGGCCTTTCCTCTTTTGAGCGATTTTAAATGTTTCTCTATCCCTCTGTTGTCTATTTCGATATCTACCATTTTGTCATCTGTGCGACAATCTAGAGAAGGAACTACAGTGCAATCTTCCTCTGTGAAACAACTTTGGAAAAAGACATTTAGTATTTCGGCCTTTAGTCCGTCATCCTCTGTTTCAGTACCATCTCGGTGACAGAGTGTCTGGACATTTTGTTTTGATCCACCTGCAGATCTTCCTGCATTTCGCTACAACTTTCTAATGCTGCAACTTCTCTGTATACTACAGCATCATCCACGAAAAGCCGCATGGAACTTCCGACACTATCTACTAGGTCATTTATATATATTGTGATAAGCAATGGTCCCATAACTCTCCCCTGTGGCACGCCAGAGGTTACTTTAACGTCTGTAGACGTCTCTCCACTGATAACAACATGCTGTGTACTGTTTGCTAAAAACTCTTCAATCCAGGAACACAGCTGGTCTGATATTCCGTAGGTTCTTACTTTGTTTATCAGGCGACAGTGTGGAACTGTATCGAACGCCTTCCGGAAGTCAAGGAAAATAGCATCTACCTGGGAGCCTGTATCTAATATTTTCTGGGTCTCATGAACAAATAAAGCGAGTTGGGTCTCACACGATCGCTGTTTCAGGAATCCATGTTGATTCCTAGATAGTAGATTCTGGGTTTCCAAAAACGACATGATACTTGAGCAAAAAACATGTTCTAAAATTCTACAACAGATCGACGTCAGAGATATAGGTCTATAGTTTTGCGCATCTGCTCGGCGACCCTTCTTGAAGACTGGGACTACCTGTGCTCTTTTCCAATCATTTGGAACCTTCCGTTCCTCTAGAGATTTGCGGTACACGGCTGTTAGAAGGGGGGCAAGTTCTTTCGCGTACTCTATGTAGAATCGAATTGGTATCCCGTCATGTCCAGTGGACTTTCCTCTGTTTAGTGATTCCTGTTGCTTTTCTATTCCTTGGACACTTATTTCGATGTCAGCCATTTTTTCGTTTGTGCGAGGATTTAGAGAAGGAACTGCAGTGCAGTCTTCCTCTGTGAAACAGCTTTGGGAAAAGGTGTTTAGTATTTCAGCTTTACGCGTGTCATCCTCTGTTTCAATGCCTACATCATCCCGGCAGGATGCGGGCAGTCGACTCAGCAGTTTGCGCCTCTGCCGATTCAGTGCTGCTCAGTGTGAGCTGCAAGTGGCCAGCTGCGTGCTTCTCGCCGCCGTGGCAGAGATCGAAGCGACAACAAGCGCCCGCGATCCAGGTTCTGAATCTGCAGCCCTTGCCTCAGGATGCCTCCGGCGTGTGTTGGAATCCAGGATACCTGCCCACTGTAGCGTGCCGTGGAGTGGCCCGCCGGTAGCTGGCTACGGACCCCACGTTGGTCTCAGAGGGTCGAACCAGCGACCCGCCGTGCACTGGAACACTGGCGCTACATCTGCTGCTGCATGTAGCTGGTGGTGTGAGATGCCCCACCGTCCAGGAGAGCTCCACACCTGAATGAAGTTCATTAGAAACCCGCACCTATTTATACGCGGCTGTGTGCCTCTGTTTTGCCATACACGCAGCTTTGCGCCACGTACTCACAACACTCAAGTTTTTTCTAGTGGGCCCCTTCTACCTGTGACCAAAATCACTAAATATATTCTTTCAGCAGTTTGATGGCCCTGTCGCCTCTATTATACTTAGCAACTGTTGGTATGCGTAACTCATTGCAATCCGGACTTCCTGGCTGTAACTTGTGGTCAGAGTATTGCACGAAACTAACTTTCCCTATCTTAAATGGTGGTGCCCCTGCAGATCGGAGCGTGGAATGTCAGATCGCTTTATCGGGCAGGTAGGTTAGAAAATTTAAAAAGGAAAATGGATGGATTTAAGCTAGATGCAGTTGGTATTAGTGAAGTTCAGTGGCAGGAGGAACAAGATACCTGGTCATGATAATACGGGGTTATAAATACAAAATCAAGTAATGGTAATGCAGGAGTAGGTTTAAAAATGAATAAAAAATAGGAACACAGATAAGCTACTGCATAGTGAACGCATTATTATAACCAAGATAAATACGAAGCCCACACCTATCACAGTAGTATAAGTGCATATGCCAACTAGCTCCACAGATGACGAAGAGATTGAAGAAATGTATGATGTGACAAAAGAAACTATTCAGATAGTTAGGGGAGATGAAAATTTAACGGTCATGGGGGACTGGAATTAGATTGTAGGAAAAGGAAGGGAAGGAAAAATAGTACGTGAATATTTACTGGGGGGGGGGGGGGGGAGGGGTAAAGAATAGCAGAGGAAGCCACCTTGTAGAATTTGGCACAAGCATAACTTAATCATAGGTAACATTTGGTTTATGAATCATTAAAGAAGGCTGAATACGTGGAAAGGTCATGGAGACACTGGAAGGTTTGAGACAGATTATAAACTCATAAGACAGAGATTTACAAACCAGTTTTGAAATTGTAAAACACTTCCGGGGGCAGATTTGGACTCTGATACCAACTTATTGGTTAAAGAACTGTAGACTAAAGCTGAAGAAACTGCAAAAAAAGTAGGAACGTAAGGAGATGTGGCCTGGATAAATTGAAAGAACCAGAGGCTGTAGACAGTTTCAGAGGGGGCACTAGGGAATGATTGATAAATACAGGGGAAACTAATACAGCAGAAGAAGAATGGGTAGTTTTGAGAGAAGAAATAGTGAAGCCAGCGGAGGATCAGGTAGCTAAAAATACAAGGGCTAGTAGAAATTTAATTGATGAAAGAAGGGAATAGAAAAACGCAGTAAATCAAGAAGGAGAAAAGGAATACAGACGTCTCAAAAATGAGATTGGCAAACAGAACACATCATGTTGTTATCAATGGAGAGACGTCTACAGACGTTAAGGTAACCTCCGGCGTGCCACAGGGGAGTGTTATGGGATCATTGCTTTTCACAATATATATATAAATGAGCTAATAGATAGTGTCGGAAGTTCCATGCGGCTTTTCCCGGATGATGCTGTAGTATACAGAAAAGTTGCAGCATTAGAAAATTGTAGCGAAATGCAGGAAGATCTGCAGCGGGTAGGCACTTGGTGCAGGGAGTGGCAACTGACCCTTAACTTAGACAAATGTAATGTATTCCGAATACATAGAAAGAAGGATCCTTTATTGTATGATTATATGATAGCGGAACAAACACTGGTAGCAGTTACTTCTGTAAAATATCTGGGAGTATGCGTGCGGAACGATTTGAAGTGGAATGATCATATAAAATTAATTGTTGGTAAGGCGGGTACCAGGTTGAGATTCATTGGGAGAGTCCTTAGAAAATGTAGTCCATCAACAAAGGAGGTGGCTTACAAAACAGTCGTTCGACCTATAATTGAGTATTGCTCATCAGTGTGGGATCCGTACCATATCGGGTTGACGGAGGAGATAGAGAAGATCAAAAGAAGAGCGGCGCGTTTCGTCACAGGGTTATTTGGTAACCGTGATAGCGTTACGGAAATGTTTAGCAAACGCAAGTGGCAGACTGTGCAAGAGAGGCGCTCTGCATCGCGGTGTAGCTTGCTCGCCAGGTTTCGAGAGGGTGCGTTTCTACTTATACCTCCCGAGGAGATCACGAATGTAAAATTAGAGAGATTCCAGCGCGCACGGAGGCTTTAAGACTTATGTCCCTTTGGTTACCTTTGCGACGGTGACGTTAGGAAGACCAGCCAGCCACAGAAATAATAAAAAATTTGCCAAATTGGCTAGTGTCTTACTGCAAAACATGTTGTCCGATTGCATGGGGCTGTCGCTCCAGCACTTCATGCGATATGCAGAGGAGGTTGTTCCATTGCTGCACCGTATTATCACAGGCGCTGAAACGTGAGTTCATCATTCAGCACATAGGAATACAAACGCTTCCATGTCATGGGGACACACCTCACCTCCGTCCCCATAAGAAGTTCAGAACAACACTATCACGAAGAAAGGTATAACTACAGTCGTTTAGGATAAGTAAGATTTGCTAATGGTTGACCTTCTCACATGGAAAAGCGGTAACTGCTGCGAGTTATTCTGTCAGGTTAGAACTGTGGAAGAACGCTGTTTTGGAAGAGTTATTCTGTGACGTTGTAACAGCGGAAGAACCTATTTGGAAGAAACAACTTTTAACTTGTTGTACGAAAACGCATGACCGCATAGGACCTCGACTACACGTGACTTGCTCTGGCGTATCCGATGGTCGGTACTGTTAAAATCTCTACGCACACGTGTTTTGGCTCCAAGTGATTTTCATCTTTATGAACCATTTTGCATGCTACAAGATTCGCAATATTTATACCGAACGCCCACAGCACTGCAGTCACCCCGCTCTGATGTCAGCCGAACACCAGGCTGGCCACAATGAGGCCTTCGATATCACCGAAATATCTGTCACTCGCTGCTGGACCAACGAGTGGGGTTAGTCACTGACACAATGACAATATTCAATTAGACGAACAGTTATGAGTGCAAGAGAGAAAGTCACGCAGAGGATGATTATCGCTAAAGTTCCCGTTTGAAAATCCTATAAAAGCCAACCACTCCTCAGAATGAAGTCAAATTCAAACGGAATATTATCGAGAAGAGGGAAATGATATGGTAAAAAATTAACGAGAATTTTACCAGAAGATGGCGCTGAAAGCGGCAGAATATGCAAAATAAAAGACGCAGATAACACGGCTGTTTCTCAGTTAGCGTGGGTTTTATGCAATTAGAGAAGGTTCTCTGAAGTGCATATGTGGCAGAAGCATGAAAACGGTTGATCCGACGTAGGTAGATGTGGCCACAGCATTGCAAAAGGAGTCGAGTGGTGCTGTGCAGATAAGCAGTGCGCGGGGAGTCGCCCGAACTATGGACATGCATGTGAGCACATTGTATGAAATTCTGCGAACATCCTCCATTCCTATGTATACAAAAGAGCTCGTGTTCAAAAACTGCGTCATGCTGGAAGTGAACGATGGATGTCCTTGGAGCATTCCATGGAGAGGCCAAGCCCATTTTCATCTCCAAGGACATGTCAATACGGAGAATGGTAGAAGACTGGCTACGGAAAATTTTATCGCACATTAAAGGGTAACCCTTCATTCTGAGAAGATAACAGTGTGGTTTCCTTTAGCGATCTTGGCCACTTGTAAATGTTGTAAACAAAGTGTGTGAATTGTATCCATGTAGCTGTATGTGTTTGTAATACAAATGTCAAACACAAATATCTGCAGACACAACAGAAGCACGGACGAGTTGCCACTGCAACCTTCAGAAGCGTGTTGTTAAGTAGCTCCTACATCCGGACATAGATTTCGTTAATGCCAGTCCTCTTAGGTTCACTTCACAATGGAGCATATGCATTTACTACTCTTGTGAATATGTGGGAGAGTAATTTGTACCCGTATATCTCTAACTTTATGTAAGTCTTTGCTCTCCTGCCGAGGTCTTTTCTCACTGGGGGCTTGTTACTTTGTGAATCACCCACGTAATTTGTAAACACATTAAATACCGGTGTATTGGTTAAAGAGGGAGTCATGCAGAAGGTTCAAATGGTTCAAATGACTCTGAGTACTATGGGGCTTAACATCTGTGGTCATCAGTCGCCCAGAACTTAGAAGTACTTAAAGCTAACGAACGTAAGGACATCACAAAAATCCATGCCCGAGGCAGGATTCGAACCTGCGACCGTAGTGGTCACGCGGTTCCAGATTGAAGCGCCTAGAACCGCACGGCCACACCGGCCGGCCATGCAGAAGGCATGAACGAAAAATAATATACCTTTTCGAACGATATGAGGTAAATTAAGGCCGTTAGTCAATCTCATTTGCCAACGGCCTTTCCGCAGTGGTAACACCGGTTCCCGTCAGATCACCGTAGTTAAGCGCTGTCGGGCTGGTCTAGCACTCGGATGGGTGACACCCGGTATTTCGGGCGCTGTTGGCAAGCGGGGTGCACTCAGCCCTTTTGAGGCAAACTGAGCAGCTGCTTGACTGAGAAGTAGCGTCTCCGGTCTCGGAAACTGACATACGGCCGGGAGAGCGGTGTGCTGACCATATGCCCCTCCATATCCGTATCCAGTGACGCCTATGGGCTGAGGATGACACGGCGGTCGGTCGGTACCGTTGGGCCTTCCTGGCTTATTCGGGAGGAGTTCAGTTTCTTAGTAAATCTCATTTAGTCGCTTAATTTGCATAAAATATGACAGGGATATTCTCAGACACTGCAGCGTTTGTATCTTTTAGTGAAGTAAATTGACTTTCAATAGCGGTAGCAGTTACATGCAGCTCTGACGAAAGCAACCTGAAAGACACTTGCACGTACTCATCTCGCCAGGGGCTGTTCGCGTCGCGACCGCTCCCGATACGCCAGAGACTTCACAAAATATCTGTAGCGACAGGACGAAAGAAAAAGCTACTCTCTTTTTGCGCCTTTCATGGCGGAAAAAACTTCGTCAGCACGGATCTGGGAGGAGGCGGCTTTGTGCGTCGAAGGCGGGGATTTCCCGAGTGTCAGTGGCTGGCGCGGGTCCCTTATGCTCCGCAGCAGCCAGCGGAAGAGCCCCATACGGTGGCCGCAGGCTTTCCATAACAGGCGCTCCCGAGCCTCGCGCCGGCTCGCTTACGCCTGTTGTTCGCCGCCCTGCGACACCATCGATTTCGCGCCTGTCGCACCGGCCTCCAGAGATAGGTAGGCAGCCCGGCGCACAATCCCGCCTCTTCGTCGCCTCCCGGCGTCCGGGCACCGCAGTATCGTCCGCGGCAGCCGGCGGAAGGGCGCTTTATGGCCGGCGCAATGACGCAAGTTACAGTTTCAAGTGTGTGTGGCCAGCACTGAATCACCACCTATCACGGCTTCCCGGGTGAACTGCCGCGTGATCTAAAGCGGCACCAGGAACTACTGCGGAAGCTATCGACTGCCTGATCACCCCTTTCCACCGCTTCCATGTTTCCTCGCTTGTGTGCGCCATCAACTAGTAACGCTACTCACATTGTATAATAGTACTGACTCGTTCCTTAAGTTTCTTCGGGTGCCATAATCATATTTTAAAAGAATTTGGAGAACCAGATTGTGACATGGAGTTCGCCTCCATAGCTGAGTGGTTGTAGCTGACTGCCAAGCCGAGGACCCAGCTTCGATTCCTGCCAGGGACTTCTCCTTGGTGGGAGGAGTAGTACAGTATGCACTCAACTTTGAAAGGCCAACTGAGGATCTACTCGACCGATTGCTAGTTTATTTATTTATTGTTCCGTAGGACCAAATTAAGGAGGAGTCTCCATAGTCATGGAACGAGTCAAGACATGAAATTATAACACGATAGTAGAAACAGATAAAATGAAATACAAGAAACGTATTCAGGCGACAATTCGTAAGTTTAAATAAAGAAAATCAACAATGTAACACTGGAATTTGCTTAATTTTGCAGCTCTTCCATGAGCTCCTCGACAGAATAGAAGAAGTGAGCCATGAGGAAACTCTTCAGTTTAGACTTAAAAGCGTTTGGGCTACTGCTAAGATTTTTGAGTTCTTCTGGCAGCTTATTGAAAATGGATGCAGCAGAATAGTGCTCTCCATTCTGCACAAGAGTCAAGAAGTGCATTCCACATGCAGATTTGATTTCTGCCTAGTATTAACTGAGTGAAAGCTGCTAACTCTTGGGAATAAGCTAATATTGCTAACAATAAACGACATTAAATAAAATATATACTGTGAGGGCAATGTCAGAATTCCCAGACTATTGAATAGGGGTCGAGAAGAGGTTCTCGAACTTATACCACATATAGCTCGAACAGCCCATTTTTGAGCCAAAAATACCCTTTTTGAATCAGAAGAAATACCCCAAAAAATAATACCATATGACATAAGCGTATGAAAATATGCGAGCAGACTACTATTCGTGTTGAACTGTCACTTATTTAAGATACTGTTCTAACGGTAAATAAAGCAGCATTTAGTTTCTGAACAAGATCCTGAACATGGGCTTTCCACAACAGCTTACTATCTATCCGAACGCCTAGGAACTTGAACTGTTCCGTCTTGCTTATAATATGCCCATTCTGTCTGATCAAAATATCAGTTCTTGTTGAATTGTGCGTTAGAAACTGTAAAAACTGAGAGTTGCTGTGATTTAGCATCAAATTATTTTCCACAAGCCACGAACTTATTTCATGAACTACACTATTTGATAATGTTTCAATATTACATACAAGATCCTTTACTACCAAGCTGGTGTCATCAGCAAACAGAAATATTTTTGAATCACCTGTAATATTAGAAGGCATATCATTTATATAAATAAGAAACTGCAGTGGCTTGGGACTGAACATCACTACCACTGTCAATATTGTGGAGCATTACCTTCTGCTTTCTGTTCTTAAAGTAAGAGGCGAACCAATTGTAAGCTACTCCCATTACTCCATAATGGTCCAACTTCTGCAGTAATATTTTGTGGTCAACACAGTCAAAAGCCTTCGTTAAATCAAAGAAAACACCTAGCATTCGAAACATTTTATTTAATAAGTCCAAAACCTCACAGAGAAAAGAGAATATAGGATTTTCAGTTGTTAAACCATTTCTAAAACCAAACTGTACATATGACAGCAAATTATGTGAATTTAAATGCTCCAGTAACCTTGTATTTACAACCTTCTCGATAACTTTAGCAAACACTGGTGGCATAGAAATAGGTCTATAATTGTCAACATTATTCTTGTCTCTCTTTTTATAAAGGAAGGTCAAGAAAACTGACAAACGATATGCCGATCATATGCCCTTCTCTACCGCATCCATGTAGCAATTGGCAGAGGATGACACGGTGACTGGTCGAACCTGATTGGCCCACCTAGAGCCAGAAATCTGAAATTTACCTTTTACCTTTATGATGACATCGTTGTAATTAAAAACAGAGACTGAGCAAACTTTTTTTCCATTCTGCACAAACTACGTAAGGCTCTGCTTAAACGCCTTAAATGAGCTTGAGGCTCGAATCCATAGCAGTCGTTTGCACGGTGGCCGCTACATTGTTCGGAAATTTGCTGCGCAGCTACATCCTGTGTGGGAAACGACGTCCCCGGTCTGCTATGCTAGTCTGCATCCGCTTAATTTTAGTGGAAAATACCTCCTGCATTTCATTTCTGCAGATCTGATTGTCATCTGCTTTTTTCGCACGCAGCTAGTTGAGGTTTGAAGGCACGCCCTAGAATGTATCAGCAAACACAGTGTCCATTAGCAAGACCGATAAATCTTTAAAATGTAACTATAGGAAACTGAATCACATTAACGTACACTGTCTGCTTTAGTTAGTGAAGGATACTGACCATTACAATGTAACATTCAACAAATGGAGAACGCAGATAATTCGGACATGAGGTGACTGAAATGCTTCACTACTGAAAGAAGTGATTTTGAAATAGTTATCAGCTGTTATTGTAGCTGATATGAACGTTATTTCTATTCATGGGAAGCATAGGAGTCTTTTCACTTTACACAACATGACTAATGTATGGGGACCCTGAACCTGTCATAGTCTTACTCGGGTAATGCCACCTACCTTATCAAGTGCACAAACGTTTCTGTAATAGTTAATGAACTTCGCACAAACCTACGTTGTAAAATTTATTAAATCACTGACACAAGCCTTTGAACTGTTATGGTCTAAACTTGAGTTTTGTAAACACTGTTCCACTAAGCAAATTAAAAACAAATGGTTCAAATGGCTCTGAGCACTATTGGACTTAACTTCTGGTCATCAGTCCCCTAGAACTTAGAACTACTTAAACCTAACTAACCTAAGGACGTCACACACATCCATGCCCGAGGCAGGATTCGAACCTGCGACCGTAGTGGTCGCGCGGTTCCAGACTGTAGCGCCTAGAACCGCTAGGCCACTCAGGCCGGCAGAAAATTTTCAGTACTGCGTAATGCTTCTAATACCAGCTGAGATTTATCTACCTCATGTAAGAACTCTTAAACACTTTTTCTCTTTTGTACTTTAATTTAACCACATAGAAAGCCACAGGGAGCATGTCATGCAAAAGACTAATTAACCAAATAAAAAATTATTATTTTACGAATATTATTAAAATTTTAAATGTTATTTATTCTGCAGTTCATTAGATTTGGAAATCCTCGCATTATTTCGGCGACAGGTAGAGGAATGTATCCAGGTAAATGACTGAGTATTAATTAGTGTTCGCAACACTGAATGGAACACTTATTATTCGAAATTTTAGGAAATTACTTGTCGTGTATATATGTGCAATATTAAACTTTACTTTTGCTGAAGATAGTGACAACAAATAAAGTCGTCCAGTACCATCATGGCTCTTGATATAATACGCTCTGTAAAATATCTATTTGGAGTCGGACTTCCACGATTTAGGCCAAACCAATAAATACCATGATATAATCACCGATATAAATCCACATCCGTGGCATGATTATTCTACTCTTGCTACAGTTCTTCCCTCGTTAAGCACTTGGAATGTTAGCTTGTTGCGTGCTAGCCACAGATACTTTCGCGACGGAGACGTATCCCGCTTCTTGGCCACAAACCACCGTTTACACTCCCGCCTAAGCCTTTTCGCTGCGGAGGGACTTCTCTCTAGCTTTTACATTTCATACAATCCTAAAGTCCTCTAAAATACTTTAGGATTACAGAAGATCACTTACTGAAATGCAGGAGTGTTGAGTTGTCGATTGGCACACACAGAGGAAGGAAAACTTGCTAGCTACACACACACAAACACACACAGAACACACACACACACACACACACACACACACACACACACACACGTGTCCCTACATGGTGTGTGTGTCTGTGTGTGTGGCGGGGGGGAGGGGGGAGGGCGGGTTATGGGGTGCGTTTATGTGTGTTTGTTTGTTTGTTTGTGTGTGTGTGTGTGTGTGTGTGTGTGTGTGTGTGTGTGTATTTTACTCTAGCTGGTCAAAGTATAACTTTGAAAACTAACAACTTTTCCTTCTTTGGTGTGTGCCAATCGATGACTCAACGCTTCTGCTTTCGGTGAGTGGTCTCCTTTAAGGACAAGGTATTTAGATTCAACAAGAGATTTCGTACAAATACATTTGTATTATTAAGTAACATGATTTTAAAAGAGACTTTTCAAATTAATTCTGGTTATACAAATTGACAGAACAATAAAAATTACATCCATACGTGTCAAACCAAAAAATACATACAAAACTTACGATCTGCCAATTGTGTTTCGAACTTCCTAAGAAATCTACATGCCTAGTCTGCAGTCCAGTGCACAGAGACATTCCGAACGCACTGCACTTGTTACGTTGACGAAAGTGGACAACTTTATACCATGCTGCACGAGTATGATAACTGTCAACCCTCACAGAAATGTTCATGAAATAGCTGGTATTACCTAATTTAGCTTTCAATCGGTTCCGAGGGGACACCAGAGTGAATTCCGACACCCACGGGCACTAATATACTCGTGTACTCATTTTAGGGTGGAAACAAGCAGGCGCGAGTGTCATGTTGGGGCTTTATTGCCATGCCCAAATGTCATGCTGCGTCATTTCATGAAGGATGTTGGCTGTAGGGCGTTATTTCTGACGAGTCAGGTGGCCGGGCAGCCGAGTCTAGGATCTATTCACTCTTCATGGCCCTTCCGGTGTGAAATACTCCTGCCATGTTGCATTATCGTGGTGGAATAAGCATTTGTCACCCTGACCATGAGTATTACGATAAGAGGGTTTATCACTGTTCGCACAAGCTGGTGGGCATTCACTCCCCCCCCCCCCCCCTTTCAGTAGTTACCAAATCAGTCGTGTTGTAATATCTAACAGCTCCACAACCTGGCCGGCCGTTGTGGCCGAGCGGTTCTAGGCGCTTCGGTCCGGAACCGAGCTGCTGCTACGGTCGCAGGTTCGAATCCTGCCTCGGGCATGGATGTGTGTGATGTCCTTAGGTTAGTTAGGTTTAAGTAGTTCTCAGTCTAGGGGAGTGATGACCTCAGATGTTAAGTCGCATAGTGCTTAGAGCCATTTGAACCATTTGAAGCTCCCCAACCTAATATTGCGGGAGCTGGAGAGGTATAGGTCTTAAGAATCATGGCTCCGTGTGACCTCGCACCAGCTCGTCTACCGAACCATTTGAGTCGACAGCCGCAACATACAGAAACGAGACTCAATGCTGAATACCAGCGAAAGCCACACAGTGTCTCAGTTGGCTCTGGCTTTACTACTTGCTTGTCTGTTGACTGTGATATGGTGGCAGCAGTAAGCCACTGATGGCAACTTGAGATCTTAGCATCCGTTACAGTAATCTGATTGAGACAGTTCCTGGTGTCCGCCCTCGGTAGTGGTCAGCGCTACAGAATGTCAATCCTAAGGGCGCGGGTCCGATTCCCGGCGGATCGGAGATTTTATCCGCTCAGGGACTGGGTGTTGTGTTGTCCTAATCATCATTATTTCATCCGCATCTACGCGCAAGTCACCGAAGTGGCGTCAAATCGGAAGACTTGCACCCGGCGAACGGTGTACCTGACGGGAGGCCCTAGTCACACGACATTTACATTTTAGTTCGTGATGACTTTCTGTTACCTCAGCCCGGATATCATCTGTTGTCACCTGTCTTTTCATCAGAACCAAAGGAAGTGTCCTAAGATCTATTCGTAATGTTGTCTAGAAGTATAATGGCCTGCTCTTGTTGTCGCGTTGAGGTCTTCAATTCATCTTGACAGCATTCGACCTGCTACAATTGCACTAAGAGCAATAATCAGAGTGACAAGTCGGTATGATGCTGTCATATGATTCTTGCCAATGAGCCGAAGTTACTTAAAGTGAGATAGCTGGCGATAAGTTTCGTGTAAACGTTCTTTGACGTGCTCTATTGGACAAACCCAAAACCCATCTTATACGCACAATATCCTTCATTCTTACGACTCGTTTTTCGCGTACTGAAATTAAACTCTCATTGGCAAGAAATTTCTAGGAATTTTCATTCGGGGTACGTTCTCAAATGAATCGTGGACTGTGGCGCAACTGGAAAAGAATAGAATCTAAGGGTCTGAAATGAGATGCTATAGAAGGGTTCTGAAAATTAGTTAGCGACGAGACAAATATGTTGAAAACACTAACTGGAAGAAGGGATAGGACGATAGGACTTCAAGGATTAACTTTCAGGTACTTGAGGGAGCTGCAGAGCATAAGACAGACATTGAAATGCATCTGGTAAGAACCTGAGGCCGCTGGGTGCAACTGTTACTCTCATGAGGAGGTTGCCACAGGAGAGCAATTCGTGCTCTGCCGCTTTATTGAAGTCCGAACATAAATAACTGAACATAACGAGGATGAAATGTCAATTAACATTGTCCACAGGCATGAAAATTTTACGGTGGAAGTTTCACACCGTTTGTTTAAGGGGTCATACTGAAACACTTTCCATTTTTTTAATTGTAATTACCGTACTTCTTTTAATTTTGCGAGTCTTAATGACCACTTCTTTTTGTCTCTTGTAGGGTCAGGGAAGGTCATAGCATCACTTTGAAGGCTCATTAAGCGTAAAACACAGTTTCAACGGCATGAGTTTGTTCAAGCCGTTAATGAAACTGGATCAGTAGCAGACCCAGCGAGTTCCGTTATTTATGGGATAGCTTCCAGTCGATGCCTCCCTTGCAACTTTAACCATCTTCAGTTCCCTCTAGTACCTTAGAAGTTATTCCGTGATGTCTTAGCAAACGTCCTTTCCTCGCCGATTCTACGGAGAGCCTCCTCATTCCTTGTGTTATAAGTCCATCTTATTTTCAACTCTGTTATGTAACACCTCACCTGAAACGCTTCGATTTTCTTCAGCTCGCATTTTCCGACTGCCCGTGTTTCACTACCGTTCAATGCTGCGTTTTTAACGTACATCCTCAGGAATGTCTTTCACATATTGTGGCCAATGTTAGATAGAGCAGAATTTTCTTATACTATTTTCTTGCGCTGGCCTATTCTTTATGTCCTCTTTGGATCATGCATCGTGGGATCTATTGTTTCCGGTGTAGCAGAATTTCTTAACATCGTCTACTTCGTGACCACTGTTCTCATTTCTGTGACTTCTCATTATGTTTGTCTTTTTCTGGTTTACTGTCAATGCTTATTCCGTACTCATTGGACCGTCCACTCCATTCAAAAGGTCCTATAATTATTCTTCACATTTACTGAAAATGGCAATTTCATCAAGGAATCTTACTTCTGATATCCTTTCAACCTTAATTTTAATCCCACTCTTAAACCTTTGTTTTATTTCCGTCATTGCTTCTTCGATGTATAGATAAAAAAACAGGGGGAAGACGGTACCCATGTGTCCTTTTTAATCCGAGCACTTCGTTCTTCAATATTATTTATCCCTCTTGGTTCACCCGTCTTTTCCTTACTCCCATTTGTCTCAGAATTTCGAACATCTAGGGCCCTTTTCATACAGCTGAACGTTTTTTCTACACTGATGAACCAGAACATTATGGCCACTTACCTAACAGCAAGTAGGCACAACTTTGGCATTGATAACAGCCGCGACACGCCATGGCACGGAAACTATGAGGCCATGGTAGGTTGCTGAAGGAAGCTGGACCGTCATCTAGACACAAAAGTCGCCTAATTTCCGGAAATTCCGGGGGAGGGGGAGGGTGGCTATGAATGCTGACGCCATGTTGAAACCCATCCCAGATGTGTTCGATTGGCTTCAGATCTGGCGAGTAGAGGATCCAACACATCTATTGGGACTCGCCACTGTGTTTCTCGAACCACTCCATCACACTACTGGGCATCTGATATGGCGCGTTAAGCCACTGCCGCTGGGGAACGTAATCGTCATCAAGGGATGTGCGTGATGTGCAACCAGTGTACGGCACTCTTTGGCCGTCAGGGTGCCTTGCGCAAACACCATTGGACCCATGGTTGCCCACGTTAATGTTCACCAGATCATAATGAAGCCGTCTCCAGCTTTTCTCTGTCCCGCAGTACAGGTGTCAACAAGCTGCTTCCCTGTAAGAGACCGGATTCACTCCCTCCCATCAGCACGAAAAAAATGAGAAAAGAAAAGAAAAACGTATCAGGATTCATAAGGCAACGCAACGCTGTGCCACTGTGCCAACGTCCACTGCCGATGGTCGCGTGTCCTTTTCAGTTGTAGTTGCCGACGTCGTTGTGTTAACATCGGCACATGCATCGGTTGTCGTCTGCGGAGGCAGATCGTTAAGAATGTGAGCCGTGCGTGCTTCGTGTTCCCGCCATCGTGTATGTTTATTTTTCACCTACTTCCTCCTCACTACGTTAATTTAAATAACTACAGTCACTGAGTTGCTGCTTTGCCTGACCGTGAGCGGCCTTAGCAGCGCATATCGATATATCCCTTCTCGCAGTATCTTTGCTCGGCTGCTATCACTTCCTGGTCGTTGTCTGTTGTGAGCTAGCTCGGATCGCGAATTCTGGTCGCGAGTTTTGGCAGTCAGTCAGTTGGAACGTGTCTGGAGACATACAGGTCGGGGAGTTGCAATGCGGCACTAGTGAAGTCGGGTTGGAGCTGTGAGGCCTGCGTCGACATGGCTCGCCCGGCCATTGCCGCCACGCATTACTTGAGCCGGGCCACGGTCTTGGTGGATAGTCGATCGGTCGTCCTACCGGATGACGCGTTTTGGCTCGCCGATCGTTCATGAGTCGGCTGTGTGTGTGCGCATCGACTCCCGATTTGTCTTCGTACTTGCTTAGTTACTGTTGGGTATCGTTCAGGTCTTCGTGCAAGTGTTTGTAAGGTTGCGTGTGCGTAGTTGGCGTTATTTCCACTGACGACTATGTTAGATGTTGTCGGCATTCTGCGTGCAGTCGGACGGTTCTGCGGACCAGGGAAGTTATTCCCGCGTGGTGCAGTCGGCTGGGTCCACTGGTGGTCCCTGCGCAGTGTCGGAGTGTGTGTGGAGCTGTCCATCTGCTACGTGGTTCACCGATCCAGGACGTCAAAGTTGAGTGTTGTATTAAGTACCCAAGCCACGTCCGTTCACGTTGTGTCGTTCGTTTTGGTTGTTTGTTGTTAGGGAGCTATCCTGTGAGCAACACTGAGTGTTTGTATTGCTAAAATTTAGCCGCCATGCGGTGGAATGAAATAAATTGCTTGGCTACGATTCAAGTGCACCAGAGGTGTTTTCTGCCTTGTGACCGTTAGTGTTCCGGTTACATGCCCTGGCCACTAACGTAATTTCAGGCAGTGTCCTTTGCTCACCTGTTGTCGCTGTCCAACACATTCTGTAGTTTTGACAGCTTAATACACATACATATTTCATTGTGGATAATTACGTCCGTAACATTTTGGTGTTAGAGTTCTCATGTACCGATTGGTGGCAAGCAAAGTCGTTTGGTAGGTCGGTCTGTGACTGTCTCTTGGTCGGGTTACCGACGGATCAAGTGTAGTTGGGCCCACTATCTGTCTCACCTAAGTGAACTTTAATTGCTCTATTCCTATGTTTCCTCGAACATTTTCGTACTTTCTTCTTCCGTCAATCTATCGAAGTGATGGTGAACCGCATCAAACGCGTCAGAAGGCTGTAAAAAATAAATAAATAAATAAATAAAGGGAAACCTCATCCGTAAAGGAGAAGAAAACCAAAACTCTTCATCTTCTGCTTTCGATATGAACACCTCAACTATATTTCTCGGCGTTGGTTGGCTGTCGAATGTGACGAAATCAAACTCTCCGTTATTCTTCCCATTCATAACGAATCTAATTCCCGTTATACCATTTTGTGCTCCTATTGATATTACCCAACACGTCTGACTAGAAATCCGTAATTTCTTTTCATTTCACATCACTGACATCCATATCATCTAGACTGTGAGTTTGCATTTTTAATTTCAGATTTTCTAGCATTCGTACAACGTGCAGATGTCTGACATTGCATCCTCTCACTCGCAGAACGGTACCATTTCGTTGGTTATAAATTCTTTTTGTCATGATCATCCTTGGCGGTTCTCTCCCATAGATCCGAAGGGGGGACTAGTCGGGAATATCTTGCCGTAGGGAACATCACTGTGACACTTCTTCGATTACATATCACACTCCGTTTGAATACACATTTTGCGTCTCTAAGGTTTCCAAAAGAAGTAAGACACTGAAGTGCTGTGAAATGAAGAAGTGCGTTTGAAATTCTGTAGATACTACGACAGTGAATACCACAAGTAGTTAACTTGAAAAGGCAAGAACATAAAAAAAAGAAACAGTCACAGAAGCTGAGGAGACAAACGCGAATACTAGGAAAGTAGTCGGTAAGAAACGTCGCGTAGATCGACGAAAGAAGGAAGTACAAAAACGTTCATGAACAAACAACATAGTAATATAAGGAAGAGGAAGAGCAGGGATGCTGTGGCAAAATGTCTGCAGGAAAAATGAGATGTCGAAATAGAAATGTTCATCGAAGCATTTAGAAAAACTCAAACGCTCTTCGATGAAGTTTAAGGTAAAGATGTCCACATTAAAAAAGCATGAGAAATTTCATTGTTAAATGTAAAGGAGTGAGAGTAAGGGTAGAAATAGTACAGTGAAAGCCTCAACGAGCTGGGTAGCTGCCTGGTGACGCCAAACGAAGTCGATTAGAATAACACAGGGGACACAGTGCTGCAATCAGAGTTTGACAGACCTGCGGCTGAAGGTACATATAATATTAGCACGTAACTCCTAACCTTAATGGAGAAAATTGCTATCAGACAACTATGTAAGTAGGTATGTGGAGTTTTAAGGCCAGACATAGCATCAGACTTTCGGAAAAATACAATCGACACAATTAAGAAGAAAGGAAGGGCAGATAAGTGGAATAATTACCTCATAACCGGTCATGCATTCTAGCTGCGGCAGTGATTAATTGCAGAGAAATGAAAAAATGAGTATCTTTTAGCTCAATGAATTTGGCTTTAGGAACGCTAAAGGAAAAAACGCACGTCTGACACAACACTTGATTATAGGGGTAAGGCTTACGGAAAATCAAGACACATTCATAGGATTTATTAACCTACAATAAACTTCCGATAATGGTGCAAAACTATCAAAATTCTTGGAAGAATAAATGTAATCCGTAGAGAATGACAGATACTACACGATACCGATGAGAAAAACGAAGGAACGGTAAGAGTGGAAGACGAGTAACTGAATGCTCGGATTAAAATTTGCGTCATAGGAAAGCACTCTTCCTCCCCTACTTTTCAGTCTATCCATGGAACAGCTAGTTAAAGGTAGCTTGTGGACTGGGATTAAAATTATGGTGAATGAATATCAGTCATAATATTCGCTGATGATAGTGCTATCCTCAGAGGAAGAGTGGAAGAATTACAGGACATACTGAATGGAATGAACAAATTAGGGGGCACAGAGTTTGCATTGATAGCAAACCGAAGGAAGACTCTCTACAGTACTGTAGAGAAGAGATCGACTGGAAGATATCGACCAAAGAATTGCTGACGTGTGGTCAGGTACTGTGACCTGAAGTCCGAAACAGGAGAGGAAGCGTGGGGGGCCGCGACAGCCCCAGCCAGAAGGCTAATGTCACAAAATACACTCCGAAGAGAAACATACAATAGTCGAAACGTCTTTGGTCCTACAATTTTATTTAGATTTTCATGATGGATAGCAATAGACTGATCATAGCATAATGAAGTTTAACTCTGCAGCAGAGTGTGTGTTGATTTGTATCTTCTTGACATATCTAAAATGCGTACCAGACTGCGATCTCTGCATTTCGCAGGCAAGTGTTCTGTCACTTGTGCTATCAAAGCACGACTGACGACCTGCCATCACAGCTGTACTTCCGTCAGTATATGAGCTGCTACTTCCACACTACACGGAGCTTCTCCTGCATAACTTATGTAACTTGCACTCTTTTCCTCCAGGACTACTATTCCCGCAAGGTATGCACGAGAACCTTTGGGAAGTTTGTTAGGAGATGAGGGAGAAGTGCTCTAAGGTCGGATGGTGAATGGTGTTTCGTTAGCTCGCTCTGCAGAAAGGAAAATGCCTCAGGTACGAGTTCATGTCCGGCAAACAGTATTGATAGGTCACCATATTTCGATTGTACTGATGTTTAGCACTTATAACGTTATTCATTGAACTCGTAGGCTGTGAACCTAGCAATTCAACATGCGAAAAATTGTCGGAGGTTATGTGTTCTCTCCGAGTTCCTGTGAAGTCAGTATTCTGTGCCGGTTGACGAAAGAGTTGGGTTAACGATCTAAAGGAAACCAGGTAATGGCTTCAAAGCCCATGGAACATATCTTCCTACTTCTGCATATGCTAATTTTTACGCGAAATTAGACTACATAATCGATAACACGGCGTCAAGGTACTCAGTTGCTTCTGCCGCCATTTATTTCGGCAATTTGTGTCAGAGAACATAGTGATACAGGCATAGGCTAGTGCAGTTAGAAGATCAGTTACGATAGAGTTATCAGGAATGCGGTGTATAAAAGAGGACCACGTAGAAATAAGATCAAGTAACATATTTCACTGCAGAGGAGGAGAGCAGAGTGGAAATTATGGCGTAATCTTTATTTTAAAAAGGAAAACTGGAAACAATGTTAAAGCTCTAGAAGATTTAAAGAAAAAACTGTTTTTAAGCTGAACAAATTTTATCCACTGGAAGTTGGTAAAGTTTATCCACTAAGACGCCTACGCTATGATGCAAGGTAAAGTTTAAGAATGCAGCGTATACTTCTGTATGACATCTAATTCATCTACTAGACATTAATTGCACGTTTTATTACAAATGAGAGACAAATATTAAATAGGGGTTCTTCGTAGGTACGTTAGGAATGACAGAGAGACTAGAACTGACATAAGTCATCCATTAGAACAATATGCCTAGCAGTCCTACATATTTGTCCTTAACTCTTCCGTTCAGGAGGAAACAATCTTAACAAGATCATTGCAAAGACAAAATGGAACCAAAACAGGCTATGATTACTTTTTATCCAGTAACACAAAGGTATACATGATCTTGAGACACCTGTAAATTCGGTGGCCGAGCGGTTCTAGACGCTTCAGTCTGGAACCATGCGACCGCTACGGCCGCAGGTTCGAATCCTGCCTCGGGTATGGATGTGTGTGATGTCCTTAGGTTAGTTAGGTTTAAATACTTGTAAGTTCTAGGGGACTGATGACCTCAGATATTAAGTCCCATAGTGTTCAGAGCCATTTTTAACCTGTCAATTCGGAACGATCATAGACTAGTACAATGAAGACTTAAAACAGGCACACATCTGAAAAATGTCGGAGGAAGTTGTCAATACCCGCAGTTAAAACATGAACATCAAATGACAAGTGAGCCTACAATATTTAATCGAGAACCTCTTCGCTAAAAAGTATATTTTCATCCAAACAAAACTGCTGTTTTGAATAGAAGCTGACGAATCTGCAAGGTTCTATAGGATACCTATAAAATATAACTGCCCCTAAAAAGCAAAGGATTGCGTTGATTAATGATCGGACAGTAATGGAAGTTGCTGAGTGTTCTATAAGAATACGAACGCCATTGTGTCTATAATTGAACACTTACAGCCAAATAGAGAGATTTATGGAAAGATTAAACTGAATAAATCATTTGATGCCATAGAGTGAATGATGCGATGTAATACTAATTATTGACACAGTTTACAAGTTAATATCGTTTTACGATGCAGGGAATGCCTTCCAGTGTTGTGACAACAGGTGTGGATATTTGACATTCCACATACTAGTACCACGTCAGTTTACTGGTAAACAAAAGATAAGAGTTAATCACTGTCTATTCATGCTGCTTTAGATTAGGTAAAGAGAGCAGAAGAGTTTGATGAGATTTTCATGAATCTACAGCAATTTCCAGTATAACAACTTCGAGTACAATGGAATGAAAATTTGTAGCGTGATTCTTATGGACATTTAAAAACCTCCGAATATACGTAAATGACACTGAGACTGGTGATGTTGTATGACAGAAGAGGAGCCGCAGACCTCGGGAAATATACCAAAGACGGACGTTGAACACGTGGCGTCGTCGAATGACATACGTCGACACAAGTGCATCTGTTGAGCCAATCGATCTTTCGCACATGATATCCCAATCCAGCAGTCCAGTCGGTGTGGCTCCAGGCGTCCGTGCGCGGCATTAGCACGTGGGGCTCTGGGTTCGAGCCTTGCGTATGGGAGGCAGTATGGTTTCCATTGTGTCAGACAGTTCCGTTTTCTCAAAGAGATAAGATTTATTGTTTCATTTACCGATCTCGTGCTGTCTGCTGGTTTATTGCAAAGTAAAACCAAAACTACCGTACTGAGTGACGAGTGAATAAGGTTCCGAGTTTCGTCGTTGCCTAAGTGTCCTTTACTAAATGATGTCTGTAAACAATGAAAAGAAGGAGGAAAAAAACACAAAATAGGAACAGCCTTCCCTTGTTTACAGCACAGACAGTAGTTTTCTATTTCATCATTTACAACAGATCACATTTACGAAATGTGTTAGAAATTTGCAACACTGTGCAGCGATACGTAGCACTTCCCCCTACCGGCGAGTATATGATCGACAAGCTCAACTGCTGCATGTATGGGGAAGTACGTCGTCTGAAGATGACGTCAGACGTCTAATACTTGTTGACTACTTGTGGGGTATTTCCCGACACTTTTTGCCCATTCGTGTTACATTAAATTACTTGTCTCAGTGTCATCTACGTCGCTTCGTATATTTTTAAACGTTAATAGTAATCACCCTGTATGTTCACAATTTCTATATAACGCGGACATCTGAGAAGTATGATTCGCAGTAGTTTCACCTACCAAAAAACTGAGGTTCATTTAAATTACTGCCATCGTAATAGATTCCGCTTTTACTCATAGGGCGCTAGTACTTCGAACAAAGGCCAAGTAACTTTAAAGTACACAAGCCATCGCCTTGTAAGAGAAAATTGCTGTGTAATGTGAGCTTTAAGGAAAATTCTGCACTCGTATCAGTAGTAGCGTATAACATAATTTATACTCTGTTTTTAAATTACCCCCGCTACAGCTTATCTGTGCATGAAACACCTTGCCTGAAAAACACATTGCGCCGGAGGATCGTAAACAAAGATAGTACCACGCCCTATGACTAGCAAAGACGAACTGTGCCATTAAAAGCCATAATGCATTCGCAGATAGCTTTTGCCTTTTGCATTTCAGGCTTCGCAGATAACGCTAATGCAAGGGAGCATCGAGCGATAGGAAGCCGTTATATCTGGAGGAAGGTCGTTCGCTTCAAGAAGATAGCTTCCGTTTGCAATTTGGTGCCTACAACCGTGAAATGTTACATATTATTCCAGTATAGTTCATGTTATTAGCTTATACATGTGCCAAATAGTGTTCACGTAAAGTTTTTCTACACACAAAGAATACTTTTTTAATGCAACTTTTCTATTTTAATTAGTTACTAATACGAATACTGTTCTTTCACTTTCTAATATGTCTACAAACAAAATGGACCAACACGAGAATGTAGTTAAAAGATAAATTTGCTTCATCTTTATCCATACTCTTCAGGTAGTTTGGAGTAATAATTAACGGATAACGCGTTGTAAAGAATTGAGCAACATACCTCAAATTTGTTTTATTTTCAGCATTGCGATATAGCATATTAGCTGCATCACATTCCCTTTTTCATCGAGACTCCAGTCAAAAATTTAATTCTTATAATACAGAAGGAAAACCTAGTTAAACAGCTCAATTTGTAATGAAGTGAGAACTGCCTTGGCATTTTACATACGACATAGCGTCAGTAGCTCGCTCGTGGGAAGTGGGAAAGAAATTGCAGAGGGAACAGAGGGAAAATCAGGAGAGAGAGGGACCGATGATCGTAGCAGTCTGGTCCCTTTAATCCCCCAAACCAACCAACCAACCAGGAGAGAGAGACATACCAGGAGAGACAGAGAGCCGCGAGGAGTGGCCACGCTGTTTGAGGCGTCATGTCACGGACTGCGTGGCCCCTCCCATCGGAGGTTCGAGTCCTCCCTTGGACATGTGTGTGTGTGTTGTTCTTAGCATTAGATAGTTTAAGTAGTGTGTAAGTCTAGGAACTGATGAAGTAAGCAGTCTGGTCCCTTAGGAATTCACAAACATTTATTTTAACATTTAAAGAGAGAGAGAGAGAGAGGGAGAGAGAGGGGGAGGGGGCTAGGAAGGAAGGTGGGAGGCCATGCCACTCAGGAAGTAGCTATTTAATTATGAACGGAGTTGTTTTCAAAACCTGAGGTTGCTCTAAATACACTGGTTAACGTAAGCCTTCCTTCCATCTATAATTAACTCACACTGTTTTCTGTTATATAAACTACAGTCAGTAAAGGCAAAATAGTGCACCCAAATAATAATGAAGCTAACATTCAACTGCAGTCTGAAAGGCACATAGACGTTTTCTACATGTGTCCTAAAGTCGACCCAGGGAATAAACTGTTTTGTGTTTTTAGAGTGTGGGCTCTATATTTTATATATTATATTGGGACATGTTAAGAAGTCGAGCGTTGGACAGGCATTGAGATTTAAAAGCTACGCCTTCTTCTATGCTTAAAAAATAAATTCTACAGTTCACATTCGTTATTGGGAATAATGTTGACAGATTATTGGAGTGAATTTCGTAAAACGGTATTTAGTTCTTAATTGCTGCCCAGTTCCATGCTTTTAAAAAATAATGACTAATAAAAAATGTTGTTTTACGTGATAAATCGCTGCGAACGGCGATGGTAGGATTTTGGTTCAACCTTTAACGATTGTTACGTTTTTTGGAGGCAGTTACAATTAAAGAGCCCTGTGTGATTAGACGACTATTCAGTTAAACATACAAATCACTACCGCTTCCCATCTCGGTGGAGAAATAAATTGATATATTCCTTTATATTGCAAGAAACGGTAGCAGAAGCAGCAAAGCCAATATGACATACCGCTGTACAGAAATTAATTTAGTTGAATAGGCCCAATATCCTCAGTTTTTAGCTATAATGACAACAAGAGTGGAAGTGTATTTTACAGAATTCCCAAAATGTGATCCAAACTGTGGTAACAGTTTCACATTTTCTACATAGTAATAGAAACCAGTCACTAACAGCAAACAGTCCGTTCTTGTTTCTGGTCAAGAAAGACCAGTTCACATTTGTTTGTTTACATTACGTTTCTTATGATATTGGTTGTAGTACCCTGAAGTTCAGTGCAATCACTGCTTTGTGATTCAATGAGATGACAGAATCATGCAATATAGATATGCACATTTATATAGATGGCGGTAGTATAGCGTACGCAAGGTACAAAAAAAGACAATGCACCGGCGAAGCACTCATTTGTACTCACGTGATTCATGCGAAAAGTTTTCCGGTGTGGTTATGGTCGCACGAAGGGAATTAACAGACTCTGGACGAGGAACAGTAGTTGGAGCTACGTGCATGGGACATTCCATTTCGGAAATCGTTGGGGAATCCAACATTCCGCCATTCATGGCGTCAAGAATGTGTATGCTGTAGTATACAGAGAAGTTGCAGCATTAGAAAATTGTAGCGAAATGCAGGAAGATCTGCAGCGGATAGGCACTTGGTGCAGGGAGTGGCAACCGACCCTTAACATAGACAAATGTAATGTATTGAGAATACATAGAAAGAAGGATCCTTTATTGTATGATTATATGATAGCGGAACAAACACTGGTAGCAGTTACTTCTGTAAAATATCTGGGAGTATGCGTGCGCAACGATTTGAAGTGGAATGATCATATAAAATTAATTGTTGGTAAGGCGGGTACCAGGTTGAGATTCATTGGGAGAGTCCATAGAAAATGTAGTCCATCAACAAAGGAGGCGGCTTACAAGACACTCGTTCGACCTATACTTGAGTATTGTTCATCAGTGTGGGATCCGCACCAGATCGGGTTGACGGAGGAGATAGAGAAGATCCAAAGAAGAGCGGCGCGTTTCGTCACAGGGTTATTTGGTAACCGTGATAGCGTTACGGAGATGTTTAACAAACTCAAGTGGCAGACTCTGCAAGAGAGGCGCTCTGCATCGCGGTTTAGCTTGCTCGCCAGGTTTCGAGAGGGTGCGTTTCTGGATGAGGTATCGAATATATTGCTTCCCCCTACTTATACCTCCCGAGGAGATCACGAATGTAAAATTAGAGAGATTAGAGCGCGCACAGAGGCTTCCAGACAGTCGTTCTTCCCGCGAACCATACGCGACTGGAACAGGAAAGGGAGGTAATGACAGTGGCACGTAAAGTGCCCTCCGCCACACACCGTTGGGTGGCTTGCGGAGTATAAATGTAGATGTAGATGCAGATGTCAAGAATACCATGTTCGGTGTGTTACGTCTCACCACGGACCCTTAACGACCGAGAGCAGCGGCGTTGGTGTAGAGTAGTCAGTGCTGAAAGACAAGCAACATTGCGTGAAATAAGTGCAGAAATGAATGTTGGACTTACGACGTACGTATCCAAAAAGTGGCGAAATTTGTTGTTAATGGACTGTGGGAATAGACGACGTCCGCGAGTGCCTTTGCTAACAGCACTACATCGACTACATCACCTCTTCTGGGATCGTGACCATATCGGTTGACCCAGGATAACTGAAAATCAGTGGCCTTGTCAGATGAATCCCGATTTCAGTTGGCAAGAGCGGATTTTTGGCTTCGAGTGTGGCGCAGACCCCACGAAGCTATGGACCCAAGTTGTTAACAAGGCACTGTGGTAGCTGGTGGTGTCTCCATAGTAGTGTGAACTATGTTTAAATGACACTGACAGGGTCCTTCTGTATGTTCGGCTATTTGGAGACCATTTACAGCCATTAATGGCCGTCATGTTTTCATAAAACGATGAAATTTTTTATGGATGACAATGTGCCTTGCCGCAGGGCCACAATGGTTCGCAACTGGTTTGATGAAGAACATTCTGGACAATTCGAGTGAATGATCTGGCCACCCAGATCGCCTGACTTGAATTCCGTTGAACATAACGGAGAGGTCTGTTCGTGCACAAAATCCCGCACCGTCAACACTTTTGAAACTATGGACTGCTATAGAGGCAACAAGGGTTAATATTTCAGCAGGGGCTTTCAACGAATCCATGTCGGCTCGAGTTCCTGCACAAGGCAGAACAAAAGGAAGTGCGGCACGTTATTAGGATGTATCCTATGACATTTTCCACCACAGTGTGTAATCTAAAAAGAAAATTAAAAGTTGGCATAAACAGTTCTCAAGTGGAACAGAACAATAAGTCGAATCAGTGAAGCGGATGATACTGACGGGAAAATTTTTAAGAGTAAAACACAAAGTGCGAGATCTATGCTGAATTGAAAATGCATTATCAGAGTCGACTAACATGAAAGCGTGGGGACAGATGCTCATGTAATGAACACGCTTACTGCATGTACCTCACGTAATTCACTTTCTACACTGAGATAGCAGTAAATGTAATTAAAGGCAAAACTTCGAAATCTGTAATTTTGTGACAGGGAGCAAAGTGCTTCGATGACAACACTATATACTGTGTCTTGAAATGAAGTCGTAGACCAGCAGTAGCGGAAACTAACCTAAAAGAAAGGAATATTTTATTATCTAGTAGTAATTTTAGAGCGATTAAGACATTTTTGGCAGTATTTTCGTGACACGAAACATTATATGTGGTTGAAAATAGGAATTAACACAGACATGTAGGGAAAAGGAGACTTCGAAAATTTGTACTACAGAAGAAGGCTCATGATTAGATGGGTAGGTCAGATAATAGTTACATAGTTATCGAATAGAAACAGTGACCTAATGGCTTTGTAGAACAACTGAACTAAAATAACTCGTAAGTTACTTGAATACATCCAGAGGAATCAAGTAATAGTTAATTTACTGAATTGTAGAGACAAAACGAGAATTAAGTACATGAACAGGTTGAAGTGTTTAAAGGCTGCAGTCGATATACAACAATGAACTAAATTGGGTAGTTCAGTGAAGTTACGTCAGAGGAATCTTTCGGCTGAAAACCACTTTCTTTTGTTAATATGCGTATAAATCCCAAAACCTCATAACGAGTAATTGAAGATGAAAGTTACCAACTTGTTACGAGTTATGAATCTTGCGTAAGCGTTAACGAAAAATGTGACTGATTGAGGTTAATATAAAGATATAATAAAAAGCAATGGAATGTAACCTGCCTGGAAATACATCATGATCTTAAACTGTGCTACTTCATTGTTATTATGGTGAAATCCATCATAGCGTCCAGCCCTCTTTAGATTGATACCAACAGAAAACGAAACTGCTCAGACTACTACAAAATACGAAGTTTCTTGTGTTGTGAAAATCTATATTCTCCGGATAAACTAAAGGAATCTGTCATTCCATTTGGAAGAAGAAATAATGGTGTGGTATCTGATGGAATAATTCAGATTTTATGGTGTTATTGGTCTCATATCCTTTACTACATCGTCTCAATTCTCGATTGTGTGCACCTTTCCAGCATCGGTACTATAAATCTGTAAGAAAATGTATTTGGAAAGCAGTAAATAAATTATGAAGAAATTTTGCTTAATGAAAATGTAGTGGGATGTAAGGGTCGAAGGAAGTGGCCAAATGCTACTGTGTAAGGTTTGTTCTTTAGGACTCGAACACGTGTTACCTTATATTTCATTCCCCAAATATCCATAGGATTACAAATACTAAAATCTCATGCGACGATCTGATGGCGAGACATCATTTCGAAACTCCTGCAGAACCTGTAGCAGAGAAATGTACAACTGATGAGTAGTCATTAGAGTGAAAGTTATCCATTAGCAACTATCTAAGTTTGTTCCTACATTTAACAAAAATTCATAGCACACCACTTGATGCTGTAACCATTGCAGGCCTGCAAAGAAATGTTATCAATCACCTGGTTTACATGAGTTTAGTGTTAACGTTAGCGCCAGAGTCCAAGCATCGTATCTCTGAATCAGGGAGGAGAATCCATCAACACACTGTAATGAAATGCTTTCCCAAAAATTCTGTAAAACACAGTTGAGTTATCTAATGACTGTATTTCTACGAAATTTAACCTTGGGACACTTGCATGCATGTTATCCTGAACGCCGTGTTGATGATTATCTCATTAAACAGGAGTATAGTGTAATAACCTTCACCTTACATCTTAATTTATTTCATGTCATATGTCAGTTAATGATACGTCTCAACCGTTATGCCACAAATATACTATATATTTTAAAATGAATCTCTTGTTATGAAGTAATACACAAGTAGGGACATGTTACCGAATGAGAAATGCTACTGAACCCATACTATTTCGATGATTACTGGAATAAGATTTTAGAGACTGCATGCTTTAAAATATTTTTAAAATATGCATAATACTTTGAGAGGTACCAGTATTTATAAAGAAGACACTTTACTTACTTATCCCGCATCTCGTGGTCGTGCGGTAGCGTTCTCGCTTTCCACGGCCGGGTTCCCGGGTTCGATTCCCGGCTGGGTCAGGGATTTTCTCTGCCTCGTGATGGCTGGGTGTTGTGTGCTGTCCTTAGGTTAGTTAGGTTCAAGTAGTTCCAAGTTCTAGGGGACTGATGACCATAGATGTTCAGTCCCATAGTGCTCAGAGCCATTTCGAACTTTTCTTACTTCACAATATGTTCTGTTAATAATTATTTATCATTTGTCACTTTAAAGATCATAACCTAGTGTCAATCAGATAGAGGTTTGTTGCCTTCAAAAATCATGGAAATTCTGTGGTATGAATTATTTGTTATCTTTTGTTATGATATCGGTATTTCATTTTACAGGTTAATACTTACGGGTATAGCAAACGTGTGAAGAATCCAGAAATAATAGCCCTCTGTGTTTTAATCTTAATTCACTTACATAATTATGTCAGTAAAAATGAGTGGGGAAGATGGACAGACCTCTTAATATAAATAGCGGTTATGAGAATCTATGAAAGTAATACCAGCAAAACATAATTATCAGTACTGCAATGAAAAATAATCTTGCTCAAAGAGGTACGGATAATATGGAATAAGACACAGTAAAAGATTCAGTAAGACCAGGAACTGACTTCTTGTGAGGAAATGACCTCACTGCAGCTAAACTAAGAACTCTTCACACTTTTAATAATTGTCTTCCGTCAGTAGTAGCAATTACAGTTTCTCTGCGTCATTAACGGATACTACATTGTTTCTAATAATTTCTGTCCTAAGCACTTTGATAAAATAAGACCATGCCTAATACAGCACTGCAGTATTCAAAAGAAACTTTCTGGAAGACGACTCCTTCTTCCTTACGCAATATGACGCACTTACTAAAGTATCAGTCACTATAGAATAACGAAAAGCGTTAAATGTTGCTCTAAATATGTATGAATATACTTTTCATTATGAGACTTGTAAAGTTCCAGATTCTCTTTTGCAACGCTTATAAACACAGAAACAGTGTACAATTTTTCTACAGACAAGCTTTTTTTCAACATTTGCAATTTACGTTTCTCACACCGTTCATAAATAACTAAACAATCTGCTACTATTTTCACGCATTTTCATGGTTGTGGATTTTGTAGGACCATGATTATTAACACTATAACTGCATGTAATTCAGATAGTACGGTCACCAAGAGTATGATGTCTTGTTGAGAGTATATTTCCTTGTATTTGCAGGAAACACATGTAGGGGTTGCTGATACCATCTCTAATATTATGTTATCAGCAAGGAAAAAAGAAACACAGAAATAAAATTAGCGCTTCATTTGCAGGTGTTTGCGTCCTTTACAGACATGATGATGTCGTCGGCATGTGTTTGTACTTCTTGCAGACATTATGATGGAAACAATTCATATTTTGGGAGTGAAAGGACAGCCTACTGCAGGGAGAGTGACTCAACTGCAGTATCTTGCTGGGTTTCATGCAGCAAAATCGATTGCAAGTGCCATACTACACAAACTAAAAGTAAAATCACTCGAATAGATGTATGTGAATGAATACTCTGTATAATATATCTGCTTTGACCACATGCCAAATTATGCTATCAGTTACTGGAAGGCAGGAATCGAAAGAACCGTGTGAAGGGCCACACTACAAATCCAAAGCTCTCAGGTTGCATTCCCAGTCAACCTCACGATTTTTATCTGCCGCTTACAACTTATGTCATTTATGCTTGGGTTTGTTGATATGAAAGATGCCGAGTTGCAATGAGATTCAGAAATCATGTTAAATTGTAGGGTCCCTTATACGAGGGTTTCCCAGAAAGTAATGCACCGCGGTTCTTTCCTCATCCGAAAGCAATGCTGCGAATGCGAAACGTTACGTATATATTACTTGAAGTCTCCTGAATGAACGTGCCAAGTTTCCGTCACATCCGACAGATGGCGTAGCTGAAGGACAGTGCCAAAATGGCATCTGTAGGTTGTAGCCTCCCAGCAAAAATAAAAAAAAAATATATCTATGATAATAAAAATGAGCCAAATGTTAGCTCCCCACAAAATATCGTTAAGGAATGAAGATTGAACATGAAACCCACCATAATATTAATTAAATAGTGAATCATGAACTGAATGTAACATCTGAACAGAAATAATTAAACCTGATAAATTTTATAAGGGCAGCAGCGCTGAACTTCGACCCTGGATTCAGAATAAAAGAGCAAAAGATCCTTACCTCAATAAAAAAAACTGCATCTATATCTGCTCCCAATTGTAGATACTTCTACACAGCTTCGTGCAATGTTGGCTTATATTTAACTTTGATTCTGGGAGGAAATGCATAGGAAACACTCTTTAAACCGAAATGAATGTTTTTCTTTGAAAAAGTTACTTTATATAAAAAATTATTATTGGGGCATTTTTTTAACAAATTAATTACAATTAACATACATTACTAGATCTGCGCAATGCTGCTTCATTACCTTCTATAACAATATACATCGTCCCGAACCGTGACCAGAGACGCGGGGAGAGCACGCCGCCGACGCATGCCGACGCCCGCTCAGTACAACCGTCCACTCGCTATAACTGTCGACTGACTACTACCTCTCCCGACTCGCTACGTATGACAACTGTTCCTGCCGAGTCGCTACGTGCTACTGTTCCTGCCGACTCACTACACGCTACTACTGTCGTCTCGCGCTGTCAAGCGCAGACTAGCAACGATAAATAACTCTCTGGTCAGAGATTCTGTCATGCCTCGCCATCGCTGGTAATAAATACATATGCGTTTCAAGGTGATGTACGTTAGGAGCAATGAGCGTCATTTAATTTCTCATAGCAGAGAAAGAAACTGTGGGGAATGTTCACAAAAGGTTGTGAAAAGTCTATGGAGCCTCTGCTGCTGACAGATATGCAGTTAGTCGCTGAGCACGGAGTTGGAGGTCATCAGATGGCCTTTCGGTGGAGCTCCACGATTGGCAGTGGTCGGGTTGAACATCCACGGCTGTCACACCTGACCTAGCCCTCTCGGACTTCCACTTGGTTCGGCAATTATAGGATGCAATTCTTGGAAGACGTTTGGAAGATGATGAGGAAATGATTCACACAGTGAAGCACTGGCTTCGCCAACAAGACAAGGATTTTAGCTTGCTTCACTCTGGAAGAATGCCACAGAACGGGATGGAGATAACGTGGAAAAATGGGGTGTGTAGATAAAACACCATTCTCTCGCGTTTGTAATTCTCATTATGTTCAATTAAGAATTGTTTAAGAAAAAAATTGTTGTGCGTTACTTTCTGTGCAACCCTCGTATCCGGTGGCGTAAGTCAGTTCTAAGGTCAGAGGAAGGCAACGAGATGAAATGTCCAACAGGACGGTCTTTCCTAAAACACTATGGCGTTCAAAACTATTTTTGGACTGATGCCTGATTGACCTGATAGTAGCCCCTTTGTCGAACTTGATTCTTGAAAGAGGGTTATTCACACCTCTTAGGTGGTGAGCTGTATAGGATGCATTGTGTCATTTTCATTACATAAAATACTGTAAGCGTGTTAGTGGTACTACAGAAAATACCCTGTCTCAAGTTAACTAGGTATAGGCTATATAACTGCAGTAAACGATTTTATTTTAATGAATATTAAATTAACTAACGTAGTCATGCTAAAAGAACAATTGCTTCATGAAATCCATCAGATCATTGTAGTAATGGTAGCTGTTACTGACAAATGTAGATGTTAGCGTGCAGTGGGGGAATGTAGGACGTGGATGGAAACTGTTAGGATGCGCCGTATGAAAACTCGACTGGGACCTTCACGTGTTTTATTATTCCCAGCTACAGTGCCTCGTTCCCCTCTGTCTGCGTCAAAGGGTCCGGCGATCCCGAGGACGCCACTTCGTTGTCTGCAAAAGGCTACCTCAGCGACCCGTGCAAACGCACTGCGGCGTTTTCACGATGTCAGGATGCGCCGTATTAAAGCGTAACTTACTGTCAACAGGGCCGTACCTGGCTGTAACTAGTGCACTCAGAAAGGTGGTGCCGCTACATAATGTTAGAAACAATACCTACACAAAAGAAACAAATCAACTATACACACCAGAATACTACATTCACAAATTTAAATTACTAGCTACACCTGCTTACTCTTATTTTCGAAGATCATCCATACTGTCTTCTTGCAAATCCGGTTCAAACAAATAGTTATACGGTTCAAATGGCTCTGAGCACTATGCGACTTAACTTCTGAGGTCATCAGTCGCCTAGAACTTAGGTCTAATTAAACCTAACTAACCTAAGGACATCACACACATCCATGCCCGAGGCAGGATTCGAACCTGCGACCGTAGCGATCGCTCGGTTCCAGACTGTAGCGCCTAAAACCGCACGGCCACTCCGGCCGGCCAAATAGTTATAAGCAGTGACATTACACCTAAGGAACTGGCAGTCTCAAAGGGACATTATTTAATATTTTAATCTATTCATTGACGTTTGAACCTTGGTGTTAGCCTAAAATATGCCACCCCGACAGTACTTGTTTTTCGTACTCTGGAGAGCCAAAGAAACTGGAAAACCTGCTTCATATCCTGCATGGCCCCCTAGAGCACGCAGAAGTACCGCAATACGACTTAGCATTGATTCACCTAATGTTTGAAGTAATGCAGGAGGGAACTGACACCATGACTTCAGCAGGGCTGTTCATAAATCCACAAGAGTACGAAGGGGTGGAGATCTCTTCTGAACTGCACGTTGCAAGGCATTCAGGATATGCTCAACTATTTTCATGTCTGTAGAGCTTACTGGCCAGTGGAAGTGTTTAAACTCAGAAGGGTATTCCTAGAGCCAATCGGTAACATTGTCCTCCTGAAATTGCTGAAGTCCGTAGGAGTGCACAATGGACATGAATGCATGCAGGTGATTAGACAGGATGCTTACGTACGTGTCATATGTCAGGGTCGTATCTAGACGTATCAGGGTCCCATATGACTCCAAATGCACACTCTCCACACCATTACAGAGCCTCCACCTGTTGAACAGTCCCCTGCTGCCATGCCGGGTCCGTGGATTCGTGAGGTTGTCTCCTAGTCCGTGCGCTCGATACAATTTGAAACGACACTCGTCCGACCAGGTAATACGTTTTCAGTCATCAACAGTCCAATGTCAGTGTTGGCGGGTTCAGGGGAGGCCTAAAGCTTTGTGTCGTGCAGTCGTCAAGCGTATACGAGTGGACCTTCACCCCAGAAAGGCCGTATCGATGATGTTCCGTTGGATAGTTACCTCGCTGACACTTTATGATGACCCAGCACTGAAATCAGCAGCAATCCTCGGAAATGTTGCACTTCTATCACGTTGAACGATTCTCTTCAGTCGTCATTGGTCCCTTTCTTGCAGGATCTTTTTCCGGCTGCAGCAGTGTCAGAGATTTCATGTTTTACCGGTTTCCTGATATTCACGGTACACTTGTGAAATGGTCGTACGGCGAAATCCCCACTTCATCTCTACCTCGGAGATGCTGTGTTCCATCGCTCGTGGGCTGAGTATAACACAACGTTCATACTCACTTAAATCTTGATAACCTGCCTTTGTAGCAGCAGTAACTCATCTAACAACTGCTGCAGACATTTGTTGTCTTATATAGGTGTTGCCGACCACAATGTCGTATTCTGCCTGTTTTCATATCTCTGTGTTTGAATATGCGTGCCTATATCAGTTTCTTTGGCGCTTCATTGTATAGGCGCTTCAGATAGAAGTTATGGTCTTTTCTGAGCGCCGTACGTGCCACAAGTAATACTATCACCGCCTGCCTGGTAATAAATGTTAGTAATTATATGTTGACTGTAAATTAGTCATATTGGCACTAAATCGAAGGTATTGTTTGTGTATTTACAAAAGAAAGACTTAGTTTTCGATAGTGTTTACTCAAAATGATGAGTAAACCTGAACTAATTAAACTAAATGTTTGTACACTACAGGCCATTAAAATTGCTACTCCAAGAAGAAGTGCAGATGATAAACGGGTATTCATTGGACAAATATATTATACTAGAACTGACATGTGATTACATTTTCACGCAATTTGGGTGCACAGATCCTAAGAAATCAGTACCCAGAACAACCACCTCTTGCTGTAATAACGACCTTGATATGCCTGGGCATTGAGTCAAACAGTGCTTGGATGGCGTGTATAGGTACAGCTGCCCATGCAGCTTCAACACGATACCAGAGTTCACCAAGAGTAGTGCCTGGCGTATTGTGACGAGCCAGTTGCTCGGCCTCCATTGACCAGACGCTTTCAATTGGTGAGAGATCTGGAGAATGTGCTGGCCAGGGCAACAGTCGAAAATCTTCTGTATCCAGAAGGACCCGTACAGGACTTGCAACATGCGCTCGTGCATTATCCTGCTGAAATGTACGGTTTCGCAGGGATCGAATGAAGGGTAGAGCCACGGGTCGTAACATATCTGAAATGTAACGTCCACTGTTCAAAGTGCCGTCAATGCGAACAAGAGGTGACCCAGACGTGTAACCAATGTCTCCCCATACCATCACGCCGGGTGATACGCCAGTATGGCGAAGACGAATACACGCTTCCAATGTGCGTTCACCGCGATGTCGCCAAACACCGATGTGACCATCATGATGCTGTAAACAGAAACTGGATTCATTCGAAAAAATGCCGTTTTGCCATTCGTGCACCCAGATTCGCCGTTGAGTACACCATCGCCAGCGCTCCTGTCTGTGATGCGGCGTCAAGGGTAACCACAGCCATAGTCTCCGAGCTGATAGTCCATGCTGCTGCAAACGTCGTCGAACTGTTCGTGCAGATGGTTGTTGTCTTGCAAACGTCCCCATCTGTTGACTCACGGATCGAGACGTGGCTGGACGATCCGTTACAGCCATGCGGATAAGATGCCTGTCATCCCGACTGCTAGTGATAAGAGGCCGTTGGGATCCAGCACGGCGTTCCGTATTACCCTCCTGAACCCACCGATTCCATATTCTGCTAACGGTCATAGGATTTCGACCAACGCGAGCAGCAATGTCGCGATACGATAAACCGCAATCGCGATATGCTACAATCCGACCTTTATCAAAGTCGGAAAGGGGATGGTACGCATTTCTCCTCCTTACACGAGGCATCACAACAACGTTTCACCAGGCAACGCCGGTCAACTGCTGTTTGTGGATGAGAAATCAGTTGGAAACTTTCCTGAAGTCAGCACGTTGTAGGTGTCGCCACCGGCGCCTAACTTGTGTGAATGCTGTGAAAAGCTAATCATTTTGCATACCACAGCATCTCCTTCCTGTCGGTTAAATTTCGCATCTGTAGCACGTCATCTTCGTGGTGTAGCAATTTTAATGGCCAGTAGTGTAACTTCGTCATAAGTGGCGTTAAGAAGCATCTTTTTTTACCGATGGTGACTAATTTCAGATATCTGTGTACATTTTCAAATAATCTGGTACGTAGGTGTGACAATACAGGCGATAGCCTATATACAAATACTGCCCCTCCAACACCTGCCTTATGTGGTCCATTTACTGTTATTGAATCAGCCACAGTGCCGCTTTGATCATCTCTGAAGGAGCAGTTTTTGTACGTAGGCTATCTCCTGTATTGTCACACTTACGGCACAGATGGTTTGAAAATGGACACAGGTGTCCGAAAGTCACCATTAGCAACTGATGACGGAGTTTAGATAAAACAAACTGCTGACCTAGTTTCCTCCTGCAGCATGTTGCACTTCGTGAACCTGAACTACTTTCTCAAGAACAAAGATTACCATTTTCAAAGCCTCTGGCCAGTTATCCTCCGTTTACCAGCTAAGCATTGAGGTGTGCTTAAAATGCGTCTCGGAAATGGTAAGGCATGCCACAGGGCTAATAGCGGAGACTCTGACAGCCGAGAAATAATTGGTATGTGAAACAATTCATTTTCGCCGAGTAGACAGCCACTTCACCACCGTCGGCGCGCTTTCTTGAAAGCGTGCTTAGCACGAATCCCCGCGGGATAAATTTTAAATATTAGGCCACATTAGGCGAGGGGCGGGCGCCCGCGCCGCCGACATATTAACCTGTCTGAAGGCGCTCCGGGCTCGCGCGCTGAGTAACGCCGCGGGCGCGTTCCGCTTTATTAACGCGCCGTCTTCCCTCAGACTTCAATTTGTTTTACGAGGCGGCGCGCTGGCCCGAGAAATTCCTCGCATGCTCATTTAGCACTGGGGCCCCCGGCAACTGTGCTCGGCTCCGCCTGCTCAGCTCTGCCCCTTAATTCCTGCTCCACTGTGCAGCAGCGCCAGAATCAGGCGAGCACCTGCTGCTCCTCGGCTGCTGCCGGTGTTGCCGCTTCTCGTACTGCGAGCTGCAAAAACGCCGTTGCCGCTCCCTCTGGAAAGGTTCGCCTTTCTATGTTTCTCTCCAGGAACTGCACGGCGGGAGAAAGAATCGCCTGAGAGATATACGTTCGGGACGAAGGTATCGCGTTCTTCTTTTCCGCCACCAGAAAAGTCCATACCCGCGCTATCGAACTGCAGTGTTTCAGAGCGACTAATCTTTAAGAGCGTGCCAATTCGTGTTTGCGTGTTACTTTTTGTGAGTGAGTGATCGATTTGAGATTCACTTTTTCTAGCTCCAATCATCTTAGTGTGTTTGTGTGATGCACTGTGATACCAATATTGCATATCTGTCAGAAAATGTAGTGCACGAACAAACACTGTTTGACAATCGTCTAATTCTTAATACATGCAACGGAGCCACTTAACGAAATACCTATTTTCAAGTACCATATCAGATAGTAGATGAACAACAGTACCGTTGCTCCCATTTGGGTATATTCTAGGTTATTTTCCCTTTTTTGTATTATTTTGTAGTATTTGCTAAAAGATGCTTATTCAAACGTCGAAACATCTTTGAAATAATAACACAACTCACGTGACTGCAGCATACCGTGAACTACCTAAGGTTGAGTATGAATGGGAAGGACACAGTGAAATTCAGCTATCTTGGCAGCCAGATAAAATGATTAGTGATTGAAGCATTGGTAATACTTCAGCAGAACAAATGAAATTTTTGTACTTCAGAATAAAACCAATCTACAATACCTGTATTCAACAATGAGATAAAGGTTTTGTTTTACTTTCAATTTTTAGAAGGTTTATGTAAACTTTAATCTACTTACTGTAATCTACATCTACATCTACGTGACTACTCTGCTATTCACAATAAAGTGCCTGGCAGAGCGTTCAATGAACCACCTCCACGTTGCCTCTATGCCGTTCCACTCTCGAACGGCACGCGGGAAAAACGAGCATTTAAATTTTTCCGCGAGAGCCCTGATTTCTCTTATTTTATCGTGATGATCATTTCTCCCTATGTAGGTGGGTGCCAACAGAATGTTTTCGCAATCGGAGGATTTAAATTTCATGACAAGATCCCGTCGCAACGAAAACCGCCTTTGTTTTAATGATTGCTGCTCCAATTCACGTATCATGTCTGTGTCACTATCTCCCCTATTTCGCAACAATACAAAACGAGCTGCCCTTCTTTGTACTTTTTCGATGTCATTCGTCAGTCCCACCTGATGCGGATCCAACACCGCAAAGCAGTACTCCAGTATACGGCGGACAAGCGTGGTGTAAGCAGTCTCTTTAGGAGACCCGCTGCACCTTCTAAGTGTTCTGCCAATGAATCGCAGTCTTTGGTTGCTCTACCCACAATATAATCTATGTGATCGTTCCAATTTAGGTTATTTGTAATTGTAATCCCTAATTATTTAGTTGAATTTACAGCGCTCAGATTTGTGTGACTTATCGCGTAATCGAAATTTAGCTGATTTCTTTTAGTACTCATGTGAATAACTTCGCACTTTTCTTTATTCAGTGTCAACTGCCACTTTTCGCACCATAGAGATATTTTATCTAAATCATTTTGCAAGTCGTTTTGATCATCTGATGACTTAACAAGACGGTAAATGACAGCATCATCAGCAAACAACCTAATACGCCTACTCAGATTGTCTCCTATATCGTTAATATAGATCAGGAACATCAGATGGCCTATAACACTTCCTTGGGGAACGACGGATATTACTTCTGTTTTACTCGATGACTTTGCGTCTATTACTAAGAACTGTGACCTTTCTGACAGGAAATTACGAATCCAGTCGCACAACTGGGGCGATACTCTGTAGGCACGCAGTGTGATTAGAAGACGCTTGGGAGGAACGGTGTCGAAAGCCTTCTGGAAATCTGAAAATATGGAATCATTTGACATCCCCTGTTGATAGCACTTATTAGTTCATGAGTATAAAGTGCTAGTTGTTTTTCACAAGAACGATATTTTCTGAATCCGTGCTGACTATATGTCAATAAATACACATAATTAGTTGTGAAGGTTTTGCACACCAGTGTAGTTCGTTTGCGTGTTACTTTTTCAATAACGTCCGACTTCTATTAAATTTGCATGCAAAATTATAAAATAAGGTAACTGTATATAAAAAAATTGCATAAAGTTTAGTTTACGAGGGAGGTTTATGGTGGTGGGCTGAGGCTTTGGTAATCATGTCAGGAGCGCAGCATCACCTCATTACGTATTTCTGCTTTCAGGTAGTGAGAGTCACTACTGTCTTGATTCAGGGCCAGTTTTCTCGTATTGGAATAATATTATTCGTTGCACTATTTTTAATGGAGTGGTGAAGAAAATTCAAAGCTGTTCTCTCGGATGTACGTGATAAATGTGGTCGAGGAGGGCTGTCAGATGTGACTGATGAACTTGTGCGACACACTGAAGCAGTTATGGATGCGAGGCGTCGGTTCACGATTTAAGAATTTTCTAAAGATGTGCCTCTGATTTCAACGACAATCTGTTTAATTTTTTCACAAAGAGATAAGGTCAGTATCCGATTTGTGCTTGGTGTGTAAACAACTGCTATGTTCACCATAAGCATCACTACAGTAGAAAAGTGTGTGCGGTACGTGTACTTTCAAACTAATGAACAGATCAAATTATTAGCAGTGGATGCATATCCTTTCTCTCAATAGGCTCCATTATTCAAACAAACGCTGTCAAAATGCAAAATGTCGACACAGATTTTTGGATTGCAAAGGAATTTTGTCAGCAGATTTAGTTGGAACAACGCATGAGAATAGTATGACATAATAGGTTGGTATTGAGACTCGTATGAAATTCCCAAGGTCAAGTAAAAAAAAAGTGGGGGGGGGGCTGATGATTATCATAAGAAATAATTTCCTTCACCAAAACGTGCCACCATATACTGTGAACCGAACGAATGAAAAATACAGGGGCTCTGGTTGCGAAATTTTCTAACAACCTGCCAATCTACGGATCTTGGCACCAAGCGACTTTCTTCTCTCTCAAAAAAAAAAAAAAAAAAAAAAAAAAAAAAAAAAAAAAAAAAAAAGAGGGGGCCGGCTAGCTTCTCAGCACTTCACGACCGACGACCGACGATGGGGTCAGGAATTCCTATAACATCATGTTAATGCACCAAGAGGCATCATTCTATGATAATGGATAAAGAAGTAAGATTCACTGGATAAAGTGATTTAATTTGGGTGGCGACTGTACAGAGATGTAAGTCAACATGAAAGTACAGGCCAAAAAGAAAAGTATCTGCTTTTATGCTTTTTTAATGAAGAGGGGTTAATTTATGAATAGCTTTCATATATATATATATATATATATATATATATATATATATATATATATATATATCAATGCTACAGTTACCAGTGCTTTATCAGGTTAATCTCAAAAACTGTTATTGTTGTGATTTTCAGTCGGTGGACCGGTTTGATGCAGCTCTCCATTGTACTCTCTCCCGTGAAAGCCTGACGACCATAACAATTCCATCTTTGTTTGGGAACATGATGCCCATCAATGGCTGCAAATGGTCTCCACGTAGCCGAGCATAACCATTCCCAGTCACCAATCCGTTCAGTTTTACCAGACGATCCACTCCGTTCCACGAAAACACATCCCACACCATTGTGGACAACTGTCAGCATGTAGAGTGCCTTGTTAACAACTTGGGTTCATGGCTTCGTGGGGTCTGCTTCACACTCGAACCCCAAAAATTAGTTCTTTTCAGCTGAAATTGGGACTCATCTGACGAGGCTACGGTTTTCCAATAGTCTAGGGTCCAACCGATATATTCACGAGCTCAGGGGAGGCGCTGCTATTAGCAAAGGCACTCACGTCTGTCGGCTGCTGCCACAGCCCATTAAAGCCCAATTTCGCTGCAGTGTCCTACGTTCGTCGTAGGTCTCACATCGATATATGCAGATATTGCATGCATTACTGCTTGTCTGTTAGAACTCAGCATTCTACACTTACGTCGCTGCTCTCGGCCGTTAAACGAAGGACATCGGCCACTGCTTTGTCTGTGGTGAGAGGCAATGCCAGAAATTAGGTATTCTCGGCACAGTCTTGGCACTGTGGCTCTCTCAGTATTAAATTACTAACTATTCCCGGAGTGGGAGTCCCATGCGTCTAGCTCTACTTATCATTCCGGTTCAACTTCGGTTAATTCCCTATTAGTATTACTATTGTAATCACGTCAGAAATTTTTTCACACGAATCACCTATGTTTAAGAGACACCTCTGTCAATGCAGAGCTCTGTTCTACATTGTGTACGCAATACCATTATCATCTGTGTGTGTACATTTCGCTATACCTTGACTTTTGTCTTCTCGCCATAGTGTATATGATGAGACCTCGACATGAACATGCCACAGCCTGGTGGGTCGCGTCAGCAGCAGACCGATGGAAGCTGCCCTTAAGACGCTAACACTTGCCTGCCTCGTTCACTGCACTGTGAGCGGAGAGCCGAAGAAAATTTAATCCAGCGAGACACATTAAAAAAAAAATGCTTTCAAAAAAACAAAAGTTCAAATGGCTCTGAGCACTATGGGACTTAACTTCTGAGGTCATCAGTCCCCTAGAACTTAGAACTACTTACATCTAACTAACCTAAGGACATCACACACATCCATGCCCGAAGCAGGATTGGAACCTGCGACCGTAGCGGTCGCGCGGATACAGACTGTAGCGCCTAGAACCGCTCGGCCACCACGGCCGGTAAAATGCTTTCAGCATTCCTTCTACCACAGAAGAGTGACTTGTGTGTTTCCATGGACTTTCGTTGGAGACTTACCCCGCTTACTACCATTGTATTTACAAAATATTTGCACACTAGATTAAGCGCTATTCTGATTTTGTTTTTGGTGTCTGTATTATGGCTCTGAGCACTATGGGACTTTACATCTATGGTCATCAGTCCCCTAGAACTTAGAACTACTTAAACCTAACTAACCTAAGGACATCACACAACACCCAGTCACCACGAGACAAAGAAAATCCCTGACCCCGCCGGGAATCGAACCCGGAAACCCGAGTGCGGGAAGCGAGAACGTTACCGCACGACCACGAGCTGCGGACTGTCTGTATTATATTTCATCTTACCCACTGTATGTACTTAATCTAAAGTTGGTCTATTTTGTGACTACAGTTCCTCAAGTTGGTTGTCTATAACATTGAGAGTTCTTTTATTTAATGTTATCAGCTTTTGTTCATCCATTACCTTTTATTCAGTATTCTGGAAGGTTTTCCTGTACACATGGCTAAGCTCGATTCTGCACGCTCTATGTGTCAACCTAGAACTGTTATCGTATTTATTTTTATCTTGTATGTTTTATTTATTTCCATGTGTTTTGAGAGGTTTTCGGGTGTTTTAGTTGGCATGCATGGTCAGTCTAAGCAATGGAGAAATTGTACAGGGTCCTGCAGAATGAATTGTAGGATACAAAAAAACCTACAGAACTTCGAAAAACAACTGACAAATTATTGAAACACACATTGAAAACAAAACAGAGAAAATTGTATTAATTGCGTGTAATATCTGGCCTTTATTTGGGTTTGAATTCAACACCATGAAGTCCGTGGCCATTCCGTGCCCTGAATTCACCATGTGACAAAAAGAAGGTTTCTATTACTCGATACAGCACACCTTTAAAGCTTTGAACTCAGACGCTGTGTGAGGAATGTGGCGTAAACTTCACACTTAATTTGGCGCCACAAGAAGAAGTCAAGCGCAGTCCAATTGGGCAACTCTGCTGGCCAATGAATGTCTCCACATCTTGAAACTAATCGATACGGAAAATGACGCCGAGAAACATTCATGGATACACTGGCCGTATGAGCTGTTACTCCGATCTGTCGGAACCATTTGTCACTGTTCAAACTTCGTAGCGATCACTGGTAACGTTTAATGCAGTACTGTGAAAACCAGATGAAGATCCGATGATGCTAAACGAAGCTACGCTGCACCACACTTCACACTTAACAGTGCAGTGGTTTCTCATGCGTGCTACGAGGACTAAGTTGGCTATGGGGCGCCCAGTAGATGGAATTCTCTTTATTTACACCATCGTCTACATGAAAATGGGGTTCTTCAGACGTTACTATGTTGTTTCGCATCTGTAGGTTGGCTGCCAAAAGGTTCCAGTGAGAAGTCCCCGTTCGTTTAAGTTATATTCTAATGAGGAAGTTAATTATTCTAGTGACCGTGTTTGGCAAACGCACTAAACAAAACTGGAAAATATCATGTGCAGTAGCTTTTCAACAGTAAAACTACTGATCGTTATGTATACGAGACAGCCCTTGCACACTATCACGTGATAAATTATACATAAATAAATAGTTAAATCAAACTGAAAGTACTGGAAACCTGATTAACTGTATACGAACTGCCTTTGAAGTGACGATGGCGGGAAATGAATAACAAACATGAACACTTTATGTGCGTCAGTGCCTAACGAGTAAATCTACATACTCTTACACACAGATAACTACTTAAAATGTGAGACACTATATAAACTATAAAAGTAGAAATGTTATATTAACTACCCTGTAGGGCATAGAAGATGTTTAGCTTACCGTGATGGCAGATTTTATAACTGTACCGTTATGAGCACTTCTTTCGTACCAAATCTGAATTATTTCAGATAATTTCTCAACATCTGACAAGATGCTGCTTGAATATTGCTGCGTGGTGTGGGATCCTTACCAGGCAGGATTGAAGGAAGACATGGAAATAGTGCAAATGAGAGCAGCTCGTTTCGTGTTATCGCGCAATAGGTGTGATAGTGTCACTGATATCATACGAGAATTGGGGAGGCAGTCACTGAAGCAAAGGCGGTTTTCTTCGCGGCGAGATCTATTTACGAAACTTCAATCACCAACTTTCTCTTCCGAATGCGAAAATATTTTGTTGGCACCCACCTACGTAGGGAGCAATGATCATCATAATAAAATAAGAGAAATTAAAGCTCGAACGGAAAGATTTAGGTGTTCCATTTTTCTCACGCGCCAGGCGAGAGTGAAATGGTAGAGAAGTAGTATGAAAATACACTCCTGGAAATTGAAATAAGAACACCGTGATTCATTGTCCCAGGAAGGGGAAACTTTATTGACACATTCTTGGGGTCAGATACATCACATGATCACACTGACAGAACCACAGGCACATAGACACAGGCAACAGAGCATGCACAATGTCGGCACTAGTACAGTGTATATCCACCTTTCGCAGCAATGCAGGCTGCTATTCTCCCATGGAGACGATCGTAGAGATGCTGGATGTAGTCCTGTGGAACGGCTTGCCATGCCATTTCCACCTGGCGCCTCAGTTGGACCAGCGTTCGTGCTGGACGTGCAGACCGCGTGAGACGACGCTTCATCCAGTCCCAAACATGCTCAATGGGTGACAGATCCGGAGATCTTGCTGGCCAGGGTAGTTGACTTACACCTTCTAGAGCACGTTGGGTGGCACGGGATACATGCGGACGTGCATTGTCCTGTTGCAACAGCAAGTTCCCTTGCCGGTCTAGGAATGGTAGAACGATGGGTTCGATGACGGTTTGGATGTACCGTGCACTATTCAGTGTCCCCTCGACGATCACCAGTGGTGTACGGCCAGTGTAGGAGATCGCTCCCCACACCATGATGCCGGGTGTTGGCCCTGTGTGCCTCGGTCGTATGCAGTCCTGATTGTGGCGCTCACCTGCACGGCGCCAAACACGCATACGACCATCATTGGCACCAAGGCAGAAGCGACTCTCATCGCTGAAGACGACACGTCTCCATTCGTCCCTCCATTCACGCCTGTCGCGACACCACTGGAGACGGGCTGCACGATGTTGGGGCGTGAGCGGAAGACGGCCTAACGGTGTGCGGGACCGTAGTGTCCCTAATTTGCTGGGAAGTGGCGGTGCGGTCCCCTACGGCACTGCGTAGGATCCTACGGTCTTGGCGTGCATCCGTGCGTCGCTGCGGTCCGGTCCCAGGTTGACGGGCACGTGCACCTTCCGCCGACCACTGGCGACAACATCGATGTACTGTGGAGACCTCACGCCCCACGTGTTGAGCAATTCGCCGGTACGTCCACACGGCCTCCCGCATGCCCACTATACGCCCTCGCTCAAAATCCGTCAACTGCACATACGGTTCACGTCCACGCTGCCGCGGCATGCTACCAGTGTTAAAGACTGCGGTGGAGCTCCGTATGCCACGGCACTTAAGTGTTAATTCCAGAGTAACCATGTAGATGTAGATGTATAGAAGTCACACTTTCTATTTGAACTATCCCTAACGCCTAACTTTGAATAAGCAGTGTATTACATCACACGCATTCTAATTGAGAATTTCCGTAATGTGCAGTCCACTTCAGTGCTTTTAACAAGAACAAGAAATGTTTCACAGTACCTTGCGTTGCAGTCTTCTTAATTTCAGCATCAGCAGCACTTAACATTTATAAGAGGATTTAGATGGTTCACAGTTTACGAATTATCTTTATTTAAGTAAATAGAAAATATATGTATTCATAATCAAAATATCCACGGGTGTGCTGCCGGTCTATAGTGTCCAACGGGCACAATATTTCGGCGATCATACATGTCGCCATCATCAGGTGAACTAACGGACTAAGCTCCTGTGAACGTGCCGGCGCGGAGATCCGTACGCTATGGCTGCCCAGAGGGAACTGGGTTCGGTCGCGGCGGCGGCCGGTTTAAATACCCTCCGCCCGCGGCGCGCTCCCTCAGCCGTCCGCGCCCCGCGCCACGGTCGCGCGGTGGAACAGATTGCGACGGCGTCTGAGATGACGTCGGTGTGATGGCTCTGTCCGCCGTGGTCGTCACAACTATACGTTTGCTCGATTTACTCTTGATTAACCCAATCGCTGGTTCCCAAGCCTTGCTAAGATTATAGCCACCTCATAAACCGTGGCGGTTTATGAGGTCGTCATTGGTACGAATTTCGATGGCCTCTCTAACAACGCTGTCCCAGTATCTCGACGTCTGTATCAGAATCCTCGTGCGGTCATACTCCATGGCGTGATTTTCCGACAAACGATGTTCAGCGACCGCCGACTTGCTCGGATACATCAGTCGAGTGTGCCTCTGGTGTTCACGGCATTTCGAAAAAATGGGTACTCAGAGTGGCAGATTCAACGTGCTCTCCGCCCAACCACTGCAGCACAACCTGTTGAGATGGATGAAGTCACGAGGGAGGAGGTAGGCACTGCATTTATTCCATACACAGGCGCACTCTCGGGGAAAATCGCCCGCATTCTGAAGAAACACCAGGTAGGAACTGTGTTTTGTCCTCCAAATAAAACTCGTGCACTGGTGGGGAGCGCCAAAGGTGACCTCGGTTTGAGGAAGGCCGGCGTGTACCAGATTCCATGTCAATGTGGCAAGTCGTATATTGGTCAGACGATGTGTACCGTCGAGGATCGATGTATTGTGCCCATTGGACACTATAGACCGGCAGCACACCCGTGGATAATTTGATTATCAAATACCCCGGGAGAAACTCAAGGGCGTGAAAGCCGAAATATGTTTTGAAGAGAAGAAAAATACAGTAATGTACAGTCAAATTGCGGTGTAGACTTACAGTAGCATATGCATATAATTGGACATGCTCTACGACGTGCCTGTTTACTAATGAGAGCAGACTAGTGCATAAGTGTTGGCAACTGTTAGAATGCAATGTTAATACAGAAAAATTTATATGTTTGGAAGTTTACATTTTATGGTCGTAACGGTACTTGTATCCTTACACTAGGAATGGGAAAAGCGAAGGTTCGCCGTGCAATCTTGTCCTGTTTCTCTAGTTTCTTTAAGGTCTGTATTTTAATGGGTGAAAGTTCGTGTTATTACGGACAGTGCAGCGCCGGGAACGATCCGTCATTTCTAGCGCCAAGGCGTGTTTGGCAGCGAACGGTGAGCCTTGGGATAGCTGCATGACATGGGGTCCACTAGCTCCGTGGTCTTCCGTGCCCTTACTCGCCTTGGACTTTGCTTCTTTGCACAAGGTGCAGTAGTCCTTAACAGTTACACACAACGGACAATCGTCCTTTGATCCGGAACTTTATCATGTCGTTTCAACTCGGAATGTCGACCAGAGAGTCTCTGAACTGTGGTAGTTACTTTTTAAATAAACAACGACGGCGAATCCTCTATGCTCTGTACTACATGAGGCTATTTCTTCCGTCACTTTTACGCCATATAACCGGAAAATTTGTAATTCATATTTCGATAATCAGGAGGATGATAACCTTTCAGACATTCTCATGGTGACTCGCTTGTAATGGTTGAAAGGCTCTCAAGCGATATACCAGAACATGAGTTGAAAGTATCCTAATCGCACGCGCTAAAATGATGGAATGTTCGATCCGCAGGAAAAACTTTTGAAACACACTAGGCCATAATTACAAACGGCCGTCCTTGCTCACTGCAGTGTATGCATCTTTATCTCGCGCTAGCGCAAAAGTAATGCCGTACTTCTTTTTACCCTGAGTTATCCGTCTCGCGACTGGTTTGGTACGGCCCGTTCCCTGCACCAAGCTGTTTATCTCAGAGTAGCACTTGCAGCCTTTATCTCAATTATTTGTTGGATGTATTCCAGTCTCTGTCTTTCTATACAGTGACAGTTATTCTAATCTGTCTTAAGAGATGTCTATCACCTGTCCCTTCTCCTCATCAGTGTTCTACATTTATTCCTTTTCTCTTCGTTTCAGCAGAGAATCTTCTCAATCATTACCTCATCAGTCCATCTGTTTTTCAACTTTCTTCCGAAGCACCGCGTCTTGCCATACAATGTAAGTAAAATCCTAAAATTCATTCTGTCAGAACTTGTATAAGTGCATAATCTTACCAGGTGGTGTGCACATGAAGTCTGGCGGTAACAGAGGCTAGTTACTTATTGAAAAAGTACATCTTCTGTATGGCTTCACACATGTATAGGTTCGATACACATATTGAACATATCTCCGTGTCCGCCTCTCTATGTCCACGTCTTACTCCTTCTGGCTGTCCACCTCATCCTCTCATTTCTATTTGTCTTTTACCTCCTCCTCACTCTCTCTGCCTGTCTCTTCTGTCCCTCTGTCCTCCATCCCTGAAGATATGGTCCTGCCCCAGCCCCCTGACCTTATGATCCAATCCCCTATCTTTCCATCTCTACCTCCCACTCTTCCCTTCCCCCTGCCCACTACCCCTCTACAACTTCCACCTACACCTCCCCTACCTCCTCTCTTTGTCCATTTCCTACTCTACCTTGCTCTGTCAGTCCAGTCCTCTATCCATCTCAACATGCCTCTGCCCACGCTCATTGGCATGTGTAGCCCCTGTAATAAAGGGCATGAAACAGGCCAATAATACTGCCACAACATGCCTGTCATGCAGGCTACGCATCATCAGCTTGAAAGTTGTGACGTTCTTTAAAAAATGTACGTGGTTATTTGTTAATGAATATGAAATAGGTAAAGTTTGTGTTGTGCAAATTTACTGTGTGATATGTTGTTGAGCAAATGGTGCGCTTAATCAGTTTTACTGTAATCCAAAAAAAAAACATTGAACAACTTAATCTGGAAAACCAATACGCAATGGCCATATTGAAATCAATTCCCTCTGAAATATACTCAGTCGCGTGAACACCGATTTCTATGACCCTATACAATAAATAGGAAAACCCCCTTTGCAAGAAAACAATGAAATAAATTTTCCTTATCTCTATAGTCGCAACGAATGTAATCTTACTATTCTGTTCTCTCCATAGTAGGCATAGAAATATTCAATCTTGGCAGAGCGAAATGCAATGCCGTCTGTAAAATAGCTCCCTACATATAATACCAGTAGATTGGGTGATAGATGAATAACCTTGCAGTAAAAATACTGAGTATTGGCGCAGCGCTGTAACTGTTACAAACATTAGTACCTCTCTGTTTCTGGCATATTAATATTTCTTCTGATTCTAATTGAAAAAGTGATTTATTTTAGAAAATATTCATTAGATTTAAATAAACGCGACATGGAAGAGGATGAAGTACTGATAATGAGATATGCTAAGACACAATGCTTCATTTTGAAAATTTTATTCAAAATAAAGTTTCAACTTCACAAATTCTGATATGAAATATTTTACATTAACTTAAAACTCAGTGAACTTCTCAACTGTTCTATAATTGTCACTTATCGTTGTAAATAATAGCCTTGGACTGTTACATGAGAAAAATTCTGACATCGTTTGACAAAATAGATTGCAAAATTTAATAGTATTAGGATTACAAAATATACAAAATAATAAAAAATGAATATACTTAATGAATCTATACATTAAACGCGATGGAAATTACTTGGTTACTACATTGAACGGTCGGTATTGTAAAATTCAGCCAAATCGACATATCCTGTTGCTGCATATTTAAAACTAAAATTCCGCTATCTTACAAATTTGTTCCAGTTGCCTTCCCTTTGAGTTACATTATAAATTCATTAATCTACTCTAATTTCCATGGCCAATGGTCAATATTTGTTAACGATCAGTATCACTTCAATTCCTAATAATCAAATAGCTTCAAAAACTAATAATATACGTATTACACTTTCATAGAAATAAGTATGACCTAACATTTACTGGCTCTGTGTGAGCACAAACAATATCATTCATCACTTAATTTTATAAAAACCGTATTATGCTGCGTCTGTAGACCAACAACTAAATTCTCACAGGTAGCCACTAGCTTTAAGTCCTACAGCCTACCTGTAACAGAGTGCAAGGGCAACTGCTACTGCGCTCTGCACGCTCCTACTTACAACCGATTCTGCCATTCAGGCAAAATCTTTGGTTCAGCGGTGTCAAAGGTACGATCTCTTCTACATATGACAACTCTTTCAGGGAATTTTTGATGAATTGTATTACAAAATCGGGCTCCAAGTACAAGTGGACCTCTCACAAAGTCATTTATTTTGCTTGTGACATAACGGCCGCCATGAGAAGCAGGTCGATAAAGCAGCATTCGTATCAGGAACCAGAAAATAGTTTCATGCCGCTGAGGTGGACACTGCCCTGCAAAGCATGTTGATTTTGCAGGCCGATACATTTCTTATTCAACATTTCAGTAATGCAGAGTAGTCTGTTTGCCAGGGACTGAGAAAAACACAATTTTGCTTTCATCGCTGATTCGAGCTAGGAGGTTATAAACTCCACAGTTCAGATACTTGTGAGACCTGCTGTTTTTGGGCCAAATTTTGGTTGAAGTCAATAGACTAATTTGGGAGGATGTCCCAGACATATACCAATGCAAACATTTTGCTTTATATATATATATTTCTTTTAATGTCTGTGGAGTATGGGATTCTAACTCAAATGTAGCTGTTTTATGCCTGATAACAATAAACTTATGTACATTTTATTGATTCCTGTAAAGTGCAGCACTGACTGATTCACGTAATTTTTAATGGGTTTAGACTGGCTATTAATACTCCAAGATCCTCAGTCTCTGCCTGTTAGAATGTACGTTGTATGAAGATTGTCTGGCTTCAGTTGGGGAAAATGTATGAACACCCTGCAGTCTCAGCTACCCCTCATCCAGCCGTGCTCCTAGAGTAACTGAACGATACAAGTCGATGAAGATTAACGAGAGGCAAGGAGCCGGGAAACGCAACAAATGTACGGTCAGCTCGACCGCGCGAAGACAAATGGCAGGTTGCGGGAGACTTATGACGTCTGCAACCAGCGTGACAGTCGGCTGTGATCCTTCTGGTCCGGTGGGAGCCGCGTCTGAGGAAGGTCCGCCACGGCGTATGGAGTGGCCTCGGAGGTGGAGGCGCCCAGTTGTGTATCTTACAGGCGTTATCTGTCTTCTTTGTTTCCTGATGAAAGTGGAGAGCAGGAAGGACAGTGATAAACTACTTCTGGCTTGACGCCACATTCTCTGTTAACTTACAGAGTGACATCTTTTCCATCTGGCTCTTAGTTTACATGAGCACCACCAGCTAGTTCTGAGTGTGGGCTTCTCAGCTGCATAGTACATGTGAGCACATCATCCTCGTAGGTACGAGACGTGTTTGCGTAGCAGGCGCCGTTTCAGAATAGTACTCCTCAAGCTTTTCGGTCACAGTGATGCACATGCTCGCAAAGTACCTCCAACTAGTAGTTATCCACAAAAGCCACAGTCCTTTGATGATGTTTATTTTTTGCAGTATCTGATTCACAGTATCCGGACACACGTATGTATTGTGGATTTACCGTAAGATGTCACGAGACACGGACCCGCCAGTATAAAAATGAGGCGGAAAGTATTGAGTTGTCAGTAGAGAAGCAGTAAAAGCAGTTGGATCGGTCGGGAGAGCTCAGTGACTTGGAACACGAATTAGTCATTGGATGGTACCTGCGCGACAAAACCATCAAGGAATATTCAACCTCTGTAAAGTTGCCCAAGTGGACTGCAGGTGAAGTCATTGTAAAGTTCAAACGCGACAGAACAACCGCAGTGAAATAAAGATGATGTAGTCCTCGTGTACTAACAGACAAGTAATGTCGACCACTGCGGAGAGCTGTTGTATGTAGTCACATGAAATCAACGGAAGGAGCAACTCTTTACTTCCCATCTGCGACCAGCAGTTTGTCTTTAGTAATGACTGTGCGTACTGGGTTTTAGAAGAATGGGAAACAATTATTCAGCCGCTCCTCATGACCCAAACATTTCTGTTGTTAACTTGAGGTGGTGTAACGGACCGCGCCACAGGACAGTGGATGGCGGGAAACGAGTGATTTAGAACGATGCATCGCGCAGTCGATGAATGTTGATGTCAAATTAAACATCTTTCAGACATAAATTTCCAACCTTATTATATTAGGCAACCAGTTTCGGCGCTTTATTACGCCATCTTCAGGCCCCTGAACGACGTATGGGAACAACTTACCTCGCTTGTAATCGAAGCATTGGCCAGCAATATTGGTATTAGTAGGCATCTACTTGCTACAGTGACCACTTCAAACGCCACAGCCACACCCGCCGGGTGATGTTTGAAGTGGTCACTGTAGGAAGTAGATTTACTATTACCAGTATTGCTGGCCAATGCTTCGATTACAAGCGAGGTAGATTATTCCTTCACGTCGGTCAGGGGCCTGGAGATGGGGTGATAAAGCGCCGAAACTGGTTGCCTAATAAAATAAGGTTGGAAACTTACGGCTGAAAGATGTTTAATTTGACATCATCAATCGAACAGTCGAGTCCCGCGTCCATCGCTAAAAAGATGGACACACAGAGACAGTCGAAGAATTGTTTTAGGTTTGACGAATTAATGGAAAAAATTTCCTGCTACCATGCGTGCCAACAGTGGGAAATTTCCTCCTTCACAACTCCTTCTATTCCGTAGCAGAATTTATGCTACTAAAATGTGTAAAACCTGTTGGATGTGACTTCCTAATTCTAACTCATAACATCTGTAAATCTTTTCTCTTTGTGAAAAAAACCTTAGAAGTGCCAAGAATGTAAGTATGTGCACAAATTAATTTGTGATGTAAATGCAAAATGACTCGTTCCACATCACTACAGTCGATCATGCAAAATTATCCATGCAACACGAAAATAACCAACTATGACGTACGGAGGAAGTGGTGTTACGGCATTGTAACGTTCCTCGTGGTTAGGATGTGGTCCCTTATTGTGCTTGAGAAAACACAAAATGTAGAGGGCTATGAATAGGTTTTACAGCTTGTGTACCGCTTACAAAAGAGAAAGTCTTCGGAGACGGAGCTTGTTTGTGACAGCTTATCAACACGCCCTGTCACAAAGCAACGTTTTGAGAAAATTGTACATGGACGACGACTTTCCTGGAATGGAACAGCCTGCCCGTAGTCCCTAACCTAACCTAACCTAACCTAACCTATTGAGTCTTGAGTCTTTGAGTCAGAACGTCGATCACATCAATATACAATAATAGATGTTCGGATGGTTTTCATTGCATAGTACACGTGTATAAAATGACTCAGCCGACTGGAAATATATCCGCTTGCGAAATGCGCTTTTGTTAATTGCAAGAGGCGTGAAAGCTGTCGCAAATAATTAACAGAATAGCGAAGTGTACGGAAAAAAACACACTGTGGGTGGTGGAGTGATTAGAAAATGGTGTAGAGCATTTAAAGGTGGCAGCACAAATGTGCACGGTGAAAAACGAATCGGAAGGCCGTCCGTAATTACCGATGACCATCTGCGAAACTTGATAAGAAGACTCGACAAGACATATTACACGATTTCATTACCATCTCATGCCATTCACTACGTTGGAAAAAGTATTAGGTACATAGGTGCAACGAGTCCCTTACAGTATCGGAAGTTGTACGCATGCTGTGTTCCAAAACTGCTGACAGAACTGGATGACACCAACTGTTTAGCTATATAAATGATTTCACTGTTGACGTATTGAGTTGAAGAGAAAATGTTTTTAAGGCGGAACGAAAGGTAATTTTTATCCCTATTCTGCCAATGCCATTTTACCTTTCGAATAGGTACACTTTTCAGAAGAACTAAAAGTGATAAAACAGTAAAATTCTATATATGCCTCAATTTACAAGTAAAAAGAACATAATACCTCTTATGGTTTTGAAGAAAAAAATTCACTACTAAAATTTAACTTTTTTGTACGTTAGTTATTATAAAACAGTTTCTGATTGTTTGGGAGTTCCCAATTTACTTGTAGTAACGTATTAACATCTGCAGTACAAATTGACCAAATTTCATGTTTCTAAACCCTTTAGTTTATTAAATAATGGTACTTGAAAGTAAGATAATGTAGTTTTGAGGAAAATCGATTAAAATTTCAATATTGAAATTATAGTGTAGTTATTGATGAGAATTACTTACCACTAATATTTCCCTGCACCATACTGAGCATCATATGAATCATACTGATCTCCTTTTCTTCTCTTGGTACCTCTTCTTTCCTGTATGGATTCTTTTGTGCATTTTAAATTAGCAATATCTGCTTGCGGATTCTCTCTTTATCTATTTGCACGAAGGATTTTGCAGTATTTCCTCTAGATTTTATGCCCAATAATTCCAAAACATCCAGTTTTCTAATTACACCATCACTGATGCATAAAATAGCTTCATAAACACCAAATTTGAGGGTTGTAAACTGAATAAATACAGTTTTCGGTAACCGCTTCCAAATGACAGAATTCACACATTCATTTAAATTTTGCGCTATCCCATGAAGACATTTCTTCAACAAGGTATCTTTACAAAGGTCTCTAAATATGGGTTTAATTTCATTCATTACTGATGCAGGTAAACAATGTTTGTGGTCATATCCGGTACTTCTCCTGTATTTGCATCAAGTGTCAGGATCATTCGGGCAAAGATTGTGCACTGGATTTTCATATGTGGAAAGCTTATGAAAAAAAAGCCCGTATAACTTTTTTCATGTTTCCTTAATTCCCTACAGTTCTTCTTGTGGCCAAGCCATAATAATTCTGCAATCTATCTGTTTCAGCCTTTGTCAGACGACCTTTACCACCTATCTTCTTACCATCTTCCATTACTATTTTTGACTTTTCTTTCAACAAACTTCTCTGTCTGGACCCCATTCTCTTCTGGACATGTCCAATGCCCTCTACTTTAAAAATTGTGACATTAGGACCATAATGTTGTTCTGCACATACCCGGTCATAAGCCTTGCTGTCACCGTCCCATAAATACTGTGTGTATCTGACACCTCTGTTTGCCGCTGAACGATTAAAAATCCTGAGAACTCCCGCTACTTCCATCCCACCACTTGGACCAGTATAATTTATCTGACAGTTATGTTCATGCTCTTTCTCAGTTTCACTGCCACAAGTTTTACAGTACTTGCTTAGAATCTCTACATCAATTACCTTGCCAGTATCAAATGATGTAGCAGTCACGACACCATTTAGTGAAGTATGTCCACGTTTATGCCAGCTGCCATCAAAACACCACTTTCACTGTCATCGCTTTCCTTGACTGCTTCTTAAGCTGCTTCCTTCATTGAGATGTTACAAACTTCAGCAACAGCAATAGCAATAACATTATTGTAAGTCATAAATTTTGCAGGAGGATTTGGAATGTGAAGCAATGCACATAGGAGATTGCCTGTATCCATCCCTTTGCTAATAGATCTGAGACCATAAACTAGCCCTATGTTGTTCTCATATAAATTGTTCTTTGCCGTTTTTGATGTCATTGTTGTAGCAACTGCACCACATTTTGTACACCTCAATGTCAGGTTTGACACAATCCCTTTACGAAGACGCTGATCCTCACCCTCAGATACGTCATCACCACACATTCTGCAAACAGTATTTTTGGAAATGGAATCACAGAGCATTCTAAGTTTCACCATAATATTTCCAAATGAAAGTTCATCTCTACAAGCTGGCTGGAAGGAAATGCCTTGAAGACACTGCAGTTTCTTTCCTAATGTGTTGATTTTCTTCATGTCTAACATTCTTGAGTCCTTTGACCCACTAACCTCATTTACCTTTACGTATTTATTTCCTCTGAATTTTAATTTAGGTGAGTATTTCCTTACTCGTGACATTTTTATAAAAACACGTGAAACCAAAGAAAATGCTAATGAACACGTACTCCACTCACAACGAACTTCACTAAGTACAACCATTAACGCTCGAAAACAATAACAAACACGATCAGAAAAACGATTATCGATAGTAGGTACAGGGTAGGAAGCATTGAAACGATAAAACAATAAAAGCATGAAATAATATACAAGGAGTAAAATAATGCTGTGCATTATTTCTGCATGGGGCGAAAAGGAAGGCGTGGCACTTAAATGCCAGATTGCACAGAGCGTCAGGAAAACCATCATATCTCACGAAAAAAGTATCGTATTTATGTACAACAAAAACTTTTTCACTCATGGAAGACCAGGCATTTCAAATAATCATTTTTGAAACCCACTTTCCTTCCGTCTCCGAATTGATCACATTACCACTCAATCGAAACAATGGTCCTTGGAAGGGAGGCAATCTACATCCCCAAGAAAGTGAAGATCCAGCTAACAATTTCTATCTGAAAGATTATGTGCACCGTTCTTTGGGATAAGCAGTAAGTTTTACTTGTCGGTTTTAAGCATCGGGATTGCACAGCCAGTATAGTTAAATATTGTGAGATCTTAAAGAAACTACTCCGTGCAATCCAAAACAAAATACGTGCTCTATTCAGTACAGAGATCGGTTTGATGCACGCCAACGTTCATTGCACGCGAGCTAACATTCCGCTGTAAGGTTGGGAACAATTACATCATTGTCAATATAATCGTGATCTAATACCTAGCGACTCTAATTTCTTCTTACAGTTAAAGAAGCACCTAACTGGTCAGCGTTACGAGGAAAATTGACGCCGAAACGCTAGTAAGGTACTGATTGGAAGCATTATACGGCAAAGTTTATTGCCAATTAATTTCAGAAGCTGATTATACGATGCGGTAACTGCGTTATGTAGGTAGAGATTATGATGGAAACTACATAAGGTCCAGGCTACCATATACAAATAACGGTGTTTTATTATACTTTGCATTGTATTTTATTTTGAAATGCACTTCTTTACAATTCCGTCTCATAACATTAAACATATACCACTTTTCACAAAGTTACGGACACGATATATGAATTAGTATCCACAAATAACGGATATACATCTGTTTGCAGTTTAGTAACTCGTAGCGGCATAACTAGGCTCGTCCTGATTGTTCCGTTTCTGTGGTAGCACAATTTTGTGACGAATGAAAAACTTAAGAAACAGAAACGGATAATGGAAAGAGGACGGTAAAGTTCGTCAGAAAAGAAGAAGAAGGAAGCGAATTGTAGCAAGGACGTTAAAAGTGAAGGAAAGGAGACGTCCGTACAAGGGAATCACGAGGTTATTATACTGCGTTGGGTCGTAGTTCCATAACACGACCTTTCCACAAGCCCAGAAACCCACGTTTATTGTTTTCGGTTATTAGATGGAGCTACATTAGTTAGTGAACTGTAAATATCATTTTTCGTGTTCCTTGTTCACTTTGTTATGGTTTCGCACAGATCGGCAGAGGAACGATAAAATGCACTGACGTAATTGTGATAAAACATTCAGTTTTAGTATTTTTATTTCGTGTATTCAATATATCGGAGAAACAATGTGGAGAAGTCGTGTTGATCTCAGTAAAGCAATAATGGCACAAAAGTGGCAATGAGATCTAAACAAAACAAAAACTAAATTATTTCGACGGGATGGTGGATGGGATGAGTGTAATATCAAAGCATTTCCTGGAGGCCATTTAACCTAGTTACACCGTAGTGAATGAATTACAAACAGTAGTCCTGTGAGAGTTCCTTTGGCCTTTTTTTTTCTACTTTCCCGCTGTAAACATCAAAGAGTACAACTGAATAAACAAAACAAAACAAAATGGAACTAATATACACCATAATTCGAATATTAATCAACCACAAGGAAAATGCTCTTGTCGCACCTCAAACGAGGGTAAATATGTTCCTCTGTAAAACACTCTGATAAAAAAAATGGGGAATTAGCTATTCAATCCTCTTTCCGCCTTCCATAGCGAAACGTGTAGTATGCGAACGTGTTCGAGCTCTTTTCACGCAGAATGCTCTACATCATTGTAAACAGTCTCTCGTCGTAGGTAATCATTCATACTCCCCAACAATGGGAAACTTTAACACGTGGGTACAGGGGATGAAGGATACTGGGGAAATCATTTAACGAGTGGGCCTCGCACAACGGAAGAAAGTGACAAAAGTGGACCCCAGTCCCACCATCCAACTGGCGACTGACGGAATGTGGGAACCTCTCTTTCACTGTACTGTCTGCACTTGTTTCTTTTCTCTCCCACTGAAGCTGTCTCCTCTCACACTTACTTTGGCTACTTTTCCCTTTCTCTCTCACTGCCACTGTCTTATATACCAAAAATAGTTTTTCATGGGTTGCCAACAGCATTAATATAACAGGAGAAACGCACGATAAACACTGTTCTGTCTCATAATATGTTTACTGAATAGCGGGTTCCATCATGGACTATCTTCACAGAGTAACTACACCAATTAAAACAAAGTATAAACTGTGAATATCAACACAAATTACATTTCTAAGAGAATTATTAGTAGGAAAAAATACGTGTACTTACGAAAGGTATCAACTGCAACAGCTTCACGTGTCATACATGCTATTAATCTGAAAAGAATACGCCATTGCTGACTAGAAAACATCAGAATGATACTTAACGCCATATTACCAGCTTAAGAACGCACAAAAGATTGAAAACATGAAAAAATGTAACAGCAGTAGATGCCCAGCACCATTTCTCAGACACAGCGACATCCAGCAAGTTAGCACACAAGTACTTGTCAACAAACCTACAAGACAAATTCAAAAATCAAGTCCAAAGGACTCTTTCATAAATACGTGTACACTTTAGTACAGTCATGGACACATACACATGCACACAATTTAAATTAATATAAGATACAACTGTATCAATAGAGTATTATGTAATATAATAGCACATATCTATTATAAAGTCATATGAACAACACAAACAACCATTTGGTGAAAACTATCACATATAAAATATACACAGACATTTACAATAATATGCAATATGACAGTCACATGATGGTATTGCGATGTCATATGATACTACAATGTCACATGAAAATACAAGCTGACCATTGGTAAGAAATACATCACATGAAAATATACAGGCTGAACAGTTATATTAGACAATCCAACTAACGTGAATCATTCTGGATGGCTGTCACAAAACAACTAGAATGCCAAATCCATGTCAGAGCTTTGAGGATACAAATACTGCAACTAAATGATACACTGCATGCTGTATACAATATTGTGTACTGTAATAAACACATGATACCATTCAAACTCCTGTGATATTACAATGTCACATAACAGACCAACTACTGGATGAGAATGACACAATAATAAAAAATACTTCGAAATGTAAAGATGAAACATCATAAGAAGCAATATCATTGAAAACAGAGAGCATAAAACCAAACAGAAACCGAAACAATACCAATGTCAAGTAAATATCAAAGGTTTGGGGACAAAAATTGCAACCAAGTGAGACACAAAGATTAAAATCACTTATAATGGTGTCATACATAAACAGTAATTAATGATATTATTATAACATGTGTGAGCCTACTGCCCATCACTAACGAATTTCATTAAACTTGTTTACCAGTAATTTGAACCTGGAACATACCCAACACACCTTATATTATCCAACAGTATCAATTTGATAAACCTAATAAGGAATTTTACTATCAGAAAGCAAATTGAGACACCAAGATAAGAAAAAATTTGAATGGCAAAAACTATAATTATTTATATATATATATACCATGTGTGTGAAATCTATTATGGTACTAGATTGATAATGACAATGCAAGATATATATTAAAAGGAGCTAAAACGTTTCTGCATCATGGAAATGTAAAATTGTAAAAACGGAAGGGGGTGGTAGAGGTGTGAGACATATAATAAACTTACATGCATGGCATCATCAATAGCCTGTATGTTGTAATCATTTGCAGCAGGTGGTGGGAAATCATTCTAGTATTAGGTCCTGAATAACAGAAAAGGATCTCGAGGTAGAAGCTGGCGTCAGCAGCTAACAATGGTGTGAGAAGTGGGATTACTTAATGAAAATTTATTTAACATGTAAATGTGGTACTGTATACACTACTCATTAATAGCTAATATTTAAAATACAGTTACATTTTGGACATCCAGTTATAAGAAAACTTTTAAATATATCACAAATTTTACTTAAGCAACTTTTATTTTTCTTAGCCTTTAATTATGTCAAGTTTTTGGAGACTTGATTGTAAATCCTGATACTAGAATTAATAAACATAAGTTACAAAAATTTCACAAGCCCAAAATAGTCATGAACTACACAGTGACCTGAATATCGAATAAATTTCCTTTAATTTACACCTGAGTCAATATTTTTTGTCATCAGACTACCAGTATCGGTCTATACTTAACATCTTCAGATCTGTTTTTTAAAAACATGTCAAAAATACGATGTCACTATGGCACCAGTATATTAGGACATGATTTTATAAAACAGACATGAAGAGTGTCATTGCAGATGGAAACCAGTAGTCTGATGACAAAAAAATTTGTGACCATTGACATAGAATGAAGGAAAATTACACACCTTTGTTTCAGCTTTTTGACGACCTGCTTTTAAATGCTTACTCTGATGTCCTGCTTTTATAACTCTACAAAATTGTTTTACACCATTCTGCACACTTTTTGATGTGACCTATATTACTGTGCTTCTTTCTTGTTTTATTTAAATGTAATGGCTCATGACGTTTTTGTCTAATTTCGAATTGTTTTCTTACATCTTTGTATGATGATATAAAATTTAAAAATAACTGACACATTAAGTCAGTCATAGCATTGCATTTTGAATTAGTATTTGTTCTTCATAAAATCATTTAAATTTATTTCGTTTCAACATTACTAAGTCTCACCAGTCTATTTTAGAAATATAGGCACGTATTTTCCTTTAATATTGGCAGCTTCTCACACAATTTTGTTACTTTTTGCTGGAATATTACGCTGTACATTACTAGAGATCGACATGTGCATTAACTGATACTGCTTATATTACAGTGTATAGCTATTGCTAACGATCGATATGTACATTAAGTGGTACCGCTTATTTATGTCCTGTGACTGCATCTATGGAACGTTATTGACTCCATTTAACGATGTTTCTGGCTGCTGAATGGAAACCGCCCAAGATCAGCGTTTTCCAACTCCACATTTACCAAGTAATTCGTACATCTGTGGAGGGTCGCCCTGATGCTACGTCTTTGGTACGGCGTCCATCATCTACATAGAAGGGCACAACATCATAATTATTTTCCAGCATGCCCCTAGAAGATAACCTATACACAGCGAATGTGATGTCTGTTTGTTTCCTTTTTGAAGCTCTTAATGGACTTATGTGACAACAGTTGCGTTAACAAGCTTTTTCTTTATTGAAAAATTATTTTATGTGTTTTTGACGTTTTATCTGTTAATAAGTACATCTTTTTGTACTTAATTCTCTCGACTTATACGTGACTAGCTAACACTAACATCATTCCGTCAGTAGTAGATGGAGTCTGCATTGTTTAAGAAATAGCTGTAATGTTGTTTCTCTACCATTTGACTGCAGCTCATGCAGCGGTTCTTGCTCCAAGCACAGCCATTGTTCATCAAGATGCGTACATCTAAGTTTTGTTATTTTATAGCTATTTTAAGTTTCTCAGTGTATCCCTGTAATTTATATCCCATGTTATATTATAGCTCTAGGCCTGAAGATGATCATGTGATGACCTAAAACGGTCACCTTTCAATAAATGTACCTTGCAATCTAGACTTTTATAATTATTTTCAATGATAATGTTTTGATAGCTGGTGTCTCCAACAATGTTTCCAAAAATAATTGATGCCCCTGATACATTGCTAATCTGTTACTTACTAGCGGGTTTCACGGTGGCCCGACATGGGACACGCTACTAATTGAAGAAGGAACTTAAAATTATAGAGTGCCTGCGCATGTTTGTTTGTCTTGGTGTTTACAACCTGTTGTGTTGGCTCGTTCTCACCTCATGACCAGCAGCCTGTTCTTGGACGGTTTGAAACCGGTGGATACGCCCCATGTGAGATGGGGTGATACCTGAGGTGAAATTATGTGGCATTTTGCCGTGATCACTCCCTGTATGTGGCGCTCGGCCAGTCGACGGAAGTCTGTAGTGAAGTGGGCCTCAGATCCTTGGTAGCGAGCACTGGAGGCTTGCTGGTGGGCGTCCGGCGTTCTGTGTGGCGACTCATGAAAAGCATTTGTTTTCAACGAAGCTATTATACGAATTTTACCAATGTATTTGATTCCTACTGTATCTGATGATCTTGAAGTTTATAGACTTGAGATAAACATCAACAATTCTGTTACTCATTAAGGCTCGTGGCCATGTTTTGGAGAAGTAAAATAAAAGCAATGGCGACTTTTGTATATGTGACTTCTCTTTGTGATAGTAAACTTATAGTTTCGTTTAAAGCCACAGGCCTAGGCTCACTGACGTATGACTTCCTCTGTGAATATTCAACTTTTAACATGCTTTGTGATTTGCATGATTAATTGCATGCTGGATATTGTTTACCTGTAATTATTTTCGGCACAAATTTTCATTCTCGTTAGTAATCAACTGTGTGTATCCCTATGTGTAATAACGTATATTATTTGTGTATCTTTGCTCTCGTATACTGTAGAAAATTGGGTTGCGTGTATGGCTTTTCGTAACACCAATAGTAGAATCCGACTGTCATGAGCTATCAATCATTGCATGTTGTACAGGGTGTACATAAAGCCCAGATACACTTTCAATTTTTTATTGCAGAAGTACTGAACATTGTACAGATGTCATACATACTGCATATTGAAGAGAAGCTCGGCAAGTTCTTTTTTACAAACATTCGATATGCGAACCATGAGTGACCCATCAGACGTCATTACGGTAATCGAATTCTTGCCATACCCATCCCAGCATGGCATCGTCGACTGTGATAACAGCTTCCCGTATTCTCTCCCGGAGCACTGCTACATCACGTGGTAGAGGCGGTACATAAACCAGATCTTTAATGTGTCCCTACAGAAAAAGGTCACACAGAGTGAGACCTGGTTATCGGGGAGGCCATTTCATGAAGCAGCTGTCCCCTTCTGTAGCACGTCCGATCCGTCGATGCGGCAGTTCCGTGTTCAGATACCCACGAACTTCACGATGCAAATGGTGTGGAGCCCCATCTTGCTGAAAGATGAAGGAGAGTCCGATTGCATTTAAAGCATCAGCTTCTGCTGCAACATGTCCAAGTAGGAATATCCAGTGAAGAATGGCCCGTACAATTTTCGACGTGACAAGGCACAAAAACATTTACCTTTGGAGAATCACGCTCAAATTCAGTGCAATCGTGTGGATACTTTGTACCCCAGATTCGACAATTATGTCTGTTCACTTTCTCTTTAGTGTGAAAACTGGCTGCGTTTCTAAAAATTAAGCGATCAACAATGCCGTCCCCATCGTCAATCAGTTGTTGCAACTGCGAACAAAAGTCAAAACGCTTGTCTTTGTCGCCGTCACTGAGTTCCTGCAGTAGCTCCAATTTGAATGGTTTCATAGACAGCTCCTGGCGCAGGACTTTCTACAATGTCATTGGAGCCATTTGGAGTTCACAGGGTGCACGACGCAGCGATTTCTTTAGACTCCTTACAAATGTCCCTTGTACGTGCTCCACATTCAATTCACTCACACTGGGACATCCGCTTCTCTTTTCTGGGCACAAGCAACCCGACGTAATGAATTAGTTGTGCCAGTGGTAAATGGCCTTCCTTGTAGGTGGCTTCTTACCGTACTTGGTTCTAAGCATCCGTTGAATAGCTATAGCACACTTGTTTTTGTCGAATGCTTGCTCCGCACGTGAACTCGCCATGTCTTTAATGTAACCTCACACACACAGAAGTATACTGCGCCTAATTCAGGTGATGGCGGTGGCCAGGATATTGTTCCCCCACGTCCAATCCAAGTCATCACATTCCTACGCAGATACGCGACAACTTCACGATGTTAATGTGATGATGCGACATCTTTCTGGATAATAAATTCTTTGGCAACATCTTGTTGTAATTGCGGCATTACACAATGTTCATGCATGTCCAGGTACTATATACTAGTTACAGTTGACTCAGCGTAAAAGAAAGCTCTGTCAATCTGGTTATAGCTCACAGCACAAAGAACATTTACCATAGGCGAGACGAGTCCCGTACACATTCGATAGTGCGAAGTGTTTTCGGCTCATCCCATACGAGGACATTATGCCGATTCACTTTACCGCATGCATGCATGCACTGAACACAATTCTATTAAGAACCTTGTCTTCAGTCTGCATTTTCCTAAATATTTCTTCACAAAACTCAGCTCACTCTTCTTTGTCACTTTCTCTTAAAGTCTGCGGCAGTTACATTTCTTAGGGTTTGAAGGACAGGCGTTTCCGTGATTCTTTCCCCACTGTAACGCTAGGCATAGTCAATTCTTAGCTGGCACGTCTCGTTGATTAACTCAGACTACGAAAGTAGGAAAAGTAGGACGGCCGAACTTTTTCAATTCTGGCGTCAGAGGCTACTGGGCGACCCTGACCCGACATCCTATGTAATACACAGCCACATTATGTGAAACGACTGCATCAGTTAATAACATTTTCTCTTTCAGATACTGAGTGCTGAATTGTCTCTGAACTGTGGTAGCGGAAATGGATTCATTAAACCGTAAAGAACTCTGTGCATATTCTGCACCGATATACGGCTCCACGGTGGCTATTGGAATAACCCATGTCACCTAGCTGTAATGTTGGGAACTGACAGTGTTAGGTGGGAATAAAACTAGAAGATACACTGCATTCAATGCGGTATCAAAATTTCTTAAGTTTGCACTGGCAAAGGTTACTTCTGTATAACTAATCTACAAACACCCTGTATTAATTCAAGCACAGTTTGACGTCAATATTCGGTCCCAAAAGGGCTATATTGTTGATAGCTTGTGTTACTGTCTTACATTAGTTCTTAGTTCTTTTTTTATATATGCATCTGTACTCCTCCTTGTAAATTTAACTATTGGAGAGGTGGGAGAATATTTCTTAGTGTATTATTGTATTACAGCATTGCAATGGATGTCTACATTCTCCATGACGACTTTAAATGTGAGACATATGACGGTTGCGACACTACTGTCATATGATCAAATGAAAACGTGTCTTTCAGTTAAAAGACCCTACAGTGTGCCATTTCGTCCATTTGTGTCGATTACAGAGGGCAGTCGTCATTGCACCAAGAACTGCATTTCGAGGCAGTTTTACCTGAATAAGACTGAACTCTGTTTCCGACAACAGCTTAAGACAGCTGAAACAGCATTTTGAAAGTTCTCTATAGTTTTGGAGGAAGAGTTTCAAACGCCACTCAGCTACCACCATTTCGGATTTTCCTGACTCCTCTACATGGATTACAGCAAATACTCGCGTTTTTAAATAACTTCATACTCACCTTAGATTGCATTATATATTATAATACCCAGTATTGGAATCTTACGACTTTTCACACCAATTATCACTATTACCCCTAATTTATTTTGGCTTCTAAAATTACACCAATAATCTGATATTAAGCATATAGGCCTAAACCATTTATCATCCCCTGAAACCGTTGCAATATAGTGTAACATAACCACTCCCTTTGATATGTGGACATCGATGCGCGAAGAAAGACTAGAACTTCTTCAAACATCCCATATATAGCTATACAGTTGAAGTCGCTCACTGATTATTAACTCTCATATGGCTACCAATTTTCGAAAAAAAGAGTAGAGTTCAACGCGAGGTCATTAGAGACAGAGCACATGGTTGAAATATTTCGAGGACGGGGAAGGAAATCGGATGTGCCCATTTCAAATGATGTACGTGGTTAGATGTAGGGAAATCACGGAATACCTTAATTTGAATGGCGAGACACGGATCTTCCCGAATGCGAGTCCATTATATGCTAATCTCTGCGTCACCTCGATCGGTACCAACTTGCCGGATTACTGCTTGTGACGTCTCAGATTCTACCTCTATAATCCCTGATATTTTCTATTTGATTATGATCGAATGGTTAACGGACATACAAGTTTAGTAGCGGAACTGTTTCCAAACCAGGGAAGTGTGCATAAAACCCGGAAAGATGATCATAATAATTTTGAGAGACTAGTCACGGCTACTCATACAATATGTGATCAAAAGTATCCGGACACCCCCAAAAACATACGTTTTTCATATTAGGTGCATTGTGCTGCCACCTAATCCCAAGTACTCCTTATCAGCGACCTCAACAGTCATTGGACATCGTGAGAGGACGGAATGGGGCGCCCCGTGGAACTCACGGACTTCGAATGTGATCAGATGACCGGGTGTCACTTGCGTAATACGTCTGCACGCAAGATTTCCAACTCATAAACATCCCTAGGTCCACTGTTTCAGATGTGAAGTAAAGTGGAAACGTGGAGGGACACGTGCAGCACAACAGCGCACGGGCCGACCTCCGCCGGCCGGTGTGGTCGAGCAGTTCTAGTCGCTACAGTCTGGAACCGCGCGACCACTACGGTCGCAGTTTCCAATCCTGACTCGGGCATGGATATGTGTGATGCCCTTTTGTTAGTTAGGTTTAAGTAGTTCTAAGTTCTAGGGGACTGATGACCTCTGAAGTTAAGTCCCATAGTGCTCAGGGGCCATTTTTTTTTTTAAGCCGACTTCCTCTGTTCTCTCTTGATTGACAGACACCGTCGACAGTTGAAGAGGGGCGTAATTTGTATCAAGACCACCACACAGGAATTGCAAACTGCATCAGGATCCACTGCAAGTACTATGACAGTTAGGCGGGAAGTGAGAAAACTTGGATTTCATAATCGAGCGGCTGCTCATAACCTACACGTCATGCCGGTAAATGCCGAACGACACCGCGCTTGGATTAATGAGCGTAAACATTGGACGATTGAACAGCGGAAAAAACATTATGAGGAGTGACGAAGCACGGTACACAATGTGGCGATCCGATTGCAGGTTGTGGGTTCAGCGAATGCCCGGTGAACGTCATCTGCCAGCGTGTGTGGTGTCAACATTACAATTCGGAGGCGGTGATAATATGGTGTAGACGTGTTTTTCATGGAGGGGGCTTGCACCCCTTGTTGTTTTACGTGGCAGTGTCACAGCAGCTTCTTGCTTCCCATTGGTGAAGAGTAATTCGGGGATGGCGATTGCATCTTTCAAAACGATTGAGCCGGAGTGGTTACACGACAACAACATCCCTGTAATGGACTGGCCTGCACAGAGTCCTGACTTGAATCCTACAGAACACCTTTCGGATGCTTTGGAACGCAAGACTTCGTGCCAGGTTCAAAAAATGGTTCAAATGGCTCTGAGCACTATAGGACTTAACTTCTAAGGTCATCAGTCCCCTAGAACTTAGAACTACTTAAACCTAACTAACCTAAGGACATCACACACATCCATGCCCGAGGCAGGATTCGAACCTGCGACCGTAGCGGCCGCGCAGTTCCAGACTGTAGCGCCTTTAACCACTCGGCCACCACGGCCGGCCTTCGTGCCAGGCCTCACCGACCGACATCGATACCACTCCCCAGTGTAGTACTCCGTGAAGAATGGGCTGCCATTCCCCAAGCAGGCTCCAGCACGTGATTGGACGTATACCTGCCTCAGTGGAAGCTGTCATCAATGCTAATGGTTGGCCAACATCATACTGAATTCCAGCATTACAGATGGAGGGCGCCACGAACTTGTAAATCAATTTCAGCCATGTGTCGGAATATTAATCACATAGTGCAAGTTTTCACTCAATAAATTCATTTAATGAATCATGACAAAGGCTTTCAGCTTGATAAAAACTAGAATTCTACCGTTAAAATGATGCGGTCACAACGTAATCGACATGCTCAGTCGATACTCAGCGATTAGTTTGTTCTTATTTCACCACTGAGGGCAGCACATACGACGTTGTTACAAATACCATGACTGCATCAGGTGACTTCAGTAATTCGTCTACTCACCTGAGGATGGCCGGACGTCTCTGGGCAGAAACATCGTGGCGGAATGTTGATGGGATCCGGTTGAAATCCCTCGTGTCTTCATGTTAATCCATCTTATTTAGCTGTTTTCGTACAACCGACTGGCATGTACGTACTACACACGTCAAAATTTGTTTGTCATCACCCCGGTTTCCTGAACTCTCGAAGATAGACGTTGACTGTGGATATTGTTCAGAGATGTCACTAAACCCGCCCAAATATGTTAACAACCATGCATGAGAAGCGCCTATTAGACGGGGGGCGTCCGACAGCCGATCAGTTCCAGTCATTCGACCGGGAAGGAGGTACAACGGCTCGTGTTGTCTGTAGTTCAACCATGCCTAGACGGTCAATACCGCGGTTCGATAGCGTCCGAATTGTTACTTTTTGCCAGGAAGGGCTCTCAATGGAAGTGTCCAGGCATTTCTTTTTATGTGTGTATTAGCTGCTGTGTGTTAGTTAGTGCTGGTCTGCAGGGAGTAAGTCTCAGTAGCTTCCGTTCATAAGTTTATTAGTAATTGAATGAATTAAGATGGCCCTGAAATACTGGGATATTATTTGGTGGGTAGCACTAGGTTAGATTCGAAACAAAACTTACGCATTCACACCGAATGACATTCATATAAAAAAAATCAGATCAGATTTCTTTGAGAGAATCAGACTAAAACGCTGAACTGGTTGCACGAATAACGTTAGGAAACACAATTTAAAAGCCATGTAAATTTTTTTCAGAAACGAAATCACTAGTAGCTTGAGTCGCGAACAGCAATGATAACCAGTGGAATGAATGATTTCTTTGGTATAACATAGTAGTTATTTCATAAATTGTATCTTAACGAGCGATGAAAGCCTCGCAGAAATATAACATGCAAACGTAATAATTAATATGTAAAAAGCTTTCAAAAGGCAAGATCGCTCAATAATATTTTTAAACAAGACAGTAGATTTCAACGGTCGTTGCTGTCATATTCCTGTCTTAAACATCTTTTTGTAGTAAGACATGTTCATTTTACCCCTAAAATCACGTACAAGATGTCAACTGAATAGAATTCAGCACATTATAAACGTTTGTCATCGCTAAAATATTTAAAAACACAAAGCACCTGCAGGTGTCACCAAAGATAGTCGAAACCGGTTGTCTTGAATGAAAACTGTGCTGTGTTGGCTTTGAATGATTTCTGACAATTACAACAGATCTCCCTTCAGCATTCTCATAATGAGAAAATTCAATTAAACGAAATAAACAAATTGGAAGAAAGAGACATACTATAATATATATATACACATAGAACATACCTATAGAAGTATGAAATGTAAAGCAGAAGTCGAGAAATGAGAATAACCAATTAAAGTGGCGCCGTGGCTACTTCATGAATCACTCTGCTACTCATCCTTTACTCCAGAATTGAAAGGTCAGATGTCCCGAATTAGCAGTGGTGCAAGTAGCTATAGAAAGTCTGAAGGTAGGTGAACAGTGCCAGTGGAACGACTCATGTTTAGATTTTTCAAAGTGACTGATATTTTGTTCATTGTATGTATAATAGGAGACAATGAGATTGTGCACGTGTCGCGTATGATTAGTGGTGGTCATCAAACTCCATGTCTGTCTTACTGACGCATACGGGGAAATTTTACTCATTTATCAACACTCGTCGTGCCATTCAGATTCTCTTGAAAATATTTCACGTCGAAGGTGAGGTCATTTTTCTGTAACAAAAAAAAAAAAGGGGGAGAGGAAAAGACAAAGGGAAAAACACTGGTTCACGATGAAGAGAATATATTTTTTTTCCGGCTGCGCTTCTTTCATATGAGACCTTTTAAATGAAATGAAACGGGAGCCTGGCGCCGTTCTAATTACGTCCAGAGTGAGATGGCCAGACCGCCGACCACTCCAGTGTACCGCCCGGCCGTTGAAGTGCGCGGAGGACGGAGTGCGAGAAAAGTGAAGGGGGCGGAAGGGAAAGTGACAAAGAGAAGTGAAGAAGACGGAGAGGAGAGCGGCCGTAACAGGGCGCGCTGTGATAGCACACGGCCAGGCCGGTCCGCGAAGCTCCCGCCGCAACCCACGGCTACTGTTGCCGAGTTTCCGTTTTCGTTTGGTTCGGCACAGTAGCTGCCGCTGCTGCCTCACGATGATATACCTCCTGCCCTGTCCCTTCCTCCCCCCCCCCCTCATGCCTATCTCTCTTCCTTTGCCACCCAACACTCTCCGTTGGCCATGAGGTCGCTTGCCGGCGGTTGCTGTGTCTCATCGGCCTCCTCTTTGCTTCTCCGTCCTCCTCTGTTTTCATTTATTTTATGTGCGCCCTTCTCTTTTTATAACTTGTTTGTGAGACCAACAGATGTTCCTTGAGACGCTGCCCATTGTCTTCCCCTCCTGCGCACATAACAGTTGTTACCGCCTGCGCGTGGCTCTTGTTCTCCCACTTCCCTTCCGAGTCCTGTTCCCAGCCAAAGGACGTTTCCTTTCTGTCGCCGCAGGACAAAGTTTCAAGTGGTGATGCAGCCGCCCAGCACGCGGTTTCGTAAGTCGACCTGTGTGCCGTAAATTTAAGGAACAGGCTTCGCAGGGACAGCACTCGGTACCGGATTCCACTTCCAGTTCATAAAGAAATTAAAATTTTGGAAACCATTGTAGTGAACGCTTAATTTCTTTCTATAGGATATTTCTTAGAAGACCGACTGTTTGTTGCTGGCCTTACATTAGGAAGCCATTCTTTGAGGATGTGAATCAACAACGGTTTCGACCTAATTGATTATTTTGAGACCATTGAATTTTTTAATGAAATATAGGAGGATGAAATTAATAAACTGTAATGGGATTAGTTCATCATAATAGTTTCTGTTTCCACAAAATTTATCCAGTTGTGAGCACAACAGCAGCACAAGAGACAAGTTGCGGACATGTTTAAAGCAAGCTGTTCAACTCTGTTAGGGGCCTCAGTAATTACTACGAAAACAACCAGTTCAAACTACATCCAACAAAAACACAAGTACGCTCCTTCCAGATAAAGAAACAGAGCAGCAAGAAAATATTGCAGGTAACACTAACTTATTGAACCCAGTGCCTGAATACCAAAAGCAAGGTATGACAAAGAAATAACATCCCCCTGAAACTAGCTGGGTCAACCTTGGGAACACAAATTGTACTCCGGGAACACCAGCCTTGCTCTGCAGAATAATTCGCCTGTCCTGTCTTGTACAGTTCCAGTCATGCCAAACTGGTTGAAGTTGTTCGAAATGAGACCGCCAGAATCATCATCGGGTGCCTGAGATACACCCAAAAAGGTGTACAGTCTAGCTGATATCCCACCAACAGCCAAACGCCCGACGAGAAAGAACTGAAGCATTAAATCTACAGAAATATTCTCTGCATGGGTACTCGCCAGCAACTTGCCAACTCAAATCAAGTCGTAGTTTTCTCCGTACTATACAAACCCTCACTGAACAACCTTCGGCATTTAAACTTCTGGCTCCAGCGAGACCGCAACATCACGGAATGAATCATACCACGAGGGAAGCTATCTCCTGCCTATGAAGAAAGCTCATCGACGGGGAAAACGAAGAAGAGGTTACGATTTTGAGTCGGCAGGTGCAAGACTTAAATGAAGAAATGGGAAATTTTGGGACTCCACCCTAATGGAACACAGAAACGAGCGAACGATCCTCATTTCCACATCTGCAAAGTGTGTCCACATACATGCTCCTTAAAAGATGGCAGCTACCCATGAAGCGTATGAGATGGTTAAATACTGGTCACACAGTATTTAAAATACATGTTACAGTGATGACGTACGCAGCTCCCGTCGGGGATATGCAGCTCCTACACGACTTCGCCGCCTGCAGATCATACAGAACAAGATGCTACGAATCATTAGCAACGCTCCACGCTACACACGCACCGTGGATCTTCACCATGAATACCGTCTTCATACCCTCAAGGAAGTATTCAAAAAACACGCCACACGACTATACAGGAACTCGATACACTCGAACATTCCTTTCATCCTCACTCTGGGAAACTACGATCACAACCACAGGTGGAAGCACAAGCGGCCAAAGACACTGCTAGCTAGGACATAGCCACCTGTGCTAAACTAACATATGCAAACAGCGACAAACGTCGGTAAGCCCCTGCATATCAGCAACACTGACTGGCAACTACCAGCTGCTATTAGAGCCGACCAACAGGCCACAGCAGGGACACCGACGAGCTCGGCCACAGACGCACAAACAATCTGCCAACATTCCCTCACACTGTGCCTCCGGTATATGACCTATCGGACAAAAGATCGATAACAAACCTAACTGTTGCAGGTTGCTGACGCTGAACGAGGACTCTGTACCAACACCCAGCGCCACCCGCCGAGCAGCACAAACGCACAACGTCAAGGTATCGACATGCATGATACCCACTACTAACAAAGCCTATCCTTGCACAACCTATCGCAGGCAGCAAGACAGCCGCTACTGCTCTTACGACCCGACCTAACTTTCGCAGAGGTTTTTTTCCCTTGGATCTTGCCTTGGCACTTTTTTTCCTCTGCCCTTCAAACCGCTACCCTTCGTCAGATTTCGACCAATCTATCTCCAGATGAGTGCGTATTAATGGTTAATCCTAACCAGACGTACGCAAACATCGCAGTACCCACATCCTGCGACACCTCACTTTAGTGAATACTAACCCTTATGCAGAGATGGCAGTAGACCTTTTCTGTTGGCCATCATGCTGGTGTGGGCGTGGAGGGGCTCCACCTCTATTTCTAAAACAAAAACAGAGCCACGAAGTAATTACCCGACTGTGACAGAAATCGATAGATGTAGTGTAAATGTCCAGACGAACATATGTTTACAGTGTCAGAAAACTTAAATGGTTTATTCAACAGAAAGAGGTTTACATGTTGAGCAAGTCAGTAACGCAGTGCAGTGGTCCACGTCTGGCCCTTATGCAGCCAGTAATTCAGCTTTGCATAGATTTATAGAGTTGTTGGATGTCGTCCTTAGAGATATCATGCCAAATTGTGTCCAGTATTAGCCTTAGATCGTCAAAGTCCCGAGCTGGCTGCAGCCTCCTGCCGATAGTACTTCAAACGTTCTCTGTGGGGGCAGAACGCGGCAAACTTGCTGGGCAAGGTCGGGTTTGGCTAGCACCACGACGAGCAATAGAAACTCTCGCCGTGTGCGGGCGGGCATTATCTCACTGAAATGTAAATCCGGGATGGCTTGTCATTAAGGGCAAGAAAAACGAGGCGTGGAATGTCGTAGACGTACCATTGTGCCGGAAGCCTTCTGTGGATGACAACCACGGAGGCCCTGCTAAGAAAAGTTGAAAGATATCTCACATATAAAGTTATGTCACATACTAAGGTCTATAGTTCCTTGACGGTGTAAAACATTGAGGCTTCTAAGACAGTGCAATTAAAAGATAGCGTGATTTATGTCATAGATTTTAATATTTCCAAACTCAATCATTAGAACCCTTAGAGTCCTTCCTGTTGACAGAGAACCGTGAAATTTGGTATAAAGAACTGCTTCACAGTATATCAAAGGAAAAAAAATCCGAAGACTGTAAAAAGGAAAGAGAATTGTTCATCCACTTCTTATCTGTCTCTCCGTATGTTGTTAACACCTCTTTTTCTCAGGAAGTGGTGGACATATCAAGTGGAAATTTATGTTGCATACTAAGACGTATGTTCCCTTGGAGATATCAACGACTGAAGGTTCTAAGTCAATTCAGTCAAACGATGCGGCGATTTATGTCACATACCTACATAGTATGCGAGAGCCTGTTTCACACAGCTTGAAATGCCATATCTACATGCAGCAGTCGCTCCTGGATATCTGATGATGGATAAATTCCGGAACGGGTCATATTAACAATAAAGCCATTCCTTGTCTGATGTCTGACTTTTAGCATTACGGACCAGTCAGCCCGAAACGATAACTACTCACTATTATAAAAAAGGTGGCCTGCCACCTGCACGACTTTATTTCACACGAATTTTACTGAAATTATTATATTCTCGAAAATCTTCGAATACTTGGTACCTACATCTTGCCAATATCAATCTCTGAAATTAGCAAAAATTATCGCGATTCTTGATTCCCAGAATGATTGAAATGTCTATATACATAAAAATCTCAATCCGCATGTCCTACTCCTCCCCCCCCCCCCAAGGCCAATTTGTTTCGGATTACTCCCAAACCATATCTCTATAGATGAGTGCTATGATAGATTACGCTGAACTTCCATGCTTTTTCGGGAAGAGAATTGATCAGCTGTAAAGATAACTTTGGTATCCCATAGCAGTCTTACAGATCAATTATTGATCTCAATGTATACAAATGGCTTTGTGAGAAACGTTGTAATTTCCCTGTGGCTGATCGCTGACAATGAAGTTTGGTAGTTGGAAGCTATAATTTTAGTAACCAGTACGAAAATGCAGTCACATCTCCAGAATGACAGTCCTTGATATAAGGAGTTCACCCTCAAAGTTGATAAATGTAATGCCCGTAAATGGAAGGATATTTGATTACACTGTTGGCTATAAATCGCTGGAAGCAGTATGAAGCGTAAAATACTTTGGAGTAAAGTGCAACGTTGGTATGAAACTAGTAGTAGGATGAGGACGTGACAGGTTGAGATAAGTTAGAAGAATCTCAAGGAAATGTAACTCATCCATAAAAGAGGTGTCTTATAAAACACTTCTTCGTCAAATTCTTCAGTATTGCTATTCTGAATCAGGTCCTTGCCACTTATAATTCACAACGGAGGTAGACAACTTGCAGAAAGGAGTGGAGTATTTTCGTCACGGAGATCATCATTAGATGATCATTAAACGCTACAACAGAAGGCGTAGGAGAGAGTTTCTGACGAAGGTCAAGTAATTTATTCCTTTCTGCCCCTATATCTTGGGAAATCGCACTACAAAATAAATTAGGAGAAATAGAAACCGACTGAGCAAATTGCACAGTTGAAAATAGTAACCGTCATGTCAAAGACTGACCAGTACTATTGAGGGCTCATCCCATATACGAGGTGCATTCAAGTTCTAAGGCCTCCGATTTTTTTTCTGATTAAGTACTCACCCCAAATCGATGAAACTGGCGTTACTTCTCGACGTAATCGCCCTGCAGACGTACACATTTCTCACAACGCTGACGCCGTGATTCCATGGCAGCGTCGAAGGCTTCTTTAGGAGTCTGTTTTCACCACTGGAAAATCGCTGACGCAATAGCAGCGCGGCTGGTGAATGTGCGGCCATGGGGAGTATCTTTCATTGTTGGAAAAAGCCAAAAGTCACTAGGAGCCAGGTCATGTGAGTAGGGAGCATGAGGAATCACTTCAAAGTTGTTATCACGAAGAAACTGTTGCGTAACGTTAGCTCGATGTGCGGGTGCGTTGTCTTGGTGAAACAGCATACGCGCTGCCCTTCCCGGACGCTTTGTTGCAGTGCAGGAAGGAATTTGTTCTTCAAAACATTTTCGTAGGATGCACCTGTTACCGTAGTGCCCTTTGGAACGCAATGGGTAAGGATTACGCCCTCGCTGTCCCAGAACATGGGCACCATCATTTTTTCAGCACTGGCGGTTACCCGAAATTTTTTTGGTGGCGGTGAATCTGTGTGCTTCCATTGAGCTGACTGGCGCTTTGTTTCTGGATTGAAAAAATAGCATCCACGTCTCATCCATTGTCGTAACCGACGAAAAGAAAGTCCCATTCGTGCTGTCATTGCGCGTCAACATTGCTCAGCAACATGCCACACTGGCAGCCATGTGGTCGTCCGTCAGCATCCGTGGCTTCCACCTGGATGACCCTTTTCGCATTTTCAGGTCGTCATGCAGGATTGTGTGCACAGAACCCACAGAAATGCCAACTCTGGAGGCGATCTGTTCAACAGTCATTCGGCGATCCCCCAAAACAAATCTTTCCACTTTCTCGATCGTGTCGTCAGACCGGCTTGTGCGAGCCCGAGGTTGTTTCGGTTTGTTGTCACACGATGATCTGCCTTCATTAAACTGTCACACCCACGAACGCACTTTCGACACATCCATAACTCCATCACCACATGTCTCCTTCAACTGTCAATGAATTTCAATTGGTTTCACACCACGCAAACGAATGATTGCACGCTGTTCAAGTAAGGTAAACGTCGCCATTTTAAGTATTTAAAACAGTTCTCATTCTCGCTGCTGGCGGTAAAATTCCATCCGCCATACGGTGCTGCCTTCTCTGGGACGTATTGACAATGAACGCGGCCTCATTTTAAAACAATGTGCATGTCTCTATCTCTTTCCAGTCTGGAGAAGAAAAATCGGAGGCCTTAGAACTTGAATGCACCTTGTAGTAGTCTGTGATTTTGTAATCTTTTGTATAATAGTTTATTCAAAACAAACAACCCTTTTGGAGGAACATCCCCAACTGAGCATTATACCAGAGGTCTAAAATACCGCTACAGCTGATAAATTCCTTTATTATCACACGACCGGTTTTGAGCTCTTATACGCCCTACTTCAGGTGTCGCAAATTGGCGCTGCTACCCCCGAGCGCCGCGCTACCTACGAGCGCAGAGCATGGAGTGCATGTTCTGCGCACGTAGGTAGCGCACCGCGCCTCGTACATGCCCACCGCGGCGCTCGGGGATCACAGCACAAAGTTGCTACACCAGAAGATGGGCCTATAAGAGCCCGAAACCATCGTGTGATAATAAAAGAACCTTACAGCTGTAGCGGTATTTTAAACCTCTAGTTTTTCGAAACTCTTACCCGTGACGCTCAGAAGACAAATTCGTGCATTTGTGTATTGGTATGCAAAAACACCTTGAAAATTACAACATTGCAAGGCAATCAATCTTCAGTCACCACTTTCCATCTTTCGGAAAACGTTCGCTGACACAACAAAAAACATGTGGAGGCAGAAAACCCACATACAGCTGCGAAACACTTCGGTATTTCGAGATGGTTAGCGTGCCGTGTTCTACAAGACAGTCTATGGATTCTTGTTCTTTGCAAAGAAGTGTCCCTGGTATCTCCTGTGCCGACATGTTGCAGTTGACTCTTATACCACAGCCTGAGAGTGACAGCAAGCATTTCCTCTTTCAACAGATGGCTCTCCACTACATTTCCATTATTGTGTACGAGACTACCTGAATGAGACCATGACACGTCGCGGGAAAAGTAGCGTTGCGACCGCTAACGTTGCTGTCACGTGTAACACTTACATCGATTAGAAGTAGGTTTATATTGTGTAACTGTGTATCTGCAATTATGGAATGTGTATTCTTTCTTATTTAAAGTCCTTGATTTGTGACACTAAAATTAGAGTTTCTTAATGTAAATATGAAAAAAGCGAAACCATTTGTTAAAATGATAAATTATTGTAATATTTATATGTTCATAGAAAGAAAATTTTTATTGAAAGCTGCTTCATGGTTAGGGCACGTGTATTTGTAATATATAAAAGATGTAGAGAAGTCCCTCCGCAACGAAAGTGGCGCGGCGCGATGTAAAAGGTGGTTTTGGCGGTCGAGCTGAGCGGCTCCTTGGTGTGAACCGTACGTAGTATGTGGCTAGCCGTAGCACAGTACTCTTGGTGGTAAGTAAGGCAATTTGAAGCTGCTAAACAATAGATTTGCCTCGGATGTGGATCTGGCTATTATTGGGTATTCTCGGTAAAAAGGAATGGCTCTAATATGGTGAAAATCTCACGCCAAGAAGAGATTTTATAGAGCATTCAAACATCAAGAGAAGTGAGTACAGTTAACCGCCATGTCGATTGCCACCAATCTTCGCCACTGCTTCACTAACTTCATACAATCAGTAATGTATATGGGCATGGACCACTTAATTTGTGTGTGGTTTGAATAATAATCACAACATTATAAATCCGTGTCCACAACCATATTTTCGGCGCTGATCATGAACCTATGCAGGGTCCTTACCTAAGTGCTACTTAAGTTCAAATGGTTCAAATGGCTCTGAGCACTATGGGACTTAACATCTGAGGTCATCAGTCCCCTACAACTGAGAACTGCTTAAACCTAACTAACCTAAGGACATCACAGACATCCATGCCCGAGGCAGGATTAGAACCAGCGAACATAGCAGCAGCGCGGTTTGGGACTGAAGCGCATAGAACCGCATGGCCACCGCGGCCGGCGCTACTTAAGTCCTGATATAAATGAACAACCCTTGTATTCAAGTGTTTTAATGTGATTTTTTGCCTAATGTAAAAGGAGTAGTAAAAAAGTTAAAACCACAAAAGTGACTTTAGATAGGATTTTACTAATGTATCCTTAATTTATTAGAAAGTATAGTTTTGTAGGAATACACAACAACATTGTGTAAAAATTACTGTCTAGAATACCTGTTGGACTGGTTATAAAAAGGGTAATAAGTTAAGCTCATTTTCAAAAATAATTTGGTTTTGATTTCTATCATGAGTGGTTCCTTTTTTTAAGTTAATTTAGCCCAGTGTTAGGTTTTATTGTCTTGCAAAGTAGATTATGAACTACTCCAAGTGGAGTGGATGATTATCTTTTTGCATTGGTCTCTTTTTTACTGTAATAATCAGAGAGAGAGAGGTTTAGAGAAACTATACTAGTTTATGGGTCCTCATCATGTTCTCCACTTCTCAGGCAAAAATTAAACTATTACTGTTGCTAAGGAAAACTGATGCATGTAGAGAAGTTTAAACAATATATTTATGAGATTATTCTTCTTTATTGAATTTTTATGTCAGTCAAGATAAAAGCCCCTCATGTCCAAATTTAGTTCTGCACTTCATGCAATAACATTTCAGTATTCTATGAAGCAATGCTCCTGAGTGTAGCTGTCATTAGTATAATTTCATGCAAAATTAATTCTTATAATTTACTGATGTGTGCGTCATTGATAACTGCTGCTACACACAGTTCACAGTGCAATGTGTCATTTTGTATCCTGTTTGCTATTCAAAGGTAAATCTCAAAGAAAGTAACTTCAATAACCAATATTCAATTTTCTTAAACGTATATTTCCAAATTAATGTGCCTAATTGGGCTGGGGACCGTTCATTTTTTCATTCACTTGCGATTATCTCACTTCCATTAATTCCATTAACTCCGTTTGGTTTTCGTTTTGTTAATTTCACCAAATACAAAATTATAGTCGGATACCTTTTTCCATTAGGCCCATGCGCAGTCAGTCTTAAATGTTACCCTCCCAGAGGGTAACATTAGGTTGTTTCACGGCAGATTAGTGTTATACATGGTCACCGGACTCGACGCATTGCTGTTTGATTCATGTGGGGCTACTTCGAGTATAGCGGGTACGTTCCACCGACCCAACAGAACGAAGACTAGCATTACCGCATTGCATCAGGTGTTCTGTCAATCCTGATATGCGGCCGCGGTTATTGGCAAAATTTGACTTCTGCTTAGGTGGACACAGAACAACTATAAACATTGTAAAAATACTTTGAGGATTTGTCTTTCACATACTACATTATCTTTTACCTTATTCTTTATTTATCTGAAATGACTTTTCGAAATGTTTCATGCACTTTGTAATTTCTCTCTATAATGGACGAAAATAGTCTGTATGAAGGCTTCCTGACAATATTTCTTCTCACGCACCATTCGTAAATAAAACAGTGCACAGTGATACCGAAAGTACTCTCCAGCACACTCTAGTTGTGAAGTGAAGGTGGATGTCAGTATTCACGTGTAAGTATTTCAGAGATGTTTGAGAGCCAAATATATTTCATGTAGATAAAAAGATTCCCTTGCAGTCACAAATTCAATTAAATGCTTCAACTTGGGACAACCTATGGGCTTTTATACCAGGAAATTCAGCTGCCCTACTGACGTCATTTTATGGAACCTAAAAAGTTATACCTGACGTTCAAAAACTACGAGCGAGATTTTCAGAATCTCTCGCTCGGTACGCGTAAACTGTTAGTGCTACAGAAAAAATAATGATCAGCAATGGTCAGAACCTTTCTGCAGGAAATTTAATGTAGTGAAATTTTGCACTGAAATACGTTTTCGCTGGATGTCACGTTTTCTTCACGAATGTGTGCTTCAAATACACCTCCACTCCGACACTCATCGCTCACCAGCTAGAATTTTTTGCATGTTGTTCGTGGCACTCCCTTCTACCACTGTACAAAATTTCGAGCTACACGAACTATTCCCGATATTGGATCATTCTGGTCTCTCCTGAGTGGGCTATTGCAACGGCTGTTTCATTAATATTATTAATTTACAGATGTCCCTGAGAGAAATGAAAGAAATACGGCTTTTGTAAATGTTACGCTAAGCCTAATTACGTAGACAATTTGATACAAATTTAACCCTTACTAGCATAGTAGTATCGTAGTCAGAAGGCCTGACGAATGCAACGATATAATTGTTTATTTCACGCTGTTAAAATAGAAAAATGGTTGGTAAGACTGTCACAAGACTAGGAAATGTGGAATGTGCGAAATAATTGGTGCATTCGCCAATTTTCGTACAGTAGTAGGCCGCAGTGCTAAGAATAACACTAGAAACCTTGACTGATGATGAGTGAGTCTGGAGGTGGAGATATATTTGAAGGTCAACTTTGTACGATTTTCTTGAATAACTTACAGCTTCTAGTGAAAACGTATCCCATCACAAAATTTAACCATATTAAATTTCCTACAAAAAGGTCCTATTCATTTCTTCTGTAGTACTAGCAGTCTGGGCAGAGGGAGAGAGAGAAAGAGAGAATATGAAAATCTCGCATATGGTTTTTAAGGTCAGTTATAGCGTTGTTGGTTGCAGGGGCAGCTGAATAGCACTATATATGTGGCATGTGTATGTTACTGGTTTCAAAACCCGTCCAGTTATTGTCTAACGATACGTTCCGCTGGTTGCTATTAGAGGTGGTGCCTTCTGCTTGTCTTCATTTTATTTCGTACAGATACTGGCTTTCATTTGCAAGTAACTGAGTTCGGAAAGAAGGTATTTTCACAGCCACGTGGCAATTTTCGAGTTAGTTCGCAGGGAATCGGACGTGGGACAGACGTATTTACCAGGAAATCACTTAAGCGTGGCTTGCGATCGACGAAGCAATTCCTTCCCCCCCCCCCCCCCCTCCTCCTCCTCCTGATCCTCCTCCTCGCTCCTGCTCGTTCAGTTCTTTTCAGCAGTGGGCGCTGCTATAACGCGAGAGGACGTGGGCTTTATTAGGGGATCGTTGGGCTATCGGGAGGACTGCTGGCCCCGCTCTGGGATTACGTTAAAAGACAAAAACAAACAAACCTTCGGAATCAATAGAGATTTACTGCAGACGGAGCCTAGTAATCCACCTGCGAGGGACAAAGTTTACTTACGGCGTTTGCCTTTTAAAAGGGTGCCTGCAATGCTGAGCCGGCCCCTTCGGAGAACGTACTCCTGTAGTCAAATACCTGGAAGTGGTAGAAACTCACTATCCTAGTTACGATTTAAAATTGTGCTGTCGTATTTGTTTTCCTGTGTTTGAAGTGTACACGTTCGACGTGAGCCAGATTAGTTTGCACAGGAAGATCGTTCAGGTAAGATAATAATTTTCAGAGTACGAAGTCTTTACATAGGCAGGGTCCCGAGAAACAGAGGCGATTTGCAAACAATGTACGAGGTGCATTCAAGTTCTGAGGCCTCCGATTATTTTTCTAATTAACTACTCACCCGAAATCGATGAAACTGGCGTTACTTCTCGACGCAATCGCCCTGCAGACGTACACATTTTTCACAAAGCTGACGCCATGATTCCATGGCAGCGGCGAAGGCTTCTTTAGGAGTCTGTTTTGACCACTGGAAAATCGCTGAGGCAATAGCATCACGGCTGGTGAATGTGCGGCCACGGAGAGTGTCTTTCATTGTTGTAAAAAGCCAAAAGTCACTAGGAGCTCGGTCAGGTGGGTAGGGAGCATGAGGAATCACATCAAAGTTGTTATCACGAAGAAACTGTTGCGTAACGTTAGGTCGATGTGCGGGTGCGTTGTCTTGGTGAAAGAGCACATGCGCAGCCCTTCCCGGACGTTTTTATTGCAGTTCAGGAAGGAATTTGATTTTCAAAATATTTTCGTAGAATGCACCTTAATGCCCTTTGGAACGCAATGGGTAAGGATTACGCCCTCGCTGTCCCACAACATGGACACCATCATTTTTTCAGCACTGGCGGTTACCCGAAATTTTTTTGGTGGCGGTGAATCTGTGTGCTTCCATTGAGCTGACTGGTGCTTTGTTTCTGGATTGAAAAATGGCATCCACGTCTCATCCATTGTCACAACCGATGAAAAGAAAGTCCCATTCGTGCTGTCATTGCGCGTCAACATTGCTTGGCAACATGCCACACGGGCAGCCATGTGGTCGTCTGTCAGCATTTGTGGCACCCACCTGGATGACACTTTTCGCATTTTCATGCAGGATTGTCTGCACAGAACCCACAGAAATGCCAACTCTGGAGGCGATCTGTTCAACAGTCATTCGGCGATCCCCCAAAACAATTCTCTCCACTTTCTCGATCATGTCATCAGACTGGCTTGTGCGAGCCCGAGGTTGTTTCGGTTTGTTGTCACACGATGTTCTGCCTTCATTAAACTGTCGTACCCATGAACGCACTTTTGACACATCCATAACTCCATCACCTCATGTCTCCTTCAACTGTCGATGAATTTCAATTGGTTTCACACCACGCAAATTCAGAAATCGAATGATTGCATCGCTGTTCAAGTAAGGAAAACGTCGCCATTTTGAGTATTTAAAACAGTTCTCATTCTCGCTGCTGGCGGTAAAATTCCATCTGCCGTACGGTGCTGCCATCTCTGTGACGTATTGACAATGAATGCGGCCTCATAAAACAATGCGCATGTTTCTATTTCTTTCCAGTCCGGAGCAAAAATATCGGAGGCCTTAGAACTTGAATGCACCTCGTACAGCTAGTAATCCGGCAGTCTAAAGGGATAAGCTTACGTGGTGAAAAAAGCGAGGTAATTTCACCACCGCCAGACGATAGAAAGAAGTCATACGACAAGCCACGAATACCGAGGTAGCTTGCTCCGATGGAAAAGTTCTAGTATCCGATCACTGTGATGTTTCTTAACATTCTCCGCCAATCCAGTTTCATAAGTGCTCCATTGTGGAACGGTATTCTTCATTTTGGTCTGCTACAACAGACGACATTCGATATTTGGCACTTCAACACTTGGTATCAGTAGAGATTAACTATGAAAGTACTAAATATCTACGTGTAACCATCGTAAAACTGGTATTCGAGTAAAGTTGAGGATATCAGCCCAGTCGTGTGACTATCACCACAACATGTTTCGGGACATTATCCCATTTTCAAGTGGTTGACATTTTATATGCCATTATGCCAAGTCACAATTTAAAAACAAGCTACACAATTGCATTGTCAACTCCAACAATAAAACAGTACCCCGACAACGGTTGATGCACCTGCTTGTGACGTTTTATATTTTATGGTTTAACTTGACAACACACGTGTGCAGCTAGTTTTTAAGTTGCAAGGAGGCCTAATGGCATAAAAAAATTTAAGCACTTGAAAATGGGATAATGTTGCCCCGAAACATATTGTGACAGTAATCACATAATTGACAATTGTGCTGAATATCATCAATATTACCAAATATCGAGTTATATAGTATTATAACCATAGATCAGTGTTGGTCAATCGAGTAAAACCATTTCATGCAGGGTGAGTCACAGTTAACGGCGAACAAATTAAAACATATGATAATAGAAGCAAAACTTTCACAGATAGTCAACGAGCCGTTAGCGAGACAATTGTCAGTAAGTGATTATGAACAGACACTGACTTCAGTGTAAAATACTAGCTGTTACTCGGGGCTGTTTTGTTATGACGAGAGGTGGTAACTAGGATCATAATTTGTAAATATTTGGGAATATAGCGGTGTACATATATGTGTATGTCTATATAAATGTATGTAGAGCCTGTGTATAAACACACAACGAATGTGGTTCCACAATTTTGCTATTTCCAGATTGTTCCTAAGGCGAATAATCGGTGATTAACAGTCAGTTTATGGATCGTAATGAAATGTAACCTCACTGTAAGATTCCCACGCTCAACAAGAGAAAACTCTCACAAGGAACCCCTACAGTGGTAGGTCGCAAAAGGCCAATGATGTTTCCGGCATTCGACGCCCCAAATCTTGTCTGCAAAGCCTGTTGGTACTAACACTGACGGTCGTTACATATCTAGCGGAAGAACTAGTTACTCCGTTGAACTTTCTATTTGGTCGGTCGCATGCATGACAAGGAGTACTCGGTGTATTTCATACGTCGATTAGAGACTGTTTGAACAATATTGATCTTATATTTTAGTAAGTTATAATGTGATCCTACTCTTTACCCTCTCTTTACTCTGATTCGTTACTTTTAATGGAGGTTAAGTTTGTTGTTGATTTAACGAACCTATTTCGACACGTACTTCCACGTACATTTTACCCAAAGATCTGCGTTTCACGAGGAAGGTGGATGGTGCGCTGGGACATTTCGTCTATAGGAAACCAACGCACACTGATTTTTCACCTACACGCTGATAGTTGTCACCATCCGGTTCAGAGGGAGGCGGTACATCGACCTCGTTTCACATGGTCCACGTTATCTCAGAGCCTGAAAGAATGTTAGCCGTGTTATTCCATTTCGAAGTCACCTTTCGTCAGAATGCTTATAGTGAAACACAGACACGATGCAATTTGCGCTATCGACAAAGCGCGAATCCCATGAATGATGGTTAATGTCTACTGTCATTTTTCTCTTATCCAGGAAGCAATTCCAACAGGATTGGTCGTTTCATGCGCAAATATGGTTTGAAATGTGTGTTCCTGCTACCATCTACGACTAGGGCGCTTGCAGGAACCGTAAAATAGTATCTTGGTGTTCTGTCGGGACTATCGCTATTAGTCGCATGTCATATGTTGGTCAGATTACCAGGACCGTGGAGAACACAAATGCATACAACAGCCGAGCAAATATGCTACTAAACAGCATTGTTGTGGCAGTGGTCAACATGTGGAATATAACAACACAAGGATTCTGCCGTACACTTCAAATTATTGAGATAGTGTCGATAAGGAAGCAGTAAAAATTATATTAGCAAGTGACCCTGTAAATGGTGATTTTTACTTAAACCCTGCGATGAATCCTGCTCACACCTCAATCACATAACACAGCGCCAGAGCTGAAGCTACCTCAGCCGTTAGTTATTGACATTCAATACTAGTAGCACTGGTGACCTCTGTTATTGTTCATGTTTGTGTGGCGGTGCTAGTGTTTACAGAGAGAGAGAGAGAGAGAGAGAGAGAGAGAGAGAGAGAGAGAGAGGCAGACAGACTGACAGAAAGAGAAGGAGAGAGAGAGAGAGAGAGAGAGATCCTTCCTGATATGCTCTGCATACATAGGTTTCAAATTTCCGTGCACAGCGCTTTCCAGTTTCATTTGAGCCTCCAAAATGATAGGATGTGCACCTGTGGAAATATCAACCGTTATCGAAGACGTCACCCAGTTGCATCACTGTACGTTAGTTGAACACTTTGCACGCCGGAAGAAACTACGGTTCCTCGAGTCTTGCTTCACCATGAAAAGGATCCTTCAAAACAGAGGAATTACTTGAAGCTAATCAAATGGTTCAAATGGCTCTGAGCACTAAGGGACTCAACATCTATGGTCATCAGTCCCCTAGAACTTAGAACTACTTAAACCTAACTAACCTAAGGACAGCACACAACACCCAGCCATCACGAGGCAGAGAAAATCCCTGACCCTGCCGGGAATCGAACCCGGGAACCCGGGCATGGGAAGCGAGAACGCTACCGCACGACCACGAGAGGCAGGCATCCGAAGCTAATCACTACGGCATTTATCTGTACATATTAACAATAGAATGTGCTCGCCTTTTCAGCGCCTTGAAGTTAGGAAGGAGCTGTGGGTCATATTTAAATTGTTATTTTGTGCTTTGGTCCCATTTTATATCTGTATCGGTGCCCACAAACCTCTTGCGTGTGTGATTCATGCTCATATGTATGCCGGCAGTTTGTAAAGTTTCGTCGGTGGAGACACTTCCATTAACTTTCAGACTGAAATAAAACACAGCAGGGATGTTTGTCAGCGTCGATATGGCACAATAGAGAGATTTCTTGTTCGAGGCCAGACGGTCTCCTACATGATTTTATAAATGTCTTTCTCCTCCGCCAATCTCGTGTTGCCGGCCGGAGTGGCCGAGCGGTTAAAGGCGCTACAGTCTGGAACCGCACGACCGCTACGGTCGCAGGTTCGAATCCTGCCTCGGGCATGGATGTGTGTGATGTCCTTAGGTTAGTTAGGTTTAAGTAGTTCTAAATTCTAGGGGACTTATGACCGCAGCAGTTGAGTCCCATAGTGCTCAGAGCCATTTGAACCATTTTTGAATCTCGTGTCGCTCAGATCTGTTTCACAAAACGTCGCCTTCGCAACGCATCTTGCGTGACTGAAGTGCTGATTTTCATGATGCATGTTGCCATATTCCGTTTACTGGTGGCCTCTGGAGGAGGGATATGACAATCTGTTCATTTATTTCGAGTAAAGAATTCCCTTGCAGCATATATGTATCCCACAACTTATCGTGGGTGTCTCAGGTTCTGTGTATCCGTCATTCGAAATGTTCTGCAAGCGATCACAGCTACCATTTGTGCCATGGAATCATTGCCATCCTAACCTGGTGAGTTAGACCAAAATGAACGAAAGGTGAAGGAAGAGGCAAAGATTAATAACATGTTCAAGCTTTGTAACGGGGTAATTGGTCAGAGATAGAGGTACATCTGTCTCTTTCGAGTATAATGACTTTTCTGGAGACTAGGAATCTACTCTGTAGGAATCAGCATGGGTTTCGAAAAAGACGGTCATATGAAACTCAGTTCGCGCTATTCGTCCACGAGACTCAGAGGGCCATAGACACGGGTTCACAGGTAGATGCCGTGTTTCTTGACTTCCGCAAGGCGTTCGATACAGTTCCCCACAGTCGTTTAATGAACAAAGTAAGAGCATATGGACTATCAGACCAATTGTGTGATTGGATTGAGGAGTTCCTAGATAACAGGACGCAGCATGTCATTCTCAATGGAGAGAAGTCTTCCGAAGTAAGAGTGATTTCAGGTGTGCCGCAGGGGAGTGTCATAGGACCGTTGCTATTCACAATATACATAAATGACCTGGTGGATGACATCGGAAGTTCACTGAGGCTTTTTGCAGATGATGCTGTGGTGTATCGAGAGGTTGTAACAATGGAAAATTGTACTGAAATGCAGGAGCATCTGCAGCGAATTGACGCATGGTGCAGGGAATGGCAATTGAATCTCAATGTAGACAAGTGTAATGTGCTGCGAATACACAGAAAGATAGATCCTTTATCATTTAGCTACAAAATAGCAAGTCAGCAACTGGAAGCAGTTAATTCCATAAATTATCTGGGAGTACGCATTAGGAGTGATTTAAAATGGAATGATCATATAATGTTGATCGTCGGTAAAGCAGATGCCAGACTGAGATCCATTGGAATAATCCTAAGGAAATGCAATCCGAAAACAAAGGAAATAGGTTACAGTACGCTTGTTCGCCCACTGCTTGAATACTGCTCAGCAGTGTGGGATCCATACCAGATAGGGTTGATAGAAGAAATAGAGAAGATCCAACGGAGAGCACCGCGCTTCGTTACAGGATCATTTAGTAATCGCGAAAGCGTTACCGAAATGATAGACAAACTCCAGTGGAAGACTCTGCAGGAGAGACGCTCAGTAGCTCGGTACGGGCTTTTGTCAAAGTTTCGAGAACATACCTTCACCGAAGAGTCAAGCAGTATATTGCTCCCTCCTACGTATATCTCGCGAAGAGACCATGAGGATAAAATCAGAGAGATTAGAGCCCACACGAAGGCATACCGACAATCCTTCTTTCCACGAACAATACGAGACTGGAATAGAAGGGAGAACCGATAGAGGTACTGAAGGTACCCTCCACCACACCGTCAGGTGGCTTTCGGAGTATGGATGTAGATGTAGATGTAATGGAACAGATCTAAAGAAAGAAAAGTGCAGAATGAGAATGTGGAGTGCGATATAGCTCAATCCGATTTTCATTCCATCCCACGACATGCGTGTTGAGGTTTGCGTTAGCCGTTGTGCTAGACAGTAGATTATCTGTATTGTTGGGTCATGTCAGTTGTGTTATTAGCCAACCAATAATACCAGCATGCTAGGCAGAGAACCTGACTTAACTGTAGGGTTACGTAATCATCTGCATTTACCTAGTCATTCTGCGTCTGTTTTCAAACTGTTTAACTGATAATAACTGGCACATTAATATATAGGTCATATCCTTCATGATCCTCATACCCACCTCATATTTTCCGACCCAGGTCACAATGATCTACGAAGAATAGTTTGTGTTAATAATTACAAAAATCTGCACCCAACTTCCAATGTTATATATTCTCCGAGTTCAAGTATGGGTGGGCGTGTTTTTCTTTCTGTGGAGTTAACCTGTTGTAGGTTAACATTAGCAGTTGAACTTCTCCTTGGAAGTGCTTACAGTTGCGGCTTTTCTGTGCGATTAAATTTTGTCGAGACCAAATAGATGCACTTACCTTAGTTTTTGCTAGCTGAACCTGGGCCGCAAACGATTGTCAGGTCTGATTTCTTTTTTGTGGATTGCTGATTCATTTCCTAACAATCCTTCAGAATACCATCATTCTTTGCGCCCGTAAAGTTTCTGTTGGGACCGATTGGAGTAAAAGACTTGTTTCTTTGTTGTAAAATATGTCACCATGTCGTACATCCTTGATTCATACACCGAACTTGCTCATTAATTTCAAGATGTCTTTGCAATCAGTAATTGTTTATCGACACCTTTGTTCGCATATTATTTTTACACGAACCATTCACAGTTAATTTATGTGAGCCGTTTCGTCAGTGGCTATGCCATCAAGTGAATTGTGCGCAGAACTCTGCTTCAAAAGAAATATTACACCTACTTTGCTGATTGTGGAATTTGTGACAACTGGCTAGTTTTCGTGAGCTCCTCAAGGCAGGTCTCTTACTTAATATTCTGATACTTATTCCCAACATGCTCTCGGATGGAACAGCGAGCAAAACTACCTGAAAAGTATTATATACGTTGTCAATAGACGCACATCTATTTTACCTGCGGATATCGGTCCCATCACCAGAACACCTTAAGATTAAAAATTACAGCACGTAGTTCAAATATTTTTAAGAAAGATTCACGAAACACTTTTACTTTGACAGGAAACGTACAAAGCGTAACTTTAAAATGTAGATAGCTCCTTAGTCCTGGGGAGCAGTCGTCGCTGAGCGAAGTAGGCGTGTCATGTACTGAAGGTAAGTATCAATGTTATGCTTTAGACGGATGCAAATACTGTAGCTGCCAGAAATAATGAGAGCGGCCCGTATGCGATGGTATTCATTTTCGTCTTAAAAGGCTGCAGTGTCAAAGACATCTAACAAATAAAAACGTCATACAGCACCGAATATAAAAAGTCAAATAATAAAACAAAGAATGAAACAGTCTCAAATGTAATAAAAATAGTCAGTTTAAAGTTTCTAGGTTCCTATATTTCCGTTAATCGTTTGTATACTCTACACAAAACTTGATCAATCCACGAATTTTCTTATGAAGTACATGCTGTTCACAATAATATAATTGGATAATGAAACCCAAAGATATTTACGTTGAAAACATATTCGGAAACCACAGGGAACAGTGTTAGGTGTGGCTGAGTACTACACCGCAACTTCAGTTAACAACCTTTGTCTGCTTTTATAGTTTCATGTTTACCCCAGCAATGTCCAATGTACGGTGTAGCTCTCTTCACTGCCGCATTGCGCCTCCTCCACGCCGTATTGCAGTTAATTAACGCGCTACGGCGATAATAACAAAATATAGTAAAAAGTAAAAAGTTCAGGAGGGGTGGGGGGCAGAAATTATTGATAACGTCGCTAACTTATGGATGAGAAGTGTATCTAGTAATCGAAAGACGAAGCACTGTTTACGAACAGTTCTAGGAATTGCATTTCTCTATGCTCTGTTCTGTCATTGAGTAATTCATCCGCTCTTAGGGAGAGTCTGTTCCTATAACTGTTTACAAAATGGATAGAACAATACTGCATCATTGGATTACATGATACTCATTTGATGTGTTCCTCCCTCCACAACTTGTTATTATTCACTGTGTTTACCGAAATTGATTTGTTTCTCAGTGTCCGGTGCTTCTTGATCTGCATCTAGCTTATCCCTCCACCCCTTCTTCTCCTCTCTCTGTTCACCATATTATGACGTGCAGATGTGTGGTATGCAGTCTGACAAGCCCTATTGCTCTCTTATAAACGGCATAAAGATTGATTTTAAGATAATAAGGGACCCATTTCTCAGGTACAATGTCTAACGCAGCAGTTTTTTTAAAAACAACTCCTATGCTACCGGTTTAATACTGCAGTATGGAGACTGACTAGTAAATAAAATAAAATCACTAACGCCACGAGAAGTCTGCAAGCAATACAAGCAAAGTCCAATGATTTCAATTCTAATTATCTCTATCTCTTGTCCTTTTGTTGTCCTTTTGGCACAGTGACGACTTCTCGTAATGTGCTGTAGCTTGGCACTTTTAGCTGGCTGATGAAAGGCGACAGGCACGAGGGGAACCGCACAGGTTGCAAAATGTTTCTTCTACAACTGAAGGCTCGATCACGTTCACGCTGAGAAGCGCATTCTGCCTCCGAACGCAGTGGGGCGCTACAAGCCGCAACAGATCAGCCCGTTACATATTGTATTTTCATTGTGCACGTTGCACAAAGAATGCCTTGTAGCAAAGATAATATCTGAAAGAGGACAGGAGAAAACACCAACATAGGTAGCCTCTCCTACTTAGAGAGGAACTCAGATGTCAGCGCTTAGAATTCTCAGCCTTTACTGCAACCCTACTGTGCTCTTGTATATCATTGGTACGGTAGGCACCGGAAATATTTGCATCCTCCAAGACGAGGCGAGCGTGCGTTCATTTATCTTGCATCAAGGTCTCGTCTGCTAATCTAGTTCTCACACCCAGCGAGTTGTACCCACTACGACTTTAGACGATGGTACTGATGCTTCTTCATGCTTTTACGGGTCTTTGCTTTAACTCATTACTTCTTTCTGTACTCATCGGCCATATTCACGAACACAGTTTTGTATTACTTCTGTCATGTAGCCACACACCCGTGCCAAGCGTACCGTCCATATCTGCAATCCCTTCTTCCCTTGATAAAAAGCTGTATTCTTGATGCAGTAGGTAAAACATCTTAAGCGTGTTTTAGCAGTAAATGGGAGTGTTGTAGTGACCCTCAGTTTTTTCGTGTTTTGATTGATCCCATTATATACATGTCTGTGTGAAAGGCAGTACCCATATAGCATGATTAATTGGGTCACACTGTTAATTTGATTACAGAAGGCGGTTTCCATTGTGTGACTTTGTTTTCTATTAATTCTCGTGTTCTTATGGAGAATTATCTACCACTGAATGTCACCGGGGATACACTCTGTAGCATGCCAGGGGTATGCGAAATTTTCAACCGACATATCACACGTGGTGTTATAACGGCACTTCACTTAAAAAGTCATGAATACACAAGGTAACATGGATGTAGTGTGTTCTGATCACTTACACACATGAAGTTCTACCAGGATTAGGACATAAGCATTTGATATAAACATAATCAGTGGATACAAATGCCTCAAGATGATAATATTAGGGTCGCGACATGATGGACGGTATCGTGTTGTAGTCCTTTGTGGCCTTCCTAGTCCAGCCTCTCATGACAGCATATTGTATACAATAAGTTGGTTAGACCGTTAGCGAGAGCAGCACCGTTAGTTCCTGCTACTAATAAGGCGCGTACTCCATTCGCTTGTTACATATTTTTACGAGCTTCCAACGGGAGCGACTGCAGTAATGGATAGGAATGGTGATTGTTGTATACAGATGCGAGGTGAGCTGGTGACCATTCGCTCACAGCTCCAGGCTGTGTTGGCTTCCGTCACACAGCTTGAGGCTGCTGCCAAGAGGCGTCACTGAGGGGAATCGAACGCGAGGATGCGAGGGAGGTCGAGCACGTCCCACGTGTCCTCCGATCGGTTCGCTGCTGTGGCCGCTCCGGGTACAGACTGCACTGAGGTTGACCCCTCACGCGTAGTGGTGATCATTCCAGAGTCTGGCAGGCAGCGAAAAACTTTCCGAGGGGCCGATCGTAGGGCCTCCCTGGTTCATTTGACGAACAGGCTTCGGGCGTTATCTGTGGCTGACGATGTCTCTGAGCCAGATGCAGTCGTCCACCCTGTTCCAGAGGAAGCTTCTCGGTCGGAAAGGTTTGGGCATTCACGGAGGGTGGGCTTGCTGGTAGTTGGGAGCTCCAACGTTAGATGCGTAATGGGTCCCCTTAGGAACATGGCTGCTAAGGAGGGGAAGGAAGCCAGTGTGCACTCTGTGTGCATTCCGAGGAGAGTCATTCCGGATGTGGAAAGGGTGCTTCCGGATGCTATGAAGAGTACAGGGTGCAGCCAGCTGCAGGTGATAGCTCATGTCAGTACCATTGACGTGTGTCACTTTGGATCGGAGCAGATTCTGTCTGGTTTCGGGAGGGTAGAGGAAATGGTAAAGACTGCCAGTCTTGCTTCCGAGATTAAGGCGGAGCTCACCATCTCCAGTATCGTCGATAGAACCGACTGTGGTCCTTTGGTGCAGAGCCGTGTGGAGGTTCTGAACCAGAGGCTCAGGTGGTTCTGTGACGGTGTAGGCTGCAGATTCCATGTCTTGCGCCATCGGGTGGTGGGTTTCCGGCTTCCGCTTAATAGGTCAGGAGTCCAATACACACAGGAGGCGGCTACACGGGTAGCGGGGCTGTGTGGAAGGGACTGGGCGGTTTTTTAGGTTAGAGGGTCTCAGAAAACAACAGAAGGGACTTCCGTCTAAAAGTGGGCAGGTAAAACACAGTAAAGTAGTTGTAGAAACGATTGGTGTTGTAGTTGTAAATTGTCGTAGCTTTGTTGGGAAAGAACCAGAGCACCAAGCCCTAATAGAAAGCACTGAAGCTCAAAAAGTTGTAGGTACAGAGAGCTGGCTAAAGCCGGAAATAAGTTCAGCCGAAAATTTTTCAAACGATCTTACAGTATTCAGAAAGGATAGATTAAATACAGTTGGTAGTGGTGTATTTATTGCTGTCAAAGGTAGTTTTAAGAGATATATACCACATAAATTAATAAGTGATGGTACTGATCTCCCATGCTACACAAAACGGGTCAGATCCTTGTTGCAGAAGCAACGAAAAAAGCATGCAAAATTTAAAATAACGCAAAATCATCAACAATGGCAACGTTTTACACAAGTTAGAAACATTGGACATACTTAATTGCGAGATGTTTTTAATAATTTCCACAACGAAATTCTGTCTCGAAGCCTGACAGAAAACCTAAAGAGATTCTGGTCATACATAAAGCACACCAGTGGCAAGACCCAATCAATACCTTCACTGCGCCATAACAACGGTGAAGTCACTGATGACAGTGCCACTAAAGCCCAGTTCTTAAAAACGGTTTTCCGAAACTTCTTCACCAAAGAAGGCGAAGTAAATATTCCTGAATTCCAATCAAGAACAACTGTACGGATGAGAAACATAGCAGTAGATATCCTCGGAGTAACGAAACAGCCTAAATCACTTAATAAAGGCAAGGCCTCCGGTCCAGATTGTATACTAGTCAGATTCCTCTCGGAGTATGCTGATAAAATAGCTGCATATTTAGCAATTACATACAACGACTCGCTAAAAGAAAGATCTGTAACTAAACACTGGAAAATTGCTCAAGTCACACCAATACCCATAAAGGGTAGTAGGAGTAATCCGCTGAATTACAGGCCTATATCACTAACGTCGATTTGCAGTTTTGGAACATATTCTGTATTCGAACATCATGAAGAACCTCGAAGAAAACGACTTATCGACACATAGTTAGCACGGTTTCAGAAAATATCGTTCTTGTGAAACAAAACTAGCTCTTTATACTTATGAAGTAATAAATGCTATCGACAGGGGATGTCAAATTGAGTCCATATTTCTAGATTTCCAGAAGGCTTTCGACACCGTTCCTCACAAGCGTCTTCTAACCAAACTGCGTGCCTACGGAGTATCGCCTCAGTTGTGCAACTGGATTCATGATTTCCTGTCAGAAAGGTCACAGTTCTTAGTAATAGACGCAAAGTCATCGAGTAAAACAGAAGTAATATCCGTCGTTCCCCAAGGAAGTGTTATAGGCCCTCTAATGTTCCTGATCTATATTAAGGACATTGGAGACAATCAGAGTATCTGTGTTAGATTGTTTGCAGATGATGCTGTCATCAGATGATCAAAACGACTTGCAAAATGATTTAGATAAGATGGTATGGTGCGAAAAGTGGCAATTGACCCTGAATAAGGAAAAGTGTGAAGTTATTCAGATGAGTGCGAAAAGAAATCAGCTAATTTCGATTACGCGGTAAGTCACACAAATCTGAAGGCTGCAAATTCAACCAAATACTTAGGGATTACAATTACAAATAACCTAAATTGGAACGATCACATTGGCAGAACACTTAGAAGGCGCCACAGGTCTCCTAAAGAGACTGCATACACCACGCTTGTCCTCCCTATTCTCGAGTATTGCTGGGTGGTGTGGGATCCGCATCATGTGGGGCTGACGGATGACATCGAAAAAGTACAAAGAAGGGCAGCTCGTTTTGTATTATCGTGTAATAGGGGAGATAGTGCCCCAGATATGATATGTGAATTGGAGTGGCAATCATTAAAACAAAGGCTTTTTCTGTTGCGACGGGATCTTCTCATGAAATTTCAATCACCACTTTTCTCCTACGATTTTCAACATTCTGCTTGCACCCAACTGCATAGGGAGAAATGATCATCACGATAAAATAAGAGAAATCAGGGCTCGCACAGAAAAATTTAAGTGCTCGTTTATCCCGCGTGCCGTTCGAGAGTGGAACGTAGAGAGACAGCATGAAGGTGGTTCATTGAACCCTCTGCCAGGCACTTTATAGTGAATAGCACAATAACCACGTAGATGTCCATGGAGATAAGTGGTTATCATTGCCGTAGCTGGTTGGTGAACTGATGGGCGAAGAGCGACGGGGAGTCTCTGAGAGGTCCATTATACACGTAGACACTCCTGCAATAAACAAGATACTGGAAATGTGGACAAAAATCGTTAACTATAGCTATGTACGTAGGCTCGCATCACGTCATCGAGAGAGGGGTCAGCTAGGTGAGCGTCGTTTAACATCCACGGAGGGCGAAACAATTTCACTAATTGCCGTTTAGGATTGAGAGTTGTGGCCACAGCACAGTGATTCCGAATGAAGCTGCGATGACTTCAACACTAAGAATACTATCACTAAGGCAGTCTCGTAAGTAATACCTATGTAACCTTCTACCAGAAGTCGCAGAAAATTGGGTAAATTTCACTATCGTCGGGTATTTACATATATAGACGTCTTCTGCGCGTAAGGTAAGGGGCGGACCAATTCATGTAATTCACGAGACAAATTAAAATTAGGAGATTGATCTGCAGGACTCAATAACTCAATACACAGTTAAAATCACCACCCAACAGAATACCCGGAGGACTCTTACGCAACATATAAACATTATCATCCTTATAAAAACGCGAACGGTCCACTGCGCGACCAGGACCAGGAGGGGCATATAATAGAACCAAGCTAAGATTAAAAAGTTGACAACATATGCGCCTGCCAGAATTCAACATTTCCTTCGCACCAGTAGGAATGCGTTCGCGAAAGAATGAGGTGGTCCACGTAGAATATTCGGGTGCTACATTAAAGATCATATGAAAACCAGGTATTGAGAAATTACACCTCGTGCAAGAAGACTATGTACTCAAATGAATCATAAATGAACTGACGCGAATCCAATCGCAATTCTAATTCCACACGCTTAACCTTTAAGGAACTGAACATGTAGGCTTGGGTTATTGATCACAGCTGGTCAGGGATGTATGGAATCTCCGAGCAGAATTAGGTAGACAGCTGAGAGTCAAGGTCCATAGCGAAATCCACAGAGGAATCAGACATCGGTGGACCAGAACCCCCGTCATCGCAACCTTTTTCTTAGATTGCACGGTTATGTCGTATACGTGTTTTCTGTAGGCTACATAGGATGGCGGCCTCTGCAGACGGACATGTGAGAGGGGTCATAGGCACATGTTCCTGCCCCTCAGAACTATGGTCATGCAATGCAGTTGAAGTCACTAAGGCGGAAGCGCTCTGTGGAAGTGCCAGTGCAGCAGGTAATATTTGGTCGCTAATTTAATTCTCCTCGGGAGTTGCTGTAGTCAGCAAATGCAGGAAACCGTTGGCGGCTGAAGACAAAGGAGGAGAAGAACATCGGATCGGCTCAGACTGTAACGGAGGACGGAAGGAGGAAGGAGGGGGTAGGGGTGAGGGACTCCGCTCCCTCTCCACACAGAGGCGGCTCAGAAGGAGCCACTTCGCAAGCAGGAGGGATGTTGGAGGTAACTTCTCCGCCACTCACAGAGCCACGCATGGAAGTATCGTAGCATCGAGAGGAGCAGGGGACACAATCGTTGCGGAGCAGGTTCGCGCAGGAGGCACAGCCAAATCCTCACCATCACCGTCCTAAGTCCGACGTCGCTCGTTTGTCGCCGTTGTACGTTCTATCCTGGGGCCAATAGGATTCTGAACATGACGTGGAGGCTAGGGCGGAAATTCATTGACACGATTATGAGAACTGTATGTCTGTTCATTATAAACCGAAGCACAAGTAGACCCGACGGCGGGAGTGGAAGAACCGTCAATTTGCGACGTTTCACTAATGACGGCTTTAATATAAAAACCCTCCGCGGACAATTAGACTAAACGTATCCATCTTTATTACATAGGAAGCAGGTTCCCTCTTGACCAGTACACATGACACTGACGAGGTAGCCACACACTTGTAAATGTGAAGGAATATTGCGTTTGACTTGCATTTCCACTATAACACTGTAATCTGTGTTGAGTAGAGCAGCGTTCACGACGGACGTTTTTCACGTTACCATATGGAGTCAATATGTCCTTCAGAAAGTTGTCATCAACTTCCGGCGGGGGTTGAACACTCGAACACTGATATATTCGATTTCAGCATCTGCGACGGATACCCTACTAACGGAATTATAGCGATGGTTGAACGGGACTTGAAAACCATGTCGCGACAGTAATCTTTCAACGAGAAGGAGATCCATAAATATCAAGTAAAACAACTACTCGACAGCATCAAAATAAGCGGTGTGGACCTGATCAGAGTTCACATGAATTGTATCAACAAGCAAATCGTGGGTTTCTAGAGACCCGATCTGCATGTGTTGTGTTGTTTTATCGAAAGTAAAGCTCACTGTGCCTTTTCGTAGAGCACACGTAGAAACCATGGTAGCCATAGTGGAGCGGCCAGCGCCGCCGCAAGTAGACGAACACAACGGAAAGTAAGCCGGCCGGTGTGACCGAGCGGTTCTAGGCGCTTAAGTCTGGAACAACACGACCGCTACGGTCATAGGTTCGAATCCTACCTCGGGCATGGATGTGTGTGATGTCCTTAGGTTAGTTAGGTTTGAGTAGTTCTAAGTTCTAGGGGACTGATGACCTCAGATGTTAAGTTCCATAGTGCTCAGAGCCGTTTGAACCATTTTGAACAGAAAGTAATGGCGGAGTGGAGGCGCTACGACTCACTTGGTAGACAGAACAACACTAACGAGGAAAACAGACAAGCGACGCTGCAGCAAGTGAAATAAACAAGAACATTCCCGCTCGGACCTCGAAGCGGAGCACTACTTAACTACGACGCCATGTACCTTCGAAGCTACTCTGTACTTCTGTTGCTGGGTCGTTCAGTGTTTCTATTTTGCTTTTTCTTCCATAGTCCAGTACACCTTCGTTTTTGTGTTTGATCTCTGTTCAGTTTTTGACAGCTGTCCACTGGGCCCTAATACCACTAAATCTGAGGGGATTGCGATGGGGAGTTTCACTAGTGAGATGTGGGCGACGTGTTGTATGCAGTCCACATTGATACCTTCAATACTGCCACCTCAGAATATTCATGGTCAGATCAATGTTTTATTTTGGTACACAACATACACAAATGTAGATTGGAAACACAACAATTATTCAGCCTTTAATGAATCGGAATTTAAAAGAGCTTTGGAGGACTTACGGTCAAATAAGGCAGAAGGGATAGATAAAATTCCATCAGAATTTCTAAAATCATTGGGGGAAGTGGCAACAAAACGACTAATCACGTTGGTGTGTAGAATATATGAGTCTGGCGATATACCATCTGATTTTCGGAAAAGCATCATCCACTCAATTACGAAGACGGCAAGAGCTGACAAGTGCGAGAATTATCACACAATCAGCTTAACAGCTCATGCATCGAAGCTGCTTACAAGAATAATATACAGAAGAATGGAAAAGAAAATTTAGAAAGCGCTAGGTGACGGTCAGTTTGGCTTTAGGAAAAGTAAAGGGACGAGAGAGGCAATTCTGACGTTACGGCTAATAATGGAAGCAAGGCTAAAGAAAAATCAAGACACTTTCATAGGATTTGTCGACCTGGAAAAAGCGCTCGACAATATAAAATGGAGTAAGCTGTCGAGATTCTGAAAAAAGTAGGGGTAAGCTATAGGGAGAGACGGGTCATGTACAATATGTAGAACAACCAAGAGGGAATAATATGAGTGGACGATCAAGAACGAAGTGCTCGTATTAAGAAGGGTGTAAGACAAGGCTGTAGCCTTTCGCCCCTACTCTTCAATCTGTACATCGAGGAAGCAATGATGGAAATAAAAGAAAGGTTCAGGAGTGGAATTAAAATACAAGGTGAAAGGATATCAATGATACGATTCGCTGCTGACATTGCTATCCTGAGTGAAAGTGAAGAAGAATTAAATGATCTGCTGAACGAAATGAACAGTCTAATGAGTACACAGTATGGTTTGAGAGTAAATCGGAGAAAGACGAAGGTAATGAGAAGTAGTAGAAATGAGGACAGAGAGAAACTTAACATCAGGATTGATGGTCACGAAGTCAATGAAGTTAAGGAATTCTGCTACCTAGGCAGTAAAATAACCAATGATGGACGGAGCAAAGAGGACATCAAAAGCAGACTCGCTATGGCAAAAAAGGCATTTCTGGCCAAGAGAAGTCTACTAATATCAAATACCGGCCTTAATTTGAGGAAGAAATTTCTGAGGAGGTAAGTCTGGAGTACAGCATTGTATGGTAGTGAAACATGGACTGTGGGAAAATCGGAACAGAAGAGAATCGAAACATTTGAGATGAGGTGCCATAGACGAATGTTGAAAATTCGGTGGACTGATAAGGTAAGGAATGAGGAGGTTCTACACAGAATCGGAGAGGTAAGGAATATGTGGAAAACACTGATAAGGAGAAGGGACAGGATGATAGGACATCTGCTAAGACACGAGGGAATGACTTCCATGGTACTAGAGGGAGCTATAGAGGGCAAAAACTGTAGAGGAAGACAGTGATTGGAATACGTCAAGCAAATAATTTAGGACGTAGGTTGCAAGTGCTACTCTGAGATGAAGAGGTTAGCACAGGAAAGGAATTCGTGGCGGGCAGCATCAAAACAGGTAGTAGACTGATGACCAAAAAAAAAAAAAAAAAAAAAAAAATTTCTATTACGGCGATGTTAGGCTTGTTTCTCGTTTTATTACTTATATTCATACAATGTATATTTAGTGATATCTTTATCTTTTAGGTATCTTTTGCATTGTGACTTTTTATAATAAAAAATCTTTGTATATTGAGGGCACTCTTGTTACTTCTGGCCACAGGTTGCTTGTATTTCAAGCATAGCATTGACTTGCACTCATAGTATATCACTGGCTGGCTTGGGTAAGCGACTGCATACCAGGAGTAAGGGGCTGCCTATACTTTTGTAGTGCACTTTATACCATACAATCGAAGACATTGAGAAAAAGGTTTCTTTGTTAATGAATATTTTACCGTTGTGGGGTGTCGATGGTCGATCGTGGGACTCCAGTTGGCAGAGCTGAAGCCGGCGCCCACCGCGCTGCTTCTTATGAGGAGGCCAAGCAAGTTCAATAGTGTCAAGGGGCAGTGCAGTGTGATACTGCGGTATTTGGTAGCATTGCTTTATTCACATAATTTACAGTACTTTGATGGGTACAACGTAGTGGCAGCGTGCCACCCACAGTACTGTTCCGCGAGTACAGCCGGTTCAGCCACTCCTGGTGTGCCGACGCCACTGCTCCATCATCAAGGCCGCTCAGCTGGGAGTCGGCCGCACTCAGCCCAGTCACCGCCCGCCTATGAATCATGTCTTGTGTCGCATAGCTGCCAGCGATTCTGGTGACTGGTACAGTCCCTGGACCCTGTCATCCTCCCCCCCCCCCCCTCCATTTGGCCTGCTCTGTCCGACCACGTGATGAAGGTTGATGTACTGGTCACCCGTTGCCCCCAGGCCACCGCTGCTCCCAGGACACGACCAGACTCCTGGATGCTGTGCCGCAGCTGACCGCTAGTGATGCTTGCCAGATGGCTACACCCGCCGCTGTCCCTAATGTTGTCTTAGTGCTGCTGAGCCTCCCACAGTGTACGCCTCGCCCGGACCCAGGCATGCCAGGTGGGAAGTGAACGTGGCCCGTCCTGGACCCACTGCAGACTGCTGTCACTGCCCTCCTTCAGGCAGACCATGCCATCTCCAAGTACCCAGATATTGAGCTATTGTTCCGTCCCGCTCTGGTGTTGTGTCCCCAGAGGCGGAATACAGCCCGAATAAGTACACACAATATTTAGAACAGCACTGTCTGGACCCCATAAAAGTAGACCATCACAGGTCCGACCCAACTCTCAACTGACCTGGCACACCCCTCAAGCTAAGTGTGCCTAACTATTTATACTGTTTTTCCCCTCGCTTTTGACTTAGTGTCAGAGAGAGAAAGAAACCATGGCAGGGGTTAATTCCCATACGTTAGCCATTTACACATCGCCACTCCTGGCTCTGGCCTACTGCCTCACCTCATACATCGCAATAACTTCAAGCAATGTTGCAGTTCCCATCCTTGCAGTTTCACCACTCCAAACAAATCGTATGTCAATATGCCGCTGCAGCTTCGCGCCATGTTTACTCTACCTGGCCTACTAGGCGCTGACTATTGCCACACACTGCGAGCGGCCCAAAAATTTATCGCCCAACAGCGCCTTTACTGAATTTTAACAAAATTCCACTTTTTTTTCTACTAAGACTAGTACTAACGCAGCATTACCTCTGCACTATGATTTTGTTTGTCATATGATGGCCGGATGATGGGACCTCTAACTAATATCGATAGTGAATAGACAAATTAAAAGTGGACGAAGTCGAATAATATCTTCAAAAAGCCGTATCCTATGATCTGCGTGTAATTAATCCTTTCTTCCTCCACATATTCTCAGATGTATTTCCGGCTGCTGTTCCTGTGTAAACGGATTCAAGAGTGAATTTTCTCATTTTGTAGTGCCTCAGTAGCTGAACAAATCCCTTCCCTTCTACAGTTCCATATGCATTTATTGCCGAACTGACAAAAATTACCTGAATTTCTAGTTACTTCTTTATGTATATTTTCGTGTTCGGCGCTGTACATAGACCACAGTTGTAAGACTTGTTGGTAAGCATGAGGGTAATGTTTTCCCTGCCTTGCACATCGAGCCATTTCATTTGAAAAACTTCACATAATTTCTTAAATTTGTCATATGATCGACCTTTTGTTCTAATAAATTCGAGCTCAAAGGTTAACTGAATTTTGTAGTCTGGTTCCTACATCAGATATCTATACCTCGTCCTGCTACTAATCCTTCACCTCGGCAACAACACTCTTTTAGGGTAATTTATAAATCGATGACAACAATATGAATAATGCCACAGCGCAGCGACAACGTACCTGCATGTCTGCGCACGAAATCCGACTAGACTCTTCCCCATCAGTCTTCCAGCGTATTTCAAAACTCATTGATTTTACCTGTGAGAAGATAGGTAAGATTTGAAACAAGGTATGTAAAACTAGATGGCTTTCATCCAGCGAACTGCAACCAGTGGTAAACTCCGTCATTATCAAATGGTTCGAATGGCTCTGAGCACTATGGGACATAACATCTCATTTCATAAGTCCCCTAGAACTTAGAACTACTTAAACCTAACTAACCTAAGGGCATCACACACATCCATGCCCGAGGCAGGATTCGAACTTGCGACCGTAGCGGTAGCTGGGTTCCAAGCTGAAGCACTAGAACCGCTCGGCCACACCGGCCGGCTCCGTCATTACCAATGCGACAGGGTAGAACATTGCTATTAGCGTCGTTTCATTATTGCAATTGGTTCAAGGAATCGTGTAACAGCGTGAGCTATCTACGAAACTAAGTGACTTAGTCGTTAGTCCACTGTCTACTGTCTTTTATGAGCCATCCATCACTTGGGGGCGGGGGGCGACAATGGTACCTGCGGAAGTTCTTTGGATGAACGCAGAGGAAATGCAGAGTGCAAACTTATAGAGTAAGAGAGTTGTGCTTTGACGTCTGGAGAGGATGTACGCATACTTTGACAGACCTACGTGTTTTGTGTGTGAAACTCGTTGTTGCACTTCATTTCAGTTGTGTTTCCTTCCAGACTTATTTATTCCATTTCCTTTGTATGGGATTTGTGTGTGTGTGTGTTTAATAAATGCTGTGTAAAATTGATGGGTACCTGTGATTTCTGCGAATAGTATTGCGTGAGGCCACTACATAGCGCAGTTTATCTATTCCATATTTCCCCAACCGCACATGTATGTATCTCAGCTAGATTCTTTCTGATGGAACTGAGAATAAACTATAGTTTGTAGACAATATTTCATTAAAATATTTTATAGTTTTTCACAGGGTTTCCTATGAAACTACTTTATTATGATGGTTAGAAGCCACCGGAATTTAAAGTTAGAAGAAAAATATTGTTTAGGTACATTTCCTTAATGTTTCTTTCTTTTTTGTGAGACACTGAATTTTGATTGTTTTATGTATTTAGGACAACAGATTCCTGTACACTTTGTGTCACTTTCTATACTGATTAGTGGGAGTTCTAGAATCAGTGCACACAAACGTTACTTCTTGTTTACTTAAACAGCTGTTTGCGATTTTTATGCTTGCTTGTGAAGAAAGTAGAAGAGATATAATTACGGTAGTCAAAAGGGTGTATAATCTTTCAGTTACTCTTTTATTGAGGTCTTGAACTAATAGAGACACAAAAACGCTTTGAATACATTGTCGTTACAAGGAATGATCTATTTACGCTAAAGGGTAATCATGTATTATATGCTTCCAGGCCTCAACCTGTTAAAATGATTATTTTGCTCATTCAGTACTCTGCCTAAAACATTGCCAGTTCAAATACTGAACCAGTCCAGGAATTTAATTTTTTTTCTGAACAAACAGTTGCCTTTTATTTGGCGAAAACTGCCAGGATATTTGAAATATTAATTGAAAACCGTAAACAGATTTAATTACAGTTTAAGACACATAATGCTCATTTTATGTTTAATGCTAGCTGAGACTTCCTTTTTATCTGAGACAGCTAAATATCTAGAAAACAACTCATTTTACAATACAATTTTCTAGGTGAAAAGTTAATATTAGTTAAGGGGACATGTGTGTGTGCTACAGCTAGTCACCTCCTACCCACCCTTCCTACGCGGACGAGACCAACGTTGCACTTTCAATTCGGGGCCTCGGATTTTTATTGCATATTCCAATTCTACGCAAAAAATACTTATGTTTACTCGAAACACTGTTTTCCATTTGTGGCAGATTTCGCTTTTATCGACAATCTTGCAATTAAGAACCGACGCATTTGACTCAACATTTTATTGAAGATGTAAACTTAAACCATTGTGGTCCAACGGTTGATACTGATGTTCAGACCTTACTTGAGTATATCAAATGTGATTGTACAGTACAAATAATATGGATAGACTTGGATATTTCGGAGAAATAAGTTATTTGTATTGTCACGAAATATTATGGTCCCTATGGAGCTGATAGTGCTGAGTCCAAAAATCGTCGAAATGCTTGGTTTCGGTCGCCGCCCTCGAACACCACCGTCAGTGAGATTGATTTCACCGTGTGTTTCCAATAAATTGGCGTAACGCTCGAGCTGGCGTTTAAGCGGGTACAGTTTGAATACAAAACCGCAGCCATTGTAATGAAGCAAAACGTCGATGAATTTGTAGTGACAGTAACACCTGTCATGGCTACACACATATCGTGTAAACACTCGTACAGTCGCCCCATCGCTCAGTGCTCCACCTGGCGGTACTGAGTCTTTGTGAGCATGAAATTCATAATGTTATTTAAATGTCAACCATTGGAACACAAAGGTTTCTAGTTACATCGTAAATGATTTTTAGAATCAAATGCGTCGGTTTTTAATAGCAAAAACAGGCCCATTTTATATTTGTCGATTACAGCACTATCTACCACGAATGGAAAACAATACTTTTCATAAACCATGCGAATTTTTTGGTGCAGAATTGGAATATACAATAGATATGAGTGGTCCCATTTTAAAACGCAAAGCTGACACCGCACACGCAGAGGGGTCGGTAGAAGATGGCAATTGTAGCTGGCACTGCACACGCGTAGGGGTCGTTAGAAGATGGCAATTGTAGTGCAGACAAATGTCCCCTTCACTAATACGATTAACTTCCAACGAAAAACATTTTATTCATACCATGCATCGTTTTCAAGATGTTTATTTGTCGCAAGCTAAAACACAACTCTGAATATAGTTAAGAATCGAGGACTTTAGATTCGTGTGTGGGTCCTACAATGCTCGTTTCCTTCCAAATTCCAGCCTCTAGTTCTTCATATCCCTCATTATTTCTCACCAGTAAGCCTTCTTTTCAACATTTCACCATCGTCTCGATGCATTTGTAATCTTGATTCAAATGGTTCTGAGCACTATGGTACTTAACATATATTGTCATCAGTCCCCTAGAACTTAGAACTACTTAAACCTAACTAACCTAAGGACTTCACACAACACCCAGTCATCACGAGGCAGAGAAAATCCCTGACCCCGCCGGGAATCGAACCCGGGAACCCGGGCGCGGGAAGCGAGAACGCTACCGCACGACCACGAGCTGCGGACTGTAATCTTGGTAGCTCGTCTGTTATCTTAAGTTAATTTATTTCCAGAGTTTGTAGACTTCCTTTTTCTTGATAGTTAAATACCAATAGTGCTTCATAGGGAATTGCCTGCTCTACAATTTATTTTGCATTTCCTACTGATTTTAATTTTGCAGATTTGTGAATTATTGTTGCAGGACTCTTCTATCAATAAAATTACTCATCGGAAGTTTACACTTCGTTACACACTAGTATGTTCACTTTGCGTAACTTTGTAACAACCTTGTTTATAGGAAAGAACTAACAGCTTTTCATATTTCTATATTTTTCCATTGTGGCTTAAAGTTCCAGTAACACCCAAGGAAATTTGCACATCGAGACACAAATGAACAACGCAGAAAATACAATTAAAACAGTATCAGATAATGTGAAAAAGGAGAGACGACGCCTGTTATTGTACGAGATACCGTAACAGTTAAACTAAGTGACAATGAGTGATAATTCACAAGTTGAGAGTATTTTTAACAATCACTTACTAGATGTCGCAGCAAAAATAGGATGAAAGGTTCAGATGAAGAAGCAAGAAAACACACCAAAGAAGACATTCCATGAGATCATTCCAAGATACTTTAAGTAACTAAATGTATCACTAGCATCCTTCACTGAACGTAATAGAATTATAAAAGTTTTAAAAACAAGTTGATGAAACTTCAGAGTTCTGAAACAATTTTCTGTATTTACAAAAAAATCCATTGTCGTATATGTAATGCATCACTGGCAAAAGGAACTTTTCCCAACAGACTAAAGTATGCAACTCTTAAACCTCTTTATTATAAACGTAACAAGAAGACATAAGTCATGATTATACAGTTCCCTTTGCTTCGAAAATTCGAAAAAGTAACCTCCATGAGATTCGTTTCATATTTCAGAAAAAAACGATTTACAAATGTTAGGTTTCATGAAAGGTTTTCGAGACAGAATTCTATTTACTCTTTCACTTAAAAATATTGTATGCCTTAAACAATAAAACATCGTCAGTTGATATTTTTTGTGAGCTTTCTGAAGTGTAGATCATGTGTCTCTGTTATAGAAACTCTGGTGTTATGGAAATTATGGCTTTGCACATTACAGGGTTCAAACATACTTAACAAACAGTAAGCAAAACAATTTGCTCAAGAACTTAAACAATGGTCGAAGGAAAGTACATTTTAGTGACTGAGGAGAAATCACGAAAGGAGTCCCACAAAGTTTTGGGTCCACTCCAAATCCTCACACATATGAATGGACATGTAACTAACATTCATCAAGCAGGAATGGTACTCTTAGGAGCTGATACTTACGTTAGAATAAATCCATTTAGACAGAAAACAGTGTAAGATATTGTTATTTGATTTTCTTTTCAACGAATTATTAAGTGTTCCTCGGAGTATGAAATCTCCCTAACAATAATTGATTGAACAGTGGTACGCAAACAGAGTGGAATGCTCTGAATATTAGCGTCTACGTTTTGAAGAAAATTTGATGTGGAAGAAACATATTCTCAGCAGCTCAAACAAAATTGGATACTCTCGACTTCCGTTTGGTTTTGGATCCAAAAGTATCAACATCCTAACGTATTTTACGTATTTTAATTCAACAATGTCGTATATAACAATGGAGTGACTCTTAGGAAGAAAGCATTCGAGGAGTAAGAATAATATGTGATGTACCCCAGCGGTCGTCTTGTATGTCCCTCTTGAAGTAGCTGGATATTTTAACTGCACCATCACAATATATATATTCAACAACGAAACTCGTCATAAATAATCAAAAAAGTTTGAGAAAATAGTGTTGTCGATGTGTACAGCCCTACAGGGAAAATGACGCTTATTATATATCATTAAAACTGTGAATGGAACAGCAAATAGTTGGCAAGAAAGAATTTTCAGTCATTTGCCCAATAACATAAAATGTCTGATAGGTAGCAAAGCAGTTTTAAATCTAATCTAAAATCATACTCCTTGGCAACTTTTCTTTTTCATTCGGTGGACAAATTATTATTGAAAATTAGCCTGCAAAAAACGTGCAGCTGCATGAATAGGAGTAAAGAATGGTATGTTCATTAATGTTAACACTAATCATGCATATATATACAGTTAAATGACCCGTTACACATCTCTTCATTAAAAGAATCATATAATGATCTAACTAACGAACTAATTAACTAACTCACAGTTACATTAAAATCATACTGAGAGATCTATGTGCGTCGAATGCTAACATTTTATGATCTGTATCAGTTCCTGTGCTAACAATGAAACAAATTATTTAAAAAAGGTGGTTTGTACTTACTACGAGCAAGTCATATGCATAATCTGCTACATGCAGACATGATCAACGTACATTTTTCAAACAAACATTTGTGAAACTCTCGCTCTGTTTTCGACCTTAGGATCCTGAAGGACATGGTTATTGGCACCGAGGTTGGTGCTGTGTTCCTTGACTTTAGTAAGGCATTCACTATTGATCTGCTTCGTCTCTTAATGAACAAAATACGAATTTTGGTGCTTTGGACCAGTTCTGCAAATAGATTCAGAACCTACTAACAAACAGAACTTAATTTATAGCTCATAAAGGGGTAAACTGTCAGTTGTGAAAGTGTCATCTTATGGATAATACTGGAGGCTTTGTGTGATTATTCGCACGAGATGTAGAGGAACATAGGAAAGTTATAACAGTTGAAATACAGCGGAATACAGGAGCTAATGACGATAGTCACTTGATGCAGTGGTTGATAGGTGAATCTCAAAGTAGATTATGTAACGTATTGCGGATAAGTAATTAGAAAGGCAAATTACAGCTCAGTAACACTATTGGTGACAAAACCTCCGAAACACTGACAGGCATAAAATTTCTCACAATACATCCAGAAACTCTCTCTGCTTTGAAGTTTATTCCGTTGTAAGAGATCCACAGTTTGGAAGTTTCACAAATTAATGTGGTGAATAGAAACGCTGTATACCCCTTTAGCGTACATGTTCTTAGTTTCGAATTGAATTTTATATTCTAACTTTCAGATTCGTAGCACACTCAACAGTCACTACATGAAAGGGAAAACCTCAAAAGTGTCTTGATTTAGATATAATTTTGGTATATTACTTATTAATTATTAATAATTTTATCCATACAACGAGTTCATGGGGCAACGAACGTATAAAACACGTAAGTAATAGATATGTATTCACTGTGAGAATTAAATTCATACTATACGGACTTGCAAATTTTTTCCAACAGTCATCATCACTCCATTATCGGTTCTTATCTTCACTGACGACACTTGACGTCTTCTACTCCAGGGCTCTAGTTAAGCAGTCGGTGCGCTCTTGGAAGTGTGACATAAATGCGTCTGCTAACAAAATGCTATCACCGCACGCTGCCCAAGCAGTACCCCAAACATATTTTCACTATCTCAAAGTGCCGTATGTAAAACACACGTACTTGCATATTATTGACAAATCTTCACCTTTGACATGAAATTGACTATCAACACATTTGTTCAACCATAGATGACGAGGGTACTGAAAACGTAGCATTTCTTCTTAAGGGAAAAATTCCTAATTTAACTACACACATCGTGTGTGTGCGCCCTTCCGTGTACGCTCATGCTCAGACGGGAATGAATAACAAAAAACAAGGAAACAATTTTTTTTGCATGAAACGGTTGAGAGAGCTCGGTCGACATGCAAAATATTAATTACAAACAAGTGGTGGATCAGTTCTACAACTTCACTAAAGCGTTACAGCAATTGCAGCCAATTAATTTCGTTATTATGTACATGCGGTTACAAGCGATGAGGTTTTGCCAATGGAGTTAATTAGCTGCGTGAATGTCAGATCTTCTTCCGCCCTGCTACATACGAGCTGAACGCAAAAGCTTCCAATACGCTAATTAATACACATGGAAGGTACCGATAGCGTCGCTATTCAGGTAACGCCGGTGACATTCCGAAACAAAGAACAACGTATTGACAATAGCTGTGGCACGTCGTTCACCTCATCTGACGTTACCATATTTAGTCGTTAATTGCGGTTATTAGTTGTAAACAAGTCATGATTGTAGCAAAGATGACATTTGTCTGAACTTGATTGCAGTTGTTATACTTCAAAATTAAGTCAGATGGGAAAGCTGTTCCTCTGCAACACATTGTCTTCAAACTGTGTACTTTCTACATTGCAAGTTTCTTAATGTTGGTATTTAGATAGTTCAATGTTTCAAACTAAAATGCAGTCATGTCCAGAAAAACTGCTTTGAAGATTCATGTTTGTCTACAATTTCATCTTTTAAGATAGATCCTCCCTGTCAACATACAGTTAACATATAAAAACGTTTACAAAATAAAGAACTTGTTTGGACAATTATGTTGTAGTTATTAAGTTTAAATTAGATCATCGATATTAGAATGAATAACGCTTTTAAGGTGCTTTACGAACGGAGTAGCGGAAGCTGTTACACGATATGGTAGCTTCAACTATGTTAATAGAAGATAGTGGTTTACATACAGCTGTTGAGAATTACCACGAAGTATTTGGGGGAGAGTATTTGTTACCCAACCCATACAATTCTTAAAGTTATATTCGTCGATGGGGCGTCTTAGTCATAGGTACCGCAGAAAAATACAGAAATGCAAACAGGCAATACTGAAGCTGTTATTATACTATTTTGCTGAGAAGTGTACTTGGGGTGCGGCTATGGAAGGTGCTTCTGAAATATATCATACCGTCGCATTAGGAACTTTGCATATTCACTTCTGGGATGCATCCTAGGAGAACATACTCCTAAAAACGAAGTTGTATTTATTAAATTCTTATTATTCAGTCAATTGCTACAATACACTGACTTATAAAATGTCGTGGGATAGTGCGGCATGGATTGCACAGGTATGTTGCATGAGCACCACAGTCCCCCTGTGTCCGACTCAGTTATATAAAAGATCTTATATAACAGATCTTCTATAAGAGATCTTTTGAGAAACGGTTGTGCAAGTGATATGTGTACCACGCTATGTCGTCGTGAGCTCACGCCGTTCGAGGGGGGTACCTTGGTCGGTGCCCGGCGAATGAGAATTAGGATTTCAGCAGCGGTACAGGAATTCTGCTTCATACGACACGTTCAAGCGTGTCCAGAGTTTATCCTGAATGGTTGAATGGGAATATCACAGTCCACAAAAAAGAACCATCGGGCGCCCAGCCACCCTCGATGACCATGACCGGTGACCTCTGAGACGGATCGTCAATCGCGACACAAGGGCAACAGTGCAACAAATCTTGACTCAGATCGACACAGGATGTGCTAGACACATATCCCAGTAGACAATCTATAGAAACATGGGTTCTATGGGGCATAAGGACAGGCGCCGCACACAGGTGCCACTGTTAACGTCATTGGACACAACGGTTTGTATTTGTCGCAAATCACCAGGCATGGACCCTACAACAATGGCGTAATGTGATATGGTCTCGCGAATCACGATTTCAACTGCACCATGCCTATGGGAGGCATAATTTGTGGCGCAGATCACGTAAATAAATGGATCCCACCTGCCAAGAAGGCGTGGTTCTAGACGATGGTTAATCTGTTATGGTCTGGGATACTGTTTCTTGGTATGAAATTGGCCCCCAACTTGTTCTCGAAGGGACTTTGAATGGTCTGCGCTGTGTCGAGTTGTTCGTTGACCATTTCCTCCCACTTTTGGTCTTCCATCGTCCTGACGTTTCTGCGTTGTTTCAAGATGATGGTGCACGGCCACATCACACACACAACGCCCAGGAATGGTTCCGGGAACATGCAGGGTAGGTCCACAGACAGTGCAGCCCCATCGGGAATATCTGGCAAGTCATGAAACCCAGGCTCTATGCCATGGATCCTGCTCCCACGGACCAGAATAGGCTGCCGATCTGCAAACTATCTGGTGTTAGCTGCTTCCAGAGAACTACCATGGTCTTGCAGACACTTCCACTGCATTTCACTGCAGTTCCCACGCTGTATTAGGTGCCTATCCTAAAACAATTGCTGAATCAGTTCAAAATGGTTCAAATGGCTCTGAGCGCTATGGGATTTAACATCTGAGGTCATCAGTCCCCTAACTAACCTAAGGACATCACACACATCCATTCCCGAGGCAGGATTAGATCCTTCGATCAGTCGCGCGGTTCCGGACTGAAGCGCCTAGAACCGCTCCGCCACCGCGGCCGGCGCAGTGTATTCCAGAATGGTGTTAATCGTCTTATGCGGAGCAGATCATGCTCTTAAACGGAATGGTTAACACATTCATCCATCTTAACTTACCAGAACTATGTATATATTAAGTACATCATCCATAGATATAGGTGTAAACCAATCAGTTTTTAATTTCAAAACGACTAAGTCACTTTCTACACGTTAGACTAGATTCTGATCTACATCTACTCACACATACTCCTAATGCCACCGTATTGTGCTGGGTGGAGGGTTCCTTACATTAATACTGGTCATTTCCTTTCTTGTTCCATTCACAAATAGAGCGAGGAAAAAATGATTGTCTGTATGCGTACGTAAGAGTCAGAAATTCTCTTTTCTTCGTTTCTTTCGCGAAATGTTGCCGGTAGTTGGCTTGTTCTGCAGTTATCTTCAAATGATGTTTCTCTAAATTTTATCAATAGTATTTCGCAAAAAGAGCGTCGTCTTGCCTGCAGGGACTCCTATTTGGGCTCACGAAGCATCTCTGTGATACTTGCGTTTTGATCAAACTTACCGAAAACAAATACATAAGGGACAACCCTGAATTGCTTCAATGTCCTCCTTTTATCCAGTCTGGTGGGGGCCCCAAACGCACGAGCAGTATTCAAGAACGGGTCGTGCCTGTGTTCTATAGCCGGTTTCCTTTGCAGATGATCTGCAGTGCGATTCAATTTGACTTGCAATTCGATTGAATTTTCTCATTATGAGAATACTGAGGGGCGATCTGTTTTAACTGTTAAAAACCATTCAATATCTAAGATGTCACAAAATGTTTTTTTTTTGTTCAAAACAACCACTTTTAACAGTCCTTGCTGTCATCTTAACATCTTAAACTCCTTCCGTCGTAGAACATGTCCATTTAGCGCTGAACCTCATGCACAGTACACTATAAACGTTTGCCATCGCTAAAATAGTTAAAAACACAAAGCACCCTGCCCAGAAGGCCATCTCTAATTTGCATATGGACATGGCCTTTTGGACAAGGTACTAAATATTTTAGCTATGACAAACGTTTATACTGTGCTGAGTTTTATGCACTTTACGTCTTTTCCATGAGGTCCAACGTAAAACGAAAATGTTTTACTACAAAAATATGTCCAAGAGCTGAAGATGAAGGTAAAGATTGTTGAGGCCGGTTGTCTCGAATAATTTCGTTTGATCTTGGTTTTTGAATGGTTTTTAAGAGTTACAGTTCATTTACACTTCCCTAAATTTCTCCCAATAAACTGAAGCCGGTCAGTCGCTTCCCTACTGACACCCTTTGGTACTCGCTCCCTTTCAGATCACGCCTAGGCATTTAATCAACGTGAGTGTCAAACATTGCACAACCAGTGCTGTATTCGATCATTAGGTGATTTTAATGTCCAACCCAACTCCATTAACTTATATTATCCTGCATTACACATAGCTACTATTCATAACACCAGCTAAACTTTCTTCCTCACTTCAAACGCGATTTCTCCTTGCAGATCATCCAGCTGAGCGTTCGTTCCTACTGGGCGAAACACACCATCTCCAGAATGAGATTTTCACCCTGCAGCGGAGTGTGCGCTGATATGAAACTTCCTGGCGGATTAAAACTGTGTGCCCGACCGAGACTCGAACTCGGGACCTTTGCCTTTCGAGGGCAAGTGCTCTACCATCTGAGCTACCGAAGCACGACTCACGCCCGGTACTCACAGCTTTACTTCTGCCAGTATCTCGTCTCCTACATTCCAAACTTTACAGAAGCTCTCCTGCGAACCTTGCAGAACTAGCACTCCTGAAAGAAAGGATATTGCGGAGACATGGCTTAGCCACAGCCTGGGGGATGTTTCCAGAATGAGATTTTAACTTTGCAGCGGAGTGTGCGCTGATGTGAAACTTCCTGGCAGATTAAAACTGTGTGCCCGACCGAGACTCGAACTCGGGACCTTTGCCTTTCACGGGCAAGTGCTCTACCATCTGAGCTACCGAAGCACGACTCACGCCCGGTACTCACAGCTTTACTGCCATCATATCAGCGCACACTCCGCTGCAGAGTTAAAATCTCATTCTGGAAACATCCCCCAGGCTGTGGCTAAGCCATGTCTCCGCAATATCCTTTCTTTCAGGAGTGCTAGTTCTGCAAGGTTCGCAGGAGAGCTTCTGTAAAGTTTGGAAGGTAGGAGACGAGATACTGGCAGAAGTAAAGCTGTGAGTATCGGGCGTGAGTCGTGCTTCGGTAGCTCAGATGGTAGAGCACTTGCCCGCGAAAGGCAAAGGTCCCGAGTTCGAGTCTCGGTCGGGCACACAGTTTTAATCTGCCAGGAAGTTTTACACCTTCTCTGCCTGCCGAGCAAGGTGTTACAAACTTGTTAATAAGGAGGCTTCGTTCTGCTTTACTATTATTCTATATTTTCTTCATTAATTGTGGACAATGTACCTGTATTAAGAATATCTCGATTAAATGAAGGTACTTGCGTTAAGTACTGAGTTCGACTTACGATAACTGCTCTGCATTTCCCTCAATCGTCTTTTATCCATTTTCTTAATTACGAATTTACCTTTGCTCATACTCTCGTCTTCAAAGATAGGCGGCTGAGGTAATTGCCATCCACCGTGTCTCATGCCTCGGTAGCCTCCCTTAGTGTCAGAACTGCTCATTCTCATTAAGGTACAGTTACGAATATGAAAGCAAGTGCCCGTCTCATATCTACTACTTACCGACAACTGCCGCTTCCTGTACGAAAGCCCCCGAACGCTTCCTTCATCCAGTCAAACAAAATTTTCCACTGTTTTGAATGTACATTATTTTTCCGATCATTTCGAGAAAGTTCAAAACAACATGCTGTCGATATACATTTATGCTGGAACAGACTTGAACATCATTCGTATAAACGCCACCTTAAAGGACACGACACTATTGCATACCGAAGCAAACGCCAAATCTTACTGTAATTAAACTGCAGCCAACTGTCTAAACTAATCAGCTGAATGAATTTCTATTAGCAGGCAAGGCACTGAGTTGGTCAACAGAAAACATTTAAAGCTGCGCACACTGTAGCTGGTCTATAGCTTAGTCGCGCAAGGAATGAACTCCAGTGAACGTCTCGATCTGACGGCATCTTTACGATACATTAACCGTCTGAAGAATACATTGGACAGCTGTAGTTCATATCTACACCAGTAAACTGGGACTTATATGGCTGGAGACATTCGGTAAACAGAAGGTAGGAAAGGAATACTACTTGGAGAAGAAGGTAACACGTACGTGTTAAAAGAAGAACTGCTACCCGGGAACTACAAATAACGTAGACTGACACAGGAGATTGAATCGATTCGGACCCTTTCCGAATATCCTGCAACTAGTCTGCAGCTAATTCATCTGCTCAAAAAACTGTGGTACCTGCGAATTAGGGCTGAAGAGCTCCATTTTATGGACTTTGAAGGTTCCAGCAGCGTGCACGACGCATGACGTAGACAGTCTACTGCAACCGCACTAAGTGCCACCTAAATACGTCATGACGCTTCACAGTATTTTGATAGTGAGGTGAAAATGTCTGCCTCTGGCGTAGGGCTTTATGTGCCAGAAAATATGAAGCCCACATCTACCGTAGTCCTAGCCGCGCGGTCTAAGGCGCTGCTTCCTTAGCGGAAAGGCGTGCTGGTACCTGGCACGAATTAGCCCGGCGGCTTAGTGTCGATGCCCGGTGTGCCGGCCAGCCTGTAGATGGTTCTTAAGGCGATTCCCCTTATTCCGCCTTAGTTACACTATGTCAGCGATTGCTGCGCCAACACTGTCTCCTTATACGCGTACACCATAATCACTCTTCTACCATGTAAACATTTGGGGCTGCACTCGTCTGGTATGAGACATTCCCTTGGGGGGTGCACTGGACGCCGAACCGTACAAAAACCTTGGGTAGGTGTGGAGCGGTGTTAGGGTGGGTGGACTGCTGTAGCCTGTTATGGGGTTGTGAACCAGCGGTTTAATACACACACAAACAATACCCTGGTCAAGCACCCCGGGAATTACTACCCATCCATAGGAGATATAAAAATTCTGTGGCTTTTCCCTAGGCCTGCTGCATCAATTTTAGTGTTAATTCTTGATAAAACCAATAGTTTTAGTGTTACTTCTTTATTGGACGCTGCTGGTATCTTTACTGTCCGATATAATACACCTACTCTCCTATTATAAACTACTTTAAGAAAAAAGTGAAACACTCAGCTGCAGTAGTCTACATCACGACACGATAAGAGGACGTGCATAGTAGCGGAACCATAATAAGTGATTTAAATGTCAGAGAGGTGGCGTGCACGTATGCCTAACAGTGCCCTATTTGGTGTGATGCTCAGTCTTTGCGGAGCCGTCATACAAAGTGCCACCACGTCTTGCCAGCATTACGATGTGGAATATAGGCATATAAGTGCCCCGAACGGGTCAGAATGGTTGTTCTCTGAGAGGTGGGTCAGTCGTTCCATGACTTCCCGTACCGGGCATCCAGCTTCGGAAGTGATGCGTGTGTGGAACCTGTGAAGAGATGAAGCCAGTATATAGTGTCCACAGGTCAATGGATGACACAATGTCATCATAGCGCGAGATGACCGCCATCTTGTTTGCCTGGTCATAACACACAGAACAACTTCACCCACAGTGTTGGCGCATCGTTGGAGCACTGTAAAGGGTCTACATCGACAGTCTGACACTTTCTTCTGCGATCCAGGCGGGAGGCACGCGTACCATTACATCGGCTTCCACTGACGAGACCGCCCCAATGGTTTGGGGCCACATGGGCTATAGCACCCGATCTCGCCTCGCACGTCTTGGGTGCAATCTGAACAGCCACTGCTACATGATGGAGGTTTTACAGCCTGAGACACTGCCCCTCCTGCAGGCCTTTCCACACGCCGTATTTCAGCAGGACAACGCCCAGTGACATATGGCGAGGATTGTGCAAGCTTTCAACGAAGAACGGCGGTTACCACAGCTTTCCAGGTTCGGCCGTTCTCCTGGCGTGTCACCATCGAACATTTCTGGAATATGGATGTTTGGCAACTTGTTCCTTCAGGTCGTTCTGCGGCCACAATTGATGCTATGTGGACACTCCTACAAACTGCGTAGCAGCATATTTCCGCAGCAGCATATTCATGTGGTCTTTGATTCTGTGCCTAGACAACTAGCTATGCTGATTACAGCACGTGGCAGCGTTACTCCGTACTTGATGTCCACAGTCACAGTGCATGAATAGATCTGTAAATCTAATCATTGATGTAGCGTCATGTACTTAATCGGTAGAATAAATTTCATTGTGACCAGATCACTCGCTCTTGATGTTTCACTTTCTTCAAACAGTAGTATATGTACGAGATTTATATCAGAAGTGAGGTTCCCAGTGAGATAGAGCCTTGGGGGAAGGTGCTAGGCTACATCCGACAACAGTGCCGTGTGCAATGGTTTCCCCACTCTCGAGCCCGCCCGTCAGCGACTTGCTAAGTTGCTTAGTGTTGGCTTGGCAGCCGTCAGAGAAGGAAGTGTTGATCGCAGCTCCCGCCAATAGCGAGGTTCGAGCAGTAATCCGGTTTCTCCAGTCAAGGAAGCTACCGCCCGTCGAGATTCATCAGCAGCTTACAGAGGTTTATGGTGAAGTATGCATGTGTATTCAACACGTCCGCAAATGGTGGCGGGCTTTTGCTGAGGGTCGCACGGAAGTTCACGATGACGAATGAAGACCCCTGATGCGATTGTCCAGAAGATCAACAGCAACAGTGAGCTGCTCAAAGATCGGAGGGTCACTGTCTGTGGACTTGCTAAAGCTTCAAATGGCACAAGAACTTTAACAGAAACGTTGGGCTATCGAAAGCCACCTTCTAAGTTTCCTATTTTAAAATTTTGTGACTAAAGCTTTATCGCTTGATATTTATTTTATACGTGACCTGCCAGTTTGAATGTTCTACTTCTGATGAAGTTTCTGAAACCTAGGTAAAATGACTCCATTTTAACGACGAAGAGCTGTTATTGCTTTAATTTTACTTTGTAAATGGTCGCTGACAACACAGCTATGTTCAGAACTTTAACGTTATGCAGTTTCCATCACTACTGGATGAGAATGATGTCATGTCCGCACCCATTCTTATCGTAGAACGTGGTATGACTACCTGTTTCATTTTTATGGCAGTAAGATGTAGCTGCGATCAGGATACAACGAATGTATTATCACTAAACTTGAAGCTGCTGTAATATCTAACAAGACAGTGATTATAAGAGACTTTAATGCTACATTTGGGAATGATAAAACAGCATGTGGAAAATGGGGGGCCATAGAAAAAATCACGAGAATGAGCAAAGTGAGGTACTACTAGACACATGTCTGAGAAATAAATTGGCTACCGGTAATGGATGGTATAACAGAAGAGGTAGTCACTGGTGTATCAGGTACAGTTGGAATTTATAACACAGATCCATAATAGACTACACTACAATAACTGAAGAATTCAGAAAATGCTTGACAGAAGTGAAGGTGATAGCAATTGTTAGTAGGGATACCGAAGGAATTCAGAAAAAGTACATATGGGGGAAAAATACTGGCGAAAATCAAATTCTGGAAACTGAAAGATAGAGGAACCCAAGAGATACATGGGCACAACATTAAGATATAGATTCCTAAAATGACAGGAAAAACGAGGAGGAAGAATGTGGGAGGTTCGAGCAAACCCTATTTAAGGCAGTGGAAGAACGCGTGGAAGAACATCAACAAACGTCAACCACAAAGCAACTCAGTGGTGGAATAAGAGAAATGTGGATGCTGGCAAGAACAATAATAATGCATGGAGAGAATGGTTCAAACACAGAACGAAATATTACAAAGACAAATGGAAATGACTAAGCATGGCAACTAGGAACATGGTAGCACAGGCAAAGAAGATGTCATGGGAAAAATTCACACAAGAAATGGAAAATTTTATGGATTTAAATAATATATTACACCACGTATTAGGTAACAGAGGGAATCAAAACGAAGAAAAAAACAAAGAAGGAAAACCCAGTGGGAAGAAGAAGTTTTCAATATATGGAAAGAATACTTCTAAAAACTATATTAAGGACAGGACGAAACAAATATAGGTGATGAGACAGAGGGAGACGAAAGAAATATCACCATAACAGAGAAAATAGAAAGAGAAGATCTCCACGTATTGGATGCAAAAGCAGCTTTATTAGAAATGAAGAGGAGCGGAGCTCCTGGAATAGTCGAGATAACAGTGGAGGATGATTAAAGTTACAGGACGTATGGGATTATAGAACAATGAGGTTAGTATGGACATGAGGAAAGATTCCTGATGACCGGACAAAGGCAGTTATTGTAGTTATTTTAAGATGGGTAACAAGATTCTCTGTGGTACTACATTAAGATTAAGAAAAATAGTTTCCTAGTAAATTAGGAATAAGATAGAGTGACAATTAAGAGCCTAACAACAAGGATTTTGACGTGGAAGATCAATTACAGATGCAGTCTTTACGTTACACAGGTTGTAGAAAAGAAACACGAATTTAAAAAAAAAACATCGTAGTACATATAAAAAGCTTCATGATGCTGTTGGAAAGGAAGACTTATGGCAAGGTCTGAGTAGGCTGAAACTGTCGAAAGGTATGCAACTGAGAGTGAGAAACATGTACAAAAATGCCACAATTGTGTCATAACAGACAGCAAAAAAATGAGAATTGTTTATAACGGTCACAGGGGTTTGGCAAGGAAGTGTGCTCTTAGCTGCGCTTTTTAATGCAATCATGAACCACACCTCAACAAAAATTAGCCAGGGATCAACAGCAGATGAAATGAAAACCAAAGCGTATGCAGATGATGTGACATTTCGGGAAGAAAACGAGGAGGAACTAGAATTACAACTAAACACCTGGCAGTGAGAAACTGATGAAGCAGGCATGGAAATAAGTTAAAAAAAAGTGAAGTAAATAAAATCACCAAGAAAAATAAAAACAGAAAGTGGTTACTTGTAATAGAAAAATTACTAAAAAGGTAAATATTTCAAGCGTCTAGGAACTACGAACAAAAGGAAACAGCAAGGATAAAATTTCGTGTCTCGGTCCAGCGAACAGTTTTAACCTACGAGGAAGTTTCAGAATAGAAAACTGTTCGAAATTGTACTGTTGTGTATCGGACAGTATTAGAAACTGGAAAATACCTGCTGAGGCAAGGATTTTGGGATGCGAGTCATTATTCGCCAGTTTCAAACTGTGGGTCAAAATGTAGGACAAAGAAAGATATGAGCAGAATACAAGCAACAGAGAGGCGTTGTCTACGAGGGATCCTCAGTAAGACGAGAAGGGACAGTATAAGGAATGGATTAGTGTCTTCACTTCTGCTAAATTTACACCCCAAAATCACCTACAAATTTTATCGTCTACTCTTAGCACCATACTGCATACGCTTAATAAGTAAAACATATTTAATTGTTGTTCATCATAGTGTTGCAGTTATCATGGCTAGTAACCTAATAAAAGTGCAATCTCAGCATGTCAGGTAGTGTAACAACTACCAGCAGTCACCCTCGTGTAACCATTTCATATATGTTTGCTTGGTGGACAGTCACTGTTTTAAAATGAGTGCAGAGGAGTGCATCCAACTTGTGCCATAACTGTGGGAAAATGAATTATGACTTGCAGTGACAGTCTTGACAAGAAAAGAAGGTCAAATAAATCTCTGGCGGCAGGAGGACCTAAAATAGTTACTTAAAAAAAAAGACGAGGTGGTCAGAGATTACGACACATAAAGCAAAATATTATCATCAGACACTCATACAATAGAACAAAAGACTTTCACATTGTAGACAACAGCCTTCAAAAAATTGCAGTTGAACCAAGAATTCACTACAGACCACCACAAGCAATCAACTGTCACATAAAAGGCAATACGCATTGCTAGCAAATTAGTAAACAAATGGTGTTATCAGAGCGTTGGACAATGTGTTGTTACTGGAGAGCTACATTTAATTCTTACACTGTGGATACCGATTGGAGAAATACACTCCTGGAAATGGAAATAAGAACACCGTGAATTCGTTGTCCCAGGAAGGGGAAACTTTATTGACACATTCCTGGGGTCAGATATATCACATGATCACACTGACAGAACCACAGGCACATAGACACAGGCAACAGAGCATGCACAATGTCGGCACTAGTACAGTGTATATCCACCTTTCGCAGCAAAGCAGGCTGCTATTCTCCCATGGAGACGACCGTAGAGATGCTGGATGTAGTCCTGTGGAACGGCTTGCCATGCCATTTCCACCTGGCGCCTCAGTTGGACCAGCGTTCGTGCTGGACGTGCAGACCGCGTGAGACGACGCTTCATCCAGTCCCAAACATGCTCAATGGGGGACAGATCCGGAGATCTTGCTGGCCAGGGTAGTTGACTTACACCTTCTAGAACACGTTGGGTGGCACGGGATACATGCGGACGTGCATTGTCCTGTTGGAACAGCAAGCTCCCTTGCCGGTCTAGGAATGGTAGAACGATGGGTTCAATGACAGTTTGGATGTACCGTGCACTATTCAGTGTCCCCTCGACGATCACCAGTGGTGTACGGCCAGTGTAGGAGATCGTTCCCCACACCATGATGCCGGGTGTTGGCCCTGTGTGCCTCGGTCGTATGCAGTCCTGATTGTGGCGCTCACCTGCACGGCGCCAAACACGCATACGACCATCATTGGCACCAAGGCAGAAGCGACTCTCATCGCTGAAGACGACACGTTTCCATTCGTCCCTCCATTCACGCCTGTCGCGACACCACTGGAGGCGGGCTGCACGATGTTGGGGCGTGAGCGGAAGACGGCCTAACGGTGTGCGGGACCGTAGCCCAGCTTCATGGAGACGGTTGCGAATGGTCCTCGCCGATACCCCAGGAGCAACAGTGTCCCTAATTTGCTGGGAAGTGGCGGTGCGGTCCCCTACGGCACTGCGTAGGATCCTACGGTCTTGGCGTGCATCCGTGCGTCGCTGTGGTCCGGTCCCAGGTCGACGGGCACGTGCACCTTCCGCCGACCACTGGCGACAACATCGATGTACTGTGGAGACCTCACGCCCTACGTGTTGAGCAATTCGGCGGTACGTCCACCCGGCCTCCCGCATGCCCACTATACGCCCTCGCTCAAAGTCCGTCAACTGCACATACGGTTCACGTCCACGCTGTCGCGGCATGCTACCAGTGTTAAAGACTGCGATGGAGCTCCGTATGCCACGGCAAACTGGCTGACACTGACGGCGGCGGTGCACAAATGCTGCGCAGCTAGCGCCATTCGACGGCCAACACCGTGGTTCCTGGTGTGTCTGCTGTGCCGTGCGTGTGATCATTGCTTGTACAGCCCTCTCGCAGTGTCAGGAGCAAGTATGGTGGGTCTGACACACCGGTGTCAATGTGTTCTTTTTTCCATTTCCAGGAGTGTAGATCTGAGACACTACGGATCACAGGTCTCTTTGTACTCCTGACGACTGGGTCGATGTGACAAGAGGCATCGTTGTGATGTCTCCTTTTATATCGATTGCAGCTTGCCGCATCTAACAAACAAAGTTCGTGCCCAGAACAGCTGCTTGCGCCGTCATACTATCTTTGTTGGGGAAGTCATTTCGTATCTCAGTTCAAGTTAACGGAAAGCGAAACCGTAGTCAGACTCTAGGTGGCAAATGGGTGGAGACGGATGCGATATCTTCGTGTATTTCCAACGCTCCATCCAACAACAGCTGCCGACGTCCGCACAAGAAATGATCAAGACAGTTGCGTCCCGGAGTGTTTATGACCTTGGAAGTGACCAGTTGTCAGTAAACCTCCGACCTGAAAATATAAGTTCCTTGTCCCCTCATAGTTGCTGCGACATACAAAGCAAATAATTTCGTTCCTCAGAGGTATCCCGTCCTGCCTTCTGTATCACGGGACCTCTTTGGACAAAAAGAGTCGTTCAAATGTTCAACAGATTCGAACGGTTGTCACCATTTCGAAATGTCATGTTCTCTCAGTATGGTACCGTCATTAAACAGACACTGATCGATACAATGTTAGCAACCGGGCCATCGTTGTCTCATTGCACTTCGATTTCCCTCTAGAGGGCGATAGGCATTAAAAATTATGTAAACATTAAAGTAAAATTAACATTAAAATGGAAATAAACCATCTGTAATATTTTGTAGCAACAGAAATCCCATTTTAATTGGTAGGGTCCTATTTCTTTCCTATTTGACCTCGTGTAGGCGCTAACGTACGCAGTTTGGCTAGTGGTGACGCTGGCTTGAGTTGCACCGTAACAGTCATTCTGCACGAGAGTTTTCCTGATTCCAAGAGTGTTCGCCTGTAGAAGTCAGAGGATTTGACTGGATCTATGAAAAATGTAAGTCGATAACCTAATTTAGAGCTCACAATATTACAAGACAGAATACGTTCATCATTTTGGAGTTGGAACTGTGAAAGACTTACTACTTTCTGAACATGTTGCTCTCTCTGGAAAAGAATAGTATGACAGCAGAATTGGCTTTTGAACCACAGGCATACAAAACTGGGTGAAGGGTACAAGAAAATAATTGCACAGCCTCCTTCTCTGCATATGGGTACGGTGAGGATTCCAGTTATTTTTGGATAGTGGCAAACGGACTAAATTACCTCAAAACTCTATTCTTTAAATAAATGTAACGAAGTAGAAATTTTCACAGTATACCATCAACAGGGAAACAGATTGCTGTATCTACAGCGTTGCGATCCACAGAATCTTCCAGCTCAACTTAGTAACTGGATGAGCAGAAGGACGTGCATAACATCTACAGCTGGAACGATGTAAGTGTTATTTAATACTGAATTTAAGTGTTATTTAACAGTTTATCCCTGATCATACGCATCTTCGTCTGCTGAGTTTAAGGTTGGAAATTAACTGAGAGGGATTCTCGACTATACTTCGGTCTGATATAATAAAGAGAAAATTTTCTTTACAATCTTCACTGTACCCTCTACCATTGTAAAAATCAGATGCAACCCTACTGTATTAGGAACAGCTGTATCTAACTGAACTGCAATAACATTGGGTTCTTTACCATTAAATATGTCTGAATCCACCAACATGTTGCCCAGCTATTCTTTCAAAATGAAGTTCCAATGACATGTCTGAAATGATAGCACACAAACATTTAACTTCGTCTCCTGCAATACTTGCATAGTTCTCCTAGTTGATGGTTGACATATTTAAATGACATGAAAAGGACAGTATCTGAAACCGTTGGGATACATTCAGGCTTCCTCGTTTTCTAGGTCGAATTAGGTATAAATCCGCACTGTCATCCTACGAACAGAATTTAGGCACACTAATAATTGCATAAATTGTTTTAATGGATGACCTGAATCGACTTACAAAGCTGATATTCCTTAAGTTCTCACTTTGTTCGTTTCGCTACGGCATGTTACTGTATGAAATGTTTTCCAGAAGTAAAAATTCGCGATTTCAACCTGGGATTCGTTGTGTACTGTCGCCTGTAACGCATTAAACGTTTGCAGCCACCAAATATTAATTTACGCCTGTGTTTTGGGAGGTGAAGTTAAATGCTCGTCTGAAATCCTTTTAAGCGAGTGACTGGAACATCATTTAGGACAGCTAGCTGTACAATCGATGGGAGAGAGAAGTTTTCTAGATCATAAAGAATGTAACTGCTCTGATGCCAGCAACTGAGTTACTAGGGAGGGAATGTTGGAAAGTAATACCACAGAATTGTTTTACTATTCTTAATATCGGTTGAGCTATTACATGTCATGCATATTACTCGATCGACATTCCCGCTCTACTGACGCAAGTTGTAACCCTCTGCCGCCAAAAGGATCCGAATGGTATCTTGTAACATTGCGTAATGTAGCGTTACTGTGCCGTTGCGTGAGAAACAGGTGCTGTAACCGAGTTTCTAACTGCGGAAAAACTGAAGTTCATAGGAGAATGACGGCTGTATAAGTAAGTTTCAGCTTAACTGAACCCTTAATTCATTCCTTAGTAGGTTTCAGTTGTTGTAGCATAACTCGGGATATCTTCAGTAGGCAGGATTAGAGAATAATGTCACAATTTTTGAAATATACAGGGTGGTCAGGAATTCAAGTTACAGACTTCTAGGACTTGTAGAGGGGAGTGAGTACATCGTTTTTTTGAATAGGAACCTATATCCAGAAACTCATACAGCGAGACTACAGAGCGTCAAAGTTATAGGCGCGGACGTCTGTAAATGTACTTATACACGGGGTGAATCCGCGATGATGTTACAGAGTTTCTGGGATGATGGAGAACGACAAATGTATTAATTTGGAGTAAGGATCCCTCTATCGGAAACGAACGAGTCGAAAGTTATAAACGAAAACCGTTCTGATACCTCTGACAGCTGAATAATGTACCGGTTCCTGCGTTGCGAAGAGTGTAGGGTTGGTAACTTTCAGTGGTAGTAGTGTGGACAAAAACGAGAAAATAAACATGGGTTCTAAATTGCATACCCGAGGAGCTATGAGCGTTCGTTCATTTTCGCTAATGTGAAACACGTCTCCTCTACTGAGCAAGTGTTCATAGCTGTTAAGGTACGCACTTCAGAGCTCACGTTTATTGGACATTTTTTCTCGTTTTTGTCCACACTACGACACTGGAAGTTACCAGCCCTACACTCTTCGCAACAGAAGAACCGATACATGTATTCAACTGTCTGAGGTACCAGAACGGTTTTCGTTTATAACTTTCGACTCGTTCGTTTCCGGTACAGGAATCCTTACTTCAAATTAATACATTTATCGTTCTCCATCATCCTAGAAAGTCTGTAACATCATCAAGGAATCACCCCGTGTATACGTACGTTTACGGACGCCCACGCCTATAACTTTGACGCTCTGTAGTCTCGTTGGATGACGTTTCCAGACATGGGTTCCTCATCAAAATACGATGTACTCACTAGCCTCTACAAGTCCTAGAGGTCTGTAACGGGAATTTCCTACTACCCTGTATAGCAGTGTTTTCTTTGTGCTCTGTAGCTTTCTGATTGTGGGGCATGAGGCCACGTGGATCTATGAGTGCGACTAAATTCCTGAATAAATTGTGTAACTGATTTCGAGCAGAGTGTATGACATTAAACTCAAAAGTCACATTAAGAAAAAGGCCACTGCGTTTCGTGCCGATTTGAGTGAGTTTCCTTTTGTGCATGGACCGATTTGTATCTTGCTTCCCGTATTAAATTAGTGAATGATTTCTTTCTCTGTGACAGACGGTTAGTCTGAATGTGTGCGGGTGTAATCCGTCTTTCCCAAGAGACTCGCGATTTCAAATAATCATGTTATTCATGAACGTAATTCGGATCTTTTTAACAACAATAGTCAATATTAACACTCCACGGCAGGTTAAGATTTCCCTCTTAAATACATGTTTGTTCAAGTGCTTCCATTTTAAAGATTTAATCATGAAATGCAGTATACTAAAATACATTCCTGATGTCCAGTAACTCACCCACTATTTACCAAAAACCGTATCGACGCTCTTTCAGGCCAGCTTTGCTCACACGTGTATGATATTCTAGTATATTTAACAGCATTTTCCAACCTGATTCTCTTGCAGATATAGTGAAGTGTTATAAAGGTAATAAAAATTTCACTATTTTTCCTGAATTGAGGGATAAACAATAACTGTTCTTCCTTTCAAACATTCAGGATGGATAAGTGGCAGTTCAATTCAGGTGGCGACCCGAGACATATTCTGTAATAAAATCCCAGTTTAAGTTCGCATAAGAATGTATCAGGCTACTTAACAGAATTATTTTCCGTCAGCCAAACTATCTACATAAATTAAACAGGTACGTTACAGGGCCTCTGTATCACTCATGAGATCTAGCTCATCCTGCAATTCCCAGGTCATGGAGCTCTCTTCGTATTATTTTGGAGCTGACATGGTTCGTGAGGGCTACATTCAGTTCTTCAGAGACGTTTGCAGCTGTCGTCCTCTTATTACTCGTTACAATCCTCTTCGATGACCAACACATTCGTCCACTTTGTGACAGCGGATGATGTTCGTACTAATAAGTGGGCACCTGAATCACTCACATCCTTGGTCCATCATTTACCTTGTTTTAAACAAGTGAGAGTAGCCAGTATTTGATGAAGCCTTCTCGGGTTATCGGCCGCGACTTCCATCCCTCCCCACTCCGCCCCCCCCCCCCCCAGAGCCACGACACCCCTTCAGGGGCGCGCGATGGGCACTGCCGACTCAGACAAGGCAGAGGAACATGCGGTCCAGTGGGTATAAATAACCGGACAGGTCTCGAACTTGACAACAAGTATGAAACTTGTTGAAACGTTACCGCAGCACGACGCCTTGACTTGGCTGATAAACCGAGAAGACTTCATCAATGAGATTCGCCGAGAGCGTCTACATTTGCATGTGGCCAGTAGTTGTCTCTTAATGCAGTTTCGTCTTTTCTTTCAATTCTGCCAGTAGCTGTAGGTGAAGCAGGAAGACAGAGTAGTCTAGTTTGGTCATCAGAGCTGGTACAACAGCATAAAGGAGAGTATGGGTGGCAGGTAAGGACGTCCGCATTTCTGGTGCCCCTTCCCTCTCCCTGGAATAGCGGAACCTGTTGCGTTAGGTGGTTAAAAAACTACTATTCTGCCAGGACTTGGTGAAAACGGACTGATCTGTGGGTGGCTCACGGATTGTGGAATTTGAAGTACTTAAGGTGTGAATTTTCAGTCATTTCATTGCAACTTCTTTTGAAATGAGGGGTAATCATATAAGTCAGCATGGGATAAATTTCGTGAGTCTTCGTATTATTTTTTCAGTTTTTGTAAGAATACTGCGTACATGAATGAGCAGGAAGCCATGTGTGAGCTAAAGCAAAAGAGACTTGGTGCTTCTGGTCGGAACTTTAGTACATTCATTCTAACAATTCACAGTACAGTCCCGGATAGATTTCCAGACGGGTCAGAGATTTCCATCGCTCGGGGACTGTCTGTTCCATTGTCTTACATACGTATCGTCATTACTGACACGAAAGTCAAAAAATGGTTCAAATGGCTCTGAGCACTATGGGACTTAACATCTGGGGTCATCAGTCCCCTAGAACTTATAACTACTCAAACCTAACTAACCTAAGGACATGACACACATCCATGCCCGAGGCAGGACTCGAACCTGCGACCGTAGCGGTCGCGCGGTTCCGGACTGAAGCGCCTAGAACCGCTCGGCCACACCGGCCGGCGACACGAAAATCACCTCACACTGTCGTATCGCCTTGCTCCGATTGAGATGTTTGCGTAAACACGAATAGAAATCCAACAAACTGAAGTAAAAAAATATACAGTAAATTTAAATGTAACCCTTGAAATGCATTTCTCATGATGTTTCCTTACTTTTTCCATCACCTGCACATACAGTGTAAAATTTTCATCTCTGTTCTACAACACTGTGTACCGAAAATCAGTAGTAGCCTGCAGTTAAATTTCTATTGCAAAAATTTAAGTAGAACTTAGGCAGAGAAGCTAATAGAAGATCCTGAAGATAATTTCAATTGCAATGTTATCAGTTCCCGTCTCACCTGATGTAGGCTTAGTATTGATCTGCTACGACCAATGAGTAGTTTGATGTATCTCTATGAGGTGAAGATAAAACCTAAGTTTCCTTCCTTTCATGTGGACCTGTATTGTGGAACAATAGAACACCCCCATCTTGAGATAAACATGAGTCGTGGAGGAAAATGTTTTATTAATAGAACCTAAACTCATTTTTTCTTTGAAACATAGTGATGGGAATATCATATCAAACATAGACGTGTAAGCACGTTAGGTGATATCTCCATACACATGTACATGTATAACAACACATTCTTCATGTAGGATGCAAGTAACTAGTGCTCTAAATGGCTCAGAGCAGGCAGGTGTGATGGCTGGAGTGCCTGGATATCTTTGTTTCTATGACCGATGTGTTACACCAGTTCATCTAAAGAGGATATCAAAGAATTTGCACAAACTTAGATTAAAAATTACGCATACCGGACCATTTCAAAGAAAATATTCCACAGCTTCAATCTGTTCTTAACACATTCGTCTTAAATGTTTGATGTTTCGTAAATATTTCTATTGGAAGTGGCTATTTTTCAGCTGCCTATGCCTAGTGTGAATCACGAACTCTAACGATACAGCCTGGTCCTTACTGCTTACAATAACTTACTATCAACAAAAACCATGTGAGGAATAGAATAGTGAAATATTTTTATTCTAGAAAATTAACTGAAATAAAAAGTTCATCACATAGTGGGAACTTTCAAGTATATTGTTTTCTCTATTACGGAGCACCTTCTACATGGAGGTTCAAGGAATAGCAGCACAGATAAAACTATTTGAACCTATAATTTCTATCAAATAGATGGAGGATGTTCTATCTTTGCAGCTGAATGAATGACAGATTTTTTGTCATACGGGTTTCGCTTCTTTCGTTTATGAAGAGTATTCATTGCCCTGTAATACATTTGCTCGTATATGTATAATAAATGCATATTTGTGTATAATGAATGCATTATGTAGTAGTTACAAGTATGTGAACGTATTACGTATTCACATGCTTTTCTCTTGTTTCTTAGCTTAGAATGAGGTTGGAAGAAACCTGCAAAACAAGAGATGAACTTGAGTAAACGTAACATAGTAACATGCTTGTAACTATTATATTATGCATTTGTTATACACTCATCAGCTAAAACATTATGACCACAGCGCCGTTGGGTGCCTCCTGACCGCGTTGTAGACACTTGAGGCCGTAACAAAAGTGTGTAACCGGAACATACACGGACGGGGTATTACCTCAGCGAAGATACTAACTGCAGATGGAGAAACGCATTGAGATGAGCGACTTTGACAGAGGACAGATCATAATTACGCAGAGCCTGAGCACGTGCTGCTCTCGAGAGCACCTACGGAAAGAGGTAGAAGGACTGTGAAACTAACACTAGGCGCTAAACGGTTGGAAAAAGGAGGATAGATGGTGATCTGTGGTATCTCTGCCGAAAGATCAGACTGTTGGTGCACGCACAAGTGTTTCGGAGAGAGCCGTTCATCGTAAGTCGTTGAACATGGAGCTCCGCAGCATACCACCTCTATGTGTTCACATGTTGACCTAACGACATCGTCAATTACGATTGTATTGGGCACTTGATCGTCGGGATTTGACCGTCGATCAATGGAAACGTATCAGTTCTTCGGATGAATCACGTTTTTGCTACATTAGGTCGCTGATCGCCCCCACAAACGCCGTCATCGAGGTGAACGACGGCTCGAAACGTGCATCGGGCCACGGACGCAGTCTGGCGGGAGCAGTATTATGATGTGGGTGACATTCTTCTGGCCTAAGATCTGTGGGAGTAATCGAAGACACGCAGACAGTTACGATTCACCTTCATTCCTTCTTGGTTGATATCTTCCCTGACGGCGATGTCATGTTCAGTAGTATAATTGTCGGTGTCTTGGAGCCAGAACCGTGCTGGATTGAGATGCGTTATAGTGAACTCATGTTTATGCCTCGACTACTGAATTGCTGATGTCAGTCCTACGGGCGCGTAAGCAAAGGGCGCCGTGGTCTAGTACAGTCGGCTTTCAGCCGTGATACCGTGCGGACGGGCTCGGCGCGCCGGGCAGTGCTCCGCAGGTGTTGTTGTTTACCCGCTAGCGCGCGGTCGCGTCGTTGTATTGCCGTATAGTACCTGTACCGACCCGACATGGCGTTCTCCTATCGAAAAGCTACAATCAAACTAACGTTCAACGCATCGTACACGAGACCGAAGGCCCATGAAATTGAACGGTTTCTACGAGATATCATGCACATAGAACCACAAGAACTGATAGGAATTCGTCTGTCTATTGTAACCAGCACAGTGTACCTCAAACTGATTGACGAAGCGGCGTGCGACAGATTACTCCAACGATCTGCAAATGGCTTTCGCTTCTGTCACGCAGACGGTAACGTGAGCGTGGTAGGAGTTGACCATGCTGGTCTGGGGGTGCGTACCGTGCGCATCTTTGAACTACCGTTCGAAGTTCCTGCCAATCTAGTCGTTGATGCGCTGCGGCCATACGGCACAGTTCTGAGCCACACAGAGGAGAAATGGAACACATTCGAAACGTACCCTGTCCTTAACGGGGTACGACAAGTGCGCATAGAACTTAAGAAGCACGTTCCATCGTATGTTTTCGTTGGTGGCTGCCGCGCAATTGTTATATATGATGGACAACCGAGGACCTGCTCGGGCTGCGGCCAGGAAGGCCATGTTAGAACTGAGTGTCTGCAGCGCCGCCTCGTTCAGGTGCCCCGCAATGAACTTCCACAACGATCCACTATGACCTCTCTCCCGCTAACATACGTGGAGGCGGCACGCCATGATGTGATGGATGATCAAAACCTGCTACCTCCTCAAGCCGCTGCCAGCTCCGTTGGAGAGTCAGCGCCGTCGACGACGCCGCAACCCAACGGTGCAGAGGTTCCTACAGCCTCTGCCCACCGCAGCGTCGTGGGCACCCAGCCACCGTCACTGTCGGAATCTGACACAGGGGTTCCTACCGACCGAGACTGTGTCGAGCCCCGCCCTTTAGTGGATGTCGAATCTCGGACCCGAAAGCAAAGATCACCCAAGCGACACAAGAAGAGGCGATTGACAGCTGAAGAACAGGACAGGGATGTGAAGCCGGTGGAAGACATCGACTTCGTTGACTCGTCCACAATTGCCACGGCCTCCAGTGACATCATTCACCTGAAGCTATAAAAAAAAATGTTATAAAAATTAAAAAAAGAAGAATAAATAAATAAATAAAACAACATCGACAAACCCACTACATCCTCTTCCTGATCCTTCGATCCTCGAACTCGAACACGTTGCTTGGGCGTGGCGGCGGGATGGCCAGGCTTCGGGTGTCGACCCCTGCCCTACCCGTCGTCCTGCTTCTGCAGCGGTTCATTAGATTAAAAAAAAAAAAAAAGAGGTAGCGTCTTTGATTCATAATCAAAACGCCTTCGGTCCCGTGTTCGATCCCCGCCACTACCTAAATTTTGGTAAATAATCAGCATTGGTGGCCGAAGACTTCCGGCATAAGAAGTCAGCCTCACTCTGCCAACGGCCTTGTCAAAGAGGGCGGAGGAGCGGATAGAGGTTCAGGGCACTCTCTTGTCCTAGGGGTGGGAAATTGGCCCTAACGGCGGAAGAATCAGCAATGATCAACGACATGAAGATGCAGAAGGCAATGGAAACCACTGCATTAAAGACACGTAACGTGTATCCACAGGACATGTGGCCTGTATTTGAAGAAGTGTCATGATGATCTCTCCATTGGCAAAAGATTCCGGAATAGTCCCCCATTCGGATATCTGGGAGGGGACTGCCAAGAGGGAGGTTACCATGAGAAAAAGATTGAATAATCAACGAAAGGATAACGTTCTACGAGTCGGGGCGGGGAATGTCAGAAGCTTGAACGTGGTAGGGAAACTAGAAAATCTGAAAAGGGAAATGCAAAGGCTCAATCTAGATATAGAAGGGGTCAGGGAAGTGAAGTGGAAGGAGGACAATTATTTCTGGTCAGATGAGTATCGGGTAATATCAACACCAGCAGAAAATGGTATAACAGGTGTAGGATTCGTTATGAATAGGAAGGTCGGGCAGAGGATGTGTTACTGTGAACAGTTCAGTGACTGGGTTGTTCTAATCAGAATCGACAGCAGACCAACACTGACAACGATAGTTCAGGTATACATGCCGACGTCGCAAGCTGAAGATGAACAGACAGAGAAAGTGTATGAGGATATTGAAAGGGTAGTGCAAAGGGGGACGAAAATCTAATAGTCATAGGCGACTGGAATGCAGTTGTAGGGGAAGGAGTAGAAGAAAAGGTTACAGGAGAATATGGGCTTGGAACAAGGAATGAAAGAGGAGAAAGACTAATTGAGTTCTGCAACAAGTTTCAGCTAGTAATAGCGAATACCCTGTTCAAGAATCACAAGAGGAGGAGGTATACTTGGAAAAGGCTGGGAGATACTGGAATATTTCAATTAGATCACATCATGGTCAGACAAAGATTCCGAAATCAGATACTGGATTGTAAGGCGAACCAAGGAGCAGTTATAGTCTCAGATCACAATATAGTAGTGATGAAGAGTAGGTTGAAGTTCAAGACATAAGTCAGGAAGAATCAATACGCAAAGAAGTGGGATACGGAAGTACTAAGGAATGACGAGACACGTTTGAAGTTCTCTAACGCTATAGATACAGCAATAAGGAATAGTGCAGTAGGCAGTACAGTTGAAGAGGAATGGACATCTCTAAAAAGGGCCATCACAGAAGTTGGGAAGGAAAACATAGGTACAAAGATGGTAGCTGCGAAGAAACCATGGGTAACAGAAGAAATACTTCAGTTGATTCATGGAAGGAGGAAGTACAAACATGTTCCGGGAAAATCAGGAATACAGAAATACAAGTCGCTGAGGAATGAAATAAATAGTAAGTGCAGGGAAGCTAAGACGTAATGGCCGCAGGAAAAATGTGAAGACATTGAAAAAGATATGATTATCGGAAGGACAGACTCAGCATACAGGAAAGTCAAAACAACGTTTGGTGGCATTAAAAGCAACGGTGGTAACATTAAGAGTGCACGGGAACTCCACTGTTAAATGCAGAGGAGAGAGCAGATAGGTGGAAAGAATAGCTTGAAAGCCTCTATGAGGGTGAAGATTTGTCTGATGTGGTAGAAGAAGAAACAGGAGTCGATTTAGAAGAGATAGGGGATTCAGTATTAGAATCGGAATTTAAAAGGGCTTTGGAGGACTTACGGTCAAATAAGGCAGAAGGGATAGATAACATTCCATCAGAATTTCTAAAATCATCGGGGGAAGTGGCAACAAAACGACTATTCACGTTGGTGTGTAGAATATATGAGTCTGGCGATATACCATCTGACTTTCGGAAAAGCATCATCCACACAATTCCGAAGACGGCAAGAGCTGACAAGTGCGACAATTATCGCACAACCAGCTTAACAGCTCATGCATCGAGGCTGCTTACAAGAATAATATACAGAAGAATGGAAAAGAAAATTGAGAATGCGCTAGGTGACGATCAGTTTGGCTTTAGGGAAAGTAAAGGGACGAGAGAGGCAATTCTGACGTTACGGCTAATAATGGAAGCAAGGCTAAAGAAAAATCAGGACACTTTCATAGGATTTGTCGACCTGGAAAAAGCGTTCGACAATATAAAATGGTGCAAGCAGTTCGAGATTCTGAAAAAAGTAGGGGTAAGCTATAGGGAGAGACGGGTCATATACAATATGTACAACAACCAAGAGGGAATAATAAGAGTGGACGATCAAGAACGAAGTGCTCGTATCAAGTAGTGTGTAAGACAAGGCTGTAGCCTTTCGCCCCTACTCTTCAATCAGTACATCGAGAAAGCAATGATGGAAATAAAAGAAAGGTTGAGGAGTGGAATTAAAATTCAAGGTGAAAGGATATCAATGATACGATTCGCTGATGACATTGCTATCCTGAGTGAAAGTGAAGAAGAATGAAATGAACGGAAGGAACAGTCTAATGAGTACACAGTATGGTTTGAGAGTAAATCGGAGAAAGACGAAGGTAATGAGAAGTAGTAGAAATGAGAACAGCGAGAAACTTAACATCAGGATTGATGGTCATGAAGCCAATGAAGTTAAGGAATTCAGCTACCTAGGCAGTAAAATAACCAATGACGGACGGAGCAAGGAGGACATCAAAAGTAGACTCGCTATGGCAAAAAAGGAATTTCTGGCCAAGAGAAGTCTACTAATATTAAATACCGGCCTTAATTTGAGGAAGAAATTTCTGAGGATGTACGTCTGGAGTACAGCATTGTATGGCAGTGGCACATGGACTCTGGGAAAACCGGAACAGAAGAGAATCGAAGCATTTGAGATGTGGTGCTATAGACGAATGTTGAATATTAGGTGGACTGATAAGGTAAGGAATGAGGAGGTTCTACGCAGAATCGGAGAGGAAAGGAATATATGGAAAACACTGATAAGGAGAAGGGACAGGATGATACGACATCTGCTAAGACATGAGGGAATGACTTCCATGGTACTAGAAGGAGCTATAGAGGGCAAAAACTGTAGAGGAAGACAGAGATTGGAATACGTCAAGCAAATAATTGAGGACGTAGGTTGCAAGTGCTACTCTGAGATGAAGAGGTTAGCACAGGAAAGGAATTCGTGGCGGGCCGCATCAAACCAGTCAGTAAACTGATGACCAAAAAAAAAGTCCTACGGGACCCATCCGAGCCGCTATCGGGTGCTTCACAGCGAACACAAATCAGCAGGCCGTTATTTACGCGAATTGCATGATCTGTGCTTCGACATCTAATGCCATATAGCTCCACAAACCTACGAAAAAAGTGTCTGACTCTTAATACGCTGGATAAGTTGTGCACACTGTTGGCCATCAAAATTGCTACACCACGAAGATGACGTGCTAGAGACGCCAAATTTAACAGATAGGAAGAAGATCCTGTGATATGCAAATGATTAGCTTTTCAGAATATTCACACAAGGTTGGCGCCGGTGGTGACACCTACAACGTGCTGACATGAGGAAAGTTTCCAACCGATTTCTCACACACAAACAGAAGTTGACCGGCTTTGCCTGGTGAAACGTTGTTGTGATGTCTCGTGTAAGGAGGAGAAATGCGTATCAACCCGTTTCCGACTTTGATAAAGGTCGGATTATAGCCTATCGCGATTGCAGTTTATCGTATCGCGACATTGCTGCTCCCGTTGGTCGAGATCCAATGACTGTTAGCTGAATCTGGAATCGGTGGCTTCAAGATGGTAATACGGAACGCCGTGCTTGATCCCAACGGCCTTGTGTCACTAGCTGTCGAGATGACAGGCATCTTATCCGCATGGCTGTAACGGATCGTGCAGCCACGTTTCGATCCCTGAGTCAACAGACGGAGACGATTGCAAAACAACAACCATCTACATGAAAACTGTTCGACGACGTTTGCAGCAGCATGGACTATCAGCTCGGAGACCATGGCTGCGGTTACCCTTGACGCTGCATCACAGACAGGAGCGCCAGCGATAGTGTGCTCAACGACGAACCTGCGTGCACGTATGGCAAAACGCAATTTTTTCGGATGAATCCATGTTCTGTTTACAGCATCATGATGGTCGCATCCATGTTTGGCGACATCGCGGTGAACGCACATTGGAAGCGTGTATTCGTCATGGCGTACCACCCGGCGTGATGGTATGGAGTGCCATTCGTTACACGTCTCGGTCACCTCTTGTTCGCATTGACGGAAGTTTGTACAGTGGACGTTACATTTCCGATGTGTTGCGACCCGTGACTCTACCCTTCATTCGATCCCTGTGAAACCCTATATTTCATCAGGATTATGCCCGACCGCATGTTGCAGGTCCTGTACGGGCTTTCTGGACACAGAAAATGTTCGACTGCTGCCCTGGCCAGCACATTCTCCAGATCTCTCACCAACTGAAAAAGTCTGGTCAATGGTGGCCGAGCAACTGGTTCGTCACAATACGCCAGTCACTACTCCTCATTAACTGCGGTATCGTGTTGAAGCTGCATGGGCAGCTGTACATATACACGCCATCCAAGCTGTGTTTGACTCAATGGCCAGGCGTATCAAGGCCGTTATTACGGTCAGAGGTGGTTGTTCTGGGTACTGATTTCTCCGGATCTATGCACCCAAATTGCGTGATAATGTAATCACATGTCAGTTCTATTACAATATTTTGTCCAACGAATACCCGTTTATCATCTGCATTTCTTCTTGGCGTAGCAATTTTAATTGTGAGCAGTGTATTTCCTTCCGAATACAGACAACCAAGGTATTAAGCAGGGGTCATAATGTTTTGGCTCATTAGCGTAATTTTAAAAAACAAACGATTATTGCATGCTACTGACGATGTAGCGTAAATAGAAGAAGTGAAACGCGAGTGGTAAAAGCATACTGTCTTTGATTTAGTTCCAAACACGGAACATACGTCCTTGAGCTCTGAAGGAAGTAGGGAACGACGGAAAACGGAAAAAATGGCGATACCTACCAAATATTTTTCCAGTATGCCAAATATCATACTGCGTCCTCAGCCCAGGTATAAAAAGACACATGTCTGTACGGACGACAGCCTGAAAAAGCAGATCGTTCATTAAAGTCTTGCCCCCATTGAGGAGCTACCAACTTACTCAGTCAATTTCAGTGTTGGTTTCCCTAGTTGAGGCGGTTGTGTGCCAATAATGAAAGGACCGAGATGGAGACGAGCCCATTACATCTCCAGGTGACGACACACAACAGCAGATCACACAGCTGGCCAGCAACATTTGGTGTCGTAGCAGTTGACAACGTTGTGCTGTCACAGTCTTCTCCACGTTCGAGTGCCACAGATGGAGGATGTAATTTGGCCTCCCTTCTAGCCTTAATCCATAATCTGACAAACATGTTATGTACACTGGAGGCACGCAGACGGTGGCATCAACTTGTTGGACGCTGCCGGAGACAGCGGCTGGAGCCGCAGCAGGGACGAGCGGACGCGTGGCGCCTCCTGTGTGGGGGTGGCTTCCACCCCCGTCTCCACTTCCCGCCGGTGTCCGCGTTTTGTCCGGGCAACAGGCCTCGAGGGACGCGCTCGGTTTCCTCCCCTGTGACGGTTACAGATTGGCCGAACAAAAGGGCAGCCGGGGGAAGACCTGCGGCCGAGACAAAAGCGAAGACGTATCTTGAAGACGCGCATCCCTCCCTCGCTTCCCAGTGTTTCTATAGATCGTTCGTGGACCTCAGGCAGTCTTCTTATTGTTTACTAAAGGTGAAATACCAATCGGTAGAAAATAAAAGGTCTACAGCTCTCTATCGAATTTCTCCGTAAAAAAAACATGACTTCTTTAATCCTTTTTCTTTTTTTTCACTGGTAACTCATAGTAAAGACGTTATTCGGTATGTACACCTCTGTGTGTTGCTACATTTTTCACAAACATATTTCTCCGCCGGTTGAAATAATTCTATCGAACACTACAGAATGTAAATAAGTGCTGTTAAAGTATTACATAAACGATGTGTTCAGTATATTCACTTTATTTGTTTGAGATCGTGTAACGGTTGACAAAATAATCCGTTTCGTTCGACCAGGGTGGTGAAATCAACACAATTTTTCAGACATTTTCCAAAAACAATAGAAAAAGGCCAAAGGAAAAATTGGAATCTAATGATCTACAACTTAGTGAAATCCTATAAAATAGGAACAAATGGAAATAAAATAAGATAGGGACATAAATAAAGACAGCTGAAATTACTTAATGAAAATAGTTAATGTGGTAAGAAAATGCTATACCTTGGACTGACGTCCCATATATATACTCTTCAATCACTTGCATATTAAGAAAACGATTTTACTATCTTTAAATCACTCAAACTAATCCTGTTGACACATCTATCAGGTGAGTCGAATTCTGGAATACTAACCTGCCTCTGTAGAAGCGAAGACTCCATCGATCCATGTGAATAAGGTATACTTTGCTCTATATACTTGCAGGCTTATCTCTGGTTTTCTTAAGGTCTCATCACCTGAAAATAAATCTGGAGCGTTTCCACCAAACAACACAAGAACAGAATATACCTATGGAATTCACGTGTCAGAAAGACAAGTACCTGTTGTATAATTACATTTAATAGAGGTCAAGAATTTGGTGAAACAGAAACTTTATGAAAAATTTCCAAGAACTTTCACAATTTCTTAATTCCTTTAATGATAATCGATGTTTCTGGAAAGCCAACAGCTGTGTCATTCATGACTTAAATAATTAAAAACTGTTGCAGTTTTCTATTGCTTGAGTAATGAGCTTTCAAAATTTATAGAGAAATCTCCTATACACCAATGGAAAGGAGAAACATGGATAAGTGCATGAAATATACTCCAGAAATTATTTTAGGAAGCAAGTGTGCCCAGACTGTCTGAAGACCCATTGAGAGGTGAGATCTTCAGGGAGCAGACCCGAAGACGATGTTTCCAGGTACGGTGTACTCCAAAATGTAGGTCTCTAGCGTAAATGTGGAAAACTGACAGTGTAGCATATATCAACCTGCTCTCCAAATTCCGATGTTTAGCGACATGTACACCTAATACCAGTTCTGGATAACATGGTAACACTGGTAGGACACTCCCATAAACAAACTTTAATTACAAACTTTTTCAGGTTTGTGACTTTCAAAGTTGATATTCTCTTCAATAAACCTGTATTTGTTGTCTGTGTTTTGCTGTTGCCACGAAATTAATGAATGACAAGTCAAAACAGTGAGAGCTTCTCACAGATAATGTTCCTAACGTAACTCGAAAATCCCTCACAGACGAAAAACCTCTATTTTTCTTAGCGTCTTCTCTGTTTGGGCATGTTAAGGGGCATTTCTTTGCAGGGGTTCATTAAACCCTCAGCAAGTGCGTATCACTTCAGAAAAACTTGAGCATTCACACTGTAGTTGTATTAGATGTTGTGTAACGAGTCATGCAGTTTCAATTAAAGTCCCGGTTACTGCTACTCATATGTACCAGTAAATGGTTAGGATTTACTGGCACATGATGCACAGGATTACGTTCAGAAGGTGGACTAAGGTGAAATCGACTTTATTATTTCTGAAACGATACAAACTGGCCAGAAGGGCCGTTCAGTAAGGTCAGGTCTCTTACGACCCATTTACAGTGAATCATTCCATCAAAAATTCAACAAAATGTAGCTGTTGGGTTACATCACTGACTTATTACGTTCACTGAAAATCAGATAATACACTAGATGCTAAGATGGAGATTCTGACAGGATCCCCAGTGGATCATTCGTTTGTGACAGCATTCAGATTCAGGTAAGTTGCAGTAGTAATGATACTTCGAGTCTTTCTACATATTAGCTGTTTGTTCACATGACGTTGTTTTTATTTCCCCCAGCACCCTGACAGCAAATCAAATCGTTTTCTTGTTAGACAATGCTGTAACTAGGAGGACTGGACTTTGGGATTGCTCCCATCCAAAACCTGTATGCCTGAACTTACGACATATTTAGTTCTCCCAGTTATCTACGTTACATATTCATAACATGGAAAATGTTTTCTCTTCTTGGTGCTACAAGAATAAATCTTATCTTTGATACTGATTTCCCGAAGGGGGGGGGGGAGGGAGAGGGGGCAGGGAATACGTGAAGGTGAAGTATTACGCGCTCACTGCCGTAATAAAGTTACTCGTGGGTCTCTTGTTCGCAGGGTTTGGATAGTGGCCTACATTTCCTACCAAAATGGTCACTGACAATTCTGTACATACTGTTTCTTCCATGTTATACTGTGTAATGAATGTGTCTGTTACGCAGTAGGAATTAATTTTATCTTTGCCACCACAGTAGTGCCTGTGTCCTTTCTAATACTGTATAATTTTGAGACTATATCTTCACTTTTGTCAAGAAAAACTCAGAAGAAAAAGTCCTAAAACTGCTGTTCTTGAGTTGTGATGTTGAGAAGCTTCTGAGAACCATATTTTTCTAGAGTTAGTAATAGTTATATATGCTTAATACTCTTGTCCCAGAGATATTCATGTTCACTGAAGATTTCATGCTTAAACTATGTGTTTAATGGTGTAATGAGACAGATTATACGTTCATCCCACTAAATTACATAGACACGGCACGTCTTGCTCGTATATTAGCTAAATAATAAAACGTTCTTAAAATTCCACAAGTAGTCATTTGATAAAGCTTTCGATTATCTACCGAAGAAACTCATGGACACAAGAGCAACAGATAATTTTCGTATTTTCCTCTTTTGGATTATCGTCATTGATACGAAGAAACAATCGATTTATTTCTGTACTCCCATGTTGCCTGAGTCGTTGATTATATTCCAGTTGCAAGAGCGCTTATATCTTCGTATGTGATAAGACATTTTATAAAATTACAATATTTCTGTTAATGGGGATTCTACACATTGCAGCTGTGCCATGTGAAATGAGTTGGTCAGTTACCAGAAAGATAAACTAAAATTAAATGTCAGTTCATGACTTTGAAACTGGAAGACATGGCCCATATAATTTATATTATATTTTTATATTCCTAATAACGCAAATATCACGTTGTGACTTCTTTTATTTATTTCAACAAAGATGTCTATCTGAAAACTTTGGATAATCTAAATACTATATCTTCCACAAGAGAAAATGACTTTACAAATCAAATTTCTTAGCGCGCATATACCGTACAGGGAAAAAAGGAAAAGCAAATAAAAAGTGTTAGCTCTAAAATATTTACTCGTGTGTATGACTACTAACGCCATTTGAGCATAACATAAATATAAATATTTCTCCGCTGTTTAAGCTTGAAACGAACATTATGCGTTCTTATTTCACGCCATTTCACTCAGTTCCTTTAACATCACTTCTTGACCTTCTGTAGCTCTTCTTGCTTCGTCAGACATTAGTTTCCAAAACTTTCCTGTATCTAGCACAATATGTTCTTATACCAATGTATGTTGTACGCTCCCATATGTGTATACATTACGCATTACTTTCCTAAAACACTACTTGGCATAAAATAGCGAAAACAAGTTCATAATCAGAGACACACAACAAATATGTAGTGAACTGTACGTCAGTATTTCGGCAGAAATCACCTCATGATGATGTATTCTTTCTCTGGGAACAGCGTAGCCTTTTGTATGTATTTCTCCGGCATTTATTTGAGAATGTACTGAAGGTCGATGGAAACTTGAAAATGGCATGGTAAGTACTGCAAAAGAAGCTGTTGCTGCGATCTTGTGGCGAATGACATATAATAACAGTGATTGTCAGCGACAGCGCCACAGAGCAACACGTATCATGTATTTTGTAGCTTCGGATAGTATTACAATACAGATAGACAAATATAGAAAAACTGCACACTTTGTCTAGGAAATCATTGAAAATGATGACTGAACACATAAATCACTGTGTGTCGCCTAGTAATTATTTATATTTTCAGTTGAAACACCGAAACGAAATTGCACGTCTGATAACTCTATGAATGCAATTTACATTATCACATTACATCCCTAAATGAAAGCAAAGTGTAACAGAAGCTCCGTGCCAAGTACACGAATAAAATATTAGAACTAAAGTGGGATTTACATGCAGACTGGCAAACTCAAAGTTGTAAAGATACCCGTTACACATAACGAAGCTTATACGCGGCGTAAACCGAAAGAAGACCACATAGTTTGGACACAATCATTTGGCGTCCCATTGAAAACGACGAACGATCTTAACTTGAAAATAAGGGAAGTAGATGGTACCCATAACGAAAATTATTAAAAAATCTCAACAAAAATTATTAGGGTAAGAAATATTTGACAATAGCGTAATATGTGTTAAGGATTAATTATGGACATTGTTGGTCGAATTCCGTTAAAATTGTTGTTCAAATATTTTGTAACGGCAATATGTTTACTTCATTATTTGGATTCGCTGTTCTTGCATTTTCTGTGCTTTCAGTTAAAATTATTGTGCGTAAGTTCCACCTGTTAAGCGAAATTTGGTACGATCCAAAAATGTCTGAGCACCTACGTACCATCATCAGCCGATTTCCTTTATTCAAATCTGTGAAACGTGAACATATTTTAAGTGGTAACTGATGTACGAGAATTAAGCCTACGTAGAATTTTTGTTTGTTTCTATCATTACCTTAATAATACATCAAACCTTTACGTTAGTCCATTTTTAGATTATCAAGTACTGATTGCTCTGTTGTCAAGAGAACACATCAAAAGTTTAAACGTAATTCCATTGTGTGAAGATATTTCGTGCACATATTTCTTTTTCTTACGTTTTGCTTTGGTGGATCCTTTTTCTTGTGCTCTCTCATGAGTTAATGTGAATCACACAAAAGTGCTACACGTATTCTGCAGAAATTCATTTGTTACAAATATTTTTCACTTTCCAAAACACAAATTAAATGTTACTATTGTTTGTCCCAACCAAGTCGGAATACAGTTGAGTTGCCCAGATGTAAAAGACCCTAAATGCGGTTTTGGTCTACTCTGATTTGAGCACATTGCCGTATAAATTTTTTCAGCGCCTACAATATAGAATACGTTCCAAGGTGCTAAATCCGCTATAAAAAGCTGAAAATGGCAGTAGAAAATCGTGTGCGTTTGAAAAAGCCGCCAACTGCACATTTTCTTTGGGAGCAAAGCCCGCTAAATGTCCAACTTTTGCGAAACCCGCCAAGTTCAGCAGTCATGGCGGTCGCCGATCCATATCCGGATGCAAAGCACGCCAACTGACATCAGACGTATCAATCTATACTATACGTTCGGACATAAATTTCAATTTGTTAGGATTAGAAGGGATATTTCTCTTATTGAAAGTTAGGTTGGCTTAGCTGTAGCGAACTCGTACACAACAGTGTAGCTCTCGCTGCTGTTGCATTGTCGAAATATTCGCCGGTAATCACAGCTCAGATGGTCAGCAGGATGTACGTTGACCCATTTACGTGAGTTTTCTGAAGCAAATGAGTGATTTTGTGAACGGTTTAAGCGCAGAAGATGGTACAAAGTAAAGGGGAGTAATTGAAATAGCAGGAATTCTGCAAGAAATGGAACCCTTCATAGTAGTTGAAAATAACCAGAACGAGACCGGGGGCGACGGTCCCTCCTGGAAAAGGCAGCACCGTCCAGAGCAGTGGCAAAGAAATGTTTCCAAAACAGAAACGTAAGAACATGAAAAATATTATTAAAGCAATGTTATGCAATGAAATATTGGTTTCTGCTAACTGTTACGATATACACCAAAGGTTTAGTGAAAGTGTCTGGTAGTTGGTATTTCCCGATCCAACAAAATCGTTTTCACTAAAAGAAAAAACAAGAAAACTTGTGTAGTTCGTAGAGAACCCTTCTACAGTTTTGAAGCTGGAGAGGGGTAGAGCATCCTGAAGAAGGTATATAATCCCTTCCTTTCTTGGTTATTAATTATTATTATTATTAAGTGAAACACAAGAAGAGATTTTATATATATATATATATATATATATATATATATATATATATATATATATATATATATATATATATATATATATATATATATATATATTGATTTGTAGGTGGCCAAAGATAAATATTAAATTATGTTTCAAATCAGCGCCAGGCTCCCTACAAATTATTTCAAATGCTTTCAGCGAAATGTAATGCAGGCTAAGTTCACTGACCTAGAACAAATCGTATCTTTGAAAGCGTGCATTTTTCGACGAAATAAAATTTGTGAAGCGTTGAACTTTATTTAATTGAATAACTTGCAATGATTCTTTCTGCCCCGGCTGTGGTGATATGTTACACAAAAATAATCCGGCCAATTGTTGCCAGTCAAAGATCGCCGCTGCTCGCTTCGCAGAGACTAAACAAAATGATAAGTAACTTCTTGCAATTATTAATTCAGGAAGAATTGCTTCCATGGGTTCTTTAAGTAACACAATGCACTCACTCTCTGTAAATATATTTCCACTAAGCACAGAATACACACTTGAATTATTCGCTACGTTCGGGAACAAATAGAACAAAAGCTACCACTTCACAATAGCAAGCGTACCTTACGTACAGCAAGAGAAAAGAATCAGACTCGAAGTGATTTTAAATATCTTTTTTCTCTTGCATATAATGACAAAGATAATAATGTTAGTTTCGAGAACGTTATGCACTACGATCTCATCTAATATAAATAATGTCTTTTTATTACATTGCAATCGATATAGTCTTTCTTTGAAACTAATTTACTACATTTATATAGTTAATTTGTTGTTTTGTCCATATAATATTATTCAGAGTGCTTTTAGTATTTACTTCAAATACATCGGCTTGAATATCTCAAGAGGGACACTATCAGGGGTAAAAAATTTCAGCAAAGGAAACGGCCCAGCACCACTCACAGCAGATGCAGAACCTTCAGAAGCCAAACTCGGAGCGGTCAAAAAGGTTTTAGAGCTCTACTTTGGTGAAGACTGGGTGACGAACGACAAACTCTAAGTCTAAATCCAGGTGATAAATGAGAAGGATGGCCTCCTGGAGTCGCACTGCCGCTGCCAACTCTTAGCGCCAGGAAGCCATGTTGAGCTGACGGACCGTCTTGAGGTCGATGTCACTTAAAAGCAATTTTCAGCCAGCTTTATCTTCCAGAACTTTTTGTCGCTGTTTTAACTAGGATGTAATTTTACACCAATTTTATAATTTTCTAAAATTTTACCGATGTTTTCCAAAATTGCAATTTAGAACTTATTTTATTTTCTACAATGTCTCGTAATGTCTAACACGATAGTGTATTTTTTTTAAAGACTTAATATTGAAAATTCATGTCTGTTGTCTTGTTGACGTTAAACAAGTTTTTCCTGCTGAAAGAATGCCGCCTCTGTTTTTATGTGCAAATTTTGTAGAATTCTCTGACTTCTCTTTGAAATGAAACATCTTCTGTTTATATCCGCAATAATTAAATCCCATATTTATGTCATTCCTAACATATCACCGAAAAGCGGGATTTGCAATCGAATGTTTATTTCGTAATTCGATCGATATGTTTGCAAAACCTGCCAACTGTATAAATCGGGTGCAAAAACCGCTAGGTCAATATTTAACTTACTATATTAACGTATAAAACTTAATCGCACATTCCAACCATTAATACTGAGTAATTAATTACTCAGTATTCAGAGTGCTTTTAGTATTTACTTCAAATATATCTCTTTAACTTTAATAGTTTGGATGGTACGAGTTTTTCGAGATTATCTCGGTTAGCGGCTTGTGCACCTAGGCTACTCAACTGTTCTCAGACGAGTTTAGTGAGGATTTTAATTTTGTTTACTTATTATTCGTCTCTCTCTCTCTCTCTCTATCTCTCTGTTTGTGTGTGTGTGTGTGTGTGTGTGTGTGTGTGTGTGTGTGTTTGTGTTTGTGCCCGCGCACGCTCTTTACCCGTATGTAATGTCTTTTCTATATTCTGTAAAGTTCCTTTGATGTATTAAATAGCGTGCTTTTCGCGTAGTGTTGTGTATTCACTTATAACCTGTTTTCCGTCTGCTACTGCTTTCGTATGTGGAAAAGTTTCTTCTGTTGTTACTTTATGGTATAGGCTGTGGCTGGGTTTTAGTATTTTTAAATGTATATCTGTTTCAGCTGCGTGGTGGTTATGGGGTATTAGTTGGTCAGTAAATGTACTTAGGTGAGCTGCTACTTTTCAGAACTTTGAGGTTTTCTGAATGTCTTCCTTTTAATTCCTGCATAGTTGTCCTATGTGTAGTGACCCGCAAGTATTATAAGTGAGTTCACAGATAAATTTTCATACATAGGTTATCACTTTAAATATGTTCGCATTTCATGGATGTAAATAAAGGAAACCAACTGATGGTGACATAGAGGTGCCAAAATAAGTTTGAGTTCTAAGAGAAAACAGTGCTCTACGTCCATATACCCAGTAATAGTTTTCCATTTTAGAGTAAAGCTTTCCATTTATCATGGTGAATTCGCGAAAAATAACAACCGCGTGATGCACTTTTGAAACTTGTCATGACATAAATACGAAGAATACATGGAGACAGACAGGTGTTAATGCCTTTGTCCTCCAAAGAAAGTGAATATCTTAGTTTTTACAAAGCTACAGTTAATTCGATTTGGGTTAGGGAGACAGGATTACGAGCACTGAAACGTCTCTCAAGAGCTTTTTATATTTTCAGTCCTATGAGGCTTTACTGGCCACGCTGAATGACTTGCAACTAGAAATTTTTTCCAAAGTGATTAGCTCTGTATGGTCAAGTTGAGTCGCTTCTGATTAAAGCTTTGCTTATTGCTCAGTTATAGTGATATTCACATCTCATAAAACGGTATTCATTCATGGAGGTGTAGTCACTCAGACGTAAATTTATGCTGATGTAATTTGTTCCCCCTTCACAAGAAACAATGCAGCTTGCCACTAAACCTGAACTCGATGGACCTCTACAGTGTAAAATGATGCAAGATGTTCGAAATTCTGAGAGAAGTAGAAGTATACCGAAGCGAAACACGAGTAGTATACAGGGTGAGTCACCTAACGTTACCGCTGGATATATTTCGTAAACCACATCAAATACTGATGAACCGATTCCACAGACCGAACGTGAGGAGAGGGGCTAGTGTAATTGGTTAATACAAACCATACAAAAATGCACGGAAGTATGTTTTTTAACACAAACCTACATTTTTTTAAATGGAACCTCGTTAGTTTTGTTAGCACATCTGCACATATAAACAAATACGTAATCAGTGCCGTTTCTTGCATTTTGAAATGTCAATTACATCCAGAGATATTGTAACCTAAATTTGACGCTTGAAACCTCCGACGTTCAGTTGCGTGTTGTAACAAACACGGGCCACGGTCGGCGAGCAGCATCTGCAGGGACATGTTACGATGACGACCGTGTTTACGAGTGTGGCTGACGTGCACTGTTGTGGTTTGGTCTAGCAGTCGCAGTGTCCGCATGTAGCGCTTGCTGCTATTGTTATTCTGCATTCGTCTCCACACGCAGACCAACTGTAGTACACCGTGTTACCAGACGTCTGTGATAGTGTAGTGTTGTAGGACCTGTGACCATGGTGTATTCGAACTCTGAAAAGGCGGAGATGATACTCATCTATGGCGAGTGTCGACGAAATGCAGCTGAAGCCTGCAGGGTGTATGCAGAATGGTACCCGGACAGAGAGCATCCAACGTGCCGCACTTTGCAAAACATCTACCGCCAACTGTATGCAACAGGTATGGTCGTAGCACGCAAACGAGTCCGTAACAGGCCCGTCACAGGAGAAGCGGGTGCATTTGGTGTGTTAGCTGCTGTTGCCATGAACCCACACATGAGTACACGGGACATTGCGAGAGCTGGTGGACTGAGTCAAAGTAGTGTCATGCGCATACTGCATCGTCATCGCTTTCACCCGTTTCATGTGTCGCTGCATCAGCAATTACATGGTGATGACTTTAATCATCGAGTGCAATTCTGTCAATGGGCTTTAACAGAGAATGCGTTGCCGTTCTACCTGTTTACCGATGAAGCGGGTTTCACAAACCACGGGGCAGTGAATCGACGGAACCTGGTCCGTGGACAATCCTCGCTGGCTCGGACAGGTAGAGCGACAGCGACCGTGGACTGTAAATATATGGCGCGGAATCATTGGCGACCACCTCATTGGTCCTCACTTCATTGCAGGGGCCCAAACAGCTGCAACATACATCGCGTTTCTACAGAATGATCTGCCAACGTTGCTCGAAAATGTCCCACCGGAAACGCGTCGACGTATGTGGTATCAGCGTGATGGTGCACCTGCACATTCCGCAATTAACACCAGGCTGACCCTTGACAGGATGTTCGACGGGCGTTTTATAGGACCTGGAGGATGCATAAATTGGCCAGCCCGTTCTCCTGATCTTACACCTCTGGACTTCTTTCTGTGGGGTACGTTAAAGGAGAATGTCTACCGTGATGTGCCTACAACCGCAGAGGATATGAAACAACGTATTGTGGCACCCTGCGGCGACATTACACCAGATGTACTGCGGCGTGTACGACATTCATTACGCCAGAGAATGCAATTGTGTGCAGCAAATTATGGCCACCACATTGAACATCTATTGGCCTGACATGTCGGGACACACTCTATTCCACTCCGTAATTTAAAACGAAAACCACGTGTGTACGTGTACCGCACCCCTCATGGTAATGTACACGTGCGTCAGTGAAAAATACCAATATAAAGGTGTTAGCATGTGGACGTATTGTGCTGTTCCAGTCTCTTCTGTACCTAAGGTCCATCGCCGTTCCCTTTGGATCCCTGCGTAATTCGGTGCTCTCCGATACACACGAACGAACAGCGGAGGAGTGGTACTCAAGCGTCAACTTTAGGTTACAATATCTCCCGATGTAATTAACATTTTACAATGCAACAAACGGCACTGATTACGTATTTGTTTATATGTTCAGATGTGCTAACAAAACTAATGGGGTTCCATTTTTAAAAAAATTAGGTTTGTGTTAAAAAACATACTTCTGTGCATTTTTTTATGGTTTGTATTAACCAATTACACTACCCCCCTCTCCTCACGTTCGGTCTGTGGAATCGATTCATCAGTATTTGATGTGGTTTACGAAATATATCCAGCGGTAATGTTAGGTGACTCGCCCTGTATAAAATGTACGAAAACCAACAGGAAACACTAAATATGGAAGACCCAGAATGTCTTCGGATTAGACAGGATGTAAGACAGGGATGCAGTCTTTTACTCGTACAGTTCAATCTGCACATCGAAGAAAGCAGTAGAGGAAACAAAGGGATATTAATAATAAGATACGATTATATAATTGCTGTTCACAATGAAAATGAAGATGACTTACAGGATCAGTTGACTGGACATGTAGAATGTGGACAGAGAGAATACCGGAAAGAAGCAAAGGTAACGAGATGTTGCAGAAATGAGCATTACGAGAAAATTGCAGGCCGTCCCTTGCTTTAATCATTAATATATGTCACAGTTAAGCTAAATGTTGTTATCTTTACATAAACAATAATATTATCTTGGAAGTAACCTTCAAATCGTGTGCTACACCCTCAGTCTTTATACAGTAAATAGTGAATTTACTCATGGCAGTTTGGTTGCCCTATGAATCTCTTCACTTTCAGAACCCAAACTGGTGATGAAATTAACTAACTTAAAAAGACTGAACCTTAATTTGCTGGTGCACCTATGTACCATCACAACAAAATAAAAACAGTGGCTAGTAGAGGGAGTACGAATGTGAACAATGGCGTATTTAATATCACTAAATAATGACAACATCTGGAGAACAAGCTGATAAATTATTACACAAAAGTAACAAACACAAATCTGTTAAGGAATTATGTCTATAAGATGAAGCATACATTATGGTCCAAGCTATACTACGAGGGTTGTACCAAATCAAGGTTCCGAATGAGCTACAGCCTTGAGGGAAGGTGCTAAGCCAAATCCGACAACTGTGCAGTGCGCATTGGTTCCCCCACTCCCGAGACCACCCGTCGGCTATTCGCTACGTCGCTCAGTGCTGGCTTGGCAGCTGTAAGAGATGGAAGCGTTGATCGCCGCTCACACCCAGTAATTCCACCAAGTAATCCGGTTTCTTCACGCAAGGAAGTTACCGCCCCTGCAGATTCATTGGCAACTGACTCGAGGTTTATGGTCAAGAGTTCATGTCATTTCAGCACGTCCACAAATGGTGGAGGGCTTTAGCTGAGGGTCGCACGGGAGTTCACGATGAAGAACGCAATGAGAGACCGACGGTTTCGGATGCGATTGTCCAAAAGATTAACAGTGAGCTGCTCCAAGACTGGAGAGTCACTGTCCGTGAACTTGTTGAAAGCATTCCTGAAGCTTCCCAAGCTTCAGTTCAAAGAACTTTAACAAAAGAGTGGGCTTTTCGCAAGGTGTGTGCTCGTTGGCTTCCCCAGATGCTGACTTACCGACACAAGGAACAAAGCCTTAACTGTGATCGCAAGTTTCTTCAACAGTGTGAGGCGGGAGGCAACAAGGAGAAGTTATTGGACTCTATCGTCATGTGAGATGAAACGCGGGTGTTTCATTACAACCCCGAAACAAAACAACTATCTCGTCAGTGGCGCCACTCCACTTCACCGCCACCAAAGAAATTCGAACAAACGCAGTCGGCAGGAAGGTTATGGCGACAGTGTTTTGGGATTGAAGGGGGTACTCATCGGTTCCATGCAACCTGTGACGACAATAAACTCAGACAGATATCGTGAAACATTGACCAAACTCCGGCGAGCAATCCAGAATCATCGGAGAGGACGACTCAAGGACGGAGTTGTGCTTCTTCACGATAACGCTCGATCCCACGTCGCTCGTCAAACACAGGAGCTCTTGAAGAAATTTGGGTGGACTGTTATGCCCCATCCCCCGTACAGCCTGGATTATCACCTCTACTCCAGCTAAAGGAACACTTAGGTGGCAAACGCTTCATGAGCGACAATGAAGTCCGAGCAGAGGTCACACGCTTCCTCAATGGGTTGGCGGGAGTCTTCTTCGGCCCAGGAATACAATAGCTGGAGTATCGTCTTCAAATGTGTGTTGAAAAAACAGGAGATTCTGCTGAAAAATAGACACAAGTGTACTCTTTTCAACGATATACAAATTAATAACAATGAACAACGTTTTCTATTTGTAGAAGATATGGAAACCTCGTAATTCTCCCTGAATGAATCTCTTTTTACAATGCAGTCTGACTTTGTTTACATGAATCCACTGCGAGGCCCAACTCCATTCCTATTGAATCGACTATGATCATGTATAATACAAACTATGGTTCACCTCAGAACAGGGAGCTGTGGATATCTTTTAACAACCCCATGTCGGTGCAGCAGTACTTTGCACTTTCACATTCATTCGCGCGACGGCAGAAAATGTCACGTTGTGGGCGACGAACGGTGCGCTGTGGCGGCTGTAATGTTCCGACCCGTCCATGTAAATTTTGCAAGCTACGCGGTCTGGCGTTCAGATTATTAGAGAGCGGGAAGCTTCTCTGGCAGAGCTCTGAAATCCAGGCAGACATCAGGTGAGGTGCACACATTCGCTGGTCTGGCTAAACCAATTTGACTCACAGGCGCGGCGGTGCATGCCGGAATAGATTAGACGTCTGATTCAGGACAAATAAGTTCACCTTCGTGACACACGATATGTCCGAGATGAAATGCAGTTCCACTGTTGGTGCAGTCGGAAACTGACACTGGCTCTTAGTCCACAGTTAGATACAAACCACATGTCTCAGCCACAAGGGAGAAATGTCTCCACCAGGGAACGACTTGAAGAAGTCAAAGGGTCACAACCACTTTCCACCAAGCCTCGATGAGAAGCGAAAGTAGCAAAAATGAAGCCCCCCACATAACACAAACCAGTCGAACTATCCTCTACTCATTGTACCCTCTTAACTGTTCTGTTTGCCTGGTAGCCAATCCAGAGGCAGCACCGGGATTCCCACGCTGGGGGAGTATGAATCTACTTGTAACATTCTGAGAGGAGGCAATCAGTGACTCCAAATCTCTCTTGTCTGAAGGAAGAAGGTTTTAGACAAGGGAGGCGTTGTTCTCATGGAAAGCATTGCCATGTTTCAGCAACATCTACCTAGACGTCGTCACAGACATTCATTTACTGACTAATCTTTCCTGGCCGACCATTTTCAATTTCTGAAAGAAGGCTGTTAAGCTTCCCAGACAGTTGTACACGTGAAACATGTTTCTTCCGCTCATTAAAAGAACCTGCCGACTTTCGGGCATCAAGGAGGGTTTACAGTCCTGCCTCGATTAGACACTTACACAGCCGCTCTGTCGGTGCTTCCCAGAGTCACTCACTCTGCCAGGTCGCTGCACTCAGCATTTATAGCCCCCAGTTCATCTCTCTCTCTATGTTCTCCATCGCCTCCTACGCCCCATGGACACAAGCTCTCTATAGGCTACACAGACAATTCTAAGAACATATTGCCTACAATTTCCCCACGTAAAAATCTCATGAACCACACTTAGCAAACGTAATTCTGGGTAACACCGAGATCATTACCTGAAGTTGTTGTTGTGGTCTTCAGCCCAGAGACTGGTTTGATGCAGCTCTCTATGCTACTCTATCCTGTGAAAGCTTCTTCATCTCCCAGTACCTACTGCAACCTATACCTTTTTAGTGTATTCATCGCTTGGTCTCCATCTACGATTTTTACCCTCCATTCTGCCCTCCAATACTAAATTGGGATCCCTTGATGCGTCAGAATATGTCCTACCAACCGATTCCTTCATCTAGTCAAGTTGTGCCATAAATTTCTCTTCTCCCCTATTTTGTTCAGTACCTCCTCATTAGTTATGTGATCTACCTATCTAATCTTCAGCATTCTTCTGTAGCACCACATTTCGAAAGCTTCCATTCTCTTCTTGTCTAATCTATTTATCGTCCACGTTTCACTTCCATACGTGGCTACACTCCGTACAAATACTTTCAGAAACGACTTCCTGACTCTTAAATCTATACTCGATGTTAACAAATTCCTCTTCTTCAGAAACTCTTTCCTTGTAATTGCCAGTCTACATTATATAACCTCTCTACTTCGACCATCATCAGTTATTTTGCTTTTCAAAGAGCTAAACTCCTTTACTACTTTAATTGTCTCATTTCCTAATTTAATTCCCTCTGCATCAACCTATTTAATTCGACAACATTCCATTATCCTCGTTTTGTTTCTGTAGAAGTTCATCTTATATCCTCCTTTCAAGACACTGTCCATTCCGTTCAGCTGCTCTTTCAGGTCCTTTCCAGTCTCTGACAGAATTACAATGTCATCAGGGAACTTCTACGGTTCCATTTCTTCTTCAGGAATTTTAATTCCTACTCCGAATTTTTCTTTTGTTTCATTTACTGCTTGCTCTATATACAGATTGAATAACATCGGAAATAGGCTACAAACCTGTCTCACTCCCTTCCCAACCACTGCTTCCCTTTCATGCCCCTCGACTCTTAAAACTGCCATCTGGTTTCTGTACAAATTATAAATAGCATTTCGTTCCCTGTATTTTACCCCTGCCACCTTCAGAATTTGTTGTTAATCTGACATACAATGTTGTTAATACTTAACTAACATGCTGCGGTGTAGCTGAACGGCACCATTTTCTTATCGCTTCCCTTAGCTGAAGTATTGAGCTGCCACCTCTTCCCCCTACCGGCCTTCCAGTTTGAGACTGGACACCTTGCAGTGAAGAGCTTGTGTTTCTACCATTGTTGGTTCTTTCATTGTTGTGTGAAACGGTCTGTGAGACCTCGACATAGAAGTTACGTAACCTTTTCTCAGGTATTTTTTTCTATATATTTAAATCTATTTTCATTTCTTTAGTTTCATGTATCTAGCAATAACGAAGCTTAGCTCTAGATTTATTCATTACACAGACAGAGGCAGAAAGACCATCTGCATCGAGCTTTCTAAGGGGTAACCCTAATTTTGGGGCCCGTCTTCAGGCTCGATTTACTGAATGTCTAGACAATAGTAGTGAGGTGGAAGTATCTTGCGAAAGTGAAAGCAGTCTTGGCTAAGATTCCGAGAAAGACTTTGATAACGTGCCAAAGATGGAATATAGGGCCACTGATGGTAGCGATACAGTCAGCGATGATGAAAATACAGAGTTATAGTAGGAATGATGACTCTTGCACATATTTTTAAGGAAAAAAAAAGTGTTTCAAGTAGACGAAGGAACGACCTCCATTGAATGCAACGACAAAGCACCATAGCATAATCATTCAAGTTCCAGGACCTCGACCACGGGCTAGAAGTTAAGGAGAAAATCTAGAAATGGCCACTTCGGTTCTCTGGAAATATTCTGTCAGAAATAATCACATCGACAAATGCAGAAATATGAAAAATGAGAACAAATTATGAGAACCGTGAGAGATTGACTTATCCTCATGACCTTGCCACGACCGAACTAAAACCATTCATTGGTCTTCTCGTGTATACAGCGATTTCAAATAGTAAACGAGCCTATAGACTATCTCTTTGACCTTTTTCGATGTACCATGACAAAAATAGGATGCTGTTCCTTTTGCCTGCTCTTAGGTTTGATAATTTAAGAGATAAAGAGGAAGGAACGAAGGATTTTTTATTTGTTTATTGAAGACAGTTAACAATGTATTACTTTTGGAGCTACAGTGATTGTGGATGATATGCTGGTATCGATTAGAGGGCGTTGCAACTTCGTTGTGTACATGCCAAAGAAACCGACAAAATATGGAATAAAAGTAATATGTCTAGCTGATGCAAGAACACATTATCTTTGTAATGAATAAATCTACTGTGGAAGAAGGAGTGGTAGTTTTACTTTGTCAAATGAAGACAAAAGGCGGAAAAAACCAACTCAAGCTGTGGTGAGATTGGTAAAGCCAACAGAGGGAACTCATAGGAATATGATGGTAGGTAACTGGTTGGGATCCATGGACCTCGTTCAACAAATTCTTAAGAAGGGACTGACATTTGTGAGCACACTAAAGAAGAATAAACCAGAAATCTGTAAATACTTTCTTCCTGCAAAGGGGAAGTGAGCTGTGGAAAAAACTGCTGTTTTGAAGAGCGCGCCGCAGTGCGTTGTGTGAAGTAGTCAACCTCCGTTTCTGGCGGTGGCGCCGCTGTGGCAATCGCAGCTTTGGTGACTCCCTCTGGTGGAAAAGGGGAAAGGTTGCCTGTTCACATGCATTTAAGGGGCGCTATAAGCTCGCTAGGGGCAGTTGGTCAGTCGGAGTGAGTCTGGGTCAGTCACTCGTCACCAGTCGCCGGTCTGTCTCTCGTTCGCATTTGTGCGGCAGTTAGTGTCTCTCTGTCGTTTGGATGAAACTTAAAAGCCGGCAGAATGAGAGTCTTGCCACTCCGCAAGTTACAGAACTCACCTAGTGGTCGCCCGGTCGGGCTGAGTTCCTGCATCTGAATCTGCGCGTTAGGCCGCCAGTCTGCTCGAGTTGCTCGGGAAACGGTCATTGGCGGTTGGATCGATCGGTTGGTCGGTAGTGCACTGGGACACAAGATGACTTGCCCGCCTTGACCGTCGGCGAATGTGAGGTCGCCACGTGACTCCAGTGGACCGCGCCTTATAGTGAGAGATAATGGCTTCGCGGCCGACATAAGAGCAACAGGAATCAACCCACGGTATCGGTCTGGCCTGTGCGAGCAGCGACGCTGTGAGACGGGAGATCGGCGCGCCTTCCTGCGTCCGTTGTAGCGGCTGGCAGCGGACGGTTGGGAAAGCGTTGGGGGTGATGCGCCAAGTCTTCGCCAGAAATCGAAGTTTATTAGAAGTTAAATAATTGGAGATATGTTGTTTCATTTACTTGTTAAATCCTACTTGTTTTCTTGGTGAGGTCACCAGCCGGTTAGTTTTGGGGCCGTCCCACCATTCGTCTCCGTTTGCCCACCCGCGGGAAGGTGGTTATTTGTGAATTGGGTGGTCCGTTTTTCCCTTGTGGAGTAGGGGCGGGTTAGAGCAACCTACGGTTCGGGTTGTTCAGTAATCTCCCTGTCAGTCTGCCATGCGTTAATAGCTGCCTCTCTCATGTTTGTAGGATTCGATGTTAATGAATTTATTGCTTGAAGTGTAAGGGCCGAATTCCTGAAATATATTTTCACCTTGCCTATCATCTTGAGAGGCTATATATGTGTAATGTAGAGCATGTTTGGCTAAACTTGTATATTTTATGTAAGACATCATTTAATGGGTTTTTATTTAAATGGTTATTTTGGTATATAAAGTTGCCACCCTTCCGCTGTCAGAGTTGCTTTTTTTTTTTTTTTTTTTTTTTCAAATGAAGTTGCACCTTCGGTGGCAGGTTAATCTTTTAATGTTAGTGTTTTGTACCATTTCCATCGCTCCTACAGGGTGCATAGTGTATGTGCTTGTGTGAGTTGTTAAAATTTTTAAAGTAACGTGGTGTGTCTCAGATTTGCACCACTGTAGTGTTTCAGAGGTTGTTCTGAGCGGTCGTGACTACGGCCGTGTGAAAAGGGAACGGCAAGTTTCTCAGCCCGAAAGCTCATACTGTCAAAAATTTGTTCTTTCTGCCTCTGAATAAATTGTAACTTGATATTTATATGGTGCTTTCTGATTATAATTTTAAATCTGTTTCTAAAAAAAAAAGACAAAGGGTTTTTAGGAATAAAATTTGCATTTGTTGAAAGAAATTAGATTCTTTTTTCATCAGTTACCCTTTGTCAACTACTTCTATGCTCACATAGTGTGATTAAATGCGTTAATGTTCTTGATAAATCGCTAGTAAATGAAGTAAATTATTTAAAAAAAGTTTTGAAAGTAAATTCACGGTTCAGAAAGACTGGAGAAGACTGCCTTTTTTGTATTCATAGAAGAGATATGACTGCTCTCTTATATTCTGAATAAGGGAAAAGCTGTAACCCTGTCTCCATTATGCATCATACTGAGAGCCTCGGTTCAGCAAATGGTAAACCAGAAATTATATTTTTCTGTAGCGCAACAAAAGGCGGTGTTGATTCGCAGGATCAAAAACCTGCAGTATATACCGCAAGTCGAAGGACAAGAAGAAGGCATGACGCAATTTTTTTCGCACTGGTAGATATTGCCTACGGAGTAAACGCTTATAGCCTATACCAATATTTGAAGACGACTCCAGACGTAAAAGGCCTTCCTTTCATGAAATCATTGGCGAAGTAACCAACATAGCACTTCTGACAAGCCTACTGCAGATAAATAGTCTTCCACGGGAAATTGCTGTTTCAATAAGAGGCATACTGCAGATTCGAGATGAAGAACAGCCAGATCTTCAGGCTCTTGAAGACACTTTTGAAAAAAGAAAAACCTGTAACCTGTGCGCTCGGAAACTGTAGATGAAGACTAAATATCCTTGTCAACACTGTAAACGTTGATGGGTGAATGAATATACTTGGAAACGAAGAAATTTGAACTTTTATTCAGACAGTCACAGACTCTAGTCTAATGTTTACATTGGGTGTTTTTCTTTCAATACGTAATAGTTTTTCCTCGATAATAACTACTTTCGGTAATAAAGTAGTTTTCAGCTAAGATGGCTCGTATTTATTTGAAATAAACTTCCTAGGTCCGACAGTCCGCAGCATGTTAGTTACGTAAAAATTATTAGACATGTAGCAGTGCGGGATTAGCCGAGCGGTCGAAGACGCTGCAGTCATGGAATGTGCGGCTGTCCCCGGCGGAGGTTCGTCTTTCCTCGGGCATCGATATGTCTGTTTGTCCTTAGGATAATTTAGGTTAAGTAGTATGTAAGCTAAGGGACTGATGACCTTAGCATTTAAGTCCCATAAGATTTCACCCACATTTGAACATTTTATTAGACATGTTAGTGGAGGATTAAAGTGAGAGAGTGGCGTGTAACCTCTCAAACTTTACATGTAAACTGGTGGTCTGGAAATACACTAGATTAAGGATTTTTACTGTCTTGAAAGTAAACTTACCTCTGAGGGATGAAGTAAGGAGAACTTAAAGAGCTGACTGGCAGAAGCAAAGAGGGCATACCTGGCCAAGAAAAATGTACTGGTATCAAATATTGGCCTTACTCTGAAGAAGGAATTTCTGAATATGTATGTTTGGAGCCTTCATCACAGCACTGCTGAGCAGAAGTATTGCGTTAAAAATCAGCAGCAGGGAAAACCACTTCAGCGTCCGTGCATCCGCTCACAGTAAAAATATTGAAAAATCAAAGACGAATTTGGGTCGACATAATACCTGTCCAAATAGAGAAGTTAAAATAATAAATAATTAATAACTGAAAGGGAAGGTCAACATTGAGGATGCACAAGGTACTCGACGTAGCGGGGAGAGTGGATACACGAAAAGAGTACATTCACCGATGAAGGACTTGTGAGCGGACGTGATGAAGGAAGAAATCAGTACCCATCTCTAAGAAAGGTAGTTTTTAATACAGCATTGGAAGACTTGCAATAAACAAGGCGAAAGTGATAGCTAACATTCCCTCAGAATCTCCAAGAATTAAAATGAGATTCTATGAGACATCGAATTTCTACGCAATCCAGAAACTCCTAGCAATTAGAAAATAATTGACAAATAAACGGAAAAGCAAGTTGATGGTGTGTTAAATGTCGATCAGTTTGTCTCTAGGAAAGATAAAGGCAACAGAGAGGCAGTTTCTTAGTAAGTTACGCAAGTCTAAAGAAAAATCGCGAAACGTTCATAGACTTTGGGTCCTAATTAATGGTACATAAACGTGTGCGTAGTGTTAGAGTGTCTTAAATACTCCATGAAGCATACCTCAGGTCTTACACATTGAACACTTATGTTACTAGTATTGTAATTGCTAAGAAATTACAGGAATACAAATAAATAACGAAATATCGGTGCGGAGCCCAAGAGCGCTATAAATCGTTTCGGTAATAGATCGTGTCCAATAGGCGACCACGGCATTCCTTCGTATTAGTTATGAAGGATAGCAGAGTGAAATTGCTTCGAAAGCGTTAATTTTCCATTCAAGATTCTAAATTCAGAAGGCAGGACTGAGATCTTCAATATATTTCTGAGGTTTCGCCTTCTTTAATTGTTACCGCTTAACCATCGCTGTTTCATTTTATAGATACTGAAAACTTCTCCTGTCTTTCCCCAGAAGTTCCAGAAATTATATTTCGGCAGGATCCATTTAGTGTCGACTGAAGGGAGAGCCTTCTTTTAAAGCTCATTTCACGAACTTAATGAGCTACTTGCACCGAGGAATGTCGCAGAAGCTTTTTGCCAAAGAGAAAGAAAGAGAGTTCGAATAACCTTCTTCCTTTGTCACAAAGTACGGAGAGGATGGACTTTTCATCTTTAGATATCCTCTTTATAAGTGTGGAATGTAACAAAAGAAACTACGATAGTTTGAAAAGAACGTATGTTGTAAATTCCTCCTTCAGTCACAAGATACTTTTATTTGAATCATTCACTATGCCAAATAAGATCCCCCGGATTCATCTTGAGGTGCTTCTTTTGTTACAGAGTGTGCATCTATGTTTTAAACATTTTCTTGAATCTCCGTTTAACAAACCGTCTACTACATGTGTACAAAGAATAGCATGTTGGGAAGGCCGAGGAAGGAGTGGGGTGAGAGCAGTGTTATACCTTGGTGACTTTTCAGACTTTCGTTCCCAGGCAGCCCTGTAATAAAAATTTATTTTCTTATTCCATTTATAAGTGACGGCGTTCACTATTCTGCCCTACAAGTTTTCTTCTGAAATTAGGAAATTATTCCGAAATATTAAGGTTTTTCAAAACATAAAAAAAAAACTTTCCGAGGTACAGCTTGGTCACGTACCTGGGAACAAATATTCGACCAAAATGTAAAAATGTTGCAGTGAAGATAGTTCTGCCTATAATGTATTTAAAAAAAATATCTGTTACATTTTGACTCTACTACTCACCAAGCAACTCAAATCAAATTAAATTGAAGTATTATCAAAAATCACTTGCGAGTTAACACATATTGAAATTGAATTATTGGAAACTAACATAAATTTCCATTTTTGAGACAGGTAATAGTAATAAACCTTTACAGATACTCATTTAGTTTGCAAGTTTCACGTCTTTCATAATAAAATATCTTCTTCTGATTCATAGCACAACACGGTGCACGAACGCGTGACGGACATAATTATAGGTCCAGACTGCCAACATCGTATACAGAGAACCACTCCTCAGAATGTCGTCAAATTTGAACAGCATATTATTGACGTAGGGGTAAACGTCAGCTGGTAGCATGAGTGACATAAAAGTAGATATCTTAGTTGTGGCGAAACAACTCAAATCGCTTAAGAAAGGCAAGTCTTCCGGTCCAGATGATATAACAATCACGTTCCTTTCAGAGTATGCAGACACAATATCGCCTTTCCCGATTTACATAAATGATATACGTGATACTCTGAGCAGCCCCCTTAGACTGTTTGCAGATGACGCTGTAATTTACCGTATAGTAAAATCATCAGACGATCAATTCCAGCTACAAAACGATCTAGAGAGAATTCCAGTATGGTGCGAAATGTGGCAATTGGCACTAAAAAAAGAAAAGTGCGAGGTTATCCACATGGGTACTAACAGAAATCAGATAAATTTTAGGTATACGATAAATCGCACAAATCTAAGGGCTGTCAATTGGACTAAATAGCTAGGAATTACAATTACGAGCAACTTAATTTGGAAAGACCACATAGATAATATTGTGGGAGGGCGAAACAAAGACTGCGCTTTGTTAGCAGAACACTTAGAAGATGCGACAAACCCACTAAAGAGACAGCCTACATTACACTTGTCCGTCTTCTGCTGGAATAATGCTGCGAGGTGTGGGATCCTTACCGGGTAGGATTGGCGGAGGACATCGAAAAAGTGCAAAGAAGGTTAGCTCGTTGCGTAATATCTCTCAACAGGGATGAAAGTGTCACTGATATTATACGCGAGTTGGGGTGGCAGTCACTGAAACAAAGGCGGTTTTCTCTGCGGCGGGATTTATTTACGAGATTTCAATCACCAACATTCTGTTCCGAATGCGAAAATATTTTGTTGACACCCACCTATGTAGGGAGATATGATCATCATAATAAGACAAGTGAAATCAGAGCTCGAACGGAAAGATTTAGTTGTTCATTTTTCCCACGCGCCATTTGAGAGTGTAGTGGTAGAGATTTAGTATGAAAATGTTTCCATGAACCCCTGCCATGCACTTAAGTGTGAATTGCAGAGTAACCATGTAGATGTAGATGTAGATGAATAAAGAAAAAGTAACTTAAATTTGACGAACCGTCAAATATTTAAGTGATTCAAACGTCAGAATATGCACAACACCAGACGCGCAGCATATGGTTGTTCCTCAATTTGCGCCAAGACGTCCACCATGACTGTCTCCATCAAGGATCTCTGCTATTGGTAAAGATCTTTTACAAGAATGATAACCGTGTCTTAAAAGTCCTGCAGAAGTTTCGGACACATAAGAGTATGAGAAAAGGTGTCGGTTCGATGAGAGCTGAAATTCTGAGGAAAATGATTACTCAGTTCGAAAAAATAAGAACGAAATCATCGAGATATACTTGCATTTGAGAACAAGGACAACCATGAGTTGTATAATGTAATGACGGCATTGAATATTTGTGGCGGACTGGGACTCTACCCATATAACCCACTTATCGTGATCAGTCGTTTTACCTAGGCTATCCGAGCACGCATCACTGCCATTCCCAAACTTCCATATGTTGGTAACACCAGATCTACAAACTGCACTCGTTACATGAAATCGTGGTGTCAGCGCCGTTTACGATTCACTGTTTGTTCATTGTATGGAAGTTGTTTACAGATCCATTGGCTGTTTGCACAAAAAGAGGCAGTTTAGCGATATCGTGACAATCTTTGGATTAGTATTGTCAATTCGTATAAGCGAAGGGTACAGCTTATTTGCTGCAAACGACATTATACTACTGAGAGGTGGTGGGCTAGCGGTCGATTCTGCATGCCTTGATCTCGGGCATTATTCACTTGCACTACTACTGAGCCATGGTGGGCTAGTAATCAATTTTGCCGGCCTTGAACTGCACTGCTACTGGCAACGCGAACCGATTGTAGCTTGTCGCTGATAATCTATGACACAGCGAGTCCTGAAGTAAACCTTGAGCAGTATTGGTGGGGAGGCAAGAACCGTGCAGTGAGAGACAGCATAGTAGAAGAAATAAGGGGTGAGTTACGGACATAGTAGGCCAGTCGGCCATTAGCTCGGCCATTAGCTATGTTTATGTCGAGACTTTGTAACCCCGCCACAAAAAAATTGTAATTAATAATTATTATGGATAGCGATTCTAATTTAATTATAAGCTCAGAACAAAATTGGTTCCCATTTATAACCTCCCTACAGAAATTCATTCACATTTAGCCTCCACACAAATTTAGTTTCCCATTTAATGTAAGCTCGAAACAGAAAAATTCCTAAACCTCGTAATAAAAAAATAAATTCAGTAACCTTGTAGAATTTGGACGACAGCAGCGCTGCGTCATGGTCCTGTAAGTTCATTCTGAATAAAAAGGTAAAATTCTTACCTCAATAAAAACGGCGAATATATCTGCTCTTATATAAAAGTTTTCCGGGACAGCTCTGTGCAATGCTGGCCGATACATTTGTTATTTATGAAAGGAAGCAACTGATTTTTCTTTTGCAGCAATAGGAATGATCATGGATTGAAGAAATTAGTAAATTCTTTAAATTGAAATGAATGGTTGTTAGAAATTACTTTATATGACGAAGATTATAATTAGGACATTTTTAAAAGATTTACATGGGACTTCACATAACATTACTACATATGCGTGAGGCTGCTTTTTACCTTATACAATAATACTCAGGCTCCGGCATCGCTGCACCGCGACCGGCCCAGCCAACATGATACACCAGACAGGAGCAGACAGGCGACTGCTCGCTAGCAACAACTTACTGCTACTGCTACACAGTTCGTACTGCAGTCAACACTGCTCTTTGGTCTCAGATTCTCTTATAGCTTTCATATCACAGGCAGCACATATCTCTTACAACTTGGTGTAACTGGTAAAGTCGGAGTTACAACTCTGGGCTGAGTACGGCGTCCTTCTGTCCGTGCCCTCTGATTTGTCCTGCTTTCATATTCCATGCCGTGCGAGACTGGGTGCTGGGAGCCACATTGATATTTCCAGGATTATGAAGTATCTGCCACATAGCGGGTTTATAGTTACTATTTCTCACACTATGATACGTCCACCTCCACTGCCTGCAATTGGGGTCTTAGTGAAATGTTTGTTTGAGAATTATTATTTGAGCTAAAGCTCTGTCGCTTCAGGGTATTATATATCTGATCAATCGAATATTTTGCTGTACCTGTAATGGGGATTACTGTCTACCGCTGACAGCTTCGCTTAGTGTATTTGTGTTGGCTATGCGCAGTGTGAAAGACTAAAATCAGTGGTTAACCTTAATTGTTCTCGTAGATTTTCCCATCTATAGGGTGGTCTATTGATAGTGATCGGGCCAAATATCTCACGAAATAAGCGTCAAAAGAAAAAACCACAAAGAGTGAAACTAGTCTGGCTTTAAGGGGGAAACCAGATGGCGCTGTGGTTGGCCCGCTAGATGGCGCTGCCATAGGTCAAACGGATATCAACTGCGTTTTTCTTAACTAGGAACATCCATTTCTTATTACATTTTCGTGTAGTGCATAAAGAAATATGAATGTTTTACTTGGACCACTTTTTTCGCTTTGTGATACATGGCGCTGTAATAGTCACAAAAGTATAAGTAAGAGGTATCACAGTACATTCCGCCAGTGCGGACGGTATTTGCTTTGTGATGCATTCCCTGTGTTAAAATAGACCGTTTACCAATTGCGGAAAAGGTCGATATCATGTTGATGTATGGCTATTGTGATCAAAATGCCCAACGGGCGTGTGCTATGTATGCTGCTCGGTATCCTGGACGACATCATCCAAGTGTCCGGACTGTTCGCCGGATAGTTACGTTATTTAAGGAAACAGCAAATGTTCAGTCACGTGTGAAACGTCACCCACGACCTGCAACCAATGATGATGCCCAGGTAGGTGTTTTAGCTGCTGTCGCGGCTAATCCGCACATCAGTAGTAGACAAATTGCGCGAGAATCGGGAATCTCGAAAACGTCGGAGTTGAGAATGCTACATCAACATCGATTGCACCCGTACCATATTTCTATGCACCAGGAATTGCATGGCGACGACTTTGAACGCCGTGTACAGTTCTTTCACTGCGCACAAGAGAAATTACGGGACGATGACAGATTTTTTGCAGGCGTTCTATTTAGGGACGAAGCGATATTTAACAATAGCGGTAACGTAAACCGGCATAATATGCACTATTGGGCAACGGAAAATCCACGATGTCTTCGATAAGTGGAACATCAGCGACCTTGGAGTGTTAATGTATGGTGCGACATTATAGGAGGAAGGATAATTGGCCCCCATTTCATCGATAGCAATCTAAATGGTGCAATGTATGCTGATTTCCTGCGTAATGTTCTACCGATGTTACTAGAAGATGCTTCACTGCATGAGAGAATGGCGATGTACTTGGAACATGATGGATGTCCGGCATAGAGCTTGCTTGCGGTTGAAGCGGTATTGAGTAGCATATTTCATGACAGGTAGATTGGTCGTCGAGGCACCATACCATGGCCCGCACGTTCACCGGATCTGACGTCCCCGGATTTTCTTCTGTGGGGAAATTTGAAGGCTATGTGCTATCGTGATCCACCGACAACGCCTGACAGCATGCGTCAGTGTATTGTCAATGCATGTGCGAACATTACGGAAAGAGAACTACTCGCTGTTGAGAGGAGTGTCGTTACACGTATTGCCAAATGCATTGATGTTGACGGACATCATTTTGAGCATTTACTGCATTAATGTGATATGTACAGGTAATCATGCTGTAACAGCATGTGTTCTCAGAAATGGTAAGTTCACAAAGGTACTTGTATCACACTGGAACAACCGAAATAAAATATTCAAACGTACCTACGTTCGGTATTTTCATTTAAAAAACCTACCTGTTATCAGCTGTTCGTCTAAAATTCTGAGCCATATGTTTGTGACTATTACAGCGCCATCTATCACAAAGCGGAAAAAGTAGTCCAACTAAAACATTCATATTTGTTTACGTACTACACGAATATCTAATAAAAATGGAAGTTCCTATTTTAAAATAAACGCAGTTGATATCCGTTCGGCCTATGGCAGCGCCATCTAGCCGGTCAACCATAGCGCCATGTGGTTTCTCCCTTCAAGCTAGATAATTTTCGTTCTTTGTAGCTTTCTCGTTTACGCTTATTTCGTGAGATATTAGGCCCGGTCGCGATCAATTGACCACCCTGTATATGCCTGTCAGCTTTCTTGTGCCGTAGTGTTCTGGGAAAGCAATAAGCCATGGAAAAGATTTTGTAGCTTAAATAGTGTTGTTAAGGGTTTTTTAAGGATTTTGCTTTTAATCTTCTATTTTACATTTTTTTGTTTTAACAGAAATTTCCTGTATTTAATATCCGTGTTTTGTGTTGTAGATTTTCACGTCTAAAGACCACAGAAGGAAACATTACTTGTAAGATCTAATTATTAAGTATCGCTTTGTAGAGGTAAACCTGCCATTTCCATTAGATGATTGTTTCACGCAAGGTTCCTCGTCTTGTGGTTGGGTAAATTACCGTCAGATCTTTTCCTCTGGGCATTTATTAAAATACAAATTTTATTCAGCTAAATCGTTTAAGAGACATTGCCTTCGAAATTACTACGCATTCTTGATATGTTATAATTTGGTTAAAGATAAATTATTGAAACTTTGTGGGATGCTCTGAGAACCGTTACGAGGAATAAAATGCATGTAACGGGACATAGAGAGGAAACTGATGTTTCGTCGCTAACTATCTCGCTGTCTACATATCGTCAAAAATTTAATTTCAGGTTTGTCACTTTTAGAGAAGACTGCATGCAAATTTCCTCCAAGAGCCACATATATTTTCTCGAATTTTCAAATTCAAGTAGATAGAACTCGCTTTCGACTTGCCTCCCTCCCTTTTCTTTGGTCGGCCACTTGCGAAGGTAAATCGCAATATACAGGTACAAATACAACATTTTTATACCGTAGTTTTCTTATTCATATTATACTGCCTCATTACACGCATAGAATTCGATGCAGTCTCGCATAATTTGAATCCACCGCATCTCACCGTATAAAGTGAGGCGAGCGTGTTCACAATTCTCCGGTGTCCTCTAGCACCTCCCCACGGTATGGGAAGTGTTAGGAGACATATTTAAATGAACTTTGAGACCAGTGTAAACTTGACGACTCTTCATTAAAGCCACGGAGCGGAATGAGAACACGAGAATAAGGCAAAGACAAGTTCCGGTAGCGAGAGTTACGTAGAGATTTGTGGGAGAAATCTCTCGCTTCAGTCTCTTGCACATCTTCGGAAGGGCTGAGGAGGCGTTTATATAAAGTTTCACTGAATGGAACTGGCGCATAGCAGATTCAGGTTCCCCTCTCTTTGTTATTAAGTTAGTCAAACTTGTCTTAACCACCTCGAGATTTCGAATTATCGAACTTTCAAAATTCTTTTATTGATACTTTTAAGCGACATTTTACTTTGGACTGAGAAATTAACGAATGCTAAAATCGACTGTGCACCCAAAATGTTAGATCTGCTTAGCCGCAATAAGAAAGTAATAACTCTAAAGGCTTTTAGTGTTACTTCGTGCCTAGTGTGTTGAATGGTACTAAATGACACAGATACAATCAGACTCACGCCAATGGCAAAGAAGATATCCTCTGTAGAATCAGAGGTATAGGTGGAAAGAAATAAAAAATCTTATAGGGAGAGATCCTTCTCTTGTCTTTCCAGGGGTTCAGTTTAATGCATCATCTTCACAACATTAATGCAAATGACATGAAAATCTCTTTTCTTCCATAGCCCTTAGTTGATCAACCTTTGGTAACTTATTGGCTAATATACACTGTGAGAGGATATTGTTCAATTTCCTGCATTAACCCAGTTTAGATTCTTCTGAGGACTTCTCCGTACTCTACATTTATCACGCTCCAGTTCATATTTTTAAGTAGCAGTTTGGGCATTTTCCTAAAACAAAAAGCGGCGTAGCTTCCCCATTAGAAGTAAAATTCATTATGTAAAATCTAGGGTTCTAGACGTCTTTCGCTGTCTTAGACATTCAGGATGTTTTAGTACTGCTCACTAAGCGTGAAGAGCGTTCTTGGTAGAAATAAATAGGAAAACGTACACAATGTATGGGTTAAAGTAATTTTTGAGAAAGGTAGACGCCTTTGAAAGTGCTGCCTTGGAATGAGTTGTTCAGCGATAGTTGGTGAATCTGCTTGCAAAACCAAACAATGAAAATTATTATACCGGAAAATGTTCTACACGATAAATTATCACTCGTATGATGCTAAGGGTTTCACCACGAAACTGTTTACCACTTTGTAAGCTTAGACTTGAAGCAGGTTTGCTCTATATGTTAAGAAGCAACATACAAGGAACAACACAGGAAACCATTATCGTAATAAGTGCTTGTCTTCTTATATTCTGTATGTAAAATAATCATTGTATTTATTTAGCCTTTAGCAGTCAATATTCACTTTCTCATTTAATGAGAATTAAGTGATATGTAGTATAAAACATAAATCGATGACATAACATAAGGGCCTAGTAATACAAATATAAAGGCCTTTAGAAGACTGCTGTTGATTGACATGTATGTCCGATATTTTACAACATGTTTTGCTAATTTAATTGGAAACAGGGAAGAAAAATATAGCAACATTAACGATTAACAACTGTGTAGTGGAACAAATATAAATAAAGGTACAGGTTTATGCTATGTGACACGTTTGTCTTTCCCGTGGTCAGAGTGTCATGATTGGCAGCGTGTCACAGTGGCACCATGAGAGGGCGGGTTGCATGTGCTCTTAATTGCCACGAGAAACGCTGGGGCCGAGATGACCAAGTGAGAGACAAGTGGAAGTCAAATGCCTCGCGGATAAGAACGGGAAGCGCCCTCCTAGCTGGTACGCCTAGGAGCTTTCTACGGGACATCGGTAATGTTCAGCGCGGGTTACTGCCGCTGTGCAGACGCAAACATCCTGGCGCAGCTGATGGTGCGAATATGTTCCCTAAAAGAGTGAGCCATTTTCGTTTTGAAACTTCCTGGCAGATTAAAACTGTGTGCCCGACCGAGACTCGAACTCGGGACCTTTGCCTTTCGCGGGCAAGTGCTCTACCAACTGAGCTACCGAAGCACGACTCACGCCCGGTCTCACAGCTTCACTTCTGCCAGTATCTCGTCTCCTACCTTCCAAACTTTACAGAAGCTCTTCTGCGAACCTTGCAGAACTAGCACTCCTGAAAGAAAGGATATTGCGGAGACATGGCTTAGCCACAGCCTGGGGGATGTTTCCAGAATGAGATTTTCACTCTGCAGCGGAGTGTGCGCTGATATGAAACTTCCTGGCAGATTAAAACTGTGTGCCCGACCGAGACTCGAACTCGGGACCTTTGCCTTTCGCGGGCAAGTGCTCTACCAACTGAGCTACCGAAGCACGACTCACGCCCGGTCTCACAGCTTCACTTCTGCCAGTATCTCGTCTCCTACCTTCCAAACTTTACAGAAGCTCTTCTGCGAACCTTGCAGAACTAGCACTCCTGAAAGAAAGGATATTGCGGAGACATGGCTTAGCCACAGCCTGGGGGATGTTTCCAGAATGAGATTTTCACTCTGCAGCGGAGTGTGCGCTGATATGAAACTTCCTGGCAGATTAAAACTGTGTGCCCGACCGAGACTCGAGCTCGGGACCTTTGCCTTTCGCGGGCAAGTGCTCTACCAACTGAGCTACCGAAGCACGACTCACGCCCGGTCTCACAGCTTCACTTCTGCCAGTATCTCGTCTCCTACCTTCCAAACTTTACAGAAGCTCTTCTGCGAACCTTGCAGAACTAGCACTCCTGAAAGAAAGGATATTGCGGAGACATGGCTTAGCCACAGCCTGGGGGATGTTTCCAGAATGAGATTTTCACTCTGCAGCGGAGTGTGCGCTGATATGAAACTTCCTGGCAGTTCGAGTCTCGGTCGGGCACACAGTTTTAATCTGCCAGGAAGTTTCATATCAGCGCACACTCCGCTGCAGAGTGAAAATCTCATTCTGGAAACATCCCCCAGGCTGTGGCTAAGCCATGTCTCCGCAATATCCTTTCTTTCAGGAGTGCTAGTTCTGCAAGGTTCGCAGAAGAGCTTCTGTAAAGTTTGGAAGGTAGGAGACGAGATACTGGCAGAAGTGAAGCTGTGAGACCGGGCGTGAGTCGTGCTTCGGTAGCTCAGTTGGTAGAGCACTTGCCCGCGAAAGGCAAAGGTCCCGAGCTCGAGTCTCGGTCGGGCACACAGTTTTAATCTGCCAGGAAGTTTCATATCAGCGCACACTCCGCTGCAGAGTGAAAATCTCATTCTGGAAACATCCCCCAGGCTGTGGCTAAGCCATGTCTCCGCAATATCCTTTCTTTCAGGAGTGCTAGTTCTGCAAGGTTCGCAGAAGAGCTTCTGTAAAGTTTGGAAGGTAGGAGACGAGATACTGGCAGAAGTGAAGCTGTGAGACCGGGCGTAAGTCGTGCTTCGGTAGCTCAGTTGGTAGAGCACTTGCCCGCGAAAGGCAAAGGTCCCGAGTTCGAGCCTCGGTCGGGCACACAGTTTTAATCTGCCAGGAAGTTTCATATCAGCGCACACTCCGCTGCAGAGTGAAAATTTCATTCTGGCATTTTCGTTTTGTTAGTTACTCGCCTAGTACATGAATGATCTGTATGGTTCTGTTTTAAGAAAGGTAGCCTTCCTCTATTTATGAAGTGATCGTAACTCATTTGATTTATTCCATTGGTACAAAACAAGTTACCTTGTTATTTCAAGCTTAGAGTTATTCATTTATATGTTTTATTGTACAGCAGACTGTCTGCAGATATTTGCATATGTAGTTGCTGAGTTGGTCGTAATGGTTACTTGGTGACCAGAGTGGTCGCAGACCAGTTGTTAGCTGCGTGATACTTTGTCGATCCTAATTAGATTTGAGAGCTGCCATAGCATCGTATGGTTGACTGGAGAAGGCTTATTTACAGTCTTTCCTGTCTGTGGATAAGGAATATGTATTAAGGTATTATTATTGTTAACCGATCCAGTATGCTGGGGCAAAAATTTATTTTATTTGTATTTCAGTAAATTCTGCTTCATTGTGCTGAAGGAATTTCAATTGCTGTTCTTCTTTGAGCTCTGCTTTCATAAACCATAGTGGGCTGCAACATACGATTTTAAATGTTATTTTTCTGTGGTCACAGAGTTATTACGTACAATAAATTAGCTCCCAAGATGGGCCTATTCTCCAGGGAACTTCCTCATTCCTTACCTCATCCGTCCACCCAATTTTCAAAATTCTGTAACACCACATCTCCATCATCTCGACTCTTTTCTTTTCCGGCTTTCCCACAGTCCATGTTTCACTACCGTACAATGCAGTGCTCCAAACATACATTGTCATAAATTTCTGACCCGCGTCCGGCCATCCTGATTTAGGTTTTCTGTGATTTCCCTAAATCGCTCCAGGCAAATACTGGGATGGTTCCTTTGAATGGGCACGACCGACTTCCTTCCCCGTCCTTCCCTAATTCGATGAGACCGATGACCCCGCTGTTTGGTTTCTTCCTCCAAACAACCCAACGAGCCATAAATTTCTTCCTCCAATTAAGGTCTATGTTCGATACTAGGAGGCACCACTTGGCCAGAAATGCCATTTTCCCCTGTGCTAGTCTGCGTTTTAAGTCCTTATAGTCTCCGTCATCAGTTGTTTTGCTGCCTAGGTGATCATCAATGCTGATGTTAAGTTCCTCGGTGTTCTCATTACTTTCGTCTTTCTTCGATTAGCTCTGAGTCCATATTCTGTACTCATCAGACAATGCATTCCATTCAGCGGATCTTGTAATTCTTTTTCACTTTCACTAAGGATGGATTGTATTAACATCGATATTCTTTCACCGTGAATTCTAATTTCCATCCTTGAATGAACCTTCCTTTAATTTCCGTCATTGCTTCTTCCATATATATAGACTGAACAATAGGATCAAGGAATAAGTCCCTGTCTAACACCCTTCCTTATCAATCCTTTCGTTCTTGGTACTGTACATTTTTCGTTCCCTCTACGCTCTTGTACGTATTGTTATTGCCCTTCTCTATAGCTAACACCTATTTATCTAAAAATTTAGAACATGTTGAACAAGTTTACATAATCGAAGTTTTTTCCTGGTCGACAAAACGTATGAATGTCTTATTATTTTTCTTTAGTCTTGCTTCAGTTTTCAGCCACAACATCTGAACTGACCATCTGGTGCCCTTAACTCTCTTAAAACCAGACAGTCATTTAAGAAATTCTTAATTTTCTTTCCCATTCTTCTGTATATTGTACTTGTCGACAGCTTGGATCCATGAGCAGTTAAGCTGATTGTGCGATGATTCTCGCACTTGTAGACTCTAGCTATCTTCGGAAATGTGTGGAGGACGTCTTTCAGTAAGTCGAATAGTGTATCGTCCGTTTCATATGTACTACACACAAAGGTGTGTAGTCGTTTTGTTGCCACTTGGCCAATGACTTTGGAAAATCCGATGGAATGTTATCTATCTCTTATGTCTCATTTAATCCTAAGTCTTCTAAAGCTCTTTAAAGTTGGAGTCTAATACCGGATCCCACATTTTTCCTATCGACTGCTACTTCATCATCGGACAATTAGACAATCTGACAAGGCTTCCTACATCCCCCCCCCCCCCCAGCTCTTGGAAGACTTCAACGAACGCACTCTTTCCACTTACGAGCTCTCTCGTCTGCTTTTAGCAGTGGGTATCCAACTGTGCTCTAGTGTTACCACCTCCGCTTTTACTTCCAAAGAAGACTGTTTTTTTCACATTTTACCACCCTCAGGCCATCCTCTGGCTTTCTAAGTAGATGTGTCGTCAAGATGGTGGGTACTGCGTCAGCTGCCCGTTCACTCATTGACAGCCAAGGCACAAGCATACGCTTGGCCCTGAATTTATTGGGTTTGTGCCAGAATTCTGTGGTAATAGTTTCCATAGCTAATGAAGAGCAAAAGTTAATCCAGTTTAGCTGCTAAAGGACTTTCTTAACCAGCGTGCTTATTCTGCTGCAGTTAAGGAAATTTTCGAGAGTTCGTTGTTTGCAATAAACCCTTAACGCAAGACGGCGGGTCGTCTGCCTGATAGTAGGAAAGGTGTGAATTTTAAAAATTTCCGGGCGAACTGAATGTTCAAAGAAATTTTGGGCTTGTAACTTATCGTCGGTTCATTCATCCCACTATATTTCGACTGGGCACCTGCCAGTCATCATCAGGAGAGCAGGCTACGAAGACTTACACCGTTCCGCAATATATAGGGCGCTGCGATTATTCCGCGCATGCGTCAAAATTAAGTTGACAATCAAACCACGCTTCTCGGCGGTAAAGCCCTCGCTGATGGAACTGTATGACTCAGCTGTCCTCTACATTACAGCTTGCCGCGCCCATGGCTGAATTCAGTCGTTGTCGATTAGAAAAAATCGTGGAAATGATTTCACGTACTGTCCAACTGGCAGCCGCTATCACAGTTCATCAGCTTTTCTACGAAGCATATTTCCATGGATTTTTTAATAGTGGAGTCGCTGTGGCCAGAATATAGTGTTCTCACACTCCATTGAATGCTCAGTGGTAATACAATATTCGGTAATAGCAGACTCGCTCGGTAGCAAAACGCAAGCGCAACATTGATATTCAGTGTGTTGTTTCACCGCGCGTGTGGTCTGTGCTATGTAAGCTAAACCACACTACAAAGTATTTTGTGAATTCCGGCCTTCTGCAGTAACAAGTCGCCCTCCGCTGATACCAATGGACGGATAATGATTTTCACCTGAAATTTACAAAGGATTCTTGCTATTTTAATCGAATAGTTGCCCACAAAAGGTAGAAAAGTTTGAGATTTGGCCGATGTCCTCTACTCTTTATTGACTTACTGATACTTGGTCTTAATTGACGGTGCCATCTTAGTTCACTGGGTGGCATATCAATTTCTTTCTGAACACTGATTTTACGTGGCTGAGTTGTTTAGGAAAATTATCTGGTGTGAGCCGGGCGTAGAAGTGCTTTCAGCATGTTCATTGTTTGCAATAGATGATGACTGACTGACGCTTGTTAATAAAAATCAGTACGAGTGGGCGTACGATAAACTGAATGCGCCAGTGAGCCGTCATCCTTTCGTCTAACCAAGACATCCAAGAAATCAAACGATAAACTTTATCTATTTCCATAGTAAACAGTTGTTATGGATAGGAGCTGAGGTGATGAAGAAAGTGTATCAACTTCCTGAGGCCATTCTATAAAGGTATTATCCACATACTACCAAAATACAACTGGTTAAAGGACAGCTCAATCAAGCTCTCTCTCTCTCGACATCTCTACAAAAGGCTTGGCCGAGCAATTCTAGACGCTTCAGTCTGGAACCGCGTGACCGGTACGGTCACAGGTTCGAATCCTGCCTCAGGCATGGATGTGTGTGATGTCCTTAGGTTAGTTAGGTTTAAGTAGTTCTATGTTCTAGGGGACTGATGACCTCCGATGTAAAGTCCCATAGTGCTCAGAGCGACTGAGCCGTGGCGGCTGGCGCTAGGGTGTTCCACTGGCATCGCTGATATCGATATTCGGCTGTCCTGCTATCTTTGAGTGCTACGCGGCGGGTTTTCCTGGCGAAAATGTGACGAGTGGGTCTCCGGTCGGCGTTCAACGAGCCAACTTGTGTTGAAAACAAGCCCGCGTCCTTAACAGTGGTACCGTGGGACATGGACCTTGCTGTGATCGCCGCCATTGTCTTTTGGCGCGTGCCGAACATTGGGCGCCTTGACGTGCAAAATTGTGGTGTGTTCGTCGTCTCACGCTGAACAAATGGCTCTGAGCACTACGGGACTTAACATCTGTGGTCATCAGTCCCCTAGAACTTAGAACTACTTAAACCTAACTAACCTAAGGACATCACACACATCCATGTCCGAGGCAGGATTCGAAGTTGCGATCGTAGCAGTCGCGCGGTTTCGGACTGAGCCCCTAGAACCGCTAGACCACCGCGGCCGGCTGCACGCTGAACAGCTTTCCAGCTCGTAATTTGCAATCTCCAAGTGACGTATGACTTTTATTCTGTGTTTAAGTAAGAAGATTGTTGAAACTTATTGAGGTATGGGTAGCTGCCGGAGATGATTCTGAACTTTGTTCCACAGTGGCTATTTCAAGGAGGCTGATGTTCCTCATTCCGTTCTTTATCATCTTTGGAGTGTGTGTTTTAAGTGGTTTTCATGCAAATTTTAGCTTGTTTTAAGACATATTGTCCACTTTGGACTGGCAGCGGTACGTGCCCGGCAGCCGTAGAGTTAATGGTTTAGTCATTTGTCACGGAAGAATTTGGTATGTTTATTTAATGTTGAAAAGCCTTAAGGCAACTGGAAGTGATCTCTAAGTTTCCTGCTAATTTACTGGGAGACGGCTAATGTTAGAGTATTGCTCCTTAAGAATTTGGGGTCGTGCTTATTATATATTCCAGTGTGGCTGTGATTTGACCTTCTTTTCTTTGCAATATATTTATGCTGCAGGCCATTTCTGAAGTCTGCTCGTTTCCTGGCGTCGGTACGGTAATGGATTCTTGTCATTATCGCTCATTGTGGGGCCGGTTGGACTGTATATAAATATATACCGCTTGCTGTGTGACCCTGTGCACAAGCCGTGGAGAGTGAACGCTCGTACGAGTTTTGCCTGCCGGCCGCAGCGTTATTGCTTCCAAACACTGCTAAGGGCCTTAACGCTGTTCTCCAAAGTTAAGTGTAATTTGGGAATGATTCTGAGTCATTATGTCCGTTAATTAAAAGAGGCCACCTTGTTAATATTGGCGTTCCTGTAAGTCATTTTATTAGTTGAGTTATTACTAGCCATTTTTAGTTAACACTTATATTACTCATCTGTGTATCTTTAATGAACGTGCAACTTGTTATCATTCCTGTGTGCAAGTCTTGCGTCCTTGGTTCGCCCACTTTGTATTTTTAGATTAAGCATGTTTCACTGTGGATCTTTATGTGGGCAGCTCACTTTTATTAAGCTTTAAGATCTCTTTGTTCTTTATGAAGCTGTAGAATTATGTGGCTTTGTATAGTGTTATTAGTCTCCTGAGAGATGGTTAAACAAGAACGATTGTGATTGATTATTCACCGTGCCTACTATCAATGATTTTGGTTGCCGACGCAAAATGATATGACTCTTATTCGTGTTTATGTAATTCAATCAAAGTGAAGATTTGTATATTACATCAGTAAGAGGGCAAATGTCCGAATTGAAGTTTATAATAAAGTCTGTTTTGAGTCAAATTAGAATTGTAAAACAATTACAAGCTTTTCCATCACCATTGATCCGGACTTCCTGTTTCCTTTAAATAACTGTGGTGAGATCGTAATGTTGATTTTTTACAGAATTGCGTAGTACCACAGTTCAGCCACCATTGGAGATAGAGGGGTGCCCATGGCGTCCCCGTCAGTCTGTTCGAAATATTCTTGGTTGAACATAAAATAGATTGAGGAAACAGCATGCCGAAATGCCGAAACAATGCAGTGATGTCCCCACCAACGGTCTCGGCAAAGAAGCGAGATATTTGGCTAAACCACATCTATGAGCTCACTATTGGACATAGTGGATCACTTTCCTTATGGATCTTGGTACGCGAGCATGAGGTTTTGAAGTAAGATGAAAGACCTCAGTTGTGCTGAAGTTTCCCGTTGCCAATTTGGCCGACCGGTGAACATAGTCATTTCCTGGGATTTAGACGTGACCAAGGATCATTTAAAGGCGACTGACCACACAGCACAGTGATATCATACGGAGATCCTGCGTAGTCACAAGCAGTGAACGTTTAGGTTAGCACTGATCGAGAATCTGAAGACTACTGAAAGACTCTCTGCCGATTAAGAACGACATGCTGGAGCAAGAATGAATGTGGCTGGGGTTCTAGCAGTGGCCAGCATTTCTACGGTGAATACAGTACATCCCTTCGGTGTGGGACGTAGTTCACTGCATCGTACATGTGTGTAGGAAACCTTGTTCAGCTGGAGACCGTAGAGCCGTCAGTGCATATCCGACCCCAGAAATGCGTCAGGCAAGTCCAGAAGAAAACATAGGTGTATTGAATCTTTCTGTGCAAAGGAGAAGATTTAAATATGGGCAAGGTGGAGTATATAAAGATAGTTACAGAAAATCCAAAGCGAAAACTTGAAATATAAGGTTCATGTCCTACAGAAAGAAAGCATAAGGAACTTATTTCACCAAGTACTCTCTCAAGAATTGCGATAGTTGAAGCTAAAGACAGTATTGAAGAAGAATGGGATAGATAAGAAAACATCAGTAGTGAAAATAGCTAATGAAGTGCTAGGGCAAAGCATAGTATCAAATCGGAAAAGACCTCTAAAATCTGGAATACAGAAATATTTAGAATGTTAAAGAAAAACGGAATGTTTATAATATCTATTTCCAAATAGTAACAAATGAATATTGTGAAATATATAAACAGAAAAGAAATAGAACAAATAATTTTATATAAAGACACCATAGTGAATCCTTGGAAAGTTACATCGCTATTGTTGAACGTGGCAGCCACGGAAGATAGAATATAGCATTTAAACTTATCAAGCATATAAATAAAATGGAGAAAGATACTGCAATCATTACTGTAATAACAGGAATTCAATGGATACACGATTACAGAAGTTTATGGTAATGTGAAGAAAGTGAAAAAAATTATTCTCTAAAAACTGATATTATCTCTGTAGACCAAACAGACCTAAGAGAATCAGAAGCATCCTTAAATATAACGAGAATGGGAAAGCTACTGCTCTAGATGACATTAATGCTGATTAAATCAAAAATGAAGCAAATCTCTTTAGAATTTAGCTTCCTTTATTTTTAAGTGTTTGTTGGAAGAACTATTGTATACCTAAGGAATGGATCATGGCTAAAATTATTAATCAAAGGCTACAAACTTTCGTCGATGCAGCAATCTCAGACGAACAATCAGGCTTCAGAAATGGACATGCGCGTAATAAGACAGCTTACTAAAAACCGTCGGAAATTTGGCTTAGAAACACATATAGCATATATTAATTATGAGTATGCATTTGATAAGCTAAATATATCCCTTTTCTAAAATTATTGGAAATAAAAGGTTTTCCAAAACACCATATTAATACCACACATAGTCTATATGTAAACACAAATATAGTTGTAAGTCTAGGTTCGAAAATGTTAGATGGAATTTTAATAAATCAAAATGTTCGGAATGGGTGCAGTCTATCACCCACTTTCTTTAATGTAGATGTTGACGACCTGGTTATGAAGTGGAAAGACGAAATACAGTATACAGATTTAGTCAAAACGAAATATATAACAACTTAATTGTATCGGCAAATAAGACAACGACAATGGCTTTCACAGGAAATAATGCAGTCAGAAAGAATATAGATAAATGGAAATAATTTAGAACAAGTATCCCACTTCAGCTACTAGGATGTGATATTAACTTTATCTGTGACAAAGACATTGACAAGAAGGTTATAAATTATTAAGCTATTTGCCGAACAACTGAGAGATCGTTGGGAAGAAAAACAAGAAAAGAAACAGAAAAGAACTTCTTCAAAGTTATTCTTTTACCTACTCTTGTATATGGCCACTATCGACAGGGGAGCTCACGTTGATTCCGTATTTCTAGATTTCCGGAGAGCTTTTGACACCGTTCCTCACAAGCGCCTTCTAATCAAGCTGCGGGCCAATGGGGTATCGTCTCAGATGTGCAACTGGTTTCGTGATTTCATATCAGGAAGGTCGCAGTTCGTAGTAATAGACGGCAAATCATCGAGTAAAACTGAAGTGATATCAGGTGTTCCCCAGCGTCCTCGGACCTCTGCTGTTCCTGATCTATATAAATGACCTGGGTGACAATCTGAGCAGTTCTCTTAGGTTGTTCGCAGATGATGCTGTAATTTACCGTCTAGTAAGGTCATCCGAAGACCAGTATCAGTTGCAAAGCGATTTAGAAAAGATTGCTGTATGGTGTGGCAGGTGGCAGTTGACGCCAAATAACGAAAAGTATGAGGTGATCCACATGAGTTCCAAAAGAAATCCGTTGGAATTCGATAACTCGAGAAATAGTACAATTCTCAAGGCTGTCAATTAATCTAAGTACCTAGGTGTAAAAATTACGAACAACTTCAGTTGGAAAGACCACATAGATATTATTGTGGGGAAGGCGAGCCAAAGGTTGCGTTTCATTGGCAGGACACTTAGAAGATGCAACAAGTCCACTAAAGAGACAGCTTACACCACACTCGTTCGTCCTCTGTTAGAATATTGCTGCGCGGTGTGGGATCCTCACCAGGTGGGATAGACGGAGGACATCGACAGGGTGCAAAAAAGCGCAGCTCGAATTGTATTATCACTTAATAGGGGAGAGAGTGTGGCAGATATGATACGCGAGTTGGGATGGAAGTCATTAAAGCAAAGACGTTTGTCGTCGCGGCCAGATCTATTTACGAAATTGCAGTCACCAACTTTCTCTGCCGAATGCGAAAAAATTCTTGAGCCCAATCTACATAGGTAGGAATGATCATCAAAATAAAATAAGAGAAATCAGAGTTCGAACAGAAAGGTTTCGGTGTTCGTTTTTCCCACGCGCTGTTCGGGAGTGGAATGGCAGGGAGATAGTATGATTGTGGTTCGATGAAACCTCTGCCAAGCAATTAAATGTGAATTGCAGAGTAACCATGTAGATGTAGATGATTCAGAATCATGGAAAGTAACAAAAAAAAAAAAAGAAACCTATACAATCAGCAGAGATGAAGTTCATGAGATGTAAAATGGATAGAATAAGGAATGACACAATATCAGCTTTAAAAAATTTTCCGGTTAAAGGAAAGGTGGAATAGAATCAAATGGATTATGTTGATAGAATGACAGAAAATACACACATAAAAAAAATATTTTGTATCACCTAGGTTCCGATAATTCCGGAACCTGAACAGAAAATTGGAATAGATATCAACAAAATCATCATTTCCGCCCTTTTTATTGCTCATGAAAACCACACATTGCACGTTGTATCACCATACGGCTAGACCTTCAGAGGTGGTGGTCCAGACTGCTGTACACACCGCTACCTCTAATACCCAATAGCTCGTCCTTTTGCATTGATGCATGCCTGTATTAGTCGTGGCATACTATCCACATGTTCATCAAGGAACTGTTGGTGCAGATTGTCCCATTCCTCAACCGCGATTGAGCGTAGATCCATCAGACTGGTTGGTGGGGCACGTCGTCCATAAACAGCCCTTTTCAATCTATCCTAGGCATGTTAGATAGCGTTCATGTCTGGAAAACATGCTGGCCACTCTAGGCGAGCAATCTCGTTATCCTGAAAGGATGTGCAATTGGGGCGCGCGAATTCTCGTCCATGAAGACGAATGCCTCACCAATATGCTGCCGATATTGTTGCACAATCAATCGGAGGATGTCAATCACGCATCGTACAGTCATTACGGCGCATTCCATGACCACCAGCGGCGTACGTCGGCCCCACATAATGACACCCCAACAACAGGGAACTTCCACCATGCTGCACTCGCTGGGTAGTGTGTCTAAGACGTCAGCCTGACAGGTTTGCCTCCAAACACGTCGTCCGCCGCTCGTGGTCTCGCGGTAGCGTTCTCGCTTCCCGAGCACGGGGTCCCGGGTTCGATTCCCGGCGGGGTCAGGGATTTTCACCTGCCTCGAGATGACTGGGTGTTTGTGTTGTCCTCATCATTTCATCATCATCCAGGAAAGTGGCGAAATTGGACTGAGCAAAGATTGGGTCATTGTACGAGCGCTGATAACCACGCAGTTGAGCGCCCCACAAACCAAACATCATCATCATCATCCAAACACGTCTCCGACTATTGTCTGATTGAAGACATTTGCGACACTCATCGGTGAAGAGAACGTGATGCCAATCCTGAGCGGTCGATTCGGCATGTTCTTGGGCCCATCTGCATCGGGCTTCATGGTTTCTTGGTTGCAAAGATGGACCCCGCCTTGGACATCGGGAGTGAATTTGAACATCATGCAGCCTTTTGCGTACAGTTTGAATCGTAACACGACGCCCTGTGGCTGCACGAAAAGCATTATTCAACATGGTGTCGTTGCTGTCAGGGTTTCTCCGAGCAATAATCCGTGGATAGCGGTCATCCACTGCAGTAGTAGCCCTTCGGTGGCCTGAGTGAAGCATGTCATCGACAGTTCCTGTCTCTCTGTTTCTCCTCCATGTTCGAACAACGTCACTTTGATTCACTCGAGAAGCCTGGACAGTTGCCTTGTTGAGAGTCCATCCTGGCACAAAGTAACAATGTGGACGAGCTCGAACCTCGGTATTAACTGTCGAGGCATGGTTGAACTACAGATAACATGAACCGTGTACCTCCTTCCTGGTGGAATGACTGGAACTGATTGGCTGTCGGACCTCCTCCGTCTAATAGGCGCTGCTCATGCATGGTCGTTTACATCTTTGGACGGGTTTAATGACATCTCTGAACAGTCAGAGGGACTGTCTCTATGACATCCACAGTCATTGTCTACCTTCAGGAGTTCTGGAAACTGGGGTGTTGCAATTTTTTTTTCCAGAATGAGATTTTCACTCTGCAGCGGAGTGTACGCTGATATGAAACTTCCTGGCAGATTAGAACTGTGTTCCGGACCGAGACTCGAACTCGGGACCTTTGCCTTTCGCGGGCAAGTGCTCTACCAACGGGGCTACCCAAGCACGACTCACGCCCAGTCCTCACAGCTTTACTTCTGCCAGTCCTCGTCTCCTTCCTTCCAAACTTTACAGAAGCTCAGTTGTTAGAGCACTTGCCCGTGAAAGGCAAAGGTCCCGATTTCGAGTCTCGGTCTGGCACACAGATTTAATCTGTGTGAATAGATTGTCGAAAAAAGATTACGAGTTGTTGGTCGCCTGGAATGATAGATTTAGGGACACCTCATAAGAGATGAATGTGTGGATGATAGAGACCGGAGCAGGTGACTACAATACCTAATCTTTTGAAGGAGATGATGATGAGGAGGAGGAGTCGAAGCAGATCCGAGGACGGGGTGCACACCATGGAAGGACACACGATCCTCCCTGAGGAGCAGCAATAGTGCGGAAAGATGGAGTTCAGAGTAGAGCCTCTGTATGCGAAATGGAATCGATATTACAGACCTTGGCCTCCGTTGAGGGTGGTAGATATCCCTACCAGGAAAAAGGACACGGTAGTTCAGATGCTTAGCGGAGCAGCAAATGTGTACTACATACCTGAGCAGCTGTTGTACTTCTTTGAAGATAGTGGGACAGTTGCATCTCACTCAGTGCCAATAAAACAGATACTTAAGTAAATGTAAAAACAGCTACCATTAATTCATATAGATAACATCAAAGTGGGCCAGCGCCTGAAAGTAGAGTGAGAGAGGGAGTGGTTTGGACCCATTTTGGAGCGCTCAAGACGTTTTTAACTGGTCAACAACCTGAAATACAAGCAAGGGAAGGAGACCAGTGTGTATAAGGTAACTTCTTATTGGACGGCACTCACAAGAACTGTTATTCAGACAGTCAAAGTTAAAAGACACCGAAAGAAAATGCAGATCACAGAATTTTCCTTGTTGGGAGTGCTCTGCAAAGAGTTACTCCTTGGATTTCAGGCTCCTGAAGCCGCTCCTTACTTCACTGTCTTGCTGGGAAAACCTCTCCATGGTTATACTATACTTCTAGATGACTTCATCCGTTTCATCTGGGAAGAGAGGTTCTCATGTGGATGTGTTGAATTTAGATGCAGATAGACATTAGTTGTCGGTACTGAGCCAGCGACTGATTTTGCACGCACTTTAGCTGTTACTAGCGGATGAAGAGTATAGTGAGACCCAGCCGCGACAGCGATGTGAACTGTAGGAAAGGAAAGGTAATTTGGTAGCTAGTTCAGTGATTTCAATCTTCCTTCTGTAGACTTGTTTGCAGTTAGAGGTTCGACATTATTTCAACTTCAGCAACAGTGCGCATGCACATCCTTCTCAGTATTTTTTATACACTAACCTTCAGCATAGTACGACCCCTGTAAATTTAAGTGCTTTTATCTGAATCACAATACAGATCCCCTAACCAAATTACCAGTGCATTAGTCTACTCATCTTAATGATTACTTCGTTTGTTTATTGTGAATGTAATTTGGTAGATGTGCAATAAACTGAATTCATTGTAAACATTGTGTAATGTCGTAGTTCAAAAATGGTTCAAATGGCTCTGAGCACTATGGGACTTAACAGCTGTGGTCATCAGTCCCCTAGAACTTAGAACTACTTAAACCTAACTAACCTAAGGACATCACACACATCCATGCCCGAGGCAGGATTCGAACCTGCGACCGTAGCAGTCCCGCGGTTGCGGACTGCGCGCCTAGAACCGCGAGACCACCGCGGCCGGCTAATGTCGTAGTCATATGAATCCCTTTGCAATTATTTTGATGGATGATGGTTCACTTATGTCAGATATGCAGAACCAAATGAAGATATTTAATTAAAGTACTTCATCCACAAGTCACATGCGAGGAGCGTAAGGTCGCAGTATCTCAGTGTGGCTTAAGTAGAACCCTTTCGCCCAGAGTAGCAAGTTGAGAAGTACCACAAGCTGAAAAACGAAGTGCAAGGAAACGTCCACAACTATCAGTCAGACAGATTTTATTGTTGCAAACAATCTTATAATCATGGCAAGGCACGCGTAGTTGAAATAACTATACATACTGAAAGGAATACTCTAATAAATTACAATATACTACTTTATTGAAATGTGAGTAAAATTGATTGAGGGTCCAATTTGCGGCGTTATCTGTTTTATTGTAGTGCTTCAGGCAATGATACAACCGGTTTCGTACCCTGCAGGTACATCCTCTGCTGTATTCAAAGTCTAATGTCCCATGTTACCTAATTGACTTAATGCCTACCCGTATTACTGACGTCGATTTGCAGTAGGATTTTGGGACATGTACTGCCTACGAACATTACGAAACGCCTCAAGCAAACCGATTTATTGGCAAATAGGCAACACGCATTCAGAAAATACCGTTTTGTGTACTGACAAATAGCCAACACGTCTTCAGAAAGTAGCGTTCTTCCGAAACGCAATTAGCTATTTATTCTCACGAAGTAATCAGTGCTATCGACAGAGGAAGTGAAATTCATTCCAAATTTCTAGATGCGCAGAAGGGTTTCCATTCAGTTCCTTACAAGTGATTCCTAATTAAATAGCTTGACTTCTTAGTATTGTGTGATAGGGTTAATGATTTCCTGTCAGAAAGGTCACAGTTCGTAATAACTGACGAAAGCTATCGTGTAAAACAGACATAATATCTGGCGTTCCCCAAGGAAATGGAAAAAAGAACACATTGACACCGGTGTGTCAGACCCACCATACTTGCTCCGGACACTGCGAGAGGGCTGTACAAGCAATGATCACACGCACGGCACAGCGGACACACCAGGAACCGCGGTGTTGACCGTCGAATGGCGCTAGCTGCGCAGCATTTATGCACCGCCGCCGTCAGTGTCAGCCAGTTTGCCGTGGCATACGGAGCTCCATCGCAGTCTTTAACACTGGTAACATGCCGCGACAGCGTGGACGTGAACCGTATGTGCAGTTGACGGACTTTGAGCGAGGGCGTATAGTGGGCATGCGGGAGGCCGGGTGGACGTACCGCCGAATTGCTCAACACGTGGGGCGTGAGGTCTCCACAGTACATCGATGTTGTCGCCAGTGGTCGGCGGAAGGTGCACGTGCCCGTCGACCTGGGACCGGACCGCAGCGACGCACGGATGCACGCCAAAACCGTAGGATCCTACGCAGTGCCTTAGGGGACCGCACCGCCACTTCCCAGCAAATTAGGGACACTGTTGCTCCTGGGGTATCGGCGAGGACCATTCGCAACCGTCTCCATGAAGCTGGGCTACGGTCCCGCACACCGTTAGGCCGTGTTCCGCTCACGCCCCAACATCGTGCAGCCCGCCTCCAGTGGTGTCGCGACAGGCGTGAATGGAGGGACGAATGGAGACGTGTCGTCTTCAGCGATGAGAGTCGCTTCTGCCTTGGTGCCAATGATGGTCGTATGCGTGTTTGGCACCGTGCATGTGAGCGCCACAATCAGGACTGCATACGACCGAGGCACACAGGGCCAACACCCGGCATCATGGTGTGGGGAGCGATCTCCTACACTGGCCGTACACCACTGGTGATCGTCGAGGGGACACTGAATAGTGCACGGTACATCCAAACCGTCATCGAACCCATCGTTCTACCATTCCTAGACCGGCAAGGGAACTTGCTGTTCCAACAGGACAATGCACGTCCGCATGTATCCCGTGCCACCCAACGTGCTCTAGAAGGTGTAAGTCAACTACCCTGGCCAGCAAGATCTCCGGATCTGTCCCCCATTGAGCATGTTTGGGACTGGATGAAGCGTCGTCTCACGCGGTCTGCACGTACAGCACGAACGCTGGTCCAACTGAGGCGCCAGGTGGAAATGGCATGGCAAGCCGTTCCACAGGACTACATCCAGCATCTCTACGATCGTCTCCATGGGAGAATAGCAGCCTGCATTGCTGCGAAAGGTGGATATACACTGTACTAGTGCCGACATTGCGCATGCTCTGTTGCCTGTGTCTATGTGCCTGTGGTTCTGTCAGTGTGATCATGTGATGTATCTGATCCCAGGAATGTGTCAATAAAGTTTCCCCTTCCTGGGACAATGAATTCACGGTGTTCTTATTTCAATTTCCAGGAGTGTATTTATGAGATAATATGAGCATTTCTCTTAAATTATTTGCAGATATTATTGTCAATTACCCTCTTGTAATGTCATCAGGTAATCAAAACGAGTTGCACAATGATTTACGCAAGTTATCTGTATGGTGCAAAAAGTGGGAATTGACTCATAATAACGAAAAGGTCATCCGCATTAGTGTTAAAAGGAATCCGCAAAATTTCAGTTACACGATAAATCACATATATTTAAGGGCTGTAAACCAAATTAAATACTTTCGAATTACAGTCACGAATAAATTAAATTAGAACGATCACATACACAATGTTGTGAGAAAGGAAACCGAAAACTGTGATTTATTAGCAGAACATCAGAAAATGTAACAAGTCTGCTAAAGAGACTGCTTACATTACGCCTGCCCGCCGTGTTCTGGAGCATCACTCTGCGGTGTGAGATCCGACCCAGGTAGGATTGACGAAGGACATCGAAAATGTTCAAAGAAAGTGCAGCTTATTTTGTATTATCTCGGAATAAGGGAGAGAGGGCCACGGATATGATACAGGAAATGGCGTGACAGTCATTAAAACAAAGATGTTTTTAGGTGCGATAGGATATTCTCATGAAGTATCAATCACTAACTTTCTCCTCAGTGTGTGCAAATATTTTGTTAGAGCCGACGTGCATAGGGAGAAATGATCATGATAATAAAATAAGAGAAATCAGACGTCGTAAGGACAGATTTAAGTGTTCATTTTTCCGCACGCTTTTGGACAGTGGAAAGGCAGAAAAGTAGCTTCAAGGTGGTTCTATGAATCCTGTGCCAGGCATTTCATTGTGAACTGCACAGTAGTCATATAGATTATGTGTCAAAGATTTGTGCTGGACGCAGGAGAAGCGGAAAAACAACAGCCGCCAAGTTACAACGCGGACGAAATTATGTCTGTAGTGCCCATGACGGGCGATCATTGTTACAATTAAGAGGACCACGGCTGAAATTGGCACTGTAGAACTGAATGTCTAACTCACGAATCCTGTCAGCACTAAAACCACAATGAAGTAACTCTATTAACAGGTAACTCCAAAACCACTAATCATTGATGCAAATGCCCGCAACAGGAAAACGTGGTGCCGAAACCATAAAACTTGGACAGTGGAGGGAGCAATGGAAGAAAATCATTTGGTCGGATGAGTCTTGTTTCATACTATTTCCAACTTCTGATCGAGTTTACGTCCTAGGAGTGAAGCATGGATGGAACTCTATGATGATTTGGCAGCCAAATTGGACAATGGATGGAGCAATGGAAGAATGTCATTTGCTCGGATGAGTCTTGCTTCATACTGTTTGCAACTCCTGGTCGAGTTTACATCCCAGGAGTGAAGCATGACAGGGAACTAAATGATGATTTGGGCAACCACATTGTGATGTTCCATGTGCTCCACGGCTACTTGGAAAGGTAGCATTACTGCCAAGAATTAGGCGGCAATTTTTGGTGATCAGGCCCATCCCGTGGTACAGTGTTTGTTCCCCGACAGTGGTATTGTGTTCCAAGACGAGAGGGCCTTTATTCGCACTGCTCTTTTCGTGAGGATGAATCGTCACATCTCCCCTGGACATCACAGTCTCGATATTTCAGTATTATTGAACTCTTGTGGTCTGCATTGTAGATAAGTGTGAATGGTCGGTAATCACCCCTATCATAATTATCTGAATTACCCACTGTTTTACAGGGATTCAGTTGAAAACCAAACAGGGCCTTCATTTATCCATTCCGAGATGTCAGGAATCTGTTTGGAATGCCAATAGTTTTTCTGTACCATATCAGGCATGGTAATATTCTGTGTTTTTGGTGTTTTCATAATTTTGCCCACCACGATTAGAAGATTAATCGTCATACTTTTGAGTAAAAATGTATTACAGTCGATGAATTTTAAGGGACCTACAGTAATGAACTCAGTTTACATCCAGAAGCTGTCCACAGTGAAGAGTTACCAATGCGCCAGCAACCTTGTGCATTACGCCACTGGCCGCTGCCGATGCCCGGGTGTGGAGGCAGCGTGAAGCGTGGGCGCCGCCGCAGGCGCGTGCTACGCTAATGGAGTTAGGGCCGACTTGTAACAGGTGGTGTGGGCGTGTCCCCCTCCTGCTGAATTTTAAACATCTCTCACTGCAGCGACTGCCGTCCGCCGTCTGCGCGCCAAAGAGTAGCTAATCCTCTCTGTTGTCGCTCGACGGTCTTTATGCAAAGCCTTCGCTGCCGGGCTTTAACAAAATAATTATTCAAAAGGTGAGAAGGCGTGCGAATCCCGTTAGACTTGTCCACTTACGGCGGGGAAAATGCTTATTGAGATTACTCTCTCCGTGATAGGACGCAGTCGTAAATATCGTGTCCCATTCCTGTGGTTAGAAGTGTAGCGAGTTAATATTTTCTGAATGCGATACGACAACTTGTGCATTTCTGACCTTCTGTTATGTTTAACATTCACAGTTTCTTTGAAATGGAGCACAGTGCATATGCGTTATCTGTTGTGTCTAGACAAGACAGCCTAGACACAATGACAGGAAGCCGAAAGGCACGCGCTTAAACTCACGCAGGCTGGCGTGAGGTCTGAAACAGGATACGTAATGAATGCTATAAAGAAAAGTACGTAGCTTCTGGAATACTTAACTTTAATCCACATTTGTAGAACATCGCTCTTGATGATACATTAATAGAATCTCAATATTAATTGAATACGGCGCCTTGCTAGGTCGTAGCAAATGTAGCTGAAGGCTATGCTAACTATCGTCTCGGCAAATGAGAGCGTATTTGTCAGTGAACCATTGCTCGCTAAGTCGGCTATACAACTGGGGCGAGTGCTAGTCAGTGTCTCTAGACCTGCCGTGTGGCGGCGCTCGGTCTGCAATTACTGACAGTGGCGACACGCGGGTCCGTCGTATACTAGCGGACCGCGGCCGATTTAAAAGCTACCACCTAGCAAGTGTGGTGTCTGGCGGTGACACCACATTATCAGCACACGCGAATGCGTGTAAGTGCAACCCACGGATTGCATAAAATGGATTCGCAGTTGCAAATACGGACAACCAACAGCTGCAAAATGGAATGACGTCAGTGAAGATTTGTGTCAGACCAAGTCTCGAACGCGCATCTCCCTCTTATCGTGAGTGGAAGCCTTACCATTAAACTATCAGAGCATGATTCATTGTCATACCCAAACTTCCATAAACAGCTGATGGTTGACCATAATCAGAATTGCGAATGCATTTCATTTATTTCATAATGGCTGCAGTCATCACATTGCGTGTTCGTTCGGATATGAATGCATATCTTAAGGCACTTTGCATCGTACTCCTGAACATCACAGGAACTGAGGTATCGTACTCACAGATTAGGTCTTAGGCCTTTTTTCGACCGGCGGACTGCTACCTACACGGCAGTACGAGGAACCACCTGTGATCATGGAATATGAGATCAGTGTGTCGCCAAATCATCCAGCCGTTACTGCCAATGGATGAATTCTGATGCTGCCGCTGCTTCTATACTGAAGCACCTCCTCATCCCAGTTCACAAGGACAGAGGGTACCCACTTATAAGACTTCCCTAACTCAGGAAAAAAATATAAGGAGGTACTGGCAATCAAATCAAACCCAGTTCCTTTCACAAAAAAGGCATACCCAAAGACTGGAGAGTTGCATAGGTTACACCAATATTCACGAAAGGCGCTAGGAGTAATCCACTAAATTACGGGCCCATATCATTAACGTCGATACTCAGCACGATATTATTCTCAAACATCATGAATTACATCGAAGCGAAAGGTCTATCGACATATAGTCAACACGGATTTAGAAAACATCGTGCCTGTTATACGCAACCGACTCTTTATTCTCACAAAGTGCTAAGTGCTATCAACAAAGCACTTCAAATTGGTTCCGTATTCTAGACTTTCAGAAGGCTTTTGACACTGTACGTCTCAAGCTACTTGTAAGCAAATTGCATGCTTATGGAATTTCTGATTTCCTGTCAGAGCTGTCATAGTTCGTAATAACTGACGGAAAGTGATCAGGTAAAAAAAAAGTGATTTCTTGCGTTCCCCAACTTAGTGTTATGGACCCTTATCTATATAAATGATTTTGGATACGATCTGAGGAGCCGATATAAGTTGTTCGCAGATGTTACTGTTGTTTATCGAAGATCAAAACTAATTGCAAAGCGATTTATATAAGATACCTTACGGTGTGAAAATTTGGAGTGGGCGCTACATAATGAAAAATGTGAGGTCGTCCACATGAATGCTAAAAGAAATCCGTTAAACTTCGGTTACACAAATATGAAACAACGCATAGAAAATGTCGTAGGGAAGGCGAATCGAAGACTGTGTTTCATTGGCAGAACACTTGGAAGATACAGCAGATGTACTAAAGAGACGCTCTAAACTACGCTTGACCGTCCTCTTTCAAAATACTACTGCACGGTGTGGGATCCTTACTAGATAGGTTTACGGAGTACAACGAGAAAGTTCAAAGAAGGGCAGCACATTTTGTATTATCGAGCAAGAGGGGAGAGAGTGTCAGGGAAATGATACAGGATTTGAGGAGGACATCATTAAAACAAAACGTTTCTCCTTGCAGCGAGATCACCTACTTTCTCTTCCAAATGCGGAAATACCTTGTTGACGCCGAACCACATAGTAAGGAATCATCATTATACTGAAACAAGGGAGATCAGAGTTCACACGGATAGATAGAGGTGTTCACTTGTTCTGCGTGCTGTTCGAGAATCTAACAACAGAGAATTATTGTGAAAGTGATTCGATGAACCCTCTGCCAGGCAGAGCAGCCGTGTAGATGTAGCTGTAGACGTAGTTGTAGAAGAAAATCTAATAGTAATGGGAAAATGGAAATCGGTTGTAGGTGACGGAGTAGAAAAGACGGGCACGGGAGAGTATGGGCTTGGAAGTAGGAATGATAATGAAGAAAAGTAATTGAGTTGTGCAATAAATTTCAGCTAATACGAGTAATAGCGTATACTCAATGCAAGAATCACAAGAGGAGGAGGTATACATACTTAGGAAGGGGCTAAACTGAGGCGGGATTCCTTTCAGAATCAGACACTGAAGTATAGTACGTACTAAGGAGTGGTTATAGTCTCAGATCACAGTTATGATGAAGAGTCGGCAGAAGTTTTAGAGACTACTCAGGAGGAATTAGTGTGCAAAGAAGTGGGATATGGAAGTACCGGTACTTAGGAACGAAGAGAGTTGCTTGGATCTCCCAGAGCTCGTTGATAGCGAGCGCGGTATTGAATAATTCGGTAGGAAATTCAGGTAACGAGGAAGAAAGAAAAGGCAACCACATAAGTTGGAAACAACAAAGCTACAAGAAAAGTAACTGCGACGAAACCATGGGTAATAGAAGAAATACTTCAGCTGATCGACAAAAGAAGGAAGTACAAACTGACTCTCCCACAGAAAGAGGTTCCCACTCAATGGCCTGAAGATGACCACAGTAGTGGTCGAAACCGGTCACCTTGATAAATAAACCGCGATCAAGACTCTTTTTAATAGTAAATATTTATAAGAAATTGATCACTGCAACTCCCATAATGTATTGAAAAGAAAGTACAACATCGCTCAGCAAAATTCATGAATACAGAGATACGAGTCACCTAGCAATTAAATAAATAGAAAGTGAAAATATCGAAAAATAAATTATTGCTGGAAGCACTGAGTCAGCACACAGGAAAGTCAAAAGAATCATCGGTGAAATTAAAAGCAAGGGTGGTAACATTAAGAGTGCAACAGGAATTGGCCACGCAACCGAATTCTTGGGCTACTGACCGCAAAAAATCTTCTCGACCAATCACGTTCTATGAATCGCTTCGCTTCCATATACGGTAGAGCTCCTCTTAGACAATGAGACACGAACACCACTGAAAATAGCGTCAGCCCATTCATCAGCAACGCAGGTTGGGTACCAAAACCAAACATTACGCAACTTTATGCATAGATTTCCGTATGCTACACGTCAGATGGCATATGGGTCTTAAAAGATGTCCTAAATCTGAACCACTGGCTCTCTATGCTTATTCTTCTACGCGTGCAGAGTGAGGATGCCGATATCTGCGCTTCAGTTGAGATGTTGCTCGCTGAATTCGTGTCACTTGTATGTGCCTAAAATACAACCAATAGGTTCCTTCTTTTGCCCTCAACGAAATAAAAACAAAATTATGAAGCACTGTTGAACAACGGAGAGAGTATCTGAATAAAGACAAAATTCGTGAATAGTACGCGCTATTAAATTACGGGGATTAAACACGGTTTTACTGAATCCCAAAACAAGGTAAACTGCAACTGTGAACTGTTCTTCTGAAACTGTGTCAGGGGAGGTAAATTAGAAAGGAGAGTAATCTTGATCATGTTGAGCACCACATGTGTCATTAATACTGATGATTAATAAAAAAACTCTTCATTTGTGTGGCCATTTTATCCGTATTTGATTTACAATTCTTGAGGCTATTTTTGTTCGGTCGTTGCAACTACAAAAATGCGTTACTGTTATAGATACGTGGATGACATAACACTCATGGTAGACGGATCTAAAAACATAATACAGCAGCTACACAAAGACATAAATAGTGCACACAAAAAACTAAAGTTCGCAGTACAAGAAGAACAAGAAAAGTGACTTATCCTTCTAGACATAACCATAAGAAAACACAATAACAAACACACATTTGGGATATACAGAAAACCCATCACAAGATTATTATCTTAAATGCAACATCAAACCACCCACAGAATCACAAAACGGGCAGGATTCAATGGCATCAGACGCTTGTTAAATAGACACAACGCGACCCCGTTAACACTTCTGGGTACCAGAAGTAACTCGCCATTATAAAACAAATAGCATTAAAAATGGACACAAAGAAGCAATGGTAGACAAACTAAACAGATAAATATAGAGACAAATAATTAAAAAACTGACCATACCACACCAACACACACAACCTGCACTACTGCAAAAAATTGGCATACAGTGACTTACCACAACAAATTCCTTCGGCATTCCTTAGAATAAAGACGCCACATATACACCGTTTGACCAGACCCTTCCGAGAATGATTTTATTTTCCGCGTATAAGCGACATCAGTGCGGTAACTGGGATGATGGTGGGAAATTTTCACTACCAGTATTTCGCCGACAGTGGGAGGACAGAAAGTAAAGTTCCTGATCACCTATGTTAATGGTCTACATTACGACCGTCACTCAGAAAGTAATGAATCACATTTTTGTCCTTTGCAAACAACAACAGTATGGACGTGAAACTTTAGGTACGTATTTTCTGAAGTTTCTAGAGAGCACGCGCCAATTTTCAGTTTCCTCCGACAGATAGCATACACACAGCTGTTTTTCAAAATGGCGTCTGTAAGTAATATACGTCACAAGGAGCGTTTGCTCATTGAATTTCTCACCGTGAAGAAAGCAAATGCTGGGAACCTTCACAGTTGTTTGTGTGCAGTTTACGGATTATCTGCAGTCGACAGAGGTGCGATTAGTCAATGAACTTCGTGTCTGGCAGTAAATAGTGAGATAGTCCACGGCAGTCACGGTTGACATGATGCAACTTGCTGAAGGACTTATTTGCGAGTACTGACGCAGAACTTCTAGGCAGTTAACGTTGAAGCTGTTAATCGGCAAAGGAAGTTTGGTTGCAATTATCTGTGTTCTTGAATAAGAAGGGTTCTACACTATCTTACGCTGGAATACAAATCTCTCAGAATAAATGTTTCTTCTGAGTTTCTGTAGCATTTTGACGCCTTCTTGTCCCGGATTGTGAAAGTTATGAAATCTAGGTCCGCCTTTTGAGCTCAAAACAAGGCGACAATAGATGGAATGGCGTCATCGTAATTCTCCTGAGAAGAAAAAATTCAAAACAAGTACTTCCGCTGGTAATGTCATGATCATAACACTTTGGGGCAGTGAGGGTATCATACACATTGGTGAGATGTCAAGAGGCAGAAACATTAGTTCTGAAGCATATGTGAACACATTAACCAAAATTTTAAGGCTTTCGAGGAAACTTGTTGATAAACCGACTGTTGGCTAATGGCTCGTGTCCTTTGGCCGACGTTTGATTGATGATTTTCCTGACGCTTGGCCAGCACGATTGGCTGGTACTGTGAGAGCTGCACCCTCCACTGCTGGTGATGGACTCCAGTCCATTCGCCACACTCAAGGAGGACTTGGGCGCCATAACGACCCAGGTGATAGTTCGATTCATCATGATAACGCTGAGCCTCATACAGGAAGAACTTCAGAAAACATCACTGAACACGGCTGGACAGTATTACACCATGCGTTCTACAGCCCAGTCAAGCTCCCTCAGAGTTTCGCTAGTTTTGGCCTTTGAAGGGTGGCATGCATGGATAGCATTTTAAGAATAACGAAGTGGTGAGTGGCACGGTCAGGAAATAGATTTGTGATCAGAAGATGGAGTTGGTCTCGCTTGAGGAAGGCCACAGAATTGTAAGGATTTTACACCGAAAATCGGGGAGTAAGTACAATTACTGTTTTTATGTTTACCTTTCTTTGAGTTCAATAAATAATTCTTGAAGAAAGTAGTGTGGTGTATTACGATCAGGGCACACGCATAAATTCTAAACCTCTGAACAGTGTCTCATGTATTGATGGCATATGACACTGATGAAGGTGCTCCCTTCTGTAAGATGAGGAAGTTAAGATCGGCGGTTTGGTGCGCCGGCATTGGTTTTCATCCTCGCTCTTCCCTTCTTCCGCATCAATACAAACCCAACATTACAATGTACGAGAACTCATTGCGAACATTCCTCACGACAAGGATACACTCTTGACACTTCTTAACAGGTCGGAGAATGGCAACAGCAGATCATCTCCACTACGACGTTGCCTGGAACGGTGGTTCATATTTCCTGCATCTGCTCCGCTTCGCTTTCTCCCTGGATTTGAGGCTACTTGTTGAAAACTAACTATCTCGATTAACACTTATATTGGGCAGTTGTATTTGTCTTGGGTTCGCACTATCGTTGAGTTCTGTTTAAGTGACAACATTTTCACCATTGCCTGCACTAATTATTGTAACTTCCACAATTGCAGTTTTTACTTCTAAGTCATTTTCGTATGGTTAAGTGACATAACCACTTGGAAATTACTTGAATCCGTTGAGATGATGCTTGTGTCTGATGTGGAAATCAGATGGATTGTGTTGTCATTGCTGTCGTTGATGATGACGATGATAATGATAATGACAATAATGACATCTGTCAGTTGTCCTGCAGCAGTTATGCTTCGTGTCAGTGTGAGTGAGTGACTGAGATAGCGGCAGCAAACGCCTGATAGGTGCTGTGCTGGCACTTGCTCGAACAAGCAGTCTGACTAAAGATCTCAATCCTCCACGACAAGACGGTAGTCTCGAAATTACTGCACCGTGCCTGTGCTTTGCTTTTAGTGGCCTGTGTCAACCCAGGAGTGTTCGCTTCACTTGCACAGATTCAGATCGCAGCAGAGAGCGTTTGTGTCTTGCCCCAAGCCGCTCCTCTTCGGTCACTTTTGACATTTTAGTCGTGGGCCTTCAGTTTTCTCTTAATTGAACCATCGAGTGAGGTAGTGCAGTGGGCAGCACAGTGGATCCACGTTAAGATGGACTATGATCTAAATTCCGGCCGTACAGATTTAGGTTCTCCTGATTTTCCTAAATCGCTCCAGGTAAATGCCAGAATGGTTCCTTTGAAAAGAGCACGCCTTGTTTCCTTCTCTATCCTTTCGTAATCATAAAGACCCTTAGGAACTTCTCTGTCGACAAGACGTTCAGTTCTAATATTCCTACTTACCTGAACCTTACATTTTACAACTTTTATCTCAGTTAAACGTTCATTTACGTTTCGCCTCAAACAAGGAGGAATGTTATAGTGAACATTATTCAGACTTTCGCCTCGATTCAGCTCTGTAACAGAAGATTAATATATTTCCTTACTCTGTTTCTAGATGATGGGTTTGACTTTACATGTGCCGCAGCTTTTTATTGAAATTACGAAAAAGTACTCCGCAAAACTAAGATTTTTCCGAATGTGAAAACATGTTTCAGAGTACATCAGGGTAATGTACTAAGACCCAATGTTCGACTGATATTTAAAAGCACTGAAATCGAGAAAATCTTGTCAACACTGTAGTCACGTGTCACATTATTACACTAGCACGTTCCTATAAACAGTATATGCAATCAATTGAAACGGCAGTATTATCGGACAAATTCTGGAATTCAACTTATTCGAAACTAACACAAATTTCTAATCTTAAGACAGTAAAATTGTTAAGACATGGTCGAAACTCAGGTAATGTACAAGTATCACTTGTCTCACGGCAAATGATCTGCTATTCCAAGATACAAGGTGATGCACTACCGACCGAAGTATGGCTTAACCGTCTACGTGTTATATAACCAGTTTTAAAAATACGTAGAATTTTACTTGCCATTAAATTATGTAACTGAACAATTAATAGTATATTTTAAATAGCCTTAGTATATGTACAGCAATTGTATATGTAGGAAACGGAATATTTACAAACGCTGCACAAAACACAATCGCATGTCTAGCAACAATAAAAACTGTATAAAACCACGGGAACTGTTTATGGCGCTCGCTACCGCGAATTTCTTCATGTGATTCTAAAATCAGTCACTAGACAGAAATTCCGACCTAAAAACATTTTGTGTTGATGCATACTCTATCCTCTAGGTACAACAATCTCTCCTGTAAAGTATGTTTGCTCGATGATGTAGAAGTTGGTCCTGTATTCTTCTGTAACAGGGTTGATACCTCTCTTCAGATATTCTAAATTGCTATTAACTTGCGATATTGCCGTGCCTGTGTTCTTCCGAATCACGATGCAAAGTTTCTTCGGACATGCACGCATGTCAAATGAACAGGCACAATGGCGACTACAGCCGTCTTGAAAGACGTGAAATTTATTCGTAACTGCGAATAAGAACTATCCTCAGCTGCATAAGGGAATGACGACGATGAATATCTGTGACGGATAGGAACTGGAACACGAATTTCCCGCTTTTCACGAGCGGTCGCCTTACAATTAGGCTATCCGAGCACTATTTACGGTGACACCCTAACTTACAAATGCATCCAACCATATGTCTACAACCTGTACTCGTACACCCATTTGGTGTATTCGCGTACAAGCGAGACATTTCACTTTAAATTCGATTAAGGCCAATGGCACTGCAGATTCTTCGTAAATCGTAATTTATTATAGGATTCCACATAGTTGTGTTCTAATAACCTCAGTGATAACGGGAGCTGAATATCGATTCATCCCAAAAAAACTCATAAAAATGTAAGCAGAGTAATAGAATGCTTGTATTTGTGGTGTAATAGAGTCGTATTTGTATTAACCATCACGCTGAAGTTGGAGGATGGCCACTCCTGCCCCTAGAATAGTGTGTGTGGGACGTTTTTGGGATAGAATATTCCAGAACCACAGAAATGCGAAGAATGGAGGCTGAATGAAATATTCTTTATTATTCGTCATTTGTCATACGGCGAAAAAAAATAAAACAAAATAGTAAAACAGATAGATGAACTTCTGATCCAGGGGTAGTACCTTTGACGAGTAATCAAAACATCTTGGACTGCAGGTTAAAACCCATTCATTGCTTAAATTTTGACAGAAAATCATCAGTGGTAGCGGCCGAATACTTTCAGCATAATAGATCACCGCCATGTTCTGTCAAAGGCCTCGTCAAAGGGGCGGGCAGAAGTTCAGGGCCCTCCCTGGCCCATGTGGTCGGAAACTGCCTCCAGAAGGAGGAGAAATTAGCAATGAACAACGCCATGAGGATGCAGAAGGCAATGGAAATCACAGTATAAAAGCCATAAACATTGTATCCACGGGACATGCGGCCTGTACTTCAAAAAGTTTCATAAAGATATTTCCATTGGCAAAAGATCCCGGCCAAGCCTTGTATTTGTATCTACAAGAGGGGACTGCCAAGAGCGGGGTGACCATGGGAGGAAGACGGAACAACCAACGAAAGGATAACAGTTCTTCCAGTCGGAGACTGGAATGTCCGAAAGATGAACGTAAGGTTAGAAAATCTGAAGGAGATGTAAAGTCTCAATCTATATTTACTGTAAGGTCAAAGAAGTGATATGGAGAGAAAATAGGGATTTCTGGTCAGACGAATATAGGGTCATATTAATGGGAGCGGAAAATGTTATAATGGAAGCAGGATTAGGTTTGAACAGGAGGGTACGGCAGAGAGTGTGCTCCTATAACTAGTTGACTGATAAGGCTCTCTCTTCAGAATCAACAGCAAATCAATCCCGACAATGATAATTGATGTATACATGCCGACATCGTAGCCAGAGACAGAGGACGTGGGGAGAGAATATGACACTCCTTAACAGGTCATTCGTATCTAAAGGGAAATAAAAATCTAATAATCATGGAAAACTGAAATATGATTGTAGGAAAACTAACAGAAGAATGGGTTACGGCAGAATATGGGCTTAGGCAATTTGAACGAGAGAGAAGTATTATTGAGTTAATCGAAAAATTTCAGATGGTAATAACGAAAGTTTTGTTGAAGAATCAAAAGAGGGGGAGGTATATTTGGAAAAGACGCAGAGACACGGGATGACTCCAGCTGCGTTACATAAATGCCAGGCAGAGATTCCTAAATGAGATATTACATTGTAAGACTTGCCCAGGAGCAAATATAGTCTCAGATCACAATGATGTTATTAAGTTGAAGAGTAGGCTGATTTTCAAGATAATTGTCCAGGGAAATGTGGAAGGAAGTGGGATACTGAAGTAATGAGAAATGATTAGACATGCTTTAAGTTCGCTTATTTGAGTTCTGCGATCACGAATATCTCAGCTGGCAATTCAGTTGACGAGAAGTGGTCATCTGTGAAAACGGCAATCACATATGTTGAACATTCAGACTTAGATGCCAGGGAGGTAATTACGAACGAACCTTGGGTCATATAAGAAATACTACAACTGATCGGCGAAAGATGGAAGTACAGAAATATTTAGGAAATAGCAGGAATACAAATCATTTACGAGTGAAATAAATAGGAAATGCACAGTGTAGGACAGGAATATAATGCACTTAAGAATTAAATAAATAAAACGTTGGTAAAGCAGAGATCATCATGACACTTCTTCAGTTACAGGCAACATGTCCTGTGTATACACGTTACGTGTCTTTAATGCAGTGGTTTCCATTGCCTTCTGCATCCTCATGCCGTTGATTAATGCTGATACCTCCGCCTTGCGGGGCAGTTTCCTACCATTAGGATAAGAGAGTGCCCTTCAGCTCTGTCCGTTCCTCCGCCCTTTTTGATAAAGTCATTGGCAGAATGAGGGTGACTTCTTATACCGGAAGTCTATGGCCACCAATGCTGATTATTAATCAAAATTTAAGCTGTGGTGAAATTCGAACCCGGGACTTAAGACCTTTCTGATTACTACTTAAAGACGACGCTACCCTTTTATTTAAAGTTCTTTGTTGATCTCATTGTGTTTTATATTGTACGTTGTATATGTCCTTGGCGGACGTCCCATAACACACATTCGGGTTTTTCGTTGGTCCATTAACTCAGTTCTTTTATTGCAAAACTCTGACCGAACACGCTGAACTACCGTGCCGGTTCCCCTAGACCAAGGGTGATTTAAGATTAAATTACTGAAGAACTCTCCTACTCAAGAAATGGTAAAATGGCTCTGAGCACTATGGGACTTAACAACTGAGGTCATCAGTCCACTAGAGCTTAGAACTACTTAAACGTAACTAACCTAAGGACATCACACAACAAATTGGTTCAAACGGCTCTCAGCACTATGGGACTTAACAGCTATGGTCATCAGTCCCCTAGAACTTAGAACTACTTAAACCTAACTATCCTAAGGACATCACACAACACCCAGTCATCACGAGGCAGAGAAAATCCCTGACCCCACCGGGAATCGAACCCGGGAACCCGGGCGTGGGAAGCGAGAACGCTACCGCACGACCACTCCACAGTTGTTGCTGCATCTCACTCACAAACGACTAGAATCGTCCACACATTCATTCACGTTTGAAACAACTACATTTACAAAAGTATTTTGCATTTGGACGTCGAATGAAGTGTAATACTGTGAGGAACATTACACTCCCTAGAAAGTTGTTACGTGTCAAGAAAACTGCCTGACATAATAAGAAAAGAAAACATAAGACATATATTCTTCTCGTCCATGAAATTGGGTTCATATTCTCTTGTTTTCAGCTGAGTAAGCCGCAGTTGTACATAGAAAATATTTTTGCATCATTAAGTTGCAGCTTATGTCACTGAATCAGGGAGATTCGGTTGCTTTTACATGTATTTCGCGATCATTCACGTCCCTTGACATTTTACAGTGCTTGGAAGGACAAAATGTTATAATTATTTCGTTAATTAGCAAGAACAATAATTACAAACGAACTTTAATTTTACAGCTGCTTTCTCAACGTTTGGGAGGGGGGGGGGGCAATTGTCCCTCCAACTGTCAGACGTAACTATTTTCACACCAGTGAGTATCGCGATTGTATATACTAGACTGTGGTGGTATTATGAAAATATTGGTACCTTTATGACAATAACCTGTTGGCTTCTTCTTGATGTCATATCATCCAGGAGAGATTTCCCCGTAAGTTATGCAGCTTCACGAGCATGGTGTAATACGGTAAATTTTGGTGGGATAGAGATTTGTTTGGCGCTTGTTTTCCTAATTCCTAGGAAAAAGAAGTGTCTGTAACTTTTATATAATCAAAATATCGTACTAATTGTCTTGAAAATTGTGTTGTGTATGATACGGGCGAAACAAAGAGTAAAATTGAATGGTTATTGTTCAATGTTTGTTATGACATTACTGAAGTTGTATATGGATTTTAATGTCGCATGACATTTATGAAGTAGACCAGAAAATTAACCGTGTGCGTCTAATGGAATTAACGGTTTCTCACGGTGTTTTGGAACTAGAATGTGGATAAAGTAGCGTGGCGCCTGTGGAGAACTACATCTAGGCATCAGTCTCTCCTCCTAGTTACTGAATACTTTTCGCATACTTCTATGCATAGGAAAAGTATATTCCTACACGGTAGGAGTTTTTGAAGTGATTGCACGTGAAACTAAAGTTAATGGTCCTAATATTCGAACGATCAAACAAGACAAAGAGTTGACAAAGGGAAAAGAAAGAAATCGAGCTGCCGATAACCTGCTTCCGTATACTCAGTCCATATCTCTAATATTTATACATCAACGAAAGCCGCCACACGAGTGATGTGTGATCATTTCTTCGGTTTATTTCATTGTACTTCAGAATGGGTGATTCGTGTCTTGTCCCCTACGGTCCAAATGACATCCTATACCGTCCCCTAACTGGGAGAAATTGCGTGTTTACAACTCTGACGTGCCCGTTAATGCGAGAATGTAGCCCAAAGTGCACAGTTGTGTCCTCATACAGTTACGTGGATTACGGAGGTAAATGTAGATTAATCTCCTGCTTTCGCTGCTACAGGTACTAATCATGTGAGTACAACTCGGCTACGCGAAGGATGTGAACAGAAGTGCGGCAGTCCTCGGACTTGGGAACGAAAGGGATGGGACTGGAATTATTCGTAAGCGATTGTGCTTGGGGAGTGGGGGGGCGACGGGGGGGGGGGGGGGCGGGTGGAATAATGAAGCGGCAGTGTGACACAGCGCTAAAATGACTCTCTGCCCCGCGGGGAATCAAACGTGGATTTCGGACGACTATGTCTTTTTTCGGTGCTTCTGAAATACAGTTATGAAATGTCGAATAAAATATTACATTCATCTATAATAACTGTAAGATATGTCAAAGTTAATTAGTAGCTCCTAAGAAGTACTGCGGTCACACACTTCGAAATTTTGGAAAAACACCAGAATAACAGTCAACGACTTTGCTACATTACTTGCAACTGGTTAATTTCGTACTAAATATCGGAATGTCTTTGGAAGTAATATTTCAGAAACTGAAAGGAATTTGGTTACTTTAATGCAGCTAAGTACATACTTGAATTAACACCTGTTGCCGTTTTGTAAAAGTTCAACTTTAGGTAATACATTGGATCATAAAGCGATATTTAAATCCACCATGGCCCTATAGCACTAATTCGACAAAATGCAATTCAGTCAGACGGCAAAAAGGAACACATGCTCTGACAGCCCTCTAATAATGCAGACGAGGCCCCCTCTGACGATGAAGATAGGGCGAAAAAATTGTTTCTTGATACATATTTTACTACTGGGTGATTTTTCTGTCGTCTACGAGCACACTTCTGTATAACAACGTCGTCCTAACAAAACGATACCATGCTCGATTCAAAAATTTTTAAAATAGTTCTAAGCACTATGGGACTTAACATTTGAGGTCATCAGTCCCCTACGCTTAGAACTACTTAAACGTAACTAACCTAAGGACATCACACACATCCGTGCCCGAGGCTGGATTCGAACCTGCGACCGTAGCAGCAGCGCGGTTCCGGACTGAAAAGCCTCGAACCACTCCGCCACAGAGGCCGGAACCATGAGCGGCTCACTGAAAAATGGTTCATGAGCTCCTAGTTGAACAGTAAAAATTACTGTCTGTATTATTTTGATACACCGAGAAAGAAACAGTACAGGAAGAGAGAAATACATTATGTGAATATTCCGCTTAAAGTAGTTTTACAGCATATCGCCGCTATTCCCGGTACCCAGTACCCCAGTCTGTGGTACAGATCATATGTCTCAAAATTAATTCCCATCGTGGCATCTCAATGAGATGATTGCCCGACGGCCAGTATGTATAGTAGTTCTTTGATTTTGAGTATAATAATTATCAACGTACTGGTTACTATCCCCGGCGAGCACTATAACCTCGCCCAAGTTCTACATTGACGGCTCCCGGAAGACGAATGATCTGTGTCAATGACCAGCCGACTTCCTGCTAGGGGGAAATGCTGAGTGAGTCGTGGCAAACACCGGAGCTATCGCAACACGGATGAACGAATGAGCACCCAGATCTGCAAGTGAAGCACAATGGCATCATGGGATCCGAGAGATATCGTCATGCTACTGACAAAGCAGATTTTCGTGAGGAAGGCTAGGTACAACCCAATTTTAAGTATTCATGTGCCGAGCCAGCAAAAAAGCGCATCTGAAAGGTGAAGTTCCGAAAGTCTGAAGTAACTAGGAGAGCTGGCAGTGAATGAAAAGCCGGGACACTAGTGTCACAGCCATCCCCAATTTCGCAGAGCGCACGGGAAGTACCAACATAAATGCCCCACCCTTCTTAACAAATGTCTCATTGCTGAGTGCTGATTGCTTAGTGCGTAGTCTCTTGTATTAGTTGCAGCTATCCAGTGATAAGGGAGGCTGTTAACGAAGGTACGATCATATGCAATAAGTTCACAGACACTTGAGTGGCTCGACGAACTCTTAAGCAATAGAGCCCAGTAAGTTGGCCTCGACGGTGAGAGTTCGAGACAAGGGTGTCGTCAGGAGTGCCCCAGGAAAGCGTGATAGGACCACTGTTGTTGTCTATGTACATAAATGATTTGGCTGACGGGATGGGCAGCACTCTGCCGTTGATAGCTGATCATGTTGTAGTGCACGGTAAGGTGTCGGAATTAAGAGACTGTAGGAAGACACGAGACGAGTTACATAAAATTTCTCGTTAGTGTGATGAAAAGCAACAAGTTCTAAATGTGGAAACATAAGTAAAAGCGGATGATCGGGAAGAATCAATGCTCGGTTACACTATTACTAGTATGCTGCTTGACATTTAAATATCTGGGAGTAACGTTGCAATGCAATCAGAAATGGATCGAGCGTGTCAGAACTGTGGTAGGGAAGGCGAATGGTGGACTTCGGTTTATTGGAAAAATTTTAGTAAAGAGTGGTTGACCTGCAAAGGAGACCGCAAGTAGGATGATGGTGCGACCTGTTCTTGAATAAAGCTCCAGTGTTTGGGATCAGCAACAGGTCCGATAGAAGGAAAGTATAAAAGCAATTCCCGGGTGGATTGCTAAAGGAAGGCTTTCAGAATTCAAATGGGAATATCTGGAGAGAAGGCGAGTTTCTTCTTGGAGAAAAGCAGTCGGGAAAGTTGATATAACTGGTATTTGAAGCTGACTGCCTAATGCCTGCTGCCAACATACATTGCGCTTAACAACCATGAAAGGAACATTCGAGATATCATATAGATAGGCATATACACTACTGGCCATTAACATTGCTACACCACGAAGATGACGTGCTACAGACGCGAAATTTAACAGACAGGAAGAAGATGCTGTGATAAGCAAACAATTATCTTTTCAGAGCATTCACACAAGGTTGGCGCCGGTTGCGACACCTACAACGTGCCGACATGAAGTAAGTTTCCAATCGAATTCTCATAAACAAACGACAGTTGACCGGCGTTGCCTGGTTAAACGTTGTGATGCCTCGTGTAAGGAGAAGGAATGCGTACCATCACGTTTCCGACTTTGATAAAGGTCGGATTGTAGCCTATCGCGATTGCGGTTTACCGTATCGCGACAATGCTGCTCGCGTCGGTCGAGAGCCAATGTCTGCCAGCTGAATATGAAATCGGTGGTTCAGGAGGGTAATATGGAACGACGTGCTGGTTCCCAACGGCCTCGTATCACTAGCAGTCGAGATGACAGGCATCTTATCCGCATGGCTATAACGGATCGTGCAGCCGCGTCTCGATCCCTGAGTCAACAGATGGGAACGTTTGCAAGACAACAACCATCTGCACGAACAGTTCGACTACGTTTGCAGCAGCATGGACTGTCAGCTCGGAGACCATGGCTGCGGTTACGCTTGACGCTGCATCACAGACAGGAGCGCCTGCGATGTTGTACTCAACGACGAGCCTGGGTGAACGAATGGCAAAACATCATTTTTTCGGATGAATCCAGGTTTTGTTTACAGCATCATGATGGTCGCACTCGTGTTTGGCGACATCGTGGTGAACGCACATTGCAAGCCTGTATTCGTCATCGCCATTCTGGCGTATCACCCGGCGTGATGGTATGGGGTGCCATTGGCTACACTTCACGGTCATCTCTGGTTCACATTGACGGCTCTTTGAACAGTGGACATTACATTTCAGATGTGTTACGACCCGTGGCTCTACCCTTTACTCGATCCCTGCAAAACCATACATTTCAGCAGGATAATGCACGACCGCATGTTGCAGGTCCTGTACGGGCCTTCCAGGATACAGAAAATGTTCGACAGCTGCCCTGGCCAGCACATTCTCCAGATCTCTCACCAATTGAAAACGTCTGGTCAATGGTGGCCGAGCATCTGACTCGTCACAATATGCCAGTCACTACTCCTGATGAACTGTGGTATCATGTTGAAGGTGCATGGGCAGCTGTACCTTTACACGCCATCCAAGCTCTGTTTGACTCAATGCCCAGGGGTATGAAGGCCGTTATTACGGCCAGAGATGGTTGTTCTGGGTACTGATTTCTCAGGATCTATGCACCCAAATTGCGTGAAAATATAATCAAATGTCAATTCTAGTATAATATATTTGTCCAATTAATACCCGTTTATCATCTGCATTTCTTCTTGGTGTAGCAATTTTAATGGCAAGTAGTGTAGAAACAAGTCAAAGGTGGACTGCTAAATTAAGGCTTAACACTCAAATGGGAATACCAGGAGGGAAAAGCGACTTTCTTCAAGTCAAAGGTGGACTGCTAAATTAAGGCTTTACACTCAAATGGGAATACCAGGAGGGAAAAGCGACTTTCTTTTTGGAGAAACGCAGTTGGGAAGGTTTATAGAACCAGTATTTGAAGCTGACTGCCGAATAACTGCTGCCAACATACATTGCGCTTAAGAACCATTAAGGTAACATTCAAGATATCATATAGATAGGCATACAGATAGTCGCTTTTCCCGCGCTTTGTTTGCAAGTGGAACAGGAAAGGAAATGACTAATAGTGCTACAAGGTACCCTCCGTCTCGCAACGTATAGTGATTTGTCGAGTACCTACGTAGATGTAAAAGTAGACCATAGCTGTCTTTGACCATCTATGGAACCATGAGTCTAGCTGGAAGGACGCTGCTGCTGCGACCTGCACTGCCAACCTCTGAGGCATCAGCGATGGGGCGCAGAAACTGTCATCATCGTGTAGGTCTGCTGGAGGTTTCACCTCCACAACTTGGACACTGTCCGCCATCCGCCTTTGAGTGGTGAGCGCTGCCCTTGCTCATGCTGCTACTGTATTTGTGGGGCGGCGGGTGGAATTAATTGTTATATAAATGTTCCTATTATTTATGCTGTCTTTTGCCGTTCTCAACACTGGCTCTCTAACTACAATATTGGCAACCAGAAAGTGATTAGCAAAACGTGAAGCCTGTAATTACAATTCCTAGTGCCCACTTCATCTGAGAAATACACTTATAGCTACAGCTTAAAGCTCTGAGGAATTAGGAAATTGTCTGGGATTCATAATCAAAAACGATTCTGTAAAAACGTTCGCTATATTCTGAAAGTCACAGATGAAAAAAAAAGAAACACACACACACAATCCAACTACCAGAGCAGTTCAGAGTGTAATGCGCTGTTGCAACTATAACTGTCCAAAATTAAATGTTCAAGTGAATGCTCGCCATAATTTGATGAATATGCTCATCAAACGCCACGCTAAATAATGGTAGAATGTCTGTCCCACGACGGCACGTGAAAATATGACATACGCAAACTGAAGATAGATCATTAAAGTCATCCCAGAATTAACACTTCACTTGAAAATGATTTCATGAGTACGCGTATCCCGAGTAACATATTACAGCATCCGAGGCTGTTATTAGCAATGATACCGACGCGACGCGACTCCCGACACAGATTGTGTGCTATTCAGAGTCTGGAGAGAACTGGGGCCTCTCTTCCTCCCGCAGCATTCTTATATATAAAGCCGCGGTGCGGACGGCTAAGGGAACGCTTGATCAAATCGGCTCTCCCGACTAGCCGCTGGGCTACTAATGCAGCACTTTAAGTTATTGAATAAATGATCGCTACCTTTGATTATGGCTGATGAAGCTCTGAATTTAAATGTGCATTCAGCACACAGGTAAGTAATCATAATAAAAGTCTGACGTGGCTAAGTCAAATATTTTGGGCGAGAGAATTAATTTAATTACTCTACACGCAGTAGACGAGCTCTGAACTTGCCCTTTGGAGATACGCTATCGCTATAGTTTTATAGTTATTCAATTGAAATTTCTCACACCTTTATGATTATAGCGGATCTCCATCTACTTGAATTTAAATATCCTAGCCTTATTTATTAGCCTACTTAATCTATCTTGCTTCCTTAATTTTTAAGACAAAAACCAGAAAATCATGAATTTCAACTAAAATCGTAATCTGTGAGATCCAGAAGACTTATTATGAAAAAGGAATCTAAATATAAATTTTTAAGTCTCTTGCTCTTTTCTGTTGCGCCAATGGTTTTTACAGAGAAACGTCCAAATTTTGAAAATGGTTAAAGTTATTGAACTGACATTTAACACATATTGATTTAGTATTACTACTGACATGCGAGAACCGCTATAGGTTATTCACTTGATTTTTAAAGTATTGCGCAACATTTATGACGTCAGAGCTAGTTACAGCAGACTAGGCTGGCACTGAATGGAAAGACTGATGAGAATTTTATGAGGCATGAGTAGGCTGCTTCCCTACATCACCCTCTACTTAATTTTTTTTGAATGTTAATGAACGAAAAAAAATTTAATTACATAAAGGGAAGCAAGAGTACTGCTTAACTTCCTATGAAAAATTAAAATTGAAATGTAAACATATAAAAATATTAAAAGAAAACTGATTACCTACTTCAATTATTTAAATTGCTGGCATGTTCACTGCCTCTTAAGCAACATTATCACTCAAATGAAAACTTTGGCATACATATTGCCTTAGACAAATAAACACATAAAATATGTAAATTTATGAAAATCTTAAATCCATTAAATACATTTTTACATACACAAATTCAAAGAAAATAACACAGTTCATGATACATAAACAGATAATTGTATCTTAGCAGTCTTTTCTAAACCTGAAAGAAAATTTCACATATCATGACAATTTCATTTTTACACATGTGGTTGTAGCCGCTTTGGCTGGCGTACTACACTTCCATTCACATGGGTAGAGGAGGGGAAGTTGCTATGGTGTGCGTCCTTCACGTTCACTCTACATTACGTGGGGAAAGGGGAGGGGTCACTGTGAGTTGTGTCCAAGTCACTCCACGCTTTCACGCAGCTACCAGGCTGCCATTTTCTGGTTTGTCCTGTAGAACAAACAAAAGAGTGCCTCAGACTCTGTTCACTTAATATCTAAGGGTGGGTCACAATGAAATGGGGATATATACATCTTATCTTTCAATATGTTACGGGAACAAAGTTACCAGAATTTTTTCAATTTTACTCTCGCGGTTACTTAACTGTCATAACATCGGTAAACAAATGGCTCAAAACGCCGTAGATAACATTTATGCTCAAGGCATACAATCATAAATCCTATTTAATCTCAATTTATCATTTCTGGGCGGGAACACTGAACCAATGCTCGGTACATTGCTGATACATTTGTGTTTTATTTACTTAGCTGACTTAGCTTATTCTTAGAGTTAGTATATTTGATTAGTAGTTGTCTTCTCAGCTTCTTTGTACATGTGAGTAACTTGTGGTAATAGTACAGTTCTGAGTGTTCAAAACACACTACGTTCAGTTGACTACTAAATCCACTTATTGGTCCTCTGCTGCTGTGTCAGTTCCACATCTGCAATTATGTACCTACTTTATCGAAGTGTATTTATGCTGAGCTATAAATAATGTTTCACGTCTGCCATTATGTTACTCAATTATGTTGCTAGTGTATGTACTTATTTAACACTAACTCTGTTAACATTTAAAGCATATGATAGGACATTTATTTCATATCTATAGTGTATTGCTGCTGATCAGTTTGCTCACGTGGCAATCCATTTCCACTCGATCGGACTCTGAAACCACAGGTAGTCTCTATCGACCTACCACTAAAGTGCATCAAGTAATTGTGGACGAGCGTAATGCTAAATTCCTTAAACCTATAGGACACCATGAGCTGCACTGTCTCATCTAACATAAGGGTACCTATGGTAGCATACACGCCTACAACTCATAACCTCAATACGTGTAGGTGTGTCCCATCACACACTACACCAAATAACGGCCAGCTCCAACCTTATTAGTATTTCAAAGACGTGTCCTTCACGTCTCAACCACAAACACTGTTCAATTCTATTACACTGCCATTGCTTGCTACACAAGGCGAATTTATTCTTACAACTTGTCTGCATATTTTTCATAACACTAGGCAATCTCTTTTACTATTAATTAGTTAGCTCTGCAGCATCCAATGGGTTTCACTGCCACTTCAGATCCTGATTGTACACGAATTTGTATATCTTTTTAAAATATTATTGTGGGACCATTTCCAATAAAACAACACTCTGTACTTATAATATTACCAGGGTTCTATACATATTTGTTACTCAAATACATTTGTATCTTAATTACATCATACTTCTCTGTTGTTTATGTCACATTTAGGTTTGTCACATTAGGTATTTTCTTCACTAATCGGTGAATAGAATGGTTACAGAACTCATGGCTTGATAGTCGTGACGGAAAATTTTTGTACTGCAAAGAAGGATTCGAAACTTTGGTGGATAGGAAAGATGAAGATTGAGTGAGACCTGAAATGGGAAAGAAGATCTCACACAGCTGGGACTGCACAGCTGCCACACTGTGTAGAGGTTATAGAACAACCTCCTCCCAACAGAATTCATTAGTTTATTATTGGCTTGATAACAATAACGGAAGGTGTTTTGTGTTGGAAAGAAGAGGTCCCAATTTTAGGTGTATAGAAAAGATGAAGAGTGAGTGAGACCTGAAATGGAAAGAAGATCTCACACAGCTGGGACTGCATAGCTGCCACAGTGTATAGAGGTTACAGAACAACCTCCTCCCTATAGAATTCATTAGTTTGGTAAAATTTTCGTATTGGAAAAAAAAGGTTGAAATTTTAGTAGATAGGACAGATGAAGAATGAGTGAGACATGAAAAGGAAAGAAGATCTCACACAGCTGGGACTGCACAGCTGCCACACTGTGTAGAGGTTACAGAACAACCTCTACCCTACAGAATTCATTAGTTTATTAAAATTTTAGTATTTGAGAGTAAGACCCGAAATTTTGGTGGATAGTAAAGATGAAGAATGAGTGAGACATGAAAAGGAAAGAAGATCTCACACAGCTAGGATTGCACAGCTGCCACACTGTGTAGAGGTTACAGAACAACCTCCTCCCTACAGGATTCATTCATAACCTTTGACCACGCCAGGTCGATTTGAAAATACCTTATTATGCCTTTTCAAAACCTGTCTCAGTTCTTCCTTCTGATTATCTGAAATTTTATCGATTTCCTGCAATTTAGCTTCTATTTTGTCCGAAATAATTGCTTCTTCTTCTTCTGTATTTAGCGTACTTTTACTAAGATTAACACCTTCGTTCCAATGGCTCCTATTTTCAGAACTCGTATAGGCAGTTCCCAAGGTTCATCATTAGTTACTACTTGTTTATCACTAAAAGGTACTGTAATTACTCCGGTTATCGGCAAGACCATTTTTAACTGGCTTCTTTCACAATCAACAACACTCTGATATTTCGACAAGAAATGTATGCCAATTAAAACCTCAATACTGAGATTGTTTACAATTAAGCATGGATGATCAATTAAATTACCATTAATGTTAAAGGACAGCAAAGCATCTTGCTTTACCGTTTTTGACACCTTGCCAGTAGCACCAATTATTCTTAGTCCCGATACCCTCATTACTGTATGCTTGTCTTTACCAGGCAATGCATCAAAGATGGACTGAGATATCGCACTCACCTCACTTCCACTGTCTAAGAGACAACATACAATGATACCCAACATATTCACTATTATTATAGGGTGGCCTATTTCTAGTTTGTACAGGTGGTTCCTCAAACTCATCCAATAGTTCCTTTTGGATTTGTCTCCAACTAAACTGATCGACATCTGTCTTCATTACATTTAGGTCAAAGTGTGTAGGGGTTTCCTGAATTACATTTTCAGCTGCCTTTTCCAGTCGGTCTATTAATTTTAAATCGAAACACCGCACGACTTCATTACGCTTAGTTTGCTGAACATGACCCAAATAACTGTAGTCTGAGCGACTCTGCGCCTCCAGACCGGGCATAACATTAGTTACAGCTAAACCACTTTCACTATTATCGTCGGGTTCCTTCTCTAGGGACAACTGGTCACAGCTACTGGGTTCATCGACCCCCAACAGGCTACCCTCTACATTCACACTTACCTCCTGCCCTAAATCTATTAGTACAGTATCAACATCCTGCACAGGCAGATTAGATAAGAGCACATCATCCTCATCGTAAATATAAGCATCAATTTTTTCTGCTTCTTCATCTGACAATTCAGTATTTTGTAGCTCTTCCCTACCGTTACACTGCTGCGCCTTCTCTTTCTCTTCCCACTTACAAAGCGTCTCTAACACGGTATCTATCAAATACTGTGAGTGATCTAATATTTCTGCTGTATCCTTAGATGCTACCGACCCCTCATCCACATGTTCAGTCTGAGTATTCTGATCTGTCTTACCAATTACCGTAACTACTGGCTTAGGAAAAATAACCGCCTGGTGAGCGCCAGTGTCCTCATAGACGGGTACTAGTTTTCCTACCTCGGCCTACTACGGCTTCCTTTATTTACATTATAGTTAATTGGCACAGCATTGCTTTCCGCACTGTTGTTTACCTGCATAATTTTGTTCGGAACAAAATTACTATAATTTGGATGCCATTGTTGGTTCTGATAATTATTTCTCCTATTCCTACCTCTCTTAGGATGGCGAACGCCTACTGTTCTGATGTTTACACTGCCATTCTGCTCGTTCTTAAAATTACTACTAGTGTTATTAGCATTTCTGTTATTACGTGCTTGCAACTCATTGGCAGCAACACGCTCTAAACGTTCCAAACACTCAATGAAACGATCAAGATTGTCTCTAGGGGCCGATATAATTCTAGTATGCCAATACCATGGCAGTTTGGCTTCAAGACCTAGTATTATCATTTCAGGTTTTAGCTTTTAGGCCAAATGTGACACACGGGAGATTCATGACCTAGCAAACTCTTTTATAGATTCCTTGCCTGCATTGAAGCGTTTTCCACTCCAAAATTCTCTCAACACTTCATTTTGCCTATTACTAGACCAATACTCTTTAATGAAAGCTGTTTTAAATTCCGCTAGTGTTTCACACTTCAACATAACATCATCTGACCAACGCATGGCGTCACCTGCTAAATGACTTCTAATAAATGAGATTTTCTCTCGTTCAGACCAAGTTGGTGGAATCACATCTTCAAAATCGTTCCAGAAATCTAGCGGGTGGATATTTTTATCTGGATCGAACCGCAAGAACTGCCGACACCCGATAAAAGCGGCGTTTGCAGCTACAACTTGTTGCATACTACCATTATCAGAAGTTACTGAAGCTACTTTACTCTCAATGTCAGCAATGTTAGTACTAATATTTTCTACTCTTATTTCAACATTATCTACTCTTTGCACAATATGAGTAGTGTCAGTTTTGATTGCGTCTACTTCTGCTTGACTTATGTTTACTTTTATATTAACTTCTTTAAACCTAACTGAGCACAGTTCAGTTTCCGCCTCGATCTTTTCTGTTAACTTGTGTTCCAGCTTCGCATCTTCCATTTGGAAGTCTTTGCGAACCTCAGCAACTTCGGATTTTACTGTTTTATACATTTCAGAAAATTGTTGAGCAACCTTTTTCTTAATATCCTCATGGTTGTAATCAATTTTATAGTTCAAATTGTCGAGATCCTCTTTCAACTTATTGCAACCAGCCTTGAAGGTATTGTCCATTTCCTCCAATCGTTTATTAAAATTAGTTTGGCTGGCCACAATCTCACAATTTAATTCAGCATTATTGGTTTCTAATTAATTGTCCATTACTTCAAACCGTTTATTAAAATTGGTTTGACTGGCCACTGTTATTTACCTCAATTATATCAGATTTTAATTCAGCTGGCTGACAATTTTGCATTACTGGCAGCTATTGCTTGTAATATAACATTTAAATCAATAGCCTTAGTATCTTTGGGTTGCTCACTAGCTGCCTTTTTATCACACTCAGGTGACGAAAAACTAGCTCCAACACCAGAATCACCAAAACTAAATGAAACTTCTGATCGATCAGTCATATCTAACTTATCCTTTTTTAAACTCTACCACCTCTGATGGCTGTTTTTAACTCATCAGATAAACCACCATCCAATAAATCAACAATTTCTGATTTCTGCTTTACCAGAGGGGTCTCTACTATTGAATCATTGCCCCTTCTCACACTACTGTCAGGAGACAATACTTCATATTTCACTTTAACATTACTATTTCCATGCATATTTACACTTGAACCGTTGTCTGGATTTACAGTTCCCTCAACAGACATAGGTTCTGATTTCAGTTTTACCTCAGTTTCTTTTGGCGGTTCCATCGCTAAAAGACTTTTAGTGCAGGTTAGTAAAATTTTTAACAGCTTTTCACTTAGTTCCGTCTGCACGACGCATGGCGTTGCCTGCGCGGCGTACCAGGATAACGGATGCGACGCAGTGCGTTGAACTGCAGACGCCACTCTGACAGCTGTTGGGTGTTTGCGTGGCCCGCAACTGCTGGCGCGGCTCCGGTTGCTCCGGCGGACGACTGTGGTGAGGCGAAACTGGCTTCTCACGATGCCAGCAGCGCCGCTCGACTCAGTGCCAGTTCCGTCAATTCAGATGCGTTGTTAATCCAATTGCGTCGTCTACGTGCACACATAACACTATCACTGTTCTGTCACTCAGTTGCGTGTCGAATTTCACTCCCGAATTCGAATATTTAAAAATCACTTTCACTATTACTCAGTTTCTTTCCCGGCCGATGCACCGTTTGTGGGGTGGCTGGTGGAATTATATTCTTGTTACATAATGTTTGTCATGTAACTGCAGAAAAGATGCATTTCCCGGACGATGCACCATATCTGGGGCGGCGGGTGGAATTAATTGTTATATAAACGTTCCTATTATTTATGCTGTCTTTTGCTGTTCTCAACACGGGCTCTCTAACTACAATATTGGCAACCAGAAAGTGATTAGCAAAACGTGAAGCCTGTAATTACAATTCCTAGTGCCCACTTCATCTGAGAAATACACTTATAGCTACAGCTTAAAGCTCTGAGGAATTAGGAAATTGTCTGGGATTCATAATCAAAAACGATTCTGTAAAAACGTTCGCTATATTCTGAAAGTCACAGATGAAAAAAAAAAAAAAAAACACACACACACACAATCCAACTACCAGAGCAGTTCAGAGTGTAATGCGCTGTTGCAACTATAACTGTCCAAAATTAAATGTTTAAGTGAATGCTCGCCATAATTTGATGAATATGCTCATCAAACGCCACGCTAAATAATGGTAGAATGTCTGTCCCACGACGGCACGTGAAAATATGACATACACAAACTGAAGATAGATCATTAAAGTCATCCCAGAATTAACACTTCACTTGAAAATGATTTCATGAGTACGCGTATCCCGAGTAACTTATTACAGCATCCGATGCTGTTATTAGCAATGATACCGACGCGACGCGACTCCCGACACAGATGGTGTGCTATTCAGCGTCTGGACAGAACTGGGGCGTTCCTTCTTTTTTTTTCTTTATTGTTATTTTCAAACCTGTTAACAGGCAGGCCAGCAGCAGCATGCTACGCCGCTCTTTGGCCTCAGGGAAACACACAAGATAGGATTGAAGACATCGAGAAAAAACATGGTGGACATATAAACGGAGACAAACACTTATTTTAAAATACATGGAGCCGTTCACGGCCGAAGAGTCTAAGATAAAATTTGTTCAAACACTTGGACAGAGACGAATATTGTCACACGTGAACGTAGGTGCACAAAAACGAATAACACTGAACCACTGAAGCACAAAACGACGACACACACTGGACATGAGGCATTGATCTCCAGCGCGCGAACGTTCACTAACCGTGTACGAGTCTGGGGACCGGCCAAGAGAGGAGAAGAGGGGTGGGAGAGGGCAGAGCAGATGCCATGGGCAGGGGAGATAGGGGGGAGGGAGGAAGGGGGAGGGGAAGCCCGGGGGAAGAGTGGTGGAGGAAAGGGACGTGGGAAAAGGAAAGAGAAGGGAGGGAGGGTGCCGAAAGGAAAGGACACAGGAAGTGGCGGGGAGGATCAAAGTTGATAGGAGGGGTACATGGACAGGAGGAGGACATCATCAGGGAGGGGGAGCCACCTTGGGAGAGGGTAAGGAGGGTGGAGAGACGGAGACCGGGTGGGACGTGGGAATACAGGCGCGGCAGCGGGTGGGGGTGAGAGAGGATTGGAGAGACAAGCGGATGAGGAGAATCGAGTTTGCGGGAGGTGTACAGGATCCGTATCCTTTCAAGGAGGAGGAGGAGGTGGGGGAAGGGGAGGAGATCATACAGGATCCACGTGGGGGAGGGGAGACGGATGCGATAGGCGAGGCAGAGAGCATGGCGTTCAAGGATTTGGAGGGATTTATTAAAGGTAGGGGGGGCGGAGATCCAGGCCGGATGGGCGTAACAAAGGATAGGGCAGATGAGGGAGTTATAGGTGTGGAGGATGGTGGAGGGGTCCAGACCCCACATACGACCAGAAAGGAGCTTGAGGAGACAGAGTCGGGAGCGTGCCTTGGCTTGGATAATCAGGAGATAGGGAGTCCAAGAGAGTCGACGGTCGAGGGTGACGCCAAGGTACTTAAGGGTGGGAGCGAGGGCGATAGGACGGCCATAGATGGTGAGATAGAAATCAAGGAGGCGAAAGGAAGGGGTGGCTTTGCCTACAATGAGCGCCTGGGTTTTCGAGGGATTGACCTTGAGGAACCACTGGTTGCACCAAGCTGTGAACCGGTCAAGATGGGATTGGAGAAGGAGTTGGGAGCGCAGCAGGGTGGGGGCAAGGGCAAGGAAGGCGGTGTCATTGGCAAACTGGAGGAGTAGGACGGGGGTTGACGGCGGCGGCATGTCCGCCGTATACAAAAGGTACAGAAGGGGGGAGAGGACGGAGCCTTGGGGCACACCGGTGGAGGGGAAAAAGGTGTAGGAGTCGGTGTTATGGATAGTGACGAAGGAAGGACGGTGGGAGAGAAAGGAGCCCATCAGATGGACGTAGTTAATGGGAAGGGCAAAGGTTTGGAGCTTGAAGAGGAGACCGGAATGCCATACGCGGTCATAAGCTTGTTCGAGGTCCAGGATGAGAAAGATTGTGGAGCGACAGCCGGTCGGAAAGGAGATGAGTGAGGTGAAGATCGTTGGAAGAGAAGGACGGTTGAAAGCCACACTAGGTAACAGGAAGGAGGCGGTGCTGGTGGAGATGCTGGTGGATGCGGCGGGTGAGGATAGATTCCAGCACCCTGCTGAAGACCAAGGTAAGGCTGATGGGACAATAGGAGGAGACGGCGGATGACGGTTTGCCAGGTTTAAGAAACATCAGGATATGGGAGGTTTTCCACAGGTCGGGGTAGTAACCGGTGGACAGGACTACATTTTACAGCCTGGCCAGGGTGGAGAGGAAAGAGACAGGAGCTTCACAAAGGTGACGGTAGGTGACACGATCGTGACCAGGAGCGGTGTTGCATTTCATGCAGAGTGTAGCAATGAGATCCTGTGTAGTGATAGGGGCATTGAGTTCCGTGTGTGCAGTGTTGTCCAAGTACTGGAAACCAGGAGCGAAGGGAGGGACAGAGGTGTCAGTTCGATCGCGGACATCTGGGAAGAGGGAGTAATCGAACTGGGGATCATCGGGAATGGAAACGACATCAGAGAGTTAAGAGGAAAAATGATTGGCCTTACTGAGGGAGTCAGGGAAGGGGTGATCATCATGGAGAAGAGGATAGTAGGGGGAGGGTTTAGTTCTGGTAAGGCGACAGAAGGCTGACCAGAACTTGGAGGAGTTGATAGGTAGGGTAGCATTTAAACGGGCGCATGTCTGTCGCCAGTCCCGGCATTTCTTAGCCGCGAGGAAATTACGAATGTGTCGCTGGAGTTGCCGGTGGCATTGTAGTGTGTCCGGGTCACGCGTGCGGAGGAAGGCACGGTAGAGACATCAGGATTCATGGAGGCGGAGGACGGCCTGTGGGGGTAAGGCAGGACGGTGTGGGTGGATGGCGACAGTAGGGACATGGGCCTCCACGGCCTCAGACAAGGTCTGCTGGAGAAAGGAGGCGGCATGTGTTACATCGTCAGGGTGGTGGTGGGTGAAGGGGTGGCTATCGACATGGGTGGAAAGGGTATCCCGGTAGGCATTCCAGTTGGCACGGGAATGGTCATCGATGTACTTACGGGGAGGGTCATTATGAGGGTCATGGCGGGGGCGACGACCGTCTGAAACGGTGAGGAGGACAGGGAGATGGTCGCTACCAATAGGCTCCAGGACATCCACCGTTATGTGGCCAAGGAGGTTGGAGGAGGAAAGGATAACATTGGGAGTGGAGTTGGATTCGGGACGGGTGTGCTGGGGAATGGGGTGGAGGTCGCCTTGAAGAGAGGAGAGGTACCGATGCCACCGCCATAACTGGGTGGCGGAACGACTATGGGTGTTGAGGCCGGCGGCGATCACGTAGGAGGAGAAGGTACGGTCAATGTGGGAGAGGAAATCGAAGGGAATAGGGGCGTTAGGGCGGACATAGATGGTGGTGCAGGTAACGGTAAGGCCGGCGATGAAGGGACTAAGGATCAAGTGTTCGGTGGGGTTGGGAAGGAGAGGTTCGAGCCGAACGGGGATCTGGCGGTGGGGACCAACGGCAACTCTACCACACGCAATCAGGAGGGGATTATCGGAGCGGTGTAAGAGGTAGGGCGAAGTGTGGACGGTGTGGTGGGGTTCGAGGAAGGTTTCATTGACGGGGAAGGCATCCACGCGGTGGGTGGCAAGGGTGTGCAGGAAGAGGTTCTTGTTCGCGGGAAGGGGGCAGATGTTGTAGAAAAGGATACAGTGCTGTCGCGCCATGACAGGGATTTAAACGAGGGTGTCAAGATGGAGACGGTGAAATGGGCCTGGTTGTCGGAGTAGGTGGCGTACATTTTGAGTTGGAAAACGGAACAGGCGGCGAGGGAGATCTGTTGGAGGGTGTGGAGGCGCTGAAAAGGATGAACATTCTGAAGAACGATGGTGAGGAATCTGATAATGTCCTCAGCGGTAGGGGGTGGGCGAAGGGAATTGCCGGGAGGGGTGGGAGCGTTCAAAGGGCAGACAGGAACGGTGAGTTCAGGAGTGGTAGGAGGGGGTTGGGCCTTACATTTCTGGGAGTAGGTAGGATGAGGGGGGTTACAGGTATTACAGGAGGGGGGGGGGACTGGAGATTGGGGCACTGCCGTAAAAAATGGGCTTGCCTACAGTGCGGGCAGATGTCAGGTGTGCATTATACAGCAAGCACCTTTGGCAGCAGAGGGATTGAGGAGGGGAACGGGAGGGGTCAACTTTATAACGTTGGTTAAAAAGGAGGGCACCAGCAGTGTTGTGTATGCGACGAACCGCACGCATCTCCAGATGGGGATGTGCCTGAAGCTCCGACAAGACCTCCTCCTCCATGATCGTCGGACTAAGCCAAGTGATCATGGCGGTGAGGGTCGGCGGGCGACGCAGGGGCTGGGGTTGGCGGGAGAGAGGCGGGGAAGGAGCAGGGGTAAGGAAGGCATTAGGGCCAAACCGAGTGACAGGGTTGCGGGAAAGGAGGTCTGTGTGGAGGGTAGGGCTGGGGGAGAAGATGAGCACCGAATCACGGTGAGGAGTGAGGAGGGAGATGGGGGCACCAGGAAAATTCTGGCGAAGGAAGAGGGTGAGGTTCCGAGCTTCGAGTAGGGAGGGATCAGGATGGGAGAGGAGGTAGTGGTAGGAGGAGGGGGCAGAGGATAAGGAGGAGGGGGCAGAGACCGGCGGGGAGACATCCATGGCATCATCGTTGGGGAAGGGGGATGAGGCAGAGCCTTTTTGGGAGTAGAGGAGGCAGGGGCGCCACTGGGGCACTTGACGGCGATGGAGGAGGTGTGGGGGATGGGAGCGTCTGGAAGGTGGAGGGGAGTGGTAGGTCCCAGTGCTGGAGGCGGCGCCGGAGATGGTGAGGGCGATGGCAAAGGCGACGGGGAAGACAATGACGATGAAGGCGAAGGGGAGAGTGGAGCGTCTGCCGTAGACCTCCGTGCGACCACCCGAGCGGGGGCCGCAGAAACGGAAGGGAGGGAGTGGAGGGAAGGGATCAGAGGAGGCGCAGGAGGGAGGAGCCGGGGATGAGGGAGACGGGAGAGTGAGGAGTGGGGCGATGAATTGAGGGGGAGTGATGCGGCACACCACGTGATAGTGGTGGCGGCGGCGGAGGGGGATGTGTATATGATAGCAGTGGTGGTGGCAGTAGTGGCGGTGGTGGGGGTCGATATTACAAGAAGGGGAAAAGCACAGGACAGGACAAAGAAGGCGACGAGAAAAACAGAGTAGAAGGGACAGAGAAACTATGAAGGAGACTGGGGCCGAAGCCCCACTATGCTGCTGCTGGCAGGGGAGGCGAGTTGGCTGGCAGGGTGGTGGGGACACGATTGCTGCTGCTGCTGGATGCTGGCTGGGACTGCAGCTGGACGCTGGCTGCTGGGAGGAACCGCTACTGGCTGGGATGGCTGCTGGACGCTGGCTGCTAGCAGGAACCGCTGCTGGACGCTGGCAGGAACCGCTGCTGGACACTGGCAGGAACCGCTGCTGGCTGCTGGACACTGGAGGGGGGCGCTGCAGGCTGCTGGACGCTGGCTGGGACCGCTGCTGGACGCTGGCTGCAGGCTGCTGGCAGGAACCGCTGCTGGCTGCCGGCGGGGACCGCTGCTGGTTGCTGGCTGCTGGCAGCTGGCTGCTGGCTGGACTGCTGCACATTGACGGGCTGGCTGGCACCTGTAACACCTATCACTTCGATTGGTACCGTAATAGCACAATCGAAGGGCGGTATTCAAACGAGTTACCGCCGGAGATGGGGGCCTTCCTTCCTCGCACAGCGTTCTTATATATAAAGCCGCGGTGCGGACGGCTAAGGGAACGCCTGAGCAAATCAGCTCTCCCGACAAGCCGCTGGGCTACTAATGCAGCACTTTAGGTTATTGAATAAATGATCGCTTCCTTTGCTGATGGCCAATGAAGATCTGAATTTAAATGTGCATTCAGCACACAGGTAAGTAATCATAATAAAAGTCTGACGTGGCTAAGTCAAATATTTTGGGCAAGAGAATTAATGTAATTACACTACACGCAGTAGACGAGCTCTGGACTTGCCCTTTGGAGATACGCTACTGCTATAGTTTTATAGTTATTCAATTGAAATTTCTCACACCTTTATGATTATAGCGGATCTCCATTCTACTTAAATTTAAACATCCTAGCCTTATTTATTAGCCTACTTAATCTATCTAGCTTCCTTAATTTTTAAGACAAAAACCAGAAAATCATGAATTTCAACTAAAATCGTAATTTGTGAGATCCAGAAGACTGTTTCTACTAAATTATTATGAAAAAGGAATCCAAATACAAATTTTTAAGTCTCTAGCTCTTTTCTGTTGCGCCAATGGTTTTTACAGAAAAACGTCCAAATTTTGAAAATGGTTAAAGTTATTGAACTGATATTTAAAACATGTTGATTTAGTATTACTACTGACATACTACAACCGTTTCAGGTTATTTACTTGATTTTTAAAGTATTGCGCAACATTTATGACGTCAGAGCTAGTTACAGCAGGCTAGGCTGGCACACAATGGAAAGACTGATGAGAATTTTATGAGGCGTGAGTAGGCTGCTTCCCTACATACTGTATCAGACACCGTCGCTGCCGGCTCCTGTTTCCTAAATGGGGTCTGAGAGTCGACCATTGCGAGTAAGTAAATAGTTCAGTGGACCTGGATCAAGACTCCTGAGTGCAGTTCTTCGACGCCCAAGTGAGCGCTTCGGAGATCAATAAGCAGAGATGGAGGCCACCACAGCCGCTACCTGAGAATTTGCTCACTGGCTGTATTGTACTTCAGCTTTCCACCACAGATGAGGCGTTAGTCTACCTGCCCTGTTTGGTATGGCGCTTTTGGAGACGATCCTGTGTTACTGCCTAACAAGTGGGATGCTTTCTTGATGTTCTTGAGCGTAACTAAGTTATTACTTTCTTTCATCAAAACTTTTATAACAGGTTCATAGTCATTCATGGTTTCTTTCTCTCGTCGCGGAAATATCAAAGTACTTAGATAATCCTATCGTACTATTGCGTGATTTACTGAGAAAACTGCCGGCCGCTGTGAACGAGCGGTTCTAGGCACTTCAGTCTAGAACCGCGCTGCCGCTACGGTCGCAGGTTCGAATCCTGCCTCGCGCATGGATGTGTGCAATGTCCTTAGGTTAGTTAGGTTTAAGTAGTTCTAAGTTCTAGGGGCCTGATGACCTCAGATTTTAACTCCCATAGTGCTCAGAGCCGTATGAACCATTTGAACTGAGAGAAGTTCTATTACAGTATGGCATGTTGTAAATAGAGAGTAACGCCTCAGGAGCGCAAGAGGCGAAAAACTGTAATGTATGGCGTAGATGTCTGCCATACAGAAACAACACATAAACCGCAATCGGAAAAACGGAGAACCTGCTGCAAGATATGAATCAAAATCGCTTTGGGGAGAGGAGGGTTTCAGATCCGCTTTCGCTGATCCAAGCTTAGTTTTCCACTAAAGAGTGTGAGCGTTAATGCCTAACGATTCTCTTATTAAGGAAACCCCTTATTTTCTTCCAAGTCATCGTCCGGTCCTAGCCTGGTGCTTTGTATCTAGAGACCCCGTCGTCAATGAGGCGGTAAGTCATAACTTTCCCTCCCTGGAAAAGGGACTAAAACCCTTACCGTTGCCTATATAGTACCATCCTCCTCGGGAGATTCAAAGTATTTCACTCATGTGCAACATCGTAACAATGTCGATGTTCCATTGTAACCTTATTGGCAGCTCCTGTTTTCCTTGTCTTAACTTTTTTCTCTTTCAACGACCTAGATTCTCTGACGGATTATCGCACTACCTCGTGCTCCTGGTCTCGCAGGAGAGCTTCTGTAAAGTTTGGAAGGTAGGAGACGAGATACTGGCAGAAGTAAAGCTGTGAGTACCGGACGTGAGTCGTGCTTCGGTAGCTCAGTTGGTAGAGCACTTGCCCGCGAAAGGCAAAGGTCCCGAGTTCGAGTCTCGGTCGGGCACACAGTTTTAATCTGCCAGGAAGTTTCAATGTTTTTTATGTTTGACGAAGGTACTATACACGGCCCAAGATGTGTAACGTGTGACCCTCGGAAGCAAAATTTCTGAAGACACTCGTGTTGGTCGAGTGAAAAAGTAAAGGAATTGTTTTATCCGACTTGTGGTTGCTCTACAATTTTAATGTCGAACTGTCGCTGTTCCCTCGCAGACTAGTGCCTGCGCTCGCTACACGCACTGTTGTTGTTGCTGCAGTCGACATACGTATTTTAAGATATGAAGCAAGAGTTGGTATGGTGCAAAACTGTCATCATGTAAGTAGTGAGAACGCTGGATGTGTGCTACGATGTCTGGCGTTGAGATGCCAGCATCCCCTACCTATAGTGTGTACAAAGTATGTACTTTCCACAAATTGAGTTTTTACGTCACAAAGTACGCCACACATGCGCATCAATTATACTACAGTTACGCCATACCTAGACCACACTTACACCACACATACGATGAATATGCGTCGTAATGTGGACGAATTGCTCTCCACTTTGCCTTTGAGATACACACAGAGGCTGTCGTCTGGCGCGCGACAGCCACGCACTGGTTTCCTCTAACGAGAGAAATATTCACTTGGAAGGGCTAAAAGAGAGTGGAAGCGCGTTTAAAATGTATTGTAGTATCTCCTTGAATAACTATCAACGTGACGGCTGCATTGTGAGGTAGTGGAGTGTACGTCATGACGTCAGACATGAGTAGGTTGAAGTTAATTAATACAGTGATCGTTGTGCGGAAAGATTTGTCGAACTTACACACTGGCTAATGAGAATGTAACTGGAGTGGAGTATCGGCTGTTTTCATTCTTTTTATGTGACATCACAATGCCAAAATACTATGGGGATTTAACAGAAATACATACCGATCCATGGGCTATGAATAGTGACTGTGAGTCTGACGGCGGAGGACAAACTGCACACGGATATGAGAATTTCAACAGTTCTGGAACATCCATGCCACTAAATGATGGAACTGCCAATCAAAGTATATACGCACCCTCACCGCAAGAGTATTACGACACAGACATGTATGTGCACTATCGGTTTATTATTATATAGCCGGCCAGGGTGGCCGAGCGGTTCTAGGCCCTACAGTCTGTATCCGCGCGACCGCTACGGTCGCAAGTTCGAATCCTGCCTCGGACATGGATGTGTGTTATGTCCTTAGGTTAGTTATGTTTAAGTAGTTCTAAGTTCTAGGGGACTGATGACCTCAGTAGTCAAGTCCCATAGTCCTCAGAGCTATTTGAACCATTTTTTATATATTATATTGTTTATTGTTTTCTGGCTGGTAATATCTCATTCATATCTTTTGTGGACCTGCTGGTCGGCTGTACACAATTGTGGAGTTTTACAAATAAATTGCCCTGATGGCACAGGTTCCTATTGTAAACGCATTTGTACTTGGTTTTAGCGGCTCGAACCGGGGAACTTCCCTTGCAAGTGAAACGCTTCTCCGCAGTGATGTATTACACGGGGGGCCTTATACCATTAATCACCCCAACACTTCAAAGCGAACACAAGCCACCTGAAACACCTACATACACTCGCTGCTAAGGTGACAATGGACACTATATTTACTGTAAAAGATAATGAAAATAGTCATTATACCGCGACCCGCATGTTTCCAGTTACTGATGCAGTGGTCAACCATTGGTGTGAGAACTCTCAAACGGTGAACATGTCGAAGTGTATAGCAGCAAGACAGTGGTCATGTAAGTGTTAGTATCGATGAATAATTTTAAAAAAATCGCTGATAATATGCAACAAGTTTAATATTTTGTTCTCCTTGCAGCCAGGGCACCGACATAGCAGCAGCAGCAGTTGTCAGGTGAGGAAATCATGTTTTATAACTCTAACTACTATTTAAACAAATATGGTACTGAATAGGTCAATGTGGATATGAAGGACGATCATGAATTCTACCATCCGTTGCTATTTATAAATCAACGATTTAGTATGCCAAACTAACGTTATTCCTGGACGAGTTGATTTAGTTGTTTGTTGAAAGAGAGCAAACTGCGAGGTCATCGATCTCGTCGAATCAGGGAAGGACGGGGAAGGAAGCCAGCCGTGACCTTTCAAAGGAACCATCCCAGCATTTGCCTGGATCGATTTAGGGAAATCACGGTAAACCTAATTCAAGATGGCCGGACGCGGGATTGAACCGTCTTCCTCCCGAATGCGAGCTCTGGATGAGTGAAATCGACTATGTTGAGCTGCAATACAGATTTCTCATTACTTCCATAGAAACGTAATCTCTACTCTGTGATGCCTGGTGAGCGTTGTGAGGTAACGGGCGAGTTGTGGCGCCTTGGAAATATTTATAAGTTCGGAGGAGAGTGCTGGACAAGACGGCACTGGATACGGGAAGTGCTAGAAGCGACAGTACGGCGGCGGACGAGGGAGAGGGAGAGTGTGGTGTGGTTTGCGCGTGTTCGTCGCAGATAGAAATATTTCGTAGTGCTGACTTGTGCACTTGTGAGATTTTCGTGGTTTCTACAGTGAAGACGTAGTGTGCGTTTAGAAGTGAATATCTCGCGAGCTATGTTGTTGCTCGTAACTAATTACGTGCAGTAGGAATCTACTGTTTCCCTGTTATTCAACTTATCTTTTATTTAATTGCTGGACCATCGACATCAATAAGTTTTGGCAGAAATTTACCGCATTCTCAAAAGTACTTCTTCTATCGTGCTCATCATTTAAAGTCGTTAGGATAGTACCTGAAGATTGTATTTAATTGCAGTCTTTCATTTATAAATTTATATATTACATTCATAATTCGCAATTGCGAGTGATAGAAAGCTTCAACCATTCGATTCATGTGCGTATTCTTATCGTATATTGTAGACTCAGCAGTATTTGGCCTGTAATGCGCCAACTACGTATCCCAGCCCGTAGACAACGAAACCAGCCGAAACTTTTAACATTTCAGCTCTGAGTCTATGGGTGCGTGGCTGAGGGCCCCTCACTACATATTCTGTTGGAAAGCCCGCAACATATAATCTCTGCAGTAGATGTCTCATGAACAGACAAAACATTTAACGAGAGAGAGTGCTCACATCTGCGGGAACACAAGTTTAAAAATCTGATGGCTGCTAGCTATGCAATACAGCATGAACTAGAGGATTGACTGAGACTGCTTCCACAAGGACTTCTTTGCGTCGCTGAGTATCAGTGGAGTCATACATGTCCCAAGTAATTTATACCGGATTTATTGGCACTATTTTAATGAAATAACTAAAAAAATATATATTACATTTGTTCAGTGCAGCAGTACTCGTTTTGTCCGCAGATCGTGGTCTAGTGGCTAGCTTTGCTGCCTCAGGATCACGGGGTCCCGGGTTCGATTCCCGGCCGGGTTGGGGATCTTCTCTTCCCCGGCATTGGGTGTTTGTGTGGTCCTCATTATTTCATCTCCACTATCATCATTCGTGACTGTGACTAGATCGGCCTGTGTAAGAAAACTGGACTGTGAAAAAATTGGGACTCTGTACGGGCGCTGATGAAAGCGCAGTTGAGCGCCCCACAAACCGAACATCATCATCAGCACTCGTTCTATGTTCATAAATATTTCGTTCCATAAACAAAAATAAATTTTTAGATTGTGTCATATTACCCCAGAGTTACTAGGAAGTGTATGACGCTGATGCAACAGCATTTTAACAACAGGTACGAAACTCAGTGAGAAATAATATCGTCATTGTGGCAGATGTTTCGTATAACAGCTGTTCAACATTTCACCTTTCTATTTTCGTAAATTATGCATTCATAAGTACTCACTGCAAGGAACATGAATAAATTTTACTATCTTGTAAATGAAAACATGGACGTAAACTAATTGGATACAACCGATTTAGAGGGAGCAGTCACATATTTTGACAATAATAGTTACGAAAGTAGGAGAGATTATATTTTCTAAGTGATTAAAGGGCCAGATTGAGTCCCACGGTACTGGGAGAGCAAAGCTGGCAACCGTGCATCCTCCACTTCTATGAGAAACAGAGGGGATCAGTCTTCTGGATATGGCACGAATGTCAGAAGAAACCATCATTCAACTCTATGGTTCATGATGTGTGTCGATGCAAGTGGAAATGCATCGAGGGGCTGTGATGTATATAAGCACAGAGCTACGTGCTTAGTTATTTTCTGACACCTTGCAATATAACAGAATTTATAAAAAAAAGTGTGTAGGAGCTATACGTGTGTGATTTATTCCTTTATAAAACACCTATTTTCCCGTACTAAGGTAAAGAGTGGATGAGACAACCTTATTGCAACGGTTTTATTCTAAGAAACCTAGAGAATATGAGGAATGGTTCACTAAGTCCTGTTCATATATGTGCTCTGACATGTCAGTCAATCTGACTGAGGGACGACTAACAATATTCTATCTCTGTTACCATTCTATTCCTAACTGTAAGAGCCGGCCGGTGTGGCCGAGCGGTTCTATGCGCTTCAGTCTGGAGCCGCGCGACCGCTACGGTCGCAGGTTCGAATCCTGCCTTGGCGATGGATGTGTGTGATGTCGTTAGGTTAGTTAGGTTTTCCTAGTTCTACGTTCTAGGGTACTGATGACCACAGATGTTGAATCCCATTGTACTCAGAGCCATTTAAACCAAGCCATTAACAGTAAGACTCTACTTTGGAAAAAGCTAGTACGCATCAATTAGCTTGATTAACTGCCGCTTCTCTGCATTCGATTAGTTCCTTAATGCAGTAGACGGTCTTTCTTAGACATACTTCACCATTACTCCACTATATGGTTAAAAACCGTTGGTACTTACAGTAAATGTATCGTCCTGTGTTTAAAGCACCATGTAGAATTCAATGGCGGATTTGATATAGCTTCTCGCTTCCCATGCGAGTAGAGCGCTTTAATTAAGGGAAGTTATTTAGGAATTTCAATGGGGTAGAGCCGGCAGGAGTGGCCGTGCGGTTCTAGGCGCTGCAGTCTGGAGCCGCGTGACCGCTACGGTCGCAGCTTCGAATCCTACCTCTGGCATGGATGTGTGTGATGTCTTAGGTTAGTTAGGTTTAAGTAGTTCTAAGTTCTAGGGGGCTGATGACCACAGATGTTAAGCCCCATAGTGCTCAGAGCCATTTGAACCATTTTTTCAATGGGGTAGAGAATAATAAAACAAATTTTCTTGTACAATATATTTATTAAATTATACGTATTCATGTACACAAAGAAAACCGTTCTTTCAGTACCTTAATTTTATAACACCCAGTTTAATTTTTAAGTTGTAATCTAAATCTTCGCCGACCTCAGGACAGATCAGTTTAGGTTCTGAAAAAGTGTCGGAACTGAGAGACAATACCGATACGGCGACCTATCTCTAGAAAAGAGGTTAAGGAATGGCAAAACCAATATTTATAGCATTTGCAGAGTTGGAGAAAGATTTTGACAATATCGACGGGAATATCCTCCTTGAAATTCTGAAGGTAGCAGGTGTGAAACACAGGGAGTGAAAAGCTATTCACAATTTGTACGGAAACCAGACGGCAGTTACAAGAGCCGAGGGACATGAAAGATAAGCAGTGATTGAGAAGGGAGTGACACAAGATTGTAGCCTATCGCCGATGTTGTTCAATCTGAAAATGAGCAAGCAGTAAAGGAAGTTTAGGGAGAAAAAATATAAACTTTGAGATTTGCCGATGGCAATGTAATTCTGTCATGGGACAGTAAAGGACTTAGATGAGCAGTTAAACGGATTGCACAGTGTTCTAAAAGAATGATATGAGATGAACACCAACGCTGTTAAACGAAACAAAGATAATGGATGCAGTCGAATTAAATCAGATGATGCTGAGAAAATTAGATTATGAAATGAAACAATAAAGGTAATATAAGAGTTCTGTCATTTGGGCAGAAAAATAATTGATGATTACGACGTAGAGAGCATATAAAATTTAGAATGGCAATGGCAAGAAAAGCGTCCCTGAAGAAAAGAAATTTATTAACATCGGATATAGTTTGATGTGTCAGTAAGTTATCTCTGAAAGAATTCTTGTGGAATATAGCCACGTAGGTAAGTGAAACGTGGACGATAAACAGTTTATACAACAAGATATGAAGTGTGCTGCTTCAAAGAAACAAGAGAAACGTTGAAGACTAATGAGAATGTATCGGGTAGAGGAAAAAGATATCTTGGGCCCATCCTGACTAGAAGATGGGATCGATTGATAGGACACACTCTGAGACTTCAAGGGATCACCAGTTTAGTGTTGGAGGAAAGTGTGGGATTGTAAAAATGGTAGAGTCAGACCAAGAGATGAACAGAGTAACCAAATACAGAACGAAAAAATTTGAAGTATTTAATCGTAGATGAAAAGCTTTGCACAGGGTAGAGTATCGTGGAGAGCTGTCTCAAACCAGTCTTTTGACCGAAGACCACAACAAAAATATTTGAAGTCTATATTGGCATCTTCTAATTTGGCAAATCCAAAGAAGGCATCACTTTGAACTGCAATACGTAACTAATTGTTTCCTGTAAAATACCTATCTTTCGGCTACAACGACTAGTTCAGTTCTTCCTGATAAACGTCTTGCTGAGAGCATTCGAAGAGTTTAATTTTACATTCTATTTCCTGCATAGCACTCCACATCTTCCTGGGTGTTTGCGACCAACTCTTTGTTAACTGCAGTATAAAACTTTAAGTTTACAAGTTTTGCAAACCCATCACACTTACAGATTGCAATTTGATCGGTTTTAAGGTCTGTGAACAGTTTTTTTTATTGCTAGGTGCCAAATATCCTATCCACTACATTGAGATATATTGTAACCGTCATTTTTAAGCAGATTCAGGTGGGATGTAAGTTTATAAACAGATTTTTCGTCAATCTTTAACGTAGAAAACATGCTCCAACTGTCATTTTCGGCTAGTATTCACCAGCTGTAGCCAGATTAATCCATGCGCTGTGTTTAAAGCTATATGTAAACCTTGCTTGCACATCTGAAATTGCTTCCCCTTTTCCTAATTGCAGTTCACATTCTTCCTTTATGGCAGTTATTGTAGCCAAGTACTACAGTTTTAGTTTTCTGACTTCGATGTCTTCTCTTTTCAGTTTTGTTTTTGGTATGCATAACGCAGTAAGGGGACTTGGAGTCGCAATTTTTCCAATGGGAAATGGGTTAAGTCTGCTCGGTGCATTTTCTCTTTTTCTTAAGAGTAGTGGAGTAATATTGTTCTTAGTAAGCAGTTCTAGTTTATAAATACATATACCGTGGTATTGTGGAGAACAAATTCCTAGTTTGATAGAAATATGTCTCTAGTGCTTTAATACTGCAATTCTATATAAGACCTATATTGCCCTTGTTGGACTTGGTGTTAAGAATCTTCACACAGTTTACAGGTAGAGAATTAAAACTTCTTGCTGACGGAACATAGCCATAGGTGCCCAGGGGAGCCGTCGCAATGAGCTGCGAGCGGCATGATATTGACGCACACACGTAGCGCCAATGGCCGTTGAAGGATGAAGGAAGGGGAAGGTAAATACGTTAATAACTTCATTGTCTCAGCGTCGGATACTGGTGTTTGCGATTCTGGGAAAGCTGATGCTGATGTCATCAATTTCAGAAATGCTGGTGCTGCTGTCAGTTTCAGAGCTGAACCTGCATGATTCTGTGCTCGGGCGGGATGGTAATATTATCCATAATAATATGGTGATCACAGACATATAACCATTGAAAGATGACTCATGTACATATTTGGAATCAAAACGAAAACATCGCATCCTTTGTAATCGTCGACCTCAGCTGTCATTTCCTGTGCAAAATACTAAACACATTACATATTTCCCTAAAAAAAAACCGTTAACCGGCAGAGTCAATGGTCATCTGGAAGCTTACAGAAAACTGTGGGAAACACACTATGATGTCTGATCTGCATTGTGCTAAAAAGGATTTCGCAAGATGAAACGGTATTTTTCTGTAGTTGTTTATTAGTATATACGAGAAGAAGGAAGGCTGTTGATTTGACTAGCAACAGTGCGAGCGCTTAAGTAACTGAAGGACATATCGATCTGACTTATTGGTCATCTGGCAGTCATAGGTCATGGTTTTCCTGGATGAACTGAAGCAGTAAAATACATACGTGGTGGTTTGGTCATGTTTCGCGAGTGCTCGAGAAATGTGGCTTTCGTTTTTCGCCCACGATGCCAACGAATACATGGAATTATTTCAGTGAATTGAGCTAGTACGTCAGCTCGGAATAATTCACCACAGGTGAAGAGGAAAGAACTCTAAAAACATTTTAATTCTGTAAGCGAACTGAACTTGTAGATTTATTTGGTTAGCAAAAGTGGAATTTAAATCTAAAACATACGCTGAATGTACTTTCAACTATTTCCGAGATTCTACCGCAATTTACCTGTTGGTTAACATAATAAACTGCACGGGTTTTCTTTTATTTATTTTTTTAATTCACGTAGTGTCATTACGTTGTTTCAGTGTTAAAAAGAGAACAGTAAACTAAGTTTCATTTAAATCAAAACTTCTCTGAGTTGTGAACGTTACTTATTTGCCACGGCATAATCCCACCTGTATATTTAATTACTGTACATTTGTGACGAATTATCAAGGTAAATTTAAAACAAATGTGTTTCGTTGGCTCATAGACAGAAGCGTATGCAAATCGCAGAAGTCAACCAAGCACGTGAAACTCAGGAGCAGAGTTTCTGATCCATTTCAGTTTATTCTTCGTGGAGTCACATTTGCGGCTCAAGAGCAAGCAGTTTCTGGTAGCATATATATTTATTAATAAGCAGTACCGTCACAAGACGTTCCTATTTTAATTATATTTTGCTACTGCTGATCGTCGCGGGAAGACAAGTGTTTCCTTAAAAATACAGAATTTAGTAGTTTTATTTCACTACAGCAACAGTTTCTAATAATAGGAGATACTATAATATGGGTTCGTTTCCTGTGACACCTTTGTTGTATGCCGGGGAATGAAGGACTGTATGGCGCCGTCTAGTAGACAACTGCCACTTCATGTTTCTTAAAGCTACTAGTATCATTCGAATTTAAGTACGTCGGGAAAGAAGCGCAAGGACATTCCGCTTGAAATGGGTTTAAGGTCGCAATCATTTGAAAGAGTCACTGGCGTGCTGAAAATCACTGACACCAATTTTTTATATGAACACTCTTAAAACTTTTTATATAAAACAGACGTTCTTAACAATCTACACCTTCAGTCTTCATGTCTAGCATCACACATTTAGCAGAGTACTAAATCTCGAGGGTTGGCGATGTTTCACTGAAACTCATGAGTTAGCGCAGACTTCAGTGCGAGATGTTCTTAGTAGCTTCCACAACGGACCTCTGTTGCGAAATCTGCCAAAAAATCCATAGAGATTTTGCTCATATGTAAAATACATCTGCGGTAGGGCACAATCAATACTTTCACTGCACGATGCCAGTGGAGGGCAATATAACCGATGACAACGCTACTAAAGCGGAGATCTTTCAGAGAGATTTCAGAAATTCCAGAATTCGAATCAAGAACAACTGTCAACATGAGTATCTTAGAAGTGGACGTACTCTGGGTAGCGAAGCAGCTTAAAGCTCCCAATAATGGCAAGTCTTACGTTCCATATGTTCGTTTCAGATTATTCAGATACAATAACCCCATACTTAGCAGCACAACCGCTTGCTTGGCGAAAGATCATTGCCAAAAGACTGGAAATTAGCACAGGTCACACCACTACGCAACAAAGGAAATAGGATTAATATGCCGAAATACAGATTCATATAACTAACGTCGATTTGCCGTGGGATTTTGGAACATATACTGTATTCGAAGGTAATGAATTACCTCGAAGGTAACTGTCTACTGCGCCGTAGCACGGATTCAGAAAATATCTTTCTCGCGGAACACAACTAGCTCTTTATTTGGACCAAGTAATGAGTGGTATAGATAGGGTATCCCAGACTGATCACATATTTCTAGATTTTCTGAAGGCTTTTAACATCGTTCCTCTCAAGAGCCTTCCAATCAAATTACTTGAGTATTGCTTCAGCTGTACTACTAGATCAGTATTTTCCCTTCAGTAGGACAGAGTTCCTAGTAATGGACGGAAAACCACCGAATACAACAGAAGTAATACTCGACGATCCACAAAGGAGTGTTATAAGTCGTCTACAGTTTCTAACCTACATAAACGATTGAGGAGGTAACCTGAGCAGCCCCCTTAGCTTGTTGACAGATGATTCTGTCGTTTACCGTCTAGTAAGGTCATCGCGACTTAGACAAGATGTTTGACTGGTACGACAACTGGCAATTGATCCTCTATAAGGAAAAGTATGTGGTCATCCGTACGAGTGCAAAAAGAAATGCGTTAAATTTGGATTAAATCAAAAATCACACAAATTGAAACGCTGTCAGTTTATCTAAATGCCTAGGACTGACGATTACGAACAACTTAGAAGATTCTATAAGCCTGCTAGAGAGACTGTCCACATTACACTTGTTCGTCCTCTGTTAGTGGACTGCTCTGTTGTATGGGATCGGTACCAGATAGGTTTCATGGAGGACATCAAAAAAAGTTCAAATAGGGGAAGCTCGTTTTGTGTTATTGCGAAACAGGAGGAGAGTGTGACGGATATGATAAGCGAGATTGGATGGCAATTATTTAAACAAAGATGTTTATTCCAGAATGAGACTTTCACTCTGCAGCGGAGTGTGCGCTGATATGAAACTTCCTGGCAGATTAAAACTCTGTGCCCGACCGAGATTCGAACTCGGGATCTTTGCCTTTCGCGGGCAAGTGCTCTACCAACTGAGCTACCGAAGCACGACTCACGCCCGGTACTCACAGCTTTACTTCTGCCAGTACCTCGTCTCCTACCTTCCAAACTTTACAGAAGCTCTCCTGCGAACCTTGCAGAACTAGCACTCCTGAAAGAAAGGATATTGCGGAGACATGGCTTAGCCACAGCCTGGGGGATGTTTCCAGAATGAGACTTTCACTCTGCAGCGGAGTGTGCGCTGATACAGGAAGTTTCATATCAGCGCACACTCCGCTGCAGAGTGAAAGTCTCATTCTGGAAACATCCCCCAGGCTGTGGCTAAGCCATGTCTCCGCAATATCCTTTCTTTCAGGAGTGCTAGTTCTGCAAGGTTCGCAGGAGAGCTTCTGTAAAGTTTGGAAGGTAGGAGACGAGGTACTGGCAGAAGTAAAGCTGTGAGTACCGGGCGTGAGTCGTGCTTCGGTAGCTCAGTTGGTAGAGCACTTGCCCGCGAAAGACAAAGGTCCCGAGTTCGAGTCTCGGTCGGGCACACAGTTTTAATCTGCCAGGAAGTTTCATATCAGCGCACACTCCGCTGCAGAATGAAAGTCTCATTCTGGAAACATCCCCCAGGCTGTGGCTAAGCCATGTCTCCGCAATATCCTTTCTTTCAGGAGTGCTAGTTCTGCAAGGTTCGCAGGAGAGCTTCTGTAAAGTTTGGAAGGTAGGAGACGAGGTACTGGCAGAAGTAAAGCTGTGAGTACCGGGCGTCAGTCGTACTTCGGTAGCTCAGTTGGTAGAGCACTTGCCCGCGAAAGGCAAAGGTCCCGAGTTCGAATCTCGGTCGGGCACACAGTTTTAATCTGCCAGGAAGTTTCAAAGATGTTTATTGTTGCGATATATTATCACGGCATTTCAGTTAGTAACGTCCTTTTATAAATATGAAAAATTTTTACCATGGCCACCCCACATCGACAGATATTGTCATCATAATAAAATAAGAGAAATCAGAAGTTGTACATAAAGATTAAGGGTTAATTTTTCACACGCGCTCTTGCGGAGTGGAACGTTAGAGAACGATAGAGAAATACTCTATGGTAGGTTCGAAGAACCCTCTGCCAGGTACTTAAGTGTGAATTGCAGAGTAGTCACGCAGATGCAGATGTAGATGAACGTACGTATTTCTCAACATAGCCACGCAGGCGACGCGCACATTTCTCCCAACGAGAGATCAATTTTTTTATATGAGTTCACTGTAGAATGTTTGACTGGGCTGACAGCATCACAACCTCACCTCTTTCACCGCTTCATGTCTATCAAGTCCTCGAAGGTGCTCTTTAATTTCTGTTAACAGATGGAAATCGAATAGGGCCAAGCCTGGGCTGTGCGGACGATGATCGACGACAGTGAAATCAAGAAGCCGGTTTGTTGCAGATATCGCAGCGCTCGTGTGTGTTATGACATTGTTATGCTGAAGAAGAGCTCCATGGGTGGACGAACTCTTTAACTGTGGAACTCCATTAGAGCATGCTGTTTCTCATAGTTACAGACCATTATATTACACGCTACAATTCGTAGCCCTGTAGTGGCTGAAAGCTACAAATATGAAGCATGGAGAATAAATCTGTTGAATGTCAATTCCGTTTGTTTTATTTAAAGAGCTTTAAAGTTTATACATAAAAATGTCCGAAGCATTAGTTTTCAGTACGCCATCGGATACAACAGCATAAATTTACACCCTTTTTTCGTATCGGAAGCTGTTGTTTCCTCCTAGATATTTTGTAGGGATAATGTTTAAAAGCCTACTTTTGTCATTTGTAAGACAACCGAGATTAGTGCTGTTTTCCAGTTGTTTCCAGCTGTTCTTCCGGCAGACATGTGCAAATACTAACTCGATAAAAACGTATGTGGTAAGGAAAGCTTGCGAAACAAAAAACAAATAATTGGTTAATGGATGAAATTAAACATGAGAATGACTACTTAGCCTCATGTGTTTCCCGTGGTCTGTGGTTCATGTCCAGGAAATAGGAAAAAGTCCTGATCATTTATACCAGAGTGTGAAAAAAATTATCTTATATAAATAAGGAAAAAGAATTTGTCACCTAAAAATAGTGTGTTGTACTAGCAGTCAAAATGCCCTGGATCCTGGGTTCGATCTCAGCCATTGCTTAAATTTTGAATAAAAAGCATAAGCAAAAGTACATAAGATTTATTGCATGTAAAAATTGTGCAGCTAAATACTTCGTCCAAAACGGTGAAGGAATAGTCAGAGTTTCAGAGCAACCTGTTGCCTTTGTGGTTTGAAACTTCAAGGTAGACGAATCATCAACGATCGATGGCATGAGGATACAGAAGGTAATGGAAACAACTACATTAAAGTCAAATAAAGTGTATCCTCAGGATATGTGGCCTATTATTGAAAAATCGTCTTGATTATCTCTGAAGTGGCAAAAGGTTCCGAATATTCCTCCAACCTGATCTCTGCGAGAGGAATGGCAAAGGGGACGTAAACTTGAAATTGAATAACCAACGAAAAGCAAGATTTTTCGAGTTGGGGCGTGGAATGTCAGAAATTTCAACGTGGTAGGGAAGCTAAAAAATGTGAAAAGGAGAGTGTAGAGGGCAATTTAGATGTAGTGGGAGTCAGTGAAATGAATTGGTAACAGATAGGGATTCCTAGTCATTCGAATATAAGTCGACACGAATTCGTGTAAGAGTAGTAGAACTCTTTGTCAATACGAAAGCAAGACAGAGAGTGAGATAATGTGAAAAGTTCCGTCATTCAAATGTTCTCATCAGAAAAGACAGAAAACCGACGCCAACAACGAGTGTTTTGGTATAATGCCAACTTCACCAGCAGAAGATAAAGAGGTACGGAAAGTATATGATGATACTGAACAAATATGTAAAAGGACATGATAATCTAATACTCCTGGAGGACTGGAACACACAAGTAGTGCAATACAACACAGAACTGGGAGAATGGGGCTTGGTAGTAGGAATCAAAGAAGGGGAAGACCAATGAAGTTCCACTGTAAACTGAAGCTGGTGGAAGTGAATTCACTGTTCAGATATCAGGATATGGAAAAGACCTGGGGACGCGGGAAGATTCCCTTGAATTTCATCAAAGTCCCATACATAATTTTTATAGTATGAAAGAGCAGCTATATTCACTCGCATGGCAGTTATTAATGGTGAAGAGTAGAGTGATTTTTAAAATCAAGCAGATAAATGATTATATATGTGATGTTCGTTCTTTATGACATGTCGGAAACAACGGACACCATTTTGATCCTGCAGCCACTATGAATGAAGAGATAAACGTATTAAAGATATTATCTGGCAGTATACATCGATTTATATCATTGGGGCAAGAAGAAAATTTGTGCCGGGAGGCGTGCTATGTGGTTGTGGTGACCAATGTTTCTGGATGGTGTAATGATCTGCTCATCTGCGTAGTAAGCAGGAGACCCGGTCCTGTATCTTTGATGTAAATCAATGCCCATGGCAGCTAATGTCTTTAAATCCTTTGTGTCTGAATGGATGATTCTGGAGAGAAGTGGGATGATGAAGTATTGAGGAATGAAGAGACGTGTTTGAAGTACCGTAAGACCGTAGCTACTGTGTGAGATATTAAGGAATGAAGAGATGCGTCTGAAGTTGTATAAGCCAAAAGACCTGCGATAACGAATACCGCAGTCGCCAGTTCAGATGAAGGGGAGTGGAAATTTTTAAAAGGGCAGTCACGGAAATGCAGGTACAAGAAAGGTGACTGCGAATAAACCTTGGCAGCAGAAGAATTGCTTCAACAGATCAGCGAGAAAAGGAGGTACAAAAAATTCATGGACGGACAGGAGTACAGAAATGTAATGCGCTTAGGAATGAAAGAAAAGTCAAGAATAACTCCAAGAAGAATGTGAAGAAATCGGAAAAAATATATTCTCGTTCGAAGGACCACTCCGCAAAAAGATAAATCAAAACCATCTTCGGTGAAACAAAAAGCGAAGGCGGCATCTGTAAGTGTGCAGTGAGAATCCCACTGTTAAAAGTGGAGGGGAGAGTGGATAGATGTAAAGAGTATAACTGAAGACCTCTACGAGAGGAAATACGTCTCATATTACGTGATGGAAGAAGAAGTTTGACTGGTGTACTTTCACTTAATGATAATCGTGTATGTCCTACTACTTTACGAAGTAGATTCGCATTTTGAGACAGTGCGTTTACGTCAGCTATTTCCGATACGTGAAAACTTGGGCCGGACAGGGACTCGAACCAGGATTTCCTGCTTATTGCGAGCGGTCGTCTTAACAAGTACGGCTGTCGGAGCATGCTTCCAGGACCGACGCTAACTTCAAAAACAGCTGGTGTCAATCCAGATTGGCAAGGTGGGAATCAATCTCATAATATTTAATCAAAAATGGCTGAGCACTAAGGGACTTAACTTCTGAGGTCATCAGTCCCCTAGAATTTAGAACTACTTAAACCTAACTAACCTAAGGACATCACACACATCCATTCCCGAGGCAGGATTCGAACATGCGACCACAGCAGTCGCGCGGATCCAGACTGTAGCGCCTACAACCACTGGGCCGCTCAGGCCGGCAATATTTAATCGCCAGAATAGTTTCTGTTCCTTCATACATGCGGGGATGGGGTCCAGTCGACATCGATATCATTAGAGACGGAGCACAAGCTCGGATTATTTCAAGAATGGGGAAGGAAATCGACCGTGGCCTTTTAAGGGAAACTTCCCGGCATTTGCCTGAAGCTATTTCCGGAAATCATGGCAATCCAAAAGCGGGATAACGTCGTGTGACTAGGGCCTCCCGTCTACATCTACATCTACATCTACATCCATACTCCGCAAGCCACCTGACGGTGTGTGGCGGAGGGTACCTTCAGTACCTCTATCGGTTCTCCCTTCTATTCCAGTCTCGTATTGTTCGTGGAAAGAAGGATTGTCGGTATTCCTCTGTGTGGGCTCTAATCTCTCTGATTTTATCCTCGTGGTCTCTTCGCGAGATATACGTAGGAGGGAGCAATATACTGCTTGACTCTCTGGTGAAGGTATGTTCTCGAAACTTTGACAAAAGCCCGTACCGATCTACCGAGCGTCTCTCCTGCAGAGTCTTCCACTGGAGTTTATCTATCATCTCCGTAACGCTTTCGCGATTACTAAATGATCCTGTAACGAAGCGCGCTGCTCTCCGTTGGATCTTCTCTATGTCTTGTATCAACCCTATCTGGTACGGATCCCACACTGCTGAGCAGTATTCAAGCAGTGGGCGAACAAGCGTACTGTAACCTACTTCCTTAGTTTTCGGATTGCATTTCCTTAGGATTCTTCCAATGAATCTGTCTGGCATCTGCTATACCGACAATCAACATTATATGATCATTCCATTTTAAATCACTCCTAATGCGTACTCCCAGATAATTTATGGTATTAACTGCTTCCAGTTGCTGACCTGCTATTTTGTAGCTAAATGATAAAGGATCTATCTTTCTGTGTATTCGCAGCACATTACACTTGTCTACATTGAGATTCAATTGCCATTTCCTGCACCATGCGTCAATTCGCTGCAGATCCTCCTGCATTTCAGTACAATTTTCCATTGTTACAACCTCTCGATACACCACAGCATCATCTGCAAAAAGCCTCAGTGAACTTCCGATGTCATCCACCAGGTCATTTATGTATATTGTGAATAGCAACGGTCCTATGACACTCCCCTGCGGCACACCTGAAATCACTCTTACTTCGGAAGACTTCTCTCCATTGAGAATAACATGCTGCGTCCTGTTATCTAGGAACTCTTCAATCCAATCACACAATTGGTCTGATAGTCCATATGTTCTTACTTTGCTCATTAAACGGCTTGGGGAACTGTATCGAACGCCTTGCGGAAGTCAAGAAACACGGCATCTACCTGCGAACCCGTGTCTATGGCCCTCTGAGTCTCGTGGACGAATAGCGCGAGCTGGGTTTCACATGACCGTCTTTTTCGAAACCCATGCTGATTCCTACAGAGTAGATTTCTCGTCTCCAGAAAAGTCATTATACTCGAACACAATACGTGTTCCAAAATTCCACAACTGATCGACGTTAGAGATATAGGTCTATAGTTCTGCACATCTGTTCGACGTCCCTTCTTGAAAACGGGGATGACCTGTGCCCTTTTCCAATATTTTGGAACGTTACGCTCTTCTAGGTCGCGTAGATCGTTCGCCTGGTGCAAGTCTTTCGATTTGACGCCACTTCGGCGGCTTGCGCGTTGGGGATGAAATGATGATGGTTAGGACAACACAACACCCAGTCCCTGAGCGGAGAAAATCTCCGGCCCAGCCGGGAATCGAACCCGGGCCCTTAGGATTGATATTCTGCCGCGCTGACCACTCAGCTACCGGGGGCGGACAAAATCGGGATGATCGGACGAGAGGTTTGAACCATCGTCCTTCTGAATCCGAGAGCAAATCACTGCGCTACCTCACTCGGTCATGAATGTATGCAGGACACTGCTTTGTGAACATATAAACACAAACATCATAACCGTCAATGATGTTTCGATGCCTAGGCTGGCGAAGACGACTGTCTGTGAGGGAATCGTGAATTGTGCGAACATAAGAAATATGACTACGTGACATACACAAGTCTGGATCGGTCCTGGAGGCGGCTCAGATAGCCGATGTAATCAAGCGGGAATTCTGGGTTGGAGTCCTGATCCCACATAAATTTCATGTCTGTCAAATAGCTGTCGTCAGTGTGTAACCGCATAATGTTAATCTGTTTCGTAATATTTACCACAGCTTTAATCGTCAACGACAGTGTCTGCTCCTTCAGACACTTAATGTGTATCTGAACATCATTGTGTTGTGAAGCTACAGAAACTGTATAAAGAAAAAAATTGTAACCATCAATGATATATTTGTAACTGTCTTCATTCCGGCTGTGGTCTTGACATTACCTCTGATATCGTAGTGCAGCCATCACTGCCAAATGTAGATGTTGGCGTGCAGTGGGGGAATGTTGGTCATGGACGGAAACTGTCAGGCTGCACCGTATTAAGACTCGGCTATGATCTTCAAGTGTTTTATTATTCCCTGTTACAGTGCCGCGTTCTCCTCTCTGTGTGTCACAGAGTCCCGCAATACCGAGGACGCCACTTCGCTGTCTGCAAAGCAGCTTGGCGCGGAAGGGCTACCTCAGAGACCTGGGCAACTTTCTGTAGCTTGCTGGCCGTGTACAGCCTCGGTGTTTTGATGACGTCAGGGTGCGCCCGCAGCCGACTCAGCGGCCTCCGCCGTGGGATCCCTCCGGCGGTTGTTGGGAGCCAACAAGACTCCCCGCGGTAGTGAGCCATCGAGTGGCCTGCTGCTGGTGGGCTACGGACCCCGTGTTGGCCTCAGAGGGTCGAACCAGAGACCCGCTGCTGCGAGTAGCTGGTGGTGTGATACGGCACGCCGTCCAGGAGAGCTGCCACACTTTAATGCCTTGTTAGTGAACCGGCGCCTGTTTATACGTGGTTGTGCGCCTCTGTTTTGCCATACGCACCGCTCTGAGTCATGTACTCATAACACCTGGCTTGGTGCAGTGGCCCCTTCTGCCTGCAACTTGCGCCATGCCCACCGCTGCGAGTACTCTTTCCAGTGAGTCTACCGCCCTGCGACCTCCATTCTACTTCGCAACCGCTGGTAGCGTAATTTAACTGTCAACAGGCCCGCGCCTGGCTGTAACTTGTGCGCTCATAAATATTGCACCGAAGCTAACGTTTTCGCATCTTAAACAAAAATGGTTCAAATGGCTCTGAGCACTATGGGACTTAACATCTATGGTCATCAGTCCCCTAGAACTTAGAACTACCTAAACCTAACTAACCTAAGGACAGCACACAACACCCAGCCATCACGAGGCAGAGAAAATCCCTGACCCCGCCGGGAATCGAACCCGGGAACCCGGGCGTGGGAAGCGAGAACGCTACCGCACGACAACGAGATGCGGGCATCTTAAACGGTGGTGCCGCTGCTGTAGTATGGAGTGCGAGCATTGATGCCGTTAGAATGCTTGGACATCTTGATCCACTTGAGTACACGACATATGCGCATCTACAAGAACTAGTTGCTGGTTTCAATCAGGATGCCAAAAAAAAGTGTAAGATCTAGTGTAAATAACTGTGACATCAGGAAAAAATTTTGGTCTTAAATGAGTGCAGATGATTGCAATAGCTCTGTATTGCTTAAACCTAAAGCGTGTAATGACCTGGAAACTGCACCAATATAAACTGATAGCAGTACAGCGACCGGTATCATCCCTTACAACAAAATACAAAAAAGTTCTGCTTCTCACAGAAGTGAAGTACATGACAATGTTACTGCACTACCAAAACTTTGTCGCCGGCCGCGGTGGTGTAGCGGTTCTAGGCGCGCAGTCCGGAATCGCGCGACTCCTACGATCGCAGGTTCGAATCCTGCCTCGGGCATGGATGTGTGTGATATCCTTAGGTTAGTTAGGTTTAAGTAGTTCTAAGTTCTAGGGAACTGATGACCACAGATGTTAAGTCCCATAGTGCTCAGAGCCATTTGAACCATTTGAACCAAAACTTTGTCCGCAGCTCGTGGTCGTGCGATAGCGTTCTCGCTTCCCGCGCCCGGGTTCCCGGGTTCGATTCCCGGCGGGGTCAGTGATTTTCTCTGCCTCGTGATGACTGGGTGTTGTGTGATGTCCTTAGGTTATATAGGTTTAAGTAGTTCTAAGTTCTAGGGGACTGATGACCATAGATGTTAAGTCCCATAGTGCTCAGAGCCATTTGAACCAAAACTTGTAAATACCACTGTCCTGCAGAAGTCCAACAAAATGTTAAATACCCACGAAGAACTTTGGTGCGGCCAATTTGCTGCCAAGAAACCGATTACCAGACGATGAATTCGATTAGAAGCGATCAATTCAAGTCGTCCAGCGCTAAGAACTGTACACCCGTATGATTTCTGCGAGGTGTGGAATAATCTACTCAGCACGGACACTAGACCTATCTCTCTGACGTCGATCTGCTGTAGAATTTTAGAACATGTCTTTTGCTCGAGTATCATGTCGTTTTTGGAAACTCAGAATCTACTATGTAGGAATCAACATGGATTCCGGAAACAGCGATCGTGTGAAACCCAACTCGCTTTATTTGTTCGTGAGACCCAGAAAATATTAGATACAGGCTCCCAGGTAGATGCCATTTTCCTTGATTTCCGGAAGGCGTTCGATACAGTTCCGCACTGTCGCCTGATAAACAAAGTAAGAGCCTACGGAATATCAGACCAGCTGTGTGGCTGGATTGAAGAGTTTTTAGCAAACAGAACACAGCATGTTGTTCTCAATGGAGAGACATCTACAGACGTTAAAGTAACCTCTGGCGTGCCACAGGGGAGTGTTATGGGACCATTGCTTTTCACAATATATATAAATGACCTAGTAGATAGTGTCGGAAGTTCCATGCGGCTTTTCGCGGATGATGCTGTAGTATACAGAGAAGTTGCAGCATTAGAAAATTGTAGCGAAATGCAGGAAGATCTGCAGCGGATAGGCACTTGGTGCAGGGAGTGGCAACTGACCCTTAACATAGACAAATGTAATGTATTGCGAATACAAGAAAGAAGGATCCTTTATTGTATGATTATATGATAGCGGAACAAACACTGGTAGCAGTTACTTCTGTAAAATATCTGGGAGTATGCGTGCGGAACGATTTGAAGTGGAATGATCATATAAAATTAATTGTTGGTAAGGCGGGTACCAGGTTGAGATTCATTGGGAGAGTCCTTAGAAAATGTAGTCCATCAACAAAGGAGGTGGCTTACAAAACACTCGTTCGACCTATACTTGAGTATTGCTCATCAGTGTGGGATCCGTACCACATCGGGTTGACGGAGGAGATAGAGAAGATCCAAAGAAGAGCGGCGCGTTTCGTCACAGGGTTATTTGGTAACCGTGATAGCGTTACGGAGATGTTTAACAAACTCAAGTGGCAGACCCTGCAAGAGAGGCGCTCTGCATCGCGGTGTAGCTTGCTCGCCAGGTTTCGAGAGGGTGCGTTTCTGGATGAGGTATCGAATATATTGCTTCCCCCTACTTATACCTCCCGAGGAGATCACGAATGTAAAATTAGAAAGATTAGAGCGCGCACAGAGGCTTTCAGACAGTCGTTCTTCCCGCGAACCATACGCGACTGGAACAGGAAAGGGAGATAATGACAGTGGCACGTAAAGTGCCCTCCGCCACACACCGTTGGGTGGCTTGCGGAGTATAAATGTAGATGTAGATGTAGATGTAGATGTGTACAGTGCCTGGTCAAATACCTGTTATTCAGAAAATCCGTGGTCTCGACGCAACAGGTGAATGAAACGCCGAAAATTATCTGAAATCCATCACAATGATGACCGGAATTACAAGACTGCGAGTTTGCTAAATCTACCTGTAAAGGATAATGGAATGTTCTCCAAGGTGGACGTTGCAATGTCATAATATCCTGGGATTGTAGATTGTACCACGTGTACTACGACAAAGCAAGGGTAACGCTAGATATATCACCCCTTTCGTTTCGTGGTTTGTTCAACTTGCTTAATCGATAAGAGATAAAGGAGCAATGAATTTTGTGGCCTATTTAAGATAATATTAAGTCTTGTACGCACCTAAAAACCAAACTGAACAAGGCTTCTTGAAATATAACGGTATTCGATGCCATTTGAAATGCCGTGTACTCAGCGACGCGAGAGAGACATTACTAGTTGCCGATGATTAGAAAAATATCAAATTGTTCCTAAATGAACCTGGTTCTTTCTCCCCTAAGCTCAATTGTTTTTGTAGTAGAATCTTTTGAAACACGATTTACTTGTCATACGTCGTGTTAATGAAACGCTGGTGCTATTAGCGGGATACTTTCATACTACATAGACGTACGTAAATTCATCAGGGAACTTCTGCCCTTGCAGAATCAAGCTAGCAGTATTTCCGTTAACGACGTCGTCTATAATCACCAATGTCATTAGAAGAGCGTAATATGAATGCCTTGCATCTATTATCACTTATCTTTTCATGAAAGCCTACTCAGAAACCAGTGTCAACTACTTCCTGTGGAATGAAAGAAATATGTAAGGTTTCACAGCTTGTGCTTCACATTAATTTTGCGACTATATGTTATCCGCAAAACTGTTTAGTTATTTTTATACCCATACGTATAGTGGTACAACAATTGTAAAATGTTGACGCAGAAACTTGTCGCAAACGGGTTATACTACGAAAATGGGAGTATGTACACACATCCAAAAACTTTTGCAACACCCAGGTTCACAGAACTCGTGAACATAGACGTTGAGTGTGGACATTGTACCGCAGATACAGTCCCTTTGACTGTTCAGAGATGTCACTAAAACCTCCCAAAGATATAAACGACCATGTGTAAGCAGCGCCTATTAGACGGAGGGGGCCCGACAGCCGATCAGTTCCAGTCATTCCACCAGGGAGGTACAGGGCTCGTGTTGTCTATAATTCAACCATGCCTAGATCGTCAATACCGCGGTTTGATTTCATCCGCATTGTTACTTTGTGACAGGACGGTCTCAGAACAAGGAAAGCGTCTTGGCTTCTCGGAGTATACGAAAGCGATGTTGTTCGGGAATGGAGGACATGCCTTGCTCAGGCCGCCCATGGGTTGCTACTGATTATGGCTCGGAGGAACCCTGACAGCAACGCCACCATGATGAATAATATTTTACGTACAGCCGCAGGATGTCGTGTTACGATTCAAACTGTGCGCCATATGCTGCATGATGCGCAACTTCCTCCCGACGTCCATGGCGAGGTCCATCTTTGGAACCACGACACTGCAACGCGGTAGAGATGGGTCCAACAACATGCCGAATGGACCGCTCGTGATTGGCATCACGTTCTCTTCACCAATGAGTGTAACATATGCCTTCAACCAGACAATCGTTTGGAGGCAACCCGGTCAGGCTGAACGCCTTAGACACACTGTCCAGTGAGTTCAGCAAGGTGGAGGTTCCCTGCTGTTTTGGTGTGGCATTACGTGGGCCCAACGTACGCCGCTGGTGGTCACGGAAGGCGCCATAACGGCTGTACGATACGTGAATGCTATCCTCCGACCGGTAGTGCAACCATATCGGCAGCATCTTGGTGAGGCATTCGTCTTCACTGACGACAATGCGAGCCCCCATCGTGCACATCTTGCGAATGACTTCCTTCAGGATAACGACAGCGCTCGATTAGTGTGGACAGAATGTCTTCTAGACATGAACCCTTTCGCACATGCCTGGGATAAACTGAAAAGGGCTGTTTATGGGCGACGTGACCCACAAACCACTCTGAGGGATCTACGCCGAATCGCCGTTGAGGAGTGAGACAATCTGGACCTATAGTGCCTTGATGAACTGTGGACAGTATGCCACGACGAATACAGGCATGAATCAATGCAAGAGGACGTGCTACTGGGTATTAGAGGTACCGGTGTGCACATTAATCTGGATCACCACCTCTGAAGTTCTCACTGTATGGTAATACAACACGCAATGTGTGGTTTTCATGAGCAATAAAAATGATTTTTATGTTGATCTCTCTTCCAAATTTCTGTACACGTTCCAGAGCTCTCGGAATCGAAATGGTTCAAAACCAATTTTTGATGTGTGTAGATGTGTACGTACGTTCGACATCTCGTCCTAAACCACGGGGCCAATTTCTACCAAACGTTGTACACATATCTCTCACTGTCAGGCAACAATCGCTGTCAGGGCAATAACCGTCTACCTATCGTAATTTAGGTGATGTGACGTCACAAACAATGAGATGCGTGGAAAACAGCTGATTCATATACGAAGTTTTAATACGTTTATTCATTACTACTAAGACATTCCTACAGCCAAGTCAACTTATGTACATCCCTGACACAAGGCAGCGCTTTTGACAGCTATCAACTGCGAAGCATAAACCTTTTGTAGGTGAAATCAATAACTTTCTAGACAGCTATGAAGAAGCGTTGCCACAGTTACGTTTACAAAATCGCGTTGTGGACATGTGAAGCCGCTACACTTACACATTTGTTCATTATGCACACTTTTTTGTAAGACTGTTTCAGATTTTCAAACACATGGAGATGAGTTTTTTTCGTTATTACACCACAAACACACTTCATTTTTTCCGTTTTTAAAAGGAAACTGGCAACATGAAAACCTGTGCATGGCGGATTCGACAGCTAGTACTTTTATAAAGGGCATGAGAAATGAAAAGGGTAGTCAAAGGAGAACTTGGAAATGCAAATACATTTCCGGGGAAGTATTTTACTTACAGCGTCCACGAGTACTCTGCAAGTGATTTTCGAAAAAGTGGTTGTAATTAATGTTTAGAGGGCTCAGTATTCCATGCGTTTCATATTGACCTTCGACCAGCCGTCGGCAGTAAATGCAACCATGCGATGTCTACTTTCATTGTAAGGTAAAGAATTGAATGAAAAAACTTCAAAACTGTTCTTATCTCTTAAAAGAAATCGCATCCCAAGAAGACTGTACGAAAATACTTTCCGTTGTGCGTCACAAACTATCCTCGCCAATACTTGCCGCCGGCCGGTGTGGCCGTGCGGTTCTAGGCGCGTCAATCTGGAACCGCGTGACCGCTACGGTCGCAGGTTCGAATTCTGCCTCGGGCATGGATGTGTGTGATGTCCTTAGGTTTGTTAGGTTTAAGTAGTTCTAAGCACTAGGGGACTGAAGACCTCACAAGTTAAGTCCCATAGTGCTCAGAGCCATTTGAACCTTTTGAACAATATCTGCCGAAATGCTGCGTTATAAGTGGTTCACCATAGAGAATGTGATGAAAGGGAATCTTTTATGATTGTAAACCAAGTTTGCTTTTATACTTGAAATTGAAGACAAACACGTAATTGTAAAAATGCGACGTTTTTAACGTGTGCAAGATGCCGAGAAAGTTAATGCTTTCCTGGTTTTTACCATGAGTGTCACCCCACCACGTGCAAATCATAAGCTGCTAAGTAATAAATGTATCAGATTTTACATACAAAGTTATCGTGTAGGTCTCACAGTGCCTTCTTGGAAATTATTTGCAATGCCGAATTATCCTTCGCCTTTCTTTTTCGTACCGTTTATGAAGACATTAATAAATACCATATACTGAGGATTTTCTCGGCTTTTTCGAGGTCTAAGTAACATAAAACCTGAAAATAGAAGTTTCCTAATATGGATTCGACCCCACGATTCCCGGATTACAGTTCTGTACTCTTTCCGCTGCGCCAACCGCTGACTGGAAACTACGTGAACATAAATGGCTCAAGCCTCTCCATAGTCGCGCCGCAAATATTTTTCCTACACGCTTGGCCCCCATGATCTATTACTCCTGTCACATCCGTTTCTGGACAGGCCTCGTTTAACATAAATTTGACTTAGTCAATGATGTGAAAGTTTCGATGGAAGGAGAGAAATTTGTATAGGGGTTCGCTCAGTGGAGCGTATTAGATTTTCAGATGACATGGTTGTGATGGCAGAGAGTGCAAGAGGGATCGAAAAAAAGTTGCTTAATCTAAACACCAAATTAGGAGAATATGGAATGAAAATTAACAGGAAGAAAACGAAAGGCATGGTAATTGGAGGAAAGGGGAGAAAATGCAGTACGAAAATAGGGGTAGAGGAAATAGAGCAAGTGAATAACTTCAATTACTTGGGAAGTGTAATAATGGATGATATGTATTGCTCAGCATAAATTAGGAAAAGAATTGCAATGGTAAAAGAAAGATTCAAGAGGAAACAGAAATTACTTTGCGAACCACTAAACATAGATCTGCGGAAAATACTTGCCAAATGTTACATCTGGAGCGTTGCACTTTATGGTGCGGAGACCTGGACATTGAGGAAGGAAGATGAAAGAAGATTCGAGGCACCAGAGAAGTGGATATGGAGAAGAATGGAAAAAGTGAAATGGGAAGACCGAGTAAGGAATGAATAAATATTAAGAAGAGTTTGAGAAGAAAGAAACATGTTGAAAGTGATCAGAAAGAGAAAGCGGAACTGGATTGGACATTGTTTGAGGAGGAACTGTTTATTGAAGGAAGGAATAGAAGCAGTGGTGGAGGGAAAAAGGGAAGAGGGAAAAGAAGATATCAAATGCTGGACAATATCAAAGGAGGGAAATATTCAGAAATGAAAAGACTAGCTATGGAGAGAGGAAAGTGGAAGAGGCTTAACCAATGACAAGACGAGCCGTAAGGCAGAATACCATACTACTACTAATGATGTCCGCGTCCCGAGTTCATGATATCTACTCGTATATTTCTAAACCGTTCAAATTGTTGCAGGTTTACTACATGAAGAAGTCGAAGGGCAGAAAATAAAAAAAATAGATTTTCTGTATTTCATGCAATTAATGACCGAATTTAAAAGCCTACCGTAATCTACTCCTTGAATGTTTGACACAATAAATCAAGTTAGATGCTTTGAGGTAGCTCAACTCATGGTGTTCGAATTACGCATGATATATTCATAAACTATTTGAGAATGGAAGCACTTAATGACGTCGAAGAATTGTTTCATATATTCTCAAATTTTCTCTAAACTCATTCTCGCAGACATCTCCCGCAAAATAATGAAAGAAAAAAATCTATCACTTACTACAGTTTCGCTCTTCATGCGGTAAAACTTTAGTGTCCGGAACGACGTTCTAACTTATTACATCTTTACAACTAACTCTAGTCGCCACACATTCTGCAGACGATGTTCACATACACCACTAAATTCACCTTCAAAGACATATTAGTTTACGACACATAATTAAGGAGATACGCCCTTCAAAACATTGAAATACGTGAACTGTATTCGCAGTTGCAAATATGGACAACCAACCGCTGTTTAATGAATTGATGACAATGAAAACTAGGTGTCGAACCGGGACTAGAAACCGGATTTCCCGCTTATGGCGAGCGGTCGCCGTTCCATTAGGCTACGAGAGCACGGTCCGGACAAATTTTATTGTTGTCAATCCATTAAACAGCTGATGGCAGTCCATTTTCACAACTGCGAATACGATTCTCGTTTTCCCTAATGGCTGTAGTCGCCGAAGGGCTTGTCCCTTGTAACAGGCATGCATGTCCGAAGGAACATTGAATCGTAATTCGAAATAACATTGGCAATTTAAAATCGTATTGAAATTCGAGGAAAACTAGCGTTTCTTAAAACGGAAGCGAATTTCCCAGACAATATTTATCAAGTATAGGAAAATAAGAGCATTTAGCGACTACCAACAACCTTTAAAAATCATATCAAACCTTTTCTGGACTTTTTCTCGCTTACAGCCCCACAAACAATGAAAAAGGTACAGTTTATTACTTTCTGAATGTTCGCTGTTAATCCGATGAAACTACTGGAGATTGATGCCTTAGTTTCGACTTTCTCATCGGCCCACGGGTGAATAATACTAAATCATTAAAACCAATGTAATTACGTTTCTGCGTCTTCAACGATAAAGGCTGCTTAATATCAAATACCCATCTAACGGCTGTTTTGAGCCTAAGTTTATTATATATGAGAGTAGTATTAAACATGTATTGGACGGTGGTTCCTGCGTTAGCTTACTGCCTGTAGTTCGGCTTCACTGTTTCGAAGTGGTGTATTTGATGCCTTTAAAACTATCTCAGGACACTGGCAAATGAAAATATTATATGTATGTAAATACTATTAATTGTGCTAATCTAAGATGAGTAGCAGAGTTTCTGACTTTTCATTTGCCTGAAATAGCTATGTGGTTATTACGATCCTGCTGCTTGTCGGGAAAGTACCGATATAGCATAACTAAACCTATAAAATCTCCAATAGCCTGTGCTAATACGGTTCGCAAGGTATAATTTCATTTGATAATCTTTCAACAGTTTCATTAACTTTATGTTACTGGCTGTTACATGTCCAGTTATGAAGTGGTAATATGTTTACTAACATGCCTATTCCTTTTTATGCACCGTTGACGTGTCATTATCAGGAGAATTTGGCAGAGTTGCTGCAGTTTTTATTACACTGCCAATATCATTCAAGATGTCATGAAGATAAAATGAACGGTAAATTCTAGAACGGCTCTGTATAACTGCAATATAAGTTTGTAGTGAGATACGTTTTGTTAAAAGGTAGCATAGTGCAAGTAAATGTATCTAAATTTCGCTCGATCAGTTTGTATTCATTAACTAACTGTTTCTGTGTAAAGATCGGAAATGATATGAAATGTCAATGTTTTTAAAGCATATTAAAGTAGGGAACAAACAGTGAAGAGTATAAAAGTGATTAGCAAATTGCTTATCCAACCTAGATTTGTGAGTAAGAGATACGTTGATAAATTATTTAAAGCAGCATGTTTTCTTACAGACTGGCGACCTTGTGTGTGTCATACGACTTAAAAGACGTAGAGAGAAATGGTATTGGTTGTATCAAAATCTCACCCGCTTCTCTCTCTATAGATGTGCATGAAATAGCAGAAAGAAGGCCTTATATATTTAATTACGAATAATACAACATGACCACTGACAACTTAAGTAGGTGCGTCTGAAGACTGTAGTTGCGTTAGTTCTGGCCTGCGGACCGTCGTACACGCACTCCAGTCCCCATACAGCGATGACAAGTAAGCACCAGAAAGCCACGATGTAGCCTTAAACTGAAAACTACGTGAGGAAAACGCAGTTGTTGCAACGAGAACAGTGACTTTAAGCATGAGAAAGTCGTAGATGTGCCTCTATTTCTACCGGATAAAATAGGGCGAAAAATAATGTAAGCAAGAACCCACACTGGTATTTTATTAAATTCTTATTGGCTTTCGAAACATGCCGATACAGCCGTCTAAACACTAGAAATGTTACAGAATTGGTTTCGACAGTTTAAATTACAAACAAGTATAAATCGTACACTGCTACGAAGTTAAATTGGCTTAGCAAAGGACACATTCCGACATAAAACATCGAAATACACTGAAACGAATATCAGTACTGTTTTCTAGCTGCATATAACTATAGAACGCGGCATGTGAGCTGTCCATGGTGGTGTTAACATCATAATACCGAATAGTTATCCCTTGCTTCAAAACTTTTTACACGTAGGCAAAGAAACTATATCACAGTACTGTTTGATTCCAGAGTTAACGAACACCGTTAAAGAGCAATAGCGCTCCAATTAAAACAAACAATATCCTTACAATCAAAGTATATATTTGTAATTAAGTGTAAACTACAACTGCTGAAATATTTCGATTGACAGAGAATCATACAAGAGATCCAATTTTGTGCACCTCTGCGTACTTAAAAAAAAAAAAACAAAAAAAAAGTTCACCTCTGCGTACTTAAAAAAAAAGAGTTGTCGCGTATTAAGCGACTACTACATCAAGATTTGGTTAATACTGCCAGTACATATATTTTATAATTACCAATATATTGTTGTTAACCGAACTCTGTCATATAATTATCAACACCATTGTTTTCACATTTCAGAATATAGAAAGAAAAAAATATCTCAGATACAGTGAAGTCAACGGAAGGAATCCTTCCGAACTTAAAACATTTTATTATATGACTACGTTGTCTTCGGTATAAGCCCTTGGAGTTACGTCATAACTGGTTGGTTGCTTAAAATTACAATAAAACTAGTAACTGAAGCTTTCGATTTCAGTAAATAGGCTATATATAGTAGCGAAAGTATCCCATCGCTCCGATGAGTGGTAACTCAGCCTCTCGAAGTGAGCAACACCTATCGCGCCAAAGATAGCAATCATCGACTTTGTCAATATTACTGAGGAGATTTACGGAATATTTATTCTCTTTATTATGATATTCAATCACACGCCTGTATCTAATGTTGTTAGTTAGGCGCTATCGGTTTCGAATCGCTCAAGCTCCTATCATAAGGCATTCGTGGTGACGGATAATCATGTTACGTAATGACGGAACTTCATCAACTGTGGCACCACCTTAAGTTCGAGTTACGGTAGAGACATTCTTGAAAGCGATCCATGATTAAGAGAAAGAGTATTGTGTGTGGGCAGTACGACGATAGCTGGAAAATACAGCTGAGTGAAGTGGATATCATAAAGGATAAAAGTTCAGTATTCTCAGCAAGCAGTGTATGTCAGTTGATGTCTCCAATTTTTTCTCCAAGTTGGGCGGTGCTGGATTGCTATTTCTAAGTCAATACACATGGAAATAACAAAAACCAATGTCCATCAGAATAAACATTTCATTTCGCGTCTCGGTACAAAAGGACACTAATAGTGTACAGGTCTCTTCTTCTTTTCATAATGTCGATTATACCCAAAATTGTCCATTATTTGTGGGACATATTCAGATCTCCGTCTTCAGCTACAGTTTTTTATCTTGTACAGCTCCCTCCAGTACCATGGATGTTACTGCCTGTAGTCATAAAACCTGTCCCTTCTTCTTGTCAGGGTTTTCCTCCCATTCATCTCGTCGACGATTTTGTGGAGAACCTCATCGATTGTCATTCCATCCCAATCCGAACATCCTTCTACATCACTACTTATGAAACGCATCGGTTTGGAAACAGTCAATGTTTCACTTGCAACAATTCTGAGCCCCAGACTTCAATTCTCAAAAGTTTCTTCCTCCAGTTACCTCTGTAGCTTCTACTACTTCTCCTCTGATTTTTCGTCCATGTGTTACACTCAGGACAGATACCTATAGAAAATAATTCCTAACGTGTACATTTATATGCGGTGTTAGCAAGTATCCCATTCTCAGAAACAATTTTCCCTCTATTGCCATTCAGTATTATACATCCCATCTCCTCGCGCCACTGTCAGTTATTTTGCCGACTCAGTAGTTTCCCTAGTCTACGTTCCACATTTAAATAGGTTACATTTCGTTACTCTTGTTTTAATTGTGTTAATTTTCATCTCATAACACGTTTCCGAGAGACTATCTTTTGTCTCTCTGTCAGATATGGAATGTCGTCTGAAAGCTCAAAGATTATACTGTAGCTCCCTAAACATCAATTCTCGTTCCCAACATCTCTTTGGTTCCTTTCACTGATGGCTCACTGTAACTGAATATCAATGATGGTAGCCTAGAGCTCCAACTCCCTCGTCAAATACTTATTCCCTTTCATTTCCTCCGACTCCCAGGACTGTCTTGTTTCTGTACAAGTTACGTTTAATAGGACTGCCGGCCGGTGTGCCCGAGCGGTTCTAGGCGCTTCAGTCTGCAACCGCGCGACCACTACGATCGCAGATTCGAATCCTGCCTCGGGCATGGATGTGTGTGATGTCCTTAGATTAGTTAGGTTTAAGTAGTTCTAAGTTCTGGGGGACTGATGACTTCAGATGTTAAGTCCCATAGTGCTCACAAGGGAACCTCCCCATCGCACCCTCTCAGATTTAGTTATAAGTTGGCACAGTGGATCGGCCTTGAGAAACTGAACACAGATCAATCGAGAATACAGGAAGAAGTTGTGTGGAACTATGTAAAAAATAAGCTAAATATACAAACTGACTAGTCCATGCGCAATATAGGCAACATCAAGGATGCTGTAAGCTCAGGAGCGCCGTGGTCCCGTGGTTAGCGTGAGCAGCTGCGCAACGAGAGGTCCTTCGTTCAAGTCTTCTCTCGAGTGAAAAGTTCACTTTCTTTATTTTCGCAAAGTTATGATCTGTCCGTTCGTTCATTGACGTCTCTGTTCACTGTAATAAGTTTAGTGTCTGTGTTTTGCGACCACACCGCAAAACCGTGCGATTAGTAGACGAAAGGGCGTGCCTCTCCAATGGGAACCGAAAACATTTGTTGGCAAGGTCATAGGTCAACCGATTTCTCCGCAGAAGAACAGGTCTGATATATTCTATACGACAATGGTGACGTCATGTGCGTCACATGACAGGGATATGTTGTCGACCCACCTAACTTCTACACTTGGCGAATGGGTAAAAAGATTCTTCTACCTTGCCCGATTTAGGTTTTCTCGTGGATGTGATAATCACTGCCAAAAAAGTGATGAAAACATTAGAGTTTGTGGCATAAACTGCAACAAATGAATGCAACAGTTTCACAGTCACACAGTTTTTCCTGTGCTCTGTCAAAACATATGTTTTTAACGTTTTCAAATTTTCCCCTGTGTAGACCGTCAAATTCTGCATATGTCCAAGCAAATCTGAACATGTCCTGCAATTTTGGGGAGCGAAGTTGATTATGTGTGAGTGCCTGAACTTTGATAATTTTCTAAAAATAAGAAATTAAACTTTTCACTCAAGGGAAGACTTGAACCAAGGACCACTCGTTCCGCAGCTGCTCACGCTAACCACGGGATCACGGAGCTCTTGAGTTCACAATATACTTGATGTTGCCTATCTTGCGCATGGACTACTCAGTTTGATAATTGTGCTTTTTTTTCATAGTTACACACAACTTCTTCCTGTTTTCTCGTTTGATATGTGTTCAGTTTTTCAGGGCCTATCCACTGTGCCAACTTATAACTAAAACTGAGGGGGGTGCGATGGGGAGGTTCCCTTGTCAGAGCCATTTGTAATATAATTTAGCGCCCCCTGTATTTTATACCAGCAACATTTAGACTTTCAAAGAGCGTATTGCAGACAATACATCAAATATTTTCATTATATCTTCTAGGGATGCAAAAATACTTTAAAATTATTTTTCTCTCTCAGTGGGTTTGCTTCAGTTAGTCATCTAATGTATACTGATGAGCCAAAACGTTAAACTCGTCTGCTTAATAGATGGTTTGTCTGTCTTTGGAACGAATTACATATCTGATTCTGCGTATCGGGTATCTGACAGTTTGTTGGTACGTTGTATTGGATGTCCACGCACAGGTCATGTAATTTGAATAAATAACGGCAGCTGATTTTCCTTAGTGGTGACGGTGCCCGACATCGACCCAGATGGGTTCCAAAGAATTTACATCAGGTGACTCTGTCACCGAGATACCAACTTGAGTTCACCATAATGCTCCTCAAACTACTGCAGTACGGTTATGGCTTCTTGACAGGCACCATTATACTGCTGAAAAATGATATCGCCGCCGGGGAAGAAGTCAAGCATGAAGCGATGCAGAGGTTCGAAGCTGTCAACTTATCTTGGGTTACTACCATGTTCCATGCAAGCTCAGGATAATGTCTCCCGTAGCGTAATAGTGCTCGTATCAGCCTTCGTCCGTGACGCGCTGAACGTTTCGAGCCGCCGTTCACTTCGTTTTTGGGGACGACCATCGACCTAGTGTAGCAAAAATGTGATTCACCCGAAGAGCCGACACGTTTAGATTGATCGACGGTCAAATCCCAATGGCCTCGTGCCCGCTGCAATCGTTGTTGACAATGTCGTGGGGTCAACATGTCAACACGTAGGGGTGATCTGCTGCAGAGCTCCATGATCAACAAAGTACGATGAATCGTGTGTTACGTTACATCTGTGCATGCACCAGCATTGTGTTCTTTCGGCAGAGAGCCCACAGATCACCATCTACCCTACTTTACAGAGACCCACTTTTAGTGAAGAATCGCGGACGTCCAAAAATTTAGCAACTAGTTGTAGTTTCACTGTCTTTCTACCTCTTTTCGTAGATGCTCACGACTTTGGCACGAGAGCATTCTCTTAGATTCACCGTTCTCGAGGTACTCGTTCACAGGTTCTGCCTTATAATACACTCCTGGAAATTGAAATAAGAACACCGTGAATTCATTGTCCCAGGAAGGGGAAACTTTATTGACACATTCCTGGGGTCAGATACATCACATGATCACACTGACAGAACCACAGGCACATACACACAGGCAACAGAGCATGCACAATGTCGGCACTAGTACAATGTATATCCACCTTTCGCAGCAACGCAGGCTGCTATTCTCCCATGGAGACGATCGTAGAGATGCCGGATATAGTCCTGTGGAACGGCTTGCCATGCCATTACCACCTGGCGCCTCAGTTGGACCAGCGTTCGTGCTGGACGTGCAGACCGCGTGAGACGACGCTTCATCCAGTCCCAAACATGCTCAATGGGGGACAGATCCGGAGATCTTGCTGGCCAGGGTAGTTGACTTACACCTTCTAGAGCACGTTGGGTGGCACGGGATACATGCGGACGTGCATTGTCCTGTTGGAACAGCAAGTTCCCTTGCCGGTCTAGGAATGGTAGAACGATGGGTTCGATGACGGTTTGGATGTACCGTGCACTATTCAGTGTCCCCTCGACGATCACCAGTGGTGTACGGCCAGTGTAGGAGATCGCTCCCCACACCATGATGCCGGGTGTTGGCCCAGTGTGCCTCGGTCGTATGCAGTCCTGATTGTGGCGCTCACCTGCACGGCGCCAAACACGCATACGACCATCATTGGCACCAAGGCAGAAGCGACTCTCATCGCTGAAGACGACACGTCTCCATACGTCCCTCCATTCACGCCTGTCGCGACACCACTGGAGGCGGGCTGCACGATGTTGGGGCGTGAGCGGAAGACGGCCTAACGGTGTGCGGGACCGTAGCCCAGCTTCATGGAGACGGTTGCGAATGGTCCTCGCCGATACCCCAGGAGCAACAGTGTCCCTAATTTGCTGGGAAGTGGCGGTGCGGTCCCCTACGGCACTGCGTAGGATCCTACGGGCTTGGCGTGCATCCGTGCGTCGCTGCGGTCCGGTCCCATGTCGACGGGCACGTGCACCTTCCGCCGACCACTGGCGACAACAACGATGTACTGTGGAGACCTCACGCCCCACGTGTTGAGCAATTCGGCGGTACATCCACCCGGCCTCCCGCATGCCCACTATACGCCTTCGCTCAAAGTCCGTCAACTGCACATACGGTTCACGTCCACGCTGTCGCGGCATGCTACCAGTGTTAAAGACTGCGATGGAGCTCCGTATGCCACGGCAAACTGGCTGACACTGACGGCGGCGGTGCACAAATGCTGCGCAGCTAGCGCCATTCGACGGCCAACACCGCGGTTCCTGGTGTGTCCGCTGTGCCGTGCGTGTGATCATTGCTTGTACAGCCCTCTCGCAGTGTCCGGAGCAAGTATGGTGGGTCTGACACACCGGTGTCAATGTGTTCTTTTTTCCATTTCCAGGAGTGTAATTCAATCTTTGTCAAAGTCGCTTCTGCCAATCAGTTTCCCCAGTTTCAGCCCACATCTCTGCTAGAATGATCCCCCGTCCGTGTCTGCTCCGATTACATGCTTTTGTTACCTCGTCATGTGCTCGCAACGCCACCGTGGGCAGTTGTCATAACGTTTTGGCTTATCATTGTATATCGTAGAGTCAGTATTGCCTCGTGTGATCCTACATATCTCTGGGACCCAAACCGGTCTATTCTGAGATAGGCTTCTATCAGCCTTTGCTTCTTGTTAAGAAACACACGTGTCGTTGGTCTCTAACACTGTATTATTAAAGTCACTTTTCTTAAATATTTGCAAAATTCAACTTATGTCTTCTTTAAGTCTCAGGAAACTCTTATGAATTTCGAATACCAGATGGAATAGTTTCGTCCTGATGTGCTCTCCCAAGAAACTCAGTAATAATGAGAAAATACTTGCAAATCCAGGCATGTTGTCACGATTGACATCTTTAAAGTGGTACGTCAAACTGTGCCGTAGTCTTTCTTTTCTTTCCATAATATTGATTTCATTTCGTTTCTTTTGTATAACAGTTCTACTCAGTGGGAGCCCTATCTGATATGAAATGTGTGGTCCAAATATTAATGATGAAAACTGAAGGACCTGCTAGGTCTTTCGAAAGATTAATCTGCGTATGTGATCCAGTACTCACAGAAAAATGGTTTCACTTCTTGAACCACCATTTGACTGAATCTTTTGAAACATGTGTAAATACTCTTTCTACACGAAGCCCTTGTAGACGAGGAATTTATGAGTTAATAAAAATGGAAATGTATTCTACGCTATGTAAATAGTGGCTGTATCATAATCCGAAACGTGGCACATCGGATACGTCATTGCACCCGTAGTAAGAAGACAGGATCAGATCTTTCATATAAATAATGAAGGTTAAAAGCGTCATCAGACCCCAGATGTCAGCAACAGAGTAGCCTGCACTGCACAGCTTTTACATCCGTGTGGAGTTCGTATTTTCACTCGTGCTGGCTCATTGTTCTGTGTGGTAACTTTGCTCTTGTTTGGAAACGTAACAGCCTCTGTATTTACACAGTGACTTGCAAATACACATCCACGGTTCGCAATTACACAGAGCGACAAATTAACAAAGTCGAAGGACAAATATAGCAGACAGACGCACACCTGTATGCACAACGTTATGTTATATGGTTTCTCCGTTATAATAAGCAGCAAGAGATGGCGACTGTTTAATTAGATGCATAGAAATCTCGTCTGGCCTGAGTGGGAAACCAACCATTTCTTTAAAGTGCCGTGCAGAAACCGAAAATGCTTTCTATTATCGTAAATTTGCTATACCCGCTGATTCGTTATGCGTAAACTGTGAAATGAGTCTACCTCTCCAAGACAATTAGAGGCATTAACATGCGTAAAACAGGAAAACTTTGTGACGAGTTACTTGACACCATTCGTTAGTCAGTGGACACTTTTAATTGGAATATTCATAAGACTGGTAGTGGTCTGTTATACGATATCTCTTGTATGAAGGTCACTGTAAATACGGATATAAAGAAGGAGGGATAATATGTATTACAAGGGTACAGCTATAAATCTACTCCGTAGTTGGTAACTAATATTTCGGTTTATCAGTCATCACATGTTTAGAAACATTATTCCTGCCGTCATATGAAAAACTTTTAAGTTTGTCAAAAAGCTACGGCCTGTTACTCATCTTCCTCTGTTAGATAGACTGCCGTTAGAATGTAGAGATCCCCAAAGCAAATAACACAAACAGAAAAGCAATATAGAATGTCTAATGGCATTGCATTCGTTAGAAAACTTAACGTCATGTCGACATCTATGTAATTAGAGACGGCGCACTATTTTGCACTGTTTCTAGGACGGGGAAGGAAATCAACCGTGCCCTTTCAAAGAAACCATCCCGGAATTTGCACAACCTAAATCTAGAAGGCCCGACGCGGATCTGAAATTTCGTCCTCCCGTATCCAAGTCCTAAGTGATAACCTCTGCGCTACCTCATTAGGTGCATTAATTATAGCCATGTTGACGTACTGGGACTAAAATTCCGAAACTGGTCGTTACTTACAAAGTTTCATTCTGTTTATCGATAAATTTCCCTGCTTGATCACCTTGGCACAAGCTCACTGGGTCAAACTTCACACATATTGCTATTTGTATGTGGATCAAGTATTCTAGTTATATTAAGATCCTAAGAACTAAAGGGAAACAAAATGAATGATGAAATAAGTTCTGTTATAAACTGGGAACTTTGTGTACCTATCGTTAGATTCGTACACATATTTCAAATGTTTCTCCCATTCTGAGATCTACACGGGTATGTTCAAATATGTCAGTTAAATGATTTCTGAAGTACAGTGACAGTTTTGGGAGGTGACTTCTGTCCCTATGCCTACATTCAGAAACTTCGTGTTGGAGTCAGTTGCTGTCCAGGAAGCATGTTTCTATTTTATTTTGTCGTCGCGTCCCATCATCGATAGCGCACACCCGACAAAGCAATTACAAAATCTGCAAAGTGCCGGAAGATAGAGGCATATACCCTTGCATCATTCAGTTCCTGGGCCTACGCGTTCCATCGTTCTATCAACGCCTTCTTCGTACGTGACCATCTTCTTCCTGGTTTCAAGGTTTAGTATAAGACGATTCCGTTTCAGTTATCTTGTCCCCAGTCTGCCTGCTGATGTCCTCTCCAAAGGTTTATTATATGGAACGTCCTCTGGAGCCTTGACTTCCTATATATGCATGTTCCTTTCATTTTCTTTTGTTTTGTGCAATTCCCTTTGTTGTAGATTTCCAGTTCTGCTCCCTTGAACATGTTCTTGACATTGTTCTCTCTGGTGTAACATTCTAGCGATATGAGAAACTTCCTTCCTCGCCTTTTTTTAATTATAATTAAAAAAGGATTGTACTGCCCTTTTAGAAATAACAGATTCCGTGCACATGACAAAAAGAACATAAAAACAGCTAGAAATGTAAGTACTGACTAGTAAGGAAGGAAATGTCAACGACAGTTGGATTCGTCTAAGTTAGCACGATTCATATCGGTTTAATTACATTCCACTGAGATTACTTGGGGGTGTGATTAACTGCAGATTATACACTGAGGTAAAGAAAGTCGTAGGATACCGTCTGATATCGTGTGGCCGGCCGGAGTGGCCGAGCAGTTCTAGGCGCTACAGTCTGGAACCGCGCGACCGCTACGGTCGCAGGTTCGAATCCTGCCTCGGGCATGGATGTATGTGATGTCCTTAGGTTAGTTAGGTTTAAGTAGTTCTAAGTTCTAGGGGACTGATGATATCCGATGTTAAGTCCCATACTGCTCAGAACTATTTTTTTTTTTTTTATATCGTGTGGGACCTCCTTTTGCCCTGCGTAATGCAGTAACTCGACGTAGCATGGACTCAACAAGTCGTTGGAAGTCCCATGCAGAAGTATCGTGCCATGCTGCCCCACAGCCTTCCATAACTGCGATAGTGTTGTGGGTGTAGGACGTTGTGCTCAGACTGACACCTCGATTATGTCCCATATATGTTCGTCGAGTTTCATGTCAGGCGATGTAGGTGGCCAGTTCATTCACTAGAATTCTCCAGAATGTCCTTCAAAGCAATCGCGAAGAGTTGTGGCCCAGTGGTATGACATACACTCCTGGAAATGGAAAAAAGAAGACATTGACACCGGTGTGTCAGACCCACCATACTTGCTCCGGACACTGCGAGAGGGCTGTACAAGCAATGATCACACGCACGGCACAGCGGACACACCAGGAACCGCGGTGTTGGCCGTCGAATGGCGCTAGCTGCGCAGCATTTGTGCACCGCCGCCGTCAGTGTCAGCCAGTTTGCCGTGGCATACGGAGCTCCATCGCAGTCTTTAACACTGGTAGCATGCCGCGACAGCGTGGACGTGAACCGTATGTGCAGTTGACGGACTTTGAGCGAGGGCGTATAGTGGGCATGCGGGAGGCCGGGTGGACGTACCGCCGAATTGCTCAACACGTGGGGCGTGAGGTCTCCACAGTACATCGATGTTGTCGCCAGTGGTCGGCGGAAGGTGCACGTGCCCGTCGACCTGGGACCGGACCGCAGCGACGCACGGGTGCACGCCAAGACCGTAGGATCCTACGCAGTGCCGTAGGGGACCGCACCGCCACTTCCCAGCAAATTAGGGCCACTGTTGCTCCTGGGGTATTGGCGAGGACCATTCGCAACCGTCTCCATGAAGCTGGGCTACGGTCCCGCACACCGTTAGGCCGTCTTCCGCTCACGCCCCAACATCGTGCAGCCCGCCTCCAGTGGTGTCGCGACAGGCGTGAATGGAGGGACGAATGGAGACGTGTCGTCTTCAGCGATGAGAGTCGCTTCTGCCTTGGTGCCAATGATGGTCGTATGCGTGTTTGGCGCCGTGCAGGTGAGCGCCACAATCAGGACTGCATACGACCGAGGCACACAGGGCCAACACCCGGCATCATGGTGTGGGGAGCGATCTCCTACACTGGCCGTACACCACTGGTGATCGTCGAGGGGACACTGAATAGTGCACGGTACATCCAAACCGTCATCGAACCCATCGTTCTACCATTCCTAGACCGGCAAGGGAACTTGCTGTTCCAACAGGACAATGCACGTCCGCATGTATCCCGTGCCACCCAACGTGCTCTAGAAGGTGTAAGTCAACTACCCTGGCCAGCAAGATCTCCGGATCTGTCCCCCATTGAGCATGTTTGGGACTGGATGAAGCGTCGTCTCACGCGGTCTGCACGTCCAGCACGAACGCTGGTCCAACTGAGGCGCCAGGTGGAGATGGAATGGCAAGCCGTTCCACAGGACTACATCCAGCATCTCTAAGATCGTCTCCATGGGAGAATAGCAGCCTGCATTGCTGCGAAAGGTGGATATACACTGTACTAGTGCCGACATTGTGCATGCTCTGTTGCCTGTGTCTATGTGCCTGTGGTTCTGTCAGTGTGATCATGTGATGTATCTGACCCCAGGAATGTGTCAATAAAGTTTCCCCTTCCTGGGACAATGAATTCACGGTGTTCTTATTTCAATTTCCGGGAGTGTATGTTCATCGAGTTTCATGTCAGGCGATGTAGGTGGCCAGTTCATTTGCTAGAATTCTCCAGAATGTCCGTCAAAGCAATCGCGAAGAGGTGTGGCCCAGTGGTATGACATATTTGGGAACGTGAAGCCCATAAATGGCTGTAAAGCGTCTCCAAGTAGCCGAACATAACCATCTCCAGTGAATGATCGGTTCAGTTGGACCATTCCGTGTAAACACAGTCTACATCATTATGGAGCCACCACCAACTGGCAGAGTGCCTTGTTGACGACTTGGGTCCATGGCTTCATGGAGTCCATGACACATTAGACTCCTACCCACGGCTGTCACTGAAATCGAGACTCATCTGATTACGGCACGGTTTTCCAGTCGTCTGTGATCCAACCAATACGGCCACGAGTGAAGGAGAGGAACTGCAAGAGTTGTCGTACTCTTGCAAAGATACTCTCGTCGGTCGTCTGCTGCCATAGCCCATTAGCGCCAGATTTGGCCGCACCCTCTTAACGGATAATTTCGTCATATGTCCAACGTTGATATCTGCCGTTGTTTATAGCAGTGTTTGCAGAATGAGATTTTCACTCTGCAGCGGAGTGTGCGCTGATATGAAACTTCCTGGCAGTTTAAAACTGTGTGCCGCACCGAGACTCGAACTCGGGACCTTTCACGGGCAAGTGCTCTACCAACTGAGTGCTTGGGTAGCTCAGTTGGTAGAGCACTTGCCCACGAAAGGCAAAGGTCGCGAGTTCGAGTCTCGGTACGGCACACAGTTTTAATCTGGCAGGAAGTTTTATAGCAGTGTTGTTTGTTTGTTGGCACTGACAACACAAACGGCGCTGCTGTCGGTCGTTAAGTGAAAGCAGACAGATGCTGTATTATCCGTGGTGAGAGGTAAAGCCCGAAATTTGGTGTCCTCAGCACACATTTCACACGGTGAATCACTGAATATTGAATTCCCTAATGACTTCCGAATTGTAACCTCTGTGCACTTAGAACCAACTATCGTTCCGCGTTCAGTGTCTGCTGATGCCCATAGGCCTGCCATAATCACTTCACTTTCCACAAGAATCACCTCAGTACAAATGAAATCTCCGCCAATACCGTTTCATACCTCGTGTATGCTATACTACCGCCATTTGTATATGCGCACATCGCTATCCCACGACTTTAATCACCTCAGTGTATTTTCTCATAGTTTTAAGTGAATAAAATAGCACTCACCCTTCGGTGTGGTTATTGATGCTTTGATTACAAATACATAGTGCTACACATGTTATGTAGCCATTGTTACCGAATTTAATGGTCTTGTCATTGAAGAAGAACATGGAGTGATCAATCGAGGACTACATGATAGAGTGATAGAAGTTTTACGGAAAACTGGTTGCAGAAGCGTGTGTACGTTAGTGTATTTATTATGATATTTCACTATGTACCTCCTCTTTAGTCAGTTGAAATGATAATTCATGAATGAGGTCACATTGACTTTTGAAGAATCCAGTGACGCTGGTATCTATACGCCCTGTAAATTCATAGTTTTACTTACATTTTAATTTGCTGGAACATATGACGGATTTCGTCTTTACAGTGCAATAAATTGCGTGTAATCGAACCAAATATTTCCGTAACTGTATTTGATTTTACTATTACGCAATGACGCGTATAACCTAATTTAATTTATAAAATGTATTCGGAGCCCCAAATACGGACATCCGTCATCTGTGTAATGGTATGACAAGAATGAAAGTGTGTGCTGCACCGGGATCCCATCCTGGATTTCCTGCTTTACGCGAGCTGTCGCCTTGACAACTTTGGTTATCTCTGCGCGACTCAAGGTCACACAGAAACTTCCATATGTCATCGTTCATGCGTTCGACTTGCACTCGTACACTTACTGCAATTCTCGTACAGTGGTAGGGGGGGGGGGGGGGGGGGATACAAGCCCTGCCTGGCATCGGCGGATAAACATGCATTTCCGAAGGAACATTGCATCGTTCTTCTTAATAGCGTGGGCACTGAGATATCGTAAAATAGTTCTCTTTCTTTGACTAAATGTTCTGCTAAAGTGCCGAATTTTAATATATTTGATGCACACAACTGACAAGCTGTGCGCTACGCTCAAAAACTGCCTCTTCTGCTGTGTTTCTTGCAACTTCAGTACGTGATCTTTGCTGCGTGGCTTTAACGTAAGGTTTGGCCTAGGCCAGGAACCGTCTATACAACTGTATCAACACAAATTAATACATCTGAGTATAGGCTTTTATTGTTCACTGTACTAACACATCATAAACACACTTTAGACTAACTGCTGAACTTGTTAATTTACGGTAATAGACTATGTAGTTCAAAATAGTTTTAAGTTGGATGTGAGGTCCGATCGTAATTCCTATATTCGCTGGCTACCTGAGTTACCCTCTATACAACTTGGTTCCGTCCAACAAACAAACATTTTGTTGTTAGAATAATGGTTTAGATCTAGTATTAATATCCCGTACGACAGTTTTTCAGCAATAAATGTTACTGTATTAAAATGGTTTTATGTCCATGTAATGTTTCTCAGCTTTCCTTTGACATTCTGAACTCCAATCTTCTATTTGCTACGTTTACTTGAAAACAGGATTGATGCAAGCCAAGCTGTAAAGTTATTATGTAGTCTTCTGGCCTCAATATTTAAAAAATTTACAAGCGAAAAATTATTCATAATTTATCAGATATAATTTGTCATATATAAGCAAAAAGAGGAACTAAATATACGTGCACAAGAGAAAATATGAAACCGCATATTCAGCACAAAATATAAATTAAGAGAGACCAGGGAAACGGGACAGATTAATGTTTGTAGGAGATTAAACGTAAAAACATTCTGACAAGGAACCCCTTGAGTGTGATGTCACAAGTTCAGTCTTTAGTAAGGCTCATTTGAAAGTGTTCTGTTAACAAATATGACAGGAAAAATTTTAGCGGCTAATGATTCTCTATTTTCATCAGGAAGGAGACAGAAAATGTGTACCCTCGAGGCACAGAAATCAACCTTCAGTAGGATGCATGTATTACACATCACATGATGGAGGTTGTCGACGTTCAAGGAATGTTCAAAACAAACTATTAACTTGCACTACGTACCCCGAATGAAAAATGCCCGCAATGATCAAAAAGTTTCGCACTATCAAGATCGAGGCCGAACTCCTAGGGAGTTGCAAACCGTGCATGACGTTCAGCTAGAATCCGCTCTGAAAGAATACATGTACAATCGTATTTATGTGACAGAGTGATGAGAACTGGTGGGATGTAATTGCATGCAACCGAATGTTATGGAGCTTATCGTGAAACTGTCCATATGTTAAGCCTTAGTTGCAGATAGTGCGATAATATGTTTTATAAGCATGGAGAAAACAAACATACAAGGTCGAATATGTTCATTGTTTTCAGATGGCATGAATTTCAATGTCATACACTTTTCAGGAGGGATTGCTCGCTCTACACGAGTGTGATTTTTATACGCTGATCAGGAATCAAGCAAAAACACGTACTTTTGACAATCTATTGGCCGAAATCTGGGTTCATACCGCATTTCTAGTTCTCTTACGTCCATTTTTCCAGTATTGCTTCCTAAGACGTAAGTATTCTCTAGTGCCCTTGCAATATCACACACACAAGAAACAAATTTTGGGGGCAGAGCACCTCCAACTTCTCGCAGCACAGTAATTAACTTTCCACCAAATTTACCATCCAGATTAACAGTCGGCATAACTGTAAACGAATGCTTAAGGCATTAATGTTAGTTGATGTTGATACAACTCTCTTGGTACTTCTAATTTTCAGCGTTCCTTTCATATGCGTATCCTATTCAAATCCAGATTTGTCGGCGTCGAAAACAAATTCCTTATTGAACGATGGGATAAGTTTGATTATCTCTTCTACAAGTTTCCGTGCCAATTCCACAGTTCGCTGTGCATCGTCCAATTGACGCTTTGTTTTAAAATTTCTTTCTCTTACGTCTTCCGATTCTGCATCACTGTTTCAAGTTATGCAACCATCCACTGCTCCTCTTGAAATCACTGCAGTCTATGCTACTCGCAGTTTGATATGCGTGACGTGGTAGGACACTATCGTGCACATCCTTTAAGCTGTACTGAGCACTCTTTATACGTGCAAACACAATTTTTATAACAAGTGCGCCTTGTCCTCTCTTGAATGTCCGTAGTTTCTCTTATGCACTACACAGTCACACTGTTGTAGGTTTATTCGAATACTGTTCATAATTTTCTTTTACCTCAATCTACGTAATAATGTTCAGTACTCACCGTCTGGGCAACGATTTTCCTTTACTACGTTTCACTAGGGACAAGATTTGTGGCCCCTGTTATACAAGGTTGATGAAACACATGGCTCAACACCTGTTCCACCGTCACTTTCACTTGTTAAGCACATATCGCCATCATTGTACTGCTAATGTAAATAGTTCGCACAGTCTCGCGTACACGACACCAGACAATCCACTGACTCACCTTACAGAAATGTTAATTTTTTATCTGCAATTTATTTCTCACCTTGCGAAATTCCTTGGTTTCCTTTTTGACGAAATGTCAACTTAGGCAACTGTCGTTATCGATATAATGCCATGCTTGCTTTGTTTATCGTTGCAGCCGGCCGCGGTGGTCTAGCGGTTCTGGCGCTGCAGTCCGGAACCGCGGGACTGCCACGGTCGCAGGTTCGAATCCTGCCTCGGGCATGGGTGTGTGTGATGTCCTTAGGTTAGTTAGTTTTAAGTAGTTCTAAGTTCTAGGGGACTTATGACCGAAGATGTTGAGTCCCATAGTGCTCAGAGCCATTTGAACCATTGTTTTTATCGTTGCAATTGCTCTGCTTTATATCGACAGCTCTAGGATTGTAGCAATGTTGTGACTTGCTCGTCGACTAAGCAGTTAAACCACGCTCCGTAGCCTGATGCTGTGCTCACCACTGGATACCTCCTGTTTAATCGTCCTATTGCCATACTGTGGTACGCCCAATATCTGGGGCGTCTAATGGCCTCTTGCGACCTCGTATCAAGGGGTTCCTTGTGAGGATACAAAACACAATTTTCTTCGACTCTCAAAAATTAAAAATCTTTTGCCTGTAATAGCCTCAAATATTATTAATAAAATTAGTTAGCCCGCATCTCGTGGTCGTGCGGTAGCGTTCTCGCATCCCACGCCCGGGTTCCCGGGTTCGATTCCCGGCGGGGTCAGGGATTTTCTCTGCCTCGTGATGGCTGGGTGTTGTGTGCTGTCCTTAGGTTAGTTAGGTTTAAGTAGTTCTAAGTTCTAGGAGACTGATGACCATAGATGTTAAGTCCCATAGTGCTCAGAGCCATTTGAACCAAAATTAGTTACGATAAAGTTCGGACCCGAAATGTGCGTTGTTGTCGAAAATTACCGGAAAAAGTCAGTTCACACTCTTAGAGGTTTCCAGTTGACTCAAGATTTATTATTGCAACTTTGCATGTTGAGTGCATGAAATGTTTATATTTACAGATCAATGGCACCACCAGTACTGATGAACCAGCTATAGAACCATGCTGACACACGCAAATTAGTACGTGGTGTAGCCTTTATATGCAGTTCTGTAAATGCTGTTGGTCGAAGAGTCCCACGAGTCACTTCTCGTCCCATCATACACATGCTCGGCTCGAGACAAGTCGGGACATCCTGCTTGCCAGGCAAGCTGCTGCACATCTAGCAGGTCAGAATGAGCATCACGGGCAGCGTGAGCATTACTCTGTTGCAATAACACATCACTTTCCTGTTGCAAGAATGCAAAAAAAAAAAATGGTCTCACAACATTCTTAATGTACCGAGCGATGGTTAGCGTACCCTCCAGAAATATCAAAGGTCAACAAGAGTTGTAACTAATCGCACCCCAGACCATAAGGCCTGCAGTGAGGCCAGTGTGTCTTCTGTAGCAGCACCACAGTTACAGCCAGGTGTGGGCCTGTTGACAGTAACTTACGCTGACCAGCGGTTGCAAGGTAGAATGGAGGCCACAAGGCTGTCGAACCACTGAAAAGCCGAAACGCAGCAGTTTGCGTGGTGCAAGCTACAGGCAGGAGGGGCCCACTGGCGCAACCTAGATGTTATGCGAACATGACTCGGAGTGGCGCGTTAGTATAACAGAGGCGCAGAGCCACGTATAAATAGGTGCGAGTTTATAACGAGATTCATGCAAGTGTGGCAGCTCTCCTCGACGGTGGGGCGTGTCACACCACCAACTACATTGTAGCAGCAGATGGGGCGCCAGCGTTCCAGTCCACGGCAGGTCGCTGGTTCGACCCTCTGAGGCCGACGTGGGGTCCGTAGCCAGCTTGCCAGTGGTGGGCCACTCCAAGGCTCAGTACCGCGGGCAGTCGTCTTGGCTTCAAACACACGCCAGAGGCATCCTGAGGCGAGGGCCGCAGATTCGGACGCCGGATCGCAGACGCTTGTGGTGACCGTGATCTCAGCTATGCCAGCGAGGAAGGACGCATCAGACGCTTGGCTGCTCCCAGTGGAGCAGAGCTGAGTCAATGGGGTAGAAGACAGCTGAGCCGGCTGCAGGTGCAGCCCTGACGATGCGGCCCTACAAGGCCGACACACAGCAGTGCGTTGCACTGGTTCTCTGGGGCGGTGGCCTCAGCATTGTGGGACTCTATGATGTGGACTGAGGTGAATGGGGCACAGTAGTTACAAATAATAATTCACATGGAAAGCTCAGATGAGTTTTAATACGGTGCCTTCTACATCTTCCCGCTACATTTGGTCATCCTGATTCATACAGTGGCTGAAGCCACTACTACACTTCAACGAATGCAGTCTACGAGACAGCTCTCACCAGCTCTACATCATACCCGCAAACGATCATCACTTCCGTGCTGGCAGAATCAGCTTTCACCACTGAAGACCATGGAGCGACATTCAGTGTTCCAATGGATCCCAGACAATACCAGTCCAGCAGTACGTCGATGCTGTGGTGTGAGTGAAAGTCAGGTTAGGGGTATGTGCCAAATTGTCCAACAGCTTCGAAGTAGTTCACAACAGTTCGTGTTGAGACATCTGGTATCACAAGCCTTCTTATCTGTGCTTTGGAATCTGTACGATCTACCACTGCCGCACTCACAATACATGGATTATCACTGGCGCCTGTGTTGCGTGGCCGTCCAGAACTTACTCTACCGGAGTGAGAATGTTCACGTAACCACTGGTACAAGCATCGTTCCACAACTGACGCTGGACGTCCTACTAGTGTGGCGTTTTTCTGAAAGGACCACACTGCCACTCAGAAGGCGACTTTGACCCCTTTCAAACTCTCTCAGATGGTTATAAGAAGCACGACTGCGTCGCTGTGGCATGGTTGTCTGGTTGCTTCAGAAGTAATCGCTGGCAGACGAAGCCGAAACCGTTATTAATACGTCTACTATCCCCCGGGCGACATACACTGTCAGTGAATGAGAAGCGACGTCGTCTCACCAGTGTACTAACTTTTCCCGGCATTGTTTTTGCACAATAGAAAGTAGCTTTTCGAGCTACTGAATACTTGATTGTAGGTGAATAAAGGTCAGAACCTACTGAGAATATAAAATACTATGAATGGTGGGCTCTATGTGGTTCTCAAGTTGTGCAGTGACCGTAAACCATAAAATTACCAAATGAGCAGCAACCAGTCTCCAAACCATCTTTTTTATTTACTTTTGCAAATCGATTTCAACTGATTAACAGCCAACATCGGAGCTTCACCGTCTTAAGCAGAGGACAAGCATAAAGTCCAGTAAGCCATTCGCACTTTATCTTAAATATTTAAAAAAAATAATGAGCGTGATTTTTGTGGGCGAGGGACTGTGACAGCCTGATGTCACTTCAAGTGGAGTAAGGAATTGTCTCTCTCATAAGGCGAAAAGGAAGCCCATTGAATGTTCTAAAAATATTTGTAAGTGGGAATTCAGGATCCTTCTTTATAGAAATTTTGTACGTGGAGAACAGCCCATTAGGCGATGCAAGATTATACATGAAAGTGAAAGTTTGGAGCTTCATTTCTCAGCATTGTCTACATCGGAAAGTTGCCCAATTGTTAATTTATAGAACATTACCTAGGTAAGGCACTGGATCACTGCTTAAAAACAAAACAAAAATAAAAAAAAGGAAGAAGAAGAAGAAGTAGAAACTCATCGGCCAATGTTTAGCATACCTTCTGATTGGTGAAGTATTCTTTTGCATTGCTTTTGTTTTGTGTAGAGCAGAGAGGAAATACAAAATTTTTTGGTCACTCTGGATGAAAACGTGGAATTAGACGCTCAGGTTTTGCAGGTATGGAGAACCCAACGTTCTGAATTCGCAGGTGTGGCAGAGGTCCAGCTTGTATTTCTGAGTCAGACAATCACATGGCAGTGGATACTAGTAACTGTCAGGACACTCCACAGCTTGTAGCACTCCGTGCTGCAACTCATCAGCTATGGTCAAATCGTTTTACAATGCAGGGCAATTTGGAAGGAAAGCAGTTAAGCGTTTTTCGGTCCTTAACTTCTAAAGCTGAAACGGCTCCATGAGTCAACACCTTTCAAGAGATTTGAAGGCTAACCAATGAAGCAGTAGACCTTCTCAACTGCATGCAGTTTTCGTATTTCTTTGTGGCTTTATCTGGATAATTACTGCACACCCATCCACAGCTTTGTACTTAGCGTCCTATAGACCAGATGGTCACTCTCTCCCTTCTTGCTCCATACAGACTTTGCCATACCATTCTACCCCTCAGTCATGTGTATTTCAACGTTCATAATTTGCAATTCCTCTCACTTTGTAATATATAGCTAACATTTATATGTAATAACTCATTTCTCTATTACACATTTGCTTATGTGCAGTGCTTGTAAAAACTGGGCTCAAACAGGGTCAAGTAGTTAGCAGATCTTCCATTTTAATCATTAAAACTTTGAGGCCTTTAGTAAGAACCAATCCCAAGGACTCATGTACGAGAGCCAGTCTACTGATACTGTTAAATCCGCCGTATTATATAATCGGTTACTGTCAGTCTTTTCCGATACAAAAATTTACAATTGTAATAGCCTATAAATTCTATTAAGTATTTGTTTAACACTTTAATTATTCATCTTTCTTTGAATAGCCCCTACAATCATTACCACTGCATCCATTTAGATTCACAGTGTGTATGCTTTTGGCGCTTTAATTCCTCTTGTCTTTTATTTTCCTCTTCTACATCCACAACTGCTTGCTTGATGATACCAGTCTCTGCCTCCCCTTACCACTTTTAAGCTCCACAGATCTCTCTAGTACAATCGAGGTCACCTACTGATGTCTTAGCACATGTCTCAATGTCTTGTCAGTTTTTCCTGTCGGTGTTTTCCATACGTTCCTCTCTTCATAAATTCTGTGAAGAGCCTCCAAATTCCTCATCTTAACAGTCCACCTGATTTTCAACACGCTCCTGTAGCACAACATCTCAAACGCTTCGATTCTCTCCTGTTCAGTTTTTCCCTCTGTTCACTATGCTGTGCTCCAAACGTACATTCTCGGAAATTTCTTCCTCAAATTAAGGCACATGATTGATATCAGCAAACTTGTCTTGACCAGGAAACCCTCTTCGGCTGTGCTAGTCTGTGTTTTATGTCATCCTTGATTGGTCTGTTGCGAGTTATATTGCTTCCACGGTAGCAGAATTCCTTAACTGCACCTGCGTTTTGATCACCACTTTTGGTGTTAAGATTCTCGCTATTCTCATTTCTGCTACTTTTCATTACTTTTGTTTGCATATTCTGTACTCGCTACACTGCTCATTCCATTCAACAGAAACTGCAACCGTACTTGGCTTTCACTGAGGATAGTAATGTAGTCATATTCTGCCACTTAAATCCTTTCCTCCTGAATTTTAAAGACACTCTTGAATCTTTCTTTTTTTCCCGTCATTGTTTATTCCATATATATTGAGTAGAAGAAGCGAATGATTGCATCCCTGTCTTACACCCTTTTAACCCTAACACTTCGTTCCTTGTCTTGAAACCTTCCAATTCTTGTACAGAAGGTATATCACACATCTTTCTCAGAATTTTGAACAAATTTCACCATTTCACATATCGAACTCTTCCCCTAGATCGATATAACCTATGAAAATACGTAGACTTTCCATCAGTCTTGCCAGGCGTTGTGGCCGAGAGGCTGTAGGCGCTTCAGTCTGGAACCGCGCGAACGCTACGGTGGCAGGTTCGAATCCTGCCTCGGGCATGGATGTGTGTGATTTCCTTAGGTTAGTTAGGTTTAAGTAGTTCTAAGTTCTAGGGGACTGATGACCTCAGATGTTAAGTCCCATAGAGCTCAGAGACATTTGAACCATCAGTCTTGTTTATATCAGCAGCGGTAGTGACCTGCACACTGACTGTCAGATAGGCAATGGCAGGACGATCTACTGTCCGGCTCGACAGGGGCATGGTGTAAGCAGTCAAGATTGCACCGGCCACGGCCATGTGGTGTGCGATGGCACCCTGTAGTCTGTCTAAAAAGTGAGACAATAATGAATTGCGTAGCACGTCGGGTCAGTGAAGAATAAATTATTTTTAAAAGCCAGTCTCCTGCTCAAAGAATAACTGATCGGTAACACATTTTCCGCTAGGAACGCTTTTCCTAAGAAAGAGATATTCACCACACTATCTCGGTGGGAAACTCGGTATTTATTTAGTGTTAAAAAAATTGTCTTCTCGCCTTGTGGGAGAGGGATTGCCACAGATAGAAGCTACTCTGCATAGAATAACGCCTCGTCTCTCTCGCACGGTGGGACGGAAGCCCGTTGATAGCTGTAAAAGATTACCTGTAAGCCGGAGCTCAGGATGCCGTCCTCTCGAAGTTAGGACATGGAAAACAGAATATTGGGAAATGTAGAAAGATGTATGAGAAGTGGGAGTTTGAGGCTCGGTTTTCTGAGAATGTTATGTTCCGGAAAGTAGCCAGTTGGATAACTAATAAAACATTAGCTAGGTGGGGCACTGAACCTCTGTGAAAAAAAAATCATTGGCCAATGTTTAGCGAAAGTTCTGATTGGTGGAATATTCTTTTGCAAGGGTCTTGTTTAGAGCATAGAGGAAAGATAAATCTTTTAGGACGCAAAGGTGCAGTGGAGCCATCACTCGTATATCTGCGAGTTAGTGAATGACATTGCGGTTGATATTAGCAGCTGGCAGGAGATTCCACAGTATGTAGCACTCCGTGCTCCAACTCATTAGCTGCGATCAGATTATCTTGCAGTGCAGGGCAACTTCGGAAGAAAGTAGTTAGGCATATATCACACGGTAGCTTCTACACATGAAACGGTTCCATAACTTAACACTTGGCCAGGGAATCGAAGGCTTATCAATGATCGAGTAGGCTCATCAATGATCGAAGGCTCATGTAACAGCATGTAGTTTATACATGTCTTTCTGCCTCGGTCGGGATGATTACTGCACACTCATCCACGACTTTGTACTTTCGAGAACGTCCAATTGAAATGTTGGTCACTCTCGTCCCACTTGCTCTATGCGGACTTTACCACACCAGTCTACCCCTCAGTTCTGTGTATTTCAACGTTCATAATTTGTAGTTCCTCTCACTTTGTAGTTTATCGCTCCCATTCATCTGTAATTGTTGCTATTTTCATTATATATTTTCTCATTACAGTTGTAATAAACGCAGCTTTAAGTAAGTGTTTATATTCTTATTCCTCTCATCTTTGGCCTTTCTTTTTCTTCTTTTCTCTTTGTTTCTTCTTCATCAAACTTCTGAATAGTTTGATAAGGCCGGCCACAAACTCATTTCCTGTGACGAACTCTTCGTATCGGAGAAGCACCCTAGAGTTTTCACACTCCACAATTTCGTTACTGCCATGGAGATTACTCCCTGATGTCATAACACATGTCCCAGCATTCAGCCCCTTCTTATAGTCAGTGGTTTCCTCGTGTGCCTACTATCACCGATTCTGAGGAGAACCTCCTTGTTTCTTACTTTGTCAGTCCACCTGATCATCAACACTCTACTGTAGTACAACATCTCAAATAGTTCGTTTCTGTTTTCCACCATCCATGTTTCACTACCATACGGTGCTGTTCTGCAACGTACATTCTCAGAAATATCTTCCTCAAAGTAAGACCTATGTTTGATGACAGTATATTTCTCTGGACCAGAAATGCTCTCTTTTCCTGTGCTAGTCTTCTTTTAATCTCATCATTGCCTCGCCGGTCATGGGTTATTTTGCTTTCAGAGAAGTAGAACTCCTTAACTATTTCTACTTCTTGCTTCCGAGATAGCACAAGTTCTCAACTTCGTCTACGTCTTGATTACCAGTTTTGATGTTAAGATTCTCGATATTCTCATTTCTGCTAGTTCTTCTTTTTCCGGTTTATTATGAATCCGTATTCCCTGTTTATTACACTGTTCACTCCACTCACAAAATTACGTAAATCTGCTTCACTTTCGCTGAAGATAGCACTGTCATAGGCAAAATTTATGACTTGAGTCTTTTCACCCTGAATTTTAGTCGCAGTTTTGGATCTTTCTTTCATTTCTGCATCGCGGGATTAGCCGAGCGGTCTATGGTGCTGCAGTCATGGACTGTGCCTCTCTCGGGCATGAGTGTGTGTGTTGGTCCTTAGGATAATTTAGGTTAAGTAGTGTGTAAGCTTAGGGACTGATGAACTTAGCAGTTAGTCCCATAAGATTTCACACACATTTGAAATTTTTTTTCATTTCTGTCAGCGCTTCTTTGACATACAGATTGATCAATATCTGTGAAAACCTACGTTTCTGTCTAAGACTTTTCAATACCAGCATTTCATTCTTGGTCTTGTAATCTTATAATTCCCTCTTGATTCTTGTACAGATTATACATCACCCGTATTTCCCTGTAGCTTGCTCCCACTGTTCTCAGAATTTCAAACATATTAAACTATTTGACACTGTCAAACGCTTTTCCTAAATCGACAGATCCTACGAGCATATATTGATTTTGGTTCAGTCTTCTTTACATTGCTGTTGTTGTGGCCATCAGTTCGAAGACTGGTTTGATGTAGCAATCCACACTGCTCTAACCTGTGCAAGATTCTTGATCTCTGAAAGACTGCTGCAGCTTACATCCTTCTGAATCTACTCACTGTATCCATCTCTTGGTGTCCTATCAACCGAGCTATTCCTTATCTCGCCAATTCTGTTCAGTGTCTCCACATCAGTTACACAATCTACCCATCTAATCTTCAACATTCTTCTGTAGCATCACATTTCGAAAGCTCCTATTCCCTTCCCGTCTAAACTCTTTGACATGTGTTTCACCATGTTTCACTTCCATACATAGCTACAGTCCATACAAACAAGTTCATGGAAGACTTTCCAACACTTAAATCTGAAGTTAGTGTTAATAAATTTCTCTTCTTCAGAAACGCTTTCCTTTCCATTGCCAGTCTACAGTTTAAATCCTCTTTACTTCGCCCACCATCAGTTATTTTGCTACCCTAATAGCAAAACTCATCTACTATTTAAACGTCTCGTTTCAGAATCTAATTCCCTCAGTATCACCTGACTTAATTAGACTACATTTCATTATCCTTGTTTTGCGTTTCAAGACACTATCCGTTCTGTTCAGCTGCTCTCCCAACTCCTTTGCTGTCTCTGACGAAATAACAGTGTCATTGGCAAACCTCATTTATTTCTTTTCCATATACCTTAATTCATACTCCAAATTTTTCTTTGGTTTCCTTTACTGCTTGACCAGTGTAGGGATTGAATAACTTTGACGACAGGTTAAAATCCCGTCTCACTTCCTTCTCAACCACTTCTTCCATTTCCTGCGTCTCGAATGTTAAGACTGTCGTCTAGTTCTGAAGAAGTTGTAAATAGCCTTCGCTCACTGTGTTTTAGCGCTACTACCTCCAGAATTTCAAAGACACTGTCAATAGCATTTCTGTAAGTCTACGAATGCTATATCGCGGGTTTGCCCTATTAACATATTTTCAAAGATAAGACGAAGGGTCAGAATTACTTCGCGTATACCTACATTCCTCAGGAATCCTAACTTATTCTTTTCGATGTCGGCTTCGAACAGCTTCTTTTCCATTCTTCTATAAATAACTATTAATAGTATTTTGCAATCATGAGTTATAAAACTGATAGTTCGTTAATATTCAAACCTGTTAGTACCTGTGTAACTGGAATTACTACATCCTTCTTGAAATCTGAGGGTATTTTGCCTGTCTCACAGGTCTCGCACACCAAATAGAAGTCTCTCGCAAGGTTTCCATTAATTCTGACGGTGTGTCGTCTAGTCCTGGAGCCTTGTTTCGACTTAGATCTTTCAGCGCTCTGTCAATTACGTCATTAAGCCAGCACTGAGAACTGTGTCTCTGGTGCCTTTACCTTTCCTAAAGCCAAACTCATCGTCAATATCAAATATTGCATTGTCTTTTTCTGTTCTTCTGCACATTATTCTTGGCAACAGCGCGGATGTATGAGATAGGTTTAGCACCTAACTGACCTTGATATCTTTGGAGTTATGTAGATGATATTTTCCCGAAATTCTGATAGTTCGTCGCCAGACCCAGAGATTCTACACACTTCAAAAGCCGTTGGGAGGCAATTTTAATTCGTTTCTAGTCTTTCTGACTTTAATACTAGATTCTCTTACTCTTGCTTATCGAACGTAATTTGCTCCTCTATAATCATTAGTGAAACCCTCTGCCTCATAGAGGCTTTCAGCGTATTTTTTCCACTTATCCCCTGTTTCGACTGCGTTTGACAATGGATTTTCCGTTGCACTCTTACAGTTACCACCTTTGTTTTTACTTTCCCCAAGGTTGATTTAGTTGTATGCATACCGTATCAGTCTTCTTTTTGGAATTCGTCACATTTCTATGGCAGTAAATTTTCATTGGCTGTCCAGCACTTCCTGTTTGAGTAATTTATATTCGATAGTATTAATTATGTTCTTTTTTATTTTATTATTAATTACTTACTACCTGGATTCCGAAACTTGCTTTTTGATGTAAGTCTTCAATGATTTATCTTTTCCATCATCATCAGACACCTTGCTGTTACTCCTTTCATATCACACATTTCTACCACTACATAATTCAATTCGTATTATTTTACGCCAGCTCAATCTGTTTCGGTAGCTGTTTACTGACTAAACAAGCACTGCACATACACCAATTTTATCTGTTTTACTAGTTCATCTACAGTTTTCATTCCGCGATCGACCTTGTCCTGAAATCAACCCTCCCTTTCATCGACAGTTTTCTTTTTTTCTGTAGTTTATCTGTCACCCCATGTACAACTGTCACCTTTTTATTCAACCAAGATTCTATTTTTCCATTTTGTAAATCTGTTTTTACATCAAATCTCTCTACATCAGTCTTAGATCTTTATACATCAAGCTATTGTTCATTGCTAGTATAACCTTCACAAACTTATTAATTTCATTGATTTCACTCATTTCTGTCTTTAACTTCAGATTTTGATCCAGTACAGAAAACATTACTTCCTCTTGATCAAAACAGTTACTCACCTATTCCCGTTTCACATATGCTAGAACGTCATCATTTTCTTGGGGCCTTTGTCATGCTTAAACGTGGTGTCGGCCTTGGTATAATTGATTTGGCAGTGTTAGTTGCAGAGGGTGGCCACAAGCCATTCCTGCCACCACCCCGAATCCCCAGAACGGAGTTAGTGTACTCCTGTTGTCCGCAAATAGTGTAAGCCATGTAATTTTCCGAACGTTTTCAAATGGCTTCGAGTCGTGTAACCGAGCCGGAACGTGGAGACCAGCCCAGTATTCACCTAGCGGGATGTGGAAAATCACCTACAAACCACATCTAGGCTGGCCGGCACACAGGTCCTCGTCGTTAAACCGACGGGCGGATTCGATCTGGGGTTGGCGCTCCTACCCCAGTCCAGGAAGCAGTAAATTAGCGATCTTGGCTACCCTGGCGGGTCACACCTGCAAGAACACCTGCTTCGTAATTTACCTCGTTACAATTTTCTGTTTTATTAAAAGCTTCTGATTTTAAATCATTGTTTATTAGCACACTGTCCATATGTAACTATTCCATTCCCGCTACACTATCAATTTTCAGCGACCGCATTGCCAGCAAGCTAAACACTACTGTCGCTTCCGATTCAAATTTTCTGACTCCGACCAACTCTTCTAATGTATCAATATTTAATTGCAATACTCATGACAACGTTAACTATTGTCATAGCCCCTACGGTCGGCTACCACGCACAAGATGAGTATTAATATTTGCAATTTCATTATCCTACTTGATTAAAAATATCAGCGTAAGCATTGGTCTACCGTACGCCGTGTTCTAAAAAAATATTGAATACACACTGTGATAATACATCAGATTAGAAAGGCCATGAACATTGATGATAACTGGAAGGTTGACAATGGTTTGCTAGTAACGTAATCGCATATTTTTGCACTGAATCACACAGCAACTTAGCATTGTAATAAATATGGTAATCACACACACAAAATCACACATTCAAATTATACTACTAATCGGCATCTAATGACTATATTTATAAAGATTATACTTTGCATTTAATAAATGTTTTGATTTATTCCAATATTGTCTGTAGCGCTTTCAGTTCTTGAATTGCACAATATGAACGAAAAGATTTAGCGAGACACTGTACTTTACTAACAAATGTGAAATAGCTGAATTGATGCTGTTAACGCCGTGTTTGTGCCAGGCAAACAGTTTTCATATTCTCCATCATTCCTTCTGATGCAGTACTACGTTAATTATTCCGTAGAAGCCAATCTCATCTTCTAGCAACTCTATATGTAACCAGATTATAGGTTATTATTGTACATGCTTGTTCTCGATCATCACACAGCAGAGAACACCACAACAACGGAAGGACTGCCACCGACTGCTACTCTCGACGCTGTTACCTGTACCTAACTAGTGCAGTTCTCCTGCAGACATATAAAAATGTTTGATGTAAGTTGTGCCTTTTTATAACACGTCCTATTTTTGTGTGTTGTTTAACATTTGAAACAACTGATCACAAAAATTATAATATATGCAGAAACTACATTGAACAAAGAGAAAAAGATATCATTTATTCAAATAGTTCATTGCGCTACTAACAGATGGCGTCACTTGTTACAGTCACGGTACATTGGCACATACTTCAAAACACCACTAACTTCATTACCATTTGAAATTAACAAATACACGAATGAAGATTATTTTTGTGCCCTTAGGCTTAGAAAGTCAATATATCTGAATGTATGTTACTTTCTTGACGTAACTGTGTCATTACAACACGTGTGAACGGACGACTTCATCCTGTCGTGGTTGCCGTATACAGTTTAAAAGTGGCAAATGGCTGGATTACCGGCAGCGAGTGGCGGTACAATCCGTCTCTGGTACAGTTGAGGCAGAGCATGGGTATTAGCTCATCGCGCGCGGGCTCGCGCGCACACACTCACACACACACACACACACACAGAGTTTTCGCTTGTCCTAAGTAAATCGTATTTCTTAACTGCTGCCATCCACCGTCGGACATTCACACCAAATAATTTGTTTAGATACAACGATGAGCTTTTGTCATATCTAGAGGCATATTTCACTCCAATCGATCATCTGTCATATTAACGTTACACTTGAGTAAGGACACATATGGAATAGTAACCATGTAGAAAAAGGTTGGAGCACAGTATCAAAATTTACACGGAAGTTACAAGGAACATGGGCTAAAGACATCTCATTCAAAAGTAACGCCTATTATTTAAAAAATCTACTTTTAATGATTGTAAATTTGAATATTTCACACATTATTTCAATAATTAATCTGAACGAAACAATCTAGATCACCTCCTTATTTGGCTTTTACTACCTGTTTCATGGGAATTTGACTATCTTCAGATTTTAAGTAATTCAGAAGACAACAATTGCTACCATTGGCTTCAGGTATTGTGCGACGTAATAGTTGCCTAATTCCTCTGAAGAATACCATAAAAGCGAAATAAAAATGGGGTGTGGACCGTTTTGTTCGTATTATAAATTGAAAAATACCGATAATATTTACTGTTTTGTTCCTCAAACAACAAAACAAAGGCTCTATTATTTCTCCTGCCACAATGTTGGCTTTTCGTAATAGTGTGAAGCCCAAACTTTGGGGGAAATGTTTTGTTTCTATCATACCAGCTGTTCCTGGCTACGCATTACTGTGGTCAGTCTGGTTAAATAGGAGAAAAGATAAGAGAAAACAGTCGATCTAATGTGTCTGGGATTTGGACCAACTTTCCTGCTATTCTCTGTCTCTGACCAACTACTCCACCAGCTCTCTCTGCCCATCTCCACCGTTGCCCATTCTCTGTCCATATTCTTCTCCCGAAGGCAGAGCACGTTCTTTCTCGCAGTAGGCTTTAACAGGAAATCTGTACATTGTTGTTTAAGAATATATACAATATATATCCATCTAAACGTGTAGCAGAGTATCATTTAAAATTTGAAATGAATCGTTCAAGAAAACTTCGAGATTTTGCTATGCCTCAGTAATATATATCCTACCTTCGTCCAAACGTTTATTAGAGCAACGTGCAAAAATTCGAAGGAATTCGGGCAAGTGTGTTTGCACTTGTTGGTAATAATGTGTCCTCTTTATATTACACATATGTTTAGGTATTTTGTATATCAGTAAATTACATATATCTGAATTTTCCTTAGAGTACTGTGTAAACATTTAAATAAATATTTCAAGGAAGTGTCGTGACTTGTGACAATGTCACCCCTTCATATATTACATATACATATTTATGTGTAATGAATATATATATATATAGGGTGAGTCACCTAACGTTACCGCTAGATATATTTCGTAAACCACATCAAATACTTACTGACGAACCGATTTCACTGACCGAACGTGAGGAGAGGGGCTAGTGTAATTGTTTAATACAAACCATACAAAAATGCACGGAAGTATGTTTTTTAACAGAAACCAACGTTTTTTTAAATGGAACCACGTTAGTTTTGTTAGCACATCTGAACATATAAACAAATACGTAATCAGTGCCGTTTGTTGCATTGTAAAATGTTAATTACATCCGGAGATATTGTATCCTAAAGCTGACGCTTGAGTACCACTCCTCCGCTGTTCGATCGTGTGTATCGGAGAGTACCGAATTACGTAGGGATCTAAAGGGGACGGTTAGGGACCTTAGGTACAGAAGGGACTGGAACAGCACATTACGTCCACATGCTTACACCTTTATATTGGTCTTTTTCACTGACGCACATGTACATTATCATGAGGGGTGAGGTACACGTACACACGTGGTTTCCGTTTTCAATTACGGAGTGGAATAGAGTGTGTCCCGTCATGTCAGGCCAATAGATGTTCAATTTGGTGGCCATCATTTTCTGCACACAATTGCAATCTCTGGCGTAATGAATGTCGTACACGCCGCAGTACATCTGGTGTAACGTCGCCGCGGGCTGCCACAATATGTTGTTTCATATCCTCTGGGGTTGTAGGCAGATCACGGTACACATTCTCCTTTAACGTACCCCACAGAAAGAAGTCCAGAGGTGTAAGATCAGGAGAACGGGCTGGCCAATTTATCCGTCCTCCACGTCCTATGAAACACCCGTCGAACATCCTGTCAAGGGTCAGCCTAGTGTTAATTGCGGAATGTGCAGGTGCACCATCATGCTGATACCACATACGTCGACGCGTTTCCAGTGGGACATTTTCGAGCAACTTTGGCAGATCATTCTGTAGAAACGCGATGTATGGTGCAGTGCTCTCCGATACACACTATCGAACAGCGGAGGAGTGGTACTCAAGCGTCAACTTTAGGTTACAATATCTCCGGATGTAATTAACATTTTACAATGCAACAAACGGCACTGATTACGTATTTGTTTATATGTTCAGATGTGCTAATAAAACTAACGTGGTTACATTTAAAAAAAACGTAGGTTTGTGTTAAAAAAACATACTTCCGTGCATTTTTGTTTGGTTTGTATCAAGCAATTACACTAGCCCCTCTCCTCACGTTCGGTCTGTGGAATCGGTTCGTTAGTATTTGATGTGGTTTGCGAAATATATCCAGCTGTACCGTTAGGTGACTCACCCTGTATACTCTGTGTGTTCGAATGTTCATCAGAGTATCATGTAAATATTTAAAGTAAATGAATTAAGAAATCTTCGAGTTTATTGGTAACAACGTTTCCCCTTTATATATTACATAAATATTTACAATTTTTGTACAAATGAAAAAACGCATATAAAAACACGCTCGTGTACAAATCCAAAGATCAAAGAAACTGACTGACTAGTTTTCGAGCTTAGAGAGAACAAACAAACACAGGCTGAACCTTTAATATGAAGATAAAAGGACAATAGATCGTGACTTCTATTATAGGCTATTTGGTTTCTCTTATTCCTAATATAAAATGCAGCAGTAGTGACCTGAAAACAAACATTTTCAAGCATTACACAAGTGCTCCTGTACACTGCTGTGATCACTGATTGAATAAATTAGGTACCGATAAGGACCTAGTTTTTATGTCACTCTATCTGTAGACGTCTTCGAGACGTTTCTGTGTAACTTCGGAGATGCCACACATGCATCTCCTGATACAATGCGTATTGTGGCTCGCAGTAGCCACGAGTGGGCCCAGGAAAAGTACAATAGTGTCCTATTCAAAGGATGGGTAGTGGAGCAGCCGAACAATTTTGCTTGAAAGGAGTGGTATCGTGTGTGGATTGTGTACGCCATTGCATGTGGTTTTTAGCTGTACTCTGAGGATTTTATCTTCAGGGATAACTACGTTTGCCTCTCTCGTGGTGCATGCAGACTTTGATTCCATGGAAGGATTGCTAACAAGGCCAAACATGGTGAACAAGTACCTACTACATGAGGTCATTACGCGACTACAGAAGTTCTAACAGAAAAGCGTTACATTTGTATTTCCGTAGTGTGTTGTATCTACCTGATATAATTTGTTAATGGTTGTTTCAAAGTGAATATCGGGAAAGAGATTTTATAAAATGGTTGCAAAGGTTTATTGTGATTTACAATTGAACATTTTATTTCATTTCTATACAACTATGTATTTAAAACCGTCATCTTTGTGCTGCCTGGTGTCTTCTGGATGAAGCAATAATTTATTATACAGGAAAGAGTGACATTCTGGTAATCAAATTGGGAAGCAACCACAACAGACATCGAAGAAATTTAGTGGATTTCTCATATCGTAAGATGACAGTATATTCTGTATGTCTGTGTGCAGCGTGCAAGAGGGGTTACATGAATTTCCACACTGATGCAATATGAACAGAAACAATTGAAGCATAGTCAGAGTGTTATGTCAGCAAGTAGCTATTTGCAATGCACACTTAAGGGGATCAATGCAATTCTAAACAAATACTCCGCAGCGGATTTGGTTCTAAGAAGAACCATCTTCACTACATTGCATTTTCTACGCCTGCAGTAGGACTAAAACTCAAATGTTACATACTTTGACAGATCTCAAATGAGCGAATGATTGTAAATAAGAGTTTCAATTTTCTTTGTATTCAATAAGCAAATTCAACATTGCAATTTAACTGTGATGGAATTATGTTCCTACGGAAGAGTTCAGTACACGACTATCGAAAAAGCCTCTTAACATCCGTGGAATTACAAGGCGTAACGTCTCCACGAGTATCTTAGTTTCGTCAGGTTCCTGTTGTACTCATAAAATGTTGCTATATATGATACTTCTATAATCAAGGGCATTTCCGGTGGTACAAGTTCCAAGTTGATATTGCAGTCCACTAAAAGGACGGTGGTAATTTCTATTGACAACTAAGCACTCGCGTTGAACTAGAGTATCGTTGCCATATGAACCGCGCATGAAAGTACAGTTAACCCACAGTCGCATTTAATAATTAGCAAGTGACAATCACATATATTAACGCCTTTCGCTTCACATCCAGCATGTACCTGTTAAACACTTCTTTCATCTTGAATATACACGGAACACGAGTCGATAATTTACACTTTATGATATTTTACATCGCTGGAAATTACAGTTGTCGCCAACACGCTTTGAACATTGGGACTTGTATTGCTGACGGCATTTGTCGCCCTATGTAATCGGAGACAAGTGCAGCGCCCTCTGACCACTATCGTCAAACTAGTAGCACTCATCAAACTCAATAACGGCTGTCATTTCGCAGAACTGGTCAAAGTGTTCACACACCTGTAATCGCATCGCATTGCTCGTCAGCCGTAGGGGTGGGGATGGAGGGGGGTCGGCAGATGCTTTGACTGTGCCTCCGATTACACAGTTAACGCGGCTCCGGAATCAGATAATCAGATGCCTCTGTGAGGAAGAGGATATGTTATCCGTTGGCGCTACGTAAAAACACAGCGCGTGGTAGGTCATGAGTCCTGATTTCTAAGCTACAGAGTTTGGAAGATGACGTTCGTCTCAAGGAAAGGCAATAAAATAGCCCAGACAAGAAATCTCAGTCTTTGCTACAAACGTATCGTCATCATCATCGGCCTCAGCGTCATCTATATAAAGAATAAGGCCTGCTGTAGACATTTCCATCTAAAATAGTCTTCAGGTATAAACTTCCATGTTCCTCTCGCATCTTTTCTAATACAGTGTTTCCAACTCCCATTACTTCTCGACACGGTTTATTCTTATTACTGGCTCCTTTTGCTATCCATTCACATGGGTGCACGTCTTGCCCACTACTCATTGTATAACGCCGTAAAATACAATGTAATTACCATCTAATGGATGTAGACATAAAAATTTACTTGCAGAAGGGTATTCTGTTTGCTAGGTAGTACGAAAAGAAAAGTGGACGCCTTCTACATTGGTCCTTGTATTGTGACCATCAGAAAAACCTGTAATAATATCTTATATGGTGAACACTGCCAGTCTCGCTAGCGGGACGAAAGCAGAGCTCACCATCTGCCGCATCGTCGACAGGACTGACTGCGGACCCTTGATACAGAGCCGAGTGGAGGGTCTGAATCAGAGGCTGAGACGGTTCTGCGACCGTGTGGGCTGCAGATTCCTCGACTTGCGCCATAGGGTGGTTGGGTTTCGGGTTCCGCTGTATAGGTCAGGAGTCCACTACACGCCGCAAGCGGCTACACAGGTAGCAGGGGTTGTGTTGCGTGGACTGGGCGGTTTTTTAGGTTAGATGGCCTCGGGCAAGTACAGAAAGGGCAACAGCCTCAAAGGGTGAGGGGTAAAGTCAGGACATGCGGGGACCAAGCAGCAATCGGTATTGTAATTGTAAACTGTCGAAGCTGCATTGGTAAAGTACCGGAACTTCAAGCGCTGGTAGAAAGCACCGAAGTTGAAATCGTTATAGGTACAGAAATCTGGCTGAAGCCAAAGATAAATTCTGCCGAAATTTTTACAAAGGCACAGACGGCGATTAGAAAGGATAGATTGCATGCAACCGGTGGTGGCGTGTTTGTCGCTGTTAGTAGTAGTTTATCCTGTAGTGATGTAGAAGTGGGTAGTTCCTGTGAATTATTATGGGTGGAGGTAACACTCAACAACCGAGCTAGGTTAATAATTGGCTTCTTTTACCGGCCTCTCGACTCAGCAGCATTAGTGGCAGAACAACTGAGAGAAAATTTGGAATACATTTCACATACATTTTCTCAGATTGTTATAGTCTTAGGTGGAGATTTCAATTTACCAGATATAGACTGGGACACTCAGATGTTTAGGACGGGTGGTGGGGACAGAGCACGAGTGACATAATACTGAGTGTACCATCCCAAAATTACCTCGAGCAACTAAACAGAGAACCGCTCGTGGAGATAACATCTTGGACCTACTGATAACAAACAGACCCGAACTTTTCGACTCTGTAACTGCAGAACAGGGAATCAGTGATCATAAGGCCGTTGCAGCATCCCTGAATATGGAAGTTAATAGGAATATAAGAAAAGGGAGGAAGGTTCATCTGTTTAGCAAGAGTAATATAAGGCAGATTTCAGACTACCTTACAGATCAAAACGAAAATTTCTGTTCCGACACTGACAATGTTGAGTGTTTATGGATAAAGTTCAAGGCAATCGTAAAATGCATTTTAGACAGGTACGTGCCGAGTAATACTGTGAGGGACGGGAAAAACCCACCGTTGTTCAAGAATAAAGTTAGGAAGCTACTGCGAAAGCAAAGAGAGCTTCACTCCAAGTTTAAACACAGCCAAACCCTCTCCGACAAGCAGAAGCTAAACGATGTCAAAGGTAGCGTAAGGAGGGCTATGCGTAAAGCGTTCAGTGAATTCGAAAGTAAAATTCTATGTACCGACTTGACAGAAAATCCTAGGAAGTTCTGGTCTTACGTTAAATCAGTAAGTGGCTTGAAACAGCATATCCAGACACTCCGGGATGATGATGGCATTGAAACAGAGGATGACATTCGTAAAGCTGAAAAACTAAACACCTTTTTCCAAAGCTGTTTCACAGAAGAAGACCGCACAGCAGGTCCTTCTGTAAATCCTCGACAAACTAAAAAATGGCTGACATCGAAATAAGTGTCCAAGGAATAGAAAAGCAACTGGAATCACTCAACAGAGGAAAGTCCACTGGACCTGACGGGATACCAATTCGACTCCACACAAAGTACGCGAAAGAACTTGCCCCCCCCCCCCCCCCCTTCTAACAGCCGTGTACCGCAAGTCTCTAGAGGAACGGAAGGTTCCTAATGATTGGAAAAGAGCACAGGTAGTCTCAGTCTTCAAGAAGTGTCGTCGAGCAGATGCGCAAAACTATAGACCTATATCTCTGACGTCGATCTGTTGTAGAATTTTAGAACATGTGATTTGCTCGCGTATCATGTCGTTTTTGGAAACCCAGAATCTGCTCTGTAAGAATCAACATGGGTTCCGGAAACAGCGATCGTGTGAGACCCAACTCGCTTTATTTGTTCATGAAACCCAGAAAATATTAGATACAGGCTCCCAGGTAGATGCTATTTTCCTTTACTTTCGAAGGCGTTCGATACAGTTGCGCACAGTCGCCTGATAAACAAAGTAAGAGCCTACGGAATATCAGACCAGCTGTGTGGCTGGATTGAAGAGTTTTTAGCAAACAGAACACAGCATGTTGTTATCAATGGAGAGACGTCTACAGACGTTGAAGTAACCTCTGGCGTGCCACAGGGGAGTGTTATGGGACCGTTGCTTTTCACAATATACGTATATAAATGACCTAGTAGATAGTGTCGGAAGTTCCATACGGCTTTTCTCGGATGATGCTGTAGTATACAGAGAAGTTGCAGCATTAGAAAATTGTAGTGAAATGCAGGAAGATCTACAGCGATAGGCACTTTGTGCAGGGAGTGGCAACTGACCATTAACATAGACAAATGTAATGTATTGTGAATACATAGAAAGAAGGATCCTTTATTGTACGATTATATGATAGCGGAACAAACCCTGGTAGCAGTTACTTCTGTAAAATATCTGGGAGTATGCGTACGGAACGATTTGAAGTGGAATGATCATATAAAATTAATTGTTGGTATGTGGGTACTAGGTTGAGATTCATTGGGAGAGTCCTTAGAAAAGGTAGTCCATCAACAAAGGAGGTGGCTTACAAAACACTCGTTCGACCTATACTTGAGTATTGCTCATCAGTGTGGGATCCGTACCAGATCGGGTTGACGGAGGAGATATAGAAGATCCAAAGAAGAGCGGCGAGCTTCGTCACAGGGTTATTTGGTAACCATGATAGCGTTACTGAGATGTTTAACAAACTCAAGTGGCAAACTCTGCAAGAGCGGCGCTCTGCATCGCGCTGTAGCTAGCTCGCCAGGTTTCGAGAGGGTGCGTTTCTGGTTGAGGTATCAAATATATTGCTTCCCCCTACTTATACCTCCAGAGGAGATCACGAATGGAAAATTAGAGAGATTCGAGCACGCACAGAGGCTTTCCGACAGTCGTTCTTCCCGCGAACCATACGCGACTGGAACAGAAAAGGGAGGTAATGACTGGCACGTAAAGTGCCCTCCGCCACACACCGTTGGGTGGCTTGCGGAGTATAAATGTAGATGTAGATGTAGAATAACACCTCTACGAAAAGATTACTTCCCTATAACGGATTCACAGGATGCAGATATGCGACGTTGCCCATGACTGTGGGTGCAGTGAACTTTGATGTTATCCCCTCTCGGAAATAGTAGAAAGGAGAATTCGAAAGGTCGTGGTTTGAAGGAGAGGGAGAAAATAGCATGCCAAGCCGTGTTTAAAACCTTGTGTGACGTTCTACACAGGTGGTAGGGCTGCTGCGAATCATACGGTCAACATGTATGTAAGGGTCCTCGGAAATGGTAATGAAGGGGAAATACTACTGTTAATGAGTACTGACGACTGTTTGACCAACCAAAGCCGTCTCGCATGTGTATTAAGCCAACTTCCCAGAAGTGATAAAATCGGCCTCTCTATGTAGGCATGTGTGATTTGTTTGTGATTTACGTATTAGTTTTCATTTGCTTGCCATTATTTCACTGGTTTGATGCCCAGGGAAGACTGCAAACCGTACAAGTGCAGAAAAAGAGATAAGAAAAGAAAAAAATACTTTTATTACACAACGAAACAAATTCTAGCAATAATAAATGATTAAATTACAATATTTTCAACCTCATGGAGCCTTTTGTTACCTTCAGTTTTTGGAGACCGCGTCCAGAATACGGTTTACTTATTGTTAACGTGGTGTTTCGTGCCTGCCCCAAGTGGGTGAGGAGAAGCAGTTACATGTCTTTACTATCAAGCAGACGATATGTGATAGCAAAAATTATTATAAAAAACTATATGTACACAGCCTTTCAAAAAAATTGAAGCTTCATGAAGGAGATAAGGAAATGAAATTAAACGTAACGTCTTCAATTTTTATAGTCCTGTTTTCCTCAGTTGCGTGTAATATTACGGTATATTGGTAGTTTTGAATATTATCCATGCAACTTGTAAGTACAGTTCAAAATATTACTACATAATAGCAAAAACCAACCACCAGAATAGTTTATAACCTATAGATACACGGACAAAAATGTAAACCAAACAGCAAAAATTTGTACATATTCCAGGCCACTGAAGATACCTTGCAGAAAACAAAGGTGAAAGGCGTATGGCACGAAAATTGTGTTTCATTCAGTTGTAGTCAGACGGCCCCATATAGTAAAAATTATCAATACACCGTAATAAACCTAACGTGTTGGGAGACTATGGGCTTTTATTTCAGTGATTATAAAATAAAGATGGTAGTATAAGCTCATGTATCAGTATGATTTACACCCTCTCTGCGCGGGTGCGTGCATTATGTCGGTTCATAAGGGTATCATAAAGCCGTTCCATGGTGAGGCAGTCTGGCCTGCAACTGTTGTGACTGGTCATTCATATGCAAAAGTACTGGCAATGGATTCGGTTGGTAAGGGTAAAATAAAGCCTTACCACGCTCACCTGAAGTTGGCCCATAACAGTTCTAAGACATCCTTGATATACCTGATACCGGCACTGGTTGAAGTCTGAGCTGATCCAACAAATACTGTATTGGACACAGATCTGAGGATACAAAATTGTTAAGGCTTTCGCGGCCACTTGTTGAAAAACTGCCTGTTGACTTCTGTCTCAGTTTCTTCGGCCGACGTTTGATGATTTTTCTGACGTTTCATCAGCACGAGTGGCTTGCACTGTCAAAGCTTCAACCTCCCATTTGTGGTGGACTGGAGCTAGATCCGAGTTCACGGCAGCAGGCTGTATGTACCTGGAGCGCCATTGTCCGAGGGCTTGTCCGGCACTGGAAGTCCCATACTGCAGTTAAGGACCGTTGTCAGCAGACCTGGATCTAGCGGGGGGGTGGAAGGGTGGGGGGCGCAAACCTAGGTAACTGCCCATTTCAGGGGGCGCCAAATTCATATTCTTGAAGAAAAAAAAACCTTGTTGCACAAAGCGCCCGACATCCAGCACACGTTACTCTATCGATTATTCGTACGATTTTTAAAACGCATCCGTATTGTTTTTCAACATTTTTAAACACATTATAAGTTGATTTCTGAACGAATCATAAGTTGAATTTTGAATGCGTGCATGGTGTACGTGATGTCTCTGCCATGGGAATCCCCATCGCGTCAAGATATAAAAAACCTTTCCCCAGACAAAAGGAGACAGTGAAATGCGAGCTGAGCCGAATAAACCCGAACGGCTGAATAACAGTCGCTGTTTGCTTATGTGGTTCACTGGGTGAGCGAATGACAAGCGTTGTTATAATTATTAGCGACATGCATAGATTCAAACTACCAGATTGCAGATAAACTACTAACAGGAATAACAGATTAACGTATTATCTGTTCAGTGTGTGCACCAAAGTGAAATTTTGACATAAACTTTTTGACAGATCTTTATGTTACTGTAAAAGTAAGATGACTGTAAAATCCTAGAATTAAGTGATGACATGTAAGATTTACCATCACGATGTGGTGAAAGTCCGAAATCTCTTACTATATGCACAAACTTTTACCAAGAGACGTTAGTAAATCTTAAGATGAACGCATGCCCACTGATAAAACTGTATTCATTAGAAAAAATCTGCTTACCAGTTTATTGAAATAGTTTGTATTTATTGTAAATTTATGTGCTTTAAGCACTCTTTAATTCCAATGTAATTATTATTGGCAATATTCCTTATTAGTGAAAAGTGTTTTAAAAAGTGTTATCTTATGAACGTTAATTTTTGTTACAACAAAGCTGACTATTGTGGCACTTCGTATTACATAATATGGAAGACGGTTTACACAAGTATCGTAAAACATGTTACGCGTAACATCACTCATTCTGATGGAAAGCTGCAGAAGAAATACCACTAAAACGAATAGCAAAGATAACTCTACGCACGATGCTCGACACTAACTGAAACTACGCAGCAGTGAGCAGACTGAGAACTCATAATTGCCAACAAAGAAACATATCTGAACACAAAATTGTCAACAATGGCACTTGTCTGAACCTGCACGAAGGAAGCGGAGGTCTTCGGTCCAACATTGGTAAATCGTAGGATTTACCAACGTCTCTTGGTAAAAGTTCGAAATCTATGCATATAATGAGAAATTTCGGACTTTTACCACGTCGTGGTGGTAAATCTTAGGTTTCACTGGTTAATTCTAGGATTTACCAACTATCTTACTTTTACAGTAACAGTGTAAGTAGGCTGTTTAGGTTTTTATGTTGGTAACGCCACGTAGCGCTCTGTATGAAAATCACTGGCTGTGCTGTGTGCAGTCTGTGGCTGGGTGGCATTGTTGTAATATTCGCTATTGTAGTGTTGGGCTGTTGGCTGTTACAGCGTTGCGCAGTAAGAGCTGGGCCGCCAGCAGTGGTGGATGTGGGGAAGTGAGATGGCGGATTTTTGAGAGCGGATGATCTGGACGTGTGTCCATCAGAAACAGTACATTTGTAAGAATGGATGTCATGAACTGCTGTATATATTACGACTTTTGAACACTATTAAGGTAAATACATTGTTTGTTCTCTATCAAAATCTTTCATTTGCTAACTATGTCTATCAGTAGTTAGTGCCTTCAGTAGTTTGAATTTTTTATTTAACTGGCAGTAGTGACGCTCGCTGTATTGCAGTAGTTCGAGTAACGAAGATTTTTGGGAGGTAAGTGATTTGTGAAAGGTATAGGTTAATGTTAGTCAGGGCCATTCTTTTGCAGGGATTATTGAAAGTCAAACTGCGTTGCTCTAAAAAATATTGTGTGTCAGTGTGGTGTTGATCAGAATAGGTAAAGAGCGGAATGTCTGAGTACGTTCAGTTTTGCTCAGCTGTGTGAAAATCAACTAATATAAGATATTTATCAGCACAGTCATTCAATAATTTTTCTAAGGGGATGTTTCAACAGCTACACTACCAAGAGTGCAAACTTTCTGAAGAACTCTTATTCTCCCGGTCACAAATAATCCCGCTCAGTATTATATATGAGATTTATTTTAGGGAGGTAGAATGTCAAACCGGCAGACTGGGAGTAGAATAGGCATCACATGACGTGTTGTTTCCACTCTCCTGAACATAGGTTTGATGGCTTTCATTACAATGTATACTCGTTTGAATCCTACAGAGCAAAATACAGTGACGTGCGACAGAAGAATTTTATGAGAAGAGACGTGGCACTGCATTTTGGCACATTTAGGACCAAATAACATGCCTTACATTTCTTCGAACATGCTTATGTTATATATCAAACGCTTTAGAAAAACGTTGGCCGCTAACATAACATATTTTTGAAAAATCGTTTTTTTTCTTTTTTTGAATATTTTACGTCCTATCTCAAATGCTAGAGTTGAAAGGGAGGGGGAGGACCTTATCAAGCTTTTGCCCCGATTCGGAAATTTTGTAGATCCGGGGTTGTTTGTAATTAGCAATAGGAGAAGCACACCAGAGATCTCACTGATGACTGAGGCCCTTCTGACCAGTGGGCAACCTAATGGCCAACTCCCGACCACAGCTGGTCGCCTGCCCTGGCGGATTGCAATTCGGACCTGGTACACGTAACTGCCCAGCCGTCACTGCCAGAGGAGGCAAAAACTGTCACTGCTCATCGCCATTGTCTGAGCTGGCACACATCAGCGACCTGAGCCACAATCGTCCACGCTGTTTATATAATCTCATATGTACGTAGAGTCGGTTCTTTCGGACATGTCCGAAAGGACAAATATGACATACATATAACCGAGGCGGGACGGCATAATGGTCCTTACTGTGCAGATGCACGACACGTTCCCACTCTTATGGGGCCAGTGAACTGGTAAACGGAAAATCCGGGCTCGAATTCCGGTTCGCCATAAATTTTCAACTTTCCGCATTGACGTGTTTAGATCTCCAATGGCAGCTAATGTCATCTTTCTCCACTGGCAGCTAATGACATCTTTTTTTCTTTCGTGACACTGTTGGCCACAGTAAAATTGTACCTGAGGTGGTATGCTTCGTAGTGAGAGGCATTAACAAGAAAGCTGCCGCTGCTGCGGTGTGCTGTCTGTCACACACTGCGCTGCCCTGACCCGACTCAGCCAATACGGCCACTGTGCTGACCGCATTGTGGTTCCCCCGGCTCAAGCCTGCTGCGTGGGCGGGATGACACACGTCAGGCGTTGTCCGTAACAGTGGGCCACTGCTGACATACACTCGCTTTCGCTGTCCGAGACCAGTCGGCGTGTAGGATGAGGGAATGGAAAAAACCGACCGGTTAAAACGGATTTAGTTCTGAATAACCAGTAATTGTCGATATTTATTTGGTCTTGGTCATAAAAGGTATATTTATTTTTTACCGATAAGTGAGTAAAAAACTCGAAATGTCAAATATCCATAGCAACAGTGGCAAAAATATTTCGGTTTCAGTAAACCCCGTTTAAAGAACAGGCAATTATTATTCGTAAAATTTGCATCCCTTTGAAATATTGCGTTGTTAGTGAAAGTGGGAAAAGCTATCAATGCCATTCTAATAAGAATTCCGGTAGAAATGAGCAACAAACACATGGCATGAAATTTGGTACAGCTTTGCTGAGATACACTACTGGCCATTAAAATTGCTACACCAAGAAGAAATGACGATGATAAACGGGTATTCATTGGACAAATATACTATACTAGAACTGACATGTGATTACATTTTCACGCAATTTGGGAGCATAGATCCTCATAAATCAGTAATCAGAACAACCACCTCTGGCCGTAATAACGGCCTTGATACGCCTGGGCATCAGAGCTTGGATGGCGTCAACAGGTACAGCTGCCCATGCAGCTTCAACACGATACCACAGTTCATCAAGAGTAGTGACTGGCGTATTGTAACGAGCCAGTTGATCTTCCACCATTCACCAGACGCTCTCAATTGGTGAGAGATATGGAGAATGTGCTCGCCAGGCCAGCAGTCGAACAGTTTCTGTATCCAGAAAGGACCTACAGGACCTGCAACATTCGGTCGTGCATTATCCTGCTCAAATGTAGGGTTTCGCAGGTAGCGGATGAAGGGTAGAACAACAGGCCGTAAGCCAGCCACAGTGGCCAAGCGGTTCTAGGCGCTACAGTCTGGAACCGCGCGACCGCTACGGTCGCAGGTTCGAATTCTGCCTCGGGCATGGATGTGTGTGATGTCCTTAGGTTAATTAGGTTTAAGTAGTTCTAAGTTCTAGGGTACTGATGACCACAGTAGATAAGTCTCATAGTGCTCAGAGCCATTTCAACCATTTTGAACCAAGGGTCGTAACACATCTGAAATATAACGTCCACTGTTCAAAGTGCCGTCAATGCGAACAAGAGGTGACCGAGACGTGTAATCAATGGCACCCTATACCACCACGCCGGGTGATACGCCAGTATGGCGATGACGAATACACGCTTCCAATGTGCGTTCACCGCGATGTCGCCAAACACGGATGTGACCAGCATGATGCTGTAAACAGAACCTGGATTTATCCGAAAAAATGACGTTTAGCCATTCGGGCACCCAGGTTCGTCATTGAGTGCACCATCGCAGGCGCTCCTGTCTGTGATGCAGCGTCAAGGGTAACCGCAGCCCTGGTCTCCGAGTTGATAGTCCATGCTGCTGCAAACGTCGTCGAATTGTTCGTGCAGATGGTTGTTGTCTTGCAAACGTCCCCGTCTGTTGACTCAGAGATCGAGACGTGGCTGCACGATCCGTTATAGCAATGCGGAAACATGCCTGTCATCTCGACCGCTAGGGATGCGAGGCCGTTGGGATACAGCACGGTGCTCCGTATTACCCTCCTAAACCCACCGTTTCCATATTCTGCTAACAGTCATTGTTGTCGACCAACGCGAGCAGCAATGTCGCGATACGATAAACCGCAATCGCGATAGGCTACAATCAGACCTTTATCAAAGTCGGAAACGCGATAGTACGCAATTATCCTCCTTAGACGAGGCATCTCATCAACGTTTTCTCAGGCAATGCCGATCCACGACTGTTTGTGTATGACAAAACGGTTGGAAACGTTCCACATGTCGGCACGTTGTAGGTGTCGCCACCGGCGTCAGCCTTGTGTAAATGCTCTGAAAAGCTAATCATTAGCTTATCAAAGCATCGTCTTCCTGTCGGTTAAATTTTGCGTCTGTAGCACGTCATCTTCGTGGTGTAGCAATTCTAATGGCCAGTAGTGTAATAATGTATCTGTGTGGTCTATTAGATGGTACGTGTGTACGTGCAGTGTGCTAGACTTGCCCATCTTCTATGTGGTTGTTTCTCACTGTCGTCGTCGGACATTAGTTGTGTTACAGAATAACAGCTTTCCTAGTCTGGAAATATGGTACGAAGTGCGATATCAGTGAAGTACAATACTCCTTTTGCTGTGAAAGATTAAAAATGAGACAATCCATAACCAACTTGTGATATAATCTAAGAAGAAAACATAAAACGTAACCTTGCACCCACAGTCTTCAATAAATATGCAAAGCAGCTAGTCCGCTGCTTACATCCATTGCAAAGAGACAAATTAACTCAAGAAACAGAGTTCTTCAACTTTAGTTTCCACTATTTAGCACTGACTATTCGTATTTTCCAAGTGGTGGTATAATCCCCAATAACAACATGATTTTTGAGCAGAGTTTCAAAAAATTACAATCAGTAGGTGAACGGAATAAGTTCTCTTTTATTTGCCAATTTCATTTAATATTTTGATTCTATACAATTTGAAACTGTGAGAGTCAAAATTTTTCGGTCTTCGTTCGATTTATACATTTGTTACAGGAAATAATGACAATAAAAACCTAAAAACTGTTATTCCAGAAACCTGTTACCTTGAGCGAGTTTAGTAGCACGATAAATCTGGCGTTGAAACGAAAATCGATCTAACCGACAATCAGTTGTTTCAGCGATAACCGTACCCCTAGTCGATAACCATTGTCTGGCTCTCTCTACCGTCATTACTGCTGTAATCGTTAGTGAATGAAGATAGGCCTGTTATTTTCGTGATGAAATGTTGGACAAGCACCTGACATCACACACTGCAATACTGCAACTACCCTTTAAAGTGGTGAACTACTGGTTGGCCAGCTAGCAGCCGATCTCAACCACCCACTGCAGAGATCACTCACCCTAACCTCTACGAAGTAGATAAAAATATGCACTTAATATTGATTGAGGAGTGATATTTTAAGCTGTCGAGAGAATTATTTCAAATACCCTAGTATTGCATTCACGCATACTAGGACAAGGAAAATAGAGCAATGTGCTCAGCTTAAGCTTTGCTTAAGGATTGGACGAAAATGTGAGTATACCAAAAACACAACACACTAGCAGGCCTAATACGGTGAAGAGAACCCGTCAGCGTTCAAAACAACTTCCTGTCGTCTCGGAATGGATAATACAGATCCGATAGTTTCAACGGGAATGTTACACCATTCTTCCTGCAAGACTGTGGCAAGTTTAGGTAAGGATGAAGGAGGTGGATAGGGGGCCATGCTTCCTTCTCTCCAAAATGGACCACGAAAGCTAATTAATACTGAGAAATGTTCCTGGACGATGTGAGCTGTGGGAACAGGATTACTGTCGTCTTCGAACACAGCATCACCTTTGGGGAAAAAGATCCTACAGTGGGATGATTTCGGTTTCTTGATTTGATTTGTCTTATTGCCCATTTAGTGACCTGTTGCCTTACATTTTATAACAGGTCGTTCATCTTACAGCTTTTCATGTTGATTACAAAATATATTCCATATTAAAAATAGCAAGATTTTTCAGCAATTACAATGGACGTAATAATAATTAAAATATACTAGAAATAGGACAAAACACAAAAAGTATTAATATTTTAAGAAGATGTAAGATGATATGATGATAGATGCTAAGAAAGACGGATAGTAACAGAAATAGGAGGTGAGAGAGAGAGAGAGAGAGAGAGAGAGAGAGAGAGAGAGACAGAGATAGAGACAGAGATGGAGGGAGGGTGGGTGAGAGAGAGAGAGAGAGAGAGAGAGAGAGAGAGAGAGAGAGACAGAGAGAGACAGAGAGACAGACAGAGACAGAGACGGAGGGAGGGTGGGTGAGAGAGAGAGAGAGAGAGAGAGAGAGAGAGAGAAATGTTACCCTATCTGAACCAGCCTGGTCTGAAAGCCTTGAAACTACTTCGAGGCTTCCAGTCCCGCTTCGCTACAATACAATGGGATGACACTGACCACGAACAATTGTCGTATAATCCTTGGCAGTACCTTGTAGGACAACCACAGGGCCCAAGGAATATCACCATATGGATTCCCGAATCATGACTTGATCCCATCCGTGTTCCACTCTTGGGACATAAAATCAGCCAGAAGTTGGTAACAGTATGAAACAGGACTCATCCGACCAAATCACTTCCTTCAATTGCTCAATTATCCCAGGTTTTATTGCTTCGCCGCCACATTTTCCTGTTAAGGTCATTTTCATCACTGATGAGTTCAAGCTCTTCCTACAATTCCCTGCTTATTGAGTCCCATTCGTGTTGTCTTGGTGGTGACATGGCTGGTTCGTGAGTGCGTCATTCAGATTTTTAGTGAATTTTGCAGCTGACTTCCTCTTATTTTTGGTCACAATCCGTTCCACGAAAGTCCAACACGATCACTAAACATACACTTTCGTCTGCGTTGTGATTTAGCCGACGGTACTTTTCCACTTTACATGTATGCGCTATAAATATTCAATAGTGCCTCTTGAAACACCAAACACTTCGGCTCTCTTGATTATGGAAGCATCGACCATACGAGCTTCAATAACTCTCCCACATTCTAGCTCACTAAGCTCCTAAATAATGAACTCGAAACTACACGGAACGCTGCTCTAACAACGACTGACACTGGCGGCGTATTAAGTACACAGATGTTCAAATGTGTGTGAATTCCTAAGGGACCAAATTGCTGAAGTCATCGGTACCTAGTCTTACACACTGTTTAAACTAACTTACGCTAAGAATAACACACGCACACACACACACACACACACACACACACACACACACACACACACACACACACATGCCCGAGGGAGGACTCGAACCTCCGGAGGGAGGGACAGCGCAATCCGTGACATGGCGCCTCAAACCACGCGGCCTCTCCGCACGGCTAAGCACACAAAACAATGGTTCAAATGGCTCTGAGCACTATGGGACTTAACTTCTGAGGTCATGACCTCAGAATTCCCCTAGAACTTAGAACTACTTAAACCTAACTAACCTAAGGACATCACACACATCCATGCCCGAGGTAGGATTCGAACCTGCGACCGTAGCGGTCTAAGTAGACACTTCGTGGTCATGTACAACAGCGCAACGTCCATGCCTGTCTAGCATCTACATTTATGTTCAAGAACATATTTCTCTCCATATTTTTGTTCAACCCCTGTAAGTACACCACATCTGCGCGCTCACTTTTTTTTTTTATTTTAGGGATGTATACTGCGGATAACCTCATAGCTACGTCAGAAATTTTCTTTGTGAGTGTGTAATAACGTTTAGGATCGTGGAAGAAGGAATTTTTGTGACAGATGTAGCAGTTGTTTGTTTGATGTCGCTATTTAAAGATCATTGTGCAACAAAATGCAACAGGTGCAAATTTTTCAGAGCGTATAAAGCTCATCTTCGTTCTCCCTGAGTTCCACAGCACCCTATCGAACGTGAAAAGATGTATTTTTCTGCTTTTTCGCTGTTTGTGATGTGATGTTAGACTCAGAAGTCAGTGAAACTGTTTTACTTGTTCTGTGTCTTAACATAGCAGCCATTCTGTGGATTTTATCACAATTACACAGAGTTTTTGTCGCCAGGACACGGTACTTCACAATCTCATTTCGTGAAAAAATGGGCAGAAAGCAAGATTAACGGTTAAAACTCTGTGATTCTGAAGTAAAATAGTGTTTTCACACATCCAAACCAACGGCAAAGTACGCTACAACATCGGAAACCAAGGAAAGCTGTACAATGTATGAGACATCCAGAAATCTAGCAGCAAAATATAACATGCTATTTGTGACAAAATGTGTCACAGAAACTCAAACCAGAGGTCCCGGAATATTCTGGAACATCTATGACTGTAGTAGAAGTAATGAAACGGTGTCTTGTATCAGGAGGAATCCCTCTCAACTTCTCTTCCCACGCACTGATGGTAAGTAAATCTAAAAACCCAAACCATAGTGAAATTAGATGAATGCTAGAATGCCTGACAATCGTATTAAGCACACTGTGCATTGTGCTCAAAACGTTAGTCGACCACATTCCCCATTTTGTACCCATTGTATAGTAACATTACCCAATTACAGCAGCAAACAAGACACTCAGTTTTAATTCCTCGGAAAATAAGTCCATAAACTAAGACCTATATAATCTCAAGTGGTTTACACCCACTCAATATCTTAGAAATCATCTGCTACAGTGAATCTGTCATTCGACGCTCTGCGCCTGCCTAATGATGATGTGCATGACGATAGTCTCGAATACAGACAGATATACTAGCTTTCCTGTATTGCTACATTTGATAAGAAATTGACTGAACCAGGAAAATTATTTCTACATGTCGTTTAGAATACGGACTAAAAAAAAGAAGACACTAAGACAGGTGGCTTCAGTGAGACGTAATTATGAAGTAGTTGATTATTTACGTCGCTTGTTATTCAGACCGTTTCATCTTAACAACGCTGGCCTCTCCAACACGAGTGGTGCATACATAGTTAGCTGATACAGGGCGCCATCAGCTTTGTGAAGCTGCTGCTACAAGCCTGCAATTAGCATAGTGCGTCCATCCTCATCGGAGTGCAGCCCTACACGCCGCTCGCTGGCAACTATCTCGTCTCATCCTGATAAATGCAACGGATTATGCACTCCGTTCGGAGCGGCTTCTGTGACAAGATGACGAACACAAAGCGCACATCATTTAGCCGTTGTGCCCATGGAGCAATCGTACTTCATGTCTTAAAAATTTATGAATAAGTGCCACTGACTCATTGGAAAAAAAAAAAAAAAACTACCTGCTCAGATACAATATGTGCCTGTAGCATTAAATTAATAGTAAAGTTCTGACGAGAGTATTTGTAGTTGACTACAAAGTGGATGCGAAATATACGTAGAAGATATTCGTTGAGACCGCCAGCCACTCGGAATTAAATGTTAAATCATCAGTGTAATCGGCTAACGAACCCAAATGAGACATTTGCAGCCCATAAGTTTAGAAGAATCTTTGTCTCCATTCTACTTCTGAACGTAAGAAGATGGTCTGGTCATGCTGCAGTCATTGTCTTCTCTGATCTTACTAATATCGCGTGGTGCCTTACTTGATTTCCATAAATCTACAGTAAAGTGATTACTGACGCTGTTTGGTAACAAGGTGGGCGGAATGAAAAGGCTGTCTGTAAAGTACGAATAAGGTTATGGGGAAATTTCTAGGTGGAAAAATATTCATACACTAATGGCCATTATAATTGCTACACCACGAAGACGATGGGCTACAGACGCGAAATTTAACCAACAGGAAGAACATGCTGTGATATGCAAATGATTAGCTTTCAAGAGCGTTCACACATGGTTGGCGCCTGTGGCGACACTTACAACTTGCTGACACGAGGAAAAATGGTTCAAATGGCTCTGAGCACTATGCGACTTAACTTCTGAGGTCATCAGTCGCCTAGAACTTAGAACTACACTCCTGGAAATTGAAATAAGAACACCGTGAATTCATTGTCCCAGGAAGGGGAAGCTTTATTGACACATTCTTGGGGTCAGATACATCACATGATCACACTGACAGAACCACAGGCACATAGACACAGGCAACAGAGCATGCACAATGTCGGCACTAGTACAGTGTATATCCACCTTTCGCAGCAATGCAGGCTGCTATTCTCCCATGGAGACGATCGTAGAGATGCTGGATGTAGTCCTGTGGAACGGCTTGCCATGCCATTTCCACCTGGCGCCTCAGTTGGACCAGCGTTCGTGCTGGACGTGCAGACCGCTTGAGACGACGCTTCATCCAGTCCCAAACATGCTCAATGGGGGATAGATCCGGAGATCTTGCTGGCCAGGGTAGTTGACTTACACCTTCTAGAGCACGTTGGGTGGCACGGGATACATGCGGACGTGCATTGTCCTGTTGGAACAGCAAGTTCCCTTGCCGGTCTAGGAATCGTAGAACAATGGGTTCCATGACGGTTTGGATGTACCGTGCACTATTCAGTGTCCCCTCGACGATCACCAGTGGTGTACGGCCAGTGTAGGAGATCGCTCCCCACACCATGATGCCGGGTGTTGGCCCTGTGTGCCTCGGTCGTATGCAGTCCTGATTGTGGCGCTCACCTGCACGGCGCCAAACACGCATACGACCATCATTGGCACCAAGGCAGAAGCGACTCTCATCGCTGAAGACGACACGTCTCCATTCGTCCCCCCATTCACGCCTGTCGCGACACCACTGGAGGCGGGCTGCACGATGTTGGGGCGTGAGCGGAAGACGGCCTAACGGTGTGCGGGACCGTAGCCCAGCTTCATGGAGACGGTTGCGAATGGTCCTCGCCGATACCCCAGGAGCAACAGTGTCCCTAATTTGCTGGGAAGTGGCGGTGCGGTCCCCTACGGCAGTGCGTAGGATCCTACGGTCTTGGCGTGCATCCGTGCGTCGCTGCGGTCCGGTCCCAGGTCGACGGGCACGTGCACCTTCCGCCGACCACTGGCGACAACATCGATGTACTGTGGAGACCTCACGCCCCACGTGTTGAGCAATTCGGCGGTACGTCCACCCGGCCTCCGGCATGCCCACTATACGCCCTCGCTCAAAGTCCGTCAACTGCACATACGGTTCACGTCCACGCTGTCGCGGCTTGCTATCAGTGTTAAAGACTGCGATGGAGCTCCGTATGCCACGGCAAACTGGCTGACACTGACGGCGGCGGTGCACAAATGCTGCGCAGCTAGCGCCATTCGACGGCCAACACCGCGGTTCCTGGTGTGTCCGCTGTGCCGTGCGTGTGATCATTGCTTGTACAGCCCTCTCGCAGTGTCCGGAGCAAGTATGGTGGGTCTGATACACCGGTGTCAATGGGTTCTTTTTTCCATTTCCAGGAGTGTAATTGAACCTAACTAACCTAAGGACATCACACACATCCATGCCCGAGGCAGGATTCGAACCTGCGACCGTAGCGGTCACGCGGTTCCAGACTGAAGCGCCTTTAACCGCACGGCCACACCGGCCGGCCGACATGAGGAAAGTTTCCCAACAGTTTCTCATACACAAACAGCAGTTGTCCGGCGTTGCCTGGTGAAACGTTGTGATTCTTCGTGTAAAGAGGAGAAATGCGTACCATCACGTTTCCGACTTTGATAAAGGTCGGATTGTAGCCTATCGTAATTGCGGTTTATCGTATTGCGACATTGCTGCTCGCGTTGGTCGAGATCCAAAGACTGTCAGCAGAATATGGAATCGGTGGGATCAGGAGGGTAATACGGAACGCCGAGCTGGATCCCAACGGCCTCGTATCATTAGCAGTCTATATGGCAGGCATCTTATCCGCGTGGCTGTCTCGGATCGTGCAGCCACGTCTCGATCTCTGAGTCAACAGATGGTGACGTTTGCAAGACAACAACCATCTGCACGAACCGTTAGACGACGTTTGCAGCAGGGTGGACTATCAGCTCGGGGACCATGGCTGCGGTTACCCTTGACGCTGCATCACAGACAGGAGCGCCTGCGATGGTGTACTCAACGACGAACCTGGGTGCACGAATGAAAAAACGTCATTTTTTCGGATGAATCTAGGTTCTGTTTACAGCATCATGATGGTCACATCCGTGTTTGGCGACAGAGCGGTGAACGCACATCGGAAGCGTGTATTCGTCATCGCCATACTGGCGTATCACCCGGCGTGATGGTACGGGGTTGCCATTGGTTACACCTCTCGGTCACCTCTTGTTCGCATTGACGACACTTTGAACAGTGGACGTTACATTTTAGATGTGTTACGACCGGTGGCTCTACCCTTCATTCGATCTCAGCGAGACCCTACATTTCAGCAGGATAATGCACAACCGCGTGCTGCAGGTCCTGTACAGGCTTATCCCGATACAGAAAATATTCGACTGCTGCCCTGGCCAGCACATTCTCCAGATCTCTCCCAAACTGAAAACGTTTGGTCAACTGTGGCCGAGCAACTGGCTCGTCGCAATACGCCAGTCACTACTCTTGATGAACTGTGGTATCGTGTTGAAGCTGCATGGGCAGCTGTACCTGTACACGCCATTCAAGCTCTGTCTGACTCAATGCCCAGGTGTATCAAAGCCGTTATTGCGGCAAGAGGTGGTTATTCTGGGTACTGATTTCTCAGGATCTATTCACCTAAATTGCGTGAATATGTAATCACATGTTAGTTCTAGTACAATATATTTGTCAAATGAATACCCGTTTATCATCTATATTTCTTCTTCGTATAGTAATTTTAATGCCCAGTAGTGTATTTGATTGCAAAGCGGCATCCATAACTGCAGAGACGCGATCGTTAGTTATATGGAAAATGATTGGACGCTGATGAGGTGACGTTGTGGAATAACTGGTGACTTGACGGAATTTAGCAAATGTGAAAATAAGATATCAAATGGTTCAGATGGCTCTGAGCACTATGGGACTCAACGTCTGAGGTCATTAGTCCCCTAGAACTTAGAACTAGTTAAACCTAACTAACCTAAGGACATCACACACATCCACGCCCGAGGCAGGATTCGAACCTGCGACCGTAGAGGTCTCGCGGTTCCAGACTGCAGCGCCTAGAACCGCACGGCCACTTCGGCCGGCTAAGGTAATCCCAAAATATGTAATGTGGTGACAAACATAAAATTATTTTGACTAACACAACTTTATTACCATTCAGAAAACAGGAAAGACATAAAGAGCAGTTACTTGTGCTATGCCTTCATAAATGTGCTATTCAGTAACAGAACATTCACCACGTTATCTCCTCAGAAATTATGGCTCTCACATTAACTCTTCTATGTTGACAAACCGCTTGCAGAATATCAAGTGCTTTAATTATTTGGAGTCACCCGTTCTGTACTACACCTTTCTCTCTATCTTTTAGCTCTTCGGTTATTCGCGTCCTCATTTTGATACATTCGACAGCCAAAGCATCTGAAGCCAAATTCTCTGTTTATATCCCCTCTTCATTCCACATAAGGCAATGACAAATCACCTCCACTAGGAGTTATCCTAGTACAACTACGCTTTGTCACGGAGTATGGGACTTCATCATAATCATTCCACCTATATTCATTCTTCCCATTTTACACAGATTTTTATCCTTCTGGATATAGTACCCGTACAACAGAAAATATACAAACACATGATATATGTCTACACAAATGTACTTGTTTCTGGCAACAGAACAATAATTAAAGACGCGGAATGATGACCGACGATGTACAACAGAAAATACACAAGCATAAAATTTACATGTATACGAATGCACATGTCTCTGGTAACAAATTAATAGTTAAGGCCCCAGAACTATGACTGACGAAGTTGCTGGACATTTTGAAAACCTCCCGAGGTCACTGTGAGAACGTGAAGGTCAGCTGTTCAAATATAGTATAAAATTTCCTTGCTGGTATTAAATTAACAGCAAGCATTAACGAAGCGACTGTAGACAATGAGGAAGACGGCTATTTTGTCGTCCTTATCGGGGAGGGACGTGGGAAACAGTCGCATATTGTAATAAACTTTGACAAAGCTCTTAGGGACGATTCCGGTAGGGCGCTGATACGAGGAATCCCGCATTGCTTCGGACCGACGTACAACGTACAGCAATAACATGATGTGGAAAGACGGAAAGGGCCAGCGAGCCCCTAAACTTGCGCTGCAACAGTCGTGACAACAGCACCCAGAGTTCGACGTGGAGTCAGAACACGCTGAACCTAAGGGAGTCGGAAATTTACACCGGAGCAACGGAAGGAGAGCATGACAATGAAGTACCAAGATTGCACTGTACTTCTATACAGAGGGTGGAAGCGATATAAGTGTGGATATTTATATATGTGATACATTAATCTGCACACATATCTTGTCGGTTGATTTTTCTCTGCGTCGAACAGTCACCTCACAAACACGTCACCAATTTTAGGACCCGCTGTTTCTGCGTGGCTGTAACTGCAACACTAAGTGGCCTATACCTGTCAGTGTAGACTAACAGTTTTGCAAACACGCGTCCAAACTATAAAATTCGACCTGCTGTCCATGGAAAAAGAAACACTTAAACATTGATCACTTGCTCTTGTGACTTGTACCTATTCAAAATACATACGACTCATAGTGGCTATAATTATTAATCAGCAATTGAAGTAAATACTGGGGACCCTCGCCTGAATCACCATTAAAAATTTCTGCAGTTATACCCGTCACACACACACACACACACACACACACACACACACACACACACATTATGTATAGAGGGTGTTTGAAAAAGAACTCCCTGGTTTTAATGTGTCCTAGAATCTGTACTAACAACTCCCTGGTTTTAATGTGTCCTAGAATCTGTACTAACAAGGGAACCTATCCATCGCACGCCCCTCAGATTTAGTTATAAGTTGGCACAGTGGATAGGCCATGAAAAACTGAACATAGATCAATCGAGCAAACAGGAAGAAGTTGTGTGGAACTATGAAAAAAATAAGCAAAATATACAAACAGAGTAGTCCATGCGCAACATAAGCAACATCAAGGACAATGTGAGCTTAGGAGCGCTGTGGTCTCGTGGTTAGCGTGAGCAGCTGCGGAACGACAGGTCCTTGGTACAATTTTTCTCTCAACTGAAAAGTTTACTTTTTTTTTTATTTTCGCAAAGTTATGATCTGTCCGTTCGTTCATCGTCTCTGTTCACTGTAATAAGTTTATTGTCTATGTTTTGCGATCGCACCGCAAAAACGTGCGATTAGTAGACGAAATGACGTGCCTCTCCAACGGAAACCGAAAGCATCTGATCGCAAGGTCATAGGTCAACCGATTCCTCCACAGGAAACCACGTCTGATATATTCAATACGACACTGGTGACGGCATGTGAGTCACATGACAGGAATATATTGTTGACCCACCTAACTTGTGCACTTGGCAAATGAGTAAAAAGATTCTTATACCTTGCTCGATTTAGGTTTTCTTGTGGATGTGATAATCACTCCCAAAAAAGTGATGAAAACATAAAAGTTTGTGACGTAAACTGCAACAAATGAATGCAACAATTTCACAGTCGCACAGTTTTCTCTGTGCTCTGTCTAAACATATTTTTAACGTTTTCAAATTTTTCCGCGTGTAGACTGTCAAATCCTGCGTATGTCCAAGCAAATCTGAACATGTCCTGGAATTTTGGAGAACGAAGTTGATTATGTGTGAGTGCCTGAACTTCGATGATTGTCTGAAAAAAAAAATTAAAATTTTCTCTCAAGGGAAGATTCACCAGGGACCTCTCGTTCCGGAGTTGCTCACGCTAACCACGGGACCACGGCGTTCCTAAGCTCAACCTATCCTTCTTGTTGCCTATTTGGCACTTGGACTACTCAGCTTGTATATTTTGCTTATTTTTTTCTTAGTTCCACAAAACTTCTTCCTGTTTTCTCGATTGATCTGTGATTAGTTTTTCAAGGCCTATCCACTGTGCCAACGTATAACTAAATCTGAAGGGGTTGTGATGGGGAGGTTCCCTTGTAAGTAACATACATTATTCTATTTTGTGGTGTTTGATTCATCAACTCTCCAAGTTTGCCTCCCCTGCAGTTGGCAGGTCTGCTTGGTCTTGAGACGGCAACAGTGCTGTTTTTCTCCTCTATTCCCTCAGTTCATTCCAGACGTGCGTGTAGTGAAGAGCAACTCATCAACAATGTGTACTCCGCAACAGAAAGCGCAGTGTATTATTTGGCTTGTGAATCGTCACAAGAGCAAAATTTGGGGGGCAGAGCATCCACTTGAAGTTATTCAGCTTTAAAGTGACTCTCCCAAAGTTAATGTTTGGTGCGGTTTGGTGGAAGATAGTGTGACTAGTCCCTTCATTTTTGTAGAAAAAACAACAAATAGAGCCGGCCTTGTTGACGGAGGTGTTCTAGGCGCTACAGTGTGGAACCACGCGACCGCTACGGTCGCAGGTTCGAATCCTGCCTCGGGCATGGATGTCTGTGATGTCCTTAAGTTAGTAAGGTTTAAGTAGTTCTAAGTTCTAGGGGACTGATGACCTCAGAAGTTAAGTCAGTGCTCAGAGCAATTTGAACCAACTAATTGGGACGTTCACTGTGACATGTTGACGGAGTACGTCTTTCCCCAACCGGACGATATTGAGGCGAAAGGGGGCTTATGTTTTTCCAACAAGACAGCACTCCACCTCATTACAGTGACCATATGCGTGCGGCTCTTGACACTCGCTTTCCAGAAAGGTGGATAGGCAGGGCTGGCCCAATACCTTGACCACCACGAAGCCCAGACTTAGCTCCACTGGCCACATAAAAAATGTTGAGCACAGTGAGAACATCAGAGACATTAATCATTTACGGGAAAGAATCGTCGCGGCGGCTGGGACAGTTACACCTGAAATGTTGGTGAATACGTGGCGAGAAGTGCAATATCGTCTCAACGTGTTCAGGGCAACAAATGGATCCCACGCTGAAGGCTAGTAACATTAAACAAAACTTGAAGAATTTCTCTTTCATGATATTTAGTCATTCATGTAGTTTTTCATTAATTTCCCTCTTAAATTTATACTTAAAATAGGGAGTTCTTTTTCAAACAGCCTGTATATGACAGAAAAAATCTCAGCACCAAGAAGGAGTTGGGAGACATAAACGAAAGTTGGTAGGCGTGGTTCTACATCTGAAAGATGTATACTAAAATTTCGTGTTGGTCGCCACTATGAGGATGCAAAACAGGTTCGCTTTAAGTACACACTTCAACCGTCGTGAGCATTGATTACTTTTGAGATTGGATTTGGTGAGTTGATGTCAGTCAAGAATGCCTGTAAGATGACGAACGTGCCAGTATCAACATCTCACTGTGTTTGAATCAGGTCGTGTAATAGGGCTACGAGGAGCTGGATGTTCCTTATGCAATATTGCAGAAAGGCTTGGCAGGAATGTAGGCGCTGTACGTGATTGCTACCAGTGGTGTTTACAAGAATTTACGGTCACAACAAGACCGGCCTCCGGAAGACTACCTTGTTCGTCGTATGGCTCTGGCTCATCGTACTGCAACTGCAGCAGAAATTTCAGCAGCAGTTGGCTCCGCAGTGACACAATGAACTGTTAGAAACATGTAACTTCAAGGATATTCGCCAACCAGATGACCTGTTGCTTGCATTCTACTGATTCCAGACCATCGTCATTTGTGACGTCAGTGGTGTCAACGGAGAAATTACTGGAGGGCTGGGTGGAAGCCTGTTGTGTTTTCTGAAAAAATCTGGTTCTGCCTTAGTGTTAGTGACAGCCATGTGTTGGTTTGAAGGAAGCCACTGAGGGCGTGCACCACCCTGTCTGCATGCTAGTCATGCTTTACTTACATATGAAGTTATTGTCTGCGGTGCGAATTCGTATGACAGCAGGAGCACTTCTGTGGTTATCCCCCGCGCCATGACTGCAAATCTGTGCGTCACTCTGGCGATACGAACTGTTATGTTGTCAGCATACCAGGGGATGTTTTCCAACAGGATAATGTTCGCCCACAGGTTCCTCTGAGTGTCGACATGTTGTTTTGGCCTCCTCGAGCATCAGGTCTGTCAATAGTCCAGCACGTATGGGACATCATCGGACAACAACTCCAGGTCATCAGCAAACAGCATTAACCGTCCCTGTACTAATAGACCAACGACAACAGGCGCGTAACTCCATCCTACAATTCGACGTACGGCATCTGTACAACACAATGCATACATATTTACACGCTTGCATTCAGCATTCTGGTGGTTACAGTGGTTATTAGCGTAGCAGCATTTCTCATTTGCAGTGGCTAATCTGTAGCTTACAGTAACCTTTGATGCTGCAATGTTGCCGGGCGTGGTGGCCGAGCGGTTCTAGGCGCTACAGTCTGGAACCGCGCGACCGCTACGGTCGCAGGTTGGAATCCTGCCTCGGGTATGGATGTGTGTGATGTCCTTAGGTTAGTTACGTTTAACTAGTTCTAAGCTCTAGGGGACTGATGACCTTAGAACTTAAATCCCATAATGCTCAGAGTTATTTGAGCCATTTATTTGTAATGTTAATCGCTCCCATAAGTTACGTAGACAAAATTATTCCCGAAATTTCATTACTCTACGTTAATTATCTTTCGTTGTTGCGGTTTTATCCTTCAGTGCCGTCGGTGTGGCCGTGCGGTTCTAAGCGCTTCAGTTTGGAACCGCGTGACCGCTACGGTCGCAGGTTCGAATCCTGCCTCGGGCATGGATGTGTGTGATGTCCTTAGGTTAGTTAGGTTTAAGTAGTTCTAAGTTATAGGGGACTGATGACCTCAGTAGTTAAGTCCCATAGTGGTCAGAGCCATTTTTATCCTTCAGTGTATGCATATGTCTGTAGAGTGATATAACTGCTCTTACATTTTGTTTTATGCAACCTGCACTACATCTGTATCAGGATCGGTAACGAGTTAGGTTGAGAGCCGGTTTATCGATATAAGATGCCTGCTAGAACTTACATACCTGAAACCTGTTTACTTCCACGCTTCCCAATTTGATACCTAATGTTAATTTCATTGTTTCCAATTGTGAACATCACATTATGAAGCAATGTTTCTGAACAGTCTATGGAAGGCTAAATACTATAAGTGGGATGAACTGACAGAAACTTCCAAAACATTTATGACTACACCACTTATTAGACAAAAAAAGGCTGAAGGCACTTGGATAGAAATTGCAGGAGTATAGTATATTTCGGTCCAGAAATAACATGTAACTCATACCGAAGCCTCACTTCTGTTTTAAACATAATGAACTCGTTTGCTAAGAGTCGCCCAAAGCGATTACATGGTTGTCGCCTGTCTGAATATCGTTTCTGGCACTGAAGAGTGCGGGTTGCATAAAACGAATCGGCAGGGGCAGCTGAACAATCCTGTATATACAGGGTGGTCCACTGATAGTGACCGGGCCAAATATCTCACGAAATAAGCGTCAAACGAAAAAACTACAAAGAACGAAACTAGTCTAGCTCGAAGGGGGAAACCAGATGGCGCTATGGTTGGCCCGCTAGATGACGCTGCCATAGGACAACCGGATATCAACAGCTTTTTTAAAAATAGGAACCCCCATTTTTATTACATATTCGTGTAGTACGTAAAGAAATATAAATGTTTTATTTGGGCCACTTTTTTCGCTTTGTGATAGATTACGCTGTAATAGTCACGAACGTATAAGTACGTGGTATCACGTAACATTCCGCCAGTGCGGACGGTATTTGCTTCGTGATACATTACCCGTGTTAAAATGGACCGTTTACCAATTGCAGAAAAGTTAGATATCGTGTTGTGGATGGCAATTGTGATCAAAACACCCAACGGGCGTGTGCTATGTATGCTGCTCGGTATCATGGACGACATCCTCAAAGCGTCCAGACCGTTCGCCCGATAGTTACGTTATTTAAGGAAACAGGAAGTGTTCAGCCACATGTGAAACGTCAAACACTACCTGCAACAAATGATGTTGCCCAAGTAGTGTTTTAGCTGCTGCCGCGGCTAACCCGCAGATCAGTAGCAGACAAATTGCGCGAGGATCGGGAATCTCAAAAATGTCAGTGTTGAGAATGCTACATCAACATCAATTGCACTCGTACCATAACTCCATGCACCAGGAACTGCATAGCGACGACTTTGAATGTCGTGTACAGTTCTGCTACTGGGCAAAAGAGACATTACGGGAAGATGACAGATTGTTTGCACGCGTTCTATTTAGCGACGAAGCGTCATTCACCAACAGCGGTAACGTAAGCCGGCATAATATGCACTACTAGATAACGAAAATCCACGATGGGTGCGACAAGTGGAACATCAGCGACCTTGGCGGGTTAATGTATGGTGCGGCATTGTGGGAGGAAGGATGATTGGTCCCCATTTTATCGAAGACAATCTAAATGATGCAATGTATGCTGATTTCCTACATAATGTTCTACCGATGTTACTACAAGGTGTTTCACAGCATGGCAGTATGGCGATGTACCTCCAACGTGATAGATATCCAACACACAGCTTGCGTGCGGTTGAAGCGGTATTGAATAGCATATTTCATTACAGCTGGATTGGTCGTCGAAGCGCCATACCATGGCCCGCACGTTCACCGGATCTGACGCCCCCGAATTTCTTTCTGTGGGGAAAGTTGAAGCATATTTGCTATTATGATCCACCGACAACGCCTGACAACATGCTTCAGCGAATTGTCAATGCATGTGCCAACATTACGGAAGGCGAACTACTCGCTGTTGAGAGGTATGTCGTTACACATATTGCCAAATGCATTGAGGTTGACGGACATCATTTTGAGCATTTATTGCATCAATGTGGTATTTACAGGTGATCACGCTGTAACAGCATGAGTTCTCAGAAATGATAAGTTCACAGAGGTACATGTATCACATTGGAACAACCGAAATAAAATGTTCAAACGTATCTAAGTTTTGTATTTTAATTTAAAAAACTGGCCTTTTAGCAACTGTTCGTCTAAAATTGTCAGCCATATGTTTGTGACTATTACAGCGTCATCTATCACAAAGCGAAAAAAGTGGTCCAACTTAAACTGTCATATTTCTTTACGTACTACACGAATATGTAATTAAAAAATGGAGGTTCGTGTTTTAAAAAACGCAGTTGATATCCGTTTGACCTGTAGCAGCGCCATCTAGCGGGCCAACCATAGCACAATCTGGTTTGCCCCTTCACGCTAGACCAGTTTCATTCTTTGTAGTTTTTTCGTTTGACGGTTATTTCCTGAGAAATTTGGCCCGGTCACGATCAATGGACCACCCTGTATATATCCTGTATATATATCCCGTATATATTCCATGAGGCTTTTCATTGACGTTGCTGTTGTATAGAGAGAAGCTGTAACGCTAGAATAAGGTAGAGAAATGAGTATAATGCCATAAAATTACGAAACACAAATATAACTGAAATGCCGACATTTCGACCATCTTTACAGCCTACCTGCCGACTTCTATTGATGGTTTAAGTAGACTAGCATGGGATGGGGTGGGAAAGATATTTTAAGACTGATGACTACCCACTCACCTGCATTGTCCAACTCAAGCTCGCGTCTTCAAAACTACTGCATGTTGTAACACAAATCTTATAAGACTTCAGTAGAGTGACTGCAGTCGGCCGGTGTGGCCGAGCGGTTCTAGGCGCATCAGTCTGGAACCTCGCGACCACTACGGTCACAGGTTCGACTCCTGCCTCGGGCATGGATATGTGTGATGTCCTTAGGTTAGGTAGGTTTAAGCAGTTTTAAGTTCTAGGCACTGATGACCTCAGATGTAAAGTCCCATAGTGCTAGGAGCAATTTGAACCATTTGCACTGACTGCAATGCACACCACAGGGCTGCACTGTTTATGTACTCCATATCATACATACTCTGAGGTGACGTTCACAGTAAAGCATTCCAATCCACAAGTCAGTTCATGGGCACGATAATTAACCTGCTGGTTCGCGTACAAGGCGCTGGTGATGTTTGCGGACACGATCTCCTACTACACGCGATTCCGCTTAACCTTACATAATCCAGGAACCAGTGTCACTATCCAGTGGTGTGCTCGTAAGAACGTACATAAACAAACACCTTTTAACTCAAGTTTAACATATTTTCGTGACACGTATCCTTCCGTAGATCCCCCATGCGAGTTAGCCAAAGATACACCTGTAAGTGAATCCCCCCACATTTTATATCTTGGAACCATCCGCCATCATAGTGCTGAGAGGCAATACTAGTGGCGGTGATGTGACTATCTGTCTCAGCCATTGTGTAAGTAGCTCACATTGCCAACAAACATTTCCAGATTAAAACCCTTAATGGTGGAACGCCAGGAAAAGCCCAGTACTATGCGGAGAAAACAAAATACGGAAAATTTCACATATAAACATAAAACATCTTAAGATTGTGTCTTGGTATACTGTATCAGTTTGACAATACTAATTCACTCATCCATTCATTCGTTTCAAATTACAAGTGCCGCTCTTGAAAAGATTGCAAGACAATAGTATCTAAGTTGTGTACCTCCAGTCAGACAAACAGTACAAAAAAGAATTACAGTAAACATCGTATACAATTTTATAAATAGAAACACGATTTTTTACAGGACTACAGGATATAATCAATATGGCGAAGAAATATTATAGAATCTCAAATATTACGTGAGCTTACAGCGTTACCAGAAGCATTTCGTTAACCTAACACACTTCAAATATACAATTCCCAAAATATCACAACTCTACCTGATGCCGATCAGAAAACATTAAATACTTGAGAGCAGAACTTTCGACAAATCACTAGCACATCCTCCCCTTGGTGTTAAAAAAAGTTCATCCTTGGTAGTAGGTGCACCACCTTTACCGTTAAAGCCTCCACTAACATATAAATGCACGTGGCAGCCGCGGGCTCCCACAGGCCGTGGAGATAAACGTTTGAGACCCATCCCGAAAATTGACCGCCAGGACTGCTTACCAAATAAAGTTGAGGTGTAAGCAGCAGTGGTCATCCATACACTTGTGGAATCACACTAAATCTGAAATAACGGGCCTTATCTCTCGACAATGTAATCTAATACTGAGTTACCCTCAGTCTTGTGCAATACAGTAATCACAGGGACCTAACATTACGAGAAAATTCAAGATTACATTATACTTGAAATCTTGATACATTCTGCAGCGTAATAACTGACATGCTAACTAAAAACATATTAAATTCATTACACTATTGCAACAAAATTTACATTAAACATTCACTTGCAGTAAACTTTCACTGAGTTGGGTTGTGTTATGAGGTAATTATGTAATTCGGGTACGAGCAGTAAGTAAATAATGTTCTGCTGAGCATTCTGAATATGTTTGACTTGGTGAATAACTGCTGTGGTTTTGATATTCAAAATTACGATGGAATGTTTCTTTGGACATGCCTGGACAGATGTCAGCGAATAAATATGATATTGCACAGAACGTATAGTTCTGTGTAAATTTAATGTATCGATAGCAACGACGAAATTGTAGCTGCTGTGTTGTTGTTTATGTTTGCGTATGGAGAGCCTCTGTCGCGTTGCGAGCAGAGAGGAGGCAGAGCAACATGAGTCATGAAAAAGTGCGGAAGTGTGTCGGGCGCTCCCACAGACGCGGTGTACAGCTATGCTCGCGCCAATGTAGACCCGCTGATTCGTTAACCCGCGAGTATTGAGCGCACAGTTGGAGTGGACATGCGGAGCAAGCTGTATTTCAAACTATTGCCTGTCCCATAATTATCCGTGGCTCTTGAGACATCTCATCGAACACCAGCACCAGCAGCAACGGCAGCAACGGCACCTCGGCATTGTCGTCGGCTACAATCCTTGTCGTCCGCATAGCTACAACATCGTAAGACTATTAAATGAAAAATTTTAAACTTACGTAGACATTACCCAGCAACATTACTTTCCGAAAGGGTGGCTAACCCGAATAATAAACTGCACTAGTTAAAACTTAGTGGGCACCTGAGTAGTCATTGTCCTCTGGATGATTATTACCAAGCAGGGTCCCTTTCCTTTCCGTGCAATCACCGAGTGTGGTCAGAATATGAAAATTGATTACATATTTACTGCCAGTTTTGTGTGTTTTTCAATGAACAGTTTCAGTCTAAATTTTCTGCCTCGGCAACTGTTCATTCTCACATTACATGACAGAGGCTACTTAAGGCAACGTAAAATTTCACTAGCAATACTAATAACTAAAGACGCAGCACAAATTAAGAGTGCCGGATTTCATTTATTCTGTACTTAGCTTAGCGAGTGACTTCTGCTGGCTTGGTATGTGTTTTATTGTTGTTATTTTAAAAGCAAAATCAGGTGCTCATTTGCCTGAAGTAAATTCAATCCAGTCTTTCAATAGTCGAAACTAAATTGCTTACCTTTTTCTAAATATTTCATTACATTATACTGAGCTTACTGAAAGATATGCTTCTTAGATAACAGAGTTTAAGATAAGCCAGTCATTCATTTAACCAGTTCCTCAATTTAATTTTACTTTCAGAATTTAGTATTTCAGAATAAGTCAACCTTCTGTTGCCTTGCTAGTGATTATTTGCTTGAATTTCTCTGTCATTACCTTTCTCATGATTCTGGAGATTAATTGCCTTAGCGGTCTGGCAACAGTTAAATTAACCCCTTTTAGCTAATAAGTATTTTCTTTGTATTATTAGTAATTTTTCGAGTAAATATTACGTGATACCCTCCCCCCCCCCCCCCCCCCCGTGCGGTTCGTGAGCGGTTGCATTATACTCCACTCATTTCAAAATTCTCATCAATATTTAGCTTAAATTTAGAGTAGATTCTTCAAAAATGGTTCAAATGGCTCTGAGCACTATGCGACTTAACTTCTGAGGTCATCAGTCGCCTAGAACTTAAAACTAATTAAACCTAACTAACCTAAGGACATCACACACATCCATGCCCGAGGCAGGATTCGAACCTGCGACGGTAGCAGTCCTGCGGTTCCGGACTGCGCGCCTAGAACCACTAGACCACCGCGGCCGGCAGAATAGATTCTTCCTTCAGAAGAGTCTGTTGTACACTTTCCTCTGACTAACCGCTGTTATTTTCCTTACTCACTATACAATTCCACTAGACATATGTGATCACCGTCAGTTATATTGCAATCCAGTAGGCCGATTAGGTAGGGGGAGGTTTCAAGGTGAGACATGTAATTTCGAAGTCATTTGCTCTATGTGGGTGGACAAATACATCGCAGTGGCCGTGTAATTCTGAATTACGATGCCACGTTCCTTTGTATATGCATGCATGACACCGCATGTGCCACCCACTGAGGCCTTTACGCATCTATTCTGTGTCTGAAATGTTTTCCTCGGCCACCGATCAGGAAACGCTGGTTATCGCGGTTCTGACGTCTGTCGCAGGGACGTCAAAAGAAAGCTAAATGTGGGCCCACGCTACAGTTCGCATGAACTTCTGAGGTGTGGTCTTTTTCTCGCATGTCTCGTCATCTTACTGTCTGAGGCGTCCCCGACTCCGATGGTGATGTCCTAGGGCGCCACGCTTTCGTATCATCACAGACGAAGATTGTAGACACCTTTGCACCAAATTTCAAACTTTAGCGACGCAATGTGAGACAATTGCGGGATTTCCCAAAAGTGGTCCTCTAATTTTGTTACGCAATGTAGTTTTTCGCTGTAGAAGACTGTAATACAGTTTCTCTTTGAAAACGCCGAAGGACCGGCGTAATAAAAGATATTAACATATACATCCCCGGAATATGGAGCGATCTAACATCATTCAACAGAGAAGTGAAACAACTTACGTGAAATATTTGCTCCACTTCTAGGAGTAGTTTACCGTAGGTACTGGAGCATCGAAGAGTTCCCAAGGATCGATTAAGGGCCAGGAGTTCCCGGTATTCATTCAGTGTCACAGAACAGATGAAGATACTTATAAGCCTATGACGTTAATCAGTTTATTATACAGTTGACACTATTATAATGGAGTGTTTTGTATTTTTCGAGGACAGATATCTCCTCTACAGGAACCCGTACAAAGAGTGATTTTTACCACCTGTACAAGCTCTGGGGATTGATCGATGCGAGGATATGGAACAAAAAAGGTCTATTGGACTTATGCACGGTTTCCATCATAGGGACCATTTATTCAGTCATACGTTGTTATGCAGACTGAAGTCTAATACGCGCTGTACCATACACCCACAGTTAAAGTAAGCGTTGAAAATGGCTTCCATGTGCCTCAACGCTTGCGTGTACGCGCCGTAGCGTATTCTGTCTCAAACGTTCACATCGATCAGGCTGCATCAGAACAGTATCAAAGACCGCATGAATACGCGGTTCCGGTGTCTCCACATCTGGGATGGGCTCTACTTACACGATACTTTTGAGACTGTCCCATAACCAAAAATGACACGGGTTGAGATCCGGTGAACGAACAGGCCATGGAACTGGACCCCTCGTCTGATCCATTTACCAGGAAAACACAACTGAGATGCGTCAGGACGTTAACGGCGAAGTGCGCTCAAGCACCATCATGTAGCACGCACATGTCCCTTCGAATCATCAATGGCGTTTCTTGCAGCGGGGCAGACAAAGTCACCCGCAAGGTTTGTCGAGAGTTCCGTCCTGTTATGGAACGTGGAAGGAAAACTGGTCCCAAAATACAGTTGCCAGTTATCCCAGCCGAAATATTCAAGCTGCACCGATGCTGATGATTCGCTGTCACCACACCAGGGGTTCTGCATACTATCCCACAGATGGCTGGTGTGAAAGTTGAAGATACTGAGGCGTAGCGCCGTATACCGGTGCTGCTTTGGAGGTGGTTAAGTGGGAGATGTGTTTCAGAGCTGGATAGTGACAAACGGTGACGCCAAACTGGACGCGCACGTAGTTAATGTATCAGCCGACAGAGGACAGTATTGGATAGGGGACTGTGATTTAGTTTCGATTGTGCCCACTAGAGTGCACTGAAGTAATAGAATGTTTTCCATAAACTGTTCTACTATTTTCATAAAGTGTTATTATGTCTTTTTGTGTTTGTAAAATGTAATAAATGTGTTTTAGCAGTATGAATGATGCGTGAGAGTGGTTTAAGGTTAATATGAAGATAATTGTTTAACGAGTTAGGTAGTGGGATTTAGTGTGGGAATATTTCGAAGAAGTATAGATGTGGACAAAGGGGATTTTTGTAGAATAGATGAGTGAAGTAAGTTTATGGTAAAGGGAAAGTTAATTTAGGTATAAATAACCATAGTAAATAACTTTATGCCTAAACAAAACTTCAGCATATTAGATAATTACGTCGGTTAAAAGTGCAGTTATTTGCGATTGGTTATTGATGAAAAGCGCGGACCGACGTGGGAGAATGTTGTTTTGCTATTGGCTGTTGAGTAAACTGACCACTGGTAAAGCAATATTCTTCGCGTGCCTTTCTCTGCTTGTAGAGAAGACTTAGAATATTCTAGAGAGGAGTCGGAGTCTAGCCATGAAACAGTTCGGTCGTGTGTAGTAGTAGTTCCGATGGAAATGATAAATTGACCGATCTAGCAGTGATTCATACATCAAAAGTGTTGTAAGGTGATGGCATCTTTATTCTGATAGGTGTGTAGAAATTTCGGAGTTTTTAAGTGAATTTTGTGACGAGAAAAGACATAAATTCCGCGTGGCGTATTGAGCAGGTCGGTGGCTAAGAAACTGTGACTGCATTAGGTACCGACAGACTTAGTATTTGGTGAGCATTCTCAATCGAAAACAATCCGTATTTTTGTAGCTATTACGTTTTCGGGAAATGTAACATCTTAAACTTGCTAACGTGAGTGAAAGGGATTGTGAGTGACTGTGTTAAGACTAGCACAGGCTTGGTAGTGACACTTGTTCACCTCAGTTTCAGAACATATTAATTAGGACAATCTCTCCAACCTTTCATTTCGTGTGGAAACTTTCTCCCGAAACGTAGATTAGTGACTTTAACTGCAGCCTGGTTCATGTAGAAGTACAGTACGTTTCGCTCGGCTTCCCTACTGATAATCTGCTAAGAGAATGTTCACAGGTAGGTGCAGGTTCGTCTTAAAGGGACGGAAGGAATCTCGCCGCCGCAGATACCATTCCTTGTAAAGCTGGCATCTGTGAGTAGGATGAGTGATACAAATCCCGGAATCCTTGTTGCCTGGTGAAGCAACCGGTGACAAAAATGCTCCCGATGTGTAAGATCTGTCGCTAGTAAGCCTTGCACACGCTTTAAGTGATATGGATAGTAACAACTGTCTGTTCCACACGGTCGACTGGCTTACCCTGTACTGGCAAGCCAGCTGCCTGGTCCTGCCACAGCGGTCGCCTTTCACAGTAATAATCATTTTTTTCCAAAGTCTTGTGTCCTACCATTTCGGCTACGTCCTCCATGATTTCCTGCTTCGTGAAACGACCTCTCTCAGACAAATGGCGAAACAGTGTTGCAAACAATGAATGCTGTGGTTGCTGTGGGTTGGTGAGGACAGGCCTCCTGATAGGACCTTGCTGCCCGAGTTGCCGGCCCTTGTGGCCGTGCGGTTCTAGGCGCTTCAGTCTGGAACCGCGTGGCCGGTACGGTCGCAGGTTCGAATCCTGCCTCGGGCATGGATGTGTGTGATGTCCTTAGGTTAGTTAGGTTTAAGTAGTTCTAAGTTCTAGGGGACTGATGACCACAGATGTTAAGTCCCATAGTGCTCAGAACCATTTGAACCATTTTTTGCTGCCCGATGCCCGCCGCCCGTTGCCATTCGCTTTTCTGTAAGTAAACAGTATGCCGGCATCTTCTCGCTACGAATGTGGAATCACTGTGTACAACGCTCTGTCACATCCACCACACGGTGAGTCAGCATGAGAAGTTAATCGGACACAACGTTTCCAATTACTACGGCAGCAGATGGAGCTGGGGCATGCCGTTTGAAGAACAGTACAGCCCTCTAGGAGGAAATCATACATGCTGTAGCTGTGGCTGCGTGGTACAGCGCGTATTAGACCGTGGCCTCTGTAACAGAGTATGATTGAATAAATGGTCTCTAGCATGGAAACTATGCGTTTCCGGACGTCGGTTCATTGGACCTTTTTCGTTCCATATCCTCTCATCGATCAACCCCTAGAATTTTAATACGGTGGAAAAAATCACCCCCTGGATTCAACAAACTGCTCTTTTATTTAACTGAGGTCGCTCTACCTGCCGCGGTGACCGAGCGGCTCTAGGCGCTTCAGTCCGGAACCACGCGGCTGCTACGGTCGCAGGTTCGTATCCTGCCTCGGGCATGGATGTGTGTGATGTCCTTAGGTTAGTTACGTTTAAGTAGTTCCAAGTCTAGGGGACTGATGACCTCAGATGTTAAGTTTCATAGTGCTTAGGGACATTTTTTGAGCTCGCTCTGTTTGTAAAACCCAGAGGGCTGTCTATAGCGGAACACATGTTGATGTTGAGATTCTTGACTTCCGGAAGTCATTAGATGGAGTTCTTCAGTGTTCCCCAGGAATAAGAAATGGGGATGGTGTTTGTGACTGTACTACGCACTTTCTAGCAACTGAATCTCAGTACGTCGTTCTGAACAGAACGATATCATTTACTGAATGTTAATAGTATTAAAGAGGGAAACACTTCCTAACGTTGTGCAAAATTGTATTTATTTTCTCACGGTCGGGCTTCCGGCTTCTCAGGCTACATCACATGCAAAACAGGGTTTTAGCTCTTACGCAAGTTACAGGGCTGTTACTTTTCAGGATTCGTATACAGACGACGCACTGGATAACGCTTCACACCTCCTGATAGTCTTCGTGAAAAACGCCTATTATATGGGTAAGTGCGACAGAAGTTGCATTAGCATCCCTGTGACGACTTCAAAGTTACTACACAAACAAGTTACGAGACATGCTGACCTTCTACGGGACTTCTCAATACCCTATACTAATGGCGTCTGATAAGGGCCTCAAATATACGCCTAATACAGACTACACACAAGATGTAAGCAAACAATTTATGTCTTTGATTTGCATTTCCATAATATTCTCAAAAAGAATACCAGCCCTATATCTAAATGTTGTAACCGACAATTCGCAATTTTTTCACAAACACAACTTTTATTGGTGTAAGTTCACAAGGTTGATGACTGAACATACAAACGAAAGGTAACAATAACAATAAAAAGTCTCCTAATTGAGGCAAACAAAAGTTCACTTATAATTTTCCACAAATGTTCGTGGTAACACACTCACACACATTTCCGAGACGAAGACAATCTTGAACGGTCGCAGTACCTAGATCGGCATCTGGCGTGAACTGAACTTCGGGCCTGGTTCTAGTCCCTAAATAGCTGTCTCCAGCCAATCAGGTTTCGGCATAGTGATACTTATTGAAAGCTGTGGCTCGAGCTCCCCCTGCAGGAAGTAGTGCTCGGACTGTCGGTTTCCATTATCTTGTATGTAAGTAGCCAGCGTTTATCATGGAGCTTTTGGGTACGCCTTGGGCATAGACAACCTCGTCCTCTGTGGTGTTATATGGGTTGCCGGTCCTCAGTGGCTACCTTGGCTCCGGTATAACACTAACTTTCCTAAAATTAGTGCCAGAAGCCGGATGTGCAGTGAAAATAACTTGCACCTCAATGGGTGCTTCTCGGTATGGAAATTAGATTCAGTTACAATTCAATCTCCCCAAATCATACAAAGTGATAAAGTACCCCCGTAAAGTACACTATTCAGTCATACTAATGTGATCAGCTGTAGAAACTTGAATTACCACGTGTAACCTTCACTTATCGACCTTAATGACAGTGAAAAATTAAACCGCGTGTACCTAATGGAAATTTGGGGAAAGCAATCGTCACCGAGGTTAATTTGTCGGTAAAGAGGGAGGAAAGGGTTACATCTAAATGAAAGGAAAAATGCTAGTGAAACTGGTGGAAATTAATTTTGAAATAAGGTAAAGTTAAAAAGAAAGTAAATGTGCGGCCGTTACGTCAAAATTCAACTAGCGGTAATTAGATATTTGAAATTTGGGGGAAATTACGGTCGCCAGTCCTAAGGACAATTACTATAGTAACTGCAAAAGAAAGATTATTACACATATAATTAGCACTAGAAGCGTGGAAACAGAAGGTTGACAAGTGTAGTGTGAAAACTGAAAGTTTGTCAGAAGTAATCAATTTCGCTACACTCTGAGTTAATTTAGTGACTGAACTTAATAGTGAGCTTTCTTTCTGAAGCACATCGAAATTCAATAACATACGGTTAGTCTTGGACTACCTCAACAATCATTTCAAAAGCTACTTGAATCTACGCAATTTAGAAATAAGGGATTTAACTTTGAACTTGAATTAAATGATTTGTAACAATTAACAATAGTAAAATTTAGTACGTACCAAGCTGAGCTGCAGTCACAGGTAAGCTAAAATACGGTAACAAAACTCGCACTCTTAATTCGTGCTTGTGTAATCTAAATATTGTAGCCAGCTATGAATACCTTAACTGAACTTTGAAATTAAAGCATTGAAATCGAAAGATGCTGGTGTTTTAATTTCAACGACACTCGGGTTCATTCCGGAAAAGGAAGGGACCCTGCTTGGTAATGCAATTGGGACAATGAGCAACAAAGGTTCATGCTAAGTAGCTGTAATTTTGTGATGCAACAATTTTAAAAGTTTGAAAAGCTGAGGTCTGCCATACAGTTCTAAAACTTTACGTGCTTCCAGTCTTCCTTGTTGGTTGATTGAAGATTTGAAGCCGTCGATCGAGGAGGTGGCGACAGTCACTCATTGTCGGCCGTCGCTGTTGCAGAAACTGGATGTTGGCGCGCCTTCTTATTGACACGGTCACCAGACGAAACGGACTCTTGATGTGCGCCAGCTAATGCTTCCCGTCCGCGACACCATGTCAGAAACTATCATCGCAAGTCGAGCGCAATTACATGCTGTCAAACCCCGAAAGCGCGGCAACTCGCGGGAGCTTCACACTACACACCTGCCCCACCGCTACTCCAGCCAGACTCCCTTTCTCTCTGCCCGCGCTCCACGCGACAGAGTTAACACTACCAAAGATCCTACACACTTTAATTCTTCACACGACCTATCGATGTAATCGTTCGATAGCAGTTTTCCCTAGGCAAGACCCAGCGTAAAAATACAAACAATATTTACGAAACAAACCAATTATACATCGACATAAATGCATAAATATATATATACAAATAGTAAAACTATTACAATATGTAAAGACACAGAAATGTCATATATTCAGGTAACAAAAACGAGGAAAAAAATATATAGTACAATAGATGGAAATAGGAGTATATGCATTCCCGGCGTTACACACGTTTTGCAACGTCGACCGCTGTGAGAAGTGCAGGAAGAGAGCCAGTGAGGTTGTGAGAGGTATTGACAGGAATGTGAAGCCAATGCGCAGGCCAGCTGCGCTAGGTTTCTGGGATGAGGATCTATGGTGTGAACAGCCCGATCGAGTTGGTCCTATAAATTCACGACGGGGTTTTAAACTGGGGAATCTCTTAGCCAGGAGGTTACGGTAAACCCAGCCTGGTGCACTTCGAACCAAGCTCGTACACTGAGCTGTGTGACAGGTTCAATTTTCCTGCTGAGAGATGCCATCGTAATGAGGAAAACAAACTGTATGTAGGGGTGAACATGATCCCCACCGTCAGATGCTGTGTCGTGTTGACCCACTGTGTCTTTAGAACGACGAGAGCACCCAGGGAATACCACGGAAACATTCCCAAGACCACAACACTCTCCCCTCCGGACAGCTCTCTTCCGACGGTTTTTGCAGAGTGTTTGCTTTCAGACGTTTCACACCGTTACGACAATGGTCGTGTGTCCGATAGAGCACGAAACATTATTCATCTGATAGGGCCTCCTGACGCCATTCCCTGGATGTCCAGATGTGGTATAGGTGTGTAATTTCATGAACCAGACAAATGCTGCGGGGGTCCATAGGCACCAACGTTCGCTGAACGGTGACACTTTAGGAACTTGTTCGGATCATACAGGTGATCAGTTGCTTAACAGTTAAATATCTGTTCGCCCATGCACATCTCCGCGGCCGTCATTCACCCCTGACATGTATGGCCTCTGATGTATCACAGTTGCCCCCTCGCCGGTTTTTAATAGTGCCATTTCAACATGGACAGTATACTTTACGTTAGATAAATCGCTCCGTTTCCGCATTTCGACAGCAACTGCACTATACTCCATGCACTCCCGACAAGATTTGTATTCCCTCCACTGCTAGTGCTAACATCCGCTGTCTGTGAGTGGTTACTGCACGCCGGCCTAGCACAAAGTCAATGGTAATACACTAGTGGCCATTAAAATTGCTACACCGAGTACCAATGCAGATGATAAACTGGTATCCATTGGACAAATATATTATACTAGAACTGACATGTGATTACATTTTCACGCAATTCTGGTGCATAGATCCTGAGAAATCAGTACCCAGAACAACCACCTCTGGCCGTAATAACAGCCTTTACACGCCTAGGCATTGAGTCAAACAGAGCTTGGATAGCGTGTACAGGTACAGCTGGCCATGCAGCTTCAACACGATACCACAGTTCATCAAGAGTAGTGACTGGCATATTGTGACGAGCCAGTTGCTCGGCTACCATTGACCAGACGTTTTCAATTGGTAAGAGATCCGGAGAATGTGCCGGCCAGGGCAGCAGTCCTATATTTTCTGTATCCAGAAAGGCCCGTACAGGACCTGCAACATGCGGTCGTGCATTATCTTGCTGAAATGTAGGGTTCCGCAGGGTTCGAATGAAGGGTAGAGTCACGAGTCGTAACACATCTAAAACGTAACGTCCACTGTTCAAACTGCCGTCAATGCGAACAAGAGGTGACAGAGACGTGTAACCAATGGCACCCCATACCATCACGCCGGATGATACGCCAGTATGGCAATGCCGAATACACGCTTCCAATGTGCGTTCACCGCGATGTCGTTAAGCGCGGATGCGACCATCATGATGCTGTAAACAGAACCTAGATTCATCCGAAAAAATGACGTTTTGCCATTCGTCCATTCGTGCACCCAGGTTCGTCGTTGAGTACACCATTGCAGGCGCTCCGGTCTGTGGTGCTGCATCGAGGGTAACCGCAGCCATGGTCTCCGAGCTGATAGTCCATGCTGCTGCAAACTTCGTCGAACTGTTCGTGCAGATGGTTGTTGTCTTGCAAACGTCCCCGTCTGTTGACTCAGGGATCGAGACGTGGCTGCAGGATCCGTTACAGCTATGTGGATAAGATGCCTGTCATCTCGACTGCTAGTGATACGAGTCCGTTGGGATCCAGCATGGCGTTCCGTATTACCCTCCTGAACCCACCGATTCCATATTCTGCTAACAGTCATTGGATCTCGACCAACGCGAGCAGCAATGTCGCGATACGAAAATCCGCAATCGCGATAGGCTACAATCCGACTGTTATCAAAGTCGGAAACGTGATGGTACGCATTTCTCCTCCTTACACGAGGCTTCACAACAACGTTTCACAAGGCAACGCCGGTCAACTGCTGTTTCTGTATGATAAATCGGTTCAAAACTTTCCTCATGTCAGCACGTTGTAGGTGTCGTCACCCGCGTCAACATTGAGTGAATGCTCTGAAAAGCTAATAATTTGCATATCAGAGCATCTTCTTTCTGTCGGTTAAATTTTGCGTCATCTTCGTGGTGTATCAACTTTAATGGCGACTAGTGTAAGTGGACCAGACATGGACGGGGTAACACCATAACGGAGAAACGGGCAGCAAATGATTAAATTCATTGAAATAAGCGGCTATGTCAAAGGGCAGGTTATTATTACGCAGAGCCTATGAACGAGTATCTCAAAAGCGGCGAAGCTAGTCGTAAGTACACCTGCTACTGTCGTGAGCGTCTTACAGAAAGAGGTAGAAGGTAAGTGAAATTACCACTAGATGCTAAATGGCTGGAGGTCCATAACTCTTTACTGAATATTGGGTTCGGTGGATTGACTGCTCTGTGAAGTGGGATAAATGGTGATCCGCGTCATCTCTACAAAAAGGGCACAACGCTGGCGCACAAGTGTTTCGGAGCACACCGTCCATCGCTATACATGGAACTCCGCAACAGACCACTCTACGTGTTTATATGCTGACTCAAATACACTCCTGGAAATGGAAAAAAGAACACATTGACACCGGTGTGTCAGACACACCATACTTGCTCCGGACACTGCGAGAGGGCTGTACAAGCAATGATCGCACGCACGGCACAGCGGACACACCAGGAACCGCGGTGTTGGCCGTCGAATGGCGCTAGCTGCGCAGCATTTGTGCACCGCCGCCGTCAGTGTCAGCCAGTTTGCCGTGGCATACGGAGCTCCATCGCAGTCTTTAACACTGGTAGCATGCCGCGACAGCGTGGACGTGAACCGTATGTGCAGTTGACGGACTTTGAGCGAGGGCGTATAGTGGGCATGCGGTAGGCCGGGTGGACGTACCGCCGAATTGCTCAACACGTGGGGCGTGAGGTCTCCACAGTACATCGATGTTGTCGCCAGTGGTCGGCGGAAGGTGCACGTGCCCGTCGACCTGGGACCGGACCGCAGCGACGCACGGATGCACGCCAAGACCGTAGGATCCTACGCAGTGCCGTAGGGGACCGCACCGCCACTTCCCAGCAAATTAGGGACACTGTTGCTCCTGGGGTATCGGCGAGGACCATTCGCAACCGTCTCCATGAAGCTGGGCTACGGTCCCGCACACCGTTAGGCCGTCTTCCGCTCACGCCCCAACATCGTGCAGCCCGCCTCCAGTGGTGTCGCGACAGGCGTGAATGGAGGGACGAATGGAGACGTGTCGTCTTCAGCGATGAGAGTCGCTTCTGCCTTGGTGCCAATGATGGTCGTATGCGTGTTTGGCGCCGTGCAGGTGAGCGCCACAATCAGGACTGCATACGACCGAGGCACACAGGGCCAACACCCGGCATCATGGTGTGGGAAGCGATCTCCTACACTGGCCGTACACCACTGGTGATCGTCGAGGGGACACTGAATAGTGCACGGTACATCCAAACCGTCATCGAGCCCATCGTTCTACCATTCCTAGACCGGCAATGGAACTTGCTGTTCCAACAGGACAATGCACGTCCGCATGTATCCCGTGCCACCCAACGTGCTCTAGAAAGTGTAAGTCAACTAACCTGGCCAGCAAGATCTCCGGATCTGTCCCCCATTGAGCATGTTTGGGACTGGATGAAGCGTCGTCTCACGCGGTCTGCACGTCCAGCACGAACGCTGGTCCAACTGAGGCGCCAGGTGGAAATGGCATGGCAAGCCGTTCCACAGGACTACATCCAGCATCTCTACGATCGTCTCCATGGGAGAATAGCAGCCTGCATTGCTGCGAAAGGTGGATATACACTGTACTAGTGCCGACATTGTGCATGCTCTGTTGCCTGTGTCTATGTGCCTGTGGTTCTGTCAGTGTGATCATGTGATGTATCTGACCCCAGGAATGTGTCAATAAAGTTTCCCCTTCCTGGGACAATGAATTCACGGTGTTCTTATTTCAATTTCCAGGAGTGTATAATGGACCGTGTCTCGGACCCAGAAGCCTGATCAATGGTTTGATGAACATTACAGTGAACTCACTTTGATGTCTCGGAGACCAAATTCGCCTGCTCTGAGTCCTATGGAACCCATCAGTGTAGCTATCGGACACCTTCACAACTTACCCAAATCACTGGCCGTTATGTATGCGAATTTCATGTCTTGTGCGTAGACGTCTAATGCCACATACCTCTACAAACCTACCAAAAAAGGTGTCGTACCCCTAATTCGCAAAATCAGTGCTGTATTTCTTTCCAAAGCTGGACAAACAAGCTATTAAACCGGTGGTCAAATGTTCCGGCTCATCAGTGTACCTCCTATAAGTATCAGATGTTAAATTAAGTTCAGGAAGATAAGTTACATACAGTGCAACAAGCAACAAAGCACACACTCACGTAATAATTGCGCGAATACGTGACATGTCAGCAAATATAAACCGAATCGGAAAGTAAATTAAGTAAGTAGAATCTCTTGTGAGAATCAAGTACAGTTGTAGGATAAAAATGTGAGGAGGAGTTCTTACACTGGTTGCCACCCACACTAATAATTTGTGGTCTTTTAACTTTAGTTCGCTCTGGATGCATACTCATAGGTATTTAATGGTTTTGACTATTCCCAATAGCTGATCAGCTGTCGTACAATCAAAAATTAATGTATCTTTCCACCTGTTAATATGCAATATGTGTTCCGTTATGATGGTCGAGTGACAGATCCTACACCAAGAGTTGATCTTCTGATTAGGCCCATGTAGTTAAAATTACAGTAATGATAATTCGTAGAAACTAAGTTGTTTCTACGCAACTTCAAGATTGGAGCGAAAAGAAACGCTATTACATAGTAAAACAGAAAAATACTCCAGTTACACGCTCTAAGTATATTCTGACAGACATACGTGTTTGAACAGTATTCCATTGTTTGATTACCTGCAACTGACCCTGACATAGATAAGCTTTCTGAATTAAGGCGCCACTTTTTAACAAAGGAAACAGTAAACGAAGATTGGTTGTTGCCTATACCTACCATGTGGATTGACCTGTTATTTTTTTTTCCTCTGACCGCTACCGTTACACCACATGTTTTAAAATCAGAATAACATGGAGAGCTCACGTAAATAATATCTCGTCTAAGACAGAAACATTTATGCACTTAGATGTGTGGTCGGCACATGGCATGAAACTCATCTGAAAACTCTACTAGCATTAATATAGGTCCCTCGTGAGATGTGTTTTGGATTATGAAGGCGTGTTTTATCGTGACTGGATAGGGAATTCGGTATCCAAACTGGACAGACTTCAGGATCGCTGTAGTCGAATACACACTGGAGCCATGCTATACAAACTTACAATGCACCTTTGTCGAGACAGGGAACTACCACTGAGTATCTGAAAGGAAAAACTTCCAAATAAATTTATTATGAAGCAAATTTCACACACAGGACACCGTTTAATCGACAAATTTAATGATGCATTGGTCAGACATCGAAAAATAAAACTATCCCACCGTAAACGGAAGAAAACCACTGACTATGATAGCTCTTAAATGGTGGACCATGTATGAGAATAAAATGCATAAATACGAAATATTGCATGAATTGCTAGCTCTGTTCAGCACCGAGATGAAAACGTACAACACAAATATTCTCCAAACCTGAAGATAGAAATCAAAGTTTTGATAAATACCATCTTCTTCAGTTCGAAGAATCTGAATTATTCTGAAAAAAAAAACCTTGTATTCGGCAGAGGGGCCACTAATAATTAGCATAACACTGCACAAATGCTAACGATACGCTACAATGATTGGCAGTTATAACTGGGAAAGTATAATGTTATCTAGTTATTGTTCTTTTATCTCATATCTATATTTGTGGTCATCTGTGGAAAATTGCTACTATTAATAATGGAGGTAGGTTTTTAATGCTGATAATAAAATCAAAGTATCTCAAGACCACAAGGACCACAAGAGTATTGTCTAATCTTAGAGGTACGCAGTCTGACAAACAATGTGAAAATTATCAGACTTCTTTAAATGTCTTAGAAGAGCAGGTAAATTAACAAATACACTATCATGTTATTAGTTAAATTGTTGTGGTAGAAGTTTACTGAGATGGCAAATATCTACACACAATCGTCCAATGAAGGGTTAAACATGTATATTAAGACTCGTTCATGTGTTTTAACACCCATATAAACATTTACACCAAATCAGTGACGCCTGTGAACAGTGCCAAGTTACTGCAGTGAACTGTAACCTGTCTTTGAAATCGAATATATATTTTTGCCTATAAATCAGAAATTGACACGGGTTTCACAGACATCCTCCAGTTAATCGCGATTTAAACTTGAATGCAAGCAGACTATCACATTCATTATTTACAACAGCCACGAATTTTCATTACGTAGTTAGTATATTCGAAAATTTGCATTGCATTTTTTAGTGTAGAAATTAAATGATTCATACTGAATCAACAAAAATGATATATTTTTTTAAAAGTTGTTTCTTCTCTTCATGCGTACTATATCTCCGGAACATAGTTCTAGTTAGCATAATAATATACGGAACTATGGAGACAAACGTAAAAGTTCCGTATATTCAAACGAAAAATAAACATAATTTCCGAAACCTGTACATTTGTGTAACATATGACTATCTTTTCCAGGGATAATGAACTTTTAAATGCAGCTTTACACTTTACACTCTGCTGTCGTTAGGTTCTCGTAGGCCACAAGCATTTCAGAGAAACGCTGGAATCGTTTCTTAAATGAATTAATGATCAAATTCTCTACCATTTGTCGTTCACTCCAAGGTATTATTCCATTTCCGTTACCCTTGGCACCGACTGGTTAATAAACTCCAGTCATCGTTTGTTCTGGATTCACAACGTATGTGTTAAAATTTACAACGAAATCAATTTTACTAACACTCCTTGTAACACACGAATCTTGGTATGCAGGCAATCAAGTAGCATAAAACGAGAAACAGAAACATTAAAGAGTTACTGTCAAACCTAATTAATATGAAGAGTTAAACTATTGGTGGAATCAAGTTTTGTAAAATGTGCAAACGTTCAGTTCGTTATCTAGGTAAAACTACTGTGTACTATGTGAGTATAGAAAATATTATGTTACAGGTCTTAACATACACTCATATACAGCTCCCGTGCATATTACACTATTCAGTACAAGTCTCTTCATCTAAATATACCTATTGCAACCCACATCCACTGGAAGTCAAGTCCTGCAAACCCTCAACAATTTTTATTCACCCCGTCCCAACGCCAGCCTTCCACACACACACACACACACACACACACACACACACACACACACACACAGAGGACCGCCTTCCCCCACTCACCCCTTCCTCCCTCCCCCCCCCCCCCCCCCGCCGCCCCGCCACGCTGCCTCCTCCCACCCACTACAAAAGTATCTATTCCATTTTGCCTCTGGATGTGTCCTGTCTACAGACCTTTCATTTATTTTAATCTAGTTGCGCGATAAATTTCTTCTCTTCCCGATCCGATCAATACATCTACATTATTTATTCGATCTACACATGTAATCTTCAGCACTCTTCTGTAGCACCACGTATCTACAAACTTCATCCAATTATATCCTCATGCCAATAACGTAGAACTACGATCTCTATTAAATAGAGCGTAATTTTCAAGAACAGGTTTAATAATACTAACGAAACTCGACATGTTTCCGTACAATAAAAAGTATGTTATTGGTTTCACGTTAGTACATAAATTCATAGGCAAAAATGTTATTGAATCTGTTTTGTGGAAAATGTAATTCATGTTTTAGGGAGAAGGACAAATAACAAACATTTTGTTTCGCAGATACACACATTTCTCAGATCATTAATTCGTAGTTAATACTTTATGATAGGCCATTGCTTTCAGATGATTAAGTCATGAAACAAAATATTGTGTACCACTTTTTACAGTTAGGTCTCAATTCCAACATCATACAATTAAGCATTCTTTTTCATTGCTTTCTTACAATGGGCCACTGGTACTAAAAGTCAGAAGTTAAATGTACGTAAAAGTAGATTTTATAGTAGATTATTTCCTCTACGTAATGTTCTGAAGCTAATGTATGAAAAACTAATTAACTGCGATGGAGACACCAGGCCGTATAAGGAACGCGTTTTAGTTCCAGTAGTTCCCACGTTCGAAGACAGATGGCAATACCGTCGCGGCTGCATCTGGTTGGCGGCGCGGAACATGTAACGAGGTTATAAACGGAAGGAAAGTAACTTCCAAATCTTTTTCATATATCTTCACTTCGTCGTCAGAACATAGTTTTACGAAACGAATAATCTAAGACGGGATTTAAAGTTCACTACAAAGCGAAAATTACCGGAGCGTTTACCACCATAAAAATTAAAATACAGAACCAAAGGAAATGTAATTACCAAAAAGACAACAACAGAAATGCGGCATAACAGAGATAAGACTGGACCATTTATCAAAAAGCCAGAGGTATAGGATAATTAGAGTAATTATGAATTATGTTAAATAAAATCAATGAGAGAATGTTCAGTTTTGTTTGTAATGAAATAGGTGGCAAATATTTCGACGAACTGTTATTCAACTTGATTGGTAACTTTTCTCCTCATGCCCGAAACTGAGTCAATAATTTTAGCGATAGGAATCCGGATTCAGTTTAATTATGACAGAAATATTAAAATGGAAATAATCGATAATTCTTTTTCAGTCAAATTTTAAACATCTATTGATGTCTAACAGTTTAGATAGTTTATATATCAGGAAAAAACCAACTCTATTCGGTTAAACGTAATTGCGTCCCGTTTAAGGACGTCGTACGAAAAATATATACAGTGTTGTTATATATGTCATTTATAGCTCTGTGTAACGTGTGTGCACGTAGGCTACGGTTTCTTGAAATCAAAAATAGTATGTAAAGTCATACAAAAATACAAATTTTATTAGGCTAAATTAATGCTGGGAGGATTATTGTATAATGTAACAGACGAAATATGAAAATAACTTTATTTTTCGTTAGAGAAATATTTTTGTCATTAAATATCAACTCGAAATAAAATACTACTTCCAATACGAAGTTCGGAATAAGCGGATACAGAACTGAAAAAACATAAATTACCCTTTGACAATATGGTCGATTTTTCATGATTAAACTCGTACTCGTTGTGTCGTGGTTGTATCACGCCGTTCGCTTGGGGACGAAAATTAAATTGTTAACTTTAATTCAACAGAAGAGAGCGTTTTCGTTAAACAGACGTCGATAACTTTTATATTATACATTACAGTGGGAATAACTACATGTAAGGCAAAAGTAGAAGTGAAAAACTTCGAAATGAAACAATGAGCATAACGGATTCGATTAATAACAGAAGGGTAACGATTTTAGTGACTGGACGTGAAAAGTTATGGGTGGGGAAGGGATTGGGCGGGAATTTTGGCCGTGGCCATCGAAAGGGTACAGTCTCGGCATTTGCCTGGAGTGACTAAGGAAACCACGGAAACCTCAGTCAAGACTGCCGGACTGGGAATTGAACCCAGGTCCTTCCGAATGCCAGGCCCGAACGTTACCGCTCACCCACCAGGCTCGGTAGCCGAGAGCTGCTTCGTGAGCGCCCTTGTAGTCCGCCGCGCGCTCACAGATTCATCCGCTGTCGTTTAAAAGAAAATAATGCTGTAAAGCATGACTGCTTTCAACCGTGCGCATCCACGAATGTAGCTTGCGATCAATACAGCTCAGTTGCATCCACCGAGAGAAAGCTTGCGGTTACGACGCGCGAAGAGGGTAGCTCTCTCTTCTCGCGAGGCTACACGTTAAAAATATCAAACAAAAAAATTAACCTAATTTACTACTCTTTCAATTGTAATATATTCTTTTAACGCACTAGCTAGGTTTAAAAATTAGACAATGAAGTGACGAAGATTCTGACAATTTACGTGAGACACTGGTTTGTTGATCAATAATTTTCATATCCGATGGAGCACTGTCGGAAACATGACAAATATTATATTCTGTTGATACCTCAATTTTCCACAACTTTTTCATATAACCCTACTGAAGTGCACCTCATTGCTTTTAAAATGTTAAAATTTGCTGAGCAATGGCCCGTGAATTCATCTGACAAATGAGTATACATAAAGCTATCAGCTATTCTGCTATACTTATTTCTGCATAATGTGTAAATAATTTAATACTCCTTTTGCGATCCTCAGCAAGTAACGGTTGACTCATTTGTTTACAACAAACATTTTCTGTGAATCGGTTGAAATGACTTTGTTAATGTTTTTTTGAATGTCCGTAATGGATGTACAAACGAAATGAAAAAAATAATCGATATCCATAAAAATATTGAGAAAATGCACCATGCAGAAGGAACAACAACCGAATTTAACATGGTTGTATAGTACTTACTCAAAGAGGCTTCCACTGCGTGGGAAGAAAGCGTTTGAGTAAAATTTAACGGACAACGATGATTGGGAAGTACCGAAACTTAAAATTTTCTACCATGGCACATGGCTCCATTAAGACGAAAATGACGAAATGTCAAGAAACTACGTGTATCATCTTAACAGACATCTCCAACATAAATTACCTCGAAAAACAGAATACCTTGAAATGTAATACATATATAAAATAAAACTGATGTGGAGATTTATTATCTCTCTAACCAATGAATGCAACTCTTCTACTGTTATTCAAAATTGTGTGTTCATTCCCTCAAACTATAGTATAAGAAGAGAGAAACAAGTTGATTCTATCTTTTTCTTCTTTATTATTTTTATGTTTGTTTTCGTTCTTTGTTTTAAGGAACATTCTGTTGGAGCACTTCCTTCTTCATTCCTCTTCCTTCTCTTGGTTTGTTCCTGTGGATATCCAGAACGGTCAGATTTATATTACAGTGTTCGGAGGGAGCTAGATCTTGATAGGCATGAAGGACTCCAGACAGTATCACTGTGAACTGGCATCTGTATTAATGACGATCGACCATTCGATATTCTGATATCTCTTTTATTGACTAGTGAAGAAGCGATCGCTCACTGGACAGTGGGCACATGTCAGGTCCGGAATAAAGTCGATGGCCCGAAGATAATTAGAAAATTTACATTAGATTCCAGGAATACTGTTCACAACTCCACTTCGTACTGAATCATCGAATGGGTCTTAAGATTACATATTATTTGTTGAATTAAAGGAATGGACTTTGAACTATAGAAATTTTGTTTATGAGTGGAAGAAGGCTACAGAAAATGCACGGTATATGCTAACGGGCATTTTAAATCGTTTTTCGATTCCTCTGTTAAGTCATTTGTAAATAACAGTAAGTCAGGCATTGATATTACTTCTTATTTTGTGATACGCATGTTTGGCTTGAGAAAATGGTCTTCTGTGCTCAGCCAACAACTACAATTTTAGTTTCATTAGTACAAATATAATAGAAATAGGTGAGAAACGTTTCTACAGTTGAAGCAAATGGCAACTTGCTCTACTAACCTAGTTTATTTAGCAATATGACTCCGGGAAACGCGTATTCTTCATGACAGGAATCGTATAGAAAGCTAATTACTGAGAGACTTAAATTTAAACACCTTGCTAAATTTTTCTATACTAGTATGAACTGTTTTCGTACTATTCAGTACATATTAAATTATTTGCAGAATAAATTTTAGCCCGCCGGTGTGGCCGAGCTGTTCTAGGCGCTTCTGTCTGGAACCGCGCGACCGCTACGGTCGCAGGTTCGAATCCTGCCTTGGGCATGGATGTGTTTGACCTCCTTAGGTTAGGTAAGTTTAAGTAGTTCTAAGTTCTAGTTCATTGATGATCTCAGATGTTAACTCCCATAGTGCTCAGAGCCATTTGAACCATTTGAATAAATGTAACACTGAAGAGAAAGTCCCGATAAATGTGCATCGTAAATTTAATCATTCCATTAACTGGAACCAAACTGAGGAAGAAGGAATGATACAATGTAATCTGAGATGGCGATGAGAAAGGCATGGCGAGAAAGGCATTAGGGGAGGTGGGGGAACCTTGTGGATGTATGAGGGAAATAACAACACTCGATCGTCAATGTAAGTTAGTTAGTACTGCGAAATTTGTGTCAATGAAAACTCAAAAACCAAAGAGAAGATTAGATAACCGAGAAAGATGTTTCTTCAAGATTATTAGTTATTACTTCATTCTCTTTGAGTTTTATATTTTACTTTCATATTTACTACAGGGGATACCAAATTTCAAAAGTGCTTCTGTCTGTAGGTATTTCACTGTAAATATCTCGGATTGTCAGAAGTAAGATACCTAAAATCCACTAACATATATACTGTATTGTTTATATCGCTATAACATTGCTGTTACTTGCGATTGTTCTTTTTATTTACGATGGTTTGTATTTGTGAGAGTTAAGAAGATTGAATACGTGAACAGAGCAAAATGATTTCAGGTCAACGGCGTTATAGGTGTGTTTACATTACATGTTCCTCTGTTTCGCTTTGTACGCTTCTATGTTCTATATAAATTCAAATGATCTGACATGATGTCTTTATTGTACTGGATAAGTTGTCATATTGTGCTTACTAAGACATCTTAAAAGTATAACAATTTTCGTGTTTATATTTATTTTCTGTGCCTTTCACTCGCTGTTCCATTTCTTGTACAGATTTGTATTTTAGTAGTGTTCTTCACTTGGGTTCACTGGACAACGGAAAGATACGGCCATACATCATTCTCCTTTGTGTAAATAAATCGCAAGTCTTATTACACTTTCATCTTATATCATATTCGATCACTGACGTCCTAGAGTGAAATTTTCGTCACCAAGCGCCCAGAAATTATCCGTGTAATGATAGTTCTTATGCTTCCGTGCACTGTCGTTAAGCACATTCGTCATCAAAAGAGAACTTTTACTACTTAAGCTATCGACATTTATGACATCTTATTGACAGCCGGTGTGGCTGTGCGGTTCTAGGCGCTTCAGTCTGGAACCGCGTGACCGCTACGGTCGCAGGTTCGAAATCTGCCTCGGGCATGGATGTGTGTGCTGTCCTTAGGTTGGTCAGGTTTAAGTAGTTCTAAGTTCTAGGGGACTGATGACCACAGATGTTAAGTCCCATAGTGATCAGAGCTATTTGAACCATTTTTAGACATTTTATTGCGTAGTAAATTACAGTCCGAAGTATACATTGATCAGCCAGAATATTATGATCACCGACCTGCTATCGATACAAACCCATCCAGGCCTAAGGAACTCTATCTACTAATAAATGACTGCTAGTCATCAATGAGCTTGCTAACCGTGTGTAGCACGAAGAACGCACGCGATCTATCTGTGACGGAGGGCAGATTGTGAAGGCCCGGAGCTCAGCACGAGTATTTCTGACACTGCACAGCTTGTCGGTTGTTCGAGGAGTGATGTGATTGTCTTCAACACATGGCGTAACTACATTCAGAAGTCGTGGGGCTGGGCGGCAACCCTTCATTGCAGATGTCGGACGTTGTAGGCTGGGCAGAATGGAAAAACAGGGCAGCCGACGAACTGTGGCGGAACTAACATCACACTTTAATGTCTGGCAGAGTAAAACTGTGACTGAACACACAGTGCACAGTGCCTCCGCAGCTGACGCCCCGTGCATTTACCAATGTTAAGACTAAGACTACAACTGAAATGGACACTTGACCATCGGCATTGGAGTGGTAGAGCTTTACATGGTCTGATTAACCTCGTTGCCTTCTTCATCATGCCTAAGGGAGGGCGCGAATCCGTCATCTTCCAGGGGAAACAGTTACTTGACACCTATACTGGTGGACTGAGACAACCTGGCGGTGTCTCCATTACACTCCGAAGAAAATTCACTTGGTCATCCGTGGGTCCAGTGGAGCTAGAGCAATACGCATATACGGCGAAGGAAGACCATGTTTCCCGATGGAGATAGCATTTTCCAACAAGATAATGCGACATGTCACAAGGCCAGGACAGTGTTGGAGTGGTTCAAGGAACACAGTGGCGATTTCCAGTTGATGTCCTGGCCACCAAACTCACCAGGTCTGAACCAGATCAAACACAAGTGGGATGTGATTGAACGTGGCATCAGAACTTATCGCCCTCCTCCCAGGAAATTACGGGAATTAGGTGACGTGCGTGTGCAGATGTGGTGCCAATTCCCTCCAGCGACCTACCAACGCCTCTTGCTTCCAAGTTACGGCACGTCACAGCTTTTATCCGTGCCTAAGGTTGGCATACTTGCTGTTAAGTAGGTGGCCATAATGTCCTAGCTGATCACTGCACATCACTTTAACGATGCGCTATTGTCACAGTTTAACAAGAGACGAACACATACCACAGTACAATCTCTTCAATACATCGACTCAGTATAAGCAAAACGAAGTGCCAAGACTTATCAAAAACTAAGTTCAGCTTAGCAGACCACAATTATAATTTATTAATTATTTTTACAATAGCTCTATATTGAGCAATTATATGCAACCGCTTGTTCACAGAAAGATCCATACCTAAAAACTGGAAAATCGCTCAAGTTACACCAATACCCAAAATGGGAAATAGGATTAATCCGCGGAATTTTAGGCACATATCACTAACGTCGATTTGCAGCCGGGTTCTGGAACATATACTGTGTTCGAACATTATCACTTACCTCGAAGTAAACGATTTATTAACACATAGTCAGCACCAATTCTCAGAAATTATCGTTCTTGTAATACACAACTAGCTCTTTATACTCATGAAGTAATGAGTGCTATCGACAGGGGATGTCAAATTGATTCCATATTTTTAGAATCCCAGAAGGCTTTGGAAACCGTTCCTCACAAGCGTCTTCTAACCAAACTGCGTGCTTATGGAATATACCCTCGCTTGTGCGACTCGATTAGTGATAAACTGTCAGAAAGGTCACAGTTCTTAGTAATAGACGGAAAGTGATCGAGTAAAACAGAAGTAATATCTGGCGTTCCCAAGGATGTGTTATAGGCCCTCTGTTGTTCCTGATCTATATTAATGAATAGGAGACAATGAAGGTAGTCCTCTTAGATTGTTCGCAGACAATGCTGTCATTTTCGTCTTGTAGAATCATCAGATGACCAAACAAAACTGTAAAATGATTGAGATAAGATATCTGTGTGATGATAAAAGCGCCAATTGAACCTGAATAAAGAAAAGTGTGAAGTTATTCACATGAGTACTAAAAGAAATCCGCTGGATTTCGATTACGCGATAAGTCACAAGAATCAAATGGCTGTAAATTCAACTAAATACTTAGGGATTGCAATTACAAATAACCTAAATTTGAACGATCACATAGATAATGTCGTGTGTAGAGCAAACCAGAGATTGCGATTCATTGGCAGAACACTTAGAAGGTGCAATAGGTCTACTAAAGTGGTAACATCACGCTTGTCCGCCCTAATCTAGAGTATTGCTGTGCGGTGTTGGATCGACATAAGATGGGACTGACGGATGACATCAAAGAAGTTCAGAGGAGGACAGCTCGTTTTGTATTATCGCGAAATAGGGGAGAAAGTGCCACAGACATGATTCGTGAATTGGAGTATCAATCATTAAAACAAAGGCGTTTCTCGTTGCGACGGGATCTTCTCATGAAATTTCAATCACTAGTTTTCTCCTCCAATTGCGAAAACATTCTGTTGGCACCCAGCTACATAGGAAGAAATGATCATCACGATAAAAAATGAGAAATCTGGGCTCGCAAAAAAAAATTTCAGTGCTTGTTTTTCCCGCACGTCGTTCGAAAGTGGAACAGTAGTCAGACTGCTTGAAGGTGGTTCATTGAACCCTCAGCTATGCACTTTGTTGTGAATAGCAGAGAAATAATGTAGATGTAGACGCAGGCAGTGTCCTGAAAGGAAGTAAACAGGTACTTGTTAATTTACACGCGATGACTGTAGTATGCGGATAAGAAATTTGAAATTCGAACTTAATAAGGTGTACTTCTATCGTTTCCATGACTTTTTCCATCTGAATTCAATTTTTTATACACGAAGAGAATAGAAGCTTTCGAAATGTGGTGCTACAGAAGAATGCTGAAGATAAGGTGGGTAGATCACGTAACTAATGAGGAGGTATTGAATAGGATTGGGGAGAAGAGAAGTTTGTGGCACAACTTGACTAGAAGAAGGGATCGGTTGGTAGGACATGTTCTGAGGCACCGAGGGATCACAAATTTAGCATTGGAGGGCAGCGTGGAGGGTAAAAATCGTAGAGGGAGACCAAGAGATCAATACACTAAGCAGATTCAGAAGGATGTAGGTTGCAGTAGGTACTGGGAGATGAAGAAGCTTGCACAGGATAGAGTAGCATGGAGAGCTGCATCAAACCAGTCTCAGGACTGAAGACCACAACAACAACAAGGTGTACGTACGACCAAATGGTAAATTTGAACATTAAATACAAAAATGATCATGGATACATTATCTTTCATTTCCTCTGCTGATTCATGTATGTTGGCTACGAACTCTGTGTGAAGTTATTTTGTTATTTCGTACGTTCGTCCCTACTTCTATCGTTTCCATGACTTTTTCCATCTGAATTCAATTTTTTATACACGAATAACTTCCTCTGTTTCTACTTTCGAAAGTGATTTGTGACATCTCGGTTTCGACGATAAAATAGTTTCAAAGTCTGCGAAATATCAGAGTTACTCGTACCGCAACGCCTTGGTGATTGGGGCAAATCCCTGTTACTGAGCTCTTTAGATCCAACTAATATAGATGACATCTTATGTCAATATAACGAAGAGCAATCGCTGCAAATATTTTATGCTAGTGCAGGGTGGTCCTAACAAATCTATCACGACGTGTTTACGACATTTCGTTGCAATACGGCTCTGAGCACTATGGGACTCAACATCTTAGGTCATAAGTTCCCTAGAACTTAGAACTACTTAAACCTAACTAACCTAAGGACATCACACACACACCCATGCCCGAGGCAGGATTCTAACCTGCGACCGTAGCAGTCCCGCGGCGTTGCAATACGTTCCACATATTTCTGTATCAAAGTGAATCATAGTCATTTGCATACTCTCCGCGGAGAGCGAATGTCCTCACTTTAGCTAGGGTGACCTGTTTGGTGTCAGATCTAAGGATCTGTTTTAAGTTCGTCAAAGATATTAGTTTTCATATGCGTTAGCCTGGTAAAGTCATCAGGAAAAAGAAACTGTTGTACAAGCAGCATTGTAGCGACCCATGATTAATAGCGAAAGGAAGTTGGGATATCTTCCTATTCGTAGTAAACGTAATATTGAGTAGTTGGTGGATATTTCGGCTCGGACAACCCTATCATTTGTGGTCCATGTGGAGGCAATTGCAGTCTTTCTCGGTATGGCTCAAGTAAAGCAGAGCAGCCAGAACAAAGAAGGTAATTGTACATGAGCCAAGGTGGACGAGAAATCTCATGGACAGAACGAAAGACCCATGAAGAAGTAGCGAAAGGATCATTGTGAAAGTCTATTAAGGAACGGCTTCTGTCGCTATAGCTGAGGGACTTCAAGAACACTGGCATTAGAAACTACAAAGGTATTGGAATATTTTCCTACAAATGGCCTTCAGTTTGTGCTTTGACGTTACTATTAACAATCACCAGATTAACATCTTACACGAAGCCTTATTTATTAGCTTGACAGCAACTAATAAGGAAGCAACGATAAGATCCCTGTGAGCATTTTGCATGTTCACTGGCGAGAAAAATTAAAGGACGAAAGCAACATTCTCATGACGTGTCACTGTCATTTACACAGCTCGATGAAATTAGGACACGAAGAACTGCTGCAATTCATTCAAGGCAATAATTACACTGAAATCAGCTTAATTTATTATGGTCCCCTGGACATAACAAAACGTCAGAATTGTTCTTAATGGGGTTTGTGGTCATCACGGACGGCAACGTATGTTCTGCAACGTGCTCCAACGTAGCCTTCAAGACTCTTTTGGTAGGGCGCTCTATTTTTTACACCACCGAGGTTGATAACTGATGAATGGTCGGTGGTGCATGACGGCGTGCTACAACAACACCTCTTCCAAACGCATCCCTCAACTGCTCGATGCGATTTGGGTATTGAGAATAGGCAGGCCAATAAATTTCCAAAACACCGTCTCGTTCCAAGAGCACGTCCAAGTGCTCAGTTCGATGTGATCGCGGACGGTCAACCGTAAAAATGGAGTCGGGGCCGAATTTGCAACCCTGATAAGGAGCACATTACGGAGGATGTCACAATAACGACCGTGTTCAAAGATTTGGTGGTCTGTACGCTCATGCAACATTAGGCCTCCCCACACCATAACGCATAGACCACCAAAACAACGTTTGTCGATCATAGTGGACGAACTGTCTTATGACAGAGGTGGGAACACGTCATGCATCTAGAAATATTGTCGAACATGATCGTTTCGGTGGACCAGGTGGTGTTGTGTCGAGAGGCATAATATAGCGTAGCCATACTGACCTAATCATTGAATACGGTACACTGACCGTTAAAGATGTACCTTTTCATATGTGCATCGAAACGCTCAGGTGGAAGAGTTCTTGGATCGAGAGGATATTCGATGACTTAAATCATATAGAGCACTTTAGGGATACGTTGGGGAGATATACTGTGGCGCATTCTCATGCACCAACGACTACTCAACAGTTGACAACCGCGTTGATGCCGAACGTAACACCCTACTACAAGAACTTTGTGGCCAGTGTATCATCACGTCGCAGAAAATGCACTGCCATCGTTTGTGATCACATATCCTATCAAGAACCGTGTGTAACGTTTTGTAATGTCCAGGGACTATCATAAATCGCAATGACGTCAGTGTAATTATTGTCTTTGAATAATAGTGTCATTTATGTTCATCTCTTCTTTCAGTTTCCTTCTGTACTATGCTGTAGCAGTTCTTACTATGTGTGACTGAAGTTTCACCGAGCCATGTTACTTGGCAGTGACACCTTGCGTGGAAGTTACTGTCGTCTATAAGTTTTGCACACCAATATACTTTGGATGTGATAAGCAAGTGTTACATTTTTTTAGATCTGTTCTTCGAAAAACAATTAAAGAAGGCTGACACATATAAAAACTCAACACAAACTCGGTTTCGTAATATACTGTCTGGTCTCTGATTTTTTTTCTATCTGTCGCTAAGGGTGTTATGCAATCGGTGTGCGTTAAATGTTGAGAATATATTAATTTATATTTCACTGAAGAAAAATGCTTTACGGTTGCATCTTACATGGAAGCAAGGATAAGTCAGATCGCTGAAGAGTGAGGGCTTGCCTGTGTGGCCAAGCGTTTCTAGGCGCTTCAGTCTGGAACCGCGCGACCGCTCCGGTCGCAGGTTCGAATACTGCCTAGGGCATGGGTGTGTATGATGTCCTTAGGTTAGTTAGGTTTAAGTAGTTCTAAGTTCTAGGGGACTGATGACCTCAGATGTTAAGTCCCATAGTGCTCAGAGCCATTTGAACCATTTTTTTGAAGAGTGAGGCTGCGCAAATTATAGCAATGTACTCTTCGGAAGCAGCACATCGGAACAGAATAGGTTCAAAATTGTCATTTTTGCTATCCATATCCTCTTAAGTAACACTGACCAAATAATATGGTTCTTTCAGAAACTAGTATCTACGGCTGTTGTTCTCCAGGTTACCAGAGCTCGTTCGGTACTGAATGTTAAGTGAAAGTTAACCACACCTTCTACCGCCCTCTAGACGAAACTGAAAAGTAGGTCTTTCCTGCTGTAAAATCTTAGACTTGATCATCACGCAACAATGTACAGCTGTGTCTAGAGAAAGCAAGACTGGCACAGTAGATGTAGTTCTTCTGCCAAACGTTGTTACTTGGTAAAACTTAATATGAAGTACTTTTCATGCGTCATTGTTCACAGTCTACAGAAAAGTTTTACGGATTCACTGTTATACCATACGGTTATACTACGATATACAAAGTGTATAATGTCAGGAAATACACGACACTGTACTCTGGAATTCAGTTCGCAATTGTAACTTGCTTGCAGGAGCAGAAGGTATCTCATTGAATTTACCTAGGTACAGTTTCAGTGAGGCATGTAATCTTGTCCTATATGTGTGAACACTTGCTCAGTCTTCAGAATACACATTTACCTTTATCAGGCAACGAACTTGTAAACATAAACACAGCAGACATCTCTTAGTACAATTGTGTTATTTTTACACCAACTAATCTTGAGAATAATTTTACACATAACGAAGAAATAACGCCTTGGGATGACCCTGCTTTTCCTGTTTTGGATTCCACGGTAATTTTCAACTATTAATGATAACACTACTCCAAAAACTCAAACGTTTTTCCTGTATCTGGTTTTTAAATTGTTGGATTTTTCTAATTTTGGGGTTCTGAATTACTAGTAAAATCAGTTTTTCTTTATGACGTCGAACTTCACAGATATACAGCAGAATCCAAAACAGTACTGGCGAACAGTGACAGCATTGAAACAATCAAGAAATAGATATCCAGAATTTTACAACTCGACACTATTTAATGTCTATATGCAGACATGAAGACAATAGGCGCACTAATATAGTTCACAACACATTTTCAACTTTAATTCCCTTCAGTATTTAAAAAATGTGACAACGCTGCTCCTCTATTGTTCGCAATTTCATCACTCCCCTAACAAGAGCTCAGTAGTATTGGGCCATCGTCGAAGAGGTCAAGTGACCTTGATGACGCTGTTCCGTGGTGCGAATATGTTAGTGAAAGCGTTCGCCCTGCTCATCTCATACAGCTCCTAAATTTTCCGGAAAGAAAGTGAAATGGGTATGTACAAAACGAATTTTGAGCGGCATTCTGCACTCCAGGTTCTTTTAGCGGTTTAACAGATCAACCACAAGGGAAACATAATTTTCATCTCATGTGTTGCTCAATACCCCTTCACAATTGATTTGAAAGAGCTAATTCGTTATTTTTGAGTTTGGTATCAAAGGTTGAACCTTTCATTAATTTTCTTATTTGTGGTCCAACAAATATACTTCCTTTTCCATCTTAGCTTCATTCAATTTAGGAAATTTTTTTCCAGTTGTTTGCACGCTCGACGCCTTTGATCCATAGTTTCTACAAAGTTCTTTATAAGAACTGTAAGCGGTGAAGAGGAAGCTAAACGGTTTTATCAGGCTTAGCAGGTGTAGTGATTTTCACATTTTCCTTGCCTAATACAACTGATTTCCTTCTATACCACATCTTGACTCTGTACCGGTTCTTGATCTCGTGGTTGTGCCATAGGCACAAGGACAGCAGCATTTCGTGAACCCACACAGTAAAACTTCGGCCTGCTAGCTGCAGACAGGAACCGCGAACTCTTTATATCAGGGCACAAGAAAATACATTGAAAGTACATTTACATACGACTTTCCAGGCTATATCGACTGATCTGTTGCAAAAAGACTTCTCGGGTTTGTCGCAAGGTCATATTGTGCAAATCCCACAATATTTCGTCGATACAACTACGCGTGTACGCGTATTACTGGTTCCTGCCCTGATGAACATCGACACCGCCGCGCGTTTGTCATCATTTGAGACTCGTAGCAGTGACAACAGCATCTACCACCACCTGAATATTAGGAACGCGTGTATCGACAAAATACTGTGGGATTTGCACAACATATGATCCGGCGGCAAACACTAGAAGTGTCTTTGCTATATTTAAACGGTTTACTTTCTATCCACTTTTGCTTGAATGGCTGCAGTATTTGTGCAGTAGAAGTAACAACAAGAAAAATGGTCTTTAGACTCACACCACACCGTTAGAAGAGCGAATGGCCATTCGGTTAACGTTGTAGTAGAGGCTATGCAGGAAATATGAGGTGTAAAAATTATTATTTCTACCACCAACGGGACACTTAAACTACAATTTATAACCCTCCTTAACCAAATAAGTGATTAGTTTTCTTTGAAATTTTCGGGTCAGTTTCCCACACACATAGCAATGGTCGTAGGTGTAGTTTAGACGTCCGCAGCTCGTGGTCGTGCGGTAGTGTTCTCGCTTCCCGCGCCCGGGTTCCCGGGTTCGATTCCCGACGGGGTCAGGGATTTTCTCTGCCTCGTGATGACTGGGTGTTGTGTGCTGTCCTTAGGTTAGTTAGGTTTAAGTAGTTCTAAGTTCTAGGGGACTGATGACCGTAGATGTTAAGTGCTCAGAACCATTTTGTAGTTTAGACAAAAATGATCGAATGTGTGTGAATTGCTATGGGACAAAATTAAGGGACCAAACTGCAGAGGTCATCGGTCCCTAGCCTTACACACTACTTAAACTAAGTTATACTAACTTATGCTACGAACAACACATTCACCCATGCCCGAGGGAGGACTCGAGCCTCCGGCGGCAGGGGCTGCGCAGTCCGTGATATTGCGCCTCAAACCGCGCGGCCACACCGTGCGGCATGGTTTAGACAACGGCGACGTTCCTAGTAATCATTTTCACTAAAGATAAGTTTTAAACACAAAAAAGCCAGATGCATGTTTCAACAAGCATTATGGATTACTTGCTATCAGACGAGTAAAGTTTACAATCTTTATGACACCTGTCGTCTAGTGACGAATTGTACATAGGTCTAGGCCAAAACATAAAAAAAATTAATACGTTAGACATCTATTCAAAAGAACAGAAAGCAGTGCAATACGGAAAATAAGTTCAAAAACCCAATCTTACGTGCTAGAATATTTTGAAAGGTAATTCGGATTCTCCACATCAAAATACATAAAAATTGACATATCACATACCAGACGGAAAATGGCTGTTGACTGTGTAACTATTGACGTATTAACACCGGCTTATGGTAAAATACACATCCATATTCGGAAAGGAAGTGAGTGGTATGTGTTATCACTTTCATCCGTATTGTATCCATAGTTTCAATAGTCAGGTAAGAGTAACACGAGTTATAATTTTCCGTCGTGCACAACACGGTGGCCGGCTGAAAGTCGTTGATTAATTAGTTTCGTAACAGACTGGCGAGGCAGTGGCAAATAACATTCGCATTCAATAGAGGATGTTCCGGTGTGATTGATGGCATATTGCAGCTGAAAACCGACGTCGGCACCCTTAATAACACCACGTAGTCACAATGATAGCTGTAACTGCAAGCCCACATATGTGCTCTGTATCCAGATTTATTTTAAAAGTTAGGAGTAAAATTTAAGAATTAGCTTGAACTAGCTGACAGTACGGTTCAGTTGCTGTATTTATTCCATGAAGCATGGGACTTTCTTTCCGCAAGGTACTGTGCTCAGTGCTGGATTATCAGTTCCCTCATAGAAACTTTCTTATCAGAATCAACAGCAATGCAAAGTCCACAACATTATTTCGGGTCTACACGAAGACGTCACAAGCAGGAGATGAATAGATAAGGAATGAGTATAAGGACGTCGAACGGATAATTCACTGTGAAAAGTACATGATCAGCTGATAGTCGTAGGGGATTGGTACGTGGTAGCAGGGGATGGAATAAAAGAAATAACTAAGAATATGGGCTGGGTAGTGAGAATAGGAGAGGCTAAGAGTAACTTCAACTACACACTGTTCAGAATTATGAAGAGGAATCGATATAACTGGAAAAGTTACGAAAAAACTTGGAAAGGGCATGGTGTTACTGGGAGGTTCCAGCATTGCCAGACAGTAATTCCGAAATCAGATATCGGATTGTAAGTTGTATCCAGCAGCAGATGTAGGACTCGGATCACTATTTAGTAATTATGAAGAGTAGGCTGATGTTTACAGGTCTGGCCGAAAGAACTAACGCGCAAGGAAGTGAGATACTGAAGTACTGAGGTATGATGAGACGCATTTGAATATCTCTCAGGCTATAAATGCACTGATATTGAATACCTCAGTAGGCAGTTTTCTTGAAGAGTAATAGGCATGCCTAAAAAGGGCAATCATAGAAGCAGCACACTCAAACAAATTTATAAGGTGAGTAACATCGAAGAAACTGTTGATCAAGTGAGAAATACTTCAAATGATAGACTAAAGAAGGAAGCAAAAAAAAAAAAAAAAAGGAGTACGCAGAATACCTGTAAGAAGAAGAGTAGGCCTACAATGTGGTGACATGACAGAAGAAATGGATAACGATAAGGAAGAAATAGGGTAGCCTGCAGTGTTCAGAGGGCTTGATTTCAAACAAAGCAGAAGGAATAAATAATATTTCTTTCGAATTTATAAAATCATTGGTAAAGAGACATTTAAACGTCTGTTCGGGTTGGTGTGTACAACCTATGAGACTGGACACATGCCATCAGATACCATACAACCCATGTAAGTGTGAAGAGTATCACACAAGTATATCCTGCATCCAAGTTGCTGAAATTAATGACATCCAGAAGAAAGAAAAATATATCTAACAGTCAGATAACGACCAGTTTTGCTTTCGGGAAAGTGAAGGTAGAAAAGAGGCAATTCTGACGTTGCCTTTGATAATTTAAGACTTTTAAAAATGGCGCGTTCGTAGGAAAATAAGAACAAAAAGAAGGAAGACCAAGGTCATAATGCTCGGATGTAAATGGGTGTGAGACAAGGACACAGTCTTTCGCATTACTGTTCAGTCTATAATTCGAAGAAGCAATGACAGAAATGAAAGGAAATTTCAAGTGTTCGGTTACAATTCAGTGTGAAAGCATATGAAGAATAAGCTTCGCTGCTTACATTGCTACTGTCAGTGGAAGTGGAAGATACGAGTAAATGATCTAGTGGAAAGCGTAGGATGCTCTCTAAGGCTGTTCACGGATGATGAGGTTGCCTACAACAAACTAGCAACGCCAGGAGTCCTGTAACGATTTGCAGAATGACCTGCAGAGATTTGAAGAATGCTGCAGGCTCTGGCAGTTGACCCTGAACGCAAATATATGTGACATATTGCGCATACATAGGAAAAGAAATCCATTACTGCACAGCTACATTACTGATGACAAACGGCTGGAAACAGTATCTACCGTACAATATCTAGGAGTAACTATCCAGAGCGACGTTAAGTGGAATGAACACATGAAACAAATAGTGGGAAAAGACTCGTGTTCTTATGAAGAATGTTAAGGAAAATTTAACTCATCCACAGAAGACGTGACTTATAAGGCGCCTATTCGGGCGATTCTTGAGTACTGTTCATTTGTCTGGTATCCCTACCTGGTAGGACTGATTAGAAGAGAAGGAGAAGATCAAGCGAAGAGCAGTGTGTCTCATCATGGATCGTTTAGCGGGCACGAGAGCGTTACAGAGGTGCTGAACCAAATCCATTGGCAGAATTTACAAAAGAGGCTTTGTGCATCACGAAGAGATTTACTACTGAAATATCGAGTGAGCACTTTACGGGAAGAGGCGGACAAATTACTTCCCCCCACATACGTCTCGCATAATGACCAGAAGGAGAGAATTCGAGAAAAATCGAGAAATTAGAGCTACTACTGGAGCTTACCGACAATCATTCATTGCTAGCGCTATTCACGAGTGAAACGGGTTGGAGGGATCAGTTAGTGGTACAAAAGTACCCTCCTCCATACACGATGACGTGGCTTGTGGAGTATGATGTAGGTGTAGATGAGAAATAGAATTTAGAAAATGTTGAGGAATCTGCCGAAATACGTAAGGCAGACGATCTGATTAATCGTGATAGCTGTTTTCCGCTTGATAAGGCGTGGGAGCCGGTGACTGCTTTAATAATTTCAGAAAGAAAATTTTCATTTTATGACTAATTCCACCTCTAAAGACAGTTAATTTTATTAATTTGTCATCTGAATTCTAGGTCCGTTAGCCCACATTCCTACAGAGAGCGTGTATGTAGTATCACCAAAACGCATGTTGCTGCTCGCCATAGGAGGAACAGTATTCGAAGTGGGCGCGAAACTCGACAGAGGTCGTTTACGCAGCGGTTGCCTTTGCGCATGCGTCTCCGCGCCAATTTTTTGTATGACGTTAACAGTGTGAACTAGCAGTCTCCAGTGCAAAAGGCTCACCTGAAGATGGCTGAGTGGTTGTCAGCCGAAATACCGTAACAAGATGTTGACGTCATCCGACTTCAGTCACGAAAATTCATTGAATAGGTGACAAATCACTTTGAAAGTGACTCTTTATTGGAAAAATCCAAAGTTATATTTTAACATCAGATTTTTCATTTAAAATACTGCCTGTATTATACATTTCTATACCATCAATGAATTCATATTGTCTCCACCTGCGCTGTAAATAAAATTCCGTAAGCCAAAATGATGACTGGCATAATTTGGGACAAGTCTGACATCCTTATAACGAAATACGTTCATGTAAGACCATCACTTCCTTTGTGACAATTAGGCTGGTTTGCTGCTTTCAAGATCTATGAATCTGCCAAAATGAGCAAGTCTTTCCTACGCAAGCACTACTCATTGTAACTGTTTCTATGTGAATCATTACTTCGTTAATCGTAGTTGCTATTACCGAGCTCCTTATTCATAAATCCGTAAGACATGTCTGTTCATCACTTTCCAATACATTTGTTTTGATCATTTAGTTGATGAAACAAATTCTAACTCTCCTCTTATGTCTTTCCTCATTTCTGAATACACCTGAATCTTAATTTTTTCTTCAGTTACACGCTATACCTAAATTTGAAACATTCTTATTTTATGATTAGTAAGCTATGATACTTACGCCATTATGCATTTCTCCTTGTAGTCATTTTGCACATATAACCTTGAAAACGTTGGCTCATTGGTTTACTTACCGACTTTTACACTTAGGGCATCCTCAGTAAATGACAAGCTATCAATTGGACAACATAATAATTAAGAGAACTGTGTAAAGACTTCAGAGGACAACTAAAGGTAGGTAAGGAAACGGGCCTCAGCTAATCCATATGAACGGTTCTAGCAATTGTCAAAAGTTATTTGTGGAAACCATGGAATGGTTTTAACTTAGGTTTTTATTTGGTTCAACGTCTTCTGTTGCTAGACACCTTTCACGCAGTGTATTCATGCGCACGTCGATAAGCACTTGCTTGTCTCACAGAAACTTAGTCAGTCATCCGTCTAGTATAGTATGTTATAAAAGGATGGAAAGTCCAAGGCACGTCGAGCAAGTCGCCTAATCTGTGAGGTAAGCCGGCAAATGCAAAGCTCAGTGGACTAAGGGGCACACTGTGTTCCTTCATTTGTTGCTGTCAGGATATGCCGATCTGTTTTTCACAGTAAGTGATAAGGATATGGGAACATGGAGTGTAGCCATGTATGGAAGTGAAACATGGACGATAAATAGTTTGGACAAGAAGAGAATAGAAGCTTTTGAAATGTGGTGCTACAGAAGAATGCTGAAGATTAGATGGGTAGATCACATAACTAATGAGGAAGTATTAAATAGGATTGGGGAGAAGAGAAGTTTGTGGCACAACTTGACCAGAAGAAGGGATCGGTTGGTAGGACATGTTCTGAGGCATCAATGGATCACCAGTTTAGTATTGGAAGGCAGCGTGGAGGGTAAAAATCGTAGGGGGAGACCAAGAGATGAATACACTAAGCAGATTCAGAAGGATGTAGGTTGCAGTAGGTACTGGGAGATGAAGAAGCTTGCACAGGATAGAGTAGCATGGAGAGCTGCATCAAACCAGTCTCAGGACTGAAGACCACAACAACAACAACAAAGCGACATCGTTTAGGTTTGTGACGATCTGGTTGCGTGCTTGTGTCGCATTTGCGTAGTTGTCCTTTGTGGAGATATATTTTGCATTCTGATTCAACATGGGCAGTATTAGTTATTTCCGCCTACAGTTTCGTTAAAACATGTGGGAATCGAGTACCAGTCTGTACACAGTTATCAGAGTTTGTTAGTTGATTATCTTAAGCCTTTAAATTATATCTTGGCAATTAATGCCAATACAGGATGACTTTTATTGTCTTTTATACCTGTATGTACGTCAAGTAAAAATCACGTGTTCCGTCGACGGGCGCTTGTGTGTGAAACATTGAATATTCATATGGTTTTTGATTATTCTGAGTTTGTCTTTCATAGTTCTGATGTTTACACTTGTCAACTAGGTTCTTGAAGGAGGTTAGTATTATCTCTTTTTTTCAAGCAGAGAGAGAAACTACCTTAAACAGTGATGACACTCTCTTATTTTTAATGAAACTTTTCAGCTAGGTAGGTATGTTCGTGTTGCTGTGGAACTTCAAGGCACGTGGTTGCAGCGACAGAGGTTTCCGTATTTCGCCATCACGCTAGCTAAAACCTTTTCACTTCATTAGAAGCTATAAGACACAATATAAAGACGTTTACACGGCACGGATTACACACATAAGGTGTAACACATATGCACAGCCAGCCATTACGTAAGAACTATTGTAAGGATAGCCGTTTCAGTTGAGTCTTCGTTTATATTAAACCAGGATTCAATTATTCTTTCACAGTATGAGAAGGTTCCTAGTCACTGTAATAAGGTTGTTCATACTGTATTTGTTTACTTGTTGTTGTTGTGGTCGTCAGTCCTGAGACATGTTTGATGCGGCTCTCCATGCTACTCTATCCTGTGCAAGCTTCTTCATCTCCCAGTACCTACTGCAACCTACATACTTCTGAATATGTTTACTGTATTCATCTCTTGGTCTCCCTCTACGATTTTTACCCTCCACGCTGCCCTCCAATACTAAATTGGTGATCCCTTGATGCCTCAGAACATGTCCGAACATGTCCGATCCCTTCTTCTAGTCCAGTTGGCCACAAACTTCTCTTCTCCCCAATCCTATTCAATACCTCCTCATTAGTTTTATGTTCTACCCATCTAATCTTCAGCGTTCTTCTGTAGCACCACATTTCGAAAGATTCTATTCTCTTCTTTTCCTCCATGTTTCACTTCCATACATGGCTACACTCCATACAAATACTTTCAGAAACGACTTCCTGACACTTAAATCTATACTCGATGTTAACAAATTTCTCTTCTTCAGAAACGATTTCCTTGCCATTGCCAGTCTACATTTGATTTCCTCTCTACTTCGACCATCATCAGTTATTTTGCTCTCCAGATAGCAAAACTCCTTTACTACTTTAAGTGACTCATTTCCTAATCTAATTTCCTCACCATCATCCGAGATATTTCGACTACATTCCATTATCCTCGTTTTGCTTTTGTTGATGGTCATCTTTTACCGTCCTTTCATGACACTGTCCATTCCGTTCAACTGCTCTTCCAAGTACTTTGCTGTTTCTGACAGAATTACAATGTCATCGGCGAACCTCAAAGTTTTTATTTCTTCATTTGTTCACTTAAGGAACAGATATTATATGAAGAGTAGTGTCTGAGGATTTTGAAAGCCTGTATCGCAGTCTCTAATGAACTCACAGGTTAAAGTATAAAGTAGTGACAAACATTCAGTTGTCGACAATTGGTCAGGACCTAAATTTTGTTAACTAATTTTCAATATTTTGTGAATAATTCTGTCAACAGTATGTCCAATGAGTATGCTCATACTAGCACACCAAGGTTTATCTTGGTGGCTTTTAAAGTGCAACCTTGTGCATTTGTGAAAAAATCACAATATTAAATCTTGATTTGGCAGAATTTCGCTTCTGAAACCGTGTGAGATCAATAAATGCAGCAAGGTACTTCACTCCTAAGTCTGACTATTTATGAGCGTATTGTTCAATTTACTCTGTAATTTTCTGCATTTCAATCCAAATCATATTTGAGTTAAAAGGAGCCAAGGTGGAGTGACCTCGAACCAGTCCCTGACCAAGAGTGAACCAACTTGAAAGTGACGTTAGAAAACTACGAGTTTTTGTGGACCGAACAATGATAATGAATGTCACGAAGACATATTCAAGGATGCTGGACCCAATGGGTAGTAGGACTCACGCAAAAAGTCTAACAATTGCTCAGTGATTTCCGAGAGAAGTTTGAGAAAGATCTCGTTGCTGAATACTCAATAAAGGAAAAAGAAATATTAACGACATCACAAAATGACGGAAGTAAAGGAAAACTTATGGAAGTGCTTATTGATTTCGGCCTGAAGCAAAACAGCAGAAATGGATGGAAAATAAGGATTTCAGCAATGATATAGCTATACCTTGATCTGATTTCAACGACGTTGCACCGAACCAAATTGCACATTAGTTCTTAAAGAACAGGCAAATAATAAGTAACATAAAAACACTACTTAAATCAAGGTAAAGGGTCGTAGTCCACGTGATAGGAGAACCAACCTTCAGCATAGAACTGGAGGCAGTAATAAACGGGATGAAGGAAGACAAAGCAGCGGCTCAGGTCGACATTAAGACTGCAATAATGAAACATTTTTTATCGGTAACTAAGATGTGGTCACAGAATATATTCAAGATTTTCCTTCGAAACTCCAAGATCCCAAAAATGTTCACAGAGTCTCTTGTAGTAGCTCTGGGGATCTGCGTAAACAGCAGAAGGTAGCGGCAGAGCTGAAGAATTTCCAACCAGTGTCTTTCCTACGCTATTTGTGTAAAATTTTGAACGTATAATTTCACCCAGTAACAGAAAAAATAAACGACAGGCTAATAACAGAATAAGCTGGGTTCAGGCCGGGAAAATTTTGCTACGGAAAAATGCATAATCTTAGCCAACACCCATAAGAAGTTGAAGAGAGTTAAATTACAACAGGAGCCATTTTCATTGACTGTGTATGACACAGTCAACCATGAAAAATTACTTATCGCAGGATAGAAATTAATAAATTACTTCGGATTCACTTGCCTGATAAAGGAAATCTTCCACAACGGAAGTATCTATGCCACTCTGAAACCGAAAACGAGCCAATGGAGAGAAAAAAAAGCTACCTAGAGCAACCGTTATGCAACATACATACCATCGACGTACTGCGAGAACAGGACACATACCTGTATTTCTTCATGTGTGTGGACGATACGGCTACCACCGCTCAAGAGAAAACATCTGAAGAGGTGGAAGTAAAACTCCTCAAATGATTGGAGAATCTCACAATATTCTTTGCGATCAACAACCCGAAACAGAATCGTAACAACACGCAAGTCAACAGTTTCCATCTCCGCACTAAAGTGGGCGGTAAGATGCTTAAAGGGGAGCGAGAGGGTCATGGATGAAAATATTGCTCAAAATCTGAATTGTAGTAGATAAATGAGATTTGCTGCAATGAATAAAGGCACACATTGCTGCTTTTATTGGTATTTTTATTGAAATATATTAATATCTTCACTGTGTAATTGGAATTTTCCAGAGGATGCTCTGAAAGGAGATGGATCGACGGTTGTCGCTCTAATTCCGGTTATGGCTATCTGAAACATGAAATGAAGATATCCCCTGATCCTTCTGATAAAATTTTAATTCATTATAGGGAATTGAAAAAAGACATTTTTGGCGAAATTATAGATACTTAAAGAAATGGCCGGTTTTTGGATCCCTCTTTTTTGGCCGAGAAAAGAATAATTATCAAAATAAGACAAAACGGCTAATATGAACGGATGGATATTCAATTTGCTTGAAGGGACACGGAAAAGTATTAAAATCGGATGAAAAGTTTAGCGTGGACGACGACAATCATCCCGAAAAACATGGTTTTAGGGAACGCGCTAAAGTTTGACAAGTATTTATCATATAAAGAAAAGGGACAAAGCTTGAATCTTACAGGATGTCATCGATACCTGGTCCATAGTAACAATCGTCCCAGCCAGTGGATGGCTTCTTTCTGCTACTTTCACCTGATAAGCCCTCATTTTCGTCCTCAAAGCTCCTTTCGTCGCTGAGCGTGTCGCCGCTGCTGTTTCTATCTTCGCAGGTTTTGATTTTAAGGGCATTTTCCATGCGCATTAAATAGGCATACGGCCAAATTTGAAACAATGTTGAAAATTTAGCTTCTGCTGGATGTTATTTTTGGAGCACATCACCAAATGCGACTATTGGATCTTTCGTTCAGATTTTGAGTAGAAGCGACCAAACAACGTTCCAGCTAATGAGGTTTACTCAAATCTACTAGTGACGTGCCGTGCACGCTCGGCTTCAGATACTCAGACAATCGTTACTTTCTGGAGTTCGCGCATAATATTTTGGGGAATGATTCTTCAATTTCTAAACTTTCGAATTTTGTAATAAAAAAATTTCGAGTTTTGTTCGACCGCCCCCCTGTCGTTCCCCCTTAAGGCCAATGGGGTAGAGGTACTCCTGGGGCATTAACACCATGATAGATATGTGGTAGTCTTCCTGGAGAGTATGCTTTCATAAAACAACATTGCAATGAATTAAAAGAGAAAGTTAGTTAAAAAAAGACCTCTCTACAGAGGACACTAATGGTAAAATAAAGGGGAACTGACCCAGAAGTGCATGACTGCTAGGGTACCATGTCTTTCAGTGGGAGAATACGCAACGCCGTTGTGGAAAGTGTCAGCTCACACAAGGCAAATTGGTGTTGCCGTCATGAAACAGCAATAACTGGCACTATTTACAGGGGCCTTCTGTGCAAGGCCTTCTACCACGGCTGGATCAGGCCCTTGTCACAAGTACCCTCCACAGCCCCATTTCTGCGTGCGTGTCAGTGAATATGCTCAAAATCGTATCTCATGCGTCTCATAAAACGAAATTGGTCTCACCCCTTACACAGACCTGTTTGAACGATCATTCAGTTAATATTGAAAAACTGGAGATGAAATAGTCTCCTACATCTGCGTGTCTCATTTTTCATTTATTTATTATGACTTGTGTTAAAGCCACACCTTTATTTATCATGAATTACGGAAAAATCAGTGTGGCCAGTTTATCCTGTCTGCTTATCAAACATATCTGTTATTAATACTCTACTGCCAATGACTATGTACACTCCTGGAAATGGAAAAAAGAACACATTGACACCGGTGTGTCAGACCCACCATACTTGCTCCGGACACTGCGAGAGGGCTGTACAAGCAATGATCACACGCACGGCACAGCGGACACACCAGGAACCGCGGTGTTGGCCGTCGAATGGCGCTAGCTGCGCAGCATTTGTGCACCGCCGCCGTCAGTGTCAGCCAGTTTGCCGTGGCATACGGAGCTCCATCGCAGTCTTTAACACTGGTAGCATGCCGCGACAGCGTGGACGTGAACCGTATGTGCAGTTGACGGACTTTGAGCGAGGGCGTATAGTGGGCATGCGGGAGGCCGGGTGGACGTACCGCCGAATTGCTCAACACGTGGGGCGTGAGGTCTCCACAGTACATCGATGTTGTCGCCAGTGGTCGGCGGAAGGTGCACGTGCCCGTTGACCTGGGACCGGACCGCAGCGACGCACGGATGCACGCCAAGACCGTAGGATCCTACGCAGTGCCGTAGGGGACCGCACCGCCACTTCTCAGCAAATTAGGGACACTGTTGCTCCTGGGGTATCGGCGAGGACCATTCGCAACCGTCTCCATGAAGCTGGGCTACGGTCCCGCACACCGTTAGGCCGTCTTCCGCTCACGCCCCAACATCGTGCAGCCCGCCTCCAGTGGTGTTGCGACAGGCGTGAATGGAGGGACGAATGGAGACGTGTCGTCTTCAGCGATGAGAGTCGCTTCTGCCTTGGTGCCAATGATGGTCGTATGCGTGTTTGGCGCCGTGCAGGTGAGAGCCACAATCAGGACTGCATATGACCGAGGCACACAGGGCCAACACCCGGCATCATGGTGTGGGGAGCGATCTCCTACACTGGCCGTACACCACTGGTGATCGTCGAGGGGACACTGAATAGTGCACGGTACATCCAAACCGTCATCGAACCCATCGTTCTACCATTCCTAGACCGGCAAGGGAACTTGCTGTTCCAACAGGACAATGCACGTCCGCATGTATCCCGTGCCACCCAACGTGCTCTAGAAGGTGTAAGTCAACTACCCTGGCCAGCAAGATCTCCGGATCTGTCCCCAATTGAGCATGTTTGGGACTGGATGAAGCGTCGTCTCACGCGGTCTGCACGTCCAGCACGAACGCTGGTCCAACTGAGGCGCCAGGTGGAAATGGCATGGCAAGCCGTTCCACAGGACTACATCCAGCATCTCTACGATCGTCTCCATGGGAGAATAGCAGCCTGCTTTGCTGCGAAAGGTGGATATACACTGTACTAGTGCCGACATTGTGCATGCTCTGTTGCCTGTGTCTATGTGCCTGTGGTTCTGTCAGTGTGATCATGTGATGTATCTGACCCCAGGAATGTGTCAATAAAGTTTCCCCTTCCTGGGACAATGAATTCACGGTGTTCTTATTTCAATTTCCTGGAGTGTATTACAGTCATTTTCGGGACGCTCCAGCCTCTCTTGTGTGCTTCACAGAATCAATAACGCTAGTTTATTTTATTGGTATGCTTGACATTTCAGTTAATTATAGGAAAGTTTCCCGTTGTGGGGTCAACGTAAAACGTTGCGGGAATAATTGCATATGAGTGGGTGGGCGAAGGAAGTCGTTTGCTTTCTGCATCTTCAAACACACTCCGAAAACCACCATAAGCTGCGTAATAGAAGGTAACTAAGAGCAGTAACACATTTCATTTCTTTTTCCAGTCGCAAATGGAGCGAGGGAGAAACGACTGTCTATATGATTCCATGCGAGCAATAATTTCTCTGCCGGCCGGAGTGGTCGAGCGGTTATAGGCGCTACAGTCTGGAACCGCGCGACCGCTACGGTCGCAGGTTCGAATCCTGCCTCGAGCATGGATGTGTGTGACGTCCTTAGGTTAGTTAGGTTTAATTAGTTCTAAGTTTTAGGGGACTCATGACCAAAGAAGTTGAGTCCCATAGTGCTGAGAGCCATTTGAGCCAATAATTTCTCTTATCCTGTCTTCACTGTCGTTACGCGAAATGTACGCTGGTACGAGTAGAGTCGTTCTGCAACCAGCCGTAAACACCGGTTCTCTAATTCTTTCAATGGAACCTACCAAATAAATGACACAAATAACACCAAAGAAGAACTGAGGGAGCTATATCACACTTTTAGCGACAACGGATATGACAATATGGCCAAATGGAATAAAACAAGATCGGGTGATGGGGTGCAACGGTTAGCACACTGCACTCGTATTCGGGAGGACGACGGTTAAAACCCGCGTCCAGTCATCCAGATGTAGGTTTTCTGTGATTTCCCTGAATCGCTTTAGGCTGTGCCCTTCGAAAGGGCACGACTGAGCCCCTTTCCCATCGTTGTCATTATCCGAATTTATACTCCAATGACCCCTATGTGGACGGGACGTTAAAACCCCATCTTCCTTCCTTTGAATAAAAGAAGAAGGCGGGGAAGGGAAGCTGCCGCAAGTGAACGTACCGTAAAGAGCGTCAGTGAACGTGTAGGAAACGTCCTCCGTCGACAACGTTTCAAACTGATTTTCCACAGCAGGCTCCGAATTCACGACATGATTGGTTCCATGAAGGATGCAACGATCAGCCTTAATACTGCAGAAGTGTATGAGCTACATTCTGAAAGGGGTACCTACTTAAATTGGGGGGACTAGTAGACCATTCAGTACACGAGTGGCAGAACTCGAATGCTACGTGCGATTAGAAAAGCGCAGTAAATAGACGATGGTGCGACGTCCCCGTTATTGTGGACAACGACCTATATGCTCCATCAACCACTTGTACCGGCAAAAGCAACGTGGACGAGCCAGCACAAAATACGAATGGTGATTGAAGCCGTTAAACAGCATCACAACATTAATCGACGGCATGGCTACAAACGTCCAGCTTCCTGGGTGCCAGCTATCCTAGTATCGGCGGACACTGTCACGACAAACACAACGAACAGCTGCATAGGAATTCTCAGTGTATTTCCGAGCACACCAGGAAGAAAGCATGCTAGCCGAAAGCCAAGCCCTGAGTTGCTGTATCCTAAATTTTATACACTGACGAGTTACAACACCTTATTAAAAAAATACCATCCGTCCATGGATTATCGTTTGAGTCCAAGTCCTATCTCCTTAACGCACTTAAGTTGATTGAACCTACCAGTAACAAATGTATCCGCTTGCCTCTGAATTACTTCGATGTCTACCCTTTAATCCGAATTGGTGAGGATCCCAAACACTCAAGCAGTACTCAACAACGTGATCGTACAACGGATCTATAAGTGATCCCCTTTGATCTCGTTGATAAATAAGCTATGATTTTTTAATATAATCCATTATGGAGTAGAGGTAGCAGTTGTCGTTATACTGGTTATCACTGTTAGCATTCAACCGCGATTCTTATACGTATATTTTAACAACGCGTATCAAGAGGCAATGCTCCCATCATCAGGTTGTAAAATCTATGTCGTGAAATGAAACGGACTAAAAAGACAAAATACCATCACAAATAGTTGGGAAGTCCATATAGTAAAACAGAATTAAAAGTATATAGGCCTGTGAGTCCTCGTCTTACATTGAAGTTGTTGACACAAGTCGATAGCCGTTCCATAGCTACCAAATATGCTGTCGCACTGTGCCGGCTCGGGTGCTGTTGTGGACTGACGTGCCTAGGTGTCGTGGCGTGGTTACAGCCGTGTGCTTGACGGTAACGCTATGCCATTGGGCGCCTGATTTCCTTATTACATTGGTCTGCCATCATTAGCCTCTCGCAACTCTGTCAGTAACATGCTACAAGCTTAAAGTCGCATACCTACCCTAAAATAATTCCAAAAACCCGCTAAAAAATCTCATTTCTTTACAATTATCTTGTGCATTTAGAATATTGCTTTGTTTCGTTTCGTGGATAGCTATCTCGAATTCCTCCCTTTCTTTTCTACATGCAATATTTCTACGTTGTCTTCTATGCTATTAATGGGGAGGCCTGTTTCATATATATGAAAATATATATGAAAATTATCACGATGCCATACTACGGAACTGTCTCACAAAAGATAGCAAATATTTCTAAGCCATACGACGTTAAAATAGCTTTTCAGGCTAATAACCTAGTGAGGTATAGCCTTAAGCACGATATTGGCGAGAAGAGAAATAAGTTTGAAAGATCGGGAGTTTATAAGATTCAGTACAGAACTTATGATGCGAAATATATAGGGCAGAGAAGAAGATCATTCGCGATCCGGTATAAAGAACATAAAGATGCGTTCAGGTTAGGATATTATGACAAACCAGCTGTTGCGAACCATATATATGAAACAGGCCATTCCCTTAATAGCATAGAAGACAACGTAGAAATATTGCATGTAGAAAAGAAAGGGAGGAAACTTGATATATGTATAAGAATCGCGGTTGAATGCTAACAGTGATAACCAAGCTATGATTACCCTGTGATCTAGGAAGCCGGCACCTTAGCTCATCGTGTTCGGTCAAAGTGATAGCTGTCCTACGTAATGAAAAGACTGAGTGAATGGATCACCGATGAAATTTAACGAGTGTAATGGGACATCCGCCCTGAGCAAATGCAACGAACGGTAACGAGTAAAATGCGATTAAAAAAAGGGGGTACCGTTTTTGATTAGCAGTCAAAACGTCCTCGGTCCCGGGTTCAAAACACGACACCTCTTATATTTTGAATTAGCATTGTGGGCTGAAGACTTCCGGCATAAGAAGAAACCCTCATTCTGCCAACGACCGTCAAAAGAGGGCAAAGTAGCGAACAGAAATTCAGGGTACATTCTTGTCCTGGGGGTGGAAACTGCATGATGATGCAGAAGGCAGTGGAAAACAGTGCATTTAAGACACACAATGTGCATCCACAGGAGAGCTGGCCTGTAATTGAAAAGTGTCGTGGTGATCTCTCCATTGGCAAAAGATTCCGGAATAGCCCCCCATTCGGATCTCCGGGAGCGGACTGGCAAAGGGTACGTGATCGTGAGAAAAACGTTGAACAAACAACAGCAGGATTAGGTTCTACGAACAGGGGAGGGGAATATCAGAAGATGAGTATAGGACAATATCAACATCAGCCGAAAATGGTACAACGGGAATAGGATTCGCTATGAACAGGAAGATAGAACACAGCGGGCGTTACTATGAATACATCAGCAGTGACATGGTTGTTGTTCTCAGAATCGGAGCAAAAAACCACGAACAACGGTAATTAAGATATACATGCTGACGTCTCAAGCTAAAGATGAAGAGATACAAAAAAATATGAAGATGTAGAAAAGGTAACGCATTATGTAAAGGGAGACGAACATCTAATAGTCATAGGGAACTGGAATGGAGTTGTAGGGGAACGACTAGAAGGAAAGCAGGAAAATACGGACTTGGGACAACGAATGAGGGAGGAGAAAGGCTACTTGAGTTCTATAACAAATTTCAGCTAGTAATAGCGAATGCTGTGTTCGAGAATCACCAGATGATAAGGTACACTAGGAAAAGACAGGATGATACCGGAATATTTCGGTCAGGTTACATCATAGACACCAAAATGAGTTCCAGATTTATAAGACGTGCCCCGGAGCAGATACAGATTGAGATCACAATATACTAATAACGAAGAGTATGCTGAAGTTTAAGAGAATAGTTAGGAAGAACGAATACCCGAAAAAATCGGATATGGAAGTACCGAAGGATGAAGAGAGACGCTTGAGGTTCTGGAAGACTATAGATACAGCAATAAGGAATTGCTCAGTAGGCAGGACTGTTGAAGGTGTATGGACATCTCTAAAAAGGGCAATCACAGAAGTTGGAAAGAAAAACATAGTCAGGAAGAAGGTAACTGTAAAGATACTATGGTTTACAGAGGAAATATTTAAGTTAACCAGTGGAAGAAGGAAGTACGAAAATGTTCAGAGAATTTCAGGAATACATTAATACAGTTCGCTGAGGAATGCTACAAATAGGAAGTGTAAGAAAGGTAAGACGAATGGCTGCATGAAAAATGTGAAGAAATCGAACAAGAAATGGTTGTCAGAAGGACTGACTCGGCATAAAGGAAAGTCAAAATAACCATCGGTGAAATTAAAAGCAAGGCTGGGAACATTAAGGGTGCAACAAATTCCACTGTTAAATGCAGAAGAGACAGCGGATAGGTGGACAGAGTACACTCAAGGCGTCTATGAGTGGGAAGATTTGTCTGACGTGATAAAAGAAGAAACAGGAGTCAATTTAGAAGAGACAGGGGATCAAGTACTCGAATCAGATTTCAAGAGAACTTGGAAGCACTTAAGATCAAATAAGGTAGAAATGGTAGATAACATTCCATCAGAATTTCTAAAATCACTCGGGCAAATGGCAACAAAACGAGTGTACACATTGGTGTGTAGAATGTATGAGTCTAGCGCCATATCATCTGACTTTCGGAACAAAATCATACACTTAATTCTTAAAGTTGCAAGAGCTGACAACAGCAAGAATTAAAGCACAATGAGCAAAGCAGCGCACGCATCAAAGTGGCTGACAAGAATAATATACAGAAGAATGGAAAATAAAATTGAGGATGTGTTATATTGCGATCAGTTTGACTTTAGGAATGAGTAAGGCACTCCAGAGGCAATTCTGACGTTGCTGTTGATAATAGAAGGGAAAATAAAGAAAAATAAAGACTTGTTCATTAGGTTTTTGGGCCAGGAAAAAGCTTTCGACATTCTAAAATGTTGCAAGGTGTGGTGTCACAGCAAGGCACCACACTTGCTTGGTTGTAGGCTCCAAATCGGCCGCGGTCCGTCAGTGCACATCGCACCCGCCAGTCACCACTGTCGACGCTAGCAGACCGAGCGCCACCACTCGGCTGGTCTTACGAGACAAGCTAGCGCACTGCCCAGTTCTACAGCCGACTTCTGTAGGAATGGTTCCCTTGTTATAGCTTCCGAGATCTAATCTGCAGAGACGCTAGTTAGCATAGCCTGCAGCTAAGTCAGTAGCTACGACCTAGCCAGGAGCCTCATACAGTTTATGCATTGACGATTGCTCTATATGTATGAAGCAATCAGAATTGCGAAGAAGTATTCTTATACAAAGTCAAGGTCGACGTTCACCGCTGATGCTGAATTAAAGCTAAGTATTTAATTGTATTTCTGTCTACTAACTTTCTAATCACCTAAGATGTTCCAGATACATCCCGTCAAGTATAGTTCATTGATCCTCACGTCAGCCTACGTGATCAACGAGAGCAACTAATGGCCACACCTCGTGATCAAACTAAGAGTCAAACTGCGTGACTCAGACGGGCCACCATTATTCAATGAGGCCCATAGTTCCACCTCATACATAACACATGGTATTCGAAATTCTGAGGAAAATACGGGTAAGCTATTGGGAGAGACGGGCAATATACGATATGTACAAGAGCCGAGAGGAAATAAGAATAGTGGACGACCAAGAACGAAGTAAGAGTGTAAGACAGGTATGTAGCCTTTTGCCCCTACAGTTAAAATTGTACATCGAAGAAGCAATGTTACAAACAAAGGAAAGGTTCAGGAGTGAAATTAAAATTCAAGGTGAAACGATATCAGTAATGATAAGATTCGCTCATGGCACTGCTATCCTAAGTGAAAGTGAAGAAGAATTACATCATTTGGTAAATGGAATGAACGGTCTAATGTGCACAGAATATGAATTGAGAGTGAATCGAAGAAAGACGAAAGTAATAAGAACTAGCAGAAACGTGAACAGCAAGAAATTTATCAGGATTGATATTCACGCTGTAGATGAAGTTAAGGAATTCCACTACCTAGGCAGTAAAATAACCAATGGACGGAGTGAGGAGGACATCAAAAGCAGATCAGAACTGGCATAATGGGCGTTCCTGAACAGCAGAATTCTACTAGTATCAAAGCTAGCCGTTAATTTGAGAAACAAATTTCTGGGAATGTACGTTTGGATCACAGCATATAGTGTGGTAGTGAAATATGGACTATGGGAAGACAGGAACAGAAGAGAATCGAAGCATTTATGATGTGATGCTACAGACGACTGTTGAAAATTAGGTGGCCTGATAAAGCAAGGAATAAGATGGTTATGCGCAGAATCGGAGAGGAAAGCAGTACATTGAAAATACCGACACGGAGAACACGGAGAGGGGACATGATGATAGGACATCTGTTAAGACATCAGGGAATGACTTCCATGGTACTATAAAGAGCTGCAGTGTGTAAAAACTGTAGAGGAACACAGTCATTATAACTCAGGACGTAGGTTGCAAGTGCTACTCTGAAAGGAAATGGGTAGCACAGGAGAGGAATTAGTGGCAGGACAAGAAGACTCAATAAATAAATAAATCTTCATTGCTAGGATTCTATCAAAAAACTGAAGTCGAACAATCGTCTTCCTTACAGTATTCCCTACAGTATTTCCTCCAGTATTCGAAAATTACAGTATTGTTTGTCGTGCTCATCTACGTAACTTAACTTCTTCTTGATGTAGAACAAGTTTCCATTCGTAACACCACGCAGAAATTTTATCTAAGTTATCTCAACAACCACATTTTTCCGTACACTACAGCATCATCAGAAACAACCGCAGACTGCTATTCACGGTGTCCGTCAGATAATTTACGTATGCAGAGAATAAGAACGTTCCTGACGGTATCCTTGTTCCTGATGAACACTCGAGCTCGAGGACAACGCGTACGGTTCTATTACTTAAGAAGTCAGAACCAACCGCATATCTCGGAACGCATTCGTAAACAGTCTGCAGTGAGGCACCGTGTCAAACGCATTCCGTAAATCAAGGAATATGAGACCTGTCTCTTGCCCTTTGTAAATATGTAATGAGCTAAACGGTACCTGCATCCGCAGCACGGGCATGACTGTCCGCCTGGTACAATAAGAAACGAAATTCATCCTACCTGCCGACTATCTCGAAGCCCATGTACTTCCTAGCGGAGAACTTCTTGAACCTTGAAGACAGTACCATGAGAGCAAAGAAGTCTTGAAACATACGAGTAATTCCTACAGTGATAAACGATACTTATATAGAAGTAGTCTGAAGTGGCAGTGATGCGCCAAGTTAAAATAGCTCTGAGAGAGGTCCGTGTTAACGGCCTCGAACGATGTCTACAGCACAAACGGCCGTTTTTGCGAAGCAACATGAAACGCTAATCGCTGAGGGACGTAAGCTGTTTACAGTTTGCCCGACAGCGCGTTTGTTCTCGCGCTAATTGCAGCCGGAGGCGTCAACACAGGAACTTCAAATTCCTCCGGCCACCTATTGTGCAGCCTTGTATGGTGATACTGGGTGTCATCATCACTTATCGATCATCTTAGTGGCAAACAACAGCGCAGCCTCCTGCCGCCGGCAGCCTCCAGCTAAAATTGTAGACGTCAAAGTCATGTTAAGCCCTCGGCTCACTATCACGCTAGATGCTAACAGAAAGACTCCAGTTCACATGTCACATTCATTATTGGTCCCTGTTAGAATTTCAGCTGTCAGATCGATCCTACATCTCCATCTCCATCTGTACCATGCGGAACAATCTAAAGTGCACAGTAGGGTTACTTCAAATAGCAATACGTTTTTAGGTCTCTTTCAATCCATTTGCTGATGGAGGAATGACTGTATTATTCTGTGCATCCTGTTTTGTACCTGATTCCCTCTATACGACTTCTACGTGATAGATACGTTCAAGGATAAACCATTATCATAGTTTATGCTCTTATAAGCTTTCTGAAACAACTTCCTATGGTACGCATAGCATCTCTCTTCTAGCGTTTACAGGGTAAGGGTTTCCAACTGTTTTGTTCACTCTCCCACTGGTCAGGCTGGCAAATTTCCTTTCTCATCGACCGTATCTATCCATGTTCGATGGCCCCTATTAGTTCGAACTAATATGGGTATCATATGCTTAAGCTTTATTCAGGTCTCCAGCTGCTCTGAATGTAAGTTTTAATCGATCACGTTCCATGGAAGTCAATTTAAACTATAAAAATTATCAGAACTCACTAAAAGAATATACTCAAAACTCTCGGTTACAGCGGGAATCTCCTGTGCTGAGTAAAATGTGTGTGCCAAAATGGTTATTTTCCACACACAGTGTAACTAAATTCCCTTCACGACTCTGGGGACAGATCCCTAGCACCGAAACCAAAAAAAAGCTCTAATAAGCCTAGGTTCTAAAATGCATACTTTCAGAACTATGAGCACTTCTTCATCTTCGACACTGTAAAAACATACACTACTGGCCATTAAAATTGCTGCACCAAGAAGAAATGCAGAACATAAACAGGTATTCATTGGACAAATATATTAAACTAGAACTGACATGTGATTATATTTTCACGCAATTTGGGTGCATAGATCCTGAGAAATCAGTACCGAGAACAACTACCTCTCGCCCTAATAACGGCCTTAATACGCCTGGGCATTGAGACAAACAGAGCTTGGATGGCGCCGGCCGGTGTGGCCGTGCGGTTAAAGGCGCTTCAGTCTGGAACCGCGTGACCGCTACGGTCGCAGGTTCGAATCCTGCCTCGGGCATGGATGTGTGTGATGTCCTTAGGTTAGTAAGGTTTAATTAGTTCTAAGTTCTAGGCGATTGATGACCTTAGAAGTTAAGTTGCATAGTGCTCTGAGCCATTTGAACCATTTTTTTGAGCTTGGATGGCGTGTACAGGTACAGCCGCCCATGCAGCTTCAACACGATACCACAGTTCATCAAGAGTAGTGACTGGCGTATTGTGATGAGCCAGTTGCTCGGTCACCATTGACAAGTCGTTTTGAATTGGTGAGAGATATGGAGAATGTGCTGGCCATGACAGCAGTCGAACATTTTCTGTATCCAGAAAGGCCCGTACAGGACCTACAACATGCGGTCGTGAATTATCCTGCTGAAACGTAGGGTTTCACAAGGCTCGAACGAAAGGTTAGAGCCACGGGTCGTAACACATCTGAAATGTAACGTCAACTGTTCAAAGTACCGTCAATGCGAAAAAGAGGTGACCGAGACGTGTAACTTTTGGCACCCCATACCATCACGCCGGGTGATACGCCAGTATGGCGATGACGAATACACGCTTCCAATGTGCGTTCACCGCGATGTCGCCAAACACGGATGCGACCATCATGATGCTGTAAACAGAACCTGAATTCATCCGAGAAAATGACGTTTTGCCGTTCGTGCAGCCAGGTTCGTCGTTGAGAACGCCATCGCAGGCATTCCTGTCTGTGATGCAGCGTCAAGTGTAACCGCAGCCTTGGTCTCCGAGCTGATGGTACATGCTGCTGCAAACTACGTCGAACTGTTCATGCAGATGGTTGTTGTCTTAAAAACGTTCCCATATGTTGACTCAGGGATCGAGACGTGGCTGCACGATCCGTTACAGCCATGCGAATAAGATGCCTGTCATCTAGACTGCTAGTGATACGAGCCCGTTGGGATCCAGCATGGCGTTACTTATTACCCTCCTGAACCGACTGAATCAATATTCTGCTAATAGTCATTGGATCTCGACTTTTATCAAAGTCGGAAACGTGATGGTACGCATTTCTCCTCGTTACACGAGGCATCACAACAACGTTTCACCAGGCAATGCCGGTAAACTGCTGTTTGTGTATGAGAAATAGGTTGGAAACTTTCCTCATGTCAGCACGTTGTAGGTGTTGCCACCGGCACCAACCTTGTGTGAATGCTCTGAATAGTTAATCATTTGCATATCACATCATCATCTTCGTGTCGGTAAAATTTCGCGTCTGTAGCATGTCATCTTCGTGGTGTAGCAATTTTAATGGCCAGTAGTGTATTCTGTCTTCTCAAGCTCTTTGGTTTCTCTGGTTTGAGAGGAGATAGTATGGACCAAAACAAGAAGTAGTATGTAATAAACAATGGCAGCATATGTTGAAAGCTACGAGCACTTGATTAATATTAGAGACGTGTTCCACAGTATCACACATGAACAACTACTCTTAGCTCTTAAAGTACGCATTTTAGAGCACGAGTTTTGGTGTAAAGAACGTGTCCCCGAAGTCTGTAAAGGGCATGTAATGATGCCCTGTATAGATTAGAAGACGAGTGCCTTAGAACTCTCTTCCCTTTTTCAGTCACACAACAAGCTTACCAGAAAGGAAATTTACTGAATGGTGCAGTCGATCGGTAGAGTGGTTAAAAAATTTTACTTTGTTCTCATAGGCAAATGTCGAGTCTCTACCTTATATGGAGGTAATTTCTGCTAGGTAAATTTTTGTGAGAGAAAGTTGTGTGATTGCTTACATTTATTCTATTATTTCCTACTGTTACACCAAGATTCCCTGAGGTGTGACGACCTCCTCTGGCGAGGCTAAGCAGAAGAGGACGTCACACACGGGGAATCGTGTGTCAGCCTGAACTCCAGACACCGTTTCGCAAGCATACGTATTCGGAACGGAAGAGCTCTTATTCAAGAATGTGACGAATCGAAAAAATCCAGCCAGTGCCTCTGAGGGGGCACTTGGGCAAAACTACAGCTCTGACTACGCTGCTTCTGGAACTGACTAAACAAGGTAAGCAGAACAAATGAAGTCATCGCCATCCATTATTGACGCCCCGGCATTAGAGTCGGTTATCCCTTCTGGGGTGGGGCTGCTGCTGTTGGAGATGTGGGTGGCAGCATACAGATATACATTGCTCCCGCTTCGAAATGAGACTCACTTTCAGCTTTCTCATATGCTTGCCGACATTTTCTGTTTACGACCGTATAGATACGTGTACTCATGCCGACCAGTGCCGTAACCACGTAGTATCCAGTCACCTACCAAGGACATCTCTCCAGTAGGGACAGGGGGCCGCCTCAGCTGGGGCCATATGCAGACCACTTGACAGCACCACACGACTGTATCTCCTGCTGGCGGCAGCTTCCCTCGTGGGACAAGTGTTCGACCGTGGCATAGGGACAACCAGGTCTCTCTGCGCTGTACAATGGTCCCTGAGAGCCTTATTTGTCGCTAATCACCTCCCCTGCTGCATTCTTCGAATTCGAACGGGGTTGATGTTACGTTTGGAACACCATCTATCGTGGAGTGGTGTGCACATACCACAAGTTAGTAAGGCTGCATCTACTGCCTCTGGGGCAGCTTCACCGACACCCTTCCCATCGCCGCTAACTGTGCTGGCTTCCAGGCCTGTTGTTGCTGATCACAGCATTCGGCACCCTGGCAACTAAGACCATCACCGAAGAACAATTACATCCAGCCTGTTGTAATCCGTCTCTGTAGTAAAACTGATAAATTCTTGTAAACAGGGATGTTTCGTTAACGGCTCTGCAGGCAGTTCCAGCCACCACCTCTACAGCCAACGTCCCGACGAGGAAGTGCCACTTTCTTCTGACGTACGAACTGCCGATACTTCCACCATCTTAGGGTCACGTCCCAGGCGTAACATTCTGGCACAAGAAGTGTTTGCTGTGAAGTCGAGAGCCATCATCCGTAGAGGATAATTCGGTTCTGACCCCTCAACATTCTGCTGTCAGATTTGTCTGCAAGTGTCAACTGCTGCCATCCATCGAGAGGACGCTCCATCCGTGACATTGTCGTCAACTCTGGGTTACAGTATCAGTGGTGCGATGCTGGTACACGGACTTTCTACTTTTGTGGCTTCTTTCGTTCTTGGTCAGAGCAGTGGTAGGTAGACTACGTGCATAGTAATCTTCAGGTGCCAGTCGAGGAAACAGAAGAAGTACCGAATGGTTATATAATTGAACTGATGGTGTTCCTAGTACTGCAGTACAGGCTGAATACATTGCAGGATGCTGAAACATCTTAGGTATGTTCATTAACCGGTAGGTTCGCCGACTATGCTAAAAATATTGTTCCACTTCCTGCCAACAAGTGAACATGTGGCGCTGTAAGCATTGGGTTCCAATGGCTCAGAGCACTATAGGACTTAACATCTGAGGTCATCAGCCCCCTAGAACTTAGAACTACTTAAACCTAACTAACGTAAGGGCATCACACACATCCATGCCCGAGGCAGGATTCGAACCTGCGACAGTAGAAGTCGTGTGGTTCCAGACTGAAGCTCCTGTAACCCTCGGCCACACCAGCCGGCTGTAAGCGTCCAGAATGTGGGGAGGCATGATCAAAAACATGATAATGAGGCTTATGATAATTTTATTAGGATGAGTTTAGAGGTTACAACATTTGTTCATTATGGCCCCCCGACTGAGCAACATGCTGCATTCTTAATACAGCATGGTCGATAGCTACTCGCAGCGCATCGTGTAACAAGAGCGGTATGTCGTCGTGTGCTATCGTTCAAATCAGGATGAGTCCGGATACATCAACGTTAGACACCATCTTCCACATATCCCAACAGGCAGAAATCACTTGGTCTTAGTTCGGGGAACTGAGAAGCGCCGCGTCTCGAAAGTTCCTAGAAATGTTGCAGTCGTTACCGAACGTTTCTCGAAGCAAATCTCTCACCTGGCGAGTGATGAGGTCTCATCCCATCATGCTGAAAATAATAGTGTGAACTTCCCGAGCTGGATTCACGTGTTGCACAAGGAGGTCCTTATAAGTTACATATGTCACTGTACACCTAACAGACTACGGAAGTGATAATCCCTCGAAGATAAACGGATGAAGAGTGAAGGAAATTGTGAAACAACACCGTCACATAAGATGAGTGCAGTGAATGTTCCTACACAGCACTTGGCGGAGTACAACTCCTCATTAGACAGTTCTGAGCACTCACAGCATCGTGCAGAGTAAAATGTCCCTCGCCCGTCCAAAGGATATTCCCCGGCCACATTTCATCCATTTCAATGTGTACCAAAAAATGAAAGGCAAAGTCACGGCGTTAGTAGCGTACCTCGGGATTTCAATTGGTGCACATTTGGAATCTTGTAGGGATGCCAATGTAAAATTTTGTCGCACCTTTATGAACTGTAGACCATGGGAGAAACAGTTCTCGTAATTACCGTGATACACCTCGAGCAGTGTCTGTAGAACACGAGACAACTGCAGCACTGTCGGCTGTAACAGCAGGAACTTCATCAACAATTGCCTTTGGAATAGGCACCATCTCTCTCTCTCGTGCACCATTAATTCATCTCCTTCTTCTGACTTCTTTATCGTATTCTTTCGCCCATTTATTGACATGGTGCCTTTTTACAGTTTTCTGTCGGCGTTATTCCATAACGCAAAGCTGATATCGCTGCCGTTGTGATAAAGCAACTGTACCAGCAGTGCACATTCTTCCTTCTCAATGCCCACTGCATTTCAACCTTCTTAACCTCTTACACCAACAGTCGCTTTACGAAACAGATCCACATTCGTCGCCAAACGGCATGTAGCACACTGACGTAAACACAGGAAACATTTCACCTTTCCACCGCATACAGTGTCATATTTTCACTTGGTGTCAGAATGTGGAACTATTATTATTTTCAGCATATGCTGCGGGCGCACCTATTAATGAACATATCTACGGTATTCCAGCTTCCTGCACTGGATTCAGGTCATACTGAATCACTCGGAACATCGTCAGTTTAATTATAAGCACCATATATCTAGTTTAATGAGAACTGTAGGGAGCACGTTCACGGTCAGTGAGGTGTCAGCAGTGGAACCCGGTGATTCACGAACTGCCTAATACTCAGTCAGTGGCAGCAAAACGTAGTACTTGCCAACATTATGGACTCTGGCCACATCAGCGTATATAATCGATGGGATTAGCTATTCACCATATTGACTGAAGACTGGTTGTTACATCTGAATGCTTGTGGTGGTTACCTTTGAATTTATGTTAGTTGAAGTGTGTTGTTTCTTTGGTGGAATTTCAACAAATGCCTGGGTTACAAACACGAGCGATGGTGATTCAGGAAGTGACTGAATCCTTGGTGAAACACATAGCTGAACCAGAGGAAAGTAATGCTGCTTGGAAAAGGAATGTGTATACTTCGACGGCAGGCATAACGGGTAGGTGGTGTAAACTATTTGGTGCGGTAGAAACAAAAGCTTGTTTCACAATACCCACTCCTTCCTGAAATTTAGCTGCCGCTAGAGTAGTGATTTCTTGTTCAGGTAAAATTTATCGGTAACTTGGAAACTATCGTGAGACTGGATGATAGGTCAGACGAAATTTATATTCGATTTGGGCGTAGTTTAATTATTCTAAAACCATATTCTTAGTAATCCAGTTTACACATTCTATCACCTTTGCTTCAGTCGTAGTTAGTTACTTTGCTTCGGAATAGCAAAAGTGCTGTACTAGTTTTAGGTTCTTACTTTTAAATAGCTCTCTCCTGACGTCTCTTGACATAATCTGGTCATACTTATCTAAACATGTTTTTTCACACTTTTTTAAATTGACATTCGTAGAATAATGTGGTTTCAAGACAATTCGTTCTGTTAAAAACTAGCATACATTAAAGTTTTTTAAGTGTTCCTCAGAATTTTAATTCATTTTCCAAATTTCGCCTTGGTTTATTTTTTTGCTGGTTGTATGAACAGGGCAAATAACCTTGTGGTCTAGATATATATTACGTAATACTTGAAAGATGTATTATTTGTTAATCTTGGACATTGTCAGACCTTTTCTGTCTCCTTTTTAGCAGAGGCTTTCAGTGAAAACTTTGAAATCAGTAAGTTTAGTCCATTCCTATAAAGAGAAAACAGCAGACGATTCTCAAAATTTGAAGTAAACATCTGTCCTACATCTCTGACGAGAGAGTAATCTCCAAATTTCCATTTCTTGATTTATAAGATGAACAGTAATTACATACGCATACAGGAATGGCAATAAAATATCAGTCTTCAAACAGTTTAGGATTTGAATGAAAAGGAGTGGAAAGAAACTCCATAAGGTTTCAGGAGCCTTACTTATATGATTTGAAACTACAACATGGGTCATTAATGCAATAGAAGAATGAAGCAACATACCGAAATTAAATAAACCATTGCAATAAATCATACAACTGTGCAAACATTGGCGAAAAGATTCAGCCAAATTGAATAGATATATTTCATGAGGAAAAGACAGGAAGTGTGAACGCTCTTACCGGAGCACCTGAGACAACAATGTCCGAAAGTCGAAATTGCAAATAGCAGAACAAACCTGGGTGATACTGCCTCACCTCGCGTGAACTAGAGGACTGTATCTTGATCACACCAACGTGACTTCAACGCAGACATAACGTCATTCCAATAGCAGTAGTTCGCAGATAGTAAGCCATGTGTCTCCGCTGTGCGAAGAGAGTTAGATATTAGAATTCTACCTCCATACTTAAGTGGTCTAGTGCCTGTTCTTCATGGCGGTATTATATTCGAGGCTACGTGATGTGGAGAAGGAGTTTGTCTTTGTCTGACCGAGACTGATGCTGCTAAACAAACATTACCGTACACAAGGAATCCAGTACGACAGTCCAATTTATATCCTATGAGGAAGATCCGTTTTGCGAATGAGGTTGGCTTGGGAATGTTTATAGGTACCAATTCGCGTGTAGGACCTGTCTCGTGGCAGCGCATAGTGAAAGAGGAGCAGACAGGTTATTAATTCAGAACCATTTGTTGGTCGGTTAGTGCATTACACACTCCGTATTTCGCTTTCTGTTGTGATACATCGAAGCTGTTACTCTCAATAATTGTAATGACTAATTTTATTAGACATTTGTAATTACGTACTTAAAGAATGACGTTACGTCTGCTTGTGAACCCAGTACTTGGAAACAGAGTGAAAAGTTCGTTTCTGTTACGTACACTCCTGGAAATGGAAAAAAGAACACATTGACACCGGTGTGTCAGACCCACCATACTTGCTCCGGACACTGCGAGAGGGCTGTACAAGCAATGATCACACGCACGGCACAGCGGACACACCAGGAACCGCGGTGTTGGCCGTCGAATGGCGCTAGCTGCGCAGCATTTGTGCACCGCCGCCGTCAGTGTCAGCCAGTTTGCCGTGGCATACGGAGCTCCATCGCAGTCTTTAACACTGGTAGCATGCCGCGACAGCGTGGACGTGAACCGTATGTGCAGTTGACGGACTTTGAGCGAGGGCGTATAGTGGGCATGCGGGAGGCCGGGTGGACGTACCGCCGAATTGCTCAACACGTGGGGCGTGAGGTCTCCACAGTACATCGATGTTGTCGCCAGTGGTCGGCGGAAGGTGCATGTGCCCGTCGCCCTGGGACTGGACTGCAGCGACGCACGGATGCACGCCAAGACCGTAGGATCCTACGCAGTGCCGTAGGGGACCGCACCGCCACTTCCCAGCAAATTAGGGACACTGTTGCTCCTGGGGTATCGGCGAGGACCATTCGCAACCGTCTCCATGAAGCTGGGCTACGGTCCCGCACACCGTTAGGTCGTCTTCCGCTCACGCCTCAACATCGTGCAGCCCGTCTCCTGTGGTGTTGCGACAGGCGTGAATGGAGAGACGAATGGAGACGTGTCGTCTTCAGCGATGAGAGTCGCTTCTGCCTTGGTGACAATGATGGTCGTATGCGTGTTTGGCGCCGTGCAGGTGAGCGCCACAATCAGGACTGCATAAGACCGAGGCACACAGGGCCAACACCCGGCATCATGGTGTGGGGAGCGATCTCCTACACTGTCCGTACACCACTGGTGATCGTCGAGGGGACACTGAATAGTGCACGGTACATCCAAACCGTCATCGAACCCATCGTTCTACCATTCCTAGACCGGCAAGGGAACTTGCTGTTCCAACAGGACAATGCACGTCCGCATGTATCCCGTGCCACCCAACGTGCTCTAGAAGGTGTAAGTCAACTACCCTGGCCAGCAAGATCTCCGGATCTGTCCCCCATTGAGCATGTTTGGGACTGGATGAAGCGTCGTCTCACGCGGTCTGCACGTCCAGAACGAACGCTGGTCCAACTGAGGCGCCAGGTGGAAATGGCATGGCAAGCCGTTCCACAGGACTACATCCAGCATCTCTACGATCGTCTCCATGGGAGAATAGCAGCCTGCATTGCTGCGAAGGGTGGATATACACTGTACTAGTGCCGGCATTGTGCATGCCCTGTTGCCTGTGTCTATGTGCCTGTGGTTCTGTCAGTATGATCATGTGATGTATCTGACCCCAGGAATGTCTCAATAAAGTTTCCCCTTCCGGGGACAATGAATTCACGGTGTTCTTATTTCAATTTCCAGGAGTGTATTTGGCTATAGAGTAGTGGTTAAACTCAGTTCGCACTACTTTGTTTTATTGAGAAACGCATCAGTCTTTCTATACAATCCATCAGAACGTGTCATGCTGGCTGGCAGCCATTGTGTCGATTTGTCTCAAAGTAACTGCTGAGTCCAGTCAGTTCCAATGATGAAATGCAGAAATTTTGTGCATGCTAGTTAACTTACAGGCACAATATTAGGAAATTTTACACATGCTAGTTTAGTTTGGAACTGAGAATAGTTTCACTTCGTTTGCTGTTATGCTGGACCATGTTACGAGACGTGTGGTGGCGCTACCGTCCTGAAGTATCATAATAATGTGTTCTACTGACAGGTATGGTTTCAATAAATTATCATGCATTTAGTTAATAATTTTCTTGATTTTCCGTTTATGTGCACAGTGCAGGGGACTGCCCGATTGAATAGTTGGGCACTACAAGCGGAAGGCTAAAGCGGTTTCTTAGTATTCAGCACCACTTTCGATGTAATTTGTCCACATAGTTCTTGCAGTATTATGAAAACGCGTGCTACGTGACTATCATTATCGAGCCAGATTCCGTTACTAACTTTATTCTCACGAGCATCACGTATTTCTTTCTGCATATCTTCCCAATGCCAGGGCTTATTTCCCACTGTGTAAGATTGCAGTCGAGGATTCTCTTCCTGAACACACACACGCACTTTTCAAATTTTCTTTCAAATATTTCCATTCAGGTTTCCTGAGCATCTCACCGAAATTTTCGTGTTGACATAATACATTCGAACTACTACTCTAGAAATTCGATTTCTGCTTTCATGCGTACTTGGCTGGGACACCAAATTCTGGAACAGTACTTAAGAACGGTCGAAATTGCATCATGTGTGTGATTTCCTTTCCATATGCACCCCACCTCAGAAATTTCCAACAGATTTACGTGTTTTACTTGCATTTGTCAACACTGATTTAACTCAGTGTTGTTTCTCATTGCTTCATAGTGCTGTATTTAACATGTCTCGAAACTTAAACAAAATCTATATATGCAATGTATGTCTCATCGTTAAACCCTCTATTTTTTTCAATAATCTGTCATGAAATAAAATGTACTTCAATCATTGATCGTCGGTTACTAAATCCAAACTGTTCTTGGAGCAATAAACATTGTTATTTTTTCCTGAGTTGTGTTTATAGTTATTTGTGGTTTTCAAAGCAGCTCTGAGACTGTTTATTGTTGTGTCGTCTAGGCTTTTACTTCTATTTCTAGATCATTTTCTTTCTTGTCTTCAATGTTATCATACCAATGGTTTTTATAACATTTAATCTGTTCTTCCATCGTGATATTATTCAAACGTACTGCGTACTTTTCAGTTTTATTTAAGGTTTCCAATGCTTTTTTGCTATCCGCTGATGACCATGAATATCGTGTTCCGTCTCACTAATGTGTCTGCCCCATGATTTCTGGCTGTCTCTCTTCATTATTCTTTTTCAGTAGTTCCTTTTCTATTTACAGACTTTTTTAATTTACGGTGCAGGCCTTGAAGAATATTTTTTCAGACTGTGTTTGTCTTGTATTGGATTCACTAGACCGAATTTTTAATCTAAGCCTTCGACATTAATTCTTTTCCTTTCGTAGTGCCTCGTTTACAGCTGTTAAATATGTCCATTCTACTTCAGTGGTTCAAATGGCTCTGAGCACTATGGGACTCAACATCTTAGGTCATAAGTCCCCTAGAACTTAGAACTACTTAAACCTAACTAACCTAAGGACATCACACACACCCATGCCCGAGGCCGGATTCGAACCTGCGACCGTAGCAGTCCCACGGTTCCGGACTGCAGCGCCAGAACCGCACGTCCACCACGGCCGGCCCTACTTCAGTGGTGTCCCAGGTAGCAAGCTGCCCTAACTCTTTCCAGTCTATTCTCTCGTATAGGCCCTTAATACTTTAATTCTTGAGTAAATTTACTTTATAGAGCTCTTTTGCTACTGTGTTGCATAAGATTTCTTCTGTTCCTTTTAATTTTTAGTTTTTGCAAATGTTAGTCTTTGATATATTACAACACTGTGATAAGTCCCTATGTCAAAACGTCTGTATACTCTTGTATATTTTATTTGACATTGTTTCCTTCTGTTCATTATTACATCATTTATAATTGTAACAGTCCATTGTGATTACAAGTTGTTTCTCTGTACATTGGAATAACATTACCTACTGAATTTTTTCCTACCCCTGAATTTGACTCGGTAAACAGAAAAGCTGGATGTTTTTGACTATGCTGGGTTACGTTTACGTTGTCTGCCTTTTAATCTCCTTCCGGTCGGTTTCCGCTAGAAGACCTTCTTTGTAGTTCGTGACCTCCATTCTGAGGGCACGTCCCAGTCAATCTATACTTCTACATATAATTAGTCTTACAATATCAGCTCTTTGTATGAGAAGATCCAGGTCATAGTTGGTCCTTCCTCTCCAAGTACGATGATTATTTCTTATTCCTCCATAAATTTTCCGCAATATCATTAGTCCAAATACTCTGAGTTACTTTTCATCAGTGCTTATTAGATCCCATGTATCACACCAATATGTAACCACTTGCTTAATCATAACCTTATATGTAGTTACTTTAAGCTGCTTGTTTACCATCCAGATCTCATTAGCTTTTTAAATTTGTGTTATCACATATTGCCACTTAAAATGTGAGTTTTGATTTCAGTGGATGTCGAATTTACTTTATTGATATTGTCCCCTAGGTATTGAAAAAGCTCTACATGCTGAAAATTAAAACCTGCTGCTGCAAGTTATCCTGCTTATTTTGCCCTGTTCTGATGTATTTTTAGCCTTTTCAATAAATTTGGCAATCACTGATGGCATAGAAATAGGCCTAAAATTATCTACATTATCCATTTCTCCCTTTTTGTAAAGCCGCTTTACTACTGAGTACTTTAATCGTTCGGGAAACTGACCATTTCTAAAGGAAAAATTACAAATATGGCTAAATACAGGGCTAACATGTACATCACAGTACTTTAATATTCTGCAAGGCACTCCATCATAACCATAAGTCCTTAGTCTTCAGTGATTTTATTATTGACTCAATCTCCCCCTTGCCTGTATCACGGACGAGAATTTCAGACCGATTTCGGAAAGGCATTTGCCAAGAAAATTATATGATTGTCGGTAAAACCTAAATTTTTATTTAATTCACCAGCAATGCTCAGAAAATGATTGTTAAATACTGCACATATATCTGATTTATCAGTAACACAAATACTTTTACTACTAACTGACTTTAAATCGTCAATCTTGTGTTGCTGACCAGATCCTTCCTTCACAACTGACTGTATGGTTTTAATTTTAACATGTGAATTAGCTATTCTATTTGCATACCACATACTCTTTGCCTTCCTAATAAAATTTTTAAGCACCTTATGATACTGTTTGTAATGGGCTACTGTAGCTTGATTGCGACTACTTCTAACATTTTGATACAATTCCCGCTTTGTTCTACATGATACCCTTATACCACTAGTCAGCCACCTCGGCTGCCTATTACTACTTGTATCCTGTTTAGAACGTTCTAATGGAAAGCAACTCTCAAAGAGCATGAGAAATGTATTAAATAAAGCATTATAATTATCATCTATGTTATGGGCACTATATATATCCTGCCACTCTTGTTGTTTGACAAGGTTTAGAAAACTTTGTATAGCTGTTGAATTAACTTTCCTACACAGTTCGTAATTATGTGTGACATCTGTTTGAGTACAAAAGCCTTTTAGTGTTAAAATTTGTGCATTATGGTCTGAAAACCCATTCGCCCTTCTACTAACAGAATGTCAATCTAGTAATGAAGAATGAATAAAAATATTGTCTATGGCTGTGCTACAGTTCTCTTGCCCCTAGTTGGATAAAAGACAGTCTGCATCAGATCATATGAATTTAGGAGATCTACCAACATCCTTTTCCTTGCGCCATCATACACAAAATTTATATTGAAGTCACCATATATAACTAATTTCTGCTATTTCCTACGAAGTGAATCGAGAACCCTCTCTAGCTTGAGCAAAAATGCTCTGAAGTCTGAGTTAGGGGACCTATAAACAACAACAATCAGAAGTTTTGTGTCACTAAATTCAACTGCCCCAGCACAACATTCAAATATCTGTTCAGCCCAGTGGTGTGATACGTCTATGGACTCAATTGGAATACAGCTTTTTTACGTGCATATCCCCTCCCCCATCCGCGGGATGGAACTCCATGAAAAACAGCCAGCTAATATGTATCCTGTTAGAGGAAGCCTCTGAATTGTCAAATTATTGAATTGGTGCTCCGAGACTCCAATAATTTCAGAGGAAGCATATATAAGCAGTTCACTAACTGACTACAGAAACGGTTGACAGTGGTAAAAGTAATGGTATTATGGACAATGCCATTGGTCTGCAAATCCTTGCACAAGTTGTTTCTCAAACTGTCTCTTGCTGTGTTCGTGGTGGTGAAGGTAAACATTATGAGCATATTGGAGCTAAAATAGGAGATGCTCTACATTAATTATTAAATGTCAGAAGTGCAAACACGAAAAAGCGATTCATACTTCATTTAAAGTATTCACGTAATGAATTGTATGAAACAAATGTGAGACTGTTCTGTGGCCTTAGATGCATTGGTAAAGGTGCAAGGGCTGGTAATGTTCTCTGCACTGTATTGAATTTGCCAAAATCACCTTTTAGGTATACGAAATATGTGACAGCAATTGGGGACTCTGTAAGTGCTGTGACTGAAGATTCAATGGTTGGTGCTACATCAGAAGCTGTTGAAAAAAATGAGGGTGACACAGACGTCAGCATTTCTGTGGATAGATCTTGGCAAAGCGTGGGTGTAGTTCTAAAAATGGTTTTACATCTGCAATAAGTATGACACTGCAAAAGTGTTGGATTCTGCAGTTCTCAGTAAGTACTGTCACGGTTGTACAGTGAACCAGAAGAATAGATTACTTCATAAGCAACAGTGCATAAAATATTATGATGGCACAAGTGGAGGAATGGAGGTAAAAGGAGCAGTTAACATTTTCCAGAGGTCGCAGAAGGCGAGAGGTCTGCTTAACCTAAAAACTAAGCTGTGAAACACAATACAGTCTGATGGCAAGACAGTAAAAAGTACTGGGAGACTAACGGACAAAGTAATTGATGAATTATATGATTATTATGGGAAGGCCATTAGAGATAATTGTGACGATTTAGAGAGCATGAGAAGAGCTGTGTGGAGCACTTTCTTTCAAAGTATATCAACCGATGAAAAGCCATGTCATGCTTTGAGTCCACCTCCACCAAACACTTGGTGTAAATATTGGCAAGCTGAATTCTCTGGCACCCTGCATGAATTCATACGTAAACATTCTCTTCCTTTGACAGTAATGGAGGCAATGAAACCTATTTACAGGGATTTGGCAAATCCTGAGCTACTGAAGAAGTGTTTACATGGGAAGATCCAGAATCAGAGTAAGTGCTCCAATAACGTTGTGTGGTGCGTGTAACTGAAAATGTATTTGTTGGCCTTATGACTCTAAAGTTGGCAGGGTCTGACGCTGTAATAATGTTTAATGGTGGGAACTGTGGAAGACTTAGGTTCTGGAGAAATTAAGGATAACATTTGGACAGAACACAGCTAAAGGACTGCAGGAACTGGGTGAGCTTCGTGTACGTGAAGCAGAGTTAGCTGCTCAGCAAATGACACAAGAAGCAAGAAAGAGGCGGCAAGCACAGGGCTGTTGTGACACTGAAGAAGACACAGACTATGGGCCAGGGCAATACTAGTGCATAAGAGACGCAGGAATATAAGTCTGTATAAGAATTTGTAATAGAGAAAGTTTTACCCCTCAATATCTCTGAACTACATTTTTTCCAACAAACGATCATTTTTCTAAATACGTTGTGATGGTAGAGACATGAAATTTTCACAGCATGACAAAAGTGGGATTCAACACATATGGAACTAGAATAATTTAAATATCCTGAGTTGTTTTGTTTTTACGTTAATTTATTTACAAAATTCTGTGAAAAAATTGAGTCTTTGAAAAAAAAATTGAAAACATGCCCACAACACAATTTTAGTAATAATTGTAGTTTAGTGTATCTAGGAAAGTGCATTCACTAATTATGGAAAAATGTAAGTTAGTGTCTTAAAATGTTTCCCAGATAATGGGTCGCAAAATTCGATAATTTAGCAGTGGCAGCATAGGAGATAGAATGTCCCATTACATGCCTCTGCCGGAGAGGAGACGGACAATGTCAACTGCAGTGAATATGGGCAGATTTCATCCTGGCTGCTGGCTGGTCACAACACTAGGAGTCAGTTGGAATGGAAATTTTATGTGTGTGTGAGGTTACGCGGCTGATTTGGTTCTTCGTCTCTGTTAATTTTCAAGCGGCACCGGTCAGAAAGGACCGCAGCATCAAAATGGCTCTGAGCACTATGGGACTTAACATCTATGGTCATCAGTCCCTAGAACTTAGAACTACTTAAACCTAACTAACCTAAGGACAGCACACAACACCCAGCCATCACGAGACAGAGAAAATCCCTGACCCCGCCGGGAATCGAACCCGGGAACCCGGGCGTGGGAAGTGAGAACGTTACCGCACGACCACGAGATGCGGGCGGACCGCAGCATCAACTTATGAATGTTGGTCAGCTTCTGTAACGAATCTGGACGGGTTATTGGCGAGAACAGACTGCATGGTGAAAAATTTGTGAAACAATACTGCCTCTTATCGAATTTGGTTGAAGAGGCTGATTTGTACATGTTTCAGCATGTGAGACATTTGTAGTTGCTGTCACCGGAATAACAGTTGGTTCATCTTCAGACATCACTGATAATTTAGTACAGCAAAAAGTAATACTGCAGATACGCTGTCCTGATTGTACTATTTTCTTTTGGCTCAAGTTGGTAATACTTATGTATAGTAACTGAATATACATACTTCTCCGTATTTTCCATCTTAATTCTATAGTTTTGAACAGTCTATATGTAAAGCCTGTGCTTTACTGTGTAATTTATGTGTTGTAGTACTGTATATAGACTGGCAAAGGCACTGAAAGCGTTCCTGAGGAAGGGAAATTTGTTAACATCGAGTATAGATTTAAGTGTCAGGAAGTCATTTCTGAAAGTATTTGTATGGAGTGTAGCCATATATGAAAGTGAAACATGAACGATAACTAGTTTGGACAAGAAGAGAATAGAAGATTTTGAAATGTGATGCTACAGAGGAATGCTGAAGATTAGTTGGGTAGATCACATAATTAATGAGGAGGTATTCAACAGAACTGGGGAGAACAGAAATTTGTGGCACAACGTGACTAGAAGAAGGGATCGGTTGGTAGGACAAGTTCTGAGGCATCAAGGAATCACCAATTTAGTATTGGAGGGTAGCGTGGAGTGTAAAAATCATAGACGGAGACCAAGAGATGAATACACTAAGCAGATTCAGAAGGATGTAGGTTGCAGTAGGTACTGGGAGATGAAGAAGCTTGCACAGATTAGAGAAGCATGGAGAGCTGCATCAGACCAGTCTCTGAAATGAAGACCACAACAACAGTATGGATCATTTTTGTCTGACTTGTAATTACGGTTTTGATGGTTTTGCTGGTCAGCGATTTCAACCACAGTTGAACTGATGCTGCTGTAGGGTAAGCTCGTGAAAGGCCATTGGCTGAGAGTCAGGTAGTTCATTGTGAATTTTGATTCACAATTATTTTTGATTTATTTTTGATTATTTTTGATTTATGTAGCAGGTAAGGTGGATAGCAGTCAGTACATTTAAGGATAAAGCAATTCCTTAGCATCGAATTCTATTAAATACAATATTCCTCTATTTCCCTTTCTTTTCTCTTCCCAAACCTTTCTTAATATGTCGATAGCGATGGACTTAGCCGCAGCAGCTATTCGCTGCCGTAGGTGTGACAAGTATTGGGATAGAGGCGGGACAAACACTGTCTTCTATACAATACCTTCAGAAATCATATTACAAGAGCTTACGTCAGGTGATCGTTGTGGCCATTTGTATTACATTTCAACATCAGCCTTTGCATGACCGAGCCACTGTCCAAGCAGATGTGTCTTTAGCTGTTCCTGTACAGCCTAGTACAAGTGGAGAGCAGGAACATCTTTTCGCCAGACGAAATTGTTGAAGCCTTCTTATAATTGAGACAAAAGCTATAAAGTGCGGATTTTAACTGCCTCTGACCGTTTTCTCCACGAAAAAGAAGGGGTCGTCAATCTCCTCCCTCGACACCGCGCAGAACACTTCGACGTTTGAAGAATTTCGTTCATGTTCGACGGAGAAATGGTGCTTTCCTGTTCCCAAAAAACTAACACAGTACAGATTACTTTGTAAATGGTTGTATGTAAAATCTGAAGCTCACGGTATTTAGTTGAATGGACAGCCGTTAAATATGTGGTTTATCGTGTAATCTAAATTTAATGGCTTTGTTTCTGCACTCTCGTAGATGACCTAACACGTTTTCTTACTGAGAAAGAAACTCCACTTTTCACACCATTCAGATGTAGTGCCTAGGTCATTTTGAAATTGGTTTTGGTCTTCTGATGACTTAAGTTCTCTATCAGACGATAAGTAACAGCATCATCTGCAAACAGTCTACGTGGGCTTCTCAGATTGTCTTCTAAATCGACTATGTAGATTATTTAATTATTTAACATGATCTTAGGAACAGCAGAGGACCTATGAATCTTACTTGAGGAACGTCCGATACCACTTCTGTTATAGTCGATGTCTTTCCGTTGACTGCTACAAACTGTGACCTTTCTGAGAGGAAATCTCGGATCCTGTCGCACAACTGAAGCGATATTGCATAAGCTTGCAATCTGATTACAACACGACTGTGAGGAACCGTGACAAAAACCTGTTGGAAATTTATAAATATAGAAGCAATTTGAGCTCCCCTGTCGATAGTACTCACTATTTCGCGAGAGTAAAGAGCTAGCTGTGTTTCACAGGGGCTGTATTTTGTGAATCAATGCAGACTGTGTCAATAGACCATTACCTTCGAGATAATCCATTATGGTTCAAATGGATCTAAACACTATGGGACTTTAACGTCTGTGGTCATCAGTCCCCTAGACCTTAGAACTACTTAAACCTAACTAACCTAAGGACATCACACACATCCATGCCCGAGGCAGGATTCGAACCTTCGACCGCAGCAGCAGCTCGATTCTGGACTGAAGCGCCTGGAACTACTCGGCGACAGCGGCCGTCTAACCCATTACGTGCGAGCGCCATATACGAGGTCTGCTCGAAAAATTCCGGAACTTTGCCCACAAAACTTTTCTCCGCTTTCCTTTTAATTGTTGTGCGTGGTCTCCTTCAAAAACTGTCGTCCACAATCGATACAACGTTCCCAAGCGCCGTTTCAACTTCTGGAGGCAGTCTCGGTTTGCCTCTTCCTTTATCGCGCGAAGCTCCGTCTGCCAATTTTCTTTCATGTGGTCTGTCTTCGCAAATCTTCATCCTTTCAAAGGTGTTTCCAACTCTCGAAATATAAAAAAGTTCACAGGGGCCAGGTCCGGAGAATGCGGATGATGGGGAAACATAGTGATTTAGTTTCTTGTGCAATAGGCACGCACCAACAGGGCGGGTGCGTTATTGTGATGCAGGAGCTATGAATTGTCACGCCACATTTCATGCCGTTTCCTTCTCACATTTTATCACGTCTAGCAAGCACCATCGATTATCAGTTTGTCCCTGTGGCTCGAATAGAACATGAACTAATCCTCCAAAGTCAAAGAAAACTGTCAGCGAAACTTTGACATTTGATCTGACCTGACGAGCTTTTTTGGGTCTTGGAGAATCTTACCCGACCCATTGTGAATATGGGTCTCAATATCGTAACCATAGACCCTCTTGTCATCATCACTTATGATTTTCGTACTGCACAGCACATCTGGCTCTCATTTGTGCAATTAGAAAGCTCTTCACAGACTGCTAGGCGAAGGCCTTTTTGGTTTTGACTCATGAGCCGTGTGACGAACTTGGCGGCAACACGATCCATTCCATGATGCTGTGTCTGGATTCGAAGACATTATCCAACTGAAATGTTACATTCTTCTGTAATTTCTTGTACAGTCAGTCTTCGATTGCCAGCCACAATTTCGTTGACGTTCCTGACATGAGCGTCGCCATCAGATGTCTAAAGGAGTCTTGAACGAGGCTCATCTTTAGTTTCCGTCCGAACATTTTTAAACAGTGTGAACCACTCGTCAAAGGGAGTACAGCTTAAGCAGTCATCACCGTAGACTTTCTGCATCATTAGGTGTGTCTCCGAACGTTTTCTTGAGTTTCACGCAAAATGTAATGCAGACGCGTTTCTCCTCTAACTCTGCCATCTCGAGATTCGCAGACTGTGCGATACATCGTTCTATTCAATACAGAACTGAGCAATAACTATTAGACATACAACAATGAAGCTGCCGGCAGTTATACCGGCGTCTGCAGGGGTTCCAATCGGACTTCGCTCCAACGCACCACTGGTGGGAAATTACGAATATTCCGGAATTTTTTGAACAGACGTCGTATGTTCCAAACTACTATCTGCAGATCGATGTTAGTGATATCGGTCTGTAATTCAGCGGATTACTCCTATCAGGAGACCGTGAAGTTATACCGGTTGCTAATGTTTAAGAGCTTGATGCAAAGCATGGCATGCAAGAGTTTCGCGTTGCCCCTTTATTCCAGCTGCACGCACATCTCCCGCGACAAGTAGAAGGCTAAAGCGCCCAACCTACGGCGCAGTTTATTAAGCAGACGGAAGCGACAGCAGTTTGTTTTGTGAGGGAGCGCCAGGTGAGATAAAGCTCCCGTGCTGCCGGGTTTTGCAAGGGGGGGGGGGCGGGGGGTTAGTCAGGGAGGCTGGTGCTAGGGGTGGGAGGAGGGGCAGGGGCAGGAGGAGGAGGAGGCAGTGCCTCTGCACCCCTAGGGCGCCCGGGTCGCCGAGCAAATTACGGAGCAGGTTGGCAGCCATGCGCGACGCGTCTCGGGGAAGAACCAGGGCGCTGAAGGCGCCGGAGAGTCGACGGCGGCGACGGCTCGGATTTTACGCACGAATGGTGCAGACGTCGCCATCAGTTTTCGAGCACGAGACTGAGTGGAAGCAACACAATGGGCGCCGGAACGTCTCGCCGCAGTCTGCGGAGCAGCGCCGTCAAGTGTCTCGCGGAAGAACAAACGGCGCAGCGGGCGGAGGGGTGGGAGGTGAACACCGCAAGCCGATCGACGGAGGCGCGGAACCCCTGAGCGTCTCGAGGGATGTAGCTCACACGCCGAACAGCGCTACGCGCGCATGGGTCTGGCGGATTTACACCGCTGCAGAGCGGGCTAGAATTTTAGTCGCGGAACGGCTGTTTGGAGGGCGTATTTCAACAATAGTCACCCACGTAACTTTAGATGCGTCCAGTAGAAGAGTAATAGTACAGTGCAGCTCACAGTCAAGGCGCATCGATTACGTGGGTGTGCCAGGGCTCGAGCACCCACATAATCTAATGGGTGTGCCGCACCCACAAAATTTTTAGTTTGATAAAAACAAAATTACATAATTAATTCGCTCTTGCCTTTATCAACTAGTAATGAACTATTAAAGCACTAAGATGGAAGTTAAAATTTCAGATCTCTTTCTTTCTGATGTCTTTGTGCAAAGGAAACTAAGCTACACGCACTCCCATTCCTTGCTTTTATGTGGTCAAGTCAATGACACTCCCAAGAATAACAGTCGCACTATACCATGAATGGAGTCCCATCTTCTCGACCTGCTTTCGTGCTTCCTTACATGTGACACGCTAAAATAATCCCACTCCATTCATCAACAATTGTTTTAAAATTTCTCCTTGCCAATATTGAGCATTTAATAAGGAGCGTTCGACAATGTAAAATGGTGCAAGATGTTCGAAATTCTGAAAAAAGTGGGGGTAAGCTATAGGGACCGACGGGTCATGTACAATATGTACAACAGGCTACAGGGAATAATAACAGTGGACGACCAGGAACGAAGTGCTCGTACTAAAAAGGGTTAAGAAAAGGATGTGGCATTTCGCCCCTACTGTTCAGTCATCGAGGAAGCAATGACGGAAATAAAAGAAAGGTTCAGGAGAGGAATTAAAATTGAAGGTGAAGGAATATCAGTGATATCATTCGCTGATTACATTGCTATCATGAGTGAAAGTGAAGAATTACATGATCTGCTGAACGGAATGAACAGTCTAATGAGTACATAGCAAAGATTGAGAGTAAATCGAAGCAGACGGAAGTAACGAGAATTAGCAGAAATGAGAACAGAAAGGAACTTAACATCAGTATTGATGGTCACGAAGTAGATGAAGTGAATGAATTCTGCTGCCTAGGCAACAAAATAATTAATGACGGACAGAGCTAGGAGGACATCAGAAGCAGACTAGCAATGGCAAAAAAAACATTCCTGGACAAAAGGAGTCTACTAGCGTCAAATATAGACATTTGTTTTAGGAAGAATTTTCTGACAATGTACGTTTGGAGCACAGCTTTGTGTGGTAGTTGAACATGGACTGTGGGAAAACCGGAACAGAAGAGAATCGAAGCATTTGAGATGTGGTGCTACAGACGAATGTTAATAATCGTAGAGGAAGCAATATTTGGAAAACACTGACAAGGAAAAGGGACATGGTGATAGGACATCTGTTAAGATGCCCTATCAGAGAACGATTTACATTGTAATAGAAGGAACTCTAGAGAGCAAAAAATGTATAGGAAGACAGAGGTTGGAATACAGCCAGCAAATAACTGGGGACATTGGGTGCAAATGCTAGTCTGCATGCAGAGGTTAGCACAGGAGAGGAATTCGTGGTGGGCCGCATCAAACCAGTCAGAAGACTGATGACAAACACAAAAAAGAAGATATTTGATACATTTTATGTTGAGGGGTCAGGGTTTTTATTTTTTAAGTTGGGCTCGTATTGCGTACGTTACACCTCTGTGTCTGCTGGTGCGTTCAAGTACATTTGAACCCGAGGCTGAACTCTCTTCTGTTCCTTTTAAGTCAACTCTGTACCGACAGAGCTAGGACAGTGTCAACGAATGCTTATAGTACCGGTATATTTTACTTTATCACAGCACAGATGCTCTAGACACAGGCACTGTTCATAAAAGATAATATACGAAAGGTGATCATTTTAAAAAAAAATAACGAGACTCGCCAGGAAACACTACTGCTTTTCGCCATTGATATGTAAGCACAGAAAGTTTTGAAAGTTGGAGCCATTGCTCACAGTGCGGATTATCGAATTTCTTTTTTATGATTATGGTCTGCAGAACTGGAACAATCTACAGAACAAAACGAAGTTTTAGGAGAGGTCTGGACTACTTCAATGGAAGAGTATTTCAGAGAGATGGAAAGATATTGAGCAACAGATACACAGGGTTATTACAAATGATTGAAGCGATTTCATAAATTCACTGTAGCTCCATTCATTGACATATGGTCACGACACACTACAGATACGTAGAAAAACTCATAAAGTTTTGTTCGGCTGAAGCCGCACTTCAGGTTTCTGCCGCCAGAGACAAAATGGCGACAGGAGCCGAAAAAGCGTATGTCGTGCTTGAAATGCACTCACATCAGTCAGTCATAACAGTGCAACGACACTTCAGGACGAAGTTCAACAAAGATCCACCAACTGCTGACTCCATTTGGCGATGGTATGCACAGTTTAAAGCTTCTGGATGCTTCTGTAAGGGGAAATCAACGGGTCGGCCTACAGTGAGCGAAGAAACGGTTGAACGCGTGCGGGCAAGTTTCACGCGTAGCCCACGGAAGTTGACGAATAAAGCAAGCAGGGAGCTAAACGTACCACAGCCGACGGTTTGGAAAATCTTACGGAAAAGGCTAAAGCAGAAGCCTTACCGTTTACAATTGCTACAAGCCCTGACACCCGATGACAAAGTCAAACGCTTTGAATTTTCGGCGCGGTTGCAACACCTCATGCAAGAGGATGCGTTCAGTGCGAAACTTGTTTTCAGTGATGAAGCAACATTTTTTCTTAATGGTGAAGTGAACAGACAGAATGTGCGAATCTGGGCGGTAGAGAATCCTCACGCATTCGTGCAGCAAATTTGCAATTCACCAAAAGTTAACGTGTTTTGTGCTATCTCACGGTTTAAAGTTTAGGGCCCCTTTTTCTTCTGCGAAAAAAACGTTAGGGCACATATCGAACATTTGTGAATGCCTAAAAAAAATTTTTGAGTTTTTGTATGTGCGTGCAAAGCATTATGAAAATATCTCAAATAATAAAGTTATTGTGGAGCTGTGAAATCGCTTCAATCATTTGTAATAACCCAGTAATTACTGTTCATGTACAACATCTTCCAATATAAATATTAAGCAAACAGTGTAAAGTGATGTATCAAATGATCCTTCACACAGCAAACAAACAAGCTGATTTGGACGTTAGATGAAACGCACAGCTTCAATATCAATATAATTTGACTCAAAAGAAAGAATGTAATTGCAGATGAGTAACAAAACGAATGCCAGATTCACTGCTGTTGACGACTTTGAGAGAAAATTTGTGTGCAAATAAACGAAACTGTGCAACGTGACTAGTCTGTGTGAACAGTGAGTACACTATTGTTGCAACATGCGTAATAAAGTTAGCACTTACCTTCATTGAAGTGTTCAATCACGTGTGCAGGTGCTGCATCCTGTGTAGGAACTCCTAGATAGACCACAAGTAGACGTTCCATGGAACTCGCACTGCTAAGAACCGAGTGTACACAGCGTGCAACGTAAACTGCACCTCGGCAATGTTCCGCCCTAGGCTTTGGACTGTCGCGGTCGAATGTGAGCCACGTGATCACCCGACACTCGCAGCATTTAAAAACACAGAGACTTGTCAGCCGCTAAGCTAGGGAACGCTCTTTTTGTGCCAATAGTGATAGCGTAATATGCCAATAAATAAAAATGATAACGTGGACAACAGTATAGAAAGCAAAACTTCAGTAAATTGACAGAATGAACTGTAAACAATCACCACGCACAGAATACATAATCATTATATGCATCCATAGGACAATATATGAACTAATACACCCTCTTTCAGCCAAACCGCGTAACTGTATGGTTGTATATTAGTGCCGAAACGATTGTATTACATGTACCCCACACCCGAGACGCCTGTCTTGCGGAAGGGCAATATCAAGCCACCTGTATCCAGTTACGAGCTGCAAATCCTGGCATGTCTTCCCACGTTCCTATCGACGCCTGAGGGTCCTGGCATCGACTACCATTTACCAGCAAGAACCGTCGTTCCTGCAATCCTTCGCAAGATCTATCATCACATCTACAAATCACTGTATTCGACGTTGTAAAACTGTGGAAAGTTCTTAATCGTACGATTCTGATTTGTGACAGTGGACATTTATGACAAACTCACATAATGGAAGACTTTTAGATGATAAAGGTATATGGTAAAAGACTCTTGAACGAAGGAATTGTTTAAAAATTGAACATTTTACGTAATAGTTTTGTTTTACATATGTTATCATGAATATTTTATGGACTTGAGAATTTAATTTGGTTTGATAATGACATGACAGAAAGTCAATGAATTTCTGAAATATTTGTACTGTCTTATAACGTGTAAAATATCATTGTACTTCATTATCCAAATATTCAAGTAAGTTTCAATGCAGAAGTAGACTGAGGACTGTACGTCCATCCCTTCGTATTTTAGCCTGTTTTCTTGGGACCGCTTCTGAATAGGTGGATGAGTAATTACAGTCGGCGTACGAGTTAGAACACACGCCTCAGTCAAATAACAGGGGCAATGGTAAACTGTGAATGTAAATACAAACGTACTCAAATACTTGCCCATTTCTGGGAAAGAAAAGCTATTCATATAACATGTAAGACTATGAACTTGCGCACATGTACTATGTCAACAACAAATGAAGTGACATTAGTTCAATGTTGTTTTCCAAATGACACAGCAGTGAGATCTCAACATTTAGGGGGCATTTTATAACGTCACAATTATTTACACGAAATTTACGCAAAGTAATTTAACTATGCCAGACACCTCTGAATAATACACCGATAATCACACAAAGATCATAATGTATAATTAATATAAACAGTCGTGAAACAAGAGCACCGCTCTATTCTGCTGTGCTCTTTTGCTCTTTTCTCTTTGCTCTCTACTCTCCCGCCATTGTGCTTGTCTCTTGGTAAGCTCATTTCATGTTACGCAATTATCTCTGCGAATTTGATGAAATGGTCATAGAATATCTTTCTTGGACTGTTAATTATTTGCAACTGGAACTGTTATTAGTAACAAGAACAGTAAGTGCGTGCATTTGAATATCACGCATATTATGTAGAGGATATTTTGTTTTAAATGTAAGTCATCAAACAGTATAAGTAGACTTTTATTTCTATAAAATGTGCTAATAAAGTTTAACTATACTACATTTAAAAAACCTGTCCTACCTTTACACATTCATAATTTTGTGTATTTTTCTTAAATACGGAAGGATTTCTTTTGGTTATTAAAGTTTGCGTGCACCATTCCTTGCGCCGTCGATTTTTGTTTGTCAGGTACGAGAGAACCTGCAATCAGTTTAATATTAATCAGACCCAAAATCGATTTAACACCAATTTCCGTTAGGAAACATATTTAAATTCACTGTCACCAATAAATTTCACCAAAAGACTAGCTCTGGAAGCAAAAACTGTAGGTCGTTGATACCTTCAGAAAAAAACTGCATCATCTTTCGTGAAAGTTCAGAATTAAGTCAGCCATTTAATGGAAAATTCCCTTGTTTCTTTTAACGTTACCACCATACATTTTCATTTGCTTATAAATATAGTTCACAGTCCGAAATGCAAACATAGCATTCACTTGTTACCAACCAGAGGCGTGTTTAGACAAGTACATATGGGAGTCACTCTGTATCGTACTCTGAGGTACAAACAGCATTTTGGAAATACTAGAACGCAATCTATGCACAAGCAAATGCCAAACTAAAAGCACTTATCAAAACAAAGAAAAGGGGTCACACAACAGGTAGCATCTCAGCTTCACTTTTTAATGTTCTTGCTTATTTGTGAATAGTGTGGGGCGGCGGGTGGAATTTAATTGTGAATAAAAATGTTTTGTGTAATGTAGAAAAGATGCATTTCCCGGCCGATTAACCATATGTGGGGCGGCGGGTGGAATTAATTGTTATAAAAATGTTCCTATTATTTATGCAGTCTTTTGCCGTTCTCAACACTGGCTCTCTAACTACAATATTGGCAACCAGAAAGTGATTAGCAAAACGTGAAGCCTGTAATTAGAATTCCTAGTGCCCACTTCATCTGAGAATTACGCTTATAGCTACAGCATATATCTCTGAGGAATTAGGAGATTGTCTGGGATTCATAATCAAAAACGATTCTCTATAATAGGTTCACTATATTCTGAAAGCCACAGACCAAAAAGCATCCACATAATCCAACTACAGAGCAGTTCAGAGTCTAATGCGCTGATGCAACTATAACTGTTCAAATTAAATGTTTAAGTGAATGCTCGCCATAATTTGATGATAATGTTCATCAAACGCCACGCTAAATAATGGTAGAATGTCTGTCTCGCGGTGCCACGTGAAAATACGACATACGCAAACTGAAGATAGATCATTAAAGTCCTCCCAGAATTAACACTTCACTCGAAAACGATTTCATGGTTACTCGTATCCCGAGTAACATATTACGGCATCCGAGGCTGTTTATAGCAATGATACGGACGCGACGTGACTCCCGGCACAGGTGGTGTGCTATTCAGCGTCTGGAGAGAACTGTGGCCTTTTTCTCTCGCGCTGCGTTCTTATATATAAAGCCGCGGTGCGGACGGCTAAGGGAACGCCTCATCAATTCCGCTCTCCCGACTAGCCGCTGCGCTAGTAATGCACCACTTTAAGTTATCGAATAAATAATTGCTTCCTTTACTGATGGCCGATGAAGCTCTCAATTTAAATGTGCAATCAGCACACAGGTAAGTAATCATAATAAAAGTCTGACGTGGCTACGTCAAAGATTTTGGGCGAGAGAATTAATTTAATTACACTACACACTGTAGACGAGCTCTGAACTTGCCCTTTGGAGATACGCTATCGCTATAGTTTTATAGTTATTTAATTGAAACTTCTCACATCTTTATGATTATAGCGGATCTCCCTTCTACTTAAATTTAAACATCCTAGCCTTATTTATTCGCCTACTTAATCTAGCTTGCTTCCTTAATTTCTAAGACAAAAACCAGAAAATCATGGATTTCAACTAAAATTTTAATTTGTGAGATCCAGAATACTGTTTCTACTAAATTACTATAAAAAAAGGAACCTAAATATAAATTTTTAAGTTTCTAGCTCTTTTCTGTTGCGCCAATAATTTTTACAGAAAAACATCCAAATTTCGAAAATGGCTAAAGTTATTGAACTGATATTCAACACATATTGATTTAGTATTACTCCTGACATGCTAGAAACGTTTCAGGTCATTTACGTGATTTTTAAAGTATTGCGCAACATTTATGACGTCAGAGCTAGTTACAGAAGACTGGCTGGCACACAATGGAAGGACTGATGTGAATTTTATACGGCGTGAGTAGGCTGCTTCCCTACAATAGGAAATGCTTTGTCGAGAAATCTGACATTGCTTTTAATTACGTTACCAAAAGGAAGCTTTCTGACACCGTTGTTATTTAACATCCATACTAATGACAAACCAACATAAAAATAACATCCTTCACATGATCACTGATAGCTCGAGGGAATCAAAACCAGCAAACGACGGCGCTAACAATATGTTACAGTACTACCCAGTATGCATGCCCAGTCTAGCAAAAATCCACCCGCAGTCGCAAGGTGACAGGACATAGTGACAAGGCGCTAAAAGAAACATGTAGGCTTACTGCAGGTCGTTCTAAACAAACACCACATGTAAAACTCTACCAGCTCGTACTCAAAGCATACCCAGAAATTTGTTGTGAAGTAACTACCAATGCGCAGAGAACAGATCAGACTCAGAAGCCAAGCCATCCATTACATGGACACCTTCCGCCAGCCCTAAGGTTGAGGTAGGGAAGATGTTTGCTCAGTCTTACAAACAACAACAGCTACAGAAAAAAATAAGATAGTGTGTGTATCCCTCGACTTAGATATATCTCTACCTGGTCTTCCCCTTCTAAGACCCATCGACTTGGGTATTAACAGATTTGGATTGTGTGGAGATCACTCAGTCGCTTTCGTTCTACAATCAGAAGACCTGAGAGTAATCTCTAGGAATGACACTGGCACTTCCTTGTGGAGTATACCTCACATGGTTACAGAAAAACTCAGACCGTGAGACAATTAGTCGTTTATCAACTATGTCCTGCAGCTTGCATAGAAGAAGACCTTCTGGTTGAAACTCCAAGTGCAACTGGAACTGCCAGATATTGGTCAACGCAAGTGTAGCTTGATACTTCTTTCTTTCATTTGCTTTTAATAATGATTGCATTGTCTTGTATTTGTTTCTGATTCCAATTAAAATTAAATATTTTCCTTTCAGGATACGAAGACAAATTACTAAAGGAGATCTAAGTTCTCGAGAATATGTATGCGAGATATGAAATGAAAACAACGGCGGGCCGGAGTGGCCGTGCGCTTCTAGGCGCTAGAGTCTGGAACCGAGAGACCGCTACGGTAGCAGGTTCAAATCCTGCCTCGGGCATGGATGTGTGTGATGTCCTTAGGTTAGTCAGGTTTAATTAGTTCTAAGTTCTAGGCGACTGATGACCTCAGAAGTTAAGTCGCATAGTGCTCAGAGCCATTTGAACCATTTTTGAAAACAACGAACAGAACGACAAGTTTTACGGTACTTACTGAGAAAAACAAAAAATGCAAAGAATGGAAGACTGTCTCACACAAGTTAGTAGGACCAACGTAGCCCTAGATGTAAATGGGTATTTTAGCAGGTATCGAGTGTTACTGTACATGAAGACGAAAATGAATAATCATTAGTATTTCTCGAACTATGAGACTAAACATGAGTTATTAGAAGAAAAGAAGTAACAGGTACAGACGTTTTGCTTTCAGCCGGATACAACATGTAATATTCAGATGTTTCGGAAGGAAATGCTGGTTTATTACGTTATAAATTACCCTTTCAGTCACGCGTCCAAGAAAAAACCACCATGGTCACGGTCCACTTGATTCAGCGTATTAGCGACAGTTGATGAAATAATCTGTGGATCGTTATGACCCTCTCCAGATCCTCTTGAGGATGGGATTGCAAATCGGGGTAGCGGTAATCTACAGGATGACTTAGCACAGTTCAAAATCATAATACGCCGAGAAAAATTTAAATATGTATTTAACTTCTCACGCCTCTTCATTTTAGATAATTACTCTGCCTAAGGATCGCTAGAGTCACATTTACCCGCAAGTTAACGTTAGATCTTTCATTTAATTTTTGATATTACCTCTAAGGGACTTCAGCGATAAACTTGACTCGGAATAACTACCTTATTCATTACTTTAGTTTCTGGTACCCAGTTCGGCTTTACCGTCTTCGGACCATAGTGTTGCTGCAGTGGCAGCACGTGAAGCAACGGTAGCGCAAAAAATGTTAGTTGATAGCGTGGAAACATGTTGCTTTAATGTATTGTTAGATCTCACTGAAGTGAAGTAACGAAATTTCTAACATGGATTTTGGCAATGGGCTCATCTGCAACCCAAGAAATGTTCGTGACTATAAAACCCACACAGTATCTCATGCCCCTGTAAGGTAAGGAAGTTAAAGAAGAAAACAGATCTCTGACAATGAACCTAGGGCTACACTCCTGGAAATGGAAAAAAGAACACATTGACACCGGTGTGTCAGACCCACCATACTTGCTCCGGACACTGCGAGAGGGCTGTACAAGCAATGATCACACGCACGGCACAGCGGACACACCAGGAACCGCGGTGTTGGCCGTCGAATGGCGCTAGCTGCGCAGCATTTGTGCACCGCCGCCGTCAGTGTCAGCCAGTTTGCCGTGGCATACGGAGCTCCATCGCAGTCTTTAACACTGGTAGCATGCCGCGACAGCGTGGACGTGAACCGTATGTGCAGCTGACGGACTTTGAGCGAGGGCGTATAGTGGGCATGCGGGAGGCCGGGTGGACGTACCGCCGAATTGCTCAACACGTGGGGCGTGAGGTCTCCACAGTACATCGATGTTGTCGCCAGTGGTCGGCGGAAGGTGCACGTGCCCATCAACCTGGGACCGGACCGCAACGACGCACGGATGCACGCCAAGACCGTAGGATCCTACGCAGTGCCGTAGGGGACCGCACCGCCACTTCCCAGCAAATTAGGGGCACTGTTGCTCCTGGGGTATCGGCGAGGACCATTCGCAACCGTCTCCATGAAGCTGGGCTACGGTCCCGCACACCGTTAGGCCGTCTTCCGCTCACGCCCCAACATCGTGTAGCCCGCCTCCAGTGGTGTCGCGACAGGCGTGAATGGAGGGACGAATGGAGACGTGTCGTCTTCAGCGATGAGAGTCGCTTCTGCCTTGGTGCCAATGATGGTCGTATGCGTGTTTGGCGCCGTGCAGGTGAGCGCCACAATCAGGACTGCATACGACCGAGGCACAAAGGGCCAACACCCGGCATCATGGTGTGGGGAGCGATCTCCTACACTGGCCGTACACCACTGGTGATCGTCGAGGGGACACTGAATAGTGCACGGTACATCCAAACCGTCATCGAACCCATCGTTCTACCATTCCTAGACCGGCAAGGGAACTTGCTGTTCCAACAGGACAATGCACGTCCGCATGTATCCCGTGCCACCCAACGTGCTCTAGAAGGTGTAAGTCAACTACCCTGGCCAGCAAGATCTCCGGATCTGTCCCCCATTGAGCATGTTTGGGACTGGATGAAGCGTCGTCTCACGCGGTCTGCACGTCCAGCACGAACGCTGGTCCAACTGAGGCGCCAGGTGGAAATGGCATGGCAAGCCGTTCCACAGGACTACATCCAGCATCTCTACGATCGTCTCCATGGGAGAATAGCAGCCTGCATTGCTGCGAAAGGTGGATATACACTGTACTAGTGCCGACATTGTGCATGCTCTGTTGCCTGTGTCTATGTGCCTGTGGTTCTGTCAGTGTGATCATGTGATGTATCTGACCCCAGGAATGTGTCAATAAAGTTTCCCCTTCCTGGGACAATAAATTCACGGTGTTCTTATTTCAATTTCCAGGAGTGTATAAAACCGTCAACGTACGTGTTTGCTTTTAGTAAATAGCATTATTGATAGAGGTAGGTTAGTGTTTTTCACTTTTTGTAAGGATTAGCTCGTATATTAATACCGGGTGAACCCTAACTCAACCTACAATACTTCAGAGCTTGCTCTGCGTTACTTTCAGAATAATGGCAGCCGATAGCTCGTTTCAGAGTAATTTAGTTTCTTTTGATTTCTGACAACCATTTCTGTCTGTAACTGTACTGATTTCAAAACATATGGGCAACAGTGCAAATGTTGACGGTAAGTATTTGTTATAAGTATTTGTTCCTCTTACTGAGGATATTTTCTGTTGACAATAGTAGTACCGCTTTGCTTTTCGTCTTTAAGATTGCATCCAGTCTTACTCAGTTATGTCTTGTACGATTTTATACCCGGGCGTGTCACTTGTACATTAACAGTGGTACACAACAGTAACGACAGGTCCATTGATTAAGAGTTGGCCAGTATACCCTTCATGAACGATTTCACTGAATACAGTGGAAGAACGGCACCACCACGGCACACGCTGCTACGAGGGAAACTACTTCACAGAATGTTTGCATCTACAACCTAACGCCCACAAGAATCCGGATCCACTCCTGTTCTAGTGTTAGCATATATCACAGGTTAATTCGCTATTGTTCAAGGGTTTTCATAGGAACAAAGGTATTTATCTTAAAGAATCACGGGGGACAAATGACCCATTTCTCCAAAATACTTAGAAAAATCCCGATCGACCTCACTTAATTGTTCGATGCTGTTCCAGTGCACCGTGCATAAACATTTACATGTGAAGGGTTGCAAAATGTCACAACCTGTGTACCGTTCACCCAGAAATGTCACAGTTCTCTTCTGTGGAAAATATACGAATATAAACCACACAATCCATTATAATTGCATTAGAGTACCGTACATCAGAGAATTCTTTGTTCAAGTTAACACTTACATTTGTGAATAATTTACACGCAGTAGCAATTGGTTTCCAAAACGGGTGCGAGAGACTTTACCAGCCATCGTCTCGTAGTCTACTGGCTTACCTGATCTGCACGAAACGGGATCGGTACTCTCCTCTACCCTGTATTTCAGCTTTAGATTGTTATTCTACTTTCGCCGTCAGTTTTCGCCAGTATGTTATGGCTCTGGGTTATTTCTAGTACAAGGTGAGAATGCAATACATGTAGCATGTCTGTCAGAACAACATACAGTCACATATATGGAAAAGGTAAGTGGATATAAGCTTGCAGCACATGAAAGTCAAGCCAATATGGGAAAAGGAGTTTCTATAAATGTTATAAGCTATCGCAATATGAAAAATTTAGAAACTAAAAATTTTTTGTAGAGCTACAATAGAAGCTTGTGCCTGTGAACTTAAACCAAATAATGGTAATTATATAATTTTAACTGTGTTTAGGTTTCCACTGGGTAATTTTCAACTACTTCTGAAAAGCTTGGAACCCTTTCTGTGCTATCTGTCAGATAGAGGAAAGCTAATTATTATTTGTATTTTCTGAAAGAGTCTGATGTAACAATGACTTTAAGTGTTACTAGGTTCTTTCAACCTGAAATTTATTGATTTTCCTACTTGGGTAGTACAGTAAAGCAGCACACTGATAGACAGTACTTTCATAGAGAAAGTTAGTCAATCATTCATCCTGTTATGAATGGTCTTTCTGATCATAATGCACAGCTAGTCAAAGTGTATGACATAGCTCCATACAATGCTGCAAAACAGTCCTCCAAAGTGATGCTTTCAATTAACGATTTAACAACTGCAAATTTTAGGGAAAGGCTGCAGCAATTAGACTGGGGCAAGGTGTACTGGGGATCTGATGCTAGTTAAAAATGTAACTTATTCCAAGACACTTTTTGAGTAATTCGGAAAACAGTTTCCCTAAGTAAAGAATGAAATACAGCTATAAGAAATCATGTAAAAATCAGTGGCTTACTGAAGCGATAAAAATACCTTGCAACTGGAATGGGGATATGTGTCTAATATCAAGTAAGACTAACCGTCAAGAAACAGTCACATATTATATAATCTACTGTATTATAATAAGGACAGTTATTAAAACTGAAGCAGTCTGTGGATTACATATGAGATTAGAAACTTTGATAATGAAACTAAAGCAATTTGGAATACTGCTGAAGGGAAAACAGGGTAACTCAGAACACAGGAAAACTGTATCGCTATAAAATTGAACATAAGCTCACATGGAACTGATGGCATCTACAACAAAGTAGATACGTAGGAATCTCAGCCACGTCTGTAATAGTTCATAGAAGCAGAGCATTGTTCTTGAAGACGTTAGTTCTGATGACAACAATTACTGTTCACTCACACTTGTGGCACCTTTCACCGACATTTTTGAAACAGTAACGTATTCAATAGTAATTTCACGCATTTGTAAAAATAAAGTGCTGACAGAATGACATTTTGGTTTTCAGAAAGGCTTTTGCAACAGGAAATGCTGGGGTTTTCTGTGATCTCTCAAAGAATTTTGATTGTGTAAATCATAGAATTCTTAATACTTAACTGGAAGGGTACAGAGGGTTAAAATAAACAGTCCACATCTTACGCAAAAATCACTATATTCCTCAAACTGGGGAGGTATCAAGAATTATGTCGCAGAAGATTCAATCTCGGATTCCTTGTTGTTCTTAACATAGACTGAAGAAACTGGTATAGACACGCATATTCAAGTACAGAGATATGTAAACAGGAAGAATAGGGCGAAACGGTCGGCAATGCCTGTAAAAGTCAGCAAGAGTCTGGTTCAAATGTTAGATTTCTCACTGCTGCGACAATTTCAGACTATCAGTGCTTAAGTGAATTTGAACGTGGTTTTATAACGGCGCACTAACAATGGGACAGAGTATCTTCGAGGTGGCAATGAAGAGGGGATTTTCCCGTACGACCATTTCACGAGTGTACCGTGAATATCAGGAATCTGGTGAAATATCAAATCTTCGTCATCGCTGCAGCCAGAACGGGTCCAACGACGACAGAAGAGAATCGTTCAACGTGACAGACGTCCAGTCCTCCTGCTTCAGATTTCAGTGCTGGGCCGTCAACAAGTGTCAGTGTGAGAACCATTCAACGAAACATCAACGGTACAGGCTTTCGCAGCTGAAGGCGCACTCGTGTATCCTTGATGACCGCGCGACACAAAGCTACACGCCTCACCAGGGCCAGTCAACGCCGACATGTGACTTGATGATTGGAAACATGTTGCCTGGTCAGACGAGTCTCATTTCAAACTGTATCGACCGGATGGACGTGTACGGGTACGGAGACATCATGGAACCATGCGCCCTGCATCTCAGCATGGGACTATTCAAGCTGGTGGAAGCTTTGTAATAGTGTGGGAGATGTGCAGTTGGAGTGATTTGGGACTCCTGATGCCTCTAGATACGACTGACAGATGAGAAGCATGTAAGCATCCGGTCTCTTTACCTGCCCATTGTGCACTCCGACGGACTTGGGTAATTCCAGCATGACAATGCGACACTCCACACGTCCAGAATTGCACAGAGTTCTTCCAGGAACACTCTTTTGCGTCTAAACTCTTGCGCTGGCCGCCAAACTCTCCAGACATGAACTTTATTGAGCATATTTGGGATGCCTTACAACATGCTGTTTAGGAGTGATCCCCACCTGCTCGATCTCTTAGGGTTTTATGGACAGCGCTGCAGGTTTCATGGTGTCATTTCCCTCCAGCAATACCTCAGACGTTAGCCGCGTCCGTGTCACGTCGTTTTGCTGCACTTCTGCGTGCTTCCATGGTGCTACACGCTATGAGGCAGGTGTACTAGTTTCAATGGCTCTTCAGTGTATCTCAATGAATAGACATTCTATATTCACGGAGATGTGATGATAGTTCTTTTTCTATTGATACAAGTACGGTAACCACAGCCAAAAAATTAAAATTAGCTGAGAACTTTGGAATTAATGTTAAATGTTAACTCTGTGGGTCTGTTATAAATGATTGAGAACGTAGGCAGAAGTTTTAGTGTTCTAACAATATCTCTTTCTTTGAAAGGAAAAACAGACACAAAGGATGTTGAACAAGTTATTTTTAATCAATACTGTAAACACCTAAGAGGTAGTTTAAGGGTACAATGGACAAGGATCGTGCCTGGCAGAAGTGAGTCAAGTGCTCTGGTACTAAAAATGTGGATAACGCAATCTGAATTGATCTGATGCTGAGCAGGCTTTGATTGATCAAAGCTACAGAAGTTTCTCTGTATATGTACAGCTCAGAGCTAGGGGCGTTTGAGATCTGTATGCCTTGACAATGCCGGTGTAGCAGTACGTTACCCTGTTTGCTTCATGCAGCGATGTAACTTGCAGCTGGCGACATGTGTGCAGTGGAGGCGAGACGGTAGGCGGCACCTGCGAATCGATCGCGGCCATGAAAGAAATGCCAAAATCTTATCGTCTAGTGATCAGGCAAACGGATTGACTCTCTACCAGAGCCCTGGAATCACGGTAGATTTCAGTGTGTGACACACCCATTCGGTGGTTGTGCCAAGGACCAATTTGGCTCAGTTACACGACATCATAACTCCATCCATGAGAATATTCGATTTACTATGGAACTAGAGACAGTTGGTGGCATTCAATTACCGGATATTATGGTTAAACGGTGGGTCATTCTGTTTATCGTAAGCCCACTCACACTGATTTGTTCTTGCATTCTTCAAGTTGCCATCACCCATCCCAAACGATGGGTGTGCTTATAACCCGTGTGCACAGGACACATACGGTATCGGATACAGAGAATTTGCCTAACGAACTTGCACATTTAAGAACGGTGTTGAGAGACAATAGATACTCGACCCGGCAAATTAATAGAGCCTTCTCAACTAAACACAGTAACCGGGAAGTGGATAAAGAGGAGAACGCGCCAGCCAAGTCCCTAGCTTTTCTTCCTTTCGTTGGTAATATCTCCTTCGAAACAGCAAGGATTTTTAATAATTTTATTGTGAAAGTGATTTTTCGTCCACTTTCTAAGATTTCTGATCTGATGGGAACGGTGAAGGATTATTTGCTGCTGCGGAAGGCAAAAATGTACACCACTGGCCATTAAAATTGCTACACCACTAAGATGACGCGCTACGGACGCGAAATTTAAACGACACGGAGAAGATGCTGTGAAATGTAAATGATTAGCTTTTCAGAGCATTCATACAAGGTTTGCGCCGGTGGCGACACCTACAACGTGCTGACATCAGGAAAGTTTCCAACCGATTTCTCATACGCAAACAGCAGTTGACCGGCGTTGCCTGGTGAAGCGTTGTTGTGATGCCTCGTGTAAGGAAGAGAAATGCGTACCATCACGTTCCCGACTTTGATGAAGGTCGGATTGTAGCCTATCGCGATTGCGGTATATCGTATCGCGACATGCTGCTCGCTTTGGTCGAGTTTCAAGGACTGTCAGCAGAATATGGAATCGGAGATTTCAGGAGGGTAATACGGAACGCCATGCTGGATCCCAACGGCCTCGTATCACACTAGTAGTCGAGATGACAGACATCTTATCCGCATGGCTGTAACGGATCGTGCAGCCACGTCTCGATCCCTGAGTCAACAGATGGGGACGTTTACAAGACAACAAACGTCTGAACGAATAGTTGTACGACGTTTGCGCAGCATGGACTATCAGCTCAGAGACCATTGTTCTGGTTATCCTTGACGCTGCATCACAGACAGGAGCGCCGGCGATGGTGTACTCAACTACGAACCTGGGTGCACGAATGGCAAAACCTCATTTTTTCGGATGAATCCAGGTTCTGTTTACAGCATCATGATGGTGGTATCCGTGTTTGGCGACATCGCGGTGATCGCATATTGGAAGCGTGTATTCGTCATCGCCATACTGGCGTATCACCCGGCGTGATGGTATGGGCTGCCATTGGTTACACGTCTCTGTCGCCTCTTTTTCGCATTTCAGATGTGTTACGACCCTTGGCTCTACCCTTCATTCGATCCCTGCGAAACCTTACATTTCAGCAGGATAATGCACGTACGCATGTTGCAGGTCCTGTACGGGCCTTTCTGGATATAGAAAATGTTCGACTGCTGCCCTGGCGAGCACATTCTCCAGATATCTCACCAACTGAAAACGTCTGGTCAATGGTGGCCGAGCAACTGGCTCGTCACAATACGCCAGTCAGTACTCTTGATGAACTGTGGTATTGTGTTGAAGCTGCATGGGCAGCTGTACCTGTACACGCCATCCAAGCTCTGTTTGATTCAATGCCTAGGCGTATCGAGGCCGTTATTATGGCTAGAGGTGGTTGTTCTGGCTATTGATTTCTCGGGATCTATGCAACGAAATTGCGTGAAAATGTAATCACATGTCAGTTGTAGTATAATACGATTGTCCAAGGAATACCCGTTTATCATCTGCATTTCTTCTTAGAGTATCGATTTTAATGGCCAGTAGTGTATAATCCGAGCTCACACGGTTAATCTGTGACCGTGACAGCTCACTGAATTCAAAGAAGGAAACTACTGACTCTAACTCCCCTAGCTCACTCTTACTGCTGGATACGACGTCACTCACCTCGCTTTCCTCCAGCTGCGGAAGTACAACCGGTCAACAACTTCCCGCAGCCGCCGCGATATCTCTGCCACACTGCCCGAAGTATCGGCACCACGTACCCTTCTTCGTATTCTAGTTCTTCCTCCCACAACGCCGACACGCCAACCACCTCTCTCTACCATGCTGAAACCACACTTAAGTACTATTGGCTTTACGAAACATAACAGTTCAATCTTAGTGAACTATCATTCAAAAAATAAAACACTTCGTACCATCCCCACCGGCTCACACCAGAATCAAGGTCTTTGCTACCACAGTGTAACAGAACATTAATAAGCATAATTTAACTGTAACTAACCATTCAGTACAATGTACAGATTCTCTTAAAATCAAAATTTTAAAAACAACACGAAATAATTGATTTAAAACAATATGTCAAAAAACTTTACAATGAAACGTTTAATTTAATTTAATGTGGTACCTTGGCCAAGAAAATTCTGACAATCAGAAGTGAACATAACACATGCGCTCATACTATCAAAATTACTGCGGTTACTCATTCGTCTATCAATGCAAACAGTTGGAAAAATAAAACGCAACTATCAGAATTTGTCTCTGGAAGGGACACGAAAATAACCATCTGAATGAAGTACATATGAGTAGCATGGCAAGTTTTCGGACTCCCCTTCCCGCAGAGTTCTCTTAGTTAAATCTACGCCACAGCTGAGCTGCATAGAACACGTCCAGTATTCAGACCCCAGGGTGACGACCGTTCCAATCGCCACAGCCCCCTATAACTCAAAAAGGTTATGATCGGCATTATCCACGATGTCACCGATACCGAGCAAAGGCATCTTCTGTCTGGAACACGTCGTGTAGCAGGTTGATGCAGTCCGGGGCTCAGCTCTTCCATCTCGCTCTCTCCCTCATGACAGTCGGCACAGGGCGATACCTGAGTGCCGCTGTACCGGCACGGGAAGGTTGCGCGCGGCGATCAGAGGCGTCGGACATGTGGCGATGATGGCGATGATACCATCGGCACAGTGTAGATGTAAATAAAGTTTGTTTTATTTAAAAAAAGCCATAATAGTCTTCAGATGAACTCTTTGGAGGTATTACTTTTCATCATGCCCTTGTATTTAATGTTATATTAAAGTTATGTTGCATAAATTTGCAGGAATGATATCTTATTAGTCTTGGTATGGTAAACTGAGCGAGAAGTTTGGTCGTTAGGCGTGCGACTACCGGCTTTCACCATAACCCGGCGGCAAGATTACAGTACATAAGACGTTTCCACTGCCGACGGCTCTCTATGACCACCTCTTGCCAAGTGTGCGAGGTGTCTGTCCTTTGCTTGTGCAAGGCTACAGTTGTAGATTGTTCCTTCTGGTCACCGTCGCTTGAGTCGGTACCGTTATTCCGGGGATGGAATAGGCGCTCGTGTTCATATTTGAACGGCGAAGCTACAAAGCGTCTTGCATCTCGTTGTTAATGAACCAGTTATGCAAATGGCCTCAGCCCGTCTCTGTCGACACTGACGCGTCAAAGTGTAAACAAATTTCCATGAGGTGAGTGCATCACGCAAGTGCTTTTCATACACCTTACTACATGCAACGAATTTTGGTTCAGCCTTTGTTAAATTATAATAGGTTTGTTTATAAGTAGATCTTCTGATACCAGTAACGATTTTTCTTTATTTATTATTCGCACGACGCGTCTCGGGAAACGATTCCCATTTTCAAGTGCGTTTTTTGTGTGTATTAAGCCACTTCTATTGATTTTGTCAATGTGTGAGAGTCTGATTCATTTCGTTGACTTTTACTACAATATATAAGATACAAGCGATTTTATAGTTGGTTATCGATTCTTTTGGTGAAGTTACTGGCGAAATTTAGAAGAATGTGTACTTACAGTTTTCTAATGGTCCATTTGTGCAGAGTCTAACACACATTAAACATCACACGCAACTTGTACACTTTAAACATGGAAAACAACTTATATAAACAAAACAGTTACAGAGATCTCCTTACAAGTACAGTGTAATATGCTTTTGTACAGAGATTATTTATCTTAACAATTTGGCTCATAAATTACTTATATCAATTTTACAATTGTGCATTGTTTTATGTTTTACTATTTTTATTTAAGTATACTATCGAAACACCTGAAGAAATCCACTGATTTCTGTAATGTGAATATGTCTCCAGTTCTTTTAGCAAATCCATCTTATGCCCTTTATTTAGTCGGTTGAGTATATTGACATTTTGCTCTATTTTTCCAAATGGGTGTAGTTTTTATGTATGTGCGTTGCTATTGCTGACGTAGTGTGTTTGTTTTGTGTGTAGGCTTTAATGTATTCTGTGTACCTGGTGGTGAAATATCGGCCTGTTTGTCCTAGGCAGGATATGGAGCATTCCTGGCATGTTACCTTGTATAGTCCAGAGTCTGAATATGCATCATGATTACACTTTATATTATGTATTAGTTTTTGTTGTTGTTTATTAGATGTAGAAAACACAATTTTTATTTTGCGATTCTTGAAAATATTTGCAATCTTCTGTGATACATTGCCTATGTATGGGATACTAGATATACATTGGGAACGCGTCGTGCGAAAAGTAAATGAAGAAAAATCGTAACGGATAGCAGAAGATTTATCTATAAACAAACCTATTGTTTTCACAGTCGCAGGCTTTCAAAAACCATTTATAAAGGAATACACCAGACTGTTAGACCATTTTCGGTGTGTGTGTGTGTGTGTGTACGCGCGCGAGCGCGTGCGCGCGCGCGCGCGCGCGCGCGTGTGTGTGTGTGTGTGTGTGTGTGTGTGTGTCCTAAGTTCAATATCAGGAACAGGGTTGAGGTAGGCCTATTTCAGCTGCCGTAGCATTAACAGGAAGCAGATACCCCATGACTTGCATGTCTGGGTAAATAGGCAGCCAAATTACAAGATACCAAACGCTACTGCTAGTAGGCAGTGGAGTTCGAATTTTTTGTGCAAGGAATGAACAAAGAATCATTTCCGTTAGGCGTAAATCAATTTCACACGCACAGTGATACCTCCCAGGATATGTTGCAGTTACCCACCCAATTCTATCACTATCTCACCCTTAATTACTGAGAAAGACCACAACACTCAGGACCCACTGCTTATTAAAGATTCTCATGTGACCTACTTAAATTTCTAGCTTATTTAAACTGTGTAAGTTTCCATCCAGAGTCTTCTCGTATTTGAGTCATCAGTTGGTAGTTTCGTAGCACAAATAACTCGTCTGTACGGTAAAACACTGTCTCCAGTGGATGGACTCCTGATCTCAGGGAGGAACGACTCTTTACTCAGTTCATTAAGCACTCTCTTGCTTTCTCGATTCTTCTTGCTCTAGTTTTTACTTCGCTACTTTCTCTCTCTCTCTCTCTCTCTCTCTGTCTGTCTCAAGTTTCAGTCCCAAATTTGTCAACAGTATAAATGTTAAACATTTGTGATTGAAACATAAAAACGAAAGCAGCTTCCTTTCATTTGACAATGGTGTACCTACTGTTACTCGTGCAGCTTATTATTTGTGGTGGGAATTCGATATTATTATGCAGACGCATTTTGAAATAAAGTGGGGTATAACAGGCAGTTTCCATTACATTTATTGCATAATAAAATGTGTTACTGTCAACCTCTCTTTGAAAACAATAGCACAGTTCACAGACTGAATACCAGGAGTAAAAACAGTCTTCAAAGGACATTAGGTCGCAACCTTTTGTCAAGGAATGTATTTATTATTCAATAACACACTTTTTTAATCGTGTCCCGACAACGATAACGAATTCGATAGCAATAAAGTACAATTATACACGAGCTAAATTGTTGTCCAACTGCATCATAATCTAGAAATAACAAAACTGTATCGTTATAGATCCAACTGAAGATGCCTTCAAATAAGAAAATGGCGAAACGCATCTGCGAAAATTAAATTAAGTTGCAGCAAGAATGATTTTACCGTCAAAACAAGTCCATCTACACCTCTGATGAATTTATAAGCAGGACCATTTGACCTATCTTCTACCATGAAGAATAATAACCAACGGTAGTTTACATATTTCACCTGTACAGTCTAATAGGTAGATGACTTAATTAAATTTGTGCATAGTTTAGACGCATATAAGGAGCGCTGCGAACCCTACCACAAGGAGCTGTTGAAATTTGATGTCAGGGAGATAACGACGAAACCAACAGTCGCATGACTAAACTCGAGTGGAATGCAACGCTAGTGGTCCAAGTTACCGGTTATCCGAATCAGAGATGATCGGGTTAAGTACCCAAATATACGAATACGATCACACCTTATTCTGGGCCACTCGGATGGCAAACTTTCTCTTGTTTTTGCCCCCTCCACTCATGAATACTTTCAAACTGATGCCGTTTCAGCAATGTAAATTGCTCTACAGCACTTAAGAACAACCTAGATCAACTAATGTAACATTAACTACTCTATAGAAATACATCAAACTGCGGGAGCGTATTGCAAGAGGTCACACAGTCTTGTTCAGAAATCTGGTCCCTGCAAGCCGTGGGGTCAGCTTGACTGTAGCGCCAAATGGGGCTGGCCCCACAATGCGAGCCAGTTTATAGCACTAGCTGGTCGTTTGCTATGATTCCAACTAGTATTACCCTCTGGCAGGATTTTGGATTTTGATCGTCTGTGTGTCTAATGGATAAGGGATATCGGATAGTAATTTCGTTTATAATGTAATTTATAGAAAACTAAACATGTTTTACTTTAGGGATATTGAATGTATAAACGCTCATACGAACGTAACAATAAACTGTCGCCAACCTAATTGGCATTTTAATTTGAAACACTAGTTCAAGGGAACTGAACATTTGTAGTTGTAGTGAGTTTTATTAAGATTCCCTTTGTGTTGTATATGCATACCTACATTCATTGGAAAACTTACAATGTGCTACATAATATTGTTGGTAATACAGAAAATCTTGATTCCTGCATAACTTATTGTTTCAGAAAATGAGAGTCAATCATCAAAAGTCTACAGAATGGAATATTGATGCTTATAACTTATTTTGTTGATGATGTGTGTAATGTATATTGTGTTTTAGTGTATTTTGTACTTTTTTTTGTCCTTAACTCTGGATGGAATGATTAGTTTCCTTGACTGCTCGACAGTGAGTAGGTGTTATTGATGTTTCATTGATGTATCCCTCTAGGGAAACCTCAATAAAACATGGGCATGTGTAACACCAGTACAGATTAGAAACAGATTTATTCTATGTAACTACGTACCTGTGATTATGAAGTGTTTGTTCTTTATTAGATAAGGTCATTGATTTGTAACAGGAAAATTAAAGTTCGTAATATACGTATTGCAAAAGCTAAATGATGTTTAAAATATTGATATTTTATAATATATGTATGTTCATAAAGAAAAAAATTTAAGCTGGTTCATGCATAGGGAACTTGTATTGTGAAATATAAAAGCTGTTGGTAGGCCACTCCGCAATAGAAGTGACTTGGCGCGGGGTAAAAGGTCATCCAGGCGATCGTACTGGGCGGCTCCTTCGTGGGAAAGGAACGCAGCCAGTGTCCAGCCGTTGCACAGTACACATCGAGGGTGCCAAGAGAGGCATTTAGAAGCCGTTTTGCATAGAAATTTGCCTCGGATGTGGATTTGGCTGTTTCATGGTGCTCTTGGCAATAAGAAATGGCTCTAATACCATATAAATCCTTTGCTAAGAAGAAATTACAAAGAGTATTCAACATCAAGAGCCGTGAGTACAGTTAGCCACCATGTCGCTTGCCACCACTATTTTGCCACTGCTCCACCAACTTCGTGCACACTGGTATGTATTATAGCATTGACCAGGATATTTGCGTGAGAATTTTTTATAATAATCCAACTGCTATAAAAGTGGATTTGAACCCTAACATTATCCTAATCATGAACCGATGTAGGATCCTCTCCTAAGTGTGCAGAAAACTGAGTATCCTGTTTATATCAAAATAGTGATTTGTTTCTGTGTATTAGATGTGCAAAAACACAGTGCCAGAGTGTGTAAATATTACTGTCTGGAATACCTGCTTCACAGGTGATGAAAGAGGGACATAGCTTAAACTTATTTGATACGTAATTTAGCCTTGATTGCTATCATGAACGATTATTCTTTTGAGTCTAATCGAACTCATTGTTGAGTAATCTTCTTTAAAGGATGAAAACATAAATTATTCCATGTGGAACTACGACTTAATGTTGACTGAATTGAACTTTGCTTCCGAAATAATCATAGGGTTTGCCTAGAGAGACAGTGTCAGTTTATGGGTCCCCGCTATATTCTTCTCATTTGGACGTTTATAGCTATTAAAGAAATCTGATACTTTTATTAAATGGGAGTATAAGAAGTGTTTATGTAGTATTATTTAATTTTATTTGTGGTATATATTTGTCAGTTAAGTTAGAACTCTTTTCATGCCCAACTTCAGTTCATTTTTTCCTGCAGTAACATCTCAGTACTGAGTTACATAATGACTGTGATTGTAACTGTTATTATTACGAATGGAGTACAATCTTGCTTTCTGTGATAACTGGTTTGATCATTAACGTTAATTACTGCTACCGACATCTTAGATCGCCCTGTAGTCACGTGTATCCAGGACACAAAGGGTATGCATATACAAGTATACGCATAACAACATTACAAGAAATTTATACACTGTACATGTTATATACCCTGTAGTATAATTTTGAAATTATTAGGCAAGAAATTTTCTATGCTGCTTTTAATACTAGCAATCCATTCTTTGATATTTGCATAGAAATATAAACATATTGAAATTGAACCTAGTATTGTTTGCTCACTGACCTTACTTGAAACAGACAGTCCATTTCTGAAAACCATAGTAAAATCGCACACAACATTAATTAAGACAATAACGAAATTATTTTGCTGCCAACAACAGGATTTGGCAGTCCATGTTTGCAAATACTTCACCACTGTATTTTTACTATACATTAGACATTTGACTGCTCACTTTGGATATTATGGCAGTTCATTTCTAACACAAATTTAAACACATAAAACAGTCTAAAGGGTTTCAATATCGGACACTGCCTATCACTGAGGTGTAGCAGTCGATGATTAACAACATTTTACCATATTCACACATATTTTTTGCACCAGTTTGGGCAAGTCTTTTATGCTGCCCACTATATATTCAAGGCAGCCCTTTGTTATTTTTAATCAACACCTGTCTATCCAATGATACTTTCGGCAGTCCATCTGATCATACTGCAATAATCCATTGTTGCAGTTCTCACACAAATCATAGCCCTGGAGTTTACATAAATTGTACATTCCATTATATTACATCGAATCTGAAACTTATGGACTTAAATATATAGATTAAAGTAGATAGGTAATTTTTCACTTTTTCCGCTTATTATTCATTTCTGTAACATAAAGTTTTAAATCTACATTATTAGGAACACTCAATGGTTTCTTTGACTTAGGATAAACATGGTAATAGGCATTAGTGTGCGGAGTTCCTTGCACTTCAAAGAGACCATTACAAATAAATCTGAAGTTAGAGATCACCTGATTTATTCCATTAGATTTTTCGTGAGTTTGTACTAGAACAAAATCAGCAGTTTTGAATTTGGGCATTTTAATGCCCTTTTCATGCCTTTTAGATCTGGCTTACGCTTTTTCTTTCGTTCGTTTTCTTACTAAGTCTTTTTTCCCTTTCAGATCGAATTCTGCATAGGGTGCAAATAGTAAAGCTTTTTCTAGTATACTTTTGCCCTCATAACTATGTAGGGTTTCCTCAGTGTAAATCCTGTAGTTTCATGGAGGAGGGTATTCACTAAACTTTCAAAGTCTGCAACAAACCAGCACCATGCCTAATGATTACGGTGGCACAATATAGCGTTCCACTAGATTACTTGCAGGATGGTAGGCCGAAATATATTTTACTTGGCTGCCATTTTGTTCCCACCCTTCCTTCCATATTTTTGAAATAAACTGAGGCCCATTATCTGATTGTACTGCCCATGGTTTTCCTATCGTATTAAAATATTGAGTCATTCTATTATATACTGTTTTTTAAAGTAGGTTTTCAAATGAGACATAGTTTAATAAATTTAGAAAATACTTCCAATATTACTAAAACATATGTACAATTTCCGGACGTTTTCTGGAGAGGCTCATACAAATCCACTGACAATCAGTCAAGGGTGTCTTCTGGTACATCGTTTTGCATATAACCTTGGTGGTTGGTTCTGTTTGTAACTTTTGCCCTTTGGCAACATTTTTTTTTTTTTTCATCAGTCTACTGACTGGTTTGATGCGGCCCGCCACGAATTCCTTTCCTGTGCTAAACTCTTCAACTCAGGGTAGCACTTGCAACCTACGTCCTCAATTATTTGCTTGACGTATTCCAATCTCTGTCTGGCGTGAGGTCAGTCGCTTGGCGGCGCGTTTCGGTACGGGCCCGCCCGTTGCCGGCGCGCCGTAAGGCACGGAAGCTCGCACTGGAGCGTATCGCTTTATGTCGAGCGTGCCGCGGCAGTCCTCACTGGGGAAGTGACGCGTCTCAAACAGCCTCTCCTTCCCAAGTGGCTCTTTCCGCCTTCCCGTGGTGCCAGACGTCAAGCTTGGCATTCTGCCTTGCGTCAAAAGGGAGAGCTGCGACCCAACCCGATGCGAAAGCGAAGGGTGCGTGGCACAGGGGGAGCTGTGTCGAGGGACCGAACACCAGTCCCTTTCTGTTCGCAGGGCACAGACCAGCAGGTGCTCTGCATGCCGGCGACCTCGTTTGTCGGCGTGGGATCGCGGCGCGAGTCGGCAAGGGTGCTTCGCCGCGCCCCTGGGTAACCGGGGCGTGTTCTGCCAAACCCAGGAGGTGGTGACATCGCCTGGGCTAGGTTAGATGGGCCCAGACCGCCGAACGACTGGGGGACCGACCCACCACCTGAGTAGGAGTGGGTCCTTGGCCTTCAGGTGGAAACTCGGGCTAGTAGGCGGCGAAGGGCGAGGGGTGCATCCGCCTCTCCGGAGTGCGGGGTGCACTTGCCGAGGAGCGTCGAGTGAAATCGTCGACGACGAGGCCTTCGACGGGGACCAGTGCGCTGGCAACGGCGTGCTGAACCCTGCAGCTCTGGAGTGCCCTTGACCTAGGGGCGAGGTCGGTGGGCGAGCTGCAAGAGTCCCCCCCCATGCCAGAGGAGCCGGTCCGGGGCAAGAGACGGGCTCCCACCCCTTTTTTGATCACTCGTAAATCATGGCTGCAATTGAGACGAGTGATTCGTGTGCGCCTCGAAGAGCTTCCGCTGCGCCTGATCCCTCTCCCCAGGACGAGCAGGGACAGGCAGAGAATGAGACAGTTATGGAGAGGTACTCTAGAATCGCGTTGCTCATGGAGCAACAAATAAAGAACGGCAAAATCAGCCAAGCAGGACTTGGCATCATAAAAAATGAACTGGCTGCATGGGCTATTGCCCACGCCAAACTTGAAGGAAGAATAGAAGAACTCGAGAAAGAAAATGACAGGTTGAGAAGGCAACCGGCGAAGACGTGGGCAGCTGTGGCTGCGCAGGCGCCCACCAAGCGCCTACAGAGCACAACTAGAGATACTATTGATAAGGTCACTAAGAGAACAGACACAGCTGTCTTCCTCAGGACTCTACCTGGGCAGGACACTAGTGTCAAAAAAATACAGGAAATTTTTACAAGAACCATAGACCCTGTCAAAGACAAGATTAAAATTAATAAGGTAAAACCAAGTAGAAACTCCGTGATCGTTGAAGTTGCCTCGGAGGAGGACAAAGAAAAACTACTGAACAACCAGAAATTGAACTCGGTGGTCAAATGTGAACCACCGAGAAAAAGAAACCCTCTCGTCATTTTATATGACGTACCTGCAATCATGACAAATGAGGAACTAGCAGAAACAATAAGGTTACAGAACTTCGATAAAATGAATGAGGATGAATTCAAGAACAACTTTAAGTTGAAATTTAAGACTGGGCCGCGGGGTCGTGATGTTGTTCATCACGTCGCCGAAGTATCGGCACCGATGTGGAAAAATGTAACAACAATGGGCAGATTGTATGTTGGTTTTCATGCCATCAACACAAGGGACTATGTCGTGGTACCTCGTTGCCACAACTGTGGCGACCTGGACCACATCCTAAGGCTGTGTACCAGGGAGCCGGCGTGCACCAAGTGTGGGGAAAAAGGTCATAGCCGCAAAGACTGCAAGGCGGCGGCAGTTTGCATACCCTGCAAAAATCGAGGAAAGAAGTCTTGTGGAACCACCGGTAGGAACTGCCCCACATACAGAATGCTGGAGCAGAGACTGATTTCTAGGACTGATTATGGCTGAGCCCAGCATACCGAACAGGATGCCAAAGCGAAAGTCCCCGAGCAAAAGGAGGAGGGATGCCATGCGGGCAAATAGATTCAAGGCCTTTCTGAAGTCACTTACGGAAGTCTTCAAAACTGAAACCAAGGACATAGCAGTACAAACTGATTTTCCAACAATGGATATAGGAATACAAACAAATCTCCCCATGGCAGAAACTCCTTCCTCCGGACGCCGGGAAACAAAGCCGAAACAACAACAGCGGCAAGGGCATCCTGCGGCTCCAGCATCTTATAAGGACAGTAACATAAACAACCAACCAATACAAGAAAATGTAGTGACGAGTTCTAGTATGAGCCCCACCACACAATGCACATCAATAGTTAAGCTGCCACCGGTCGATCCGGTCAGGGTGTACCCCAACCTGGAGTACACCATGCAGCTATCCAGATTGGAGCAGCCGGCTACCCTGACCACTGCCTTGCGACATGTGGTCCGGGTAGGACACGAAGACGGCAGGAAAATAACCTTTCCGGTTATGGAGGCTGTTGACAGAATCCATCTAAAATCTGTGAATCTCCCCACCGACTTTGGAGCCTTGCGCGACCTGCTCAAGAAAGCATTCGAAAGACGAGGAGAGAAATTTGATCTTGACGACATCTACCAACAATCAGTTGTGGCACATGGACGAATCGCTTTTGACTGGAATAAGACCTGGCCATATGACCGAATACACACTTACTACCCATAATGACTAAAATTAATATAGGACAGCTTAACACACACAACAGCAGACTCGTAATGCAGGAGCTCCGAAGGGAGGTGGAGGAGAGGAGACTTGATGTACTCTGTCTACAGGAGCCATACTCCCTGGCTGGGAAAATAGCTTTTGCTGCTGCTAGCTGGCAAATAGTCAGTAGAGGGGACGACCCGAAGGCGGCAATTATAATCACTAATAAACTACTGAGGGTCACCATACTCTCGCAGTTCACAACTAGCCACTGCAACGTCGTGGAGCTTCAATCCCCCACGGGAATTATAACTCTCATCAATATGTACTTTCAGTACGGGGACAATATAGAACTTCATTTAGACCACCTTGCGAGAGTTACCACGGCGTTGCGGGGAAGAAAACTCATAATAACTGCTGATATTAACGCTAAATCCCCCCTGTGGTACAGTGGCACAAGAGATGCAAATGGTGAAAAGGTCGAAGAATTTATTATGGAATCACAACTTGTGGTGGCCAACAGACCCGGCAATCCTCCCACCTACGCTGCAGGTGGGGGACAGGGCACAAACATTGACATCACCCTTGTGACTCCGAATACAGCCAATAGCCTACAAAACTGGAGAGTTACAGAGAATGCCACCACAAGCGACCATAATCTGATAATTTTTACCATAGGGAAAAGAGAGAGCCACTGGGCCACGGGGTGGGAAATACAACTAAACTATAAAAGAGCAGATTGGGAACGACTAGCGAGGGAGTGTGACATTCCTCCATTACCGGAAGACGACATGCACTTAGACTTGGACGTGGACCAGAGGGCAGAGGAACTGGTGAACGCAGTTACAAGAGCGGTGAGGGCAGCCGTACCTACTAGGAGGAGGGCCATGGCGGCCTCCCCGTCACCATGGTCTGCAGAACTAAGCGAACTGCGTCAGTCTGTCAGAAGGCTGAGGAGGTACTATCAACACAGTGTCGTCTGGCAGGAACGACAAAGGTGGCTGCAGCTGTACAGGGAAGAAAAGCGAAAATTCCAAAAAGAACTTCGAGAAGTCAGAGTGAGAAGTTGGGAAAACTTCGTTCTCAATCAGCTGGTCACTGACCCATGGGGGCTCCCATATAAGCTAGTAAGAGAGAAAATCCGCTCTCCTCTGGAGCTATCTACAGTCAGGTACGGGGATAGGATGACGGAGTCCTGGCAGGAGACTGCGGGGGTCCTCCTCCACTCCCTGTTGCCTGACGACAATGCGGATGGGGAAACAGAGATGCAGCAGCTACTCAGAGACCAAGATCGGGAATTATACACCAATGAGACAGCTGTCTACCCCTTCTCAGAAGAGGAGGTGGCGGCACATATAAGATCCTTACAAAGAGGGAAAGCACCTGGGCCAGACGGCATTGTGGCGGAGGTGGTGCAGTTTCTGGCGCCTCAGCTGACTGCACCACTGACGCACTTGTACAATGAATGCCTTAGACAGCGTAAGTTCCCTAAGACATGGAAAAAGGCACATGTAGTCATCATTAAGAAAGGACCAGATAAGGATCCCGCAGAAGCGAAATCCTACAGGCCGATTTGCCTACTGGATATATTTGGGAAAATACTAGAAAAGTTGCTAGCTGACAGACTGACAGCACACCGAGTGTTGTGCGGGATGAGTAGCAGGCAGTTCGGTTTCCGGCCGGGGCGGTCGGCATCTGATGCAATCGCCCTGGCGGCCGAGGTCTGTGGCTCGACCCCGCACAAATACGTGGTTGGCATCATGGCTGACATCAGTGGCGCCTTCGACAACCTGTGGTGGCCTTCGCTCTTCTCCTGCCTGCGGGAGAAGGAGTGTCCAGGGCCGCTATATGGTTGTCTGAGGAGCTATTGCGAGGATCGGGAGGTCTGGCTATCATCCTCTAGCGAAAGAGTTGGCAAGACAATAACTAAAGGATGTCCCCAAGGTTCCGTCTTAGGACCCCTCTTTTGGGACATCCACATGGAGCCTTTGTTAGACAGACTACAACAGAGTGAAGAGGTGCTAGAGGTGATAGCTTACGCGGATGACCTCCTCCTGTTGGTTGGCGGCCGTAGCCGCGAAGACATCGAACCAAAGATAGCGACAGTACTAGACAAACTTCAACAGTGGTGCCATGCGACTAAAATGACGATATCGCCCAGCAAATCTACTTATCTCTTGCTAAAAGGACATCTCATTAGAAATCCGACTGTTAGAATAGACGACTCACCAGTTCTGAGACGACGCGAGACACGCTACCTAGGAGTCATCATTGATGAGAGGTGGAGCTTCGGTAAGCATATTGAAACCGTCACCCAGAGAGCCCTTCAGATACTAAACAATCTCATCTCAATAGGACATAAAAGATTCCATCTCCCTCCACACTTAATCAGGCTATATCACAACAGCATTCTAACATCAGTCGTGGGCTACGGCTAGGGAGTCTGGGCGCACAGGCTCACGAGGGTAGTGCCCGCCATGGCAGTGAGAAGGGTCCAAAGAAGCATGCTGCTAAGAGCTGTGGGTGCTTACAGAACGTCTCCAGGGGGGGCCCTATTAGTCATAATGGGGCTCTGCCCTCTGGACATCAAAATAAGGGAACAGGCGGCCTGGTATTGGGCAAAGAGGGATAATTACGAAAAGATTGTAGACATTATGGGTATCAGAGTGGGGGACAAAAGAGAAATAAGGAGAAGAGGGGAGGAACTCTGGCAGGAGACTTGGGCTGCAGAAGAGGCTGGACGACGAACCTTCCAGTTTCTACCTGATGTGAGGGAACGCCTGGGTATGAAATACTTCGAGCCTACACGAGGTCTGATTCACTTCCTCACTGGCCATGGACCCTACCCGACATACTTATGTCGATTTGGGAAAAGGGCAACACCAGCGTGCGACTGTGGCGATCCGGAGGGAATACCCGAACATGTTGTTTACGAATGTCCCCTCTTCAATGATGTCGCAAACACCTTACGAGACAGACTTCCTAATCATGACACACATCAACTACTTCGACGAGAGGAGACTTTTCAGACTCTAAATACCTTGGCAAACGAGGTATCACGTAAAGTTCTAAACGAATATTTAAGAGAGAGACAGCAATAACAAGGATAGTAATTACCGATTGTGACCAAGAGCCCTAGTCCCATACCGCCTGTGCGTGGACTGGCTGACTTCACCCAAGTTAGGATCCGCCATGCGCAGGACTAGGGGGAGTAGGGACCAACCACCGATTAAGACACACCGAATATGACGTAGGATAAGTTAGTTTGTAGGACTTAGTTTTTAGGAACTTAGAATAGCAACTGCAGCGAATCATAAAGTCGTGGCCTGCCCAGTGCCAGGGGCATGTTCTTCGGGTTTAGCTCGAAGAACAAGGCATATTAAGTAGGTTTATATTCTTACTGGCACACATGTGACGCTGCAGAATATACATAAGTTAATTTAGTTATAGGAATTAGGTATAAACAGTAGATATAGATATTAAGTGCCCATTGTTGTTAAAGTAACTGTAGCTCACTTTAAAACTAATAACTAGCTGCATAATAACATACAAATGTATAACTATTAGGACCCACTAATGAGCTTAAGGAAGTGGGTTAAATTTGTATAATTACAATGATTATTAATAAAGAATATTTTTTTTTTTAAAAAAATCTCTGTCTTCCTCTACAGTTTTTGTCCTCTACAGCTCCCTCTAGTACCATGGAAGTCATTCCCTCATGTCTTAGCAGACGTCCTATCATCCTGTCCCTTCTCCTTATCAGTGTTTTCCACATATTCCTTTCCTCTCCGATTCTGCGTAGAACCTCCTCATTCCTTACCTTATCAATCCACCTAATTTTCGACATTCGTTTATAGCACCACATCTCAAATGCTTCGATTCTGTTCTGTTCCGGTTTTCCCACAGTCCATGTTTCACTACCATACAATGCTGTACTCCAGACGTACATCCTCAGAAATTTCTTCCTCAAATTAAGGCCGGTATTAGATATTAATAGACTTCTCTCGGCCAGAAATGCCTTTTTTGCCATAGCGAGTCTGCTTTTGATGTCCTCCTTGCTCCGTCCGTCATTGGTTATTTTACTGCCTAGGTAGCAGAATTCTTTAACTTCATTGACTTCGTGACCATCAATACTGATGTTAAGTTTCTCGCTGTTCTCATTTCTACTACTTCTCATTACCTTCGTCTTTCTCCGATTTACTCTCAAACCATACTGTGTACTCATTAGACTGTTCATTCCGTTCAGCAGATTATTTAATTCTTTTACACTTTCACTCAGGATAGCAATGTCATCAGCGAATCGTATCATTGATATCCTTTCACCTTGTATTTTAATTCCACTCCTGAACCTTTCTTTTATTTCCAACATTGCTTCCTCGATGTACAGATTGAAGAGTAGGGGCGAAAGGCTACAGCCTTGTCTTACACCCTTCTTAATACGAGCACATCGTTCTTGATCGTCAACTCTTATTATTCCCTCTTGGTTGTTGTACATATTGTATATGACCCGTCTCTCCCTATAGCTTACCCCTACTTTTTTCAGAACCTCGAACAGCTTGCACCATTTTATATAGTCGAACGCTTTTTCCAGGTCGACAAATCCTATGAAAGTGTCATGATTTTTCTTTAGCCTTGCTTCCACTATTAGCCGTAACGTCAGAATTGCCTCTCTCGTCCCTTTACTTTTCCTAAACCCAAACTGATCGTCACCTAGCGCATTCTCAATTTTCTTTTCCATTCTTCTATAAATTATTCTTGTAAGCAGCTTCGATGAATGAGCTGTTAAGGTGATTGTGCAATAATTCTCGTACTTGTCAGCTCTTGCCGTCTTCGGAATTGTGTGGATGATGCTTCTCCGAAAGTCAGATGGTACATCGCCAGACTCATATGTTTTACACACCAACGTGAATAGTCGTTTTGTTGCCACTTCCCCCAATGATTTTAGATATTCTGATGGAATGTTATCTACCTCTTCTGCCTTATTTGAGCGTAAGTCCTCCAAGCCTTTTTTAAATTCCGATTCTAATACTGGATCCAATATCTCTTCTAAATCGACTCCTGTTTCTTCTTCTATCACATCAAACAAATCTTCACCCTCATAGAGGCTTTCAATGTATTCTTTCCACCTATCTGCTCAATCCTCTGCATTTAACAGTGGAATTCCCGTTGCACTCTTAATGTTACCACCGTTGCATTTAATGTCACCAAAGGATGTTTTGACTTTCCTGTATGCTCAGTCTGTCCTTCCGACAATCGTTTCTTTTTCGATGTCTTCACATTTTTCCTGCAGCCATTTCATCTTAGCTTCCCTGCACTTCCTTTTTATTTCATTCCTCAGCGACTTGTATTTCTGTATTCCTGATTCTCCCGGAACATGTTTGTACTTCCTCCTTTCATCAATCAACTGAAGTATTTCTTCTGTTACCCATGGTTTCTTCACAGCTACCTTCTTTGCAACTATGTTTTCCTTCCCAACTTCTGTGATGGCCCTTTTTAGAGATGTCCATTCCTCTTCAACTGTACTGCCTACTGCGCTATTCCTTATTGGTGTTTCTATAGCATTAGAGAACTTCAAACGTACCTCGTCATTCCTTAGTACTTCCGTATCCCACTTCTTTGCGTATTGATTCTTCCTGACTAATGTCTTGAACTTCAGCCTACTCTTCATCACTACTATATTGTGATCTGAGTCTATTTCTTCTCCAGGGTACGCCTTACAATCCAGTATCTGATTTCGGAATCTCTGTCTGACCATGATATAATCTAATTGAAATCTTCCCGTATCTCCCGGCCTTTTCCAAGTATACCTCCTCCTCTGGTGATTCTTGAACAGGGTATTCACTATTACTAGCTGAAACTTGTTACAGAACTCAATTAGTCTTTCTCCTCTTTCATTCCTTGTCTCAAGCCCATATTCTCCTGTAACCTTTTCTTCTACTCCTTCCCCTACAACTGCATTCCAGTCACCCATGACTATTATAATTTCGTCCCCCTTTAAATACTGCATTACCCTTTCAATAACCTCATACACTTTCACTATCTGTTCATCTTCAGCTTGCGACGTCGGCATGTATACCTGAACTATCGTTGTCGGTGTTGGTCTGCTGTCGATTCTGATTAGAACAACCCGGTCACTGAACTGTTCACAGTAACACACCCTCTGCCCTACCTTCCTATTCATAACGAATCCTACACCTGTTGTTCCATTTTCTGCTGCTGTTGATATTACCCGATACTCTTCTGACCAGAAATCCTTGTCTTCCTTCCACTACACTTCAGTGACCCCTACTGTATCTAGATTGAGCCTTTGCATTTCCCTTTTCAGATTTTCTAGTGTCCCTACCACGTTCAAGCTTCTGACATTCCACGCCCCGACTCGTAGAACGTTATCCTTTCGTTGATTATTCAATATTTTTCTCATGGCAACCTCCCCCTTGGCAGTCCCCTCCCGGAGATCCGAGTGGGGGACTATTCCGGAATCTTTTGCCAATGGAGAGATCATCATGACACTTCTTCAATTACAGGCCACATGTCCTGTGGATACACGTTACGTGTCTTTAATGCAATGGTTTCCATTGCCTTCTGCATCCTCATGTCGTTGATCATTGCTGTTTCTTCCGCCTTTACGGGCAATTTCCCACCCCTAGGACAAGAGAGTGCCCTGAACCTCTATCCGCTCCTCCGCCCTCTTTGACAAGGCCGTTGGCAGAATGAGGCTGACTTCTTATGCCGGAAGTCTTCGGCTGCCAATGCTGATTATTTATCAAAATTTAGGCAGTGGCGGGAATCGAACCCGGGACCAAAGACGTTTTGATTATGAATCAACTATTACATGATTAAATCCGACCTGTTATTTTCTTTGTCGCACTCGTATTTATTACTACTATATCAGACAGTTTTTCAATACACTGTTTCAGACCACAATGTCCTTAGGTGAGGTGGAAATAGTTAATTACTTTGGTCTCAAATTGCGATGGCCAACATACTTTCCACTCCTCTCTATTCGCATCTTTTCTTTTGTATAAAATACCTTTAAAAATCTTATAAAATTTACGGATTTGAAAATACTTGGTATTATTAAAATTTACTTTAACTGATTTCCAGACTTCACCTTCGTTTTGGTAGTATCCCATATTTTAGCAAATTTGTTCAGTTTTCTCTTTCCTCTGAACCTCTTTGATGAATCTCATGTGAAAAGTGCCGTCTTCGTTATTTTTCTCTATCACACTGTCTATTCCTTCCGGTAGTGTGGATAGAGCTTCTGCTACATGATTTTCACTTTCTTTAACATAGAAAATTTCGAAGTCAAACTGCTAGAGGTACAGTGCCGAAAGGCTTAATCAGCCGTTAAATAAGCTGCAGTCTTTAAGGATCGTCAGTGCCTTGTGATCAGTACGTATAATGATTGTATGACCACATAAATAGTTTCGAAACTTTTTCAAACCCCAAATGATAGCTAGAGTTTCCTTTTCTGAAATTCCGTCCGCTGTGGCCGAGGGGTTCTAGGCGATTCAGTCTGGAACCGCGTGACCACTCCAGTCGCAGGTTTCGCAGGTTCGAATCCTGCCTCGGGCATGGATGTGTGTGATGTCCTTAGGTTAGTTCGGTTTAAGTAGTTCTAAGTTCTAGGGGACTGATGACCTCAGATGTTAGGTCCCATAGTGCTCAGAGCCATTTGAACCATTTTTATCTGAAATAGTGTTATTTCTTAAGTACTTAGTGAGGGTGAGACTAGCGGAAGCTACTGTCCTGCTTTATGGTTCCACTGATTCAACGTTGTCTTGGAAAATTTCTCTACCGATCCAATATGCAGTGCTATCGGTTCTCATATGAAATGGTTCACTCAAAACAAGGTGATGCAATATATTGTCCCTTATTAACTCATTATTCAGATTTTCACTGTATTGTTGGCATTCGTAAGTCCAAATGAATGCACTGTTTTTATTAAGCAACCCATTTAAATGAGGGCAATTCAACCTTTGCCACTTCGCAAATCTGCGGTAAAATCTACAGAAACCGAAAAACGCTTTCAGCTGCTTTCGGTTCTTAGGTGGCGGGCATTTTTCAATAGCATTTAACATCTTTGGAGCTTTCCAATCCCAGAAGTGATAATAATACGTGTCAAGAGTTTTACTTCTTGTTTTACTAATTCGCACATCTTCAGTTTTAATGCCATTCCTCCTGCTCGAAGTGAAGAATGGGTTTTATTTAAATGTTCCCAAAGTTTCCCCCAGTTTTCTGTGGCGATCAACAACTCGTCCACATAGATTGTCAATGTAGCACTGAGTTCCCCCCTAGCACAGAATCTAAAGCTGTAATGAATACTGTAACAGATGTATTTAGACCAAAGGGAACAACTTTATATTGGTAACATTTTCTTGCAAATAGGAACTCTATATGTAGTGAGGTTTGCCAATACTCCCCGTGAGGTCTAAGCTAGTCATACATCGCACACTCTAGAACTTTTGTAGCAGATCATCTAAATTTCTGGACGACATACTTCTCTTTTGACAAGCTTATTTAGAGTTAATGCATCGATTAGAACTCGCGCACCTCCATCTGTCTTGTTCACAACAATAGGAGGGCCATTATAATCACTATTTCTCCTTTCTATAACGGTCCATTCAATCATTTTATCGATTTCTGTCTGCACGGCTTCTCGCTTAGCTAGTGGTACGGGATAAGGTCTCACGAAAAATGGTTCCTGTTCTATTGCTTCAACACGGTATTCAAAGTTCTTTACCATCCCTGGTTTATCTGAAAACAGTTCCTGATTATCACATAAAATGTTCAACAAATCGGCTTTCTGTTCCGACGCAGGTTATTGTACCTCGACAATAATTTCTTTACAAGTTTCTGTTTTTGTGTCATCAATCATTACGTTCTTCACATGGTATATTTCATATAGATTGGACAAACCATCATTTCCCGGGTCTAATTCTAATACCAATGAATCAAATTCGGTATTCTGTGAAGGTTCGTTTTCCGCAAACCTAATTTCCTAAATGCTAAACTTATTACTAATTTTGACAATCCTGTTATCGTAATCAATGAATACTTTTTCCTTGTCTAACCAATCAATACCAAAACTCATTTCAGCACTCAACTGAGGTAGAATCAAACAGTCATGTTCAAATTTTTTTCCATTAATTTCAAATTCTACTAATACCCGTCTTCGAATAGGCCTACTGGATATGCCAGTTGCTCCTACAATTTTCACACCATTTACTGACATCGTAACTAACTCAGGTTTATTTGAAATGTGTTGAAAGAAGGATTGTGAAATAGCACTAATTTGGGATCCAGTGTCTAACAGTACCTGCAATTTAATACTATAAATTTCGACTTTCATGATAGTTCGTGTGATTGTTCTACTTTCCGCTTTTTCCTGTTACTTCCATAACAAATCTTTTTCGACCATCAGATTACTCCATGATAAATTATTCACTTGCTACTCATATATCCGGGTTTTTCGGTTTTTTGATCTCTAGTTCATTTACAATTCTCGTCAGCTCTAGCCACAGTATCGTATCGTCGGGAGGCACTTGCTTTTACGGTTCGGTGTTTACCGCCGGATTTTGTTTAGAAAAATCCTCATTTTCTCTTTCAGGTATATTTTCCGTAATGCATAGTTCTTTTTCCCCTGTTTATACGTTTTCTTCGTATGAACTACCACTCATTTCACAGTCACTGTCTGATTATAGCATGACTGCTACTCTAAGCCAACGAGCCAGCTCTTCTTTTCATCTTTCGTTATTTTCATTAATTTCAAGTTGCGAACTTTTCATAAAATTTCCACTTCATTTGCAGTCACAAGCGTTTCTTCAGTATCATTTCGGATGACATGAAATTTAACTTCATATTTAGTATAATCGTGTTGTATTTCAGTGGTTCGTGTATATTCATCCTCTAGATTCCTATTTATACTGACCAATTTTCTAATTTTTGCACCTATTTCCCTAGCATCGGCAACTTGAGTGAATCACGTGGCGCCTCCCTTCATCATACTAACCTCTTCCTCTAAAATTCATGCTCACGCACCTTGCAAGGAGCTAACTACTTCCACCTCTTTTTCATCTTCGGGCAACGTCCTGTTTCCGACATTTCCACTTTCGTTTCTCCCCTTTATTAAATTTCGGGCCATATAAACTCCTCCTAAATTTTTCCGCTCATATTGCTTTGTACTGTGAATCTAATCATCACGCCCTTCTGCAATTCCTGAAGACTCCCCTTCGCACAAATTGTCTATCTTTTCGTTTTTGCTTAATTACATGTCCGATTCTCTTTTTGTTTCGGTGATATTCTCCACCGAAACAGGTCCTCTGAATTCCTTTGCCACGTCATCTCGTCCTACTGCTACTACTGCATCCTTATGGTGGCCAGCTGATCGCTCCACCAAGTTCAATGCGCACAGTGGCCTAGATCGCATACTTCTGCATGCTGTATATTCTCTTGTACTTGACTCGCCCTGCCAGCAACTGTCCTTCTGTTTCCATCACCTTGCGATGTGAATCTGGCGTTTGCTTGTGTCTTAATTCCTTTTTCTTTATCCTGTATGGTTTCTCTACTTTGGGCCCATAATACTTATCTGCGAGAATCTGGCCCGTAAAACACGTGGGCCTTAGTTCTCCACGTCATTTCGGTTTAGAAAGTTTGGCGGTGCAAACTTCCTACCGCGAAACGACATGTTACGCTACCTCTGTCTCTACCTCTTTACATCATATTTACTTGGCAACGCTCGTTTTCAGTTTGTTCATTATGCTCATTGTTTTCCTTACTCTGGATGTTATGGTTTCAGCAACAATCACAGTTCTCTCTCCAGTGATCCTCGTCTTCTACCCTTTCCAAAAATGACAAGAAACATTTTTGGTTACTTCACACGTAAGGTTTCGAATCATCAAGGTGCTTTTTCCATTGTACCCACACTATTTCGGATTCTGTTCATCTATTTCTCAAATGTGTAAATTTTTGATACCATATTTCGCAAAATTCTTTCATTGAGTTCCTGCCTCTATTGTCACACAACCTTGCCATAATAAATTCTCGCCATAGGTAGTAATGCTTTTGTTCTGACCAGTATTCCTCTACAAAGTTTCTTTTAAACTCTCGAAATGACATTCGATTCCTATCTAAATTTAACACCCATCTTTTTGCATTGCCTGCTAAGGTGCTAATGACCACTTTGATCTATTCCTAATCTATTACATAATCAGTAAAATTCCTTTCACAATTTTTCAAGAAATCTGAGTGGTGTCATTCGTTATGTCTTTTTGCCAGATCAAATCGTTCTTCAGCCTCTGGCAATTTTCTACAAGTTATTCGGTCATTAGCATAATTCAGTTCTTCTCTTATTTTACGTTCAAGATCGCTCGTTTTACCTTGAATTTGTGAAGTGCTCTGGCCACATTTCTTTTCGCAAGTTGCCACTTGTTTATTGAGTTCTTTTTCGGAATCATTTACTGTTTGTCTCAATTGAGAAATTTCGGTGTTACATTTGTTTATTAATTCGGTCTTGAGGCCGAAAACGTTTTCGTCAACTTTTATTACTACATAAGATTCTACAGTGTCTTGGAATTTCTTTATTTCTATATCAAGTCTATCGTTGATATCATTTATCTTCCCCTGCATATTGTCACCATTGTTAATGATAGTGTTTATTTCAATTTCTAAGACCCTGATTTCACTGCTCACAACGCTACTTTTTCGATCTGTTTCCTGATTTTAACACTCTGCATTTCAATTTGATAGCCTCGCATTTTAATTTGATTTTTAATATTGCTACTGTGTGCTGCAACTTGTTTTAAATCTCGTTGTTTACATAATTACCTTTGATTTAATTTGATGACCTTGTGCTGTAATTTGTGCAGACAACATTTCTAACAATTCGGTGACACCCAGTGGTTTTTCGCTTTCTGCTTCTAAAGAGTGCTCATATTCAGATTCTGCTCCTCGCGTTTCGATTGTTTCACGTTCGACATTCGATGAATTGAACATATCCATCAAGTCGTTGACTTAACCACTGTCTCCAGTCGGCCGGCCGCAGTGACCGAGCGGTTCTAGGCGCTAGGCGCTACGGTCTGGAACCGCGCGACCGCTATTGTCGCAGGTTCGAATCCTGCCTCGGGCATGGATGTGTGTAATGTCCTTAGGTTAGTTAGGTTTAAGTAGTTCTAAGTTATAGGGGACTGATGACCTCTGCAGTTAAGTCCCATAGTGCCCAGAACCATTTGAACCATTTTGTCTCCAGTCGTGTTGTCTTTCGTACGCCGTTTTCTTTACGACGATGTAGTCATTTGAATTTTTATCGTTTACGTGCATATGGTACTCCCCGTAAGCCTGTTGCGATCATGTGGCGTCATCTGTGTTCTTCTCTACTACACTAGGTATTCTTTCGTCTCGCTCGTACTGGCCTACTGTAGTCTTTGTATCTATTATAATTTTGTCACTACTTTATACTTTATCTTTCAAAGACCTATTAAGCTTTCTACTAATTATTTTGCCTGATGTGTTGGAAATTCGCGCCGCTGGACATTCAGTACTCGTTTTACAATTGTTTTCCGCCCAATATTTACGTTCTGAACGATATTTTTGTGAGTAAAACTTAAGAACATCTGACCACGGCCCCAAGTATAACACTAGCTGCTCGTTTGCTAAGACACAAACTAGTGTTACCCTATGGGAGGATTTTGGGTTTTGACCGTATGTTTTTCTAATGGATATGGGACATCAGACAGTAATTTGTATTACAATGCAATCTATAGAAAAATAAACAGGCTTTACTTTGGGGATGATGACAGTATAGACGTTCATACAAATGAATCAATAAACGGTCGCCAGCCTAATTAGGCATATTATTTTCAAACATTAGTTAAAGGAAATTAATCATTAGTAGTTGTAGTGATTTTCATTAAGATTCCCTTTGAGTAGTACACTGGATACACACGACTACAGGACGATCTAAGATGTGGGTAATAGTACACTCCTGGAAATTGAAATAAGAACACCGTGAATTCATTGTCCCAGGAAGGGGAAACTTTATTGACACATTCCTGGGGTCAGATACATCACATGATCACACTGACAGAACCACAGGCACATAGACACAGGCAACAGAGCATGCACAATGTCGGCACTAGTACAGTGTATATCCACCTTTCGCAGTAATGCAGGCTGCTATTCTCCCATGGAGACGATCGTAGAGATGCTGGATGTAGTCCTGTGGAACGGCTTGCCATGCCATTTCCACCTGGCGCCTCAGTTGGACCAGCGTTCGTGCTGGACGTGCAGACCGCGTGAGACGACGCATCATCCAGTCCCAAACATGCTCAATGGGGGACAGATCCGGAGATCTTGCTGGCCAGGGTAGTTGACTTACACCTTCTAGAGCACGTTGGGTGGCACGGGATACATGCGGACGTGCATTGTCCTGTTGGAACAGCAAGTTCCCTTGCCGGTCTAGGAATGGTAGAACGATGGGTTCGATGACGGTTTGGATGTACCGTGCACTATTCAGTATCCCCTAGACGATCACCAGTGGTGTACGGCCAGTGTAGGAGATCGCTCCCCACACCATGAAGCCGGGTGTTGGCCCTGTGTGCCTCGGTCGTATGCAGTCCTGATTGTGGCGCTCACCTGCACGGCGCCAAACACGCATACGACCATCATTGGCACCAAGGCAGAAGCGACTCTCATCGCTGCAGACGACACGTCTCCATTCGTCCCTCCATTCACGCCTGTCGCGACACCACTGGAGGCGGGCTGCACGATGTTGGGGCGTGAGCGGAAGACGGCCTAACGGTGTGCGGGACCGTAGCCCAGCTTCATGGAGACGGTTGCGAATGGTCCTCGCCGATACCCCAGGAGCAACAGTGTCCCTAATTTGCTGGGAAGTGGCGGTGCGGTCCCCTACGGCACTGCGTAGGATCCTACGGTCTTGGCGTGCATCCGTGCGTCGCTGCGGTCCGGTCCCAGGTCGACGGGCACGTGCACCTTCCGCCGACCACTGGCGACAACATCGATGTACTGTGGAGACCTCACGCCCCACGTGTTGAGCAATTCGGCGGTACGTCCACCCGGCCTCCCGCATGCCCACTATACGCCCTCGCTCAAAGTCCGTCAACTGCACATACGGTTCACGTCCACGCTGTCGCGGCATGCTACCAGTGTTAAATACTGCGATGGAGCTCCGTATGCCACGGCAAACTGGCTGACACTGACGGCGGCGGTGCACAAATGCTGCGCAGCTAGCGCCATTCGACGGTCAACACCGCGGTTCCTGGTGTGTCCGCTGTGCCGTGCGTGTGATCATTGCTTGTACAGCCCTCTCGCAGTGTCCGGAGCAAGTATGGTGGGTCTGACACACCGGTGTCAATGTGTTCTTTTTTCCATTTCCAGGAGTGTAGTTACAACCAATGCCCAAACGAGTTATCGTAAAAAACAACATTGTACTCCACTCATAACAATAACACTTACGATCACAGTCATTATGTAACTCAGTACTGAGATGTTACTGCAGGAAACAATAAACTAATGTTGGGCATGAAAAGACAAATATATACCACAAATAAAATTAAATAATACTACACATACACCTTTTATACTCCCATTTATATAAAAGTATCAGATTTCTTTAGTAGCAATAAATATCCCAATTACCTTCATGATATGAGAAGAATATAGTGGGGACCCATAAACTGATACGGTCTCTCTAAGCAAACTCTATTATTATCTCAGAATCAAAGTTTAATTCAATCAAAATTAATTCTTCGCACCACTTGGAATAATTTATGTTTTCATGCCTTAAAGCAAATTACTCAGAGCTCGATTAATCTAAAAAAAAATAGTCATTCATGATAGCAATCAAGACTAAATCACATTTCAAATAAGTTTAAGTTACATGCCTTTTTCATCACCTGTGAAGCAGGTATTTCAGACAGTACCACTTACACAGTCTGGCACTGTGTTTTTGCACATTTAATACATAGAAAAATCAGTGTTTTGATAGAAACAGGATACTCATTTTTCTGTACGCTTAGGAGGGGATTCTGCATCAGTTCATGTTTAGAATAACGTTAGGGTTCTAACACAGTTTTATAGCACTATGATTATTATTGAAAACAATCATACATTTCTGTGTGCCTGAACTTAGTAGAGCAGTGGCGAAGTAGTGGTGGTAAGTGACGTAATGGCTAACTGTACTCACGGCCTTTCATGTTGAATGCTCTTTATAATTTCTTCTTGGCGATGGATTTATATCATATTAGAGGCATCAGTTATTGCCAAGAGCACCATGCAACAGCCAAATCGACAACCGAGGCCAATTTCCCTGTTAAACGGCTTCCAAATCCCTCCTTGGGCACCCTCGATGTTTATCGTGCAACGGCTGGCCGCTAACTGCGTTCCTTTCCCACCAAGGAGCCGCCCAGTACGACCGTCTGGATCACCTATTAAATCGCGCCAAGCCACTTCCGTTGCGAAAGGGCTTCCCTACAGCTTTTACATTTCACAAAACAAGTTCCCTAAGCATGAACCAGCTTCCAATATATAAATTTTTCTTTATGAACATATATATATATATATATATATATATATATATATATATATATATATTTCATTATTTAAAACGTCATGTAGCTTTTACAGTATATACGTTACAAACTTTAATTTTCCTGTCACACATATATGGCGTTAAATAACAAAGAACAAACACTTCATAATCAGAGATACGTAGTTACATAGGATAAATCTGAAACTCCCTGGCAGATTAAAACTGTGTGCCGGACCGAGACTCGAACTCGGGATCTTTGCCTTTCGCGGGCAAGTGCTCTACCAACTGAGCTACCCAAGCACGACTCACGCCCCGTCCTCACAGCTTTACTTCTGCCAGTACCTCCTCCGGGGCTTCCACATCCGACGCGTCCGACGCACCCACCTCATCCTTAAACTACCGACAATGCACAGTATGACAATCTGCGTGTACAACTTCAAGTCTCGAAATGAGTGCTTCGTCTCCAATACTAAGTTCATTCGATACAAATATAACCAAGCCACGATGTATAATAACTATTCCAGGCTTATTCTTAACGTTTACGGTAACTGGTCGACCTTCAACAATACGCTTCAAAACAGAAGCATATTGACGCCACCTAGACCATTCAAATTGTTCAAACACAATTACTTTGTGAATACGACTATCATAACCACCAAATCCGAATTCGGAACAAAATGGAAAATATACGTGCTGCTTTTCCGACAACACCTTCTCCACTAACGTTGACTTGCCAATATTTGTATCACGGAATAAATATAACTGCTCCTTACGAACCTCCGTGGACCAAAAGGTCTTGTTACACCAGCGAACGACGCGGTCCACCCAGCCATTATAATTCAAATGACACTCAAAGAATGGACTACGACACGATTAGTCTGAAAATAATGGAAATAATTTGGAAAATACTTTGGAAAGTTGGAGACGAGGTACTGGCTGCATTAAAGCTGTGCGGAAGAGGCGTGAGTCGTGTTTGGGTAGCTCAGTTGGTAGAGCACTTGCCCGCGAAAAGCAAAGAATACGAGTTCGAGTCTCTGTCCGGCACACAGTTTTAATCTGCCAGGAAGTTTCATATCAGCGCACACTCCGCTGTAGAGTGAAAATTTAATTCTAGAATAAATCTATTTCTAATCGATATCGGTGTTACAAGTTTAAGGACTGAGAAACAGTAGTAGTTGTCAAAGAGTGAACAGCTACCGTACACAGTGGTGGTGTTGTTAGTGAATGCCCCACAGACCACATTCGGATGACTGCTGAAGGAGTAGAATGGTCGGGAAACTGAAAGAAGTAAGAAGTTCATTAGTGCAGCCGGCAGTTTGGCCAGGAATTTGACAGAGCTCTCAACATTGTTTCACTCGAGTCGGGAGGATCGGGAACTATAGTCACTGCTCCCTAAGGAGAGAACGTGGTCGACCACGGCAAACTACAGCAGCAAATGACTTCTTCTGTGTGCAGCAGGCAAGAAGGAACCAGTGGCAAACAGCGGGTGCAATAGCAACCACATTTAACAAAACTGCGGGGCACCGAAACTCACGCTCCACAATGAATAGTGACTGCATGTGGGTGATATCTTTGACCGACGACCAGTACATTTTGTTCATTAACATCAGCAAATCGGCGACATCATTTGCGATTGTTCCAAGATCACAGGGACTGAACCAACAAAGGGTGCGTTCGCGAGCTCATCCCGGATGAAAGCAAATTCGGTGTGATTGATGATTCTGGACGTCACTTCATGTCGTGAGAGGTAGGAACACACAATGCACCCAGTAAAATTGTCGAAGATCATCGTTTTGGTGATCAAAGTACTATGGTGTGTGGAGGTACAATGTTGGATGTGCATACTAACCTCCAGATCTCTGAAAATGGTACATACACCTGTCAACGTTGTTCAGACACTGTGCTAGTTCTCCATGTGCGTCTTTTCAGGAGAACATTGGACTCTGACTCCATTTTCATCGAGGACAATGATCTACCATATCGGAAAGCGCAGGTGAGGGCTCGTGCAACGAGAGTACATTCAGCGAACGTACTGGCCTGCCAGTTCCCCAGAATTAAATCCCGTGGAGAACATGTGAGATGCGCTGTGGAGACGTATTTCACAACGTCCACCTGCTACAACGACCTTCCAGCAGTTGTCAACCACACTGTTGGTGGAATGTAACTTGCTACCACAGGAACTCTTTATCAACGCTGTGAACAGCGTGGGACCTCGTTCAGTCATGCTGTGTTGTCGACAGTGACTACAAACCCCAATAAGAACCAGGTATTGTTTTTTATAGTAGCCAAGAGACCGTCATGACAGGCGGTGACTTCAGTGCAACTGTTGCCTTTCAATAAAAGTGTAATTTTTGTTCGTCTTACTGCACTTTTACTTGTTGTTGTTGTGGTCTTCAGTCCAGAGACTGGTTTGATGCAGCTATACATCCTACTCTATCCTGCGCAAACTTCTTCTTCTTTGGGATTGGAATTATTATATTCTTCTTGAAGTCTGAGGGTTTTTCGCCTGTCTCATACATCTTGCTCACAAGATGATAGAGTTTTGTCAGGGCTGGCTCTCCCAACGCTATCAGTAGTTCTAATGGAATGCTGTCTGCCGCCGGGGCCTTGTTTCGACTTAGGTCTTTCAGCGCTCTGTCAAACTCTTCACGCAGTATCATATCTCCCATTTCATCTTCATCTACATCCTCTTCCATTTCTATAACATTGTCCTCAAGAACATCGGCCTTGTATAGACCCTCTATATGCTCCTTCCACCTTTCTGCTTCCCCTTCTTTGCTTGGAACTGGGTTTCCATCTGAGCTCTTGCTATTCATGCAAGTGTTTCTCTTTACTCCAAACGTCTCTTTAATTTTCCTGTAGGCAGTATCTATCTTACCCCTAATGATATGCGCCTCTACATCATTACATTTGTCCTCTACCCTGCTTAGCCTTTTGCACCTCCAGTCGATCTCATTTTTGAGACGTTTATATTCCTTTTTGCCTGCATCATTTACTGCATTTTTGTATTTCCTCCTTTCATCAATTAAATTCAATATCTCTTCTGTTACCCAAGGATTTCCACTAGGCGTCGTCTTTTTGGTAGTTAATCTTCTGTTGCCTTCACTATTTCATCTCTCAAAAGTACCCATTCTTCTTCTACTGCATTTCTTTCCCCATTCTTGTCAATCGTTCCCTAATACGCTCCCTGAAACTCTTTACGACCTCCGATTCTTCAGTTTATCCAGGTCCCATCTCCTTAAATTCCCACCTTTTTGCAATTTCTTCAGTTTTAATCTATAGTTCATAACCAATAGATTTTGGTCAGAGTCCAATTTAGAACCTGGTATCCAAATCTCTGTCTTACCATTATATAATCTATCTGAAACCTTCCAGTATCTCCAGGCTTCTTCCATGTAAACAACTTTCTTTCATGATTCTTAGACCAAGTGTTAGCTATGATTAAGCTATATTCTGTGCAAAATTCTTCCAGGCGGCTTCCTCTTTAATTCCTTACCCCCATTCCATATTCACCTACTATGTTTTCTTCCCTTCCTTTTCCTAGTATCGAATTCCAGTCACCCATGACTATTAAATTTTAGTCTTCCTTCACTATCTGAATAATTTCTTTTACCTCATCATACATTTCATCAATGTCTTCATCATCTGCGGAGCTAGTTGGCATATAAACTTGTATTACTGTGTCAGGCGTGGGCTTGGTATCTATCTTGGCCACAATAATGCGTTCATTATGCTGTTTGTAGTAGCTTACCCGCATTCCTATTTTTTATTCATTATTAAACCTACATCTGCATTACCCGTATTTGGTTATTTATTTGTAACCCTGTATTCACCTGACCGGAAGTCTTGTTCCTCCTACCACCGAACTTCACTCATTTCCACTATATTTGACTTTAACCTATCCATTTCCCTTTTTAGATTTTCTAAACTACCTGCCCAAGTTACTTTACTTTTACTTAGTTATCGCTTTTACCATACTATAGCAGTTCTTTCTATGTTCGATCCTAGGTTCATCGGGCTATGTTACTTGGCAGTGACATATGATGCAAATGTAACTTACGTTTTGCACACTAGTGTATATTAATTCCTTTTTATGGTTCCTTAACTCATTTAGTAACAACGGAACCCATATACAATCACCTGTCCGTCTGTCTGACTGTCCAGCTGTGAAGGACCCTTTTTCTTAGGAACAAATAGAGGTGTAACTTCAGATTTTTGTTGCTTAATAACGTCTATGGTCCCCTGGCGGTGAGAGAGATTTAAGCTTCTGAGTCAGTGAAATAAAAAAAAAATTAAATAATTAAAGAAATACGCCCATTTTTGATGCTAGCAAACACACTCATCAAAACGTGTAGCGTTCTTCCTTTTGAACGAGAATCATGAAATTTGGCATGAAGCAAAGTTTCACAGCACAAGTGAATAAAAAATAGATAATAATATCGTAGAAAGAACCATTATTTGCAATTGCAAACTTACACAGCATCCTTCAAGAATCTCAAGACCAACTGTAGGAACTTTGATCTAATTTTTCAGTATTAGGCAGAGTGACTCACGAGGAAGGTATTTATACACAACTTTTAAATATCTCCTGGTAGATGACTGAACTACGTCCAACTGAAGTCCTCTGCCGCTGTGAAACGAAGGCATTTCCGTCTGGCGGTGACAGGCGCTATGGCTGCCGACTACTTTACCACGACAGCGATAGCATAGCAGGTTGTTTACTGACTGCTGATTCTACGTACAAATATCCCCAAACAGGCTATGCCTTCGACACATACAGCATCTGTAATGTTTAAAAGTGTAGAAATAATTGCAGTTAATGAATGATTGCACTTAGATTGTTTTGGATGAGGTTCCTGTATCTCATAAAACATCCGTTGAAGAGTTCCACGCAACAATTTGACATTTGCACAACAACAGTTGCCTTATGACCGGCTTTACTGTTTTATTTTCTTCAGAGTTCCGTCAAACCTTGACAATATTCACAACAGGGACGAGAGCAGAAGAAGTCAACGCTGTTAGAGGTTGCCAATTACAACACTATGTGGAAGTGGCGTAAGTAAAGTGTCGGTATGTGTAAGTGACGTGCACTTACGTGGTGTTTATGAAATGAGTGGAGCTATGAGCTATATATAGGCGGCTAAATGAGCCACACGCAAATGGACATTCGATCTGACATTAAAATCAATGTAAAACATTGGGTCGCCACCAATTCTAGCCGCACGACAAATATGAGTTTCGACTCAATTGGAAAATTAATTTATTTAGTCATAAGAAAAAAATCGTAAAAGAACATTCATTGTAATGTCACCCATAAAGAATTGGATGCAATTATTTTATGATCCAGGGATTGTTCAGGTGAATCAATTATTAAAATAAAGTAAAAAGTGCGTGAACACTGTGCATAAGAGCAGCTTGCAGCAAAATTCCTGAAAACAAGATCTAATATAAATAATTTGTTTTGAATAGAAAAAGGAACACTAGTTATTGGACCTATGCGCATGGAAACGCTATGAATGGGCTAACAAGGAAACAACAAGGTAAATAGCATAGGTAAAGGAGATGTAACATCGGTATACTGGATAAGACTTGAAACAAAATTATTTACTCTTAAGACATTGGTATCAAATATCTATATTACTGCTGTTGCTTGGTAACTACGTACGATTGCTTGTGAAACGCTATACGATTCACCACAGAATCTCTTAATTTAGAATCGCTGTCGTAATTATAGGGGTCCGGGAAAGGTTTAATACTCGCATTCAGACCCAGATTCACTCAAAGAACAGCAGGGATGGCTTTTACACCAACATGCAACTAAGATAGGAGGTTTGTTCCGCTGTGTTCGGAAATGATTAAATAAAGGAGTAAATCTGAATATGAAGGTTGCATTTAAATTTTGAACCTCGGTTTGGAGAAACCGCCTCAAAGAGGGTCACACATTCACGCTTACGCGCTTAACATGAAATGACAAACCACAAAGTCGGCCTTTGTGGCCGTGCGGTTCTAGGCGCTTCACTCTGGAACCGCGTCACCGCTACGGTTGCAGGTTCGAATCCTGCCTCGGGCATGGACATGTGTGATGTCCTTAGGTTACTTAGGTTTAATTAGTTCTAAGTTCTAGGCGACTGATGATCTCAGAAGTTAAGTCGCATAGTGCTCAGAGGCATTTGAACTATTTTTGAACAAACCACAAATACAGCTGAATAATTCGGGCAGGATGTATTTAATATTCCTTAATCAGAGCAATAAGCAAATTCGAGGACAGTGGGAGGGGGCCACCAGAAAGTTAGGCTCACAGTTAATTCGTGTGGCCACATGGTTCGCTGAGACACAATTCCCACATACTGTGGCCAAATTTTAGGAACGTTAAATCACGAAGCCGTGAACCATTAACATTTTACAGAGGACACATTTGATTAGACAAAGGTAATGGCTGATTGCCAACAAACTCTGATATTAAGCCACGTGGATGGTTTCAAAAAATGGTTCAAATGGCTCTGAGCGCTATGGTACTAAACTGCCGACGTCATCAATCCCCTAGAACTTAGAACTACTTAAACCTAACTAACCTAAGGACATCACAAACATCCATGCCCGAGGCTGGATTCGAACCTGCGGTCGTAGCGGTTGCGCGGTTCCAGACTGTGGCGCCTAGAATCGCTCGGCCACGCCGTGGATGGTTTCCAACAGACATATAGAAATGAAACAAAGAAAATTCACAAAGAGGCAAAAATTATCAAAATTCGGCAAAGATTAGAATGTATCCACACACAGTCTGAGGCACACAACCATTCACACTGAACCGAATGGCGCACTTCATACGTGAGATCGCGTAAACATATGCAACACCTTGGTGCTACGTTCTTCTTACGGCCCAAAGTCTACATTAGGAATCAGACTGAAAGTCTGCAAAAGCCTTGCATTCCTTGCTGTGACGCAGCAAATCAGTCTCCAAAAGCCAAAGGCGAGGTGAAAAACTAGACGTTCCCCTTTCCTCATGAGATAATGCGCCACGCAGTTAAATCAACTCACCCTTCTTCGAAGTGACCTCGGCTGCAGACCCTCGGAGAGCTGGAAGCAGACTGTCCATCTCATATTAAAACTTCATCGACGCAATCCCGTGGCCAGAAAAACCCAGAGATAGGGCTTCCGCCAACAACCTAACACCGGTAAATTTCACACAAAGGGAACAAACCTCTCTGCCCAGCTGAAAACTACAAGGTTGGCCATTCTGTAAGACTACTGCTGACTCTCTGCAGCAGACGAAACCACCGTGCAACAAAATGGAACACACCCGCATTCATTCATTCACGCATGCCGGAGAGTTTTTGGAATAGGAGAACCAGGGATAAACATTTTATGGAACCATAGTCGTGAGTTGGGTTACATATAAAAACATGGAAGACTTCTAATGACGTAATAGACGCATTTACAAGTCTGAAAAGAACCAATATGACAACCATACTATTCTTGCAAATCGTAGAAAGAAATAGGCTACGGTTAGATTGAAACATAGCTCAGTCTTCTCTGGTACGAAATTAGCCAATGAAAACACGAGAATTGTTCTGAAGGGTGAAAAGTACTCTGGAAGTCAAGTAAAATGATAATGAAAGGATACTATAGGACCCTTTCACATGGTAATGAAACTTTAGAATTAATGAGATAAATGGAAAATTACAGTAATGAATGCGAAATTGCACGAAAAAGTAGGCCTAAACTCAAAATTTAAAGTTAAAATATTCTGGTAAGTCTTGGAAATATCAGGACCTGTAACTTACCAGTATCGATATCGATGACAGGCAAAAACTGTTCAGCCTCTCGATTCCTATGATGAATGAAACATCTAGACATTGATGAGCCAAAACTTTGTGGCCTTTGAGGGCACGTCACGCGGTGGCAAAAGTATGTAAAAGCCGCAGACATGGACGGGGGTCACAAAAGCGAAGATATGGGCTGCAAATGGGGAAATACACTGTAATGTTTGTAAGTCCTTCTCAGTAGCATAAACCCGACTCTGGAACAATTTTCCGCGTTATATTAGAGAACTAAATAAAAAATCCAGCTACCTTATACGGTAAGGTTATTAATGTCCCTGTATGCCCTCGTTAGCCTTCTATATCCCTCTTTCCTCATTTCACAGTATTCTTAGCCGATACAGTCTCGTTAAATTTTCTTTTCCCAGAACTCGATATCAGAAATCATTTATCTTGTAGGCTTATAAAATCTTCTTATATCTGCCATTAACATTATTTTTATTAACGTCACAATTATTGTAACTGCTGTTATTATTTCCATTATTTATATTATTATTACTGTTATTACTGATATCACTATCAGTGACGGCACATACAGTAGTACAAGTAAATGGTTCAAATGGCTCTGAGTACTATGGGACTTAACATCTGAGGTCATCAGTCCCGTAGAACTTAGAACTACTTAAACCTACCTAACCTAAGGACATCACACACACCCATGCTCGAGGCAGGATTCTAACCTGTGGCCGTAGCAGCCGCGCGGTTCCAGACTGTAGCGCTTAGAACCGCTCGGCCACTCCTGCCGGCAGTACATGTAATGCCAATATTAACTTCAGTAGTCCATAGTCAGTCTAATTTACTCACACCTCCATTTCAGGCACTTAAGTCATTGTGATACTAGCTGTCATGTTAAAAGTGTAATTTTCTTAGTTGACTACGATGTAATAGACAATGCATGTGTGAAACCACGGTCTGATGTCAGAGAGGGCCATATGGCCCTAGTCACATGTGCACATGTGTGTGAATTCCTATGGGACCATGCTGCTGAGGTCATCTGTCCCTAAGCTTACACTACTTAATCTAACTTAAACTGACTTACGCTAAGTAGAAGACACACTTACACACACACACACCCATGCCCGAGGGAGGATTCGAATCTCCGACGTGGGGGTGGCACAGGAGCCTTGATAAGACGACCTAGACCGTGGGGCTGACCCTAATCGGATCAGGTTAATAAATAAATGAATAATATATAATTTCCAAATTTAGCAATGACGATTAGAAATTGGAATGCAGTGGCTTTAGTAAGTACTGCCCTATTTGGGTTCGCCTCCTTGTCAGAACTTTAACGGTACATTACAACGTTTCATTGTTGCGGCGGCGCTTTTAGCATGGTCTTACCGTGCTGGTGGACAGGGACCTTCAGAGGACATTGATGAAATGGAGTTCCTCACCAGACCACCAGTTTATATTTTACCCAAACAAACCTAAAAATGTAGCTTTCAAATCACATTTTGTTGAACTTTTTTATGATAACCAGAATTAAATATCAGAAGCCATGAAAATAATGCAGTAAAACCAACAGCTTTAGCAGATCTGAGGTTTTGAAAGTAAAGCGAATGGTAACAAAGTTGAAGAAGCATTACTTTTATAATTCTATTTCCCGTTTCTCCACTTAGAGGAGTATCAATTAGCGGAATTTTTTGCTGGATGTATTCGTTAATATCCAATAGAATTTATTTCTATATCAACACATTACTGACGTATGAATAAAAATATACAGTGGTGAATATAAAAGTTACATCTTGCTTCACTGTCAATACCGGACATAATAGGAAACAAAACTGATTTTGTTTTGTCAGGTACAGAAAGAAGAAAACGAAAATAAAGAAGATAAACACAGCTTCACTTGATAAACACAAACAAAAAAACAACAAAACCTTACCAAAGATTCCGCTGCAAACTCTACTGTTTCTTTCACTGTCATCGTCCAGAACAAACCGTCTCGCAATTGGAGACACTTTTGAATGTGGTTTCGCATACTCCTTACATATCTTGAGATACGCCTGGGAAATATTGTCTGATTCTTCCATTGTGGCCTCTATGTTGCCCTACAAGGTCTCTGGCCGGACAGGACCACTGCAAACCTCTCGTTTTAACATGGCTCATGCGGTTTCAGTTCAAGTGAGGGCTTGAGAATATGGCAGCCATTCTATCCGATTATTTGCTCCACCAGGAATATCGTCACAAGATTGAGACGACAGAGGCGTTCATTGTCGTCCAACAGCGTGAATCCCGCTCTGATATTTTCAGCAGATGGAGACACAGCGCGGGAAAGGATGTCTTTATGACATTTCACAGCAGTCCTCTTCCCATTTATTGGCACAAGGGGATACTGCGGCCATATGTGGTTCCACCCAAAAACAGGACTCAACTGTCTTGATAAGGGTAGTGGCCTACGATACATCTGAGGAGTAAACGTTGCCCTCGTAGCCTCCACACACGAATATCAGTAATGTGAGGATGGAGACTGACAGAAGTCTGTCCTCCATTATGCCAGTGTTGCCTGAATCTCCGCACCCACCCGTTTTTACAAGGCCACCCTAAACCTCGAATGCCATGCACTTGGCCTTGCCTTCTGTATCTGTCTTCCTTCCCCCCACCCAGGTCCTGTATAAACTGAACCCCTTCCCCTACCTCCTCCTTTTCCTCCAACATCCCCGCATCCTTTACACTGTCCGTAGGCTTGACGCCCCCCCCCCCCCCACAATCACTGGGTTTCCTCCTCTCTTTCCACCCGCCCCCCCCCCAACTGTTGCCTCGCCTCTTTCGCTGTATCCCTCCGTTTCTTCATCTCCACACACCCTTCATCAGGGCAATTTGTAGCACCTCCCCCCCCCCCCCCGGCTGTTGAACTTCACCATGTCATCTACCCTTCCTTCCAACTGTAACCTGGACTTGTTTCCCCCCCCCCCCTCCACAGGGCCTCCTTTCTCCTCTCTCCTCCTTCTCCAAGAGCAGGTTTTTCTCCTTCCCTTCCTGAGTGCTTGCACCCCCTCCTCGACTGCTTCCCTCCCACATCCTTCCCTTCTGGGCCCTCTTTGGCGCACCACCCACCCACCTCCCCCCCATCTCCTCTCCTCCCTCCCATCTTCCCTCATCCCCCTCTCCACCCCTCCCTCCCCTCTTCCTCCTCCGTCATCTGTATGCCCCTGGCAGATACTCTCTGTTTGCTCATCGTAATCAGTGTACTGCATCAGTCACGTGTTTGGTGCTGTTCTCCTGTGTGTTAAGTGCTGTGATTTTAATTGTGTGCTGGATTTGTACATACTGTTATTGTCAGTGATTGTTATCTGCGTCCGTCGATACTTTTATCATCCAGTGTGTGTTTTAGTATTGTGTGCGCATTTTTTTACGGTTGTATCTCTATTTTACAGCTCCCCCTTTTTTGTCTGATCTCTTCCGTACTGTTCCCCATTTTTACATCTATGTACACCATATTTTCTGCAGTCTGTTATTTTTAATGTCTTCTTGGTACAATTACTGTCTTTCGGCTGAAGAGCAGCGCATATGCTGCTGCCAGCCCCTCCCCCCCTCTAAATAGGGCATTGAAACATAATAAAGGAAAAAAAACAGATGTCTCATCAGAAAGGGGGACGGGGGCGGGGGGCATTGTGTCGCACTGGTGCCTAGTCCACAAAGAGTGCTTTCACGCAAGTGCGTCACGAGCTCCTCTGCGAACCCAATTTAGGGGAGGAGCCTCGAGAGGTCTTCTGATATGCAATCCCTGCTCGCGGAGTCTATTTCTCATCGCTTATGTTAACACCGGCACCACACAGTTGTTTGAAACTGCCGCCGTAGACCAGCAGCATTGTGCTGAATGCTTCTGCTCGCTCTTACACGCACATATCGGTCCTGCACCCCTCTTGCTTTTCTAACGAGGGCACTTCTCTGACTATCTTCTGCTGACCCTGTCGCTAGAAACTTTTTCCAGATTCTAGAGGCATTCGCTAGGACTCTCATCCCCTGCTCCTTTACAGTGACTGTTCGGAGCCGGCAATCAAACATTACTGATGTGCGAACCATCCTGAAGCATCACAACTCTCGCAGTTACACACAGCACAAGTACTCCAGTGCTTACAGGTGACACGAAGGCCATAGGATGCACATATTGCCCACTCACGGTACAAATATGGGCCGTTTGCTCTATAATTTAATTGCATATATTCATTGCATTGATAGAATAACGTACTACAGTTTCAGCAATACGCAACATTTATTTCGGCAACTTTATTTTGCAAATATTTTCGAGCACTTTTTGTAACTTGTTGTATTTAACAATAATGAGAAACAGTATGTTTCTAAAATGCTGTTAACTTTTGGATATGAAAGTAATCTTATATTAATATACAAGCTGGGAGGATAACTGTCAAAAGTCTGAGATGCAGTAAGTTATGTAAACTTCCCATCAGATTAAGTTCTTAGAACACAACACGTTCTTGAAGTTCCAGAAACAGTTATATTAAAATGGAAATTTTACATTCTTGTACTTTCTTGGATAATTTTACGCGAATGCCCACTCACTGCATATTGTACTAGCCCAAGGAAAGCAACATGTGTCTATTTGAATTATGCCTTCCAAGAAAATTAAATATCTGCGGCAGTCCACTTTGTATAGGAACTTAGCATAGCCCACTGTGAACGAGTGTAGCATTCCGCGGCTGCTGACCTCCGCCGCTACTGGCAGGTATTCAGGTCGCTGCGGTCTATTTTTAACGCCGCCATCCCCGTGTCTATTGACCGTGTTTTAGCGCGAGTGTTTGTTTTCCGCTGACAACGCCCGCATGTCGTATATGTCAACTGTCCTAGCACAAGTAGGTACATATTGGTTCGGCGCGGACGCCTCCATCAGATGCGGTCGCGACCTGTCCACCGCCGCGTGCGCCGGCATTACGCGGTGGCAGCGCCTGTCGCCGAGAGTGATTTGTGTCAGTTATTATGCAAATGTCTGCGTCCCATTGTCACGGCGGCAGCCGGCTTCGCGACGTTTCCGTGGTTATTGCGGTGCCTGCGTCAGGGCGCTGGAACCGCTGTGCACTGTATCCAGGGGCCGCCACTGTTCCTCGCAGAGCGGGTGTGGGAGCTGCGAGCGCTCACTTCGCATAAGGGTGATTAGTTGCCAGTATACGAAACTACGCTCTTAACAGAAGTCATAGGAACACTGAATTCTAATCTGAACCTCCTGGAGCCTTGGAACACAATTAAAACGGATCCTTCAGGAAGGTTTCTTCATATTAGAAAATTTAAAGAGCATGAAGTATATTCTAAGACTTCAACGACCTACTTTTTGTGTCGTCGTTGCCACTGTCGAGTCTTGCACCATGGGAAACAAGGAGAGGATGTTGTTTGGTGGCTGTTATTCTCTTTCTACAACACAGCTGCAGAACATGTACAGGGCTATTACAAATGATTGAAGCGATTTCATAAATTCACTGTAGCTCCATTCATTGGCATATGGTCACAACACACTACAGATGCGTAGAAAAACTCATAAAGTTTTGTTCGGCTGAAGCCACACTTCAGGTTTCTGCCGCCAGAGCGCTCGAGAGCGCAGTGAGACAAAATGGCGACAGGAGCCGAGAAAGCGTATGTCGTGCTTGAAATGCACTCACATCAGTCAGTTATAACAGTGCAACGACATTTCAGGACGAAGTTCAACAAAGATCCACCAACTGCTAACTCCATTCGGCGATGGTATGCGCAGTTTAAAGCTTCTGGATGCCTCTGTAAGGGGAAATCAACGGGTCGGACTGCAGTGAGCGAAGAAACGATTGAACGCGTGCGGGCAACATTCACGCGTAGCCCGCGGAAGTCGACGAATAAAGCAAGTAGGGAGCTAAACGAACCACAGCCGACGGTTTGGAAAATCTTACGGAAAAGGCTAAAGCAGAAGCCTTACCGTTTACAATTGGTACAAGCCCTGACACCCGATGACAAAGTCAAACGCTTTAAATTTTCGGCGCGGTTGCAACAGCTCATGGAAGAGGATGCGTTCAGTGCGAAACTTGTTTTCAGTGATGAAGCAACATTTTTTCTTAAAGCTGAAGTGAACAGACACAATGTGTGAATCTGGGCGGTAGAGAATCCTCACGCATTCGTGCTGCAAATTCGCAATTCACCGAAAGTTAACGTGTTTTGTGCATTCTCACGGTTTAAAGTTTACGGCCCCTTTTTCTTCTGCGAAAAAAACGTTACAGGACACGTGTATCTGGACATGCTGGAAAATTGGCTCATGCCACAGCTGGAGACCGACAGCGCTGACTTCATCTTTCAACAGGATGGTGCTCCACCGCACTTCCATCATGATGTTCGGCATTTCTTAAACAGGAGATTGGAAAACCGATGGATCGGTCGTGGTGGAGATCATGATCAGCAATTCATGCCATGGCCTCCACGCTCTTCCGACCTAACCCCATGCGATTTCTTTCTGTGGGGTTATGTGAAAGATTCAGTGTTTAAACCTCCTCTACCAAGAAACGTGCCAGAACTGCGATTTCGCATCAACGATGCTTTCGAACTCATTGATGGGGACATGCTGCGCCGAGTGTGGGAGGAACTTGATTATCGGCTCGATGTCTGCCGAATCACTAAAGGGGCACATATCGAACATTTGTGAATGCCCAAAAAACTTTTTGAGTTTTTGTATGTGTGTGCAAAGCACTGTGAAAATATCTCAAATAATAAAGTTATTGTAGAGCTGTTAAATCGCTTCAATCATTTGTAATAACCCTGTATTATGGACGTTCTTTATTAATAACAACAAGAAGCGGCTTTCTTTAAGCAAGTTGTTGTTTTTCAAGCTTTTGCGTAATAGTCCACGTCAGACACACAGCTGGTGAAGTTCAAATCCCATTATAAACACTACACTCTCATAGCCAGTGACGTGAACTCAGACGCCAACTAGAATAGTAACTGAGCTGACTGTGACTGCAACTGACTCTGTCTGCGACTGGGTTGACTGTCTGTGACTGCCTGACTGCCCTCCGGTTCGCGGCGGCAATCTAAATACTTGCGGTCGAGAGGGCGTCAGTGGCGTGTTGCATGCGAGTCTGTCTTTGGCCTCTCTCCTGATATGAAATAACAATTAAAGCAATATCATTAGCCGCTGACAGGCGTTGATATACATCAACGGGGACAGTTGAAAATGTGTGCCCCGACCGGGACTCGAACCCGATATCTCATGCTTACATGGCAGACGCTCTATACAACTGAGCCACCGAGGGCACAGAGGATAGTACGACTGCAGGGGATTATCGCCGGCACGCTCCCTGTGAGACCCACATTCCCAACTAATAGTCCACACACTACGTTCGTAATGCCCCTGCCATTATACCCATTACTTGCGGCAGACAATCCACCGAGTCCCGTAAAAGTTCTGGCAATTCGTGTGCATCCGCACTGAAGGTCTACATCTACATCTACGTCTACATGGATACTCTGCAAATCACATTTAAGTGCCTGGCAAAATGTTCATCGATCCACCTTCACAATTCTCTATTATTCCAATCTCGTATAGTGCGCGGAAAGAATGAACACCTAAATCTTACCGTACGAGCTCTGATTTCCCTTATTTTATCGTGTCAACAAAATATTTTCGTATTCGAAGGAGAATGTTGGTGATTGGATTTTCGTGAGAAAAACGCCTTTCTTTTAATGATTTCCAGCCCAAATCCTGTATCATTTCTGGGACACCCTCTCCCATATTTCGCGATAATACAGAACGTGCTGCCTTTCTTACAACTTGTTTGATGTACTCTGTCAGTCCTACCTGGTAAGGATCCCACATCGCGCAGCAGTATTCTAAAAGAGGACGGACAAGTGTAGTGTCGACAATCTCCTTAGTAGATCTCTTAGATTTTCCAAGTGTCCTGCCAATAAAACGCAGCCTTTGGTTAGCCTTCCACACAACATTTTCTATGTGTTCATTCCAATTTAAGTTGTTCGTAATTGTAATACCTAGTAATTTAGTTCAATTTACGGCTTTTAGATTAGACTGACTTATCGTGTAACCGAAGTTTAACGAGTTCCTTTCAGTACTCATGTGGATGGCCTCACACTTTTCGTTATTTAGAGTCAACTGCCACTTTTCACACCATTCAGATATTTTTCCAAATCGTTTTGCAGTTTGTTTTGATCTTCTGATGACTTTATCAGTCGATAAACGACAGCATCATCTGCAAACAACCGAAGACGGCTGCTCAGATTGTCTCCCAAATCGTTTATATAGATTAGGAATAGCAAAGGGCCTATAACACTACCCTGTGGAACGTCTGAAATCACTTCTGTTTTACTCGATGACTTGCCGTCAGTTACTACGAACTGTGACCTCTCTGACAGGAAATCACAAATCCGGTCACATAACTGAGACGATATTCCATAAGCACGCAATTTTACTACGAGCCCCTTGAGTGGCACAGTGTCGAAAGCCTTCCGGAAATCCAGGAATACGGAATCGATCTGAAATCCCTTTTCAGTAACACTCAGCACTTCATGTGAATAAAGAGGTAGTTGTGTTTCACAACAACGATGTTTTGTAACCCCATGTTGACTGTGTGTCAATAGACCGTTTCCTTCGAATTGATTCATAATGTTCGAACACAATATATGTTCTAAAATCCTGCTGCATATCGACGTTAACGATATGGGCCTATAATTTAGTGGATTACACCTACTACCTTCTATCAGGATCGTCAGCCGTTTAGCTATAACGATATGAAGATGGCATCTTTTCTTTCGGACAGATGCCATCTTCATGTCTTTCTTGATATGCGAGCTTGCTTCAGCGACTATTATCGATCTTCTTGCGACCTCTTTGCCGACCAGTGTGCCTGCAACAGCTTACGCCTGCACAGTACTGATAAATAAATCTTTATGAAGGGGAATCAGACCCTCCTATACCTGCCATTAGCAAACTTTTTTCGGTGTTATGGGTAAAGGATACGTATTCGACCCCCCTCGCATTTCTGGTAGTTCTGTTTCGGTATATATACAGAGCGTTTCTAAATTTCACCAACAAACTTTGAGGAGATTCAGAAGGTGTCTTCAACAGCAAAATAAGGATGGGAACCCGTGTCCAAAAGCTTCGTCCACGGACGCTACAGGGCGTCGAAGTTACAGCAGATGGAGACTGTATGTGTGAATAACGTACGTACAGGGAGAGTCTCTCATGATGCGACAAGTTTTCAGGGATAATGGAGAAGGATAAATGTATCAATATGAGATAAGGAAACCTGGTCCTCAAACGAACGAGTCGTAAGTTATGGACCAAAACGAGAAAAAATGTTCAGTGAAAAACTGGCTCTAAAACGTATATCTGAGGAGCTATGAGCATTTGTTCATCTTTGCTAGTGTGAAACTCATATCCTGCACTGAAGAAGTACATATAGCTCTTAAGGTATGCATTTTGGAGCCCTTGCTTTATTGGACTTTTCCTTGTTTTGATTCACACTGCCATCGCGGGGTGTTGCCTACACTACAATCTTAGCAACATCAGCACCGAAGCATGTACTTTTACTGTGTGAAGTATCGGAACGAGTTTTACTTGCAACTTTCGACTTGTTCGTTTCCGGGCCAGAGTCCTTACCTCAAAATGGTACAAATGTTCAAATGTGTGTGAAATCGTATGGGACTTAACTGCTAGTCATCAGTCCCTAAGCTTACAAACTACTTAACCTAAATTATCCTAAGGACAAACACACACACCCATGCCCGAGGGAGGACTCGAACCTCCGCCGGGACCAGCCGCACAGTCCATGACTGCAGCGCCCCCTAGACCGCTCGGCTAATCCCGCGCGGCCAAAAATGGTACATTTATGTTTCTCCCTCATCCGTAAAAGTTTTTAACATAATCACGAAATCATCCTGTATATACACTCCTGGAAATTGAAATAAGAACACCGTGAATTCATTGTCCCAGGAAGGGGAAACTTTATTGACACATTCCTGGGGTCAGATACATCACATGATCACACTGACAGAACCACAGGCACATAGACACAGGCAACAGAGCATGCACAATGTTGGCACTAGTACAGTGTATATCCACCTTTCGCAGCAATGCAGGCTGCTATTCTCCCATGGAGACGATCGTAGAGATGCTGGATGTAGTCCTGTGGAACGGCTTGCCATGCCAATTCCACCTGGCGCCTCAGTTGGACCAGCGTTCGTGCTGGACGTGCAGACCGCGTTAGACGACGCTTCATCCAGTCCCAAACATGCTCAATGGAGGACAGATCCGGAGATCTTGCTGGCCAGGGTAGTTGACTTACACCTTCTAGAGCACGTTGGGTGGCACGGGATACATGCGGACGTGCATTGTCCTGTTGGAACAGCAAGTTCCCTTGCCGGTCTAGGAATGGTAGAACGATGGGTTCGATGACGGTTTGGATGTACCGTGCACTATTCAGTGTCCCCTCGACGATCACCAGTGGTGTACGCCCAGTGTAGGAGATCGCTCCCCATTCAATGATGCCGGGTGTTGGCCCTGTGTGCCTCGGTCGTATGCAGTCCTGATTGTGGCGCTCACCTGCACGGCGCCAAACACGCATACGACCATCATTGGCACCAAGGCAGAAGCGACTCGCATCGCTGAAGACGACACGTCTCCATTCGTCCCTCCATTAACGCCTGTCGCGACACCACTGGAGGCGGGCTGCACGATGCTGGGGCGTGAGCGGAAGACGGCCTAATGGTGTGCGGGACCGTAGCCCAGCTTCATGGAGACGGTTGCGAATGGTCTTCGCCGATACCCCAGGAGCAACAGTGTCCCTAATTTGCTGGGAAGTGGCGGTGCGGTCCCCTACGGCACTGCGTAGGTTCCTACGGTCTTGGCGTGCATCCGTGCGTCGCTGAGGTCCGGTCCCAGGTCGGCGGGCACGTGCACCTTCCGCCGACCACTGGCGACAACATCGATGTACTGTGGAGACCTCACGCCCCACGTGTTGAGCAATTCGGCGGTACGTCCACCCGGCCTCCCGCATGCCCACTATACGCCCTCGCTCAAAGTCCGTCAACTGCACATACGGTTCACGTCCACGCTGTCGCGGCATGCTACCAGTGTTAAAGACTGCGATGGAGCTCCGTATGCCACGGCAAACTGGCTGACACTGACGGCGGCGGTGCACAAATGCTGCGCAGCTAGCGCCATTCGACGGCCAACACCGCGGTTCCTGGTGTGTCCGCTGTGCCGTGCGTGTGATCATTGCTTGTAAAGCCCTCTCGCAGTGTCCGGAGCAAGTATGGTGGGTCTGACACACCGGTGTCAATGTGTTCTTTTTTCCATTTCCAGAAGTGTAGAAACCTATAGAGACGTCGGTACCTATAACTTTGACGCTCTGTGGCGTAGCTTGAAGACGTTTCCGTGTACAAGTTCGTGCCCTCATTTTGTTCCTCAGGACACTTTTGCATTCTATAGCCTCTCGAAGTTTGTCGTTGTAATTTTGGATCATCCCTTATATGTACGTTTCACGCACCAAAATAACCAGCAGACCTTTTTCTATCGCCTAAAGCATGTCCATTTATCTGGCACTTTTATTGATTTATAAGGAGAAGTTTGTTAAATATGGAGCAAATATTGGTAACAGCAGACAGTTTCGTTATTTAGAAATCGTTCAACCAATCAGAAAGCTCGGTTCCATTATCGTCATAACGACGTCACACGGAGCGGGAAAACAAAAAGGAAAGAAAACAGCTGAATTCAGATTTCACCTACCACCTACCTTCTACCGTGATTTAATTAAATAAAAAAAACATTAACCACTTACGCAGTGTTCTCGCGCAGATCGATTAGCTTGCAGCTCTGTGTTGCTACGCATGTCGATATGCTCGAGTACACTGAGTGAATCAACGTTTCTTAATTAAATGGTGGTGAAAGGTAGGTGGATCACTGTTTATTAATAACGGAATCGAACGTTCGATACATATCGTTACGGGCCCGCGAGTTCGGTTGGCGGTCGTTCCTGGTAATTTCCGCCCCCGGCTATGGGCGCCCTTAGTCTGCACATCAGATGAGGATCTCTTTCAATCCATTCCAAAATATTGCTCTGAACGGAAATCGTACGTCTTTTGTTTTGTGAGTTTGCCTCTCTCTTCAGCAGCGGCACTGTAACTGTAGTAACCTAATCAAGTTCACGTTTATTCCGGTACAAGCGCCCCACACGTCCTTTCTTAAAAGGTTGGTTATATACTCCAATGGCGTTATTACATATGCTCGAGACACATGTTCTCTATCTCGCAGCAAATCTGCGATCCGTGATTTGGATAATATCATTAATAACTATTTAATCATGATAAATAAGCGTATAAACATCAATGTGATTACTAAAACCACTTTCATGTTAATTGCGTAACGAAATGTTATAGTTCAAGGGGGGTTCAATACGTAACTTTACCCGTCATAATGAGTACTCCGTGACGTTTCGAGATTGCAACTAGGTGAGGTGGTAATCTTGCCAAAATATTTGAGCTGACAACAATTAACAACGACCTTCAAGTGAGTATTTTACACTGGAGACCACTGGCGCATGTCACTGAGTTTATAACCAAACTCGGTGCAGAGGCGCGTTCGGATAGGTTATCCTGCCTGAGTGGCCTAGAATCATTTAATTCAAGTTCAAAGTTAAATCTCTTATTTCTAAATTGCGTAGATTCAAGTAGCTTTTGAAATGATTGTTGAGGTAGTCCAAGACTAACCGTATTTTACTGAATTTCGATGTGCTGCAGAAAGAAAGCTCACTATTAACTTCAGTCACTAAATCAACTTTCGATTTTCCTGTTTCATTAATTCTTTTGCTAAATTAAGTCAGAGTGTAGCGAAATTTATTACTTCTGACAAACTTTCAGTTTTCACACTACATGTGTCAACCTTCAGTTGCCACGCTTCTAGTGATAATTATGTGTAATAACCTTTTTTTTCAGTTACTATAGTAATTGTCCATAGGACTGGCGACCGTAATTTCCACAAATCTCAAATATCCAATTACCGCTAGTTAATTGTAAACGTAACGGCTGCAAATTTACTTTCTTTATTAACCTTACCCGTTTTCAAAATTATTTTCCACTAGTTTCATTTGCATTTTTCCTTTCATTTAGATGTAACCCTTTCCTCCCTCTTTACCGACAGGTTAACTTCGGTGACGAATGCTTTTTCCCAAATTTCCATTAGGTGCATGCAGTTTAATTTTTCACTGTCATTGAGGTCGATAAGTGAAGGGAGGTTACAGACAGATCTTTTATACAAGGTGTAACGGGCATAAGTACACATTTATTACATATTTTTTAGCTTAATAGCTATGCATGTCGATGTGTTGGTTGTTTATTCTCTGCGTCGATCAGTCTCTTCACAAACACATCACAAATCTAACTGAACAAATGTTTTCTGCATGATCTTATTGCATCTCTAAGTGGACTAGAGTTGTCAGGATAGATTTACCGTTTTTCGTCCACGTATTCACACTTTAACACTTAACAAGTTGACCAAAGGAAAATAAGGATTAATGGATTGCTCTTGCCATATGTACACTCTTTGACATAAAACTCGACCGGCGGCCGGCCGCTGCAGGGGCTAAGTCCGCGCCGATCGCGACATGGGACAAATAAACTGGCCATCTCGCAAATTCTCTAACTCAAGCTATCTGCACAATCCGGAAACACTGTAGACTGCGGCACTTCCTGGAGGAAGTCCTGTTCCATATAAGAGAACCCATACACTGTTTACCCCCGTGGTATAGCGGTACTGTGCGTTGTTTCTACACTCCTGGAAATGGAAAAAAGAACACATTGACACCGGTGTGTCAGACCCACCATACTTGCTCCGGATACTGCGAGAGGGCTGTACAAGCAATGATCACACGCACGGCACAGCAGACACACCAGGAACCGCGGTGTTGGCCGTCGAATGGCGCTAGCTGCGCAGCATTTGTGCACCGCCGCCGTCAGTGTCAGCCAGTTTGCCGTGGCATACGGAGCTCCATCGCAGTCTTTAACACTGGTAGCATGCCGCGACAGCGTGGACGTGAACCGTATGTGCAGTTGACGGACTTTGATCGAGGGCGTATAGTGGGCATGCGGGAGGCCGGATGGACGTACCGCCGAATTGCTCAACACGTGGGGCGTGAGGTCTCCACAGTACATCGATGTTGTCGCCAGTGGTCGGCGGAAGGTGCACGTGCCCGTCGACCTGGGACCGGACCGCAGCGACGCACGGATACACGCCAAGACCGTAGGATCCTACGCAGTGCCGTAGGGGACCGCACCGCCACTTCCCAGCAAATTAGGGACACTGTTGCTCCTGGGGTATCGGCGAGGACCATTCGCAACCGTCTCCATGAAGCTGGGCTACGGTCCCGCACACCGTTAGGCCGTCTTCCGCTCACGCTCCAACATCGTGCAGCCCGCCTCCAGTGGTGTCGCGACAGGCGTGAATGGAGGGACGAATGGAGACGTGTCGTCTTCAGCGATGAGAGTCGCTTCTGCCTTGGTGACAATGATGGTCGTATGCGTGTTTGGCGCCGTGCAGGTGAGCGCCACAATCAGGACTGCATACGACCGAGGCACACAGGACCAACACCCGGCATCATGGTGTGGGGAGCGATCTCCTACACTGGCCGTACACCACTGGTGATCGGTGAGGGGACACTGAATAGTGCACGGTACATCCAAACCGTCATCGAACCCATCGTTCTACCATTCCTAGATCGGCAAGGGAACTTGCTGTTCCAACAGGACAATGCACGTCCACATGTATCCCGTGCCACCCAACGTGCTCTAGAAGGTGTAAGTCAACTACCCTGGCCAGCAAGATCTCCGGATCTGTCCCCCATTGAGCATGTTTGGGACTGGATGAAGCGTCGTTTCACGCGGTCTGCACGTCCAGCACGAACGCTGGTCCAACTGAGGCGCCAGGTGGAAATGGCATGGCAAGCCGTTCCACAGGACTACATCCAGCATCTCTACGATCGTCTCCATGGGAGAATAGCAGCCTGCATTGCTGCGAAAGGTGGATATACACTGTACTAGTGCCGACATTGTGCATGCTCTGTTGCCTGTGTCTATGTGCCTGTGGTTCTGTCAGTGTGATCATGTGATGTATCTGACCCCAGGAATGTGTCAATAAAGTTTCCCCTTCCTGGGACAATGAATTCACGGTGTTCTTATTTCAATTTCCAGGAGTGTATTTATAATGACTGTGGTTCGAAACTAGCTGTCGCAAAAAAATGGTATAGCCTCATCCAACTGAATGCTGAAGACGTGAATGTAATGGTAATGCAGATTGAATCTATTTCACTTTCAACAAACTTTCATCCAGTAGCCATTTTGCGGCAGATTTCTTGCAGAGTGTCCTCCTCTGGACGCCGCATGCGGCAAAGCTCCGGGATCCATTTGCTGGCTACCGGCAGCGGCCGTGGCGACAGCAGCGGCACTGCACGTCCCCGCTCTTTATCGAAAGCGCCTGCTACCGCTCATCGCTTTTGATAATTTAAAACGCTTTATTATTATTAAATGGTACTCCATAGAGGATTTCTACGATTTCCGTTCTCGCTCGAAAGCAACAGAGACTGACGCACTGGTTAGTAGATGGGTACTGTATTATATTAACCGGCAAGAGATGAGTATGGCCTGAAATCAGTCTTATAGACTTAGACGAAATTAAACCACCACAATACATTTGATGAATTTATAAATGCTACGTACCTCTTTCTTTTCCTTTCAAAGTCAATTATTTGTGCAACTTTTGGCCATTATTCGGATGATTTCGCCAAGCCAGAGTGAGCGTCTGTGGTGTAAATCGTATTATAGTTTTTGTTTCATTCCTTGTGGTAAGTCTATGCGATGAACTGTGAGAGTACCTTGAAATCCATGCTATGTAGCAGTCCATTAACACTGCACATTTGAAGTTCCGTGTAAGGATTAATGAAATCTTTTGTAACGTTGATCGGAGGTGATAGTTAAGGTCATCAGATTTAAACCAGAAAAAGTTATCGATTTTGATGTTTCATAGAATTGAAAGGAATTGCTAACGCCCGTGTCAGCAAACGTCTACAGTTAAATTCTATTGCAAAATTTAGAAGAGAGGAACTATATTTGTCAACATGTTCACTTCATAAACAACCTCCTGACTTGGTCTCATCTTACAGTGGATTATATCGTATGAGTCTTCGATGTGAAAAACGAATTACAAGTGAATTTAGCGACGTAATGCCAGGCTACACCCGGAAGTAAATGCGCTCTCACAGTGTTGACAGATACTTGCTACGACGCTGCGAATTCTCAGCTCTCTTACGAGACAGCTCTGTAGCGAAATGCTTGTCGTGATTGTCTGCTACCGTTCTTCAGAGGGGAGACGCGCGCGCACGTTTGGTTTTTATGCGGCGTTCTCCCCTGATAGCTTCTGACGCCGCCTTGTGGGCTATGTATACATTTGAGGCATTCAATTATCACTAATCCACAATGAATTAAGTTTCAGCTTCCGGCGAGGAAGAAGGCTTTTGACGCCGACATTATATCATTGCAACGCAGGAAAAGCAAAACGGATGATTCAGTGTTTCTCATTCAGCATAAAGCATGTGAGATAATTTTCCGTAATCTTCATAATCATCTCAAAATACAAACTAAGTAAAAATACATGGAAAGCTTATTTGAATTGAATATAATGTAAGATATCAAACGCTTTGCACCTCGATGTCTAATGTGTCCACGTGCAATCTTTTGCAGCATACATATAGAATGTCATGATTACCCCGAGAATGAAGAAATATTTTAGTATGGCTGGAAGCAAGAAGAGAAGCAAGCAACAAATATTCGATTCGACATGGCATTCATTTCATTTGAAATTTTAGAAGAGGTAAAGCGGGATATTACGTTCGTTAACATGAAAGGTATGCCGCACATATGGACAACGAGAAGTCTGTGTCTTCGTAAGTTTCCTCCTTGAAATGTATATGCTCTATTATATACTAAATAGCCTGATCATTGATTCCGTCGTGTTATCCTCTTGTTTGGCCCCTAAACGATGAACAGATTCGAAATGCATGTCTTTGCATGAAAGTAGTTGTTCGAACCCTTCCTGAGTTATTTTTTGTGTATTTGCTTGGAATTCATGATGCAGACCCCTGGGCCCCCCCCTCCCCCCGCCCCCCATCCGTCGAGGGTTAGGTCTCCAAACTAAACCGTTTTTTATCCACTGGCATAATTTATCCAGACAGCATCAGCACGAAACTATCAAACAAAGCCTTCTATTAATATCTTGCCTAATGACTGTCGTTTCTTTCTTAACAGTGATCCTTGACAAAAAATTTTAACGAAGTTTATATTTGTGACAGATAACTGAAAAAAAGATATTTTTTTTATTTTGTCAGTCTTCGTTTCTCCACTGAGTTGTAACTGGTTCTTTTTATAAAACGCGTAGTAGCGTCACAAGGGCAACTGTCGCAATGCAGTCGCAGTGGAATGAGAGAGTAGGGTGCGTGTGGTTGCACTGATTGAGCATGGCAGCTACTCGGCATCAGAACATGGAGAAAAGTGTGGAGTACCGGCAAGAACAGTTAGACGCTGGTGGAGAGGATACAAGGAAAGCGGCTATATAGGGCGGAAAAGAGGAAGTGGACGGCTCCGTGTGTCTACCGCAGCAGGTGATCAACGTGTTTTGGCGAATATGCGTGCTAATCCATTCCTCAGTAGCCATGCCCTGAAAGAGCTATCTCAGTTTCCCGGCAGCGGAAAGACTGTTACGAGGAGACTGAAAGACGCATGATTATACTGTCGGAGAGCTGGTATAAAGCAGCAATTAACCGATTATCAGAGGGCTGTCCGCATGTTTTTTTCAGTGGAATATATCGACTTTGACAGGAGTAGAGTGATCTTTTCGGATGATAAAATTTTTTTTCCTGTAGCGACGCCCCTGTTCAAGTGAGACACGAAATTTTCTCCATAAAGTTATCAGTTTATGCTGTTAGTGACCTTACATTTGTAGTAGGCACAAAATAATAAATATCAACAGTTCCGTATATCATGATTTTAGTAGTTCATCCCTGATCTGATAAATAAATGTGACCCTTGAATTTGTGAATATTTGCATTAACACACAAATGTTTTTAGCGTTTGGTATACCGCCGACGAGGACAATGCTTCCAGCCATTACTTTTTCTCTTCTTAGGCTTCTCTCTACAGTTATTTCTTATACTACTCTGCGATTCGTTTCTATCTCCTTCTACCTTGTTTTGGTCATTTTCCGCTACATTCAGTATTCTGTGACCTGTAGGTGGACCATACTTTATTTTTTCAGATCCCATCTTTCACTTACCGAGCGAGGTGGCGCAATGGTTAGAACACCGGACTCGCATTCGGGAGGACGACGGTTCAATCCCGTCTCCGGCCATCCTGATTTAGGTTTCCATGATTTCCCTAAATCGCTTCAGGCAAAATCTCGGGATGGTTCCTTTGCAAGGGCACGGCCGATTTCCTTCCCCATCCTTCCTTCACCCGAGCTTGCGCTCCGTCTCTAATGACCTCGTTGTCGACGTTAAACACTAATCTCCTCCTCCATCTTTCACTTCCAAAGAAAAGAGGACTCCACATCATCCATTTGACAGTGTGTTTCTATATTTCTATCACTTCTATGTTTACTTCAAAGAATATTATTCCTAAACATAAATGGTTTTGCTATCGCTGTTCTTCGCTTGACTTTTGTTAAGCATTTATTTCTCCCTCATTCTGGTCCTTAAGTGCTGTACCTTCAATGCCATCAGTTTTTATTGCTGTGTTCATATGTTTACTACTTTTCTCATTGCCATTACCATTTGTTGTTGTTCTCGCATTCGTGTGTCATTCTTTTCTTGATTTTCGGATAATCCCCGAAAAATGTTGTCGCCGGCTGGGGTGGCTGAGTGGTTCTAGACGCTACAGTCTGGAACCGCGCGACCTCTACGGTCGCAGGTCCGAATCCTGCCTTGGGCATGGATGTGTGTGATGTCCTTACCTTAGTTAGGTTTAAGTAGTTCTAAGTTCTGGGGGACAGATGACCTCAGAAGTTGAGTCCCATAAGACTCAGAGCCATTTGATCCATTTTGCAAAATGTTGTTAATTCTGTTTCTAAATCTGGAACTATTAAGGAATTATTAACAAATGTGATGCAGCGTATCTTCTCACAATTGAATTTAACTTTTAATGTTTCCTGTTCCGTTGCTTGTATTGCTTCTGTAATATATATATATATATATATATATATATATATATATATATATATATATATATATATACGATGTTAAGGAAAGTGGCATTCGATACTTTTGCGAGTCGGTAGTATGGACTAAAAGAAGACAACCTGCATATTGTAAGAGCTACACGCACTTCTTCAGTACAAGAGAAGTGTTTTAAGTAGAACAACAGATGTGTTTCACAGTAGTAAAGGCGGAGAAGTGCTCAATGCTCTTAAGATATTGACTTCAGACTCATTTCTCTTGTTTAGTGGATATGTTTGTCTTGTTTCTGTCCATCCTATCAGCTCTCGAAATGCGGATTACTTGTTTTTAATACCCTGTATCCGAAGCAGATATGTAGACAAAGGACGTCCATACTCATTTCCAGACTTTATATTCTTATTTTATTCCATTTGTATTTGTAACTGGGCTCTAATGTATTCAAAAATTGGAACCAATCAACTCAGTCCAGGCCAGTTTTTTATAATAGTAAAATTATACCTTCCATTTCGAACCATTCCTATATCAATGAAGGAATTATTTCTTCATCGGTTCATTTCTTCTCTTTTAACTAGCAGCACATACAAACCGGTAACTGATTTAGTTATTCTTATTTTGTTCCCGAATAGGCCTGCCCCAATAAACCGATCCATATTTCCTTTTATTAAAGTTGTACGATATTCGTATATTTCTTGGAGGCATGCTGTACCTTTCACTTTTGAATGCCTTGGCTGATTTTTCTTTTAAAGTAAAGCTTAAGATAAAATATACTTTACAGTACTTTACTAACATTACAATCGTGATCTATAACATATCCCCCAAGGTATAGGCTACACTCTTTTTTCCAGGTCACTTCTCGTAACTTAGAATATAATTGCACAGTAATGTCCACATGTAAAATTAAAATGTGTTCAACGTTTCGTAAGTGTATTTCCTCACCTCGTGGCATGGGTGAATGATAACACATCTGTCAAATAGGAGAGCCGAGGTCTGTATCACCCAATCCCAGGTCGTTCGCGCTCGTTTATGCCAGCCACTTTGACATGGGAAGTGAATGATGACGGGGCTAGGAATCGGAGAGTGAACGTACTGGTGACGTAGTTTGTGGTTCCTGGTGTCTCAACCTAAAGCCGTTCACCCTAGTGAGCTTTCTCTCAGATAATATCGTCCTCGGAAAGTGGACAGTATGGTTTTCTCTTCCTTAGAAGTTGTGAGATAGCCGCATCAGCATGTTTCCAAGATAGTACACAGTTGTTCACGAGATTTATTTCTCGTAAACCTTTTCTTTATTCCTCTTTTACATTCAATTTTGATATCAGCTGACAACTGCCTGCATTGCCTTGATTATAACAAATTGTTTTCAGGTTTAATATTCCGTAGGTGCATGCAGATATATGAATTGGGTTACGATTTACAGATTTTATGATTTTACTCATAACAGCAAGGCTGCATACACGAATTGTTCTTGAGCAATGAGCATTACATATAGATATGTACTCGTAGTGGTATTTAGTTCTCACTAATATGAAGGGATGATTTATTTCACTAACATTCATGAAATCAGCTGTTTATCTCAACTGTAGGCGTTTACTCCGAGCGCGGGCCGCGTTGACACGAGGTGTGAACAGGCGACGTTAGCGACCACGGTCTCCTTCAGTAAAGGCAACACATTGAGCGAACGAGCACGTGTAAAGTCTGTAGAGAATATCTGACTATAAAACAGATTTCTTTCTTCTATAGATCTTTGTCAGTGGAAAGATACAAAAAAGAATTGTATAGTGAAGGCTAGTAATCGTTTTGAATAAGCGAAGCAGATTGGCTTTACAACCATGCAACAGAGTCCAACAGCTCAACAGACTGCAGCACTGCATTGAACAACTTACACCCCACCTCATCATTACCAAAGCAGAGGAGGACGGCATATTCTGAAAGAGGTCCTACCTGCGTCTTATAACTGACGCCTTAAACTATATTCTGTTCCCCGTCCCAGCACCCTCCCCTTGTCAATGTAGGTTTCTGTCAACAGCTATCAGCAAAGGAGTTTTCAATGTGGAATCCTCCGAATAATTTATAAACCTGTAGCTTAGACTACACCAAAATAATAAACTCATCCAGTTGCTCTGATCAATTTCCTAAACACAGCAGGTTGGTTCAATAAAAACCAACAGCTCAGATCGAGCGTCTGATAACAAATACCCGATACCTGACGTAGCAAGATATTCTATCAATTACATGTGGTTAGTAATTCCCGTGCGAATAGGCTTATAATTTTAAAGTACAGCACCTTTGGGCTATCAGGAAGTAAATTCGGAGGAATATGGCCAAATTCAGAGCGCTGCGTTGACGATGCCCACGCTCGATATGATGAGCCTTCTGCTCTTACTGTTATTTTGTTTCTTTCGTTTCTTTCGCTTCTATTCGAAAAGCTTCTTGAGTGGTCCGCAGTGAACATTACCTAGAGATGATACTTGTAGTTTTTGAAGCAAAGGCATATGTTTAAGGCTAACGAACTGTAGTCGAAGTTAAACCAGATGATACTGAAGGAATTAGGTTATGACTTGCGACAGCGATAGTGGTAGCCATTGTTTGCTATGTGGGAAGCAAGAAACCTGAGGCCTTCAGTAGTAAAATGTATGTAAAATTCAATAACAAGAAGTCCTTTCTGATGGGGTAAGGATGCTAATATCACATATATCTGACGCTCAGGAAACCTTATCTGAAAGCATATGACAGGCTTCCTGCTATTATGTTATGTCTCTTGCTTTGAGTAGACATGTAGATAACCCATGGTAGAGCTTTCACGGCATCCGAATCACATAAATATGAATAACAGTCAGGGGATTATTACTAAATTGTAGGCACATGGCCACACCACATATCTAAAATTTGGAGAACAGCTCTCTCGCGATAGATTGCATGTCTGGATCCTATCATGAAATATTTAGGCTACGAAAACACGTTCTTCTCGCTGTCAGCGTGGTCCAGACTGCAATGTTGTAGGAATCCTTTGGCTACCCTGTTGGCATAACAATGATTTGCAGCTGTGGACTGATTTATCCTGCTAAATTCGCCTGACATTTTCTTGTCATCTGTATGAAATACTGTGAATATTCCCTCTGATGATATCTTATTGAGTTAGTAATATTCTGTGAGTACAAGGTCAGTTCATGCAAAATCTATCCCTTGTCTCATCCTTCACGTTGTGAGTTATCAGTTATCTACTGCAGCCGCGATTATGGCAATGAGAGAGTTTATGCAGGAATTCCTTGGCATCATAGTTGTAAAGTAGTGACTTTATAAAACGGTAGTTGCCTCCGAAAGCAGTTCCAGGTTTGCTGCAAAAGATATGTCTTATCAATTCCTTTCGGTATGTTTTAAATCAGGTGCTAACTGTCACATGTGTGTCCTAACAAACTGGCAGATGTTGCCATGATCGTAGACATCACTAATCTTAGTCACATCAAAATTACTGATAAAATTACTGAACAGATTCGAAGCATCTATGAGAGTCACGAATTTTACTTAGTTCATCAACTCGGTCTGCCATAAGAGGGCAAAAATTACAGGGACAATGACCAAGTTTGATAGTATGCATTATCTATGGTAAATCTGGAGGAGAAAACGTACGAAAATGCACAACTGCACTTTTGCGAACTTGTTTTATTTTTGCATCAATATTGTTGTGAACCCACCATCTGGTATCAGCGCTTTTCATTAGCATCCATGATATCTAATCATTTTGATAGTACACCGGATAATAGAGATGAGTAGGACACAAGACAGAACGTAGATAATGTCAGTTTGACGTCAACAGTGTGTAACATTTTACTTTTTTTGAATAGGACAATCATTTGAGGTTTAGTTAAAATAAGCTTACGCTGCAAGATAATTCTCTTGTATTTTTCAATGTGTGGTCTGTTGTCGGTTTGAAGGCCTTCAATTACATCGGCAACTTAGTGCAGCTCCACCGAGGGCTGTCTGGAGTGGGGTGGAGATAGCAATGTGAAAGTGGCGACCTGTCGATCTTCATATTATTAGCGTGATTGGGACTTCGTATAATCTTGACGACGTTTCGCACCTTTGCGGTCAGTTACCCGATTTCAGAATTCATGTTGAGTAATCCTGCTAAATTGTTATAATATTGTCTTTTTATATTGATGAATCATCTGGTTAATCGTCACGTTCAAGTGCCATCAACAACGCAAATTTAATATCACGATCCTAGAAACTAATCTGCAATACGTTTTTTATTTCATAATCAGACCTATCTACATTAACCGTCATCAGAACAATGTCAGGAAGCAGAAAGCAGCAGTACCTTGGTAACTACTTGGGGAGCTGCTCGAGTCGTGTTATAAGAAAAGGGTAGTTGCTGGTTCACATTATATTACACTAGCGAGAGGTACGGAATTTTCCTTTTTCTCTGCAAAACATCCAGAACTAAATTCAGTAACAAAATGCTAAGAAGATATTTGCATTGTGGCAGCTCAATGATCAACCTATTTTTAAAGATTTTTATTTTACAGCTATTCTCGTTCTGCATTGCAATAAACTTCATTCATTACTTGCTTGTTCTTGTTACGATTATTATTGTCATTCTCTCACTCGCAAGAGTTTTCACATCCCTATTTGGTATCGATGCACATGGAGAATGGCTATGAAAGAAGGGAATAATGCATGTTACGTCATGCAGGATACGCTCATTTACTTCGGCATCTCGTGATCGGCATTAAGGAGAAGCGTGATACGTGAAGATGACAATAGGAGGTCGGATACGCTGGTACAACTCTGCAACTACTCCTGTTGATTTAACAGTGCTACCAGATAAACTGGTGCTGCGAAATCAAAAATGTAGTACAGACTATGCCACAGTAGCAGAGAGCTGCTAATTTAGGACCATGACCGTGAATTACCCTTGGGTCAGCTGCTGGTTAGTGTTGCATCTGCAAATGGAAAGCTTTGTTTGATGTCTTGTGCTAATGCTGTCTGAATAAATTATGTCAGTGGATAAAAAACGGTTTAGTTTGGAGACCTAATCCTCGAGGGGTGGTGGTGGTGGGGGTTGGGGGGGGGGAGGAACAGGGATCTGCATTATGAATTCCAAGCAAATACACAAAAAATAACTCAGGAAGGGTTCGAACAACAACTTCCATAAGAGACATGCATTTGGAATCTGTTCATCGTTTAGGGGCCAAACAAGAGGATAACACCACGGAAACAATTATCAGGCTACTTAGTATATAATAGAGCATACACATTTCAAGGAGGAAACTTATGAAGACATAGACTTTCTCGTTGTCCATATGAGCGGCATATCATTCGTGTCAACGAAAGTAATATCCCGCTTTACCTTTCTTAAATCTTAAATGAAATGAATGCCATGTGGAATCGAATATTTGTTGCTTGCTTCTCTTCTTGCTTCCATCCATACTAACATATTTCGTCATTCTCGGGGTAATCATGACATTCTATATGTATGCTGCAAAAGATTGCAGACACATTCGACATCGAGGTGCAAAGCGTTTGATATCTTACATTATATTCTATTCAAATAAGCTTTCGATGTATTTTTACTTCGTTCGTATTTTGAGATGGTTATGAACGTTACGGAAAATTATCTCACATGCTTTAAGCTGAATGAGAAACACTGTATCATCCGTTTTGCTATCCCTGCGTTGTAATGATATGATGTCGGCGTCAAAAGCCTTCTTCCACGCCGGAAGATGAAACAATTCATTGTGGATTAATGATAATTGAATGCCTCAAATGTATACATAGCCCACAAGGCGACGTCAGAAACTATCAGGGGAGAACGCCGCATAAAAACCAAACGTGTTCGCGCGTCTCCCCTCTGAAGAACGGTAGCAGACAATCACGACAAGCATTTCGCTACAGAGCTGTCTCGTAAGAGAGCTGAGAATTGGCAGTGTCGTAGCAAGTATTTGTCAACACTGTGAGAGGGCATTTACTTCCGGGTGTAGCCTGGCATTACGTCGCTAAATTCACTGGGAATTCGTTTTTCACATCGAAGGCTCATACGATATAACACACTGTAAGATGAGACACTTAGAAAGTATATTTAATTTCTGGACATCAAGAAGGCATTCTTCACATAAGTAACACCTGTTTGTGTGTTTAATGTTGCGTTTTGAGGCTCAGGCAATATCGCAATGCCTGTAGTCCGCCTGTAGTCGCTAGTGTGTCGTTAGCTCAGCGATTCCATTATGCGTTGTGCTGCTGGTGCTATATGAAATGGCGGTTCCAATCTCGGTGAAGGCCGCTGAATACAACATCTTATTTTCCATTTTAACTAATGGAGTTGCAAACTGCTAAATCTGAAGAATGCCTTTACACATAAATCTTCTTGCAATTTCGAATTAGTAAATTATGTTAATATCATGGATGTCTGCTTTGCAAATGCCAAGATGCTTCACTGTAAAATAGTTTCTGAAAAGATTCAAACCTACTGTCAGCGATTGGAATTTGAGCTTGGTTCGTCAAATGGGTCTATCATGCCAGGAGCTTGTTTAGGAACTGTACATGTTGATAAATATAGTTCCTCTCTTCTAAATTTGGCAATAGCATTTAACTGTAAACGTTTGCTGACACCGGCGTTAATAATTCCTTTCCATTCTATGAAACATCAAAATCGATAACTTTTTCTGGCTTAAATCTGATGACCTTAACTATCACTTCCGATCAACGTTGAAGACTTCATGTATCCATACACGGAACTCCAAATGTGTAGTGTTAACGGACTGCTACAGAGCATGCATTGCAAGGAATTCTCATAGTTCATCGCAGAGACTTACCACAAGGATTGAAACAAAAACTATAATGCGCTTTACATCGCAGTCGCTCACTCTGGCTTGGCGAAAACATCCGAGTATTGGCCAAAAGTTGCACAAATAATTGACTTTGAAAAGAAAAGAAAGACGTATGAATCATTTATAAATTCATCAAATGTAGTGAGATGGTTTAATTTTTGTCTAATTCTATAAGATTAATTTCTGGCCATACTCACCTCTTGCCGATTAATGTAATACAGTACCCATCTACTAATCAGTGCGTCAGTCTCTGTTGCTTTGGAGCGAGAACGGAAATCGTAGAAATCTTCTATGGAGCAACATTTAATAATAATAAAGCGTTTTAAATGATCAAAAGCGATGAGCAGTAGCAGGCGCTTTCAATAAAGAATGGGGCAGTGCAGTGCCGCTGCTGTCGCCACGGCCGCTGCCAGTAGCCAGCAAATGGATCCCGGAGCTTTGCCGCATGCGGCGTCCAGAGGAGGACACACTGCAAGAAATTTGCCGCAAAATGGCTACTGGGTAAAACTTGTTATCGGTGTGATAGAAAGTGAAATAGATTCAATCTGCATTACCATTACATTCATGTCTTCAGCATTCAGTTGGAAGAGGCTATAAAAATTTTTTGCGCCAGCTAGTTTCGATCCACAGAAATTATAGACAGAAACAACGCACGGTACCGCTATACCACGGGGGTAAAAGTGTATGGGTTCTCTTCTATGGGATAGGACTTCCTCCAGGATGTGCCGCAGTCTACAGTGTTGCCAGAATGTGCAGATAGCTGGACTTACAGAATTTGCGAGATGGCCAGTTTATATGTCCCATGTCGCGAACGGCGCGGACTTAGCCTCTGCAGCGGCCGGCCGCCGGTCGAGTTTTATGTCAAAGAGTGCACTTCGAGGTACTAACCAACCTAAAAATATATTACTCATAACAGTCATATTTAATAGTCCGAAAATGACGTAAATACTGTGATTCTTGAGTTTCTCCGGCGTATTTGATAATCAAAGTATCCACGGGTAAATACTGATGCAATGTTGATCAGTGAACCTGAGTCACCAACAGAAATAATTGCAGTTACACCTGTTACAGCCAGTGTGTTACACTGAAATTATTCACAACAACATGTAAAGACGCAGGCAGTGGTTTGAAAATAAATAGACTCGTACGAAGCTAATCACCATCAAGGGAGATATATTCATCAGTGGGAGGAAACCAAGCAACAAAAATGTATAGTTGCTGTTCCTCTGTTCCGTTGTAGTGTTGGAAGATGTGAATATAAGTGTTGTGTTACAGTATGTGGTAGTGCAACCATGATCACAGCGCCTCACGAGGAAGAATCGGCAAATTGCGCTGAAGAGCAACGCGCATAACACATGGAGTGTAATACAAAGTTATGAATAGTAAAGACAGTTTCCCGCTATTGTTTCAAACACAAAAAGAAACTGTTGGCGGTAGGAGGATAATGTGATCTCGCCCCATTCCATAATATATAAACGAAACTCTAAGATTAGGCCCTGAGGACCACGCCATGTCGACCGGTAGCTGTGACATCCTCTGCCATGTCACGTGATGTTGATGCTGTGTGAGGGGAAAATGGTTCAGCACACATCTGTCCCGGGCATTATCGACCGTGACACCTTGGAGCCTTTACTTCTCATTCAATTATGACCTCAATGGGTGTCACAATACTGTTCCCTGTTCTATTCCTCCACCAAGAAAAACCCCTGACAGTACCAGGAATCGAAACTGGGTACTTCACAGTAGGGGCTGAAGGGCTGACCACACAGCTGGATATGGACACTGCAGAACATATACATACTTACACATTAAGGCCCTTATATTTCTATGGGATGACAGTATTCACGCTGTTTCTTTTTTCCCCGTGTTGTTGTTGTGGTCTTCAGTCCTGAGACTGGTTAGATGCAGCTTTCCATACTAGTCTATCCTGTGCAAGCTTCTTCATCTCACAGTACCTACTGCAACCTACATCCTTCTGAATCTGTTTAGTGCATTCATTTCTTGGTCTCCCTCTATGATTTTTACCCTCCACGCTGCCCTCCAATACTAAATTGATGATTCCTTGATGCCTCAGAACATGTCCTACCAACCGATCGATCCCGTCTTCTAGTCAACTTGGGCCACAAACTTCTCTTCTCCCCAATCCTATTCAATACCTCCTCATTAGTTATATGATCTACCCATCTACTCTTCAGCATTCATCCGTTGCACCACATTTCGAAAGCTTCTATTCTCCTATTGTCCAAACTAGTTATCGTCCAAGTTTCACTTCCATACATGCCTACGCTCCATACAAATAATTTCAGAAACGACTTCCTGACACTTAAATCTATCCTCGATGTTAACAAATTTCTCTTCTTCAGAAACGGTTTCCTTGCCATTGCGAGTCTACATTTTATATCCTCTCTACTTCGACCATCATCAGTTATTTTGCTCCCCAAATAGCAAAACTCCTTTACTACTTTAAGTGTCTCATTTCCTAATCTAATTTCCTCAGCATCACCCGACTTAATTCGACTACATTCCATTATCCTCGTTTTGTTTTTGTTGATGTTCATCTTATATCCAATCCGATCAACTGCTGTTGCAAGTCCTTTGCTGTCTCTGATAGAATTACAGTGTCATTCCAACCTCAAAGTTTTTATTTCTTCTCCGTGCATTTTAATACCTACTCCTAAATTTTCTATTGTTTCCTTCACTGCTTGCTCAATATACAGATTGAATAACATCGGTGATAGGTTAGAACCCTGTCTCACTCCCTTCCCAACCACCGCTTCCCTATCATGCCCCTCGACTCTTATAACTGCCATCTGGTTTCTGTACAAATTGTAAATAGCCTTTCGCTCCCTGTATTTTACCCCTGCCACCTTCAGAATTTGAAAGAGAGTATTCCAGTCAACATTGTCAATAGCTTTCTCTAAGTCTACAAATGCTAGAAACGTAGGTTTGCCTTTCCTTAATCTAGCGTCTAAGATAAGTCGTAGGGTCAGTATTACCTCACGTGTTCCAACATTTCTACGGAATCCACTAATCTTCCCCGAGGTCGGCTTCTACCAGTTTATCCATTCGTCTGTACAGAATTCGCGTTAGTATTTTGCATCCGTGACTTATTAAACTGATAGTTCGGTAAATTTTACATCTGTCAGCACCTGCTTTCTTTGGGATTGTAATTATGATATTCTTCTTGAAGTCTGAGGGTACTTCACCTGTCTCGTACATCTTCGTACATCTTGGTCACCAAATGGTACAGTTTTGTCAGGACTGGCGCTCCCAAGGCTGGCAGTAGCTCTAATGGAATGTTGTCTACTATCGGGGTTGGTTTCGACTCAGGTCTTTCAGTGCTCTGTCAAACTACTCACGCAGTATCGTATCTCCAATTTCATCTTCATCCACATCCTCTTCCATTTCCATAATATTATCCTCAAGTACATTGCCCTTGTATAGACTCTCTATGGACTCCTTCCACTTTTGTGCTTTCCATTTTTGCTTAGAACTGGGTTCCCATCTGAGCTCTTGATATTCATACAAGTGGTTCCCTTTTCTCCAAAGGTCTCTTTAATTTTCCTGTAGGCAGTATCTATCTTACCCCTAGTGAGATAAGCCTCTACATCCTTACATTTGTCCCCTAGCCATCCCTGCTTAGCCATTTTGCACTTCCTGTCGATCTCATTTTTGAGACGTTTGAATTCCTTTTTGCCTGCTTCATTTACTGCATTTCTATATTTTCTCCTTTCATCAATTAAATTCAATATATCTTCTGTTACCCAAGGATTTCTACTAGCCCTCTTCTTTTTACCTACTAGATCCTCTGCTGCCTTCACTACTTCATCTCTCAAAGCTACCCATTCCTCTTCTACTGTATTTCTTTCCCCCATTCCTGTCAATTGTTCCCTTACGCTCTCCCTGAAACTCTGTACAACCTCTGGTTCTTTCAGTTTATCCAGGTCCCATCTCATAAATTCCCACATTTTTGCAGTTTCTTCAGTTTTAATCTACAGTTCATAACCAATAGATTGTGGTCAGAGTCCACATCTGCCCCTGGAAATGTGTTCCAATTTAAAACCTGGTTCCTAAATCTCTGTCTTACCATTATATATCTGAAACCTGTCAGTATCTCCAGGCTTCTTCCATGTATACAACCTTCTTTTATGATTCTTGAACCAAGTGTTAGCTATGATTAAGTTGTGCTCCGTGCAAAATTCTATCAGGCGGCTTTCTCTTTCATTTATTAGCCCCAATCCATAATCACCTTCTACGTTACCTTCTCTCTCTTTTCCTACTACCGAATTCCAGTCACCCATGATTATTAAATTTTCGTCCCCATTCACTATCTGAAGACTTTCCTTTATTTCATCATATATTTCTTCAATTTCTTCGTCATCTGCAGAGCTAGTTGGCATGTAAACTTGTACTAGTGTAGTAGGCGTGGGCTTCGTTTCTATCTTGGCCACAATAATGCGTTCACTATGCTATTTGTAGTTGCTTACCCGCACTACTATTTTTTAACTCATTATTAAACCGACTCCTGTATTACCCCTGTTTGATTTTGTATTTATAACCCTGTATTCGCCTGACCAAGTCTTGTTCCTCCTGCCAGCGAACTTCACTAATTCCCACTATATCTAACTTTAACCTATCCATTTCCCTTTTTAAATTTTCTAACAGACCTGCTCGATTAAAGGATCTGACATTCCACGCTCCGTTCCGTAGAACGCCAGTTTTCTTTCTCCTGATAACGACCTCCTCCTGGGTAGCCCCGTCCGGAGATCCGAATGAGGGACTATTTTACCTCCGGAATATTTTACCCAAGAGAACGCCAGCATCATTTAACCATAGAGTAAAGCTGCGTGCCCTCGGGAAAAATTATGGCTGTTGTTTCCCCTTGCTTTCAGCCGTTCGCAGTACCAGCACAGCAAGGCCGTTTTGGTTAGCGTTACAAGGCCAGATCAGTCAATCATCCAGACTGTTGCCCCTGCAACTACTGAAAAGGCTGCTGCCCCTCTTCAGGAACCACACGTCTGTCTGACATCTCAACAGATAACCCTCCGTTGTGGTTGTACCTACGGTACGGCTATCTGTATCGCTGAGGCACGCAAGCCTCCCCACCAATGGCAAGGTCCATGGTTCTTGGGTGCGGTTTTCCCCGTATCCTTCTTATTTTGAGCCTAATGTAAATTGCCCTTACTATTAAATCTAGTCTGCCTGGTATTCGTTTTATCATTTTCACAACTTTTAGGCTATGCATAGGTATTCTCTCAACTAATACTGTATTGTTAATGATACACAGCATATACCCCCCCCCTCTCTCTCTCTCTCTCCGTCTCGCCTCCCATCCGACGACACACACACACACACACACACACACACACACACACACAAGCATGCAATCTATCCCACAGGAAATAAAGTACGGGACGTTGTTTACTTTAAATTCATAATGGGCTACTTGTGAGTCAATGCACAACTGGAAGCGTTGGAAAAATTGTTCGAATCAATTCTGATTCTCAACCTTTGCAAATGCCTGTAGTACTTTAGTCGTAACTCAAATCGTTCCGAAACGCTTTCCTTTCATTGCCATTTTCAGTTTTGGGAATAGCCAGGAATCACATGGAGATGAAACAGCGAATAAATAAGGTCTTCAAACAACGCGGATTGAACCAACAAATCGCCTAAAGTCTCACTTTTTTTCACTAGTGCGTTGTCGTGCTGAAAACAATATGTTTCTTGACTCGGGTATTCAGGGCAAATATGGAAAATCTGTGACAAGGCGCTCTGATATCAAGAAAAAGTACACATATTTTAACATATGAGACAGTTTTAAAGCTTTTCTTTAGCATTTGTAGTAGGATGTTCGGAGCAGATTCGCGCCTCATTCACGTGTGTGTGAGCGTTCGATCAACATGGTTCAGTTCACGTTAGCAGCATACACCGACACGATTCTTCTGAGTGGCGAAGTTCACGGTAATGTGAGAGCTGCTCGTCGCCATTATCCACAGTGTCCAACTCCATCGCATACCCTTCTCGCCACAATCATGCAACGGCATCGAGAAAGCGTTCGTTCACCGCCTGCAGGCGTGACTGTGGTGCTCGAAGGCAATGTCGCACGCCCGAACCATAAGCAACCGTGCTACGTCACGTTGAAGAGAACCCGTCAACGAGCATACTAGCAGTTTCTTTGGCCATTAAAGAGTGGAATTCTAGAATAAATTATGTACTGGGCCACGTCTATCAGATTACTTGTAAAAGTGGTGGCTTTATCAAGATGTTTTCAAATATCTGTAACACGGAAACGGCATGTTTCCGGACATGGGTTCCAATTCCTAACAGGAGATTCACACCCCCTTTCCACAATTCCTAGAAGTTTGTAACGACAATTTCCGAACACCCTGTATAAGTGCTTATTATTCTACCGTGTCATTTTTTTTTCTGCGACTGCTGATAGATAATTTAGAAATCCATTATTCTGACTATAAGGTAACACTGCATTGTGCGTTTAACTGAAAATAAGTGAAAATTATAAAATGTTCTTTCCTTTTCAGGTAATAAACTAATTTTCATCACAAACCGAGCGACTACCTATGCTGCCAAATTAGCTGGCATACCAAGGAAAAATAAATGGCTCTGAGCACTATGGACTTAACTGCTGAGGTCATCAGTCCCCTAGAACTTAGAACTACTTGAACCTAACTAACCTAAGGAGATCACACACATCCATGCCCGAGACAGGATTCGAACCTGCGACCGCAGCGGTCGCGCGGTTCCAGACTGTAGCACCTAGAACCGCTCGGCCACCACGGCCGGCGGCATACCAAAAGACATCTAGTAGCCACCAGGTTAAGTCCTCAATGTACCAAACTGCCACCCGAGGGAATTAACATCGGCTGAATTTGTGTTCTAAAATTAATAAGCAGTAGTATCGCTGCCGAAAAATCATAATTAAAGAGAAAAGAGACAATGTACAAATAGAAGTCAAATAATCAAATAAAGTTCTCCAAGGTTACAGCCGTCAATGCAGCCGAGAACGTAATTAGTATTGTATAAAGAAGAATTGTAATTATTGCGCGATTCTCTTCTTTCGCCTACCAGGGCGCTGTAGAACAGCAGAATAATTTTTTCGTGCATACTAAAATGTTATTAAAGTTACACCTGGTGAACTCAGGACAGAGGAGGTTAGCTTTGTGTGCCAGTCGGTATGTCAACAAGGCAACAAACCCCAGATATAGTCAAACAGAAATGCAAGCGCTGTCGTGCACTTAACAAGGTACTGTGAGGTAATACCACATAGCTTCACTGCCAAAGCGTCGCTACAAAATCAAACATGGACAGAGAACAACCAAGCTCGGAGATCCAGCAGCAATCGCTGACGGGTCCAAGAAAAGAGGAAAATGCTCTCATTTAGCCAGTGCCACCGCGTCATAGTCGCCGGCGTAACCCACTAAATAGAGAGGCTTCCAGAGCTCATAGTGATCAACCAGAACATTATGACCATCGACCTACCATCGATATAAACATGTCCAGGCGACAGTAGCTTCACCTGGCGAGGAATGATTGCTAGTCAGATACAAAGACGCTGCGTAACTGTCAGTGAGCGAGCTGTCCGTGTGTAGAATAGCAAAGAGTGCGGTCTGTCTGACTTTTTCGTGGCGGGCAAATTGTGGTGGCCCTGAGTCTCGTCACGAGCATTTCGGAAACTGCACGACTTACCGAGAGTTCGTGGAGTGCTATTGTGAGTGTCTTCAATACGTGGCGAAAGCAAGATGAAACCACGTCCAGACGTGGTGGGGTTGGGCAGCCATTCTTCATCACAAATGTTGGACGTCGTAGACTGGTCAGACTGGTAAACAGGACAGTAGACGAACTGTGGTGGAACTAACATAGAACTTTAGTCTGAGGCAGAGTAGAAGTGTGTCTGAGCACATAGTGCACCGAACAATCCCAACGATGAACCTACCCAACCGATTACCCATGCATGTGCCAATGTTAACACCACGACATCGGCTACAACGACTGAAACCGGCACGTGATCGTCGGCAACGAATGTTGGTGCAATGGTGCAATGGTAGAGAGTTGCATGGATTGATGAATCCCGATACCTTCTTCATCATGCCAACTGGTGGACACGAATCTGTCGTCTTCCAGGGGCACTTCTCCTTGACACCTTTACTGCAGTACGGAGAAAAGCTGGCGGCGCCTCTGTTACGCTCTGGGAAAAGTTCACGTGGGCATCCATGGGTCCAGTGGAGATCGCAAACAGTACTGTGAAAAGAATCGTGCAGTGGTTGCAGACCACTTACGTCCCTTCATGACAACCGTGTTTCCCGACGGTTGTGGCATTTTCCAACAACATGTCATGTCAAAAGGACAGGAGAGTGATGAAGTGGTTCGAGGAACATGGTAGAAAGTTCCATCTAATGTCCTTAACCCTCCCCCTTCCTCGGTTCCCAGCTCGCAGATCTGAATCCGATCGAACACATGTGGGATGTGACTGAATGTGGCATCAGACCTCATCGCTACTCTGTACAATTTAAGGCAATTAGGTGATTTGTGTGTACAGATGTGGTGCCAACTCCCTCCAGCTACCTACCAAGGAATCACTGCTTCCATGCCACTCTGTCGCTGCTGTTGTCCATGTCGAAAGTGACCATACCGTCCATTACGTGCGTGGTCAACATGTTCTGGCTAGTCGGCGTATTTTGTCGTACTGCCATTCTGTCAGCGTCGCTAGAACCAGTGTGGAGGACGGTCTATTGTGTTTCAGTGAAACCACGACACAATGAGTGATGATGATTAGCCTGCTACTTGCTAGCTGACGTCAGTACCGAGAGGTCGTCAACCTGATGCATGCCACAGTCGTGGTCTTGGTCTGCCGCTGCTGTCTACTGGGTCATCACGGATGAGAAGGCTGCAGTGCAGCCAGTACTTCCTCCACTGCTAGGTCATAACAGATGATCCGTCAGACGCCACCTTACTGCCTACCAGACGAGGTGTGTTCACACAACCTCCCGGCCGAGGAGCATCTGCTGCAGCCTTGGTCGATCCGTGGTGGATGACCACTGCCCGGTCTTCACAACAGTGAGCATCCTACATAAAAGACGGCAGTGTCCCCAAGAGCACTGAGGGGGTTAACCGCACTGCGTTGTCGCAGAGCACCTGGAGACGGAGCAAAGTCCTGACTCCACCACTGTCAGCACAGCTACGGCTCTGGCCTGTAGCAGCAAACGTCGTGACGTGATGACGATGCGTCAGCGCGCTCCTTTGCGGTACGTGTGGTAGTACGCGATCGCCGACTGCAGCACTGAAGCCACTTATAAGTTTGTAAACTCTGCACGATGAATAAATGTTGTTACATATACCGCTGCATCACTGACGTCTCACTCTATCCTCGACCTCTTTATCACACCGCGATCCCAGTGCATGGTTCGCAAAAGGTCTCACTTAACATAAAGCCTAGTAGTCATCTGTGACAAACTTATTTGCAGAGGCGTGATTTTAGTAATTTCAGAACCAAGCTGCAAATTTTAAAATTTGTAATTTTTTGAGCTTGGAGATTTTCTGAAGAAGGTTATTCTGATCGTAGAACCTAGCACTGCTTTAAGTAATTTCGACATGCAACTATATTTTTTCATATTTTGTCTCAAATCAGAAAATAAATATTTGGAAATGTATACTTTTTGTAATTTGAACATTATCACGTCTTACCTGCAATTAATTTTGCTGAAATTAGTTTGTGTATTACGGTTCTTTGTCATTCTACAGCAGTGGACGTAGAAGCCGCCAATTTGCGTATTGCAATTTCAATTACAATTTCTTTTAATTGAAATTACCAGTAAAATTTTGCAGAAGGTTAACCAAAACAGACTTTTGTGTGGAATAATTTGATAGAGGAATAGGCTACTTTGACCTAGACATAAAAAACCACATGTAAAGATAAGATTTATCACCAAATGGTATCTTCAAAATTTTTAGAAAGATAACTCAGGCAGTGGTCTTAATGGTTCAAATGGCTCTGTGCACTATGCGACTTAGCTTCTGAGGTCATTAGTCGCCTAAATCTTAGAACTAATTAAACCTAACTGACCTAAAGACATCTCACACATCCATGCCCGTGGCATGATTGGAACCTGCGACCGTACCGGTCGCTCGGCTCCAGACTGCAGCTCCTAGAACCGCACGGCCCATCCGGCCGGCGCAGTGGTCTTAATCCACAGTGCACTAATACCTCGTAATTGAATGTAACATCTATTCTCTTATTTATCTAACTGGAAAATGGTAGGCATAGTACAAAGTAGTAAAAATACTATTTACTAATACTCTTGATGGACACCACTGCAAGTCCAAAGGCTGCGGTGTATCGTTAATCATACAGCAAGCGTTTGTGTAGTCTTCGTTTCCCCGTTCCAGATTTCTCACTGCACTACGAGATTCCGATTAATGGTATGATGATTTTCTGCTTTAGAAACTGTCGTTGCCCTCCGAGGTTCCGATAAACAATAAATTGAAGATTTTGTTGTGTGCAAGTGTGAAAGTGCGGGGACCTTTGCTTCTGAAGTCAGTGCATTTCACCAATACGTTTACACTTTCTGTTTCTGTCGACACCGTTATGCTGAATTTGTATACAGGGTGAGTCACCTAACGTTACCGCTGGATAAATTTCGTAAACAATATCAAATACTGACGAACCGATTCCACAGACCGAACGTGAGGAGAGGGGCTAGTGTAATTGTTTAATACAAACCATACAAAAATGCACGGAACTATGTTTTTTAACACAAACCTACGTTTTTTTAAATGGAACCACGTCAGTTTTGTTAGCACATCTGAACATATAAACAAATACGTAATCAGTGCCGTTTGTTTCATTGTAAAATGTTAATTACATCCGGAAATATTGTAACCTAAAGTTGACGCTTGGAACCTCCGACGTTCAGTTGCGTGTTGTAACAAACACGGGCCACGGGCGTTTCATAGGACGTGGAGCACGCATAAAATGGCCAGCCCGTTCTCCTGATGTTACGCCTCTGGACTTCTTTCTGTGGGGTACGTTAAAGGAGAATGTGTACCGCGATGTGCCTACAAGCCCAGAGGCTATGAAACAACGTATTGTATCAGCCTGAGGCGACATTACACCAGATGTACTGCGGCGTGTACGACATTCATTACGCCAGAGATTGCAATTGTGTGCAGCAAATGATGGCCACCACATTGAACATCTGTTGGCGTGACATGACGGGACACACTCTATTCCACTCCGTAATAGAAAACGGAAACCACGTGTGTACGTGTACCTCACCCCTCATGGTAATGTATATGTGCGTCAGTGAAAAAGACCAATAAAAAGGTGTTAGCATGTGGACGTATTGTGCTGTTCCCGCCTCTTCTGTACCTAAGGTCCATCACCGTTCCCTTTGAATCCCTACGTAATTCGGTGCTCTCCGATACACACTATCGAACAGCGGAGGAGTGGTACTCAAGCGTCAACTTTAGGTTACAATATCTCCGAATGTAATTAACATGTTACAATGCAACAAACGGCACTGATTACGTATTTGTTTATATGTTCATATGTGCTAACAAAACTAACGGGGTTCCATTTAAAAAAAACGTAGGTTTGTGTTAAAAACATACTTCCGTACAATTTTTAATGGTTTGTATTAACCAATTACACTAGCCCCTCTCCTCACGTTCGGTCTGTGGAATCGATTCGTCAGTATTTGATGTGGTTTACGAAATATATCCAGCGGTAATGTTAGGTGACTCACCCTGAGTACTGAATTTGTACATGAATACAATTATTTACATCGACGAGTGTGGGAGGAGGCACAGATGGTTCTCAGTTTACTCGGAGAATATACTTAACCATTTATCCTTCTATCTTTTCGTATCTGTGTTTCTGCCAAATCGAATTCCGATTTTATCGACATGATTCTAGGAAGTGGTATGGTAGGTGACTTACACCCAAGTGGATGCTGTTTTGCCTCACATGAAACCGAATTTCATGGTCGAATAGAACCACCCACGAAGCTGTGATGCCCGTTACTAATGTTGCTAGCACACAATGTACACTCCTGGAAATGGAAAAAAGAACACATTGACACCGGTGTGTCAGACCCACCATACTTGCTCCGGACACTGCGAGAGGGCTGTACAAGCAATGATCACACGCACGGCACAGCGGACACACCAGGAACCGCGGTGTTGGCCGTCGAATGGCGCTAGCTGCGCAGCATTTGTGCACCGCCGCCGTCAGTGTCAGCCAGTTTGCCGTGGCATACGGAGCTCCATCGCAGTCTTTAACACTGGTAGCATGCCGCGACAGCGTGGACGTGAACCGTATGTGCAGTTGACGGACTTTGAGCGAGGGCGTATAGTGGGCATGCGGGAGGCCGGGTGGACGTACCGCCGAATTGCTCAACACGTGGGGCGTGAGGTCTCCGCAGTACATCGATGTTGTCGCCAGTGGTCGGCGGAAGGTGCACGTGCCCGTCGACCTGGGACCGGACCGCAGCGACGCAAGGATGCACGCCAAGACCGTAGGATCCTACGCAGTGCCGTAGGGGACCGCACCGCCACTTCCCAGCAAATTAGGGACACTGTTGCTGCTGGGGTATCGGCGAGGACCATTCGCAACCGTCTCCATGAAGCTGGGCTGCGGTCGCGCACACCGTTAGGCCGTCTTCCGCTCACGCCCCAACATCGTGCAGCCCGCCTCCAGTGGTGTCGCGACAGGCGTGAATGGAGGGACGAATGGAGACGTGTCGTCTTCAGCGATGAGAGTCGCTTCTGCCTTGGTGCCAATGATGGTCGTATGCGTGTTTGGCGCCGTGCAGGTGAGCGCCACAATCAAGACTGCATACGACCGAGGCACACAGGGCCAACACCCGGCATCATGGTGTGGGGAGCGATCTCCTACACTGGCCGTACACCACTGGTGATCGTCGAGGGGACACTGAATAGTGCACGGTACATCCAAACCGTCATCGAACCCATCGTTCTACCATTCCTAGACCGGAAAGGGAACTTGCTGTTCCAACAGGACAATGCACGTCCGCATGTATCCCGTGCCACCCAACGTGCTCTAGAAGGTGTAAGTCAACTACCCTGGCCAGCAAGATCTCCGGATCTGTCCCCCATTGAGCATGTTTGGGACTGGATGAAGCGTCGTCTCACGCGGTCCGCACGTCCAGCACGAACGCTGGTCCAACTGAGGCGCCAGGTGGAAATGGCATGGCAAGCCGTTCCACAGGACTACACCCAGCATCTCTACGATCGTCTCCATGGGAGAATAGCAGCCTGCATTGCTGCGAAAGGTGGATATACACTGTACTAGTGCCGACATTGTGCATGCTCTGTTGCCTGTGTCTATGTGCCTGTGGTTCTGTCAGTGTGATCATGTGATGTATCTGACCCCAGGAATGTGTCAATAAAGTTTCCCCTTCCTGGGACAATGAATTCACGGTGTTCTTATTTCAATTTCCAGGCGTGTAGTTCAAGAAAATGTGAGCCGTCGCACACTGCGGAGATAGTGTCGAGTCAGAGGGAGTCCACGTAACTTACAGTTGAAAGACGGAACATTTATCATTATTCTCGTTGTAGTAGTGGTAGTTTATTTCATTCTGTGTGGTTTTAAACACATGTACACTAGTTTACAGGCGGGTTCAGATTTTCACAGGTGAAATTCCTGACGGACAGCAACAATATATATTGCTGAGCTCAACTAGACGTCATTGTTGACGAATTTGAGCAGGTGTAACTTTTGAAACACCCGGTATCGTGCAAAATACCAGGGAGTCCAGTCATCAATGCAATAAGAAAAACTATTATCTTCCAGGGCGACAAACACTGTTGTTATGGCTTGCAGTAAGGAGTTCCTTATTATAACTGCTTTTCTGGTATAAAGTGGTGGAGGTCACTTACTCGGTGTTAGTGTATTTCTGTACCTCATGGGCCAGTTTCGTACATATCCTGATTATAGGAGGTCTTCAGCCGAAGACAAAACGTCCTTATAGAACTGATGTTAGAAGTTGGAACAGTTCCGGAAATCCTGCTGTCCTAGGAAGGTGCAGTGATTTGTGAACTTCTGAGAATTCCCGATTTCCCACAGTCTGTCCGTGGCAAAGCAGCAGCACCATGGATATCAACGGAGAATGCAGGGACATCAAACTCTGGAATTGGGGTTGGCCTGGTCAAATCTGGCTACGATACGAATGACAGTGATGAATTTTTAAAACTTTTTCCTGTACTAGAATGATTTTGTTGGCTTCGATTAGTCAGACTACAGACCCAAATGCGAGTAACGCGATCGGCCTTCGTTCTTTATAAATGATTTGCGAACCGAGATACAGCAGTTAAAACAAGACAGGCGTACCTCCAGTTCCTCAGATGAAATGTCAGGTGATGGCTCATGTAGTACTGACCAATAAAAATTTCTCTTTATCGCCATCGGTGCCGGTGTTTAACGGAAAACCCAAGGAAGTACTCTTTCGGAAACTCGAAGGAGCTTCTTGGTGGGTTCGTGGACCGACTCCGACAGCTGAGCAATGGATAACTTTGGAGTTAAAGTGATGCATAAACGTTCAATAGCGCAGAATACACTCGCATGAAAGCTGACGTATGCAAAGAATTGAAAGCAATAAGAAACAGGTGCTCGGAGATTCAAACGCAAAAATGTGATCAGATTCTACAGAGAGCAAATTTACTGTGTAAAATGCGACAGGATCAGTCTGTTGAGCTGTTTGCCGAGAGAATTCGAAATATTAATACTCCAGTATTCGAAATTATAGAAGAAAATTAGAGTCGGATTCAACTGTTCGAAGCCGATCAAAGAGATTTCGATACACGGGTTCTATGGAGAGGAAGTTAGCAGAGCAGTCAGAATGGCGCTATGTAAGAATTTTCAGAAAGCAATAGAAGCAGCCGCTTGCTTCGTGGAAGCATTAAGACAGCCAACTGATACGTAAAGATAAGGGCATCACGTATTCAACACATATGCATATTATTCCAGATGTAAGAAGCCAGGTCATAAACGTAGGGACTGTAAAAAGAAACGTATTTTTCAGAGTTGTTGGATACGCGGCCACGTATAGACAATAGCCACAGTAAAAGGAAAACTAATGTGAACAACAGACAGCTTGGCAGATCGTTAAACGTATGCGGGATCTTACGTTCCCCCAAATCTTCCGCCCCCTGCCCTAAATAGTGATTCCTATTGGCTCCACCAAAAATTAGGTGGTAGGTGCAGTATATGATGAACGACAGTTCAAGCTACTTTTTAACACAGGGGTACAGGCCTCATTAATTATGTGTTGCACTGATGAAATGAATATTTTAAAAACGCAGCAGTTAAACGTGCGACGGTTTAATCTTGGGAAGCTACATAATCACGGAGGGGTTGACACAGAATTAAGTTTAGGCAAAGAAAAATATACATCAAGGGTGCAAGTCGTGTCAAACAATAAAACGCCCTGCAGTAGTGTTCCAGGACTGGATTTCGTGTCCGCTAATGGAGCAGAGACATTTTTTGCAGACACAAAGGTCAAACTGCACTGTAGTGGCAACAACCTAGGAATTCGTTCTTCTGATCGTATCCAAAGGAGCAGCATTATTGATGTCATGGGATTGGTCCACCCAACCAATACTTCAGTTCAAACTATCTGAGGCAATGCACAAATTGATCGGCTTCAGCAAATTCCTAGGGGAGTAGGAAAAACAATCTAGGTCGAAATATCCCCGATGCAAAGAGGGAACCTTGCTACTGCCCGAGCGATCGAATAAATATACATTATTGGACAAGATGTATTTTTGTGTCACCGGAAGTGTATGTGTGGCTATAATGTTGAGGCAGAATGCATCTAGAGTTTTAATACCAATAACGAACATGAGCAAGAAAGACGCTGTATTACCATGAGGAACGAAGGTTTCTGAAGCGTTCAGCATAAGTATAATTGATGTAATAGCGATTCTAAGTGAAATATCAAATGTCGTATTCATGAAGACAGATATTTTTGGTAATGCTGAAGATTTTGAACAAGGAGTAATCGTTCGGCAATGATGGCATGGAGGCCCCGTCCGGGAAAGTTCGGCCGCCGGGTGCAAGTCTTATCTCGGGTGACGCCACATTGGGTGACTTGCAAGTCAATGATGATTGGGCAATGGTGAGGACAACATAACACCCAGTCCACGAGCGGGGAAAATCTCCAAGCCGGCCAGGAATCGAACCCGGGTCAGATGCATGGCAGAAAAGCACGGTAGCACTCACCTAAGCAGGCGGACATTTAAAACTACCTGGCAGATTAAAACTGTGTGCCGGACCGAGACTCGAACTCGGGACCTTTGCCTTTCGTGGGCAAGTGCTGTACCAACTCAGCTACCCAAGCACGACTCACGCCCCGTCCTCACAGCCTTACTTCTGCCAGTACCTCGTCTCCTACCTTCCAAACTTCACATAAGCTCTCCTGCGAACCTTGCAGAACTAGCACTCCTGAAAGAAAGGATATTGCGGAGACATGGCTTAGCCACAGCCTGGGGGATATTTCCATAATGAGATTTTCACTCTGCAACGGAGTGTGCGCTGATATGAAACTTCCTGGCAGATTAAAACTGTGTGCCTGGCCGAGACTGGCAGAAGTGACGCTCTGAGGACGGGGCGTGAGTCGTGCTTGGGTAGCTCAGCTGGTACAGCACTTGCCACGAAAGGCATAGGTCCCGAGTTCGAGTCTCGGTCCGGCACACAGTTTTAATCTGCCAGGAAGTTTCATATCAGCGCACACTCCACTACAGAGTGAAAATCTCATTCAGGCGGACATTTGGTTCGCAGAGGTAGCAAGAGCTTTCGTGGATGAGAGCCCTCGTAAAACAGAATCTATCAGGCGCTGAAAGTATATGGCTCATTGCAAAGTCCGTCAAAATGGCATCGGAGGCACGCTATGATAGCATACCTACTGGAAAAGCAGTTCTGGTCACTCATAAACCTTACAGCATACCATTCAGTGAAATATAGTTGGTAAAAGAATTGGTGAAAAACAACTGGATGCCAAAATAGTAAAATCAAGAGCTCCTGCCGATATACTAAGGGCTTTACCAATAGATATTTTTAAAAATAAAGCGGTTTCTGGAGAACCACAGCTCTGCTTGTAAGTAGGCTGTTTAGGTTTTTTATGTTGGTAACGCCACGTAACACACTGTACGAAAATCAAGAGATGGCAGAATTTTAAGAGCGGACGATCTGGACGTGTGTCCGCCAGAAAGCTTAAATTTGTAATACAGGATATCATGAACTGATACATATATAATGACTTTTGAATTCTATTAAGGTAAATACATTGTTTGTTCTCAATCATAATCTTTCATTTGCTAACTATGCCTATCAGTAGTTAGTGCCTTCAGTAGTTAGAATCTTTTATTTAGGTGGCAGTAGTAGCAGTTCTGCTCAGCTGTTTGAGAATCAAATGACATAAGAGGTTTATCAGCACTGTAACACATTAATTTTTCTAAGGGGACGTTTCATATGTCGACCCTTAGCCGAGGATACTTCACTGGAATCTTTTGATTTTTTCTTGTAGTTTGTTTATTGCTAGCGCGTAATAATAGAGAGAATTTCCTTTGTAGTTGTAGTCTTTCATTGTTGTACAGTAAAACAGTTGTGGCAGGCATGTAGATTTGCACCAAGTATTTCGTAGTAGCACTAGCAATTAACGAGATATTATATTCAGTGCTATGCTAATGTGTTTTCTCGTTTTTGCTGTTCAAATTGTGCTTTTCGGTGTTATTGTGTGAAATATTGTGACAATAATGGATTGTGAAAAACGTAATACTAGGCTCCAAAGTGAACTGAGAAATGACAGTGAAGACGAAAGCAGTGTGTTAGCGCAACCGTGTGATGAATTAACTAATGTTCAACATAGTAATTTGGTAATTGTGAATAGGGGAATGGATCAGGCAATAAATAATTGTGTAGACAGTGAAATAGCCAGTGAAGAAGGTAGTATTGTCGATCGGTCGGTCGGCAACAGCTCGCCACAGGGATCCGAAATGACAGGACACAATTTTGCAAATACCGTAGATTTAGGTTTAGCGTCATTGCCCGTTTCTAATTCAAGTCAAGACACATTTTCTGCTTTTCAAAATTCGAATATTGGCTTCTCAAATGCACTGCCGAATAGCACTGAGGAACATGTTTCAGAAACCAGTGCATTGTTTTTACAATCAACGCAACAAATGGGACAAAACCTTCAACAGTTAGACACAATGGAACCAAATCAGAGACAAACACAGCAACAGTTAGACACGATGGAACAAAATCAGAGACAAACACAGCAACAGCTTCAAAAGATAGACTCAATGGAACAAACGCTTCAACAAACACGTGAAGGTTTAACTGCTGGGTTACTTAAAATCGAATCGAAATGTCAAAAAACCTGTAATGACGTAAAAACACAAATTTGTGAGCATTTCAACCCATTTTTTGTGGCATGAAAATGCATTACAGAATCACGAAGCAGCCATAAAAGAACTGAAACTATTGTTCATGAAAATCACGACACATTGGAAGCTAAAATTGACGCAGTTGCATCTACCGATTCGGTTCCGCAACTTGCAAAAACTCAGGAAAACTTAAAGGAATCAGTAGATACGATTCCAACACAAATTGACACTCTGAAACTTGGTTCAGAGAAACACACTGAGGAAATCAGTTCACTATCGGAGAAAGTACCCGAACTTTAGGATCAATTCACTAACTTATCTACAAAGGTAGATGATTATCTGAAAGACACAAGACCAGTATCCATCACTGACACAGAAGAGTACGAACAAATCAGAAAATTCAAACAAAATCAGAATCAAATCAATACACAGTACAAAAGAGAAATCAGGGAAGTACAAGATCAGTTGACACAGGTAAAACAATAATTACAATTTCTGAGGACACTGGCGCTCCAATACGGGAAGAGGGACTTAGAAATACGGAACAGCCACAAAATAATAACACAGGGCACTTCGGAAATTATGAAAGAAATTGGCAAGGTACACCGAATTTTGAGATGGAACCGCCGAAACGAAGTAACAATGACCGATATGCGACTCGCCGACATGATGATTTTGACTATAAGCTGTTCATTACTACACGTAAATTCTAAACATTTAAGAATTCTGGCAACAACATTCATCCACAAGCATGGCTTCATCAATTCCCTCATCGTTTTCCTCCCAACTGGTCATTGGAGCACAAGTTAGAATTGATGTGTGGCTACTTAGAGAATGAACCAGCCGTAAGAATGCGATCGCTCATTCACGATTGTCACAGTGAAGGAGAATTTTATCATTGTGTTCTCTCAGCATATTCGTCTCAAGCAACTCAAGACCGAGTAAAACATAGCATCATAACGATGAAACATTTCGAGCAGTCTGAATTTTCCAGTCTTGTCAAATATTTCGAAGACATGTTGCATAAGAATCAGTATCTTTTAAACCCATCCAGCCCCACAGAACTCACCTGCATTTGCTTAATCAAATTGCCTGAACATTTACGACATATTATTTTGGCAGGACGTTGCAAAGACGACATTCAAGCTTTTCAGGGACAGTTACAAGAATCGGAAATTGACACTGACAATGGCGGAACGCATGAACAGGAACACAACAATTACAGGTCACGTCCGTCACAATTCCGCGATGACAGAAGTAATAACTAGACACGACAAGGCTATTCTTACAATGCAAATCGTGACCAAAACAGACACCACTCATATGACTACCGTTGGCAAAGTAGTAATAATAATCTCCCTGGTAATGACTATCACAGAGACAATCAGAGAAACAGACAATATGGGAACCAAAATAAATATTATCAAGGGAGACAGAATAACTTCAGACGCCACGGGACAAATTCTCCACCACATGACCGACAAATAAGAAACTATGGAAACTACCAACATAACGACAGACCTGAATTTCATCAGAACTGGCGGGATTCAAACAGGGCAGGACCCTCTCCGCAAGGTGAAATTGTAGAAGTTAGGTCTCCTAATCCCAATAACGATCCGCGCCAACAAGGAGACAGTAGGCAATGACTCACACTGCTGGCGGCCACAAAACGTACTTATGAAGCTGACGACGTAGCAGCCATGGCAAGTAATTACGTAAAAACGGAAGACATTAGGGACATTTTACTCCAGGAATACGACGTAGAACAGAACAACACTGCTTATCCTGTAATTCACATTACAGCAAATGACATAAAGTTTACTCTGACAGTCCCATTTCATTAATTTGTGAAACAGCTTTTAGCAAATCCAACGAATCGAACGATTGCTTCACACTTCCGATACGTAAGATTAAATTACAAGGAGCAATTTTTTGGAAAAAGTGTAGATGTACGCCAACAAAACAACTTAGAATTCTTTTTTCAAAGCCACAGCTTGTCTACGAACTTTCTTATTGTTCCATTATTGTCGACGGAAATTATATTGGGAGTAGACGTTTTGAAAGAATACAAAGCAATCTTAATCTTTAACGATGCTGAGATAAGTTTTGAGAAAGAAGGTAAGTCAATAGCTTTGAAATTTGAGGATTGGCTCTCAAACCATGACAAGGAAATTAATCGGCTTTACCTTCTGTTAGACAACAGATCGGAATTTTAGACGGAACTAGACACTAACAATCACTCTGCAAGTACTGACAGATATGATATCGATGTCGTATTGGATACTAATGAGTGAATTCAGAATAAAATTCAAACAATTGAGAATTGTAATGACACTAATAGGCAGGACCGTTTTGAGATTTTACAAGCACATTCTACAGTATTTACTCACAAAACAGGAGCAATCAAGGGATTTCAACACCAATTTCGGGTTCGTGAGCATACTAAATTTTGTGTTAGACCATACGTAATTCCGGTACATTATAGGGACCATGTTAGAACGGAAATACAATCTATGCTTGACGAGGGCATTATTGAGCCTGCATTATGCTCATACAACAATCCATTGCTTGTTGTTGCGAAGAAAAATGGATCGATCAGGCTTGTCTCAAATTCGAGACAAATCAATACTATCATCATTCCTGAACAGACAGGCCGCAAACGTTGGAAGAACTTCCTCAAAATTTTAATGGTGTAAAAGTGTTGTCTTCCATTCATCTCATACCCAGCTTTTATCCCATCGAACTTCCACCAGAATGTAGAAAATACCCAGCTTTTCTTTGTTTCGGCGTTTGTTACCAATTTCGGAAACTTCCTTTTAGTTTGATCATTTCTTCCGCAGCATTCATTCGTGGACTAAATTCCATATTACCTGAATTCTTAAAACGTCACGTCACATCACCTTATATGTGGAGGATATTCTGATGGCAGAAGCCTCATGGGAACAACATAATCGCATCCTCAACAGTGTGTTACGTACTTTTGCAGAATCTGGAATTACAGTTAACTTCGAAAAGTCTGAACTCGGTAGGTCAAAGGTGAAGTTTTTGGGACACATTACTTCTTCTGAAGGCATTCAGCCAGATCCTGAAAAGTTAGAAGCAATCAGAGCCATTCCAGTTCCATCCACAAAAAAACAATTCCGCAGCTTTTTACACCAGAACTTCGTCCTCCCACTGGAAAAAACACTATTTGGAACTGGGACGAACAGGCACAGTAGGAATTCAATTCCTTGCAAGAATCGCTACTTAATGCCCCAATATTAGCTCATCCAGATCTGTCACAAAATTTCTGCCTTAGCACGGATTCTTCTAAAGTCTGTCTTGGTGCCCATTTATTTCAAAAAGCCATAGAAAATGACACTACTGTTCCGAAAACCATTGCTTTCGCTAGCCGAGTGCTAACAAAATCTGGAAAAAAATTATTCGGTTACTGAATTAGAAGCCTTAGCTATCGTTTGGGCATTTAACAAATTCCGTTTCTTTCTTTCTGGTAAGCACGTAAAAGTATTCTATGATCATTGTGCATTACAATTTCTTATGTCTTCAAAGTTAAATCATGACAGGTTAAAAAGATGGGCTTGTTTTTGCAAGAATTCCACTTCACTATAGTCTACATTCCCGGCAAGGAGAACATTGTTGCGGACGCACTGTCACGCGCACCGGCTGGGCTTGAGGAAAGTAACACAGAAGGCAACCTCGAGAAAAATTTCAGTATTCTTTACATTCATAAAGTCGCCTTTAAAAACTTCATCACCACATCTTTAAAGGTCATTGCTCATGAACAAGATAAAGATCCGATTTTTAAAGACATAAAAAGCAAATGGCATGAAAAGACACACACTCATATTCGGCATTATTATCTGGTTAGAAACAACATAATGTTAAAACGGTGCAGTGTTGATGACAAGCTATGGGTACTTTACATTACTGACGATTTTGTTAGTAAGCTCATTTGGTACATTCATTGCAGCTACACGCATTTTGGTCCGCGAAAATCATATCATATTCTTCGGATGACTTGTTATTTTAACAATATGGAAAAGAGAATTGGAAGAGTCTTGTCTATTTGTAAACTTTGTCAAAAAGCTAAACCATCTTCCATCTCACATCGTACTCCGTTGTTTCCTATCATTCCTTCTAAATTAAAAGAATTTGCTGCTGTTGATCTCTTGGGACCCCTTTTCAGAACATCGAATGGATATTCGTACTTTCTAGTAGCTGTTGAACTTACTTCAAAATTTGTTTCTTTCACTCCGTTACGTAAAGCCACTGGACGGTCTGTATCCAACGCCTTTGTTAAAAATTTCTTACTTGAAGTTGGACACGTTAGTAAAGTCATTTCAGATAACAGACCGCAATTCAGATCTGCTGTTTCGTCACGCATGCTCCGGAATCATAAAATCAAACCTGTTTTTATTTCATTGTACTCACCACACTGTAACCCGTCTGAACGGATTATGAAAGAAATCAATAAGCTTTGCAGGCTTTAATGTCACAGAAAGCATCAGCATTGGGACAGTTATTTTCACTTATTTCAAAACGTGCTGAATGAAATGCCTCATGTCTCCACTGCTTTACCACCAATTCTTGTACTGAAGAATGAAGAATCACCGAACAGAATCAGAGAGCTTGTACCTTTTCGGAATACACGTAAACTTCCACACAAAGACATAATTGATTTGGCTATTAAAAATATAGATTCTGCTGCAGACAAAAGGAGAAAACTACACAGTAAAGCAAATGCAAAGAAACTTCATATTGGTCAGAAAGTTCTCGTAAAAGCTCATTCACTGTCACATAATAAGAAACACTTGAGTCACAAATTCTTTCTGGTTTACAATAAACCTTACAAAATCCGACGTGTATGACTTGATAGGCCGGCCAGGGTGGCCGAGCTGTTCTAGGTGCTTCGGTCTGGAACCGCGCGACTGCTGTGTTCGCAGGTTCCAATCCTGCCTCGGGCATGGATGTGTGTGATGTCCTTAGGTTGGTTAGGTTTAAGTAGTTCTAAGGTCTAGGGAACTGGTGATCTTAGAAGTTAAGTACCATAGTGCTCAGAGCCATTTGAACCAAATGATAATTGCGTTGAAGTTGAAACTCTGCACACTAGGAAGAGTAAAGATTTACACTATATTTCACACAAAAACCGTTATTGAAAGATAATCTGCTTTCTGCTTCTTAACTTAGTCTTTGCCATAAAATATTTCACTTCACGTTACTAGTCCGCTTTGTCAGACTTAGAAATTGTTAACATGCAACAATGTTTGAAGTTAACTATCCAGTCAAGAACCAAGAGAACTTATTTAAACTGTAATTACGAATGCATTTTTATAGTGAACAGACGGCACAGTGTTGTTATTTGTACATTCTTGCTTGTTAGTTGCACGATTACGTAACGAATATATGGCTTACATACTTAGAACATTTACTGCTAATGAGATTTTAATGTAATGTTTTGGTTTACTTGAAGAGACATTCATTATGTGAAGTACTTTCTGTTAGAATAAAGATAACTCAGCATTTGGTTTATTTGACAGCTACATGATTATATCACGACACTACTAATGTGTGACACAATTTACATTTTTGCCTTTTCGGTGTATCTGTTTTATATCTGCACAGTTTTTTTGTATTATTCTGGAAAGTAAAACATGTTTTAGTAGTAACTTTGTGGTATAGCTACAATGAGACAGCCTTTTCCATAGCACAACAATAGGTTACAGTACAGTACTTACTTCATCACGGCAATAAGCGTAATAACTACGATATCTATATGCAAAGCATTACACTTTTGTTTATGCTGAGGTAAGTACATTGACTTCAGCAGAACTTAGCTTACGATAACTACAACACTTCCACAGAATTATCTTACAACAAGACGCCAGGTCTAGCGCTAAAGTACATGTATTTGAGTGATTAATTTTGTACTTAAAACATTTATTTTTAAAGATTTATGAAATACAAAAATACAAAGGTTTTCCTAGATACATTTCATTCCATTGCTATAATCGGTAGCACCTGAGGGTATAATTACATTAATCCTCAGGGGGGTACACGCCTACTTTGTGTACCATGTATGTAGCAAGCACAAGGAGCCCTAGCTAATATGGTATTTGCTTATACACCATTACACATCGATACCATATTTCTCTAACACGGAATTACATAGCTATCCGATTATTTAACAGAGAAACAAACATTTCTTTACAACATCAGTGACACATGTTTACACAATTACACTGTTGGATTACTTCACACATATGAAATTGTATTTCGTCTGTATTTTGTGAACTGTTCATATATTTTTGGAACCATTGTGATACTATGAGAGCTCTGAATGGTGTGTTTGGTATGGGATCATGATATTAAAGTACGTTTGAAGTAGATGACACCATTGAAATGAGCAGAGAATTTTTTTAGGTTTTGAAATTATGGGAGGAAGCTATGATGATTTTGAGATTTGACTGAGGTGTTGTGATGTTACTATTACGACAACGATGTGTATTATGCTGTTGAGTTATGTTTATGATCAATAAGCTGATGCTATATGAAGAATTTGATTATGCTACATATTTATTATGGTGAAATATTGAAGAAGCGTCGACGAATATGTATATGTGTAATAAAGTAAGGAATAATGAGTAGTGGTTAGGGACTCTGATTTGTGAAAAAGGATGTTGGAAACCAAGAAAAGTACTTTAAGAGTTATGAAACGTGTGTAAATGCGTGTATGTATCACAATGAGGTGAAATTTTATCGGACACTGCTATATTTATAGGATTTTGTTCCTACACATTTCTACTGTAATTTCTCGATTTGTGAAATTTTATTTGTATCAAACTGTCACTGTAGCGGAAACTTCTGTTGTAAATTTCGGTAAGAAAAGTAATTGACCTTGATGTAATGCATTGTGGGCGCCTAGCTGCGCGATAGTAGCCTGAAAAAAGAAAGCCATTATGTGGAGGAAAAAAAAGGCCATTATCCTTGCCATTGACATTTCTTTGTAGAAAGCATCACAAATACGATACGATCTTACTTGAAAACATATGATTACACTGTGGAGCTCTTAATTTATGATATTTAATAAAATTCCTAATGAAATGATGAGAAAGATTTTACATCTATTGTCTTTCTAGTTGAGAGATTTTCTTACTGCCTTTGGAGACACTATTTGCCTAGTGAATGACGTTTCATGCTTTGCTTTATATATAATTGCTCATTTTGTTAAATATCAAATTTCTAGCTGCACTGCAGCATTGGTTAAAATAATATTTAATAGATTACTAATGTAAATATTTTCTATCTGCAGATCCATTAAAAAATAATTTTATGATATGCTTTCTTAAAAAAAAAGAAAAAAAAGGGGAACACAAATAGACATATCCCTTCACAGGAATTGCATAAATATTTTTTTACGATTTGGTAACTTCTGTGCTAGACTAATTTATCATGATGCATCACTCTAGTGTTAAGATGTGACATAGGTATTAGACATGGCCATCATTACTGTAATATTTTTCTGCTTGAGCTTTGTCATGTTTAGATATAAGTTATTGCATTTGCTGCTGCTGTTAACCAGGGATAGTGGTACTGAATCTCACTTTGTTTACTCAGATAAGCCAGTTTTACTACTGATTTATTTTTCTTGTTTGCTGCACATTGCCTTATATTAGTTGTAATATTGCATTTGCTTTGCTAATTTTGATGTACTGCTGTTTGCTTTGCCGATTTCCATTTTTTTGTCATTGCTGTTTATGTTAATTTTTTCGCTGCTGCATTGCATCATCCCTTCGTATATATATCTGAGCTCAGTGGATTTAAGTTAACTTAAGAGGGGTAGGATATATAAGAGAATGAGTTATGAAGAATAGGAAAAGAATGCATTGAGAAGTTATATGAAAAAGATTTGGGCCAAAATGTGTATCGTAGAATGAGAAATAATTATTTTGAAATAGGATATGAAAAAAGAACCAGTAGGCTTTAAGGACAACACGTTTGGATAGGATTTTCTTTTGCAGGAACAAATGTTGAAATTAGAGGAAAATCTATGGAATGAAGATTTGGGTTGGACTGCAGCACCAAATATTACGCTGAAAACGAACCCTGTTCTCTCCTTTTGTGTTATTCCGCTGTGTGTTTGTGTACTCTTGTGTATTTGGGTTTTTTCCTGTCTTTATGTGTTTAGCTCATACGATTTATGTTGTAGAATTTTTCTAATACTAAGCTACATTCACTATGATGAGGAATACTGTTATTCTCAAATATAATTTGCATTAATAATATGTCATTTACTTTGTCAAGATATTTAGACATTAATTTCGAAAGCTATTCTGACCATTTATGTAGTTACTTATGTCATAATTCCTCAAACACTGATGTACAAGTTTATTTCTATTCTTTTGTAAAGCCCCTATTACTACAAATTTTATCTGTACTATTATGTTCTTTAATGATATATTTTGTACCTTTGCAATTGTATTATTGTGTCGTAAATTTATAATTGTATAGACACCAGTTCTTCAAATTAAGTTTCATTTCACTGCACATGTTTCTGTTGGTCATAGTATATGCACAATATCTGAGAAGTTGGGATTGTTAGTGTTTACACATGTGTTAATAATTCAGCAAGGGACTGGTTAACAGCACTGCTGGTTCTAAGAAGTGCACAAGTGATGGTTTATGACTTGCTATATTGTCCACAAGACTCTTCGGTGGTGATTGTGCACCTGCACAGTCGCAACAGATGGCTGCTGGACGTCTCTAGAAGGACTGCAGTGGGTCTGCACCTTTGATGGCCCGCCGGTACCATGCTCTCGACCAAGACTACAATGGGTCTGCTCTGTGATGACCTACCTACCAATATTCTTAGAAACTTCGACTGACTTTGTTGTGTGTATGCTCTGTTGTGGCCCATTACCTGTCTGCATGTCAAGAGACAGCACTGTCTTTCCATGGGAAGGACAACACTACTTCTTCAAGACTGCATGGAAATCCACTACTTTCGTGTGCATTTTCTTGTAATGTCTGATCAGGACTGTCTTTATGAAAACAATTTTTACTTTTGACCAACATTGCATCAATAAGTTTTGATATCTTTGTTACTGTAATTATGAAAACTTTTATCAAATCATTATTGGCCACTGCCCAAAGTAATTTGTAAAATTTTTTGTGGGGAGCATGGGGGCAATGTAAGTAGGCTGTTTAGGTTCTTTATGTGGGTAACGCCACCTAGCGCTCTGTATGAAAATCACTGACTGTGCTGTGTGCAGTCTGTGGCTGGTTAGCATTGTTAGAGTATTCGCTATTCTAGTGTTGTGCAGTTCGATCCTTCTGAATCTGTTTAGTGCATTCATCTCTTAGTCTCCCTCTACAATTTTTACCCTCCACACTGCCCTCCAATGCTAAATTTGTGATCCCTTGATGCCTCAAAACATGTCCTACCAACCGATCCCTTCTTCTAGTGAAGTTGTGCCACAAACTTCTCTTCTCCCCAATCCTATTCAATACCTCCTCATTAGTTACGTGATCTACCCACCTTATCTTCAGCATTCTTCTGTAGCACCACATTTCGAAACCTTCTATTCTCTTCTTGTCCAAACTAGTTATCGTCCATGTCTCACTTCCATACATGGCTACACTCCATACAAATACTTTCAGAAACGACTTCCTGAAACTTAAATCTATACTCGATGTTAACAAATTCCTCTTCTTGAGAAACGCTTTCCTTGCTATTGCCAGTCTACATTTTATATCCTCTCTACTTCGACCATCATCGTTTATTTTACTCCCTAAATAGCAAAACTCCTTTACTACTTTAAGTGTCTCATTTCCTAATCTAATTCCCTCAGCATCACCCGACTTAATATGACTACATTCCATTATCCTCGTTTTGCTTTTGTTGATGTTCATCTTATATCCTCCTTTCAAGACACCGTCCATTCCGTTCAACTGCTCTTCCAAGTCCTTTGCTGTCTCTGACAGAATTACAATGTCATCGGTGAACCTCAGAGTTTTTACTTCTTCTCCATGAATTTTAATACCTACTCCGAATTTTTCTTTTGTTTCCTTTACTGCTTGCTCAATATACAGATTGAATAACATCGGGGAAAGGCTACAACCCTGTCTTACTCCTTTCCCAACCACTGCTTCCCTTTCATGCCCCTCGACTCTTATAACTGCCATCTGGTTTCTGTACAAACTGTAAATAGCCTTTCGCTCCCTGTATTTTACCCCTGCCACCTTCAGAATTTGAAAGAGAGTTTTCCAGTTAACATTGTCAAAAGCTTTCTCTAAGTCTACAAATGCTAGAAACGTAGGTTTGCCTTTTCTTAATCTTTCTTCTAAGATAAGTCGTAAGGTCAGTATTGCCTCACGTGTTCCAACATTTCTACGGAATCCAAACTGATCTTCCCCGACGTCGGCTTCTACCAGTTTTTCCATTCGTCTGTAAAGAATTCGCGTTAGTATTTTGCAGCTGTGACTTATTAAACTGATAGTTCGGTAATTTTCACATCTGTCAACACCTGATTTCTTTGGGATTGGAATTATTATATTCTTCTTGAAGTCTGAGGGTATTTCGCCTGTCTCATACATCGTGCTCACCGGATGGTAGAGTTTTGTCATGACTGGCTCTCCCGAGGCCATCAGTAGTTCAAATGGAATGTTGTCTACTCCCGGGGCCTTGTTTCGACTCAGGTCTTTCAGTGCTCTGTCAAACTCTTCACGCAGTATCTTATCTCCCATTTCGTCTTCATCTACATCCTCTTCCATTTCCATAATATTGTCCTCAAGTACATCGCCCTTGTATAAACCCTCTATATAATCCTTCCACCTTTCTGCCTTCCCTTCTTTGCTTAGAACTGGGTTGCCATCTGAGCTCTTGATATTCATACAAGTGGTTCTCTTCTCTCCAAAGGTCTCTTTAATTTTCCTGTAGGCAGTATCTATCTTACCTCTAGTGAGACAAGCCTCTACATCCTTACATTTGTCCTCTAGCCATGCCTGATTAGCCATTTTGCACTTCCTGTCGATATCATTTTTGAGACGTTTGTATTCCTTTTTGCCTGCTTCATTTACTGCATTTTTATATTTTCTCCTTTCATCAATTAAATTCAATATTTCTTCTGTTACCTAAGGATTTCTATTAGCCCTCGTCTTTTTACCTACTTGATCCTCTGCTGCCTTCACTACTTCATCCCTCAGAGCTACCCATTCTTCTTCTACTGTATTTCTTTCCCCCATTCCTGTCAATTGTTCCCTTATGCTCCCCCTGAAACTCTCTACAAACTCTGGTTCTTTCAGTTTATCCAGGTCCCATCTCCTTAAATTCCCACCTTTTTGCAGTTTCTTCAGTTTCAATCTGCAGTTCATAACCAATAGATTGTAGTCAGAATCCACATCAGCCCCAGGAAATGTCTTACAATTTAAAACCTGGTTCCTAAATCTCTGTCTTACTATTATATAATCTATCTGATACCTTTTAGTATCTCCAGGATTCTTCCAGGTATACAACCTTATTTTATGATTCTTGAACCAAGTGTTGGCTATGATTAAGTTATGCTCTGTGCAAAATTCTACAAGGCGGCTTCCTCTTTCATTCCTTCCCCCCAATCCATATTCACCTACTATGTTTCCTTCTCTCCCTTTTCCTACTGACGAATTCCAGTCACCCATGACTATTAAATTTTCGTCTTCCTTCACTACCTGAATAATTTCTTTTATCTCGTCATACATTTCATCTATTTCTTCATCATCTGCAGAGGTAGTTGGCATATAAACTTATACTACTGTAGTAGGCATGGGCTTTGTGTCTATCTTGGCCACAATAATGCGTTCACTATGCTGTTTGTAGTAGCTAACCCGCACTCCTATTTTTTTATTCATTATTAAACCTACTCCTGCATTACCCCTATTTGATTTTGTATTTATAAACCTGTAATCACCTGACCAAAAGTCTTGTTCCTCCTGCCACCGAACTTCACTAATTCTCACTATATCTAACTTTAACGTATCCATTTCCCTTTTTAAATTTTCTAACCTACCTGCCCGATTAAGGGATCTGACATTCCACGCTCCGATCCGTACAACGCCAGTTTTCTTTCTCCTGATAACGACGTCCTCCTGAGTAGTCCCCGCCCGGAGATCCGAATGGGGGACTATTTTACCTCCGGAATATTTTATCCAAGAGGACGCCATCATCATTTAATCATACAGTAGAGCTGCATGTCCTCGGGAAAAATTACGGCTGTAGTTTCCCCTTGCTTTTAGCCGTTCGCAGTACCAGCACAGCAAGGCCGTTTTGGTTAATGTTACAAGGCCAGATCAGTCAATCATCCAGACTGTTGCCCCTGCAACTACTGAAAAGGCTGCTGCCCCTCTTCAGGAACCACATGTTTGTCTGGCCTCTCAACAGATACCCCTCCGTTGTGGTTGCACCTACGGTACGGCCATCTGTATCGCTGAGGCACGCAAGCCTCCCCACCAACGGCAAGGTCCATGGTTCATGGGGGGGCAGTTTTGCTCAGCTGTTTGAAAATCAAATGACAAAAGAGGTTTATCAGCACTGTAACTCATTAATTTTTCTAAGGGGACGTTTCACGCTTCCTTGTCGATTACTAAGCTCGAAATGAATTAATCGCAGCAGACATTTACCTACTACGAAACATGGTAGAAACCGTTGGTTTCTTTGGCATACATTGAATTCATTCCGCTTGTGATCTAACAATTGGATATCAGTAATCGACAATGCATCCAGATGATCAAGCAAAAGCTTCATTTGTCACTGTGACAGGCCTGCATAAATACCTCCGTATGCCATTTGGACTTTGTAATGGGCCATCTATTTTCAGTGCCTCATAGTTTTCAGTTTTACGAGGGTTCCCAACCACAAAAGCTCTTGCATACGTCTCTTAATAATAACTTTTGGTGAAACCTGAAGGAACGTGCGGAGAAACTTCAAGCAATTTTAAGATGTATATAAAAGGTAACCTGTCGGTCAATAAAGAAATGTCGTTTTTCAAAATGTCAAGTGAAGTATCTTAAACATGTTATAACCATAGGTGTCCGCCCCGGTCCAAATCAACTGTGTAGACTTTTCCTGAATCACAGAATTTAAAGATACTACAAACATTCGGGGTATTAGCAAATTTCTACAGAAATTTCATGGCCGTGCAGGCAGATATAACACATTCAGTAACACCGCTACCAAAAAAGAAACCACATTTAATTTGTCGACAGAATGCGAAAGACAGTGGAAGAACTTAAAACCAGCATCACATCTCCAGTGTTAGCCTATACAGATTTCTGGAAGCCCTTCATTCTTTCGATGGATGCCTAAAATTTTTCTGTTCGTGCTATTTTGTCTAAAGAAACTGACGTTCATGAACACCCAACATCATCTACTTCCAGACAATTAAACAAAACATAAAGTACTTATACTACCACAGAAAAGGAGCTTTGTTCTTTGGTTTTTGGCATACCGTTCAACAGATATTTCTTAACAGGAAGAAAATTTACAGAGATTACAGACCATGCCATACTTGAATGGTTATTAAGATTAAAGGATCCAAGATCCAGATTAACATGGAACAGTAACACTAAGGAAGTTTCAGCTGAAGGTTATTCGTTGACCTAGCAAACATGACAAGAATGCGAGAAAGAATTATAAACAGCCAAAACAATCCACAATACGGAAAATTTATCAAATTCATTGTTGACTCGAATACTCTCTTTCAAATTCTGAAGGTGGCAGGGTTAAAATACAGGGAACGAAAGACTATTTACAATTTGTACAGAAACCAGATGGCAGTTATAAGAGTCGAGGGACATGAAAGGGAAGCAGTGGTTGCGACGGGAGTGAGACAGGGATGGAGAGGCTCTCCCCGATGTTATTCAATCTGTATATTGAGCAAGCATTGAAAGAAACTAAAGAAAAATTCGGAGTACGTATTAAAATCCATGGAGAAGAAATAAAAACTTCGAGGTTCGCCGATGACATTGTAATTCTCTCAGAGACTGCAAAGGACTTGGAAGAGCAGTTGAACCGAATGGACAGTGTCTTGAAAGGAGAGTATAAAATGAATATCAACAAAAGCAAAACGAGGATAATGGAATGTAGTCTATTAAGTCGGGTGATGCTGAGGGAATTAGGAAATGAGACACTTAAAGTAGTAAAGGAGTTTTGCTATTTGGGAGCAAAATAACTGATGGTGGTCGAAGTATAGAGGATATAAAATGTAGACTGGCAATGGCAAGGAAAGCGTTTCTGAAGAAGAGAAATTTATTAACATCGAGTATAGATTTGAGTGTCAGGAAGTCGTTTCTGAAAGTATTTGTATGGAGTGTAGCACTGTATGGAAGTGTAACATGGACGATAACTAGTTTGGACAAGAAGAGAATAGAAGCTTTCGAAATGTGGAGCTACAGAAGAATGCTGAATATTAGATGGGTAGATCATATAACTTAAGAGGAGGTATTGAATAGGATTGGGGAGAAGAGAAGTTTGTAGCACAACTTGACTAGAAGAAGGGATCGGTTGGTAGGACATGTTCTGTGGCGTCAAGGGATCACCAGTTTAGTATTGCAGGGCAGCGTGGAGGGTAAAAATCGTAGAGGGAGACCAAGAGATGAATACACTAAACAGATTCAGAAGGACGTTGGTTGCAGTAGGTACTGGGAGATGAAGAATCTTGCACAGGATAGAGTAGCATGGAGAGCTGCATCTAACCAGTCTCAGGACTGAAGACCACAACAACAACAATCAAATTCTTTCTTTTTCATAATGTACACATCAGTGTGCAAAATAACTAGTGAAAGATAACGACCAGTTATCCTGGAAATCATGACGGAACATAATGATTCTTTATTTTCGGACAATACAACAAAAGAGCAACTAACAATAAAATAGCTGAGATATATTGCTGGCCAAGCTGTAACTCTGGCATTTTCGAATTTGTTTCATAACGTGATTCCCGTAACAGGTGGAGTAATTTGGGGAAAAGTAGTGCTTACAATGCCAATATGTTCACTTAAAATGTTCAAATGTTCGTGAAATCTTATGGGACTTAACTGCTGAGGTCATCAGTCCCTAAGCTTACACACTACTTAACCTAAATTATTCTAAGGACAAACACAATGCTCACTTCATCTGGCCTACGGCCACATGAAACTGTAAATGGAAGGAGGATGCCTTCACTCTTGAACTTTGCCTGATAGACCACAGGAATCAGCAATGAACACGTAGAAGAACCAGCATGAAAACTAAAGGAGGTCTGGAAAAGAATGTAACTACAGAATCATCAATCCTTCTTTTAGCAAGTGAAACAACACGATCGCCAAGCAGTCGCGACACGCTATCGAGTTGACGATCTTGTCTACCTTAACAACAGAGGCACGTAAAATATTTCAGAAAGTATTAGAAGGACTGTGCCAGATCTTAGAGGCATTGTCACGTCACTCTTATGCCCCACCTGCCTTTTCCTTCGATTGTCGTTCATGTCAATCGTGCAAAGCCATTTCTGAGTAGACTTCCTGAAGCATTGCAATATGACAATGAGGACCAACTGAGGGGCAGACCAGCTATTCCTAAATCCAGCTACTGAGCGGTATGACATCGCAGTCCAGATTTCGAGGACAAGGCGTCGTCATACAATGACCGATCTAGTCCCAGACAATCGTAAAATTTTCATAGGTACGTGTAATGCTCGTGAATGATTTGCGCAAATACAGACTACAGTTACTACATAGAATGCACAAGCATAACTAAAACTTATTCCAATGTTTACGAAAATATTTGCCTTTGTATTATGTTCATAGTTTAGCAGTAGTGGTGATTACAACTAATTAATTACGTTCACTGTAATTCTAAATTTTGCTGTGACAATGTGGTCCAATAATGCTATAGTAACAGTTCCACAGAGAATAGGGGTGTTGTCTGAAACATGATAAGACATTTTAGTTTCAACAAATAAAGGTAGTCTTGTGCTTAAATGCAGTTGGAATGAGCAGAATTTTCTGATTATGAACAAGAACTTAACTGTTACTTACTGTTACTTCTGTCGCAGACTACCTTGATTTGACGTAAAAGTACCTGGTTTAATTTTTGAGTGACAATCTGAATCTTATTTTATTTTTTAACCGACCAGTATCTAATAGAAGTTAGAGATGTAAAGTAATTCTGTGGTGTGCGTACTGTAAGACCTTCGGTACACACACCATCAGATTATTTGACTTGTCGCTCTAACGAAGTAGGCGAGTGTCAGCAATATGTTTCATGGTCTTATCGTGACGTGTTTATGTTCTGCCGTTAGGTCAGAAGATAGAAATGCTACTTGCATGCTTAGAGTAGCAGATTGATGGTGACCAACTGTAAACGGAACTTGATTTATTTTCACACACTTTTATTAAAATAGTAAAAAGCACAGACATTACGTAACTTGATTCTGGATGCTGTTTACGTTTGACAGCCTGAAGTTCCTTAGGTCTTGGTACGATAATCTTATTCTCACATATCTCTGTTACTTGACAAAGTGTTTATACATTTATCTTCATGGCTATGTACAGGAACATGATAATCTTCTTAGGTGCAGACTGAAACTTGACTATAGACTGGTACACACTAATGCAGACTGGTGCAGACAAGTACAGACTAATGCAGATTGACTAATCCAAGGTCTGTACACTCGTTATAATACCTCACGCGTTCAGGTATCACTGGGCGAGTGTGATCCACAAGAAGAAAAGGTTCTACGTTAGCAGAAATCTCACAGGCTGCATTAAATATTAATACGCGTATCGGCGGAAGCAGAATTTGGTCCATCTCTAAGGCAGCACCATCTCGTAGTGCAGAGACGGACGAGCGCAGCCCCTGCGCTGTTGTGCTTAGCAGGACGCGCTCTAGTGGGAAAGTTGTGTACGCGCTGACTACGCGGAACTGTGTACACAACAAATTCATTAAACATTTCTACATAGTTCGTGGTGAGATGAAAGGAATTATCTGCGAGCTGTTTGAAGTATGCATGCTGTAAGTTCAAATGGCTCTGAGCACTATGGGACTCAACTGCTATGGTCATCAGTCCACTAGAACTTAGAACTACTTAAACCTAACTAACCTAAGGACATCACACACATCCTTGCCCGAGGCAGGATTCTAACCTGCGACCTTAGCGATCACGTGGCTCTAGACTGTAGCGCCTAGAACCGCACGGCCACTCCGGCCGGCACATGCTGTAAGTGCTCCCTTGGATGTAAACATCTTGGTCTTAGGAAGTACTGACAATCTATCAAATGTTATAACAGACGTTCTTAATTTAAGAACAGCCCTAAAAGTAAATCACATGTAAAGTTCATCAATCGTTAACAGCACCATAACAACGAATGCAATTTTATCTGCGTCCCAAGCAGGCTGATTTCAATCACAACAAACAATGAGGCACAATTGCACTTCGGCAGATGACACCACTGGTTTAATCGATGTATAGTAGCATCCAGACCAAGGTTTACACATCCTGCTGTTAACTGAACGCGACAATTTAGCCTGTTAATTATTTTAATTTATATGTTTGCCAGAAGTTAACCACCAAACACTCTTTAATGACTGAAAATGAATTAACTGTTATTGTTTCAGCATTACCCACTGCTACATCAAACCCTAATTTTGAAATGCGTGAGATTCGAACTTACCTTATCTTGTATTAGCTGGAAAGTTGTTTACAGGTCAGTGAGGATCGAAGGTATTTTTTTATCTCTTGATGAGTATGATCTGCATTTATGTAAACGTGGTGATAAGTTAATATGCCCGGAACCGATAGCAGTCTGAGATAGTATACTGCATAGCTGTGATAACTGTTTATGAATAAGCTGGCTCTGAGCACTATGGGACTCAACATCTTAGGTCATAAATCCCCTAGAACTTAGAACTACTTAAACCTAACTAACCTAAGGACATCACACACATCCACGCCCGAGGCAGGATTGGAACCTGCGACCGTAGCAGTCCCGTGGTTCCGGACTGCAGCGCCAGAATCGCACGGCCACCGCGGCCGGCTATGAATAAGCCTCTTAGAATTGAATGCCCTAGAACCGGACCGGCCATGTGTGAAAAACCACACGCGAGGCCAAAATGTAAGCAGCTTAGGGGCCGAGGCCCATTTCTCTTCTGTGCTTGCTACTTCTCGGAAATAATCGGAATAGCGTGATATTCGTATGGTGGTGCGGATTTCTTAGATCGGCACGATACTCTTCAGTTCGACAGTATTATAGTGTCATCACTGTTTACCCTTCACTATTTGTTGGTGGTGTAAATGAAGTTTACAGGTCCAGCGATTGTTTACGCAAAACGAGGCCCTGTGGCGATCTAGCACTGCCGAACTAACGAGGCATCTCTGTACACATAGTTACCTCCCTGTAATACCTATCAACAATGAAGTGTCAAATCATTTCCCATTCAGAATGTTAAATTAACTATGTTATAGAAATGGTACCACAAATTTGTTACGATAAAACTTTTCACATTCTTCTTCTTTCGTTATGGCCATATTAGGACCACGTTAATGCGCTTCAGCTTCGTTTCTTTTCGTTTTTCTTCTTTCCCAAAATTATTGCATTATTGTACTTTGCAATCTACTTCGTACTGCTGTCAAAGAAGATTTTGTCCTGGGTCTCGTTCTGTCCTAGAAAGCTTTGAAGGCCTAAATTTTTTAATTAAAAATCACCTTCTTGTATTCTCATTTCTTCCAGATCTCTTTGTATCTCTAGGATCCATCGTACTTTGGTTTCCTTGTTCATTTCAAATTGTGTGATTCGTCTTGTTGACCTCCTCTGGTCCATTCTGAGGATGTGTCCAATGACATGCTCCTTCTTTTCCCGATAATGTCAGAATTTTTTCTATCTTGGTATACCGTTCCTGGTTGGCTCGGTTTCTAAATTGACCATCTTCTGTTCTTCGAGGTCCTAATATTCTCCTGAGAATCTTTCGTTGTATTAGTTCCAGCCTCTTGATCACTCCGGTTCTTGCTAAGTTGAAAGTCTCTGCTGCATATAGAACTTTAGGGCGGATCACTATTTGGTAATGTTTCAGGTCTGAATTCATCGAAATATGCTTCTTGTTGTGGGTGTTGATAGTTAGTTTATTTGCTAACTTCATTTTGTTTTTTCGTGCTCCCATTGTTTCTTTTTCGGTCAGTCCAATGTCTATCCATTCTCCAAGGTATTGGAATCCCTCCCTTCTGAATTTTCCCTATTGTCACCCACCTAGGAGCTGTCGTGATGTTTGTCATATATTGTGTCTTCTCGATAGAGATCTATAGGCCCGCTTTAGCTGCCTGTCTCGGCAGTTCTGTGGTTTGATTCACTGCCTCTTCTAGTGATTCGTATAAGATCACAGTTTCGTCTGCGAATGCTAGACAATCTACCCGTATCCTTTATTCTTACACCCCAGGTGTATTCCACCCAGTCCTTTCATTCCTTGTGGCCACTCTCTGATCACCTTATCGAGGACACAATTAAAGAGCAAAGGGGAGAGTCCGTCTTCCTGTCTCACCCCTAATCTTAAATGTCTCCGACAGCTTTCCCCTGAACTTGCCTTTGAATGTTGTGTTGCGTAGGGTCTGTTTAACCAATTCACTAAATTTTCTCTCCAACTCATCTTCCATAAAATTTGGAACAGTGTGTGTCTGCCTACAGAATCATAGGCTTTCTTGAAGTCTATGAATATAAACACGAACTTTTTGCTTCTCTGTTTTTGATAATAAGCGATTATCAGTTTTAGAGTCTGCATCTGTTCTGCGCATGACCTCTCCTTTCTGAAGCCACGTCGGTACTCATTAATTTAGTTGTTCTAACACTCTATTTAGCAGTGCTTTTGAGAATACCCTATAGGTGACAGGTGTTAAAGAAATTCCTCTGCAGTTCCCAGGTTCCGTCTTATCGTCTATCTTGTGTATCGGATGTATTAGTGCCGATGTCCAACCTTCTGGAAACTGCTCGCCTTCCCAGACTTTTCGTATAATTCGTGTTAGTTGTATGATCACATCCTTGTTCGCATACTACATGATCCCGTCTTCTCCAGGTGCTTTGTTATTTTTCAAAGTTCTTATAATGTTCATAAACTCTTCAATAGCTGGTAGTTCCGAGTCTAGGTATGTTTCTTTCTAATTGTAATTGAATATCTCGGATGGCGCTTCACAATTCAGAAGGTCTTCAAAGTATTCCACCAAGATCTGACTATTTTCCATGTCTCCATACACTGTCTTTCCTTCTTTATTCTTAAAGCTGAGGTTTGGAGAATCATATCCACTTAAGTTGGTTTTGAATATTCTATAGAAGCCTCGCGTGTTCTTCTTCCGGAAGTCTTCTTCTATTTGAGTTAAACGTTCTTTTAAATATTTCCTCCTGATATTTCTGATAGTTTTAGCAGTGGTTTTCCTAACTTCTTGGAAGTTCTTTAGATGTTCTAATGTTGTATGAGAGCACCAATCAACCCACGACTTCCGACGCTTTTCGATTGCTTTATCTCCTTCTACTGACCAGCAAGCATGTTTCTTCCTCTTCTCTGGGGCAACTGTTTCCTTTGCTCAGTCAATCAGTGCATCTTCCAACTGTTCCCAACCATGATAGTTGTTCTGATTGAAGCACACTTCGCTAGTTGTAAGTTTGTCTGTATCATATTTCACAATACTGGTAGTGCTTCTAGTATGATGGGCTCTTAGCAGAATTTTGATTTTTATTTTGGATAGAAAGTGATCTGAGTTTAAATTTGCACCCTTGAAGACTTTGACATTTTGAATTTCCTTCGCTGCGTGTCTTGCTATCACTACGTGGTCAAGCTGAGACTCTCCTAATAATGGACTGGGAGATACCCATGTTATTTGATTTCTTGGAACGCGATTAAACGCAGTTTATTTCATTATTAGGTCAAAGGTCTTAAAAATTTACACTAGTCTTTCGCCATTCCGATTAGTCCTGTTGCGGGCTGGATTGTTCCCAATTATTTTTCTGAACTTTCTCTCTTTCGCTAGCTTGTCATTGCAGTGTTCAAGTTCTACGCTAACATTCTTAGTTGGAATCTTGGATATTGTTTCCTCCAGGTCTTCCCGAAATTCTTCCACTTCTTCTGGGTCAGTTCTATTAGTCTCATTTGTGGGAGCATGTACATTGACCATGGTATAAATTTGCACTATGCATAAAGAATTTAAGTATTTAGTGGAAAATGAAACAACAAAACATTACAACGATCGAGAAGCAAGATACTTTGTTCCGTACATAAAGAACCACTTTATGCTCAATTTGCAGACATGGCGAAACCTGAAGAAGCTGGTGGCGCGAACAGTAAATTTTCTAAATGCACATGCATTTCCGACCGTCCTTTGCAACAGTCTTTGAGGGAACTGAACGAAGAATATAGCGACTTTATATATTCCAGTAAAGTACGTTGGTTAAGTCAAGAGGCATGACGGGAATGACTTTTCTATTTAAAATCCGCTATTTTTGATTTCATCAAGGTAAAGGGATACCAGTAACGAAACTGGAACACTCAGAATAGATTGTATATCTCTAATTTTAAGTAGACCTAATTAGCACACATTACCACAGGACTATGTGTGAGAAACAACTTATTGATGTTTTAATGGTACTGCAATAACAAATAAAATCTTTATTTCTTAAGTTATTAATTTTTAGTTGCTGAATATATTTGTTTGTGTGGAAGCTTAGCTTTTTGTCTGTATTTTCGAATATGCATCTTAATAGAGTGTGTAGTCGCCATGGACTGAGGTGCATGTTCTGCAACGTGCCCACGTGCTGCCTGCATCTTTGGTAAGGAGTTGTTGTGGTAAGGCGTCCCATCTCTCCTACAGCGTGGTTGACAATTGCTGGACGGTCAATCGTGCAAGCGGGAGTGCTCCAATACGAGTCTCCAATGCAAACACAGGTACTCTGTAAGATTTACACCTGGGTAACGGGCAGACCAGTTAATTCACCGAGTATCCTCTAATTCAAAGAGCTCCTGCACTTCCACAGTTCGATGTGGCCACGCACTCATACAGGGTGTTTCAAAAATTACCGTTATATTTGAAACGGCAATAAAAACTAAACGAGCAGCGATAGAAATACACCGTTTGTTGCAATATGCTTGGGACAACAGTACATTTTCAGGCAGACAAACTTTCGAAATTACAGTAGTTACAATTGTCAACAACAGATGGCGCTGCGGTCTGGGAAACTCTATAGTACGATATTTTCCACATATCCACCATGCGTAGCAATAATATGGCGTAGTCTCTGAATGAAATTACCCGAAACCCTTGACAACGTGTCTGGCGGAATGGCTTCATATGCAGATGAGATGTACTGCTTCAGCTGTTCAATTGTTTCTGGATTCTGTCGGTACACCTGGTCTTTCAAGTGTCCCCACAGAAAGAAGTCACAGGGGTTCATGTCTGGCGAATAGGGAGGCATTTCCACGCCGCCTCCTGTATGTTTCGGATAGCCCAAAGCAATCACACGATCATCGAAATATTCATTCAGGAAATTAAAGACGTCGGCCATGCGATGTGGCCGGGCACCATCTTGCATAAACCACGAGGTGTTCGCAGTGTCGTCTAAGGCAGTTTGTACCGCCACAAATTCACGAAGAATGTCCAGATAGCGTGATGCAGTAATCGTTTCGGATCTGAAAAATGGGCCAATGATTTCTTTGGAAGAAATGGCGGCCCAGACCAGTACTTTTTGAGGATGCAGGGACGATGGGACTGCAACATGGGGCTTTTCGGTTCCCCATATGCGCCAGTTCTGTTTATTGACGAAGCCGTCCAGGTAAAAATAAGCTTCGTCAGTAAACCAAATGCTGCCCACATGCATATCGCCGTCATCAATCCTGTGCACTATATCGTTAGCGAATGTCTCTCGTGCAGCAATGGTAGCGGCGCTGAGGGGTTGCCGCGTTTGAATTTTGTATGGATAGAGGTGTAAACTCTGGCGCATGAGACGATACGTGGACGTTGGCGTCATTTGGACCGCAGCTGCAACACGGCGAACGGAAACCCGAGGCCGCTGTTGGATCACCTGCTGCACTAGCTGCGCGTTGACCTCTGTGGTTGCTGTACGTGGTCGCCCTACCTTTCCAGCACGTTCATCCGTCACGTTCCCAGTCCGTTGAAAATTTTCAAACATATCCTTTATTGTATCGCTTTTCTGTCCTTTGGTTACATTAAACCTCCATTGAAAACTTCGTCTTGTTGCAACAACACTGTGTTCTAGGCGGTGGAATTCCAACACCAGAAAAATCCTCTGTTCTAAGGAATAAACCATGTTGCCTACAGCACACTTGCACGTTGTGAACAGCACACGCTTACAGCAGAAAGACGACGTACAGAATGGCGCACCCACAGACTGCGTTGTCTTCTATGTCTTTCACATCAGTTGCAGTGCCATCTGTTGTTCAAAATTGTAACTACTGTAATTTCGAAAGTTTGTCCGCCTGAAAATGTACTGTTGTCCCAGGCATACTGCAACAACCGGTGTAGTTCTATCGCTGCTCGTTTAGTTTTTATTGCCGTTTCAAATATACTGGTCATTTTTGAATCACCCTGTAGATTGATGCGCCGCTGAAAACAACGCACATGAGGAGGGAGCATAGTGTCAGAGTAACGTTGACCGCTGAGTATACTATGCTCAGAAGTTTGGATGTCAGTACGGTCATGCATCATTACGGATTACCACACCACAAACCTGGACCAGCAAAATGTCCATGTTCGAAAAAGTTTCCTGACAGCATTACGTACCCTCATATGGTGAAAGGTGGGGAAACGTTGGATGCGTTGAGGGAACGTATTGCAGCACTTCCAGGTACACCAACGAGCATACAGCAGCAGCTGTCAACCGGGCTGCTAGAGATATGAAACTAGCTGCCTCACAAGTACCTTACGAGCTTTGTGCTCCACTGGCTTCCGTGCAGTGGAGGCCACACACTTCACTAAGAACCATGCCCCATACTAGGAAATGTACAGAGTACCACATGAACTGCGGTGGCTTCAGTCTAATTACTGTCTTTGAATAAATGTGTCATTTCTGTTCACCTCATTGTCTATATCTTCAAATTCCTTCTCTACGATAAAGTGCGAATCTCTATGTGTGTAAGAGAAGTGAAGTTAACCGAATAAGACTTTGTCATAATTCAGAAAAACACTTAAGTTTCCGTACTGAAGGAAATGTGGGCAATTAAGTTAAAAGACTATCAAGTCGGATCCCGAGCCGTGAACCTTAAAATGGGGAATCACAAATTTATTAAGAAAAAAATGAACTATGACTGAAGGGTTGAGGTGGGTTGTTTGGGGGAGGAGACGAGACAGCGAGGTAATCGGTCACATCGGATTAGGGAAGGACGGGGAAGGAAGGCGGCCGTGCCCTTTCAAAGGAACCATCCCGCACATTTGCCTGCAACGATTTAGGGAAATCACGGAAAACCTAAAGCAGGATGGCCGGACGCGGGATTGAACCGTCGTCCTCTCGAATGCGAGTCCAGTGTGCTAGCCACTGCTCCACCTCGCTCGGTGGCGGGTTGACCATGTGCGTCAGTTTTTTCAACTATGAGGTTGGTTTATTACAAATTCTGCAATAAATTAAACAATTTACAAATCCACAACGCATTCGTGTGATGTCAATCTACAATACTGAACACCTGGAATCGTTACTGAACCTAACGATGCGCAAAGTAAATCGAGTGGGACGGATTGTTATTTCTCATTACGAATTTAAAGTGTGGACAATACTGATGTTCCCTACACATTGATTACAGTGATTGAGAGACTGATATAAGAACATTACAAGCCAGCCCATCGTCCCATGCTGATAGACTGAAATTAGCGTCCTTTTATGTCTGATGAAATTTTGATTACTGACTTCCGTAACATGCCCATGCTGCACTTGCTCATCCTCATAGATAGTTAATTGGATAATTAGTAAAATCTTCAATAAATCATTTGAACGATTGTTTTATAGAAGAGATGTGGGACGTGTCTTTTTACGGGATATGTATACATAACATTAATGAACACATTATTACTTTAGTCCTACTCATGCAACTACACTTAATTTCTCATCCCGTTGCCATAAATGCTGACCAATGTAGCCGTGACCAGTCGTAATCAAGCACACCACTGAGAGAATGTAGTTGAAATCATAGCCAGCACAGCCCCATGTCGAAATCGAGTGCCTTACTCCATACATACCAAGACTGCCTTTACGCTCCTTCCCACCAAATACAAGGAGAGACTATTTAATAAAAATTGGAGCCGCTCGCACGTTAAACAAATTCCCACCTCGAGATATGAAAGCTTGAGAGTCAGCCAATACTCGCTCTTTCCTCTTTGCAAAACTGTACTTGCCACGTGCTTATGACGTCATTCAGCATTTGACCAATCATGTTATTCTGTTAAAAGCAGGTCCTAGCCTCAGAACAGGCCGTGCGGAAACTGTAGGACAGAACGAGAGGCTATTTTCCGGCTCCTCCTGTTCCATTCCAAACTCGCAACTTGTGAGGGCTGTTTTGCAGAAGTTTTCCTTTTCTAGACCGATGGTTATCTCAAGGGTGACTTCTGTTTGACATACTTCTGATGCCTACCACCCACCTAGCACCGTTTCCATTTGGCTGTAGCGGAATTTGTGTGTTCTCTCATTTGACAACTGGTGGGTGCCAAGCTGCAGTAGCATGCTGGAGCCTACAGCTCTTGCAAAATGGCGAAAAAATCAAGAGGTACCCGCACTATGGTCAGCTAATTTCCTAGAGACAATCTCTCGAAGGGTCGGTATTCTTCTTCTAGCCTAGCGATAACGTTTGTCATTACCTGTCCTCCACGCACACCACGAGCCCATCGCTTGCCTCTGCAGCAAAAGAAATGCCAGGCACCAGCTTCACCGTGTTGATTAGAAAAATGAAAATCAGACCATCCATCTACTGTAAAGTGAATAAATCATTTATTTCTTTATAAACAATTCCGGCACCCATGTATCGTACAGTTTAGTATTTCCGCACTGAATGAGCTAAACCATAAACATTTTCCAGACTGCTGGCCCCTTTTCGATTATAGCTGTTATTTCAGTGCCGGCCGGAGTGGCCGTGCGGTTCTAGGCGCTACAGTCTGGAACCTAGCGACCGCTACCGTCGCAGGTTCGAATGCTGCCTCAGGCATGGATGTGTGTGATGTCCTTAGGTTATTTAGGTTTAATTAGTTCTAAGTTCTAGGCGACTGATGACCTCAGAAGCAAAGGCGCATAGTGCTCAGAGCCATTTCAACCATTTTGTTATTTCAGTGTACAGTCCAAGATTCTTGGCAGTGACAAATCACGCAAAAGTTTTTTTCGTCCTACTGATTTGCACACCGCTACATAACCAATCATTGGCGATACTGGGGAGTGTAATTGCAACGCTAATACTCTAAGCTTGGCTCAGGTGTTGTTTCACATCTACACAACGAAAAAACTGGTTCAAATGTCTCTGAGCACTATGCGGCTTAACATCTATGGTCATCAGTCCCATAGAACTTAGAACTACTTAAACCTAACTAACCTAAGGACATCACACAACACCCAGTCATCACGAGGCAGAGAAAATCCCTGACCCCGCCGGGAATCGAACCCGGGAACCCGGGCGTTGGAAGCGAGAACGCTACCGCACGACCACGAGCTGCGGACTACACAACGAAGAATTGCATCAGACCTGTCTGGAGATTGAAGACATAAGATGCACAACGAACAAGACACTCACCAAATAGCAGAAAAGTGGACGAACTGCTGGAACCAGATTTCTAACTAAGCCAGTGTAAGCTGGTACTGAAATCTCAAACAAACGAAAGGTAAATGTCGTTACAAACAGCAAAGCATAAAACACCGTCCAACAAGTGACTCATTCGTCGAATATTCTCTCGAGTAGAGAGATAAGCATATGCGGAGCCTTTGTTGGCAACGACATAGAAAGGAACGTTTGGACGCATTAAAGGTGGTGGCTGGCAGGAAGCAGCCACTGTCGACACAAAAATTGGTGGGGATTTCCTGCAACCCCCTCAGCAAACTAGGCTCCTGGGCGGTCTGGAACGTGGGCCTTAACTCGCGCGCCCATCCATTAGCCGCCCACGTCCACTCGACTCCCGCCGCACCCACGCACGAGTCCTTTCCCATCAAAAGAGGATAATGCTTCAGTCTTCGAGGTTAGCGTCGAAAAAAGCTACATGTAGTATGCATTCCGGCACTCCATGCATTCACAAGGTCTAAAGACACAGGAAGTCTTGTTTCCCGATTACACTATTTCAAACGTATCTCTCACTCACTCACACACACACACACACACACACACACACACACTACTTCTCAACACAGAGAAGGAGTTTTGCGATATAAACAAAGGTTGTCAGGCGTGTTTCTCCATCTGAAAGACGATGTATATTCTAATTTCATACTAACCGCATAAGAGTGGCGATAGTAGTGCCACTATGAGGATGCAGACCAGGTTTGCTTCAAATGCACGCTGTAACGGTCGTGAGTGCTAGTTACCTTTGAGATCGTAAGTGGCGAGGTGAAGTCAGTCAGCAATGCCTTTCGGTTGATAAAGTCGCCATTATTAACTCCTTACTGACTCTGAAAGGGATCATGTAATGGCAGTAGGAGAAGCAGATGTTCCTTCGGCGGTACTGCACAATGACTTGGCAGGAGTGTAGCTACTCTACATGACAGCCGGCAGCGATCGTCAAAGGAAAGTATGGTCACATGGAGACAGGGCTCCGGACGGTCACCTGGCACTACCGACAGGAATGACTATCATTTCGGCGTATGGTTCTGGCGCATCGTACTGCATATACTGAAGCAATTTGGACAGCAGTGTCTTCCACAGTGACATGTCGAACTGTTATGAATCGTTTATTTCAAGGACAGCTCCAATCCAGATGCCGTGTAGTATGCATGTCACTGACCCTAAAACACAGCCATTTGCGACTTCAATGGCGTCAAGCGAGAGCTCATTAGAGGGCAGGGTGGTCTGTTGTGTTTTTGGATGAAAGCTTTACAGAGTGTCGATATGTTGTCTTAGCCTGCTCCAAAACCAGATGAGTCTCAAGCTGCGCGCAAGCGGAACGTCATCGGGTGACAACTCCAGCATCATCCACAAACAGGATTAAGCATCATTGAATTGACCGACTACGAGCAACAGGCATGCAACTCAATCATGCAAACTGACATCTGGCATTCGTACAACAAACCCATGCACGTTTGCATGTATGCATTCAACTTTCTGGAAATTATACCGATTATTAATGTACAAGCATTTCATATTTGCTATGGCTTATCTGAGACTTACATTAATCTGTGATCTAGCACTGTCAGTTACTGAAATATATTACCTGGAAAATTCATTACTATACGGTAATTACTTTTTTGGTGTTGCGATGTTTTTCCTCTGTGTATTTTTCCTTCATACACTTTATTTTAAAAACAAAAACAGTAGTACACACTTTACATTGCTAAGACTAAGGTTGAGCCCGTCTTCCTAATGGAAAAAATTGAATATTACAATGACTATCCACATGCAAGTGTTTTAGATACGATAAATCATGATTCCAACACATGACTGAACTAAACAGTTAGTCACCCCCAACCTGGTGACATCACCGACTGTACCTCGATAATTGCATCATTTTGTTAAGTATGAGAGTCCATACATTCGTTCAGGAAGTCCATACCTTGATGAATACACCCACTGATGATTAGGTATTTCAACACCACGAAACTGAGGGAACGTTGACAGGTAGGTGTCACCATTTGTTAAAAGAATTCTCAGAGACATCCACTGGGATCAATGTTGCACCTCACAGAATACAGGGAGTTTATGAATGAATATTGGGGTTTTAACGCTTTATAATATTTATTACATTAAACTTACAGTTATAAGTGATATGTCAAATGAAAGAGCAACTCAAACTGTTGTGTTTGGCACCAGTGAGCATTCGCAGCGCTCAGTGTTTCTGCCGCAATCCGCTAGACAGCGCTAGTAGCGAAGATGGTGACTAGCAAACAGAAAGCGTTTTGTGTTTTGCAGTTTGCAAAGATCGAATCTGTAGTTACTGTGTAACGTGCGTTCCGGCTGATGATCGGTTGCGATCCTTAAAGTGATAATAACATTCTTAGATAGTATCATAAATCTGAAGATACAAGCTGCCTATGTAAATGGAAAAGCACAGGACGACAAAGAGTTACTGAAGAGACTGTTGAGAGAGAGAGAGAGAGAGTCGTTCACGCGTAGCCCAAAGAAATCAGTCTGGATGGCTAGTCGTGAATTACTTGTTCCTTTGTCGACCAATTCGAAAGTTTTAAGAAAAAGCGTACAACTACATTCTCATCGTTCACAGATATTATATACTCTTAAAGCCGGCAGACCATGAACTACATGCCGACTTCGCAAACGAAATGTTGTTTAAATAAAATATGGCGTTTCAGTCTTCGACCGCTATTCTTTATTTTCAGTTACCGGTTTCGGGCTAGCTGCCCATCTTCAGATCATGTGTTGTAGTTACAGAGTAACTTGTCCGTACAGAACACACAGTTCACTGTCATAAGTTTTTAACATTTTTTGAAAAAGGAGGGATTTTGGCTATACAGACAGTCACGGCAGTTAATGAAGAAAAAATTGAAAATCATTATTTCGTTAACGATACTAGATATAAAAATTAAAAATGTTCTTCTGTTCCTTCTTGAAATAATTTTCTTCTTATAACTCTTCAACGCTGCGGTGACACGTCGTTGTTTCCCTCCGTTTTCACTGGTCTTCTTGCAAGTTCTCACGATCGTCCAAAATTGTTGCGGTGGATTTTTGTGGACTGATAAATAAACATTCAAACAACATTTTATAACTGCCCTGAATATATATTTGAACACACAACCGTTATGTAATACATACTACACTTGCGTCTAGTCTTTTGAGATCTCAAAACACACACACGCTCACAGACAGCCACTAATAATTTAGCACGTGCTGAACTGCTAACTGATAATCGTTTCTGGCCTCGCTATCTTTCATTTTCGTCACAGATGTTATCTCTAGAAGAGGGAAGTGGCCGTGCGGTTCTAGGCGCTGCAGTCTGGAACCGCGAGACCGCTACGGTCGCAGGTTCGAATCCTGCCTCGGTCATGGATGTGTGTGCTGACCTTAGGTTAGTTAGGTTTAAGTAGTTCTAAGTTCTAGGGGACTAATGACCTCAGAAGTTGAGTCCCGTAGTGCTCAGAGCCAATGTTTTTGTTATCTCTATCTAGTGGTCAGAGAGCGCGTCTTTTAATCGACTTAAAAATTACCCCCAAGGCACTTATTATTCTATGTCGAACTTCTTCCCTATCTCACTTTTATTCGACAGTAATGACCCCACGAACTAGAATTTTTCAAAATTGTGGCCGTCTATACCGTCTGTACTGATGCCGCCCTTATCATTTCATACTTTGTTTTCTCATCGTTGACCAGTAACCCTAGTTTGCTATCTTCTAGTGTAAATCGAAATTTATGTGCTGTCACCTCATTCAGAGTTTCGCCCACGATCACCATATTATCTGCAAACTGCAAGGATCATATCACTTCCAATCATCACCATCATGCTATTATAGCATACTAAATGTCTCTCCTTTTCCACCGCTATGCCGAATAGAACTGACGAGAGAGGATCACTGTCTTTTTTTTTTCTTTTTCTGTTCGGTATAGTACGTTGCGTTTGGTCTGGGCGGACGTCGCAAGACATCCGTTCAAGTTGATTCCATGACTCAGTATTTTTTTTTTTATTACAGAGAGCACGCTGAGCTACAGTGCCGGCTACTGTCTCGACCCATTCTTAACTGTGAAGGGCGCCGACTATTGATTTACAGGTCGTACTTGACAACTTGATGCGTTGTAACAAGCTGCAATCAGCGAACGTACACTCCTGGAAATTGAAATAAGAACACCGTGAATTCATTGTCCCAGGAAGGGGAAACTTTATTGACGCATTCTTGGGGTCAGATACATCACATGATCACACTGACAGAACCACAGGCACATAGACACAGGCAACAGAGCATGCACAATGTCAGCACTAGTACAGTGTATATCCACCTTTCGCAGCAACGCAGGCTGCTATTCTCCCATGGAGACGATCGTAGAGATGCTGGATGTAGTCCTGTGGAACGGCTTGCCATGCCATTTCCACCTGGCGCCTCAGTTGGACCAGCGTTCGTGCTGGACGTGCAGACCGCGTGAGACGACGCTTCATCCAGTCCCAAACATGCTCAATGGGGGACAGATCTGGAGATCTTGCTGGCCAGGGTAGTTGACTTACACCTTCTAGAGCACGTTGGGTGGCACGGGATACATGCGGACGTGCATTGTCCTGTTGGAACAGCAAGTTCCCTTGCCGGTCTAGGAATGGTAGAACGATGGGTTCGATGACGGTTTGGATGTACCGTGCACTATTCAGTGTCCCCTCGACGATCACTAGTGGTGTACGACCAGTGTAGGAGATCGCTCCCCACACCATGATACCGGGTGTTGGCCCAGTGTGCCTCGGTCGTATGCAGTCCTGATTGTGGCGCTCACCTGCACGGCGCCAAACACGCATACGACCATCATTGGCACCAAGGCAGAAGCGACTCTCATCGCTGAAGACGACACGTCTCCATTCGTCCCTCCATTCACGCCTGTCGCGACACCACTGGAGGCGGGCTGCACGATGTTGGGGCGTGAGCGGAAGACGGCCTAACGGTGTGCGGGACCGTAGCCCAGCTTCATGGAGACGGTTGCGAATGGTCCTCGCCGATACCCCAAGAGCAACAGTGTCCCTAATTTGCTGGGAAGTGGCGGTGCGGTCCCCTACGGCACTGCGTAGGATCCTACGGTCTTGGCGTGCATCCGTGCGTCGCTGCGGTCCGGTCCCAGGTCGACGGGCACGTGCACCTTCCGCCGACCACTGGCGACAACATCGATGTACTGTGGAGACCTCACGCCCCACGTGTTGAGCAATTCGGCGGTACGTCCTCCCGGCCTCCCGCATGCCCACTATACGCCCTCGCTCAAAGTCCGTCAACTGCACATACGGTTCACGTCCACGCTGTCGCGGCATGCTACCAGTGTTAAAGACTGCGATGGAGCTCCGTATGCCACGGCAAACTGGCTGACACTGACGGCGGCGGTGCACAAATGCTGCGCAGCCAGCGCCATTCGACAGCCAACACCGCGGTTCCTGGTGTGTCCGCTGTGCCGTGCGTGTGATCATTGCTTGTACAGCCCTCTCGCAGTGTCCGGAGCAAGTATGGTGGGTCTGACACACCGGTGTCAATGTGTTCTTTTTTCCATTTCCAGGAGTGTATTTCACTGGTATGCTGAACTCCTGGATTATCTTCTAGAGAGCGATCCGATTAATGCTGTCTTCTACTCTTGTGATGAAATATATAATTTGACCATCCTGGTGTACACGTGGACATGTCAGTATTACGCCTTATGTATAGTGCTGTAACTTTTGCTCAGAGGTCACTCAGCGCTTTGCTCTAAGTACAGCGATTATGAAATTCATCGCCACTATACGCTTTCTCCACTTAAGCCTCTTTACTGGGGACGTCGCTGAGTGTGCAGTGAATGTCACAGCGTCAAGTATATATATATATATATATATATAAATCTGTGTTGATGACGTGATTGCGTAGACAAGAGCTTTTAAATGCCCCCATAAATGAAAGTGAAGAGGGTTGAGGTCAGGAGAGCGTGGAGGCCATGGAATTGGTCCGCCTCTACCAATCCATCGGTCACCGAATCTGTTGTTGAGAAGCGTACGAACACTTCGACTGAAATGTGCAGGAGCTCCATCGTGCATGAACCACATGTTGTGTCGTACTTGTAAAGGCACATGTTCTAGCAGCACAGGTAGAATATGAAATCGTGATAACGTGCTCCATTGAGCGTAGGTGGAAGAAAATGGGGCGCAATCAAGACATCACCAACAATGCCTGCCCAAACGTTAACAGAAAATCTGTGTTGATGACGCGATTGCACATGTTGATTGTGAAAATTTACAATTTGATCACGTTGGAATGAAGCCCCATCCGTAAAGAGAACATTTGCTCTGAAATGAGGATTGACACATTGTTGGATGAACCATTCGCAGAAGTGTACCCGTGGAGGCCAATCAGCTGCTGATAGTGCCTGCACACGCTGTACATGGTACGGAAACAACTGGTTCTACCGTAGCACTCTCCTTACAGTGACGTGGTCAACGTTTCCTTGTACAGCAGCAACTTCTCTGATGCTCACACTAGGGTTATCGTTAACTGCACGAAGAATTGCCTCGTCCATTGCAGGTGTCCTCGTCGTTCTCGGTCTTCCCCAGTCACGAGTCATACGCTGGAATGTTCCGTGCTCCCTAAGACACCGATCAATTGCTTCGAACGTCTTCCTGTCGGGACACCTTCGTTCTGGAAATCTGTCTCGATACAAACGTACCGCGCCAAGGCTATTGCCCCGTGCTAATCCATACATAAAATGGGCATCTGCCAACTCTGCATTTGTAAACATTGCACTGACAGCAAAACTACGTTCGTGATGAACACTAACGTGTTGATGCTACGTACTGATGTGTTTGATGCTAGTACTGTACAGCAATGAGTCGCATGCCAACACAAGTACCAAAGTCAACATTACCTTCCTTGAATTGGGCCAACTGGCGGTGAGTAGAGGAAGTACAGTACATACTGACGAAACTAAAATGAGCTCTAACATGGAAATTAAGCGTTTCCGGACACATGTCCAGATAACATGTTTTCTTTATTTATGTGTGAGGAATGTTTCCTGAAAGTTTGGCCGTACGTTTTTGTAACACGCTATATATATATATATATATATATATATATATATATATATATATATATATATATATATATATACACTGAAGCACACTATTAAATGTTCGCCAGATATTGTTAGAGTTGTGGAAAAGTAATAAAATTATTGAGCTCAAACCTTCATTAATGCAGAGTCCATAATATGGTCATCTTTTTGTAATTTTTCATGGTATCAGATTATGTTTTCTAAAGCATAATTGAAAACAATGTAATTAAAAAACAGGTGTGTCATGTGATAATCAACAATCACAAAGTACAGCAGTTGTATCCCTGCAATGCCACGCCCAATAGTGTTATGAACTGCGAATGTAGCTAATCAGTGGAAATCATTTTTATAATTATTGTGATTAATATAAATTAGCTTCACCACATTGGGATTTACCAACAAAGCCATCATTACACAGATAGGACAATGGTGTAAATAAATATATCACTAACAATCAGTAGAGTCAGCACACTGTGCGAAAAAATTTCTTTTGACAATGTAAACAAATTCAATTTACCGATCGAAGTATTACGCAAATTATTCAAAAATTAAGGGTGTAATTCGAATTTCCACTCCCATAACTGAAGAAATCCTCCGCTACAGCATTTACATTAAAGAGGAACGGTAGTGTTTTACGCTATGGATGCACATGTAATTACTGTACACGCTGGTTTTGTTTCTAGGCCTGTATCAGCAGACAGCTCCCTGCCAGTTCAGAAGCCGTGCCCTGTGGGAAGTAATACGAGTGCCTCACCCCTCTCTTTGGCGACCAGGGTGGAACAATGCGAGCCCTGCGGCCGAGCGCCATTACTGCGATTGCCCACTATGGCGGACCAGCCACTATGAGAAATACGCAGTTAGGTAACCTACTGCCGGGGTCTGCCCAAACGACTGCACGGTAGCTGGCTGCCACGTTTCTGGTTAATTGTACTACCTGTAAATCTATACATCTTCCCCACTTTTCTGTGCCGATATAAAGACAAACTCATTTTACTTGCAGTTTTGAGGTGATATGAGTGAATCTTTGTGGTGAAAGAAATGTAATTATTCTGTGTCATTTATTTGGCACAAATCTCCTAGCTCAAAACTGATTGCTATCAGTAGTTCCAGGAACAGGGGGTTGGAGGAGGGTGGAGGTAGGAGCTATGGCCTACCCGAAAGTATTTCCAAAAAAGTATTTCCGAAATAGTCCGAATGCTTTTGAGTTAAAGGAGGCACAAGATTTCAATGCAAAAGCGACAAAACACTGCCTGGATCTACACTGGAATAAGGACTCAAGCAGAAAAAAGCGAAGAAATGTTTCGGAAATAAGTTTCAACGGTTGGGGAATAAGCATTTCCAACATTACAAGAAACCACGTAGAGGTTCAATCAACAAAGGTGTCGATAATCACTATGTAACAATGTAAGTTAAGCTTGTACAGGAAGGCGCAAACTACGTACACATAACATTATATAGAGAAATAAGATGGAATAATTCTTGTAAGTTGAAAGAAAACAATTACTTGGACACTTGCGTTTCAGCTAGGTGTAGCATTACAAGAAATCGCTCCATAACCCACTGCAGATTGTCCTGAAATTACGCATCATGAGACTGTATTCAGATGATCTTTTTATTCCACAGCAAGAGAAAGTCCAATACTGTTGCAGGATCGGAAAAGTAAGACGCATGTTCCGAAACGTCACTATATAGCAAATTGTTATGAAGCTCTTAGTTCATGACAAGCACTAAATTCAGATTCCAGAAAGAAAATTTTAGTTAATTTGACTAGTTGCAGATATGGGCATTTACGTCTCACAGGAATACATAATACATTCATATTTGACACAGGCTACTTTGTTTATGGGCCACATTTCTTACAGTTAACCTTGCGATAGTAGTTAAGCAGTGCACTCAATCAGACGTGACAATTATTGCTTAATGTCTTCTATGCTAAAACCATTCATAAGTTTACTATTTACTATGTGGAGGCGGAAGAGGTCATGCCAGACGAACTGGCTGTAAAGGCGCCGCTCAGCCATCATTGAGCTCGCGGCAGTTCGTTGTAGTTCTGGTACCTGAAGTCACATGTCACATACATATGTGCCGTGATGAATTGTTCCAGAATCATAGTGTGTGGGTCACTTCCTCGCAAGCTGTAATCCACCAAAAACAAATTCACGCAAATGGCAATTTCTCCTGTCATTTTCTCTAAAGACCAATGGCGATGAGATAAGGACGATGGTAGCAGGCTCCGAGTGAGGCTGGAAGCTACTAGTCTGGACCTGCACGTTGGTGGCAGGTGTGTGATTCAAACGGTTCAAACGGCTCTGAGCACTATGGGACTTCACATCTGTGGTCATCAGTCCCCTAGAACTTAGAACTACTTAAACCTAACTAACCTAAGGACATCACACAACACCCAGTCATCACGAGGCAGAGAAAATCCCTGACCGGGAATCGAACCCGGGAACCCGGGCGCGGGAAGCGAGAACGCTACCGCACGACCACGAGCTGCGGACAGGTGTGTGATGGTCGCCTTCCTGAGAACCCGTGTGACTACTCGGGAATCCGGTGCTGCATCTGCGACAGGGCAGGCCTATTTAGGATGACCGCTGCCTACCCTGAATGGGGAAGGCCCCAGAAAATGTGGGCTTAACATCGGAAGTCACACTTTAACGGGGCTGGGAATCCACACCCAGTAGGTCACTCCTTATACTGCGGACGTAAACAAAAGAAGAATGAAATGATTATGACAATAGGGACATGGAATGTCAGGACCCTCCTGGACGTGAACAGTTACAGGCCAGAGAGAAGAACCGCTCTTATCACCCAAGAACTAGCCCGGCTAGATATAGCTGCCTTGAGTGAGACAAGACTCTCAGGTGAGGGACACATTAGTGAGGTACGTTCAGGGTACACCATCTTCTGGATGGGAAAGGATGCAGGAGAACCACGCATCCATGGTGCAGGATTTGCCGTAAAAACGAAAATAGTGAAAGATCTTCGAGTTACACCTGTCTCAATTAATGAAAGACTGATGACTCTTAGAGTACACATTGGTTCGGACAGATTCATCACCTTCGTCTGCATATGTTCCTACTTTAGACAGTGATGAAGACACAAAGAATCAGTTCTACCATCAACTGAACAGTACTCTCTCTAAAATAACCATTCAAGATAAATTAATTTTACTTGGTGATTTCAATGCCAGAGTGGGAAGGGACAACCGTTTTTGGAGAGAGGTCATGGGCAAACAACGGGTGGGAAACTGCAATGCAAATGGGTTGTTACTTCTTGGTCTATGTGCTGAGCACGAGCTTTTCATCTCCAATACCCAATTCCGTTTGCGTAACCGCTATAAGACCACATGGATGCACCCACGCTCCAAACATTTGGCATCTTATAGACTACGTTATTAAGCGACAGCGTGACAAGAAAGACATTCTCATCACAAAATCAGCACTAAACATCGATGAGTGCTGGACTGACCATAGACTTTTAGTCAACCGTTTGAGAGTACCAAAGTATCGCAAGCCACGATCACACTTTTCAGACCCACCACGCAGAAAATTCAACATAAGCAACCTGAACAAAAAAACTTTCGCTCACATTTCCAAGACATACTGTCTGAACAACTTAACAAAGCTCCAGTAACCACATACGACGTCGAACAAGAATGGACCACACTAAAGAACATCATCAAAGAAACTGCTGAGAATATTGTTGGTTTTAGTGCACGGAAAAGAAGTGACTGGTTTGATGACAACCATGGAGAAATCCAAGCCATCATCAATGCAAAGCGGGATGCTTACCCATCCCTTGCTCAAGATCCGTCCTGCGCAGAAAAGAAAGCACACTTTCAAGAACTCAAGCAGAAATGTCAAAGTGAAATACGAGTAATCAAGAACAAATGGTGGCAACAGAAAGCCACAGAACTAAAAATCTTTCCGATGCAAGGAACCTGCGTGGCTTCTACGCTGGTATTAAAGAGCTGTATGGACCTATCCGCTCCTCATTAGGAACACTGAAAGCTGCTGACAACTGCACCATTCTTACTGAAAGTCAGGACATCTTAAATCGTTGGAAAGAGCACTTCAGCTCACTGTTAAACCGCCCTTCTACTGCCGCTAGAGATTTTCTCAAAAATGTCCCACAGCACCCTCCAAAACCCTGGATGCCTGATCCTCCAACTTTTCTAGATTTCTGCAAGGCACTCAAGAGTGTGAAAGCTGGGAAGGCTCCTGGACCTGACAGCATCCCGATGGAGCTTATAGTGGGTGGCGGCTTGCCTCTAAAAACTAGACTCTTCTCACTCATTCTATTAATGTGGGAAACCCGCAAGGTACCAGCTGACTTGAAGAACTCCACAATTGTCACCATCCTCAAGAAGGGCGACAGAAGCGTCTGTGGTAACTACCGGGGAATATCTCTACTCTCTGTCACTGGCAAAATTTTTGGAAGAATCCTTTTAAATCGCCTCCAGACACTTTCAGAGACTATACTACCTGAGTCTCAATACGGGTTTCGACCTTCAAGAGGGACAATTGACATGATTTTCTGTGCACGACAACTACAGGAGAAGTGCAGAGAACAGCAAAAGCCTTTACTATTTGTTTTCTACGATCTAGAAAAGTCCTTTGATACAGTTCCCAGAGAAGCCATGTGGATGGTCTTAAAACGCTTCGGCTGCCCTGGACATTTTGTTGACCTGATTGGAGCTCTCCACGATAATATGACTGGAAAGGTCCTCTGCCAGAATGAAACGACTGGTGAATTCCCAATAACAAGTGGGCTTAAACAAGGATGCGTTCTTGCATCAACATTATTTGCATTGTATCTGGCAGCTATGCTTTACGAGACAACGGTAAACAATGCAGGAATAGAACTAAAGTACAGGTTTAATGGAGGATTATTCACCCAGTCCAGACTCCATTCAAAAAGGTTCACCAGTACCACTCGTGTGACAGAGCTGCAGTATGCTGCTGACAATGCTTCTCCAGCTCATTCACGTGCAGAGTTGCAGCTGTCATTTGATTCCTTCAGCAGGGCGTACAAACGATTTGGTCTCTCCATCAATGTTGCAAAGACAAAGGTGATGGCGCAGCCAACTCCTGGCTCCTCCAGGGCGTACAAACGATTTGGTCCCTCCATCAATATTCCAAAGACAAAGGTGATGGCGCAGCAAACTCCTGGCTCCTCCGTCCCTGACTTCATCGTATCCATTTATGATACACCCTTGGAGCAAGTGGACCATTTCCTCTACCTGGGAAGCATACTGTCATCTAACTGCTCATCTGGATAAGATGTGGAGAATAGATTACGTGCTGCCCATGTAGCATTTGGACGTCTTACAAAGCATGTCTTCCTGAATAAAGGCCTAACACTGTACACCAAACTGATGGTGTACAAAGCTGTAGTCATTTCCACCCTGCTATACGGTTGCGAAACCTGGACGTTATATCGCTGTGATCTGAAGAAACTAGAACACTTCAACCAACAGAAGCTAAGAGACTCTTGTGACATTATCCTGACTGCCTTGTCCGAGAATTACTTCGAGCAGATAGTTAGAGAACCAACTCGTGAAGCTAACGTTTTAGACCTCATAGCAACAAATAGACCGGAACTTTTCGGCTCCGTGAATGTAGAAGAGGGTATCAGTGATCATAAGTCAGTGGTTGCATCAATGACTACAAGTGTAATAAGAAATGCCAAGAAAGGAAGGAAAATATATTTGCTTAACAAGAGTGATAGGGCACAAATCGCAGAATATCTGAGTGACCACCATAAAAAGTTCATTTCTGAGGAAGAGGATGTGGAACAAAAATGGAAAAAATTCAGAAACATCGTCCAGTACGCCTTAGATAAGTTCGTACCGACTAAGGTCCAAAGCGAGGGGAAAGATCCACCGTGGTATAACAATCATGTACGAAAGGTACTACGGAAACAAAGAAAGCTTCATCATAGGTTTAAGAGTAGTCGAATCATAGCTGATAAGGAAAAGCTGAACGAAGCGAAAAAGAGTGTAAAGAGAGCAATGAGAGAAGCATTCAACGAATTCGAACGTAAAACATTGGCAAACAATCTAAAGAAGAACCCTAAAAAGTTTTGGTCATATGTAAAATCGGTAAGCGGATCTAAATCCCCTATTCAGTCACTCGTTGACCACGATGGCACCGAAACAGAGGACGACCGAAGAAAGGCAGAAATACTGAATTCAGTGTTCCGAAACTGTTTCACTGCGGAAAATCGTAACACGGTCCCTGACTTCAGCCGTCGCACGGACGCCAAAATGGAAAATATTGAAATAAACGATATCGGAATTGAAAAACAACTGCTATCACTTAGTAGCGGAAAAGCATCCGGACCAGACGAGATACCCTTAAGATTCTACAGTGATTATGCTAAAGAACTTGCCCCCTTTCTATCAGCAATTTATCGTAGATCGCTGGAAGAACGTAAAGTACCTAGCGACTGGAAGAAAGCGCAGGTCGTTCCCATTTTCAAGAAGGGTCATAAATCAGATGCGAATAATTATAGGCCTATTTCGCTTACGTCAATCTGTTGTAGAATAATTAGATAATACAAATCTCCTTCATCATAACCAACATGGATTCCGCAAACAGAGATCATGTGAAACTCAGCTCGCCATATTTGCCCAAGAAATTCACAGTGCCGTAGACACTGGCGAGCAGATTGATGCCGTATTCCTGGACTTCAGGAAGGCATTTGATACGGTTCCGCACTTACGTTTAGTGAAAAAAATACGAGCTTACGGAATATCGGACCAGGTTTGTGATTGGATTCAGGATTTCCTAGAAGAAAGAACACAACATGTCATTCTTAACGGTTCAAAATCTGCAGATGTAGAGGTAATTTCGGGAGTACCGCAAGGAAGCGTGATAGGACCTTTATTGTTTACAATATACATAAATGACTTAGTTGACAACATCGGTAGCTCCGTGAGGCTATTTCCAGATGACACGGTTGTCTACAAGAAAGTAGCAACATCTGAAGACTCGTACGTACTCCAGGAAGACCTGCAGAGGATTAATGCATGGTGCGACAGCTGGCAGCTTTCCCTAAACGTCGATAAATGTAATATAATGCGCATACATAGGGGCAGAAATCCATTCCAGTACGATTATACCATAGGTGGTAAATCATTGGAAGCGGTAACGACCGTAAAATATTTAGGAGTTACTATCCGGAGCGATCTGAAGTGGAATGATCACATAAAACAAATAGTGGGAAAAGCAGGCGCCAGGTTGAGATTCATAGGAAGAATTCTAAGAAAATGTGACTCATCGACGAAAGAAGTAGCTTACAAAACGCTTGTTCGTCCGATTCTTGAGTATTGCTCATCAGTATGGGACCCTTACCAGGTTGGATTAATAGAAGAGATAGACATGATCCAGCGAAAAGCAGCGCGATTCGTCATGGGGACATTTAGTCAGCGCGAGAGCGTTACGGAGATGCTGAACAAGCTCCAGTGGCGGACACTTCAAGAAAGGCGTTACGCAATACGGAGAGGTTTATTATCGAAATTACGAGAGAGCACATTCCGGGAAGAGATGGGCAACATATTACTACCGCCCACATATATCTCGCGTAATGATCACAACGAAAAGATCCGAGAAATTAGAGCAAATACGGAGACTTACAAGCAGTCGTTCTTCCCACGCACAATTCGTGAATGGAACAGGGAAGGGGGGGTCAGATAGTGGTACAATAAGTACCCTCCGCCACACACCGTAAGGTGGCTCGCGGAGTATAGATGTAGATGTAGATGTAAGATATATCATGCACCTGAAATGGGATGACTTCATATCCAACACGGCTGTTGTTGAGAAAGCAAAAATGTATAGCATGGAAGCTCTTATCATTGGGCATCAACTCAGATAGGTCGGACATGTCCAGCGGATGAAAAATGACAGACTTCCACGCCAAATGCTGTACAGCGAAGTGAGCACAGGTAAAAGGCCACGAGGTGCCCCTCTCAAACGTTATAAGGATCAGTACAAGAAAAATCTGAAAAACGTGAACATCGATCCAAATAACTGGTCCACAATAGCAGAAGACCGAAGTCGCTGGCGCTCAGTTACCTCAAAGGCTCTTCAAAATTTTGAGCTGGACCGTTGAAGAATGGAGGATGACAAACGCCGGAGACGTAAACTCCTCCAGGCTCTGCCACGTCCTCCACCTTCCATCAGCTGTAATGTCTGTGGCCGCCTGTTCCATGCTAGGATTGGATTGCTAAGCCATCAACGACACTTCCACGCCTGAACCGTGACAAAGGAAATCTCAGGAGAGAAATGAAAACTCGGATACGAGTATCATCCGACGACACATAATTTTATTCAGAAGTCTAGTACTTACTGATTTATTAGCCAGACTCATTACCGCAATTCGTTATCCCTGTCTCACAGACGCAGACTGTTTGTGTAAAACTCTTTCTCGCCCTGCAACACAAAAGAACCGAAGCGGAAAACGAATTTTCAGTCATATTGATTATTGGTTTATATAACTGAGGCAAAGCTACGTCCTTTTCTGAAATCACTTTGCTCAGAAAACGCTTTACTGTTTGTGCACAAAAATTAAGAAAATAATGTTTGTGGATTTGCGTGGGGTTCTTCTTTCCGCTATGCAACGTTTCTCATGTGATTCCATGTAAATTTCGATCTGTTACAGCTGAAAATTTGTGCTTGTCAGTGAACTGGCTACCTTTTCGTTGTTAGTCATGGTTTTTTCCATGTTTGTAAGTGAAGTAGCATGTTGTTGTTGTTGTGGTCTTCAGTCCTGAGACTGGTTTGATGCAGCTCTCCATGCCACTCTATCCTGTACAAGCTTCTTCATCTCTCAGTACCTACTGCAACCAACATCCTTCTGAATCTGCTTAGTGTATTCATCTCTTGGTCTCCCTCTACGATTTTTACCCTCCACGCTGCCCTCCAATACTAATTTGGTGATCCCTTGATGCCTCAGAACATGTCCTACCAACCGATCCCTTCTTCTGGTCAAGTTGTGCCACAATCTTCTCTTCTCCCCATTTCCTATTCAATACTTCCTCATTAGTTATGTGGTCTACCCATCTAATCTTCAGCATTCTTCTGTAGCACCACATTTCAAAAGCTTCTATTCTCTTCTTGTCCAAACTATTTATCGTCCATGTTTCACTTCCATACATGGCTACACTCCATACAAATACTTTCAGAAATGACTTTCTGACACTTAAATCTATACTCGATGTTAACAAATTTCTCTTCTTGAGAAACGCTTTCCTTGCCATTGCCAGTCTACATTTTATATCTTCTCTACTTCGACCATCATCAGTTATTTAGCTCCCCAAATAGCAAAACTCCTTTACTACTTTAAGCGTCTCATTTCCTAATCTAATTCCCTCAGCATCACCCGTCTTAATTCGACTACATTCCATTATTTTCGTTTTTCTTTTGTTGATGTTCATCTTATATCCTCCTTTCAAGACCCTATCCATTCCGTTCAACTGCTCTTCCAAGTCCTTTGCTGTCTCTGACAGAATTATAATGTCATCGGCGAACCTCAAAGTTTTTATTTCTTCTCCATGGATTTTAATACCTACTCCGAATTTTTCTTTTGTTTCCTTCACTGCTTGCTCAATATACAGATTGAATAACATCGGGGAGGGGCTACAACCCTGTCTCACTCCCTTCCCAACCACTGCTTCCCTTTCATGCCCCTCGACTCTTTTATTGCCATCTGCTTCCTGTACAAATTGTAAATAGCCTTTCGCTCCCTGTATTTTACCCCTGCCACCTTCAGAATTTGAAATAGAGTATTCCAGTCAACATTGTCAAAAGCTTTCTCTAAGTCTACAAATGCTAGAAACGTAGGTTTGCCTTTCCTTAATATAGCTTCTAAGGTAAGTCGTAGGGTCAGTATTGCCTCACGTGTTCCAACATTTCTACGGAATCCAAACTAATCTCCCCCGAGGTCGGCTAGTACTAGGTTTTCCATTCGTCTTTATAGAATTCGCGTTAGTATTTTGCAGCTGTGACTTATTAAACTGATTGTTCGGTAATTTTCACATCTGTCAACACCTGCTTTCTTTGGGATTGGAATTATCATATTCTTCTTGAAGTCTGAGGGTATTTCGCCTGTTTCATACATCTTGCTCACCGGTTGGTAGAGTTTTGTCAGGAGTGGCTCTCCCAAGGCCGTCAGTAGTTCCAATGGATTGTTGTCTACTCCGGGGGCCTTGTTTTGACTCAGGTCTTTCAGTGCTCTGTCAAACTCTTCACGCAGTATCGTATCTCCCATTTCATCTTCATCTACATCCTCTTCCATTTCCATAATATCGTCCTCAAGTACATCACCCTTGTATAGACCCTCTATATACTCCTTCCACCTTTCTGCTTTCCCTTCTTTGCTTAGAACTGGGTTTCCATCTGAGCTCTTGATGTTCATAGAAGTGGTTCTCTTACTTCCAAAGGTCTCGTTAATTTTCCTGTAGGCAGTGTCTATTCTACCCCTAGTGAGATGTGCCTCTACATCCTTACATTTGTCCTCTAGCCATCCCTGCTTAGCCATTTTGCACTTCCTGTCAATTTCATTTTTGAGACGTTTGTATTCCTTTTTGCCTGCTTCATTTACTGCATTTTTATCTTTTCTCCTTTCATCAATTAAATTCAATATTTCTTCTGTTACCCAAGGATTTCTACTAGCCCTCGTCTTTTTACCTACTTTATCCTCTGGTGCCTTCACTACTTCATCCCTCAAAGTTACCCATTCTTCTTCTACTGTATTTCTTTCCCCAATTCCTGTCAATTGTTCCCTTATGCTCTCCCTGAAACTCTGTACAACCTCTGGTTCTTTCAGTTTATCCAGGTCCCATCTCCTTAAATTCCCACCCCTTTGCAGTTTCTTCAGTTTTAATCTACAGTTCATAACCAATAGATTGTGGTCAGAGTCCACATCTGCCCCTGGAAATGTCTTACAATTTAAAACCTGGTTCCTAAATCTCTGTCTTACCGTTATATAAACTATCTGAAACCTGTCAGTATCTCCAGGCTTTGAATGTAATTTTAAGAATTTGAAGTGAAGAATGACCTCACAGGCTATTTCACGTTTTGTGCACTTTAGGTCATGTACTGCAGCGTACCAACTGAAGCTAACATACCGAAGTAATTTTTTATCGTGGTACGAAAGTGGTATTTTTCCGTGACGAGTAAATGAATTGTATGTGTTGGTGATACGCCGCAAGTGATAAGTTTCTGCACCCCATGCAGAAGGCAGCGTGACAAGTCACTACACATAAACAGTTCAAGATAGTGAAACGAGGGTTTCAGCAAATAATTGAACGCAAAGAGATGAGTAGTTCTCTGTACAACAAATACTGAGATGTTTTGATCAATTATAGCGTGATAGTATGTTAATGCCATTCGCTAGCTTACGAAAAGAAAAGTACTGTGCTATAACGCAAGTCAATGCTTACAAAAGAACTTCTGGCAAATACAGCACCAAGTAAAAATATACACTCACCTTTGGCAAGAAAATTTAATATACTGTGAGGGCGGCTTCATTCTTGCCTGTTACACAACCATTGTGTACATAGAAAACAAATTTTAAGGTAGCTGTATTTCAGACCAGTTTCATCACAAATTGTTCAATTTCCTTAAATTGGTTTAACAGAAACTTGAATGTGAAATAACAACAAAAACATAGTGCTTTACGCGGCACTTCTTCCCTGAACAAATATGGTAGTATACATTATCTTCACAGCAGGTATTTTTTTTTTTTTTTACTATGTGAGCTCCCTTGTAATAAATCATCAGTCGCTATCAATTTGGTATGAATCTTGCAAGTTTATTTGTTATATCTGATGTTGATGTGTCTGAAATCTTATGGGACTTAGCAGTTAAGGTCATCAGACCCTAAGCTTACGCACTACTTAACCTAAATTATCCTAAGGACAAACACACACACCCATGCCCGAGGGAGGACTCGAACCTCCGTCGGGACCAGCCGCACAGTCCATGACTGCAGCGCCTGAGACTGCTTGGCTAATCCCTCGTGGCTCTGATGTTAATGTTCTTCCATTTACACTGGAATACTTTTGAAGTTCTGATTTGCACCCTCCTTTGTAATTCGCTGTACAGGCTTTCAATAATGTTTACTGTGATTCCTCTTACTTGCCACACATACAATTAATGAGTTACAGTGTTATTTTTTAATTTCGATATGTAACTTTTCGTTCCCTTTTTATGCCTGCATCGAACCAAGGGTCATGGCTGATATCTATATACGATTGTTACTGTTTTATTATTTTAGGTGTGGTACTGCACAATGTCACATAAATCTGTCAAGGAATTTTTTTGAGGTGGTAGTAGCACAAAATATTCTCAGGTCGTTTGTATTAGCGTTACCCATGACAGTGGCCAGCGTCATTCTGATAGTAGTAATACTTACAAGAAAGCACAAGCATTGATACTCGTAAGCTAAGTATTTTATAGTCAACTATGAGTGTTTCTTCCTGTGCTTGTGCTATTATACTGTGTGCTCACTAGTAACGTACTTTGGTTGTTGAAAGCTACACTGCGGCGCCATACAAACTGGTGTAGGCATTCCTATTGAAGTACAGAGATATGTAAACAGGCAGAACACGGCGCTGCGGTCTACAACGCCCAGGTAAGAAAACAAGTGCTTGGCGCAGTTGTTAGATCGGTTACTGCTGCTACAATGGCAGGTGAGTTCGAACACGGTGTTGTAGTCGGCGCACGAGCGATGGGACACAGCATCTCCGAGGTAGCAATGAACTAGAGATTTTCACGTACCACCAATTCACGAGTGTACCGTGATTATCACGAATCCGGTAAAACATCAAATCTTCGACATCGCTGGGGCTGGAAAAATATTTTGCAAAAACGAGACCAATGATGACTGAAGAGAATCGTTCAGTGTGACGGAAGTGCAACCCTTCCGCAAATTGCTGCAGATTTCAATGCTGGGCCATCAACTAGTGACACAGTGCGAACCATTCTACAAAACATCATCGATATCGGCTTTCGGAGTCGAAGGCCCTCTCGTTCACCCTTGATCACTGCACGATACAAAGCTTTACGCTTCGCCTGGGCCCCTGAACACCGACATTGGACTGTTGAATAACTGGAAACATATTGCCTGGTCGGACGCGTCCCATTTGAAACTGTATCGAGCGAATGGACGTGTACCTGTACTGTGACAACTTCATGCATTCATGGAACCTGCATTTCAGCAGGGGACTGTTCAAACTGGTGGAGCTCTGTAATGGTGTGAGGCATGTGCAGCTGGAGTGACATCGGACGCCAGATACGTCTAGGTACGACTCTGGCAGGTGACACGTATAAACGTATCCTGTCTGATGACCTGCCTCCATTCATCTCTATTGCGCTTTTCGACAGACTTGGTGAATTCCAGCAGGAGAATGCGACACCCCAGAACTGCTGCACAGTGACTCCAGGAACACTCTTCTGAATTTAAACACTTCCGCTGGCCACCAAACACACCCGACAAGAACATTATTGAGCGTATCTGGGATGCCTTGTAACGTGCTGTTCAGAAGAAATCTCCACCCCATCGTATTCTTACGGATTTATTGACATTCCTGCAGAGTTCCTTCCAGGACTACTTCAAGCATTAGTCGAGTCCATGCAGGTCGTGTAGCGTCGCTTCTGCGTGCTCGCGGGGGCAGTACACGATAATAGGCCGGTGTACCAATTTCTTTGGCCCTTCAGTGTATGTGTTCCAGGTGTGTTGGATTTTTTATTGTCTTTGAAGGCTAAAAAATTTCTTTCCCAACAATTTAATTCCACAGGAAAGCTTAGTGATGCAGTAAGGCACTTTAAGTTATTGCCATTAAGCTGTGGCTCTGTGTTGTGATGAAGGTCTTTGTTTATGGGAGTCTTTCCCAGTTTGGTATTTTATACTGAGAACCCATTTTCGGTGAGTTAATAAATCTTTCATGAAACTAATGAGTGTTGTCATAGCACTTTTTGGCAGTGAAACTGCCTTTTGAAATTTTTAGAGCTTCAAGTTTTTGCTATGCATAAACAAACTTTTCTGCTGTTTAATGTGCATCAAAAGTTGAACTGCCATCTGAAAATGAATCTGTGAGTCAAAGACCGGTAATGGGACGATTTGTGTAAATGAATAGCATCATCAACAGTGAGTGGTTGCTGTTTTATTCTTTGTGAGAATCAACTTGTATTTTGTAGACAGAGACGGTCTGAAAATGTCATATGCAAGAGGTGGTAACAATAAACTGGCCGTCGATTTTCTAAACATGGTAGTCTGTTCATTCTGACTGTGTAAGCCATCGAAAATGCTTCAGCTTCAAGGGGGTCTTTGTTAAGCAAAGAGACTGAGGAAGATTGGGGTGCGGACGGGAATAGTCACCTCTCAAAAATAAACATAAAATCAAAAGAAGGTTCAGAACAATACCGTTGTATCACACCTTGAAAGCACAGAAATTAACCAAGAAAGTATTCACGACTCTAATAAAGAATAGTACACGACTAGGAACGTGTGACAGAAGTATGCAGGAATTACTCAATTCGATGTAAACGCATTTGAGCTATACAAAGGGCGGTGGTTCGCTAGTTGGAGAATATAGGAGTGAATTCGCTTAAGCAAGACAGAGAGAGAGTGTGTACCGAACCAGCAACTCCAGGTGTCGAAGGGGCAGCCACAGTGGAATCTTACCATGAAGGTGACGCCATTGGCCTGTGGTCGTAGAGAGAAATAGTCATGCTTGCCATGCGAACGAAGGGCCGTTCTTACGCGAGCTACAGTGCCGAATTCTGTTCCGATCAAACTGCAAGGCGGCAAGAACAACAAGCAAAGCAAAACGTATCCATGACACAGGTGAAACTGACCAACAGATGGTCGCCATCGATGCTGAAATTGAATGGGTAGGGGAGGGCTAATATTTTACGATACCAGAGGCAGCACTCTCTGGTGATCTTGTGACCTAAAAAAATAGGGCCGTTTCCAACTGAAGTGCATGTACCTGGTGGGACACAGGAAACTGGCCAAATCTTTTGGCGGCAGAAGTTTCACGTTCTGGCAAAGAACCAACACTCCTTATGGAGGATCTCATGTGTTCTCACAAGATGAATGAATCTTTAAAACTTGGAGAGTTCTTAACGATCGCTGCCATTTTCCGTAAATTAACAGCTTTTGTCTGCCGAGATCCGTTTCCAGTTTTCGATTCTTCAGCACTTTAGGAAAAATAGTAATAATGGCTTTTCTCTCAGAATTTTTACTAGAGCGTGAAACCTTGACTGAAAATTTACGAAAATCAAAATGAGGTTGATATGAGAAATGAGTACGCAGGTGAACTGTTCATAATCAAAAAGACCCGAGTCTGTCGCTACTTACTTCGTCCGAGGGCTGGGCCGGGAGCACCCGCCAAAGACAGCATTACAGTCTACTTGTACCTTCTTTATTTCTTAAAGTAATTATATACAGCTTTAATGGAAAGCCAGTTCATAAATTTTTCAGTATGTCCCAGCTTGTGAGATAGATGTGAAAAGTTTGTATTTGAATAATTGAAATTGGCATAATATGAACGTCATCAAAATTAAAATGCAGGCGGTCCATACTGTGGTACCTAATGGTTATATCAGTCTGATTTTCAGGAGAGGGAGGGTGTGGTCGATGTATAAAGCTATTCAGTTTTGTTTCGTCTCTGATTATAGGAGACATCCTCCACAGCTGTCTCCCAGCTGTCTCCCACAAGTGGAGATTTAGTCATAAATTAGTTCTGTACTTCGACCACTCAAGGTCAACTGAAATATATGTTTCCTAAATAAAATTCATCTCTTTTTGCTGCATTGTATTGTATTTCTCCCTTACGCGTATCGGCTTTTTCACTTTAATGCATCGTCAGTGGGATAGTTCTTCGCAGTTCTGGTTCGGGTCTGCGTTTACTCTCATCTGGTCACATGCTGGAGGTCGCACTGCAGCTCTATTTACGAAACATTAGCATGTATTTGTGTTCCGAACTATTTTCCCACTTTTCATCTTGTTTGCTCTTATTGCCGTGATGCGCTATCGGTCTTCTGTCACTAATTATTGAGATTTAATCAAAAACTGTGATTTCAGACATAACTACTGTGAGTTCACTTTGTATCTCGTCCTGTTTGGATTGAAAAACCAAACCAAACAGGCGAGAACGCAAGAGGAAATTATTTTATATTGAAGTAAACTTGTAACAAGTAAACATTAAAATGTGTTTTGAAACATGGCTATAGGAATAAAATTTGTGCGTAGTTACGCAGAAAATAAATATTTTGTATGCAAACACAGACATAATGTCTTATGGGATAACAGCAATCAGTGATTTTATAATGTAACTTAAAATCCGTCTTGATTGCAAAAAAAATTTTTTTTATTATTCATATGACCGGTTTCGGTTCATTCAGAACCATCTTCAGATCTGATATTTCAGTTACAGGAGCAACCCGTCCAAATCCAGAAACTTTCACATGCTACGTCTCAGCACGTAGCATGTGAAAGTTGCTGGATTTGGACGGGTTACTCCTGTAACTGAAATATCAGATCTGAAGATGGTTCTGAATGAACCGAAACCGGTCATATGAATAATAAAATTTTTTTTTGCAATCAAGACGGATTTTAAGTAACAAAATATTTTGTACATAAAGAATGAGAAACTGAAAACAAATGCACATACCTGCAGAAGATTACCTGCAGAATGGTACAAAGGTGAACCAACAGCTAAATCGTAACGCACGTTCACTGCAGGGTGGTCGGGCACGGACTGAGGCAAATCCGAACCACACAGTGAACAAAACACACACTAGACACCGCAGACAGCACAGATTAGGCGTGGCGTCGGCCACCAGGCGTACGTGGAGCTATATCGCGGGGCGGCGTCACCGAACGTGTTGAGGCTCACGATACGAGCACGGGTCTCAAACTGAACTGGTACAATATCGGAAACACGTAGCGGTGCGCTATAGGGCACGTTGCCATTTTCTCTGTGTCAGTTTCCTACAAACGAACCATAGCACACACATTCATTACTGCTTGAAAAACTACGATTATTTCCTGTGTGTTCATCTACAAATAAAACATTGTATTGCCACTTTTAACAGTAGTTCCCTTCGTCACGTACACAAAAAGTTGGGTGAAAACAACAAAAAAATTAACGCTGTCTTCAGACCATCTGTTCGTCGACATACTCGTAGATGATTACATGACGAAGAGAAGCACCTAGTTCACGCTGACCTTACTAAATGGTAGGTAGTACAAGAAGTACGGATTATATAGCTTTGGTACAGATTTGGAGCCGATACAATACAGTTAACTTTCCCGTTACGTCCTACTGAAGATTTGTATTACTCAAAGATTTTTGTTACTCATTGACCACTCCCAATAGTCTTTCTTTCCCTATTTCCTTCAGTACTTTTTCATTCACCTTACGAACTCTTCTCCATAGCCACATTTCTAAGCTTTCTAAGGATCTTTGTCCTTTCTTTTTAACTGCCAACGTTTCACTTCTGCGGCCGGCCAGTGTGGCCGAGCGGTTCTAGGCGCTTCAGCCTGGAACCGCGCGACCGTTACGGTCGCAGGTTCGAATCCTGCTCGGGCATCGATGTGTGTGATGTCCTTAGGTTAGTTAGGTTTAAGTAGTTCTAAGTTCTAGGGGACTGATGACCTCAGATGTTAAGTCCCATAGTGCTCAGAGCCATTTGAACCACTTGAATTTCACTTCTGCATAACACTACAATCCACACATAACATTTTAAAAATCTTTTCCTCAGTTCACAGGATTTCTTCTAGATGTCTGTAATGGCTTAACCATTTAAAACACTGTCTTCCGGTGGATATACTTCCATTACATGAAATTAAACATACCAGGTACAGGTCCATAGCTACCACCTGGGGTTAAACCAGAATCTAGCTTTCATCGTGTCTAAGCCCAAATGGCTTCTCTTAAAGTATCCAGTCCTTTCAGAGAATGAAGAAAGAACTTGTGGGACTTTTCATCTTCAATAAAGAAGCATTCTCTCTTATTAGGATCTTAGTACTGCTCTCTGAGCCCAAAATAAGGTCAACAATTTCTGAGGTACATTTCTGTACGTCGGGAACTTCTCCCTAGATATCTCAAGAAAATGGGGCGGATCACTCACTTTTAAGAAAGTATTCACAAATTTGAATGACTAAGTGTCAAGAGGCTTACGACAATGCTGTCTTAAAATAGCATAGACTAATATGACTAATGTACGTGGGATAGGCAAAATAACGTGATCATGTGTACTTACTTGGGAATGGTTTATTAAAAAGGGGTTGGACCCACATTCGCCAGTAATACTGGCATATAATGATTGTATAGTCTCCAGAGGAATGTTATGCCACTCTTCGATCAAAATATCTTTTAACTTTTGTAGTGACGAGGGAGGCGGAAATCTGCTCCGGTGTATGCGCTCCAATACCGCCCACAAAGGTTCGATCCGGTTGGCCGAGCGGTTCTAGGTGCTACAGTCTGGAACCGCCCCACCGCTACGGTCGCAGGTTTGAATCCTGCCTCGGGCATGGATGTGTGTGATGTCCTTAGGTTAGTTAGGTTTAAGTAGTTCTAAGTTCTAGGGGACTGATGACCTCAGAAGTTAAGTCCCATAGTGCTCAGAGCCACTTGAACCATTTGAACCACCACCATGCCTAACCGCTGGAATCAAGCAGTCAGGATTGTAGGCTTCTTTGGGCGTTCTCTAGATGCAAAACCTACCCAGTTATGGAAATAACTAAAACGCTGACTCGTCGGAACATATGACGTGTTTCCACTGATCGGCCGTCCAAGGTTTATGCTCCTGATAACACGTTTTACGCTTATTTACGTTTGTTGTCGTCACTAATGGTTTCGGTACTGCAGCTCGTCCACGAATATTCGTTTTACGGAGTTCTCGGCGGACAGTCTCGATACATACGGGGTCTCGAAGATGGCTATTGAGTTCCGCAGTCACTTTATCCGTCGTTGTTTTGTGATGTTTTGACACAATTCCTTCAAAAAATGGCTCTGAGCACCATGACACGTAACTTCTGAGGTCATCAGTCCCTTAGAACTTAGAACTACTTAAGCCTAACTAACCTAAGCACATGACACACATCCATGAACGAGGCAGGATTCGAACCTGCGACCGTAGTGGTCGCGCGGTTCCAGACTGTATCGCCTAGAACCGCTAGGCCACGCCGGCCGGCACGCAATTCGTGTTAGCGAACGACGATTTCTGTCATTTACTTTTGATTTGCGCCCACTATTACGTTTACAAGACGATGTCTTTCCATGTTTTGTGTAGGCTGTCATGACTGTTGAAACAGTTTACCTTGAAATATTCAATAAGCTGGCTGTCTTGGTTACTGATGTTCCAGCTAATCGGGCCCCTACTATCTGCCATCTTTGTAACTCTGTTAGGTCTTTTATTGCACGTCGGCCTCGGCCTCTGAATGCAAATGCGAAGTGTACACTACTCGTAAACCACCTGCACTGGTGCTTAGTCCGTACTGAACACGCACAGTCAAGCGCGACACAATTACTACCACTGTTCACGTTATTTAGTCTATCCCCTGTCTTTGTGACATTTTCCTGTTCTTGCTCACAGGACAATGAATTTGGAGTCTACGGTACTGAAACTGTCTGTAATCTCGGTGCTGCTGACAAGAAGACAAAACACGTTCGATAAAGGCAATGCCACTTCTCTATAATTTTGTATGTACTCCAGGGTTCTCTTAAGGAAAACGTTGACTCCCGTTCAGCTTTTATGCGGTGTTCAAAAATCTGACTGACAACGTGCCAAGAGGGTTGCGACAATACCCTCCGTGAAGGAACCGAGACACACAAGGCTAAAGTATTTGTGACTTTTTTAATATTCATGCGACGTTCTATGTTCTGTGTACCGGACAATAGGTGTGGAGTCAGGGAACGTTTCAGAGCCTCACAATTCTCGCTGAGCAAGCCAGGCGAGCACAAAGAGACGCGCGGCAAAACTTTCTTGTAAATTTTTTTTCGCGAAATAAAAAATAAGGTAAAAAAAAGGGAAAACCCGGGGAGGGGGCGGGCCGGTGAGCGAGTTGGCGGCGACCGCTGTCGCTAGTGGCGCAAATGAAATCCACGGCGTCGGCGGAGGTGGCGCCAGCCGGGCTACGTGAGCCGAGAGCGAATGGTTGGCGCCAGGGCCACTGGCGCCGCCCGGCGTCATCTGCCATTTGTTCCCCGGCCGGGCGTGAGCAAGGCCTCATCTGCGAAGCCGTCCTCTAACTAACGCTGATCCAAATTAATGGTCCGGTTTAGCCCGGGTATGCGCACATATGCGAGCGCAGTCGCACTGTATCCTGTTCTCTCTCTCCCACACTCTCTCTCTCTCCCTCTCCTTTCCTCTCTCTCTCTCTCTCCTTCCCTCTCTCCGTCTCTCAGAATTTCCACCATGGTGTGTCCGTGTCGTCTCCCCAGGGCGTGCGGCTCCGTGCCCACCACGTCCTGTTTGTTTCGGCCGCCACTGTGCGATGGCTTCGCAGCTGCCGCCCTCGCGTTCGCGACTCTTTTTTTTTTACCTTCTGTTTTTATTTTTCGATGCGATGACGTAGCGCAGGGCGCTCTCGCTCTCTGGTCGGTATCATGCCGCCGCGAGGACATCGCGTTCGCTGGCGTGCAGAGTATCGACTCCGCTGCCTTTTTCCGTGTTTGCATCTTCCTTTTTCCGTGCAGTGATTGTCCATTCGTTCGCGTGACGCAGTCTGTCGCCAGCGAAGTGATTGTTCCTGCGGCGTGTCTACTGCACTGCGCTATCGGTCTGCTTTCGGCGAAGCCGCTCCTACCTTTTGTGCAGTTGCGGTTGGCGCAATGTACTGTTCTCACCGACCACTACTATGGATCAGTACAAAAACTACAACAAAGAATCCAAACAGCATTTACCATTCTTTATTAACTGAATTCGAGCAGCGGCAGTATCGTTTCTGATACGTCGTTACTACATTCTGCGTCAGTTGTGATACGCTTGTGAAACGTCCCCTTAGAAAAATTATACATGACTGTGCTTGAACTGACACACAGTATTTTTAGCGCAACGCAATCTGACTTTCTAAAATCCCTACAAAATAATGGCCCTGACTAACATTAACCTATACCTTTCACAAATCACTTACCGCACCAAAAACCTTCGTTACTCCAACTACTGCAATACAGCGAGCGCCACTACTGCCAGCTAAATAAAAGATTCAAACTACGGAAGGCACTAACTACTGGTAGGCATAGTTAGCAAATGAAAGATTTTAATAGAGAACAAACAATATATTTACCATAATAGTCATAATATATATAGCAGTTCACGACATCCATTCGTACAAATGTACTGTTTCTGATGGACACACCTCCAGATTATCCATTCTCAAAAATCCGCCATCTCACTTCCCCACATCCACTACTCCTGGCGGCTCACTTCCAACTGCGCAGCGCTACGCGCTGTTCACATCCAGCTGCCCAACACTACAATGGCAGACAACAATGCAAACTAGCCACAGACTGCACACAGCACAGCTAGTGATTTTCATACAAAGCGCTACGTGGTGTTACCAATAAGAAAACCTAAACAGCCTACTTACACCCTGACTGCTGTATTCCTTATCGGACCTAAAGGATTACAATTATTGTGCTACAAGAAGGCGAAAAGAATACTAAAATTGGTTACAAACAACGGCGATCCCATACAGAATCCAGCAAATACACGTCACTATATATTCTCCGAGTTACGTTATTAAATGTTCGATATGCCTGCCATTAGAGGCGATGATGTGGCGCAGACGAATAGCGAAGTTCTCCATGACCCGCTGAGATGTCGGAACATCGTTCCTGTCGATGACCTACTGAATTGCTGTTTTCAGCTCAGCAATGGCTTCGGAGTTGTTGCTGTACACTTTAACATAGCCCCACACAAATTAGTCGCATATGTCCAGATCCGGGGAATATAGCGGCCAGTCGAGATCCATGCCAGTGGCGTCTTGGATTGAGCTCCGTCTTGCATGAGCCACATCTCGTCGAAATCGGGGTCACTTTGGGTAATGGAGACGAAATCATCTTCCAAAACCTTCACATACCGTTCGATAGTCATCGTGCCATCATGGAATATCGCACCCATTATTCTGCTGCGGGTGATTGCACACAACACAGTTACCCGTTGAGGGTACGCCTGATAACGACGTCCTCTTGAGTAGTTCGCGCCGGAGATCCGAATGGGGGACTATTTTACCTCCGGAATACTTTACCCAAGAGTTAAATATGGTCTTTCCATTATAGATCACTCACAGATAAGTTATGGAATTAACCGCTTCCAGTTGCTGAACTGCTATATTGTTGTTGTTGTTGTGGTCTTCAGTCCTGAGACTGGTTTGATGCAGCTCTCCATGCTACTCTATCCTGTGCAAGCTTCTTCATCTCCCAGTATCTACTGCAACCTACATCCTTCTGAATCTGCTTAGTGTATTCATCTCTTGGTCTCCCTCTACGATTTTTACCCTCCACACTGCCCTCCAATGCTAAATTTGTGATCCCTTGATGCCTCAAAACATGTCCTACCAACCGATCCCTTCTTCTAGTCAAGTTGTGCCACAAACTTCTCTTCTCCCCAATCCTATTCAATACCTCCTCATTAGTTACGTGATCTACCCACCTTATCTTCAGCATTCTTCTGTAGCACCACATTTCGAAAGCTTCTATTCTCTTCTTGTCCAAACTAGTTATCGTCCATGTTTCACTTCCATACATGGCTACACTCCATACAAATACTTTCAGAAACGACTTCCTGACACTTAAATCTATACTCGACGTTAACAAATTCCTCTTCTTGAGAAACGCTTTCCTTGCCATTGCCAGTCTACATTTTATATCCTCTCTACTTCGACCATCATCGGTTATTTTACTCCCTAAATAGCAAAACTCCTTTACTACTTTAAGTGTCTCATTTCCTAATCTAATTCCCTCAGCATCACTTGACTTAATTTGACTACATTCCATTATCCTCGTTTTACTTTTGTTGATGTTCATCTTCTTGCTATATTGTAGCTAAATGATAAATGATCTTTCTTTGTACGTATTCGCAGCACATTATACTTGTCTGCATTGAGATTCAATTGCCATTCTCTGAACCATGCATCAATTCGTTGCAGATCCTCCCGCATTTCAGTACAATTTTCTATTGTTACAACGTCTCGATATACTACAGCATCATCCGCAAAGAGCCTCAGTGAATTTCCGATGTTATCCAAATGAAAGTGAGCTTCGTCGCTAAACCAAACCGCGCACGTGCATACTAATTTTCATCGTGCATCAGGACCAACAGCGCAATTTGAAAGTCCTAGCGCAAACGGTTCAGATGTTATGACGATTTTATTTAAAATAGTTCAGTAATTGTTACCCTGTATATGTGCCAGGGAATCTGAGATGAACAATAAAGAATCAGTTTCGTGAAACAGTAATTTGAATTGTAGGCCGCCATGGGAGGACCAAGAGCGAGCTTTCTCTAAAGACGGTAGGTATACTACAATAGGTAGAATGACGGAAGAGTAATGTGCGTGGTTACTTCATAGCAGTATAAAAATATTGTCTAGGAAAACTCGTGACGTATTAACAGACTTAAAACAAGAAGATAACAGCTTAAGATAACTCGTGGAGGGTTAGCTTCAAACAAATACCTTTGGGCAGTTTGAAGAGATTGTAAGTCAATTAGAACGTTAGTTTTCGTTTTATAAAAACTATACAGTTTTTCAGAATGATGTGGCGTGATGGCAAAATGGTTTCTATTCCGTTACGCTTGAGCTGTTTATTTCGGTAACAGTTACAAGGTAACACAGGGGTGAATCTTCCAATGGTTGCTAAAGACAGAAAACAATAACATTCAATAGGTAATCACTACTTTGTAACAAATATTCAACTGTAACGTCCCAACGGTTGCTGCCTTGCTCGATAGACATGATTTCAGTTCATATATTACAGAAAGGTTAATTTCTTCTTTTTTGCGTCCTTAAGCACTTTTCCGTCTTGAAGAGTGAGTCTAGCGTATTCAGTGCAGTTGCAGCTGATTGTTTCTGGGATTGTTACAATATATGATATAATGACTCCAGGTCGGCTGCTTACAGGTCTTTTTAACACTCTTTCACTATTCCGTCAAATGCAACATCGTTCCGGGCGTCGTGTTCATTTTGAAGCACACTCTCCGAAACAGGAGGACGTATGAAATCTGGCCGTAACGCATATACTTTAAAGTACAAATGCTAACTCTACCAGGTTAAAGTAAATTTGAATGAAAACCTAGGTAGTGTGTGCGACTATTTATTTTTGTTTCTCCATGTTATTGTTGTGGTCCTCAGTCTGACTGGTTTGACGCAGCTCTCAATGCTACTCTATGATGTGCAAGCACCTTCATTTCCGAGTAGCTACAGCAAGTCACATCCTCCTGAATACGCTTATTGTATTTACCACTCCGTCTCCATCTACAATTGTTATCCAGCAAACTTTCCTACAGTACTGAATTGGTGAGGCCCTGATGTCTCAGAATGTGTTCATCAATCGATCCATTCTCCTAGTCATTTTGTGGCACAAGTTTCTTTTTCCCTTAGTCTTAACCTCTACTTCCTCAGAAGTTGTGTGATCCACTCACCTAACGTTCAGCATTCGTAAGTAGCACCACACTTCAAAACTAGTATTCTCTTCCTGTCTGAATTGTTTATCGTCCATGTTTCACTTCCATACATGTGTAACTTCTGCCTTCGTAATCGGCCAACTCGACTGCGATAAAACTGAAAATGATCACGTATGCCTAATGAAATTTTACAGTTAGTTAGGCTATCGTTACCGAAAGAAAATAATAATGGTTAGTAGGGGGATAGTGTACAACAGACCATTCTAAAGGAAGAATCTGTTCTAAACCTAACCTAAATACTGCTAACAATAGTTTTGAAATGGGTGGAATTAAGTGCAATCGCTCACGAACAACGAAGGGGCAAAAATGGCACCACGTCATATTTAATACAAAAAAATAGTGACTAGCGAAACAAACATAATTAAACGGACGCCAGCCCACTAGGTCCATGAATATCCAGAATCCTAATAAAGGTAGCGCCAAAGAAAATGAAGCAAATAATTACGGGCGTGGCAACAGAAGGTCGTCACAATTCTCCACAACACAAAAGTTAACGAGAAAATAAATCAATCAGGAAGCAATGAGTTTGCAGTTACTTAATCTGAAATTCTAAAGTTTGAAAGCACAGTTACACGAAGTTGCTGGTTAAATAAATGACTGATTGTAACTGAAACTTCGTTGCGTAAAAAATTATTTTTATTGACCTCACCGTAACTTAATGCAAAATTTGGGGAAAGGCAAGCAATTTACTTTTAATTATTGTAAGATTGAAAGGGATTTACTTCAAGAATTTGAGTAACTGATTTTACTTTTAACGTAACAACAACAAGGTACATACCAAGCCAACACAAGTCAATCGCTAAGCTAAATACAGTGTAACTGAAATGGCGCTCTCTTAATTTGTGCTGTATCTTTCGTTATTAGTGTTGCCAGTGAAAGTTTACGTTACCTTGGGCAGATCGAAACTGGTCTTTAGGAAAAAAGCAAAACTGGCATTAAATAGTTAATCCATTATCATTTTTTACGACACTCAGAGATTGCATGGAAAGGAATATGACTCTGCATGCTAATAAAATCTGAGGAGAATGCCAACACAGGTTTCCTAGAAGTTTTTAATAATTTTCTTGAATAGTAACCTCCAATAGTTAAGGGTGGCCGAGGGGCCTATGCTGCCCATGTTAAAATCACTAAGTTTGAGGAACATTTATGAATAAACAACCAAATAGAAATATTTGAATTTTTTTTACGTATAGAGTGGTTTCGTATTGCAGTTATGACACAGGGATTTAGGAGTATCTTTTCTAGTTTCCTTCCAATTATTTTTTTTATTAATGACCCAATTTTTTTTACAAATAATAGGTTTATAATTAAACTGAAATGAAACTACCGAACATATTGCCAAATGGCTGTGTTACAATGTACGTTTGACCACTAGGAGTGCTGTATAAAAATTTCATCTCTCTAGCTTGAGTGGATTTTGAGAAACTGTTCCTTATATTGGAAAAATTCCAAATTACGGGAAATGGCTATCAAAGTTTCTCAATACATTCCTGCACTATAGGACGGATTATGAGGGTCTTCTTCTTCATCCTCCAAAAGCTTCCTCTTTTGTCTTCTTTTCTGGCCTGTCGTTCCATCATACTTCATATGCCTATCTCTTCTTTCTGCTCCTCATATCCTTTCTCTGTCAATATTTCTTAGTGCTCATACAGCGTTCAGCCCAGCTGTAAACCCTAATGCCTTCAGAACTTCACACATCACACTGTTCCCTTGGTTGTAGGTTGCTATTGCATCATAAATGCTAAAGTGCAGTGTTTTTATGCTTACAAACACCCTTTTAGGAATCACTTTCCTAATCAAATAGTTTACGCTCTCATTAGGATTCTGCGTATTTTCATGTAGACATTTGTGTAACAATTCTGGCTGTGCTAAGTCATGAGAAATAGGTTTTATTGCATTTATCACAGCTGCTGGCAAACCACGTTTGTGATCATAGTCCTTTTTTGCGTTATATTTGCACCAGGAATCTTTTGGGCACAGGCTGTGTTGAGGGTATTCATTGGAAGAGGCAGTATGAAGGAACAATGCCCACACTGCTTTTCGCATGTCACTAACATTACTAGTATTTTGCCTTATAGCATACCCATAGTATCTCTGTAGACGTTCAATCACATCATCAGTAAGCCTGCCTCTCCCTCCTATTGTCTTTCCATCACTGAGCTTACTTGAACCCAAAGTTTGTTTGAGCCTTCGAAGCCGTGCACCCATACGCTTTTGCGCATGCCCAATGCATTCCAACTTTTCCACTACAAATTCATTTCAATATGGTTTCAGTTTCTCTATAGTCTTTAAACCTTTCGAGTCACCATCCCCAAGGTAGTAATTGCTAGATGATGTCACAGGGCTATGGCCGGCTATGTGTTGCTTAGCAGAAGAACGCACTGTTTCAGTAATTGTAGTATCGCAACTTGGCATTAGTGTTAATTTTCTTTTCCATACGTTCTGCTTCTTCTCATATACACGGTTACTAAAACGTGGCATCGTAACCAGAACAACACTTTACACAAGAAGTATAATACTACCAACAGCAGGCGCAACACTGAACTAATTCGAAACGGTAAACAGCAAAGAGACGATGTTCTGCGCTCTTAGCGCTTCATTTGTCACAGAAAACAATGTAGCCAACCCTTGCACACTCGCTGAATGCGTAACATAAGGCGCTGTATGCGTAACAGGCCGAGAAAATCCCAAACAGTTCGCCAGGAAGTCACGAGAGGGTAGATGCATTCAGCGGCCGCCCATTTCCTCTGCAGGCGTGGGGGAAAATGGTAATAACTCCACTTCTAGGGTGAGTAGAACAATAATTCAAAGTTTACATTAAAGAGGAATGTTCCAATTAATTTTCGGTAGCAAAAAAAGAAATCGTAATTTTTTGGATTTGACCACCTCCGGCTCCCCTTAAAACTTTGTGAAAGAAATACCACTGGGAAATGCCGGTACAATATTAGTTATACTCTGTCAGTTGACATTTCTTGTACTCTTGCTTGACTCAAGCTACTCTGCTCCCTGTCTGCTCGTGACGCGACGGAGACTCTCCATACGCAAAGAGAAACAACGGCACAGCTACTGTTATTTTGCCGTTGCTTTTAATACAATAAAATAAAGTTGCCTCGGCTATTAGCCAGCAATTTATAATATTTTCATTATAATTACAACCAATTATATACAGTCAGAAATGATTACACTGTTGCACCCAATGCATATTAAATATAGTTTCTGTAATAAAGAATTAGCAGTACACATGATCAATGAATATTCAACAGCGAAAAATTTTGGATGGTGCCGAAGATATTTTAGCTGCACTTTCTGTGTTATATGCGCCCCACATTCCATGAGGTCTTCTTTGAAGGCACACAGTCAGCGAGTATCCGAAGAAATGCAAACGGAATTTCAGATGCATAAATGCATTCAGTTTTGTCTACAAAAATGTTGTTAATCACTCGTTAAGTTTCTCATTAATTACCATAATTATGTGTGAGCACATAATTAGCATGACTGCACTGTGTCATTATAACTCAAAACAAAATTACATCTTTCAAAAAACATTATGTTTGAAATGAAAATTTCGTGTTAGTATTGTGCAAAGAAACGTAAGTATTTGAAGCTGTACAGAAGAATTAGTAAAGGGGCAGGAAACAAGATGAGAAATCACTAGTTACAAGGTTTACTTTACATAGCTTATCATAAATGTCATAATCATTAAAGGATTGCATTTGTCACTATGATAGTTCATGCGTTTCAAGCAAGCGTCGTGATGAAACTTAAATATTTACAACAAAGCTTTACACCGGTTGTGCTGAAAAGAAATATGTCCCTTTCCACGCGGGTATTTACAAAGCCGCAGTGGCCCAGTCCCGACATGGGTTTTTAGCATGTCACCTAGCGGCACGCTTCATCTCTTTATTTTTTTGTGCAGTGGCATTCTATAATGTCCACCTGCCTTGCATTCTTCGAAAACTTACACCCAATCATCTCAAGGAGCCCTTATATCTGTATCACAGCGGATAACTCAACACTATCCATATACACTTGCATACACAGACCTGGAACTTGTACATTGTCATCGATATTCACTCACATAACTCATGGCATAAAATAATTTTTACAACATATTGTTTACAAAATTTAAAACTGATACATGTACCAGACTGAAGTTTATATACATTCGTTATGGCTTGGAATTTTCTATCACTTCACTTGGTTTCCAAACATTTACTCTCCAAGCAAAATTTCCCGTATAAATATGGAATACATTTAGGAAATTACAATAATAATTAATACGATATTGCTGTAATGTGTTATTCTGATTACGATGCAAAGTTCCTTTGGTCATTCAGGCATATCCAAAGGAACTGACAATCTTAAATGATCAATTATAAAATAATTTAAATTTTGATACCAGATTTTCAATGTAGCTCGATTTTTCGTTCGCCTTAACGAGAACGAGATGACCAATTGGAAATTTAATATGCCACGTTTTCGCGTGTTGACATCGTACTCACTCCTCCCCCTTTTTTTTTCATTACTTCTCGTAAACGTTCTTTCTTCATCTCAATGTCAATACTAACTCGCGGAGGGAAATTAATTATCTCTTCCATCAAACTCACAGTTATGGTGTAATAGGGTTTCCTCCGTCGTGAATCCTAGAAATTCGTGTGACAGGGCATTCATAATCACTTATATATTTGCTCCATGCCCGGTGACTGTAGTGACAATATGTTCGGCAAAGTTGCCCCAGTTGACGTATGTATGTTCCTCTGGATTTCCGGCCGTAGAATAGGACGTGATATGTATCACTTAAACCCCATTGTCTTCCATACCTTAATTCCATAATTTGGAATTAAACTGTGCCCCATTATCGGACAAAATCGCTTTTCGTTTGCTCATATGCACAAAGTAATCGCCTGCAAGTTTGCTATAAACCGCTTTTGCTGTTGCCTTTCTTATCATATGTGACTTAACTAACTTCGAAAAGACATCCAGCACAACTAATATGTAGGCGAAATTACCTGAGGTCTTTAGCAGGGGGCCATATAGGTCCGAACACCTTAACTCTAGTACGTCAGGTCTCATGCTCTGCATAAGACCGATTTTTGCAGTTGGTCTGACACTTATAACAAGTCTTTGTACTATCTATTATTCTCTTTAAGACGTTGTTAAAAGCACAACTTCATCCATTTTTTCTGTATATATATTTGGCCCGCAATGACCATAGGCTAAGTGATGATAGTCTGTTTCGGTGATGTACTTGGTAGGCCAACAGACCCGCCAAATGTCGCTTCCGTCATCTTTGCGAATATACAGGATAGTGTTGTACATCTTGTATTAATAACTCATCTTTTCTTGTCTTTGTTCTTTTTGTCAGACTTGGTCTTCACTGACGACGACACACATTTTTACAAATTCTCTCTGCCTTCTTTCGTCCTTCTACGCCTTGAAAGTAGTACAATTTCAATACACCTCCGGATTCGTCTGCCATTGTTCGCTGATCGGTTTCGGGTAAATGCGACAGCGCATCCGCTATGCAGTTGTCTGTACCTTTTACATAACGTATGTCGTAATTAAACTGCTGTAAATAAAGAGACCATATCGTCAGTCTTCCGTGCAGTAAACGACAATCTTTCAAATAAGTGAGCCCCACATGGTCCGTCTGAATTATCACTTTTCGGTCCCACAAGTAACCTTTCAATCTCGTAAAACCCCACACGGCTACGAGACCTTCCTTCTCAGATATCGTATAGTTCCGCTCTCTTTTTCGTCAGCGTCTAACTTGTGAACGTAACCGTCCGGTGTTCCTTGTTCTCTCCATCTCCAACCTCCTGAAATCGCTCCACACCTGAACCGTCGTTCGAAGAATCCGTTCCCATGTGAAATGGTAACGCAAGGTCAGGATTGTACAATACATTACTCTGTAACAACTAGCATTTCAGTCTCTCAAATGCGACTTGGCACTCGTTAGTCCACACAAACCGTGTATACTTACGTAACAAGTTGTATAAGTCTAGATCATTGAACGCTTTCAGCTGCCGAACTTGCGTTAAATCCAGTTATTCCTAGAATTTTTTAAAAATTGTTTTCTAGTCTTCGGAGGTTGACTATTCTGTATTGCCTCTACCTTCTGTAGATCTTTGGCTTTTCCTGCTGCAGTAATTACGTGACCAAGAAAATTGAATTCATGCTTCACAAACTCACACTTTTTTTTAGTTTGAGGGTCATACCATCTTCGCGTAACGCACTGAAAACTCTTCTAAAGACTGGTAATGCTCTTGCCAAGTGTAATTCGTCAACAACATGCAGTCCACATACAGTCCGCCTGGAACTTAGGTCTGCCCCTAGTACTTTATCGAGCGCCCTAATAAAGTTACACACTGATATGTTTAGTCTGAATGGGACTACCTTATACTGGCAACACCTGCCTGCATATAAAAATGCAGTATATTTCCTAGATTCTTACTCAAGAGCGATCGGCCAGCAGCCGACCATGAGGTCGAGCCTGGCCACAAATTGTAAATTACGAAACCTTTGCAGTATCTCTTCCATATTTCAGGTCTGTCGTTTCACGTTGAATAAGTTTGTTCAGCGTACTTGCATCTATCATGATTCTGACACTATCATCTCTTTTTCCTAGGGTGGTCAAGGCATATTTATAGGGATTGGTACTCCTCTCTATAAACTTTCTTGCAGTATGGCTTCCTTTTTGGAGGATCGTACAAAAAATGTTTCGGGGGGGAATTACATTTCATTTACACTAACATCCAGTAACAAGCGCAGGTTTATTTCTCATAATTACGTTATATATGTCTTGTTGCTATTCAGGTGTAGCATTTGGTACACCGTCCAAAATACTCTCTTAACTGGTCCCCCAAACTATTGTCAGCATTTACATTCCGCATACTGGGTATTCCACACCTCTGCCTAAGCCAATCTCATCAGGCCAAATAACAATGTCGATAGGTTTCTATTGACTACTCACATCATCACTTGTTTCATTAAAACTTACCCTAATTTCTGTATTGTGTTTTGAAATGCACATTAATGTCATACTGTTGCTGTCAATTACTGCGTGGTATTTCGATAGCCGATCTAAGCCGATTATTATCTCGGTACTCAAATCTGGCACTACGTAAAATTCATGTTCAAATTCTCCTCCTTCAATTCTGAAACAGAGAAGCATTTGATTCAATACAAGTTTGCTACTTTTTCCGGTAGCACTAATTATTTTAACTCCCATTATGGGCACTACTACAACTTCTCGTCTTTCTTTTATCAACTCGAAAAATTTTCCGGACATAGCACTTAAGTATGCCCAGGTATCGATTAAAAAAGGCATTTGTTGATCGTGAATGTCGACGGGCACTATTATTTGTCTACACTAATCTGTATCTAGTTCCTGTTTTTCCCATAACAAGTCCTCATCCGCATCTAGGCCATTCCAAAAAAATCCGTCCGACTCTGACTCCGACAGCGATTTATCTGGTAGTTTTTCAGTTTTCTGTTCTTGGACATTCATAATTTCTATCTGCCTGTTCTGCGGTTGCTGAAGTCGTTTTGACCCAAATACTTTAACCTTTTTATTAATTTCTTCACTTACCCAAACTTGTATTAACAACAATTCGCTGTCAACTCAGGTTAATTTTCTTCGGAAAAATGGCTATCATCTTTCAAATAGCTTTTAGAAATATGTTTCTGCTTCTAATTCTTCTTCCGAGCTCGCGCAACCCATAACACTCTCACGTGACTGTATGACGTCAGCCTTACCCTCGTAGATGCTGTAATCTACAAGGCTTTCGGTTAGTCGCATCCGCTCATCATCGGCAAGCTCAACTAGCCCCTCTTCAGAAATTTCGCGTCGGTTTTCTTTATCATCAGCGTCGTTGGGGTTGGCTACTTCAATTGCTACAACTTGTGGACTGGCCTGCCTCTTTGGTACAGAGCTTTCCGTTTTTTCACAAACGCTAATTTCATGCGAGATGAGAAGCGTCAAATTTTGTCCGCTCTCCTCATTTGCACACCGCCCATACAGCGTAATTCTTCAGTTCGTCTTATATCCGACCGAACTAAACTAGCCAAGTCTCTTCGCGTTCTGCGTTGCCCTGTGCGATAACGGAAGTTTTTGAATGAAATTTGAAGTATTATTTTCAAAAATTAATGTATGTTCCTTTTTCTCAGAAAGTATTCAAGAGATTTCTACAAAAATTTCTCTGTTTCATGTCTTTATATGATGTAAGTTTCTCTCATGAGGTTTTTGGAATAGGTCAAATAGGAGAATTTTCATAATTTTTAAATTATATTACCACAAGTATAATTTTTAATTCATGCAAAATTCAAAGCATTTTTCCCTATATCTCAGCTTGCAATCAGAGTTTCAAAATTTGCTAATGAGACAACGTTTATTAGGCGTACAGAAATATGTGTACAAAATTCCATAATTCTAGCATTCATAGAATCTGAGGAAAAGGTACACAAACTTTAAAAGGCAAACTTTTCGGGGAAACACAATTTAAAGTCCAGCCTAAATTTTTCCCTTATGTCACTTCTTCAGAAATGGTTTAAATGGCTCTGAGCACTATGGATGACTGAGGTCATCAGTCCCCTAGAACTTAGAACCACATAAACCTAACTAACCTAAGGAGATCACACGCATCCATGCCCGAGGCAGGATTCGAACCTGCGACCGTAGCGGTGCTTCTTCAGAAGCTACCACATTTCTACTCTGGGTCGTCTTACCCGTCAGGTCTTCTCTTCTGGTTTCCTGTTGTCTGCCTTCTATCCTTTACTAGGTCTTCAACTGACTTTTCAGCTGCAGAGACGCGCTGAAAATCTATTTTCCTCAGGATATGTTGAGTAAAATTTCCTATCTTGAAGCCCATTCTTTCTAATACCTTCATCCTCCCGACTTTCCCATCATTAAATACAATACAATAACTGCATCATAAGTAGCAATTCTGACAACTGTACAGATGCAAATGTGTTTTTAGGGAATCGTTTCCATACGAATGAATTTAGAGACTCATTTGGATTTTGGGTTTTGCCATAAACACACTTTTTGAGAAGTGCAGGATCGGCCAAAGATGATAAATAAAACCGAAGAGTATCTATCACGGCCATTCTAGGTGCATCGCGCACACGTTTGGTTGAAAGTAATACACAGAATTGTTGTTCACTGAGCTGGTATTGAAGTGCTGCTTCAAAACGTAGGCGTGGCAGGGAGGCCGCGTCACAGTTTTAATTAATTATCAGGCACTTTGGATGCGATTTCAACATTGAAACTTTGGGAACTTATTGTCCATTGTTGAACTAACAAATAAAAATTAAATCGAAATTTGACATTTTTGATCAATTTCATCAACATCCCCCCTTAATTCCACCGGCGAATCACACTATATTGAAGCCTGCGGTACCGTTGTTGATTTAAAAACGGCCGCCTCTTACTTAAAAGCCATTAGTCTGTTTTCATCGTTATTGACAGCGATCGCTTTGTCGACTCCCGTTTCAAATTCAATTAATGTTACCGCGGATGCGTTACTGGCTCTGTCTTCTTGCTCATTCTCCCATCGCCGATTTATCCAATCGGATCTGTCATAACGACGTTGGCTAGGCTTCCTTCTGCGCCACCAGGATCTTACCACACCCGGTGGACTCCATACCGGCTAGGCTGATGGTTTCCCTGCTTAAGTACGACAGGCCCGTTTCCATCCGTCTGTCGCAATTGCTGATTTTGCTCGTGCCTACTATCATTCTGCTCATAACCACGTACCATATTCAGCGGGTACTGGCCTCTATCATTTCTGCTATTATTGTTCTCAAATGGTTCAAATGGCTGTAAGCACTTATGGGACTCAACATCAGTCCCCTAGAACTTAGAGCTACTTGAACCTAACTAACCTAAAGACATCGCACACATCTATACCCGAGGCAGGTTTCGAACCTGCGACCGTAGCGGTTGCGCGGTGGCAGACTGCAGCGCCTAGAACCGCTCGGCCACGATGGCTGGCCTATTGTTCTCACTACGGCTGTTACTGTTATAGCGGTGTGAGTTGTTATTACTGTGGTGGTAGATACAATTTTTGCCAGGTGGTAATTGTTGCGAATACCACGACTCTCAAAATGTTCGCGGTTATTCCACCAATTGCCTTCAACTTCGACCTTTTCTAAGAAAGCCGTAACTTCTCTAACTACTGGCAATGTACCTCTTGGAACCATCTAGAGGCTTCTTCCATAACATCCTATCTCCAGCTCAGTCCGTCGATCACGAAAATATTCTAATTCGCGGATTCACTTTTCGCAAAATTCTTTCATCGAGCCACACGAGTTTGAGTTATCGGATTTTGACGCTACGAAATGGGTGGCAATGGGGCGGGGGGTGGGGGGGTATAGCTAAGGAGGCTATAGCAGTAGCAGGAAAATGCACTACAGCCCCTTCTGAAGGAAGAATCTGTTCTAAAACTAATCTAAATAGTAATAAAAATTTTGAAATGGGTGGAGTTAAGTGCAATCACTTTCAAACCACACAAGGTAAAAAAAGGCACCACGTCATATTTAATATTAAAAATATTGATTAACAAAACAATCATAATCAAACGCACGCCAGCCCACTAAGGCAATGAATATTCAGAATCCTGTGAAAGATAATGGCAAACAAAATTAATATATGAGGATGGTACATGTTCTTTCGGACAGATACCATCTTCACACGTAAATATAGTAAAGGCTCACCGGCCATTTGACCATCTTCTTCTTCTGTACGGATGCTCAAACAGTGCCCTAACTCTTACAGGAATCGGAAAAATCCGCGAGTAATGAGTATAATGGGGAGGTGCACTATGAATATAGCGCGGGACATTAAGTTCGGAATTTGGGTCTCACGGGAGGCGTGCCAAAGATAAGTCCCTGAAGCCGCACTATCCTCTGTGTCCTCGGTGGCTCAGAAGGATATGGCTGACAGGACATACCCCGCATTACCTAATTCAAGCCGAAGATGCGCCATCTTACCAAGGCTACAGAGTATATCTAGCCACACAAGCACAACTGCTGATGAAGGATGACAAATACAGACAAAAGTTCGCGAACTATATCCCACCATTGAGAATAACGACACTATGAACGACAAAGACGATGAAACAAGAAAAACGAACAAGGAACGACGAAGTACATGTATGCACTGCGTCCGACTGTTAATAACGTTGATGGCAGTGTTTTTTTTTTTTTTTTTTCTTTTTCCAAATCACAACCAGTGTGTGGCGTCCGGCAATTGGGCACTCAGGAGCTAAGAGAAGACAACTGCCGACATAGGAGATCACATACAAACGGGGAAAAAGAAACGAGACCAAGCTATGTGCTTGGGGTATACCATAATAGGCAACCCTCGAGATGACGAGCGGTGAGTGCCGTCAAAAAGCCGAGATGTCTCACGCAAAGAATAGTGGAAACAAACAAACAATTTAAAAAATCCTTTGTATATTAAAAAAGTTAAAAAAAAATTAGAAAACAACAAAACAACAAAACAAGATGAAAATAACAGTTTTGCAGCAACGGGTCATCAACAGAAATGAAACGTTTCCTTTGCTGCAGAGGCAACGCATCTTGAACTTCCCACTGCAGTGACAACACGTTTTCTTTTCTTCATGCAGAAGAAGCATCCTTTGTGTTAAACGTTCTTTTAATGGCATAGAAAAAAAAGCAAAAAATAAAAAAAAAAGAAAAAAGGATAGAGCATCTGACAAGTAAGGAGGATATCCCGGGTTCGAGTCCCGGTCAGAGCACACATTTTTCAACTCTCCCCGTTGACGTATATCAACGCCTGCATGCAGCTAGGGGTATTCATTTCACTGTAAACAAAATTAAGCAAATAATTACTGGCGTGGCAACAGAAGGTTGTCATACTTTTCCACAACACAAAAGTTCACGAGAAAATAAATGAATCAGAAAGCACTGAGTTTGCAGTTACTTATTATGAAATTCTAAATTTTGAAAACAAAGTTAAATAAAGTTGCTGTTTAAATAAATGACTGACTGTAAATAGAATTATGTTATTGAAAAGAAATTATTTTAGTAACTTCAGCAAAACTTCATGCAAAATTGGGAAAAGGGCAAGCAATTTAGTGTTAATTATTGTAAGATAGAATGGAATTTACTTCTAACAAATGAGTAGCTTTTATTACTCTTGAAACAAGAACAATAAGATACATAATAAAACCAGCTGAAATGACTCGCTATGCCAAATACAAAGTATATGAAACTGAGCACACTTCATTTGTGCTGTATCCTTAGTTATTAGTGTTGCCACTGAAATTTTACGTTACTTTGTCAGTGAACTTAATACTTAAAATTGCCAATCCGTTAAGCCTCTGTTATGTAATACAAGAGTGAACTATTACCGAGTCATCAAAATTTAGACTGAAACTGGTCATTAGCAAACAAACAATACCGGCAGTAAATAGTTAATCAATTTTAATATTTTTACGAGACTCTGAAATTGCATGGAAAGACAAGAACACTGCTTCGTAATAATGTCTGCGGTCACTGACAACAAAAACCTTGAAAGGAATTCCACTGTGTAATGCCTGTAAAATTTTAGTTATACTCGGTCAGATAAAAGTCTTACAATGTTGCAGCTGTATGGGTGGTGAAGAATGAAACCGACGACAGTGCTGAGCTACTGCTGTTGCTGCTGCTGCTGCTGCTTAAGAACCACAAGTCGTCATCAGAGCCATGGATAATCATAGGACAGCTAATAGCTAGAATTGCAGCTTCCTCCACCTATTAACTTCTACCGTGCTCCGAATAAGCAAAGGTAAACAGTGGAACATTACTGCCATTTCGTCGTTGCTACTGATAGATTTAAATAAAGTTCCCTTACCTATTACCCAGAAATTTGCAGTATTTTCATCATAGTTACAATCAATTATATACAGTCAGAAATAAATACCCTACTACATCCTTTACATATTAAATACAGTTTCAGTAATAAAGCTTATAAATTCAGAATTAGCTGTATAGTATAAGCTACCAACGAATATAAAACGGCGAAAAATTCTGGATGGTGCCCAAAGTATTTTATCTGCATTTTCCGTGTTACACATGGCTACACACCATACAAATACTTTCAGAAAAGACTTTCTATGACATACACCTACATGCGGTGTTAAGAAATTTATCTCCTTCACAAATGCTTTTCTTGCCATCGCGAGCCTACATTTTATATCGGCTCTACTTCAGCGATCATCAGTTATTACGCTACCTAAATAACAAAACTCATCTACTACTTTAAGTGTCTCGTTTCATAATTTCATTCGCTTAGCATCACCTGATTTAATTTGACTACTTTTTATTACCCTTGGTTTGGTCTGCTGATGGTCATCTTGTATCCTCCTTTCAAGACATTGTCCATTTCATTCAACTGCTCTTCCAAGTTCTTTGCTGTCTCTGGCAGAATTACAGTATCACTGGCCAACCCCAGAGTCTTTAGTTCTTCTCCCTGATCTTTAATTCCCACTCAAATTTTTCATTTTTTTCCTTTACCGCTGGCTCAATATACAGATTGAATAACATCGAGGATAGGCTACAACCTTGTCTCAGACCCTTCTCAACCACTGCTTCCCTTTCATGCCCCACGATTCTGATAAGTGCCTTCTGGATACTTCACAGGTTGTAAATAGCGTTTCTCTCCCTGTATTTTTCCTCTGCTAATTCAAAATTTCGAAGAGATTATTCCAGTCTATAGTGTCAAAAACTTTCTCTGTGTCAGCAAATGCTATAAACGTAGTTTTCTTTGCCTTAATCTACTTTATAAGAAAACTCATAGGGGCCGTATTACCTCGCACGCTTCTACAATGCTCTGGAATCCAAACTGATATTCCTTGAGATCGGCTTCAGCCATTATTTCCATTCTTCAACAAAGAATTTGTGTTAGTATTTTGCAACCATGACTTATTTAGCTGATAGCTCGGTAATACTCATCCCTGTCTGCCCCTGCTATTTTTATATGCACAGTTTAATATTTATGTATACCATTGATAACAGAAGTGCACTTAATAACATTTTAAAAAACTCTTTCTATATATCGTTTTGTGCATAATAGTTTGGCATCAACAGCTCTTAAAATTTATAAATCCAAATTTTATTTGATGTGTCATTTTTTACTCTAACTTTTACCATACTCATAGATGTAATTAGTCATGACAAATAAATAATGCTGTAAAGCAGCACCGCTATAGTTACGCCATCTGTTGATAAATTGTTTATCTATCTGGTAAAAGAGGCCATTCCTATATTTCCACGGTAATTTCGTCCATGTTAGGTTACCGTATGTAATTAATGCTCCTATTTCTGATGATTCTTGAGGTACTTTACACTTATGTAAAATAGTATGTTTTCGTCCATAAAATAATTGTTGTCCATATATGTTATAACAACATTGCTTTTTAAATACATGTTTGTTCTGTTTGTACTTTCGAAATGTAAATGTGCTACTGGAATTTTGTCAGGTCATTTGAAGATAGGTAGGGCTCGAAACGCGAGGTCAGGAATATAATAGACTGGTTTAAAAAAACTCAAGTACCTGGTTTTCCACCATCATTCAGCTTTTTTAAATTGTTTATAGATTTTGTTTAAACGGTTAAAGTATATGCCTGCCATAAGTGGCGCACGCTATATGAAAATGTGACTGAATATCTTGTATGATGTACATATGTAAACTAAAGCAATGAATGCTAATTTGTAGCAAGGCCTGTATACGAACACAGGTCTTTCACTCACAAGGCAGGTGAGCTAACCACGACGAGAGCCTGGCACATTGGGTTTTTACAGCTGCATGAACAACCCTAGCATGCCTCTCTTCTCAATAAAAATACCCACTCATGCCTCAGACCACGTGGAAATCCCCCAAAACTTGAATAGCATTGCAGAGGCTTTCCAACTCTAATAGGATAGGTCCTCGGCATCAAACGAAACGGGGCATCCTGCCTGAAACACATGTGTAGGTGCATTAATCAAATGTAACTATGTGGTTCCGAAGACCTCGTAAACTCTCAGACAGTTGTGATGAATGTATACAGACTGAAGCTACGAATGGACTGAGGAGGAAGTTCTGGTAGCGTAGTTCTTGAAACCGAGCAGAGTTGCTGTGCCAGGATGTGCAGTGAGTGGCTAGCGAATATGCCTAGTGAGAGGGAGATCCAGATTCGCATCCCTGCATTGACACAAAATTTTCATTCGTCGCTTCAGTATGCATGTATATGGAGACTCAAACATGTTCTAAAATTATGTTTAGCCATTTTACGTTGTTGGCATAGGCCGTCTAGCTTTCATACTGTATCTTTCAAATATGGCCAATACTTATAGCACATTCAGTGCTGTATATACATTGGATAATCAGAGTATGCTGTTTAATCCTCATGATGGTTATCTAAATAAGAGGTTTCCCTCATACAGAGATTGGCGAAAGCGTTTAAAAACCGGTGGATTCAGTTGCTTAAGAAGAAAAATCCGAATTCTCCCATATTCGTCATTATGGTAACACAATCAGCCTTTGTTGATGGCGTATTCCAGCAGCTGCTGACCGACCTTTATCTGTTACTTGTTGTTACTTTCCTGATTATTCTCATATTTTCTCTTGTTTAGGTCATCAAACAGCATGGAAATCTTTCCCAGAACAGGATAATGTGTACAGATTGCTTGCTAATTTCCTGATAAATTGAGAGCATCTGCTACCATGTTCTCTGCACTTCTGATATGTTTCACTTGGAAAAGTAAGGCAGAAACGCAGACCGTCCAGTGGGCCAGCCTTCCTGTTTTATAGGGGCTAGTCAGCGTCCAAATCAAAGCCTGGTCACGTTTCTCACCAAAATCATTTGTGTTCAAGGTAGAACTTAAATTTCTTGAGTCCGAGCAAGGCAGCCAAGACCTCTATCTCTTATATAGAGCTGATGACCTCGATGTTGAGCGCCCACAAACCCCCTCTTATATAGAGTACTTCGGCAGAACATGGGAACCTTGAAGAGTGGATGACTGAATTCCACTCTTCTACACACTATTGCAGTAATACAGCAACTGTCCCAGAATTAGAGACATCTAGTTACAAGATAAAATCATGACTGAAATCAGGAATAGCTAAGAAAGGCATTCTAGCCAAGGACATTGTCAAGGCGTCGAACGTACTTTAAAGGTTCTCGGTCCACTGACATTTTTCCTCTTTTGGCGTAACTGGTTAAGGGATGTGACCAACTAGGAAAAATTGGTGATGAATTTTCGAGTACAGTTCATAGTTCCTATAAACCTAGCCATGCCTTTGGGCAGGGGTATCTCGTAAATGACCTTAGTACGTTCCTGATTGATACCGACTCCATTTGAGGACGCAATGTGACCGAAAAAAAAAATCTCTTCGTCTGCCAGATTTACTTTGGAAGGTTTCACAGCCAACGTGGCTTCATGAAAATGGTGCAAGACTTGACGGAATGATCAAGACGTTCAATGAAGGTGTTACTGTTTATTAGAACGTCATCCAAGAAGTTATAAATACATGTATAATAGAGCTTTCCTAACACAGAAGACTCCAAGGCTATGAACCTGGCGGTGCGATTTAAAGACTCCTTCCTAGACAGCCATCCCCCAGGAGAGACACCTCTAGAGTGGACCACGTGCAAACTTAAACTCTGCTCGAGACACCACTAAGGCGCCACCTACTGAGTGGCTCGAAAATATGTTGTCAGGTAACTAAACCAAAAGACGGTCCGCAAGCAAACATTTTTACATGTACGCTAGCAATATACTGTGTGGGTTGGCACTCTCTTCAACATACTGGACTTGTATTCTCTGTCCGCCGCTCGTGGTCTCGCGGTAGCGTTCTCGCTTCCCGAGCACGGGGTCCCGGGTTCGATTCCCGGCGGGGTCAGGGATTTTCACCTGCCTCGAGATGACTGGGTGTTTGTGTTGTTCTCATCATTTCATCATCATCCAGGAAAGTGGCAAAACTGGACTGAGCAAAGGTTGGGAAATTGTACGGGCGCTGATAACCACGCAGTTGACCGCCCCACAAACCAAACATCATCATCACATCATCATCATCACTTGTATTCTGGAAGATGACAGCTATTGTCTTCATCCAGTAATCATCAGTCCTGATTTAGATCTTTCGTGGTTTCGCTAAACTACGTCAGGCAGTTGCCAAGATGGTTTCTACTATAAGGTGACAACTCACTGCATATTCAATCAGTATCAAACTGGACCTCTTGGTATGTAAATATCAGTATATATGAATTATCTTATTTTAATGTTCATGAATTGTAATACTACTATATGTCCATTCGTTGCAAAAGTGATCTACAGACGAATAAAGCTACTAAGACTACTACTGCAGCTATTATTACTAGCTTCATGACATTCAAAACATACCACCAAGCTTACGTGGGTACCTAGCCACAATAAACCAGTAGAAATATCAAACTTTTCCGCAATACAATCTCTCTCGAATCTAAAACAAGCACAAGTATGGAAACGACGGTTCACAGCTGAGTCCTAATGTTATCGCGTACTTAGAAAGCCAGTCACAGAGAGACATTTTTGCTGATGGGTTGATTGGCGGCTTCTTTAGCGGATGTGATAAAACTGGGGACCTCTGGAAACATAAATGATTGTTGCGGCAAGTCACTAAAGCATTTGGTAACGATAGCTAGATCGTCTTAGCAGTACAACAAAAGTAATCATATGACTTTTTGTGAATGTTGTTACCTGTAAAAATTTTTGTCTATGGATTTGTTTTGGTATGGCCCTTGGCTGTATTGTTGTTGTGGTTAAGACACTGGACTTGTTAGGAATGACTGTGAGATGGTTACTTAATACATGACTTAATTCACTCCGTATCTTTCCAAACAAAACTGGAGTTTAGGCTCATAAGGTACCCATAATGAAAACAGATAAGCCACAACAATTTTTAATTTGAAAGACGGAAAATAAAAATAAACATTAAACTTAGGCGTCATTTTCTGAGTGGAAGGTCCATTTGAGCCCATAGAGACTGGGATCGAGATGTGCTCCACGTCAAGGTAACAGGCTCGAGCTCTTTTAGTACAAGCCAATGAAGCTGTATGAATACAGTAGGGCGTATGGTGGCAAGCTTGACCCATTACGAGGTTTCTCGAATGCATCATAGGCTATTTTAGAAACTACTCTGCACTATCTTTCGAATTGATACCATTCTGCTTGTATACCACAAAAAGTTCATCAAAAGACGGTCAGTGGGTTCATTGAAAACAATGGATGATGTACTTACTTAAGCACCCCCTTCCTGCGACTTCGTTAGTCATCAGATGAGTCGTAAGTGAGCAGAAGCTGACGCATCAAAGTTCTGAACAAGGACCTAGTAAAGATGGTTTTCCGTTGCTTTTCGCCCACCTGTTATGATGGATGGACGTGATGAGTCGCTGTTGAGTGTAGTGTTCCATGGGTCATTTTGCACATTAGATAACAATGACGTGAAACGAGTCAATTTACATTCACATTGCGAAATGAATTTCTACATGTGATTACATTCTGAACATTGAACGTATTTTAATTTTTTTTCCTTTTTGATTTACAAAAAGAGAAAGTGTATAGTTGTGAGTACTTTCTACCCACCGACTTTTACTCATAACATTAATAGAGATTCTTCTGAAGAACAGAAGGAGTTGCCAAGAACTAACTTTTTCAGTCTGTCTTCAAATTTTACTTTACTGTCTGTCAATCATTTTATATCACTGGGTAAGCTTTGCGGCACTGGGGACCCCTTTCTGTGATAAGGAGAATCTTAATGTTAAGTAATGGATGTCATTCTCTCTTCTGGTATTTAATTATGTACATCATTTTGAAATTTAGTGTGTTATTTACAACAAACTTTGTAAAGGAATAAATATACTGTGAAGTAGTAGTCAGAATGCCCAAATTCTTAATCACATGTCAACAAGATGATCGTGGGTGCACACCCCATATTATTTATACAGCACGTTTTTGTGCAATGGAGATTTTGTATGTTAAGGTTGAGTTACCCCAGAACATTATTCCATGTGATGTTACTCAACGAGATTTGAGAAGTATGTTAACTTACTGGTTTGTCTCTCCCCACGATTTGCAACGATTCTAAGTGCAAATGTGGCTGAACTCTAAGTTGTTTCATTAATTCCAAAATGTACTCTCTCCAGTTTAAATTCTTATGAATATAGACACTTAGATTTTTGAAGTCTCCATCCTATTTATTATTTGCTCACTTTGTGTTACACTTATCATTGGTGTAGTAGATGTGCTGCACCGAATATGTTGAATCATTTTGAAATTGAGAGTGAGACCTTTTCCAGAAAACTAGTCAACAATACCTTTAACAACTCTGCTTACCGTTTCTTCTGTTGCCGCATGTATGCTTGACCTGATTACAGTACCAGTGTTACCTACAAAAAGGACTAATTCTGCTTGTTGTATGTTAGACCGATGCTCGTTTACACATTTGAGGAACAATAGTGGACCTAAGATTGAGCCTTGGGGTATCCCATACGTGATTTCTTCCTAGTCAGAATTATTGACCTGGACTATACTGGTTGAATTATTAAGTACAGTTTTTTATTTGTGTTGTTATGTATGAAGTGAAAATAATGACTGAAACTCAGTGACAGCACACAGCCCATTCTGCTTGAATGGCACCAAGGGAGCCGCCGAGGTTAACGCCCACGTCCGACAGATGGAGCAGTAGCATCAGTGTCGTATGTTCTCGCTTCATGAGACACTGTGATGCGGTTTGAAATTTGATCTAGGGCACTGGCGCAAGGACTGGAGGTCAAAAATCAAAGCCACCAGCTCTCGTCCGCTTGATAGTGAAAAATTTCCACCACCGTGATTTGAACCGGCGTACATTTGAGCTGAGCGCCATCGCATAAGCTTGCTTTAGCGTTCTCGATTACAGAGGCGGCTTCTACAGGCATAGATTACATATAATCATCATGACACTTTAGTAACTATTGCGTCAGTCGTCCTTGATATGCCTGTTATGATATTCCCCAGCATATGCAGCTTAAAGGCAGAAAGTGAACTAACCTTATCTTGCTCTGAGAACATTAGAAGTTTTTATTACGAAACACGATCATGTTCGCTTAGATTCATCTACCTTCGTTATGGATGCTCATTAATGAGATCAGTTAACCAACCACTTACTTAATTCATCGTAATTTTATGTCTGTGTGGTAAACATTAGTAATTATTCAGTATTTTCAGTAAATTTGCACTGTTTGAAAGCAAGACTGATGGTCGTCATTGGGCACATGGTTTTGGGTATCATCATACCCTACATACAATTAACAGGCGACCATAGTCATAGTAAAAGATTCCAGTCCCGGCTATCCGTGTAAACAGACTAAATAGTTCATTGTTTTGTAGTTCCGCAGCACTGTTACAAAGAGACAACGTTAAGTAAACCTGTCAAAAAACCGACTGTTTCTTTGAACTACATAGTGCGTTGTCCTATCGTACGTGGTGTGACGTAGGCTTTATCCTGCCGCTGCACTTACGCATCCGGTTACCTATGGTTTAACTTGGACTGCGAACCAATTTGCACATCGTACATGGCGTGACATAGCCTTTATGCTATCGCTGCACTTATCCATCCGGTTACCTAAGTTTTAACTTGGTCGCCAAACGAATCTGCAACTCGATAATTTTCACATTAAAAAAATTTGCAAAGGAAAAAATAAGTCAAAAGTTGCGGTCTAAAATACTACGGCTGATCAGTGATCAAACTATAGGAATTTGGATTCTTAGTCTGGCGCCTGACCTCGGAGAGTTCGTTGGTTAGCTAGTTAGTTTGGTAGTAACGTGTTCCATAGATAACTTGAATGATTCTTTTATTGAATGTATATGGAACGAGTCAGTTTAGTGAATAGCTTGTATGTATACATGATTATATTAATATTAATAAACAATCATGCAACTAGATTTAAAAACAAATTTTTCTGTTTATCTTTTCACTAGTTACCAACTGTAAGTAGCAATTCGTCGATGGCATTGAAGGAGTTGTTTGGAAGAAATGAGTTTGACTTTCATTTAAGACTTTCTTTCCTGTGTTACGTGTGAGTTGTTTTATATCATTGGACAAATTATCAATATATTTTTTGCTGCATATTAAACTCCTTTCTAGTCCACCGACACCTTTGATAATGAGTAATAGAGGTCATTTTTCCAAGTAATGTCGTATTTGAGGACATCAGTGTTCTTTACTAATGACGACGAATTTCGCTGACAATAGGTTTGTTGTGACGGCGCAGTTAAAACGCCTGTCTAATTGAAGACGTACCTGCATAACGTCCGTGGGTGAACACGCGTATTATTCTTACTGCTCGCTTTTGTGCAGTCAATACTTTCTTTCTGAGTGATCAGTTACCCTAGAAAACTATTCCATAATCTATTAATGAGCGGAAATATGCAAAATATGTCGGGATAATGAGTCGTTTGTTTCAAGATTAACAAATGCGCGAAGAGCGAAACAAGCTGAGCTTAACTGTTTGATAATCTCAGTAATATAATTCTTCCGATAAAGTTTTTCATTAGCATCTACAACAAAAATTTGAAGCATTCTACCTAGTTTACTGACTCCTACTCATGTGGTATGAAAATTGTTGGTAAGATTCTATTTTTTTTATGCAACTGAATACAATGTGTTTTCTTTTTCAAAATTTAGGGAAACTGCATTTTTTGAGATTCACTTTACGATTGTTGGAAAATATCATCTGTATCTCCTCTGTTGCTTCCTAACTAATGCGATTGATTATATCTCCTGTACTGTCTGCAAAATGTACCTATTCTGCTTGTTGACTGTCAAGTGCAAAGTCACTAACACACATAAGAAATAGAAGTGGACCCAAAATTAAACCTTGTGGACATCCTTCCTGATTTCTCCTCGGTAACTAAAGTTTTCAACCCTTCCAAAGTTGTCTGAATTATTCAGCAAAACTTTTTGCGGTTTTTTTGTCGAGTATGATTCGAACCAGATGTGCATATGGTAAAGCCGTTACTTACATAAAAGTAAAGATCTTCTCAGAGAATAATCTGATGTACATCAAGTTACCTGTAACCGCCATAGCGAAAAATTGCTAACAGGAGATTTATCTCTTTTTTTCTTTGTAGACTCTGCTGAACTCTCAGAATACAAGAGCAGATAACGTGCCGTCCATATGGTTAGGCGATGCTGGAATTTAACATATCCCCCTTACCTCTCAGGTTCGATATTAAATCACTCTCCTTTCTCACCACCTCCGGCCCTGAGATGGAAACGCTGAGGAAAAACCACAGCTAAGGCAAGACCATGCACATCTTATGAAATGACGGAAAGGGAAAATCAAACATTGCGGTCGGTGGTTGTAACAATTGCATGAAATCAGCGGAAGGAATAACGCGTGAGTTCCATGGTGCTGCCACGAGTGCAACAAGTACAGTGACCGCATAGAGAGTTAAAACGAATGGAGTACAATGGTGGAGCATTTCCTCATGAGCCACATATTTCTGTAGTTAAGGCGGTGGGGGCCTTACATTGTGCAATCAATGCTAGGTGGCGCTTGAAGTGAACAATGGATGACTCGAAACGAGTGATATGGAGCGATGAATCACGCTGCATCCTGTGTCAGTCTGACTGAATGGTTTTGGTTTGGCGAATGCTTTGTAGTGAGAACAGTGGAATGTGAAACCCTCATTTCGCTTAAGAAAGCGGTAGGACAGGAACGCATTTTCCAGCTTGTGTACTGCATACAGTGGATGAACGGTTCGGATACGATGATAATATCAGTAGGCTAATGCATCCTGTCTTATATCAGTATCTGTGAGTCATTGGATTGTGGACACCAAATTCATTAGCAGGAAGTAAAACTCGAGTGCAGCCATCAACAAATTAGAGAAATACGTTGGAAAATAAATTGACTGCGCACTTCAGGGTGCCCTCCAGAACCGAAGAGAACACTCTGGGTTGATATGAACGACGACTCCGTCCCAGATCCTAGCGTCCAACATCAATACTCTCTTTGGTTTAGACCTCTGAAGAAGAATGGACTGCCACTCCTCCACAGACATTTTTGATACCTCAATTAAGGTGTCTCCAGTAGAAATCAAGTAGTCACAAAGGATGGACAAACACCAAATGAACGGCCTTGGTAGGTATCCAGATACTTCGGATAGTGTCATTAGCGACCTCGTGAGGGGTCCACTTGCACGTGGGGCCCCATTTTTTAATACAATTCATGACAAATGTCGTAAAACAATTGTGATAAGTAGTTGAGATTGTATTTTTGACACCACTGAACCTAAGATGTTGCCTGAGTTGCAGAATCTATTGTAAGTAGGGGCACGGGGAACGTAGTAGCAGTTGCCGTTGCACTCTGTTATAAGTAGGTTGTAAGTCTTAAACCTAGTGGCTAGCTTGGAGAATTTAGTTGTTGGTCTATGGACGAATGTTTTCGTTTATACCCACACAGAGCCAGTAAATGTCAAGTCGTAGTTATTTCTATAGAAACGTAAAGTGCGTTATTAATTTGTGAGACTGGAAGATACCAGGAACTGAAGCGATATTGATCGCTAACAAATACTGGGCATCGCCATTGCGGTTATAGAAGTGTAATTAATTTATACTGTAACTCAAAGGTAAAGCAACTGGAACAAATTTGTAAGGTAACGAAATATTGTATATTTAGATGTAGGTATGCATCAACGCATTGTGGATTTCGCTAATTTTTACTTCAATATAGGAACCAAGTATTTTCCATCAGATTTAATGGATCGGTTGATTAGGTATACCCGATTTGTAATATTCTGTGTGTTTAGTAATCCTGATACAGAGAAGTTAAATTTTGGAATCTATTTTTTCAAACGATGTAATACTTTTTTTCATGTAACAATCCAAGTGTTTTAACTATGACAATAAATGAGGACTGTAAAACAGTTGTGAAGTTAATGCAAAATATTTCATATCCGATTTTGTGAAGGAGAAACTTCATTTTGAATATTCTTCTTCTTCTTGGTTGGCTCTACGCTCATTGGACAAAGTTGGCCTCCTGCATCACTTGCCTCCATTCTTCTCTGTCCATCGCCTATCTTCTCCAATTTCTTATTCCCTTCGCCTTTACGTCGTCCATATCGTCCAGCCACCCTTTCCTGGGTGTACCTTTTCTCCTTCTCCAGTCAGGTTTTCCCATGGAAACTTTCTTGACATTCCGAGTTTCTGGCTGTCTCTGTACATGTCCTGCCGATCTTATTCTTCCTGCTTAATTTAAAATACATCCATCTGTCCCAAAAGTGTTTGTAATTCTACACCTGTCATTACTCTCCAGCCATCTTCCTCTATCACTGCTCCAAAATTCCTTCTCAGAATCTTTCTTTCCGATTTCAATAACCAGTTATCCTCATTTAATATTAATACCCTGCCTTCTGCTCCATATATTACTATAGGTCTTAATATGAGCCTGTATATTTTGATTTTTATATTTCTACTAACATTCCTGGAATTGAATACGCTCGGCAAGGCAAAAAAACGATTTCCACTCGCTATCCTTTCTTGAATTTCTACTGATACTTTATTGTCCTCCGTTATTACATAATCTAAATATTGAAATTCTTTCCCATTCATTACTACCGAATTCTTTTGTCCGTTTATATTGGGCTCCCCCATCACCATATACTTGATTTTGTTTATGTTTACTTTTAAACATACTTCTCTTGCTGCTTCCTCTAACGTATCGTAGTTCTCCTTTAGTGCCCCTACATTCCTGCCATTAATGCTACGTCTACCACATATGGTACCACTTGAACTTGTCGATTAAGTATTGTTCCTCCTGGGCTTATCGGCATTTGCCTCATCACCTTCTATAAAACTAAATTACATAACATTGTAGAGATCACATCTCCCGGTCGTAGCCCCCTGCGTACTTGGAATTCACCAGACATTTGTTGCTTTATTCTTAGTTTACACACTGTTGCTTTTATTGTCATTTCTGTTAAAATGGACAGTTTTAGTTGAATTCTAAATTCTGCCGTGGTCTGTATAATTTTCTTCCTGTGTAGGCTGTCGTACGCTTGCTTGAAATCAATGTACAACTGATGTAGAAGCTTGTCATACAAACAAAAGGTCTGTAGCAGTTGTCTTAATAAAAGTACTTAATTCATCGTGATCTCTTCCTTCTAAATCTAGCCTGATAGTCCCCTAATATTCCTTCTATCATCCCTTCAAGTCTGGAGGCTAAAATTTTACAAAATATCTTACATGTTAAGTCCAAAAGGGTGATTCCACGATAATTGCTACGTTCTGACTAGTCACCTTTTCTATTTAACGGCAAATAACTCCCATGTTCCAATGCTTAGACATTACCTCCTTTATCCATATTTCCTTTATCAATTCATCGACTGTCTCCTCAGTTTTCTTTCCCCAATGTTTTAATAATTCGGCCTCTATGCCGTCTTCTCCTGCATCTTTATTATTTTTTAGGCTCTTGATGGCATTCCTCGCTTCCTCTAGCTCTGCTACTGCTTCTTCTCCCCGATCCTATACATCTAACTCTGATACCAATTCTGAGTCCTGTTCGCTTTCATTCTCAATTACGGTTCCTTCTTCTTTATTCCCTTCTTTACCATCAAGCAGTTCGGTAAAATACTTTTGCCGCCTTTCTAGGACTGCTTTATTTTGATTACAATTTTCAAACTGAAGCAATTGATCTTAGGGTATCCCCTTATCACTGACTCATCCTCTTCCGTGTCGTGTTCATTTGAACCCAACGAATATATTTTTTAAAATAAATCATTTTTCAATTAGAGTCAGAAAAATATTAGTGTGCCAGAATCAGAAAAATATTAATGTCTGTAACAGCTTCAGTGCGACCTGTATCGCACAGAACTGAGCCAATATCCAGCATTTTCACTGAACATTTGCAAGATTTTTCATTTATCAACCAATCTACAGATATTATTTGTATGAAGCTATTTTACTGTCGGCGTTGCACTTTGCTGTGCCAAGAATGAATATTTTTAATGCCTATTGTGGAGAGAACAGAATACCAAGATTACATTCATTGCGACTCTGGAGCTAAGGAGAATTTATTTCATTGTTTATTTGCACAGCGAATTTGTTCAGTTTATTGCACAGGGCTACAGAGCTCAGTGCTCACAAAACTGGGTAAATTTCAGAGGAATTGATTTCATTATGAAAAATGCGTATTGGTTTTACAAATTAAGTCATTTGCTCAACATGACATCACACAGTTAATTTGCGTAAGACAAATATTACGTATTTCATATTCTTTAACAAACAAACACATACCAATTTCTTTCAAAGGAGCATTACAACCTCTATTACCAGAATTCAAATTAATTTATAGTGTAATGTCTTCGAATCCGCAATCTACAAAAGGAAAATAATATATGATAAAGTGATGTTTCTAACGGTAACACCCTAAATGGAAAATAATAAAAACAAGAGGGCTCGTTACTGAGACTATTAATAATATACATCTACAAATTTGTAGTTACGTTCTGAAAGCGGTTACAAAGCAGTCACCGTTTGTGTCAGTAGACGAAGCAACAGATCAACAGCAGTGCAATCGAAGTTCGATCGCAGCTCTGCACAATACACCAACTGCACTGAATACCACAGTTTCATTCAAAATTTTGTCTAAAGCGTTGCTACGCTACAAACATTTTGCTGATCCATGTATGAAAAGGATCGGCGCTTCGTCTGCACAGGCAAAGCAGTAATTTTTAATATCTGTCTCTCATCAGAGCTGAGTTGACTGTGCTCATTACAGAGTAATCAGTGTTGTCTGCGTTACAACAGTCTGCAGTGCTTTTCGTGCCAATTGGTTGATATTAAACATTCCCCTTTCATTAGCAGGAAGTAACACGTGAATGGAGCCATCAAGGAATTACAGAAAATTGGAAAATTCATTCCAAAAATTTCCGTTGGATTACAAGCGAGGGAGCTACCGTGTGCCTGTTACACCGAATAATGTTTCTTTAATGACGTCAGTTACCGTATTGAACATTACTGCTGATAATGTCCCTTTCGTTACAGATTTCTCCTACTAAAAGCTACTGTTTTTGTAGAACTAAGTTATAATAATTACTCCCAGTATGTGTCATCGAGTAAAGATATTAATTAAACATCAGACGCAATGTAGACTGGCCTCAGACACTATGTAAAGAAGTGTGCAGTTTACTTACAGGTGATTTTCTGTCGAAAGATGGCGAATTATTCGTTGTTACAAACAGAATAAATTATGTAACACATTTCACAAAATTGCTGTAAGTTACGGGGAGCTTACATCATTGAACAGATATCTGAGAGTTATGTAAGAACGTTTCATTTTCTGTTGAAACGAAATTTCAACTGCATCTAGTCATATAAATCCTGTTCAGATCCACTGTACATTTATAGACATAACATTTTATAGCGTATTTAATAAGAGCTGTCGAAAAGGATTATTGGATTTTGGATGATTAGTTTAATAATAATCCTTCTTTAGAGATTCCACGACTAAGAGAATGTTGGTAGATGTACTTGAAACGTGCGATGTAATAAAAACCTCGAAAGATAATCAGCTGTCGTTTAATAAATATTACGCCAAAGGTGGCTGCTAAATATCTCAAACATTTCTACAGGAATATAAAACGACTGCAGTTAACCAGAATTGTCGCACATATTAATTGTTTGACAAATACGGAAAATAATTGTATTAGTAGAGAGATATTGAAGTATCGGTTATTAATGGTAACAATTAAGAACAAAGAGATGGCTGAAAACGGAAAGGAATAGCAGTGAAGTACTAAGTGCAGACTGGAATATGTATTGCAAGAAAAGGCAAGATAGCAATGGCTGCAAAGTAAATATTGGTCTAAGAAATTCTCTGGAAACTAGTGAGTTAGTTAAAGGTTACGGACGTGTAATGAAGTTGCTGAAGCGTGAAAAAAACGACATGACATATAAGACGGGTGTTTTTATGTACCACCAACGTCAGGTACTGTAGCGGCAGAACGCCTCACACAAAACATCCTCAGCATAAAACACTAAGTTTTCGGATCATGCAAGTACAGTAGAGGGAAATTTTCAACCTGCCGGACATAACAAGTGGTGCTAGAAGCAGTGGTTCGGTGAGATTGTTCTCTACCTCTCCCCTGAAAAGTTCTTCGAGCAGACTCTTAAGTAAAACGAAGTGTGATCGCAATGTCTTGCACCTATTAGTAACTCAACGACCCGAATTCCTCGTCTGTTTATGTACAGGAGAGAATCAGTGATCATAAGACTAGCAGCATCAGTGGCTATGGGTTTCACAAAGAACGTTAGAAAAAGGTCGGAAAATATTTTTGGTTGAAACGTCCCCTTTGAACATTTATACATGACAGTGCTTAAACTGACACACAATATTTTTAGCGCAACGCAATCTGACTTTCAAAAATCCCTACAAAAGAATGGCCCTGACTACCATTAACCTATACCTTTCACAAATCACTTACCTCACAAAAATCTTCGTTACTCAAGCTACAGCAAAACAGCGAGCGCTACTACTGCCAGCTAAATAAAAGATTCAAACTACGGAAGTCACTAACTACTGATGGGGATAGTTAGCAAATGAAAGATTTTAATAGAGAACAAAGAATGTATTTACCTTAATAGTCATAATATATATAGCAGTTCATAATATCCAGTATAACAAATTTCAAAACTCTGCCATCTATCTCCCCACATCCACCACTGCTGGCGGCTCACCTCCAACTGCGCAAAGCTACGCGCTGTTCACATCCAGCTGCCGCTGCCCAACACTACAATGGCAGACAACAATGCAAACTAGCCACAGACTGCACACAGCACAGCCAGTGATTTTCATACAGAGCGTTAAGAAAACCTAAACAGCCTACTTACATGGTTAGCAAGATTGAGGTAATACAAGTGCCACTGAAACACCAAATATTCATCTCTGAGGCGCTCGATTGGTTTTCGGAGGTTTCTGGCGCGATACATCTACTCACAAGTCACACAGTTCCAGTAATTAATGCACGGTGGTTTATGAGCGCGCAACTGGCGTCCGATGACGAACCCGATGTTCAAATGGGGCACATTTTGCGGTCAGTGAGTGTATTACCATCCCGCTTAAACCACTGTAGCGGGGACTGTAACCTTGTCACACGGACTGTACTCATGCTGGAAGATACTACCACCGCCATGGGTATATAGAGCAAGAAGAGATTCAGGTAGTCCTCAATAAGGTTCACTTATTAGACAGTTTCATCTGCTTCTACACGCCAAAGCACCATACGGTGCCAGCTTGAGAGTACCTTGCATCACCACTTGTCATTCTTGTTACACTCGCAAATAGAGCGAGGGCAAAACGACTCTCTACGAACTCTAATTTCACTTATCCTTCAGGTCCTTACGCGAAATGTACTTTTGAGGCAGTAGAATCGTTCTGCAGTCAGCTTTAAATGCCAGTTCTCTAAGTTTTCTCGTTAGTGTTCCGCGAAAGAAAACGTCGTTTTCCCTGCACAATTTCCCATTTGAGTTCTCAAAGCATCTCCGTAACACTTGCACGTTATTGGTACCTATCAACAGTAAATCTAACAGCACGGCTCTGAATAGCCTCTGTGTACTTCTTCAGTCTGCCTCTTGGTGATCCCAAACGCTCGAGTAGTACCCAAGAGTGGCTCGCCAACTATAAGCTCCGTCAAGCAGCATGCTACTGATGCTGCGTTAGCATTATTGTACACTTAGAACAAGCTGTTATTCATCCGCCAACTCAAACATCTTCTATCCTCCGACAGTCACTCTACGACGACGCTTTCCCGTACAACAGTGCGACGTCAGCAGACAGCCGTAGAGTGCTGCTCACCCTTTCCGTCAGATCATCTATGTACATAGAGAATACGAGCAGTCACGTCACTCTTCCCTGGAACCCTCCTAACTTTACTCTTCTTTGATTTACCCTCTCTGTCGAGGACCTCGCAGTAACATCTATTACTTAAGAAGTCTTCGAGCTCCTCATGTGTCTTTGAACCTGGACTGTAGGCTCAGACCTTCATTAACAGATGCAAAGGGCCACCATCTCAAACGCTTTCCGGAAATCTAGGAATGGGTTTGTTTGGTGGAATTATTGTTAGATCTATTTCTTTTCGTCAGGCTGAAATGTTTCAGATGGCTCTGAGCACTACGGGACTTAACTGCTGAGCCGGTCGGAGTGGCCGTGCGGTTCTAGGCGCTACAGTCTGGAGCCGAGCGACCGCTACGGTCGCAGGTTCGAATCCTGCCTCGGGCATGGATGTGTGTGATGTCCTTAGGTTAGTTAGGTTTAATTAGTTCTAAGTTCTAGGCGACTGATGACCTCAGAAGTTAAGTCGCATAGTGCTCAGAGCCATTTGAACTTAAATGCTGAGGTCATCAGTCCCCTAGAACTTAGAACTACTTAAACCTAACTAACCTAAGGACATCACACACATCCATGCCCGAGGCAGAATTCGAACCTGCGACCGCAGGATTAATGACTATAAATTGATGCCTTTAAACAAAGAATATATAAGGGAAATCAATGCAAAAGCAAAATATGATATTCCCGAAAATAATCAAGACAACAAACATAAGAGAAAAGAGGAAATACAAATATTTAAAGAAAATAAAAGGAAAAGCAAATAAGTACAAAAAAAAAAGAACCACTCCCGCGGACAGCTGAGTTTCGCTCGACGGATGCTTTCTAGGCCCATGCTGATTCGCCGACTGCAGCTCTCCCATTACAAAAAAGTTTACTATGTTCTAACTCACAATGTGTTCAAGGATTTTGCTGAAAACCGGTATTAAAGAAACAGGTCTGTAATTTTCTGAATCCGTTCTTTTACGCTTCTTACATACAGGTTTCACCTGCATTTTTCCCACTTGTTTGGGTATTTGTTCTGGAAAATTGATTCGCAATAATGACAATGCCGTAGAACACTCCCTGTCGAAGGAAACTGGTTTTCCCTCAGGACCTGACGGCTTATTAGTTTTCAACTCTTTCATCTGCTTACGAACGTCAGGTATGCCTGTTTCTATCTCCTCCATACGAGAATCTGTGTGACGGTCACTCGCCGATATGTTTATACGATCCTCCTGCGTGAATGGCTTCACAAACGAGAAATTTATCACTCTTAACTTTTCTTTGAATTTCTATTGCCCCAGCGGACTAGGCAGGAGTCTTCGGCTGCTTAGCAATTTTACATAGGATTACAATTTACTCGGGTTGTCGGCAAGATCTTTTGTTAGTTACAGCAAAGGAAGTTGTTGTATACATCGAGGATCGATCTTAACAGAAGCATGGTGCTGGAGAATACCACCACAGGTTCCCTATGGAAGCTCGGGTAAGTGTCTTTTATATTATCCATACTTCCCCTCTCTACCAGCGTAGAAGGCGCGGTGCATGCTTCGAGGAGCCATCCGCCTTGACGTCGAGGTATCGGTTGCAGCGAGCAAGCAACCCGCTTTCTTTGATCTACTGTCAAATCTCGATGGTACTGTGCCCACCATCATCTTGATTGGCAATGTCGTTGGACCGACAAGGGAATGTGAAAAGCTAGTCTCCAGCGGAGACCCAACAACGTGTGCTGAATGGAGTGTTCCGAAACACTTGTGACTGCGCGAACATAGTATGCTCTCTTCAGATCTGCCACAGATCGCTGCCTATCGTATTTTACATATCGAGCAAACTCCGATACCCACCCCCTGTGATGACCCATCATGTGCAACCAACGATCTCCAACCTTTGTTTCACTATCTGTCAACCACTTTTTGTAAATGATCAAGATAATAGCATGTAAAGAGCCAAACAAAAAGCCAACCCTATTCTCTGATTCATAGATACTTGTTCCCAGATGCCGGGCCGCAAAACCAACTATTTGTAAAATGGGTATCCCTATTTACGTCTCGTACTGCCGCTGGAACGTTTCCTCATTCGTCTCTGCTACTCTTATATACTTTTCTTGGCAGCCGCGACACCACCAACCAGCATTCAGTCACGCGATGGGTAGTATTAACTAAGTCGTAAATCACCAGTGTAAAAAAATCTAATACCTAGTCATTGTACAAGATGTCTTAGACGTTACGAGCCGACCAAGTTTGCGAAATATTCAAAAAACTGACTGTGAACGAAATTAAATTAAAATCAAAGACAAAACCGGGAAAGGGTATAAATTTGAAGACAAAGTTTTGTGAAACGATCTGACAAAAATCCTTGAATATATAACTCAGAAAGTTGATTGAAATTGTTTATACAGTCACCCAACTGAAAGATGATTTAAGAGAGGTTACAGTACATTGATAATTATTTCTTTGTGAACATCTAGTCACAGCTAATTCAAACGCAACTTCTATGCCATACGCGTTTAGCTTTCATTCGTTGCGAGCTGTCTTCACTTGCCTTGAACATGTGCATAGTTTTGTTTATGTTATTTAATTTACGTTTAGGTCTTATACGACCGTACTTATACATAAAAATAGTAAAGAATTTTATCACTTTTAGTTATCCTGTGGTGTAGTAATAATTTAATGCTCTACTCAAAGATTTCGAGGACTTTGATGTACAAGCTGTGTTTTTATTCCTTTGTTATAGCTATATAACTGCTGTAAGAAATTTCGTTTTCTGCCCTTCACAGCATTAGAAATTGAACACACGATTTGATGTCGTGGCTTGGATGGCTCTGGCAACTGCTGAACGTTACTGCCAACTTCTGACTTAGTTTTTATAGTGACTATGATCTGTTTGTGTGTGTGTGTGTCTATGCTTGCGTATGTGTGAAAAACATAGGTGCCGGCACCTGTTAATGTATTCTGAAATGATGTTACAATGTTAAAATCTCTCAGGTATGATTGAGGAGGATATATCTGTCAATTTCAAGTACGGCACCCAGGTCCGGAAACGAACGTGTCGAAAGTTACATGCGATTAACTTTCTAATACCTTGACAGCGCTTGGTTATCTTTGCTACTGTGAAATATATCTCTTCTACTGAAAAAATGGTCGTAGCTCTTAAGGTATGTATTACAGAGTCCTTGTTTTCTGGCTTTTAATTCTTGTTTCGGTCCATTCTACCATCTGTGAAAGTTGCCTATCCTACAATCTTAGCAACAACAATACCGGTACATATGCGCCATTGTAACAGGTATCAGAACGATTTTTGCTTATAACTTTCGACTTGTTCATTTCCGGACTAGGATATCTCACCTCAATTTGATACATTTATCCTTCTCCATCAACCCTGAACATTTACAACATCAATACGGAATCACCCTTTACGTACATACAGGTGCCGGCACTTCTAACTTCAACGCGCTGTAACGTATTTGGTTGACGTTCCCGGGTACTGGTTCTTATGTTCCCCGACACACCATGCACATCCCATCTCGAAGCTTGTCGGTGTAATTTTGAAACACCCCATATATATAATACAAAACTGCCTCTCCCAAAACTTTGTCCTGTACATATTTCGGGCAGTAAATGGACGTTAAGGACTGGGAATCAGGAAACACTGAATCACATGTAAGGTAACTGCCTCTGTCAGGAGATAAAATAGTGCTGTGCAGCTGCTGTAGTTAATAGCATTTTGGGTTAGATGCAGGAGGGTAAGGGTTCGATTCTGGGTCGAGGCTTCATTGTTTTCATTTGCTTAAAGTAATCTGCGTGGTACATTATCTGGCGTCTTAATCGTCATATAGAGATAAAATGGATCTTATACAGAACATTAGCAGTTACGTACTATGAACATGAAAATGGAAGTACGGTCGTTTTCATTAGTCAGCATCTAAAGAAGCCTTTTGCACGTCGTGGACACGAACTGTTTCGCACCACTGCATAGATTCCAAACCTGTTTTCATTGTACCTTCCGTGACCGAGCGGTTCTAGGAGCTTCAGTACGGAACCGCGCTGCTGCTGCGGTACCAGGTTCGAATCCTGCCTCGGGCATGGACGTGTTTGATGTCCTTAGGTTAGTTAGGTTTAAGTAGTTCTAAGTCTAGGGGATTGATGACCTCAGATGTTAAGTCCCACAGTGCTTAGAGCCATTTGAACCATCTGAAAATATAAGGAAAACACGTAGTTAGCCATACTGGGGACATACGGGCTAACGAATGTGGCAAGAATAACAGTTGGTATTAATTGATCGGACCACTGGGGAGGATACACACAAAAAAAGTTTGGAATCTAGTAATTGCAGTGGTGCGAAACAACTCACGTTCACAAAGCCGAAAGGTTTCTTTAAAAGCTGATTAATGAAAACGATTGTATTTCCATTTCAGTGCTCGTAGTGTGTAACTGCAAATGTTTTCTAGAACCCCCACTGTAATTGCCGTTTGACGATTAGGACGCCAGAAACTGTACCACGGAGACCATTTTTAGCTCATAAAAATAAGTAAATCTCAACGCAGACTCGAACCCTTGACCTCCTGCACGCTAAACCAAAACGATATCCACGGCAACAACTACACAGCGCTACTGCTGTATACTGATAGAGGTACTTACTATACATGTGACTACAGTGTTTCTAGATTGCAAGTCTTTAACGTCCATTTACTGCTCGAAATACACACTGGTCGAAATTTTGTGACAGACATTTTTTTATTGCTAGCATTTGAGGGATCGCGGGGAATTTCGATGACGCTTTCAAATTTTAGGTGCAAGTTATCTCCCCACCATAAAAAATGGTGGTGTCCTTTCCAGGACTCCAGCCCTGGTCCTTCTGGATGGAGAGCTCGCGTGTACTCCTCAACACATGAAGCCATCCAGATGCAGGAGAGGAAGGATAGGTCAGTGTACTTTATTTGTTTGGGTTGGGAAACTGAAGAAAAGACTGATCCTAATTACGTAAGTAATCATAAATATTGGTCCTAATTACACGACTGTATGTACAGTGCTACGCAAGTTGTGCCTAAAATGGAAATACAGCAAAAATATTTATAATGCCATACAACTGGTGTTATCCTGCAGGCAAAAGTTTCACAAAACCACTCAAAACTATCGGCAGACTCACTTAAACTGCCCCCTTCACCTACATGTTGGTGGGAAGAAAGGCTATGGTGGCATGTATTCTCTTTCTCTGTCTTTCTGTTTGGTGGAAAATATGTTTCACTTATGAGATGCTGGTGTTGGACAGAGAGGATTTTAAAAAGTGCACTACCTGTAAGAATACAGCTGAGGATTGTACCTATCAAAGTTTACGTCAGACTTTGCTACAGATGCCTCCCCTTTGCATTACTTGACAATCACCCAGTAGGCCAGGTAACCGAAGCCAGTACACACTACCACAACTGATGGAAAATGCATCACTGTTCTAATTAAACACCGAATTTGTCATGAAAGGAACAGTAATTGTAATTAATGGGTCATAATGCAATACAGGTACTGAGGAACATCGGCGTCCCATAAGATTGCAAAGGAGCGGCAGTTGAATGGGCATTCTCCTTGATGTACAGCCAGGAACTAAAGAAACTACCCCTACCTCCCCTCATCCCTATTCCTCCCTTCCTCCCTCCTTCGCTCCACCTATGGTGGGGACACAGGCACTATCAAAAGGTCAACTACTACCGCGCACCATGCATGTATCTGCGGTAAACCCCCATACCCCTCCCCCCCCCCCCCCAGAGCTGTCCATACCTGATCAATTTTGAGGCGCCAGTCAAGGCATCGGCCCTCAGCCAACACAAAAGGATGTAAAGCAAATGGTTCTGAGCACTATGGGGCTTAACATCTGAGGTCATCAGTACCCTAGAACTTAGAACTAATTAAACCTAACCAACCTAAGGACATCACACACATCCATGCCCGAGGCAGGATCCGAACCTGCGACCGTAGCGGTCGCGCGGTTCGGATTTAAAGCTAACTAAACAAAATTAGATAAATGAGGCCCACCCCAACTAAAACTTTGTTAGGCTGACATGTAGCAGCACCACATAGCCTCACACATGCAACTGCGTCGTCGACCTCACACATAGAAAACCCGCCCCAACAAGTGCCCACAATTTCGAATGTGAAAACACTTCAATATAACAAATGAATTTAAAGTCCATGCTTCTCCTACCTATAAGCGAGCACCTAAAAAAAAAAAAAGATCTCAATGAAAAATGAAAATAAATGTCCTCTTCCACGAAAATTAGTGTAGCCCATTTTATTTTAGTTTCATGAGCACAGTCGGTGTAGTTTCTACGTTCGACTGCAGGATATAATGCGCATCTCATTATTTTGTCACATCTAATGAAGTGAGAAAAAGTACAGCACTATTGTTATGCTGCGAAAACTGCCAATCGCTGCAGAATGTCCTCGTTATTTCGAAACAATCATCAGAGCAAAGGAAAAGAGAGAACCTAAACTCAAGGAAAAAACATATATGTTAAGCAATTTCCTTCTGCTGTATGGACAAATTATATGAACCGACAACATCTCTAGCATGCAAATCATTGTCATGCGTGTGTGTATTAGAAACATTTCAGACACATGAAGTAACATTACAGAATACAGCCTTTCACGTCTTTTGCGTACATGTCGGAAAAAACATAATCATTTAATGTTTGACAATTACAAGCTATAATTCAAGAGGACTCTGCTGTTTTGTACACTATGCTAGGTTCTTTTTTACCAATGTGATGCTATATCACACTGGCGTTTATGAAACAAATTGTGAGCGTATGTCTTCTAATGGAACCTCCAATAAGATATAATGTGTCTCCCTCTGTTCTGGTACATCGAGACCACGTGCTGTCTGTCTGCTTACATTTGACATTTTTGCTCTATAACTCCCCTCTACCCAGCTCTCTGAAAAGTTTCTATCTTATATCAGACGATCATTTGCTACAGCAGCAGATTCTTGCGTTCTAGTTTTGTAAGCACTCTGATCATCACAGTGTGCTTCACGCAATCTAATCAAACATGGCGAGAAGCACTATCGTTTCTAGGTTCCACACGAGCTATAATTCAAGTGGATTCTGCCTTATAATTAGAGGTTATGAAGTATGAAAGAACATAGCACTTTCAGTAACACCTATTTTTAAACAGAGAATCATGACGATAATAATATAACCAGTTATGATTCCACAAGAATAGGTACAGCCGATTTCTATTACTTTTATGAGCAAAATAGAATGTAGTTTAGGGACAAATATATGCATCCAAACCTTAAGCAGTTATACCACTCCTTGTAATAGAACTTCCTATAAGACTTTACTGTGTTTATCTCTTCTCACACATACCATCACTGTGTTGACATCAAGCACATTACATATACATGTTTCGCTCCAGCAGATGGCCAATAGTCAAAGTCGCTTGCACAGACCTGCATAAAGTGTTGTCGACTGTAGTAGAGGAAGACTATATCCAACATACTATCAGTCATTGGAGAGGGTTCCTGTATTGTTCATTCATAAGCAGTTTAATACATTGGTTTTTCAGCTGTAACATATATAAGCAGTGTATGACAACAGCTTTGTACACCGCCATACACTATGGTTTTCTACCATGACTCGAGGTCTGTGTCAGGTGTTAAATCGACATTAACACATTTTAATCTATTTCCTCTTACAGGAAGCTGAACATCGTATGGTGGAAACTGTGCAGTTCCCACAACATACAGGTTAGTAGAAATAAAACACAGAGGCGATTTGTCTCAGTGACAAAAATTTGAAAGATATTACAACATATGGAAACTGGAAGTCTTTGCGGCATTGTGGAGCGTTTCCAACAGCTGCACAAAGGTGACGACAAGTAAACTTAATCTCATCTTCCACAGTGACGGAGTGGTAAATGTGTAGGTGTTCCTTTTCATTCACAGCATTGTTTCCTCATTTTTCCGTCATGTATATGATTACTGTTTCCGTGTTGACCATCGCTAGAAGCTGCTGTTCACTACCTGGGCGAAGTAGTTGAAATAAAAAGAGATACTGTTATCTTATTTTTGGAAACAAAATCAGGGGGGGGGGGGGGAGGGGAGGGGAGAGGGTCGCAGCATATGGAAATAGGAAGGGTCTGCAGCATTGAGGAACACTTCCAAACAACTGTCTGAAGGTGATAACCTCTACATTTAATCCCATGCTCCACAGTGACAAGAAGCAGATGTGTTCCACCAAGGCTGTCTCCATGGCAACCATGTAGTGTCAGTCTATCTTTATGTGGTAGTCAACAGCATAGTAGTGAACAGTTGTGTTGTGAAAGATACCGTTGATGTGGGATAACGTACTGTAATATGCACTGCAGTTGACAGCATGATCAGTTTTAGCAATTTTACCAACTGCTCCATAATTTCATCGCCAGCCAGAAACACAGCAGATTGCTTCCCAACTTCTGTATCATCGCAAAATTACCCCTTCACTACTTTACAAGTACCACATGTTACACTGTGAATGCAGATAGATGATTGTGCTGTATGTCCATTCTTCCATATACACGAAAGTTAACCACACAGCGTCCGACACTGATGCAATTAGGTTATCTACATATTTCCAGTACATCGATCGTAGTCCTGTATTTACTATTACGACTCTCAATATTTTCCTGTGTGGATGGGCGTCACAGTGTATTCTCGCATTCGTACGAGAAAGTCGGAGATTGACAGATCCCTCCAACATTGTCCTTGACCTATCCTCCCTGCAACACGGTCGCCAATTTAATCTGCAACTGCCAGAAGTATGAAGGTCCTATACCCACTAAATTCCATGTCTCGTGAAGGAACAGGACGAGCTGCGTCCATTACTGCTGTTCAGCGAAGACCCTCCCACATCAATCCTACCCATGTCATGAACCGAAATGCACAAGACCTATCCAGATGCATTAGTGTCGAGGAGGGTAGCACCTCTTATCGGTGGATAGTCGATATGAGGGTGTTGCTGTGATATAACAGAAAGTTAAGAAGGAACATACGGTTTATACGTGATGGAGCTCCAGATAGATGGTGTTTGAAACATTTCACGTAAATCAACTGTGCTGTCAATCATTAAGTATTATGCCATTGTCTAGAAACATTACCGGGAAGGTATCGGCATGAGAGAAATGATCGTAGACGATACACACACACCACCATGGCTACACGGTTCTGCACCTAAAACTCCTATGTTGTTAAAGCCGTATGATTTTCAAAGTATTAGTCAAGCAGAATGCTACGCTTTTAATACTCTAATGCAGAGTAAATTTGTACAACATCAGACGTACAACCATCCTGCAAGTTTTCTCCCCAAATCGCTTCGGTGAGAAACTTTAAAAGGATAACATTACTTCCTTCTACTTTGGTTCAAATGGATCTGAGCACTATCGAACTTAACTTCTAAGGTTATAAGTCCCCTAGAACTTAGAACTACTTAAACCTAGCTAACCTAAGGACATCACACACATCCATGCCCGAGGCAGGATTCGAACCTGCGACCGTAGCGGTTGCGCGGTTCCAGACTGTAGCGCCTAGAACCGCTTGGCCACCTTGGCCGGCCCTTCTACATTATTTTGGCGTCCTAGAAAGGTGGTATCAGTGTACATCCGCCGATAGAGCTGCTCAGAAAAAAACTAGAACGAAGTCAGGAGGCTGCTGTTTATCTCTTATGAAATTAATTTATTTTATAGTTCCTTTTAAATCAGGAACGTAAGTACCATCAATCACATTTTCCGCGTCATTCATGCTAATTATTAATAGTAGTATCGGTTTTGAAGGATGCGGCTAAGTCTCACGAGGAAAGAGAGCGACGAAAAACTGACTTGAATACTTTCGATAGCTGATACTTTGTGGTACCACCAACGCCCTGCTGCCCGAAAATGCACATGAAGAAGCAGCAAATTCTTATAAGTTAGTAAGCTGGTAGCTGGTAGCTGAAGGAGATGTAACAGTGTTATCCCTGTTTACAGTAGCATCACCACGGCTCTGGTGGCATTTCCATTGCAAAAAAGATGTCCCAGTCTGATGTTAGGTTCTTTTATTCGTCTGTAGGATAATACAGTAATTTCTTCCTAACACCACGTCTCTTGAGTACAAACCCCTCATACTGTTAAACGTGATAAATAAGGTATCGGTCCACTCTCATACTGAACACTCTAGGACATGGCTTAAGTCTGACAAACACATTGATTTTTCTCATTAATACGTAATGAATAACATTTCTTGTGAGAAATAACCATAATTCGATAATATCTATGCTGAAGGCCCCCCACCAGCACGCAGAAGTGCCGCAACGCAACGAGGACTCAACTGATGTCTGAAGCAGTGCTGGAGGGAACTGACGCCATCAATCCTACTGGGCTCCCCATAAATCCGTAAGAGTACGAGGGGATGGAGATCTCTTCTGATCAGCATGTTGCAAGGCGCCCCAGATATGCTCTATAATGTTAATGCCCGGGACGTTTCGTGACCAGCGTAAGTGTTTAAACTCAAAAGAGTGTTCCTGGATCAACTCTGTAGCAATTCTGGACGTATGGGATGGGTATTGCCCTGCTGGAATTGTCCAAGTCCGTCGGAAGGCACATTGGACGTGAACTGATGCAGGTGATCACCTGTCAGAAGCTTATCTAGACGTATCACGGGTTCCATATCGCTCCACCTGGACACACCTCACTCCATTACAGAGCATATATCCATTTATGAGGTTGTCTCCATACCCATACACGTCCATCCAATCGATAAAATTTGAGACGAGACTCGTCCAACCAGACAACATGTTTCCTGATATCAACAGTCCAATGTTGGTGTTGACGGCCCAGGAGAGGCGTGAAGATTTGTGTCGTGTAGTCGTCAAGGGTACACGAGTGGGCCTTTGTCTCCGAAAGGCCATATTGATGATGTTTCGTTGAAATGTTTGCTCGCTGACACTTTTTGATGGCCCAGATTTGAAATCTGCAGCAATTTAGGAAAATGTTACTTTCCTGTCACGTTGAAAGATTATCTTCTGTCGCCGTTGGTCCCGTTCTTGCAGTATTTTTTTCCGGCTACAGGGATGTCGGACATTCGATGTTTTACCGGATTCCTGATATTCACGGTACCCTCGTTGAATGGTGATACGGGAAAATCCCCACATCAGTGCTACCTCGGAGATTCTGTGTCCCATCGCTCGTGCGCCAACTGTAACAACACAGTCAAACTCACTTAAATCTGTATATCCTGCCATTGTAGCCGTAGCAACCAATCTAACAATTGTGCCAATCACTTGTCTTATGTGGGTATTGCCGACCTCAGCGCCGTATTCTGCTGTTTACATATCTCTCTATTAGAATACGCATGCCTGTACCAGTTTCTTTGTTGCTTCAGTGCATATTTGACTGTACGCGTAAGAACACAGTTAAGGAAGGAGATAAATATATTTCGCCTACTTTAATATATCGCCTCTGCGCAAACTTACGTCGTCTATGTCGAGGTATGTGTCGAGAAAACTCATGAAGTTTAGAGGGGAGGGTTAAAACTGAATGCAACCAGAACAAAATTTTTAAGCTTTTCTTGGTCTTGCGCGTCCGGCTACCCTCAACCCACATCAATTCCACGCATTTCATGGTACATTTGCTCTAGTTTTATGTATTCTCAATCAGTTTACGTAATTTTTCAAGTATTCTTCGCGATTTTACAGTTTTCGTCATGTTCCTCTCAATTTTACGTTTTTCATATTTTTTCGTATGTAAATGGTCATATTCGTGGCATACCGACGTGCTGTTTCATTTTATGTGAGGATATTTGCGTGTCCTGTGTACCAGCTTACTAAAAAATCCTAAGAATTCCCCTATTTCCGATGATCTACATGCGTATATTTTGGATAGGAAGATCATGAAAAGTGTCGTAACACTCGCTCCTATCTAGATGAGATTGAACTAGCGTTGCAGATTGGAAACTCGTAGTGTGGAAACAAATCCGTGTGCTGCCACGTCACATCAGACAGCTTGTCTGCAGACTCGAGTAGCGATGCACGTGATGGAAACTCAAAGTCTGGAACGGTTCTGTACAGTCATGTGACGTCCACTCTACTGTGTAGTAATCCGCAACAGACAGTTGACATGTGTACAGAGACGGTTTCTGGTGCTGCTCCTATATTTTTTCCCACAAGCATAAGCTCTTATTGCTTATCTGATGATTTTCGCTACTTTTGCTTACATCTTCCATTTCCGATACGTTCCCACAACCAGGTCAGTACATCTACAAACTGTAGATTTAGGTTATTTTTTCTGTGTTAGTAAGATGTAATTTGTTATTTGACAGTGTGTCGACTGCACTTAGTATCCTGGAGCGTGAGAGTTCCCTATCCCCGACCTGCTGAGTGCGCACCTGCGGCAAGGTAATTTATAGACCAACAGTCAGCAGGTTATACATTAGAACCGCTACCGTCCGTAGCTGGTAGCCTTACACATATACATAAAGGGCATACGCATATATATTACCCATCACGAAGTCTCGATTTCAACCGCTTGTATGTTATTTTTGACAGCGCTACAGCCCTGAAAAGAGAGAAAACCTCTTCGCAAAACGGTTGTGTAGGGATTTAAGGACACTTAAATTCATCCTACAAAAGAGCATAACATCTTCGACGCATGCTATGTTACCGATATTTCGTAACAGTGAGAACGAAGTAGTTCATGACGGCACTGATGTGTAATGTGTAAGACATTTTCGGTTTTCTTGCTGTGTCAATTCGGGATAACATCTCAAGCTTTCGACGATAGCCGCCATCGTCTTCGTCAGGAGCCACCGACTGTCTTCACTGTTTTTTTTTTTCCTTTATTGCATTTCGATTCCACCGCCCTCCAGAGGGAGGGGGGAGGCGCATGTTGGCAGCAGCGTAATAGGCTGCTCTACTGTAGCTAACAGAAAAGTTAAAATAAACATAATGAGAATATAAACAAACAATAAATACAGGTGAAAAGATGGTGAAATTTTCAAAAATTGTAAAAAGGAGCAAAGTTGTGGAAGTTAAAATATAAAAACACGAGGTTGATGATGTGGATGAAGACACAGTAAGTAGACAGGCACAATTAAGAACACAGCGACAGTCTGGTGTCTGTTTGCACGAGATAAAAAACACAACTAGCGACAGTACGGTGTCTCTTCCAACACTGACAGTGAACACACAACACTGCACATTCACTTAAAACAGCACTGTAGAGAACACAAGGCGGCAGATGGGGGGGGCGGGAGGACCCAGACCGATGAGGGGAAAAAACAGGGGAGGAGAGGAAAGGACGAATAGGGTGGATCTGATGGAGGGATAGGACACATAAAAAGGGCGGGGGGGGGCAGGGCAGACGCGAGAAGGAGTGGGGGAATGGAGTCAGAGAGAGAGTAGATGGGGAAGAAACAGGATGGAAGGGGGGGAGAGGGAGCCCGGGAAAAGACAGAGGGAGTGAGGGGGAGGTGAGGATCAGAGTTAATAGAAGGGATGAATGGAGGGAGAGGGGGCAAGATCTGGGAAGGGGAATTAATGGAAACCACCTTGGGAAAGGAGATGCAAGGAGTAGAGGTGGGGGATAGGGTGCACAACGGTGGAGGTGTGGCAGCGGATGGGGTTTTGAGAGGAGAGGAGCAACCAGGGGGTGAGGGGATCAAGTCAGTGGGAGGTGTAGAGGGCTCAGATATGTTGGAGCAATCAGGTCATTGAGGATCCATGTGGGGGACAGGAGGCGTATAAGGAAGGTGAGGCAGTTTTCACTGCTGCTGTGATGGCCGTATATAGCCCGTGAACACTTTCTGATTGGTCGGCTTGTGATTGGTCAGCTTGTGATTGGTCGGCGTATTACGTATTGCTATCGCAATGGTGCCAATGTCTGCGCTCGTGGCGCCACCGCTTCTGTGGGAGTGTAAACACTGCAAGGAATGTCTCTGCTGCTTCTCTGCATCTAGCACTAGTTTCCATGCACTGCTCAGATGGTATCCACTATCACGGTTAAAGTTCTTCTCGCTCATTCTTATTTCAACAGCTTCTTAATAACAGAATCCTAGTTTGTGGAGGCATGGGACAAAATTTTTGTTTCCTCGAACAGTATTTTATGTTTGTTTGTGAGACTGTGCTCCGCAATTGCCAGTTGTTCCAGTTCTCTACGTTTAATATGCCTTTGGTGTTTTGCACAGTGGTCAGGAACGATACGAATGGTCTGACCTATACAATTTCTCCCACACTCACAGGGGATATTATAAGTTCCAGGGACCCTGAGGCCGAGACTGTCCTTAACAGGTCGTTTTAGGAGAACGAACAATCGGTCTCATACCCAGTCTACCCAGGACTCTTCCTATTTTTCTGGATATAGTACCACAAAAAGGAAGAACCGCAATCGGTTTTTCATCCTGCGAGTATGCAGCATTTTCAAGTTTCCTTTTCTTGGAAAACGCTGCCTTTATATCGCGTGCGCCATAGCCATTCGTTCAAAACACCTACTTCAGATGGTTAATTCCTCGTCGGAAACAGTTCTGGCTCTATATACCAAAGCGTTCAAACCGGCTTTCTCTGAACAGGATGATGGAAGCTCTGTGTATTAAGGTATAAATCGGTATGCGTCGGCTTACCGTACACAGAGTGGCCGAGACACCCGTCCGCCTGTCGTTGTACTGAAACATCTAAGAATGGCAACCTTTCTTCCTTATTCAACTCGACAATGGACCGTATGTTCGGATGTATGCTGTTCATGTGATCCATGAATTGTTCGAGAGCTTCTGCACTGCGTGGCCATACCATAAAAGTATCGTCAACTTAACGGTAAAATAAGGATGGGCGGAGGGGAGCCATAGTTAATGCACGTTCCTCAAAATTCCCCATAAAAAAGATAGCCAATGATCGAGACAACTGAGAGCCGATCGCCATACCGTCCGTCCCACGGAAGCGGTGGCGCCACCAGCACAGACATTGAGACCGCCTGCGACAGCAGTACGTAATGGCCGACAAATCAGAATTCGTCCACGGGCTGTATAAGACCACCAAAGCAGCAGTGAATACAATTGGTCCTGACGATGACGATGGAGGCAATGGTCGAAAACTTGAGATTTTTTCCCGAACTGACTCGACAAGAAAACTAAGAATGTTTTACATATTTCGTAACAGTATTGTCTAGACTCTCCAGTAATAACAACAAACCATGGCATCCTTCTGTACCTATCTCGCCTCCTGTTATACTCTTATTAAAGATCCATGATGACGCCACGAGATAATCGCAATTCCGCTATTTTGTGTGCTAGATGTCGATTGAATGGAAGGAGACAGTACTTCGTGATTATTATTCTTACGTGCAAGACAGAACAGCACATTAGTCGGACGGCGTAGTACAGCACTCTGACGAAAGCACCCAGTCACTCAGAGCCACACATGTTACAGATGCGATGCACTTGCTCTGTTTCTGTATGTCTATGTCTATGCGAGTGTCTTAGATGGCTGCCATAAAACTCCCGAGTCCTCATGTGGTGGATCCACCTTCTAACCCTGTCCCAGTCGTACTGCATTGCGGATCATCCTCTAGACACCTTCTGGATATATAATGCGTGAGACCAACGAGAGGGCTGGGTCGGATTTGTGGGGAGAGATTTACAAATATCTAAGGTAAGTCAAAAAGTAAAAAGGAAAAGTAGAAAACTGAACGAACATTCAGAATGTATGAGTGAAGGAAGAATCCATGTAAAGGGGCTGATTGTAAACGGACTGGAAAATAAAATAAGGACGGCCACACTACAGATGGAGTGCTGTAACAGGTAATTTGCCTAATAGACGAGCTGACTTATTACAACAGTAGACCAGATGAAGAAGTACCGGCGGATCAAAAAGTCAGTATAAATTTGAAAACTTAATAAACCACGGAATAATGTAGATAGAGAGGTAAAAATTGACTCACATACTTGGAATGACATGGGGTTTATTAGAACCACCCCATATTGCTAGACGCGTGAAAGATCTCTTGCGCGCGTCGTTTGGTGATGATCGTGTGCTCAGCCGCCACTTTCGTCGTGCTTGACCTCCCAGGTCCCCAGACCTCAGTACGTGCGATTAATGGGTTTGGGGTTACCTGACGTCGCAAGTGTATAGCGATCGACCGACATCTCTAGGGATGCTGAAAGACAGCATCCAACGCCAATGCCTCACCATAACTCCAGACATGCTTTACAGTGCTGTTCACAACCATATTCCTCGATTACAGCTATTGTTGAGGTATGATGGTGGACATACTGAGCATCTGCTGTAAAGAACATCATCTTTCCTTTGTCTTACTAATTATTGCTATTCTGGTCGGATGAAGCGCTATCTGTCGGACATTTTTAGAACTTTTTATTTTTTTTTATCTAATAAAACCCCATGTCTTTCCAAGCATGTGTGTCAATTTTTACCTCTCTATCTACATTATTCCGTGATTTATTCAGTTTTCAAATTTATACTGACTTTTTGATCACGCGGTATGTGGGAAGAATGTTTTAATAGCCTATTGACAGAATCCAGAAGAGGAGGGGAAATAAACTCACAATATCGAGAAGAGGATGAGAATTGTACTCTTCGCTGTGGCCCACACACAGAAATAACCTTTTTGTTTATTTTTGGCCGTCTCAAGCAGTCAGTAGGTGTTATTCATAGACACCAGTGACAAATTTCCCTAGTAAACTGATGAAGAATAGCTGTCCTGTGCTGTACCATTTTATGAATAGCTCCTTTTTCATGTTTTGTCACAGAACATTTATCCCTTTTATCGCAAGGAGATTAATAGTCGAAAATTTGCGCCATACCATTGTTGCAAATAGTTTCTCTACCCAGTGTGGGCGAAGTAGCGCGAAGGCAACAATGGTTAAGTATTAATGCGATGAATTTCATTAGGAACTCAATTCGCTGATCAACTCGAGTGTGGTGCAAATGTGAGCCTGCTTCAAGAAGGCTCCCTTCTTGCGTCGCTTTGCTCAGGGTGTACATTGTAGAACAGTGCGGAAACAGATGAGTGCGAGACAGAGCTGGAGGAGTTAAGCAAGGCAGCGGGCCCGCAGGCGCTGGGTCGGCGGAGAAGGTACGTGCGCCGCGGGAGAGTCGGAGCAAGGGGTCGGCGATGCCAATAGCGCAGCGGATAAGAGGAGACGAAGCGGCGAGCGGATTTGTCGGGGATTAATGGAACGGCGTTTTTAATATTTCAGACATGCGCCGCTGCTGGCAGCGCAGTCGGACAGGCGCCGGCGAAACGAGCTACTAACAAGTCGTGGGCGGGCGGCGGAAAGCGAGCGGGCTACAAGGTGGAGAGCGGCTGAGCCGCCGTCTGGGACCCTCACAAAAGGATGCTCCCTCATAAGGACGGCGGATTAACAAGCTATCGACCAGACGCCTCCGACACCAGCCAATGGTGGCGCAGCTCATCGGACGCTCGCACGACTCATAAAAATTTGATCTTCGCCCTGAAAACATGTTGCCAAATGTAAATAGGGTACTTTACAGCGTTCTATAGTTGTGAATCAATAAGCGTATAATGTTGACCTAGATACTAATAATCGTGTTTCTACAAATGAGCGGGCGGCGTGGCCGAGTGGTTCTAGGCGCTTCAGTCTGGAACCGCGCGACCGTTACGGTCGCAGGTTCGAATCGTGCCTTGGGCATGGATGTGCGTGATGTCCTTAGGATAGTTAGGTTTAACAAGTTGTAAGTTCTATGGGACTGATGGCTTCAGATGTTAAGTCCCATAGTGCTCACAAGGGAACCTCCCCATCGCACCCCCTCAGATTTAGTTATAACTTGGCACAGTGGATAGGCCTTAAAAAACTGAACACAGATCAATCGAGAAAACAGGAAGAAGTTGTGTGGAACTATGAAAAAAATAAGCAAAATATACAAACTGAGTATCCCATGTGCAACACAGGCAACATCAAGGATAGCCTGAGCTCAGGAGTGCCGTGGTCAGGTGATTAGCGTGAGCAGCTGCAGAACGAGATGTCCTTAGTTCAAGTCTTCCTTCGTGTGAAGAGCTTACTTTCTTTTTTTTCGCAAAGTTATGATATGTCCGTTCGTTCATTGACGTCTCTGTTCACTGTAATAAGTTTAGTGTCTGTGTTTTGTGACCGCACCGCAAAACCGTGCTATTAGTAGATGCCCCTCCAATGGGAACCGAAAACATTTGATCGCAATGTCATAGGTCAACAGATTCCTCCACAGGAAAACACGTCTGATATATTCTATACGACCTGGTGACGGCATGTGCGTCACGTGACAGGAATATGTTGTCGACCCACCCAACTTGTATACTTGGCGAATTGGGTAAAAAGATTCTTCTACCTTGCCCGATTTAGGTTTTATTGTGGATGTGATGATCACTCCCGAAAAAGTGATGAAAACATGAGTTTGTCACCTAAACTGCAACAAATGAATGCAACAGTCTCACAGTCGCATCGGACGGACGGACGGACAGATAATAATTGTCTGAAAATAAAAAATTAAACTTTTCACTCGAGGGAAGACTTGAACCAAGGACGGCTCGTTCCGCAGCTGCTCATGGTAACCACGGGACCACAGCGCTCCTAGCTCACACTCTCCTTGATGTTGCTTATGTTGCTCATGGACTACTCAGTTTGTATATTTTGCTTATTTTTTTCATAGTGCCACACAACTTCTTCCTGTTTTCTCGATTGATACGTGTTCAGTTTTTCAAGGCCTATCCACTGTGCCAAGTTATAACTAAATCTGAGAGGGGTGCGATGGGGAGGTTCCCTTTTCAGAGCCATTTGAACCATTTTCTACTAATGACCTGTGCTTAACGACGTTCCTTATGCCAGAGGACAGTCAGTTCTGTCACCGAAATTGGTACTTTTAATGAAGATTTAACCCGAAGCAATTATGTCAAATAGGAATGTTTCACATAACTTACAGAAGTTGCACAGGCTGTACTTTGAATACTGTTCACTGCCTTAGGTATACGTGTAAAATGAACTAGGATTAATGTTTTTCTGGGGCACCATCTCCCAACTGCTTTGCTCAGTATACCACGAATTCCTGGCCTCTCATCTCAGTGTAGCACTTGCACACAAGATCCTCAATTATTGCCTGAATTGAATATATTCCAGTCTCAGTCTTCCTCTATTGGTTTTGGCAACGTCAGATCCCTAAAGTAGCGTGTAAGATATTCCCTTATGCCATAACACAACTTTTATTGTCCTATCCTTGCGTCAAAGCTTTTCTCTTATTCCTCTTCTATCCGATTCTGCGGATAACTTCCTCATTTGTTATCCTATCAATCCAAATAATTTTGAGAATTTTGAGAATCATTCTATAGCACCATATTTCAAACATTCCGACTCTCTTCTGTTTTCACTTTTGATGGCTAACTTCCATTTAAATCTATGTCTCACACATATATTCACAGATATTTTTTCCTCAAGGTAAAGCCAATGTTTGATACTAGTAGACCTCGTTTGGCAAGATATACCTTCTTTGTCACTGTTAGTCTGTTTCTTAAATCCTCCTTGCATCATTCGTCTTAATTTATTTCGCTTCCTTCGCTTCATCTACCACGAGTCCCCAATTTTAATGTTCATTTTTTAAAATAATCTCACTTCTTCTACTTGTTATTGTTTACGATCTTCTTCGATTTACTCTCAGTCCATGTTCCATACATGGACAGTGAACTAATAGGGAGCCAAAATATGGGAGTAATAGGCTGCTGCACGAAAATACAATAATGGTTGAAATAAAATTGCTAATTGACTTATCCCTAAGGAATATTTTAATGAAAATTACAACAGCAAATGGTACTTGTTTGCCACAGGAATTAGAATTCGTAACAAATCGATACGTTCTGAGAAATTCCCAAGAATTTGTTAAAACATACGTAAACAAATTCTATAATACACATTGGCATGGGGGACTGATGACCTTCGCTGTTTAGTCCCCCTTAAACATCCCAACAACCACCACCACCACACATCGGCAAGTAGCTGAAGCCGGAAATGATATATATGAGGGTCACTCCAAAACAAACGCACACTATTTTTGTAAAAGTACAGTTTTCTTTCTGCATGTGTGAAAATTTTACAGTGGGCAGATACATCCTTTCCGATTGTTTTCAAACTTAGTTCAACCTGTTCCCGTGAGTGGCGCCGTCACAGCATGTCTTCAGGATGGCTGCTACACTTTACGTTCGTCAGAATCAACGTCCTGTCGTAGAATTCCTGTGCTGTGATAACGAGACAGTAATAGTAATAATGTTGTGTGACTAGGGCCTCCCGTCGGGTTGACCGTTCGCCGGGTACAAGTCTTTCGATTTGGCGCCACTTCGGCGACTTTCGCGTCGATGCGGATGAAATGATGATGATTAGGACAACACAACACCCAGTCCCTGAACGAAGAAAATCTCCGACCCAGCCAGGAATCGAACCCGTGCCCATAGGAATGACATTCTGTCGCGCTGATCACTCAGCTACCGGGGACGGACAACGAGACAATGTTAAATATCCACAAGAGGCTGAAAAAGGTGTATGGGGATGCTGCTGTCGTTCGCAGTACAATTAGTCGGTTGCCAAGCAGGTTGCGTGATGAAAGCGGACACGGCAACATTGAGGATTGTCCTCGCAGTGGCAGGCGTCGTACTGCACACACTCCAGACAACGTGCAGAGAGTTAACGAATTGGTGACTGCTGACAGACGCATCACAGTGAACGAATTGTCACGCTACGATGGGATAGGGGAAGGACGTGTTTGCAGAATACTGAAAGTGTTGGCGTTAAAAAAGGTTTGTGCCAGGTGGGTTCCCAGGATGTTGACAGTGACTCACAAAGAAACAAGAAAAATCACCCGCTTTACAATCCTGACCCGGCTCCATGTGACTATCATCTCTTTGGGAAACTGAAAGACTCTCTTCGTAGAACAAGGTTTGAAGATGATGACTCCCTTTTGCACGCTGCCGAACAGTGGCTACAGTTGAGAGCGATTGAAATTATGTAGAGAAATGAAAATATTGTTCCTAAAGGATGTATCTGCACAGTGTAAAACTTTCAAACATGTAGACCAAGAGATGGATTTAAAAAAAAAGAATAGTGTGCATTTCGTTTGATGTGACCCTCGTACATATGTCTGCGAATCAGACTGACAAAAGAATGGATAATAGCATCATTAAATAAAAAAAAATTATTAAAATATTTACACACACACCTAAAAGCAAGCAGTAAGAATTATTATCTCACTAGACTGCACAGTCATTGAAAGCAGAAATTTGAAATAATGTCCCCATAGTGAAGCAGACTTTTCCACCAAGTAATAAGAATCATAAAGTGAGGAAATTAATACCAAAATTTTAAAGCTCTACATTCAGAAATATGATCCAGCTGATAGGAACTGCTATTTCCTTAATGTGCATGTTTATAAAAGACAGAAAATTTTAAATGATATATGCGTCGGCGAAGCAGACTTTATCGTTAATAAGCATATTTATATATAAGAAGAGTTTAAAAAAGTGTTCGTATCTGTGAAGCAGGCTTCTGGACGTTAATATTTCGATTAGTAGGTCAAAAGAAAAAAAAAGCTTTACATGCAAGGCTGTGAAGCAGCCTAATTTACTAATATGCGTAGTAATGATAAAAGGGAAATTTACAATAATGTATATGTCTGTAAAACAGACTGAAGGGTTTACCATTCACCATTATGAAGACCGAAATCCTAGTCAAGATAAGATCCTCTAGCACACAAATTAGAAAAATACAGTAACTACTCGATCTCTGCCGAACTGCCAGACAGTTGCTCGATAAACCCCAAAAATTGCAAAGTACGCATCAAATTCAAACAGCATGTGAATGAGAACCATAACGCCGACCGCCAGTCACAACATAATCATAAGGGCATAAAATGGAATCAATTTTGCCCACTAGTGTCATATTAGAAAATAAATACAAGAAGGCTGCTAAATACATTACATCACACATCAGGCACTAAGACTTTAATTTAGAAAACACATATGCCTTCTGAAGTTGATACCCTCTTACTATGAAGTGAATATCTGTTTTGGACAGATTCTTATCGGCAGAAAGCTGGTCTACATAAAGGCGGTCAGCAGGATGATCCCTATCAGTATAATGTCAAAACAACGAACTACACTCAGAAGAGACTGTAGAGACTGCCTCGTGAATCTCAACCAGCGCTTAACGACCACAAAGTGTTGCTCACCGTCGTTCCTGTATCCAGCAAATCATAGACACTATGTGTGGTGAAGCCCTGACGCTGTAATACAAAAATTGAAGATGTGTTAAAAACCATTTAAAAGTGAAAATATCTCAAGAAGTATATATCAGATTAGGGTCCCAGGAGATTAGAAAAGCAGTTACTGTAAAATCTTTAGTGAGAAAATGGTTTCTCATAGAAAAAAAAAAGAATCGTGAATGTCGACTACTTAACACTTTACATTGCCTACATTATTTCTGTAATTTCTTTCTCAGTTCCTGGGTAATACTAAGAAAACGGTTTTGACTTCACTGATGTGGAAAACAACTCATTCTTCAAACAGTTTTCCATTCCAGCTACATCAGTTATTTTTATTACTCCAATATTGTGGACTATGTAATAATTACGCATGGAGATTCAAATTTTTTACAAAAAAAATCTTGGTTTAACTTTAAAGATTTTAGAAATAATGCATTTTTATATATCTGGGATCCTAATGTGACGCGTAATTCTTGAGGTGTTATCATTTTTCAGCGGTTTTACCCATTCTAAGTTTTGTCGATTACAGCATCGTGTATCAAGCAACAAAAACAATGTTAAATAGAAAATTTACTCATAAAAAAAGGAAAACGACGTTCGTTCCTATTTCAGACTTCAAACTTGACACGTCTCCAGCCCCTGCGGTAAGGGGTAGGGCCGACTTTGCTGCCAATGGATGTTCCCTTTCGAAGGAAACAACTTTTATTACAAGTTTTTCTTAATCCAGTTTAGATGCCGCACGCTGCACAACCATTGGAAAATCTCTTTGTCTGCTAAGTCCGTCTGTACTGGTTCGAAATAAGTTGCAACTAGAGCTGTTCTCTGTTTCCAAGATGTCCATTCCTCTTCAACTGAACTTCCTATTGTAGGATTAATTATCGCAGTAATTGCAGCATAAAAGCACTTCTAAAACATTTCATCGTCCCTCGGTACTTCAGTATCCCACTTTTTCTACGTCGGTCTCACTGACGATTACTCTCTTATACTCCTGTCTACTCTTCACTATTACTTGAATATCTATTCTTGGGTCCGCCTCACAATCCAGTATGTGATTTCAACATCTTTTTCTCCCCATGATGTAATTCAGCAGTTATATCCCCATGGCATCAAAAGTCGGTGTTATGAATTCACTGTCGGTATGCAAATGACCAAACCTTGCTAGTTTATCTTACCTGACCCTGAGACATGATAAAGTACTCCCATGAAGCACGTGGATTACACGGATATACTGACTGTTGCGCATAAGAAACGCTGATGGTAAATACCTAAAGCAATCAGGCTGGCCTCTCGACTGGCTTAGGGTTAGATGAAAGACTTGCATCAGGTAACACTTTATTTTTATTCAAGAAGAAACTAGATAAATCAGATAATTTCACGAATAGACTGGAAACACAAAAGCTCTTGAAATATGCATTTCCTTTAGAAGATGTATACTCAGTAATGAATTACAAAGGATCGCCAGTAGTATTACACTGGAGGAGTTGAATAACGACGTGGCAGCCAGAAAACAATTTACGGACACGCAAACAATAATTTCGACCGTGGTGGAGAAGAAACGAATTTGCATGATATCAACAGAGTACACAACAGGAATAGAATTGGGAGCTAATGATTTCCAAAATCATTAGAATAATAGCAAGACGTACCGCTCATAACAGCAACAATTAATCGATTCCTGGATGGTTAACAACACCAAGAAAGAAAACTTGACTTGTAAGAAAAACATGCATGACGTCACGTAATTCAAGCAGTGCCTCAGAAACACTAACTGAGCCATAAATCGAGATTAAGCCTCTCTTTCCCATCATAACCTGGAATTGAAAAAGCACATCGAAATCTGCATTCTCGTCACGGCCGCAGTAATCGTAGTCCAAGGTGGTGATGTCATCCGCTGAGGTGTGAGACCTGCTTGTTGTAAGGGGTTGATGGCGTGAAGACGTAAACATCATCCTGCCGATGCCGACGCGGTTAATTAATCTCTAACCCGCGAAAAAGTTATAGTATAACTCCAAAGTGAGTAACGTCAAAATTTTAAGCACCTGTGACTTGCAGGTCATTCCTAAGAAAGCCCCATGTACTAATAATCTTCGTATCATACGGTGCGCATATCAGGTGCTTTTTCACGTTCATCTTACTTTACCGCAGAAATTCTTACCTTCCAGAGGAAGAGCTCCGAGGAGTGGGGAAGCCAGTTTCCCTAGGGGAAGAAAATACTCATGTCAAATGCTTTTGCTTTTCCTCCACGTTGGGGGTTGTGCGATGGACCAGGTCACCATCCATTGAAAAAGATGGCTAGCTAAAATTCCCGGTAATATTCCTCGGTTTTCACGTGGTTTTAATGTGATTCGACAACCGAAACCAAAATGGACTTTTGGTATCTGGGATCTACTGGACATCCGTAATGAACAACGAGAAATTATAGTCGACCTAATACAGCACAACACTGATGTAGCTGTGCTTTCCGAAACGAAAAGGAAGGTTCTGGTTGTGAATACCTGTTGGAGTTTGCGCCTTGTTTTAGTGGAATGGACGAAAGCGTTAGGGCAAGAGTAGGAGTAGCCAACAGACAGTGATCAAACTTTATTACCTTGTGTAAGCAGTTCATGAAAGGATGATGAAGCTCAGCCTGAGAGCTAGAGCCAATAATATATTGATTGTGGGAGTGTATGCCGCTACTGACGACTCGCCGGTGAACGTCAAAGAAGAGTATGAACAGGTGGTGACGGAGACTGTAGAATCTCTTCCAAGAGGCCACGAACTGATATTTTCAGGATATTTTAATAAGAGAGTAGGGAATGAGAGGAATAGTAAGGCTATTGGGATGTTAGGTTTGAGGGTGGGAAAATGGAGCAGTATCAGTACTTTCCAAGACGGATGAAATAAAGTTTTGGCTATCTAATCTTGAGACAAAAAGCCAATTTTATAATGTTAAAGTTAAAAGAGGGTCAGACTGTGGTGTGAAAAACTTATATCCCCTATACTTTCTGGAGCAATGGCGAACGGAAGAGGTCGTATCATGCTGACCAGCCTTAGATCGTAGGGAATAACTTGGAAGATTTAATTACTTACACCAACAGCGACTGCAAACAAATTGGAGAATGCAGATGGAGCAATTGAAGATGCATACTAAAATATAAAGAAGGTGATAGGAAAAGCAGAGAAAAGAGCGTCTGGAGACTATGAGACGAAGATGAAACTATTTTGATGGGATGTAGAAATGGCAAATGTGATCAAAAGGAGAAAAAGAAACTTACCTGACATCCAGGATGTAAATGGTAGTCTAAGCAGAGCCAGATATAGGACACTAAATAGAGAAGTAAAATGGGAACCGTTAGAAAGGAAGAATAAAATGAAGGAAGAAAAATATGAATATGTAGTGAGGATGGCTAATGGGACCTATAGTGTCGAGGCACGGAGAACAATATATTAAACTATCTGGAACGTATTTTAAGGATTTATTCCAAGAAAATTGGCCTGAATTTTCACGTAAAATTGAGGTGAGAATGTTAAAGGAACAGTTATAGCGTGTAGATATAAAAGTACTTCCGCAGGCTATGAGGAGCTGTAAGATGAAGAAGGCCACAGGATGTGGATCAGTATATCCAGAGGCTGTGGAGTTTCAACCACCGAAATTATTGGAAGTGCTAATTTGAAAGAATATTAAATAGAGAACATGACCCATCGGAATGCAAAACATGATACATAAGACGGGCACTTCAGAAATAGTCGGGTAATCACTCAAATAATTAGGGTGGTTGGCACTAATTCATTAAGTTGGAAGACTGTACTCGAAGGTACTAAAAGATCTGGTGACGAAATAAGAAGTCAGAAGCCGCAAGGAGAGCAAGCTGGATTCGAGCAGGAAGATCGGTAATGGATAACATCTTCACAATGAATCTAATAAGTGAGAAACGCATCTACTAACTGAGAAACGCACATTTGTTGGACTGGAGATACATGTTTCTTTGACTGACGGAGAGATAGCGTGCGATAATGTAACCACCAAGAAGCTGAGGAAAAGTTGAAAGTGATAGAATTGGACCAAAGAGTGTTAAAAGCTGTTATGAAATTATCCGAGAATAAGAAAGCGAAATTAAGTATAGGGAATAGGTGGACAGAAGAATTCGATGTCAGTGAGGGTCTGCGTCAGTGATGTGGGCTGTCACCGACCCCATTTAAGCCGTATCTAGGAACGATACTGCAGAATTCGCGCAGAAAATGCCAGGTTATGTGAGTGACAGCAGACCACAGCAAGATACCTCGCCTCTGTTTTGCAAATGACCGGAACGCACTAGCAGAAGATGAAGATAATCTGACCTATGTGGTTAGACATCTAAAGGCGGAATACAATAAGCCTCAACTGAAGATGGTCATGAAGAAGTGCGAGTACTTGGCTTTTGGAAAGGAAGAAGTAAATAATTACAGTGTAGATGGAGAAATAATTGCAAGTCTGGTAGAGACAAAATATCTTGAGAAATTGTTTAATAAACTTTATACAAACAACAATGAAATCACCATTAAAATTAATAAAGGATAAGCTGTAGCAAGAACAATGAACTCTAGATTATAATAACAACGAAGAAGAGAATGTACACTCCTGGAAATTGAAATAAGAACACCGTGAATTCATTGTCCCAGGAAGGGGAAACTTTATTGACACATTCCTGGGGTCAGATACATCACATGATCACACTGACAGAACCACAGGCACATAGACACAGGCAACAGAGCATGCACAATGTCGGCACTAGTACAGTGTATATCCACCTTTCGCAGCAATGCAGGCTGCTATTCTCCCATGGAGACGATCATAGAGATGCTGGATGTAGTCCTGTGGAACGGCTTGCCATGCCATTTCCACCAGGCGCCTCAGTTGGACCAGCGTTCGTGCTGGACGTGCAGACCGCGTGAGACGACGCTTCATCCAGTCCCAAACATGCTCAATGGGGGACAGATCCGGAGATCTTGCTGGCCTGGGTAGTTGACTTACACCTTCTAGAGCACGTTGGGTGGCACGGGATACATGCGGACGTGCATTGTCCTGTTGGAACAGCAAGTTCCCTTGCCGGTCTAGGAATGGTAGAACGATGGGTTCGATGACGGTTTGGATGTACCGTGCACTATTCAGTGTCCCCTCGACGATCACCAGTGGTGTACGGCCAGTGTAGGAGATCGCTCCCCACACCATGATGCCGGGTGTTGGCCCTGTGTGCCTCGGTCGCATGCAGTCCTGATTGTGGCGCCCACCAGCACGGCGCCAAACACGCATACGACCATCATTGGCACCAAGGCAGAAGCGACTCTCATCGCTGAAGACGACATGTCTCCATTCGTCCCTCCATTCACGCCTGTCGCGACACCACTGGAGGCGGGCTGCACGATGTTGGGGCGTGAGCGTAAGACGGCCTAACGGTGTGCGGGACCGTAGCCCAGCTTCATGGAGACGGTTGCGAATGGTCCTTGCCGATACCGCAGGAGCAACAGTGTCCCTAATTTGCTGGGAAGTGGCGGTGCGGTCCCCTACGGCACTGCGTAGGATCCTACGGTCTTGGCGTGCATCCGTGCGTCGCTGCGGTCCGGTCCCAGGTCGACGGGCACGTGCACCTTCCGCCGACCACTGGCGACAACATCGATGTACTGTGGAGACCTCACGCCCCACGTGTTGAGCAATTCGGCGGTACGTCCACCCGGCCTCCCGCATGCCCACTATACGCCCTCGCTCAAAGTCCGTCAGCTGCACATACGGTTCACGTCCACGCTGTCGCGGCATGCTACCAGTGTTAAAGACTGCGATGGAGCTCCGTATGCCACGGCAAACTGGCTGACACTGACGGCGGCGGTGCACAAATGCTGCGCAGCTAGCGCCATTCGACGGCCAACACCGCGGTTCCTGGTGTGTCCGCTGTGCCGTGCGTGTGATCATTGCTTGTACAGCCCTCTCGCAGTGTCCGGAGCAAGTATGGTGGGTCTGACACACCGGTGTCAATGTGTTCTTTTTTCCATTTCCAGGAGTGTATAAGGCTATCGTCCAGAATGTAGGTCCAGAATGTAATCTTTGTAAGGGATACGTGATCCCACGAGCATAGATGCTAGTATCCGACGCCCAGGTCGATAGTAGACAGGAGTCGATTGTCAAGCGCTGCAGGAGGCAGTGAGACGAGTGTTGAGTGCACAGTAGTATGGGAGAGTGTCGAGTGAGAAGTTGTGTTGGAGAGACAGGCAAGAATGGTGGTCGAGTGAGCTGTAAACGGTAAAATTCACCGGAGTGAGCACGTCCCCCTGAACGTCATGGGGTTGACACTCACTAGTACCGATTCGCGAGTGATATGATCAAGAAAGTGACAAGTGCCGAATTATGTGTTTCGCGTCAACCGTGTCGGCCAGCAATAACCGTGGATTGCAGTGAGGATTGTTGTGAATGTTAATCATCATCATTACATGTGACGAAGTAATTAAAATCAGCAATCAATAAAAAGATATAACTGTATTTAGACGTGTAAGGCGAAGGTAGCAACTGCCTCAGAATTTGTGTGTTCGTGGAAAATACAATATCAGTTGTACATCGCAACCTTTCTGGTCGTTAATAATAGACAAACTTTCGAACATTCCACTATTCAATCTCAGAACAGCCGCACTTGGTTGAAATATCCCCGAAACCAAAGCCGATAGTCTTTCTTCCATTAAGCACACGGTCATATAATCATAATAATTAACTGTTTGGCGGCTTCAGAAAATTACACAAAACCCAATAAAGGTATTTTAAATGGGGGTGTTTCATCTTGGCTCCCGTGAAAAGGACACTTGCAATCTTCGGATCCGAACAACGGTTTATTGATCTCAATTTTTCGTTTCAGTGGAAAGACATTTGCAATTATCGGAATATATTTAGTGCAAGAATAATTCGGTATTGTCGTTACCGTGACTAAAAGTAGTGTGTTTCAACTAGAAACAGTGTAATGTAGCGTATTTGTGGTGAAATTAGAAACCGAGGGAACGAAGCGCATTATTAAGGCAATACAGTGCAAAAGTGACTGAGAAACTGTAAACAATTTGTTTTTTGTGACTTTAAATGACAAGAGCAGTGTTAACGAACAATATATTGAAGTATGGACATGAGCACTTGCGTGAATTGCTGTAACTCTAAGAAAAGGCGCGTTTGTGCGTAACCGCGAGGGAACCAGCCAAAATTCCGTTACGAAAGTATCAGGAACATGTTTTCAAGTGGCTTTGTATCCGAAATTGTCTTTTGAACGGTGTAAATCGCTCATTTTGATGTGGACCCATAAAATGTTACCGCATTTGCGAGTGAGACTGGCGTAGTTGTTGGATGACGTCACCCAGACTCTGTGAGCGGCTAACCAAAACATCTGAAGCAGTGAAGAAGTTCCACACGCCGCGACAGCAAGGATTTGGTTAGTGGAGATGTACCACACTGACTAGTGACTACAGCGGAGCCAAGTGGCTGAAGTAGAAACAACGACGACGCGGAGTTCGACATCTAGTGGCGTACCCCCGAAGTATAAGACGCCTGCACCATCTACCCGCGTATCAACGAAATACGTGACCGCAGCTCCATCCCGGTGCCAACCATCGAACTACGAGACTGCGTCAGCGCGATTCACCGCGGAGGTAAACAGTTCACATGGCACCACACCAGATACAACGACGCTTCGCCTGACAGCTGCCGCGCAGGAGGAGCCAACGCCAACACGACTAGTAGCGCGACTTCAAACGTCAAAATATCGCGACTTCGACAAGCGTCGAGGGGTGAGTTACCGCGAAGACATGGCGCGAGACTAATTAATATTGCTCTATCTTCACAGTGCAGAAGGAACTTCAAATTAAATTTGACAAATGCAGAAATTATAAAAACATTATTTTTAAACATTTCTTTGCGAATTTGCCCTGAAGCATGGTATGCTAACAGGTGTGTACTTTCATGCTGTACATCACAGAATAGTGTCTCTTTTGCATTAGTATTGTAAATTACATGTTTATATGTCTTCTAAGTTTTGTGTATGTTACTTCAAGATTTGTGTATAAATGCGGTCATTGATGTTTGATCTGGGTAGGCTTCTGCAATTTATGGTGTTCAATGGAGAGGTCTATTCTGCCAGTCTGCGTTAACCTAATACAGTGAAGGATTATTTCGTTATTAGCTAATTAGTGAGTGTTGGGGTTACAAGCAGGTTATTTTATTTTTCTTATCTGTGCATAGCGAATAGTTGTGGATGGATCCTGAACTGAAAGAAAAGGCTGTGGAGGAGGTAGTTAGAAAACTGGAGATAGGGCAGGAGGACAAGGATGAGTCAGGAATTGGTAGTAGTGGAATGTCAATGGACAGCTCATTTGGTTATTCAACCGTTTACCCTGAGACACCAGTAAAACCAATTAGAAAGGAACTGACTCTAGAGGATGGAGAATTGCAGTCAGTAATAATTAAGATGCTCCAAGGAATCAACAAGCAGTTAGAAGAGATCTCCAAAGGAAATGAAGAAATCAAGAAAGAAAACAAAGAAATCAAAAAAAGTATAGCAGAGATGTCCCAAGAAAACCAAGAAAGCTTAATGAAAGGACTGCAGGAACTCCAGGAACAGATGAGAATAACTCTTCAGGTGAGAGATGACAAGCTACAGGTGAAGATAGATCAACTCCAAGAAGAGATGAACGATATGAAAGTAGAAATAATCGGAAAAGCTGAGGGAGATGTCAAGGACCTCAAAACTGGGTTGCAAGAGAAAATGCAGAAAATTGAAACACAACAACACCAGCTGGTACAAATACAACAGCAGTGCCATGTTAATATTGATAAATTGGGAAACAGGCAAGTGAAATTGGAGGAGGCTGTGGATCACAAATGAGATCAAACAGCTGCAGGAGGAAGTCCAATAGCTAGAAACTAAAACCGAAGAGATTGAGAGAAAGATAAATATTGCCACCTTAACAGTAGGGGAGGGCAAGTTCGTTACGTTAGTAAATGCTGATAATAGGTATACCGAGACCAATATGGGGCAAAAATATAAACCCAAAGGGGCACTGAATCCAATGATATTTACTAAATGGTTACGAGGAGTTTTCCCAGCACACTTACGAGATTGTGATAAAATTCAGTTTGCAATAGACAGAATGGAAGGTGAAGCTTTCACCTGGGGAGTTAGGAAGAAAGACAGGGTGTATACGACCCAGGACAACCGGGAGATCCGGGAAAAACCCGGGAATTTTTTCATCCGGGAGAAGACTGGGAAAATCCCGGGAATTTTTTATAACTCCGGGAATTTTTCGTTGTTTTGGTTTCCAATTACTTTCTTGGTAATTTCGGCTGGTAAGAACCTATAGTCTAACAATGGCTATTACTGCATCCCACTACTGCAGAATAATACTGCAGCAATAAAACATGAACGAGAGAAAAAACGAAAATAAAACTTAAATAGCAAAGTAAATGTGCCATATACAGCAACAAAACACAGTGCTCATACAAGAGTCGGCCAACAGCAAAATGTGTCAAAGGCTTTATGAAGACTATAAAATGTTCCTAACAACAATTTGCCTCCGATGAGCATGACATCACAACTGTTTACATGAGATTCGTTTTTGCTGTGCATGCGCAGTTGAGTGGTACTTTCTCCCGCGTCTGGCTACAGAAATGTGGCTGTTGGCTGTGTAAGCAGTCGCAGCAAGCAGCTAGATGCTACCGGGAAAAATTTTACTGGAGCGCCCAAGCTGCCAGATTCTTGCATGTGCAGCAGGCCCAGTTCTAGGAGAGGGTGGGGGGGGGGCAAATTCTTACTCTTTAGGGAAAAATCCTTGTTTCACAAAGCGACTAGCATCGAGTGCACGTTAGTCTATCGATTATTCATATGACTTTGAAATGCATCCGTGTCGGTTTTTGAACATTTTGAACACATTCTAAGTTGATTTCTGAATGAATCGTAAGTTGATTTGTGAATGCGTACATAGTGTACATGATGTCTCAGTCAGGGGAATCCTCCTCGCATGGAGACACAAACTTTCCTACAGACAAAAGGTGCTACACGAGCTGAGCGGAGTAAGGCCGAACAGATGAATACCAACCGCTGTCTGATTGTGTGGTTGATTGGGTTTGCGAATGATGAGCGTTGTTATAATTACTAGCTAAGTCGATATCTTCAGACTACAGGAGTGGAAATAAACCAATAACAGGTAAGAAAGATTACATATTACCTTCTCGTTGCATCCAAGAAAATTAAATTTTGACAGAAAAGTTTTGGCCAGATGGCTATACTAGTAAGGGCCAGTTGTACAGATCCCGGCTAGCAGCCGCTTTAAATTCTATTCTGGAAGAAACGTGGCAAACGCGTTGGAGCAACGCCTAACCGGAGAACAATCGCGGGATAACTAAATCGGTGGTTCTGGCAGAGATAGTAAAGTTAACTTGCGAAGAAGCTTTGACATTGGCAGGAATAGTTACAGAATTAGTAATAATAACACTGTTTGTGAGAACGAAGAAGGAGAAGAAACGGGGACATCACACAAATTATGGAACAATATGATGATTCCAAGTTTGTATAAAAATTTCGTACTACTACTTTTCGATCTCATACTTGAGAAACTGGAGCGTATGAATGAAGTGTGAAACTATTGCCTAATGTAAGGCTTTTAGCTTTTAGTAGGCCTAATAGGCATTTGATATTGGTACTTTGTGAATTGTATTCTGTCGTTACAAAAAAGACTGTTTGTACCAAAACCGTCTCGTTTATTTGGCGAGTATTACACTTCTTGCAGTATTAGAAAGGCCTATTTTGTTTTATCTAGCAGACATTGACAAAACAGACATGGGGAAACCACACCAGCCTTGGATCCTATTTGCATTAACAGCTTTTTCATGGTTAGTCAACGACATTTCCACTTTTCATGTAGCAAAACGTTTGACGAACTTTGATGAGGTAATAGACTCCTTCGCAGAAAGGAAAGCACGCTATGTAAAGCTGAAGCAAGATTAGAGAGAAAAAAATTCTAGGAGCTAAGGACTGAAGAAATGTGTATTGTGTTGTTTGTCTCTTGTCTTTGCTGGGTTTATGTATCCTATATTTAATTTATGTCAGACAAAGCAGCAAATTGTTAGCTGATAGGGAATAAAGAGTGCAAATCTTCTCAAGAGTTTTTTTATATAAAAAAAAGAGGGACAGGATGTCAACCGGCCGACTGTTTGCAGGAGAGGCACCACAGGACATTTAAATTTCCACTATCCTGAATATGGTAGGATGGCATCTCCATTACAAAATATACACGTTTCAGTTCCACAGAGCGAAGTACAATGACGTACGACAGAAGAATGCTGTGTTAAGAGGGGTGGCACTGCACTTCTGGCACGCTTAAGACCAAATAACACGATTTACATTTCCTCGAACACACATGTTTTATGCATCAGATTCTTCAAATGGAAGTGCGCTACAAAATGAACATATTTTTGAAAATTCGATTTAAAATGTTCGACGTCCTATCTCAAATGCTCGAGGAAGTGGCGGGGTATTGTGACGGTTCGGAAATATCGTAGATCTGGGGCTGATGCGCAGAGAAGTCTGAGTTACACTGGGGAAGTGGGTAGTCTCCATGTGATCTGTGTTTACATTTAGTGATTTTGTTGTTTCCTCTTCGTTTACTGCTCTCATGTCTACATCTACATCTACATCTACATCCATACTCCGCAAGCCACCTGACGGTGTGTGGCGGAGGGTACCTTCAGTACCTCTATCGGTTCTCCCTTCTATTCCAGTCTCGTATTGTTCGTGGAAAGAAGGATTGTCGGTATGCCTCTGTGTGGGCTCTAATCTCTCTGATTTTATCCTCATGGTCTCTTCGCGAGATATACGTAGGAGGGAGCAATATACTGCTTGACTCTTCGGTGAAGGTACGTTCTCGAAACTTTGACAAAAGCCCGTACCGAGCTACTGAGCGTCTCTCCTGCAGAGTCTTCCACTGGAGTTTATCTATCATCTCCGTAACGCTTTCGCAATTACTAAATGATCCTGTAACGAAGCGCGCTGCTCTCCGTTGGATCTTCTCTATGTCTTGTATCAACCCTATCTGGTACGGATCCCACACTGCTGAGCAGTATTCAAGCAGTGGGCGAACAAGTGTACTGTAACCTACTTCTTTTGTTTTCGGATTGCATTTCAAAGGAAAACAAAACAGATTGCTGATTTCCACCTTTCTGACAGTCAAGCATTAATTGCCTTGCAGCACAATGAAGTTATTTTTGTCGGTTTGCTAAATAAATTTTCTTTTATTAATCTTTTCCGCTGTGGCAGACAATATATTTGAAACGAAGTGTTTAATTCCACACACTATTCGTTGCATTTCAAGTGCACGTTTTCAACTTCTAGCACGTATGGCATTCTGCCATAATAAAGAACCAATATTTTTAATATGGGTCATGGAATTCCGATGCTCTTGGAGTACCCTTTGAAGTCTTGTTTCTTTTATGACATAATGTACGATTTTTTAATGTTTGACACGTACGAACATACGGGCTCCCTACGATATCGTAGCAGCGCAATCGTGGTGACGCCTGTCGTCTGGCGCTCCCTGGCAACTGCGGAAACGAACCTATTTCTAACATGTCACGGTAAAATATTCCGAATGGTGGTTTGAAAAGAGTTACTGTCAAAGTACCATTCTGGCAGTTACAACGGAGCTATGTGCGATAATGTACAATGATCGTTTGACTCTCATTTAAAAATCAACTCTTTGATGACGAACCATTTAGATGAATTTTGAGCCCAGAAGATTAGACATTTATGTCGTTATTAAAAAATTTATGGGCACATTTATGTGATATATCTTAAATTGTAATACACACATAAAATACCAACATTGTATGTGAAAGCTTAGCTTCTCTTGTAGTGTATTGATCTTACAGACCAATATTATATTTGAAACCTTGGCGTTTCATGTAGCAACACTATGTATATTAATTTAAACCATTAACTTTTTCAGTTTGTGCGTTCGCGCTAGTTAACAGTGATGTTGCTATTGGATGACTACATCACGTGTCCTAAGCTCTGAATACCCACCCAATGTCATCGGTTGGTGAGATCTCGTGACATGAGTTATGACTGGCTTACAAAAGCACATGACAATCTCGATTTCAATGCGTACATGTTGCTGCACAACAAAGATCTTTCCAAAACGCGTTTCTTTTCCCCCTGTGTTTAGTTTTCTGAAGCGCTGGGATATTCTAATCCCATGTATAAAACCACAATCATTCAAAGGACTTATAAGTTATACAGTTCCGAGAGAAAATATACTGTCAGTTAACAGGGGAAAAGTATGTTTTCACCTGGGAGACAGTGTATTTTTAACCGGGAAATCCGGGAGAAATCCGGGAACATTTTTCCTTGTCCACGTATACACCCTGAAAGAAAAAAGTTACCAGCTACAGTCAATTTGAGGAAGAGTTTTTAAAGAAATACGGGTCCAAAAGTCACCAATGTGCAACACTTGTGGATTTTCTGCATCGCAAGTCCCTTAATATCTGGAGAGGTACCTTGAGAGAATTTTCTGATCATCTATGGGAGTTGAATGAAACATTGGAGCAGCCATTGAATGACAACATAATGATATCAGCAGTTAAAAGGAGGTTAAGTCGTAGGATGCAAGAAAACTGATCTGGAAGCCTGATTAAAGATAAAGATACTTTAATGGAAGTATTGGAGCAATTAGAAACTATTCGTGCACAGGAAAATGACCAGATGCGAGGTCAGGACCAAGGTGGAAATAACTACCATCAAAGTCAGCGTAATGGCCCACCGAATTACAGAGGTAGAGGTGGGGGTAATGGACATAGGAACCATGGCAGTGGTTGACAGTTTCACCACAATCATAAGAGAGATGATTGTAACGCCAGAAATGCGTATCCTCCTATTTCCATCTGTTGTACTATAAATTTCTTCCTTATTTTGTTACCTGAAGATGACGTTTCTGTGTCTTTGTATATTGTAATTGTTTTACTATTTGTATATATATGCATTTATGTCGATGTATAATTGGCTTGTTGTGTAAAGATTATTTGTATTTTTACGCTGGGTCTGGCCTAGGGAAAACTATGCTATCGAACGATTACATCGATAGGTCGTGTGGAGAACCAAAGTGTTTAGGATCTTTGGTAGGGTGAACTTGGCCGCGTGGAGTGCGGGCAGAGAGAGAGTCTGGCTGGAGTAGTGCAGTGGAGCAGGTGTGTTGTGTGACGCTCCCGCGAGTTGCTGCGCTTTCGGGGTTGGGCAGCATGTAATTGCGCTCGACTTGCTATGATAGTTTCTGACATGGTGTCACGGACGGGAAGCATTAGCTGGCGCACATCAAGAGCCCGTTTCGCCTGGTGACCTTGTCGAGAAGAAGGCGCGCCAACATTCAGCTTCTGCAACAGCGGCGGCCGACAACGAGTGACTGTCGCCACCTCCTCAATCCACGGCTTCAAACCTTCAATCAACCAGCAAGGAAGACTGGAAGCACGTAAAGTTTTAGAACTGTATCGCAGATCTCAGCTTTTCAAACTGTTCCATTTTCGTAACTATAATTACAGCAACTTAGCACGAACATTTGTTGCTGATTGTCCCAATTGCATTACCAAGCAGGGTCCTTCCTTTTCCAGAATGAACGCGAGTGTCATTGAAATTCGAACGCCAGCATTAAAGTAATATTATTCCATTTCACTGCTTTAATTTCAAAATTCAGTTAAAGTATTCATAGCTGGCTACAATACTTGGATTACACAAGCACAAATTATGAGTACAAGTTTTGTTACCATATTTTAGCTCACTTGTGACTACAGCTCAGCTTGGTACACACTGAATTTTACAATTGTTAATTGTTCAGAATCATTAGATTCAAGTTCAAAGTTAAATCTCTTATTTCTAAATTTCATAGATTCAAGTATCTTTTGAAATGATTGTTGAGGTAGCCCAAGACTAACCTTATTTTATTGAATTTCGTAGTGCTTCAGAATCAAAGCTCAAGATTAATTTCAGTCACTAAATTAAATTTCAGTTTTCCAGTTTTATTAATTTCTTTGCTAAAGTGTAGCAAAATTTATTACTTCTGACAAAATTTCAGTTTTCACACTACACGTGTCAACCTTCATTTGCCACGCTTCTAGTGCTAATTATATGTGCAATAACCTTTCTGTTTCAGTTACTATAGTAATTGTCCATAGGACTGGCGACTGTAATTTGCCCCAAATCTCAAATATCTAATTACCACTAGTTAATTGTTAATTAACGGCCGCACATTTACTTTCTTTATTAACTTTACCCCTTTTCAAAATTAATTTCCACTAGTTTCATTTGCATTTTTCCTCTCATTTAGATGTAACACTTTCCTCCCTCTTTACTGACATATTAACTTTGGTGATGATTGCTTTTCCCAAATTTCCATTAGGTGCACGGAGTTTAATTTTTCACTGATATTAAGGTCGATAAGTGAGGGAGAGGTTACATGATGATGACAAGAATTATGAGAGAAGAGATGATAGACGAAGGGATCATGAGCAACGAATTGAAGAAAGTTAGGTGTAGGGAGCCAGCAACTCTTTTGCTGGTATACCAAGTGGCGACTGGTACACTCCCAGCTGGGTGAGACTTTATTTCTTATTTCAAGTTTCTCTCCTCTTCCATATTTCTCTATCCTTAGGTTAAGAAAGTTAGTTAGGATTGGTAGTGGTCATCCAAGTAATTTGGTCAGGAACCGTGTAACAAATTTGTAGTTGACTTATAATGAGGACAGGTAGTTATGGTTGATGTAGAGTGTGGGATGTCAAAGAATCAATAAGTTAAAAATCACTTTAGTGTCAGTAAACTACAAAATTAATAGTGCCAGAAGTAATGAAATGAGAACAAGATCAGAAAGCCAATGTTTATAAAATGAGGTGGGAAGCTAATTGGTCAAACAAGAGTTTGTGTAATCTTATAGTGTTGTTTTATGAGGCATGAAAAGGTCAAGCAATTGTAAGAGAGTCAAAGTAACGTATTAGCTTGCAAATAAGACGTCATATAAGGAAACAAATACTTGAGGAGATACTTGTTCGAATAAGTCATGCGAAATATGATGTACGGAGTGGCCAAAGAGCCTGGAGTAGTATTTTTATGTGGTTATTGCAGCAAATATGAAGGGCTGATGTAGGTTGAAGATATATATTTATTTGCAGTTGATGTTGCTGTTAAGTTGAGGGAGTTATGTGTAATGAAGTGTATTGAGTATGAGATGTTTGAAGTATTGAAGTATATAGAGGATTGATGTAGGTTCAAGATATATATTTATTTGCAGTTGAAGATGCTGTTAAGTTGAGGGAGTTATGTGTAATGAAATGTATGGAGTATGAGATGTTTGAAGTATCGAAGTATGTCATTTAGCACATGAGCAACATCTGTTTGCAAGTTATTTGTAGGTATACATGTTTATCTGAAGTATGCTGAATAAAACAGAAAGTGTAACTCATGAGTAATGAGTAATTCATCTATCCAATTAGCTATCAAAGTCAAATATGGCTGTACTTACATCAAGCTTTAGAAGCAGAAATCTGGCACTGTGTAATGAATAATAAATATCCATATAGCTGATTAGGATTAATGTCAGTACAATAGGAAATATTATATTTTTCATATGAGCATTAGCGATGGCAGTAAATGTTTGGCAAAATGAAATGATCAGTAATTTAAATTTTTTCATTGGATGACCACATTAGTTATGGCGATGCAAATAGTTATGTAAGACATATTTACTGCAATGATGGAGCATTTAAGATTATTGAATCGATCTGTAGTGGTATGAGGAATTGTAAAATAAGTGCATAAGTAAACCTTTAAATGATATATTTTGTCTCATTTTCAATTTTGCTTGTGTTAAAGACTCAAATAAGTTGTGATTTTTCTTCCTTAACTTTTATATGTGTTGGGCAAGTGAGTTATATATTAGAGGGATAGTAGTATGGACAGCAGGAACCCCACTGAAAGGACGGCATACCAAAGAGGTAGATGGCATTCTATTAGTTTGTTTTCTTGTCTTTGCTATAACTAGTTAGAAGAGATTAACCAGTAACAAATATGTAGTTAATGGCCCAGACAAACCTTTGAAAATGAAGATATTTGGTAATTGAATGTAAGACAAAGTTTTATAAAAAATATTTACCATGCTATGTTAATTAAGGTAGATTGATGTTGTATAATGTTTTTTGTAGGGACAGGGAGCTACCGGAACCAATAGGGTATTATTTGTGATATTATGTAACTTTTCAGTATGTGAACCAGAACTTATGATCCTCATTTTCATTTATATGCTATTATTCTTTTTCGCCTGTGGCTACACAGAAAGTTTTTAGAACGGAGATGTAAGGGATCCATGATCCCACGAACATAGATGCTAGTATCCGACGCCCAGGTCGATAGTAGACAGGAGTCGATTGTCAAGCGCTGCAGGAGGCAGCGAGACGAGTGTTGAGTCCGCAGTAGTATGGGAGAGTGTCGAGTGAGAAGTGGTGTTGGAGAGGCGGGCAAGAATGGTGGTCGAGTGAGCTGTAAACGGTAAAGTTCACTGGAGTGTGACGAGTGAGCACGTCCCCCTGAACGTCGTGGGGTTGACACTCACTAATACCTATTCGCGAGTGATATGATCAAGGCAGTGACAAGTGCCGAATTACGTGTTTCGCGTCAACAGCGTCGGCCAGCAATAACCGTGGATTGCAGTGAGGATTGTTCTGAATGTTAATCGTCATCATTACGTGTGACGAAGTAATTAAAATCAGCAATCAATAAAAGATATAACTGTATTTAGACGTGTAAGGCGAAGGTAGCAACTGCCTCAGAATTTGTGTGTTTGTAGAAAATACAATATCAGTTGTACATTGCAACCTTTCTGGTCCTTAATAATAGACAAACTTTCGATCATTCCACTAATTAATCTCAGAACAGCCGCACTCGGTTTAAATCTCCCCGAAACCACAGCCGATAACCTTTCTTCCATTAAGCACACGGTCATATAATCATAATAATTAACTGTTTGGCGGCTTCAGAAAATTACACAAGACCCAATACAGGAATTTTAAATGGGGGTGTTTGATCTTGTACGGGGCAGAAGCCTGCGACGTTAACAAAAATAAATGTAAACTGCTTGACTCTGAGATGGGTTCCTTAAGAAGAAGCTCCAGCTTTGGTACACTATCGCATTTCCTGTTGCAGCGACTTATGACCAGCCTGCATCTTCTTCGCCTTCTTGCACTGCTGAAGTAAGAGAAACTGAATTATAATTCGAAGGGCACATTTTGCGTGTATGGATTCTACTAGACAATGAACCAACGCCGTGACATTTTCCATAGTGCTTAATTGGCTGGTTTGGCTCCCAGTCTACATTCCCAATGTCTACGATGCAAGTGCCAGACTCGTAACCAACGGTATGAAGAAGAACACACACGCCTTAATACTGAGAACGCTGGAAGGTATGCAACAGTGTGAACTGAGCCACGCGGTTTAAAAGAGCGCGCAAGATTAGCAGAGTGCTCCACGCTCTAATTTCAACAAAAAAATCCTTCAGAATTTTAAAAGGTAGCCAGCATCGGTGTACTCTGTTGTATTAACTCACTCTGAAAAGTTGAATCACGTCAAAATTTTAAATCTGTCTATCAATTAAAATAGCCAAGACCATCACAGGGGTCCACAGAACTAAAAACTGACTGGACGCCAATTATACGTCAACGAGTCTCAAAAATTTAAGGAATGGTGGGATGGAAGAATTTTCATTTACATCATGTCAAAATTTAAAAGCTGTCTATCAGTCAAAATAACAAAGATTGCCACCGGCTCCTCCGAACTGGAAACTGACAGGACGCAAATTGTACGTCAACGAGTCCCAGAAATTTAAGGAATGGCAGGATTTTTAATTATGGCACAAGTGGGTGTTCCGTGAGCACAGACACCACCTCACTGAATTCACTATGGGTATGCTAATGACGAAATCTTGCTAATTTACCTTACCTGGTGCTGAGAGATGATAAAATACTCCCATGAAGCACGTGGATTACACATACATAACGTCTGTTGCGCAAAAGGAAACACTGATATTAAATATCTGGAGCAATCATACTAGCCTTTTCCCCAGCATATGGTTAGAGAGTTCCAGAAATTAATACGTAGCGTAACTGAATAAATACCAGATGAAAGAGTAGCATCAGGTGACGTTTTATTTTCAGTCAAGAAGAAACTAGGTAAATCAGACAATTGCATGATAAGATTGGAAACACAAGTGTTGTTGAAATATTGGTTTGTTTCAGAAGGTGTACATTAAGTAATGAGTTACAAAGGGCCACCAGTAGGGTTCACTGGACAAGTCGGATGAAGAGAAGGCCACAAAACAATTTATGGGCACCGGCACACAAATAATAATTTCGACCGTGAAGGAAAAAGAATCGAATTAGCGTGACATCAGGCGGAGTACACAAATGGAATTGCATTTGGAAATAAGTTGTTCAAAAATCATTAGAGTTGTCGTGAGGCCTACCGCCCACAATAACACTGTAGCATTTAAACTGTGATCCGTGCGACTGCGTGTATCAATGGTTATTACGATCGCCTGCTCCGGGAATTCTATGACTTCTCTGGTCGGCCGAGAGATGGCATTGCCGGTGAGGGCGATTTAAGGGTTACGCCAGCGAAGAGAAGGAGGTTGCCTACAGCAGTGACTACGGACGGTTTTCCTCTTGGCTGCCGGCTGTTCGCAGCACTGGGAGTCTGCTTAGGCGCTGACTGTGTGCGAGGCTGCGCGGCGGACTTTGATCCGCGTTGGTGTTGATTTTCAAGCAGCTCTATTGGTAAGGAACTGCCTCGCAGAGAGGAAGGCGACCTGAACTTACGAATGCGGGTCAACTCCTGTAATGGATGTGCTTTACTTGTCGGCGAGAAAAGATTGCATGGGGAATAATTTCTGAACGTTATTCTCCCTTTACTGTAGAAGGTCGTTATATAGGTTGATTTATAATGTTCTATATGTCAGGAATTTTCAATTGCTATTAGCGGAATAACAATTGACTCGCCTTCAGAATCGAGTGAATAAGTTGCTAAAGCAATGAATCATACTGTAGTTCGGCTATCCTGATAATGCTATTTTCTTCTGGGCTAGTTAACATGACTTATACGTGCTAATCGGATATACCGGGTGATCAAAAAGTCAGTATAAATTTGAAAACTTAATACATCACGGAATAATGTAGGTAGAGAATTAAAAATTGACACACGTGCTTGGAATGACGTGTGGTTTTATTAGAACAAAAAGAAACTATTGCTAGATGCGAGAAAGATCTCTTGCATGCGTCGTTTGGTGATGATTGTGTGCTCAGCCGCCACTTTCGTCGTGCTTGGCCTCCCAGGTCCTCAGACCTCAGTCCGTGCGATTATTGGCTTTGGGGTTACCTGAAGTCGCAAGTGTATCGTGATCGACAGACATCTATAGGGGCTGGCCGTGGTGGTCAAGCGGTTCTAGGCTCTACAGTCCGGAACTGCGCGACTGCTATGGTCGCTGGTTCGAATTCTGCCTCGGACATGGATGTGTGTGATGTCCTTAGCTTAGTTAGGTATACGTAGTTCTAAGTTCTAGGGGACTGATGACCTTAGAAGCTAAGTCCCATAGTGCTCAGAGCCATTTGAACCATTTGAACCATCTCTAGGGATGCTGAAAGACAACATCCGCCGCCAATGCCTCACCATAACTCCGGGCATGCTTTACAGTGCTGTTCACAACATTATTCCTCGACTATAGCTATTGTTGAGGAATGATGGTGGAAATATTGAGCATTTACTGTAAAGAACATTATCTTCGCTTTGTCTTACTTTATTATGCTAATTATTGCTATTCTGATCAGATGAAGCACCATCTATCGGGAATTTTTTGAACTTTATATTTTTTTGGTACTAATAAAGCCTCATGTCATTCCAAGCATGTGTGTCAATTTGTGCCTCTCTATCTACATTATTCCGTGATTTATTCAGTTTTCAAGTTTATACTGACTTTTTTATCACCTGGTATATGCCATCTTAATTCAGTTGAATTGTCCTTTATTCTAACTCTTCTTTTAATTTGTGTTTTATCACTTGTATTTCTGGTCACTGTTGCCTGGCCTGTAATTGCTGTTGATCAGAGGGCTTTGCTGGCCGGCCATTAAACCGCAGTTAATATGATGCTACTAGAGCGGATAAGTGCGTCAAAGGCTGTTGGCTGGGGCTCACTGCTACACCGGCGATCGGCAACCCTTCGTGCATCTCGGACACGCGTGCAGCCGACACGGTCGCTGCACGCCTTAGCAGCGCGGAATAGTCACGTAACGGACGGACATCTGGCACCGGTACGAGCGCTAGCAAAGGCTGGTTCTTCCAATGGACCTATACGCGTCCGCTACACACGTTACCAGGAAACAGCGCTGCGAGTATGACTTCGCCGGCCTCTATAAAGGTCAGCACCAGGGATACTCAGTTCTTCAGGCTTCAAGAGTCTCTTCTGTCCTCCGGGCGGATGCTATTCGCCCCATCGTCTTAGGACGCTCTCGAAGCCCCGTGGGACTGATACCGCTGTATTCAGTCTTCCGTGTTGTTCCTTTGGCGCAGTCAGACTGTATCCAGTGTAGATATTTCTGCTCCTACGCCGGTGTTAGACATGATAGCTTACTCCGACTTCGAATATTTTCCATACATGTTTATTTGTCTATGAAAATTCTAGTTATGTTTCTTTGCCAGACTCTGGAATCACCATGTTGAAAAGTCTTCTTACCTTTGAGACACTGTAATGATGATTTTGTGATTATTGTCGAAGCAGACGTTTATTTCTTTCGTATACTTCGATATCCGTTCTCTCTGTGACGGTGAGAGAGACGCATCAGCTGCGTACTCATTCTAAATTTTGAATTGTCACCAATAAGCGGATGTAATCTATGGTGAGTGGATTCTGAACGTCCTTAGAGTTGACATGAAATTAATTTTACTATTTGCCCTTTATGTAAGGTATTTGATCGCCTTCTGTGTGTTGTGTATCGAATTTTTGTCAGGTTATCTCGGTTGATCTTTTGATTAAAGACTTTTGTAACTCAATGTAAAGTAGCTATAAATTCAATCTTGTGGGATGTTCCTAGGAAATAAATTCAGCCCCGGCAACTTTCCATTCCATTCCCGCCGCCTCCCCCTCTTAATCAACGTGAGACAGTAAGCGAGCATCGCAATATGCAATCTTACCGTGGACGCAGTAATGGTGAGCAAGGGTGTCATCTCCGTCCGCTGAGGCGCGAGACCTACTAATGGGGTATGCAGCGGGCTGCAGCAGGTTGACTGCGTGAAGCCAACGAGGCAGAATAATCTTCTGATCGCGAAGATCTTGAAAGGTAACTCCATAATGACTTGGCAGACTGCCGAAATCCCACCATGTCATCACTCGCAACATTTTCAGAACTGCTGCTTCGGCTCACGAGACTTACCTCTTGGAAATTTGTGGTAGGGTCTTATGGGACCAAACTGCTGAGGTCATCGCTCCCTAAGCTTACACACTACTTAATCTAACGTAAAATAACTTGCGTTAAGGACGATACACACACCCATGCCAGAGGGAGGACTCGAACCTCAGACAGGGGGAGACGTGGGTACCTTGCAAGACGTCCAAGACCGCGCGGCTACCCCGCGTGGCAGAGTATAATAATTAGACGCACTTCAACCAATGAAAAGAGTGGTTACCTTTCTGGTCCATCTCTTATTCAACTTCTTTCAAGTGCATCTCCTCACCTTGTGGTTTCTGAGCATTCGAACATCTGACGTAGCACGCTGTGACTCGTGACATGCTACACTTCCGTTGATTATAGAACCTTTTTCTCACGGTTACGTCCCCTTTGGCTTTATTCTCTGTGGTATCTGGATAGGTGACTAATCCGGAATGTTTCAGGCACGTTTTTAAATTAAAGATCATACTCGTATGCCCTTTGGACACGCATTACGTGTATTTAGTGCAGTGACTTCCGTTCCCTTTACATACTCATAGAGTTGAACACAGCTGATTCTTCCACCAGCACAGTTTCCATTCTCAAGGGCAAGAAGTGCTCCTCTGTCTTCTTCCACAAGGCGTCTTCGACCGTCAATGCTGATGATTATTTTCCGAAATTATGCAGTGTCTAGTGTCGAACATGGGACCCAAGATATAGTGCTTGTTAGTCAAAGACGGTAGCTGCAGGTTGAGGTGCCGGCCGGAGTGGCCGAGCGGTTCTAGGCGCTACAGTCTGGAACCGCGCGCCCGCCATGTTCGCAAGGTCGAATCCTGCCTCGGGCATGGATGTGTGTGATGTCCGTAGGTCAGTTAGGTTTAAGTAGTTTTAAGTTCGAGGGGACTGATGACCTCAGAAGTTAAGTCCCATAGTGCTCAGAGCCATTTGAAGCATTTTGCAGATTGAGGTGACTGTTATTTACTTATCACATACATAACGTAATGCTCCTTATGCACTAGTTGCAAAAATAATAAAATTAAAAACACAAATTTATTTGAGTTCCTAAAACATATGTTATCAGACGCCATACTTAGTGCAATATCAGTAGGTATTGAGGGGAATTTGAGGAAAGCGACAAAAATTTGTTATTGTAAAGTATAGGATGTTGCCTCAAAATTGGAGAGAAGAACGTTTGAAATCAGAAAATGGAGATCAAGGCAACTAGATATATTAGAAACAAAGTTAGTAAGTTGTGTATAAGATGGCAGTAGAAAGCAGCAGAACGAGGGATCCGAAATTAATGATCACACGTAACTTGTAATAATAGAAATGAAGTTACTAATATCGGTAAAAGTCTTTAGTAGGATAAAATCAGAAACATCTACTAATACATGTGAAATTCACAGCAAGGAAAACTTGAGAGTGGTAATGCAATTACCCTTGATAAGTGTGCCCTCTCGTTGAGACAGCCTCTATCGATTTCAGAGAGGTTACCACTGTCGCGCGTATTCAGCTTCTCCGCTAGGTGGTGGGAGGGGCTGAGCGACGCCTTCAAGAGCGACAGAAGAGACTCGTCTCCTGGCAGTTGGTTTTCGGCTCGCTTGTGTGAGGTAGCGGAATTTCCGTCAGCAGTCGACTATTTGACTTGTGCTTTTCGCAATATAGTAGGGTTGTACCTTGGCTCGAAGTGTGCGTCTGAGACTGGGAAGAGCGTGGATGTAAACACTACATTCCGGCCGGGCGGGTGCGGCGCGGGAAAGTGTTGTTCTCTGCAGTTGTAACCACGGGCAGGACGGAAGGAGGTGCTGATCCTCTGTTTCATATTTTGATTTGGCTTCGTGGCGGGAAGGAGTGGGTGATGTATGTTCACTAGTAACTTTCAGTGGCGCCTTTAGAGCCGTTTCGTTAAACAACAAGAACTGAGTCTTGGTAATACTAATGAATTTTCAAAGGCAGCGTTCTCTTTGTTCTCGTACATTGCCTTGAAGCAAAAGTACTGTTATATTCAGCTATGAAATGTCACATCTATTGTTCTGTACTGAAGCTTTTAAGCGAAATTTTACTGTCTATTTATGTTCAATAGTGTTATTGTCGTTTTTGGACTTTAATTTAGTAATTTTTTTTATTACGAGTATTTTACTAGACGCTGGTCAAGGTAGTTTCCTCCTTTTTTAACCCGTTGATAAAATAAAATAAAAGTCATAACTTCATCCGAGTAACTGATGTTCTATAAACGTAGTAGTGTAAATAGTCTCTTGTTTCTGTTTTAGACTAATTGCTGTTTTAAGGTTGTTCCAACGCTATCTGCCCGAGGAGCGACCAATGTCGGCGCCGGTGATTAATGTGAATTCTGATTTGAATGGTAGAACACTTTGATTATTTGTTGTTAATCCTTAATTAAAATAAAACGTCGGTTTGTACAGCTTATGGACTATGGAGAACAGTTTGCTTCTAAACTTAAACGTAAGTCGTCCTCCCTTCGCTCCTTTATTGTTTCCCCCTTTAACATGTTTTGCTTGTGATGTTTAAATACTTTCGACCTGATATCTACTTGTGAAAGTTTAAGCTGTAAAGTTTGTGCTCGTAGAGACTGTTCACTTTGATAGTAAGCTCTCCTTGAGTAACGGAAATAAAGAAATTTCTTGAAAAATAATATTGCTCTAGTTTGCTTTCGGGAGTGCAGTGCAGATATTAACTGCTTTCTTTTGCACGGTATTTTCACAATCTATCTAGGGGTCTATAGAAATGGAATCAAAAAGCTGAAAACCCTAAGATTACCCATTAATCATTCACATCCAGATAATCAGAGCAATCACAGTAATTGCGGCAATTAAATATGTGTGCTCCCCCAGCTATTTCGGAGAGAGAAGCGTAGTTAGGGAGAGGGGAGGGGAAGGGGTTATGGCTTAAGAAGGCGGGGAGGGGAAGTGAGAGGGAGAGGGGCACTAGAGCTGTCCACAGCGAAGCTACTGCTCTAGTATATTTTTACCACTAACACCTTGTGAAATTTGTGGGGAAGTACAGCAAGAATGTAACGTAGACTCTCGCTAAAATATGACTTTCTCCTCTCACTCTCCCCTACAAACTCCCTCTCCTCCAAACCCCATTCCTCCTCTGGCCACGTTTCCATACCTCGCCACTTACATAAGCCACAAGCCGTTCCGCCCTCTTCTTAACTACGCCCCTTTCTCAGAAACAGCCCAGTCGGAGAGCTTTTACATCAGCACACATATTTTGTTCATTTTATTCTACCAGAAGAAAACAGCCAATCACATTTGTGATAGGGATCCCGAAAAAACACTGGGTTACGTAACTCATAGTTTACTTTAAAAATTTTTCGTTACATTTTCATAAAACGTGAATTGTATCTGTCCTTGATATAGCCGCAGAAAAAAAGGTCAAGGGGCGTAATGTCTGGAGAGCGGGGTGGCCATGGTGTTGGATCATTCCTTCCAAACCACCGATCCGGACGTTATTGCCCTCTCCAGACATTACGCCCACTGACTTTTTTTTTCTTTGTCAAGAGTCTTCGTCACACCAGTTGCTAACGTCGACGAACTGAAGGCTAGGATACAAGATGCTGTGGGTACTGTGACAGAACACATGTTACGAAGCACTTGGCGGGAACTAGAATACCACTTCGATATTCTCCGAGCTACCAAGGGAGCTTACCTTGAGGTTTACTAACGTAAGTGGTCTTAAAAGAAACTAGTAACACTAACCTATGTAACGGCATCAAATGTAAATTATGTCAAACGGTCACTCTGTAATAAATTGTTATAATCAGGGCCAGAATTTGTGCTCACCTTGTACTTTTTGTTAATCATAATACATCTACTACCAATGTGTTACAGCTTTCGTGTGGGGCATGACACCATTGTATAGTTGACTCCTTCGCTAACTGAAACAGACAAACACTTTTCTTGCCTTTCATGTCATTACACATGTAGCCCTTCGAAAGTAATCCAGTAATTGTGTGTTCTATTAAAGCCCAACCATTTGGAGTAAGTTTTGTTTCCTTTCCCTCTAACAATTTTTTCCTTCCATATGAGGATAGCTCCGTTGTTTTCTGTAGTTAGGTACTGTAGAATCCTTCTGCTTTACGTAGCGACCATTATCATTCCAACATATACATTTTTATGATTGTGTACTGAACTGCTAGACTTTTCAATATCTCTGCAGATCAGCAGATGCTGATACCATTTTTAAAAATTGTCATGTGATTGGTAATTCTAACAAACTAGCTGACTTTGAATTTGGTCGTTTGTGAATATGTCATCTTGATACGAACCTTCCTGGTAGATTGAAAGTAGATTGAAAGTGTCTTCCGGACCGGGAGGCGAACTTGGGAACCTTATCTTTTTCGGGAAAGCGATCTACCTACTGAGCTATACAAGCACGGCTTACTATCCGCTCTGCCAGCTTTATTTCGGCAGTAGTGCATCTCCTACCAGCCAAAATTCACGTAAGTTCTTCTGCATACCTAGCTCTCCAGAAAGAAGGGGTATTGCGGAGATATGGCTTAACCACAGCAACTAAGGGCGGGACGTCAGTCGTGCTTGGGTGGCTCAGTCGATACAACACTACCAGGAAGTTTCAAATCAGCGTACATTTCTTTGTGGCGTGAAAATTAATTCTGGAAACAGTTTGATGTTATCACACACAGTAGACAAAAGACTGTTACTTTTCATATACTCAGTGTGGTGTCACCGCCAGACACCACACTTGCTAGGTGGTAGCTTAAATCGGCCGCGGTCCATTAGTACATGTCGGACCCGCGTGTCGCCACTGTCAGTACTTGCAGACCTAGCGCCACCACATGGCAGGTCTAGAAAGACGGACTAGCACTCGTCCCAGTTGTACGGACGACATTGCTAGCGACTAGACGTACGAGGCCTTCCTCTCATTTGCCGAGAGACAGTTAGAATAGCCTTCAGCTAAGCACATGACTACGACCTAGCAAGGCGCCATTAGCCTTACCTACTTTGAGAGTTATAGTATAAATGTCTCAAGAAGAACGCTGTATTCATCAGAGAATAAAAGTTAAGTATAAAGCAACTACGTACTTTTCTTGCTACCATTCAATAGTTATCCTGTTTCAGACTTCACGCCCGTCTGCATTAGTTAGCGTGCCTTTCGGCTACCTCCGAGTGGTGTGGCTGTCTTGCTACGCCACAACAGTTTACTCCGTCCATGTTTCGTCGTCTGCATTAAACGGACGAAACTGTGGTGCGATTCCGGCGCGAAGCAAAGGGCCTGGAACGGTTGTGATTGTCTGATCTGAGCTTTTTCTGGCAAACACTTTGAACATGTCCTTTCTTGTGACAGTAAAAGCAAATAGCTTGGCGTGACGGGCAATTTTCACGCGAATGTCTAGTAGCGCACCACGGACACTCAGGCTCGGGAACCTTCGCCCATGGACATTCACGTAGTTAATGCCACTCCGCCCAGTGTTACTCTTTCTAACAGTGACTGTGTTCGTCCCACAAAAAGTGTGCGTCGACGTCGACGGCAATCCCGTCACGTCGCAAGTGATTCTGTACCAGTGTCTGTTCACGTTGCACAAAACAGTCGCTCTTGTCGTCAGCAGGACAATAAACTTTTTGTAGATTTGGACTTTGCCGGACAAGTGATACCATTCCAGCTCGATACCGGAGCTGCAGTTTCATTGCTCAATCACGCCACGTACAAACAACTGGGCGCACCGCCGTTGCGTGCCGCAAAAGTTCAGCTCACTAGTTATTCAGGACAGCCTCGCCTGTTGTTAGGCTCCCCACCTCATCGCATACGTCAACATGGGGCCCTCCCCACGGCGGGCGGAAGCCTTATAACACGACCGTTCGCCGATTTGCGGGGGAGGAATGTGGTGTCACCGCCAGACACCACACTTGCTAGGTGGTAGCTTAAATCGGCCGCGGTCCATTAGTACATGTCGGACCCGCGTGTCGCCACTGTCAGTACTTGCAGACCTAGCGCCACCACATGGCAGGTCTAGAAAGACGGACTAGCACTCGTCCCAGTTGTACGGACGACATTGCTAGCGACTAGACGTACGAGGCCTTCCTCTCATTTGCCGAGAGACAGTTAGAATAGCCTTCAGCTAAGCACATGACTACGACCTAGCAAGGCGCCATTAGCCTTACCTACTTTGAGAGTTATAGTATAAATGTCTCAAGAAGAACGCTGTATTCATCAGAGAATAAAAGTTAAGTATAAAGCAACTACGTACTTTTCTTGCTACCATTCAATAGTTATCCTGTTTCAGACTTCACGCCCGTCTGCATTAGTTAGCGTGCCTTTCGGCTACCTCCGAGTGGTGTGGCTGTCTTGCTACGCCACAACACTCAGGCCTCATACTGACTGTTCTATATAATTGTGAGTTTACAGACGTACTAGATCTTGCACCGAATAAATATATTTCGAAAACGCTTTTGCTGTAAAACATTTAAACGTCATACTTTTAAGAGCTCTACTGAATTGGCCCGCACCCGAATATATGATTAGTGATTACTCTTACATTTTTTCATTACCTTCTTGAAAACAGTGTTGAAAAATCCCTTTCCTAAATCGGTTTGTGTTGTATATAATTTGGAATCCTTTTAATCATTCTGTAAATTTTTCAGCAGCCTGAGTACCAATTTCAATCATTAGAACTGTGACCAATGCGTATACGGAGTACAGAAAATTACTTTTAATAAATTTTTATACTTAGAACTATATTTGAAATGTGCAATCAGGTCAAATAAATTAGCCTAATGAAGGTCATCAGTTACTTTGACGGTAACCATTCTCCTCTCATTAATTTTACGTACTCCGTGAGGTACTTCTTCAGTTATTTTAGCTTGCTTGCTGGTTACAGTGAGGACGGTAGAGAAGTCAGCAACAACAGTAGGATCGCAATGGAATGGGGCATCAACAAAATAATATTTTGCTTTACATTACATGAAAAAATTATTCTAGGTATAAGTTTTATTATAAAAACACTAAAACATGTCACATTTTCTTGTTTGTTCCGCAACAAGTTGCTTTCCATTTATTGGCATCAAATGGGAAACCTCTCAGGCGAGAGTTCCACAACCACGGGTCCAACAATTTCACATCTGAATAGTTGGCTCATGTCAGGCAATACCCATGTTCACTCTTAGTGCAGAAAAAGAAGAAATTCCCGTTATCAGAGAATTCTCAGGATATATAATTATAAAGTATTTCAGGTCTCTTCAGTATTATACGTGTCACACTCTGACCTCATACTCTTAACCCACCCCACCTTTTCCAAACTCTTCACAAACGCTTGTGACTGGTAGTATAGATGTTTGTAAACCATTCAGCGCGGTGTCCAACGATACACCATCTGAGCCAATTCCATGATGGTGATTTTGCACTATGCATTCTGATGAAGTTATATCCAGATTATTGTTCACTACTGTGCTATGTAGAATAAAATATCAAGAAGTAGCTACACTACTACGAGCACTACACATCATCTGAAAAAGCAGTTCCTTCGGAACCGCCTGATTTTGTATGGGCTAGAATCCTTGGCAATTGAAGACGATGGTGCGCAGAATCCTAGGAATGAACACGCAAAAATTCAGATGCCTCTGAGCACTATGGGCCTTAACTCTGAGGTCATCAGTCCCCTATAACTTAGAACTATTGAAACATAACTAACCTAAGGACATCACACACATCCATGTCCAAGGCAGGATTTGAACCTGTGACCGCAGCAGTCGTGCGGTTCCGGACTGAAGCTCCAAGAACCGCTCGGCCACCGCGGCCAGCATATGAACACAGAGCAATGAGCTATCTCATGCTATCAAAACCATCAAACTCCCCTCACAAGCATGACATACGTTGGCTTTAGTTTCAGAAAGATGCTTGCCTCCTGCAGTGTGCACAGGCTACGATGAGAAGAGAGCTGATATGGGAGTCTAGTCAAAACGTCTATTTAGCTTCTATCTATGCCTCTGATCCAGAAATTATTTCGAGAAATAGGTTATTTGTATAACCCACTGTTGCTACTCTAATATTCCAAGAATAACAATAAGGTGACCAGGCTCTGGTGGTTCTGTGAATGCTGAAATTGCAATGCAGCTGTGACAAGCTTCAGTATCGCTACCCTCCCTCTTCTACTGAAGAATGCGTGTGTGTGTGTGCTGATGAAGTAGTATGAGTTCGTTGAGGGCTGATGTGCGTGTGTCTATGTGTGTGCTGACGAAGTTGTGCGGATTCTTTGAGTATTAAAAAGCACTATAATTGTAGTGGAGCTTCTTTTGCTTTTAGGATAGTATACCTAAGCACAAATGATGTTCCCTTGTCATTATTTCAGTTTAATCACTGATTTTGGAATCATATGAGGGAATGCACAACAGAGATTGTCGAAAGAAGTTTCCGCCATTTTATACTACTTTTATTGTTTAGAGCCTGAGACTAATTTCGTGCGGCGTTTGTAAATATTTTGGGTTTTACACATGTAAGTGCTTTATGATAAATTTAATCTATCTGTAAGATGTTAATTCTTCCGTTACAAAATTCCATATTTTCTCAAAACTAGCTGTAATATAATTTGTGGAGAGTTCAGCCTTGCTTCATCGAACGCGCACGGTCTTGTATCTTGAAACGGTTGCACGTCTTCTACAATGGAGCAAGTGATATTTGCCAGTAAATCGAGGTTCTTTGAAGTCTACCTTGAAAATTGATATTCTCCAGTGGTTTCAAGTAGCTTCTATTTCAAAACTTATTTATCTTGTAACTGATTATTTAATTTGAATCCACTTACTGATTACTGGGATGTAGTAGAACAATGACGTAACAGAGAGATACAGTATTGACAAGATTCCCTCAATCACAACGCCCTCCAGTTACAGTAGAATATTTGGTCCAAGGTACATGATCATGTTGTACTTTTCAAAATTATTTAACATTTCGAGAAACCACACTTTTTGGAATATTTTTTGTAAATTCGGGAAAAAGTGAAGCACAGGAAAAGTGAAGTATGGAATACGAAGTTATATGAAACTATTATTACACTCTTGCCTGTACAAAATGGCTCTGAGCAGTATGGGACTTAACTTCTAAGACCGCCAGTCCATTGGAACTTAGAACTACTTAAACCTACCTAACCTAAGGACAGCACACACGTCCTTGCCCGAGACAGGATTCGAACCTGCGACCGTAGCCCCTGTAAATATTCTAAGGTAACACACTCTGTTTTACCCAAAAAACTGGAGCGAAAACTTTTACCACACAATCTCTGCTGCCATACCATGGCTTTTTTTAGTACAATTTTTTTCATATGGGGTACCACAGCTGTAGATTTGTTAAAGGACATTTTGAATATTTCCGTCTTGTCTTGCACGATTGGTCAATTCCTGCCTTAAAGGCAATTTTCAAGTGCGGTCTACACATGAACAAATCAAAGATACAACAAGTATAAGTTTGGCTTACTGACTAAATTGGCATTTAGAGGAACTGATGCTTTATACTGTATGATTAGCCTGTTATTAAACGGCGGATATAGCGAATCTGATAGCGAGCACGTAACGTGAAAGCGTCAGAATTAAAACCAGAGAGCTTACTGCGTGCAGTAATAGACATCTTTATCACTAAAGCCGCGTTACAGGTGTAAGTGGCGTGAATATAAGTAGCGTGAATAAAAGGACGCTAGGTGCAAGAAGCATGAAGCGCCCTTCGAATGTATCCTGATAGCTAAAAGAGCCACGCGCACTTTGAATAAGAAAATGCTACTTGACACTGAAATCAATATAAAAGATAGGGTCGCCACCGACTCTAGCCACACGACAAGAAGAGGTAGCACTGAGTCGGAAAATTACTTAACTTATTAATAAGAAAAACTCACAAAAGAACATTCATTGTAAAGTCATTGATAATGAATGGGATGTAGTTATTAATATGATCCAGGCATTCTTCCCGTGAATCAAATATTGAGTAAAGTAAAGAGGTCGTGAACACCATGCGTAAGTGCAGCCTGCAGCAAGATTCGTGAAAACACGATCTATTCCAGAGCATTTGTTTCAGATAAAAAAAAAGGACACTAATCACTACACCTGTGCACATGGAAACGCTATAGGTGGGCCAACAAGGAAAACTATAAGGTAACGGCGACGTAACATCGGTACACAAGATAAGATTGAAGGCAAAATTATTTATTTCTTAAAACATTGATGTAGTGCATCTATAGACTGCTGTTGCATGCTAACTATGTACAATTGCTTGTGAAATACTACACGTTTCATAACAGACTCGCGTGCCCACTCGGTCCGTGGAGACAATTTCTATGGACCGTGGCCAAATTTTAATCACATGAGACAAAGAAAATTCACAAATACACAAAAATTACCAATATCCGTAAAAGATTAGAAGCATACACACACAGTTGTAGGCACATAAACATTCACACTGAACCGAGGGCACTTCAACATATGCAACTCCCTTGTGCTGCGTTCCTCTTACGGATCAAAGTCAAGACTGCATTGGGAATCAAACTGAAAGTCTACAAAAGCCTTGCATTCCCTGCTGCAACCCAGCAAGTAAATCTTTATAAGACGAAATTCGTGACCAAAAGCTAAAAGCTCCCCTCTCTATGTGACAACGCGCCACGCGGTCAGTCCAACTCACCCTTCTTCAACTGGAGCACAGCTGTGTACACTTCCCGTACCGGCGGCAGACTGCCTCCCGCTTCTCCAGCCTCTTCCACGCTCCGCGTGGACCGGAAAACCCCAGGATGCCATTTCCGCCACCAACCTAACGCAGGTGGATTTCTCCCAAGTAGCGGAAACCTCTTTGCCGACTTGACCACTACGAGAGTTGGCAATGAAAGGTGGCTACAGGACCCTTTCACAGGACACTGCTCGCTTTCGTTTTTGAACCCCAGCTGTCACTTCTATCCACGCCGGATACAGTTACAGCGAAGAAACAGCAATTTGAATCAGCGTTTTCACAGATCGATACATGAGTAGGAGGCGTGACGTACTATATGATGTTACAAGCATATATTAAAAGACAGAAATTGTAAAACACCAATCTCGAACGAACCGTGTGCCAACTCATCTCTCCTGTACAATTGTTACTGTTACCACTACTAAAATTTTTTTTCATTGAAATTAACTCCACAGGATACATCTAGATGTAACAAAATTTTAAATAAATGAGAAATATTTTCTTGAAAATTATTGTTCCTTTATTGCACCAAACTTTTTGTGTACAATATTCATTTCATCATATTGCTGTTTATATTAAAGCATTAAATATTTTACAAATAGGCACACTGTAGTACACAGTAGCTTGAACTCGTAATTATTTATAATATTATCACGCTTAATCAGACTGTACGCTACCAAATGATTGGAATTGTTATGGAACTCTGTGCGATTCGTGAGCAAATTTCTTATTATTCACCACTTCGTAGTCTGTAAATTCAGAGACTGGAAACTGATTGGAGCTGTTCTCAAACTCTGTGTGGTTCACGAGTAGATTTCTCCTTATTCACCACTACTAATCTCTGGTCATAGTACAGAGACTGGAAATGGAGTACATTTCGTTTTCTTGCACGGTATTGTTCTTGCTAAAACAGACTGAAAATTTCTCTTCAGGATATGTAGAAGAATTCAGGTTTAACTTCAACACTCTTAAGTTATTGCATCGAATACGCTGCGGTCATTGGAAACTGAACTTCTGTATGGTTGGAAAGCTGAAACTGCGTATGCCAGCTTTTGTATAAAACTTTCAATTAAATACTAGTGACGGAATGCCAGACTCATTCAGGTTATTGCTGTGTTCTTAATGATATTTTCTCTTCTGCGGAAAGTCTAATTTCTGGTACTTCTCAGTAAGTTTTTTCGAGCACAGTGTGTGCTTTATGTGAGATAACGCAACTTGTGACTTGGCAGCTGCCATTCGGTACAAGCTAATGGCGAGCTTTCATAATAGTCTTCTTGTTATTCTCTGTAAAAGCATGTGTTTTACTGATCCAAATGCAGAAGCTCAAACGTCCACCATTACCAACAAATTCTTCTACGTCAGTTCTCGTCCCCAGACAGAATTGTGCAATGCGATTGTGTCACTGGATCTAAAGAACGCACATCTTTTCATTAGTGATCAGTTCATCGACTGCAGAAGTGAACAACAAAATTATTGATGTGATACAATTTTTTGAAAAGAAGTCAACTGCGTAATTTGTATGTAAGTCAGTATCAGAAGGCCTTCCGAGAAAAGAGAAACAGCTGTTTGAATATCAAGAGCTCAGATGGAAACCCAATAATAAGCAACGAAGGGAAAGCTTAAAATTGTAAAGAGTACATTGGCTCCAATCAATGAAGATAAACTTAAAGGCAATATTATAATCAGGAAAGAGGACGTAGATGAAGATGAAATGAGAGATATGATAAATCGAGAAGAATCTGATACATCAGTGAAAGACCTATGTCGAAACGAAGTCCCTCGATTAGGCGACATTCCCTTAGATGCACTGACAGCCACGACGAAAGCATTCCGTCTGGTGTGCAAGATGTATGAGCCAGACGAAATACCCTCAGACTTAAAATATGATTTAATAATTTCAATTCCAATGAGGACAGTTGCTGACTGATGTGAATATTACCGAACTATCAGTTTAGTATGCCGTGGTTGTAATATACTACAAAAAATAATTTTCAAATAACTTTAAAGGCTTGTAGAAGTTGACCTAGGGAAAGATCAGTCTGGGTTCTGGAGAAATGTAGAAACATGCAAGACAATACCGACCCTACGACTTATCTCAGATAACATGTTAAGCAAAGGCAAATCTATGTTTATACCACCTGTATACTTACAGAAATTTTCTGACTCTGTTAACTGAATACTTTAACTGAAATATTCTCTTTGACATTCTGAAGGTGGCAGGGATGAAATACGGAGAGGTAAAGGCTATTTTCGATTCGTGCAGAATCAACACGGCAGTAGTAAGAACTAGGCACATGGAACGGAAGATTGGTTGAGAAGGTTGTGAGACGGGGTTGTAGCATAAATCTGGACATCTAGAAGCTGTAAAGGAAACCAAAGACAATTTCTGAGTAGGAAGTAGAGGCCAAGGAGAAGACATAAAAGATTTGAGATTTGGCGATGACATTCTAATTCTGTCAGGGACAGCAGAGGACCTGGAATTACAGTTGAATGGAATGGGAAGTGTCTTGTAAGCAGGATATAAGATGAACATCGTACAAGCAAAACAAGAACAATAGAATGCTGTTGTATTAAATCTGGTGGTGATATGGGAGTTAGATTAGGGAACGAGACATTTAAAGTAGTAGATGAGTCTTGTTATTTGGGCTGGAAGGAAGCTGATGATGATCGAAGTTGAGAGGCTATAAAATGTAGACTGAGAAAGGGAAGAGAAGCGTTTCTGATGAAGAGGGAATTGTTAACATCTGTTATAGATTTAAGTGTTAGGACGACTTTTCTGAAGGCTGTATTTGAATGGAGTCTAGTCGTGTATGGAGATGAAACATGAATGATTACTAGTTTAGGAAAGAAGAGAATACAAGTTTTGAAATATAGTGCTACAAAAGAAAGCAGAAAATTAGATGAGTTGATGAGCAGATGATGTAATCAATTAGAAGGTAGAATAGAACTGGGGCGAAAAGAAATTTGAGAAGCAACTTAACTAAAAGAAGGGATCGGTTGATAGGATGCATTCTGAGACAACAAGAGATCAAAATTTAGTGGTTCAAATGGCTCTGAGCACTATGCGACTTAACTTCTGAGGTCATCAGTCGCCTAGAACTTAGAACTAATTCAACCTTACTAACCTAAGGACATCACACATATCCATGCCCGAGGCAGGATTCGAACCTATGACCGTAGCTGCCGCTCGACTCCAGACTGTAGCCCCTAAATCCGCACGGCCACTCCGGCCGGGTTAAAATTTAGTATTTGAGGGAAGTGTGGAGGGGGTAACAATCGTAGAGGCAGACCAAGAGCTGAATACAGTGATGTAGGTCGCAGTAGCTGTTCGGAGATGTAGAGGCTTGGGCTGGATGGAGTAACATGCAGAGCTGCATCAAACCAGTCTGAAGACCAGAACAACAACATCACAGTCGACGTGGAATCATTGTGAGAGAAATCTGTTTGACCAAGGAGTTTATTACTATGATGTTTGAAACGTGTAAAGGAGTCATCAAAGATAATTTATTCTTTCACATTCAGTATGTTACTGACCTGAAGTCTTCACTTGTAAGAGTACTGTTTTTCCAACACTACTATGCTTTCGTTAGTATGCGCTAGCCTACGAATCTAACATTCTTGAATCTTCGGTACGCTACGCACATTTTCTTCGGTAGCAGGAGCATTGTCGATTCGCACCAGTAGTGTTTCAGCAAGTAACGAACGGGCACGCAAGTAAGTCGATGTCGGAACCTAGATGTGCTCGTCAAACCCTACAGTTGTGGATAGGTCATAATATAACGTAGAGAGGAAGAATTATATTAGAGTGGTTGCTCGTTAATAGTTACACATATCAAAGTTAAGCAGAAGGAGCGAATGTTACCCATTACAGTGTGAGTAGGTCTGAACTTAGGAGCTATAATTTCCTTGGTTTAAGATCATACACTATGTGATCAAAAGTATCCCGATAACCCAAAAAACATACGTTGTTTCATATTAAGTGCATTTTCCTGCCACCTACTGCCAGGTACTCCATATCAGCGACCTCAGTGGTGATTAGACATGTAGAGAAAGCAGAATGGGGCCCTCAGCGGAACTCACGGTCTTCGAACGTGGTCAATTGTTTGGGTGTCACTTGTGTCATACGTTTGTACACGAGATTTCCACAGTCCTGAACATCCCTAGCTCCACTGTTTCCGCTGTTATAGAGAAGTGGAAACGTGAAGGGACACGTACAGCACAAGAGCGTACAGGCCGACCTCGTCTGTTGACTGACATACCGCCGACGTGTGAAGAGGGTCATAATAGGCAGACATCTATCCAGACCATCACACAGGAATTCCAAACTGCATCAGTATCCACTGCAAGTACTACGACAGTTAGGCGGGAGGTGATAAAACTTGTATTTCATGGTCGAGCGGCTGCTCATAAGCCACACATCACGCCGGTAAATACTAAACGACGCCCCGCATTGTGTAAGGAGCGTAAACACTGGGCGATTGAACTGCGGAAAAACGTTGTGTGGAATGACGAATCATGGTACACAATGTGGCGATCCGGTGGCTGGGAGTGGGTATGGTGAATGACCGGTACACGTGTTCTGCCAGCGAGTGTAGTGCCAAAAGTAAATTTCGGAGGCGTTGGTGTTATGGTCTGGTCGTGTTTTTCACCCATTGTTGTTTCGCGTGGCACTATCACAGCACAGGCCTACATTGATGTTGTAAGCACCTTCTTGCTTCCCACTGTTGAAGAGCAATTCGGGGATGGCGACTGCATCCTTCAACACGATCGAGCACCTGTTCATAATGCACGGCCTGTGACGGTAATGGACTGGCCTGCACAGAGCCCTGACCTGAATCCTATAGTGCACGTCTGGGATGCTTTGGAACGCCTTCATGCCCGCCCTCTCCGACCGACATCGACAACTCTCCTCAGTGCAGCACTCCGTGAAGAATGGGCTGCCATTCCCCAAGGAACCTTCCAGCACCTGCGAGAGTGGAGGCTGTCACCAGGGATGAGTATGGGTCAACACCATATTGAATTCCAGCATGACCCATGGAAGATGCCACGAACTTGTAAGGGATTTTCAGCCAGGTGTCCGTATACTTCTGATCACACAGTGTATAGAAGATGGCAGTAATAGTGAAAAGTGGTATAGACAGAATAATAAAGACCAATTAAATAATTATTTCTCTATAGTGACAAATTATCAGACTGGAATACAAAAGTGTTCGTGGGGAAGGCTTTTACATAAACTTTCATTGTTGGGAACATACAAACCTGGCTGAGCTACCTAATGTCATCACAACAGGTCATGATCATATTTAATTGCCAAGTAGATGGCCCTTAATTACAGACATGTCACTAACAGTTAGGTAGTTGACGTAAGTTTTGATGTTGACGCAATCCGTTGTAGGTCCGCCTCACTCAAAGGTCCGATCGTCTAATACGATACACGGTACACGATAGTGTAACTACAACTTCTAACGGAGAGCTTACAATCGCGCGACTACATCGACTCAGAGCTCACTGAGATTGATGTAAGTATTTATAGCGGTTAGTATTGTAGGGATTATAGTATATATCGAATGGAGGGAGTTAACGCATTTACCAAAGTCTTCTTATTCTGTTCTTTTTCAGGCATAACTTTGCTGTATGTATGGGGTACGCATTACTTCTCTTACCTATTATCAAACAGTTGTTTCTTCACTTCCGAAATTGATCTCATTTATCTCTTAGTTGCAAAACGTGTCTTGCAACAATTGGCATCTAAATCGGTTAAGTTGGTATTTCTGTAACCTTATATCCAGATCATACTTCCGGCCAGAACTTGAAACGTCCCCTTAGAAAAATTATACATGACCGTGCTTAAACTGACACACAATATTTTTTAGCGCAACGCAATCTGACTTTCAGTAATCCCTACAAAAGAATGGCCCTGACTAACGTTAACCTATACCTTTCACAAATCACTTACCTCACAAAAATCTTCGTTACTCGAACTACTGCAATACAGCGAGCGCCACTACTGCCAGCTAAATAAAAGATTCAAACTACCGATAGGCATAGTTAGCAAATGAAAGATTTTAATAGAGATCAAACAATGTATTTACCTTAATAGTCATAATATATATAGCAGTTCGTGACATCCATTCTTACAAATGTACTGTTTCTGATGGACACACCTCCAGATTACCCATTCTCAAAAATCCGCCGTCTCACTTCCCCACATCCACCGCTGCTGGCGGCTCACCTCCAACTGAGCAACGCTACGCGCTGTTAACAACCAGCTGCCCAACACTACAATAGCCAACAACAATGCAAACCAGCCACAGACTGCACACAGCACAATCAGTGATTTTCATACAGAGCCCTACGTGGCGTTACCAATAAGAAAACCTAAACAGACTACTTACAAACTTACATGATGTGTGTGTAAGAACATTTTGGTATGAACCTCCAGATATTTTACCGTGTATGGGACGTTAACCTCCTGAATGTTTGCTGGGTATTGTGCTGACTGTAACGTTTCTCTTTCAATTAAATTTTGTCTCAAAACTTAAAAATGACAATTCATTATTACCCCAGGTTTAATTGAACATACACAATACGCGGTATCTTGCATTGTGTGACTTTTATTTTAACTCTCGTTCAATTTCACGTTGTTACATTCTGTCGTAGCATGTTCGTGTCAGTCTTGATATGTGTCTGTATCTCCCTCAACGAAAAGAAACAAAGTCAAAGTGTTTGTATGCTACACGTTATAAAAATTTTTGGTCAGAATTTCTTTGTCGCCTCTTTGATAACAGAAAAATAAGTTATTGCTTATCGACGTAACATTCGGTACGAAATTGTAGGTAAGTAAGTTAAGGCAGTTTAGTACACGCGATGAGTTTTAATCTGGTTGGCTTAAAGATACGCCGTGTTGTATAACACTTGTGGTGATACTGTCAGCATATGCTAAAAGCAGTGAACATATAGCGTGCAGTGGGGCGATCACTCTGTTGTAGAAATAGTTCAAAAGCGAAGATCGCTTAAATATTGTTTATTGGATAACAGGTTTCACACATTAATGGTGATCAGATCCAATCACGGCATCTTTATTGCGCTGAAACCGGTTATCCAGTAAACAATAAGTAAGCGATCTTGGCTTTTGAATTATTTCTATATGCTGTAAGACTTACTAATTATATCTAGAGCTCATTAAATTTCAGCCAAACTGTTAACACTTCTGAGTTCTACGTGGATGAAACGTATTGTTGTTATACTTTATTGAATAACCTTTGACATACATATCTATTTACGGAGAAGGCGCTGAATTGTCAAAGCTGTCGATGTAATACAAACATTACCCATCTTCTTGTGAGGTACGAGGGCTATCCACAAAGTACATTACGTTTTCGTTAGTGTCCGTTAGGGGCGGGGCTAGCGCGGCCATCTTGGTGTCATGGCATTCCGCCGCTCAGTCGGCATCCTGCCGTGCTAGTGACAGGTTCGTGCTGTACTCCGTTGAGTTACTGTGACAGTTTGAAATGTTAGCGTTAACTGAAAATGCCGCGAAGTGTGAAGTGCGTGCTCTAATAAGGTTTCTGACTGCAAAATACTGTACACCGATAGAAATCTATCGGCAGCTTTGTGAAGTGTATGGGGACAACATAATCACTGAAGGTGGAGTGCGTCAATGGGTCATAAAATTTAAAAATGGCCGAACTAACGTTCACGACGAAGAGCGAAGTGGAAGACCCAGCATAGTGACTGCCGAACTTGTCAAAAAAGTCGTAGCCGCGGTCCGTGAAAACCGTAATATCACAATAACGGAACTCTCTATGAGTTTTCCACAAATTTCACGAAGTTTGTTGCACGAAATCATTACCGAAAAGCTTGGTTACCACAAGTTTTGTGCAAGATGGATATCAAAAATCTTGACAGAGATTCACGAAAATCAGCGAATGGCTGCAGTGTTAATGTTTTTGGACGCTTGCGAGAAAGATGGTGACTCATTACTCGATCGCATCGTTACTGGTGACGAAACATGGGTTAAGCATGTGAACTGCGAGACAAAATTGTAGTCAATGCAGTGGGGGCAAACAAATTCCCCCCAAAAACCCAAGAAATGCATGCAGACAATGTCGGCAAGGATGGTGATGGCGACTGTCTTTTGGGACAGAAAAGGTGTGATTTTTGTGGATTCCCTGGAAAGAGGCACTACAATAAACTATCAAACGTATTTCCAAACTCTGCACAACCACAGAAGACCAATACAAAACAAGCGCAGGGGAAAGTTGGGCTCAAAGATCTTGCTGATTCACGACAACGCCCAGGCCCACACGACAAATGCCACCCGTGAAGTTCTCGAATCTTTTAAGTGGGAGTTGTTTCCTCATCCGCCGTACAGTCCCGACCTGGCACCGAGCGACTCCCACTTATTCCCGACAATGAAGAGGTGGTTGGCTATGCAGCGTTTTGATGACGACGCACAGCTTCAAGAAGAGGTAACCACGTGGTTGAAGGCGCAGGCGGCCGAATTTTACGACGAAGGAGTTTCCAAGCTCGTCCATCGCTGCGATACGTGCCTTAATTTAAATGGCAACTATGTAGTAAAGTAGTATTTAAGTGTGGCTTTCATCTGTATATAATAAAAAAAATTCCAATACTTCATTTATTTTTAATTCCAAAACGTAGTGTACTTTGTGGATACCCTCGTACATTGTTTGAATCATTTCCACTTCTTGTCTGAAGGTTAACGAGGTTAATATTCACTCTCTTAATATATTTCTGTCATCAATAGACCCCCGAATTAAGGTACTTTAAGGTTTTAACTTAATATTCGAAGTCAGTGTTAGTAAACGTGTTGTTGGAAGACTGCTTAAGGGAGTCTTTCTTCTCTTTGCCAAATGCAGACAATAGGAAAGCAATGTACTGTTCGAACCCAAGATATACGCTGGCCATTCCTCAGACTTTGGTAAGTAGTGGCGAGGCTAGGACCGCAGCGAGGTGAGCAGTGGTGTCGGGAGCACGCCATCGTCCTCCCCCCCCCCCCCCACACACACACCACTCCTACAACTCTGATCCCCTCTTCTGAGCCAAGCCCCTTTCTTGAATATTCTGTACTCCAATTGGCACCCGACCAACATTGTCGTTCGTCCCCCATACCAAACTAAAATTACAGTTTAAAGATCTCAAAAATTGGCTGAATATCGTGTCAAAATGAGTGAAGGTTAATTCTATAAAAGTTGAGAAGCACATAGGGCTCACTTCATTGTCTCTACTGCTGGAACTTACAGGTTCACTTGGGCCCAAAATACGACTTTGTACCCGGTAGTTGTAACCCATAATCGATTTCTCAAATTACACATCAGAATGTTACTTCGACGTATGAATTCTCCGTATTAGTTATCAAAAATACGTAAAGATTCGATCTACACAAACCCAGACCGTGGGTTGAACCTAGTACCCACTACGTGTAAGGAACAATGGATCATTAATTTAAATTACACAATTACTTTGACGTGTAAATTATCTGTGTTATTTGTCCGAAACTTTTCCAAGTTCGATGAAACAGCTTCACATTTAGATTGTCAGAGCACAGCATGAGTGGCAGTCATGGCCTCCTTCCCTGAAACTGGAATCCGTAAACGCCGTGCACTGCACTTGTGTACACCATTCACCACATTTCTCACCAAGAGCACTGGGGAATATTAATTTTACCTTTGATTTCATGCATGGTAATTATATTATGGCATACCGCATAATCTGTCTTGTAGACTAGAAACTATTTCCTGTATTCTAACGTAACCCTCACACAGAATTTTAAGTTTACCACTTCAGGAAACGAATGATCCTTAAATCCAGATATTCTATCAGCTTTAAAATATGTAAATGGCTTTCTGCCGCTAGATACAGAATTCCGAGACCACAACATTTAGGTGCTATGTAACAGTGCTTTAAAGCAGATCCAATTGAGCATAGAAGATTATAAACAGATTTTTCGTGTATCCTCTAATGTACACTAACGGAAGAAAATCACAACACCAGGAAAGAATTGTGCGACATAAATGGAAGTTCGTAGGCGTGTTTTTAAATGTGAAAGATAACCTCTGATCAAATTTCGTGCTAGTCGCATTACAGTGGCGCTATTACAGCCTTATGAGAATTCCAGTCGGTTTGCTTTAAATGCACGCGGTAACGATCATGACCTTTGATATTAAACGTGATGAGTTGATGTTAGTCAAGAACGCGACCTAGACGCTATAAGGAACTCCTCGCTGAGTTTTAAGTAGATCGTTTAATATGGCTACGAGAAGCGGCATGTTCCTTCTGCGATTTTGCATGAAGACTCGGCAGGAATGTAGCCACTGTATGTGTTTGCTGGCAACGGTGGTTACGGATATGTACGGTTGCAAGAATACCAAATTCTGGATAGCCATGTGGCGCTATTAGGAGGGAACACTATTGTGTCCGGATTGTGGCTTTCGCGCATTGTTCTGCATTTTCAGCAGGTATTTGAGCACCTGTGGGCACGACAATGACACAACGATCTGTTACAGTTCGGTTACTTCAGTGATAGCTACGAGCCAGATAACCTTTAGAGTGCATTCCATGACCCAAAACCACCGCCATTTGCGTTTTTACTGGCGTGAAGCAAGAGCTAGAGCTCAGTGGAGGGCAGGGTGAGCGTGTGTTTTCTGATGAAAGCTGGTTCTGCATCAGTGCCAGTGACCCCTGTGTTGGTTAGAAGGAGGTCAGTTGAGGGCATCCGGCCAACCTGTCTGTCTGCTAGACATACTGGACCCAGGCCTGGGGTTATGGTCTGGGGAACATTTTCGTGGTTGTCGCAAGCAGCCTGACTGCAAAATTGTACGATAGTCTGGTGATTCGATATGTTTCGCTGCCATTCATGAGCAGCATTCCATGGTGTGTTTTCCAACAGGACAACGCTCACCCACATACCGCTGATGTAATCCAACTTGGCCTGCTCGATCACCAGATCTGTCTCTTGTGGAGCAGATGAGGAATATAATCGGGCGGCAGCTCCAGCGTCATCCACATAGCTGTCCCTGTATGGACCGATCAAGTGAGGCAGGCATGGAACTCTATCCCACAAACTGATAACCGGCACCTGTACAACACAATGGTTTCACGTTTGCATGCTTTTATTCAACATCCTGGTGGTTATAACAATTGTTATTTGCCAGCATTTCACAATTGCAATGGCTTGTCTCGCAGGTGCATTAACGTTTGATGTTGCAATGTTAATCACTTAAACATATTACCTAGACGAATGTATTCCAGAAATTTCATTACTCTTTATTAATGATTTGTTAGTATCGCAACATTTTCCCTCATCGTAGTTAACGACTTTTGAGCCATCACCTTCTGTGAATACAAGTTACGATCTCTTTCTACTGGTATTTACACTAAATGCAGGTATGCACCTATGGTCCAACGAGATTAGTAACGCACAGTGCGCGGAGCGTGTTCGTCAGACCGGTGGTGGATCTCAGACGTTTCCGGTGTGTTTTCTTCAGCTGACTCATACATGTTGCCGTGATCACGGACCAGTATGTTTACTTCGACATTCTCGGTGTCGAACTGTTGATCTACCTTCTTGATTTTCTTGATTGGTATGCTTTGGACACTCTCGTCTTCAAAGATGACAAGGACTATGTTTAAAAGGCTGAACGTGACATTCCTAATTTAATATACACTCTGGTAAGCAATCACACTTTTACTGGCCCGTTTTATAACGAGATGTTAATCCGGAGCAGTGTATGGAACGTTTAAATGCGGCTTGCATTTTATGTGCCGGTTTCACTAATACGTGGAATATATTTATCATTCTGAGGCTGGCAAGACGTAAATTCGGCATGGATAACACTGGCAGAGTAGTTAAATCGATTTGACTCTCATGGACGGTCGTCTGTATTATCTCCTTTGCACCAGCTACGAATGTGTGGTCTTCTCGATTTTGATCACCAACGTCGAGTGACTGTTTCGATAATGTGTTATGGAATTTCATAGTTGTCAGTTATAACTGAACATCGGGAGAGGGTAAATTCTTAGGAGAGTAAGAAGTAATAACCAGTAGAGGAGTGAAACTGCTTTCCATTTGAAGTTTTAGCAAATGTGGATATAGCTAATTTTCACAGGCTTTGATTATTCATTGATATGTTGATCCCACAAAGTTATTATGAATAAATGTCACTATTGACTTTAATAATTGTTACTGTTTGACCGTGTCGAATACGTCCAGTTACAAGTCTACACTTTAAATCCTGTAAGAGATTATCAAATAGCTCAAAATCAGCACCAACATATTACTCCAGTTAGATAGCGTTAGCCAGAGGAAGATATTCGTTTGGCAAATATCGTACATAAAGTGATATACCTATGGCCGCAATTTTTTTCTTATCATTTAACTTTGCGCACAAGCATTTACAGATAAATTACAAAATAGATGACTTGTCCATAATTAGTTTTTTGGCTGGGGGGCGGGAGAGAGGCGGGGGGGGGGGGTTAAAGGAAATTCTTCGCCGCTTGGTTTTGCACCGTAGTAGTGAATATCCTATGCATCAGCGGCATCTAATCATCGATAATAGGCATCCACTTGGTATGAATTACGAGGAGGGATTGTGGAGCCTCTTCCTCTCGTTATTGTGGCCATTAACAAGGTTACAGGTGGTACTATACAGGTGGTATTATACGTTATTAACGTGGTGCCTCCTGAAGAGTAAATAAATTTTAGTGCTCTGTGTTTATTTCCCATCAACAGACCTACAGGTCTTTCAGAAGTGACTTAAAATTATTTTAAACATAGCTGCGTAACAGCAACAGTTCCACGTAATTAGATTAAAAAACAGCTGACCAGTTGCAAAGGATAAAGTAATCTTTACCTAGGTTTCGATAGATTTAAACCTATCTTCTTCAGAAGGCGGCAGTATTACATTAACATGTTACATTAACATGTTAATGTAATACTGCCGCCTTCTGAAGAAGATAGGTTTAAATATATCGAAACCTAGGTAAAGATTACTTTATCCTTTGCAACTGGTCGGCTGTTTTTTAATCTAATGACTTAAAATTCATATTTCCGACTTGAGTCAGTGAATGTCAGAATAGATTTTTCGTCTGTCGTCACCTCGTAACCGACTAACTGGAGACGCAAATAAATATATTGTCCCTATAAAGGGTTGTTCATAAGCAATCCCACAATTTCAATAGATGGCTATGGGAAACTATTAGACATACAGAAAAACAGACGCGTACTACTGGGTAGACCATCTCTGCTAGTTTCCCACTAACATTACAAAAATAGTGATAGATACCATTTGCAACATGGCAAAAGTCTCTAGGTTAGACATATTGTACCAACACGTCACGGTCGGTGTCAGCGAATACATTAATTATCCTTTCTTGCAAACTCTTTGACTTTATGTGGCACTGGAGGCAGGAACACTTCTACGTAAACAGTGAAGAAGAAATCACGTGGGACTAAGTCAGGTGACCATGGTGAAAAACAGAAGAATCACGATGGAAAGCACATCCTTTCCAGGCCTTAGGCAGTTCGACTTTGATATAATCACAAACATCGAAATGAAAGATTCGTAGAGCAGTGACACGCTTCAAAATGAAACCTCCGTTGCCTTTCTATAATTTCGGCATGATCCATTGCTGCAGAATGCCCGGTTATGTGAAACGAGTGACCGATTTCTCTGCAAAGGAAACGGTGCTGTAAATTTTTGAAGTGGACGTTAAACAAAAGATATCGGCCACGAATGTGTTCCACAATCTCGTGGGTATGATATTACCCTCAAACATGCATCTCGTGACATTTCCTCTTTCCAGACACGTGAATTATGGCTCTTTGACTGGAAACCATTTTCTGTGTGAAACCTTCTCCTTGAGTAGCCTCTGCAATACATAACATTAATACTTGTTCCATAGGTCATGAACACGACATTTCGCAGTAATGTGGAACGTGTCAGTTTAATGGAAGTTTTCTGTACACAACATATTACCCATTTTCTTCCTATTACCAGTTCATATTTAGAAATTCATCTACTGAGGAGAAGGGGTTGTTATTTAGAAATTCTTTTAATTTGGTTTTGGCTGCATGTCAGCTGCCCGTCAGTCTTTTAGTACTATTTGCTAAATTTTTTAACAGCATAATTCACCCTTTTCTGTGTCAAAGTCAGAGTTAACCACAATAGTGAAGTTCATCATTTCTTCAAGTGGAAGATATGCACTTTGCTATTATTTTTGAGTTTGGATACGTCATTAATAACAAATTTCGTAAGTGGTGGTGGTTAGTGTTTAACGTCCCGTCGACAACGAGGTCATTAGAGACGGAGCGCAAGCTCGGGTTAGGGAAGGATTGGGAAGGAAATCGGCCGTGCCCTTTCAAAGGAACCATCTCGGCATTTGCCTGAAACGATTTAGGGAAATCACGGAAAACCTAAATCAGGATGGCCGGAGACGGGATTGAACCGTCGTCCTCCCGAATGCGAGTCCAGTGTGCTAACCACTGCGCCACCTCGCTCGGTAAATTTCGTAAGTGAATATACGAATTGCGAAGGTTCTGTGAATTCCCTGAGTTCCTTAAATAAATGTATGCAAGGTAATCTGGTGTGGGTTCCAGCTATTGTCCTGATTGTTCTCTTTTGTGCAATGAATACTTTCTCTCTTAGTGATGAATTACTCTTAAATACGATCCAGTATGAAAGCAGTATATTAAAATAGGCATAGAATGCTAATTTACTCATATGTTTATCACCCAAATTTACAGTAACCCTAACAGCATAAGTAGCTGTACCTAAACGTTTCAGCAGATCATCAATGTGTTTCTTCCAATTTCTTTTCAATGCACACACCCCGATATTTTGAATATTGTGCCTCAGCATCAGACTTCTCTTCAAAGTTCATATTTATGAACGGTGTTATCCCATTTACTAAACAGAACCATACAGCGTTTACTCAAAATTTTGTGATAGTCAGTTTTCAGAGAACCACTTAATAATTTTCTAAAAGATGTTATTTACGGTTCCCTCAGCTAATTCTTGTTTTTTGGGCGAGAATACTATACTTGTATCACCAGAAAAAAGAGATTGTCTTACATCTTCATGAATATAGTGTGCAAAGTCATTACTAAAGTCAAAATGAACATTATCGTGCGGAGTACTCAGCGCGCGTATCACATGATATCGGTATGGTTTTAAACACAGACGATTGCATAGAGCGCGCCAGAGACAGTTTACTGCATTACTAGCAGTTCTTGTCGTCCATTTCTTCCAGCTTATGACGAATAATTCCCGCTGACGTTCCATCCTCTCCGTTATATTCTTTTTTCCATTGTTATTTCTTACCCCACACTTAAAGTAGTAGATGAGTTTTGCTATTTGGGGAGAAATGCTATTTGGGGAGCAAAATAACTAATGATAGTCGAAGTAGAGAGGATATAAAATGTAGACTTGCAATGGAAATGAAAGCGTTTCTGAAGAAGAGAAATTTGTTAACATCGAGCATAGTTTTAAGTGTCAGGAAGTCGTTTCTGAAAGTATTTGTATGGAGTGTAGCCATGTATGGAAGGGAAACATGGACGATAAATAGTTTGAACAAGAACAGAATAGAAGCTTTCGAAATGTGGTGCTACAGAAGAATGCTGAAGATTAGATGGGTAGATCACATAACTAATGAGAAGATATTGAATAGAATTGGGGAGAAGAGAAATTTGTGGCACAACTTGACTAGAAGAAGTGATCGGTTGGTAGGACATGTTCTGAGGCATCAAGGGATCCCCAATTAAGTACTGGAGGGCAGTGTGGAGGGTAAAAATTGTAGAGGGATACCAAGAGATGAATACGTTAAGCTGATTCAGAAGGATGTAGCTTGCAGTAGGTACTGGGAAATGAAGAAGCTTGCACAGGATAGAGTAGCATGGAGAGCTGCATCAAAGCAGTCTCTGGACTGAAGACCACAACAACAACAACATTCCGTACCCCTTGCCTCATGGAGGGGTGGCCTGTCACTGGTAAAATATTCCGCTTTTTAGTCAAATATTTTGAAAATAAAACATATATGACAAAAAACATTGGGACTGTTTTTCATTGTCAATTAAAATTCAAAGGCTGAGAGGTGTGAAACGAAAATATACGCAATTTAAAAAGACGTCGCCGAATGGTGAAATTCTTCTAGGAGAGAGCAATGGAGCACAATCGGAAGGACCTTCGCTGGGAAGAAAGTATTTTGGGAGGAGAGGATATATTCCACAGGTATGAGAGCTGTGGGTAGGAAAGATAGGGGATCTGCTATGTAGGAAACGTATAGAGATGAAGGTAAATTTTATGGATGGATAGTGGGAAGATAGAAGGTGGGAAAGAAAGAGAGTGAGTTGGGGCTTAGTGTGTTGGTAGGGTAGTGGTAACAAGAGAGAAGAAATGGAGAAGGGTGGAGGAGAGTAGAGAAGTCCTGATGTGGAGTGAGTTAGGTAGGGAAGGGTTAACGTTCGTAGGAGAAGGGTTAACGTTCGTAGGAGGTATAAATATCTGGGTACATCTCATTGTCTGGAAGTGGGAGTTACTGAATTAGCGTTGGGATGAGATATGGAGTGTGTGTAGGTTTATCGACGGAGAGTCCTGTTTGTAAAGACGCAGTAGTGCACAAAGGTTATTGGAATCTAGTTTGCAGATGGATGTACGAAAAGGAGGTATTCGATATGGCGCGAGGAGGAGAGGGAATTTGATAAAATGATAGAGGATAAATATGGGAGAAGATAAACGGTTGTGTAAAACAAGACGGAATGTACGGCGTTCGGGGATTTGGAGGGACGTGTTTAGTGGGTTGGAGATCAAAATTGGCTCTGAGCACTATGGGACTCAACTGCTGAGGTCATAAGTCTCCTAGAACTTAGAACTACTTAAACCTAACTAACCTAAGGACATCACACATATCGATGCCCGAGGCAGGATTCGAACCAGCGACCGTAGCGGTCGCGCGGTTCCAGACTGTAGCGCCTAGAAACGCTCGGCCACTCCGGCCGGCTCGGTTGGAGATCCTTATAACATTTGCATAGCGGAGGATGGGTCAGATCAGGATTTTGTAAGTGTAGAGAAGAGTGGAAGTATGTAATCCAAAGTAGTTTTAATACTTTTAGTCAACTGTGGGCTTTCTTTCGTGTAGTTAGTAGATGACGTTTCCTCGTTAGTTTCCGTTCGAGGATTAAATTGGATAGGACAATCGTAAATGGTAAAGTAAAAGGCATGGAGATGAAAGGTGTGAGTGGTTTGTTCTATAATTATTGCCTGGGTTTGTATGGGGTTGATCTTGAGGAGATGTTGGTTACATCAGGAGGTAAAGTGATTGAGGTGGACTTGGTGGGACCGCTGGGGATTTCGAAATGTAGGGTAGGTGCGAGGAAAGCAGTGTCGTTAACACACTGAAGCAGGTGGACTGGTAGAGGTGGTCTGGGCATATCATCAGTGCAGATAGAGGACGGAGCCTGGGGCATTCCTGCTATGGAATGAAAGTGCACAAGATCGGATTATGAAAAAGTGTCCGGAATCCAACACGGTGTCGTAGACTTTCACTACGTTGAGCAAAACCAAAGTAGCCGATTAACGGGAGTTGAGTTCCTGAGATATGAGGCTGATGAGGTTCAGTAGCTGGTGATCAGAGGACAGTCCCACCAAGACTGTTTTCCTCGCACCACAAATGCAGCCAGTTTCACGAAATTTACTGTACCATCCGTTCATTGTTTTTGGTTTTTTGGACGTCTCACGTGAAATTTGGAACGGAATCGTCGTTGGACTGTCAGAACCGAACCACATTTAGTGAACTGAAGGACGAAAAACTGGTCTATCGCTCCTGAATAAGACTCACCCGTTTCCAAGTGGTGTACTCTGCTACAATGCATTTTAATAATCGACACTTCGACAGATAGTGTATCCACTAACATGTGTCATTGTTCTGCATGTCTTGCAGTTTGCACACAGTTTGCCTCTGAAACGACTGGGGTTACTTATGAATAACTCTATATTTTCATTTCGTACAGAGCGAATAAAACATAGACGAGCGGGAAAAAATGTATACTGACGTACACGAGAAACTTTGTGGCAGAAGCTTCTGACTTTGAGGTTGTAAACGCGGCTCCGTGCTTTCGTAGCGGCGCGCACTGTGTATGTGTCTATATGAGGGCAGCGTGCAAACATTGCTGTACTTCGGTCGGCGGAATGAGCGCGTCTGTAGTGGATTTATTGCGCCCGTGCGAGAGCCCCGAATTGAAGCTGGCGAGCGGCACGCAGTAGCCCGATAAGGCGAGGCGGACGGCGATCGCTTCATTTCCGCACTCCGCTGCGCCAGGACGCTCGTTGACGGGCGGCTGGCGCCCCGTCTGTGTGTGTCTGTGTGCCCAGGAAATGTATTTCCGCTCTCCTTGTACGTGTTGTTCTCTTTTTTTCTTTTTTTCTTTTTTTTTTTTTATTTTCACTCGTGATGGGGCGGAGCGTGCGAATGACGTACAGGCTAAACGTGGAAGTACAGGCGAAACATGGATGTCGACCTTTCCCCAGTCTATTCTGTACGCAGACAAATATGTATGCTCCTCCAGTACATTTTCACTGTCGAGGCAGAGGTAACAGAATAGCATCCATCACCTGATGGGTTTGCGCAAATCGAAGGAAAGTATGTACATTACACGAAATTCCGTTAGACTGCTGCGTTAGACTTGGGGGGGGGGGGGGGTTGTTGGGTTTTAGGTGGGGCTGTGCTACGTTGGGCTCATTTTAAATATCTTTGTAATTAACAGTTACATATAATTAAAAGGAAGCACTTGGAATTATAACGCTTGCACTTGGTTTTAAAAGTATCTTCAGCAGAACCAGCAACAAACGGTATTCGAATGAGAGTATATGTTTCCAGGAATTTTTCAGGTCTCAGACATCTATGATGTATATATGCTGACTGAAGCGAAAGACCGAGACTCGAACCATCGTCTTCTGCTCATTACTCAGATGTGTTAGCCGCAACTCCACCACTTCACCGTGGCTTTGCCTCGTCTGCAGGGACTACACTAGTATGCCTTTCTCCACGATCCAAATTCCCTATCACATCTCAGTCCTCCTGTTCGTATCTCTAAACTCGAAGATTATTGAAGTGCTCTCGAACTGTATTGCAATAGCAGCTCAGCATCAAACGACATAGTGCAGGGATAGGGGGAGAGTGGAGGGCCGGTGTGTCCCACCTGAAAACCAGGTATAGATGCTTTAATCAAATTAAGCTTATGATTCCAGAGGTAATTTGAAGAGGTCTGAGAGTGAGTGGGGTTCTGGATTGAGGGAGGACACTTGCTGAAGTAGTCTGTGCAGTTGTGCAAGTCACCGTGCCAGGGTTAGCACATTTGCCTAATCAGCAGGAACGTGGGTCAGAATTACGGACTTGTTACAAATTTTCATTCATCTCTTCATTCTGCATGTACAACACAATATCCAGCTCTGATAAACATATACATTACTGGCCATTAAAATTGCTACACCAACAAGAAATGCAGATGATAAACGGGTATTCATTGGACAAATATATTATACTACAACTGATAAGTGATTACATTTTCAAGCAATTTGGGTGCATAGATCCTGAGAAATCAGTACCCAGTACAACCACCCTGGCCGTAATAACAGCCATGATCCTCCTGGGCATTGAGTCAAACAGAGCATGGATGGCGTGTACAGGTACACCTGTCCATGCAGCTTCAACACGATACCACAGTTCATCAACAGTAGTGACTGGTGCATTGTGACGAGGCAGTTACTCGGCCACCATTTATCAGACGTTTCCAATTGGCGAAAGATCTGGAGAATGTGCTGGCCAGGGCAGCAGTCGTACATTTTCTGTATCCAGAAAGACCCGTACAGGACCTGCAACATGCGGTCGTGCATTATCCTGCTGAAATGTAGGGTTTCGCAGGGATCGAATGAAGGGTATAGCCACAGGGTGTAACGCATCTAAAATGTTACGTACACTGTTCAAAGTACCGTCAATGCGAACAAGTGGTGACCGAGACTGTAAGTAGGCTGTTTATGTTTCCTTTATGTAAGTAGGCTGTTTATGTTTTCTTTACGTAAGTAGGCTGTTTATGTTTCCTTATTGGCAACGTTACGTAGCGCTCTATATGAAAATCACTGGCTGTGCTGTGTGCAGTCTGTGGCTAGTTTGCATTGTTGTCTGCCATTGTAGTGTTGGGCAGCGGCAGCTGCATGTGAACAGTGCGTAGCGTTGTGCAGTTGGAGGTGAGCCGCCAGCAGTGGTGGATGTGGGGAGAGAGATGGCGGAGTTTTGAAATTTGCAATACTGTATATCATGAACTGCTATACATATTATGACTATTAAGGTAAATACATTGTTTGTTCTCTATTAAAATCTTTCATTTGCTAACTGTGCCTATCAGTAGTTAGTGCCTTCCGTAGTTTGAATCTTTTATTTAGCTGGCAGTAGTGGCGCTCGCTGTATTGCAGCAGTTCGAGTAACGAAGATTTTTGGTGAGGTAAGTGATTTGTAAAAGGTATAGGTTAATGTTAGTCAGGGCCATTCCTTTGCAGGGATTTCTGAAAATCAGATTGCGTTGCGCTAAAAATATTGTGTGTCAGTTTAAGCACAGTCGTGTACAATTGCTCAAAGGGGACGTTTCATATGGCGACATACCATTATTTCTACAAGGACTACAGTGGGTCTGCACCTCTGGTGGCTCACCAATACCACAATCTCTACCAGGACTACAGTGGGCCTGTCCACAATTTCTACAAGGACTGCAGTGGGTCTGCACCTCTGGTGGCCCACCAATACCACAATCTCTACCAGGACTACAGTGGGTCTGCTTTGTGATGACCTACCTACCAATATTCTTCAAAACTTCGACTGACTCTGCTGTGGGTTTGCTCTGTTGTGGCCCATTACCTGTCAGCATGTCAAGAGTCAGCACTGTCTTTCAGTTGGAAGGACAACACTATTTCTTCAAGACTGCATGGAAATCCACTACTTCCGTGTGTAATTTCTTTTACTAATGAGACTTTGTGAAAAAAAAAACTGTAATTGCTATTATGATGAATGATCAGGAATATCTTTATGGACTGTGAGAAAATTTTAGCTTTTGACCAACAATGTATCAATAAGTGTGTGCATTTGATATCTTTGTTATTGTAATTATGAAAAATTTTTTCAAGTCATTACTGGCCAGTACCCAAAACAATTTGTAAAATTTTTTGTGGGGAGCATGGGGGCTATGTAAGTAGGCTGTTTATGTTTTCTTTATGTAAGTAGGCTGTTTATGTTTTCTTTATGTAAGTAGGCTGTTTATGTTTTCTTATTGGCAACGTTACGTAGCGCTCTATGTGAAAATCACTGACTGTGCTGTGTGCAGTCTGTGGCTAGTTTGCATTGTTGTCTGCCATTGTAGTGTTGGGCAGCGGCAGCCGGATGTTAACAGCGCGTAGCGTTGCGCAGTTGGAGGTGAGCCGCCAGCAGTGGTGGATGTGAGGAGAGAGATGGCGGAGTTTTGAAAGTTTGTAAAAATGGATGTCATGAACTGCTGTATATATTATGACCTCTGAACACTATTAAGGTGAATACATTGTTTGTTCTCTATCAAAATCTTTCATTTGCTAACTATGCCTGTCAGTAGTTAGTGCCTTCAGTAGTTTGAATCTTTTATTTAGCTGGCAGTAGTGGCGCTCGCTGTATTGCAGTAGTTCGAGTAACCAAGATTTTTGTGAGGTAAGCGATTTGTGAAACGCATAGGTTAATGTTAGTCAGGGCCATTCTTTTGTAGGGATTTTTGATAGTCAGATTGCGTTTCGCTAAAAAAATATTGTGTGTCAGTTTAAACACAGCCATATATAACTTTTCTAAGGGGACGTTTCATAAGACGTGTAAGCAATAGCACCCCATACCATCACGCCGGGTGATACGCCAGTATGGCCATGACGAATGCACGTTTCCAATGTGCGTTCACCGCGATGTTGCCAAACACGGATGCCACCATCATGATTCTGTAAACAGAACCTGGATTCATCCGAAAAAATGACGTTTTGCCATTCATGCACCCAGGTTCGATGTTGAGTACGTCATCGCAGGCGCTCCTGTCCGTGATGCAGCGTCAAGGGTAACCGCAACCATGGCCTTCGAGCTGATAGTCCATGCTGCTGCAAACGTCGTCAAACTGTTCGTGCAGATGGTTGTTGTATTTCAAACGTCCCCATCTGTTGACTCAGGGATCGAGACGTGGCTGCACGATCCGTTACAGCCACGCGGATAAGATGCCTTTCATCTCAACTGCTAGTGATACGAGGCCGTTGGGATCCAGCACGGCGTTCCGTGTTACCCTCCTGAACGCACCGATTCCACATTCTGATAACAGTCATTGAATCTCGACCAACGCGAATAGCAATGTTGCGATATGATAAACCGCAATCGTGATAGGCTACAATCCGATCTTTATCAAGGTCGGAAACGAGATGGTATGCATTTATCCTCCTTACACGAGGCATGATAAATCGATTGGAAACTTTCCTCACGGCAGCACTTTGTAAGTGTTGTCACCGGCGCCAACCTTGTGTGAATGCTCTGAAAAGTTAATCATTTGCATATGACAGCATCTTCTTCCTGTCGGTTAAAATTCACGTCTGTAGCACGCCGTCTTCGTGGTGTAGCAATTTTAATGGCCACTAGTGTAGTAGAAATCTTACTCAAATTGGACACAGTAATATAGTAATAATAAATCGTATTCTAAGCATATCCTGATATTTCGTAGACAACTGAATAAGTGAAGGGAACTTTACAAGTGGTCACTAACGAAATAAAATTCGTGCTACCCCCTAATATCTTTACAAAGACGCAGAATCACACTGAATGACAGACAAGCAATTGTCACGGAAATATCTACCTCATACTACTATCGTCGTCCAGTGGCTATCAAACCAATACTAACGTACAACACAACCGTACACATCTAACTACAACACAGATAAAAAAAATGTAGCACAATACAGAAAAACTTAGGACTACGAGTATTTGGCCAGTGGCCTTGCCGCATTTATAAGACCGGTTCCTGTTAGATCAGCGAAGTAAGCGCTACCTCCACACAGAGCAAACGCTTTCTCCAGGTCAGTCACACAATGAAAATATTTGCTCATAGGTAACGAAGAGGCTGGCACGCCAGCACCCACCACGCATTACGTTTCATAAACTCTGGGAAAGATATAAATCAGCATGAAATAACATAACTTTAAGATTCAATCAAGCACATTTCGACTAGACGATCACCAGGTGTATCAGATCAGTTGTTGCAGACAGTCGTGGCTGCTCTCTTACCGAATTTCGCTGCCATTAAAGCCGAAAATGCCTACAAATTTAATCATGCATTTAGCCTGTCGTATACGCAAAATAAGGACATTATATCCTTCATGGAGCTGTAAATTTAATGGTCCGTCATGTGTTTACAGTCCCAGTAGCACATCATTGTAGTAGGAAAGTATCTTACCCTTCATTTTTTATATCTATATATAAACTGCGTATACTCATCGGAGTAAATTAGTTTAAAGAAATGCACATGAATTAATTTCAAATATAAGGAAGCGTGTGAGTGATAGAGTGGATGGTGACGTTAAGTTCAATAGAATAATTTCACTTCAATATTTATAAATAAAAGACCAAAACTACATGACACAAGCAATGTTTTAAGAGCGACTTTATCCTGGCTAATGGCAAGTTTTATCTCAAGGTACACTTTATCACATTTGGCCATAAGAACAAAATAGCTTCAAGTCGAAGTATACTTAATAATATTTAACCATGATAAAATGGGTATTTCACCTTGTAGGTGGTAGCAAAATATGTGTGGCTATAATGTCTCATGCACATTATACACCAAACATAACGGAACTCAGACATCCGAACTATTAAGACCCAATGATTCATCTAAAATTATGACAAAACTGAATGCAAGTGATCAATATAAAATAAAAGGTTGCTATGACAAATATTTTAATTTCCAGTTACTGTAGCTTCGCAAGCAGTGATTCTTTCTCTTCGTGATTCGTGGAAGCCGTTACAAGCAATAACTAAATTCTTTGAAATAAATGTTCACGCCTAAACATTACAGAATAAAAACACACATTACTCACATGTATCAGTCAGATTAATATTGGTGTAACTGACGCAATAAACTTTACAGAATCAATTGGGGGCACATTTAGGGGCTGACAAGGAATTCTTTAAAATAAATATAAAACACAAAACTGTGGAATAAGAACATGCATGAGATGTACATCAATTAGATTAACACATACAGAAGTTTTCTCATAGTTTCGGCGCAACTAGTACAGTAAATCCTACAGAATCTAACGGTAGCAGCCTGAGCTTTCTTTCTTTTTGGGAAAAGGGTGGGGGGGGGGGGAAGGGGTGTTACAATCTTATGACTGGTTTGGTTGGCCCGTCACGAATTCCCCTGCTGTCGCTGGATGTATTCCAGCATCTGTTGTCCTCTATAGCTGGTGCCCTCTACAGCTCCCTCTAGTATCATGTCTTGTTAGGTATCCTATTATCCTGCCTTCTCAGTGTTCTTCATATATTCCTTTCCTCACCGATTCCGCGCAGAAGCCTCTCATTCCTTACCCTGCCAGTCCACCCAACATTCTTCGGTAACAGCACACCTCAATGTTTCCATTCTCTTCTGTTCCGGTTTACCAACAGCCCATATTTTCCTACCACACAATGCTGTGTCCCAAACGTACATTCCCGGAGATATCTTCCTCACATTAAGGACTATGTTTGACACTAGCAGACTTCTCTTGATCAGGAATGCCTTTTTTGCCAGTGCTAGTCATCTTTTTATGTTGTCCTGGCTCCTTCCGTCCGGGATCATTTTGTTACCTATACAACAGAATTCCTCGGCTTCTTCTATTGCGTAATTCCCAATTCTAAGGTTAAGTTTATCGTGGTTCGCATTTCTGCTACTTCTCATTACTTTCGTCTTTATTCAGTTCTTTGCCAATCAGCATTCTGTCCCTATTAGACTACTCATTCCAATCAGCAGATCCTGTGCTTCTCCTTCAGATTCACCAAGGGCGGCGATGTTATCAGCGAATCTTATCATTGATTTCCTTTCACCCTGGATCTCAATCCTGCTCTTAAATCTTCCTTTTATTTCTGTTAGTGTTCCCTCTACGTATAGTCTGAACAGTAGGGCGAAAGACGACATCCCTACCATACAACTTCTTAATTCGTACATCTCGATCTGGGTCTCCCACTGTTGTTGATCTCTCTTGATTCTTGTACATATTATATAGTACTTGTCTTCCCCTATAGCTTACCCCTATTCTCCCAGAATTTCTAATATGCTGTACAATTTAGCATTTCCTTATTCTCTTACCAGGTCGACAAATCGTATGAACGTTTCACGATTTTTCTTGTCTTGCTTCCATTACGAAGCATAACGTCAGAACTACCTCTCTGGTCTCTTACCTTTCCTAAAGCCAAACTAATCGTCATCTAACAGTTCCTCTCTTTTCTTTCCTACTCTTCTGTATATTATTCTCATCAGTACCTTGGATGACTAAGCTGTTAAATTGACTGTGTGATAATTAGCGCATTTGTCGGCTCATGATAGCTCCGGAAACGTGTGGCTGATGTTTCTCTGATAATCCGATGGTGGATCGCCAGTCCCATATATTCCTCACACCAACTTGAATAATTCTTTCGTTACCACTTCCCTCAATGATTTTAAAATTACGATGGAATGTTATGTATCCCTCATGCCTTAAATACTCTTAAGTCCTCCGAAGCTCTTTTAAATTCTCACTCTAATATTGGATCCCCTGTCTCTGCCCTGCCGACTCTTGTTTCTTCTATCACGTTGACTAGTCCTCAACCTCATGGAGGAATTCAGTGTATTTTTTCTGCCGTTCCGCCCTCTTCTGTGCATTTAACACGGCAATTGGCATTGCAGTCTTAAAGTTACGGGACTTCCTTTTAATTTCGCTGAATGTTGTTTTTAGTGTCACACATGCTGAGCCAGTCCTTCCACGAATCAATTATTTTTCGATTTCATAAAATTTTTGATGCACCCATTTCGCCTTAGCTTCCCTGTACTTCTATTTCCGTATTCCTGAGTTTTCCTGAACGTTTCTGTACTTCCTTCCTTTGTTTAACAACTGAAGTATTTCTTCTGTTACCCATGGTTTCCTCACAGTGACCTTCGTTGTACTCACATTTTACATCCCAACTTCCGCGAAAGCTCTTTTTAGAGATGTACAAACCTGTTGAACTGAACTATCTACTAACCTACGCCTTATCGCGGTATCTATAGCCTCGGAGAACTTCAAGCGTATCTCTTCATTCCTTAGTATTCCCGTATCCTTTGTACATGGGTACTTCCTGACCAGTCTCTTAAATTTCAGCCTAGTCTTCATCATTACTAAGTAGTGATCAGAGTCTATTTCTGTTCCTGGGTACGCCTTACAATCCAGTATCTGATTTCGGAATATCTACCTAGCCATGATGTAATTTAACTCCATGGACACAGATTGCAATTGAATTAACGACCTCGACGATTCCATCAGTCGTTCTGAAGGAGGCCATAAGTTTACGGCGGATATATTAGAAAAAGAAGAAAAGAAGTTTTGAAATTTAGTGGATGGTTATAACTCCGAGGAGAAAACAAGGTGCGCGACAGTTTAATATGTCTCTCAGGTTCTGTAATCCATTCAGCATGTAGTTCGCACTCGACTCTCAACAGCACACACGGCGTGGTTGTTTAGATCACCATGAACAGAAGGGGCCACGTGATACGGTTCCTTAAAAGCCCGCAGCGAAGGCTGACAGAGGGAGATGTTGCTTATCATCGTTTCTTGGGTATGTTGATTAGCCAGAACGTTTATAAATGATCAACTAAAAACAAATTCTTGCATAGGGACGTGGCGTCAATTTATGATTTTCGGAGGCCACATTGTGAAACCTATTACCGATTTTAAAACCATTCTCATATAGCTGTTAACAGTGCGAACTGTAGAAAGGATGAATTGCGTCGGATTATAATATTCGAGAAATTCTTCACTGGCTGAACCCACTTTTACATTCATGCTGCCTGGTAGTGACATGTGGAATGTGTATTATCGTAGCTAAAATGTTAAATCTATTAACATGTGCTTTTGTTAATCCTTGGAATTGGCGCATTTGTTTCATTACGCTTCCGGTTTCTAGAAACGCTTATGGACAATTTTGTGAATAGCCTTACGCGGCTCTGAACAACGGCATTACCCTAGGGAGAAGCCGTATGTCCAAAAAAGACATCTGTGATTGAGAAAATTTTACCTTAGAAGACTTAACTCTGAACGCTGAACATTTTTATCTGACACAAGACATCCTCAACCTGGCCAACATGCTTGAAGAAATTCTAACTGAAGATCATCAACTTACCGAAGTAGTATTTGAGAAGTTTAAATGTGTTGATTGGTTTTGCGGGAGGGGGACCAGACAGCAAGGTCATGGGTCCCATCGGATTAAGAAAGGATGGGGGACGAAGTCGGTCATGCCCATTCAAAGGAACCATCCCGGCTTTTGCCAGAAGCGATTTAGGGAAATCACGGGAAATCTAAATAACGATGGCCGGACGAGAGTTTGTACCGTCGTCCTCCAGAATGTGAGTCCAGTATGGTAGCCACTGCGCTACTTCCCTCGGTTTAGATGTGTTTTAAGAAAATGGTATCCAGCGCTTGGGATGATAGCACCCCCAGTTGAGTACGGAGAGTGGAAATGCCTCATGGTTCCATTCTTAAGCATTTACTCAACAACCAACTTGAGCTCTTCCATCCTCAGAGGAGAGAACGGGTGTAGTGGTCGCCTGACCGAAATATTGTCAGTAAGTTCGATCTTGAACGCACCAAATATAGCAATCCCCAAAACACTGGTAACCACATCCGGATTTGCCTGAAATACGCACAGTAACTGCACGGCCTGCTCGCAAGGCAGATGGCAAAAATTAAGACATCTCCTGTTTCTCTGTTTCTTTGACGGTGTCAACCTGAACTGGTGCATCGTGAATAAGGCTACGGAATTTACAACTGCGCTCCCTAGAGAAATGGGAAGAAAATTCCCCTTCAAAAATGGTTCAAATGGCTCTGAGCACTATGGGACTTAACATCTGAGGTCATCAGTCCCCTAGAAATTAGAACTACTAAAACCTAACTAACCTAAGGACACCACACACATCCATGCCCGAGGCAGGATTCGAACCTGCGACCGTAGCGGTCGCGCGGTTCCAGACTGAAGCGCCTTTAACCGCGTGGCCACACTGGCCGGCTAATTCCCCTTCCAGCCCATTAATAATAAGACCCATGTGTTGGATAAAGCTGGAACAAAGAACCACTGGAACAACTAATTAATACACTTCCGTAGTATTAAACATTTAAGAGAAACGTTGGAATCTCAGCATAGTGGCACATTCCTGCAACAGACTTGGCCACGCTACAATTACCAAGTTCTGTACTCAGTGGCGTTTAGCACTTGTGATACCATTGTTCGTAAATAGTGGTAAAGGGCTTTCAGTGTCGAGTAGGACAGAAACTGGTTCTTATTACACACAACAAATTTCTTTACCCTAAACACGGCCCTATTTCTGGCATCTGGCCAGAATTCCTTATGTTCCCTGGTAGTTCGATAGAACAATTTTATTTAAAATCGTCAGGAATCACATATTTCCACATAAGAGACGGCGTCCACCTGCCTTAGTACTCCTTGTAAATCCGTGAATGGTTATGGTGTTGCTGCCACAGTAACCTAGATTTATTTTCTGGACCTATCCATCGGAGAATATTGCTGATACCCTCTGCTTCACTATATGGTAAACACAACACGTTTACTGCCTGCGTGACTAATGTCTACCGGTTTTGTTGTACCCACTAGTAGTGGTTTTTTACTAATGCCTGCGATGCCCACATGGGTATCAACAGCTTACACAAATACTCTCGATATCAAAATGGTTCAAATGGCTCTAAGGACTATGGGACATAACATCTGAGGTCATCAGTCCCCTAGACTTAGAACTACTTAAACCTAACTAACCTAAGGACATCACACACATCCATACCCTAGGCAAGAGTCGAACCTGCGACCGTAGCAGTAGCGCGGTTCCAGACTGAAGCGCCTAGAACTGCTCGGCCACAGCGGTCGGCGCTCCCGATATCCACTGAGGCTATAGTGTGCCATCCTAGCTGTAGTAAAATGCATGCTGATCCCCAGAACATTCTTCTCACATGCCCTCTAATGCCCAGGTAATACTCGGTATGCCGCCCGGGGTGGCCGAGCGGTTCTAGGAGCTACAGTCAGAAACCGCGTGACGGCTACGGTCGCAGGTTCGAATCCTGCCTCGGGCATGGATGTGTGTGATGTCCTTGGGTTAGTTAGGTTTAAGTAGTTCCAAGTTCTAGGGGACTCATGACCTCAGAAGTTTAGTCCCATAGTGCTTCAGAGCCATTTGAACCATTTGAATACTCGGTATGGCTTCGGTTATATTCAAAGCTGCGCATCTGTCAGCCACAGAACAGTGTCGTATCCATTGTAGCACAGTAATCATATCAAAGAAACTGTAAGATGGCAGTAAAGCGATTCAGTCTTTTAGCAGTTATCAGTATTTGAACCAACGGATGGTCAGAGATACATGCGTGCCCCACGCCTAATGTAATGGAACCTTACATAATCTATGCGAATGTCGTTACTTTCCAACTATGGATCTATTAAGTGGGCACGATCAGTTAGAATCTTTTGTATACCCTCATCCCCAGTTTTATAAAGGCCTCGTCGCTACTGCCGTGGAGACTGAGTCGGCACTGTTGTTGCTGTAGGCCGAGTCTGTGAGTTCGTGAAACGGCTTCAGGTGCAGTACATCGCTATGCCACTATTACACAGCTGTGTCCCAGAGTCAGGTCTCAGGATAAGAGAACGAAGGTCCTAAAACACCAAAACGTAGTAACCAGGTCACACAAGTGAGTTAAAAGAGTTACTTATTTCAGTGACTAGCTCAAATATGAAGTCTGCAACACTACTTGTAACATAACACAATAACGGACCTCAGTGGCTAAGTAATAGTCGTACGTAAACTTCACAGTGTATATGAAATGCAATTTACAACTGTCTGTTCACTTCGAAGAATTCACTATACGACGTTGCCTGTCTAATTTAGCCCTGGACGGTGATCCATAACCAAGTAGGTGAGAGCTGCTCTTCTATCTTCCGAGCAGGCTTCTGTCCGTTGTCGTTCGGTCATTGGCGATTTTTACTCGGCCGGCACTTGGCCGAGGCGAAGTCGACATCTTCTTCCTAATCGCCGCCGGTGGCGCTAGTGAAACTCGCTCAAGTGTCGAGTCTCTAAGGCACTGGTACCAGATGGCATCTTTGTGCCTGTGGTGCTTTCGACCTGGCTGTGTTTTGTTCGGGAAACACAGCAGAAGTAGCACCAGAAGATCGACTGAAAACAGAATTAACATTTCCATTTGGTCACTACACGTATTGCCATATGCAATTTGGATAGAACATTCACCAACTTCATTCCAATATATTTTAAAAGGGGTATTACGAGGGTTAAGGACACAGCAGTGCCTGATGCACTTGTCATTGTTTTCTCGAAGGATATCCAGGCATATGTTGTACGTTTACACAATATATTCGATAATTTATGGAAAGCATGAATGACATTCAGCTTTGAAAATTGCCATTTTGTACTATATGAGGTCCAAAACTTTGGGTATATTATCTACCAGTTTTGTGTACAAGCTGAATTGTGACTTATTGCAGCAATAAGGTACTTCCTGACATTCATTGCAGAGAAAAATGGCATTACCTTTTAGGCTTAGCTAATTGTTATAGATAACTCGATATCAATTTAGTAGAAATCCATAAACCCCTCACATAATTACATTACTGCCCATTAAACTGGCTACACCAAGAAGAAATGCAGTTGATAAACGGGTATTCATTGGACAAATATATTATACTAGAACTGACATGTGATTATATTTTGACGCAGTTTGGGTGCATAGATCCTGAGAAATCAGTACCCAGAACAACCACCTCTGGCCGTAATAACGGCCTTGATACGCCTGGGCATTGAGTCAAACAGAGCTTGGACGGCGTGTACAGGTACAGCTGCTCATGAAGCTTCAACACGATACCACAGTTCATCAGGAGTAGTGACTGGCGTACTGTGACGAGCCAGTTCCTCGACCACCATTGACCAGACGTTTTCAGTTGGTGAGAGATCTGGAGAATGCGCTGGCGAGGGCAGCAGTCGAACATTTCTGTATCCAGAAAGGCCCGTATAGGATCTGCAACTTGAGGTCGTTCATTATCCCGCTGAAATGTAGAGTTTCGCAGGGATCGAATGAAGGGTAGAGTCACGGGTCGTAACACATCTGAAATTTAACATCCACTGTTCAAAGTGCCGTCAATGCGAACAAGAGGTAACCGAGACGTGTAACCAATGGCACCCCACACCATCACGCCGGGAGATACGCCAGTTTGGCGATGACGAATACACGCTTCCAATTTGCGTTCACCGCGATGTCGCCAAACACAGATGCGACCATCATGATGCTGTAAACAAAACCTGGATTCATCCTAATAATTGACGTTTTGCCATTCGTGCACCCAGGTTTGGCGTTGAGTACACCATCGCAGACGCTCTTGTCTCTGATGCAGCGTCAGGGGTAACCTCAGCCATGGTCTCCGAGCTGATAGTCCATGCTGCTGCAAACGTCGTCAAACTGATGGTGCAGATGATTGTTGTCTTGGAAACGTCCTGATCTCTTGACTCAGGGATCGAGACGTGGCTGCACGATCCGTTACAGCCATGCGGATAAGATGCCTGTTATCTCGACTGCTAGTGATACGAGGACGTTGGGATCCAGCACGGCGTTTCGTATTACCCTCCTGAACCCACCGATTCCACATTCTGCTAATAGTCCCTATGCCTCTTGCAACTGCTACCATTTCTGCAGCTTCGTACATGTGATCGTTCCAATTTAAGTCAGAACTGAGTAGCTGTTGGAGAAAGCTCTACCTACCCTCTTCGGCATCCCGTGTAGAAATAGGCTGAGTTAGGACGATAGGACTGTGTTCTGAACATTCGCTGGTAATGGGAAGATTTGGTAGTAGCTCCATCAACTGTTCACTACGTGTAAGGTCAGTGCCAAACGAAGCCTGCACCTGCTACATGAGGTAGTGTAAAAGACAGTATGGGTACTGGGAGAAGGGCTAAGATTTTGCTACTGCATTGTGGTGCTTCTCCAAACTACATGCAGTTCCTGTAGGCTCAAGCAGATTTGTGTCCCTCAAAGCCCATTCACGTCTATCACCACAACGTTCTATCATCGTTATTCTGTACCATCCAACAGAGAAAATTACGAACTATGCAAGCTCCACTAACTTCGTCCGATAGAGAACTGGATAAGATTTTTACTGCATCTCTCTCCTCCAATATATCGGAAACAAATACCTTATGTGTGCCGCACAGAGCACATGTAGCGATCCTATTAAATATACATGGTTTTGATCCACTACACAGAACAGTTTAATGTTTCATCACCTGTACTGTAGGAGGATGACGTATCCCGGAGACTATACCGCAAGCTGTAAGAGTGACCCTGTGTCGTTGTTTGAAACATTGTTTTTTTTTACTGTACCACGGTTTTTACGCTGCCATATACTTTGTTTTCCCACCATGACTTCGGGATCTGTGTCAGATTCTAAACTGACATTAACAAGTCTTCGGACATAGCGCATGGTGATCCACCTGCGAGCCCTATCTCAGAAGCGATGTGTGGTGGATCCGCCTCTGAACATCGGTAGATCATACCCGAACGCTAACTCAGATGTGGTATATTGTTGATCTGCATCCTAACATGGTTCTGTACATTGTGTGTGGTGGATCCACCTTTAAGCCCTATCCCAGTCTGCCCCAAGAGCTGGAACACCTAAAAACTGTAATCCGAAAAACGGGTACTCAGTATGGCAGATCAGACGGACTCTCCGCCCCACCTCTGCAGTACAGCGTGTGGAGACGGAAGACGTCACGGAGAAAGAGATAGCCACTACCCGTATACCGCACACTGGCGCACCATCAGGGAAAATAGGGCGAATATTGAGGAAACACCGAGTAGGAACTGTCTTTTTGCCATCAAATAAAACTCGAGCATTATTTGAGAGTGTCAAAGTCGATCTCGGTTTGCGGGAGGCCGGCATAAACCAGATTCTGTGCCAATGTGGGAAGACTTACATTGGACAGACAGTCCAGATCGTTGCCGAGAACATCAGAGGCACACTCGAGTGACTTGGGTACCCCAACAAGTCGGAGGTCGCAGAGCACTGTTTGTCCGAAAATCACGAAATAGACTACCAACATAACAGGGTCCTGACGCAGACATCTGGGTCAGTGTCGTTAGAAAGGCTATCGGAATTCGTACCAGGGACGGACTCATCAACCGAGATTGCTGCTACAACCTCAGCTGGACATGGGAACCAGCACTGAGTCTAATTAAAAAGAGCCTCAGCAAAGGAAACGAACGGGAGACTAGGGAGGACGAGGCAATTACACCGACGCCACCACAGACATCGACGCCAGCGTCTCACCGACCGCTGACGTGCGGGTGCGGACCGCGAAGAGAACGCCTCGCGAGGGGATTTAAGACAGCCGCCCGCCCTCAGGGTCTTAGTTCGTCAGCGCACCTGACGATGGAGACATGTCGGATCGCCGAAATACTGTGCCCATTGGACACTATGGACCGGCAGTACACCCGTGGACTCTTCGAGCAAGAAAGATGCTGCGAGAAATTGAAGAATCACACACTCTATCTTCTTTCGGCCTTCTACGTCTTGAATGTAGTTTAATTTCAGTACACCTTCGGATTCGTTTTCCTGTTACAGGTTCTCACCAATATCAAAGTCAATCTAGAAGTATCTGTCTGGCTCTAACACCGATAGCGGTTTGTATGGTGTTTCTTTCTTTAATTTTCTATTCTTGGATATTCTTAATATCTATCTGCCTGTTCTGCGGTTGCTGAAGTCGTTTCGATCTTTATACTATAATCTTTTTATCAGTTTCTTCGATTAACGAACCTTGTATTATAAAATATTAGCTGACTGTTAAGTCTGATAAATCTTCATCGGAAAGATGACTATCCTCTTCCACATCAGTTGCAGAAGTGTGCTCTCTTTCTGCATCTCATTCTCTCCAGAGCTCACCCAACCCATTTCTTTAGAGGCAGCGTCGTTGAGGTTGGCTACTTCAATTGCTACGACTTTTGGACGAGTCTGCCTCTTCGTTACAGAGCTAATTTCATGCGGGTTGAGAGTGTCAAATATGGTACACTCTCTCCATTAGCCCAAATCCCATTCAATCCTCTGTAATTCTTCAGTTTTTGGTATATCCGATCGAACTGACACAGGCACATCTTCTTGCGTTTCTAGTTGGCCTGCACGATAACGGCAGTTTTATCCGATATAGGTTTCCTTAATACCACCGCCGCTTTACACTGTATTGAAGACTGCGGTACTGTTCCTTCTTTAACATCGGCTACCTCTTCCTTGAAGACTTGTATCTGTTTTATCGATGCTACTAACTACTTGGCAAGTGGTCGTCGCTAACTTTTCCATTTTCATCTTTCTCTCATCAGACGTAGTCAAAAGTTTCTTCACTGTAGTACCTATGCCTGATACTAAAGTTTGTAAAATCGTAACTGTTTCCCTGGCGTCTCTTTCGCACTAAATCTACCTTTTAAGTTACTTTATTTTCAATAATGGGATCAACAGTCTGTTCCACTTTCTGTTCTATCCTGATCTCTACCGTCTAACAACGACTACTTATGCTTCCTGTTTTTGTCTGTACTTCTGTCATGTAGTGCTTAATATTACCGATTTCGCTATTTCGTAATCAGCTACACTACTGGCCATTAAAATTGCTACACCACGAAGATGACGTGCTACAGACGCAAAATTTAACTGACAGGAACGAATGTGTTGTGATATGCAAATGATTAGCTTTTCAGACCATTCACACAATGATGGCGCCTGTGGCGAAACTTTCAACGTGCTGACATGAGGAAAGTTTCCAACCAATTTCTCGTACACAAACAGCAGTTGACCGGCATTTCCTGGTGAAACGTTGTTGTGATGTCTCGTGTAAGAAGGACAAAAGCGTACCATGTTTCCGACTTCGATAAAGGTCGGATTGTAGCCTATCGCAATTGCGGTGTATCGTGTCGCGACATTGCCGCTCCCGTTGGTCGAGATGCAATGACTGTTAGCAGAAAGTGAAATCCGTGGGTTCAGGAGGGTAATACCGAACGCCGTGATGCATCCCAACGGCCTCGTATCACTAGCAGTCGAGATGACAGGCATCTTATCCGCGTGGCTGTAACGGATCGTGCAGCCACGTCTCGATCCCTGAGTCAGCAGATGGTGACGTTTGCAAGACAACAACCAGCTGGACGAACATTTCGACGACGTTTGCAGCAGCGTGGACTATCAGCTCGGAGACCATGGCTGTGGTTACCCTTGACGCTGCATCAGAGACAAGAGCGCCTGCGATGGTGTACTCAACGACGAACCTGGGTGCACGAATGGCAAAACGTCAATTATTCGGATGAATGCAGGTTCTATTTGCAGCATCATGATGGTCGCATCCGTGTTTGGCAACATCTCGGTGAACGCACATTGGAAGCGTGTATTCGTCATCGCCTCACTGGCGTGTCACCCTGAGTGATGGTTTGGGGTGCCATTGATTACAAGTCTCGGTCACCTCTTGTCCGCATTGACGGCACTTTGAACAGTGGACGCTACATTTCAGATGTGTTACGAACCGTGGCCCTACCCTTCATTCGATCCCTGCGAAACCCTACATTTCAGCAGGATAATGCATATTGCAGGTCCTGTACGGGCCTTTCTGGATACAGAAAATGTTCGTCTGCAGCTGTACTCGGCAGCACATTCTCCAGATCTCTCACCAATTGAAAACGTCTGGTCAATGGTGGCCGAGCAACTGGCTCGTCACAATACGCCAGTCACTACTCTTGATGAACTGTGGTATCGTGTTGAAGCTGCATGGGCAGCTGTAGCTGTACACTCCAACCAAGTTGTTTGACTCAATGCCCAGGCGTATGAGGGCCGTTATTACGGCCAGAGTTGGTTGTTCTGGGTACTGATTTCTCAGGATCTATGCACCCAAATTGCGTGAAAATGTAATCACATGTCAGTTCTAGTATAATATATTTGTCCAATGAATACCCGTTTATCATCTGCATTTCTTTTTGCTGTAGCAATTTTAATGGCCAGTAGTGTATTTCTTTCTTGATTTCATATACTTTCGTCTTAGCAACTCCAATATTGTTGTTACCAGTCTTGCTTACTACGTCCTCAATCAAGACCTTAGTCACAACCACAACGCCCAGCGTTTAAGTATACGGTTTTCTTATGGGTGATCGCGTGAAACGTTTCAGACACACTGCCGCTCGGAATCGACTCGAAAAGACCTTACGGGAGTGGCGTAATGAGCATCATTGATTCCCTCACGTTTTGCAGTCGACGATGATAGTTCGTTGTGTACTGAGCAATAGAAGAACGTTGACAACCTTTGACACTGGCGGCACACCATCACCTCCAGACTATTCAGCCGTTATCTGGAGACCACGTGGAGCAGCTAACCGACTGATCGTGAACGTACCCGTTTGGGGCGCAGTGAGATCACAGTTTTCCCCTGGTGGAGACGGTGGAACTATTAGGGACCACTGAAAACCATTAGACGCAATGTGAACGCGATCTGAAGAAACACAGCTACTGCCATTTCATCGTTGCTATCGATACATTTAGATAAAGCTTCCTTGGCAGTTACCCAGCAATTTACAGTATTTACATTACAAATTGAAGAGTCAAGGGAACTGGTACACCTGCCTAATTTCGTGTAGCGTCCCCGCGAGCATGTAGAAGTATCGCAACACGACGTGGCATGAAGTCGACTAGTGTCTGAAATAGTGCTGCAGGGAACCGACACCATAAATCCCGCAGGGCTGTCCATAAATCCGTAAGACTACGAGGGGATGGAGACCTCTTCTGAACACCACATAGCATGATATCTCAGATATGTTCACTAATGTTTATGTCTGGGGCGTTTGGTGACCAGCGTAAGGTTTTAAACTCACAAGATGGTTCCTGGAAGCAATCTGAAGCAATTCTGGACGTGGGGGGCGTCGTATTGTCCTGTTGCAATTGACACTCCTTCCGAATGCACAATGGACTTGAATGGATGCGGGTTATGAGACAGGATGAGTTGTATTTAGACGTATCAGGGGTCCCATATCATCCAGCTGAACAGGCCCTCACCAATACAGAGCCTCCATTAGCTTGAACAGTCACCTGCTGACATGCAGGGCCCATGGATTCGTGAGATTGTCTCCATACCCGTACACGTCCATCCGCTCGATACAATTTCGTGAGATTGTCTCCATACACGTACACGTCCATCCACTCGATACAATTTGAAACGAGACTCGTCCGACCAGGCAACATGTTTCCAGTCATCAATAGTCCATTGTCGGTGTTGACGGGCCCAGGCGAGGCATAACTTTGTAACGTGCCGTCATCAAGTGTACAAAAGTGGGCCTTCGGCTCCGAAAGCCCATATCGATGAGGTGTCGTTGAATGGTTCGCACGCTGACACTTGTTGATAGACCAGCATTGAAATCTGCAGCAATTTATGGAAACGTTGCACTTCTGTCACGTTGAACGATTCTCTTCAGTCGTTACTGGTCTCGTTCTTGCAACATCTTTTCCGGCCGTAGCGATCTCGGGGATTTGATATTTTACCGGCTTCCTGAAATTCATTGTATACTCATGAAAAGGTCGTACGGGAAAATCTCCACTTCATCGCTACCGGTCGTACGCCGACTAAAACACCACGTTCGGACTCACTCAAATCTTGATAACCTGCCATTGTAGCAGCAGTAATCGATCCAACAACTGCGCCAGCCACTTTTCTTATATAAGCGTTGGTGACCGCAGCGCCGTATTCTGCCTGTTAACATATGTCTGTATTTCAATACGCATGCCTCTACCAGTTTCTTTTGCACTCCAGTGTAATTACAATCGCCGGCCGTTGTGGCCGAGCGGTTCTAGGCGCTTCAGTCCGGAACCGCGCTGCTGCTACGTTCGCAGATTCGAATCCTGCCTCGGGCATGGATGTGTGTGCTGTCTTTAGGTTAATTAGGTTTAAGTATTTCTACGTCTAGAGGACTGATGACTTCAGATGTTAAGTCCCCTTGTGCTCAGAGCCATTTAAACCATTTTTTTTGTAATTAAAGTCAATTATAAGCAGTCAGAAATAAATATGCTATTATATCGATTAAGTATTAAATGTAGTTTCTATAATCAGACTTACAAGTTCAGAATTAGAACTGTACAAGTTATCAACGGATATTAAAAAGCGAAAAATTCTGGAGGGTTCAGAAAGTATTTTATGTGCACCTTCGCTGTTACACCTTGGACTTTACAAAATGCCGGACATGGTTCTTAATGAAGTCTGACCTTCACGGACGCCTGTGCATGCTCTGCAACGGACTTACATCGTGGCCAGGAGGTTGTTAAGGTGTCCTTGTGATAGGGCGTTCCATTTCTCCACAAGCGCTGTTGACAAGTGCTGGATAGTCACTGAAGGCAGTGGACGCTCGGCAGTACATCTGCCCAATGCATCTTGCACGTGCTCGATCGGATTTATTTTTGGTGAACCGGAGGGCCAGTCCATCCACTGAACATCCTCTCATTCCAAGAGCTCCTCCACCTGCATTGTCATACGTAACAAATCAAGGCCGAGTGTGCCCCTGTAAAGACGCACATGAGGAAGTAGCAAGGGGTCACAACAACGTTGTGACCGTAAAGTGTTCAGATATTTTGAGGCAGTACACCCCTGGAGCCTTATGCCCCATGCAATAAACTTCTCGATCACCAAACGATTATGTTGGACAGCGAATGGACTGGTCCCCCAATTCAACCTAAATAAATCCCAACTAGCACGTGCAATATGCGTTGGGTAGATGTACTGCAGCACGTCCCCTGGCTTCACGGACTATCCAGCACTTATCACCAACGCTGGTGGAGAAATGGAACGCCTTAGCACAAGGACTCCTTAACAACCTTCTAGCCACGATGTCAGTCCGTTGCAGAGCATGCATTGGCGTCCGTGAAGGTCAGACACTATTAAGAACCATGTCCTACAATTTGTAAAGTTCGTAGTAGCTTACCCATGATCCTATTTTTTTTCATTTTATTAAACCTACTCCTGCATTACAACTATTTGATTTTGTATGTATAACCCTGTATTCACCTGAAGAGATATCTTATTCCTCCTGCCATCGAACTTCACTAGTTCCCACTATATCTAACTTTAAGCTATCCATTTCCCTTTTTAAATTTTCTAGCCTACCTACCCGATTAAGGGATCTGGCATTCCACGCTCCGATGCGTAGAACGCCAGTTTTGTTTCTCCTGATAACAGCGTCCTCCTGAGTAGTCCCCTCCCGGAGATTCTAATGGGGGACTGTTTTACCTCCAGAATATTTTACCCAAGAGACGCCTCCATAATTTAACCATACAGTAAAACTGCATGACCTCGAGAAAAATTATGGCTGTAGCTTCTCCTTGCATTCAGCCGTTCGCAGTACCAGCACAACAAGGCCGATTTTGTTAGTGTTACAAGGTCAGATCAGTGCATCAGCCAGACTGTTGCCCCTGCACCTACTGAAAAGGCTGCCGCCCCTCTTCAGGAACCACACGTTTATCTGGCCTCTCAACAGATACCACTCCGTTATGGTAGCAGCTACGGTACGGCTGTCTGTATCGCTGAGGCACGCGAGCCTCCACACCAACGGCAACGTGTATGGCTCATGGGAAAGGGGAAGGGGGATTCTACCTTAACATTTCCTATTTCAGATTTTCTTGCTTCCCTACTACGTTTAACTTCAGACATTTCACGCTCCATTTTGTAGAACATTATCCGTTCGTTGCTTCTTCAGTCTCTTTCGCATGGTCACCTCCACCTTGGCAGTGTCCTCCTAGAGATCCGAATGGGGGACTAATCAGGGATCTTTTACCAATGGAGAGATAATCAAGACACTTTTTCATTTAAATCGTGAGTTTATAATGCAGTGATTTCCATTGCCTTCTGCATCCTCATGGATCACTGATGATTATTCCGCCTTTTAGGGGCAGTTTGGCAGTTTCCTATCCGAAGGGCACGAAAACGCCCTGAACCTCTGTTCACTCCTCTGCTTTCTCTGACAAGGGCATTGGCATAACGTGTGTGACTTCTAGTGCTGGCAGTCTTCAACTATTGTAGCTGGTGATTTTTAATCAGAAATAAAACAGTAGCAGGATTCGGACCTGGGACCGAGATGTTTTAGTTAATGATCAGACACACTAACGCTGAACCACATTATTTTAGTGGTTCTTAAAGTGAAAGAGGCCAGTCAACATGGTCATGATCATAAGTATGCGAGCACTTACAATTTAGCCTAGGTCGGTGCCCTGTCTAAAGTACAGGGAGAACATAAAAATATTTGCAATCCTGACGTAACTTGGCACTAGTGATCAAACCTATTCATCAAGCTACACTTGTCAATGAGCATAGTTTGTACTTCGTGACACAACTGGTGCGAGATGCACAGCCCGATAAATTAAAAATTTCCGTATCTAAAATATCTCTATTATCTATCAAAATACATGTAACACTACAGCTTCTCAAACTTACTTAAGTAACACTTGTCGACGACCGCAATTCGGTCACTGTAGCGAACTTGGTGTAAAGCACAAGGGAACTTCAAAGTAAATATGTCCACAGTTAATCTGTGTAGTTGTTCTGTGATTGAAGTAAATACTTCTTAGTTATACTTATGTGTCGGCTATTGTAGCCACGACAGTAGTATAAGTTTATACGCCAACTAACTCCGCAGATGACGAAGAGATTCAATAAATTTATGGTGGGATAAATGAAATTATTCTTGTGCGTTGGCTATTCTTGCCAAGACAGATACGACGCCCACGCCTACCACAGTAGTACAGTAGTTTACATGCCAACTACCTCCGCAGATGACGAAGAGATTGAACAAATGTATGATGAGATAAAAGAAATTATTCAGATAGTAAAGGGAGCACAATTTAGTAATGATGAAAAATAGGCAGAAATTTAAGAGACTAGCCAAGAAGGCTTAGTGCGCAAAGAAGTGCGATATAGAGGTACTAAAGAACGAAATGATACGCTTGAGGTTCTCTGAGGCTGTAACTAGTGCGATAATGAATAGCTCAAAAGCAGTACAGCTGAAGAGGAATGGCTATCTACAAAAAAAGGAATCACAGAAGCTGGGAAAAAACCTAGGTACAAGCCACACGTAACTTCGAAGAAACCGTGGGTAACAAAAAATACTTCAGCTCATACACGAAAGACATAGTACATAAATGTTCAGCTAAATTCAGAAATTTAGATACACAAGTCACTTAACAATGAAGTAAATAAATGCAAGGAAGCTAGGATGATATGGCTCCGTGAAAACTATACAGAACTGGAAAAAGAAATGATTTTCGGAAGGATTGACTCGCCGTATAGAAAAGTCGAAACGATATTTGTCGAAAGAAAGAGAAGGAACGGTAACATTAACTGTTAAATGCGGAGCAGAGAGAGGGTAGGTGATAAGTTTGTGTTGAAGGGCTCTATCATGAGGGCACTCGCCTGATAATGTGCTAGAAGAAGAAACTGTAATTGACAGGGAAGAGCAGGGGATGTGGTATTAGAATCAGAATTCAGAACACCACTAAACTGCTAAGATCAAATAAGGAATAAGAGACGGCAATATTCGACGGGAATTGTCTAATATCATTGAAGATGATTGATTGGTTGAGTTGTAGGTGGGGACCATTCAGCGAGCTCATCAGTCCCATCGGATTATGGAAGGATGGGTAAGAAAATCGGCAGCACCCTTTCAAAGAAACCATTCCGACATTTGCCTGAAGCGATTTCAGAAATTTATGGAAAACCTTAGAATGGCCGTACGCGAGTTTGAACCGTCGTCCTCCCGAATGCCAGTCCACTGTGCTAACCACTGCGCCACCTGCTTAGTTGAAAAATCATCGAGGGAATTGGCAATGGAATGACTATGAATGGATGAGACAGGCGTATGTTATCATCCACATATTTCCGAAGACAGCAAGAGCCGACAATTGCGAAATTTATCGCACAATCAGTATAACATCTCACGCATACAAATAGCTGACAAGAACAATTAGCAGAAAAGAAAACTGGCGATCTTTTACAGAACTATCGGTTTGGCTTTAGGGAAGGCAGAGGCACCCAAGAGGCTGTTCTGACGTTGAAGTTGATGCTGCAAGCCAGACTGAAGAAAGAAACAAGACACGTTCTTTGAATTTGTCGACCTGGAAAATGCGTTCGACAGTGAAAAATGATACGAGGTGAGAAATTCTGAGAAAAATAGGTTTAAGTTACACGGAAATGTGTAGGGACAATCAGACAGGAAGACATGGAACGAAGTAGTTGGATTAAAGGCGGTGTAACACATGAATGTAGTCTTTCGCCCCTACTCTTAAATCTATTCATCGAAGAAGCAATAACAAAATAAAAGTTCGAGGGAATTCAACTTCAAGGTGAAAGGTTATCAGTGATAAGATTCGCTGATGACATTGCTCTCCTGAGCGAAAGTGTAGAAGCACTACGGAATTCGTTGAATAAAGTGAACATTCTAATGAGTACAGAATATGGGTTGAGAGTAAATCGAAGAAAGACGTAAGTAATGAGAAGTATCAGGATTGGGGATCACGCCGTAGATACTGTTAAGAACTTCTGATTCCTAGGCAGGAAAATAACCCTTCATGGCGGAGCAAGGAGGTCATAAAAGGCAGACTAGCACTGACAAATAGGGCATTTCTGGCGAAAAGAAGTCTTCTAGAATCGAACATAGTCCCTAATTTGAGGAATAAATTTCGTAGAATGTGCGTTTGGAGCACAGCGTTGGATGGACCTTGGGAAAATCGCAACATTTGAGATACGGTGCTACAGTTAATTGCTGAAAATTGGGTGGACTGGTAAGGTAAAAAATTATGAGGTTCTCCGCAGCATCGATGAGGAAAGGAGTGTACTGGAAACACTGACAAGAAGAAGGGACAGAATCGTAGGTTATCTGTTAAGACATCAGGGAATAACTTCCTTGGGGCTAGTGGGGGGAGGGTAATACCTGTAGCGGGAGAAAGAGATTAGAATACGTCAAGCTACTAACTGAAGACGGAGATTGCAACTGCTACTGTGGGATCAAAAGATTGGAACGTGAATGGAATTTGTGGCAGATAGCATAAAACCATTCAGAAGACGGATGACACACACACAAAAAAGAAAATTACTATGCTGATATTGGAGGGCGTTCAATAGCATATCGCGTCATGATGAAGACGTCCTGGGTAGACTGTGACCTACGTAAGAAACGTCACGAATGTTAGCAAAAGAGTGCCAGATCGCTATACCATATAAGTTATTTAAAATCTTGCTTTGTGGACAGAAACAATTTCAATAAAGAATAATTCGTCGATTGTGCTACAAAATTAGTTTCTTTTTCACCTTACACTATCGCTTTGGTGGATTCAGTTATCAAATTTGGGCAGCGTATTGTCATCACTTGGCAGTCATTGAAACTGTTTCAACGTGTTACTGCAAGTTCGTCTTCTTATAGCGGAATTTAATCTCATCCCATGTGAATGTGGCACGACTCGCGACATAACTTCACTTTTTTGTAGAATTCATCTCACATTCGAGGATGCAGTTTATTTTAACGCTATGCAGTAAACAGTCATGACGATTCAAAAAAATTTCAGTGTCTAGAATTTAATTATCAGGAAGTGACCACCTTATGAATCCCGTCACTCCGCCATGACGTACTACAATACTCGGTAAGCCAGTCTACTTCTGCATGGGTGGGTAAACTTTCATCAACTTTCAGGAACGATCTGTTTCCAAAGAATGAGGATAGGGGGGGGGGGACAAATGTTGCTGTTATCGTATCTTGCCCTATATGTAGCTGACACCAACATGAAGAACACTGCACTCTTAGCCGCAATCTATTTTTATTTGATTAATTTCTGCTAACTCTACATAGCTCTACAAGCGGAGAATGACAGTATTTATTTAATTTCGGTACTAGGCTTCCTGAAATACTGCTTGAATAATTAAGTTATTCCAATAATATTGCTTCAGAGATTATCAAACGTGAATCTTTTGAAAGGATGGTAAAATTTTTTACCTTCACAGGTTTTAAGCGCTGCTGGTTAGTCTACAGTCGTTGCTACATTTCTCCGCCACAGACTCTATTAAAAACGACTCCCAATATACCCAATAGTGGTGAAAATCTCATTATAATGTGTACTCGACCCCTTTTAAGTTAAGCCTGAACGCGAAAGCAATTTCTTCAGTGATTACCACATGTTTCACAACACAACAATCGATTTCAAAATGAGCTAGTGAGAGGCTGCGTGTTCTATGGTTGATTTACAAGCCGACTGAATGGTCACCATTAGTAGTCTAATTGAGAACTGCAGAATACATTTCAGATTTGATGAAAAGTTTCACCGGGATTGAAAAATTGAGAAACTCCTGTTTTACCGCTTTTGATTTGCGCAGCGCCAAAGCCGCACTGGAACAGTTTAGTAGCAATATTAGCATCTTTTATTCCATTTAATTGCCTTTTAAATGCACGTGGGATGAATGAAATGACGGTCAAATTTTTCTCGCTGCAATGAGTACTTATTCACGTTGGCAGGTCATTATACCTTTTTTCCCCTCTTTTCAGAAATATTAACGAGGAGGTGAGTGTGGTAGGATTACGAAATAATTAAAACAAAATAAATTTACCTAATAATGCAGGAGAGAGAGCGATTTCATTCGTTAATCAAACGCATAAGAATCGCAGAAAAATGAATTCACTTGTTTGTACGATTTTGCTACTCAAACTGAGATATTGCTTTTGATATCCTTTGGCAACGCGACCAGATTTGTATATAATAATTGCCACTGGATGTGGTCAGCTCACTAACTTACCAGCTATAATAATGAGCTGATCGATACACAAATAGGATAATGCGTGTCTATTGACGTCCGTGTGAATCATATAAATTCTGAGCGAGTGTCACTAACAAAATGGAGGAAAAAGCACATAACAGTGTGATCATTGAACGACTGTGCCTATATTTGTAACTTGGATAGTAGCCATGTTTTAATTTTAAATAACGGGAAAATCTAAGATTTAGTTGGTACTGTTTTAGATTCTGTAATGTACTCTGGGTTAAAGCATAGCTGCAATACTGGTACCCACCAATGATACGAGGAGCGTTAAAATTAGAGCCCAACTGCCAACGTTATATGCACTATGAAGCCAAAATTGATACAGGCTTGAAATGCGTAGACTTTCTGAACGATGTAAAACTGGGCAATGAAAAAGTGTTTCAGAAACGTAATTCATTTTGTACCTGTATGGATAACAACCGTTACATCAAATAGTTTCCGCTATGGTTACTTGGGTCTGTTAACCAGGCAGACTAATATATACAGACACGTTCAAAATTTAATATCTCAGAAAGTATATAAATTGTTCACCACAACTTCAATATGTTGTGTAAAAGATATTTTTTATGTTGCCAAAATCTGTTGTCGAATAAAACTTTATTTTGTGGCGTGTAGTCATAACATGGTACACTAATGCAATGTGGAAACTAACTGCAGCAGAAGGAAAAATACGAAGGAACTTCAAAAAGCATGCTTCATTTTCACTATGAGCTAAATATTCTTCCGAGAGAATCAGCAACTAGTCGATACTTGTTGATAGTTAAAAGTAATTCTAATTTAGCTTTCAGTCTGAGTTGAATATTTTTAATTACGTGACACATTTCGTTCTCTCTGGACCGTGTACAGACCTAAGCAAAAGCATCAACCACATGTCCTGTGTGTTCTGAACACCATATCAGAGTGATATACTGTCCTGAGCAGCCAAGGCAGGATGTTGACTCAAATGTTCAGATCTAAAGATGATTCATAGTGATCGAAAGATGTCATGCAATTAAAACTATGCAGCTGAGACTGAAGAATAAATGAGATTCTTTTTAACGTTGCACTTTATTATGAAAGGCCTTGTACTTTTAGTCTACTGAATGCTGCACTGCACACAGACACAAGACAATGTTTTCCAACATAGTAATCATAATTATCTCTATAAAAAACGCTAGGAACTTCAACCAATCATTCAGTTCATTGACGATGGTAATCATCTCCTTGAAGACGGGGGCATTCTGGAACCCCAAAGTGAACGTCCTCATCCTCCGAAAATTTGTTTCCCCACAAATGTTTCTCAGTTTGCCGAAAATATGGAACTCGCATACTGCAAAATCTGGACTCTTTGGCGGAATAGCACCTCCCACGTCTAGGCGGTCGTCTTCAAATTACTACTTCTGGACACGAGATGGCATTTGTTCCTTATAGAGCCTATTTGACCGTAAATCTGTGTCCAATTTACATGCCTCGCGCATAATAATTGGACAACACTATCATTTCAACTTTGTAGTACTTTTACAGTTGCCAAGCCGTTTCATTTTCATATTACGACGCACCTATTGTCCGTACCGTAAGAGAACTGTGTCTACAGAAGACCAGCAACATATGCTGTCTTCATACAATGCCGGCCTTTGTAGCTGAGCGGTTCTAAGCTCTTCAGTCGGGAACCACGCTGCTGCTACTGTCGCAGCTTCGAATCTTGGTTCGGGCATGGATGTGTGTAATGTCCCTACGTTATTTAGGTTTAAGTAGTTCTAACTCTAGGGTACTGATGACCTCAGCTGTTAAGTCCCATAGTGTTTATAGCCATTTGAACTATTTTTTTTCTTCATGCAATGGACTCCTCATGTTGCGCAATGGTGTCAGTGTAAGACGACATGTGAAACTTACTTTCTAAAGTCCCTACGTATCGCCTAATTTCAACATTCGGGAGAACAGAAAATCTCTTTTACACAACTAATATCTCCCTGAGCTAACTGTAATTACAAAATGGTTTGTGCAGCAGCAGATGAGCATTTTGGACACATTTGAGGCCTCGTATGTATCTCAAGACTAGAGAAATTACCAGTACTCAACTTAATAATAAATTCACTAGCATTTACTCACAATTGCGCTCGTATGTTATTTGTTTTGTTATGATGAGTGATGGTATTGTATATCCAGTACCTTCGAAAACCCCATGGTGTACAATTTCCCTTAACACCCTAAAACTAAATGATGGCAGGCCACCTCTTTAAGAACTAAGATTTAAAATTTTGTGTGCAAAGTTAAATGGCTAACGCAGAAATTAAGGGCCTAGGCCTACCTCTTAAAGTCGGCTATTTGCACAAAATTTCATTCTGATTAACACTATCTGACTGGGCCAGAATGTTGTATACGATAGAGTCCTGATTGCTAACATCTTCGTGGACACAGATCAAAAGCCTAAAACTTAAAGCGAAGGTGCCGAACAGAAACAACGATTAAATTCAATGTTCACATTTATTCACAAACACAAAACACATTTTCCGGATCAGCATATGATATGAATAATCTCAAACCTGTGTAAGTTATATCTATCCAAATTTGCACGAAGATTAAATGGAAATTAGAGTCACTCCCCTATCAGTCAAATTACTTCTTGCCCCCTTAAGAATTTGCTCCCTCCCGAACTTCAGCGGTAACTGGCAGTTATTTAATCGTATTATTCTCTGTTGGAACAGCGGCTGGAAGTTGATCATTAAGACGCAGAAATCGACAGTGCAAAAGGAGATGGCACAGGTGATCGTCCTGGCTTCCACAGGTGTGAACTCGAATTATGCCCACTGTAAGTGTGTCTGTGGCGCCGAGTTATGCACTGCAGGTGTGCCTTCGCTAAGGCAGAGTCATCAGCACCTCTACCACGTTGCTATGCCAAGCCGGTCAGGGTGCCACGGCCTCCTAACTCGTATTCTACGCCAACACTCACACGGCCCACCCCGACTTGCATCCCTTGCGGCCATCTCTTACGCTCTGCCTATTCCTTGCCGGCAAAAGGTGCCATTCGCCAGTCGCAAAATTTCAGATATCAAGTGGATTCACTCCAACAGAGAATCCCGCCAAAAATAGTGCGCCTAGTTCTGCCTCCAATGACAAAATGAAAGTCTCCCCTATTACCAAAAAACATCTATGACAGTATTGTGATCTGACGCCAACCTCACATTCTCCCGCTAATGTTCACAGCCTCGTTATAGGGTTCGAAAATTTCGAATAGGACCCCTACGAGGCTATGATTTGTTTCTTGTGGCCCTTGCTTTCTACAATCGGCAGATGCTTATCTTCAAAACATGGAATAACAGTTCCGAATCCCGTACACATCTCCGTACTGCCCTCCAGTTGGATAGCAGTCATGTGGGAAGACATTGCCTTCTGCCTCCAGTGGGTTCTGGGCCTTCTCCACCACACATCACGCCGCCTACAACCAAACTGACGGCTTGCAGCCGCGGGTTTGCCGCCTTCGCAGGCACACCGAAGCACTACACAACCGACAGGCAATATTGATGACCGGCCACAGCAACAACCACAACAACAACACAGAAGCAAAGACACCAGCGGCCACCAGGGGCCACTACCGGCCCACATGAACATAAAAAAGAGGTCGCTGCAGTTCCAGGAACTATTTTCACACGTCAACCACGTGATGTAAAATAGATCCGAGGTACTCATCCGCTGAAGCAGTATAAACGCCGGCGCTCGGCTGCACATCGGCAGTTCATCGACCGCCAGCAGACGTGGATAGCTGCCGCCCCGGCAGCCCGGCTTGGATCTTCTCATTGATCTCTGGATTAGGCTTGGTACATCGGAGAAGTCTCTGGCGGAGACTAATAGGAAATTATTTCAGATTTCTATCTTATTCTTGTATGTAATTGTGGTTCGAAGAAGACCAGTGGCGAATTTGTTTTGGTTAATTGAACATCCCAATAAATTGTTTCGGACTTTTATCGTTGGTTTCTTCTGCTTACGCAGATGTATCAGGTTATAATACCGATAACATTTTCCTACTGTTTTTCACTGTTGTCAGACTCCAAACGACGTATGCAAAATGCTTGAGGCACTTCATCGTCCGTCGCATTCACTTGTCTGCCTGTTCCGGTAAGGTGATGTCCACCTAGCTAGGCGTACGTGACAAGGCTGGAAAGTTTTTCAACTGAAGAGCCAAAGAAACTGGTACACCCACCTAATATCTTGTAGGACATCCGTGAGCACGCAGATGTGCGGCCACACCACGTGGCAACAGCTCCACTAATGTCTGAAGTAGTTCTGGAGGGAACTGACACCATGAATCCTGCAGGTCAGTCAACAAATCCGTAAGAGTACGAGGAGATGGGGATTTCTTCTGAACATCACGCTGCGAGGCATCACGGATATGCTCAGTAATGTTCAGGACTGGGGAGTTTGATGCCAGCGGAAGTGTTTAAACTCAGAAGAGAGTTCCTGGAGCCATCCTGTAGTAGTTCTAGGGGCGTGGGGTGTCGCATTGTCCTACTGTAATTGCCCAAGTAAGTCGGAATCTAAAATGGACATGAACGGATGCAGGAGACCAGACAGGACTCTTACATGCCTGTCACGAGTCAGAGTCGTGTCTAGAAGTATCATATCACACCAACTGCACACAGCCCGCATCACTATAGAACCTCCACCAGCTTTAACAGTCCCCATCTGACGTGGAGAGTCCCCCGTACACGTGCATCCGCGATACAATTTGAAATGTCGGTGCTGACATGCCCAGGCGAGGCGCAAAGCTTTTGGTCGTGCAGTCATCAGGGGTATACGAGTGGGCCTTTGGCTCCGAAAGCCCATATCGATGATGTTTCGTTGAATGTTTAGTACGCTGACACTTACTGTGCCCAGCATTGAGATACTGCAACAATTTGCGGGACGGTAGCACCTCTGTCACGTTGAACGAGTCTCTTCCTTCGTCGTTGATCCCGTTCTTGCAGGATGTTTCCCCAGACGCAGTGATATCGGAGATTTGATGTTTTACCGGATTCCTGACATTCACGGAACTCTTGTGAAATGAATGTACGGGAAAATCCTCACTCCATCGCTAACTGGGAGATGTAGTATCCTATCGCTCGAGCGTCGACTATAACACTACGTTCAAACTCACTTAAACACCGATAACCTGTCATTGTAGCAGCAGTAACCTGTCTAACAAATACGCCAGACACTTGTCTTATATAGGCGTTGCGCAGCCAGTATTCTAATTGTTTACATATCTCTGTATTTGACAACACATGCCTATACCAGTTTCTTTGGCTCTTCAGTGTATTTTATTTCTGACTAGAGCATAGCTGCTCTAAATTCTGACCATTGTTTTCTCGAAGTGTATTTTTACGATGTGTCAAATTTTCATTCTGATTAAGGCACCCTTAGGAGGCTTCGAAACCTACGTCAATTGTAGCAAAGAGTTATTTGCAACCTGTTGGCATTATAATTCTTATATTTGAAAATTGTATACGGTTGTTGAGGACAACAATGTTTGAAACTGTTTTCTTTCTTTTTTTTTTTTTTTTTTTTTTTACTTAGTTTCCTCAGAGTTCAAGCTATCACTATACCAAATTTCTTCAATGTTGGTTCAGCGCTTTAATCATGAGGAGATTTTTTTATATCTCATGAAGTTCTGGGATAGCAGCCTAATGACGTCGACTTCTTCTTATGGTATTTTTGCTGGCGGCTTTTGATGCATCTTCAGAGAAAGTTTTGTACTGGAGATTGTTAGCTCACATCACTAACTTCACAACAAAAATTGGCACAGGGGTGGATGCGCAAACGTAGCTCTGGCACATTGATCTATGTCGAGTTTCGCGCTCGCTTCGAATATTGTTCCATTTTTGGCGCGCAAGCATGTTACAGAAATGTGATACTATATACTCGCTCTCTGTCGGAATTCTGGCTCGCAGAGTTAAAACTCAGATGGCAAATTAATAAAATCAACTGTCTTTCTATTTATCATTAGTCATAAAAGGTTTGCGTTCTGAAGATGTTAAAGAAGTCACTAATTCCCGATCCCTAACCAGTTGAAAGCCACCATCACGATTAACAACATCCCAGACTGTCCTTTGTCGAACGTAGAAGAGCGCTAGTCTTTATAGGTGGGTGGAAGATTATTTTGAATTAAAGTTTCCTCAAAATTCTACCTAATTTCGACAAAACGTTGCCGACATACGGGACCTGAACAATTCCGTCCCTCTCTTAATATTGTTTCTTATTATATGTGTACTTATCTGATGAGGTGAATCTCCATTTTCTTTTAGCACTGTTCCATCTCCTTAGGAATGCGGTCCCCATCACATACGAATCTGCCCTGTGTACAACATGTGCCCTGTGCACCAACTTTCGAGGGACCCACACAGTTTGTCATGTGTGCTGGCTGCTAGACGCCTTCAAATAACGGGCTGTATGCGCGGGCGTACGGTAAACGGAATACCACAATGATGCGTCCACTTGCTGACTGACAAAGATGCCCAGAAACGGCGGGTAGCCGCCCTTTTTCGCCTCCATCGTAAATATGATATAGGTTCAATCCAGATGCTGCAAAAATTCTTCACCGTGCGACCACACTACACAAGTAACTTTTACGTATCGACAGAAAGCTTTTGGTTTATGTTCTACCGAATTTCAAAGTAATCTTTCACCCAAAGTATTTTCATAGCCAGTATTCGGCAGGCAAGGGAAGGATAGGTGGTGGCGTTAGGTTCATCAAACTTCGCACCAGTGTCCTGGTTTAAATAACAAATTTCTCCGCAGTGTCTCATGAAATGAGGGCATGTGTCTCTGTTGATTGGTCCGTCCGTTGGTTGGGGCTGTTAAGGTTGGTGGCCCCCATATTGCTATTAGTGAGAAGTCGGCTCTGTGTCGTCAATAGGTTTCATCTTCGCCCTTTTCACATCATCATCAACATAATAATCATCGCCATCATCTTCATACTACACAACCATTACACTACACAGACACATACACACACACACACACACACACACACACACACACATACGTTTAGTAATACAAACATTGTAATGGAACCCATCGCAAAGAAATAAACTTGTGCTCTTCTCAGTTCGGCAGGAAACGGTCTGAGATTGCGGAGGACTGGAGTCTACCCACTACCTCTCCAGTGTGAGAAAGCCTACATTGGTCAGAAAACGCGCACAGTACGTGAAAAATGCGTTGATGATCGCAGCACACGCTTTTCCCAGCCCGCTAAATAGGCCACAGCCGAGCCATGTGTCTGCACACTACATTCCATGCATTCTTCTGTCAAATAACTGTTGACGTCAACGAGGTCCTTCTAGGATTCATTTATTAAGTAATCGGTGGAAATATGTTTGGTGTATGATCTCGTCAATCGTAATGGCGGCTTTCAACTGCAAAAGGCTTTGGGACCGGCGATTTCTTTAACATTTTCAGAATGAGAGCAGTTTCTGGGCAATGACACATCCACCGACATCTGATATTATCAAGCTGACGTCTGAATTTTTAACTCCGCGAGCCAGCATTGCGACAGAGTTCGCGTGTGTACTAGTTATATGACCACTACGCACGCCCGTGCGAGCCATAGATGGAGCAAAAATCGTCACCAAACAGAGGGCGCTCGTATAACGAGTACCTCTGCGCGTACTTATCCACGCCAAATTTTGATATAAAGTTATTGATGTGTACCAGTTATCTGCAGTAGAAAACACTTACGTGAAGATGGCTGAATGACTGTCAGAGCAAATATCGCGGCAAGAGGTCGACGTTTTCCGGCTGCAATCCCGAAACTTCATGGAGCACACTTTACGCTGGAAAAATTCAAGTATTTATGACAGTGTGGGTTATGACCCGCAAGGATAACCTGAGAGCGCTAACGCGCTGCTTCCTGGACTCGGGTAGGCACTGCGGCTCCGGATCGAATCCGCCCGGCGGATTAACGACGAGGGCCGGTGCGCCGGCCAGCCTGGATGTGGTTTTTAGGCGGTTTTCCACATCCTGCTAGGTGAATACCGGGCTTGTCCCCAGTTCCGCATCAGTTACACTTTTCACCGATATCTGAACATGTTCGCACTATTCCCTGAATTACACTAGTTGCAGACAGCTGGGATCCATTACTTCCGTCCCGGGGGGTATGGGGTGGCGGCAGAAGGGCATCCGGCCACCCCTTCATCCTAACCTTGCAGAATTCATTCCTAACAATGCCGAACCTGCATTAGTGTGGGACATGATGGCACCACTGAAAGAAAGAAAGATATGTCAGTGTGGATTCTGGAATTCGTTACTAAACATCAAATATGCAGGTTTTATATCTGATAGCCTATTTATAACTGCTGATCATCGTGTCTGTGTGTGTGTGTGTGTGTGTGTGTGTGTGTGTGTGTGTGTGTGTGTGTGTGTGTGTGTGTTGGGGCTTATGGGTGCTCAACGTCGAGGTCATCAGAACCCGATCGTCGTTTCGGCCACATGCAATGACGAATGAAGACTTTCTCGTAATATTTCCATTTCCAGGATACCATGCTGCTCTTTAAGCTAGGTACAGACTTTCGTTAGGTAGTCGTCTCTTCTTCTGCATTAGAATAAAGCATGGAAAAAACTTGCCTCATCTCCCATCCTCTTGGACACGAGTGCGTTACTATTTCATTTTAACTACAGCATAATAAAGTCCGCCATTTCAATTTCTGTTTCATACGTCTTTCTTCCCTGTCGCTGTTAGTTACTACCACTTCCTATTTCTTCGTTATAAAAGAACAAGCCTTTCTCCTTGACGACGGTTCAAACTCGTATCCTGCCATCCTTATTAGGGTTGAGCATATTTCCCAAAATCTAATTAGGCGAATGGTGGGATGATTCCTTCGAAAGGGTACAGTCACTTTCCTTGTCCAACGTCCCCTAATCCAAACTTGTGCTGCGTCCCTAATGACTTCGCTGACGACGGAACGCCAAACACGTATCTCCTCCTCCCTGTAAACTAAAAATTTCGTAGTTGGGAAAAAAGATGTAAAGTTTTCTATATGATACGCTCAAGCTACATTCCAAGTTAAAACTCGCCACGTACAGTCATGCCAAAAGTATCCGAACGACCTGAATTGCATTTCGCCTGATTCGCATGAAACCCACATAACGCAGCTGTCTTGCAGGTCCTCTAATCGCTCCTTGGTACAGACGTTTGACTATTAAAAATGGTTCCAACAAGTCACCACTAGAAAACTTTAGTGCCGGACCAGGATTCGAACCCATTCACGCGCAATATGTGGAGATGTTGAGGAATCTGCAGTTTTGAATAAACAAGTTTAGCTTCTGTCTTAATGGGCATAATTTTTAGTTTCTTCTCCTCTGAATTTTCAAATGAATTGATTATTACATCGTACATAATAATTGGTTAACTGTGTTTCTTACAGGTTCCATTCGCTCCAACATTTTTCTACATTCTCGTGCAATTCATGAAATTATACTTGTATGATCACAAGACTGCACACAGATGCAATCGATTTCGAGGTGCAAAGAGTTTGTTATCTTACTTCGTGACAGGTGTGCAAAGTTGATTTCCAAAGACTTTTTATTGTACTGAAATAATCTTTTGTCACAAAGTAACATGGTAAGTATTTTATTCGAGTATATTTTTTGGGAAACTGTAATCGTGATGGAAGATTAGATACTTGAATGTTTGACACAACTGGTAGGAGACAACGCTGCATATTAACCAAACCCCGCCCCTCCTCTCCAAATCCTCCTATGACACGAGCATGGGATTCTCCTCCCTTAACGCTACAGAGCTGTTTCTAGCACAGTTGAGAATTGGCAACATCGTCACAAACATTTGGCAGCACTGTGACAGTGCAATTACTTCCGCATATGGTACTGAACTGACTTGCTAAATTTACTTGATATTCCCTTTCCATTTGAATGACTCGTGCTATATAATCCTGAGACAGAAAATTCAATTTTTTTGCTAAAGAAATGCTATACTTCACATAAGTGACTACTTTTATTATCTTTCACGATACATTGTGAGGCTGAGCGGCCAACACCATGATGAGAGTGGCATGCTGGCAGCAGTGTGTCCGTAGCCCCATGGTACCGCCTATGTCTCGTGTTGCAATGGTTGAAGGAGTCATCAGTTCTTACCGTAGTAGGGGTCAGGGTGTGTGAGCTTTTTTTTCTGATTTATTTTATGGGGCTGCGAATTTACACAAAAAATTATGTAACGAAATCGGCAGAAAACAGTTACACATCGAATCCTCTTGGTAGCTTGACACAGTAAGTTGTTTTAAAGCTCATAGATCTCAGGTTTCTCACTGCCAAGCTGCTTCACAATACAATCGTCTCTGAAGAAATTAGAATCGACCGTCAACGATACAAAATTCAAATCAAAAATGGTTCAAATGGCTCTGAGCACTATGGGACTCAACTGCTGCGGTCATAAGTGCCCTAGAACTTAGAACTACTTAAACCTAACTAACCTAAGGACATCACACACATCCATGCCCGAGGCAGGATTCGAACCTGCGACCGTAGCGGTCGTGCGGTTCCAGACTGTAGCGCCTTTAACCGCTCGGCCACTGCTGCCGGCTACAAAATTCAATATTGTTCTTCACTCTCATGCCAGGGTGATAAGTATGAAGGAAAGGAACCTCTTGGTTAGCACAGGGCCTTTATGCTAAATTTCCACAGTAGCAATTAGGAACTGTCTGCAGACATCTGCTAACAGCGGCTGTAGCAACTTACTTTTTCTCTGGGTAGCTTCAAATATGGGTAATTTTGCCGCCTTAAATCCAACTGGATATTTTAAATATCACTTTTGAACAGCGTTCACTGCTCCATTATTTAATGTATGGACCTCAATACAAGCAATTTGCCTTAGTAGCTATAGAGCAGGTTCTGAAAGGTATTGACACAATGCTTCACATTCATTAAGCATAGGGAATCAAAGAAAGAAACCAAACACATAACATTGCATTTACTCCCTATACTTTGCCCAACACATATGAATCCATGACAAAAATTATTTGAAGAACCTCATGTGAAAGAAAAAGAACAGAATGTGACCCTTTAATAATAGTGCACTGGATCAGAAACAATGAACTTAATTCTGTGTCACATTGATATATTGCATACTAGTGTAATAAAATATTCATCAAATAAAAACGGTTTTGTGCCTCCATTGCTATCGAGTGTGAAACATAAATCGTAGACAGATTTTATGGGTTACCACTCAACAACATTAAAGCTTTTACACCGTACAGAGTGAGGAGTGGAGCAGACGTTGTCGGCAGAAGGCAAGGCAGCGCAGTGCCTCAACCCCCGCCGGTAGGCACCAAATGGTTCCCAAAGAACTCAGACGCATGCGGTGTTCAGAAGCAGATGGTCGGCCAAGAAATCTCTCGTTAAAATATTGTTGAACCAAACTGTTATTACCGATGTGACAGAAAGCGAAATATATTGCAGATTCGCTTAAATTATACTCATAGCTTCAGCACCGAGAGGAAAGGGGCGATAAAAAATTTTTCGAAGTCTCCTTTTGGTTACCAGACGTCGTAATAGCTAGTCTCGCGTTTTACCTCAAGACTATTGTCGTAGACAAGAGTGATGTACTCAGACTACAGTCACGAGTTCCTCCGGGAAGTGTAGCAGTCTACAACGTTGCCACATCGAGCATATTCCGAACATAGAATTCAGAGGGAGCACGCCAGTATTGTCCACCTTACGAGAACGACTCAGCGGTCAGTTTTTTTCTCTAAGTCTGTATCAACAACATATATTGCATGCTTAAGAACCAGAAAAATGAAGAAAAGAAAATTAGTTTATAAGAGCAACTTTAACTATAGCGTTTGAAGTATACATTGTATTGTATATGTGTGTCAACACCTTCCAATGCCCAGTCAAGGAAGACAAAGATACACTGTCTAGCTTCAATGTTATAAATACGCCACAGTTGTGGATGAACTCAGACGTAGGTTGATAATCATTTTGAATATTTAGCAGTGCTGTACCCACTAGTGTAAAACTCGTTTCAACCAATGATTCCCACAGCAACAGGAACACTACTTGCTATACCTCATAGACAAAATACTTACGCAGAGCTATCAGACGAGAAGATCAACCTGACACAAACTGTGGGAAGTTTGTTTCACAACCTTCGTACCTGGTTAAAGAGCTTTTCCTATTTCAGATGTCTGTGAACGTTGCTGCATAAGACGATTGAGAAGAAACTAAATTCCTTCAGCTACACCAATGTTTGAAGAAATCGTCTTAACGGCACCAGATTGTTGTTTGTGAATCGTTTACCGGCCGTACTCTGCCACATTTCGCTGGTTGGAAGGCAAAAAGCTCACTGACAAATTTCACAGAAGCAAAAGGGGGATGAAAAGTCTCCCACTGGAAGATCATGTTGTTTTATTGAAATGATTACAAAATCACGTAAAACAAACAGAGAGGTTGTCAGTATAAGCACATTACTGTTGTCAGTCTGATGTTGCACTGCCCAGGGCCTGTAATGATAAAGGACCCGTTTAGGTCAGGCATATTGTATACAGAAGTGCAAGAGAGAGCACCACTAAATTCTACAATCCGTAGGCACTGCATAGACACAGAAATTACTGTTACAGTATACTTATGGAGCCCAATGAGTGAACTGCGTATTTTGCAGTGAGAAAGAGCACTGTCAAACAGTCTACGCTACATTAGGTTTCTTAAACTGGCGTCACTCTGAGCTAGAATTTATGGTCAGCGACTACATGTAAGGTCAATGAGTCAGCTGCAGGTTTTGCAACTGTGAAATACTATCGTACATTATAGAAGAGATTATTAAATTTGAACTATTATTGCAAAAATTTTGAACTTGGATAGCTTAGAATGAAAATCTTTCTGTTTATTGCAAAGTAAAACAATTGATTTTCTAAAACATTCTGTGTCACACACAACTTAAACAGGTCACGTCCACCAAATCATATGGAAGAACTGACAGCAACGTATATCGGAAGGCAGTAAGATCACTTGGCTTTTGGTTTGGCAGTATTCGACAGCCATTTATAGGCGCAAGTAAATGAAGAAAGGTAGCGTGTTTTTGTTATCAAATGACGTCTTCATCAATTACTTTCATTTTAATGCAATCTAGGGGTAATTTCTGAAATTTGATATTGACATGGAAAGGATTCCGTAGACAAGGCAAGAACCTGTTCTTGGGCAACTACTTCTATAATGACCAAAAGGCCTTAAAGATCTTCAAGCACATGTGTTCCAGCAGCGGTATGAAGAAAATGAAAGTAATAATGACGGTAACAATCGAACTATGCGGTAACTTCACACTTCACAGTGGATTTTCTCGAAATAAGAAATTTCCTGAATTAGTGAAAATATCAAAATGGCTTACTGTTAGTGAGTAAGGGATTGATACTTAAGCTATATTCGTGGACGATAAAGAAGAACGATAGGAGTGTTGTTCGATTGTCGCTCCGGCACAAAAAATTGTATCCTTATTTTAGATTCAAACACCTAGCAGCTGGTAAGAAAAACTAATACGTAACATTTGATTTTACTCAGCCACGAAAGAAATATAAAAAGAACTATGAGAGTTACTGATTTATGATGCTTAGTTTGCAGTTAGTTCTGAGTATTATTAGTAATTACGCTCCAGTCTCTAAACATAGTTACAGAAATGCGAATCAGCCGCATAACGTATTCCAGGCCATAGCAGCCGCGCCTTGGAGACGCCAGCTATGGTCACTTCCCAGCCCCCTGTAGGATCGCATTGGTTTGTCTTCTTCCTGCTGGTACTGTAACTGAGATTAGGCAACAAGGTAAGATATGTTTGGCAACACTGTGATCGACGAGTTACTTCCTTGTGTGCACGGAATTAAGCCTCAAAGTTCACTTGATTTTTCCTGTCATTTCCATTGAATAATCTGAGTTATTACCGCTTGAGGAGTGACAAAAGATTGTAAATTTACGGTTTTCAGCCCAGAAAAGCCGTTGCACATGTAAATCGCAACAGATCTCGTCCTTTAAATAGCGGTTAACGAGTTCTAGATACTATTGGCCTTGCAAGATGAAGGACAACACATATGTCTTCGCTAGCTCTGTGGGGACGTGCTGACCTGTGCAAAGGCGTCTGTTCTGGTTCGCCGTTCCAGTCTCGTCGAGTGTAACCTTTTTATCCCTTCTGTGAAAGAGCTACAAGCTGTCAGATCAAACGTCGATAAGGAAATCGCAAGAATATACTTTTAGCTCATTGTGCAATGGTGAAAATCTTACAATGCTGCACAACAGGTAACCCCTCTTTCCACTGCTGAGAAGCAAATTTTGGGTTTCTAGGAATACATAACTTTATTTATGAAATGCCACATTTGCATACCTCTTGAGTATGACACAGGATAACTATTAAACACAGAGCCAATCGAAATCTAAGTGAGTAGTGTTTTACTAATTCGTGCCGATAGAGGCACGCTTGTGTACAGATACTCAGTTTATTAAAACACACTTTCGTTGTAAGGTTCTCGTGGGTAGTTTTATTTCATTTCTTATAATAAGGTGCACAATTTTCGTAAGGTTCATTTTAGTGTTGTTAAAACAAAACCAAACACGAGAGAAAAATTAATCATCAACGATATATGCGAATTCTCTGATGTTATCTATGACAGTCTGACAATGCATATGCAGTTTATTGATTACATGCATGCAGAAAACTTGTTCTGAGTTAAAGCTGTCAAACAAGGTTCTAAGAAGAATAAAATGCCACTACCAGACGACAGCTAATGTAGAAAATACTTTTCAGACTATTTTGGTACGATGTGCTCTCCCCATACATAATACAAAAGCTTCGAGATGCGTCTGCTGCCTGGCCGTCTATTAATCCTGAAAAGAACAAAATGTCGCAAAACGTTAGCCCTTTTTCCACATGCAACTGTTTTGGGTTGAGAAGTGAAGGGAATTATGTTCAAAGTTCCATTAAATTGATAACTTCAGGAGTCATCAGAAATGCGTTTTAAAATATGTAGCAGCAAATGTAACACAACTCACGACGTCTTACCTACAGTGCGCTACGCTTACCACTACGCTACTAGCTGTCATGTAGTAACAGCCCCTCCAGAAGTCTACAACATTTCCTCCAGAAATTCCGCATTTCACAGTGCTGTGAGATAATGCATTTTGCAGGATCTAGTCTTCTGAGAGACAGACAGTTACAGCTTTTCTTTTCCACTGCACGACGTTTTCAACAAACAGACAGTGCAATAGAGTAGCTCAAATGGAAAGGAACACTTCCTACTTAAATTTCTGCATCCTACACTGTTGACAGTTCTCTGTAGGAGGCAGTTAGGTGATTTTATTTCGGTTATTACAAAATAGAGTCGAATGTATGCACTGGGTAGCCGAGGCAACTAGTTCATGGCGATTCGGTCAACCAAGTAAATGAATGTACTGAACATGCTACAAACCACTACAGGGAGTCTGTGTGTCAGAATTCTCATCGAGTGTGCGGCAACGATGTTGTGATAGAAACATCAGTCTCAAACAAAAGGGTTTGATGTTCTGCTAGATTGATGGTAGATTCTTATGAAGTATGGGTTCGGTTAAAGCTACCGCATATGTTTTTATTAATAGGGAGAGACAAATTTTAATCTCTTCTGGCTACGCCAAATGAAGAATGTATAATGGCATTGTGGTCTGAAATTCGCATTAAACATGACATTCCTTCTCTACCAAGTAGACATTACGTTAGACCGCAATAAAGTCAGGAGTGGCGAAATGTGGGAACTCTATCACCAGTAACCTTTCTTATACTAGTTATTTATTTCTAGCGACGAAACAGACGATATGTAGGGTCACAGGACACTAATTCCATCTTTTATTTGACCTTCTGTATGTCGATAAAATTGGTTCTAAACTGGGAATGCAACTCAGACCGCCCTTAACGCGGAATTTGAACCGTTCGTGACAATACAGCTCGACTACTATTTGTTGTTTGTTCAAAACTGCAGATTCCTCAACATCTCCACATATTGCGCGTGAATGGGTTCGGATCCTGGCCCAGCACTAAAGTTTTCATTATGTATTATCAATCTCTAGCATGAGAACACCTATCTGCTGGTGGATAGTAATTTTGATTTTTAAAGCGTTTTCATTCGTTGTCAACACTAACGATATCTGACGTTTTTGGCTCCCAGTGAGACACAGAACTATTTGAGAGATCGCTGTAAGTTCAAGGATGTTATTCCGAGCTACTGGTAGAGAAAAATTAGGTATCTGACGTATTTGTGTGTGTAGTCAAAAACGATACGTGTCAGGTTCGATTTCCAGTCAGCACTGAACTCTGCATCATATTATTTCTAGTTCAAAATTGCTCACATGTCGCTGCTGGTGTAACAAACCGATTTTTAACGTTCGTTTTCTCCAGAATATAACAGCGACAGGTGCTGGTTTGGAGTCCTGAGAAGGGAAAATGTAATGTTTCGTCTCGTCATTTCAGTTAAAACATCTAGCTACTGCCGAGAAAATCTGATATGTCACAGTTGATTGTACTTCGATAACAATCAGATTACGTTCTGGGTTCGAATCCCTGTCCAACACAAAGCTTTACCTCACGGCATTTCAAGAAGTTACTTGTGAAGAAGCATTGTTTAACATCTCTCGTATTTCGTTATCAGGGAAAATAGAAGATGGGTAGGAATTCGCGTCCGTTACAAATGTTTACGTTATCTAATTTAAAGTTGACATTTGCTAACTGAAACTGTCTAAAATCGAGGTATATCACTCTCTGTATGCCTAGTCAGGAATGACTGTTAGTTTCCGTCAGTCACGAAATCTTAGTCTGCATGACGTGGGTTTGAATCCATATGCAGAACGAGACGGTTCGTCGTGTGATTTGAAGTTCATACATATTCTCAACTAGCTGCTCGTGAATAACTTAAATTTGTAATGTCATTTTGTGTTAATTAACAAGTATGGTATGCTACTTTGAAGAGGAGATCATGAATACGACGAACTTACTACATGCATCACCTATCTGACGTAATAAAGAAAGTGGTAACATTTCAGGTAAATGTGAGCTTACAAGCCTTCAGGACAGTCGTATTTGTGATAAGGTGTTCCCCGTATTTTTAGCATCGTGGTATTACTTTACATCTTGAGTTATTGCGATACAGAGCAGTTTTCTAGCCGTGTCTAGTTGGAACCATTTTCACTAGTCAAACGACTGTACCAAGGAGCGATTGCCCGCATCTCGTGGTCGTGCGGTAGCGTTCTCTCTTCCCACTTCCGGGTTCCCGGGTTCGATTCCCGGCGGGGTCAGGGATTTTCTCTGCCTCGTGATGGCTGGGTGTTGTGTGCTGTCCTTAGGTTAGTTAGGTTTAAGTAGTTCTAAGTTCTAGGGGACTTATGACCACAGCAGTTGAGTCCCATAGTGCTCAGAGCCATTTTTTTTAGCCAAGGAGCGATTAGTGAACCTGCAAGACAGCTGCGTTATGTGGGTTGCATCGAATCAGGCGACATTCAATTCAGGTCGTTCGGATACTTTTGGGCACGACTGTACATTGGTGTAATTGTTGCTGATTTCTGTAACATATTTTGAATTTTGAACTCTTTTGTCATTTGTAGGATACTTTTGAATGCCTTGCTAACACCGGCTGGTTAACTGGCAGAAGTTTCTTCTTCGTGTTGTCCTAGGTTCTATGCCCATATTATTGAAATATTTCTATACGCTGACTGACACGTCATTGAAACAAAACACCAATTTATAGGGTTTTACAGCACATATTTACTGAAACTATCGTAGGACACCAAAGTTATTGCTATGGGCTATACTGGGTGGTCCATTGATCGTGACTGAGCCAAATATCTCACGAAATAAGCGTCAATCGAAGAAACTAAAAAGAACGAAACTTATCTAGCTTGAAAGGGCAAACCAAATGACGCTATGGTTGACCCGCTAGATGGGGCTGACATAGGCCAAACAGATATCAACTGCGTTTTTTAAAAATAGTCGCCATCTGTCACAAAACGAAAAAATTGCTCCAACTAAAACATTCATATTTCTTTACGTACTAGACGAATATGTAAGAAAAATGGGGTTCCTGTTTTAATAAATGCAGTTGATATCCGTTTGCCCTAGGGTAACGCTATCTATCGGGCCAACCATAGCGCCATCAGGATTCCTCCTTCAACCTATACGAGTATCGTTCTCTGTAGTTTTTTCGTTTGACGCTTATTTCGTGAGATATTTGGTCCGGTCACGATCAATGGTCCACTCTGTATACATTGAAGGGAAAAAAAATAAAAAAAAAAATTGGCCGGTCGAAGTGGCCGTGCGGTTAAAGGCGCTGCAGTCTGGAACCGCAAGACCGCTACGGTCGCAGGTTCGAATCCTGCTTCGGGCATGGCTCTTTGTGATGTCCTTAGGTTAGTTAGGTTTAACTAGTTCTAAGTTCTAGGGGACTAATGACCTCAGCAGTTGAGTCCCATAGTGCTCAGAGCCATTTGAACCATTTTTGAAAAAAATTGGGACACGAGAAGATTTATATAGATTAATGAAATTTTGGGAATACATTTGTCTAGGTAATATATTAAGGTAATTAACATTGCAAAGTCATAGATTAATGTTAGAGGGACATAAGCCACTGCGAATATGGAATTTTGGTGCAATAATAACAGATGTAAACGCTTGACTGGTGAAAGTAAGTATGCAAACGTGCATGCACTGTGTTTTACAAGTGCCGGTTATCATTTTGTGGGATGGAGTTCAATGCTTGTTGCACTTGGTCGGTCAATACGGGGACGGTTAATGCTGTTTGAGGGTGACGCTGGACCTGTCATGCCATGATGTCCCGTATGTGCTCGACTGGAGACATATTTGGTGGCCGAGCAGATCAAGGTAACATACCAACACCCTGTAGAGCATGTTTGGTTACAACAGCGGTATGTGGGCGAGGGTTATCCTTTGAAAAACACCGTCTAGGTTCCTATTCATGAACAGCAGCACAGTTGGGCGAATCACCAGACCAACATACAAATTTGCAGTCAGGGCGCGTGGGATAACCACGACAGTTTTCCTTATGGCTTACAAAAAAATGTTCAAATGTGTGTGAAATCTTATGGGACTTAACTGCTAAGGTCATCAGTCCCTAAGCTTACACACTACTTAACCTAAAGTATCCTAAGGACAAACACACACACACCCATGCCCGAGGGAGGACTCGAACCTCCGCCGGCACCAACCGCACAGTCCATGACTGCAGCGCCTAAGACCGCGCGGCTACTGTCTTACAGAATCACAGACCAGACTGTAATTCCAGGTTAAGCTGGCCTCCTTGTAACCAAACCACGGCCATCACTGGCACCGAGGTAATACCAGCTTTCATTAAAAAACACAACAGATCTCCACGCTGTCCTCCAACGAACTCTCACTTGACACCACCGAAGTCGCTAATGACGGTGCTTTGGGTCGGCAGTATGCAGGCTAAACATCATTAGCTCGGTGCTGTCTTTGAAGTATCCGATTTGTACTAGTTCATTGTGTCATTATGGTGCCAACTACTGTTCGAATTGCAGCTGTAGATCTACATCTACATCTACATTTATACTCCACAAGCCACCCAACGGTGTGTGGCGGAGGGCACTTGACGTGCCACTGTCATTACCTCCCTTTCCTGTTCCAGTCGCGTATGATTCGCGGGAAGAACGACTGTCTGAAAGCCTCCGTGCGCACTCTAATCTCTCTAATTTTACATTCGTGATCTCCTCGGGAGGTATAGGTAGGGGGAAGCAATATTTTCGATACCTCATCCAGAAACGCACCCTCTCGAAACCTGGCGAGCAAGCTACACCGCGATGCAGAGCGCCTCTCTTGCAGAGTCTGCCACTTGAGTTTGTTAAACATCTCCGTAACGCTATCACGGTTACCAAATAACCCTGTGACGAAACGCGCCGCTCTTCTTTGGATCTTCTCTATCTCCTTCGTCAACCCGATCTGGTACGGATCCCACACTGATGAGCAATACTCAAGTATAGGTCGAACGAGTGTTTTGTAAGCCACCTCCTTTGCTGATGGACTACATTTTCTAAGGACTCTCCCAATGAATCTCAACCTGGTACCCGCCTTACCAACAATTAATTTTATATGATCATTCCACTTCAAATCGTTCCGCACGCATACTCCCAGATATTTTACAGAAGTAACTGCTACCAGTGTTTGTTCCGCTATCATATAATCATAGAATAAAGGATCCTTTTTTCTATGTACTCGCAATACATTATATTTGTCTATGTTAAGGGTCAGTTGCCACTCCCTGCACCAAGTGCCTATCCGCTGCAGATCTTCCTGCATTTCGCTACAATATTCTAATGCGGCAACTTCTCTGTATACTACAGCATCATCCGCGAAAAGCCGCATGGAACTTCCGACACTATCTTCTAGGTCATTTATATATATTGTGAAAAGCAATGGTCCCATAACACTCCCCTGTGGTACGCCAGAGGTTACTTTAACGTCTGTAGACGTCTCTCCATTGATAACAACATGCTGTGTTCTGTTTGCTAAAATCTCTTCAATCCAGCCACACAGCTGGTCTGATATTCCGTAGTCTCTTACTTTGTTTATCAGGCGACAGTGCGAAACTGTATCGAACGCCTTCCGGAAGTCAAGAAAAATAGCATCTACCTGGGAGCCTGTATCTAATATTTTCTGGGTCTCATGAACAAATAAAGCAAGTTGGGTCTCACACGATCGCTGTTTCCGGAATTCATGTTGATTCCTACATAGTAGATTCTGGGTTTCCAAAAACGACATGATACTCGAGCAAAAAGCATGTTCTAAAATTCTACAACAGATCGACGTCAGAGATATAGATCTATAGTTTTGCGAATCTGCTTGACGACCCTTCTTGAAGACTGGGACTGCCTGTGCTCTTTTCCAATCATTTGGAACCTTCCGTTCCTCTAGAGACTTGCGGTACACGGCTGTTAGAAGGGGGGCAATACGATGCGCTAGAGACGTACACCGAACACGATGGTCTTCCCTCTCGGTGGTGTCACGTGACCGTCCGAAGCCTTGTTTTCTTTCGACTATACAGTCTCGTGATCACAGCTGCCAGCAATCACGTACAGTGGATATTTTCCTTCGAAGTCTTTCAGCAGTATCGGAGAAGAGACATGCAGCTTCTCGTATCCCTATTGCACGACCTCCTTGAAACTCAGTGAGGTATTGACAAGGGCGTCTCAGTCGCCTTAAAGGCATCCTTAGGTAACATCGGCTTACCACGTCCAGTCTTAAAGACAACTTACGCTGAGGATGGTTATAGCGTATATTCAGAGCAAACGTGATTTGCATCCTCCTCGTGACCTTACTAGTGGCACTCTTATGCCACTGGTGCGAAACTTGAACAGTGCGCGCTTTCCAATACATCAAAATGAAATAGTGTGATAGTGGCCCACAACTCCGTACCCTCCACCTCAGAACTGAAATATTCACAGTTTTGAATGGTTTCGTTATCTAGGGGCTCAGATACGTAGTTACCGCATTACAAGCCAGATACTGCTGAGTCTAAAGTATACAGTATCAATATACGCATGAATCGAATGGTCAAAGCTTCCTAACACTCAGCAATAGCGAATGTAACGTAGTAATTTATAAACGAAAGATTGCAATTAAATAAAATCAGCAGGTACTATCTTAACGACATTAAATGGTTAGTACAGTAGTAGAAGTACTGTTGAGAATGCGGTATATTTCTGGAAAAAAAAACACTTGATGGTGTCGGTGGTACAGCAATTTAATAAAATATAAGTTGAATAATAGGGAAAGAATAGATTCCTACTACACCTAATCAGTTATGAACAGCAACGTAGCTCACGAGATATTCACTTCTAAACGCATACTATCTCTTCACTGCAGAAGCCACGGAAATTACACAGGAACACAAGTCGGTACTCCCGCGATCATCCGCAAACCGGTCCACACTCTCCAAGTCTTTCCTGCGACCGTACGTCCGTCGCGCCGTCGCATCCAGCAGCACCTCCCGTGTCTAGTGCCCTACCGTCTCTGGCACCGCACTCTCCCAAACTGCCTGCTCCTCCCCAATTCCATACAGTCTCTCCATTAAAGAACTCTGTGATTGGCTAGAGCGCTCCCGCCGTGTCTTCAAGCCAATGCACACTTAAAAATATATTAAAACACTTTCGAAATACTAGATGTATATTTAAATAACTTGAAATTAAATAAATATTCCTACGGCTGGACCATAAACACGCTCTAACATACATTGTTAAATACATAAACAAATTAAATAAACATATATCAAAGGAATAGCAAGCAAAAGTAGGCCAGTAGCCTAATGTATCTGTGCTTTCTAAGGCACAGTAAGTATTTGACCAATTTCTTCATGAGTAATATATATCCGATATAAACAAAGACATAGATGACTAAATATATTTATAAGCATGCTGCTACCGTTTCTTCGTGTAACTCTGAAGTACTTATGGCCTGACACGATCGATAGTAATTGGCCACTTGGACCTCCAATACCTCATGTACTGTTAAAGTTACATGTCTGAAATTTATACCAATTTAGGTTTACACCAATAGCTTTCTAAAGACACATCGATCGACGAAATCGGATGAACGGTTTAGATTTTGGAAATCCGTTGCTGGGTGTTACTTGTATAATGTACAGTCACATAATAAACTTTAAACTAATAAAGATATTGAAAGTCGTTGCGCAAATAATAGTAATGTACATGTTTCTTTTTGAGGTATCACGATTCATCTGGCTACTATTAATTTCTATACGAACTGTGAAATGTCTGCCATGATGGTTTTGCAAAGTCGGTCATCTTTGCCACTCTTTGCATACAAGTCTCTTTCATCGACATAGCGTCGCCATGGAATTCCCAGCCTCGTGGTCAGGCTGCACCCCTCTTGCTTCTGCCAACGTCCGGCACCACGTGGTCGGCCTGCTAAGCGGTCCGTGCCCACCGAGAGGCCTGTATGGCCACGCCAACTCCGAATTTGCACCTACACTATTCGTTTTTGCTGCATTAGAAACGTCTCACCACAGTGCCGGTTAACTGCCAAATAGGGTCTGCCTCTGAGTCTGCAGCTCGAAGCAATGAGGAGAAAGTAGTTCCGAGTACGTGGCCGAGCGGTTCTAGGCGCTACAGTGTGGAACCGCGCGACCTCTACGGTCGCAGGTGCGAATCCTACCTTGGGCGTGGGTACATGTGATGTCCTTAGGTTTGTTTGGTTTAAGTAGTTCTAAGTTCTAGGGGACTGATCACCTCAAAAATTAAGTCCCATAGTGCTCAGAGCCATTTGAACCATTTTTGAAGTTCCGAGTACTTTACCAGATTGCATGCATAAGAGATCTCCCAAATCAAGACAGTCTTACATTTTCAAGAAAACTATGCATTTCTTCATTTACTTGTCGATAGTTTAAAATATGTGTGTTCTAATAACTGAATTTAATTAAAAATCGTGAGTATTCAAATCACACAAAATTCACAAAATTTTTTTGGAGATACACGTGGTTTTTAAAATCATATTACCTCTCAAATGCCACATACATTAAATAATATGACCAGTGATAAAAAAATATAGATCAAAAATTAAGTTTCAGCTGTGTTCGAACCATCACCTAATACTCGTTCGTCTTATGTAGCTCAAAAACTAACTACTTGACCACCATGCACTGTGACGACTGTAACCTACACAAAGATACGTAGTTACATAATAAACGCGTAAAAGGAATTTCCAGAGTAGAGCACTTTACTACTTGCACATTATGTTGTTTTGGTTGAAATGGCTCTGAGCAACATGGGACTTAACTGCTGTGGTCATCAGTCCCCTAGAACTTAGACCCACTTAAACCTAACTAACCTAAGGACACCACACACATGCATGCCCGAGGTAGGATTCGAACCTGCGACCGTAGCGGTCACGCGGTTCCAGACTGTAGCGCCTATAACCGCTCGCCACACCGGCCGGCTATGTTATTTTAATGGACTTCTAGAAATGTACAATTTTGTAGCAAATCTGCGGTCCCAACGTCGTGGCCTTCCCTTTTGAGATTCCCGCAAAACGTCGGATGTACTTGTGCATCCACTTTGAAGCAGGTGGATCCATTATTGCTCATCTAAGTGAATCAATTATATGAGTGTCTAGAACATGATGAGAACAGCGCAAGCAGTGGCGTAAGCATCGCCGAGGAGGAAAGCCAATTATCCTGCAGGTTCATGTGTTCCGAAGTAATTTCTTGAGTGCTATGCAACCGATCTTTTTTAGCCATATGGACTGCCAACACCGCCATAAATCGGGACACACATAGAAAGTGTGCCTGCAGAGGACTCGCTACGTACTCTCTGTTCCACTTAAATATATGACCGAGAAGATGGAAATAAATACGAAGTCACAATCTCAATCCTCACTCTTTCCTCGTTGCAATACTCACAGAAACAGTAGACGCAACTGCAGGAATCTCAAAGCTGTACGCACTGTCATTCACATATCATAAGAAAGCAGTCTTCCGAAAGTCAGATATGACATTCACGTTAAATGGGATAACTCAAACTGTTCATGTCTTTACAAAAAATGGCTCTGAGCACTAAGCGACGTAACTTCTGAGGCCATCAATCGCCTAGAACTTAGAACCACTTAAACCTAACTAACCTAAGGACATCACACACATGCATGCCCGAGGCAGGATTCGAACCTGCGACCGTAGCGGTCGCTCGGTTCCAGAATGTAGCGCCTAGAACCGCACGGCTACTCCGGCCGGCCCATCTCTTTACAGGTACGTAATCAAGCTATACTGTTTCAGTTACACAGTGGTGCTTCAGTCACATTAAATAATCGGAATATGTATGAACAGTTGGGACATCATAATCTTCAGAAAGCTCCACACCTCAGGGCTAAGGGACTGATGACTACGTAGTTTGGTCCCTTTCTCTCCAATCCAATCAACCAATCAAACAACCTCACGGCAAACAATGGTGTATGTTGTCTCTGTTCCCGGGACTTACTTTCTACGAGCACCATATAACAGTAGGACAACATTAGCACTATTCACGATAGTACACCCATTCAGTAATCAATTTTTTTTCCCCATGGATACTTTTGATTTGTTTGGATTGTATATTGAAATTAACATGCATGCCATCGAAACTCAAGTTTGCAACCCAGAATTCATCAATTGTGTCACAAACACTTGTTAAATGTCACACTGGGGCAGGCAGATTATTTTCGGAAGTAACGAAGTTGCTTCAGAACTTGAAAGATTGAAAGAAATAGGCGTTTGGAAATCCATGTGATTCGTACACTGTAATCATGTTATTTAACGTCATTTAACACTGTAGTGTTGGTATATGCCTGGCATGAAGGTATATGAAATGCGCATTGCCTGAACGACTTCACAGTTCTTTTTCCGATAGCTACTAAAAGTCTGAGATCGTTCAACTCCGCTGATACCACCCGTCCCTCTTATCCTGTTCTGGACTGTCACTCTCAAGTCTGCTGACATATGACACATCGAACTATCCGATTCTACATGCGAAAACCGAGCGGTCTAGGGCGCTGCAGCCATGGAGTGTGCGACTGGTCCCGGCGGAGGTTCGAGTCCTCCCTCGGGCAAGGGTGTGTGTGTTTGTCCTTAGGATAATTTAGGTTAAGTAGTGTGTAAGCTTAGGGACTGATGACCTTAGCTGTTAAGTCGCATAAGGTTTCACACACATTTGAACATCTCCATGCGAAAAACATTTATACAGAGAACTTCATTGCTATCTCCTTAAATTACTACTTAATATATCACCACTGGATAGGTTTGAGCTTGTGCACACTTCAAAAGTGACCTACAAACGCAACAACGCACCGGAACTAAATGATAATTTTCCTGCCAGTTCTTCTTTCGTCATACTATTGGGTATACATTAACACGGTTTGCATTGTTCCCTTCTATTTACGATGATTTACGTTGATTTACGATACACGGAAGTATGTACACTATATTCATCACCTACATTTTCGCAACCATCTTGATGTGCTATGATTACATTTAAATCTCATTTTTTTATATTCATTGTTTCTACGGTAACTTACGCAACGTATTTTATCCCTGTTTATGTGTAGAAACGAATATATTGGCCTAAATTTCGTTAACCACATTTAGCCACTAAAAGTTACGAATGTTATTATGGTACGTTTGGCAGTCTTACTTGTAGCTGTAATGTACGAATAACACTGGACTCTGGAACTGTATTTCAATAGTTCCCTGTCTGTGCGCTCTTCACCACATAGTTTTAAACTTTCTCGGGGCATTTACAAATGCATATGCATGCAGCCATATATGCGTTGTTTACTGAGCCTTGTTTCGCGGTATACCTTCCCATGGTTTGTAATTACACGCTTCTTATTCTTTCGTGTTACAATTGTTCTCGCACCTACAATCGTTCTCTGATTATTAGATTCCTAATTGTGTCCATTGACGACAGCGCCATGTGAGTTTTATGGAATACTTACAACGATGATACGTCCACATCCATTTGAACATAGTCGCACTATACTTCAGAGAAAATTCCACATCAAAATCGGTTGTAGATACTTATATTAATTCACTTTAATTTATTTTGGATATATATAGGCGCGTTTGAAAATGAACACATACCCGAAACTGTCTTTAGTGCTTAATAAAGTACTCATTTAAGCTGATTGGTGGCAGTTATTTCGTTCACTGAATTTAGGTGGGCGGCGGCATTACAAGAAAATTTATTCTACACAGCAGATTTATTTCATTTAATCGAGCGCGTATGTACGCAGTAAAAAAGGGAAAACTCTCTACAGATGTAAACTGAGTGAAGGGACGAGTTAAATATTCTCTACATTCACAAATTTTATCATTTAAAAAGCGTCGAAGTTTAACTTGTTTTTCGCACAGCAAAATGGAAACCGATTGCTGTTTGCAGGCGAGAGCGAAAGTTGAATCGTCAGAGAAACTTTCAGGTGGCTAAAAATGAACTTTCGCTTAAACTTTTTCCCGTTTTCTCTTCCTATCACGACGGTATCCGATATTTATACCGACAGTAATAACGCAGCGTTGCAATTCGTTCATCACCAGCTAATACAGAAGACATTCAGGTTTAAGGTCGAACGGCAGCTTTTGAATAAATCTCTTTTAATGTATTCGTGTCGTTCATTTTCCAGGAAAATATTTGTTTTCCATTTAGATGGGCTTTGATATACATCGTAAAGAAGAGTCAAGATTTATCGTCAGTGAAATGTTTCTGAACAATTATTTCAATAGCATACGTATCACTGACTGGCAAAAATATTTCCACTAGCTAACATCCAGCTACAATCACGGACAGTCGACACACAATAACATCCTACTGACAGTGACAAAGTTATCATTAAGGAGGTTGAAGCTGAGGACATGAGATTTGATTTTAAGGCACTGGAGTTCATAGTTTGTGGAAAGTTATCACTGTACGCCTCGTTTCCATTGAAGACGTGTTAAGGCATCAAGTCAAGCGCCGGTACGCCAGTCGGGAACGATAGAGAAAATATGAGTGTGTGAAGACGTCAGCCCATAGCACGCTGACCGACGCCTCTCCAGTACGACAACGCGACAGCAGTGGACCTATATTGTTTTGAACGGCCAGTGTCGGTTGGTCAGAGTCAGTGTGCTCCCTGCCGCCGTTGGATAAGCAGCTGCAGCAGCAAGTCGTATACTCCTAGCTCACTCATTTGTTACATAGTTTGATTCTTAATTTCTTAACGTGTTTTTGGTACTTGCATTGTTTAATTCATAAATTTCGGGCGTATTATAGTATTCGCGAGTTTTAGCATCGCGTTTCAGTACCCGAATAGTGTAAAATCGCGTAGTCTCCTTCCGCCGCCGAGCAGTGTGTCAGAAGTGCGCAAGTAGCAGCATTACTGCATTTACTAGGCAATCTTGTATTTTAATAACGGTTTAAATTTTGTGTCGATTTGTTTGCGCTCTCTGTAGATTAGTTCAGACGTTCTTTGCACAACAGTTTTTAGCATGGATAGGGACTGCAACTGCTGTATTCGGATGCAGGCTGATTTGGCATCCCTTCGCTCCCAGCTTCAGGAAGTGTTGGCTTCGGTCACACAGCTTGAGGCTGTGGCCAATGGGCATCACTGTGGGGGTCCGGATGGGGTTTTGTCGGGGACAGCCAGCTCGTCCCACGCATCCCCCGATCGGACTACGACTGTGGTTGTCCGGGATACTGCCCGCATTGAGGCTGATCCCTCACCTGTGGTAGAGTGGGAGGTCGTCTCAAGGTGTGGCAGGGGCGAAAGACATTCCGGGGGGCTGAACGGAAGGCCTCACCAGTTTGTCTGACGAACCGGTTTCAGGCTCTGTCTCAGGCTGATACTGATCTTCGGCCTGACATGGCTGCTTGTCCTGTTCCAGAGGTTGCCCCTCAGTCTGCAAGATCCGGGCGGTCGCAGAGTGTGGGCTTACTGGTAGTTGGGAGCTCCAACGTCAGGCGCGTAATGGGGCCCCTTAGGGATATGGCAGCAAGAGAGGGGAAGAAAACCAATGTGCACTCCGTGTGCATACCAGGGGGAGTCATTCCAGATCTGGAAAGGGTCCTTCCCGATGCCATGAAGGGTACAGGGTGCACCCATCTGCAGGTGGTCGCTCATTTCGGCACCAATGATGTGTGTCGCTATGGATCGGAGGAAATCCTCTCTGGCTTCCGGCGGCTATCTGATTTGGTGAAGACTGCCAGTCTCTCTAGCGGGATGAAAGCAGAGCTCACCATCTGCAGCATCGTCGACAGGACTGACTGCGGATCTTTGGTACAGAGCCGAGTGGAGGGTCTGAATCAGAGGCTGAGACGGTTCTGCGACCGTGTGGGCTGCAGATTCCTCGACTTGCGCCATAGGGTGGTGGGGTTTCGGGTTCCGCTGGATAGGTCAGGAGTCCACTACACGCAACAAGCGGCTACACGGGTAGCAGGGGTTGTGTGGAGTAGGCTGGGCTGTTTTTTAGGTTAGATGGCCTTGGGCAAGTACAGAAAGGGCAACAGCCTCAACGGGTGCGGGGCAAAGTCAGGACATGCGGGGACCAAGCAGCAATCTGTATTGTAATTGTAAACTGTCGAAGCTGCGTTGGTAAAGTACCGGAACTTCAAGCGCTGATAGAAAGCACCGAAGCTGGAATCGTTATAGGTACAGAAAGCTGGCTGAAGCCAGAGATAAATTCTGCCGAAATTTTTACAAAGCTACAGACGGTGTTAAGAAAGGATAGATTGCATGCAACCGGTGGTGAAGTGTTCGTCGCTGTTAGCAGTAGTTTATCCTGTAGTGAAGTAGAAGTGGACAGTTCCTGTGAATTATTATGGGTGGAGGTTACACTCAACAACCGAGCTAGGTTAATAATTGGCTCCTTTTACCGACCTCCCGACTCAGCAGCATTAGTGGCAGAACAACTGAGAGAAAATTTGGAATACATTTCACATAAATTTTCTCAGCATGTTATAGTCTTAGGTGGAGATTTCAATTTACCAGATATAGACTGGGACACTCAGATGTTTAGGACGGGTGGTAGGGACAGAGCATCGAGTGACATTATACTGAGTGCACTATCCGAAAATTACCTAGAGCAATTAAACAGAGAACCGACTCGTGGAGATAACATCTTGGACCTACTGATAAGAAACAGACCCGAACTTTTCGACTCTGTAAGCGCAGAACAGGGAATCAGTGATCATAAGGCCGTTGCAGCATCCCTGAATATGGAAGGGGAAGGGAAGAAGGTTTATCTGTTTAGCAAGAGTAATAGAAGGCAGATTTCAGACTACCTAAGAAATCAAAACGAAAATTTCTGTTCCGACATTGACAATGTTGAGTGTTTATGGAAAAAGTTCAAGGCAATCGTAAAATGCGTTTTAGACAGATACGTGCCGAGGAAAACTGTGAGGGACGGGAAAAACCCACCGTGGTACAACAACAAAGTTAGCAAACTACTGCGAAAGCAACGAGAGCTTCACTCCAAGTTTAAACGGAGCCAAAATCTCTCAGACAAACAGAAGCTAAACGATGTCAAAGTTAGCGTAAGGAGGGCTATGCGTGAAGCGTTCAGTGAATTCGAAAGTAAAATTCTATGTACCGACTTGACAGAAAATCCTAGGAAGTTCTGGTCTTACGTTAAATCAGTAAGTGGATCGAAACAGCATATCCAGACACTCCGGGATGATGAAGGCATTGAAATAGAGGATGACACGCGTAAAGCTGAAATACTAAACCCTTTTTCCAAAGCTGTTTCACAGAGGGAGACCGCACTGCTGTTCCTTCTCTAAATCCTCGCACAAACGAAAAAATGGCTGACATTGAAATAAGTGTCCAAGGAATAGAAAAGCAACTGGAATCACTCAACAAAGTCCACTGGACCTGACGGGATACCAATTCGATTCTACACAGAGTACGCGAAAGAACTTGCCCCCCTTCTAACAGCCGTGTACCGCAAGTCTCTAGAGGAACTGAAGGTTCCAAATGATTGGAAAAGCGCACAGGTAGTCCCAGTCTTCAAGAAGGGTCGTCGAGCAGATGCGCATAACTATAGACCTATATCTCTGACGTCGATCTGTTGTAGAATTTTAGAACATGTTTTCTGCTCGATCGTGTGAGACCCAACTCGCTTTATTTGTTCATGAGACCCAGAAAATATTAGATACAGGCTCCCAGGTAGATGCTATTTTCCTTGACTTCCGGAAGGCGTTCGATACAGTTCCGCACTGTCGCCTGATAAACAAAGTAAGAGCCTACGGAATATCAGACCAGCTGTGTGGCTGGATTGAAGAGTTTTTAGCAAACAGAACACAGCATGTTGTTATCAATGGAGAGACGTCTACAGACGTTAAAGTAACCTCTGGCGTGCCACAGGGGAGTGTTATGGGAGCATTGCTTTTCACAATATATATAAATGACCTAGTAGATATTTTCGGAAGTTCCATGCAACTTTTCGCGGATGATGCTGTAATATACAGAGAAGTTGCAGCATTATAAAGTTGTAGCGAAATGCAGGAAGATCTGCAGCGGATAGGCACTTGGTGCAGGGAGTGCCAACTGACACTTAACATAGACAAATGTAATGTATTGCGAATACATAGAAAGAAGGATCCTTTATTGTATGATTATACGATAGCAGAACAAACACTGGTAGCAGTTACTTCTGTAAAATATCTGGGAGTATGCGTGCGGAACGATTTGAAGTTGAATGATCATATAAAATTAATTGTTGGTAAGGCGGGTACCAGGTTGAGATTCATTGGGAGAGTCCTTAGAAAATGTAGTCCATCAACAAAGGAGGTGGCTTACAAAACACTCGTTCGACCTATATTTGAGTATTGCGCATCAGTGTTGGATCAGTACCAGATCGGGTTGACGGAGGAGATAGAGAAGATCCAAAGAAGAGCGGCGCGTTTCGTCACAGGGTTATTTGGTAAGCGTGATAGCGTTACGGAGATGTTTAGCAAGTGGCAGACTCTGCAAGAGATGCGCTCTGCATCGCGGTGTAGCTTGCTCGCCAGGTTTCGAGAGGGTGCGTTTCTGGATGAGGTATCGAATATATTGCTTCCCCCAACTTATACCTCCCGAGGAGATCACGAATGTAAAATTAGAGGGATTAGAGCGCGCACGGAGGCTTTCAGACAGTCGTTCTTCCCGCGAACCATACGCGACTGGAACAGGAAAGGGAGGTAATGACAGTGGCACGTAAAGTGCCCTCCGCCACACACCGTTGGGTGGCTTGCGGAGTATGCAGAGCGCCTCTCTTGCAAAGTCTGCCACTTGAGTTTGTTAAACATCTCCGTAACGCTATCACCGTTACCAAATAACCCTGTGACGAAACGCGCCGCTCTTCTTTGGATCTTCTCTATCTCCTCTGTCGACCCGATCTGGTACGGATCCCACACTGATGAGCAATACTCAAGTATAGGTCGAACGAGTGTTTTGTAAGCCGCCTCCTTTGTTGATGGACTACATTTTCTATGGACTCTCCCAATGAATCTCAACCTGGTACCCGCCTTACCAACAATTAATTTGATATGATCATTCCACTTCAAATCGTTCCGCACGCATACTCCCAGATATTTTACAGAAGAAACTGCTGCCAGTGTTTGTTCCGCTAGCATATAATCATACAGATAACGGAAATAAAACAAATGCTCGAGAACGTCATTAAATTCAAGGTGAAAGGATATCAATGACAGAATTCTCTAGTAAAAGTGCTACGCTCGGTTAAACTGAAAGCGTATTACCAGCTTCTGGACTTTGGTTCTGTTTGATTTTATTCATCACCGTAAATCCTTTAGGAAAACAGTATAATTCGTAAGTAGCTGTAGTGTCCTGCGCTCGGCAGGAAAGAACTAACTATCAAGTTTGAACATACTTTAACAAAAACGCCTTCTAGGTGTGCACTAATTTCCACTCAAAAACAACAAGAAACACAATGATTTTCGTAGTGTTAAAAACCAGATAAAAGTTACAGAGCCAGCCGGGGTGGCCGAGCGGTTATAGGCGCTGCAGTCTGGAACTAGGCGACCGCTACGGTCGCAGGTTCGAATCCTGCCTCGGACATGTATGTGTGTGATGTCCCTAGGTTAGTTCGGTATAAGTATTTCTAAATTCTAGGGGACTGAAACTGATGACCTCAGAAGTTAAGTCCCATAGTTCTCACAGCCATTTTTGAAAAGTTACAAAACAATGAAAAGAAAAAATTACAACCAAAATACTACGCTACACATTTTCAAAGTGGCGTTACGCCCAACAAGATACAAATTTCTACAGAAAGACTACTGCGAATGTCTACTGGGCTAGAGCCGGCATAAGTATTAGCTGAATCTGACTTAGCTGTAGGTACGCACTGCCAGTCTGACTCCCCTGACGTGCTTATAGCACCGATTCGGCGGAGTGCTACACTTAGTCACATTAATTCCAATTGATCTCTGTCTAGTTTTGTTCTTGTGGCGCCAGTTGATGAGGACTGAAACTTCTGCGTTACGCTGTCTGCCTGCATTTTCATATCTCATTCCATCCTACTCCTGTGCTACGACCTCGTTGGATTAATTTTCACTGTAAATGCCGTAAAAGAAAAATTTTCCGCACTCGTTACCATTCCAACAATATTGCCTAATTTGTGGAATCAGTGTCTGACGTTTCTCAATTTTTTTTTCTCCTTAGGGAAAAAAAACGCAATAACTGCTCCAGTTTCACTCAGCACATCTACACTGGTTACGAATGCAGTAAGGCTGAAGAGGGAAATTTTGGGTGGAGATTAAAAAGAAACTCAGTAAATGGCTCGCAAATGTTACACAGTTGTTGAGATAGAATTGCAGAATCTCCAGCCATATCACTTCTGTTCTTCTGGTTAACTGCCATGTTCTTCACTTTCTTATTCTTTCTCCTTCCCCTCCTTATAGCTTTCTTCTTCTGTGTTATTATTTCTTCTATTTCACTTCCCGCCTGTCTACGCTTCTCTGTGTGGACTTCAGTCATTCCGTGATGTCAAACGAATACTGTTCTGAAAACAAAGCCAAAGCTGAATCACTTCCTCACTTTTGTCTAATTAGTTGTCTATCCGAAGAAGGTTTAGAACGGTCGTATTTTGGTACTGAAGGTCTTCTAATAATGCTGGTCAGTACAGATGCAGCACTACATTCAAGACCAGTTATATATTCGGAGAGCAACCTGAGCCACTGATCCCTGAAAATTACGTCATAGGTGATCGACTATCAACGCTGACTACAGTGTTAGAAACATCAGTGAGTACAGGTTTGAACAAGGTTCAACGAAAGCAGGAGATGACACAATCCTTCCGGAGCAGATGGAAGAAATATGCCTTGACCTGCTCAAAAACCCTCATGAGTCTCATCAAGCAAGGACAGGCTGAAGAAGAGTCGATTCTTATGCGCCAGAATGTTTGTCAACGCCACATGTGAAAGTGCTGACAGAAGATCTTCATGGAGCAGGAGGAGCGATTATAACGTTAAGAGTTTCGGAAGAGTTATGATACCATGTCCCTGTTAGCTGATCGTTCCTCTAGTTGATTCGAGTGTGGAAGAAGATGTATGTTGATACTTGTTATTATAAAATCTGACAATACTGATTGCCTATGACTAGATCTGTGTTGTGTGTTCCTCGATGTACGCTGGTAAAAAGTAAATCATTTTGGGAATACGATGTGCTTCTGTAATAGGCTGATAAGTTTAAAATTTCCTTGCTCCCCCTTGGGCATGTGCATCTGGGAAGGGAAGGAGAGACTGTAATGTAATTTTTGCATTCGATATAAAATATGAAACCCATGACAATGAATAGTTCAAGATGAACTTAAGATATCAGAACTGTTACCATCACACACCTGGTCAGTGAAAGCTTTTAATGGTAGGTGCAGTAAACACAGGTAATGAAAACAACGAAACGAATTTCTGTGTAACAGTGTGACAGTGTCTGTTCGAGCAATAGGAAAATATGTGGTGGCCTGGAAGAAAATATGGTTCTTGTCAGTGTTAAAATCATATATTATAATTAAACCTACTGGCCGTTGGTACCGGTGTCATTTGAACTCATACGTACTGCACACACTGCGGTGACAAGAGTCATGGGATAGTGATATGCACATATACAGGTGACGGCGGAATGGCGGAGCTGTCATCCATGTGATCCATGTGAAAAGGTTTCGACATGATTATGGCCACACGATGACAATTAACAGATTCTGAACGCTGATTGATGGTTAGAGTTAGACATATAGGACATTTAATTTCAGAAATCGTTATGGAATTCAATATTCCTAGATCCATATTGTCAAGAAAGTGTCGAGAATACCAAATTTCAGACATTACCATTACAACGGATACCGCAGTGGCCGACAGCCTTCCCTTCACGATCGAGAGCAACGGCGTTGACGTAAACTTATCAGTGCTAACAGACAAGCAACACCGCGTGATATAACCGCAGTAATGAATGTGGGACGTATGTCGAATGCATGCTTAGGACAAAGCGGCGAAATTTGGTTTTAATGGGCTATGGCCTGATAAGGTAAGGAATGAGGAGGTTCTACGCAGAATCGGAGAGGAAAGGAATATGTGCAAAACACTCATAAAGAGAAGTGACAGGATGATAGGACATCTGCTAAGACATGAGGGAATGACTTCCATGGTACTAGAGGGAGCTGTAGAGGGCAAAAACTGTAGAGGAAGACGGAGATTGGAATACGTCAAGCAAATAATTGAGGACGTAGGTTGCAAGTGCTACTCTGAGATGAAGAGGTTAGCACAGGAAAGGAATTCGTGACGGGCCGCATCAAACCAGTCAGTAGACTGATGACCAAAAAAAAAAAATGGCAGCAGACGAGCGACGCAAGTGCCTATGCTAAAAGCATGACATCGCCTCTCCTGGGCTCGTGACCGTATCGGTTGGCTCCTAGATGACGGAAAAACCGCTACCTGGTCAGATGATTCCAGATTTCAGGCGTTAAGAGCTGACGGTAGGAGTCGAGTGTAGCGCAGTCTCCATGGGCCCAAGTTGTCGTCAACAACGCAGTTTCCTAGGTGGCGTTGGCTCCAGAACGGTGTGGGCTGCGTTTGCATAGCATGGACTAGGTCTTATGATTCAAATGAACCGATCATTGAAAGTAAATGGTTATGTTCGGCTACTTCGAGTCCATTTGCAGAATCAACAATACAATTCTTATGAAAAATACTCTGGAAATTTTGAGCGAGTTGTTTGACCACATAGATCGCCCGACATGGATCCCACAAAACAGTCTTGGGTAATATTCCAGAGGTTGGTGCGGGAACACTTTCGTAATTATGAACGGCTAAACAGGCAGCATGACTCAGTGTATCTGGAGGGTACTTCCGACGAGTTACTGAGTCCACGCCACGTCGAGATGCAGCACTACACTGCGCAAAAGCAGGTCCGACACGATGTCAGGAGGTTACCCACGACTTTTGTGGCCTGAGTGTGAATTGACAGCCAAAGGCATAAAACACTCATCTTCCGTTACCATCGTCAGATTTACGGACATAGAGTTAACACCTAGTGTGCATGAAATTCAGATCAATAGTTATCAGTGGCAGTGTGGTAGAGGTGACTATCATAGCCACTTAATTAAGCGAAAGAGAAGTATCCCGCAGAATTTAGGTTCTCTAGATTGTGTGGAGGAGACCTATCATTAAAAAAAATCAAAAAGGCTAAAAGGAAACTTTCTACAAGTCGCAGTACCACAAGCTGGAAACATGGTTATTGCTAGTGCTATGGAAGATTTTAATAGAGACAGGTACGAAGGAAAGTTAGTGTTTAATGTCCCATCGACAATGGGCGCATTAGAGAAGGATCACAATCTCGGATTAAGTAACTGTGGAGACGAAAACTGGCCGTACCACATATAGGAAGTGTAGTGGCAACTTCTGCCACTGAATGTAACAGCAACACCAAATGTAGCGGGAAGACATAGAAGGCACCATGATAAGACTCGTCCAATCTTTCCAAGTTATTTATTGTTTCCAACTACAGTGACCCCCCCCACCCCATTCCTCTCGATCTGCGTCACTGGCTCCCGCAATGCTGGGGACACCACTTTGCTGTCTGCGAAACAGCTGGTCATGGAATGGCTGCCTCAGTGGCCCGTGCATGCCTTGATGTGTGACGGCTTTGTACGGCAGCGGAGCTGTGGTGTCATCGGGATGCCAGCAGTTGACTCAGTGGTCTGCGTCTCTGCTGACTCAGCACCGCTCTGTGTGAGCCACGGGCGGCCAGCTACGTGCTTCTTGCCGGCATGGCTAAGGTCGCGGAGACAACAAGGGCCTGCGATCCGGAGTCCAAATCTGTGGCTCTCGCCTCAGGATGCCTCTGGCGTGTGTTGGAAGCCAGGACGGCTGCCCGTGGTAGTGGGCGTTGGAGTGGCCTGCCGCTGTCTGGCTACGGACCCCGCGTCGGCCTCAGAGGGTCGAACCAGCGACCCGCCGTGGACTGGAACGCTGGCGCCCCATCTGCTGATGTGTGTAGCTGGTGGTGTGACATGCTCCGCAGTCCAGGAGAGCTGCCACACATGAATGAATCTCGTTAGAAACCCGCACCTATTTATATTCGGCGTTGCGCCTCTGTTTGGCCACATGTGTCACTTCTTGCCACGTACTCATAACACGCTAGGTTGGCCTGTGGGCTCCTTCTGCCTGTCATTTGGGACATAGAAAACCACTATGTATACTTTTTCAGCAATATGACGGCCCTTTGGCTTCTGTTCTACTTCGAAACTGTTGGTATGCGTAACTCACTGCAATCCACCCCACACCTAGCTGTAACATGTGCTCAGAATATTGCACAAAACTAGCTGTCCTGGTGGTGGCACTACAAAAACCTAAAGTGATTTAGGGAAATCAAGGAAAATTTAAAACTGGATGGCCACAGGGTAAATTGAACTGTTGTCTTCCCCCATGTGAGTCCAGTATGCAGACAACTGTGCCACCTCACTCGGTGGTTACATGGAGAAGTTGTGTACTAACTGGTAAACGTAAATGGAACATTGTTCCAGGTTTCTGAACAATGAGATGCACCTGTACAATTTTGCTCTGTTACGTCTTGCGTTTGGTAATGACGGGGAAGTCGGACAATCTGTTTGTTAAAATGATCAGTGGATTGATTAGGCACATTGTTGGAGCTCTACAAGGAAACGAAATAGTTCTAGCAAACACACGAATCAAAAATCATACTTAAACATTATAACCACTGCCCTCAGCGAAACTGAAAGCCTACTCTTGGACATGCGGACATGTGACGCTGTAATGGAAGTTTTTAAGTGGATCAGAGAAGAATCGGTACCGATAGCCAACAGTAAAAATGTAACTAAGATGAAATAAATGTTTGTTAATAATGTTTTTGGGAAGGGAGTAAGACAGGGTTGTAGCCTCTCCCCGATGTTATTCAATCTGTATATTAAGCAAGCAGTAAAGGAAACAAAAGAAAAATTTGGAGTAGGTATTAAAATCCATGGAGAAGAAATAAAAACTTTGACGTTCGCCGATGACATTGTAATTCTGTCAGAGACAGCAAAGGACTTGGAAGAGCAGTTGAACGGAATGGATGGTGTCTTGAAGGGAGGATATAAGATGAACATCAACAAAAGCAAAACGAGGATAATGGAAAGTAGTCGAATTAAGTCGGGCGATGCTGAGGGAATTAGATTAGAAAATGAGACACTTAAAGTAGTAAAGGAGTTTTGCTATTTGGGGAGCAAAATAACTGATGATGGTCGAAGTAGAGAGGATATAAAATGTAGACTGGCAATGGCAAGGAAAGCGTTTCTGAAGAAGAGAAATTTGTTAACATCGAGTATAGATTTAAGTGTCAGGAAGTCATTTCTGAAAGTATTTGTATGGAGTGTAGTCATGTATGGAAGTGAAACATGGACGGTAAATAGTTTGGACAAGACGAGAATAGAAGCTTTTGAAATGTGGTGCTGCAGAAGAATGCTGAAGATTAGATGGGTAGATCACATAACTAATGAGGAAGTATTGAATAGGATTGGGGAGAAGAGAAGTTTGTGGCACAACTTGACCAGAAGAAGGGATCGGTTGGTAGGACATGTTCTGAGGCATCAAGGGATCACCAATTTAGTATGGGAGGGCAGCGTGGAGGGTAAAAATCGTAGGGGGAGACCAAGAGATGAATACACTAAGCAGATTCAGAAGGATGTAGGTTGCAGTAGGTACTGGGAGATGAAGAAGCTTGCACAGGATAGAGTAGCATGGAGAGCTGCATCAAACCAGTCTCAGGACTGAAGACCACACCAACCAACCAACTATACCTACCAATGTGATAACGAAAACGACATTGGAAAACTCTATTTATGTCTCTTTTTCAAGTTAAAGGCTATGTTTTTAATTATAATTATATTTCTATAGCAGTGATTGTCAATCGCTTCTATCCTGTTCCTCCTGACAGAGTGGTTAAGTTTGTGTATTTTGTCGCTATTTTTAGCCCGGGCTCGTAGCAACAAGAGGGAGGGGTAGAGAAAGAGACAAGTGGAGCGTGTTTCATTAAAGCGTAGTTTCAGTCTGTTACAAGCTGTGTTCCGTTCGTGTGACGGAAGAACGTCTTACTGAAGTGTATTGAGTGCGTGTAGTCATTGTAATTCCTGCGATTCACTATGCATCCCAAATGCGTAAACAATGCTGACAATTTTTGCCACACTTGCTGACAGGCTACAGTGAAATCTCAAAGGTGGCCATTAACGTCGCACGTCAAGAAGGCATAAAGACCATACTTTGACTGTGAAATCGAAGATCAGGACACTCCCTGAGCTCCACGTGTATTTTGCATATCTTGTGTCTCGGATCTTCATTCGTGACTGAATTGTAAAAGATCTTCCATGCGGTTTGCTGCACCCATGATCTGGCGAGAACCATAAAACCACGAGGTGATGGTTACCTTTGTATGACAACACAATTAACACATAGTATTTGTAAGAAGAAAAAATTTTTCTTGACCTATCCTAGCATAACAGTCGGCCATGTGACCAGAGCATCACAGAGACGGATTGACTGTTCTTGTCCCACTTCGTTCTGAAAGTAACGAGGGCAGTAGTTACCTTAGCGTTGCAGCATCACCTTCGAAACCCAGTTCTTTGTAAGATCCTGATTTTGTGTGTAGCAAAGATTATACTGAGATTCACAATATAACTCAGTGTGAACTTAATGACCTCTTGAGAGATCTGGGATTGCCGAAAGGTAAAACTGAACTGTTGGCCGTCAAGACTACGTCAGTGGAATCATCGCGGTACTGTAAGACGGTAAATGTGACTGCGTTCCGTAGCCGCCTTATATCATTCCTTTCATTGATCGAAAGTGATCTGTAGAAGTTGTTCATCGACTCCTCCAAAGTAAGTCTCAAGTGTATGCTACAGAATATTAGCGATGTGTTACCGTCGATTCTGACTTGGTATGCCGTTACATGAAAAGAAAAAGGTGTGAAACACGAAACAATAGTTACTGCGAATGAACTATGACGATGTTAAGTGGCAGATCTGCGGGGATCTGAAAGTAATGGCCATATCATCTGGGTTACTATAATACGGCTACATGAAATTCTGTTCGTTCCTGGGCCTCTGAGATAGCCACACCAAAGCACTAAATTATGACAGTAAAGATTAGATAAAGCGTCAAATACTGGTACCATGACCTCACAATGTTACGCACGTAGCACTTGTCGAATCCAAGGACATCTTTCTCCCTGCTCTTTACATAAAACTGGGCCTAATAAAAACTTGGTTAATGCCATGGACAAAACTGGGGAAACATTTCTTTATTTGCGCGAGAAACCACCACCTTCTAGGGAGCCGCAAATAAAAGAGGGGATTTTCATGGATCCCCAGATTCGCAGATTGTACAAAAAGTAACATATCAAAAACATCTTGGTGGGTGATGAAAAGTTAGCTTGGGATACCATTGTTCAAGTGTTAACAAACTTTCTAGGAAATTAGAGGGTAGAAAACTATAAGGATCTTTAGACAATCCTGTTGGAGGAACACCCGCAACGAGAATTATACTAGAGGATGAAAATACTACTCCAGTTGTAAAGTTCTTTTATTATCACACGACCGGTTTCGGGCTCTTGTAAGCGCATCTTCAGGTGTCGTAGCTTGGTGTTGTGGCCCCTGAGCGCCGCGGTGGACGTGTACCAGGCGCGGTGTGCTACCTATGAGCACCCAGGGACCAAGTCACGATGCCTGAAGATGGGCTTATAAGAGCCCAAAACCGGTCGTCCATTCAGAAGATCTCATAATTCTTCTTCGACTGAAGATAGCACAATGTCCACACTTGAACCTTTCTTTTATTTCAGTCATTGCCTCTTCATTGATCGACCAGTAGGGGGACATTCTACGTCCCTGCCTTAAACACTTTTTAATCCCAGTACTTTGTTCCCGGTCGTCCACTCTCATTATTCCTTCTTGCCTCTTGTAAATGTTGTACCATTCCTGTCTCGTTCTGTAGCTTAACACTGTTTTCCTCAGAATTTCGTACACGTTACACCATTTGATATCGTCGAACGCTTTTTTTTAGGTCTACAGATCCTTCGAACGTGTCTTGATTTTTTTTCAGTTTTGCTTCCATTATCAACCACAACGTCAGAACTGTCTCTCCCGTTCCTTTACCTTTGCTAAAGTACAACTGATCGTCATCTGACACATCCTGAATTTTATTTCACATTCTTCCTTACATTATTCTTGTCAGCAACTTGGATACGTTAGCTGTCAAGTTGATTGCGTGATAATTCTCGCATTTGTGAGCTTTTGCAGTCTTCGGAATTGTGTGGATGGTAATTTTCCGAAAATCAGATGTTGCAATGTCCGACTCACACATTCTACAAACTAACCTGAAGAGTCGTTTCGTTGCTACTTCCCCTAAACCTTTTAGAAATTCTGATGGAATGTTGGCTCTCCTTTACATTACAGTGAGCTTAATAAGGTGGTCCTTTGATCTATACCAGTGCCAGACATGCATTTGAACAGTTCGTGAGTGCCCGTGTTTTTACTATAAGGGGCAGTCAAATGAAAACACGGAAGATGGTAATGAAGTAAGCATAGTCTTAAACTATTCAAAAGTAACTGACAAAATCGTTATCATATTTACCAAGATGGTTAATGCTTTCATAGTAAAATGTGTACGGTTGAACAAAGAGCCATGATAATACCCAGGCCTTTACTTTCGTCTAAAGCAAAACGACGGCCACAGATGTCTTTCTTCTCGGCTCTGAGCTTACAGAAATTGCACGAGGAGGGATTAGGCCTGTATGGAGAATGTGTAAGGGCTTCACAGCAAAATATCTGTAGGGTTCTTCAAACAACCTTGGCTACATGTGGTCCCGAAACACGAGTACGATTCGGAAGTTTTGCTGGCAAGCCCTTATACATACCGACCCAATGTCTCCCCATGCAATATCCTCGTTCTTTTGAGTGCCGAAGGAAGACTTTTGTGACCATCGATTAGCTTAAGATAAAAAGTTGCATGGCTGCGTACAATCAAGTTTCCATGGGTAACTGCAAACACTTTTCCTAGAAGGCATACACCGTTTTGTCTCACAGAGAGATAAATGTGTTAACAGTAACTCCGATTACTTTTGAAATAGTAAACAGTTCACTAGCATTGTTTTTTTTTTCAAATGTCTCTTTTACTCTTGACTGCCGCTTCTACAGCAGATCTTAACCAGACATATTATCAGATTTCATAGGACGTCGGATCAAAGCACAAGACAGGATCTGCCACAGACTGGAGTCAGTCTTAATTTTATCGGATGCTATTTCGTCTCACAACTAGCGCATCTTCGCTATCGCAAATGTTAAATATATTGACGTCTAATATTAAACTCCAGTTTATCGCGCGTATGACCCCAGTTGTTTTTTGCGCCCTAAAGCAAAACAAAAACAAACCAAGTTTATCATTATACGGGACGTTTACTTATTTTAGTAAGGACTGTGAGGAACGCTGCTAACAATTAAAAGATATGTTCATGTGTGTTGAGAAGGTGGGACTGACAGTTAAATCCATTAAGGTAAGTTCTGGTTACCTGATGTGTCACTTCTGGGGCAGTGTGTCGCCAGGGGAGCAAGAGCTGGTCCTGAAAGCAGCAAGGCAAAAGGGAATGCATCCCTCCAAGGAATGCCAACGAGGTTGCAAGGGAGGTGGGCACGGTTAATTTTTTTAGGAAAATGGTTGCGAATTACACTTTGGATAGACCAGTGAATTACGCAAAATGAATGTAAACTTCATTGTGGTGAGACCCAAGAAGCTTAAGTATCATAATGATGTTCAAGCCTCGTAAGTGTGTTGTTCACTCACAAAAGCAGTTCGACAATGAAGACTTCGTGAGGTAAAAACTTGGCATATCGGCATTGTTTCAATGAAAACTACCGTGAACTACGCATTGTGACATTAAAGATGGAGACAGCAGAATGAAGATAGTGACTAAGTAAAACAGAGTGTTGACTAATGAGCAATAACTCAAAGGCAAGCAAAGGACGAATCCATTAGCGCTTATCACACCGTCTTATGTCCTAACCTCGAAAGAAAGGGGGAAGACATCTTCAATTTAGTTCCGAATATTTGCATGTTTATAGGAACAATATAGCATATACTACCATTGCTGCTCATTAGTTCTAAGACCCACTGTAAAGCAACAGGAGACAAGCACATTGCAACCGAAACCTCAGAAACGTGTAGAAATGAAAAGAAAAAACAAAGACATTACTTTTTCCTCCAGATTTGTTGGTAAAATCAGGAATAAACGCGAAAATACGTGACCAGAAGTAATTTGTCAGCGAATGTCAAGAGGGCTATTTCACTGTTCTTCTATTGACTTATAATCCTATGTCAACAAAGACGTGTCAAACTGCCCATCAGGATTTGGAAAGCAATAAGTCCAAGCATCAGCTGAATTCACAATAAACTGACGTATGTCTGTGGCAGTCGTTAAAACTGGTTAATTAAAAAAAGGGTTAATTACAAAAAGTCAGATTGATGAGTACATCAAATATTCGGCGCAAGCTTCTTCAGCGATATAGTCGTCTTACCAGAGAACGAGACGTTTTTGCGCTATTGTAGAAAGCAGAACATATTCATAGAGTTTTCCGATTGGAAGTAAAAGACGCAGCAAAATTTAATTTGTTATGGACTTAAAGATGTCTGCTTTGTGTGAATATATGCTATTGTGGAAGTCCTAATTGCTCCACATACAAAAATAATCAACAGTTCACAGTTCCGTCCACCTACAACTTAACTACATTATCAGGTGAAGAATACATTTGGTTCACTACTATTTTTAAATATTTTCTTAAATTTTGCTAACACGTAGGTACTTATTGCAATTTCGCCAATTTATATAACTTTAAAATAACAGAACGGCCAGAACAGAAAAGGTATCCATCGGATATTAAACAAAAAGTGCCCTTGCAAATTGAAGTGCATAAAGTTAGGAAGCAAAAGTAGTGTGTGTCTGAGTTCGAGGTCAGAGGAGGTCATACTTCAGAAATAGCTCTCGACTACGTTCACATAGTAATAAAATCGTATCCCAGTTGCTGTTTTAATATACGAGGGTTGCAACTTCAATTTACTTACAGGTCGTACAAAATAGATACGTGTTTCATACTTTCTAAGTAGTTACCAGCATTGTGTATAACCCGTTGCCAGCGATGTGACAGTCGTAGGATACTCTTAGCAGTGCCAGTTGTGTTGACAGTTCGAGCGGTGCGGTATATTACCCGACGTATTTTTAGCAGTTCTGAAGCGATTGCCGTGAAGTGTTTCCTTCAGTTTAGAAATCGAGTTGAATTCACAAGGGCTTAAGTCAGGGGAGTGCAATAGGTGGTATAGCACCTAGCAGCCCCATCAAGTCAAACAAATCAGTAACAGCTTGCATCCACGCACTGTCCTGAAAACTGATTGTCAGGTCCTGTAGAAAGTGTCATCACTTCTGTCTCTATGCTGTTCATTTTTGGAACACAACCTACGACCAGCTTAGAGACAGAAGTGATGACGCTTCCTACAGGAACTGACCCATCATTTTGCAGGACAATGCTCGAGCACGTACAGTGCAAGCTGTTACTGAATCGTCTGACTGATGGGGCTGTTCAGTGCTATACCCCCTACAACACTCCTCTGACTTAAGCCCTGGTAAGTTCAACTCGATTTTTAAACTGAAGGAAACACTTCATGGCATTCGATTCAGAACTGTTACAAATTCGTCGGGCAACAGACCGCGCCGCTCGAACTGTCAACACAAATGACACTGCTACGAGTACCCTATGACTTCCACATCACTGGCAGTGGGTTATACACAATGCTGGTGACTACTTTGACAGTCAGTAAGACTTTGAAACACGTAATTATTTTGTACGAGCTGTAAATAAATAGTTGCCACTATTGAAGTTCCAACCCTCGTATAAATAAGATGGTAAGAAACGTGACTGGGGAGCACAGATATTTTTGTGTGTCATAGAAGAAACCCATTCCAAAGAAGCACACTTGTGATGCCACTTCGTTGTCTTACACTAATACTGTACGTATGGAACTGTCATTGTCAATGGGCGTCGATCCTTCTCTTCAAGAGGACACGGACATTATCGACGATGAAGGTCATCAACAGTGTCCGCAGTAATGTTGAAGGAATTTAGAGGTTCCAATTATACACAATCTACTCATAAAGTGACCACTGCCTATTTTCGACGTCAACATGTAATAACCACTCACACACGGCAGGTGGCAGCACTAGCACTGGAGGGTAAACAAAGCGTGTCGGGGGACGCGGAAAACACTGCAGCCGTTGTCGTATTGCAGAAACGGAGCGATTTAACTAGCGCCCTAAAGGGCATGATCATTGAATTTTGGGCCAAGGGTAGAAGCATTTCCGAAACGGCTAAGTTTGTAAACTGTTCGCGTACCGTCGTGGTTAACGTATACCATAGACGGCAAAATGGCACGATCCAAATTCGTCTTTCAGGCAACCACGGACCATAGATAACAGGGGTAAATGACGGCTGTGGAAATGTGTACGAGCGAACAAATGGCTCTGAGCACTATGGGACTTAACTTCTGTGGTCATCAGTCCCCTAGAACTTAGAACTACTTAAACCTAACTAACCTAAGGACTTCACACACACCCATGCCCGAGGCAGGATTCGAACCTGCGACCGTAGCAACGAGCGAACAGGCTAGGAGCTGGTGAGTAACTGACTGCCGAGATGAACCAGGTTACTACCAGAAGTACCTCCTCAATGACCGATCAGTGAACGTTGCTGCTTCTGAACTTCTGCATCAGGCAAATCGTTTATCCACCACTGTGCATCGGCGACGAAGACTGAAATTGGCACGCCAATATTGTAACTGGATGTCCGCCGGGTGGCGGGTGAATGACAGCTGCAGAGATGTTCGCACGTCAACAGACGTGCAGCTCAGTCATTCAAAAACAGTCTTAATCGCATTTATTATTGTTATTATACCGCCAACCGGAAACTAGTTTCCTGCCGTTATGTAGACAGGAGTGACACCACCAGCAGTCGGCCAATGGTGTAAACGCCCAGAAGATGACCCCTACGTCGGGTTGAAACCGGATAGCGGTATAATAATAATAAATGCGATGAAGACGGTTTCTGAATAATTGATTAATCATACTAATCGTTGCTTCATCTCCACAACCATGTTGTCCAAAAGACGTGCAGCTGTTGAGTAACTGACTGCCCAGATGAACCAGGGGACTACGATCAGTATCTCCTCAACGACTATTGAGTGAACGTCTCTGCGTATGAACTTCCGCACCAGGCATCAGGCTGATCTACCCGTGCTGACCACTTTGCGTCATTGATGAAGACTGAAACTGGCACGCCAATATCGGAACTGGACGTCCACTGGCTGGCGACAGGTGGCCTTTTCAAACCCATCACGCTTTATGCTCCTTAAGACAGATGGTCGTTGGTGTATACGGCGTAAAATGTCTGAAAGCAAACACCGTGCTGCAATTGTCAGAAGGATTTTGGTCCAAGCAATGGTTTTGTGGCCATCCATGCGTGATCTCACCATTCTGAAAGGTGCAGTGATAGAGCACAAGTATGCGTCTGTACTTGGTGACCATGTCCACCCCTACATGCAGTTTTCTTTCGTCGGCGCGATGGCATCTACCAACAAGAGAGTAGAGCTTGTCACATTACCCGTAGTGTACGTGCATGGATCGAAGAACACCAGAATGAGTTTACCGTATTTCCCTGGCCATCAAACTCTACAGATTTAAACCCAGTCGAGAATCTGTGGGACCACCTTAATCGGGATGTTCGCGCCAAGAGTCCTCAACGGAGAAAACTAGCGCAACTGGTGACGCCGCTAGATTCAACAAATCTCCATATCCCTGTCGGTACCGTCCAGAACTTCATTGACTCTACCAATGCCGCAAAAGGTAGTTATTCATGCTTATGACGATTAGTCATTGTAACTGGACCATGTACAAAGTATTACGTTTTCCTAACAGAAATTAGACAAAGGAGCTGGAAAACGAATACTGCACGTAAACTAAAATGTCAACGTATTGTGGAATAAAGTCAGTTCCTTAACTGGCCATATCAACAGATAGATATAGTTAAGTAATTCATAAGCATACAATACATTAGCAGGAATTACCATAACAGAAAGATTCATTTGCTTACACATAGCACATCTCTGAAAACATAATTTCAGTGTAATAAAGTGTAGTTTATTTTCGACTCTCTGTGATACACGGAATATTTCATAGAATAAAGCGGAGGAGTTAGCGCCATGCAAGTCGTCATGATGTTGCTATTCAGTTAATACTACGTAATCTATAGACTTTTCCTTAATTGTTTTACATTATTTAGAATATTGATAGGCCACCAAATAGTACTGGGACGAGGTTGTTGGTGTTAAAACTAATAAGACTGCAGTCTGAACAAGCATGCACTTTTAAATCAGTACGACAAGTATTAGAAAAACAAACATAAAATTATATTATGTAGTTTCTGCTGAATATTACGCAGTACAATCCATCGTCAATATCTTGTCAAACTGCTGTGAAGAACCTTTGACCGGCCGAAGTGGCCAAGCGGTTTAAGGCGCTACAGTCTGGAACCGCAAGACCGCTACGGTCGCAGGTTCAAATCCTGCCTCGGGCATGGATGTGTGTGATGTTCTTAGGTTAGTTAGGTTTAAGTAGTTCTAAGTTCTAGGGGACTTATGACCACAGCAGTTGAGTCCCATAGTGCTCAGAGCCATTTGAAACATTTTTTGAAGAACCTTTGATTGGATGGGTCGGTCCTAGTTCCTGTGGTTTCTCCTGCAGTTTAGCTCCAATTTCGTGACAGAGGCCATGAAACAGTAATCAAATTTTGTCAAGATTATATAGTTTTCAAGGATTTTTATGTTTTCCATATTATAAGATTTAATGGAATAAATTGAAGTAAAATTGTAAATAATGGTTTTTGTCAGATTAAAGATTGTGAATTCCAAGTTCAAGTCCCAGTCGGTCCTGATTCCTTTTTGAGTCACTTGTTGCTTTCTTCACCTCTGGTAATGGTTTGTGTGTGAAAAATACCGAGTAACACCGTGGTTCGGACTCTACTGGAATGATCTGGTCAACCAATAATGGTTTTACCTACCTAGTATTGCGCTGCGAGAATGAACCAACACTCGGTTGAAAGTAGCATTTAGTTTAAGGGAATACAATTATGAATAATTTTTCATGTTCTAAGTCTGGCTGTTAATGCCTTTTCTAAAATGGCTGTTACCTTTTTATCCTTCAACGTACTGATTCTACAGATTTCTTTAGAATTAAACCTGTTCTTGAAACCTAAAGCTCAGCGTGTGGTTGTGCTGTGTCAAAACGCACGGGGTACGTTCGCCCTTACTGGTAGTGAGTGTCCTGCGTGATAAATCAATGATAACACGCGGTGGTCTCGATAATATACGTGTATGATATGGTAAAACAAAAATCAAATTGAGTTCTAGATGATGTGAGAGCGTCTACGGAATAGCAGGTGGCGAGCATGCGCGACTGCAGCGATATACCATATCGCCCTCGCTGCGTCCAGAGATGCCGCCTATAAGAGATGGGGCCCCTCCACGCCCGCACCAACGTGGTGACCAAACCAAAAGTTCTACTGTCACCTCCGTAAACATGTTAGTTGAGCGACGCGCAACAGCCGGCCGCTAATACGAAGAATCGACAGCATCGATGGTTCTTAGATTAATTGTTAAAAGTTGGCGTGGCGTTGCGTGTTTGTTCTTTTTAAATAGTTCCTATTGTACAACGAAAAGGGTTAGTTAGTTCCCGGATAGACCTCTCACCGACGAAGTGGTGGTAGTGGTGTATATCAGGTCTGAACTTACAGCGTTTCAATGCTTGGTGTAATGAGGCTACTCAGTTGACACCCAAGTCTTGGGAGAGTGCACGGAATTTTGTTGATTATAGTTGTGGGAACAGTCTCATTAGTAAAATTTGCTGGGGTGAGTCCCGCGTGAGCCTGATTTAATTGATAGATTGATTTGTTAGGTGATGAGTTTTGTCGAATCGGTGTGACCAATATCCCGTCTGCATTGTATGTTGAGTGGTCGCGACGCGCCCAGAGGTAATTGGATTGCTTGTCGTTTTTATTGGGGTGGTTTGGGTACTGTGCGTGTGTGTATCGAGAAGGGAAAGCCTCGAACACGTGTTGGTAGTTGTATTTTCAAGACCACTAGCTTGCAGCAGACAGCGTATTGGCTCATAGAACGACGAACTGTTTCACTATACGGTGATGGTGTGCACGTATCACTGAGTACACGAGCGATAGTAAATTCAAGGAACCATTTAACGAGCTACACGTAGCTAAACCAAAACTTGATTCATCAAAGTGACGAGTGGCCGATTTAAATAATTGGGAACTTAGCGGGTCGCGTGTGGTCAACGCCTGAAGAGGTCAAGATTTACTTTTAAATTGTAACTTAAGGTTAGTTGAAAAGTGGCGGTGACATTTAGGATTTTTTTTTTAATTTTTTTTTATTACTTGTTTCCGTATTGTGGGGAATGATAATATATTTGCTGGCACTCGTTCACTGGTGATAACCAACGTGTATTGAGATACCTAGAAGGAAAGTAAATCCAGTTTTATTAGGGTTAAAGGAAACCTTCCAGTCTATTTAATTGGTATCTAGTGTGAATATATCTATATAATTTTCAGAAGTATAAACGAGTGTAATTCAGAGATACTTGAAACAGTGGAGTCGATATCACATATAATGTAGTGTTTTTAAATGTGCTTGGTAAAAGGTTCTTGAAAGAATGAAATTATAAATAATCTACTGAAAGTAGATCTTCTCAATGTTGAAGAGAAGATTTCAATTAAGGGAAAAAGTTTTCTAAATGATGAATAAGTTTAATTGAAGTAATTGAATTATTTACGGAAAGGCCAAAGATTTTACTACTAAAAAAGATTCCTTATTCTGTGACGCACGCGATGTCCCATCCTTTACATATTACCGCTGCTTCGAGTTGGAAAAATATTTAAGGGAGAATTAAAAATATTTTAATTCCTAACAGTGGTGATGGAAGTGTCGCTACACAGAATAATCATTTCAAGACGGTAGACAGATTGGTATTTTAGTACACGTAATGAAATAGTTCCGAGTTTATGTCAGAGAGTACGTGCTGCGTTGTGAAAAGCTCGTTGCGAAAGATAACAATTGCTAGTTGGATGTCGCATTTATCATCACGCAAGATAATCAGGTACTGAAATCAAAGTAATTTGTTGCTCTGGCGTGATCAGTATCGTAGACAAGGAGAGTGGTTCATTAAATAGGCCCATTTATTGACTACTGCTTAATTTCAGTAATCATTGGTGTGTGAATATTGTTAAGTGAATATTCGTAGTTCTATCGTGGCTTGATACGATTTCGGCGTCGTGTCTAAGCAGGGTGTTGTTCCCATTATTTGGCAGACAAGCTGTTTGCATGGTCGGTGGTTGAGGTGGCTGCAATATTAATTGTACTAACAACTAAGGCTGATTTCGTGTCCGATTAGTTCATTGCCAGTGTGCGCGGGCTATATTCTTGTCGTCATCAGAGGCTCCTCTACAACTGGAATCTTCTGCAACTAGATAGCGTTCTGCAGTCTTAACATATATTTTAAAATAAGAAACTGTACTTAAAGGTGTGGTCTAAGTACTTTGCGCAACAGGATACTCTGCAATAACGGCGTAGAGACGTTGGTGCAGTACGATTCCTTTTCGTTGTCGATAGATCTTGGGTACTGCCAGTCACGGATCAGTACATAGTCTTCTGGGACTCAGTGTGAACCAGACCGGGATCGATTGTAGATGGCGGACTAACGAACGCTGGTCCGGTACACAGGTCACACTGAATGTTTTAGGCGGTGTTTCCCCGCTTGTTTAATCAAATGTTAAGCTGGCGCAGATCCCGGGGAAGCGGGGGTCATGACTGCCCCTTCGTCCTCCCCCCCCCCCCCCCCTAAACAAACTATTATTACCTATATCTATTTTCAGGTTTCAGAACTTACTCGTGAAAAGTAAGAGCTTAGATTATAGGACGGAACTCTAAATCTTACATCGAACGTATCACAAAGATGCTCTACAGTTTCCTGACAGTCTTCAGAGAACATAGGAGCCAGGTAAAAGAGCCACACTGCCCTGCCTACTGTCAACGACAATTCCGACAAAGTACGTGAAACGCCAAGTAGAACACGAAAACCACATGAATCAGAGAAAGAGAAGACAGAAAGAGAGGACAGAAAAAGGAGTGACATCCACTAAAGAGAAAAAACGGACTTCCCGGACATAGGAGGAAACTATTGATATAAACGGCGTTGCTTGTCATTTACACGCTCACGCAGCGGGGCCACATTTCCAGTGGGAAGTAAGAAAGTGATAGCTGTGAGTACAGAATTCGATATTATGTTGTGTAAATTATGACGTTTCGAAGCTTAGTGAATTTACTGTTAAGATTAATTACATGTTTATGAAAATTTCGATTTTTTAAAGGGGTTATCTTTCTGAATAGTAGTTTAGTGGTCGTTTGTAACACCATAACTCTAATGCTCTACTGATTTATTTTGCTTTTGCTTCATTTAATGTTACATGGTTGAGCTTCTGTAAATGTGTTTGAATCGATAACACAAATTTGTATACTACTTTCTTTGTTAAAACTTTGATGTCGTGGTTTGATTCTATGCAGTGTAGTATATCTGTCATTTAAATTCTTTGTCCCATTTGGAGCGAACAGAACTTACTATATATAATTGCAATTTCTATGTGAATAATTTTTTTGTAGAAGTGTCAATATGTGCAAATGTTCTGTTTTATTTGATGTGTTTGTTTGCTGTTATGTAAACTGCTGACCATCACTTAGGGTTCTTAATTATCTTGTATGTAAAAGGTAGTGTGGTTCCCCTGGGGAACGGAACTTAGTAGCGCGCGCAAATTGTGGTTGGCCTAGGTAGAAAAGGAGGAACAAAGAGTCAGTCCGGGACGAGCTACCAAACTGTGCACTGCCAAGTAAAAGTTGTATATTGTGCTGGTTCCGAGAGAGGCTTTTTCTGCCACTTTCCAATGCCTCGGATGGATGGATAAATTGCTGGAACGATTCTGGAATTGGTATCCATCCTCGCCACCAAGAAATGATAGAGTCCAGCAATTCTACCTGCAATTCCACCTACCAACATGCAATCGCCACCACATTGCGCAATCACTATAATGGAGCACTATAATAATGTACAGTGAAAGACCAGTTCATTGGATGGCTTCGTGTGCACAAATATAAGGTAACTTATAACTGAATTTATGTACCTACCTTGATTTTTTTCCTTATCATAACACCTATCAGGTTCCTCTCCGTTTGAACTAAAGTGATTACGGAGTGTTCTTACTGAAAGAACATTCAAGCCCAGTGTTTTGCTGATTGATGCCTCTTGAACGTAGTAAAAAGAAAGTTAAAGTTGATGATGCTTGCTGAAAATAATTTTCCTATTAAAACTGCTTATTAAAGTGTTGTTGCCAACTTCTAAATTAAAAGTTCTTAAGTCTCAGGCTTATAGAAATTTTGCTTAGTAAATGATCACATTGCTGCCTGTTGTAAATCGTAGAAGGTGAGTCAGTATCTTGTAAATTTGTCAACCTTGTGTCTCACTGTAGTAAAAGTCGTGAATTGCATTTATGGAACGTTATTTACTCGTTTGCAAAGTGTTTGTCTCTCTTGTGTGTTGGAAGTGCATGTTAATAGTATAACAGGATCCATAGTTTGTCTATTGTGTGAATCCTAGGTAACAAGTAACGGGAAGACCACTATCTATGAAATTAATAATTTCTTTATTCAAAAGACAGTGAGAAGTAACCTGTTAATGAACTCCATATACCCTTCATTTTTAATAGAAAAGTATTTAGTTGACAAAGTCTTGCTCTATGATCAGTTCATAATTTTGTAGTGAACTACATTTATTATTTTATGTCAGCTAGGAAAATGTTTGAACAATAATACTGAACCTACGTCCAATTAATGATTCTGCAGTGAATATTAATAGTAACGTTATGAAGACCATTCAGTTTGAATAAGCCCTGAAAGTAATAGAGTGTTCCATTATTTGTTATATTTTTGCAAATTATTTGTGCTACTCTAGCTGTTAGTTCCAACCTTACCGTTAACATATGCAGGTGTCAGAGTTCATTACACTCGCATGTGGTAAAGCATAGGTTGTGTTTATCCGTTAAAGTTACTCATACCTACTTTCTTAAACAAGAACGTTAATCGTTCTCTTGACTAATTAGACTGGCGACCGTTTTCCTTATTCTTTAAACAGTGTAGCTTGGTAAAACATTATTTGTTACTGTTTGATATAATTACGTAATTCTGACTTTCACTTGCGATAAGCCACCTCCGTTAGGTCTAACGCGGTCAATATAACAAAATTCGACTCAGAGGGTAACACTGCTCTGCTTCTTCATACTATAAAAACTAGAATAAGAATAATTTCTATATACGAACTGCCTTAGGCTTTGAGGTTATGGTATAGTAGTAGCAGACGGAAGTGTTATACGTGGCTTTTCCGTGACAGGACTATTTGTTCTGTTGGGGCATAGTATGAAGTAAACCAAATTTAGTATTTGATTGCATAAGCTACGTAAATGCTGTTGCAGTGTTATACGTTACGCCAAAGACGTGTGCTAATCAATGACATAAACAAATTGTTGTTATTTTAATGTTATATATTTTGTGATATCTAAGGAGTTTATTGTTATTATATATGCCGTAATGTAATTTATAATTTTAATTACGTTAGTTAGGTTTAAGCAGTCAAGTTCTAGGGGACTAATGACCTCGGATGATAAGTCCCATAGTGCTCAGAACCATTTGAACCATCTCCGTTCTGCTTTCAGGTGCGCTGCTATTATTTTTCATTTATATATAAAGAAATTTCTGATTTCCTTCTTCCACTTTTGTTCTACTTGTATGTTCATGGTTATTCCACACCGAGATCTTCCTTTGTGCTCGATTCCCCTATGTATCATGTATATATGAATTCAAGTCTTTCGTTCCTTTTTCCTTTAAACTTCTATATGTGTCTTATATCACCTATATAAATCTTATAACTTTAACATATCATTTAACAAGACGAAGATTTAGGGTTTTGGAGGAAAGGATCCAGTCTGATCACGGACCGTACGAGAAATGAACATGTTGGAACAAGTGTTGAGTTTTAAATACAGTCACTGTGACATAACTTTTTATAATGCAAGGACAATGAGCAAAGAGTTAGAAATTTTGAAACTGTATTTACGACAGCTCAAAGAATTTTAAAAACAAATTTATGAAAGAAATGAAAAACAATTTTTTTAAAGTAATGGCTTTATCCAAACTGCTTTACGACATCAAATTTTGCGTGTCTACTCAAACACAACCAAGTAAAATAAATCAGCGGCAATGAGATTTTTAAGATGTGGTGAAGGATGTGCGAAAATGGATGAGATACGAAATGGGGATTTTAGGGAAGGATTAAACATACAGTAAATGGATAATAAAATATTGACTAATAGACAAAATTTGATTGACCACTTACAAATAATGGAAAATAGGAAACATCCTAATGCACCGTTGGATTAAGTAACGAGGGGAAGAAGAGTTCAAACACATTCGAAGACACGCTGGAACTAGCTATGAAACTGGAATGGGCAAGAATGCCTAATCCACACGGAAGAAGAAGAGGTGTTGTTATTATTAAAGTATTAAACATTTGTAACAAAAAGTGGGAGTGACAGCAAATAATGTAGAGGAGTGGGGAAATAGTAAAAACTATTACAGCTGTTAACGCCATAATTTGTTGACTTCTAAATATAACATGTACATCCCCACATATAAAATATAGGTTAGGGCGTTCAAGGGAAAATCCATGTCAGATTCATAATTATAGCAAATTATGTACTACTGAAATTGGTAACCCACTTTTAGCGTCGCGCCTGTGACATACGACGGAATTTCGACATAGAAAATGGTAACATGATCCTACAATTTAATGAAATGTGTTCAACAATTAGAAACATGCCTCATAAAAAAACACGAAACAGACGCCTGTCTTAAAGTTATGGCAGTACCTACTAATTTCTGTGGATCTGATGCCTGGGATCTCGTGCAAGTGGGTGTGAGCAGGATTCCAAGCAGCCAAACGAGATTTTTTAAGGGTTCATGAGGGAAGGTCGCTTCACATTTGGTGATATTAGAAATGTATTACAAATTGATTCAGTGCACTAGAAAACAGATCTAACCATAAACATATGTTGGGAACATGTAGATACAGTGTACTGTGTGCACGTATTGTATGTTAAACCGGGGACCTAGAAACGAGGGAGAGACTCCGTCCCCGCCGCAGCCGTAGTGGTCCGCAACCCGACGACAACTACGACAGTCCGCGGTTCGTGGTCGTGCGGTAGCGTTCTCGTTTCCCGCGCCCGGGTAGCCGGGTTCGATTCCCGGCGGGGTCAGGGATTTTCTCTGCCTCGTGATGACTGGGTGTTGTGTGATGTCCTTAGGTTAGTTAGGTTTCAGTAGTTCTACGTTCTAAGGGACTGATGACCATAGATGTTAACTCCCATAGTGCTCAGAGTCATTTGACTACCACAGTCCAGCCCTCCGCTGCCCACACCGAACCCAGGGTTATTGTGCGGTTCGGCCCCCGGTGGACCCCCAGGGGAACGTCTCACACCAGACGATTGTAAACCCTATGTTTGCGTGGTAGAGTAATGGTGGTGTACGCGTACGTGAAGAACTTGATTGCGCAGCAATCGTCTACATAGTGTAACTGAGGCGGAATAAGGGGCATTCGCCGAGCCAGATGGAAAACCGCCTAAAAACCATCCACAGGATGGCCGGCTCACCTCGACGCAATTCCGATGGGCGGATTCGTGCCGGGGACCAGGTGCTCCTTCCCGCCCGGAAAGCCGTGCGATAGACAGCACGGCCAACCGGGCGAGCTAGATACAGTGACTTGGAAAACAAGATCTTGACCATAAGCCTAGATGTAGAAGACCATGGAAGAGATGGATGGACGTTGTTGAACGGAACAGATGAAATCATCTAATCTGTGAAGGAATGATGAGAGGGGGGAAGAGAAGAAGAAGAATATTTCACTTGCAGAGCAGTGATCACTGGTTTAAAACTTTGTGGAACTGTCCGCTGTGTGGGATTGTAAGCCGAGACTTTTTATGTACCCTAGCAGTGGTCTTGCCTACTGTGGTAACCAGGCTGAAACTTTCTATGAAAGCATTCGGCTCTGTCAGATGTTAATGTGTGCGTGGGTGTCTTTGCTGCAGAGAGGAAAAGGACACCATAAATGACAGCGAGTGTTAGGACTGTGATTCCCTTTATACCAATTTCCACTTATCAAAGGCGAACGCCTTACATTGTTGCTTGTGTTATGAAATATACTATGTAATTCCGACACGACTACTTACGCCTGAAATGTACCTGCTATTTTCATAACAAATTCGATACTTATGTGCTTCAGACTTTCGTAGAGACCCTGCCTTTATACTGAAATCTACAACTGTACCTGACAGCAGACGAGTATTTTGTCTTTGAGCTGTTTTCGCACCGCCTTTTATAAGCCGGAAGGCGAGTATTGAGAAACCGGACCCGGCTTGATCAAAGCAGTAGGAGGTTAGGTGCCTGCCTGCAGCATTCGTGCCGGAGGTAGGTGTGGGGTGGGGTAGCTCTGCAAGTGATAGCCCTTCCTCCCCCGTCCCGCTTGCAGAGTTTTCATTATTTATCTCCGGTCTCGCTGCGAGCTTGTGTTTTCCTCTGCACCAAGCCGCAGGCCTCTCGTGGATATGTTCCTTTGAAGATTATCTCTGGCTGGCAGCAGGTACACATAGGATGATGTTTTGTAGCTGTGTGTGACCCGTTCTACAAACACTAAGAAGATAAAACCACTTATATTTCTCTGCAGTTATTACTCATACAGTGACCTCTGGCCTTTTCCATGCTGAAAGTGCGTTGTTCATCTCCGGTGTAACATCCTGTACATGGAGTTAACGGTAACATGATATTTCTTACGCTTGTCAGTACAAACACAAATCCCTCTCCCGCAAATCTTTACATATAAATTTTTCATCACTCTTGTGCCAACATAAGTTTATAATCTGTTTCGAAATATTGTCACCTACTGATAGGTTGTTATTAATTTGGGAGCGATTATGCTGCTTTAGATAACAAAAACCAAACGCACAGTGTTATGCCCCTCAATAAACGTATCCAGTGACGCATGTTGTCTGAGGACGACATGGCGGCCGGTCGGTGCTGTTGGGCTTTTATGGCTTGTTCTGGTGGAGTTTAGTTTAGTTGAACGCACAGTGAACAATTTCCATTTGATTTTTCACTCCTTAATCACAGCAGCTGTATTGTTAGAGGACGCGCGTGCCGATGCATTGTAGCAGTACCGGCGGGTTTTCGGTGATTCTGTGGAAGCCGAACAGTAAAACACAGCTGAAGCTAGAGGCAGTGGCCGGGGACAGTACGTTGGCATGCCCCTTGCCGCACCAAGGCTCTTTATTCATTTCGGGATCGGCCAGACAGTTCACCATATTCCTGGCGATATAGCAGAAAGGCGTTGCCTCGTGTGACGGGTCAATGAAAGATTTGATACGTTATATTCTGAGATGACAAAAGTCATGGGATACCTCCTAATGTTGTTGTTGTTGTGGTCTTCAGTCCTGAGACTGGTTTGATGCAGCTCTCCATGCTACCCTATCCTGTGCAAACTTCTTCATCTCCCAGTACCTACTGCAACCTACTTCCTTCTGAATCTGCTTAGTGTATTCATCTCTTGGTCTCCCTCTACGATTTGTACCCTCCACGCTGCCCTCCAATACTAAATTGGTGATCCCCTGATGCCTCAGAACATTTCCTACCAGCCGATACCTCCTTCTGGTCAAGCTGTGCCACAAACTCCTCTTCTCCCCAATCCTATTCAATACTTCCTCATTAGTTATGTGATCTACCCATCTAATCTTCAGCATTCTTTTGTAGCACCACATTTCGAAAGCTTCTATTCTCTTCTTGTCCAAACTATTTATCGTCCATGTTTCACTTCCATACATGGCTACGCTCCATACAAATACTTTCAGAAATGACTTCCTGACACTTAAATCTATACCCGATGTTAACAAGTTTCTCTTCTTCAGAAACGCTTTCCTTGCCATTGCCAGTCTACATTTTATATCCTCCCTACTTCGACCATCAGCAGTTATTTTGCTCCCCAAATAGCAAAACTCCTTTACTACTTTAAGTGTCTCATTTCCTAATCTAATTCCCTCAGCATCACCCGACTTAATTCGACTACATTCCATTATCCTCGTTTTGCTTTTGTTGATGTTCATCTTATATCCTCCTTTCAGGACGCTATCCATTCCATTCAACTGCTCTTCCAAGTCCTTTGATGTCTCTGACAAAATTACAATGTCATCGGCGAACCTTAAAGTTTTTATTTCTTCTCCATGGATTTTAATACCTATTCCGAATTTTTCTTTTGTTTTCTTTACTGCTTGTTCAATATACAGATTGAATAACATCGTGTTAGTATTTTGCAGCTGTGGCTTATTAAACTGATTGTTCGGTAATTTTCACATCTGTCAACACCTGCTTTCTTTGGGATTGGAATTATTATAGTCTTCTTGAAGTCTGAGGGTATTTCGCCTGTTTCATAGATCTTGCTTACCAGATGGTAGAGTTTTGTCAGGACTGGCTCTCCCAAGGCCGTCAGTAGTTCCAATGGAATGTTGTCTACTCCGGGGGCCTTTTTTCGACTCAGGTCTTTTAGTGCACTGTCAAACTCTTCACGCAGTATCGTATCTCCCATTTCATCTTCATCTACATCCTATTCCATTTCCATAATATTGTCCTCAAGTACATCGCCCTTGTATAGACCCTCTATATACTCCTTCCACCTTTCTGCTTTCCCTTGTTTGCTTAGAACTGGGTTTCCATCTGAGCACTTGATGTTCATACAAGTGGATCTCTTATCTCCAAAGGTCTCTTTAATTTTCGTGTAGGCAGTATCTATCTTACCCCTAGTGAGATAAGCCTCTACATCCTTACAGTTGTCCTCTAGCCATCCCTGCTTAGCCATTTTGCACTTCCTGTCGATCTCATTTTTGAGACGTTTGTATTCCTTTTTGCCTGCTTCATTTACTGCATTTTTATATTTTCTCCTTTCATCAATTAAATTCAATATTTCTTCCGTTACCCAAGGATTTCTACTAGCCCTCGTCTTTTTACCTACTTGATCCTCTGCTGCCTTCTCTACTTCATCCCTCAGAGCTACCCATTCTTCTTCTACTGTATTTCTTTCCCCTGTTCCTGTCAATTGTTCCCTTATGCTCTCCCTGAAACTCTGTACAACCTCTGGTTCTTTCACTTTATCCAGGTCCCATCTCCTTAAATTCCCAGCTTTTTACACTTTCTTCAGTTTCAATCTACAGGTCATAACCAACAGATTGTGGTCAGAGTCCACATCTGCCCCTGGAAATGTCTTACAATTTAAAACCTGGTTCCTAAATCTCTGTCTTACCATTATATAATCTATCTGATACCTTTTAGTATCTCCAGGGTTCTTCCATGTATACAACCTTCATTCATGTTTCTTAAATCAAGCGTTAGCTATGATTGAGTTATGCTCTGTGCAAAATTCTACCAGACGGCTTCCTCTTTCATTTCTTAGCCCCAATCAATATTCACCTACTACGTTTCCGTCTCTCCCTTTTCCTACAACCGCATTCCAGTCACCCATGACTATTAAATATTCGTCACCCTTCAGTATCTGAATAATTTCTTTAATTTCATCATACATTTCTTCAATTTCTTCGTCATTTGCAGAGCTAGTTGGCATATAAACTTGTACTACTTTAGTAGGTGGGGGCTTCGTATCTATCTTGACCACAATAATGCGTTCACTATGCTGTTTGTAGTAGCTTACCCGCATTTCTATTTTCCTATTCATTATTAAACCTACTCCTGCATTACCCCTATTTGATTTTGTGTTTATAGCCCTGTAGTCAACTGACCAGAAGTCGTGTCCTCCTGCCACCGAACTTCACTAATTCACACTATATCTAACTTTAACCTATCCATCCCCTTTTTAAATTTTCTAACCTACCTGCCCGATTAAGTGATCTGACATTCCACGCTCCGATCCGTAGAACGCCAGTTTTCTTTCTCCTGATAACGACATCCTCTTGAGTAGTCCCCGCCTGGAGATCCGAATGGGGGACTATTTTACCTCCGGAATATTTTACCCAAGAGGACGCCATCATCACTTAATCATACAGTAAAGCTGCATGCCCTCGGGAAAAATTACGGGCGTAGTTTCCCCTTGCTTTCAGCCATTCCCAGTACCAGCACAGCAAGGCCGTTTTAGTTATTGTTACAAGGCCAGACCAGTAAGTCATCCAGACTGTTGCCCCTGCAACTACTGAAAAGGCTGCTGCCCCTCTTCAGGATCCACACGTTTGTCTGGCCTCTCAACAGATACGCCTCCGTGGTGGTTGCACCTACGGTACGGCTATCTGTATCGCTGAGGCACGCAGACCTCCCCACCAACGGCAAGGTCCATGGTTCACCTCCTAATATTGTGTCGGATCTCCCCTTGCCCGGCGTAGTACAGCAACTCGTCGTGGCATGGGCTAAACACGTCGCTGGAAGTCCCCTGTAGAAATAATGACGCATGCTGCTCCACAGCCCGTTTGATGACGTGACAGAAGAAGAAACAGGAGTCATTCAACAAGAGAAAGGTGGTCTAGAACTGGAATTAAAATTTAAAAGAGATTTGAAGGCCTGCAGGCCGGAGTCGCCGTGCGGTTCTAGGCGCTACAGTCTGGAACCGGGCTGCAGGTTCGAATCCTGCCTCGGGCATGGACGTGTGTGATGTCCTTAGGTTAGTTAGGTTTAATCAGTTCTAAGTTCTAGGCGACTGATGACCTCAGAAGTTAAGTCGCACAGTGCTCAAAGCCATTTCAACTTTTTTTTTTTTTTTTTTTTTTTTTTAAGATCAAATAAGGCAGAAGGGACAGATTACACTCTATCAGAGTTTCTAAAATCACTGAGGCAAGTGACAACAAAACAGCTAATCACGATGGTGTTTGGAATGTGTGAGTCTGGTGATATACCATCTTACGGAGAAAAACGTCATCCACACATTTCCAAAGATAAGTCAGAGAATTATCGCACAATCAGCTAAAAAACAACATGTATCCAAGTTACTGACGAGAATAATAGGCAGAAGAACTGAAAAGAGAAAATGACGATCAGTTTGGCTTTAGGAAATGTAAAGGCACCAGAAAGGCAGTTCTGACGTTGCGGTAGATAATGGAAGCAAAATTAAAGAAAATTCAAGGCACGTTCATAGGATTCGTCGAGCTGGAGAAAGCGTTCAATAGTGTGAAATGGTGCAAGATTTTCGAAATTCCGAGAAAAACAGCGAATGTTATAGGGAAAGATGGGTAATATGCTGTATGTACCAAGAGGGAACAATAAGAGTGGAAGAACGAAATGTTCGGATTAAAAAGGGTGTAATACAGGAAACAGTCTTTCGCCCCTACTGTTCCATCGATACAAGGAAGCAGCAATGACGGAAATAAAAGAAATCTTCAAGAGTGGAAATGAAATACAAAGTGAAAATATATCATTGATAAGATTAACTTATAAAATTGCTGTCCTCAGTGTAAGTGAAGAAGAATTACAAGATCTGCTGAACTGAATTAACAGTCTCCTTAGTACAAAATATGGACTCAGGATAAATCGAAGGAACACAAAAGTAATGAGAAGTAGCAGAATTGATAACAGCGAGAAACTTAACATCAAGATTAGTGACCACGAAGTAGATGAGGTTAAGGAATTCTGGAACCTGGGCAGCAAAGTAACCCATGACGGACGGAGCAAGAAAAACATACCGCCATCTCAATATGTGCATACTGCTAGCTCATGACTTTATCACATCAGTGTAGCGGTCGTCAAGGTAGTTTCGTAGTTTTAATTTACTGTCGCAGTAGCAGGACATACGATGACTTGTTGCATATTAATTGTCTTCTACTGGAAGTATTTGCCCAAATGAGATTCTTTGAAATACTTTATAGAGTCGCAACGCAGACAGCAATAGCAGTGAGAGTGGAAGAGATCCTACAGAATGCGGAAGCTGGCCTCGAGAAGAAGATACGACTTCCATCTGAATAATGATTTTGTTGTTAAACGCAATGGAAGCGCTATACATTTGTTTGCGTAAGTGGTTGTTAAATAGTTTGAATGGGTTTTATTGTTAGTCGCAGTAGAGATGGGATGGTGAGAAATCACAGAGGATGGATGGTGAGAAGTTATTTCTCGGTAGATGTGGCGTACTGACAGTCAGTCGTTGGCCTGGTAGTCGTATCATAGTGGTGGAATTTCCAGTAGTAATAGAGTTTGGTACACTTACAGGCCAGAGTGCTCATTCATTTGATGTTGTTGGAAGTATATATGCGCGTTTGGTTAAGTCGACTGCAATAATGGTACCATTGGACTTGTTTAAGTCTGCGAGTTTCTGTCGATGGTGCAGTGTGGTTGGTTCTCATTATTAGTAATGGAATTGTTAGAGAAGGGGCTCTTGCTAAATACTGAGGTAAAGAGCAGCTGTTTAGAGAACTTTGCTAAGATGAAACATTTGTTTTTGTTACGTGAGTCGAGTTACGGTCAGGCACTGATCGGAAATGGCCCGTCTAGTGTGTTCGGTATTCCTGTTTAACACACTCTGACGTAACTCAGTGTTGGCTGCATTTTGTGGAGACATAATTATCACGCTCTGAGTGAACTGTGTGTTTGCTGGTTGGCTGGAGAATTATCACAAACTAAACGTAAAAAGCAAATACAGCTGCGGTACTTCAAATAAAAGAAAGCGTTCCAGAATATTGTGTGAAGGAAATAAAGTTATACTCGAAACAGTTGCATTTCTTGAAGAAAAGAAATAGTAAAAGTAAGTTAAAGAAAACGAAACTTAAAAAGATAAGTTTGGAAAATGGAAATATCGACAGAACGACATTAGTTTGCTGATACTTAACTAAACGAAAAGAACGAAGTTCAGGTTTCAATTTATTAGTAATACGTCTACCCTGTAGATAATTTTTGGCAGAATTCGTTGAAATAATAATGAATAAAAAATAAATTTACAATCGTAATAGGTTGTTGAGTCCACAGAAATATTTAATAGTGAATATTTTCGAAAAGGAGAGAAAGAAAGACATTTATTTTGTTAATTTCAAGAAAACAGAGATAAGACGATGTCGACTGATCTATCTCTGAAGCTGTGTTGAATTTTAGCTCTTTTGTTTCTGTGAACAAAATTAATTCACAAACTACAGAGAAGGCACCGTAATTAAGAATTGCAAAATACCTTCTCTGGAGACAGTAGTTGAAAAATATAGCGCGGGATTAATCATTAGTTCATAACAAACAGCGATATAATTGTGGTAGAGCTACACGGCATGACGCGCTGTATCGTTACTAGCTGGTAATAAATATTAATTGGAAAAAACACTTTAAATTGACTATTATTACAAATTAATTAAATTGGGCTACTTTTACGTAAAGTCAAAGTAAAAGCGTTATAAATAAATAATCAACAGAGGTCGACGCTAATAGCGAATATGCAACAGATATATCGTCCATCTTCTCATTAAAATACACAGATTGTTTACCAACACTTAGTACCTAACAGAGAACTAAAGCAGAAATATGGAAGTCTTCCACCACACGATTTTCGATAGGTGGTCACCCTGTAGTTTTCTACCTGAAAATGCATTGCGTCTCTTGAAATTTCTTTGAAGTTAAGGAAATAGGACCCTGATAAGTTGAAAGAATCAGACGTTACTGAGAATTTCAGAGAGAGCATTAGGCAACAGTCAACAAAACCAGGGGAAAGGAATACAGCAGAAAACTAATGGGTACGTTTAACAGATGAAATAGGGACTGCAGCCGAGTGTCAGATAGATAAAAGACAAGGTCTTGTAGAAATCCGGGGATAACACTCTACGTATTGAATTTAATTGATAAATTTAACTGAAAATATAAAAATGCAGCAAGGGAAAGGGAATACAAACTTCTAAAAACTAAGATTGACAGAAAGAGCAAAATATCTGAACGGGAGTGGCTAGAGGACAAATACAAACATTGAGAAACATATTTCACTAACAAGGGAATGGTCAGACTTGTCATATCGAAACCTGTGTTGCTTTTTTTACCACTGTGAGTTAACATTGCAAGAAGTCTGTACGCAGAATTTTAGCTGCTGACAAGAACTGGAAGTCTGTAAACAATATGATGAAGTAAGACACTATTGTCGCATGGTTTCCGCGCTTATAACTGCCTCTTGTACAACCCTGACCTCTCTCGCTACGTTATACCAACGCCATCTAGGGACAAGGTGGCGTTAGCTACGCGCCGCTCTCTTGCCACAACAGTGAGAGAGAGCTGATTTCCCCAGTGAAAGGGATCGTATGATAATTAAACATTCGTTGACAAATATGGCTGATATGTTATCTACAACATTCTTTCCAAATAGCTATGAAATAGACACAAATAAAAATACGGTTTAGAACACGTCCAAATTTTATTTCTTGTAATTACCTCGAAAATGCGAAATATTGATACAATGTTCAAAACAGGTTTTTTGTGCACCAAGAACATACAAGCAAAGACGACATATGACATCCCTGCGAATCACAGACGTTGTTAGATGTCCGTAGACAAAACTTGGCTGGCGTTAGGAATGAATCAGGCCTAGTATCAGTATATTTCGAGGAGTGCCACGCATATTTAATCAAATTCTGAAACCGTGGGGAGGAAAATTGATAATGTACTACTGATTGCAACTTGAGAATATTGTCACGGTGATACACAGGAAATTGCAGTGATCTGCACACAATGATTTTCTCTGTTAGTTTTCTGTAAAATACCTTCCACTGACGGAAAAATTCTCTGCCCAAAGGTTGAATTACGTTCGCAGTGCCGGGTGGAATCTGAAGTATCTCTACTTCTTTGTCAGGGTGGGCTCGAAATACAGCTTTTAATGAATCAGACCTTTTACTACCTGACCACAGATCTAGAAGGAGAAGAGATTTGTTCCCGCAGAACGGAAGAAAAGCATGACGCACGAAAAGTGTAACGTTTTCATTTCCCATTTTTCCAGACTTCGATGCGTCTACCACAAGATTGTTTGCGTAGAACATTGTTCTTTTGACACGTGGTCCAAAACGTCCAGGTGGTTCTTGAAGACACACATATAGGCTAGTTTAGGCAGAAATGAACCGTCCAGACTAATTATAGGCATTATAGTGTATGAATGGGTGAGTGCAGTCGTGGACTGCGCAATCGCCTCAATATGTTTTTCCCCTTTGAATGGCAGTGTTCTTTTCGCACGCATTTCTTTTTCAAAACCTGACTGATCTGCATTGTACACGTACGATTCACTAAAACTAGCAATCTAATTTTTTGCATTCGTAAGAAAAGCTATCATTTCGATTTGTGTCACTTCATTTTCCGACCTGTTTCTCGATACAAATTTTATAATTTTTATTGCCACAATTTTATGTGATCTTTTGAAGCGACTAATCCAACTTTGAGAAGCTGTAAATTCTTTAGCGCCTATCGCGTTGGCAATCTCTAACGCCCAATCACGCAAAGTTGTATCGCTGACATTAAATGACTGATGTCTGGCATCGGTAAATAGCTCAAAAAGTCGCGCATTTATCTCCGTCGCAATTTGCAGTCGACTCTTACGTCGTCCACCGACTTCCTTTTTCCATCTAGACAATTCACGTTCAGAACGGACAAACCGATACTTATTTTGAACAGTACTTACACATAGGCGTTTGTTACCACTTTCGTTCAACCAATACGTCACCGCTTTTTCTTTGTCTGATAAGGTAATTATAGTTGCTGGTGTTACTTTCGGAGATAATTGATGATGGTACGTGGCACTATCACTCGAAGAGTCTTCATGAGTGCAACTTTCGTCGGTGTCTTCGCCGTCTGTAGATTCACAGTCTGCAATATCGAGTGTTTCAGTTGTTTCTAGCCAGATGTCTGCGCCATTTACATGCTCGTCTGGAAGTTTAACAACCATGTCGCACAACACATAGTCTTCACGCGTGTTTTCTGTTGATTGCTTCATTTGGCGTCTGTGGCATATCACCATGGCAAGCAGCAAAACATTTACAGGGTTCACCATCACCTGTGAGGGGAGATTGAATGTTCACCGTAAAGTGGCTTGCGGAGTATAGATGAACATGTACAGAACATCTTTCCTATCTCTAACCGGTTTCAGGACGGAATGTCTCGAAATACGTACCAGTAATTAAAAGGACGTGGATGCCACAGAAACGAATATTCGTTTCCCGTTTCCACCAAAACCGTGCAGCGATATTCCTCTTTAGTGAACGCCGCGGTAAGACGGCCGCACTTCCCGACCATGCTCACAACGCTCGCGCTCGCGACTCGCCATTTCCAGGGGTGGCCAGCCGTCACTGCAAGCGCCAAGCAGGAAACACAGCCATGTTCCTGATTTTTTTTAGGTGACTTCCAGTTCATGTCAGCAGCTACAATTCTGCATACGGATCTTTAGCACAGTTAAATAACAGTGCTAAAAAAAAGCAATACATGTTTCGGCATGACAAGTCTGACCATTCCCTTGTAAGATAAATAAAGATACCGTATACAGAAAAATTATAGAGGTTTTAAAAGAAAAGAGAAGCGGCTGTATGAACATCAGGACCTCTGATGGAAAACCAGTCCATGCAACGAAGTGAAAGCTAAAATGTGGAATGAGTATGTAGAGTGTCCCTACAAGAGAGATGAACATGAAGGCAGTGTTATAGAAATGGAAGAGGACGTAGATGAAGATGAGATAGAAGATATGATACTGCGAGAAGAATCTGATAGAACACTGAAACAAGGCACCGGAAGCTGACGACAGTCCGTCAGAACTACAGATAGCCTTGCGAAAGCTAGCCATGGCAAAACCCGTACAAATGCTGTGCAAGATGTATGAGACAAGCGAAATACCTTTAGACTTCAGAAAAAATGTAATAGTTCCAATTACAAAGAAAGCAGTTACTGACAGTGTTGAAAATCAGTTTAATGAATAATGGTTGAAAAATACCAACACGAATTCTGTACAGAAGTATGGCAGAAACAGTGGAAGTTGACCTCGGAGAAGATCAGTCTGGTTTTAAGATAATTGTACGAACACGCGATGCAATACTGACCCTTCGACGTACCTTAGAAGATAGGTTAACTAAAGGGAAACATACGTTTATAGCATTTGTAGACTTAGGGAAAGCTATTGACAGTGTTAACAGGAATACTTTCTTTGATATTGTGAAGAGAGCAAGGGTAGAATAAAGGGACTTAAAGGTTGTTTACAACTTGTAGAGAAACCAGACGGCAGTTATAAGAGTCGAGGGGCAAATATACGATGCATCAGTGCCCAACATAACTGGCTTAGGCAGACTATTTGTGATGTCGTCTCTCCAAGCATCAGCTGTCAACTCAGTTTGCAGTTGATGGTTGGAGTGACGACATCGCAGTTACAGATAGTCTGCGTAAGCCAGTTATGTTGGCCACTGATGCATTATACAGGGTGTTACAAAAAGGTACGGCCAAACGTTCAGGAATCATTCCTCACAAAGAAAGAAAATATGTTACCTGGACATGTGTCCGGATACGCTTACTTTCCATGTTAGAGCTCATTTTATTACTTCTCTTCAAATCACATTAATCTTGGAATGGAAACACACAGCAACAGAACATACCAGCGTGACTTCAAACACTTTGCTACAGAAAATGTTCAAAATGTCCTCCGTTAGCGACTACACATGCATCCACCCTCCGTCGCATGGAATCCCTGAAGCGCTGATGCGGCATTGGAGAATGGCGTATTGTATCACAGCCGTCCACAATACGAGCACGAAGAGTCTCTACATTTGGTACCGGGGTTGCGTAGAGAAGAGCTTTCAAATGCCCCCATAAACGAAAGTCAAGAGGGTTGAGGTCAGGAGAGCGTGGAGGCCATGGAATTGGTCCGCCTCTACCAATCCATCGGTCACCGAATCTGTTGTTGAGAAGCGTACGAACACTTCGACTGAAATGTGCAGCAGCTCCATCGTGCATGAACCACATGTTGTGTCGTACTTGTAAATTCACATGTTCTAGCAGCACAGGTAGAGTATCCCGTATGAAATCATGGTAACGTGCTCCATTGAGCGTAGGTGGAAGAACATGGGGCCCAATCAAGACATCACCAACAATGCCTGCCCAAACGTTCACGAGTCATAGGCTGGAATGTTCCGTGCTCCCTAAGACGCCGATCAATTGCTTCGAATGTCTTCCTGTCGGGACACCTTCGTTCTGGAAATCTGCCTCGATACAAACGTACCGCGCCACGGCTATTGCCCCGTGCTAATCCATACATCAAATGGTCATCTGCCAAATACGCATTTGTAAACATTGCACTGACTGCAAAACCACGTTCGTGATGAACACTAACCTGTTGATGCAACGTACTGATGTGCTTCATGCTAGTACTGTAGAGCAATGAGTCGCATGTCAACACAAGCACCGAAGTCAACATTACCTCCCTTCAATTGGGCCAACTGGCGGTGAATCTAGGAATTACAGTACATACTGACGAAACTAAAATGAGCTCTAACATGGAAATTAAGCGTTTCCGGACACATGTCCGCATAACATCTTTTCTTTATTTGTGCGTGAGGAATGTTTCCTGAAAGTTTGGCCGTACCTTTTTGTAACACCCTGTATAAATGGATCGTGATAACCCGTTCAGCATCAACTAAGGCCTGAAGAAGCGCACTGAAGCGCCGAAACTGGTAACTGCACAATAAATAAGACTATAAGAAAAGCTGTAGGCGTTTAATTTTCTTACAACTGCCATCAGTTGTCAGCTGTTTCGTGAATGAGCACTTGTAGTTGGCGCATTAGTATCACTCTTGTACATACTATTCCTTTTATGGAATTCCCTTACAGTACTGAAGAAAATCATGAGGCAATATTATAAAGCATGCGATCCGTAGACGGCAACGTAATCTTGCCGGAAACAGTTATCTAAAATTATAAACGCACTTCTAGTGATCCTGGTGCTTGCAAGCTTTATGAGACTCCGCAGTGACATCTCTTGTAGGAAACTTTATCTGGCTACACCAGTTTTCACGTCATAGTTGACTTGAAAGGCATCTGTTTCGGCGGAAATTCAATATCATGCCGCATATTCGTAACCGTTACGGTAGTCTCCTATCAGCCTAAAATAGCTGTAGTCAACTATGTCTGCTAGATTTCTACACTTCTGATAGGGAACTGCTGGGCCTACTTTGGTAGGTCGAACGATATTTGATTAACGGCTAATTGAAGCAATCGCTCATAGTATAGACGCTTCGTCTGGTGATACTGAACTAAGCACTTTCATCCCATTTCGTTCTGGATAATGGTACGTTTGTTGTTGTTATGCACGTACGGCTGCATTTGTGTGGTTGAACAATACGTAGCTTTTCTGATCACGGGAAGTGTCTGCAATACATTTTGCAGTCGTATTTGTCGTGGACAATGTTAGGTCTTTTTTGTGCTTTTTACTTCTTCAGAACATATGAGGACCATTATCGAATTTACATTCAGTCATATCAGGTGTCAAATGATTCATAACAGTGCTCTTCCACTTACAATACAGGTTTTCAGAAGTTAGTAGTTAGATAATGTGGTTTTACTTTGCAGTTTGCGTCTAGTGCAAATGTAAATGAAAATGGTTCGTGTAATTGTATTCACACGTGATTTATGTTACATTGTACATGAATATTGATCACAATATTACTTTGCACTACAGTGGCAATCTTCTCCCTCGTCTTTGTTTAATGATTCTTTTCAGTTATTCCACACCTCCGCACGTATTACGTCAAAAACAGCGTTCTAGAAAAGTAGCTCTTCCACTGTAATTGTACTCAAAGCTGTGGTTAAGTAGCCTGCCGTAACTATTGACTGCAATTACTAAACAATAATTTTAGCTATGCTGGTAAGTCCAAGTCGTTGCCTAATTTCGAGCCACTTATCTCAGAGACGAAGGCATCGATATAATTTCTGCTGCCACACGAGCTCAGACTTTTCCTGATTAGTAATTAATGTAGGTGACAGATAGAGGAAACATATGCACTTTTGCTTTGTACAAATTACCTGTAAGCTGCAGTTCATTGTATGTAAGCAGCAACTACATGAGGACTGCAGCGAGGGTTCCAGTTTCCATTTTTTTTTTCTCTGGTTAACTCCTCTTCATTGTTCCGTTGCGGTTTGCGATAGTTCTTGCCACTTCTAAACTGGCTGTGTATATTTATATACGAGCCAGATTTGATAGAAAGAGGGGGTAATAATTCAGGGCATGAAACTAGGGCCATAGGCTCTTATCAACTCTTTGGTTTGAGTAATATAGAGGTTAAGCTTTCAGATTTTAATAGCCTCATTGAGAAATCTAAAATCGACTCCATTACAGGATATTTCGCATAGAAACATATGCAGTCGTTGCTCCTGGAAGAGAAAAAGCCAACAACGGCTAAGTTAGCATAAACCTAACCGATCCTCTCGTGAAAGAACTAATACCGTAAAAACGGGCGAACGGAAACAGTGAGTTGCGCAGATACCATCGTATCGGGCGGTCGGGCGACAAATGCGAATATCTTTCAAATATCTGTTTGTCTAGGTTAGTAATGAACAATCTAACAGGGAAATTGTGAATTTCAAAGCTGGCAACACTGTAAGTTACTGTTTTGTTTACTCTATGACGTACATTGCATGTTGTGCTGAATTTTCTTACATAGAACTTTATATGTAAGTACCAGTATAAACTGTGTTGTATTAATTTAGGTACCAGGAAAAGAAATTGGCAGTTGCGTTTCATTAATCAAAAATCCAGTTTTAAGGAACAATATAATCTGGTGTGTGTTTTGCTAATTAAAATAGTGGAGCTACGTTTTCGGAATTTGTAGGCTGAATAGCTTTAGTCTTCTGTGTTTCTTCAAGAGAAGAGTAAGAATTAGACGGAAATCAATGTCCACATAGCATTGATCTCACCCCAGGAGATCGTGCTGTGATTAAAGTATATGAAAGAAATAAGGAGTCATTTAGGCTGCACGTTTAAAACGTATTATCTAGAATGCAAAGGCTAATTTGATACTTTTTAATTAATGTCGATTAAACACTTTTATTTTAAAAGATCATAAGTCACATTTTAGTGAAGGAGTTGTATTTCTAACGCCTTCTGTTACTTCTAGGGGATTCCTACGACGCGTAGATTCAAAGATATCACCTTTTTTAAAGCTTCTGTTAGTGTCTTAATGTATTAAGAAACCATTCAAGTTTATTATTTTAATGTTAGAATAATGTAATTGGGAATGGAACACTGTTTATTTGCAAAACAGAATGAAAAAATACAGTTCATGTAGTGTTCTTAGTTTTTTACCGTATAAAAAGTTGTGAACCAGTTAAATTTTGTTTTTCTTTCTTCTAGAAAAAAAAAACAGAATTTGACATGTAAATATTCACCTGAAAAATCAATAAACATAAATAAACACAGATCCTTCTACTCTTTCCTCTTTGTGGCGTGAAGAGAAACACGAAGTTATTATATTTTTATATTATAAAGTCATTAGGTAGTTCCCTAAACTAATTATAAGTCTAATGTTGAGCGCAAGACCCATAAAGCAATATAATTTTAATTTTCATATTCTTTTTTAAAAGTATAATTTCTTTTTCTTTTACAGCTGAAAACTGTTTGTGTCCATAGCTTGAAAATCACGGTTTTCCGTCTATGTGTATGTACGTTCATTAATCAGCCACAAAAGACTACAGTTTCAGTTAAGTTCAACTTTCGTATAAGCACAGGTAATATGCTTTGCATACAACTGCCATTTCCTAAATTTTTATTTTTATTAATTCGAAGAAAAGTGAATAAAATAATGCAGACTGCACTGTCACCATGCACGAATTAAATTTCGATTGATGCCGATTACAGACTCCTGATTACAGCTAGACCGCGTGTGCTAGCAACAAGGATGTCACACTAAATGCACCATGGAAATCACTCTTCTGGCAGTGGTGAAGTACAAGGATGGTGATAATGTACTGCCGAAACTAGTCGTGTGATAGAGAATAAAAAAATTCTCAAGATACAGGTGTGGTGGTACTTTCTTCACATCGTATAAATTTCTGCTGAGTGTACCTTGCCGAAGCAGTCTATGTTTTCAAAATTGTTGTAGGATGTGTTCTATACTGCAGCATTAACCTTGACTAAGAGAGTTTAATAGCTTCTTAAGAGTCTCCGAAGTGTGTAGTGTGGTGCCTACATAAAGTGCTCATAACAACTGGATAGACAATTTTCCAATGTCTCCCTTGATATTTAATTGCTTGGCTCTGCTGTATGAAAATCTGTGATTCACTAAACGGTCATGCAGGTAGCCGAAAACTAATAAGAGAGACAAGCAAGCCACCGAAGTTTTAGAAGAGTATTCCTCCTGCACTATTAATACTGAATTTACGTTTGTATGATCATCCAAGCTGATCCAGATCGGAACTGTCCTTCACCACCTTTCACGACATAATTGAAAATATAGTCGTATTGATCTCGCAAGTTTGTTGCCTTCGCTGTGTGTATGTTGCAAGAAAAGAAATTATCACTAGTATGTTTCCAAACGTGGATACCTTTGTAATAGATTGGAGTCATACAATTGAAGGCTACCAAAAAACTGAGATATTGGCAAACTAAGAAAATACACAAACTTTCATTATCGGCAGTGTCGGTAATGTGGCAAAACAACAAAGAAATCTATTTATTTTTAAATTTTAATAAGTGGTATTCTGTGATTTGGTTCTTATCTATTTTAAAATTAGAGATGAAAAAAATGTAAAACCTTTTCTTTACAAATTTAAGTCATACCATGTCCATTTAAATCTTCTACAGTTGCATCTGAGTGGCACTGGTGCCAAGGACAGCGTTTGTACTTTACGCCTTGGAAACTTGTAAAGGACGTAAGCAAATTCGTCTTCACATATTCTCAGAGTCCAAAGATAAGTAATCCCGCCATAGGAAAGTCAAGAAGACGGAAAGCTTCGCTGAAGATTTAATTTAATTAAAACTTTCCTTTATCCCACTCAATATGAAACTTGGCGACTTTCTCAAAGAGTTCGGAAATTGAGTTATATTGCTTGGCGGACGCTCTCTACTGTCTGGGAATTAATTTGCGAATGAGATTTCCCCGCAACTGGCCAGCGGAACGGAATCTTGGCAGCATTTACGTGTTTTATTGTTCGGAAGCAGACGGTCTGAAATTGGTCTCCACAGCCTGCGAAAGATGAGAATCGTGAGCTTACTGTGTGTGTCATTTGTTCACAGTCTTCGTCGCGCACGGAGAATAATCCACGATCAATTCTACTCCCATCCTAAAAACTTTGTCGCTTCTATAGGAAATATTGGTTAGGGTTAACTGGGAAACGATGACAAACTTCTTCAAACTGACAAATTCTAAACTATCGTATTTTTAGACCAACAAGTATTATTTAAGCATTCCGATAGCACAATGTTTTAGTACTTCCATATAAAACGAGTTTCTTTTGCTATGTGACGACATTATGGGTAATACTTTGATATAAGGGGCAGTCAAATGACAACTAGGTGGCTACAAGAGAAGTAAATAAACTACTTATTATTTCAAAAGTAGTCGCCACAGCTGATAACATATTCATCCCACTGTCAGACAAGACGGTCGATGCTTTTATGGAAAAGAATTTGCGGTTGTCTACGTAACCATGATTGTATCCAGGTGTGCACTTCTTCGTCCGAAGCAATTTGACGGCAACCAAAATCTTTGTACAGGGCAGATAAAAAATTTGGAAATAGCAGGGGAGATATCGGGGCGGTATGGAGGACTTCTCCAGCGTAGTCCAACTTAGGCGCTAGGAATTTTCCTGCATCAGCCTGTTGCCGTCCGAAAACATTGCTGGGCGTTTGGAATTAATGGTGCGCTTCAGTATTTCGCAGGTTCCAGGTTCCACTGTGCGTTAATTGTAGTGCCATGTTCCATAAAGACAATGAGCCGCGATCACTTGCACTCAAAGAAAATAGTATCACGAGTTGTCCGGAGCTGGCATGTCTGTCGTTTCGACTACGCAGCAGAAGTTTCGGATGGAAGCCGTTATATAATACGTCATCCATACATACTTGATCTCTCCCCATGCGATCTCTATATTTTTGGCACTCTGAAGACATTAGTGGCCTTGGATACAATTGTGGTTCAGTCGGTAACGGTAAACATTTTTACATGATGGCATTGACTGTCTTGTCTCACACTGAGGTAGACGTGTTAACAGTTAGGGAGAAAACTTCTGAAATAATTAATATTTTACTTAATTTTTTCCACCTGTTTCGGTTTCATTTGACCGCGCATTATATATTTCACACCATAATATTCAGGTGTTGAATTTCTATATAAATCATGACTATGCTACTAGTGAAGTAATCCACTCTGAAAGCGACAGTAAAACATCGAAACCGAAGATGTCAACACTGTACTTATTAGTTGACCTTGACGTAATAAAATCCTACACAAAGTTATTCTAGGAGACACTTCACCGAGACTGATGACCTCAGAAGTTAAGTCCCACAGTGCTCAGAGCCATTTGAATCATTCTGAACACTTCACCGGTGACATGGAAATTCTGGCAGTGAACGTTGTTGTTTTGTTAAATACAGTAAAGATCTTATTATGCCGTTGATTGTATGCGTCATAACATTCTATAAATAGTGGAGTGTGTAAAGGCTAAAACTACTTGTATTTGGCTTGGTGGTTCCTCATAATGTTTTCTGTAAATCTTTTCTTGTCTCCTTAAGATTACTTATCATACGTTTCACGGTAAATGATAACAGACAAACATGAAACTCCCTGGCAGATTAAAACTGTGTGCTCGACCGAGACTCGAACTCGGGACCTTTGCCTTTCGCGGGCAAGTGCTCTGTTGGTAGAGCACTTGCCCTCGGAAGGCAAAGGTCCCGAGTTCGAGTCTCGGTCGGGCACACAGTTTTAATCTGCCAGGAAGTTTCATATCAGCGCACACTCCGCTGCAGAGTGAAAATCTCATTCTGGAAACAGACAAACAGTTGCAGGATAAAGATTTATTAAAATTCTTGACCACGGTTTGGGTATATCTAAATCTACCTTTATCGGAAGTAAACTACACTAAAATCACGTCCTGCAGTGGAGATACATAAAACAATTGTGCCAAAGGCGTCGTCAGTAGTTAAAACAACATCTCCATTTATGTTGTATAAATGGAGATGTTGTTTTAACTACTGACGACGCCTTAGGCACAATTGTTTTATGTGGGATGTGATTTTGGTGTATTTTACTTCTGATGAAGGTATATTTAGATATACCGAAACCGTGGTCAAGAATTTTAATAAATCTTTATCCTGCAACTGTTTGGCTGTTATCATTTGCCGTGAAGAATGTGAACAGTTGCTGTTTCAGCCATGTTTAAAATCTTGAGTTATCATACGTTTTCTTCTCATTTTCACTTTCTTGTAAACTATAGTGATAAATGAAGTTTCTCCATGTCGTCTCAGTATCATCGAGTACTTTGTCAACAATACGATGTATGGGACTGTATGTACTATGGTTCCTGATAACATTTGTGTTAAGTGAAACGTACAAAACATTCCTTTCTTTTTGGTCTCGCAGATCTGGCAGGCAGTGAGGGCTTTACTAAGCGCAACAAGCTCTTATTACGTAACCGAATTGAACACCCACACGCTCGACAGCTTCCACAACAACAAGAGGCATGAAGCTGAACCAACTCTTCTGCCGCGACTGTGATCGGATAATTGAATAACTAAATGAATTTACTTTACTTTACACGTGGCAAAAGTCGGCCATACGCTTTCTCTACGAGCCTCTTCCATGTGTTTCTGTCGAGAGCAGGGGTTTCCCATTTGCTGTTAATATTCGACCTAGCCGTGTCGTCCAGGGTGCTAACTTGCCGCAGTATTCCGTGTCTTCTTCTTGTTCAAAAATGGCTCTGAGCACTATGCGACTTAACGTCTGAGGTCATCAGTCGCCTAGAACTTAGAACTAATTAATCTAACTAACCTAAGGACATAACACACATCCATGCCCGAGGCAGGATTCGAACCTGCGACCGTAGCGGTCGCTCGGTTCCAGACTGCAGCGCCTAGAACCGCACGGCCACTACGGCCGGCTCTTCTTGTTCCATCTCTTCCTGTTTAGGTGGTCAATTCTCTGTTATTCTTGCTAGGCGGTCCAGTCACGTTAATGTGATCACTGCCTATGTTCGACATCAAAGTGCAATTATCACACACAGACGGTATGTAGCAGCACTAGCATGGAGTGTATATACAGCATTCCGTGGAGGACGGTCGCGGAAAACAGTGCGTTGTCGTAATGTGACGTCCAAAGGTGCATGATCATGGGCTGTAGTACCAATGGTAGAAGCATTTCCGAAACGGCTATTTTTGTAAACTCCTCGCCTGATTGAAGTATACCGTATATGGCGAAATGGCGCCAAGGAAACAGTGGTGCACAACGGACCATAGATGATAGGGAGAAGACGGCTGCGGAGATGTGTACAGGCGCATAGACATGTAACTATTAGGCAACTGACAGCCCAGATGAACCAAGGAGTTACCAATAGTGTCTCTTCAACGACTGTTCAGCGAGCGTTGCAGCGTATGGGTTTCTGCAGCAGGTATCTGGTTCCTGCATACACGCTGACTGCTTGTCATGGGTGAGGAAAGGCTGGGATTTGACGCCAGTACCACGAATGGACCTCCATTGAGTGTAGGTGGGTGGCCTTTCCAGATGAATCACGTTTTATGCTCGATTGAACAAATGACAAACACCGCGCAACAATCGTCGGAAGAGCCCAAGTCGTAACAGGGAACAGTACCGAAGGAATATTTTTGTGTCATTTCCAGGGTGTTTTCGTCTTTCTGTAAGACACAGTAGATCAATACAACTATGTAACTATCCTTGGGACCATGTCCTCCCCAACCTGTAGTTCGTTGTTCCTCGTCACGGTGACATCCACCAACAGGAAAATCCAACGTGTCACACAGCTTGCACTGTCCACGCATGATTCGAACAGCACCAGGATGCGTTGACCAAACTCCCCTGGCTACAGACCTCCCCGGATTTAAACCCAATCGGGAATCTGTAAAACCATCTTTGTCGGGTTGTCAGCACCATGGATCCTCAACCGAGAAACCTAGCGCAGCTGGCCGCAGCACTGGAGTCGACTTGGCTCCAGATTCCTGTCGGTACCTTCCAGAACCTCACAGACGCTCTTCCAGCACGTCCCACAACGCTCCGCGTTGTGCAAGATGATTGTTCATGCTTCTGACGGTCTCATTAATGTGATGGGACACTGTACATCGCCGGCTGGTGTGGCCGAGCGGTTCTAGGGGCTTCAGTGTGGAACCGTGAGACCGCTATGGTCGCAGTGCGAATACTGCCTCGGGAATGGATGTATGTGATGTCCATAGGTTAGTTCGGTTTAAGTAGTTCTAGGGGACTGATGACCTAAGCTGTTAAGTCCCATAGTGCTCAGAGCCATTTGAACCGCAGTACATCGCCTGCCCGTTTCAACTTTCTTTTTTTAAGCACTTCGACGGTATTGCGGTGTTTGCACAAATATATTAATTCTTCGTTTTTCTTGTCCTGCATTCCATGTTACTTTCATCATACGCAGGTATAAAAACTATCCCTAGTATATTTCATTCAAATACTAACAGTTTTCCTCCGTCTTTCTTTCTAACTGTTAATACTTTAAATCCGTATAGAATTACAACAGTCGATTAATACAAACCGACTTTGAATTTAGTAATAAGTGCACTTTTCTTTAAACCATTGTCATCATAAATTACATTTGGTTCGTTGTTGCTGAACGGGGATCTACACTCCTGGAAATGGAAAAAAGAACACATTGACACCGATGTGTCAGACCCACCACACTTGCTCCGGACACTGCGAGAGGGCTGTACAAGCAATGATCACACGCAAGGCACAGCGTACACACCAGGAACCGTGGTGTTGGCCGTCGAATGGCGCTAGCTGCGCAGCATTTGTGCACCGCCGCCGTCAGTGTCAGCCAGTTTGCCGTGGCATACGGAGCTCCATCGCAGTCTTTAACACTGGTAGCATGCCGCGACAGCGTGGACGTGAACCGTATGTGCAGTTGACGGACTTTGAGCGAGGGCGTATAGTGGGCATGCGGGAGGCCGGGTGGACGTACCGCCGAATTGCTCAACACGTGGGGCGTGAGGTCTCCACAGTACATCGATGTTGTCGCCAGTGGTCGGCGGAAGGTGCACGTGCCCGTCGACCTGGGACCGGACCGCAGCGACGCACGGATGCACGCCAAGACCGTAGGATCCTACGCAGTGCCGTAGGGGACCGCACCGCCACTTTCCAGCAAATTAGGGACACTATTGCTCCTGGGGTATCGGCGAGGACCATTCGCAACCGTCTCCATGAAGCTGGGCTACGGTCCCGCACACCGTTAGGCCGTCTTCCGCTCACGCCCCAACATCGTGCAGCCCGCCTCCAGTGGTGTCGCGACAGGCGTGAATGGAGGGACGAATGTCGTCTTCAGCGATGAGAGTCGCTTCTGCCTTGGTGCCAATGATGGTCGTATGCGTGTTTGGCGCCGTGCAGGTGAGCGCCACAATCAGGACTGCATACGACCGAGGCACACAGGGCCAACACCCGGCATCATGGTGTGGGGAGCGATCTCCTACACTGGCCGTACACCACTGGTGATCGTCGAGGGGACACTGAATAGTGCACGGTACATCCAAACCGTCATCGAACCCATCGTTCTACCATTCCTAGACCGGCAAGGGAACTTGCTGTTCCAACAGGACAATGCACGTCCGCATGTATCCCGTGCCACCCAACGTGCTCTAGAAGGTGTAAGTCAACTACCCCGGCCAGCAAGATCTCCGGATCTGTCCCCCATTGAGCATGTTTGTGACTGGATGAAGCGTCGTCTCACGCGGTCTGCACGTCCAGCACGAACGCTGGTCCAACTGAGGCGCCAGGTGGAAATGGCATGGCAAGCCGTTCCACAGGACTACATCCAGCATCTCTACGATCGTCTCCATGGGAGAATAGCAGCCTGCATTGCTTCGAAAGGTGGATATACACTGTACTAGTGCCGACATTGTGCATGCTCTGTTGCCTGTGTCTATGTGCCTGTGGTTCTGTCAGTGTGATCATGTGATGTATCTGACCCCAGGAATGTGTCAATAAAGTTTCCCCTTCCTGGGACAATGAATTCACGGTGTTCTTATTTCAATTTCCAGGAGTGTATTTCTATATACGTTTTAGTGGTGTTATTACGGACACCCTACGTGACTGAAGCTGCCAGCTGTCTTAAAAGCGAGTCCACCTACAGCGAAAGGTACAGCACTTCGGACTTTTTTTTTTACTTATGTCCTGTTGCTCCATCTTTTCTTCATTAAACGTAATTCTGTTTTCTCGGCGATTTTGTAAAATACTGAAATCATTCTGATTAATTCTGGTTTGCAACTTCTTGCTAATGTCACACCATCTGCGTGTTCACCTCCTGCAATTGGATCCAATGCGGATTACTTTTAGTAAATTATATATCTGTCTTCTATAAGACGACGTTAAATACAATATTTGAAATGGCGTCGCCTTGTCTCAGTCCAGCGTACACCTGAATATTTGCTATTTGCAATTTTTCCTACACATGAATTTGTACTACAAAATGTCTCGTCTACACACATTTCGACTATGGTTGTTATCTTTGAGGATCTTCGTCATCATAATCTACATCAATAAATGAAACGTTTGGCCTGTTCTGTCCCGTTCAAAACGCGTCAAGCTATCTCTTCATAGGCCTTCCTAAAGACCTTTTGCATTTAGGTTTCTATTATTTTATGACTTTACTGATTCTTGTACCTGAATTTTGGTAAACTTCTAGCATATAGTTATAACATGATTTCAGAAGGCTAATACCTCTGTAGTTTTGACTTTGGTGTCTGTTTCTTTCCTTAAATGTTGATCATATACTCCGCTCTTCACGTATAAGTAGCTACTTTTCCAGCAAATATTCATAAAGTCGAGTACTCTTGTTTTTTCAGTATTTGGTGCATGTTTTATATGTCCTATAATGATTTTGTCACACACTGGGGTCTTCCTGTTCTTGCTAGACATTACTGCAGTCTGTAGCTTATCTACATCTAACTACATCTACATCCACGTGTTTACTCTGCTATTCACAATAAAGTGCCTGGCAGAGGGTTCAATGAATCATCTTCATGCTGTCTCTCTACCGTTCCACTCTCGAACGGCTCTCGGGAAAAACGAGTACTTAAATTTTTCCGTGCGAGCCCTGATTTCTCTTATTTTATCGTGATTATCATTTCTCGCTATGTAGGTGGGTGCCAACAGAATGTCTTCGCAATCGGAGGAGGAAACTGGTGATTGAAATTTCATGATAAGATTCCATCGCATCGAAATACGCCTTTATTTTGATGATTGCCACTCCAATTCACGTATCATGTCTGTGACACTATCTCCCCTATTTCGCGATAGTACAAAACGAGTTGCCCTTCTTTGCACTTTTTCGATGTCATCCGTCAGTACCACTTGATGCGGATCCCACAACGCACAGCAGTACTCCAGAATAGGACGGACAAGCGTAGTGTAAGCAGTGTCTTTGGTAGAACTGTTGCACCTTCTAAGTGTTCTGCCAATGAACCGCAGTCTTTGGTTTGCTCTACCCCCAATATTATCTATGTGATCGTTCCAATTTAGGTTATTTGTAATTGTAATCCCTAAGTATTTAGTTGAATCTACAGGCCTCAGATTTGTGTGACTTATCGCGTAATCGAAATTTAGCTGATTTCTTTTAGTACTCATGTGAAAAACTTCGCACTTTTCTTTATTCAGGGTCAATTGCCACTTTTCGCATCACACAGATATCTTATCCCAATAATCGAACGTTATTAAGTCCATGTTCCTATCTGCTTCAGACAGAACCACCTGTGCAATTTTCACATCATTCCAGAGTGATTTGTAGTACTGTAACTGATTAGGTTCAGAAAGTGTGTTTACCTGTAGGTCGTCCTTCTGTTCTTTGTACAAATGTTCCAGTTTTATGAATCCTTCGTCTTCCTCTTAAATCATATTCAATATCTGTAATATATTTTTCCCCACTACGGTTTATTAATTTGCCCGACTCTCTCGTTGACTAGAGCTGATATCCTTTAATAATCTAGTCTCAGATGTTGATTAGTTACAGAAATTAACATTTTCAAGAAGGTATGTTTCTTATCTTCAGTTAAGTATTTCGTCGTCCCAATATCACAGGTTTCTTTTGTAAGAGCTTTTATTTCTTGTGCCAAGTAGTTCTGTTGCTGCTTTAATTATTATTCCATTCCTGGTTGATGTTATCATATTTAAACTTTCGTATTGCTCAAGTCTTTCCTAGTGTCGTCACCGGATACCCACTTCTTGAAGTAAATGTACTTTATACTTTGCCTCGTCATTATTTCATTTCTATTTGGAAGATGTTTTGTTTTGAGAGTAGCAAGAAATGATCTGAGGAGATACCCGGGCCTCTGAACACCCGTGTACGTTGCACTAAAGGCCATGTCCTCTTATGTGCAGCTACGTAGTCCATAATTGTGGCAGAGCCTCTAGCTGACCAAGAGTATTTAAGGGCCCGTTCATGCATGACGATATTTCCCTCATTAAAGTTAGGAGTGCCTGTCGCTCTATGCTGTAACAGGCTATTTCTGAAATCCGGAAACAGCAAATGGACATTTTCATTGAATTCCCACTCTTTCACATTTGTTTGTCTTCTAGTGTATAAATGATCTATTTCTGCACAAACCGCAATGGTAGTCACCAATTAGTTATTCAGTTATTGAGATCATCCTGTTTATAAGGCTAAGCGAGGTAATCTTGCAATTGACATCCAGTGAAGAAATGCCTCTGTTGTTATAGCACGCAAGGAAATCATCCTTCTTAAATACGGGACACATAATTACCATTTTCCAGTCTGTAGGTATGTATTCTGAATTCCGCATTGTTTCCACTGCATTCATGATTCCAGTTGTGGTACTCCAGTCGTTAATAACTCGGAGTGTATCTGGTCTTCACCGCAAGCCTTGTTACTCTTTAATTTCTCAATTGTTAGCTGTATTTCATTTACTGAAGGCATGATAACTTGTACATAAAATGTATCAAGTCTTCAAATTGAAAGTAAGACAGCAGATCATTGCAGCTGACTAGTTGTGGAAATGTAAGACTCCTATGTTTTTGTTATATCAGTATTTTCCCATGCTAACCCTTTATAAACTTTTCCCTTTCAGTGAATTTACCTTAATAATTTTTTAATATTTTGATACATCTGTCTTTCCGTGTGACGCTTGCAATCCCCTTTTGTCATATTATTGCAGTAGTATTCCATTTCTCTTTGCCTTAGGCTTCGCTGTGTCATCTTCAGTGTCGTAGTACTCCTTTCTTGAATTCATGCTTTCCCCTTATTTCTTCTCTCCAGTACTTTACTGGCACTTTAAATTAAATCAAACTTAGTATGATCAATTTCTTGTTTCAGTAACTTTAGAAGTTACTTCTTGAATATTGTTCTTAAGGTGTCTCCATCTGCTTTTGAATTCTTGTTGAGCCAGAGTCATCGACCAAGCACCGAGTGTTCCATGTAACATGGGGCCAGGCCATATCGCACCGAATTAGAGTTTCGTTTCCTTGATTAATAAATGGTTCAAAAGGCTCTGAGCACTATGGGACTTAATGTCTGAAGTCATCAGTCCCCAAAACTTAACTAACCTAAGGACATCACACACATCCATGCCCGAGGCTGGATTCGAACCTGCGACCGTAGCTGTCGCGCGGTTCCAGACTGAAGCGCCTAGAACCTTGATTAATACTTATGGAACAGAGTCATAGTGTTAGATTATTGTAGATGTACTGGCGCAGGGGTGAAATGACCTCCACATTATCCCGACCTCACTCCTTGTGACTACTTTTTGTGGAACACACTGAACGGCACTGTTTACCAGAACCATCCCATCTCGCTGCACGAGCTTCAGACCGCGGTCTATGGGGTATTTGAATCCACTTCCGTTGGGATACTACAGGATGTGACGTTAAATTTTATAATTCGTTTGTTAATAAACTCAAGGCTACATTATACCTATGAATTTGATTACACAGTTCCTTAATTAGCGAAAATTTATGATTAACCCTGGCCATTGACCCCTTATGGACCATAAATAGCGTTTATTAATTCCGTTACGCACAATTTAATTAGCAGTGTTAGACTGGGCGGAGATCTAGGTAGACAGCTAGCTAATATCATTGATCTCTCTATCATACGGCGGGATATTCGCATGACTTGGCGGACCTTGTCCAGGATTACGAGTAACTCTGTGATCTGTTGTAAAGCAGAATCGTTGAACCGACAACAAAGATTTTGTAGAATGCTAGCTAGCTTCATTGATCTCTCTTTCATACGGCGGGGTATTCGCATAACTTGGCAGACCTGGTCCAGGATTTCGAGTACATCTTTGATCTGTTGTAAAGCAGAATCGTTGAACCGACAACAAAGATTTTGATGCAGTGGGTTGATTTCTTTTTCTTTCGTTGTAAACTGTGTGATCATTTTAAATGAAATTGCTGCGGAAAATATTTATTGTACTTTTCTTACAGTTGTTCTCTGGTTTTGTGGATTCTGTTACACATCGTGTTGAATATCGGCGTTGATGACACTGCTATAAATCTGGGATTGATTTATATATACGACGGGCGTTCTATAAATAGTGTAACACATTTTCTTCTGAATGCAGATTGGCTTTATTCGGCATTCCAATACACCAAATTGTACCCAAATCTGCTGGCTACAAATTTTCGATATAATCTCCGCTCAATGCTACGCCCTTTTGGTACCTTACAGGGAACGCCTGTATGCCAACATGATACCATTCTAATGGTCGACGTCTGAGCAAACATCAGGCCGCATTAATAATCTCCCCACCACTCACATACTGATTCCCGTGGAGTGTATCCTTCGTTGAGCCAAACTGATTGAAGTAGGAAGGTGCGACATCCAGGTTGTAGGGTGCATGAGGGAGAGCAGTCCAATGAACTACTGTGAGCTCCTCTCATGCGCACAGGCTTGTGTGAGATCTTGCATTATCGTGGAGAAGGAGAAGTTCGTTCGGATTTTTGTGGCGACGAACACGCTGAATTTGTTTCTTCGATTTCCTGAGGGTGGCAGAATAGACTTCCGAGTTCACCGTTGCACAATACGGGAGAACATCAAACGGGATAAACCTCTCAGAGTCGCAGAATATCGTTGCCATGACTTTACCGGCCTTTCCTCGGAGGAGACGTGGGGTGGCACTACTTCATGGAAATCGGTTTTGTTTCCAGTTCGATATGATGAACAAATCTTCAGTCGCCTGTAACGATGTTCTGCAAAAGGTGTCGTGATTAGCCTCGTAACGCGCAAATAATTCGGCACAGCTGTTCCTTCGTTGGCCGGCCGGTGTGGCCGAGCGGTTCTAGGGGCTTCAGTCTGGAACCGCGCGACCGCTACTGTCCCAGGTTCGCATCCTTCCTCGGGCATGGATGTGTGTGATGTCCTTAAGTTAGTTAGGTTTAAGTAGTTCTAATCTCTAGCGGAGTGATGACCTCAGATGTTAAGTGCCATAGTGCCCAGAGCAATTGAAACCATTTTTGGTCCTTCGTTGCTTCTTATGGTCTTCTGTTAGGCGGCGAGGAACTCAGCTTTGAATATCTCCGTATGTCTGATATTCACTTTTCTCTTTTCTTCAATTTGTGTTTTTTGTTTGCTGTTTCATTCTGGTAGGTTTTTGCTAACCTGTCTGAGTAATTGGCAGTTTGGATGAGAACGATATGCCAGACCAGGTTAGCAACAGATCAGTCCGAAGTTAATCATCCAAAAAAAATGTGACATAGTCAGGATAGGGAACAGGTAGATAATGGGTAGGAGCAGATAAGTTTGCCACCAAACGGGCAGCTGATAGTGCAGCCGAAAATGAAACATGTGTGAAAGAAATAATGGAAATAGAGGGCGCTGTGGGTTCTGAGAGCGATGAAGAGGTCATGATAGCTTCACGTCACATTGACACTGCAGTAAAAATCAGAAACTAGTAAGTGGAGGAGAATAAAAGGCGAGACACGCCACCGTAAACGCATACTCGATTGAACTCATGGACATCATCTCCAACTAGTAGAGGTGAGTGAGAAGACAACATAGACTGTATTACAGTTGTTGGAGGAAAATCGCATGAGACGGAAGAGAACTTCATGGAGATAACGCAAAAGGTGAGTTTGGGAATGAAACGAAAAAAGAGATAAAAAAATTGAGGTAGAAATCCAAAACTGAAGCAGAAGTAATTCGTAGACAAGCAAAGGAAACTATAGAAGTAGCATAAGAGGCAGAATAAGACGCCAAGTAGGAAAGAAAGGAAGCGAAAGGCCAGGAAGAGAAACTAAGAAATTAGAGGAAATAAGAAGAGAAGCCAGGGAAGAAACTGAAGCAGCTACAAAAAGAGCTGGTGAAACACGGACGAGCACCTGCAGAGAAGATATGAGTTGTAAATGTAGCGAAAGAAGCGAAAGAAGAAGCTACACAGGCTATAAATGTTTCGTTTGTGGCTAAAAATACGGCTAGAGAGACAATAACGGCGCAGGAAGAAACGAATGTTCATTTAGAACAACCTCGAGACGTAGAACAAGATCTTGAGGAGATTAGCGAGAAGCGGGAAGAGCGGGAGGAAAGGATAAGCGCGATATTAGAAAGGACAGGTGACACTGAAGAATGTATCAATATAAAACTAGCCGAAACCGAGGGACAGAGAAACGTAGTCAAGAAATGAAGGAGCGAAATTTGCTAGGTGAGGTGTAGTAGTATCCTACAGCTGAGACGCAGCTTCGGCTGCAGTAATAGAGGAAGTTCAGTCTCTACTCCAATTCAAAAAGGCGCAAAAGCAAAGAAACCGTAATGGTGGTAGTTTCAGAGACAATAGTAATGCAAATGTAGGGGCTAGAGACAAGCACGAATTAAATACGGAATTGCATTGGACAAGCTGCAGTAACGAGTCCGCTGCAAATGCAAGATAGGATGAAGAGAATAGAAAGTCACCAACAGCAACTAGAACTGCACCAAGGAAGAAGGGGCATTTGATTTTAAACACTTCCCTACTGTACACAGATTCTGTGTGAGCAAGGATGGTGGGGATGCGCTCCAACTCTAGGCGTGGATTTCTCAATCTGGTCTGACACTGCCGCCCTAGTGGCCACTACAATACAAATCAGACTTCTTAGGTGCGTATTTTTAGGGGGATACACCAGTGAGGATGAAGGCAATCGCACTAACGAGCGTGTCATACAGGGAATTTAGGAAGGCTTTCCATGGAATCCATTCGTAAAGGAAATGAGAAGAATGAAACAACCATGAAGTGGCAATGTGTAAAGATTATGAAGTGGCAGGACGGAGGAGGCTAGTGACGTTTTTAGGCAAGTTACTGAGAATGTTTCGTAGATGTGCCTGTAGCACTAGTGAAATCAGTAGATTTTGCTGCATCAAGCTAGCGATTAGATACTGACAAGTACTGGCGAGAATTCAGGACGTGTTGGGTGAATTGAAATTCACATTTGTCTAGAATCAAGGACGGGTTAGAATGAGAGAGCAGGAGGGTAATAAAGCCACAGTAACGTTTGCGCGATTCCACAATGGAATAACGATAGTAGGAACAATAGGATCAGACCGCGAGGACGGGGCGTTCCATTTAATCCTTACCCTACAACCCTACAAATTCAGAGTTCCGCTGGTCGGTCTTTGATGACAAAGAAGATAGAATAGTATGTGTCCACGTCATGGACGCATTTGGATGTGGGTTGTTCTGGAAGGTTTATGTGAATTTTTTGTTCAAGCCATGGAAGCTCTTCGACAATAGTTATCAATGAACTTGTGTATTTTATCTGAGCCATGAGTGTCAGGAGCATACGTTGTGAAACGATGTATGTATTTAGAGCATTGAGCACAGTTGGGACATATTTTGTGTATTTTTCTGTAGGAATATGGAAGGTAGCATGGCAGAAGATGTGGATCAGTAAGGTCAGCCAGAAACGGCGATTATGCAATGCACGTAGCTGAGAGTTCGACACCCAACAATCGACAGCATCTAGTGAAACCCATGGAACTTTATGTAGGGCGTCACTTGCCTTGATAAATTATGAACCTTGTGCATGTGGTGTGGCAGTTTCATGGAGCGGAATGCCATAAAAGATAAAATGACGATGGAAAGTGAGCTGCAACGACTTTTCTTCATCTTCGGCGTTGATCGTGTGTTGGCTCTTCCATTTGGTTGACCTATGCTTTGACATTTTCAGCTGCGCGCAGCTTTCAATCAGCTTGCTAGGACTATGGATTCGGTCGCATTGCATGGAGATTGGAGAGAGAGTTACGGGGACGACAGGGTGAGGACAGTACGCGCGTTTACCAAGTGCTGAGGCAATTGTAGTAGGGGCCGCCGGCCAGGGATGTAGCAGACCGGGTCCGCCCTTGCAACAGTTGAGTGGGACTGCGTGGCATGAGGCCTCATTCGCTTAGTGACACTGGGGTTGGAAGTGTCCGCAGTGTAAGCCCTTGCTGTCCTTGGGCGGTTACTCCTAGGCGCGGCCGTGTCCCGTCCTGTGGCATCGTGCGGTTTCTTCAGTCTTCTCACTGCTGCTGCCAACTGTACACCTTCTTGCTGGTGAGCTGTTTGCTGCTAGAAGAACTGAGCCCCGACGTATTAAGATGTGTCGGCCCATTTCTTGTTACAAACCATACCGCGCTGTGATTTCATTTTTCTGAATCAGCAGTGCCCTAATCTTGTCCCTCGTATGGTGCTACTTATGTTTAAACCGATTGGTTGTGCCTGTTGATAAGGCAAGTGTCTGGTCAAAAAGATTTCGGGTTTGCAGCCGGTCGTCGTAATCTTCATTGCACGATATTTCGGCTGGTCAACTGCCAGCCATCTTCAGGTGAGCCGAACAAGGACTGACGAAGAGGTTCTCCGCTCCAACTTATATAGTGCGCTGACAGTACTGCCGCGCATGCGTTGCAATTGCGGAGATGGAAGGGCCACACCGACCAGCGGCAGCGCCCTCGTTGGCGGAACTGCAGTAATCAGCTGCCATCGGTATTGTCGCTGCTCGCCGCTATCGAAGTCTTCTGGCGTCTTTGTCTTGAGCAAATTTCGGAGATGACGGGATTCCATGCGTTATTCAATTGGTAACCGGTGTCACTGTACGCAATGCGTATTCCAACTGATTCTTTGATAATGGACTCCCAAAAAGTTGTTGCAGAGGCCAAAATCGAAGTTTTGTCGTACTCCATTGAATGTCCGTTAGAAATACAATGTTCCGCAACTGCAGACTTACTGCGTTGCAGTAGGCGAGTGCAACGTCGATGTTCTGTACAACGCTCTTCCACTGTACGCGTTGTCTGTCCTATATAGGCCATACCACACCGACACGGTATTTTATAAACTCCCGCCTTCCGCAGTAACAAATCATCCTTCACCGATCCCAGCAAATCCGAAGTCTTAGAAGGAGGACGTAAAACCACTTTCACTTTAAAACAATTAAGAATATCTGCTATCTTGAAGGAGTATTTCCGACAAAGGGTAGAAAAGCTAGGGGTCTTGGCCGGCGCGTCCTCCTCTTTATCCACTTCCCAGTTCCTGGCTCTAGTTGAGAAGGCCCTATTAATTTGCTGGGTCGAGTAGCCATTGTCTCTGAACACCGTCCTCAAATGTGCCAGTTCCTTAGGCAAATTCTCTGCATCCGACACTGTGTGTGCCCTGTGCACAAGGGTCTTAAGTACACTCATGGTCTGGGATGGGTGATGCCAACTTGCAGAATGTAAATACAAATCAGTGTGAGTGAGCTTGCGATAGACAGAATGTCAAATAGTGCCGTCACTCTTCCGTTTAACCAAAACATCCAGGAATGGAAGGCAGCCATCTTTCTCTAGTTCCATAGTAAATCGAATATTCTCATGGATGGAGTTGAGATGATGAAAAAACTCCATTAACGTTTCTTCTCCGTGGGGCCACACTATGAATGTGTCATCGACGTATCTCCAAAATACAGTTGGTTTACAGACCGCTGATTCAAGTGCCCTCTCCTCAAAATCCTCCATAAAGAGGTTAGCCACCAGAGGAGACAGAGGGCTGCCCATGGCGACACCATCAAACTGTTCAAAATATTTCAGGTTAAACATAAAATAAGTTGAGGAAAGAGTATATCGGAACAAAGCAGTAATGACCGATTCAAACTGTTGACCAATTAGAGTGAAGGAATCCGCGAGAGGTACTTTGTGAAAAGGGAACCTACATCAAAACTCACTAGAAGATCCGAACTACTTGAGAGCCCCCAATCTGTTAATAAAATTAGCAGAGTTCTGTATATGGTGTGAACATTGGCCAACGAATGGTCTCAACAAAGAAGCTAGATGTTTGGCTAAATCATATGTGGGTGCGTCAATATTACTCACTATAGGCCGTAAAGGCAGACCTTCTTTATGCACTTTGGAAGACCATACATTCTCGGTGGTACGCTGCCATGTGGTCTTAACCGCTTGATAGTCTCTCGAGCTGGAAGAGTTCAAATGTGCACACGTCTTCCGTTGCACACGTGCTGTTGGATCTTGATCAATTCTCCGATATATAGTATCACTAAGTAGACTACACATCTTCTCCAAATACAACCCACGAGGTAACAAAACGGTAGAGTTACATTTATCAGCCTTAAGCACCACCATTTCCGGATCTTCTCAAAGGTTCCGTAGTGCAGCCTTTCCTCAGCGGTTATATTACTGCGCTGAGGAGGAGCTTTCAGAAGGACCCGACCAGTTTCCCTTCTTATCTCTTCAGCAGCGTCCGTAGGAAGGCGACGTATAGCTTGTTCAACACCACTTACGAAACTTATAAGAGGTACTGCACTTGGTGTAGGTGCAAAGTTAATACCTTTGCCCAAAACCGCTTGGTGCCACAACAGCCGACACCACAGGAAATAACTGCACGATGTTCCGTGGTTAATTTCAAGGAGATGATTTCAGACGATGCGACGCTGTCGATAGACGATGAGCGGCTGTAATATCAGCGCACTATGTAAGCTGGAGCGGAGAACGTCTTCGTCAGTCCTTGTTCGGCTCACCTGAAGATGGCTGGCAGTTGTCCAGCCGAAATATCGTGCAATGAAGTTTACGACGACCGGCTGCAAACCGAAATCTTTTTGACTAGTTGATTCTCCGGGAAAATTTCAAATTTTACAAGGCAAGTGTCTGTCTTTGAAGTGGTTCCGCGATCATTGTAGGAGGCTCGTAATATTTAAGGTGTTCTTGTGTGAAACCAGTACAGGTCCTAACTACCAATAATTCTGCCGTTACTCCTAAACTGTTTTTAATTTGGAAGTGCCATTATAATACTGTAAGAATCCAAAGCTGTCTGCTTCGCCTTACCACAAATTGGTGTTGCTTAGGCTAGTTTTTTCTTTTCCTTTTTTTTACCTAGTGTTTCCGGAAACGGTCTTATGTAGTTAAGTACTGTTCTGCTGCCTGCTTCAGTTGTAGTTACTTCAAAAAGTTGTAGTTCCGGTTTCATTAATTTCACATTCGTGGATGGTAATTTAAAGATACTATTATGATGGCCATGTTAACCGCAATAGCTCCCAGTGCTAAGTTCTACAACAAAATACAATAAATAAATAAATAAATAAATAAATAAATTAAGAATTAAAAATTTTCTTGATGTCAGTAGTTTATTAATTGGAATGTTCACTATCTTATATTGATGCTTCCTAAAGCTGGGTGGTTCGGCAAATCCCGTCACATTTGGCCGTGAATTTATTGTTTCTTTGTATGTTACGATTTATTGCGGTGCCTTGGCGTTGTCGCCGTCCAGTGCCATGCTCTCTGAATGGTGCCAATATTGAATGGCACCATAATTTACGTATTGAACCCTTCCAAGAAATGCTTCCTCTTTAAATCATAGTTTGTAACTCTTACTATTTTAAGTAAAGAGTTGTGTTACTACCTTTCGCATCCGGCTGGAGGTTTGATAATTTAACCTGTTACCTAAAAGATTTTTTCCACAGTAATTGTACGTAAATAAATTTTTGGAATTTTTCCTTTTTTGATGTTTCTCTTTTTCGGAGGGGTTGGTTGAATCTTCGCTGCTCACTTTGCTTATGATTCATGGAATAATTGTTAATATTGAACATAAATTTTAAATTTAGTTTAGTATATCATTCTACTTGTCATACTCCGCCCACCCCCCACTCGCCCCCTGCCACAATTTGCATAAAAATGTGTTGTTATGATTGCTAACGTGTTTTGAGCTGAGGCATACACACGTAAACACTCATCTTCTAAACTCAAGTTTCTGTGCATAGCAATTTTTGCTATTTTTTATGGGCGGAATGCTGGATGCTGTATCTGGATATCGATGTTTTCACCAGTGTGCAATACTGTTTGCTTTGTTAAATAAATTGTATTGTTAGATTGTCCACAGTTGGACTCAGACATTCCACTCCAGCAGCCCCTGTATCCTGCTATCACCTACCAGAAATAAATACGATAACCAATACAAAAGTCGTACGACAGATGGAAAAAAGCTGATAAACAAAAAGGAAGAAGAAACCTGAGACGGATACACAGTAGATAGTGCGCACGATACGGTCAAGCTTCCTTCTCTCGTATATTTATTATGATGATGCTAATTAATATAGACTAAGGCATGAGTTGCTTGATGGTAGGGGCAGAGCATCGAGTGACATTATACTGAGTGCACTATCCGAAAATTACCTCGAGCAATTAAACAGAGAACCGACTCGTGGAGATAACATCTTCGACCTACTGATAACAAACAGACCCGAACTTTTCGACTCTGTAAGTGCAGAACAGGGAATCAGTGATCATAAGGCCGTTGCAGCATCCCTGAATATGGAAGTTAATAGGAATATAAAAAAAGGGAGGAAGGTTTATCTGTTTAGCAAGAGTAATAGACGGCAGATTTCAGACTACCTAACAGATCAAAACGAAAATTTCTGTTCCGACACTGACAATGTTGAGTGTTTATGGAAAAAGTTCAAGGCAATCGTAAAATGCGTTTTAGACAGGTACGTGCCGAGCAAAACTGTGAGGTACGGGAAAAACCCACCGTGGTACAACAACAAAGTTAGGAAACTACTGCGAAAGCAAAGAGAGCTTCACTCCAAGTTTAAACGCAGCCAAAACCTCTCAGACAAACAGAAGCTAAACGATGTCAAAGTTAGCGTAAGGAGGGCTATGCGTGAAGCGTTCAGTGAATTCGAAAGTAAAATACTAGGTACCGACTTGACAGAAAATCCTAGGAAGTTCTGGTCTTACGTTAAATCAGTAAGTGGCTCGAAACATCATGTCCAGACACTCCGGGATGATGATGGCATTGAAACAGAGGATGACAAGCGTAAAACTGAAATACTAAACACCTTTTTCCAAAGCTGTTTCACAGAGGAAGACCGCACTGCAGTTCCTTCTCTAAATCCTCGCACCAACGAAAAAATGGCTGACATTGAAATAAGTGTCCAATGAATAGAAAAGCAACTGGAATCACTCAACAGAGGAAAGTCCACTGGACCTGACGGGATACCAATTCGATTCTACACAGAGTACGCGAAAGAACTTGCCCCCCTTCTAACAGCCGTGTACCGCAAGTCTCTAGAGGAACAGAAGGTTCCAAATGATTGGAAAAGAGCACAGGTAGTCCCAGTCTTCAAGAAGGGTCGTCGAGCAGATGCGCAAAACTATAGACCTATCTCTCTGACGTCGATCTGTTGCAGAATTTTAGAACATGTCTTTTGCTCGAGTATCATGTCGTTTTTGGAAACTCAGAATCTACTATGTAGGAATCAACATGGATTCCGGAAACAGCGATCGTGTGAAACCCAACTCGCTTTATTTGTTCATGAGACCCAGAAAATATTAGATACAGGCTCCCAGGTAGATGCCATTTTCCTTGACTTCCGGAAGGCGTTCGATACAGTTCCGCACTGTCGCCTGATAAACAAAGTAAGAGCCTACGGAATATCAGACCAGCTGTGTGGCTGGATTGAAGAGTTTTTAGCAAACAGAACACAGCATGTTGTTCTCAATGGAGAGACATCTACAGACGTTAAAGTAACCTCTGGCGTGCCACAGGGGAGTGTTATGGGACCATTGCTTTTCACAATATATATAAATGACCTAGTAGATAGTGTCGGAAGTTCCATGCGGCTTTTCGCGGATGATGCTGTAGTATACAGAGAAGTTGCAGCATTAGAAAATTGTAGCGAAATGCAGGAAGATCTGCAGCGGATAGGCACTTGGTGCAGGGAGTGGTAACTGACCCTTAACATAGACAAATGTAATGTATTGCGAATACATAGAAAGAAGGATCCTTTATTGTATGATTATATGATAGCGGAACAAACACTGGTAGCAGTTACTTCTGTAAAATATCTGGGAGTATGCGTGCGGAACGATTTGAAGTGGAATGATCATATAAAATTAATTGTTGGTAAGGCGGGTACCAGGTTGAGATTCATTGGGAGAGTCCTTAGAAAATGTAGTCCATCAACAAAGGAGGTGGCTTACAAAACACTCGTTCGACCTATACTTGAGTATTGCTCATCAGTGTGGGATCCGTACCAGATCGGGTTGACGGAGGAGATAGAGAAGATCCAAAGAAGAGCGGCGCGTTTCGTCACAGGGTTATTTGGTAACCGTGATAGCGTTACGGAGATGTTTAACAAACTCAAGTGGCAGACCCTGCAAGAGAGGCGCTCTGCATCGCGGTGTAGCTTGCTCGCCAGGTTTCGAGAGGGTGCGTTTCTGGATGAGGTATCGAATATATTGCTTCCCCCTACTTATACCTCCCGAGGAGATCACGAATGTAAAATTAGAGAGGTTAGAGCGCGCACAGAGGCTTTCAGACAGTCGTTCTTCCCGCGAACCATACGCGACTGGAACAGGAAAGGGAGATAATGACAGTGGCACGTAAAGTGCCCTCCGCCACACACCGTTGGGTGGCTTGCGGAGTATAAATGTAGATGTAGATGTAGATGAAGCATGTACATAAATTTAAAATATCGGACAAGATGAAAGATGCATGGTTACTAACAGGATTACTGGAAAAACATTATAACAACCATATGTATGTCACGTTATCCTTCTTTTGTAAAACCGCTGAAAAAAATTAAATACCAATAAGAGTCACAATCATCATATTTGTCATTTTGGCTCAATATACTTCATAATCGATGCAAGGTCTTTTTTGTTTTAAATAGTTTTAGTCCGTTTTCATGTTGAAATGTAGTCCCTTTGTCAAATACTTGTAAACGTTGTGTAAGATGTCATATATATCTGAGGTTAGTAGTAGAAATTAAAGTAAGAATTTTGAGTACTGTTTAGAGGATTGCGCAAAGGAGAAGGCGAGTGAGCAGTAGGGAGCGGATGTCGTTTGCCGCAAGTGAACAAAGAGTGCAAGAGTTTTGAGTGCTGTTTAGAGGATTGCTCAAAGGAACAAGTGAGTGAGCAGTATTGAGTGGATGTCGTTTGCCGCAAGTGAATATAGAGTGTAGGACGAAAGCGCTTAATGACCACGACAACAATGCGAACACGCTGGCCCAGCTGAGCTGAAACGCTTTCATCGCGGGCAGCAGTAGTGGTCAACCAAGGATCTCGTGGGTCAACTGCCCGCCTTGAACTACACGCGTGAAACTGAAATACTGGGATATTTCCACCAGCTTAACTACGAGGACAAGCAAAAGCCACAGCAAAGGTGGCACTTCACAGAGTGTACATGCACCCTCCGCCAAGGCAGAGAGGGGTACTGGAACCATTCCTTTTTCCAGTACATACTAATGATGTATCGACCATTATCTGCTATTGCAAATATTTTTTATATGCTGACCACCTTGAGATATACCTAAGTGCAAGTCCAACAAATTTGCACACAGCTATCCAGAACGCGAATGGACGTATGTCCATCAGAGAGAGTGGATTTGTAAAACTGGATGTCATGAACTCATATTTATATAATGACTTTTGAACACTATTAAGGTAAATACATTGTTTGTTCTCTATCAAAATCTTTCATTTGCTAACTATGCCTATCAGTAGTTAGTGCCTTCAGTAGTGAGAATCTTTTATTTAGCTGGCAGCATTGGCGCTCGCTCTATTGCAGTAGTTCGAGTAACGAAGACTTTTGTGAGGTAAGTGATTCATGAAAGTTACAGGTTATTGTTAGTCCGGGCCATTCTTTTGTAGGGATTATTGAAAGTCAGATTGCGTTGCACTAAAAATTTTGTGTGTCAGTTTAGGTATGATCAGTATAAGTAAAGAGGGAAATGTCTGGGTAAATTCAGTTTTGCTCAGCTGTTTGAAAATCAAATAACATAATGGGTTTACCAGCACAGTAATTCATTAATTTTTCTAACGGGACATTTCATATGGCGACCCTGCCAGTATACCTCACTGGAATCTTCTGATTTTTTCTTGTAGTTTGGGTAATTAGTGTAGCTATTGTTTATTGCTTGCTTGTAGTTGTAGAGGGAATCGTCTTTGTAGTTGTAGTTTTTCATTGTTGTACAGTAAAACAGATGTGACATGCACATAGATATGCACCAAGTATTTTGCAGCTGTGCTTCCAATTAATTAGATATTATTTCAGTGCTATATTAATGTGTTTTCTTATTTTGCTCTTCAAATTGTGTTTTTCTGTGTTATCATGTGAAATATTGTGACAATAATGGCATGTGAAAAACGTAATACTAGGCTCCAAAGTGAACTGAGAAATGACAGTGAAGAAGAAAGCAGTGTGTTAGCGCCACTGTGTAATGAATTAATTAATGTTCAACATAGTAATTTCGTAATTGTGCGTAAGGGAATGGATCAGACAATAAATAATTGTGTAGACAGTGAAACAGCTAGTGAAGAGGGTAGTATTGTCAGTCAGTAACAGCTCGCCACAGGGGTCCAAAACGACAGGACACAATGTTGCAAATACTGTAGATTCAGGTTTTGCGTCATTAATTGTTTCTCAGTCAAGTCAAGACACATTTTCTGCTTTTCAAAATGCCAATATTGGCTTTTCAAATGCACTGCCGAATAGCACTGAGGAACATGTTTCAGACACCAGTGCATTGTTATTACAATTAATGGAACAAATGGGACAAAAGCTTCAAAAGTTAGACACAACAATTGAACAAAATCAGAGACAAACACAGCAACTATTAGACACGATGGAATAAAATCAGAGACAAACACAGCAACAGCTTCAAAAGTTAAACTCAATGGAACAAACGCTTGAACAAATACGTGAAGGGTTAACTGCTGAATTACTTAAAATCGAATCGAAATCTCAAAAAGTCTGTAATGACGTAAAAACACAAATTTGTGAGCATTTTCAACCGTTTTTTCGCTTGGTGAAAATGCATTACAGAATCACGAAGCAGCAATACAAGAACTGCAAACTATTGTTCATGAAAATCACGAGACCTTGCGGGCTAAAATTGACTCATTTGCATCTACCGATTCTGTTACACAACTTGCAAAAACTCAGGAAAACTTAAATGACACAGTACATACTCTAAAAATTGGTTCAGAAAGACACATGGAGGAAATTCGTTCATTATCAGAGGAAGTAGTCCAGGGCTTAACACTGGCCGGTTTTGAGCGCGAGTACTGGCGTCTGCTCAGGCACGTGCTCGCGAGCAGGTGCATGGTCGCTGAGTAGGGAGGGTGGGGAGGGAGGGGAAACGCGCGCGCACGTTTGAATAGGGCCGCAGTGTGCCTATTGAATTCGCGCAGACTGTGTAACGTTTAAAGTACTATTATCAGCTCTAACAGTCACTTCGCTGGTTAAGAATCATGTCAAGTCGCCGTTGTGTAACCCCAACCATGCTTTCGCAGTTCAACCCCCATTGGGAGGAATTGTATCTGTTTACGGAAAAAGATGGTGTTGCAAAATGTTTAGTATGTCACAAAACGTTGAATTCTTTTAGGAAAATTAATTTGCAGCGACATTATATGTCGTACCACGAGAAAGACAACGGAAGTGGAAAATGTGATGGACCAGATCGTGCACAGGAAGATATTAAACTAAAGAGAAAGCTATCCGAAGATCTGAACGACGAAGAAAAATCAAGTGGGGCAGCTCTCAGAGTGAGTTACAAAATTGCTTTGCTTTTAGCAAAATCCCTGCGCCCGTTCACTATGGCGATGTAATAAAAGTATGTTTGGTAGTTGCAGCGGAACATTTGAGTCCATCTCAAGGTGAACAGTTTCGGATTGTGCCATTATCTAACATGACCATTACGCGTCGCATACAGGACATGGCAGACGACGTCCAGAGCCAGCTTGCAAATATCTGTAAACATTTTATGGCGTATTGTCTAGCTCGGGACGAAAGCGTTGATATCACTGGAACAGCGCAGCTTGCCATATTTATTAGAGGTGTTAATAGAGATCTTCAGGTGAGGGAGGAGCTCCTCGATGTAGTAGCCATGAAGAACACTACAACCGGAGGTGATATTTTATGAAGTGTTGAAGAAAGTGTTGAAAATATAGGGTTGTCGTGGAATTTCTTAGTTTCAGTGTTTACAGACGGTGCACCAGCGATGACAGGGAAAAAGTCAGGTTTCGTTGCGCTGTTGAAGGAGAAAATGCAAAAACTGACCGTGCCGAATGAAATAAGGGGCATACACTTTGTGATCCACCAGGAAAACTTATGTGCGAATAGTATCACTCTAAAAAATGTGACGAGTGTTGTTGTTCGTACAACCAATTATATAAGGAAGCATGGGCTACAACACAGGCAATTTAAAAGCTTTCTTGAGCATGAAAGCCAGTATGGTAGCCTGCCTTATTACAGCGAGGTCCACTGGCTTAGTCATGGCGAATTATTAAATCGATTTTTTTGCCTATTAGATGGGATAAATATGTTCATGGAAATAAATAACATGTGTGTTCCTGAATTGAAAGAGCCTTTATGGAAATGTGATCTCGCGTTCTTAGCAGATTTAACTAGCCATCTGAATGCTTTGAACATTTCACTACAAGGTAAAGATCTGCTAATTACTCATTTCATAGATCGAACACGAGTTTTTAAAATGAAATTGACGCTTTAAGTGAGTCAACTGGAAACAGGAAATCTAGCTCATTTTCCTAAATTATTATCCGTGCAAGATGTTCACAAAGACTGTGAACCTTATTCACATAGTTTAGTTGCCCTTAAGGAAGAATTTGATCAACGCTTTCAAGATCTGACAGCACTAGACAATGATTTTGATCTGTTCTCCTCTCCATATTCAGCGAATATTGAAGAGATTCGTCCTGAGCTGCAACTAGAAATTATTGACCTCCAGTGTGACAGAGAATACAGAGACAAATTTCAGAACAAGAAAAACTTTTTGGAATTCTACAGACGCTTCCCTCAGGATAGATTTATTCGTTTGCACAAACTGGCGGCTACAATAATATCAATGTTCGGTTCCACGTATGTTTGTGAACAACTGTTCTCTGCAATGAAATGTAACAATACGCGCCTGAGAAACGCATTGTCTGATCGAAATTTAAACTGCACGCTGCGCCTACAACGCACAAGAACAATTACTCCGAACATAGACGCAATTGTAAAGAGCAAAAAGTACGAGATAACCGAGAATCCCACACTTCAGTGACATCTTTTATTGTGTAACAGTTCACAAATTAATACGAATGTAGAGGCATACACTAAGCTAATAAAATTATGTAGCACGTGTACATTCTCCTTTATTTGTATCATTTGTTGCAGTACTAATTCGTGAGTGATATCCCTGCAGGTGGCCGCAGATTTACATTGACTGGCGGCAACTGTTGTGTGCCCCACGTGACTTCCCCACTCCCCGCTCTGGTCCGGTAGTGGGGGTAGCATGCTCGCGCTGCTCCGTGCTCGCGCCTTGCTGCTCACAGCTTGCTCCACGAGCACGTATGTTGTGTAGCCCTGAAGTAGTCGAACTTTCGGATCAGCTAAATAATTTGTCTACGAAGGTAAATGATACTCTGAATGACGCAAGACCAGTAGTCTTTAATGGCACATAAGTGTATGAACAAATTAGAAAATTCAAACAAAATCAGAATCAAATCAATAAACAGTACAAAAGAGAAATCTGGGAAATACAAGATCAGTTGGCACAAGTAACACAAGAATTACATATTTCAGAGGAGACTCGCACTCCAACATGGGAAGAGGGACTTAGAAATACGGAAAAGCCAAAAAATAATAACACAGGGCATTTCGGAAATTATGAAAGAAATTAGCAAGGTGCACCAGATTTTGAGATGGAACCGCCGACACGACGTAACTATGACGGATATGCGGCTCACCAACACGATGACTTGTTCATTACTACACGTAAATTCAAAACATTTAAGAATTCTGGCAACGACATTCATCTACAAGCGTGGCTTCATCAATTCTCTCATTGTTTTTCTCCCAACTGGTCATTGGAGCACAGATTAGAATGTATGTGTGACTACTTAGAGAATCAACCAGCTGTAAGAATGCGATCGATCATTCACAATAGTCACAGTGAAGGAGAATTTTATCATGCCTTCTTCTCAGCATATTGGTCTCAAGCTACACAATACCGAGTAAAACATAGCATCATAATGATGAAACATTTCGAACAATCTGAATATTCCAGTCTTGTGAAATATTTTGAAGACATGTTGCACAAGAATCAGTAACTGTCAAACCCATACAGCACCTTAGAACTCATCCGCATTTGCTTAATCAAATTGCCTGAACATTTATGGCATATTATTTTGACAGGACGTTGGAAAGACGACACTGACGCTTTTCAGGGAATCGTACCAGCATTTTAAATTGACACTGACAATCGTGGAACGTGAAAACAGGAACACACCAATTGCAGGTCACACCCATCACAATTCCGCGATGAAAGAATTAATAACTGGACACGACAAGGCTATTCTTACAACGCAAATCTTGAACAAAACAGAAACCATCCCTATGACAATCATTGGCAGAGTAGTAATAATTACAGGGAAAGATCACCTCTCTGCATTATTGACTATGGCAGAGACAATCAGAGAAACAGAAAATACGGGAACCAAAGTAATTATTATCGAGGGAGACAGAATAACTTCAGACGTAATGGTCCACTGTGCAGTTACGAATTCAAGAGAAATTCTCCACCACATGACCGACAAAAAAGAAACTACAGAAACTACCGACATAGCGACAGACCTGAATTTCATCAGAACTAGCGTGATTCAAACAGGGCAGGACCCTCTAGGCAAGGTGAATTAGTAGAAGTTAGGTCTCCTAATCCCAACAAAGATGCGTCTGAACAAAGAGTCAGTACGCAATGACTCTCACCGCTGGCAGCCACAAAACATACTTATGAAGCTGACGACGTAGCTGCCGTGGCTAGTAATTACGTAAAAATGGAAGACATCAGGGACATCTTACTCCAGGAACACGACGTAAAACATAACAACATGGCATATCCTGTAATTCACATTATGGTAAATAACGTAATATTTATGGCTGTACTTGACTCTGGCAGTCTCGTTTCATTAATTAGTGAAACAGCCTTTAGCAAATGCAACAAATCGAACGACTGCCCCACACTTCCGTTACGTAAGATTAAATTACAAGGAGCAATCGTTGGAAAAAGTGTAGATATACGCCAACAAACCAACTTAGAATTCGTTTGTCAAAGCCACAGTTTCTCTATAATTTTCTTGAATGAGATTTTCACTCTGCAGCGGAGTGTGCGCTGATATGAAACTTCCTGGCAGATTAAAACTGTGTGCCCGACCGAGACTCGAACTTGGGACCTTTGCCTTTCGCAAGCAAGCGCTCTACCATCTGAGCTACTTAAGCACGACTCACGCCCCGTACTCACAGCTTTACTTCTGCCAGTACCTCGTCTCCTACCTTCCAAACTTTACAGAAGCTCTCCTGCGAACCAGGATAATTTTCTGCTTGAACTTTGTCATGTTTAGGTATAAGTTATTGCATTAGCGAACAATGCCTATCAGTAGTTAGTGCCTTCAGTAGTTTGAATCCTTTATTTAGCTGGCAGCATTGGCGCTCGCTCTATTGTAGTAGTTCCAGTAACGAAGATTTTTGTGAGGTAAGTGATACATGAAAGGTATAGGTTAATGTTAGTCAGGGCCATTCTTTTGTACGGATTTTTGAAAGTCAGATTGCGTTGCGCTAAAAATATTGTGTGTCAGTTAGGTATGATCAGTATAAGTAAAGAGAGAAATGTCTGAGTACATTCAGTTTTGCTCAGCTGTTTGAAAATCAAATAACGTAAGGGGTTTACCAGCACCGTAATTAATTAATTTTTCTAGGGGGACGTGTCAACAAGACTAAAACAACCAAGCAAATCATCTGTCGCCGAGCTTCGAATGTAATCACGAAATAAAATGCGATGAGGACAGTACAGTGAAGCAAACGCCAAGTTTCTGGGGAAGCGTAACTGAGGAGTCTGTCTAGACAAAGATGAAAAAAAGAACCTAAAAAACGTTGACACAGGTTTCAATTTAAATTATGGTTAGGTTCCAGCCGTCGGTTTATTAAATCGTCGGAGGCCATCATACCCATCAGTGTTGGGTCACTCTGGGAAAATCTAACCCGGCTATCGGCGTAATACCAACGACAGATCACAGTATGGTTGCAGTTGATGTAGCGAGTAGACAAATCAGCTAAATTCGGAGCACCTAAAGAAGATGATTGGATTGGTCGCCAAAATATCGTGCAGAAAATGGAAACGACAACTCAGCAGAACCCTCAGATGCTTATTATTAAGCTATCGCACAAGAAAAATCTGCGATCATACAAATTATTTCCTCAGAAAAACGTAATATACCATACATATTCATCAGAACTCATTGTTTCCTTTTACCTCCTTAAACCAAGTTCCTAGTTACTTATAAACGTTTCGGTCAGACACAAAACATTCTAGCACATTTTCCTGCAACAATGGATTGGTAGGGAGTTTGACATACAGCAGAACCGATAGTAAATACTCAAAGCAGCATCATAGTGGTAATACTGTTAGAAATCTCAATGGCTAACTTCATTCTAGCTATCCATAACCTATGACGAAATTACTCGACGTAAAATCACACATGAACTGCAAAATACTCCGGATGAGAAACAGCTGGCTTTGAAGTAAGTTAGCCGAACTTTGGGTCCCAGATGCATCAAATTGATGATAACTTACGCCACATTGTATTCTTGTTTTGCAACAAAACTGGGATTGTTAGATTCTTCTTGACTCCTAATTTGGAAGATCACTCTTCAAATCCCCGTCCAGACATCCCAATTTAAGTTTTCTTCAATTTACCTAAATCGTCGAGATGGTTCCTTTAACAGAACCAGGTCGGTTTTCTTCCACATCCATCAGTAATTCAAGCTTGTGTTCAGTAGCTAATGACCTTGCTGTTGACGGGAAGTTAGACACTAATCGGCCTCTTTTTTTTTCCTTGCTTCTAAATGCATATGCTTATTGACTTCGGTATTGCGAGGTGCCGGGGCTATCAGTGTATTTAACACTAAATTCTTCTTGAATCTACACATGTAAATGATGCTCTAAGCCACCCCTATTCTAACTACGACTTTTGCTGTTGCACATGGATTAAAAAGATACGCGAACTGACTGTAACAAACCCTGCAAGTGGAGTAGAAAAAGAGTTTGGCACCTGCAATAATTTAATTTGATAAATAAGTTAAATAAAGGAAGGTTTCATTAACGTAGTGAGAAATGATAGGGTTGCTCTACCGATTAACAGAATGAAAGTTGTGTCCAAAATAACAATATGATTTATTAAGACTAAACACACCATGGCTATACAAGACAATAAATTTATAGTTGCAACTTCTTTTTCTATGTTATGCGGTATTCGCGATCAAAGCACACCTTTCCAGAGGCAATGTAATATGACCAAGCCAGGACTGGTCCCTGTTGAGGATTCCGTCGCCACCACACACCAGCTACACAGTATGTCACGAATCTCCAAGTATAATTCCAGGGTTATTCATCTGTGACAGTCACAAGCAGCACGCTAAATCCCCAACCAGCACATTGGCATGGTAGGCTTTATGCCCGCATTTCTACCGTCTAGGCCCTAGGGCACCATTGGAGTCAAACGCTCACAAGTTCACCCCGACTTGCAAGACAACGATGCTGGCGCATCATTGTAAAAACTATACTGCCCTTGTTCATCCTCGAAATCACGCAATATACCAAAATCCTGCAGTGCACTGACGCGTGCCTGCAAGCATTGGTATGAACGTCTCACGAACTGGATGTGGCCGCTATGGAGCGTATCACGACTTCTCAGAACGCTTCTAAGAGCACGTTCTCGTATGCGCCCGTTTGTGCGACATCTCCTCACTCATCATTATCCCTCAACATGGACACCAGACAGGAAAGGACTAAAACATTGCTCATGGAAAGATAGTGTCTCCTACTCCACCGACATTGGAAGTCGCGAACAGAAACAAAAAAAGGATAGCAGCAGTACATTGTTATGCGAGGCAACGCAGTGTGTTAACACTTTACAATCTTACATCTACATCTACATCTACATCTATACTCCGCGAGCCACCTTACGGTGTGTGGCGGAGGGTACTTATTGTACCACTATCTGATCCCCCCTTCCCTGTTCCATTCACGAATTGTGCGTGGGAAGAACGACTGCTTGTAAGTCTCCGTATTTGCTCTAATTTCTCGGATCTTTTCGTTGTGATCATTACGCGAGATATATGTGGGCGGTAGTAATATGTTGCCCATCTCTTCCCGGAATGTGCTCTCTCGTAATTTCGATAATAAACCTCTCCGTATTGCGTAACGCCTTTCTTGAAGTGTCCGCCACTGGAGCTTGTTCAGCATCTCCGTAACGCTCTCGCGCTGACTAAATGTCCCCATGACGAATCGCGCTGCTTTTCGCTGGATCATGTCTATCTCTTCTATTAATCCAACCTGGTAAGGGTCCCATACTGATGAGCAATACTCAAGAATCGGACGAACAAGCGTTTTGTAAGCTACTTCTTTCGTCGATGAGTCACATTTTCTTAGAATTCTTCCTATGAATCTCAACCTGGCGCCTGCTTTTCCCACTATTTGTTTTATGTGATCATTCCACTTCAGATCGCTCCGGATAGTAACTCCTAAGTATTTTACGGTCGTTACCGCTTCCAATGATTTACCACCTATGGCATAATCGTACTGGAATGGATTTCTGCCCCTATGTATGCGCATTATATTACATTTATCTACGTTTAGGGAAAGCTGCCAGCTGTCGCACCATGCATTAATCCTCTGCAGGTCTTCCTGGAGTACGTACGAGTCTTCTGATGTTGCTACTTTCTTGTAGACAACCGTGTCATCTGCAAATAGCCTCACGGAGCTACCGATGTTGTCAACTAAGTCATTTATGTATATTGTAAACAATAAAGGTCCTATCACGCTTCCTTGCGGTACTCCCGAAATTACCTCTACATCTGCAGATTTTGAACCGTTAAGAATGACATGTTGTGTTCTTTCTTCTAGGAAATCCTGAATCCAATCACAAACCTGGTCCGATATTCCGTAAGCTCGTATTTTTTTCATTAAACGTAAGTGCGGAACCGTATCAAATGCCTTCCTGAAGTCCAGGAATACGGCATCAATCTGCTCGCCAGTGTCTACGGCACTGTGAATTTCTTGGGCAAATAGGGCGAGCTGAGTTTCACATGATCTCTGTTTGCGGAATCCATGTTGGTTATGATGAAGGAGATTTGTATTATCTAAGAACGTCATAATACGAGAACACAAAACATGTTCCATTATTCTACAACAGATTGACGTAAGCGAAATAGGCCTATAATTATTCGCATCTGATTTATGACCCTTCTTGAAAATGGGAACGACCTGCGCTTTCTTCCAGTCGCTAGGTACTTTACGTTCTTCCAGCGATCTACGATAAATTGCTGATAGAAAGGGGGCAAGTTCTTTAGCATAATCACTGTAGAATCTTAAGGGTATCTCGTCTGGTCCGGATGCTTTTCCGCTACTAAGTGATAGCAGTTGTTTTTCAATTCCGATATCGTTTATTTCAATATTTTCCATTTTGGCGTCCGTGCGACGGCTGAAGTCAGGGACCGTGTTACGATTTTCCGCAGTGAAACAGTTTCGGAACACTGAATTCAGTATTTCTGCCTTTCTTCGGTCGTCCTCTGTTTCGGTGCCATCGTGGTCAACGAGTGACTGAATAGGGGATTTAGATCCGCTTACCGATTTTACATATGACCAAAACTTTTTAGGGTTCTTGTTTGATTGTTTGCCAATGTTTTATGTTCGAATTCGTTGAATGCTTCTCTCATTGCTCTCTTTACGCTCTTTTTCGCTTCGTTCAGCTTTTCCTTATCAGCTATGATTCGACTACTCTTAAACCTATGATGAAGCTTTCTTTGTTTCCGTAGTACCTTTCGTACATGATTGTTATACCACGGTGGATCTTTCCCCTCGCTTTGGACCTTAGTCGGTACGAACTTATCTAAGGCGTACTGGACGATGTTTCTGAATTTTTTCCATTTTTGTTCCACATCCTCTTCCTCAGAAATGAACGTTTGATGGTGGTCACTCAGATATTCTGCGATTTGTGCCCTATCACTCTTGTTAAGCAAATATATTTTCCTTCCTTTCTTGGCATTTCTTATTACACTTGTAGTCATTGATGCAACCACTGACTTATGATCACTGATACCCTCTTCTACACTCACGGAGTCGAAAAGTTCCGGTCTATTTGTTGCTATGAGGTCTAAAACGTTAGCTTCACGAGTTGGTTCTCTAACTATCTGCTCGAAGTAATTCTCGGACAAGGCAGTCAGGATAATGTCACAAGAGTCTCTGTCCCTGGCTCCAGTTCTGATTGTATGACTATCCCATTCTATACCTGGTAGATTGAAGTCTCCCCCTATTACAATAGTATGATCACGAAACTTCTTCACGACGTTCTGCAGGTTCTCTCTGAGGCGCTCAACTACTACGGTTGCTGATGCAGATGGTCTATAGAAGCATCCGACTATCATATCTGACCCACCTTTGATACTTAGCTTAACCCAGATTATTTCACATTCGCATTCGCTAATAACTTCACTGGATATTATTGAATTCTTTACTGCTATAAATACTCCTCCACCATTGGCGTTTATCCTATCCTTGCGGTATATATTCCATTCTGTGTCTAGGATTTCGTTACTGTTCACTTCCGGTTTTAACCAACTTTCCGTTCCTAATACTATATGCGCACTATTTCCTTCAATAAGAGATACTTATTCAGGAACCTTGCCCTGGATACTCCTGCAGTTTACCAATATTACGTTAACTTTTCCTGTTTTTGGTCTCTGAGGACGGACGTTCTTCATCAACGATGATAATGTCCTCTCTGGTAAGCCGTCAGGTATTTTATCGTTTCGCCCAAGGAGGGGTCCCTCTAACCTAAAAAACCCCCGTGTGCACGCCACACGTATTCTGCTACCCTAGTAGCTGCTTCCGGTGTATTAATGCAACGATTATTGTTCCCTGAAGAACGGTTCATATATTTGCCTATTCTACTATGTACATTACTTAAACTACTATTATTCCACGAACTTCTTTGTGTGGGAGATGTGGTGGAGTCCTATGGACTAGCGCCAGTCCCTTGTTAGACTCCCTCTTCTCTGACGTGCATTAGGATTTGCAGGTCTAATTTCAGTCTCCTGGTTCTCCTGTTGTCCTTGATTTCGCTCTCTCCAATTACGGGCGCTTTGCCGTTCGTTATTTCTCCTGTCCCCGTTTCCTTGTCTAGCATGACCCTGTTCCCTGACGTTCTGGTTTCCGTGTCTCTGGTTTCCATAATCTTGAATATCGTAACCTTGATTTCCGTAACCCTGGGTTCCTAACTGACGAGTGCGATTATGCGATCTGTTGTCATCTTCCCTTGGTGGCCCGTGGTATTTGTTATTTTGCGCCTTCTTCCTGTCTTTTGCGTCTTGTTTATCGAAGACTACTTCGAGTTCGCGCAATAGACTCTTGAATGCTTCTATGTCAGATCCACACTTCCCGACAAGTGTCTGTTGATACCTAACAGGCAAATTGGAAAAGCAAAATTTAATGATTTCTCCGTTGCTATATGGACTATCTAAAAACTGATTCTTCTTGAGTAAATCATCAAAAAATTTGGTTGCGTTCCTATGCCCAGACACTTCCAGTTCAGGACAAAATATTATTTCCTCTTTAAACCTGTCTTGCGTTTCCTTTGACCAGTAGGTCCGCAGGAATTCACCAACAAATTCCTGATAAGTCCGAACGTCGCTGCCACACCCCGCATCTTTTCCGCGGCTTGGCCTTCGATGTGTCCACACATGAATTCTAATTTTGTCTGGGTTGGCCATGATGACGGTAATGAATTTATAAACTGCGTCACCCATCTCTTCGGATGCATCGACCCTCCATTATCTTTGAACTTCTGGAATTTTAGTATCGACAGGAAGTGATTGTGATCAAAATCCTGTCCGATCCTCGCACTGGTGTTGTCACTCGTTTCCGATACTTCCACGTCTGCTGAGTGTCCTGATCTATCTTGCTAATAACTGTGATGTGCTACCTCCCTATCACAGTGGAAGTGGCATTCAGCATTCACTCTTCTAAGTGGGCTGCAATTATTGGAGCTATTACTCTCTGTTTCTGCGTGTGCATTGTTAGTTCCGCACTCTGTCACAGGGCTAGAGCACTGCGGACTTTTCCTCGGAGACACAATTCCGTGAACTCCATCATTGGTATCCGAACGCGCCGTGCTCGTGTGCCCGTTTCGCTCTAGTTTTGCTATCCGACTCTCTACTTCTTTCATTCGTTTCGTGATGTTCGTAACCACAATATTACCTTGAGTTTTTAAGACCGCTAGGGATTTTGAGTGTGCTTGTGTCGCACGTCGCAAGCGCCCTGCGAGTTGAGAAGTTACTTTTGCAATTTTCATTGCCCCTGTTGCTGCCGTTTTGGCTAGGCCCGCTACTTTTTGTGCTACCATTGAGATTTGTTTTGCTTCTCCACATTCTTTCTTTATTGTTAGTAATTCCAAAGGAATTTCCCCTATATGCGAAATTATTGCCTGAGTGTCCTTCTGACGCTGTTCGTCAGCTTCTTCTTTCTCCTTCCTACGCTGTTTCTCATCTTTTTCCTTCTCCTTCTTGCGTTGTTCCTCATCTTCTTCCTTCTCCTTCTTACGCTGTTCGTCAGCTTCTTCTTTCATTGATCGTAGGAAGCTCAGCATTGGTTAATGTCATCATTTTGATCCTCGTCACACATGGGTGATGTAACTCTGGACACCTGGGCGCTAGAGTTCTGACGTGACCGAGCTCGCCTCTGTCTGCACTCGTTCATTTGATTATAAACTTCTGCTACCATCTCGACCTGTGTGCCTGTCTCTGTTTCATCCTCTACTTCACTATCATAATCACGGCCGCAACGCTGCTCTGAGATCGCGTCCAAATCACCTTCCTCATCAATGACCCTGGCGTCCTGTCCTGCTAAAAGTGTGCCATCTCAACTCCGAACCTATTCCCGTCAGTAAACTCCCCCTTATCCATTATGCTATCCTCTTTTGCTTTAGCTTCGCTCGATAATTGTCGTGCCTTACTTCTCGTTATCATTCATGAAAAACAAATTTATCTAAAATGCACAATAAAATTAATCTACTCCATATATTTTTACACATAGACATAAAATTTCAACAACGCCTCTCCAACGCTGTAATTATACGCACGATTTGTTGTGGTACAGAAACTGCACACAAACCCTACAAAGTGTGATGTGATACGGACACACCACCAAAGGAACATAAAAACAATGAACAAAAGAATATATACACTGAAAACAAAAAACGGTAATCATGCGCCGCTACTTAAAACTAAATGCGGAACTACCAGAGAAAAACTTGGGTATTAATCAATAAAAAATTAAGAAAAAAATTCTGAGTATCCCTACTGATAATACCGCTTGCTTATCAGCGATTCACAGGGAAGAACCGAGGCTAAGGGTCGCCATTTTTATGCAAGGTGCCGGGCCTAGCAGTGTATTTAACACTAAATTCTTCTAGAATCTACACATGTAAACGATGCTCTAAGCCACCCCTATTCTAACTCCGACTTTTGCTGTTGCACATGGATTAAAAAATACGCGAACTGACTGTAACAAACCCTGCAAGTGGAGTAGAAAAAGAGTTTGGCACCTGCAATAATTTAATTTGATAAATAAGTTAAATAAAGGAAGGTTTCATTAACGTAGTGAGAAATGATAGGGTTGCTCTACCGATTAACAGAATGAAAGTTGTGTCCAAAATAACAATATGATTTATTAAGACTAAACACAAAATAATAAACAAAAACACATGAAACATTTGCAATACATCATATTGGCTCAAACTGGATACTCAAATAAACGCTGCGAAGGTGAAGTTGTCCCTAAACTAGATTGTGACGTTTATGACGAAGTAGTGTGTGGAGCCAATTCCTTGCAACTCAAATCTTAAGAGAGACACACAGCTAACCCAACATTAATTGCTGCTACATTAGTGAGAACTCAGACAATGCACACCCAAGACAGATCAAAGTTAGAAAAGACGAACAGGCGCGTTCTGCTGAGCTCGGATTATCACCTAGCAAAATTGCCTGCTTTGCTGGTGCTGCAGACGTACATTACCAAGCTGTCTTCATAGCTGCAACGACACGATCTGGCATACCGGAGGCGATGGCTGGTTGCTTCGACGTCCCGTCGTGGTGATTATAATGTCGCGAGTATAGCCTGAAACAAATTATCCTGACCTGGTTGTTCCAGACTACAGACTTCCTAGCAATACAAATGCGCCTCTGAAGAAGACGAAGAAGGCTCGCCACACAATCACTGACGGTACAGTGATTGATTTTAGCAAGTGAAGTCACACAGTAACTCCGATACAGTCAACTTTAGCCAAAACTGCTCAAGACAGACAACATAGGCCTCTTGTACGCAGAACGCTCAATTGCCAACTGTACCCGGAAAGTTACGTTGAAGTCGAAACTTCAGCAACTTCGTCAAACAGTTACAATTAAATAAAAGTAGATTAGACACCCAACGGAAAGCAGGCTGTCCAGAGCAGCGAGAGCTCAGTCTTGTAACCTACCCCGACCGACAGGCGAGAGCCGACTACCCACAAGAGCACCCGTACAAACCGAAAACAGAACATTCCCGCCCCCACGACAGTGGCCATGGTTAACTGTTCCAATCAGCAACTCGAAAACCGGCGGAAAATTCTACTCTATTGCCGGAACACTACCATTCCACCAATGGAGATTCTTGGCGCCAATATCCTCGCCGATTTTGCTATGTCACGGAGCTATGCCCAGAGCAAGCCAATTACAGTTACTATTTTGCAGAAAGCGCGGGAATTTTCCCGCCACAACTGCCTGGGTACACAAGTCATTCCCACGCCTCGCTGGTAGCCCGCCAGAAAGTGTTTTCGCCAAGTTTCTGCGAAGTAACGGAACCTCTAGCCCAGCCACTACTTCAGCCCCCTGTGGGCGTGTCTCTTGACAATGTCGGCGTCTGGAAAGCATTCACTCGACTCCCTCACACCCGTCGGCTTACCCTTTCAAAATCAGCAGGCCTGCCTGTCACCGGACCACTCGGGTGACGAGAGACTCTGCATGGCAAGTCCGCGTGTGAAGGAATAGCAACTTTCCACCGCATGCAATTAGAGAGGAGAATAGTAAGATAGAAATATGAAAGGGGGCTCATGCCACCTCTCAGTATAACCCATAGAAACTGATTGTAATACCTGGTGGCTACTGCGATGCATTTATGGCATTTATACATTTTCACGCCTCAGTGTCTTTTCATTAGTGTATAACCAGCAATGCCTGTTAGTTACATGTGGTTCCTTTACACACTCTATATCTAAGTATGAAGTCACTGATTGCAAGTACCATACACAAAACACGGACACAGATTTCAAATTGCTGAAAACGGCCGGTAGAATAAAAGAAAGTAACGAAACCCCTTGTAAAGATCTGCTTCAACCACTGGGGATTCTAACTGCACCATGTGTATCCACCTACCATTCCGCTATGCACCTCTATAAAACTCCTTGAGTTATCCATCTAACATCAGGATTCTTGTATACGGAGCAAGAGTCAGACTACTGTTAAATTTATTAATGGTAGACAAACAAAAACACAAAACGCAACTTTCTATAAAGGAATAACGTTTTACGTTAAATTTAACAGGAGACTAAAGAGACATCTTAAATAAAAATATTTAAAAATTCAGTAGAGGCATATCTGTTATATAATTCACAGTGAAGAATAAGGGATTATTTACAGAGTACTTAAAAGGAGTGGTAAATAATAGATACGTTTCCATACAAGTTATAAGAAATGCATGTATGTATGTATGTGCACTATGTGATATAAAGTATCCGGACACCCCCAAAAACGTACGTTTTTCATGTTAGGTGCATTGCGCTGCCACCTACTGACAGGTACTCCATATCAGCGACCTCAGTAGTCATTGGACATTGTAAGAGAGCAGAACGGGCGCTCCGCGGAACTCACGGACATCGAACATAGTCTGGTGATTGGGTGTCACTGGTGTCATATGTCTGTACGCGAGATTTACACACTCCTAAACATCCCTGGGTCCACTGTTTGCGATGTGGTAGTGAAGTGGGAACGTGGAAGGCCACGTACAGCACAAAATCGACCTCGTCTGTTGACTGATAGAGACCGCTGACAGTTGAAGCGTGTCGTAATGTGTAGTAGGCTGACATCTATCCAGACCACCACACAGGAATTTCCAACTGCATCAGGATCTACTGCAGGTACTATGACAGTTAGACAGGAAGGTGAGAAAACTTGGATTTCATGGTCGAGCGGCTGCTCATAAGCCACACATCACGTAGGTAAACGCCAAACAACTCCTCGCTTGGTGTAAGGAGCGTAAACATTGGACGATCGAACAGTGGAAAATCGTGTGTGCAGTGACGAATCACGGTACACAATGTGGCGATCCGATGGCAGGGTGTCCGTGTGGAAAATGGCCGGTGAACGTCATATGCCAGCGTGTTTAGTGCGAATGGTAAAATTCGGAAACGATGGTGTTATGTTGTGGTCGTATTTTTCATGGAGTGGGCTTGCACCCCTTGTTGTTTTGCGTGGCACTATCACAGCACAGGCCTACATTGATGTTTTAAGCACCTTCTTGGTTCCCACTGTTGAAAAGCAATTCGGGGATGGCCATTCCATATTTCAACACGATCGAGTACCTGTTCATAATGCACGGACTGTGGCGGAGTGGTTACGCGACTATATCCCTCTAATCGATTGGCCTGCTCAGAGTTCTGAAATGAATCCTATATAACACCTTTCGGATGTTTTGGAACGCCTATTTCGTGCCAGGCATCACCGACTGACATCGATATCTCTCCGTAGTGCAGCACTCCGTGAAGAATGGGCTGCCATTCCCCAAGAAACCTACCAGCGCCTGATTCAATGTATGCCTGCGAGAGGGGAAGCTGTCATCAAAGCTTAGTGTGGGTCAACACCATACTGAATTCCAGCATAACCGATGGAGGGCGCCACGAACTTGTAAGTTATTTTTAGCCAGTTTTCCGGATACTTTCGATCACATAGTGTATGTATGTTTCACATCTCCTCCTAAACCACTGGATCAATGTCAACCAAACTTAGCATACATATTACTTTCTGTCTTATAACAATCGTTGTGGAGTAACAAGTACATAGCGAAGGGGCAGGAGTGAGGATGAAAAAATAATTTAGGTCACGACGCTCAAGTTCTCCGACCTTATTCATCCAGTATCTGAGAATGAGAGCACTTTGTTACTTGGAACACCTTTTGCACATAATTTCAAACCCTTAAGAAATTTTTTGCTCGGTGACAACCTCCAAAAAAACATGAAAGAAAATTTTTTATCGCGTATTACATTTTCGATCTCTATGCAATAAAACTGCTGCATCAGGCATGTCTTTCTAATTTATTGCTCTTTACTACTAACTGTATTGACTAGACATTTGGCAGGCTGTATTCCCATACAACTGAATATACGTGCCAAATTATATTATTGTATGACTCATAGTTCAGGAGATCTGACGTGGTAAGCACTGAGATGCGTGAAAACTTGCCGCATCTGCGTCTCATTTGATTTTAATGCTCTTCTGCTGCAATTCTACTAGCAAAAGATTTCTCACGCAGCATCCACATATGCTGCTGAGCGTTCCTACAAAATCTTAGCTCTGTGAAAACGAAATTTGAGGGCAAAGTTCGCAAGAGATACAGGGAAGTATGTGTCAAAATATGCGTGAAATGTATTAGATATATGTAAAAAATGTAACATGTGCATAAGCAGGCAAAGCCGTGGGTAAAAAACTCCTAAACCAATGGATCGATTTCAATAAAGCTCTGTACACTTGGAACTTGGCGTATTGAAAGAAACACCGGGAAGATAAGAATGGGCAATCATCTATAGGTGTTGAGGTGATAATGTCAAGAGAGAGTAGAGGGTGAAGCGATGGAGAGGCATAGAGGGGGAAGGAGTTTATGGGCATGGGTAAGAGGATGGAGGAGCTGGTCAGAGTGATGAGGAGGGGGATTTGGATAGAGGAGGAGATGGACAGATGAACTGGAAGAGTGGGCATGCAAGAGGAGGACATGGTCAGAACTGGAAGGAGCAGATGAACAGAGGAGGATGAAGCAGATGGACAGAGAGAAGGCGATGTGAACTGAGAGAGGTGGAAGTAGCAGATGAACGGAGGGAAAGGTTGAGTGTGGATCGTGCAGGAGATGGACAAAGAGAGGGGGCAGAAGAAGAGGAAAGAGGGGAAGGCGGAGGATATAGTGAAGGAGACGGACAAGGAGGAGATGGACTAACAGAGCTGGAATAAATATGCACCCAGGGAAGGCCAGGTAGTCAGTTTGTGTTACTTCATAGTAAGCACTTGTTATTCTGCACGACGAAATAAGTTTCCAGCTATTGCTGCCATGGGATATTTAGCTCAAGGACGACAGATACCTATATTATACTAAAGTTCACTGACATAATTAATTAATAATACCGTAAAAACCAATGCCCATGACCTATGATGGACAACTCCCATCTCTTTCAGTTTTCTAATGCTGAACATCTCTTTCAATTTGGTGAAGTGCTGTCTCAGATTTTTCAGATAGGCGAAGGGGCAACATGTGGAATTGAGGACAATGGACAAAGTATCGGAAAGGTCCTGATTGCAGCCAAAATAGGTGGAGAGAGAAGGGGGGAGGGACTGCCCGTGTTTGTGTGTGTTTGTGTTTGTGTGTGTGTTTGTGTGTGTGTGTGTACAGAACAGTTGCGTGTAGGGCAGTATAGTGCAGTGAACGTTGGTGTGTAACGTCGCCAGTAATCAAAAATAACTGTTTCGCAAGTATGGGTAAAAATAAGGCCTGCATGAGATACTATTAATACACGCTTGGATTAGTACTGGTTTACGTTTCTCAGTTGTGACATCATTAAGTAAATGATGTGTGAGTGATGAAACACCTAGCCAACCAATATGTAACAGGGATGCAGAACTGTTTTCCTCACCAGTTCAGTGAGTACAGCTTACCTGGCTGGCGGCGTTTCTTATTGCTTTCCGGAGACCGGAAACTTCACGGCAATAAAGTGGAGCTATCTATACTTGTTATAGGGGAAACCTATGTGAGTTTTTTGTTCTCTCTGAGAGGTAATTCACGTACCAATATTTATGTTTTTAATCAGCTCCTTATCTCTGCCACGTTCCCTCTAGCTAAGATATCGTCTCCTGGTCTTCATCTTCCGGTACAGCAGTTTCTTATTTCATATCTGCAGACATTCATCTGGCCGTATTTGGAAATTAAATCTGCTGGAAATTTTCCAATACGGTCGGGGACCGGTCCGCCCCTCCCAGTCAGCCGCGCGGGCTTATCTGCCCCCTCCTCCCGGCCCCTCTGCCCTGCTTCTTCTCGGCGTCATCCCGCCTCCTCTTCAGGCCTCCTACCGCCTGCTGCGTGTCGCCTCCTCCGTCTTGGCTGTTCGCTTTTGGCCGCCGAGGAAAGCCAGCGCCTCAATCTCGATGTGTTATTAAGCGTTCTTTGGAAGACTTCGATGGCTTCCATCCGGAATATTAATTGGCAGGGCGAAAGTGAATTTTTCGTCGCAGGTTTCACCCTTCCTCACCCAGGATGAACGAGCAGCAGTCGATGGAAAACTGTAAGCAGACAAGTTCCCTCATCACTTCCCCCTGCCCCCTACAACCACTGTCTCTCCCTCCATCTCCTCCGTCTTTATCTCCACCGCTTTCTCTTGCTCTGACGTCGAAAATGCTCAAGTTGTTTTAGGAGGAACTGATCCGGTAAAAACCATTGGTGCCGTACACAAGCTACACATAGGCACTATTCCTGTTCAGTCTAACCATTTGCATGTTTTGAAACAAGTGTGATAGCAGAGAATGTATAAAACCAATCGAAATATTTTCAAATGAGACTCTTTTTTTGCTAAAATAATTCTGACACCTGCAATAAGACTAATATCCACTGCAGCTTTAAAATCAGTAGCGTGAAATGTTATTTTTGTGGCATCCGTTCTTCTGAAATATTTACTGATTGAAGTTTGGAATCCATTGTAAAACCTGAGCGCGTATAAAACCCAACGACAAATCTTCGTAGCGGATAATTAATACAGTATTATTTCTGAAACCTAGAATTTGATCGTATCCACTGCAGAAGTTTACGAGTTAACAATAACACGTTTTGTGATATCTATTCATCCAAAATGGTTACAAATAAGGATTTGGAAACGAGTTATGATAACGAAGATTATCTAAATTACACGAAAATCTTGGTTCGATTTTCGTTTTTTGCTAAACAAATTCTGCGGGCTGAGTTACGGCCCTTCCAGTGACCAATTAATCTCTGATATGAACAAAACAGAAATCCGTTTTTTTCCACTTAAGTTAAGTTTCCGGAAGTATGATTTACTCCACAGCTATGGTAAGAGTGTTATGAAACTCCTGTTAGAGGCGGTAAAGCACCTGAGGTGTATTAAATATATTACAGTAATCATACCTTGCTTTTGCTAAATCACCATGCTGCATAAAGAAGAATTTAACACTTCCACGATTCGTTTACAACTGTCTCTAAACGAAAAGCTCGTTGTACTGATGTGCAAGAACGGTTTATACTAAGGAGTGTCTTTTTCCCATCTCTGTTTAATATCTACTCAAAAATATGCCTCCTATTATTTAAATTTTCAGAAAATATTAATGAGCATCAAACTGTCTCTCAAGTAGGGTTTTCTGAAATAGTTTGCTTGGAGTCGTGGTTTTCCTTATCATCGACCACAGGACGCTCCTATAACACATAAAAAGTATAGACATGCCCTTTGAAGTCTGAATGTGATCTGAGATGCAATATTACCGGTCCAATTAACACACGAGTGGAGTAATTCCAACCTATCATCTGACTCACACAAAAACATTACTTATATGCAAATTGTAGTGTTCGTTACTAATAGAAACAACGTTATCCACCAGTTGGTGACCGTATTCACAATGACCCGTTTCTACTTTGTGGCCGAATATGCAACCTGGATTACGCATTTTCAACCTGAAACAGTCAATACAGTGATCAATATGGCACGCCAAACTGAAACCACTTGTATATGTCTCTCTCCAGTCGAGAAACAATTCTATCTCGACGGCATAGAATATCGTGGCATTTAAGTGGACGTAGGAATCGATAAAGAAAAAGAAAAAGCGTTGATAGTTACCTAACTTCCTTTATACGTAAACCGGAGAATCTGCATTCAAATCAAGAAGTTAGGATATTCTGGAATGTGTGCAGGAAATAATATGAAGGTAGAATAATTAATCTCTAACGTTCCTTTGACAAAGCTGAGCAAAAGTTTTAAATGTTTCAAGGAAGGGGAGAGAAATAGGCCGTGCCCTTTCAAAGGAACGATACGGACATTTCCCTTCAGCGGTTCAGAAAATTCACATAAAGGGGATTTGAACCGTTTTCCACCGGAATGCGAGTCCAGTGCGCCAACCACTGTGCCATCTCGCTCGATATGATAAGCACAGGCAGTGGCATCCTAGCCATCAAAATGTTAGTCGACTAATAATGTATTGCATGTTTCCACTACTTCACTGAGTCTTGTGTGACAAAGAGCACTTTCAACAAACTACACTGTAGATTTAAGAGATGTGGAGCTAAATTAAGGAAATATGAGTGAACGATTTGTTAGTTCGAAGATAACAAACCACATTCTGGAAATTACCGTATCCCTCGCCACAAGATAGTGGGTTCACATCTGCCCAGCAACGTAAGAAGACCTTCACTCTAGTTTCAGATGAGATTTAATAATTCTTTCCTACCATATTATACAACAGATTCATTCATATTCTATTTATACGCAACTCATTTTGATGCTTAAAAATTAAATGTGCACATCTGGCTTACATTTAGGATGGAATGAGATCTATTGTGTTTCTGGAGGATAAACCTGAGTCTACAACAGCACATTCGGCTGAATTACAGCTTGCTTATGGAGGCGTCTTTCAAAAAATGGTTAATTTAAGGCGGAATTTTGTGTATGATCTAAAGTAAGATACAGGTCAGTAACTGACAACAACATTACAAAAACACAAGAGCCGAACAGGGTTATACGGTGGTTATGATATAAGCTCAGAACACTATCTTGCACTGTACAAGACTGAAATGTTTGCTCAATGGAAGAGACAAATAAGAAATGAAGGTCAAAAAGATACTGTAAACAAAGTAGCGAGGAATGTTCTTGGAAAGAAAAAGGAAGTTAGGGGAAAAAATAGGGCGATGATTTGGGCTAATGAAATAAAAGAGGCTGTTGCGGAAAAGTGTGTAGTATGCAGAATACTTTTAAGCAATCGTAAAGCGGAGAATCCGGAAGTCTATGGACAGAGGATGTATAGTAAAGGAAATGGTACAAAAGAGCCATTCTGTGTGTGGAAAAGATTCACTCCAAGTACTGAAAGCGATGTAATGGTGAGCTGTCTTTCTGTTCCAAGTCACTGAAAATGCTATATAAAGAACAAAAAGACCCATTGAAATTACATATGATTGACAAGCAGTACTGGAGCGAGTATGAAGTGATTCTTTGGTATGAAGATAAGAATTCACACAACGAAATTGTGCTCAGGCATACAGGATGTCCCAGAAATGTTATGACAAACTTCGAGGGATTGTAAAGGGCGTATTGAGGAAGTAATGGAGGATAAGAATTCGTGTCTGGGAATGTCATGGAAAGACGCTGCCGAGCTTCGAATTTATAGGCAAGAGCGCCTGCTACTAGACAACCTCTCTGGCAGCAAACTTGACTGTTTGTAGGAACGTCTTGCAAACAAGATTGTTATTCAATAATCGCAACTTATTGCCACTATCGCCAGTGGAGGTGGTAGAGCTGACTGCTGCATAGGAAGGCCCTGTCTCCTACGAATGCGATGGTCTGTGGCCTCGGTGGATGACGGTTTTGAATATCCGTTTCCATCAGCAGTTTCTTTTTCTCCTGGAACTTCGAAAATCTCCAGTGTTTTTCAGTCAGTGTACAAGAGAAAAATAATCTGCGGATAGAAACCCGTGTCCGAAATCGTCATCGATCAAGGCAGCAGAATACCGCATTCATAGGAGACAAGGCCTGATCCACATTCTCCAATGGTGATCGTGGCAATCGGTCGCTATCGCTGAGTAACAAGCACCTTTGGAAGACGTTCTACCTATTGTCCGTCAGCGTAAAAACTCGCTTTTGCTGCCAGACAGGTGGCGTAGTTGTAGACGCCTATGCATATAACTTCGACGCTCTTCAGCGTCGCTCGATGGCGTTCCTTTACGTGGTTCCTATCGTTGATTGGTTCCTCAGGACACCCTCTATAACCCGTCGAAGTTGGTTGCAACGTTTGTGGGGTACCCTGAATATATAATTATTGATGAATACATATAGACAGTACATTATCATGCTATGGTGCTACCAACGACTAAGACAACCGATTGAAAGGTTCACTTACACGAACAGAAACAGCATCTTCACCATCTGCAGTTCATGGAGTAAGATACACAGCCTGTTGTGGAAACCGTATTATACTCGGACGTCTGAAACTTTGCTGGCTAGTGGACTGTTAGTTCATGCTGATTATAGGCAGGCGATCTTGCTGCATCCTTTTACATGGAGACACCACCCGAATTTATTTGTTTTTAATTTTGCTTCGCAAATCTAAAATTGTAACCTTGACCTTCATAGTTTGTCGTTAGGAAGCCCTGAAAAGTTTCATCTCTGCTGGAGCAATTTCCCTTCTGTCTTTTTATGTCCTTGCTTTGTTCATTATGTATTATTTTGCTTCAGGATACCTTTGCTTCATCCGCTTCGAGGTATCCAAGTTTCATGTTACATTTGTCGCCAATTATTTTTTTGATACTCCTCATTAGATTTGTCGTTCTTCGGTTCACCGTCAGTCCGTAATTTGTAGATAAATTGCATATAAATATAATAGCACTATGATAATTTTCCCTCACAGTTCTCTATAAGTAGTTCAATTTTTGCTATTCAACCAAACTCTGTAACACATCTCGATAAAAAAAATAATAATTAATCAGAAATCTTTGACAGAGGCAAAATAATTTCGTGAACGACAAACATTCCATACGATCGAGGTCGAAAATGAGAGCCTATTATCTAAGATTCTCATTTTCAACTTGGTAGCGTACGGCTAAACACGTAATAAAACATGAGTGTTCTCCACAGCCCTAGGGCGAGGGAGTATTTGAGCAACAGTTTTAATTCATAAGTGTGATCTGTTAGAGAAAAATTCAAACGCTGGGAGATAAGAGTTAGTGTTACTTGCAAATCGGAATAGGAAACTTCAGAAATGGAATTCTCACAGACATATGGGTATCGACCTGGGAAGCTGCTGAATACATGCGCAGGACGATCTAAGCAGGGAGATTTAAATGCGAATTCGTGTGTCGTATTTTCAGCTTTAAAGGCAATATTACTCTCTAAGCCTCGACGGTGACAAATTTTAAATTCCCGTTAGTTTCACCTGGGCTTTCAGTGATCCCCTTAAAGCCGGATGAAAATTTGTGGCACATATCGGAATTACTTTCCCCAACGTATGGTGGCTGGTATATATTACAGCAGCGAAGTCGGCCCTCTCGTCTCCGTTACAATACGAGTACTTTTCGTCATCGATAAGGATATTCCACGGTTAGTCTTAATCTAACTGAACTTCTGCGAAAGTTATTTGTTTAAAAGAAACGGTATATGTTTTTTGCAAGATACATGTTTCTTCATTTTTGACAACCACGATGCGCAATCTACTGTTAGGTGTGTATATAATTTTACTGATCATTAACCCAAAAGGTATTTAAATCTCAACTAGCACTACAATTTTCCAATGAAACTACCATGAATGGGTAGAGTAACAGTGTCATTCTGTTTATTTAGCTCTCACAATCTCTGCTTGGTTGCGGGAGGACGTGAACATTGAGGATTAACGGCTAACTCTGAAACAATGTACGGCACATTAACATGGATAAATGATGTATTCATACAGGATACACTAGAGTTATTACTAAAGAAATCCAGGACAAAATAATGTTAACAGTATAAACAACCCTTCATTCGAGCTCTTTCACTCATATAGTTTTTCTAAGGTTCTTTGTTATCTCACATCAGTTGACCGAGAGACATTAAGGCAGTTTCGTGCATTCAGAGGAGGTTTTAATTACTGACACTTCCTGATTACATTTCTTGAACGGGCAGTTACTGAGAGTTGTAGTTGTTTGAACTGTTAGAGAAGACAAGAGTAATTAGAAACACAGAAGAAAAAAAAAGAGATAATAATTAAGTGTTAGGCATACATACAACAATTTTCAATACTGTATTTAATAATACATATGATTTGAGCAGTTTTTAAAGTAATTAAATATTGCCATTAAAGGGTGTAGGTTAAGAAGGTGTGAGGACTAGGATTGCCGATATTTTTAAAAATCTCGGGAAGCCGATATATCGAAATTTATAAAAGTACTATTATCGATCATCGATACATCAGAAGAAGTACCGATATAGGGATATATCGAATGTAGAAATATCGCCGTACTGGACTATAAAATATCGGCTCCACATTGGGAATGTACTGCCTCTTTTAGAGCTGTGTAATTAAGTATCGGATTATTATTAGATACTCTAGCTGCGTCAACAAGCTAGTTGCCTGCCTATACCCCCCTACTGCAAGAACTGAAAGGAAAAGGATGCACGATCACGCTCGGCGATAACTACTTTGCTAACGATCGTAACTGCATGTAAGTGGTGGATCCGTCATTCGGTTTCGTCATGTATCGGATTTGTCAACAACACTTCATGTCGACTCCCCCGTTTTCTTTTCATTTTTTTAATTTCTGCAAACGCCAGCGACCTATAAGCTGTAATGTCAGAAATACGTGGTAAAGCTAAACGTTGTAGTTCTTGTTGGTATCTCCAAACGCCGATTACGTCAGCATTTCCGCTCGCACGTCTCCGCCCTCCGCAAAGGCCAATCTTCTCACTTAGATTTTTCTTCATCATTTCCAGCTACTGCTTTTGAAGAGCACCGATGTGAAAAAATAGCACATTAGTTTCGTTACAAATTGTCTTTTAACTCACCTGGGTGCTATTTCTTCACATCGAAAATATTGTTTTCCATTAACACTACTACCCGCCAGTGCAATCGGACTATTATACTTCGTTTGTGCCCCATATACTTGTTTCACACAGGGAAAGATTGGACGTGATGAAAGCTTAAACACTAGTAAGATCCTTTCTCATAGTAAAAGTAAAATTATGTTCTACTACAGTTTCAAAGGAACAACTTCGAATAAGTACAGAAAATTGTCCAGAAAGTTAAATATAAAATAAAAATAAGGGTGTTATATTTTGAGATTTTGATATCGATACATCGGCGAGAATCTTATCACCGCTATATATATATATATATATATACATGTTGGAAAATGATTCGTACATCGACATCTTATCAACATCATAAGAGAGAACTAGGCATATCTTCATTAAATATCTGTAAATAAAAATGTGCTGATATTTCAGAGGTCACTGAATCAGGACCATAAGCTGTAATATTCAAGTGCTAAAGACATTTACAAGTTCAATAAAATTTTTCATTAATTCTACCCTAATGACGTCTAATTAAGTGCTCCGTGTGGTGCACATTTAAATTTGATGATGAAAATTATTACTTCGGGAGGTTTCAAAACAGCACTACATTCATTCGAGAAATATTATTTTGCACAAAGCACATATCCACAAAACATAATTCAATTTAACAACATAACGAAGCCATTTTTTACGTCAAACGTGCAATTAGATTCTAATTTAAGTTTTATGTGAAAAATAGGAGTTGTCCAGAACAGTGCCGTTATACGAGTTCACTGAACCGCAACTATGGTTGCTGCGACCAACACTGAGGGAATTCTTGGAGGCGATACCGGCGGGCACGCCGCAACACGGGTGTCACGGCGAGGCACCGGTCGTTACCAGTTAGCTAGAGTGCGGAGAGACAGAACGGTGGAGTCTCCCGAATGAGAAACATCAAGAAGGAACCTTGGGTCACCCTCCGAGAAGCGGGCCGTACTGATTTACAAGACCATGCTACAAAGTAATGCGATCAAATTTATTACGAGAAAACTTTTATAAAGCTTTTTAAATAAGAAAACTGTTGTATGCATTCTATATCGGTATTCTGCGTGTCTGCATATTTATTTCTCAACATAGTCATCCTGGTTACGAAAACATTTGAGAAAACTGAGAGACTAGTTTGATGATACTAACACTGTAGTATGTTTGACTTTGATGATAGAGCCACCATCTGACCTCTGATTGCATCGCTCCTTCACTATCCAAGTGGAGTCCTCGAAGGTATTCTTTACGGTGTGGAAGCTGATGTAAATTATATGGGGCTAAGCCGGGACCGTATGGAGGATAATCGATGACAGTGAACCCAAATTGGAAATTTGTGGTGAGGACTTATGGGACCAAACCACTAAGATCATGGGCTCCTAAGCTTACGCACTACTTAGTCTAACTTAAACTAACTTACGCTAAGGACAATGCACACACCCATGCCCGAGGGAGGACTCGAACCTCCGTTGAGGGGAACCGTGCGGACCGTGACAAGAAGCCTCAGACTAGGCGGTTACACACTCGGCTGAACCCAAGGAATCGAATTGTTGTAATTATCTCAGTGCTTGTGTATGGTCTGTGCATTGTCTCGGTGAAGGAAAGCGAGCTTCTTGTGGAGAAGCAATCATCTAATTTGAAACTCCATTACAGCACATTGTTTCTCACACCCCGACAAAGTTCCTTCGCATTGCACAGTGTTACATACTAGAATTTGGAGCCATCTAGTGACATAGGGCTGCAGATACCCAGACACGAAGAACAAACAAGTGAACTGTTGATAACGTTTGTTTTATTTCAAAAGCTTTGACAGTTTTTACGTATATCACTCGGAGTCATTAATTTTCAGCGCCGCTGGCATAACTATAGATCTAGGAAGTCGTAGTCAAGTCGGCTGGTTTTGAGAAGTGAGGTTAACGACCACTTGTTGTAAGACACTGTCCACTGCCCACCTTGTTCCTGCAAGGCAACACTGGAGACAGCGAATTAGCCTGTGTCATTGTGCAGTCAGACAGAGCCATTCGTACTATCTGTGACAGTTCGCGGTTAGCTCTCTCTCTGATGTAAATATTAGTGTGTTCGGTTGGGGAGAGCGCAGTAATTTCTAGCTGCAACATTTCTTGCCTTATTGGGCTTCTCTCTAATAATTGTGTGCTCTACAGATTTTGTTATGAAATTATGTGGTTCTGCTTGAGGTATGTTAGTCAGAGCAGAAGTGCAGTAGTATTATATATATTTCCCATGATATATACCTGTTATCTTGACATGTGCACACATATAGTGGCAAAACGCCCATAGGAAATTTATTTCATACTACGCTTGGCTTGACTGGGTTCCTTCTCACTTAATTATGTCGCAAAACCTTTTCTTCCCTTATTGTGTTGCAATAAACCCACACCGAAAAATAACTGTAAGGTAAAATAACGAATTTTAAAATTTCCTTGGCGGTTGTGGTACATAAAAGTGTTTCGGTATACGCTACATCTGATCATATGCTCTATTGGTTGCAGTTGCTTTAGTGGCTTTAGTGAGTGTGTGTACGTATGTTGAAATAAGTTGAATGAAAGAGTATTTTCTCTTCAGCACCATGCTCCTTGAATAACAGGACTTTAACGTTTTTCAAAGGTTTAATTGTAAGTTTTGCTGACAGCCTATGAGAAATGTTCTTCATTCAATAACTTGTAGTACTGTTCAAGTAATTTGTGGCTCTTGCGTTTTAAGCCCATTTTGGGATAGCAGGTATGTATTATTTGTTTAAGTGTGAAATTTAATTTTGGCTTCCTCGGTGTTGGACTGTTAAAGACGTTGTAAGACCGCCACATGGTGGCGTACGTTCTTGGTTACGAGAGCGCAGACTGCAGCAATGATGTGCAATTGTTTTCAAAGAAATATTTTTCGTCAGTAGCATTGTGCTGAACGCGAGTATCATCTGTGACTTGTTTATGTGTTCGCAGCAGTATAATCTGCAATAGCTTCGACAGATTATTCTTAGGTACTAATATGGTGAGGATCAGAAGCCAACTTACTACGATGGATTCGTTAAATGCAGAAAATATGTCAGGTCAAGTACCCAAAGGCGATTTCCCTAATGAAAATGTGGATGACTTTACTGCTTCTGCAAGTGAGGTAACGACATCTACAGTGAGCTGAGGTATTAGGACACCCGAACCTGTTATGCAGATGTTGGAAGATTTAAAATCTGCAATAAGTACTATGAAACAAAGACAAGAGTGTAGTACCAATTATTTTACTATTATGACACAACAACAAGGGAATTAGAATAGTCAGGTTGCACAAACTAGTAAATAGTCGCTAGCTAAACTTACTAATTAAAAACCACAGTTACCAGTAACATAACTGATGTGCTATAGACCGACCTATAGCATAACAACCGAAATTTCAGGGTTTCAAAAAAGCTGTTGAGGTTGTTCCTGAATAAGTAAAAGAATTGACTGGGAACTTTGATACTCTACAGTTAAAACAAAATACTTTGAAGTCAGCACGTCAGCAGGTGGAGTTGACTGCCAAAGAACTAGATGAGTTTTTAATAGAGGAAGATGATCAGATCCCAGAAAGTTTAGAATCTGGGTTGAAAGGAGTGACACAACAAGGCATTACTGAGGTATGTGAAGAGAAGAGCACTTCAGTACAGGCAATACAGAAGACAACCGCAGAAGCGTTGCACCAGTCGAAGGACAGTGTACAGACCTACTTCAGTAATCAAATAGGAAATACAGAGAAAGAGTGAGATACGGTTAAGGAACAAGTAAGAAATGATAGACCCCACATAGTTAGGACTAGTGATGTCTGTCACAGCCACGTGTCTCCTGAAAACATGTATACTGACGAAGTGTATGATAGTAATAGATCATTACAAACCACTAAAACTACGAGAATAGGGGCGGAATCAACTATTCTTCCCTTCTTTTATACGAAAGTCTTGTAAAACGCAAGCAGTTTCTGATTTTCGTATCTGTGGTAAATACAGACAAGAAAGATACAAATTGCTAAAATAGTTGCGGCGCGGATCATTTCTCGCAGCTGGAAGCTCCTGGCTTCTGGTGATGGGGCCTGGGTCGTCATGTGACCATATGAGCAGTCCTCCTTGTCCTGTCCAATGTCGGCAAAGCTGTGTCATCAGTCCCCTCCAGCTTTGTAGTCTTGTGTAATGTAATGAGTGATCATAGGAACTGAATTTATAAAAAAAAAAAAAAAAAAACAATATCTTGTGAGATGGATGTCACTGACAACTTTTGGTGTAATTGTAAACTAAAAGTGGTGTAAATTTTATTTTTATCTACGTATTATGCACAATATGTGGGTTTTTACAAAGGATATAGTAAAAGGCTTAGTTTAGCCCAAAATTTAACATTTGTATGAAACTGCACTTGCATATTCACCAGCCCATACTTTGGAAGTGTCAGTGAGCTCATTTCATATTCAGAATTAGACGGCTTGGACGTGATCTATTTAGCCACCATTACGGTTTCATAGGGGCAGTGGATAATTGGACTCTGCTTAATAATTTTCCCGATACTATTGGTTTATTTGCATTTTTAACAGCCTATGCTTTCGAAGTGTCGCTGAGTTTGTTTCATGATAAGAATTAGACGACTTTGATGTGATCTATTTAGTCACCATTACGGCTTCATAGGGGTCTGTAGATAATTTCATGGACAATTCCCTAGAAACTGTATTTCTTGAACGAGCAATCACCTTTGTACTGATTGAAATTACATGCGCGTGGTGTCATTAGACATGTTGCGTCGATTGGATGTTTGCTTGCACTATTTCTGCTTGGCAAGATGCACTGGAGATGATGCGCACTGTTAACCGTGAGACAAGGTGACACAGTGGTCGGCAGTGGTGCGTCATGAGTAGTACTACTACATAGGTCAAGTTGTACGGATGAAGTTATACCAAATTTTAGCCGGCCGGAGTGGCCGAGCGGTTAAAGGCGCTACAGTCTGGAACCGCACGACCGCTGCGGTCGCATGTTCGAATCCTGCCTCGGGCATGGATGTGTGTGATGTCCTTAGGTTAGTTAGGTTTAAGTAGTTCTACGTTCTAGTGGACTTATGACCACAGTAGTTGAGTCCCATAGTGCTCAGAGCCATTTGAACCATTTGAATTTGAAGTTATATCCTGAGAGAAAGGAACATGTTGATGTAATGGTTAATTATTTGAGATCAAGAAAGAGGCTGCAGTATTTTGAGATGAATATTGTATTATGATTATTTTGATGAGTAATAGAAGGGGATTGATTTGTACTTAATTTCGCCAGTTTGTTGCGACGCATTCTTGGCTCAGAAAGCCAGAGACTTGAGTATAGCGGAAGATAAACAGCCATGCATAATTTGCGATTTGAACTAGGGGGTTCTAGGCGCTGCAGACCGGAACCGCGCTGCTGCTACGGTCGCAGGTTCGAATCCCGCCTCAGGCATGGATGTGGGTGATGTCCTTAGGTTTAAGTTGTTCTAAGTCTAGGGGACTGATGACCTAAGATGTTGAGTCCCATAGTGCTCACAGCCATTTGAACCATTTTTGAACTAGGGGGTAGGAATAACTGTTGAATACTTAATGTCATTATTACGGCTTGAATTTTTTAAAAGATCTCATTTGGTATTAAAGACTACTTACGTTCATCCACTCAAGTGTTGTATTTTTGTTTTCTAATGTTTGTGAAGCAAAGAAAGAGATAATTTTTCAATATAGAACTTTCCTAATCAGAAAACTAATTACATTTGATGTTATAATTTACCTCAAGTCATTATTCGCATCCAAAGTCCATGCAAGAATATAAGTTAACGTTTTTATCTGTTCAGATTTGAGATTTGTTATGAACCAAGCACGCTTTAACCATTTTTTTTAAAGGAAAAGAGAGCACATTGTACCAGACGCATCTCAGTACTTAGTAGAAGCTCAGAAAATGCCACACGCTTTCAAGGAAAGATCAGTATCACGAAGTATCCGTTGTGCAAGAGGTAAGCTCAATAATAATAAAAATAAGGGAACACTGAGATTATCTACGGCCAGTTTATCAGTTTAAAAGTTGAATGATTCAAAGAGCTGAACTCAGGCACTGTACTTGCCATTACTAATGTTTAAACGGGCAGGGAACCAGATGGGCACTTTCAAACAACTTTCTGGCAGTCAGATTTTGCCACATATTCTCGCGGTCGAATTCTTATGTTCAGAGTTAACGAATTCCTTTGTAGAAAGTTTACAGAAGCTTACAGATAGTTTACACAGCCACCAAGCATATCTGTTAATGATTAACAACTATCATGTTAATTTTATTAATATAGTTTTCACATGTCGATTTTCCTGCCAGGATAGGGCGTCAGGGAATTGTTCCCGTGTAATCAGATATGAGTACTGCTTTCGTCTTATATTATTCATAATTATGCTTTCTCGCTGCGCCATATACTAACATACTGCACTTCTTTCCAGCTATTACAGAGATCACCGTTATGTTTTTGATAATTTAACCTGAACATGACATTAAATTCTCTGCTAATATGCTGCGTAACGCTGGAAGCATTAACCCCCGAATCATAATCAACTTGCAGAAAACTGATTTGCAAAATTTAGCAGTCACCAATTATGTGATTTCGGATCATATAATTGTTAATGACAGCTTAATTTAGATGCATTAATGCAGGACGCTGTTACGTCGAGTCCAGACAGTCAGAGTAAAATTAATACCAACGCTGACGATTCAGACACGATTGAAAATCCTGATAACATCATTTTTGCAAAATTTAACGTTTTTTTCTTTGAGGATAGCCAAAATTCGATATTAAATGTTGCGAATACCGTTCCGTTGAAAACCACGGCCACTCAAATAATGCAAATTTTTTCTGACACTATAGTCATATCACCGGTTAATCAATCAAACATTACGAACATCTTGTAGAACAGTGACCTTGAGCTTTTTCTTCAGCAGTTATTACAAGAAAATGGCAAAACAATAGGAAAAAATTTGCGACTCTACTAAAATGTGGTCAAAAGGAACTAGCAAAACAACAGAAAGAAAACACATAATTACTTGAAAGGATTTAACCAAAAACAATTAAAATTGAAATTCGAATGTAAGTCCCCAGATCGAGGAAATTCTAGCAAACACACACACACACACAGTTAGAACAACATTTGTCGTAAAGTGAGGACGAGGTAGACGAAAGGCTTAAAGCCATCACTGACACATACCGCCAACACAAAGCTTTAATGATTGCTGAGATGAAAAAGATAGTTCCTATCACAGTAGTAACCAAATTACAAAACGAGTCACGCACACATTCAGAACAGATACAACAAACACAGAGAAAAATGATCGGTGCCACAAGAAGGAACAGTGCGAGACCCAGAAAGCTCTGGTTGATGGCCTTGCAAATAAAGTAACTCAATTACAGTCAAATGCATACAATCAGTCAGATGGAACCCAACCGGCACACTTTACAGAAACAGAGCGATATCAATCGTTAGAAAATTTTAAACAAGGACAGATGCCACTACATAGAGAGCAAAAGTTAGAAGTGAACGAAGTTCACGCTCATCTTGCAAAAACTGCAAAGAGATTAGCTGCTCAGAATTGTACTCACAACTGCATAGAAATGAATGAGCGTGTGGCATTGTTGGCCTTGAGGCCCCTTCAGGTGAAGTTAGGCAGCCGAGTTCAAGTCTTATATCAGTCGACGACACATTGGGCGACTGGCGTGCCGGTGATGAGGATGAAATGATGATGAGGACAACACAGCACCCAGTTCACTACTGGAGAAAATCAGCAAGCCGGCCGGGAATCGAACCCGGGCACGCTGCAAGGGAGAAAAACACGTTAACACTTCTTTTTCTTTTACTCTCATTTTGTTCCATACAGTTCGTTCCATATGTTCGGGGCTGACGTCCCTTGACGTCTGTTGAAGTTCATTGTCGATACATTAACTCAGTTTTTTATTACAGATGGCGGCTAACCCTCTGACCGAACACGCTAAGCTACCGCGCTGGCACTCAATCAAGCAGGCGGGCATTGCACAGAAAGCTATACCGAACGCGAAATGAAAAATATTCAACAGCAACACCAAAGCCAACCTTTGTGAGAAAGAGACTTCGTACAAACAGACTAAGATTCTCTCACTTACTCCAATAGACCAAATTCTGACGATACAGAATATACACAGCTTTGACTACAAACACTTTTTTATCCGAAAGGAAATTGAAAGTTTTCTAAATGGAGCAAACGACTTACATCCGTTAGACTGGATCCAGCATTTAATTTTTCATTATCACCTACTTCGGTAGTCACACGAAAATTAGAATTTAATTGCGGTTTTTTGGAAGGAGAACCAGCAGTGAGAAAGAGAGCGATTGCACTACAATGTTTTTCAGCTGAAGAATGTCAAATGGTTCAAGTGGCTCTGAGCACTATGGGACTTAACTTCTGAGGTCATCAGTCCCCTAGAACTTAGAAGTACGTAAACCTAACTAACCTAAGGACAGCACACACATCGATGCCCGAGGCAGGATTCGAAGCTGCGACCGTAGCGGCCTAGAACCGCTCGGCAACCCCGGCCGGCGAAGAATGTCAGAGCGCATTCCTTGGTAGCATACTGGTCTGTGACAGCACAGCCTTGTGTCAAGGTCAAACTTCTAAATTTACCGAAGTTTGAAAACATTCAATTTGAAACACTCATACAAGTTTTTGAACACGTGGTACAACAAAACCAATATTTTTAGAGCCTTCAAACTTATCATTGTTAGTCCAACTTTGCATTTCGAAACTTCCAAAATTGTTACAAATTTCGATACTGACAGGACACGATCGGAGAGACAACTCATGATGCTACTCATTCAGACAACATTAATGAAAATATGGACCGTTTATAACACGTAAGAGATCTTTTACAACGAGAGAAAGAAGATCCATAGAAACACATTTACCACCCAGTGATCAGTATGTGGAAAGGAAAAAAACACTTTAAAATGGGTATGAGACTCAGACTCCCCCGTCAAAGTTATCAGCGATTCAGCATTCAACAACTTAATTCAGACGAATCTTGTCCTACTTTACCATTACACGAAATTAAAGAAAGAGGTGCTATCGCAGGAAAAGGAGTATATGTCAGATCACAAACACGTCTGGAATTCGTGCTACAAAGTCACGCTCTTTTCATAAAGTTTCTAATCGTACCTTTTCTTACAACAAAATCAATGCACGGTATCGATTTTCCTTGAAAAACGAAGCAGTATTCCTTTCGTCTCAGATTCTACGCAGAACCGCTTCATTCCTTACCTTATCAGTCCAACTAATTTTCAACCATCGGATGTAGTACCACACCTCAATTGCTTCGATTATCTTCTTTTCCGGTTTTCCCACAGTCCACGTTCCACTAACATAAAATGCTATAATCCAAACGTACATTCTCAGAAATTTCTTCCTCATTTAAGGCCTATATTCGATACTAGTAGATTTCTCTTACCCAAGAATGTCCTTTTTGCCAGAGGAGAGGCAGAGTCTGCTTTTGATGTCCTCCTTGCTCTATCTTTCATTGTTTATTTTTCTGTCTAGGTAGCAGAATTCCTCAACAGTCCTGATGTTAAGTTTTTCGCTGTTGTAATTTCTGCTACATCTCAGTACATTCGTCTTTCTTCGAGTTACTCTCAATCCGTATTCTGTACTATTCATTCCGTTCAGTAATTCATGTAATTCTTTTTCACTTTCACTCGGGATAGCTACGTCACCAGCGAATCGTATCATTGATATCCTTTAACCTTGAATTTTAATTCTACACTTAAGCCTATTTGTTTTGTTTTCATCATTGCTTCTTCGACGTACAAACTGAACAGTACTGGCGAAAGACGACATCTCTGTCTTGTACCTTTTGTTCATTCGAGCACTTCGTTCTTCAATTTTCTTCCTATACCCCTATTCTTCTCAGAATTTCGAACATCTTGCACCATTTTAATTTGCCGAAGCTTTTGCAGGGTCAACAAATCCTGTTAAAGTGTATTGATTTTTCTTAACCCTTGCTTTAATTATTATCAGCCGCAACGTCAGAACTGGCTCTCTGGTGCCTTTACCTTACCTAATGCCAAACTGACCGTCATGTATCACACCGTCAACTTTCTTTCTCATTCTACTGTAAATTATCCTTGTCATCAACGTGGATGCATGAACTGGTGAGCTGACTGTACGATAGTTCTCGCAGTTATCAGCTCTTACAGTTTTCGGATTTGGGTGGACGATATTTTTCCGAAAGTCAGATTATATATCGCCAGACTCATACACACTACACAAAATCGACAGTCGTAGTTTTCTTGCCACTTCGCCAAAATAGTTCCGAAAATCTGACGGAATGTAATCTGCCCTTTATGCCTTATTTGATCTTGAGTCCTCAAAAGCTCTTTTAAATTCTGATTCTATTACTCTAAATCGACTCCTGTTTCTTCTTTTATCATATCAGAAAATTTTCCCCTTCAGGGAGGTCTTAAATGCACTCTTTCCACCTATCCGTTGTCTCCTCTGCCTTTTAACAGTAGAATTCTCGTTGCACTCTTAATGTTACCATCCTTGCTTTTAATTTTACAGATTGTTGTTTTGACTTTCCTATATATGAGTTAGTCCTTCCGACAATGATTTCTTTTTCGAATTTTCACATCTTTCGTGCAGCCATTTCGTCTTACCCTCTCTGCACTTCATATTTATTTCATCCTTCAAAGACTTGCATTTCAGTATTCCTGAACTTCCCTGAATATTTTTGTACTTTCTTCTTCCATCGATCAACTGAAATAATTCTTCTGTTACTCATTGTTTCTTTGCAGTTACCTTCTCTATACCTATGTCTTTCTTCCCAACTACATGGATTGCCCTTTTTAGAGATGTCCATTCCTCTTCAACTGTCCTGCCTACTGAGCTATTGCTCATAGCAGTATCTGTAGCCTTAGAGAACATCTAGCTGTCTCGTCATTCATTAGTACTTCCGTATCCCACTTCTTTTCTTTGTGTATTGATTCTTCCTGACTGATCTCTTAAACTTCAGCCTACTCTTCATCACTACTACATTGTGATCTGTGTCTACATCTGCTCCTAGATACACCTTACAATCGAGTATAGTTTCGGAATCTCCGACTGACAACAGTGTAACCTAACTGAAACTTCCAGTATCACCTGGCCTTTTCCAAGTATACCTCCTCCTCTTGTGATTCTTGAGCATAGTATTCTCTATTACTAGCTGAAATTTATTACAGAACTCAATCAGTCTCTCTCATCTCTCATTCCTTGTCCTAAGCTCATATTCTCCTGTAAGCTTTTCTCTTACTCCTTCTCTCACAACTGCATTCCAGTCCCAAATTATTATCAGATTTCCAACAGTTACTACATACAGTCTAAGCTTTCACGGCTGGTACAGACACAACTTAAAACCTCCCGGCAGACAGGCTGTGATCGATGTATAATACTTTCTTCTAGCGTTTTTTCTCTGGCGGCGAGAGACACCTGCAGAGGTAAAATGGTGAAATGGAATCAAAAATCGAGGGAGAGTCGAATATATGAGCGCTGTAGAGTGCACCACAGTCCATTATGTGAAGTCGGCAATGAGATTATCTATGGTAGTGGCAAAAAACTCGATTGAAGGTATTCGACCGTCATTCTTACGTTGAAATGATGGCATCCTAATTTTATCTAATTGAACACTTTCCTCTATTCTGTTAAAATTATTAGTCTCTCAATACAAACGGGCATGATAATACGAAGGTTTTCGATCCAAACTCGTTTGAATGAATTGTATTTCATGATCACCCTCACCCTCTTGGTAAATATGTTCCTCTACGGGCGATTTATCCGTATGTCCCACGCGGCAATTCCTCTGGTGTTTAACCAGACGTGTGTAAACACTTCTTTCTGTGGTAGCTATATAAACCCGACCACAACTACAAGGAATTTTATATACAGCCGTTGTAGCTAAGGGATGTCGTATATCTTTCGCCGATCTTAAGCATTCTTTTATCTTCGTGTTGGGTGTGAAGTTAATTTTCACACCATGCTTGCTCAACACTTTCCCATTGCGATCAGTAATCGTACTGAGAACGGAAGGAAAACTTTTCCTTTGGGTGGCCGTCCTTCCTCGTCGATACTGATTCTCTTACTAGGGTGAAGAACTCGATCTATCTCCTTGTTCGAATAACCATTCTTCTTGAATGTCGACTGTGAATGTTCAAGCTGATCTTTTAAATAAGTCGTTTCACAAATCTTGTGCGCCCTGTACCAAAGTTTTAATCTCCCCTCTTTTTCGTCTGGGATGGTGGTGGTTTGAATGTTTGTGGAGGTAACGGTCAGTACGTGTGGCTTTTCTGTGTAAACTATGGCCCAGCGTCCCGTCCACTCACTTGATAACAGGCGTATCAAAGAAATTCTGTTGGCATAATTCTCCGTCTCTATTTTTTTGGTCATCAGTCCAGTGACTGGTTTGATGCGGCCCGCCACGAATTCCTTTCCTGTGCTATCATCTTCATCTCAGAGTAGCACTTGCAACCTACGTCCTCAATTATTTGCTTGACGTATTCCAATCACTGTCTTCCTCTACAGTTTTTGCCCTCTACAGCACCCTCTAGTACCATGGAAGTCATTCCCTCATGTCTTAGCAGATGTCCTATCATCCTGTCCCTTCTCGTTATCAGCGTTTTCCACATATTCCTTTCCGATTCTGCGTAGAACCTCTTCATTCCTTACCTTATCAGTCCACCTAATTTTCAACATTCGTCTATAGCACCACATCTCAAATCCTTCGATTCTCTTCTGTTCCGGTTTTCCCACAGTCCATGTTTCACTACCATACAATGCTGTACTCCAGACGTACATCCTCAGAAATTTCTTCCTAAAGTTACTGCCGGTATTTGATATTAGTAGACTTCTCTTGGCCAGAAATGCCTTTTTTGCCATAGCGAGTCTGCTTTTGATGTCCTCCTTGCTCCGTCCGTCGTAGGTTACTTTACTGCCTAGGTAGCAGAATTCCTTAACTTCATTGACTTCGTGACCATCAATCCTGATGTTAAGTTTCTCGCTGTTGTCATTTCTACTACTTCTCATTACCTTCGTCTTTCTCCGATTTACTCTCAAACCATACTGTGTACTCATTAGACTGTTCATTCCATTCAGCAGATCATTTAATTCTTCTTCACTTTCACTCAGGATAGCAATGTCATCAGCGAATCGTATCATTGATATCCTTTCACTTTGTATTTTAATTCCACTCCTGAACCTTTCTTTTATTTCCATCATTGCTTCCTCGATGTACAGATTGAAGAGTAGGGGCGATAGGCTACAGCCTTGTCTTACACCCTTCTTAATACGAGCACTTCGTTCTTGATCGTCCACTCTTATTATTTCCTCTTGGTTGTTGTACATATTGTATATGACCCGTCTCTCCCTATAGCTTACCCCTACGTTTTTCAAAATCTCGAACAGCTTGCACCATTTTATATTGTCGAACGCTTTTTCCAGGTCGACAAATCCTACGAAAGTAAACAGTATTTTTGGTCTGATACTGTTGAGATGTATCAGGAGGGCATCCAGTTCCTCTGTGCGGTGTGTGCATAGTTGTACTACGGAAGTATCATCAACATAGCATTACCACTGAGCTGGTCTTTTACCGGCAGTATGCCAGTCAGCAACGCCAGTTGTTCAAATATCTCCATAAAAAATTAGCCACAGCAGGACTAAGAGGACTACCCACAGCCACTCCGCCAAGCTGTTCATAACAATAATTATTGTACTGAAAATAGGTCGTCATGAGGCAGCGTCTGAATAACTCCACAATATCTGATCGAAAAGTATCCCCGTTCACTGGAATCATCGTAAATAACGACACAGCATTACAACTAATAAGAATATCAGCTTCCCCCACATGCATTTCTTTTAATTTGTCAATGAAATGATACGTTTTTTTTTATATGACTGTTAGTTCCATCAACATGAGATTGCAGGAATGAAACGCAGTGTACAGCTTATTCTTGGGTGGGAGACCCTAATAGCATTCACAGTAGGCCTCAGAGGAATCTGTGTTCTGTGTATTTTCAATACAATAATAATTTTATGAACAAATTGATGGGATCGCTGTGGACAATCCTCTTAGTCCGGCTGTGGGGAGTTAGTTTATGGAGACTTTGAACAACGGGAGTTTGCAGACTGACACCAAAAGACCAGCCACCTGGTACCGCTACGTCAATGATCCTTTCGTAGCACGGACACACGGTGCAGACGATTGGATGCCGTTGTGATACATCTCAACAGTATAAACCCAATAATAAATTTACTATGGAGACGACGAATAATGCCAACTGAATTCTGAATTTCTTGGATGTGTCTATTATCAAATGAGGGGACGGGACGTCGCGCCGCAAGGTACATACTGAATACATACAGAAAGTTACCTGCATAAAGATTCTAACCACCATCGCAACAAAAAGAACCGAATTATTTAAAAGATCAGCTTCGAAGAATAACGATTGATAGAACAAAGAGATAGGTTGAGCACTTCGGCTTAGGGAGAAATTCGGCATCGACGAGGAACGAAGGCTGAAAGTTTTTCTTCCATTCATCAGCACGACTACAGAGCGCATTGGGAAAGTGTTTAGCAATCATGTTGTGGGAATTTCCTTTCCCACCCACAGGAGGATAAAAGAATGTTTAAAATCGGCAAAAGGTTTTCGTCATCCTTCGGCTATACAGGTGTACATAAAATTCCTCTTCACTTCCACTCAGGATAGCAATACCATGAACAAATCGTATCATTGATATCCTTTCCCCTTGAATTTTAATTCCACTCTTAAACCTTTTTTTTATTTTCATCACTGCTTCTTCGATGTACAGATTGAACGGTAGTGCGATATACTACATCCCGGTCTTACAGCCTTCCTGGTCGTCCACTCTAATTATTCACTTTAGCCTCTTGTACTTATTGTATATTACCGTATCTCCCTATAACTAACCCCTGTTTTTCTGAGATTTTCGAACATCTTGCCCCATTTTACATTTTCGAAAGCTTTTTCCAGGTCTACAAATCCTTGATTTTTCCCACAACTGCTGGTTTATACAGGTACCACAAAAAGCACCTGTCTGGCTGAACACAAGAGGAATTACCACCTGGGACATATGGAAAAATCGGTCGTATTGGAACATCTTTACTAAGAGGATGATCACTGAGACGACTGTCGTCCCGGAAACGTCGTATCATCACGTCCGTGTGCATAGAGACGCTTTTGAGAGTTATAAACACCATAATAAATTTAACAGAAAAGTGTGAGGTGTTAAATTAGAAAAATTGGAATGTCAGCATTGCAACGTAAGAATGACAATCGATTACTTTCAGTCGAGAATGTTGGAAGTACCAGAGATAATCTCGCAGCCGACTTCACTTGGTGGAATGTGGCACCCTTCACGCTGCCCTTACATGCGGCGCTCCCCTGAGTTCTGGTTGCAGTTCGCCATTTTACCTCTGAAGAAGTCTCCGTACCTGGAGAGGAAACGTTAGGAGAGAGAATTATACAGTGACCACGGTCTAATATTCCGGAAATGTTAAGTGTGCACATTTACAGTAGATTATTCAAACCAATGCTCACGTTTTTGACAACATTCCGGTAAATATTAGGGCATTTCTTTAAGACTATCAAGTGAAACCACACAATACATTTCTAGGAAGACATTATTGCATTCATTTATAGAAATAAAATAATCCAGCTGACTGAATACATGTTTCAGCATGGCATCATTGAAAAAGGTAGCTAGTCCATCACACATCGTACCGAAGAAAGACAGTTATCTCAGACGTTCTAATTCGAGGCAAATAAATGATATCATTGTAGGAGAAACAGAAGGACCACATACCTTAGACGAATTGTCAGGAAAATTTCATGGTATTAATCGTATTTTCCATTCTAGATTTGAATTCTAGTCTTTGGCGAAATGAACGGCATGCACATTGTCGGAAATACACAGCGTCTGTATGCTTTGGAATTTGTTACCAATTTTGCAAAATCCCTTTCTGCTTGACTATTTCTTCAGCAGCATTTATCAGAGGATTAAACGCTGCTCTACCCGAAGAATTAAAGAACAGAATCAGTACACATATCGATGACGTATTCATTGCAGGGAAAACATGGCAGCAACAAATTAGCACTTGAAACTCACTGTTAGAATTTCTTTTAAAACATGGTTTTGCTGTGAATCTGAACAAATCCGAATTGGGAAAGACTTCAATTAAATATTTAGGATATATGATTTCGACTTCTGCGATTATGCCTGATCCAGAAAAACTTCAGGCCATTCGAGATAACTACAACTGCAACCAAGTGAGAAGATTTCTTTGCCTCATACATTTCTTCCGTCGTTTCATCTTTTACAAGGATCTTGACACTCCACGGTGTTCTTAGCTTAGTGGTAAAAATACAAACTGGTGGTAAGACAAACAGGTTCCACGAAATTTACACTTTAAAATAGGCTTTGCTACTTGTAGGTGCACAATTACTTTCACTTTCCGACCTTTCTCGCGACTTTTGTTTGGCTACTGATAGTTCAAAGATGGCTATTTGCGTATATCTATTCAAGAGATTGGTGAAGATGTGGTTACTGTTCAAAAAGTATCGCGATTGCAAGTCGACTATTGTCCCCTTTTCACTGAGCTCGAGGGACTGGCTGTAATTTGGACTTTCGCCAAATTTCGACATTTCCTGTTTGGAAGACACACTAAAGTTGACACAGACTACCGAGACTTACAATTTCCCATGACAGCCAAACTTTCTCAAGACCGATTAATAAGATGGGCAGCATATTTACAACAATTTAGCTTTATCAGTGCATACATTCCTGGAGAAGAAAATGTTGTACCAGATGGTTTACCACTATCTCTTGGAAGAACACGAACTGGTTCGTCTACAGATATCTCCCAATCCAGTTTCAGCGTACGGTACATACAACAAATATCATTAGATAATTACTTTTCATCAGCTGTACGTGACGTTGCAAGAGAACAAGACACAGATCGTATATGGAAGAACATTAAGCAGAAATGACCTGACAAAGCCAACTCTTCAGTTAGACTCTTTTATCGTGTAAGAAACAATATTCTTTTCAATCGACCGAAACCTGACAGTACTAAGTGACTTGTTTGTATTCCTAAAGATTTAGTTACCAAACTTATATGGTATATTCAACTAAGTTACGGACACTATGCAGCACGAAAATGTTTTTATATACTACTAAAAACTTCCCACTTTTTCAACATGGAAGAACGCATTCGACGAGTTCTATAGAAATTTAAATAACGCCAAAAGCTTAAAACATTAATACTTTATACTTTCTCCAGCTATACTCTATCATTTTTGTTAAACTACGTCATTTTGCAACCGTTTACCTGCATGGAGGTGTTAAGACTAGTAGACAAGGTTATTTGTACATTTTTGTAGCTGTTAAGCTTACTTCCAAATCTGTGTCGTTCACACATTGAGGAAAGCAACTGCCAAAATTGTTTCAGCCGTATTTGTTACGAACTTTATTGGACGTGTGGGACGTGTTGACAAAGCTGTCTCTCACAATGGACTTCAGTGTAAATCAAGTTTTTGAATTCGCACATTGAACAACAGGAAGATTAAGCCAAGTCTTATATCCTGCTACCTTACCTCATCCAACCCAGCTAAAAGAATCTTGAAGGAAATAGGGAAATTATGCAAGCTTTACTGTAACTAAAAAACACAGAGAATGGGATACATACGGCAACATTTTTCAGGATATCATTAATTCTTTACCAAACGATTCTACGTTACTTTCTCCTTATTTGCCGGCCGTGGTGGCCAAGCGGTTAAAGGCGCTACAGTCTGGAACCGCGCGACCGCTACGGTCGCAGGTTCGAATCCTGCCTTGGGCATGGATGTGTATGATGTCCTTAGGTTAGTTAAGTTTAATTAGTTCTAAGTTCTAGGCGACTGATGACCTTAGAAGTTAAGTCGCCTAGTGCTCAGAGCCATTTGAACCATTTTTTCTCCTTATTTAGTGCCTAAAAACAACTGTCACCGAACAGAATTAGAGAAATTGTATCAATTCCTAAGACACCATGCTTACGGCATCACCTTACAGTAGATATTGCACTAACAAACATGAAGCGAGCAGCAGAGAATGGAAAACGACTTTAAAAGACGAAAGGCAGAGACAGAAATTTCCAGGTAGGTGAAAAGTCTTTGTTCGTTTACGCCGAATATGACACATCTTCAGTAAGTTCTTTTTAACTTACAACGGTCCTTATCGCATTCGTTGAATTTATAATCCCAAGGCTTTTGAAGTGGACTCATTACGGACTAAACGCAGTCTTGACATATACCACATTTTCAGTGTCAATAAGTTACACGAATAATGTCTGCTTCTAGATTTTCTATACTTTTGCGTGGCTGGTTTGTTGGTTCATTTGGGAAAGGGGACCAAAGTCATCGGTCTGTCGGGTGGGGGAAAGATGGGGGAGGAAATCAGCCGCGTGTTTTGAAAGGAACCATCCTGGCATGTGCCTGAAGGTGTTTAGGGAAATCACGCAAAACATAAATGAGGATGGCCGGAAGCGGGTTTGAACCGTAGTCCTCCCGAATGCGAGTCCAGTGTGCTAACCACTGCTCCACCTCGCTCAGTCTTTTATACAGTCCACACATGTTGACGGAGAGAGAAGGCAGCTAGAAATAATATTTTTCTATCGCATTTTGGAACATTTTTACATATGTGGAATTAAGACTAAGTTTTAAGCTGTATATATGCATCTTACCATTTATCTTTTTAATGTAAATGGAATACTTAGAGCGTAGATTATGATTTTTTTATGACGCAACGTGAAGAATTTATTTTCTTTCTGCCTCCCATGCATGCCTTCACACAATCTACTTCACTGTTGTAGGTTCTATTTCACACATTATAAGTCATACAATTTACTTTTTAGAGATATAACCAGCAGAACAAAATAAAATGAAATAAATAGTAAAACGACCTCACATATATGAGAACAAGCTAATAATTTTTCCTACAGGGTGATAGTGTTACACAATGGAAGAACAAGCTAATAACTTTTCGTACAGTGTGAAATTGTGTTACACAATGGAAGTTTCAGGTAAAGGTAAATGAGGATGGACGCTTGTGCAGATCAGATAATATTTTTCTGAAGGAGTTGTTAAAATGCTAGAAGTTCTCGCGGTTTTCAGCTAGCACTACTGAGTCGCATTATGGAAAAGACAGCATTTCGGAGCCAAGTCACGAAACGTTTTTCATACGTTTATTCTGATTTGAAGATGATGTCACATTGAAGGAAATTTAGTAGTGCATGTGATATGATGTTATGGAGGTCTTGTTTTGATTCAGTTGTTTCATGTGATATGTTTTTAAGCGATAATGCATAGGAAGATTCGAATAAGATTAGAGAACTTGTGATTTCCTTACTACGAATACTTTCTAATTTTGCAGAATTTTTTTGTTTGCCTAAGAAAGGGATTTCGTATGCATTGAGAAAGGAGGTTATTCATGCGGTTACGGAGAGAACGCTACACTTGATTCGTTATAATATTCCTAACTATTTATTTACCTGTATATAACTATTTGTTCACTCTGGTTATTAGAGATTCTACCTGTTTTCATTTTCCTAGTGGTACGGCTGTTTTCCTCAACAGGTCAACACCACTTTGTTTCACTTGATTTTCGTTTATTCCATGATGTTTAGCAGTACAGTTTGTACAGCAAATCTTTATTGTTTACTTTGTACTTGACATATATTTGGAGTACATTAAACAGATACTTCTTAGGTGAGATTTCTTAGTCAGTATGTACGTGGATTAGCTAATCTTATGGCCACCAATTTTACTTATGCTTGGCAGAGTGACTCCGTAATAACATGTTTCTTTCAACATGAACAAATATCACGCTGTGCACAACAAAATGATCCCTTTTTCTTCTGTTTCATTTACTTTCCTTAATAGTAGTTACATGTGCTGGTAAAATTCTGGAATGAAAGAACATTTCTTAGATGCAATTGTTGTAGATATATTCTCAGTATATAAGATAGTGGAGATAGTCGAAAGCATAAAACATTGATTCGTGACTCTGCAAGGCAGATATATTCTTTTGTAGCTGAAATATGTCACATGGTTCTTCACTGGTGATGTAATTGGATGTCAATGCTTATTTACTGAGATTATTTTGCTGTACTGATAAGGAACGGTCTTATACACGTTTTTCACAGTATATTGCATTGTTTGGCATTGCGTTTTGTAAAATCGTGACTTAGCACCGTTGACTGGTTCTATAACTTTCATGTTAGCCCTCACATATAATATGTTGCAACATTTTCCTCTGTGTAATTCTTTGATTGTACATATGATTATGATTTATGCCTGGACACTTGCACGATGGTAGGACTAAGCGAAAAATGTACGATTTCACAACAGAAAGAGTACAGCTTGTCGTCGGTTCTACTGAAAAAATACTTTTGTGTCAAATATGGAACTTTGCGCTCAGCAGCATGGTTGTGAGACATATTTGGCTTTGAGTTGTGAGCGGAGAATTTAATAGACTGGTACAGTGTTCTCAGAGTCTGCTCCTGGCTTACTCACACATGAAATAATCAGCTTATGCTACGTTTGCCGATGTCAGTGGAATGAAAGCAGTTTGGTATCTCACACTGAGCCTTCGAAAATGATCACTTGAAGAAACGACTCTACGAGACTTTGGTGCTGTACTGTGTACAGTCATGTTATTGCCGAATTCTACAACCTACACTCCTGGAAATTGAAATAAGAACACCGTGAATTCATTGTCCCAGGAAGGGGAAACTTTATTGACACATTCCTGGGGTCAGATACATCATCACACTGACAGAACCACAGGCACATAGACACAGGCAACAGAGCATGCACAATGTCGGCACTAGTACAGTGTATATACACCTTTCGCAGCAATGCAGGCTGCTATTCTCCCATGGAGACGATCGTAGAGTTGCTGGATGTAGTCCTGTGGAACGGCTTGCCATGCCATTTCCACCTGGCGCCTCAGTTGGACCAGCGTTCGTGCTGGACGTGCAGACCGCGTGAGACGACGCTTCATCCAGTCCCAAACATGCTCAATGGGGGACAGATCCGGAGATCTTGCTGGCCAGGGTAGTTGACTTACACCTTCTAGAGCACGTTGGGTGGCACGGGATACATGCGGACGTGCATTGTCCTGTTGGAACAGCAAGTTCCCTTGCCGGTCTAGGAATGGTAGAACGATGGGTTCGATGACGGTTTGGATGTACCGTGCACTATTCAGTGTCCCCTCGACGATCACCAGTGGTGTACGGCCAGTGTAGGAGATCGCTCCCCACACCATGATGCCGGGTGTTGGCCCTGTGTGCCTCGGTCGTATGCAGTCCTGATTGTGGCGCTCACCTGCACGGCGCCAAACACGCATACGACCATCATTGGCACCAAGGCAGAAGCGAATCTCATCGTTGAAGACGATACGTCTCCATTCGTCCCTCCATTCACGCCTGTCGCGACACCACTGGAGGCGGGCTGCACGATGTTGGGGCGTGAGCGGAAGACGGCCTAACGGTGTGCGGGAGCGTAGCCCAGCTTCATGGAGACGGTTGCGAATGGTCCTCGCCGATACCCCAGGAGCAACAGTGTCCCTAATTTGCTGGGAAGTGGCGGTGCGGTCCCCTACGGCACTGCGTAGGATCCTACGGTCTTGGCGTGCATCCGTGCGTCGCTGCGGTCCGGTCCCAGGTCGACGGGCACGTGCACCTTCCGCCGACCACTGGCGACAACATCGATGTACTGTGGAGACCCCACGCCCCACGTGTTGAGCAATTCGGCGGTACGTCGACCCGGCCTCCCGCATGCCCACTATACACCCTTGCTCAAAGTCCGTCAACTGCACATACGGTTCACGTCCACGCTGTCGCGGCATGCTACCAGTGTTATAGACTGCGATGGAGCTCCGTATGCCACGGCAAACTGGCTGACACTGACGGCGGCGGTGCACAAATGCTGCGCAGCTAGCGCCATTCGACGGCCAACACCGCGGTTCCTGGTGTGTCCGCTGTGCCGTGCGTGTGATCATTGCTTGTACAGCCCTCTCGCAGTGTCCGGAGCAAGTATGGTGGGTCTGACACACCGGTGTCAATGTGTTCTTTTTTCCATTTCCAGGAGTGTATATTTTTCAAACGAAAGCACTCTTCACTTTACAAAAAGTAATGTAGTGCAAACCTAACTGAGCCGTGCGTGGCTCGTGTTCATGCCATTTCTCATTTGACATCCTGTTTTCACTGTACTACCACCTCGTTAACTTAATTTCAATTACTGGTGTCACTGAGTTGGCGCCTTGCCATCCCGTGAGCGGCAGCAGCGGCGCTTATCGATATAAGCCTTGGCGTATTGTCCTTTCTGACTGCTATTACTTCCCGGTTGTCTTATGTTCGGAGGTAGTTCGGATCTGCGAGTTGGGAGGTGCTAGCAGTGCAGTTCGGATCTGGCAGTGTTTGACTTAGGACGCGGCAGAAGTTCTTTCGGGGCGCAGCTGCAATGACGTCCAGACAGTCATGAATCGCCCGACGGTTGCCGATACATATCACTTGAGTGTGGACCACCTTCATTGGTCGTTGGTCGGTCGTCTTGTTGGACGACGTGTATGCTTGCTGGCGATCGCTGATCGGTTGCCTACGTGTGCCGCCTCGTGATTCTTTCTTGTTATTGCAGAGTCGCTGCAGTTAGTATTGTCTAGTCCTTCTTGCAAGTGTTCGTGAAACTGTGTGTAGCTTCTTATGTCGACTGCTCAGTTATTTTAGTGCTGACTCCGTGCTAATATGTGGAGTCGGTCGGTTGGTGTGGATCTGCCAGGAAATCTCCGCACGGCACAATAGGCCGGGTCCGCTGGCAGTCTCTACGCAGTGTCGCAGTGTGTGGGAGCTGTTCCGATTACTACGAGGTTTGTGGCTCACCGACCCTGAACATCAAAGGTCAGTGGTGATTTAATTACTGAAGCCAGTCTGTTCACACTGTGCCGTTGGTTTTCATGGTTGGCTGTTGGAGGTATTCCCGTGAGCAACAGCGAGTGTTCGAGTTGGCGAAAGTTTGTCCACCATCAGGGCGTAGTTTAAATGTTTTTTTTTTTTATTTGAAGTCAAAGTGCACTAGTGGAATTTTGTGTCTTGTGGCCGCTGACGTAAAATTCAGGCAGTGTCCTTTGATCACCGTGTTGTCGCTGTCCAACACGTGTGTGTAGTTTTGACAGCTTATGCATACTTGGTTGTGGGCGGCTACGCCTTTTACGTTTTGGTTATATGGTTCCTTATGTACTGGTCGGGTGGAAAGCAAGTCGTCTTGTCGGTGGGCCCGTTGACTGTCTCTTGGTTAGGTTGCCGGCAGATCGGATATAGTTGAGCCAACTATCTGTTTCCCCTATGCGAACATTAATATTTCAAGTGCAGACCGCCTCCTGGAAACTTCTGAGCGCCGCTGGCGGTAATGCCTTTTCTTATTGGTGTTTGATTGTGTATTCTAATGGCTCATAGCCGATGGTTTGAATCTGTATGCTTTTAGTTGGGTTTTAAATAATGGTCCTTCAGCCATTTTAAAACTGAAAGTTCCTGACTTATCAAGTTATGCATTGTTTGGGCCTTTAGCCTCATTTAAAATATATTTTTCTGGATAAAGCTTTGGGCGATTTGCCTCTTGAAAATTTATTGTAATTTTGTTTTTCAATCATGAGCCTTTAGCCGTCTTAAAATTTAAATTCATTACAGGTTAAATCTTGGATTGTTTGGGCCTTAAGCCTGATTTTAAAACAAAATATTTAAGGATAAAGCTTTGGGTTTTCTGCCTTGTAAAATTTATTGTAGTTGTGTTTTGAATCATGGGCCGTCAGCCGTTTTAAAATAAAAATTTCTTACTTGCCAAGTCTTACATTGTTTGGGCCTTCAGCCTCATTTGAAATATTATTTAAGGATAAAACCTTGCGCTTTCTGCCTTTTGAAAATTTATTGTACTTGTGTTTTAAAACATGGGCCTTCAACCATTTTAAAAATTAAAGAGGTTGTGCCCATAGGCCATAAGATTGTGTGACATATTTAATCGAGAGTAAAGCTTGGAAATTTGTGCTGTAATGTTTGAGCAACTAAATAAAGTTATATGTTTTCGAGTGTGCCTGACAACCGCTCATTTTTGGCTCTTTTCCACAATTCCAACTACCTGTTCTGTCCTGCGGATTTAACCAGGCGTTTCACTAACGTTTATTACAAAATTTATTTTTAGCAATAAATTTGATAGTTAGCTTACACTACCACCAAGAGAAACATTTAATAAATTACAACAACCTTATATTTTTTCTTAAGATAAGTTCCAGGCTATCTCACTGAGGTAATTATCAACTGTAATAATTATACAGAACGTGGTTGTTTTTGTAATCACGAAGTCTGATGTGCACCTGATATATTTAAAATCCGTGGTCACATTGTGATTAACAAAGCCGGATACATCTAAAACACAATATTTCATATGTTTCGTTTGACATTTTATCTGGGCCATCAACGTAGCATTACTCTACAGCATTGTAGCATACGCAGCACAGCGCACCATGGCCTGCATTTGTTCCGCCTTCACAGAGCTCCCCAAAGCTGATGTTACGATGTCTCAGTAACAATATGAATTTCTGCATGTCTTTCACATTCAGCATGTTCTGCCTCTAGCCTAAAAAACGCGTCAAACGTGAAATGCGCCTCAGCTTTAACAGCGAATCAGCCAAATGAATTTTCAGAAGGATTTGACAGCGAAAGAGGTATGAAATAACGTGCAACGTCTCTGCGTTGTGCTGGTCGTGGAGTTGTGAGATACTCCCTTCCCGTACGGAAGCAAAAACTGCGGAGTGCGTTGTCAGGTCTGGTCGTGGTCGGGAGATAAAATTGCTGAGTTGGGCTTGGTGCGAGCGTGGTTTTGTGGTAGCGAACAAACGAGAGCACATGTAGCAACCGGAGCACTGCAGACGACTGCAGCATGGATTGCCTCATGTGGCCACCGATGTGTTGCGTGACTGAGACAGTAACATGCGCTCCGCGTTTTTTTTTCTTATAAAGGAGTCCCTAATTCAATGATAATTAACTTAGAGCTCTTGTAGCTGTTAATATTAGAACCAGGGGGCTGTTAGTGTAATTTGCTGGCAAAAATAAGCTCTGTACCTTCACAGTGTAATTTTTACTTGGTAAGGGTGTTTTTGTTTTAAAAATTAATCAAAAATCTCCAGAGCATAACTGTTTTCAGCAAGAGTCTACCTTGTTTAAAAAATGACTGCAACACATATACAGTGTAATTGTTATGTAGCAAGAGTGTACTTATTTAAAAAATATCTCTCACACATGCAGAAGATCTAGATACGCTTCCGTCTTTCTCCTTGCTCAACAAACTAGCCTTTAGTACAAATAAATCATTAGGGGCTCCCAGCAGTCATGTCATGTAATACGAAATAATGGTGTAAGGTAAATGTTAGTACCGGGACAGTGTCCTCCTGGAATTGAACTTGGGGATAGAATTCTTCAGAACACTGAAGGGTAATTTATCTCGTTCTGTCATCTCAGATCATCATCTTGGACCACCATCTTGATGTATTTACATGACAATTCTTGTTTAATGGATGATGTAATTTGCTTTTTATCGTTTTTGTAATTCTGTTTTAGATGGTTGTACTTGGATAACAATAGCAATAGTGACAGGTAGAAATGTAGATTTTTATGGCCTTGAAGCAGTTACAGACAGCAACATTACTGCATGGAAGACATTTGGGGCATCAGAGAAAACAGTTTTATTTCCGAACAAACAATATTGAGCATTAGTAGCTAACAAATCACTATCCATGCGCATGAGGATGAGGAGGAAATAAATGGTGGACTTATTCGCCATTTCACAGATGTAGCCACCTTGGCCACCCCTCTTGGACTGTGACATCACTGAGACAGGCGTCTTCAGTTTGACGGAACCAACAGAACAACTTACCTTGAATACATTAAGTGAATTCGCAGACAAGCATCAGGTGTAGAATGGAATGATGGCAGTGAATAGGGATCAGGAGAGATAGAGGGGAAGTGATAGCGATAAAATATTGTTTCAGCTATCTAAATGGGGGTGTGTAGGCGTTAACATTCGCCGGCCGTGGTGGCCAAGCAGTTCTAGGCGCTTCAGTGCAGAACCGCGCGACTGCTACGGTCGCAGGTTGGAATCCTGCCTCGGGCACGGATGTGTGTGATGTTCTTAGGTTAGCTAGGTTTAAGTAAAGTTCTAGGGGACTGATGGCCTCAGAAGTTAGGTCCCATAGTGCTCAGAGCCATTTGAACCTTTTGGTAAACATTCATTGACGAAATGGAGATAAGGACCCTTGAATAGACTACAGGGGCGGAGGTATGGGAGACGCCCATAAATTACTGATAAGGATGAAAGCTCATGTATTATCCACACTAGTTTTATAAAGCCCTCCATAATTCTATGATCCCACTTTTCATACCCGAGATGATGAGTGTAGCTTCATTCAAATAGAGGCACATGAAAAGAGTGTTTGCGACAAGATGATACTGCGCACGTTCTAGACAGGAATTTAGAGGACAATCATTCATTTATGGTGCTATTCAATGACAAAATCATTAGTTGACTGCGATATGGAACGAAGTGCTTCAGTGGTGTCTCAAATTGACGCGATATCACAAATTAAGATATGGAAACATTCGATTAAGACCGTTTCGGTTCTGGATAATGTAAACAGAGCTCTTCTCCGTTGACATGGTGGCGTAATGAGAAGGGGAGACAATTCTGTCTTAAATTCGAACCAGAGTCAGGTGACTTACACCGTGCGGAAGATGAAGAGAGCGGTTGACTGACAGATCAGTTCCGACATACAGTAAAACAGTTTATAGCCTGAAAAGTCAAACGCAGGATAAGATTCTGCCACTTCCAGCACTTTGTTCTCAGCACAGTTCAGTCTTCACCCACTTTCTGTATGATATATACAGTCCACTGCATTCAGCAAACTGAAATGTCAGTGCTTTGTTGGAGTTCATACTTCTAATAGAACTTGTGGGAATCACTAATCAATTTGTTTTCAGTCATTCGGTCTTGCAAGTTGATTATCTCGTTGCGTTCGCGCTAGTTAAATAATGCAGTCGGCATTAATTTGAACATAAATTCATTTTCCGTACCTTTTGTATGGTTAAGGTTATGTAAAGTCACGTGGCCTATTCAATGGTATCTGAATGTGAAACTTGAGATTTTTAAATTTGTTTTGTCAAAAAATATGTACTCACTGTTCCACAATTTGTCGTTCAAACGCACTTATTTTCGCTCTCCTTTATTCGATTCCGTGGATGTGTTCATCTTAGAACTGCGTTCTCCAATGAATTATGTTTCGCTTTCATTATGTTTCAACCAGAGAGACAATACGCTTTCTTCAGCAGGGATGGCATCTTCCTATTTGTAAAAGTAATTTTAAGCCTTCCACATAAGTTCATGTTTCTGTAGAAATTTAAAGCGCTTGACTGCAGTGATGGAGAATTCAATATTTCCCTAACACATTAGTTCAAATCTTCGTACGATACAGGATAGAAAAACATTTTAATTGGATAAATTATACCTGTGAAATGTGATCTATAGACACCGATAGGAAATGGCTACACGAAATATGTTACAAGGCTTATGGTTTCTCTTTTTTCTATGTTTAGTATGCAGAATCTTTTGTTAATTATTCCGTTGGCTATGAGAGAGTTTGTTGTTACAACGAAATAGGAAGCAAAGTCCGTTTATTGATTTGTGGTTCAAATATCATACAAAGGAGAATATATCAGGCATTTAAAACCAGCATCATAGTCTCTTATGAACTTATAAGTTAAAGTATAGCATCAGTCTTTCAAGCATTATCTCTCCCATGTGCCCTACATCTGCGTTTTTGTCATGAAACTTTTCCGGTCGTTCAATGATTTATTTATCTCAAATAAATAACACCATATTGCTGTCTCAAACACTTAATAAATGTTGTTCAGTACATGTGAGGAAGTATTTAAGATTTAAAACAGCACCGATATGCAATCGTGTAAAGCTAATTTGTGCAAGTTACTTGGCTTTCAGGAAGCCAAACTGATGCCGTACCTACAATCAACGTTTTCTTTCTTTATAAGGCCCCTTATTTGGAAGCATGTAGGGTGAAAAATTTAGTTCCCATAGTTGTCATTTCCGTCGTCAACAATATCGGTAACCTGTGCAGCGAGTTGATTCTCCCAAACGAAATTTTCACATCTCCGACCTAGCGTCAAAATATCGCTGACATTTAAGTGTTATGTATTCCGTCATATACTTTCCCTTCATGTGTGAACAATTACTTATGGCTCTCCCACTACCTTATACGAGGGCTACGATCGGTCGCAGCATTGAACCCACAGTGAAAATCCAGTGAAGCTTGGCGCAGGTGTGTTGCACGATGGTTCGAGTACTCCCGTCAAACTTTGCAGTTGTGAGCGCAGAATGAGTCTGTAAAGATTCCTAGACGACAGTGTCTCCCGCCAAGTGTGAAGTCTAGCTGAGACGTTTCGCCTTATTTCGTACAGCCCACATAACGTAAGTGCCAAGCTTCTTCGTGACAGTTCTCGGCAGCACACTGCAGGCTCAATGGAAGACGGTCCGCCAGCGTTTTCGATGCTAAGTAGGAGATGAACCCACCAACGACCTAGAGGTGGCTCCCTCTTATTTTCGTCTCCTCGCTCAAATGAAGCACTGATTGGGGAACATCATTTCGGCGTAGAAAACGAGATGCAAGCCAGTGTAGCGAATTGCCGGAAATCATTGGTGACTGCCTTCTACACTCGTGGAAATTGAAATAATAACACCGTGAATTCATTGTCCCAGGAAGGGGAAACTTTATTGACACATTCCTGGGGTCAGATACATCACATGATCACACTGACAGAACCACAGGCACATAGACACAGGCAACAGAGCATGCACAATGTCGGCACTAGTACAGTGTATATCCACCTTTCGCAGCAATGCAGGCTGCTATTCTCCCATGGAGACGATCGTAGAGATGCTGGATGTAGTCCTGTGGAACGGCTTGCCATGCCATTTCCACCTGGCGCCTCAGTTGGACCAGCGTTCGTGCTGGACGTGCAAACCGCATAAGACGACGCTTCATCCAGTCCCAAACATGCTCAATGGGGGACAGATCCGGAGATCTTGCTGGCCAGGGTAGTTGACTTACACCTTCTAGAGCACGTTGGGTGGCACGGGATACATGCGGACGTGCATTGTCCTGTTGGAACAGCAAGTTCCCTTGCCGGTCTAGGAATGGTAGAACGATGGGTTCGATGACGGTTTGGATGTACCGTGCACTATTCAGTGTCCCCTCGACGATCACCAGTGGTGTACGGCCAGTGTAGGAGATCGCTCCCCACACCATGATGCCGGGTGTTGGCCCTGTGTGCCTCGGTCGTATGCAGTCCTGATTGTGGCGCTCACCTGCACGGCGCCAAACACGCATACGACCATCATTGGCACCAAGGCAGAAGCGACTCTCATCGCTGAAGACGACACGTCTCCATTCGTCCCTCCATTCACGCCTGTCGCGACACCACTGGAGGCGGGCTGCACGATGTTGGGGCGTGAGCGGAAGACGGCCTAACGGTGTGCGGGACCGTAGCCCAGCTTCATGGAGACGGTTGCGAATGGTCCTCGCCGATACCCCAGGAGCAACAGTGTCCCTAATTTGCTGGGAAGTGGCGGTGCGGTCCCCTACGGCACTGCGTAGGATCCTGCGGTCTTGGCGTGCATCCGTGCGTCGCTGCGGTCCGGTCCCAGGTCGACGGGCACGTGCACCTTCCGCCGACCACTGGCGACAACATCGATGTACTGTGGAGACCTCACGCCCCACGTGTTGAGCAATTCGGCGGTACGTCCACCCGGCCTCCCGCATGCCCACTATACGCCCTCGCTCAAAGTCCGTCAGCTGCACATACGGTTCACGTCCACGCTGTCGCGGCATGCTACCAGTGTTAAAGACTGCGATGGAGCTCCGTATGCCACGGCAAACTGGCTGACACTGACGGCGGCGGTGCACAAATGCTGCGCAGCTAGCGCCATTCGACGGCCAACACCGCGGTTCCTGGTGTGTCCGCTGTGCCGTGCGTGTGATCATTGCTTGTACAGCCCTCTCGCAGTGTCCGGAGCAAGTATGGTGGGTCTGACACACCGGTGTCAATGTGTTCTTTTTTCCATTTCCAGGAGTGTATTACGAGGGTACTGTAAAGTTGGTACAGCGAAACGACAAATATATAAGTCATAGCAGCAACTGTATAGAGGAGTAGCTCGAAAAGGTAGGTAAATTTTTCAAACAAAGCATTTTTGGTTTTGGCATTTTTTAAATAAAGCATTCTAGATTTTCACTACGGTCTCCATTTCACGATCGGTCGGATGTTGAAAAAAAAAATAATCCTTATAGTTAGACTTCATCGCTTAAAGCTCTATCTTAGAAAGCGTTATTTCATTTTCACACAGTAAAACTGTAAGATGGTTCTGGTGACATATAATCTTGAACATCCTGTTCCGGTAGCTGCGTTCTATAAGTGGGAAACTGAAATGAAAATTTCTTGTCGCGTCTGTGGTACATCAAAGCAGTAGATATCTTTTCTTACAGATGGGGTGCATTAGTAGCCGATTTTTCCACTCACCCATATTTCACATGATTGCCAATACACATAAAAATTTAGTAAGCGAAGATAGTTTTACAAACACTTGTGAGGGTCTTACTTAGACTTGAGAAGATAAATAAAACTGCATTTTGACCTTCAAATGTACCGCAGAACAACTGAATAGCGGTAGTAGTGATATTATGGAAACGATTTAACGATATTCAATGACAGTTGACTCGCGGGTGACGTCGCAGTCCGACACCAAAACAGATCAGATGTGATGAGTAGCTGAGAGATTAGGTTAGTGTGCTGTTAAAGAGGGTGATTTCAAAGTCAGTACAGTATGGGAAACATGATATATTGCGTCACCGTCTTGAAAGTAATGACGTGGAGACCTCGAAGAACCACTGGCCTTACACGTCACAAATGGAACGGGTAACGTCAAAAATATCAGCTATGCATACCAGAGGGGCCCATCTTGCGTAATTAATCTCGGGGCCTGGGTTCGATTCCTGGCAGGAGACTGGGTGCAGTTTGTTCTTCATCATCATTTCATCATTATTGACCCGCAAGTCGCCAATGTGGCATCAACTAAAAGGATTTGCAATACGGAGGCCGAATTCCCTGAATGGGGCCTCCCAGCCAACAATGCCATACGATCATTTCTATTTCCAATGTCTTGCCACACCATCATGCCACCAACTGAGTCTGTAACACAACGACGGATGCAATGTGGGAAAGTCGGTTCTCTTCAGAGCCTCCACATGTGACGGATACGTCCATCATGATGGAGTACACAGAGGATCAGAAATGACGATCTGGTGTTACACCTGTGTCCACTGCTGTCGTCGGGCGGCACCATTGTTGGCCGACCTCTATTTCCACGTCAGATGAAGCCACAACGGTGGACGCCTTGCTGAAGATACGTGGTAATTCGTATCTCATCACACAGTCCATGTGGTTGTGATGATGGCCACATTACGAGTACAATAGACATAAAATTCACTTTGAGCCGTGCTGTGGCTCGCGTTGGTGCTGTTTGTAGGTTTCCGCCCTCTGTTTCCGGCCAGACGGTATCGTTTACTTGGCATGGTTGTGGTTGTTTTGAAACGTCCCCTTAGAACAATTGTATACGAGACTGTGCTTAAACTGACACACAATATTTTTAGCGCAACGCAATCTGACTTTCAAAAATCCCTACAAAAGAATGGCCCTGACTAACATTAATCTATACCTTTCACGAATCACTTACCTCACAAAAATATTCTTTACTCGAACTACTGCAATACAGCGAGCACCACTACTGCCAGCTAAATAAAAGATCCAAACTACGGAAGGCACTAACTACTGATAGGGATAGTTAGCAAATGAAAGATATTAATAGAGAACAAACACTGTATTTACCTTAATATCATATATATAGCAGTTCATGACAAATTACAAAACTCCGCCATCTCTCTCCCCACATCCACCACTGCTGGCGGCTCACCTCCAACTGCGCAACGCTACGCGCTCTCCCCTGCGGGTCCGGGGTAAGCATAGGCCCGAGGTATTCCTGCCTGTCGTACGAGGCGACTAAAAGGAGTTTCAACTGTTTCGGCCTTCCATGTGATGGTCCCCCTTGGGGTTTGACCTCCATTTTTCTAAATTTCTACAGAAGTACGAGCCTTTTGGGGAAGGACACCTTACGTGGTGTACCACTGGTCCTAAGTGCACTCAGACCTTGGCACTCAGCATTGTACCGGCGTTGTAACCATACCCACTATTACTCAAATTGGGCCTAAACGCCTTTTGGGTTGTCCCCGTTACGCCCATAGTGCGTCTCCATCTGCACCAGCGATCATGATGGACTTTCCATGGCACCAGAAATCCAGCACGGTAGCCAGCCCGTTGTGGTGGGGTCGTCATGTACCCTCTAGGTTGTAGCCCCCTGAAAACACAGGGATCGTACTGCCGATACCTGAGCTGCACCCTCCCCACGTCGGCCAAGGAGTAGATGCCCGTCTCCTTGGGGCATCAGGACTCCCGGCAATGGTCATCCTGCCAGGTGGCCCTTGCTGCGGCTGGGTGGCGCCCGTGGGGAGAGCCCCTGGTCGGAGTGGGTGGTATCGGGGCGGACGTTTCGCAGATGAAACGTCACCACGTATCGGGTCGCTCTGCGGCCGAGTCTTTGAAAAGAAAAAGTACCGTTTCTGGTTCTGGTTCTCCTGCCCCTTCCCCCTTGGCCACTCCATGGGAGGAGGGACAGGCCTGCCGGCTTGGAGCGAAGTACTTCCCCCGCTATTTGGTCTGTTCTCGAACCGATGGGGGGACATTCGCCACCTCCAAGCCCATGTTCTTTGTTCAGCACATTGAGGACATCTTCGGGGAAATCGAGGCTCTCAGCAAGATGCGTTCAGGGTCCGTACTTATCAAGACCACGTCCGCCACACAGTCGGCGGCGCTCCAGGCGTGCGACCGCCTAGGGGACATCCCAGTCTCCATTGTCCCACATCTGGCACTCAATAGGACGCAGGGGGTTATTTTTCATCGTGACCTCCTGCTACAATCTGATGAGGAGCTCAGGGCCAACCTGGAGCGCCGAGGCGTGCATTTCGTCCGGCGAGTCCAGCGCGGCCCCAAAGACCGTCGCATCGACACTGGGGCCTTCATCCTCGCCTTCGAGGGGGACGTTCTCCCGGAGAAGGTAAAGGTAATGTGCTACCGGTGCGACGTGCGACCCTACGTTCCGCCTCCTATGCGCTGTTTTAGGTGTTTGCGCTTTGGGCACATGTCGTCACGGTGTGAGGCTGAGCCCCTCTGTGGCGATTGTGGCCGTCCTCTTCGTGAGGAACATACATGCACCCCACCACCTCGGTGCGTTAATTGTCCTGGCGTCCACTCGCCTAGATCCTCAGACTGCCCCGCATATCAGAAGGAGAAGAAGATACAAGAAATCAAAACTTTGGATCGGCTGTCTTATTCTGAGGCCAGGAAGAAGTACGACCGCCTCCATCCCGTGCCATTGACCACTTCATTTGCCTCAGTTGTGTCCACTCCTTCCGCGGTATCCTCACCCCTCTCCTGTCCCCCCTCCGCCTCCTCCGCCCATCAGGGGGCTCTGCCTCCGCCTCCCAAATCCCTCCCTTCCAAATCCTCCTCCCCCGTGGCCCCCACCCCCTCTGCCCCAGGGGCCATCCTTCCTCCTCCTTCTCCCCACACGCCACCTGAGAAGCGATCCTCTTCTCAGGCGTCCATCGGGGACACGTTCCGGACCCCGGCTTCCGAGGTCCGGCGTTCCAAAACGGACCCCACGCGTGAGGACCTTCTTCGGGTCCAGCCCACCATCCCTGTGCCTCCTCGGCCTTCCAAGAAGGCCTCCAAGAAGAAGTCTCTATCCCCCTCTCCACCCCGGCGCGTTTCGACTGACGCTCCATCCATGAGTCGCCGCTCCCGGCCGTCCTCAGTTTCGCCGGGACGCTCTGCTGCCAGGCGCTCAGCTGGCCTTTCGTCGGCAAATGATGCTGCCCCTCCTACACAACCAGGGACAGCGGCCGCAGCTGGCGACCAGTCGATGGAACCGGGTCCGCCTCCCGTCGGTTGTAGCGTTGTTCCCTCGCAACCTGGCCCTCCGCGGCCGTTGAGGTGACCAGCTCTTCCCCCGTCTCGTTCCCCCAACTTTTTGACTAGCGATGGCGTTGTTTCATTGGAACATAAGAGGTATTCGATCTCATCGGGAGGAATTACAACTGCTCCTCCGCCTGCACTGTCCGCTCGTCCTTGGACTCCAGGAAACCAAGTTGCGCCCGACTGACCGTATTGCCTTTACCCACTATACCTCGGAGCGGTATGACCTTACCCCTGTGGACGGTGTCCCAGCTCATGGTGGGGTCATGTTGCTCATTCGGGACGACGTCTATTACCATCCCATCCCATTGACCACCCCACTCCAAGCAATAGCTGTCCGCATTACTCTTTCTGCTTTTACTTTTTCAGTTTGTACCATCTACACTCCACTGTCCTCTGCCGTTAGTCGGGCTGACATGATGCACCTGATCGTTCAGCTTCCCCCGCCGTTTTTATTGTTTGGCGACTTCAATGCCCATCATCCCCTTTGGGGCTCTCCTGCATCCTGTCCAAGAGGCTCACTCTTGGCGGATGTCTTCAACCATCTCAATCTTGTCTGTCTCAATACTGGCACCCCAACTTTCCTCTCGGACTCTACTCATACCTACTCCGACTTGGACCTCTCGATCTGTTCTACCACTCTTGCCCGTCGGTTCGAGTGGTCTGTCCTTTCTGACACCTATTCGAGCGACCACTTCCCCTGTGTCGTTCGTCTCCTGCACCACACCCCATCCCCACGTCCTTCGAGCTGGAACATACTGAAAGCTGACTGGGGACTTTACTCATCCCTGGCGACCTTTCCGGACCACGATTTTCCCAGTTGTGACAGTCAGGTCGAATACCTCACGGCTGTTATCATTCATGCTGCCGAACGTTCCATTCCTCGTACTACTTCTTCACGTCGCGTTTCCGTCCCCTGGTGGAACGAGGCTTGTAGGGACGCTATCCGTGCTCGACGACGTGCTTTACGCACCTTTCGCCGCCATCCTACGTTGGCGAATTGTATTGAATACAAACGACTCCGAGCGCAATGCCGTAGAGTCATCAAAGACAGCAAAAAAGCTTGTTGGGCCTCTTTCACCGGCTCCTTTAACAGTTTTACTCCATCTTCCGTCGTTTGGGGTAGCCTGCGCCGGCTGTCGGGTATTAAGGCCCACTCCTCGGTACCTGGCCTGACCTCAGGTAATGCGGTCCTTGTTGATCCGGTGGCTATCGCCAACGCCTTTGGCCGCTTTTTCGAGGAGGTTTCAAGCTCCGCCCATTACCATCCTGCCTTCCTTCCCAGGAAAGAGGCAGAAGAGGCTCGGCGACCTTCCTTCCACTCGCTGAATCTGGAAACCTATAATGCCCCCTTTACTATGCGGGAACTCGAACGTGCGCTTGCACTGTCCCAGTCCTCTGCTCCGGGGCCGGATGCCATTCACGTTCAGATGCTGGCACACCTTTCTCCGGCGGGCAAAAGCTTCCTTCTCCGTACCTACAATCGCGTCTGGACCGAAGGTCAAGTCCCCAGGCGTTGGCGTGACGCCGTTGTTGTTCCTATACCCAAACCCGGGAAGGATAGACACCTTCCTTCTAGTTACCGCCCCATTTCTCTTACAAGCTGTGTCTGTAAGGTGATGGAACGCATGGTTAATGCTCGGTTAGTCTGGATTCTTGAATCTCGACGGCTACTTACTAATGTCCAATGCGGCTTTCGTCGCCGCCGCTCCGCTGTTGACCACCTCGTGACCTTGTCGACATTCATCATGAACAACTTTTTGCGAAGGCGCCAAACGGTAGCCGTGTTCTTCGACTTGGAGAAGGCTTATGACACCTGTTGGAGAGGAGGTATCCTCCGCACTATGCACAGGTGGGGCCTACGTGGTCGCCTGCCTCTTTTTATTGATTCCTTTTTAACGGATCGAAAGTTTAGGGTACGTGTGGGCTCCGTATTGTCCGACGTCTTCCTCCAGGAGAACGGAGTGCCTCAGGGCTCCGTCTTGAGCGTAGCCCTTTTTGCCATCGCGATCAATCCCATTATGGATTGCATTCCACCTAATGTCTCAGGCTCTCTCTTTGTCGATGACTTCGCGATCTACTGCAGTGCCCAGAGAACATGCCTCCTGGAGCGCTGCCTTCAGCGTTGTCTAGACAGCCTCTACTCATGGAGCGTGGCAAATGGCTTCCGGTTCTCTGAAGAAAAGACGGTTTGTATCAACTTTTGGCGATATAAAGCGTTCCTTCCGCCATCCTTACATCTCGGTCCCATTGTTCTCCCATTCGTGGACACAACTAAGTTTCTAGGGCTCACGTTGAACAGGAAACTGTGTTGGTCTCCACACGTCTCTTATTTGGCGGCCCGTTGTACACGTTCCCTTAATGTCCTCAGAGTTCTTAGCGGTTCATCTTGGGGAGCGGATCGCACTGTCCTGCTTCGCTTGTATCGGTCCATAGTCCGATCGAAGCTGGATTATGGGAGCTTCGTCTACTCGTCCACTCGGCCGTCCCTCTTACGCCGGCTCAACTCCATCCACCATCGGGGGTTACGTCTTGCGACCGGAGCCTTCTACACTAGTCCTGTCGAGAGTCTTTATGCTGAAGCTGCCGAGTTACCGTTGACCTACCGGCGCGACGTACTGCTGTGTCGGTATGCCTGCCGGCTGTCGTCTATGCCCGACCACCCCTCTTACAAGTCCTTCTTCGCCGATTCTCTCGACCGTCAGTACGGGTTGTATGTGTCTGCCCTGCTGCCCCCCGGAGTCCGCTTCCGTCGCCTGCTTCGACAATTGGATTTTGCCCTCCCTACCACCTTCAGAGAGGGTGAGAGCCCGACACCACCTTGGCTCCAGGCTCCGGTTCATATTTATCTCGACCTCAGCTCACTCCCGAAGGATGGTACTCCGGCTGCAATGTATTGCTCACGGTTTGCCGAACTTCGTGCTCGACTTGCCGGTCACACCTTTATTTACACCGATGGCTCCAAAACTGACGATGGTGTCGGCTGTGCCTTTGTCGTCGGGGCCGCCACATTTAAATACAGGCTCCTCGACCAATGTTCCAGCTTTACGGCCGAGCTTTTTGCTCTCCATCAGGCCGTTCAGTATGCCCGCCGCCACCACCATTCATCATATGTACTCTGCTCTGACTCACTCAGTGCTCTTCAGAGCCTTGGAGCTCCCTATCCGGTCCATCCCTTGATACAACGGATACAGCAGTCCCTCCATTCTTTGGCTGATAACGGTGGTTCTGTCAGCTTTCTGTGGGTTCCCAGACATGTGGGAGTGCCTGGGAATGAGGCTGCGGATGCTGCAGCCAAGGCTGCAGTCCTCCTGCCTCAGCCAGCCTCCCATTGTGTCCCGTCATCCGACGTTCGTGGGGATGTCTGTAAGAGGCTTGTGTCGTTGTGGTGGGATGCTTGGTCATCCCTCCAAGGAAACAAGCTCCGGGCAGTAAAACCGCTACCAACTGCTTGGAAAACATCCTCCCGACCATCTCGGCGCGAGGAGGTCCTTCTGACCAGGTTGCGGATTGGGCATTGCCGGTTTAGCCACCGCTACCTGCTCTCCGGTGACCCAGCCCCGCAGTGCCCTTGTGGTCAGGCATTAACAGTGCGCCATGTTTTATTGTCGTGTCCCCGTTTTAGTCAATTTCGTGTTGTCCTGTCCCTGCCATCTACTTTACCGGATGTTTTAGCTGATGACGCTCGAGCAGCTGCTCGTATTCTGCGTTTTATAACTTTAACTGGCTTGTCCAAGGACATTTAATCTTTTTACTTATTTTGTCTGCATCTTTGTCGGGTCCTTCTGGTGTCCCCTCCATCCCCTTGAGTTTTACCAGATTCCATGTGCTCAAACAACAGTGACTGGGCGCTAATGACCTCAGCAGTTGAGCGCCCTTAAACCCAACCAAAAAAAAAAAAAAACGCTACGCGCTGTTCACATCCAGCTGCCGCTGCCCAACGCTACAATGGCAGACAACAATGCAAACTAACCACAGACTGCACACAGCACAGCCAGTGATTTTCATACCGAGCGCTACGTAACGTTGCCGATAATAAAACATAAACAGCCTACTTACATAGCCCCCATGCTCCCCACAAATTTTACAAAATATTTTTGGGCAGTGGCCAGTAATTATTTGAAAAAATTTTTCATAATTACAATAACAAAGATATCAAATGCACACACTTATTTATACAATGTTGGTCAAAAGCTAAAATTTTCTCACAGTCCATAAAGACAGTCCTGATCATTCATCACAGTAAAACTGCCGTTTCTTTTATCAAAGTCTGAGCAGTAAAAGACAATGCACACGGAAGTAGTGGATGTCCATGCAGTCTTGAAGAAGTAGTGTTGTCCTTCCAACAGAAAGACAGTGCTGACTCTTGACATGCTGACAGGTAATGGGCCATAACAGAGCAAACCCACCGCAGAGACAGTCGAAGTTATGAAGAATATTGGTAGGTAGGTCATCACAGAGCAGACCCACTGTAGTCCTGGTAGAGATTACGGTATAGGTGGGCCACCAGAGGTTCAGACCCACTGCAGTCCTTGTAGAAATAATGGTACTGGTGAGTCAGCAAAGGTGTAGACCCACTGTAGTCCTTGTACAGATGGCCAGCAGCCATCTGCTGCGACTGTGCAGGTGCACAATCACCATCGAAGAGTCTTGCAGAGAAGATAGCAAGTCCATAAACCCCCACTTGCGCACGCACTAAGTTTTTGTGAATTGTCCTTAGAACCAGCAATGCTGTTATCCAGTCCCTTGCTGAATTATCAGCACACATGTAAACACTAAGAGCCCCAACTTCTCACATATTGTCCATATACTATGACCAACAGAAACGTGTGCAGTGAAATGGATGCTTACAAGTTACTTAATTTGATGAACTGGTGTCAATTACAATATTATAACATGAGAATACAATTAGAAAGGTACAAAATACATCATTAAAAACATAACACTACAGATAACATTTGTAGTAATACAGGCTTTACAAAAGAATAGAAATAGACATATACATCAATGTTACAGGAATTATGACATAAGTAAATACATAAAAGATCAGAATAATTATTGAAACATCCACTTCACACATTAGCATTAAAACAAAACAGAATAAATAATGTCTAAACATCTTTACAAGGTAAATAACATATGATTAATGCCAATTATATTTGAGGATAACAGTATTCCTCATCATAGTGAATGTAGCTTAGTATTAGAAGAAAAAATTCTATGAAACTACACAGAGACAGGAAGAAAACAAATACACAAGGGTACACAAACACATAGTGGGATAACACAAAAGGAAAGGACAGGGTTTGTTTTACTGCAGTATTTTGCATGGAGATCTCCCTTCGTTCATCATTATTCCCAAAAGTCCTATCTAAGCCTGCTTTCTGTATTCTGTTCACATCCTCTGTCAAAAATAGTTTTCCTCCATTGTACAATATCCTTTTTTTTTTTTGCCAAACCATTTTCTGATAGCTTCTCAATGCATTTCTGATAAATTCATCATAGTTAGTTTCTTATATAGTCTATCCCCTCTTAAGCTAACTTAAATCTACTGAGCTCAGATGCTAAACTAAGGGACGAGGCAATGCAGCAGCACATAACAAATTAACACAAACAGCAATGCAAAAAAAAATGGAAAATTGCAAAGCAAGCTACAGTAAATCTAAATTACCAAGCAATGCAACATTACAACTAATGAGCCAATGTGCAGCAACAAGAAAATTAAATCAGTAGTAAAACTAGCTTAACAGAGTAATACAAAGTGAAATTTAGTAGCACTATGCCTGGCAAACAGCAGCAGCAAATATAAAAAATATAGAAAATATAAAACTTATATCTATACATGACAAAGCTCAAGCAGAAAAAATATTACAGTAAAAACAACAATGCAGATAAGGGAAATGTATATTCACATCTTAATGTCTATGTAATTAAAGTGGTGCACCACAACAACTTATTCTAAAAAAAAATATTGCCATGTACTTGAAAAGAAAATTATGTGTCCAGTTACTGTTACTAGTCCCTTCTTATTGTTCTTTCCTTTCCAAGTGCTCCTTTTTTAAAGAATGTGGATTACAACATTATTATTTAAAAGATCTGTTGACAGAAAGTGTTCACATTAGCAAATGCATTTTATTTTATAAAAGCAATGCTGCAACACAGCTGGAAACCAGATATCGAATGAAATAAGCAACTATGTACAAAGTAAAGCATAAGAACATCATTCAGTAGTCATGAGGCATTTCATAAGTTAGTAGAAAAATCTCTCAACTACAGAGACAGTAGTCATAATCAGGTGTATAGACATAAAAATATTTCTCGTCATTTCATTAGGCATTTCAGTAAATATCATAAATTACGAGCTCCACAGTATGCTTTCAACAAGGAAATGTCAATAGCGAGGACAATGGCCTCCCCTTTCTTTTTTTCTACCTGTGCTTCTGACGAGGCACTCACTAATGACTTGTTCTCCCAGCGTCTGACACAGCTGTGTGCCCACGACGCACATGCAGGTGGTCACTTAACTTTCTTACGGAAATGTTTACGACAGCAGTTTCCGCTACAGTGACAGTCTCATATAAAAATTTCAAAGGTCGAGAATTTACGGTGCAAATGTGTAGAAACAAAATCCTATGAATATAACAGTGTCCAAAAAAAATTTTCGCCGGCATTGTGATACATTCACGCATTTACACACATTTCATAACTCTTAAAGTACGATTCTTGGTTTCCAACATCCTTTTCACAAGTCAAGAGTCCCTAACTTCTGTTCATTATTCATATACATATAAACACGTAATCACATTCCTCATTTATGGTAGCATCATCTTATTGACATAAACATACCTCAACAGCATAATACACATCGTCATCGTAAAAATAACATCGTAACACCTCAGTCAAATCTCAAAAAAGTCGTAGCTTTCTGCAATAATTTCAAACCATAAAAAATATTCTCTGCTCATTTCAATAGTGTCATCTGCCTCAAACGTACTTTAAAAATCATGATCCCATACCAAATACATCATTCAAAGCTCTCATAGTATCACAATGGTTCCGAAAAAATATGAACAGTTCACACAGTACAGACAAAATACAATTTCGTAAGTGTGAAGTAATCCAACTCTGTAATTGCGTAAACATATGTCACTGACGTAATAAAAAAAGTTTCTCTCTCAGTTAAATGATCAGATAGCTGTGTAATTTGTGTTAGAGAAATATGGTACCGATGTGTAAAGTTGTGTAAGCAAATACCATATTAGCTAGGGCTCCTTGTGCTTGCCACACACATGGTACACAAAGTAGGCGTGTACCCCCTGAGGATTATTGTAATTATACCCTCAGCTGTTACAGATTACAGCAATGGAATGAAATGTATCACGGAAAACTTTCTTTGTAATTAAAAAATCTTTAAAAATAAATGTTTTAAGTACAAAATTAATCACTCAAATACGTGTCCTGTAGCGCTAAATATGCGTCATGCTGTAAGATAATCTCTGTGGAAGTGTTGTAGTTATCGTCCTCCGAAAGCTAAGTTCTGCAGAAGTCAATATACACTCCTGGAAATTGAAACAAGAACACCGTGAATTCATTGTCCCAGGAAGGGGAAACTTTATTGACACATTCCAGGGGTCAGATACATCACATGATCACACTGACAGAACCACCGGCACATAGACACAGGCAACAGAGCATGCACAATGTCGGCACTAGTACAGTGTATATCCACCTTTCGCAGCAATGCAGGCTGCTATTCTCCCATGGAGACGATCGTAGAGATGCTGGATGTAGTCCTGTGGAACGGCTTGCCATGCCATTTCCACCTGGCGCCTCAGTTGGACCAGCGTTCGTGCTGGACGTGCAGACCGCGTGAGACGACGCTTCATCCAGTCCCAAACATGCTCAATGGGGGACAGATCCGGAGATCTTGCTGGCCAGGGTAGTTGACTTACACCTTCTAGAGCACGTTGGGTGGCACGGGATACATGCGGACGTGCATTGTCCTGTTGGAACAGCAAGTTCCCTTGCCGGTCTAGGAATGGTAGAACGATGGGTTCGATGACGGTTTGGATGTACCGTGCACTATTCAGTGTCCCCTCGACGATCACCAGTGATGTACGGCCAGTGTAGGAGATCGCTCCCCACACCATGATGCCGGGTGTTGGCCCTGTGTGCCTCAGTCGTATGCAGTCCTGATTGTGGCGCTCACCTGCACGGCGCCAAACACGCATACGACCATCATTGGCACCAAGGCAGAAGCGACTCTCATCGCTGAAGACGACACGTCTCCATTCGTCCCTCCATTCACGCCTGTCGCGACACCACTGGTGGCGGGCTGCACGATGTTGGGGCGTGAGCGGAAGACGGCCTAACGGTGTGCGGGACCATAGCCCAGCTTCATGGAGACGGTTGCGAATGGTCCTCGCCGATACCCCAGGAGCAACAGTGTCCCTAATTTGCTGGGAAGTGGCGGTGCGGTCCCCTACGGCACTGCGTAGGATCCTACAGTCTTGGCGTGCATCCGTGCGTCGCTGCGGTCCGGTCCCAGGTCGACGGGCACGTGCACCTTCCGCTGACCACTGGCGACAACATCGATGTACTGTGGAGACCTCACGCCCCACGTGTTGAGCAATTCGGCGGTACGTCCACCCGGCCTCCCGCATGCCCACTATTCGCCCTCGCTCAAAGTCCGTCAACTGCACATACGGTTCACGTCCACGCTGTCGCGGCATGCTACCAGTGTTAAAGACTGCGATGGAGCTCCGTATGCCACGGCAAACTGGCTGACACTGACGGCGGCGGTGCACAAATGCTGCGCAGCTAGCGCCATTCGACGGCCAACACCGCGGTTCCTGGTGTGTCCGCCATGCCGTGCGTGTGATCATTGCTTGTACAGCCCTCTCACAGTGTCCGGAGCAAGTATGGTGGGTCTGACACACCGTTGTCAATGTGTTCTTTTTTCCATTTTCAGGAGTGTACTTACCTCATGATAAACAAATGTGAAATGCTTTGGGTATAGATATCTTAGTTATTACGCTTATTGTTGTGGTGAAGAAATGACTGTGCTGTAACGTATTGTTGTGCTACGGAAAAGGCTGTCTCATTGTAGCTATACCACAAAAGTTACTATTAAACATGTTTTACTTTCCAGAAGAATTCAGAAAAACAGTGCAGATGTAAAACAGATACACCGCAAAAGCAACATTGTAAATTGTCACTTATTAGTAACGTCGTGATATAATCGTGTAGCTGTCACATAAACTAACAACTGTGTCATCTGGTATCTCTCAGAAAGTACTTTAATTCAGAATGTATTTTGAAGTAAACCAAAATGTTGCATTAAAATCTCATTAGCAGTACTTGTAAATGTTCTAAGTATGTGAGCCTTATAGTCGTTACGTAATCGTGCAAATAACAAGCAAGAATGTACACACACAATAACACTGTGTCGTCTGTTCGCAATAACAATGCATTCGTAATTTCAGTTTAAATAACTTCTCTTGGTTCTTGACTGGATATTTAACTTTAAACATTGTTGCATGGTAACTGTTTCTCAGTGTGACAAATTGTACAAGTAGCATGAAGTGAAATTTGCAAAGACTAAGTTAAAAAGCAGATTATCTGTCAATAAATGGTTTTACATGTGAAATGTGGTGTAAACCTTTACTCTTCCTAGTATGCAGAGTTTCAACTTCAACGCAATTATCATGTAGTATACATCGGTAAAGAATACTGGAAATTTGCTCAAGATTAGCGTCTATGTTATTTTTCCCTGAGCCAGCGGGCGCAGGTGGCTGCCTGCGGTGCGAGTTATTGTCTGTCTCTTTGTTGGCGCACGTCGTTATTGGGATTTGGAGACCTAACTTATACAAATTCACCGTGACGAGAATCCCGCCAGTTCTGATGCAGTTCAGGTCTGTCGTTACGATCATATCGTCTGTCGTCATGTCGGTAGATTCCATAGTTTCTTTCTTGTCGGTCACGTGGTGGAGAATTTCTCCATAAGTCGTAACCGTTGCGTCTAAAGTTATTCTGTCTCCCTTGATAATAATTGTTTTGGTTCCCATATTGTCTGTTTCTCTGGTTGTCTCTGTGATAGTCATTACCGTGGAAAGGTGATCTTTCCCTGTAACAATTACTCTCCCAGTGGTTGTCATATGGGTGGTGTCTGTTTTGGTCACGATTTACGTTGTAAGAATAGGTTTGTCGTGGACATTTATTGTTTCTGTCGTCACGGAATTGTGACGGATGTGACCTGTAGTGATTGTTTTCCCGTTTTCGCATCCCGCGACTGTCTGTGTCAATTTCTAATTCTTGTAAGAGTCCCTGAAAAGCTTCAATGTCGTCTTTGCAACGTCCTGCTAAAATAATATGTCGTAAATGTTCAGGCACTTTGATTAAGCAAATGCGGATGAGTTCTGAGGGGCTGTATGTGTTTGACAGGTACTGATTCCTGTGCAACATGTCTTCAAAATATTTCTCAAGACTGGAAAATTCAGATTGTTCGAAATGTTTCATCATTATGATGCCATGTTTTACTCGGTCTTGTGTGGCTTGAGACCAATATGCTGAGAGGAAGGCATGGTAAAATTCTCCTTCACTGTGGCAATAGTGAATGACCGATCGCATTCTTACAGCTGGTTCATTCTCTAAGTAGCCACACATAAATTCTAACCTGTGCTCCACTGACCAGTTAGGAGGGAAACAATGAGAGAATTGATGGAGCCACGCCTGTGGATGAATGTCGTTGGCAGAATTCTTAAACGTTTTGAATTTACGTGTAGTAATGAACAGCTTATAGTCAAAATCATCGTGTCGGCGAGTAGCATATCGGTCATTGTTACGTCGTGTCGGCGGCTCGATCTCAAAATTCGATGAACATTGCCAATTTCTTTCATAACTTCCGAAATGCCCTGTGTTATTATTTTGTGGCTGTTCCGTATTTCTATGTCCCTCTTCCCGTATTGGAGCGCGAGTGTCCTGTGAAATACGTAATTCTTGTATTACCTGTGTCAGCTGATCTTGTACTTCCCGGATTTCTCTTTGGTGTTGCGTATCAATTTGATTCAGATTTTGTTTCAGTTTCCTAATTTGTTCGCTCTCTTCTGTGTCATTAAAGACTACCGGGTTTGTGTCATTCAGATTATCATCTACCTTTGTAGATAAGTTAGTGACCTGATCCGAAAGTTCGGCTACTTTCTCCGATAGTGTACTTATTTCCTCCATGTGTCTTCCTGAACCAATTTTCAGGGTATCTACTGTGTCCTATAAGTTTTCCTGAGTTTTGGCAAGTTGCGTAACCGAATCGGTAGATGCAACTGAGTCAATTTTAGCTTGCAAGGTCTCATGATTTTCATGAACAATAGTTTGCAGTTCTTTTATGGCTGCTTCGTGATTCTGTAATGCATTTTCATGACGCGAAAAAATAGGTTGGAGATGCTCACAAATTTGTGTTTTTACGTCATTACAGACCTTTTGACATTTCGATTCGATGTTATGTAACTCAGTAGTTAAATCTTCACGTGTTTGTTCAAGTGTGGTGTCAAACTTTTGAAGATTTTGTTCCATTGTGTTTAACTTTTGAAGCTTTTGCTGTGTTTGTCTCTGATTTTGTTCCATTGTGTCTAACTTTTGAAGATTTTGTCCCATTTGTTGCATTAATTGTAATAACAATGCATTAGTGTCTGGAATCTGTTCCTCTACGCTTTTCGGCAGTGCATTTGCACCAGCAACATTCACATTTTGACAAGCAGAAAATGTGTCTTGACTCATTTGAGAAAACGGTGAGGACGCTAAACCTGAATCTACAGTATTTGCAAAATTGAGTCCTATCATTTCGGATTCCTGAGGCGAGCTGTTGCCGACCGATCGATCGATAATGCTTCTCTGTTCACTAATTGTTTCACTGCCTACGCCATTGTTTGCCGCCCGCTCCATTTCCCTATGCACAAATACCAAATTACTACTTGGAATGTCTGTTAATTCACTACACAGTGGTGCTGATAAGCTACGCTCGTCGTCACTATTATTTTTCAGTTTACTTTGGAGCCTAGTGTTACGTTTTTCACACGCCATTATTGTCACAGTATTTCACACAACACAGAAAAACACAATTTGAAGAGCAAAAATAGGAGAACACATTAACATAGCACAGAAAATAATATCTAGTTAATTACAGCTGCGAAATACTTAGTGCAAATCTACATGCATGCCACAACTGTTTTACTGTGCAACCATTAAAAACCACAACTACCAAGGAAATTCTCTCTATAATTACGCGCTAGCAATAAACAAAAGCTACACTAAATACACAAACTACAAGAAAAAATCAGAAGATTCCAATGAGGTATTCTAGGCTAAGGGTCGCCATATGAAACGTCCCCTTAGAACAATTGTATACGAGACTGTGCTTAAACTGACACACAATATTTTTTAGCGCAACGCAATCTGACTTCCAAAAATCCCTGCAAAAGAATGGCCCTGACTGACATTAATCTATACCTTTCACGAATCACTTACCTCACAAAAATCTTCTTTACTCGAACTACTGGAATACAGCGAGCGCCACTACTGCCAGCTAAATAAAAGATCCAAACTACGGAAGGCACTAACTACTGATAGGCATAGTTAGCAAATGAAAGATATTAATAGAGAACAAACACTGTATTTACCTTAATATCATATATATAGCAGTTCATGACAAATTACCAAACTCCGCCATCTCTCTCCCCACATCCACCACTGCTGGCGGCTCACCTCCAACTGCACAACGCTACGCGCTGTTCACATCCAGCTGCCGCTGCCCAACGCTATAATGGCAGACAACAATGCAAACTAACCACAGACTGCACACAGCACAGCCAGTGATTTTCATACCGAGCGCTACGTAACGTTGCCGATAATAAAACATAAACAACCTACGTACAGTTTGTCTTCTTCTCGTCTTGACTGGGGCGACTCGTTTCGCAAGCGTTGCCTGTCTACTAGTGGCAGCAGCGGTGATTATAGATATGTAGTAACTGTTGCGCTATCTTTGCGTCAACGTCGTGGTTTTCCCGATGTGAGGTTGCCGGTCACAGGAGTCAGAGGTCAGAGGAGAAGCCAGGTCTGCGCAGTGCAAGAACATGCCGGGACTGCTGGTGGCACGCTTGGACTGCCGGATGGAAGGGCTGTGGTCACGAGGGTGCACGACCTCGTCGTAAACCGGATCCAGCATCATTTAAGATGAATGCACTTCAATCCAAATAGAGTGGAGTCAGTCTACCGTCGGGGCCCCGTAGTATATATGTGATGTTGTGACAGAATATGATCGCGCCGTCATGTGCAATTTGGTGGATCTGAACCTACTGCGTTAAAAGCACTTGGCTCAGTGATTAGACGGTGGTTACTCAACTGTGCATTAATAAAGCAGTGAAGGGATTTGTTTCATTCTGCCAACCGTCGTCAGACTTGTCACAGTGAGTTCAGTGTGTGTTTGTGTGCCTAATGAATCTGATGTCACTCATTTGTTACTTGGTTTTGGCTCTCTTTGCGATTGTTTCCGCAATGGTGTGTGGTTGCTGATTCTGGTTGGCTACATTTCGGTTTTGCCTCGCACGCAAATCGAGTGGGATTTTAGTTACTGTTAGTCTGTCTGGTGTTCTGTACTATGACTTGTTTGTTCAGATTTTCCGGTTTGTGGAATCGGACGGAAATCTGGTAGTGGTGCCTTTCTCGTTCGAGGGGCTCTAAACACAGTATTCTAGGGACGTAGTGCAGACCGCCAGTTCCGGCTTTGGCGTATTGTTCCATCGTTGCATTTGGTTTATCGGACGTCACGTATCTTCAGCAAGATTGACATTAGTTAAAATGGTTCAAATGGGTCTGAGCACTATGGGACTGAACATCTGAGGTCATCAGTCCCCTAGAACTTCGAAATCCTTAAACCGAACTAACATAAGGACATCACACACATCCATTCCCATGGCAAGATTCGAACTTGCGACAGTAGCGGTCGCGCGGTTCCAGACTGAAGCACCTAGAACCGCTCTGCCACAACGGCCGGCTTATCTTTAGTCATTCTTTAGACTGTGCTAGTCTGAGTTACCATATTGTGAAGTGAAAGCTAGTCTCGGCTGCCTATCTCATCGCTCGCGAAAGTGTTTGTTGCCGGACCTTCTCAGAGGTCGAATCCTGGAACACTGACTGGATCACTGTCTTTTTAATTAACTTTTGCTATTGTATTTGCTGTTTTCCAGCAGGTTTCAATTTTTTTATTATTGCCGTTCCTGGCGTGTAAGACCTTCAGCCGTGATTGAGGTCATTTGCCTTGAAAATGGTTTGGTATTTGTATTTAGCAGTAAGCCTTAAAACCTAATTTACTGCCATTCCTGGCGTCTGATACCTTCTGCTGTATTTGTGGCCACTTACCTTTTAATATTTAAATACTTGTGAGATTTAAATTGCAGAGATTTCTTACACTCATAATTTATTGAGGTTCTTGGCGTGTAATGCCTTCAGTTTCCTGTGACATGATGTATCTTCTAAATCCAACAACGAAGTTTACGAATTATAACAGATTTATAGAGTCTAAAGTAGAAGATGTCTGTATAGAATCTATGGAGAAAGCTGTGGAAGAGGCAGTAACAGAAAACAGATTTGACTGCAGCATTCGATGGTACCAGGCATAAACGGAGACACACGTCTCCTCATGGTGTAGTATCTGCCACCAGTATGTACTCAGGGAAAGTTTTAGATGTACCAGTAATATCTAAATATTGCAGGTATCCACAAAAAAATTAAGGCACAGCTAACTATAGTAACAGTAGCGGAGGAATGGAAGTGACTAGTGTTGCTAATATATTTCAGCTCTCTGTTGCGTGTGGTAAAGTGCGATAAGCGAATTACCTTGATGACAGTGATTCTAAAGGTTTCAAACATATTCAGAAACTGAAGACTTATGTCGATGATGGTGTACTGCAGAAATGTGAGAGTATAGAACACATTCAGAAACGAATGGGATCAAGACTTCAGCGACTGAAAGCTTCGTACAAAAAACAGAAGTTCTGTGATGGTAAAGGGTTGGATGAGAAGCGAAGGTTAACTGATAATGTAATTACCAAAATACACAACTATTACGGAATGGCTATTAGGCAAAACATACAGTGTCGATGAAATGAAGAAGGCTGTTTGGGATCTTTTTTTATACTTTTTCAGTCGATGAAACTCTCTATCATTACTTGTGTTCCAAAGGAGAAAACAGTTGGTGTAAGTACAACAAGGGATTTCTAACTGGTGAATTGTACACTCATAAACATAGTCTGCCTGATGCGGTAATGGGTGTGATAAAACCTATTTTCAGAGACTTTGCTACACCTGAACCGTTGAAAAAGTGTGTTCATGGAAAAACTCAAAACCCCGGTGAAAGTTTAAATAGTGTTATATAGTAGAGGAACCCAATAATTGTGTCCATTGGAACAGCAACATTTCACTTTGGTGTGTATGATGCTGTAGTCTATTTCAATGACGGCAACGTTGTAAGGCGCTAAGTATTTCAAAACATGGGAATGAAGATAGGTTTGAGCATTGTGCTAACGATGCTTGTTTTAGGCAAGGAACGTCTTTGGGCTGCTGAAAGAGCTGTAACTAGCGTAGAAATACAGGCCAGAGTAAACAGGAGGACAAAGAGAAAAATGGAGGAGGAGTTAGCAGAAAATGACGATAATTGATCTTAAGGACCTGGAAACGCACAAAAATGTAATACAAACTTTGTTTTTTGGGTCCGAGAAGTTTTATTTTTTTCATATTAATTACATGTTTTCTTATGATATACTAAATAAATTTACTTCAATTTATCAGGAATGTTAAGAGTCCATTCTGCGTAGCCTAACACAGGCTTTTCCGAAAAAATCGTATGTTATTGAATTAAAAACAGTGGCACAAAAAGTAGTGAATTTCCATAAAAAATATTACTCTGTAGCCAATACTCCAATAAATAACCTGTAAAAATTTCATCTCCCAAGCTCAAACACTTTCTGAGGAAACGTGTTATTTATAAGAGCTTTTTTGCAATTGGGAAGACTGGGCTTTCTGGAGCCCCTTAACATCCAATATCCAACAACTAACGCTTTCAAGGGATTGTCAGGTGTAAATCTTTGCCCTCTTTCATTTCAGTCCTTCACAGTAACAGAACTGACGAAATACGCGGGGCAAGAAGAAACAGGTGTATCAGCTTAAGTCTGCTACTTCAGGGCGTTTTCCCAGCGCTCTCGGCAGGAGACCACACTTAGCCACCAAAAGCCAAAAGGCATTCCCTGCAAATCTACGTTCCCTTAGCAAACTGAATATAGTCATTTCGCGTCAGCATCTCTCCTCGAGGAGAATAGTTCAATTGTCCCCTCACCTGGCACACTGCAAACGTCTTATCTCCAGTTCTAAATCGTGTTTTAGACTGCGTCCCTTCCATTCTTGCCGAGAGCACAGGTAAACGATCTAGCAGACGATAGGTTGGATGTCCCGCAACAGCAGATATCTTATTTGCAAAAGACGTGTCATCAAGTCATGAGGAAAGTGACGTGGCTGTACGTTCATCCATGTACAGGTAAGCCGCGCGGGGTAGCCGGGCGGTCTAGGGCACCTTTCCCCGGTTCGTGGGGCTACCCCCGTCGGAATTTCGAGTCCTAATTCGTGCATGGGTGTGTGTGCTGTCATCAGCGTAAGTTTGTTTCAATCAGATTAAGTAATGTGTAAACCTAGGGACCTATGGTCTCAGCAGTTTGGTCCCACGGGAACTTACTACAAATTTCCAATTTCCACGTACAGGTGAACATTTCGATTGTCTCTTGGGCGAAGGTCACGTTTTTCGGCAGAGATCCAACGTGATGTTGAGTGTGATCTTTTTAAATCCATCAATTCCCGATCAATATGAATAACAACATCGCGCAACAAAAAACAATTCCGGTAGACCACGATATTTCTGGTGTAGAATTTCGGCACTTCTGTGGCATAACACGGACCGGTCAAAAGCAACGAACATTCAATGGCTATCTTTTCTTACATGCTACACTGTAATGCTAACCACATACATATCGCAACGCATACAGTACACTTCAGATCAGTTTGAAGTTTGTCCCACGCTGCCTTTAGTATGCCAGCTCTTATTGACAGCAGCATTTACTGAAAGAAGAAAATGTAGGTATGAAGCAAGGTCGTAAACGACTCTCCCTCGCTATCTACCGAGTCCACACTTGGACTGTCCTGAGCCCCGACCTGGCAGCGTCAGAGCGGTGCGGCCCGTGGAGTGGGGCAGAGCGCCCGCGCCTTCCGGAGTGAGTGGTCGCTTCCTCCGCGGATGTGACGGCCAACTTGGAGGACGGCCCGTCCCAGCAGGGGCCGGCTGTGAACGCACTCTGGGCCGCGGGCGCGGAAGGGAATCCCGGCGACAAAGGCTGCCTGCCGGCTGCCGCCTCAAACCGGAGGCAACTTGCCGCCTCTGACGGGGGGCGCTTTTGTGCGGCCGACAGCAGGCGTTTTCACGTCCGCCTGGCGCTCTGGATTACGGCGGGATCCTCGCAGCACGAACAAATTAAATGACGAATTTTGGGGGCTTCGCGGGCTGCGTTAACGGTTTTCGGCTTTGGAATAAATCTAATAGGTGGTTCCCCAAAAGTTTGCAGACACTTGTCGAAAACCCTTCTTTCAAGGACTGACGTATTATCAGTTGGAAGCATGCCAGCTTATAAAAGTACATAAAGTAATTTAAGACGTCAACATCGACTAATTACAAGAAGCATTGACATTACTGGTTTCAGTAAGAAATTCTGTTCTTCAGATGTAATAATCTACAAACAGATTCACCATGATGCAACAGTCAAGTGACATACACTGGGCGGCTATAATTAAAGTACAGCCAATCAGAGAGGTACAATATGGGAAAAATTTGTTCCGAATTTGACCACCAGATCCGAATCTTGCGCTGTGGATACAGCAAAGACGTTTCCACATACACTCCCGGAAATGGAAAAAAGAACACATTGACACCGGTGTGTCAGACCCACCATACTTGCTCCGGACACTGCGAGAGGGCTGTACAAGCAATGATCACACGCACGGCACAGCGGACACACCAGGAACCGCGGTGTTGGCCGTCGAATGGCGCTAGCTGCGCAGCATTTGTGCACCGCCGCCGTCAGTGTCAGCCAGTTTGCCGTGGCATACGGAGCTCCATCGCAGTCTTTAACACTGGTAGCATGCCGCGACAGCGTGGACGTGAACCGTATGTGCAGTTGACGGACTTTGAGCGAGGGCGAATAGTGGGCATGCGGGAGGCCGGGTGGACGTACCGCCGAATTGCTCAACACGTGGGGCGTGAGGTCTCCACAGTACATCGATGTTGTCGCCAGTGGTCAGCGGAAGGTGCACGTGCCCGTCGACCTGGGACCGGACCGCAGCGACGCACGGATGCACGCCAAGACCGTAGGATCCTACGCCGTGCCGTAGGGGACCGCACCGCCACTTCCCAGCAAATTAGGGACACTGTTGCTCCTGGGGTATCGGCGAGGACCATTCGCAACCGTCTCCATGAAGCTGGGCTATGGTCCCGCACACCGTTAGGCCGTCTTCCGCTCACGCCCCAACATCGTGCAGCCCGCCACCAGTGGTGTCGCGACAGGCGTGAATGGAGGGACGAATGGAGACGTGTCGTCTTCAGCGATGAGAGTCGCTTCTGCCTTGGTGCCAATGATGGTCGTGTGCGTGTTTGGCGCCGTGCAGGTGAGCGCCACAATCAGGACTGCATACGACTGAGGCACACAGGGCCAACACCCGGCATCATGGTGTGGGGAGCGATCTCCTACACTGGCCGTACACCACTGGTGATCGTCGAGGGGACACTGAATAGTGCACGGTACATCCAAACCATCATCGAACCCATCGTTCTACCATTCCTAGACCGGCAAGGGAAGTTGCTGTTCCAACAGGACAATGCACGTCCGCATGTATCCCGTGCCACCCAACGTGCTCTAGAAGGTGTAAGTCAACTACCCTGGCCAGCAAGATCTCCGGATCTGTCCCCCATTGAGCATGTTTGGGACTGGATGAAGCGTCGTCTCACGCGGTCTGCACGTCCAGCACGAACGCTGGTCCAACTGAGGCGCCAGGTGGAAATAGCATGGCAAGCCGTTCCACAGGACTACATGCAGCATCTCCACGATCGTCTGCATGGGAGAATAGCAGCCTGCATTGCTGCGAAAGGTGGATATACACTGTACTAGTGCCGACATTGTGCATGCTCTGTTGCCTGTGTCTGTGTGCCTGTGGTTCTGTCAGTGTGATCATGTGATATATCTGACCCCAGGAATGTGTCAATAAAGTTTCCCCTTCCTGGGACAATTAATTCACAGTGTTCTTATTTCAATTTCCAGGAGTGTATAATGAATTAGGAACGGGATGCGGCCAGAAAAAGTGAAAAAGCCAGAAAGGCTGAATGTTAATTTATTATTAATCGCCGCTTGAAATTTGTTCAATATAACAACCACAGATGTCAACGAGACGTAATACGACGTGATCAACAGCAGTTCCTCTGTACTGGCCTTTAAATCAGTTAGAGACCGAAAGTGTCACTGGAAAACAAGTTCTTCAAATGGCTCTAACCACTATGGCATTTACCCTCTGAGGTCATCAGTCCCCTAGAACTTAGAACTACTTAAACCTAACTAACCTAAGGACCTCACAAACATCCATGCCCCAGGCAGGATTCGAACCTGCGACCGTAGCAGCAGCGCGGTTCTGGGCTGAAGCGCCTAGAAGGTTCGTGGAAGGCTGCACTAAGTAAATCTTTCGACTAACGTGTTGCCCCCTATTACATGAAAGATGTGGTACCCACACAGTTGTGATCTTCCGAAGCGGGAATCACGTGATGTACAAGGAGGTCTCGATAACGTGCAGACGTCGCAGTACGTCTGACATACCCTCTGGATATATTGTCTTCGAAGAGTAACGGACCAAGAATAAAGGTATTTGTAAATTTACACAATACACTGACATACAGCGAGTGCAATGGCTCTTCGCTCACAGCCCGTGGTTTAAGAGTACCCCAATTCGGAGGTTCCTTGTATTCAGTGCCCCCTGCAGAGTAAAATGTACCTCCTCACTCTATAGAGTATTGTTCGGCTACATGCCATCAACTTCGATAAATTCAGAATGTTACTGTGACTCGTAAGATTTCCGCTGCTGCAACGTCTGGATCTTGTACGTGTACCAGTATCAAATAGACAGCAGAACTTTCGGTACTGCTAACCGTGGAATGGACGATTTTCATAGCACTGGATGAACACTAGCACTACCAGGGGCATGTGTTGCATGGACAGTTACAACAAGGGCAACCTTGTAAGGAACTTCTTACCCTTGCTGGTGCCACACCAAGCCTTCCAGTGTTTTCGACTTTCATTGTCATCTTTAAACTGTCTAATGACATCGTGCCTTTCCTCAGTCCTTTTCAGTCTGCGATACTTTCTCAGTGCGGCACTGTTTGCTGCTGATCACATAAAACAGTTGCACTGACAGCTCACAGTCTCTCTACTCGACTGCGTTATTGTTCACTCACGTTATGGCTTGTCAAATGACAGTGTTGATGTTATACCATCATACGAACAGACTTGCGCACGGAAGCCACAATTGGAACAATTTTTTTCCAATGTTAAGTCCGTTCCGCATTAACGCATAAGTTTCGCTGTGTTTCTATTTGCAGTCCACAAGGGACTTCCTTGTGTAGCTGCACTTTAATTATAGCAACGCAGTGTATTGAATATGATGAAAATTTTACAAAATGTGACATTAAAATATCAATCATGCAGTCACGTCACTCGCATGGTAAGAGAGACCATGCAGTGGCATGATGAATACAGTGTCCCTGGACGGATGGTCAATATTTACGGATACGACAAGAATAATCATTCGTTGCAGAAGCGCCCAGAAAACATGGACTCTAAAATGTTTACCTTAAAGAGCCATGAGCACTTACTCTTTGCAACTACGAAACGAACCTCTCCCACTGAACAGATGCTTAAAGCTCTTAAGATGTGCATTTTACAATCTAAGTTTACACATTGCTTTGCTTCGAATAATCGTTCGTGACATATCCCTGAATATTGACTATTAACCCCGTATGACGCCTTGTATTTTGACATATTTCTTAACACGTTAATATGTTCAGTTTACTTCTAACTAGAGTTTATATACACTGTTCAGTCGCTTTAACGCGACCACCGCCTGTGTTCGATTACAAACTATGGAGAGTAAACAAAGCGAATCGTTTGAGGTGTGGGGGAGAAGGGGGGGAGGGCGGACAACAATGAAATCGTTGTCAAAATGCGGAAACGGAGGCATTTGTCTGACGTCCTAAAGCGATGACACTGGCTTTCGGGTTGACGAAGGAAAAATTGCCGAATTGGCAACGTTTGTAAACTGTTCGCGTCCCACCGTTGTTAAAGTATACTGTGCACGACAAGCTGACGCTATCCGACAAGGATGCCGAGTCTGCTGTGGTACACCCTGGACCACCTCGATCTGGCTGTGAGTCCAATGGATCTTCTGCCGAGAAACCTAACGCAGCTGGACACGGCTCTGGAGTCAGAATGGCTCCACAATCGTGTTGGTACCTTCCAGAACTTCACTGCCTCTTTTCCTGTTCGTCTCTCAGCGGTCCGCGCAGCAAAAGCTGGTAATTCAGGATCTTGATAGGTGGTCACATTAATGTGACTGGACAGTTTACCTTGAAGAAACTGTGAATTAATTATCACTTATGAAATTAGCAATAGTTTGCTGAAACCGGCTATATGAATACATCGACAGTGTAATCGGAAAGTTACTGTGCGGCCAACGTTTGTTGAAAACGACGTCAAAGGACGGCTACACAAGTCTGGACACCCTTAATTTTATAGGATAGCGCTTTCTGCAGATCTCATTGTGTTCGCAGTTATTTCCGTTTTTATGTCACTAAATGTGCGTGTGCGAAAGACAAGTGAGGTGGAATAAGGTCCGTCCAACGTAGGGCCTATAGCCTTTTGGGAGGACACATTCTACTAAAGCCTTTCCCAGAGAACTTATAGTATTGCTAGGTGTGTGCGCAGTGAAACCATCTTGTTGAAGTCATGTGAAGTTGATTTTCTCTTTCTTTCGCTGACCAATGAAATCGTTTATCATTAAAGAATAACATTTGCTCTTCACGGCTTCTTCAAAAACCAGAGGTTCAACATTTTTTCGTCTGGGTACTGATGCCTGCACTGCAATTTTCTGATCATGGAATTGCGCTTCAAGCAAAGAACGAAGATTCTTCGTCGATCATAATTCGGGTGTTAACGTAACCAGAGAAGTGAAATGGTTGAAATGCTCTGAGCACCATGGGACTTAACATCTGAGGTCATCAGTCACCTAGAACTTAGAGCTACTTAAACCTAACTAACGTAAGGACATTACACACATCCATGCCCGAGGCAGGATTCGAACCTGCGACCGTAGCTGTCACGCCGTTCCAGACTTGAGTGCCTAGAACCGCTCGGCCACAGCGGCTGCCAGTGAGGTGAAATCTAACGTCGTCTGTACAGAAGGTGACGTCAAGAATATCAGTGGTATTCCTACCGATAAAAGATGTAAACCAATTGTAGTAACTGATTCGCTATTCCATTATACACATCCTTCAATTCTTGAACTACTATGACTTTATTTTGGAAGAATATTTGGCTAACAGCTTTATATGTGTTGTTGCAATCATTTCCCTTTTCTCATCTGCGCTATTATTTCGCTCATCTCTGTTGCATAGTTTCAGAAATAGCCGACAACTTCTTTTCGTTTAGTTGAGGCGGTCTTCCAGTTCGTTCAGCGTCTAAACTGAGCTCGTCTGTCGAACTTTCTCAGTAAGTCGACGAACCGCATTACGATGAGTTACAGCCGCTCCGGGGATTTTCCAGCAAATACACTAAAGCTGTGTATATGTCGCCTTGTCGAAACATATAAAAAATATGTACTGCAGTTGAAAGGACCGTAGTTTAAAGTCAAATTTAACGTCCAAATACTAAACATAGCCTTAAATAGCTTGCATCAACTGAACCAAACAGTTGAATGTTACGTACCAGTAGAACAATTACGGAAAAACAGTACTGCCAATTCGTGTTCTCCCAACTTTGTTTCGAACTTCAATCGTATTGTACATCCGTAATAGGTGCTATAGTATACGTCGACTTTCCGAGCGCGCTGTGTGAATAAGGCAATCTTCACGTAATAAAATATTGTGTGAATAAATATGATGTTTAATGCTATGATCTGCTATGTAAAAGACTTTCAAAATTCAACCAGTTTCGGTTTTCAAATCATCAACCGGCACAAGGTGGTTTTAAATAACCGTATATATATATATATATATATATATATATATATATATATATATATATATATATATATATATATATATATATATATATGGATACATAGACGTCCAGCAATGCCATCTTAAACAAAGGCTGGCTGCAATTAGCGGAACGTGGATTCTTAACAGTGTTCCTCGACTTCGGGAAAACCTTCGGTGCATGCCCAGAAAGTCCGATTGTAATCAAAATATTGCTTAGGAAATATCAGACCAAATAGTGACTGGGTACATAGTTCATACATAAGTTTGTAGTTCGCTGCAATGAGGTGCGTAGATGTTGGACAAGAGACTAGATCTGAGGGTGGGGTGGATTTTGAATTATTTCCCAGCTACTATGAGTTAGGTTTACTGTGATAGTCAGATTACTCGAGTTGAATGTCATTAGGCATGTTTCGAAACAAGCATGGTCGACACCTGCCCTCTCACATACCACATCGAGCTGGCTGTTGATTTCAGCGATACCACTGAAAAACGGAATCTTAGTGACTGATGGGGATATATTACATGTGCTTGCCGACTAAGTGCTCTTCGTCTTAACCACTCCACTACTTCACTCGATACACACCACTCCATCACAGGACTTCGTTAGAGCTGCTACACCAGCAGACTCAAAGAAAAATTCCACAGCTAATCACATCATATTTGCAGCCAGTACTTTATATTTTGCCTGACACATCGTATGAAATAAATCAACGCAGCAGATTATTTTGATTCATCAAGAACCAGCAAAGAAATTCCGTATGTGCCCCACAGAAGTAAAACGAGAACGGTGCGCTACTTCTTGCATATTGATGAATATCAGTTATCCCGATGATAGTGTTACATACGAAGAAGGTTTATCCGTGAACATTTCTAACAATATCCACTCAGTTATTGATATAGCTTTAGTCTATCCAAATATTATAAACTACCATTACACAAGAGAAACATATATGTTTAGATGAACGGAAGTGTTACTTCTGTTTTGTAGACTATAGGTCCATCACTACTGGAATCTCTCCTGTTATATAACCATCCAGGATAATGATGCAAGTTGGTATGCTAAGAAAACAAAACATCAATTTAGAGAATGTGAAACATACGAGGAGATTAGATTCACTGGCAGGCCACAGAAACATCCAGAGTGACTATAAAAGAAAGCGACATGTATGGTTTCAAGTAGATTTTACTGGCTTTTAAATTGATAAGTCTACTTGTTCCTGAGAAAAAAGGGGTCTCAATAGATGAACGGACAGACAGACAGATAATAAAATTACAGAAATATTTTTTCGCGTTATATAATCACAAATTTACAAAATTATTTTTTTTTTTCTTTAGCTTTACTGTGAAATCTGGCCTCTTGCAAAATTTAATGACTTCATGTAAAGGGAAGGGAAGTACCCATTGTGAGTTGATGTGTTATCTTGCGAGAATCAAAGTACGTAACACAAATGGTCGTATCTTCAAATGTCATTGTCTCAGAAGCTCCAATTTCTTACACCGTGAAGGGACCATTGACAGTAGTATGTGACACAAATTTCATCTAGCCTTTCATGAGAAAATTAAATTTTACCAGTCGGACAGACAGACAGTCTGACGGTAACAAAGTAATCTTGTAAGGATTCAATTTCTACCGACTGAGATATGGAATTATGAAAATGGAGAGAAGTAAGGACACTGTATTACGTCCGACCTATGTACCTGCACAGTGAGTGTACTAATGTGTGCAAACTTAGCTTACCACTTAGCGCACAAATGGCCAAAGCTCTGAACTGTATTGTCAATCCCAGGGTGTCAAACAGACATTCAAAATAAATATGATCCTGGCCCTGTAAGCCAGCTAATATCAGGTGCAGATCGTAACAAAAATCATTAGATATGTTACTATCAAATACCTGGAATGCATGAATTAATAAAAGTGAAAGTTTGGTGTCTATTCTAGAAATACAAAATAGCTATTCCCCCCTTTTAGTGTACATATAATTTATGAACTGTTGCTTTCAGGGGTCATGTGATAATCAAGTCATGTTCAATAACTTTTGATAATAAAAAAATATTTAATTCTTGGACATAATGGAACGATGATTATTAAAATTGTTATCTCTATACATGAAATTTTTTCGTCACAGGAAAGAACAAATATTAAAAATCCTCATCAGCTCATTTAAAACTATATAGTCGTTGCTGGTCAATGCACGGAGTCTATCATGTACTCAATGTGAGGGTGGGTTAGTATCCTAGCTTTTGATATTCTATGGTCAAAGCATACACAAGTTGGAGTGAGCAAAATCTAGACTCAACATTTACTGTGGCCTAATGCGTAATGGTACTTCACCAAGTGGCATCTGCAACGGCATTGTCTTCGTGCGGGATCTGAAACCCTAATTCCCTACCCTGTCCTTGACTGAATTCACTCAATTGCAACTTTCCTCCATTCCGTAGAACGTTAATCTTTCCCTACTCGAAGTAATGGCTATTGCACATTCGCTATGGGTTGGAGCGACGTGCACAATTTCTTTGCCTGCAAAAATTCCAGCAAGAATATTTAACTACCGCTTTGCTATCTGTCGCCGATACGTGGAGCGTATCATCCTCACTTCGCAGGAAGCAAACTCTCTACGCCTTCGCTTGTTTTCACACACTTGTGAGGTTCGCCGTGAGAAGAGTGAGAGAGCCTTAATTTAAGGTCTCAAAATGCTTTTATATAATGGGGATATCCCCAACGTGTCACGTCTGCGTTGCCAAGTATGGCTTTAAACGATTGCCATCTTACCAGAGGTGAATAAACATGTTTATTTTCCTTTCTGGGTCGCATCCATATTTACGCTAAAAGGAATAATGTATTGTTCTGGCCTCATCACTTTCTGCGGTGAGGCTCGCCGTTCTCTAGCTAATGAGAGAAGGAAGATAGATCAGAACCTGTCTCAGAAGTACTAAAGTGCCTTTCACAAGATTCGCTACATTTTTATATTTTCTCCTTTCATCAGGTAAATTCAGTATATTTTGTGATATCCAAGGATTTCTACCATGGTTCGTCTTTTTACCTATTCGAAGCTCTACTTCCTTCACTATTTCAACTTTCAAAGATATCAACTCGCATCACTCCTTCGTTTCCTATGAGTCCATTTGAAACTTTCGACCTCTGGTTCTTTCAAACTATTCAGATCCCATCGCCTTAATTTCCTATATTTTTACAGTTCCTATGGTCTTAAGCTGTAGTTCATAACCAACAAAATCTGGGTCTGAGTCCATATCTGCATGGATATGTCTTCCAATTAAAATATGGGCACGAAATTTTCACTTTACTATTATGTAAACAATCTGAAACATTTCAGTATTTCCAGGTTTTATTCCTCTCCCCCAGTTCATATTATCTTACAGTTTTTCCATCTCTTCCTTTTCCTATCATCGCATCACAGTTAAAATTTTCTGAGACTTAACTATTCGAATAATTTCTTTCACCTAATCATACTTTCTTTCAATCTTTTCTTCATCTGCTGCGCTAGTTGGCATATACACTGGTACTACCGTGGTGGGTGCTGATTTCGTGCTTATCTTGGCTAGGATAATACACCCCTGGAAATGGAAAAAAGAACACATTGACACCGGTGTGTCAGACCCACCATACTTGCTCCGGACACTGCGAGAGGGCTGTACAAGCAATGATCACACGCACGGCACAGCGGACACACCAGGAACCGCGGTGTTGGCCGTCGAATGGCGCTAGCTGCGCAGCATTTGTGCACCGCCGCCGTCAGTGTCAGCCAGTTTGCCGTGGCATACGGAGCTCCATCGCAGTCTTTAACACTGGTAGCATGCCGCGACAACGCGGACGTGAACCGTATGTGCAGTTGACGGACTTTGAGCGAGGGCGTATAGTGGGCATGCGGGAGGCCGGGTGGACGTACCGCCGAATTTCTCAACACGTGGGGCGTGAGGTCTCCACAGTACATCGATGTTGTCGCCAGTGGTCGGCGGAAGGTGCATGTGCCCGTCGACCTGGGACCGGACCGCAGCGACGCACGGATGCACGCCAAGACCGTAGGATCCTACGCAGTGCCGTAGGGGACCGCACCGCCACTTCCCAGCAAATTAGGAACACTGTTGCTCCTGGGGTATCGGCGAGGACCATTCGCAACCGTCTCCATGAAGCTGGGCTACGGTCCCGCACACCGTTAGGCCGTCTTCCGCTCACGCCCCAACATCGTGCAGCCCGCCTCCAGTGGTGTCGCGACAGGCGTGAATGGAGGGACGAATGGAGACGTGTCGTCTTCAGCGATGAGAGTCGCTTCTGCCTTGGTGCCAATGATGGTCGTATGCGTGTTTGGCGCCGTGCAGGTGAACGCCACAATCAGGACTGCATACGACCGAGGCACACAGAGCCAACACCCGGCATCATGGTGTGGGGAGCGATCTCCTACACTGGCCGTACACCACTGGTGATCGTCGAGGGGACACTGAATAGTGCACGGTACATCCAAACCGTCATCGAACCCATCGTTCTACCATTCCTAGACCGGCAAGGGAACTTGCTGTTCCGACAGGACAATGCACGTCCGCATGTATCCCGTGCCACCCAACGTGCTCTAGAAGGTGTAAGTCAACTACCCTGGCCAGCAAGATCTCCGGATCTGTCCCCCATTGAGCATGTTTGGGACTGGATGAAGCGTCGGCTCACGCGGTCTGCACGTTCAGCACGAACGCTGGTCCAACTGAGGCGCCAGGTGGAAATGGCATGGCAAGCCGTTCCACAGGACTACATCCAGCATCTATGATCGTCTCCATGGGAGAATAGCAGCCTGCATTGCTGCGAAAGGTGGATATACACTGTACTAGTGCCGACATTGTGCATGCTCTGTTGCCTGTGTCTATGTGCCTGTGGTTCTGTCAGTGTGATTATGTGATATATCTGACCCCAGGAATGTGTCAATAAAGTTTCCCCTTCCTGGGACAATTAATTCACGGTGTTCTTATTTCAATTTCCAGGAGTGTACTTTCACTATGACGTGCATAGTAGTTGACTCGCTCTCCTATTTTCTTATTCATTACTGGAACAACTCCTGCCTTAGTCGTATCTGTATTTGTGTTTATTATGCAGTACTCACCTGACTGCAGTCCTGTTCGTTCTGCCAATGACCTGCCCTCATTACAATCATATAATTCACCTGCCCATTTACATTTACATGTATTATAACCCTCCAACCCGATTGTTAGAACTAACGTTACACGCTCCTTCGTATACGACGACAGTTCTGTTTTTCTTGATGGCGACGTCCTTCTGAGTAGAGCCCTCTCGGAGATTCGAACGGGGACTATTTTGTCTCTGGAATATTTTATCCAAGAGGATGTCACCATACGAGATACAGAAGAGTTACATCACCTTGGGAGACACAACGGTTGCTGTCGCCCCTGCTTTTAGGTGTTAGCACTGTTAGTGCAGCAAATTGGCCGAGTTTACAACGCCTGATCAATCAATCGTTCTTACTGTTGCCGATGTCACTACTGAAAAGGCTGCTGTCTCTCTTAAAGGAACCACAAGTCTGTCTGTCCTCTTGACTGGTACTCCTGTTTTTTGGTAGCAGTTACAGTATGGTTATCTGTATCATGAAGTGTGGAAGCTACCCCACCTCGACATGGTCGGTGGTCCATGGTGGTTTTTCCAACAGTATAAAGTTAAAACAGGCATCATACCTCTCTAACCTAACTTTTGTACTATAGATGAAGCCGTCTCAAGAATAGGGGAAAATAAGAGGGAATTAAGTACCAATGGTATTGATAGTTAACGCTGATGTGCTGTGAAGCCACCCGCACAAGTAGTGGTGTACAAAACTAAAGAATAACATAAGAACAACATATACATGAGAACTAAGCTGAAATTAATATCAGAAAGTCAGCTATTAAATAACCACATTCGAACACTTATGTTAAGCTGTAATATTTTTGTCTTTGCAGCCATCATTTTCAGCTACAAGAAGCACTTCTTACAGCAACTGAGAAAGCAGCAGTGCGCAGATCACGTAATGTAGTGTGAATTACCGATGGCAGATGGTTTGTTCAGTACGGGTATTGTGAGAAAGACCGCTAAAATTGTAGTCCTCCTTCACTATTGGCGGCTGCGTTCGGAAGTACCACACCAAAAGATAAACTCCTGTTGTTCATATTAGATAAACTAAACAGTGAATTTACTGGCGTCTCATATAAAGGCATTTCCCAATAGCAGACTATTATACCTTTATTCCAAAACTAATAATTACCAGCAGCATTATAAACAACTGCTAAACAAACAAGCACACGAAGCACTTCGGAGATCTTCGGATAGTGCCTACCTTGGATAGTGGGCGATGTGTTTCGGCTGTAAATATCAGAGCTGGTACGGCAGTCTCGGAAGACAGACACGTTATGTGCCTTGGTCAGTATCGGTTAAGGACTCAATTAGCAATCTCTGGGTATTTGGACGTATAATTACGACATTTTTATAGTAATTACGCAAATACGCAGTTCATTATTTTGCTGAAGGACAGAAATTGTTTGTCATTCACAAAGTGTAATATACTTGTGCAGTTTCTAGTCTTCTGCTAATAGAATGCGAGTGGCATCCCGTGTAAACAAACTAATCGAAAATATAATTATTTATGCAATATAAGTTCCTTGCTAAGAGATCATTAGAGCCACAAGATAACTGATTTACAACCCACGTGCTGTTTTCTGTGCTGGGGGCAACAACTATAGAACACTGCAGTTGGTGAACATTAATTAGAACTTATGCGTTCTCCTCAGAAGCAAGTAGGCACCTCGCGTATACTCCATCCTTAGTGCAAAATGGGATCAGTGACACGTCATCTGTCGTAACACTTTCACTTCCCGTAAGGTACTTTTCTGAGGCGATGGAGAGCTATCGAAACGTAATAATTTTCATTTTGTATAACGGCATTTTTCCCAGGGTACTGCATCGGAAAGCGTAATAGCTTTGAAAGGTTGCCACTTATCACCAAGATCAGGGACTTCTTTAAAAATAAAAAGCAGCGTTCGTGCGCTATGATCCTCTTGCAAGGATAAACTGCAGGTAAAAGTAGTTATCTCGACTTTGGTATCCAACGTCATAGAGTTCCTTGAGAACTTGATGCAAAAAGATCCAGTTAGTCTGACGACATAAAGTAGCGCAGGAAGAACAGCCACCCCACACTTTTTAGTTGGACTTCGAGCAAAAAATACCCTTTTCTGCGACTGGTATCATCTGCACCAGGGCCCATATACTGGCGGTTAAAGCTTCATGTTGTTTTAAGTGTTCACCGTGTACTGTGCTGTACGGCCAATTGGTGTGTCTTAATTGTCTGTACATTTGAAGATTACTATATACCTTTTTTCAAGTAAGGCTCTTCTCTCACTGATGTCTGTAAAACTCCCTTTGTTTACTATATTTATATATGTGTCGCTAATCATGTCAAATGTGACTGAGTGGAAATTTCTGACGCAGATTCACGCTACTAGGGGAGAAGTTATCTTGCGTTTTGGTGTACCCTGTCCTGAAACGAGGTTTTCGTGCCTGCTCTAATTTTTGTTGCTAAACTGACTAACAGCAGAGGATACTTTAGATACTCTTCATCCCGAATAAGAGGTGAGTTTTTACAGTGTGCTGGTTATAGGCCCTTTTAGAAGATGGGAAACTGATGGTGAGAATGACAATACGGCACAGCAGGAGTGGCATAAATAGATGTAGAAACTGAGCAAGAAGAAATTAGTTTCGAGGATGAATACCGATATGTCGGCACTATTTTTATGAAAGAAATTTTCCATAGCTCTGTGGACAATAAGAAATGTTAATTCCCCCATTATGGTAATCCAAGTTATAGAGGAATTCAAATCTGTAAATTCTTTATTGAACTGGCTGCACTTCATGGCGTCGAATATTGGTGCTTTCCAAATACATCCGATAATACTTAGATTTCAACCATCTGTGACTTTCAGCTACAGTCTTGTTACTGCAACATGGTAGAAAGTAGACATTGTGGCATGGTCTGATGCCCAACTGCAGTGGTATGAGAGTGGAAGAAAAAAGATTGCCCTAATGGTACTACAATTCTGCACAGGTAACGCGGACGAGTGTTACAAAAAATTAACGTTGCGAGAGGTGACAGTAAATAAGGGATAATCTCGCCCCCAAGCGTCTGGCAAATTAAACAGCCGTTGAGTACTATTCACTGTTAAAGGGAGAGTGGACGAATGTAGCCTCCGCCATGTACCTCACAGCAATTTGTTCCGTTCAAATGCATAAGTCCTTATTAGTTTATTGACTTGCTTTATTATGGACTTTCCACAGTTCTAGTACTCTGTAGATTTTCATGTCTTCCGTCAATTTAAGAGACTGTAGTTCACTGCTCTTTTGTCTTGTTGTCACATAATTTTCTTGTAATTATCTACTTTTATGTTTTAAGTTCGTCATCTTATAGTGCTGTTTTGGCCAAAATATTTTTTGGTACTGGCTGGTATAGTAATTTATTTTAAGCTCCCGGCTCGCATAATGCAAGGACTGAGCTGCTAAGAATATAACGCTGTGCTTCAGCAACGAAGTATGTCAGACGAAGTTGTCGCTTCTGGCCGCTGTTAGCAGCAGTGGCGCTGCAGTCGGTCCCCTGTCGGGGTGCCACCGGGGGGAAATTGCGTTTACGGTTATGAGGCTGTAAAACTTGAGTTACGATCGAAGCTTTCCGCAGCGCCCTATAAATTGCAGGCTTGTCATTTCAGAGTTGCACATCTGTGTACTCTGGCCCTATGACAACCGTTACCTCGAAAATTAAGACCGTTTTAAAGAGCTACTCTCGCGACAGACTGTGAGCTGCTGAAACTCGTATCTTTGAAGGAGGTCAGTTTTCATTAGTACCGGTCATTATCAACCAGATTTTGTAGGTGACTCTAATTTTCTACGACAGCTTAGCAAATTTAATTACTATGTTAGTTAATTAATTAGTTAGTTACTTAGTTTTATGTTTCATGGAACATCAGCAAGACTGGTAGCAGCGATGTTGAATGAATCATTTCACATTCACAACACAGGATAATTTCTAAATAGGGCTACATTCAGAATATTTATAAGCTTTTTCCCCCTTTTGAAATTCTTACTGTTGAATATGCAGACGTGAGTTAGTATTTCGTACCCACCACCTTTTATACACTGCAGTAACAGAAATATTTCTATGGATCTGAAGGAGCTATCAAAGAGAAACTTTTTCAATTTGTTTTCAAATTTTACTTTGCCATTTGTCAGACATCTTATATGACTGGTTGACTTATCAAAAATTTTAGTTGCAACGTTTTGCATCCCATTTTATGCTCTCCCCAAGATTTGTAATGATTCTAAATGAAACTGTGGCTGAACTTGGAAGTTCAGGGATTCCAAACTGGGTTTTTCCAGTTTAAATTCTTATTAACATGGAAACCTAAAAATTTTTAAGTTTGCACGCTATATATTATTTCCACACAGTTTGTTACCCCTATCACTTAAGTAGTACCCCTAGATATGCAGAACTGAATACGTTGCGCCTTTTCAAATTTGGAGGTGAGATCATTCACAAAAAACAAGTCAATGATACATTTAAGAACTTTAATTAAAATTTCTTCTGATGCTGTGACTTTTATACCAGCGTTGGAGCGTAGCTGTTAATTCGTCTCCATTTACTACGTTCAAACGATCCTAATTTGATATCGTTATATGGTATCTGAATGAAATTTTCTTGATATATTTATGTACAACCTCTAATGGGCGGGTACATGAAGCCGTTTGTGTTTATTTTATATATCACCCCCTTTTCCTTGCATCCATTTCCTCCACTGTGTTTTCTTATTTGAACGTTTGTTGGTTAAAATGGGTTAAAGACAAGAAAGCTTAGAGCTAACCGTAGATTGTGGGAGTAGACTGAAGTAGTACCAACGCAACCTGTGAGGGCAGATTCAGCTAAGGGAAGATTGCACTAAAGGTAACAGAGTCATTTGTTAGGTGATGTCAAGTTGGTCACAGGCCATAGGAATCTACCCCCTCCACTATGTTTGAACTGGGAACCACTGTTTTCGTGGTCCCGCCCAACTGCTTCTCTTGGACTGGGTGACAAAGTGGGCGAACGCGTCGTAAGGGTCCTCAGGTAAAGGTACAAAGAAAGGTATTAGAATGTACTGGTTACTGATAGAAAACGTCAATAAGCTCTCTTTCAGCATCACTTTAATCTATGAAACTGTAGGGTAGGTTTCAGTTGATGTTATTTTGGCAGATTAATTGGTATAGAGGGGACTTAGTGGGGACCATACAGGTCGAGTACGAACCATCAGTTTGCGCTCTAATTTGATATTTAGTGCTGCTCTTAAGTGTAAAGTCAAGTGTAAAATCTCATAATGTTGTTCACATGGAATCTTTTTCGTCATTTTCTGTGAAAATTAAGAATTAAGACCACGTAATTATGTGTGAGACTGGCCCATGCGTTCCCACCATTTGTACTACATCAATTTAAGTGTGTCCAGATTTTTCTTTCGGGTTATTTTTCTAATGGTAAAGGTTTGTGTGGTCTGTAGTAAATGTTTCCGGGGATTTTACTGATTTAACTGTGATTTCTTTCTGAGTGGTCTTCAACCACATGTTCCCGCCATTAGCTGCGTCCTTGATTAATTGGTACCAAAATACGTTTTCGTGTGATCAATCATACCTTAAACGTTTATTCATTTGGAATCAGAGAGGTTGTGATAATGTCTGGCAGTTTTAATGATTTTTCGGTAATCTGTTAGTAGTCAGAATTCATTTCCCGCCCCCCCCCCAATTTAACAGCCATTTTGCTCTATTGTAGAGTAATTGAATTCTAATGAAGTACTGTGAGAGTTTATTTCCATTAAAAGGCAACCCCTATTCATATAAGGACTACATCTGTTTTGTTGCTATTCCTGGTAACGAAGTGCGATCGTTTGTTCCCACCATTGGTGTACAGAATCTGCTTTTTGTTAACTGGGTGGATATGATAAAGACTTCTTATTTGAAGCGCCTTTTGTAAGGTAATATGAAGTGTGGATGGAAATCATGTATCCGAATAATTTCCTTTAGTTTTGACAGCGGTCAATCCACCCCCTTCCCCTTTGTATGGGAACGTCAGACATGCGACATGGGCAGCCCCTTTGCTGTAGGTTTCTGGTTAATTAACGACTACGTTTTCCTCCACAATGATACCGAGAGAATGAAATTCGATTACATCCTCGAGCGGCCCACTGCCTGTTATGTCAATCTCACGTACACCTCCTGTCTTATATATAACCACGACTTTTGTCTTTCTGGTATTTATTTTTAGTTTTAGTTATCTCTTAAGACCTTATGCATTTTATTTACTTCCATCTCTGAGTCTGCCACTATTGCTAGGTCACCGGCAAATCTGATGCTGTCAATTTGCATACCGTATACAATAATTTAGATTAGAATTGTCTCTTGTTTCATTGTTGTTATTGCCTCCTCGATGAACATAATAAAAGAGATGTTAGAGGGCGCCCCTGTCTTACTCTCCGTCTGATTTCTGATTCTTTCTTGATACCATTAATATCCAGTTCAATACCGACTCAAAATTAGTCACGTGTAATTCCAGTCAAGTCCTACTCTGCACGTAGCTTTAAAAAATAAATTCCAACCAACTTTATCAAATACCACTTCTACGTCAACAGATGCTATGCGTGTTTATCTGTTTACTTCTAATCTTCTCTCCTAAATTTAACATTGTGCCAATATTGTTTCTCGGATGTGGAGCTACATTTATCATTGACTAAGCTCCAGTATATGTTCCTTTAAACCTCTTTTTAACTACCGACAGTAGAATTTTGGAATCATGTGAAATAGGGCTAGTTTTCTGTAATTTGTATAGTCCTTTGCATTTTCTCCGTTCGGTAATGCAATAGTTCTACTTTTTGTGAAGTCAGGTAGCATGATAGCTTCCTTATTGCTTTTAGATACCACAGTAATCAATTTACTTTCGATGTTGTTACTATGTTGCAGGAAATCTCCAGGGACGTCACCCATACCTTCTGAATTATTTGATTGTAGCCTACCTGTAGCAAGGAAGAACCTTTCTTTTGTTATTGGTGGTCGTTTACTGTTTTACTCAACTTGATTTTGATCATCAATATATTCACTTCTGTTTTCGGTGTTACTGCACAGGAGTTCAATATATTATTTCCCTTTATCACATCATCTACATCAAATAGCAGCTACGTATTTTATTTCTCGCCATGTTACTCATGTTTTTCTGTCTTTGCTGCAGCAGCTTAACATTTTAATAAGCTTAATTCTGTTTGTCATATTTAAAATTATCTTCTGCTACTTTGCTGATTTTTCTCGGGCAATCTTTTGTTTCTCTGAACGGCACATTGTCATCTTTTAGACTACCTTGTACTAACCAGGGGGCTTTTCTTATAGTCTCGTTCTTTTATCAATGGGTTCCTACGCATATATTGCGATTATAAAAGGCTTCCTAGGTTCTATATTCCTTATTCATAATACGGCAGTGGCTTATTTTCTGTATTTGATTTCATTAAATGAAAACTGCTTGTGACCGAAACCTCAGGATTCTACGCAATTTCTGTTTACTACACTACGCTATCTGGCAACAAATCTCCTGCAAGCTCTTCACATCTTTCTTATCGGTCACTAAGAAAATAATACTTTGCGAACAGCTGATTTTGTATTTTGTTTCGTCTACACGCCAGATGCGGCCAAAACTTTTATGCAGTGCTACGGGAGCCACTGTCTAGCCTTCGTTTAGTACTCGCAAAAGTGGGAGCACGACCGGGTGTGTGCACTATCGTAGTTTGCGACCAAGACTTTCAAACGGATCGTAACTTCTTCCTTCGCAACAGATTTCAGTAGACATAAAAGTTTTACCCTGTTACGCAGTGGAGTATTTGTTCTTTTATTGCGCTGGCAAGCAACGATTCTTATATCACTATATGTGTAACGTGATTGTTCTTAGATAATAAAAAGGCTACCAACTATTGATCAGAAAATAACTGGTGGATATAGTGGCCCGAACTTGTATTTCACGCACTACCACGAATGCACTGCCTTACATTTAACACTGACTGCCTTTGATGTCGTTTTGACACTTTGACTGTATTCGCTAGCGCAGCAGTCCTTTTTTGCTGGGGCAGGAAAATGCATTCGTGACTCTACTGATTGAACACTCTGAAATAAATATTATGAAAATTTTACCGTTGTCGAACTTTGAAGGAGATAATTTACTTTTAACTTTGAAAATAATATCCAGTTTTATTGCTACAATTTGAACTTCAAGATAGAAGCAAGCAGTACTGTCTCCAATGTCATACTTAGGCATCCATGTTCCAAACTTTACTATAAATATTACTGAAGGTTTATTCTTTAGAAATTGAGCTTTCATTCGAAGACAAGTTACGCCAGTAAATGCAAAACAAAGCGACAAATTAATGTACTTAAAACATCCAACCTATTTAAAGGAACGGGGAATGAACTTCGACAACGTAAATAAGCCAAGGTTTTAGATTTCGGAAAATAAACATTGAAACGCATTGGTAGTTCGAATACGGGACACAACAATTAGGATCCTGACTTTCCTGTACGCTGAATTAAGTTAAAGTAAAACTGAATAATGAACTGTAATGTTCAAACTACTCTATGTTCACTTTAACTCTTTTGGTATTAGGGCTGTTACTTCACTAAATTGTTACTTGTACTAAAATATATAGAAGTCTTGCTAAACGTCGAGAATGTGGTGGACAACAATCTTATACATCGTCTGCACATCTCTGAAAATGTATTTAAACGTCGATCAACGTTAACATTTTCCAGAGCCATTGTTCCAACATAGCCATAGCTCAAAACTCTTTACTGCATCTTAAATTCGGAAATTCTGTCACCTGCGACATTAGAATTTCCGAGACTGCTTAAAAGCGTACATGTTGACACCATACCACTTTAGAAATGTTTCTGCGCACAAATAACTGTTTTTAGTCTCCATAAACAGACTGCTCGCGCGCGCACTCATGGCAATGCGTTTAAATATGAATTACTCGCTCTATAAACCTTGGAGTAGTACAGTCATTTACAATTATAAAAGCAACTTCTCCATATTATTCTCTTTTCAATGGGTTACATATTTAAAATCACTCATGTCATAAGATATAAAAGCATCTACATCCTAAACATACCATTCAATTTATATATTGCTTATTTCTCTCGATTTTACACCTGGTGCTTCTTAAATTTTATACCAGTTTCCTGCAACAAATGCAGCTAAAGCGTATCTCAGATTAGCCGATAGAATTAGTGATATTACGAACAATATTTTAACTGAAAGAAATGGTGTATTTGTGAAGAGTTTGACCACATTTCAAGTGAGGAAAACATTTCATGAATGTGACTTTTTGGAAGAATTATCCTATGTAAGCGTATACAGATATTCTTTGTCGATCTTAAGCTGATATTTGAGTTAACTGACGAATGTGCAAGTTGAAGAAGCTGTTCACTGCTGACCTTCTTGCTAATGTCCTATTCGAATGGGAATAGAAAATACATTTGAGCGATTTACTGAACCCGCTTGTGATGGAGATTATCTTTATATGGGTTACAAAACATGGTAGATCTAAATCCCGGAATCACAGTCTCATTACGAAGTGTTTTTCGTCGAAAGAGGAATAAAAGACTTAGAGCTACTAGAACTGACGTTTGTGCATTTTTTGCTACGTCTACATGGATTATCCGCAAATTACATTTAAGTGTCTGGCGGGGGATTCATTGAACCACCTTCACGATACTCTATTACTCCAATCTTGTACAGGGCGCTGAAACAACGAACACCTACATCTTTCCGTACGAGCTCTGATTTCCCTTATATAATCTTGATGATCGTTTCTCATTATGTAAGTCGGCGTCAACAAAATATCTTCGCATTCGGAGGAGAAAGTTGGTGATTGGAATACAGTGAGAAGATTTCTCTGAAACGAAAAACGCCTTTGTCTTAATGATGTCAACCACAAATCCTGTATCATTTCAGAGACTCTCTTCCCTACTTCTCGATAATACAAAACATGCTGCATTTATTTGAACTTTTTCGATGTACTCCATCGGCCAGCCAGGGTGGCCGAGTGGTTCTAGGCGTCACAGTCTGGAACCGCGCGACCCATGTTCAAATCCTGCCTCGGGAATGGATGTGTGTGATGTCCTTAGGTTAGTTAGGTTTAAGTACTTCTAAGTTCTTGGGGACTGATGACCTCCGAAGTTAAGTCCCATAGTGCTCAGAGCCATTTGAACCATTTTATACTCCGTCAATTTCATGTGGTCTGGATCCCACACCGCACAGCAGTACTCTAAAAGAGGATGGACAAGCGTAGTGGAGTAAGAGTCCTGCCATTAAAACGCACTCCTTGGTTAGCCTTCGCCTCAACATTTTCTATGTGTTCCTTCCAATTTAAGTTGTTCGTAATTGTAATTCCTAGGTATTTAGCTGCATTTATGGCCTTTAGATTTGACTGATATATCGTGTAACCGAAGTTCAACGGGATCCTTTTAGCAATCATGTGGATGACCTTAAACTTTTAGTTACTTAGGGTCAATTGCCAATTTTCGCACCATACAGATACCTTTTCTAAATTGTTTTGTAATTTGTTTTGATCTTCTGATGACTTTACTAGTCGATAAACGACAGCGTCTCCTGCAACCAACTTTAGACGTCTGCTCAGATTGTTTCCCAAACCGATTATATAGATAAGAGACAGCAAAGGGCCTATAACACTACCTAGGGGACGCCAGAAATCCCTTTTGTATGCTCGATGACTTTGCATCAGTTACTACGATCTGTGACCTCTCTAGTAGGAAATCATGAATCCAGGCACATAACTGGACGATATTCCATAAGCACGCAATTTTACTACACTCTGCTTCCGTGGTACAGTGTCAAAAGCCTTCCGGATATCCAGAAATATGGAATCAATTTGAAATCCCTTGTCAACCGCACTCCACACTTCGTTTGAGTACAGAGATGATTGTACTTGATAAGAACGATGTTTTCTAAATCCGTGTTGACTGTGTGTCAATGGACTGTTTTCTTCGAGGTAATTCACAATGTTCGAATACAATATATGTTCCGAAATGCTGTTGCTATTGACGTTAATGATATGGGCCTGTAATTTAGTAGATTACTACCACTACCTTTCTTGAATATTGGTGTGAGCTGTGCAAATTTTTAGTTGCTGGAAAGAGGTGGGAACACGTAATGCACAAGGAACAATATCGAAACTGATTGTTCATTCAGACGTGCATGATTGTTTGAAGGCGTTGCATGGTACACCGGGAAACATTGGCACTGCAAAGTAGTACTACGCGTCTATACAGGTCGCGCCGATAGTAAATATGTCTGTCCCTACGCGGAAATACAGCAAATTGCGAATGCGGGACGTGGACACACAGTAAAATATGTGGCTCCGGGAAGTGTACTCGGAAAGCCGAAGTGCTTAACTCTACTGCTGGCGTTACGTGGATATCCAGATTCGGGTCCCGGTGTGAATGAGATTTCCACTATTTCACCAAAAAACTGTGCAGCTGAAGGATAGTCTTATTCGTAATTGCTTACACATTTCTTCTATTTCATATAGCTGTAGATCGTAGCAGTGTCTGTTACTTCAAACTCCACAGTACACCGCAAAGAAAGACACTGCAAAATTATATATTTGGGATCTACCGATCTGAGTAATGAGCAATGTGAGGTCTGGCGTAATTTGACTGTATTTCGTTGACATTATTTCCATGTACGGTTTACTTTTTGGGCTTTGAACATGAGCTGTTTTAGCGATTACATTCCAGGACATTATATCTGTTTAACTAGAGCTGAAGTTAATTTTAAAATTAACAGTTGCTTGTAACCATGCGAGGACTTTAAAGCAATTTATGGTATTTTAGTGAACTCACTCTGGCACTGAAATGGCTGAAATTCAATCAAAATGAAGTCATTATTTTATATCGAAAAAATTATTAATTCGCTAACGTATCCCCGTTAATATCAAATAAAGAAAACAGCTTTTGATAATGTACGTCTGGAGCACATCGTTATTTGTAAGTGAACCATGGGCTCTTCCAGGAGAATGCTAATTATCAAGTGAGCTGATATGATTGGGAAGTTTTCCGCAGAATCGGTGAGCAAACGAAAGAGTGAATAACACCCATAAAGAGGGGGAATTTAAATTTACTAGTCGTCTGATACGCTATTAGGGATTAAGGAGCATGTAGTGAAGCACGGCTTAGAGGGCAAAATCAGAATGTGACGTCACATATTGGAATATGTTCAACAAATGATGGGGATTTGTACAGGAGAGGAATCAGTGAGTTTGAACTGGAACTTTAGCAGAAACATGGGCTGTGGAGTGAAACCGACAGGTGGCTGTGAAGGCTTAGTTATAGTAATGATACTGTTTATTAACAACACTAAAATCGAATATAATCACTAAAATAAGTAATGCTTCCAAAAGTGGTTTGTTTAATGGTTGGTTTAAGAGCATCAAAATCATAATATAAATTTTACTGGTTTTCATTCATTGTTCTTAATGACCAAAATAATACAATTAAAATATATTCAGTGAGAGAAATAACCTTACCAATACTTCCTTAACAGTGGAAGTAAATCGCTCTTCTACTTATCTTACACAATCACACAATTCAAAATTGAGAACTAGCGTAACCATACTAGAAACCATCAATCAGGGAATGACTCAACAGGTTATGCTAAAATCCGAAGAGGCATGAGATAATATCAGACTTCATTCGGAAATTAACAGCATAATATAATAAGCAAAAACCAACAAAGAACACCACAATTCTGGCATGAGCCAGATTTTTGCCCCAACTGAAAATCTTCATTCTTACACTCCCAGTACATCTGTCCGACAACATTGTAAATGGCATCGGATAGCAAGCTTATGATAAGTCTGTAACACAACTGAGTTTTTACATGTCGCAGCAAGCGTAGATGACAGTTCTGAATTTTTACTTCAGGAGAAAATGCTAAAAGACATAATGCACATTAGATCTGTAGAATATTTATTGCGTGTGTATCGTATGAGGGACGATACACATTCGAAACATACGTGGAACACAATAACAGTTTAGTCCTTCCACTGAATAACAAATACCACTTTAAATTTAACTCTGAACTTAAGTAAACTAATGAAAGTAGCTAGTTCCTGGATTTCAACTACGATGCCGCTGCATCCAGCGTGGCTATCAAAGAGGGCTATCACAGAGTCGGCAGAGAGGCGCTGCGCTCTGACGTCAGCCGACTTCCAGCGGCGGTGGCGTACGGAACCTCTGGAGGGCGTGTCTTCGTTGACAGACCTCTTTCTTGGCTACTTTTGGGGGAGACTCTCCTCAACTTGTAGTTCTGGTGTGGTGTACCAACTATCGAACCTCATTCATTGGACGGCACTATAGAGACATCAAACTGGAAAGATAACATGATACCAAACTCAATACTTGACAAATGAAAAAAAAAGAACAGTGTCTTAGCGTTTTCAAACAAATCTGCCCCATGTTTTTATCGCAGACAAGTTTCAATAAGACAGACCAAGATGAACAAGGTCACTGTCTGCTAACGATTGTTCTTCTGCAGTTGCCTGTCAATCATTAGTGATCAATACGGCGCATAGTTTCAAAATGCAACTAGAACACGACTAAATAAGGTCATTGTGGCACGCCACGGAATCCCTATCAAGGATTGAAAACAGAACACTTCGGTCCCTGAAAGCTTCCTTGTGCATGTGGTCACCGCCTGCAGTTTAATGATGGAAGCAAGTTTATCAAATGCGACTCTTTGGTTACTTCTTTCTTTTCAGCGTTGCACAGAACGAACTGGAAGATTGATGTCTCTAGTTAGTGTTTGGAAACATTTTTCAGCTGAAATTGTCTTAGTTCTGGGAAATCTGTGTGTTAACTAGTACTTAAATGAATATTAGCATTTAAGAAAAACGTGTTTTGAAGGCAGAGCTCAATATAGTCGGCACTCAAGTTGCATTCAGCACTTAATGCTTCAGGCAATAAACCATCGCTAAAATTACAGGACTGGGTTCAACATGGTATTGCAAAACACTGAGTAGCATTTCGTAAATTTTCTTGGTCACACATGTTCCAGCACATTTGCCCACTATCTAGTTTTTGCTGAAAATCATATTTGCTAGACTATACGAAACCTTATTTAAATGAATAACCTGACAAGACGTGCTTCGACATTCTCATCACCATGTAAAACATAAATAACAGGATTAAAAGAAATAGCTTCATATTTTCAATACCATAACTCTGCCTATAAATATTCATTCCACATATAACTTAACACACTGATTTCCTTAAAGTAGGAAAAGTTTAGCTAAAAAAATCCGTGAAAATACAAACAGGAAAAAATCCCTCTGTTCGTTCTGTTTAACAAGCAGAAGAGGGAATAATTTCAGAGTAGCGTCCGAGAAACTTGCTTCCGTTATTACACCGCAGCTGGGGAATACATGCTCAAGGAAGCAATAGTTTTACAGGTGACAGAATTAATGATGGAAAATCCTAAAAGACTGATACCCTAAATGCACGCGAAGTAAATTGGTGTTCAAAGTGTCAGGACGAATGTAACTTTTACATGATCTGTCACTACCAAGTAACTCAGGTCGATGGAACTTGGACCTTATGTAAAAAGACAGTATTGTACTGACAGTAATTGAAAGATAAACGCAAAGTGACGGACAGATATGTCACTTGTAACGCCGGAAATGCATATCCTCCTATTTCCATCTATTGTACTATAATTTTTTTCCTTGTTTTGTTACCTCAAGATATGACATTTCTGTATCTTTATATATTGTAATTGTTTTGCTGTTTGTATATACATACATATTTACGCATTTATGTCGATGTACACTCCTAGAAATTGAAATAAGAACACCGTGAATTCATTGTCCCAGGAAGGGGAAACTTTATTGACACATTCCTGGGGTCAGATACATCACATGATCACACTGACAGAACCACAGGCACATAGACACAGGCAACAGAGCATGCACAATGTCGGCACTAGTACAGTGTATATCCACCTTTCGCAGCAATGCAGGCTGCTATTCTCCCATGGAGACGATCGTAGAGATGCTGGATGTAGTCCTGTGGAACGGCTTGTCATGCCATTTCCACCTGGCACCTCAGTTGGACCAGCGTTCGTGCTGGCCGTGCAGACCGCGTGAGACGACGCTTCATCCAGTCCCAAACATGCTCAATGGGGGACAGATCCGGAGATCTTGCTGGCCAGGGTAGTTGACTTACACCTTCTAGAGCACGTTGGGTGGCACGGGATACATGCGGACGTGCATTGTCCTGTTGGAACAGCAAGTTCCCTTGCCGGTCTAGGAATGGTAGAACGATGGGTTCGATGACGGTTTGGATGTACCGTGCACTTTTCAGTGTCCCCTCGACGATCACCAGTGGTGTATGGCCAGTGTAGGAGATCGCTCCCCACACCAAGATGCCGGGTGTTGGCCCTATGTGCCTCGGTCGTATGCAGTCCTGATTGTGGCGCTCACCTGCACGGCGCCAAACACGAATACGACCATCATTGGCGCCAAGGCAGAAGCGACTCTCATCGCTGAAGACGACACGTCTCCATTCGTCCCTCCATTCACGCCTGTCGCGACACCACTGAAGGCGGGCTGCACGATGTTGGGGCGTGAGCGGAAGACGGCCTAACGGTGTGCGGGACCGTAGCCCAGCTTCATGGAGACGGTTGCGAATGGTCCTCGCCGATACCCCAGGAGCAACAGTGTCCCTAATTTGCTGGGAAGTGGCGGTGCGATCCCCTACGGCACTGCGTAGGATCCTACGGTCTTGGCGTGCATCCGTGCGTCGCTGCGGTCCGGTCCCAGGTCGACGGGCACGTGCACCTTCCACCGACCACTGGCGACCACATCGATCTACTGTGGGGACCTCACGCCCCACGTGTTGAGCAATTCGGCCGTACGTCCACCCGGCCTCCCGCATGTCCACTATACGCCCTCGCTCAAAGTCCGTCAGCTGCACATACGGTTCACGTCCACGCTGTCGCGGCATGCTACCAGTGTTAAAGACTGCGATGGAGCTCCGTATGCCACGGCAAACTGGCTGACACTGACGGCGGCGGTACACAAATGCTGCGCAGCTAGCGCCATTCGACGGCCAACACCGCGGTTCCTGGTGTGTCCGCTGTGCCGTGCGTGTGATCATTGCTTGTACAGCCCTCTCGCAGTGTCCGGAGCAAGTATGGTGGGTCTGACACACCGGTGTCAATGTGTTCTTTTTTCCATTTCCAAGAGTGTATAATTGGTTGTTTTGTAAATATTATTTGTATTTTTACACTGGCTCTTGCCTAGGGAAAACTATGCTATCGAACGAATACGTCGATAGGTCATGTGGAGAACCAGAGTGTTTAGGATCTTTGGTAGTGTTAACTCTGTCGCGTGGAGCGCGGGCAGAGGGAGTTTTTGGCGGGAGTAGCGAGTGGAACAGGTGTGTTGTGTGACGCTCCCGCGAGTTGCCGTGCTTTCGGGGTTTGGCAGCATGTAATTGCGCTCGACTTGCGATGATAGTTTCTGACATGGTGTCGCGGACGGGAAGCATTAGCTGGCGCACGTCAAGAGCCCGTTTCGTCTGGTGACCGTGTCGAGAAGAAGGCGCGCCAATATCCAGCTTCTGCGACAGCGACGGCCGACAATGAGTGACTGTCGCCACCTCCTCGATCGACGGCTTCAAACCTTCAATCAACCAACAAGGAAGACTGGAAGCACGTAAAGTTTTAGTACTGTATGGCAGACCTCAGCTTTTCAAACTTTTAAAATGGTTGCATCACAAAATTACAGCAACTTAGCATGAACCTTTGTTGCTCATTGTCCCAATTGCATTACCAAGCAGGGTCCCTTCCTTTTCCGGAATGAACCGGAGTGTCGTTGAAATTCAAACGCCAGCATTAAAGTAACATTATTCTATTTCACGGCTTTAATTTCAAAGTTCAGTTAAGGTATTCATAGCTGGCTATAATATTCAGATTACACAAGCACAAATTAAGAGTGCGAGTTTTGTTACCGTATTTTAGCCTACCTGTGACTGCAGCTCAGCTTGGTACGTACTAAATTTTACTACTGTCAATTGTTCGGAATCATTTAATTCAAGTTCAAAGTTAAATCCCTTATTTCTAAATTGCGTAGATTCAAGTAGCTTTTGAAATGATTGTTGAGGTAGTCCAAGACTAACCGTATTTTACTGAATTTCGATGTGCTTCAGAAATAAAGCTCACTATTAACTTCAGTCACTAAATTAACTGTCGATTTTCATGTTTTATTAATTCTTTTGCTAAATTAAGTCAGAGTGTAGCGAAATTTATTACTTCTGACAATCTTAAGTTTTCACACTGCACGTGTCAACCTTCAGTGGCCACGCTTCTAGTGCTAATTATTTGTGTAATAACCTTTCTTTTTCAGTTACTACAGTAATTGTCCTTAGGACTGGCGACCGTAATTTCCCCCAAATCTCAAATATCTAATTACCACTAGTTAATTGTTAACGTAATGGCCGCACATTTACTTTCTTTATTAGCTGTACCCCTTTTCAAAATTAATTTCCACCTGTTTCATTAGCATTTTTCCTTTCATTTAGATGTAACCCTTTCCTCCCTCTTTACCGACAGATTAACTTCGGTGACGATTGCTTTTCCCAAATTTCCATTAGGTACACGCGGTTTAATTTTTCACTGTCATTAAGGTCGATAAGTGAGGGGGTGGTTAAACACTTCAACTACACTGAAGTTACCGCGATTCATGGTGTTTCCCTGAACATTATAAAGGGCGGAACATGCTTCATAATAGGATGTGTGAACACCACGGATGGAAACGCATGCTTTGCAACGAACTCGCATTCTGCCCGTAAGTGTAATAGGGAGATACTGCGGTAGGGTGTACCATTCCTACAGCAGCGTGGTTAACAAAATTCTGGACGGTGGTTGGTGCATGTGGACGTGGAGTAGAACGTCTCCTCAAAGCGTCACACATGTGCTCGACGCGATATAAGTATGGGGCCCAGCAGGCCAGTCCGTTCGCGGAATGCCGTCTACTTCAGAGAGATCCTCTACCTGAGCAGTCCGATGTGGCTGTGCATTGTTGCCATTAAAAATTAAGTCAGAGAAGAATGCACCGCTGGAAGAAGTACAGCGTCGGAATAGTGTTAAGTGGTGAAATTAGCTTGTTCTAAGATTTAGAGGTCAGCATATCCATGCAACATTATGCCTGCTTGCATCATATCACTTGAACGAACAAAATGATCACTTTCTACCATGCTGGAATGAGGTGGGAATACGTAATGCACAGAGGAACAATGTCGAAATTGATTGTTCATTCAGACGTGCATGATTGTCTGAAGGCGTTGCTTGGTACACCGCAAAACATTGGCACTGCAAAATAGTACTACACGCCTAGACAGGTCGCGACGATAGCAAATATGTCTGCTCTTGTGCGAAAATACAGCTACTTGCGAATGCAGGACGTGGACACACAGTAACAAGTGTGGTTCCGGGAAGTGTACTCAAAAAGCCGAAGTGTTGAACTCTTCTGCTGGCGTTAAGTGGGATATCCGGATTCGGGTCCCGATCTGACAGATTTCCATTATTTCGCCAAAAAACTGAGCAGCTGTATAATAGTCTTATTCGTAATTGCTAAAACATTTCTTCTATTTCGTATAGCTGTAGATCGTAGCAGTGTCTGTTACCTCAGACTTCACAGTACACCGCAAAACACAGACACTGCAAAATAATATTTTTTGGATCTACCGATGTGAGTATTGAGCAATGTAAAGTCTGACATAATTTGACTGTAATTCGGTTAAATTATTTCCGTGTACTGTTTACTTTTTGGGCTTTGAACATGACCTGTATTAGCAATTACATTCCAGGACATTATATCAGTTTAACTAGAGCTGAAGTTAATTTCAAATTTAACACTTGCGTGTAACCATGCGAGGACTTCGAAAGAATTATAGTATTTTAGTGAACTCATTCTGGCACTGAAATTGCTGAAATTCAATCTAAAGTAAGTCATTATTATTTTATACCGAAAAATTATTATTTCGCTAATGATCTAGCACGCTGATCTGTTTTATTTCCTATTACTGTTTCACCATATGTAGCTCGTAGTTAATATGCATATTTCGGAATAAATAGATATTAAATCTAAAATCCTCTTGTGCGGCCTGACATAGTTTTAGCCATGTACCTGTAGCCGTACAGAACTTATTTCCAGCAGTGGACAGAACGCCAAATAGTTAACAGGGCAGTGAGTGGTCGAGCAGACCTCGTACTTCGTCCTGCCGTTTGACAGATACTTGTACCCGAAACGAAGGATAAATTTTTGTTATTCCTTGGGGAAACGTCATACTTAAACGACAGAAAGTAAGCAAATGTGATGTGCGCGATTGTCGAATTTTAAGAACACAGACCCGAATTGCAAAACTTGTAAACTGCGGATGGCAGAAACAGTTTATATAATGGGGTCGATTCTAAAACTGATGTGTGTTGCGGTATGAAATGCACAACCCACGGAAAATGGTCAGGGCGTGTGTGATGTGTTTCTCGGAAGTATAACTTTCCGTATGTATTTCCAACTTAATTCCCATCATAACTTGAATAAATTACTCGTGTGTGTATGACAAGTTGAATATCTCTGGTGGCTTTGTTTCTTGTTATTATACAACAAAACGTGGAAAGTTATTGAAACAAATTCCCTGCTTTATCAGGGCAAGAAGGGAAGCTAAATCAGAAAGGGGACGATCTCACACCATCGAAAGATGCGAGAGGAGAAATATCTGGGGATAACTCCGAAAGAGAATAAGACAAAGTCCGCACGTTATTAAAGCAACTTTCCACACGAATTCACGTGTGAACTAGATTACTAACGTGAATTCAGATTTATATATTTTCTTCCTTAAGATCAAACGCAGATGTAGCGTCACATATTAAGCTTCAATGAACTACAATTTCAGTCCTCCTAATTACAGGGTGTCCTTTTACCTTGACCAATGAAAATAATTTTTTATCCAGAAGGAAAATAAAAAGAATGTATGGAGAAAAAGTTGTTCGTGTAGATTAACAAGCATTATTGACTATGTTGTGTCTTTTTTCATTAAGAAGTCTTTTTCAAAAAAACACACTATTTCTTAATTCATAATCCACTTCCTCTCTTCAAGACTAAAAAATTTAAAAAAAACACACTATATTTCTTATTTCATAATCCACTTGCTCTCTTCAAGACTTTTTAAAAAATTAAAAAGAAATATATTGCTGTGTTATCAGTTAAAGGCAAAAAAGGAAAGAATACCGAAAAGTGCGGAAAGGAATGATGGTGGAGTGTAATACACTGGGCAACGTGATGGATGGAGAGCTCGTCGCTGCTCCCAGTGTGAATTACGGGCAGGCAATATATGTTCCTGTGCAGGCATCAGGTACTGGACAACTATTGTTCTCATACCTACATAAGGATTCTGGTTTTGTAGTCGCAATTCATCCAGAAGACTGGGAAGCATTCATGTGAGAAAGTTGCTACGTTCCACCAGTATAAGCCATCATGTGCTTTTTTTTTTTTGGACCATTAACACATTTTTTATTTTTAAATTACCTTTTCTTTTGTTTCAGGAGGAATACTGGTCCATAAAAAGAGTCATCAGTGACAACACTGTTCCACCTGGTTTGCAAGATGTATGAGGCGGGGAAATCCCTGAAACCGCAAGAAGAATGTAACAGCTCTACATATACATGATTACTCTGCAATTCATATTTAAGTGCTTGGCAGAGGGTTCGTAGAACCAAAATCATACTATCTCCCTACCATTCCACTCCCGAACACAGTGCGGGAAAAACGAACACCTAAACCTTTCTGTTCGAACTCTGATTTCTCTTATTTTATTTTGATGATCATTCCTACCTATCTATGTAGGTTGATCTCAACAAAATATTTTCGCATTCGGAAGAGAAAGTTGGTGACTAAAATTTCGTAAATAGATCTCGCCACGACGAAAAACGTCTTTGCTTTAATGACTTCCATCCAAACTCGCGTATCATATCTGCCGCACTCTCTCCCCTATTACGTGATAATACAAAACGAGCTGCCCTTTTTTGCACCCTTTAGATGTACTCCGACAATCCCACCTGGTAAGGATCCCACACCTCGCAGCAGTATTCTAACAGAGGACGAACGAGTGTAGTGTTCTAAAGAAAGATGATACCGACAGGTGTGAATATTACAGGACTACCGGTCAAACAAGTCATGGCTGCAAAAAAATTGACACGAGGTATTTACAGGGAAATGGAAGAACAGGTGGACACCCATCTCGGCGAGGATCAGATTGGTTTCTGGAGAGCTGTTGGAAAACGTGAGGCAGCACTGACTATACGACTCATCTTAGAAGATAGGTTACAGAGAGACAAATCTGCATTCATAGGTTTTATTCACTTGGAGGAAGCTGTTGACAACATTCGCTGAAAAACATGCTTTCAAATTCTGAGGCAGTAGAGATAAAATACAGGCTGCGAAAGAACGAGCTTCTACAGAAACCCGTCAGCAGTTATAAAAATCTAAGGCTATGAAAGGGAAGCATTGGTTGAGAAGGGAGTGAGACAGGGTTGCAGCCTACTCCCAATCTTATTCAATCTGCACAATGAACAATCAGTAAAGAAAACCAAAGAAAAGTCAGGAGAAGGAATTAAAGTGGAGGGAGAAATAACAGAAACCTTGAGATTTGCCGATGACGTTGTATGTAATTCTCTCAGAGGCAGCGAGGGACTTGGAAGAGCAGCTCAAAGGAATGAACAGAGTCATGAAAGAATAACGAAAGATGAAAATTAACAAAAGCTAAATAAGAGTAATGAAATGTATTCAAATTAAATTAGTCAATAAGGATCTGGATTAAGAAATGAGACACTAAGAGAGGTAGATGAGTTTTGTTATTTAGGCAGTAAAATAAGTGAAGAAGAGCGAAGTAGAGAGCATATAAGACACAAACTGTCAATGACAAGGATATTTTATTTTAAGAAGAGAAATTGTTTAACATCGCCTTTAAATTTAAGCGTTAGGAAATATTTTCTGAAAATATTTCTCTGGAAAGCAGCCTTGTACGGAAGTGAAACGCGGACGACTACAGCTTTAGACAAGAAGAGAATAGAAGCTTTTGAAATGTGATGCTACAGAAGAGTAGATTACATTGGTATAGATTGTTAATACTAAGGACATGCAGAAAAGAATTAGAGAGAAAATTAATCTCTGACATAACTAGACTAAAACAAAGAGTCGGCCGCTGTGGTCGAGCGGTCCTGGGCGCTTCAGTCTGGAACCACGCGGCTGCTGCGGTCGCAGGTTCGAATCATGCCTCGGGCATGGGTGTGTGTGATGTTCTTAGGTTAGTTATGTTAAATCAGTTCTAAGTGTAGGGGACTGATGACCTCAGATGTTAAGTCCCATAGTGCTCAGAGCCATTTGAACCATTTTCAAAACAAAGAGCTGGTTGACAGCAGGCATTCTGAAACATCAAAGAATCCTCTGTTCAGTACTGGAGGAAACTGCTTGTGGGTTAAAATCACACAGGCAGCTGAACAGATAGGTACATTAAGCATGTCCATATGGATGTGGGTTGCAGTATTAGTTAGGAAAGAAACAGGTCTGCACAAGATAGAGTACCGTGGAGAGTTGTACCAAACCAGTCTTAGAAATGAAGACCACATTAACTAAAACTGTGTGAAGTGCACAGAAATTGTCATTGGAGTAAAACTTCTAATTGGTCTGGATTTGTTTCTCTAGCCAAGGACAAAAGTGTATATGATTCACAAAAGCATTCCCGAGCTATTTTTAGTGTAAGCATACATGATGAGGATGGAACTGGTGGCATGTTAAAATACGATGTACTCTGGTATTCGGAAGGCCAGTCTTCTACTCAACCCGTCATCTGCTCACGTGTGAATTAACTGTGATGCATCACGTGCTTCAGACAGACCTTCGCAACGTACTAAAGGATACGCAGGGAAGGGCACGAACGTAATTCTGCAGCCAGGCGTTGCGATATTTCCAGCGCGACGCACTGCATGGCTGCAAACCCCCGTAAGGCGTGGACTGCGTAGCTACGTACTACAGCACAGTGGTGCGTTTGCACGCCAACAACGTGACGGGAGGCTAACTCCTGTCATAATACGTCTGGTTTGAGCGAATGTAAATGTTCCAGTTCAGCTGCGACAGCACTTCTCCAGCCCTGTGCGTTCGACTGACACAGCCCCCACGCCAGTCATCTGTCGAACGAACAGCCAATACACACCTGTCACATCGAGTAGCATCAACGACTAGGCAGAGCGGCTAATCTATGAGCCGTCGCGTGACCCTGATAGTCCCACGCTTCGAATCGGATCCATGGAGGAGAGGCAACTCAGCGGGTGTCATCGCCTCAGCTAGTCGCCAGAAATCCTGCGTTCAAACTGGGGCCTGCGCGATTTCTGCCAGCCGCCATGGACAACTGGAGGTTCACACCAACACAGCCGCCTATCCCCACTGTGCCTCGGACCTGAAATCCAACTTGCGTTACCATTGGCACTGTCTTTCAACAAACACCACTGGATCAGCATAGGTCACTCGTCGCCCACTAACTATGATCGACACCTTATCGCTGCCATCGACGCATTGAATGGGAGGCGCAAATAATAAACAATGTTCTTGAAATGGCAGGGAGCGTGAGAGTGGGGAAATGGATGGTGCCGATCATTTTAATGAACACATTTCAATGCATTATTTCTTAATAAAACAACGAATCTAAACATCAAACATAACGGTAACACCGACTTTACACTGGCTGATTACAACAGATGAACTCAAACTACACTTTACCATGTTTGGCCATAAGTCAAGAAATGTCAACAACACAGCATCAAGTAGAAATATACTTAGCAACATGTAACCATTAGAAAATGAATATTTGGCCTTACAACTGGTGGCAAAACATGTGTGGCTGCAATGTCTTATGCACTTCATGTAGACATAAAACAAAAGTCAGACATGCAGTCTATTAAGACACAATAGTTCACCAAATGTGATGATGAATCTGAATGCAAATGATCAGTGTAAAACAGACTGTTATGACAAATATTTAAATTTATAGTTACTGCAACTTCGCATCCAATAATACTTTCTGCTACTGAATTGTGAAAGGCATTTACAAGCAATCATCATATTCTTTAAAATATATCTTCACTTATAAACTTTACAGAAAGAGGAAACATACAATGATGTACAAGAGTTACGTTAATCTTAGAGCAACTGTAGCAATAAATTTTACAGAATCAAGTGTTGACACATTTACAAGTAGCTAAGAAATTCTTTCAAATAAATATCCAACAGAAAGCTTTGCAAAAAAGAACATACACGCCATGCCATCAATTAGCCTAACGCACATCGAAGTCTTCGCATAGTGTTCGCCCAACTGACGGGCGAAACCTTACATAATCGACCCTCAGAAACCGAAGATTAACAGCTTCTCATATTTGTGCCACAGACAACATCAGCATCACCGCAACAAATTTTTAACGGTATTGGAATGACTGAAAGCTTAACAATTTAGCAGACTATTCCACTTATCAGTGATTGCCTGTTCTCAAATCCTACAAAGTCCTACCAACAGATCCATCCTTTCCATGGCCTTGTCTATGTATCTCCCCACACTGCCCTGGACTCCGGCGGAGACCAGTTGAGCAAATACTGTGGCCATCGTTGTTCTTCCATCCGTCCGAGGTGTGCATGCCATCTCAGTCTCGAGCATTAATGCTATCTGTGACTGATTAAAACTCCATTCTTACATGTTCATTCCTCAGATAATATAAATGGGTCGCATTCAAGCTCCGCTATAACCCATTCATTTCGACAGCCTCAATTTTCCCCCTTTGTCTCGCGTACAATGTCCAACACAGTCAACCATACGTCACAAAGCTTTCAACCACAGTTAATAGAACTACCTTCTTTGATTGTCTGGATATGTGACAACTCGAAAAGACAAAAGATACCTTTCAGTGGTTTAATAGCCACTCTGGATCAGCTTATCGTGTGGGATACATCCACGTCACACTGTCTATAGTCTTATCTATTAGTGAACCCAGATATCTGATCACTTCCACATTTCTTACCCGGCGAAACTCAGAATCCAAATCTTCAACTCGCTCACTTCCACCATACTGTTCCCACTGTCTATAAGTATCCACTAACTTCCTCATTTGATACATGGCATGATCCTTATCCAGAGCTATCAGTACTTGGTCGTCGGTATTGAATGGAAACTATGATGCTATACTGTGACATCTAAACTCTTGCACGGTCTATTCCAGTAATCAGCTTGTAACACGCCCGGAAATAGAAATGGGTGGGGTACATTAAACTGACTTCTCGTTTCGTGACCGTTGATTTTCTTGACCGTGAGCCCTGTCCACTCCACGTACCTGATAATCCCGCGGCGGTCGTACTGTTCTGCTCCCCACAGCTGTTGGCTTGCCTGAAATTATCAATCGAAATATGCAAGCGGATTTAGGGGAGCCACTCAACGTTAAAACACAACACTTTCCTATGTCTGGTATGAACATCTATATTCTGAGACGACATGGAAATCACAGGTTGCACTGTTTACACTCTAAATCGTAAATGTTTAACCCAATTAACAATTCTGATGATTAACACTCCAAAAAAGATCATTCGGACGAGCGCACGCGTAACCGGCACGACGCGGGTGATTGTTGATGATGTGGAAGCCGAATGATCGAACGAAAGTTCTTACGCTCGTCACACATACAGATATCTGGTAATAATAGTCCTCCTTGTCACTAGTAATGATATAACACTGTTCGAAAAGCTAATTTTTCAGTTCTCAGTTCTCACTTGTACGAGCGTGCTCGTAACCGTCGCGGCGCGGCTGATTGTTGATAATACGGAAACTCGATGATCGAACGCACATCCTCACGCTCGCTACAAGACGCTGGCATCTGCACGCTTTTATGGTAACTAATTTCTACTGATTCACATCAGTTCATTCTGGGAGACCGAACACGGCGCGGATGATTGATACTGTGCGACACGCAACGAGAGGATGCACAAATACGTTATCGGCGGCACTGCTCATTTTTAATTACATCTTGATGCACTTTCCTCTGAATTACTTCCTCATTTAATCACTTTCTTGTAGTAGCACTTGTAGCAACACTTCAACCTGAATACTAACAATGCTTCTTGCATGCAGAGCTACACACTACACAACATAAGAGTGCAGAGTGAAAATCTCATTCTGGAAACATCCCCCAGGCTGTGGGTAAGCCATGTCTCCGCTATATCCTTTCTTTCAGGAGTGCTAGTTCTGCAAGGTTCGCAGGATAGCTTCTGTAAAGTTTGGAAGGTAGGAGACGAGATACTGGCAGAAGTAAAGCTGTGAGTACCGGGCGTGAGTCGTGCTTCGGTAGCTCAGATGGTAGAGCACTTGCCAGCGAAAGGCAAAGGTCCCGAGTTCGAGTCTCGGTCAGGCACATAGTTTTAATCTGCCAGGAAGTTTCATGTCAGCGCACACTCCGCTGCAGAGTGAAAATCTCATTCTGGAAGGTGACAGATTATTGCAGTCACAAATTACAGCATTCAAAAAATTAGTGTTTAGCAGTAGCATAATTTAGCACCTTCACTGTCACCTTCAACTGGTGGCAGTTCAGTATGCACATTTTCTTCTTCTTTGCCATCGGTTTAAGTGACACTAACCTCTGCAGCAAATGCAACCTCGTTGATAGTGTGCCTCATCGTTACACATGTGGAGATCGGATTATCAATTGGAGGTGGACCAGGGAGAAAATTGCTCAAATAACAAGAACTTCAGCAAACAATGTGCTGACAAACATTTTCTTCGGACCAGAGGAAAGTTACTACCCTCAGACAAAAAATAACGCAGTGATTTGGTTAGTAGGCAAATATACAAGTTATGTTTTTAACAATATTGGGAACGATGAACATATTACATACAAGATGTATATGGAAAATGAATTCGAGAAAATACTTAAGGGCACCATTCCATTCCAATCTGTTGCTGGAACTTAAGCATCGACAACAGTTACGCGGCAGACATGGCATGTGCTCGGACGCCATACCCCCGAACACAACACCGAGAAATTGGCAAGCTAGCTGTTTACACTTTGCATAAACCACCCCTCACGTTATGTTTGGTACATGACTCCAAGGTAATGACAAGTAGACAGCCTACATCCAATGCTGGGTACGCCACAACACATACACCACCGACAAATTGTAGACAAACACTTGGCGGGCGCGTCTGAGGGCTCCTCTCATCGCTCACAGTCACAGCCACAACTCCAGTACACAAACGGCCCGTTACCCAAGGCGCCGTTAGTAGACCAACTCCAGACTGAGAGACCGCACCAGCCATCGCCTCAGCCACAGACAACTAGCTCCTTAGAGCACGCGTGACAAGGCTCTCTGATAACTGGCACTGCTTTGTTTTGTTGATTAGTTATTGTTGGCTTCGCGCATGCCGTGGCACTGGAGGACCACCTTGTATGTCTTCGCACACGCAACTCTGGACGCAGAAGTAGCCTCCTTGGAATAACTACAACATAAGCAAGAACAGTAAAATCGGCGGCTTCGTTTGTGTGAGGTCTGTCGTAGACCTGTTGCCTCTGGGTTGAAGCTTGCCCTTTTTGTGAACCATCACAATCAAATGAGAAAACATCCGTCTGGGAGGTGGTCTCTCGCCAGGACATCACTCTACGCACAGGTCTTCAGTCTGAGTAGCTTTACACCAAGTTCAACCACAATAAAAGAAAAAGAAATGGGGAGCACTTTTTGAGCAAAGACTTCCTGCACTGTAAAAAACATATCGTTTAAATATAGTACAGTATTCTATTACACCTACCAAGATATTTTTGCAATTACTGTTCTGACATTCTGCACACATGAGTCGTCTATCTACCTCCTATTTACTCACACAAACTTTCAACTGACGATTGTTGAATTAATAAAAGGTGTGCATTCTCCTTTTTTTATGTGTTTACTGTCATCTCCAGCAAGTGATCATGTTACATTATCCCAGGTACGTGTGCAAGTATAGGACAGTCAATGTCAATTTTGTGTTATGTTTGTAATAACGTCATGTTTACGTGAATGGTACACTACGAAATTAAGTGGATTCAAAGTACAATATTCCGCATTCTGCCCCTGAAAAGTCAATAGGGCCCGACTGACAGCCTTGTCTTCCTCAGTCGGCCTCACACGGTTGTGTGTACGCCATAAGAGTGCTCCCAACAAGGAAAAGTCCTGGAAGTACGAGGAATTGCAGGCTGCCGCATTCGACACAGATGTGGAGGCACACATTTGAAGCCATCTGGCACAGATACAGGTTTTGTTTTCATCACTCCCAAAATCTGGTCAGTCTGTTTGTATGTCATTTTCCATCACTACACTGTACTGTTAAAAAAAAACTCAATAGACACAGATGTCTACATGTATCACATTCGTTCTGGTGCCACGTTTTCTGTTATATGGTTTACTTTAATTCATCCCCCATCCACTTTTGTTACAGACAACTACGTCGTACTACATGTTCGGGGAAAAATTTCATATTGTACACAGCAAAAAATTTGGCGCATGGGTAGAACGACACTAAACAATGACGTATATGCAGAATGGTGACTTTTATTTTGGGACAACAGCGGTATAAAGAGGATTAAATAACTACAAATTTAAACGCTGTTCATTTCTTTTCTATGTTACATGGGTAGACATTAGCTGTCATACACACAGCTGCAGTGTCCCAGAATATTATAAATGAAACTTGAACACGAGATCACGCATTTGTTTCTCGTGGATTTCCATTTAAAAGAAAGAATCATAATTTAAAGGTATTAGCCAATCCCACAGTGTATTGGTCATTTGATAAAACGAACTGACGAGGGCTATTAGCAACCTTGATGAAATATATTTCATTTATTTATTTACAAAATTACAGATAACGAGAAAATAGGATATTAAATTTTCATTCTCATCAGGTAATAGCACAATTAGGGAGCAGCAAATTTCCATTAAAACTGTATGATGATACCTCATTTATTAAAATTACATACGCAGTAAATGGGGAAATCTGATTTTTTCAATGGCAAATTTCGTGCACTAATAATACTTGAAGGATGGAAGGCATTATGACTGGACATAATTTTTGGACTTCACACATTTCACAGACATCAGTAATATTTAAAAAGAAAAGGAGGAAGAAAAGTCTACCATTCGAAATCCATTAAGGATTTCTGTCTCCCTTAGTTTAGGGAAATGGACATGTTTGGAGCTTAATGTATGGCTTCTGATCCTAGGATTCTTTTTCTTCAAAGTCTGCGCGTCCTTACATTTTTGGAATACGTTGACAGAACTGTATTTTGTTAATGAAACCTCATAAATGCAACAACAACAGCCCCTCAGCAGATCACTACGACATTCGTTCTAAGCACCTATATCAATATATGTTGTCATTACACAGTATATAGTTCCATCTATATTCGGAAAATTAAATGTGGATGACAGAGACTGTCAATTCTATCGTGAATCCGATAATTTAGCAACTGATTTAGCTGCCCTTCTCTGTATATTTGCAATCCGCTTACAAGATGTCACAAGTTTTAGTGTTGAAAATTGTGTGAACGGTAAAGGACCCTTAACTATTTACACATATGGAACCTATGGACGGAAACGAATGTTTCAGGCTGTACGAAGCCGTGAATGAATACTGTATGAAACGTCCACGTTGGTGGCTGTCATTGGGATCTCATTACGAATTATATGGTAAGGGTCACTGTATAGTGCTGGCGACTATAATTATTACGTCAGTAAGACTATCAAGTAATGAAATTTTAATCATTGCTTGAATACAGCATAGTAGGATGAACACATGATTACATTTTTGCTGATTTCGTGGTATATCCAGTAAAAGACCTTTTTCACCTCACTGGCACACACAGCAAGGGAAACTAACCTCACTTCATTTCAGTTTCAATGTAAAAGTAACTGTAGATGCAAGTGATGATAGCAGCATGCTGCCGAAACGCGTTGTTCTAATAAAATGTTAGTAACAAATAACTGTTGCAGCATACATTATTTCATAACAATTTAAGTAATGTTGTTGCAGTTGCAGTAGTGAGGTGTATATATAGCTGTGTACAATATATTGTATAGATTTTTGAGCGGTTTCAGCGTGTAATACCTCATATAGAAGATCAGTCATTGGAAAATACACACCGCAGTTTCAAACAATGATGTAGTTAGTTTATAATATTGCCACAGTGGCTAAATATTTTTTTTTTCCTTTAGACAGATAAATGAGCCTCATACAAAAAAGAAAATCACTGTATATGTTCAATAGTTAATTGAAAGGTGTTCGATTAAATATTAAAAAAATTATTTGTGTAAAAGCAACGTGAAAGAAAATTATTTTTAACAGCATAACGCGAACCCACAGTACACGAATTTAAGTGAAACTGACTTCCTTGAATGTTTACGTTTACAGTCGTCAGATATTTTTTTCTTTCCTTAACCTTAAAATTAAATCTGTGTTGTTACCTCAGTTCTAAGTTACGGGAACACACTGAGAACATCGCAACACTTTCTAAGCGTCGATATGGATTACCTGTTGCGGCTACTTCTTTCTCAGTAAGGTCACGAATGTCTTTCTTTGTCGTTTGCGTTATTTTGATGAGGGCCTGACTGTGTAAAGAAAGGATAGCATAACACGTACATTACTGTTACACTTCCTGGTCAGTCATATAAGACTGCAACTACCCACAAGATTTCCCTATACGGTCGATGACTCTTATAAATCCAACCTGCTGTTGGCATAAGCTCTTCAGCAGCGTTAAACTACGTCCCCTGTAAGCTTTTACTATGTTATATCTTCTATAGACAAGGTTCAGTTACCTGAAATTCTACCAATGAATCGAACCTTACCACTTACTTTACCAATAAGTGACCTTACATGATCACCCCACTTCATGTTTTATCCTTTCCCTTATTTACATGTTGAAGCTCTTATCAAAGCAAAGCAAAAGACGGGGGCACACATTTGTCGGTTTGTTAAAAAGGTGATCCATATCGGTGCCTAGATAGTAATGTGAAATTCGCGCTTTAGCTCTCTAATACCAGGGATTGCAAAACATGAGATCAAAAGTAAGTTTAATCTGAATAGTCGATGCCAAATAACATATCTCGATCAAACTAAGACGACACATAGAATGAACTGCTACGGTGTAGTGCATAAGTGGCAGACCTAAACAGTCGCCGGATATTCTCTCGTTACTCGAGCTCTTCCACCCACAGAGTTTGATGCGGTCGTGCATTGTCATACATAAAAATTAAGTCAGGGTCGAATGCACCGCTGAAAAAAGGCACACAGGGAAGGAGAAATTACCTTAATACTGTTGATCGGTGAGTGTAATGTATTCAGAGACTTGGAGATCAGCACGCTAATGGAAAACTGTGCCTCCCCATACCATTACACCTGTTACGTGGACACGATAATGTTCGATAACGTTTCTCGGTGGATTACGTACCGCCATGTGGCGAAGGTGGGAAGACGTAATGCATCATCGATCTACACACTTCTAAAAACGTTTTCTATCACCTCGGTTCCCAAAACTCCTGAAGATAGACGTTGACTGTGGATTTTGTATCCCAGACACAGTCCATTTGACTGTTCAGCGATGTAACTAAACCCGCCCTAAGGTGTAAACAATCATGCATGAGCAGCACCTATTAGACAGAGGGAGTCCGACAGCTGATCAGTTCCAGTCATACCACCAGAGCCGGCCGGTGTGGCCGTGCGTTCTAGGCGCTTCAGTCTGGAACCGCGTGACCGCTACGGTCGCAGGTTCGAATCCTGCCTCGGACATGGACGTGTGTGATGTCCTTTGGTTAGTTAGGTTTAAGTGGTTCTAAGTTCTAGGTGACTGATGACCATAGATGTTCAGTCCCATAGTGCTCAGAACCATACCACCAGGAAGGAGGTACTCGGCTCGTTTTGTCTGTAGTTCAACCATGTCAAGGCGGTCAATAACGCTGTTCAATCACGTCCACATTGTTACCTTGTGCCAGGATGGACTCTGAACAAGGGAACTGTCCAGGCGTCTCGGAGTGAATCAAAGCGATGTTTTTCGGACATGGAGGAGATACAGAAAGACAGGAACTGTCGATGACATGCCTCTCTCAGGCCGCCCAAGGGCTATTACTGCTGTGGATGACCACTAAGTAAGGATTATGGCTTGGAGGAGCCCAGACAGCAACGCCACCATGTTGAATAACGCGTTTCATGCAGCCACAGGACGTCGTGTTACGACTCATACTGGGCGCAGTGGGCTGCATGATGCGCAACTTCAGTCCCGACGTCCATGACGCGGTCCATCTTTGCAACCACGACACCATACAGCGCGGTACAGACGGGCCCAACATCATGCCGAATGGGCCGCTCAGGACTGGCATCACGTTCTCTTCACCGATGAGTGTCACAGATGCCTTCAACAAGACAATCGTCGGAGACGTGTCTCGAGGCAACCCGATCAGGCTGAACGCCTTAGACACACTGTCCTGCGAGTGCAGTAGTGGAGGTTCCCTGCTGTTTTGGGGTGGCATTATGTAGGGCTGACGCACATCCCTGGAGGTCATGGAAGCCACTGTAACGGCTGTACGATACGTGAAAGCTTTCGTCCGATTGATAGTGCAACCATATTGGCAGCATATTGGCGAGGCATTCATCTTCATGGAAGACAATTTGCGCCCCCATCGTCCACATCTTGTGAATGACTTCCTTCAGGATAACGACATCTCTCGACTAGAGTGGCCAGCATGTTCTCGAGAAATGAACCCTTTTGAACATGCCAGGAATAGTTGGAAAAGGGCTGTATATGGACGACGTAACCCACCAAACACTCTGGGGGATCTACGCCGTATCGCCGTTGAGGAGTGGGACAATCTGGACCAACACTGCCTTGATGAACTTGTGGATAGTATGCCACGACGAATACAGGCACGCATCAATGCAAGAGGACGTGCTACTGGGTATTAGTCGTACCGGTGAGTACAGAAATCTGCACCACCCCCTCTGAAGGTCTCACTGTATGGTGGTACAACATGCAAAGTTTTCATGAGCAATAAAAAGGGCGGAAATGATGTTTATGTAGATCTCTATTCCAATTTTCTGTACAAGTTCCGGAACTCACGGAACCGAGGTGATGCAAAACATTTTTGATGTGTGTATGTTACTTGGCAGTGACACATCATGTGAAAATGATTTTCATCTTGTAAGAAATGCTGACTTTAGTTCTGACTCACAAATGGCGTAGTTCAAGATACCAGGAGACGGTGCGTTAACGTTAAGGAAGGTGAACAACATATCGTTACAATAAAAGCTGGTTACCAGATTTTGCACCAGATATACATTTTGTCAAGATCAAGTGTGACATTGGTATAATTTTATTCCGGTAGAATTTCTCTTAGAGAGATATTTCAGTTCCAAAATACATGAAATGGCACCTAATGCTCTCTGGTGATCTATTAACGTATAACACTGGCACCAGCGACCCTGTTTCACTCTCAGTGGTCACACCAACCACTATTTTCGGTTTCTGTTAATGACTTTGTACTCAGGATGACGTGCAGAACCCATCCTTTGTAAATTTACGACTGGTACATCTTTTTAGACTGTCCATTAGAATATATGTTCTTTGAAGTTCTACTGCAACAAAAGCGATTCGAGGCCCTAGAAACAATACATTGTTGTGGTTCTTATGGTCTTCATTTCTGAGACTGGTTTGGTGCAGCTCTCCATGCTACTCTGTCCTGTGCAGGCTTCTTGATCTCCCAGTACCTACTGCAGCCACATCCTTCTGAATCTGCTTAGTGTATTCATCTCTTGGTCTCCCTCTACGATTTTTACCCTCCACGCTGACCTCCAATACTAAATTGGTGATCCCTCGATGTCTCAGAACATGTCCTACCAACCGATCCCTTCTTCTAGTCAAGTTGTGCAACAAGCTCCTCTTCTCCCCAATTCTATTCAATACCTCCTCATTAGCTATATGATCTACCCATCTGCTTTTCAGCATTCTTCTGTAGCACCACATTTCGAAAGCTTCTATTCTCTTCCTGACTAAACTATTTATCGTCCACGTTTCACTTCCATACATGGCGACACTCCATACAAATAGTTTCAGAAACGACTTCCTGACATTTAAATCTATACGCGATGTTAACATATTTTTCTTCTTTAGAAACGATTTCCTTGTCATTGCCAGTCTACATTTTATATCCTCTCTACTTCGACCATCTACAGTTATATTGCTCCTCAAATAGCAAAACTCCTTTACTACTTTAAGTGTCTCATTTCCTAATCTAATTCCCTCACCATCACCTGACTTAATTCCAGTACATTCCATTATCGTCGTTTTGCTTTTGTTGATGCTCATCTTATACCCTCCTTTCAAGACACTGTCCATTCCTGTCTCTGACAGGATTACAATGTCATCGGCGAACCTCAAAGTTTTTATTTCTTCTCCATGAATTTTAATGCTTACTCCGAACTTTTCATTCTTTTCCTTTATTGCTTGCTCAATACACAGATTGAATAACATCGGGGATAGGCTACAGCACTGTCTCACACCCTTCCCAACTACTGCTCCAACTCATACCCCTCTACTATTATAACTGCCATTTGCTTTCTGTACAAATTGTTAATAGCCTTTCGCTCCCTGTATTTTACCCACGCCACCTTCAGAATTTGAAAGAGAGTATTCTAATCAACATTGCCAAAAGCTTTCTCTAAATCCACAAATGCTAGAAACGTAGGTTTGCCTGTTCTTAATCTTTCTTCTAAGATACGTCGTAGGGTCAGTACTGCCTCACGTGTTCCAACATTTCTATGGAATCCAAACTGATCTTCCCCGAGGTCGGCTTCTACTAGTTTATCCATTCGTCTGTAAGGAATTCGCGTTAGTGTTTTCCAGCTGTGCTTGTTAAACTGGTGGTTCGGTAATATTCACATCTGTCATCACCTGCGTTCTTTGGAATTGGAATTATTATATTCTTCTTGAAGTCTGAGGGTATTTCGCTTGTCTCATACATCTTGCTCACCAGATGGTAGAGTTTTGTCAGGACTGGCTCTCCCAAGGCTGTCAGTAGTTCCAATGGTATGTTGTCTACTCCGGGGGCCTTGTTTCGACTCAGGTCTTTCAGTGCTCTGTCAAACTCTTCACGCAGTATCATATCTCCCATTTCATCTTCATGTAGATACTCTTCCATTTCCATAATATTGTCCTCAAGTACGAGTATATCACCCTTGTAAAGACCCACGATATACTCCTTCCACCTTTCTGCTTTCCCTTCTCTCTTTAGAACTGGGTTTCTATCAAAGCTCTTGATATTCATGCGAGTGGTTCTCCTTTCTCCAAAGGTCTCTTTAATATTCCTGTAGGCAGTATCTATCTTACCCCTAGTGAGATAACTCTTTACATCCTTACATTTGTCCTTTAGCCATCCCTGCTTAACCATTTTGCACTTCCTGTCGATATAATTTTTGAGACGTTTGTATTCCTTTTTGCCTGCTTCATTTACTGCATTTTTATATTTTCTCCTTTCATAAAGTAAATTCAACATTTCTTCTGTTACCCAAGGGTGTCTACTAGCCCTCGTCTTTTTACCTACCTATTCGTCTGCTGCCTTCACTATTTCATCCCTCAAAGCTCCCCATTCTTCTTCTACTGTATTTCTTTCCTTTATGCTCTCCCTGAAACTCAGTACAACCTCTGGTTCTTTCAGTTTATCCAGGTCCCATCTCCTTAAATTCCCACATTTTTGCAGTTTCGTCAGTTTCAATCTATAGTTCATAACCAATAGATTGTGGACAGAGTCCACATCTGCCCTTGTAAATGTCTTACAATTTCAAACCTGGTTCCTAAATCTCTGTCTTACCATTATATAATCTATCTGACACCTTTTAGTATCTCCAGGGTTCTTCCATGTATACAAACTTCTTTCATGATTCGTAAGCCAAGTGTTAGCTATGATTAAGTTATGCTCTGCGCAAAATTCTACCCGAGGTTTCCTCTTTCGTTTCTTAGCCCCAATCCATATTCACCTACTATGTTTCCTTCTCTTCCTTTTTCTACTCTTGAATTCCAGTCACCCATGACTATTAAATTTTCGTCTCCTTTCACTACCTGAATAATTTCTTTTATCTCATCATACATTTCATAAATTTCTCCGTCATCTGCAGAGATAGTTGGCATATAAACTTGTGCCACTGTAGTAGGCGTGGGCTATACATTATCTTTGGTTATTTTATCAAATGGTTTAAATGGCTCTGAGCACTATGGGACTCAACATATTAGGTCATAAGTCCCCTAGCACTTAGAACTACTTAAACCTAACTAACCTAAGGACATCACACACAACCATGCCCGAGGCAGGATTCGAACCTGCGACCGTAGCAGTCCCGCGGTTCCGGACTGCAGCGCCAGAACCGCTAGACCACCGCGGCCGGTGGTTATTTTATCTATGGTACTTAGGATATCACGTTATCACGTGAGACTAGAACGTGTTATGTGGTTCACCAGGTAATGGCAAAGGTCCTAATCCTACCAAATGGCTCAAAAGCCGTTAAGAGTACAAGAAAATGGTGCAACGTTATTTCACATACTAGCGAAGAGATTTGCACTTTGTCTGCTACAATGATAAAATAAATGATGATTATGAACTGTACACGTTACTGCTTGTTACCTTCATAACTCTCATAAAAATTATAATGAGAGCAGTGACCGAGGTACTGGACTGTAAAAGATTAATAGTATTCACTCTTTATCGGTTATCTCGGAAGTGTTAAATAAATTTCTATGACGAAAAGAAGGACACTAGACGGTGCGTGTATGTGTCTTTAGCGTTCAAGTATTCCACGAAATTAGTAGAAGATCTTACACATACATACGTTCATACATAATGTTACCTAGATTCAAATCAAAACGGAGAACATTCATGTTGTGGAACAAGCCAATATAGGCATTAATGAACGTCAGTTAAGTCATAGGAACGTAATGTGTACTTTGTATTAACAATACTTACAAATGATATGTAAAATACTGTGAATGTTTCATGGTATTAATTCAGTTCACTATCAGCATACAAGGCAAATCGTCGGACTTTACCTGACTACAATCGTCAAATAACGTACTATATTTGGGAAAAAAGTTGTAGAATATTTTAAACATTAAGTGTGAGCCACGAAGAGTCAATAAATATCATCTTTGACACAGCAGTGGTAACGCAATTAGAAACGTCATAGTTGAACAATACATGAATGTAACGGAAACAAGCCAGAAAAAAACATCGCTAAAGTCGAAAAAAGAGTGTTATATAACAATTTAAATTAAAATAATAGGCCCAGTAAAATAAAATTATTAGTCGGCTGAGTACTGAACAGTAGCTGCTAGTATATGGAATGTACCTGAGTAACAGAGCAAAAGACAATTGACAACTGTTAGAACAGAATAGAAGAAGTAGTTCGACAATCACAATGAAATAGATAAATACAGGTCACCGTAGAAATGAAACTGAACAGAAAGCGTCAGAAGTGTGGGAAAGCTGTTAGGATAAAGTGAAGAAGAGGGGAAGGGAAGTATTGAGATGTGTTTGGACATTTAATATTGCATCAGGGCAATGTGCCAAATGTTTATCGATATTAGGAACTGTCAACAGATCAAGTCTTAGGTCTTGTTTGCAAAGTCGAAGAGGTGCTACTGTAGCTGATAGCTTTGGACTTCACTCAGTACATACTCAGTAAGGGACGGATCATAATTCTACAACCTCCAGCTACGTTCATGTTCAGCCAACCTTGCTGCTATTTCTGTGCCTGGTCTGCCCTACTGATCACATTCAAAATAAGTAATTCTGGGTACCGCACTGTTGGCTAGTAGTTGGATATTATCTTTACTACTGAAGAGTCACTGAGCTGAAGTAATCCTCTCATAGTAGTAAATCTTGTAGCTCCAGGACTTTGATGTTTGGCTACATTCTGCATTCTGTGACACACTGCAAACTTGGAATGAACAGCAGACGACCGGGGTGAAGGGGGAACGTAATTTTGAATATTTATTTTCCTTGTAGACTATGGTCAATTAAGAGAGAGATTATTATGTCTAACTCTGCTTTAAACCTTCTTTGGACAACCTTACAGTCAATGAAATTTCTACAAAGGTGATTTCAAAGCACAGTTACACAACATAAATTTTCTTCTGCCAAAGCAGGTTATCATGGCTGATCAATTCTCTCATAGAAACAGTAATAGAAATATATACCGTTGCAACTCCCTCTGCTGATCCTTATAATGTTTGCGGAAAGTTCTGTACAGTCACATATCTAGGACAGGTGTCACAGAGGTTAGACAAAACACTGAAACTCAAGTTCCATGATCTGCTACGTGAGGAACAATGCAACCAAACGAATTTTTTGTAATAAAGCTAAAACGCAATTAGCATCCCACCGTGGGGATTAAAAAAATACATTGTCCTATGACAAGTTTTCTGTTGGTCTCTTAGGTCAGGGTATGGCAAGTAGGTTGACTAAACATAAATGTAGCTGGACGTAGCAGAATTTTGACTCCACATTTGCTGAGCACGTTTTAAATCCCCACAACAACTGCCACAGTTCCATGTCCTCCTTATCAAACCTTACCCTTAATCTGTTAGATGTGCCGAAATTTAATAAACATCGAGCAGATTAAATGACCAAATACTACTAATTCGTTCCCTCATCTAAACTTCACGCAATCCTCAAAGTTTTCCAAAATTTCCTGCATTGTATGTCACATTCTATTTTTTTCATTTTACACATTTTTATTGTCTTCTGTACTTAACACACTCTGTTTATATAGTTATGTATTCTATCTTGTACTGTGTTCCTGTATCTCCTTCAATATCTATTTATTCTTCGTGATGTTCTCCAGCACTATGTTCATCCATTTATTTTCTTTTACTGTTACTGTTCATTTAATTTAAATTGTTATAAAGCCACTGTTTCTTCCAGATTAGTACTAATGTTCTTCTAATTTGTTCCATTTATAATTACCTGTTGCTACACGTTAACATTTTAATTGCGATACCACCGTAGTGTCAAAGGTATTTGATCAGTGTGTAATTTCTGTTTTAATGTTGTTCACTAGTATTGTACATTAGTAACAACGATAGTCACTTAAAATTCGATGACTGTCTTGTCAGCCAGAAAACACTAAATTAATTAAATCAATACTATAGAACGTACACAGTATAGTCGTATTCGGTTCTAATTATGAAGATACTAATCAGGAAGCAGCGGGAGAACGAATTCATCTGGTGTTAACAATAAATTTTCACATTAATTCTTAAGGACATATTTGATTAGGCCAAATAAATTTAATGAAGCGAGTTAGTGAATTAAAAAGGAGGTTAATACTTTGCAAGAATCTGTTAGTTTCTCCGTTATAGAGAAGAGCTCTTATTATTAGATTCATATTTATTGAACTAGACTGGTGTTATACAATGAAAACTATCATATTATATCCTCTGGTGCAGAGTCCAATTTAGAATACATTTCTATATGTTATGCAGCTTTATAAGAAACACTGCTACCCGCCACGTAGCTAAGAGAACTCTAGAACACTTAAGATCCGAAGTCTAGGTACAGGGAAAACCTCTAAAAGGGAGGCCAAATAAGTTATGTTTGTAATTATTTTTAATTTGTTTAAATTAAAAGTTTATTTCTTTACTGGCCTTATTCAGTACTAGTATGACAACGTGGGTAACTCCAGTCTGACCCCAAGGAAAGGAAAATTACGTTTGTGGCAAGAGAGAAACAAAAAGAATTAATAAAGAAAAATGAACTAAAAAGTGAGTGGAATATGTCAAGTCTTCGTAATGTGTGGGTGTAAGATGCGCCGTTATCTCCTCTACACAATATTGTTACTCTTCAGTACTGTTAAGAAAACACTTTGTTAACTGAGATGGACTGCTAGTGAAGTTAACACTAAAACATTAAATATTTATCTTTGCCTTTTTTGCGGTACCCTCAGTTTCCTTTCTGCTTAGTTTTCTTGATACATTGGAAAATTTATTTAATAGAACGAGCTTTGCAACTTAACTTTTTTGTACAATTTTGTCTCTGTTTACGTTATACAGTTGTTACGAATGTAGTTTCTATTTTCATTATTCTGATGCTGTGCGTTAGACATTTATTAACGTCTTGTATAAATACGTTCTCCACGGGGATGTAATTTGTATGAAACTGTAAACTGTCCGACCCAGAAGCCCTTTATTTGACAAATACAAAAAACGTAGAGAAGAAGTTTTTCCTTGTTTATGCTCATTATATAGTCTTAGTATAATGATAATAAATGTTTTAGTAGTAATATTTTTTCGTTATATAAAGATACAGACTGTTGCTTAAGAGCAACATTGACAAACAGTGACACTAATATACCGAAATTTGAAGGTAATCTACTTTCTGCTTCACTTCAATTCATTTTTGATAAATGTGTTCACAAACAACTTATTGTCTTCATACATGACAATATCAGTCTCCTGATACGCACAACAACTGAAAACGAAGATTACCAATGATGGATAATTTCACATATCAATTACATTTTGTATGAAAAGCTCTGAAACAATTTATTCCAGGCCCAAAAAACAGAACTATATTCCACTTAGAACACGTGATTATTGAGTAGCCTCTTGGGCAATAACGACATCGAACCTTTGATCCATGAAGAGGCCAGTGGTCAAGGCCATCTAACCTCACGTCTTGTACAGGGACTGGAACCTTTACTCTCTTCTTGGGAGGTGGTGATACCTTACTAGGTCTTCCTGCTTTCTTCTTGTTTGCTCCCATCAAAGCCTTAGCAATGTCTACACAGAAAATATTTGAACGAAATTTTCATATCACAATAGTCATGGCGAAAAAGGACATGCATTCACGACGCGCAGGTCCAACAACCAGCCAAAAATTCTCAGGTACCTGCATTTTGACTTGAGAGGCACTCTGTATAGTTCGATAAGCATTCCCACCAAGTCTACACCATCCATATGCTCGTTGTAGAAACTGTTAATGTTCAGGCATGACACATTGGTCTTTAATTTTTCAACAACATTACAAACTTCTCACAGTCTTCACTGGTTCTGCTCCACAGAATGAACTTGATAAACACACTACCATGTTACCTGTCCAACTAAGTACGATGGTTGCTGAATTTTCATCCAACCTATGACCATAGCTTCCCCAACCTCGCATCAATAGTGACTTCTCTGGTTCAAGTGGGCAATGTTTTATAAGATTCCTACGTACTGTTCCCACAGAATCTATGTTCATTTTATTGTCCAGGAAAATAGATAGTTCCAGTGTGGAAAAGAAGTTGTCAAAGTACACTCTTGAGTTGGATGGCGGAGTTATTGTCTTACATAGCAGAATTACAACTTTGTCACCAAATCCAAATTTCTTTTCATCTTCTGATAACTCCGTTATCATACCTTTAATGGTATATGGAACATAATAGTATACAATTTCAGACACTCCTGCTCGTACAAAAATCTTGAAGCCCGATTTGCGGTGTTTGTTCTGAATAGACTGACATAGATTGCCAACCCTGTTACTTTTATACGAAACTACAATTTTATCGACTAAATATTCATTTTCTGCATCAAGATTTCGACACTTGCTTAGTACAGCATCCACAACAGGTCTAATTTCCACCAACCTGTCGCTAGAACTGGCAGAATTTCCTTTATTAGTGAAGTGAAGGTATCTGTATCTGCGGAGTTTCTGAAATCTTTTCAAACTCATAACACTGGAGATTTTTTTTTCTATATAAGTAAACTGCGGGCTTTCAAATAACAACGCACCCTCCGACTCAACGTTGCAATATCAAAAGTTTTGGCTGGTTTCGTTGCCTAGGGACTGCAATATGTACTTGACGCATTACAGGCCCAATTCTGCTGAGTCTACAGTATACGATAAGAATACACACATGAATCGAATGGTCGAAGGTTTCTATCACTCGGCAATTCTGAATTATGAATGTAACGTATAAATTTATAAATGAAAGATTGCAGTTAAGTAAAATCTTCATGTGCTATCTTAACGACTTTAAATGATGAGTACGAGAGTAGACGTAATTTTGAGAATGTGGTATATTTGTGCAAAACACTTATTGGTGTGAATGGTCCAGCAATTAAATAAAATATAAGTTGAAAAAAGGGAAACAATAGATTCCTACAGCACGTAATTAGTTATGAACAACAACATAACTCGCGAGACATTCACTTCTAAGCGCACACTAAGTCTTCACTGCAGAATACACGGAAATCACACAAGGGTACAAGTCGGCACACTCTCGCGATCACGCGCAAACTGCTCCACTCCAAGTCTTTAGCGCGACCGAGCGTCCGCCGCGCCGTCCAGTACTTTCCGTTTCCTATCCCCTCCTGTCCAGCACTCCCCGTGTCCAGTACCATACTCACCCCTGTGTCCTCTCCGGAAACTCGCTTCCATCCAGTCTCCCCATTCATGAGCGCTGTGATTGGTTAGAGCGCTCGCGCTGTGTCTTCAAGCCAACGCACCCATACACATATTTAAGCACATACGAAATACTGTATTTACATTTAAATAGTTGAAAATAAATAAATGTTTCCACGGCTGGACCATAAACACGCTCTAACACAAATTATTCAATGCATAAACCATTAAATAAACGTACATCAAAAGAAAGGAAGCTAAAGGTAGGTCAGGAGCCTAATGTCTCTGTGCTTTCTAAAACACAGTAAAAAGTTGACCACTTTCTTCATGAATAGCATATATCGGATATTAACAAAGACATAGATGAATCAATAAATTTATAAGCATGCTGCTACCGTTCTTTCGTGTAACTGTGGAGTACTTATGGCCTGACGCTATCGATATTAATCGGCCAGTTTCACCTCCAATAACTCATGTACTATTTAAGTTACATGCCTGTAATTCATAACAGCTTAGGTTTTCACTAATAGCTTTCTAAAGACACGGCGATCGACAAAATCGGATGAAGTGTTTTTATTTAGAAAATTCGTTGTTGGGTGTTATTTGTATAATTTACCGACAGATACTCAACTAATAAAGATATTGAAAATCTGATTACATCATCAGAATCGTCGTGCAAATAATGGTAATGTACATGTTTCTTTTTGAGGAATTATGATTCATCTGGCTACCGTACTATTAATTTCTATACGAACAGTGAAATGTCTGCTACTGAGGTTTCACATAGTCCGCCATCTTTGGCACTCCTGGCGTGTCTCCTTCATCGACACAAAGCACCGTCCTCGTCACAGCGGAATTCCCAGCCACGCGGCTGGACCATGTGCTGGGGCTACGCCTCTCGTCCGGCTAACGTTTGGCACCACGTGTTTGCTGCCGGCCCCGGCTTCAACGAGCGTCCTGTCCGGCCGCCCCAGTTCCGAACATACAATATTTCCAGGGCGTCACAACTCGCCCGATACCTCCCAAGACTGAGCCCAGTAAACGGTGCATGAAAGCAAATTTATTATGCCCATGGTAATTAGCCTGCCAATGAACTGCTATATTTCATTTACATTTGTATTCAGTGATGACAATGTCTGCGGCACAGAGTATAGGCTTGTCTGATCAACAATCTCTTTTATTATCTCAGAGTCAAATAGTTTTCTGAAATATTTAAGATTCGCGTAATTCATGAGAGTGATTTGAATACACACACATATGATCTTGTTTCACCCATTTGAAATGCCGAGCTGGGGTAGCTCTTTTCTTGGTGGAGGTGGAGGGTTCCCATGTGTCACTTACGTCTCATTGGTGATGTGGTAATACGTCGTCTATTGTTACTTCATCTTCAGAATCAGTTTCTACTACGATTATCAAATGTTTCTTTCGTGAAATAAGAGGCTGGTAATGCGGATCTTCATCATAATTGTCCGCTTGACTACTTAGTTCCAGACTTGAACTGTCGCAGCCGGAAAGCAAAGGGCCCACAAGAGGAAATGTAGAGGCTTTATACTTCCATTTCCATAAAAAAATCACTGAATTCATCTTCGTTTTAACTCCAAACAAATGAACCTATTAGCCATGATATTAGTTTTCAATTACTTTTACTTGCAACGCCGGAAATGCATATCCTCCTATTTCCATCTATTGTACTATAAATTTGTTCCCTATTTTGTTACCTGAATATATGACATTTCTGTGCCTTTAGATATTGTATTTGTTTCACTATTTGTATATATATGTGTATGCATCTATGTCGATGTATAATTGGTTTGTTTTGTAAATAGATTTTGTATTTTACGCTGAGTCTTGCCTAGGGAAAACTACGCTGTCGAACGAATACATCGATAGGTCGTGTGGAGAACCAATGTGTTTAGGATCATTGGTAGTGTTAACTCTGCCGCGTGGAGCGCGGGCAGAGAAGAGTGGGTCTGGCTGCAGTAGGGTGGTGGAGAGGTGTGTTGTTTGACGCTCCCGCGAGTTGCCGCGCTTTCGCGGTTTGGCAGCATGTAATTGCGCTAGACTTGCTATGATAGTTTCTGACACGGTGTCGCGGACGGGAAGCATTAGCTGGCGCAGATCAAGAGCCCGTTTCGCCTGGTGACCGAGTCGAGAAGAAGGCGCGCCAACATCCAGCTTCTGCAACAGCGACGGCCGACAATGAGTGACTGTCGCCACCTCCCCGACCGCCGACTGCAAACCTTCAATCAACCAACAAGGAGGACTAAAAGCACGTAAAGTTTTAGAACTGTATGGCAAACCTCAGCTTTTCAAACTATTCCGTTAGCAAATTACAGCATCTTAGCATGAACCTTTGTTGCTCATTGTCCCAATTGCATTACCAAGCAGGGTTCCTTCCTTTCCCGGAATGAACCCGAGTGTCGTCGAATTTCAAACGCCAGCATTAAAGCAATATCATTCCATTTCACTACTTTAATTTCAAAGTTCAGTAACAGTATTCATAGCTGGCTACAATATTTAGATTACACAAGCACAAATTAATAGTGCGAGTTTTGTTACCATATTTTAGCTTACCTGTGATTGCAGCTCAGGTTGGTACGTACTAAATTTTACTACTGTTAATTGTTCAGAATCATTTAATTGAATTTCAAAGTTAAATCTCTTATTTCTAAATTGCGTAAATTCAAGTAGCTTTTGAAATGATTGTTGAGGTAGCCCAAGACTAACCTTATTTTATTGAATTTCGTAGTGCTTCAGAAACAAAGCTCACTATTAATTTCAGTCACTAAATTAACTTTCAATTTTCCGGTTTTATTAATTCTTTTGCTAAATTAAGGCAGAGTGTAGCGAAATATATTACTTCTGACCAACATTCAGTTTTCACACAACACGCGTCAACCTTCAGTTGCCAAGCTTTTAGTGCTAATTATATGTGCATTACTCTTTCATTTTCAGTTATTGTAGTAGTTGTCCGTAGTAGTTGTCTCAAATATCTAATTAACGCCAATTAATTGTTAACGTGACTACCGCACATTTACTTTCTTTATTAACTTCACCTCTTTTCAAAATTAATTTCCACCAGTTTCATTTGAATTTTTGCTTTCATTTAGATGAACCCTTTCCTCCCTCTTTACCGACAAATTAACTTCGGTGACGATTGCTTTTCCCAAATTTCCATTAGGTGCACGCGGTTTAATTTTTCACTGTCATTAAGGTCGATAAGTGAGGGGAAGGTTACACATGGCGACCTGGTGACAGGACAATCTTCAAATTTGAGGTTGTTCTGGACACGAATTTTGCATTGTGCAAATCTCGTAACAAAGTACTGGTTACGAACAGGCCGTTACATCAGCGAGAAGGAGTAATCCCAATTATATTTGAGATTTGGCATTTATATTGAAAATTATTAAAATGAGTGAAGGCAACAATTACCAAAATTTGGTAGACTTGGATACGGAACAATCGGTCGAACAGTGGGAAACACGCACCGCGGAACCCATTGTTCAGGGGAAGGCGGCTAGCATGAAAGACGTGACCGCCGAAACGCAACAAAGAGCAGAAATGGAATTCCAAACATTAGAAAATGTTTCTGAATTGGAAGCGAAAATTAAATCTGTGCCCCTTGATGACGAATACGGGGAAACATATATAGAGGAACCAGCTACGGAAGTAAAACCGGTAGTTTCCGGGAATTTAACTGATTTATTGAATGTTTTGATTAATGAAATCAAGAGTCAATCGGCATAAATTAAAGCTCAGTCTGAAAATGTTGACAGGAAGCTAGACAACCAGAACAAAGCTATTAATGTTAACAACAATGTTGAATTTGTTCGCACAAAAGTTGATAAAATCAAAGAAGATATTGTTGTAATTAATACCGAAATCGGTAATCTTAAACAGGAAATGACAGTCGTTCAGGCGGTAATTGCGAGCATAAATACTCGTTTTGATTCCGAAATTACTAGAATCGAGAAAAGTGTAGGAGAAGCAGATGCTCCGATCATCGAGAATAAGGTGAGGGAACAAATTCAATTAGTGAAAAAAGAGGATCATCAGAAGGTGGAAACTATAAAGGCTTTAGTGTCCGAAGTAGATACCAAAGTGAGGAAGCTGGCTAATACCTGCGAAGAGAAAAAGACGGAAGTGAAAACGCTTGCGACAACCACTTGCCAAGTAATTGCGAGAGTTTCGGAATTAGAAAGGAAAACGAAAAACAGAGCTATGTGCCAATCTGTGCACATAGTTCGGAATTATTGACGAAAGAGGAGCGGTTCGACCCCTTGTAAAAAGGCAGTATGCACGCGACGGATTACATTAAAAATTATGAAAGAGTTTTACCCAGATCATGGACTAATTAGAGAAAATTAATGCGGTTATTGATGTGTTGGCTGGTGATGCCAAGCGTTGGGGCTTAAACCTCAACATTACGAACATGACTTTTGACGAGTTTCAAAATTTGTTTCTGGCTGAATACTGGTCAGAGCAAAAACAACAAAGTGTCTGGCGCGAATTTGTCGTATCGAGGCTTTTCGATGCGAATCAGCGAGGCTCGATGAAGGAGTTTTGTGAGGGCTGGATCCTCAAGTTGGAATATTTGCGTGATCGCCGCACGGAATCCGAAATAGTCTGCGAACTCTACAAGAAGTTTCCAGATGATACAAAACGCTACGTAGGAAGCAATTACAGGACAATCAATGATTTCATGGCAAGAGTGGAGTACGAGGACAATTGGCGCAATAATCGCGACAGTGGGAGAGTCCGTGGTAACAACAACGTGTACCACAGCAACCACAACAATGATAACTATGAGAATAATGCATACCGCAATCTTGGCAGCAATAACAATAGTGGTTCGGGCCGTAATGACAATCGGTTCAGTGCAAATAATAACAGGAATGACGGAAACCAGTGTCATACTAGCGTGATACGGGCTTCTCAGAATAGTGACATCGCCAGAGGGTGTGATCAGCCGCCTCAGCAGCATCCGGGGAGCGTATCTGCTGGGACGAGACAGGGGAACCATTAGCCGCGCCGGGGAGGGCCCGACTGTTCGTGGAGAAATTTTGGCGGCCCAATAACAGTAGAAAACCGAGGTGTCGTCGTTATGAAAATTCCGTATGGAATAATCAACGGCGGGAGAGTGTGCCAGTGTTAGGAGAAAGGAGTGCGCCCACAAGTAGTAGATCAGCTGTAGACACGGCAGCAAAAAATACATTCACTGTCAGTGAGAACAATTTAAGCAGTGTTCCGAAAATCGATTATAAAGTGGCAGCTGTAACACCCACAGTGGAACTGGAGATTGAGTTTAAGAACGATTCCCAAGTGTTGAGAGAAGATCAGATGTCGGATAAAACGTCCGTCATCGCGCGAGGGGATGCAGACAGGAATGAGGTCTGGTTAAGGCAGTTCGGTCGCTTATACGACGAACTATGAGATCATAGGGGCCTGTATGGGAGAAGTGTTTATGGGGATCGCGTGCAGGATTTTCCGCGTCTCGTCCCGCAGGAAGATAGTGTTTGTGAAATGATAGAATGTTCTGGCCCTAACCGGCAGACTTTACCAGAAATAGTTGATGTTAATGGGGAGCACGAGCAAGATTCGTCGTGTTTCATACCGCAAGAGTTGGATGTTGAAGTAGTAACGGAAAGTTCTGCCCTGACCGGCAGACCTTACCGAAAGTTATGGTGTTAGAAGTGACCGACCCATCCGACGCAAAACTCCAGTTTAAACATTGCGAAAGTATTGAGAAGAAAGATTACGAGAATTTTAGTGATAGCCGGACACGATTGGTAGAAAAGAACGTAGATTACAGCGTGTATGAGGTTAGAGCTGATGTTATACGGTCAGACGGTAACAGTGTGGGTTGCGCAGATCCAGAGGAAGTAATTGCAGATACTACCGGGCACATTCCTCCAGGTAGATTGGCAGATGAGATCAATCTGACCAAAGAGGAATCAACGAAGGTGACAATTAGTGAATTGATAGCAAAGCAACACTCACTAGTTTACTAGTTACAGGAAAAGGTTTTGGTATTGGAGGCGGAGCTACAGACTAAGCCTCAGGACAAACGTGTTGAAATTAAAACTGTATGTCAACAGAGGCTGAAAAAGCCGCCAGATAAGCGGATTTAGGATCAAAGCCAGGTGGTTTTTTCTGGAATGACCTGCATATAGACGAGGATTTACTGTGGGAAAATAAAGAAACAGTCGAGAACAAGATTAGCCAGATAGTAGTGTCGGTTAATATGCACGGCCTACAACTAAACGTGTTGATGGACACTGGTGCAGAATTGGGTGCTGTATCTAGGAAAATATTTGAGTTACTGAAAGACAGACCTGATATCGTAGTTATGCCAGTAACAGGAGTGAAAGTTATCGGTGCTACTGGGAAGACCAGTAAACCGGTCATAAATCAGATTTTAGTCAGCTTCGAGATATGTGGGGCACGATTTGAACATGAGTTTGTCGTCGTGCCAGACTTAATTACGGAAGTAATTATCGTGTTGGATTGGCTATTAAAGTACCGTGCAGTGATTAATTGTGAAAGCAAAACTTTGATATGTACTCAAACAATAGTAGTTAGTTTTGACGAGGCAGGACATGGTGTGCATAGGCAATACCAGCCTATACACATTGTTAACTGGCTGGATTCCACTGACGTAGTCATGAATTTGGACTACTGCAACATTGGAAATCTCGGCATTGGTGTGAAAAAAGATCGTTTGCGAGAAATAATGAAGCTGAAAGCCGATGCTCGCAAACGTCGTCATGACGGTAAAGCGCGTTTTGCTATGTTCGCAATCGGAGACTTAGTACTTGTAAAAGCTCAAAATCGAGTGAGATAGACAATGGAATCTCTAAATTTAAGTTTGTTTATTATGGACAATATAAAGTCTTTGGTATACCTCACACAAACGCTTATTGCTTAGAGTATCCTAGCCCTGGAAAGCTATTAGGTATACGGAACATTGTAGACCTGAAATTGTACCAACCAAGGATTGATTAATACCACAGAAAGGGTAATTTGTACAGTATGTAAATATAGAGAGTAAGATTTAAGGATGTGCCATGTTCCCATGCTTTTCCCTGACCTAGAGGTCGTTAAAGAAGTTTCCATTAATAAGTAATTAATTTTGATTAAATGACTTAAGAGTAAGTGATTAGTAATGAGTTGAATAATCCAAGCTGGTAGTTTTCAGCTGAGGCACAGTAGATTAAGGAATGTAAATATGATTTTGTAACTAGCTGTAAGATTTCATAAACATGTGATTTACTAGTCATTGCCGATGTACTTAGTCGCTGTTTTAAGTTTCAGGCAAGTACATGCGTGTGATGATGGACTGTGTCGAGTTATCCACTGTGATAGTGTTAATGCACTCCTTGAGATTACTCGGTAGTGAGTTTTTCCGGAAAAATTCAGTGAAACGGACGTTCTGGAAATGCCGTTACAAGGGCGAGTGAGTTCAAGCATGCCGCACAGGCGGGCGCAACAATACTGGCGAGGCGGAGCCGATGTCGGCTCTTGTGCCGCTGTCAGCATTCTTTGTACTTGCGGATACAGAAGGCGGAGTTGTTTTTCTTCCCGGACAGCCTATGTGAAAGAATTCTGTTGTCAATATTTATGTTTTTGTCGATCTGGTGTGTATTATTTTCTTCTTTAGCGTTACGTGGACTCTCATGACGAGAATATTAATTATGAAAAGCTTATATAAAATGTGTATACTATGTAATTAATTATTAATTTGAGTATTTTGATATACCTGTTTTTTATGACCATGTACTCTGGTTAATTTTGTAGGAATTGTTAGGAATTTTGATGTTTTAGAATAGCTAAACAATTTTCTATGTTTTCTATGAATTTTAATACGTTGTCAACCTGTTTTCTTTTATGGAAGATGACAGAATGGAATAAGATTATGAGTGTCTCCACTCACTTATTATGGCCTAGAAATTGATTTATGGTTAATTAGACGAATGCTAAATTTTGTTGATGTTTTGAGCATATGCATTTCCGCTGTTTCTTTTTTGAGACATTTTCTAAGTCTGTTTAGGTTACACGAACATTCTCAGACAACGTGGGGCACATGTAACGCCGGAAATGCATATCCTCCTATTTCCATCTATTTTACTATAAAATTTTTCCTTAATTTGTTACCTGAATATATGACATTTCTGTGCCTTTAGATATTGTAATTGTTTTACTATTTGTATATATATATTTGTATGCATCTGTGTCGATGTATAATTGGTTTGTTTTGTAAATATTTTTTGTATTTTACGCTGAGTCTTGCCTAGGGTAAACTACGCTGTCGAACGAATACATCGATAGGTCGTGTGGAGAACCAAAGTGTTTAGGATCTTTGGTAGTGTTAACTCTGCCGCGTGGAGCACGGGCAGAGCAGAGTGGGTCTGGCTGGAGTAGGGTGCTGGAGAGGTGTGTTGTTTGACGCTCCCGCGAGTTGCCGCGCTTTCGTGGTTTGGCAGCATGTAATTGCGCTCGACTTGCTATGATAGTTTCTGACACGGTGTCGCGGACGGGAAGCATTAGCTGGCGCAGATCAAGAGCCCATTTCGCCTGGTGACCGAGTCGAGAAGAAGGCGCGCCAACATCCAGCTTCTGCAACAGCGACGGCCGACAATGAGTGACTGTCGCCACCTCCCTGATCGACGACTGCAAACCTTCAATCAACCGACAAGGAGGACTAAGAGCACGTTAAGTTTTAGAACTGTATGGCAAACCTCAGCTTTTCAAACTATTCCATTAGCAAATTACAGCATCTTAGCACGAATCTTTGTTGCTTATTGTCCCAATCGCATTACCAAGCAGGGTTCCTTCCTTTTCCGGAATGAACCCGAGTGTCGTTGAAATTCAAACGCCAGCATTAAAGTAATATCATTCCATTTCACTACTTTAATTTCAAAGTTCAGTAACAGTATTCATAGCTGGCTACAATATTTAGATTACACAAGCACAAATTAATAGTGCGAGTTTTGTTACCATATTTTAGCTTACCTGTGACTGCAGCTCAGCTTGGTACGTACTAAATTTTACTACTGTTAATTGTTCAGAATCATTTAATTCAATTTCAAAGTTAAATCTCTTATTTCAAAATTGCGTAGACTCAAGTAGTTTTTGAAATGATTGTTGAGGTAGCCCAAGACTAATCTTATTTTATTGAATTTTGTAGTGCTTCAGATACAAAGCTCACTATTAAATTCAGTCACTAAATTAACTTTCAATTTTCCGGTTTTATTAATTCTTTTGCTAAATTAAGTCAGAGTGTAGCGAAATTTATTACTTCTGACAAACATTCAGTTTTCACACTACACATATCAACCTTCAGTTGCTACACTTCTAGTGCTAATTATATGTGCAATAACATTTCTTTTTCAATTACTATAATAATTGTCCATAGGACTGGCGGCCATAACTTTTCCCAATTCTCAAATATCTAATTACCGCTAGTTGATTGTTAACGTAATGCCGCACATTTTCTTTCTTTATTAACTTTAACCCTTTTCAAAATTAATTTCCACCAGTTTCATTTCATTTTTCCTTTCATTTAGATGTAACCCTTTCCTGCCTCTTTACTGACAGAATAAGTTTGGTGACGATTGCTTTTCCCAAATTTCCATTAGGTACACACAGTTTAATTTTTCACTCTCTTTAAGGTCGATAAGTGAGGAGGAGGTTACATACTGCCAATGTTGCTCTAAGACAACATGTATAGTTTGCCTTTTTCTGTCCTTCAGATTTGCTTATAAACCACAATTAACAACTCATATTGCAATGACAGATATTTTCCGACAAATAAACTGCAGATACACCTACCTTTTCAAAGTTCTACCACTAAAACCATTTAAGAATTGAGAATACACACAGTTTAGTCGCAGCTAACCGTCACATACACTCAAACAAACGATTTCTACGCGCCTCTGTGCCAACAGATAGAACAACAAAGTGCTAAATCGTGTTCAGGGAGTGTTAACAGACAGCAACACTGACAAGAAATGGCCCATATTCGTGAAGGCCACCCTTAAGACAATAAGAATGAACATGTTGCTTGAGAGCAGCTTTACCAAATAAAGGGCTAGTTCTGAGCGATACGTGTTGAGCAGTATATGAAGATGTCGACAGGTAGCCAGAGAAAAGCACCATAATAGGGTGCTACTGTGCACTGTGTGTCGTGGCCGATGCAAAATACCTGGTCAGTGATATTATTTCGTGATTTCGGCTTTTGCAATGTATATGGAACTAATATCTAAACACGTCGCGTTGCTTATTAGTCGGAACTGCCACTGAGCACAAGATTTATGAAAACTTCTGTATGCAGACCGCCGAACTGCGTGAAAGCTGTGTTCAAGGTTTTGACTGCAGACAGCAAGGACTGTTTATTGTATACTCCGAAGTATGAAATAAAACTAAAACTGGAGTTTTTTTTTTTTTTTTGCGGTCATGTGATAACGAGATCATTAAAGTAGAGTATACTGGCAGTTTGGCACTTACTGTGGACAGTTAAATCAAATTAAGAATACATTAATGTTCTTTCCTAACGCGGATGGTGGTACTGCGAAATACGCTGAGCTGCGATCGAACGGGGAACAATTAATTTAACAGAGTGTTCAGACGGCATAGGAACGCTATGAAGTCAGGTATGTCAAGTGTTAGTTGAATGAAGCGTGTCCTAGTTTCCTCGCTGCATGAGCATACGCTAATTAAGAGGATTCTACAAACATCAAACGTTCATGCTGGGGTCGGCTACAATCAATAGAATCAGCAAGCACCGAAAATTATTAGGCTACACGCTCAAGGATTATGAATCAACAACGCGGATGTCGACGACTCGCCGAGTGCACCAGCTAGGTTGAGGCTGACTTATCATATAGAAGCTCTACCCCCACGAACTATTATTGTAAAGGACTTTGTACTCGATTTAATATTTGTGTTAAAGTTACGTTCTTTTTCAATATTCACTCAGTGGTGAACTGCGTTTTTCTCAGTATCTTCCAAAATTAAAGATTAAAATCATATTTGTTCGGAGAATCCACTGTTTTCACAGATGCAATTCCTTTGGAAGCCTGGTGTCTTCCCTGGTATCTACCTATAGTATTCTCATTACTGCAGTTATTATTAAAGACACCACAGTCCACACTTACTACTTGCGGTGCGTCAGGGTATTACGAAGTTCCACTCACGCGGCTGCGAATTTCACCTTGCACACACGCATCCTTGAAGTTACTGACATGCAGTTCTCAGCAGGAAAGTGCTATAGAAAGGAAAGGTTTACACGTTGTAACCTCATGTCTCATTACAACTGTTTTATCGTTGGAAGGAATTTTTAAATGAAAGTATTTTCCTGCGTAATATTTCACTCTGGTTGATAAGCTTGCATACACCATTTACTACCAACCGCACTTTAATCTGTACAAAGTCTGAAGTCCACATGCACATCGGATTCATAACTGTAGCCAGTTTATGGTAATTATGAGCTGTCCATCACAAAAAGCTTACACATAGATTGCTTTGATTTGAATTGCTCGCTCAAATGTTGCAAATATCAACCTCGGGTAACGTAATTATCAAGTTCGCGATCAAGCAACGCGCTACGTGGAATACAGTTATTGAAATGTCACTGAATGTTCCGAATTACCCACGCTGATTTAAATCGAACTCCTTTCCACACTTTACAACACCTCACCAACATTTTGGAACGGAAACATCACAATATTAATAATTTTCAATGGAGCACAAATCAATAGGTTTTTGATCATTACGACTCTATTCATTTCTCTAGACAAAAGAAATATGTAGTTCCCAAACTACGTGCGAATATGTTAATTTCTGATTGGCAGAGAAACATCACAGCCAATCGGATAGCAGCATCAAACCTGCCAAATCACGCGCATATACACTCCTGGAAATTGAAATAAGAACACCGTGAATTCATTGTCCCAGGAAGGGGAAACTTTATTGACACATTCCTGGGGTCAGATACATCACATGATCACACTGACAGAACCACAGGCACATAGACACAGGCAACAGAGCATGCACAATGTCGGCACTAGTACAGTGTATATCCACCTTTCGCAGCAATGCAGGCTGCTATTCTCCCATGGAGACGATCGTAGAGATGCTGGATGTAGTCCTGTAGAACGGCTTGCACATGCCATTTCCACCTGGCGCCTCAGTTGGACCAGCGTTCGTGCTGGACGTGCAGACCGCGTGAGACGACGCTTCATCCAGTCCCAAACATGCTCAATGGGGGACAGATCCGGAGATCTTGCTGGCCAGGGTAGTTGACTTACACCTTCTAGAGCACGTTGGGTGGCACGGGATACATGCGGACGTGCATTGTCCTGTTGGAACAGCAAGTTCCCTTGCCGGTCTAGGAATGGTAGAACGATGGGTTCGATGACGGTCTGGATGTACCGTGCACTATTCAGTGTCCCCTCGACGATCACCAGTGGTGTACGGCCAGTGTAGGAGCCGGGTGTTGGCCCTGTGTGCCTCGGTCGTATGCAGTCCTGATTGTGGCGCTCACCTGCACGGCGCCAAACACGCATACGACCATCATTGGCACCAAGGCAGAAGCGACTCTCATCGCTGAAGACGACACGTCTCCATTCGTCCCTCCATTCACGCCTGTCGCGACACCACTGGAGGCGGGCTGCACGATGTTGGGGCGTGAGCGGAAGACGGCCTAACGGTGTGCGGGACCGTAGCCCAGCTTCATGGAGACGGTTGCGAATGGTCCTCGCCGATACCCCAGGAGCAACAGTGTCCCTAATTTGCTGGGAAGTGGCGGTGCGGTCCCCTACGGCACTGCGTAGGATCCTACGGTCTTGGCGTGCATCCGTGCGTCGCTGCGGTCCGGTCCCAGGTCGACGGGCACGTGCACCTTCCGCCGACCACTGGCGACAACATCGATGTACTGTGGAGACCTCACGCCCCACGTGTTGAGCAATTCGGTGGTGCGTCCACCCGGCCTCCCGCATGCCCACTATACGCCCTCGCTCAAAGTCCGTCAACTGCACATACGGTTCACGTCCACGCTGTCGCGGCATGCTACCAGTGTTAAAGACTGCGATGGAGCTCCGTATGCCACGGCAAACGGACTGACACTGACGGCGGCGGTGCACAAATGCTGCGCAGCTAGCGCCATTCGACGGCCAACACCGCGGTTCCTGGTGTGTCCGCTGTGCCGTGCGTGTGATCATTGCTTGTACAGCCCTCTCGCAGTGTCCGGAGCAAGTATGGTGGGTCTGACACACCGGTGTCAATGTGTTCTTTTTTCCATTTCCAGGAGTGTATACAGAACCAATCAAAATTCGTCACTGATTCACAACCATATATTACCACAATTCATGAAAATCCATTCATAAAACATTAAGTCTCTTTTTAAAATAACTATCATTATCTCATTTCCCCAGTACCATAAATTGACGAAATACACTCATTCTCATAAATTAAGGATATTTGCAGAATGTGGTACCACACAAAGTGGCACTACACAAAACTGGCACTAATAGCATAGGCACATAGAGAACACACACGATACAGATCTATAAGTCCACGATATTGGTGTTAAGTTGAGAAAACCGTCTCGAAGCGTATGTCCTACAAAACTCCAATGTTTCCTTTGCATGTACCCCGACGTCAATATGGGATATGATCACCATGCACAGGTACACAGGGCGCACAACGGGTTTGCATATTCTGGATCAGGTGGTCGAGCAGCTGCTCGGGTATAGCCTTCCATTCTTGCACCAGTGCCTGTCGGAGCTCCTGAAGTGTCGTAGGGGTTTGAATACGTGTAGCGATGCGTCGACAGAGCATCCCAGACGTGCTCGATGGAATTCAGGTCTGGAAAACAGGCAGGCCACTCCATTCGCCTGATATCTTTTGTGTCAGGGTAAACCTACACGATGGCATCTCGGTGGAGCAGTACGTTATCATCCATCAGGAGGAAGGTTGGACCCACTGAAGCCCTGAAAAAGTGGACATACTGGTGCAAAATGACGTCCCGATACACCTGACATGTTACAGTTCCTCTATCAAAGACATATAGGGGTGTACGTGCACAAATCATAATCCCACCCCACACCATCAAACCACAACCTCCATACAGGTCCGTTTCAAGGACATTAAGGGCTTGGTATCTAGTTCCTGGTTCATGCCAGACGAAAACCAGGTGAGAATTACTGTTCAGGCTGTACCTGGACTCGTTTGTGAACATAACCAGGGGCCACTGTTCTAATGACCGTTTACTGAGTTCTTGACGACACCAGGCTTAATGGGCTCTCTTGTGACTAGGGGTCAGTGCAATGCACCTTGCAGGTCTCCGGGCGAAAAAACCATGTCTGTTCAGTCGTCTGTAGACAGTGTGTCTGGAGACAACTGTTCCAGGGGCTGCGGTAAGGTCTCGAGCAAGGCGTCCTGCAGTATTCCGTGGCTGTCTTCGGACTTTGATGGTAAGATATCGGTCTTCTTGTGATGCATACACTGTGGACGTCCCGTACTGTAGTACCTAGATACGTTTCCTGTCTGCTAGAATCGTTGCCATAATCTTGAGATCACACTTTGTGGCACACGAAGGGCCCGTACTACGACCTGCTGTGTTTCACCAGCCTCCGGTCGCCCTAGTATTCTATCGCTCATAACGTCATCAATATGTGTTCTTTGAGCCATTTTCAACACACAGTCACCATTAGCACTTCTGAAAACGTCTGCACACTCACTCGCGGCACCATACTCTGACATGCATCACCACACCTCTGCGTACGTGGACTGCTGCCAGCGCCACCGTGCGACGATCACAGGTCAAATGCATCGCATGGTAACGCCCCGAGGTGATTTAAATCCACAAACTGCCCACCAGAGCTTTGTTTCACCATGTATCAGCATTATCCTTAATTTATGAACATGAGTGTAGTTTGTAACAAATTCCCCGGTACGAATGACTAACACACACGTCATTCTCGAACATTCCTCACTCGACCAATCACTGCACTGTATAGAATAATAATTTTATATATAAAACATCTGTTTGTGCATGACTTTCTGCAGGGCTGATCACTACGTAGAGACCCATCTGAATAGATATGATGCGAGGCTCTACGCCATTCCTCACACTTCTCTTTTTTATGTATTGTTGTTGTTGTGGTCTTCAGTCCTGAGACTGGTTTGATGCAGCTCTCCATGCTACTCTATCCTGTGCAAGCTTCTTCATCTCCCAGTACCTACTGCAACCTACATCCTTCTGAATCTGCTTAGTGTATTCATCTCTTGGTCTCCCCCTACGATTTTTACCTTCCACGGTGCCCTCCAATACTAAATTGGTGATCCCTTGATGCCTCAGAACATGTCCTACCAACCGATCCCTTCTTCTGGTCAAGTTGTGCCACAAACTTCTCTTCTCCCCAATCCCATTCAATACTTCCTCATTAGTTATGTGATCTACCCATCTAATCTTCAGCATTCTTCTGTAGCACCACATTTCGAAAGCTTCTATTCTCTTCTTGTCCAAACTATTTACCGTCCATGTTTCACTTCCATACATGGCTACACTCCAGACAAATACTTTCAGAAATGACTTCCTGCCACTTAAATCTATACTCGATGTTAATAAATTTCTCTTCTTCAGAAACGCTTTCCTTGCCATTGCCAGTCTACATTTTATATCCTCTCTACTTCGACCATCATCAGTTATTTTGCTCCCCAAATAGCAAAACTCCTTTACTACTTTAAGCGTCTCATTTCCTAATCTAATACCCTCAACATCACCCGACTTAATTCGACTACATTCCATTATCTTCGTTTTGCTTTTGTTGATGTTCATCTTATATCCTCCTTTCAAGACACCATCCATTCCGTTCAACTGCTGTTTCAAGTCCTTTGCTGTCTCTGACAGAATTACAATGTCATCGGCGAACCTCAATGTTTTAATTTCTTCTCCATGGATTTTAATACCTACTCCGAATTTTTCTCTTGTTTCCTTTACTGCTTGCTCAATATACAGATTGATTAACATCGGGGAGAGGCTACAACCCTGTCTTACTCCCTTCCCAACCACTGCTTCTCTTTAATGTCCCTCGACTCTTATAACTGCCATCTGGTTTCTGTACAAATTGTAATTAGCCTTTCGCTCCCTGTATTTTACCCCTGCCACCTTTAGAATTTGAAAGAGAGTATTCCAGTCAACATTGTCAAAAGCCTTCTCCAAGTCTACAAATGCTAGAAACGTAGGTTTGCCTTTCCTTAATCTTTCTTCTAAGATAAGTCGTAAGGTCAGTATTGCCTCACGTGTTCCCATTTTTCTACGGAATCCAAACTGATCTTCCCCGAGGTTGGCTTCTACTAGTTTTTCCATTCGTCTGTAAAGAATTCGTGTTAGTATTTTGCAGCTGTGGCTTATTAAACTGATTGTTCGGTAATTTTCACATCTGTCAACACCCGCTTTCTTTGGGATTGGAATTATTATATTCTTCCTGAAGTCTGAGAGTACCTCGCCTGTTTCATACATCTTGCTCACCAGATGGTAGAGTTTTGTCAGGACTGGCTCTCCCAAGGCCGTCAGTAGTTCCAATGGAATGTTGTCTACTCCGGGGGCCTTGTTTCGACTCAGGTCTTTCAGTGCTCTGTCAAACTCTTCACGCAGTATCGTATCTCCCATTTCATCTTCATCTACATCCTCTTCCATTTCCATAATATTGTCCTCAAGTACATTACCCTTGTATAGACCCTCTATATACTCCTTCCACCTTTCTGCTTTCCCTTCTTTGCTTAGAACTGGGTTTCCATCTGAGCTCTTGATGTTCATGCAAGTGGTTCTCTTATCTCCAAAGGTCTCTTTAATTTTCCTGTAGGCAGTATCTATCTTACCTCTATAACCAAAACGGCCTTGCTGTGCTGGTACTGCGAACGGCTGAAAGCAAGGGGAAACTACGGCCGCAATTTTTCCCGAGGGCATGCAGATTTACTGTATGATTAAATGATGATGGCGTCCTCTTGGGTAAAATATTCCGGAGGTAAAATAGTCCCCCATTCGGATCTCCGGGCGGGGACTACTCAGGAGGACGTCGTTATCAGGAGAAAGAAAACTGGCGTTCTACGGATCGGAGCGTGGAATGTCAGATCACTTAATCGGGCAGGTAGGTTAGAAAATTTGAAAAGGGAAATGGATAGGTTAAAGTTAGATATAGTGGGAATTAGTGAAGTTCGGTGGCAGGAGGATATACATTTATATTTACATAATTTTTTATCTGCATTTGCAGGTTGTCTTGTTTTTGTGCCAATTCTCGCATGAATTATTGTCACCGTTGACCAAATACGCGCATTGTGCAGTGTCCACCATTAAGTCAACAGGTAGCAGCCAGCCACGGCTTGTCCAGTCTGTTGAGTGAAGTACCTGGTTGGAGGAAAATTTCGATTTTGACAGTTGCCTGAGTACTCATTGTGTTATAGTTGAATGTGTCTTGTTTGCGTGTGTGGGCTTAATATTAAGTTAATCCTAGGCAAAGCTAAAGAGTCTTGGTTACAGTTACCTCCAAAATTATGTACGCGAGGTATCCCGATGACACCAATCAGGATTCCTTCAATTTCCATAGAAAAGCACGCCTATTTCTTGTAAGATTAATATTCGACGTGAACCTGTTGCGTTATACGCTACACAAGAGTGCTCCATAATAGAAGAGGGACGGAGAATTCTCAAATGAAGCCAACCCATTAGTCTATAGGTCAACACAATCGTTGCTGCTAAGTGGAAGAATGGTGAAGTGAGCAAGAAGATTAGTTTATCTTTATTGGCTGCATTTTTAATACAGTGGTGCGTCACGGCTTCTCTCGACAGTCGAAAATCCATAGCCAGGTCAGCAGAAAGACGCTTTCACGTGATGACTCAAGAAGCTCCAAAGAAGGGAATAAGGACGAAGGCAGCCAGGCGTATTTTCGCAATAAGTTACAAGCGGACTGCCAGACCAGTAAGTATCACTACGGGAGAAGTAACACTGCTGACATTGCGGGAACACGGAAGCAGCGTATAGCCACGGTGACCTGGATTAAAACGTGGTTCTGGCCCGCTACCGGGGTATTTCCTTGTTCTACGTTAGGAGGACTGATGGACTGGCAGAGAAGCGTGTAAAATTTCCAATACCCACTCGCTGGCAGATTAATTTTTCGATGAACCTAACCATTATATTGATGTCAAACTTAACACAAATACATCCGTCGACTCTCAGAGGGACTGACAAATCCTATCTGACAACATACTGTCGAACATTACGGCCTGTTACCGTAGGCGCAGTTCACACAGATGCGGGGCAATATATCTGTCCTGTCTATCCTATCAGTACAGCGCCCTTTCCGGCCACCAAAACTTCATCCACACGACAAGCCTATCTGATCCTACCTGCAGTGCAATTATCAGTGCACCTATGAATTCTTCCCAATTAAGTTTTCATCACAACCGCAACTTGCGGAATCTGCATATAAATACGAATGAAGAGGAACTAATAAGAGAAATATTAAGATGTAGTTTACGAATGCGGAGCGCCCTTCACTTCAGTTCCGATGGTCCAGCCCAAATGGAAAATAATCCATCTTATATTTTCTTGAGTAGACAGTAATGAATTCGCAACATTTGTTAAACAAAGTTTAGAATTTGCCTCCAGGACAGGATATCGTAGAGAAAGATATAAATACAAGCAAAATTAAAGTTTGATAAACTGTAGTGACCGACACGATTGAGACCTAGAATCGTGAGCAGTAAGGTGACGCGCCATTGTTACAGCAGACGTAACTCTGCGGTTGAACTGCATGAATATGTGCCGAGTCTCTCTCTGTCATAATTGCACACTACGTACAACTCAGATGTGTTGATATTGCCGTTGCTGATGACCCTTTGGTCGCGATTCGTATGTTGTGTAAATTGTTGACTTAGAGATTATCATATTAATTATTTACAGGGGAGTTTTAACAAGTCCCACGAGACCAAGAACGTTAATAGCGTCTCCCCACCATAGACTAGCCGTGTGGTGGCATTTATAAATCTTAAATTTTTAAGTGGGTGACTTTTGTGAATGGCCTTTGCACCACTGGTATCGGCGCACACTCAACTTTGAGCCAGCTCTGTGAATTCTGATTAGCGCCATCTCTGATTTTATTTCGATGTAACTGCGAATGTACAAACACTTGTTTTGAGGACTATGTGACTCAACGACACAGTTCACTTCTGCCAGAATAAGTTTCTCTAATGAGTTTCTCTTCATTCGTAGTTATATTCCAACACCCCCATTTTGGCTTCAAATGGTTCAAATGGCTCTGAGCACTATGGGACTTAACATCTACGGTCATTAGTCCCCTAGAACTTAGAACTACTTAAACCTAACTAACCTAAGGACAGCCCACAACACCCAGCCATCACGAGGCAGAGAAAATCCCTGACCCCGCCGGGAATCGAACCCGGGAACCCGGGCGTGCCCCCATTTTGGTTGTGATTAAAACTTAACTAGCGCGCATTCACATTTTTGAAACGCAGATTACTGATAACTGCACTAGAGGAAAGGTCAGATAGGTTTGGCAGGTGCATGAAGTGCTGCTGGCGGGAAGGACGCACGCAGTACTGGCAGAATAGTCAGTACAACATATTGCCTCGAACCCGTGTAAACTGCCGCCTATTGTAAGAGACCATTACGTCCGATAGTATGTTTTCAGATAAGGGTTGTCATTCTATTACCTGAATGACACAATTCCAGGACGTTAGATTGGGAGAGGAGGAACAAAAGATGAACTTCATCGCCGGTGGCCTCCCAGACGTCACACCTTGTGACTTCTCTTGTGGGGTTACGTAAAAGACCATGTTTTTATCCCCCCTATACCTGACACTCTTGAACGTCTGCGATATCGCATTGTTGAGGCTATGAATTCGATAACGACAAAAAAATGGCTCTGAGCAGTATGGGGCTCAACTTCCAAGTTCATCAGTCCCCTAGAACTTGGAACTACTTAAACCTAACCAACCTAAGAACATCACACACATCCATCCCCGAGTCAGGATTCGAACCTGCGACCGTAGCGGTCGCGCGGTTCCTGACTGTAGCGCCTAGAACCGCTCGGCCACATCAGCCGGCCGATAACGACAGACCAGCTGCTTTGTGTGTGTGGCAGAAAATGAGCCACCGTTTTCACGATTGTCGTATAACATATGGTGCTCACTTTTAATGCATAAGAAATTGAACTTTTCTCTATTTTGTAGTTTAGACGCAATAAATATTTGAAATTGGTTCCTTCTTTTGGATTAGCCGTGGATATACTCAGTCCTTCAGCTGGATCTGAAGTTTGCTTATTGTCATTGAGATATGGTGAAGCGAATTCCCAAATACCATGTGCTAGCCTGTTCTATGGACCTAAATTTTAGAACACTAATTGTGGTGTTGTTGCTTCCAACGAGTGTGGCTCCCTTCAAAGTTACTGATGTGAACTTATTTTATTGTACTGGTGTCTTTCAGTTTATATGGGGGCTTAGAACGTCGAATAAGGTTTTATGTTGGTTTCCAACGCTAGGTGGTTCAAATGGTTTAAATGGCTCTTAGCACTACGAGACTTAACTTTTGAGGTCATCAGTCGCCTAGAACTTAGAACTAATTAAACCTAACTAACCTAACGACATCACACACATCCATGCCCGAGGCAGGATTCGAACCTGCGACCGGAGCGGTCGCTCGGTTCCAGACTGTAGCGCCTAGAACCGCACGGCCACTTTCGCCGGTTCGCTAGGTGGTCTGGGCAGTCATCCACGTTGCTTATGCTAGATTACGACACAAAATGACAATCTTAATAAGCTTTTATAAATATTCAGTCATAACCTGATCATTTTTGTGGGAAAACTGCGTTGATTTGACATCAAGTAAGTACAATCATGCTCGTAAGTTAAGGATAATGCTGATACATGGTGAAACAACGGTCAGGTGGGCGGTTTGCGGGTTTAAATCACATCGGGGTATTACCATGCGGTGCATTTGACCTGCGGTCGTCGCACGGTGGCGCTTTCAGCAGTCCACATATGCAGAGGTGAGTCGATGCATGTCAGTGTACGGTGCAGCGAGTAAGTGTGCAGAAGTTTTCAGACGTGCTAATGGTGACTGTGTGTTGAAAATGGCTCAAAGAACACACCCTGATGACGATATCAGGGGTAGAATACTAGGGCGATTGGAGGCTGGTCAAATACAGCAGGTCGTAGCACGGGCCCTCCGTGTGACACAAAGTGTGATCTCAAGATTATGGCAACGATTCCAGCAGCCAGGAAACGTGTCCAGGCGCTACAGTACGGGACGTCCACAGTGTACAGCACCACAAGAAGACCGATACCTCACCATCAGTGCCCGCAGACGGCTACGGAGTTCTGATGGTAGCCTTGCTCGGCACCTTACCGCAGCCACTGGAACAGTTGTCTCCAGTGTTACAGTCTACAGACGACTGAACAGACATGGTTTATTCGCTGGAGACCTGCAAGGTGCAATCCATTGACCCCTTGTCACAGGAGAGCCCGTAAAGCATGGTGTCATGAACGCAGTACATGGTCATTGGAACAGTGGTCCCAGGTTATGTTCACGGACGAGTCCAGGTATAGTCTGAACAGTGATTATCGCCAGGTTTTCATCTGGCGTGAACCAGGAACCAGATACCAACCCCTTAATGTGCTTGAAAGCGACCTGTGTGGAGGTCATGGTTTGATGGTGTGGTGTGGGATTACGATTGTTGCACGTACACTCACACCCCTGCATGTGTTTGACAGAGGAACTGTAACAGGTCAGGTGTATCAGGACGTCATTTTACGCCAGGGGTTCAGTGGGTCTCATCTTCCTCCTGATGGATGATAATGGAAGCCCCCCCCCTCCTCGAGCTGCCATCGTGGAGGAGTACCTTGAAACAGAAGATATCAGGCGATTGGAGTGGCCTGCCTGTTCTCCAGACCCAAGACCCCTCGAGCAAGTGTGGGATACTCTCGGTCGACGTATCACTGCAAGTCATCAGACCCCTGCGACACATCAGGAGCTCCGACAGGCACTGGTGAAAGAATGGGAGGCTATACCCCAGCAGCTACTCGACCACCGGATCCAGAATATGCCAACCCGTTGTGTGGCCTGTGTATGTGTGCATGGTGATCATATAACATATTGATGTCGGGGTCTATGCGCAGGAAACAGTGGCTTTTTGTAGGACATGTATTTCGGGATTGTATTCTCAACTTATCACCAATACCGCGGACTTACAGATCTGCGTCGTGTGTGTTCCGTATGTCCCTACGCTATTAATGCCAGTTTTGTGTAGTGCCACGTTGTGTGGCACCACATCCTGCAATTATCCTTAATTTATGAGCATGAGTGTATGTTAGCGTTATCATCCCAAGTTTTAAAGCTCTTGAGCTATACCTTGAAATCACTGAAAGTTCATGTATTTAGGTCATGCACAGGAGTGGGCGCAGTGGCGTTCCTCGTGAGATCTCGTGTGCTATTTGTCCATTATGAGGCTACTTCCATACCTAAGAGTCTGTATATAATACTTTAGACTTTCCGTGACGAAGAAAAAATTGTTCCAATTCAGTTGTAACGTTGCTAATGCCATTCTACTTTAAAGTCGCAAGATCCTGCCTATGCAGCAGTCATGGCGTGAACGCCATTGTACGTTAGTTTACCAAGCAGAATTATTTGGTCCACACAAAAGCGAAATCACATAATCTGCCAGGATGATAATTACTCCTGCTTATCTATGTCAGGACTTTATTCGTGAAGTCTTGTAGTGCTTTCTTCATTCACACTGTTTAGTGAAAACTGAGAGAAAGTCACAAAGTTCTGCACAGATAAATGTTAGCGATGCCGCTTCATAAAGTTTCTGAAATAACAAATGTTTCAAATGGCTCTGAGCACTATGGGACTTAGCTTATGAGGTCATCAGTCCCCTAGAACTTAGAACTAGTTAAACCTAACTAACCTAAGGACATCACACACATCCATGCCCGAGGCAGGATTCGAACCTGCGACCGTCGCGGTCGCTCGGTTCCAAACTGTAGTGCCTAGAACCGCTCGGCAACTCCGGCCGGCTCTGAAATAACAACACGGGAAGAAATGGTAAACAGAGGTTGTTATTTATTTCCAGTTTTGTACAACATCTTCATTTTACTTAAGTCATTGGAATCTCTCGAGAACTACACATCGGATCAAATAAAGTGCGTGGGGTGCGGAAGACAGCATTGAAATCTTCAGTGGGAACGCCCTTTTTTATTGCAGATGCCGGTTCTACGGCAAAATCTACGTACATTGTGTCTGAAGCATTTTCTTCGTTTCGCCACAGATGGCGCTGTAATCGGACGAATTGAAATGGGTACACAATCGCTCATGGTGCCTAGTGCCCCGCCCGCCCCCTTTCTTGTATCTACTGCAGTACGCGATACCTGAAGCCATCTTCACCGCCACAGCTGCTGCTGCTGCTGCCTGCACTACGTAGTGACGCGTCGCATCGCGGCTGCTGGTGCAACCCTCCGACACCATTCGTCGAGGTCGAGCAATTGAGTTGAGTATACAATAACAAAAGTATTTGTTAACTGCTGCTAATAGGTTACTAGAAATGTGTACTTAAGGGAATATCAAGAAGGAACCGGTCTCTGACCATGAATCCTCAGAATCAGAAACTGAATGTAAAGAGGATTTTTCTGTCGATCCAATAAACACAAAATCGGAGTGTGATTTGTCAAAATTAAAATGTAATTTGGATTTTAATGAATCTGTCAGGTTAGAACTAGTCTCTGTCGAGGAAGTCATTCAGGTAGAGGTTAAAAAGGAGAAAATAAAATTGGTAACTTAGTCAGATAATGAAACTGAGCCCAATAGGTCTCAAATTCCGCCAGGTCAGGAAATGTAAAAAACTCCTGCGAAATGAGTGAAAATGCCAAGTGGAAAGGTAAAGGCTCTGAATTTGATGCAATTGTTGTTTGCTACACTGGATAGTAATAGAGATTTTTAAAGTAAGACTGAGAACAAAATTGATTGTAGTAATAAAGAACGGAACAATAAAATTGAATCGAGTAGTAAAGAACTGAGGGACACTAGCAAAAATCTAGTAAATCGGATTGACTAGTAATGAGAAATTGAAGGAGAAAATTACAAAACTGATGCTATCCACCATGATATACAAGTTAAGGTAGGGCAACAGTTAAGCAAAATGCACAGTACTGTTAAATGCGAAATTGACAATGTTCGCACAGATTTCCAAGATGCAGATGAACTTTTGGAAGGGAGGTTGTCAGTAAGAATACACACACACACACACACACACACACACACACACACACACACACACACACACACACGCGCGCGCACGCACACACACACGCGCACACACACACTCTCACGGGTGATCTCTGGGCCATTTTCTGTACCCCTACTTCCCATGTGTTATCCTGAAAAACGGAATCAGCATACCTCCATAATGAGTGAGATGTTAAGCTCCGAAAGTGGAAGAGGCGTTATTATTGTGCTATGCATAGCTTGGGGGAAGGTATTTCTAGAAAGGAAAAAAAGAAGGAAGAAAACATAAAGTGAAGGTGTTATGTGGAATGTTGGATGTTTTATCATCATCATTATCATTATTTATTTGTATAAGAGCTTTCATCATGATATCATGTGTAAGATACTTTCCCCAGTTCACTGCTAGTAGCGCCACATCACCTTAACGCGTCTGCGCGTGGACTGAAAGTATTACGCCACAACTAAGTGTGAAATTAAAAATCTAAATTTACATTGAAAAACTTTGTTAAAATACAATTTAGTATAATAATGTTCCAAATATCAAGTTTTATGTACCTAGACTTCATTGTTTACGTAAAATTGCCATTTTAAGAGAAAAATAAGTGGCCTTAAGTAATAAAGCTAGAGAGCCAGAATTTGGTCATAATGTGACTTTAGAACTCATAAATAAGTGGTACAAGTTTCAAAACCATACAACAAAAATTAATACCGGAATACAAGTTTTTAGGAAAAATCAAAGGCGCTGCATATTGTACTTAGAAACGTAAAAATTTGGTTTATGCTTCAGTTCACCCTAAAAATCATAACTGAGACACCACGTTAGGCTACGTCTTATAGTTTCTGAGTAATTAAGTAAAACCAATTTTGGAACCAAAATATACCCATTTGTAGTAAGTAGATTAAGTACCTGTAATTTTAAGACTGGAGAATTTTGGTTAAGGTAGATGATAAAACCTACCAATTAATAGAGCTCTGCTAAGTTATAGAGTTGCTGTATTAATAACAGCCGATATAAGTTCCAGTAAAGGTTTGGTTCAGAGGTAACGATCTACCGTTGGTTTCAGTATAAAAATTCTAAAAGGCGAAGTTGTCATTCAGTTGTGCTGAAACTTTTTCTGTGCTTTCAAAAAACTTATCTGAATACATGTAACAATTAAGAAGTTTCTGAATCAATTCATAGCTTCGATATTAAAGATTATGTGTCCGAGAAAGAGGTCGTCCAAGAGACTGCGGCTGTATGCAGAAAGCCATAGACAACCGATGTTTCTTCGGCCGTCCGCACCGGCACCTATACAAATACAGCCCGAGGGGCAGCGATAAGATCCACTTCGCAGTCAGCCACTGTTAAGATCCACGTCTGTTAAACGTCGGATCGCGCTCCGCCTGGGATGACGTCAGAGCCGGACTGTGATGGATCGCGTGTTTGCGGTAAAAACTGATATTGAACTCGCGAGGACTGTACACCGTCCTGGATGGCTTAGGATTCGCCAAAATAACTATTGGTGTGCCATCATTGAGAATTATAAACCCGTGTGGGAAGTGGCGACTGTTATTTCCACTTTGATGGCGAGCATTAATTTTGAACATTTATTGCAAACTTTCATTTGAGGATTATTCGTTTGGGCGACAGACAATCTGGTAGGACCGTACCTAAGAGGCCGCCTCTGAATTGTTAGTTGTGCCGTTAGAATAGAAAGATTTACTTTCAGTTCAAAATTGTACGTGAGAAACTTTACTCATTGTAAGTATTAAATAGAACTTTATACTTTCATTGAAAATGATATTCCTGCTCCCGCTAAGTAGAAGGAGACTAGAAACTTTTCTGGACCAGAATGTGGCCGTGCAGACTGTAAACTAAGGTCAGTATGTTTCCTTTCGCTTTCTGGCTGACCACAAAATTAGTTGCCAGGCTCACGGGAGAAAGACGGCGTAATACAACAACTTTAGCAATTAAAACTCCCCGCCACCCCACAACTGGTGAGGTGGGGAAGATGAAACGGTAGTCCGCCGCTCGTGGTCTCGCGGTAGCGTTCTCGCTTCCCGAGCACGGGGTCCCGGGTTCGATTCCCGGCGGGGTCAGGGATTTTCACCTGCCTCGAGATGACTGGGTGTTTGTGTTGTCCTCATCATTTCATCATCATCCAGGAAAGTGGCGAAATTGGACTGAGCAAACGTTAGGAAATTGTATGGGCGCTGATAACCACGCAGTTGAGCGCCCCACAAACCAAACATCATCATCATCATCCATGAAACGGTAGATGGCTCCGCTTCTAGGTGACACCGCTTACATGAAAGCTAGGAAAGAGACGCAATTCATAATTTAAAAGAACTGAATAAAAATGAATGTGAATTATTATGCCTATAAGGGTAATGAATATTAGCCAAAAGCGTTCATTGTAGAATAGACATCTCATCTTACAGGACATGAACAGATAAAGCCAAAGAATGACCTCCTCCAACTTTCACCACCTCCACGTGCAAACCCTCATGGTCCGAGACAGCGCACAGACAACGTGTAACTATCCATTTCTGGTCCTTTTGTGGCGTGGAATAGGAATCGATAGACCCTTATTCATCACCACACGAATGATCGGTTGAAAGGCCTCCATATTTAACGTATTTCTAGAGTTTCTTGGTGCTCGCAAATTATGAATCCAAGAGACAATAGAAGTTTTTTTTGTAAACCAAGGAGATGGGATGATAAACACTTTTAAATAATTATAGGGAGAAATATAAAAAATTATCTATTTAAACTGGCAAATACACACGGGTTATATTTACGAATTATTACTACAAGCTCAGATAGCAGAAAGAATAAGAAGGCAAAAAGAAAAGTGAAGTAACATTTATTGTATAATTACAAACATAGAACTCCCATCCCACACATTTCTAGCAATTTCGTTAAACGTAAATCTTCACAATGACAGTAAAGTTTACGCTGGTTTTTGAAAAGTAGCACTCAGCACTTCAGCAAAATATATCACCAAATATATTCAGAAACGAACAATCTTTTAAGTATACTCGACCATTTTCAAGATCAGTTAAACAACAAAAGAACAAAACAGCGGTAACGTTTCAGCAAGCATCCTAGATATTCGACGTAAGCTGGAGTCCCTCTTGTGTTACTGGTTGATGTTACAATTTAGTGGTCAACAATAATCTACAAACCTAATCTCAGCTATGGAAAACTGACAATATTTCGCAAAAAATGGTTCAAATGGCTCTCAGAACTATGGGACTTAATTTCTGAAGCCATCAGTCCCCTAGAACTTAGAACTACTTAACCCTAACTAACCTAAGGACATCACACACATCTATGCCCGAGGCAGGATTCTAACCTGGGACCATAGCGGTCGCGCGGTCCCTGACTGAATCGCCTAGAACCGCCCGGCCACTTCGGGCGGCCAATCTTTTGCAGGTGTATAGTGGTGCTGTTATGAAGAAGTTATTTCGGATTTTGCTAGTGAGTTGGACGACATACTGCGTGTGCGCGTAACTGGTAGATGTTCGTGGGAAGGCCTCTAGCTGGAGGTGGTTTCGGACTGAAAGCTGTACTTGGGAAGCTTTAGTTAAATCTTGTAAAAGGCTTATGTATTCCTGTAATTTAGGTGTTTTCATGTGACTGTTGCCTTATGTATCTTGGAGCTGCAATTGTGTTGTATCAGATTCTAATTTGCTCAACTTGTTCTTAAAAACGTGAAGCGCTTATGTTTTTCAGCCCCAAAGCAAGACTACTAAATGTTACTTCCTTATAGATCTTTCTATTGACAGTGCCGATTCTATACGGGTGTCTGTGAAAATCACTGTATGCTCATTTCGCCGCTACGGTAGCATGCTGTTGGAAAGACAGAATACGTTCTGATGTAACAGTTCACCTTGATTTTTGTGTCCTTAGGATAAATCTATTCCTAGGAGATGAGATGGTAGGAAAGGTGATCAATCATGACATCTGAAGAGAATGCTTTGTTCTTTCTGATTTCCTTCAGTGATTCCCGTGGAACTAATTTAAACGAATATGGCAGCACATACGTAGGCACAAAAAACGGCGAGTGTGAGTTAGAGAAGCGTGAGTGAGGCTAAGTTCGCATAAATCATAATAGTAAGTTGCCCCAGCAGGACTTACTTGACAAGATGGCTGCCTCACTGTTCCACCAGAGTTTATGAAGAAATTCAGCAGTGGAATATAGCTCAATCGGTCGGCGGAGAAAGGAACTCAGTCACCTTTTGGCCATTTTTAATTCTTTATGTAAAATGACTGTTCTCTGTGCCAGCTCCAAGCCACCGATTGCTTCTTTCACCTAGGAATGTACATCTGATGACGATCTCTGTAGTAACCGGTCATTAAAATAAAAAGTAGGAACTCACTTGCGAGCACAACAGTGTTTACTAAATAAATTATAAAAGACGAAGTTGCTCCTGACTGTCATGAAACTAACAATTTTCAACATCCCCTGTGGAAGAAACACGAAGTCGTATTCTTACGTAATGAGGAGAAAGGAATCAAGTCGGTGACTTAGCTCCTTTCTCTGCCGTTCGTCACGCCCCACCAAGAGATCTTCTTGTCAATGAATATCTAGCCCACGGCAGGTGTAACACACCAGTAAATTGGCGCTAACTTCTCGAAGCGACATTGTTATTGTTGATGATTGTTAGAAATTATTCAGTGCCGTATTTCGAAATTTCTCCCAGACGAAATGGTAGTGAGCACAACAGGAAGTGAATTAGGAGGAAAGACGTCCGGGCTGTATAATGACTATAGTGTAAAAGCAGTTCCCAGAAAATGTACTCTGACTGCAGGTAACTTAGTAGTACTGTCATTTACCCACTCAGTGTAATATAAAATCCAAAGCACTTGCAATATGCTTTACGATTATTTCATTCCAACTGCATGATGGAATGTTCCAACGTATCAGTAACGATATTAAATATTGGCAACTAAAGTAGTCAGGATACCTATCAACAAAGGTTAGTTTTTGCAGATGTCACTGGAAAAGGAGGCCAAAAAAAGGTGTTGCAGAAATCGATAGCATCAAGAAGCAACATACCTTTGCGTACTATGCTGTATCAATTGGTAGAATAGTTACTCGCTGTAACCGTACTTTTCTCATCAGTCAACATGCATTATCACGGAAATGTGTATTTCGTATACGCCAGTTAATAGTTAAAGGTCGAGTTCCAATGGATAAGCGAGGAATAGGGGCCCTACCAGAAAATGGTTCAAATGGCTCTGAGCACTATGGGACTTAACGTCTGAGGTCATCAGCCCCCTAGAACTTAGGACAACTTAAACCTAACTAACCTAAGGACATCACACACATTCATGCCCGAGGCAGGATTCGAACCTGCGACAGTAGCGGTCGCGCGGTTCCAGACCGATGCGCCTAGAACCGCTCGGCCACACCGGCCGGCCCTGCCTTACCACAATTTCTGAAAATGTAATAAACTTGATAATATCCACATGAGATCTTACCTACCTAAAGTATCTCACTATGCTGAGAAGGAAATCAAATACCTACATGAACGCCTGGATCTAAAAACTGTGTATGAAATATTCCTACTAAGTATCCAAAAGTAAAAGCGCAATATTTATATTGGAAACATTATCGTGAAAATTTCAAATTTTCTTTCGGTTGTCCCGAAATTGACCGATGTACTTGACAAACGTGAAGTGCTAGAGGTTAAGCTAAGAAGTCCACATATATGTGACTTACTACTGCATATTGCACAACTTGAATAGGATATGCACAACTGCCGCAGTAGTCACTTCTATAGGTGTATTAAAATAACGGAGCACTATATTGTTTCACTATATTGTAAACTATATATCGAAGGATGTTACAGAAGTACTCTTGTTCCCTGAAGAAACACATGGTCAAAATAAAAATAGCACCGTAAAAAGGAAGTCCTTGAACTGTCATACAATTAAAAATTAGTAAAAATTCCTAGACAGGTTTCCCCAAATAGGTCACTCATTTCTCCCTAGTGATCGCGTGTTTCGAACATAGAAGAAAAAACAATACCGACACGTCATAGAGTTTACACTCCCAAAGTGTATGCAGAAATCACAACGAACGGAATAATTCAAGTTACCGTAAATACGGTGTAAAGTGAAAACATAATGGATTGTGACCCTTGTTGGCTTTGTTGTTCCACACAGAAATGTACAGACTAGGGAATCGCCACGTATCGGGCTACCTCGGCAAGGAAGACAAAACCATTCTGTGTCAATGCACAAAAAGAGTACAGTGTAGGGAATCGCCACATATCAGGCTAACTCGGAAAGAAAAACAATTTTTTTCTGTATCAGTGTTCACAATGGATGCTTGACTGCTTACTATCACATAAATAACTCTGCAAGTCGCTTCTTTAAGCAAGGAGAAACTAAATTTCCTTCGTTTCGAATTATGTTGGAAAGGCTGTGCAATGGAAGAAAGGTTGGAAAGGTAACTGGAAAATCGATGATATTCAGAAACTGGGTGAATACATCTACGGACAATACGCTGAATGCTTTTGTAAGGAGAGATTGAAAAGGCCGGCAACATGCTGTGACTCATTGTGATATGAATTATCCAGAACTATGAATTTCATTAATTAGCTGTTATTCCTTGAGTTTAAGAAAATTTTCCTTTAGTTAATCAATAAATTTTAGGTCTAGACCAGAAACATGTAATTTTGAACGTGTTGTTGTTGTTGTGGTCTTCAGTCCAGAGACTGGTTTGATGCAGATCTCCATGCTACTCTATCCTGTGAAAGCTTCTTCATCTCCCAGTACCTACTGCAACCTACATCCTTCTGAATCTGTTTAGTGTATTCATCTCTTGGTCTCCCTCTGCGATTTATTCCCTCCACGCTTCCCTCCAATACTAAATTGGTGATCCCTTGATGCCTCAGAATATATCCTACCAACTGATCCCTTCTTCTAGTCAAGTTGTGCCACAAACTCCTCTCCAATTCTATTCAATATCTCCTCATTAGTTATGTGATCTACCCATCCAATCTTCAGTATTTTTCTGTAGCACCACATTTCGAAAGCTTCTATTCTCTTCTAGTTTAAACTATTTACTGTCCACGTTTCACTTCCATACAGGGCTACACTCCATACAAATACTTTTAGAAACGACTTCCTGACACTTAAGTCTATACTCATTGTTAACAAATTTCTCTTCTTCAGAAACACTTTCCTTGCCGTTGCCAGTCTACATTTTATATCCTTTCTACTTCGACCATTATCAGTTATTTTGCTCTCCAAATAGCAAAACTAATTAATTACTTTAAGCGCCTCACTTCCTTATCTAATTCCCTCAGCATCACCCGATTTAATTCGACTACATTCCATTATCCCCGTTTTGCTTTTGTTGATGTTCATCTCATATCCTCCTTTGAAGATACTGTCCATTCCGTTCAGCTGCTATTCCCGGACCTTTGCTGTCTCTGACAGAATTACAATGTCATCGGCGAACCTCAAAGTTTTTATTTCTTCTCCATGGATTTTAATTCCATCTCTGAATTTTTCTTTTCTTTGCTTCTCTGCCTGCTCAATATACAGATTGAATAACATCGGGGCGAGGCTACAACCCTGTCGCACTCCCTTCCAAACCGCTGCTTCCCTTTGATGCCCCTCGACTCTTATAACTGCCATCTGGTTTCTGTACAAATTGTAAATAGCCTTTCGCTCCCTGTATTTTACCCCAGCCACCTTCAGAATTTGAAGGAGAGTATTTCCTTCAACGTTGTCAAAAGCTTTCCCTATGTCTACAAATGCTAGAAACGTAGGTTTGCTTTTCCTTAATCTATTTTCTCAGATAAGTCGTAGGGTCAGTATTGCCTCACGTGTTCCATCATTTCTACGGAATAAAAACTGAACTTTCCCGAGGTCGCCTTCTACCAGTTTTTCCATTCGTCTGTAAAGAATTCGCGTTAGTATTTTGCAGCCGTGGCTTATTAAACTGATAGTTCGCGTAATTTTCACATCTGTCAACACCTGCTTTGTTTGGGATTGGAATTATTATATTCTTCTTGAAGTCTGAGGGTATTTCGACTGTCTCATACACCTTGTACACTAGATCGTACAGTTTTGTGAGGTCTGGCTCTCGCAACGCTGTCAGTATCTCTAATGCAATGTTGTCTATTCCCGGGTCTTGTTTCGACTTAGGTCTTTCAGTGCTCTGTCAAACTCTTCACGCAGCATCATATCTCCTATTTCATCTTCATCTACATTCTCTTCCATTTCTATAATACCGTCCTCAAGATCATCGCCCTTGTATTGACCCTCCATTTACTCCTTCTACCTTTCTGCTTTCCCTTCTTCGCTTCGAACTGGATTTCCATCTCAGCTCTTGATCTTCATTCAAGTGTTCCTCTTTTCTCCAAAGGTCTCTTTAATTTTTCTGTAGGCAGTATCTTCTTACACCTAGTGATATGCGCCTCTACATCCTTACATTTGTCCACTAGCCATCCCTGCTTAGCCATTTTGCACTTCCTGTCGATCTCATTTTTGAGACGTTTGTATTCCTTTTAGCCTGCTTCATTTACTGCATTTTTATATTTTCTGCTTTCATCAATTAAATTCAAAATCTCTTCTGTTACCCAAGGATTTCTACTAGCCCTCGTCTTTTTACTTACTTGATCCCCTGCTACCTTCACTATTTCATCTTTCAAAGCTACTCATTCTTCTTCTACAGTATTTCTTTCCCCCATTTTTGTCAATGGTTCCCTAATACTTTCCCTGAAGCGCTCTACAGCCTCTGGTTCTTTCAGTTTATCCAGGTCCCAACTCCTCAAATTCCCACCTTCTTGCCGTTTCTTCAGTTTTAATCTACAGTTCATAAGCAATAGATTGTTGTCAGAGTCCACTTCTGCCCTTGGAAATGTCTTACAGTTTAATACCTTGTTCCTGAATCTCTGTCTTACTATTATATAATCTATCTGAGACCTTCCAGTATCTCCAGGCTTTTTCCGTGTATATAACCTTCTTTTATGATTCTTGAACCAAGTGTTAGCTGTGATTAGTTTATGCTCTGTGCAAAATTCTACCAGGCGGCTTCCACTTTGAAACGTCCCCTTAGAAAAATTATACATGACTGTGCTTAAATTGACACACAATATTTTTAGCGCAACGCAATCTGACTTTCAAAAATCCCTACAAAAGAATTGCCCTGACTAACATTAACCTATACCTTTCACAAATCACTTACCTCACAAAAACCTTCGTTACTCAAGCTACTGCAAGACAGCGAGCGCCACTACTGCCAGCTAAATAAAAGATTCAAACTACTGAAGGCACGAACTACTGATAGGCATAGTTAGCAAATGAAAGATTTTGATAGATAACAAACAATGTATTTACCTTAATAGTGTTCAAAAGTCATGATATATATAGCAGTTCATGACATCCAGTCTTATAAATTTCAAAACTCCGCCATTTCTCTCCCCACATCCACCACTGCTGGCGGCTCACCCCCCACTGCGCAACGCTACGCGCTGTTCACATCCAGCTGCCCAACACTACAATGGCAGACCACAATGCAAACTAGCCACAGACTGCACACAGCACAGCCAGTGATTTTCATACACAGCGCTACGTAACGTTGCCAATAAGAAAACATAAACAGCCTACTTACAACTTTCGTTCCTTAATCCCATGCCATATTCACCTACTACGTTTCCTTCTCTTCCTTTCCCTACTTTCGAGTTCCGGTCACCCATGACTATTAAATTTTCGTCTTCCTTCACTATCTGAATAATTTCTTTCATCTCATCATACATTTCATCAATCTCTTCGTCATCTGCGGAGCTATTTGTCATATCAACTTGTACTACTGTGGTAGGCGTGGGCCTCGTATATATCATGACCACAATAATGCGTGCACTATGCTGTTTGTAGTAGCTTACCCGCATTCCTATTTCCCTGTTCATTATTGAACCTACTCCTGCATTACCCCTATTTGATTTTGTATTTATAACCCTGTATTCACCTGACCAAAAGTCTTGCTTCTCCTGCCACCGAACTACACTAATTCCCACTACATCTAACTTTAACGTGTTATTCACAGGAAAATTGCTAAATTCCTTTGTCAAGTGAAGAAAGAAACTATGTTTCAATATTTAATCTTTTTTTATGAGTTACTTCTTAGAATATATGAAAATTATTTCATTCACAGTATTTATTATTAGTGTGCAACGAACTGGAAAATTTGAATATATTCTGCTGAATAGTTTAACAATAAGACTGTCTCTCCTTAAGAATAAGAAAAAAGTGACATAGTTTCTTTCTTGACCGATCGATTCAGTTGTTATTTAGACCTCAAATAATAACAGATGTTTAACGGGGCGACCTATTCAAGAACACAAGAAGACAAATCCAACGTGAGAAAAAAATACTTGTCTAGAAATCAGGAAACTGGGATTTCTTCCTCTCGTAGTTCACAACACACTGCATCTGTAACGGGAGAAGCAGCGTCCACGGGTTGACTCTGGCAATAGCAGCGCTCATAGCATGTAGCGTTGTGGTAACTTACAGTTACTTATCGGACTTCTGATTATTGTGATGCGACCTACCAACATGTAGCACTGAAAACTGACATACTCCATTATTTGTTCGACGTGTTATTTCATGATATTTTAACACACGTTCTATTATTCCGTCCCCCTTTTTGTCACTACTTTCCACACATTCCTTTCCTCGCCGATTTCTTGCTTTATCAGTCCACCTTAATTTTCAACATCCTTTTGCAGCACCATACAAGCAATGCTTCGATTCTCCTTTATTCCGGATTCCCAGCTTTCCAGAACTTCTGTATTAGAATATCCTCCAACAAAGGCCTACGTTCGAAACTAGTAGATTTATGAGGGGTCGAATGCTTTTACAGGTCGACAAATCCTACGATCGTGTCTTGATATTTCTTTAGTCTTGCTTCCATTATCAACCGCAACGGCAGAACTGCCTCTCATGTTTTTACCTTTCCTAAACCAGACTGACCTTCATCTAAGGCATCCCCAAATTCCTTTTCCATTCTACTGTATATTATTCTCTTTAGCAACTCGGATGCATGAGCTGTTAAGCTGATTGTTCGATTATTCTCTCACTTGTCAGCTCTTACTGTCTTCGGAATGGTGTGGATGATATTTTTTCAAAAGTCAGATGGTATGTGGCTAGATTCACACATTGTACACACCAACGTGAATAGTCGTTTTGTTGCCACTTCCACCAACGAATTTAGAAATCCTGATGAAGTGTTATGTATACCTTTTGCCTTATTTGATCTTAAGTTGTCAAAAGCTGTCCTAATTTCTGATTCTAATACTGTATCCAACATTTCTTCTAAATCGATTCCTGTTTCTTCTTCTAGCTCATTAGACAAATCTTCCCCCTCATAGAGGCCTTCAATGTACTTTTTCCACCTACTCCGCTCTTCTTTGTATTTAACAGTGGGATTCCAATTGTACTCTTAATGTTACCACCTTTGCTTTTCCGTATTCTGAGTCTGTCCTTCAAACAATCGTCACATTTTCGATTTCTTCAGATTTTTCATACTGCTGTTTTGCCTTAGTTTCCCTGCACTTCCCACTTATTTCATTCCTAAGTGGCTAGTATTTCTGTATTCCTGAATTTCTCTAAAGATTTTTGTGCTTCCTTCTTTCATCGATGAAAGATCTCTTGTGATATCCATGGTTTCTTCGCAGCTACCTTATTTTACCTACGTTTCTCTTTCCAGCATCTGTGATTGCCCTTTTTAGATATTTGCATTCCTCTTCAATTGTACTTAGTAGGCCTAAGCTATTCCTTGTTGCTGTATCTAGAGCCTTAGTGCTTCTGTATCCCACTTTCTTGCGTGTGGATTCTTCCTCACTAATCTCATAAACTCCAGCATACTATTCATCACCGCTACATAATGATCTGAGTCTACATCTGCTCCGGGGTACGTCCCTCTATGCAGTATCTGATTTCGGAATCTCTGTCTGACCATGTGACCATGATGTAATCTAACTGAATTCTTCCCTTATCATCCGTCCTTTTCTGAATATATATCCTCATCTTGTTATTGTTGAACCGAGTGCTCTCTATTACTAGCTGAAATTTATTACAGAGCTCAATTACTCTTTCTCCTGTCTCATTCCTTATGCCAAGCCCTTGTTCTCCTGTAACCTATTCCTTCCCCTACAACTGTATTCCCGTCCTCGATGGCTGTTAGACTTTCATCTTCCTGTACGTACTGTATTACCCTTTCAATATCCTCATATACTTCCTCTATCTCGTCTTTACCTTACGACGTCGGCATGTATACGTATGCTATCGTCATGGGCGTCAGTTTGCTGTCGATTCTCATGAGAACTACCCTACCACTGAGCTGTTCACAGTAGCACACTCTCTTGCCCTACCTTCCTATTCATAACAAAGCTTACTACAATATGTAGATATGGCCTCTGCATTCCCTTTTGAGATTTTATAGCTTCCCTACCACGTTCAAGCTTCTGACATTCCACGTCCCAAATCGTAGAACGTTATCCTTTCGTTGGTTATTCCATATTTTTCTCATGGACACCTCCCCTCTTTTGGCTGCCAAAATCATCGCTGAAACACCTGCCATGTTTCATCCTTGGGACCTAACCTCGATGAGAAGCTGGTTTCGGTTTGGAAGAAGACTCTTCCGTCCATATAAATTTGTCCCATTGCTCCATAGCCCACAATTTACGGATTCTCCACCTCTCTTTCATTTTACAGGCATTTACATCACGTATGAGTAGCTCTGGAACTCCAGTACGCCCTGCAATTCCCTGCTTTTCCAACTCCTTTCGCGTAGTTTTGGTGCTGACAAGGATCGCGAGTGTAAAATTTAGTTTTACAGTGACTTCTGTATTTGGCTAGAATTCTCTTCAATGACCATCTGTCTCATGAACTTTCGTCCTCGTTGTCACTTACCTCATGAAGTCCTTCCTTTTCCCTGTATGCGGTATAAATCTTTTATACGGTGGCTGTTGAAACATCAAACTCTTGGGCTCTCTTGGTTACTGAAATAACCACCATAAGAGCACCAACAATTTGCCCACGTTCGAATTCATGTAACTCTTACATATTGGGTTCACAACTATACGGAACGCTCTCCTGAGCACGACTTACACTGGCATCTTGTTGAGAACGTAGCACAGGTGCCGTTCGTCGTCAGCTACTACAGCGCTGGTTATAGGCTTCGTTAGCATTTGCGTTCTTGTTCAAGCATGAATTTCTCGCGGTGTTCCCAAACTTTTGTGAAACTCCTGTACGTGATCTCTTTTATACGTTTCTACCTACAAGTTTTGAGCTGGTTCTCCTGAGAATTTCGAACATCTTGCACCAGTTTACTTTGTGAAGTACTTTTGTAGTCTGCCTCCTTAACGGAAGCGTCAGCCTAGATGGCTGCCATGCAGAGGACCCGGATTCGTTTCCTGGTACTGCTAAGGAATTTTAGTTGGTGGGCGGACTCGTACGGCATGCACTCAGCCCCGTGATGCCAATTGATCAACTGTCTCGCTGAAAAGTAGCGGCTTCACTGTCTGAAAAGTAAAAACGACCGGGAGAGTGGCATGCTGGCGACATGCCCCTCCGTACCGCATCTACGTGAAGCCACAAAGCAGACACGCCGGCGCTTGACATCCCTAGGAACTTCATGACCTGGACGAGGAGCTCGTTTATTTGATTCACTTTCTCTACATCGATATATCATAAGAAGACGTCAATGTATCTTCATTTTCTTAAGATCCCACTTCCATTATCAAGCACAACGGCCGAGCTATCTCTCTGGCGGCTTCACCATTTCTTCAGCTAAAATGATCTTAGTCTAACAGAGCTCTTTGCGGTCGTTATGTGTAATATTCTTGTCAGAAACATTGATAATTCTCTCATGAGTACTCCCATGCTGTCTGCATCTGTATCTAAATGTACATGACTACTCTGCAATTCACATTCCAGTACCTGCCAGAGGCTTCATCGAACTACTTTCACATCTTTTCCCTACCGTTTCACTCTCGAACAGCGTGCGGAAGAAGAATACTTAAATCTTTCTGTGTGAGTCTAATCTTCTATTTTATTTTATTTTATTAAGATAATCATTTCTGCTTGTGTAGGTGTTCGTCAATAGAATATTTTCGCAGTGAAGACATTTGGTGATCGAAATTGTGTGAAAATCAGCTTTGTTTTAATTACTGCTTCTCCAACTCGGGATTGTGTATTTGATATTCATCTGGAAAGCTGGTGGTATTTCTTTCCCCCCTTAGTTCATCATGATTCTATATTCAATTCATATGAAACATACCATTAGAAAAATGTATAAATGACAGTGCTGGAAAACCTCTACGTTATTTGATTTTCAAACAGCTGAGCAAAACTGAACGTAGTCAGACATTTCTCTCTTTACTCATTCTGATCAACACTAAACTGACACACAATATTTTTAGCGCAACGCAATCTGACTTTCATTAATCTCTACAAAAGAATGGCCCTGACTAACAATAACCTATACCTTTCATGAATCACTTACCTCACAAAAATCTTCGTTACTCGAACTACTGCAATACAGCGAGCGCCAATACTGCCAGCTAAATATAAGATTCTAACTACTGAAGGCACTAACTACTGACAGGCATAGTTAGCAAATGAAAGATTTTGATGGAGAACAAACAATGTATTTTCCTTAATAGTGTTCAAACAAAATTCATCATATCCAGTCTTACAAATTTCCTTTTTCTGACGGGCACACGTCCAGACCGTCCGCTCTCAAAACTCTGCCATCTGTCTCCCCACATCCACCACTGCTGGCGGCTCACCTTCAACTGCGCAACGCTATGCGCTGTTCACATCCAACTGCCCAACACTACAATAGCAACTATTCCAACAATGCAAATCAGCCGCAGACTGCACAAAGGACTGTCAGTCATTTTCATACAAAGCGCTACGTGGCGTTACCAGCATAAAAACCTAAACAGCCTACTTACAAAGACATTTGGTGGTTGAAATTCTGTGTAAAGGTGTCGCCCGCAACGAAAATCAGCTTTGTTTTAATGACTGCTTCTCCAACTCGGGATTGTGTATTTGATATTCATCTGGAAACGTTGTGGTATTTCTTCCCATTTATAGACTATACATACCAACTTGTCTAGCAGAAATCGGATGCCGTTCTGCGGATACAAAAGAGGGAACCTTGCCAGTTCTAGACAGATAGAGTTAGTCCCTGACGGAGATGATACCATCGAAACCTTGAGATTTTATCCGGATCTAACGCGGCAAGTGAACTGAGAAATTTTTGTGCAAGGACCCCCTCACAAACTTGTCTAGTCGTTATGTTACCACTAGCACCAACGGGTTTGCATATATCCAAGTACTTACTGAAGTAACGGAATCTAAAATTCGGGGCTGGTCAGACTGTGAGTCTAAGCTAATTCGCCCAAATGCGAGAACGTTATTGTCGTTTCAGTATCACCTTGCTCGTTCCGGGTATTTAAATAGTGAAATATCGTAAACAACACAGACACGTATCTTTTTTTTATCTACGTTTCGGGGACGTGCAGCGAACCCATTCTTTCACTGAGCCACCGGCGACAGTGCGTGTCATTGGTGGAGGGAGAGGGTGTGGGGCTGGGGGGAAGGGCAGCGGCAACATTTCCGGTGGGCGCGATAAATCAGTGGCGCAGCAGCCGGCGGGGGGCGGCGGGGGCGCCGGGGGCGGCGTCGCGTGCGCGCCCGCTGTTTGCCAAAGTGCTCGTGGGCGGCGACGTCGATAACGCTCCAACAGGTACCGCGCGCTCCGGCAAGTTGGCCGCTTGCGGAAAGCGTATGCCGTTAATGGCGCGCTGCGTAATGGGCCGGGCGATCAGCGGCCTGATGCTGCCGCTGCTGCTGCCAGAGGGCACGAGAGAGCGCAGCCGGCTGGGGGTGGGCGGGCGAGAGGCGTCCGCGTGCGATGAAGGCGTGGACGCCGGCGGCGGCACGGCTAGTCGTGACGCAGCGCGCCGCGGTGTATTGAAAACAGCAAGTGTCGAGTAATGTTTATGTGCTCTTCGGTTTGATACAACTCTCCATCTTATTCTATTCTTTGCAAGCCTTTTCATACCTGCATAACCGCAGATATCTACATCCAGCTGCACCTGTTTATCGTATGTGGACTATCTTAGTATCCCTCCACAAATTTTATCTCTCCCCCTACACACACACACACACACACACACTTCCTCTTGTGGCCTCCACCCCTCACTAATCGTTTAATTTCTACACTCATCAGCGAGAACATTACGACCGCCGATCTGCTAACGATATGAACTCGTCCAGGCGGTAGCAGCGTCACCTGGCGTGGAGAGACTGCCAGTCAGACACACACATGGTGCGTGTCGTATCAGTGAGCGTGCTGTCCATTTCTAGAATGGAGAAGGCGCGCGATCTATTTGAATTTGACAAAGGAAGGTTCGTGATGCCCCGACGCTCAATACGAGCATTTTAGAAACTTCACGACTTGTCGGGTGTTCGAGGAGTGCTGTGGTGAGTGTCTTCAACACCTGTCGAAACCAAGTCGAAACCACGTCCAGACGTCGTGGGGTTGTGCTGGTACCCATTACAGATGTTGAACGTCTTAGTCTGGGAAGACTGCTAAACCCGACCGGCGACGACTGTGGCGGAACTAATATCACAATTTATACACTCCTGGAAATTGAAATAAGAACACCGTGAATTCATTGTCCCAGGAAGGAGAAACTTTATTGACACATTCCTGGGGTCAGATACATCACATGGTCACACTGACAGAACCACAGGCACATAGACACAGGCAACAGAGCATGCACAATGTCGGCACTAGTACAGTGTATATCCACCTTTCGCAGCAATGCAGGCTGCTATTCTCCCATGGAGACGATCGTAGAGATGCTGGATGTAGTCCTGTGGAACGGCTTGCCATGCCATTTCCACCTGGCGCCTCAGTTGGACCAGCGTTCGTGCTGGACGTGCAGACCGCGTGAGACGACGCTTCATCCAGTCCCAAACATGCTCAATGGGGGACAGATCCGGAGATCTTGCTGGCCAGGGTAGTTGACTTACACCTTCTAGAGCACGTTGGGTGGCACGGGATACATGCGGACGTGCATTGTCCTGTTGGAACAGCAAGTTCCCTTGCCGGTCTAGGAATGGTAGAACGATGGGTTCGATGACGGTTTGGATGTACCGTGCACTATTCAGTGTCCCCTCGACGATCACCAGTGGTGTACGGCCAGTGTAGGAGATCGCTCCCCACACCATGATGCCGGGTGTTGGCCCTGTGTGCCTCGGTCGTATGCAGTCCTGATTGTGGCGCTCACCTGCACGGCGCCAAACACGCATACGACCATCATTGGCACCAAGGCAGAAGCGACTCTCATCGCTGAAGACGACACGTCTCCATTCGTCCCTCCATTCACGCCTGTCGCGACACCACTGGAGGTGGGCTGCACGATGTTGGGGCGTGAGCGGAAGACGGCCTAACGGTGTGCGGGACCGTAGCCCAGCTTCATGGAGACGGTTGCGAATGGTCCTCGCTGATACCCCAGGAGCAACAGTGTCCCTAATTTGCTGGGAAGTGGCGGTGCGGTCCCCTACAGCACTGCGTAGGATCCTACGGTCTTGGCGTGCATCCGTGCGTCGCTGCGGTCCGGTCCCAGGTCGACGGGCACGTGCACCTTCCGCCGACCACTGGCGACAACATCGATGTACTGTGGAGACCTCACGCCCCACGTGTTGAGCAATTCGGCGGTACGTCCACCCGGCCTCCCGCATGCCCACTATACGCCCTCGCTCAAAGTCCGTCAACTGCACATACGGTTCACGTCCACGCTGTCGCGGCATGCTACCAGTGTTAAAGACTGCGATGGAGCTCCGTATGCCACGGCAAACTGGCTGACACTGACGGCGGCGGTGCACAAATGCTGCGCAGCTAGCGCCATTCGAAAGCCAACACCGCGGTTCCTGGTGTGTCCGCTGTGCCGTGCGTGTGATCATTGCTTGTACAGCCCTTTCGCAGTGTCCGGAGCAAGTATGGTGGGTCTGACACACCGGTGTCAATGTGTTCTTTTTTCCATTTCCAGGAGTGTACTTCTCAGTGGCAGTGGCACTTTTTCAAGGAGATACTGGGCAATGTCACAAGGCCAGGAGTGGGATCGAATGATTCGAGAAACACAGTGGTGAGTTCCAATCGATGTGTTGGCCTAACAACTTGACGGATCTAGGGTGTGATGGAACGTGACGTCAGAGCTCTCATCCCTTCCCTCCCAGAAGTTTACTGGAATTAGGTGACTTGTATTTGCAGATGTGGTTCCAACTCCCTCCAACGGTCGACCAAGGCCTCATTGCTTCCACCCCACGACGCTTCGCCACTGTTATTGCCAAAAATGGGCATAGTGGCTTTTGTTCAGGCGGCCATTATGTTCTGGCATTAGTGTTTACAAGGCAATGTCGCGCCACTGAATGAATGACTGCCTGACTCACTCACACATTCACTCACTCACCCCACGAAACTAATAAGAGGAAATTGAAATTTCCAGTGTGTGTTGCTCTTATACCGTAGGCATCGTTTGAGAAGAGATTTTCCGATATTTCATCACTAAGAGGAGGTAGTTAGTGTTTAAATTTGTTTTGAAAATATGTCGCTATTAATTTTTAACCTAGATCTACGAAAATTGGTAATAGGTTTCTTGGTCAGAAATTAAAAAAACTACGTGTTCAGAATTTTAGGAAATTTAGACCCTATGGACGTGAAACAGTGCGTAAATTTTGATTAATTAATCATTATTAAGGAACTATTACAGTAATTTCAAAGCTACATCATTGGATATTGGTGTTTTTCACTTGTCGGTTGCAAATAAAACAAAAGTACGTCTTTCACTGCGTTTAGAAGTTCAGCCCCTGGTAGCACTTTATAACGTTCCTTTTAGCTATTTAAACAACGAGACATCGTTATTCATTGAATGAAAAGGAATAGGGTCCTAAGTAGGCGACAATGACTGAGAACAATGACAAGGTCGGGTACGTAAAGTTTTTACGTACAACACTTAGCACTGAAATAAAGATCACATATACTCACGTTCAGAAAAAAAACAGAACTAGAGCTCCTTGAACGATTAGAAATAGGACTTTGATATACACAGGACGTGTACATTAGTATGTTACGCAGAAATGATTAGCATTTCAGTCACCTTGGTTTAGCACGTGTCCTATTGCTAGTAGGCACAGGATCCGCCGTGAACCCTGTTAATTTGTTCCAAGCGTGATGGCATCGATGCGTATAAGGCACGAACGACGTGCTGTGGTATAGCCATCCATGCTGCAGTCATCTGGTTCCTAAGTTCATCTGTGGTGGTTGGTATTGGGTCACAGCACTGCACCCGCTGTTTCACCATATCCCACACGTTTTCGATTGGTGACAAGTGGGTTATCAAAACTAGACATGGTTGTCTCACTGGGAATTCCGCGATCGTTCATTAAATAAAATATGGCGTTTCAGTCTTCGATCGCTATTCTTTATTTTCAATTACCGGTTTCGGGCTAGCTGCCCATCTTCAGATCTGTTAGGCAATGTTAAAAATGTAATTAATAAGAGAGATACAGTTAGTGATAAAATGTCTTCGTTTACAAAAAGAAATTTTGGAACGTATTAAATGCCAACATACCATATGTTGTAGTTACAGAGTAACTTGTCCGTAGAGAACACACAGTTCACTGTCATAAGTAAAGTAAATTTCAATCTGTTAAAACATTATATCGCAGTATTTAAGAGTAACCTGATTGGTAACAGTAAAAAGTGCCCTCTACCTATAACAATTGTGCATCTGTTATTATTTCGCCGTATATATTAATGGCGAATATTCTTTTTAATAAAACAATTTTTAAGGTAATAACATATGAATAATCTTTTTGAGTGGACCATGAAAAAAATTTTTACATTAATTTAAAATTTCTTTATAAAGAAACATAAAATATAATTAAAATGTAGATATTCTTCCGAAAATGTGCGTTTGCTCTTCTTTGTTTTTGATTGGTGGTGGAGTGGATTTCCCTACGTCAGAACGTATACAACGCCGCGCTGAGTCGTCTTGCGCCGCGCCCAATTCACCTCGCCGCCAGTACGCTGAGGGCCGTTCCGCTGTAGCTGTTTCTTACTGGGGCGTGCTGTTGCATTCAAGAGTAAGCCTAAAACAGGTCTTTAAAAATCTCATAATAATTCCTGTGCATAAAATCACTTTGCTCATTAAGTAGTGGGCCTGGGGTTTTTCTTTGATGTGCGTATATTTCAATCTCTTCGAGCACGTTGAGATAGAGACTTTTTGGAGCTTTATGTAGCACCTCCATTTGTTCATTTATATTACTCACTTCATGTCTACTCTCTTTTACATGTGTTCCAAATGCTGTTCCATTGCTATGACTGCAATGTTCTCTGTATCGAATTTCAAAATTCCGCCCTGTTTGTCCTATATAATAACTGTCACATTCAGCACATTTAATCTTATATACTCCTGAATTGTTGTATTTCATTTGTTTCGTCGTTGCTGGTTTATGTCTTAATCTATGTGCCATTTGCCCTTCGTTCTGAAATGCCACTGCGATGTTTTTTGGAAAGCATTTAGCAATTCTTTCCGACACACGCCCTTTGTATGTCAGGGTGACAAACTTCTTCTTAACTTTAATTTTCCTAGAATCTCTACTGATGCCCGCGGATTTGTTTTTGATCTTGTTAAACATACGTGTAAGTGGGTTATCTGCGGGCCAGGGCCAAAGGCTGACAGCCTGTGACACCAAGAAGGCACGTGTTCGTGCAGCAACATGTGGTCGTGCAATGTCTTGCTGCAATATGGGATCAAATTCGGATAGCATTCTGTTTGCAAGTCTCAATATTTCTCTCGTCAATGATGCACCAACTTCAACTTCACAAGTTTTAGATTCCAAACAGGTGGAATCGACCACAACACAGACATTGCAAAGTCAGGTGACAACAGAAGTTGACAATGTGAAAAACAATGAACAATCCACTCATCATATAACGATAAACGGCACTTATTTACAGACAATGATCTTGGGACTATGTCTCAGATTTTTCTCGCAGAAAACAACAAAATTTTGGTGACATATCATGACAAAAAACAGCAGGAAATTAATAACATTCTCGCGACTCAGTAACAGAAAAGTAATAAAATGTCAGGGACACCCTTTGACACAAAACAGAAAGAAAGTAACAAAATTCTAGTAGTGAGCTTTCAAGTGATACTGACCAGAAATTACGAAAGCACAGTGAAACCCTTAAGAATCAGCTAACAAACCACACTGACGGAAATAATGCACAAAGAGAAAGATTTACTTCTCAAAAAATTAAATAAAGTACTTCCCAGAGTTGCTGTTGAAAGACTAAAACGAAAAAACCTCAAGCATTTGGAACAGATCAATCATTTGGAATCACAAATTGTTAATAAAGTCACAGTGACGGTACTATACAATTGCACTCTCTAACAGCACAAATAAAAGACATTTCTCAGAAAGTCGACCAATTAGAGCTCAACTCATACTCAAATTCTGCAGAAACACTTCCCACACCTCCTACACAAACAGAAAATTTTGTTATACAGCGTTTTCAGCAGGACCAGCAAACAGTGAACAACGTACAGGAGATTAATAGATTTAAAAGTAATTTGGCCAGCATTGCAAAAACTGCGTCATGTGAACAAAAAAACCCTTGTGATTATCCAGATGCTTTTCATTGATAATCAGTTGATTGTACACACGAAAAAAGTAGACAGAATGAGAAGAATCAGGGACTTTGAAACACAACAGCGACAGTCAGAAATATTTTACAGTATAAACGATCTACAAAATTCTCAAAGACACGATTGATTCGACTACAAACATTTTCCTTGTGCGCGAAAATTCAAATTTAAAAAAATAAAATACTGACTTACGGTCATTAGAGTGTATCCAGCTAGTCCCTTTTTCTCTACCTCCAACTTGGTCAGTAACTCACAAATTAGGGTAAATTTGTAGCTTTCTAGAAGGTGAACCATTGATGCGAAATTGCCTAGTAGCCAGACAATGCTATTCTGTTGAAGAATTCCAGAACGCATTTTTAGCGGCGTATTGTTCGGAAATGACTCAGTGAGTTGTCAAAGATCGATTAATCAGCCTACCCAACTTTGATAATTCGGAACTCGCAATTTAACCAATTTTTTTGAGTACATGGTGCAACAGAACCTGCATTTAACAGAATCATACAATCAATAAGCTCTCATTCAGCTTTGTATCTGAAAACTTCCTCGTTCACTACGTGTTTCTTTACTCATACGAGAGCTAAAAGTATTAATGCATTCCTCGACCTACTTCAATTACTTGAAATCCAGCAATATAACTATTTTTCGTCAGCAAAAATTTCACTCAAAACAACAGAGGTTACAATGGCAAGAGGAATGAAGGTTATAACAGATCGTTTAATAACACACCGATAGAGCAATAATCAGCGGTATCAGAATAATTACAAAAGGCGAAACAATTTTAACTGGTAGCCTCGGCATAGTCAGCAACAAAACCAAAATTTTACTGACAGCAACGAACATTTCAGCACCATGACAACAGCAATCTCAATTTGTCCCAACAAAATTACAGATCACAGCAGAGTTACAATAATAATACCCAGGGAAACAATTATGTTAATCGAAATAATGAGTTACATTCCATTCGTCTCGCACCATACAGCAGAAGGTACGACAACAGTCAACACAACCAAAATCAGAATTACAGACACAATAACCGCAATGACAAAAAGCAAAATGATAGTTATGGACAGCAACAACGCTGTGTAGTAAATGAACCAGATAGTCGCTTCCATCCTCCTGACAAACACTGACTAGAAGATCAGCATACTGCATATGTCCACAACAAAACGTCATCTACGGGTAATATGAACCCAGTAACAGAACTCATTATCACTTTGGAACACATAAGAGACATTTTATTGGAGGAAAAAGAACAGCCACAAAAGAATGTGTACCATCCTATTATCAACATACAAATTGATTCACATAATTTCACCCCAATAACTGACTCTGGATGTCCAGTTACAGTGATTAGTGATGCAGAATTTAACAAATGGAATGCGAATAATTTTTCATCTACATTCAAGTTAGAGGAGCAGTTTCTGGAAAAGCGGTAGATGTAAAACTACAGACATTCCTAAAATTTCCTATTCCTGGCCACACATTTTATGCAAATTTTTGGGTAATACTACTATTAACTACTTAAATTAAGCTTAGTATAAATTTCTTGACAGAACATAAAGCGATTTTTGACTGTAAAGACTCTTATATTCTACTACGTAACAATTAAGTTCAAGCTGCGTTACAGCTTCAGCAGAGCATTTAAATGGAGGAACAGAAAATTAACAGATTAGAGTTTACTCCATACGCAAATAATACACAATAGTATACATCATTTTTTCACTGACATGTCTATTGCTACCGATAATGCAGATGAAGAATCAAATTTCGACGTTTCGCAGGTAATCCAAGCCAAGGTAGACAACTATGAAGTAGCGACAGATGGTGACAGACAACAGTTTTAAGAAGTTTTACAATCACATTCACGTATTTTTGACAATGTACCTGGTACTATGTGACGATTTGTGTATGAATTCCAAGTAAAGCCTTATAAGACTTATGTTTCAAAACATGACTACTTATCTTTCACACGTAGAGACAAAGAGAGACAAAGTGAAACAAGAATTAGAATCCATGCTCACACAAAGCATTGCTGAACCAGCTACAAGTCCGTATATCAGCCCAATCAGCCCATTCCGTATGGTTCAAAAAAAAAAAAAAAAATTACTGACATAGCTAGAGAAATTCTGAATTGCTACAGATTTTTCATGAAGTAAAAGTATTTTAGATGTTAGATTTATTGTCTGGATTTTGGCAGTAGATCTTCACCCCAATTGTTGTAAATACACTGGCTTCTTATTTTTCAGTAAGTGTTTTTAATTCAGCAAATAAGCTTTTGGCCTTACCATATCATCAGCAGCTTTCGTTCGCTGCTTGAATACTATTCTTCCATTGATTTAAAAGAAAGAATCACAACATATGTCGATGATAAACTTATTGTGGAAGAAACTTCGCATAAAGAAAACAGTACTATGAATACAATACTGGATACATGCTCACGCCAGGGTATTACAGTCAATCTATGGAAATTAGAGTGTGGGCAATTCATCAGTTACGTTTTTAGGCCACATCATCTGTGTTGACAGAAATGACATGAACTTCAAGCTATCCGAGGCATCACTGTTCCCACAACTAAAAAACAACTATGTAAATTTCTAGGAGTCATCAGTTATTTTAGGCGTTTCATTCATTATACAGCTTTGGATATATCCGGACTTTGACAGCGAAGTGGTAAAAACTCAAATTAGTTCTGGGATGATCAGTCACTAACTGAATTTCTGTATTTTAAACATCCTTTACTGAATGCCCCTCTGTTATTACACTCAAATTTTTGGAAAGATTTTTGTAGTTCCGTAACGGCCCTTGGCGTTCATCTTTTCCAGGAATAGAGGGAAATGGAGTGATCATCACGAAAATTATTGCGTTTTCCAGTTGCGTACTTTCCCCAGCAGAAAGAAATTATTCCATCACAGAACTCAAAACATTATCAGTCGTCTGACCTTTTCAAAATTTCGTTATTACTTACATGGCAAACATACGAAAGTGTGTATACAGACCACCGTGCAATTGTCCGCCCCTGGTAGCTGCGTCGGCAGCGCGACGGATTGTCATTTGGCCCCGGTTCGATTCCCGGCTGAGTCGGAGATTTTCTCCGCTCAGGGACTGGGTATTGTGTTGTCCTAATCATCATCATTTCATCCCCATCGACACGCAAGTCGCCTAAGTGGCGTCAAATCGAACGACTTGCACCAGGCGAACGGTCTACCCGACGGGAGGCCTTAGTCACACGACCACAACAACAAATGAGCTAAAGCTAAAACTGTTTCAGCTACGTTCACTAAGAATATTTTATCAGACGTAGGACACGTAGAAAAGATTATATCTGACAGTGGACCACAATTTTATTCCGCATTTAGGACACGTACAGTGCACAATACAAAGATTAAACTCTTTTTTATTCAGGTGCCACGCTTTCTCCAACCATTGTACACTTTAGTGCCAAAAAATCACACTGAATAGGACAGATGTATTGAAATTTTCAGGGCACGATTAATTTAATTTCTAATTATACAATTCTGCTCTCGCCACTTTTGGTTTTGAAGAATAAAAATCTTCCAGACAAAATAAACCTAATTTCTTTCCTGAAGTCGCAGTATTTACGTCATCGTAAACTGATTGACATTGGAATTACCGAACTAAAAGGAGGCAGCAGATAAGAAAAAATGCAACAAAAGAAGGTAAGTCACGGTTGGAAATTCGAAGTTGGACGGAAAGTTTAAGTTTGATCACACCTATTCTCACTTAAAGTAAAGAACAAGTGCCAAATTTGTATTACTTTATACCAGAAAAATGGCTCTGAGCACTTTGGGACTTAACTTCTGAGGTCATCAGTCCCTGTAGAACAGAACGTTTTGGATTCGACGAATTCTACATCCCAACGTAGAACATCTTGAAAGACTGTGAACGAACCTTCGAGAGGTCTTCATATCACTAATATAAAACCATTCACTGAATAATTATTTGACTCTCTTTTTTTCGTAATGATGTCAACAAAGCACCGATATATAACAGTCACCTTGTGACAACATGCATTTCATTTTCTTTTTACATCAGTTGTTTCTACATGATTAGTAAAGCTTTTTCTACAGGTTTTCTTTCATTCACATATACGTATACATAAGAATAACATTTTTCCCACTTGCGGTACTATAATCCATTTCGTATGTTTATTTTCACTTTGTCATGACTTATGTAATTGATACAGTTATTGTTGCAGCGCATATACAACGTCATGTTAGCTGATCCAGATCTTTACAATCCATTATTTTACAAGCAAAGGTTACGTAAAAGAAGACAGCAATGAAAGACAGCAGTGACTATTTCGTTGAAGAAACTGGCATCACAGAAGATAAAAGCAACATTAGATACAATTACTTCGAACTAATGTATTTTCCCTTACGGGGTAACGTACGGAAATATGCAATAATGGATTCCAGATAATAATGATAAAATAGGTAGAATGTATATATTTGCACATGTACGACTCGCGCTGTCAATAATCGGAGGAGATATTTAATTTTAGCGCCTTACAGTGAGATCTCACAACACTGAGCTATTACCAGGGTTTCTTCACTGACTGTAAGAATTTTGCTACTGTTCTCATAAGTGAAGTGAAAACTTGAGGAATTAATATAGATAATGTATATGAAGCGATTATTTACGGGTTTTTATAATAAGCATATGAGGAGATCACAAGAAGTGAGCATGGGGAATTTTTTATCGTAATTTACTAGTGGGTGACTGTACTTGGCAGGTATTAACTATGTGAAGTTCAATTAGAACCTCACTAATAGATTATGGTGATAACTTGATCAATCTCGCAAGCAAACGTGTTGCCTGAAAACGCGGCGGATATATGTCAACATAGTTTACAAATGTAGCTCATTAGGTGTAATTGCTCCACATGAAATGGAATGATGGTACGGCATTACTGGCCGGGAGACTGGGAGAAGATGTCCAGCTTTGCTCAGCTGCCTGGTGCAAGTCTTTCAACTTGAAGGCATTTCAGTTTATTGTGCTTTTTGATGAAGGTTGGATGAAATGATTAGGACAACAAAGTCCTGGAGCAAAGAAAATCTCTGACCGATCCGTGAATCGAACCTGAGTGACCAAGCTCCGTAGGCTGTGACGCCAACGACTAGACCACAAGCTATGGACATTACTGTAGGGAAATTGGCATACTGCAAAAGCTACACTCCTGCCTGCTTATGTAACATCGGCTTTCCAGTCAGGTTTGTTGTGTAATTTATTTATTTGCTTTGTAACGGCAGTCTGATTTCTTGCCTGTTGAGCGGATGGGGTCCTTTAGTTGTATACTGTAATTTACATTAATGAATTAGGGCCTGTAATATCTGAGGTGTGTAAACTATCACGTGAAATCAGTGATCAAGAATCACACCTGACTGCAAAATCAAGCAATGATCACTATAAATTCACTTCATTACACCCTTTATCCGTTTGCACGTAAGTAATGGCATTTCGCTAGAAAGCATATTAATGGTTGCTTAAATAACTAAACTAATACCTAGGCAAACTTGGAAAAACTACCTGGAATAGTAATTCAAAGTCAATGCGAATCGGAACACAATACTCAGTTCCATGGAGACTGTACCTTTATTGCTGTTGGTTGGTTAATAGAGATAGAAAGTACTGCAAAAGGATTTGCATGTTCATTCACTGCTGGAATGGAAAGCAAGTTGAACTAATAACTATAAACACCTCTTAGAAATTAAAATTCTAATCACTGAAGATCGTTACATTGACTTCACCTTTCCTCAAAGGTTGTTTGGCAGTTGTGTCTTTGTCTCACCAAATTTACAGTCGGCAAGTGGTGGCTTCAGTGGCTAGAGAAATAGTCACTGGATCGGCATCAGTATCTCGTCTCCGCCAGTCTAAGTGTAATATTAGCTGTATGAGAGCCTTTCGTGACGAGTGTGCGGCTTCGAAGCAGAAGTGTGGTCTAAAAGGCAAGGACAGAACAGCAGTAGCAATGTGCAAAACACTTTTGACAAGGAAAATTTAGAGCTTTGTTGGTTTTATATCTTTCGTAATTTTGACTGACGGAATACTGACTCACGTAACTTCCGCACTGTGAGATGTTGTCTTACAAGATTCTGGCTTAAAATTCCAGTTGGGTAACACGTTAAAATACTTATTACTCTTGGGGCACATAGTGTGTGTGTAGTTAACACGCCCATCTGTCTTCCGATGTGTGCTGTCTGATACCGTTAGGTCTCTGTTGTTGTTGTGGTCTTCAGTCCTGAGGCTGGTTTGATGCAGTTCTCCATGCTACTTTATCCTGTGCAAGCTTCTTCATCTCCCAGTAACTACTGCAACCTACATCCTTTTGAATCTGCTTAGTGTATTCCTGTCTTGGTCTCCCTCTACGATTTTTACCCTCCGCGCTGCCCTCCAATGCTAAATATATGATCCCATGACGCCTCAGAACATGTCCTACCAACCGGTCCCTTTATCATGTCAAGTTGTGCCACAAACTCCTCTTCTGCCCAATTCTATCGGATACCTCCTCATTAGTTATGTGATCTACCTATCTAATCTTCAGTATTATTCTGTAGCACCACATTTCGAAAGCTTCTATTCTCTTCTTTTCCAAACTATTTATCGTCCATGTTTCACTTCCATACATGGCTACACTCCATACAAATACTTTCAGAAACGACTTCCTGACACTTAAATCTATACCCGATGTTAACAAATTTCTCTTCTTCAGAAGCGCTTTCCTTGCCATTGCCAGTCTACATTTTATATCCTCTCTACTTCGACTATCATCAGTTATTTTGCTCCCCAAATAGCAAAACTTCTTTACTACTTTAAGTGTCTCATTTCCAAATCTAATTCCCTGAGCATCACCCGACTTAATTAGACTACATTCCATTATCCTCCTTTTGCTTTTGTTGATGATCATCTTATATACTCCTTTCAAGACACTATCGTTCCGTTCAACTGCTCTTCCAAGTTCGTTGCTGTCTCTGACAGAATTACAATGTCATCGGCGAACCCCAAAGTTTTTATTTCTTCTCCATGGATTTTAATACCTACTCAGAATTTTTCTTTTGTTTCCTTTACTGCTTGCTCAATATACAGATTGAATAACATCGGGGAGAGGCTACAACCCTGTCTCACTCCCTTCCCAACCACTGCTTCCCTTTCGTGCCCCTCGACTCTTGTAACTGCCATCTGGTTTCTGTACAAATTGTAAATAGCCTTTCGCTCCCTGTATTTTACCCCAGCCACCTTCAGAATTTGAAAGAGAGTATTCCAGTTAACATTGTCAAAACTTTCTCTAAGTCTACAAATGCTAGAAACGTAGGTTTGCCTTTCCTTAATCTAGCTTCTAAGATAAGACTTAGGGTCAGTTTTGCCTCACGTGTTCCAAGATTTCTATGTAATCCAAACTGATCTTCCTCGAGGTTGGTTTCTGCTAGTTTTTCCATTCGTCTGTAAAGAATTTGCGTTGGTGTTTTGCAACCGTGACTTATTAAACTGATGGTTCCATAATTTTCACATCTGTCAACACCTGCTGTCTTTCGTATTGGAATTATTATATTCTTTTTGAAGTCTGAGGGAATTTCACCTGTCTCTGTAAGTACAGTCAAACCTCCTGCTCCCACGCTTATTATTTTCATATGAAGCAATACGTTACCTCACAATCACTGAGTTTTGGGTCGCACAACTTCCTATTCCCGTTCCAGTTTTTAAGGTACTATCTCAACAGCCCATGTTTTTCTGCCAAGTTTGACTTCCTGTTGAATCGTCCTACAAAAGCCGTTTTTATCGGTCTCCATCCGTCAGGTGCCACCCGTTGCATGGACATGGCATCTTAAACTCATGTTCTGCTGTTCTGCACATTCCTGAGAAGTGATCTGCAGTTCTGATGGCAGACACCCGGCGGGCGAAATGTATCAGGGCAGCATCTTTCCTCTCTCTCTCTCTCTCTTTCTCTCTCTTTCATTAAACAGAACAGTGCTCTGCCCATTTTCAGAGCTGCCTCGCTTGTACCTTCACATGGGGAGGTATTCGGGCACTTCTGTGAATGGCAAAAAGTGGACGTCCTCTGGGTTTTACAACCTACACAGTTTTCTTCGCTCTTACTGACATTCATCTTGCTTCCCAGTGGTCTTAGATTTATCTCTGGATGCAACACAGTATATGAAATAAAATCCAAGATGTTGTGTGATGGCAGTCAGTAGTATCAATTAATATTTTCTTATCCAGTGGTTAATTATTTATTCCAATTTACTCTTACAGTCTATACACATGTTACGGGACAGTTTCCTTAAAATGTTTGCCTAACACCATGTTGTCTATGTTTTGTGTTGTTAATTATGTAATCATGGAATGACACTTTTGGATGCAGATTATATTATCACTTGTGGGTTTTCTGCTCATCAACTTTAATGCTGCTTTCTACGTAGTTCTCCACTCACACTGAGCTGTGGCGGCTCGTTTTACCGGCTTCTAGCTGGCGTGTCACCACGTGGTGCGTATTAGCCCCTTGTGCGGTTATCGCAGCAGATTGGCTTCAAAAGCGGCCGCTAGGGGGACGTCGGTAGACGCCTTGGAACAGCACAGTGCGGGCAGTTGAAGTGTATTCATCGTGCAGTGTGGAGCTGGAGACAGCGGCAGTGCGTGGAGCAACGGACCAGCGGTTCGGATCGGCATGACGTCTTTTCTAGGTCGTCGTTCACTCTTCTTCGCCAGGGATGTGTACAAAGTTGTTGGTTTTGTTCGACTGTGCCGTATGTACCCCGTTCAGATCTCTACATCGATTCCCCGCTCCGAAAGCTGTTTGGGCAGATATTAGTGTTAACATTCACTGAGTCGTCATGCAAGCCTTTGTTGTTTGACTCTGTGTGATTGTAGCACAAATTTATTGCCCTATCTGCTCCGTGCATTTTTTGAAGTGACTTGTGTTAATCAGTTGGCCACGGCTATCTCTAAAACCTTACCATGGTTAAGGATCTTAAGGCGATTTATGCAATGTGTCCAGCTGTCAAGCATAATTATATCAGGGGCCTACGAATTATCTAGCTTCTTTTTATATATTTTGTTTATTTTAATATTGTTTTATGTAAGAGAACAAACGGTTTCTGAATTCTAATATTGGTTTTCACCATGATTTAGGAGCTTTTGTGCTCTCTTGCATTACTTTATTTTATTTATTTATTTTTATTTATTTATTTATTTATGCATTTATTTTACCTGGCAAGATTAGGGCCTTCAGGCCCTCTCTTACACCTAACCAGGCATACTCAGATTCAACAAATTTCAGTTTCTACAGAACATTAAGGACATATAACATGTTATACAGTATTAATGTTACAGAAAAAATTAGAGATTATAAAGGTACTACAATGATAATTATAACAATCAAAAAGTAATTATAATAATCAAGAATAATAATAATAGTAATGACTACGTATAGGAAAGTGAACATATTTTTTCTTTTATGAATGTCAGTCCTATTGCTAGTTGGGAATTTTCTCGTTATATTCTTGCAGCTTGTGAGTTATTCTCATCAAGCAGAGACATAAGACGATAGAATGGGGTGAAAGAGATATAGAAAAGGTAGATAAGTTAGAGGAGGAGAAATAGAATGGTAAAATTCGAAGCTATGATGGAGAGAAGAAAGAAAAAGATGAGAGGGGCACGACAATGGTGGCTATACCGTCCCTAATATGTAAGTCTTGAGTCCCCTCTTGAATGTTAAGTGGTTCTGGATCAGACGCAGATCACAGGGGAGCGCGTTCCGTAGTCGTATGGCTGAGATGGAGAATGACACAGAGAAAGATTTTGTGTTATGTAAAGGTACAGCCAAGATGCTAGATGTATCCGATCTAGTATTGCGGTTGTGGAATGATGATAGGTGTTTAATGTGAGAAGATAAGTATTGGGGGCACCAGTGGCTAAGAAATCGATGAAGTAAGCACATCGTGTGGAGATCGCGTGCCTTATGTGGACGTATCCAACCTAGCTGGGAGTATGAAGGACTGATATGATCATACAACCGTATATTGCATACGTATCTAACGCAAGCATTCATCACTAGCTCGAGGCATCTCGAATTTTCACTATTTGTGCCGTGTTGAACTACATCACAGTAGTAAAGATTAGGCAAGACTAATGTTTGGACTAATTTTTGTTTAACATGGGTTGGAAATATTTTTCTAAATTTTTGAATTGCATGTAGGGAGGAGAGCGATTTCCGGAAAGCTGTGACTGTTTGTTCTTCACAGTTTAGGTGTTCATCCAAGATTATTCCAAGGTCTTTTACTGTTTTTTGGTATGATAGCTGGGTACCATTGAGGAGTATTTGAGGGACTGTTTCGTGAAAGTACCGACTGATTAACTTTGGATGAGATATAAGTACGGCCTGGGATTTCTTGGGGTTTAGTTTCAGACCTAGGTTCTGTGCCCATCGAGAAACAGAGCAAATATCTGCGTTCATACTCGCTACTGCGTCAGCAATGTTCTTGGGGCTTGCACTTATGTACAGTTGGATGTCGTCGGCATATAGATGGTAGTTGCAGGAGTGAATCACTGCAGAAATATCATTAATGTACAGTGAGAAGAGTAATGGACCAAGGACGGAGCCTTGGGGAACTCCAGAGCGCACGTTTTTCCATGATGACTTTTCCGACCCACAAATGACTTGTTGACTTCTGTTTTTGAGGTAGCTGTCGAACCAGTGTATAGCGCTGTTTGAGAAATTCAGCTGTTTCATTTTAATTAGTAATATATCAAAGTCAACTGTATCAAAAGCCTTGCTAAAGTCAAGCAGTGTTAGGATGGTAGCTTCACGTCTGTCCATAGCATGTTTAATGTCATCAGTTACTTTGATTAATGCAGTTGCTGTACTATGGTGCTTTCGAAAGCCTGACTGATATTTGTTGTGGATGTTATGAGTTTTGAGGTAATCCGTCAGTTGTTCATGGACGATGTATTCTAGGGCTTTAGATATTGCAGGTAGTATGCTGATCGGCCTGTAATCACCTGGCGACTTAGGGTTGTCAGTCTTGGGTATAGGTTGAATTAAACTTTGCTTCCACTCAGTAGGATATGTACTACTGACAAGAGACAGGTTGAAGATGTCTGTGATAACTGGAGTAATAGTGTCTACGACGTTCTTAATCATGCCAATGCTGACTCCATCATTTCCTACTGCCTCGGAAGAGATTCTCATAATTGCCTTGTGTACTGTGCCAGTAGTTACATATTTTAGGTAAAACTTGTCTCTCGAGAGATTGATATCTTGGGGCTGGTAATTTGTCGCTGCGTGGCAGTTTATAGCTGTTGAGAAGAAATCATTGAATTCTTCTGCAGACGCTTGATAAACAGCATCAGATCTTCGCTTCCCTATACCGAAACTGCGCAGCTTTTTCCACAGTGCAGCAGGTTTTGTTATACCGCATACGACAGAGCGGGCATGTCTGATTTTGGCATTCCTCACGCTTTGCTTGGTTCTATTTCGGAGTTTCCTATAAGCTTCGTACGCCTCGGGAGTTGGGTTACGCTTGAAGGCCCTATGTGCAGCATCACGTTTATTCATTAACTGGCGTAATGCAGTGGTGAGCCACGGAGCGGGAGCTCTCTTTACCTTGACAGTGCGTTGAGGAGCATGTTTATCATACAGTGTAATAATTTTGCGACATAATTCCCGAATTTTTCCGTCTAAAGTCGGTTCATTGCTTATATCATGCCAAGGGATGTCTGAGCAATCCTTTTGAAGAGCGTCATGGTTAACATTTTTTAGGTTTCTGTAGGTTACCAGGTGAGATTTTTCTTTGGTAGTATGCACTGAGTAATTTAAGAATATCACGTCGTGAGCAGAGAGTCCTGGAGCGGATGTCTGATTGGCGCGAATTATTTTATCTGGTCGCTTTGTTGCTATTATATCTATGAGTGTATGGCTGTGTGGCGTGTGATGAGTTGGGTCCAGCGGTGTTAAACTCATATCATTGGAGTGGAACAGCTCCTTAGTTTTTCTGCAGAGGGAGATTTTAACTGTAAGTCGATGTTTGTGTCGCCCATAATGATTATGTGTTCATACAGTGTCACGAGCGAGGACAGGGCAGACTGAAAGGAGGACATAGCACCGACGTTTGGAGGTTTATAGATTACTCCAATTAGCAGTTTCTGATTTGATGTGTTTATTTCGAAAAACAAGAACTCTGCTTCTCCTTCGCCCTTTGCATCCGATGTGATTAGTACAGTAGGTCTGAGATCAGAGCGAACATAGGCACCCACACCACCTCCGCGTCGTGTTTCACGATCTGCTCTTAGGAGAGAGTAACCATTGATTCGGATAGCGTCGGAAGAAATGTTTGGTTTCAACCAAGTTTCAGAGACGAGGATAACATGGAACAGCGATTGGCAGAACAGGTCACATAACTCGTCGAAGTGAGCCGTTAGCGACTGCGCGTTCGCGTGGGCCACAAAGAGCCCGTCGCCGGAACCGGTCCGTCCCATTGTGGCCGCCTGTAGGACCGAGTGCGCTCCGTCTACCTGCTGGCCGGAAGAGGGACAAAAGCTGGATTTCGCGGGGGAAGACATATTTACAGGTGTGTCCAAGGTCGTGACTGACTCAAGCGTCTGTGAGCTAAAGGTGAAAGACAAGCTGGATGTATCAGAGAAAGGAGCAAAAAGAAAGATGGAAAGTGGCAGTAGTGGTTACGAAAAAGATAATAGTAGTAGTAGTGGTAGTGACGAGGATGAAAATGACAGATATAGAAAGGCGGTTTTAAGGAGATTCCTGTTAATGGACAATGTTAATTCCCGTTTGACTGATAATATGAATATGCATGAGCACTTATGATAGACAAATAAAGAAGCAATATTTATGTGAAACAATTGACTGATTTTAAAGAGAGTACTTATGGTGCTTATAGAAATAACAAAGCAATATTTACGTAAAAAAAATGAAAAAAAGAATAAAAATTAACTTATATTAACAGAGTACAATATGAGACTTTGTGTCTCGCGATATTTCGCTCAGACTTTCAGTTCGGACATGTTCGTCACCGTTTTCCTCCCTCCTTCCGTCTTGACTACGATCCTGCCATCCTGGGTCCATACATTTTGATGGCCGAACTGTGTGATCGCAGTGTTCAAAACTTTTAGTCTTTCGCGCGTCAGATCTTCCCTCAGGGTAACCCCACTCTTGGCGAGTTTTCTTTTCTGGGCAAACACTTCAGCTCTTTTTCGGTATGACACAAATTTAATTATTATGGGCCTGGGTTTCTGGCACCTGGTATCCTGCGCCCAACACGGTCGCTTCTGTCAATGTCGGTCACGTCGATCTGCACGCCAAGTTTCTCACGCACGAGGCTAATGGCCAGGTCGTCGGTGTTTTCACGATCGTTCTCAGCTACCCCGAACAAGCGCAAGCTGTTCCTTCGCTGATACTGCTCAATTTCATCGGTGGCCGCAGACAGTTTAACTTCTAGGGCGGCGGCTTTTTTCTCTTGTGCGGCCAGGGACTTTTTAAGAGACTGGATTTCGGTGCTGTTGCGCCCGACAGACTCTTGCAGTTTTTCCATGACCGCGGCCGTCACAGAGTCCGTGATGGACTGCACGATTACGTCTAGAGTGTCTTTACTGTGCAGCGCCGCACTCACCTGGGACCGGACGAGCTCCCCGATGTCGGGAAGCGAGGCCTCACCTGCCGCCGGAGACCGGGCGCCCGCGCTGCCTGCGCCCCTGTAGCCTCGCCTGCTGCTTACTCGTGCTCTTCCCATTTTTCACTCACTTATCACTTATCACTTGTGGTAATCAACGGAGAACAACACACCACGGCAAGTAACACTTGTTTAGTCGTATGCACACGTTGTGGACTGCCGCACTTCTCTGTAACACCTTCAATGAGCGGAAAAACTCGCGAGCCAAAGAAACGCGCGTCACTCAGTGGCCGCCATCTTACTTACTAAGTTTTACTTACTTTAAGTTTTGTGTTGTATGACCACCACTAATACTCTTTTTCTGATAACTACACTGTCATCTGAAAAATATAAAATAATACTCCAAATGAAATAATGAGATTCGTTACCAAAGGTGATGATAAATGCTCAACCATCTCATACCCTACTAGAATATAAATACAGGTAACTCTGGTAATAATGGTGTCAGTCACCAAAGTTTACCCAATATTATTTTACTGACTCATAACAGTAGTCAGTGAAAGTCCCTATATTCAACATGCTTACTAAACTGTCTTTCTTCTTATAACAAAAACATTTTCTCTTAGTGGTCGAATATGTACTGCCGTTTTCCTTATTACGTCGTAATACGAATCTGCCGTGGAGAAAGTCATCATACATACATCGTATAACACCATTACTTAGGTTACTTGATGTATGGAATACTATTTTTTATGTATGGAATACTATCGATTCATCCCCAACCATCTTTTGAACGATAATACTATCTTAAGCGAACCTGGCTGTGTTTCTATTTGAATTAGTAATTTATTTAATTATTTTTCTCATCAAATAATTACAAGAAACGGCAGTTAACATGCCATAAACACAGCTTCTTGTTAGGGTGCATGTAAGATTTATACATCTAATGACCATCCTCCCTAAGTAATTGTTTCTTATACAGGGTTGGATAAAATTTGGAAACACCAAGAACACAACACATTAACATACCTAATTCGGTATAGGCAAACTGTTGTCATTCAAAACAGCGTCCAGTCGCTCCGAATGGGTATATGCAGTTACTATATCGTGTTCAAGCGAATCTTATCATCTTCTTCCAGGAAAACAGTGCCAAGTTCAGATAACAATAAGAGAGGTGGTTAGTGATCACGCATCCTTCTCTTCAAAGTAGACGGAAAAGGGTCAACAATACTGACATATGATGACTGTGGAGAGTAAGCGAGATGGTACACTTCATCCTTGTGGTCACAAAACCAGCACTGAAGATGTGGGCTGTGTGAAGAGGGGCTCTGTCGTCGAGGAAGACAGCATCACTATTTAGGAACAAAAGTTGTACCATGGGATGGACCTATTAAGCGAAGTTAGTCATACTGGTAGCAAGCAACTTTGCACAGTACACACGAGACTCATGAAATACCGCGATATGTCTTCCCAAGTCATCACTAGATCTCAAGCATGTTTCACTGTTGTGTAAAGAATCTAACTTTCGTCCATGTTCTGAGATCTTTGTGTACCTTCTCCGTCATCGACTTTGACATACAAAAGCAAACAGTACTTTCAAAACTAACATACAATATTTGGCTCATTTTGCAGTTATACTTACCTATTACGAAAACAAAGATCAGGTCAAAGCGCACAGTTTCAAGTACGGTTTGTTGTGGCGGAGTATCAGAAAATGTGACATTTCTCGATAAAATTGCTGTAGGTATTGACATTTTTTTGGGGTTTAGTTAGGAGATGCAGTGTGTAAACATTTTTAGACAACCTTGGCTCCATAGTTCTGAGCCGTATATGTCGTAATCTTCGTCTAAAGTGCACAAGTCGAAGTTAGTCACAGGCTGGCCCAACATCAGAAGCAGTTAAGAAAACTTCGTTAGACAACCAAGGAATTTAATTATATTTTTTGTGATGCACTACCTTCTGTCCCCCTACAGTGGTGCTAGGTTAGTCAATGAAAGTTAATATTTCTAACATTAGTATCATAGCCTCTTTTGGGCTGAAAATGAGATGTCAGCTATTACTCTATTGCCTGCTTAGCGTATTAGTTTCAATACATATATTTTAAATGTTGGGGAAAAATAACAAAGACAGTACAGACATTTTGAAACAGCATTGTGACTCGCAACTGAAGAGTTCACACTAAGGTTTTAGACATTAGGTATATCTTAAACCTGTAAGTAGCACAATAATTGCACTCTTCCAACAGATGCCACATTATTTTAGCTAATGAACATTTTGTACAATTGTTGGACAATAAAACAAACTGATTAAATGTGAAAATACTTTATTTGAGGGGTTCACAGGGCCTTGTATGGAGTACAGTCAACTTGACCTGTAAATTAGGTCTGAAGTGTCGCGTGTATTTTGATAATCTATACTAACAGATCAGACGTGAAAATACTTATACCAGTATCAACATCATCTTAGTTGTGGGACTGGAATCCTGACACTTGATTAACATTGTGTGTGTGTGTGTATGTGTGTGTGTGTGTGTGTGTGTGTGTGTGTGTGTGTGTTTAGCTGACGAAGCCTACAAATTGGATTCAAAGATTTTACATATGGAACTGCTGTAACTTACATAGTTTGTATATTTTGGACAGATATTTTACAAATGGAAAATATTATGACACTTTACATAAACGTTGTATGTATTTTTTCCTATTTTTATAAATTATACAGACATTTTAGACGTGTAAATACCGTGTATAGCGCCAGTGTTGTCAATATCTTTATATATTTTTGATAAATTCGGATACTTTTGAACATGACATGACCTTATGTTTCTGGTTCCTTAGTTACTTCTCGACATGGTGCCAATTTACTCATTTCAGACGATTGAGATACTTTTGAACACGGCGGTAGTTTATGCTCATCAGATTGTTTGGATAGTTTTGAACATGGTACCATAATCACCACAAGTGGGAAACCTTTATCATCTGGGATTATGATATTAAGAGGTTACGGAATAAAACTGGGCTAGTTCCCATCTCGGATTTTATAACTTTCTACAGCATTTTTGAATTTCCCATCTTTTATTGTTATTACTTCTGCGCACTTTTTTGTGATGGCATTGCTCTCCCACTGCATCTAAGCAACCTGTGTGTGTGACGTCGTAACCTGCGCATGTGGCTCCATAGCCCTTTGCGTGTTATGTGAACTGCACCAGTATGCCAATAGCAATTGAGCCTTGGCGGCTTTAATCTTGGCGGCATGGCACTCCACTGGAGCCCCTAATTACTTTGGTCGCCGATATCGATATGATATTATGTCTGAAGCTAGGGTCTTTGGTCGAGGCGTATGTTGTTGGCTTCGCAGGCCCTAGTGCTGACAGTACGCTGGAGCACTTGCTGCTGGCAAGTTGTTGCTTCTAGAGGAGTCTCCGGTTGTCTGGTAAGGGCCTAGAGAAGCTGTAAATGGTTAAATCGGTCAGAGGCAAGCCTTGCCGGCTCGGGAGTTGCAGGAAAAACAAAGGATGTCGCGTGCAACCTGGTCAGCAAGTTCCTGGCCTATTCTGAAAATTTAAATTTTAGGGCACCTCGAAGATCACCTGTAGGGCTGGAGCCAATAACATCCTGGCACGGAATTCTAGAAGTCACGGCTGCTTCACATCTGGATAGAGTTAAGTGTTGTTTTCTTATTTTTTTGAGTACTTGACATTACACAGTCACTTCTGTTCTAATGTGGAACTGGACTGTTATATTGACGAGCCTTCCGAGTGATTGTGTATGATAATCAGACAGTGTAACTGATCGCAATTATATGTTCCAGGCCATATTCTGAGAAAGTATAAGCGTACTCTCTGTTATAACTTGAATCGACGATATTAAATTCGCCACATAATCTGTGTCAGAGGCAAGGCTCCGTTTGTAGATGAGTATACCTTAATCATGGCATCAGACAGCGCTGACATTCGTCCGCTAATTTACAAGTAATTTTAAGGAGTATTAAGCTTGTAACTTGTATGTGTAGTCGCTTCTGCAATAAGTTGAAATTTCCTGCATCTTAGGCCTTCTCGTCTGCAGTCTTATTTGGGCAGGTTACTGTTCCCTTCTGATGTATGTTGGCTGGGTACCTTTGGCAGCAGACGCCGCGTTCCTGCTCCCTGGGCATGGATACCCTTCCAGTATCCTCATGCACTTTCTCTATCTCTTCATCTTCGCTTGCGGCGTCAGCGTGTATAACTGAACAATCGCTGTTGATATTGGTTTGCTGCCGATTCTGATAAGAAGAACCCTGTCACTAAACTGTTCACCTTAACACACTCTCTGCCCTACCTTCCTACTCATATTGAATGCTATGCCCGTTATAGTATTTTCTGCTGCTGTTGATATTACAATATACTCATCTGACCAGCAATCCTTGTCTTCTTTCCATTTTACTTCACTGACCCCTATTACATCTAGTTTGAGCTTTTGCATTTCCCTTTACAGATTTTCTAGCTTCCCTACCATGTTCAAGCTTCTTACGTTTCAGAACAGATTCTCACCTCAGGCACAAGAGAGTGTCATGGATCTCTGTCCACTCCTCCTCCATCGTTGACAAGGCCGTTGGCAGAAAGAGGATGACTTCTTATGCCGGAAGCCCTCGGCCGCCAGTGCTGATTATTAATCAAATTTGAAGCTGTGGAGGGTTTCGAACACGTGAGCGAGGACGATTTGATTATCCTTTCCGTGGCCATTCAATCTTTTTATCATGGTCACCTCCTTCTTGGGGGTCCCCTCCGGCAGATCCGAGTTGGGGACTATTCTGGAATCTTTCGCCAATGGGGAAATCATCACGACACTTTTTTCAGTTACCGGCCATACGACCTGTGGATACACGTTATGTGTCTTTAATGCAGAGGTTACCATCCTCATGCCGTTCGTCATTATGGAGTCTTCTGCATTTAGGGACAGATTCTCACCTCAGGCACAAGAGAGTGCCATGAATCTCTGTCCACTCCTCCGCCATCGTTGACAAGGCCGTTGGCAGAAAGAGGATGACTTCTTATGCCGGAAGTCCTCGGCCGCCAATGCTGATTATTAATCAAATTTGAAGCTGTGGAGGCTTTCGAACACGTGATTGAGGACGATTTGATTACTAATCAAAGACGTTACACCTGGACCATTGTAATCCATTGCTAAGGTTCTGGTGCTGGCTAGTTTACTTGTCAAGGAATTAGCCACGGGCAAGACCCTCAGAGTCCACCTGAGTCAAGTTAAACTGGTAGTTTACCTCCCACCTTTTTTCAGGGAGATGGTGTATAACAGGTCTAAGGGGGGGGGGGGGGGGGAAGTTGAGGAGTGTCGGCATGGCACTCCGCTAACGCCGCCAACTATTTGGGTTGCCTATATCAGTATGAAATTATGTTTCGAGATAGGGTCTTTAGTCGAGACGTGTATTGTTGGTTTGGCTAGTCCTGGTAGTGACAGTTAACTGCAGGGTATGTGGCTGTCCAGTTGTTGCTTATGGGGGAATCTGGCTGTCTAGAACGGACCTCGAGAAGCCGCAAATGGTTAAATCGGTCGGTGGCAAGCTTTGCTGGCTGGTTTAAAGACTGGTAGCGGCGAGTTGCGAGAAGAGCAACGAACGTCGCGTACAACCCGGTCAGCAAGCTCCGAGCCTACTCTGCAAGCTTAAATATTACAGCACCTCCAAGATCGCCTGAACGGATTGGAGGCCATAACATCTTGACTTGGAATACTCAAAGTAACGCTCCCTCAGATCCGGTTGCTGTTAAGTTTCTTTTGAGTACTTGACATAGCATGGTCATGTCTATGTTAACGTGGAATTGGGCCTGTTATATTAACATGCTGAAAGTTAACGCTGGTTGGGGCTGTTTAAATGATTGGCATAATTTTATTGTTATAACAAAATTTATTTTTCAAAAAGAAAAAAACACGTAAATTATGCCAAATAAGTTATTGATTGAATACCATAAACAACTAACAGTTGGTTTATGACTACAATGGACAAGTATCCTGGGTGGGAGAAGTGATCAACTACTCTATCCCTAAGAATGTGGATAACGCAATCTGAACTGATCTGACACTGAGCAGACTTTGACTGATCAAATCTATTGCAGTTTCTCTACATAGGTGAAACTGAGAGCAAGTGGCGATTGAGATCTGTACGCCCTGACAACGCCGACGTTGCAGTAGGTTACCCTGTTTGCTGCAAGCGGCGATGTATCTTGCAGGTGGCGAGATGCATGCGGCAGAGGTGAGTCTTGGAGGTGGCACCTGTGAATCGATCGCGGCCACGTAAGAAATGCAAAAATCTCACGGTCTACCCACCAGGCAGATGGATAGCAATTTACTCTCTACCAGAGCCCTGAAATCATGGTAGATTCAGTGTGTGACATACCCGTTCGCTGGCCGTACCAAGGAAGACTTCGGCTCACATATACGACAGAGCGCACAACGATAAAAAAACGTCAAGACTGGTAAACCAAAAACGAATAAGTTTGCCGTCGGCAAACGGATAGTCCAAGACGTTTGAAGTCACACTGTCAGTACAGAAACAGCTTCAGCACAGGTTCCCCAGTCTAAACTACTCGCAAGTAAAGTCAGTCTCTGCACAGGTCCCAAGTACCAACCACACATGCCAGAGCCTCTACCAGAAGGTGCTTCCAGACCAAAGTTCTACACTCGCTTCGCACCTCTCCAGAAAAAAATTCGTTTTCCCTCAAAGTGCAAGAACGACACGCCATCTTGAGCCAATCACAGGGATCTAGAGGTGCAAAATCTCCCCTCCCACACGATAGCACAAACTCATGTCGAACCAGGGCAAGAGTTACGAAACCTGCGTCTCTGTAAAAAAAAAATAAACTGCCAATTACTGGCTTTTTTAAGTTTTTGCAGAGTGGGAAGCTGATTTTCTCTGATTTCGAGTCACATCCCATGCCAACAAGCGAACAGATACAATCTTAAAGATTTTTATCTAAATCGCCTTTGCCTTGGAGCTTGTTAGTCCTAGCTGTGTGGTGTAACAAAGATTCTATCTCTAAACATTTCTCACATGCCAGAGTTTCTTATACAACCAAGGTGGCGAAGGGAAGTGTTTCACAGGCCTATGTCCAGTATCGGCGAACACGAAAACTTGTGAATTTTTATTACATGTGGCTCTGCACATAATGCCTGGTTTATGACTCCACTGTGTAGATGCGTTCCTTCAGACCATCGTCTCCCGCCCTGGCTTTGGCTGGCCCCATGGTAGGTATCGCAGCATTGTTCTGCTGGAGACCTGTCTCGACGAGGAGTTGCCCTGTCTTCCCTGTATGGCTGTGGACCTGCATTGCAAGATTTACTCAGGGATGGGCTCGCTGCCAATTGCTTTCAAATCCCGACATAACGTTTCTATGAGCTAAGAACCATCGAAATACCTCACACTCTTAGCGCCCTACCAGGCTCCATCAGTGTCCGTTCAGGCCATTAACTTCCTAGGGTGTCATTCAAGGTGCGACTGGTTGTAACAAAATCTTTAATAATTATCTGTATACGAAGAATAGCTGTGAGAGTAACTTGTCCTCTCTCCACGCCTTCTACATCTACATCTACATCTACATTTATACTCCGCAAGCCACCCAACGGTGTGTGGCGGAGGGCACTTTACGTGCCACTGTCATTATCTCCCTTTCCTGTTCCAGTCGCGTATGGTTCGCGGGAAGAACGACTGTCTGAAAGCCTCTGTGCGCGCTCTAATCTCTCTAATTTTACATTCGTGATCTCCTCGGGAGGTATAAGTAGGGGGAAGCAATATATTCGATACCTCATCCAGAAACGCACCCTCTCGAAACCTGGCGAGCAAGCTACACCGCGATGCAGAGCGCCTCTCTTGCAGAGTCTGCCACTTGAGTTTGTTAAACATCTCCGTAACGCTATCACGGTTACCAAATAACCCTGTGACGAAACGCGCCGCTCTTCTTTGGATCTTCTCTATCTCCTCCGTCAACCCGATCTGGTACGGATCCCACACTGATGAGCAATACTCAAGTATAGGTCGAACGAGTGTTTTGTAAGCCACCTCCTTTGTTGATGGACTACATTTTCTAAGGACTCTCCCAATGAATCTCAACCTGGTACCCGCCTTACCAACAATTAATTTTATATGATCATTCCACTTCAAATCGTTCCGCACGCATACTCCCAGATATTTTACAGAAGTAACTGCTACCAGTGTTTGTTCCGCTATCATATAATCATACAATAAAGGATCCTTCTTTCTATGTATTCGCAATACATTACATTTGTCTATGTTAAGGGTCAGTTGCCACTCCCTGCACCAAGTGCCTATCCGCTGCAGATCTTCCTGCATTTCGCTACAATTTCCTAATGCTGCAACTTCTCTGTATACTACAGCATCATCCGCGAAAAGCCGCATGGAACTTCCGACACTATCTACTAGGTCATTTATATATATTGTGAAAAGCAATGGTCCCATAACACTCCCCTGTGGCACGCCAGAGGTTACTTTAACGTCTGTAGATGTCTCTCCATTGAGAACAACATGCTGTGTTCTGTTTGCTAAAAACTCTTCAATCCAGCCACACAGCTGGTCTGATATTCCGTAGGCTCTTACTTTGTTTATCAGGCGACAGTGCGGAACTGTATCGAACGCCTTCCGGAAGTCAAGGAAAATGGCATCTACCTGGGAGCCTGTATCTAATATTTTCTGGGTCTCATGAACAAATAAAGCGAGTTGGGTTTCACACGATCGCTGTTTCCGGAATCCATGTTGATTCCTACATAGTAGATTCTGAGTTTCCAAAAACGACATGATACTCGAGCAAAAGACATGTTCTAAAATTCTACAACAGATCGACGTCAGAGAGATAGGTCTATAGTTTTGCGCATCTGCTCGACGACCCTTCTTGAAGACTGGGACTACCTGTGCTCTTTTCCAATCATTTGGAACCTTCTGTTCCTCTAGAGACTTGCGGTACACGGCTGTTAGAAGGGGGGCAAGTTCTTTCGCGTACTCTGTGTAGAATCGAATTGGTATCCCGTCAGGTCCAGTGGACTTTCCTCTGTTGAGTGATTCCAGTTGCTTTTCTATTCCTTGGACACTTATTTCAATGTCAGCCATTTTTTCGTTGGTGCGAGGATTTAGAGAAGGAACTGCAGTGCGGTCTTCCTCTGTGAAACAGCTTTGGAAAAAGGTGTTTAGTATTTCAGCTTTACGCTTGTCATCCTCTGTTTCAATGCCATCATCATCCCGGAGTGTCTGGACATGATGTTTCGAGCCACTTACTGATTTAACGTAAGACCAGAACTTCCTAGGATTTTCTGTCAAGTCGGTACCTAGTATTTTACTTTCGAATTCACTGAACGCTTCACGCATAGCCCTCCTTACGCTAACTTGTGTGCATGATCATCAGTTACTGTAACTGATCGCAGTTATTTCTTCCAGTCCATACTCCATGCTAGTGTAGAAGTATTCTCTGTTGTAATTCGATCGACAAAATTAAATATTTATCGTAATGTGTGTCGGAGATAAAACCACCTTTGCAGATGACTATGCCTTAATCATTGCATCAGCAGGCGCTTATATTCGCCTGGTAATTTACATGTAATTTTAAGGATGGTTCAAATGGCTCTGAGCACTATGGGACTTAACATCTAAGGTCATCAGTCCCCTAGAACTTAGAACTACTTAAACCTAACTAGCCTAAGGACATCACACACGTCCATGCCCGAGGCAGGATTCGAACCTGCGACAGTAGTAGTAGCGTGGTTCCGGACTGTAGCGCCTAGAACCGCTCGGCCACCGCGGCCGGCGTAATTTTAAGGAGTGTTGCTCTTCTAACTATTACATGTAGTAGTTTCGGCAATAAGCTGGGATTTCTTACATCTTAGGCATTCTCGACTGTAGCCTCTTTTGGGCAGATTACTGTTCCTTTCTGATATGTGTTGGCAAGGTAGGTTTGGTAGTAGATGATGTGTTCCTGTGGCCTGGACCTGAAGCAGAGGCCTATTTTCCTTCTGCTGCGGCGGCACTTCCGTCGTCGCACGACTCATGGGTTGGTCGGCAATCCGGTGCCTGTACCAGCCTCATCGTGGTGGCTGTAAGTGCAGTAGCCGGCCGCGGTGGCCGTGCGGTTCTAGGCGCTGCAGTCCGGAACCGCGGGACTGCTACGGTCGCAGGTTCGAATCCTGCCTCGGGCATGGATGTGTGTGATGTCCTTAGGTTAGTTAGGTTTAAGTAGTTCTAAGTTCCAGGGGACTCATGACCTAAGATGTTAAGTCCCATAGTGCTCAGAGCCATTTGAACCATTTTGTTAGTGCAGTAAACTTGTTTATTTGATGCGTGCCACAGCGTAGTGTCACCAATTAACTGGGAACCAGTAGTCTGTCCTATTTCGCGAATTTAGTAAGCTCATGCCGTTTGGAGTGTGTTCTGCAAGCCCAAAGTTCCTCCTTGCCATACCTGTTATTTAACTACTCATTTAAATCTTGCACCCTTATTGTCACTTCGGAAGCGTGTTCTATGGCCTTTCACTTATCAAAATGAACTGTGAAACTCCAAACACTGTGAAACTTGCTTGCTTGTTCTTTGTTGACTGTGATAGCCATCTGCTGTAGTTCTCACCTTACCTTGTATCTTGGGAAATTGTATTTTTATTAAGGTTCATTGACAATGTATCTGCTGGTGTGAACCAGTTGGCAGTCACATTTAAATTGCACGTCCACCTAGCTAATCTTATATTTTGGACAACTGCATATTTATCTAACGGTCATTATCAATGGTTTGTGTGTGGGTACCAGTTGGGAGCCACATTTTAATTGTATGCCTTTGCAGCTTTGCCAGTATTTTGGGGGATTGTGTATTTTATTGCTTAAGGGATTTTTATTAATGCTTATAGTTTATTAAGGGCTTTCCGACACCCAAAATCATGGGCGTGGTTTGTACCCTTTCTGTATTTTGGATAGGCAATATCCACTTGTGTCACGTGTTACCTATGCTTGGAAACTGTTAGTACGTTCAGTAATTGTCAATGTAATTCACTTTATTGATAAAATTGTCTGTTAATCCTTCTTGGAGCCACGCCTAGTTCGTCTGACTTCTTTCTTATATTTATATTGTTGTGGTTAAGCAATAAAGTGTATTCCAGGAAACAACAAATGACGAAATATGTGGGTCCACCTTCCATGGGCTTTTTTGTTAAAGTTATCCCAACCCTAGTTGTGAGGTATCAGCAGTACTACCGAAGAACAAAAAAAACATGAAAAACTTATGGATACCAGTATCATCCTGCGCTACACTCTCACTATGAGATGAGTAGAATCCAATACCTCTTCTCACCGGATGCCACACAGCACAAACCTTAATAGCTACACCGTAACAGCGCCGGTGGAGACTCGATGTATGGGTATGTCACATAGTGGGCCAGTTCGCTGAACATATTGTTACAGGCTACCATAGGGGTATGAGTACATCAGAAATCATGTGATGCGACGCATCGTACCTCTCTATAAGGGACCACTCTGGAAACTATGTGAACTATTTTCAAAGATGGAAGGATGTTTACACCTGATGAAATGGAAGTCCTGATAAATCTAAAATTGTGTCTCACTACCGAAATAATTAGGAACACCCTGTCATGTATGGATCATTTCGATGGATACTTCATATTCTACTATTACTTTCCTGTCTCCCATTTCCTGTTGCCAGTGGATGATATTTCTAGGGTTGGCTAAAATGAATCAAAATGTTCTTTCTTGGGAGACCCCCCCCCCCCCCTTCTCTCTCTATCTCTCTCTCACTCTCTCTCTCTCTGAACCTGATACAAGAACTGCAGGATGTTTATTATCAGCATCTGAAAAAGTTTGTAAATTTGTGTAAGGACTAGGGGCCAAACTGCTGAGGTCATCGGTCCCTAGGCTTACGCACTACTTAATCTAATTTAAACTAACTTACGCTAAGGACAACACACACACACACCCATGCCCGAGGGAGGACTCTAACCTCCGACGGGGTGAGCATCGCAAACCGTGACAAGACTCCCTAGATCGCACGGCTGCCTCGCACGGCCCGCATCTAGAGCTGCCTGAAGGCACTTTTCTGAGCATGCGCTGTACCCTAGCTTAAGTGACATTGAATTGGCTTACACTATCAGTTACAGGGAAATCAAAATGGTTTGTCGTGCGCCCTCAACTATAATAAAACTTAGTACTTTCCACATTAACTTCCAAACTTCAACGTAAAAACTGTTTCTGCATCTGTCTGACGACCACATAACTAATCTTATGATACTGCATGTTTCTATTGTAGTCAACAACTTTCATCTTGCTAAATATTAATAAATTTTACTGTACTTTCGTCAGTACTGTTCCGATAGCACATGAGGTTTCTACGTACGTTCTTATCCGCATTTACTTCACTACCGTTTTGTAAAACAGGTTTACAGTCCTGTAATTCATTAAATCCTGTTTATTTATATTTAATGCTCTGCATTCAATGTAAAGTGCGTTTTCAATATATAAACAAGAAATCACGCCTCCATTTCCAGAAATGTTCAAATGGTTCAAATGGCTCTGAGCACTATGGGACTTAACATCTATGGTCATCAGTCCCCCAACAACTTAGAACTACTTAAACCTAACTAACCTAAGGACATCACACAACATCACGAGGCAGAGAAAATCCCTGACCCCGCCGGGAATCGAACCAGGGAACTCGGGCGTGGGAAGCGAGAACGCTACCGCACGACCACGAGCTGCAGACATCCTGAAATGCCATAGCTTTGTGACGCATTAGTGTGTCGCATCATCTTTAATGTTCATATACCTTGTAACCACACTCTATTTGTTTATGTATGTTGTAAATGATTCATAACGTGGAGAGCGAACTGGTGATTAGGTTGAGGATCCAACGAAAGTCTGAAATAAATAAGACCGAATTCGTGCTTGTGGGTGAATAAGAATAACAACATGAATATGATTTGTCGGAGAAAATATGGAAAAACAAACCTTCCGGGTGGATATATCACGTAAGTTGTATTTTAAACCAAGTCTGTATCCTAACAATCGTTATTACAGATTTGTAAGTGTATATTATTGTTCATCGTAGGGGAACTATCTCTGAATCCAAAATAACATTTATGACAGCTTTCAAGTCGTCTGATGATGATGATGATGATGAGCGTTTGGCGTCATTGGCCGGGAGGCCCCTCGCGGGGCAGGTCCGGCCGCCTTGGCGCAGGTCTTATTACATTCGGCGCCACATTGAGCGACCTGCACGCCGGATGGGGATGAAATGATGATGAACACAACACAACACCCAGTCCCTGAGCGGAGAAAATCTCCGACCCAGCCGGGAATCGAACCCGGGCCCGGAGGACGGCAATCCGTCACGCTGACCACTCAGCTACTGGGGCGGACCGACTGATGATGAAGTATTGGCTTAGGAATTGGTAACGGTCCTTCGTCAGTAAGATAAACGTAAACTAGTTTTTGGTTAGTTGTGTTACGCCTTTAAGGGCTCGTAATGATACATGACGTTTCCAAGTTTTTGCACGCGTGACGCAACAGCATTGTTTTGTCGGTTGCCAGAGAGTCACTCATGCTCACAAATTGTGATTACCTCTACGCCAATGAAAATTTCCTGTCTAGTGCGTCTGCATCCACAGGGAACGGAGCAAAACGGAGCCGTAAACTACGAGAAGAATGAATAACCGAAACAACAGAGGACAAACGGTACTTGACAGCTAAACGCTTCGAAACGAGTATTGAAAGCGTTCAGCAGTCGGGGAAAAACAAAAAAAGAAGTATATGTTGTTCGTTGTGTGAAACGCAACGACGAACCCGACGCTGAGATGTTAACCACTGGAACGGGAGATCAATGACGTCCGCTATGGAGTCGGTTCAAAAGGAATATATAGCCAGCGCACGTTTTTCGACACACAAAAGGATTGCTCGATGTACAACATCAAATCCGTTGTATGTATATATCTATATATGTGCGTGTGTGTGTATCTCTGCCTCTTTGGTGTCCCAAGTCCCAGGTGGCAGCCAGGCGACATGGGAATACAAACGGCCGCCGAATTTCCCGCGCGTCAGCTTCAGTTTTGCCAACAATTAGTACACTGCATGCATACACATACACACACACACACAGAGAGAGAGAGAGAGAGAGAGAGAGAGACGTCGCTTCGGATGCGGCGGCCAATCGCGGAGCGTGTTTTCAGCAGCTGCCAGCCCTCGGGGGAAATTATGCGACACGGCGGCCTCTTGGAGTCGGTGAGGCGAGCGCAGCGCAGCGCCGCGGCGAGCCGGCCAATCACGGCGCTGCCCTGCAATCACTCAGCCGCACCTAGCGCCGCCAGCTACACCTGCCGCCGCCATCCGCTGTCAGCTGGGGACGGACGCCCCGACGCGTGCCGCGACTCGCTGTTACGTGAGAGTCACGTTTTAATACGCGGAAAAGCGTAGCTTACGACATGTTACCACCAGGGATGGACAAAAGCGAGATTTCTGTTCTTAGGAACAAAAGGGAATCGAATGAACGTCCGACAAACGAAAACTGAGAACTGCAACAAGTGGGGCTGCCACCCTCTTTTAAGTGCCCGATTCCGATGTGGACTACCAAATTTTAGCTAGCCACTGTAGCGTCAAACACAGCCTTCGAAATATAAATAAATAAATTATTCGAATGGGATGGAAATCGGGACATGTGGTGTAAATGCACATACAAAGAAATGATAACAGTTTCAGAAAAAAATTGATGATTTATTCAAGAGAAAGAAGTCAATAACGTTTTGATTCACTTCTGGCCTTATGCACGCAGTTATTCCGCCTGGCACTGATTGATAAGAGTAGCCACATAGGTGACGCAGAGAGACGTGCTGACATAGTCTGCGCAGCCACGATAAACGTTGTGTCAAGGAGGTGAAGCTGTTAAAGCAACAGCCGATTCCGGGTTTGAATAGCAGTTCGACACAGGTTTTCACTCGTCGCCTCTGATTCCGCGTAAAGTCCCGATGCAGCTGACATCAGAAATCCCTTCCCTTTCCTTTCGCTTCTTAGTCCTACACCTTCAATTTACATATAATGTATCACAGCTGCTGATTCAGTGTGATTTCTGAGCTTACGGACATTTCTGAAAGAACAGACACCAAGCATTCGTACCAAGAAATAATTAATGTAGAGTGATGAAATTTCAGGAATTCATTCGTCAGCGTAACATACACTACTGGGCACTAAAATTGCTACACCACGAAGATCACATGCTACAGACGCGAAATTTAACCGACAGGAAGAGGATGCTGAGATATTCAAATGATTAGCTTTTCAGAGCATTCACCCAAGGTTGGCGCCGGTGGAGATACTTACAACGTGTTGCGATGAGGGAAGTTTCCAACCCATTTCTCATACAAATAAAGCAGTTGACAGGTTGCCTGGTGAAACGTTCTTGTGATGCCTCGTGTAAGGAGGAGAAATGCGTACCATCACGTTTCCGAATATGATAAAGGTCCAATTGTAGCCAATCACGATTGCGGTTTATCGTATCATGACATTGCTGCTCGCGTTGGCCGATGTCCAATGACTGTTAGCAGAATATGGAATAGATGGGTTCAGGAGGGTAATACGGAACGCCGTGCTGGATCCCAACGGCCTCGTATCACTAACAGTCGAGATGACAGGCATCTTATTCGCATGGCTGTAAGGGATCGTGTAGCCACGTCTCGATCCCTGAGTCAACAGATGGGGACGTTTGCAAGACAACAACCATCTGCACGAACAGTTCGACGACGTCGACGACGTTTGCAGCAGCATGGACTATAAGCTCGGAGACCATGGCTGCGGTTACCCCTGACGCTGCATCACAGATAGCAGCACATGCGATGGTATACTCAACGACGAACCTGAGAGCACGAATGGCGAAACGTCATTTTTTCGAATGAATCCAGGTACTGTTTACAGGATCATGATGGTCCCATCCGTGTTTGGAGACATCGCGGTGAACGCACATTGGAAGCGTTATGCGTCGTCGCCATACTGGCGTCTCACCCGGAGTGATGGTATGGGGTGCCATTGGTTACACGGCTCCGTCACCTCTTGTTCGCATTGACGGCACTTTGAACAGTGGACGCTACATTTCAGATGCGTTACGACCCGTGGCTCCACCCTTCTTCGCGATCCCTGCGAAACCCTAAATTTCAGCAGGATAATGCACGACCGCATGTTGCAGGTCCTGTATGGGCCTTTCTGGATACAGAGAATGTTCGACTGCTGCCCTGGCCAGCACATTCTCCAGATCTCTCACCAATTGAAAACGTCTGGTCGATGGTGGCCGAGCAACTGGCTCGTTACAATAGGCCAATCACTACTCTTGATGAACTGTGGTATCGTGCTGAAGCTGCCTGGGGAACTGTACCTGTACACGCCATCCAGACTCTGTTTGACTCAATGCCCAGGTGTATCAAGGCCGTTATTACGGCCAGAGTTGTTGTTCTGGGTACTGATTTCTCAGGATATGTGTAACCAAATTGCGTGAAGATGTAATCATATGTCAGCTCTAGTATAATATATCCGTCCAATGAATACCAGTTTATCATCTGCGTTTCTTCTTGGTGTAGCAATTTTAATGACCAGTAGTGTAGACCGTCTTAACGAAAAACCGTTCACAATTTATGACGATTTTGCTTCATGTAGTTGAATAAATGTCACTCTGTATGTAATAAACATAAACTCAGTAATTCTCTTCTTCTATAATGTGTGACTGTTTTCAACAAATTTCATCCACCTAGGGAACACCCTGAGAATCATAGAGAAGATCTTAGCAGATGGTTGGGTACGTCGAGTATGACAAGAGTTGTAAGAGGAATACGGCGAGTAAAATCTTCTCAGTCAGTGGTTTTTACTCTTTATGACCTGTACACACCATCCAAGCTCTGTTTGACTCAATGCCCAGGCTTATCAAGGCCGTTATTACGGCGAGAGGTGGTTGTTCTGGGTACTGATTTCTCAGGATCTATGCACCCAAATGGCGTAAAAATGTAATCATATGTAATTTCTAGTATAACATATTTGTCTAATGAATACCAGTTTATCATCTGCATTTCTTCTTGGTATAGCAATTTTAATGGCCAGTAGTGTATGTCGCACGAATTTTGAACGTCTTCATGTTTCAAATGTAGGAACACAGCCACCAACTTGCGTTTATCTCACTTATCTCCGTCTTGGTGTTGAGGTTTTTCCCGTCAGCGTGATTTTGGAAAGTTAATGCAATTCTTCGTGGAGTAATGCTATATGGTTCTCATCTGAATAGACTATGTAACATTTTGTGCCCATGTTTTAATGCAATGTTGAACTTAGATTATAGGGCGATCAGATCAAGAATATCCGTTGCAAGGAGCAGCGGTATCAAAATGCCACACAATGTAAACTGGATAACACGCAGTTTTTATATCCTTTTGATCAATGGAATCGAACATACATACGCGTACACACACATCCGCCACACCAGCGTAAGCGTGAATCGAGATATGAGAACTGAGAACCGAGAACTGAGAACCGACAACTGAAAGAACTGAGAAGAGTGGACTAAGATATGAATAGCGAGATCAGAAAAACCGAATTGAAAATCTAGAACTGCAGTCTCACGGGGATCGAGAACCATGGTGGATACTCGAGACACTGAAAACTCGTTTGAATCGAGAATACTTAAAATACTCCAGGAAAGTGCAGAGGCGGAGGATGAAAGAGACAGGCAGCACCAGGATTCGCACCCCCCCCCCCCCAATACCACCCCGTCCCGGGCACCCAGCGCAGCGCCCATCACGACGTCTCATCCGGAGGCACCCTCGGCAAAGAGGTCTGCATCTGTGAAGGAACTTACTGGAGGATTAACTGGGCGTGGGTCCGACAATCCACTTGAAGATGACGAGTAGGAAACTCGTAGAAAGTTACGACAACGCGACGCCACAACTCAGATTATAGTAGGAGACGGTTTATCAACGAAATTCGCCAAGGAACTCTGCATTTCCTTTCCAGCAGTACCATGTTCAGATCAGAAATGGCAGGCAGTGTAGAAGCTGAGAAAAAATGCAAACTCCTGTCTGGATAACAAAAAAAGCGCAAAAGGGCAAAAAAGGTTAAGGAAATTTGCCAGTCTCAGTACTGTCTATTAAGGAATTCTATGAGCTGCGAGAAAAGGCTCGAGTGCAAAACATAGTATCCTGGGAAGATAACCCGCTGTACCCACTACACTGAATGTAGCTTCGTCTGTGGAGTAACACGTAGAGTAACTCAAGGGAAAACATAATATTTTGGGAAGATGACCCACCGTACCCACTACACTGAATGTAACTTCGTCTGTGGAGTAGGATTAATGATAATCGTATAAACGATGAAGAAATCCGTGTAGCAGAAAACAGACCGTAATGAAACAACATGTAAAGGTTTTAGATTAACAACCCAAAAACACAAAGGTGCAGCTGAGATTTGGGGAATGCTTCCTGTGATTTATCGATTGCTCTGGGATTGGAAGGGCTCGATCCAAATGAAGATTAAGCACCAATAAGGAGGATCACTCATACTGCTTTTAAAACTGAACAAGCACATCCCAGGACGCATGCGTTTCTGTTCGGCCTGCTACTTTGCCCCTAATCTTCTCGCGGTAAGGAGGCAAGTTACACAACAGAGAGGCCTCAAGCAAGTAGTCCCGTTCGGTTTCACCCTTTAAGATGCAAAAATACAACAGTGAAATCAATGTCCACAACACTAATGTCTTACACACGAAACAATTAGCAACTTTAATACGATCAAGACCCACAGGTTAACGTCCAGTAATCACGGGCATTGTGATCTACCATGCATAGAACGCCTCAGAGTAGACACAATTACCTCTAAACCGGAAAAACAATACAGGGAGTCTGAGCAGAAACATTCTATAGGACAACCGTGTAGGTAGGGCAAGCACAGCTATGAGTATTCATATTGAGTATCAATACACGCTTCAGCTGTATTTGGTAATAATGTAGCAGGATGCGAATATCGTAAAACTTAACACCTAAATTGATGAGCCCGACGTAGACGAAGCTGAGGATTTCTAGTACCTTCGGAGCAAAATAAACCATGACGGACGAAGCAAGGGGGACGTAAAAAACAGACTGTCACAGGCAAAGAAGGTATTTATGGCCAAGAGAGGCGTATTGGTATCAAACTTCGGCCTCAATTTTAGAAAGAAATTCGTTAGATTGTACGTCTGGAGGTTAGCACTGTATGGTAGTGAAACACAGACAGTGTGAAAACCAGAACAGAAGATAAGCGAAGCGTTTGAGATGCAATGCTGCAGAAATATGTTGAAAATTAGGTATATTGATAATATTAAGGATGACGAGGTTCTCCGCAGAAGTGGTGAAGTAAGCGGCACGTGGAAAACACTGACAAGAAGTAGGTACAGGATGATAGGACATGAGAGAGTAACCTACACTTTACTAGAGAGAGCTGTAGAGGTTAAGAACTGCAGGGGAAGACATAGATGGGGAGTACATCCAACAAATAATTAAGGGAGTAGGGTGCAAGGAGTAATCCGAGGTCACGAGGTTAGCGCAAGAGAGGAATTCGTGACAAGCCGCAGCAAAACAGTCGAATGACTGTAGACACAAAAATAAACAAACGTATCCAATGGCATAAGAGGCCAGTGTAGAATACGCGGCGAATCCATTGTTGAGGAAGATCACCGTTAGGGTTGCGCCATAGTTTTGACGAAAATTAAGCTATATATTTGTAACTTTATTGCATCTGTTTCAACCTCAGAAGACAAAACGCATTTTGTGTCATTCTATACGACTCGATGCACACTGAGTAATGACAGTGCCAACGAGCTAGCTACTTCAGGCAAACCCTTAAAGGTAACTACATGAAGAAGATGCTTACAAATGGCACCAAGATAAAGTTTTAGAACGATAAATTCTATCTCAAGCTTCAGAACTTATTGTCTTGTGAAGTCGCAAGAACCTTTTTGTAGCACCCAGTATTGTTTTCGCTTTTTGTTTTTTATGGTGTAAGTAAATGCGTAATCCTATGTTATTTTTCCCTTTTTTGAAAATTTGGTGTAGCAGAGCATTTAAAGAAACTCGGTGCTTTCTGTTTTACATTCAGTAACTATCGCCAGGTTTTCTATCTGATGCAGTTTAATTATCCCTGTTTCACTTATGTAAAAGTGTTGGCGTAAATACGAGTTATAGTAAAACCTTTTTAGTTGTTCGGCCATATCACATTTCTAATACTCCGTCTTCAGGCCACAAGTGGCCCACTGGGACCATCCGACCGCCGTGTCATCCTTAGTTGAGGATGCGGATAGGAGGGGCGTGTGGTCAGTACACCGCTCTCCTGGTTTTCTTTGACCGGAGCCGTTACCATTCGGTCGAGTAGCTCCTCAATTGGCATCACGAGGCTGAGCGCAGCCTGAAACATGACAACAGCGCATGGCAAATGGATGGTCACCCATCCAAGTGCCGGCTACGCCCGACAGCGCTTAACTTCGGTGATCTCACGGGAACCGGTGTATCCACTGCGGCAAGGCCGTTGCTCTGGAGATTTCTAGAATGCCCGACATTTCGATCCATCTTCTGTAATCATCTTGATAATAGTTCTGGTGACCATGGGTGGCTGAACACTGTCGAAAACAGTGTAGTTGAAACGTCCCCTTAGAACTAATTATACAAGACTGTGCTTAAACTGACATACAATATTCTTGGCGCAACGCAATCTGACTTTCAGAAATCCCTACAAAAGAATGGCCCTGACTAACATTAAACTATACCTTTCACAAATAACTTACCTCACAAAAATCTTCATTACTCGAACTACTGCAATACAGCGAGCGCCACTATTGCCAGCTAAATAAACGATTCAAACTACAGAAGGCACTAACTACTGATAGGGATAGTTAGCAAATGATAGATATTAATAGAGAACAAACAATGTATTTACCTTAATAGTCATAATATATATATATAGCAGATCATGACAAATTACAAAACTCCGCCATCTCTCTCCCCGCATCCACCACTGCTGGCGGCTCACCTCCAACTGCGCAACTCTACGCGCTGTTCACATCCAGCTGCCGCTGCCCAACACTACAATGGCAGACAACAATGCAAACTAGCCACAGACTGCACACAGCACAGCCAGTGATTTTCATACAGAGCGCTACGTGGCATTACCAATATAAAAATCTAAATAGCCTACTTACATAGTGTCCACTTACAAAAATTTTTTTTCTCGCTCTTTTCGGAGAAATGGGATTTCTTGGCGTCTTTGCGATCCGAAAACATTAAAGTAAATACCTAGCCACAGACTGCGAGGGGCGCAGAGGACAATCAACAAGCCACTTTGATGGCATGCCAACAATAATAATGTAATAAACACTGTCCACCACATTGATGTGGCCGCTGTCAATACGCCGAATAACGACCTTCTGCAGCGCTGACCGCTGCGAGACACGCAGGAAGAGTCAGTGAGGTTTGAAAGGTACAGGGATATACTACAGGGATGTAGATCCATGCCGAACTCAGTGCCGTAACCAATTTTTGTTGGTTTCTCGGTTGAAGACCCATGGCGATTGCTGCTCCATCGAGATGGTCTCATATGGTCTCGATTCGGTTTTAATCTGTGGCTGGCCGAAGTGGCCGAGCGGATCTAGGCGCTTCAATCTGGAACGGCGCGACCACTATGGTCGCAGGTTCGAATCCTGCCTCGGGCATGGATGTGCGTGATGTCCTTAGGTTAGTTAGGTTTAAGTAGTTCTAAGTTCTAGGCTACTGATGACCTCCGCTGTTAAGTCCCATAGTGCTCAGAGCGATTTGAACCATTTTTTAATCCGTGAGTGGCCAGGGGAGTAACGTAAACTGATCCTAGTGTTCTTCGAACCACACACATGCACTGCGACCTGTGTGACAGGTTGCCTTGTGTACACGGTAGATGCCGAGGGAAAAAAATGGAATGCTACGATATATGCATATTTATGTTGTACCTTCCAGAACGACGAGATCTCTCAGGGATTGGCACGAAAACATTTCACAGCCCATAACACTCCCTACTCTGTCTTCAACGCTTCTGATGATTACTGCACAGTAGTGGTGGCCAGGAAATCGCGTATCTGTTAGAAATCACAGTGACTGAGAAGTCACAGATATCACAGTAGCAACTTTACAGAATCTAACTGCGATTTCAGTCACAGTTAGCAGTCGCAAGTAGTATTTCATATTCAAAGACGTGAGCCATCTATTGGTCGAATTTAGCACTGCTTTCTGCGATTTCAGTGACAAGTCACAACTAAGAGTCGCAAGTAGCAACTAAAAAGCGCGGTTAACAGTGGCATCTGTTAGCCAAAGTTCATACTACGTCCATCTCTGCGGTACGCTATGGAGTCCAACTGCGATTTCCGTGACAAGTCGCAACTAAGAGTCGCAAGTAGCAACTAAAAAGCACAGTTAGCACTGCCATCTGTTGAGCAAAGTTCATACTACGCTATTCGCTACCGAGTCAAACTGTGATTTCTGTGACAAATCGCAACTAAGAGTCGCTAGTAGCAACTAAAAGGCGCAGTTAACTTACTTTTCCTAGTGTCATCTGTTGACCGACGTACGTACTTCGTTATGAGAGCCTTGTGCCTCACGAGATCGATGTGCTGTGTGTGCATATGAAGGGCTTATTTCAATAGTGGTACAGGTCCATTTTTGTTCATTTTGAGATACAGAGTCGTAAAGTTAAATGAGCGCTGACAAATCTGCATTTGAGATACCAGAAATATTCAAGCATATGGCTTCTTGCTAGAGATGAACCTTTATTTATGTTTGTTTGGATCACTAATTTCAGAAGCATTATAGACAGAAAAGTGGAGGTAATGGACTTGTACCACTATTGAAATAAGCCCTTCATATTATATGAACATGCACATTCAGCACCAGTTATGGTTGGTCAAATACTGCTGTGGCTCTGAATGTATTATATTAATAAGAAACAACATTGCCTTTTCCTCCTGAACATATCAAGTAACGTAACAAATGTTTGATTCTGCTTCCAATATGACAGTTTTGGTTAATACTCCACATGCCTACAGGACTTTGCAATGTTAACACAGCAGAACTCAGACATCTGTATAAGTGTAGAGAACTGAAAACAGTCATATGAATGCCTCACTTTTGTTCCGACACAGTTCAAGACTCGGGAGAAAAGTTTTACACCTGGTGTTCTACATGGCAATTTCACACACAAGAACTTTTTGCCGACACTACTACCACCTACATAAGTAAGCTTTTCCTGTGTTACTTTCAAGTAATGCACTTAAGCTATTCCTGATTTAACTGGAAGATCTGTACTTCCCACTTTCATATCAACGGCCTCAAAATGCATATTGTAGGCTTCAGGATAAGTTACAGGTCAGTGTCACACCAAGATTGTGGAGAAAGGGGGGGGGCGGCATGTCACTCTCCAACAAGTGTTTACCAATAAGTAAGTGGCGGAAAATTATGGGTATAGGACGGCTTAAACATGTGGAAAATGAGATTTTTATTGTTCACTCACTGTATTTGGCATTTATTATTCCTTTGAAATCGCACAACAACTTCAATAAAACACAGTTTAATTATTCACACACTTATTTCACAATTATGTCACTTTTAAACTGCAAATCCTCTAAGAGCTGTCTTGAATCTTCACGAGTCGCTCTCAAAAACAGCCTTGATGTGGATAGATACGTACAGTAATCAGAGTCAGAACTGTGTCTGCAAAAACACAAGGATTATTTAACAATTTTTGCTGTCATTAATTACTAGCAATATAACTGACAGAGTAGATTGCTAATATTTGCTATAATGAATATCACATTTGCAAGGACGATCTCACTGAAGTAATTAAGTCCATCGAAACGCTTAGAAACTAACCTCTCGTCTGACGAAAACGGTCTAAAGACGCAGTGGCAATTTCTTCAGATCTGTTGACAATGATATTTTCAGTTATCACTTTACTGAGTGACTGAAATGTACACTCCTGGAAATGGAAAAAAGAACACATTGACACCGGTGTGTCAGACCCACCATACTTGCTCCGGACACTGCGAGAGGGCTGTACAAGCAATGATCACACGCACGGCACAGCGGACACACCAGGAACCGCGGTGTTGGCCGTCGAATGGCGCTAGCTGCGCAGCATTTGTGCACCGCCGCCGTCAGTGTCAGCCAGTTTGCCGTGGCATACGGAGCTCCATCGCAGTCTTTAACACTGGTAGCATGCCGCGACAGCGTGGACGTGAACCGTATGTGCAGTTGACGGACTTTGAGCGAGGGCGTATAGTGGGCATGCGGGAGGCCGGGTGGACGTACCGCCGAATTGTTCAACACGTGGGGCGTGAGGTCTCCACAGTACATCGATGTTGTCGCCAGTGGTCGGCGGAAGGTGCACGTGCCCGTCGACGTGGGACCGGACCGCAGCGACGCACGGATGCACGCCAAGACCGTAGGATCCTACGCAGTGCCGTAGGGGACCGCACCGCCACTTCCCAGCAAATTTGGGACACTGTTGCTCCTGGGGTATCGGCGAGGACAATTCGCAACCGTCTGCATGAAGTTGGGCTACGGTCCCGCACACCGTTAGGCCGTCTTCCGCTCACGCCCCAACATCGTGCAGCCCGCCTCCAGTGGTGTCGCGACAGGCGTGAATGGAGGGACGAATGGAGACGTGTCGTCTTCAGCGATGAGAGTCGCTTCTGCCTTGGTGCCAATGATGGTCGTATGCGTGTTTGGCGCCGTGCAGGTGAGCGCCACAATCAGGACTGCATACGACCGAGGCACACAGGGCCAACACCCGGCATCATGGTGTGGGGAGCGATCTCCTACACTGGCCGTACACCACTGGTGATCGTCGAGGGGACACTGAATAGTGCACGGTACATCCAAACCGTCATCGAACCCATCGTTCTACCATTCCTAGACCGGCAAGGGAACTTGCTGTTCCAACAGGACAATGCACGTCCGCATGTATCCCGTGCCACCCAACGTGCTCTAGAAGGTGTAAGTCAACTACCCTGGCCAGCATGATCTCCGGATCTGTCCCCCATTGAGCATGTTTGGGACTGGATGAAGCGTCGTCTCAGGCGGTCTGCACGTCCAGCACGAACGCTGGTCCAACTGAGGCGCCAGGTGGAAATGGCATGGCAAGCCGTTCCACAGGACTACATCCAGCATCTCTACGATCGTCTGCATGGGAGAATAGCAGCCTGCATTACTGCGAAAGGTGGATATACTCTGTACTAGTGCCGACATTGTGCATGCTCTGTTGCCTGTGTCTATGTTCCTGTGGTTCTGTCAGTGTGATCATGTGATGTATCAGACCCCAGGAATGTGTCAATAAAGTTTCCCCTTCCTGGGACAATGAATTCACGGTGTTCTTATTTCAATTTCCAGGAGTGTAGTTCAGGTACCTGTGAACATAACAATATGTTAGAATTCATTTTCTAAATACGAACTATTACGGTACTGTACGGCTACTTACATATTAATTACACTATTAATATTTTCACAGTTGTTTCTTTAATACAAAATTAAAGCCAACGGAAGAAAAAACGTAAAACATACTTGCCAATGACAGGTTTGTTGAGATGCAATTTTCTGTGATGACAGATGTAACTTTTTCATACGGTGGTAAGTCGCAGAAATCGCAGGAATCACAGAAATCGCAGAAGTAGCAGAAGTCACAGAAATCGCAGAAGTAGCAGAAATCGCAGAAATAGCAGAAGTCACAGAAATCGCAGAAGTAGCAGAAATCGCGGAAGTAGCAGAAATCGCAGAAATAGCAGTGGCGGAGGGATACACGACCTATGTTCCTTAACTGCGACTCTTAACTGCGACAAATCACAGTTAAGAATAACAGATACTCAAAAGTAGCATTCACAGAAATCACTGATATCGGAAAATCGCAGTTTAGCCCATCACTACTGCACAGGGTTTGCATTCAGAAGTTTCACGTCATAGACGCTAACGACCATCTGTCACAAGACGTGATTCATTTGAAACGGCCACCTGTCGCCACTCTGGGACGTCCAGCCGCGGTGCTAGCGTGCAGCTCCCAGCCTTCGTCGCCGATGAACAGCAGTCAGCATGGGCGCAAGAAGCAGGCGGCTGCTGCGGGGTCCCATACGCAGCCATGTTCGCTGAACAGTCATAGAGGAGACACTGTCGGTAGATCCTTGGTTCTTTTGGGAAGTCAGTTGCTCAGCAGTTCCACATCGTTCACTCGTGCCATCGATGGCTCGTGGTGCACGACAATGGCTATGTTGGCGTTTTTGAATAGCGCCATTTTGCCATGCCCAGTGTATTTCAACCAGGTGGCATTCGTACAGTTTACAGCTTAGCCGTTTATTAAATGCTTCCACCCGAGGCCGCAAAAGCCAATGATCACGCCCATTGGGATATGTGATAAATCGCTGAGTTTGCGAATTACGAAAACAATGTCCCATGGGTTCAGATCCGGAGCTCTCCCCCACCCCTCTCCCACAACACACTTTATACACCCTTCGTTTCTAGAGTTTGGTTATTGCACGCTGACGTCAAACATACGCGGTGGTCACATTAATGTGACCGAACCGTGTATCTCTTCGTTGTCTGCTGTACTTAGAGGGTGACAGTTATTAGTAAAATGGAAATGAGCGTACGGCGTCAGTTGCCGGGAGTTCCCAAACGGGAAGTTCAGCCTCCAAGTGCAAGTCTTATTTAGTGCGACGCCACATTGGGCGACTTGCGCGTCGACAATGGGGATAAAATGGTGATGAGGACAGCACAACACCCAGTCCCCAAGGGGGGGAGGGAAATCTCAATCCCAGCCGGGAATCGAACCCGGGCCGCCGGCCGGGGTGGTCGAGCGGTTCTAGGCGCTACAGTCTGGAACTGCGCGACCACTACGGTCGCAGGTTCGAACCCTGCCTCAGGCATGGATGTGTGTGATGTTCTTAGGTTAGTTAGGTTTAAGTAGTTCTAAGTCCTAAGGAGGGAGGTACCCATGGTCTAGGGGTAGCGTCCTTGATTCATAATCAAATCGTCTTCGGTCCTGGGTTCGATCCCCGCCACTGCCTAAATTTTGATAAATAATGAGCATTGGCGGCCGAAGACTTCCGGCATAAGAAGTCAGCCTCATTCTGCCAACAGCCTTGTCAAAGAGGGCGGAGGAGCGGATAGAGGTTCAGGGCACTCTCTTGTCCTAGGGGTGGGAAATTACCCCTAAAGGCGGAAGAATCAGCAATGATCAACGACATGAGGATGCAGAAGGCAATGGAAACCACTGCATTAAAGACATGTAACGTGTATCCACAGGACATGTGGCCTGTAATTGAAGAAAGGTCATGATGATCTCTCCATTGACAAAAGATTCCGGAATAGTCCCCCATTCGGATCTTCGGGAGGGGACTGCCAAGGGGGAGGTTACCATGAGAAAAAGATTGAATAATCAACGAAAGGATAACGTTCTACGAGTCGGGGCGTGGAATGTCAGAAGCTTGAACGTGGTAGGGAAACTAGAAAATCTGAAAAGGGAAATGCAAAGGCTCAATCTAGATATAGTAGGGTTCAGTGAAGTGAAGTGGAAGGACGACTGGGATTTCTGGTCAGATGAGTATCGGGTAATACCAACAGCAGCAGAAAATGGTATAACAGGTGTAGGATTCGTTATGAATAGGAAGGTAGGGCAGAGGGTGTGTTACTGTGAACAGTTCAGTGACAGAATTGTTCTAATCAGAATCGACAGCAGACCAACAACGACAACGATAGTTCAGACGTCGCAAGCTGAAGCTGAAGAGATAGAGAAAGTGTATGAGGATATTGAAAGGGTAATGCAGTATCTAATAGTCATGGGCGACTGGAATGCAGTTGTAGGGGAAGGAGTACAAGAAAAGGTTACAGGAGAATATGGGCTTGGGACTAGGAGGAGAAAGACTAATTGAGTTCTGTAACAAGTTTCAGTTAGTAATAGGGAATACCCTGTTCAAGAATCACAAAAGGAGGAGGTATACTAGGAAAAGGCCGGGAGATACGGGAAGATTTCAATTAGACTACATCATGGTCAGACAGAGATTCCGAAAACAGATACTGGATTGTAAGGCGTACCCAGGAGCAGAAATAGACTCAGATCACAATATCGTAGTGATGAAGAGTAGGCTGAAGTTCAAGACAGTCAGGAAGAATCAATACGCAAAGAAGTGGGATACGGAAGTACTAAGGAATGACGAGAAACGTTTGAAGTTCTCTAACGCTATAGATACAGCAATAAGCAATAGCGCAGTAGGCAGTACAGTTGAAGAGGAATGGACATCTCTAAAAAGGGCCATCACAGAAGTTGGGAAAGAAAACATAGGTACAAAGAAGGTAGCTGCGAAGAAACCATGGGTAACAGAAGAAATACTTCAGTTGATTGATGAAAGGAGGAAATACAAACATGTTCCGGGAAAATCAGGAATACAGAAATACAAGTCGCTGAGGAATGAAATAAACAGGAAGTGCAGGGAAGCTAAGACGAAATGGCTGCAGGAAAAATGTGAAGACATCGAAAAAGATATGATTGTCGGAAGGACAGACTCATCATACAGGAATGTCAAAACAACCTTTGGTGACATTAAAAGCAACAGTGGTAACATTAAGAGTGCAACGGGAATTCCACTGTTAAATGCAGAGGAGAGAGCAGATAGGTGGAAAGAATACATTGAAAGCCTCTATGAGGGTGAAGATTTGTCTGATGTGATAGAAGAAGAAACAGGAATAGATTTAGAAGAGATAGGAGATCCAGTATTAGAATCGGAATTTAAAAGAGCTTTGGAGGACTTACGGTCAAATAAGGCGGAAGGGATAGATAACATTCCATCAGAATTTCTAAAATCATTGGGGGAAGTGGCAACAAAACGACTATTCACGTTGGTGTGTACAATATATGAGTCTGGCGACATAGCATCTGACTTTCGGAAAAGCATCCTCCACACAATTCCGAAGACGGCAAGAGCTGACAAGTGCGAGAATTATCGCACAATCAGCTTAACAGCTCATGCATCGAAGCTGCTTACAAGAACAATATACAGAAGAATGGAAAAGAAAATTGAGAATGCGCTAGGTGACGATCAGTTTGGCTTTAGGAAAAGTAAAGGGACGAGAGAGGCAATTCTGACGTTACGGCTAATAATGGAAGCAAGGCTAAAGAAAAATCAAGACACTTTCATAGGATTTGTCGACCTGGAAAAAGCGTTCGACAATATAAAATGGTGCAAGCTGTTCGAGATTCTGAAAAAAGTAGGGGTAAGCTATAGGGAGAGACGGGTCATATACAATATGTACAACAACCAAGAGGGAATAATAAGAGTGGACGATCAAGAACGAAGTGCACGTATTAAGAAGCGTGTAAGACCAAGCTGTAGCCTTTCGCCCCTACTCTTCAATCTGTATCTCGAGGAAGCAATGATGGAAATAAAAGAAAGGTTCAGAAGTGGAATCAAAATACAAGGTGAAAGGATATCAATGATACGATTCCCTGATGACATTGCTATCCCGAGTGAAAGTGAAGAAGTTTAAAATGATCTGCTGAACGGAATGAAGAGTCTAATGAGTACACAGTATGGTTTGAGAGTAAATCGGAGAAAGACGAAGGTAATGAGAAGTGGTAGAAATGAGAACGGCGAGAAAGTTAACATCAGGATTGATGGTCACGAAGTCAATGAAGTTAAGGAATTCTGCTACCTAGGCAGTACAATAACCAATGACGGACGGAGCAAGGAGGACATCAAAAGCAGACTCGCTATGCCAAAAAAGGCATTTCTGGCCAAGAGAAGTCTACTAATATCAAATACCGGCCTTAATATGAGGAAGATATTTCTGAGGATGTACGTCTGGAGTACAGAATTGTATGGTAGTGAAACATGGACTGTGGGAAAACCGGAACAGAAGAGAATCGAAGCATTTGAGATGTGGTGCTATAGACGAATGTTGAAAATTAGGTGGACTGATAAGGAGAAGGGTCAGGATGATAGGACACCTGCTCAAGACATGAGCGAATGACTTCCATGGTACTACAGGGAGCTGTAGAGGGCAAAAACTGTAGAGGAAGACAGATTGGAATACGTCAAGCAAATAATTGAGGACGTAGGTTGCAAGTGCTACTCTGAGATGAAGAGGTTAGCACGGGAAAGGAATTCGTGGCGGGCCGCATCAAACCAGTCAGTAGACTGATGACAAAAAAAAAGTTCTAGGGGACTGATGACCTCAGAAGTTAAGTCCCATAGTGCTCTGAGCCATTTGAACCATTTGAACACATGCGTGGCATTCCAACGCCCTGACCGTTCAGATAATGGGGCGGACGATAATTATTGAACAATATGAAAGCAAAAGTTAAATAATTACAGACTGTGGTGTGCCCACACTTTATACAACATGCAAACGTTACCACAGATATCCGGATTTAGGTTACGATATGTTTGATATGCTTGCCATCATTGACGATGATGTGCCGCAGACGAGTAGCGACATCCAGCATGACCCGCTGTAGTGTCGGAACATCGATGGTGGCGATGACCTCCTGAATGGCCGTTTTCTGGTCATCAATGGTTTTGAAGTTATTACTATACACCTTGTTATTAATATAGCCTCACAAAAAAGGTGTCGCATGTTTTCAGATCCGGAAAATATAGCGGTCAAATCGAGGCACACGCCAGTAGCCTCTGGGTACTCCAGAGCTAGAATGCACCTTCAGGACTTCAAACACTCTCCTGCTTCGGTGGGGTCCTGCTCTGTCTTCCATGAAACACATGTTCTCGAAATTTTATTTATTTATTTATTTATTGTTCCGTGGGACCACATTAAGGGGAAGTCTCCATGGTCATGGAACGAGTCAATACATGAAATTATAACACGATTGTAGAAACAGATAAAATGAAATATAAGAAATATATTCAGGCGACAAGTCGTAAGTTTAAATAAAGAAAATCAACAATGTAACACTGGAATTTGCTTAATTTTTTAGCTCTTCCTGGAGCTCCTCGACAGAATAGAAGGAGTGAGCCATGAGGAAACTTTTCAGTTTAGACTTAAAAGTGTTTGGGCTACTCCTAAGATTTTTGAGTTCTTGTGGTAACTTATTGAAAATGGATGCAGCAGAATACTGCATTCGTTTCTGCACAAGAGTCAAGGAAGTGCATTCCACATGCAGATTTGATTTCTGCCTAGTATTAACTGAGTGAAAGCTGCTAACTCTTGGGAATAAGCTAATATTGCTACCAACAAACGACATTAAAGAAAATATATACTGCGAGGGCAATGTTAGAATTCCCATACTATTTAACAGGGGTCGACAAGAGGTTTTCTAACTTACACCACACATGGTTCGAACAGCTCGTTTTTGAGCCAAAAATACCCTTTCTGAATCAGAAGAATTACCCCAATAAATAATACCATATGACATAAGCGTATGAAAATAAGCGAAGTAGACTACTTTTAGTGTTGAAATGTCACTTATTTCAGATACTGTTCTAATGGTAAATAAAGCAGCATTTAGTTTCTGAACAAGATCCTGAACATGGGCTTTCCACAACAGCTTACTATCTATCCGAACGCCTAGGAACTTGAACTGTTCCGTCTCGCTTATAACATGCCCATTCTGTTTGATCCAAATATCAGTTATTGTTGAATTGTGAGTTAGAAACTGTAAAAACTGAGTCTTACTGTGATGTAGCGTCAAATTATTTTTCACAAGCCACGAACTTATTTCATGAACTACATTATTTGATAATGCTTCAATATTACACACAAGATCCTTCACTACCAAGCTGGTGTCATCAGCAAACAGAAATATTTTTGAATCACCTGTAATACTAGAAGGCATATCATTTATATAAATAATAAACAGCAGTGGCCCCGGCACGGACCCTTGGGGAACACCCCACTTAACAGTGCCCCATTGGGACTGAACATCACTACCACTCTCAATATTGCGGTGAATTACCTTCTGCTTTCGGTTCTTAAAGTAAGAGGTGAACCAATTGTAAGCTACTCCCCTTAGTCCATAATGGTCCAACTTCTGCAGTAATATTTTGTGGTCAACACAGTCAAAAGCCTTCGTTAAATCAAAGAAAACACCCAACGTTCGCAACCTTTTATTTAATCCATCCAAAACCTCACAGAGAAAAGAGAATATAGCATTTTCAGTTGTTAAGCCATTTCTAAAACCAAAAAGTACATTTTACAGCAAATTATGTGAATGTAAATGCTCCAGTAACCTTGTATATACAACCCTCTCGATAACTTTAGCAAACACCGACGGCATAGAAATGGGTCTATAATTGTCATCATTATCCCTGTCTCCCTTTTTATAAAGTGGCTTCACTACCGAGTACTTTAATCGGTCAAGAAACTGACCACTCCTAAAGGAAAAGTTACAGATATGGCTGAGTACTGGGCTAACATACATAGAACACTACTTCAGTATTCTGCTAGTTACCCTGTCATATCCATGAGAGTTCTTGGTCTTTAGTGATTTAATTATTAACTCAATCTCCCTCTTATCAGTATCATGGAGGAGCATTTCTGGTAACAGTCTCGGAACACTTTTTTCTACGAGCGCTATATGACTCCCTGTTGGGACTAGGTTTCTATTTAGTTCACCTGCTATATTCAGAAAGTAATTATTAAATACTGTACATATATGCGACTTATCAGTAACACAGACATACCCACTACGCACTGATTCTACATCCTCGACCTGTCTCTGCAGACCAGCCACTTCCTTTACGACTGACCATATGGTTTTAGATTTATCCTGAGACTTAGCTATTCTATCTGCATACCACGTACTTTTTGCCCTCCTAATAACTTTTTTAAACACCTTACAATACTGTTTGTAATGGGCTGCAGCATTTAGGTTTTGACTGTTTCTAACTCTTTCATATAATTTCCACTATGTTCTACAAGATATTCTTATCCCTTTAGTCAGCCACCCAGGCTGCCTGTTTTTGCTAGTACTCTGTTTTGAACGTTCTAACGGAAAGCAACTTTCAAAGAGCACGAGGAATGTCTTGAGGAAAGCATTATATTTATCGTCTACTGTATAAGCACTATAAACATCTAGCCACTCTTGTTCCTTGATAGAGTTTACATAGGTCTCTACAGCAACTGGATCAGCTTTCCTAAAAAGTTGATAACTGTACTTAACATGTGTTGCAGCACAAAAATCTTTTAGAGTTAAAATTTGTGCATCATGATCTGAAAGGCCATTCACCTTTTTGCTAACAGAATGACCTTCTAGAAATGAGGAATGAACAAAAATATTGTCTATGGTTGTTCTACTGTTCCCTTGCACTCTCGTTGGAAAGAATACGGTTTGCATTAGATTATATGAATTAAGGAGGTCTACCAGCATCCTCTTCCTTGCACAATCACTTATACAATTAATATTGAAGTCACCACATATAACTAACTTTTTGTATTTCCTATAAAGTGAACCAAGAACCTCCTCTAGCTTTAGCAAAAATGTTGTGAAATCGGAGTCTGGGGATCTGTAAATAACAACAGTAAGAAGTTTAGCTCCACTAAATTTAACCACACCTGCACAACATTCAAATACCTTTTCAGTACAATACTTTGAAACATCAATTGACTCAAATGGGATACCGTTTTTCACATATATGGCTACTCCCCCACATCGCAAAGAGCTCATAGAAAAGCTGCCAGCCAACCTGTATCCTGGTAAAGGAAGCCTCTGAATTATCTCCTTAGTTAAGAAGTGTTCAGCTATACCAATAATTTCAGAGTCAACATCTATAAGCAGTTCACTAACTTTGTCTCTAATAACTTGTATATTTTGATGAAATATACTAATTCCCTCAGTAATCGGATACACAAGCTATGTCGAAAGTGGTTTCTTTGTTAGAGAGACTTCCCTTAAGCAGGAATACATATCAGCTGATTTCAATTTAAAAAAGGTACCGTTCTAACACCCACAACTACCGGAATTTTCCCATGAGTGATCCCACCACCCCCACCTATGCTGTCACCTATAAGCTTTGCCAACCTCCCCTTTCCATACGTGTTGAGTTGCAGGCCATGTCTAGTGAAACCCGTCCTGCTGATAGACTCCACCGACACCACTGAAATGTGACTCATGCCTTCTGTCATCAGCGCACCCCCAAGTCTCATGTTATTACGCGTGAGGCTGTATTAAGATGAGGCCGATCGTGACGCTGAAACAGTTCCACGAAATGCACATTCGTGTTGCCAGTCTGAGTGGCTATCTTTTCCAGGTCACCAACTATGTCATACTACCCATCCCTGTCAATACTATTACCAGCACCACCCACAATCACTACCTGATCCTCTTTAGTAAAATCCCTACATAACCACCCTATGTTAACAGTCACCTGAGCCAATCCTGCATTAGGCTTCACAATGCTGGTGACCTGGTACTCACTCCAAAACACTCCCTGCTACTGCTGGCCTACACCTCTACCATCAGAACTACCTAACAGCAGAACCTTCTTCTTTCTCTTAGACTTTGCAGCTGTCCTAGCCACTGTAACTGCTGAGGTCTGCTGCATACTTCCTACATCTGCAGCTACTAGAGATTCCTCTCCACTAGACTCTGACAGTTGGTCATATCTATTACAAACACCAATAGTAAAACTATCTGAAAATCTCCTTCTCCTAGCAGATCTCTTGCCAACAGCCAGCTCCCATTCCCCAACCCCCTTCTCCCTCCTCATCCTATCTAGCTCCTCCTGTGCGTTTTTCAACTGCACCTGAAGGGCACAGATCTTACGCTCCAGCTCCTCTATCAACTTACTCTTGATACATAACCTGCAGTTCCAGGAGAGGATCTGACCAGTATGCCCACTGGCTTCCCCACTGCATTCCCACCAGTGAAAATATTTCGATCAATCCACTACTCAAGAACCTACGGCAAAGCCCACACTTCTCACTCATGGTAAAATTTTACAGTTACTGAAACAAGAAAACAACTTTATCTAAGTTCCGCTACTACAATAAGAAGATGTTAAAAACTGACTACAATAATCACAAACTTGCTCTACAAGGGAAGTAACTGCTATTATAGACAGTATTAATCAACAACAAATGAGAATGTAATAAAATACTAACACAGAAAGAAAATCGAACGTCTAATGACACAGTAAAGAAAGTGAAAGCAGTTCGCAAAAATTTCTTTTGAAATTGTTTCACCAGAAAACACCAAGAACACCGGTTGAAGACTACTAAAGTTCCTAAATAAACTACTATACACAAACAATTAATTAGTACTTAGCTTTCGATGCGCCACTACAGCTGCAGCTGGTCAGCGCGGAATGTAAACACGGGTAAGAGGTTACGTTGCTCGATACGAAACACTCCAAATATCAGGTCACAACACAAGAAAGGCAGAGGTGAATGAAGAAACCACTAATAAGTCACTCATACAGTAAATATTATCACAAAAACCGTTAAAATATATATCTGAAACCTAAAAAGATATGAAAACTTAGAGAGCGATCTAACACGCAGTCACGCGCTTATGACGTCGCACCTAAGAGACTCACGTTGGATAATGGAGATGAAATCGTCTTCCAGCACCTTCACATACTGTTCGGTAGTCACAATGCCATTAAGAAATATTGCACCGATTGTTCCGTGACTGGACACTGCACACCACACGGTCATCCGTTGAGTGTAAAGAGACATATCGAACGCGGAATACGGTTCCAGAGTCCCCCAAATGCGCCAGTTTTGCTTAAAGGCGAATCCGTCCAGATGAAAGTGGCTTCGCTGCTAAAACAAACCATCACCCTCCATGGCCGACCACGGACACTACTGGCCATTAAAATTCCTACACCACAAAGATGACGTGCTACAGACGCGAAATTTAACCGACAGGAATAAGATGCTGTGATATGAAAATGATAAGCTTTCCTGAGCATTCACACAAGGTTGGCACCGGTGGCGAAACCTAAAACGTGCTGACATGAGAAAAGTTCCCAACTGATTTCTCATACAAAAAAAGCAGTTGACCGGCGTTGCCTGGTGAAACGTTGTGATGCCTCGTGTAACGAGGAGAAATGCGTACCGTCACGTTTCCGACTTTGATAAGGGTCAGATTTTAGCCTATCGCGATTGCGGTTTATCGTATCGCGACACTGATGCTCACGTTAGGCGAGATACTATGACAGTTAGTAGAATATGGAATCGGTGGGTTCAGGAGGGTTATACGGAGCGCCGTGCTGGATCCCAACGGCCTCGTATCACTAGCAGTCGAGATGACAGGGATCTTAACCGCATGGCTGTAACTGATTGTGCAGCCACGTCTCGATCCCTGAATCAACAGATGGAAACGTTTTCAAGACAACAACCATCTGCACGAACAGTTCGACGACGTTTGCAGCAGCACGGACTATCAGCTCGGAGGCCATGGCTGCGGTTACCCTTCACGCTGCATCACAGACAGGAGCGCTTGCGATGGTGTACTCAACGACGAACCTGGGTGCACGACTGGAAAAACGCCATTTTTTCGGATGAATACAGGTTCTGTTTACAGCAACATGATTGTCGCATCCGTGTTTGGCAACATCGCGGTGAACGCACATTGGATGCGTGTATTCGTCATCGCCATACTGCCGTATCACCCGGCGTAATGGTATGGGGTTACACGTCTCGGTCACCTCTTGTTCGCATTGACGGCACTTTGAAAAGTGGAAGTTACATTTCAGATGTGTTAGGACCCGTGACTCCACCCTTCATTCGATCCCTGCGAAACCCTACATTTCAACAGGATAATGCCATCCATGCTCTGATTGACACAATGCCCAGGCGTATTAAGGCTGTTATTACGGCCAGAGGTGATTGTTCTGGGTATTGATTTCTCAGGATCTTTGCACCCAAATTGAGTGAAAATGTAATCACATGTCAGTTCTAGTATAATATATTTGTCCAATGAATACCCGTTTATCTTCTGCATATCTTCTTGGTGTAGCAATTTTAATGGCCAGTGGCGTAGAACGTCCTAACGAAAAACCGTTCACAAGTTATGACGATTTTACTACAAGTTGTTGAGTAAATGTCACCCTGTATGTAATAAACATAAACTCAGTAATTCTCTCCTTCTAAAAAGCGTTGACTTCGTTTTCAACGAAGTTCTGGCACCTAGGGAACACCCAGAGAATCATGGACATGATCGTAGAAGATGGTAGGATACGTCGAGTATGACAAGAGTATGGCGAGTAAAATTTTCTTAGTGGTTTTTACTCCTGACGACGATGGCAGAGATAGCCATTGAAAGCTCGGGAATTTTATTCGAATTGAAGCGGTTTGAAAACCGAGAAGATTTTATTCAGACATTACGTCGCGAAAGACTCCGAGGAATGCGAAGAGTAAGTCTGCTGAAGTTACCAGGATCGCCCTCTTGCGGACTCCCAACACTGCTTCCCCAGTGCAGTCGCGGATTGCGCTCGCCCGACGCTGCGGTCCGGTCCTCGGACGCTGCCTCCTCCACTGTGCACACAGCCGACGGCCGGCGAAGCGGCGCAGCGTTCGCGGCCGATTGCGCAGCTCGTGATTGGCGGTCGCGCCTGGCCGGCGTCAGCGCTTATCCCGCCAGATAACCTGCCGGCGGCCCGGCGAGGCCAGCCCGGCCCGGACCATCGCTAAGCTCCGGCCCTCGGCCGCCCTTATCGTTTACCGATGAGGCCAGCCTGCGATCAGCCCGGCCGGGGAGAGAGCACACCCCGTGGTCCCTGACGTGAGCACCACGGTCGCGATTGCGCGCGCAAATTACTGCATCCAGCGCGAGTGCGAAGTGCAGATTCCTCTGACTGACAGTATAAAAACCATTTCGATTTCGGATTTGGTTAAGGTTGTAGCGCGGGAAATGCAAATCCTCCTATTTCCATCTATTGTACTATAAATTTTTTCCTTATTTTGTTACCTGAATATATGACATTTCGGTGTCTTTATATACTGTAATTGTTTTACAATTTGTGTATATATATTTCTGCATTTATGTCGATGTATAATTGGTTTGTTGCGTAAATATTATTTGTATTTTATACGCTGGGTCTTGTCTAGGGAAAACTGTGCTATCGAACGATTACATCGATAGGTCGTGTGAAGAACCAAGTGTTTAGTGTGGTGTCACCGCCAGACACCACACTTGCTAGGTGGTAGCCTTTAAATCGGCCGCGGTCCGTTAGTACACGTCGGACCCGCGTGTCGCCACTATCAGTGATTGCAGACCGAGCGCCGCCACACGGCAGCTCTAGAGAGACTTCCTAGCACTCGCCCCAGTTGGGCAACTGACTTTGCTAGCGATGGTTCACTGACAAAATACGCTCTCATTTGCCGAGACGATAGTTAGCATAGCCTTCAGCTACGTCATTTGCTACGACCTAACAAGGCGCCATTACCAGTTACTATTGAGATTATAAATAATGTACCGTCAAGAGCGACGTTCACCATTTATGGATGAAAGTTAAGTATTCCACCAGCTACGTCCGTTTTTGCTGAAGCCTAATTTCCTTGACCTGTTCCAGACCTCACGCCAGCCTGCGTGAGTTAAAACGCATGCCTTTCAGCTTCCTCTAATATTACGGTGTTGGCTCTCCTGCCAACCCACAACATTTAGGTTATTGGATAGTGTTAAGCGCGGGCAGAACACAGTCTGGCTGGAGTAGCGCGATGGAGCAGGTGTGTTGAGTGACGCTCCCGCGAGTTGCCGCGCTTTCGGGGTTTGGCTTCGTGTAATTGCGCTCGACTTGCTATGATAGTTTCTGGCACGGTGTCGCGGACGGGAAACATTAGCTGGCACACATCAAGAGCCCCTTTCGCCTGGTGACAGTGTCGAGAAGAAGGCGCGCCAACATCCAGTTTCTCCAACAGCGACGGCCGACAATAAGTGATTGTCGCCAACTCCTCGATCGACGATTTCAAACCTTCAATCAACCAACAAGGAAGACTGAATGCACGTAAAGTCTTAGAACTGTATGGCAGACCTCAGCTTTTAAAACTGTTCCATTTGCATCACTAAAATACAGCAACGTAGCATGAACCTTTGTTGCTCATTGTCCCAATTGTATTACCAAGCAGGTTCCCTTCCTTTTCCGAAATGAACTCGAGTGTCGTTGAAATTCAAACGCCAGCATTAAAGTAATATCATTCGATTTCACTGCTTTAAGTTCAAAGTTCAGTTAAGGTATTCTTAGCTGCCTACAATATTTAGATTACACAGGCACAAATTTAGAGTGCGAGTTATGTTACCATATTTTAGCTTATCTGTGATTGCAGCTCAGCTTGGTACGTACTAAATTTTACTATTGTTAATTGTTCAGAATCATTTAATTCAAGTTCAAAGTTAAATCCCTTATTTCTAATTTGCGTAGATTCAATTAGCTTTTGAAATGATTGTTGAGGTAGCCCAAGACTAACCTTATTTTATTGAATTTCGTAGTGCTTCAGGAACAAAGTTCACTATTAATTTCAGTCACTAAATTAAATTTCAATTTTCCGGTTTTATTAATTCTTTTGCTAAATTAAGTCAGAGTGTAACGAAATTTATTACATCTGAAAAACATTCGGGTTTCACACAACACGTGTCAACCTTCAGTTTCCACACTTTTAGTGCTAATTATATGTGCATTAACCTCTCGTTTTCAGTTATTATAGTAGTTTTCCATAGGACTGGCGACCGTAATTTTCCCCAAATCTCAAATATCTAATTAACGCCAGTTAGTTGTTAACGTAACGACCGCCCATTTACTTTCTTTATTAACTCTACCCTTTTTCAAAATTAATTTCCACCAATTTGCATTTCTCCTTTCATTTAGATGTAACCCTTCCTCCCTCTTTACCGACAGATTAATTTCAGTGACGATTGCTTTTCCCAAATTTCCATTAGATACACGCGGTTTAATTTTTCACTATCATTAAGGTCGATAAGAGTGGGGGAGGTTACAAAGTCATATGTCCTAATACAATAAAACAGGATCGTGTAGTATTAGAAAATTACTATTAAGAAGCCGATTTGGTGTACATAGAAGTCTCCGTTCTAAAGTCTAGTTGTTGAGTACTATTCTAGCACACTATCCCTTCTCGTGTTTTGCAAAGATTTCTATTGCCGTGTCGATTTTATCTTCCATCCCAAGGAATTTACGAAAAGTTAAACTTCGAAGAATGAATAATTTCTAGCTACTTGAACGGAAACTTTAGGGCGAGATAATATTTAAACACAAATATCTCCCACACTCCCAGACATAAATTTAATCCCTATTTGAATTCTTAAATCTATGAAACAAAATGATTAGACAGTTACAGTTCTTAATCTTACACTGTCTGCCTCTCGATATCGAAATCAACACCTGGAATAAAACTGCTGTCGCTCTGCAGAATTCCGGCGATCGTCGACTCTGAAAATTCTTCAAACAGTCAGAGGCACAGTCGTAGGCCGTGGGGAAGCCGTCTTGTGTGCTACGACGTACTCACTCTCCAGCATGGGAATCACTGTCCCAATTGTGTATTGGTATAAAATTAATCTCTCAAAATAAAGCATAAACGACCGTGGTGCAGGCCTTACTGATTTCACTGGATACAATGTTCCGTACGAGTTACCACACACCAAATAATGTTCCGAGCCACAGGAAAGAGAGAAATTTAGATAACCAAACAATTAAACGTACCTTTTCCATTCCTGAAATTATATTTTTCCATAAATGATCCTCATAGCCACATTTCAGGGTATATCATCCTCTTGTATGAGACGAAATGCTGTCATAATTAATCGAATTACATTCCGCATTCAAAATGGCAGCTTACAACAATGCCGCTATTTACAGTTCCGCTGCGATCCTACTTTCCGCGATTTCTAAATCAGAAGTAAGTTCGGTTTTACATCACGCATCAGAGATAATCTCTTTCTCTATCACAGTTGTAATGAGTCCTTGATCCGTACACATCACTTGGCGCAGCTACGCATTAATATTTGCGCTAGAAGAGAAGAAGTGATAGAAAAATTGTGATTCTACACGACGCAGCCAACGATTTTCTCGTATACAACCGAAGTATTAAACAGTGAGTTTCGTAAGTGTTGCGCATAGTCTTCGTTTCTCAGGATAAAAATTCTACACACATTCACCAAAAACGTTTTCCTCTGTAAGTGGTGTAGGGAAGTATCGAAATGAAATGAAAATGAATTCAACCTACACTGTGTGCCTAACGTGTAACGATTTGTGACTTCAGGCTTTCTCGGGTGATCAGCCAAGTGGTTGCGTCGTCTTGGCGCAAAGTTTCAATGATTTTTTACCCATCATCTCATCATCCGAGAAGGTTTCATCAGTCATTAAGTATAATGCAAGGAAATGATTAGCCATAGATAAACAACACAAGTATGACATCAGGACAGATCTGACTGTGCATAGACACGACTAAGTCTTTAGGTAGGTAGAGGGGAGGATTAAACAATTTCATTTCTCCCCTGACAGAGATGTTACGGTGTTGGCCCTTGATCTGAAGTTGACGCTCATTGTCGAACTCGGCACAACATTGATTTATAGAAAGGTCTTGATTGCACAATTGTTTCTTAAGACACTCGCATTCCAAATTTTCATCATCAGACTGAAGCTGTGAAATAAAGTGTACAGAAAGTTAATGACAGAAAATATACATAAATGTGCTTCCAAGTATTCCAATACATAGAAATTCCTCACAGTATCGTACTTACAAACAAATCAAACTTTAGTTCAAAGCTCACGAAAGTGAGCACATGATCTGAATAAAATACAAATCTCATGTCATGTAGCCGCACGATGGCCTGTAGGTGGCTCTAGCACCGACCATAGAAGGCAAGGCAGAGAGCAATTTTACAAACTTCACTACACTGCGATTAAGTACATGTCAGCACCTCTTCAACAAATTTGATGAAAACGTTTTTGCTACTTTTATGGAAGGGAAACTCATACTAATAGCATGAAAACTACATCGTTAAGTAATATAGTAAAATACGTTACAGAGGTAGTCAAAACAGAAGACACTTGTAACCAATAACTAGTGTGTTACGGTATGAACATAAACCAATATGCCCCCATAGCTGCTGGTTTCCAGTTTGGTATTTTTACGTTTTCCTAAGTCACAGACCGGGCGCTAATGTCCGTAGCAGTTTTTCGCCCTAAAACCGTAACAAGAAACAACCATTATGAGTAATAAGGAAATACAAGTATGGAGGAAAAAATTCACGACAATCACAAAATAAATGTATGTAACTATCATAAAATGTAGTCAGATTACACTTCACGAACATGTAATAAATGATACAACAGAATCATTTATGTGAGCCAACATTGGTGGTAACACTTCAAATGAAGAACTATATTATACGATATTACCTAACGACGCACTTTCCTTGCTGTCAGTATTATAATGATGTTGGAAGGACGGAATAAGCATACAGAAAGGTCAAAACAAACAAATCTGACATTAAAAGCAAGGGTGGAACATTAATTGTGCAGCGGAAATTCCACTGCTACAAGCAGAGGAGAGAGTGGATAGGTGGAAAGAGTACATTGGAAACCTCTGGGAGGCGGATGACATGCCTGATGTGATCGGAGAAGGAATTGGAGTCGATATAGAAGAGATAGGGGATCCAGTATCAGAATCAGATTTTAAAAGATCTTTGGAAGATTTAAGATGAAGTAAGGCAGAAGGGATTGACAACATTTCATCAGAATTTCTGAAATCATTGAGGAAGTGGCAACAAAATGACTGTTACGTTGGCGTGTAGAACATATGATTCTGGCGACATATCACCTGACTTTCGCAAAAATATCCACACAATTCCGAAGATTGCAAGAACTAACAAGTGCGAGAGCTATCACACAATCAGCTTAACAGCACATGCATCCAAGTTGCTGACAAGAAAGTATACACAAAAACGGAATAGAAAACTGAGGATGCTTTAGTGAAGGTAAAGGCACCAGAGGGGCAGTTCTGACGTTGAGGTTGATAATGGAAGCAAGAGTAAATAAAAATGAAGATCTGTTCATAGGAGTATTCCACTTGGAAAAATTATTCGACAGTGTCAAATCGAACAAGATGTTCCATATTATGAGGAAAATTGGCGTAAGCTATATGCAGACGCGGGTAATATACAGCATCTACAAGATCCAAGAGGGAATAATAACAGTGGAAGACCAAGAACGAAGTGCTCGGATTAAAAACGGTGTAATACACGGATTTAGTTTATCGCCCTTACTGTTCAGTCCAAACATAGAAGCAGTAATGATGGAAAGAAAAGAAAAGATCAAGAGAGAATTTAAAGTACATTAAGAAAGGATATCAATCATGATATTCGCTGATGACATTGCTATCCTCAGTGAAAGTAAGGAAGAAATACATGTTATGCTGAATGGAACGAACAATCTCAGTAATACAGAATATGGAATGAAGGTAAATCGAAGAAAGACGAAACTAATGAGAAGTAGAAGGAATGAGAACAGCGAGGAACTTAACATCAGTGTTGATGGTCACAAACTAGCTGATGTCAAGGAATTCTGCTGCCTAGGCAGAAAAATAACTCATGGCGGACGGAGCAAGGAGGACATAAAAAGCAGACTAGCACTGGTAATAACGGCATTTCTGGCTAAGAGAAGTCTACTTGTATCAAAGATCTTAATGTAGGGAAGAAATTTCTGAGAATGTACGTCTGGAGTATTGTATAGGAGTGAAACACGGCCTGTGGGAAAACAGGAGCACAAGAGAATCGAAACATTTGAAATGTGGTGCCACATACTAATGTTGAAAACTTGGTGGAATGATAGGCTAAAGAATGAGGAGGTTCTGTGCAGACCAGAAGCAGAAAGAAATATCTGCAAATCACTGACAAGAAGAAGGGACAGGGCCATAGGACATTTATTAGGACATAAGGGAGCTGTGGATGGTAATGGCTGTACATGAAGACATAGATGGAAATACATCCAACAAATAATTGTGAATGTAGGTTCCAAGTGCTACTCTTAGATGAAAAGGTTGGCATAGGAGAGGAGATCAAAGTGGGCCGCCTCAAACCAGTGAGGAGATTGATGACTTAAAAAAGAAACAAAAGTGTTGAGTGGGAGAGGGGTAGTGGAGGCAGAAGTGTGTCAATGGTAAAATCCATACAAACAGGTATACGTATATATATTGATAGGAAAACTAGATCTATTATCCAGCAGATGTTAACAAGTACGACCTCCAACGTTAAATTCATGGGAGAATTTCATATTCATCCAGGTGTTCACCAAGGAGATGACCTCTCCCCCCTTCTATTCAACGTGGAAGAATTGTGAGGACATAGGAAAATAAAATAAAGGGAATTTAACTTGGGATTAAAAAGGAGCAGAGAATCAGTATGAGGTGTCTGGCTTTCGCCGACGACCTTGCTGCTCTAGCCAACAATAGAAAAGAAGCCAAACTTGCGCTGGAGAAGAGAAAACTTACCTATAAATCCCCTACGAGAGGACTCAGTATATATAAAGCAAACCTGAAGATTATCTCGCCATTACAGCTCAGTACGGGAATGTGGCATGAGTTGTGCGCTTCTAATAGTTAGGAGAGATAATCCACCCCTCAGGACTGGACTCCATAGCCAATCAAGAAAAAATGTCACAATTACAGAAAGCATATAAGCTCACTTGGAATGACTATAATAAAAAATCTATTTCTGCCAACGCAAAATTAAGACATTATAACACAGTGATTCTATCAGAAGCACTCTACACTGCTGAAACTGCAGTAATTTATGGTAATACCAAAATCAGAGACACTGAAAAGCAACAAAGAAATATTCCGAGCAACACATATGAACCAGGGTTTCGTGAAGGAATTTGGATAAAGAGAGCAACAAAAGAGATTTACATAGAGATAGAAACAATAACGGACATTTTAGAGAGAGAAGGAAGAAATTTTATGGACATATCAGCAGGATGAACAAGAAGAGGTTCACAAGGAAAATCTGGGACACAGCAAACACCAGCAAGAACTAGAAAAATAGGAACACTGAAAAAGAAGAAGAAGTTAGGGAACCGGGAATCACAAAGGACTACATAAACAATCGAGAACAGTTCAGGAACATCATATTGAACCATACACTTTAACAAAAACACGCCGAAAAAAGGACAGGAAATAAATTATTGGAGGAACGCAAGAGAGAGCACGGCGAGAGTATGAAGATAATTTGGAAAAAGGAAGGAAGAAGAAGAAGGAGAAGAAATCATGACCACTCAAGTTTATATATGTGTGGCAAAGAATAGCTGTGGAGGTAAGAACCTCCTACCTGTCAATGGAGTGGGGGTGGAGGTGGAAAGACACTGTGCCCACGACGTACTAATAGCCATACTTCAGTCATTTAATATCTGAGATTGAGAGCACTTGAAACTTGCAAAAACCTTTACACGTAATTTGAAACCCTTGGGAAACTTTTCCTCGCTGACGTCCCTTACAAATTGATGAAAGAAAAAAGCCTTTTGCTTACTACACTGCTGTCCGCCCCAGTAGCTGAGTGGTCAGCGTGACGGATTGCCGTCCTCCGGGCCCGGGTTCGATTCCCGGCTGGGTCGGAGATTTTCTCCGCTCAGGGACTGGGTGTTGTGTTGTGTTCATCATCATTTCATCCCCATCCGGCGTGCAGGTCGCCCAATGTGGCGCCGAATGTAATAAGACCTGCGCCAAGGCGGCCGGACCTGCCCGCGAGGGGCCTCCCGGCCAATGACGCCAAACGCTCATCATCATCATCATCACTACACTGCTGGCCACCGTAAATGCAACACCAAGAAAGACAAGAGGTAGCACAACAAAATTTATTTTGTAGATAACATTTTGACCAAGTATCAAATGATTACGTTTACAGACGTCTGTGACATGTGGTTCCTGCCAAAATCAGTAGCCAGAGTAACCGCCATTGTTGGAGATCACCGCTGCCACACGTCTCGGCATTGAGTCAAAGAGACGTTGGATGTGTTTCTGGGGTACAGCAGCCCAAGCAGCTTCCACACGTTGCCAAAGATCATCTGGTGTGGCAGCTGGGGATGTAATCTGAGTCACTCGTTGAGCAACAATGGACCACATGTTTTCTATCGGCGAAAGATCCGGAGAGCGAGCCGGCCAGGGAAGCAATTCAATCTGGTTATTGACGAAGAACCTTTGGACAATGCGTGCCACGTGTGGTCGCGCATTATCCTGTTGAAATATGGCAGTGGCCGAGCCCTGAAGGTAAGGAAGGACAACTGGCTCCAACACCTCGTATATGTAGCGCCGGCTATTTAAAGTACCGGCAGTGCGTACTAGAGGCGTGCGAGAGTAATATCCAAGACCGCCCCATACCATAATACCCGGTGCAAGACCAGTGTGGCGGTGCATAATGCAGCTGTCCAGCATCCTCTCTCCACGGTGTCTCCACACTCGAATCCGACCATCGTGGTGCTGCAGACAGAAGCGTGCCTCGTCAGTAAAGACAACGTCATTCCATTCTGCCGTCCACATCCGTCTGTCATCACACCATTGGCGACGGAGACGTCTGTGGTTCTGCGTCAATGGTAGACGAAGCAATGGACGTCTTGCGGACAGACCACTCTGCTGTAAACGGCGTCGAATGGTACGCGCAGACACTGGACGATGCGTTACAGACGCTATGTGCTGTGCTATGGTTCGGGATGTCATTGAGCGATCCGTCACTGCCATGCGCACAATTTGCTTATCAGCACGTGCAGTGGTGCACCGAGGTGAATGCGATCGACCACGTCGGTCCGTCGTACCCTCCTGCATACAACGGTCACATATCCGCATTACAGTTGTTTGGTTTCGCCAACACGACTAGCGATTTCTCTGTATGATAATCCACAATCTCGGTAAGCCACTATCCTTCCTCTGTCGAACTCGAATACTTGATCAAAAGATGTTCGCTGTTGTCTACGAGGCATAACTGATCGTCTTGTGAAACAACCACAAGGTAAACACACGTGCCGAACGTACACTAGTCGAAATCGCCAAGCCTTAAATAGCGCTATGAGGTGGCGCCACAGGCGCGCGTGATGTGCGTCTGCGCTGAAATTCTAATCAGTTGCATATCTCATCGCCGCAAACTCATGGTGTAAATTTCACTTGATTCGGATGCTTCCTTCCGAGTGTTGCATTTACGGTGGCCAGCAGAGTATATTTTCGCTGTTCATGCAGAAAAATTGCATGTTACCAGATGTTTAAATTGGTTATTCCTTAGCTATAACTGTGTTCCCAAGCTGCTTCTCAAACAGTATCTGCATTTGCTACTAACTCTGTTTGCAGTACTTTTCGCAAACAGTGTCCACATATGCTGCTGAATATGCCTAGAAAATTGTATGACTGTAGAACCTCTGAGTCTGGCGATATATCACCTGACTTCCGCGAAAATATCCACACAATTCCGAAGATAGCAAGAGCTGGAAAGTGCGAGAATTATCGCGTAATCCAAGAAAAAAAAATGGCTCTGAGCACTATGGGACTTCTGAGGTCATCAGTCCCCTAGAACTTAGAACTACTTAAACCTAACTAACCTAAGGACATTACACACATCCATGCCACAGGCAGGACTCGAACCTACGACCATAGCGGTCGCACGGTTCCAGACTGAAGCGCCTAGAACCGCTCGGCCACAGCGGCCGGCTGCTAACAACAGCTGATCTGCTCTGTCTAGCAAAAATTCTCCCCAAGCCTTCTTGACTGATCTATTCACTTTCGTAGTCGTAATTTCTATAGTGACATCATGATCGCTAATCCCCACTTCTATTCTGTCATCATCGATAAGATCCGGCCTATATGTAGCTACAAGAACTGAGACAATTCCATTGCGTGTGGGGTAGCCGAGCTAGCTGCTAAAGACAGTTTTCTGAAGATGTGTTCAAAAGTATTTCGCATGACAGTCTGCCAGTACACCCCGCAATGAATCCATAGACATCCCTGTCTCGATAGCTCAAAGTCGCCTCCATCTAGTATTGCATAATTTCGGTATTTACGCGCTACTGGCAGTAGACGTTCTTGGAATGACTTTCTAACTGTCACAGCGGAATCGGATGAGCGGTAAAAACATTCAACAAACAACTTGGTTTCACCGGCACCTGTTATACGTGACCAAATAATTTCACTGTTACACTGAACTCCGAGATCAATAGAGACAAAATTTAGTCAACTACATCGAACACTCCCCCTCATAAGGCCTCTAAGCTGTCTTTCCGATATACATTGTATGATCGCGAAATATCTCAGAGCCTCCCACCTCGGGTTTCACCCAGCTCTCGGTCGCAAGAAGAATTTGAGCGTGAGAACTTTCGTGGAGGGTACTGAATTCGGGAATTTTGCTGCGGATACTTTGATGGTTAACGTATAACAAAATTTTGTACATGGCTGCACGTTCATAGACCGTGAATAGTTACAACTGAAAGAAAAACCGCCCTCGGTCACTATATTTAAACGAATTAACCGAGTTTCAACACTGTTAGGAGTGTCTTTCCCGGAAAATAAAATCAAATCTTTGATTTAAATTCTGAGGAAGACAGTCCTAGTAGTGTTGAAACCCTGTTAATTCAATTAAGTATAGTGAGCGAACGCTGTTTTTCTTTCAAATGTTAACGTATAAGATTTTGACGTCTCTATTCTGAACGTTGTCTGACTTCCCTTTCTGCGTATCGACTGACGAGTGTTCGTCAGAGCACCTCAACTACCATCTAGCCTAAAAAACCCCATGTGTACAGCACAAGTTCTCTGCTAGTCGATTATTTGCTACCTTTATGTAGGGTACCCCTGAGTTATCAAGGGTAGTCCTACAAGTTCCCAGACGACAACGCCGATCTAGATATCAGCAGCCAAGACGAAGGCTTTGGTTGAGACCTCCTATTCCAAACTAAAGGCCTTCGATCAACTGTGGGAGCAATACTGCAAACGCGAACTCTGTTAGGAATCAAACGATCAATGCTAGGAATCTTCACCACCTCCGCCAACCGTCTGTATGAACTGAGGATGGCCTCAGAACCCATGCGACAGGCGTGTCGTTAGCGTCGTGAGCAGTAACTTGCAGACGACTGCACCCTGCACGCTCGATAACCGTAGGTGAGGCCGTCGCCTTCACCCCTCGGACGGGGCCCCTGGGCAGACATGTCGAATGTACATGGGCTTTCTTTCCAGCCCTGAACGGTATCTGCCTAAATGGCTCCATAACGCGCCTAACGTTGGAGCTCCTAATAACTAGTGAGTCCCTCACCCAATGTGCCTGTTAGGACCCTGCTGAAGGAGTGGCTACCCGTCGACTCACAGTGTGAAAGGGCGACGCCTGGCGACCAGTCTCCACATTGGTCCTCCTTCTCGAACAACGCGAACGCCTTACCATCTCACACTCGTCCTGCTTTGAGGACCGATCCAGCGCATCGCGTGCACTAGGGGGTGCCTCGGAAGCAGAGCCCGTGGGCAAAACAAGCGACACCTAAGGTACCCCATGCGACGCGCCAGATTATTCGGCACAGCTACACCACGAGGTAGCATCCAGCAGGTGGCTGATCGCAGCCAAAAGCACATTCAGCTGCTCCGTAACTGCGGCTAGCTCCTCCTGCACCCGTTGATAGCATGCACACATCCCAACTATTCCAGCAAGACTAAGTGAAGAAGTAAACTATAAAAGCAGACAGTATCCTTGATATGCAACTTGCTACTCTCCTGATGTGTCATCAATGGACACTGATGCGTTAGTGAGCTATGTAGCTGGCTGTTCAGTGAACCCTACTGCGCTACATAGTGAATAAATCTACACTTACAGAAACGCGAGCTTATAAGTTTTAAACAGAAAAATACACAAGAATTTCGGGAAATATACTACATGGAAAACACAGAATAAGGTAAACACTTAAATTGCCGATACTTAGCAGTATATCAGCTGAGAGCTGCAGCCTCCACTTAATAACTAAATTTTGCATGAGGCGTGAGCGGCTCGCGTCCATGCCGATTATTGCTCGTCACCTTTGTTTTATAGTTCTGTCGCCTCTTTCTTATTCGATTTACTGGCGTCACTAAGTTTCTGGCTTTCCTGCCCGTGAGTGGCAGCAGCAGTGCGTATCGATAAGAGCACTGTCATACACTCCTGGAAATGGAAAAAAGAACACATTGACACCGGTGTGTCAGACCCACCATACTTGCTCTGGACACTGCGAGAGGGCTGTACAAGCAATGATCACACGCACGGCACAGCGGACACACCAGGAACCGCGGTGTTGGCCGTCGAATGGCGCTAGCTGCGCAGCATTTGTGCACCGCCGCCGTCAGTGTCAGCCAGTTTGCCGTGGCATACGGAGCTCCATCGCAGTCTTTAACACTGGTAGCAAGCCGCGGCAGCGTGGACGTGAACCGTATGTGCAGTTGACGGACTTTGAGCGAGGGCGTATAGTGGGCGTGCGGGAGGACGGGTGGACGTACCGCCGAATTGCTCAACACGTGGGGCGTGAGGTCTCCACAGTACATCGATGTTGTCGCCAGTGGTCGGCGGAAGGTGCACGTGCCCGTCGACCTGGGACCGGACCGCAGCGACGCACGGATGCACGCCAAGACCGTAGGATCCTACGCAGTGCCGTAGGGGACCGCACCGCCACTTCCCAGCAAATTAGGGACACTGTTGCTCCTGGGGTATCGGCGAGGACCATTCGCAACCGTCTCCATGAAGCTGGGCTACGGTCCAGCACACCGTTAGGCCGTCTTCCGCTCACGTTCCAACATCGTGCAGCCCGCCTCCAGTGGTGTCGCGACAGGCGTGAATGGAGGGACGAATGGAGACGTGTCGTCTTCAGCGTTGAGAGTCGCTTCTGCCTTGGTGCCAATGATGGTCGTATGCGTGTTTGGCGCCGTGCAGGTGAGCGCCACAATCAGGACTGCATACGACCGAGGCACACAGGGCCAACACCCGGCATCATGGTGTAGGGAGCGATCTCCTACACTGGCCGTACACCACTGGTGATCGTCGAGGGGACACTGAATAGTGCACGGTACATCCAAACCGTCATCGAACCCATCGTTCTACCATTCCTAGACCGGCAAGGGAACTTGCTGTTCCAACAGGACAATGCACGTCCGTATGTATGCCGTGCCACCCAACGTGCTCTAGAAGGTGTAAGTCAACTACCCTGGCCAGCAAGATCTCCGGATCTGTCCCCCACTGAGCATGTTTGGGACTGGATGAAGCGTCGTCTCACGCGGTCTGCACGTCCAGCACGAACGCTGGTCCAACTGAGGCGCCAGGTGGAAATGGCATGGCAAGCCGTTCCACAGGACTACATCCAGCATCTCTACGATCGTCTCCATGGGAGAATAGCAGCCTGCATTGCTGCGAAAGGTGGATATACACTGTACTAGTGCCGACATTGTGCATGCTCTGTTGCCTGTGTCTATGTGCCTGTGGTTCTGTCAGTGTGATCATGTGATGTATCTGACCCCAGGAATGTGTCAATAAAGTTTCCCCTTGATTCAGTTCCGGCGAGATCGTGCACCAGCACCCTCACCTGAAGATGGCGGCCAGTTGGACCGCGGAAATATTGTGTCATGAAGACGTCATGATCCGGCTGCATACCCGAGAAGAATATTATCAATTATTACGCCGGGAAAGCCTTCGTAGCCACAAAGTTTCCCCTTCCTGGGACAATGAATTCACGGTGTTCTTATTTCAATTTCCAGGAGTGTATTATCTTTGAAGCGACCGTTAGTATTTCCGGGTTGTCGTTTGACGAGAGTTCAGTCGGGATGCAGCGCCAGTGAGGTCCCGACAGCCAGTACTCGCCGACCGCTGGCGACACACATGCACTGTCCGACGGAAGGGGACTGGAGAGGGAACGACCCTAGGTTGGTCGTTCGGTCGGTCGTTTCATCGGGCGACGCGTATTTGGTCTTTTGACCGTTTCTGGACCTCGTCAGTTGGTCATTTTGACGGACATGGGTCGGTTTCTTCCTTGTGCACAGATGTCGGGTGGTCAATGGGCAAGTGTTACCTCTGCATGGCAGGGTCCGAGCCAGTGTCCCCGGGTCGCCGTGTCTCCGAGTTCCGAATGAGCAACAAAGGAGTTGGGCTGGAGCTGCAGTGAGCTCTGGACAGGCGTGACTTGCCCGACTGTTGCTGACACACATAACTTGAATCGGGACGACCTTGGTTGGTCGTTCGGTACGTCGTCTCATCGGACGACGTGCATTTGGTCGCTGACCGCTTATGGAAACTCTTTATGTGTGTGACTTGTCATTTCTAATTGTTGTTCCACGTTGATTGGTTTTAGGATTGTTGGAGTTCTTGGTGCAAGTGTTTGCGTGGAATTGTGTGTAGCTCCTGTGATTTCCGCTGAGCAGATGAATGCTGTCTGTGTAGTGGAAAAGCCAGTTGGTAAGTTGTGATGGAGCAGCGAGGAAGTCTCCACGCCGTTAGGTCAGGCCGGGGCTGCTGGCAGCATGCTCGTGCGGTCGGAGTTGTGTGGCACTAGCTGCGAGAGCTGTAAGGTTCGTCGCTCACCAAACCTGCGTACTGGAGTTGAGTAATAAGTGAACCTCTTATGAAATCTCAACTGCTGTGACATCTCTTCATTGATAGCTGGTTGTAGCTTCCTGGGCTGTTCCCGCAAGCAGCAACGTGATGCTATGCTGGAGTCAGCAAAATTTAGCGGCCATCTTCCTATGAAAATGAAAAAAATGAAATGATCGTATGGGATTGTTGGCCGGCAGGCCGCATCCGGGGAAGTTCGGCCGCCGTACTGCGATTCCTTTAACGCCACTTCGACGGCTTGCGAGTCAATGATGATGAAAGACACACAACACCCAGTCATCACGAGGCAGAGAAAATACGTGACCCCGCGCCGGGAATCGAACGTGGGGCCCCGTGCGCAGGAAGCGAGAACGCTACAGCAAGACCTCGAGCTGCGGACATCTTCCTAGGTTATTTTACTTTTCAAATGATTATAATTCACTACTCAAGTGCACCAGTGGTATCTTCTGCCTTGTTGCCGTTAACGTTCCGGTTACCTGCCCTGGTCGTTAGCTTAGTTTTACGGCAGTGTGTTTTCCTCGCCAAGTTGGTGCTGTCCGGCATGGCGTGTAGTTCGACACCTTGATGTTGTTCTCCCCTTTTCTTTGAGTGGTTCTTGTGCCTTAACTGTGTTTAAACGCCAATTATTAAGACATAGTCCTGCTGCGATCATCATCATTGCTGATATTTTTGGGTGTCGTGTCATTGGTCGGGTGGAAGGGAAACCATTAGGTTACAAAGAGATATCTTCAAGGGGGTCCGTAGCTCAATGGAAGGTCCAACACACCCAGTGGAGTCAGTAGCGAGCCAGTGGGTGTGTTGGACCTTCCATTGAGCTACGGACCCCCATGAAGATGTCTCCCGCAGTCGGAGACGAAACGTTGGGAATCGACACAGAATTCATCAATCGACCACGGCATAACAGCCCGGATAATTATAATGGAAATGATTAGGTTGTTGGTTGGTTCTTCAGCCGTCCCTAACTCGTGCTGCCCCCCTATTATTTAGTGTTATGCTTGGCTTCCGGTCTCACCTACACTGTCGTTAGAGTTTCTTCCCCAGGCCAACCCTTGGAACCGTTATCCTGCTTATGATTGTGATTTTCTTTTGTCACAAGTACTGTGCAAGGACTTCAGCCGTGTATTAATTTTATCTGTTCAATGTTCATTATATGGCCTTCAGCCGATCCTTATGTGAAGTATTTTAAGATTAGGCCCTCAGCTGAACCTTACGTGAAGTATTTTAAGACTAGGCCTTCAGCTGTGTTTTATTTATAAGTCTTGTTTGCTCTGTATCTAGGCCTTCAGCCGCGTATGTTTTAAATTCTGTGGCTTTCAGCCCGTAACCTGTAAATTCCTGTCTGTAAGATTTATTAATTATCTTGAAATCTTAAAATGGCCTTCAGCCGAGCTGTGTAAATTCTTATCTTAAGGTTTGTCCTTAATTATTTTGAATAATTGTTTGGGCCTTTAGCCATCAAGATATTTCAAGCTTTCTTAAGATTGTTTTCTGTTGTACTGCGTAAATGCATGTCTTTAAAGGTTCCGTTTTATTATGTTGAAATATTGTTGGGCTTTCAGCTGAGGGATTAATTTATATTTTCCATAATATGGCTTTTAGCAGAAATCTGTAAATGCTTGCCTTTTAAGAATTTCCTTTGCTGATCTGATATATTATCTGGGCCTTTAGAGGAGAAGATATTTTAATTTTATTTAAGGAAGGCCTTCAGCCATTTGTCTAAATTCTTGTGCCTTGAAAGGAATTACTTAATGATATTTTAATTTTACTTAAGTAATTTCTTCAGCTGTTTCTCTAAATGCTTGTGTTTTAAAAAGAATTATTTAAACCTTATTATTGAGAAGTCATCTAGGCCCTCAGCTGTTAATTGATCCTTGTTGTTTTAAAGTGAAAACTGTGGATTGTGTTTTCGAGGAATAAAGTTCTGTGTATTTGTGTGACTAACAGTTAGCCCCTTTCCACAACCAGATCCGCTCTGTCCTGCGCAACCAGATTTCAGTGCTAGCTTTAAATTTTTTTATTTTGTCATTAATGATGGAGAAATATGGAAAATAAAAATTTTCCAACCTCTAGAAGCTATTATATAGGCAGCTGGCAACTGGGACTGGTAATCGTGTGCCGAATTAGCCTGTTAGTAACACAGATAGCTATGCGCTGAACAAAATTCAGCTCACTCTATGCGTTCCTTTGTGTAACTTCACGCGGACAATATAACTGTTGCGGGACTAATTTCTTTACTTGTTTAACGAATAATGGAGACTACTGAACGCAACAGAAAAAGTGGGCTAGCTTTACGCGTCGCATTTCAGTTACGCGGTCCAGTTGTCCTCCTGCAAACCCACACCCTCGATTGTTGTGGTATTTACTGCCGTTCCGATAGGCTGCCGTCGCCGGTGCGAACTGCGTCCTTCCCCTGCGCTGGCGCGACAGAAAAAGCAGTTACACCTGCAGAGCGATACGGCTGGCAGGCGGGCTAAATATTCCGCACGGCTTGCCCAGATGCGCCTCCGCGCCGTGCTGGTAGGGACCGCGTAACGCGGACAGCACGTCGGCCGAAGCGACAGGCGCAATGAGCGCGCCGGCCAGTCACAACGGTCGCTTTACGACCGTGTTTTACTGCACGCCGCCATAAACCTGGCTGCACCCACTCTCTCGCTGCCCCCTCTACCTACCCTCCCCCCCCCCCACTCCGAAAACAAAAGCAAACAGCGCCGGCGGGCGTCAGCCACACGCAGCTTAACGGCCGCACCCGCACACCAGTCCGCCAGGGCAGGCGACGTCCATTTGCTCCTCGCGAATATTAATACCGTTAAACCGCCGTTAAAACGCGGCGGACGCCGTATTGAAATCGCGTTCGCAGGAAAGAGGAGTTCGTTTTGTGACCCGTCCCGCCGCCGTCGTAGTGCGTAGTTACCGCCGGGGCCGCCCAAATGTTTTTCAGGTTTCGCAGCTGCTGCAGTAGCCAGGTCATGCGGTAATGCAAGCACTGCCCGAGGAGCTTTCACCTCCGATCATTAACCCGTTTTACAGTTACCATATCCAGCGGAAACATGCATAGCTATCTGTGAATCTCTTGTCCCGGGCGTTGCTTAGTTAGTATACGTTAATGCCGTGTAAACTGCTTTTCAAAGGAAATCTGCACTACCAATGTGGGTAACTCGCAGAGTAAATTTACAGATCGTTCTGCCACTGGCGTAAAGGTTGTGCTCATTATTGAAACTACCATGATTGTCACTTTCTCGATAGGCAACCTATGGCTGTGAAACTACACTCCTGGAAATTGAAATAAGAACACCGTGAATTCATTGTCCCAGGAAGGGGAAACTTTATTGACACATTCCTGGGGTCAGATACATCACGTGATCACACTGACAGAACCACAGGCACATAGACACAGGCAACAGATCATGCACAATGTCGGCACTAGTACAGTGTATATCCACCTTTCGCAGCAATGCAGGCTGCTAATCTCCCATGGAGACGATTGTAGAGATGCTGGATGTAGTCCTGTGGAACGGCTTGCCATGCCATTTACACCTGGCGCCTCAGTTGGACCAGCGTTCGTGCTGGATGTGCAGACCGCGTGAGACGACGCTTTATCCAGTCCCAAACATGCTCAATGGGGGACAGATCTGGAGATCTTGCTGGCCAGGGTAGTTGACTTACACCTTCTAGAGCACGTTGGGTGGCACGGGATACATGCGGACGTGCATTGTCCTGTTGGAACAGCAAGTTCCCTTGCCGGTCTAGGAATGGTAGAACGATGGGTTCGATGACGGTTTGGATGTACCGTGCACTATTCAGTGTCCCCTCGACGATCACCAGTGGTGTACGGCCAGTGTAGGAGACGCTCCCCACACCATGATGCCGGGTGTTGGCCCTGTGTGCCTCGGTCGTATGCAGTCCTGATTGTGGCGCTCACCTGCACGGCACCAAACACGCATACGACCATCATTGGCACCAAGGCAGAAGCGACTCTCATCGCTGAAGACGACACGTCTCCATTCGTCCCTCCATTCACGCCTGTCGCGACACCACTGGAGGCGGGCTGCACGATGTTGGGGCGTGAGCGGAAGACGGCCCAACGGTGTGCGGACCGTAGCCCAGCTTCATGGAGACGGTTGCGAATGGTCCTCGCCGATACCCCAGGAGCAACAGTGTCCCTAATATGCTGGGAAGTGGCGGTGCGGTCCCCTACGGCACTGCGTAGGATCCTACGGTCTTGGCGTGCATCCGTGCGTCGCTGCGGACGGTCCCAGGTCGACGGGGACGTGCACCTTCCGCCGACCACTGGCGACAACATCGATGTACTGTGGAGACCTCACGCCCCACGTGTTGAGCAATTCGGCGGTACGTCCACCCGGCCTCCCGCATGCCCACTATACGCCCTCGCTCAAAGTCCGTCAACTGCACATACGGTTCACGTCCACGCTGTCGCGGCATGCTACCAGTGTTAAAGACTGCGATGGAGCTCCGTATGCCACGGCAAACTGGCTGACACTGACGGCGGCGGTGCACAAATGCTGCGCAGCTAGCGCCATTCGAAGGCCAACACCGCGGTTCCTGGTGTGTCCGCTGTGCCGTGCGTGTGATCATTGCTTGTACAGCCCTCCCGCAGTGTCCGGAGCAAGTATGGTGGGTCTGACACACCGGTGTCAATGTGTTCTTTTTTCCATTTCCAGGAGTGTATGTTGGATTCCCACCCACATCCAGAACCTCTTCCTTTCAGCAGCAGTGCTCTAACCCAGGTCAGTTCACCGTTCTGGTCCACCTCTACATCTAGACCCCTTTACTATGTGAACCGCTGTGAAGAAGTTCATGGCGGAGGGTACGTCCCACCCTACCGGCTATTGGAGCTTTTGCCGTTCCATTTCTGTATGGAGCTTGGGATAAATGATTGTTTAAATGCCACTATGCGTGTTGAAATTAATCTAATCTTATGTTCATGATCCCAGTTGGAACAGTAAATACGGGTTTGTAGTATATTATTAATCGTTTAAAGGTGTTTTTTGAAACTGTTCACAAACCTTTGAGCTGGTATGCAGCTGGCGCCGGTTTCCATCGATTCTCATCACGACCGTCGGAGTCAGTTTTCGATGCCTGCTTGGCTTGCTTTGACAGATGGCTATTTAACTGCGGTGCACGCGCTCTCTCGGATTTCAGTTCGGGTATCAGCTGTGTCAGCGAAAGTCACGTGTGGCATTGGGCCTGTATGCAGCGTGGCGAGTGGCAGAGTCTGTTCGACGAAGGACCTCGGGCCGCTGCTGCGGCGTGTTTATCCATTGTAATCCAGATCCGCTGCCGACGGTGATTTGGGTTTGTTGGATATGTCTCTTGCATGTGATTCAACGTCAATGAACTGGAGTCGTCGAAGTGTTCATCGGTGGGTTCTGTTTATGATAATTGAACCCTGTGCACTGAAAACTATCTTGACTGCTTCAGTTACCTTTGATCTTGCTGCCTGATAGGTTGACGGCATTTAAGGGAGTGCTAGTGACTCACAACCAATAGACATGAAGCCGTGTTTAATGCATACCGAGTAGTGCGTACGTTGGTGCCTGGCGATCAGAAGCGGGCAGAAATATTTTCCCTGATTCCTTTTCTGTTTTATTATTTTGTTTGTTGTTTCAGAGGTTATCTAATCAAATCTTAAGAGACACTGTTGCGTTTGTTAAGTCTGCTTAAGGTAGAATTTAAGGTTATTGATAACCGGTTGGCTTAATATCATCGTGTATCTGTTGTGTCGGAATGTTGTCTGCCACTGACGTGTTCATGTTTCAGACAATTGTCGGTGGTCGACACGAGCAAGCTCCGATCAGAGTATCACGGTGGAAGACTGAAAATTAAGGACCTGGGTCGATGTCCTTGGTTACGTTGTTAACGTGCGGCAATTCCATCTTGTCGGTTGAGCGTTGTGGTTTTCCGCAAGCTTACCTGTAGATCAAAGTTGAGTATATTTTTATTTCACCTTCTGGTCCGTGCATCTCCTGTATCAGTTAGAACTTTTCGTAAGCTTGAAGCGGTCCCATGTTAAGACGATTTCACATTTTATTATTATACTGAATGTATTATAATCCTGTTAAATTGACTGAAATTTTAAGACCAATTTTGCAAATATCTGCTCTTATTGGGCTTGAGTGGATTAATGTACTTATCTCGGTCCTGAGTTACAAAAAATGGTTCAAATGGCTCTGAGCACTATGGGACTTAACATCTGAGGTCATCAGTCCCCTAGAACTTAGAACAACTTAAAGCTAACTAACCTAAGGTTGTCAGCATTGCACAAGGTGAGACATCCGAGTTTTTGCGTTCTCGTAAAGAGAAGTTTTTTAGACTGGAAAAATAATTAGTTGATTACAATTTACTCATTAAATATATAAGTGGGTGTTTCAAACTTGCTATTAAAGGTATTAATTTCCTTTACGTATTAAATGAGAAAACGCAAAAAGATCGTAAGGTAGGGTCATAATATGATATTTACGTTTTGGCACAAGGAACTCCACTGATAACATCGCCGTTGAGCGCCCGTAAGCAACAACAAGTAACTCAGAGAGTCCAACTTACCTGTTCTGCTTTTCTTTCCAACAATTTAGTTTGAGCGTATCTATTCACAGTTCAGTTCGTATCTCCGCAAAGTAGCGTACATCTTAATTGACTTGATATAGAATCTTTCGCAGCAGTCTGTTGTTTACTTGCAGTTTGCGTACAATAGTGTTACATTCTGTTGTTATTAAGACAATTTAACGGATATTGCAGTTTGAGACTATTAAGGTCTTGTTGTAGGAGAAAATAAACAACTTTTTACGTTGTATCACACACCTAAAGCGCTAAGCTGTAGGCCTAATTTTTGTTTCTCATAAGTAACGAAGATTCGTGTAGTATAATGTGTGTTAAATGATTTAATTCTACTTTTAGGCGTGTAACCCTTGTTCCAATGCGCGGTGATTGTGGATGTTACCGCAGAGTGTGGATGTTACCGCAGAGCCTAAGAGGGAATAGTATGTGTGGACTTTGGGTTGGAGTGTTACTTGAGTGACTGTAGTGGGGGACTGATTGAGGAAAGCAGTGAGGCACTCACACGGAACTGTAGGCTTTGTAAAAAACGCAAGAGAATCGCTGAGCTGGAGGCCAATATTTTTGCCCTTCAGGATGAATTATATCACTCGAAATTTAACTATAAAGGCTGGAGGTGGAAAGGATGTTGGCAACTGGGTAAGAGTAACAATTAAGGAGAACAGCTCCTCAACTTCATCTACATTTAAGCCAACAGTAACGAATAAATTTGACGTGTTACCTGAAGTATGACGCGAAGAGTCTCATCCAGCTGTACGTAAATAGAGTGCAGCAGACTTCTAACAAAGAAACTCAATGAAGATCGCTACGGAAAGGGAGTAGGAAGAAAAGAGTCTTGCTGCTAGGTAGCAGTCGTGGGAGGGGGGTAGTCCAGATAATACGGGACCAGTTACTGAAAGGGTACCAGGTCACAAGTATTGTGAAGCCAAGTGCCAGCGTGACATAGGGAAGCAAAGGCTTTCGCAAAGAGGATCAGATTGTTATACTTGGTGGAGCAAGGAACAGCATGGCTAAGAACCGTAATTACAGTATCAGCGATGATCTGGATGAAAAGGGAGTGGTAACTACAAACACAGATGTGAGTTTAGTGGAAGCCCTGCAACGCCACGACGAGCTGTGAGCTCTGTGAACACTGAGTTGAGCAGGCTGCTGCTGACTGATACAAACTCTCATATGAGTACAGTGCCAGTTGCTTCAATTGGGAGAACGGAATATACTAGACATGAACTATGCTTGAATAGGGGAGTGACAGACAGGTTGGCTGAGCTTCCTGCGGATAATATATGGGTGGCCCCCATCATACGTAGCAACCTCAGGGGTGGTCTCTGTCGTCAGAAGAGCGCCTTTTCTAAGCTAGGATAAGAATTCAGGCACTCTGTTTTGCAAGAAGTGAAAATAACAGACGAGCCCCACAAAATGCTTAATAATGTACAGAAAAGTAAGATTAGCTTATTTCAAAAAAGTATTAGAGGACTGAGTAGGAAGGTAGAAGATCTTTTTGTCTGTTTTGAAAAGTTAGATAAGTTACATGTAAAAGACTTACAGCAGCTTACTGATGCATAAATAACATCTGAAAAGGAGGAGTTGTTACACATGTTAAGACAGAACACAAGCACAGAAACATTGTGACAAGTAGATTTTGTAGTGATAAGCTCATACAAGCGTCTGTTTGAGAATTAATACTGAAAAATAGTTCATTTTTAATTGTGATTGCATATAGATCATCATTGGAAGATTTTGAACTATTTATGAGGAATCTCAGTTAATTACTGTGCTGTCTGTCCGACAGTGATTCCAATGAAGTTTTTGCTAAGGGTTTCTGATAGCAAAAATAATCTGGAAAACTTATCTGCATCCTACCATTTGGCGTGAGTCATTAACTAGCCAACAAAGGTAGATAAAGACAGTAGGACGTAATTGATACAGTTTTCTTTGACGAAGCTCAAAGTAAGAAAATAACTGTTCATCCACTAACAATCGCTCTCTCTGATCATGATGCACCGTTAATTAGTATAAATAACATAGTGACTTATAGTATAGATACACCTCAGTGGAAATCAGTTAGAATAATTAATGTCTCTAGGACAAATGTTTTTAAGAACAGTTTACGAAAGACGACATGCTATGTAATTTATAACGAACAAAACGGTAATATAAAATTTAATGTATTCCGTGATAAATCCACATCATTATTTGAGAACAGATTTTCGCATAGGCTAATCAGAAATTACGCTAAACAGTTATGTAACAAACCATGCAACACTAAAGGCACGAAAATATCTTGTGGAAGGAAATTGGAAATATAGTTGCATACTATAAAAATTACTCGAAGTTACTGAGAAAGGTAATCAAAAACTCAAAGAAATGCACTTTATGTCAGAAATCAGAATTTCAGACAATAGACTCAAGGCTATATGAGATGTAGTGAAACGAGACACAAGACAACCAGCCACAGAACAAGACCACATATCACTACTAAACTAAATGTAAGGGCTATAAATGATGAGTCACAGGTATCAAATACATTTAATAATCATTTCTTAAATGTAATAGAAGCGTAGCACTAACTTCACAATGTTAATTTCATAAAATTCAATCATATGATTGTAACACAAACTTCTCCAAAACTAAGAAAATTTACACTCTCTCAAAAATAAAAGCTCATCTGGTTTTTATTGTGTTTCCAATAAATAAAAAATTGTCCCCATATAATAAGACCAGTCTTAATTGAAATATTTATTGGATTACATAAATGTAATGTATCACTAACTCAAGGCATTTTCCCAGAGAGACTGAAATATGCCATCCTGAACCCCTCTTTAAGAAAGGTGATAGGAGAGAAGGCTGTAACTGGCGACCTGTTCCACAGTTGACATTATTCTCCTAAATTTTTAAGAAGGTGATGATTTCTAGAATCGTATGTCACCTCAGCATCGATCGTATCCTTAGCAAATTACAGTTTGGGTTTCAGAAGGGTTCCTCTACTTAGAATGGCATTTACACGTTCACTCACCAGTTTTTACAAACATTAAATAATAAAAGAGCGGCGGGTGGTATTTCCTGCGACCTCATTAAGCATTTGACTGTGTGAACCACGGTATTTTCGTAGATAAATTGACGTTTTGTGGGACTGATGGTGTAAACAATCTTTAGTAATTCAAGCAATATAGTCCACAGACATAATCACATCCAGTCCCTCAAGGTTGAGTCTTAGGTCCACTACTGTTTCTCATACACGTAAACTATCTTCCAGCTAGTATGCAACAAGCAGACGACACTATTATTATAATCAATCCAAACATACACTCCTGGAAACTGAAATAAGAACACCGTGAATTCATTGTACCAGGAAGGGGAAACTTTATTGACACATTCCTGGGGTCAGATACATCACATGATCACACTGACAGAACCACAGGCACATAGACACAGGCAACAGAGCATGCACAATGTCGGCACTAGTACAGTGTATATCCACCTTTCGCAGCAATGCAGGCTGCTATTCTCCCATGGAGACGATCGTAGAGATGCTGGATGTAGTCCTGTGGAACGGCTTGCCATGCCATTTCCACCTGGCGCCTCAGTTGGACCAGCGTTCGTGCTGGACGTGCAGACCGCGTGAGACGACGCTTCATCCAGTCCCAAACATGCTCAGTGGGGGACAGATCCGGAGATCTTGCTGGCCAGGGTAGTTGACTTACACCTTCTAGAGCACGTTGGGTGGCACGGCATACATACGGACGTGCATTGTCCTGTTGGAACAGCAAGTTCCCTTGCCGGTCTAGGAATGGTAGAACGATGGGTTCGATGACGGTTTGGATGTACCGTGCACTATTCAGTGTCCCCTCGACGATCACCAGTGGTGTACGGCCAGTGTAGGAGATCGCTCCCTACACCATGATGCCGGGTGTTGGCCCTGTGTGCCTCGGTCGTATGCAGTCCTGATTGTGGCGCTCACCTGCACGGCGCCAAACACGCATACGACCATCATTGGCACCAAGGCAGAAGCGACTCTCATCGCTGAAGACGACACGTCTCCATTCGTCCCTCCATTCACGCCTGTCGCGACACCACTGGAGGCGGGCTGCACGATGTTGGGGCGTGAGCGGAAGACGGCCTAACGGTGTGCGGGACCGTAGCCCAGCTTCATGGAGACGGTTGCGAATGGTCCTCGCCGATACCCCAGGAGCAACAGTGTCCCTAATTTGCTGGGAAGTGGCGGTGCGGTCCCCTACGGCACTGCGTAGGATCCTACGGTCTTGGCGTGCATCCGTGCGTCGCTGCGGTCCGGTCCCAGGTCGACGGGCACGTGCACCTTCCGCCGACCACTGGCGACAACATCGATGTACTGTGGAGACCTCACGCCCCACGTGTTGAGCAATTCGGCAGTACGTCCACCCGGCCTCCCGCATGCCCACTATACGCCCTCGCTCAAAGTCCGTCAACTGCACATACGGTTCACGTCCACGCTGTCACGGCATGCTACCAGTGTTAAAGACTGCGATGGAGCTCCGTATGCCACGGCAAACTGGCTGACACTGACGGCGGCAGTGCACAAATGCTGCGCAGCTAGCGCCATTCGACGGCCAACACCGCGGTTCCTGGTGTGTCCGCTGTGCCGTGCGTGTGATCATTGCTTGTACAGCCCTCTGGCAGTGTCCGGAGCAAGTATGGTAGGTCTGACACACCGGTGTCAATGTGTTCTTTTTTCCATTTCCACGAGTGTATGTACAGAAACAGCAGAAATGATAAATTTCTTTAAAACACGTTGGACTTTGGTCTCAACCACAATTTTAAGGATACGCAACATATTTAGTTCTGCACATCTAGAAGTATTACACCAATTATAAGTGTAACTTCTGGTAAGTATATAATAAATAGGTTGGGAACGTCTAAATTCTTAGGGGTTAACATTGATGAGAAATTAATTTGAAAAATAATTTTCAGGAACTCCTAAACCAACTTAGTTCAGCCATATCTGCGCTTTAGAATCATTGCAAATACTGGGGACAGACAGATCCACAAGTTGACGTATTTTGCATATTTTCATTCAATAATGTCATATGGAGTAATGTTCTGGGGTAGCTCATCTTTAAGAAAGAGGGTGATCATAGCTCAAAAACGTACTGCAAGGATAATATTCCTGCAGTTAGTTAGTTCCTAACGAACTAACTCAGTTTACGGATCCCAGCTCTGAATCACTAATATTATATTCATAGGATACTATGTATTGTGTTCCATTATGAAGAGTATAGTTTTGCAATTTTGAACATTTAAAGCAAGCTGTCAGTGATTGCACAACTTTGAAATCTTGTCAAGCTGTGACTGAATATTTGCACAACTTCCTTCAGACTGTATTTCGTTGTGGATTCTGCGTCATGTGCGAAAAGTCTGAAGTTACTATTGATATTGTCTGCAAGATCTTTAATATACAACCTGAACGGCAGATACTCAGCATGCACGAGAAACTGCTCTCAAAATGTCAGTTTTGCAGCTTCTAACTTTAGTTCTGTCAACATATATCGTTCACAGCGGCTAGTTAATAAATAAATTTATTTCCTAAGATTGATCCATTGATGAGGTACGACAGTGAAATGGAACTTACATTCTTTTGATTGATGAGGCGAAGAACGGTGGTAGCTAAGCATGAAATATGATATTTCTTACGCTGCAGCCTTATGATGAATGTCGTTTTCGTCTGAAGTTTAAACTAACATCAACTTGCATTTCGTGACTATTTTATTCGCTCGTTAAACATAGAAACAATGGATACCAATGAGTCCTACAGATTTCGCTTTTCAGTAAAGAGTGAATGTTTTGTGCCACTTTCTGAACTCTACTGGTTCGAAGATAAGTTTTTAAATTCGGTTAGTGAATTCCTGCATGTATATTTCTTTCTCTTCACTCCATTAAAATGTTGCTCGCATAAATATTTAGGTCCAACCATGGCCATATTTGTAGCTGCAAACTTCTATAGTCATGATAATTTAGGAACAAGAAGATTTTCTTATACGAGTATATGTAAATGACTTTCTTTATTACGAAATTTATCACGTAACTGCCTGTCACACTGCAGGTCCATAAGTTCTAACCGTAGTTAGGCGTCCTCTGCTCACGTGTTATGAATTGACATAGATGTGGCTGGCCTACGCTACGAATTTCCTGGCCCGGCCATAATGCTGCGGATTTAAAAGTGCTACTCTCCACTTTAACCCATTGTATCTCCATGATCCAGTTCTGCAAAACACCATTCAAATCTCGGTATGTAATTTCTCCCGAATATTAGAGGAACAAACTCGCAGTGTTGCAGTGCTCCAACACCCCCTCTTCCTTTTTACGTTCTCAGAGATTCCTCCAGATATAGCTGCTGCGAATATTCGTAAGTTGTTTTCAAAGTATACATGTATCTGAAGTCAGCTGTATTTTGAAACGTGAAAAAATCGGAAGGAATTGTTATGCAAAACTGAACTGGCGCTGAATTTAACAGGTATGCTTCCATTTTATACATCACGATAAATATATTTATGAATTATAATGATTTACATGTACAAGTGAACTAATTTCTATGTTACACCGATGCAAAATTGCGTAAATATGGTCCTCAAATAGCTTGTATCACGCATGTCGCTCAAGAATAGACAGCTGATTTATTTCAGTAATAAGAGGAGTTTGTTTCCTGCAACAGACCCTGTCGGTCATAGATTGTTCAAAACGAGACCACAGGCAAAGAAACTTAATGAAGCAATTATTAAAGTGCCCCTTGAGCAATATCTACCTCTTGATGAACAAATGCGCTCAACCAAATTTCATAACAGCATGAAACGGTACATGTCAGTCAAACCATATAACCTGGGTTAATACAGGACTTTTTTGCTCAGTGGTATCTGCTTACAAGTTCGAAGTTGGAACATGCAACTTGAATTTACTAAGAGACAGGGAGATGAACATGGCAGTTTCTTCAAATATAGCTCTGCGCCTGGATGAGATATAAGAACTACAGTCTGTTTTTGATGACATCCTCACATCAGTAGTACATGCACCAAGAGGGGATCCGTAACCTTGGTTCTATTAGAATAAACGGAATTACAGCACGTGAAATATCAGTTGTGAAGCAAAATATTGAACATGGACGTATAGTAGAAAGGTACTATCAACATTTGCGATGGAAATGCCTAAGTCACGGGAGCAGAATTAATGACGAATGCTGTTTCGTATGTAGTAGCACACCTGCTGAAGTGGTATACTTCACATGTAAAAATTGTCCTTGATATCGCAATCTGCAGATCTGCGACACACACTTTTTATATAAACATTGTCTTCTTTAAAAGATGTGATTTTATATTTATTATTTTTCTTTCGTACAATGTCTGCTGAAGGACACTATGTTAGCTATGTTACTAGAGTTTAAATTATTGAGATACAAAGAGTAAAGTAATGAGCTGTTAAGTACATCAGCAAGCGTTTAAGGGTACGGTCAACTTAACGTATGGAAATTCCTCTAAAGACAGCGCACATCATGATGCCTGATACTCTATTTTTCCGCTAGCGCTGAACACTTTCTCTCTTAATTAACAAGTTTCACGTCAGCTCTCCTACATACCGCGTGGAACTAGCACTATACATAGCATTCCTGTTTTTCATGTTGGAGCAATGACCGCGATAGGCCAGTTTATAGGCATCAGGTTTGTGTTCTTCAGACAGTTTTAATCTGCTAGAATGTTCTTCTCAAAGGATGCCCCATGATTTTGTTAACTTTTGAAAATGCACAAATTCACAGACCAATGTAGGTAGAGAGGTAAAATATGACACACATGCCTGAAATGACATGGAGCTTCAATGAAACCAGAAACAAGTTCAAAGACCGCTAAAAGATGACGCTGGACAGCAAGACCAATGAGAATATCTTAGGAAATACATTTTGATACGGATGGTTGCGGGATCTCAACCGTTCGGTACAGAATGACTGGACGAGAGGTGGTAATATTCCTAGACGTCTGTCAGGCGCCTGATGATACGGTAACGTAGCACCGAAACTGGTTTCTCCAATAAAATAGCAACTGGAAATATAGATGGCTGGAAAGTGTTTGGATGAAACATTCCACTCCTCATGAAAATCGTCAGCATGACGTGTGCGAAGTACGCCGACATGTCACAGAGTGATCATTCCTAGCCTCGCTGATAAATACCTGCCGGAAGGCACGACTTTTATGCAGGGTGGCGCTCCATACAATATTTCTGCACTTGTAAATGATATCTTGCACACATTGCTTGGTGAGGCTCATGTGTTGAGCCACCAATACTGTCATGTTTGGCCTTTCGGGTCCCTAGACTTCAGTCCGTGTGATTATTGGTTGTGGCGTCACCTGAGGTCGGAAGTCTATTGCTATTACGGAATGCCAAAAGGCAACGGCCGACAGCAGTTTCTCACCTACCGATACGCTGTACAGCGCTGTCCACAATATTGTCTCCGACTACGGGTATTGCTGATGAATGATGCCGATGTGTAGATCAACTGTTATAGAGAACAAAAATGTTTTTCAGGCGACTGCCGGTAGCACCGATATACTTCGAGAAATGCATGGTAAACACTGTGCTGTCTGACGATATATTTATTCACAACCGGTTTAAGTAATTCATCATCTTCACTCTGGAAGAATACTGTAACAACCTCACACGTCACAAATGCTATTTAATCAGAAAAGATATCATGGCTGACCTGTAACAATCAGAGATAGATACCTTACGCCATAATATCAGTTTAAGCAAACAGGAAACACTGAAAGATGAAAACATTTGACAACAGTATGTGCACAGCACCATTGTTCAGGCAGAGAATCAAATCTAAAACGGTCCAGTTCTCTTTTTTGTGGTTTTTTCACTGTTCCTTAGTCTTTTCCTAACAACTCGTTGCTCCAACTTTGCATTCTAAAGAAATTTGAAAAAATAAAAAAAAGACCGCTGTAAGAAATCCACAATCCGGCATTCGATGTGCCGGAAATTTCCGATAGTATTTATTACTACAGCAGGGTACCTGCGAACGTAGAAGGCAGAAGCACACCATAAACGCATAAACTCCATTAGTAGAAATGTGACTTTTAGAACGGAATCGCCAGATGACAGTTTACTCCAATCCACTCACAAATGCTGATATTTAAACTGAAACACCAAAGCGTGGCGAAGCAGAACAATTCTACTGCCACGAACGTACATTTCACGTATGGATCGCAAAGAGATGAATAACTGGGGCCCTCGCGGAGGCCTATTTGAGGGCTTTCTGAAAAGTAACGTATCCGAATTTACTATGTGGAAAGTATTAAAGCTTTCTAAATAAAACAGACTTTATTAACATTCTGCCGGCTTGTGTGGTCGAGTGGATCTAGGCGCTTCAGTCAGGAACCTCGCGACTGCTATGGTCGCAGGTTCGAATCCTGCCTCGGGCATGGATGTATGTGATGTCCTAAGGTTAGTTAAGTTTAAGTAGTTCTAAGTCTAGGGGACTGATGACATCAGATGTTGTCCCATAGTGCTTAGAGCCAATTGAACCATTATTAACATTCTACATCTTTATTCTTCGTGTTTACGTAGTTGTTTAGAAACACAACCACCCTGCCTACCAACACATTTCTGCAACGAGATGCCTGTTTGATGATACCGTCACTGTCTGACCTTTGACTTTGTTGTTGGAGTCACAAACTCACCCCTTATTCCACTGTCAACGTGAAGTAGTCGGAGGTGTTCTTTAAGTTTTGGCAACAGATGAAAATCGGATGGGGCCAAATCGAGAGTGTATGGAGGATGTTCAATGAGAGTGAACCAAACGCGATGGACTCATACAGATGTCGCAGAGGTCGCGTGTTATCCGGCATTACCGTGATGAAAAAGAGGGTCCTCAGTGTATGGACACACTCCTCGAATTCTTGCTTCAGTTTTCGGAGGGTCTCTCACGCAATGAGCTAGTTACGTCACATACTGCCATGTTACACGCTACAGTTCGAAGCCCTTTAGCGGCAGAAGGTAATGGTTCAGCGAAGCGAAAATATCGATTGAGTAATATACATGACATGTAATACCTCATCCAATATTGAGAACACAATAAAAAATTCGGAGACTGTATTTCTCAGCTCACCGTTGTACGCAAATATAGATGCAAAACATGTGAAAAAAACTGTTGCATGGCCATAACGTCTTGAACTAGCAGACGGGGGTGAACAGTGTATTCACCCTTTCGTAAAAAACCAGTGTCACACAATGCTGTAGCCTTCATCGTGTGCCTTGAGCTGTAGGAAGTGTAGTGGCGTGCTCACCACGAAAATCACGGCACACATTTGCAACTGAACTGCACGACCTGAAACGCAGAATGCTCAACGCCTCTTGCCGCTGTGTACCATCTAGACTCGTCACACATTTGGTCGTGAATTAACTAGCAACACCAAGCACATCTTTACCTTCAACCACATTACTACATTACTGGCCAATTGCTACACCAAGAAGAAATGATAGTAGAACTGATACGTGATTATATTTTCACGCAATTTGGGTGCACAGATATTGAGAAATCAGTAGCCATAACAACCACCTCTGGCCGTAATAACGGCCTTGATACGGCTTGGCATTGAATCAAACAGAGCTTGGGTAGCGGGTACAGGTACAGCTGCCCATGCAGCTTCATCACGATACCTCAGTTCATCAAGAGTAGTAAATGGCGTATTGTGACGAGCCAGTTGCTCGGCCACCATTGACCACAAGTTTTCAGTTGGTGAGAGATCTCGAGAATGTTCTGGCCAGGGCAGCAGTCGAACATTTTCTGTATCCAGAAAGGCCCATGCAGGAGCTGCAACATGCGGTCGTGCATTATCCTGCTAAAATGTAGGGTTTCGGAGGGATCGGATGAAGGGTAGAGCCACTGTTCGTAACACACCTGAAATGTGTCGTCTACTGTTCAAAGAGCCGTCAATGCGAACAAGAGGTGACCGAAAAGTGTAACCAATGGCACCACATACCATCACCCCGGGTAATACGCCAGTATGGCGATGACGAATACACGCTTCCAATGTGCGTTCACCGCGATGTCGACAAACACGGATGCGAACATCATGATGCTATACACAGAACCTGGATTCATCCTAAAAAATGACGTTTTGCCATTCGTGCACCCAGGTTCGTTGCTGAGTATACCACCGCAGTCGTGATGCAGCGTCAAGGGTAACCGTAGCCATGATCTCCGAGCTGATGGTCCATTCTGTGGCCAACGTCGTAGAACTGTTCGTGCAGATGGTTGTTCTCTTGCAAACGTCCCCATCTGTTGACTCAGGGATCGAGACGTGGCTGCACGATCCGTTACAGCCATGTGGATAAGATGCCTGTCATCTCGACTGCTAGTGATACGAGGCCGTTGGGATCCAGCATGGCGTTCCGTATTACCCTCCTGAACCCACCGATTCCATATTCTGCTAACAGTCATTGGATCTCGACCGACGCGAGCAGCAATGTCGATAAACCGCAATCGCGATAGCCTACAATCCGTCATTTATCAAAATCCTAAACGTGATGGTACGCATTTCTCCTCCGTACACGAGGAATCACAACAACGTTTCACCAGGCAACGCCGGTCGACTGCTGTTTGTGTATGAGAAATCGGTTGGAAACTTTCCTCTTGTCAGCACGTTGTAGGTGTCGCCACCGGGGCCAAACTTGCGTGAATGCTCTGAAAAGCTAATCATTCGCATATCACAGCATCTTCTTCCTGTCGGTAAAATTTCGCGTCTCTAACACGTCATCTTCAGGGTGTATCAATTTTAATGGCCAGTAGTGTAGTAAGCTTCCCCTGGAGCCGAGGTAAACTTGATGTGTAGGGAAAATATTGCTCAGCATCCTATCTTCATTAATGTTGGAGGTGCAGTTCAATCAAATTGAATTAATCTTTCTGTAATAGCCTGCAAATTGTTATAGCTATGTATCAATTCGTAGCGTACATGAATGAAAAAGGAGTAAGAACCATGCCCAAAGCGAAAAAGATTTTGATGTACCATCCACTAAATAGCGCTTCTAAATAGTAAGAAAGTTAACACTTACCTTACTTCGTCTGTGACATAATGTTGTATGCTTCAGAATCTTCCGTAGCACGATATTTCCACTGCAGTTTGTACTGCACACCCTCCTGGAATTTAGCGCTTCTGTCCTATCAAATTTGTGTAAGAAAGAAGGTAATTTCACGTCGTATTCACAAACTCAGAGAGTATCGTTCAACAGTTGTTAGTGACACAAAGAAGCAATTTTCTCCGTGATGAAATGCATCGTCAGCAGAGCACAACGGCTCCGTAATTGGCCGATATTGTTATCTGTGGAGAGAGGTTAATATTATCTTTGAGCGTAATTTAGAGCTCGGCTGCCGTCTTGAGACGGAGCGTGGAGTTCTTTATCCGCGGCCAGCGTCTGTATTTAGCGCTTTGTACCTCGTGTGCAGGAATTCCGCGCTAATGAGATGCAAACAAGGACTGCTTCTGATCCTTACAATCCCGCTTTGACGGCATCCGGGGGCGCAAACCTGTGCGGGAGTTCCCTATCTCAAAGGATGTAATTTCCTCGCGAGCGTTTACCCGCCGACAGTTTCTGTTAAAATTTCACGGTGTAAAATTCTCCTCCTTCGTATTCTACCATTTTTAACGTGCTCTCTACTCAATCTTACCATACTAATCTCGAGACGTTTACAGTCCTGAATACTATCGGATTGCGAATGTAAATTAAGCCTATAAGTAACTTTAATGATACAATTGGTAACACTGACTGAACTGACACTCACAGTTTGTCAGAGCAAGCCATTAATACCAAATTTGGAAATAAACTTTACCTGATGTTATGCAAGATACTATTTAACTGATCACGAATCAAATTCTGGCTTCTTGCACCACCATCAGGTGGCAACTGAATGTTGCATCTACAGCTACAATTACGTGCAACCTGCACAGATGTTGCTGACATAGCAGGTACTGGACGCAGAGCGCTTATAAACAAAAGTATTACCTTATTACGCTGTTGCTTAAGTCGTTGCATACAACACAATGAAAACATTTTTTTTTATAAGCCAAGCTACACCAATCAGCATGGATTACACAATAATATTCGTCGTTATCATCTATCACGACTTTTAAGATGTTATCAGTTGACCTAGAGACACCAAAAATTATGAATTTCCCACTAATGTCAGCTTCCTTGGACTATTTATATTTTACCACAGTACATTTTATTGAGTTCTGATATTGTTGACATACTCCGTGTGAAACTGTTACCTGAATCTGTAATGAAATAGCAAATTCAATCGTAACACTCGGAGAAACGAAAATTCCGGTATGTCTGTTGGTAGTGGTCATGATTTATTTTGAAAGAGGCAGCGTACCAGAATGAGTTCATTATGCGTCTGCACCGCGTCCTCATTGAAAAAATAAAAATTTATAATCTGTAACATAAATATTTCTATCAATCTCAGGGATGATGAAATATTTAGGCGATAGCTCTCAGTAGTGATCACCACGATGTAATACATTTAATTTTTCTTGATCTCCTGGCACAAAATGGCGACTGAATCGCATATAACAAATATCCGCAACCTGTCTGTATACTGGTTCGAAATACTATGTAATTCTTCTGTTTTCCTCTTCGAAATGGAAGTCATCCAGCAAAAATGTATGTTGTTGTTGTTGTTGTGGTCTTCAGTCCTGAGACTGGTTTGATGCAGCTCTCCATGCTACTCTATCCTGTGCAAGCTTCTTCATCTCCCAGTACCTATTGCAACCTACATCCTTCTGAATCTGTTTAGAGTATTCATCTCGTGGTCTCCCTCTACGATTTTTACCCTCCACGCTGCCCTCCAATACTAAATAGGTGATCCCTTGATACCTCAGAACATGTCCTACCAACCGATCCCTTCTTCTAGTCAAGTTGTGCCACAAACTTCTCTTCTCCCCAATCATATTCACTACCTCCTCAGTAGTTATATTATCTACCCATCTAGTCTTCAGCATTCTTCTGTAGCACCACATTTAGAAAGCATCTATTCTCTTCTTGTCCAAACTATTTATCGTCCATGTTTCACTTCCATACATGGCTACGCTCCACACAAATACTTTCAGAAACAACTTCCTGACACTTAAATCTATACTCAATGTTAACAAATTTCCCTTACTCAGAAACGCTTTCCTTGCAATTGCCAGTCTACATTCTATATCCTCTCTACTTCGGTCATAATCAGCTATTTTGCTCCCCAAATAGCAAAACTCCTTTACTACTTTAAGTGTCTCATTTCCTAATCTAATTCCCTAAGTATCACCCGACTTATATCGACTACATTTCATTATCCTATTGATGTTCATCTTATACCCTCCTTTCACGACACTGTCCATTCCGTTCAACTGCTCTTCTAAGTCCTTTGCTGTGTCTGACAGAATTACAATGTCATCGGCAAACCTCAAAATTTATGTCTTGTCGATGGAATTTAATACCTACTCCGAATTTTTCTTTTGTTTCCTTTATTGCTTGTTCAATATACAGATTGAATAACATCGGGGAGAGGCTACAACCCTGTCTCACTCCCTTCCCAACCACTGCTTCCCTTTCATACCCGTCGACTCTTATAACTGCCATCTGGTTTCTGTACAAATTTTAAATAGCCTTTCGCTCCCTGTATTTTTCCCCTGCCACCTTCATAATTTGAGAGTATTCCAGTTAACATTGTCAAAAGCTTTCTCTAAGTCTACAAATGCTAGAAACGTAGGTTTGTCCTTCCATAATCTAGCTCCTAAGATAAGTCGTAGGGTCAGTATTGCCTCACGTGTTCCAATATTTCTACGGAATCCAAACTGATCTTCGCCGACGTCGGCTTCTACCAGTTTTTCCATTCGTCTGTAGAGAATACGCCTTAGTATTTTCATCCGTGATTTATTAAACTGATATTCGGTAATTTTCACATCTGTCAGCACCTGCTTTCTTTGGGATTGGAATTATTATATTCTTCTTGAAGTCTGAGGGTATTTCGCCTGTTTCATACATCTTGCTCACCAGATGGTAGAGTTTTGTCAGGACTGGCCCTCCCAAGGTCATCAGTACTTCTAATGGAATGTTGTCTACTCCCGGGGCCTTGTTTCGACTTAGGTCTTTAAGTGCTCTGTCAAACTATGCACGCAGTGTCGTATCTCCCATTTCATCTTCATCTATATTCTCTTCCATTTCCATAATATTGTCCTCAGGTACATCGCCCTTATATAGACAATCGATATACTCCTCCCACCTTTCAGCTTTCCCTCCTTTGCTTAGAAGTGGGTTTCCTTCTTAGCTTTTGATATTCATACAAGTGGTTCTCCTTTCTCCAAAGGTCTCTTTAATTTTCCTGTAGGCAGTATCTATCTTAGTATAAGCCTCTACATCCTTACATTTGTCCCCTAGCCATCCGTGCTTGGCCTTTTTGCAGTTCCTGTCGATTTCATTTTTGAGACGTTTGTATCCCTTTTTGCCTGCTTCATTTACTGCATTTTTATATTTTCTCATTTCATCAATTAAATTCAATATTTCTTCTGTTACCCAAGGATTTCTACTAGCCCTCGTCTATTTACCTACTAGGTCCTCTGCTGCCTTCACTACTTCATCTCTCAAAGCTACCAGTTTTTCTTCTACTGTATTTCTTTCCCCCATTCCTGTCAATTGTTCCCTTATGCTCTCCCTGTCTGTACAACCTCTGGTTTAGTCAGTTTATCTCCATCTCCTTAAATTCCCACCATTTTGCAGTTTCTTCTGTTGTAATCTACAGTTCATAACCAATAGATCGTGATCAGAGTCCACATCTGCCCCTGGAACTGTCTTACCATTTAAAACCTTGTTCCTAAATCTCTGTCTTACCATTATGTAATCTATCTGAAACCTGTCTGTATCTCCAGGCTTCTTCCATGTATACAACCTTCTTTTATGATTATTGAACCAAGTGTTAGCTATGATTAAGTTGTGCTCTGTGTAAAATTCTATCAGGCGGCTTCCTCTTTTATTTCTTAGCCCCAATCCATATTCACCTATGTTTCCTTCTCTCCCTTTTCCTACTACTGAATTCCAGTCACCCATGACTATTAAGTTTTCGTCTACCTTCACTACCTGAATAATTTCTTTTATTTCATCATACGTTTCTTCAATTTTTTCGTCATCCGCAGAGCTAATTGGCATATAAACTTGTACTACTGTAGTAGGCGTGGGCTTCGTGTCTATCTTGGCCACAATAATGCGTTCACTATGCTGTTTGTAGTAGCTTACCCACACTCCTATTTTTTTATTCATTATTAAACCGACTCCTGCATTACCCCTATTTGATTTTGTATTTATAACCCTGTATTCTCCTGACTAAAAGTCTTGTTCCTCCTGCCAGCGAACTTCGCTAATTCCTACTATATCTAACTTTAACCTATCCATTTCCCTTTTTAAATTTTCTAACCTACCTGCTCGATTAAGGGATCTGACATTCCACGCTCCGACCCGTAGGTCGCCAGTTATCTTTCTCCTGATAACGACGTCCTCCTGAGTAGTCCCCGGCCGGAGATCCGAATTGGGGACTATTTTACCTCCGTATATTTTACCCAAGAGGACGCCATCTTCATTTAACCATACAGTAAAGCTGCATGCCCTCGGGAAAAATTACGGCCGTAGTTTCCCCTTGCTTTCAGCCGTTCGCAGTACCAGCACAGCATAAGGCCGTTTTGGTTAGTGTTACAAGGCCAGGTCAGTCAATCATCCAGACTGTTGCCCCTGCAACTACTGAAAAGGCTGCTGCCCCTCTTCAGGAACAACACGTTTGTCTGGCCTCTCAACAGATACCCCTCCGTTGTGGTTGCACCTACGGTACGGCTATCTGTATCGCTGAGGCACGCAAGCCTCCCCATCAACGGCAAGGTCCATGGTTCTTGGGGGGTATGTATTCGGTGGCAAAAATTTAAATTAGTGTCACTGCCTTTTTGGTACAGCAACGATACTTTGCCAAACCAGAGATACAATTTAATCTGTCGTATTTCAAATATTGTTTCAGACGCTACCCTACAAGTTTTCCTGAAGTCAAATGTTATCGAAATGTCACCAGTCACACCAGCACTCTCCCCACCGCCTAGTCAACTCTCTACGGTGCTATAGATGACTTCTTTCCACAGTAATTTTGTTCTAGTTTGCATGCTAGATGTCCACTAAATACGACTGAAGTTACGTCATGGGATCCAGAATTTGATCATAGTCATTGATTCCCTATCGTCCCTCCCATCTCCATGTCTACTGGAGGTGTCCAGGTCTCATACTTCCACATATTGAGTCATGTATGTACTAACTACAATTCAGGCTCTCGAAACCTAGGCTGGAACACACATACACACGAAGATAAGGGGAACTATCGATCCCACAGGACTGAACACAATATCGTACACAAAAAGATTTTTCAAACTGCAAAAAGGCGTATAGATTGACATGAAATTACTAGAACAACAGAGCAGAATCTCGGACGGAAAACTGCGACATGGCTGTTTTACAAGATGACTTGTAAACGGCAGAAAACACAAGAATTACAGGAATGACGGAAATTCATGACTTTGAGAAACAAGAACAGCAAATTCTTACAAAATTAAATGGCACTATTCTCAGGGACGGAACTTTGGTGCGATACCTATAAAGGAAAATTACGGATAAACACACATCATACCTAAATGCAGGAAATGATTTTTCGTTTTATGGCTGAAAACAGACTCACTACGACAAACTTTAACATGGTTAATACGAGTTAACTGAAGACCACTTGGATGAAAGAAGCACAAGAAGACCAAGAACAATCAAAAATCTCAGAACAAGAAATTAATGATATAAAATAGTTAAGAAGTAAAACCAAAAATTATGAAATTTAACACGGTTCCATAAAATAAAAAGAGACAAATGGACAAAGAAAAACACCACAGTTAAGTAATGAAGAGGTTTTGCGAAGAACATAAAAGAGAAATTCAAGCTGTCACTGCCACAGCTGCAGATATTAAACTCGATTAATACAAATTAACAATACGACTCTCACGTTCATACTAGGTACCATTGCGTATCTCTTGTCCTGCACTGTCACGCTTTAATATTGTTATGTGAACGTGATGAGGTGACTGATGTCTATGGGTGTATTCGTCGAGCAACTGGCTCGCCACAATACGCCAGTCACTACTATTGATGAGATGTGGTATCGTGTTGAAGCTGCATGGGCAGCTGTACCTGTATACGCCATCCAAGCTTGACTCAATGAACAGGCGTATCAAGGCCGTTATTACGGCCAGAGGTGGTTGTTCTGGGTACTGATTTCTCAGAATCTATGGATCCAAACTGCGTGAAAGTGTAATCACCTATCAGTTCTAGTATAATATATATGACCAATGAATACCCGTTTATCATCTGCATTTCTTCTTGGTGTAGCAATTATAATGGCCAGTAGTGTAGTTTGTACACCATTAAAGTACGCCATATTCACAGACCTCCTGAAGTCCACCACAGGCACGCGGGGGATAATAGAAGACAAGATCGCAATAATCATGTTTTGTGACGTGCTTCGCCTACTAATCAGCCATTTCTGTAGTACACCATTGACCAGACGCTTTCAATTAGTGAGTGATAGGGAGAATGTGCTGGCCAGGGCAGCAGTTAAACATTTTCTGTATCCAGAAAGGTCCGTACAGGACCTGCAACATGCGGTCGTGCATTATCCTGGTGAAATGTAGGGTTACGCAGGGATCGAATGAATGGTAGAGCCACGAGTTGTAACACATCTGAAATGTTACATCCACTGTTCAAAGTGCCGTCAGTGCGAACAAGAGGTGACCGAGACGTGTAACCAATGGCACTCCATACATTCACGCCGGGTGATACGCCAGTATGGCGATGATGAATACACGCTTCCAATGTGCGTTCACCGCGATGTCGCCGAACACGGATGCGACCATCATGATGCTGTAAATAGAACCGGGATTCATCCGAAAATATTACGTTTTGCCACTCATGCACCCAGGTTCGTCGTTGAGTACACCATCGCAGGCGCTCCTGTCTGTGATGCAGCGTCAAAGGTAAACGCAGCCATGGTCTCCGAGCTGATGGTTCATTCTGCTGCAAACGTCATCGAACTGTTCGTGCAGGTGGTTTTTGTCTTGCAAACGTCCCCATCTGTTGACTCAGGGTTCGAGACGTGGCTGCACGATCAGTTACAGCCATACGGATAAGATTTCAAATAACTTCCGGGAATTCCCGGAAGTTATTTGAAAGTTGTATACGCCAGGAGAAACTCAGGTCTCACATACGGATAAGATGCCTGTCATCTGGACTGCTAGTGATACGAGGCCGTTGGGATCCTGCACGCCATTCCGTATTACCCTCCTGAACCCACCGATTCCATTTTCTGCTAACAGCCATTGGATCTCGATCAACGCAAGCAGCAATGTAGCGATATACATAAACCGCAATCGCGATTGGCCACAATCCGACATTTATCAAAATCGGAAACGTGATGGTACGCATTTCTCCTCCTTATACGAGGCATCAAAACAACGTTTCACCATGCAACGCCGGTCAACTGCTGTTTGTCTATGAGAAATCGGTTGGAAACTTTCGTCATGTTAGCACGTTGTAGGTGTCGCCACCGTCGCCAACCTCATGTGAATGCTCTGAAAAGCTAATCATTTGCACATCACAGCATTTTATTCCTGTCGGTTAAATTTCGCGACTTTAGCACGTCATCTTCGTGATGTATCAATTTTAATGGCTAGTAGTGTATTTAGTTCAGTTTCATGAGCATTATAGCATTCTCCACATATCATCGTACAATGCCCAGTCACATTAATGCGAACGCCACATATGTTCGACGTCAACGTGTAATCGCCACTCACAGTTAGTAGGTGGCAGCATTAGTAGCGGAGAGTATATAAAGCGTTTCGGGAGGACGCAAAACAAGGAAGTAGTTGTAGTAATGCAGAGACGGAACGATTTATCAGACGTCCAAAGGGGCATGACCAGTGGCTTCCGGGCCATGTGTGGAAACATTTCCGAAACGGGTAAGTTTCTAAACTGTTCGCGTATCGCAGTGGTTGAAGTATACCGTGCATGGCAAAATGGCGCTTTAAAAACCCACGTAAAGGCAACTGCGGTGTACCACACACCAATGATGACAGGGATGAATGATGGCTACAGAGATCTGTGGTCTTTCCTGTGGGATGCTTCCTCGTACGATATCGATGCATATTTGTTGCCTAAATTTGGTTATGTTGGTATGCCAATTGCCTTTGCTTCGATGTTGTTGGACAAAGGTTAGTGAAATTATTCGCAAGTTGAAGAGGAGGCTCTCGCAATTGTCTATACCATCACTATGTCTCAGCTGTTCCTTCATGGAAGAAAAGTTTACATGGGGACTTACCATAAACCTCTACAATATTTATATACTCTTTCTCAGTCAATCCCAACTCGCACAGTGCAAAACCTGTAAAGTCGGTCTTTTATTTTGTCAAATTACCAATATTAGATTGTATATCGGGTTACTTCCAAGTAAGCAAACGCAGATGCTCTGCCTTGCGTCTTGTTGCGCAGAACACACAGAAGATTTGCGCGGTTTTCCGCTTAACCACCGGAAAATTGTCCACGCCTCAGCAGCGGATCCTGTTTGGAAGATTCTATTGCACTTCATTCGCAACGATTGCCTACGTTCTGCCAGATAGATCAGTAGCTCTATGTTTCGCCATAATTATACGAGGTTTGGAACTTAAATAGCGACAACTGTTTATTCACAACCGATGCAAAAGAGTTACATGTTTGCACCTGTTACTGTCCTTCAAAGTAGTCACCAGCGTTGTGTACAACCCGTTGCCAGCGATGTGGAAGGCGTAGTATACCGTTATCAGAGACTGCTCTGCTGATGGTGCAAATGGAGCGGTCTACTGCCTGTCGAATCTCAAGAACAGTTCTTAAGCGAATGCCGCGAAGTGGTTCCTTCATCTTCGGAATCAAATCAAAGTCACAAGGACTAAGTCCGGGGAGTATGGTGGATGTTATAGTACTTCCCAGTCCCATCGATCGAACAGAGCAGCCACAGCTTGCGCTGTATGCGCCCGCGCATTGTCGTGTAAAATGATAGGCAGGTTGCGCAGAAAGTGTCATCGCTTTTTTCGAAAAGCTGGTCGCAGGGGATGCTCCAAAACAGAACAGGAATACTGTGAACCGACGGTATGCCGCGGTGGAACGTAATGCGTTACGATAACACCATCACAGTCGTACACGAGAATCAACTTTCGCCATTCTGGCGCCTTGACTTACCTTCGACTTTCGCGGCGACCCATAATGATGCCATTAATTGGATTAGCGTTTTAGTTTTGGCTCGTAGGATGTGGCCCATGCCTCATCCAGTGTTACGATACGGCGTAAGAAAGGGTATCCTTCGCGCTCATAGCGCTCCAAGTGCGTCTGCGCAGCGTCGTAACGCATCCATTTCTCCATTTCCGTCGAGTCATGCGGAACCCACCGTGATGCAGCTTTTCGCATCCCCAGGCGTTCCTTCAGGATGCGAGGCACAGACGTGTGTGCGAATCCGGTTTCGTGTACTAGCTCGCGAATCGTACGGCGTCGATCACTGTCCACTAACGCGGCAAAAGCATGCACTTCTTCTTCTGAGACGCCAGGACGACCTGCCCGATGCATGTCTGCTACAGTTTCCCGACCTTCGTTGAAGGCTTTTACCCAACGTGCCACTGTTCTGTACGGCAACGCCGATTCCCCGCACGCCTCTTGAAGACCTCGATGTCACTGTCGTGCTGTCCGGCCTCTGGCACATTCAATCTTGATCCAACATCGTTGTTCCTGTTTCGAAAACATAGTGACACCGTTACATTAGACAGCTCGCTCACAAGTGACTGTGTTTCCCTCGATTGTGCACACGCCGTTGACGTGGGACGGACGAGTCCACTTGCTCGGAGGTAAGGTAGGTATGTCAACAAAAAAATGGTTCAAATGGCTCTGAGCACAATGGGACTCAACATCTTAGGTCATAAGTCCCCTGGAACTTAGAACTACTTAAACCTAACTAACCTAAGGACATCACACACACCCATGCCCGAGGCAGGATTCGAACCTGCGATCGTAGCAGTCCCGCGGTTCCGGACTGCAGTGCCAGAACCACTAGACCACCGCGGCCGGCGGTATGTCAACAACGTGTGCTATCAGCGACAATAGTAGATTCCATCGCATAGTGTCTCCTCAGCAGTGTTGCCACTAGAAAGTTCCAACCTACGTAATCTACGTATTAATAATTCTGCTGACGGCCAAATTAAAATTTGCCGTCAGTATGCCCTTGCAGTTCATCAAGGTGTTATTTTTGCTTTGCACCGATAATGAGAGTCATGTATTGTGGTTTCCCAGGCTCACCAGACTGACGTGCTTCGTTTGCTACACCAAGATCAGTAGGGCGTCATTCTGACCAGGAAGTAGGCGCGACGTGATTGCACATTCTGTATGCACGAATTGAACAGTTGATTTCTCAGTGCCAGGCCTTTGCTGAACATCAGTTCTATAATAACCCAAATTTCAAGCACCTCGGCAACGATTTTACTTAAAGTTTGCGGATTCTTACTGGAATACACATTGGCTCATCGCCGTTGAAGCTTTCAGCAAATTTCCCTTCGTGTTTCCTGTTCACTCCTCTACTGTTCGTTCGACAGCCTACGCCTTGTCACCGATCTATTGCTTCGAGGATTTCCCTGCAGTGGTTGTGACTGACTACGGTCCTCAGTTTGTTGCTGTCGAGTCGGAACAGTTTAGCGCCTGCTCATCACCCGCTTAACGAGTCCACCGCCGCAACCGCAATCCAACGGCGAAGCTGAATGCTTTGTACAAACATTTGAACAACAGACAAATTTTGCGCTTTCCATACACAGGCTCAAGCCCTGTTGCTGTTCTTAGCTTCCTATCGCACCCAATCACGAGACGGATCATCGCAGGTGGAAATGTTACACGGACGACGCCACCTCATCTTGCCTCAGGTGCACCACCCATCACGGCGGGAACCACGCACTCAGTCCTGAGAGGCAAAATGTCGAACTTACGATTCAGTCTTTTGAAGATTGTATGGTGGACGGAGGCGCTGGTAGCGAGGCACCACTGTGCAATTTCTTGCACGTTCTACATTTTTTACTGCGGTTACCGAGAAGATCGCCGAGGCGCCACGAGAACCAAATTCGCCCATTTGCGAACTGCCTGATCCTGTCGCAGGCTGTGTGTGTTCAGAAACTATGCCTATCCGTACGCAGTAGCCATCGCTGCATCCGGCCGGCTTCATCGAGCCCCGTGCTGTCGGCGCTGGTCCCTGAGCCGATAGCAGACGACACGTTTTCACGGTCGCCCTCACCTCCACAGCCTCTGTCGCCTGGGAATGGGCCCCTTTTCCCGGTAGCTATCCCACATGCCACCTCAGATCCCTCTGCATTCGTCGAAATGCCTGCTGTGGCTGTGGATGTGAGGGCCCACCGTCTGCCTGGTTCTTAGGCTGGTGACCCCGAGCAGGATAAGGCCGTGTTCCTCTCCTGTGCCTACCTCTTCATCTCAGAGAAGCACCTGCAATCTATTCCCTCATTACTTGCTGGATGTATTCCAATCTCTGTCTTCCTCAATATTATTTACCCTCTACAGCTCCCTCTGGTGACGTGATTTCCTGATATCTTAACAGACGCCCTACCATCCTTTTACTCTTCGTGTTAGTGTTTTCTACACATTTCTTTGCTCTCCATTTCCACGGAAAATAGCCGGCCGGAGTGGCCGTGCGGTTCTAGGCGCTAGTCTGGAACCGTGTGACTGCTACTGTCGCAGGTTCGAATCCTGCCTCGGGCATGGATGTGTGTGATGTCCTGAGGTTAGTTAGGTTTAAGTAGTTCTAAGTTCTAGGGGACTGATGACCACAGCAGTTAAGTCCCATAGTGTTCAGAGCCATTTGAACCATTTTCCACGGAGAATCTCCTCTTTCCTTTCCTTTCTAGTCCACCTAATTTTCAACGTTCGCCTGTAGCACCACATCTCAAATGCTCTGATTCTCTCTCATTAAAGTTCCCCACAGTCCATGTTTCACTACCATACAATAGCTGTGCTCCAAGCGTAATTGCTCAGAAATTTCTTGCTCAAATTAAGGCCTATGTTTGATACTAGTAGACTTGTCTTTGCCAGAAATGCCGATTTTTCAGTATTAGTCTGCTCTTTGTGTTCTAGAGCCTCGTTGCTGCCTAGATAGTAGAATTCCTTAACTTCACCCACTTCGTGACCGTCAGTCCTGATGTTAAGTTTCTCGCTATTCTCATTTCTACTACTTCTCATTACTTTCGTCTTTCTTCGCTTTATTATCGATCCATAATCTGTACTCATTAGACGGTTCGTTCCATTCAGCACCTCGTTTCATTCTTCTTAACTTTCACTGAGGATAGCAGTGTCATCAGCAAATCATGTTATTCATATCCTTTTCCCTTGAATTTTAAATCCATTCCTGACGCTTTATTTTATTTCCACCATTGATTCCAAGATATAAAGATTGTGCAGTAGGGACGAATAACTGCGTACCTGTCTTACACCCATTTCAGTCCGAGCACTTCGTTGTTGGTCTTCCAGTCTTACTATTCTCTTAGGACCATCCTACTGGCATCATAAAATTCGCAACGAAATTTCATTCCTTCAGAGGCCGACAGCAGTCCTGCGAAGTCTGGTGGATCCATAGAGCACACCCTCTGAGCCACGCCTCCAGCAACTCTGGAATACGAGCGCCCTCTATCGCCACAACATAGGATGGCTGGCGGCAGCTATACAACCACTCTCACTTGGCGCCTCTTCACTACGTGATGATATTATGCAGATGCCACCACCATTTATGATATAGATCGGAGAGCCTCATTTTGGTTGACACTGAGAGCTTGACTCTATTTCTTGCTGCATTATTTGTAATGGGTCTTCGTACACTTGGAGAGGTACAAGTGAAGTAAATCTTCTGTTAACTGAGTTCTGCTACTGTCCAGCTTTCGTATGGTGACAGTTGCCGCACTGGCCTGTAGCCCACATCTCCTTACCACCATGCAGAAATTCGTACACAATAAAAGCAATGCTAATGTTCTTCAGTTTCTTATTACTCCGATAAATTTTATAGTAAATCTTCTAAACGAGCAGCATAATTTTAGCACGGAAATGATATCCATGTAGCAGAATGCTCCCTGTTCACTGGAAAACGTGTGTTGTGTGGTAAACGAACGTTGCTGCTACAACATTTCTTGCAATTGATTCCTCGTCTGTCTCCGCAAGATTGGGTTACACTCAGGTTTTTATATCTCCAGGGAGAGAAACTTAATGGGATGTGGTCTGGGTATCTTGCTGGCCAATGTAGAAGTGCTCAGTTACCAATCCACCTACTGTCAGAAGCACAAGTTAATGCTGCACTGAATGACTATACAACGGGCCCCACCACACAGAAAACACATCCTGTATGTGATACGTAGAGACAAATTCCCCGGTGACGTCCCAAGTCCTTTTCTGAAAATAATCTGTCCATCGACATTTGTACCGACATTTATACTGATATCCCATCATAAAAAAACGGGTCTGAACACTGATGCAGAAGCAACGATAGAAGCATGCCAGATGTCGAAAAAATAGAGAAACGCACGGTCTCCAAGATTCGAGATGTATTGCTGACGTTCAAAACTTCGGCGATCGCTGGACGGAACATCCGCACCAAAAGTTAAGAGAGTTGCAAAGGTCATGCCAATACTCAAGAAAGGAAGTAGAGGAGTCCGACGGATTACAGACCCGTACCCATGTCACTGCTATTTAGGCAGAAAAATGACAGGTGACGGACAGAGTATGGAGGACATAAAAAGCGGACTAGATCTGGTAGATAGGGCATTCCTGGCCAAGAAGACGGCTAGTATTAAGCACAGGTATTAATTTAGGAAGAAAGTTCTGAGAATGTATGTTCGGAGCACAGCACTGTATGGCAGTGAGACATGGACTGTTGGAAAACCGGAACAGAAGAGCATCGGAGCATTTGAGATGATGCTATAGAATTCTTCTCGTTCATATGTCGAAAAGAAGGGAGATTATTGTCTAGTGATGCCAGGGATAAAGTACAGTCTAAAGTAGGAGAGGGAGTGTAAATCAGAGCGTCCGTGTCTTTTAGAAGCGACGCGGAGAATGCACAGACATCTCAGTCCTACATTGGTATCCTGTTCCTTAAGCACGTCTTCCCGCTCGGTTTCACATGTCAAGAACTGTAGGATTCGCAGGAGAGCTTCTGTGAAGTTTGGAAGGTAGGTGACAAGGTACTAGCGGAATTAAAGCTGTGAGGACGGGGCGTGAGTCGTGCTTGGGTAGCTCAGTTGTTAGAGCACTTTCCCGCGAAAGGCAAGTCCGGCACACAGTTTTAATCCGCCAGGAAGTTTCATATCAGCGCACACTCCGCTGTAGAGTGAAAATTTCGTTCTAGAGACTGTAGGGTCATTGATGGGTATTACGCGTATTGTTTCTTCTCCTCTTTCCTCAAAACATTCTATTTTTCCACGAAAAATAATCACGATAACGCCACTGCCCTTCTGAAACATGTATATAGAGTCGGCATTTCCTTATCAAAATCGTAATACAACGCTGTATGAGCGCCAAAATTTGCGTCTCTGAAGAAACTGCTCTACGAGAAGTGATAGATCTTGTTCAGAAATTAGCGATAGTTCATTAATCCAGAAGTACTTGAAGAGAAGTGGGGATGAAAGGGAGCGCTGGGCTACAAGGAGCAAGCTATTGAGCGGGCTTCGTGACGCTGCTGTGCGGAGGTATTATGAGGGATTACACTTCGCCAGGGAGTCGGACGCGGCCGTTAATCAAGAGAATTAAACGGCAGGCGCATTAGGGCGGCCTCCGGTGGCAGTGCTGACCCCGCAGCGGAAATCTGATTAATTACCACCTGTCGCGACGGCCGCCCGGCCCGGCAGCGACTGGTGGAGCGGTCGGCGGCCGCCTCGACAACAGGTAGGCCGGCCCGGCCGAGCTCTCCTGCCCGCCTTGTTAATCGCCGACATCGACGTCCCGTCGACTTACGGTCGATTCACAGCTGAGTGTCAACGGGACAGAACGGAAGGCAGTGTCAACGGCACCATCAAAACGGAGCGTCGTTCACGATGAACGGAACGTGAAGGTAGCGACATTTCTCTTCGCCCACTATATACACTCCTGGAAATAGAAAAAGAACACATTGACACCGGTGTGTCAGACCCACCATACTTGCTCCGGACACTGCGAGAGGGCTGTACAAGCAATGATCACACGCACGGCACAGCGGACACACCAGGAACCGCGGTGTTGGCCGTCGAATGGCGCTAGCTGCGCAGCATTTGTGCACCGCCGCCGTCAGTGTCAGCCAGTTTGCCGTGGCATACGGAGCTCCATCGCAGTCTTTAACACTGGTAGCATACCGCGACAGCGTGGACGTGAACCGTATGTGCAGTTGACGGACTTTGAGCGAGGGCATATAGTGGGCATGCGGGAGGCCGGGTGGACGTACCGCCGAATTGCTCAACACGTGGGGCGTGAGGTCTCCACAGTACATCGATGTTGTCGCCAGTGGTCGGCGGAAGGTGCACGTCCCCGTCGACCTGGGACCGGACCGCAGCGACGCACGGATGCACGCCAAGAACGTAGGATCCTACGCAGTGCCGTAGGGGACCGCACCGCCACTTCCCAGCAAATTAGGGACACTGTTGCTCCTGGGGTATCGGCGAGGACCATTCGCAACCGTCTCCATGAAGCTGGGCTACGGTCCCGCACACCGTTAAGCCGTATTCCGCTCACGCCCCAACATCGTGCAGCCCGCCTCCAGTGGTGTCGCGACAGGCGTGAATGGAGGGACGAATGGAGACGTGTCGTCTTCAGCGATGAGAGTCGCTTCTGCCTTGGTGCCAATGATGGTCGTATGCGTGTTTGGCGCCGTGCAGGTGAGCGCCACAATCGGGACTGCATACGACCGAGGCACACAGGGCCAACACCCGGCATCATGGTGTGGGGAGCGATCTCCTACACTGGCCGTACACCACTGGTGATCGTCGAGGGGACACTGAATAGTGCACGGTACATCCAAACCGTCATCGAACCCATCGTTCTACCATTCCTAGACCGGCAAGGGAACTTGCTGTTCCAACAGGACACTGCACGTCCGCATGTATCCCGTTCCACCCAACGTGCTCTAGAAGGTGTAAGTCAACTACCCTGGCCAGCAAGATCTCCGGATCTGTCCCCCATTGAGCATGTTTGGGTCTGGATGAAGCGTCGTCTCACGCGGTCTGCACGTCCAGCACGAACGCTGGTCCAACTGAGGCGCCAGGTGGAAATGGCATGGCAAGCCGTTCCACAGGACTACATCCAGCATCTCTACGATCGTCTCCATGGGAGAATAGCAGCCTGCATTGCTGCGAAAGGTGGATATACACTGTACTAGTGCCGACATTGTGCATGCTCTGTTGCCTGTGTCTATGTGCCTGTGGTTCTGTCAGTGTGATCATTTGATGTATCTGACCCCAGGAATGTGTCAATAAAGTTTCCCCTTCCTGGGACAATGAATTCACGGTGTTCTTATTTCAATTTCCAGGAGTGTAAATTAAGGATAATCGCAGGTTCTGGTGCCACACAATGTGGCAATACACAATACTGGCCCCAATAGCTTAGGCACATAGGGAACACACACGACACAGATCTGTAAGTCCACGGTATTGGTTATAAGTTTAGAAAACCGTCCCGAAACACATCTGCTACAAAACGCCACTGTTTCAAGCGCAAGTACCCCGACATCAGTATTTCATACGATCACCATGCACACGTACACAGGCCGCACAATGGGTTGGCATACTCTGGATCAGGTGTTCGAGCAGCTGCTGGGGTATAGCCACCCATTCTTGCACCAGTGCCTGTCAGTGTCGTGGTTTGAAGATGTGCAGCGATACTTCGACCTAGAACATCCCAGACATGCTCGGTGGGGTTTAGGCCTGGAGAACAGGCAGGCCACTCCATTCGCCTAATGTATTCTGTTTCAAGGTACTCCTCCACGCTTGCAGCTCTGTGGGGCCGTGCGTTATCATCCATAAGGAGGAAGGTGGGACCCACTGCACCCCTGGTGCAAAATGACGCCGCGCGGGATTAGCCGAGCGGCTTAGGGCGCTGCAGTCATGGACTGTGCCGCTGGTCCCGGCGGAGGTTCGAATCCTCCCTCGGGCATGGGTGTCTGTGTTTGTCCTTACGATAATTTAGGTTAAGTAGTGTGTAAGTTTAGTGACTGATGACCTTAGCAATTAAATCCCATAAGATTTCACACACATTTGAAGTTATTTTTTATTTTTATTTATTTATTTATTTTTTTGAAAAATGACGTCCCGATACACCTGACCTGTTACTGTTCCTCTCTCAAGGACATGCACCAATCATAATCCCACCCCACACCATGAAACCACGACCTCCATACAGGTCCTTTCAGGGACATTAAGGGGTTGGTATCTGGTTCTTGGTACATACCAGATCAAAACCGGGCGAGAATCACTGTTCAGACTATACATGGACTCGTCCGTGAGCATAACCGGCACCACTGTTCCAATGACCATGTACTGTGTTCTTGACACCAGGCTTCACGGGATCTCCTGTGACCAGGGGTCAGTGGAATGCACCATGCAGGTTTCCCGGTGAATAAACCAAGTCTGTTCAGTCGTCTGTAGATTATGTGTCTGGAGACAACTGTTCCAGTGGCTGCGGTAAGATCCCGAGCAAGGCTAACTGCAGTACTCCGTGGTCGTCTGCGGGCACTGACGGTGAGATTTCGGTCTTCTTCCTTCTTGGGGTGTTCTACACTGTGGACGTCCCGTACTGTAGCGCCTAGACACGTTTCCTGTCTGCAGGAATCGTTGTCATAATCTTGAGATCACACTTTGTGTCACACGGAGGGTACGTGCTACGACCTGCTGTGTTTGACCAGCTTCCAATCGCCCTAGTATTCTACCCCTCATAACGTCATCAGGATGTGTTCTTTGAGGCATTTTCAACACACGGTCACCATTAGCACGTCTGAGGACGTCTGCACACTTACTCGCTGCACCATACTCTGACATGCATCAACACACCTCTGCGTGTGTGGACTGCTGCAGGCGCCACCGTGCGACGACCGGAGGTCAAAGCACCGCATGGTCATATCCCGAGGTGTTTTAAACCCGCAGACCGCCCACCAGAGCGTTGTTTCTCCATGTATCAGCATTATCCTTAATTTATGAGCATAGGTGTAAATTACAAAAGCTTCTAGCTGAGATACTTCATCAACAGCCAAAAATAAATTCTTTCACGATGTTCTCCACAAAGAACTACCTAGAAGTGAAGTCCCAGCATTTCTTAACGTTGACAACAAATTGCTCGAGAAATATGTACACACATACCCATCAAACCATTTTTAAAACGCAATGAACAGGGTCTGCGTGCTGTATTCGCTATGATTTTCTTTTCGAACTGATCTGTCCTTTTCACCATATAAAAAAATTGGCAAGGTGGGAATAGGACTCGAGTATTGAGTCTATCGTGCAGACTTAATTTTGTGTACAGACAGTTCATCCATTCTGGAAATGGAAAATTTCGACAATTTTTTCACTGACACTTGCTAGATATCTGTCCCAGGTAATCGAAGACTTCCGAGAACGTTTCAGTTTCAAGTTTGAAGCCGGACAACAAATGAGAAAAGACTTTATGTCCATGTGATATAATTGCACCTTAACAATTTTCTCATTTATGTCCTTTACTTGTACTGTAAGACGTTGCTTCTATCCAAATATCATCATTTTACCTCAACGGAAAATACCCTATAGGTATTAGTGAGTTAGCTTGCAAGTATCAAAATACGTGGCATCAATGGCCGTATCCTTTGACTGCATTGACTCGGAAGCTTAGACGGTTAAACTCAGTAAATGATGTAAATTTCAGCCAGATACGTCAATCTGTTTATGACAAAAAAGGCTTTTTAACACACGAAGGGACAGACAATATGAAAAGAAATGATAATTTGTACGTGTTATATAATTACATGTTGTTAATTGCGGTTTTTTCCCTACACCTGTACTGTGTAATCTTTCGTCCTGCAAATTAAATGATTGTAGACCAGTGAGAAGTGCCCTATAGGTTTTCATGAGTGACTTTGATGTGCGTGTTGTCTTTAGCGTAAGTTAGTTTAAGTTAGATTAAGTAGTGTGTAAGCCTAGGGACCGATGACATCAGCAGTTTAATGCCATAGAGCTTACTAAAAATTTCCAATTTGACTTTGGGTGTATCATAATAGGTGACATGAATGACCCATTCTCGGTTGCATTGACTTAGAAGCTGACGTGTATTGCAGTGCCAAGAGATTATAGATCTTAGTTGTTGTTGTTGTGGTCTTCAGTCCTGAGACTGGTTTGATGCAGCTCTCCATGCTACTCTATCCTGTGCCAGCTTCTTCATCTCCCAGTACCTACTGCAGCCTACATCCTTCTGAATCTGCTAAGTGTATTCATCTATTGGTCTCCCTCCACGCTGTCCTGCAAATACTAATTTGGTGATCCCTCGATGTCTCAGAACATGTCCTACCAACCGATCCCTTCTTCTAGTCAAGTTGTGCCACAAGCTCCTCTTCTCCCCAATTCTATTCAATACTTCCTCATTAGTTATGTGATCTACCCATCTAATCTTCAGCATTCTTCTGTAGCACCACATTTCGAAAGCTTCTATTCTCTTCTTGTCTAACCTATTTATCGTCCACGTTTCACTTCCATACATGGCTACACTCCATACAAATACTTTCAGAAACGACTTTCTGACACTTACGTCTACACTCGATGTTAACAATTTGTTCTTCTTCAGAAACGCTTTCCTTGCAATTGCCAGTCTACATTTTATATCCTCTCTACTTCGACCGTCATCAGTTATTTTGCTCCCCAAATAGCAAAATTCCTTTACTACTTTAAGTGTCTCATTTCCAAATCTAATTCCCTCAGCATCATCCGACTTAACTCGACTACATTCCATTATCCTTGTTTTGCTTTTGTTGATGTTCATCTTATATCCTCCTTTAAAGACACTGTCCATTCCGTTCAATTACTCTTCCAAGTCCTTTGCTGTCTCTGACACAATTACAATGTCATCGGAGAACCTCAAAGTTTTCATTTCTTCTACATGTATTTTAATACCTACTCCGAATTTTTCTTTTGTTTCCTTTACTGCTTGCTCAATATACAGATTGAATAACATCACGGGTAGGCTACAACCCTGTCTCACTCCCTTTCCAACCACTGCTTCTCTTTCATGTCCCTCGAGTCTTATAACTGCCATCTGGTTTCTGTACAAATTGTAAATAGCCTTTCGCTCCCTGTATTTTTCCCCCCTGCCACCTTTAGAATTTGAAAGAGAGTATTCCAGTCAACATTGTCAGAAGCTTTCTCTAAGTCTACAAATGGTAGAAACGTAGGTTTATCTTTCCTTAAACAAGCATCTAAGATAAGTCGTAGGGTCAGTATTGCCTCACGTGTTCCAATATTTCTACGGAATCCAAACTGATCTTCCCCGAGGTCGGCTTCTACCAGTTTTTCCATTCGTCTGTAGAGAATACGCCTTAGTATTTTGCATCCGTGATTTACTGAACTGACTGTTCGGTAATTTTCACATCTGTCAGCACCTGCTTTCTTTGGGATTAGGATTATTATTTTCTTCTTGAAGTCTGATGGTATTTCGCCTGTCTCATACATCTTGCTCGCCAGATGGTATTGTCAGGACTGGCTCTCCCAAGGCCGTCAGTAGTTCTAAAGGAATGTTGTCTACTCCCGGGGACTTGTTTCGACTCAGGGCTTTCAGTGCTCTGTCAAACTCTTTACGCAGTATCGTATCTCCCATTTCATATTCATCTATATTCTCTTCCATTTCTATCATATTGTCCTCAAGTACATCGCCCTTGTATAGACCCTCTATATACTACTTCCACCCTTCTGCTTCCCCTTCTTTGCTTAGAACTGGGTTTCCATCCGAGCTCTTTACATTCATACGAGTGGTTCTCTTTTCTGCAAAGGTCTCTTTATTTTTCCTGTAGGCAGTATCTATCTTATCCCTAGTGAGATAAGCCTCTACGTCCTTACATTTGTCCTGTAGCCATCCCTGCGTAGCCATTTTGCACTTCCTGTCGATTTCATTTTTGAGACGTTTGTATTCCTTTTTGCCTGCTTCATTTACTGCGTTTTTATATCTTCTCCTTTCATCAATTAAATTCAATATTTCTTCTGTTATCCAAGGATTTCTACTAGCCCTCGTCTTTTTACTACTTGATCCTCTGCTGCCTTCACTACTTCATCCCTCATTCTTCTACTACTGTATATCTTTCCGCCATTCCTGTGAATTGTTCCCTTATGCTCTCCCTGATACTCTGTACAACTTCTGGTTTAATCATTTTATCCAGGTCCCATCTCATTAAATCCCCTTCTTTTTGCAGTTTCTTCAGTTTTAGTCTACAGTTCATAGCCAATAGATTGTGGTCAGAGTCCACATCTGCACCTGGAAATGTCTTACAATTTAAAACCTGGTTCCTAAATCTCTGTCTTACCGTAATATAATCTATCTGACACCAGGGTTCTTCCATGTATACAACCTTTTTTCATGATTCTTAAACCAAGTGTTGGCTATGATTAAGTTATGCTCTGCGCAAAATTCTACCAGACGGCTTCCTCTTTCATTTCTTAGCCCCAATCCATATTCACCTACTATGTTTCCTTCTCTCCCTTTTCCTACACTTGAATTCCAGTCACCCATGACTATTAAATTTTCGTCTCCCTTCACTATTTGAAAAATTTCTTTTATCTCCTGATACATTTCATCAATTTTTTCGTCATCTGCATAGCTAGTTGGCATATAAACTTGTACTACTGTAGTAGGCGTGGGCTTCGTGTCTATCTTAGCCACAATAATGCGTTCACTATGCTGTTTGTAGTAGCTTACCTGCACTCCTAATTGTTATTCATTATTAAACCTACTCCTCCATTACCCCCATTTGATTTTGTATTTATAACCCTGTATTCACGTGACCAAAAGTCTTGTTCCTCCTGCCACCGAACTTCACTAATTCACACTATTTCTAACTTTAACCTATCCATTTCCCTTTTTGAATTTTCTAACCAACCTGCGCGATTAAGGGATCTGACATTCCACGCTCCGATCCATAGGACGCCAGTTTTCTTTCTCCTGATAACAACGTCCTCCTGAGTAGTCCCCGCCCGGAGATTCGAATGGGGGACTATTTTACCTCAGGAATATTTTACCCAAGAGGACGCCATCATCATTTAACCATACAGTAAAGCTGCATGCCCTCGAGAAAAATTACGGCCGTAGTTTCCCCTTGCTTTCAGCCGTTCGCAGTATCAGAACAGCAAGGCTATTTTGGTTAGTGCTACTAGGCCAGATCAGTCAATCATCCAGACTGTTGCCCCTGAAACTACTGAAAAGGCTGCTGCTCCTCTTCAGGAACCACACGTTTGTCTGGCCTCTCAACAGATACCCCTCCATTATGGTTGCACCTACGGTACGGCTACCTGTATCATTGAGGCACGCAAGCCTCCCCACCAACGCCAAGGTCCGTGGTTCATTGGAGGGGGGGGGGGAGATCTGGTATGTGACATAAATTTCAGCTTGATACCCTAGCCGTCTCTGAGAAAATGGGTTTTCAAAATTCGGACAGAGGGACAGAACGACAACGAAGTGATCATATAAGGATTCCGCTTTTACCGACTGAGATACGGTACCATAAAAAGGGCTTTTAATGGGAGTATTTCGTTTACTGATATCTTACGAGGTTTGCCCTGTAAGTAATGTGCTTCATTTTATTTTTATCGGTTGAAAACAATGTTACGAATGGGATACGTTACCCGTGTATTATTTGAAGTCGAACGACCCCAGGTTTCCGTCACTTCCGACAGACAGCGTAGCTGCAGGACATTGAAATTCTCACTGCAGAGAAAGAAACTGTGGGGAGTATTCACAAATGCTTGTGCAAAGTCTATAGAGCATCTGCAGTCGACAGAAGTACAGTTAGTCGCTGGGCACGGAGGGAGAGGTCATTAGAAGGTGGTTCGGCGAAATTCCAGTCGAGAAGGCAATTCACGGCTGCCACACCTGACATGTTGCAGCGGGCTGATGTCATTCACGAGGACAGACGCATTACGACTAGGCAGTTGGCGCTGCATCTGTCAATCACCAAAGGATGTTCACGCAGTGAAGCACTGGCTCCGCCATCAGGACTAGAACTGATACCACAGGGCATACACGCCCTTGTTTCACGCTGGAGGAAAACCATAGAACGGTGGGAGATAACGTGGAAAACTATGGTGTGTAGAAAAAACACCATTCTTTCGTATGTGTAATTCTCATTATATTCAATAAAGAATCATAGAAGAAAAAAATGCGGTGCATTACTTCCTGGCAACCCTTCTATATGTGTATGGATTACTCTCTTTGGGATTTGAGCAGACTTTCCATCGGAAATGATGACGTTAAACTTTCCGGTTTACCTGCAAGATTTCGCTGCACCAGGTTGCGACCGAACCGCTGAATCTTTCCATCAGTAAATGGGGTATGTTCTCCACTGACTCGGTTGTTTTAACCCCCTCCACTGACGGAATGACCCACTTCCCAATTCCGTATGTATAAAACCAATACGGACTTCTAGCTGTCACGCCTTTGCGCTTACTGCTACGTATTTTAACTGTAAATAGCTCAGTCCCAATGGTAAGAGGCAGTAGTGAATTCACGTAGTTAATATTTGAATCCAGCACAGCTGCCACAAGCTCAGCTCACTTTTACTCCACTCCTACCCTCGCCATTGCACCACATTAACTAGGTGCTACGTGGACCTTGCTAAATTCACTTGCGTATACATTTTTGACCGTTACTCGCCAGTATTTACCTAATGAATAGTACACTCCTAACCGGACTATTTCCCTAAGAGCTGTGATGATTGAACGGGTTCGATCCACGGCCTACAGTGCTCTACAGTTCACACGGTAACACTGCCTACCTGACCCACTTAACTTGGTAGTGAGCTTATGTATCCAATCACCACTGCTAGCAGCAGTGGATAATCCTATCAGCACGACGAGAGCAGCAGACTTACCGTCGAATCCTCCTGAAAATACTTATAACTACGGTCGCCAGCTCTGAAGGAGCAAAAGAATAAATCAATTTTTGGGCTCGTTTCAAAGTGAAATGGCTTGAGTTGAATTTAAACTTAATTTTGAATATTACTATTTCTGATCATTCTAGATGATTCTACAAAGCAAATACTCTCTCAATTTCTGTGATTTGGCTTGGTAATTACTACCAAGACAGTTTATGCAACTTTGGTTAACAAAATTCTATCCTTCAACTTATTTAATGATTTTGGATATTACTCTTTGGACCATTGATACAGAATCAATTAAGTGACTTTACTTGAAAGGTTGCTGAGAAAAATTTAAGTAACTGTAAATAGGCGACTCATTCTGGTGTGACCATTGCTCTTTTCAATATTCTTATACGCTAAAGTATTGTACAACCAAAAGAATTGTAAATGAAAGAGGCGATGGTGGCCTCAGTCTGATTTCACTATACTATGTTTGAGGTTACTACACTTTACAATGAACAACATGCGTCGTAATTTTACTCATTACTATATTCTGTCCTCTGCACTTGCATAAAAGAAAACTGGTATTCTCCTTTTACATGTATACAAAGTTCGACTTAACAATTGCAAGCAGTCTTGCCTTGGCTAGACGTGTCGGTGCTGGTGGTGAGATGCACGTGGCTAACGCAGCTCTTCACGCCTCATGCCCTTAATGGCGGCTGGAACTACGAGCTGTAGCACTCGTATAAGCTACTGCACGTCCGCCATAAATTCTGGGCGCAGGAACTCTTACAATCAGCCCCAGTGGCATAGAGGCGGCTTCGACAACCATTCGTCGCGTTCTACTCCACAAACGGCGACGATATTCGCCTCTTCGCTGTTGCACAATCACTTTTGCATGAGCACAGTTACGCACGTCCGATCACGTCAACACTCCCCAGGCCATTCCCTTGTTCAGTCCCTGTGTCTCCAGCTACCCCTAGCTACGCTCGTATCACCAAGAGTGGGGGCGTTCCCCTACCACCTTTTTACCGAAATCATTTAGTATTTAAGAATATTTATATTTACTACCCTGGAGTCCATACCAGTCATAATAAATTTACTACTAGCGCTTTACAACATTAAATTATACAGTAATAACTTATAATTACCAAGAAAAAGAATACATTTGACTCTGAGAGGTTAGTGCATTGTCTGACAGGCAGCGCTATTTCCAGTTTCGCCAATAGATGGCATCAGGGTGCACTCCCTGGCAGTTTCACACAAGCGCGCCTGTTTCCGACGCGCGGGCTCCAAATTACTGTCAGCCCACCATCATTTCAGTTCCGTTACAAGGTCCCAAGATATTTCATCATTTCAAGTATATGACTTCTACAGTTTGTTGTGGTATAACTCTTGCAATGTTCAGATGTTCAAATGTTTGTGAATTCGTAAGGGACCAAACTAAAATGGTTCAAATGGCTCTGAGCACTATGGGACTCAACTGCTGTGGTCATAAGTCCCCTAGAACTTAGAACTACTTAAACCTAACTAACCGAAGGACAGCACACAACACCCAGCCATCACGAGGCAGAGAAAATCCCTGACCCCGCCGGGAATCGAACCCGGGAACCCGGGCGTGGGAAGCGAGAACGCTACCGCACGACCACGAGATGCGGGCAAGGGACCAAACTGCTGAGGTCATCGGTCCCTACGCTTACACACTGCTTAAACTAACTTAAACGTACTTATGCTAAGAACAATACACACACACACACACACACATACACACACACACACACACACACACACACACACAGACGCACACCCATGCCCGAGGGAGGACTAGAACCTCCGGCGGGAGGGGCCGCGCAATCCGTGAAATGGCGCCTCAAACCACGAGGCCTCCCCGGTGATACTAGTGCAAAAAAGTGGTTCAAATGGCTCTGAGCACTACGGGACATAACATCTGAGGTCATCAGTCCCCTAGACTGAGAAATACTTAAACCTAACTAACCTAAGGACATCACACACATCCATGCCCGAGGCAGGATTCGAACCTGCGGCCGTAGCGGCGCGCGGTTCCAGATTGAAGCAGCTATAGCCGCTCGGCCACTTCGGACGGCGATACTAGTGCATCCCCTACCAAATTTATCGCGAATACTTTTTTTGCGTCTTCGTTCTGTGCTACATATTGAAGTAAATATCTGCTACAGTGTTCTACGTTATTTTCTATGCTACTATCACTCTGGCTTTTAGATGTTCCTACACAGTACTTTACATGCCGTTACCCTATGGCATATTTTTTCACTATCAAGGGTGACCGCTGGCCATCACGTGCTAATGTGCTACAGAACTCTGGAAATATCACGGTAAAATTACGCCATTTATCTTCAAATGCGAATCATAAATCGCACCAAAATTTCACAATTTCTCTTTGAACGTTGGCTGGAAATAGCATAAAAATTACGTCATTTATCTTCGGATGCGTGCTGGTATGAATAAAAGTGAATGGATGAAAACATGTTTTGCAGCGCTCTCTCTGCGATAACTAGAAAACAGTGCTCTGTGCTGAAAAGATAGTCACCAGCGCTGCGATCAACTCAGAGAAGGCACACAGCTGTCTCTCTTTGGTTGTACATTTTCTGATGAGACAGCATCTCTTCAAGCGCTACGAATGCTATGTTGCTCACAGCGCCAGGTCAGTGTAACGTGTTGCCCACGCGTACAGCTGTTATCATTACAGCGATATGGCCGAGCTGCTACTCCTGAAATGGACGTTTCACTGTTTTTATGGTAGGGTAAAAGTGGAGGTGACAAGCAGGGGTAGCGCTGATTAGCGTTTAATTTTTTAAGATTAAGAAAAGTGGTTTAGTCACACATGCTGGTAATTTGTGGATCCTGTTCGATTCCCATTGTTAACAACATTTCCGTTTTTCAGTTTATTTCATTCCTGTCAGTGTTAAACTATAAATTCTAAAATTTATATAGAAACAGTTCAAACAATATACGTAATGGTAATACGTTCAGTTTAGTTACGACTGCTATCTTAATAAGTCAAAAGGCAGTAGAGCTTGATGGTGGTAAAAAAAAAAAAAACCTAGTGCACACGGAAATTTAGTATGAAAGTGTTTCCAGTAGACGATCTGTAAACGAAATTCTAAAATGCATTTTCCTTTAGATCTCTGAATGAGAATCTGAGATTTAAAGAGTTAGGTAGATCTACATCAAATTCAAATCTAAGGGTGTGGGACAAGACTCAGTGATGTATCTTACATGACACTGAAAATTCCAAATACGTTCACAATATTTTCATCAACCTCGTAATTTTCCAGAACCAATCCATAAGATCGAATACTCAAACACTTGTGAAAATCTAGAAGGAGATCTACACCCAGCCATCAAATAAATTGAAGCTAGTGGAGACGATGTTATTACAGTAGAACTTTTGAAATGTTCTCTGCAAAAGTAAGAAATGAGCTAAAATTAATCTTTGTGGTAACCTGAAAAACAAAAAAAAAACAAAAAAAAAAAAACTCCAAGGAGAGTAGAAGGTGGCCTTTAAACAACCAGCTATATAAGAAAGATATTAACAACTCAGAGGAATTGCTTTGTAACCAGTAGCACATACCATACTATAAAAGATTATAGTACGCAGAGTAGAAACAATAATAGGGAATGAGTTAAGTCAATATCAAGGTGGTTTTACCAAGGGCAGATTCCGTTCCGAGCAAATATTTAATCTGAAGTCAATTGTTAGCCACAGATGACCGAATTCAAAAGATGTTTGTTGATTTCCCAGAATCTATTTAGACCTTTTACACAAATTGTAGATAAATTATAACTGTGTGAGTTGAAGAAGGTTGACGCCTTTTTCAGGTTACTGTAATATTTCTCCTGAGTGGACCATAGGAAAAATTAAAAAAAAACAGCGAGTAACTAATGTATATGGACGACAAAGCGCTTACAACATCCAAGACAAGAATACTAAAATGGTTCATATATTGTTTAATAAACACGTCGCCAGTGAGGGAGGAGAGTCATATATACTCGTACAACCCGAAACAACACTTGAAGATCGGAAAACAAGATATCCTCAACAATAAATAGAAACGAGAAAAGTTCTTGCTATGTGTATACAATTTTTTAGAGTCAACGTAAACTTTTTTCTGATTGTATGTATAAGACAGGTATTTATCTCATAACGTTTAATGGGACTGCATTGCGTGTTGTAAGTCGTAGTTCGTTACACAGCCACCGTAGCACGTCGAGCAGTCCACTTTTCATTTTGTATAAGGAAAACAATGTTGAGAATTGGGTTTCCCATTACAAGTTATGAAATAACTGAGTTCCTGCCATCGCAACGTGGAGGATGGGGGTTGATTCGTGTGTTATTTTGATTTTTCCTATTACAGCGCCATCTGTCGCGAAACGAAAAAAGAAATATTCCAGACAACACTCAGGTATTTCTTCCGTTGAATCCTATTCAGCAATAAAAATTGGGGATTCCCATTTAAGATTTAAAAGCTGCCTCCCTGTTCCCTCACACGGGGTGGGCTGGGTGGTCGAGGTTGATGTCACAGGATGTTCCCCTCTGAGACGAAGATATTTTAACCGTAAATTGTTGGATCCGACGTGTAGTTTTCGAATCATTTCATTGCGTTCAGATAAACTGAAGACCCTTTATGTACATGAGAGGATTAACACACTGACTGGTAATTTGTGTACTCGGTTTCGGCTCTCAATGCTATCAATCTTTGTTTCTTTTTATTATTCTTCACGATATTCAACAATAAATTAAAAATTGGAATATATTTAAACTGTTTAATTTACGTACATAAAATTAATATATTCATTTCAGTTATGATTACTACCCTTGTAAGTCAAAAGGCTAGAGGCCGCGACATTGTAGCACATAGATAAAATTTTGCACGACTTTCCACTGACTATCAGTCAGAATTTCATTTAATGTGACCAAACAATAGTTCTATAATTTTGTTATTTCGAACTGTTTCAACTAATTTTACAATTATCTTTATCACGTGCTGTAGTTAGTACTATTACCACCACTACCACTACTACTGCTACTACTACTACTACTACTACTACTAATACTAATACTAATACTATTATTACTACTCTACTTAATTTCTCTTCCCTATAGTCTTACTTTACTGTTATTGGAGTGTATACAGTTCCTCTGTGCATTCTGCACAAGATCAGCCACGTTGTCGGGTCCAGCAGTATCTACCTGGCTGCCTTCAGATCACATGACGACATATCAGAGCACACCACTGGTCATTCATTTATACTCCTAGTAAATGCTTTGCCTCGTTGAGTACACCAGTTCTCGTCAGCTCACCGAAGTCAACCAGCGTTGTGCTTGGCCAGTTCGTAGGCGGGTTTTCGACAGGTACGCTACGTGCTCTTGACTGCTTTCTCCTTGCCTTTACTGCAAAGTGGAAGACGGGTGGTGGTGTAGAGTTCCTGATCACGAGATTTCACGCCAGTGTCCTGGATTTATCCAAATCTCTCTTCAGTGTCACATGAAGTGAGGCATGTGACACTTTTGATGGTCATCCGTCCGTCGGATGCGACAGTTAAGCTCGGCGCTGTTCAAGAGTAGGCAATGTGCCGGCGCAGGGTTTCACCCTGACCCTTCTCTCATCACCATCCGACGCAAACGCGACACTGCACAACGAGCTTGCCCGTTACTCACCTACGCTTATAAGATACACTTAAACGCACAAGTCTCATACTTCGCGAAGGAAAGATCACAAAAAGTATTGCAGTTTAGTGGCTGAAGGTGGCCTTGGTGGACTCCGAGGCAACATTGCCATACTACTTCACTTTTAACTTACTCTCTTCGTTGTTCTCAAGTACGCTTCCGCTCACGGGCATTCGACGTTCCGTTACTGGAAAAAGCGTCGCAGAGCTAACGGGATTCGTTCAAGTTGCCTGGGCAAGTCTGCTTGCTTTTCTAATTTTATTTCGTCCTACTTTTTCTGAGGCAGCATTATCTAAACACAGTTGAATATAAAAGTACTCTTTTACTCTCTGTCTTGAACAGTTTTATCTTTGAACAACTGTCTTTGCTGTATCTTCGATACGGGGGAAGTTACATTTGTTTGTTGCCCTAGTATCAACGCTATGGAGATTTCATTATTCGGACATCATCCGGAATGGTAATGGACCAGTCCTCTACTTGGCCCAGAATTAGCTAGCAACAGCCTTTAGTTTACTTCAGAAGTTAACTGTAACGTCGTAATACGACATTTTATAATGAATAATTCCAGGTAAGCTGTAAATAATTTAATTAGTATTGTTTCTTATTTACTACAAGATCGTTTCGAATATAACGTCATTCTCAAGTAAACATGTTGATTTTACAGTTCGTGTGTGCACTTACATGTACAAAGTTGTACATAAAGGTCAGTTCAGATACATACTTAAGCCTTGTTGGAATAAGCACCCATAATGCATCAGCGAGTAAACTGTCGAATGTCTATACTTTACTAGATTGTTATAAGTCACTTAAGTTCTATTTGTATAGAATTTTTCGGGAATGTGAGTGGAAAGCAACTAACATCGCTGACTAGCAATGACTACACTGTAAACATAAAGCATAAACTAGCACGAACTGCTGTTCCAGCTGTCAAAGTATTTCACGAAAACAAATAGAACTTACGTGACTTATAACAATGTAGTAGTATATTGACAGTCGCCAAATCTGTGTACTGTTCATAAGTTACTCACTGATTCAATATGGGCGTCTATTCCGACTAGACGTAAGTAAATATTTTGTAAACCCTGAATGACGTTGTAGCGGAAACAAGTTTGTAGTAAGGAACACACAATACTAATTGAACTATTCGCAGCTTTCTAGGTATTCTTCATAATAAAATGTCATATTATGAGGTATTCCACGCTGTGGTCCCAGCCGAAAGGAAGATATTGACTGTAGCGTTATTCTTTCCGTGCCTAAGGGATTCAGTCTTTGCTGCCATTCTGTAAGTATTAGATTTCTTTTTGCCTGAGAATTTATAACTGGTTCCCCGAGGCTTTCGTCTATTTTTTTCGTGTTGTTTCTCCTTAATACAGTAGACGGCAGCCCTTTTTTTCTTATTTGTAGGTCTTTAGGTTGCTGTTGCCGCATCTTGACTGATACGAGGTCCTCTGTGAGGTGCGACAAAGTCTGGAGCAATTCTTCATTAAATGAGCAACAAGAGGGAACTTTATAAGGTCCAAGGGATTTTTGCCCATTAATATAGTATTCGTGACACGTTAAGGAGGTGAGATGTGACAGTGCACACCGTAACAGCACAGTTCTCTTACTATAGAAGGCTTTCTCTATCTGTGCTAGCCTACTTGTTATGTCTCAGTCACCTGGACTGCCAGTCTCGAGGGAGAACTGAGAATGATATCAGAACCAAGGCAACAGACATCATTTGTATCGATGTCAACGACGATCTGCAGCTACGTGAACCTGCACTCTCAGTTCCTCCTGGGATAGCCGCATCCATCCGTCGGACAATTCCATCCGTAATACACACTAAGTGTCAGTTTGATTTTATTTCTACCGTTCCATCACGGTCCTAACGTTTCGAAACCCCACTACCTACAGTCCTTCATTTCCGCTCTGCTTGTGTCTTGACTGTGGAGGATGACAGAATGCCCAATGCAGGTGAGGAAAGACCAGTTGCCTGGGCCGGACGTTGTGGCCGAGCAGTTCTAGGCGCTTCAGTCTGGAACCACGGGACCACTACGGTCGCAGGTTCTAATCATGCCTCGAGCATGGATGTGTGTGATGTCTACATCTACATCTACATCTACATCCATACTTCGCAAGACACCTGACGGCATGTGCGGAGGATACCTTGAGTACCTCTACCGGTTCCCCCATCTATTCCATTCTCGTATTGTTCATGGAAAGAAAGATTGTCGGTATGCTTCTGTGTGGGCTCTAATCTCTCTGATTTAGTCCTCATGGTCTCTTCGCGAGATATACGTAGGAGGGAGCAATATACTGCTTGTCTTCTCGGTGAAGGTATGTTCTCGAAACTTCAACAAAAGCCCGTACCGAGCTACTGTGCGTCAGTCTTGCAGAGTCTTCCACTGGAGTTTATCTATCATCACCGTAACGCTTTCGCGATTACTAAGTGATCCTGTAACGAAGCGCCCTGCTCTCCGTTGGATCTTCTCTATCTCTTCTATCAACCCTATCTGGTACTGATCATACACTTCTGAGCAGTATTCAAGCAGTGGGCGGACAAGTGTACTGTAACATACTTCCTTTGTTCTTGGACTGCATTTCCTTAGGATTCTTCCAACGAATCTCAATCTGGCATGTGCTTTACCGATGATTAATTTTATATGGTCATTCCATTTTAAATCATTCCTAATGAGTACTCCCAGGTAATTTATGGAATTAACTGCTTCCAGTTGCTGACCTGCTTATATTGTAGTTAAATGATAAGGGATCTTTCTTTCTATGTATTCGCAGCACATTAAACTTGTCTACATTGAGATTCAATTGCCATTCCCTGCACCATGTGTCAATTCATTGCAGATCCTCCAGCATTTCAGTACACTTCTCCGTTGTTACAACCTCTCGATATACTACAACATCATCCGCAAAAAGCCTCAGTGAACTTCCGATGTTATCCACAAGGTCATTTATAAATATTGCGAATGGCAAAGGTCTTCCGACACTCCTGTGAGGCCCACCTGAAATCACTCTTACTTCGGAAGACTTCTCTCCATTGAGATTGACATGCTGCGTTCTGTTATCTAGGAACTCATCAACCCAATCACACAATTGGTCTTATTGTCCTTATGATCTTACTTTGATCATTACACGACTGTAGGGAACTGTATCAAGCGCCTTGCGGAAGTCAAGAAACACGGCATCTATCTGGGAACCCGTGTTTATGGCCCTCTGAGTCTCGTGGACGAATAGCGGGAGCTGGGTTTCACACGATCGTCTTTCTCGAAACCCATGCTGATTCCTACAGAGTAGATTTCTAGTCTCCAGTAAAGTCATGATACTCGAACATAATACGTGTTCCAAAATTGTACAAGTGATAGACGTTAGAGATATAGGTCTATAGTTCTGCACATTTGTTCGACGTCCCTTCCTGAAAACAGGGATGAGCCGTGCCCTTTTCCAATCTTTTGGAACGCTAAGCTCTTCTAGAGACCTACGGTACACCGCTGCAAGAAGGGGGGCAAGTTCCTTCGCGTACTCAGTGTAAAATCGAACTGGTATCCCATCAGGTCCAGCGGCCTTTCCTCTTTTGAGTGATTTTAATTGTTTTTCTATCCCTCTGTCATCTATTTCGGTATCTACCATTTTGTCTTTTGTTCGACAATCTAGAGGAGGAACTACAGTGCAGTCTTCCTCTGAGAAACAGCTTTGCAAAACGACATTTAGTATTTCAGCCTTTAGTCTGTCATCCTCTGTTTCAGTGCCATTTTGGTCACAGAGTGTCTGGCCATTTCCTTTTGATCCAATTACCGCTTTGACATAAGACCAAAATTTCTTAGGATTTTCTGCCAAGTCAGTACATAGAACTTTTCTTTCGAATTCGTTGAACGTCTCTCGCATACCACTCCTCACACTACATTTCGCTTCGTGTAATTTTTGTTTATCTGCAAGGCTTTGGCTATGTTTATGTTTGCTGTGTAGTTCCCTTTGCTTCCGCAGCAGTTTTCTAACTCGGTTGTTGTACCACGGTGACTCTTTCCCATCTCTTACGATCTTGCTTGGCACATACTCATCTAATGCATATTGTACGATGGCTTTGAACTTTGTCCACTGATCCTCAACACTATCTGTACTTGAGATAAAACTTTTGTATTGAGCCGTCAAGTACTCTGAAATCTGCTTCTTGTCACTTTTGCTAAACAGAAAAATCTTCCTACCTTTTTTAATATTTCTGTTTACGGCTGAAATCACCGATGCTGTAACCGCTTTATGATTGCTGATTCTCTGTTCTGCATTAACTGTTTCAAATAGTTCGGGCCTGTTTGTCACCATAAGGTCTAATATGTTATCACCACGAGTCGGTTCTCCGTTTAACTGTTCAAGGTAGTTTTCAGATAATACACTTAAAAAAATTTCACTGGATTCTTTGTCCCTGCCATCCGTCATACACGTTTCAGTCTCCCAGTCTTTATCGAGTAAATTAAAATCTCCGCCCTAAACCCTAACATGGTCGGGAAATCTACTCGAAATATTTTCCAAAATTTCCTTCAGGTGTTCTGCCACAACAGTTGCTGAAACAGGCGGCCTATAGAGACATCCAATTGCCATGTTTGAGCCTGCTTTAACGGTGTCCTTAGTTTAGTTAGGTTTATGTAGTTCTACGTTCTGCGGGACTGACGAAGTTAGATGTTAAGTCCCATAGTGCTCAGAGCCATTTGAACAAGTTGCCTGTTCTTAATATATTTCTTTATTTTTTACGCCGTTTCGGCTACTGCCATCATCAGATCAAAAATTAGGGCTAGAGAGACGAGGTCTGGTTTCAGTATACCTGTACTTAATAGAGGCGTTGGCTGTGTATCATTATCAGTGTGATGTAATGCCTGCAGCCTACTTGTTCTACTGGACTAACCTTTCGGCCATTAATTACTTACAAACTTTCGCGCGAAACAGCTCCTAAATTGAGGATGTCCCGCCAGCCATTAACAGGTGAAGATTTGGTTGCAAACCGGTATTCTCTGCGGACTGTACGAGTAAAAATAGCACCTGTCACGTTAAGTGTCGACTTCGCAACGCGTGCTAGTCCTGCCACTTCATCACCAGCGCAGTACACACCACAGTATGAAGCTGGTAGACCGCGGCCAACACAATTTCTTGGGAAGGACACTCCATCATGCTGTATTTATAACAATATGTCAGTGCTCGATCTTCAATTTCCTGAAACAATACGATGCAATGCTTAAAAGTAAATCTTACGGACTGTATAGTAGTGGTCCATGAATCTTTTTCGTTCCTCAAAGTTCATCCAGACACCTTCAGAAGTGGTCATGGTTCCACTGATTCTGTCGGCAGGACTTAGCTGAACCACAAGAGCCTCTGAATGTCTGCGTAGTACTGGACGAAACATGAGGATTGGAAAGGTACCAGGGACCAATATCGTACAACCGAATAGGTTTACTAGCAACTCCAAAAAGTTGCCTCTGATTTTTCGATTTCCTGGCAAGTGTTAGTTTGAAATATTTATAAGATGCTAACTAATTCAATGGTAGATCTGCGTGAAAGAGGTTCAGATAGTAAAGTTACCGGTTGCAGTCTCTCTAGCAACACACGTTTATTTTCAATTTTCCTTTTAATTTAATATTTGTCAATATATTGAAATATTATTTACCAGATATTCAATACAATTCTTTAATATGCGTAATAACTTTTCATTTTTATCCTATTAGCACCGAGTTTATTTTTAATTAACACCGACTCCAATTTTTAGAAAACTGTATCCTGGCAACCCAATTAATCAAAATATGAGGAAATTTTGTTTACTTAGGGCCTTAGGGTGAAATTTTGGACTCTCCTCTTATGGGGACCCTGAACCTTTGTCGACTGTTTTAGCCTTACTCCGCTTGGTAGAAAAATGACACGGGATAAGGGTATGAGTAATAAACTCACTAAATACTTCACAATTCTTATTTTAAAGTAACTCCTACTTACAAAAATCTTAACCCAGAAACGTTCCAAAACCGAACTCTATTTAAGGCCTAATATGACATTTGGGAAAACATCGCAAACAGAGAGTAATATAACACTTCCCACAATATGTTGTAGGCTTTTGGTAATCTGTCTTCTGAATAAATTCACTGAAACAGAAGTTCCTTCATTCCATGTTTTGAAAGCCAGGTAAGCATTTCAACAGTCATAACTACCATCCTTGTAAAAATGTACCAATACCATTTTTTACCACGTAATGTATTTGTACGTTTCTGAGTTTTCCGGTCCTGAAAATTGACGCCTTCCATGGAATTTTTGCATGTATTCAATGCATTTGGTTGTGGAACACTGAGCCTTTCTTTCTGGGATGAGTTCCAACGTTGGGTTTCGACGGTAGAGAGCAGAGAACGGTGTCAAAACGATTAATTGCTAGGGGAACACTCCATTTATGACCAAAATTTCTTTCTCTATGGTAAATCTGCACTCAAAATATCGGCCCCATTTCTTGTTCACTACATTATCTGGTGACAGGGGGCACTTCTTTATTCGGTTTTCTCTTGAGGTTCCACTTATGCTTGATCATAGATCCTTTAGTCGGGCGAGGATGTCAGGTCTAGAAAAGTAATTGTCAAAAAATATAATTACTTTGTAGCTGTACGGCTAATCAATTACGAAAAACATTGTGACAGTTGCTTTGGAATCCAGTGGTAGATCCTCATTATCATCCTTGTGGTCGTTCCCACAATATAGTCAGAAGTTGTGACAGTAGTCATCAGCAGTACACAGGATCCATAGTTTGTACCCAAAGCTTATATTTGATTCTGATAAACTGCTTTGTAATGCGATGTCATTGGATCTCACAGTAATTTCATCAACTGCTTGGTTTTCCTGAAAGATTCCCCATCTTTGACAATTTTCTGTCAGACATTCTGCTAATGGTTTTGTTTTAAAAGGTTTATCACTTTTGTTTCTATTGGCATCTTTTATTACCATTGAAATGTAATACATAATTCACCTTAAGACCCCTGTTACGACGCATTGCATCTTTCACTGTTTAAAAACTAAGGTTATCATCCGTAGACCAATAATGTCTTTCAATGGAAAATATTTGATAGCCAGTAAGAACCAAGAACTCAACATATACATGAATTCCATCAGGTACAACAGAAAAATGTATTATATTTTTACACATCCTTGAATATCTTTCCGTTTCTTCTACAGTCTTGTTTACAATTCCTCCTGAAACGAGTTCTTCAGAAACCTGTACGATATTGAGGTAGAACTACTTTTTTTCAGCTCATCTGATAGAGAAGGAGATTTATCCCTAAATCAGGAAGTGAAAATTTCGGAACCTGACCACACCATTTACCTTCCTCTTTATGAGCTGTTTGGGAAGAAAGGTAAGGAATGTTTTTGTTCTCTCTTTCATGTAAAATTTCAGTAGTACCTGCTATATCGCTCACATCGGTATTTACAAAAGAGTCATCTTCGTATTTTCCTCATCTATCTGCTCATCTGTTTCTGGATGTAGCACTAAAATACCTGCTTCTATTTCTTCAGAAAATAGTTATTCTACAGCATGTTCAACAGTTTTAAACATCTGAGAAGCAGTGACAAAGAGATCTGAGAGAAGTGCCCAGTGTGCTGAAATGAGAACAGCAGGTTTTCACCCACTGGAACATAAAATACAATAAAGTATTTTGGCCTTCACTAGTAGCAAACGCTATTACGATAGTATATTATGCAGCATCCAGAAAATAACAATGGTCTTGCCCTAGACACTGCCACACTAATAAAAACGGGAACAACCAGCGGCTCTGCAAAAAACATTCCACTCTTCTCAACAGTCTTGAACTGGATGACTGTAGCAGACAGATAACAATAGTACTCACAGTTGGAGGAAACATCACTTTATCGCAACAAAAGCCTATAGTTGGCTTGAAATAGCACACATTGTAGTAATAACGATAAATTCGACTGCTCTCAGTCGAGCACAATGGGCTAATAGGTTAACAGAAGCGGCATGACAAATCGTTCAGACAAAACTCAACTTCAAAGAAATTCATACACTTACAATTGTGACCTTAGTTGAGCCGTGGTCTCGAGTTAGTGTGTTTCATTACAATGCAGTAAGACTTTGGTCCTTCGAACCCAGACACCGACCAAATTTCGAACAAAAATCATAAGCAACGGCGATCTAAGATTTCCGGCATAAGAAGACACCCTCGTTCTGCCAACGGCCTTGTCGAAGAGTGAGGTGAAGCAGACACAGATGCGGAGCACTGCCTTGCTTTGGGGTGGAAAACTGCCTCGAAAAGGAGAAGAATCAATAATGATCAATGGCAATAGGGTGCAGAAGGCAATGGATACCACTGTGTTGAAGACAGATAATGTATATCCCGGAGGTATGTGACCTGTAATTAAAAAGTAGCATGATGGCAAAAGATTCCGGATTATCACCTATTCTGATCACCGTGAGGACTGCTAAGGCGAAGATGATCATGAGAAAATGATGAAAGAACGGACAACGGAATAACATTCAACGAGTGGGAGCAGGGAGTGTCATAAGTTTGAACGTTGGAAGGAAAGTTGAAAATTGGAAAAGATGTAGTAGGGGTCAGAGAAATGAAATAGCAAGAATACAAATATTTCTGATCATACGTGAATAGAACAATATCAATAGCAGCAGGAAATGGTACAACGGGGGTAGGATACATTACAATTAGGAAAATAAGGTAGGGCAAAGAGTGAGTTACCGCGATGCGGACTTTCCGAAATAACTACGCACCCTCCGACTCAGAGCTGTGGTCTTAAAAGTTTTGGCTGGCTTCGTTGTCTAGGGGCTGGGATACGTAGTTGCCGCATTACAGGCCAAATACTGCTGAGTCTACAGTATACGATAAGAATACACACATGAATCGAAAGGTCGAAGGTTTCTATCACTCGGCAATTGCGAATTATGAAAGTAACATATAAATTTATAAATGAAATATTCCAATTAAATAATATCTGCAGTTACTATCTTAACGACTTTTAATGATGAGCATAATAGTAGAAGTATTTTTGAGAATGCGGTAGATTTCTGCAAAACACTTATTGGTGTCGATGGTCCAGCAATTAAACAAAATATAAGTTGAATAACAGGGAAACAATAGATTCCTACTGCACGTAATTAGTTATGAACAACAACATAGCTGGAACCGCGCGACCACTACGATCGCAGTTTCAAATTCTGCCTTGGGCATGGATGTGTGTGATGTCCTTAGGTTAGTTAGGTTTAAGTTGTTCTAAGTTCTAGGGGACTAATGACCTCAGATGTTGATTCCCATTTTTTGCCTGACGCAATCGATAGTAATCGGCCAATTTGACCTCCCATAACTCATGCTCTATTCAAGTTACTTACATGTAATTCATACCAATTTAGGTGTACACTAATAGCTTTCTAAAGACGCGACGTTCGACCAAATCGGATGAACCGTTTATATTTTGGAAATTCGTTGCTGGGTGTTACTTGCATAATTTACCGTTGGTTACTAAACTTTAAATTAATAAAGATATTGAAAATCTGATTACACCATCAGATTCTTCGTGCAAACAATAGTAATGTACATATTTCTTTTTGAGGTATCGTGATTCATCTGGCTATTATTAATTTCTATACGAACTGTGAAATGTCTGCCATTAAGATTTCACGTAGTCCGCCATCTTTGGCACCCCCGGAATAGACATTTCCTTCATCGACACAAAGCACCGTCCTCGTCACAGCGGAATTCCCAGCCATGCCGCTGGACCATGTGCTCGAGCTACCCCTCACGTCAGGCTAACGTTTGGGACCACGTGTTTGCTGCCGGGCCCCGGCTTTGACGAGCGTCCTGTGCAGCCGCCCCAATTCCGAACACCTAATATTTCCAGAGTGTCACAAGTCGCCCATTATCTCACAGTGAACAGTTCAGAGATAGGGTTAATCTCATCAGAATCGACAGCAAACTAACACTGTCAACGATAGTTCACATATACAAGGCGACGTTCCTAGCCGAAGATGAAGGAATAGGGGATATTCACACACACACGCAGTGGAAAGGGTTATCGCAGAAGGGCTTGGCAGTAGGACGCAGAGAAGAGAGAGACTAATTGAGTTCTGCAATTAATTTCCGATGTTAATGGGACACGCTTTTGCATCTTACAAGGGAACCTCCCCATCGCACCCCCCTCAGAGCTAGTTATAAGTTTGCACAGTGTATAGGCCTTGAAAAACTGAACACAGATCAATCGAGAAAACAGGAAGAAGTTGTGTGGATCTGTGAAAAAAATAAGCAAAGTATACAAACTGATTAGTCCATGTGCACGATAGGCAACTTCAAGGACAATTCGAGCTCAGGGGCGCGGTGGTCCCGTGGTCAGCGTGAGCAGTTGCGGAATGAGAGGTCCTTGGTTCAAGTCTTCACTCGAGTGAAAAGTTTAATTTTTTTTATTTTCAGACAATTACTATCTGTCCGTTCGTTCATTGACGTCTCTGTTCACTGTAATAAGTTTAGTGTCTGTGTTCTGCGACCGCAACGCAAACTTGCAGTTCGGAAAATATTCATTGACCTTGTTATTGAAGTCGCGAGCTATATTTGCTGGATTCATATTGCACACGGAATACATCTCACGTATTTAATACACTCTCGTCCAATGCAGCGAACAGTCAACTGCCAGCCAGGGAGCCTCGTTAGCAGGAATACTCTTCCGTGCGCTGTAGTCGACTGACGACGTGTGTTTTGATGTTTGTTTAGGTGTAGCGTCCCCATATTACGGCGCAGTTACGTCGCATCGGACGGACGGACGGACAGATAATAATTGTCTGAAAATAAAAAATAAAACTTTTCACTCAAGGGAAGACTTCAATCAAGGACCTCTCGTTCCGCAGCTGCTCACGCTAACCACGGGTCAACGGCGCTCCTGCGCTCATACTGTCCTCCCACATGGACTACTCGGTTTGTATATTTTGCTTATTTTTTTCATAGTTCCACACAACTTCTTCCTGTTTTCTCGATTGATCTGTGTTCAGTTTTTCAAGGCCTATGCACTGTGACAACTAATAACTAAATCTGAGGGGAGTGCGATGGGGAGGTTCCCTTGTTAGCATTACACCGAAAGCAGCAGGGCCATAATATGAAACATACACAGCTCTCGTTAAACAATTTTATTTACCTTACACAACTTAATACAATAAGATAGCTTGGTGTTTAACAACCTCACCACAATTACAATGAAACTTTTCTCAATCACTTATGAACATTTACTTAGGCAATGTATGAATCATCAATTAAAGTTGCTCCTGGCACAAAAATTTAATAAAACCAACTAGCTAAACTCAAACCGGCAAGACTAGGCTATACAATGACTTCCCTCTGCAACAAAATTTCGTACCGAAGGAGTAACGTGAATAAATATTACAAAACCCAAGGATTAAAAAAGTAACTTCTAAACTCTTAACGCTGCCTACTCAAGGCAGCTGGTGCCCAAACTTTTGACTAAAGAATAATCAAGCAGGTGCCAATACAGATACACACTAATTAAAATAACAAACAGTTGATAAAAGAGACCCTTGGTATTTAAAGACTGCTTGGTAACATACACACATAAAACCTTGCTTTCCCTCATACACAGCCTGCCGTTGTGGCCGAGCGGCTCTAGCCGCTTCAGTCCTTAACCGCGCTACTGTTACGTTCGCAGGTTCGAATTCTGCCTCGGGCACGGATGTGTGTGATATCCTTAGTTAGGTTTAAGTAGTTCTAAGTCTAGGGGACTGATGACCTCAGATCTTAGAGCTTATAGCCATTTGAACATGGACGGTAAATAGTTTGGACAAGAAGAGAATAGAAGCTTTCAAAATGTGGTGCTACAGAAGAATGCTGTAGATGGGTAGATCACATAACTAATGAGGAAGTATTGAATAGGATTGGGGAGAAGAGAAGCTTGTGGCACAACTTGACCAGAAGAAGGGATCGGCTGGTAGGACATGTTCTGAGGCATCAAGGGATCACCAATTTAGTATTGGAGGGCAGCGTGGAGGGTACAAACCGTAGGGGGAGACCAAGAGATGAATACACTAAGCAGATTCAGAAGGATGTAGGTTGCAGTAGGTACTGGGAGATGAAGAAGCTTGCACAGTATAGAGTAGCATTCGGAGCTGCATCAAACCAGTCTCAGGACTGAAGACCACAACAACAACAACAACACAAGGTACAAATAACAACATCCTGAATGATAAAAAAGGGAAAATTAACCAAGTGGAGGATTAATGAATCTGATCGGGCACTAATGACAGAGTGCCACTCAACATTACAAGATCGAAGTCATACTTCAAGCTCGAAGTACATTCGCCAAAGTGACGGAGGGACGGGCTACCAAGCTTAACGACCTGGCGGAGCCAGAAACAAAGGGCAAGGAAGTTAAAGACACGACCGAGGAAGAGGCCTCCATATGGAGCCGGTCAAACGAATCAGTTCCGCTGACAAAGGCCAAGTCGTCAAGCCCCGATGCCACGCCCCGCCGTACCGCACGAATGCACTGCGCTCCACGTAAGTGAAACATAAATTAACAATACAGAACACTTGCATTTACACAGTGGTACTACACAAGACGCAAAACCATAACATTTATACTGGAAAGCTCACCTAAAATAGGTTTTTAACTGAGCAATTTAAGCATTCATTTAAACCCATAACAACATGCGATAGTAACAGCTGAGCTTATTTTAAAGACAATGCCGAGCAGATTATATTTTCCTAAAACATGGTGTGATTTTACGAGAAACCACCGTTTTGTTACTCGTCACTAATGTGCAGATACTTGTATTTAAAAATCACGGTTAGCACCACCATAAACATAGAGTCACTAAATAATGAGCAGCTCACCATTCTTGCTTACATACGCCTTCTGATCCTTTACCAAGCAGTAAGAGACGCTCCGGCAAGCTGCTTCGTGAGTACAAAACCAAACACTACGCCTTGTGCCAGAACCCAATTTCTGCGCCGTATCCGGCCGCAGCACCCCACTCGTAACACACACAGTGACCATGCGCTCCAAGTAAGGGACAAACTCCCGACTCCGTAGTACCTAGGGACCGACAGACCACACAGTCTGCCACTGACTCGACGCTGCAGACTTAAATAGCAGGACCCACAAAGAACAACTGACTTGAGGCCGGCCAAAGGAAAATCGAAAGCAAAGATTACAATAGCGGGGCAGAAGTAATGGCGCCAGCGGCACGACGTATCAGGTAACAGTGAATATTCTGTCCAAGAATCACAACAGGGGGATGTATTCTTGGTAAATAATCTCAAAAAGAGATATTAGATTGGGGCGCCAAAGTGCAGAGATAAGCTGAGATAAATATTCAGAAGATTAAGAAAATCGGCTGGGAGAATAAATTTGAAAGAAGGAGATATGCTCAACTACTGAGCAATGATGAGTCGAGTGTAAGGATGTGGATAATGCAACAAGAAAAACCAGAGTTTGAAGAGGAGGGTACATCTCTAAAAAGGACAGCCGCAGATGTCGGACAGACAAACCCAAGTACAAGGAAAGCAACTGCGAAAAACCCTTGGGTAATAAGCGAAATACTTCATTTGATTGATGAAAGAAGAAAGTACAAAAATGTTGAGGGAAACAGAGATATACAGCAATATACACCGAAGAGCCAAAGAAACTGGTACACCTGCATAATATGATGTAGCGCCCCTGCAACATGACGTGGCATGGACTCGACTAATGTCTCAAGTACCGCTGGAGGGAACTGATGCCATGAATCCAGCAGGGCTGTCCAAAAGTCCGTACGAGTAAGAGGCGGTGGAGATCTCTCTTGAACAGCAAACTGCAGGGCATTCCAGATATGCTCAGTAAAGTTCATGTCTCGGGAGTTTGATGGCCAGCGGAAGTGTTTAAGCTCAGAAGAGTGTTCATGGAGCCACTCTGTATCAATTCTGGACGCATGGTGTGTCGCATTGTCCTGCTGGAATTGCACAAGTCCGTCGGAATGTATAATGGACGTGAATCGGTGCAGGAGACCAGACAGGATGCTTACATAGGTGTCACCTATCAGAGATGTATCTAGACGTTATTAGGGGTCCCATATCACTCCAACTGCACACACCCCACACCATTACACAGCCTCCACCAGCTTTAACAGTCCCCTGATGACATACAGTGTCCATGGACTCATGAAGTTGTCTCAATAGACCTATACGTCCATCTTTTCGATACAATTTGATACGAGACTCCTCCTACCAAGCAACATGTTTCCAGTTATAAAGAGTCCAATGTCAATGTTGACTGGCCCGGGCGAGGAGTAAGGCTTTGTGTCGTGCAGTCATCAGGGGCATACAGGTGGGCCTTTGGCTCCGAAAACTCATATCGATGATGTTTCGTTTAATGGTTCGAGCCCTGACACTTGTTGATGGCACAGCATTGAAATCTGCAGCAATTTGCGGAGGAGCTGGAATTCTGTAACGCTTAACTATTATCTTCAGTCGCCGTTGGTCCTGTTCTTGCAAGATTTTTTTCCGGCAGCAGCGATGGAGTTTTGATATAACACCACGATGAAACTCTCTTAAATCTTGATATCTTGCCATTGTGGTAGCAGTAACCGATGTAATAACTGCGCCAGACACTTGTGGTCTTATATAGGCGTTGACGACTGCTGCGCTGTGTTCTGTCTCTTTACATATGTCTGTATTCGAATACTCATGCCTGTATCAGTTTCTTTGACGTTTCAGTATAAATCACTTAGGAACGAAAACAGATAAGGGCAGCTAAGATAATAAGGCTGGAGGAAAAATGTGAAGAAAAGAGAAATAAATAATAGTCGCGAGGAAATACCGTCGGTAAAATTAAAAGCAAGAATGGTAAAATTAAGACCGGAACAAATAAGGCACTCCATCGGAGTTTCTAAAATCATTAGGGAACTGGCAACCAAAGAATGCTAAAACTGAGGTGCAGATTCATTGAAACAGGCTACGCGGAACGATGGATGCTGTACATTATGCACTAAATCCAAGAGGGAACGATAAGATTGAAAGACCAGGAACGATGACCTTGGATTAAAAATGGCGTAAGACAGGAATTCAATCTTTCGTCTACCACTTTTCAATCCATAGAGGAAGAGGAATTGTCGGAAATAGAGGTTCAAAAGTGGGATTAAACGTCATGGTGAAAGAATATCAATGGCAAGATTCTCTCAGGAGCATTGCTATCCCCAGTGAGAGACAAGTAGAATCTCAATACTTACTGGATGGAATGAACAGTCTAATGAGTACATAACACAGGCTGAATTCAAGCTGGAAAGAGACAAAGACAATGATATATAGTAGCAATTTCGTAGCGAGAATCTTAACATCCAGAATGAGAATCACAAAGGAGTCAAAGTTAAGAAATTCGGCTGCATTAGATGAGCGACGGATGAAGCGAGAACTACATAAGAAGCACACCAACACAGGCGAAGAGAGCATTCCTGACTAGAAAAGTCTACTGCTGTCAGACAAAGGAGTTAATTTGAAGAAAGATTTATGAGAATGTAGTTCTGGAGCCCAGTATCGGACGTCAGTGAAACACGAAGAGTTGGGAAACCAGGACAGACGAGAACCTTTGTTGAAAATTGAGTGGACTTACAAGATTGAAATGACGAAGTTGTTTGCAGAGTCGGCAACGATGGGAACATAAGGAAAACACTGACCTGAAGAAGGATCAGCATAGTAGGATATATGTTACATCAGTGAATACACTTTATGTTACTAAAGGGAGCAATACAGAAACTGGAATACTTCAAACAAATAATTGAGGACGTAGACTGCACATTCTACTACGAAAAGGGGACGTTTGGGCCGGGCAGGAATTTGTGGTGGGCCGAATCAAACAGGTCGGAACACTGAGCACTCAAAGAAATAAGAGTCCCTCCATCGAACTCCAGACAGGATACTGTAGGGAAAATCTCACCTTGCTGTTGCTACGGTGACCTTACCATGTGACAGCTGCAGCACGGTGATTACCAAAGTACATAGGGTAATGACAACAGATTTGCATCTTCAGTGACGAAGATAAATTGGAGACTGATATAAATGCAATTCAATATGCATACTGATCGGCCAAAACACTATGACCACGTGCCTAATAGCTAGTATGTCAGTTGTGGAAAAAAGTATGTTTCAGCACCTTTTTATTAGTGCGGGTTGCCTACATTAGTGGCAGGTATGCACTCAGGGGCAAACCTATTGTTCTCCCATGTAATAACATCCCAGACATGTTCTATCGGGTTCAGATCTGCAAAGTTGGGGGACCAGCACATCAATTGGAGCTCGCTACTGTATTCCTCGAACCACTCCATCACAGCCCTGACCTTGTGGCACAGCGCATTAAATTGTTGACAAATGCCACTGTTATCAGGAAACATGATTGTGTCCGTAGTCTGTAACCAGCATACGGTACTCCTTGGCCATCATGGTGCCTTGAACGAGCTCCACTGGACTAATGGATGCCCAAATGAATGTTTCTCAGAGCATAATGGAGCTGGCGCCAGCTAGTCTCGATCCTGTAGGAAAGGTGTCGAGAAGCTGTTCTCCTGGAAGATGACGGATTCGTGCCTTGCTGTAGGCATGATGAGAAAGGTGTTAGGATTTATGAGACCATGCAGCACTCTACCATTTCGTCGACGTCCAGTGCCGATGGTCACGAGCCCATTTCAGTCAGAGTAGCAGATGTTGTTTGCATTGGCACATGAAGGGGTCATAGACTGCGGAGGCCCATTGTTAGGGGTGTTCTGTATGCTGTGCATTCAGACACACTTCTAAGCTTCCTAGCATTAAAGTCTGAAGTTAGTTACACCCAATTTTTCTGCCTGTCCTGTTCTACCAGTCTGCCCAGTCTACGACATGTGACATCTGTAATGAGGGGTGACAGCCCTACGACGTCTGGATGTGGTTGCAGGTTGGTTTCACCACGTGTTGGACAGATCCACCAAAGCACTCATGGAGCACTATGCAAGTCGTGCAATTTTCTGAATGATCCTCCCAAGCCTCCAAACTATCACAGTCTGCATCTCGGGCAAACTCCTCAGATTCGCCATTCTACATACAGACAGCATGCTCAATGACACTACACACACTGTACGTGTTTCTGATTAGCAATAATTCCCTTCCTGGTAACGTTGATATCTCTTGAACGAGTTTATATCGACAGTAGGTCGGTGGTCGTAATTTTCTGTCTGATCAGTGTTGGTGAGTGTGTTGTACCTTTGTGACGTTACGAATGGTGAGTGTAATAAGCTGAGTGTTCAAAAACGCTGGTTGCTTGAGCAAAAAGTGCCTGGAAAGTTGCAATGTAGTTTTCGAAAAACGTATGCAGTCGGGTAATACGACGGTGTTCAGTGCATCCCTTGTTACGGCGAGGTGTGAGCAGAAGTAGGGAACTGTATCAAGATTGGGTGGACTCCCGACATAGAAATCCCCATGGTGGGAATGGAGGAAGTGTCTCTCCGTGCCTTTAGAAGCATGACAATATGGCCGTGAACTGTGTATGTCAAAGAAAATAGGCACATTCACTGAAAACACTTAAACCAGTGCCAGATAAGCTAGCTGGAATGAAAAGACAGCACTGAACTTGCGCTCGTGGGACATCCTCACTCAAATATTATCAATATCATTGTTATCAAAATTTATTTATGAAACAGTTTATAAAATTAATAACGAAAGTTACAAGAATGCGAAATAAGCGTAAGAGACCGACCGGGATAGGTCTTGATGCCAGCTGTAGAATGACCATATGAATAATATTGTAAATACATACAGAATTTGATAAAAGTAATGTACTGAATGATTTTAGAGTTGTGACAAACCAAATATTTCTCCTCACATACACTAAAGGTTATTGCCATCATGAAAGATTCGTCTATTATTTCATTGTCATAACACTATTTAATAAGAATTATGGTAAAATAATTTTTATGAGATGTTTATTTGTGTAATGTGGTGCTGATGGTAATAATGAATGAAGTTGTCTTTTGGACTAGGTCTTGCCGATCGTCTTTTAGTGTGTCATATATATATATATATATATATATATATATATATATATATATATATATATATATATATATATATATGTGTGTGTGTGTGTGTGTGTGTGTGTGTGTGTGTGTGTGTGTGTGGGTGGGTGTGGGTGTGGGTGTGGGTGTGTGTGAGAGAGAGAGAGATATTTAAGATGTATATGTGTTAAAATATATTAACCTCAGAAGAGATGGTCAAGCTGAATGACTCTGCCCTGAGTTAGGAAGTGGGTAACGTGATCAACTATCAAAATAGGTGGGCAGAGCAACTTTCGGGGTTTTCGTCTTTCCTGCTTGGTTAGTAATGTTGGTTTCGGTACGGTCGTGCTGGCAGAGAGCTGATTGGGCTATTCGAAACATTTTGATAGTTTCCAGTTCGAAACTTAGAAATATTTTTTATGCAGAAGTTCGAGACAGAAGTATTGAGCGACTCTTATTATTAGTGGGCGTTTACTCTTAATATGTCTATCGGTTAGTGAACATTTCTGCCTTAATTAATCACTTAATGTTTAGATATTAGTACCCAGTGGTTGAGTTTGTCACTATTTAAGAGATTTGATACCTACTCCACGCCCTCGATTTGTCAGTCTCATTTCCTATGAACGCTCAACTTTCGCTGTATAGTCAAACAGTTTTCGTCTATATTTGTATTGTGTTCAACAATATTTTTGTGAGGCCACCTTATGGAATATATTTCTGTTGGATTTGTGTGAACATGTTTTTAATAACAAACGTGTTGTTGTGGACTAAATTACTAATTGCAAAATAACACCCTGCACATTTGGCCTCTAATATTCATAGTTATTTATTAACTTACTTCTGTATTCACTAACGTATCTACCATAAATAAAGTGCCTCATGTATGATTTTTGTTTGTAAGGGGTTAAAACAAAAGTAGACTACAGAAGCCCTCTTTACATATGAGCCACATTAAATTTTAAGGTCGTCGTCTTACCCTCAGGTAGTTATGTAGCAGTGAGTTAAATCTGACGGCCATTAACACCACAATCGATTGTGAGCAATCAGTATAGTGCATCTTTATTTAAGAAGTGCTTACTCCTTACTTGTTAAGTTCTTTGGATCATTGGAGGGAGGTGGTACTTTATGATGTATAAATTATTTCACGTAATAGTGTGATTAAATAATGGAATTTTATTAAATTTTATTAAATATATTTGTTTATGTATTAAAAACTGCAATGTAAAAGCTCGTTCATACTTAGGGATTTTGTATTATATAATGTAAAAGACATAGTGACTCCCCTCCGCTACGGAAATGGTGTGGCGCGAACTAAAAGGTGGAACTGGCGCTCGATCTGGGCGGGAAGTGAGAGAGGCAGTCTGTGACCAGCAGCTGTGGAGTCAACACCGCAGGTGCCGAGTGAGGCGTTCGGTATCCTCATCTGTGATGGAACGGCCTCGGATGTGGTTACTGTTATAAAACGGTGCTGTCGCATTGGGAACGGCTTTAAAATTAATATTTACGTCACCAATAAGAAATGAAATTGAGCAATAATCCACCAAATGAGAGACCAGGTAGCTGCCACGTGCTCGCCACTGCTGTTGCGCCACTGCTCCAACAACTTCATCAGATTCCAGAGCTTAGAACTGTATATCAGTATGAACCAGTGTATTTGTGAGACTTAATTTGCAATGATAATGCAAATAATCCTAAACTTTGTGTTCGAACTATGATTGTTTCCTTTCGTGGTACCTATTAGGGTCCTTTCCTCATAATGACCCATATCCGAGTACCCTGTGCGTAAAAAAAGATAATTATCTGTGTTAGTTAACAATGCATAGTTCTGAAGTCAAAAATATATAAAAGTGAGTAGCTAGACAATTAATTTCAGTGATATAAACGGAGACATTAATTATTGAATCCATGAAAATCTCCAATGTGTTTCGGCTTACTTCCCTCTTACAAATTTCAGCAGTATTCAAATTGTCAGTGAAAATCACTTGCTTCACGAGTGGTGTTATAAAATATTTGGTCTTGATGTTAATTGAAACTGAACTTTTACATGAAGTCATTTCTGTAGTTGTAGAGAGTATTGTCAGTTTAAATAGTGTTAAAACTTTGGAAGGTAAACGACGTTAAGTGGGACAGTAATTCAGCTTTTATCATAATGCAAAATGTTCCTGAAAACTGTGTATAGTTCACGTATATAAAGAAGGTATAGTTTGTGTGCCCCCCATTTTATTCTTTTATATCAGGAAGAAACCAAACTGAATAGTTGTTTTCTAGCTAAAGAAACTAGAAGTGATAATTTAAAAGAGTATATATAAAAGGTATGTGTATAGTGTTATCTTATTGCATTTGTGATGTGTTTATATGTGTTAGTCAACATTTAATTCTTACCAGATGCCACTTAATCTTGTGTATGCCTGGGGAACAATTCATGTGCCAGATTAGTGAAAGGTAGAAGTGAAGATTGTGGTTAACAGGGGTAAAGTCTCTTTTCACTTTCTGTGATTGCTTAACTATTCTGTTGATAACTACTGCCACCCACTGTGCAGTTCATCTTGTTATTGTAGGTTTTCACTGCACTTGATTAAGAAAGGATCTATGAAAGTTAATTTTGCAAGAGTAAAAACAGATTCATTAAAAAAAAGGTTAATGCCTAATTAGGCTGGCGACCGTTTTATTTTTCATTTACAGGAAGTCTGTTACTGTAGCGACATGGAAAATTTCAGTCTTCCGTGTATCTACTAACTGCTACCATTACGAAATTCACGTTTGATTCCCTCTGTCTGTTATGTAACACACGCTCAAATTCAAAAAATCTTCCCAGGGGTAACATTTACTGCAAGTTTAAACAATATTTGGTAATAATTAATATGCGGTATGGTTAAAAGTGCATGGTTTTCTAGTCACGTTCGACAGTAAAGCAAAACGACTACAACATGTATATACGCCGATTTCGCAAATGTAAAGGGAGATGAAAATCTAATAACCGCATGGGATTTGAATGTGGTAACAGGAGAAGGAACAGAAGAAAATGTTACAGGAGAATATGGGTTAGTACAAGGAAAGAGAGAGCAGAAAGACTTGAGTTCTGCTACAAATTTCAGTTAGTAATATACTCTGCTAAAAATCACATGAGGATGAGGTATACATGGAAAAGGTATGGAGACTCGGGAATATTCCAGTTGGATTACATCAGATAGAGATTTCGAAACCAGATACTGGATTGTAAATCAGATATGGACTCAGACCACAATTCAGCAAAGCAAAAGGACATTGTAGTGTGAGAGACCCATACCGAAGAACCACTGTTGGAAAAAAAATGGGATGCTGAAGTACTTAAGAATGATGAGACGATAAGAATTTCGCTAAAGTTATGGATACTGCCATAAGGAATACGACAGTAGGCAGCTCAATTGAAGAGGAGTGCACGTCTCTACGATGAGTAATCACACACGTTGGAAAGACAAAAATAGGTACTAGGAAGGTAGCGACGAAAAAACTTGGGTAACAGATGAAATACTTCGCCGATCGACTAGAGAAGATAGTAAACAAATTTCAGAAGGAGATACGGATACAGCAATATCACTCAGGAATGAAGCAAATAGGACATGTAGAGAACCCAAGACGAAATGGCTGCAGGGATATAACAATGTATCGAAAAAGAAATAATTGTCAGAATGACTGACTTGGCTTATAGAAAAGTCAGAGCAACTTCTCGTGAAATTAAAACGAAGAGCATCTACATTTAGAGCGCAGTGTTCAACGCAGAGGAGTTGGTGAAACATTTCCTGTATCCCCAGAGGCATGTTAAGTCTTAAACTGCATTTAAAAATTGTGTGGCTAGCAAAAACAACAAATCTTACGTTAGCTGACTCCTAGAGAAGTGTCCCGTTGTGAGATGGTGCATGCAGAAAGTAAGAAGGTGCCCAGACAGCAATTACAATAGTTAATTTTTACAAGAAATGAAACAAGAAAACATGAACAACAGAAAATAGATTCTTCACGAAAGGAACGAAAGAGATCATCCGGAACTACAAGAAGAAGATGTGACAGAATGTGCGCAGTGTTTAACCATAGGTTAAACCAGTTCGCAGTCGGTGGTGATCCCAGTCGGTGGTTGCATTGACGAAGTCCTGGTGTGCAGGATCGGAGACTCGTCAATGTCGGATTACAGGTCTGTTTCAGACTCGACGTCATGCCGCCAGAGAGCTCCCGGCAGCGGTCCTATAACGGCCGCACTGCGTATGAATACCAGTAAGAGGGCCGGCCGGTGAGATGGAGCACTTCTAGGCGCTTTAGTCTGGAACCGCGCGACCGCTACGGTCGCAGGTTCGAATCCTGCATCGGGCATGGATGTGTGTGATGTCCTTAGGTTAGTTAGGTTGAAGTAGTTCTAGGATCTAGGGTACTGATGACCTCACACGTTAAGTGAGTGCTCAGAGCCATTTGAACCAACCAGTAAAAGGCCAGTGGCGCGTGGCTTCGCGTATCTGACTTAGCACCAGCTGTCTTGGTGATCATAGCGCCCTCGTTACTGCAGCAGACGTCACAATGAATATGAGCTGCAGAGGTTGCAGGCGTCTGGTAGGACGGCAACCCGCAGTGCAGCGCTGTGCGGCGTGTATGCTTGTTCAACAGGCACCAGTCATACATTACACCATCCTATCAGGGACATGGCGAAACCATCGCAAGGCGTAAATAGTGGCCGTGGCGGAGGCGATATCCAAGGACACAGCCCAGACCCTAACTGATACCATATGTTGGACGTAAATTTTACTACGCATTGTTTTACAGTATTTCTTTGCCTACGCCTCCGCTTTTGCCGGCCGGGGTGGCCGAGCGGTTCTGGGTGCTACAGTCTGGAACCCCGCGACCGCTACGGTCGCAGGTTCGAATCCTGATTCGGGCATGGATGTGAATGATGTCCTTAGGTTAGTTCAAGTAGTTCTACGGTCTAGGGGCCTGATGACCTCAGCAGTTGTCCCATAGTGCTCAGAGCCATTTGAAGCATTTTGAGCCTCCACTTTCAGACACTGCTGGCTTAGCCTCGCATGCTAAGTGGCAATTGCTACCGGCCAATTCTGTCACTGAATGCACTATGAGGCCTCCTCGTGCTCCAGCCACAAGTGAGTACATTCTGGTAGGCTCAATGCATCACATCTCAAATATATCCACTATACCACATCTCTCCTAAGGGGCATTTTCTCTCGTGCTTCGGCAGTTATTTGCAATTTCCTTTTTGCACTGTATAGAGGCAGCCGGCCCAAACAGTTATTGCTCGTCACGTCTTTTAAGCGACGGCTAGTGTCCCAGAAGGCTTCGGTTCGTTTCCCATTACAAACAAAATGATTTTTAATTCAGGGTTTGCTTGCACATTCGACTGAGAACTACCAAATTATTCTAGTTTGAGATTCATTTTATCGATATGTGTTGACAGGGACAACAAAACACGAAGAATAACCAGTAACTTAGCAGCGACACATTAACACTGTATGCTTGGCTGCAGCAGTCAACACGGGTCAGGGCAGTGCTGTTGCTGCTGGAGTCTTAGCTATTCTTCGATTTTTACACTTGTTAATACATAGCGGTAAAACAAATATCGTACTAAACGAATCTGCGACTGCTCTATAGAATGAGGATGCTTTAAAAACCATTTTGCTTATAACGAGAATAAACCGAAGCTTTCCTTCGCGTGAAACACATTCGTTTGGTCTGACTGCACCTACAAAATGCAATAAAGAAGTTTCCGATAACTACTGAAACACATGGGACGACTCTTAGGAGAGAACCCTTCATATATTCCGATCATTATGCTCTTATCACCATTCTTGGTGTAATAAAACACTGCTTCAGTTAACACGTTTTCGAGCTGTTTACATTGCTTCATTGTTATGAATAATTATTTATTTCGTTTAATTTTCAACTTGAGCGACCGAGCGATGTGGCGCACTAGTTAGCATACTGGACCCGTATTCGGGAGGATGACAGTTCAAACCTGCATCCGGCCATCCTCATTTAGGCTTTCCGTGATTTCCCTAAATCGCTTCAGACAAATTCCGAGATTGTTCCTTTGAAAGGGCACGGCCGACTTCCTTCCCCATTTTTTGCTAATCCGATGCGACCGATTACCTCGCTATTTGGTCCTCTCCAACAAATCATCCATCCATCCATTCACCCAACTTGAGCGTGCACAGTGTTATCGGAGCACAAAGCGGTTGGATGGAAAGAACACATTGGGGAGGAATTGTCTGATGACCTGTTAGAAGACAAAATTGGAGTCGATATGGAAGACATATGGGACCCATTATTAGAGTCAGAATATAAACAGCTTTAAAAGACTTGAGATGGAATAATGCAGAAGGAGTAGAAAAAATTCCATTAGAAATTCTAAAATCACTGGGGAAAGTGGCAATCAAATGAGTATTCAATTTTGTGTGTAGAATCTATGAGACATACCACGAAACTCTCGAGAACATCTCATCCAATCTGTTACGAAAGTAGCAAGAGCAAATATGTGCGAGAATTATTCCACAATCAGCTCAGCAAGTCATGCATCCAATTTACTGACAAGAGCAAGACATAGAAGAATGGAAGAGAAGATAGTTGACGATCATTTTGGCTTTAGAAAAGGCAAAAGCACCAGAGAGGGAGTTCTAACTTCGCAGGATATCTCACGTTGCACTTTATAATGGAAGACTGATGAAAAGGAAGTGCGAAGTGTTTGAAATAATGAGAGAAATACGAATAAGTTGAAGGGAAATACGAGCAATATACCAAATGTACAAGATCGAAGAGGAACAATAAGTTCGGAAGGCCAAGAAAGAAGTACTTCGATTACAAAGAGGGTGAGAAGGGGATCAGTCTCTCGTCCCTATTTACCAACTTACACATAGAAGAATAAATTATGTAAATAACATCAGGTTTCGAAAATAGGACTAAAATTCAATGTGAAAGGATATGAAGAATAAGAATCGCTGATTACATTGCTATCCTTAGTGAAGCTGAAGAATTTAGAGGATCTGTTTGGTTCAAATGGCTCTGAGCACTATGGGACTTAACAGCTGTGGTCATCAGTCCCCTAGAACTTAGAACTACTTAAACCTAACTAACCTAAGGACATCACACACATCAATGCCCGAGGCAGGATTCGAACCTGCGACCGTAGCAGTCGCGCGGTTCCGGACTGCGCGCCTAGAACCGCGAGACCACCGCGGCCGGCAGAGTATCTGTTCAATGAACAGAGTAGAGAATAGGGCTCGAGAGAAATCCGAAGAAAGATGAAAGCAATGAAAAGTAGCAAAATTCAAATATGGTGATCACAAAGTAGACGATGACAAGGAATTCTGCTATCACGAACTCCAAGTAATCTATGACGGACGAAGCAAGCAGGGCACAAGAAGAAATCTACCACAGGCAAACAGGTCCGTCTTCATCAAGAGGAGTCTACTGGTGTCAAACATAGGCCTTAATTTGAGGAAGAAATTTCTGAGGATGTATGCTTGGAGTGCAAGCATTGTATTGTATGATGGACTGTAGATGTACCAGAAAAGAATATATTCAAAGCGTTTGAGAGATGGTGATACAGAAAATTAGGTGGACTGATGATATAAGGAATGAGGAGGTTCTCCACAGAATCATTGTAGAAAGGAATTAACTGAAAACACTGACCAGACGAAAGGACAGTATGCTACGAGATATGTTAAGGCATCAGGCAATAACCGCCTTGGTACTGGAGTGAACTGTATAGGGTAAAAACTGCTGAGGAACACAGATTTTTGAACACATACAACAAATAATTGAGAACTTAAGATACAATAATAGTCTGAGATGAATAGTTTAGCGCAGAAGATAAATTCTTGGCAGGCCGCATAAAACACGTCAGAAGAAGGAGCACTGAAAAAGAAAGTAAAGGAAAAACAAAATGAAGCCATGTAACATGTGGTGTTTGCAAATGAATCGAATTCTTTAGTGTGTGAATTATTTTGCATACGGATACTTCTATCAGTTGAGAGTACAAGTTATTTCAAAATAAATTTAAGTTGCACCTCCTTTCTGATAATATTTCTAAGTAATTTGATTTCAATTCCTGATTACTGGTACATAGTAAAGTAATAATGTGAAAGATGCAGCATTAAATACGTAATGAAAAGATATTCTCGAATGCAAAACTTTTAAATTTAAATAGAATATTAAACCCTATGTAAATGAACAGGTTGTATCTCAGAACATTTAATCACATTTGGGAAAGAAACCTTATTTTCCTGCAGTAACTTTTGTAATTTCATAAAAAGATTGCAGCACAATTAGAGAGTGCGGTCATATAAAAATGGACTAAGTAAATAATCTTATAATTCTGTTACAGATCCGACTGTAGCTAAAGTATTGGAACTGTTCAATGGTAGAACAGTTTTCCCTAACGGTGAACTGAAGTTTGCAAGAAAGTAGATTAGAGTGAATGAATAGATAAACAAATAATTGTCAATAACACTTTGTGTAAACAGAATAATCTTTTCGACACTGCAAGAGATATCCCATTGACGCTGCTAGGTTTACTTTCCATGTGTTGAGTAAATGACAATCAGTAAAGGAAAGACCAAATAACTGAGAAAACAAATAACACGTAGCTTGAAAATAGTACTGTTTTCCACACGTGCAGTGCTCGTTGATCTGTACAAGTCGACTTGCAGGGGGACGCCTGACAAAATACAAGTATGTATAGAAACTAACGTAACTTTTACTGATTTAGAGATTATTGACCCAAATTTTGTTCATAATGTCGTTATATCATTTCCTATAATCTGGTATTTTTATTATTTTTTTGTTTTTGTCAAGCAATTTGATCACGTCGATGCTGGACTCTTTTAGAACACATACGATCCCATGGGGAAATTTTTGTCAAATGTTTCTTCACTTATTACTTTCACAATGTGGAAGATTATTCTCAGTTGTTAGCGAAACAAGTTTTTTTAATATAACTCATAGAAATGTCGTAAAAACTGTTCATTTATGTACATGATACAGAGCAACTTTTATTACACAAAAATTTAAATAAAGGTGGTGCTCTTGGTACAATTTTTGTACCACATTATTTATGTTACAGTATGTACAAATTCTGCAGCAAATTTAACCATTTTTTTATCTGTAATCATTCAGCAGAAAATGTTCCTTATTCATTGAAAAATAAACTAGTACCTTAATGTTGACCATAATCATACATTTGGTTTTATTGGTCTTCATGGAGCTCTTGTCTTCTAGCCTGGTCGTTCTGGTGTGCAATTTTTGCAATATCCTTCACTGACATTTCAGAACTAGCCTCAAACTCATTATCAATGTTCCTCAGAAAGTTTTCAGTGAAGAAACGTGCATCAAATCCTAGTCTCACGAGCTTCCTGATTTTTCGAGAGTCACCATAACTGAATACCAAAAAACAAACATATGAGCAATTTTCACGATAATTGATGAGTGAAACGTTGTATTTGGGATCCCTTCCAAAGGACATTATTAAATCGTTCGTTCGGTTTTTGTGTTCCACCATGTGTGCATTTCTTTAATAAAAGGGGGAGAGGAAACAGTAAATGGGCGCCTGTCTTCTATATTGTTCAGACGCCCGTCTGACGTCACGAAATAAAAAAAAATTAAAAAAATTGAAAGCAGAACACAGTTGTGTAGCAAACATGGTGTGGCACAGCGCAGTGGTTGAAACAACATGCTTTTACATAGTTTGTAGCACAAATTCAACTCTGAAAATTGGAGGCAGTATTTCTAACATGCTACAGAAATATCTGTTGGCAATTTAAAAACATTGCGTCGTTTTATATACAGCCCCCCCCCCCTATTCCTTTATTAGTCAACATTGCCCTCAAGCAACATCAGATTCGCATATGTTTTGTGCAACATGTTCAAAGTTTCGTCTGCGGATGGGCAACTGTGCTTGCAGGCAGTGTTTAAGGTCACATACATTGCGATATTCTGTTGTCCCAGGTGAAAAGTTATAGAATAGTTGGCAACTTTAGCAGACACCGTATGAGCATCAGTTGCCAGTGTAGAAGTTTCTTCCTATTTTGTGACGCAGCTTTTTTCTTATGCAACGAAATCTGGCTTTAAACAAGGAAGTCTTGAAGAAAAGTTATTACACAAACGTGTAACGGAATTCATACGCGGGACATAGGAAAATGACGGTTCTTTTCTGGGAAGAGGAAGTCTGGCTTTAACTATTGGAATGACAAGAAGGCCAGAAAAAGAAACAGCAGCTCCTGTACCAGTGAATGATGAACGATACGAGAGTTTTGGTCAATGGTGTGAGTGTGGGCTATCAGGGAAGGTTTAGCCCTTGCCCTCAGAGGTATACTACTGTGAAAAGTGGAACATATAGAAACTTTCTGTGCTTTGTACCAAAAAGAAAATGTTGTAAGACATTTCACGTGAAACGCCGCAAAATGCAAAACATTTTTTCAGCCACAGGAGCAACATTGTAGTATTTATATTACAGCACCCATGTGCCTTTTGTGGGCAGATTTCATCCCATAAGAAAAAAACAGCGCCGTAAAATAGGAAGAAACCGTTATACCGGTAACTGACGCTCACAAGGTATCTGGTAAAGTTCTACACTATTCAGAAACTTTTCACCTAGGACCACAGAACATCGCTGTGTATGAGAGCTTAAAACGTTGCTTGCAAGCACCATTGGCCATCCTGACACGAAACTTTAAATGTGCTGCAGTAAACAGTGTGCGAATTTGTTGTTGCTTGATGAAAGAGATTGTTTTTGGAAAAAATGCCTGTCTAATTGTTCACGTCACTATATATCAGGAGATCAAAAAGTCAGTATAAATTTCAGAACCGAATAAATCACGGAATAATGTAGATGGAAAGGTACATATTGACACTCATGCTTGGAATGACATGAGGTTTTATTAGAACCAAAAAATACGAAAGTTCAAAAAATGTCCAACAGATGGCGCTTCATCTGATCAGAATAGCAATAATTAGATTAACAAAGTAAGACAAAGCAAAGATGATGTTCTTTACAGGAAATGCTCAATATGTGCACTGTCATTCCTCAATAATAGCTGTAGTCGAAGAATAATGTTGTGAACAGCATATCCGGAGTAATGCTGCGGCATTGGCGTCGGATGTTGTCTTCCAGCATCCCTAGAGATGCCGGTCGATCACGATACACTTGCGACTTCAGGTAACCCCAAAGCCAATAATCGCAAGGACTGAGGTCTGGGGACCTGGGAGGCCAAGCATGACGAAAGTGGCGGCTGAGCACACGATCATCAACAAACGACGCGCGCAAGAGATCTTCCACGCGTCTATCAGTATGGGGTGGAGTGCCATCCTGCATAAACATCGTACGTTCCAGCATTTGTTTATCAGCCAGGCTGAGGATGATGCGATTCTGTAACATATCGGCGTACCTCTCACCCGTCACGGTAGCAGTTATAAAACCAGAATCACGCATTTCCTCGAAGAAAAAAGGCTCGATAACGGTAGATGTGGTAAATCCAACCCATACCGTAATTTTCTCGTCGTGCAGCGGAGTTGCCTTGACAGTTATAGGATTTTCGGTATCCCAAATTCAGCAGTTGTGGGCGTTGACAGACCCTCGGAGCGTGAAATGAGCTTCGTCGGTCCACAACACGTTACTCAACCAGTCGTCATCTTCCACCATCTTTTGAAACACCCACACCGCAAATGCCCTCCGCTTCACTAAATCGCCAGGTAACAGTTCATGATGCCGATGGATTTTGTACGGAGAGCATCGGAGGGTACGCCTAAGTGCCAACTAAACGGTAGTGTATGGAATGCCGGTGTGACGTGCATAGATGAACCCATTACAATCTCCATTTCTTCCTGAACAGTCTCCGCAGCATTACGCCTTGTGCTCGGTCGGCTACTACGGGGTCTATCGTCTAAACAACCCGTGGCTTCGATCTTCGAAATCATTCTCGCCACAGCTGCATTTGTCAACGGACCTTTACCCGTTCGAATCCCCTTCCTATGGCGATAGGATCGTAACGCTGAACTAGCACATTCCCATATTCTGATAATACAGCTTCACTAAAAGCGCCTTTTCAGATAACGTCAACATGCTACGACTGCTGGCGCATCTGATTCTCTCTCTCATTACAGCTCCTTTTATACACGATTATCATGCGCAGTCACTGACCTTTCGCTGTCCAGCGCCATCTGTCGGACATTTTGTGAACTATTTTTGGTTCTAATAAAACCCTATGTTATTCCAAGCATGTGTGTCAATTTTTACCTCTCTATCTGCATTATTCTGTGGTTTATTGAGTTTTCAAAATTATACTGACTTTTTGATCACCCAGTACATCTAGTTTAAGTTACTTAATATTTTTACTTTACAATATTTTTGTGTGTTCAAAATAAGGGGTTAGATGGAGACCGTCTACTAGGGATATCCCAGACGGCAGTGGATCGCGTGCGTTTACGACGGGAATTCCCCCAGCACCGCGTCTTGCTCGAGGGTCGGCCACGCAGTGGCCAGCGCCGCTTGGGGTCGGGTATTAGGAGCCAGCGGGCTTAATGAGGTGCGGGTAATTCTCTGCTCCGTGCACCGCCGTGATGTATGGGGTGCCCGCCGACGTCGCCGCCACCGGCTGCCGTCCACTTTGCCCGCCGCCCGCCAGGGCGTGCGTGTCTCGGCGGGAGATGCGGGACGGGGGGGACCTGGGGTATACTGCTGGGCGTGCGTGCTTGCGGTTCACAGGTGCGGCGAGCGGCGGTGCGTCGCCGGTCGGTGCCTTGGCTGCCGATTGAAATCTCAAACGGCCTCGGGAAATGGAAATACAGGCAGGGAAACGGGGGTGGCAGTGACTGTGAGGGGGTGAGGGAGGGATGCGGGAGAAAAGTTTCATTTCCGCCTCCCCGTTCTCGTCCCTGCCGCTCGCGCTAGTAAAAAGCTGTGGGATGCTCACATCTCTTCCGCGGTGAACGGATCTGTATATTTTGTTTACGTATTGACGCTTTTCAAAACTAAGGGGAAAAGTGTAGAAATAGAAACCTAAGAGTCGAATTTCTTCTGTTTTTTTGCTGTAGTCGGCACTCCGTATTCCTAAAATACAGGGTTATTACAAATGATTGAAGCGATTTCACAGCTCTACAATAACTTTATTATTTGAGATATTTTCACAATGCTTTGCACACACATACAAAAACTCAAAAAGTTTTTTTAGGCATTCACAAATGTTCGATATGTGCCCCTTTAGTGATTCGGCAGACATCAAACCGATAATCAAGTTCCTCCCACACTCGGCGCAGCGTGTCCCCATCAATGAGTTCGAAAGCATCGTTGATGCGAGCTCGCAGTTCTGACACGTTTCTTGGTAGAGGAGGTTTAAACACTGAATCTTTCACGTAACCCCACAGAAAGAAATCGCATGGGGTTAAGTCGGGAGAGCGTGGAGGCCGTGACATGAATTGCTGATCGTGATCTCCACCACGACCGATCCATCGGTTTTCCAATCTCCTGTTTAAGAACTGCGGAACATCATGATGGAAGTGCGGTGGAGCACCATCCCGTTGAAAGATGAAGTCGGTGCTGTCGGTCTCCAGTTGTGGCATGAGTCAATTTTCCAGCATGTCCAGATACACGTGTTCAACCGTTTCTTCGCTCACTGCAGGCCGACCAGTTGATTTCCCCTTACAGAGGCATCCAGAAGCTTTAAACTGCGCATACCATCGCCGAATGGAGTTAGCAGTTGGTGGATCTTTGTTGATCTTCGTCCTGAAGTGTCGTTGCACTGTTACGACTGACTGATGTGAGTGCAATTCAAGCACGACATACGGTTTCTCGGCTTCTGTCGCCATTTTGTCTCACTGCGCTCTCGAGCGCTCTGGCGGCAGAAACCTGAAGTGCGGCTTCAGCCGAACAAAACTTTGTGAGTTTTTCTACGTATCTATAGTGTGTCGTGACCATATGTCAATGAATGGAGCTACAGTGAATTTATGAAATCGCTTCAATCATTTGTAATAGCCCTGTAGAAAAGACTGCAATCTGCGAACACGCCACATGTTCTGTTTTTTTTTTTCTTTTTCTCTCTCTCTCTGGTTTTATTTTCTGCTTGCGATATCTCACGAATTCATAGCTTTCTTCAGGATGCCCCTGATCGGTAAATGCTTGATGGCTTTAGACGACAATTTCTTTTATTACTTACAAGGGCCAGTCAAATGAAAACTGAACACTCGCCTCACCGGGTCTTGGGAGTGTATCCGCTAAAAAATTATCACCGTTTTCATTAAGAGATTTGTGTAATTGGGAGATAAGACGATGCACTCATGTTTCGTAGAACGCGGTCGGCACTGACGGATCTACAACCGCACTCACTCTTGCATTTCCTCATCTGTCTGAAACTGAGGGCGAGCATGTCTTTCTTCAAGTTGCCAAAGATGTGAAAACCTCACGGCGAAAGATCCGACGTGTACGGAGGATGTTGCAGTGTGTCCCAACCAAATCGTCGAAGCGTCTCCTCCGTCCGATTTGGCAGTGTGGGTGTGGAAGTTTTCGTGCAATAGCTCGTCTGTAACTCGTAGAGTTTCTCGAGCGTGGAACCACAATCAATGCACAGCACTATGAAGGCACTTTGCGGGAAGTGTGACGCGCCATAACATGAAAACGCTCGGGAATGCTGTCAGACAGATCTCTAGGTTGAACGATAATACTGCCATTCGGATGAAGGCTGCGCTTCAGCCATTTGGTTGGGATACATTGCAACACCCCCCGTAGAGCCCGGATGTTCCAACGTGCGGTTTTCACATTGTGTGGACGTCGCTTTCAGTGGGATTCGATATTTATTTCCCTACCCTTCTTAATGTAGAATTATCAGAACAAGAGTTGTTCTTGTCCGTTCCGATTCACTCAGTGCCCTTCACTCATTGCAACGTTTGTATCCGGCAGACAAAATTTTCCAGACCATCCAGGATGCCCTCCTCCGACTACAGCGACTGGGGAAGGTTGTAGCTTTCTGCTGGGTTCCGGGGCATGTCGGCATTGCTGTGAATTAAAGGGCAGATCTCGCAGCCAAGGAGGCGTGTCTCGCCCCACAAGTATCTCAGTGTGCTATCCCCTTGCACGCACTCACCTTGCTGTTGAGCTCACAGGTCATGCGTCGGTGGGAGGATGAGTGGCTGGAAGTGACTGACAATAAGCTCCATATAGTCAAGCCCACAACGCGTGTGTGGTGTACTTCCTTTCAGCCCCATCGACGGGACGAGGTTCTCCTCACTCGGCTTCGAATAGGCCACAGCCCTATGACGCATGGCTTCCTGCTCCGGTGAGAGGACCCTCCAATGTGTGGGGCTTGCGGCGTCCACGTCACTGTGCGCCACGTTTTATTGGATTGCGTTTTATGTTCTGACCAGCGGGTCGCGGCTGACTTGCCAGCGGACCTGCCATCTCTTTTAGGCAACACTTGGACGAATGTGGCTAAAGTTTTAAAGTTCGTTGCCCTGTCAAATGTTTTTACAAAGATTTTTAGGGAGAGGATTTTAATTTGCTCACTGTGTGACAAGCTCGCCCATATTTTATGTAAGTGGCCAGCCAATAACAATTTCCTGTGACATTCTTGTTGCTATGTTTCCCCTTTCCTTAGGTTTTACTTTCTTATGTAGCATTTTCCTTCTTTTCCTGCTTTCTTTGAGTGTGCTTTAGTTTTATTACGACTGTCCACATTCGTTCCTTTTAATGTGTGTCAGGGCGCTGATGACCTCGATGTTGAGCGCCCATAAGCCCCAACACACGACCACCACCACCACCAACACAAGAGTTGTTCCTGGTACTGATTAATATACGGTTTTTACCACAGCACGTCATACCTCTTAACTTCAAGTTTCTTTTAACATCAGTCATTTTAGGTATATATATATTTCAGTCATATATCAGCTGATAAATTAAGTTTTACATTTCGTTTAGTTTTTCTTCATTTCATGCCTACAACTGCCAACTCAATTGGACAGTCCGTAACAAGTTCGATGTACACACTTTCCTACGGTTTTTGAGAGCTAATCACTCCGATTCTGTGACCCAAACCAGCACACCACTTCACTGAAAGTATTTTTAATAAACCGATTACTAGTATATAGAGTAGCGTAAATGCTAGGGTAGGAGATCAGAATACCTCATTTCACTCGCCCAGTATCTCACGAAAGACGATATCTTAATAAATATGAATTTTTTAAGCAATCGACAAATAAAAATACGAAACCTTTGATATACGATGGATAGGCACGGCACTACATAAGTAAATCTTCCTCAGACTGTATATGTTTTAAAGAAAAAGAAAAAGAACGCTCGACGAAGGAATGATCCGAAAGTGACGCAAAATGCTTGATGTGATGTAGATGTACAGACATAAAAGCGATAACAATTTCAGCAAAATTAGATTATTTATTCAAGGGAAAGGGATTCAGAAATTAAGCAAGTCAATAATGTTGTGCTCTCTCTCTCTGTTACTTATCAAGCTGTTATTCGGCTTTGCATTGATTGCTAGAATTGCTAGATGTCCTCCTGAGAGAGAGCGTGGCGAATTCTCTTCAATCGGCGCGTTATATCGACTAAGTGCCTAGCTGGTTGGAGGACCCAAAATGCTCTAAACGGTTTCAGTTATGGGGCGACATGGCGACCCTTCTGACGTATGTAGCATTTCACAATCACGAAAAAAAGCAGTACAAACTCTCGCCGCCTGCGGGCGGGCATTATCTTGCTGAAATTTTGACCCAGGATAGCTTACCATGAAGGGCAATACAACAGGGTGTAGAACTCTGTGCCACGGATTTGAAATGAAGGGCTCCTGCTACGAAATGAAAGGACACCCTTGACCATCACTACAGGTATTCGGTATCTATGGTGGGCGACACTCAGTTTGGTATCGCACTGTTGTCCAGAGCGTCTTCACTGGCCATCGGAGCTAAGTTCTAAGCGGGACTCGTCAATGAAGACAGTTCTACTGGATTCAACAAGATTCCAAAAAAATGGTTCAAAAGGCTCCGAGCACTATGCGACTTAACTTCTGAGGTCATCAGTCGCTTAGAACTTAGAACTAATTAAACCTAACTAACCGAAGGACATCACACACATCCATGCCCGAGGCAGGATTCGAACCTGCGACCGTAGCGGTCGCTCGGTTCCAGACTGTAGCACCTAGAACCGCACGGCCACTCCGGATGGCATGAGATTCCAGACGAGATGAGACCACTGCCAATAGGCTTGTTGGTCTACTGAGGCTAATAGTAGTCTGCGCAAGAAGTGACGCGAGTTCAGCCTCCTCTTATTTCTGCCGCCTATTATTGGTCCTTGTGGTCACGGAAGCATCAGTTGCACTTCGTATCGATGAGAAAGATGAACCGGGGCCTGCGAGTGCGTCTGTGGAGGTTTCTCAGTGCTGTAGTTCTGTCATCTCTCTAGGTCAACCTACTCAGATGTCGCGCTATTAGCCTATTACTCTAACTGGCTCTTTGAACCATACTACACATTCTCTCCCAAACGCTGACATCTGCGTATATTGTCCACACGCCTGTCTGCGAGGCAGTTACCGTCCAACAGAATATACGGAATGAAATTCACGAAGATCTTATGCCGTGGTATCGACATATCCCCCGTTTACTATCTTTGCCAGCTGCGCTGTGAAATTGCACTGCACGGTCACACATTCATCAATAGGCCGTCAAAGTTTACAATTTTGCGTTTCCCATCAATTAGTATAACTGCTTCGTGGTGCTGGTGCGTCTTTTTTTGTCGTAAATTGTACTATAGCTCTTTTTGCATGGAGGTGGCTTTTGGTAAACTATTTTCTTAATCTGGTAGTATTTTGGTATACTCATACCACTACCCTTAGCCTGAATTTCGTGCATGTAGAACCAATCGTTGTAAGGTTCTACCTTCTCATTATTTAGCTACTAAATTACACATTGTATTAGTTTTCAGCCTAAATAAATAATAATGTGGGTGTTAACTGGTAAAGGAGTTACGTAATCATTGGAACGTAAAGCTTGCTTAACGTTCAAACGATGACGTCAGTGTCCACTGCTAAAAATGTCTCAATGGAAAGAGCGTTGCGGTCTGCTGACAGACTCTGTGCCCAAAGAGCGTTCCTCGGGTATCTATCAGTATATATCAACTACAGTTATCTTCAGATTGATACAGTAGCAGTGTATATTTTGATTTTGAAATAGTGAAAAAATGTGGACATCAGTTGTGAAAAGTACTTAATTTGGTGGCTGCACAAAGAAATAAATCCAAACAACAAGTGAAACCGAGAACATCTACCTTCAAACTAAGTAACGATACTAAAAGGGATAATACTCGTAACAAGGATGCTATCCATAAAAATAGTGGGATTGACTACCATTTTTTATGTATACGTGGTGGCTCGAAAAGAATGAAAACAACTCATAAATGACCGATAAGCAGGTGACAGAATGGAGCAAGGTTGCAGCATCAAGAAATAAGAAGCAACTCTTTTGTCGCCGTTGTTTACATAATTATTGGGCACAATGGCGCCTGTAATATTTCATTAGCCCAATAGAATTCGCACACTCTAGAGTTCTGGCTGTTTTCAAGTGCGCAGCGACAAGTGAAGCTAATTTAGTTTTCTCTGCTTGCGGCAAAAGTGCGGATAGGGACTCTCTAGTAAATTACCTGCGAACAAATTAATTAGATAATTACAGTTTTGTTCATGCCGCAAAGGCGTAGTCCCAAGTGTAGGTGAAACACGGAAAAAAGAAAATAATTTAATTTTTTTTTGTTCAATACTTGTGTTAATCTCGAAGTAAAGTAAATATACTGGAAGAGTGGTGTTATTTTATCTATCTGTTTTGGCGGAAAGAAAAAGTGACATCTGTGTTTTCACTCTAGTATCGATAAAACCTATCTTCCGACTTTCCCACACTATACATTTCTGGAAGAAATGTTCAATAATGGTTATATGTATCGCATGACAGTACTGCATCATCCAGCAGGACGGAGGGACGTTTGCTGTAAGTAGTTCTTGTCGGGAATTTGATTAGACATTCATGTAAGGCATTTTACAATATACGCCTAGAGCCAACACCTATGGGCATAAATATGAAAAAATAGCTAGAGTTACTAAGTTCGAGACACTCCACTCTCCTACGATTGGACAAACAGAAATACTTTTACAAACAGAGAGGCGAAATTGTCACAAAAAGAAAAGAATGAAATGTAGATATAAAATGTATCAAAATATCCTTGGCTTCCTTAGTTACCAATGAAGGAATAATCCCAAAGCTCTCTGGCAAGAAATTTATAACAAATGTTCAAAATGTGCTCTGCCTCTTTAACACACGCTGCGCACGTCGATTCATTGACTGTCCTGCAGTTTTAAAAACAGTGAACAGTTTGAAACTTCCTTGCAGATTTAAACTGTTTGCCGGACCGAGACTCGAACTCGGGACTTTTGCCTTTTGCGATCAAGTGCTCTACCGACTGAGCTACCCAAGCACGACTGACGCCCCGAGTTCGAGTCTCGGTCCAGCACACAGTTTTAATCTGCCAGGAAGTTTCATATCAGCGCACACTCCGCTGCACAGTGAAAATTTCATTCGAGTGAACAGTCTCCTGATGTTCCAGGGCCTCTGTACGAGGTGACCCTTCATTATGACTGTCTGCTGCATACTCTGATCGTTTTAAGTAGCCTAACAGAGAACACGTCCTTATGTGTAGGACACGAGTATTTCACGCTTGTGACTGTGATACGCTGGAGACCTACCATACACAAGCAGTGTGCTTGTTATTTGCTGGTTTAAGCTATGTTGCATTTCTGGAAGTGTGTTCTTAGCTAAGTTCTTGTAGAGACTAGCTGGAAGAATAGATGAAGCAAGGCGATTTATTTTTATTTATTAAGTGTAGAGTCGTCAGTTCATGACTTACTCTCCTCCCCTGAACTCTTCATCACCGAATTTCCACTTACACGCAGCGTCCTTATTTTATACATACACGCTGCTGTCTATGACGTCCTCCACGTTTTCCCTCCTCTTGGGCGCCACTTTAGGATTAAACATTCACTATGCAGCGAAGTCTGCTTTTTTGGAACTGCCTGACAGGTTAAAACGTTTGGCTGGACTCTGAATCGAATCCTGAACCTTTTCTGTCAAGACTATTGCTCGTGATCCTCAGAGTTTACCATAAGTTTCGACAGTTGCTACTGACTAACCTTTTTGGACCTTGCAGCCATGATTATTGTCATTCAAAGCATCCTCTTTGCTTCAGCAGGCAGCTAACGTCATTAGAAATTACTGATCAGTAGATGCGATAAGAGAACACTAAATGTATCATTTTGCACATGGCACCACAGTTAGGCGGGTTCCTTTATTTAGGTGGGGTGACACCGGAGGAACGTTCCTACAGTCTGATTGGCTACTGAGGTGCTGTGTGCGGGCTGAAACTTATGATTTTATTACTTTCTGTTTGTTAACTAGGACATCAAACAGGAATCTGCCTAAGTGTAAATGGTCCCTCATTAGTCTAGTCGATAGGAGGTTGTTGTTGTTGTGGTCTTCAGTCCTGAGACTGGTTGGATGCAGCTCTCCATGCTACTCTATCCTGTGCAAGCTTCTTCATCTCCCAGTACCTACTACAACCTACATACTTCTGAATCTGCTTAGTGTATTCATCTCTTGGTCTCCCCCTACGATTTTTACCCTCCACGCTGCCCTCCAATACTAAATTGGTGATCCCTTCATGCCTCAGATCATGTCATACCAACCGATCCCTTCTTCTGGTCAAGTTGTGCCACAATCTTCTCTTCTCCCCAATCCTATTCAATACTTCCTCATTAGTTATGTGATCTACCCGTCTAATCTTCAGCATTCTTCTGTAGCACCACATTTCGAAAGCTTCTGTTATCTTCCGTACAAGGCTACACTCCATACAAATACTTTCAGAAATGACTTCCTGACACTTAAATCTATACTCGATGTTAACAAATTTCTCTTCTTCAGAAAAGCTTTCCTTGCCATTGCCAGTCTACATTTTATATCCTCTCTACTTCGACCATCATCAGTTATTTTGCTCCCCAAATAGCAAAACTCCTTTACTACTTTAAGTGTCTCATTTCCTAATGTAATACCCTCAACATCACCCGACTTAATTCGACTACATTCCATTATTCTCGTTTTGTTTTTGTTGATGTTCATCTTATATCCTCCCTTCAAGACACCATCCATTCCGTTCAACTGCTCTTCCAAGTCCTTTGCTGTCTCTGACAGAATTACAATGTCATCGGCGAACCTCAAAGTTTTTATTTCTTCTCCATGGATTTTAATACCTACCCCGAATTTTTCTTTTGTTTCCTTTACTGCTTGGTCAATATACAGATTGAATAACATCGGGGAGAGGCTACAACCCTGTCTTACTCCCTTCCCAACCACTGCTTCCCTTTCATGCCCCTCGACTCTTATAACTGCCATCTGGTTTCTGTACAAATTGTACAGGATAAGTCGTAAGGTCAGTATTGCCTCACGTGTTCCAGTATTTCTACGGAATCCAAACTGATCTTCCCCGAGTTCGGCTTCTACTAGTTTTTCCATTCGTCTGTAAAGAATTCGTGTTAGTATTTTGCAGCTGTGGCATATTAAACTGATTGTTCGGTAATTTTCACATCTGTCAACACCTGCTTTCTTTGGTATTGGAATTATTATATTCTTCTTGAAGTCTGAGGGTATTTCGCCTGTTTCATACATGTTGCTCACCAGATGGTAGAGTTTTGTCAGGACTGGTTCTCCCATGGCCGTCAGTAGTTCCAATGGAATGTTGTCTACTCCGGGGGCCTTGTTTCGACTCAGGGCTTTCAGTGCTCTGTCAAACTCTTCACGCAGTATCGTATCTCCCATTTCATCTTCATCTACATCCTCTTCCATTTCCATAATATTGTCCTCAAGTGCATCGCCCCTGTATAGACCTTCTATATACTCCTTCCACCTTTCTGCTTTCCCTTCTTTGCTTAGAACTGGGTTTCCATGTGAGCTCTTGATGTTCATACAAGTGGTTCTCTTATCTCCAAAAGTCTCTTTAATTTTCCTGTAGGCAGTATCTATCTTACCCCTAGTGAGATACGCCTCTACATCCTTACATTTGTCCTCTAGCCATCCCTGCTTAGCCATTTTGCACTTCCTGTCGATCTCATTTTTGAGATGTTTGTATTCCTTTTTGCCTGCTTCATTTACTGCATTTTTATATTTTCTCCTTTCATCAATTAAATTCAATATTTCTTCTGTTACCCAAGGGTTTCTACTAGCCCTCGTCTTTTTACCTACTTGATCCTCTGCTGCCTTCACTACTTCCTCCCTCAAAGATAACCATTCTTCTTCTACTGTATTTCTTTCCCCCATTCCTGTCAATTTTTCCCTTATGCTCTCCCTGAAACTCTGTACAACCTCTGGTTCTTTCAGTTTATCCAGGTCCCATCTCCTTAAGTTCCCACCTTTTTGCAGTTTCTTCAGTTTTAATCTACAGGTCATAACCAATAGATTGTGGTCAGAGTCCACATCTGCCCCTGGAAATGTCTTACAATTTAAAACCTGGTTCCTAAATCTTTGTCTTACCATTATATAATCTATCTGATACCTTTTAGTGTCTCCAGGGTTCTTCCATGTATACAACCTTCTATCATGATTCTTAAACCAACTGTTGGCTATGATTAAGTTGTGCTCTGTGCAAAATTCTACCAGGCGGCTTCCTCTTTCATTTCTTAGCCCCAATCCATATTCACCTACTACGTTTCCTTCTCTCCCTTTTCCTACACTCGAATTCCAGTCACCAATGACTATTAAATTTTCGTCTCCCTTCACTGTCTGAATAATTTCTTTTATTTCATCATACATTTCTTCACTTTCTTCGTCATCTGCAGAGCTAGTTGGCATATAAACTTGTACTACTGTAGTAGGTGTGGGCTTCGTATCTATCTTGGCCACAATAATGCGTTCACTATGCTGTTTGTAATAGCTTACCCGCATTCCTATTTTCCTATTCATTATTAAACCTACTCCTGCATTACCCCTATTAGACTTTGTGTTTATAACCCTGTAGTCACCTGACCAGAAGTCTTGTTCCTCCTGCCACCGAACTTCACTAATTCCCACTATATCTAACTTTAACCTATCCATTTCCCTTTTTAAATTTTCTAACCTACCTGCCCGATTAAGGGATCTGACATTCCACGCTCCGATCCGTAGAACGCCAGTTTTCTTTCTGCTGATAACGACATCCTCTTGAGTAGTCGATAGGAGGTAGTGATGGAAATAAACTATCAATAACAAACATAAAAAAACTGTGAGCGGGTGAGTTATTCGTGCTGGCTGCGAGGAGACTTAGAATATTGTAGCGACTGCTGAAGTTGTATAGGCGGATTAAGTAGATTTTAATTCCCGTTGGCAGCCAGTAAAGAACATTCTGTACTGCGGGTCTGCCAGCGGGTCAGACCAGTTACATATCAGGAACGTTATATCTATTGTTCATGTGTGCATAGTAACTATATTAATTACATTTATGGACTGTTATATTGATATATTGTCCATCGATGTTAGTGTACGACGTTTTGACGACTACGGTTTTGCTATTTTTTAACCAATACTAACCTCACGGATAGAGCAACTGGAACTGCTTCTGAAATTTCGATTGCAGTTCTGGATAGTCTGCCTGAATCCGAATATGGGACTCATGTACAGTAACAATACACTTAAGCCAAGTGTGCCTCATCAAGACCCGACGCATCGCCTTTCACCGCATTGGGTGATCTACACTAGTGTTGAACATTGAGCATATTAACGAAAAGACTTATCAGGATGTCGGTAGCATTACTGAACAAGCTACAGTTTAATCACAAGCCATTTGGTGTACAGCAGTATCCAAAATGAAGTGTTGGAAAAATTTTGATAGCTCAGATACACATTTGTAGGAAAACAACACAACCGAGAAACCTCTTCCACAACAAAAGAAGCTTTTAGCTGCGGATACGGCTTCTGTTAACAGCCACGCAAGCTGCACTGCGACGCGCTATACTCTCAACGAGATGTTTCAGGAGCGCTCTTGGCAGTCGATCCCATTCCTCGGCAAGAGCGGTACTGAGATTTAGAAGTGTCCTTGGTTGAGACTCTCAAGGTTCAGCTCACCTCCCTAGTGCATCACAGGCGAGTTGTATAGCAAGCAGGCCCGTGGACTACGCAGACCAGTCCTTGTGATAGATATCTTCACCTTCAAGAAACCGCTATCGTCCTTAAGGAGAAAGTCTGCACCTCTGAAAAGGTAAATATATCATGGCAGTACCTCATCTCTCCACCTCTGACAGTTTACAGTACTCCTCCGATCACCTAAGAAGATGTGCAGCTCCATACTGTCATTCAGCTCGATTCCATCACCACCAAACCAGTGGCTTTGCACGACGTTCCTAAGGAAATAGGGAGCACCTAGACGGATATAGGGAGTAGTGACCACAAGGTCGTTGTTGCAAGACTGGATACTATAACATCCAAATCCTCCAAATATAAGTGCAAAATAATCTATTTAATGAAAACATCTCAAAATTCGCTAGACGACTTCCTAAGTGACAGTCTCCACCCCTTCCCATCTGGCAAAGTAAGCGTAGATCAGATATGGTTTAAATTAAACGAAGTAGTATTGACCGGCAATTGAGAGATATACACCGAATAAATTAATAAGAGCTCGTACTGTCTCCGCGTGGCACAAATAACAGGCGTGAACACTATTGCCGAGGCAGCGGAAAAAGTATGCCAAATTTAAGTGAATGCAAAATCCCCAAGATCGGCGAAGTTTTACAAAGTCTCTAAATTCAGCAGGATCCTCAATGCGAAACGCTTCTAATAGTTTCCACAACGAAACTCTGTCTCGAAATCTGAAAGGAAACCCAAAGAGATTCTGGTCTTACGTAAAGTACGTCAGCGGCAAGACGAAATGAATACGTTCACCGCAAGATATCAGTGGTAACGTTTCTTATAACAGTACCACTAAAGCAAAGTTAATAAAAACTGTTTTTACGAAATTGCTTCACCACAGAATACGATATAAATATTCCAGAACCCGAATGGAGGACAACTGCCAACATTAGTAACTTAACAGTACATATCTTCGGTGTAGCTGAAAAAATGTTACAAAGGGCTCTGGGCACTATGGGACTTAACATCTGACGTCATCACTCCCCTATACTTAGAACTACTTAACCCATCTAACCTAAGGACTTCACAAAAATCCATACCCCATGCAGGATTCGAACCTGAGACCGTGGCAGCAGCGCGGCTCCGGACTGGAGCACCTAGAACCGCTCGTCCACAGCGGCCGGATTCGGTGTAGCGAAGCAGCTTAAATCACTTAATAAAGGGAAGGTCTCTGCTCCAGATTATACCAATTAGGTTCCTTTCAGAGTATGCGGATGCAATAGCTTCATCCTGAACAGTCACATAAAACTGCTAGTGGCACGGGTCACACTGATACCGAAGAAAGGAAACAGTAGGCCGTTGAATTACAGAACCACATAATTAACGTCGAGTTGCGATAGGATTTTGGAGAATACCCCGTGCTCAAACGTCATGAGCTCCCTCGAAGAAAACGATTTATTGACAAACAGCCAACACGGATTCGCGACACATCGTTCTTGTGAAACACGATTAGCTCTTTATTCTCACGAAGTAATGAGTGCTATCGACAGAGAATGTCAGATTCATTCCGTGTTATTAGATTGCCAGAGGGCTACTGACACCGTTTTGCACAAGTGACTCCTGATCACATGGTATATCGTCTCAGATGTGCGACTGGATTCGTGATTCCCTGTCAGATAAGTAACAAGTCGTAGTAACTGACGCAAAATCATTGAATAAAACAGACAGGATAACTGTGTTCCCAAAGGAAGTGTTGAAGGCCGTCTGCTGTTATTAACCTATGTAAACGATTCAGAAGACAATCTCAGCAGCCCTCATAGAGTGTTTGCTGATGAAGCTGCCACGTAATTCTAGTAAAGCCATTATAAGATTAAAAGCAATTAAAAAGTGAAATATGTAATGTGGTAAAGTGTCAGTTGACCTTAAATAATGAAAAGTGTGAAATCATCCACTTGAGTACTAAGATGAATCCTTTAGATTTCGGTTACATGACAAATCACACAAATTTACAGATAGCCTATTCTACTAAGCAACCTAAGAAATACAACGACGATCACTTTAATCTGGAACTGTCTTATAGATAATGCTGTGGGTGGGGGGGGAGGCAAACCGAACACTGCATTTTATTGGCAGAACAGAATGTGCAAAAGCTCTAATGAAGAGCATACATGCACTAATCTTGGCCGTCATTCCTAGAGCGCTGCTGTGCAGCATGGGATCCTTACCAGATAAGAATGACCGTGAATCGAAAATTTTAAAGAAGTTTAGCTTGTTTTGTATTATCATGAAATAGAGCAGAGAGTGCCACGGGTATGATACGCGAATTTGGGCGGTAATCATGAAAACAAAGGTGATATTCGTTACGGCAGGATCTTCTCATCGAGTTTCAGTACCAAGTCTGTCCTTCGAATGCAATCATATTTCGTTGGCGGGTACCTTCGCAGCCACGAATGATCATTGAAATAAAGTAACAGATGTTAGATCTCGCACGGAAAGATATAAGTGTTCACATTTTCAGCTCGCTGTTCGTGAGTGGAATGACAGAGGAATAGCTTGAAGGTTGTTGGATGAACATTCTGATAGGAACTTAATTTTGAATTTCCGAAAAATTGTGTTGGTGCATATATAGTACTGTCGGCCGCGAGGGTCTCTCTAGAGCGATTTCCGAAGTGAATCATTTTGCAGACGGAAGCGGGATTCGTCTGTGAAGAGCACAGTCCTTCAATCACTCATGGTCCAATTTTGAAGTCTCCGACTCCACAACACACAGCTCCATCTCTGTGCTGGAGTGATCAGGATGTACGGGTCCAGACGTCTGGCAAGCAGCCTCCAACTGTAGTGGGACGCGAAACTGAAGCGTCGCCCATCCACCAGTGTCAGCCCAGTTTGCAGGTGAATATAAGTTTAATTTAGTGTTTTGTTCATGTATTTTATAATATTTTAATGTTAGTGAATTATCTAAAGTTTTGTATTTATTTTTATGTTTCATGTACGGAGAGGGCGGCGCAATGAACGGAGACAGCATCTTCGCTGCCGGTCGACAGCCAAAGAGCAAAAGAAGATCCTGAAACCGAATTGTTGTGTCGTGCTTCTAGAAACTGAAAAAATAAGAATTTGTAATGTTTCTACAACAATTAAGTTATAGAAAGTTTAATCGTGTAAATGTTACTGATTACTGATTTATTTTATAAGATTATTAATTTTTGACAACGTTCATCCCGAGTTTGAGTCTTGAAAGTTTATTCAATGTGGTTTTAATATTTATTAAAATAGATAACTTGCATTAATATAATTTCTGAGAAGAAACAAACGACATCTAAATTGAAAAAAGTTTGCGCAAAGCAATTGGACTGAGTGACATAATTCTGCACGTACGACTCAAATGATGATGTTTTAATTACAGTTTCGTTCAAGAACCATTCAGAGACAACTTTGAACTACAAACTACAATATTAGTGTCCGGTGAGTCGGTTTTAAGTAGGAAGTGGAGTGTTGTACTTAGGGAGTATGCTTTTAATAGGATTGTTGATTACACGTCTGAGTGTGTAACTAGTTAATATCTTACAATAATGTCGTGAAGTGAAATATCAGACGAAGAGCAATCTGTGTCCGATAGGAGCATGAGATCCCTTTTTAGGGCGATCGCAAAATTAAAACAATCTAAAGGGGATTTTTTAGCTGAATTAAAACAATCTAACGAAGAATCTACGGCTAGAGTAAAAGAGGAACTTAAAAGGGAGATAACAAAATCTACAGACAGGTTACAGGAACAACATAATGAAACCAGTAGAGAATTGATAAAATGGAGGCTTCTAAAGTTGAAATGCAGGAAAAACTAGTAGGACTTAGTAATAAGATTGCTGATAATTGTAAAAGGTTAGAAGAACATATCCGGGAATCGCTTGATTGAAAAGCTCTCATGCGAAATGATATTACTGACTCAACCAAGAAACTAGATAATATCAATGTCTTAGTTGTAAATGAAATAGAGAAAAATAACGATAAATTACGAGATGAATTTTCTATGGAAACAGAAACTGTTTGTAGAGAATTATTAGAATCTATTAAAGAGGTTTCTACGAAACCTATAGAGATTTCTTCAAAAGATAATGTAGAATCAGACATTAAGTCATCGAGTAGAAAAAGATCATACTGAAATAGAAAGCATAAAATTTTTAATTCCTGAAATATGCAGTAACCTTGAGACTTCCAAAGATAATAATATTGACGAAGGTACAGAGCGTTCATATCGTGAACACAGTGAAGATTCGATATTAGCAAACCGTGAATCCAGTACAGAAATGCGAATACAGGAAATTACTAAACGGTTATCAGAATTAGATAATAATGAAAACATTTCAAGTAGTAGAAGTAATAACGTAATCAGAGACAACAGTCGCATCGTGTTTGCTAGCTCGGATGACAACAATACAAATAAAGAAATCACGGCAAGCAAATCCGACGCAACTCCGTCTCTGCAACCTAAACAAAATCCAACTATGTCTCTCGCAGAATGTTGGGATGATATAACGACAAATTCAAATGTAGCAAGTCGATTTCCTGTATTCAAACCAGGAGGCGAACTTCACCCTATAATTTTTATAAAAGCTTTTGAAACTTCATTATCTCCTAAATGGAGTAACGAAAAACGGATTCAATTTGTAATAGGACATTTAGAAGCAGAAGCTGCGGAATGGGCAGTACTGCATAGAACTGAATTTAGGGACTGGGATGATTTTTTTAAGCAGTTTAAACAAAATTATTGGTCAAGAGGAAAACAACAACACTTAACTTTAGAGTTGTTAGACCCTCCTCCTTATTCGAAACGGTGGGGAGGTTATAGGAATTATTTCGAATGACATTTAAACCATGCAAAATTAATTGAAGAACCAATTATTGAAAGTCATCTAATACGAGTCATAATTAGTAGGTTACCGTATTATGTAAAGGAAAGAATTATAGAAAGGGAATGGTCACAACATTGCGAATTATTAGGATATTTGGAACAGTTAGATATACTTAATAGAGAACGGGAAGACGAGAAATTTAGATTTGGTAGAAATGACAATTCTCGAAATAATAATTCAGAACAACGAAAATTTAACAACAACCATCATAGCAGGTTTTGTTACATAAAACGTCAATCTAAAGATAAAGAGAGCCAACAGAATCGGGGTAATAATTCTAAAATGCGGAAATTACACAACAACGATAATTTCGAAATACCACCCTCAAAGTAATTTAGTAGAAAGAGTCATGAAAGAATGAGGACGATTATGTAGAACCTATTGTGCATATAAACATACTTAGTGGGCCAAACTAATGCCTGAAATCGAAAAGAATTCATTTGAATTGCCTCATCTAACGACAGGATTATCACCTATAGAAATTTTAGGCAAACGAATTATAGGTGAGCCTTTACTAGCTGCTCTACCTTGGCCTCCAGTAAATAAGATCCAACAATGCATTCCAAGTGGCAAAATTCGCGAACAGATTGTTAAAAATGCTGAACGGAGAATTAAAGGTTATAATCAACATGCTATGGAACCCTCATTTCAGGTAAGAGACCTTGTATCAGTACGATCTCATCCTAAAAGTTCGAAGATCAATACGGAATGTAGAAAATTCTTCTTTATCTTTGAAGGTCCATATGTTGTTTATAAGATTGTACATCCCAAAGCGTTACTTCTTATATAACCTTCATCAGGTGTAGTTAAAGGATTATATAGTGTCGATAAAATTAAACCCTTCATTTGTAAATAAGTTAATATTAAGTATATGTTACATACGGACGAGCGTTCATAGTTTATTCATGTGAAGTTTTCCGTGATAGTTACGTGTTATTTTAAAGAAGTGACAGGAAGTTTAAACAAGTGTTCTACAATAATCTACCGGTACTTCAAAAAGGGAAAGATAACTAAAAAAGAATTCATATGGAAGTAATTTTTGTTATTAGGTCAGAAGGAATTTTGTATATTTTATATTTACTCGGATAGTAGGAACCAAAGGGATTAATAATAATTTTACGGACCATGGGCCCGCAGACCTATATGGCTTACGAGAACGTAGCAGATTGCCTTTAATAGAGATTTGTAATAGTGTTAATATAGAACACATCAAACGGGGCTCTCTCGCTTGTTTTTCCTAAGTAAATTGCCATCACCCTACAAAGTGTTCAAAGGTAAAGAAAGCCGTGGCGAAATTATAAAGAAAGTTTACTTGAGTTCTTCTCGACCTCAGGCATAAACAAAGCATTATGGAAAAGATCGACATAAAGTAAATAGTACTATTAGTTATTGTGAGAAACTTATTAATAATATATATTTTGGAAAGAATAACTCCAGTAAATGAATAAAACTATCACAATTTTAACGCTCTGTCCTAATGCAACAACGTCAATGAACGTACTAAATTATTATTTACTAGCAACTATTAAATGAAAAGTAATAGTCTTCATATATTCAGTTATGAATTACCATAATAGCATCATTAAAAGTAAATGACAAATAGTCATAACAATATCGTCATAAAAGGATTGAATCTACCTAAGAGCAAGGACTTTAGATTACGGAAAATGTGAGAAAAATGTATAATATTAACAGTTAAATACTGTATATAGAAGAAGTTTTATTTTCGGTTAAAACCTGGCAAACTGAGTTTGTGGGTGGGGTACGTAGTGTCAGCCCAGTTTGAAGGTGAATATAAGTTTAATTTAGTGTTTTGTTTATGTACTTTGTAATATTTTTTATGTTTGTGAATTATCTGAAGTTTTGTATTTATTTTTATGTTTCATGTACGGAGAGGGCGGCGCAACGAACTGGGACAGCATCTTCACTGCCGGGACCAGAGAGAAAATTGCTGGCCACTATACGTCGCTGGTCGACAGCCAAAGAGCAACAGAAGATCCTGAAACCGAGTTGTTGCGTCGTGCTTCTACAAACTGAAAAAATAAGAATTTGTAGTGTTTCTACAACAATGACGTTATAGAAAGTTTAATCATGGTGTTCAGTCCTATCTTGTCAAGGCTGATGTTCACGTCTATATGTAGTATATATGAAGATAATAAACTAGTGTATACTACAAAAGTTTAAATACGTGTTCCGAGAATTTATTTATGAAGAATTATGTTAAGGAAGAAGTATTACTGATTTATTTGACAAGCTTATTAATTTTTGACAACGTTCATCGCCAGTTTGAGTCTTGATAGTTTATTCAATGTGGTTTTAATATTTATTAAAGCAGATAACTTGCATTAATATAATTTCTGAGAAGAAACAAACGACATCTAAATTTTAAAAAGTTTGCGCAAACCAATTGGACTGAGTGACGTAATTCTGCGCATACGACTCAAATGATGATGTTTTAATTACAGTTTCGTTCAAGAACCATTCAGAGACAACTTTAAAAAGAGTTTAAATAATTTTGAAGTGTTTTGTAACTGACGTTGGTGACGAAGTCTGCACATGGTCATATGTCAAAAGAAAATCATTTATACAAAACTTACGTCGTTAACCTACACAACTCACATTTCGTTGGAAATCAGCAATTCCTGAGGCTGCTACAAGCTCTGCAGTCAGTTGTCTTGCAGAGCACTCCGATTTCGTCGGGCAGTTACTGTCAGATGTCGGTACTGCTATGAATTGATTTTTCTTGATCTACCTTGTATTGGCCTTGGCCAAACATCTCCTTTGCCTCGAAAGCGTTGCCACAGTCTTGAAATGACAGTGACACATACAAGGGTATTGTGACGTCGGTCTGCAAAACGGGGACCAAATGGCGTCCATGTGGCATTGCGTTGCCAACTTAAAGGACTACACTCTGCTCACTATGAACAGACATACAAGACTGATAAATGAATAGTCCTAAGAACTGTTTGTTATTACCATTCTGTTATTCTGCTAATCACAGAATGGGGTACACCTTTACTATACCGAACAAACAAGTAAGGTTCGTAGGCAAATATTTAGGGTGATGTTGGATGATTGCTCATCTTTCGCTCTTCATATTCGTTATTGTGCTTAACTTTTGGCCCCAGTGGAGTAGCGTTAAAAATATATATTGAGCAAAGGTTGCTTAAGTCAGAACTTTGGTGACTTACATGGAAAATAGCGCTGTAATTAAGTTGAAAGTGCTGCACAAAAATGAAAATGTGTATGGATTTGATGTTACGGTTCATGTCTTAATAAATTCAAGCGAAATGGGTATGGCAAAACAATGACTGTTTTTACTCAGTCGCAAGCAGATGTTTATAACCATGAGGTCACTAATACACTGGTGTGCAAAAGTTAAGAACGAAAGTAACTTTCGTATGGGGCGCCAGGTAACATAGCTCGATGAAACTTGGACCTTACAGAAAAATAACTGCTACATTACGGTACATAAGGTAAATAAAAGAAGTAAACTATGACGCGAAGAGAACTGACGTATTGAAAGCCAATAAAGGCTAAGACAAATGAAGATTCACTACGAAGGAATTATCCAAATGGTACAGATATCGGTAGTGTGATGTACATTTACAGACAAAAAATGGTTCAAATGGCTCTGAGCACTATGGGACTTAACAATTGTGGTCATCAGTCCCCTAGAACTTAGAACTACTTAAACGTATCTAATCTAGGGACGTCACAAACATCGTTGCCCGAGGCAGATTCGAACCTGCGACCGTAACGGTCGTGCGGTTCCAGACTGAAGCGCCGAGAACTGCTCGGCCACACCGGGCAGCCATTTATAGACAAACGAATGATTAGAGTTAAAGAAAAAAATGGATGATTATACCAAGAGAAAGGGCTTCATAAAATTTAACGAGTCAGCAACGTGTTGTTCCACGTCTGGCCGTTATTCAAGCGGTTATTCGCCTTCGAATTGATTGATAGAGGTTTTGGATATCCTCCTGATATGGAACTTGCTGGTCAAGGCAGGGTTTGGTAAGCAAGAAGCCAGCAGTTGAAACTCTCGCCGTGTTTGGGCGTTCATTATCTTGCTGAAATGTAAGCCTACGATAGACCGCCATGAATGGAAACAGATCAGAGCGTAGAACATCGTCGACCGACCGCAATGCTACAAGGTTGCCACTGATAAAAATGAAAGTGGTCCTGCTATGAAACGAAGTGGCACCCCACACGATCACTCCAGGTAGGCCGCCGTACGGTGGACGTCAGTCATGTTGGTAACGCACCGCTGTCCGTTGCGTCTCCAGACCTGTCTTCGGCCTGGAATTCCACTGAATGGAGTATAATTGTCTTCAGTGATGTATCCCACTTCAAATTGATCTCCGATGACCAAGAGTGGACAATGTGTGCGTGAATATGTTTTACTGAGCACAGTGATATTACGGCATGGATAAACGAGTTTTGATTGGTGGTGTTATTTCCACAAATACGTGAGTTTGGTGTTTCAGGCATGTATTTCTATTGTAGCACGCAAACCATACGGAAGGTCAGTTGGCAATTCCATTTCTCGGTTATCGTACACTTTCTGCTGTTAGTGTACGCCTCTAATTGACGCGTTTTGTCATCAGGGTTCCATAGTATTCTTTCATTACAGTGTCCTATATCTATGCATGCTCTGGATCGAGGAAGAGGTATTATGCACGTAATATTGGGGAACGTCTTAACTGAGTTGGTTGATTGTTATTTGAAAAAACTAACAGTGCAGTGAGTATAATCGCTAAATCATTAGCTGAACAGTTGCTATGTCAAGTCTACATCTACATCTACATTTACACTCCGCAAGCCACCCAACGGTGTGTGGTGGAGGGCAATTTACGTGCCACTGTCATTACCTCCCTTTCCTGTTCCACTCACGCATGTTTCGCGGGAAGAACAACTGCCGCAAAGGCTCCGTGCGCGCTCGAATCTCTCTAATTTTGCATTCGTAATCTCCTCGGGAGGTATATGTAGGGGGATCAATATATTAAATACCTCATCCAGAAATGCACCCTCTCGAAACCTGGACAGCAAGCTACACCGCGATGAAGAGCACCTCTCTTGCAGAGTCTGCCACTTCAGCTTGCTAAACATCTCGGTAACGCTATCACGCTTACGAAATCACCCTGTGACGGAACGCGCCGCTGTTCTTTGGATCTTCTCTATCTCCTCTGTCAAACCGACGTGGTATTGGTCCCACACTGATGAGCAATACTCAAGTATAGGCCGAACGAGTGTTTTGTAAGCCACCTCCTTTGTAGATGGACTACATTTTCTAAGGACTCTCCCAATGAATCTCAACCTGGCACCCGCCTTACCAACAATTAATTTTATATGATCATTCCACTTCAAATCGTTCCGTACGCATACTCCCAGATATTTTACAGAAGTAACTGCTACCAGTGTTTGTTCCGCTATCATATAATCATACAATAAAGGATCCTTCTTTCTATGTATACGCATTACATTACATTTATCTATGTTAAGGGTCAGTTGCCACTCCCTGCACCAAGTGCCTATCCGCTGCAGATCTTCCTGCATTTCGCTATAATTTTCTAATGCTGCAACCTCTCTGTATACTACAGCATGGAACTTTCGACACTGTCTACTAGGTCATTTATATATATTGTGAAAAGCAATGGTCCCATAACACTCCCCTGTCGTACGCCAGAGATTACTTTAACGTCTGTAGACGTCTCTCCACTGAAAACAACATGCTGTGTTCTGTATGCTACAAACTCTTCAATCCATCCACACAGCTGGTCTGATATTCCGTAGGCTCTTACTTTACTTATCAGGCGACAGTGCGGAACTGTATCGAACGCCTTCCGGCAGTCAAGGCTAATGTCTCGGCGAGGTGCTTTGTGAGAAACTACGTCTGAGGAACGTGAAGTTACTTACATGTTGTTTTATGTCTGCTAATTTGTTGAGGCGATTATGTTTAATCTAGTTTATCATGTTGTGGGGAATCGTAAGGGAGTGTTTACAGACTTGTGGGTGGAAATCGGTGTTGTTACTTGTCTAACTGTGACTGCTTGTTCTGTTGCTGTTATTTCGCCTCTGGTGATGATTTTGTCAACCTGTGTGTGTGTTTGGGGAGGGGGGGTTGACTATTAGACTATTACTCAAGGCATGTATTAGTTAGTGTACTTTATTCGCTGTGTTTAACTAGATCTTCAGGAGTAGGCGGCACAGCGCAAACTGTTTGTCAGTTGCAAAAAGCATTCGTATGCCGACCGCTGTATACTTCCACGTTCAGGTTGTACTTAAAGAGTCCAGTGACTCACACTAGTACCTGTGTGGGAAGCGAGTGACTTCTCCCCGCAGATAACTACGGTAAATTTAGTATCGCGGGTAGACACCATCTGAAACTAAACAGGCTTGTGCCCGATAGCTTGTGTAAAACTTAGGTTTAAAGGCCGATGCCGTCTTTTTAGCGATACTTATTACTATGTTAAGAATCATCTAATGTGCGTTACCGAGTTGTAATAATATGCAGTAGTTGTGTGACAGCTTACCAAAAATGTGTGGTAGCGGTATTATGTTAACACTACCTTTAACAACTGGAGATATAGTAGAGATATTATTACTATGTTAAGAATCATCTAATGTGCGTTACCGAGTTGTAATAATATGCAGTAGTTGTGTGACAGCTTACCAAAAATGTGTGGTAGCGGTATTATGTTAACACTACCTTTAACAACTGGAGATATAGTAGAGATATTGTGCGTTATCCAACCTTTATTGTTATTAATTTATAAACAGCAGCTGTGTTGATTATCCATTTGTGCCTCCTGGTGGCGTGCGTTCGTGTGTGTGGTGGTGAACGCCGATCGCCAAAGTTTTGAAAGATGGCAAAGTGTCACGCGGAGTGGCCGCTTGGTTTAGGGCGTCGTGTTACGGATTGCGCGACCCTCCAGCCGGAGGTTCGAGTCCTCCCTCGGGCATGGGTGTGTGTGCGTTGTTCTTAGCACAAGTTAGTTTAAGTAGTGTGTAAGTCTAGGGACCCATGACCTCAGCAGTACGGTCCCTTAGGTATTCACACGCATTTCAACATTTCATGGGCCGGCCAGAGTGGCCGAGTGGTTCTAGGCGCTACTGTCTGGAACCGCGAGACCGCTATGGTCGCAGGTTCGAATCCTGCCTCGGACATGGATGTGTGTGATGTCCTTAGGTTAGTTAGGTTTAAGTAGTTCTAAGTTCTAGGGGACTGATGACCTCAGAAGTTAAGTCCCATAGTGCTCAGAGCCAGACAACATTTCATGGCAAATTTGGTATTACCACTTTAAGGACGCCGTCCATCAGGGCTTCGAATTATGTTATTGAAGGCAATTGGTCTTAGTGTTTTAGGGAAGTGTACTGATTCTAAGGGAAATGCAAAATTTTTCGAGTAGTTGTTCAAATTGTTGCAGTTGATGTTTTATGTTGTGCTATGACACCATTGAATGTTTAATATATTTGCACCTACCAAAACTACGATTCCGTAAGGAGTGCCTCAAACAGAAACTCTCTGCTCTAGAGTACACTGCTCGTCGCACCCGCAGTAATTCTTTAGCAGCACCTTCGCTGCCCCAAAGACACAGGCTGACTCATTTGCGACTAATTGAAATAAAAGAAACATATAGCTCGACCGCCTATGCGTAAATAAAACTAAGACCTCCACTCCCAACCACGTCATTGGCGCAAGACGCACACGGGGAGAGAGCAAAGTGTCGCCGTAACGTTGCCCAATGAGTGTACCACGTTCAAAGATCTGGAGGTCAATACGTCCATGGAATGCTACGCCTCCCAATACGATAACACCTGGCCTCCAAAAACGATTGTATTCGAAAATGTTCCTGGGTGAATTACGTGTTACCTCCTTTCGTCAGCAATCACCATTAAGACTGAATATGCTCTCATCCACGACGACTACGCAAACCCACTTCTCGCTGGTCCAGGCTCTACGGTCTTAGCACGATCACAAACGGTGTCGCTAACGTGCGGGTGTGAACGGAACACAACGTACCGGTCGTCGGCAAAGAGGCCAGTCCTTAGCAGTTCTCGTGCCACTGTGAAGAGTGAGATTTGCGTGCCGTTTAGTCCTCTTAAATGGGGTTGTAATTGCATCCACAATATACCAAACTGCCGGGCTACACTGGTCAAACTTCAAGCTCCTTCCAGTCTCCCTATGATTCTTCACAGTGTGAAGTCATCCAGATGTTATCTTTGGTGCATGATGTGACAGAAAACACCACCACAGCGTACCGTGGCTGCTTGCTGATTAACATTGACTGTCTTCTTTCTTTGCTTCAACTGCTTCGTGTCATAGGGCCACATCGATATGGCGCGCTAGCCACGCTGAGATCCCGCAACGTGAAACCAGCCTTCTGCGAAGCATTGGAAGACCGCTGGCGACATTTTTCCGCAATTATATTCATTTACACCGAATTCTCTGCATGTTGTATTACTTTATATAGATTTAAGATGTTACACTGTCTTTTGTAACTTCGTAATTTAGTGGTTTATCATTAACCGCACTGCTGACACCTACTGGTACCAAGCAGTAATTCGATATTCGATCCTTTAGCCGGCGGAACGGCCACGATTTGTGACACACAGAACTGCGGAATGTGAGGAAGTTTTAGTCTGTGCTCGTATGACCTACACTGCTATGTAGAACACGGAATTTACCTGTGGTCTCCGTAATTGTCAGTCGTTTATTCGCCCACGTCGCATTTCAAACAAACCAGTACCTCTCCTCTCTCCCTCTCTCTCTCTCTTTAACCTCAATTAACAGTTTCGAAAGCCTTTGACGAGTGTCGCAACTCTGTGGCCCCTTGTTATCCGGAGAACGTAACGTAACTACTCTACGTGCTGGTCCTAGATGGTCGCACTGGATGGAACACAGAGATCCAGATGATGTGCTGCTGCATTCATACAATTCTCGAGATATACATGGTGAGTCACTAACTATAGCCACGTAGTATAACTCCGAAAGTATGATAGTAGCTGAAAAGTTTGTGGAACAAATGTTGCATGGAACAGTGGGGGCCATAATATGACGGTGATTTTTTGTTGGTAGGTGGGGTCGCTGCAGAGATATGAAGGTCAACTTTGTTTTCTTTCTTTTTTTGTAATAAGATGCTTTAGTTTGGTACTTATTTTTTGATAGCGGCTATCGAGACCAATCCAATTATGTGCAACAGCGTGAAGGTCAACGAAGATCAAAATTGTGGCGAATGCCCATTACAGAAGGCGTTCGAAGTGATGACCATTGTTACCAATGCAGTGCTGTAATCTTCTTATCATGGATTAATTGTTATTCCTTATCACTTCGGCACTTATCGAAGCACATGGACTGACAATTCTCTTTGGTATATCGTGCAAATAGTAAATATTCGCCGAATACAGTGTATTAGTCTAACGTGGTACTGACATGTAAACACCATTCCACGGTTTCGCACTACGACAGTAATAGGAACGGCAGGACTAGTCTCCTTGTATCAAGCTAATGTAAATGAAGCATTCCTTCGAAGATCAAGTCGATATGCTTCTCATTTACGGAGAATGCCAACGAAAATCAGTGAGAGCTAGACACTTATACGCTGAAAGATGTCCTCAACGAACTCACTCTACACGTCGTACATTTAAATATGTGTACGATAAATTGAGAACAACCGGATGTTTAACGCGTCGGAAATATATCCAGCAAAGGAAAGTTACTAATGAGGAAACGGAAATTTGTACTCTTCCCAGCTGGCCGCTGTGGCCGAGCGGTTCTAGGCGCTTCAGTCTGGAACCGCGCGATCGCTACGTTCGCAGGTTCAAATCCTGCCTCGGGCATAGACGTGTGTGATGTCCTTAGGTTAGTTAGTTTTAAGTAGTTCTAAGCTCCAGGGGACAGATGACCTCAGAAGTTAAGTCCCATAGTGCTCAGAGCCATTTCAACCATTTTTTGGAATGATTTTGCAGTTTCTCAGATACCTCAGTATTTGACGTCATATGTCCTGAAGAGCCTAACATACTGGTACATCTGCCTAATATCGTGTTCTCAATTACAGGTCGTTAAAGCCTCGTAGAATACACTGCTTTTCACTCTCACTCTAACTCTCACTCTCACTCTCACTCTAACTAACCTAAGGACATATACACATCCATGCAGGATTCGAATCTGCGACCGAAGCGATCGCGCGGTTCCAGACTGCAGTGCCTAGAACCGCTGGGCCACCCCGGCCGGCCAACTTCATGCACGAAGTTTTAATTTTTTTTCCTTGTTTACTTCTATCTCTACTCAAAACACATTTCGCGGACAATAGCCACGCATATCAGCGTTTGTACATGCAAAATTATATTGCTTTACGACGTACAGTTCAGAAGATACGACGTCTTAAAAATTGAGCTGCGAGAAAATGAAACTGCAGGGTGAAACTTGCTAGTGATAAAGGTGAAGTTTGTGCATAAATACGTGTGAAATGAGTTAAATATATTTGAAATGTATGTGATACGTATGTACGTGGGCACAGCCCCTGGTAAAAATGTTGTCCTAAGCCCCTGGAACGGTCTCAAACAGAGATGATGCATTTATTAGTTACGAATTGAAAATAAATAATGTGGAGGTCAGATCAACCAGCCTCCTATTGGGTTAGGGATGGTAACTAGAAGACATAAAGGAGAAGGACGAGATGGACAGAGAAAGAAAAGAGGAGGAGTTAGGTAGGAGGAGAGGAACTAATACATATTAGAATAAGTACATTCGAGGGTAACGCCGTGTATTCAGGTAGGTAATGAATTTAAATGCTGAAAAATGCCGTGTATTCACTCTAGTTCATAGGGTCACGCCGTGCATTCAGGTAGGTAATGAATTTAAATGCTGAAAAATGCCATGTATTCACTCTAGTTCATAGAGTTTTAAACACGCTGCTATCAACAATGTTAAATGATACTGAAATTTAGTTTCAGACAAATAAGTGAGGTTTTTTATTGTAAAATACGAGTATATACCAGTACATGGAAAAATATCTAACTTTCGAAGGTGGAATCATCAGACGCATAGATTCTCTAACTAACGACTCCATGCAAACCTGATGTCTTCAGAACGATGTCAGCCCTGGGCTGAAATCTATTTAGTGCCTTCGCCAGATGCCTTAAAGCAGTGTTTGTCGCAATGTAATATTTTATAACCACACAATCCTTCAAATGCGTGGTACTGGCATGTGGTGAGTAACTGAAATCTCGAATTCCCCAACTATATAGCGTATTATCGAGTAACATCCATGATACGATCATACATTGTACGCTTGTAGATGTGCGACTGCCTCGTTCATTTTCGACTTACACACCGTGCTGAGCATCGAATGGTAATCAGAAGCGAAAGTAACGTTGAGCTGGTTCCAGCAAATTTCATTTGTCGGATTTCTTGAACTCAATGGAGAGTGGTCTACGTTATGTGAAATAAGCATTTCATTGCAATACAATTAAATGACTCAATATTACGACCGAGCGAGGTGGCGCAGTGGTTAGCACACTGGACTCGCATTCGGGAGGACGACGGTTCAATCCCGTCTCCAGCCATCCTGATTTAGGTTTTCCGTGATTTCCCTAAATCGTTTCAGGCAAATGCCGGGATGGTTCCTTCGAAAGGGTACAGTCGATTTCCTTCCCCATCCTTCTCTAACACGTGCTTGCGCCGGCCGGAGTGGCCGTGCGGTTTTAGGCGCTACACTCTGGAGCCGAGCGACCGCTACGGTCGCAGGTTCGAATCCTGCCTCGGGCATGGATGTGTGTGATGTCCTTAGGTTAGTTAGGTTTAAGTAGTTCTAAGTTCTAGGCGACTGATGACCTCAGAAGTTAAGTCCCATAGTGCTCAGAGCCATTTGAACCAATTATGAACTAGTGCTTGTGCTCCGTCTCTAATGACCTCTTTGTAGACGGGACATTAAAAAACACTAACCTAAGCTAACCAATATTACGAAAAAAACTATTGTTCTATGGTAGCAATTATTATCACAAACTAACCCGAAATATGAAACTTAGGAACTTTTGGGAAGAACTCTTCGGAAGCGACATGTACCACATGGGGTCGACAGCACTACCCATTCACCACAGACGTCACTTTTGTACACAGAATGCTGGGTGATCGTAATGAAATGCACAAAAACTACCACAAAATTTTAAGTTCTAACAATGAATGGCAGTTCTCTAGAAGTACGGATAAATGTAACATAATGACTACAACTTTCCTATCAGAGTAAAAATGCTTTTTGTTCCATTCAATAGCTCAGCCACTTTCTCGAAGTCCTCTCCAGCAGCAGGAACCCGCCTCTAGAAAGCCCTTCCTCATTATATCAGAGAACCGCATAAGAGATCTATCTTCAAAAGACAGTTAATGACATATCTACTAAAACAAGAATAATATTTTCTTTCTCCATCGCGCATTCATTAGCCGTTTACACCCTTCTTTCCACAATATCTTCCGAATTTCCCAAACGTCTTAGCTGGTGCACTAAATTTCTCTGCCTGAGAAATCGTTATGTGAGAGAGGTCGTTTTTGTACATCTATATATAGATTTTATGGGCCAGTATGACAGTTACTATTATTATAACACATATTTGCCTCCATTTCAGTGATTAATTTGAATGTTACATGATTGTTCTTTTTTGCTTGATTCCTTTCCTTTCTCTCCCTAAAACGTCTTCATTTTTTGGCCGTGTTCCTGTTTTCTTTGCTCTGTCCATATTTTGCCTGTTTTCTTACTTTCTTTTGCTTCAAATTTCTTGTTCATAATTTTGTTTCTGAATTTGTTGTGTTCATAATTTTGTTTCTGAATTTGCGTCTTTTGTTGATCATTTCAATACTGATCCATGCTTGTTTTAGATCTTCTTTTATTTGTTGAAACCAGTTGGTTTTTTGATTGAGCTATTTACTAGATCAGAAATCCTCTTCGCGGGTCTGTTGTTCATTCTATGTATGTGTCCATAGAATGTTTTTCGGCGTTTTCTGACCATGTCCGTGATCATGACTGTGTGTTTGTAAAATTCGTTGGTTGGACTCTTCATCCATATATCATCTCTGTGCACTGCTGCAAAAATGTTTCTCATGATTTTACGTTCGATTTTTTTTTTCTTTTTTTGTCTCTTTGTCTCTTTGTGGTCGTTCCTGACGCATAGAATGCTTCTGGTAGTGGAATTGCACTGTAGTGCCTGAGTTTAGCCTGTCTTGAAATATTTCTTTTATTGTAGTGTGTCCGGTCGTTTTCTATGCTTTATGAAGTTTGTCTTTTTTTTCCATGTTGGATGATTTGTTTGACTCTCCTATTTGTATATACTCCCCAAGATATACGAATTTTTCCACTCTGTTAACCTTTCCGTATTTTGTATGCATGGCTTGATTATTACTATTATTATTATTATTATTATTATTATTATCATTAGGACGAAGAATTCCGCCTGATGCAAGACACCTTTTTTCTGTTTTGTTTCACCCATATATGTTTCAGCACTTTTTGTGCTATCTTCAGTGGGTTTTTTTATTTTCTAACTTACATGATTCTATTGGACATTTATTTTATGTACGTTAGAAAATAAAAAAAAGTAACCCACTGAAGATAGCACAAAAAGTGCTGAAATATGTCGGGGTCAAACGAAACAGAGAAAAAGGTGTCTTGCATAAGGCAGAACTCCTCGTCCTATTTTCGTAGCAAGCACGTACACAAAAGATGAACTGCAACACTACAAGACGACTACTTTTATTATTATTATTATTATTATTATTATTATTATTATTATTAACAGCAGTAGCAGCAATAGTGATGTTGTTGTGGTCTTCAGTCCAGGGACTGGTTTGATGTAGCTCTCCATGATACCCAATCCTGTTCAAGCTTCTTCATCTCCCAGTACCAAATGCAACATACATCTTACTGAATCTGTTCAGTGTATTCATCTCTTGGTCTCCCAATACGATTTTTACCCTCCGCGCTGCCCTTCAATACTAAACTAGTGATCCCTTGATGCCTCAGAACATGTCCTACCAACCAATACCTTCTTCTACTGAAGTTGTGTCACTAATTTCTCTTCTCTCAAATTGTATTCAGTACCTCCTCATTAGTTATGTCATCTACTCATCTAACCTTCAGCATTCTTCTGTAGCACCACAATTCGAAAGCTTCTATTCTCTTTTTGTCTAAACTATTTATCGTCCACGATTCACTACCATACATGGCTACACTCCACACAAATACTTTCAGAAACGACTTCCTGACACTTAAATCTATACTCGATGTCAACAAATTTCTCTTCTTCACAAACGCTTTCCTTGCCATTGCCAGTCTACATTTTATAACCCCTCTACTTTGCCCATCATCAGTTTTTGGCTCCCCAAATAGCAAAACTCCTTTACTAGTTTAAGTGTCTCATTTCCTAATCAAATTCCCTCAACATCGCCCGATTTAATTCGACTACATTCCATTACCCTCGTTTAGCTTTTGTTGATGTTCATCTTATACCCTCCTTTCAAGACACTGTCCATTCCGTTCAGCTGCTCCTCCAGGTCCTTTGCTGTCTCTGACAGAATTACAATATCATCGGTGAAACTCAAAGTTTTAATTTCTTCTCCATGGATTTTAATTCCTACTGCAAATTTTCTTTTTGTTTCCTTTACTGCTCGCTCAATATACAGATTGAATAACATCGGGGATAGGCTACAACCCTGTCTCACTCTCTTCCCAACCACAGCTTCCCTATCTTGCCCCTCGACTCTTAGAACTGCCATCTGGTTTCTGCACAAATTGTAAATAGCCTTTCGCTCCCTGTATTTTACCCCTGCCTCCTTCAGAATTTGAATCCGAGTAATCCAGTCAACATTATCAAAAGCTTTCTCTAAGTCTACAAATGCTAGAAACGTAGGTTTATCTTTCCTTAAACAAGCTTCTAAGATAAGTCGTAGGGTCAGTATTGCCTCACGTGTTCCAATATTTCTACGGAATCCAAACTGATCTTCCCCGAGGTCGGGTTCTACCGGTTTTTCGATTCGTCTGTAAAGAATTTGTGTTAGTATTTTGCAGACGCGTCTTATTAAACTAATAGTTCGATAATTTTCACATTTGTCAAACCTTGCTTTCTTCGGGATTGGAATTATTATATTCTTTTTGAAGTCTGAGGGCATTTCGCCAGTCTCATACATCTTGCTCACCAAATGGTAGAGTTTTGTCAGAGCTGGATCTTCCAAGGCTATCAGTATTTCTAATGATATGCTGTCTACTCCCGGGGCCTTGTTTCAAATTAGGTCTCTCAGTGCTCTGTCAAACTCTTCACGCAGTATTATATCTCCTATATCATCTTCATCTATATTCTCTTCCATTTCTATGATATTGTCCTCAAGAACTTCACCCTTATGTGGACCAGACCCTCTATAAACTCCTTCCACCTTTCTGCTTTCCCTTATTTCCATATTCATGCAAGTGGTTCTCTTTTCTCCAAAGGTCTCTTTAACTTTCCTGTAGGCAGTATCTATCTCACCTCTAGTGATATACGCCTCTACATTCTTCCACTTATCCTCTAGCCATCCTGGCTTAGCCATTTTGCACTTCCTATCGATCTCATTTTTGATACGTTTCTATTCCTTTTTGCCTGCTTCATTTACTGCGTTTTTGTATTTTCTCCTTTCATCAATTAAATTCAGTATCTCTTCTGTTACCCAAGGATGTCTATTAGCCCTCGTCTTTTTACCTACTTGATCCTCTACTGCTTCACTATTTCATCTCTCAAAGCTACCCATTCTTCGTCTACGGTATTTCTTTCCCCCATTCTTGTCAATCGTTCCCTAACGCTCTCCCTGACACTCTCTACAACGTCAGGTTCTGTCAGTTTATCCAGGTCCCATCTTTTCAAATTCCCACCTTTTTGCCGTTTCTTTAGTCTTAATCTACAGCTGAAAAGCAATAGATTGTGGTCAGAGTCCACATCTGCCCCTGGAAATGGCTTACAATTTAAAACCTGGTTCCTAAATCTCTGTCCGACCATTATATAATCTATCCGAAACCTGTCAGTATCTCCAAGCTTCTTCCATGTATACAAACTTCTTTTATGATTGTTGAAACAAGTGTTAAATATGATTAAGTTATGCTGTGTGCAAAATTCTACCAGGCGGCTTCCTCTTTCATTCCTCACCCCCATTCTATATTCACCTATTACGTACCCTTCTCTTCCATTTCGTATTATCGAATTCCAGTCACCCATGACTATTAAATTTTCGTCTCCCTTCACTATCTGAATAAATTCTTGTATCTCATCATACATTTCATCAATCTCTTCATCATCTGCGGAGCTAGTCTGCTTACAAACTTTTACTACTGTGGGAGGTGTTGGTTTCGTATCTATCTTGGCCACAATAATGCGTTCACTATGCTGTTTATAGTAGCTTACCCGTATTCCTATTTTTTTATTCATTGTTAAACCTACTCCTGCATTCCCCTATTTTATTTTGTATTTATAATCCTTGTATTCACCTGACCAGAAGTCTTGTTCCTCCTACCACCGAACTTCACTAATTCCCACTATATCTAACTTTAACCTATCCAGTTCCCTTTTTAAATTTTCTAATCTACCTGTCTGATTAAGGGATCTGACATTCCACGCTCCGACCCGTAGAACGCCAGTTGCCTTTCTCATGATAATTAAGTCCTCTTGAATAGTGCCCGCCCGGAGATCCGAATGGTGGACTATTTTACCTCTGTAATATTTTACCCAAGAGGACGCCATCATCATTTAACCATACAGTAAACCTGCATGCCCTCGGGAAAAAGCACGGCTGTAGTTTCCCCTTGCTTCTATCTGATCGCAGTACCAGCACAGCAAGGCCGTTTTGGTTAGTGTTACAAGGCCAGATCAGTCAATCATCCAGACTGTTGCCCCTGCAACTACCGTAAAGGCTGCTGCCCCTCTTCAGGAACCACACGTTTGTCTGGCCTCTCAACAGATACCCCTCCGTTGTGGTTGCACCTACGGTACGGCTATTTGTATTGTTGAGTCACGCAAGCATCCCCACCAACGGCAAGGTCCATGGTTCATGAGGGAGAAGGGCAATAGTGATAGTATCGCTAATATCAGTAGTTCTCACTCAGCACTATTTATTCACATTGACGCTACATACATTCAGATTATTCTAATGCTATTATTATATTACTGTTTGTCATATAAAAATTGTTATCGTTCCTTGAAGAACTTTGAATTGTAAGAAAAACTACATGTGTGAAGCTCCAGTCTGATGTAAGAGTCGTCCAGAATGCCATAATATTATCAGGTTAAAAGAAAAAAATGAGAAAGGTGACGACAAAAATCCCCCTTGTATCCGACTGCAAAATTAGTGGTTAATATAACCATGGTGTATGATATTCACTGCATACCTAAGAAAGTTAAAGTGACCGTGAGCGAATGTTGTAGAAAACAGAATGACTATTTAAGTGAACGATGCATTATGCATTATGCCATTCGGAGGGAAACTCCACAATGGTTTACATTTGGTCACTAGGAAGAGGGACGGTCACCCTGGCGTCGTTCAGTATGAAAGAGACTTGAATTTCACGAAGATCATGTACCGTGGGTGGGATGCATAGTGTTTTGATCTGCGTCCGTTGACCCTCTTGGTACATTTGAATAGCCTAACTCACAGCGTGATTGACTATTTCAAAAAACTTTCTCTGTGCGTTTGCCACAGCTTGATTAATAAGTTATCACTGATCAGAAGCCGCTAGGTCTGATACAACTGGCCAGCGAGATTCCAGAACAAGCAAATTTTTACTGCCCAAAGTAAGAGATACACTTCTCCTTAGACCCCCAAAGATGACACTTGCTCCAGGTCATCACAAAGAGCTGCATAGCGAGCTGTCTCTGACTTAGAGTAGAACACAGAGGCCATTCTGAAATCAGGATTATCAGTCACTACTTCAGCCACTTACTGTCCTCACATCGAGTGGTAACCATGGGCCTTCGTTGCAGTCACCGACACGAGGTGAGCAGAGGGTCAGTGGATTTGGATCAGGGCGTCGTTTTGCTAGTCTAATTTGCACAGTCTGCTAGCTGCTGCCACTATGTGCTTTGGCGACGGTGCTTGTGTTAGTTCGTGCTTCTCTGGGAACTTTCTTTAAATTAATAATCTCTTCCGCAGTCACTGGCTGTATTCGTGACTCACTTCCATATTGTTTCTTTTGTAGATCCACTCACCAGTGTCAAGGCACTACTCGCAGTCCATTGTCCATTTATTAATTGTCTGTATTCTTTATTGAGTGGATAAAACTTTTTAAGTATTTTGCAATAAAGCAAACTGTTATATTGACCCTTAGTTTTCTGCTGCAGTTTGTTATTAATATATCCGTGTAATGTGCTGTACCCTTACTCTGGCTTGGGTCACCCCTAGTAATTTCAAGCGTTATCTGTAGTGAGACAATGTTTTCTTTTAATTCACGTGATCTCATGGGGAGTTTTCCTTGTCTGAAGGTCACCGGTGACAGAATCTAAAGCATCGCACTGGTATGCTAAACGACTCAGTTGGGTGCTGTGTAGGACAAATTTTCGAAATACTGCGACCCTTTGATTTAAAACTCGTAAAAATTTGAAATAGTTGCCATTGCCAGTTTGTTGACTGGAAATGTAGATAGGAAGACCACCGTAATAATGAACTTCAAGCAATTAAACTGGACTTAACTTGCACGTGCTGCACTAATTTTGGCATCTCATGCAGCAAGAAGATGGCAGTTGAGTATAGCCAGTCGTTGTCCTGAGTGTCGCCGTTGCACTTTTAATAGAACAGTTTTACGTACTTGTGTTTCTTATCAGGTTTTTCATTGTTTTGCGCTGTGTTCTTCATAAAAAAACTCTGTGATAGGCCAAAACGTTTTACTGAGTCAGTGTTTGGTTATGCTGAGGTATACATGCTCGTGCATGTATACTGGAAAATATGTGTGAAATTGACAGAGAAGTAGCTAGTCCATCGGTAACAGCAGACAGTGATTTTTCAACGCACGTCGAGCGGAATAGTTTGCAGAGTCTCAATGTTTGAGAAAATCGCTATTAGTAATTTCAAGGTTCAGTAATAACAGATAATGAAAAAAATACGAGGGGTGTCCAGAAAGTAACTTCCGATCAGTCGCGTAATGGAAACGATTATGAAAATCCGGTAAAGCTTTCCACAGATGTGTTGGGCAGTGTCTCTACTATGACACTTGATAGCATCGCGTCGCTCTTCCCATTTATGAGCTCACAGTGAGCGCGTAAAGATACCTAGAACTATAGTGTCGCCCACCCAGTACGACGGTCAGGTGAGAAAATTCGCCTGAAGGTATGCAGCCAACATTACATAACTGTCGTACTGTTTCTTCTTCAAGACAATTCTCGACCGCATTCTGCAGGGGCAATGAAGATGCTCCTGCATCGTTTCCAATTGGAAATGTTTGATTACCAAATACAGCCCGTAATTGTCTCCCTCTGAGTTTCATCTCAGCTCACATGAACCACCGGCTATGAAGGCAACATTTTGGCACAGGCAACGAGCGATAGGGCAGCGTAGAGAATTGGCGGAAAGCACTGGCGGATGCCTTCTATGATGAGGGTATTGGAAAGTTGGTACAACGCTACGAAAAATATCTAAGAACGGCGACTATGTAGAGAAGTAGCTGGAAGGTGTAGCTAACTATTACAAATAAGAAATTTCTGATTTTCAATGTGGTTTCCATTATGCCATCAATCTGAATTTACTTTCTGGACAGCCCTCGTAACATGCAGATTAATAAGGAACCGTTTGAAGCTGAGTAGTTATGTGAGGATAATATGACGATGTCACAGACCACAGAGAACTCCATGGCCTCTGGACATGAAGAAATGGCACAGAGTGTTACCGACCGTGTGCTAACAACCCCGTTATCGTCGCCATTCAATCTCCTACCTTTTTTAATTGAGATGCCATTGGAAACCAAGAAACAATATGAGAAATACGAATGTGTTATGAAGAACTAGGAGGAAATTTTCGCAAAAATTGAAGAAACATTTGCAGCTCTAGCATTAACCAATTAGCAACAAGATGAATAGAATTATGCGTGGTTGAAGATTATTGATGAACAGTTCGAGAAAAATAGGGAACATTTCGACAAGACTGAACGACAGCTAGCAGGGCCAGGAGGTCCCATTTGGGGAAGTTCGACGGCCAGGTCCAAGCCTTATTTCATTCGACGCCACACTGGGCGACTTGCGTGCCGATGATGAAATGACGATGAGAACGACACAACACCCAGTCCACGAGCGGAGAAAATCTCCAACTCGGTCGGGAATCGAACCCGGGCCCGCTTGCATGGGAGGCAAGCACATAACCACAGAGCTAAACCGCCGAACAGCTAACAGGGTAGATACAAGTGTGTGACTAAATGAGACTAGAAAAGGAGAAATTATCAACGTAGAAATCAAGAAATCAGAAGCCAAAATTAATCAAACAATTAATAAAAAATTAGATACTTGAGTCATTAAGCTAGGCACGTTGTTTGAACATGTTAAGGGCATGACAGGTGAGATGTACAAGGATCTCTAGAAACAGAGTATCAGGAATCGAAGAGGACGAAATTTGGAGACTTTTGTGTTGGTACAGAAGACAATACGCTATTGCTGGACTGGCTGAGCATTTTTCATGTAAAGATCTGGATTGAGCAATTCCAAGACCGACTGTCTAGATCATGGTCAGGAAGAAACAAAATAAATTCTACACGCACACACCTCCGGGAAGAAGCAGTAGCCTTGTTGCGAATGATCGCTGACAAATTCAGAAGGTATTTAGAATATAAACAGACATTTTTAAGTAAGTTCTGTGCTCTAGAAAAACATGGGAGCGTGGAATTAGAAATTTTGATCATACAGCCTTATGCTAATTCACAATATCGCAACCCGATTCAAAATTTTGAAACATTAGTGAAATGAAACCAGTTTTTGGACGCACCATTTGAGCAGAGAGATTTGATAAAAACCTTCCAGAACAAGCTATTGAACAGAATGCTGGAGGACATTGTGCTGTCAGGTCGATGAATGTGTGATATAAGTTCTTTCTTACACTTGATGAACTTGGGTAAGAACGCAGAGTAGGCGTTAGACTACTGGTGCATATCACACAAATCAACAATGGGCTGGTACAACATAGACCACCCAATGTAAGCTATTAAACAACGAATCTAGCCTTCAAAAATGTAAATAACTGGTATAGGTATAGGTACCCATGAGGTTTGTACGGGTCATGGGCGCCACTGTAGCATACAGATGATAGGCAGAATCACGGAGAATGATGTGAACGTTAAAGAGAGGATGCAGGGATGGTCGAAATTCGTGATCCTGACCCATACAGTAACTTGAGAAATGGCGGGGAAAGAAATGACTATAGACATGCCTGACTGTCATTCTCTGCTCCAAAAGTCATTGCCCTACATGCAAGGAAATGGAATATACAGTATGTTGATTTACTGGAGTTTCGACAACCTCTGATAGGGAGTTTGTCTTAGTTGTCGCGTAATGAATGTAGCAATAGGAAACAGAAAACTACAATGTATTTTAGACACTGGATGCCAGATATTGGTATTGGATAAGTTTGTGTGCAATATCCATGACACAAGATAGCATTGGCCAGTTTCAAAGGTAAAGGATATTAACATCCGATGTGGTGTAACTGTTTCATGTTGGCTTCAGGTGCCAGGGGCACAAGGTCAGTGACAATTTAATGGAGATAGAAGGACTCATGGTCGGAGTCAGTTTTGGCTTGTACATGGGATGGTGGTGCACTTAACAGACAATGCGGTTGCGCAAAAGTCGCGAGCCAAGAACCGAGCTTGCATCTTAGTGGTTACATGAGTAAGGACAAGGGATCCAATTACATGGCTCTGGGGCTTTTACGTATGAGTTGCAATGAATCGCTAGGCATCGGGGGTGAAATTTCTAAGAAACTATATCATATTGAGCTCCCAGATCCAAGAAAGAATTCTAAACAGGCTTCAAGAGCACTCCCAGATTTTCTCTTTCATACTAAGAAAAATTGGGTGTTCCAATACAAATTTAAAGTAAAGAATATTGAAAAGAATGTTGAAAATTCTTTGCTACACCCTACCGAGTTGCACTGGAATATAAAGAGAAGGTGCAGGATGGGATAAGGGATCTGCTGCAAGAGAGTGTTACTGCAGAAGCAGTCTGCTCTTATAATAAAGCTCTCCTGGCATTATCAGAAGAGACAGTTCTATTTGACAGGTGTCAGATTCACAGTGAATCAACTATATTACCTCCAATAGACCACAAACATCAGAAGAGTGGTTTCAGAAGTTCGATGGTGTGTCTTTACTGACATCAGTGGATTTGCGCCAAAATTACTAGCCGGTTAACTACAACATGAGTGTCGACAACAGATGACATTTTTATGTTTCTGATGGTGCTACCATTTGGGAACTTCCCTTTTGGACTAAATGTGTCGTTGGCTGCCTTCAGTAAGTGACTGAGTTCCGTGATCCTGATAACACTAATAGACAATGTGACACAGTATCATCATTATGAAGTCATTGTAGAGAAGATATTGCTTCAACAAATTGCGGAACTGGATGAGCGGCTTAGTGCTTTCAAGGATAAGGGAATTATGGTCAACGTAGTGAAGTCAGAGGTTAGACATATGGAGGTAGGATTTCTTGGCTGTGTAATCTCTACAGATGGTATTTGGCAGGATCCACACATACTTGAGGCTGTAGAGAACTACACAGTGCCAGGAACCATGAGAGAACTATTGCTTTTCTATGTCACCTTACAGTTTATCAACAGTTTATAAAGCAGACAGTCATGAGACGTACTTACGCTATTTGACCAGAAAGAAGGTGCAAAGGAATTTGACACAATTTGTACAACCACAGTTTTAATGAGCCAAATATAAATTATTGAGGGCTCTACTTATCTTCCACCCCAATTTCAATAGAGAATTCTTCATAACTACGGATGTGTCTCCTACTGGTCTTGGGGTACATGACGGACTCATAGTTAAAGATACAATAGTGATTGGCAGTCGTTTCCTAAATAAGACCGAGAGAATCTGCTGAGTGACTGAATTAGAGGCACTGGAAGTTGCCTGGTGTTTACTTAAATCAAACACTTTTTAATGGGAAGGATGATCGAGGTCTATAGTGACCACAAAGCTTAGGAATTTTTAATGATTGCAGAATAAACAACTGGACTGCTCTGTCCTTGGATATTATACTTTCAAGAATATCTGTTCTGTGTTATGCATGCGCCAGGTAAGGACAATGTTGTGGCTGATGCCTTGTCCCAGGCACCACAACGTTAACCCAAGAAAACGATACTGAGCTTAAGAATGCTAATTTTGACATACTGTACGTGATGGGCATAACATTCGGGAAGTTTGTTACAGCGTCCTAGCTTGCTGACACCAAATGACAATTGGATGAAGAACCCATATTGCATGATGTCAAATTGATGTGGCAAAATATCATTGTGTCCAAGATCAGTAAGCCACATCTACATCTAATACTTACCCCATGCGTGACCATATGGTGCATGGGGGAGCGTACCCTGTACCACTACAAGGCATTTGGTTTCTGTTCCACTCGCAAGGAGAACGAGGGAAAAACGGCTGTCTATAAGTCTCTCTACGAGCCTTAATTTCTCTCGTGTTATCCTCGCGGTCACACAAAATGTACGTTGGCGACAGTAGAACCAATCTGCAATCAGCCTCAAATGCTAGGTCTCTAAATTTCCTCAAAAATGCAGGACGAAAACAGTGCCGTCATCCCTCCAGAGATTCTCATTTGAGTTCATGAAACTTCTACATAATAGTTGTATGCTAGTCAAAACTACTGGTAACTAATATAGCAGCTTCCTTCTCAACTGGTTCGATGTCTTTCTTTAATCCAACCCGGTGGGAAAGCCACACACTCGAGCAGTACTCAAGAACAGGTCGCACTAGCGTTCCATCTGCCATCTCCTTTATTGATCAGCTGCACTTTCCAAAAATTTTCCAAATAAAAGGAAGTAGAATATTTACATACCCTAGTACCAACCTGTATGCTCATTCCATCTCATATAGCTTTGTAACTTTACGCCTAGGTGTTTAATCGATGTGATTGTTCCAGTCAGCACACTAATAATGCCGTATGCCATCGACGCAGAATTTTTTTCCCTACTCATCTCTTTTCTACATTTAGAGGAAGCCGTAGTTCATCATATTGACTATAAATACAGTCTAAGTCACCTTACACCCTCCTACTGTCACTAAATGACAAGGCCTTCCCTTACAGCACAGAGTCATTAGCGAACAGCCGTAAATTGCTATTTACTATGCCCACAGATATTTTATGTATATAGAGAATAAAAGCGATACTCTAACACTTCTCTAGGGTTCTCCTAAGAACACCCTTGTCTCTGAACAGTTGCCATCTAGGACAAGAGACGGAGTTCTTCCCCTACTATCCATGTGGACTGATCTTAATGAAAGCAACTGGCTAGTATGTGTATGTGTGTCAGACGAATTTGTCAGAAATTTCATGTTGTGCCCCCACTTGGCACAAGAGCATTTCGATCAAGAAGCATGCTGTAACAAGCTGCGAGAGTCCGCATAATGCAGCGGGAACGTCATCTTCGGAAGCTGTTGACCAGATATGTGAAAAGGCTAAATCCGTGTCCGTTTTTTAGCAGCATCCTTGTATCCTGTGGTGCCAAATGGCTTGCCTGACATCGCCACTTCAGATCTTATCGTATCTGTCCTTCTTTCACATAAAGGCCACCAGTACATTCTGCTTCTTGTCGAATTTAAATTTCGTGACTTATCTCACTGCGAAACATCTTGGCAGAACTGTAATCAGGGCTTGCGATAGCCTTTTAACTGTTGCTTCCGGACAAGTCAAGAGATTTCTAACCGTCAATGGGCCACAATTCCGCTCACGAACCTGGATAATTTTTATGGTGAGCATCACTGCGCATCGATTTCCGATGGAAAGATCGTGAGGGATATAATAATAAAATTATAATGCCTCCATATTCACAAGCGACACTAGTCCTTAGATGATCATTTGACCGAGTTTCAGAGCATCATCAACAATCTGCCTCGTGAAGCGCCGGCACGCCGATCGGGAACCTTAGAGCTCAGAGGGCTGTGGAGAAGACGTCAGACAATTGCCGCTGCCCCAGGTGAAGACTAGCGCGTTCTACGAGTTCTACAGCAGCGACTTCAAGAACAGCATCGAGACTAGTCATTCTGCCTCTGCTATGTAACATTATACACACTGAAGAGTTTTCGTATATGCATGTCGCCCTTTGCTTGCGACACATCATTGTAAATTCTCAGGCCGGACGGAGTAGCCGTGCGGTTCTAGACGCTACAGTCTGGAGCCGAGCGGCCGCTACGGTCGCAGGTTCGAATCCTGCCTCGGGCATGGATGTGTGTGATGTCCTTACGTTAGTTAGGTTTAATTAGTTCTAAGTTCTAGGCGACTGATGACCTCAGAAGTTAAGTCGCATAGTGCTCACAGCCATTTGAACTCTTTTGTAAATTCCCAACATTAAATATTGTCATTTATCTTACTGTAATAAAAACCCATAAATAGGATTTGCTTGAATTTGTGTCAAAATACCGAGGAAAACAGGTTTCCTAGGCACCCCATGTTTGGCGAGTAGGCTGGATACAACACAAAATTGCACTGCTGCGTGAACAGCGTACCGACATAATATGGGAGATGGTTGAATACCCACCAGGGTGATGCAGACGTCACCAGAAAATAGGGATTTTATTGAAATGAAAAACCTGCAGCTGTCCTTTTGATGTTATTCATTATATAGCAACCAGTTTCAGTGACTCAATACTCCATTTTCAGGACTTAATTGACGCTGAGGGGTGAACTACAAGCGTATACACGATCCCCGGCCAGAATTGCTGAGTGGTTCTAGGCGTAACAGTCTGGAACCGCGCGACCACTACGATCGCAGGTTCGAATCCTGCCGCGGGCATGGATGTGAGTGTTGTCCTTAGGTTAGTTAGGTTTAAGTAGTTCTAAGTTCTAGAGGACTGATGACCAAAGTAGGAAGTCCCACAGTGCTCAGAGCCATTTGAACCATTTGTATACACGATCCTATCAGTACCCGCCATCTATGAACTGGCTTCCGTAGACAACTGTAACAGCGATGTTTTGTATGCAACCATGACAACAGTTAGGATGATAATACACGACAACGTAGTAGAGACTGAGACCATCAAGAGACCCAAATCAAAGATACAGCAACATACACTAAGTCATGAAAAGCATCCTGACACACCCAAAATCAAACACCTTTCATATTAGGTGCATTGTGCTGCCACCTACTGCCAAGTACTCCATGTCAGTGACCTCAGTAGTCATTAGACATCGTGAGAGAACAGAGTGGGGCGCTCCGCGAAACCCACGGTCTTCGAACGAGGTCAGCTGATTGGGTGTCACTTGTGTCACACGTCTGTACGCGAGATTTCCACACTCCCAAACATCCTTAGGTCCAATTTGATAGTGAAGCGAAAACGTGAAGGGACACGTACAGCACAAAAGCGTACAAGCAGATCTCGTCTGTTGACTGACAGAGACCGCCGACAGTTGAAGAGTGTCGTAATGTATAATAGCCAGACATCTATCCAGACCATCACATAGGAATTACAAACTGCATCAGGATCCACTGCAAATAGTATGACAGTTAGGCGGGAGGTGAGAAAACTTGGATTTCATGGTCGAGTGGCTGCTCATAAGCCACACGTCACGCCGGTAAAAGTGCCAAATTATGCCTCGTTTGGTGTAATGAGCGTAAACAATGCACGACTGAACGGTGGAAAAACGTTGTTTGGAGTGACGAATTACGATACACAATGTGGCGATGCGATGGTAGGGTGTTGGTATGGCGAATGCCCGGTGAGCGTCATCTGGCAGTGCGTGTGGTGCCAACAGTAAAATTCGGAGGCGGGGATGTCATGGCGTGGTCGTGTTTTTCATGAAGGGGGTTTGCACCCCTTGTTGTTTTGCGTGGCACTATAGCAGTAAAGGCCTACATTGATATTTTAAGCACCTTCTCGGTTCCCACTGTTGAAGAGCAATTCGGGGATAACGATTGCATCTTTCAACACGATCGAGCACCTGTTCTTAATGCACGGCCTGTGGCGGAGTGGTTACACGACAATAACATCCTTTTAGTGGACTGGCCTGTATTGGTCCTGGCCTGAATCCTACAGAACACCTTTGAGATGTTTTGGAACGCCGACTTCGTGCCAGGCGTCACCGACCGATATCGATACCTGTCCTCAGTGCAGCACTCCGCGAAGAATGGCCTGCCATTCCCCAAGAAACCTTCCAGCACCTGATTGAACGTACGCCTGTAAGAGTGCAAGATGTCATCAAGGCTAAGGGTGGGCCAACACCATATTGAATTTCAGCATTAACGAAGGAGGGCGCCACGAACTTGTAAGACCCATTCAGCTAGGTGTGCGGGTGCTTTTGATCACATTGTGTATTTCACAACTGGAAAGATTTATTGAGTAAGCAAAGTTAGGGATAAACCGACAAGTCTCACAGTCATGGGTGCATGTACGATGAACAGCAAGGGATGGTGGACTCTTTTATGGTTTACGTTTGGACGACTTACAAGTAAGCTTAAAACTTGAAAATTTTTAGCATGGTGCAGCAGAGTCAGGAACCGTAAAATGTAATTATATTAATTTTCAGCCTTCAGTTCCATAAGCATAGAAACTTTACCTAGGTTTCGGCTATAATAATGTAGCCTTCTGCAGAAAATTAAATTAAAAATTCCAGATACTGGCCTTGTCAAACGACTCAGCGCCCGCGGCCCAACTGTCTGGCCCGTTGGTGTGACAAAACATTAGTGACGCAGTCTTACGACTATGTACTGTAGTACTAACGTTTTAAGTTTGACAATGCCAATATTTGGCATGTTTTAATTTAATTTTATATGGTGACATTTCTGAGGAAGGTTACATTTTTATAGCCGAAACCTAGTTAATGTTTCTTTGTTATGAAACTGGAGGCTGAAATTTAATATAATTAATCTTAAAACTGTTGTGATGGTACGGACAAGATATTGGATACGTTTACCATGTAATATTGGTTGGTCTGTTGCCGTTTAGTTATTAGGAACCAATAGTGGTGAGCAATGAGCTGTATTTTCCGGTAGTTGAATGCCAAGCGCTTAATGCTTTGTCGGATGCAATGGAATGTCGTGCCTGTGAGGATTCTTTATTTGTGTTTAAGGATTATAGAAGCTTGAAGCACTGAGCGATGAAGAACTCGTGTTAGAGATATGCCATGCAACGAATAGCTATGGAAATGCGACCAATTGCAGCACAGGTATTTTTTTTGTGGGTGTTTTTTGTACTGTTCACAGGGGATGCGACTGTAATCTGGAGGAACCCCTCGATTATACTGACGAATACCATAGGTAAAGAAAGGTACAACCCACACAGGTAAGGATATGATAAAGAGCGATGAACATCTATTTAAAGGCAGAGGTAGGTCACGAACTCCAGTACAGAAAGTAAACTAGAAACGAACGTTTATATGATTGTTCTAATGAATATCGCAATAAAGTGTTATACGTTTTCGCTTTGTCTATAATACATTACGTTTTACGAATTGCATGTTTCAGAGTAGTTTTTCAAAAATTATTTTGTTTCCAGAATTCGAGGAAACCAAAGAGTGAAAATTTAGTCATGAAAGGAAAGAAATTCTGTCCCCATATAAGGAAGTATATCCATGCTAGTCGCCTGCACAGTAGTTACACATATGGAGCCCCGACATGTAACACGATTTGCATGCATGACTGTGTAGAGAGGATTCCGATATTCATCAGCGGAAACCTCAAGGGGAAATCGTAATTACATGCACTGTGTGTTAACAGCATTTGCACTGAATTACAGCTCTGTACTAGTACAATAGTTGAAATGATAAAATCTGAAACCTCTCATGTCCTCATTTATTTTTTCAAAATGATTTAATGGCGGATTACGTCTCTTTGAAGGTAAGGAAACTAATTGTAATAGAAGTACCTCATGTCTAATTAATGGCTTCCATGTTATAAACGGTAAATTTTAATGTTGTGTTCTACATGTAATGAGGGGAAATATGATTCTCTTTGACTATGATTCTATTTGATTTCTAATTGGTTTCCTTGGTAGTTTACATTTTTTCTAACGTTGTCGTACCTGACTGGTAAACAGCTGACAGTGAGTAACTCACATAATCGTTATGCGGCTGTACTGCAACTAATATTATAGTCAGTTTACATTGCATTATTACATTAGCTATTACTTCTGCACTCTTAATGCGTTTCTAATATGAGTGATGTAGGAGAACCAAGAAAGAGAAGGAAAGGGGTTCACAGCAGACATAAAGGTAATACTATGAAGCAAACGAGATCGAAAACCAGAAAATTCTCAAATTACAATAGAAGGTCTTTTAAAGTTATGTTCTATCTTCCAGTAGCTAGGAATCTAGAATTAGATGCTGATGTTATTATATACTTTGCCGCATGATACGCTTTGAGAATCAGCCGGAAATTTACGAGTATAATAAATTCATATGCTTCTCATCTAAAAAATGAACTAGATGCACACCTTCAAAATCTTATTGAAGTAAAACCCATTGCTCGTAGGCGGCCTGGAATAGCAGGGAAGGGTAAGAATGAACGCAAAACGAGCAAACCAAAGGAAGTAACTTTCTCACATACTAGTAATATAAAAATGTCGCTTACAAAATTTCGCTCTGCGCCTATTTCTTTCAGTAAATGGACATTAAATATTGGCAATCTGGCGTCACTGTAATCCCATGTATGGTAACTAGCTCTGTAGGTATCTACACTCCTGGAAATTGAAATAAGAACACCGTGAATTCATTGTCCCAGGAAGAGGAAACTTTATTGACACATTCCTGGGGTCAGATACATCACATGATCACACTGACAGAACCACAGGCACATAGACACAGGCAACAGAGCATGCACAATGTCGGCACTAGTACAGTGTATATCCACCTTTCGCCGCAATGCAGGCTGCTATTCTCCCATGGAGACGATCGTAGAGATGCTGGATGTAGTCCTGTGGAACGGCTTGCCATGCCATTTCCACCTGGCGCCTCAGTTGGACCAGCGTTCGTGCTGGACGTGCAGACCGCGTGAGACGACGCTTCATCCAGTCCCAAACATGCTCAATGGGGGTCAGATCCGGAGATCTTGCTGTGTGCCTCGGTCGTATGCAGTCCTGATTGTGGCGCTCACCTGCACGGCGCCAAACACGCATACGACCATCATTGGCATCAAAGCAGAAGCGACTCTCATCGCTGAAGACGACACGTCTCCATTCGTCCCTCCATTCACGCCTGTCGCGACAACACTGGAGGCGGGCTGCACGATGTTGGGGCGTGAGCGGAAGACGGCCTAACGGTGTGCGGGACCGTAGCCCAGCTTCATGGAGACGGTTGCGAATGGTTCTCGCCGATACTCTAGGAGCAACAGTGTCCCTAATTTGCTGGGAAGTGGCGGTGCGGTCCCCTACGGCACTGCGTAGGATCCTACGGTCTTGGCGTGCATCCGTGCGTCGCTGCGGTCCGGTCCCAGGTCGACGGGCACGTGCACCTTCCGCCGACCACTGGCGACAACATCGATGTACTGTGGAGACCTCACGCCCCACGTGTTGAGCAATTCGGCGGTACGTCCACCCGGCCTCCCGCATGCCCACTATACGCCCTCGCTCAAAGTCCGTCAACTGCACATACGGTTCACGTCCACGCTGTCGCGGCATGCTACCAGTGTTAAAGACTGCGATGGAGCTCCGTATGCCACGGCAAACTGGCTGACACTGACGGCGGCGGTGCACAAATGCTGCGCAGCTAGCGCCATTCGACGGCCAACACCGCGGTTCCTGGTGTGTCCGCTGTGCCGTGCGTGTGATCATTGCTTGTACAGCCCTCTCGCAGTGTCCGGGGCAAGTATGGTGGGTCTGACACACCGGTGTCAATGTGTTCTTTGTTCCGTTTCCAGGAGTGTAGTAGGGTGCTGTACAGTTAGTGCAATAGATAGCGTCTTCTGTAAGTACACATGAGGTCGAGGATTCGATTCTGGGTCGCGGCTTATTCGATTTGTGTGCCAGATCTAGTCTGCGTGGTACGGTATCTGGCGTCTTAATCGTCACGCAGAGATTGCAATGGGTCTTCTAACAAACATTTATACTTACGTACTACGAAAGAAGACATATGCTGCTAGGTATCCTGGTCGTCGTCTTCCAGATAAAAAAAGTGTTTCGTCATCTGCAGCTTCGCCTTCGAGAAGCAGTTTCTCACCTTCCACCATTACGTGCAGAGATCGCCCACGGGATCACCGTACTCCAGCTTCTGAGGAAACTGTTCTCAAGTTCATACATAAAACCCCAGCGAAGTACACATAGCATAGCAAGGCAGTTGCGTGTCTCACAACGCACAGTCGCTGACGTGCTGCACTGGCATGGGCTGCACGCCTACCATTATTCTTTAAAGCAATACATGTACCCAGCAGACCACCGTCTGTGGCTGCAATTCTATGAATAGTGCCAACATCAAAACGAAGCCAATTACGACTTCACAAACACTGTAGCATGATCGGATGAAGCAGCGTTCACTCGTGACGGTGGTCACCACTGGTGTGACATTAACCCGCACGTCACTCGCGACTGTGGATGTCATTGTCCTCTTTTGTGTCATCGTCTAGGCCGGAACATTTGGACGCTGGAGTCCGGGTCTCTATTTGTTGCCTGACCGGTTGACAGCACAAAAGTAACCTGCGTTCACCTCAAACTATTTGTCTGATGCACTGGAGGATGTTCCATCTCATATTCGTTAAAGTTTATGCTTCCAACATGATGTTGCACCTGCACACTTTGGAACTAAAGTGTGACGGTATTTAGACGGAAAGTTTCCTGGGAAATGGCTCGGAAAGAGAGGTCTAGCTGTATAGCCTCCACGTGGACCTAACTCCCCCGGATATCTTCCTGTTGCGACACTTGAAGGAGCACGTGTATTCCACTCCGCCGACACCCGCGGGAAAACTGATAGCACGTGTTCATGCTGCTCTTGTATCTGTGGATGCAGCCGTGTTGCGAAGAGCCTAGAGATGTATGATCCAGCGGGTCGCGGACTGCCCCAGGGGGTGCAGTTGAGCATCTGTATCCTTTTGTAAACATCATGCTGTCATTAATATGGAAATTATTATTTTCACTGATCGCTAATGTACTGCATCTGAGTAGATGTACTGCATGTACTGTAACTGACTTAATTGACTAGTAGACGTTGAGTTACTTATCTGTACAATCATCTTTATCATCTTGAAATTGATATTGTTTTAGTAGTTATTCTGTCCTATGACAGGTCATCTGTTTCAGCTGTCTGTTTCTGACTAGTCTGACCACGTTTTGTTATGTTCACAGCCACAAAATACCCTACTACTTAAATGTCAGATACATATGCTTTCAGAGGTACTTACTGCATATGTAATTACAGTGTTGCCATGTTGCCAGGTTTAACGTCCATTTACCGTCGTAAAAATGAGCGAAATTTTGTGAAATACTTTTTGTACTGCCAGTATGTGAGGCATCGTGCTGCGAGGTCCGAATGCGCTAATTTTTCTTCGCCCTGTGTATTATCTAAACAGTTCAAGTGGAATAAAATAGGTATGTAAAAGTGCTTTACTGTCTACATATTGTGTGAGTGTTGATAGCATGAAAAGAAGAAGAACACTTATGACTCTTGGTGAATCACCACAAGATAAAAGAGCCAAATCGGCTTCAGGAAATGCTATGTCTGTCAAACTTATGTTGCTGGTTCAGTCACATTAAGAAGTAACCAGTCCATACCATACAATATGGTAGCAACGAACAAAAATATCTTAAGCCAAGACTAGACGTCAAACGAATACGGCAAGTACTTCTGCCAATGTATCCAGGCCCCAGAAAAATGAATCAGTCTGTAACTTACTGGTTTCACATGCAGACTGTCTCTGTTAAGCGTTTAACGTTAATACTAGAAGTCCTCATCTCTAAATCAATTCCAAAAGTGCTGCTTTGGCGGAATTGATGGTACATAAGCGTCGGGCTGAAACGTTTTATTCCAAACTTGAAGAAGTTGAAGAACTAGCAGAAACTCATGACGATGGGCTGGGTTAAAGTTTGATTACAAGCAAAATGTAATGCTTTCTGTAACTCCAGTGGAAGAAACCTATCTATGCCACCTGACAGTGAATGATTTTAACATCCATTGCCTCAAAACCAGTACTCTCGGACTCTACCATGAAGGTACTGCGAGGAGAAGACCTGATGAGGTTTGTTCGTTTGTTTTCGATTATATTGAAGAGAAAGTTAGCCACAAAGTGAAAAATCTATACCTCTTCTCAAACGGTTGTGGCGGAGGGAACAAAACTCATGTTGCTGGATGTAGGGAGATTTGAAACAATAACGCTTTATCTCCCAATCAGGAGCCACTCATACCTATCCTGTGATAGGGAATTGATCATGATCAAATGAAACACTAACGGTACCTACATTTAAATGAAATATGCAGAACTGGTTATACAGTCATGTGTTCAAAATAAGTTTGAAGTGAAAATGGTCGAACTCCGTGACAGCGAGAACGAACGTAACTGGTGGCCTCAGTATTACAAGAAGGTTGTTGTTTCTGAGGAAACGAAAGGAGCCAACGGGCTATCAGACGACAACAACCAGTTTCTATACATAAAAAGTGTGATAGAACTAGAGAAGAGTAAATCCCTTGATTTATGTGTTAGCAGTACCAACGTAACGTTCAACCTGTCAAAAGGAGTTTCACTTGCTTACTCTACATTAAGAGCCTACAATGAACCTATGTCCATCAGTCAAGAGGAAATGGAAGATATCAGAGAGTTTAGATCTTACTTGACTGAAGAAACTAGAGTGAGAGTGTTTTATGCACGATTTTTGGACTTCCCACTCATAGATAAGCGTAACATTGTAATGATTGTGAATACGTACATGTTGTACTCCATTTCGTTGGATGATATATTGTACGTACATAGGTGCACATATTGTGGTGTCACCGCCAGACACCACACTTGCTAGTGGTAGCCTTTAAATCAGCCGCGGTCCGTTAGTATACGTCGGACCCGCGTGTCGCCACTATCAGTGATTGGAGACCGAGCGCCGCCACACGGCAGGTCTAGAGACACTTCCTAGCACTCGCCCCAGTTGTACAGCCGACTTTGCTAGAGATGGTTCACTGACAAATTACGCTCTCATTTGCCGAGACGATAGTTAGCATAGCCTTCAGCTACGTCATTTGCTACGACCTAGCAAGGCGCCATTATCATTTGCCATTTATCTTGTGATGCATGTACCGTCAGACCGATGTTCACCAATTATGGATTAAAGTTAAGTATTCCAACAGCTACGACCTTTTTGCTAAAGTCTAACTTCCTTAAATGTTCCAGACCTCACGCCAGCCTGCGTGAGCTTAAACACGTGCCTTTCGGCTACCAATCATAGTGGCTTGGCTGTCTTGCCAAGTCACAACACATATTGTACAATATTTTGTTATTGATACATTAACAAGTCGTACTAAAACGCCATTTGTTGCAGTTCATTTGATGGAGAAACCCCCATGTCCACACTTTTGAGAAGAAACCCCTCACGTCCAATAGTTATATATATATATTAATATTTTGGTTCCTGTAATACGCATGTGCAACTTTCTGGGTCTAGAATAACCGAGTAGAAAATGTGCAATTTTTTGCAAACAACATTCAGTTATTGGTCCTTCGGAAAATCACAGTTTTCTTCTTCTGAAAAATTTTCGGCCCTGGACACCTGGTCTTTCTAATTTTGTAGATTCAGCTGTCATACACTTCCACTGTTAAGTTAAAAACTTAAAAATTAATTTGTAACTCCACTTTTTAGTAGTGTAAACTTTGTTTATCATGTTCATTAAAGTTTCATTTGCTCATTTTCGATAGGCCACAGAGTCTGTGTATTCAGTTGGTTCACTTTCAAGAGGTCAAAGAGCCAGGTTACACTAATAATACGATTACTTTCTGTCGTTAAAAATTAGTAGCTGGTAAGGGCCAAGGAGATAAGGTATCAAATTTCTTTGTTTCCACGTGGAGAAAGAGCAATAATGTAATGTAATCATCTTCTGTCATTCACAATAGGTACATTTTTTTGAAGAGTAAATTTATTGTCATGGTGATTGTATTAACTTTATTTCTGTATCTGTAATGTATCTGTGGAACGCTGTTTGAGGGCAAAACAATCGACACGCCCGATGTAATATTACTTACGAGAATAAAGGAGAGCTGGTCGAGGTGGCAGCTGCGGGTAATGAGTGAACCAGTCTTGAGACACTACGGCAGGACCAGGACAGAGTAAAAAGATGTCTCACTGAGCTGTTACCTGCTGGAGGGTGCCACAAACCTCGTTACCTGCTGGCGGGTGCCACAAACCTCACACCAGCTGGAAGCTCCACCCAAGTACATCTACCTGCCTCGGCATTTGGCTCCTTTTACACTAGACTAGTGCGGTCCGTCGGACCTGTGTAAGGGACAATCGGTAACCACTGTCGGCAACCTACGGTCATTCACTGGCACACTGACATCACCACAATCGAAGATTACGGTCTGCTAATTCGGCTTGAGATAGTCATGCTGACGGACAGTGGTCTTGTCAAGAAACTACACTTAAGTAGTAAACATACCCGCATCCACAGCATTATAGCAAGGGTGGCTTTAAATCTACCTGAGACAACAACAGACCTATGTATGTCGTCTGGGCGAGAACTGTTACTGGATTTATTGTGTTGCCCCTTAAGGATACACTACGCCAATGGGCAGCATTCACTTGTCATTTAGTTTGAACCCTGAACATGTTACAAAGTCCATGAGACAAGTGACACAATTATAGTCACACTTAGTTATCAGATGATATCACATTCTTTTCTGTTACCTGTGAGTGTGTCACGATGAACATCACTATGCCACTCACTTCAGTAGCGATATATTAGCGAGTCAAGTACAAAACGTTAACTGTTACTCATCACCACCCCGTAAGTACGGCCCTGGCCGTTAGTGGAGACAGACAGTATTTTCAGGTACAGAATAATGTTCAATATTAGTGAACATTAAAAGTAAAGTAAACCTCGATGATACGTAATCAATGGAAATGGGATGTGAGGTAGAACTAAAAGGTCGTTGTAAGAAGTTATTAAGGAATTTCCATTCGATTTTGAAGTGACACACATGGATAAGGTTAAGAGGAGGAGGAGGAGATTAGTGTTTAACGTCCCGTCGACAACGAGGTCATTAGAGACGGAGCGCAAGCTCGGGTAAGGGAAGGATGGGGAAGGAAATCGGCCGTGCCCTTTCAAAGGAACCATCCCGGCATTTGCCTGAAGCGATTTAGGTAAATCACGGAAAACCTATATCAGGATGGCCGGAGACGGAATTGAACCGTCGTCCTCCCGAATGCGAGTCCAGTGTGCTAACCACTGCGCCACCTCACTCGGTTGATAAGGTTAAAAATCACATGTGGATAATGAGAAATATTTATTACCGTATACTATGTTTCTGAATTGTAAGTGTGTTAGAATTGATTTACACCAGTCATGCAGTATCTCCTCTTGTTTCCACGTTACGTGTTGGTCAGCGTCTCGCGAGAGGGCAGCAGAGTCACCCGCCGTATCACTTAGCCGCACTCGCGCTTCTCGCTGGCAAAATTGCCTGACATTTTTCTCAGAAAGTGGGTTCGCTTTCTGAGGTCTGAGGTCGGATTTTTCGTGTTATTGATGACGGTCAGAGCAGTGTACCTTTATGGTATCAGATTTGCGTTTCCGGAGTTGGCACACTTCTCTTTTCGTCTGCCTTGGTTGTGGATGTCAGTATTGGTTGTGGTGTCAGTATTACTTACAGCCATGGATTGGTATACGAAAGAAACGATGTGCATACAAAATCGTAAGAATTATTGTTTTCCTCTGTCTCTATGATCGCGGGTCTGCGTCTTCATATTTGGAGTAATATTATGACACCTGTGCCAACCTAACTCAGAGTGGCACTTGGAACCTAGGTCTCCAATTTTTAGCTCGATGTGTACCATCAGTTTTTACCCTCTACAGCTGCCTGTGGTACCATGAAAGATATATTTTCCATCGATTTCATTCCTCACTGATTCTGCGGGACACCTCCTCGTTCCTTACCTTACCAGTCCACCTAATTTTCGACATTCGTCTACAGCACCACATCTCAAATGCTTCGACTCTCTTCTGTTCCGGTTTTCCCACAGTTAATATTTCACTGCCATATATGCTGTACTCTAAACGGAAAATGTAAATGTCGTGTGACCAGGGGCTCCCGTCGGGTAGACCGTTCACCGGGTGCAAGTCTTTCGAATTGACGCCACATCGGCGACTTGCGAGGGAATGGGGATTAAATGATTATGATTAAGACAACACAACACCCAGTCCTTGAGTGGAGAAAAATCTCCAACCCAGCCGGGAATGGAACCCACCGTCCTAGGGTTGACATTTTGTCGCGCTGACCACTCAGCTACTGTGGGCGGACACGCTAAATGTAGATTCTCAGAAATTCCTTCCTTAGATTAAGACTTATTTATGAGACTAGTATAATGCCCTTGGTCTTGCGCAGGAATATCTTTTAAGTCAGTGCAAGTCTGCTTTATATATCCTCCTTGCTCCGTCCGTTATGGATTATGCTGCTGCCTAGAAGCAGAATGTCTTAACTTCATCTACTTGGTTATCACCACTCATTATGTTAAAAGTTTGTCGCTGTTATGTATGTTACTTCTCATTACTTGTTAAAAGACATCATAGTCGCCGTTAACTTTATGAATTATTTATTATTACGATTGCAATTTTGGCCTTAGGGCTATTTTCAAGCAACACTGCAAAAGTCACCTAAACATAAAAATAACGACATAAATGAAGCACAGAATGTATGTAAATAATTAAACAAATATTTCGTCAAGATAGTAATTTAATTACAAAATTGTTTAGGAATTAACTTAACTTACATTCTGCCACAATATAAGACACAGGCTGCCGTCAAAATGTAGCCTTTTGACTGCGAGAGTCCCACAAGTTCCGATGAGTACAACACTTATTACATCGTAAAATTTGGTTAAATATGTGCTGTATTGTCAATGTTACTATCGTTCTAATAATCTATCACAAATAAAAGCTCAGGTGCACTGACAACATGTGGAGCTAAGTCTGTTGGCGAGAAAATACATTTACTAAAGAAACTACCTGTGCACGTAGCAAAGATAGTGCACACCAAGGATACAACTTATAAGCTTTATATCGTAAAGTCTTTTCGTATATAGACATCATACAACTATCTAAATAGTGCTATGACTGTAAGGGGCAGTAGGACAGATGGTAATATTTGTTTACAACATAATAGAGGGTAATACATGTTTTATCTGTTAAAATTATTTTACGAGTATGAACGGCATAAAACGCTCGCTTACAATCCAATTCACTTAGCAGCACCATAAAACTAGACAAAGCATCACAATGCCTACCCCGCCCCCTGCCACGTCTTCACTTTTGTGTCCCCCCTAACCTCCATCTCTACACCCTACGTCTCCTTTCCCAAGGTGGCTTCCATCAACTCCCCCTCCCGGACGATGCCCTCTCTCCCTCCATTTATCCTTCCTATCAACTCTGATCCTCCCTCCCCCTCCTTTCCTCTGTCCTTTCCCTGGGCTCCCTCTTTCCCCCCTTCCGTCCTGTTTTCTCCCCACTAAACCTCTCCCTCCCTCCCTCCCTTCTCCCCCCACAAGTCCCTTTGTATTCCCCTCCTCTGCCTACCCCACTCCCTGTCGCGTCTGCCCCCCACCCCTCTTATGGGTCCTCATCCTCCATCAGCTCCTTTCCCAGTTCCCCCCTTCGCTTTTACTCTCCTTTCCCCCCCTTTTTTGTTGTCCCATCTTCTGTCCAGTTTCCCCCCACCTGCTCTCGACTGTGGTACGTCACATTTGCCAACTTTTTATTGCAGTGTTCCAGTGACTATTCAGTGTTGTTTGTCTTTGTCGTGTTGCGAACAGAAACCATGCTGTCGCTAGGTGTGAATTTTATGTCTTTTGCGAACAGAATCCAGACTGTCACCGTGTTTTTTAATTGTCTGTCTATTGTTTTCCCTGTCTGCTTCGTATGTATTTTATTAGCATCATCATCCCTCTGTTCTTTGTTTTAAGTTCCACGATTTCTTTACGTCATGTTACTCTTTAAGTCTCCGATTTTGTCGCCTGTTTTTTATTATTTATTCTCTTGATCTTTCTCACACAAAGTCTGCAGGCTGAAGAGCGGCATATTAAGCTGCTGCCAGCCCGCCCCCTTTGGGGGGAATTGAAATTCAATAAAGAAAAAAAAAACACAATGCCTAGTGTTTTTAATACTGTGGCCAACTTTTAACCTGTGCATGAGCATCCAGTGTCTTCTCTGTTTTTTAAGAATCGCCAACTGTGTTTTTTAACTTTCTGGTGACTTTTTTAACTGTCCCCCATGAACGTCTACATGTCCATGTCTTTTTACCTCCATTTTCTCCCCTTACTCTGTTTTATGTTCCCCTTTTTATCTCCTTATGTATGTATTATTTTATTCTTGCTTTAGTTGTCGTATCACTCGGCTGAAGAGCGGCGAATTGTGCTGCTGACAGCCCTGCCCTGCCCATATGGGGTAGGGGAATGAAATCACAATAAAGAAAAAAAAAACACACACACACACACAATGCCTCGGATCCTCTACACCTCCCGTAAATTCTATACTCCTCACTTACTGGTCTCTCCCATCCTCTCCCACCCCCATAACGCTGCTGCGCCTGTATTTCCACATCCCACCTGCATTCCATCTCACTACTCCCATACCCTCTCCCAAGGTGGCTTCCGCCAGCTCCCCCTCCCTGATAATGCCCTCCTCCCCTCCATCTACCCCTCCAACCAACTTTGATCCTCCCTCCCTCTTCCTGTTTTTGTTCCTACGGGCACCCTCTCTCCCTTCTCTCCCACTTCCCTCCCTCCTCCCTTTCTCCCCACTCCTCCCCCGGGCTTCCCCTACCCTCATACCTCCATTCCTCCTATCATCTCCTTTGCCTTTGGCATCTTTGTTCTCCCCTACCCTCCCTTCTTCACCCCTCGGCATGTCCCTGGACTCGCACACGCTAAGTCGACACTCGAGTGCCAGACATCATCGCCATCAGTTTCTCGTGTGTGTGCCATCGTGTTTGTGCTTTGTGTTCATCACCATCACGCTCCTTCGTTCACCTGTGCCGTCGAAGTGGTCAGTGTTTGTGCACTATGCTGACAGTTTTTAGTGTTCTTTCTCGTCGAGTGTGAACGCCTCGTGTTATTTGTTTCTGTGTCTACGGTTCTTTTTTTGCCCACCGCTTTGTATTGTATCTTTTGTGTCTCCTTTGTATTTTTCATTGCACAACTTGAGGCTGAAGAGCAGCGTAATATGCTGCTGCCAGCCCACCTTATATTAGGTGTTTAAATAACAATAAAGGGAAAAAAAACACAATGCCTCTGCACAAATACAGGATGCATTCTGCAAGCAGGCTCTATTATAGCAAACGAGAGTGAGTCTAAACCAAAAATATTTTAAGCAATTTCGATGGAATAGTATACATATTTACATAGTCTTGTAATAATAAATATATCATAGAGTCAACGGCGACTATGATGTCTTTTAAGAAATATTATATGACTGCGAATCCAACCATGAGAAGTTAACTTCTCATCACGTTCGTCTTTCTTCGATTTACTCTCAGGCCATATTCTGTACTCATTAGACCGTTAAATCGATTCAACAGATTCTGTCATTCTTCTTCACGTTCACTGAAGATGGCAATGTCATCGTAAGATCTTAACACTGGTATCTTTCGCCCTTGAATTTTAACTCCACTACTGAACCTTTCTTTTGTTTCCGTCATTGCCTCCTCGATATACAGAATGAACTCTAGGGGCGAAAGGCTACATCCTTGTCTTAACCATTTTTTATATGAGCACTTCGTTTTTGGTCTTCCTGTCTTATCGTTTCCTTTTTGTTCTTGTACATATTGTATGTCACTCGTCTTACCCTATAGCTTGCCCCAATTTTTCCAGGAATTCGAAAATCATGCAACACTTTACGTTGACAAACGCTTTCTTCAGGTCGACAAATCCTATGAACGTGTCTAGATTTTTCTTCAGTCTTACTTTCATTGTTGTGGTTGTGTTGCTGTTGTGGTCTTTAGTCCAGAGACTGGTTTGATGCAGCTCTCCATGCTACTCTATCCCTTCCAAGCTTCATCATCTCCCAGTACCTACTGCAACCTACATCCACTATCAGCCGGTATTTATTTATAAACAACTACAAGTGTACCAACAAAACGTAAACGTAAACTCCGTCCACAGGCCCTGGTGGACCAAGCGGTACTGACCGGCCGCCGTGTCATCCTCAGCCCACAGGTGTCACCGGATGCGGATATGGAGGTGCATGTGGTCAACACACCGCCCTCCGGGCCTTATGTCAGTTTATGAGAACGGATCCACTACTTCCCAATCAAGTACGAGTAGCTCCTGAGTTTGCCTCACGAGGGCTGAGTGTAGACATGGGCAAAATCGTTCATCCTTGGGAACTAGTTCACTGGTGATAACTCTTTTTTGGGAACAGTTCATTTTTACTCGTTCACCATCCATTGTGCTTTATGGTTCTTGAGATAAATTGAAAATTAGTTGCATAGGCGCCTCCCCCCGGAGTATTGAGTTTTTATTCATAACAGAATTCTCACACATTTTTTCGTGATTCAGTAAAACATATCGTTTAGCCAACTGTAGCGCTATGTGGCTGATAGCAGTGAAATAATAGAAGGTGGCGCACGAAAAACCGGCCCCAAGTAAAGACTGCTCTTCAATTACGCACGATTTGTTAACCGCTACGAGCAGAAAAGATAAACATGTATTAATTAGACGGTTAAGAAAGAACAAAGAAGCTAATGCAAACAACTTAGAAACAATAGATTACGATTGATGAGCGACAATGAACAGGCTAGAACTAAGGGCCCATTTTTCGTGCGTCACCCTGTACCACTGAAATAATATTGTAGGAGTTGTCATATTCTCTTTACAAAATGTGACGCCATACACTCGATTACGAAGCGCGGGCTGCATTCGGTTGTAAGTCGGTCTGCCTTCCATAACAATGAACATGCCTTTTTACCGTGGATCAAAAAAAGACGGAAAATGGCCACTCCTGCGCCGTGCCGACTTCCTTTGCGTGTGTAAGAAGAAAAAAATCTTGTCTTTTTACAAGTATTTCTTCTGCTGTTTATCGAAATAGAGAAGTAAGGTGATACGCCGATTCGTTACCTGAAAAGATGTATGTATTACATACCACGGAATGTTATGTAATTTACGTAATTATAAAATACATTTTAATTTCAGGTTGTGGACGCTGAATAGAATACGGAAAGAACCAGAAATTCAGAGTTCCAAAAGGTTTGAAACTGATCTAGAATGGGTGTGCCGAAGTGAACGGAACGAACAACAACTCGATACTGAACTAAGAGCAGTCGCAGTGGAACTGCGACGGCTGGCCACGCGAAGAAGGACGAGTCCGGCCGAGCGAGACCGAGACCGAGACAACGGAAACGGGGCCGAGGCTGGAACGAGACTGGCCGACTTGCCGTTCAGGAACGAGACACCCCGTTTCCCGTTCCCGGGAACTGTAAGTAGAAAGCCGCGACCGAAGTGAACTACGAAAGACCGTTCCTTTGAAATCGTTTCTCGCCCGTTCTGTTCATCTGGGTGAACCGTTCCTTTGGACCCGTTAGTTCGCGAACGACCCATCTCTAGCTGATTGCATCCCGCTTGCCAACAGCTCTCGGCAGACGGGATGGTCCTTCGGTGATCTGACGGGAACCGGTGTACCAACCATTGATCACTTTCGTTACATGTAACTGACGGGGCTGAGGGTTTGTTAGATGGTCTGCTGGCTTTAGGATGAGTAGACGCATCAGTTCCGACTTCGCGCTTGATAATGGGAGAAAAAATGAAGAAAAATGAAGAAAAATGAAAATACCCTCACCGGATCTGTCGATCTACAAAAAGTGTTAAATAGTACGAAGTAATGCAAGGTGATAAACATTCTGAGAAAAATAGGATTAAGCAACAGGGAAACACAGGTGACGTATAAAAACCATGTCGGATCTATAAGACTGTAAGACGTACAATGAGTACCGCCGCTGTGGCCAAGCTGTTCTAGGTGCTTCAGTCCGGAATCGCGCTGCTACTGCGGTCGCAGGTTCGAATCCTGCCTCAGGCATGAATGTGTGTGATGTCCTTAGGTTAGTTAGGATTAAGTTGTTCTAAGTCTAGGAGACTGATGACCTCAGATGTTAAGTCCCATAGCGCTTACAGCCATTTGAACCATTTCGTACAACGAAGCGCTCGGAGTAAATAGGCCGTAAGACAGGGATGCAGTCATACTAATCAATCTACACATTGAAGAAGGAATGACGGAAATGAAAGAAAGATTCAAGACAAGGAGTATAAATAAAGGTGAAAATGTATGAGTGATAATATTGGTGATAACATTGCTATTGTTAGAAAATGAGAAGAAGATTTACAGTACTTGTTGAATGGAATGAACAATCTAGTAAGTACACATTTTGAATTGAGGCAAAGTAATGAGAAGTAGCATATATGATACTTGAGAGAAGCTAACCAACAACATTGGTGGTCAGTAAGTAGATGAAGTTAAGCGACTCTGCTAGACTGGGAGAAAATAACCCATAATAAACGAAGCATGAGGGATATAAGAAGAAGATTAGTCAAGGTAAGGAGGGCATTCCTGGCCTAGAGAATTTTACTGGTATCAAACGCAGGTCTTAATTCGCGGAAGAAATTTCTGAGAATGCATGTTTGGAGCACTGGTATTTAATCATGGGCATTGGGAAAACCGGGATAAAAGATGTGGTGCTACACAAGAACGTAAAGTCAGACAGACTGATAAGTAATGAGGAGGAATCAGCGAAAAAGTGGAACATAAGGAAAACACTGAGAAGAGGATGGGACAGGATTACAGGACACGTCTTAAGGCATCAGGAAATAAGTTCCATGGTTCTGGAGGAAACTGTAGAGAACAAGAACTGTAGGGCAAGACAGAGTTTGAAATACATCCAGCAAAAAACTGAGGACGCAGGGTACAAGTGGTACTCTGAAATGAAGAGGTTGGCGCAGAAGAGGAATTAGTCATGGGACGCTTCAAAACACACAGCCACGGGGAAGTCTGATGACTCAAATAAAAAATAAAAAAAATTAAAGAATGAGTATGGGCGGCTAAAATACTTTTGTCATTCTCGAAATCCCTTCTTCGCTGAACGAAATTTAGTTTAGTTTCTCGCGTATCCTACCGCTTCTTAACTTCCAATCGTGATAGTTATATTTGTCTTATATCCTTATGTTGGCCAGCAGTCCGTGTTAGTGGTTGAGTTTGAGTTATTTAAGGCCATATTGTTAACAGCAAACAGAATTTTATAGTTTAATCCCTTGAGCTTAAGTGTTTTCTTCCTGAAGACACAATTTTATTAATTTTTTTATGGGACGTACCAGTGGCTTTCGTGTGAGGCTTCTAGCAGTATAATGAAGAATTTCTGCGAATCTACTGCAATACAACGTTCAAAGCAACACCCAGCGCGAAGATTGTCCTACGTGGTTGTAGAAAATCTCCACACGCGATTATCTTATGGTGGATATATTGAGGAGATCATTCACAGCGAAAGTAAGCATATTTTTGAGATTTACCGAAACGAAACCAATGGCAGAATATGTAGCTGTCATATGAAATTTATTAGAGTTTACGATCTGTTTTGCTTGTTATTTAGGAGCATAATTTGTTTTAGGCATTGTAGAAATTTCGAGACATAAGAATCTGTCTAGGAATAATGTGAATTTGCTTTCAATGTATCACATGAAATGACGGGTGAAAACTATATGTCTCAGTCAATAAAATAACTGCTTATTTACCTTTCTCCAGTTTCATCTTATATTTGCTGCTTGCTATGATAATGAAGATTAATTTTCTGAAGAAACTTATATTTATATTCCATAGTGTAATCAACTCCTTAAAACAACTAATTGTTTACTTGCTGCCAAATTATTCTTATACTTGTTGGTTGGTATGATAACGGTTTTTTACGTGAAAAATATTAAAAAAATTTTTATTTTTCATGTTGCTGGGACTCAAAGGGTTATAGTTCATTGTTTGTGGAAGTCTAATTTCTGTATTTATTCAGGTCGAAGAAATTACTTTTTAATTGTTGTTTTGAACCGGCAATGATTTTGCATCAGATTACTACAGTAACTTCTCAATTCATCATTATTGTGGAGAGGTATGTAACTTGTATTTCTTAGTTAAATTTCTAAGTTTATTTCATTTCATGATGGGCTGACTGGTACAGCAACCGGTTTCCATAGTTATTTATGGGGACGCTCTCAGCTACAAAGTTAATTTTATTACAAATAACGCATTTCGCCTGGGTGAAGTTTCCTCATATTTTGTAAAAGAAAAGGAAAATCAACGATGTAATTATAGATGATTATCATTTAGTGGAATGTTTCAAAGTTGCGGTAAACATTTAAAAATTATTTTAAGGAATTTAAAAGTCAAACTGATGTTCACGAAGGGGTATAATATCGTTACATATCACCGGCTTGTAGGTGTTGAGTCAGAACGATGGCAACAAGCCATCTAAGAGAAGAACCGTCGAACAAAATGTACGATAAGAAAACCAAGTGTATTAACTCAAAAGGCTGAAAACCGAGGATAAATGTATAAAGGCAAATATAGACTGGAGGAAGGGGCACAGACAAATAAAGTTATGGGGAAATGCCTGAAAATACTCCGAGTCTCCAGGAGGAGCGCAGCGTACAGCAACACGCACACCGAATGATCTGGATATCAGGTGACTAAACGGTCTAACAGTCGGTCACATTGAAGCCAGAGAACAGGGGAAATCTATGTTTCTGGAGCTTGTGGGACGGTAAACCAACAGAAGACGCTGGTGTCGGTAAAACATAAACTAATCTAGACGTAAGACCATAAGAAGAAAAACCTGCAGGCAATATGTAAAACTGATTTCATAGCACCTCAACTAAAATACTTGACAGCACTGAATAAAAATTAAACATGTGTATCCCAGATCCGTTAAATTTGTCTCTATATGGTTGCTCATTACGATTTTGCAATATATTAGCCGATGAATGCACAGTATTAAAATCGTATTTCTGAAACTGTTTGGCTAAGTCATATGAAATATTTCCAACGAATGATATTCTCACGAATTCAGTCGTAACGGGTGGGGATGGAAGTAGAATGTTCTCATTTGTCTCTACAAATTGTCAGCTACCTCAGGGCTATAGCCCTTACGAAGGGCAAATTGCCTAAGGCTAGACAGCTATTTCTCAACGGAAACGGGAGCTAAGCGCAGTTCGCAAATTCAGTGGCTCACAGCTTTAAAGAAAGCAAGTTTGTACAGGAAAGGGTGACCGCAGGAACCACACATCGCATTGTCGCTCGCTGTAGAATTTCGGTAATTATCAAAGCGTATACTTCCTCCATTAAGTTGTATCTGTAAGTGTGAGTAGTTATGTACATTACATTTGTCAATAAATACGTGGGTGAATTTCATTTTTGGATGCAGTTCACTGAATCCTTTTGCTAACACTTTGAGCTCTTCCCTTGGTCCTTTGAAAATCATAAAAATGTCATCGACATATCGAGAATAAAAAATACTTAATTAGAATTGTATTAGTTATTATTACAGTACCTACAATCAAGATAGTTAACAAAAACATCGGCCACGAAACCTGCTAAGGAGCTATCCATAATCAAGCCGTCTGTTTGTAGTATTTGCCACTAAACGGAAAGTAGTAACAGACCATCAATAGTGAAGTGACGGCAAAAATTCTATTGGTTTCGTCTAATGTACGTCACCTGTATTGCACAAAGTTTTCTCGTAAAAGGGCGATAAACACATTGATTGAAACGTCGGTGTAAAAGTTTTTGTATCCAATAATAGTAGGGAGAATAAGAAGGGAAGACGCTACTAGTGCGTGAATCAATTAACACCTTCCGGTTAGGTATTGTGATGTTCTCCTTGAACTCAAAATTTTCCTACAAAAGTCTCAAGATAAATTCTGAGATTAGTTCATCCATGTTATCGATACCACTAAACACTGGCATTACCCGGTATTCATAAGCGTTTGTTTGGGTACGCAACGATGAGGATTTAGCACTATTTATTTTCATTTTTGCCATCACGTCAGGAGAGAGTACGTTCGTGCAATAATGTAAACAAGACTTTAGTTCTTTGCAAATTGTTCTGTTGGGTCAGTTTCAATCTCATGAGTGTGGATCCTGATGAAGAACTGTAGCGTTTTGGCAATACAATTGATGTTGTGTAGCACTACAGAATTGCTTCCTTTAACAGCTCACAATTTAATAGCCTCTTCCGATTTTAACTTTTCATTAATAGTATTTAATGTAAGGTGGTCAACATCTTCAGATATCCTAAGAATGACTTTTTCTATGAGATTGATAACTCTACAAATTATTTTCAAATGGTTCAAATGCCTTTGAGCACTATGGGACTTAACTTCTGAGGTCATCAGTCCCCTAGAACTTAGAACTACTTAAACCTAACTAACCTAAGGACATAACAAACATCCATGCCCGAGGCAGGCTTCGAACCTGCGACAGTAGCGGTCACGCGGTTCCAGACTGAAGCGCCTAGAACCGCACGGCCACTCCGGCCGGCAAATTATTTTCTACTTCTCATCTCTAATACATGGAAAAGCATCGATGGCTACTCTCTAATCCACTGTAACATATTTACTAAGTCTTCTAACTTTAGTTGAATGCAGTGTTTCAAACCCTTATTTAACGGTTGCACTTCTTGGTGATTGGAAACTATAGCAGTGAGATTCAGCACTCTGTCAGCGAACAGAAAATGACGCTCTTCGTTAGCACCTTCTTTCTTGGGAGTCGGGCAATAAATACACCTTTATTTATTTTAATTTACTAGGATAAATGCTAGTGATCAGCTTGGCAGTGTACCAAATGACATAATTAACTTCATTCATTAAAAAATCCAAATGGTCCTGAGACATTTTTAACAATGGAAAGTAAGCATTGTACGAAATAGGTTAAAGATTATCTTTTCCATTGCATAGACGCCTAATGAGACCTGAAAAGAGAAAATATGAAATTTGCGTGTAGGTGAACTGTGATAAGGCTTTCTTAAAGACACTCTTCACTGATGCGCATGCTCATCGCAGTCTGCATTAACTTAAGCTTATAATTCCTTAACTTAAATTCAGTCGAGTTGGAAGCCTGACAGGGAAATTCTGTGACGCTTATTCCATTCCATGATGGCTGAATGGTACAGCAACCGCTTTCCATAATTGTATGAAGGAACAGTCTGGACTGCAAAGTTACTTTTATTACAAATAGGTCATTCCTAATGCTTACCGCGTCCTCAGTTTATGCGTTTTTGTGTTGCCAGGATAGTAGCTTCTGTTAATACTCGTTACATATTTTATGTGAATTTTAAGTATGGGTTACATTTCGACATATATGGTGTGAGTCGATGTTTCAATGTGAGACGATAAAGGGCAGAGCAATTTCTGAGCTAACCGAAGCTGCTAGCCTTATGCAGCGCACCAGCTGTAATCAAATACAACTGCTTTCAGCGCTTTTGTGATTCGATGATTTGAAACTTCTTAATCTGTTAATATTTATTCTCTTACTGCTTACCGTATATGAATGTCATGTGGACAGACTTTGAAGTTTTTGGCAAATGTGGCGCCATTTTAAATGTTGGAAATATTAATGATTTTTTGGTGGCTGTTGTAAAACATCTTTAATTTGTCAGTGTTAAAGTGTCGTTGGGGCAACGAAATAGTATTGAAAGTTTTGTTTATTCTTACTTTTGGCTCAGTACCCTACCAATCACAGGTCTAACCTCCCTATCATTGCAGTTTCATTTACGGCTATAGTAATTTTCAAGAAGATACTTCCAGAATGGCACTAACCAGAGAATGAAATGTAGTGTTGAGTATACCTGCGGAATGAAGCTCGTTAACGATGTGTTTCTTGTCTGATAACGAGTCGTTTGAGTTACAAGAGTCCCTCATCAAAGATAGTGAGTGCAAAACAGCCTTACACTATAATCTATTATAGGGAATGAACAGTAATCAAATTGTGAAATATAAACAAGAATATGAGATTGGTATTAGGTACACGGGTACAATACATCGTCTTTCGTTGTTTACCTGTATATGTTTTTTTGCACCCATATCTGATTAGTTTCGAATAATCATTAATCACGTTTGTGACACCCTAATGACCATTGAAATACGGCGAGGAGGGACCTTAAGCTTACCCATCACATTGTTACGGACCTTTTTTTTGTTTACTTGCCTTTCCATCATCGATATTGGTCTTAAGATTTCTGTTTTATTCTGCTTTACACTGCAGAGCAGTTTATCAGTGTGCACCTGCACTAAAATTTATGAATGATGGAAAGTTTTCTAGAAATTGGTTTTATATTCAGTCAGAGAACAAATCCAGGCCCGTTTCCATACATGCGGTACGCCTAGAATTATTTCTCCGTGCAGTTCGCAGTCCTAACGGGCGACCGTTGCGGCTTTCAAAGGGATTTTAATTTACTGTAGCGATGAGGAGTCCCCCCTCCTTCTTGCTCATTAAACCGGGGCGAGCAATTATTTGTGGAGGAGCGATTCAGACAACCCATTCATTAGATGCCGCTTCGTCGGAGGAAGCACTTGACCCAAGGGAGGCTGGAACGAACCGCCCTCTGACGAGACGAGACCAACAGCCGACTAAGGGTGCGAATACTATCCCTTGACACGTTAGTTCGCCTACAGTCGTTCTACTCCACACCGTATTCCAAACAAATCCTATTGTCTCTTCCGTAATTTTTCCAGTGTACAGATTATACAAAGGCTCTCTGCATAACCTCCAACCCAGAGTCAATCCAAGTAAAACAGTCATGTGACTCTCTTACACTCCAAATTATCGATCCAAACAGTTGGGATCTGATTCAGGAAATACTGTTCCATAGACAACTGAACAGTTCTCATCAGGATAGGAAACATCGCTCACTCATTTGAAGTATGTTTGATCTTGTTGTCTTGAGACTGGGGTGATATTACGTAATGTCTTTAAGGCTGTAGCTACTAAAAGAGTGCCTTGTGGGGAAAGTTCTAAACGAACACCTTTTACAAGCGGAAAAATTGTATAGGGGATTAGTTAAGATATTTTTCAGTTGGATGTTTCCCACAAATCATGAATTCTTTTACAACTGATGTGGGCACATTTTATGTATCACAAGATGTGGCAATAGTGAGTATACATTTTACACTGGATCGCCAAAGAAACTGGTATAGTCATGCGTATTCAAATACAGAGATACGCAAACAGGCAGAACACGGCGCTACGGTCGGCAACACCTGTGTAAGACAAGTGTCTGGCGCAGTTGTTGGATACGTTACTGCTGCTACTATGGCATGTTATCACGATTCAAGTGAGTCTGAACGTGGTGTTATAGTCAGCGCAGGAGCGAAGGGACACAGCATCTCCGAGGTAGCGATGAAGTGGGGAATTTCCCGGACGACCATTCCATGAGCATTCCGTGAACATCAGGAATTCTGCAAAACATCAAATCTCCGACACCCTTGCAATCGAAAAAAGATCATGCAAGAACGGGAACAACGACGAGTGAAGAGAATATTTCAGCGTAGCAGAAGTGCAACCTTTCCGCAAAATGCTGCAGGTTTCAGTACTGGGCCATCCACAAGTGTCAGCGTGCAAACCATTCATCGAAACGTCATTGATATGGGCTTTCGGAGCCGAAGGCCCACTCGTGTACCCTGCATGACACAAAACTTTACACCCCGACTATGCCCGTCAACACCGACACTGGACTGTTGCTGACAGGAAACATGCAGCCTGGTCGGACGAGTCTCGTTTCAAATTGTATCGAGCGGATGGGCGTGTACGGGTATGGAGACAACGTCATGAGTTCATGGACCCTGCTTGTCAGCAAGGGACTGTTCAAGCTGGTGGAGGCTCTGTAATGGTGTGTGCAGTTGGAGTGATATGGGACCTCTCATGCACCTAGATACGACTCTGACAGGTGTTACGTACGTAAGCATCCTGTCTGATCACCTGCATCAATTCATCTCCTTTGTGCCTTCCGACTTGGGCCATTCCAGCAGGACACTGCGACACCCCACACGTCCATAATTGCTGCAGAGTGGCTCCAGGAACACTCATCTGAGTTTAAGCGTATACACTGACCACCAAATTCCCGAGACGTGAACATTATTGAGCGTATCTGGGATGCCTTGCAACATGCTGTTCAGAAGATATTTCCGCCCCTCTTACTCATACGGATTTATGGACAGCCCTCCAGGATTTATGGTGCAGTTCCTTCCAGCACTACTTCAGACATTAGTTGTGTCCTTGCCATGTCGTGTTGCGGCACTTCTGCATGCTCGTGGGAGCCCTACACGATATTAGACAGGTGGACCAGTTTGTTTGGCTCTTCAGTGTATATAAAGAACTAATTAACATGGTTAGGAATTTTTTACCGTCCATAAATATATGTACACTGCACTATACAACTAAACGGTCACTTTTAGAATTCTCCATTGCGAAAAGTAAATTTAAAATTTGTCTCACAGACGTGTACAAGCTTCCTCTGTATTTGGGCGAAGGCGTGGCGACCTGTGACGTCAACCTCGGGCACGGCGACCCTTCAAACAGAAAGGTGTTGACAGAAGCCGAAAAAAGGACACAGCTTAGAAACTCGAGCGAGTTGAGGGGTAGGTTAATGACATCATATTGTCACAAAATGTCGCACAATTCTGTATTACGCCACTGTGAAAGTCTCACACAGTGGCAACGGCGTCACAACCCCTCTTACTCGCATTTCACCCCTGTTCTTGACGCCTCTGTGACAGAGGTTAGAACCACGACTGCCTGAGTTGAAATCACGCGGTGTTCTTTAGGGTACCTGAGGGTACGTTCAGACACACGGCCGCTCAAAATCGACACGAAAATGCCTTAATCGGGTGGCAATTAAGGGAGTCAGAGATCCCGCTGCTTCCCTTTGAGTGTTGATTCCCACACATTTCGCGGCCGATAGACATATTTCGCAGTGTGATGAGCTCAAGGATGACGTTCTTGACAAACTTTGATACTGCTGACATCCTCCGCACGATTTGTCGGCTACTACGATACCGAAGGTGATTGCAGCCCTTCGGAGCGAAACGCAAGCGCAATTTCAGCTGTCGTGTGGAACCACACTGAACCGCTCAAAACAATTACAGGAGTGTCTTGTAAAACAGCAAAAAGTGTTAACGCCTTTTCAGGTCTCGTGCCTTGCGGCCTAATACGGCGTGATGACCGGGGGTTTCCTGCATTAACACATGCATCAATAAAACCGCAAAGAGTCCATCTAAGACCCCCAGTGTAGCAACACCCTCAGGCCCCCCATAAATCCTTTTTGGGCTCTTCAAATCTGTCTCTTTACAGAGAGAGCAATTGACTAATTTACACTCGCCGACATGATAGGCATGCTTTTCGACAGCCCTTATATTTCGCAAGCGGCCAGGAGCCGCCACTTCGGAGACTTTGCGCCACTCAGCGAAATGATTGCCTGTCAGTGAATGGCTGTCTCTGTAAAGGGACATTTTAAAGTGTCCAACAAAGGTGCGCGGATGGCACCGAGGGTGATGTGGAACTGTGGGGTCGTAGAACAACAGTTCGCCATTTGATCCGTGCATACATCAATATCGCTCCTTCCGTAATCCACAAGAGGGCGCGAAATAGGAGGACCGAATAAACATTAATACCCTTAGGTGCTTCGCACCAAGTTCAAATTTCATCGAAAACTGCTTTGGGGCTACAATCCAAAGAGGTACGTTGTCAATAGTTTGTAAGCCGATAAATGTCGTTAGAGAAGGACTGAAATGTCCGGGGATGTCAGCAGTGTCAAAGATTTTCAAGGTCTTTCTGTAGACCAACACACTGCGAACTGTCCATTTTCTGCAGCGAAATGTGTGGGAATCAGCTACCCACTGAAAGGTTGGGTCTTACTCAAGCTATTGATGTCATCCTCTGACGCCTATTTGCGTATTTTCGCCGATTCTGAGCAGCGGTGTACCTGAAATGTTTTCTTAGTCCACCCATAAGAAAATCGCTTGATTTCAACGCTGTGAGTCGTGATTCTGATCTCCATCGCAGAGACATCAAGAGGAGATGTGAAATGTAGAGAAGACGAAGGGGGGGGGGGGTATGTCGACGTTCCCATCTTGTGAGCTGCCAATGGTGGTGTTATACAGAAATGTAGTGATATTTGATGCCACTGTGACATTATTAACCCACTCTACATGTTACTTGAACCTCTGAGTTATGGTCTGTTTTTTCAAATGTGTCAACACCTAGCGCTTTTGAAGCGTCGCTAATCATGAGTTTAATGTCGCAGATCACTACACTTTTGCAGTGCTTCGGAGGAATGTTGTAGACACCTTTGAGCCAAATTTCAAACTTTTGAGTTGTAATGGTTGGCGATTACGGGGTTTCCGATACTGCTCATAAATAGGTAATAAAAGTATTTTTAAGTCACTTTTGTCGTAACTGAATTAGGTTCCCTTAAGACTCTCCCAATGATCTAGTCATTACATCTTCTTCTATAAGTAGATATTCGTGTTCAGTTTATGTTAGATCACTGCGTTTGATTACTTCTAACTAATTTACTGTTTTTCCTGCTTCCATTTACTTGTAAGCAATAGTGTAACCAGACAGAAAAGCATCTATTCCTCTATTCATACGCTGTACTAAAAAATAGCTCTGAGCACTATGGGACTTAACATCTGAGGTCATCAGTCCCCTATAACTTAGAACTACTTAAACTTGACTAACCTAAGGACATCACACACATCCATGCCCGATGCAGGATTCGAACCTGCGACCGTAGCGGTCACGCTGTTCCAGACTGAAGCGCCTAGAACCGCTCGGCCACACTGGCTTGCTGGTGGAGTTCGAGACGTCTCCAGTCAGGCTACGCTGCAGCTCAAGCCCGTGCTAATGAGCATGTGGGATTGTTAGCCTGTCATGTGGTTAGCTGCCTGCAGGCGGTTAAGACTCCATCTTGAGTTATCTCCACACAAGTACATTTCAAAAGTGCTCGACAAAAGTGGGTAGACAGCACCGAGGTTATTGGCCAAACTTGGCTGTCTTAGAGGGACACTTTGGCATTATAAATACCGATGTGTCAAAGTCACACCTCCCCGTCATCATGATACAGACAGTTGTGAAAGAAACGGTTGAAAACGCATAAAAATCTTTTGTTGATTCGGATCAGGTTTAAATTTCCATGGATGAACTGAACGGCCTCTACAGGTCCCAGTCTGTACACCACAACAAAAATTACGATCGTACTGCACTCCAAAAAGGTGCGATCATGTTCAGTGAGTATTTTAGGGCCACGATGTCCTCAGAGAAGTATTGAAACGTCCAGATGTTTTCAGCGGTGCCAAAAGCTGTCAAGAATTTCGTCCTGTTTCTCATCGCACTGTGATGTTTTCGACCAGGCCGGCCTCTGTGGCCGAGCGGTTCTAGGCGCTTCACTCCGGACCGCGCTGCTGCTACGGTCGCAGGTTTGAATCCTGCCTCGAGCATGGATATGTGTGATGTCCTTAGGTTCGTTAGGTTTAAGGAGTTCTACGTCTAGGGGACAGATGACCTCAGATGTTAAGTCCCATAGTGATTAGAGCCATTTGAACATTTGTTTTTGACCAGGAAATGCGTAGGAGTCAACGACCTAAGGTAACAGGTAGTTTCACTGGCGTGCTCTATATCATCCCCTAAAGTCTTTTCGTCTGATTTGGTGTTTATGAAATGTTTTTTCTGGGCCAACCTTAAGAAAACCACGTGATATCAACGCTGGGCTTCACGATTCTGACATCCATCGCACAGGCGTCAAAGGAAGGGCAGATATCAGAAATGTAGGTATGAGGGGGTGTGACGACCTGCCCATCGGTGGCGTTAGGTAGAGCAGTAGTGAATCTTGGTGCCAATGTGACATCATTAACCTAGCTTATATGATAATCTGATGTCTGCCCTATTTTTCGCTTGTGTCGACGCGTTGCTGTATGAAGCAGCAGCGAACCCAACGGTGACTCTGCAGCTCCCCACAAATTTTCATAATTACAGAGGAAGGTCGTAGGCATTTATGAGACAATTTCAACTTCTACGTCACAGTGGGAAATAATTATGAGGTTGTGTTCCGCAGTGTACCCTATGCGTTGAGGAAACTAAAGTCATGGGATACTGAGAAGCACGTATAGAGGTGGCTGCAATATCGCGTGCACAAAGTATAAAAGGGCAGTGCGTGGGCGGAGCTGTCGTTTGTGCTTAGGCGACTCAGGTGGGAATGTGTCAGATGTGATTACAGCCGCTCGATGGGAATTGACAGACTCTGAACACGGAATGGTTTGTTGGAGCCTGACGCATGGGATATTGCATTTCGGAAATCTTTAGGGTAATTCAATATTCCGAGATCCACATGTCACGACTGTGCCGAGAATTGCAGGCACCACATCTCATCACGGAAAATGCAGAATGCATTCAGGCCTGAGCTGCCGGAGTTGGCGCTCACACTTATGTGAGATGTGCTTGCCAGTGTGTATGAATGGTGTGTGTTTCATCTACATCTACATCTACATCTACATTTATACTCCGCAAGCCACCCAACGGTGTGTGGCGGAGGGCACTTTACGTGCCACTGTCATTACCTCCCTTTCCTGTTCCAGTCGCGTATGGTTCGCGGGAAGAACGACTGTCTGAAAGCCTCCGTGCGCGCTCTAATCTCTCTAATTTTACATTCGTGATCTCCTCGGGAGGTATAAGTAGGGGGAAGCAATATATTCGATACCTCATCCAGAAACGCACCCTCTCGAAACCTGGCGAGCAAGCTACACCGCGATGCAGAGCGCCTCTGTTGCAGAGTCTGCCACTTGAGTTTGTTAAACATCTCCGTAACGCTATCACGGTTACCAAATAACCCTGTGACGAAACGCGCCGCTCTTCTTTGGATCTTCTCTATCTCCTCCGTCAACCCGATCTGGTACGGATCCCACACTGATGAGCAATACTCAAGTATAGGTCGAACGAGTGTTTTGTAAGCCACCTCCTTTGTTGATGGACACATTTTCTAAGGACTCTCCCAATGAATCTCAACCTGGTACCCGCCTTACCAACAATTAATTTTATATGCTCATTCCACTTCAAATCGTTCCGCACGCATACTCCCAGATATTTTACAGAAGTAACTGCTACCAGTGTTTGTTCCGCTATCATATAATCATACAATAAAGGATCCTTCTTTCTATGTATTCGCAATACATTACATTTGTCTATGTTAAGGTTCAGTTGCCACTCCCTGCACCAAGTGCCTATCCGCTGCAGATCTTCCTGCATTTCGCTACAATTTTCTAATGCTGCAACTTCTCTGTATACTACAGCATCATCCGCGAAAAGCCGCATGGAACTTCCGACACCATCTACTAGGTCATTTATATATATTGTGAAAAGCAATGGTCCCATAACACTCCCCTGTGGCACGCCAGAGGTTACTTTAATGTCTGTAGACGTCTCTCCGTTGATAACAACATGCTGTGTTCTGTTTGCTAAAAACTCTTCAATCCAGCCGCACAGCTGGTCTGATATTCCGTAGGCTCTTACTTTGTTTATCAGGCGACAGTGCGGAACTGTATCGAACGCCTTCCGGAAGTCAAGAAAAATAGCATCTACCTGGGAGCCTGTATCTAATATTTTCTGGGTCTCATGAACAAATAAAGCGAGTTGGGTTTCACACGATCGCTGTTTCCGGAATCCATGTTGATTCCTACATAGTAGATTCTGAGTTTCCAAAAACGACATGATACTCGAGCAAAACACATGTTCTAAAATTCTACAACAGATCGACGTCAGAGATATAGGTCTATAGTTTTGCGCATCTGCTCGACGACCCTTCTTGAAGACTGGGACTACCTGTGCTCTTTTCCAATCATTTGGAACCTTCTGTTCCTCTAGAGACTTGCGGTACACGGCTGTTAGAAGGGGGGCAAGTTCTTTCGCGTACTCTGTGTAGAATCGAATTGGTATCCCGTCAGGTCCAGTGGACTTTCCTCTGTTGAGTGATTCCAGTTGCTTTTCTATTCCTTGGACACTTATTTCGATGTCAGCCATTTTTTCGTTGGTGCGAGGATTTAGAGAAGGAACTGCAGTGCGGTCTTCCTCTGTGAAACAGCTTTGGAAAAAGGTGTTTAGTATTTCAGCTTTACGCTTGTCATCCTCTGTTTCAATGCCATCATCATCCCGGAGTGTCTGGACATGATGTTTCGAGCCACTTACTGATTTAACGTAAGACCAGAACTTCCTAGGATTTTCTGTCAAGTCGGTACCTAGTATTTTACTTTCGAATTCACTGAACGCTTCACGCATAGCCCTCCTTACGCTAACTTTGACATCGTTTAGCTTCTGTTTGTCTGAGAGGTTTTGGCTGCGTTTAAACTTGGAGTGAAGCTCTCTTTGCTTTCGCAGTAGTTTCCTAACTTTGTTGTTGTACCACAGTGGGTTTTTCCCGTCCCTCACAGTTTTACTCGGCACGTACCTATCTAAAACGCATTTTACGATTGCCTTGAACTTTTTCCATAAACACTCAACATTGTCAGTGTCGGAACAGAAATTTTCGTTTTGATCTGTTAGGTAGTCTGAAATCGGCCTTCTATTACTCTTGCTAAACAGATAAACCTTCCTCCCTTTTTTTATATTCCTATTAACTTCCATATTCAGGGATGCTGCAACGGCCTTATGATCACTGATTCCCTGTTCTGCACTTACAGAGTCGAAAAGTTCGGGTCTGTTTGTTATCAGTAGGTCCAAGATGTTATCTCCACGAGTCGGTTCTCTGTTTAATTGCTCGAGGTAATTTTCGGATAGTGCACTCAGTATAATGTCACTCGATGCTCTGTCCCTACCACCCGTCCTAAACATCTGAGTGTCCCAGTCTATATCTGGTAAATTGAAATCTCCACCTAAGACCATAACATGCTGAGAAAATTTATGTGAAATGTATTCCAAATTTTCTCTCAGTTGTTCTGCCACTAATGCTGCTGAGTCGGGGGGTCGGTAAAAGGAGCCAATTATTAACCTAGCTCGGTTGTTGAGTGTAACCTCCACCCATAATAATTCACAGGAACTATCCACTTCTACTTCACTACAGGATAAACTACTACTAACAGCGACAAACACTCCACCACCGGTTGCATGCAATCTATCCTTTCTAAACACCGTCTGTGCCTTTGTAAAAATTTCGGCAGAATTTATCTCTGGCTTCAGCCAGCTTTCTGTACCTATAACGATTTCAGCTTCGGTGCTTTCTATCAGCGCTTGAAGTTCTGGTACTTTACCAACGCAGCTTCGACAGTTTACAATTACAATACCGATTGCTGCTTGGTCCCCGCATGTCCTGACTTTGCCCCGCACCCGTTGAGGCTGTTGCCCTTTCTGCACTTGCCCGAGGCCATCTAACCTAAAAAACCGCCCAGCCCACGCCACATAACCCCTGCTACCCGTGTAGCCGCTTGTTGCGTGTAGTGGACTCCTGACCTATCCAGCGGAACCCGAAACCCCACCACCCTATGGCGCAAGTCGAGGAATCTGCAGCCCACACGGTCGCAGAACCGTCTCAGCCTCTGATTCAGACCCTCCACTCGGCTCTGTACCAAAGGTCCGCAGTCAGTCCTGTCGACGATGCTGCAGATGGTGAGCTCTGCTTTCATCCCGCTAGCGAGACTGGCAGTCTTCACCAAATCAGATAGCCGCCGGAAGCCAGAGAGGATTTCCTCCGATCCATAGCGACACACATCATTGGTGCCGACATGAGCGACCACCTGCAGATGGGTGCACCCTGTACCCTTCATGGCATCCGGAAGGACCCTTTCCACATCTGGAATGACTCCCCCCGGTATGCACACGGAGTGCACTTTGGTTTTCTTCCCCTCCCTTGCTGCCATATCCTTAAGGGGCCCCATTACGCGCCTGACGTTGGAGCTCCCAACTACCAGTAAGCCCACCCTCTGCGACTGCCCGGATCTTGCAGACTGAGGGGCAACCTCTGGAACAGGACAAGCAGCCATGTCAGGCCGAAGATCAGTATCAGCCTGAGACAGAGCCTGAAACCGGTTCGTCAGACAAACTGGAGAGGCCTTCCGTTCAGCCCTCCGGAATGTCTTTCGCCCCCTGCCACACCTTGAGACGACCTCCCACTCTACCACAGGTGAGGGATCAGCCTCAATGAGGGCAGTATCCCGGGCAACCACAGTCGTAGTCCGATCGGGGGATGCGTGGGACGAGCTGGCCGTCCCCGACAAACCCCCATCCTGTGTGACCGAAGCCAACACTGCCTGAAGCTGGAAGCGAAGGGATGCCAACTCAGCCTGCATCCGAACACAGCAGTTGCAGTCCCTATCCAAGCATAGGTCGAACGAGTGTTTTGTAAGCCACCTCCTTTGTTGATGGACTACATTTTCTAAGGACTCTCCCAATGAATCTCAACCTGGTACCCGCCTTACCAACAATTAATTTTATATGATCATTCCACTTCAAATCGTTCCGCACGCATACTCCCAGATATTTTACAGAGGTAACTGCTACCAGTGTTTATTCCGCTATCATATAATCATACAATAAAGGATCCTTCTTTCTATGTATTCGCAATACATTGCATTTGTCTATGTTAAGGGTCAGTTGCCACTCCCTGCACCAAGTGCCTATCCGCTTCAGATCTTCCTGCATTTCGCTACAATTTTCTAATGCTGCAACTTCTCTGTATACTACAACATCATCCGCGAAAAGCCGCATGGAACTTCCGACACTATCTACTAGGTCATTTATATATATTGAGAAAAGCAATGGTCCCATAACACTCCCCTGTGGCTCGCCAGAGGTTACTTTAACGTCTGTAGACGTCTCTCCATTGATAAGAACATGCTGTGTTCTGTTTGCTAAAAACTCTTCAATCCCGCCACACAGCTGGTCTGATATTCCGTAGGCTCTTACTTTGTTTATCAGGCGACAGTGCGGAACTGTAATCGAACGGCTTCCGGAAGTCAAGAAAAATAGAATCTACCTGGGAGCCTGTATCTAATATTTTCTGGCTCTCATGAACAAATAAAGCGAGTTGGGTCTCACACGATCGCTGTTTCTCTGTCTGTAGTGGCGATGAACGCAGTGGTGGAAAGCTTTGTCTAAGCTTTTAGTTGCGCCTTTCTCCAACTTAACGTGTCTTCATTTCGGTAAATGGCAGTCTCTCTTCTCCTACACTGTAGACAAGGAACATGGCGTGAAATAACTGCAGAAACTGTGTGGGGCATGCGACGTACACATCCGTTACGATAATGCGGCGGACTTGGTCGTTAATGGGTTATGGCAACGGACGACCACCGTGAGTGCTTTTGCCAACAGCATCATATCGCCTGCAGCTTTTCTCCCGGACCCGTGTCTGTATCAGTGGGACCTTAGACGGCTGTAAAATCGTGGCCTGGTCAGATGAGCTTCGCTTTCATTTGGTAAGATCTGATGGTAGGGTTCGAGTGCGGCGGAGCCAAACAAAGCCGTGGACCCAAGTTGTCAACAAAGCACTGTGTAAGCAGGTGGTGGTTCCATAATGGTGTGGGCTGTGTTTACATGGAATGAACTGGCTCCTCTGGTACAACTGAACCGATCGTTGACTGCAAATGGATATGTTCGGCTACTTGGAAACCAATTTCAGCCATTTACCAAATAACGATGGAATTTTTATGGATGACAACGCAATATCTCACAAGGCGACAATTGTTCGCGTTAGATTGAAGCACGTTCTTGACAATTCGAGTGAATGTCTGAAATGGGCAATAATCGAGAGATCAGTTCATGCACAATATCCTGAACAGGCAACACTTCCCCGACTGGGCTAGGCTTTCGTGTGGGTTTGTTACAGGACGATCAGTTTGGCTTTAGGAAAGTCAAAGGTACCAGAGAATCAATTCTGACGTTGCAGTTGATAATAGAAGCAAGATAAAGAAAAATCAACAAATGTTCATAGGATTTGCCGAGCTGGGAAAGTCGTGCCACAGTCTAAAATGTTTCAAGATGTTCGAAATTATGAGAAAAATAGTGATAAGCTATAGAGGGGGACGGGTAATATGCAACACGTACAAGAGCTATGAGTGGATAAAAAAGGGGACGACTAAGAACAAAGTGCTCGGATTAAAATAGTATAAGGCCTATACTGTTCAATCTGTACACCGAAGAAGCAATGATGAAAATAAAAGAAAGTTACAGGAGTGTAATTATAATTCAGGGTGAAAGGATATCAGTGATACTAATCGCTGATGATATTTCTATCCTGAGTGAAAGAGAAGGATTACATGATCAGCTGAATGGAAGGAACAGTGTAACGAGTGCAGAATATGGAATGAGAGTAAATCGAAGAAAGACGAAAGTAGTGGGAAGCAGCAGATATAAAAACAGAGAGAAACTTAACATCATGATTAACGGTCACAAAGTAGATGAAGTTAAGGAATTCAGCAAAGTCCTCAATTTGAGGAAGAAATTTCTGATAATGTACGTTTGGAGCACAGCATTGTATGGTAGTGAAACATGAACTGTGGGAAACTGGAACAGAAGAGAATCGAAGAATTTGAAATGTGGTGTTACAGACGAATGTTTAAAATTAGGTGAACTGAAAAGGTAAGGAATGAGGTGGTTCTGCGCATAATCGGAGAGGAAAGGAATATCTGGGAAACGTTGACAAGCAGAAAGGAACAGGGTGATAGGATATCTGTTGAGACGTCGGGGTATGATTTTACATGGCACTAGAGAGAGGTGTAGAGGTAGTCTTGAGGAAGACAGAGATTTGAATACCTTCAACAAATAACAGCAAATAATTGAGGACGCAAGTTGTAAGTTGCAAATGCTACTCTGAGAAGAAGAGTTTGGCACAGGAGAGGAATTCGTGACGTGCTACTTCAAGCCAGTCACAAGCCGATGACTAAAAAAAAAAAAAAATAAAAAACAAAAAAAAAACACACACACACAAAACAACAACAACAACAACAAAAAATTGTAGAGTAACGCCACGTCGAGGTGGTGCACTGCACCCAACAAAAGGAGGTCCGTCACTATGTTAGGAGGCTGACTTTCGTTACCTCAGTCTATTATTAAAAAAGTGGTAAAATGATCACCCAATCACTAAATACTAGCTGTGAGTTGGAAGTCTAACTGCTTCGAGGGAGAAGTTAACTTTATTCAATATTTGATAGAACTGTTGGCCCAATAAAAAATTAAAATGATGTCGTAAACTACGAATGAAGAAAAATAAACTCAATAAATCATTTAAGTCAGACACAGTGACTGCGTCTTGGTACAGTGCATCTCACGGTGTGCAAGTAATCCAGAATACATTCACCCAGTGTTTCAGAATGAGAGCGCTAAGCTACTATCAGCAAACTTTGCACATACTTTCCTTTTTTAGCATACAGCCCCACAATACAAATTTTAAAAAAAACGCTTATTACGTACTAGATTTCGTTCTTCATATGACAGAATTTCGTCACAGTCCGCCCCTGGTAGCTGAGTGGTCAGCGCGACGGAATGTCATACCTAAAGGCTCGGGTTCGATTCCCGGCTGGATCGGAAGTTTTCTCCGCTCAAGGACTGGGTGGCGTGTTGTCCTTATCATCGTCATTTCATCCCCATCGTCACGCAAGTCGCCGAAGTGGCGTCAACTCGAAAGACTTGCACTAGGTGAACGGTCTACCCGACGGGAGGCCCTAGGCACACGGCATTTCCATTTTACTTCGTCACAAACAATGAGGTTATAATTTTTTATTTGTTGGTAGTTATAAGTTCATGTAAGACATCTATTCTTAGAGAATCAGAGATATTAGTGGTCGATTTCATGAAGTGCCACACTTTCGTGTACATATTAGTGAAATAGGTTATTAAGGTGTAGGAGTACAAAAAAAAATATTTTGACAGGCTGTGTAGCGGCTGTCGGTAGGACACGACGGTGTGTGTGTGTGTGTGTGTGTGTGTGTGTGTGTGCCCGCGCGCGCGCACACAGGTGTGTCTGGCTCTATTTACGTCGTTCTCTTTGTCGGGAACTGCAACGTGGAAACAATTACTCTGTACTAACTGGTGCATAATTTGGGCGATGTTAGCAAAAGACGCGAAACTGTGACGCGTGTTAATCTGCGTCGGTCCTTCCTTCCGACCGCCGGCCGACAGCCAGCAGTCAGAGGCGGCTGCGGCGTGCCTCTGCGCTCGGCGGCCCTCGTGCGGTAATTCGCCGCTAACGGCTCGGATTTGCACGGCACGCTCGCCGCTTGCGTCGCGACCCAGTGAACTTGCGCGGCGCGGAAAATAACCCGCGCCCGTCAGTGCGCCCCCACCTTTTGTGCGCGGCGCAATATCGCGACTAATTAGTGCCGTGTTGCCCGGCCCGCAGCGCGCGTGAATTTCACCGGCCGAACAAAAGCCGAACGCTGGCGCCAGCGAGCCCCACTGTTGTGGCACGCAACTAGTCAGTGGCGCCGACTTATTAGAGGGCCTCGCCACCTCTCCGCACGTTTATTAACGCGAGCTCCTGCTCCTCATCCTCCTCCGCCTCCTACCCCCCCCCCCCTCCTCCTCGTCGCCCCCTCCTCTCCCTCCCGCGGTCTTCGATTGTTTTAGACGTCGTCCCGCCATTCCTCTGTTCGTATCATTCCACCAGAAGTGGAATCCCAACTTGCCCTCGCGCAGCCAATACTGACGGCGGAATGCTTTGCCGCCTACTGGCACAAGCACCCACTGCGCATGCGCGTCACTGCCGAGCCCATCTATACCGCAGAGGTATTGTCATGCTGCGCCCCAAGACGGACCCTTTGCTCTGATGAAATTCCTTGGCGGGCCTTACCTCATCGTCGCTTGGGGTTTGTGTTACAGGCTGCTTCGGTCTGCTGCGTCAAATATGACGTTCGAACGTTGCGACTGAGCCGACCACTGCATAAACTTTTTTAACGAGGGAACGCGGAACATGTGAACATATTCCAACAACTAACTGTATTTCCCTCCAATATTAATGTCAGAATTAAAAGCAGGATAGACTGCTACTTACTATACAGTGGAGATATTGAGTAACAGACAAGCACAACAAAAAGACTGTTGAACAAATATACTTTCGCCCTACTGGCCTCGGCAAACAGAGACTGTGCCCATGTGTGTGTGTGTGTGTGTGTGTGTGTGTGTGTGTGTGTTTGATTCGAACGAAGGCCTTTCTGGCCAAAAGCTTACTTTTCTGCCCATCATTTTGTTGTGCTTGTCTACGACTCAACATCTCCGCTGTATGGTAGGTAGCAATCCAAACTTTTCATAATATTGTCATTACTCCTTCCTGGATTTTCCATTCTTCACTCTTAATTTTATTTTCATCAGAATCATAACTACACTCCTGGAAATTGAAATAAGAACACCGTGAATTCATTGTCCCAGGAAGGGGAAACTTTATTGACACATTCCTGATGTCAGATACATCACATGATCACACTGACAGAACCACAGGCACATAGACACAGGCAACAGAGCATGCACAATGTCGGCACTAGTACAGTGTATATCCACCTTTCGCAGCAATGCAGGCTGCTATTCTCCCATGGAGACGATCGTAGAGATGATGGATGTAGTCCTGTGGAACGGCTTGCCATGCCATTTCCACCTAGCACCTCAGTTGGACCAGCGTTCGTGCTGGACGTGCAGACCGCGTGAGACGACGCTTCATCCAGTCCCAAACATGCTCAATGGGGGACAGATCCGGAGATCTTGCTGGCCAGGGTAGTTGACTTACACCTTCTAGAGCACGTTGGGTGGCACGGGATACATGCGGACGTGCATTGTCCTGTTGGAACAGCAAGTTCCCTTGCCGGTCTAGGAATGGTAGAACGATGGGTTCGATGACGGTTTGGATGTACCGTGCACTATTCAGTGTCCCCTCGACGATCACCAGTGGTGTACGGCCAGTGGAGGAGATCGCTCCCCACACCATGATGCCGGGTGTTGGCCCTGTGTGCCTCGGTCGTATGCAGTCCTGATTGTGGCGCTCACCTGCACGGCGCCAAACACGCATACGACCATCATTGGCACCAAGGCAGAAGCGACTCTCATCGCTGAAGACGACACGTCTCCATTCGTCCCTCCATTCACGCCTGTCGCGACACCACTGGAGGCGGGCTGCACGATGTTGGGGCGTGAGCGGAAGACGGCCTAACGGTGTGCGGGACCGTAGCCCAGCTTCATGGAGACGGTTGCGAATGGTCCTCGCCGATACCCCAGGAGCAACAGTGTCCCTAATTTGCTGGGAAGTGGCGGTGCGGTCCCCTACGGCACTGCGTACGATCCTACGGTCTTGGCGTGCATCCGTGCGTCGCTGCGGTCCGGTCCTAGGTCGACGGGCACGTGCACCTTCCGCCGACCACTGGCGACAACATCGATGTACTATGGAGACCTCACGCCCCACGTGTTGAGCAATTCGGCGGTACGTCCACCCGGCCTCCCGCATGCCCACTATACGCCCTCGCTCAAAGTCCGTCAAATACACATACGGTTCACGTCCACGCTGTCGCGGCATGCTACCAGTGTTAAAGACTGCGATGGAGCTCCGTATGCCACGGCAAACTGGCTGACACTGACGGCGGCGGTGCACAAATGCTGCGCAGCTAGCGCCATTCGACGGCCAACACCGCGGTTCCTGGTGTGTCCGCTGTGCCGTGCGTGTGATCATTGCTTGTACAGCCCTCTCGCAGTGTCCGGAGCAAGTATGGTGGGTCTGACACACCGGTGTCAATGTGTTCTTTTTTCCATTTCCAGGAGTGTTTATCTACACTCTGTTTCCTGATCTATATCTTTGTTGACCTGAGTCTCCTAGTAATCTCCACACTGTGATCTTCAGTTTCTGACTGTACAACTTCTTCACACAGTGATCGTCAGTTCCTAAAATAACGAGGTTGTTATAATAAAGGTGAAGCTACTCACAGAGATTCAGTGTGGGCTATATCGTAAAACAGCAAAATCTGGTAGATATGCCAATGCATTATTGTGGAACCGATTTACGCTGGAAAAAGTTAGTTCCATTTTTGGGCACCGGGTGAATAGCTGGCGCTATGGAGCGTCTCATATAGTCTCTGACGCTCATAATCAACATATTGTGTAAGCAGCATTTAATAATAAAAATCAGCATAATATCTTTCTTTCTTGTTTGACGTTTTCTGCTCATGTCGTGTTCCTAATCCATTTACGTATGGAAAAATATCTATCCCCCTTTCTTGTATTTACAGTGCAAGATTTGCAACTGGTAATCAAAAGTGGAAATAATTTTTTCCAGTGTAGTTACAGGAGACTCTCGGCTTCTGTAAGTAGCTACACTTTAGTTTAGTTCCATTGGAAGATCGTACCTAGTACTAATGAAATTAGCAAGCAAACTAAAATCACCTGTTCTGATTGTGAAAAATTTTACATTGGTCAGTCAGGCAGAGAAATATCAACTAGGCTGGCTGAACATCAACGTAGCTGGAGGTTGCAGAATTCAGACTCTGCATTTTCTGAGCATGTAGTGAGTGAGGGTCACAACTACCAGCCAGTGTCCCATGTACTTCACTTAGCAAACAAAAGCTACAAACTGAACCTGCTGGAAGCCCTGGAAAAACATCTTGCCCACAGTGCAGATCTCATCCTAAGTGACCAGACAGCTCAACACTTTCCCTCTCCTAAACTTCATATAATCATCTCTGTTGTCCATTACTTCCCACACTCTCCCTTCCTACATATTCCAATTTTCCTGTATTCATTAAGTTGTTATGTTTTGTTTTGTTGAAGTTGTCTTTGTATTCCATATAGACTGTAATATCAATAGTTAAGGCTTTCTTTTAACTGGTACTTGTATTAATGTCCATGTTTAACACCCCTTGTAGTTGTCTCATCAAATACTGTACATATTTAATTTTGCTCATTTATTTAATGAAAACTGTTACACAACAACTGCTTTGATTACAATGTTAATGTTAAAATGCAGTACCACCACACTCCCGAACTGTAGGTTCCCTCAAACACCTATATTTTCCTGCATTTATTTATTTCTGTTTATCTTACTGATATTGCTTAAGTTCCTTATGTATTTTGTAGTTACATTGATAATTGTCTCTTCTTTTAATTGGTTTGTGTATCACTCTCCATGTTTCATACATCCTGATGTATCCTTGTCTGCTACTAATTTTATTTTGTTTTATTAGTTTTGTTTATTAATAGGAACTGTAGGCATGCTTTTCCTATTTTGTGCTAAAGGTTTTCCTGTCTACTCCCTTGTTGTATATGTACTGTTCAACTCTTACTTTTTCGTTGGAAAGATGTTACTTACTGTATGTTTCTACTTCAGTCCAGACGTGTTACTTTTCTTCCAATGTTGTTTGCAAACATTTTAGCATCTTTGGTGATAATACTCAGTAAATATCTGAAGATGGCCTTGTAAGCCAGAAACCGGTTAACAATAAAAGTAATATTGTAGAACAAAAGCAAACTGGTGCTTTTCATTTACTATAATGTTGTTCTACCAAGAACCGACGGAAGATTCTGTTAACATAAAAACTAAAATCTATTTTGTAGGTTTCTCCAGTTAAATATCTTCTTAACCTTCCACACATTGGTCCAATTTTTCACTGTTTAATCTCTTTATAGTGTACAATCACGATTTGGCCCTTTAGGCAATTTCTACTATATAAATTATAGAGTGCACCCATCAGCCATTATTTTTAGGTTTTATTATGCAGATCCAGATTTCGGCTACAAGCTGGTCATTCTCAATGCGCTATTTTTTGTTCTCAATTTATGTAAGTCCCAGTTGTTTGGGCGTGTCACAGTTCTTTTAATACTACTTCCGAATGGAAGGTAACGTGATGAATTTCAACCATGTATACAAAAGTTATCAAAAACACAATGAACCAGAAAGTAGGTAACATTATGTCAATGTAATGCATAATAAAATAATTTACCAATTGGTTTTATTTTAAAATATTATTGAAAGTGTATTCATTACATATTAACCATAATCAGACCTCTATAAATGAAGTTTATATGAGGATGGATGTGTACAGGGATGTACATGTCCCAGAGTGAAACCACAAATAGGGATGATACTGCAGATATTACAGGGAATGCACAGGAACGTTACTGTCTAGACAGCTGTGTATAATTAAGCTGACACAGCCTACGATCTCTTCAGTGCAGATGCACATAGGCGCGAACTTTTATGGGAAACGCCAAAATGGTGCGAATAATGACGAGAAAACATAAATATGCAGTAAATGAAGCAAGCGAAAAGGAATACAAATGTCTCAAAAATGAGATCGACAGGAAGTGCAAAATGGCTAAGCAAGGATGGCTGAAGAATAGATGTAAGGATGTAGAGCCATATAGCACTAGAGGTAAGATAGATACTGTCTACAGGAAAATTAATGAGACCTTTGGAGAAAAGAGAACCACCTGTAAGAATATCAAGAGCTCAGATGGAAAACCAGTTCTAAGCAAAGAAGGGAAAGCAGAAAGCTGAAAGGAGTATATACAGGGTCTATACAAAGACGATGTACTTGAGGGCAATATTATAGAAATGGAAGAGGATGTAGATGAAGATGTGATACTGCATGCAGAATTTGACAGAGCACTGAAAGACCTAAGTCAAAAAAGGTCCCCGGAGTAGACAACACTCCATTAGAACTACTGACAACCTTGGGAGAGCCGGCCATGAGAAAAGTCTACCATCTGGTGAGCAAGATGTATGAGACAGGCAAAACACCCTCAGACTTCTAGAAGGATATATTTATTCCAATCCCAAAGAAAGCAGGTGTCAACACATATGAAAATTACCGAACTATCATTTTAATAAGTCATGGCTGCAAAATAATAGCACGAATTCTTTACAGACGAATGGAAAAACAGGTGGAAGGCGACCTTGGGGAAGATCAGTTTGGATTCTGTAGGAACGTTGTAACATGTGAGCAAGATGTATGAGACAGGCGAAATAGCCTCAGACTTGAAGAAGGATATATTTATTCCAATCCCAAGGAAAGCAGGTTTTAACAGATGTGAAAATTACCCAACTATCAGTTTAATAAGTCATGGCTGCTAAATAATAACACGAATTATTTACAGACGAATGGAAAAGTAGGTGGAAGGTGACCTTGGGAAAGATCAGTTTGGATTCAGTAGGAACGGCGGAACATGTGAGGCAATACTTACCATACGAGTAAGATAGCTTAAGAAATGGCAACCCTATGTTTCTAGCATTTTTAGACTTAGAGAAAGCTTTCGACAATGATGGCTGGAATACTCCAAAATTCAGAAGGTGGCAGGGGTAAAATAAAGGAGCGAAAGGTTATTTACAGTTTGTACAGAAACCGGACTGCAGTTATAAGAGTCGAGGGGCATAAAAGTGAAGCAGTGGTTGAGAAGGGAGTAAGACAGTGTTGTAGCCTATCCCGGATGTTATGCAATCTGTATATTGAGCAAGTAGTAAAGGAAACAAACCAAAAATTTGGAGTCGGAACTAAAATCCATTGAGGAGAAATAAAAACTTTGAGCTCTGTCGATGACACTGTAATTCTGTCAGAGAGAGCAAAGAACCTCGAAGAGCAGCTGAACGGAATGGACAGTGTCTTCAAAGGAGGATGTAAGATGAACATCAACAACAGCAAAACGAGAATAATGGAATATAGTCGAATTGTGACGCTGAGGAAATTAGATTAGGAAATGAAACACTTAAAGTAGTAGATGACTTTTACTATTTGGGGAGCAAAATAACTGACGATCGTCGAAGAAGAGAGAATATAAAATGTAGACTGGCTTTCGCAAGGAGGGCACTTCTGAAGAAAAGAAATATCTTAACATCGAGTATAGATTTAAATGTCAAGAAGTCTTTTCTGAAAGTATTTGTATGGAGTGTAGGTATGTATGGAAGTGAAACATGGACGATAGAGAGTTTAGACAAGAAGAGAATGGAAGCTTTGGAAATGTGATGCTACAGAAGTATGCTGAAGATAAGATGGATAGATCACGTAACTAATGAGAAGGTACGGAATAGAATTGGGGATAAGAGGAATTTGTGGCACAACCAGACTAAAAGAAAGGATCGGTTGGTAGGACATTTTCTGAGGCATCAAGTGATCACCAATTTAGTTCTGGAGGGAAGTGTGGAGGGTAAAAATCGTAGAGGGAGACCAAGAGATGAATACACTAAGCAGATTCAGATGGATGTAGGTTGCAGTAGTTACTCGGAGGTGAAGAAGCTTGCACAGGATGAGTAACATGGAGAGCTCATCAAACCAGTCTCTGGACTGGAGACCATAGCAACAACAATGAGGATAATGGGCAAGGGGAACTACAGTCGTTCTGTGTGGATGAGTTGAGAATTAGCATCCGACGGGAGGCGTGCTCGTGTAGTCCGTGTAGTTCCCATGAATACTGTGTGCAGATGACTCAGTGGTCACGTCATCTGCCTAGTAAACACGGACCCGAGATCGAATTCCTGTCCGCCGCAAATTGCGAGTAACAATACATCAACAGGAACTCCTCTGGAAATGATGGTCCTTGTGGTACCCTTTCTTTCCAGAAGTGACTTCGTGATGTCTTGTAGCACTAAATCATACGAATTAAGCCTTAACGGTTTTTTCCAGAGTCCAATCGATTTGATTCTTATGACGGTCCAACGTTGTGACAGCAATCAACTGGTGAAAAATTCCGCTAGCTGGAATTACGTCTTCACCGAGCATCACTAAAAGTCGTTTCTGGCAAGGTGTTCTGTCAGCAAGGTTATTCTCAGATTTACGTCACACTCTTCATCTACACCACTCTTGTTCATCGCATCAGAGAGCTTCTTCGTTGTAAACAACTCGCAGCACAGAAGCTTTCTGCGCAAGGTTGTGACCTAGTTAGTACTTGGGGAACCTCAGGTGCGAAATTCTCAGTAGATTCCTATCGTTGGCCCGACCCTACTTCACACATTTATCTCCTGTTCCATGTTCTCTGTGTATATGAGTCAATATATGCATGTAAACCATTTCTTTCACATTTGCAACGCAGCTGTCTATATACACAGGTTCCTGTTCATTCCCAGTAATATCTGCAGTATCATCCCCATCTGCAGTTCCATTCTGGCTCATGCACAACTCTGTGCATCAGACCCAGGCTCCACAGCTTCTAAACAGCACAGAGTGGGGTAGACAATACTACTGTTAAATAACCCATGTAGCTATCCACACACTTTTTTGCTTTGTTACAGTCCACACTCACTTGGTCTAGCACAATAGTTATTTCGCACTCCCCAATTCCACAACATATCAGAGCCGATACTTCTACAGTACTCTACACATCATTCTGCACATTGATCCAACTCTTCACAATGTCGTTACCCTCTTCATTATTTACCTTAACTCTTCATTAATTATCTTATCTATCCGATCTGGGGTCACATTTCTGGACTGCTCCACACAAGATTAGCAGATTTCACTACATTAATAGCCGATGAACATACTGTGGGACCAGGTAGACTAGAAGAAGTCCTCTCTCCTTTCTCTCTTTTCAGTCTTCATTGTTTCCTCAAATCCCCTCTGCAAATCCGGTGATTTGGGAAAAGCTATTTCCTTCACCCTAGCCTGAAATGCTTCCAATAACATGAACAAAATTTTGTTTTCCGCTCGTATTTAACTACTTGAGTTTTTACGATTTTCAGTACCTCTTCCCTGGTAGCACTTGTGATATTGAAACCCCACTTCCTGTGATACAATCCACGACTTTGTCATTCCTTATCAGTTACACAGACGCAAATGCCAAAACACTTACTCGTACTGCTTTTCCATCACTTCTCACTACCTTACATGCTTACAACCTGAGCCATATTCCTTGCTGAACACTTTTACCAGCTTCAAACGGCACATCCTGATACATACTTCCTACAATCTACAAACTCAAACTTCATGAAAACAAGAATAATACTTGACAATATCAATATCGTTATACTTTAATTGACCAACTGTTCCTGAGTGTTTGGCCGTAGTTGCTACTTTACACAACGAAACATTGAATAGCCTTTAAAAGCACTCATTTCGCCTCCCTTAATCTCAATATATACCTTACACATACTTAGACAACCAACCACAGCCCTCTACCATAATAACACCTATTACAAAATAAACATTCTTATTTTCATATCTGTGACTACTCCCACTTACTTTATCACCAGCACAGTTACACTATTGGTATCCAAAATACTGAAATTTGGAAAATTTGGAAATTTGTGGTGAGTTCTTATGGGACCAAACTGCTAAAGTCTTCAGTCCCTAAGCTAAAACACTACTTAATCAACTTAAACTAACTTACGGTAAGGACAATACACACACCTATGCCTGGAGCAGGACTCTAACCTCCGACGGGGGAAGCCCTGCGAACCATGGCAAGGCGCCAGAGGCCGCGCGGTTACCCCACGTGGCTCAACCTCTTGACTCTCCATGATACTTGCATACAAAAAAAAAAAAAAAAAAAAAAAAAAAACATGAATGAAAAGACTCCACTAACCCCACCAAAGAGTGATCCCGTGGGAGTCATCTAGTACATAGGTGATGTATCTTACGGTCTTTATGCAAGTGGTTAACGTATCTCACGCGCCAGTGGATAATGTATCTTAACTGGCGTCTCAAGCCCAGGGTGGTAAACAGGCATTCAGCATATCTATAAATTTTGGGCCTGTCTCACAATTAATTGAAATGCCACTGTGACATTACAAGAATAATCAAACGAATAGTTTGGAATTTATCCTAAAATGATAACACAACCTCTCCCCTTCTCATTCCCCATTTTAATTTATCAAAGCTATCAAGGTTCAAGTCATAAACAACGAGAGGGTTTAACTACTTTCAAATCTCAACAAATTAATTAACATTTAGACATTGAATATGTGATTATTAAAACTTTATCTCTGTATATGAAAGTATTACGACAAATGAAGCAATTAAACCTTTATAAATGATATTTATATCTACGTTGCCGTAGCTGAGCAATTTTCTAAGTTGGTGGAGAATGAAATTTATCTTTTAAACTAATCAAAACTCTCATGTACTCAATGGAGGGTGTTACTAATTAACTCTTGAATTTCTATATTCAAAGCATATGCAGGTTGGAATAAACAAAATCTGGACTCAGCATTTTGAAACGTCCCCTTAGAAAAATTAGTGAATTACTGTGCTGGTAAACCTCTTACGTTATTTGATTTTCAAACAGCTGAGCAGAACTGAACGTACTCAGATATTTCGCTCTTTACCTACTCTGATCAACACTAAACTGACACACAATATTTTTAGCGCAACGCAATCTGACTTTCAATACTCCCTACAAAAGAATGGCCCTGACTAACATTAACCTATACCTTTCATGTATCACTTACCTCACAAAAATCATCGTTACTCGAGCTACTGCAATACAGCGAGCGCCAATACTGCCAGCTAAATAAAAGATTCTAACTACTGAAGGCACTAACTACTGATAGGCATAGTTAGCAAATGAAAGATTTCGATAGAGAACAAACAATGTATTTACCTTAATAGTGTTCAAAAGTTATAATTTATATAGCAGTTCATGACTTCCAGTCGTACAAATTTACTGTCTCTGATGGACACACGTCCAGATCATCCGCTCTCAAAACTCTGCCATTTCTCTCCCCACATCCACCACTGCTGCCGGCTCACCTCCAACTGCGCAACGCTACGCGCTGTTAACAGCCAACTACCCAACACTACAATGGCAGACAACAATGCAAACTAGCCACAGACTGCATACAGCGCAGCCAGTGATTTTCATTCAGAGCGCTACGTGGCGTTACCAATAAGAAAACATAAACAGCCTACTTACAATTTAATCTCGCCTAACGCGCGTTGGTACATTAACAATCGGGAACTGAGGCGGTGTTGCCTCCGTGCTAATTCTGTAACGCTAATTCCCTACTCTGGCCTTGACTGAATTCAATCAGTCTTAACTTTCCTGCGTTCCATAGAACATTAAATTTTACCTATGGAATGGAGCGACGTGGACAAATCTCAACCCACACAAATTCCCGCAGCAATATGAGCTACCACTTTACGTTTGTCGCCGCGATACGTGAAGCGTACCGTCCTCACTTCGCAAACGTGAAGTCTGAGTCTCCACGTCTTCGCTAATTTTACCACCCGCATGTGTGTGGCCCGCCGCGAGTCGAGAGCTCTCTGTGTGTTAATTTATTCTGAAAATGCTTTTATATGGCTTTACTATCCCACCACGATTGTATTACGTCACACAGTATGGCTTCAGCCAACTGCTTCCTTGTTATAGGTGAATTCTTATTTATCTTGCCCGGGTCTCCACTAGCCTCATTAATGTAGTATCGCCGTTTACCCACGGTCTCGGCTGTGTTTATTCTAAAATGTATTATATTGTACTCGCTTTATTTCTATCTGAACTGCAGCTTGACCTTCTTTTGTTAATGTTAAATGGGGTTTCGAAATGCCATTACCCATGTGCGCTGGTCTCCAAGCTGCGTTCACTTTATCTCATTTACGCATGCCCCTGTCGTTATACCAGTAGAAATTGTTTTGTTATTCGCTACATGAGATTGCTATTATTACTTCCTATTGACAATATAGAGTTGCTCTCTAAGGATTTCATTCTGTATTGTACGTATGAAGCTTATGCAAGGTCCGAAAAATGCGGACACCTTACAACCTGAAGTGGTAACTGGGTTTAAGATCCCATTTCTGATGCCAGCTCTATCGGTTCAGAGACGTATGACCACATCTGTTTGGGGTTGGGCCGTGGCTGTGTGTCGAGGCGAGGGAGCAGGCCACTGGAAGGTCAGACAGACAGTATGAAAAATCAAACATTTTATCCAATGAAATTATGAAACCGTCACATCTACATAGAAGTTTATTTTTGTTTAAATGAAGACCAGTTTCGGACCTTTGTCTATTATCGAGCCATCCACATAGGTGTTACCATAAGGTTAGTTCGTTTACCTCATTGCTTGTGTGAGTGGCTAAGAGCGAGGTACTGTTAGCACACGACAGTCTAGTGGTGAACGATGCGTACACAAATTATAGTACCAGTTACGTGGATGGCTTCATAATGGACTGGTCAAAATTAAAAAAAATAATAATAATTTTTGTGCAACTTTGACGGTTTTGTAATTTCACTGAATCGCATTAAGTTGAAGCCTCTTGCAATCATCCTGCTGGAAGTGAGTAAAAACATTTTATTACTTAGTACAGATAATTTGCTACAGGTGTTAAATATTGGAAGCAAAACATTTTTGTAAACATCATCTGTACACATTCAATTTCTTTCAGTAACGGTTGCGGGATTTACAGTACATCAACAGAAGGGCTTCAACGTGGCGTCCATTCATGACAGTGCATCCCCTGCTTCCGGCGTAAGGAATGACGCACCATTTGAAGTATACCCTGTTGTTGTTGTACGTGCTGGCACGCATTGAAGATGCGACACTGTAAGGTCCTCACATCGACGATTGAACTGGCGTAGACCATCTTCGCGACATTGTGACGAATGTGTGCCGGTGCGCCACTTTTCTCTTCGTTGCTGCAATGGCGCAGCCTGCACCAAGGTAGGGAATACTTTAATAAGGAAGTCCGGATAATGCGCCACAGTTAACCTTTGCGGTAGCGTGTATGGCCCTACTAATCTATCGCCAAGTATGCCTGCACATACGTTGAATGAGAATCGGGGTTGACACCTTCTTTCCTAAATTGCTTGGGGATTTTTGTCAGTCCATGCATGCTGGTTTTGGAAATTCACAACACCATCTCTTGTGAACCCTACATCATCCGTAAATAAAATACTGGACGTGAATAGTGGATCTGTGGCACCATTGTGCGACAGCCATTGTCAGAACCTCCGCTCGCCACGATGATCCAGTGATCTTAGGGTCTGAACGCGCTGTAGATGATATGTGTACAGCAATTATTCATGAAGTACCCCCCACATAAGAAAGTTAGACACTTCATCTGATGCTGGGAATGGTCGCACTCTGGTCCAAGGCGTTTCTTCCACTGAAAGTAGCACATGCTGCTCCGTGTCAGATGTGTGGACTGTTCGGGGCCTTCCACCGTCAGTCTTCCGAGGTGCTAGGGTCCCTGTGTCCCTCTTGCGCAGGAGAAGTCTGCCGAACAGAGGGCACTCCGCGCTGCGAATTTTTTCAGCGTAGAGGGCACAGGTTCGATGGCTGCGTCCATTTCCTAAATAATATCAGACTATCATATTCGCCATTTTACTTGTCGAGTAGTGGGCTTCCCTTGCTTACAAGTGGTGGAAGAGAGAAAATATAAATGTACTGAACCATTTGCACGTAAAAAAACAGCGCACACACAGGTGAATACGCGTGTGGAAGAAAGTAAGACACCATAATACGTATCCAGGGTTGACAGAACCGTAAAATAACGCACACATACACGACGAAAACTAACGTAGCCTACAACACGACTCGAACCACACAACTGACTGCAGACCAACTAATGGCAGGTAGAGTACTGTGAGTAAAACGTCATAATACTTTGTCGACACATTAATTTCTGATCCTTGTTCGATCACGTTGGTGCTTATAGAAGATTTTTATTTGGATGTAAAAATACATGTGTGAACAGTTTCCACACCTCGCAAGCCAATGCAACGGCTGTGCTAGTATCCGCACCCAAGCGTGGAACAGCCCTTCCTAGGAATGTGTTTACCTCGGAAAGTATTCGTCTCTGTATCCATATTTATTGGACTTATTTTTCAGGTTTAGATGAGTATTAACACCTCTCTAAGTATAGGAGACTATTTTTGAACGTTTGTGTATGTGTGTGTGTGTGTGTGTGTGTGTGTGTGTGTGTGTGTGTGACGCGACCATCAGTTACTGTTTTACGTCACAGTTAGTTTTTCAGTCATTCAGTCACTAACGTGATGTAGCTTTGTCCAACCCATTTTCTCATACATAGAAGTAACAAAGTTAACATAAGACTGAAATTATACAGCTGAGCTACTTTTGACTTCCCCATTTTCAATGGCAATGGCAATGGCAATGGTTTTTATAATCGCTGATTCGTTGCTCACAATCACTGTGTTTGAGCACATTTACTGTTTTCAACTGTATTGTATACAACTACTTCGTAATCACTTGTATGGTCAGTTACACGCTGTTTCAGCTGTCTAGCATCGGAGCAACCTTGCGTAACTTTAACAGCTGTTTTGTTACGGTACACATACGAAGCAAATTCAACAAAGCTCGCTTTCTATTTGTTTGCGACGCGTGACATGAACTAGTCATTTCAACTATTTTTAGTACGTTTAAATGTTCGATGATACGTTGTTTGCTTTTATTCTGTAGTTCTGATAAATTTATGAACCTAATGACAATACAGCCTTGTGTAAACACCATTTGTTCTTTTCCTTTGTAAATAATTGCAGCAACTTTAAACAGCGCGCGTGTAATTTTATTAGCAACATATGGCGAAAACCACCAGTTCGATTGCTCTAAATGCTTTAAATCTTCAGTTCAGTGACAGTGTGTCTCTTCTAGCTACGTTATTGATGGGATCGTAATTATCGTTGTTGATATATTTTCCATTTTTACTTTGTAAGTTTATTTCATAATTATTCAGTTACATGCGTACGTGTGAAATAATGAAGCATTTCTGTGTAAGCACTGTTGCCTGTTCTTTTCTTATTGTTCATAATTGTTTTGTTAACCTTTCATCTCCTCGCTCCTCGCTCTGATAAATTGTGTTACGGTTTTTACCCTTTAATTCCACTTCTGTAGCCAGAGTTTTGTCATTGCTGGCAACGATCATGGTATCACTACAGTTATCGCACTCGACATACACCACGTATTATGTCTGCATGTTTATATCTCTCCTGGGGTGGCGCTGACTAGCTGGTTTACTGTACACAGCACGCCGTGCCTGCTCGTCAGACTTCCGCAAGACTGTCGGCCAAACGAATTTTATTATTGATTCTGGATTTGGTCATCAACATTTGTTTCGAAAAGTTAACAATTTTAGTTTAGTACAGGACTGCTGTCAATGTTCTACGAACGAGGAAGGCCGTAGCGCAAATAAGGTGTACTAATATAGCTGTGGTGGTTTTCGTTAATCGTTAAGGTACAGGTACGTCGTTTCACGTTGCCTCAATTCCACCACAGAGGCCAGTAATGACTGAAGATGGCCATTAGCAGCATATCAGTCTCTCAGCAACAGATCTTCGGGAGATCACCATCTCCGCAGCAGTGGTCGAGGTGTTGACATTTGTTGTGTTCGACGTGTCATCCAACTGTCCATATGGAAGCATGTCTTGCTTCGTACCAGCCCTGTTTCTGACTCGAGGTACGTGACGTTGCTCTACTGTTTTACTGAGCCTAGAGAACAATACGTATGAGGGTTGGAACTTAAATAGTGGCAACTATTTATTCACAACCGATACAAAGGAGTTACATGTTTGCAACTGTTACTGTCCTTCAAAGTAGTCACCAGCGTTGTGTAGAACCCGTTGCCAGCGATGTGGAAGGCGTAGTATACCGTTATCAGAGTCTGTTCTGTTGATGGTTCGAATGGAGCAGTCTACTGCCTGTCGAATCTCTGGAACAGTTCTGAAGCGAATGCCACGAAGTGGTTTCTTCATCTTCGGAATCATAACAAAGTCACAAGCACTAAGTCCGGGGAGTATGGTGGCTGGTACAGTACTTCCCTGTATCGACCAAACAGAGCAGCCACAGCTTGCGCTGTATGCGCCCGGGCATTGTTGTGCAAAATGATATGTGTGTTGCGCTGAAAGTGTCATCGCCTCTTTCACAAAGCCAGTCGCAGGTGATGCTCCAAAAACGAACAGTAATACTGTGCACTAGCGGTCTGCCGTGGAGGAACGTATTGCGTTAGGATAACACCATCACAGTCGTACACGAAAATCACCATAAATTTCACCATACTGGGACTCTGTCGCACTTTCAACTTTCGCGGCGACCCATAATGACGCCATTCGTTCGATTGGCCTTTCAGTTTTGGCTCGTACGTGTGGCTCATGTCTCATACAGTTTTACGATACGGATCAAGAAAGCTTCTCCTTCGCGCTCATAGCGCTCCAAGTGCGTCTGAGCAGCGTCGTAAGGGATCCATTTCTACATTTCCGTCAAGTCATGCGGAACCCATCGTGATGCTATTTTTCGCATGCCCATGCGTTCCTTCACTATGCGGAGCACAGTCGTATGCGCTAATCCGGTTTCATTGGCGAGCTCACGAATCGTATGGCATCGATCACTGTCCACTAACGCTGCAACGGCATACACTTCTTCTTCAGAGACGCTAGGAGGACCTGCCCGATGCATGTCTGGCACAGTTCTTCGACCTTCGTTGAAGGCTTTTACCCAACGTGTCACTGTTCTGTACGACAATGCCGATTCCCCGCACACCTCTTGAGGACCTTGATGACACTGTCGTGCTGTACGACCTATGGCACATTCAATCTTGATCCAACTCCGATGTTCCTGTTTCTAAAACATATTGACACCGTTACGTTAGACCGCTCGCTCACAAGTAGCTCTGATTCCCTCGATTGTGCACACGCCGTTGACGTGGGACGGGGGAGTCAATTCGCTCGTAGGTAAGGTAGGTTTGCCAACAACGGGAGCTCTCAGCGACGACATTAGATTTCATTGCATAGTGTACCCACACCAGTGTTGCCACTATTTAAGTTCCAACCTACGTATATCCTCCTGGGCGCTAGTCGTGTGGACCATGGAGTTCCTGCATAACGTTGGGTAGAGTTCTTCTGAACTCATCGACTTGTAGAGAAAGTCGTGGAATCCCAACCAACGCGTGCAGCAATACCGAGTGTACATAAACTGCTGTCTCCATAAGGCACGATACTGCCAATCCAGTTCGTGTAATTCCTGCTACTTGTTTGTCTTTTTCAGATGTGGCACAGCATATTCTCACAAACATCACTGGAATGCGCTAGTTAATAAGAGATTCGGCACACGATCTTGCATAAAACAAGTAATGTACACAGCGTTACTGCTACCTGCTATGTATGGTTGCCCAGAAATACCTGTCATTTTGATTTCGATTTGTACAATACACATCATGTGAAACTGATGTTTGTAGCATGTCGTCATGTCGTCTTGACGGTGTTGCAGGTAACTGGATCCACCCGACTGTTCAATAACTCGATACACAACATGGAAAGACGCGTTGGTATTTTTTATTTATGTTCTCTGTCGTCTTTTACATACATTAAACTAAAAGGAGCCCACCTAGCAATCGGATGTTTGCAGTATTGAATGTCTGAGCCACGCGAACCTCAGATATCAAATATCAATAACACAAATTTGATTCACCTTTCAAGGTTTCTAGAGAAAATGGACTTTGAAGTTTTCTGAGGTAATTTGATTCACCAAAGCTGAGGTGATATTATCTACGGACTGCCAGTCTCGTACAGTAGCGTTAGAGATTTGTAATCGGCTACTCAGTGATTCGCATGTTTGGATCACACCTCAGACTCCGTTTTTCGTTACATTTTCTTTCAATTCGATTACTTGCAGCCGGCCGCGGTGGCCGAGTGGTGCTAGGCGCTCAGTCCGGAACCGCGTGACTGCTACGGTCGCAGGTTCGAATCCTGCCTCGGGCATGGATGTGTGTGATGTCCTTAGGTTAGTTAGGTTTAAGTAGTTCTAAGTTCTAGGGGACTGATGACCATAGATGTCAAATCCCATAGTGCTCAGAGCCATTTGAACCATCCGAACCAGTTCTAGTAAACAACTGGATAGTGAAGTTCACAGTACTTGAGAAGATATTGACAGACCAGAAAATCGTTTTATGTTGGCTTTGTTCAACGAATTGTACCTTTAGGAGTGAAGAAATTTCAGGAGAGTTCTTTACATCCTTAAGGTAAGGGTAGAAGGGAAATGGTGCGTAGAACTACAGGAAAAATGCTAGTACACTATGTGGATTCACGCCATACAAGTTGGAAATTTGGAAATTTGTGGTAAGGTCTTATGGGACCAAACTGCTGAGGTGATCGTTCCCTAAACCTACACACTACTTAATCTAACTTAAACTAATTTACGTCATGAACAACACACACACCATGCCCTAGGGACGACTCGAATCTTCGACGGAGATAGCCGCACGGACCGTGACAAGGCGCATGAGACCACGCGGCTACCCCGCGCGGCCATACAGTTCGAATGTTTACAATTCGAATGTTTATTTGAGATATTTGGTCTTGCTGTAAAATTTCAAGCAGTACAAATACAACATTGTCACCACGTGAAGTAGTATGTTGTCATAAAATTCCATCTGTGTTCAGTATGTTAGGGACCAAGGATGGTAAGACAGGAGAATCGGCTGAAACATTGATAAGAGTGATAATGGAGATAGGGAACAATTGCCATAGGGATAATATCAGAGTACTATAAAGGTAAGGAAAAGCACTGAGCCATACAGCAAGAATACCACAATACAAGATTGGCCAATGGGTAATGTTATCGACTTCTTGTACTCAAAAGGGAAGACGAAAAAAATGTCTGGCAAAGAATCAAGGGCCGTATGAAGCTGTGAAAGCTATGTCGCCAGCGAATATTAAGATGTAGTTGCAGAAGAGGACGAAAAATGGACATGTGAGACGTTTGAAAATGTATCGAGTCCGGAAGTTACTCCAGAAGTTGTGGATTTTGATTGGAAAGGTAAAGTGGAAAATAAGATGTAGAAAAGCAAGCTATATATTTTAGGCGAACCAGTGTCAAGTCCATGTATGTTAAGACCTAGAAGATAAGAGAAGGTTTACGCTTTGTGTTTGGTAGGCTTAAGCTCAAATGTCTCTAAGCACTGTGGGACTTAACATCTGAAGTCATCAGTCCCCTAGACTTAGAACTACTTAAACCTAACTAACCTAAGGAAATCACACACATCCATGCCCGAGGCAGGAATCGAACCTGCGACCGTGGCAGCAGCGTGCTAGCGAGGGCCCTACACGATGTCAGGCAGGTGTACCAGTTTCTTTGGCTCTTCAGCGTATACAGCAGAAATAGTGCATCAGAAGCGTGCAATTCCATTAGCGTTATAACCGATGGACCAGGAGCGTGCATGGGTCAGGAGGTTGACTTATCGACAAGGCCAGTGCGCGAGGGTAGCGCAATTTTCCTCCTCCATTTGGCTGTGGGGGTTTTCTGCCGGCCGTAAGGGAAGTCTCAGAGTTTATGGCGTGGAAATAAAAAGAGGCTTAGGTGGGGGGAGAAATAGTTGTTATCTCTGATTTATAGAATCGGTGTACACCGCTGACACTGCCCACCCTCAGGCTGCACCACCCCCAGCGTTATCTTTTTCTTTTTCCCTCCACCCCTCTGCGCGGAAACACTTACCTGTTTGATCTCGGGCCGGGAGTCTGGAGAGCAACAGATAGGATTTATAGGAGCGGGCCGTGCCGCGGGGCGCAGGCCGGGACGCGGCCGGCGGAGCGCCTGCACGCCATCGATCGCGCAGTCGCCGGCGTTATCGGATTAGCGCAGTGCGCTCCAAGGCGGCGGCGGACGGCCGGCCGGCCCTCCTAGGCAGTGGTGATGGCGTGAGCGAGCGGCCGCTGGCGCCCGCGCCCGCGACTGACAGCTGCCGGGCCATTAGGCCGGCTCTGCTGCATAATTACTGACTCGTTCACCGCGTCGGTGGCGGCTGCGCCGCAAACACCGTAGTAGTCAGCCGCGCACTGTACTCCAGCAACTCTCGAGATCGCCGCGTCACGCGAGGCGCGTGGGCGTCCTCCATGTTTTACAATGTCCACGAAATGGAGGGACGCAACGTATCAAAAGGAACTCATTACTTCGATTGCTATCACTGACTGACACGGCGGGAGGCGTTGTTTTAATATTTCATGACTATCTCATGGAGGGGAGATACTTGTCGGTGACGGCGATCTCTTGCGTGGCTTTCTACACGCATGTAGCTTACCTGTTTAATACTATCCGTTTTAAGGGTGTTAAAAGCTTTTAGCTCGTCTTTAATGCTGTAGGTGCGCCGAGTGGATACACTTCTACGTTGTCAGGATGGTGTTGTGGCACCTGTAGGCCATCTTCTGGTGCTAGTAAAACATGATTGAATATTGCTATATGATTCCAGAGACCTCTTCAGATCTCAGACATCTATGATGAACGAGGGTTATCCGACAGACGACGCCCGATCGTAAATGAAATGGAAACCACAGTGAAAATTACAAATACACTACTGGCCATTAAAATTGCTACACCAAGAATAAATGCAGACGATAAACGGGTATTCATTGGACAAATATATTGTACTAGAACTGACATAATTACATTTTCACGCAGTTTTGGTGCATAGATCCTGAGAAATCAGTACCCAGAACAACCACTTCTGGCCGCAATAACGGCCTTGATGCGCCTGGGCATTGAGTCAAACATAGCTTGGATGGCGTGTCCAGGTACAGCTGCCCATGCAGCTTCAACACGATACCACAGTTCGTCAAGAGTAGTGACTGGAGTATTGTGGCGAGCCAGTTGCTCGGCCACCATTGACCAGACGTTTTCAGTTGGTGGGAGATCTGGAGAATGTGCTGGTCAGGGCAGCAGTCGAACATTTTCTGTATCCAGAAAGCTGCGTACAGGACCTGCAACATGCGGTCGTGCGTCACTGGCGTTTTCAGTTGGTGGGAGATCTGGAGAAGGTGCTGGTCAGTGCAGAAGTCGAACATTTTCTGTATCCAGAAAGCTGCGTACAGGACCTGCAACATGCGGTCGTGCATTATCCTGCTGAAATGCAGGGTTTCGCAGGGATCGAGTGAATGGTAGAGCCACGGGACGTAAGACATCTGAAATGTAACGTCCACTGTTCAATGTGCCGTCAATGCAAACAACAGGGGACCGAGACGTGTAACCATACAATCTCGCCGGGTGATACGCCAGTATGGCGATGACGAATACACGCTTCCGATGTGCGTTCTCCGCGATGACGCCAAACTCGGATGCGACCATCGTGATGCTGTAGACAGAACCTGGATTCATCCGAAAAAATTACATTTTGCCATTCGTGCACTCAGGTTTTTCGTTGAGTACACCATCACTGGGGCTCCCGTCTGTGATGCAGCGTCAAGGGTAACCGCAGAAATGGTCTCCGAGCTGATAGTCCATGCTGGCAAACGTCGTCGAACTGTTCGTGCAGATGGTTGTTGTCTTGCAAACGTCCCCATCTGTTGACCTAGCGATTGAGACGTTGCTGCACGTTGTAGGTGTCGCCACAGGCGCCAACCTTGTGTGAATGCTCTGAAAAGTTAATTATTTGCATACCACAGTATATTCTTCCTGTCGGTTAAATTTCGCGTCTGTAGCACGTCATCTTGATGGTGTAGCAATTTCAGTGACCAGTAGTGTATTTTATTTTCAACAGTTGGCTACAGGTTCCTGCTACCTCTCTACAAAGTCACCGCTCCGTCTGAGACATTTGTCGTAGCATTGTACCAAATCACCAATACGCTCGTTACAGTAGATAGCCGCAAGTGTTTTTTGTACCAATTCTCAAACGCTGATCTGTAGATTATTCTGTGTGCCGAAATGTTGACTTCAAGGTTAGCAGTTCATGTTAGCAGGGATGAAAGTCAGATGGAGCCAAGTCCGGGCTATGTGGTGGGTGATCAAACACTTCTCATCGACAACACTGTAGGTACGTCCTCACTGCCCCCCACATTGTGCGGTAGAGAATTGTCATGTAGAAGGAAATGCATGACAATTACGTCACGTGGGCCCATTAGGTCTGGCGAATCTCTCACAGAGATTTCCCGAAAGAACATTCGAATTACCATTCAACATACCGGTTATAAGTGTCATCCGCCGGTTCACTGAAACATTATCAAGGGTGAGTCCACAGATAGCGTCAGACACAGAAAAGGAGGCAACCACATCAGATGCAGCCGGGGGAAGGTCGGTGTCCGGAGGTGGACGTTGACTGGAGAGATGGCCGCAGGGAAGGACGTCTCGTCGTCAAGTGTCAGGGCGTCAGAGGACAGCGCGATATGAACAGCAGAATTGTCATCCTGTGCTGACTTCTGATGGACGCAGTAATCAGAAGGGGTACGGCATTGTCTCTTCCGTTTCCTCGACGACCCTTGCTTCCTAACATGCCGTTCAGTGTCGGATGGCGGGATGCTATCGTCCGACATGTGGCCAGATGCCAGAAGGGCAGAGGTAGGTACAGCTCCATTATCAACAACTATGGGGTCGGGACAGCGTGTGATTATGGTGCCACACTGCGTTAGAGCATTGTCGATCCCGTTCCAGAAGATGATGACTTGCGGTGACCCATCGATATTAGCGCTCTATGGAAGTCATGTAATCGGCTGATCGTTGGTCCGATGTACAGCCAGGTCCTGGCATCCAGAAGACACTGCAGCGATGATCATGATTAGAGGCAGCAGACTGTCCTCTCACCCAAGAGAGAGTGCGATAAGCATCACGAGATTTACGGATATTGCAAGACCCTCAGTCTCCCCATGAGTGATGTGGCAGTTAGCAAATGCAAAGTTTCATCACTGGTAGTTCATGGTTATTTAGATGTTGTCATTTCTGGAACAGGAAGCGGCGTGTTCACCAGTAGTGCTGGAACGTCTAACATCTAGGTGTCACTACACCGAATAATAAATGAAACATGTGCTTTGATACAAAGACCACTCACCAGTGGTCTTTGTCAGATAACCAACTCAATTCAGAAATAGAGATCTATGGTGTTTATTGAGACTGGTATTTGATAATAAAGTCTAGCTCTGAATACTATGACTAAATGTGGCCTGGTTTGTTACTGGTGGTAAGAGGTTCTCATTCCACTGTGTTTGCTTAACTATTTGTTACAGCCTGTTAACTGCAATGTCAAGTCTCTGACAGGTATCATAGCGTTCGAGATACAGCTTGTTCCTCCAGGTAACAAAAGCCAAGAAACATACCACTTCACTCTCTCTCAGTTAACGTCTCACTGAATGTGTAAGTTGTACCTGGCGATTGATGCCGATTTCGCATTATGTGCTCCTGCACGTGACCGACTTACAGTGTTAATTTCATTCTGCTGCATAGCTACGTTATCACATCGGCCTGGAGTCGCCCGTGACTGTGCTAGCATAAACTTACGAAAAATTTTAATTTCCTCCGTTTTTCTACTCTGTGCCGTAAAATTGCACTTCGTAGTGGAAAAAGTTAACTGTACGTACGTCTGTCGAGTACCTAATGTGTTTAAAAGATATCCTCGTGGAGTGGAAGTTAAATGAAATTTTTGACTTCCGAATTCATCTCCAGTCCAGTTTCGTTCCTTACCGCTTTACAAACTGGGATTGGTGATCAAATCGCTGTGCAGATCTTAATCATCGAAATTAGCGCAACTGAACCGAATTCTAGCAGTCAGGTGGCAGTATATGACACGAAGGAGGCTGGCGGTTTACAACAGTGAGGGTAGACATGCCCGTTTCACACACGATATTTACTTCATAAGACATAATTAACTAATCGTAAATACATAAACAACACCTAGTGCAAGACGTCACCAGGGCTGTGGCTTTACTTTACTGAATGAGCCTTTGATGTGTATCGTGTATTCGCTTTAGATATTGAAATCACTCCATTCTGATTGTATGTATAGTAATTACGTAAGTGCAAGGAAACGGAAGGGAAGAATGGCCCTGACATATGAGCCGCAAAAATGAGTCTTACACTAAATTAATAGAAAGTAGCACAGGTGACACATGTGAATTGGAATGAAAAGGAATCCATAAATATCATTATTAAATTGCTAATAAGCGCGTAAAAGTGAACGCCTGAAAACCTGCCTGTGGGAAATTTCGTCTAAAAGTTATGAAAATTATATGATCTTTTTCCGGAAGTTGCAAGTGCCGGCGAATGGGAAGCCATTGTTCCCAAAGCTGGCGAAGTTCGTAACTCAGCCTTATTATCTTCCCTATGCAATATGTGGTCTGTATTTTGAATAGCAGCCACAGAGATGTGTTGGCAAGCTTCACAGCTAGTCCTGACAGTGTTTTGCTCTTCCCACGTTACGAAGTGATCTCATCTTGTGATGGCGCCGGGAGTCATACCCAGTTACGCCTGCCTACCAGTTATCTCACCGACTGTGCAGGTGGTTAATAGCAGTTTGGGGGTTCTCGATAGAAAACATCTCGACCTCGTGGAAGTTCGAGGCATGGCTGGTGAGTCACGCAGCCCCGGCACCGTCAATTCGAGTAAACACTGATCCCCTTAAACAGAGAAATCGCAGGGCCACCTTAAGGACAATTGCGGAAGGGCCTGTTGCTCTCGCCTATGCGATGGCTTGCGGGCGACTGATTCTCCAGAGGATGATCTGGTCTCCAGACCTTTTCCTAACAGCACATCCTGGCCACTGCCCCGCTGTTCTGTCCTCTAACTACACAGGGACTCAGTACAGAAAGACGTATTACAATTTGGAATGGGTAATCTCAGCAGTCAACGCACATGCCCCTTGGGAATTAAGCCCTAAAATACATGTAGGTAACAGTCTCGAGAAAAAGTTCTGCCTATCACGTAACTGTCTCAATTCCATAATTTTATATTAAAAATGAAGAAATTCCTCCAGCTGTATTTAAGGTGTCGATTTTATTTTGGCAACTAGTTTCAACGTTGTAACAACGTCATCTTCAGGCCCATACACGTGTTGACATCAACTGCATGCGGCTGATACTAGAAGTTGACCACTGACTTCTAGTATCAGCTGTACGCAGTTGACGTCAACAAGTATATGGGCCTGAAGATGACGTTGTTACAACGTTGGAACTAGTTGCCAAAATAAAATCGACACCTTAAATACAGCTGGAGGACTATCTTCATTTTTAATATAAATTTATCCATCTGACGTAGCACTGTCCTCCATTTCAATTATGGGTGTACGAAGATTTCCATAATTACAAAGAAGCATGTTAGTGGCTACAGCTTGATGCGTTTCGCCAGACAGGATCACACACAATGGATTGGCAAAATAGCGACACAGGGTCCCTGTAACGCAATAGCGTTGTAAACACATCGGAAAATTCTCTCTTGTTGGGAAAGAAATAAGAATACCTTTACAAATAAGAATGGAAAATTAAATTTTTGACCACAGCTGCTGTTTAGCAACGGTGAATGTAAATGAAAGATCTCAGAAAATCAGCCAACCAGTTGCCGGTGTAAAGATTATTAACAAACCTTGACCATGGTTTCAACAAATGTAAAATTGTGTGCTTCTGAAATACATGGAACTGTTGAGCAGATTGTTTCCTAGTACAGTTAAAAAAATTGTCAAAGTTCCAAGATACTTCTCCAGGCGTGTGTAAAACGAATGTGCGCAACGGAAGCACTGAACGCGAAAATGAAGATTTGGGCCTGTTTGACTACCCCTTGAAATGATTTTAGGATCTGTTAATGGTGATTATCTCCTTTTTCTTACTCTTTAACATATAAATTACAACATGAACACAAATAAATGACTAAAGGAACTAGTAACAACGAAATAATAAATGCTGTTTCTGCCTATACATTTATTGTTGACTAAAACCCCTTTATAATTAAAATGTTTGTATATCAATCTCCAATGGACATAAAGAGAAGCAAATGAATTTCGTAACTAAAACGATTGATCAGTTACCCAAATCTGTCCCTTTTTATGGCTACAACATCTTTATATATATAATTCTACTGTACGTGTGTATGTCACTGAACTACTCCTAACCGGATGGACTGATTTGAATGAATTTTTTTGTATGCGTTTGGGTGGCGCTCTGGATGGTTTAGATTCACAGATCAGTCGGGAAGATGGCACTGCAGTCGGTGTCTAGGTTATTTATCTATACTGCAACTAAAGGGCTGGATGGATTTGAATGAATTCTTGTAAATGCTGGATGATTTAGATTCACAAATCAGCCCGGCAGATGGCGCTGCAGTCGGTATCTAAGTTATTTATCTATACTGGAACTAAACGGCTGGATCGACTTGAATGAATTTTTGTGTATGCATTCAAGTGGGGGTCTCGAAAATTTACATTCTTAAATCAGCACGGAGGGTGGCGTTGCATTTTTGTGTGCAATATTGAGCGTATTATATTCAGATACAAGTTACTTGCATAAGATTTCGTTTATTTTTCGACATTTTCATTTGAGTGTATTATATTATGTGTGTTTCGTTATTTTGACATTTTAAATTTTTTGTACGCTGTTTTTCTGTATTTCAGGTATCGCATTTCAGTGAATATTAAGTGTATTATATCCATATTTAAGTTACTTACATGAAACAATGCCACGTATTCGTGGACGAGGAGGAAATATTGGTCGACGGAGTCGGAATTCACAATTAGTCCAGAGCCGTCGGTTAAATAGATCAGCAGAAGATCAATTGACGGACAATGAAAATTTAAGAAACCAGACTACAATCAGACGTGCTAATAAAAGTCAAGAGCAACGCAAAGAACGCCTTCGAGCTGATGCAGTGAGACAAAGACTGGCCCGTCAACGAGTCACCGACACATTCAGAGCACGTGAACACCAGCGTTTGCAAGTGTATCGCGCATTGACACGTGCATCACTATTTCGCCTTTCTTTTGAACATGAGCCGGACATCGACTATTCGTCAAATTCACAGATTGTAATCGGTGCTATGAACAAACAGTGCCAACACTGTCAAGAACTCAAATGCAAAGGTGAATCGGCCGGTTTCTGCTGCGCGTCTAGAAAGGTTGTATTGCCACCACTGAATTCGCCGCCAGATCCATTGAAAACACTATTAGCTGGAGCTACATCTCAATCTAAATGGTTTTTGCGCAAAATTACAAATTCAATTCGTGCTTTCAAATGACATCATTTGGAGCAACACTAATCGTACGGAATGAGGATGGTCGTAATTTTCAATCAACGTTTAAGATTCAGGGCCAAGTGTATCATCAAATTGGTTCCTTAATGCCGATGGCTGATAGCGATTCAAAATTTCTGCAACTCTACTTCATGGGTGATGAGGAGCAGCAAATAAACGCACGCTGCCAGTACAACCCTTTCGAGGCAGATGGAGGAGCGAGAAATTGTGGGTATTTTAGAAACGATTTTACAGAATCACAACCAGTTCGTCCAATTGTTCAGTACCGTTTCAAACAGACTGCAAAACGACAACTATACGATCGTCATCAAAGCAGACAAAGTACCATCTGGGCAGCACGCGGGCCGATATAATGCACCGACCATTAATAAAGTTGCAGTTGTTATGGTTGGCGACGCATTTGAACGTCGAGATACACGAATCCAACGCAAAGATAACACAGTGCATACGATTGAAGATTGTCATCGCTGTTACGACGCTTTACAATATCCTTTGATATTTTGGGAAGGTGAAGGTGGATATCATTTAAATTATCAAACAAAGAAATCCAGCAACAGGTATAATCTACACATGTCATTACCTAATATTTTATTTTTATGAGCGATTAATTTCTTTCTGTGTTAATTACATTTTTACTTTGCAGATGCAGAAACCAGCAAGAAAGTGATCGCGATGAACTTCTACGCATATCGGGTAGATGATTCGTGCCAATGAAGACGATAATATTCTCCGATTCCGCCAGCTGTTTCATCAATATATCGTTAATATGTATGCTAAAATTGAAAGTGAGCGACTACCATACATAAAGTACAATCAAGCGAAACTTCGAGCTGACGAATACATTCATTTGCGTGATGCTATTGTAGGTAACGTAGATGGAATAACTAACATCAACAACATCGGTACTTCATATATTCTTCCATCATCATATATTGGTAGCCCACGTCATATGCAAGAATGTATTCAAGACGCCATGACTTCCGTGCGTGCGTACGGACGACCAGATTTGTTCGTTACATTTACGTGTAATCCAAAATGGGATGAAATTAAAATTGCGTTATTGCGAGGTCAAACTGCAATAGATCGGCACGATATCACTGCACGTGTCTTCAAACAAAAGTTAAAATCGTTGATGAACTTGATTATACATTCCTATGTATTTGGCAAAACACGTTGCTGGCTGTATTCCGTTGAATGGCAAAAACGAGGTTTGCCACAAGCGCATATTTTGATCTGGTTGGTCGACAAAATACAGTCTCAAGAAATTGATAAAATTATCTCAGAAGAAATTCCGGATCGGAATATGGATCAAGAATTGTATGAGGTTGTTACCGCTAACATGATCCATGGTCCATGCGATGCTATAAACATGATGGCACCATGCGTGGACAATGGTAAATGTACGAAACGTTTTCCACAAAAATGTATAAATGATACAAGACTAATATCGATGGTTATCCATTGTATCGTCCTAGAGACACTGACCATGGTGGTCAATCACATCAATTACGCATGTTAAACGGTACAACAGTTGACATTGACAATCACTGGGTGGTTCCGTATTCACCACTGCTGTGTAAAATCTACAAAGCACACTTAAACATTGAGCTCTGCAGTTCGGTGAAGACCACAAAATATATAAGCAAAAATCTCCATAAGGGCAGTGATATGGCTGTATTTGCTGTTCGCAATGTTAACGAAAACGATGAAATAACACGGTATAAAATGGGCCGATACATTAGCAGCAATGAAACAGTTTGGCGTATTTTGGGTTTTCCGATACACGACAGAGACCATCCTGCTGAACATTGGCCGTGCACCTTGAAGATGGAAGGCGTGTTTATTTCACGGAAGAGACTACTCTACAACGTGCATCAATTTCCCCAAAAACCACATTAACTGAGTTTTTCGAACTGTGCAACCGACCAGGTTTTCCCGGTCAATTCGCTAAGACCTTAATGTATACTGATGGGCCACGATATTTCACATGGAACAAACAGTCAAAAAAGTGGAAAGCACGTAAGCCAGGTGTTCCGGTTGAAGGATACAACGGCATATTTGTGGGAAATCCATTAGGCCTATTATACGCAGTCCATCCAAAGCAATGCGAATGTTTCTTCTTGAGTTTATTGTTGGTTAATATTCCTGGACCGACGTCCTTCCAATACTTGCGAACGGTCAATGGCATTTTGTACGACACATATCATGATGTGTGTCGCGAATTACATTTTCTGGAAGATAACAGCCATTGGGATATTACACTTACAGATCCAGCACAGAGTTCCTCTCCTCATCAAATTCGCCAATTATTCGCCACGTTAATGACGACATGTTTTCCATCTCAAACTTCTGTCCTCTGGGACAAAAATAAAGATTCCATGAGCGACGACATTCTGCATCGCATTTGGATCGCTGATCAAGATCCCAATATCAATTTTTCGCCGGAAATATATAACGAGGCGCTAATACGGATTGAAGATATCTTCATTCTGATTTCGAATATGTCACTCATTCATTTTGGTGTGTCCGCCCCAGTAGCTGAGTGGTCAGCGTGACGGATTGCCGTCCTCCGGGCCCGGGTTCGATTCCCGGCTGGGTCGGAGATTTTCTCCGCTCAGGGACTGGGTGTTGTGTTGTGTTCATCATCATTTCATCCCCATCCGGCGTGCAGGTCGCCCAATGTGGCGCCGAATGTAATAAGACCTGCGCCGAGGCGGCCGGACCTGCCCCGCGAGGGGCCTCCCGGCCAATGACGCCAAACGCTCATTTCCATTTCCATTTTGGTGTGCCCTCACCTAACCGCCCAGCAAAAGACATCATTAACAGCGAGATTCAGCGCGAACAACAGTTCAATACGGACTCTTTAACTACTTTCGTTGAAAATAATGAGCTACTACTCACTAATGAACAAGATAATGTATACGATCGAATTAATTTGTCAATTGCAACAGAACTAGGTGGATTCATTTTTGTTGGACGCACCAGTTGGCACTGGAAAAACGTTCCTCATCTCACTAACACTTGTGCGCATTCGATCACAAAATCATATTGCGTTAGCAATTGTTTCATCAGGTACTGCAGCCACTTTGATTGATGGCGGACGGGGTGCACATTCAGCACTCAAGTTGCCGTTGAACATTCACACAAATACATATGCAGTGTGCAACATAAAAAAGCATTCCGGTATGGCTAAAGTTTTGCAAAAATGCAAAATTATTATCTATTATGAATGCACTATGGCTCACAAGCATTCACTAGAAGCTCTCGATAGAATAATGAAAAATCTGAATAATAACACCAGGCTTTTAGGTAGATCCTTACTGCCGTCTGGTGATTTAGACAGACATTGCCGGTCATTCCACGCGCTACATATGCGGATGAAATTAACGAATGTATAAAACAATCTTATTTATGGCGAAATGTCAGTACATTACTTCTTAACACAAAGATGCGTGTTCAACTGCAAAACGATCGATTGGCACTATCATTCCCCGAGCTTCGTGAACGAGCTATTTCAGCAGCAAAAAATATCGATTTTGACGCTATTAACTTCAAAATATAACAGTCATTGCCCGGCAATGAGATATTGTTCAAATCGCTCGACACTGTTACCGATCCTGAAGAATCAGTCAATTATCCTGTTGAATTTTTGAATTCGCTGGATTTACCAGGAATGCCACCACATAACTTGCGATTAAAAATTGGCTCATCTACCGTTTTGCTTCGTAATTTAAATGCGCCTAAGCTATGCAACGGTACAAGATTAGTCACAAAAAAAAAATTATGGGCAATGTTCTTGAAGCTACAATTTTGAAAGGCAAATATGAAGTTGAAGTTGTTCTCCTGCCACGAATCCCAATGATCGGTTCAGACTCACCCATTCCATTCAGACGTCTGCAACTTCCAATTCGTTTGGCATTTGCCATGACTATTAGTAAGTCACAAGGTCAAACAATATTGATTGGTGGGTTGGATCTATAAAATCTGGTCTTTTCAAATGGCCAATTAAATGTGGCGTGTTCTCGCGTTGGAAAACCGAAAAGTTTATTCATTTATACTCCTCAGGAATTGACTAAAAATATTGTTCATCAACTCGCATTAAGATAAAATTAAACAAACACTATCGATTATAACGAATTGTTTTTGGAAAAATTGATGTTATTTAAAAATAAAGAATAATGAAATTATTATATTATTTGTCTTTCATTTCATACTTTGTTTAATATCCTAATCGCTTGAAATATCATGCAGGACAACATCTGTCGGGCCCGCTAGTGTAATATAAATAACGCAAGACGACTCACGTCACCTACGTAATAAACACTAGAAGGCGCTTCTTTCAAAGATGATATACAGTGGTGTGCAACCTCAATGGAAATAATATTTACGTGATCACAGCTGTTTAGCTTTATAGCCCTAATAAGCCGAAGCAATTAGCAATATCACTGTACGTACTTCGTCCGGTGCGTCGGAGTGTTGGTTCTCGTACACGTCTGCGACGGCGGGAGAGCTCCAGCCACAGAATATTAAAAAAACTCAATCAAACACTATGACGGCATGAGATGGTCCTCTGACTGGTATAATCTAATACTGTCTCCTCCTCTATGTGTTCGACAGATGAGAAACATGAGCTCCCAGCCACAAGGACAGAGTTCAGGTAACATCTCAACTTGAGTACATGCAGAAGAAATGCTCTCAATCACTGAACGCAGAGTACTCAACGACGACTCCCAACCCGGATGCGGAGTCCAAAATCGCATAAGTTTGCAATAGTACAGTGCCTAATCGGTTTAACAATAAAATCTCCTGAGAACAAAGACAGCAAGTCCGTCTGTACCAAAAAGGCTCATACTGAGCGATCATCAAACATGGGAGCTCAAAATGAAGGCTTCTCTTCACCACCGCTGGCTTCCCAGCAAAGCTCGGCTCCCCTCCCTCGCAACTCAGAAGGCGAATCATATTCTCGGAACCACGGAATATTCTCCCTCTCTACAGATTCGTCCGAACGGCGACCACCCATATTTTAGTCTTTTGTCGTCCAGCGCGGAAAGTTTGCGAGGAAGGCCTATACTCATACCATGGTACGCATATCAGAGTAGAAATCCCTGGAAATAACCCAGCCTGCGATTTCCGAGGTAGCGCTTCCTCGTTCCTATCTGCTGCGTCCAAGATTTTCAGAGTTTCTCAAGTAATATCCGGTTATCCTTCCTACACCCGCTGCAAACCGGTCGGCAGTCGCTGTAGTGTCCTTCCGTGCTCAGGTGCCCAGACCGTCCGTGTTGGAACTTCCTTTGTGGAGAGGGATCAACACACGTTTTCGAGCTTTTCCACAAAGGGCTTGAGTTACGCCTGTCATTTCATTTCCACTGGCGTTTCAACCTCTATTAGTACAGGCAATCATTCATTACGCGCTTTTGATAATAGAGACACTCCTTCACCTTTTATCAACAAGCGTTAGCAATTATTTACAAGGTGTACGTAACAATATCAGACTTCTTTAAATATTCATATATGCGATGTAAAACCTATCAAATGATACCTAATTCTGGTTGTAAATCATGGCAAAGTACAGGGTGTTTCAAAAATGACCGGTATATTACAAACGGCAATACAAACTAAACGAGCAGCAATAGAAATACACCGTTTCTTGCAATATGCTTGGGACAACAGTACATTTTCAGGCAGACAAACTTTCGAAATTACAGTAGTTACAATTTTCAACAACAAATGGCGCTGCGGTCTGGGAAACTCTATAGTACGATATTTTCCACATATCCACCATGCGTAGCAATAATATGGCGTAGTCTCTGAATGAAATTACCCGAAACCTTTGACAACGTGTCTGGCGGAATGGCTTCACATGCAGATGAGATGTACTGCTTCAGCTGTTCAATTGTTTCTGGATTCTGGCGGTACACCTGGTCTTTCAAGTGTCCCCACAGAAAGAAGTCACAGGGGTTCATGTCTGGCGAATAGGGAGGCCAATCCACGCCGCCTCCAGTATGTTTCGGATAGCCCAAAGCAATCACACGATCATCGAAATATTCATTCAGGAAATTAAAGACGTCGGCCGTGCGATGTGGCCGGGCACCATCTTGCATAAACCACGAGGTGTTCGCAGTGTCGTCTAAGGCAGTTTGTACCGCCACAAATTCACGAAGAATGTCCAGATAGCATGATGCAGTAATCTTTTCGGATCTGAAAAATGGGCCAATGATTCCTTTGGAAGAAATGGCGGCCCAGACCAGTACTTTTTGAGGATGCAGGGACGATGGGACTGCAACATGGGGCTTTTCGGTTCCCCATATGCGCCAGTTCTGTTTATTGACGAAGCCGTCCAGGTAAACATAAGCTTCGTCAGTAAACCAAATGCTGCCCACATGCATATCGCCGTCATCAATCCTGTGCGCTATATCGTTAGCGAATGTCTCTCGTGCAGCAATGGTAGCGGCGCTGAGGGGTTGCCGCGTTTGAATTTTGTATGGATAGAGGTGTAAACTCTGGCGCATGAGACGATACGTGGACGTTGGCGTCATTTGGACCGCAGCTGCAACACGGCGAACGGAAACCCGAGGCCGCTGTTGGATCACCTGCTGCACCAGCTGCGCGTTGCCCTCTGTGGTTGCCGTACGCGGTCGCCCTACCTTTCCAGCACGTTCATCCGTCACGTTCCCAGTCCGTTGAAATTTTTCAAACAGATCCTTTATTGTATCGCTTTTCGGTCCTTTGGTTACATTAAACCTGCATTGAAAACTTCGTTTTGTTGCAACAACACTGTGTTCTAGGCGGTGGTATTCCAACACCAGAAAAATCCTCTGTTCTAAGGAATACACCATGTTGTCCACAGCACGCTTGCACGTTGTGAACAGCACATGCTTACAGCAGGAAGACGACGTACAGAATGGCGCACCCACAGACTGCGTTGTCTTCTATATCTTTCACATCTCTTGCAGCGCCATCTCTTGTTGAAAATTGTAACTACTGTAATTTCGAAAGTTTGTCTGCCTGAAAATGTACTGTTGTCCCAAGCATATTGCAACAAACGGTGTATTTCTATCGCTGCTCGTTTATTTTTTATTGCCGTTTCAAATATACCGGTCATTTTTGAAACACCCTGTATGTAGATGAGTGCTTGTAAGGTGAGAAAATACAGCCACCTTCCAGGGTGTGAACGGTGTACAAAATCATTATATAAAATATAAGTGTCAATAATTACTTAGCGTGAAGTCACATAACGGCGACGAAAAATTTCGCAGTAAACAAACTAATGCCAAGTAAGTGGTGACCGACAGTAAAATCAATTAAAATCTATAAAAGAACTTTCCTACTCTATCTGCATTAATCGTTAAGGTCTTCACATTTAAACGTGCATGATGCCAGTACTTCAGATGGATTATTGTAATTACGTGTCATTGATGACCTTCTTTGTCTTCATTCTCACCAAATTTCTATCTTTTCTTGTAAAATATTTTCTTTCTACTTATCCTCCTTTTTACTGTTATAATCCATTTCTAAGGTTTCCCCTCCTCCTCCCTGCCCCCGCCCCCCCGCCCCGATCTTCCCCAAATTTTCTAGCATAAAAATTTTTCAACGTACGATTGATAAGTTACCCTTCATCATGCTTGCTACGCGCATGTTTCCACGCACATACGCCACTCACCGACGTCCCCCGTTTCGTACACTACGACAACTTTGTGAATTGCCGCACGGCATCAACCAAATACTGGCCGTTTCACTCCAATTCCTCGTACATTTCAGTGTGAAGACTCTTGCGCTTAGCCCAGCCCCAGCACGATTTTTTAAAAATTCTTTTTATTTTGGTTTACTGATGGTCACCACACTATGTTACTTGAACTTCTTTGGTCTGAAATTTATCGTCGCCAGTAAGTGATTTTACGTGAAAGTTTTCTTTATCTGTATTTTTATCTAGTTGTTTTGCACATCTTTTTAGCTACAGTGGGAAAGAATTCCCGTGCAAGGGCCGTGTACTACCGAAGAAGATGATTTTACAGTTGCTGATAGACCTTTATACCAGCAACTGGCTGGCTGATTTTCTCAAATCATTCCAAGGAAAACTATCGTTCTCTTGCATACCTTCTTGAATCATCTGAGAAACGTAATTCTCCGTAAACTGTCCACCACTATGTCAAACATGGTGGCAGAATGATGAAAATTATCACCTAGCTAGGAACGGACTACTCATGATACTTTGGCTGAATACGAAGCAATTACGAAACGCAAGAAATGCTCTAAATATCATCATTGGTCGCCTGAATCAAGAAAGGAAAACTGGAAACAACACCACTGCGCTCAGTCATAGCCATAACTCGGTCCTCCAAAGAACAGCAGGAGATGTTACACACTCACTTTGGCGCCCTTACCGACAGCAACCAGGCGCTGCACCACTACCGTTGTCCCACTGTCCGTCAAGGACCCATAGTCGTTCCTCACGCCTTGGAATCACTCCCGCAATTTAGGTCATTCCGTAGCTTCAGGAGCGAGGGGAAACAATATGCATTAAGTTTGAAAGTGATCAGTCGGCCTGTACGCTTTTGTGCTGCATGTATCCCTTCACGTTTCTACTTCACTATGACATCGGAAACAGTGGACCTAGGGATGTTTGGGAGCGTGGAAATCTCGCGTACAAAGTTGTGACACAAGTCAAACCCAATGACCTGACCACGTTCGAAGTCCGTGAGTTCCGCGGAGTGCCCCATCCTGCTCCCTCACGATGTCCAATGACTACTGAGGACGCTGATATGGAGTACCTGGCAGTAGGTGGCAGCAAAACGCACCTAATATGAAAAACGTATGTTTTTGGGATTGTCCGGATACTTTTGATCACATAGTGCATGTCCCCTGCACTAACGTTAACTTTTCACCTGGGACATTTTTTTCGTTCCATGCGTCGTTTCAGAAATATTTAATTGTCTCTAAGTTAAAACAGGCACCCTGCATCTGTATCATGAATATAATAAAATATGCACCCCCCCCCCCTCCTTACCTCCACACACCATCTACACTCCTGGAAATTGAAATAAGAACACCGTGAATTCATTGTCCCAGGAAGGGGAAACTTTATTGACACATTCCTGGGGTCAGATACATCACATGATCACACTGACAGAACCACAGGCACATAGACACAGGCAACAGAGCATGCACAATGTCGGCACTAGTACAGTGTATATCCACCTTTCGCAGCAATGCAGGCTGCTATTCTCCCATGGAGACGATCGTAGAGATGCTTTATGTAGTCCTGTGGAACGGCTTGCCATGCCATTTCCACCTGGCGCCTTAGTTGGACCAGCGTTCGTGCTGGACGTGCAGACCGCGTGAGACGACGCTTCATCCAGTCCCAAACATGCTCAATGGGGGACAGATCCGGAGATGTTGCTGGCCAGGGTAGTTGACTTACACTTTCTAGAGCACGTTGGGTGACACGGGATACATGCGGACGTGCATTGTCCTGTTGGAACAGCACGTTCCCTTGCCGGTCTAGGAATGGTAGAACGATGGGTTCGATGACGGTTTGGATGTACCGTGCACTATTCAGTGTCCCCTCGACGATCACCAGTGGTGTACGGCCAGTGTAGGAGATCGCTCCCCACACCATGATGCCGGGTGTTGGCCCTGTGTGCCTCGGTCGTATGCAGTCCTGATTGTGGCGCTCACCTGCACGGCGCCAAACACGCATACGACCATCATTGGCACCAAGGCAGAAGCGACTCTCATCGCTGAAGACGACACGTCTCCATTCGTCCCTCCATTCACGCCTGTCGTGACACCACTGGAGGCGCGCTGCACGATGTTGGGGCGTGAGCGGAAGACGGCCTAACGGTGTGCGGGACCGTAGCCCAGATTCATGGAGACGGTTGCGAATGGTCCTCGCCAATACCCCAGGAGCAACAGTGTCCCTTATTTGCTGGGAAGTGGCGTAGCGGTCCCCTACGGCACTGCGTAGGATCCTACGGTCTTGGCGTGCATCCGTGCGTCGCTGCGGTCCGGTCCCAGGTCGACGGGCACGTGCACCTTCTGCCGACCACTGGCGACAACATCGATGTACTGTGGAGACCTCACGCCCCACGTGTTGAGCAATTCGGCGGTACGTCCACCCGGCCTCCCGCATGCCCACTATACGCCCTAGCTCAAAGTCCGTCAACTGCACATACGGTTCACGTCCACGCTGTCGCGGCATGCTACCAGTGTTAAAGACTGCGATGGAGCTCCGTATGCCACGGCAAACTGGCTGACACTGACGGCGGCGGTGCACAAATGCTGCGCAGCTAGCGCCATTCGACGGCCAACGCCGCCGTTCCTGGTGTGTCCGCTGTGCCGTGCGTGTGATCATTGCTTGTACAGCCCTCTCGCAGTGTCCGGAGCAAGTATGGTGGGTCTGACACACCGGTGTCAATGTGTTCTTTTTTCCATTTCCAGGAGTGTATATGGATGTGTCACACACGCTGCAGCTCCAGCGTGGCAGCGGTAAAATTAAGTAAGGTAACATAGTTCCAGAGTTAACACACAACAAAGATATATCTATTCAAGTGGATATGCTTCTTGGCTCTTGGAATGTGCAATGTCTAGCATCAGCGAAGGCCCCTTGGACTGTAAATATCCTGTGGTACAGATTACGTAAGTAATTTATCTTTAAAACATATGTGTATTTCCTCTCATGTGAAATATGTATTGCACCCCGTAATATATAACTAACGGAGGCATAGCCAGAGTCCTGATATATGTGTTGACGTGTTGGGCTCTTGCTTTTATTAAGGGTACCATCGAAGCTCTCAAGCGTTATCACCTCAGATGTGTCATCCATTAGACACGCTGCTATATAAACAGTCTCAGTTACATAACATATCATTTGCTGAATACTGCTGCGCCACACAGTTCACTGTCTTCACCCCTTACAAACATATTTATGACGTGGAGCTTAAGTGTAACATAGCTAATTCTATCGTAACTTACGAATAGTTGTTTGCTGAACCGGCACTTCTCCGCAGTTCTGTACTCTGATTTCGCTTTAACGTGTACTGATGTTAATGGATGGCCAAAATTTGGTTATCTTAGCTGTGGTTTATATTGACGACAACAATAAACAAGGAATTACATCTTTGGAAAATATCCTTCTTCAGATATGATCGCCTGCAGAACAATGATATTATCTGAGACTGTTTGCTCATATTGTGCCTCCACTAGTGCAACTGTTGCTGTTCATAAACCATTGAGTATTTTTCCGAGATGAATGTGTAAATTAAGTCCTGATCATAAGCTATTTACAATTTGTTCAGAAACCAGATGGCAGTTATAAGAGTCGACATGCGTGAAAGGGAAGTAGTGGACTCTGTCATTTGCTGCCAAAGTCTTCCGCGAGTGACAGTGTCGAATGCAAAGGGATAGGGCAAAGGGCTCCAGTCTTCTCATGCCTTACGACTCTGTGTCCCTCGGCCTCTCTCAACCGTAGCCATCTCCATAGGCTCTAGGACAGTGCTCGGTCACAGGTAGGGAGGGGAGACGTCTGCTGGATTTGAAACAGTGCAATCATGGGCCATTCGAGGCTATGCCATTATATCTTCCTTCCCAGTCCTGCATCTCTCTCTCGCATGTCCAAAACTGGACCTATCGATCCGTGGGAAGAAGCTTTCATTAGAAATTAAACGAAACAATGATAGTTTCTGCCTCGGTGTTTGGCCGTCTCTACGACGGAACCAGATGATTGTCATGTATGAACTAACATTCTGTTTCCGGGTGGGGGAAGTTCTTATTCATATTTTCCTTCCCCTGCCATGACGATGCATTAATTCCCAACTAGCCATACAATTACTCGAAAGCAGCCGCACATGGAGTAGGAAATAAAGTAACGTAAATGAAATAAAAACGCTTAACTTGACCTATATTCCTTCCATCACGCCTTGGTGCAGCCTCAAAAAGGTAAAATTAGCGTAGCAGATGTGGTGTCAGCATTACGCACAGATGTGTCGTCACTCTATACGAAACGGACCAATAGTCACCTTCCAATGTATGATAACAGCTGTTATGGTGTAACAGAAATACTTGATTGCATTCAACCGTTTTCGGTCCTACACGTGCTCAACAACACGTTTCGGGAGGCAACGCTCTCATCCTCAAGTTGTCATAAATAGCTAATGAGGTTATAACAATAAAAACTCTATCATCACTTCGGCGGCGTTCATAAAATAAAATCTCGTACAATATAACAAATTAAAGGAAGACGCAGAGGACGAAATAAAAGCCGTTTGGTACCCACCGAAAATTGACAACAATTTGCTGTTCCTCCATTTGGACACTAAACGACGAGGCAAGAGCCATGCATTTAACTCATTACAACAAACAGACAACAACTAACGCTCTAATGGCCTATGATTCATGTCATCCACTTATAAAGAGGCTGTTTTCTGTAACTTAGTACAAAGGGCAATCAGTGTGCCAACGAGCAGGAATGATAAAGAGATGCAACTAAAGATCATTAAGAAAACAGCGGTCAACAACAGTTTCAAGACAGACATTGTTAATAAACTGTTGCGCTAAAGTACTAAGAGTAGAAGCAATAAACTGAATGAAGAAAACGTGGAAGCAGTCACTATGCTGCACTATGGAACAGTCTCGCAAAAATCGCGAACTTTGTAAAGATCAGTGTCAAAATACGTTTCCAGACACAGACTCTAGTTAGGTATAGCCTGAAGCACGATTTCGGTAAAAAGATAAACAAGCCTGAAACACAGGACTTTTGCAAAAGATACGTCCTGTGATGCAACGTGTATTGGACAGACGGGAAGAACATTTTCGATCAGGTAAAAGGAATATAAAAATTCATTTAAAGTAACTGCAGCCGAACGTCTGTTGCTTGGCATGTGTACGAAATAGGCCATTCCCGTAAGGAATATACCTTAGAAACCCTGTATATAGAAAGAATCACAAATTCTACTTGCTGGAACAAGTGGAGATTTACGCTGGTGAGAAGAAACATATGCTCTTAATGCTCTAGTGAAAGACAATGGAACGAGATTTCGTAACGGCCTCTTAGAACTAGTTTAAAGCAGATGTATCATTATACATTTCGTATACTTCTTCATTTCTGTGTCTGTACTGTACACAGTGACGAAATCCGTGACCCCCGCCCCATTGTTGTGCTGAGCAGCCCAGTTATACTGTCTGTTAATACAACAGATCATGCAAGGAGACGAAGTGTACAAACATATTGTCTGTGAATGTGAAGTGGAAGACGTATCCGTCCATTGTCAGACTGTTTTAGATAATGTGGGAGATAACTGCTGATGATTTATTCGTCTCTTATGATTACCTATTTTGCTCAATAAAGTACCGTAAATACGCTATTTAGTGAACTAATACAAATGAACTACAACTTAATATGATAACACTACGAAAAAAGCCTTTTTTTAATAAAACAAGGTATCCTTTGTAAAAACACATATCAGTTTTCCTACTTGAATACATGTTACGTTTGTGATAATTATCAACATGCAGTTCGAATGAAGGGCAAAGGAAATCTTTGCCACAACACAGCATCTTTGAACATAGCTGTAGTCACACTCTTTGGTTTACTGACATTGTGTGAAGTAGAGATGGGCAAACTGAAACACGTAACTGTTCCGAAACAAATGAAACAGTACAATGTAATGTTCCGATACGCTGTTTCGAAACAGTGAAACAGTTTGTGTTTTTTAATCTAATAAACCTACACATTTTATCATCTTGATTGTCTACTGTATAAGTATGTCCATATAAACACAAATGAGGTGCGAGAGCGCTAATCATGTCGCAGAAAGTATGAAACTATCACTTAGGCGTCTTGGCAGTTTCGAATTTCCTGCAGCATATGCGCTGCTTTCGCGTCGCGTGACTTTCATATTTTTCAATTGGCTGAGGACAGCCATAGCTGAAGACGGAAGAACCACCACGAACGAAACTGGAGGTGGGAGCAAACTGCAGAAACAACGGATATTCTACTGGGAGTCCCACATTCCGTTAGTATGGGTAATATACCCATCCTGCTAATTTCTATCTACACAAAGGGAATCATTGTGGATAATAGGCACAGTGACTATAGACTCACAAATAACGCCAAATAATTCGAATAAATAACAAAATGTAACAGAAAAATTTTTTGTCTTTCAAGGTGTTTCGAACCGTTACTATAAATTCACCATGCTTCCCAGCCCTTCCCGTACACCATTACACTATCAGTGATTTGTCAAACAGATTGCTTGCAATTATACCTACATCAAATTTATGTATATGTCTAATAACTGTCACTCTACGCCTTTTTTTATTCAAAATGTTGTAGGCTTACTTGCGTTTCTTAATGTGATTACTGTACATGAACAGAGAAGCGTATCTTATAAAAAAGTGTAATTTAGCTGAATGATTTTCACATATTTATTATTTTGAATGTGAATAGTATGCGTTGTTTTATTGTTTGGTTAGTGTTTATAAAGCAGATGTTACACCATTTCGAAACAGGACAGTCAGCTAGAAACGAAGCTTTATTTTCGTATATCTTAAGCTTCATGCTATTGCTTGTCAAAAAGATTTCGACACTCTTGAAAGAGTGTCATGAAGTGGTATGTTGTGTTTCAGTACCTGTGCCGAGCCCGAATCTCGTCCGACACAGAGTGGCATGAAACATCACTGTTTCGATACAATTAGTCCGTTCCAGGCACAGGTGGACTGAAACAGCCTTATTTTGAAACAACGATACAGTTTCTGTGTCTGGCTCGAGATCGAATCCGGTCCGAGACAGGGGCGGAATGAAACACCACTGTTTCGAAACAGTGAACCACAACCGTTCCGAAACACTGAAACAGTTCCACGTATCGATACACTGTATCGAAACATAGAAACAGTGGCCAAGTCTAGTGTGAAGCACGTAGGAATTACTACCCGAGGCAAAGTTGGTGTGAATTAACAAGTGTAACATTCCTAGAAAACACATTAATGTTTTCTATAGAACAATGTTTGTACCAGGAATAAATCACCGGGTACTAATAACCATACGTAATTCTTTGAAGTGGATGTCATTATATAAATAATCCTCGCTACATTCAGTGCTTATTTGTTTCTTATTTGTATCTAGCTACAATTACACAATCCCCACCATGCTCCAAACATTCAGTAAATGTGTACCGTCTGATATTGAATCGCTGGGGTATTCGAATCCGGTTAAGGTAAATAAAAATTGAAAAATCGCAAAAGGCTACTGGTTGAAGTTATTTCTGGAAACATTTATTCATAACAATCGCAGTGGTCCACATTCGCAGTGGACAGAAGTTTTTTTGCGTTTCTTAATGTGACCACAATACACAATCATTATTGTTTGTTTGTAATTTCCTGGCTATACATAGTTCCACTAACAAACGAAGCTAATACAAAAAAATTTCACATTAAGAAATAAGAGAAGTATTTACAACCATCCCCTATCTAGACCCTCATCTCACAAAAAAGTGATGCTGCGTCCGGCCATCCTGATTTAGGTTTCCCGTTATTTCGTTAAATCGCTTCAGGCAAATGCCGGGATGGTTCCTTTGACAGCGCACGGCCGACTTCCTTCTCCGTCCTTCACTAATCCGTTGAGACCGATGACCTCGCTGTCTAGTCTCCTCCCCCAAACAACCCAACAAAAAAGTGGTAGTAAAAATACTTATCCCCACGCCTGCACAGCACACCCACCCGGGCCCAAAGTCCACTCCACACAAGTCTCATGCTGCAAAGGTCGTCTGGTAGCAAATTTGAGTAAGAATATGTCTGTCAAAACTTGACTACAGCAGAACCCGTAGAAGACTGTGTAACCGCTAAAGAACAAGAAGATTAAAATATACATCTAAACCAGACCAGTAATGAGAAAACACAGATATTTGCACAGTTCGGGCGAATAAAATGTAAGCAGACTATACGAAATTTAGCCAGCCCGTAAAGACATCACTCCAATAGTGTAACACCATCTTTAGCAACGATATGGCAACCAGATGTTCACTTCTGTTACATATAGCAACCAGACGATCACTGCAGTTACAGATAGTACAAGAGATTTACTATTGGATTAAGATTGGGTGACACACCAGGCGAAGTACAATGTGTGCCTAGTAGTTATCAAACCAGGAACGCGTGCGTGGGTTCATTTTATTCCTGTTTTAGTGGTTGTGAAACCAAAAACGTATGTGTGGATTCATACCATGAACACAGCTGCCATCTTGGAAGACAGGAGTTTCCATAGTGTGAGTTACCATGAATATATAGAAAAAAGAGCAACACTATGTCACTGAGAATGTTGAATTAAATATCAGGGTTCCTCCTGGGACGGCGAAATCTGTGCCATTCCATAGTTGAGAACTGCACTTTAGTGCTTATTTATGATACTGTACAGGTGTATACACCGATTTCCTTGTTATTGTGGCTGTAAGTTCAGTTTTGCGGGTGGTTAATTGCTTGTGCTGTCGCAATTAAATCCCGTCAGATCACTATGGTGGTCTATTGTGCGCGTCCTCTGTTCTTTCCTCCTCTTCCTATCTTTCCCTTTAGCGTCTGGTCAAACATGAATGGTTTTCAATATCGTAGAGCGCAAACCAAAGGTGTAGAGGGAATATTTCCCTCATAGTAATTTCACTGCAATCTGGATAAGGCAAAAAGCAGGAACAGGGTAGTCAAGTCAAAGATGAGCCATAGGGTAGCGGTTTGATCTGCAGACGTTGATCATGGGCAGTGATAAGGATCCCCCCCCCACCACTCATCCTGAGCAGTGAGAGGTTCTCCTGGTCCATCATTTTAGGCACTGGTCCAGTAAGCTATCGAACATTCCCTCAGGACGCCTGCGTCCACTGATCAGGAAGGTGTTAGAAACGTTTATTTAGTGCCTCAGTTTAATTCTTTCTTTTCTTTTCACACATTTTTAATAGCTCACGAAGGACAGGGGTAGTAATTTTACAAGATTTTTTAATTAGGAACTTTGCAAATAAAGCTATGTTTCTTCCGGTATCGAGGCCACGTGGGGATTAATTGCGCTAGATTCTCGTCTTTAAATTCATCTGGTTGTGCCTTTCATTCATCTTGTGTGTAATTCATTTCAGTTATCGTGTGCCAAATTTAGGAACCGATCTGTGAAGACGATTCCCGGATTCCATACAACCGACTGACATACATGTCACTTCACTTTCCTGAGTTACGTCTGCCGTGGATGAGGACAGGTGGACGTAAAAGGTTATTCAGTCAGCTGAACACGTATGGATTTGTAGCTGCACTGTTACTAAATACAAATACAAGATTGATGGAAAAATCGCTCCGTGTAAAAGTCATTGACAAGTCCCTAAATTATAGGTAAAGAGACAACGACCAAGAGAGTCACGCATTCAATTTTACGTAACAGACGGCGTACTGAATTTAGTGTAAGAATCGTATGGGAGCAGTTGTGGATTGCAGTCATCGGGGTTTCAAGTACAAGAAGTCAAAGCATCTAAAAAGTAAAATGTCCTCTATTTCTCGGATGTAATAAAGTAATTAAAAGCCTTTCTGTACTTTAATTACTATAAAGAACTGCATTCAGCATGTGGTTGAATAATTAAAAATAACATATTCGAGCCGTTCACTGACATTCCTTTGCAGATCTAAATTTTCTACCGGTCTGAAGCCACATTTTCTTCGAAAGACTTACAGAACAGGCTTTTCACGTCTCTTGCACTAATTACTTTGCATACCTAATATTCTGCATCCTGTTTCATTCGTCTCTATTTCGTTAGTAAAGTACAAGATCTTCCTATCATTTCCATATCTATATTTTCAGGGCGGTCTGAAACAGTCTGGAAAAGTTGTAAGGATGCAATGAGGAATAATTCTTAGGAAAAAAAAGTTAGACACGTTCCTAAGTTTCCAAGTTAATTAGCACTGAGGCTAGCCAATCAGGCCGTTGCACGCTCAAGTTCAAATGACACGTCAGATACTACTAGTATCAATTGTTCTCAAAGCCTCGCATTAGGCCCTTCTTACAGCCCAATGCCCAATTGTTTGTATTAAACAATTACACTAGCCCCTCTCCTCACGTTCGGTCTGTGGAATCGCTTCGTCAGTATTTGTTGTGGTTTACGAAATATATCCAGCGGTAACGTTGGGTGACTCACCCTGTATATGGTATCTGTCCTTTCGGACATGTCCGAAAGAACAGATACATCGTTGGCATGCAGCTCGTTGGAATGAAATTACAATGAAATGAATACCCTTAACGTTGATATAAGTCCACGGGGACAGTTTGTAACCACAACAACGCTGTACTATTGTACATATTATAAATTTTTTCTTCTGATTTTCGACAAATTAGTGTAATCGATGTTCTGATTTCATTTCTATGCTTTTCATGTCATTATGTTAAAGAAGCTGTAAACAATTTTCGATGTGAATATTAATGTATAAGTCAAATTGCAAGCAATATTATAACAAAATTGAAATGTAACTAATGTTGAAACTGTTGTAAGATGTTAAAGTTGTAATTGTGCGCCTGGTCCATACGTAGGTAATGTATTAGGATATGTAGAATGCAAAACCTTTGGTGAATACCCTGTCTGTAGGGAAGCGGTAAAAGGTGGATGGCAGGCGAGCGCGGGAAAATGCACACGGGCGCTGCACGGCATAACGGGCTCAGCAGTAGTAGTCGGAGTCGGGCATCGGTCTGAGAAACACGTTCTGGATCGAGGAGGCTCTCCTGGAAAACGTGATTTCGTTGAGCCTCGGATGTGCCGGTTCCGACGCCTATACAGCATGGCAATATTCCATAGGCACTAAATGGAAAGATACTGCGACGCTATGAAGAAGTTAAGTGCCGATACATCAAGAGCCATAGCTGTGATCGTATGTGTGCTCTGTGCCTCGCCATTTCGCCGCCCGCCAACCGCCACATCGATACAAACAGGTTGAAACTTTTAGTACTGTATTCGTGTGGACCAGTGTTACTTTTGTTCCATACTGTTCAATAACAACTTAAATTTTACCAGAACTGTCCTATCAGTTAATTATCCTCACAACTAACCTAGATAGGGTCCTTTCCACATGTTGCCAATCCGAGTGTCCCGAGATGAAGAATTCAAATGTATGTTAATAATAATTACCTGCAGACCTATCTATGTTAAAATGATGTTTAAAGAACTTTGTTGTTAATGAATATATAGGTAAATAATATAAGTCTGACAAAGTTGGAAGATAATGTTGAAATTGGTTTAGTAATGAAGTGTAATTATTTGAGGCAGATATAATGGTAATTAAATGAGCAGGAAATAAGCTAAAAAGAGGAGTAACTCATCTACTGGAAATCTTGATTGCTTAATGATTCCAATAATCAAAATTTTCAATACAGTGATCAAAACAGTTTCAGGGTGTCCCCCCCCCCCCCCCTTTCTTTTCTATTCATTTGAATTCTGAAGTGTACTGAACTGATTTGACCAGCAAAGTTAAAATTAATATTAAACCAAAATTTATCAGTGCTGTACCTTTTTCAAAATTGACTTGTATGTGTGTTTCGAAAGTGCTATTTCTAGGGTCACCTATGCCCGAATTTAATCAGATCAATAGACAGTACAAAGTTTGTAGTAAACATTATAGTGTAATGTTGTGTATTTATGGCTTGTCCATATTAGTATAGAAAGTGAAATTATTAGTTCACTAGATTTTCTGGTTCTAAAATTTACCATATTACGTAGTGTTATTACGTGTAGTGTTGCATGCACGTACATAAACTTGTACAGGGAAGAAACTCAGTTAATACCTAATTAGGCTGGCGACCGTATTATTAACAATTGGTAGCATCTGCTGTGTTGTCTCTTGTCCGTCCTAACGGGTAGTTGCACTTCAGACTTGCTTGACGTATCATTGTTGTTACTGAGTGGGTATAAGTCTGATTTTGCCTCCATTCAGGTACACGCGGTCAATATCTAAACCAAAATCCTTTCTTATAAGGCGAAGCCCGTCAACTTACTATAGTACAGGCTTTAAAAAGTATTGTTACAAGTTGAAAAAGTGTGCCCCAACCGGGAATTGAACCTGGTCCCTGCAGTCGCACTGTTCTCTCTGTCCTCGGTGGCTCAGATGCATTCCTCGGTGGCTGAGATGGATAGAGCGTCTGCCGCGTAAGCAGGAGATCCCAGGTTCGAGTCCCGGTTGGAGAACACGATTTCAACTGTCCCCGTTGACTTATATCAACTCCTGTATGCAGCTAAGGGTATTCATTTCATTGTAATTTCATTCTGACAAGGTGCATGGTTACGAATGGTATCTGTTCTTTCGGACACGTCCGAAAAAACAGATACCACCTTCATATATTTATAGTTAAGTCTTACCGGCCATTTGACCATCTTCTTCTGTGTGGATGCACAAACAGTGCCCGAACTCTTACGGGAATTGGCGGTAAAGCCACGAGTAATGAGTATGATGGGCAGGGGCACTGTAAATATAGTGCGGGACAACAAGTTGGCAATGTCGGTCTCGCGGGAGGCGTTCGCAAGATTGTGCCTGCAGTCGCACTATCCTCTGTGACCTCGGAGGCTCAGATGGATTGAGCGTCTGCCATGTCAGCAAGAGATCCCGGTCGGGGCACACATTTTCAATTGTCCCCTTTGACTTATATCAACGCTTGTGTGCAGCTAACGGTATTCATTTCATTGTAAACCCTGGATGAGTTAAAACAGAGAGTTCGGGAAGCAATTCACAGTATCACAGCTGAGATGTTGCAGGGGTTGGTGAAGTATCTCAACAGCAGATTTCACGAATGCATTTGTACAGGAGGACGCCATCTAAAGCAAATAATTTCAAAAAAATAGTAAAAGCAATCATTTTTCGTAAATCGCAAAGTTGTAGGTTTCAATTACTATGAATGCAACTTCTTTCCGTCTTCACTTCTAGCTTTATTGGGTTGTGACATTGTTTCCCCCTTTCTGTGTCACCCTATACCATTGTTATTTAAGTTCCAATACCTGTAATTTATGTTTGGTTTTAAATATAATTTTTGGAGCTGTTTTATATATGACGAGAGCATATTGCTCGTAAATCTGTTTTCAGCTGTAACTACATGTATTTTTTTTTCTGATGAAGTCATCCGTAGTCGGTGTCGAAACCAGGCCAATCTAAATTTAACCGGTTAGCTGTATTATTCAAATCACGTTCTGATTTGATCCATTGTACCGTTGCTAGATCACAGCCATTTTATTAAAATTGTACAGTGCGACTACGTACCATAAATGACACAAGTTGATACTTATGACAGAGATGGGACATAATATGATCAATAACATTACCAGAACTTGTAACACAGCTAACATCAGGCCGGAATTCGCGGAAGCGCGCGCAGTCACTTTGCGCCGGACGTTTTCAGCAGAACCGACTGCGCTTCAGTGGGCGCTGGCGATGGCCGATGGGCGGCCCGGGCAACAGATGCATCCGCTTCCATCGGCCGGCACGTCCGCTGCCGGGTGATGAATTACCGCCAGAAACATTAGCTGTACTTTCCTATCAATTTCGTTTTGACCGGCTGCACGCGTCTGCGACAGCTATCGGCAAACAATCAGCTCGTTTGCATCAGTATTGTACAAAATATGAAACACGTCATAATGAAAGAAGCAAATAAAAAATACGAGAATGGGAGAGAAGCAGTGAGTGATATGGCGGACGAAAAAAAGAAAAACGGCGACTCCCAACACGAATCCATCAGATTTCGCTGATTGATTAATTTACTGATTTTGTTTTAATAAAGGGTCCTGACCGACAATGGGTTTCCATACAACCACCGTCGATAAATTCTGCAAAACATTTCGATAATACGTTTTTGTTCTTGTTTCTTCCCAGAGTATGTCTGCTTATTGTCCGAACTGCACCATTCAGTGTTGTGATCACATCCCGGAATAACGTGCAGGCTTGCGTTTTAATTGGCAGATTACCGCTCACAGATACTCGAATCTGTGGCGTCGGGATGGACACCGTCGAAGCCGCATTTTTCTCTCCTCGTCACTGCGAGAACGAGTTTAATCGGGGAATACGCGGCGAGCTGGGCGGCAGCCGGCGCTGTATCAATTAGCAGTAGCTTAAATTCGCTCGATTAGCTTCGATTCATCGCGTGTTTTATTATGTCCTCGTTTTACATTCACTCTGTTTATTGCCACTGGAAGCTGACGACCAAAGAGAGCTATAAGAATTCCACAGAAGCGATGATATATTCGTTCGCACAAGAGGTATCTAATCCCTGTGTCAAAGTTTATCGACAATGTGGATGACATAAATGGAGATCACAAACGGAAAGTTTTCGCAAAACTTGAGTTGGTTGATTACTCTTTACGGAGGGAATTAATATTCTGTGAACTAACAGGTTCCATTAGGGCGCTTTTGGTTTGCAGAGAGGCAAATGCCACATAGCATTAACCATTATTGGTACTAATACTTGATAACGGATAATATTATCTGTAGTTTTTTTATAGTGAGCGGTGTGGCAGTACTACTGGACTAAAACTACTCTCAGCTCCCTCGTAGAATAACCATGGACAGCCAGCCGGGGTGGCCGAGCGGTACTAGGCGCTACAGTCTGGCACCGTGCGACCCCTACGGTCGCAGGTTGGAATCCTGCCTCGGGCATGGGTGTGTATGTGCTGTCCTTAGGTTAGTTAGGTTTAAGTAGTTCTAAGTTCTAGGGGACTGATGACCTCAGAAATTAAGTCCCACAGTGCTCAGAGCCGTTTGAACCAATAACCATGGACACAAATCCAGAGAAACACACGGGTTCGATTCCCGGCGGGGTCAGGGATTTCTCTGCCTCGTGATGACTAGGTGTTGTGTGATGTCCTTAGGTTAGTTAGGTTTAAGTAGTTCTAAGTTCTAGGGGACTGATGACCATAGATGTTAATTCCCATAGTGCTCAGAGCCATTTGAACCATTTGCACACACATAATTTGTATACATTCATTCCGCAATATATTACCGAGAAATAAGAATTTGAATGGTTTACATTTTCAAATGTCAGTTGGCACGCAATGAACAGAAAATACACTTTGTGTTAAGGGAGAATTTTAACGTCTGCCTCTTGTGTAACCTCAATTTCGTCTTAGTATAACAAACTGACAGACGACCATCACGTTTTACGAGCTAGACGTAATCTTTCGCAACTCGCTTCAAGCGTCATAGCTATTTAAATTCAAAAGAACTACAGAAAGTTTACACCACTAAAATAAGTGTGCTCACACAGTAAGAATTTTTTGAAACGTATTATGTCAATAAACTCGTAAGAAAATTTAAACAGCTTAACTTTCATTCTTAAAGCAATAAAAGCCATAAGCCCAATTAAATTTAGCAACTTCAAAGCCTAGATATACGGCCGAACGGTCAGAGAACAAACTAGCCTCTTATCCTAATGCCAGTGAAAAAAACTACATGCTCCTAGATGTGACACTCACCCTGCACTGAATTATTTGCTTTGTTCTCATCAATATACACGTCCAAGAAACATCCACCGAAGGAGTGGCTGACAATTCCGACTGGTGTCTGATCGCCGATGTGCAGCACCTCTATTAATAGACCGTATCCAGCAATCATCTTCCATGGCTATCAAGGTCAGTGATAGATGCATGACGTCGGTCAGGGAAGGACACGATGCATCCAACTGCCAGAGGTCCACTGCACTTCCATCAAAGAACAATAACAACGACAACAACAGATTCACCGGTGCAAGTACTATTTGTCGGGCGTTGTACGAAGGTCTGCTCGCACAGGGGAACTATTGAAAGCTTTTATTGCGCAGAGTTGGGACTCTATCGCCCCCTAGCGGAAGCAGGATAGCGCAGCCTCGAGCGCGGCTCAAGATCATTGACAATTGTTTACCTACCGGCTCAGTGTTAATAATGAATCTAACAAGGTCACTGAAACTCCCTCTGGCAGCCACGTGCGTTAACAGGCCACTTTCGGGATTCGTGGTGGAGCGGGATGGGAAGAGGGGGCGGAGTGTGGAGGGGGGGGGAGGGTTGTCAACGGCCACGGACCAAATCCAACTGGCTGATTAACGACTGCGGTCGGTGTGCCGTTCAGCCTGGATGTTGTTTTTAGGCCGTTTCCCACAGCCGACATGGTGAATATCTAGCTGGTAAGTATGGCCCACAGCAGGTACACGATTCAAAGTATTATGTGGAATAAAACTCGACACAGGCGGGAGGGGTACACAAAATCCATCTCTGAGGGCAGGGGCGGCGCCTGGGAGGACACCTGGCCACCCCTACCAATAACATAGCCAAATCCAAATTACCATGCCGACCCTGTGCAGACACTGTACACCCTGTGGAGATACTATACACGCCAGAAAAATGAAGAAGATGATGAAGAAGGTCATTGAAACTTAGAAGATATTAGTATAAGATAAAATATACTAAATCATTCCAACAGTCAGTTGTTAAATGCGACCACTTTTTATTTCATCAAATGTTTCGGTACCTAGTACAATTATATGGCAGTCACACTGTCACGAACATTACAGTGTATACTGAAAATTTTGAAGAAAGAAAAGTATTTTGCACGTGATATAAGCATGGCAAAAGTGCAACCATAAAGTATAAGCGTCCCATTATCTTTGACACAGTCAGCCTGCACCCTTACACACTACTGGCCATTAAAATTGCTACACCAAGAAGAAATTCAGATGATAAACAGGTATTCATTGGACCAATATATTATACTGGAACTGTCATCTGATTACATTTTCACGAAGTTTGGGTGCATAGATCCTGAGAAATCAGTACCCAGGACAACCACCTATGGCCGTAATAACGGCCTTGGTACGTCTGGGCATTGAGTCAAACAGAGCTTGGATGGCGTTTACAGGTACAGACGCCCATGCAGCTTCAACACGATACCACAGTTCATCAAAAGTAGTGACTGGCGTATTGTGAAGAGCCAGTTCCTCTGCCACCATTTTCAATACGTGAGAGATCTGGAGAATGTGCTGGTCAGGGCAGCAGTCGAACATTTTTTGTATCCAGAAAGGCCCATATAGGACCTAGAACATGCGGTCGTGCTGAATTGTAGTGTTTAACAGATATCGAATGAAGGGTAGAGCCACGGGTCGTAACACATCTGAAATGTAACGTCCACTGTTCAAAGTGCCGTCAATGCCAACAAGAGGTAACCGAGACGTGTAACCAATAGCACCCCATACCATCACGCCGGGTCATACGCCAGTATGGTGATGAATACATGCTTCCAATGTGCGTTCACCGCGATGTCACCAAACAAGGATGCGACCATGAGGATGCTGTAAATAGAACCTGGATTCATCCAAAAAAATGACGTTTCGCCATTCGTGCACCCAGGTTCGTCGTTGAGTACACCATCGCAGGTGCTCCTGTCTGCGATGCAGCGTCAAGGGTAACCGCAGCCAAGGTCTCCTAGCTGATAGTCCATGCTGCTGCAAACGTCGTCGAACTGTTCGTGCAGATGGTTGTTCTCTTGCAAACGTCCCCATCTGTTGACTCAGGGATCGAGACATGGCTACACGATCCGTTACAGCCATACGGATAAGATGTCTGTCATCTCGACTGCTAGTGATACGAGGCCGTTGAGATCCTGCACGGCGTTCCGTATTACCCTCCTGAACCCACCGATTCCATATTCTGCTAACAGTCATAGGATCTCGACCAACGAGAGCAGGAATGTCGCGATACCATAAACCGCAATTGCGATGGGCTACAATCCGACCTTTATCAAAGTCGGAACCGTGATGGTACACATTTCTCCTCCTTACACGAGGCATCACAACAACGTTTCACCAGGCAACGCCGGTCAACTGCTGTTTGCGTATGAGAAATCGGTTGGAAACTTTCCCCATGTCAGCACGTTTTAGGTGTCGCCACCTGTTCCACCCTTGTGTGAATGCTCTGAAAAGCTTATCATTTGCATATCACAGCATCTTCTTCCTGTCGGTTAAATTTCGCATCTGTAGCACGTCATGTTCGTGGTGTAGCAATTTTAATGGCCAGTAATGTATTTAAGTACGTGTGTCACCGACCGGAAAGTCCTACTGGCTTTGTCGTCCACTATAGGAACGGAATTACGCTGACGGACTTTGAAACGCTGGACTGTTTGGAGTATAGCTAGTAGTTTTTATGATCTCGCCTTAATTTTTCTTTATGCTCCATCTGAATCTGGGCATGCATATAGTCGCTCCCGTTTTTATAAGGGATACGCTATTTGTTTAATTCATCAAAATGCGCAAAAATTTAGATGGGAGGGGATTCCTACTGAGTTTTACGTGCTGTAGGTCAGCCTCCCAGTGAACTATTGTAGTGAAAATGATGTAGTCGACTCGTTAAATCCACAGGATGCCTGGATCTGCAGATACCCCCCATTAGTGCAATTTATGTATGTTACAGCTACTTCTAGTAGTAGGGAGGACCAATTTTATTTGTCCCCTTCACTATGTAGCCAAATTTTTCAAGTGATGGTATTCCTGCCATCTTAACTGACCACTGTGCGGTTTTAATGACTTAATCACGCTTAATAGCGCGTATGTCGTCCTCGTCCTAGCTGGTAGATAAATACTTTAAATCTGGTGGACCCCCTCTGTGGATGATATCACTGCTGCAGTGTGACAGCAGGCAAACCGTTCCCAAGTACGTTGTTTAGGAATGATGGGTTGCCGTTGCCAAATCTCGACTTCGTACTGCAATCATGCGTTTTAGCGCTGGTAAAGCGGCTGAAATGAGAAATCAGTAATTTTACTATCCTGTACGTCGTAATCTTTATGATAGCTCTCCACATGCCCGTTTGAGAGTTATTGACCTTCAATATTGCGACTCAAAATGCTACAGTTAGATGGTCTTCGCTTGCGTTCCCAGCCACGTTCGATCCTCCAGAACTTTTTGGCGTTTCCGTGTCATCTAATTCGGCTTCGACTGCGACCTCAAAGGAACTGTCTCACAATTATTCGTTCTACTTAGATGGACGTGAGTGGTCATCCCAGCCTGACATAATACGTGAACTTTCCCGGTATTTTTCCGATATTTACGTTGGAGTGCAATCGGACGGCGTACCGTCTGCTGATTTTACTTCCCTGCCAGATAGGTTTGTTACGCCAGCTCTCCATGTGGAGTTTGGCAGAGTTCCACCGTGTTGAGGTAAATGACATAATAGTCTTCCCCCTTCCCTCAAATAACAGGATTTGTATGGTCTTCCCAAAGCCTTTTATGATCGGTTTTGGCCTCTGCTAGGAAATACGATAACATCTATGGTGAATGAAGAGGTGAAAGGGATAGAGATCCCGCACTCCTTTAAGGTGGGGAAATAGTTTTAATTCACAAAATGACATGTCTGTCCGCACATCAAGTCAGAACGATAACGCTACTCATTTTTTATTAAAAAATCGTAGCGCGGACGATTAATAACGGCTCGTTGATTTTGTTTTCTGGCATCGTTGTGCATTGTCAGAGTTGTCTCCCCTGTCGACCTCCCTGACTTTCGTTGCCTAATCCTTCGAATGTTTCCACTGTTTGACGGAGCTAGTCATAATTTTCTGTCGCGAGTGTTGACGGCTGTAGGTTTTAAGGACGCTGCACAACGGATGTCCTCCTCTAGCTACAGGAATTCAGGTGTCTACTGACGTGAGTCGTCATTTTCCCACAGAAGTGTCCCATGGGGTCTTGCAGGGATGCCCCCTATCTACACTGAAGAGCCAAAGAAACTGGTACACCTGCCTAATATCGTGTAAGGCCCCCGCCCGTACGCAGACGTGCGGCAGCAATACGTGACATGAACTTGACTAACGTAGTACTGGAAGGAACTGACACCGTGAATCCTACAGTGCCGTCCATAAATCCATAAGAGTACCAGGGGTGGATTTCTGAGCAGCACGTTGCGAAGCATCCCTGATACGCTCAATAACGTTCATGTCTGGGGAGTTTGTTGGCCAGCGGATGTTTAAACTCAGAAGAATGTTCCTGGAGCCACTCTGTAGCAATTCTGAACGTGTGGGGTGTCGCATTGTCCTGGTGTAATTGCCCAATTCCGCCGGAATGCACAACGGATATGAATCAAGCAGGTAATGAAACAGCAAGCTTACGTACGAGTCACCTGTCAGATTCCTATCTAGACGTATCAGGGGTCCCACATCACTCAAACGGCACGCGCCCCACACCATAATAGAGCATAATCCAGCTTGAACAGTCCCCTGCTCACATAATGGGTCCATGGATTCATGAGATTGTCTCCATACCCGTACATGTCTATCCGCTCAACACAATTTAAAGAAAAACTCGTCCGACCAGGCAACATGTTTCCAGCAATCAACAGTTCAATGTCGCTCTTGTCTGACCCTGGCGAGAGGTAAAGCTTTCTGACGTGCAGTCATCAAGGTTACACGAGTGGGTCTTCGACTCCGAAAACCCATATCGACGATGTTTCATTGAATGGTTCGCACGGTGACACTTGCTGATGGCACAGCATTGAAATCTGCAGCAATTTGCGGAAGGGTTGCCCTTCTATCACGCTGAACGATTCTCTTCATTTGTCGCTGATCCTGTTTTGCGGGATATTTTTTCCGGCCGCAGCGATGTCGGAGATCTGATGTTTTACCGGATAGCTGATAGTCACGGTATACTCTTGAATTGGTCGCACGGGAAAATCCCCAGTTCATTGTTACATCGCAGATACTGTGGCCCATCGCTCGTGCACCGACTGTAACACCACGTTGAAACTCACCATAAATCTTGATAACCTGCCAGCAGTAACCGATCTAACAACTGCGCCAGAGGCTTGTCCTTTATAGGAGTTGCCGACCGTAGAGCCGTTTTCTGTCTGTTTACATCCCTTTGTATTTGAATAGGCATGCCTACTGCAGCCTCTATGATGTTTCAGTGTATGTCGTTAAAATTTTGGAAATTTGTGGTAAGGTCTTATGGGACCAAACTGCTGAGGTTATCGGTCCCTAAGCTGACGCACTATTTAATCTAACTACCTTACGCTAAGGATGACACACACCCATGCCCGAAGGAGGACTCGAACGTCCGACGGGTGGGGAGTGAGCAGGGGGTGGGGTGGGGGATGGGGGGGGGAATCACGCGGACCGTAACAAGACGCCTAAGACCCCTCGGCTACCGCGCGCGGAATGTTGTTATTCGAGCTATTTATGGAATCCTTCTTGCTTCCATAACTGCTTGATTGTTCGGCTGGTCGTTATTGCGAGAAAGGGTTATCATTCGCGCGTATGTCGGTGACGTTATGGTACTTCTTCGTACACATAACGACATACTGGTGATGAACGACGTTTTGGATGCACTTTTTAGTCTTATAGAAGCACAGGTTAACGATCGGAAACCTTGGATACTCAATTTGCGCGGATTTGACGCGGATGAGATTCAATGGGCAGTGGCGGCCGCCCGACATCGATCAAAATGGTTCAAATGTCTCTGAGCACTATGGGACTTATTTTCTGAGGTCATCAGTCCCCTATAACTTAGACCAACTTAAAGCTAACTAACCTAAGGACATCACACACATCCATTCCCGAGGCAGGATTCGAACCTGTGACCGTAGGAGCAGCGCGGTGCGAGGCTGAAGCGCCTAGAACCGCTTGGCCACAAAGGCCGGCCGAGATCGATCGTTGCGTCTTTTTATTGATCACGAAGATGGCTGCGTTAAATCGTAGGTCCCTTGAGGATAGGATGCGAGGAGCAATCCTTGATGACGAGCGTCGCTCCCTCTCGTTACTTCGTAAGGTTTGGCCATCAGAAACTTAAGTGTTGAGTAAAGCCTATTTTGTTGTTGAAATTTTTCCCCTTCCTGCGAAAATGATCCGAAAGTAATAACGATTATCGGGAAGTTTTGTTTGGCGAAACTCCATTTTTCGGTGGCTATTAGTCTGTGGTGAGATCCCAGCGGATCGGGAGTTCGAGCCTGCACGATGTTCGGATTAAGGCTTCTGCTTCATTTCTTCGACGCACTAATGTGTCTTCGCGTCCCCCATTCACTTACAGCTTGCCTTTTTGCCTGTTTCTGACCTGCGAGCTTAACCCTTGCAGTAGATGTTGGTAGGACAAATCATAAATTAAGGCATATTCGGAAACTTCTTATTGATGCCTGTAATAAGGGGGTTGATATTCTTTCCCAGTCGTATCTCCCTGTGTTAATGTTGTTATGTCGCTGGACGTTTCGAAACCCCGTTTCCTCTGTGGCGTCTGTATCGTCAGAAACCGACTGGAAGGTTGTTTGGTCAATACGAGCGTACCTATTTTTCCAATGGCACTTGTGTCCCCACGTAATCTATTACCTTCTCACCGCCAACGTTCAACTTTTTTGGCCTTAGTGAAACAGACCGATGCCCTCTATGCCATGAAAACCATACGTTACGTCATCCGTTGGTCTCCTAAAGAGCTGACTTTGGACTTGACTCCACCAACAACTGGCCTTTCTTGCCAGGATGATGGAAGAGGCAATCTCCGGTGAGATTCTCTAACGTTCCTACTCACCTTTCTTTCCCAGACTGCAGAACAACAGAATTATGTTGGTCGTCGGGAATTATGTTCATTACATAGTGGGGAGCGGGTATGACTCAGACGCCTGTGCCTTTTATTGAGAAATGGTTACGGCCTATTGCTCACGGCGAAGCGGGCAACGCTGTCGTCCCGTATTTGCGAATATGTTGTATCTCGTATTTACTCATCAAGATGTTGGATGAAGTGTAGAATGCATGTTCTCTTCTATTGTTTCATTCCAGTTACCTTTCTTCTGATGAATTTGACAAAAAAGAAAACATGATGAGTTAATGGGTCCTCATGGTATTTTCGTCATGATCCCTTTTCAGTGTATTGTTACACCATAGTGTATTTCATTTTTCCGGCCGTGTTTCCATAATCATTAAAAAATAAACAAACAATTGTTGTACGCAACGACTGGATATTGGGTGTATTGTTTTCTCTTTGTTAAATATCAGAAGCTATGTAGGATTATCTCCAATTTTATTACTATCTTTTTTTGAGTAGCTACTCCTAAAATAATCAAAAATAAAAAGGAATAAAAGAGTCAAGTACCTTGTGAGGATCAGCGCAGTGACAAGTAGGGGGAAGCCAGGTCTCGGAAATCGACCACTGGCCACCTTGTCTCCCCCAGACTGAGGCTGATTGCGTTCGTTCTTTGCTGGCGTTAGATGCAAAAAATTTGCTCAGTGAGACGAGGCAGTCCGGCTTTCGCAGCCTTGTATTACGGACGTGTTGTGTGTTTCGTAACGTCACTTGTCCCAACGACAGCTTTCATCTCGGACATCGGACAGCCACGACTCCCTCCCGTTGAAACGTCCCCTTAGAACAACTTATACACGACTGTGCTTAACCTGACACACAATGTTTTTAGCGCAACGCAATCTGACTTTCAATAATCCCTACAAAACAATGGCCCTGACTAACTTTAACCTATACCTTTCACAAATCACTTACCTCACAAAAATCTTCGTTACTGGAACTACTGCAATACAGCGAGCGCCACTACTGCCAGCTAAATAAAAGATTCAAACTACTGAAGGCACTAACTACTGATAGGGATAGTTAGCAAATGAAAGATATTAATAGAGAACAAACAATGTATTTACCTTAATATTCATAATTGACATCCAGTATTACAAATTATCAAAACTCCGCCATCTCTCTCCCCACATCCACCACTGCTGGCGGCTCACCTCCAACTGCGCAACGCTACGCGCTGTTCACATCCAGCTATAGCAGTTCATGACAACAATGGCAGGCAACAATGCAAACTAGCCACAGACTGCACACAGCACAGCCAGTGATTTTCATACAGAGCGCTACGTGGCATTACCCATATAAAAATCTAAACAGCCTACTTACATAGCCCCCATGCTCCCATATGAAACGTCCCCTTAGAACAACTTATACACGACTGTGCTTAACCTGACACACAATGTTTTTAGCGCAACGCAATCTGACTTTCAATAATCCCTACAAAACAATGGCCCTGACTAACTTTAACCTATACCTTTCACAAGTCACTTACCTCACAAAAATCTTCGTTACTGGAACTACTGCAATACAGCGAGCGCCACTACTGCCAGCTAAATAAAAGATTCAAACTACTGAAGGCACTAACTACTGATAGGGATAGTTAGCAAATGAACGATATTAATAGAGAACAAACAATGTATTTACCTTAATATTCATAATTGACATCCAGTATTACAAATTATCAAAACTCCGCCATCTCTCTCCCCACATCCACCACTGCTGGCGGCTCACCTCCAACTGCGCAACGCTACGCGCTGTTCACATCCAGCTATAGCAGTTCATGACAACAATGGCAGGCAACAATGCAAACTAGCCACAGACTGCACACAGCACAGCCAGTGATTTTCATACAGAGCGCTACGTGGCATTACCCATATAAAAATCTAAACAGCCTACTTACATAGCCCCCATGCTCCCATATGAAACGTCCCCTTAGAACAACTTATACACGACTGTGCTTAACCTGACACACAATGTTTTTAGCGCAACGCAATCTGACTTTCAATAATCCCTACAAAACAATGGCCCTGACTAACTTTAACCTATACCTTTCTCAAATCACTTACCTCACAAAAATCTTCGTTACTGGAACTACTGCAATACAGCGAGCGCCACTACTGCCAGCTAAATAAAAGATTCAAACTACTGAAGGCACTAACTACTGATAGGGATAGTTAGCAAATGAACGATATTAATAGAGAACAAACAATGTATTTACCTTAATATTCATAATTGACATCCAGTATTACAAATTATCAAAACTCCGCCATCTCTCTCCCCACATCCACCACTGCTGGCGGCTCACCTCCAACTGCGCAACGCTACGCGCTGTTCACATCCAGCTATAGCAGTTCATGACAACAATGGCAGGCAACAATGCAAACTAGCCACAGACTGCACACAGCACAGTCAGTGATTTTCATACAGAGCGCTACGTGGCATTACCCATATAAAAATCTAAACAGCCGACTTACACCGTTTTCTGAAGCAGAGGGACAAACACGCACAAAACGTTCACCTAAATGGCGTAAGGAGGGGCATCGTGCGGTCTCGGAACGAGACATCTCACTATACCTGTTGCTCCACAGGCGGTCCGGCCCAACGAGGCTTCGGAGAACGTGCACGACGGCAAGAATGCCGACAACGCGACGCCCAGATGGACCTTTCATGAATCACTTACATCACAAAAATCTTCGTTACTCGAACTACTGCAATACAACGAGCGCCAATACTGCCAGCTAAATGAAAGATTCTAACTACTGAAGGCACTAACTAATGATGGGCATACTTAGCAAATGAAAGAGTTTGATAGATAAGAAACAATTTATTTGCCTTAATAGTGTTCAAAAGTCGTTATATATATATATATATATATTCCCCACAACCACCACTGCTGGCGGCTCACCTGCAACTGCGCAACGCTACGCGCTGTTCCCATCCAACTGCCCAACACTACAATAGTAAATATTTCAACACTGCCAACCAGCCACAGACTGCACACAGCACAGTCAGTGATTTTCATACAGAGCTCTACGCGGCGTTACCAACATAAAAACCTAAACAGCCTACTTACGCAGCTCTTGCGCCTAGCACGTCACTTAACAGGCCGAAGTCGTCAATATCTTGGCAGGCCACCACCGTACCAGAAGAAGCTTTCCACCAATTGTGCTGAGGAGGTTGTGCCATAATACGTCACACGCGCTCTTGTTGGTGACAAGACGGATGAGCTGATGGAGCCGGTTACGTGCGAGGAGGTCCACGATACAATCAACAAAGGTGCTTTGAATATGTTGCCTGGCGTCGACGGATTGTTCACACGATTTTATCGCGCCCTCCTTACGCTAATGACGTAGCGGTGGAGGACAGTGTTTCATGAACAGCTGACAACGGGCAACACCGTGCCACCAGCTATTGCCATCAGAATTATTATACCCATCCGCAAACAGACTCCGAGAGCGGTGACAGCACATCACCGCCTACTATCTCTGCTTAAATCAGAATATGAGCTTTTTGCACGACTCCTGGAAACGCGTTGCCGCAAGATATTCCCTTGTATTCTGTCCTCGGAAGAGATAACTCTGGGTGGCTCAGCTAATATAAAAACGCCCACAGGGGAATGTCGCGATCTAATCAGACTGCCTGTGGCGTGCAGACGCCGTGCCTTGACTGTTGCCTCTGATTTTGACAGCTCATTCGGCGAGCTGTGACATTACGATACTGCAGTGCTTGTGTTATTCTGATTACGACGCAAAATTCCTTTGGACTTGGATGCTTTGTTCAAGGAAAGCACACGCTCAGTGAGGGAGTGTGAACATAACTGAAGTCAACAATGAAACTATAAATGTGCAGCAGATGCGACATTGTTTTCTACTCTTCTTAATGGACCGAATGGGTTTTCCAACCCTCGTTATTGCTCTAATCCGGCGCCTGTATGGCAGCACCGAGTCCCTGATTCAGGTCAATGGCCGTGTGGTTGACCAGTGACCATACGCCGCTCCATAAGGCAAAGTTGCCCACTTTCGACACTCCTTTACGGCATAACCCAGGAGCCACTAACCAGGGGCCTCATGACTCATCTTTCTTGCCTTACATTGCAACAGCACATATTTTGGTGCGTGCGTATGGGGACGACCTCCTCCTCCAAGTCCACGTGTGGATCAAAACACAGATGTCACTCGATTTGATATGAATGTATGGATCTGCAAATGGCAGTTCCATGAGTGTGGCGAAATCCTCGCAGATTCTCATTGGAGGAGACCTCCAACACGTCGACTTCGTACCCCTCCCACGAGTACAAAACCTACGATGTCTTGGTATCATTTTCGCCTCCCCCACTCTCCGCTCCGTTGCTGTCAATTTTCGGTCTACTGTCGAAGTTATCCGCAAAGCAGGGCGACAACAGCTCCTCCACCGACTCAGTTCCTTACAACGTGCAGAATACGTCAATGAAAATGGTTCCGATCGGAAAGGCACTCCCACTGCCACAAACTATTGGACGCACCTTCAGACGTTTCGGTATTTTATTACAGCCGGTACACTCTTTAAGGTACGCTACGGAACGTCCATCCTCCCCACATGGCTGGGAGGCCTCGACCTTGTGAATGTGCGACTCTGAGCGACATCTTTGTAAATGATCACCAGGCACAAGCAATGTAGCGGGTAAACCTCCCTTACGTGCTGCTTGCTGCACATTCTTATGCTCACGACTATATACCCTCCGGTGACAGTAGACCACACCACACCGTGTCTGCTGCACATTTGTGATTTCATTGTTGACTTCAGTTATGTTCACACTCACTGAGTATGTGCCTTACTTGAACAAAAGAGTTTTGCACCCCACTACTTCGTTGAACATGTTGTACCAATGTCGAACTTAAACATCAATCGAGCATTGGCCCACGTTTTGGCTTCAAGACCACAAGCCTTTCTTTCCCTCCAATGTACGAGCAACAAGGTATCACATCGCATGTGGAAAATTCGGCTTATATCACCCTCTGCACGGAATCCGATTATCGGACAATCCCGAGGATGACGATGGCCACCAGCTGACTTGTGCAGCCATCAGTGACGTCTAGGAACAGGGCCGACAGTTCGTTTCCTGCTCCCACTACATTCCACCGGACTCGATTCACCCATGGATTTTTACCCATATCAAGGATATTCACTTCCCCGTCAGCAAAAATCATGCTATTATAGGGGTGGAAGGATAGACAATCACTTACCTGTTTACTGATGACCATAAATCATGTCTTGACTTCTGGCGGTACTTACCACGACCCACTGTGAAATCGAGCACCGAGCGCGCTGCCACACATTCTTCGCAAGTTACCTTTGCGCAATATTTACGTCACCTCCGCCCTGATCAGCTGGTCAGTGCCACACGGGCTCGAAATTCCTACCACCCCTCCCTACTCCTCCCCCTCAGCTGACATCTGAGACTCCTGCGGTACATCTCTATGTAGCATTCCACAGTGGGATAGTCGCATAGACAAGCGGCCCTTCTTTTATGTACTACACCAGAATAATTTGAGGTTTTCCCCGACCCTACTGTCCCTTCCTCCTCAGCTTCCGCCCTCCTCTGCTTTCGTGCGCTTCTGCCCAGTTATTATGAAGGGGACACTGTGATCAGGCATCGCATGTTGACTCCTGCCCACTCCGACCACAAGCTCCATTTACGGAGGAGGAAAATGCCTCAATTTTTTTTAAATATTTTTTATCATTGCCCCCAAACCTTGTTGATAAGACTTTTACACGCCTTCCTTGAGTGTAGTGTGTAATGTTGGTTCCGCCAGAAGGGCGGTATTTACATTGTATGTCTGGCTGTGCCAACAAAGATGTTTTAGTTTACCAGCTTCCTGTTACCAAAAATCGAAAGGGAACGATTCAGGGACGGGAAGAGGGAGGCATCATGGCCAGTCGCCTCTCCACCCTCCCTCCACCGGCTTGAAACTGGCCGCTCTACTTCCTGGTTAATCAATATTGAAAGCATAGCCTTAAAAAATGAATAAAAATGTTAAAAAGGCGCTGGATTGTAGATCGGATGCACTTACTCCATGATGTTCGAATTGCGCTCACGTCAATTATTTTCGTTTTGTTAAATCATTAACTTGTATCCAGCTTACACCATGACAATGCAATAATGTGTGTATTTTTTCCCTTCTGCTAACTTTATTTCAATATTAGGACATAACATGAACTTCTTACAGTACAAACTACCACTTTGTTTGGTCCATGACACAAATAAAGCCAATAGAAAATAATAGTGGATAAAGTAACAATGTCTGTAATTGACTGGTAACTAAAACGTCATGAGTCCTGGGTTAAAACGTCCCACTGCTTAAATTTTAAATAAGAATCATCAGCAATGATAGCCGAAGACTTCAGGCATAAAACGTCATCCTCGTTATGTCAACGCCCTGTAAAATGATGACGGACGAGCGGACAGAATTTCAGGGTACTCTCTTTCCCTTGGGATGGGGAAATACTGCTAAAAGACGGAAGTATTAATGGAATGAGGATGCAGATGGCAATGGTAAACACTGCATTAAAGACACATAATGTGTATCCACAGGATATGTGGCTTGTAACTGGAAAACTTTCATGACTATCTCTCTATATGCAAAAGATTCCGGACTAGCCTTTCCGTTCAGATTTCCGGTAGGGGTCTGCCAATGGGGACGTCACCATCAGAAAACGATTGAGTAACCAAAGAAAGGTTAACGTTCTACAAATAGGTGCGTCGAATGTCAGGAGTTTGAACGGGGTACAAAAGGTGGAAAACTGGAAAGAGAAGTCTACTTGTATGGGAGTCAGTGAAGTTAAATGGAAAGAAGACAGGGCTTTCTGAACATACGATTAGGTCTACAGGGCAATATCAACAGTAGCAGGAAATGACATAGCGGGAGAAGAATTCGTTATGAAGAAAAAGGTAGGGCAGGGAGCGAGTTGACCGGAACAGTTCAGATGTACCAGCCAATGTCACGAGCGGGAGGTGAAGAGATAGAGACAGTATAGGACGATATCTAAAGGGTAAGTCAGTACGTAAAGAGAGACGCAAATCTAATCGTAATGGGGGACGGCAATGCAGTTGTAGCGGAAGGCATAGAAGGAATTACTACAAGAGAATGCGGGCTTGGTAGTAGGAATAACAGAGAAGAAAGACTAATTGAGTGGCGGAGGTGGAATACGCTGGGATATATTCGAGGATTCCAGGGAGATTACACCATGGTTAGGCAGAGATTCCGAGAGCAGATATTAGATGTAAAGGCGTACCCATGAGCAGAAACAGACTATGATCACAACAGTAATGATGCCGAATGTAAAGAGGCTAGTCAGGAAGAACCAGTGCCCACAGAAGTGGGATACGGATGTACTACAGAATGAAAAGATACAACTGAAGTTCTCTAAAGCTATAGATACTGTGATAATGACTAATTCAGTAGACAGTTCAGTTGAGGAGGAGTAGACGCCCCTGAAACGAGAAATCATACAGGCTGGAAATAAAAACAAAGGTAACAGGAACGTAGCTGCGAAGAAATCATCAGTAGAGGAAGAATTGCTTCTGTTGATAAACGAAAGAAGGAAGTACAAAAACATGGAGGGAAAAATCAGGAATGCAGAAATAATAAATAGGAAGTACAGGGAAACTAAGGCGCAAAGGCTGTATAAAATATTAAGAAAAAGAAGAGAAATTAGTATCGGAGGGACTGACTTAGCATGTAGAATAGTCAAAACAACTTAGCTGAAATCAAAGGCAAGGACGGTAACGTTAAGAGTGCAGTGAAAATTTCACTGTTAAATGCAGAGGGAAGAGCGGACGTGTTGAAAGAGTACACTGAAGGCCTCAGTGTGGAGGGGGGAGGGAGGGGGGAGGCTTGCTTGATGACCTAACGGAAGACGCTACAAGAGTCAACCGGTAGAGGTGGAGGATAAAGCATTAGAAACAGAATTTAAATAGAGCTTTGTTAGATTAAGCTATGATACGGCAGAACGAATAAATAACATTCTATCGGAATTTCTAAAATCATTGTAGGAAGTGGCAACTAAACACCAATTCACTCTGGTGTGTAGAATGTATGAGACTGGCGATATACCATGAGATTTTCGGAACTACTTCATCCCCACATTTCCGAAGATAGGAAGAGCATACAAAAGCGAGGATTATTGCAAAATCAGCTTAAAAGCTCTTGCATCCATGTTGTTGACAAGAATAACATGCAGAATAATGGAAAAGAAGACAGGATATGTTACATGTCGATCACTTTTATCTTAGGCAAGGCAAAGGCACGAGAAAGCAAGTTTTCACATCGCGGCTGACAATGGAAGAGAGACTGAAAAAAAAAAACAAGACTCGTTAATATTTGTCGACTAGTGATAAGCGTTCGACAGTGGCGCGTGACATCAAGAACTCTGAGAAAAATAGGGTATGATACAGGGAAGGAAAAGTAATACACAATATCAGCAACAACCAAGAAGTAAGAGAAATGTTTAAGAGTGGTGTTAAAATTCAGGATTAAAGGAAATCAGCGATAAATAAGGTGATGACATTGCTATCGTGAGTGAAAGTGAAGAAGAATTACAGGATTTGTTGAACCACAGCACTGTATAATTATGATACGTGGACAGTGGAAAAAACGGAAAACACAAGCATCGAATCATTTGAGATCGGGTATTACTGATGGCTGTTAAAAATTTGGTAAACTGACAAGATAACGAATGAGGAGGTACTTCACAGAATCGGCGAGGAAACGAATGTATGGAAAACACTGACAAGAAGAAGGGACAGGATGATAGGTTATCTGTTAAGACATCAGGGAATATTTACTATCGTACTAGAGGGAGCTGCACAGGGTAAAAACAGTAGATGATGACAGAGATTGGAATACAGTCAGAAAATTTGAGGGAATCTTAGCGATTCCAATCACACTACACAGAACACTTCTACTAGCAATACACTGTTGTTAAAAGTAAGTATAAACATGAATAATTATTAACTGTGTTAGTGTGACATCAACAAGTAAATTCTACTTCTGCAAATGAGTGTATTATCGCCCAGTAAGCGGTATTTAGTGTTACACATACAAGCGGAATTTCATTTATTATTGCCATGTATCCAAAGATATTAGCTATCTTGGCACAAAGTGTACTATCTAGACATACAATAATATTGACACCCTTGCCCATACCTTGACATGCCTTGCCATGATTATCCGTTGACGTAGAGTTGGAAAACCTTAATCAATCTGCCTGTTATGAAACATCGACAGGCACTTCACATTTCTGAATTGTTGTTAGCTGTCTCAGTAAGTATCCTGTTTTAAGATACCTACCTTGACTTAAAGCTGCACTTCGCACGCTATTACACAAGCTGTCCACCCACTGGGCTATGACAGCCACTTCTCTGCCCCTAAAGATCAAAGATCATTTTGTAATAGTTGTTGAGCCGTGGCGGGACTGGCGCCAGTAGTATCTCTTACATCAGTACGATTGATTTCCTAGTGCAGGGGTTTGTCTTTGGGCTTGGGCCGGCTCGATATATAAGGGAGTGCCGACTGCGATTAAAGGAGAGAGGACATAACGCTCTGAGTACGGAACGCGGCGGTGCGCGAGTCGGCGATTGGCTGGCGGACAGAAGCAAAGACGGCGTGCCTTGGGCCGGGCGGCGGTTGTCACGTGGTTGTTCTGGATTTAGCGGGAGTTACGGACGGCGCTGTGCATTCCCCGGCAACCTCGTGAGCTGTGGATGTGCCCGCTTCCTTGGCGAGACACACTCTTATGGTTTCGCGAAGTGATGGTCTGACATTTTCGCTAAGTCGCCCCAACATCGAGACACCCAGTTCAGTACGCTAATTACTAAGAGCTTTTAGTTAACTGTGTTTGTGATCGCTCTTGGTACAGTAAGACACTGCAAGACGTGTGATGTTATGTTTGTTCGATTTCATTTGAGGCCTCTTACTAAAAGTGTGATCTGCTACCGCATTATATTGATGTATTTGCAGATTTGTGACATTAAGTTCTAGTGAGTGTCGGTTCTCGGGAGCCATTTCATTTTCCACTCTTAGTATTTGTTTATCAAGTACAATTTCACTTAAAAGAAGCACTTGCGAGTGAAATTAGTTGTTGTTTAGCCGTGATTTTATAGAGCTAATTTACGGGTCAATCTTAAATGTTAAAGTTAAGGTAAGTTATTCTGCCTTCTGTTGTCGAATGTAGTGTGTGTTTCAGTGAGCTGAGGCAGTGGGCAACCCGAGCACTGGGCTTCCCTTTAGATTACAAGTTTGGCTTACTCTTAAGTAGAATTGTTTGTTAAGGATTACGATTAAATTCAGCCTTAGTGGGTTCTGTTAATTTTGGTGGGAGATCGTGGGGAGATGATGTATTGACGTGTTTATGATTTTATGTAATGAGAGGTTATTAAATATTTTGCGTGACTTGCGGTTCTCAATGTTTATGGGAAATGATTTATTACTGTGCTTATGATTTTATGTTATGTAAGTCTCTTCATTAACGTTGCCCGGGTGGCGCCTGTCAAATTTTATGTGATAGTTTTGGGTAGATAATTACATCCATTGGAATTGAAATGTTCACTTTATTGGGTCAGCCCTTCCACCCCCTTTAGATTTAAAGCTTAAACAAACTAGCTGTTAAGAAATATGTACCAGTTGTGGTGTTTCATTGTTCATCTTAATACACAGCCAGATATTATTAGGAACAGAAAGCTGGTTGATACCGGACGTTAATGACAACGAAACCCTAAGTTCAGACTGAAATATTTATCGTAATGAAGAGATTAGGCGGCAGTGGTGGCGGCGTGTTTATTGGTGCAAAATGGCTCTGAGCCCTATGGGACTCAACATCTGAGGGCATTAGTCCCCTAGAACTTAGAACTACTGAAACCTAACTCACCTAAGGACATCACACACATCAATGCCCGAGGCTGGATTCGAACCTGCGACGGTAGCGGTCGCGCGGTTCCAGACTGTAGCGCCTAGAACCGCTCGGCGACACCGGCCGGCGGGGTGTTTGTTACAGTAGAGAATTCGAAAAAATCTGGCGAGCTGATGACTGATTCCGATTGTGAATTATCGAAGATTGGTTAGAAATGGTAATCGGATACCTTTATAGACGTCCAGGGTCAGGAGCTCTTGTGGTAGAACGCTTCAGACAGAACTTGCTGAGTATCGTTAGTAATCTTTTTGATGGCCGTTGTAGTAGGGGGTGACTTCAGCTTGCCTGGTATAGACTGTATTTCGAGTCACGGTAAACTATTATGCAATCAAAATAGGTGCCATAGACAGGGATTCGTGGGACATTGTTCAGGATGTCTTGTCTGACATTTACTTTGAGCAGACCTGAACTTATCGGATCAGTAAACAGAGGAAGGTATCAGTGATCATAAGGTTGTGATAGTATCCGCGGCAACGCGTCTTTCAAAGAATGTTAAGAAAGGTAGGAAGCTATTTTTGCTTATCAAAAGTGACAGGATACAAATTTCAGGGTATCTGCACAGTCAGCTTGAAATATTAGGTGATGAGGAAGAAGATGTGGAGAACAAATGGAAAAAATTCAATGGCACCGTGCAATACGCCGTAGACTAGAATTTTCCGATAAAGGTTGGCGAAAATACATGTTTAATTCCGGAGGTACGCATAAAATATCATCCGAAATTGTTTCGAGCAGTTAGTTCATGAGCCCACGCGAATAGTAAACGGTTGTGAAAACGCACTTGACCTCTTAGCAACAAGTAATCCTGGGTTAATAACGAGCACCAAAACCGTTTCAGAGATTAGTGAACACAGGGTTGCCGTAGTGAGTTTGAATACTGTAATCCCCAAATCATCGAATAATAAGCAAAAAATATACCAATTCTAAAAATCAGATAAAAATTCACTTGACGCCTTCTTGAGAAACAATCTCCATTCCTTCTGAATTAATAATATAAGTGCAGACCAGATGTAGCTTGAATTTAAAGAAATAGTATCGGCAGCAATTGAGAGATTCTACCAAATAAACAAAGGACGGAGATGATCCTCCTTGGTACACTCACAACACTGTTGCAGAAACAACGAAACAAACATGAAAAATTTAAGCAAACGCAAAATCCCCAAGATTGGTGATCTTTTACACAAGCTCGAAATTTAGAGCGGACTTCGATGCGAGATGCCTATAACAGTTTCCAAAACGAAAATTTGTCTCGAAACCTGGCAGAAAATCCAAAGAGAATCTGGTCGTATGTGAAGTATGTTAGAGGCAAGAAACAATCAATGCCTTTTCTGCACGATAGCAATCGAGATACTATAGACGACAGTGCTGCCAAAGCAGAGTTACTAAACACAGCCTTCCGAAATGCCTTCACAAAAGAAGAAGAAGTAAATATTCCAGATTTGGAATCGAGAACAGCTACCAACATGAGTAACGTAGAAGTAAATATACTCGGAATAGTGAAGCAAGTTAAATCACTTAATAAAAGCTAGTCTTCTGGTCCAGATTGTATACCAATTAGGTTCCTTTCCGAGTATGCTGATGCATTAGGTCCACACTTAACAATCTTATACATCCGTTCGCTGGACGAAAGATCCGTACCCAAAGACTGGAAAGTTGCACAGGTCACACAAATATTCAAGAAAGGTAGTAGAAGTAATCCACTTAATTACAGGCCCATTCAATTGTCATCGATATGCAGCAGAATTTTATAACATATATTGTGTTCGAAGACTATGAAATACCTCGAAGGAAACGGTATATTGACACACAGTCAGCATGGGCTTAGAAAACATCTTCAGATCGATTCCGTATTTCTGAATTTCCTTAAGTCTTTTGACACTGTACCACACAAGCGGCTCGTAGTGAAATTTCGTGCTTATGGAATATCGTCTCAGTTATGTGACTGGATTTGTGATTTCCTGTCAGAGAGGTCACAGTTGGTAGTAATTGAAAGAAAGTCGTCGAGTAAAACAGAAGTGATTTCTGGCGTTCCCCAAGATAGTGTTATAGGCCCCTTCGCTGCTCCTTATCTATGGAAACGATTTTGGAGACAATCTGAGCAGCCGTCTTTGGTAATATGCAAATGACGCTGTCGTTTATCGACTAATAAAGTCGTCAGAAGACCAAAACAAACTGCAAAATGGTTTAGAAAGGATATCTGAATTGTACGAAAAGTGGCAGTTGACACTAAATAACGAAAATTGTGAGGTCATCAACATGAATACTAATTGAAACTCATTGAACTTCGGTTACACGATAAATCAGTCTAATCCAAAAGCCGTAAATTCAACTAAATACCGAGATATTTGAATAACGAACAACTTAAACTGGAAGGAACACATAGAAAATGTTGTGGGGAAGGCTAAACAAAGACTGCGTTTTATTGGCAGGACACTTACAACATGTAACAGACCTACTAAGGAGACTGCCTACATTACGCTTGTCCGTCCTCTTTTAGAATACTGCTGCACGGTGTGGGATCCTTACCAGATAGGACTGACGGAGTACATCGAAAAAGTTCAAAGAAAGGCAGCACTTTTTGTATTATCGCGAAATATGGGAGAGTGTCACAGAAATGATACAGGATTTGGTCTGGACATCATTAAAAGAAAGGCATATTTCGTTGCGACGGAATCTTCTCACGAATTTTCAATGACCAACTTTCTCCTCCGAACGCGAAAATATTTTGTTGACACCAACCTACATAGGGAGGAATGATAACCAAGTAAAAATAAGGGAAATCAGAGCTCGTGCGGAAAGATACAGGTGTTCATTCTTTCCGCGCGCTCTACGAGATTGGAATAATAGAGAATTGTGAAGGTGGTTCGGTGAACCCTCTGCCAGGCACTTAAATGTGATCTGCAGAGTATCCATGTAGATGAAGTAGATGAAGGGCTTAAGGCATGGGAAAGATCCAGCATGGTTTAACAGCTATGTTTCTAAACTCTTACGTAAACAAAGAGAACTTCACCTCAGATTGAAGTGAAGTGAAGACCTATCTCACAAATGAACACTAAACGAAGCGAAAACGAGAGTAAGAAGAGCAATGAGAGAAGCGTTTTTTGACTTTGAAAGTAAAACTTTGTCAACCGATCGGCAAAAGTCTAAGAGCTTTGTTCGTATGTAAAGTCTGAAAGTGTGTCAAAATCATCTATTCATTCACTTAGTAACCATACTGACACCGAAACAGAAGATAACAAAGGAAAGCCCTAAATACTGAATTCAGTCTTCCGAAATTGTTTCACCGCGAAGATCGTTACACGGTCCCTCCTTTCTACTGGGGTGGGGGCATATCCCCCATGGAGTCAACAGTTCGACAGCTAGAGTGAATAACAGGTGCAAAACGTGCTTTAGTGTCAGAGGAGATTATATTCCTTTGTGAGAGTTGGATATCGACCTTTATGTTGGGGGTCAAACCCGTGTCAAGAATCAGTGCATGGATGTTATTTATGTTTCTTATTCTGATTTCCTATGTGTTGAAATCTGTACCATTTTTTCCTTATAAATTTAGCACTCCATCTCTATTTTACATGTATTGTATTTCATGTCACCTATCTTTCCCTTTGATTATTCTTGTCCAACAATGCCTCTGTGGCTTAGCAGTTGTCGCCGGTAGGTGACATCTATGGAATTCTAGAGCTGTTGTGCTGACCTACTTTAGAGCAAATGTACCTTAAGCCGCGCTAAACTGAATTCCGCTGTGCGAGAGACGACTTGCTTCGGCAGCTGATGCTATGACGTTTCGAGAGCTTATCGTTTAACGACGTACTGTTAACGCGTTGCATTGAGAACTGGTGGTTCGGGTCAATTCTAGTGTCCGATACCGCCCGTCGGCTTTGACCAATGACGTAATGTATGATGTTATTTTGTTTGTGCCCCAGATTGCTGTCGACAAACGTTAAACGATTTTTCTGGGTCTCCTCGTTACGCACGTGTATTAAAAATTCATTGTAGATTGTTTTGTTTGCATCTTGTAATTTGTTTTTGGCATCTTTTTTTAAAGATAGTAGTCGTGATTTATAAGTAGTCGTGATTTGTAAGGTCTTGATTTCTCACGTTGTTCGTTATGGAGAAGTCAGCTGTTTACACTGCGAAAATTCTGCTTCAGAAAATGAGTGACCGTGAATCAACTATAAAATGTTTGCAATCATTGGGCGTCATTGCTGAATTTTGCAAGTGCAGTGCCTGTGGAAAGTATTTGGTTTTGACGAAATTTGCGTTATCACGAACTTCCGACGAATACATGTGGAGGTGCAGAAAAAAATAACATATGGAGATCCATACGCAGGGGGGCGTGGTTCGAAACATCGAGGCTGAATTTTGAAGTAATTGTCATGCTAACCTACTATTTTTGCTACGAATATTCCTGCAAATCTGTCATGCACGATGCAGGGGTTTCGTGTGACAATGTAGTCGACTGGTTCTCGTTTTGCAGAGAAGTCTGCGGGGAATTTATAAAGTATAGGGGGTCATTGGGGGTCCAGGGCTATAGTTGAAATAGATGAGTCACATTTTGGAAAGAGAAAGTACGAGAGGGGGAACGAGGTTGTTGGGTTTTGGGTTTTTGGAGTAGGTGTTTCTGGAGGAGATTGTGCTGATGTTGTATTTAGATTTGTACCAACTCGGACAAAGGAAGTATTGACATCTTTAATAGAACATTATGTGGATGAAGGTTCTGTAGTCTTGTCAGATGGGTTTGCTTCGTACAAGGGGTTGGGTGAAAGAGGTTATCATAATTTGGTCGTGAATCACAATAATCAGTTTAAAGATTATAAGACGGAGGCATGTACTAATACTGTCGAGGGGTATTGGGAAGGGGGGGGGCTGTAAAATCTGTTGTCGGGCTGGGAAAGAGAAGGATTTCAGTGTTGCAAGGCCATTTAGATGAATACCATTGGAGGAAGCGTATTCCTAAAGGTTATTGTTTATTTCTTGCATTTATGAAATTAGTCAGAAAAATGTTCAAGCCTCGTTTTGTTAGTTCCTTTTTCTTATTTTACATTGCGTTTTTTGTGTTACTGTATTGTGCGAGTGCTACTTTTTTGGTTTCTCTGGAGGGAGGTTTTCTATCGTTTTAATATTTTATGGTTACAATGGTGGGCCGAGGGGTGTTGCTGTGTCTTTGCCAGAGGGTTTATGTTGATATCAATTTTTTTATTATTTTAAAATTTAGCTTCTGCTTGAGGACGGGTGGTAGGGAAGAACTAATTTGAGTGGTACCTCATTCGTGCCTGGCAGTTTGTGTTTCTTATTATTTTTTCATTAGTTATTCTGGATTTTACTTCTTTCGTTACAGTTTGACCTTCTAACATTGTTATTTCTTGTAATGTCCTTATTTCGTTCTTGTCAGCCTCGATCTTTGACTCCTTTGGAAGTCCATATGCGGTAAGTTTCTTTTCATATGGCCACTTTTGTTTTCCTTTTCGATGTTTCTGCTACACTTGTCTTACTTTTACTGTCACTCCTGGAATATCGATTTTACTGAGTGTTATTTGGAGCAACTGTAGCTGGTGTGATTTTCGTGTAGATTTGGTCTTTTTTGCGTTTTATTTCTTTGCGTGTGCAGTAATGTGTGTAAAGATTTTCATTTTTTGCAGGTCTAGTCGTGTTCTGTAGTTCACTAATAAGATCATTTTATAAGCACGTTTCTGATATAAGATTTTTTGCGTAACAGACAGTAATAATGGAATCAGTAACTAGAAATTACCTACATATGTTGCTTCTAGTTACCGATTCGAACTATTCGAGGGTTCATTATTTAGAACGTTTTTGCACTACGTGTGGAAAATATAATATATGCACTCGTAATTGCTCTCTGTTCATATTTATTTCAGTCATCTTCAACTCGTTTAAATGAAATTCGCGCGTGAATAATAGTCGCGTTAAATGTGTTATTTTATGGTTTGCTACATTCGTTTGTTTACGAGTATGATCAGTTCCATTCATAGACTCTCCATTGCAGCATCTTTGCCTTACGTATGACGTCATTGGCCAAAGCCGTATGGTGGTATCGGACACTAGAATTTATTCGGTGGTTCTGCGTTGTGTGTGTTGTGTCCGGTTGTGATTAGGGATCAGGATTCATTAGTTATAATATAAATAATTATTTTGGAGTGATTTTCGTCGACGAGGACGGACTAGACAAATGAATATTTCAAAAAAATCGTTCAAATGGCTCTGAGCACTATAGGACTTAACTTCTGATGTCATCAGACCCCTAGAACTTAGAACTACTTAAACCTAACTAACCTAAGGACATCACACACACACATGCCCGAGGCAGGATTCGAACCTGCGACAGTAGCGGTCGCACTGTTCCAGACTGTAGCCCCTAGAACCGCTCGGCCACCCCGGCCGGCATGATTAATTCACTTGCGTTTGATTATTTTATGGCGGAAGCCTGTTAAAGGGGAAATGATTAAAAATAGTGTGTTTGCTATCGCATGATTAAACTGTAATGTTCCAAGTGTGATAGCATTTGGGATCAGTATTGAAAGTTTTTATTAAAACAGTATCTGTGGATTTTAGAGTTTTTTAAAGCTACGCAATTTTGTCGATCTTGCGTTTATGAATTTTTAAACATAAAATCCCTTTAGTTTACTGTCGGCAATAAGTTGTCTTATAATTCGCTATTCGTCTCGTATAATGTGTTTCCTGCCGCTTCAAGAGGTTGGTGACATTGTGATGCCGGCTGCTGTGGCCGAGCGGTTCTAGGCGCTCCAGGCTGGAACCGCACGACCGATACGGTCGCAGGTACGAATCCTGCCTCGGGCACGGATGTGTGTGACGTCCTTAGGTTAGTTAGGTTTAAGTAGTTCTACGCTCTAGGGGGCTAATGACCCCAGATGTTAAGTTCCGTAGTGCTCAGAGCCATTTGAACCATTTTTTGACATTGTGACTGGACCATGGTTCTTATACTGACTGCAGTTTTAGAGAGCTGTCTGTGGCCATTACTGGGAGTCGTGGAGCCCTAAAACGCCTCATACACTGGAGGTCCCTCAGTCGTTATGAAGTCTTCACGGTAGCTCTGAAGATTATTAAAGTCTACTGCAAATGAAAGTTTCAGTAGATGGTAATCAGTTCACCCTCGTCAGTTAACAAATCCAGTCCCCATTCCCAAACACTAAAACTCTGTTCAAGCAATATCGCTGGGCGGAGTATCAAGAAAGGAATTTTAGCTCAAATCAACACGATAAAGGCCGGCCGTGGTGGTCTAGCGGTTCTAGGCGTTCAGTCCAGAACCGCGGGACAGCTACGGTCGCAGGTTCGAATCCTGCCTCGGGCATGGATGTGTGTGATGTCCTTAGGTTAGTTAGGTTTAATTAGTTCTAGGTTCTAGGCGACTGATGACCTCAGAAGTTGCATAGTGCTCATAGCCATTTGAACCATTTGAACACGATAAAGTATCGGAGCGCCACACCGTTGTCTTTGATTTCCTTCACGTTCCTAATTACATTTTCGTATGCTATCCTTCTTTACAAGTTCGAAAACTACAGGTGAAGACAGACAATATCCAGGAAGAAAGCAACAATAGAAATTGAGAAACTGATAATAGATTTCAGTTGATTATGGCACACGGGTGCTGGAAAATTTATCTGTGCTTCCATTTACCATGAATGTGTTTCGAATCCAGCCGAAAGATTATTTGTCTTAGGAAGTTAATCTGCGACTTGACGAATTCTGATTTACCAACTTGTCTCCAAATCTGAAAGGAATCTAGTATAATATTTCTAAGCGTTCTTCTCATTAGGCATTACTTATCAGAATATCGTCTATGTAGAGCGTTTTAGGTTTCAATAAACCTTTTACTGAAACTTCATCTAATGCTCCCATAACGGCGGCTGATTGCAATGACAGACCGAAAGGCATTCTCTCGAATCGGTAAAAACTTACGTTATGTAGAAATCTATCTGCTTCCTACGTCCGCCTACGTAGCTGAATGGTGAGCGTAGATGGCTGCAACGCGAAGGACTAAAGCTAGATAACTGGTACTGCCAAAGCTTGTTTCTTGGTAGGAAGACTGGTACCGGGTGCACTCAACCTCGTGAGGCCAACTGACAAGCTACTTGACGGATCCATACCGGCTCCGTGATCCGGGAAGCGGTCGAGAGAGCGGTGTGCTGACCACATGCGTCCATACCGCACGAAGCTGGTAGGGAGGGAATGACAGAGGAGCCGATAGACATCGTTTGGGCGTTCATGGCCTGGCCCGGAGTTTGTTTGTAAGTACTACCTACCATTTTCATCTAAAAAAAAACAGGCAGTAACTACTTGTCAGTTAGAGGCTACTTAAATCGTTCCATTCAACGTTATAAAATATTTTCAAAATTTTCTGGGTGGTGACGTTGCGGCAAAATCACGCAGTTCTTCGAACGAACGTAGAAAACTGTATGTGCTAGGCCGTCCGTGGCTACTGCATTAAAAAATTCACAATCTAAGCGTCAGTTTGTCCGATTGTCGTAAATCCTCTTTATTTCTTCATTAGCTGTTTCTCTCTCGGTCAAATGTATTACGTACAACGGCTAGTGAATCGTAATTTTAATTGTTCAGACACGTCCTTCGATTAGACCAGCTATTTTTGAAAATATGTCGACGCAGCGGGTTAGTACTTCCACCGATTTTTCTTGTTTACTTTCAGGCAAGTCTGTTAAAGTAGAATCTTAATCTGAGTGCCAGTCAGAGCATGTTGCTCATTAGTGTTCTCTCGCAGCCTGGTATCTTCCTCAGAATAATTTGAGTTACGGTGACTTTTTTTCTATATTTCTTTCCTGTCAAGCAATCTGTTCTGGGAATTACACTAACTTTAAGAGATACAACATTTAACACACTCAGCTTCCTGAATTTTGAATTACAAAGGTGCATGACCTTTAATGAGTTTGCTTCTAATGCCTGCAGCGCTGATAATGTGAATACCATTAATAGCAAATGCTGGATATGCTACCAGATTATACAGTTCTGAAACTAAATTTTGTAAAATAACACTCGTCTCGCTCGCTGAATCTACTTCGGCGTCCATAAAAGTTCCTCATTCTGCCTGTTCTACGAAAAGGAATTCATTTACCACTCTCCTCTTTTATATGAACAGATGTTCTTTCACATCAGTGACACGTTCGCATATAATAGTGTTAATTGTGAGATATGACTCATTTCTAGTGACCCCAGTTGCGTGGCGGGTTTTTTCCGGAACTCCGTTTAGTGTGCCGACCCACGATCTCGCGAATTATGATCACGGGTTGTGGCACGTTCCGTCGATAGATTTTGCACTCTTTCTGCTACATAGGGTGCTCGACTTAGTTGATAACTGTGCGGCTGGTCCCGGCGGAGGTTCAAGTCCTCCCTCGGGCATGGGTGGGTGTGTTTGTCCTTAGGATAATTTAGGTTAAGTAGTGTGTAAGCTTAGGAACTGATGACCTTAGCAGTAAGTCCCATAAGAATTCATACACATTTGAACAGTTTTTAGTTGATAATTAGAATTAAATCTATTCTCCATATCAGATTCGTTCTTTCTTTGCATGCTGTCGTCTTTTCTATCGAATCTGGCTGGTCGTCCATAGCTCGGAAATTCTCTTCGCGGTGAGATAGTTTTACGGTTATGACGGTCGTTTTTATTTCTGTTTCATTGTTCTCGTTTCGTTTTGAGTACTTCTGTTGGGTCAGTCATCAAACACACCAGCTCCACCCTCACATGCCGAATTAGAACCAAGCTCTCACGCACCGAAAATGGTAACTTCTATAGTGAAAATCACATTAACGCTACCTGTTTAACCTTTAGTGACCATTGGGAACTATAGTTCCCACTTCTTTGTTTTCGCTGTAAGTTCAGTGGTAACCCGTTTTCCCACTTCTAACTTGTGCTGTCATCTCTATTAGAGTATGCTAAATACATCTAGATTGTCAACGGGTGTGCGAAAGTGGTTGTATTTCTACCTTGTTAGTCAGTCAATGCAGAAGCGCAGTTTTCGCGTGAAAACGAGCCACTGTTTCGACCGCTACAGCGTTTTTTTGTACAGTGTGCTTTCCTTTTGTGTGTGAAATGATTTGTATTGTATTTATCTACTTTTATATTTACGAGGGAGATAGTATTCATCTATATTTTCTTTATTTCACTGAAAATTATGTAAATAATTCAAGGTAAGTTAGTGGGAACTATTTTTCCCACTGAACTTGTGTATATGGCTGTGCAATCAGCATCGTATTTATTGTTTGTTTCTTATTGTTTAGAATGTGTGGACTGATGCCAGATGAGTTTTTCAGAATTTTGTACGCTTTACCAGAAGACGTAGAAGATAAGCGAAGAGGAAGGCCCGTTTATTTTCAAACACCAAAAAGAGGCGTGTCTGGAGTACCAGATGAAGTTCATCTGGAGAAATTTGGAACTCATTTGCCTACAGAAGGTACAACAAATAGAAGATGCCGCCTATGTAGCACCAAGAACAAAGAAAAGATAACAAAAATAATGTGTAGCAACTGTCGTGTAGCTTTGTGTGTAGCACCATGCTTCTCTTAGGTTCCATAGTATATTACGTTACTGAACTCAAAGGACAATATGAACTAATACAAATATAAATGTAATAAAAGTAGAGGATATACATTTTTTTTAAATTAGCAAGTGAAGTTACTCCAGAGTTCGGTGGGATCAATAGTTCCTCCAAATTTTTTTATACTCGTAGGCTAAACTCTCACTTTCAAAAGTTAAACCATAATTTGTTAGCCCAATAAAGTGCTCATAAAAAGTCTACAACCTCTGGAAATAATTTGGTCACTAAAGGGTTAACTGGATCGGCAAGATACGGATTATCATTTCATTATCTCTGCATATATTGACGCATCCTACCATGATATCTTGCGTAATTCAGCGGTTTAAGAAATTTTGATTTTACTTTTCGTTTTCTTAATCTAGATGATAATTTACTTATGAATGTCGTTTCAAATTCTTTATGCTTGGAATAATTTTCAGAATCACTTATTCCGCAAATATCTGCTTCGCATTTCATTTGACTGATGTACGTATCTATGTTGGCCCATTCTATATAATATTTCCGAAATGTATGTTTCAATGGTTTGATAAAAGCCGTAGCATGAATACCTTGTTTGGGTCCATCATCTTGAAAATTTCGTAGAGTCATCTCACCGTCCACAATCACCTGAGGTGGGGCCTCCCCGGCTAGCCTCGCTGTCTAAGGCCGTGTCCTACGTGTGCGAGAGAAGCGGGCGACAGTGAGCGACTGCTGGACACGTGACACTCCAGTGACAAGCAGAAGCTACATGCGGAAAGCTCGGGTGTCCTACATGCGAGCGACCATGTCGAGCTACAAGACAGCTGCTTAGAGCCAACTAGCTGTTTCTATAAAACGGCGTCCCTCAACCTGTAGATGGAAAGTGAGGCTAGAAAATTAGGTTTACTTAAGAAAATAAAGCTAAAAGGAATTCTGTGCACGAAATTTACAAAGGGAGGAATCTCCATGGAGAATTTCATAAATATCAACTACGAAGATCACTAGGCAAATTCTTCGAATGCACGCGAATGAGCGGAGGAGCATTCGACTATCTCCTCAATAAATTAAATATTAATTTTTTCATATAATCAAGAACTTTTAACAGCCAGTAACTGCGACAGAATGACTGACTACATGGCTAACTACCGTAGGTACAGACGTAAATAAACAGATTGATAACTTGAAATAATAGCTGTGGTGTAGTGGTAGCGCTCCACTTCGTGATGGCGTGCGTCGAAACCGTCCTGGGTTCGATTACATATTATTCTTATGTTTTAGCTGACTCCGTTGCCATTATGTATCCAAAGTTTTATGTATACTGTTTACACTGCATCGCTAAGTATATGTTTAAGGTCTTGCCAAAGAACTTGACGTTTAAGTGTACGCACACCTATCCCAGAATATTACACACATTAAATTCTTAATAAATTACAATGGATCATTTAATTGTACAGATATTTAATGTTGCGAACGTAATTCATCAGCTGTCAGTGTTAAGGGCTAGCGGTTCAGTTAATCTAAATAGTCTGTAAAAGTAAATACACCAAATTTTTGAAAAGAAAATCAAACGTTTTGTGTAAAGATTTGTCTAAAAGTATGGAATAAATAATATTATGGAAACGTTAGGTGCACCTCATTTTCTGTTCATGATTTCGAGAATTATTCAGTGGCACATAGTATATTTCTCTGGTGTACTTACTTCTTTTACACAAATCATTTCACAAAATATTTGACTGATTCCTTTCATTTTTTTTATTTTCGTGTTTTATTTAGAAATCGTGATTTTTACTGACTCCTCGTTTGCCTTCCTAACGTACTTGATGCCTTTTAGGCATTTAAACACCGCATCAATGTATCTTTTTATGTGCTTCGCCTTGAACAGATGAAATTTTCGACACTTCATTGACATAGCTTGGCAGCAACTTTTTGTGAAATATTTTTATTTTTCCTCAACTCATTAATTAAGTTTTCGTTCATTACCCTGATTACTTTCAAGCAGTTAAATACTTTCTTGCAAAACTACGCCTCACGCTGGTCTCTTTGATACCCAGTTTACCTGTTTGGCTATAAAATTCTGACAAAACCTCATGGTGTAATTTTTAGAGAGTCTTGTTTTTGCCCTGCTCACGCATTTACAAAAACGTATAGAGTGTTAATCATACGGTAAAAGAAGTCTTTCTGCGTGTAGTCATTTCCAAAAATCGTCATTTCGATATTTTTGAACCGTTTTTACGACCACTTGATTCACGAAGCGCAGGAAAGGTTTACAGTTCCGCACTGTCGCCTGATAAACAAAGTCAAACCCTACGCAATATCAGACCAGCTGTGTGGCTAGATTGAAGAGTTTTTAGCAAACAGAACACAGCATGTTGTTCTCGATGGAGAGACGTGTACAGACGTTAAAGTAACCTCTGGTGTGCCACAATGGAGTGTTATGGGACCATTGCTTTTCAAAATATATCTAAATGACCTAGTAGATAGTGTCGGAAGTTCCATGCGGCTTTTTGCGGATGATGCTGTAGTATACAGAGAGGTTGCAGCATTAGAAAATTGCAGCGAAATGCAGGAAGATCTGCAGTAGATAGGCACTTGGTGCAGGGAGTGGCAACTGACCCTTAACATGGACAAATGTAATGTAATGCGAATACATAGAAAGAAGGATCCTTTATTGTATGACTATATGATACCATAACAAACACTGGTAGCAGTTACTTCTGTAAAATATCTGGGAGTATGCATATGGAACGATTTGATGTGGAATGATCATATAAAATTAATTTTTGGTAAGGCGGGTGCCAAGTTGAGATTCGTTGGGAGAGTCCTTAGAAAATGTAGTCCATCAACAAAGGAGGTGGCTTCCAAAACACTCGTTCGACCTATACTTGAGTATTGCTCATCAGTGTGGGATCCGTACCAGGTCGGGTTGATGGAGGAGATAGAGGGGATCCAAAGAAGAGCGGCGCGTTTCGTCACAGGGTTATTTGGTAACTGTGATAGCGTTACGGAGATGTTTAGCGAACTCATGTGGCACACTCTGCAGGAGAGGCGCTCTGCATCGCGGTTTAGCTTGCTGTCCAGGTTTCGAGAGGGTGTATTTCTGGATGAGGTATCGAATATATTGCTTCCCCCTACTTATACCTCCCGAGGATATCACGAATGTAAAATTAGAGAGATTCCAGCGCGCACAGAGGCTTTCCGACAGTCTTTCGTCCCGCGATTCATACGCGACTGTAACAGGAATGGGAGGTAATGAGAGTGGCACGTAAAGTGCCCTCCGCCACACACCGTTGGTTGCTTGCGGAGTATAAATGTAAATGTACACGTAGATGTAGCTGAACAGTTTTCTTAAAATCGGATGAAAAGTACTTCATAGCTGCCGTCGTGTCCGCTCCACTGCTATGCCGAGAAGACAGGTGGCTGTCGCTCTCCGTCGCGCGTGCTGCAGCGACAAGATTCAAACACGTTTGAATTCAGCGGGAGACAGGCAGGGACACAGTTGTCGCTCACGTAGGACACGTTCGGAACTATACCTGCGGTTGTGTTTTGTCGCCTGAAGCTGTCGCGCGCTATCGGTCGCTTCTGTCGCTTAATAGGACACGGCCTAAAGTGCTGCTTCCCGAGCGGGAAGGCGTGCTGGTCCCCTCATCAATCTGCCCGGCGGATTAGTGTCGAGGTCCGATGTGGCAGCCAGCCTGTGGATGGTTTTTAAGGCGGTTTTCCATCTACCTTGGCGAATGTGGGCAGGTTCCCCTTATTCCACCTCTGTTACACTATGTCGGCAGTTGCTGCGCAAAAACTGTTTCCACGTAAGCGTATACCACAGTTACTCTACCATGCATACATTGGAGGTTAGGCTTGTCTGGTATGAGACGTTCGCCTGGGACGGGGGTGGGCTTCACAATAACACTGGATTTGGTATGGGGCGGCGGTGGGGTGGGTGGACTGCTGCGGCCAGTTATGGGGTGTGAAACACTGAGGGATACAGTGGGACGAAGGCTTTCCATCGTTTCTAGGTCCTTGGTTTAAATACACACAATTCACAATACGCACTTGAGGCTCGTGAATAACACTACCATCTACAGGGTTATTACAAATGATTGAAGCGATTTCACAGCTCTACAATAACTTTATTATTTGAGATATTTTCACAATGCTTTGCACACACATACAAAAACTCAAAAAGATTTTTTAGGCATTCACAAATGCTCGATATGTGCCCCTTTAGTGATTCGGCAGACATCAAGCCGATAATCATGTTCCTCCCACACTCGGCGCAGCATGTCCCCATCAATGAGTTCGAAAGCATTGTTGATGCGAGCTCGCAGTTCTGGCACGTTTCTTGGTAGAGGAGGTTTAAACACTGAATCTTTCACATCACTATGCGTGAAACTTGCCCACACGCGTTCAACCGTTTCTTCGCTCACTGCAGGCCGACCCGTTGATTTCCCCTTACAGAGGCATCCAGAAGCTTTAAACTGCGCATACCATCGCCGAATGGAGTTAGCAGTTGGTGGATCTTTGTTGAACTTCGTCCTGAAGTGTCGCTGCACTGTTATGACTGACTGATGTGAGTGCATTTCAAGCACGACATACGCTTTCTCGGCTCCTGTCGCCATTTTGTCTCACTGCGCTCTCGAGCGCTCTGGCAGCAGAAACCTGAAGTGCGGCTTCAGCCGAATAAAACTTTATGAGTTTTTCTACGTATCTGTAGTGCGTCGTGACCATAAGTCAATGAATGGAGCTACAGTGAATTTATGAAATCGCTTCAATCATTTGTAATAGCCCTGTACTTGCGGTAATGCTGCCTTAATCACTTGCCCTAAAGTTCATTATTCAGTCTGTTTGACCTTTTGTCTTACTCTACTACTTTCTGGCGAATTTCATTTACTTCAGTAGCGTTGCATCTGAACGTCGCCAATTAATTTAATAACTGAATATTGACTTCGACAGATCCGCCAGGTTTTACACGAATTTTGGCACGAGTTTTGCTACCTAAAACTTTCGTTCGTTTTCATTCGTAGTTGATCTGTGATTTAAGTTAATGAATCACTTTCGAGTTCCTGACATTAGATTGACCACACTGTAGAGTTCATCTATTTTGTTATTAAATGTACTAGTACGCTCTGTCGACAGATTACCAACTCCACCCATTAGGTTATTGTAAACGCTCTCATATCTTCACGTAGGTTTTAGTTTCCTGAGACGAATTTACAAATTTTTATGCAAAATTTTCGAATTTTTGGTTAGTTTCCTTAATTTCCATATCCAAACTTTTCAATTATTAGTCAGATTCTTTCGGTATATGTAATATGAGGTCAATACTGACAGTACTCACTGACTAACGGTCGGTGTTAAACTATGCATTGTCGAATCTAATCTAGCAGCACCTTTGTCTTCGGTTGAATTAAGTGTTGTATTGCGAAATCAAAAACGTGTTTTCATTAACTTAGTCGTCAAATTGTTCTTCTTTAATAGTATCACAAACGTTCGCTCTGTGTCCACCATTGTAACAATATCCACGATATCTTGAGTAATAACCGCTTGGAAGCTCTTGTAAAATTACTTTTGAATGACCAGTTTTGTAACTCAGAAGCCACAGTTTCGGATTAGATATGCATTTAGGAGTTACTCGTGCTTTTCAGTAAATGTCCGAGTCAGATCTCTCCGCAGACTCTAAGTCACAGAAGATTGTGGATATTCACGACAGTCATGTGTCGTTATAAGTGATGCCTACACGTAATTTAAAAGTGCTTTCGCGAAACTGAAGTTTATTAAAACTGTTGACAATTTCTTTTCTAATGATTCTTATACAACGTCGAATCCAGTATTACATAAAGCGCCACTGTCGCAAATAGCTGGTGCACTCGCCGTATTGCAATATAGTCTTCTGCTACGTATTCGAAGACTGCGATGAAACCGTGATCCGGCACACATGTCACCATGCATGATCTACTTCTGGGCATCAATATCAATAATGCCTCGCTTACAGTATGGAGAGTGTATATCTAAGATGATCTGATATTAATGCTGCCAACTGTGATGCTTTATTTTGTTGAGCAATTATCTTAATAGTGATGAATCAAGTTAATCTATCAAATTCAGTGACTTCATAATGGTGAAACACGGTTTCCCATGTAAATTTACTTACAATCAACTTAACATCAAACATTACACTTCAGGTAGCGATACTGTGCGTGCCATAAACGAGAACCGCCTTACTACACCGCTGCTACCTCAAAACGGCTCTTACTCCCGCCACAGCTAACTCACTACCCTGTTCATTGTTAGCGTTGAATGGTACGACGCTATGAAGTGAGCATTCGGATGCGTAGAACGACAATTCTGTCTACATCTCCTGCACCTCAAGTCATGTGATTTTCGGTCGGTGCATTTTAGTCCATGCAGCGCTTTGAGGAGTGTTACTATGCAGCTACAGAGAGATCATCATGAGAGGTACCGTGAACCTTTGTGTATGCATTTCGCAAACGTCTCAACAGTTCGATACCAGCTACTGAAGTTCGCTTAATGATTTGAAGAGCACTGGTATTATGCTTTATCGTCACAGTATCATAGATCAAAATCCACTTCACTTATGTTCTAGCATGCGATGGCGACGTTGACGATACACACGTCGGCGAGGCATTGTGCTTCAATGCTGTTGCAGATAGAGCTCACAGCGGAATGATTCCGCTGGCTTTTTTTTTTCTTTATTGTAATTTTAATCACCTGATACAGACGGGCTGGCAGCAGCATGGTACGCTGCTCTTCAGCCTTAAGTGGAACAAGAACATGACATATAGGTGATACAGACAAGACAGTAAAAACGGCGGGCAAAAAAAAAGGAGATACAAAAGACAATAAACAAGAAGCCGTTCACGCTGGACGCGAAAAAACAGTAACACTTGGGAACACGGATGACGGCGACGGCACACGTGAACAGTTGAGGCGTGACGGTGACAGAACACTAAACATAAATCGAGGCACACAAACACACAGATGGCGATGATCTCCGGCGCGCGAAAGTCCACTGAGCGTGTACGAGTCCGGGGACCTGCCAAGAGTGGAGGAGGAGGAGGGGAATGGGAGAGGGGAGAGAAGAGAGAAGAGATGCCATGGGCAGGGGAGAGAGGGGGAGGGAGGAAGGGGGAGGGGAACCCCGGGGGAAGAGGGGACGAGGAAGGGGGGAGAGGAAAGAGAAGGGAAGGGTGGGAGGGAGGGTGCCTAAAGGAAAGGACACAGGAAGTGGGGGGGGAGGGTCAAAGTTGATAGGAGGGGTAGATGGAGGGGAGGAGGACATCATCAGGGAGGGGGAGCTGGCGGAAGCCACCTTGGGAGAGGGTAAGGAGGGTGGAGATGGAGACCGGGTGGGACGTGGGAATACAGGCGCGGCATCGGGCGGGGGTGGGAGTTCCGCTGGCGTGCACTGCCCGCTTATATAGGGACTGAACGACCTTGGTTACGTAACGCAGCTGATAAGGGACATTTTAGACTTTGCAGGCACCAGCAGTCGGGCGTTATCTCGGACGCGCACACTTTATAGGAAATTGTGTCGAGCAAAAAATGGTTCAAATGGCTCTGAGCACTATGGGACTCAACTGCTGAGGTCATTAGTCCCCTAGAACTTAGAACTAGTTAAACCTAACTAACCTAAGGACATCACAAACATCCATGCCCGAGGCAGGATTCGAACCTGCGACCGTAGCGGTCTTGCGGTTCCAGACTGCAGCGCCTTTAACCGCACGGCCACTTCGGCCGGCTTGTGTCGAGCAGAAATTCTTAGATGCACACAAGGGTCTGACAACCTGAATAACTCTGAGGACATTCATCAGGCTGTCGCGTATAAATTTTATCTGCATGTGAATATGCGCCAGTATGTAGATATCGACTAGCAGTTTACTCAAACATACTTGCAAGTTCATGTACCACTGGTCTCGTAAACACATAGACATAAAATCGCAGAAGCAAATTTTGTATAGCAGGCGTCTGAAGCCGTAAAAATGAATCTCGACAAGTAAGACCACTCCAACTATATGATAAATCTTTATTTCTGATACAGGTAGTTTCGCAGCGTTACAGCCACATCTAAGGGATACCTGTTTATTTCATAATTTATTCCAAACGATAAGCATCTAGTGCTTATCGTTTGCAGTAAATAGTGAAATAAACATTTATCCCGGAAAATGTGCCTCTTACGCCTCGAAACTAGCTGATTTAGAAATGAAGTTTTATCCTACAGCTGAGGGGATCTTATTGATTGTGGTAAAATCGTAGAAATTACCTGTAGAACACAAGACTTTATAATACTGAGTCTCAGTATTTTTAATCGTATAAAACGCCTCACATTTACAATTATAGATTTGTGGTACGTACGTATTAAAATTAATTGGTCCTCCTTTCACATACACCTCTTTACATCCGTAACGGTGACAATACTGCGCCGTGACTGTTACTAAAACTCAAACGTGCATAAACGTATATAAAACAGGATGAGTAAGAGTAATAGTCAACCTTAGCTATTACTACAAGTAGTAGACAACCAGCGTCGTCCCAAAATCACGTAACTAGCACCAGTTTTATGTTGAGAACATAAGCAGTAGATTCCGCAGATGTACATACTGCATGGTGAGCGTCAGCGATATTATACACCCACAGTGTGAGCGTACTTTTCCCTTACACTGTACTTGCTCAGTGCTTAGCACACTGGATTCGCATTCGGGAGGACGACGGTTCAATCCCGGGTCTGGCCATCCTGATTTAGGTTTTCCGTGATTTCCCATAAAATCGCTTCAGACGAATTCCAGGACGGTTCCCTTTAAAGGGCATTGCCGACTTCGTTCCCCATGCTTCCTTAAGCTGATGAGACCGATGAACTCGCTGTTTAATCTCCTACCTCCAAATCAACCACCAACGCAAAACCGCACCCAACACATTGTACTGTACTCCTTCGCTGGTGGATCTTTTCGGGGTGAATTCGGCTGTGAATTCATGTTAGTGGATGAAAATGCGTGACCGCATCCTACTGTGCAGGTGGAGATGCGTTTGAAACGATGACATTCGGTGAATGGACTAGCTAGTTAGTTTCCCCAGACTTAAATCCCAGAGAGAAGATGGGATGCGTTGTGCACTCTACATACACTGATGATAATCTAGGAGTTGACAATTGTGCTAGTGGAGGGATAAAATTTTTCACCATAAGGATTTCTTACCATTCTCGTGGTTTGCATGCTAGCACGTTGCAGAGCTTGCACTGGCGTCCTTGGTGACGACAGGGTATAAAAAACTACGTTCCGCCTTTCGGACATCAGCGTAATTTAAAGAAGTGTCATTTCGGTTGGTCTCAATTCTTATTTATTTCAGTTATCTTCTGTACTATACTGTAGCAGTGCTTTCTAGGTATGGTCAAATTTTCATCGAGCTACGTTACTTGGCAGTGACACATTATTCGAAAGTTACTTTCGTTCTCAGGTTTTTCACGCCAGCGTATGTTACCCTGTAATTGCTGCACTTCACGTTGAATATCATGGTCGTTTTCCAGTTAAAAAATATGACCACTGCTAATACTACCACAGAGCTGACTTACGTTTTGTTTATTTTCGCGAAGCACATAGACTCAGCATTGTATGAAATCCTCTCCGTATTTTATGCGAGAGGCTGTTATTTAGTCCAGCCGGCGTGAAAGAACCCGAGGACACAGCCGGCTTTACGCTGTTAATTTCGCTCCCATGGCCGCAGCTTCAGTCATATTGTAGGCTTTTTTAGCGCGCCCGTCACTGCACAATTTTTCGTTACCTGAAACGAGACGTGAATAACAATGAGAATTTAATAATGGGCTGATAATGTGGCGCATATATTAAATGTTACTGTCTCACTTGCTTGATGAAAAATATGAAATATGTGAAAAGAAGCGCTATTGCTGTGGTAAATAAAAATTTATACTGAAACGAAAGAAGCGTTAGAAATATTTCTACTCCACAATGCTGACAGCAATCATTTACAGTTGTGAGGCAGAGAGGTAGGTGCAACGTTAATCGAGAGGTTATTCCTTTGTGGATGATATAGTAGTAACAGAAACAAAGAAACAGTGCGATTGATGTTCGAAACTGGAATGTCGTGAAGTGTTTGTCCAATTCGTCACTAATTTTCCTTCTGCGTATTCTTATAAGCGAATCATATGTTATTAGTAACTTCAACGTAATATATCGCAGGGAAATAGCCTGCATACCAAAGACAACGTTCGTTGCGGTTCACAGCTTTTACAAGACTATATATAAACCGGTATTGTCACGTCGAACTCACAATCAAGTTCGGATCCAAAGGCAGGGTCGTCAGCGAAGTGCCACTCATAGAACTGAAATCATGTCTATTAGTAATGGTGTACAGTCAGGACTGAACCTATCTCCTGGACATAGGGTGCCGTTATTTATACGAACGTTAGATGTTCCAGAATGATAGCATTTACGCAGAAACCGAACACCGCAGATTTACAAATATTATAAACAAAAAATATATCAAGAACCTTCCAGAAACAATAAAGTAAGAAATAACGTATGCAGATGATGGGGCATGGGATAGATCTGGAGCCCCAGAAGGTACCATCATGCTTGTATGTCACAAATATGATTGAAATTACGTATATGGCAGTACTCTGAAACACAACTGTTAAAACGGGGATGGCTTGTGAACGTGTGTTTCATATCGTTGTTTATGCGCTTTGCCGTGTACTGAACTTTACTGACTGCGAGAATGTAAATTAATTAGCACCGAGAACGTAAACCATCAATAACTTTAAACCTAACCAAAATTTACGTGACACAAAAACTGAATCTGATGCAACACTATTGATATGGCATTGGCCCTGGTGATAAAACAAAACCTGATCAATTTGAAGATAGTGGTCCCTGTGCTTAACGAGTGCTATCCCTGGAAGAATACAACTTTTGGCCTTTATCTGCGCAATGGCAACGCTCTTCGCAGTTGTCTCTCATAGTACATGAAATTTTATAGTTGGCAAGCAGCTATTGGTAAGGCGGTTGATTAGCATAAGTTTTAATTAAATCGAATATAACTCAGACAATAACTTTTTGAGAGAAATAGTTAACCAAAATGACATGGACCTGGGAACTAGTATTGACTTGGGGTAACTAACAATATGGCATTAAGTTCAGAACTTGTACTTAATTCTTTGAAAATTAATAATGCTCACAATTAACACACACCCATTAAAATAATTCTACAGTAACAGCTAGCCTTACAAAATAATTGGATGTGAATGCTATACATTGTCTCAATCATCACTTATGAATACTCATATTGCATTTGTAAGAAAACAACTTTCTTTACCTTAATTATTTGCATCTGCTGCTGAGATTCCTTTTACAGTTAGCAAACTTCATAGTATCTTCCAAATAAAAAATCATTACTGCCAGTAGCGAGTAACTATACATCCAGCGCACATTGAATACATGTATTTTCCCTTGAGAGGACTGTACACTTCTAACTAAAGTCAGCCGGCCGGTGTGGCCGAGCGGTTTAGACGCTTCAGTCTGGAGCCGCGTGACCGCTACGGTCACAGGTTCGAATCCTGCCTCGGGCATGGATGTGTGTGATGTGCTTAGGTTAAATTAGTTCTAAGTTCTAGGCGACTGAAGACCTCAGAAGTTAAGTCGCATAGTGCTCAGAACCATTTGAACCATTTTAACTCAAGTCACTCTAGCCGGCCGATGTGGCCGAGTGGTTCTAGGCGCTTCAGTCCGCCACCGTGCGACTGCTACGGTCGCAGGTTCGAATCCTGCCTCGGGAATTATGTATGTGATGTCCTTAGGTTAGTTAGGTTGAAGTAGTTCTTAGTTCTAGAGGACTGATGACCTCATGTCCCATAGCGCTCAGAGCCATTTGAACCAGTCACTCTAACACAATACCCAGAACACCTTGAATCAGCGATCGCTGTTGAGCAACGACGCTATTACACAATCGATACTACATTTGACTTGACTTCGTGTATCCTGTGTATATACCTGTCAACTAACCACTGACCTCTACCCCACACCACTCGCGACAGAAAGCGCATAAGCGCCTATTTATCTCGTTCTTGGAGAAACAGCGACTCTAGTACAGCACAGATCTTATCAGTGGACCTCTGTACAGCGGCGCTGGTACAGCCTCACGGCCTGATCCAGCTACTATTCTCTGCACTAAGAAGAGCATCGAAAGTATCCCCTACCACCGAAGCTTTGCGACCGTCGAGTCTTTCTTCAGTTTGCTGAAAACTTCCCACATCGACCTCTGTCTCTGGTCAGTAGTAGGTTTTCACAAGGAGTACATGGACGACAGCTCTGCGCTTTTGTCTCGCTTAAGAAGGATCATATTCTTTGAAATCATATGTGACGTCCGACAAGCGAAGAAGGATACCATACGCTCCAGAGCAGCGCTTTGGTAACCTTTACAGTTGCTCAACCTCCGCACAGACAAGAACATCCATACCAAGTTTCCTAGGCTGTACATCACTTACCGGTGCTTGGCGTTATGGGGCTCTCGGTCTTTCTCTTGAGCGTTCAGGAACCGTACGCTACCCAAGTGCCTATAATTCTGCGTATCATCCACTTGAAACGATAACAGTGTATCCATTGCCATTTGGACCTCATGACCGTAGTTCAGTAACATTCATGAATGGCAGTAATGTGTACGAGTCATACTGTTCGAAATCAACGCACACTGACACAGTATTTGCCTACGTCTTATTAAAGCATTGTGTTAGGTCATTCGTCTGTTGATGGGAGGGCCGGTCGGAGTGGCTGAGCGGTTCTAGGCGCTTTAGTCCGGAATCGTGCTGCTGCTACGGTCGCAGGTTCGAATTCTGCCTCGGGCATGGATTTGTGTGATGTCCTTAGGTTAGTTTGGTTTGAGTAGTTCTAAGTCTAGGGCACTGATGACCTCAGATGTTAAGTCCCACAGTGCTTAGAGCCATTTGAACCTTTTTCTTTTTTTAATGGGAGGCAGTTGTAGTCATGTCGGTGATGTCGCAACGTAAAACTGTCGCTCACGCTCGTCTCGATCGGAAATACACTCCAGGAAATGGAAAAAAGAACACATTGACACCGGTGTGTCAGACCCACCATACTTACTCCGGACACTGCGAGAGGGCTGTACAAGCAATGATGACACGCACGGCACAGCGGACACACCAGGAACCGCGGTGTTGGCCGTCGAATGGCGCTAGCTGCGCAGCATTTGTGCACCGCCGCCGTCAGTGTCAGCCAGTTTGCCGTGGCATACGGAGCTCCATCGCAGTCTTTAACACTGGTAGCATGCCGCGACAGCGTGGACGTGAACCGTATGTGCAGTTGACGGACTTTGAGCGAGGGCGTATAGTGGGCATGCGGGAGGCCGGGTAGACGTACCGCCGAATTGCTCAACACGTGGGGCGTGAGGTCTCCACAGTATATCGATGTTGTCGCCAGTGGTCGGCGGAAGGTGCACGTGCCCGTCGACCTGGGACCGGACCGCAGCGACGCACGGATGCACGCCAAGACCGTAGGATCCTACGCAGTGCCGTAGGGGACCGCACCGCCACTTCCCAGCAAATTAGGGACACTGTTGCTCCTGGGGTATCGGCGAGGACCATTCGCAACCGTCTCCATGAAGCTGGGCTACGGTCCCGCACACCGTTAGGCCGTCTTCCGCTCACGCCCCAACATCGCGCAGCCCGCCTCCAGTGGTGTCGCGACAGGCGTGAATGGAGGGACGAAAGGAGACGTGTCGTCTTCAGCGATAAGAGTCGCTTCTGCCTTGGTGCCAATGATGGTCGTATGCGTGTTTGGCGCCGTGCAGGTGAGCGCCACAATCAGGGCTGCATACGACCGAGGCACACAGGGCCAACACCCGGCATCATGGTGTGGGGAGCGATCTCCTACACTGGCCTTACACCACTGGTGATCGTCGAGGGGACACTGAATAGTGCACGGTACATGCAAACCGTCATCGAACCCATCGTTCTACCATTCCTAGACCGGCAAGGGAACTTGCTGTTCCAACAGGACAATGCACGTCCGCATGTATCCCGTGCCACCCAACGTGCTCTAGAAGGTGTAAGTCAACTACCCTGGCCAGCAAGATCTCCGGATCTGTCCCCCATTGAGCATGTTTGGGACTGGATGAAGCGTCGTCTCACGCAGTCTGCACGTCCAGCAAGAACGTTGGTCCAACTGAGGCGCCAGGTGGAAATGGCATGGCAAGCCGTTCCACAGGACTACATCCAGCATCTCTACGATCGTCTCCATGGGGGAATAGCAGCCTGCATTGCTGCGAAAGGTGAATCTACACTGTACTAGTGCCGACATTGTGCATGCTCTGTTGCCTGTGTCTATGTGCCTGTGGTTCTGTCAGTGTGATCATGTGATGTATCTGACCCCAGGAATGTGTCAAAGAAGTTTCCCCTTCCTGGGACAATGAATTCACGGTGTTCTTATTTCAATTTCCAGGAGTGTATTTCTACTATCGGAGATCATCGCGCAGGGTGCTCCATGTCCCAGAATGATGTCTTTTACAATGAACTTTCGAATTTCTGGAGCTTCAGAAGTCGGCACCACTGGTACTTTTGTGACAGTATATCATAGCGATGGTCAATCCTTCTGGATGAGAGATATGTGTCAGATAGTTGATATATCTTTTCTCTTTTCGAAACTGTTCACTGGCTTGTACCACTTGCTAAAGGTGTTCTTATATAACTAAACGCTCAGAAAAAGGTGTACCTTTGTATTGTTACATTATCATATTTGATAAAGGAAATTTTACGGATTGCAAGGAAGTAAATGGATGCTGGCGTGCATCAAAATACTTGCACTTTGAACGAGACATCCGACTGCTGTGGTTAAAAGTCGTTTAAGAGATGTTTCCACAAGTAACTTCAGTGTGAGCATAAACAGAACAGAAGTAAATGCGACTAGACTGCCTAATAGTTAGCTCCTTTTAGCATAATGTAGTCAGATAATCCAATACTCAACAGGGCAACGAATAAGCAAGTTATAATTTATAGTGTGGGGTCCTGCCCACTAGTCTCTTAGGTTGTTCGCAGATGATGCTGTAATTTACCGTCTAGTAAGGTCATCCGAAGACCAGTATCAGTTGCAAAGCGATTTAGAAAGTATTTCTGTATGGTGTGGCAGGTGGCAGTTGACGCTAAATAACGAAAAGTGTGAGGTGATCCACATGAGTTCCAAAAGAAATTCGTTGGAATTCGATTACTCGATAAATAGTACAATTCTCAAGGCTTTGAATTCAACTAAGTACCTGGGTGTAAAAATTACGAACAACTTCAGTTTGTAAGACCACATAGATAATATTGTGGGGAAGGCGAGACAAAGGTTGCGTTTCATTGGCAGGACACTTAGAAGATGCAACAAGTTCACTGAAGAGACAACTTACACTACACTCGTTTGTCCTCTGTTAGAATATTGCTGCGCGGTGTGGGATTGACCGAGGACATCGAAAGGGTGCAAAAAAGGGCAGCTCGTTTTGTATTATCGCGTAATAGGGGAGAGAGTGTGGCAGATATGATACGCGAGTTGGGATGGAAGTCATTAAAGCAAAGACGTTTTTCGTCGCGGCGAGATCTATTTAGGAAATTTCAGTCACCAACTTTCTCTTCCCAATGCGAAAATATTTTGTTGAGCCCAACCTACATAGGTAGGAATGATCATCAAAATAAAATAAGAGAAATCAGAGCTCGAACAGAAAGGTTCAGGTGTTCGTTTTTCCCGCGCGCTGTTCGGGAGTGGAATGGTAGGGAGATAGTATGATTGTGGTTCGTTGAACCCTCTGCCAAGCACTTAAATGTGAATTGCAGAGTAATCATGTAAATGTAGATGTAGATGTAGGTATCTAAAGGATGCTGCGCCCTCGGAATGCTATACAAGAATTCAAGTAAATAACATTAATAGTTTTCGTTACAAATAAAAAGATTAACAACACTTGGAATTTACAGTGGTTTCGCAAGAGATGGGCGACATGCAACATAAATCCGAGTTCTTTGCTATTTCCAATGTTCATGCGCGTTTGACACTCAGTTTTTGCACCACTAATAATAGCTATTGTAGTGTTCTCTGCTATACCTGCCCGTATACCGTCGGAATACTGAGCGGCCGAGGCTGGCAGAAGCGGTTCTTATATTCTCCTCCGGTAGGGGCCGCTCCTGTCGTGATACCGTTCCAAATGCTCACCATTGGCCAACGTTGTTTCACTGCCTTGCCTTATGTTGCGTTCTTCATCTTCGTTCCGGCACTTGTGATTCGACCAGAACATATAGAAACATTAGCATCTTTTTCATTGGTTATAAGGTTTACAACTTGTGAGTGTGTGGGTTTTATTTACTCAAGTTGCACAATGGATTGGTCCAACAAGTACCCTTTGGCTCCTGCAAGAATTAATAATTTCTACTTCATACTACTACAGAAGTCAGACAGACGCTCCTAATGTGCCAACAAGAACTGCTTGAAAAACATTCAGCAACAAATATCTTCTGGAGTCGTCCACTGTAACGAAAAGGCACAAAAATGTTCTATATTCTTACGTAACTAGTGGATTACTTGGGTACTGGACTATTGCTAGTTAGTGTAAGAAAAGCATTAAAGGAACGAAAAACGTTATTTATTGCAAAAAATTCTGAGAAATCCAGTGAAACTTTTTCTTATAAATTAATAAACTTCCAGGTTCTTTTCAGAACAGTAGATTGGCTCTTATCCATAGGAATGATATCAATGTTACTATTTTACAAAGTATGGAAAGGTTCTTTTCACCCTTTTCTTTAAGAATGTTATTTACTCGGCAGAACGGCTGAGGGCCGCGCCTACACTACTTGAATAACTTTTCTAGGTACGGTGAAGTCTGTCGTGTGAGAAATGTAATGGAGTGTACTGTTATGGAGGACAGATGGGGCTCGTATACGCTGTGTCGCACAATACCGTGAGCTGCGACAACTGCTGCCTGCATCGCTCGCTGCTGACAAATAACACAACTATCTCTTTCTATCTCGATTGACCTTTGCTAATCAAACTCTCCCTATGCCTTGATGAAGTCAAGGACTCCTATCTGCCCCTAGGCTAACTATTGGCGTGGTACACAAGTCAGATACCCAATGCACCATGATGCCACTCAATATTCGCTTTCAGGCATTTAGTACTCTGTTCGTGTTCACACCACACAATAAGTGTGACGGCCAACACACAGTGAACAACGCTTAATCGCGAATGACTCAGTGTAGAGTATCACTACGATTCGTTAATGATAGAGGTGCTCTCCCAGTGAAGTATTGAGGAGAGACTTCGTTCCTCGCTCTTTGCATACTTTGCATACTTTGCACTCACTCTCGTGACGTGTTCCTGCTCCAAGAGTGACAACGGAACGGCTCCTTTTTTTCTGGAAAAGATGCAGGAGCATGCCATTCGCTGTCTTCTCTCACTCCTCTGGCTCTTTGCGTCAGAAATATTCCGCCAATCAGCATTGCTCTTTTAAACGGGAGAGTGACATTTCATGTAAGTCAACCAATGCGGAAAGATGTAGCATCTCCGTTAGGTTTATACTGTCCCCCTGTGAGAACCCCGTAACTACCCAGTCGGTCCATCGAAAAATGCGTCTTCTGGGTACTCCCACACAATGTAGCGGAAACCACGACAAATATCAGTCAGGCTTTCGAAAGCACCATAGTACCGCAACTGCATTAATCAAAGTAACTGATGACATTAAACATGCTATGGACAGACGTGAAGCTACCATCCTAACACTGCTGTACTTTAGCAAGGCTTTTGATACACTTGACTTTGATATATTACTAATTAAAATGAAGCAGCTGAATTTCTCAAACTGCGCAATACACTCTTGCGACAACTACCTCAAAAACAGAAGTCAACAATTCATTTGTGGGTCGGAAAAGTCATCATGGAAATACGTGCGCTCTGGAGTTCCCCAAGGCTCCGTCCTTGGTCCATTACTCTTCTCACTGTACATTAATGATATTTCTTCAGTGATTCACTCCTGCAACTACCATTTATATGCCGACGACATCCAACTGTACATAAGTGCAAGCCCGAAGAACATTGCTGACGCAGTAGCGAGTATGAACGCAGATCTTTGCTCTGTTTCTCGATGGGCACAGAACCTAGGTCTGAAACTAAACCCCAAGAAATCCCAGGTCATACTTATATCTCATCCAAAGTTAATCAGCCGGTACTTTCGAGAAACAGTCTCTCAAATACTCCTCAATGGTACCAAACTACCATACCAAAAAACAGTAAAAGACCTTGGAATAATCTTGGATGAACACCTAAACTGGGAAGAACAAACAGTCACCACTTGCCGGAAATAGCTCTCCTCCCTACATGCAATTCAAAAATTTTGAAAAATATTTCCAACCCATGTTAAACAAAAATTAGTCCAAACACTAGTCTTGCCTAATCTTTACTACTGTGATGTAGTTCAACACGGCACAAATAGTGAACATTCGAGATGCCTCGAGCTAGTGATGAATGCTTGCGTTAGATACGTATGCAATATACGGTTGTATGATAATATCAGTCCTTCATACTCCCAGCTAGGTTGGATACGCCCACATAAGGCACGCGATCTCCACACGATGTGCTTACTTCATCGATTTCTTAGCCACTGGTGCCCCCAATACTTATCTTCTCACATTAAACGCCTATCATCATTCCACAACCGCAATACCAGATCGGATACGTCTAGCATCTTGGCTGTACCTTTACATAACACAAAATCTTTCTCCGTGTCATTCTCCATCTCAGCCATAAGACTATGGAACGCGCTCCCCTGTGATCTGCGTCTTATCCAGAACCACTCAACATTCAAGAGGGAACTCAAAACTTACATAATAGGGACGGTATAGCCACCATTTTTGTGCCCCTCTCATCTCTTTCTTTCTCCTCTCCATCATAGCTTCGAATTTTATCATTCTATTTCTCTTCCTCTAACCTATCTATCTCTTCTATATCTCTTTCACCCCATTCTATCATCTTATGTCTCTGCTCGATGAGAATAACTCACAAGCTGCAAGAATATAACGAGAAAATTCCCAACTAGCAATAGGACTGACATTCATATAAGAAAAATATGTTTACTTTCATATGCATAGTCATTACTATTATTATTACTCTAGATTGTTATAATATTTCCTGATTGTTATAATTATCATTCTACTACTTTTATAATCTCTATTTTTTTCTGTAACATTAATACTGTATAACATGTTATATGTCCTTAATGTTCTGTAGAAACTGAAATTTGTTCAATCTGAGTATGCCTGATTAGGTGGATGAGAGGGCCTGAAGGCCCTAATCTTGCCAGGTAAAATAAATGCATAAATAAGTAAAATAAATAAATAAATTTGCTTTTAAGTCGAACACGGGGGTTGTTATCGTTTCGCTGTGGCAAAAGCTGTCCTCTCTCTGGGCGGTCGTTCTGGCCAAAGTCGGTGTGCACCAACCCACCCTTTTTAAGGGACAGGCCTCCCAGCGGACCAGCTGCCTCCCTAGAACGAAAATTCCTGTGGCCGTCATGTTGTGGACACCAGCCTCGTCTTTTCCAACCTCTGTGCGCACTTGCGATTTACTAATTAGATTTGCATATCGCTTACATGAATTCGTACAAAATTGACTCTACCTTATCGAGTTTGGGTTCGAATGAAGCGTCTTGAAGTGCAGAATACGATTAAGAGGACGGAATATGTCAGAAATGAAGGTCAGGTGACCATGCCACCTTACAAACTGGATGAATTCTCACTTCACTCCTGTACCTGTGAGGGGAGAGGACTGTTGGATCCCTCAGTCAATGGAGCCCTCTCATGAGCCATGTACGCAGGACTCTCTAACGATTGAGCTTATAGTTACTTTCTAAACCAGTTGTAATGTGATGTGGTTTCAGTCAGAGGAATGTGTGATGGAGGACGCTTCGCTGTTAATTGCGGAGTCATGCCTCCGTCCGATACGGGGGCACCAGTCACACGGAGACAGCGTTATAACAATGGGTTCTGCCCATGACAGATTGCTGACGCCAGCTGAAAGTTGACCATCCGTCAGTTGACTAGAAAGTTATGCCTTCGCCGGCCTTAGTGACGCACAATGTTTTTACAAGAAGCACGGGAACTTTTATGGTTCAGGTAACTTGCTTTCGAAAATAGTCTCAATGGCAATGTTCTAGTAATCATTTTGTTTGTTTATTGATCTTTATTCATGCTGAGGTTGTTGTAAACGGTTCTTCCAATCATGGTTGGTGGGCATAGTCAGGCCGTAATTAAAAGGGACTGTACAGAATGATTGTTGCTTAGGGATGATGGACGGAAATGCCTGAATTGAGAGGTCAGTGTCTTTATAAGTGATGATCTATGTATAATCTTGGGTGCTTCCAAGAAAGGGATCATGAAAATTACTGAGGATTTCATTGTGAGTTAGGATTGAAGGCTCCTAGTGCCTGAAATGAGAGGACTGGGTCTATGTAAGCAAATTTTGTTGTGAATGACTAGTTTTAACTGTCTGAAATGAGAGGAATGTGGCCATTATTGAGGATTTCGTAAGTTAATCTCTGGTGTACGAAATGCTGCTGTAATTTAGGGAAATTGGAATGGAAATTGTAGCCTCAGAAAGATGGAGAACGCCAGCATATTGCGTAGGCCGTAGACCTTTGGTAGACGTTGACTTGTTGGCACCACTAAGTGAAGTTATACTAATGAGATTTGATTTTCAGATAGAGCCAACGGCGTAATGTGTTTATTGAAGGACTCTAGATGACATGTGAAGCTAAGTTCAAAAATGGTTCAAGTGGCTCTGAGCACTATGGGACTTAACATATGAGGCCATTAGTCCCCTAGAACCTAGAACTACTTTCACCTAACTAACTAACCTAAAGGACAGCACACACATCCATGCCCGAGGCAGGATTCGAACTTGCGACTGTAGAGATTGCGCAGTTCCAGACCGAAGTGCCTTGAACGGCTCGACGACAGCGGACGGTGAAGCTAAGTGTGGTGACCACCATGGAGGCAGAAATATGACGATTTACTGGATTACAAATCTGGGTATGTCATTACCATTCTTCCAAATAAAGAACCTATGGCAGGGAAACAAAATGCGGTTTGGAAAGTAAGTTGAGTAAACATACGAGTAACTAAAAAGGTTTTTGAAGACGTATTTAGTTGGTGTTTTGTATAAGTTGCTTGGGTAGTTTCAGTAGCGCAGTGAATGAGGTATATTTATGTAGTAATAAGACTTCAAGTGATTCATCCCCATCGACGCGCAGGTCGCCGAAGTGGCGTCTGATCGAAAGACCTGCACCAGGCGAACGGTCTACCCGACGGGGGGCCTTAGCCACACATTTCATTTCATTTCATTTTCAAGTGACTTTATGTAATGTGTTTTACATCTCTTTCATCGACAGAAGTAAGTAAAGAATAAAAATAAAAATTTCAGCAACCATTCCGTCAGAGTATGTTTAAGGGTGTTTGAGTTGATATTATCCATAAGAGTAAACTTGCGTGGGTGGAGCGATACAGCACAGAAACTGAGCCAGAGCAAGGTTTATTCTTGGGCATTGAATGTAAACTCGTAAGCAAAGGCTAAGCCCAAATTAGTTTAGCGAGTATGATGTATATATAACTTTCTTATGTGTGAAATAGCGGCACATAAATTAGGTGTTTATTTGACAGTTTCTTTCATTAGTAGATTATGTTTATGTGCTATGAGGTTTCTGAGTTACATGAAACAGGAAGAAATGGAATAGCCAAAATGAGAGGAAACTACGAACAGAAGATGAGACCAAAAATGAGAAACCAAAATCGTCAGAGCACGAAATGACGGAATGATGACGATATAAGTTCAGATGAATAAGACAGGAGTAACATTCCTGAGCAGGGGAAAATTTTTATATAGCTGGTTTTGTTTTTCTTATGAGAGTAAACTTGATAGATGAATTTTTAGTTTTTTTTGCTTGCCACAGATTGGTTGCTTATAGTAAATGCGTAGGAGGTTGTTTTTTTTTACGCACATATGAGTTCTTTACAGAAAAAATAGTGTCAGAGCGCACCACGAGCTAGTTAACGAAATATGGCGGCATGATTTGACGTGTGATATGTGGTTGGGGAAAATGTATGACAATTCTGCCAAGATAAGAATTATTCTGGCATCGTATTGTGTATTAGACGGTTATTGGATAGAAGACAGAAACCCATTGCAGGGACCTGTGACATATGAACGGAATTTGAGTGGCTGATGTGTGCTGAATTTACTTCTAAGAACTGTCTGCAATAAATGACGCATGTAGTGCCACTTGCTGAACCCATATTTTGGGTACTATGATGTTTTTATGCCTTTGCCAGCCGAATTGATTAATATCTAGTACTATAATTAAGAAAGGTTCCCCAATTGTTTTATGAAGTTAAAAGGAGAACTGTAGGGAATTAGCAGGCAGGAGTGGCCGAGCGGTTCTAGGCGCTGCAATCTGGAACTGCGCGACCGCTACGGTCGCAGGTTCGAATCCTGCCTCGGGTATGGATGTGTGTGATGTCCTTAGGTTAGTTAGGTTTAATTTGTTCTACGTTCTAGGGGACTAATGACCTCAGAAGTTAAGTCCCATAGTGCTCAGAGCCATTTTGTAGGGAATTATTTTTGTATGTTTATGTTTGTATTATTAGGATTTTCTGTGTCAAGAATGGCCAAGCGAAATAAACGGAGCAGTTGGTGAATCGAGGACTCCTGTCTCCCTGCATAGCAGACAAGCTTGAGTCAGGGCGGCCTCATGCGGTGACCAATGGACATCCCGGTGAGCCGTTGAACCATGAGCGGTCAAAGAGGATAGCCCAGCGGGGCCGTCAACTGAATGAGCCCCGACGCCACCCCCTCCCCTGTTCGCATACCATGTTCAGTGGAGAAGAGGGAGCTCTGTCTATTCTTTTCAAACGGGAACCACTGATCTTCAACTGCTGCATTGCCATTGACAGGGCGATCGTGAAACCTATGTGCAAATGAGAATGAATGATTCACCGTCGGTTGAAGTGCAGCATAAAAGGCACTCACCGAGACGTGAGACAACCTATTATGCAGTACAGCACATCATTAAAAGCCGTAGGTATGCGTGCACAACCGAGAGGATATATTCTTCCCGAGTGTAAGGTATTGAAAGTTAAGGAACAACGGATTTTTCTTTCTCAGAAGCTCTAGATAAATAAATGAAAACCTGTCGATCTCTACAACCTCTCAGTCTGTGTAGTACAGTTTTATACGGGTCATAGCCTCAAACTCAGAAACTGAAAATTAGTGAGACTGATGACGTGTGTTATCGTCACTTAACTGCATTGTTTTGTATAGTAAGAATTCAACGTATTTGGGTACATCATTTAATTTCACTTTATAGTTAACGGCTGTTTGCTTCGAATAACACTAGAAGCTACGAAAAACAGCTTTGAAACGGCAGCGCAACATAACGGGCTTTTAACCCAATAACTACGACAAACTTGGTGAGGCAGAGAGTGCAGTGATGGAAACGCTACATCAAAAGCTAAGCAACAGAAAGGTTATAGAACAATGACCCAAGTAATCGGACTTCGTCTAAGCGATAAGATATCGCAACAAGATATTTCGAACCGCCTTACCCCTTCAGAACCACATTTATAACTACATAGATACTCCGCAAGCCACCGTACGGTGCGTGGCTGAGGGTATCCTGCATCACTACCTGTAATGTACTATTCTGCTCGCACATACAGCGACGGGAAAACAACTTTCTATATGCCCCCGTTGTTGTTGTGGTCTTCAGTCCAGAGACTGCTTTGATGCAGCTCTCCATGCTACTCTATCCTGTGCAAGCTTCTTCACCTCCGAGTAACTATTGCAACCTACACCCTTCAGAATCTCTTTAGTGTATTCATGCCTCGGTCGCCATCTGCGATTTTTACCCTCCGCGCTTCCCTCCAACACTAAATTGATGATCCTCGATGCCTCAGAACGTGTCGTACCAACAGATCCCTTCTTCTAGTCACATTGTGCCACAAACTCCTCTTCTCCCAAATTCTGTTCAGTACCTCCTCATTAGTTACGTGATCAACCCATATGAGCCCTAATTTCTTGTATCATATCTTCATGGTACGCAGTATATCATGGCAGCAGTAGAATCATATGGCAGTCTTCATGAACTAGCGGTCTTCAACATTTTCTCAATTGTGTTTCGCGAAAAGAATGTCGCCTTTCCTTCAGGGATTCCTACTGGAGGTCCTAAAGCCTTTCCGTAACACTCACGTGTTGTTCGTACCTACCGATAACAAATCTGGCAGTCCGTCTCTGAATTACTTACATGTCTTTCCTCCGTCTGTCATTGTCCAGATCCCAAACACTCGAGCAGTATTCAAGAATAGGTCGAACCAGCGCCCTGCATGCAGTCAAATGGCTCTGAGCACTATGGGACTCAACTGCAGTGGTCATAAGTCCCCTAGAACTTAGAACTACTTAAACCTAACTAACCTAAGGACAGCACACAACACCCAGCCATCACGAGGCAGAGAAAATCCCTGACCCCGCCGGGAATCGAACCCGGGAACCCGGGCGTGGGAAGCGAGAACGCTACCGCACGACCACGAGATGCGAGCTGCATGCAGTCTCCTTTACAGGTGAACTACTCCTTCCTAAAGTTCTCCCAATAAACCGAAGTCGACCATTCGCATTCCCTACCACAGTTCTCAGATGCTCGCTCCATTTCGTATCGCCCTTCAACGTTACTCCCAGACATTTAAACAATTTGACTGTGTCAAGCAAGACACTAGTAATACCGTATCCGAATATTGCAGGTTCGATGTTCCTACTCATCCGCATCAGATTTTCCCACGTTTATCGCTAGCTGCCATTCATCATACCACCTGGAAATTTTGTATAAATCGTCTTGCATCTTCCCAGAGTCACTCAACTTAGACACTTTACCGTACACCGCGGCGTTATCATCAAACAACTGCAGACTGTTGCCCACCCTGTCCACGAAATCATTTATGTATATGGAGAACAACAATGGTCCTATCACACTTCCCTGGGGCAATCCTGACGGTACCCATGTCTCTGATAAACACCCGTCATCGAGAAAAACATAATAACTTCTATTATTTAAGAAGTTTTCGAGCAACTCACATATTTGTGAACTTATTCCATAGTCTCGTACCTTCGCTAACTGCCTCCTATCGGGCGCCGTGTCAAGTGCTTTCCGGAAATCGAGAAATATGGAATAAGCCTGTTGCCCTTCATCCACTGTTCGCAGTGTATCATATGTGAAAAGGGCAAGCTGAGTTTCGCACGAGTGATGCTTTCTGAAACCATGCTGATTCGTGGGCATAAGTTTCTCAGCCTTAAATCTTTTGTTATACTCGAACTGATAATATGTTCGAGGACTCTGCAGCGTAGAGATGTTAGGGGTATTGGTCTGTAATTTTGTGGGTCTGCTCGTTTACTCTTTATTTACTTTCTAAACTTTCAGTTGTTTCTGTACGCTAGGGATCTTTATTACAGTGTCGTCCACATGGGAGTCTGCCCAATGATAGAATGACGGTATGTTTGTACGATTCTCCTTTGTTAACAAATTGGTTCAAATGGCTCTGAGCACTATGGGACTTAACATCTGTGGTCATCAGTCCCCTAGAACTTAGAACTACTTAAACCTAACTAACCTAAGGACATCACACACATCCATGCCCAAGGCAGGATTCGAACCTGCGACCGTAGCAGTCCCGCGGTTCCGGACTGAGCGCCTAGAACCGCTAGACCACCACGGCCGGCCTTTGTTAACAATTTGTATATATATATATATATATATATATATATATATATGGAACAAAATCCATCGCTAAGGTTTCTGCCATATTAGAACTGTGACGGACTGAGATTCCAACTCTGGACCAGTGGCTTTCGCTGGCAACTGCTCCACAGACTTTTTAAATTTTGTTTGTTTGTGATAAGGTAATGGCACAACGATTGGCAGTCGGTGGGTGGGCCTAAAAAATGTTCAAATGTGTGTGACAACTTATGGGACTTAACGGCTAAGGTGACGAGTCCCTAAGCTTACATACTACGTAACCTAAATATCCAAAGGACAAACACATGCACCCATGCCCCAAGGAGCACGCGAACCACCACCGGGACCAGTCGCACAGTCCGTGACTGAAGCGCCTCAGACCGCTCGGCTAATCCTGCGCGGCGGGAGGGCCTAAGTGGGCACGGATCACACCATAATCCTAGCCACGACATCCCCATCACCCGTGGCGAGTCCTGTGTCATATTATGAAAGTAAAGAAGTGGTCAGTTCTTTTAATGTTTTTTATTAATTCTTTTCTTATTTTTTATTTTTAGTCCCACTGCGCTAAGTAAGAGTAGTTTCCTAATAGCTCAAAGCCAGCAAACAGTGGAAGTATGACATAAAACAGAAACGAGAAAGGAGAAATAATGGAGAAAACGGAGGAAGGTGTGCTGGGAGGCGTAGCACGCATTTCTTCGAGCGTGTTTCCCGCTCACTGACCGGGACGAAGCTAGTACGGTACAGCATACTGTTCCGAAAAGGATATCTTGAGGTGTCACGAACGTCGGTTACTCCCCAAATATGTATGGAGACGGGGGGGGGGGGTGTTTGGTGGGAAAACGAGGAGGGTCATAAATTACGATATAATTGCGTGGCACTTACTGAATGGGAAATTAGTGTCCTCCGGAAGGAAAAGGATTGCGGATTGACAGTGGGTAGTTGCGAATTGCTAGACATCGTTCGTTAACGGACTTGTGATTCAACGATTATCAGTATCCTCTCTGTAACAGCGAGTACATGACTGTGAGTCTACCAGCCTGACAGGATGTAATCTCATTTGTCAGGTATTTGCCGTTGATGAAGGGCTGCAACAGGGCTTGCTTGCCGGTTATAACAGGGGGCACGTGGATCTTCTTCCACACCATTGCCCAACCTGTGTGGAGATTCTCTAACATATTGCGGGATATTCGATACGAAAACTTTTAATCCACATTTATATCCTGCAAATCATCGCGAAGTGCGTGGCAGGGAGTACGGCCCATTGTACCAGTTATTAGGGCTTCTTCACATTCCATTCACGTATGGAGAGCGGGAAGATTGACTTTCAAGTGCAATAATTATTCTAATCGTTATCCTCATGATCACAATGTGAGGGATACCTAGGACTTACAGTATATTCCTAGAATAGGCATTTAAAGCCGGATTTTGAATCTTTGTTAATAGATTTTGTCGGAATAGTTTACTTCTGTCTTCATGAGTCTTCCAGTTCAGTTCCTTCAGTATCTCTGTGACACTATTCCAAGGATTAGACAAACCGTGCTCCTCTTCTCTGTATACGTTCTATATCCCCTTTCAGCAGTATTTGGTACGGGTGCAACACACTTTAACAGTATTGTAGAATGTGTTACACGAGTGATTTTAAGCAGTTTCCTTTGCAGACTTACTGCACTTCCCCAGTATTCTACCAATAAACAGGTATCTACCATCTGCTCTACCTAAAACTTTGCGTATGTCATCACTTCATTTCTTTTAAGATCCTTACAAACGTTAACACACAGGTATTTGTATGAGTTGGCCTATCCCAACCATGACTCGTTGATATCATAGGCATAGGACACTCGTTTTTTTTCTTTTTCTCAATTGTACAGTTTTACGTTTGAGGATTTAAATCAAGTTTTCAAACTTCGCATCATTTTGAAATCTTATCAAAGAATGACTGTAATTCATGCAGGTTTTTTAGACAATACTTCACTACAGTGAACTGCATCATCTGCAAAAGTCTGTGGTTACGGTTTATATCGTCGGGAAGGTCACTACCATACAGTATGAATAGCAAGTATAAAGGTCACAGTGACCGAAAAGGCAGGAGTTATACACATTGTCAATGCTTCCACAAACCCAGAAAAAATTTATTGACAATGAACAGCAAGTGTCCGAACACACTTCCTGGGACAGATTCGCAGTTACTTCCACATCTGGCAATAACCCTTTATCCAAGAAAACATGCCATTTTCTCTCTGCCAAAAGCTCATCAATCCAGCCAGGAAGTTCACTTGATACCCTTTATGATAGAACTTTTGACAATAAGCGCAAGTGTGGTACTGAGTAAAATGCTTTTCGTAAATCAAGAAATAATGCATCTATCTGATTGCTTTGATCCAAAACGTTCAATATGTCATGTGAGAGATGCGTAGGATTGTAACTGGTTCCTGGCATCGACGTACGCCTCTGCTGGCACCACTGTGGCGAAAGTTGATTGCGAATACTTGCTTCAGCGTCAGACGACGGCAACTAGTCCGGCCTTCCTTCGACACCACAAGGGAGTGAAGCACTGACACAATGGCGACGCTGGTTATGATGTTGCGTGGAGGAGGCTGCTATGTGGAGGCCTCCCTATCTATTAGTCCCTTCGCGTCGCCCATACAGTCACTTTTTGGCGGCTATTCTGGGCTGCGGTAGCTAAGCACCAGGCTTCGTGAAATCGTGTCGGCGTTACGCGCCACTACATACGACACCGACAGAGTGGTCGAATTTGGAAAGGGGGGGGGGTCACGTCCCAAGGCGATAATTGTGCGATTGGTCGCTGTATACATACCAGCCAAAGATGTGCTTCCGTTCCGCATGCTGAGCACGTGCCTGGTTGGTGGTCGTACATGATAATGGCACTGCAGTCCCCGGTGGGGAGGTAGGAGAGCACATGGCTACGGAGATCGATACACACGTGTCGGACACCATGTCTTTAACTGTGCCCATTTGTCGTCCACGTGGTCGAGAACAATGGCATAGTTGCGGAGGTCGGTTATCACGGCTTCAGTGGGTAGTTCAAAAGGCAGCTGGAAAACTTCATCAGCAGGAGGCAGTCACTGAATATAATTGCGAAGGGCGAAGATTCTCTTATAGCCGGGTAGTTTTTGACGAAGTTAGGCTGCAATCTATTTCATGCGTTTCGTCAGCAGAGCCGGAATCTCTCCTCCGAAAATAACTGAGCACGACATTTTTGTCTATTCTTTCGGGCACTAAAGGTCAGCACATGGAGACGCCACCCAAGTGGAGTTGAGAAGATCGTTTCTTTGGACACCGAGAGGCGGTCCCACTGCTGTGGGAAAGTTCTTTTCATTGGTCCAAAGCTCGGGGCTCCAAGTCGAATTGAGTCCCCGTAGCACCGTATTTGGCAAGAAGAAGCCGAAAAATTGGTGGGACACTCCTCCATTCCAGTGCGCCAGGACTGGAAAGTTTCTGCTGAATTGGCCAACTTTGCCTGAAATAAGCGAGATTCTCGTTTGTCACATCGACAACAAGATTGATTCCGCCCTAGTATAGAGGTTTTCTGAAAGAGTTGTGAAGGGAGATCCATTCTGTGAAGTCATCGAATCACTACTTGCCCAGAGGGCTACTCGTCTCCTAGCCACTATTTGGTGCTGCTGCGCGCAGAGTTTGCTCATTTTGTGGAAAAATAAGTGTATCTACTGTAGTTGTGCCATCGATAGATGGCGCAGCTCGGTACTTGCCTAGATTTCGAACCACCTTACGTTGTTTAATTTGCTTATAATCTGTAGCATCTTGTTGTATCATTAACAATGAGAATTTCAAGACATAACAACTGTCAGCCTCTAAACTTCCCAATAGTTATTTTATTGAGCGACCAGTTTCGGCGGTATATTACACCATCTTCAGGTCCCTGAGCGACGTGTTGGAAGATTCCCACTTCTCGACCAAGATACCCACTTCTCGACCAGTCAGAATAAGGGTCATCATTCAGTGGTTGATATTCGTAGATTTTTAAGACAGTGATCACTTCAAACATCGTGATCGGCAGGTAATGATTTGAAATGTTCACTGTCTCAAAAATCTGTGCGTACCAGTCACTGAATGCTGCCCCCTATTTTGACTATACCAGAAATGAATCTTCCTAAACATCAGTCAGGGGGCCTGAGGTTTCCGTAGTATTTTGCCGAAACTGGTTGCTCAATAAAATAACTATTTGGAAATTTAGACGGCTGAGTTATGTTTTGATTTGACATTCTGCACTGAAAAACAGAGTCCCCGCAACCATCTGAAAAAAGATGGACATACAGAGCATTAACATTGATTTCGTGAGCTCCCCAGATAAGCAGTTATTTGTCTCTTTCCCCGTTCAGTCTTGCAAACTCTGTGATACCTTCTCAAACTTTTAGTGTCATTTTGTAATTTGATTTGAGATTAAAACATCTTTGTTCTCTGTAAATTACTATTGTGCTGCCTGTATTTAGAGGAAATACTAGTATATATCTGTTAACCTCAGTCTTTATTAGGTTCCATAGTACTTTGAACTAAATTACAACTTTTCCATCGTTAGGCTACCTATAAATTATAAATATTACCTTGCATATAACTCAGCTTGTCGTTCTCACTATGGGGACGTTAACTTTGGAATAGCGACCTAACTCAACTACCATTATATTAATAACTAGCTGCCTAGGCTCGTATGTATTCCATTCTTCTGTATATCCATCTCCTCCTCACCCTCCCTTTGTCCATCTGCTTCTCCTCATGTCTCCACTTGCTCCTTTCCCCTCTTTCCATTTCCTCCTTCCTCCTATAAGTCTATCTCCTTCTCCCACTATCTCCCTCCGAACCCCTCTAAGCCAGTCTCCTCCTCCCTCTCTTTTCGGCCCATCCCCATTCCTACCTCCTTATCCATTTCGTTCTCCCCCTAAATTTGTTCATCTCCTACTCCTCCTCCCCCTCTGTACATTTCTCACTCTTCCCTCTCTCTGTCCATCTCCTCTTCTTCACTTCTCCTGTGCATATCTTACTCCCTTCCCTCTGTCCATCTCCTCCTTCCCCGTCTCTCTATCCATTGTTCCTTCCTCTGTATCTGACAATTGCCTCTCTGTTCTCTCTATCTGTTTCCTTCTGTCGTCTCTGTCATTTCTCTCCCCCTCTCTCTCCCTCAACTTCTCCATCCACCATCTGCGTCCATTCCCTTTCCTTTCCTTTCTCTATGCACTCCTCCTGTCCAAGGCCCTCATCACTTTCTCTCCATTTTCCCCACCTCTATTCTATATCCTTCTCCTCCTATCTTTCTCCCCTTCTCTCCCCTCTCCGTTAGTCAATCTCCCCCTCCCTCCCGCCTCCTATCACCATATTATCACCTCTCGCCCTATAGGAAGTCGCTGGTTTTTACCTCCACAGTGTTCCTTTCCGGACAACCACTTGTATGTGTATTAATTTCGGCTTAAATAAAGCCAGGTGTTTAGGACAAGGTTTATACACTGTCTTTTCACGTGTACATATATTTCTTATGTATCTAACAATGAATTCGTATGTATCGTCTAGTGAATTTCGCCCTGCTGTTTCGTTTTCATGTAGCTCAATAGGTATAACATTATGTCCAATATACTATGAGTCGTACATTCAGTGGCATATGTGGTTACTGTCAAATAAATGTGTTGCGAATAGAGTAAAAATCAAAGAAGTATTAAACTTAAATGTCACCCCTGACCACACACTTGTACTGCATGAACAGCGAAAATTTAGAAAGCGGTTATCTTTTATTCCTTTTACATTTTGGTGGGGAAGGGAGTTGTCAGCGACAAAAAGTTTAGTGAAGGTTTTGAAAGTTTGTATAGAGTTTGTTGCAAGTTAAGAAGCGCTGTCATTCTCAAATACTGGAGTGCAATAAATTCTGGGTATTCGCGTGTCTTGGGCTACACTCCTTTTCCACCTACACCCCAATCACATTCATAGGTAAGTGGTTCTTATTCCCCATAGCGGCCCTTCACAGATAGTAGGTGATATGTGAACCCAGTTCGGCTGAAATCGGCCCTGTGGTTTGGGAGGAGATGTGGAATATAAATACGTAAGCACTTCCATTTTTATAAATGGATTAAGAGAAAAGTAGGAATAGTGCACTCGCACGTCTCATATCAGTGAAGATTTGTTTTATGACGAGCATTGCACCTTCCTCGACTCTGATCTAGAACAGGAACCCAACTGTCGTATTTATTAATGTCCTTCTACACTCTGAATATATTTTGAACAATCCTCGCGGAGGGACAACGGCAACTGAGCATTATAGCAGTGGTTTAAAATACCGCTTCAGTTGTAAGGTTCTTTTCATTTGAAACAAGACCGGTTTCACAGCAAAAAGTTATAACACCTGATTATAGGCATGTATGAGACCACAACCGGTCGTGTTTCAAATAAAAAGAACGTTACAACTGAAGCGATATTTTCAACCTCTGCCTCAATATATTTAGCAACATATCCACTCTCACTTTATTAGGGCAATATATTGAGAGGAATATCTATAGTTCTGTTACAAAGTCACAATTAAATGCCATGTTGAATGCACGAGTTTCCTGGAGTTCGTTCGACAGAAACTTCAAACTGGTGCACCATTTGAGGGTAGTAACAAACTCAAGCTTAAAGATCTCAGCGTCAGTAATCTCTCTCTCATTCTCTGCTACAAACAACTTTAGTGTACCCAGTATGTACAAAGTGACTTGCGTTAGTTTCATACTTAGCTTTTGCCGACTAATAACCACGATAATGTGTATAGAGGTCTCTATGACTGGAGGTAGATGTCAGACATATACACTCAATGGAGTAAAGCGTAGTGGAATTCACACTCAAAGGATCTGAATTCGAAAATCCTTGACTACTGATCAATGGACTGACACGTTTACCAAGAGTGGTTATTGGAAGGGAAAGGGATGATTCAAGGGAGAGCTGGGCGCTACGTGGAGTTCGTTTAACCAGCGTGAAACTTTCACAGAGATGCTAGATAAACTCCATTAGCAAACGTAAGAAGGACCGCCTCCAAAAGTTCCGAGAACACACGTGTGAAAACGTATCATCAAACATATTACTCCCTGCAACGAACAACAAGTAATTTAAAGCAATCTGTGCCCTCCGTTACGAGCTGTAAAGGCGTTGCGGAGTACCTTCTCGACAAGGAAGACCAAAGAGTGTCTTAGATCGGCAAAGGAGAAAAGGGACCCACTTGCAATGTCGGGAATATACCGTATACCATGCACATGCGGAAATGTTAATGTCGGATTGACTGGACGATCAATCAACACAAGGATCAAAGAACATAAGTGACATTGCAGGCTGGGGCAGGTGGAGAAATCGGCCGTGGCAGAGCACGCACTGAGTGAGACCGACCACATGATTAAATTCACCGACACGGAAGTTCTGGCTGTAGAGAAGTACTATCACACGCGCTTGTTCAGAGAAGCTGTAGAAATACAAAACCACGCGAACAGCTTCAACAAGAAAGGGAAAAGCCTTAAGGTAAACGGATCCTGGCTTTCGTACTGCAGCGAACGACCGTCGCAGGTAGCAAGAGGAGAACCGCACCGGAAATGACCGCGGAGAAGCCCTCGGACGTTGGCGCGCCAGGTGCAAATAGTCTGCTGCCGCGAGCTCGGCTCCAGTACACCACCGGCAATGGAGGGTAAAGCTTTGACAATTCCAGAGACTCGTGCTGGGGGAACGTCAGTAAAATTATTAGATGAACGTCGGCCGAAGAACCCGAGACAGCAGCCAAGAGGCAGTTTGTCACGAAGCAATTGTCAGTACGGGGTGGAAATCGGTATCTGCGACATATTCCACATCGTTGCTTTTCGTCGGAGCTCAGATATAAGCAGTACTCATCACTAAAGACAGTTATACTCCATTCAATGAGATTACAGACCTGGTTCAAGTTCGTATCGCACCACTCTCCCAAACACGCCTTCGGCCTGGAAACCCATTGAAGGGAGTAGATTGGTTTTCAGTAATGAGTCCCGCTTCGAACTTAGTCCCGACTATCAGCAAAGAAGTGTCTGGAGTCGCTGCGGACAGTGGTAGGATACAAGCTTGACTATCGCCCGTCATACGGCCTCAAACCAGAAGTGATAGTCTGGGGTACCATTTCACTTCATAGTAGGATATCTTTCATTGTGATCCGCGGCACCCTTACAGCACAGCGGTACGTAGACGATATTCTACATCCCGTTTCGTTTCGTTTCGCTTCATGGCAAACCATCGTGAGCGTACATTTTCGGCAAGATGAAGGCCACCTGCACACGGTGAAAGATTCTATTGGCTTGTCCTCGTGCTTTCCAATAATCTCGGAATTTTCAGATGTAACGCGACAGAATTCAGCGCGGTATATCTCAGGAGGACATCCCACAATTCTGTCAAACAATGCCAAGTCGAATAACTGCTTGCATTAGGGAAAGATGTGGATTAATGCTTTATTAACAAATAGTAGAGCTTTTTCTCTTGAAAAAAGCATCCAATTTTTCAAAAACTGTAATCACTTGAAACTTCCTGGCAGATTAAAACAGTGTGCTGGATCGAGATACGAACTGGTGGCCTTTGCCTTTCGCGGGCAAGTACTCTACCATCTGAGCTACCCAAGCACGACTCACGCCCCGTCTTCACAGCTTCAATTCTGACAGTATCTTGTCTCCTACCTTCCAAACTTCACAGAAGCTCTCCTGCGAAACTTGCAGAACTAGAACTCCTGGAAGAAAGGATATTGCGGAGATATGGCTTAGCCACAGTCTGGGGTATGGTTCCAGAATGTCTCCGCAATATCCTTTCTTCGCCGGCCGCGGTTGCCGAGCGGTTCTAGGCGCTACAGTCTGGAACCGCGTGACTGCTACTGTCGCAGGCTCGAATCCTGCCTCGGGCATGGATGTGTGCGATGTCATTAGGTTAGTTAGGTTTAAGTAGTTCTAAGTTCTAGGTAACTGATGACCTCAGATGTTAAGTACCATAATTGGGACGATAACATAGATAATATTGTGGGTAGAGCAAACCAAAGACTTCGATTCATTGGCAGAACACTTAGAAAGTGCAACAGGTCCACTAAAGAGACTGCTTACAACTTGCTTGTCCAACCTATTGTGGAATATTGCTGTGCGGTGTGGGATCCGCATCAGGTGGGACTGACCGGTGACATCGAAAAAGTACAAAGAAGGTCAGCTCGTTTCGTATTATAGCGAAATAGGGGAGATAGTGCCACAGACATGATACGCAAACTAGAGTGCCAATCGTTAAAACAAAGGCGTTTTTCGTTGCGACGGGATCTTCTCATGAAATTTCAATCAACAGATTAGTCCTCTGATTGCGAAAACATTCTGTTGGCACCCACCTAAATAGGGAGAAATGATCATCACGATAAAATATGCAAAATCAGGGCTTGGACAGAAAAATTTTACTGCTCGACTTTCCCGCGTGCCGTTAGAGAGTAGAACGGTAGAGAGACAGCTTGAAGCTGGTTCATAGAACCCTCTGCCAGGCACATTACTGTGAATAGCAGAGTAATCACGTACATGTAGATGTAGATGTAAGAAGCAAAAAGTCTCTGGAACAAAAATTAATTGTTGCAAGAAAAGGGCGTTTGAAGTTGTAAAACGAAAAGTCACATTCTAAGTAATAAATGGAATACTTTCGCAGTGTATAGCATGTTTCATCTTAATCTCGTTAATCCTAAAAAATTGTAGAGTTCAACAAACGGCGGATGAGCTAGTGCAGTAGAACACTTGTTATCTCGGCTTCCCGCAGCCGCGTAGCGGAACGGGAGCCCCGGCCGCCAGAGGGCATAATGTGGCGACGACTAATTTGCATCTGTCTCGTCTAGTGCTATTTTTAAATGTTGACTCGAGCGCGGGAGTGCAAACTGCTATTTCGCGTGCCGATACTTGTGTGTATAATAACAGGCAGCGGAGGCCGCAGCGTGGAGTACGTGCTCGAGCTGACGGCAATATTGAGTCATTAAACATGCGCTAATTGCACGAGTAATTGGGCACTTTGTGCAACCTCGGCCGCTGTCGCCGCAATTTTGGGAGCGGCCACTTCAGCCGCCGTGCCGCCCCGACCTCCACCACCGCCACCGCCAGAAACTGCCGACGAGGAGGAAGCTGTGCCCTCTTTAAAGCTAAGCGACTCAAACGGACTGCAAAGCATGTCTCAGACACACATCTAAAGAAACTCCGACATCAAACACAGGTGGTCGTGTGAGTAACGGAAGAGAGGCAAGACTTCTAGATCAGATATGTGGTTTCACCTACGGATGCCCATAGACCGTCCCGTGGGCATTTTGAGCATATCGTCCGCCTAAATGTAAGGTTTTTACTGAAAATTGACAGATAGATAGTTCGTTCTGTAAAGGGTCGAACTTTTGCCGTATAACATTGACTCCTCCCACTACGTCCCTGTTCAGTAACTGTGTTGTATTTTCAGTTGGAGAAGCAGTCAAGGTTGCAATGACTGCAGAAGCTTTATTGTAGTGTTTCGCCTTTTTGAGGCATCTTCATAATTTGTATAGGATCAGCCGGTCAAGCATTAGTCAAACATCGAAACCTTTGGTATGCGACGAAGCTAGGGGCCTATGCTAGTTCTAATCTTCAACACAAATTACATACATCGTTTTCCATGGATCCCTTGGAGAGGGATTTTTTTTTTGCTTAGGTACATGGATATTGTAGGTTTCTAATGCAGACAGAGTTATGAGCTATAATCCTTGTGAAGATATTCGTCGATGGAGTAGAAGGAACTGGCCAACAGGAAGTTCTTTATTCACTCTGAAACCGATCTTTATCACTTACAAGACCTTTGATATGCTCCGGTAAGTTATTGAATGTATGGAATATATACAAACATATATGGAATATATACAAATATTGGATTATGAATTGTAGTGGCCGTGGATACACGACAACATATATGCACTCTAGTTAAGACTACGTAAGACCATACAAATTGCTATAACTGGGACTTCAGTCAACCATGAGCTTCTTACTCAGCAATTAAAGTGTAAAATAGTGTCTACCTGCTCCTGAGTGCCGAATCGTCTCAAGTCCTATAAAAGTTAAGTGAAATCTTAGACCTAGTTCTTACCTTACCAGTCGGTCAGTGTGGCCGAGCGTTTCTAGGCGCTTCAGTCTGGGATCGCGCGACCGCTACGGTCGCAGGTTCGAATCCTGCCTCGGGCATGGATGAGTGTGATGTCCTTAAATTAGTTTAGTTTAAGTAGTTCCAAGTTCTAGGGGACTGCTGACCTCAGATATTAAGTCCCATAGTGCTCAGAGCCATTGGAACCATTCCTATCTCACCGAAGAATTGCTCAAAGCAAACCTAACTACTGAATTCTAGATATATCGATCAGGGATTATACTTTACTAAATACATCTTAGCATTTCTCTTATACAGGACGGTTGAGAATGGACAGAACACGGGCAGAGACAAGGATGTTGTGGCAAAGTTTATCGAACTGGATAGATGTATGAAAGAACAAAACATGTATTCGCAATGAAGGACCGTACTCCAGAGGTAAAACCTACCCTGTGGAGGCGTACAGACAAACTGAAATAATTTAACACGCTATCATTATTCAATAGGGAGTGAGTTGTGTAAGGAACTTTACATAGAAGTACAGTTAAACAAACACAAAGATTCGCACCAGTCGAAAGGTAGGCTTGACATTTTTCGGTCACAGTTGATACGTTTACAGTGAAAGGAAACATCATTGTAAGCTCGAACTTGCTGCATGAAGTAAATCGTGTTCTCCACAGGGTAAGATGTGCATCATCTAGATTCATTGAAATAATGGCAAGGTTAACACTTGCAAGAAATCCAAAACACTCTTAACCATTAACTTGAACGTTACATAGAGTTCCTAACTCGAAAACGCTGGGCAGTTTCCGGTTCAAAGTCAACGTCCAAGTGGGCGCAGAAACCGTACATCACACCTGCAAAGACGTGACTGCACACTGGGACTGCACTGCGTTGCATCATGGATTCCTCTGATGAAAATACAGAGTGCCATTCCTCCATACTGACAACGAAAATCTTGGAGTGGCGAGACTAACAGTTGCCAACCTGAATCCTTTTGTGGCGTCAGGCTTCTCTTCCACAGAGAAGACGGGAGAAGCGACATCTTTGCCGCGTTCTCAAAATTCTACACTCGTTCCTTAACGCCCGAAAATCGAACTAATACCGTCCGAGACGCAGTTGTAAGAGCTTCCAGTATGAAAGTCCGCGAAAATAAACATCTTCCAACTCCAGCTGGCGGTCTGGTGCCTCTAACTACGAAATTTCAACTGCCGTTCGCAGCATTCTGCTTCAAAGAACTCATCTGAATTTACTCAGTTGCATGCTTTTGTCACCACACCCACCATCATTCAACCCAGTAACCTTCATGTTTTTGGGAGGTGGTAACAAGTACGTGGTGTTCTAAATGTCAAATTTAAATAAAATGAAAGTAAAACACTATCGAATATGCTGCAAAAGATTTGCTCAGAGCCCCTTATACATCTCCGATACAGTCCCCAAATATTTCCCTAGATTTTTAGTTCCAAAGAATGAGATTCCTGATCCTCTGTTTGCTTTAGACAAAGAGATGCACGTTTCAGTGCAATCATGGCTCCGTAGGAAGACGCTAACATTTTTCTATGAAGGCATTGACCGTCTTGTATGAAAAAGAGATAAATCTGTTTCCATTTATTGTGATTGTTATGACCACACGAAAGTACAGTTGTCAGGCCATCAATCGCTCTGGGAGATACATTATCTGAATTACAAAATATTAAATACTAGTTCACTTTAATACATAAATGATAAAAGGGTTTACTTTACATCATAAAATACTTTCCCAAAGTAGTACTTGATAAGTTAAAACTGTTACTGACTATTAAAGCTTCACTTGATGCAATATTTAACAAACTGTTCTCTTGAAGTATTAGTTTCATCATTTACAGAAGTACTTTTCAATATGAGGCTTCAATAAAGCATTAGTTCTACTCGGTGGTATTACCGCTTCAGCTGCGGCACGAACTGGGGGAGACTCATCGGCCAGGATGACCGAGCGGGTCTAGGCGCTACAGTCTGCAACTGCGCCACCGAAACGGTCGCAGGTTCGAATCCTGCCTTGGGCATGGATGTGTGTGATGTCCCTAGGTTAGTTAGGTTTAAGTAGTTCTAAGTTCTATGGGACTGATAACCTCAGAAGTTAAGTCCCAAAGTGCTCAGACCCATTTGCACCATTTGGGGAGACTCCTTCCATGCCTGGCTCTGTGTTGACCTCCGTGCGATTGCGCTGCTGTTCTGAGAGGGAGAGAGGGAGAGGGAGAGGGAGAGAGAGAGAGAGAGAGAGAGAGAGATAGAGAGAGAGGAGGGGAGAGGGGGAGAGGGGAGAGGGGGAGAGGGGGGAGGGGGGTGGGGAGAGGGGGAGAGCTCTGACTTCTCTTATTTTATCGTGGTGATCGCTTCTCCCTATGTAGGTCGGTGTCAACAAAATATTTTCGCATTCGGAGGAGAAAGTTGGTTATTCGAATTACGTGAGAAGATTCCGTCGCAACGAAAAACGCCTTTCTTTTAATGATGTGAGCCCAAACCCTGTATCATTCCAGTGACACTCTCTCCCATATTTCGCGATAATACAAAACGTGCTGCCCTTCTTTGAACTTTTTCGGTGTAATCCTTGAGTCCTATCTGGAAAGGATCCGACACCGTGCAGCAGTATTCTAAAAGAGGACGGACAGGCAGACTCCTTAGTAGGTCTGTTACATTTTCTTTCTAAGTGACATGTCAGTAAAACGCAGTCTTTGGTTAGCCTTCCCCACAACATTTTCTATGTGTTTCTTCCAATTTAAGTTGTTCGTAATTGTAATTGCAAGGTATTTAGTTGAATTTACAGCCTTTATATTTGACTTATTTATCGTGTAACCGAAGTTTAAACAAATCCGTTTTGGTACTCATGCGGATGACCTCACACTTTTCATTATTTAGGGTCAACTGCCAATTTTCTTACTATACTGATATCTTTTCTAAATATATTTGTAATTTGTTTTGATCTTATGATGACTATTTGTCGATAAACGACAGCGTCATCTGCAAAAAACCTAAGACGGCTGCTCAGATTGTCTCCCACATCGTTTATATAGATAAGGAACAGCAAAGGGCCTGTAACACTACCTTGGGGAACCACAGAAATCACATCAGTTTTACTCGATGACTTTCCGTCCATTAATACGAACTGTTACCTCTCTAACCGGAAGTCACAAATCCAGTCACATAACTGAAAGGATATTCCATAAGCACGCAATTTCACTATGAGCCGCTTGTCGCTTGTGTGATACAGTGTCAAAAGCCTTCCGGAAATCCAGAAATACGGAATCGATCTGAAATCGCTTGTCAATAGCGCTTAGAACTTCATGCGAATGAAGAGTTAGTTGTGTTTCACAAGAACTATGTTTTATAAACCCATTTTGACTGTGTGTCAATAGACCATTTCCTTCGAGGTAATTCATAATGTTCGAACACAATATATCTTCCCAAATCTTGCTGAATATCGACGTTAATGATATGGGCCTGAAATTAAGTGGATTACTCCTACTACCTTTCTTGAATATTGGTGTGACCCGTGCAACTTTCCAGTCATTGAGCACGGATCTTTCGTAGAGGAAACGGTTGTATAAGATTGTTAAGTATGGAGCTAATGCATCAGCATACTCTGAAATAAACCTAACTGGTATACAGTATGGACACCGAGACTTGCTTTTATTAAGTGATTTAAGTTGCTTCACTACTCCGAGATATCTACTTCTAAGTTATTCATGGTGACAGTTGATCGTGATTCGAGTTCTGGAGTATTTACTTCGCCTTCTTTTGTGGAGGCATTTCGGAAGGCTGTGTTTAGTAACTCTGCTTTGGCAGCGCTGTTTTCGATAGTATCTCCATTGCTATCGCCAGAGAAGGCCTTGGTTGTCTCTTGCCGCTAACTTACTTCCCATTCGACCAGAATCTCTTTGGATTTTCTGCCAGGTTTCGAGACAAAGTTTCTTTGTGGACCCCGTTATAAACATCTAGCATTGGAGTCCGCGCTAAATGTCAAGGTTCTGTAAATGATCGCCAAACATGGGGATTTTAAGTCTGTTCAAATTTGGCATGTTTGTTTCGTTGTTTCTGCAACAGTGTTCTGAGCGTACCACCGAGGATCATCTCCGTCGTTTGCTAATTTATTTTGTATAAATCTCTCAATTGCTGCCGATACTATTTTTTTTAAATTCAAGCTACATCTGGTCTACACTTATATTATTAATTCAGAAGGAATAGAGATTGTCACTCAGGAAGGCGTCAAGTGAAATTTTATCTGTTTTTTTGAATAGGTATATTTTTCATTTATTTTTGGAGGATTTGGGTGTTACAATATTCACTCTCGCTACGACAACCCTGTGTTCAGTAATCCCTGTATCCGTTTTGATTTTTGTTATTGAGTCTGGATTACTTGTTGCTAATAGGTCAATTGTGTTTTCACAACCGTTTAATATTCGCGTGGGCTCATGAACTAACTGCTCGATATAATTTTATGTTTTATGCCTACCTCCGGAATTAAAAATATTACCGCCAATATATCGAGGGTAAATTAGTCACCACCAACTATAATCATATGTTCCATAAATATACGGGAGAACTGCCGGATATCCAGTAACGTCCTGCCACGATATTTCGGCGCAGAGTCTTCTGGCCATCTTCAGGTGAGTGCCACTTTAGTAGTATTTATTTTGATGTTCATTGCTTCAACCAGGTCGCGGGAATGGGATATTCAGCGATCCAATAATTTTGTCGCTATACACAGGGTGATTATAAGAAAAGTTCCACCTCCACTACTACAGTGGCACTCACGTGAAGATGGCTAGAAGACTCTGCGCCGAAATATCATGGCAGGACGTTACTGATATCCGGCAGTTCTCCCGTATTTTTATGGAACAATCAGTACGCCGAGAAAGCATTAAACATCATATAATCATATGAGTTGGGTGCTTGTTTGAAGTCAAATTCAAGTTTTCTTTGAACTTTTCAGCAACTGTATCATCTGAATTGGGAGGTCAGTAAAAGTATCCAATTATTATTTTATTCCGGTTGCCAACAACGACCTCTGCTCATACTAACTCACAGGAACTATCTGCTTCAATTTCACGACAAGATAAACTACTTCTAACAGCAACAAACACGCCACCGCCAACCGGGTGTAGCCTATCCTTTCGGAACACCGTTAGGTTCTTCGCAAAAATTTCGGCTGAGTTTATTTCCGGCTTTAGCAACTGTGCAGTTGCGTGTCATTTTGTAGCTCGTGTTCCCTTCTTCCACCTTAACATGCACAGCACAAACACGTCTGCCTTCAATGGTGCACTAACATGGCATGGTTTTCGTAAAAAGCCGAGCTTAATGATTTTTTTATTTATCTATAATATATAAAAATGAATGTGTATGTTTGTGAATTAGGCTTTCCTGTACGATTCACCTGATTGCTGCGAATCTTTGGGCTGATGTTTTGCACACACCGATAGGTTTTCTGAGGTGGCAACTACCTATCTTCCATAGTGGTGAAAGTGGAGGTGAAAAGTGAGCTCATATAAGCATAGCTTCGGAATTCCTGGAGCGATTTCATCAGATTGGGTATATATGCAGGATTCATTATTTGTATAAAACTACGGTGGAGAGAAGAAAGCCCCACTCCTTCCCCAGGGGCTCGGTGAGCATGAGAAAGGATGAAAGGTGTAAATGTTTGAAAACGACTTGTTGGTGTGTCTATCCTGTACTTAGTGGACACTGAATACTTTAGAAACATCAAGTAATATCTCTCTCTTAGTTTTTGGTGTTCCTCGCGTCAACCAGGTTACGGGAATGGGAAATGCCGCGATCCAATGATTTTGTCGGTATACACAGAGTGATTATAAGAAAAGTTCCACTTCGGAAACGCTGTAAAAATGGAACTCATGCTGTGAATGACGTAAAAATTTGAACTGAATTTCACGTAAGAAGAGGAGCACGTCATGGAAAAAAAAATTGGATGAAAATTTAGCTACTAGATGGTGCAGTAAGGATCGTAACGTACGTGGGTTGGGCTACAAATGACGGATTAGCCCCAATACGGGGACTATTCTGTGAGGTCCACTTTAATTCAACCCTACATCGCAAAAGTTTAACATTCAACACTTGTGGCACTCGTAGTTAAGTAAGATCATCGACCAAGGCAATGTGGGGTCACATCGGATGGAAAAAACCGGTTTTACCTCCCATTAGATCAAAACCGCATAAACAACAAAATGACATAGGTTTTTAAGAGTCGTTATATTGGAGCAAGACGTGTTCAGTATGCTATCCAATGTTTTCTGCCGCAAGTAGAAATCGAGAAACATGTCCCACAACAGATCAGAGTTCCCAGAGGTCACAAAGCGTTCCTCAATGTGTGCATTCACTTCAGCTATGTTCGTAATCCGAACACTGAACACAAAATCTTTCACATAACACCGCCGCCAGAAGCTTCACGGATTAAGATCAGGATGATTTGAATGGCCAGGTTGCAGGGAAGGGACGTATGATAATTCTAGCGTTTCCAGAATGCCTCTGAACAGCTGGCCGTGCAATGTGCTTGTATAAAAACGATCCCAGCCATACATCCATACCGTTGAAAGGCGATAATGATATTGGTCCGCGAAACACTCTCGTAGTCTTCACGAGGGACGGTAAAAGAAATCCGATAAATTTTGAGTATACAGTAAATCGCACAAATCTAAGGGCTGTCAATTCGACTAAATACCTAGGAATTACAATTACGAGCAACTTAAATTGGAAAGACTACATAGATAATATTGTGGGGAAGGCGAAACAAAGACTGCACTTTGATGGCAGAACACTTAGAAGATGCGACAAACCTTCTAGACAGCCTACATTACACTTGTCCGTCTTCTGCTGGAATATTGCTGCGCGGTGTGGGATCCTTACCACGTAGGATTGACGGAGGACATCGAAAAAGTGCAAAGAAGGGCAGTCCGTTTCGTGTTATCGCGCAATAGGGTTGAGAGTGTCGCTGATATGATACGCGAGTTGGGTGGCAATCACTGAAACAAAGGCGGTTTTCTTTGCGGTGATATCTATTTACAAAATTTCAATCACCAACTTTCTCTTCCGAATGCGAAAATATTTTGTTGACACCCATCTACGTAGGGAGAAATGATCATCATAATAAAATAAGACAACTCAGATCTCGAACGGAAAGATTTAGGTGTTCCTTTTTCCCACGCACCATTCGAGAGTGGAATGTTAGAGAAGTAGTATGAAAATGGCTCGATGAACACTCTGCCAGGCACTTAAGTGTGAATTGCAGCGTAAACATGTAGATGAAGATGCAGACGAAAGGCAAGAGCGCCCGCAGGACCCACATACTCAAAATTGACCGTACGGTAAACGATGCCGTCGACGCACATCCCTTGCAGAATGAAGCTGGACCGGCTGACGAACGAGAACATACATAGTCCGTATTATGCAATCATATATATTTAGATGTCCTTAGATATGAGCTTCGACTATCCACAGAATGTTCTATTGCCTTCCATGGTCCTTCCCATACAGCAAGAAATTGAAGATCAAAGGTCTGCCTTAGTGAGAAGTCAGAGTGAAGTAACTCCTGTTCATGGTTAATTTCTTGTAGATATATCTCAGATGGAAACCCAGTTCTAAGCAAAGAAGGGAAAGCAGAAAGTTGGAAGGAGTATGTAGAGGGTCTATACAAGGGCGATGTACTTGAGGACAATATTATGGAAATGGAAGAGGATGTAGATGAAGATGAAATGGGAGATACAATACAGCGTGAAGAGTTTGACAGAGCACTGAAAGACCTGAGTCAAAACAAGGCCCCCGGAGTAGACAACATTCCATTGGAACTACTGACGGCCTTAGGAGAGCCAGTCTGACAAAACTCTACCATCTGGTGAGCAAGATGTATGAAACAGGCGAAATACCCTCAGACTTCAAGAAGAATATAATAATTCCAATCCCAAAGAAAGCAGGTGTCGACAGATGTGAAAATTACCGAACAATCAGTTTAATAAGCCACAGCTGCAAAATACTAATACGAGTTCTTTACAGACGAATGGAAAAACTAGTACAAGCCGACCTCGGGGAAGATCAGTTTGGATTCCGTAGAAATACTGGAAGACGTGAGGCAATACTGACCTTACAACTTATCTTAGAAGAAAGATTAAGGAAAGGCAAACCTACGTTTCTAGCATTTGTAGACTTAGAGAAAGCTTTTGACAATGTTGACTTGAATACTCTCTTTCAAATTCTAAAGGTGGCAGGGGTAAAATACAGGGAGCGAAAGGCTATTTACAATTTGTACAGATACCAGATGGCAGTTATAAGAGTCGAGGGACATGAAAGGGAAGCAGTGGTTGGGAAGGGAGTGAGACAGGGTTGTAGCCTCTCCCCGATGTTATTCAATCTGTATACTGAGCAAGCAGTAAAGGAAACAAAAGGAAAAATTTGGAGTAGGTATTAAAATCCATGGAGAAGAAATAAAAACCTTGAGGTTTGCCGATGACATTGTAATTCTGTCAGAGACAGCAAAGGACCTGGAAGAGCAGTTGAACAGAATGGACAGTGTCTTGAAAGGAGGATATAAGCTGAACATCAACAAAAGCAAAACGAGGATAATGGAATGTAGTCGAATTAAGTCGGGTGATGCTGAGGGAATTAGAATAGGAAATGAGACACTTAAAGTAGTAAAGGAGTTTTGGTATTTGGGGAGCAAAATAACTGACGATGGTCGAAGTAGAGAGGATATAAAATGTAGACTGGCAATGGCAAGGAAAGCGTTTCTGAAGAAGAGAAATTTGTTAACATCGAGTATAGATTTAAGTGTCAGGAAGTCATTTCTGAAAGTATTTGTTTGGAGTGTAGCCATGTAGGGAAGTGAAACATGCACGGTAAATAGTTTGGACAAGAAGAGAATAGAAGCTTTCGAAATGTGGTGCTACAGAAGAATGATGAAGATTAGATGGGTAGATCACATAACTAATGAGGAAATATTGAATAGTATTGGGGAGAAGAGAAGTTTGTGGCACAACTTGAGCAGAAGAAGGGATCGGTTGGTAGGACATGTTCTAAGGCATCAAGGGATCACCAATTTAATATTGGAGGGCAGCGTGGAGGGTAAATATCGTAGGGGGAGACCAATAGATGAATACACTAAGCAGATTCAGAAGGATGTAGGTTGCAGTAGGTACTGGGAGATGAAGAAGCTTGCACAGGATAGAGTAGCATGGAGAGCTGCATCAAACCAGTCTCAGGACTGAAGACCACAACAACACTACAACAACATCATTGCAGGATGTTTCGTAGAATTTAATGCACCGTGCTTACAGAGGTATCCAAACTCCGGGCAGTTCCCCACGCACTGCACGTTTGCACATCACAGCTCGGCACTGCCTGTAATGCTGTGGTCACATCTTCTGCATTCGTCGGATCAATTCTTATCCTGCCTTAACCACATTGCAGTTCAGTCGAACTTGTCTTTTCGAATTTCATAGACATTTTCTCCAGACCCTTGGCAGACAGTGGATCAATGCTTTTCTTTCGCATTCTCTTGAATCTCCGGAACTTCAGCAGAGCAACTGGTGCGCAGTCACTGTACTCGTAAAGTTTTAACAGCCGCGCGCGATCCTGCATTGAGACAGTTACGCTGGGCGTCTCGTACGCGAAGTGACGAACAGCCGGGTACTCCGCGTCGTTTATGTAGCATCTTCTGTCGCTTGCAGTGCCATCTAGTAGCAAAATTGTAATTAATTTTCTTTTTATTTCCATAACGTTTCCCACCTCTTCGGCAATACTGAGCTGAAATTTGATCTCGTACCAACTAGTGGTTCCTTTCTTGTAGCGTCTGGAAGTTGAAACTTTAACTATTGTCACCGTATATACAAGCTGAATCACCTAGACGTTGCACAGAAAATGTCGAGCGAATGGAACGCGCAATTGATGATCGGCTTTTACAAAATGGATTGGTAGTCAGGGGCCCGTGTTTTTACCTCAACAACAGATTGTAAGAATACTCATAAAATTGATTTTTGCAAATACTTTAACGTTCTTTATTTAAAAAATTTTTGTGTTGTAAGTAGGCTGTTTAGGTTTTGGTAACGCCGCCGCCACGTAGCGTTCTCTGTATGAAAATCACTGGCTGTGCTGTGTGCAGTCTGTGGCTAGTTTGCATTGTTGTCTGCCATTGTAGTGTTGGGCAGCTGGATGTTAACAGCGCGTAGCGTTGCGCAGTTGGAGGTGAGCCGCCAGCAGTGGTGGATGTGAGGAGAGTGATGGCGGAGTTTTGAAAGTTTGTAAAAACGGATGTCATGAACTGCTGTATATATTATGACTTTTGATGACTATTAAGGTAAATACATGGTTTGTTCTCTACTAAAATCTTTCATTTGCTAACTATGCCTACTAGTAGTTAGTGCCTTTCGTAGTTTGAATCTTTTATTTAGCTGGCAGTAGTGGCGCTCGCTGTATTGCAGTAATTCGAGTAACGAAGATTTTTGTGAGGTAAGTGATTTGTGAAAGGTATAGGTTAATGTTAGTCAGGGCCATTCTTTTGTAGGGATTATTGAAAGTCAGATTGCGTTGCGCTAAAAAAATATTGTGTGTCAGTTTAAGCATAGTCATGTATAAATTTTTCTAAGGGGACGTTGCAGTGTTTGTTAATGCATATACAGTGCGTAATGATTGTCTTACGGAAATATACTGTGCAATGTGTTCTTGAGCAAACGGTGTGCTTAATCAGTTTCACTGTAATCCAAAGAAAATTTACACCACTTAATTTGGAAAACCAGTATGTAATGCCTATAACGAAAGTAATTCCTCCGAAGTTTACTCAGTATCGTGAGCACCGAGTTCTATGGCCCTGTGCAATAAACTGGTAAAACTCCTTATGCAAATAAACAATGAAATACGTTTTCCTTAGCTCTTGAGTCGCAACGGATGTAATATTGGTATGCTGTTCTCTCCACAGTAGGCCATGCAAAATATTCAATCTTGGCTCATCGAAGTGTAATGCCGGCCGTAAAATAGCTTCATACAATGTCAGTAGATTAGTACATAAATGAATAACCTTGCAAATGTTCAGTGATAATTTTGGATATTGGCCCAGCGCTGTGCAATGCTGCCTGCATTTAAACTGTTACGATCATTAATACTTTTCTGATTCTGGCACATTAATATTTTTGACTCTGATTGAAATATCATTTCTTTTTAAAAAAATACTAATTTGATTTAAACAAACACGACATGGAAGAGGATGAGGTACTGATGACGGGGTATGGTACGACCGAATGCTTCAGTTCAAAAATTGTGTTCAAAATAAAGTTTCTCCTTCACGAAATCTAATATGAAACATTTTACATTAACTTCAGAATCTGTGAACTTCTCAATTGTTCTACAATTCTCATTTACTGATGTAATTAAAGACACGTGGATTATTACATGACAAAGTCTAATATCGTTTAACAAAATAGATTCAGAATTTAACTTGTCTGTATCAGGATTTCAAAACACACAAAATATTACAAATCGGGCATCACTAATCAACCTATACATTAAATCTGATGGCAAAAACGTGGTCCCTACATTCAAAATATCAGTACTGTAAAATCAGCAAAAGGCGGATTATGTTGCTGCTTACTTAAAACTAAATATACAAAATTGCATTACCTTACAAAACTATATTATGCTGCGTCCATTGGCCAAAAGATAAATTCTCACAGCTAACCACTAGCTTTAAGTCTTACATCCTACGTTAAGGGGCTCCGGAACGCCCTATACTTGCAATGTTAAAATAACGCTTATAAATTACATCTTTCCTCACAAAGTATTTGAGGTAGGAAGTTGAACTTTTTACAGATTATTTATTGGAATATGGGCTACAACTTAACACAGGGATCTTACAAAATTTTAGTTCAGTTATTAAAGATGATTTTTTTTTCAATTGTAATGAACATTCACAACATTTTTTTTTGCAATTTTTTATTTATATATTCAAAAATATATACAGTTTTTTGGAAAAAGGCTGTGTTAAATTATGCAGAAGGTACTGTGTAACATTTACTGAAAGTTTGAAACAAATATGTTTGGAAGATCCTTAGAAATCATGTAATTAGTATGAGAAAATAAAAGTTTTGGGAATCGAGCGACAAAGATTGGATTAACTTTTTAGTGCATTCCAGATCCATAGGATGGATTATCTTCATCCTCTGCAAACTCCTCCTCCAGCTTCCTCTTGTTCCTCCTCCTGTTTACTCTTGCTTGTATTTCTAGACTCTTTACAGCCCTGTCTGCAGCCCGAAGGTGTTCCTTGTCTAAAGCAAGCATCGCTCGTACCATGTTAGAACCTATCTTCATTCCCATATTTCTAAGTACCTTGCACCTTACAATGTCGCCATCATTGAAAGTCGCAACAGCATCATACACACCAAAGTGAAGTGTTTCTATTCCAACAAATACAGTCTTGGGGATTCTCGACCATATAACACTATTTACACTTTCATTGGGGTTTTGAGACGTTATACTTCGCGTATATGCAATAGCTTTGACCAACTCAGTTGAGTGGAGAGGAGCCTCTTGTAGCTGTAGATGCAGGTAGCATGCAGCAGCCCTTATCAGTTAGGAGGCCTAGGTTAGTTGCAAAGTCAAACAGAAGGAAGAAGGTTCTGCTGCTAGGTTCAATCACTTGGTTGTCGTCTTTATTGTTTACAGTAATAACACATACCTTTGGCTTTCCAACATTTCTCCTTTTCTTAAAAGCCTTCAGAGGATTTCTAATAACTTTACTTTTACTCATTATTATACTTCAACAAAACAGAGACTCAAGAAACAGAATGAATTACGAATATTTTCGAGATAACGACAGAGTAAATAAACATGAAACAATCGACAATCACACCAGCGATATATATTGAACCATCACAGGTTAGCCACAACACATACTTTATCTCACATCACTAAAATGTACCTGATGAACACGGACGTTAATAATAACACCATTTGACAGCAGTTTAACAGCGCCACAGTGGGTCACGCCCATGTACAACACATTTTTAAAAAATTTAAAAATAGTTGTAGCCTTCGGAATTGAATAAATTATATATCTATTGAAAGGTAATAGTCTGCAGATTCAGAAAACGCAAAAAAGTAAAAATTGAACTTTTCATGATTTTGAGCCTTTCCGGAGCCCCTTAAACGGAGTGCAAAGGTAACTACTAGTGCGCTCCACGCGCCCCTGTTTACAATCGACTCTGCTACTCAGGCAACATCTTTGATTCAGTGGTGTCGAAGATACAATCTCTTCTACATGTGGTAACCATATCATATAATTTTTCATGAAATGTGTTAGAAAATCGGGCTCCACGAACAAGTGGATCCCTCATAACACATTCACTCTGAAATGGAACAATGACTCTTGACATTAACAGACCGAAAGTAGAGTCAATTAGGATGTCAGCGGTGTTCCTTGCAGGATTCTAGACCTAGTAGTTCACATGATATCGTATTTTGAATAGTTCCCACACCGACTCTTGTATATGTGATAGCACAGTAAGGAATAAACCAAGCGCATACACTTGTTATGTGGATTCTGACCACTAACGAGAGAGCAGATCATCACAAGTTGTGTTCTACATCTACATCTACATCTACATCCATACTCCGCAAGCCACCTGACGGTGTGTGGCGGAGGGTACCCTGAGTACCTCTATCGGTTCTCCCTTCTATTCCAGTCTCGTATTGTTTGTGGAAAGGAGGATTGTCGGTATGCTTATGTGTGGGCTCTAATCTCTGATTTTATCCACATGGTCTCTTCGCGAGATATACGTAGGAGGGAGCAATATACTGATTGACTGTTCGGTGAAGGTATGTTCTCGAAACTTTAACAAAAGCCCGTACCGAGCTACTGAGCGTCTCTCCTGCAGAGTCTGCCACTGGAGTTTATCTATCATCTCCGTAACGCTTTCGCGATTACTAAATGATTCTGTAACGAAGCGCGCTGCTCTCCATTGGATCTTCTCTATCTCTTCTATCAACCCTATTTGGTACGATCCCACACTGCTGAGCAGTATTCAAGCAGTGGGCGAACAAGCGTACTGTAACCTACTTCCTTTGTTTTCGGATTGCATTTCCTTAGGATTCTTCCAATGAATCTGTCTGGCATCTGCTTTACCGACGATCAACTTTATATGATCATTCCATTTTAAATCACTCCTAATGCGTAATCCCAGATAATTTATGGAGTTAACTGCTTCCAGTTGCTGACCTGCTATTTTGTAGCTAGCTTCAAAATGACCACCGGCAGCGGCAATACACGCTTCCAGTCTGGGATGGAAGGACTACTGCACACGTGCTTGCATTTCAGCGCAGATGTTCCAGCAGCCTGCAGTAATACGTCATCTGATACTGGGCGACAATATTTAATCTACATGAAATGAAATCGTCACAATTTCTGAACGGTTCGTGTTAGGATGTTCAAACTGCACGGTTGGCCACGGGGCGTGATGGGAATTTGTATGGCTTGGTTTGGCGACGAAGGCCACTTTCATTTGGATGGGTTCATCAGTAAGCAGCACTAGTGCATTTGGGGAATGAGAATCCGCATTACGCCATCGAGAAGTCTCTTCACCCTCAATTGGTGAATGTACGTTGTGCAATGTCCAGTCACGGAAAATTAGGTGCTATATTCGGTGACTAACGAACGGTACGTGAAGTTTTAAGAAGATGATTTCATCTCCATTATCCATAGTGACCCTGATTTCAACAAGATTTGGTTCATGCGAAACGGATTTGGCCTCATCGCAACAGGAGAGTGTTTGATGTCCTGGAGGAGTCCTCTATGGACCGAGTTCTTGACCTGGGGTACCCAGAGGCCACTGGCGTGGAGCTCGACTGACTGCCATGTTTTCGGGATCTGTACACATGGGCCCCCTTCTTGTGGGCCTATGTTAAGGTGCACAGCAACAACACCAAAACGAGTGCTGAGCTGAAAACAGCCATTGTGGAGGCAATCGACACTTAAGCGCGTCATGCAGAATTTCGCTATTTGTCTGTGCCACATCATCGCCAATGATGGGAGGCATATCGAACATGTCATAACCTAAATCCAAATATCTGTAGTGACGTTTACATGTTGGATAAAGTGCGTTCACACCGCTGTTTGTGACTATTTTACTTTTTTGTCATAAGGTTAATTAATTGTCACCCCGTTCTATTGGATGTAGTTGGTATGTTGTTCTACACAGCGTCTTTCGGCTTTCCCCACAGAAAAAGTCTACAGGATTGAAATAAGGGAACAGACCAGCTGAGGTACAGCTCATCTGCGCCCAACACAACGATTGCGAAACTATTCGTGAAGACATGCCGCAGTGTTTCTTGCTCTGTGTGCTGGACAGCCCTCATGTTGGTATCACAGGTTCCTCCTTGTCTACAGAGAAATGTCTTCTACCACCCGTGGTAGTGGTCTGTTAGGGGGCTGCGATACTTCTATGAAAAACGGACTCTGATACTCCACCTGACGAAACTAGCAGGGGTTGTCAACAGACCAATAGTGCATATTTCGGCCATTTACCTGGCCATGATTGGTAAAAGTGGCTTTATCACTAAACAAGATACAAAATACATCTCAAATATCCTGTGTTAATGCTCCTGTAAATAATTTCACACACTTATCGTAACTGTTTAAATGCAGTTCTTGATGGACAGAAATTAATTGGGATGGAACCTATGTCGATGGAGAATGCGTACGACACTTGCCTGGTGGGTCTTACCACCTCCTCGTGTGATTGTGCGGGAGATACCGTGCGGGTCAACTGCTGTAGGAGCAAGGAGATAAATTTCCCAGCGTGTTGACGCCACTTATTACCTCTGTTATGTCGTCTAGGTGTTAGAAGGCCACTTTCACGTGACTTGTTGAAGAGGATGACAAATAACTGACGAGATGGTTGATGTTCAATGGGATATCTTGCCGTGTACACCGCACCATAAAGAACTGCATTCTTCCTACATTATACATATCGGAATTTTCCTTTGATCAGTGCCATCGGCCACTCACCATCCACTGTTTGGGTTGTCACTCACTATATGGATATCAAGTCGCAGTGCACTCAAAGAACACAAAAGCACACTGCAAGAAAATACACACATCAAATAAAAAGTTTTGCATCGCCACCGTTGCCAGAATTCCAGAAGGTAGACGTTGACGTTGTCTGACGTTGTCTGACGAACCGGTTTCAGGCTCTGTCTCAGGCTGATACTGATCTTCGGCCTGACATGGCTGCTTGTCCTGTTCCAGAGGTTGCCCCTCAGTCTGCAAGATCCAGGCAGTCGCAGAGGGTGGGCTTACTGGTAGTTGGGAGCTCCAACGTCAGGCGCGTAATGGGGCCCCTTAGGGATATGGCAGCAAGGGAGGGGAAGAAAACCAAAGTGCACTCCGTGTGCATACCGGGGGGAGTCATTCCAGATGTGGAAAGGGTCCTTCCGGATGCCATGAAGGGTACAGGGTGCACCCATCTGCAGGTGGTCGCTCATGTCGGCACCAATGATGTGTGTCGCTATGGATCGGAGGAAATCCTCTCTGGCTTCCGGCAGCTATCTGATTTGGTGAAGACTGCCAGTCTCGCTAGCGGGATGAAAGCAGAGCTCACCATCTGCAGCATCGTCGACAGGACTGACTGCGGACCTTTGGTACAGAGCCGAGTGGAGGGTCTGAATCAGAGGCTGAGACGGTTCTGCGACCGTGTGGGCTGCAGATTCCTCGACTTGCGCCATAGGGTGGTGGGGTTTCGGGTTCCGCTGGATAGGTCAGGAGTCCACTACACGCAACAAGCGGCTACACGGGTAGCAGGGGTTGTGTGGCGTGGGCTGGGCGGTTTTTTAGGTTAGATGGCCTCGGGCAAGTGCAGAAAGGGCAACAGCCTCAACGGGTGCGGGGCAAAGTCAGGACATGCGGGGACCAAGCAGCAATCGGTATTGTAATTGTAAACTGTCGAAGCTGCGTTGGTAAAGTACCGGAACTTCAAGCGCTGATAGAAAGCACCGAAGCTGAAATCGTTATAGGTACAGAAAGCTGGCTGAAGCCAGAGATAAATTCTGCCGAAATTTTTACAAAGGCACAGACGGTGTTTAGAAAGGATAGATTGCATGCAACCGGTGGTGGAGTGTTCGTCGCTGTTAGTAGTAGTTTATCCTGTAGTGAAGTAGAAGTGGATAGTTCCTGTGAATTATTATGGGTGGAGGTTACACACAACAACCGAGCTAGGTTAATAATTGGCTCCTTTTACCGACCCCCCGACTCAGCAGCATTAGTGGCAGAACAACTGAGAGAAAATTTGGAATACATTTCACATAAATTTTCCCAGCATGTTATGGTCTTAGGTGGAGATTTCAATTTACCAGATATAGACTGGGACACTCAGATGTTTAGGACGAGTGGTAGGGACAGAGCATCGAGTGACATTATACTGAGTGCTCTATCCGAAAATTACCTCGAGCAATTAAACAGAGAACCGACTCGTGGAGATAACATCTTGGACTTACTGATAACAAACAGACCCGAACTTTTCGACTCTGTAAGTGCAGAACAGGGAATCAGTGATCATAAGGCCGTTGCAGCATCCCTGAATATGGAAGTTAATAGGAATATAAAAAAAGGGAGGAAGGTTTATCTGTTTAGCAAGAGTAATAGAAGGCAGATTTCAGACTACCTAACAGATCAAAACGAAAATTTCTGTTCCGACACTGACAATGTTGAGTGTTTATGGAAAAAGTTCAAGGCAATCGTAAAATGCGTTTTAGACAGGTACGTGCCGAGTAAAACTGTGAGGGACGGAAAAAACCCACCGTGGTACAACAACAGAGTTAGGAAACTACTGCGAAAGCAAAGAGAGCTTCACTCCAAGTTTAAACGCAGCCAAAACCTCTCAGACAAACAGAAACTAAACGATGTAAAAGTTAGCGTAAGGAGGGCTATGCGTGAAGCGTTCAGTGAATTCGAAAGTAAAATACTAGGTACCGACTTAATACTAGGAAGTTCTGGTCTTACGTTAAATCAGTAAGTGGCTCGAAACATGATGTCCAGACACTCCGGGATGATGATGGCATTGAAACAGAGGATGACAAGCGTAAAGCTGAAATACTAAACACCTTTTTCCAAAGCTGTTTCACAGAGGAAGACCGCACTGCGGTTCCTTCTCTAAATCCTCGCATCAACGAAAAAATGGCTGACATCGAAATAAGTGTCCAAGGAATAGAAAAGCAACTGGAATCACTCAACAGAGGAAAGTCCATTGGACCTGACGGGATACCAATTCGATTCTACACAGAGTACGCGAAAGAACTTGCCCCCCTTCTAACAGCCGTGTACCGCAAGTCTCTAGAGGAACAGAAGGTTCCAAATGATTGGAAAAGAGCACAGATAGTCCCAGTCTTCAAGAAGGGTTGTCGAGCAGATGCGCAAAACTATAGACCTATATCTCTGACGTCGATCTGTTGTAGAATTTTAGAACATGTGTTTTGCTGGAGTATCATGTCGTTTTTGGAAACTCAGAATCTACTATGTAGGAATCAACATGGATTCCGGAAACAGCGATCGTGTGAAACCCAACTCGCTTTATTTGTTCATGAGACCCAGAAAATATTAGATACAGGCTCCCAGGTAGATGCTATTTTTCTTGACTTTCGGAAGGCGTTCGATACAGTTCCGCACTGTCGCCTGATAAACAAAGTAAGAGCCTACGGAATATCAGACCAGCTGTGTGGCTGGATTGAAGAGTTTTTAGCAAACAGAACACAGCATGTTGTTATCAACGGAGAGACGTCTACAGACATTAAAGTAACCTCTGGCGTGCCACAGGGGAGTGTTATGGGACCATTGCTTTTCACAATATATATAAATGACCTAGTAGATAGTGTCGGAAGTTCCATGCGGCTTTTCGCGGACGATGCTGTAGTATACAGAGAAGTTGCAGCATTAGAAAATTGTAGCGAAATGCAGGAAGATCTGCAGCGGATAGGTACTTGGTACAGGGAGTGGCAACTGACCCTTAACATAGACAAATGTAATGTATTGCGAATACATAGAAAGAAGGATCCTTTATTGTATGATTATATGATAGTGGAACAAACACTGGTAGCAGTTACTTCTGTAAAATATCTGGGAGTATGCGTGCGGAACGATTTGAAGTGGAATGATCATATAAAATTAATTGTTGGTAAGGCGGGTACCAGGTTGAGATTCATTGGGAGAGTCCTTAGAAAATGTAGTCCATCAACAAAGGAGGTGGCTTACAAAACTCGTTCGACCTATACTTGAGTATAACTCATCAGTGTGGGATCCGTACCAGATCGGGTTGACAGAGGAGATAGAGAAGACCCAAAGAAGAGCGGCGCGTTTCGTCACAGGGTTATTTGGTAACCGTGATAGCGTTACGGAGATGTTTAACAAACTCAAGTGGCAGACTCTGCAAGAGAGGCGCTCTGCATCGCGGTGTAGCTTGCTCGCCAGGTTTCGAGAGGGTGCGTTTCTGGATGAGGTATCGAATATATTGCTTCCCCCTACTTATACCTCCCGAGGAGATCACGAATGTAAAATTAGAGAGATTAGAGCGCGCACAGAGGCTTTCAGACAGTCGTTCTTCCCGCGAACCATACGCGACTGGAACAGGAAAGGGAGATAATGACAGTGGCACGTAAAGTGCCCTCCGCCACACACCTTTGGGTGGCTTGCGGAGTATAAATATAGATGTAGATAATGTATCACAGACACAGTCCCTTTGACTGTTGAGAGCTGTCACTAAACCCGTCCAAAGATGTAATCAAGCATGCATGAGCAGCGCCTATTAGACAGAGGGAGGTCCGACAGCCGATCAGTTCCAGACATTCCACCAGGAAAGAGGTACACGGGTCGTGTTGTCGGTAGTTCAGCCGTGCCTAGACGATCAATACTGCGGTTCGGTAGCGTTCGCATTTTGCCTTTTTGCCAGGAAGGGCTCTCAATAAGAGAAGTGTCCAGTGGTATCAGAGTGAACCAAAGTGATATTGTCCGGACATGGAGGAGATACAGAGAGACAGGAACTGTCGATGACATGCCTCACTCAGGCCGCCCAAGGGCTACTACTGCATTGGATGACCGCTACCTGCGGATTATGGCTCGGAGGAAACCTGACAGAAACGCCACCGTGTTGAATAATGATTTTCGTGCAGCCACAGGACGTCGTTTTACGACTCAAACTGTGCGCAATAGGCTGCATGACGCGCAACTTCACTCCCGACGTCCATGGCGAGGTCCATCTTTGCAACCACAACACCATGCAGCGCGGTACAGATGGGCCCAACAACGGGCCGATTGGACCGCTCAGGATTGGCATCACGTTCTCTTCACCTATGAGTGTCACATATGCCTTCAACCAGACAATCGTCGGGTCGGAGGCGTGTTTGGAGGCAACCCTGTCAGGCTGACAGCCTTAGACACACTGTCCAGCGAGTGCAGCAAGAGGAGGTTACCTGCTGTTTTAGGGTGGCATCATGTGGGGCCTATGTATGCCGCTGGTTGTTAGGGAAGGCGCCGTAACGGCTGTACGATACATGAATGGCATCCTACGACTGATAGTGCAACCATTTTGGCAGCATAGTGGGGAAGAAAGCAGGTGTTGACAAATGCGAAAATTATCGAACTATCAGTTTGATAAGTCACGGCTGCAAAATATTAACGCGAATTCTTTACAGACGAATGGAAAAACTAGTAGAGACCGACATCAGGGAAGATCAGTTTGGATTCCGTACACATATAGGAACACGTTAGGCAATACTGACCCTACGACGTACCTTAGAAGCTAGATTAACGAAACGCAAACCAACGTTTCTAGCATTTGTAGACTTAGAGAAAGCTTTTGACAATGTTGACTGGAATACTCTCTTTCAAATTCTGAAGGTTGCAGTGGTAAAATATTGGGAGCGAAAGGCTATATACAATTTGTACTTAAACCAGATGGCAGTTATAAGAGTAGAGGGACACGAAAGGGAAGCAGTGGTTGGGAAGGGAGTGAGACAGGGTTGTAGCAGCCCCCGGATGTTATTCAATCTGTATATTGAGCAAGCAGTGAAGGAAACAAAAGAAAAATTTGGAGTAGGTATTAAAATCCATGGAGAAGAAATAAAACTTTGAGGTTCGCCGATGACATTGTAATTCTGTCAGAGACAGCAAAGGACTTGGATGAGCAGTTGAATGGAATCGATAGTGTCTTGAAAGGAGGATATAAGATGAACATCAACAAAAGCAAAACGAGGATAATGGAATATAGTCGAACTAAATCGGGTGATGCTGATGCAATTAGATTAGGCAATGAGACAATTAAAGTAGTAAATGAGGTTTGCTATTTGGGGAGCAAAGTAACTGATGATGGTCGAAGTAGAGAGGATATAAAATGTAGACTGGCAGTGGCAAGGAAAGCGTTTCTGAAGAAGAGAAATTTGTTAACATCGAACATAGATTTAAGTGTCAGGAAGTCATTTCTGAAAGTATTTGTATGGAGTGTAGCCATGTAAGGAAGTGAAACATGGACGATAAATAGTTTGGACAAGAAGAGAATAGAAGCATTTGAAATGTGGTGCTACAGAAGAATGCTGAAGATTAGATGGGTAGATCACACAACTAATGAGGAGGTAATGATAGGATTGAGGAGAAGAGAAATTTGTGGAACAACTTGACAAGAGGAAGGGATCGGTTGGTTGGACATGATCTGAGGCATCAAGGGATCACCAATTTAGTATTGGAGGGCAGCGTGGAGGGTAAAAATCGTAGAGGGAGACCAAGGGATGAATACACTAAGCAGATTCAGAAGGACGCAGGTTGCAGTAGTTACTGGGAGATGAAGAAGCTTGCACAGGATAGAGTAGCATGGAGAGCTGCATCAAACCAGTCTCACGACTGAAGACCACAACAACAACAACAATTGGTGAGGCATTCGTCTTCATGGACGACAATTCGTGCACATCTTGTGATTAACTTCATTCAGGATAACGATATCGCTCGACTAGAGCGGCCATCATGTTCTCCAGACATGAAACGCCTTTGAATGAACATGCCTGGGGTAGATTGGAAAAGGCTGTTTATGGACGGTGTGACCCACCAACCACTCTGAGGAATCTACGCCGAATCGCCGTTGAGGAGTGGGACAATCTGGAGCAACAGTGCGTTGATGAACTTGTGGATAGTATTCCACGATGAATACGGGCATGCATCAATGCAAGAGGACGTGCTACTGGGTATTAGAGTTACATGTGTGTGCAACAATCCGGACCACCATCTCTGAAGGTCTCGCTGCATGGAGTTAAAACATGTATTGTGTGGTTTTCATGAGCAATAAAAAGGGCGGAAATGATGTTTATGTTGATCTCTATTCCAATTTTCTCTACAGGTTCCGGAACTCTCGAAACCGAGGCGATGCTAAACTTTATTTTATGTGTGTATAAGAACATCGTACTTAAATACTACGCAGATTGAATGGCACAAGCAAGTGTCGGTGTGGAAACTTAAAAAAAAAAGGAAGACATCTCACAAACAACTGTCACTAGAACTATGCAACAAACACCATTGACATTCCAGTTTATCCTTAGTTTCTCAATGTCAACAGACGTATTTCCATTTGAAAAAATTTGTTTTCGTAAAGAGTACACTTCCTATGTACTGTATTAATACAATCTGTTGACTGTTTAATAATGCGGGTTCCTGACTAATAGCCCATTAAGCACATTCATTATTAACACTTGCCATTCACGCAGTATTTGCAGTGCATATCTTAGGTGACTCACAGGGTGTCCCTGCCAAAGATTGGCAGAGGCAATCATCTCTGCTGTTTCGGCTGATATTTTGTTTTTGCGCTGTGTAGCTGGAATCAACCCAAAGAATTACTGCTCCTTACCTCACTTTAAGTGATAGCCACTGTCCACAGAAAGAGTAAGTTTGTTTCTCATTATAAACAAAATTGTTTTTAAATCAGAATTTTACTTGCCCTATCGATAGAACGCTCCCAAATTGCTCTATCCAATATTCGTTTCATCTATGTGTGTTAACAGGGAGAGTAAAACATGAAGTATAAACACCAATCCAGTGGTGATTCCGTAGCGCTGCTGCTTGTCGGTAGTACTTAGCACTGGACGGGACAAAATTGTCGCTGCTGGAGTCCTCGTTATTCTTCGAGTTTTACTGTTCCTGTTAATACATATAGAAAAAACACACGCTGCGGCAGACTAAAATGGAACCGCTCTATCGAAGGTGGACGTAAAATTCCGTTTTAAAGATAATTTTATTTGTAATGGGAAATGAACCTATGCTTCCTAGTGAAACTGGGTCTCACATGAAATATATGTCGAACATAATGTTTTTGGTTGATCCCAACTACTCAAGGCAACCAAAACAAAATTGAAAATATCTGCCGAAATACTAGAGAAAATACTCCTCTCTTAGGAGGGACACACTATACGCATATACCTCCTATGAGTAGTAAGGCGCATATTTTCTGGTATTTCCACAGATATTTCAAATTTCTATGTAGCTGGATTCAGTGTAAAGAAATACTACTCATCACTTCTGTCATGTGACGCCAAGCATCGATGTTTTTGCATTTGCAACGGCACCACCGACCCCCTTGGCGTCGAAATAATAATAGGGCCAAATTCATGTCATGATAACGGTGTCACTAAATACAGCACCCGAGGCCCATAAATACTGCCCTTAAGCTCTTCTGGCATCAAAACGCCAGGAATATGGGCCACAGTGATCCGCTGATGCTAGCGAGATGTTAACCACAGCACTGCTCAGCCCAGACTCCTTACCAGTCACAATGGACGAGTTGCCACTCAAGCCGTCGGCACATGGATTCTGCATCCAAAAGTTGAGCGTTGAGCGTGCCGAGTTTCTGACGTCACAGCGTGGAATAGCACGATCGGGAGTCTTTCCAGACGTGCAGAGCAATACCTAGCGTGTCAGATATTCTGAGCGTGCGTCTGAGCGTTGACCAATGAGGTGGCACAACGCCACCTATGTCAGACGCACGCTATCTCCCTTCACTACAGAATTGTGAGGCGCCATATTGGCATTCATTTCAAGCATACCCGCGTATATGCCTTTTCTGAGCACCAGCAAATTGAGAATCACTGGAAAACCCGTTGTTATCTGTGTGATTCGTTCCGATAAAATAATGAGAAATATCATATTCGTAACAGAAAAATTATCGTAACTTGCGTATTATGAGAGTATGCTGTTTGAAGGCAACGACACAGTGAAGATCCACCCAAAACGCATTGTTCTTGGTAGAAGTTGTTATGATTAAATTTCTGTTAGTAACATATCTACGATTAAGGTTTTCAGCAAGTGGTAACATGCTATTGTTAGATTGTAACGCCGGAAATGCATATCCTCCTATTTCCATCTATTGTACTATAAATTTGTTTTCCTTATTTTTGTTACCTGAATATATGACATTTCTGTGTCTTTACATATTGTAATTGTTTTACTGTTTGTGTATGTATATATATATATATATATATATATATATATACGCATTTATGTCGATGTATAATTGGTTGTTTCGTAAATATTATTTGTATTTTTACGCTGGGTCTTGCCTAGGGAAAACTATGTTATCGAACGGATACATCGATACGTCGTGTGAAGAATCAAAGTGTGTAGGATCTTTGGTAGTGTTAACTCTGTCGCGTGGAGCGCGGGCAGAGAGAGAGAGAGTCTGGCTGGAGTAGCGAGTGGAGCAGGTGAGTTATGTGAAGCTCCCGCGAGTTGCCGCGCTTTCGGGGTTTGGCAGCATGTAATTGCGCTCGACTTGCGATGATAGTTTCTGACATGGTGTCGCGGACGGGAAGCATTAGCTGGCGCACATCAAGAGCCCGTTTCGTCTGGTGACCGTGTCGAGAAGAAGGCGCGCCAACATCCAGCTTCTGCAACAGTGACGGCCGACAATTAGTGACAGTCGCCACCTCCTCGATCGACGGCTTCAAACCTTCAATCAACCAACAAGGAAGACTGGGAGCACGTAAAGTTTTAGAACTGTATGGCAGACCTCAGCTTTTCAAACTACCATTTTCGTAACTATAATTACAGCAACTTAGCATGAACATTTGTTGCTCATTGTCCCAATTGCATTACCAAGCAGGGTCCCTTCCTTTTCTGGAATGAACCCGAGTGTCTTTGAAATTCATTTTATTTCGCTGCTTTAATTTCAAAGTTCAGTTAAGGTATTCATAGCTGGCTACAATATTTAGATTGCACAAGCACAAATTATGAGTGCAAGTTTTGTTACCGTATTTTAGCTTACCTGTGACTGCAGCTCAGCTTGGTACGTACTAAATTTTACTATTGTTAATTGTTCAGAATCATTTAATTCAAGTTCAAAGTTAAATCTCTTATTTCTAAATTGCGTAGATTCAAGTAGCTTTTGAAATGATTGTTCAGGTAGCCCAAGACTAACCGTATTTTACTGAATTTCGATGTGCTTCAGAAAGAAAGCTCACTATTAACTTCAGTCACTAAATTAACTTTCGATTTTCCTGTTTTATTAATTCTTTTGCTAAATTAAGTCAGAGTGTAGCGAAATTTATTACTTCTGACAAACTTTTAGTTTTCACACTGCACGTGTCAACCTTCAGTTGCCACGTTTCTAGTGCTAATTATATGTGTAATAACCTTTCTTTTTCAGTTACTATAGTAATTGTCCTTAGGACTGGCGACCGTAATTTCCCCCAAATCTCAAATATCTAATTACCGCTAGTTGATTGTTAACGTAACGGCCACACATTTACTATCTTTACTAACTTTACCCCTTTTTCCAAATTAATTTCCACCAGTTTCATTAGCACATTTCCTTTCATTTAGATGTAACCCTTTCCTCCCTCTTTACCGACAGATTAACATCGGTGACGATTGCTTTTCCCAAATTTCCATTAGGTACACGCGGTTTAATTTTTCTCTGTCATTAAGGCCAATAAGAGAGGGGGAGGTTACAAGATGTAAGTGGCAAGTTGTTGCTTTAGCGTAGTGGGTAGCGTTACTGTTTCGTATCAAGTTGCATTTAATGTGGGTTGCCGGCACGGTAGCTCAGCGTGTTCGGTCAGACGGTTAGCTACCCTCTGTAATAAAAAACTGAGTGAACGGATCAACGAAGAAACTTACAGGGTGACATCGGACGTCCGCCTCCAACAAATTCAACGCACGATATAGAACAAAATGAGATCAACTAAAAAAGAAAAATGGGGGTGGGGTTCGCGTCTTGACGCTTCCAAATTTTATTTCCTAACATTTGCGTTTAACTATAACATTAGACCAAGTAAAACTGACCTTGGATTTTATTAAAATGTGGGAATGATGAAATAATGTTTATCTTATGTGGAGATGTATTGCAAATTTGTATCGCACTGTTTGTAATAAAACTTGTGTCCTTATTGATTGGACATAGTACTTTCCTTTTCGTGGACGATGGAGGAAATGTGCGTTTTAATAGAACTGACGTGGGAATTTTACTCGCGCCCGTTTAGTAAACGGTGTGATTTACGAACTAGAAACATGCGGCAACTGCCGCTGGCGTGCGTTTTGATCGCAAGTATCACGCTGGAGCGCACGTACCGTATGCACACGTCGCATCATTTCTGAGCGTTCGTCAGCACGTTGAACTTGGCACGCTCAACGTTGATGCTCGACAGTACGGCCCGTGTGCCGACGGCTTTACGAGCCAACCACACCTTTTCCACTCCGCCAGCCTACTTAAGTAGCTGCGGGGTAACACTGCATCTTTTACATTTAACCCTATGTTTCCTAATTATGGACCAAGTAATTTATAGTACTTTTATAACAATCATTGCATTAATTACTTAAATCCACAAGCATAATTAAAAACAAACATCGTTAAAAAAAATCACATAACTGAAACATATAGACATAGTCAAAGAATTTCCATGACAGATACAACATTATACATAAGCAATACTACAAATTGACATAGAAATATCGATACAGGTACAAAATAGGCCGAAAATAGGTGTTACACATTGTGTAGCCAGATCCAGTCTAGACAGATATTCCTCATTACTATTTTTATGTGACGCCCAGTACCGACGGAACGTATCGGTTTGTTTCCGTTACAAACAAATGTATGTTTAATGCGGGATTTTACAGAGCATTCCATACAGCGATCGCAAATTAGTCTTGTGCGATATCAGTTTTGCCTGTAACGAGATCAGGAAAAGACGAAGAATAACCAGTATTTCAGCAGCGACGGTACCGCAATGACTGCACCTCTCACTCGCTTTAAAGATATTTCTGTTTCTAACGGAAATGAGATGCGTTCCACCATCCACATTGTGCGCGTCATGAAAGCTGTGATGTGCAGTATTTCTCTGGCCCGACTCCAGATACACAATGATAAAGGCTTGTAACGGCGTTGCAGGAGAGTTTGTACTGAGAAATAATAAACAAATTCGGTACATTGAGCCGTTTCCGAGTTAATTAGCATTGAAGTTAGCCGCCTGAATTTCAACGCGCAACGGACTGATTGGGTTAAGTCAATGTTAATTAACTCGGAAAGGGTGCAACATATCGAATTTTTTTAACACTCATTGCTCTAAAAGCATGTTTTCGTGACAAGATCGTAGTGTTTCCTTTCTGTACGATATTTCTGTGCTCCTATACCGTTCTACTTGGAAAATGTGTCGGACATAAGGCTACTTGAACTGACCGATTTACGGGGAAATTTGGTATCGAATACTACACTACTGGCCATTAAAACTGCTACACAACCCAGATGACGTGCTACAGACGCGACATTTAACCGACAGGAAGACGATGCTGTGATATGCAAATGATTAATTTTTCAGAGCATTCACATAAGATTGGTGCCGGTGTCGACACCTACAACGTGCTGATATGAAGGAAGTTTCCAACCGACATCCCATACACAAACACTAGTTGGCCGGCCGGAGTCGCCGAGCGGTTCGAATCCTGCCTTGGGCATGGATGTGTATGATGTCCTTAGGTTAGTTAGCTTTAAGTAGTTCTAATTTGTAGGGGACTGATGACCTCAGAAGTTAAGTCCCATAGTGCTCAGAGCCATTTGAACCATTTTTTAACAAACAGCAGTTGACCGGCGTTGCCTGGTGAAATTTTGTTGTGATGCCTCGTGTGAGGAAGAGAAATGCGTACCATCACGTTTCCGACTTTGATAAAGATCGGACTGAAGCCTATCGCTATTGCGGTTTATCGTATCGCAACATTGCTGCTCGCGTTGGTCGAGATCCAATGACAGAATATGGAATCGGTGGGCTCAGGAGGGTAATACGGAACGCCGTGATGGATCCCAACGGCCTCGTATCATTAGCAGTTGAGATGACAGGCATCTTATCCGCATGGCTGTAACGGATCGAGCAGCCACGTCTCGATTCCCGACTCAACATATGGGGATGTTCGCAAGATAACAACGACGTTTGCAGCACCATGGACTATCTGCTCGGAGACCATGGCTGCGGTTACCCTTGACGCTGCATCACAGACAGGAGAGCCTCCGATGGTGTGCTCAACGACGAACCTGGGTGCACGAATGGCAAAAGGTCATTTTTTCGGATGAACCCAGATTCTGTTTACAGCATAATGATGGTCGCATCCGCGTTTGGCAACATCGCGGTGAACCCACATTGGAAGCGTGTATTCGTCATCGCCATACTGGTGTATCATCCAGCGTGATGGTTTGGGTTGCCACTGGTTACACGTCTCCGTCACCTCTTTTACGCATTGACTGCACTTTGAACAATACATATCAGAAATGTTACGACCCATGGCTGTACCCTTCATTCGATCTCTGCGAAACCCTACATTTCAACAGGATAGTACACGACCGCATGTTGCAGGTCCTGTACGTGCCATTCTGGATACAGAAAATGATACATTGCTGCCCTGGCCAGCACATTCTCCAGATCTCTCACCAACGGAGAACGTCTGGTCAATGGTCGCCGAGCAACTGGCTCATCACAATACGCCAGTCGCTACTCTTGATGAACTGTGACATCGTGTTGAAGCTGCATGGGCAGCTGTACCTGTACGCGCCATCCAAGCTCTGTTTGACTCAATGCCCAGGCGTATCAAGGCCGCTATTGCGGCCAGAGGTGGTTGTTCTGGGTACTGCTTTCTCAGGATCAATGCACCCAAATTACGTGAAAATGTAATCACATGTCAGTTCTAGTGAAATAAATTTGTCCAATGAGTACCCGTTTGTCATCTGCATTTCCTCTTGGTGTAGAAATTTTAATGCCCAGTAGTGTACTTACATTCGAAAATAACTAAAAGTGCTTCATTTCGTTAAGGAGCGATATGTTTTCAGCATAGAAAGATCTTGACAAGGGAATAATATTAATGTTTTTGCTATACAGCTGTGTGCAAACAGATTTTTCCGATCGTGGATGACAACTAATGTGACTTTTTCTTTGCGGTTGAGAGCTATTGGAAAATGAGTCACAACACTCCAAATTCCCACGTCAGCAAGGCGGTCAGGTTTTGACGACCCTTCCGAGAACTCAATCTGTTCGACCTCACACAATAAATTCCGAGAGTAATCACATGTATATACAAATGCGTATTTGCTGTACCTTTTGTTTCAGGTTTGTTCATCATCAAGTTTGCACCCCATTTTCATAATCTACGTATTTGGACGTACACAGAAGGTAGGAGGAAGTGGGTGGTCTCCACACACTCACTTCCTCCCCATGTGCCTCCTGCCCTAGCTGACCTTACATGACGCCAAGGTCTTATATACTGGGTGCCTGTGGTATGGGCACAGATATTGTGATCATTGGTACCTAAATTTGTATCCAGTTTAGCGTGCTAATTCCTTTTGTCGGTGTCTAATAAGTCTTCCCACATATGCATCGCATAAACACTACCTGATGTTTTGTGCATGGTATAACTGGGCCTGTCAGTATAGACTCTTAGTTTTCCATTCACGTGTCCATATCTCAATACCTGACTTGCTTCCTAGAGGAAAATGAACATTAGTGGAATTACAATGAAATGAATACCCCTAGCTGCACACAGGTGTTGATATAAGTCAACGGGGACAGTGGAAAAATGTGTGCCCCGACCGGGACACGAACTGGGGATCTCCCGTTCACATATCAGACTCTCTATCCACCCGAGCCACCAAGGACACATTCGCAACTTATTGTCCCGCACTATATTCACAGTGTCCCTGGCCATTATACTCATTACTCGCGGCTTTATTGCCAATTCCCGTAAGAGTTTGGGCACTGTTTGTGCATCCGCACAGAAGAATATGGTCAAATGGCCGGTGATCCTTAACTATATATATATATGACCATTAATGGCTGGCTTGTGCCCCTGCTACTTGCAGGTACTAACCAAACAGAGAACATACTACTCGTAATAATTGCAGTTAGGTGTATGCAAATGAAATAAATATTGAATTAACGTTTTTCTGTTCACTGTCCTCAGACGTCAACAGACAATCTCACCTAAGCCGTTAACACCCTGTATATAGAGCTACCTGTAAGAGTGTTGCGGTTTACTTAGTACATCGTGGTTGCTTGACTATAATACACCCAACAAATCTTAAACGGCTAGCTGACAAAAATGTGTGCCCATTCTTGGTTTAGCATATTCGAGTAACATCACACCTGCAGTAGTCCACGATAATCACCTGGTGCCTCTTTGAGAATCCATAGCCTAGTGGAACGTCGCACAGAAGCTGATAGGCCCCGGACAACTGAAGGCATGTTAACGGTGGTAGTCACTAGCCACTGAAAAGTCTGTCGCTGCGAATATACACAAAAAACACAAGGGCAGACGTAGCGTCTCATGTTTCGATTCTATAAGATCTGGGAGAAATGTTAGTCAAATAAGTACCATCAGGTCCCGTTCTCATTCGCTCTTACGTTTACATAATGCAGTATCTCGCTCAAAGATCACAGATGCTTCAGGGAAGGTGACTGAACTCCAAAAATGGATTTCTTTAAGGTCGCTTTCTAAATTTACATTGTAAACAGTTTCCCAAATAGACATGTGTTCTCCAGCAAAAGATACTTACATAACATCAACCTTTTATTTCCGCTACTGCTACGAAACAAATTTGTTAGTATGGGATATCAAACTACTGTGATATGCAGACGCCGTCTCGGTAACTTTTATGTTGATTCGGATTACCGGCTTCATTGTACTTTACAGGTCATCTTCGTATCCATAGCTCAGTTTGTCAGTGCGGCGAGGATTCTGTTAACTTATAGGCATATCCACCCTGAGGAAACGTTTATCTATGAGGAAGCATTCTTTACCAAATGAAGCAGTAGAACACACATCACCATATATTGCCCAACATCTAGACCAACATCTACGTCATTACCCTGCTACTCATAATAAAGTGCCTGGGAGATGGTTCAGTGAACCACCTTCGAGCTGTCTCTCTACCGTTCCATTCTTGAACGGCGCGCGGGAGAAACGAGAACTTAAATTTTTCTGTGCAAGCCCTGGTTTCTCTTATTTTATCCTGATGATAACAAAATGTTTTCGAAATAGGAGGAGAAAACTGGTGATTGACATTTCATGAGAAGATCCCGTCGCAACGGGAAACGCCTTTGTTTCAATGATTGCCACTCCAACTCACGTATCATGTCTGTGGCACTATCTCCCCTATTTCTCGATAATACAAAACGAGCCGCCCTTCTTTGAACTGTTTAGATGCCATCCGTCAGTCCCACCTAATGCGGATCCCACTACGCACAGCAATACTCCAGAACAGGGCGGACAAGCGTGGTGTAAGCAATCTCTTTAGTTGACCCGTTACACCTTCTAAGTGGTCTGCCAAAGAATCGCAGTCTTTGGTTTGCTCTGCACACAACTTTATCTATGTGATCGTTCCAATTTGGGTTGTTTGTAATTGTCATCAGTAAGTGTTTAGTTGAAGTTACAGCCTTCAGATTGGTGTGACTTATCGTAATCGAAATTTAGCGGAATTCTTTTAGTACTCATGTGAATAACTTCACACATTTCTTTATTCAGGGTCGATTTCCAATTTTCGCACCACACAGATATCTTGTTGTTGTTGTTGTGGTCTTCAGTCCTGAGACTGGTTTGATGCAGCTCTCCATGCTACTCTATCCTGTGCAAGCTTCTTCATCTCCCAGTACCTACTGCAACCTACATCCTTCTGAATCTGCTTAGTGTATTGATCTCTTGGTCTCCCTCTACGATTTTTACCCTCCACGCTGCCCTCCAATGCTAAATTTGTGATCCCTCCATGCCTCAGAACATGTCCTACCAACCGATCCCTTCTTCTAGTCAAGTTGTGCCACAAACTTCTCTTCTCCCCAATCCTATTCAATACCTCCTCATTAGTTACGTGATCTACCCACCTTATCTTCAGCATTCTTCTGTAGCACCACATTTCGAAAGCTTCTATTCTCTTCTTGTCCAAACTAGTTATCGTCCATGTCTCACTTCCATACATGGCTACACTCCATACAAATACTTTCAGAAACGACTTCCTGACACCTAAATCTATATTCGATGTTAACAAATTTCTCTTCTTGAGAAACGCTTTCCTTGCCATTGCCAGTCTACATTTTATATCCTCTCTACTTCGACCATCATCGGTTATTTTACTCCCTAAATAGCAAAACTCCTTTACTACTTTAAGTGTATCATTTCCTAATCTAATTCCCTCAGCATCACCCGACTTAATTTGACTACATTCCATTATCCTCGTTTTGCTTTTGTTGATGTTCATCTTATATCCTCCTTTCAAGACACTGTCCATTCCGTTCAACTGCTCTTCCAAGTCCTTTGCTGTCTCTGACAGAATTACAATGTCATCGGCGAACCTCAAAGTTTTTACTTCTTCTCCATGAATTTTAATACCTACTCCGAATTTTTCTTTTGTTTCCTTTACTGCTTGCTCAATATACAGATTGAATAACACCGGGGAGAGGCTACAACCCTGTCTCACTCCTTTCCCAACCACTGCTTCCCTTTCATGCCCCTCGACTCTTATAACTGCCATCTGGTTTCTGTACAAATTGTAAATAGTCTTTCGCTCCCTGTATTTTACCCCTGCCACCTTCAGAATTTGAAAGAGAGTATTCCAGTCAACATTGTCAAAAGCTTTCTCTAAGTCTACAAATGCTAGAAATGTAGGTTTGCCTTTTCTTAATCTTTCTTCCAAGATAAGTCGTAAGGTCAGTATTGCCTCACGTGTTCCAACATTTCTACGGAAATGATATCTTATCTAAATCATTTTGCAATTATTTTCGGTCATCTGATGTCTTTACAAGACAGTAAATGACAAAATCTTCTGCAAGCAATTTTTGACGGCTACTCAAATTGTCTCCTATGTCGTTAATTTAGGTCAGGAACAATAGAGGGCCTATAACACTTCCTTCGGGAACGCCAGATATTACTTCTGTTTTACTCGATGACTTTCCGTGTATTACTAAGAACTGTGACGTTTCTGGCAGGAAATCACGAGTCCAGTCCCACAACTGAGGCGATATTCCAGAGAGGCAGTATGTTTAGAAGACACTTGTGAGGAAAGGTGTCGAAAGCCTTCTGGAAATCTAAAAATATGGAATCAATTTCACATTTCTTGTCGACAGCACTCATTACCTCTTGAGTATAAAGAGCTAGTTGTGTTTCCTCTTTCATGTTATAGCTATATAAAAGTGTAGAAGTCCACCCTTTATCCAATTTAAAGTAAGTCTTATCTCTACTGAGTGTATACCCATCCCTTTCAATATCTCCTACATTGTAAATTACAAATGTAATGTTTGTTAAATCTTACAATTTTCAATGTACCTCTCAGCACCATGTTTGAGATACAAATTTTTTGGTTTGTCATCAAGTTACGATTGAGGCGCCGTTCTTGTAAAGTCAGAGTACTGTTAGCAGCATAACATCAGGATTTACTTAAATTTATCACCACAAGCTACTTAAGTTTTCATTTGCTAACTATCCTCGTTACATTAATTCATGAGTAAACATCTGATTTCAACACATTAATGATGTATGTCGTTCACATGTTTTCGTGTGTTAATTGAGTAATTAATGGCTTGAAAGAAGACAACAGTATGGTGGTAAGTCCATAATATTAACCATTTTACGGGTAAAATTTCATTTTGGTTGAGATAGAGAGAGATAGAGAGAGAGGGGTGGAGGGGGGGGGGAAGGGAAAATGGATACAAAACAGGACGCCGCGTGAAACCAACAACTATTCATAACCGCTGTAATAACGTTTGGGTCTGTAAAAGACAGGAAATGAGCAACTGGTGCCAAAGAGTCGGATAACTGCCCTTCTAACCACAGTGCACTGATGAAAGATGATGGGCTTCAACGAAAAATGTATAATCGTAAAGAGCAGTAAATTTTTGTAAGCTTATCTCAATACTTAAAATTAGATGGCCCACAAACGAAATTTGGGTCTAAGAGATCCTTGCCGAAACATCGTTTCTACAAGAAGTCGGAATTCCAATTTCATAAAAGAAGATAATGTGGCTGCTAGATTAAGTACATTCTATTTCTCCCTTCGGTAGGACCGGATGACCCAGTTATATTCCTGCTATTCAAATTACACCATGCAGTTACAGGCGATGGATGTCAAACACGAATCGTGGAAATGGAGCAAATATTTCTGCCCAATATCCTTGAGGATATAAGCCCTGACGTACTACTTTGCTGGATTGCTATTACTTCCCAGTCATTGTGTGTCTACCAGTCAGTTCGAACGTGCCAGAGGTTAATTCGGACTGGGCAATGAAGTGAGTTGGAACGTGCCACCAGTGCGTTGGGAGGCGCTAGCAGTGCAGTTCGGACCTGGTAGTGTTTGACTTGGGACGCGGCAGAAGTTCACTCGGGGTGCAGCTGCAGTGAGGTCCGGACAGCCACGACTCCGACGGCGGCTGAAGATACATGTCACTTGAGTGCAGGCCACCTTGGTTGGTCGTCGGTCGGTGATCTTGTCGGACGACGTGTATGTTGGCCGGCGATCGCTTATGGGTTGCCTGCGTGTGCCGACTCGTGATTAGTCCTTGTTATTGCACAGCCACTGCCGTTAGTATTGTCTTGTCTAGTCCGTCGTGGAAGTGCTCGTGAAACTGTGTGTAGCTTGTGATCTCGACTGCTCAGTTATTTTAGTGCTGTCTCTGTGCTGGTGTGTAGCAGTCGCTCGGTTGGTGTGGATCAGCCAGGAAACCTCCGCGCGGCGCAGTGGGCCGGGCCCGCTGGCAGTCTCTACGCAGTGTCAGAGTGTGTGGGAGCTGTTCCGACTGCTACGAGGTTGGTGGCTCACCGACCCAGGACATCAAAGTTGAGTGGTGGTTTAATTACCGAAGCCAGACTGATCACACTGTGCCATTGGTTGTCATGGTTGGTATTCCCGTGAGCAGCTGCGAGTGTTCGAGTTGGCGAAAGTTTGGCCACCATCTGGCGGAATTTAATTGTATTTTGGTTATTTGAAGTCCAATTGCACCATCGGAGTTTCCTGCCTTGTGGCCGTGAGCATTCCGGTGACCTGCCCTTATCACTGACGTAAAATTGAGGCAGTGCCCTTTCCTCACCATGTTGTCGCTGTACAACACGTGAGTAATTTTCACAGATTATGCATACTTGGTTGTGGACGGCTACACTTTTTACGTTCTGGCTTGGAGTTCCTTGTGCACTGGTCGGGTGGAAAGCAAGTCATCTTGTCGGCGGGTTCGTTGACTGTCTCTTAGTTAGGTTGGCGGCCGATCGGATATAGTCCTTGCCTGCCGTATGCGAACGTTAACATTTCAAGTGCAGACCGACCTCCCGGAACTTCTGAGCACCGCTGGCTGTACTGCCTTTTCTTATTGTTTTTCGATCGTGTGTTTTAATGGCTTATAGCCAGTGGTTTGAATTTGTATACGTTTAGTTGGGTTTTAAATAATGGGGCTTCAGCCACTTTGAAATTTAAGTTCCTTACTTGTTAAATCTTAGACTGTTTGGGCCGTCAGCCTGTGTAAAATATTGTTTAAAGATAAAACTCTATCGTTCTTAAAGCAATATGTGCGGTGGGTAAGTCGCATTTTTTTTCTGTAAGCAGCCTACGACCGGGGAAGAGCTCCGTGATGTGATCACAGCAGCATCCCCATTATCCCTTGAGACACATGTACGTCAGGAGGTAAAGGGGCACGAAGTCGGCGCTGATTCCGGATTATTTATATCCGTTGAAGATATCAAAAGGGAACCCCGGCGTTGTTTAAGATGCGGCAGTACGGCTCATTTGGTATGCTCTTGTGTTCAGCCTCGTGCACCTAGAATAAACAAATGACACCGGGTTGGCCCTCGAACTCGGCTTCGAAATTTTAGGCCTTGGCGTACTCGGGTGGGTGCTCCCTCATCACCCCTTTTGCCTTATGTTTGGTCTACATCTATCTACATCTACATTTATATTCCGCAAGCCACCAAACGGTGTGTGGCGGAGGGCACTTTACGTGCTACTGTCATTACCACCCTTTCCTGTTCCAGTCGCGTATGGTTCGCGGGAAGAACGACCGTGCGCGCTCCAATCTCTCTAATTTTACATTCGTGATCTCCTCAGGAGGTATAAGTAGGGAGAAGCAATATATTCGATACCTCATCCAGAAACGCACCCTCTCGAAACCTGGCGAGCAAGCTACACCGTGATGCAGAGCGCCTCTCTTGCAGAGTCTGCCACTTGAGTTTGCTAAACATTCCGTAACGCTAACACGGTTACCAAATAACCCTGTGACGAAACCCGCCGCTCTTCTTTGGATCTTCTCTATCTCCTCCGTCAACCCGATCTGGTACGGATCCCACACTGATGAGCAATACTCAAGCATAGGTCGAACGAGTGTTTCGTAAGCCACCTCCTTTGTTGATGGACTACATTTTCTAAGGACTCTCCCAAGGAATCTCAACCTGGTATCCGCCTTACCAACAATTAATTTTATGTGATCATACCACATCAAATCGTTCTGCACGCATACTCCCAGATATTTTACGGAAGTAACTGCTACCAGTGTTTGTTCTGCTATCATGTAATCATACAATAAAGGATCCTTCTTTCTATGTATTCGCAATACATTACATATGTCTATGTTAAGGGTCAGTTGCCACTCCCTGCATCAAGTGCCTATCCGCTGCAGATCTTCCAGCATTTCGCTACAATTTTCTAATGCTGCAACTTCTCTGTATACTACAGCATCATCTGCGAAAAGCCGCATGGAACTTCCGACACTATTTACTAGGTCATTTTTATATATTGTGAAAAACAATGGTCCCCTAACACTCCCCTGTGGCACGCCAGAGGTTACTTTAACGTCTCTCTATTGATAACAACATGCTGTGTTCTGTTTGCTAAAAACTCTTCAATCCAGCCACACAGCTGGTCTGATATTCCGTAGGCTCTTACTTTGTTTATCAGGCGACAGTGCGGAACTGTATCGAACGCCTTCCAGAAGTCAAGGAAAATAGCATCTACCTGGGAGCCTGTATCGAATATTTTCTGGGTCTCTTGCGTAGGTGGCGAGCCCGTTTGTGCTCTCTTGGATTCTGCTAGTTCCTTTTCAGTATTAAATTTTGAGTGGTTTTTGGGATTTGGGCATCTTACGAAACTTCGTTAGGTCCCTTCACCGGTGCAGAGATTTCGAGTGGCCAATGGCCAGGTGTTACCTCTGCATGGTTGGGTCCGTTTTGGGGGGTGGGAAGGGGGGGTATATCTGTCGGTGATTTTTCCTAGCCAATGTCTTTAGCCTTGGTTAAGGAGCTGCCTGTTAGTCTAATTTTGGGGTGTCATTTCATCAATAAAACCGGGTCGATATTGGACTATTCCGGACATACCTTTTCCTTTAAGTATACTCCTATGGAGAAGTTTGGCCTTTGCGAGTGGGCAAAGCCTATTGTATGGCAAACTGCCGGAGCCTTGGCAGTTGAGGCCGCAGCTAATGAATTCGATTTGGCCCGTCTCTTCTCAGTTGCGCGATTTGTTGCACAGTTTTCCCCAACTCCTTAGTGATAACCTGGGTGTCACTAGCATTCTAGAATATCATATCCATCTGTCCGATGATATTCCGGTTAGGCAATCTCCATACCGCCTCTCCCCCCCGAAGGTGAAGATACTTACGGCTAAGATATCTCAGATGCTCCAACAAGGAATGATTTTGCCCTCTATTTTTGCTTATGTTTCCCCAATATTTCTTGTACCTAAAGATCAGAGCCGCGATTTCAGACGTTGCTTGACTACCGCCGTTTGACCACCGAGGTTGTACTTGAATAAGTACCTGTGCCGGATCTGCATGATTCTTTTACATGGCTTGCCGGCGCTAAGTGGTTTAGTCATTGCTTTGAATCAGGCCTACTATCAGATTCCCTTGGCTGAGGAATGTAAACTGTTACTGCGTTTTGCGTTGGAACTTGTTCGAGTTTAACAGGGTTCCTCTTGGGCTAGCATCCGGAGCGGTGGTGCTTACGCGTTTGTTGGAAAATATCCTTGGCGACTTAAAGTTAGTCTGTGTCTATAATTTTTTGGACGGCTTAGTTATCTATAGTCATTCGTTTGGGGATCATTTGGAGCATATCCACCAAGTTCTGTTGAGATAACAGTGAGCCGGTCTAACTGTTAAGCCTAGTAAAATCACGCTAGGTAAGCCGGAGGTATCTTTCTTTGACCATATAGTGTCAGGTCAAAGTATTCGCATTGATCAAGAGCGGACTAAGGCCTTGCGGGTATTGCCACCCCCCTACTGACAAACGGGGAATTACTAAATTTATAGCCGGCCGGGGTGGCCGAGCGTTTCTAGGCGCTACACTCTGGAACTGCGCGACCGCTACGGGCTCTGGTTCGAATCCTGCCTCGGGCATGGAAGTGTGTGATGTCCTTAAGTTAGTTAGGTTTAAGTAGTTCTAAGTTCTAGGGGACTGATGACCTCATAATTTAAGTCCCATAGCGCTCAGAGCCATTTGAACCAACTAAACCGATAGCCATGGCAAATTACTTTAGGCGTTTTGTTCCCAATTTTGCTCAGTTGGCGGCACCCTTAAATCAGTTACGCTGAAAGGGCGTGGGTTTTGAATGGGGAGCCGCCCAGGAGGCTGCCGTTGAGCACATTAAGGTAGCGACAGCCAACCCACCGGTTCTTGGGGTACTCGACTTTAATAAAAGGTTTATTGTTCAAATTGACGCTTGTAATGCGGGTATTTCAGCTGTTCTCCCCCAGGAGTTTGTCGGGCAGAGACAGCCATTAGCCTACGCGTCTCGTCGGTTAACTGATGCCGAGCTTATGTGCTCTGTCTACGAGTGCGAGGCCTTGGCCGGTTTTTTTTTTTTTTTTTGCCTTAGAGAAGTACCGCGTGTACCTTGAATATCAATTTTTCCAATTGGAAACTAGGTTTTGAGCTGGGTGTTGACCAGGCCGCTTAAAAGTGACCGTATCGATAGGTGGACGGTACGTATTTCAGTTTTTCAGTTTGAAGTTAAGCATGTGAAGGGCTCTGAAAATATCCTTGCGGATGTCCTCAGACGGATGTTCACCTAACCTACATGTAGTGAGAGCAGGCAGCAGCTAGAGGGCGACAAACTTAATTGTATAGTGTTGGGTGAAATTCCCCTTTGGTTCGAAGATGTTGCTCAGCGTCAGGATGAGGGCCCTGTTTGGGCCGGTATTAAGCTACGTGTGTTGGCAGGAGAGCTCTCGGATGAGTATTTCGTTAAGTTGTGTAATCCTTGCAGGAAGGTGGGCAATGCTAAGCAGTCTAAGATCTGTTCGCCTGCAACCTTGGTGATTCCAGTCTTTCGCTATTTTTATGATTCGTTGGTGGGTAGCCATTTCAAAAAATTGCTCTGAGCGCTATGGGACTTAACAGCTATGGTCATCAGTCCCCTAGAACTTAGAACTACTTAAGCCGAACTAACCTAAGGACATCACACAACACCCAGTCATCACGAGGCAGAGAAAATCCCTGCCGCCGCCGGGAATCGAACCCGGGAACCCGGGCGTGGGAAGCGAGAACGCTACCGCACGACCACGAGCTGCGGACTGGGTGGCCATTTATGGACTTATAAGACTCTTCAAAAAATCATGGAGCATTAAACTTGGCCTTCCATGGACCGGCATGTGAGACAAATGATATCCCAATGCCACTTGTGTAATGTAACCAAACCCAGGAATGCTCTTCAACAAGGTTGGTTTTCTGAACGAGAGTCCTGTCCTATGCACAAGCTCTATATTGATTATTTGGGGCCTTTATCTCGGACTAGACGGACTAGACGGATTTCCAGCCGTAATGTTACCACAGCCACCACTATTAATCATTTAACTAGTGTCTTCAGTGTTTTTCGACCACCCAAGAAGCTAGTTAGCGATAACGCTCCTGCCTTTCTTTCGGCCCCTCTTTCAAGGCCTTCTGTTTTCAGAACGGTGTCAGGCATGTCACTACCACCCCATATTATACCCAGGTGTCCTTTGCGGTGACAGTTAGTCGGAATCTTAAGTACGCTTTGATTATTTATTATCAGAAAACCCCCATTAGAAGGGATTCCAGTCTTCCCTGGCTTAGTTTTGCCTTTAATACCGCCAGTCATGAAGCTTTGCGAGCTACGCCTGCATCGTTGATCTTTTCCTATACAGTTAATACCTCTTTTTCGAACTTGTGGGGAATTCAAGATCTTATTCTAGCCGATATTAATCCACGTGTTATGAAGGAAAACTGGAACCGGACCAGGTGTAATATACTCCGTGCCCATAACAAGCAAGCGGAGCGTTATAATCGTAATCGGGAAAACTTTAAGGGCAGGCCGGGGGACCAAGTTTATATCCCCAATTTGCAGAGGTGGCAGGTGCGCGGTGGGAATCTTAGTAAATTTACTCCTTGTTTTTTGGGGCGTTGCTCTAACATGAGTATATTGGGCCCGGAAAACCTGTTGGTCAAGGAGAACAGCCCAGTTAAGCAATATCGTGTTCACCTTAGTCAAGTTAAGTTCCGGTAGCTCAGGGTTTGGATTACCCCCTCCCTGGGTTAAGTTTGAGGGGGGGTGGGGTGGAGTTTGTGCAGTGTTGGCTCACGCTTGTGCCATCTCTCTCTTTTCTTTTTTTCTTTTTTCCTACCCCGTTACGTTAGTTTCAACTTCTGTTGTCACTGAGTTACTGCTTTGTCTGTCCGTGAGCGGCAGCAGCAGCGCCTATCGATATAGCCCTCACGTGTTATCTTTGCTGCACTGCTATTACTTCCCGCTTGTCGTCCGTCGTGGGGTCAGTTGCAACATGCCAGGAGAGCACTTCGGACTTGCCGGTCGGGAAGTTGGAACGCGGCACTAGTTCAGTCGGGTTGGAGCAGCAGTGAGGCCCACATGTCCATGGCTCCCCCCGACCGTTGCCGCCACACATCACTTGAGCCGGGGACGGTCAACGTGGATCATCGGTCGGTCGTCCTTCCGGACAACATGAATTGGCTCTCCAATCGCTTATGGGTTGGCTGTGTGTGTGAATCGACTCCCCGATTTGTCTTCGTGATTGGACAGCCACTGCTTCGTGTCGTTCACGACTTCGTGCAAGTGTTTGTCAAACTGTGTGTGTAGTTGGTGTCATTTCCACTCACAACTTGTTTTAAATGTTGACGGCCTACTGGCAGTGAGTCGGTCGGTTGGTGTGGATCAGCCAGGAAATCTCTGTGCGGAGCTGTGAGCTGGGCCCTCTGGCCGTCTCAACCCAGTGTCGAAGTGTGTGGGAGCTGTTCCGATTGTTACGGGGTTCGTGTCTCACTGGCTGATTGAGTGGTGATTTAATTACCTAAGCCAGAATGTTCACACTGTGCCGTTGGTTGTCATGGTTAGCTGTTGGGGGGTATTCCCGTGAGCAGCAGCGAGTGTTGGAGTTGGCGAAAGTTTGGCCACCATCTGGTGGAATTTAACTGTATTTTGGTTATTTGAAGCCCAAGGGCACCAGCGGAATTTTCTGCCTTGTGGCCGTTAGCGTTCCGGTTACCTGCCCTGGCCGTTGACGTGAAATTCAGACAGTGTTCTTTCCTCAACGTGCTGTCGCTGTCCAACACGTGCGTTTGACAGCTTATGCATATTCAGTTGTGGGCGGCTACGCCTTTTACGTTCTGGCTTTGGAGTTCCTTGTACACTGGTCGGGTGGAAAGCAAGTCATCTTGTCGGTGGGCTCGTTGACTATCTCTTGGTAGGGTTGCCGGCAGATCGGATATAGTTGGCCGGCTACTGGTCTCCCCTAAGCGAAGGTTTATATTTCAACTGCAGACTGACCTCCCGAAACTTGTGAACACCGCTGGCTGTACTGCTTTTTCTTATTGTTGTTCGATCATGTGTTTTAATGGCTTATAGCCAATGGTTTGAATTTGTATGCTTTTAGTTAGATTTTAAATAATGGGATTTCAGCCTCTTTACATTGAAAATTCCTTACTTGTCAAGTCTTGCACTGTTTGGGCCTTCAGCCTCATTTAAAATATTTTTTCTGGAAGAAGCTTTGGGCTTTCTGCCATTTGAAAATTTATCATAGTTGTGTTTTTCAATAATGGGCCTTCAGCCGCTTTAAAATTTAAATTCCTTACCTGTTAAATCTTTGTTTGGGCCTTAATCATATGTAAAGTATTTTTTAAAGATAAAGCTTTGGGCCTTCCGCCTACTAAAATTTATTTTATTTGTTTTAAGTCACCGGTCTTCAGCCGTTTTTAAATTAAAGTTCTGGTCTTTCAATTATAAGACAGTCTGAGGCCTTCAGCCTAATTGAAGTTAAGGCCTTCTGCCTTGTGTTTTTGTTTTTGAATTAATTATGCCTGCAGTTTTAAATCATGAGCCTTCAGCCATCTTTCAATTAAACTTGTTTGCTTTCAAGTGTTAGATTTGTTGGGCCCTCAGCCAAGTTATAGAACTTACTTATGCGAGGTCATCTGGCGTCTAGATATTTGTTTGAGCCTGAATTTTAAGTTAATGGCTTTCTGCCGTTTTTAAATTTAAGTGGTTGTGCCCTTATGGCTTAAGATAGTGTGGCCTATTCAGCCGATAACTAAGTTCAAAAATTTTTTCTGTATAGCTTGGACAGTTAAATCAAGTTGTATGTGTTAGAGTGTAACTGCCAGCCACCTTTTGGCCACTTTCCACAATTCCAAATACCTTTTCTGTCCTGCGGACTTAAGCAGGGCGTTTCAATCCTCCATCCACTTTCTCGAATATTTAGAGGTGGACGTTGCGTAAGTACATAATAACGCAGCAGAATGCCGAAATTCATTGAAATCACGAGTAAGGACTCTCGAATACATAGAGTGATGTACTTGTCATTACAGTTATCTGGCACATTCCACTGGAGCAGCACGGTAACTGTGCTACAAAGTTCACATACACAGTGTTATTTGTGGGTAGAGCTATAATTAGAGCATGTTACAGTTGAGCCTGGGGGGAACAAATACGTATTTCTAACTGTGCAGCTTTTCTGTTACCTCTACAAAAAGCCTTTTGAATAAACAGTCTCATACCGTCTGTAAAAAAACGCACGTACATGCCGTGTCAAAGCTTACCGCTGTGGGTCGTGTATTACTTTACCGCTGTGGCTCCAGTACCAGTTTAATAGTACTGACGTACAGTTTTCCTAATTAGAGCGTGAGGCAGATCAGCAATTAGGCACCCCTTAGCTGCAGAGTTTGTAACACGTGTTTTTGTTTTAAGAAACTGATCTACCGTCGTAAGTATTTAGACAAAGCCCTGGTCAACACAGGTGTGCAAAATATTCGTTCTGTGAAAGCTGTATGACTAACACAAAGGAATTTACCACAGTAACACATTCTGACAACGATCTGTGCGACGTAAAATTGATATACACCGCTGATGTAATTGAACATCTAACGTTAGTCACTCACAGAAGTCCTACCAAATTCATATGGTGCTGGTATGATCAGGAGACACTGTGGAATGAGGGTGGTTGCTCTTGACTGTAATTACGTGACTTGTATTCAAAAACGACCTATAAATTAAAATACCTTCAAAGCTATTGAATCACATTGTAGATCAAAGACAGATAGTGACCTGCATGTACAATTGAAAAAGGGGGATGGCAACATCACAATAGGTTACAAAAAATACCTCTTTGTTTTATTTAATACGTCAGTGCAAAGACCGCCACACCAATGCGCACTTCGTACGCAGCGTTCAAAGTTATTTACCTGGAAATCATATCTGCAGAGAGGGGCACATTTACAGTAATATAAATGAAGTGAGAGAGACGTATACGAATGAAACATTTGATTACCCGTACACTGATTAATCAATGAATATACAAAAGGCTCTTGCCAACACGTGACAAGCTGGTGTCACACAAAGTGAGCATAAAATTTTACGGAGATGAATAGTGCAAGTGACATAGAAGAGCAAGTATAGCTAGCAGTAATACAGAATTCATATTCTATATTGACTTGAAATTGCTCTAATAATATAAGCCATATGACATTACCAGAACAAATGACATGAATAGTTCTTCTAGTAAACCCAAAAACAGCAACCTGTTAGTACACATCTCACAATAAAGCAATGAATTATATGAAGTTCAGAAGAGTGCGGTTATAACTGAGTGCATAAATCATCAGTTTCGATACCTACGACGCAATCCCGTAATCACCTTCCAGCTGGCGAAAAACTGTCGATCTCTGAGCCTTTGTAGTGGTACGCGCCTAGATAACAAATCACGTTACAATTCAGTAAAAGTTTTTCTGACGGAATGATTGTAAAACAACTTTGCGAATACGCACTTTTTAAGTCTGAATTGACGAAAACAATGCCTATTAACAATCATAGCCAAATAAGCGAAGTGATGTCACTTAATTCTCCACCGTTACAGCCTCGACCTCAGAAAAGCCTCTCCTCAGCTCCCAGAACACAGTACGATGTTGAAATCCTCACCGGCACATGGACCAGTCGACTGCGTGTGTCCTTGACTAGTTCAGTGCACAGTGTTTTTCCAGAGGTGCAGACATGCAGCAGCAACTCCACCAGGAGAGAACCCAAAGAGTTTGTGCGACTAACCGATACTGATTACAGGATGTCTTTGCTAGTTACTTGAAAGATTGTGTGAAAATTAAAAAAAAACTGTAGAGGGAAATGAAGCTACAGTTTAACATATAACTGTCTTAATTACAGTTTCCAGGAAGAATATTACAAATTGCATTTAAAATTACCCTATCATCAGTACAAGGGGTAACAATCTGCGCTAATGACTTCTCTCGGAGGCTATTATTACAGCAATTCTAAGTAATAATGCAAACTGTAGTGACGCAGTGGGGGACCACGTAGTCAATTCGCCCATTTATATTTTTTATTTAAATTTTAATAATGAACAGCCTCTGTTTCAGCATTTACCTAGAAATTTACCTAGATTTCAGTCGGGATAACCCAACCTTCTTCAGAATAACAGTATCTATCGTTTGTCCATAGTGGACATCGTTAAGCTAAAACTACAAATACATAAATTATCGTCAGAATGTGAAGCTTATCTGTCACTGCCTGGGCTCCACTTTGCGACCGCGATGGGCAGCCACGAGAGCTGTACTGGAACTGAGTAACATGAACTTGGAAGTCAAAGATAAGCAATATTTCCGGCCTAAAAATGATGTCATGTTACACTGCTTACATACCTCTCCTATAATGTTAAAGCCATGTCGAGACCAAAGCTATGCATTATTCACCTACACATACGTATATCTCGCTTGATACTGAAACGACTCCAATGTAAAAGGTATTCAGTGCACACACACACATACACACACACACACACACACACACACATACACACACCACATTTATATGATTTGTCACGTCTCAGATCAGTAGTAATCATTTGTGTCCCTTCCCTCACTCCCTCCCTCTTTCTCTTTCTCTCTCTCTCTCTCTTCCCCTCCCCCCCCTCTCTCTCTCTCTCTCTCTCCCTCTCTCTCTCTTCCTCCCTCCCTTCGATTCCATTTCTCGCAACATTAAAAGACTACATAGTTTTGCGTCTCAAGCTTTCCTTCAGTCACTCATAGTCGTATGTACACATTCAGGGGTCTCCTTTAATGTAATGGCATTTATCATCATCATCATTTAAGACTTATTATGCATTTCAGCGTTTAGTCTGGAGCATAGCCCCCCTTATAAAATTCCTCCATGATCCTCTATTCAGTGCTAACATTGGTGCCTCTTCTGATGTTAAACCTATTACTTCAAAATCATTCTTAACCGAATCCAGGTACCTTCTCGTTAGTCTGCCCCGACTCCTCCTACCCTCTACTGCTGAACCCATGAGTCTCTTGGGTAACCTTTCTTCTCCCATGCGTGTAACATGACCCCACCATCTAAGCTTGTTCGCCCTGACTGCTACATCTATAGAGTTCATTCCCAGTTTTTCTTTGATTTTCTCATTGTGGACACTGCCATTGTTCTCATCTACTAGTACCTGCAATCATCCTAGCTACTTTCATATCCGTAACCTCAACCTTGTTGATAAGGTAACCTGAATCCACCCAGCTTTCGCCCCCATACAAAAAAGTTGGTCGAAAGATTGAACGGTGCACAGACAACTTAGTCTTGGTACTGACTTCCTTCTTGCAGAAGAGAGTAGATCGTAGCTGAGCGCTCACTGCATTAGCTTTGCTACACCTCGCTTCCAGTTCTTCCACTATGTTGCCATCCTGTGAGAATATGCATCCTAAGTACTTGAAACCGTCCACCTGTTCTAACTTTGTTCCTCCTATTTGGCGCTCAATCCGTTTATATTTCTTTCCCACTGCCATTAATTTCGTTTTGGAGATGCTAATCTTCATACCATAGTCCTTACATTTCTGATCTAGCTCTGAAATGTTACTTTGCAAACTTTCAATCGAATCAGCCATCACAACTAAGAAATCCGCATATGCAAGACTGCTTATTTTGTGTTCATATATCTTAATCTCACACAGTCAGTCTATTGTTTTCAACATATGATCCATAAATAATATGAACAACAGTGGAGACAGGTTGCAGCCTTGTCTTACCCCTGAAACTACTCTGAACCATGAACTCAATTTACCATCAACTCTAACTGCTGCCTGACTGTCCATGTAAAGAACTTTAGTTGCTTGCAAAAGTTTGCCTCCTATTCCATAATCTCGTAGAACAGACAATAACTTCCTCCTAGGAACCCGGTCATATGCCTTTTCTAGATCTATAAAGCATAGATAAAATTCCCTGTTCCACTCATAACATTTCTCCATTATTTGCCGTAAGCTAAAGATCTGGTCGAGACAAACTCTAAGAGGCCTAAATCCACACAGATTTTTATCCAGTTGGTCCTCAACTAATACTCGCACTTTCCTTTCAACAATACCTGAGAAGATTTTACCCACAACGGTGATTAAAGAGATACCTCTGTAATTGTTACAATCTTTTCGGTTTCCATGTTTAAAGATTGGTGTGATTACTTTTGTCCATTCTGATGGAACCTGTCCCGACTCCCAGGCCATTTCAATTATCCTGTGTAGCCACTTAAGACCTGACATTCCACTGTATTTGATGAGTTCCGACTTAATTTCATCCACCCCAGCTGCTTTATTTCACTGCAATCTACTGACCATTTTCCCCACATCCTCAAATGTGATCCTATTTCCATCATCATTCCTATCCCATTCTACCTCGAAATCTGAAACATTACTGATCGCATTTTCACCTACATTGAGCAACTCTTAAAAAAATTCCCTCCATCTGTCCAAGGCATCCACAGGATTCACCAGCAGTTTTCCTGACCTGGCCAAAATACTTATCATTTCCTTCTTACCTCCCTTTCGAAGACTGGTAATTACACTCCAGAATGGTTTTCCAGAAGCTTGACCCATAGTCTCCAACCTGTTTCCAAAGTCGTCCCAAGATTTCTTCTTCGCTGCAATTATCTGTTTGGCTTTGTTTCTTTCTTCAACATAACTTTGTCTACCTGAGTTCTAGTATGTAGCCATTTCTGATACGCCTTCTTTTTCCTTTGACTGGCTGCCTTCCCTGTGTCATTCCACCAAGCTGTTTGCTTCATTCTACTTTTACACACTACTGTTCCGAGACATTCTTCAGTCACTTCTAGTACTGTGTCCCTGTACCTTGTCCATTCCTTTTCCAATGACTGTAATTGACTACATTCAACTAACTGGTACCTTTCTGAGATCGCTGTTATGTACTTGTGCCTGATTTCCTTATCCTGAAGCTTCTCCACGCTTATCCTCCTACATATGGACCTGACCTCCTGCACTTTCGGCCTCACAATCCTAATTTCACTGCAGATTAAATAATGATCAGTGTCATCAAAGAATCCCCTGAATACACGTGTGTCCCTCACAGCCTTCCTGAATTCCTGGTCGGTTATTCTATAGTCAATGATAGATCTGGTTCCCCTGCCTTCCCAAGTATACCGGTGAATGATCTTATGTTTTAAAAAGGAGTTTGTGAATACTAAGCCTATACTGGCACAGAAATCCAACAGTAGTTTCCGTTCCTGTTGTCCTCCATATCCTCTCCAAATTTACCCATAACCTTTTCATACCCTTCTGTTCGATTTCCAATCCTGGCGCTAAAATCACCCATGAGCAGAACACTGTCCTTGTCCTTTACTCTAACAACTACATCACTGAGTGCCTCATAAAAACTATCCATCTTATCTTGATCTGTCCCTTCACAATGCGAATATACTGACACAATCCTAATTTCTTGCTAGACACTATCAAATCTATCCACATCAGCCACTCGATGAGTCCACATCAGTCGTTCGTTTACATATCTCATTGCATCTACGCTGGGTTCCATTTCTTTCCTGATGTAAAGCCCTACACCGCATTGTGCTATTCCTGCTCTGACTCCTGACAGGTAGACTGGTATTCTCCCACTTCCTCTTCTTTCTCACCCCTTACCCGAATGTCACTAACAGCTAAAACGTCCAGCCCCATCTTACTTGCAGCCTCTGCCAGCTCTACCTTCTTCCCAGACTAGCCCCCATTGATATTAATAGCTCCCCATCTCATTACCATTTGTTTGCCAAGTCGTATCTTAGGAGTCCCTGGTTTGTCAGTTAGAGGTGGGACTCCGTCACCTCCAAAGGTCCGAGGCATTTTGCTCTGATTGTTGCCAGCATCATATTTGATGTACCAGGAAAGCAGGTTGCTAGCCTTACTTGCCCCGAGTCCCATTGGGTTTTACCCCTAACGGCTGAGAGACTAACCGGTGGATTTGGTAGTCTTCGCCGTATGAGCACAAAGGTGACCACGACTCAGAATATGTCCGAGATGCCCAGCCTTATTCCAAAGTAACTGGTATCCCGACTGTCGGGACCACTTACTTGGCCACTCATACGTTGCCCGTGGTTCATGAACTAGGACATGACTACAGGAACCCACACCATGAACCACACCATGAACCACACCATGAACCACACCATGAACCACACCATGAACCACACCATGAACCACACCATGAACCACACTATGAACCATACCATGCCACACCATGGCATTTCTAGCATATACAAATTGAACATGGTAGGGAAACAACAGAAGCTGAAAAGCGAAATTCAAATGGTCATTTTAACTATGGTCAGTGAAGAGTAACGAAAAGAAGATAAGGATTTCTGGTCAGATGCGTATAGAGTAATGTCAGCAGCAGAAGGAAATGGCATAACAGGAGTAGGTAAGAGAGACTGTGAATCTGAACAGTTCAGTGATAGTGTTGTTGTTATCATAACAACAACACCGACTGCGATAGGTGAGCCATACATGCCAACATCTCAAGCTGAGGATGAAGAGATAGAGAAAGTTCAGTGATAGTGTTTTTGTTATCATAACAACAACACCGACTGCGATAGGTGAGCCATACATGCCAACATCTCAAGCTGAGGATGAAGAGATAGAGAAAATATAATATGCGGATAGTGAAAGGGTAGTACAGTACGTAAAGCGAGATGAAAATCTAATAGTCATGAGGGACTGGAACGCAGTGGTAGGGGAAGGAATAGAAGGACGTATTACAGGAGAATATGGGCTTGGGATAAGGAATGAAAATAATTGAGTTCTCTAATAAATTTTAGTTAGTAATAGCGAATACTATGTTCAAGTATCACAAACGGAGGAGGTATATTTGGAAAAGGCAGGGTCATACGGGAAGATTTGAGTTGGATTACATCATGATCAGACAGAGATTCCAAAATCAGGTATTGGATTGCAAAGCATTCCCGGGAAAAGGTTCAGACTCAAATCACAGTATTGTAGCGATGAAGAATAGGCTTAAGTTTAAGTCATTAGTCAGGAAGAATACGCAAAAAAGTGGGATGCAGGAGTATTAAGGAATGACGAGATACACTTGAAGTTCTCTAAGGCTATAGATACAGCAATAAGGAATAGCTCAGTGGGCAGTACAATGAAAGAGGAATGGATATATGTTAAAGGGTCATCACAGAAGTTGGCAAGAAAAAATATTTATAAAAAATGTAACTGCGAAGAAATCATGGGTAAGAGAAGAAAGCGTACTTCAGTTGATCGATGAAAGAAGTAAGTTCAACAATGTTCAGGGAAATTCGGCAATACAGAAATAGAAGTCGCTGAGGTATGAAGTAAATAGAAAATGCAGGGAAGCTAAGACGATACGGCTGCATGAAAAATGTGAAGATATCGAAAAAGAAATGTTTGTCAATAAGACGGACTCAGCATACAAGAAAGTCAAAACCACCTTCGGTGACATTAAAGGAAACGGTAGTAACATTAAGAGTGCAACGGGAATTTTACTGTTAAATGTAGAGGAGAGAGCGGATAGGTGGAAAGAATATATTGAAAGCATCTATGAGGGGGAAGATTTGTCTGATGTGATAGAATATTTAAAAGAGATAGGTGATCTAGTATTAGAATCAGAATTTAAAACAGGCAGCATGGATAGATAGCATTCCTTCAGAATTTCTAAAATCATTGGGGAAGTGGCAACAAAAAGACTTTTCACGTTGGTATGTAGAATGCATGAGTCTGGCGACATTTCATTTGATTTTAGGAAAAATATCATCCACACAGTTCCGAATTATCGTAAAACTAGCTTAACAACTCATACATCCAAGTTGCTGACAAAAATAACACAAAGAAGAATGGAAATGTAAATTTAGGATGCGCTTGATGGTGATTAGTTTGGCTTTAGAAAAGGTAAAGGCACTAGAGAAACAATTCTTACGTTGCGGTTAATAATGGAAGCAAGACTAAAGGAAAATCAAGACATGTTCATAGGATTTGTCGACCTGGAAAAAACGATCGATAATGTAAAATTGGGCAAGATGTTCGAAATTCTGAAGATAATAGTGATACGCTATACTGATAGACAGTTATTATACAAGTACAATATGTGCAAGAGCCAAGAGGGAATAATAATAGTTGACGACCAAGAACGAAGAGCTCGGATTAAAGAGTGTGTAAGACAGAGATGTAGTGTGGAAATAAAAGAAAGGCTCGGGTGTGGAATTACAATTCAACGTGAAAGGATATCAGTGACATGATTCGCGGAGAACACTGCTATCATGAGTGAAAGTAAAGAAGAATTCATGATCTGCTGAATAGAATGAACAATCTAATGAGTGCATGGCATGTACTGAGAGTAAATCGGGGTAAGACGAAAGTGTTGTGAATTGGTAGAAATGAGAACAGGGAGAAACTTACCATAGGGATTGAAGGTCACACAGTAGCTGAAGTTCAGTAATTCTGCTACTTAGGCAGTAAAATAACCAATTGTTGGACGGAGCAAGGAGGACATCAAAAGCAGTCTAGCAATGGCAAAAAGGGAATTGTAGGCCAAGAGAATGTACTAGTATCAAACATTGGTATTAATTTGAGGAAGAAGTTTCCAGACTGTACGTCTGGACTACAGCATTATACGGCAGTGAAACACTGACTGTGGGAAAACCGGAACAGAACAGGATCAAAACATTTTTGGTGTGGTGGTGCAGAAGGCTGTTGAAAATTAGGTGGACTGATAAGTAATGATGAGGTTCTGCAGAGAATCGGAGGGGGAAGGAATATGTGGAAAACACTGATAAGGAGAAGGGACTGCATGATAGGGCATATATTAAGACATGAGGGAATGACTTCCATGGTACTAGAGGGAGCGGTAGAGGGCACAAACTGTAGGGTAAGACAGAGCTAGGAACACATCCAGTAAATAATAGAGGATGGAGGTTGCAAGTGCTACTCTAAGATGTAGAGGCTGGCACAGGAGAGGAATTTGTGAACCCCCCCCCCCCCCCCCCCACACACACACACACAAACAAAAATAATGTCTGAAATGGCAGAAACACCTGCTGCTACTTCGGATGGCGCATTACATAGGCCCCCTAAGGCGACAAACTTCTTTACTCTACAGATAAGTTTGTCGAAACGCCGTATTACTTTCGTTAGAGATAGATAATTTTCAACGTATCTGTAAGTTGGTTGATAAATTCTGTCATTACGTTTTATTCAGAGTATTTTTCTTATCATTTGTTATCTTGAAATGTTATCTGCTTGGCAGTGATATTTGGCGTTATCTCTTTTTCTTTCAGCTTCCTATGTGAGTGGAAGCTTTCGTTTGTCCGAAGTAAATTACGAGTACTTACACCACCTCATTCAAGGAAATTTGGTGGCAAACATTCAGAACTGTAAAAAGAAAAAAACACATAGTACATTTAATACGCGGAAGTAAATTACAAAATTACTTTCTGCGAAATTTAGATTTTTCTAAATCAGGCCTGAATTCACAGATAAATTGTTTCAGTTGAACTGTTTTTCCCGATGCTCATGTTGCTCCAGATATTTACAACAAGCCCTAAACTGTACGTTAAATATTTCTGCATTTTAAATATTTCATATGGGCCAGCAGCATGCATTAGGAAACTGAATGATACTTACATATTTCACCAATTCAACAGCCCATCAGCGCTATGATTTTAATAGCTTTTTGTTCACATACAACGAATCTTGCTTCAGCCGTTTTCCACGTTCAAGCAATCGTACAGTATTCTATAGAATCATTTATCTGTGAAAGAACGCAAGTCAATTTTTAATGAAAATTAGCAACTGGTGGAAATCGTTTATTTGACTGTAGACACACTGCTAATGAAAGAACCTAAGTCTGACAGTTAGCATTTTACGAAGAAGCCTGATTTTTCCTCATTTATTTATGTAATATCTTAAGTCTGCCACTTATGTCCCTTCATAAATAAACAAAACAGTTCACCTTAGAGGTGCAAAATAATGATTGAAGGCTTCGGGCTGAAACAGTGCAGAAATGTGTTTCTACGCTTGTGCGCTGTAACTAAAAAAAAAAAAAAATGGGGGTGAGGAGACTACAGACATTATTAGCAGGAAAATTGCCAACGGACAGACGGGGGCAGCAGGAAAAGAGGAGGATAATACAAAGACATATTGTCTTTTCCACGAAAATATTCCTGGTTCACAGGTGAAGTTTTCGTTCTATTACAAGACGTACAAAGATTACTTTCATTTACGTTTTAGCAAAACACAAGTTGATACTTGTTCTATTTGTGTAAAGCTCAAAGTTAAATTAAAAAATCTTCATTTAAACTGCACTGCAAAACATGTGATAGTTGCCGAATTAGCTGTACATGAAAGAAAAGCTAAAATCTTTTACAGTAGGGTACGAGGAATTTGACAACTATGCAAAACCAAGAACAGCGTTTCGAGTCTCAGGTCTGATTGTGTGAAGAGATACCCCAGCCATGTATTCCTGGTCAAGAGCTGTAGTATTACAGGCAGCTTTCTGTTCTCCCATTTGCAGCAAACAATCTGAGCACTGGAAGGACTTATTTCTGTTTTTTACCAGGAGACCAAGGCCCTAATGAAAAATGCTCGTTCCTCTTTAGATAGCTGAATGAGCTAAATCAGAGAACTTCACTTTTTTTTAGAGATTCATGTGAGAAACAAGAACCATAGCCCAATAAGATTGTTACTAGCCCTCACAGACAGTGTAAAATTTGACGAACTTGTTTATTGCTTCCCAGTGCGCGGTCACTCTTACCGAGCGACAGTGATTTTGGTTTCGTGAAGCGAGTATTCATAAAGAGAGATAAATACCACAAATCTTTAGACGATTGTGAAATTATCTACTCTTCTACAATTACTGGTAAATTGGATGTTCACGTGGTTACATCGGAGGATGTACTAAATTTGAAAATATGGTGGCCAAATATTTACAATCAAACGTCCATATTAGATTAATCTACATCTAATGCAGTTGCAACACGCCAAAAACAAGGTTTCACAATTGCTAGTTTCGTGCCGTTTGAGTACCGTTATGTCGCTAAGGGCTAGGTTATTGCTTGACAGCACACAAGGGGTTTAATAAAGCTCACTTTTGTACTAATATTCAAGTTTCATATGAATGTCTCATACGTAATGCCAAATGAATAAAAATGTGATGACGAAAAACTGCGTATCAATCATGATAAAGTTAAGGACTTACCTAAAAGAATGAAATACGTACCAGACGAATATGAAGATTGTTGTAGGTATCTCCTCCAGCGAACCACAAACAATTCTTCTGGAAAATTATGTGTTATAGTTTACTGGAACTCCTTTAATGATGTTATGTTTACCTTATGCCATTCATTTATTCTAAAAGAAGTAAAAATTAGGCGTTATTAATTGGTATCCAATATTATTCAACAAATCTTCTTCAAAAACATTTGCGTGTGTTCATGTGAAGGTGTAGGTCAAGAAAATATACATACGTTTTTCTAATTATGCTGCGATGCTCATATACGAAACCTTCCCACTAAACAATCCCACATATATGAATAAATAAATTAATGAATATAAAGTCTGGCTCATTAAGAACTTGAATGATTTGTTTCATTTCCTAAAACTTAACTTTTACGATTTTTGTCCTTTCACAAATATGGGATTCGTATACAGTTTCTTCCTAATAATTTAGAGTGCTTAAATATGTTTCAGTAACCATTTACGTTTTTATGTGTCACAATGCAGTATCTTGGAGCACTGTGCTGTTGAGGCTTCTTGGAACTTTATTTATTTTGTGCACTTTCCTATTTTCACTTACGTTCGTTTGACACAACACTCAACTCCACTGACACATACATGTTCAAAATAAACTTACAAATCATATTCTGAAAAAGTCATTTATAATATCCACATACGACTTTTGTCGTATTATTTAATGCATTCACGTCGATTCCATGTACTGTACTAAGTTATAATATTTGATGCTAGTTCTACGATTTTTTCTTTATTTCGTGGCATCGTGAGGTCCGAGAATTATTCTTTCTTTTTAGGAAGCCAATATTTCAACATAGTGGTTGTGTTTTTGTTCTGTCTGTTCATTAACAATTTTGTCTGGAAATGCGTCTGTGTGGATATGAATTAAGCGTTTTTCAAAAATTCATTATGAGTCCTCTAGATACACGATGTAGAAATCTCATTGCATTTTCAATTTGTTCTGCTTATACGACCGTACATACAAGCGAAACAGATCAATGCCATGAAAATTCTACATCGTCTACATAAAAACCCATAATGAATGTTTCGAAAAAACACGAAATTTATATCCAGACGGACACACTTTAAGTAAAGATTCTACATGAAGAAACAGAAATAAAGCCCAATAAATATTTAGAAAACTTTATCATCTCCCTAAAAGACGAGCAGTACATTTCAGCGCTTCTTAATTCCACGAAATAAATAAAAAACTGTAGAAGTCTAAAGATAAATTATATCTTGGCGTAGTACATCAAAGCATAGATGAATACGAACTTTGTATATACTGCAATAACGCCAATACTACTTTCTAACTCATTAGTAAGTTACATATGTCAGTCGAATGGTGTGGATTATGGTTTCATAGCAACATTTTGTAGTGGTCTTCAGTCAGAAGATTTATTTGATAAAGCTGTCCATTTTACTCTATTCTGTGCAAGCCTCTTTATCTCCGAATGACTACTGCAACCCACATCTTTCTGAATCTCCTTACTGTATTCGTCTCTTAGTCGCCCTCTAAAAATTTTTTTTTCACCCAGCACATCTCTGTAACAATAAACTGATGGTCCCTTAATGGCTCAGAACTTGTCCTATCAACCGATACCTTAATATCGTCAAGTTGGCCACAAATTTCTTGTCTCCCCAGTTCTTTTCACTACATCCTCATTAGTTATGCGATCAACCCACGTAATTTTCAGCACTCATCTGTAGCACCTAATTTCAGAAGCCTCTGTTCTCTTCATGTCTGAACTGTTTATCCTCCACGTTTCATTTCGATACACTGCTACACTCCAGTCTCATAACTTCAGGAAAGACATCTAACCCATAAGTAACTTAAATGCATATAAACAAGTGCACACAATACATAATTCTGGACGAGTTTCAGCAGCACAGAAACTGGGAAGGTAGCTCAGCAGGCACTTCAAGTCATTTTTTGTGTCATCTAACAATGTTATTATTTTAAAAAATTGGAGTCAGCTACCTAAGCTATATTTTAGAATTTTATAGAGAAAAACAGTAATGAATTTCTTGAAAACGGCCAATAGCCGAAACGAGACTAGTCGTAAGTAAATGTAAGCTAACATAATCCTTGCACGGAACTGGAAAATATTTAATATTTCTGTTATACGTTTTATAGGTTGAGTGGGGACTGATATTCACAGTTAAGTTGGAATTTTGTTCATATGGGCTTACATTACCGAGGTTGGAGCAAATACGTTTGTAGTTATGAAATTTTGAATTCATTCACTTGTGACTTGTGTTATCCAGAAATAATCTTGATCAATAGACATTTGGGTCCACAGATGGAGCAGAATTGTCTGTAGTCTCAGTCAGGGGTATTTCTGGATGGTACATCAGTCATACTCAGAAAAAGGGGTGCTACTACAACAAGAACTACTACTACTACTACTACTACTACTACTACTACTACCACTTCTACTACGTATGTCACCATCACTCATCAGGTGTTTATGAACATGAAATACTCAAACAAACAACAATCAGTAACACTGAAAAACAATCCATTTCCTTTACCAAAAATACGAGAATATTTAATCATTTGCTGAGTCCTTAATTTATGTTCCAATTGTTTTATAGAACAGTAATTAAATATCCGCATTAACGTTCATCGTGTATTAATCTAATTGGTTTGTATCACCCGAGCGTAATATGATCTTCTTAGACCACATTCTGGTCACTATCGTGATCGCTGATCAGTGTACATCTATGACAAAAATCTCTTCTATACAAAATCAAAACATCAGTTGAAAATTTCCTTAAACCTACGGTGTACCTCGCGTCATATGCTCAGAATTAACATCAATGTCTGTTAAACAGTTTATGTAGACGTTTCATAATTTAGAGAGCATTTACTATCATTAACATTTTTTTTCCACAGCAGGCCCCATTATACTAAGGTTCATTTACTGATCATGAAATCTCCCAAGCAATTACGTAAAATTTAAACTGGAAAAAGTGCACTTCGTTTCAAGGTCTGATCTAAGCAATTTTATTCTACTTAGAATTCCACAGCAATCTTGTGTTTCGTCTTACGTTTAATGTGTGGTTAGAAAAATTGTTTATTCTTCTAACCATTTATATACATCGTTGCTTCTGTTTAGCAATCTAAAACCGATGGAAGTGCTTTGATGTTGGATTCTGACACATTTATTAAATTTTTCCTAATTCATATACACAATTCAGCCTTCAACATTAGCACATTACCCTATGATATAGAGTGGGTTTGTTCAGATACGTAGCAAAGAATTTCCTTAAATTTCCTTAATGTGACTAGATTAATTCAGGATTGAACAAATCCTTTCCTTGTCGCTCTTGTATACCAATCGAACAAAATTTTGCTACAAATACCTTTTTGAAATCATCGTAAGACCGACAGCGCTCATCTGTTTCAGTTGTCCGTAAAGCTGCATCACGCGGTGTAATGCCAGCAGTAAGTGGTATCTTTTGAGCCTCAGAACATGACGTAGGCGTAATGCCCTTAACTTCCTTTACAAAGACAACTAGGTGAACAGCTTTTTATCTCGAGTGTAAATATTTGAAATTATCTTTGGGTAATAAGGTTTTCTTCCATCATTAAATTCATCAAACGTGACACAGCCTTCAGATCGCACAGCATATTATGCTGTTCAGAAGCCGGCGCTTCATGTTGCACACTATTTTGCTTCATATTGGATCCTGAAGAAACTCCCCTTGATACTTCCTTGTTAGCGATTAACTGTCTGTCACTACAACCTTCGAATCAGTTAATATAAAGATGATACAGGCATGCGGCTCTGCGTCTGTTGCAGTGTCGGCCGACTGCTGAGAATCTTGCAGCCTTTCGGGTGGAGAGGGCAAAATGTCGCCACATTATTCGAGAGAGCAAGTTCCTTAGCAGTTCCTGAACACCATTAATCGTTCCACCAAAAGTTCCATTGTGTGGGAGACCATCAGGAGAATTTCTGGGAGAGGAAGAAGGTGCCCCATGGCTTCTGTATTGAATAACGGCACTCTCCACAAGGATCCGCAAGACATTGGCCAGACTATGGCAGCGTATTTTGCCATGGTTACTGCAACAACTAGTCAGAATCCGGGTTTCCAGCGCCATAGAGCGATTGCTGAGAGGTGTAGTCTGGGCCTCCAATCTGCCTCTCATGAAGTTTACAACTGCCCATTTTCTATGTGGGAGCTGGATTCTGCATTGTCTGTAGCTCGTGACACATCCAATGGTTACGATATTACAATATGCTACGGCACCCCACAAGGCGCAACAATGAACTCCTCCTCGCACTTTTTAATGTCATTTGGGCGTTACGTCTCTTTCCTGACTTGTGGCGTGAGGCAGTTCTAATTCCTTTTTTAAACCCTGGGAAAGACCGCACGAGCCCGAGTAGCTACCGTGGTGTTGCCCTCACTAGTTGCATGGGAAAGATCTTGGAGCGGATGGTCAACCGCCGCCATGTCTGGATTTTAGAATCCCGGCAACTCCTTAGTCGCTTTCAGTGTGGGTTCAGGAGGTTTCGTTCCACCTTCAATAACCCTGCCCTCCTGGAGGCGGCTATACAAGAAGCTTTCCTACGCCATCACCATCTTCTAGGTGTATTTTTTGTCATCGAGAAGGCCTACGATACCACTTGGAGGCGCCTCATACTGGAGCAGCTTCATGGGTGGGGTTTTCGTGGTTGTCTTCCTCTTTTAATGTCTTTCCTCTGGTAACGATATTTTAGATACCGAATTGGTGACGTCCTGCCTGACCGCTTTGAGCAGGAGAACGGTGTCCCTCAGGGTAACGTTTTAAGTGTGACTGTCTTTGCCATCGCTATTAACAGCATTACCTCCATAGTCCCCCCCCCCCCCCCCGACCAAGGAGGAACCATCGACCTTGCCGTTGGTGGGGAGGTTTGCGTGCCTCAGCGATACAGATAGCCGTACCCTAGCTCCAACCACGACGGAGGGGTATCTGCTGAGAGGCCAGACGAACGTGTGATTCCTGAAGAAGGGCAGCGGCATTTTCAGTAGTTGCAGGGGCAACAGTCTGGATGATTGACTGATCTGGCCTTGTAACGCTAACCAAAACGGCCTTGCTGTGCTGGTACTGCGAACGGCTGAAAGCAAGGAGAAACTACAGCCGTAATTTTTCCCCAGGGCATGCAGCTTTACTGTGGAGAGCTGCATCAAACCAGTCTCAGGACTGAAGACAACAACAACAACCTCCACAGTGAAAGGTCCTGTCCAGTGTTCCTTGTTTGTGGATCATTTCTCTTTGTTTTGCTCGTTTTCAAACCTTGCAAGGACAACGCCTCAGTTGCAACTTACTCTTAGACGGTTGGATGACTGGACACAGAAGAGTGGTTTTAAGTTTTTCCACTGAGAAATCCGTATGTGTCCTTTTTCACCGTTCTCGTTCGATTTTAACCTTTCCTGAGTTGAGGATGAGGGACACTGTCCTTACTTTGAAAGACACGCTGAGATTTCTGGGGCGCATTTTTGACTCGAAGCTTACGTGGTTACCTCATCTTAAAGACCTGAAACGACGGTCACTTAAGGCCTTAAGTATTTTAAAATGTCGTAGCCACAGTACATGGGGAGCCGACAGGACTTGTCTGCTCCAGTTTTACAGGGTATTTGTGCGATCTCGGCTCGATTGTGGGTGAACGGTGTATGGGTCTGCGAAGCTTTCTTACTTAAAGATGCACCATGAAGGGCTTCGGTTGGCCACTGGGGCATTCAGAACTAGCCCCATACCAAGCCTCTGTGCAGAGGCAGGTGAACCGCCACTTCATATGCAACGGCGGCTACTTAGGGTGCGCCAGGAGTATGAAACTTCGTCCACACCATACACACTTGCATGCCACACCGTTGCTCAGCTTCCTCTGGCACGACTATTTCATAACCGGCAACAAGCGACGCGGCCGTACGTGATTCGCGCACAGGGTTGCATCTCTGGGATGAATATGGCTGGTTTTCATATTTTCCGTCGCGGTTGTAGCAATTTCCACCTTGGCTCCTCCGGAGACCCAGACTTATTTTAGATTTGACTAATTTTAAGAAAGATAGTACACCAGGTTTTACATTACAATCTCAGTTTTTTAACATTTTAGATGCTCATCACGGTTTTACCGTCGTTCACACTGATGGCTCCCAGCAGGAGAATTTCCTTGGCTGTTCTGTAGCGTTCCCTCATCGTGTTACCCGGATTCGCCTCCCTGGTAAATATACCGTTTTCGCAGCGGAGCTCCACGCGATCCTGAAGGCACTGTAGTGGATGAATCGTGTTCCGGGCAATCGATTTCTCCTCTGCTCCGATTCTTTTAGTGCCTTACAATCATTTCAGAAACTGTACCCAACTGAGGAGATGGTCCAGCTGATGTATGAGCAATTGTACTTGCTACAACGGCGGGGTAAGGAGGTGTCTTTCTGATGGGTGCCTGGTCATGGAAGAACATGGGGCAATGAACTGGCCGATCGGGCTGCCAAGGAGGCCTGCAGAGAGCAGAATGTGGTCCAGTGTAATATTCCCTTGCAGTCTGTCATTTCTGCACTCCACAAGAAGTGCGTGGAGTTGTGGGAGGAAGAATGGCTGGCGGTGACGGCCAATAAACTGCGGTTGGTGAAGGCAACAACTGGCGTTCCTCCTGCCGGTTGCTCAGGCGGGAAGAAGTGACCCTCACACGTCTTCGAATTGGGCACTGTCCTCTCACACATAGATATCTGTTATGGCGGGAGGATCCCCCGTTCTGTGATGCTTGTGATGTGCACAACATTTTAACAGACTGCATTTTATACCGTTATGCAAGGGCAGAAGCACAATTTGACGGTGATCTGCCCTGTGTTTTAGCTAATGATGAGACGTGTGTGTCTAAGTTTTTAGGTTGGAGGTTTTAGTGTATTGCAGAGTGGCTGGCTCCTCTCTTTTTGGTTAAGGTCAGCCAGCCACTTCCATCTGCTATATTGTTTTAGCTCCCTCTACCAATTTCTTCCTGTGTTGTCCATGTTTTACTGCTGGCGGCATGCTTCGTCCCACGCTTCGGTGTGGGTAGGCCCATATTTTCCCAAGATTGTTACCTGTGTTTTACGTTCAGTTTTATCTTACTGTTCTGAGTCTTTTCTTGACACCCGTCTCAATCTGTTACTGAGCGGGCGCTGAAGACCTTGCCGTCGTGCGCCCATACAACCCTCTCCATCCGTCCCTCATCATCCGTCTGTTCTTTCGCACATGTCCGAAAGAACAGATACGATCTTCATATATATGCCAGTGACAATCTTCTTCTGTGCGGATGCACAAACAGTGACCGAAATCTAACGGGAATCGGCAGCAAAGCTGTGAGTAATAAGTGTAATGGGCAGGGGCACTATGAATATAGTGCGGGACAATAAGTTGCGAATGTGGGTCTCACGGGAGGCCTGCCAGAGATAAGTCCGTGCTGTTGCACTATCCTCTGGGTCCTGTCTCAGGTGGATAGAGCGTCTTACATATAAGCAGGAGATTCCGGGTTCAAGTCCCAGTCGGGGCACACATTTTCAACTGTCCCCGTTGACTTACATCAACGCCTGTATGCAGTTAGGGGTATTCAATTCATTGTAATTTAATCCCCTTTTTGTTTCAAATAATTGCACATCTACAGCATTATGCCATGGCAACAAATGATGTTCTCACTTTTTGTCTCTTGACAGTAACTTTATGCCACTGCAGAAATGTGTTTCATTATTTCTTGGATCTTCATGTTTACCAAATGAGAATGGTGTTCCTTTTTACATGGAACCGAAGAAATACATCCCTCATATAGTTATGTCCTACTGGGTTGTATCTGCTCTTTCTGTAGCCTGTCTTTGTCTACTCTTTCGATAGCTCCTGAACGAGGATTCCAACACTTTGAACAAATGAATAACTGCAATTGTGTGGTTATTTATGTAGTGAAATGGATTTCTACAGCTGCGGCTACCCCACTCATCAAGTAATCCGTAAAGTGTCCAATTGGTAATTCTGAGTTTGTATTACTTGGCCTACGCCATCTGATAACTTCTGTACCCCTTCAGCTGTGCCTGTATGTGCTAACTTCAACGTAGCTGTTTCATCAGCTAGCTCTTTACGGAATACGTTATGTTTTGTTGACAATTCTGAACTATTAGGCTGCATTTCATTCTGTATCCTTCGATATTACGGATGCCATTGCCTCCTGTTTTTCTCGTTGATTCGGATGGCATTGCACCATTTTAGTGGCCATGGGATTCTGTTTAGGTGTAAAGTCACCTACCTTTTTAACACTATGGACATGCTGGATGGTATCCATTCCAATTTCTTAAATAGTGCTTAAATAAGCTATACTCTTTGCTGTACATTACATGTGCCTTCACTACTGAATTCATTCATATCTGCGCTTATGTCTAGATTGTTCATGTGAGCACATGTCCTTAACATCAGAAAAATTAAAAATTCTGTGGAATTCATTTGTTCCGTTCACTCTTTAAAGTTAATACTACCCATTGTAACTTTAAAGAGTGATGTCCAATAACAATGATTACGCTAGAAACGAATGTTCAACAAGAAAGGATCTCACAACGTCTATCGTAATTAATAACATCTCATGTCGTCTAATCTCAATCAAAAGTTATGAAAAAATATTCACTCTGGTCAATATTTTCTTAATATCTCATTTAAACTCTTGCAGTTGATCGTAATTCTAATTTGAACTTTATTGTTGGAGTAAAGTATAAGAAATGTGTAAATGTTAACGAAATGTATTCGCACTTGCGAACATGAATCACCATCGGCTCTACAATGTAACGATACCAATGAAAATTTTTCCCAGACAGCGTCTCAAACCCGGATTTTCCGCATTATGTCAGCCTTAACTGCTTCGGCTATCTGTGCACGAATCTTGGCCACACCCAAACTTCCGCATGTCTTCGTCCACGTGTCACAACCTGCACTCATACATTACATAAATTTCCATTCAGGAATGACATATGTATGAAAAGCCGAGGACCGAGCAAGAGTGATCTTACTTCTTAATAGCACAGAAGTTGCTACTTCTTATTTATTCGCCAGTACCAGGACCCTGTCTACTACGAGTGCAGGTTGTGACATTTATAGATGTCCACATATGGAACTTCGCGTCTGGCCGCGATTAGTGAACGGATAAAGTTGTAAAGGGGAACACTCGCGTAAAGCGGGAAATTCGGGTTCGAGTCCCGGTGTGGCACAAATTCTCTTTGTCATCAGTCCAATATACAGCCAACAGCCAATGGTGGTTCATATTCGTAACTGCGAATAAATTTCCTGTATTTCTTGACGGCTGTAGTCCCTGCATGCATGTCCAAAGGAACATTGCATCATTCGTGTTAACCACACAGATAGTGCTGTTTAGTATAAATGTTAACTGGCGTGTGCTGGTGCTCCCGCGATTGTCGTCTTGTTTATTATGCGCACTACAATTCCCTCGTATATATTTTTCCCACCTCTCAGCCACAGTTATATCAGTAAATGAAAAAAATGTTAAACAAATATTACTATCAGTACATTTGATGGGTAGCAAGTCAGCTCCTCTCCCTTTTTTTTCATCTCGATCTTGAGTGGGTGCCCCATTTATAATGGACCACGCACCCCTTACTAGCTGGTGATGTCTCTGAGCACTAAGGGACTTAACTTCTGAGGTCATCAGTCCTCTAGAACTTAGAACTAAACCTAAAGACATCACACACATCCATGCCCGAGGCAGGATTCGAACCTGCGACCGTAGCGGTCGCGCAGTTCCAGACTGATGCGCCTAGAACCGCCTGGCTAGACCGGCCGGCCAACTAGTTGGTGATAATCCACTGAATAAATAATGCCTTATTCCTTTATAGCTACTGAAGTTAATCTGTGAGGTAGACTCCTTCACCTAAGTGCAGGTTCGGTTTTTCGAAAGAGAATAACAGTTGAAAGTTATTCTGAAAGCTAATCTCACCGGACAGCATGGAATGTGTAACACTTTTCGAAATCTACCATCAAGCTTCTCAGACACGTTACGTCGGTCATCTGCAAGGACATAACTATTTTACGCAGGTGTGTACACTGTGACCGAGAAATAGTTTGGTTCAATTTTTTATTCCTCAGTGAGGACAAGTTGAACAGCACCTGGATTTACAAAATATTCTCAGCAATTGCTAAGCGTAAATAACAAATCGTAAATGTTTGTAAGCGAATTATGCGAATAGAACAGACACTAACTCGAAAAAGTAGTGCGTTTCCACCCACCAAAGCTGTTTTTCAATGAAGTTATCCATGAGAAAGGTGTACTCGAAGGGACCTTATATCACTACACATACATATTTTTATGTGTATCAAATAACTGAATAGGAAATGCAACATTTATTAAAAAATAACCTCTCTAAAGTGACGTACTACAGTGACGTACCCGGCCAATGACGACATTCACGTTTCATTTATTGAATGTGTGAAAACCCATGTTCCTAACAGCGTACACAAACTAGGAAGGACACGGGAAGACGTCAACAGCTTGGCCCCTGTTGTGGAATTACGAGTAACGGGAGTCATTAATTTTATTCATGTAAGCACATTTCAATAATTACTCGAGCGCTCTGTGTTTCCCTGCTAACTACTCGCTTCTCGTTAACGAAGAAGCCCCATTAATTACGATGTACGAGTGTAGGCCAGCGTTCATGATTCATGCAGTAGTAGCAATTACGTTAATGAAATGCCGCGTGCCTTACGAGGTTGTACACCTCCCGACAACAACGAGTTATCGCAAATCTAGACAGAAGACAGTTGCTGTGCACCCTATAGAAGGGCCTTGCTAGGCCTAGGCCTAGCGAAGTGCTGCAAAAGAGACTTCGGCCTTGCGTGGGGGAAAGTAACACTTCTATTGCGATCTGCTACATTTATCAGGGCAAGGGTGCTACTAACAGCAGGTGGTAATTTGAGATCTCAGAGTCCCTAACGAGTAACCATTCTTTTACTCTTGCCTTTAACGATTTTTTAACTACGTTCATTAATCTGTGCATATATACGGTGAGCGTGTAAAACGTTACTCTTTTTTTAAATCGATTCAGGTTGTAGGATCAATGTTTCCGGCATATGATAGTGAACGGAGAGAATGTAATATTATACCTAGTTAATATTCTTAGCTGTTGTATAAATCTAAATAAAAAAGTATCTTTTAGCTAACGATACAATATATTGTATTTAGCAGTATTTGGAAGGTCTTGAACGTATGAGTACAATGATATAAACCTTGTTAACGCTCGTTAAGGCCGGAATTGGAAAATTACAATAATGCACTCGACAAATGTGGGAACATTGATAGGAAACCCTGCCGGAATCGACTATTGCTGTGCAAACACCGACAAGCGGAGCTCTCGCAGCAAGAAGTTTGGTTAACGCTGGTAACAATAAAATGGATTATACCTCTGGAGCTACTTAATACGGCAGTAATACCTAACAATTACACTGTGTGTAACCGCTCACGTTTAAGGGGCTCCGGAAAGGCTCAAAATCATGAAAAGTTCAATTTTTACTTTTTTGCGTTTTCTTTTAATAGATATATAATTTATTCAATTCCGAAGACTACAACTATTTTTAAATATTTTTTGAAATGTGTTCTACATGGGCGTGACCCACTGTGGCGCTGTTAAACTGCTGTCAAATGGTGTTATTATTAACGTCTGTGTTCATCAGGTACATTTTAGTGATGTGAGATAATGTATGTGTTGTGGCTAACCTATTTTGTGAGACTTAGCAGCACCTGAACTGTTGAAAAAGTGTATTCACCGAAAAACTCAAAACCCCAATGAAAGTGTAAATAGTGTTATATGGTCGAGAATCCCCAAGACTGTATTTGTTGGAATAGAAACACTTCACTTTGGTGTGTATGATGCTGTTGCGACTTTCAATGATGGCAACATTGTAAGGTGCAAGGTATTTAGAAATATGGGAATGAAGATAGGTTCTAACATGGTACCAGCGATGCTTCCTTTAGACAAGGAACGCCTTCGGGCTGCAGACAGGGCTGTAAAGAGTCTAGAAATACAAGCAAGAGTAAACAGGAGGAGGAACAAGAGGAAGCTGGAGGAGGAGTTTGCAGAGGATGAAGATAATCCATCCTATGGACCTGGAATGCACTAAAAAGTTAATCCAATCTTTTGCGCTCGATTCCCAAAACTTTTATTTCCTATACTAATTACATGTTTTCTAAGGATCTTCCAAACATATTTGTTTCAAACTTTCAGTAAATGTTACACAGTACCTTCTGCATAATTTAACTCAGCCTTTTTCCTAAAAACTGTATATTTTTGAATATATAAATAAAAAATTGAAAAAAAATGTTGTGAATTTTCATTACAATTGAATAAAAATCATATTTAATAACTGAACTAAAATTTTGTAAAATACCTGTGTTAAGTTGTAGCCCATATTCCAATAAATAATCTGTAAAAAGTTCAACTCCCTACCGGAAATGCTTTGTGGGGAAAGATGTAATTTATAAGCGTTATTTTAACATTGCAAGTATAGGGCGTTCCGGAGCCCCTTAAGGGAACATATTTTTTTTGAAACATATGAACGGCTGAATGGCTTCACACAACGGCGGTTTCTAGTAAGATGACATCAGCACATCAATTTTAGCACATTTCTCGCTCACATATATGTAAAGTTTCAGCTCCTGCATTAACAAGCTTTATATACTGTACTCGTACCGTCAAGGGGTGTGGCATAGATTTAAAATCCACTATAGGCCATTAAAATTGCATACACCACGAAGATGACGTCCTGTAGACGCGAAATTTAACCGACAGGAAGAATATGCTGTAATATGCAAATTATTAGCTTTTCAGGGCATTCACACAAGGTTGGCGCCGGTGGTGACACCTACAAAGTGCAGACATGAGGAGAGTTGCCAACCGATTTCTCATACACAAACAGCAGGTGACCGGCGTTGCCTGGTGAAACGTTGTTGTGATGCATCATGTAAAGAGGAGAAATGCGTACCATGACGTTTACGACATTGATAAACGTCGGATTGTAGTCTCTCGTGATTGCGGTTTGTCATTCGCTACATTGCTGCTCCCGCTGGTCGAGATCCAATGATGCTGGATCCCAACGGCCTCGTATCACTAGCAGTCGAGATGACAGGCATCTTACCCGCATGGATGTAACGGATCGTGCAGCCACGTCTCGACCCCTGAGTCAACAGATGGGGACGTTTGCAAGACAGCAACCATCTGCACTAACAGTTCGACGACGTCTGCAGCAGCATGGACTATCAGCTCGGAGACCATGGCTGCGGTTACCCATGACGCTGTATCACAGACAGGAGCGCCTGCGATGGTGCACTCAACGACGAACCTGTGTGCAAGAATGGAAAAACGTTACTTTTGGATGAATCCAGGTTCTGTTTACAGTATCATGATGGTCGCATCCGTGTCTGGCGACATCATGGTGAACACACATTGGAAGCGTGTATTCGTCATCGCCATACTGCCGTATCACCCGGCTGTTGGTATGGGGTCCCATTGGTTACGCGTCTGGGTCACCTCTTGTTCGCACTGACGGCGCTTTGAACAGTGGACGTTACATTTCAGATGTGTTACGACCCGGGGCTCTACCCTTCATTCGATCCTTGCGAAACCCTACATTTAAGAAGTTTAATGCGCGACGGTATGTTGCAGGTCCTGTACGGGCCTTTCTGGGTACAGAAAATGTTCGACTACTGCCCTGGCCAGCACTTTCTCCAGATCTCTCACCAACTGAAAACGTCTGTTCAATGGTGGCCGAGCAACTGGCTCGTCACAATACGCCAGTCACTATTCTTGATGAGCTGTGGTATCGTGTTGAAGCTGCATGAGCAGCTGTACCTGTACACGCCATCCAAGCTCTGTTTGATTCAATGCCCAGGCGTATAAAGGCCGTGATTACGGCCAGAGGTGGTTGTTCTGTGTACTGATTTCTCAGGATCTATGCAACCAGATTGCATGTACATGTAATCACATGTCAGTTCTAGTATAATATATTTCTCCAATGAATACCCGTTTATCGTCTGGATTTCTTGTTGGTGTGAACGTAGTATGTCCGTAAATGCTAACCCTGATATCTAGATTAAACAGCAATTCAATACACAGGGTGACAATTATTGAACAGCATGAAGTAAAATCGTCCTAACTTCTGAACGGTTTGCGTTAGGACGTTAAAACTGCACGGTTGGCTGCGGAGCATGATGGTAATTAATGTGGTTTGGTTTAGCGGCAAATACCACTTTCATTTCGATGGGTTCGTCAATACGCACAATTCGCTCATTTGAGGGACTGAGAAACAACATTTCGCGATCGAGAAGACTGTTCATCCTCAGCGGGTGACTGTGTGGTGTGCAGTGTCCAGTCACGGAATAATCGGTAGGATATTTCTATATGACATGGCGAGCACCGAACGAAACGTGAAGGTTTTCGGATTTTATCCCCCTTATGCAAAGTGGCCCTGACTTCGACAAGATGTGGTTCATGCAAGACGGAGCTCGACCTCATCGAAGCAGTAGTGTGTTTGATGTTCTGGAGGAGCACTTTGGGACCTCATTTTGGCTCTGGAGTATCCAGAGGTCACTGGGATGACCCTCGATTGGCCGCCATGTTCTCCGGATTTGAACACAACCTTTTTGTGGAGCCATATTAAAGGCAAGGTGTAAAGCAATAACCCTTAAACGTTGATGAGCTGAAAACAGCTATTCAGGAGGTTATCGACGCCATCGAGGTTCCGACACCAGCGGGGCTTGCAGAATTTCTCTATTTGTCTGCGCCACATCATCGCAACGATTGCAGGCATATGGAGTATGTCGTAACATAAATCCTAATATCTGTACTGACGTTTACATGTTGATTAATGTGTTTGCACGCCGTAGTTTGTAACTAATTTACGTTTTTTTCATATAGTTCAGTAACTGTCACCCTGTATGACAGTTTATTTCGTTACAGATCTTCTAGGGAACTAACGAAGTTTCTATACAACTGTGTCTCTTTTAACAGTTTTCCCACAAGGAGCACTGCTTTCGCTATAACGTAAAAATGGCTTCCCCCCTAGGAGAAAGCTCAAGGATTTGTGTGGCTATCAGAAACCAAATCACTGATTACTGCGCAGCGAAAGTTCGTGTCCGATTACGTAGATAAAGCACACGATTTCAAGTTATTCAGAACATGGATGGAAAATTTTTCTTAGCAACGGGTCGGTCCAGGAACGGAGAAGCAGCGGCATACGGTGTGGCTCCGAGGTGGCTGCGTAGGCAGTTCGACCACATTCACGAGATTGCCACAGAAATCGATTGGACACGGTTCACAGGAGCTTCAAGTGCCAAAGAATACAGTGCATAAAGTGGTTCGCAGATGTCTTCAACTGTGTTCGTGCGAGGTCCAAATTGATCAGGCGTTAGAACGAGATGAACGCCAAATTTAGTGACGCCTTATACCACCTGACATTACGCCATTAAATTTGTTTCTTTTGGTGTATGACGAAGATGTTGTGTACAAAACATAAGTTCCTGATATTTAAATATTGCAACAACGCACCAGAACACCATTGACACAATACCACCAGGCATGCTGCAAAATGTGGGCAAACGATTGAACACTGGCTTGATATTTTGCGTGTAACAAGCGGTACTTGTGTTGATGCGATATAAATGTTGAAGTGGATTTCTTGTATTAAAATTCAAAAGTTAATGACCAGAGCCATATGTGGTTTAACGATTGTCTCATTTATTGTCTCCAATGAGGAGTTATATGTTTTGTTATCAGGGTAAACATTTATGGACAATCTGCATATTCTTTTAATTACAGAAACCAAATGCGTGCAGAACGTGGTACGCGACGTGCTTTTTTTCATATTAGTTAATAGTTGCACGACAAACCTAAGGATAGCAGCTCTGTCTCTCACAATGAAAGCTTTCACGACCAGAAGAAATAGCTGTTGTTAAACCTTTCAGGATGTGAAGTCGCGATCCAAGAAACTCTTCTGTTCTTGACGTTTCGTCCAGGAGTGCGCTGGACATCCTCAGAGGCTCTCATCCGCTGAGTCTTGCCGACTGACCGGTCGGACTTCCGAGAGTGACATAAACAGTGTAGGGAAGGTGTCGTGCTCAAAGGAACACGTGATCAGCAGAGATAATTCTTGTCAGCGATAAATCTTAACTATTGATTGTCGTCTTGTCGAAGATTGTCTAGTGATTCTACAGAGCTAGTCCATATGTCGCTATGTTTCATTGCCTCCCTCTTTCCTATTAAAAATATCCGGATGCTTATAAATTTGAATGCCTTCTCTACATGGTCATGGGTAATAAATTGACGTTCTAGAGACAATTTCTGTTTCAGAAAAATTCACTTCGTTGTTTCCTGACTGAAGAGCTACAGCTGATTTATATATTTTCCTAGTCGGTGAAGACTTTTGTGCTCTTATAAAATTTATGTTGGAACTACCAAGAGGAGCGCAAATGCACGCCAAAAAGAGCACAGAAGTCTTCGCCGACTAGGGAAAATAGAGAAATCAGCTGTAGCAGAGCATGCTCTTCAGTCAGGAAACCACGAAGTGGAGTTTCCTGAAACATAAATTTTACCTACAACGTCAAATTATTACCACGACTATGTAGAGAAGCCATTAAAATTTATAAACATCAGGATAATTTTAATAGGAAAGATGAGGCAATGAAACTTTGCGACATATGGACAGTAGTTCTGTAGAATCGCTAGACTGTTTTATCTTTGTCAAGACGACAATCGATAGTTAAGTTTTATCGCTGACAAGGATTATCTCTGCTTATAGCGCGTTACTTTGACAGCCCCTTGTCCCACAGTATTTATGTCGCTCTTGGAGGTCCGACCGGTCGGTCGGCAAGACTCAGCGGAGAAGCTCCTCTGAGGATGTCCAGCTCAGTCCTGAACGATACGTCAGGAACAGAAGAGTTTCTTGGACCACGACCTCACACGTCGAAAGGTTTACCAGCAGCTTGTCTCTGATCTGAGATTCTCAGTAATATCAACTTCGTCAGTATTTGTGTTTGTTAACTGTGATCAAATGACAAAAACGTGGCTGCCATTATAATAACGCGTGCAGTGTACGTGTCAGGAAAATGCTTTTCATGGACGAACTGTGAAAATCCGAGGATTATGTGGATTATTACGACACAGATAAAGAACCTGAGTATCATTCCGAATGTAAATGAGCTTCAAAATTTGTCGGTGACCGGGTAACTTGGAATAACTATTGAAGCAAGGAAACGAGGTTAGCCTATGTCACTTATAACAGTTCAGGTAAGTATACGTGATGGTGTGATGGTTATAATGTTAATGAACATCATTAAAGTTATGTACGTGCTGTTGTAAGGAAACGATAAAAATAATATTATATTGTGCTGACTCAATTTTGATGTTCTGACATTTTGTAACGTGCGCGAGGGGCACACAATACTCATTAAAGCCTGTGCTATGGTAACTGAGCGCGGTTCACCTTATGAGAAAGGATTTTCTTACAGATATCGACCGCGTGTACCTGAAGGGTGGCAAATCAGACTTACACCCACTCTGTAATAACAATGATCTGTCAAGTAAATTCAAAATGCAATTACACGTCAAGATGGACCAAAAGCAACACTGAAGATGCTACCAATTTGATAATAATACGGTCGCCAGCCTAATTAGGCATTAACTGAGTTTCTTCCCTGTACAATTTGGTATATATTCATGCAAAACAACACGTAGTAACACTGCATAATATATTAAAATTTTAGAACCAGAAAATCTATTGAAATGATAGTTTCACGTTCTGTACTGATATGGGAAAACTATGAATACATAACACTACACTATAACGTATACTAAAAAACTTCGTACTGTCTATTGATCTGATTAAAATCGGGCATAGGTTACCCTAGAAATAGCACTTTCGAGCCACACACACAAAATGTCAATTTTGATAAAGATAAAACACTGGTAATTTTGGCTTTTATATTGACTTTAACTTTTGCTGGGCAAACCAATGTGGAACACTTCAGAATTCAAATGAGTAAAGGGGGGGAGGGGGGGGGGGACCCTGAAACTGTTATGATCACTATATTAAAAAAATTGATTACTGAAATTATCATGCGTTCAAGATTTCCAGTATATGAGTTACTACACTTTTTATCTTATTTTCTTCTCATTTAAATACCTTTATATCTGTCTCGAAATAATTAAACTTCATTACTATATCAATATTAAAGTTATCTTTCAACTACGTTAGACCTTCGTTATTCATTTACTGGTTCATTAACAAAACAGTTCTTTAAACACCATTCTAACATAATTAGGTCTGCAAGTAATTATTATTAAAACAAAATATAATTTTTCATTTCGGGACACTCGGATTGCACAACATTTCGAAAGGACCCTGTCTAGGTTCGTTGTGAGGATAATTAAATGAGGGGAAAGTTTTGGTAAGATTTAGGTTATTATTGAACAGTTCACTCTAAGGTCCATACGAATACAGTACTAAAAGTTTCAGCCTGCTTGTATCGATGCGGCGGTTGACGAGTGGCGAGATGGCGAGGCACAGAGCACACATACAACCACAGCTATGGCTCTTGACGTATCGGCACTTTAATTCTTCTTAGCGTCGCAATACTTTTCCATTTAGTGCCTATGGAATTTTGCCATACTGCGTGGGCGTTGGAACAGCATACTCGAGGCTCAGTGAAACTACGTCTTCCAGGAGAGCCTCCTCGCTCCAGAAGGTGTTGCTCAGACCAATGCCAAACTCCAACTACTACTGTTGAGCCCGTTGTGCCGTGCAGTGCCCGTGCGCATTTCCCCGCGCTCGCCTGTCATCCACCTTTTACCGCTCCCTGACAGACCGGGTATTCACCCGAGGTTTTGCATTCTACATGTCCTAACACATTGCCTACGTATGGACCAGACGCACATTTACAATTTTAAACATCTTACAACAGTTTCAAAATTTGTTACATTTCAATTCTATCACAATATTACTTGACATTTGACATAAACATTAATCTTCACATTGAAACTTATTTACAGTTTTCTTAACACAATGGCATGAAACAAAAAACAAATGAAATCAGAACATCAATTACTCATGTTTAACGAAAAATCAGATGGAAAAAAAATTTTCTGATATGTACAATAGTACAGCGTCGTTGTTGTTACAATTTCATTACTGTAGAAACTGGTAGTGCTAATCTTAGTAACGTAACTGAAAGAAATCGGACCTATTACATTTTTTACTTATATTGTTAATTCTCCCTACATTTTAAGTGCACTCAGTTCGTAAGTTAACAGCGTTGATTACACACTGAGATACTTTTAAGAGTAAAATATTGGACAGAATTTACTAGTTTAAATATGTGTTGTTACCCTAGAAATATTTGAAAACAGTGACTTATGTGATTAAAAGAAATCACCACTGATGTGCTTGAGAAATGTTATTTATGAGATTTTATTGAAACTTTACTGCGCAGTTTCTCAAAAGAGCAAACTTGTCCCTCCCTATCATTTCGAGTCGAGATCTTCATATTGGCGCTTGACTGAAAAGTAAATGCTATTAACAAACTACCTGCTGGCTCTTGTCATGGGTTCTTCGGTCAACGTTTGATGATTTTTCTGACGTTTCGCCAGCACGAGTGGCTCGCATTGTCAAAGCTTCGCTCTCCATTGCTGGTGGTGGACTGCAATGGAGGCTAAAAGCTTTGACAAGGCCAGCCACTCGAGCTGGCGAAACGTCAGAAAAATCGTCGAACAAAGGTCGGTCAAAGAGCCAGAGACAGAAGCCAACAGGCAGCCTGTCAACAGGTGGCACGAAATCCTTAACAATTTCATAAATAGTATTAACCACACAACAATTTACGTTCACTCCTTCATAATATCATACACCGAAAATCTCCCCCCCAGGGCGTCCACAACTCCTTTGTGGATACGTGCGTAGTGAGCATGGGACCCGGAGCTAATGTGGCATTCCTTCCTTTCCGGGCTGCATACCTTCCCTTTCCGCATCCTTCCCCATCCCCCATCTTCGCCCCCCCCTCTCACCTCCGCCTCTTTCCTTCCCTTTCTCCCCCTCTGGGAGTATGTTTTGTGCCTACGTCTGGAGACGGACGCTCGAAACTGTAACGAATTCTTTGCTTTCTCCACTTGCAGGTCTTCGTCCTTCCTTTGTCCTTCTCTTTTCCTTACCTCTTCTCTTTGCTCTTTTCTCCGCTGCGGCGTTTGAGACCTCTCTTCTTTCGTTTCCCTTTCTCTTTTTTCCTCCCTGTGCGTGTCTGAGGGCCGACCCACGCATTTCCATGCGTAGCAGGTGACAGGGTAACGCGTAATTCCCTGCCCCGGGTAGACAGGTAGGACACGTACGTACCCCCTGGTAACAGCCAGGCCCAGGGAGGAGTGATTACCCCAGCTGATACCTTCCGAAAGTGCCGATTGGTCCCTCCATCCGTTTGTCGGGAGATGTGACCTGAGGCATCAACAAACACCTGAGGCGAGAGTGCCCTCAGAGAGGGCCCACACAAGGAAGGAGCTCGCCATCGGAGACGCCGGTAATAATGGGGGATACTTTCGCAATGGTTTCCTCATCTTCTACTATGTCAGCTGACAAGCGTAAGTTCAATGAGTCTCAGCCACAGACAGTCCTTCCATCGTTGCCACAGTTCCTTGTTGTTTCTCGGTCTGACGAAGGTCACGACTTCTCCACAGTCAACCCTTTCATTATTCAGAAAGGTGTCGACGCAATTGCAGGCCCTGTAAAGTCTTGTTCCAGATTACGAAATGGCACCTTGTCGTTAGAAACAGTCAGTGCCCTCCAGGCACAAAAATTGCTGTGTACTTCACTGCTACACAATTTCCCTGTCCGGGTGGAACCGCATCATACTTTAAATTCATCACGTGGGGTCGTTTATACACGCTCCCACGACGGATTGTCCGACGAGGAAATTCAGCACAACCTGCTGACCAGGGCGTAATGGCAGTTTATAGAGTCATAAAAGGGTTGACACGAACATCATTCCAGCCCGTACTGTCTTCTTGACATTTGACAAAGTTCAACTCCCATCGAAAATCAAAGCAGGCTATGAGATAATTTTCCTTCGCCTTTACATCCCAAGCCCTACGCGTTGCTATCGGTGTCAGCGGTTCAATCACACCAGCCAGTCCTGTTCCAATCCAGCCAAATGTGTTACGTGTGGCAAGGATGCCCATGAGGGTGTTTGTCCACCTCCATCCCCTCGTTGGATCAACAGTATGTGTGACCATGCTGCTTCCTCTCGAGATTGCCCAATTTTTAAAGACGAAAAGCTCAATCAGGAAATCAGAGTGAAGGAAAAGGTGTCGACCTTTGCTGCTCGAAAATTATTCGCCAGTCGACAGCCCACCGTGCCTCAGACAGGAAAATACAGCACTGTCCTTGCCTCTCGTCGGCCAACAAAGGAGGCGGCCATGCAGACTTGTGACCTAACCTTTAGTGCCATGGTCGTCAGATCGGCCAGCGCAAAGATCGCCCGTTCCACCTCCCCACTTTCGCCTGCCCACTCTATGGCTCACCCTTCATCGGGTCCTGCTAAATCTCGAGCCCAAAAGTCAGACACCAAGACTTCGAAAAAATAGCATACTCGCAAAGATTTTTTACGTACCCCAACTTCACATCCATCGGTTCCTCCTTCATCTAAACATCAAGTTTCCAAGAAGGCTAGTAAGAAACCCAGTTCATCTCCTTCTCCGCCAAGGCGTGTCTCATCTCCAGCACCACCTGGCGGTAATCGCCCTCGGCCGTCTTCTGTGTCGCCGAGGCGCACTGCTGGCGGCCGATCAACCGGCCGATCGCTGGTGGCAGGAGCTGCTCCTGAACAACCTATGGATCAGGATCTTCAGCCTTCGGCTGAATGCCATTCCATGCTTTCAGTCGCAAGCTCGGAGCAGTCGCTGAGTTGACGGTAACCTTGGTCACATTCCTCCATTTTCTGTTCACCCTATGTCTATTATCCACTGGAATATCCGCGGCCTTCGAGCCTATCGGGATGAATTGTCGATCCTCTTACGATCCTACTCGCCGATCATCTTCTGTCTTCAGGAAACAAAGCTGCGTCCCCATGACCACTTTGTTCTCCCCAATTTTCAGTCTGTCCGATTTGATCTCCCCTCTGTTGAAGGTACTCCAGCACATGGAGGACTCATGATTCTTCTTCATGATACTCTCCATTATCACGCAATCCCCTTAAACACTTCCTTCCAAGCTGTCGCTGTCCTTCTTTCCCTTTCTGGATATACCTTTTCTCTTTGTACTGTATACATTCCATCGTCCACACCAATGGCACGAGCTGATCTCCTTCATCTTCTTGGTCAGGTTCCACCCCCCTATTTGCTGGTTGGGGACTTCAATGCCCACCACCCGCTTTGGGGATCTCCACATCCTTGTCCGCGTGGCTCACTATTGCTAGATGTCTTCCACCAACGGGATCTAGTTTGCCTCAACACTGGGGACCTTACATTTTTGTCTGCCTCCACGACAAATTTCTCTCATTTGGACCTTTCTGTCGGTACTGTTGCGCTACTCGACGCTTCGAATGGTTCGCCCTTGATGATACACACTCGAGTGACCACTTTCCATGTGTCCTTAGACTGCAGCCTCAACAGCCATATATGCGCCCGCGACGCTGGAAGTTTGGCCAAGCCGATTGGACAATTTTCTCGTCTCTAGCGACATTCGATGACCGTCACTTTCCTAGCGTCGACGATGAGGTCATACATATTACAGACGTTATTCTTACAGCTGCGGAACGTTCAATACCACGCACCTCCGCATTACCCCGGTGCCCCCCAGTTCCTTGGTGGAACGCGTCATGCCGTGACGCAATACGTGAGCGGCGACTTGCTCTTCGCGTTTTCCGCCACCATCCTACTTTGGACAACTATACCCGCAATAAGCAGTTCCAAGCGTGATGCCGTCGCGTCATCCGCGATAGCATTAAAGAAAGCTGGAAATTCTTTACTAGCTCATTTAACACCTTCACTCTCTCCTCGGAAGTTTGGAGTCGGATTCGACGGTTCTCAGGCGCGCCTAGTTTCTCCCCGGTCTCTGGGCTCACTGTCGCGCATGATACATTAGTGGACCCCGTCGCAATTTCTAACACGTTGGGTCAACACTTTGCTGAGATTTCGAGCTCTTAAAATTACCCGCCAACGTTTCTCCCGAAGAAACGTGCAGCGGAAGTGCGACCTCTTGCTTTCTCCTCTCAAACTCACGAAAGCTACAATACTGTTTTCTCCATGCGGGAACTCCAACATGCACTCTCTCCTTCTCGCTCCTCCGCCCCAGGACCGGATGGTATCCACATCCAAATGTTGCTGCATTTATCATACCATAGTCTGCTTTACCTCCTTCGCCTTTATAATCGAATTTGGACAGACAGTACTTTTCCCAGACGATGGCGGGTAGCTATCGTCGTTCCTGTTCCGAAATCTGGAAAGGACAAACATCTACCCTCTAGCTATCGCCCCATTTCTCTCACGAGTAGTGTATGTAAGGTTTTGGAGCGTATGGTGAATTGCCGTTTAGCTTGGTGGCTGGAGTCCCGCAGTCTTTTAACACCTCCCCAATGCGGTTTCCGAAAGCATCGTTCTGCAGTTGACCATCTTGTTGCTCTCTCCACTTATATCATGAACAATTTTCTCCGGAAACGCCAAACAGTAGCAATATTTTTTGTTCTGGAGAGAGCATACGATACCTGTTGGAGGACAGGCATCCTCCGCACACTGTTCTCTTGGGGCTTTCGAGGTCGGCTGCCCCTCTTTCTTCACGAATTTATGGCAGAGCGCACATTTAGAGTGCGGGTGAACACCACTCTCTCCTGTACTTTCTCCCAAGAAAACGGGGTACCCAGGGCTTCGTGCTGAGAGTTGTACTGTTTGCCATTGCCATAATTCCGATTATGGATTGTCTCCTTCGTGATGTCGCGGGCCCCCCTTTTCGTGGACGATTTTGCGATCTACTACAGCTCGCAACGGACCAGCCTTCTTGAACGACGTCTTCAAGGATGTCTCGATCGCCTCCACTCTTGGAGCATCGAAACCGGCTTCCGTTTTTCTCCCAGTAAGACCGTTTGTGTTAATTTTTGGCGAAGTAAGGAGTTTCTTCCACCCTCCTTACATCTAGGACCTGTCAACCTTCCGTTTTCGGATGTCGCTAAATTTTTGGGTCTTATGTTTGACAGAAAACTGTGCTGGTCCTCCCACGTTTCCTATCTTTCGGCTCGCTGTCTGCGATCACTCAACACCCTCCGTGTCCTGAATGGTACCTCCTGGGGAGCGGACCGAGTGGTCCTTCTCCGCCTCTATCACGCCTTAGTGCGCTCGATATTGTACTATGGAAGCATAGATTACTCCTCTGCTCGGCCGTCTATTCTTCAGCGTCTCGACTATATCCACCACCGTGGATTACGTTTAGTGTCTGGAGCTTTTTACACCAGCCCTGTGGAAAGCCTTTATGCTGAGACTACTGAACCTCCGCTGTCCAATCGGCGAGCTGTCCTTCTGAGTCGTTATGCTAGCCATCTGTCTTCCATGCCTGCTAATCCCGCCCATGACATTTTTTTCGACGCCTCCTTGGATGTAGGGTATGCAGGCCGTCCTTCCTCCCTACTACCACTGCTCCATTCTCTTTCCCTCCGCTTTCCTAAAACCTTCTTGACAACTTGGGATACAGCACCGCCTTGGCTCCGTCCCCGGATCTGCCTGCTCCGTGACCTTTGTCAATTTACCAAGGATGGTACCCCTTCACTTGTTTATCGTCGGGCATTTGCTGCTCTATGTGCACAAATGAAGGAAGCCACATTTATTTACACTGATGGCTCGAAAACATCGTTAGGTGTAGGGAGTGCCTATATTGTTGGCGACACCCCAAATCGATTTTGGCTTCCCGACCAGTGTTCGGTTTATACTGCGGAGCTTTACGCTGTTTTCCAGGCTGTCCAATACATTCGCCGCCATCAGCGGATACAGTATGTTATCTGTTCAGATTCTCTCAGCTCTCTCCTCAGTCTCCAAGGTCTCTACCCTGTCCACCCTCTGGTCCACCGGATTCAGGACTGCCTGCGCTTGCTCCATTTGGGGGGCGTCTCTGTGGCGTTCCTCTGGCTCCCAGGACACGTTGGTATCTGTGGTAATGAGGCGGCCTATATAGCGGCCAAGGCTGCAGTCTGTCTTCTTCGGCCAGCTATTCGATCGATTCCCTTCGCCGATCTACGGAGCGTTTTATGTCGTCGTGTTGTTCTTTTATGGCACGCCCGTTGGTCGACACTTCCCCATAATAAATTGCGGGACGTGAAAGCTCTTCCCTGTGCTTCGACCTCCTCCTCCGGAACGCGTCGTCGGGAGGAGGTAATTTTAACTAGACTCCGGATAGGGCACTGTCTTTTTAGCCATCGACATCTTTTAAGCGGCGATCCTCCCCCACTCTGTCCCCACTGCTCTCAGCTGTGGACGGTAAGACACCTTTTAATTGAGTGCCCCTATTTTATTCCGTTACGCGCCCGTCTACAGCTGTCGCCTGATATATCTTCCGTTTTAGCAGATGACACGCGCTCGGCCGATCGCGTTCTCGAGTTTATTAGTGCCAGTGAGAAGCTCTTTTTGGGGACAACCAACCCCTTTCAGTAGTGGATTTTTAAGCTTTCCTTCTGCTTTTAGTTTCTCCAATTTTTTGAGTTTCGTTCCCATTGCTGCTGATTTCCATTTTCGTTTTTCACCGTTTCCTAAGTCACAGACCGGGCGCTAATGACCATAGCAGTTTTGCGCCCTAAAACAAAGAAAAACGAAAATCTCATTTTGTCACACATTTCCAATGCAATTTTTGATATCTGCAGACTGGCTCAGCCCAAAGAAATACTGTTCATCACATACTTCATCCGAACACCAGCGTCGACAGGGAGGGTTTTCTAAACTTAAAATTTATGCGCCTATTCGATGAGGCATGTAGTGAAGAGAGATAATCAGAATATTCAAATGGTTAAGTGTTTTAGTTTTCATCGTATGACACATGTGTACAGCAGCCCAGGGTCAAGTGGTAATTTAAAGGATTGTTTTTCAGTGAATGACAGCTCTTGATTTCTTCCTGTTGAAATGGGCGGGCATCTGCTACTATTCGACTGGCATACCTGACACCTGTCGATACAGTTAAATGATATGTTATAACCGGGAGACAGAAGCATGACCAATGACGAACAACGACAGAGTAACAAAGAGCGCACACGAAACGAGGAAAGGGCAAAGTTGAACAATGCGAAAATATTGTTACCGATACTAAACGATCTTGATAAGTACCCTCCGCTCGCGGAGTATAGATGTAGATGTAGATGTAGATAATATTTTAGTCCCAAAGCTTAGTAAAATACAGAGTTCGTGTTAGGAAAATGGAAACTGAAACAAGAGGCCGCTATACGAATACGTCTTGAATGTTATACTGTATCACATGTGTCAGTTCACTGAGCACGTGGATTGCCTTCAATCAATATTAAATCCAGTCGATAACAACTACAAACATGGCAATGTGTGCTGGCCCGTTCTACAATGTTTGTCTGCTAACCATGCGCTACAGCGCTACAGTCATTTCTCCAATACTGTTTATTCTTCGTGATTAGGTTTCCCTGATAACAGATACCATTGAACCTAAGATCTGACAGGACTAATTTAGAACAATTATGTCTAAAGGGCACGTGAAATTCCAAGTACATTTTATTTGCTGCGAGAGACAAACAGGTGCTTTTTGTGGACACTTGTCTCATGAGGCACACCATGCACACTCTTTTGTCCTGACGTAATTAACCTGTCGACACTTGAGTGACTGTGTGTGTTAGTGAGTGTCGGGGTTCTCTCCTAAAGTACATACATCGAGATTGGTCAACTACGAATTACTCTCTGGAAACATCCTGGTACAATATTTTGGCGTGAAACTCCTGGAAAATGCGAATGGTATTCGTCTCCAAACCGTAACAAACCATATTTGCTCGGATCTAAATACTGACTGGTGACAGCCTTCATTGTATTCAACCTACTGTGTTGGCGGTGGCTGTAGGAAGGTGTGAAACGGAAGCATAACCCTGGAACGACTACACGAACTTAGTACACAAATGGCTTACTGTGCAGGGAAAAATAACGTGTTTACAAATAACACTAGCACTTTTTGAGCCGCTGTGGAAAGGAAATGCTGTGAAAAAATAATCAAAAATAGCTCATGCAGGGCCAACACTACTTTTACCGGTGACAGAAAGTAAGGGCTGAAAGCCAGTGTTTGATACAAATGTGTAATCCACGAAAGTAAGTAGTCAGATATTTTTACAAAAGTGAGAAGATCGTCGTATGCTAGGCTATCTTCGGCTCGAAGAAATGTTTTCCAGTCAGTCTACTGGCTAATACAGCGAAAGTTGTTAGATTTATTGCGATTATTCCAGTTGCGGTGGTTGGGAGACAAAAACCACAGGTATTACCATTTACTAATATTCAAATCTCGTCATTTCCTTGGACAGTTCTTGTTCGTAACGTTTCATTGTCACTATATATCAGGAGAGTAAACCCAATGCAGACCTACCCTCTGAAAGTATCTGTACAGAGTCGGAGCATCCCTCTGGAATCCTATCGGTTCCTCTTTATTCAGGAATAACTGTATTTCGCACGCTCATATATCAGTTTGAACCATCCTGGTTGTACATATCGTAGTCCTCTCTTTTTGGTGCAAACTAAGTTCATCCTCGACTTCAGTGTATAGTTCCCTCTCCTTGGACGTTAGCGTGGATCGTTAAACACTGGTAATGCGCCTGCACGCTTGACAATGGTAGACAAATCAACAGATACAGCCTAGCACTGTTGGTACATATCTAGTCTGTTCCCATATGATAAAATAATGGCAAACACTGTTCCGACGATTCGCCTGTACGCTACAGATCTGCCATTAATTGTTGCCGCACCATCCGTATGCCAGCCAAGAATTGTCATGGATGTAGTAACGTGTCAGCTATTTCCTCAACTCGTTCCCACATTTCATTTATCCACGGATCTCGTCACTATCTGCTGTACCAAGCATTGTTTTAATAATTTTTTACCTACACCGAAAAATCCTATTTCCTATAGTAACACCGTATATGTTGCTAAATCCATCAGCTGGTGTCGTTGATCTCTTAACGGCGCATCGAGGATCACTCTCCCTGTATTTCACTTAACCTTAGAACGATCTGGGCAGGATCTGTGAGGTTCACTAGTTTTTGTTTCACTGAATTTACATTCTTATAGTTACTAATTAGACACGCGCGCTGTGCTAGCTTTCTGCAACATTAGAGAGAAAGCATTCACGTAGCGAATGAAGTTTTGCTTTGTTTAGTCATTCTTTGGCAGTCTTCCAAAACGCGCCTGGGTCTGTCAGACCCAGCCCGACTGTTTATGTTACTAATTTCTGCCAGTGACATCCCATTTTTACTGTGGTGTATGTCTATCACTGAGAAACTTTGCGAACTATTTGCGATGTCCTGAAACCAAATTATCGTTGTCAATAGTTTACAGCATAAAATGGCGAGAGAAAATCTTTCATACTGTGAAATTTACATTACTTTGTATAGCGATGAGAGTGAAATAGAATAGTCTGATGCGGACCCAGACTTCGAAATAAACAGTGATAATGTTAATAATAGTGAAATAAGTGGTGAAAGAGGAAGATGTTCAGCCTTCTGCCATTATCGATGCACCTACTAATGATGATTTAAGTACTGCGGCTCTAACTGGCTCAGGTATGCGCTTTTATAATGGAAGGAACGGAGCAACTAAATGGAGAAAGACTTGTTCCCCACAAAACGTTCCAACAAAATGTCACAGCATAGTTACCATCCATTTGCGTGGAAGTATTCTAGCTGACATGGATGTCTATTCACCATAAGAGTCATGGTAGTTATCTTTTAGCAATCCATTGATTTATCTAGTTCTTGAATCAGCCAATATCTATATTGATTAAGTTCGAAACAAACATACAAGTGACCCAAATAAGGCTAGGTATAAAAGTTTTGATGAACTGGAGGCATATTTTGGCCTACTTTACTTATCTGAAACATTGCTTGGCGATAAAATGAATATTGAAGATTTTCAGAATGTAGTTGAGATCGGAATAGAAATCTCTGGAGCAAGTATGTCACTGAAAAGGTTCAGATTTTTGGCTCGTAGTACCAGGTTTTGACAACATTCATACGGGAGTATGAAGGAAAAGCACAAGAAAATCGTGCTGCCCGTAAGACCCATTCTTGATATGATTGTCTCCATCTGCAATGGATATTTTGATCCGTCAGAAAACGTTACTTTGGACGAAATGATCGTTCCATACAGAGAGAGGTGCAGGTTTAGGATGTTCATCCCAAATAAACCTGCCAAGTGTGGGATCAAGGCTGTCATCCTGGCTTGTTCTAAAACGCGCTATGTAAAAAATTTGGAAGTCTACGCAGGTGCACAACCACAAGGATCGTACAAAGTAATAAGGCACACTACGTTGCTCTACGTCTTGTAGACCCAATAAAATGGTTAGGAAGAAACCTCGCAATAGATAATTGGTTTGCTTCTTACCTAATCGTCAGAAAAGTATTGCAAGAGAAGAATATTCCTGTCGTTGGTATGTTAAAAAATTAAGCCTAACATTCCAGCTGAGTTTTTCCCCAAAAAATCCGAAAAAGAGTGCTCAGGCATAAAACTTTATGGCAGATTAAATCTGTGTGCTGGACCGAAACTCGAACTCCGGCCCTTTGCCTTTCGCCAGAAAGTGCTATCCAAACTCCTTTTTTTTTCCATCACATTTTGTTCGTAACTGATTGTAGCAATTGTTCGAGACGGACGTCCTACGACACATGTTGAAGTTCATCGTTGATACATTTACTCAGTTCTTTTTATTACAGAGGGAAACTAACCCTCCAACCGAACACGCTAAGCTACCTTGCCGGCGATCGACTGAGCACGACTCACAAACCGTCTTGATAGCTTTAATTCCGGTAGTTCAACGGTGAGGATGGGTCATGCATGCTCGGGTAACTCAATCGGTAGTGCACTTGCCCGCGAAAAGCAAAAGTCACGAGTTCGAGTCTCGGTCCGACATACAGTTTTAATCTGACAGGACGTTTCATATCAGCGCACACTCCGCGGCAGAGTTAAAATTTCATTGTGGAGTGAGCCGTGCAAGGCTCGCGTTTATCTCATTTATTGTTTGTCGTCTTCTATTACGGTACTGCCGCCTCGTTTTCTTATTCCATTTACTGGCGTCAGAAACTTCCTGCCTTACATGCCCGTGAGCGGCAGCAGCAGCGCGTATCGATAAGTGCACGGTCGTACCATTCTAAACCTTCTGCATGGTGTCTGTTTGTTCTATATCGTGTCTCCCTACCACTTTCGCGCAACGACGCTCTGAGCGTGTTTTTTTAGGGAATTGACTAGTTTGAACCTGGGACCTGTTGCTGGTAAGGAGACGCCAGACCACACATGACATGTAGAATTCAGAAGAGTTCAGTGAGACTAGCGATGATATAACCAAATACTTAATGATTTCAGCGTCAGCTCCACTGCACTCCCTGTAAAAGAATCTTAATACTAACTAAATTTAGTAGAAGGCGTTCATGGATTTCCTATTTTTAGTTAGCTGGTAAAATAACGTCGAAAAAGTAGTTAAGTTTACCATTGGAAATTTTATTCTACTCACAACATCGTTTATAAATTGCACTATTGATAAAAGGAAATGTTTTAATACAGGATGGTAAAAACCAACTGCGTTCAACAAATATGTGAACGAATATTCCCTGAATGGGTTTCCAAGTTCTACAATGGATCGAAGGATGACCTATGCCATATCACATCTATAATCTAGGTTTAAATTAAGTTTCACAAAAGAGAAAACTATCAAAATGGTCTGCAGTGACCCTCAATTATCTTTAATTACTTATTAACTTGTCGTAAATTACAGTGGCAGATGTGGCTTCTCAATAACTATATAACAGAAAAATCACCGCGTTTCAGATTTTTACTTCAAGTGGCAAATGTGAACACCATGAGCTTTAATTGACGATCGACACTAGTATTACGTAAAGAGGATGTAACAGATGAGACTTCTGCAGTTCTGAGCGAAGTCTTATGCGCTCAAAAATGCGGCATCGCGTGCGTTCATTACCTTGTCTGTGTTCGTCAGGGGGCGGCGGGAGGCATAGCTCCGTCCAGCTCGCCCTCTCGGAAGCAACTCGCTCCTCACTTCTCCTTACTACAATTTACCGAAGTTGTTTTTAAAACAAACTATCTGGCTGTGTTTTCATCTGACAAATCAGGGTCTCAATGTTAACCTTAAGCTCCGCCTACAAAAATTCTGTCTATCCAATGAGAAACGTTATACTTTTCGTATTGGGACAATTTTTTAAAGTTTGCAACGTAAAAGAGACGCGAAAAAGTCTCACGCTAAAACTTGCGGGTAGTGGTCCTAGCAGTTAGCTGGCGACCCACGTGGGTGTCCATCCCTCCCTTATCGTAGGGCCTTCCAGCTTAACACGGTTCTGCTCTCGGCTTCTGTTCTCGTTTCTCCCCTAGGAACTGCGTCTGTCTCACGGTGGGAAGGTATGACATGCATCTAGGCATTCCTGTGTTAGTTTGTGGTATTCCATTTGCTCACTCGTTACTCGTACTACTTTGGTTAATTTAATGTCACGATTTATTCGGAGCTATGTGACATACTACTGGATTTGCTTATCATGTCAGGGTTTTCATGGAAGGTGTAAGATTTGCCTGACACCTTACACCGTCTCTGGAGCGACCGATAGTAATCCCTGATCGCCGTGTCTCAGGCAGTCAGTTCGGGACGGACCAGCAGTAGAGTTGGGACGCAGCAGCAAAGTCGGGGACGGAGCGCCGGTGAGGCGCGGACAGCCAGTGCTCGCCGGCCGCTGGCGACACGCATGAACTGTCCGACGGAGGGAGATTGGAGTGGGATGACCGTTGGTTGGTGGTTCGGTTGATAGTCTCATCGGCCGACGTAGATTTGGTCCTTTTACCGTTTCCGGGCGTGGGAGTTGGTCGGTTGGCGTGGAGCAGCGAGGAAGTCCCGGCGGCGCGTAGTGTGGCCGATGTCGCTGACAGCGTCCCACGCGCGGTCGGAGTGTGTGGTGCTGTTCCCACTGCTACGAGGTCCATGGCTCACAGATCCTGGACACGATAGTTGAGTTTTGACTTAATCTACCAGCAACTGACAAATGTTCACATTGTGTCGTTTGGAATTCATTGTGGCTGTTGGGACATTCCCGCGAGCAACAACGTGCGTTTTGAAGTTGGCAAATTTTAGCCACCTTCCTGTGGAGTTTAACTCTACTTGGTTACTTTGAATTGAAGTGCACCAGTGGAATCTTCTGCCCTGTGGCTGTTCACGTTCCGGTTACCTGCCCTGACCGTTGACGTAAATTCAGGCGGTGTATTTTCCTCATATGTTGTCGCTGTCCAGGACTGTGTGTAGTTTGACAGCTCAATGTATAATTGGTTGTGGGCGCCAATACCTTCTACGTTATTCCTTTGAACCCCCTGTTGAGTGCTGGTCAGGTGGAGCGGAAGTTATCTTGTCGGTGGGTCCATTGACAGTCTGTTGGTTGGGTTGTTGTCGGATCGAGAATAGTGGGGCCGACTACCTGTCTCACCTAAGTGAGGGTTAATGTTAGAATTCCAGGCCTTTGGGTGTACTGCCTTTTCTTATTTGTTCTTTTTGTTTGTATTTGTACGTCTTCTAGCCGATTTTTAAAATAAGGTTGTTTTGCCCTTAAGGTGTAAGATTGTTTGGGCCCTCAGCCTAATTTAAAGAACTATTTTAAGGTAAGGCCTTGAGCTTTTAAAATTTTATTTTGGTTTGAGTCTCAATTGATAGGCCTTCAGCTCATATGTAAATTAAAGTTGTTTTGCTCTTGAGGTGTCAGATTGTTTGGACCTTCAGCCTAATTGAAAGAACTGATGTAAGATAAGGCCTTCTGCCTTTTAAATTTTTGATTTTGCTTTGAGTCTTAAAATATTGGCTTTCAGCCGACATTAAGTTAAAGTGGTCTTGCCCTTATGGCATGAGATTGTATGGCGGATTGAGCCAGTAAATAGTGCTGTGTTTTTTTTTCTAAATTTTCTTGGCTCTTGTAATGTTTGGTCAAATAAATGAAGTTGTATGTTCGAGTGTAGCTGAAAGCCGCTTATTTTGGCCCCTTTCCACAATTTGAACTACCGGTCCTGTCCTGCAGCTTTAGCAGAGCGTCTCATGGAATACACAAGTCAATATGGATATCAGGAAGATGTCTTATTATTTTCGTATGTGCCAGAACGAAACAAATCACTATTGCTTATTTCTTCAAGTCATCGTGATGGTGAAGTTGACAGTGACACAGGCGAAAAGGAAAAAAAAACAGTATATTAACGTACTACAACAAAACAAAAAGCGCCATAAATGTCGTTGATGCTCAGTGTGGTGAGGGTGGTTTGCTAGAGGGACAAGACGGTGGCCTCTCCTTTTTCAGTTTTTGAACATTGCAACTCTCACTGGATAAACTGTCTTAAAAGCAAACAAAAACGTTTCAGCTAAAAGAGAATACCTCAGAACCGTACGAAAGTCCTTCATAGCGCCGTATTTGATAACGTGTGCAACCATGGCAAACGTCCCGCGTGAAATCTGCAGGCTTGCCTCTGACCTCTCCGTTACCAAAGAGCGAAGAAGATCTACAACCAGGGAAAAGGAGAGGAAGACCCCAAGCACAGCAAAACTAAATACTTTAGCAAAGTTTTCAAGATGTGGTTATGCATGAAGCATGCTGGAGTGGTTTACGGCGACTGTTTAGGAAAATAATATTTTTGGAGAACAATATCTCACAAACTATTCTTTATATTCACAATTTCTATTTATATAATGAAAATTCAATATTTTTAATTTTTAGTTCTCCAACTAAATCTCATTTATATCCGTATTTTATCGAAATTTACTTGTCTTTCCAGTTTACTTGCATTTAGTACTACAAAGAAGTATGTTTTCCAGTTTATTTTCTACAGTTACTGTATAATTAAGAAAGTTAAAATAATTTCAATATTTCATTTAGTAGTACCTGTACAAATTAAAAATTCATCGCTTGATGCAAATTTACTGTTTGTCACTTGTTATAAATGTCTTATTTATTGTGTCCCATAGACCCAGCCAACCATTATTGGAACTATTTCTCGCCATTCTTGAAACTATATCTCGCCCTACCGGTCTACAGCTAATATTCCTTCCCCTTCAGCTTCGAGATGCAGCCCAACGAATATCTCTTCTAATCTCTGTAACTCGTTTGTTGCTACGTATGTGCTGTTGGGCAGGCTTAACGACCACTGACGGCTAGTGAACGAGGCGCCCTCGTGCCTGGAAAACTGCACTCCGAGTAATTGGTTCCACAGTGTATCCACTGCTTCTACCCTGAAGAAGTGCAGTATCATGGAATTACACACACATTAAAAATTGTTTGGCATCACCTCGGTTCAGAGAGTTCCGGAACCTGTACAGCAAATTGGAATACAGATCAACATAAACATCATTTACGCCCTTTTTATTGCTCATGAATACAACACGTTGCATGTTGTACCACAATACAGCGAGACCTTAAGAGGTGGTGGTCCAGATTGCTGTATACACCAGTATCCCTAATACCCAATAGTAGGTTCTCTTGCATTAATGCATGCCTGTATCCATGGTGGCTTACTATCCACAAGTTCATCAAGGTACTGTTAGTCCGGATTGTCCCACTCCTCAACGGCGATTCGGCGTACATCCCACAGAGTGGTTGGTGGGTTACGTCGTCCATAAACAGCCCTGTTCAATCTATCCGAGGAATGTTCGATAGGGTTCATGTCGGGAGAACATGCTGGCTCCTCTAGTTGAACCATGTCGTTATCCTGAAGGAAGTCATTCACAAGATGTTCACTATGGGTGCGCGAATTGTCGTTCATGAAAACGAATGCCCCGCCAATATGCTGCCATTATGATTGCACTATCGGTCGGAGGATGGCATCCACGTATCGAGCAGCCGCTACGGCGCCTTCTATGACCACCAGCGGCGTACGTTGGCCTCTGATAATGCCACCCAAAAACAGCAGGGAACCTCCAACTTGCTGCACTCGCTGGACTGTGTGTCAAAGGCTTTCAGCCTAACAAGGCTGCCTCCAAAGACGTCTCCGACGATTGTCTGGCTCAAGGCATATGCGACACTCATCGGTGAAGGAAACCTGATTCCAATCCTGAGGGGTCCATTCGGCATGTTGTTGGGCCCATCTGTACCGCGTTGCAAGGTGTCATGGTTGCCAAGAAGGACCTCGCCATGGACGTCGGGAGTGAAGTTGCGCTTCATGCAGCCTATTGTGCACAATTTGAGTCGTTATGCGATGTCCTGTGGCTGCACGAATGGCATTATTCAACATGGTGGCGTTGCTGTCAGCGTTCCTTCGAGCCATAATCCGTAGGTAGCGGTCATCCACTACATTAGTAGCCCTTGGGAGGCTTGAGCGACGCATGTCATCGACAGTTCTTGTCCCTCTGTATCTCCTCCATGTCCAAACAACATAGCTTTGGTTCACTCCGAGACGCCTGGACACTTTCCTTGTTGAGAGCCCTTCCTGGCACAAAGTAACAATGCGGACGTGATCGAACCGCTGTACTAACCGTCTAGGCATGGTTGAACTACAGACAAAACGGGGTGTGTACCTCCTTCCTGGTGGACTGACTGAACTGGTCGGCTGTCGAACCACCTCCGTGTAATAGGGGGTGGCTCATGCATGGCTTTGGCAAGATTTAATGACATCTCTGAACAGTCAAAGGGACTGTGTCTGTTACACAATATGCACAGTCAATGTTTATCTTCAGGAGTTATGGGAACTGGGGTGATACAATTATTTTTTTATATGTGTGTAGTATCTGTCCTGGATGTTATCAGTGGTACACCACTTGGGGGAAAGAAGCTGTAATCACTTTTCCTTCCTCTGTCGCTATACTAGTCGTGCATCGTTAATTAGTACATCAACCACGGAATTTCTGCGCCTTCTCCCATCAACTTACAAAAGACCCATCTCAAAACTGAGTAAAACGGTAGCCCTACCTCCTATATTACCCAGATACAGTGAGACATTGGTCACGTAAGCTACCAAAAAATCATTTTACATCTCACATAACTCTATATCTACTGTCATGTTCTGGGTGCATCAGGCACTCTACACCCACTCTGCTCATCATAACTCAATTCCTCCCTCTTTGTCTTAGCTTTAACTTTCTCTGCAGGTACCGGTACTCGCGTTTGCTGAGAAGTGTCTAGGGTACTTAGAAACCAAAGCACCCTATATGAAAAGCCCCAGCTGTAATTGGTAACTGTAACATCACGTTCATGGGTAATATCATTTCTATTAACTGACACGGCTTTTGACACCATGTAAGTAATATTTTTGCTTCGCCGTATGGTGTGTAGGGATTCATCAGCGTAACGTATTGCCCGATTTTATATTCAGACAGCTTAATAAAATGTCATCCCATATGTTTTTCATACACAAGTGCTTTGGTATTCACTTACTTTAACCTGTTTCCTCATTTCTAGCAGTATCTCCAAAAGACCATTTCGTAGACACCCCATTTATCCCTACTTTAAGCTTAATTGCTTCAAATGGCGACGGTACCTTTCTACCAATTACCACCTTTTATGGCAAGCTAACACTACTTTAGAATTGTATGCAGCTATGATGTAGGGCAGGTAAACGTCCCAGTCTTTGTGACTGGCGTTCACTAAATAACTTGACATTTTACCAATACCATGATGCACATGATCCATTATTCAGTCTGATTGAGGGTAGAGGAACTAGTTTTCAGCTTTCAGATTCGCAATGGACGCCGCAGATGTTTAATCAGCTTGACCTGAAGTTGATGCCCTTATCTGTAATGTCTGTGTCAGGAACACTCAACTTTAATAACCAGTTGCTTGCCTTTACCAGTGCCACTGTACTATCTTGTTTATTCCAGATTATAATCATTATAATTTAACATCACAAGTGGTCTATGATGGTTAACACATAGTGGCTATGTGCAAGAGTTAGGTAGAAAGAACAAAAAATGTCCACTACCAACATTTCAGCTTACTTGCATGCCTTCAGTAAACTTTACACATTGTCCAAATTATACACAGTTCATCACATAGGGTATTTGTCAACATCCTGCTGGGTGCTTGGTGGTAGAACTGTGTGTGTTAACCCTGGAATTATAACTAGGTGTCTTTGTATGTCTCCTTCTTTTTAACTTGAAGTTATTTTAGTCGTATGTGACACATTTTGTGTTTATGTACCTGTCTTCAATGTTACTTGGACTTGCATTACCCTCACTGAAGTTCTGCTGGACATGACTTACGGCATTTCCAGTGTTTTTCGGTAATAGTGCATGTATTGTCAACTTGTAGATTTCTATCATGTGTTCATAGTCTTACATTTAACACACATATTAAATTTACTTATAATTTAATTACTGACATGTAGTGTGGCCACCTCACTAGTCAATTAATAATGTTGTTTGTTCTTTAGACGATATTTATGGCCTGTAAGTTTCTTTCTTTTGAAATTTTGATTGCTTGAATGTAATGGCTTTTGGTTTCAATGCGGGGGAAAGACGAAGGTGTGTATTGGTTACAGTACATTTATCCGTAAGTGAATATAATTTTAGATATCATTTTATTTTCTGTGTTCGCTTACGTTTAATTGATATGAGTACTTTTTTAGTGGTTTGCTTGTCAGGAAGATCTTCTGTTTCTTCATGAATAGATACTGTGGAGGCATCCATTATAGTGCACTGTATCCTCGCAGGCTAGTCAGTGTCCTTACGCACTATTGTTTCATGCCAGTTAATGAATTATGGATGCATTTGCGCATGAATGATGTCCAACACTAACAGTTTCTTTTGGGGTTTTTTCATATGTTCTACATTTGTTATGATCATAGGTGGTGTCCTTTATGTGGTCGTCAGACAAGTTTTGGACATTCATTTTGTATATATGACATAACAGTGTCCCTCAACGATGTACACCAGAGCATTGTATACTCTGAGACGACACACAGATTTTGTTTCTTCGTTTTATTTGTTTCTGAAATTGTAGTCTCTTTCATACATTTATGATTTTTCTGTTGTTGAGTGGTACTTAAGATAGGTAAATAAATTAGTGACATCAATGTGAAGTGAAGTAGAAATTATAAAATAAATAAAAAACTCAGTTTAGTTTAGAAGAATTACACACTGGGAAACAGCGGACAGAGCAGCAGTGGCAACGGCCGGTGCTTGAAGTCAGCACGTTCAGGAGAGAAGCGGAAACTGTCGATTCAGCTGTCAGGGCATCGCCCGACTGGCTCAAGTGTTTCTCAATTGTCACATGTGATCAAAGGCCCTCGCCTACTTTCCAAGAGCTAATGACCGACGTGAAGTAGATTCTTCGAGAAGCTTTACAACGTGACAGAAGAAGCAATGACCGTGAAGTCATTCACCTCCAGTGAACTGAAGTGAATAAATATGTGAGACGCAGTGGGCCCGACAAGAGAGTAGCAGTAGTTTTCAGTCAGTTTCGGTGCTGAAGACCGTCATGCAAGAAGAGACTACATCATACACAGACGCACCAGGTCCGCCGCTGTAATGGAATAGCAAGCTGCAGCCACGGCACCAGAAGACAGAAGTTAAAAGGTATTTGAAGTCTGGTTGTTACGTACCCGGGTGACTCGTAAGGACGGGAAGGAGACGGCCTCACATCAGCAGTCACCTGTGAGCTGGGATGAAGATCTGACAGCCGAAGACTGGCAAGCGGGGGTCCGTTTTTCGAGTTCGGGACACTGGCCTTCCCCCGCCGCGCCGCGCCGCTCCGCTGGCCGACGCACAACACTGACACACGCGTCCGCTTAGAGAAGAGAAACACTGGGATGCCACATCCAAGGTATCCCCATCCGATTCACGACTTCTTTCTCAATAATTAAACGGGCCACAGCACGATGCACGTCTCCAGTCAACTGGGCGAGACGGCGACACGAGATACACGCCGCCACGCGTAATCGAACGCCGCCGCTACCGCAACAGAAGGCTTCGCGAAAGACACAGCTACTGCTATCCGAGCCAGAACATCCAGTAAGGAAACAGTTGTACAAAACTTTCAATAAAAGTTACCTTATGTAAAAATGCTGTTTCATTCTACCTCATACCCGAGCCAAGGAAGAACCCACCCTGCCCACATGTTGTTAAGAGAGAAAAATTAATTTATTTAGTGTTTCTACCCTGACATAATGCTTCAGAATCAAATGCCCTTTGCAGTAATGCTCACCCTGACAATTGACTAACATCAGAAGAGAAAACCCAGTTACATTTAGTGACAGAAGTGTTACATTTGGTGTTACACTGTAGTTATTTTATCAGTCTGTAGGTTATTTTACCCCCTCCCCCCCCTACCCATGAACCAAGGACCTTGCCGTTGGTGGGGAGGCTTGCGTGCCTCAACGATACAGATAGCCGTACCGTAGGTGCAACCACAACGGTGGGGTATTTGTTGACAAGCCAGACAAACGTGTGGTTCCTGAACAGGGGCAGCAGCCTTTTCAGTAGTTGCAGGGGCAACGGTCTGTATGACTGACTGATCTGGCCCTGTAACACTAGCCAAACCGGCCTTGCTGTTGTGGTACTGCAAACGGCTGAAAGCAACGGGAAACTACAGCCGTAATTTTTCCCGAGGGTATGCAGCTTTACTGTACGATTAAATGATGATGGCGTCCTCTTGGGTAAAATATACCGGAGGTAAATAATCCCCCATTCGGATCTCCGGACGGGGACTACTCAGAAGGACGTCGTTATTAGGAGAAAGAAAACTGGCGTTCTACGGATCGAAGCGTGGAATGTCAGATCCCTTAATCGGGCAGGTTGTTTAGAAAATTTAAAAAGGGAAATGGATAGGTTAAAGTTAGATATAGTGGGAATTTGTGAAGTTCGGTGGCAAGAGGAACAAGAGTTTTGGTCAGGTGAACACAGGGTTATAAATACAAAATCAAATAGGGGTAATGCAAGAGTAGGTTTAATAATGAATAAAAAATAGGAGTGCGGGTAAGCTACTACAAACAGCATAGTGAACGCATTTTTGTGGCCAAGATAGACACGAAGCCCAAGCCTACTACAGTAGTACAAGTTTATATGACAACTAGCTATGCAGATGCTGAAAAAATTGATGAAATATATGATGAGATAGAAGAAATTATTGAGGTAGTGAAGGGAGACGAAAATTTAATAGTCATGGGTGACTGGAATTCGACAGTAGGAAATGGAAGAGAAGGAAACGTAGTAGGTGAATGTGGATTGGGGCTAAGAAATGAAAGAGGAAGCTGCCTGGTAGAATTTTGCACAGAGCATAACTTAATCATTGCTAACACTTGGTTCAAGAATCATGAAAGAAGGTTGTATACGTGGAAGAACTCTGGAGATACTAGAAGGTTTCAGATAGATTATATAATGGTAAGTCAGAGATTTAGGAACCAGTTTTCAAACCGTAAGACATTTCCAGGGCAGATGTGGACTCTGACCACAAACTATTGGTTATGAACTGTATATTAAAACTGAAGAAACTGCAAAAAAGTGGGAATTTAAGGAGATGGGACCTGGATACACTGAAAGAACCAGAGGTGGCACACATTTTCACGGAGAGCATAAGGGAACAATTGACAAAATGGGGGAAAGATATACAGTAGAAGAAGAATGGGTAGCTTTGAGGAATGAAATTGTGAAGGCAGCAGAGGATCAAGTAGGTAAAGACGAGGGCTAGTAGAAGTCCTTGTGTAACAGAAGAGATACTGAATTTAATTCATGGAAGGAGAACGTACAAAAATGAAGTAAGTGAAGCAGGCAGAAAGGAATACAAACGTCTCAAAAATGAGATCGACAGGAAGTGCAAAATGGCTAAGCAGGGATGGCTAGAGTACAAATGTAAGGATGTAGAGGCTTATCTCATGAGGGGCAAGACTGATACTGCCTGCAGAAAAAGAGAAAAGAGAACCACTTGCATGAATATCAAAAGGTCAGATGGAAACTCAGTTCTAAGCAAAGAAGGGAAAGCAGAAAGATGGAGGGAGTATATAGAGGGTCTATACAGGGGCGATGTTCTTGAGGGCAATATTATGGAAATGGAAGAGGATGTAGATGAAGATGAAGTGGGAGATATGATACTGTGTGAAGTGTTTGACAGAGCACTGAAAGACTTAAGTCGAAAGGCCCCAGGAGTAGACAACATTCCATTAGAACTACTAACAGCCTTGGGAGAGCCAGTCCTGACAAAACTCTACCATCTGGTGAGCAAGATGTATGAGACAGGCGAAATTGCCTTAGACTTCAAGAAGAATATAGTAATTCCAATCCCAAAGAAAGCAGATCTTGACAGATGTGAAAATTACTGAACTATCAGTTTAATAAGTCACAGCTGCAAAATACTAACGCGAATTATTTATAGACGAATGGAAAAACTTTTAGAAGACGACCTCGGCGAAAATCATATTGGATTCCGTAGAAATGTTGCAACAGGTGATGCAATACTGACCCTACGACTTATCTTAGAAAATAGATTAAGGAAAGGCAAAACCTACGTTTCTAGCATTTGTAGACTTAGAGAAAGCTTATGACAATGTTGACTGGAATACTCTCTTTTAAATTCTGAAGGTGGCAGGGGTAAAACACAGGGAGCGAAATTCTATTTACAATTTGTACAGAAAGCAGATGGCAGTTATAAGAGTCGAGGGACATCAAAGGGAAGCAATGGTTGGGAAGTGAGTGAGACAGGATTGTAGCCTATCCTTAATGCTAGTCAATTTGCATATTGAGCAAGCAGTAAAGGAAACAAAGGAAAAATTCGGAGTAGGTATTAAAATCCATGGGGAAGGAATAAAAACTTTGAGGTTCGCCGATGACATTGTAATTCTGTCAAAGACAGCAAAGGAATTGGAAGAGCAGTTAAACTGAATGGACAGTGTCTTGAAAGGAGGGTATAAGAAGAACATCAACAAAAGCAAATCGAGGATAATGGAATGTAGTCGAATTAAGTCGGGTGATGCTGAGGGAGTTAGATTAGGAAATCAGACACTTAAAATAGTAAAGGAGTCTTACTATTTTGGGGAGAAAAATAACTGATGATGGTCGAAGTAGAGAAGATACAAAATGTAGACTGGCAATGGAAAGGAAAATGTTTCTGAAGAAGAAAAATTTGTTAACATCGAGCATTGATTTAAGTGTCGGGAAGTCGTTTCTAGAAGTATTTGTATGGAGTGTAGCCATGTATGGAAGTGAAACATGGACGATAAATAGTTTAGACAAGAAGAGAATAGAAGCATTTGAAATGTGGTGCTACAGAAGAATGCTGAAGATTAGATGGGTAGATCACATAACAAATGCGGAGGTATTGAACAGAATTGGGGAGAAGAAGAGTTTGTGGCACAACTTGACAAGAAGAAGGGATCGGTTGGTAGGACATGTTCTGAGGCATCACGGGATCACCAATTTAGTACTGGAGGGCAGCGTGGAGGGTAAAAATCGTAGAGGGAGTCCAAGAGTTTAATACACTATGCAGATTCAGAAGCATGTAGGCTGCAGTACGTAATGGGAGATGAAGAAGCTTGCACAGGACAGAGTAGCATGGAGAGCTGCATCAAACCAGCCTCATAACTGAAGACCACAACAACAACAACAGTTTATTTTAGGCTGTGCAGGTAAAGTATCATCCAAGTGGAAATTCTTTATAGTATACTTTAGGTATGTGACAATGGATATATCTGTTCGTTCTATCAAATGATTACACAACATTCACTTGTAGAGCCTCGTTCTTGACTCTCATTCTGTTTTTAAACTTTCATTGTATTGCAAGTTGATAATACTATTATTACTATTCACGATCACAGGCCTGAAGATGGTGCACCGAAGTGCTGAAACTGGAAGCTACGCAATAAATGACATCATAAGGACGACTGTAGGTGTTATATTTTCTCGCGATAGTGAATGGCGCAAGAATGGACGTACTAAAACTTGATATACCTTATCAGGTAATGAGATATTCCTGCACATTTATCAGCAACAGGATCAAGCTAATGAAGATAACAGCAGCCATCTACTTCAACAAGAGATGTGTCTCTGATGACGTCACTCCCAGCGAGAATAATAGGAGGTAACAACATTGGACAGAAGTAATGCAGCGTAATGAGAGGTTATGGATAGGACTTCAGCTTAGGTGCTTATATCACAAGAATGATAGTCTTTCAAAACGGATTTACTAAGACCACATACACCTTGGTAAGAAGTAAAGTTCCCAGCAGATTGATAGGACAATGTGTTACATTAGTAATATAGTGGATAAAAAGTTGCTAGTTGTTGTTAGCAACCATTAAAGGAAGATCTGTAAATTAAAAAGTAGACAATGTATGGTACATACGACAGAGTATACATATAGTGGCCATGTGTTCTATGTGGTCTGTCGGGAACACTAGCTAATATTTTCATCAATCATTTGGAGGAAATACTTTTATACAGCAGCAGAAGCTAAGCGGTATAATTATGTAGTATTATCGATTTGTGGATGATACATTATTATTAGTTAATGAAATGAATAGGGGGTTAAAGAGAATTTTTGAGGCTTTCAACACTCTACGTCCCAAATACTGGTTTCATATGAAAGTGAAGTAAACAAGAAAATTAATTTCCTGCATATTATGATGATGAATAGTAAAGGAAGTCACAGATTTGCAGTTTGTAGGAGGCTAAGAGCTACAGATGCTATTATCGTACATCATTCTGCTCGTCACGAAACATACAAGATTTCTTTCTTTTCAGTTCAGTCAGCAGACTGATAAACATTCCATTAGAAGTTTGAAAGATAACGGGAGAAACATGTTGTAAAGTATGTAGCGTACAATAATGGGTTTCATCCTCAATTAATTGAGCAAATATATTCAAAGACCATCAAGAAGGCATCCGATTTACTACACGACATTCTTTAGAACGATATACACTCTAGGAAATTGAAATAAGAACACCGTGAATTCATTGTCCCAGGAAGGGGAAACTTTATTGACACATTCCTGGGGTCAGATACATCACATGATCACACTGACAGAACCTCAGGCACATAGACACAGGCAACAGAGCATGCACAATGTCGGCACTAGTACAGTGTGTATCCACCTTTCGCAGCAATGCAGGCTGCTATTCTCCCATGGAGACGATCGTAGAGATGCTGGATGTAGTCCTGTGGAACGGCTTGCCATGCCATTTCCACCTGGCGCCTCAGTTGGACCAGCGTTCGTGCTGGACGTGCAGACCGCGTGAGACGACGCTTCATCCAGTCCCAAACATGCTCAATGGGGGACAGATCCGGAGATCTTGCTGGCCAGGGTAGTTGACTTACACCTTCTAGAGCACGTTGGGTGGCACGGGATACATGCGGACGTGCATTGTCCTGTTGGAACAGCAAGTTCCGTTGCCGGTCTAGGAATGGTAGAACGATGGGTTCGATGACGGTTTGGATGTACCGTGCACTATTCAGTGTCCCCTCGACGATCACCAGTGGTGTACGGCCAGTGTAGGAGACCGCTCCCCACACCATGATGCCGGGTGTTGGCCCTGTGTGCCTCGGTCGTATGCAGTCCTGATTGTGGCGCTCACCTGCACGGCGCCAAACACGCATACGACCATCATTGGCACCAAGGCAGAAGCGACTCTCATCGCTGAAGACGACACGTCTCCATTCGTCCCTCCATTCACGCCTGTCGCGACACCACTGGAGGCGGGCTGCACGATGTTGGGGCGTGAGCGGAAGACGGTCTAACGGTGTGCGGGACCGTAGCCCAGCTTCATGGAGACCGTTGCGAATGGTCCTCGCCGATACCCCAGGAGCAACAGTATCCCTAATTTGCTGGTAAGTGGCGGTGCGGTCCCCTACGGCACTGCGTAGGATCCTACGGTCTTGGCGTGCATCCGTGCGACGCTGCGGTCCGGTCCCAGGTCGACGGGCACGTGCACCTTCCGCCGACCACTGGCGACAACATCGATGTACTGTGGAGACCTCACGCCCCACGTGTTGAGCAATTCGGCGGTACGTCCACCCGGCCTCCCGCATGCCCACTATACGCCCTCGCTCAAAGTCCGTAAACTGCACATACGGTTCACGTCCACGCTGTCGCGGCATGCTACCAGTGTTAAAGACTGCGATGGAGCTCCGTATGCCACGGCAAACTGGCTGACACTGACGGCGGCGGTGCACAAATGCTGCGCAGCTAGCGCCATTCGACGGCCAACACCGCGGTTCCTGGTGTGTCCGCTGTGCCGTGCGTGTGATCATTACTTGTACAGCCCTCTCGCAGTGTCCGGAGCAAGTATGGTGGGTCTGACACACCGGTGTCAATGTGTTCTTTTTTCCATTTCCAGGAGTGTAGGAAGAGACAGAAAATTTGTACCATTATTCATTACAATGGCTCACTGTCACATGATATGGCACATATTTTTCGTCATGTTAATATCAATGTACGATTCAGAATTAGCAACACGTTATCATAGTCGCTGATACATTTAGTGGAACAGTAGGATCCGTTACGGAAGTCAGGCGTATATGAAATAACCTATGCTGATTGTGGAAAAACTGTTGGAACTTTCACAGAAAGATTTAAGACAGTATTTCCCTGCATACTATCAAATATTCGACTTTCAAGAAACATTTAAAGTCAACGAAACATGCAGTCATAGGCATAGAAGAGAATCTAAAATATTTGCGCTTCGTAAAAGGGGATACAAAGGACATAATAGAAGATCTGGAATCTCACATCCATTCCCACAAAGAACCTAATTTTTGCTGAATGAACAGAGTCGAAGAACAAACTGATTATTTTCGTAGTTTCTTATGCTCGTAGATCATTGTTTGTGCCCTGAATGTTAGAATTTCCTTGACATTGTAATCAGAATGTAACTTCATTAATATTACACAGGCACTGTAATTGACCCACATGGTTTTCATTTGAACCATTACCAATTTCAACACACAACATTCTATTATTCGTTTGACGAAACCCTCGTATTGGCTTTCATCCTCTTATTCAAATGTTTCAGTTACGATATTCATTGTGCACACTCTTACACTGTCAGTTTTGATGTTGACCGACTTATTTGAGTATTTGCTGACACATATATTTGGAAGTTCAATTATGATAGGTTCTGCATTCAGTGACAGTTGATGGTTGGAGACACGACATCACAGACAGAACTGGCATTCATTTAATGCTGGTTATTTGAGTTGTACCTCTGGGTATTCGTTGTTTTCATGTCGTCCTGAAGGTCGTCTACGTATTCCAGCTGTTAGCCACTGATGCACCGTACATATGTATCGTAGCAACCCATTAAGCAACAAATAGAGTTCCTCAATGTCTTTATCCTCATTTTGCATATGAGTGGGTAGGGATTTTCTGTACTGACGTATGCATTCCTGATTAAGCTTCATAACTGTTCAGGTCTCTGCTTGTTCTCATATTAGCATACATCATCTGTTTTTGTGGTTTGTTGGGTGTCTATTACAATCTGTATTGTAAGTGTGTGATTTCGATAACTCTCTCTTTCCTGCCTTCTTCACCCCTCCTAACACCTACTACCTATTACAGGTCACATTTCTCCCTTTTTATTATTGTTATATCATTGAATATGTACGTGCTTCTTACCCAATCTCATTGGTAGTTGGTTGTTTTATGACAGAATTGTTACTGGACTTAGTCTGTTGTATCTGATCACTCTTGGTTTCGTACATGATCAGTATTTTGTAGCGTACCTTAGAGGATTTTTGGGGTAATATTCTATACTGACGTGTATGTAGCTGTCGTTGGTCTCTAGTTAGGTGCTTGGTGGTACAATTCTGTGTGTTAGCCCTAGACTTATAATTTGATGCCTTTAAATGTCTCCTTCTCTTTAACAAGCTATTATTTTAGTGGTATGTGGCACATCTAGTGGTTATGTACCCATCTTCAGATTTACATGGGTTTACATTTACCCTCACTCAGGTTCTGCTGGACATGAATTGTGGCATTGCCAGGGTTTTTGTTGTAATAGTGAATGTGTTGTCAACTCATAGACTACTGTTAGATGTTCATAGTCTTTTATTAAACAACAGTATTGGATGTACTTACTATTTAATGGTTGGCATGGTTGTTTAGCCTCCTTACTGGTCTGTTAATAATGTAGTTTGTCTGTTAGACGATATGTATGGTCATAATGGTTCTTTTGAAATTTGGTGCATGAATGTAATGGGTTTTGGTTCTGATGTGGTCGAAACACCATGGTGTGTACTGGTTACAATACATTTATACATGATTATATGAAATTTTATATTACATTTCATTTTTTGTGTGTTGATTTGTGTCAAATACATGTGGTTGTTTTTGAGTGGTTTGCTAATTAGGAAGTTAGCTCACGTGAACGTTGCTGTCATTGGCCTCTAGTTGGGTACTTGGTGGTGGATCTGTGAATGTTGGTCCTAGAACTAAAACGAGATGTTTTTAATGACCTCTTCTCTTTAACAAGCAGTTATTTTGGTCACATGTGACACATTTAGTGCTTATGTACCTGTCTTCAATTTTACTTGGATTTGCATTACCCTCACTTAAGTTCTGCTGGACACAGCTAGTGGCATTGCTAGCGTTCTCGTTGCAATCGTGCATGTACTGTCAACTTGCAGGTTGCTATCAGTGTTCACAGTCTTACGTTTACTTACGATTTAACTACTGGCATGTTGTGTGCCTCCTCACTGGTCAATTAATTATCTTGTTGGTCATTTAGACGATATGTATGTTTCTTTCTCTTGCAATTTTGACTGCATGGATGTAATGGCTTTTGGTTTTAATGGGGTGGAGAGACCAAGGTGTCTACTGTACAATTATTCATATGTGTACGTAATTTTAGATTTTATTTTTTCTGTTCACTTACGTTTAATAGATATGAGTGCTTTGGCGTGGTTTGCTGGTCATAAGGCTTTCCTGTTACTTGATGAATAGATACTGTGGAGGCATCGTTTATGATGCACTCCATCCTTGCAAGCTAGTTTGTATCCTTGTGTTTTATTCTTTGCTGGCAGTATATCATATATCGATACATTCACACATGAACATTGTTCACCGTGAAGGGTTTCTTGTCGTTTTTTTCGTATCTTCTACATATGTTATGACTGTAGGTGATATTCTGTTTCTGGCAGTCTGACATGCCTTGAACACTTATTTTATATTGACACAAGTATGCCCCCAAAATGTTCATACCTGAGCATTTTATACTGTGGCAGGATTCACAGATCATTTTTCATCGTTTTCCTAGTTTCTGACATTGTAGACTCTCTTCTACATTCTTAATTTTCTAGTTATTTTATCGTTCGGAAGATTATTTCAGGTTGTGCACGTAACATATCATCTGACTGGCAAAAAAACAATGCGGAATATTTATTTAATGAAGTTATGAATGAATAGTACACTTATACAGGGTGTCCCAGCTATCTTCTCCACCCAAAATATCTCTGGAACAATAACAGCTATTGGGAAACGACTTTCACCGGTATCAATGTAGGGCTGGGGCCAGGAATGTACATATTTGGAAACATTCTAAAACGAAAGCATATGTGCTTTTTAACACACTTATGTTTTTTTAAATGGACCTCTTATATTTTTTCTTCAGCAATCCATAGCATTAAAAAGCACATACACAATGGCGTTGGTTGCATCGCAATATTCCCATTACATCCCGAGATATTAAGACGCGAAGTTGACGCTTGAAACACCCGATATGCGCTGCTAGCGCACGTCCTCAGGCTCAGGCGTGAACCCCATGCTGCCCTTAATCGCGATGTGATTGACATGCGTAATCACACCGCCATACTTATCAAGAGGGACACTTACATGTCAATCACATCGCGATTACGGGCAGCATGGGGTTCACGCCTGAGCCTCAGGATGTGCGCTAGCAGCGCATGTCGCGTGTTTCAAGCGTCAACTTCGCGTCTCAGTATCTCTGGAGGTAATGGGAATATTGCGATGCAATCAACGCCATTGTGTATGTGCTTTGTCATGGTATGGATTGCTGAAGAAAAAATATAAGAGGTCCATTTAAAAAAACATAAGTTTGTGTTGAAAACACATATGCTTTCGTTTTAGAATGTTTCCAAATACAGTATGTACATTCATGGGCCCCAGCCCTACATTGATACCGGTGAAAGTCGTTTTCCAATAGCTGTTATCGTTCCAGAGATATTTTGGGTGGACAAGATAGTTGGGACACCCTGTATAATGTACTGTGTGGAAACTCTTTATGGTGTACTTTAGGTTTGAGGCAATAGATGTATCTGTTCGTTCTGTCAAATGATTACTGTATATTCACTTGTAGAGTCTTGTCCTTATTTCTTAGTATTGCATGGTTGAAAAGTTGATAATAATATCATTCCTGTTTATGAACATGGGCCTGGCCTGAGGATGTTGCATTGAAGCATTGAAACTGGTAGCTACATGGCTTTAGGTGTTCTACTTTCTTCCGATAGTTAAGAGCCATAGTCCCCAGGCCACCAGCCATAAGAATGGACACACAAAAATGTCCTGTCTCCTCGTCCTCCACCAATATAGCTCAGCTCTTTGACAATGTGCTCTCCTGGGCCATCCATGACCATATAAATCATCATTCTGCTGATACCAACTACAATTTCTATGCTGAGAATTAGTGCTCATGTGGAGCAAATCAGTCATTTTTCCCTTCCTTTCAGGAAAGGAAATGACTAACATTGGTACAGGGTACCTGCTACCATCCACCATACAGTGGCTTATGGAGTAGGTGTGTAAATGTAGATTATGCACATAATTCTACACTTTTTCCTGTCATGTTCATTTACCACCTCATAGTCAAATTAACTCAACCATAGTACCCAAGGAGTTAATCTGCTTGAAGAATCCTTCAATCCGTGTAACCACATTAATTCCCAGTTATAAATTTGAATTTAATACCATACAGGTAACTAAGGAGATAGGTAATACCGTATATGATACTGAACATTTCTTTCTCCATGGGTTAGTAATTCTGTAGAGCTTCATGCTACTATCTCTATGCTTATGCTTCTTGATGTTGCTTGTCATTTGTATTTTGACTCTGAACACATCAATTTGTGTGGTTACTTACATCACAGCTTAGGATGAATTTCTTTTCAGGATTTGGAAATATTAATAATTATCTAGTTAGCTTCATCAGTTGCCCACTAGACCTCCATAATTTTTTTCGTATGAGTAAATTGTTTAGCGATTTCAACAAACACTGGGCAAATTTTTTCTAATAATTACACATGATGAAAAATGATTTAAGTTCCTTCGTTGTTTGAGGCAGTAAGAGATGATCGACAGCACACACCTATCTTTGGTCACTCTTCACACCGTCTTGCCTAATCACATAGCCTAGACAGTTAACCTCTGTGAATGAAATAACCATTTTCAGCACATAATGTTGCCAGTGTCAGAGGCAATTTCTTAAACACTTCCTCCAGTCAGAGAACATGCTGCTGATGTTCTTTAGGAAACAAAATGATGTCATCTATATAGACCATTGACTGATGTGGTTTTAATCCCCTTAGCACCGCATTCAATAACCCCTGAAATGTGGGTGACACACTTTGAAGCCTAAACATTATCCACTGATGTCAGTAGTGCCCCAATAGAATGGTGAATCCAGTTTTCGGCCGGTCTTCTGGCACCACTTGCAGCTGGTGATAACCATTCTTTAAATCCCTCATAGAGAAGCCTTTACATTGACCTAGGTTGTCCCTCATTTCTGTTGTATTTGTAATACTATATGTATCCGTAACTGTTCTTGAGTTTTGAAGTCAGTAATCACAGCAAAACACCTGTATTGCTTAACCCAATCTTATGGTTTCTTTAGCATGATTACAATGGGTGTGTACCATGTACTATCATGCTTCTTGTAATGTCATTCTTCAGCTGTTGATTGATGAATTCCTCCACTATCGGCTGCAAGTGACGAAGTATTCTGTATGGCTTCTCGGTCGTGATTTTATGCTGGATCGGAGGTGACTTTAGTAGAGTTCGGCCAGGATTGAACTAATCCACAAATGATATAACCAGTTTCTGTAACAGTCCTGCCTTTTCCTTCCAAGTGGTATACTTTTTCACATAATGCAGAAGCACCTATAGCTTGAGGCAAGTGTCACCACTTACTCTTTTTTTTTGTCGTTCATTATCACATCCAAACAGACAATTAATAGCCCCAAAGTCAGCTCCATTTCATCTCAGTCAAAATTATCAACACTTACTGTAAACATAAAATCCCAACTTACTTCCTGCATATGTGTCATGCTTCTACACACAATAACATGGAAAGTGTCCAATTTGTCATATATTTTTCTATGGCTGTATCACACATAAGATATCGTCAAGTACGTCAGTACACATACTCACTTATACTAGCTTTCCTGTGCCACTTGGTACTTTATCATGTGAACTGAGCCGTACTGAATGTGCCTGCAGTTTAATCTTGTCCATCTTCATTATTGACAAACCTTGTGATAATGTATCCTATCTTGCAATAATTCCCAATGGGAACAGTGACACAATAAGTTCTAAAGTGTGCTGCAAAATATCAATTTTTGTGAGATGCTTCCTCAGAAAATCCTACCCTGCCACTGTGCCTTACCCCTTACTGACATGGAATAACACTTCCATATATATCCGAAAAATTCCTTGATCCAATACAGAAATTGAGCAATGTCACCCAATGATGCCACAGCATTATCCCCTACTCTCCTCTAGAAACTGAATTCACCATGTCCAGACTAGCTACTGACATGAGCCCCTGTGCCACCTAAACATGCCCACCAAGCTACACTCCACCTCTTCATACGAATTTGTATCACTATACATTACTATGAATGCTGTGCAGTGCTTGAGAAATTCCTTTGGCGTTCAACGATCCCTTAATCTGACATCATCCACTTTGTGATTCTTGAGTTTCTCCCGGCGTATTAGATAATCAAAATATCCACGGGTATGCTGCCGGTCTATAGTGTCCAACGGGCACTGCAAGTGCCGTGGATATTTTGATTATCATCCACTTCGCTTTCTGCTCTGACACTCTGGTACCCTATGTCCCACCAAACCACAGTATAATACTGCAGTTGGTGGCACATTTTCCAAATATGACTGACAAGGTGACACTTATAGCATTTCACTTCTGAGGAAAAACACTCCTCTAATCCTTCACTATGTTTACTTCTCTCATTCGTATAGCATGGCAGCAGCCAAATTAATTGTAATCTCCAACCATACCATCCCTAACGTATGAAATGGAAGTATTCTTATAAACTTTCCTTTCTTTCCCTGTTGCAGAATAATTTTATCCGCCTCCTTTTCATCTGTTACTCACACACTTGTGGATTGCTATCCTCACTCTGACAAAGAATATTTGCACTGACTGGTTTCCATTTTGGCACACATCAGGCAGCTTTTCTCCCAAGAATGTGGCACCGTTCTGCTTGTGGTGGTGCTGATAGAGTCTCTTCTTGAGCTATTCAGATACGAGCGTATTCAGCCACTCATTACACATGACATATTTCTTTGGCATCAGTAGTACCTTGGTGACAAATGTACTTCATCTGATATATTACCCAGACTAGTAGCAGCTTCCAGATGATCAATAATTACTGACATATTCTCAGACCATTTTGAGATCTGGTACTAAGGGAAATGCAGAATTTGGTATGGACGGGGCCGTAATCAGTTACCGTTGGCTGCTCAGGTTTTTTTTTTTTAAATCAAGTGTACTTTATTTGGGAACAATTACAAATGAAGTTGACAATAAGGAACAATTATCAGATTTGACTGTTAAGACAAAATGTCAAATTAAAAAAATTCTTAAGCAGTTTGCTCTAATGGCTGAAGGCCTTATTGACAAGAAATTCAAATTAATCATCAGCTGAAGGCCCCAGTAGTAATAACCCAAAAAACCATTTGACAGCTGAAGGCCTGGATAGGATATTCTTAATAATCAGTTAAGCTTTCCCAAGAGATACTAAGATATTTTAAAAAAGACAATCATCACTATTTCACTATTAAGAGACAATATGTAATTAAAAATTCTGAAGACCAATTTCATTCATGGCTGAAGGCCTTATTGACACGAAATTGAAATTACTTGTCGGCTGAAGGCCGCAATAGTAATAACTCAAATAGACACTTGGCCTGACAGAAAATTTTTGAGAAGCAATTGAGATATTTAAAGAACAATCATCAACATTTCAGTGTTAAGATACTTTGCCTTATTAAAATTTATTAAGACAAGTTACACTCATGGCTGAAGGCCTTATTTCCAAGAAAATCAAACTCTTCATCGGCTGACGGCCCAAACAGTAATAATTCGAAATTAATTCTTAAAAAAAGAAAAAATCAACCAACCTGACCAAATCGAGAGAGTAGTGGACGTCAGACAGTGCTCCAAGGATCGACCTGGGAAAGTCGCTGAACTTCGTAAACGATGAGACAGGCATCCAACAGTTGTATTCACTTAACCCGATAGCAACTCAAACTAGTGACAGTTTAAACACAGACCAAGTCTCTTGCAAAGTCTGCCTAACGTCTGATAACCAATACAATGAAGCAAGGCGGAAACGACGGAAGGCACTGTGTCTTCAGAATCCAGTGTTTAGAACACCCAGTATCAGAAGGAACCACTATGACCCAAGTAGTCCAAAACAAATAAAATATCAGAACCGCAATCAAGGAGCTGACGAACTACACGCTTTACTGGACAGGAGCGGCCAGGTGAGGAAAGGTACAATGGCGCGAAAATACGCTAACCTCCAGGTCAAGTAACTGGAGCGTTAGCGGCCACTAGGCAGTAAAATACCACTGGTTAAATTTCACCAATAATAACACAAGGAATTCAATGATTAATAATAAGAAGTAGAGTACGGCAAATTAATTTCGTCATCTCCAAACACTCCACTCATTGCTCTTCGTCTCTGCGACCCTGAGAGCAGCAACTCAGAAACAAATGGCGTGATCACCAATTAGTGGACGTTTCACTACTGGGTTAATGTTCTCTCAACTGAAACTTCCTGGGTCTGGTGGACAACGAGGTTCTGGCCCTCGCAAATACAGGTCCTCGATCTCACTGTGCCTGTGTGCCACAAGTGGTCCCGGCATGTCCGTGCACTGCCGGACCTCACTGATGACTGTCCCAAAAAAACTCCCGGACACAATCTGACCCGGAAAACTCTTGATGTCCCTCCAAAGATAGTACCACCATAGTTAATGTCGATAGCCGCTGCTGCTGCCACTCACAGACAGACAACACTAGCAAATGTCGTGGCGCCAGTAAACACAAGAAGTGAACGAGACGCCACTATATCTATTACACGATGCCAACCTACCAACAGCACCAACGCGAACCTCAACACGGCTCACCTTTACCCAAAAAGGTCACTAGACAAGCTGCAATGAATCCACAAAAGGAGCAAGTAAACTGAACGAAACCTCTGCTTATAAAGTTCCAGCTGGTTAAACATGTCCATGCACAATTATCTGCGTTGAATTGTGTCTACCTGCTTCTGTAGTGTGGAATTCTTCTGCGACAGTTCGGCCATCTGATTTCCCAAAGTTGTAACCACTTCCTGCATCGCCGTTATTTATGTTTCTGGCATTTACACAACCTCAAGCTATCAGTTTACACTATATAAATTCCTGAAGTACACCACACGACATCATAGGAAGGACATATATCACAAACACTTGGGTATAATAACAATAAAAAAATGTCAGTCTTTACGATGGATCATAGCCCATAGAGACTGTAAGAACTGATGTGCCTCATATCCATAACTTCGGGAGTACTACTTACTCACAACTTGTGATCGGCCATATTACACTACTGGCCATTAAATTTGCTACACCTCGAAGATGACGTGCTACAGACACGAATTTTAACCGACAGGAAGAAGCTGCCGTGACATGAAAATGATTAGCTTTTCATAGCATTCACAAAAGGTTGGCGCTCTTGGCGGCACCTACAACGTGCTGACATGAGGAAAGTTTCCAACCGATTTCTCATACACACAGTAGTTGACCGCCGTTGCCTGGTGAAACGTTGTGTGATGCCTCGTGTAAGGAGGAGAAATGCGTACCATCACATTTCCGCCTTTGATAAAGGTCGGATTGTAGCCCATCGCGATTGCGGTTCATCGTATCGCGACATTGCTGCTCGCGTTGGTCAAGATCCAGTGACTGTTAGCAGAATATGGAATCGGTGGGTTTAGGAGGGTAATACGCAACTTCGTGCTGGATCCCAACGGCCTCGTATCGCTAGCAGTCGAGATGACAGGCATCTTATCCGCATGGCTGTAACGGATCGTGCAGCCACGTCTCGATCCCTGAGTCAACAGATGGGGACGTTTCCAGGACAAAAACCATCTGCACGAACAGTTCGACGACGTTTGTAGCAGCATGGACTGGTTCCCGTGCCTGGCGTCGACATGTGGTAATGTTCTCGACTCTTCAGACATAGTGCTTGTCATCTCAGCAAGGCCGCTCCAAACTGACCCGCTTCCATAGCTTTTTGTAGCAGCCGCAAGCCGCAAGCCAACATCTCGTGGTCGTGCGGTAGCGTTCTCGCTTCCCACGCCCGGGTTCCCGGGTTCGATTCCCGGCGGGGTCTGGGATTTTCTCTGCCTCGTGATGGCTGGGTGTTGTGTGCTGTCCTTAGGTTAGTTAGGTTTAAGTAGTTCTAAGTTCTAGGGGACTGATGACCATATATGTTAAGTCCCATAGTGCTCAGAGCCGAGCCGCAAGCCGCAGAAGGTGTTTCGGTTAAACTATTGTGGTGCAGTCTACCTCTACATCTACATGATTACTCTGCAATTCACATTTAAGTGTTTGGCAGAGGGTTCATTGAACCACAATCATACTATCTCTATACCATTCGACTCCCGAACAGCGCGCGGGAAAAACGAACACCAAAACCTTTCAGTTCGAGCTCTAATTTCGCTTATTTTATTTTGATGATCATTCCTGCCTATGTAGGTTGGGCTCAACAAAATAAATATTTTCGCATTCGGAAGAGAAAGTTGGTGACTGAAATTTCGTAAATAGATCCCGCCGCCACGAGAAACGTCTTTGCTTTAATGACTTCCATCCCAACTCGCGTATCATATCTGCCACACTCTCTCCCCTATTACGTGATAATACAAAACGAGCTGCCCTTTTTTGCACCCTTTCGATATCCTCCGTCAATCCCACCTGGTAAGGATCCCACACCGAACAGCAATATTCTAACAGAGGACCAACGAGTGTAGTGTAAGCTGTCTCTTTAGTGGACTTCTTGCATCTTCTAAGTGTCCTGCCAATGAACCGCAACCTTTGGCTCGCCTTCCACACAACATTATCTATGTGGTCTTTCCAACTGAAGTTGCTCGTGCCGGCCGGAGTGGCCGAGCGGTTAAAGGCGCTACAGTCGCAGGTTCGAATCCTGCCTCGGGCATGGATGTGTGTGATGTCCTTAGGTTAGTTAGGTTTAAGTAGTTCTAAGTTCTGGTGGACTTATGACCACAGCAGTTGAGTCCCATAGTGCTCAGAACCATTTTTGAAGTTGCTCGTAATATTAGTTGAATTGACAGCCTTGAGAATTGTACTATTTATCGAGTAATCGAATTCCAACGGATTTCTTTTGGAACTCATGTGGATCACCTCACACTTTTCGTTATTTAGCGACAACTGCCATCTGCCACATCATAGTACGGGGGCTTTCACATTAACCGTAATTTCAGTCATTTAGCACACACTGTATGTGTTACACATTCTTCATACTTTACGCGACGATGCGTACTATTCCATTTCATGATATCTTCACCTTTTTATACATAAATATATTTATTTACGAAGTTTATCGGTATCACTACTTTTTTTTTACCTTTACCTCGTTCAGCCCGATATTTGTAGAATACCGTGGATGTCTCGGTGAAACATAAGTGTCATATAGATTCCGCCACTAAGCCAGCCGGCTTAGAGCAATGAGAAAAGAGAGATACATTTTCAATTGCTGATTGTTTACACTACGAGAGAGATTATGAAATGACTGATGACCTTAGACGTTAAGTCCCATAGTGCTCAGAGCCATTTGAAGATTATGAAATCTGACTGTTACGTGTTGGCTGTTGAGTTCGTTTATATATCGGAATTCGTGGTACTGCTGTACTGCAGAGTCAATATTGTACCTTGGTCACCCATTTTGACAAATGCCCGTAACAGTTTCTCTCCACAAGGATGTACTATTCCTTAGATTTCGTTTGCGTGCAAGGAATCGCAGGGTCTTAACGATACTAATACGTCAGGTATCGGCTTTTGTTTTCTTTTTCCTTCTCAACATGATTTGATTTGAAGCATTATTTTTACTGAAACTTCACATGAGCACTGTCGTTAACGTAACACAAAATTTAGTCTTATACCGTCAAAACACTACAAGTTTTCCTTTCGTTTGACGCAAACGACCAGTCAGATTTCATTCATTTTGTCAGTATTGATAACATCCCCCTGACATCCCGTAGTAAAAATAGCTTCAAGTGTGTACGTATATGACAGATGTTTTCTCTTTCCATTGATGTAAAAGTTCTATAGCTATCACCGTATGGTCCTCCCCCCCCCCCCCCCCCAAGCTCACATACAAACTTTTACCCCAGAATATTGATCGGGTTACGTATATACGTTTGTGAACAATGCGTTTTCTATTTGGCCTGGTGATTTATCGCCTACGCAGGTGCAGCAATGATTGGCACCGCAGGTTTGCCGGTATGTCATTCCGGGCACGTGCGACTTCCAAACGACAATAAATAAACTGCGCGTCTGTTGATAAATAAATCTGTCTTTTTCCACGCTTTGAAAACAATGTACCTTTCGATAAATCAGCAGCGTCTGAAATACGGATGCGATATATCACTCTGGGATGCAAAATAACTTTTTATTTGCCGGATTTTTGTTTCGCTAGCGGAAGACTACTTGTTTGTTCAACAATTCTTGAAAAAACTAACACCAACGTACATTTGAAAATGTTGTTCAGTGAAGTGAGAAAACCTTACATCCACGCATTTCTAGGAATTGATAACAGTTTGTTACGCCTCGACAAAATGTGTTTCATTATTCTTTCTGTACTTTTTGTGTAGTAGATACATACTTTGTAACGGCAATATTTGCCGATAGCAATTTCTTTCTATTATCAGGGAAAGAGTACCATAGAGGGGAGCAGATTAATCTACGTTACGTGCTTTTAGTCTCTTTACGTGTTTTCTGTTTCATTATATTCCACTGAGGGAATTGAACACAGCAAGAGGTAATGCTTATTCAAGTCCTATTTTTCCTACAGTACTCTAATGCTACAGTACCTGGAAGTCATATTTATAACTTTATTTTTAATTTAGTCATAGAAACCACATCGTATACAACATTTTTACGTTAACTTTTCACGCGGCCTAAGGCTAAGAGCGGCCAACATGAAGGTATTTCAAAACTAAATACAGAATCCTGTCGGAGGAACATCCGCAACTGAGCATTACACCGGAGGTTGAAAATACCACTACAGCTGTAAGGTTCTTTTATTTAGAACACGACCCGTTTCGGGCTAAGCTCATCATCAGGTGTTATAGCTTCGTGACACCTGATGATGGGCGTATAACAGTCCGAGACCGGTCGTGTTCTAAATAAAGGAACCTAGCAACTATAGCGGTATTTTCAACGTCTGGTAAATGCAGAATTACAACGTTTCCAGTTTTGTTGTAGTCACCTGTGTGACCATTCGGAGCAAACAGTTTCAGTTATACAGCTATCACTGAAGTGGCGTCTAATAGTAAACAGGCTGAGGCAGCTAAGAGAGTCTATCACATCCGTATCCAAAGTTATTTAATACACCGATACGGGGTTTACGCCAAGTTACAGAGTACGACACTGCAAATTTCCTGACGTTCACAAATATTGTCTACCGTTTATAGTTGCCGAATTACGACAACGATTTTGCTTTTTTTTGCAGTGTAGCGACATACTTTATTGTGTAGCAATTGAAAGATTTTTCTACAAGAACCTCTACGACGTAAGATATATAGTACTTGATCAATAATTACCAAGATAATGGGGTCGCACACCAGTCTCCCGCCGTTAGGAGACGAGGTTCCACAGACGTACGCAGGCGCGGGGTATCGGGCGCCTTGCAAGGGTTCGAGCGGCTCCTCCCCCCCCCCCTTCCCCTCCGTCGGAGGTTCGAATCCTCCCTCGCTCTCTCGGGTACGGGTGTGTGTGTATAAGCCTAGGGTCCGATGACCTCCTCAGCAGTTTGGTCCCATAGGAACTTCACACCAACAAACGTATGTCCTGTTATACCACACGTAAGCAATTCATATACGATCCTTTCGTTTTCCTGTGCGCTTGTAGGACTTGGGTCTGTGTTCTTCTGTTGTAGCAGTCTGATAACTTGCTCGTAAAGCACTCACACTGTGCCTTTGCAACCATTATAAATCAAGTTATGCACACTGGAACTATGGAGAATTAAATACGCCAAAGAATATCAAGAGAAACTGAGGAAAAAATAAAATTAACACTTTATCAGCATTAACACACAATGCAAATGTCACTAAGAGTCATCTCGCAGTACGATAGGGATCAACCAGACGAATATTCTACTAACACTGCATTTCATCGCATTTCATCCTCTTCACACTTCGCTGCATCTAAAACTTCATGACAACGACTTCACAAATGGTTGTAGTTCTCCGAATTTTATCTACGGATAGTGGAAAGTGATGTGACGTATCTACACAAAATTTTGTTTAAGTAGGTATTATCACTTTCAAACCATGAGAAGTAAGTTTCGCTGTATGCACTGATCGTTAGTTGGAAGCCCACGCTGTCTGAAATAAGTGCATTAAGTCAACGCTCTAGTTCTATCAAAGTTTGATACGTGTTTTTCACTGCCCGTATCGTTATCCCCTGTTTTATTAACGGGAATCTAACTGCACTCGCATATCTCGAGTTCTTAAGAGATGCTGCTGTCACAGTTATTTGTAAATATCCCCACTGAACAAAGTTAGTACTTTTGGTACTAATATGACATGTACCCCTACCAAACCTACATTTGATGTCAAAACCTCTTAAGAGATCATCTGCAGGCCACTGGAAAGGCCGTTGAGTAAACGGAAAATAATCTGCACACTTACCAAACATAACTCGTCTATACTTTTTTATGTGCTACGAAAAATAAAACAAGAGGTCTATTACGAAACACCGACGACTCCTGAAGGCAAAAGATATTACACGAGCCTGTGCTGCCCTAAACTCCAGTTGACTTTCAGAGTGGAGTACTGTTTCTCCAGAATCAGTATACAGTCCGTAGTAGTACTGCAGGCAACTTTTTGAGCACTTGCTATGATAGCCGTGATAATACGCACGCGAAGAATTCTGAGTTACGTGCTTGCTTGCATTTAGTACAACAGGACAGGTGTTTGTGCAACTTCTTCTTCTGATGCAGGGACAGACGTTTTCGGCGCTGTTATCTTGATACTCCCGTACATGTAATGTCGCTGACGTTTTCTTATCAGCTTCTTTCAAATGCCTCTAGAAGAAAATAAAGTCGATGTCGTAATTTGCCGACTAAAAACGATAAAAAATACTTGCGAATGTCAGGGAATTCGCCAAACTGTCCACTGTAACTTGGCGAAAACCGCACGTCGACATATTTATTAGCTCTGGGTATATTTGGGGTGGCCTACCTTAGTTGCCTCACACTGTATTTTAGACTAAGCAGTGCATTTTCTGTATTAAGGCCCCTTTCATCTCAATGTTTTTGCTTCATAGCGCTGTTACGATTTTCGTTGTACACTTGATCATCGAAGCTGGGAATATCCCTTTGGAGACGTAACGTGCGGTCCAGAATTAAATTCCACTCAGCAGCGGATTGTGCGCAGATTTGATACCTCCTGGCAAACTGAATGTGTGTGCCGGCCCCCGGGGACTCGAACCTGGGACCACTGTGTCTCCCCGGTACCGACATTTTTCTTTTGTTTTTTCTTCCTTTTTCTCTTTTCTTACAATCAGTTTCTTCGTCGTTTGTCTTCTGCATTTCCGTACTGAGAACTTTACCATGATGAGGACTACGATGAGAATTATACTCAGTTTTCGATTACGTAGTGTGGCCGGAACCGGGGAACACGCAGAACTACCACGCCGGCACCAATTGAGCAATCCAGTCTAGGCTGTCAAAATGTCTTTCCTCTTAATACGTTATCCCTTATTTGCCAAAATTTACGAAGGTCTCCTACATATCCTGCAAGTCTAGCACTGCTGGAAGAAAGTATTTTGCACAGGCATGACCTAGGGGATTATCTCCAGAATGAATATTACTCCTTTCACAAATTACTTCCAGAAGTGGTAGACCACTCAGTGTATGAGGAAGAACTAATGGAAAGTTCCGAAGTGGAAAATAAGGAACCGGCGGAAGTAAGATTGTGAGGGAGGGTCATAAGTCGTGCTCGCATAGCTCAGTCAGTAGAAAATTTTCCCGTAAATGCAAAGGTCCCACATTTGAGTTCTAATTCGGCACTCAGTTTTAATAACAGGAAGTTTCAACATATCGGCTAACGGCAATTCTGAATGAATCAACGAAATTGGCGTTGTTTAGTTTACTCTCTTGTAATAATCCAGAATTATAAATGAGTTGGGAATGAATGCTATGATTTTTTTCCCCTTCCAGCATATTGATATGCTATCGAATACCTTTCCTGTGGGTGTATCAACATCCTATTACGATATCGTTACGAAATCCTTCGTGGTGAAGAATTTCAAATATTTTAACGTCATTAAACTCTAGTGTTTACACTGTGCCAGTTCGTTTTGGAGAAATCTGTTACTTTTCTATTGTAATTTGTTTTCTTTCGAATAATTTATCTTCGTCTTCATCATTCCCTTCGTCTTCTTCGTATGTTTTGTAATGAAATGACCCTTCGAAAAATGGGGTAATTTTCTCAGAATTGTATGTTTTAATTTTGATACTAATTGCATGAAAGTAAATAACAAAAAAAAAAGGTTCAAATGGCTCTGAGCACCGTGGGACTTAACATCTGTGGTCATCAGTCCCCTAGAACTTAGAACTAATTAAACCTAACTAACCTAAGGACATCACACACATCCATGCCCGAGGCAGGATTCGAACCTGCGACCGTAGCAGTCGCGCGGTTCCGGACTGAGCGCCTAGAACCGCTAGACCACCGCGGCCGGCAAAAGTCAATAACAATGAAAAGTTATCTAATAAATTAATATTAATAGCTGTGTCCCGACAACCAACTGCGGGAGCTGCATATGTAGGGGGACTAAATAATCATATTAGGATTGACATGACATTAGTCTTCTGCCGTGTTGTAAACAATCGTCGTTTATTGTTGTGATTTGCGTAATACATCTGAGCACCTGCTACGAATCCTGTTAGTGCTTTTCGGAAATGGAGCATTGTCAGTGTGACTCGCACATGAGCTAGGTCCTTACTTATGGTATTGTCAATGGCATCACTCTTCTTGCAGGTTTAATGCCGCTCATATAGTAAAATAGTGAATTCTATTGAATTCAACCCAACAGAAGCTTCACAAATACCGTGGAATGCCTTATCACTTCACTTATATTTCGATATTGTTCTATACCACCACAAGTCAAATGTTTCGATTCTCTTTCGTTGTGGCTTTCTCACAGTCCATGTCTGACTATCACACGATAAATTGTTCCAAATGCATATTTTCAGAAATTTCTTATGCAAATTAAGGCCTATATGTGATACTGGTAGACTTCTCATGGCCAGGAACGCAATTTTTGCCAGTGCTAGCCTGCTTTTCATGTTCTCCTTGCTCCGTCCATCGTGGGCTCTTTTGCTACCTAGGTATCAGAATTACTTCACTTCACCTACTTCATGATCACTAAGCCTGATGTCAAGCTTCTCGCTTCACAGTTCTGCGGCATGTCATTACCTTCGTCATTCTTCCATTTACTCTCAATCCATATTCTATATTCATTAGACAGTTCATTCCATTCAGCAAACCATGTAATTCTGCTTTACATTCACTGAGAATGGCAATGTCACCAGCGAACCTCATCAGTGACATCCTTTCGTCGCGAATTTTAAATCCAATCTTAGATCGTTCTTTCATTTCTGCCATTGCTTATTCCATGTATAGACTGAACAACAGCGGTGAAAGAGTGCATCCCAATTTTACACCCTTTTTAATCCGAGCACTTTGTTCTAGGCATTCCACCCTTCACATTTTTCTCTTGGTTTTTGTACTATTATATACTACAACTCTTTTCCTGTATCTTACCCAGTTTTTCTCAGAATTTCGAAAATCTTGCACCACTTCACATTGTCGAATATTTTATCCAGGTCGACAAATCTCATGAATGTATCTTCATTTTTCTTCCATTTTGCCTCAATCATCAACGCTACGACTTCCTTTTCCTTTCGTAAAGCCAAATTGATCGTTACCTAACAAATTCTCAATTTTCTTTTTCATTCCTCTGTATCTTATTCTTGTCAGTAACTCCTATGCATGAGCCTTTAAGCTGATTATGCGATCAATCTCGCATTTTTCAGCCCTTGCAATCTTCTAAATTGTGTGCGTGATGTTTTTCCGAAAGTCTGATACTGTATTGCCAAACATATGTTCTACAAACCAGCGTGATTAGTAGTTTTGTAGTCACTTCCCCAAATCATTTTAGAAATTCCGATGGAATGTTATCGATCCCCTCTACCTTATTTCATGTTAAGTAGCGCAAACTTCTTTTAAATTCTGATTTTAATACGGGATCCCCTATTTTTTCTATATTGACTCCTGTTCGTTCTTCTGTCACGTCATCAGGCAAGTCTTCCCCGCATAGAGGCTTTCAGTATACTCTTTCGACCTATCCGCTCTCTCCTCAGTATGTGACAGTTTAATTCTCATTGTACTCTTAACGTTACCACCCTCGTTTTTAATTTCAACGAAGGTTGTTTTGAATTTCCTGTATGCTGCTTCTGCCATCCTGACAATCGTTTCTTTTTAGATTTCCTCACATTCTTCATGCAACCATTTCACCTTAGTTTCCCTTTCCTTCCCATTTACTACATTTCAAAATGACTTTCATTTCTGTATCCCCAAAATTCCCTGAACATTTTTGTACTTCCTCCTCTCACCGATCGGCTGGACTATTTCATCTGAAATGATACAGCTGAAAAGTGGACGTCACATCACTATACCAAGGTTTGCTGAAAAGAAATAGTTGTTGAAGTTCCACATGATATCTCTCCAAAACTACAATATTATGATTTTCTGGTGATTTGTTAAAACGCTAGAGACCTCTCTAAATGCGAGTGTTTGTGAAAATGTTGTAACGAAAGCTAAAATTGAAATATTGTAATTAAGAAATAAAAAAATTAATGATCTGAATTTATTTTCAATAAATATATTGTTCTCAATACTAAGAGACAATGGTTAATACATACACACTTCAGAGCTTTTTAATATTATTCTTTTTTTTTTGGAAAAATAAACTTTGTGAATCTGTAGATTTTTGCGAATTTCAAAATTATGGTCTGAAAATATGAGTAGTCACGGGATTTTAACTGTCTTGAGAAATGATAAAGTGGAAGGACTGCTAACGTCATCTGTATCTTTAAGGGATGAAATTCTTAAACTGTCAAAACATTTTACATAATGATGAAAGAATCTGAAACTTTTTGGTTATTTAGAAATTACGAGGTCTATCCACAAAGTACATTACGTTTTGGAATTAAAAATAAATAAAGTATTAGAAATTCTTTTATTATATACAGATGAAAGCCACACTTAAATACTACTGTTCTACATATTTGCCATTTAAATTAAGGCACTTATCATAGCGATGGACGAGCTTGGAAATTCCTTCGTCGTAAAATTCGGCCGCCGGCGCCTTCAACTACGTGGTTACCTCTTTTGGGACAGAAAAGGAGTGATTTTTGTGGATTTCCTGAAAAGAGACACTACTATAAACTCCCAAAGGTATTGCTAAACTCTGCACAACCTCAGAAGAGCAATACAAAACAAGCGCAGGGGAAAGTTGGGCTCAAAGATCTTGCTGATTCACGACACCACCCGGGCCCACATGGCAAATGCCGCTCGTGAAGTTCTCGGAACTTTTAAGTGGGAGTTGTTTCCTCATCCGCCGTACAGTCCCGACCTGGCAACGAGCGACTTCCACTTATTCCCAGCAATGAAGAAGTGGTTGGCTATGCAGTGTTTTGATGACGTCGCACAGCTTCAAGAAGAGGTAACCACTTGGTTGAAGGCGCAGGCGGCCGAATTTTACGACGAAGGAATTTCCAAGATAGTCAATCGCTAGGATAAGTGCCTTAATTTAAATGGCAACTATGTAGAAAAGTAGTATTTAAGTGTGGCTTTCATCTCTATATAATAAAATTAATTTCCAATACTTTATTTATTTTTAATTCCAAAACGTAATGTACTTTGTGGATAGCCCTCGTATTTTCTCCAAAACGAATCCTAAATTTTCTAAACATTTGATGGTACGTTATATGGTCATTGTACTTAGGGAATGTACGATCAGAGAGGGCAAGCATGTCTGTACAAAATGTGAGAAATTTTTAGGTAAACGTAGGTCTACTCTCAAGGTCAAAAAATCATAGACACTTAAATATTGAAAGTGATCCTTGATGTTAAGTAAATGTCATTGAACACTGACTCTTCTGAATCAAAATAAATACTTTACTACATTATATGTGAGAAAACAATTCATAAATTTGTCCCACAGCGTTTTACAACAAAAGTGGGATGCAGAATTTTATATCCATTTTTATTTTTATGATATTATCCACAATTGTTTATTGTCTTCTGTCATGATCTTACTTCTTCATGACAATTCCATTAATTACAATTGCCTGCGATGTACAATCAACACTGCACTGTTGAAAACAATACTTTTTTTTATCTGATTCTCGGTATACAACCACACGGACAACGATGATCCAACAAGAGCAGTACTTGGGAAATGGGAACTACACACTGATCTTCTTATGATGGCCATTTGAAAGCATTAGCAGGACCATGAGGTGTGATAACGGAGATGGGTGTATCTGGAATTTCATGAAATACACCTATTACCTGTCCCACGCATCATTGATTCTCAAAAGTACGAGAAATGAAACGGCTCACCACAAAGTCTTCTAAAGTATACTGTGGCCTCAGCATTTTGCAGACAATAGCAGGCAGCATTTCGTGGAGAACCGTGCAAGTTAGCCTATGGTGGCGGCAGTTCTCCGTCTGCCAAACGACTAAAAAGTCGTAACCATCATACACAATAGGTGCCACATTTATAGATAACGCTAGGAAATCTGACGTTAAAGGTGGCCCCTGTGTGGATCACCCCTGAGTTGGCTTACTAGACATAAAATTAATTTATTTACCTCAAACGCACATCAAAATAAATGAGATTATAGGGAATGAGAATGAGTGTCACTGAAAAATTAATATCAAGGTCAAGTGAGAACACACATACAAACAGAACTTCTACTGTGTAAAATTTCAGTAACATGAACTCAGGTTGGTTGGCAATAGACTTGGGGAACCTAATTGGAATTCACGTCTAAGGGAGACTGGCTGCCATGAGTGGAAGGATGGCAAACTAGGCAGGCACATTCTGCTGTATCATTCTACTGATTGGTGTCCTGCGTCTAGACACTATTAGGTTTGCTATGGACTCTGGGAGTGACTACTGCAAGTTCAAGGCTGCTATGGAAAAGAAAAGGTCGTGGAAGGATGGTTGCCCGCATCTCGTGGTCGTGCGGTAGCGTTCTCGCTTCCCACGCCCGGGTTCCCAGGTTCGATTCCCGGCGGGGTCAGGGATTTTCTCTGCCTCGTGATGGCTGGGTGTTGTGTGCTGTCCTTAGGTTAGTTAGGTTTAAGTAGTTCTAAGTTCTAGGGGACTGATGACCATAGATGTTAAGTCCCATAGTGCTCAGAGCCATTTGAACCATATTTGAAAGGATGATTAGGCTTCTGAATTTGGCGAAGCTGCGCAACATTACCAATGCAGCCCGTGGAAGACGAGTCACTGTCGTCTGCATCCGGATGCCGCTGAAGTGTTGTACAGTAGGAGATGACCCCACGTCCGCCAGTGATTGTCTCACGTTTGTGAAAATATAAAGATTCGTCTGGATGTCTTGATGTCTTTACAACTATCTACTCTCTCCATATGAATGGAAGAGTTTTAGCGACTGTACTCTGCAATGGTCGTGAAGCAAGTCCCCCTCTCCCTTTTGCTTATACCTTTGCGAAAAATTGACATCCCCCCCCCCCCGATGTCCTCGAATAAACCTATCATGGCCCAGCCAATCATATTTTCTAGATGGAGAATAGATCTTCCTCAACCAATCACTGCAGTACAGTACACATTCTGTTCTCCTAGAAAACAGCACACAAAGCTTGAAGCTCCTGCAGCCAAACCCCCCGGCGCATTTCACAAGATGAGGGAAGATTCCCTGTGAAAACAAGCTCGATCTCGCCCATAAAACGATTTACTGGGCGCTGTTTCGGCGTGCCTCGACGGCATATAGGAAACGCGACATCCGGAGACATTCTTCGCCCCAAGGTACGCTGTTCTTGTAACAGACACATTAGCTTTATCTGAAGCCGCACACGGAATAGGGAAACCAGACTCCTGCACCACAGCCACTCATTAATAACGCAGTTAGGCCGGCGCCAGGATGACTTGCACTGCCAGTTTCTAAAGAAGTGTCATTTTGCGTTCAGCCACAGCGATCCCACGCTCTTGCTTGGTAGCTAGCGAATGAAGGCTGGCCGCCAGAATGGCAGCCTATAAACCACTGCCCTGCCACGTGCCTGGTCCTTTTCGGTGACTGTATAAGAATCTGTGAACTGTCTTGCTGCTCGGGAAAAGTTCTAAATCTGCCCCTAATGCAATGGCCACCTCCAGAATCCCAAAATCTGTATCTACAGCCGAGTTTAATTCTATTACTCAAGTCATACAAGTAATGTGAGATTAATCAGTGGTTTACACTAACCCAAACAGTCCATCAGATTGATATCAATCATCGAAAATTTCCATACAGCAAAGGCGAATGATATTGTATGATAACCACCAAAACAAAATGAAAGGGGAGGTTCCTGACTGATATTACCATGGGCAGTGGCCTGCCTGGAAGGCACCGCCATCTTTCATTAACCGCTACTGGCAATATATCATTTTTCGCCGTTTGTGGCTCACTTAAGGCAAGTGATAGTGTGATATAACACAAGGAAAGTGTCTCAATGAAACCGTCATGACAGTCACAAGTCGTGGTGAAGCAAGTAGGGTGGGGGTCACTTACGTGAATACTGCCAACCTCACCGCCTATTTTACTCTCATACCTCAAGGGATGGTCATTCATTCACAGGAATACCCATATGCACACACAAGTCCTCTCCTCCAGTTGCAAAAAATTTGAGTACTGCTGGGTGCTTCCATTGTCCGTCCCATGGACTACAGCGTCCGGCAAGCATGCAGAATTATTTGTTAACAATGTATAGTTCGATTGTGACCTGAGAAAATACGCACATTCACTACAAGAAGGAAAGGGGGAATCCTTACAAAGTATATTTCTCCCTACGTGAAAAGAGACTGCATACATTGAGTATACCTGAGCAAAGAAAAGAGACAGCCATAGTGACGTGACATCTAATGTTCTTTCGCTCTGATTCATTCATGAATTATGACTACTACACAACTTGCATTCACCTTTCATTAATGCATGGAGGACATTCTTTTGTAGCTGGATTTACAATATGCATGTCACAATTTATCATGAAAAATATGTTGTATTTCAAGAGTAAGTGAAAAACTGGTGAAGATACATACGAAAATAAATAATACAGGGTACACAAAAGAAAAAAATACAAATGAAATCTGATAGTAACGTTACATGAAAATACAAAACAAGGATTGCTTATCGCAGGGACTGACCACCAGTGGCCGGTTGTGGTTTAGTGGTTGTCAAAACAAAATTGAGACCTACGTAAGTCTATGGCAAGGAAGCAAACACATCATTATATTGTGCAATGTTCATCGGTGAATAGATGATGACAAACTGTCACTGAACATTTGAGCATACAACAACAATGAAATATAGTTTAGTAGGGGATGGTAGCGTCCTTGGGCTAAACCTATCTCGTGTATGTGTAGACAGAATTGTTTTACACAAGACACTACATAACACATGTTGACGGCACAGTAGTCTTGGTGAAAGTTGCCAGCAGTCTTACAGACCAGGCCCTCACGTGAGTCGGTGGGTGTAGGTGTTGGTGGCCGTGACGCAAGTCGGTAGACGCCAGATGCTAGATGCAAGTCATAATCCGGCGATTCTGTGGCTGCTGCGGGGTGCGGTCGGTCACACAGACCACAAACACACGAGGACTAACTGCACACATGACAGCTACGATATGTCGCAGTGTGTTACACCTGACATCTCCCTCCTCCTGGCGAGCCGTCGGGAGCACCAGGTGGCACGTCTTGTAGAGCTGCGAGATGCCGTTGGCTGGAACACACTGCAGGCGGTCACATGGACCACACCCACATGTGGATCAACTGTCTGGCAGCATGTACGAGGCACTCCAGGACGTCCCGGGGCCGATCGAGATGCCCCTCCTTGGGCACTGTTCACGGGTAGCCGTGTACCCCAGGTGCCCCTACTTCCAGCTAACAGAACAGGTAAGGCCGGCCCATCGGCTGGCATCAGCTTGTCCCCTAGAGAGTGAAAGTCCGTACCTGCAGACAGCGGTCCGCACTCGGGGATCCCCCAAGGTCACTTCTCTCGAGCATGGCCCGTGGCTGTCATTGTTCGCTTTTTCCAGCACGGGTAGCCAAGGTCGTCTGCCTTTCGCAGCATTGTCTACCGTCCTGGCTGCCTGTCGGGTTACAGCACCCACTTCTCTTCAGTGGCCTTAGCCTCATCCCATGGTCGACGGTTTCTTATCCGACCTCCTCATACTCCCATTAACAGTGCCTGTACAATCGTCGCTGAGACCCAAGTGGTATACTATCTACACCTTTTACAAAATCTTGTACATGGTTACAGTAGCACATTGGATTCTGACTCACAAAAAAAACTAAAATATTTACAATGTAGATGAGACTAAAAACACATACGTGCTCAACATGGATAGCGCGCAGTAACTCAACTGCCCGCCATCCACGTGGAGCATGTACTGGTCTCACCACAGACTTCTAGTACTCAGCCACACACATTTGATTTCATCAAAGTGTACAGGCCTGAAGATGGCGTTGAAGCAACGTCGAAACTAGTAGCCCAGTGAATATAAAATTTCAAGTACAGCTGCAGGAGTTTCACTTTTAATAAAATGTACTCTACAAGGGTCGTGAAGCAAGTCCCCTTCTCCCTTTTGCTTAAAACCTTCCGAAAAACAGCCGTTCCCCTTGACGTTCTCGAATAAACTTATCATGGTCCACCTAATTTTATTTTCCCAGCAAGAAGACGTGATCTTCTTGAACCAATCACTGGAGTTCAATATACATTCCGTTCACAGAGAAAACAGCACACAATACCTGGAGGTGCTGCAGCCTAACCCCTGGTGCATTTCACAAGATGAGGGAAGCTTTCTAGTGAAAACAAGCTCCATCTCGCGCATAAAACGATTTAGTGGGCGCTTTTTCGGGGCGGTTTGACGACATCTAAGAAACGTGACATCTGGAGACATTCATCGTCCCAAGGTATGCTGTTCTTGAAATAAATACATTAGCCGGGCGCCAGCCTGACGCCGCTTTACCTGGACCCGGAAACGAAATAAGAAAACCAGACTCCCACACCACGTCCACTCACTAATAAGACGGTTAGGCCGTGACCTGGATGCCCGGCGCCGCCAGTTTCTAAAGAAGTGTCATTTCGCACTGAGCCACAGAGATCCCAACCTCTAGCTCGGCCGCTAGTGGATCAAGGCCGGCCGCCAGAATGGTGGCCCATAAACCACTGCCCATGTCGCATTTCGGTGACTCCAAAGGAATCCACGAACTGTATTGCTGCTCGTGGAAAGTTCTAAAGCTACCCCTAATGCAATGGCCACCTCCAGAGTCCAAAAATATGTCTCCATAGCCAAGTATTATTCTGGTACCGCTACTCAAGTCATGCAAGTACTATGAGATCAGTCAGTGGTTTACATTAACCATAATACTCCAACAGATAAATATCAATGAGGGAAAGTTTCGATACACCAAAGGCGAATGAAATTGTATGATAATCACAAAAAAAATTAAAGGGGAGATGCCTGACGGGTATTATCGCGGCAGTGGCGTGACCGGAAGGCAACGCCATCTTCCAAACGTCCTTGCAAAGCATTTACCACTCACTGTTTTAGCCCAGTAGTGACTTCATTGAATTCCTACCACAGGCCTCTCTTTTAGACGAATCTTCCTAATGTGCTTTCATTTATAATTAATAGTTTCATGTTTGGTACTAATGTTGATATGGTGTGTAAAAATCCAGTAGAATCTCTTATAGCATCAACAACTTCGTGCGGTGTACCGTAGGTCTCTAGAAGAGCATAGCGTTCCAAAGGATTGGAAAAGGGCACAGGTCATCCCCGTTTTCAAGAGGGGACGTCGAACAGATGTGCAGAACTATAGACCTATCAGTTGTAGAATTTTCGAACACGTATTATGTTCGAGTGTAATGACTTTTCTGGAGACTAGAAATCTACCGTGTAGGAATCAGTATGGGTTTCGATAAAGACGGTCGTGTGAAACCCAGCTCGCGCTATTCGTCCACGAGACTCAGAGGGCCTTAGGCACGGGCTCCCACGTGGATGCCGTGTTTCTTGACGTCCGCAAGGCGTTCGATACAGTTCCCCACAGTCGATTAATGAACAAAGTAAGAGCATATGGACTATCAGACCAATTGTGTGCTTGGATTTAAGAGTTCTTAGATAACAGAAAGCAGTATGTCATTCTCAATGGAGAGAAGTCTTCAGAAATAAGGGGGATTTCAGGTTGGAGCAGGGGAGTGTCGTAGGACCGTTGATATTCACAATATACATAAATAACCTTGTTGATAACTTTGGAAGTTCGCTGAGGCTTTTTGCGGATGATGCTGTAGTATATCGAGAGGTTGTAACAACGGAATATTGTACTGAAATGCAGGAGGATCTGCAACGAATTGACTCATGGTGCAGGGAATGGCAATTGAATCTCAGGGTAGACGAGTGTAATGTGCTGCGAATACATGAAAGAAAGATCCACTATCATTTAGCTACACTATAGCAGGTCAGCAAGTGGCAACAGTTAATTCCATAAATTATCTCGGAGTAGGCATTAGGAGTGATTTAAAATGGAATGATCATACAAAGTTGATCGTCGGTAAAGCAGATGCCAGACTGCGATTTATTGGAAGAATCCTAATGTAATGCAATCCGAAAACCAAGGAAGTAGGTTACAGTACATTTGTTCGCCCACAACTTGAATATTGCTCACAAATGTGGAATCCGTACCAGATAGGTTTGATAGAAGAGACAGAGAAGATCCAACGGAAAGCAGCGCTCTTCGTTACAGGATTATTTAGTATTAGCGAAAGCGTTACGGAGATGATAGATAAACTCCAGTGGAAGGCTCTGCAGGAGAGACGCTAAGTAGCTCGGTACGGGCTTTTGTTGAAGTTTCGAGAACATACCTTCACTGCGGAGTCAAGCAGTATATTGCTCCCTCCTACGTATATCTCGCGAAGAGACCACGAGGATAAATTACAATCAGTGAGATTAGAGCCCACACAGAGGTATACCGACAATCTTTCCTTCCACGAACAATACGAGACTGGAATAGAAGGGAGAACCGATAGACATACTCAAGGTACCCCCCGCCACACATCGTGAGGTGGCTTGCGGAGTATGGATGTAGATGTAGATGTAGAGATAAATCTTGTTGCCAAATGATTTTAGGACCTCCTACCCCATCACATGGACTTTTTCCATGACGACCTGTTGCTGAAAATGTCCATTTTTTGTCTCAGTTCCTGTACTGCAGTGTTGACCAACTTCAAATAGATGAAAGCAGCTTTTAAACTGAGATGTTGCATCATCAGTCTCGTACACATGTTGAAGAAATGCATTTCTTCTAGATGCTATGTCATCAATTGTCATGCTCACAGCGTAGCATACATGTGCACTGTCATGAACGAGATCGTCAGTGACAATAGAAAAACAGGGTGGTGTTCCAAGGAAGTGAGAAACACATCTGAACATCGATACCTGTGATGTGTGCCAGTGGTATTTTTGAATTTCTTTCTGCAGAGCAACACCCAGTTCTCAGCAAAGTCGAAATGAAGAACTAATGTGACAGTATTCTGAGATGTTGCTGATTTTGCCTCTGCTATGACCTCTTGTTGAATCCACTGCATTTGATTGTGAGGTATTCCTTTAATGACCCAATGTCTAATCTCTGAATAAACTTCTCTGGCTCTACTGTCTTCTTCACCAACTCTCCTCTCTCTCACAATGCATAGGCTACGTCATTGTCAGTTTCCTGAAAGTGTAATGCTTCAACAGTCATCACTTCAGCACCAGGGCACATTCCACACTCCTACAATCAACATTTACCTAGTTGCTCTTTACATTTACACAAAAGCATCAGTTCCATCTATGTGTACTTTTTTCATGTGACACTGTTCATGGCGAAACAAACGCGTTTCAAATTAGTGGAGTAAATAAATGTGCATACTTACTTTACTGGCTCGCATTTTACCCATTTTGGTCGTAAGGTGTAGAATTTTGTGAGACCAGTTTTTAAATTCCGGTTCTACTATTCCATTAGGAATATGCTTCTCTCATTAATCTTGTCGTATATTTTTAACTTTTTCACTATTTTCACTAACAGAGATAACATCAGCCTTGTTAGGACCTTGCCTGCTGCAATCTTTGTCATCACTTAGATGATATTCCAGAGCAACAGTAAGCGTATCACCTTGCAATGGATGTCCACATTAATAATCTGGGCATGCCAAAATGCCTTTGTCGTTCTTTATTTTACAAGCTATCTAAATCAGAAAATATGAGGAAGTTTGCATTTCTGTAACTGCTGCTTAGAGTAGCTACCTGGTAACTGTACCTTTCCAGTACAGGTAGCTGCTGTAAAGCCCCAAGGACAGAAAACCCCAATTAACAAACTTTGTGGAAACTTAAAGTAGGGCAGTCATCTCGACAGTGACGGCAACTATTGACGATAAAATCTACACTGGTAATATCTTGATTACCAACTATATCATTCAAATACTGAGAATAGCATACAAAAAGGGGAGATAAAAGGAAAGGATTATCATAGATTCCTTATCAAACATCTATAGAATAAATTCCAAATTATATTAACGCAGGTTAAAGCCAAGAAAGTAATTCAGTCTAAGATAAAATTTACCATTAAAGAGAATTGTAGCAGCATCGAAAAGGAAATTCAATGCGACTACAATGCAACTCGGATATGGAAATGTTCAGTTAGTTAGTTGCTCTTGAGTCGCTCTAGAGTACTTTTGCGACAGTTGTCCGGATGCAAACGCTATTAGATTGTTTCAGTTTTGGAAGTTTGATAATTCGTGAGATAGAGATGGAAGTATTGCTCAGTCATTCGATGATGATGGTGATGATGATGATGTTTGGTTTGTGTGGCGCTCAACTGCGTGGTTATCAGCGCCCGTACAATTACCCAATCTTTGCTCAGTCCAATTTCGCCACTTTCCTGGATGATGATGAAATGATGAGGACAACACAAACACCCAGTCATCTCGAGGCAGGTGGAAATCCCTGACCCCGCCTGGAATCGAACCCGGGACACCGTGCTCGGGAAGCGAGAACGCTACCGCGGGACCACGAGCGGCGGACCTCAGTCATTCGACTGAAGAAAGTTAATCATTACCGTTCTCAACGCGACGGTATAGTAAGACGAGTGTTACACTTCATTTGAGCGATATTGGTTTATCGGACTTAGCCTTCGTACTGATGAACAGTTACGAACCTTGAGAGCAATGGATCAACGACAGAAAAGCAATTCGTAGTCTTGAGTACGACACAATAAAACGAAGACACGAAGAAAAAGACAAGTACGCCGATTAGTCAAAAGTTGTCGTCAGAGTCACGATTACTGGACTGAACAGAAATTCATCTTGAGTGACATATCGGTGTGCGTGTGTTGTAGGCACAGACAATTAATTACAGAAAGAACAATAAAATCTGAGTCAAAAGGTAAATCGTATGTTGCCTAACGGACAATACAATGTGTATTAATGCAAGTTGGTTGACTCTTTAAACATTTTAAGTGACAAAGTGATTACATGAATGATGGACAGTGAAGAGTGATTAGTTTAAACCCGTATTACGGCGTATTAAAAAAAAATTTACTCCAGCATAAGTTATCTCTGAAGTAACGTCGGACCGTTGTTGATAACTGGACGAAGCACCGGTATAGCAAAGGAATAGTAGGCAGCAAAATTTCACCCTCGCTATGTATGATGTGAAAAACGACAGTAATGATGAAATCAGGAATCAAGATTTTATTTCATCACTGAACTAACCGGGCATAAAAATAAAGATAAACGATTGCAGTTTACCAGTTCGCACAAGCTGAGAAGACTGTTGCGGAGAGATAACAGACTATTTCTAAACAACTCGAGCAGTTGTGTTCTTACGAGAGTTACAGGTGCTGTTCCACGTCACACCGACGGGGACGAACTTCGTTACAAGTCGCGTCTCCTTGCGGCGAGTGAAGGAGGAGGGAAGAGACGTCACAATGCTGAGATAACATTATTTAGGTTTTGACACCACACGTCACATTTCGTGCACATATCGGTATCTTCATGGTCTGCACCAAGTGCATCTACATTGTACACTTCACAAAGTTTTGAATATGTTGCTTGAGTAAAAGGTGTTTTAAATTCTTCCAGTTTTCTTTTTACATAGTGTTTTATTCTTGTGCTCCTTGCCTTTCCTGGACGTTTATGGTGAGATATAATAGGCGCTGCAGCAGAAATGCTAACATTCAACGCACCAACAACTTCACGCAAAGGAATATAAACATTTGCACTGTCTTCTTATGTTTCACATTCGGGTGACGGTGAACTTTCAGGTGGTTTGTTACTAACTTTCTTCTTGTAGTGAGTGTAGTAATGCTTGCATAACGGGTGTGATGCTAATACCGTTACTTGAGGACCAAGATAATTCTACAATACCTTACACAGATTTCCAACAACTGTGTAGTGTGTTTTTCATTTTTCTTAAATACCACCTTCTTGCGTTTTTCTTCGTAGTCCACACACCTCACTCTTTCACTAGTGTGTTTGCTCACTGACAACGTATCTAACAAAAAGTTGTAACCAAACACAAAACTCGATGCAGGACAGTTAATGTGCAAGTTCCGAATCGTTTGTCATAAACAGAAGAGCGCTGGGAGCAGTATTGCCGGCATGCATATTTCACACTAGAAATTTGGTGATGCGAAATATGCATGATGTTAAAAAATTTTTGACACTTTACACAAAAATGTTTGCATGGACTACTAGTATATTAACCAAACGATGTTTTGGGTAATTCTCAAAAGTTTTCGGACGGGAGTTTTCGATGAAATAATTCGTAAAAACTCAAAAAATGCTATTATTTAGATTTTAAATAATGAATATTTACATAATACAGGTATCTGGACCACAGAAGATACTGTTTATAATTACATCAGACGTATCGGCTAACATGACCGAAAGGATAGCGTTCTGTGACTATCCAAATCAGGAAACATTAACTTAAATTCCTTATTTCAGTCTTAAATTTGTAAGTTAAAGGAAGCCGATGGGGTGTAGGTGCAAGTAAATTTCAACACACTAAGGGTATAATTAGGCTGTTTAGATTTTTATATTGGTAATGCCACGTAGCGTTCTGTATGGGAGTTACTGGCTGTGCTGTGTGCGGTATCTGGCTGGTTTGCATTGTTGTCTGATATTGTAGTGTCGGGCAGCGGCAGCTGGGTGTGAACAGCGCGTAGCGTTGCGCAGTTGGAGGTGAGCCGCCAGCAGTGGTGGATGTGGGGAGAGAGATATTGTGACTATTAAGGTAACCCATTACATGTTGTTGAGAAGAAAAATGGATCGATCAGGCTTGTTTTAGATTCGAGACAATTCAATACTATCATCATTCCTGAAACAGACAGGCCGCAGACGATGGAAGAACTTCTTCAAAATTTTAATGGTGTAAAAGTGTTGTCTTCCATTGATCTCAGATCCAGCTTTTATCAGATCGAACTTCATCCAGAATGTAGAAAATACACAGCTTTCCTTTGTTTCGGCGTTTGTTATCAGTTTCGGAAACTTCCTTTTGGTTTGAACATTTCTTCGGCAGCATTCATTCGCGGGTTAAATTCTATATTACCTGAGTTCTTAAAACGTCACATCACCTCATATGTGAACGATATTCTGATAGCAGAAGCCTCATGGGAACAACACAATCGCATCCTCAACAGCGTGTTACGTATATTTGCAGAATCGGGAATTACAGTTAACTTGGAAAAGTCTGAATTCGGTAGGTCAAAGGTGAAGTTTTTGGGACATATTATTTCTTCTGAAGGCATTCAGCCGGATCCTGAAAAGTTAGAAGCAATCAGAGCCATTCCAGTTCCATCCACAAAAAGACAAGTCCGCAGTTTTCTAGGTCTCGTAAATTTTTACCGTCGTTTTCTGAATATGCAAATTCTAGTTACACCAAAACTTTGTTCTCTCACTGGAAAAAATACTATTTGGAACTGGGGCGAACAAGCACAGTTGGAATTCAATTCTTTGAAAGAAGCGTTACTCCATGCGCCAATACTAGCTCATCCAGATCTGTCACAAGATTTCTGCCTTAGCACAGATTCTTCTAAAGTCGGTCTTGGTGCCCAGTTATTTCACGAAGCCATAGAAAATGACACTACTGTTCAGAAAACCATTGCTTTTGCTAGCCGAGTGCTAACAAAATCTGAAAAAAATTATTCCGTTACTGAATTAGAAGCTTTAGCGATCGTTTGGGCATTTAATAAATTCCGTTTCTTTCTTTCTGGTAAGCACGTAAAAGTATACAGTGATCATCGTGCATTACAATTTGTTATGTCTTCAAAATTAAATCATGACAGGTTAAAACGTTGGGCATTGTTTCTGCAAGAATTCCGCTTCACAATAGTTTACATTCCCGGCAAGGAGAACATTGTTGCGGACGCGCTGTCACGCGCACCGGCTGGGCTTGAGAAAAGTAACACAGAAGGCAACCTTGAGAAAAATGTCAGTATTATTTACATTCAGAAAGTCGCCTTTGAAAACTTCATCACCACATCTTTAAAGGACATTGCTCATGAACAAGATAAAGATCCGATTTGGAAAGATATCAAAAGTAAATGGCATGAAAAGACACACACTCAGATTCGGCATTATTATCTGGTTAGAAACAACATACTCTTCAAACGCTGCACTGTTGATGACAAGCTATGGGTACTTTGCATTCCAGATGATTTTGTTAATAAGCTCATTTGGTACATTCATTTAAGCTACGCACATTTTGGCCCACGAAAATGTTATCATATTCTTCGAACGACTTGTTATTTTAACAATATGGAAAAGCGAATTCGAAGAGTCTTGTCTACACCTTTGCTGACTCACCAATACCACAATCTCTACCAGGACTACAGTGGGTCTGCAGCTCTGGTGGCCCACCAATACCATACTCTCTACCAGGACTACAGTGGGTCTGCTCTGTGATGACCTACCTACCAATATTCATCATCTTCAAATGACTCTGCTGTGGGTTTGCTCTGTTGTGGCCCATTACCTGTCAGCATGTCAAGAGTCAGCACTGTCTTTCCGTTGGAAGGACTTGTAAGTTCCATTTCACTGCACACGTTTCTGTTGGTCATAGTATATGGACAATATGTGAGAAGAAGGGACTGTTAATGTTTGCACGTGTGTTGATAATTCAGCAAGGGACTGGATAACAGCATTGCTCGTTCTAAGGACAATTCCAAAAAACTTTGTGATTGCACAAGTGGTGGTTATGGACTTGCTATATTAACTGCAAGACTCTTCACTGGTGATTGTGCACCCGCACAGTCACAACAGATGGCTGCTGGTCATCTCTACAAGGACTACAATAGGTCTACACCTTTGATGACTCACCAATACCATTATTTCTACAAGGACTGCAGTGGGTCTGCACCTCTGGTGGCCCACCAATACAATACTCTCTACCAGGACTGCAGTGGGTCTGCTCTGTGATGACCTACCTACCAATATTCTTCAAAACTTCGACTGACTCTGCTGTGGGTTTGCTCTGTTGTGGCCCATTACCTGTCTGCATGTCAAGAGTCAGCACTGTCTTTCTGTTGGAAGGACAACACTACTTCTTCAAGACTGCATGGAAATCCACTACTTCCGTGTACATTGTCTTTTACTGCTCAGACTTTGAAAAAAAAAACCACTGAAATTACTACTATGATGAACAATCAGGACTGTCTTTATGGACTGTGAGAAAATTTTAGCTTTTGACCAACATTTTATTAATAAGTGTGTGCATTTGATATCTTTCTTACTGTAATTATGAAAAAATTTTTTCAAATCTGTTTTGGCCACTGCCCAAAAAAATTTGTAAAATTTTTTGTGGGGAGCATGGGGGCTATATAAGTAGGCTGTTTAGATTTTTATATTGGTAATGCCACATAGCGCTCTGTATGGGAGTCACTGGCTGTGCTGTGTGCGGTATGTGGCTGGTTTGCATTGTTGTCTGCCATTGTAGTGTCGGGCAGCGGCAGCTGGATGTGAACAGCGCGTAGCGTTGCGCAGTTGGAGGTGAGCCGCCAGCAGTGGTGGATGTGAGGAGAGAGATGGCGGAGTTTTGTAATTTGCCATGAACTGCTATATATATTATGACTATTAAGGTAAATACATTGTTTGTTCTTTATTAATATCTTTCATTTGCTAACTATCCCTATCAGTAGTTAGTGCCTTCTGTAGTTTGAATCTTTTATTTAGCTGGCAATAGTGGCGCTCGCTGTATTGCAGTAGTTCGAGTAACGAAGATTTTTGTGAGGTAAGTGATTTGTGAAAGGTATAGGTTAATGTTACTCAGGGCCATTCTTTTGCAGGGATCTTTGATAGTCAGATTGCGTTGCGCTAAATAATATTGTGTGTCAGGTTAAGCATAGTCGTGTACAATTGTTATAAGGTGACGTTTCAAGGGGTAGTGAGTAATTTAGAAAATATACATTTTTAAAATGGCCAAACCATTTACAAGAATTAAGATAAAACGAAAGTACCTCATTTCTTAACACTTATGATATAGAGGTCTAATATTTTTTTTCCAGAGAAACTCATGAGCAAGAGTTGACATGACCTGTATGATTTGAGAAGAAATTACCCAGCTGAAGCATTCCTTCTGTTACACAGGGTTTCTTGTCAATTTGCTTCGTGTACCTGCGCTTCTCTTACCAATTTCTGTGAAGCCCCGGTTAGAGATATCTTTTAGTCTGCACCTGAACTACCTACTGAGCTATTCCTTATCACACTATCTATAATGTCGGAGAGTCTCAAGCGTATCTCTTCTTTTCTTAATACTTCCATATCCTACTTCTTTCTGCATTGATTCTTCCTGACTAGCAAGTTGTGATACGCCTAAGTAGTGATATGAGTCTATATACGGTGCTGAGCACGCTTCACAAACCAGTATCAGATTTCGAAATCTCTGCTACATCATGATGCGATCGAACTGAAATCTTCCCTTATGTCCCGGTCGTTTCCGAGTGGACCTCCTCCTAATGATATTCTTGAACAGAGTATTCGCTATTACTAACCGAAATTTATTGCAGAACTCAATTAGGCTTTCTCCTCTCTCATTCCTACTACTACCCTCGTATTCTCCCGTGATCCTTTCTAGTATTCGTTCCCCGCAATCGCATTCCAGTCCCCCAGGATTATTAGATTTTATCTTCCTTTACATACTGAAGTACCTTTTCAATATCCTCATATACTTTCACTGTCACTTCATCTTCAGCTTGCGACGTCGGCATTTATACGTGAACTATCGTTGTCGGTGATGGTTAACTTTAGATTCTGAAGAGAACAGCCCCATCAATTAACGTGAAAGTTCGCAGTTTGGATTTGTTTGTTTGTTTGTTTGTTTATCTCTTATCTTAAGAAATTAAATGCCTCATCTGAAACTTACTGGAAACGCAAAATCTAACTATGAACTTTTAATAAAAGAAAACTATTTTGAAAATAAAGTTGATCCCCGTGAAATTTAATTAAGCTCTAAACCGTAACAACTATCTCAGAAACTTGTAGGGGTTTTAAAATGTTATGTGACGACACTGTTCTGTTTGCCCCCACCCCCTTCACAATACATTCTCGCTGTCAAATCGTTACGAAACAGAAGTGTTGTAGCTCAGTTTCTAATTTGTCGTTGTCAGGTATGTATTAATTTCATAAAACCTGCAGGTCTGTCTGAATGGGTGTTCCGTTTTACGCACGAAATGGCTTTTAGACAGGATATTTCATATTGCATGTAATTCGTTTTTATTTACTCTTGTATTAAGAGATCTTAGAGTTGGCCATTATCTCTCTTTCATTCACTTAGAAAAGCCAGTTATGTGAACAGTTTCATACACCTCTTGTACTATCGACAAAATCCTGTTGTCAAAAGTATGAGGATTATCAAAGCAGTGGTCCACTCTCTGATAGAACCACAGATCAATCATTCAGCATTCCTAATCTACCCCTTGATATCAAGGACCTCATACTGTAAGAAATCTACGAAATGGAATCTATTGCTGGAGGAGATGGTCAACTTAGAAACCGTAAACTTGAGAAGAAGGAGATGTAATCACTGCAGTTAATTTTGAATAAATAAAGAATAATTCTCAATTCGATGTTGCAAACTAAATGAACAAAACCATTAACCGAAACACAAAAATTATTTAAATTGATATGGGTATGAAACAATATGATGAAGGAAAAATCAGATCTCTCAGACCGGTTATCTCTAATAATTTACTGTCTACCTATCCTTCTCTTTAAGGGTTAGAGAAAGGATCTGTTCTGTGCACAACTTTTGTCTAACATTGGTTCAAACTGCTCTCGTAGCTACAGCACATCTCAATAACAGAGTTATGCAGAGATGCAATATGTACTCTAGAAACATAGCTGTCATTCTTAGTTCACAGTTTTTTGATAACTGTTTTCAAGTAACTGAAAATTAATTGACTCTTAGGATGTGGACAATGACTCTAGTTTAAAAGGACTCAATCGCAATTTCATTTTCTTAAACATGGTAACATTTAATGGAACTTCAAAAATACTTAAGCTCTCTCTGAAATGACGTGACAATAACTCAAGAATTACAAAAACTTAACTTACAAAATTTTACTTCACATGTAAAATCTCTCGTTAAACAATATTCCAAAATCTAATTCTTCAGTCGATATCCTAACAAAAATATGAAAAGCTGAGATATCTTGATCAGAATGTCTGCCAAGAATGCTGCATTATCGAACCGCTGCCGAAAATAAAGCAATCTTATTCATTACCGGTAATCCATTCTTCACTAATTTTATCGTACCAATTTACAAATCAGGTCTGTTTCTTTCTGGAATAAGTATTTTACTGATTCATAAAATAGTTCAAAAAGTCTCCATTGTTCATTACTTGCAGCTACTAAACCAAAACTCGATTTTCTCTTCTAACACCAAAGCTCAACTCACCATCTTCTCTCCTCTCCTCGCGATCAACAGATAAATCTGGTGCACACCTTCACAGAGCGTAGTTCACTCTGACTTATTTTTGTGTTATGCAGCATATCTCTCGAGGCTGGGTGCGCACGTCTAAGCTATTACATCTTTATGAGAACGATTTCAGATATCCAAAACAAAACAAAAAATTCCTACAAAAATTAACGAGACGCCTTTCAATATCCCTTGACATCTTCGGCCAGGAGTACGGAGTTCGTAATTAACAATGATTAGAATGCAAAATTTTCTAACGAAGTTAAACTATCAAATGTATACGTAAAAATAAAGAAATTATAACCGTGAACTGCATAAAAAGATAACAGGTTTAAAAATTTACAAATTGTTTTCAACTGTCGTGCGCATGCGTACTTTCGGTCATTGATAATTTGTTTTAAATCATTGTGCACAACAGTCCATAAACATCAGCGTGACCAAAGCATCAATAAGAAAACAAATGCGATGAAGTCACAGCTTTTTACGCCATTGCAAAATCTGTTGCAGTCGTTGAATTATATGCATTAAGTCAAAATCTTCCTTAAATTGAGTTCAGCCAGCGCATCACTAAAGAGAACTGATCCAAGAGTGTTCAGAGGTAAACATATTTTGTCGAAGATTCAGAGCAAAACCTTTTACATCATTGTATTGGATTATTTGTGAGGAGGCTAAGAGCAGCCTCAGAGGATGCTGTATTGGTTAGTAAATATTTTGTTGACAACTGAGAGCCAAGGAAGTCTGACGGAACAGTACTATAAGAGCCATATTAGTGCGAAAACATAGTGTTTATTCACCAAATTCCTGTGAAATAACTACATGAATCCCCTTGAAGTGAGCGAAAATATCATCGTTGCAAAAATACGACCGTACATTGAATGAGTGTGTCTCAGTGCGCGAGAATACGCCTAAATATGCCAATGAATGCTCTGATGCGGCATGAGACATAATAAGCAAGCACTGTTACAAATGTGTAAATAAATATGACAGAATAAAAATTAAAATTTGTGTGTGTTTCCCTATGGCAGTACAAACAAATACCTAGAGTCAGTTTCCCTAAGAGAAACAGCTTCTTGTTGGGATTCGAAACCATACCACATTACATAGCTAAGGTTGACAAATTACCACAAAGTTTGCATATTAAAATGCACAGGCAATTATTTACATGAGTGTTACACAGTATTCTACGTACGAAAACATGAGAAAAAAATTGTATGCATAGAACCCATGCATTGAGAATAAAAATCGCATCATTTTCCTGCAAATATCTGTCAAAATTCAGTTAGAAAAGCAAAAGTTTCACTATGGATGTCTAACATATTGTATACAGTAATCATAAAACACAATATTATTTCCCATAAAAACTTCCAGCTCGAGCAACCATTCAGAAGGAAACAGATGAAGGAAGGGAATAAAGGTATGTCCACAAAATACTTGTTGTGTCTGTCAAAAGGAATTAATTACATTAAAGAGTCAGTAGAAGTCCGACATCCGTCACAGAAGATAACGAATGTGAAAATGTAGCCACTAATTCTCCTTCGACGCACATGCCAATTAATCACTATCATCTAAAAATACTTAGACAAAGCGGTACCTAAAAATCGCTTGCAGCTGTATTCAAATGAAATATAGTTATGCATGGTTAGCAAACGCTTATAAATGTGTTACGCTATAAGCAAAACCAATCAATTTCGCTGATCAAGCACATGTGCAGAAGTGTAAATATCACTACCCATACAGGAAAACGCTTACAGCCAAAATTTCTCATCAAAAAGAGTCAAATAAAATAGCAATTTTCCCAACACATCTCTTCTTTATCCGTAAGAAAATTTCGTACTCTAGACGAAAATCACTAATATACAGCAACTCAGAGCGGGCACTACAAGCAAGTCGTGACATAATCCCTAACAGTTCCTAACTTCATTGCCTATCTCCTGAAATCTTAAAACATATCACCTCAAATACATTATCCATAAGTCCACAAAAACATTAAGAACATCTCATAAACTCATAATTATTTCCATTACGTAGTATATACTCGTGTAACTCAAAAAGAAGCTCATATGATATTGTAGGTATAGTCGTTACTCCATTTTATTATGTTCAGTGCTCTTAAATCCAATCGAAACTTATCTCCGTGTTTCACAATTCCTACTGAACAACATTTGCCAGTTGTCGCCCAATTCAGTGCGTCAGTTCGTAAGAAGAATTCCATTACTTTACTAGTGGTGTTGTGCCTTTACGCATTTCTACTCGACTAAAAGTTGCTCATTTTTTTTGGAATGTAGTTTTGATCGAATATTTGTGTGATACATACCGTTAGAGAGTTTCATTGTTATTGACATTGTAATTTATACCTGTAACCATAAAGGACGGTGCACTAACAGAAATATAAAGAGTAAAAGAAATACAGAGAAATGGTCAGTCTCTTCTACCTTTCATTAGGAAAAAAAAATCACATGTATCACGACTATGTTAAGAAACATGTAATAACAAGCAAATAATAACAATAATAATAATAATAATGCCCAAAGAACCTACTCCAATAAATTTCTTAAAATGGAAATGTGGTGTAGACCACGCAATTTTTTTCTGCACATTGTTTCGACGTCAGTCGCATTCAGATGAGCTATTCGGAGGATACACAGTGGTCCATTGTAGATTAAGAAGAATTTCTGGAACTTGATCTTTGATTTGCATGGTAACTGGTGAGAGCGAAGTAACACCTTAAGATCTATCCTGAAGTCTGACTTACCCCGAGGTCCTTATTGTTGCATATCCTCTTCTCCTTACCGCTGCCTGATTTATGTTTTTAAGGGCTGTTTCAGTAACGTCATGATGTTAAAAGCATAGCGCATTTGGAAAATTTGCAGTTTCCCTTATTTTGTCAGGCGGTATATTATTTTTCAGTACCGAATATGGATAGTGTAAATTTGAATCGTCAGGTAAAGATTTTGTGGTGTTCTAAAAGATTTGAATTTATACACTGCTGGCCATTAAAATAGCTACACCACGAAGATGACGTGCTATAGACGCGAAATTTAACCGACAGGAAGAAGATGCTGTGATATGCAAATGATTAGCTTTTCAGAGCCTTCACACAAGGTTGACGCCGGTGGCGACAACCACAACGTGCTGACATGAGGAAAGTTTCCAAGCGATTTTTCATACACAAACAGCAGTTGACCGGCGTTGCCTGATGAAACGTTGTTGTGATGCCTCGTGTAGGGAGGAGAAATGCGTACCATTACGTTTCCGACTTTGATAAAGGTCGGATTGTAGCCTATCGCGATTGCAGTTTATCGTATCGCGCTACATTGCTGCTCGCGTTGGTCGAGATACATTGACTGCTAGCAGAATGTGGAATCGGTGGGTTCGGGAGGGTAATACGGAACGCCGTACTGGATCCCAACGGTCTCATATAACTAGCATTCGAGATGACAGGCATATTATTAGCATGGCTGTAACGGACCGTGCACCCACGTCTCGATCCCTAAGTAAACAGATGGGACCATTTGCAAGACAATAACCATCTGCAGGAATAGTTCGACGACGTTTGCAGCAGCATGGACTATCGGCTGGGAGACCATGGTTGCGGCTACCCTTGACGCTGCATCACAGACAGGAGCGCTTGCGATGGTGTACTCAACGACGAACCTGGGTGCACAAATGGGAAAACGTCATTTTTTTCGGATAAATCCAGGTTCTGTTTACAGCATCATGATGGTCGCATCCGTGTTTAGCGACATCGCAGTGAACGCACATTGGAAGCGTGTATTCGTCATCGCCATACTGGCGTATCACCCAGTGTGATGGTACGGGGTTCCATTGGTTACTCGTCTCGGTCACCTCTTTTTCCCATTGATGGCACTTTGAACAGTGGACGTTACATTTCAGATTTGTTACGACCCGTGGTTCTATCCTTCATTCGATCCCTGCGAAACCCTACATTTCAGAAGGATAATGCAAGGCCGCATGTTGCAGGTTCTGTACGGCCCTTTCTGGATATAGAAAATGTTCGACTGCTGTCCTGGCCAGCACATTTTCCAGATCTCTCACCAACTGAAAACGTCTGGGCAATGATGGCCGAGAAACTGGCTCGTCACAATACGCCAGTCACTACTCTGGATGAACTGTGGTATCGTGTTGAAGCTGCATGGGCAGCTGTACGTGTACGCGCCATCCAAGCTCTGTTTGATTCAATGCCCAGGCGTATCAAGGCCGTTATTACGACCAGAGGTGGTTGTTCTGGGTACTGATTTGTCAGGATCTATGAACCAAAATTGCGTGAAAATGTAATCACATGTCAGTTCTGGTATAATATATTTGTGCAATGAATACCCGTTTATCAACTGTAATTTCTTCATAGTGTAGCAGTTTTAATGGCCAGTAGAGTATATCCATTCATTTTGTTACAGTACAGTTTGCATAATTTTCTTTTTTCTTTCATGACTCTTTTAGAGCGGTTAGTAGAGGCATCGTACCGGGAAATGAAAAGTGGGTTAATGTTTATATTCTTCATTGTATGTATCCAAAGAACCGAACTACATTGAGGTTCATTGTCACAGATGACTTTGTCGACATGTCGCACTTCTCTTTAAAAAATAATTGCAGAAACAGTTCTCGTACGCGCTTTTCCGAAGTGTGTAAAATGGACAGATTTTAATGTGAATTCTACTGGCCCAAGAATATTCTAAAAACATTGTCTGCTCACTGGAAGGCGTCCATACAGATCTACGGCTCCTAAATCATGTAATTTATCTGGAATGATGGGAAACAGCTGACCATAATGTAAATAGTGGATGTTTTGACTTTTTACAGAGTTTACATTTGGCGGATGCATTTTTTCATGTTGAGAAAATAAGAGGTCTGACGAAGTAGGTAAAACCTTATTTCGTTCTAGAGTACGCATAGCTAAGATACACTGAAGAGCAAAAAAAATTTTACACCTGCCTAATATTATGTAGGACCCCAGCAAGCACGCAGAAGTGAAGCGACACCACGTGGCATGGGCTCGAATAATGTCTCAAGTAGTGCTGGAGAGAACTGGCACCATCTATTTGTAGAGCTGTCCATAAATCCCTAAGAGTACGAAGGGGCCGAGACCTCTTCTGAACAGCACGTTACAAGGCATCCCAGATATGCTCAATGTTGTTCATATCTAATTCTACATCCACATCTACATCCATACTCCGCAAGTGGCGGAGGGTACTTGAGTGCCTCCATCGGTTCTCCCTTCTATTCCAGTCTCGTATTGTTCGTGGAAAGAAGGATTGTCGGTATGACTCCGTGTGGGCTCTAATCTCTCTGATTTTATCCTCATGGTCTCTTCGCGAGATATACGTAGGAGGGAGCAATATACTGTTTGACTCCTCGTTGAAGGTATGTTCTCTAAACTTCAAGAGAAGCCCGTACCAAGCTACTAAGCGTCTCTCCTGCAAAGTCTTCCACTGGAGTTTATCCATCATCTCCGTAACGCTTTCGCGATACTAAATGATCCTAAAAACGAAGTGCGCTGCTCTCCGTTGGATATTCTCTCTCTCTTCTATCAATCCTATCTGGTACGGATCCCACACTGCTGAGCAGTATTCAAGCAGTGGGCGAACAAGCGTACTGTAACTTCCTTTGTTTTCGGATAGCATTTCCTTAGGATTCTTCCAATGAAACTCAGTCTGGCATCTGCTTTACCGACGATCAAGTTTATGTGATCATTCCATTTTAAATCACTCCTAATGGGTACTCCCAGATAATTTATGGAATTAACTGCTTCCAGTTGCTGACCTGACATACTGTAGTTAAATGATAAGGGATCTTTCTTTCTGTGTATTCGCAGCACATCTCACTTGTCTATATTCAGATTCAGTCCCCATTCCCTGCACCATGCGTCAATTCGTTGCAGACCCTCCTGCATTTCAGTACAATTTTCCATTATTACAACCTCTCGATATACCACAGTAACATCCGCAAAAGCCTCAGTGAACTTCCGATGTCATCCACGAGGTCATTTATGTATATTGTGAATCACAACGGTCCTACGACGCTCCCCTGCGGCCCACCTGAAATCACTCTTACTTCGGAAGACTTCTCTCCATTGAGAATGACATGCTGCGTTCTGTTATCTAGCAACTTTTCAATCCAATCACACAATTGGTCTGATAGTCCGTATGCTCTTACTTTGTTCATTAATCGACTGTTGGGAAATGTATCGAACGCCTTGCGGAAGTCAAGAAACACGGCATCTACCTGGGAACCCGTGTCTATGGCCCTCTGAGTCTCGCGGACGAATAGCGCGAGCTGGGTTTCACACGATCGTCTTTATCGAAACATATGATGATTCCTACAGGTTTCTAGTCTCCAGAAAAAACATAATACTCGAACATAATACGTGTTCATAAATTCTACAACTGATCGACGTTAGAGATATAGGTCTATAGTTCTGCACATCTGTTCGACGTCCCTTCTTGGAAACGGGGATGACCTGTGCCCTTTTCCAATCGTTTGGAACGCTACACTCTTCTAGAGGCCTATGGTACAGTGCTGCAAGAAGGAGGGGGGTTCGGGGGGGAGGGGAGCAAGTTCCTTCACGTACTCTGTGTAAATTCGAACTGGTATCCCATCAGGTGCAGCAGCCTTTCCTCTTTTGAGTGATTTTAATTTTTTCTCTATCCATCTGTCATCTATTTAGATATCTACCATTTTGTCATCTGTGCGACAATCTAGAGAAGGAACTACAGTGCAGTCTTCCTCTGTGAAACAGCTTTGGAAAAAGACATTTAGTATTTCGGCCTTTAGTCTGTCATCCTCTGTTTCAGTGCCATTTTGGTCAGAATGTTAGGATCCACCTACCGCTTTGACATAGGACCAAAATTTTTTAGGATTTTCTGCCAAGTCAGTACAGAGTACTTTAATTTCGAATTCATTGAACGCCTCACGCATAGACCTCCTCAGAATACATTATTATCTGGGGAGTTTGGTGGCCATCGGAAGTGTTTAAACTCAGAAGGGTGTTCCTGGAGACACTGTGTAGAAATTCTGGACGTGTGGGTTGTCGCATTGTCCCGCTGGAACTGCCAAAGTCCGTCGGAATGCACAATGGACATAAATGGATGCAGGTGATCAGACGTATCAGGGGTCCAATATAACTCCAACTGCTCACGCCCCTCCATTACAAGGCCTCCACCAGCTTGAACAGTCTCCTTGACATGCAGGGTCCATGGATTCATGATGAGGTCTCCATATCGGTAAACGTACATCTATTCAATACTACTTGAAAACAGACTCATCCGTCCAGGGAACAGTTTCCCGTCATCCACAGTCCAATTTCGGCGTTGACGGCCCCAGGCGATGCGTAAAGCTTTGTGCTGTGCAGGCATCAAGGGTACACGAGCGGGCCTTCGGCTTCGAAAGCCGATATCGATGATGTTTCGTTGAACGGCTCTCACGCTGACATTTGGTGATGGCCCAGCACTGAAATCTGCAGCAATCTGCGGGAGGGTGGCATTTCTGTCACGGTGAACGATTCTCTTCAGTCGTAGTCTGTCCCGTTCTTGCAGTATCTTTTTCCGGCAGCAGCGATGTCGGAGTTTTGATGTTTTACCGGTTTCCTGATATTCACAGTACACTCGTGAAATGGTCGTACGGGAAAATCCCCATTTCATCGCTACCTCGGAGATACTGTGTCCCATCGCTCATGTGCCGACTATAACACCACTTTCAAAGTCACTTAAATATTGATAACCTGCCATTGTAGCAGCAGTAAACGACGTAAAACTGCGCCGGACACTTGCTGTCCTAAATAGGCGTTGCCGACCGCAGCACCGTATTCTGCCTACATTTCAATACGCATGTCTGTACCAGTTTCTTTGGCGATTCAGTGCAAATGTACCAAAGTAATCATATCAGGTGGAATGGAAACAAACCACGTATCGCAAACCAAATGATAATGTCTAACAGTCGAGTTGTTTGTGTCTCGCCACAGCTGCTTGAAATTTTTCCATATGCGATCTTTATCTTGTTCGTTCGCAATGTCCTTTGAAGTGGAAGAAACTTAATTTTCGAAAGCGGCCTGCTGTTTGTACAGAACACTGAAATGAGACCGACAGGAATCATAACAATATTCCCTTTTCCAGGAACGTGTATAACAGTGAAGTGACATTCCTGTGAATATAAAGCGCTGATGAGAAATTTGACGGTCATAAGAAATTGTGACGCACAGTGGTCTGTGTACACTTTCGTATGTTTACCAAACAACAAATATCGAATTTTTGTAAAGACGCAAACGATAGGTAGCGAATCAAGTTCCGCTTCCTCGTATTTTCTTTTAGGAGTGGAAAGAACGCGGCTACCAAATACAATGCTCTTAGTAACAATAAGACCATTTCTCTGTATCTCGTGAAATACGTGAACGCCAAGAACTGCGAAAGATCTTGGTGAGAAATAAAAGATGCATTTATTAAAGCTAGAACGCGGCTGCCAAAAACAATGCTCTTAGTAACAATAAGACCATTTCTCTGTATCTCTTGAAATACGTGAACGCCAAGAACTGCGAAAGATCTTGGTGAGAAATCAAAGATGCATTTATTAAAGCTAGAACGCGGCTGCCAAAAACAATGCTCTTAGTAACAATAAGACCATTTCTCTGTATCTCTTGAAATACGTGAACGCCAAGAACTGCGAAAGATCTTGGTGAGAAATCAAAGACGCATTTATTAAAGCTTGTTTCAATTCATAAAAATCCTTTTGTGCTTGTTCGTTCAAAAACTAATTTGAATTTTTACCGCTAAACTGACATAATTTTGTAGTGTCCAGATCTTTGTAGTGGATGAAACAGCAAAAAAAGTTGACGAGGCCTAGTAAACTTCTAACTTGGCGTTTAGTATTCGGAACTACAACGCCACAAATGGCTTAAGTCAGTCTGGATCGGGCTCAATACCAGACGGTGAAATGATATGGCCTAAAAATTGAATAGAAGAATTTCCTAACTCAGATTTGCTTAAATTCAGAGTAATGCCATGATTTGAATATGTTTCTAATAATGAATTCAAGACGCTGCTATGGGCACGCCAGGTTCCCTCAGCAACAAGTATGTCATCGGCCTAAGTAGTGATCTTGTCCTTTAAATATGTTGAAAGAATGGAATTCAAGCCTCTGATGAGAGCTGCATATGAAATATTAACACCTAAATGTATCTTGCAAAACTCATTACGAAATTCGAAACACAAAAAATGGCTGTATAGTAGCGACAGTTGGGGTGTAATTCGATCTGCCAGAATCCTGATTTTAAATCGAGTGTAGAACATACGGTTGGGCAAGTCATCTAATGCTTGTAGTGTGTATGTTTCTATTACTGTGATGTCTTTGACTAGTCTGAGTGAACCATCCTTCTCTGCAACAACGTATGACGGACTGTTATAAGGACTAGCTGCTGTTTCAATTACGCCTTGTGCTAGCATAAGTTCAGTTTCCTGTTTTACTTTGTCTCTATAAAGGAATGGAATGTTGTAATGTCTAGAAACAAAATTGTTGTGAGGTTTGTCACAATCATGAGAATGAGTCTTTAGGACTACCTGTAATTGTTTCCTATCCTTGTCTGGAGTAACTCCACTGTCTATTTTTGCCTGTTTTGTTTGAGGAACTTCTAAACTGAATAATAATAGGAAACTCTGCATCAGTGAATAATGACGTTTACCGGTTCTTATTTTTGTTTGAGGTGAAAAACGGTAGCCTGCTAATTTCCTGCTCCTCATTGAAAACCTTTTTCAAATTGCAACGTAACCTGCGTGCCATTGATTTGTAGCGAAACACATGAACTCTCAAAATCCAATACTGCTTTTTGTTTGTTTAAGAAATCCATGGTAAGCATAATTTCTGCTGTTAGCAGTCGAAAGTTGCAGAATGTCAAACTTTGTACAGTAAGTTGTAAAAGTGTTTGCGATTTTACATAGACATCTTTCCTTGAAAAAGCCTCTCTAACTATTTTGCTATGTAATGGTAAAGTAGGTCAAGTTTCACTTGAATTACATTTATTGATTGCTGCATAACAAATTACTGAAATTAATAAGCGTTAATTTATTGTATACTAATGAGTCGATGGTAAATTTGTTCTTGGAGTTCCACTTTTCTTGTAACAACGTGTCCCGATGGCTTCTAAATAAATGATATTTTTAGTAATGTCGATAGGGGTTGGTAATACACAGTGCTGTCTGTCTACGTGAATATTCTGTAGTTCTCTCCTCTAGCCACTGTTGGTCGCCACTGTGACGTCGCTGGTTCTGCATTGTTAGAATTAACTTGTAGTGCGTGAAAGCTGTTCTGTCATTTTCATTTTCATTTTTCCTATCCCATATATGTCATTTTCTCAGGGGTCGGGTTTACTGTCTGTTGACATGATAGTTGTGACTGTATGGTTGCAGCCTATTCACATGAAAATTATTGTACCTTCGTACGTATGAAACCTGGTAGTCAAGGGAAGGCAGGATTCGGTTACGGCTGTGGACGGGGCCGTAATCAGTTACTATTGGTTGCCTTTTACAGTTACACGCAATTTATTTTAAACCAGTTATTCCAGGTACGACAATAAATAAAAAATACCACACGTTATTAAAGAAGGAATAAACAACTGTGTAAATAATAGTGTTTTCAGTGAGTTACAGTTTAGTAAATCACCATTAAATACAGATACAGCAGATAATGTTTTAAAAGCAAGCCACTGTGACCTGGACTGAAGGCCTTACACGCCAGGGACGGAAGTAATATAAGAACTTTAGATACCTGCTGTAAAACAGCTAATACAATAGAAAAAGGTTAATTAAAAAAACAAGCAATCAATCACCAAAAGGGCGAAATAAGATGATGGTAAACTTTGTAACACAACCCTTAATATCCACTGATGACTACACTGCTAGATTTATCCTTGAAGGCTACAAGAACTATTAACTAGACATACATAACCTATAGTGCTGGCATTACAAGGTATTGTAATAACACAATAATAAAACCCAGGACCCGTACGTAAGTTCCTTAAAGGGCACTGAAGCAGATTATATCCGCAGAAGGCGTGAACTGAAGGAGCTTTACACTGATCTACTGGCAATCTGACCTCCTTTTAGAACACACATGCGTTACAAGAACCAAGGGGCCACAGACGGTGCTCCAGGAATCGATCTCTGAGAAGGTCCGGCAACAATCACTGTCGCGAGCGATGAGATAGGCAGCCAAGAGTTGCATTCACTTCACGAGATGGTAACTCAGACTAGTGAAAGTCTAACGAATGACAAATGATAATCTTTCTGAAGCTACCTGACGTCCGATAAACCAAATGAGACGATGGAACAATACGCCAAAGCCGGAACTGGCGGTCTGCACTGTATCGCCAGAATTCTGTGTTTCGACCGCCTGGAACGAGAAAGGAATCACTACCACCATAGTAGAAGAATCATCAACCAGCCTACAATCAAGAAAGCTGTCAAAACTACATGCCTAACCGGACAGCAGTAACAAGGCGAGGAAACGTACACTGCCATTACATACACTAACTCCTTGGACAGATGACTGGGGCGTTAGCGACCGTCAGGTAAGAAAAATTACCCCTGGTTGAACCAATTGTAACAAGTTGAACGCAGTAAATAGTAATAAGAAGTCGAGGAAAGCTTATCAGATCCGTCTTCCCGAAGCACTCCACTCGCTGCTCTTCGCCTCGGCGACACTACAAGCAGCAACACAAACCCAAGTCACTGGAGGAGGTTTCTCTATTTTGATTGAAATGCACTCTTCTTGAAGCTTGCTGGATTCGGTTTACGAACACAGCCCTTCCATTCGGCAGTCCATGCGTGCCGCCAGTGGTCCCGGTGTGTTCTGGCACTTCGCGGACCTGGCTCCTCCTGAGTCTCCAAACGAACTGGCCCACTCACACGACCCGGAAAAACAACGACGTCGTCCCAAAGAATGGGCAACAGTTACTACATATCGATAACCGCCGCTTCTGCCACTAGCAGACAGGCAACGCTTGCGAAACCGAGTAGCGCCAGTCAACACTAGAAGAAGACAAACAACTGCAACCATGACAACTAAACGATACGGTCTGGCTTCCAAGCGAGGGCGAAAACCTACAAACAGTACCAACGCGAGCCGCAGCACGGTTCAACGTAATTGTTTACAAAGTTACTAATTTACTATGGAGGATTTTTCATGTTTTCCATTGAGTTACGGAAGTGCTCGATGTTGTGATGAAAATTCGGATTTTGTTGCAGGTCGTACAGAGATGGTCTATTGAAATTGCTATGTCCCGGATATTCTTTAAGGTACTGGTGTTTGTTCCCATATCCTCTGTCTCTATTGTCATAGAATGATCTGAAATGTCCCCTATTCTTATTATCACTGTAACTGCTGTTATTTAGTTGAAAGTGTCTACATTTGTACATAAATTCGTGTTCTTGAACTTCAAGCAAATGTAAAAGTCACGAAATGCACTGATGTTTTCCTTCTGATATCCTGTCAACAAAGGAACACTTAAAGATCTTCAAAGATTAATAATAGAAGGTTGGATTAAAACAGATTGGCTAGACGGTAATATCAAATGTTGGTTCTGTTGTACCACAGATTCTAAGAACTGCATTAAAGTTGCTAATTGTGAAGTTTCAAAATTTGGTAAATTGTTGAGTTTTCCTTAAATTCCATGCTGTGTAGTCTATGACCAATACTTTGTAAGAAATACAATTTAAAGTTCCTCCAAAGAAAAGCATTGTCCTGCTATGGGTCGCATCCGCATAGCGGGTTCAGGTTTCAAAATACTGCAAATAAGTTCTAGCTTGTGTGCCACTGACCTAGTAGTAAAGAAAATCTAAACTGTTGGATCCAATCTAAGGGTTGTAAATCATGACGCCGTTGCCAAAAACTTTAAACTTCCTAAGTGAATAAAAAAAATTATATTTAAATCCGTAATATCTTGTTAGACCATTGTAGTTGTGTCGATTGAAATATGTATTTAATTGTACACATTCATTTTCAAAGTTCCTTTCACGTCTAACTCGGTCAGAATGTTGTGCTGGCACGAAATATTTTTCTCGTCCGTGCTAATTCTCGCTACAATCACGTTTTTCTTGTTCTTGTGTCAAATGATTTTCAATGACAGCTGTATGAATGGGTAACCTATTGACTTCTTGTTTGTTCTGTTTGTGTACCGTCATCTTTCGGTCTTTAAAACGCTGTAGAGATAGACATTCTTCCTTGTCTTTAAGCTATGTTGGTTGCGTATCTGCTGAGTGATCGTTTGTATTTATTTCAATTTGCTCAACTTTGTTTGAAATTTAATCGATGAGTGAGTTCAGTATTTCAAATTGTTCTTTTGTCCTGGTGTCAAATTTATTTGCTTCTGTTTCCCAATTGTGGATCTCTACCGAATGCTTCTGTGACTTGCGCTGCATATTGGCGACCGTGGAGTTAAGACCTGCTTTGTTAACTTTAAAGTACTTGAACATTTCTCTTTTTGGCATGTACCTGTAATTCCCTTGTCGTCGTCGTCGTCGTCGGCTGATACTCGTATCCGAGTTTTCATTTCTCTCCTGAGATTTCCTTTGTCACGGTTCAGGCGTGGAAGTGTCGTTGATGGCTTAGCAATCTAATCCTAGCGTGGAACAGGCGGCCACAGACATTACAGCTGATGGAAGGTGGAGGACGTGGCTGAGCCTGGAGGAGTTTACGTCTCCGGCGTTTGTCATCCTCCATTCTTCGACGTTCCAGCTCAAAGTTTTGAAGAGCATTTGAGGTAACTGAGCGCCAGCAACTTCGGTCTTCTGCTATTGTGGACCAATTACTCGGATCGATGTTCAAGTTTTTCAGATTTTTCTTGTACTGATGCTTATAACGTTTGAGAGGGGCACCTCTTGGCCTTTTACCTGTGCTCACTTCGCTGTACAACATTTGGCGTGGAAGTCTGTCATTTTTCATCCGCTGGACATGTCCAACCCATCTGAGTTGATGCCCAATGATAAGAGCTTCCATGCTATACATTTCTGCTTTCTCAAGAACAGCCGTGTTGGATATGAAATACGCTTTGTAAGACGTCCAAATGCTACATGGGCAGCACGTAATCTATGCTCCACATCTTTTCCAGATGAGCAGTTAGATGACAGTATGCTTCCCAGGTAGAGGAAATGGTCCACTTGCTCCAAGGGTGTATCATAAATGGATACGCTGAAGTCAGGAACGGAGGAGCCAGGAGTTGGCTGCGCCATCACCTTTGTCTTTGGAATATTGATGGAGAGACCAAATCGTTCGTACGCCCTGCTGAAGGAATCAACTGACAGCTGCAACTCTGCAGGTGAATGAGCTGGAGAAGCATTCTCATCAGCATACTGCAGCTCTGTCACACGAGTGGTACTGGTAAACTTTTTGAATGGAGTCTGGACAGATTGAATAATCCTCCATCATACCTGTACTTTAGTTCTATTCCTGCATTGTTTACGGTTGTCTCGTAAAGCATAGCTGCCAGATACAATGCAAATAATGTTGGTGCAAGAACGCATCCTTGTTTAAGCCCACTTGTAATTGGGAATTCACCAGTTGTTTCATTCTGGCAGAGGACCTGTCCAGTCATATCATCGTGGAGATCTTCAATCAAGTCAACAAAATGTTCAGGGCAGCCGAAGCGTTTTAAGACCATCCACATGGCTTCTCTGGTAACTGTATCAAAGGCCTTTTCTAGATCGTAGAAAACAAATATTAAAGGCTTTTGCTGTTCTCTGCACTTCTCCTGTAGTTGTCGTGCACAGAAATTCATGTCAATTGTCCCTCTTGAAGGTCGAAACCCGTACTGAGACTTAGGTAGTATAGTCTCTGAAAGTGTCTGGAGGCGATTTAAAAGGATTCTTGCAAAAATTTTGCCAGTGACAGAGAGAAGAGATATTCCCCGGTAGTTACCACAGACGCTTCTGTCGCCCTTCTTGAAGATGGTGACAATTGTGGAGTTCTTCAAGTCAGCTGGTACCTTGCGGGTTTCCCACATTAATTGAATGAGTGGGAAGAGTCTAGTTTTTAGAGGCAATCCGCCACCCTCAGTAAGCTCCATCGGGATGCTGTCAGGTCCAGGAGCCTTCCCAGGTTTGACACTCTTGAGTGCCTTGCAGAATTCTTGAAAAGTTGGAGGATCAGCCATCCAGGGTTTTGGAGGCTGCTGTGGGACAATTTTGAGAAAATCTCTAGTGGCAGTAGAAGGGCGGTTTAACAGTGAGCTGAAGTGCTCTTTCCAACGATTTAAGATGTCCTGACTTTCAGTAAGAATGGTGGAGTTGTCAGCAGCTTTCAGTGTTCCTGATGAGGAGCGGATAGGTCCATACAGCTCTTTAATACCAGCGTAGAAGCCACGCAGGTTCCTTGCATCGGAAAGATTTTGGAGTTCTGTGGCTTTCTGTTGCCACCACTTGTTCTTGATTACTCGTATTTCACTTTGACATTTCTGCTTGAGTTTTTGAAAGTGTGCTTTCTTTTATGCGCAGGACGGATCTTGAGCAAGGGATAGGTAAGCATTCCGCTTTGCATTGATGATGGCTTGGATTTCTCCATGGTTGTCATCAAACCAGTCACTTCTTTTCGTGCACTAAAACCAACAACATTCTCAGCAGTTTCTTTGATGATGTTCTTTAATGTGGTCCGTTCTTGTTCGACGTCATCTGTGGTTGCTGGAGCTTTGTTAAGTTGTTCAGACTGTATGTCTTGGAAGTGTGAGCGAACGTTTTTGTTGTTCAGGTTGCTTACGTTGAATTTTCTGCGTGGTGGGTTTGAAAAGTGGGATCGTGGCTTGCGATACTTTGGTACTCTCAAACGGCTGACTAAAAGTCTATGGTCAGTCCAGCACTCATCGATGTTTAGTGCTGCTTTTGTGATGAGAATATCTTTCTTGTCACGCTGTCGTGTAATAACGTAGTCTATAAGATGCCAATGTTTGGAGCGTGGGTGCATCCATGTGGTCTTATAACGGTTACGCAAACGGAATTGGGTATTGGAGATGAAAAGCTCGTGCTCAGCACATAGACCAAGAAGTAACAACCCATTTTCATTGCAGTTTCCCACCCCTTGTTTACCCATGACCTCTCTCCAAAAACGGTTGTCCCTTCCCACTCTGGCATTGAAATCACCAAGTAAAATTAATTTATTTCGAATGGGTATTTTACAGAGAGTACTGTTCAGATGGTGGTAGAACAGATTCTTTGTGTCTTCATCACAGTCTAAAGTAGGAGCATATGCAGAGACGAAGGTGATGAATCTGTCTGAACCAATGGGTACTCTAAGAGTCATCAGTCTTTCATTAATTGAGACAGGTGTAAGTCGAAGATCTTTCACTATTTTCGTTTTTACGGCAAATCCTGCACCATGGATGCGTGGTTCTCCTGCATCCTTTCCCATCCAGAAGATGGTGTACCCTGAACGTACCTCACTAATGTGTCCCTCACCTGAGAGTCTTGTCTCACTCAAGGCAGCTATGTCTATATCTAGCCGGGCTAGTTCTTGGGTGATAAGAGCGGTTCTTCTCTCTGGCCTGTAATTGTTCATGTCCAGGAGGGTCCTGACATTCCATGTCCCTATTGTCATAATCATTTCATTCTTCTTTAGTATACGTCCGCAGTATAAGGAGTGACCTACTGGGTGCGGATTCCCGGCCCGGTTCAAGTGTGACTTCCGATGTTTAGCCCACATTTTCTAGGCTCTTCCCCATTCAGGGTGGGCAGCGGTCATCCTAAATAGGCCTGCCCAGTCGCAGATGCAGGACCGGATTCCCGAGTAGTCACACGGGTTCTCAGGAAGGCGGCCATCACACACCCGCCGCCAGTGTGCAGGTCCAGACTAGTAGCTTCCAGCCTCACTCGGAGCCTGCTACCATCGTCCTTATCCCATCGCCATTGGTCTTTAGAGAAAATGACAGGAGAAACTGCCATTTGCGTGAATTTGTTTAAGGTGGGTTACAGCTTGCGAGGAAGTGACCCACACACTATGATTCTGGAACAATTCATCACGGCACATATGTATGTGACATGTGAACTGCAACGAACTGCCGCGAGCTCAATGATGGCTGAGCGGCGCCTTTACAGCCAGTTCGTCTGGCATGACCTCTTCCGCCTCCACGAGCGTTGAGAACCTGGGATATAAGATTCTTCTTCCGCTCGCTTCGCCGTTGGGTCGAAGGGTAGATAATAGATACTAGAGGGGAAAGTGAAAAACACCCTTGGGCTTCGGAAACCTAATACCGTTGGGATCGAAGAAACCAAGAGTTGGCCGAGGGAGGCCGGATAGGAAAGGAAGCAGGAGAAACCCGACACAAGTAAGTGGAAGCAATGCCAGGCTTAGCTAAGGGCCCGTGTGGTTGCCACCCACGTACTCCCAAGACGGGAGCCCCCTACGGGAAAATTCCCTTGAATTTTGTGTCAACCTCAGCCATTCTCTGAGAGCTGACGTTGTAACTGTGCCTATGGTTTTTGCAATTTGTTGTATTCTTGCAGAGATTTTGCTTACTTCTGCTTTCATGCCCATCTTTACACTCTTTACGATGGACTCATTGCTTTCTCTTCGTGTTTTCTCTAGATTTTGTTGCCTCCCTGTAATTTTCTTCCAAAGTTACATGATATTTGATTTTCTAGTGTTTTGTTAGTTTCTTGCGATAAGCATAAGTTACTTCATCTGTAAACAATTCGTGCTAACAGTTGCGTGATGAAGATATTGTTTGTCTGTTTTCCATTGCTGCTGCGTTTCCCAAAAAAAATTTGTCTTATTGGTGATGTCGTCTGACTGCGCGGAATTTAAGACTTTTAATCTCGAGTTTCACGCCTCATCATCAAAACAAATATCTGAGTTCCCAAAAAGGTTGCCATATTGATGTGCCGAAGTGAATCTGTTGTGTCGTTTTGTTACTGGGAGTGAGCCCATTAGCAGAAAGCTACTTAATAATACTTCTAAGATCATTACTTGGCGTTTCTTCTCTTGCTAAATGTTTGTACTGAATAGAATACTAGTGCCATCCGCAAAACGAACTAATTGCACTTGTTTTATGTTGAAATGAGGGTCATTTACATTTAGCAGGAACAATAGTGTGACTGATACTGAGCTTTGTAGAACCCCATAAGAGGTTTATCCACAGTCAGAAGAATTTACTCTGCTTACATTTGTTATTTATTAAGTATTAATATGGTCAAAAGTTTCCATATTCAAGAAAGACAGCAGAATCACCCAAGTAATTAGAAATTAGCCTCGTTGACGCAAGCTATGAAATATATGGCGCTATCAGTCTCTGATATAATTTTAGTAGAGCGACGTACGGCATTTAGGAAAGGACGATCCTGCAGTGGTTTTACTTTTAGTATAAACGGACTTGTAGACAAAAAGAAAGAATTTAACTTAAAGATAATTGTGGATTATGATAAAGCTTTTGACAAAGTCAGTAGACAGCTACTGTGGCAGAGGCTTCCAAAAGCCTCTAGTTAACTCTGTTAAAGCTCTTTACAAAAGACACTAAAACTACACTGGAAAACGAAGATAACCTGTCTAAACCGTTAACAACAACACAGGCAGTTAGACAAGTTTGAGGCCACCCTCCAGTACATTGCCACATCTACACAGATGACCTACACAGAACCGTGAAACAAAGTAATCTGCTACGGCTTAAAGATCAACAAAGAGAACTACTTTAAGACCTTACTATACACAGATTGTCAAACTATACACTACTGACCATTACAATTGCTACACCAAGAAGAAATGCAGATGATAAACGGGTATTCATTGGACAAATATATTATACTAGATCTGACCCGAGATTACATTTTCACGCAATTTGGGTGCATAGATCCTGAGAAATCTGTACCCAGAACAACCACCTCTGGCCTTTATACGCCTGGGCATTGAGTCAAACAGAGCTTGTATGGCGTGAACAGGTACAGCTACCCATGCAGTTTCAACGCGATACCACAGTTCATCAAGAGTGCTGACTGGTGTATTGTGACGAGCCAGCTGCTCGGCCACCATTGACCAGACGTTTTCAATTGGTGAGAGATCTGGAGAATGTGCTGGCCACGGCAGCAGTCGAACATTTTCTGTATCCAGAAAGGCCCGTACAGGACCTGCAACATGCGGTCGTGCATTATCCTGCTGAAATTTAGGGTTTCACAGGGATCGAATGAAGGGTAGAGCCACGGGTCGTAACACATCTGAAATGTAACGTCCACTTTTCAATGTGCCCTCAATGCGAACAAGAGGTGACCGAGACGCGTAACCAATGGCACTCCATACCACCAAGCCGGGTTATACGCCAGTATGGCGATGACGAATACACGCTTCCAATGTACATTCACCGTGATGTCGCCAAACACGGATGCGCCCGTCATGATGCTGTAAACAGAACCGGTATCCATCCTAAAATATGATGTTTTGCCATTCGTGCACCAAGGTTCGTCGTTGAGTACACCATCGCAGGCGCTCCTGTCTGCGATGCAGCGTCAGGAGTAACCGCTGCCATGGTCTCCGAGCTGATAGTCCATGCTGCTGCAAACCTCATCGAACTGTTCGTGCAGATGGTTGTTGTCTTGCAAATGTCCGTATCTATTGACTCAGGGATCGAGACGTGGCTTCACGATCTGTCACAGCCATGCGGATAAAATGCCGGTCATCTCGACTGCTAGTAATACCATGCCGTTGGGATCCAGCACGGCGTTCCGTATGACCCTCCTGAAGCCACTGATTTCATGTTCTGCTAACAGTCAGTGGAGCCGGCCGAGGTGGCCTAGCGGTTCTACGCTACGGTCGCAGGTTCGATTCCTGCCTCGGACATGGATGTGTGAGATGTCCTTAGGTTAGGTAGGTTCAAGTAGTTCTAAGTTCTAGGGGACTAATGACCACAGCAGTTAAGTCCCATAGTGCTCAGAGCCAACAGTCATTGGATCTCGGCCAACGCGAGCAGCAATATCGCGATACGATAAACCGCAATCGCGATAGGCTACAATCCGACCTTTATCAAAGTCGGAAACGTGATGGTACGTATTTCTCGTCCTTACTCGAGGTACCACAACAACGTTTCACTAGACCAAGCCGGTCAACTGCTATTTGTGTATGAGAAATCGGTTGGAAACTTTCCTCGAGTCATTACGTTGTAGGTGTCGCCACCGGCGCCAACCTTGTGTGAATGCTCTGAAAAGCTAATCATTTGCGTATCACAGCATCTTCTTCCTGTCGGTTAAATTTCGCGTCTGAAGCACATCATATTTGTGGTGTAACAGTTTTAATGGCCAGTAGTGTAGGTCCAAAACTGTAGATAATCTTCAGAGAACCGTCAACCACCTTCATTTGTAGGATTCTAAATATAATACGAAAATCTCCAGCAAAAATTAGGGCATTCAAGGGAATGTCTTTTGTCAGATGTAAAAGTGTAGTAAATAATGTAGTTGTGGAACAGCTAATCTACTTATAGGATCTCGGCTGTTACACAGGATGAAATTTGGAGAATAAATTGATATGAAGAGCCTAAAATTTAAGACAATCTATGGATGAGTCAGAAAAAAGAATAAAAGTCACACTAAATAAACATAGATGTTTTACGAAGTCACGTCAGTACCAGCTGTGCTCTACGGTTCTGAAACCCGGTTTCTCATACGAAAATGTATAAGGATTGACGCTGCGGGAATGAGATTTCTTTGATATCTTAAAGGGCGCTCTAGAAATGGTGGCTTCTGAAATGAAGACTTTAACAATGAATAATAAATTGATTCTATGCACAAGAAACAGATCTAAATAAAAACTGATGATGAGTACATGTAGCTAGTATGGCTGATAGTAGACATGCAAAACTAATTCTTGACTATACTTCTGGAGGAACAGGAGAGAGGGGAAGACCGTGGAAGAAATGGCTAGACCTTGTTGACTCGAACAAGTGAAAGCGCCCATTCTATGAACGGAAAATCCGATGAAGAACGTTTTCGTATTCCCTTACTTAAGTATGTAATTATCCATTCGTTTACTGTGTAATTCATTCCATAAAATCTGAGTTTATCCAGGAGAATATAGTGATTCACACTGGCATATGCCCTCGATAAGTCGCAGAAAGTACCAGCTTGTGCTCTTACGCTTGTAAAATTTGGTAAGTAAGTCTGTGAATAGCAGTCTTAGTCGAGCAAATATTCTGAAATCCAAACTGTGATTTGTTGAGGACGATAGTCTTGCTCAAATGGGATACTGTTATGGAAAAAATCGACTTCCCAAACATTTTGGAAATGATGTCAGTAGTGAAATGAGGTGATAGTTATTGATATCTGTCGCATTATCTCTTTTATGTGGTGTTTTGAAGACGGTACATTTCAATCTCTGTGGGAGAATTCCTAGAGTTACATACTTTGCATATTTCAGAAAAGACAATGCGTTCCTATATCGGAACAAGTCCTAAGTACTTTGTTGGAAACGGCATGAAATCGAGAGGAGAATATGTCATTTTCTCATTTTATGAAGGAGAAGTAGTTGAGACATGATTAGATTTTATATAAGTTGCTTTGTAGGGAAGCAGATTACTCACACCATTTAGAATTCATATGCTTTCCATTGTGTGCCAGCCTAGTCCGCTATAACTAGCTATGACATCATGAATGTTGCCCAATATCTTAAAAGTACGGTTGTTGTTGTTGTGGTCTTCAGTCCTGAGACTGGTTTGATGCAGCTCTCCAAGCCACTCTATCCTGTGCAAGCTTCTTCATCTCCCAGTACCTACTGCAGCCTACATCCTTCTGAATCTACTTATGTATTCATCTCTTGGTCTCACTCTACGATTTTTACCCTCCACGCTGCCCTCCAATGCTAAATTTGTGATCCCTTGATGCCTCAAAACATGTCCTACCAACCGATCCCTTCTTCTAGTCAAGCTGTGCCACAAACTTCTCTTCTCCCCAATCCTATTCAATACCTCCTCATTAGTTATGTGATCTACCCATCTATCTTCAGCATTCTTGTGTAGCACCACATTTCGAAAGCTTCTATTCTCTTCTTGTCTAAACTATTTATCGTCCACGTTTCACTTCCATACATGGCTACACTCCACACAAATACTTTCAGAAACAACTTCCTGACACTTAAATCTACACTCGATATTAACAAATTTTTCTTCTTCAGAAACGCTTTCCTTGCAATTGCCAGTCTACATTTTATATCCTCTTTACTTCGACCATCAGCAGTTATTTTGCTCCCCAAATAGCAAAACTCCTTTACTACTTTAAGTGTCTCATTACCTAATGTAATTCCCTCAGCATCACCCGACTTAATTCGACTACATTCCATTATCCGTGTTTTGCTTTTGTTGATGTTCATCTTATACCCTCCTTTCAAGACACTGTCCATTCCGTTCAACTGCTCTTCTAAGTCCTTTGCTGTTTCTGACAGAATTACAATGTCATCGGCGAACCTCAAAGTATTTATTTCTTCTCCATGGATTTTAATACCTACTCCGAACTCTTCTTTTGTTTCCTTCATTGCTTGCTCAATATACAGAATGAATAGCATCGGGGATAGGCTACAAACTTGTCTCACTCCCTTCCCAACCACTGCTTCCCTTTCATACCCCTCGACTCTTATTACTGCCATCTGCTTTCTGTATAAATTGTAAATAGCCTTTCGCTCCCTGTATTTTACCCCTGCCACCTTCAGAATTTGAAAGAGAGTATTCCAGTCAACATTGTCAAAAGCTTACTCCAAGTCTACAAATGCTAGAAACGTAGGTTTGCCTTTCCTTAATCTAAGATAAGTCGTAGGATCAGTATTGCATCACGTGTTCCGACATTCCTACGGAATGCAAACTGATTTTCCCCAAGGTCAGCTTCTACCAGTTTTTCCATTCGTCTGTAAAGAATTCGCGTTAGTATTTTACAGCTGTGGCTTATTAAACTGATTGTTCGGTAATTTTCACATCTGTCAACACCTGCTTTCTTTGGGATTGGAATTATTATATTCTTCTTGAAGTCTTAGGGTATTTCTTGCTCACCAGATGGTAGAGGTTTGTCAGGACTGGCTCTCCCAAGGCTGTCAGTAGTTCTAATGGAATGTTGTCTACGCCGGGGGCCTTGTTTCGACTCAGGTCTTTCAGTGATCTGTCAAACTCTTCACGCAGTATCCTATCTCTCATTTCATCTTCATCTACATCCGCTTCCATTTCCATAATATTGTCCTCAAGTACATCGCCTTTCTATAGACCCTCTATATACTCCTTCCACCTTTCTGCTTTCCCTTCTTTGCTTAGAACTGGGTTTCCATCAAAGCTCTTGATATTCATGCAAGTGGTTCTCCTTTCTCCAAAGGTTTCTTTAATTTTCGTATAGGCAGTATCTACCTTACCTTTCGTGAGATAAGCCTCTAGATTCTTACATTTTCCTCTAGCCATCGCTGCTTAGCTAATTTGCACTTCCTATCGATATCATTTTTGAGAAGTTTGTATTCCTTTTTGACTGCTTCATTTACTGCATTTTTATATTTTCTCCTTTCATCAATTAAATTAAATATTTGTTCTGTTACCCAAGTGTTCTACTAGCCCTCGTCTTTTTACCTATTTGATCCTCTGCTGCCTTCACTATTTCATCCTTCAAAGCTACCCATTCTTCTTCTACTGTATTTCTTTCCCACATTCCTGTCAAATGTTCCATTATGCTCTCCCTGAAACTCTGTACAACCTCTGGTTCTTTCAGTTTATCCAGGTCCCATATCCTTAAATTCCCACCTTTTTGCAGTTTCTTCAGTTTTAATCTACAGGTCATAACCAATAGATTGTGGTCAGAGTCCACATCTGCCCCTGGAAGTGTCTTACAATTTTAAACCTGGTTCCTAAATCTCTGTGTTACCATTATATAGTCTATCTGATACCTTTTAGTATCTCCTGGGATCTTCCATGTATGCAACCTTCTTTTACGATTTTTGAACCAAGTGTTAGCTATGATTAAGTTATCCCCTGCGCAAAATTCTACCACGCGGCTTCCTCTTTCATTTCTTAGCCCCAATCCATATTCACCTAGTATATTTTCTTCTCTCCCTTTTTCCACTCTCGAATTTCAGTCACCTATGACTATTAAATTTTCGTCACCCTTCACTACCTGAATAATTTCTTTTATCTCATCATACATTTCATCACTTTCTTCGTCATCTGCAGAGCTAGTTGTCATATAAACTTGTACTACTGTAGTAGGCCTGGGCTTCGTGTCTATCTTGGCCACAATAATGCGTTCACTATGCTGTTTGTAGTAGCTTACCCGAACTCCTATTTTTTATTCATTATTAAAGCTACTCCTGCATTACCCCTATTTGATTTTGTATTTATTACCCTGTATTCACCTGACCAAAAGTCTTGTTCCTCCTGCCACCGAACTTCACTAAATCCCACTATATCTAACTTTAACCTATCCATTTCCCATCTGAAAAGTTAATAGCATGTCAGGACTGATGTAAAAATGATAATGCGTTAAGTTTCAGTTTAATAACTTTAACAGTTTATCGAAATTTTGACTATTTACGTAAAAATCATCAGCACAACAGGAAGGAGCTAGAAGCTTCAAATTTATATTAGGATTCCTTTTTCATTGTAATTTAATGGGAACAGCATGCTGGATCGTACAAAGTAATATTTTGGTTGAAATTCATGATTTTCTGTTTTTGTGTCCTAAAAGTACAGAAGCAAGATTGATTAAGTAATTGATTGGTTAAAGCTAGGATGTTTAGATTTAGGTAGAATGTAGATACGCTATTATAACAAATATGTGAGACGTTTCTAAAAGGTAGCTATAAAACTAAAGCTATAGTCTCTCTCCAAAGGGCAAGTTCAGAGCTCATATATTCCGTGCATTGCAACTAAAGTAATTCTCTCGCCAAAAGTATTTAACCTACCCAAATCAGAATTTTCTTGTATATGCCTACATGAGTTCTGATTGCACAATTAAATTGAGAGCCTCATCGGCCTTCAGCGAATGAAGCACTTAATTATTTTGTAACTTAAAGTGATGCTCTACTAGCCCCAGCGGCTAGTCACAAAGGCAAATTTTGTCGGCTGCGATTTCGGCGGTCCGCACCGTGGCTGTATAATTAAGAGTGCTGCGAAAGGCCCCAGTTCTCTTCTGGATTCCTATTCCGTGTCGGAAGCCGCGTCGCGCCTGTGCAGTTGCAAGGAACAGCCTTGGATGCCATATTACGTAACTCCGTATGCACGTAACAATGAGATCGCATTGTGGTAAAGTGTTAATTGCTGAACCATTTCAGTGATTTTTTCTCAGTTTGCGTGTGTCGTATTTTCAGGTGTCACCGCAGGACGGACCTTCTACCATTACCAGCGTGGCGTTTGATGACTATTAACATCAAATTTTGAGGAGCATTCACTTTGAACATTTACATCGACAATGATTATTGAACAGTTTCGTTATCTATGGACAATAGGATCGGTGCAATAGACTCTGAACAACTCTGATAGTACAAGAGCTGATAGTAGCATTGCTTGGGTAAACGTTTGTCAGGAACTTTACGCTCTATCGTTTTCAGAATATAGTGAAAATAGTTATAGTAAACTACCTTCTCTATGAATCCCAGACATCATCCTAAATCCTCAGCGTAATGAACTTTAGTGATAAATAACTTTATTTCTCCATCAGAGTGTTCACAGTGAACGTTAATTACAGGCATCACGTTTTTGCTAATCCCTTTCTGGTTACCAACATTGTAGTTAGAGAGCCTGTGTCGAGAGCAGCAACAACACAAATTTTTTCACCCGCCATCTCACAGCTTGTTTAACATACGCTTTTGATGTTTGTCTTGACCTCTTTATGCTTATATTTTCTAATACATTCAAGAAATAATTATTTAACATATCTGCTACCTGTGACCAACCATTTATAGCCTTTTCATTTAAATAAATAATGATTGCAAACTGTAAATTTGTGGTCGGATCTTATGGGACTAAACTGCTTATGTCATCGGTCCCTAAGCTTACACACTACTTTAATCTAACTTAAGCCTACTTACGCTATGGACAACACACACACCCATGCCAGAAAGAGGACTCGAACCTCCGACGGGGCGAAACGCGCAAATAATGATGATCTCTTGATCTGTGGTATTTTGTCCTCTCGCTCCTGTTGCTACATCCCGTATATCTTACGTGAGAGACAATAGTTCAGACGAGTCTGGTGTGAGTTCTTGTACTGATGGAGCGGTTTACTGGTTGTGGCACGACTGTGTGGTAAGAAGCAACCTCACTGTGTGTCAAGGCGGGCACGATTTCAATACAAGTATGTTAAACATTTACAGAGATCGTGTAGTTCTTTGTTTGCATTGCGAAGTGAATGTCTGAGAAATTCACTGAAATTGTCAGTACTACACAATGTTTCTTTCAAGGGGTGACATTGTCTTCGTGAGCAGAATAGCTTCCCATACAATATTTGCTAAATTTCTAGAATTCTTACGACGTTAAATGGCAACATTAGAAGCAAGCATTGATATGATTACACCTCACTCTTTCCAGCACGAAAGGTAGGTGACGGCCTGTGACGCAGGAGGGAGAGTTTGAGTTTCTTCATTCGATATAAAGTGCGATTATTTGATGTCTTGTATTTGTGTGCCATGATAGGTTGCGTTCACGTGCTTATTGCACGCCATGGTGCTACACGCCCCATTGCTCACACGCCTTCCACATGAGGTCAGACGCTTGTTATGGCTTTTCATATCCACCTAAATCCAGTTCTCTTTGGCTGTGTCCATAGATCGTTGAGTGAAGTAGGTCCTTCCTGTCTATGACATCTTCTATAAATTTTACAATGAGATCGGGCTATTACTTAATTTATGGAACTGAACATTGTTCATGTGAGGGCATTTTCAGTTCAGCTTACAACTATTAAAACTGTTTATTCGTGAAATGGATTATTACGACTTTGGCCCTTTAGCCATTATCAAGTAGAGTATTGCGAAACGAGAAAAAGGCTTTGAATAGAATCACTTCACTCTGTTTTCATCACATTTCATGCTTCGGTGAATGTCTGTGTTATAACTGATGGTACAATTAATTATGTTAGTTGATTTTCTTCTCAACTATCTTGAATAGCTCTCACTGCCTCGAAAACTTCAAAGAGCGAGTTCATTTCCACCAGACTGTTAGTTTAAAATGTTTATTCACAACTACTATCTAATTTCGAATAAGTGCTCTTTATCAAGTTCACGATTGTCCATCGAAGACCATGCCGAGTGTATCTGTAAAGGTTGTGCTATTTCTGATATATTCTTAAGAGGGTGTCAACATCCTTGTGTCCACATGCTGATCACACACTAGGGACTAACTAACCATTTTTGTATTTGAAAACGATGCAAAAACTTTATCAATTTACAACTTCCAGGCAGATTAAAACTGTGTGCCGGAGCGAGACCCGAACTCGGGACCTTTTCCTTTCGCGGGCAAGTGTTCTACTGACTAAGCTACCCAAGCACGACTCACGCCCCGTCCTCACATCTTTACTGCTGCCTGTACCTCGTCTCCTAGCAGAACTAGCACTCCTGAAAGAAAGGATATTGCGGAGACATGGCTTAGCCACAGCCTGGGGGATGTTTCCAGAATGAGATTTTAACTCTGCAACGGAGTGTGGCTGATATGAAACTTCCTCGCAGATTAAAACTGTGTGCCGAGTCGAGTCTCGGTCCGACACACAGTTTTAATCCGTCAGGAAGTTTCATATTAGCGCACACTCCGCTGTAGAGTGAAAATTTCATTCTAGAAACTTTATCAATTTAGTCAACATTCTGGTGCAAACGTATTTGTATCTGAAAACAACGCAACAGGTTTTTGTAGGACTCATTTCTCGTAGCTATTTTATTGTGAGTTAATGTACGTTGTTTTAGAATGATGCAATATGCGGATGGAAGGCCATAGTATCACATGGGTGAGTGCGTTCAGGCACAGCAGTAATTCGCTCACTTCATAGCTGGTCACGAACCCGTTTCACAAAGGACAGCACTGAGGTGACGATCCACAGCAGATTTTTTTTTTCCGCACTCGCCCTTGCCGGCGGAAGAGCAGCGACCGTCTCGTTTATAACAATGACTTCGTCACTTCCATCAGGGAAATTGCCTCCTCGGTGGGAAGCGGTGAAAAGCGGCTGGCGCGAAACGTCTTGAGGGACTCTCCCCGGCGCAGATCGTTCGCGCAGGATCGTCGCGTATCACGCCCCGTCTCCGAGCAATATTTCAGCCGCCGATAGCGGCAATTTCAATCGAGCCATCTCATCTCGATCCGGAATTCATATATAACTGGATGAGGGTCCCGCCGTGCGCCTGTTCGTGAGCGCGGCGGAATTCTGCTCGCCAGAGGGGAAAGCGGAAGCTGCTAGTGGAGCAAACACGGCAGAGGTACGCCGAACAAGCATATAAAATGCATACTGAGACGTACGCTGCATACTTAGCTGGGTAATGACGGGAACACACGTAAATAACGTACAAAGGCACCGAGGGAAGTAACTGAATATTTCCGACCGTGAGGAGATTATGTGTGGCTGTGTAACTCGTTACAGTATAGGCAATAAGATAAATACATAACTGGACTCGAATGCAAAATTTACCGACAAATATGACAAGCGTAAAAGCCGAAAATATGTCAGTTTACCCGAACCTGTATGGTTAAAATATACCAGTGGCAGAGGATGGTAAAATATATTGAGATAAGGCGTCGGTAGTGAATACTCAGTTTCTTTATTAACGTAAATATAAATTTTGTATACAGGCCAAGACTGCCATCTTCAGCTCTTAGATGATTACATAAACATAACGTTCGCACTAACAGTTTACACGTTACAGCACTTTCACCATGACGAAAAATTACTGTATGTTTAGATAACACATCTGTTCAAGGTACTTAAGAGAGAAATAAAAATCTTGAAATCTCACGCTTTTAAAGGTGGAAAATAAAAGTTTTAGCAACCAAGTCTGCTGAGACAAGACGTAAGTGTTCGAGTCCCAACAATACTAAAAAATATAATTTTAAAATTTTTCCCGTTTTTAACCTTTATTATCATATAGGCAAGTATTACAAGAAAAAAAGGGGCAAAAATTAAACAATAAATTGCTTCATGGCGGTTGTTTTACTTTGGAATGCAATTTTCAGATTTTTCACAAAGCGTCAACCATTATTACCATGGTAAGCAATGAATACAAGGAGAAATAGGCAAAAAGTAAACAATCCATTGATTTACGGACGTAATTTCACTTTGTAACAGCTGAGACTTACAGTTTCCAATGACCAACTGTTTCATGGGATATTCAGTGCCCGAAAACAATTTCGCATTTTTCCCTGACATATCCCATATCTTCATACGTCCATGAATTCAAAACGACAAACTAATATAGTCCTAAGTAACAAGCAAAATGAGCCTGAAATGTAATAAATTTTATCAAAAGTACATATGCTGCAATGGCTTCATTTAGAAACTGCTCATGAAACAGCACTACAAACTCAAATTTACATTACAATGACATCAGATATACTTATTTTCACCCATAAAACAGCACTATAAACTCAAATTTACATTAAAATAACTTTAGATACTTATTTTCACTGTCAATCATCTCTTCAATATGGCCAATACAAAAAAAGAAGAAAACGCATGTCACACCCTCCTAAAACCACATCGCAGAGTTTCCGCGCCGACTGTTGTTTTGAACGCTGTAAGGGACTGCTACATTGCACTACTTTCGTAGAAGTACCGCGTTATAGTACTGGACGTCTCTCTCGTGTAACAGCATCGGTGGTTACAAGCCAAAGTCCTTGGTACTCAAAAAAAAAATGAAAAATAAAACGCCGAAACCACTGGTACTTAGGGGTTAAAGATGTCAAGCTTGCTAGAAATAATCCCTCAAAAAAAAAATCCTGTTATACATTAGAATAATGCATAAGACGCAAATGCTAACAGGTCTGGCGTGACGTAAAACCCGGGAGCAAGGCTCAGCGACCACCAGTAAAATGTGAGACTAGCAAAAAGGACAACTCAGAATTTCAGAAAGCATTTCGTTATTGATTATGCAGACCAAGTGACCTTAGTCGGGAACTAAGAACAAAAGATAAACCCACGTTAACATATACAAATGAGAACCAAAGGGACAGACAAAAAGTAACTGCAAAGAACATCTACAAATGTAAAAGTTAAAATAATTTAATGATCACAAAGGGTCACTCAATCTGCGAAATATTGTCACCTTGAAGTATTGTTCCACAGGCTACTGCGAAATCCTTGCCATCGTTCACCACACTAGCTCCAGCAAAGTCTCAGCCAAGAGCAAAGTAAAACTTCCATGTTCTGTATTTCTTAAAAGCTTATAAACCGCCCTTTCTTACGTCATCCTACAGTCACATCATTCTAAGGTGTCTTTTGACAAAACTCCTTAAGACTACCCTCATTCACTGAGTGCACGTACATCCGTTCACACATCTATCTTTTATCAACTCTAAATGTTTCCTCCGTCCTAACTGCTTCATAGATTACTGGTATGTCATTCCCCAGCAGCTAAATAAAAAAAATTGTTCCCTTTGATATTAAAAAAACTTTTGTTCATTTATAGCGTTCTGGTCCGCTCTTAAAACTACTCCTACGTGGTCCCAGTTAACCTTGCCTGCCCATAATTGTGCATCACTGTTCTACGTATTTAGCAGTGAATCAAATCTTTAAATGTGGCACAGCACGCGACTCATGGATATGCCATGTGCACTATCCTTTATGTCTGGTAAACCTCAGTCATTCTTAAAACCCAACCAGTTCGCAATCTCTTTCAATGTACTGACCACACTGCTTATCTGCTACGCACCATCTCCTTCTAATCTCCCATGCCTTCCTTCAACGTCACCAGAATCTCCAAGCTGAGTAGTTGAGCAAGTTGAAACTCGAAGCAAATTCATACTTCAGCGGCACCTGTTGTCCATTCCTTTATCGCAGCAAATTGAAATTCCAAGTAAATTCATAAATCAGCCGTCCCAATCACCAACCCGTTCATCATTTCTCTATTTTTTGTTAATCTGTTGCTCTCACTAACACAGTAAACCTCTCATAGAAAATGGACTCGACATTTCGGCATCTTAACCAACCATCATAGAGTACAATTCCGCTTAAGATTATTGAAACTACTAACAAACTTGATCAGGGGTCTACATCCTGTTATTATAACCACATATATATTCCTCATGTGTCCTACGCTAACGTACGCCAATTTTAGGTGGATATCCGACCAGTATACCGTAAAAGTGTCGAAGACTTGCACTTTTCATGATTTCAAAGACGTAAGCTACAAATCTTCCGATGAAATGCCGTTAGCAATTATCGTAGGAAGTAGTTAAGTCCCATAAGATCTCACACACATCTGAACATTTTTTTGTTCATTACGTTTCTGTCATCAGTAGAGAGAACCAGCGACTAAACAATGTTTCACTACGGACAGTTTTCCGTGAATGAACAACACGTTGTTCCCGGACCACTGCAGTTACGCTTGTCTCTGAAGCACATCTTCATACACTAACATTCAAACATATTTTACAGCAGATACTATAAAATGTTATGATACTACTGTAGAATATATCTTGACGTTAAATGCTTACCCCAGAAAGTAAACACTTAATTGAAAAAGCTTCGCTCTCCGCTTTATTTCTCTCCCTCCCTCTCTCTCTCTCTCTCTCTCTCTCTCTCTCTCTCTCTATCTCTCTCTCCCCTCCACCCTCTCCCTCCTCTTTCTCTCTCTCTCTTTCCCTCTCTCTCTTCCATAAACTTACAGAAGAAAAACACATTTTATATGCAATTTCCATTTTATTACCACTCCCCTTCTTCCCAGTTTCGATTACGGCCTACCTGGACTGCTTGCTTTTATTGCTGCGTCAGTCTTTAAGCAACATCTATAATCATTACAAAGGGAGACTCTTGTACTAGTCACATACTAACTGGATCCGAAGTTTTCTCTTTGTTGACGTGATGATAATAAGGTGAACATATGGTAAACCTCTTTTCATTACTCTTAAGGAAATTCTTAATTCCCTTACCAAAATCATACAATTTGCAGCAGTATAACCAAATAATAAGCGACTAATTGCAAAAAGAAATTTAATTTCGTTATCCGTTTCGGGCACTTAGTGCCCTCCTTCAGAAGGTTATACCTTTTGCAGTATTTGGGAATGTGAACAATAAGGTGCATACAGCAAAATACCGAGGTCATTTGGTTCATAGTGTCTGCACAAAATTCGACAAGTATAAAGTTCTGAAGAAAGTGCCCCTTCAGAAGTGCCCGAAACCGATAAAGAAATTTTTTTATGCAGCTGGTTGCCCATTATTTCTTTATATACGACTACATTTTCTGAGGATGGAGAGAATACTAAATATACAGCAGTTTAAAGATTTAGTTAAGAAAAATCATGTACACAAAACAAAACGATGGCATATTGCGTAGTGCATCTTCAGAGCGTCAAGCAGTATAGAAGCGGGACAAGTATGGAGGTGTGTTGTTTGGCCCGAGCGAGACCACATTTGGTCTCTTTTAAAACGAAGCAGGACATGCAAGGGCAACGTCTGCCAAATGACGCGTTTGCTTCAGTGTGTGGAGATTGCACTTCCCACCGGAAGTTTTTCTGTGGCGTGGATTTTCATATCATGACTTGGCTTCCACTAAAAACTAGACGACGAAATACAGGAATAAAACGCTATAAGGCTGTATATGTTCTACCATATGGCACTGTAATGTTTGTTGAGGAGAGACAGTATTGTAGCCATGTTCAGGTGGCTAAAATGAATTTTTTACGAGTTAACAGGTTGTACTAAGGGGGATAGGATTAGATTAGATTAGATTGGTTTCGGATTCCATAGATCCTCGTGGATGTGGAACATGTCAATTTTTTTAGGCTGAAATTACAATACTAATAGTATGAGTATATACAATACATCATTTGTTTCTATTAAAAAATTCGTCAGTGGAGTAGAAGGAGATGGTCACTAGTAAGTCTTTCACGCTCCTTTTAAACTGATCTTTATTTTTAACAAAATTTTTTTATTTTTGCTGGCAAATTATTGAAGGTGAGTGTTCCTGAGTAGGGGACTCCTTTTTGAACTAAAGTAAGTGCTTTTAAGTCCTTGTGCAGATCATTTTTGTTACTGGTATTGTGTGTATGAACTGAGCTGTTTGTTGGAAAAAGAGATATATTATTTAGGACAAATTTCATTAAGCAGTAAATATGCTGAGAGGCAGTAGTTAGTGTACCCAGTTCTTTGAAGAGGTTTCTACAAGACGTCCGTCAATTTACTCCACAAATAGTACGCATTACACGCTTTTGGACTGTGAAAACTTTTGTTTGACTTGAAGAGTTACCCCAAAATATTAGATGACATCATGGAATGAAAGTAGGCTAAGTATGCAAGCCTTTTCATTTTATGAACCATGGACCTTGCCGTTGGTGGGGAGGCTTGCGTGCCTCAACGATACAGATAGCAGTACCGTAGGTGCAACCACAACGGAGGGGTATCTGTTGAGAGGCCAGACAAACGTGTGGTTTCTGAAGAGGGGCAGCAGCCTTTTCAGTAGTTGCAGGGGCAACAGTCTGCATGATTGACTGATCTGGCTTTGTAACACTAACCATAACGGCCTTCCTGTTGTGGTACTGCGAACGGCTGAAAGCAAGGGGAAACTACAGCCGTAATTTTTCCCGAGGGCAAGCAGCTTTACTGTATGGTTAAATGATGATGGCGTCCTCTTGGGTAAAATATTCCGGAGGTAAAATAGTCTCCCATTCGGATCTACTCAAGAGGACGTCGTTATCAGGAGAAAGAGGAGGTATTGAATAGGATGGGGTAGAAGAGAAGTTTCTGGCACAACTTGACTAGAAGAAGGGATCGGTTGGTAGGACGTGTCCTGAGGCATCAAGAGATTACAAATTTAGCATTGGAGGGCAGCGTGGAAGGTAAAAATCGTAGAGGGAGACCACGAGATGAATACACTAAGCAGATTCAGAAGGATGTAGGTTGCAGTAGGTACTGGGAGATGAAGGAGCTTGCACAGGATAGATTAGCGTGGAGAGCTGCATCAAACCAGTCTCAGGACTGAGGACCACAACAACAACAACAACAACAACAACAACATATGTCTGCTAACACTCGAATTGCAAATACAGATTTGTTAAGGCGTTTCTGCAGTTCTGTGGTGTGCTCCTCCCTATTGAATATATTATCAATTTGTAATCCCAGGAATTTAAGACTGTCAACCTCTTCTATCTGCTCTTCTTCATACTTTATGCACATGCTCGGTGGAAACCTCTTACAGGTTCTCAATTGCATATAGTGAGTCTTTTCGAAGTTTAATGTCAGTGAGTTGGCTTTAAGCCATTTATTAATATCCATGAAAATATCATTAGCAGATCTTTCTAAAACTACACTTGATATACTATTTATTGCAATACTTTTGTCATCTGCAAACAAAACGAACTCTGCTTCTGGCAGTGTAACTGATGGGAGATCATTAATGTACACAAGAAAAAGCAATGGCACTAAGATGGATTCTTATGGGACACCACATGTAATTTCTTCCCATCCTGATATGACTGACGACTTTATTCACCAGTCCCTTGGACTGACACGCTTTGTTTCCTGTTAGCGAGGTATGACTTGAACCATTTTGCAGCACTGCCCGTGGCACCATAGAATTCTAATTTATTTAAAAGGATGTTGTGGTTCACACAACCAAATGCCTCTGACAACTCATAGAAAATACCTGATGCTTGTAATTTGTTATTTAATGAATTAAGTACATTTTCACTGTAGGTGTAAATAGCCTTCTCGATATCAGAACCCTTCAGAAATCCAAACTGTGTTCTTGATAATATGTTATTTGTGGTCAGGTGGTTGAGAAGCTGCCTGTACATTACTTTTTCTAAAATTTTTGGGAATGCTGGCAAAAGTGAAATCGGTCTGTAGTTTGGTGGTATCTCTTTATCCCCTTTTCTTGAATAGAGGCTTGCTACTGGAAACATTAGACAAGAACTTTATACTTCTGCAGTAAATTGTGCCGTTCGTGGAATGCTCCTGAAAGTTATTTTGTATTTTACCGGCTGTGCGCCCCTCTGGTGAAACATATGGTGGTACAACTTCTCTTTGTCAGAGAGTAACTCGTCGTTTAACCGTGGTCCGCTAGGCGGCGCGTGCGGGTCAGCGAAGATGTTTCGGGTTAGCAGCGGCAGGAGGAGTGTGGCAAGCCGCACCGCTACTGCGAACAGACTCGTACTTGTGTCGGAAAACGTCTGATCTACACCTGGAGTGATAGCGCGAACTCTCTGGCGTTGAGAGCTGTTTGAAAAGAACCGCCTAGTTTGGATTCAAGTGTTCGCGGGTCGCACGGTGTTGGTGTTTCTTAGATGTGTTGACAGTGAACGATCTACGCTTTCGCATCCTGTGTCCGCTTTCCAAAGAAAGGCTGTCGGTCAAAGCAAATCTGGAAGGTCTGCACGCCTTCACTACACTGCCGCTACTGCCTAGTTGCACTTACGGACGAGTACTTGTTCACTCCACGCGAAGTTGAGTAGTTCTACTGTCCAGTAGCTGATAATCTATTTATTTACTCTGCTCACTCTTATCTGGGCGCCATTTGTGTTACGTGTGTGTGTGTGTGTGTGTGTGTGTGTGTGTGTGTGTGTGTGGTGTGTGTGTGTGTGGGTTGGTAGGTGGGACCGATGACAATTACTTATGTTTCAGGTTGAATCATGCCGGTATAGCGATGTGTAAAATGTATCATCAGTAAGTATACGCAAAACTGAAGTGTAAAATAAAAATATAATTGCAGGCTTACAGCACTGTAAACCCAGTGAGATAGCCGTGGACGAGTTCTAATGCTGCAAATGGTTCAAATGGCTTTGAGCAGCATGGGGCTTAACATCTGAGCTCATCAGTGCCCTAGAACGTAGAACTACTTAAACCTAACTAACCTAAAGATATCACACACATCCATGCCCGAGGCAGGATTCGAAACTGCGACAGTAGCGGTCTCGCGGTTCCGGACCGAAGCGCCTAGAACCACTCGGCCACATCGGCTGGCGTCTAATGCTGCAAATCTATCTTGAGTTTAAGTAATCACCTTTTGTGATTGAACAATTCGCGTCTATCTATTTGACGTCCATCTGAAGGTACTCTGCGCCTGAGATTGTTTTGAAATTGTCTACAACTTCTGTACAGTACTTAAGTAAATTTTAAATTGTGCCACGAGTGAAACTGGTGTGCCTAAAATATACGAGTATGGGTCCTGCTGTAATTGTTGTTGTGTATTATAAGTTCTGTTAATAAACTGATTTTATCTGAAGATTGTTTTTAAATTTGAACTGATGTTGGTTTATCATTTGATATTTTGTTAAATGTTTAATATAAGTGTTTTTAATATAGGTTTGTCTTTTTAAATTTGAATTTCGAGTAGTTATCTAGTTTTAGCTGAAACTTTTAGCTCTGCCGTTGTAAATGTCTCGAGCTTAATTTTGACATCATTGTATCATTGCTATTTCGCATCAGTGTTGCATATGGATTAGTATTTATTCTAGGTTATTGTAATGGTTACGTTTTATTTTTAAAAAAGGGGTGGTCCACGTATGTTTTTTGTAAATGTTGGGTAGGAATTTCGTGTTAATAAATTTGGTTAAATAACATGTCTGAATTAATATTAGCCTTGCACCTTACCATATCCTACGGCTGCTACCATACCATAAAAGGTATGATACAAGAATGAAACGCTGTAAGGAAGTTCTGTAATTAATCGAAGAAACACAGATTCCAAAGATACATTTACAATACAAACACAAGTGAAATAGGGACATAGGGCAGCTAGTTATAAGACCGAACTGAGACCAAATCAGGTCGATAGGTGTAATCTGTTAAAGGAAGAAGAAGAGGAAGGAGAAGAAGACTTTGTCTTTCAGGTTACCGTCAACAGGAACCAGGGGTCGCTTCGATAGCTGAGCGGTAGGTGCGGCGAATTGCTAAGCAAAGGGGCTTGGGTTCGATTACCAATCCAGTCGGAGATTTTCTCTCTTCGGGGACTAGGTATTGTGTTGTCCTCCCTTTCGTATCTTCATAATTGACGTTACTATTGAGAAGGCTGAATGGGCGCGGCCAAAAAGCTAATAAAACTGATTAAAAAAAAGCATGAACCTAGAACATTATTTCAACATTCTCGATTATCTTCGTTTCCGGTTTCCCCAGAGACATGAGTCACTTTCATACATTTCGGTTTCTGACGTACACTTTCAGAAATTACTCATTGTACGATTATTGTAATTTTTACTAAAATTATTTGCCGATGACAAAAGAATAATTAATAATGTAGATCAACTTAACGTAATAATTACTGATGAAAATAAGTTATGTGAAAAATCGAAATGTAGTAAAACACTGAAATACCCGAAAGCAGCCATCATAATTTCTTCGTGGCAATTCATGACTCGGAACGTTCTGCGGGGAACAACGTTTTTCTAATTACATAATGCTGCATGTTATGAAAATTGCTTCAAGAAGAATAAAATTCAAGACAATAAGCAGAAACTAAAACATTCTATTTATGTTTCCTCAAATGGTTCAAATGGCTCTGAGTACTATAGGACTTAACATCTTAGGTCGTCCCCTAGAACGTGATGAAATTTTACTTGTATTTGTGAAAGAGTGGTTACACATTGTAACCAAGCTTCATATTTTAACGAAAATACTACTTTAATATACTCACATCACCAATATGTGCTACGTAAAAATATTTCTCTTGTCGTGATGTGAGGGAATGTTAGAGACGAAAGCAAAGTGGATTGGCATACGCGAACAAGCTTTCCCTATAAAACAGAATAGCTGATAACCACGGAGCTAGGTGGCGCAGTGGTTAGCACACTGGACTCGCATTCGGGAGGACGACGGTTCAATTTTTCCGTGATTGCCCTAAATCGTTTCAGGCAAATGCCGGGATGGTTCCTTTAAAAGGGCACGGGCGATTTCCTTCCCCATCCTTCCCTAACCCGAGCTTGTGCTCCGTCTCTAATGACCTCGTTGTCGACGGGACGTTAAAAAACACTAACCTAAGCTGATAACCTTGTCTTCCCCAAGTACCAGAACTACGGAAGCGACAGGATTAGCACTCGGACTACATCCCAGAAAGTGAAATCTCAAACGTAGAGTAGACACCGCTCTCGGAGACGTCCAGCATTTTCTCTTGTGGGTGAAATCAGTTTGTTTCAGGGATTTACAGCGATGGTCCCATTTCCCGCTGTCTCGACTGGCGCAGCAGCACACTGACATAATCGCCCTGGCATTTGTTCTTCCGCTCAGGAAGATCGCCCGACGTACACGAAGAGCAACTCCTGCACCGGCCGCGGCCCTGGCGCGCCACTAAGCGAAATAAATAAGAAGCGTTTATGTTAAGGTGGCGCGAGCGACCGCCGCCTAGCGGGCGGCGTGGGGCGGGGCAGGAGGCGCAGAGTTTACGGCTACGGGGGGCGGCCCCGCCTCCAAGTTGTGCAGTAACATTTATAAGCCCTACTCTCCCGCCGTCTCGTGAACAATACATGAAGGGCCCTTCTGTTTCCCTTCTGTTTCTTCCGTTTGTTTGTTTATCCCCGTTTGTAAAGCCGCAGAAACCCTTCGGGGATTCTACGACGGGTCTTTTTCTTTTTCACCTGCTCTCCGCCGCCACCTCGATTTCTTGTGCTGTTCCGTGTCACCAGAACTCGTGGCTGTAGCCTCGTAACCTTTAAGTGCCACCTCTCACTGTTCCAGCCCGGCGTTAATGATTCCTTGTTTATTTTGTGTGTCGGAATGAACCACGAAAATAATCCAAAACAGAGCGTATACTTACTATTAAGTAGTATTAGGAGGTGTAGTCATACCATTTACACTAATGGCCATTAAAATTGCTACACCAAGAATAAATGCGGATGATAAACGGATATTCATTGAGCAAATATATTATACTAGAACTGACATTTTCACGCAATTTGGGTGCATAAATCCTGAGAAATCAGTACCCAGAACAAACACCTCTGGCCATAATAACGACCTTGATACGCCGAGGCATTGAGTGAAACACAGCTTGGATGGCGTGTACAGGATCAGCTGCCCATGCAGCTTCAGCACGATACCACAGTTCATCAAGAGTAGTGACTGGCGTATTGTGACGAGCCAGTTGCTCGGCCACCATTGATCAGACGTTTTTAATTGGTGACAGATATGGAGAATGTGCTGGCCAGGGCAGCAGTCGAACATTTTCTGTATCCAGAAAGGCCAGTACAGGACCTGCAACATGCGGTCGAGCATTAACCTGCTGAAATGTAGGGTTTCGCAGGGATCGAATGAAGGGTAGAGCCACGAGTCGTAAACATCAGAAATGTAACATCCACTGTTCAAAGTGCCGTCAATGCGAACAAGAGGGGACCGAGACGAGTAACCAATGGCATCCCAAACCATCACGCCGGGTGATACGCCAGTATGGCGATGACGAATACACGATTCCAACGTGCATACACCACGATATCGCCAAACACGGAAGCGACCATCATGATGCTGTAAACAGAACCTGGATTCATAAAAAAAATGACTTTTTGCGATTCGTTCACCCAGGTTCGCCGTTAATTACACCATCACCGGCGCTCCTGTCTGTGATGCAGCTTCAAGGGTAAACGCAGTCATGGTCTCCGAGCTGATAGTTCATGCTGCTATAAACGTCGTCGAACTGTTCGTGCTTAAAAGGGTGCATTTCGGCCTCCTCTAGAAACACGGTGTTGGCTCTTCTGCCATCACAATAGAGAATGTGCTGGCCAGGGCAGCAGTCGAACATTTTCTGTATCCTGCAAACGTCCATATCTGTTTGACTCAGGGATCGAGACGTAGCTGCACGATCCGTTACAGCCATGCGGAAAAGATGCCTGTCATCTCGACTGCTAGTGATACGAGGCCGTTGAGATCCAGCTCGGCGTTGCGTATTACCCTCCTGAACCCACCGATACCATATTCTGCTAACAGTCATTGGATCTCGATCAACGCGAGCAGCAATGTCGCGATCCGATAAACCACAATCGCGATAGGCTACAATCCGACATTTATCAAAGTCGGAAACACGCAATTATCCTCCTTAAACGAGGCATCACAACAACGTTTTACCAGGCAGCGGTGGTCAACTGCTGTTTGTGTATGAGAAATCGGTTGGAAACTTTCCTCATGTCAGCACGTTGTAGATGTCGCCACCGGCGTCAACCTTGTGTGAGTGCTCTGAAATGCTAATCATTTGCATATCACAGCATCTTCTTGCTGTCTTCCTATATTCGCACTATATCACTCCAATATACGAAGCTTGTTAGCACTTGACGTAGAGAATTGGATGGCTCCATTAAATTGTATTGTAGTAGTTGCTGCTACTGCTGGCTGGTTCACTGCTGTATCTTGATGTTAATGTTGGCTCTATATGTATTCGTCTAGGGGTAAAAAGATGAGGTCCCGTGTTGTTTATGAGCTTGTAGATAAATAACGAACGGCAGCATAAGTGAACTTCAATTATTTATTGGTATGGTAGGCATCTTAACTCCGTTGAATACCCAAAGACGTTGTCACAGTACAGAGTAACACTTCTTTTACAACATCATAGCATTGTTTTTCCACAAAGGATAATAACATACACACTTTACAAAAGTTCTTTCAAGACTGAGCTAACGAGGCTTCTTGCTGCTTGTATTTATAACCTCGTCAAAGAACTACTAAGAAGAGATGTGGTTTATAAATCAGTCATCCGTCTATTATCGTAATTTGTGCAAAATAGTTATTAATTTACATCGGGTGACGTAATTTAACAGGTAATTAAAATGACAGACAGATTTGTCAACTTGTCAGAACAATTCTTTGTAGCATAAAGGCCGTTTTTCAGAGGTACATGTATTGACTTCTCTCATTTGCATACATAAGTAAATAACGTGAATTATTGAAAATTACAGTGGTTCTCGTTTACAATAGATGTGTTTACATGAATAGTGAGTGAAAACAGTCCTAGAGAATAAATAGGTTTCACTGGGTAATTTTTATTTAAGGATATCCAAAATATGTAAGTTTACCAATATTATTCGTATTTCATATTAATAATTTCAGTTGAATATAGTGTTTTTATATAATGAAATCTGCTGTACCAGTGTTCAAGTTATGTTAACTTTTGTGTGGGCCAGTTATTAATTATATTTTAATGGGTTGACTGTTTATGTAGACATGTTATGCAATCATTGCTAACAATCACCATTACTTTTCTATTATCATAATTGCTAGTTAAAGTGGTTGAATTAGGAGGGTATCGCATACATCTTTTCAATGAAACCTTTAATAGGTTCCGTTACAAGCTGAAGACAAATCTGATGGACTTCACGAAAAAAATTCCAGGCTCTTTACTGTCGATCTACTCAGAGTTGCCATACACTGCCTGCAAAAGCAAGTGATGCGCCCTGGTATATAAATATTATTGTTGCCTTTCACTGTGACTGGTACAAGTGCCGTGTTTACTGTTGTTACCATGTCGGTTAGGCTATTGTAGGGGCGTCAGATGGCGAATGATCAGTGTGAAGGACACGGAAATGTTAAGTACCTGAAACGGTCACCATGGAACGACATTGTGTATCTATTTGGTCAGATGCTATATCGAACAGTTTCCAGATTTATGGGATATTCAGAAGTGACTAGCAGACCAATGGCTGGCCTGCATGACAACGTAAGACAAGCTTCCTAATCTTCAAGGTTCCAATCATTCATAGCAGTAGAACAAGGGGCGATAAGGCAAATAGTGCATCTATGTCACATTTCCCCCTCCCCTCCTCCCCCTCCCTACGACATCATGTGCTGTTGCTAGATTTCCTCCGTCCTCCCCCTATCACAGCAACACCAATTACACTAAGAATAAAAAGGCGAAAAACTAAAAATGGTGTTTTGTCTTGTGAAATCGCAGATGACAAGTCCAAATGGCTGACCTGGAATACCTGGACAGTCAGCATTGGCGTCAGATTTCCTGGGTTTTCCCTAGCTCTGCTATGTTAGAGTTTGAGTTAGTGACTTAAGCATGTCAGGACAGCACATTGTGCTGGTCATCTTGGACAGTCTACATTATTGCGAGATTCCCCTGATTTTCCACAGCCTTCATGCAGTTTGAGTCAGCAAGGGCTGTCATTCACAGCCACAAGAGAGAAGAAAAAACACTTAACATGTCCCTTCCTTCCCCCTCCCCCTCCCCCCCCCCCACATTCACTCAGATCTTTAGGGACCTGCAAGGACACTTTTATGGCAGTCAGGTCACTTGATCTAAATATAAAATTCAAGATAGCTCCATCGATATCACGCTTACTGCTTGTCCTAATTTTAGTCCGTTAATGCTACATTTACACAATCCCCATTTGTTGTCATAGTTTAAACAATTTTCGGTCCAGGTTTGGAGCTGACTCGGCTTAGGTTCCCATCCACTTCGTGTGCTGCTGCAGTGTCATAGCCCACAGTAGGCATGCAAGTCTGGCACATCAGCAACCAGTCAGCCACAAGCCGCTAGCCAATAACAGCCACAGCTGCCATCATGTGGCCCTGTACCACTCCCTCTGGATTCATGCCACCGTCCACTGGTGACAACTATGTACACAGAGGTACTGCTTGCCAGGTGCCAATTCAACTGCCTAACGCAAAATTCAGAATAGTAGTTCCTATTTCTGTCACTGGTAAGGCGTTTGTGATTGTATTTCTGTGATTGCAGCCACAGCCCAGAGCCAACCAGGTTAAAACGGCATGGTGAAAATTCACCTAATTTTAAAGTGAACAATAGATCGCACATACATCCTACAGGGAAATAAGAAAAATCCGTAGTACGCAGTAGCACATTTATCATCCTCAGGAGAAAGGAAAGTAAGGTCAGGTGCTATGGTTTTAAAGCTAACCACGAAAATCTGATTTGTGAGATGGGGGTCAGTGATTAAAGCAATAATCTGTTTGATGATACCTTGCCACCACAGCTCCGAATGAGTTACTGCAACCACTATGCTTCAATCTCATTTGAGAATAAGACATATCTATACTCATTTATCCTCGAAGAAACGGTAAATATAAAAGACGATAAAATAAGAGTATTTTATGACAGCGTGGTCCATAAGGTAACTGTGTCCAGCATTTCAACAAGAAAAAACAGTCAATTGTGATAGATCCAAGACGCAGGCGTCTCCTATCAGATAAGAAGCACAGTTGTCTGGTTGAACAAGGTTCATCTGTACTTGGCTTCATAATATTGAGGCTCCCCCATAAGCATATCATGAAGACAATAGTAAACTGTGACAGCTAATCCGACAACAGCTCACCGCAGCACATGTCGGGAAATGCACCCCCACACAATACAGGCCTAAATACAGCAGAACGTTCAATCCTTACGTTAGTTTCGACCTGAAATTAAGATATACTGAATAGAAACCAGTGACATGCGTACATAAAAAACGCACTCCAGTTGAAATCTTTCACTTTTTACAGCGAATGTTGTGCTGCTGACACTGTATTTTGCATTGAAATCAGTGGATATAAAGTTCGTTTTACACGCTCCACAATGCATGCTTGCATCTGAGAGAATATTTAGTAATCTGTTGTCATCTACTTGAAATGATTTTCTGGAGTTCATCATACAAGCGTGTTTATGCCATTTTTCTCAACAGCATACTTCATTTTCCTAGTACCGTTCCATAAACCTAAGTCTTCCATCCGCTTCACCATTACGAAGTCAAAAGAACGATTCCATTCTAACTGTGAAAACATTTCAAGCTCATAATAGCAATGGTTTGTATTTCACGCAATTACACATGTTCAACGATACGGCATCTCTCAAGAACGGTATGTTTACGCATTTAGTTGTACGTCTTGAGAATGGTTCTATATATAATCATGGATTTCAAACATGCTGTTGGTTTCAACCCTTGCCTGTGGTAAGCTAGCATCTTGCAATTTGTCAGAGTTCATTAACGGTTTTACTTGCAAAGAAATTACAATATTATCTGTACACACCACAACCACCAATGCAATGCAAGCGAATTCCTTGGAGGATGGTTCAAATGGCTGTAAGCACTATGGGACTTAACTTCTGAGGTCATCAGTCCACTATAACTCAGAACTACTTAAACCTAACTAACCTAAGGACATCACACACATCCATGCCCGAGGCAGGATTCGAACCTGCGACCGTAGCAGTCTCACGGTTCCAGACTGTAGCGCCTAGAACCTCTAGGTCACTCCGGCCGGCTCCTTGGAGGATGTAGACATGATCGTCCAACTGGTCGAGGTCTGGACTTAGCAGCATGCTGCTGATATTGTGCTAACGTGGTGAACAGAACACTAGCTCAGCCCGATCTCTCTCGCTCTCAAAACAACTGCCAAACATGTGGTTATGTAACACTATCGATCTTTTGAGAGTCGAGAGACTTTGCACTAATAAAGCAAAGAATGAGATTTGTACAGTATGTTATGGCGTTCGCGGTGTTATTCAGTGGTTTGGTAATTAACTAATTTGTAGTAAAAATTATAATCTTATTTTATTACACTGAGTAATTCTTAAATAATTTACTCCCGGCTAAAGATTTCGTCAAGTTACTAAAGAACTCCAAGTTAACGTTGTGTTAAATTGTTGTCTGTAAGTTGCGTGTCACTAAATCACAGTTCATACAACAGATTCTATACAACTATTGATTATGTTTTTAAGAACCAATCTGATTCGAATTATTTTCATTAAAATGAATTCGGAACCACCCGGTGCACATTTATTTTTACACATTTGTATTGCCTTCGGCATTTATGTCTGCAGAGTCGCGTGATTTGTATTAGTCACTGAGATAATTGTTAAGATGGCGGCGGACAATTGATAGAGACTTTCAATTGTTAGAGCAAATAGGATAAGTATTTGAATTGCTTATAAAACATTACTTTCGTATTGTGCACTATTTAGACTTCATCAAGCAAACATCTGATTATTTTCTAAGGAAAACATAGACAAAAAACGCGGTACAAATCGTTATCATCAATGGCTGCTCTCGTTGCAGAGGAAAGAAGAAAATTAACACAGATAATGCTTACTGAGAGAGGAATTAAAGTTACAAATAATTATTCACTCATATTTACAATAATAATGAACTCCATTCTCAAGTAATAATTAGCAAATAATTACAATTTCTTAACAGACCTCAGATTTATTGGCGTCCACAACCTACAAAAGCAATCTGACAAAAGGTAAAAACGAAAGAAGACAAACACAGATGATAAAAGGAATTTACAATTATCATTATCTTTGTATGATACACATCGATATGTCATATTACATCACAAAATATGATATAAAAAATTAATATTTATCATCGTTTTCACTGTTTTTTCGTATGTCGAATAGATAATGTTTATAACTGTTCGAGGCATGATTTCCTCTCGTCGCACTGTAGCTAAAATTTATCTCGTGGATGTTACAATGCCCCTTGGGCTGAGAAAAAGAAATTAGTTTCTCTATATTATATTTTTTTTATCAGTCCATGTAATCCACGTAGATTTGCTACTCTCAAGATGCAAATGTTTAGTTTCAATGTTATTTTAGACATGATAAAATTATAGTTGAATCGAGTACTTTAAATGACTTCAGTGACTGTATTATTTCGGAAATTGCTGCGGATTCTTCCCGGATTAACTTATCCCTTCCCCCCCCCCCGCCCCCCCCCCCAATTTTGGTTCACTGGACTCGGAAAACCGGGAATAAAACCGTCCAAGGGGCTTCAAGAAAATACAGACACTTACTTTTTACAGTCAGACTTGACATGAATGTAATAAAATATGCTGGTAAATGCAAATTTATGACTGTTGTAAGCACCTGGGATAATGAATGATTTTCATGATGGTATATCATAAAATTTCTTAAGTCACTCATTTATCGAATGTCATAAGAATTTGCCGCTGACGTCGTAAGACCGCCCCCGTGTCGAGCCACTGGAACGCCCCCGGCCCCCGGCCGAGTCGGTGGGGCGTCGGCTGCCGTCGGCTGTATCTTGGTTTGGATGTGCTGCTGGCTAGAAGTCGCGCTGCAGCAGGTCTTGTTTCCCCTTTCCCACGTCCCTCAGTTTAAGACGGGTACATGAAATGTCCTAATATAAGCATCTGTGACAAGATAATTACTATTCTCATCCTGTGGAAAAGTTTATTAGTGTCCATTTCACTCGCATTCACACGGATGGAATTAGAATGTTTATGGGGTATGTTCTGTATTTTGACATTGTTCAACACAATGTACTGATTCACATGTAAGTTTATCACAATATGCACATTTTGAACACTGCACCGTTAATCACACAAGTGTCCGCAGGGTGCTTCATTTACTTAAGCGGAATGTAAATATTTCCGCGACGCGCTGCGTACCCAACGTTACATTATTGTCTTGCCGCGAGGCTAGCTGTACAGTCTGTCACATTAAATTTGGCACGGGAAGACGCTTCGTATCAGACTACTAAAGGTATAAGTTCTAGTTAATTATTAATACAGTCAACAGTACTCAACGTTCAAAGCGTTGCTGCTAGCTTTGACACTCCAAGAGCGTTCATTAGGTTACGTGATTACAGTTTTTATCACTGATCATCACTATTCACAATGAAAATCACAGTTCTTCACGCGTCCACTAGTTCCTGCGAAACACGTTTCACTCTTCTGATTCCTGTCAGTAGTTTTCCACAGTACTTAACAGACAATCTATATGCAAATTACACTTTTCAAGTAATGAGTTCTGGTACACGTGCACATAAGTTCGTATTACCATGACTGAATAACAAAATTTAAAATTTTACATTGTCACACAAACATGAGGCAATATAAAACTTTCAGAATCTGCTACATTATCTTGACCATGAGATCATTACTGAACTGTCCAGCTAACAGTACATTTCCATTTTTATTACGGATACATAAATTGATATATTTGTATTTTATATTTTTTTTATTGGATTGTTATTTACCATGTTTTTGAGACAGATGTCCATGTTCGCTTTATCTAACCGGAATGTGGCTCATAAGAGCATTTTAAATGACTTCGTAATGAAACCGTGTACGTAAATCAGTACACATTCAGATTTCGCTTCACTAGTGGTGAAAGCAGTTTACTTTATTTTTTATTTTTTATTTTTTTCCTCAGTCACACAGCTCACACACTACTAACACTCGCTACGTGTGTGGGACTACATGACTTAAACTTATGAAAATATTTTTGTTACATCCATTCTTAACACTAAGAAATATATTATTTAAGCATTTTAATCATTTCTATCCTACGTATAGAAAGGTAAAATTACTAACATTTAATGCAATAAGTGTTTATCAAGTTATTGATCCCTTTTAGTGTAAAAATACATTTATTGTGAAGATTCTCTACTCCTTGTTTCAATAATTCAAGAATATTACAATCTAATACTTGATATAAAAGCTTATAAACTAGCACATACAAAATATTACCATATTATTACTGCTTATTATTTTATCATAAACATTATATTTACAGTTATGGTATAGTGCACATGCACTTCTGATTGGTCCTTTGTATATTCACTTCGTTTTTCTTAGTCCAGGGGGCCAAGTAAGATGCTCTGCAATAAGTCTTGTGCGGATATAATTTCATATTATACTGGTAATCTTTTATGATTCCAGGGCGTTCAGTGAATGCTTCGAGATATCCGGATAATAATTCCGTCAATTGTCTAGCCTTCGAAGCATTAATGCAAGTTGCCTCCTGTACTTTCTCTTCTATTGTTGTGACTATGTCACTCACTTTGCTGGGTGCATCGTTATTTCGATTTTTGTGACACATCTGTGGGTGCTTAGGATTCAACACTAACAACTTCTGTTTGCTGACACAAAGATTCATTTTTTCTCATCAGCGGAAGGTTCTCACCGAACTCCCGATTCAGCATTAATGTTACGGGTCGCTGTTGGTACTTAAGTGCTCATGTCCCACGGGCTATATAATTTACAGCTTCCCTCTCCCGAAGCAACTCAAGACCCAAAACCACCGATACTGACGAGTTATCCACTAGTAGGAACGTGCATAATAAGCAATCATTTCCCAAGGAGACTTCCACCTGTGTCTGGTATTTTATACTCTGTACCTTTTTTCCCAATACCCCTATAATCTTACAATTTGCAACCGGCAAAATCGGCAGTCTTCTTATCTCCGATACCTTCTTGAAAAACTGCGTGTTCATAACTGAAGCATTCGCACCTGTGTCAAGCAGACCAGTAGTTGTTACACCATTTACAGCTCCGGTGACACTTGCTTGGATATTTTCCCTTTGTGGCTTATCAGAGACAGCAGGTTCCTGATATAGCTCATCTTCGATCCTGTTGCCATCCTGATACCGCATCATGTTTATTTTTTGTTCCGTCGACCTATTGCCTTCGTTGTTGGTCTCGGTCACCTGGCGAAGGCCTACAGGGACCGAAATTAGTTTGTTGGCTTCTGAGTGTTTTGTTTCGCTTCCGAAGGTACCTCCATTATTCTAACATTTTGTGAGTTATCAGTCGGAGGAGGCTTGCTTGGTATAGGTATAGCCTTTACATAATTTATTCGCTGACCTGAATTGGTAGGGTTTTGCTGCGGCTGCCAATGACTTGGCCCTGGCTGTCACCATTATTCACTTTCACCCCACATATTTTTAGGCTTGTCTTTATATGGACTGTCTGACCTGTTGTCATTTCGTCTCTTTCGGTTGCTATTGTTATTGTTTGGGTTTTCATTGTGGTACTGCCTCTGATTACTATTCAGTTGCTGGTGTTCTTCGGTCTTTTGATAATTACTGTTATTATTATTATTAGGATAACCAAAATTTTGGTTGTATGGATTCCTACTACTATTATTATTATCATTGTATTTTCCGTTACTCTAAGCTTTACATTTATTTTTCTTTGGACTACCTTCGTCCCTGTTTCCATTAGTTCCATTCCATGAATTTTTTCTATTAGGACTATTATTATTGCTGATCACGTCAGAATTTTTTCTGGCGTCTTCTGGCGCTATATCCAGAGTAGCATTTACAGAAAGAAATTCTTTCAGATCGGTGTCCGTAACACTAAATAATTTTTCTCTAAATGTATGCGTAATCTAGCTTTGAACACTCGCAATAAGTCTCTGGTGGTTACTAGCTTATCCCAGTACCGGGCCATGTTAATATATTTTTCAAAGTACTTCCTTAAATAACCTGACTTCGGATTATACATTTCTGCATTCTAAACAACTTTACACAGTCGCTCTTTAGTAGACGCTGACCGGAACTGATCAAGGAACGCCTTCTCAAAGTCGTGGAAAGTCTTGCAAGTCTCTGCTGCATTTAATGCCCAAAGTGACGCATCAACAGAAATATGTGAAACCACAAACTGTATTTTATGTTCTTCCGACCATGATTTTCGAAGAACACTTTTGAAGTTTCGAATGAAAACTACTGGATGCATGTTTTTCTTGCTTTCTTCGTTAAATATTTGAAACTGTCTATGATTAGTGAGGCTTTCTTCATGCATCGAAGTATTTAAGTGAATGGAATTGCTACCATTTGCAGGTGGTGTGGTTACTTTATTACAAGTACATTCTATTCCACTATTATTGTTCCTTGATGTCACATATTGCTCTGGTAATATCGGTTGATTACCAAAATTTGGTCTTCCTTGTGGTGCATTAAAATTCGCCGTTGGATTATCTGCGATGTTTTGCCTGTCAGTACCAGTGTTGTCATTACTGCATACTGTCAGATTTTCATAGTTTTGATTTTCAGAGCTCAGCACCCTGGCAACTTCTGATCGGAATTGCTTTCGGATTTCCGAGGGAATCTCCTCCCGCACTGTTGCCACAGCGGTAGCCAAAGCTTTGAATTGGTTCTCTAGTCTATCTACTTCGGTTTGAAGGCTATTGACCTGAACTGGAATGTTTGTTAACGGTTCAATAGTGGTTTTTACTGCATCGATCTCATGCTTAAAATTGGTAGTCATAGCATTATCATGATCGATCAACACTTGATTTTTCCTACGTAAAATTTCTTTATCTCTTCCCAGAAAAATTTTGTTTATATTTTCCATAAATTTCTTTTCCTTTTCTTGGCCCCTGAGCTCCTGTTGCTGTTTTTCTGTAAGCTTTTCCTGTCTACGTTTTTCCTTTTTCTGCTGACGTTGTCTTTCACGCTCCTGTTCTTTAATAGTAAACTTTTCAAATAATGCTGTTTGCATATCCTGTATGGACATAGCTTGAGCATTGCTAACTTCTGCCCCTTGCCCAGAAGAAATATTGTCATTAATTCCTAACTGGTTGAATGCAGGAGTGTCAGTTTGTTTTGGAAACTCCTCAGTTTTACTATCACTCGGGACATCAGTTACTAAATTATCATTCATGATTAAATTTTCTAATACTTCGACAGAAATGTGGTCAGATTGTTCTACCTGAGACTCTGATGTCATCTTTGCGTCAGTATGCTCATTCGGTTTATTTTGTTTCTTTTGTTTAACCATTCTATCACCAATATAGCACAACAAATATATAAATCACTGACATGCACCAATTGACACAAAATAATCTTATAACTAACACATACACACAAATAACACTTAAAAATAATTTTCTCGCGGCCAGAATATTCAGTTATTACTACTTTTAGCTACAGGTACTGTTCTTAATCTACCCATGCCCAGAGTGACAGTTGATCGTGTACTGCTGTAACTTTGCAGAACATGAACTCTTGTTCCAACCTGTGTGAGGGTGGTGGTCTGCACTGCTTATATGAAGTTACTCCTGTGTCTCGCACCAGCGCAGATACAGACTCGTACAGCAGTTTGATAGGAAGATGTCAATGCTCAAGAAACAAGTAAATGTACGGTGATTAATAGTTTGTTTTGGTACCCTGTACCTGTAATACATCACAAATTCAATAATTAGAATGCATAAATGTGCAGTGGCGGCCCCACGTTGGGCGCCAGTGTGGCCTTCGCTGTGTTATTCAGTCGTTTGGTATTTAACTAATTTGTAAGTGAAATTGTACCTGTAATACATCACAAATTCAATAATTAGAATGAATGAATGTGCAGTGGCGGCGCCACGTTGGGCGCCAGTGTGGCCTTCGCTATGTTATTCAGTCGTTTGGTATTTAACTAATTTGTAAGTGAAAATGATAATCTTATTTCATTACATTGAGTAATTACTAAATAATTTTTCTCCTGGCTAAAGATTTGGTCAAGGTGCCAACGAACTCCAAGTTAACGTTGTGTTAAAGTGTTGTCTGTATGTTGTGGAAGTGTCACTAAATCACAGTTCATACAACAGATTCTATACAACTATTGATTATGGTGGAAAGTTATCTTCAGCAAAATGATCATTAAAACCACCGAATATCAGCCGCGCACAACACTGACGTATGTTACCTGAAACAATATTCTTCGCAACTTGTGCGTAATTAGTTCGGCTCCATACATCAGCTAGAAAAGTTTGTTATAAGGATCGTTCTACGAGCACTGTTTATCAGAACCAATATGATTCGAATTATTTTCATTAAAATTCGTTCGGAACCACTGGGATACAGTTATTTTTCACACATTTGTGTTACCCTCGGCATTTATGTCTGCAGAGTTGCGTAATTTGAATTTGCCGCTGAGATAATTGTTAAGATGGCGGCGGACAATAGATAGAGACATTCTATTGTTAGAGCAAATAGAATAAGTATTTGAAATGCTTATTAAACTTTACATTCGTATTGTGCACTATTTAGACTTCATCAAGCAAACATTTGATTTTGTTTCTAAGGAAAACATAGACAAAAAACGCGATTAAAGTCGTTATCATCAATGGCTGCGCTCCTTGCAGCGGAAAGAAATAATTAACACAGATAATGCTTACTGAGAGAAGAATTAAAGTTACAAATAATTATTAACTCTTATTTATAATAATAATGATTTCTATTCTCAAGTAATAATTAAGAAATAATTACAATTTCCTAACAGACCTCAGTTTGATATGCGTCCGCAACCTGCAAAAGCCATCTAACAAAATGTAAAATCAAAAGGAAGACAAACGCAGATCATAAAAGAAATTTACAATTATCACTGTCTTTGTATGATACACATCGATATGTCCAATTACATCATAAAATATTATATAAATAATTAATATTTATCATCTTTTTACTGTTTTTTTCGTTTGTCGAATAGATAAGGTTCATAACTGTTAGAGGCATAATTTACTCTCGTCGCACTGTAGCTAAAATTTATCTCGTGGATTTTACAATGTAGTGTATAAGAGTGTCTGCGGAAGAGAATATTCTTAGACTATGTGAAGTTTAATGTTTATATGTAATTAACAAATGTTTATAATGTTATGTAAGTAACAATAAGTATCTTTCATTTATCTATGTATAATTGTTGGTAAAGGGAAGTCAAAACCAGCTCAGGGCTAAAGTTAAATTTAGGTAAAAACCAGTGAGGATCTACGGACGTTCTGGAAGGCCGGAAAAGGCGGATATTTTTTGCTGCTAACGGAAGCATGTAGGAGAGGGGAGAAGCGGAGCGGGTCAGACATGTGCAAGGAACTGTGGAGGTACGTGATGAAAGCAGTATTGTGTAAACAAAGCAAAAGTTTAACTGCTTAATAGATGTGAGTGAAGGGGAAGTGCTAAGGTACAAGTTTGCAAGCTTTAGAGGACATATAAAATTACATTTGCAACGAGTGTTGGTTCCTGGATGTGAAATGGTCTAAGACATCCATTCGTTATTTATTTATTTATTTATTTATTTATTACTTGTCATTAGCCAACATTTGTTGAAATAGACAGTTTTGACATTACATTTGATAGTGAATCTAAAATTGGGAAACTATGTACATTCAGATTACATTACATGAGGATAAAGAGTTATTCTCTACATTATAATTCCATAACATCATAGTTACTCTCTACTACATTCCACTTCCTTGACATCATAGTTACTCTCACTCTCTACTACATTCTAATTCCTTTACATCATAGATACACTTATCAGCTAACAAATTGTGCAGCTGCTTCTTGAAGGCATCTCCTTGTAGGTCTTTCAGGGATTGTGGTAACTTGTTATATAATTTTAATCCTGTTTGCTGAAAGCTACTTTGGACCTTAGATAGCCTAGTAAAGTCTACATTAAGATTGTTTTTATATCTGGTATCATGTGAATGAACATCTGTTCTGGACGTTAAGGTATGTATTTGTTTTTTTATGGAAAGAAGACACGCTTTTATATACAGAGAAGGTAATGTTAAGATGTTAAGTTCCTTAAAGTGCTTTCGACATGATTCTTGGCTTTTAATACCTGTAATTGCTCTAATTGCTTTCTTCTGCCACATGAACACTGTCTGAGCACCAGTTGAGTTGCCCCATAATTTTATTCCGTACTGTAAGTGAGATTCAAAGAACGCATAATAAGAAGATAAAAGTTGTTTCCTGCTAACTAATGTTTTTAGTTTCCTTAACAAAAAGACTACTCTAGAAAGTCTGGTACATAACAGTTCCGTGTGTGTGTTCCATGTTAATTTCGGGTCCAGGTGGATTCCTAGAAGTCTTACAGAGTCAGACTCATTTATTTTTTCCTGTAGATTGTGCAAGAAGAAATACATAGTTTCCGTCTTGCTACTGTTGAGTATCAGCTTGTTACTGTGGAGCCATATGGCAGACTTTTCAAGCATTGCTTTTGTTTGTTTCTTCACTTCCTCCAATTTGTTATCTGAGGTAATCAGGGTTGTGTCGTCAGCATATATTATTGACTTGTGAAGTATGAAAGTAGGCAAGTCATTCATGTATACCAGGAAGAGAAAAGGTCCAAGCACTGAGCCTTGTGGCACGCCTCTTACAACTGGTAGGGCATTTGATTGCTGGCTATTTACTATAACTACCTGAGTTCTGTTTGTCAGGTATGATCTGATTAATGCCAGTTCCTTACTTTTTACACCATAGCACTCTAGTTTATTTATTAGTATTTCATGGGATACAGTATCAAATGCTTTACTCAGATCTAGTAGTACAGCACAAGTGATAGAATTGTTCTCGAAGCCATCAAGTATGTCTGTCACAAGAGTTTCTACTGCATTTATTGTAGACAATCCTGGCCTAAAACCAAAGAGCGAGGAGGAAAAAAGATTTTGTTCAGCAAAGTAGTTGCAAAGTTGTGTTTTAATGCAGCATTCTATTATCTTGGATAATATAGGTATGAGGGATATTGGACGGTAACTTTCAGGTTTGTTTTTTTCTCCTTTTTTATAGATTGGGATAACAATAGTAGCCTTCAGGACCTCAGGAAATTTTCCAGCTGTAAAAGTACTATTGATCAGAAAGGTAAGAGGGGCAACAATAATGTCAATTATTTGTTTCAAGATGGTGTTGGAGATGCCATAGAGATCTTCACTGTATGAGCCATGTAGGTTTGTGACGACTTTGTATACAGTTTGGCAGGACACCTGTTTCCATTTAAAGGATAAGTTATTTAGGTCAGGAATGTTGTGGGTAAAACTTTCAGAAGTTGCATCATCTGGCGCAGAGGTAGCAGTAGCTTCCAACTTAGTACTGTTAACAAAAAATTCATTTAATTTTCCTGGCACTATTGGAATTTCTTGTCTGTTTTTATGCTTCCCTGCTATTTTGTTTATTACCTGCCAGGCTGCTTTGCATTTGTTGCTGGAGTTTTCAATGAAAGCATCATTGGCTCTCCGCTTTGCCATCTGTATTTCAGTTCTACAATTCTTCCTGGCTTCTTTATACCTCTGCTTCGATTCTAGGTTACCAGTTTTAGCCATTTTATGTAGGGCTATAAGTGTGTTTCTCAGGTCATGCAGTTCAGGAGTGAACCAGTTGTGCTTCTTTTTTCTATTTGGTGCACCATCTGTTTTCATCTTTTTGATTATTTGTGGGCAACAGTTTTGAACTAAGCTTGTTAGTATTACCGTTGTTATTACAATTATATACTCTGTCCCACTCAACTTCTGATAATTTTTGCCTTAACTTTGTAATGTTGTCAGGATATAACAGTCTGATCCTCTTAAAGTGTTCAGGTTGCTGAGTTGGATAGTTTTCACAGTTGACCATTAGCCATAGGCTGTCATGGTCAGATAAAACTGGATTTATCACTCCGTACTGACACTCGTCTTTTGTCAAATTGGTGATTATGTTATCTAGGCAGGCATCTAATCTGGTTGGCTTGTTATTCATACAGTACAAGTTGTTAGACCTTAACATGTTTTGAAAGTGTGTGACAGTTGGTGTTTTTAGTCGAATGTCTATATTAATGTCACCAATGTATGCTATCTTGTGGTGTCTGTATTTTACCAGCAGGTACTTATTTAAAGTCTCCATTTGGTCAATAAACTGATGAATATCAGAGCTAGGAGTGCGATAAATAGAGATGATCACTAATTTAAGTTTGGGAAGCAATAATGCAGCAATTTCAAGAAGTTGCTCTTTGCAAAAATGGTCGACTTTTTGTGCTACATATTCAATGTTAGAGTTTCTCTTTATAAAAATAGCGACTCCTCCATGACTACTTTTGGTTCTACAATATGAGCTTACTAATTCAAATCCTTCTGGGGTATACAGGGCAATTTCAGCTGGTGTGAGCCAGTGTTCATTTACACAGAAAACATGACATGGGTTTGAACTTAGGAACATATCAATTTCATCTATTTTGTTTTTGATTGATTGTACATTTAGGGGCATAATTAAAGTTCTGTTTTTGAGAAGGATAGGCAAAGTTTTTGTGGCACTGGCTCGGGGATGATAGTCCATAAAAAATCTTCACTGCAGCTACTCACACTCTTACTGCTGGTAGATAAGCAAATGGCAGCTCTATCGTTCCTCGTGGCTGTAGATGTGGCTGTATCCACAGTTCTAGCTGGTGCACTGCTGTTGTCCTCTGTTGAAGGGGCTGCTGTTGTTGGTCTCACACATGGTTCATACCACCCTAGTTCTCTGACTGTCTTTTGGGACTTACTTTTATTTAGTTCACTTATCAGTTTTCCTAATGTGCACTTTCCTTTACGATTCAAGTGAAGTGCATGTCTGGTGTAGCATGTTCTGTCAAGTGAGCTGACATCCATTATTTCCACATTACTGAACCTCTTACACGTGCTCTTAAGTTTATTATTTATTCTACGAATTTCTTTGTTTATGGGTGAGTATTCAGGCAGGTCGTATCTGTGGCTGAAGTTCACGAGTATGATATTTGTGTTTGTTAGGAGTAATAGAAGTCTCACAAGCTGTTTAAACATGTACATAGCTCTGTTTTTGTATATGTCATTAGCTCCAGCACAGATAATTACACTGTCTTGTCCAGTATAGTTATTTTTCACGACGTTTTTCGTCGCTTCCTTGAAATCGGCGCCTGGCTTGATCGTAACTGTTACTGCCAATGACTTACTGATGCTTTTAAGTTCTTGAGAGAGTCCCTTGGCGTGGCTGTCCCCATATACATCGATTTTTGATTCGCACTTTTTCACAGTACGTACTTCATTTTTGTTTACACTTTTTAAGGGTCTTTTTGGGTCATTTTTCGTAGATAGATTTATACTAACGGTATTGTTTGTACTTATTATCGGTCTTTTTGGTTGATTTTTCGTCACGAGAACTGTAGTAACGGTACCGTGAGTTTGTTGTGTGTTCACATCTAGGGGTGGGAAAGCATTTTTGTCATTGTTCATTGCACTGCGTTTTTCCTGACACTCGAGAGCACCGAATTTGTTTGTAACACTTAATATGTTCGCACTTTTAATTATGTTTCGCACAACATTCCATGGAACACTGTTTTTAGGTCGGCGCCATGTGTCTTTGTTTACATCCGAGATGCTCACAAGGCTGCTGGTTTTCGGACACATTTGCGTCTCTAGATTTGCACATTTTTCACTCAGCGCGTTATATTTCGTTTTTAAAGTGTCTAGTTCACTTTGGAGTCCTTTTATTAACGCGTCTTTGTCCCGTAAAACTTTATTAATATCTCGTTGGCACGTTTCCGTAATGCACTCCTGACATGTCCACACGAAATCATTTGTTACTAATTTTACAGATACCTTTGAGCACTTCTCATGGAACCAAAAGTTACACATTGAGCACCGAATGCCTTTCACTACTCTTTTTATGCACAGTTTACACTTGTTACCAGTATTAAGTTCATTTTTCTCACGATCGTTCTCACTTACAACTTCAACCTGCGCCATCTTAGACTGACGCAGATCCCTGGGAAAGCAAGACTCTTATTTGTGTTGGTATAAGATGCTTAATTCGACGCCACGAAGCTAACTAATAATCTCCGTCGCTGAAAAACGGTACACGCCTTCAAAGCACCTAAAGCTCCAGCAATTGTGCTCACACTGGCAATTAAGCTTTCATAGGTCTGTATACGAGCTGTGTTGACAAGTTTTGTTTGTTTTATCCAATAATCATTTAATTAATTTATTTTTTTTACGCAAGACTACTCATTTGACCTAAAGTGTTCCAAGTAGGGTTCCTTTCCTATACTAAAGAGAAAGAAACCGAGGATCCATTGGTGTGAAACAATATTGCGCAACTGAGTGTTTTCTTTCGAAGTAAATTTAAATTATCACCCAAGTGCAGCAATTAAAGCAAATATGGAGAATTGTACATTGCATTGAAAGTACGTAAAGTAAATTACAATTCTACCTAGTGTGTGAACTTGGTTATTCGGACCTTCTGTCCAAGGAATTACGTAAAGTAACTCTTTCAATAAAACTGAGAAAAACCAAGTATACAACCTTATGCATTCATTTCGATACTTACAAAATTATCGTAAAAATATTTGTTGTGTATAATACATGTTTTCAGAGGATATGTAGCTGATCTTACCTTTAGAAACGTAAGCAGGCATTATGGTCGTTCCGGCTTGTTTTCAGAGGCCAAAACTTTCTGACCGTGTGCGTGTGACCTAATCTGAAAGCAGTCATTATTCAGCTATCTACGTGCATTAGCCTGTTGCTTCAGCGATAGAAATTATTAAACGAGAAAAAGTTTTAATAAGAACCAAAATATAGTAAAGGCCAAATATGCAGAATTTGTTGAATAACGTCAATCGGTTCGTCATTTTGGCTGGCGACCATATTTTTCAGAATTATTATCACTCGCCAGAAGTAGTTTGACGAAACAGAAAAGCAGCAACCAAGACTATACGATAACTTCACATTTGACCGAACTTTATCCATTACGTGGCATATGACGTCACTAGCGGTTGTTAAGGACGTAGTTGTGTTTCAGTACTTCAATTACCGAAGCTAGAGTAACATCTGAAGTACTAAACGTAATTCCAAGAGTAGAAACCCTGAGTGTTTTAAGCAGCCAATAGACAAAACTAGAACAATTACTAAATCTACATACTACCGTATATATGTCGTAATGTGACAGAACAGCACTTACATCGCCATGCTACCGTTATAGTTAGAGTAATGTGGGCATTACATCCTAAAACCAATGTAGCACGAATCCGCTTGAAACACAGCACGGTTTCTTATATTGGGATGAATATGTCTCATATCTGAGTATACAGAAACGACGGAATCAGACACCGACCGTTCCCACAGAATTTCTGAATCATTTCTGATGAATGCAGGTGTGATACCTTCGTCAAAAGGCTGGCATTCATTTAGTAGACCACGTTTTGCATTTCCCCATGCTAAGGACACCTACTGCTACGATTTATATCATATTTCACATGAAATCTTACGGCTGATAGCAGCTCGAACATGTAGACGAATCGTTTTATAGCGCTTTTATCTTGAAAAATCAGTTATGATACGATTACACACAACTGCTGTAAGTTACTAATATAGGACTGATGTTCAACTACATTCCAAATGTGTTTAGATCAGATGAATTTGACAGCTAAGGCATCAGTGCGAGTGCTCTTCAAACCGCTACAGCATGATTGAGTGATATATCGTCATCAGTATTAAGGATGATCGTACAGGAGGATGTGCTGTAGTAGTTCTGAAAGATGTGTGGTCAACGTGACTCACATGGTAGAGAACTAGTTGTAGTTGTAATACATTCAATCAATAGATTCAAACAGTAGATTCCATGGTGAATTCAGTGAGATATAGCAGTAGATTTCCATCATATTCTTTAACTAACATTGATCTTCACTGGAGATGTGTTTGGGTGTTACGGAAATTTGGTATCATTATAGATGCAACTTTAAACTCTTATAATCTTTTCTATGAACGAAAAGTGCTGTAATGGCCAGGCTAACAGTGTGTTGTTATGTGATTTTTATCCACTTCCTCATGAAAATATTTAATGATTTACATTATACATTGGCCGTCTATAAAGTGGATTTCTCAGTAGTAAGAGTATCTTCATAATCGATTAGTGGGGTAGTGGAACTGCTATTAGCTATCTTACATGCTCCCATAAGTTTTCTAAAACATTTCCTGGTGAATTCCTCTATGATTCTTTAACAAAGGACTTGTGCCAGAGGTCTTCCTGCCGCTGATGATAATGTTCATCAAGAGATATGATGTGAAATGACCATATATGTGGTCTGGGACAAAATTCAACAAGCCTGTTAGGTTGTAAGACACTGAAATATTTTCAGTTGTAGCGAATTAGTTTGAATTTCAGTTAGTGAAGGTCGTGAGAAGTTTGATTTTAAGAAAGCCACACTGGAATATCTCAAACAAAATTTGGACTTACTATATTCCGTATGAAGCAGGAATATAATACCTCTACACTAAAAAAATTACAATCAAATTGTAACAGATTGTCCCCAAACCATAAACAAAATTTGCTCGGCCTCACTATTCAAGCATTGGGGAACTCGGCAGAAATGTTCATCATACACTAGTGACAGGTTCATAATTATGAGGCAGCTCAGAGATCTGTGACCTCTAGACAGATAAATCTAGCATGCACAGTTGATTGTAAGGAATGAATTATGACTCTCTCTCAATGGTTATTGTTAATTTTATTAATTGTGTACATGTGCACATGTGCTGTCTCATCACAACAGATCCCTGATGTAGATGTTGCAGTGTCTGATACATATGAGCAGCAGCAGAAATAAGGTCATCACACTAACTGACTTCATGATGCAGTGGCTGGTACATTACAACAAGACACAGGACTGTTTCGACAATTCAAGTTCACAATGTATTCAACATAAGCACTGAGTGTCGAACCATCATTGTGGAGCAGGTATGAAGTCAGCATGCTAAACTGTATCCAAACTTTGAGTTTTCACTGTCACCATGTCTCACCAATCAACGAGTCAATAGCATGGTTTAGTGCTCGTACAAATATGGTGGCTTTCTGTACAAAGTACAAGCTGAATGCAAATAACCGTAAACTTGTCCTCTGTTCATTAGTTCAGTATAATAATTTTTGAAATTCCATAACTTATTGACACTAAAGTAGTGCCTTCATGCTATGAATAATAAGAATTATGTCAGAATTCAACACAAATAACTGCAAAATTCAACAATGTAATGCCTGTAATGATAGTTGATTTACCTACAATACATTTTGGGGAGTCCTTAAGACCAGAGAAAGTATACAACAATGAGTGCATCACAGAGAACTTTCAATGCAGACAGTTAATGTGTGCTAACTGAGTCGTCCAGTGTGCAGTGTGTAAGCATCTTTAGTAGTGGGAGTACACGTGTGGATTGTTTGAAACAGTACGGCATGTACTTACGAAGCTTACCAGGCAGAACACATTACATGAAGTCTTTCTTATTAATTTCATACATGTTGTGCTGCAGTACAGTACACACTATATATGATGCATCAGTATGTTCACTCTCTGACATTGTTAGAGATTTATGTGCGTCTTTGTACTTACCTGGATACCTGACAATGTCAGACAAGACTTTTAAAAAAGGGAGAATTAAACGAACACTTGTGTCTCTAAACCCTGTCTTATTTCAACAAAAACCTCGAACATGTTGAGTAAAATAGTTACTTAAAATTACTAAAGTACAAGTGACGACTAGAATGATCGACATGTTCAGTAATATAAGTAAAGAAGCTCCCATCTACAGGTAATTGTTTCCACTTCCTCGTTGAGAGATATGTCTGGACTCAGACTGTCTCTCAAGGAGGAAGTGGAAAAAATTACCTGGAAATGGGAGCATGTGGAAGAACTGTAGCTCAAGTTCTAGTAAACAACTGTTGATGCACCGGATACATACATAACTAATAGATAAGTTCTTGATATGAAGGGTCATGGCATTGCAGTAAAGTAATTGTTACATCAAAGAGAAAAATCTTGTTTTGACACGGAATGTAAACAGACAGTTCAGTTGTTGCTATGTCAGGGAATGATAGAGACTTGACAGTTGTTATAAATATTACTCTATTTTATAATAAAGGTGTATCAAAATGCTTCATGCTAATTCAGAAATTGTAACAAATGCCTTTCAGTATATGTAAATGTTATATTGCTGTAGCTAGAAAACCACTCGAAACTGGCAATACCAGACATCCACTCTGTAATATATGTAAACCCATCAGACTACACCAACTCCAGGACTTTATAGTACAAGTTGTTGCTATGTTGGTAGGACAGACAATTTGCATGAAATGAAACTTTCAGTGAACTTACATTGTCATATGTTTGCAAATGTTATCACTACGTTAGGCAGAAACTTAGCAGTTCGTACATAGTTCAGTGTTTGTTCGACTTAATAGTTCATTATTAGAAGAGACACCAAGTGTATGGAGTGTAGTTCCTCAAAAATTGAAGTATGTGCAGGTGAACTCTGAAAGATGTTTGTTGGAGGAAGGGTTGGTGGCTACACCTTGACGAGTGTCACTACCCTGTTCCTTGCCATGCTGGGCATTGCTCCTAGGTGCAAAGCCGTACATTGCATAATCTGGCAACTGCATGCAGAGAACCACGCAGCACATTTCCTAACACAGGTTGTGCACTGGGTGCCATGGCGCACTATCATGTATTTTACTATGGGCACAGCGTCCATGTGCAGCGCAGTATCGTACCATCACATCTGAGTGTATTGCAGTACCAAGCAATCCATGAAGGTGGTACGAAAATGGGACATAGTGAATTGTGATATCTGAACCTAGGTTTTCATTAATTTGCGTCCTGAGCTATTGCACAAATCTTCCCTTAGGTTGATGAATAAGCTTCTATGAGTATTTTGAATTTTTCTGTGGAATGTGTAAGCAGGCCATAGTTTATTTCATAATCAGGTGAATTTTCAATATTCCCTCCTTGAATTATCCTTGAGTTTCACTGGAATGTGGCCACACCACTATTACAAACAGCATACAAGTGGCAAAAACTGGGACTATTGTATGACACTTAGCATTATGCAGTTGAAGTGCCAGAATGTGCACTGTGCTGTCACCAGCTGATGTGCTGTGACTCCAGGCCGAGTGGAATGCAACCAGCTGACAGTGGCTGCAGATGTCATTGGCTGAGTCTCGCACAACAACTGGATACCTGTCTTCTGTGGGCTGTGAGGCTGTTGCGGCATACTGAGCGGATTTAAACTTAAGGTCGCCATCTGTTCTCCAAGTACGCCAAGGTCGACTTCTTAGTTACTGATATCATGTAGCTGGAGAAAAGCCCTTTAATCTGGCAACAGTGGACACTCTCCTGGTATCCAGGTCATCCGTCTTCAATCGCCATCTTTGATTTGAGGAACACAAGGTACCATTTTCAATATCTTGCCAATTTATACTTAACAGCCCTATTTTCAGTGATATAGGAGGGGGTGGGGAAATACTGTAACACAACTGGGCTGTTCATGAATATCCCACGAAATTTTGAATTTCCGATTACTTTTTGAATTTCCTGTCATTTTATACATAGGGCAATTGGTCCAAGTCGGCGGGGAGGGGGGGGGGGGAAGGGAGGAATCTGGTCGCATAATCATCACAGAGGGGGAGAGACAGTGGCGAAAAATGACACCTATGGACCCATGCCTAAGTGGCCATTGTTATATTACTGACTGTGTCTCACCATCACAAGTGATGCTCACAGCATTCTGCGCCACGCACATCAGAACCCCTTGTACCTGCCACCTGAGAGCAAGTAATGAATTTCCTGCCACAGCCTGTGTCATCATTCACTAATGGGCAGAGTCCAGCAGAAGCAGGACAAGGGAATTACTGTCTGTTGCGTAGGATGCCGCTAACTACTCTACTCAACGATTGCCCTTGGAGTGGTGCAATGGCCAGAATACATGGCGTGCTGTGAAAGGTGTCGCATTGTCTTCATTACTGAATCATGATTCTACACTACCTGCGTGACCATCAGCGTGTATGGCGGCTACCTGAGGTGAGATGCTTTTATCCTAGTGCTTCGAGAGGCACTGCTGTGTTATCCCTGGAGTCATGGTGTGAGAACCGACTGGAATGACTTCATGTTAGGGCTGGTAGTGACTGAGGGAATTATGTGCCACAAGAGTGTTTCACGGGCATTCTATGTCCCCATATGTTACCTCCTACGCTACAAAAAAAAGGGTCAAATGGCTCTGAGCACTATGGGACTTAACACCTGAGGCCATCAGTCCCCTAGACTTAGAACTACTTAAACCTAACTAACCTATGGACATCACACACATCCATGCCCGAGGCAGGATTCGAAACTGCGACCGTAGCAGTCGCGCGGTTCCGGACTGAGCGCCTAGAACCGCTAGACCACCGCGGCCGGCCCTGCGCCACAGTATCGTGGGTCCATTATTCAAAAAGACAATGCTTGTCCACATGATACATGTAGTTATAAACTGTGACGTTAAGGTCCTGCCATGGGTACCAAGATCTCCAGTTTTGACCCCAATAGAACGCTTGTAAAACCTACTCAGATCTCAGTCCTCATGACACTGTTCAGGGTATGACAGAGAAATTACGAAAATTATGAGCCAGCTCGCCACTGGAGAGGGTAAAACGACTTTATGGCATTTTTCATAACCAAATTAGTGCATGCATCCAGGCAAGCGTGTGTACAAGGTCATACTGTTAAGTGGGCTTCTAATGCCAGTTCTTTGTAAATTTACCTCGAATTCATAATCACTGATGTAACACCACATAGCCTCTGACACTGTGCAGTGTCATTTCATTTCCTCCTCGCCTTGTTTTTCTGTTAACCAGTGTATATTCTGTTGCTTTACATTACGTACAGAATGTTCGGAAATTCCCGTTACAAAGTTCTAGAACTTGCAGAGACGAGTGAGTAGGTAAGGGCTCTTTTGAACTGGAACCCATGGCCGGAAACGTACAATGTCCGTGTTACAAGCATTTGAACACAGGTTGTTAATGCGATGATTTTACAAGTAATTGGCCCGGTACATCACTTGTTTCAGAATTCCAGGTAAATTGCCCCTATACTCGTTGACGGGTTCTTTCCAGAGTGATGCAGTACAGCCTCTTACAGTTCTCGTGTATGGCGTCTCCTTGGAGCACCAGAGTGACGCCTGCTGATATTGGTGGTACCCTTTCTCGATGCCGTAGTGTTTTTGAGGCGGGAACAGTATGCTATGCAGTCAGACGTTGTGGATAAAGGCAGCGAGCAGCGTTTCCATTACCATCAGCTTCGCCATAAGGATCACGTCGGTGTGTACTGCAAACGTGTACTCAGCCCTGTTGCTCGAACACTCACAGCCCATGAACGAGGCAGGATAGACGTCAAATGACATCAGCTGGTCCGATGTAACCAACCCCTAATACCACTACCCTGAGCACGGAAACGGTTCGTTAGCTGATGTGGGGTCCTATTCAAAATATTATGTTCACACTGCCCTCTACGAGTCCTAAAAGTTCGTAGTGGTTATTTCCGAACACCCTGTATATCTACTGCTCTGCTGAGTGTAATTCTTGGTAACTGGTTATCTAAACGAAAATTTACGTATTACTGTCAATAGTTGCAAATTTAGATTTCGATTTAACATGATTAGTTTTTGTTCTTACCCGCACCCGGGCCAAAAGCACACACACACACACACACACACACACACACACACACACACACAGAGACACAGACACAGACACACACACACACACACACACACACACACACACTCACGCACTGCTCATTTCAATGCTTAATCTAAATTATTTCCTGGCAACTGACATAGTATTTGCACGTATGCTGCAACTGCAGTATTACAGATGACATTTATTCTGTTATTGTACCTCACTCACTGTGTGTAGTATCTTTCGGAAGGTGTTCACTGTTGCTGTATTCTCTTTGACGATGGTAATAAGATGTTGTTTGATGATGGCCATGCATGGCGAGAACCGGTGAACCACATTAATTATTGCTGTGGAATACCCAATTCGTTCTCCATTTTATTCATAACAGAAACTAATGTTCAGTCAAGACACAAACGAATGAATGCCATTTCCTACTACGGTATACCCTGCAGTTGCGATGACCTTTCTGTCCATCAGCACATCTGCTTAGTATCAAGGAGATCAGAATCCTGGTCCGGCACAAATTTTCAGCTTTTCCCATTGATGTAAATCAGTGCTCACTAGCAGCTAATATTCTTTCCGTTGTGTCTTGATTGATTCGTAGTCGCTGTGGGATCACAACAGTATCTGTTTTTTCGGACATGCCTCAAGAACAGACGTCATATACAGAATCTAATGCTATTTCAAAATGTGTTTCATTCATTGTCTGCAAAAGCAGTGTTTTGCCAATTTTTCTTACTTTGACCTATACCGAAAAAAGCGTAAATTAGTTACAAACTACGTAGTGCACATACTCTAATGAACGTATAAACGTCACTAAAAATATTCATATTTGGGATATGATATGTTCGAAATCCCTGCCACCATTGGCGATGATGTGGTGCAGATGAATAGCGAAATACTGCATGACCCGCTGAAGTGTCGGAACAGCGATGCCGTCGATGACTTCCGAATGACTGTTTTAGTTTAGCAGTGGTTTGGGGTTATTGCTGTACACCTTGCCTTTTATATGTTGTTGCTGTGGTCTTCAGTCCTGATACTGGTTTGATTCAACTCTCATGCTACTCTATCCTGTGCAAGCTGCTTCGTCTCCCAGTATGTACTGCACCCTACATCATTCTTAATCTGCTAAGTGTATTTATCTCTTGGTCTCCCTCTACTATTTTTACCCTCCACGTTGCCCTCCAATACTAAATTGGTGATCCCTTGATGCCTCAGAACATGTCGTACCAACCAATCCCTTCCTCTAGTCAAGTTGTGCTACAAACTCCTCCTCTCCCCAATTCTATTCAAAACCTCCTCATTAGTTACGTGATCTACCCATCTAATCTTCAGCATTTTTCTGTAGCACCACATTTCGAAAGCTTCTATTCTCTTCTTGTCCAAACTATTTATCGTCCATGTTTCACTTCCATACATGGCTACACTCCATACAAATACTTTCAGAAACGACTTCGTGACACTTAAATCTATACTCGATGGTAACTACTTTCTCTTCTTCAGAAACGCTTTCCTTGCCATTGTCAGTCTACTTTTTATATCCTCTCTGCTTCGACCATCATCAGTTATTTTGCTCCCCAAATAGCAAAACTCCTTTACTACTTTAAGTGTCTCATATCCTAATCTAATTTCCTCAGCATCACCCATTACATTATCCTCGTTTTGCTTTTGTTGATGGTCATCTTATATCCTCGTTTCAAGAGACAGTCCATTCCGTTCAGGCCTTTAATATAGCCCTTTTTTTTGTCGTCAGTCTACTGATTGGTTTGATGCGGCCCGCCACGAATTCCTTTCCTGTGCTAACCTCTTCACCTCAGAGTAGCACTTGCAACTTACGTCCTCAATTATTTGTTTGACGTATTCGAATCTCTGTCTTCCTCTACAGTTTTTGCCCTCTACAGCTCCCTCTAGTACCATGGAAGTCATTCCCTCATGTCTTAGCAGATGTCCTGTCATCCTGTTCCTTCTCCTTATCAGTGTTTTCCACATATTCAACCGAGCGAGGTGGCGCAGTGGTTAGCACACTGGACTCGCATTCGGGAGGACGACGGTTCAATCCCGTCTCCGGCCATCCTGATTTAGGTTTTCCGTGATTTCCCTAAATCGCCTCAGGCAAATGCCGGGATGGTTCCTTTGAAAGGGCACGGCCGATTTCCTTCCCCATCCTTCCCTCACCCGAGCTTGCGCTCCGTCTCTAATGACCTCGTTGTCGACGGGACGTTAAACACTAATCTCCTCCTCCTCCACATATTCCTTTCCTCTCCGATTCTGCGTAGAACCTCCTCATTCCTTACCTTATCAGTCCACCTAATTTTCAACATTCGTCTACAGCACCACATCTCAAATGCTTCGATTCTCTTCTGTTCCGGTTTTCCCACAGTCCATGTTTCACTACCATACAATGTACTCCAGACGTACATCCTCAGAAATTTCTTCCTCAAATTAAGGCCGGTATTTGATATAACTAGACTTCTCTTGGCCAGAAATGCCTTTTTTGCCATACCGAGTCTGCTTTTGATGTCCTCCTTGCTCCGTCCGTCATTGGTTATTTTACTGCGCTACAAAAAGGAATTGATATGTTCAGATCCGGAGAATATGGCAGCCAATCGAGGCCCATGCCAGCTGCATCTGGATACCCCAGGGCTACAATGCGGTCCCCAAACTGTTCTTCCAGGACATCAAACACTATCCTGCTTCGATGGGGTCGAGCTCCGTCTTGCGTGAACCACATCTTCTTGAAATCTGGGTCACTTTGGATAATGGGGATGAAACCATCCTCCAAAACCTTCACGTACCGTTTGGCAGTCTCCGTGCAATCAACGAATATCACACCGAGTATCCCTTGACTGGGCATTGCACACTACCCCGTACCTGTTGAGGGTGAAGAGACTTCTCTATCGCGAAATGCGGATTCTGTCACCCTAATGCACCAAGTTTGCTTATTGACGAACCCACCCAAATGACTGTGTGCTAAACCAGACCATGCGCACACCAATTCCCATCATGCCCTGCTGCCAACCGTGCAATGTGAACCTCCTAACTCAAACCGTTCGCAAGTAATGACTATTTTATTTCGTACAGTTCAAAAGTTGCAACGCTGTACTTGTATTGAGTCCCAGAACTGGCTAAAAACATTACGTACTACACTGAAAGGTTGGTCCGATTCTCCTTTGTCTCCAGTAGCGTGTCCACTGTGACAGCTATAACTGCTCAGCCATAGTCTGACGCTATTCCGTGTGGCACAACAGCAGGCCAGCGCAGCGCGCCTCTGAGAATCGGACGTTTGCGCGGTCTGACCTTGCTCTGTGTAAGCTGCAGTGGCCCGCAGCTAAATATTCATGGAGCGCTCTCCTGGCTGCGAAACGCACCACCTGCAGCCTTGCTGCGTAGCCCACCACCGACTCGTGGAGGGCTTTCCGCGGGAGGGGCCCACGGCAGCAGGCAGCCACTTTGCGCTATCACTTGTCGTCCGTTAATGAATAAAATTATGCCAGACAGGGGCGAACTCTGCCTACGGAGTTTCAGAGGTGCCACAGGGACGTTCGCTGAACGTCCCTCGGGAGGAATCCGCCGTGCCCCTTAACTGATTGCAGAGGACAGAACGAAATTTGTGGAGCAGCCAGGGTGAATTGTCGCACTGGCGTGTATGAACAGGAGGTGGAGTCGATGTATAGGACTTTGACTAGGGGTGGCGGTTCTCGCAGAAGCAACCAGTTTTCGGTTACATCGCTTCATTTCGTCCCCAGTTTAAACTGACTGTTAAAATCGATCAAAGTAACCTGTTTCAGAAATAACCGATTTTCGGTATTTTAGTGCTATTACTTCTTGTAATAAACATAGATTGAAAACCACTAATGAGGGTGGAGCAGTGGGCGAACACGGTGGACGTGGGTTGTAGCTGCAGCAGAAATCGGTCTCATTGCCTCCAGCATAAGTGAAGGAGAAGCGCGCAGCAACAATAGTAGCGAAATATCCCAAGTTGGTGACTTCCCTGCATCATCACTTTTGTATCGTATCAGCCTTCATCGTGAAACAATTAAAAAGTTAGGGGTTCAGTTACTATTCCAAGCTACAGCATATCGATAAAACTGTATACAGGGCTATTACAAATGATTGAAGCGATTTCATAAATTCACTGTAGCTCCATTCATTGATATATGGTCACGACACACTACAGATACGTAGAAAAACTCATAAAGTTTTGTTCGACTGAAGCCGCACTGCAGGTTTCTGCCGCCAGAGCGCTCGAGACCGCAGTGAGACAAAATAGCGACAGGAGCGTAGAAAGCGTATGTCGTGCTTGAAATGCACTCACATCAGACAGTCATAACAGTGCAACGACACTTCAGGACGAAGTTCAACAAAGATCCACCAACTGCTAACTCCATTCGACGATGGTATGCGCAGTTTAAAGCTTCTGGATGCCTCTGTAAGGGGAAATCAACGGGTCGGCCTGCAGTGAGCGAAGAAACGGTTGAACGCGTGCGGGCAAGTTTCACGCGTGGCTCATGCCACAACTGGAGACCGACAGCGCCGACTTCATCTTTCAGCAGGATGGTGCTCCACCGCACATCCATCATGATGTTCGGCATTTCTTAAACAGGAGATTGGAAAACCGATGGATCGGTCGTGGAGGAGATCACGATCAGCAATTCATGTCATGGGCTCCACGCTCTCCCGACTTAACCCCATGCGATTTCTTTCTGTGGGGTTATGTGAAAGATTCAGTGTTTAAATCTCCTCTACCAAGAAACGTGCCAGAACTGCGAGCTCACATCAACGATGCTTTCGAACTCATTGATGGGGACATGCTGCGCCGAGTGTGGAGGAACTTTATTATCGGCTTGATGTCTGCCGAATCACTAAAGGGGCACATATCGAACATTTGTGAATGCCTAAAAAAACTTTTTGAGTTTTTGTATGTGTGTGCAAAGCATTGTGAAAATATCTCAAATAATAAAGTTATTGTAGAGCTGTGAAATCGATTCAATCATTTGTAGTAACCCTGTATATATGTCAATGAAATTTAACCTCTATTCTAAGGAACGTTTTGGATGTTTTCTCCTTGTATGACGCCACTAGTTTGTTGTGCCTCGTCCACTTTCCATCTTTTAAAGCACATGGGGCATTGTACTTCATTGTTACCATATTTCGTAAAAGACTTCCAATGTAGGGATTGCATTACTCTGCAACACAATTGGTTCCGACGATACCAGCGAGAAACTACGGTACTGACCAGGTGCGTGCAGTTCTTGCACACTGGATGCACACGGGTTCCGTCTAATAGGCCACATCACATTGCAGCAAGTACATTATTGTCTCGGCAATGCTGTACCGATTTTTAGCTCATGTGTTTATTCCTAGTTTCTATCTCTGGCTTTGTCACTGAACTAGTACTAATGGTTTTCACAATTTCTGTAATAATACAATATTTCAAAGCAATAAGAATTGTACAAATAATCATCACTCATTTTCAAAACAGATTCATTTACAGAATAAAAATTTTAGCAGTGTTGTTGTGGCAAATATATTTGCCCTTTTGATTAGGTTTTTAGTAAAAAAAAAACGAAAAAAAAAACGCGAACAAACAAATATCGGAAAATGCTCGTTATTCCTGGCTGAAATACCGCTAAGGTTTCAGCCAGTAGGTTTTTTTCCGTCTCTGCCATTTACATAGTACATCATATTAACCCTGAACTGCCCAGAAATAACCTTTTCCTAATATTCAAACAACTTGGGGATGCTTCTGAACTAAACATACAGCTGCAGTCCGTCACTCACTACAAAACGTATAAAAATTATTTCCTTTCGAATTTTAATACAAGCTCGTAGAGCCGCGCTGAATGGCCGCGAAGTCTGACGCGCCTCGGGCCTGGATGTGTGGGAAGTGGGTTTAAGTAGTGTGTAGGTCTAGGGACCGATGACCTCAGCAGTTTTTTTCCTTAGAAATTCACACACGTTTGAACATTTTTGAACAAAATCGTAAAGACACTATTGGTCCGCACACTTGACTACGAACAGTTATCATAGCTACGTGCCGAGAAGCGTAGATACAATAAGCATACTCTATGTTTCCTCTTTTGTCTTTTCAATTATTACACTCCCTCTTATTTGTTTCCTACTCTTACTCTACTATCTGAATGCCACTTAGCACTGCCATGTTCTCTAAATCTTTTTCTGATCAGGAACCCGACGTCGGAACAATGTTCCTCAAAATTTCAGAGAAATTAAATTTCTTCAAAAGACAGATAATTTTCCATCACAATAGCTACCCCTCCTGCATTATGTGTAGTTAAATCTTGTCATTTCCCCTCTCCCAGTACTTACTCGTACCCGTTGTCGGCAGACTTATCTATTTGATATTCTGTTCTTTTCTAACAGCCACTTTCACTGTCATTCTGTCATCCATTCCGCTTCTGAACAGGATTTCAAATTTGTTATGCCAATACATATAATTCTAGACGCCGTTAACTACTAAACTTGTTACTGTTATTATTATTATTATCATCATCACCATCTTTATTGTCATTATTACTATTGTTATTATTACTGGGAAGTTTTGTAATATCCTTTGTGTGTGTTGCTCCTGGTCAAAGATACGAGAAGACCTTAAAACCCTAAACGGGTCAAGCCAAAGAAGCTATAAATAAATATTCCCTGAATATTTTCATCAAGTATATCAGATTTAGATATTTCGTGGGAAATTTACGACGAACGCTGTGCCAGAAAGTATGAAATCTGACATTACTTCGTTATTTAAAGTTGCTGCTGTATCACTGATGCTGTATGGACGTGAAAATTGATTTTAATGTCTGCTGAAAAATAGGGAGGAAGTGGTTATAGTTCTTAGAATTCCTTGATCTAGGGTAGTCAGACAGGCGTATTAATAAAATTCGAGATTCGGATGCCCCTGGTAAAGATGAGAGGACTAAAAGGAAGCCGAGAAACCTTAAAGGTCATGGCGATGCTGCAGCTGATGGCTTGCGTCTCGTATTCAGCGGCGTTACATCGGTTGCGAAAGTCGATATTTCTTGTAGTGTTTACATTATGCGACGTACAGTACCACCACATGTGTACACAGTACTATTGCAAAGCGTCTCGTCACAGTGTGTATTCCTCCAACAAACACACACTGGCTACAGATTCGTAGAATTATTCCTCCATCAGCCATAAAAAGATCACCGTCATCGCTGAACTTGCGGACGGGAATAAAAAATAACACAGAATTTCCCAATCATACAGCAGTTTCATTATCAAAAGTACAACGACTGAGGTCTAGAAAACCGTCACGGCCCATAACAGTCAGCCTGCGGGACAGTCTTTTCAAGATGAAAAATTTCTGAAACAATCAGTGGCAGGCGAAAATTTCCTTGAAGGATCACCAGCTAATTAAAACTACTTGAGACCGACCAGAAGGTTTCCATCTACCTCAATGACCCTGGCGCATACCGAAGAGTATCAGAAGTGATCGGTACAGACGTGCACCACTGCTGCGCTATTGTGGACCGAAGGTCTCTCCTGAATTTGACAGCGACGGACAGCAGCAAAAAGTACATCATCTAGAACATTCATACGTATAAAAAGAGGCCTTTCTAATTTGTATGTAGAAAATTCTGACTGGATTTCAAAACTGAACCTAGAGCTAAAACAATTAAGGACTATACATTGTTTGGGTCGGTGTAGAAATCTATACATTTCTTGTAAATAGTTGTCTGCTATTTTCTCCTCTCATTATAGGATGAATAAATAAGTAGTTTCAGTGATTTGTTGCAATATTACCTTCTATAGCTGAACAGTTCCACGGTAACATAGCTTTCTGTGTCTCGTCTTCTAGAGATGAAGGGGAATCTTGATGTGCTTTGGAGATGTTGTATACTTTTCCCCCGTCTTGTTGTTTCACAAAAATGTGATGACTGAAGATAACTAATCTAAGGACATCATACACATCCATACCCGAGGCAGGATTCGAACCTACGACTGTAGCAGCCGCGTGGTTCCGGACTGAAGTGCCTAGAACAGCTCGGCCACCGCGGTCGGCCGTAGCACAGCAATAAACCATTCTAAGTGCCGATGATCTCTGAAAATGTGACATGGTCAGGTTACTATTAGGTCACAAACTGTATTCGCAACTTACTTCTATTTATGTAATTGAACGAAAGACTAGCACCCGTGAACGGTCTACCCAAGGGGAGGCCCTAGTCATACGACATTTACATTTAAATGAACTGAGCACCACAATATTTAGAAGATACAATACTGCCACCTTTCCACTGAGGTCATAAAGATCTAATTGAAATAATACATGTTAGTCATAAAAAATCAAACAATGGAAGCTCCAGGCAGAAATATCAATAACTTAAGAAAAGGTACATTGGTACTTACCATAAAGATGACACGTTAAGTTTCAGAGAGGTAAAATTAAATGACACTTACAGTAAGCCTTCGTCCACAGCCTTCGTCAGCGAAACAGAAACACACACAACATGCACTCACAGAAGCCAGCACACCTCACGCACACACGGCCGCCAATTCCGGAAGCTCGGGCGAGAATGCCCGGCGGTCTGTGAGTGAATTGTGTGTGTTTCTCTGATTCTGACAAAGATTGTAGCCAAAATATTTGTGGAAGTGTCTTTTAATTTTGCCTGTCTGCAAACTTAACGTGTCGTCTTTACAGCAAGTAGCAATCTATCCTTCCCTAAATTAGTGATACAGCTAGATACTATCAACTAAAGTGTTCACCAGAGGAATAAAGTGTAAGTTAGTTGAGTGTCAGGTGGGTAGAGATGCAGCTCTGTGTATGTTTTACTACTTGCAATCGAGAATCGCACTTTTTGGTCACCTTCTAAAATTAATTTGAAACGCCATGAATTTCACTTTCAAAGCCCGTTTCCAAGGAGTCCTGTTTCGAAGATGCTATTTATATCTTCCGACGTTCTATGAAATAAGGAGTCTACAGCCATAAACAAAAAAAACAACTTCTATTCGCAATTAAGGAGTCAACAGCCATAAACAAAAAAGAACTTCTATTCGGTATACGTCAGTAACGACCGGTTTACAACAGAACATTAAAATAATAAAATGTGGCACTGGTGGGCTTCACCATGTTGACAGTGAAGTAGTATTTATTACATAAGACGGAGTCACGATCGCTTCAGTAATTTTCTTGTTACAAATTATACAAGTGAAAGGCACAGAGTGGAAGGGGAATAGGAAGAGGACAACCACGATTTCCAATATTTGCGCCGTATCCAGGTAAGCTACAAATGTAATACTCGATTGGTCATTCAGTAGTAGGGCGGTCCTTCTCGTGCTTTGAAGATTATGTGACGTTCCTTCCACCTTGTGTTCACAGATCTTTCTTTTCCCACGTCACATGAGTCACTCTCCTGGCAAATGTTGTTGTGCAACTGCCTCAATGCCGGATCTACGCCAACGTAGGAAGCAGGTTGTTGCCTACTATCTCCTGGGTAGTAACCTATGAGTAACGTTTTTGCATTCAGTGTGTTGCTCTTTGTGGTTAGCAGTTTCAAATGGTTCAAATGGCTCTAAGCATTGTGGGACTTTACATATGTGGTCGTCAGTCCCCTATACATAGAACTACTAAAACCTAACCAACCTAAGGACATCACACACATCCATTCCCGAGGCAGGATTCGAACCTGCGACCGTAGCAGGCGCGCGTTTCCGGACTGAAGCGCCTAGAACCGCAGGGTCACTGCGCCCGGCAGTTACCAGTTTGCCAAGCAATGTTTAAATGGTTCAAATGGCTCTGAGCACTATGGGACTTAACTTCTGTGGTCATCAGTCCCCTGGAACTTAGTACTACTTAAACCTAACTAACCTAAGGACATCACACACATCCATGCCCGAGGCAGGATTCGAACCTGCGACCGTAGCGGTCACGCGGTTCCAAACTGAAGCCCTTAGAACCGCACGACCACACCGGCCGGCACCAATGATTAACCCACACATGTTCGCCCTTGTACTTTATAAACATCTTGTGAGGTGTAACAGTGACTTTGCTGGTACTCTATTCTTCATCTGCTGTGTGCTATCAGTTACGGTGGACTGGTAACCATTGTTTGAATCAATTATTCTACAATTCGAATTTTGTGGTCACGATCAATTGTGGAAATAAGGAATGGTAGAAAATGCGTACCAAAAAGCGGAATGAACCATATTTATAGGGAACAGGAAGCTCTGTGGTAGCTGGAAAGAAGATGGAAGGTATAATAAACATTTTTCATTGATCGTTTCTTTTATGGACGTTCTGTGTTCCACCAGAAGGCCACAAATAAGCCAGTGAAAATTATGGTAACGAGCTTAATAGCGAATGGGGATCAGAACACGGTCTTCTCGAATTCGACTCTAACACCTAGCTAACGCGCTTTCGTGGTCGGTTACTGCATTCATATTAGCGAAAAGTCGAATCATCGAAACGTGTTTTTCATCTAACAGTGGATGTCAGATGGATGATAATGCTGGTTACAAAGGCCTATGATGAGGAGAACATTACTAAGGATGCATTTAAACTAAGGATGCAATTAAACTCTCTCTTGAACCATAATAGTTACAAATGGTAGTTGTTTTGGGCCAGTGGGATGTATGCTACAGGGCGCCTGGCTCAGAGCCGTTCTTAAGACTTTGACTGCCACGTGAGCCAATGTTGGCTCACAGTTACACGGGTTGTGACGATACGTGAGCCGTATTTGGTTTACGTATACATTGTACTGTGGGCCGCGTGAACCATAAATGACTCAGATGCTGATTTATGTTTAGCGGCCTCGTGAACCTCCTAGGGCTCACAGGTAATGCATTTCAACTATGTGTTTAAAAGTGGTGGCTCGACTGAAGACTCTCATGTTCGTAGCACTCAATATTTCAGCAGTTGGTAGCCATGGTGACTTCTAACTGCAATCGTCAGAGATACATATAAACATAACGATGATATGGTGCCTGTAAAACGTAAAAATGGCGTGGAGGGTTTGAAACACAAAGCAGTCATGGACGACAATGCCATTTATTAATGTATCTGATCAGATGTGCTCCCACTCAACGATACTTTGGCATACGGATAAATGGAACAGAAAGATGGTTTTGATTTCCTTTTTGGAACATCTGTCGTAAATACAAAGTATCTAAGTCCCGCATACAAATAATTGCTTCCAGAAAGCGCTTGACTCTACTACTCGTACTATTGAACGCCAAAGATCCGCAACCACGAGCAACACTGCAACCGTTCCACGAAGATAACAGTCCTCACCTTGTGACAGTAGAGAGACCAAAGCAGAGCATTCAAAGAAAATGTTCGGGCTGTTATAAGATCCTACGAAGAACAGAAGGAAAAAAGGATGCTGCTAAGAAAGTGAAGAGGGTTTGCAATAAACGCAATTAATGTGACAGTCTCATGTGCAAAGAGTGTTTTAGTGACATTCACAACGCTGTGTTGAAGAAGTAGAATATTCTAAGATATTTATTCATGAACATTATTGTCAGAACAAGTAAAAAAATTGGAAATAATACAGTGTTATAGGTAGCTAATATAATCAAATAAACTAAGTGTTTGAATCATTTTATACCTATTGCGGTTTTAAATCATGTCAGCAACATGAGGCTCGCAAGATGTGGCTCTTGTGGCCACAGGTGTTGTTGTTGGGCCATGTGAGCCATATATGGATCACGACTGTTATCAGTCCAGATCAGTCATAAATTGACATTTTATCAAGTAACTTAATTCTACATGTCCACAAAAAGACACCTAATGCAAAAAACCAGTTTGGCTACGGAAGTAATATTCGGGATTTCAATGTGGCATAGCAACGCATGGTCGAGATTTCATCATGGCACTCAATGTGTTAAAGTAACTGAGTTGTAACAGTTCGTTGTGTTATGGCGATACCAAACGCTGCACGAATCTCTGACGCACTCGCAGTAAGACGCGCCACAGTCTTACACCTAGGACGACGGCCTTCGTCCTCGATGAAGCCACACAGCCCTCCGGGGCCCCCTCTTCTTGTGGCCGTACTTTCCCCGATCACTGGCGCCAGCAATCACGTACAGTTGCTACATTCGTGCCACTCCTGTCTGCAGTGTCTCGTAAGGAACACCCAGCTTCTCGTAACTCTGCTGCACCATCTTCACACTCAGCGAGCTGCTGATAATGGCTTCCTCGTCGCCTTAAAGGCATTCTCATTAATAGCAACACACTAAGCCCTGTCTCAAAAGGAAACTAACACCCAAGGCCATTACAGCGAGTATTTAAAGCACATCAGCTTTTCATCGTCATAGTGGCGCTACTGGCGCGTTATTTGAATAGACGACATCTTTCAGATGTAGAAATACACCAACTTTCGTCCATTTCGCACAGCTCCTTTGTGGCGTTAGGACCTTTGTCCGTCTGTGTATTTCATCCAGATAAGTTTGCTACGTGCCTTTTATACATACGTACTTTTCGTTACAAGCCGTTCAATTTGGACAGTACATGTGCCACACAAAGACACGAAAATCGACCACTCGTGACATTACGTACCCCATAACTTGAGAATGTATTCCTAACGTATTGCTTATTTTTCCGCGGTCAGAGTCAACTGACATAAAAGTTTTCTGAGTATGGTAGCCCATTGTAATGCAACAAACTATACTGGAGAAAACCAACACTTCGGCCACAGTTACAGTGGTCTTCTTCTGGAGTTCGAAACTTAGCTTTTACCCTGTATAGCTTTCTACGTTATGACGAGGTACCAGAGACAGAAAACTTTCACATCAATTTAGTGGTATTTCGCACTGATTAAGCATAGTGATCTCTCACTAAAAGACTCGTTACAATATGGCGTGTTTGATCTGTCTCAAGACAATTAATATCACTTAGTCTGTTCCCTCAGGTAGTCAGTTCAGTCACACAATTTATTCTCATGCGAACGGTCTGTAGTATCCATATAATTCACGTATTTCCTCCGCTGTACAGTTCTCGGTACGTACGGCCGTATAAAACTAAAGCCAACTGTAAACAGTAGATACTTAAGTGTTGTAAGCTGTTTGTGTAACGCAGAGTTGCAGTATTACGCGTAGCAGCCTGTCAGACTGGGTTCATAAAATAATAATTATGAGGGCGGCTTAGTTTCTCTATGGTCACAAACATCGTCTACAGAGTGGCTTAGTGGGGATGTTTTTCTGTGTTCATAATACAATGCTTCACAGAGCATTTATCAGCCTTAGTGGTGTAATGTTTTTAAATCAATTACTTTAGTTATTTTTGTTGGATTAACGTCGTTGCAACTGCCCTTCAGGCTCACGAGCTGTTTAATTCAATGCACACGTCAATCTTAGATCACATTAATCTATGTTGCAGGAAGTGCAGGGAAGCTAAGACGAAATGGCAGCATGAAAAATGTGAAGAAATCGAAAAAAAAAATGATTGCCGGAAGGACTGTTTCTGCCTATAGGGAAGTCAAAACAACATTCAGTGACATTAAAAGCAAAAGACTGTAGCGGGAACTCTACTTTTAAATGCAGAGAAGAGGGCAGATAGGTGGAAAGAGTACATCGAAGGCTGTAAGAAGGAGAAGCTTTGATGAGGTAGAAGAAGAATCAGGAGTCGATTTGGAAGAGATAAGGTATCCAGTATTACAATCAGAGTTTAAGAGAACTTTGGAGGACTTACGATCAAATAAGGCAGAAGGGGTTGATAACATTCCATCAAAATTTCTAAAATCATTGGTGGAAATGACAACAAAACGGCTATTCACGTTGGTGTGTAAAATGTGTGGGTCTGGTGACATACCTTCTGAGTTTCGGAAAAATATCATCCACACAGTAACGAGGACTGCAAGAGATGACAAGTGCAAGGATTACCGAACAATCATCTTAACAGATATGCATCCACGTTGCTAACAAGGTTAATGTACAGAAGAACGGAAAAGAAAATTGTGGGTGGTCTAAATGACGATCAGTTTTGATTTAGAAAAGGTAAGGGCACCCGAGAGGCCATTCAGACATTTCGGTTGATAATGGAAGCAAGACTAAAGAAAAATCAAGACACGATCGTAGAATTTGTCGACCCGCAAAAAGCTTTCTACAATGTAAAATGGTGCAAGATGTTCGAAATTCTGAAAAAAAGCAGGGGTAAGCTGTACTGAGAGATGGGTAATGTACTGTACGTATAAGAGTCAAGAGGGAATAATAAGAGTGGACGATTAAGAACGAAGTGCTTGGATTAAAAAGGTTGTAAGACAGGGGTGTACTCTCCCCCCCCCCTCCCCCCCACCCTTACTGTGCAATCTGTAGATCGAAGAAACAATTATGGAAATAAAAGAGAGGTTCAGAAGTGGAATTAAAATTAAAGGTGAAAGGATATCGATCATACGATTCTTTGAGGACATTTGTAAGGAGTGTGTCAGAACTCTCCATTACATAATACATCCAACTTAACGCTATTCTTTGAATTAAGTACTCAGATATCCGTAGTAACGATCTGAGGGCGAAACATGGGAGCGCTATTCTTAGCATTGGTGTTAGACGAGGTCCGTCAGATAGAGCGGAAGTAGTAATGTCGGTCGAGAGCTCGGAGACAGAAGACGTGTCACGTTGCCCTCACGTTGGTGATGGCAGATCTTACCGCACTAGAGGCCGGATTTCATTTATATAGCCAGGAAAGGTTTGGATGTCTTCACTACGCCTGAAGATGGAATTCAAGGTAAAATTCACAAGCATAGTGCAAAAGCAATTGCAGGGCTGGACTCGTGATTGTTAGTCCGAATTTGCAATAACCCTTGTTTTGCTAGTCAGTGAAAGAAGCCTCCTTATCATCAAATAATAATTATTATTCTCCACATCTAAATAATATACTGTGGGTACTAAATGTTAATGCAATTTTGAAATTGAATTAATTTGTTAATCGGGCACTCAGTGATGGCTCAAATGGCTTTGTGCACTATGGGACTTAAAAACTGGGGCCATCAGGCCCCTAGAATTTAGAACTACTTAAACCTAACTAACCTAAGGACATCACATACATCCATGAACGAGGCAGGATCCAAACATGCGACCGTAGCGGTCGCGTGGTTCCTAACTGAAGCAGCTAGAACCGTTCGGCCACACCGGCCGGAACACTCAGTGATTATTGACACATATGTCGTTGGTCACTGTCATTATTAATATTTGTTCCTCATGATTCTGACATACCACAACGTGTCATGCAGTCTAGGCCAGTAAATTCCGTTTCATAAGTCAGATTCTGTATCACTTGAAAATTCTTGTTCATATACGCACTCAGATAGCTTATCTAAATTTTAGTTTTAAGTTTTCATGTAACGATCTGTTGAGGACTTAAATAACAGTGAAACTGACACTCATACTGCACAGAAACAGTGTTATGCATGTTAGACTTAGCCGCTGCTGCTGTGGAGCTGGTTGCTTATACATTACAGATTGCTATCCCTAGTGAAAGTGATTATTGATCTGCTGAATGGGATGAACAATCTAATGAGTATAGAACATGGATTGAAAGCAAATCGAAGAAGGCAAGGTAATGAGAAGTAGTAGAATTAAAAACAGCGACAAACTGAAATCGGGATTGATGGTCATAAAGTTGATGAAGTTATGGAATTCTGCTATCTAGGCAGCAAAATAAGAAATTATGGACAAAGCAGGGAGGACATCAAAAGCAGACTAGCACTGGCAAAAAGGACATTCCTGGCGAAGAGATTTTTACATAGACTTTCACTCGAGGAAGATATTCCTCAGAATGTATGTCCGGAGCACATCATTGTATGGTAGTGGAACATGGATTGTGGGAAAACCGGAACAGAAGAGAATCGAAGAATTTGAGATGTGGTGCTACAGGTTATGTTGAAAATTAGGTTTACTGATAAGGTAAGTAATGAGGAAGATCTGCACAGAATCGAAGAGGAATGGAATATGTGGAAAAAACTGACAAGGAGAAGGGACAGGATGATAGGACATCTGTTAAGACACCAGGAAATGACTTCCATAGTACTAGACGGAGCGGTAGAGGGCAAGAACTATAGAGGAATACAGAGATTGGAATACATTCAGAAAATAATTGAGGATGTAGGTTGCAATTGCTGCTCCGAAAAGAAGAAGTTGACATAGGAGAGGAATTCGTGGCAGGCAGCTTCCAACCAGGCAAAGGGATGATGACCAACAGCCCCCCACCCCCTGCCCGGCAGAAAAAAAAAATCCTTAAGACGGCTAAGACCAGTGTGACCGGACTTGCAGATATGTGGATGATGCATCATGACAATGCACCATGTCTCACGGCCATTTTCATCACGGAAGTCTTCCTCAAAGGGCATTCCTGTTTCCCCTCCCCCCGCCCCCACCCACACCATCTCTTCATTCACCTGATCTGAGTTTTGTAACTTTCTTCTTTCTTCATAGCCAGAAACTGGAAACTCTCTGAAAAGGGCGTCATTTTGAGACTCAAGAAAGCATTCAAAAGAATCTGAATGTGACCGCCGCTACCAAAACTGGGACCGGCTCCACCTGTGAATAGCCGTCGAAAGCAAGTACTTGGATGGGACAATATGTTGTTTGGAAAAAATTAAAAATTTTGTAGATAAAAAGTCAGTCTCATTACTTTTCTCACACACCTCGTAGAAAGAAAGGCACTATTATATGATTACTCGATTGCTGACCAATCACTGGAAGGAGTTACTTAAATAAAATACTCAAGTGTATGTTTAAAATGTAACGATTGCATAGAACTAATCGCAGGGAACGTAGATGCCTTACTGAGAGGAAGCATTCTTGGGAAATGTAGTCCATCATAAAATCCTCTTTGGGGCAATACTTGAATATCGTTCGTCAGTGTGGGATCCGTACTAGACAGGATTGATGGGAGAAATAGAGAAAATCCAAAGAAGAGCAGCACGTTTCGTTACCGGTTCATTTAGTAAGCACGATAGCGTCACAGAGATGATCAACCAGCTCCATTGGGACACGATGGGAGAGATTCCTTTAAAACACGGTGTGATTTACTGTGAAAGTTTGGAGAACGTACTTTCGTGTAAGTCAGTAAGTATACTGTTTCCTCCTACGTATACTTCGTGAAATGACCGTGCAGATAAAATTAGAAGATTCGAACCCACATCCGCGCTTTCAGGCAATCGTTCTTCCAACAAATACTAGCGTCTGGAACAGGGACGGGAGAACTGATAGTTGGTCAGAAAGTACCCTCCACCACACAGTGGAAGGTGGCTTTCGGAGTATAGATATAAATGCAGATGTAGAAGAATTTTGGTTAGTTGGTCTGAAACGATGTGATTCCCGTGGTACTCGTGAGTTAAGTGTTTAATAACTTGTTCATCATAGCATTTCAAACGTTTCTGCAGTGGGAATCATGCAGCCGACCAGATGCACGTCAAAAGTTTATGGAAACCATTTCTTAGGTGAAAATTCAAAGGGCTTAGTAAAAAAAAAGGAAAATATGATCCATACAAATGCAATAGCCATACTTTTTAGTCAGTAGTAAAAGTTATCGATGTGGAATCTAAGGCAAACGTGCATCGTAAACACAAACAGGCAAGACGTGTTATTTGTTCTTCTGAGGTAGACATTGTATTTGTCGACATCTAGGTTAAGATTTGAATAAACTTCCGAAGTGCAGCTGGTTGGCTATACGATTTCCATTGTATCCATAACTCTGCAGTTAATTACTGCTGCAACATTCAAGACTTCAAATATTTCTAACCATTCTCGTTAAAAGTTACCTGTCTACAAACCAATGAGCAAAATCTTCATGGCTATCTGCCTAAAGGCGTGGAGTTCCACTTCTCGAACGTTTTACAGAAGCAACTCGTCGTGTCATGGATCAACACGTGCTCAGTGGCAAAATGGTTCAGATGGCACTGAGCACTATGGGACTTAACATCTGATATCATCAGTCCCCCAGAACGTAGAACTACTTAAACCTAACTAACCTAAGGACATCACACACATCCATGCCCGATGCAGGATTCGAACCTGCGACCGTACCGGTTAGAACAGACAAACGTGGTAGCCAAGATATAATTTAATGATTATAAAGAATACGCCTCAATTGCAAATAGAACCATCTGTTGACCTAGGTTTCGGTGTGGATAACCACGCCTTCTTCGGAACACACTAAACTACAAACTGCCTAAAGAGGCATGGTCCAATATTAATACTGAACGCCCAAAAGGTCAAAAGACTCGCACAAAATGTAAAATAAACGTTACGTGTGTATGATGTCAATATCTGTACTTAGCCCAAACGTCAGAAGCGTGTTTCCTCACCCCAGCCAACGTTCGGTGTGCCGAAGACTATCAGGTAACCTGTACAGAGAAACTCATTATTTAAATTTTTAGAAAAAACGGATGTTTTATTCAGAATAAGGAGCTTCAAAAATTGACAACTTGAGCAAATCAATAATACGTTGGTCCACCTCTGCAAGCAGTTATCCGACTTGACGTTGATTGATAAACATTACTGAACAGCCAGAGGGATATCGTGCCAAATTCTGTCCAACTGTCGAGTTAGATCATCAAAATCACAAACTGGCTGGAGGGCAAAGCCCATCATGCTCGTATCAATTACGCTGAACTGCATGAAGAGGCAGGAGGCAATCGAAAACACATCTCAAAGACACATCTTGTGTATCCACACGACATACGGCTTGGAATTGCCATAATGATCCGTCAAATAACCAAAGATTAAGGATTACTCTCCCCCATAACTCCAGAGGATAACTGTGAAGTGACAGGTGAGCATGAGACTATAGCTAAATAACTTAACAAAGGAGAACATTCTTCGTGTCGGAGAGTGGATTGTCAGAATTCCGAATGTTGTAGGGAAGCTAGAAAATCAGAAAAGAAAAATGCGAGAGCTAGGTTTGTACAGAGTGAGGGTTAGGGAAATGGAATTGAATGAAGGTAATAATTCGTAGTTAGATCAATATTGGGTAATATCAACAGCGGCAGAAAACAGTGTAATAAAAGTAGGATTCGCCACGGATAATAATATAGTGCAGAAGGGCACTTACGGTCAACAGTTAATGTAAAGCTATTCTTATCTGAATTAACAGCAACCCAGCGCCAACAGCTGTAGTTCAGATTTACTTTCCGACATCACATTCAATAGATCAAGAAAAGGAAGGTTTATATGACCATATTGAATATCTAATGCAGTAAATGAAAATCTAATAACCGTTGGTTGTCGGTCGGAATTACAGACGTTCTTACAGGCAAACATGATCTTGGTAAAATGAATAAGGTAGGAGAGGGCGCTTCATATACGCTTTGTAATCCATGGCAACGGCGTCCTCACCACATGGAGTGGAGGGCGTTGTAGTCCTTCCATATTAGCCGTTTTAGTACACTGACTCAAATGTTTTCTACGTAAATGTACGAATAGATATATTATAATACAAGACGACACCAGTTTTCGTGTGTCACAAATTGTTTTACATTATCTTGTGGCGCAAAATGTAATATACTTTTACGAATGTTACGAGTTGACTACGGAACATTGTTATTATTTTATAATTAACGCTATAATTGTAACTCTTTTTAAATGGAATGATTCCGTTTTCTGTTATTTACTGTCAATTAAATTTATATTAAACCAAGATAACAAGTAATTACAGATAATAAGCTGTATTAGATTCCGTTGATCGCCGGTGGGGGGTTGCCGTCTATTCACGTGATCTCAGCATGCTATTTAAGCCCATACGAAGGGTTAGTCCCGCATAGTTTCCTGCCGTTATGTAGACAGGAGTGACATCACCAGCAGTCGACCAATGGGTAACGTATTTTAAATTTACGTAATTTTAGCTGTTGTATAATGGAGTCTTTCTGACGGATATCTATAATTTCACAGTGTAAACGCCCAGAAGGTGACCCCTACGTCGGGTTGAAACCGTTTGGCGGTATAATAATAATAAATGCGATTAAGACTGGTCTTGAATAATTGAGCCCGTTAACAACTGGGTATACATTAATTGTTTCTGCCTGAGCACTGTGTATGAAAATGTAGTCAATAAGTGACCTACTATCCTGCTGCATAAGATTAGGAACATTTACAGCAGATACCAGATTGAAACAACCAAACAAAGATTCTAGCTAGTTTTTCCTGTCAGTATCTTTTAATAAATCTACATTAAAATCACCACTAACTGCTTCTTTTTGTCTGACATGTAGCTCAATAATGCCTCTTGATTTTTCATGAATAACTGAATGTTACCTTGATGAGATCTGTAGATTGTTACAATTACTACAGAAGTATATTGCAGTAGCAACTCACAAGCACATGCTTCAAAGATCTGATCTACGCAAAAACTACTTGTTTCAATACTTTTACTTTGTGTCCAGTTTTTATGTAGCAACTCCTCCTGTTTTCATGTTGATCCTACATGAATAAGACACTAATCTTTTATCCCTTAAATTTAACTTCTCCATCCCTGCGATTACATGGTGTTCAGAGAGACACAAAACATCTATACCGTCAGAATTTACCTCATTTTCTAGGCATACAAGAAGTTCATCTATCTTATTTTTCAATCCGCTAATGTTCTGATGAAACACACATACCTGGCTACAGACATTATGGCACTGTTCTGTTCTAATCACTTTCTATTCTCTCTGTCTGTAGCCTCACTCTAAACGGAAAAAGTATGTCCCTCTGACCCCAGTAATCACAGGTTTTTTGTCGTGTGTGCATGCGGCACCCTTACATTTTCTATGAGATTTAGTTTCTGCCAACAGTAATGAATATGGAAAACAATATGGAAAATTAACTATACAGAAGTATAGAAACACAGAAAACACGAACCGAATGCAAACTATAGACGCACGATACTCTTCACAATAAAGCTGCACAGACACTACCCGGAAATTGTTGAATATTCACATAACTTACTGCGGTCGATAACGAAAACAAACCCAAGCCAACGGCTTGCAATTTAGAACCGTTATCTTTTCACGAAAAGTACGCAAGTAAAAGCGAAACCTTCAATAAATAGATCACAATAAATTCTAATTTACTTATTTAAGATTCAATATTGCCTTAATAAATGGTTTTGCCACGAGTTAACACCTATATTTACGAGTGCACTGAGTAAACACACACGCCTGCTTTAGAGCTTCACTATCTCATCTGTGTGCGAACCTTTCAACGAAACATCATCGATTTGGGATTTCGGAGCAGAAGGCCCACTCCTATAGCTTTGATGACGGCACGACTCAAAGCTCTACACCTCGCCTGGGCCCACCAACACCGACATCGGACTGTCGATGACTGGAAAAAATGTTGTCTCGTCGGACGAGTCTTGTTTCAAATTGTATCGAGCGGATGAACGTGTACTTACATGGAGACAACCTCATGAATCTATGGACCCTGCACGTCAGCAGAGGACTGTTCAAGATACTGGAGGCTCTGCAATCGTGTGGGGCATGTTCAGTTGGAGTGATATGCAACCCCTGATATGTCTAGATACGACTGCGACGGTTGACACGTACGTAAGCTGAAACGTCCCTTAGAAAAATTAATGAATTACTGTGCTGATAAACCTCTTACATTATTTGATTTTCAAACAGCTCAGCAGAACTGAACGTACTCAGACATTTCGCTCTTTACCTATTCTGATCAACACTAAACTGACACAATGTTTTTAGCGCAACGCAATCTGACTTTTCACAATCCCTACAAAAGAATGGCCCTGACTAACAATAACCTATACCTTTCACAAATCACTTACCTCACAAAAATCTTCGTTACTCAAAGTACTGCAATACAGCGAGTGCCACCACTGCCAGCTAAATAAAAGATTCAAACTACTGAAGGCACTAACTACTGATAGGCATAGTTAGCAAATGAAAGATTGTGATAAAGAACAAACAATGTATTTACCTTAATAGTGTTCAAAAGTCATATATATATATAGCAGTTCATGACATCCAGTCTTACAAATAAAATGCCTCTGATGGACGCACTTCCAGATCACCCGCTCTCAAGACTCCGCCATTTCTCTCCCCACATTCACCACTGCTGGCGGCTCATCTCCAACTGCACAATGCTTCGTGCTGTTAACATCCAGCTGCCCAACACTACAACAGCAAAACACAATGCAAACCAGTCACAGACTGCACACAGCACAGCCAGTAATTTTCATATAAAGCGCTACATGGGTTTACCAACATACAAACCTAAACAGCCTACTTACATAGCCCCCATGCTCCACACAAAAAATTTTACAAATTGTTTTGGGCAGTGGCCGATACAGATCTGAAAAAATTTTACATAATTACAATAAGAAAGAAATCAAATGCACACACTTATCGATACAATGTTGGTTAAAATCTAAAAAAATTTACAGTCCATAAAGACAGTCCTGATCATTCATCACAGTAAAATTGCACTTTTTTTTTCTAAGTCTGAGCAGTAAAAGAAAATGGACACGGAAGTAGTGAATTTCTTTCTTATTGTTGTGCTACAGAAAAGGCTGTCTCATTGTAGCTATACCACAAACGTTACTACTAAAACATGTTATCCTTCCCAGAAGAATTCAGAACAACTGTGCAGATATAAAACAGATAAACCGCAAAAGCAACAATGTAAATTGTGTCACACATTAGTAGCGTCGTGATATAGTCGTGTCAAATAAACTAACCATTGTGTCATCTGGTATCTCTCAGAAAGCACTTTAAATTCTTAATGTATTTTCAAGTAAACCAAAATGTTGCCGTAAAATCTCATTAGCAGTACTGGTATATGTTCTAAGTATGTAAGCCTTTGGGTGTTACGTAATCGTGCAACTAACAAGCAAGAATGTTCACACACAATAACACTGTGTCCTCTGTTCACTATAGCAGTGCATTTGTAATTACTTGTCTAAATAAGTTCCCCAAGGTTCTTGACTGGATATTTAACTTCAAACATTGTTGCATGTTAACATTTTCTAAGTCTGACAAAGCATACTAGTAAGGTGAAGTGAAAAGTTTTATAGCAAAGACTAAGTTAAAAAGCATATTATCTCTCAATAAACGGTTTTACTCTTCCTAGTACGCAGAGTTTCAACTTCAACGCAATTACGTATCATGTGGTATACGTGGGATTCTGTAAGGTCCATTGTAAATCAGAAAGAATTTGTGACTCAAGTTTTTCTTCTTATGTGACAATGAATGAGCAATGAATGAACTTTCTGACCAATATATAATTTCTTTGCATTTGCTTGACCGTGTAGTTTTCTCCTTTTGTCTGATGCAGAATTTATATTTTTGTAGCCAAATCAATTATGTTTTTGTGTCGAAGTTTACGTGTATTCGGAAAAGATATAAGCTCTTTGATTCTGTTCGGTGGTTCTTCATTCTTCAGTACAAGAATAGGTGGTAAAGCAGTGGAGTCATGAGGCATTTCATTCAGCACGTTTTGAAATAAGTGTAAATATGTGTCCCAATGCTGATGCTTTCTGTGACAATAATGTCTGCAAAGCTTGTTGATTTTTTTCATGATCCGTTCAGAAGGGTTACAATGTGGTGAGTACAATGAAATAAAAACAGGTTTGATTTTATGATTCCAAAGCATGCGTGACCAAACAGCAGACCTGAATTGCGGTCCGTTATCTGAAATGACTTTATTAACGTGTCCAACTTCACGTAAGAATTGTTTAACAAAGGCGATGGATACAGACCGTCCAGTGGCTTTACGTAACGGAGTGAAAGAAACAAATTTTGAAGTAAGTTCAACAGCAACTAGAACGTATGAAAATCCATTCGATGTTCAGACAAGGGGCCCCAAGGGATCAACAGCAGCAAATTCTTTTAATTTAGAAGGAATGATAGCACGATGTGAGTTAGTAGATGGTTTAGCCTTCTGACAAAGTTTACAAATAGGCAAGACTTTTCGAATTTTCTCTTCCATATTGTTAAAATAACAAGTCGTTCGATGAATATGATAACATTTTCGTGGACCATAATGTGCGTAGCTGAAATGAATGTACCAAATGAGCTTATTAACAAAATCGTCTGGAATGCAAAGTACCCATAGCTTGTCATCAACAGTGCAGCGTTTGAAGAGTATGTTGTTTCTAACCAGATAATAATGCCGAATCTGTGTGTCTTTTCATGCCATTTAGTTTTGATGTCTTCCCAAATCGGATCTTTATCTTGTTCATGAGCAATGTCATTTAAACATGTGGTGATGAAGTTTTCAAACGCGACTTTCTGAATGTAAAGAATAATGAAATTTTTCTCCAGGTTGCCTTCTGTGTTACTTTTCTCAAGCCCAGCCGGTGCGCGTGACAGTGCGTCCGCAACAATGTTCTCCTTGCCGGGAATGTAGACTATTGTGAAGCGGAATTCTTGCAGAAACAATGCCCAACGTTTTAACCTGTCATGATTTAATTTTGAAGACATAAGAAATTGTAATGCACAATGATCACTGTATACTTTTACGTGCTTACCAGAAAGAAAGAAACGGAACTTGTTAAATGCCCAAACGATAGCTAAAGCTCCTAATTCAGTAACGGAATTATTTTTTTCAGATTTTGTTAGCACTCGGCTAGCAAAAGCAATGGTTTTCTGAACGGTAGTGTCATTTTCTATGGCTTCTTGAAATAAATGGGCACCAAGACCGACTTTAGAAGAATCCGTGCTAAGGCAGAAATCTTGTGACACATCTGGATGAGCTAGTATTGGCGCGTGAAGTAACGCTTCTTTCAAAGAATTGAATTCCAACTGTGCTTGTTCGTCCCAGTTCCAAATAGTATTTTTTCCAGTGAGAGAACAAAGTTTTGGTTTAACTAGAATTTGCGTATTCAGAAAACGACGGTAAAAATTTACGAGACCTAGAAAACTGCAGACCTGTCTTTTTGTGGATGGAACTGGAATGGCTCTGATTGCTTCTAACTTTTCAGGATCCGGCTGAATGCCTTCAGAAGAAATAATATGTCCCAAAAACCTCACCTTTGACCTACCGAATTCAGACGTTTCCAAGTTACCTGTATTTCCAGATTCTGCAAAAATACGTAACAAACTGTTGAGGATGCGATTATGTTGTTCCCATGAGGCTTCTGCTATTAGAATATCATCCACTTATAAGGTGATGTGACGTTTTAAGAAATCAGGTAATATGGAATTTGGCTCGCTAATGAACGCTGACGAAGAAATGTACAAATCAAAAGGAAGTTACCGAAATTGATAACAAACGCCGAAACAAAGAAAGCTGTGTATTTTCTACATTCAGGATGAAGTTCGATCTGATAAAAGCTGGAACTGAGATCAATAGAAGACAATACCGTTACACGATTAAAATTTTGAAGAAGTTCTTTCAACGTTTGCGGCCTGTCTGTTTCAGGAATGATGATAGTATTGATTTGTCTCGAATCTATGACAAGCCTGATCGATCCATTTTTCTTCTCAACAACATGTAATGGATTGTTGTATGCGCTTACTGCAGGCTCAATAATGCCCTCATCAAGCATAGATAGTATTTCTGTTCTAACACGGTCCCTATAATGTGCTGAAATTACGTATGGTCTAACACAAAATTTAGTATGTTCACGAACACGAAATTGGTATTGAAGTTCCTTAATTGTTCCTGTTTTGTGAGTAAAAATTGTGGAATATGATTGTAAAGTCTCAAAAGGTCCTGCCTGTCAGTGTCATTACAGTTCTGAATTGTTTGAATTTTATTCTGAATTAATCCATTAGTATCAAATATGCGGTCGATATCATCCCTGTCAGTACTTGCCGAGTGATTGTTAGTATCTAGTTCCGTCGAAAATTCCGATCTGTTGTCTAACAGAAGGTAAAGCCGATTAATTTCCTCGTCATGGTTTGAGAGCCAATCTTCAAATTTCTAAGCTATTGACTTACCTTCTATCTCTAAACTTATTTCAGCATCGTGAAAGTTTAAGATTGCTTTGTATTCATTCGAAAAGTCTACTCCCAATATAATTTCCGTCGACAATAATGCAACAGTAATAAAGTTCATAGAGAAGCTGTGGCTATGACAAAAGAATTCTAAGTTGGTTTGTTGGCGTACATCTACACTTTTTCCAACGATTGCACCTTGTAATTTACGTAACGGAAGTGTGGGGCAATCGTTCGATTTGTTGCTTTTTCTAAAGGCCGTTTCACTAATTACTGAAATGGAACTGCCAGAGTCAAGTACTGCCGTAAATTTTACGTCATTTACTGTAATGTGAATTACAGGATATGCAATGTTTTTATGTTTTACGTCGTGTTCCTGGAGTAAGATATGCCTAATGTCTTCCATTTTTACGTAATTACTAGCCACGGCAGCTACTTCGTCAGCTTTATAAGTACGTTTTGTGGCTGCCAGCGATGTGAGTCATTGCCTATTGTCTCTTTGTTGACGCGTGTCGTTATTGGGATTTGGAGATCTAAGTTCTAGAAATTCACATTGACGAGAGGGGCCTGCCCTGTTTGAACCCCGCTAGTTCTGATGAAATTCAGGTCTGTTGTTTTGTCGGTAGTTTACATACTTTCTTTTTTGTCGGTCATGTGGTGGAGAATTTCTCCCGGAATCGTAACTGCGCGGTGGACCATTGCGTCTGACGTTATTCTGTCTCACTTGATAATAATTATTTTGGTTTCCATGTTGTCTGTTTCTCTGATTGTCTCTGTAATAGTCATTACTGCTGAGAGGTGATCAAATGGTTCAAATGGCTCTGAGCACTATGGGACTTAACTTTTAAGGTCATCAGTCCCCTAGAACTTAGAACTACTTAAACCTAACTAACCTAAGGACATCACACACATCCATGCCCGAGGCAGGATTCGAACCTGCGACCGTAGCGGCCACGCGGTTCCAGACTGTAGCGCCTTTAACCGCTTGGCCACACCGGCCGGCTGAGCGGTGATCTTCCCCTGTAACTGTTGTCATATGGGTGGCGTCTTTTTTGGTCGCGATTTACGTTGTAAGAATAGCCTTGTCGTGTCCAATTATTTCTGTCATCGCGGAATTGTGACGGGTGTGACCTGTAATTGTTGTGCTCCTGTTTTCGAGTTCCGCGATTGTCTGTGTCAATTTCCAATTCTTGTCAGAGTCCCTGAAAAGCTTCAATGTCGTCTTTGCAACGTCCTGCAAAAATAAAATGTCGTAAATCTTCAGGTAATTTGATTAAGCAAATGCAGATGAGTTCTGAGGGGCTGTATGGGTTTGAAAGATACTGATTCTTATGTAACATGTCTTCGAAATATTTGACAAGTCTGGAAAATTCAGATAGTTCGAACTGTTACATCATTATGAAGCTATGTTTTAATCGGTGTTGTGTAGCTTGAGACCAATATGCTGAGAGGAAGGCATGATAAAATACTCCTTCACTGTGACAATCGTGAATGATCGATCGTATTCTTACGGGTGGTTCATTCTCTAAATAGCCACATATTAATTCTAATCTGTTCCCTAATGACCAGATGGGAGGAAAGCAATGAGAGAATTGATAAAGCCACGTGATGGATGAATGTCGTTGCCGGAATTCTTAAATGTTTTGAATTTACGTGTGGTAATAAACAGCTTATAGTCAGAATCACCATGTCGACAAGTCGGATATCGGTCATTGTTACTTCGTTTCGGTGGTTCCATCACAAAATTCAATGTACCTTGCCAATTTCTTTCATAATTTCCGAAGTGCCCTGTGTTATTATTTTGTGGCTGTTCCGTATTTCTATGTCCCTCTTCCCGTACTGGAATGCGAGTGTCCTCTGAAATATGTAATTCTTGTATTACTTGTGCCAACTGATCTTGTACCTCCCGGATTTCTCTTTGGTGTTGCGTATTGATTTGATTTTGATTTTGTTTGAGTTTTCTAATTTGTTCATACTCTTCAGTGTAAGTGAAGGCTAGAGGTCTTGTGTCATTCTGATCATCATTTACCTTTGTAGATAAGTTAGTGAACTGATCCGAAAGGTTGGCTACTTTCTCCGATAGTGAACTGATTTTCTCAGTGTGTTTTTCTGAACCAAGTTTCAGAGTGTCCATTTGTGTTGAAATCATATCTACTGTGTCCTTTAAGTTTTCCTGAGTTTTAGCAAGTTGCGTAACCGAATCGGTAGATGCAACTGTGTCAATTTTAGCTTGCAAGGTATCGTGATTATCATGAACAATGGTTTGCAGTTCCTTTATGGCTGCTTCGTGATTCTGTAATGCATTTTCATGCCGGGAAAAAATAGGTTGAAAATGCACACAAATTTCTGTTTTTACGTCATTACAGACTTTTCGATATTTATATTCGATTTTAAGTAACTCTGCAGTTAAATCTTCATGTGTTTGTTCAAGCATGTTGTCTAACTTTCGAAGATTTTGTTCTATTGTGTCTAACTTTTGAAGCTTTTGCTGTGTTTGTCTCTGACTTTGTTCCATTTGTTGCATTAATGGCAATAATAGTGTATTAGTGTCTGGAAGGTGTTTCTCTATGCTTTTTGGCAGTGCATTTTCACCGGAAACATTCACATTTGGACAAGCAGAAAATGTGTCTTGAATCATTTGAGAAAACGGTGAGGACCCAAAACCTGATTCTACAGTATTTGCAATATTGTGTCCCGTCATTTCGGATTCCTGAGGTGAGCTGTTGCCGACCGATAGATCGATAATGCTTCCCTGTTCACTACTTGTTTCGCTGTCTACACCATTATTTGCCGCCCGCTTCATTTCCCTACGCACAATTACCAAATTACTATGTTGAACATTCGTTAATTCATTACATGGTGGCGCCAACACACTGCTTTCGTCTTCACTGTCATTTCTCAGTTTACTTTGGAGCCTAGTATTACGTTTTTCGCACGCCATAATTGTCACAATATTTCACACGATATCACACAAAAGCACAATTTGAAGAGCAAATATATGAAAAAATCACTTATCTCACAAAAGTCTTCATTACTCAAACTACTGCAATACAGCGAGCGCCAATACTGCCAGCTAAATAAATGGTTCTTACTACTGAAGGCACTAATTACTGATAGGCATAGTTAGCAGATGAAAGATTTTGATAGAGAACAAACAACGTACTTACCTTAATAGTGTTCAAAAGTCATTATATATATATCATCATCAGCCAATTCAATCATTAGATGATGTGGCTTCTTCGAGTCGTGGATTCAGGTAGGCTTTCAGAAGTCTTCTTCAAGTGGGACGGTCTTGGGCAGTTCTCTGCCAGGTGTTATCAGCGATCTTCTTGATGTCTTTGTCCCATCAGTCTGGTGGTCTTCCTCTAGGCCTCCGGTGTTCTCTCGGACTCCATTCCAGTATTAGCTTCGTCCACCTGTTGTCTTTTTTTCTTGCGACGTGGCCAGCCCACTGCCATTTCAACGAACCTACTGTCTCTAAGATGTCATTAACCTTCGTCACAGACCGGATGTCATCTGTCCCTTTCCTGTCCTTTCTTGTATGGCCCAGCATTGATCTCTCCATGGCTCTCTGTGCTGTCCTAAGTTTCCCTTTTGTAAATGAGTTCAGTGTCCATGTCTCGCAGCCATACGTCATCACAGGAAGAATGCACTGATCAAATACCGCTTTCTTCAGATTTACTGGCATTTTTGAGCTGAATACTTTTGAATTCTTCCCAAATGCTTGCCAGCCAACTTGATGCGTCGATAAATTTCTGGCCTTATGTCCCCCTTCATATTTATAATCTGGCCAAGGTAGACATATTCACTGACCTCTTCTAGTAGACTGTCCTGGACTTTTACATCTCCAGCTGGGACCCATTTGTTGGACATTACTTTTGTTTTGGAAAGGTTCATGTTCAAACCAACCAGCTGACATTCCGATGCAAGATCTGTAACTAAGTTTTGGAGCTCTGCGAAGTCTTTGGCAGTAAGGCACTATCATCAGCAAATCTCAAGATGGTAAGCCTTCTTCCATTAATTCTAATTCCCTTACCTTTCCAGCTCAGCTTTGACATAGCCATTTACAATACAGCAGAGAACAGTTTTGGGGAGATGGGATCGCCTTGCTTGACACCCCTCATGATGCGGAATTCTTGAGTTGATTCGCCGATGTTAACATAAGCTGATGAATTATCGTAGATTTTCCTGAGCACTTCAATGTATGCTGCTCCCACTCCTTGCTCACGCAAAGCTTGGAGGACAGCTGCATGGCTAACGGAGTCAAATGCCTTTTCAAAGTCAACAAAGGCAATGCAGAGAGGCAGTTGGTATTCATTCGCTCTGCTTATCACTTCACTAACGGTCAGCATGTGGTTTATAGTGCTAAAATTGCTTCGGAATCCAGCTTGTTCTATAGGTTGGGCTGAGTCTAGGGTGGAATTAATTCGGTTTAACAAGATCTTTGTGAAAATTTTGTACAAAATTGAGAGCAAGCTGATAGGACGGTAGTTCTTAATATTGTGAATACTTCCTTTCTTGTGTATCAAAATAATCTTTGCCTTGTTCCACGATAGGTGCAGGCAAGAAGTAAATACTTTTGGCAAGTGATTTATTGTTACCTCTCCTGCCAGTTTGAGGATGTCAAAGCTGAGCTAATCATCACCCGGCACTGTTCCCTTCTTCATGCTGTCTAGAGCACACTTGACTTCCGATGGGAGTATATCTGGAACACTATGTATATCATTTAAATTAGATACACTCAAATTTTCCCCTGGATTGCTATACAAATTGCTATAAAAGTCTCTGATGAACTTCAAAACCGCCTCCTTTTCAGTGATTCGGATGTCATTTCTATCGAGGGCGATAATCTGCTTTTTACCGATTGTGAGTTTGCGATTGGCTGACTTTAAACTTGTCTTGTTCTCTAAGCTTGCTCGTAAGGTGTCTTCAGTGAATTTCTGTATGTCAGTTTTCATTTCTCTTCGCACTGCCCTACATAGTTCGGAATACGCAACCATGTCACGATCGGTTTGGATTTTCATTTCTCTCCTCTTTTGTAAAATGGTTTCAGTTTTGGCACTGAATTTCTTTGGTTGTTTATTTTTTTGGCATAGGCCATCGACTTCTTGTGCACTTGAAACAATCATTTCCGCCAAATCACAATCTTTAGTTACGTGGAAGTTGCTTTGGAGGACTTCTTGGAATTTCGAGGAATGTTCTTCCAAGTTTTTGAGGTTGATTACCCTTCTCTTCCCTTTCATAATATTACTCCTTTCATTTCTTACATTGAGTTAGACCCTTGCTCTCACAAGACGGTGATCACTGCCAGTGTTGAACTGATTTAGCACTGATAAGTCTTTTACAATCTGCGGAATATTTGACAGAATAAAGTCTATCTCATTTTTGACCCTGAAATTTGGGCTCCTCCAAGTCCATTTTCGGTCAGGGTGCTTCTTAAAGGACGTATTCATGATGGACATACTGGTGTACTCAGCGAACTGGACTAATCTCTCACCTCGATCGTTTCGGTCGTCAATCCCATAGTTGCCCACCACTTTGTCGCCTTGTTTCTTGGTGCCAACTTTTCAATTGAAATCGCCAATGACCATCTGGAAGTGACAATCGCTACCTTTTTTACAGGTGTTATCCAGACTTTCATAAAAGGATTCAATTTCTTCGTCAGAGTGACTTGAGGTGGGAGCGTACACCTGAACAATCAGTATTTTATACCTATTCGACACCTTTAGGACAATTCGAGCTGTCCTGCTGGAAGTTCCTTCTAAGACAGATACTCTATCAGCAATATTCTTGTTGATTAAGAACCCAACTCCATTGAGTTTTCCTTCTGGGTCGCCACAAAAGTAAAACAAGTTGCCAGAGCGCAAACGGAGATAGCCTTCCCCTTTTCGGCGTACTTCGCTTAAACCAACAGTACTCCAGTTGATTTTTGTAAGCTCTTTCTCGATCTCTTCTAGACTGTCGTTGCCCTTTAGAGAGCGACAGTTATATGTACAGACTTGAAGAGTCTGCATCTTCTTCTCAGCACCACTTGGTGTTTGGGACATCAAAGTTGCTCCCACCCGGAGATCCGACTGTGGGGCTACTACTCCGGAAAACTTAATATTAATGTCACACAACATAACTCGAAGGTGAGAAGCATAATCGCCACGCTTGCTTCAGTACGGATTGGCGATATAATTTCCAGGCCGCCCCTGACATGGGGTACAGACGCCTTTGGTAGGCCGTTGGGGGACTAGCAACCCCACATGGGATATATATATATATATATATATATATATATATATATATATATATATATATATATATATATATAGATTCAAAATGGCTCTGAGCACTATGGGACTTAACTTCTAAGGTCATCAGTCCCCTAGAACTTAGAACTACTTAAACCTAACCTAACCTAAGGATATCACACACATCCATGCCCGAGGCATTATTCGAACCTGCGACCGTAGCGATCGCGCGGTTCCAGACTATAGCGCCTAGAACCGCTCGTCCACCCCGACCGGCACAAAGTTGATATTTATGTCATATACCAATGTGCGTCGTCCCTAGGCGTTGTAACAAAAGTGAGGCTAATGCAATGCAATCAAAAGATGCAGCCAAATATTTTTGTACTCGCAAAATCACTCATAAAACCCTATAGTCTGCCTCCAGTTGATCCAGAATCATGACATTTCGCAACAGGAAGGGCTTCACTGTACTTGTAATGGGAAAATTGAAATTGTTAATGTGTAAGTATGTCATACGCAAAAAACTGTTATTTACTAATAGACAGTCTCTTTGTCAGTACGTCTGTTAAGACCTCTTCTTCTCCGGAAACGTGCTGAAGTATGAAGTACAAATTCCTGTCTCAGAGTAAGGTCTATGATCCCTTGGTGGTACAAGACAGTTAAGCCTCTAAGTTAACAAAATCAAAAGATACGGCCGTCCATGTAGCATATTTTGGTACACACAAAACAGTTAATAAAACCGTAGGGTATTTTTCGCTGACCTAGGATCATTATAGTTGGCAACAAGCAAGATTTCACGGTGGAAGCAGATGAAAAAATCATAAGACTCCAAACGTTCAATTATATCACACGAAAAATTATGTATTTCTCTTAGTAGCAATATCTACAACGGGCGAAAATCGTCAAAAGTCGCGATTCCCGAAATGCGTTAACTGTCCTTATACGTAATTAAGTTCGTATGGAAACTTAGAGCGTGAATTCTGCTTGAACGTAGCCACTCTTTCTCTAGAGCGTCTTGCTGTTCGGGCCTTTGATCACGGGACACACGAAAAGTATGTCCATAATGTTCTGTACAAACTGAAATTCGTTGAATCTGAGTATGACTGGTTAGGTGTAAGAGGGGGCCTGAAGGCCCTAATCTTGCCAGGTAAAATAAATGCATAAATAAGTAAAATAAATAAATAAATAAAAGTCATCATCATTGTTTGGACCATTACAGCTAGATACAGAGGCAAGACCAGTTCTCGAAATTATTTGCTTGTTCTATACTACTTGTGATGTGACGCAAATCAGTTTTGATGTCATAAAATAGTTGCATATGCTATCGAGTTAAAAAATACTGTTTGTGTAAAACACGCACTACTAGAAGTTTGCGTAACTACGCGGGTGCATGCAAGAGACAAAATCAAGTGAAATAAAATTAAATATTTGCCTAGATTTTTAGCAGCAGAATACTTTAGAGGACAACTGCGTTCATTATTTGTGCACATATACTTTAATTTCTTACAAGTTTCACTACAGTATATGTACTTTAAGGTGTTTCAAGTTTCTTACTATTCATACGAACATCCAATCTGAAATTCTAGTGAACTGCTGAATCCCTGAAGCTTTTATTCTTTAAGGGATGGAGTTTTATATACGTCGAAATGCAAATGGAAAATTGAAAGGTCGGGTACCACCTGCGAAGATGGACTGTGACACTTTCAGAATTCCGCAAAATGAAAAAAAAAACGATCTAATAGAACTGAAATGCAGAACTGAAGAAGCACGTTTCAAGCAGGAGAAAAATATGACAAATAAAAATAGAGATAGGCATTCAGCCAGTGGTGATGGTGAACTATATTATGGGAAGCAACAGGATCCAGCAAGTACAGACGGTGTTCATGTCTAGTAAGTCAAACTTTCGTCTGTATCTAAACAAGAAAATAAACCGTTTCCGAGAATTTCACAAATGAGGCTGTATTATATTTTGGATAATTACTAGCTTAGTGCCAGCTTCTTCACTCTCGTAGACTATATGGTCTGCACAGATCACGTTTGTTTTTAAAACAAAGCTAAAGGGGACGGGTTGTGAGTCGTGCTTGGGTAGCTCAATTGATACAACACCTGCGAAGATCCCCAGTTCGAGTCTCGGTCCGAAACACAGTTTTAATTTGCTAAGTAGTTTCATATCAGCGCACACTCAGCTTCAGAGTGAAAATCTATTTCTGGACAAATTTTTGTTTTTCTTTAATCGAATTTTTGTGTTTCTCACATATTGTAACATTTCTCAACCTTCCACACTAATTAAGGGCATAGAATGTACTACTGATCAAAAAGAAATTCTGGTAGGTTACTGTTAATTATATTTTTGTTAATCATGTCTTTTCGTTCTTGGGGTGATATTTCCATTGAAACTTCCCCCCCCCCCTCCCCTCCCCTCCCTACCCACGCACACGTATTTCTTTAAATCGAACCGACAAGTGAACTATCGGTTACATAGAGATAGCTTTCAAAATTCTTTTGATACAACGAAATAATCTGGAAAAATTTTTCATCCCCTGTTTCACACCCTTAAGACTTCAAATTCCAGTCACAGCAAAACACGTATATTTTCTGTTTCTAACAGAGAAGACAAACATAGTCCTAGATTTAGCTTTGAAATTGCTTTCATCATCAAGTAGTTTCATAAAACATTGCATGATATCGCTTCCTTAACGGATTGAATTTCCAAAAGCAGTGAAATATGTAATTTTTTTATTGCTAACAGAGAAGTCAAATATCAGTTGTCGTAGATGTAGATTAAAAATGCTTTAGTAGTTCTTTAACAATGAATAAGTTTCAAAAATAAATTTCACCCACTAATTTACCCCCGTAATAGTTGGATTTCCAAAAATAGTGCAGCATTTATTTCTTTATTTCTGACTGAGAAACTGAATATGAAATTTAGTAGTTCTAGCTATGAAACCGTCTTAATAGCAACGTATTTTGAAGAAGCCTTTCATCTCCTAATTCACCCACATAGGAGAGGAATTTCGATCAGTTCCTTCTTAAATTAATGACTACCGCATAAGATTCACATCCTCTCAAAATTTCATGTTTCTATCGTTAACACTTTGGACCGGGGGATGATGAGTCAGTGAATCAGTCTGGTCCTGTTTCAAGCCCTTAGGGATGGAATTGCCACAGACAGTGAAACAGATACTTTTTTATATTTTACTGAGAAGATAAATATCATTTTTCAAATATTTAGCTTTAAAAATGCTGTCGAAATGTTTTCATGAAACATATCACCTACTATTTCGTCCCATTAAAGGTTGAATTTTCAAAAACACTGAATTAAGAACTTTTTATTTGCGAGAAGTCAAATACCAGTTTTCACAGAGGTAGCCTTAAAAAAACTTAAGTTCTTCTTTAATAATGTATTTAAAAATTATTTTCACCGATTATTTCTCCGACAAAGGGGTTAAATTTCCATAAACGTTGAAACACGTATTTATTTATTTCTGATAGAGAAGTCAAATATCAATTTTTTTTAAGTCTGGGTTCAAAATTGTCTTATAAGCGACATATTTTCGAAAAAAATATTATCCCCTATTCCATCCTCTTAGAGATGTAACTTGGAAAAATACCTTCCTAGACGACGACTACAGTATAAGACCAAAAGGATCTGCAAATTTCAAGTTTCTATCATTAGCGGTTTTCCCTGGGCAGTGATGAGTCAATGAATGAATACGCCAATAGGGACATCGCCTTTTATACGTATAGGTTTACAATGAATGTCGCTAGGTATTTTTCATTTTTAGTCATGCAAATCCTATCAACGTAGTGTCAAAATGTAAGATAAAGGTGTAGTAAATGTTCTATTTCTCAAATGTCTGTTGACGCAAATATGTTACATCCACAGTTAGGCTTGACAGGTGTAATCTATCTTGAATATGACAACACTTCATTACTGATAAGAAAATATGATTTCATTTTTTTTCTTTTTCCTTCACGTAGAAACTTATTTGGGTACTATCTTCACCAATGTGCACACTACTGCTTCGATAAATTTAAAAAGCGACGTTTGTAGCAAGTTGCTGTTTTAATGTAATTTTTTTTAGTACTAATAATTGGTTTTCAGCGTAATTATCAAGTTCACTTGGGATTTTGACACATTTGGGAACAAAAGCACGTTAGAAATTCACAAAAAATTTTGAATAAAGTGTTCATTTAAAACAACGGCCTCGTAGAAACGACAATTTATCTTCAAATTGACCATTGTTCATCTGTTTCGGTTAGAGAAAATAAAAGCAAGGTCTCACAGTACAGTGTGAGTACGATCTCTGCAGAGATGAAAAATGGAACGTAGCACCTTCACTCCATTGGCGCCCGTTCTCCACGAAAGCACTAACGCCCTCGGAGACCATCCAGCGGTATTCAGGGCGCCCTCCGCACAGAATCCGCTCTCCAGTCAGCCAGCTACTTATTCACCCGCGGTGCCTTCCGACGTCAGAGGCGGCAGCATTAGCTTTACCAGCGGGTCGGGCCAGCTGCCTCGCTCTTTCCATGCCACCCCGCAGATTACGCCCAGCTTGGAGGCCAATATAGAGAGCACGTTACGGTGACGCACGAGCAAAAATTCTTTCCCGAATTGTCGTGCGCCGGGAGGCCTTTTGCATAATTCACGCAGCTCGCGGAGTTTTCGGGCTTTAGGACTCGCTGCGAAGAGTGGACTCGAAATGGAGGCGCCCACGCCGGGCCACCGACGCCTGGTAAACAGCGCGCTCCGAGGGGATTTGTGACGTCAATACGAGCCGGCACTGCGCTGACCGCCTCTCGGACGGAAAGAGTGCCGATGCTGGTGGCTGGGCGAGATAGCCCGCTCCGTTGCCCTCGCTACGACCGTACGGCGGAACCGCTGATAGTTTTTGAGTCTCATCTGAGCCACTGGGACCCGAGAGTCTATCACTTGACTGCGAAATTCCTGCTCCACTTGTGAAAACACTTTAATACGACCCGCTGAGGGAAATATCGCAGTTTTTCCGCTCTTCCTCAATCCATGTACTGTATCAGTTTTGAAAATTATTTACGCGCCATTTCTGTTGTATAGGGATTTACGTGTAATTTCAGCTGAAGTTGGTTAGCACTACTCTGACGCTGCTTCAATATATATACTTACACGATTTAGAAATGTGTTCAATTGACCCAGAGGCGTACACGCACTATCAAGAATTCATAATACACAACTAGTAAAAAGCTACTGCCGCTTTAAGTAACCTTACATTATCATGAGCAGCCATTTAACATGCACTGTTGAAAAAAGGGGCTGTTATAGACGTCTAAGGCTTCTTCCATACAAATCAGTATTTCTCCTGAATATTTTCCGACGTGATTTACCCAACGAAGTCTCCGTCTTTTCCTATTTTCGGCTAATAACTTGGACCATTTACCATACTTCCGTCTGCCACGTGTTCTATCAACCTTATTTCCATTTTATTACAAGATATTTTCAATGTAAGATGTTGCTGTCCACCTTGAGTTACCTTAAAGAACAGCAACACGAAACCAACCAAACCTGCTATAATCTTTCCTTCTGCCATTCGTTAGTGTCGCACAGACTGTTGGAGTATATATGGTACTCAATCTTCTTGCTTGTCTTCCAATTAATTTTTATCTTGTGGAATATATTATCGAAAGTGTTCTGCTAATTTTTACTCCTCCCTTGACAACAGGTGGGATATCTATTTTTGCCTATGGTCTTCACCCTTTTCATTTATGTCAAATGCTTTCTACTTATTTGGAATATTTAAACTCCTCTAACAATCTAATTTTTCAGATCTTGCTACATTCATACGGAATTTAATTTCATTCCCTTCTAATTAGTTTTTCTTTCCTCATTACTCAAAATTCACTCCCATGCAGCAAAGCTGGTACAGACACAACTTTACAAATCTAGACAGGTGAATGTTCCTGATTTATTTTAGGATATTATGCAAATAATATATTTTAGATAACTCAGCTCCTTTGTGTCGTCTTTTTAATCTGCGTCTGCACTGTACGTTACAAAGCTCCCTAAAAATTTAAATCTGTTGTTCTTGCCCTGTGAGCTACGTCTCATTTACTACTATTGTCCTTATTGGAATTTTCCCACCAAAAGGCATGTCATTTTCTACTGGCATGGATGTGTTGTACATCTTCACGTGTTATTTTAATCCATAGGAAGTTGTATATGGACAATTTGACGGTTCGAAATGGAAGCCTGTCATCTGCTAATACAATCGTCGGTATACAGGGTGTTACAAAAAGGTACGGCCAAACTTTCAGGAAACATTCCTCACACACAAATAAAGAAAAGATGTTATGTGGACATGTGTCCGGAAACGCTTAATTTCCATGTTAGAGCTCATTTTAGTTTCGTCAGTATGTACTGCTCAATGGAGCACGTTTTCATGATTTCATACGGGATACTCTACCTGTGCTGCTAGAAAATGTGCCTTTACAAGTACGACACAACATGTGGTTCATGCTCGATGGAGCTCCTGCACATTTCATTCGAAGCGTTCGTACGCTTCTCAACAACAGATTCGGTGACCGATGGATTGGTAGAGGCGGACCAATTCCATGGCCTCCACGCTCTCCTAACCTCAACCCTCTTGACTTTCATTTACGGGGGCATTTAAAAGCTCTTGTCTACGCAACCCCGGTACCAAATGTAGAGACTCTTCGTGCTCGTATCGTGGACCACTGTGATACAATACGCCATTCTCCAGGGATGCATCAGCGCATCAGGGATTTCATGCGACGGATGGTGGATGCATTTATCCTCGCTAACAGAGGACATTTTGAACATTTCCTGTAACAATATGTTTGAAGTCACGCTGGTACTTTCTGTTGCTATGTGTTTCCATTCCATGATTAATGTGATTTGAAGAGAAGTAATAAAATGAGCTCTAACATGGAAAGTAAGCGTTTCCGGACACATGTCCACATAACATATTTTCTTTCTTTGTGTGTGAGGAATGTTTCCTGAAAGTTTGGCCGTACCTTTTTGTAACACCCTGTATAATCCCATTGGATAGCATCACACGTGTCATTCTGTAGTTATATTTTCCAATGCTCTACAGTTCCGTCGATGTATATAGTAAAGAGCAGTGGCGATAGGGTGCGACCTGGTCTAACTCCTAAGTTAACAATTTGAGAGTACGGATGGTGCTAACAAGAGATGACGCCAGTGTCTTTTACAGTGAACAGACTGCTCCACAGAAAATAATGCAAAATGTTATGACAAAGTCGCACAATGGAAACTAATGACCATCTGAATTTAAACTGGGGTGCCCCAATCAAACATGAAATACGGGTACAATTGCTCTCGTAGCTATGATGAGAAAGGGTTCCATCAAAGTATGGACTGAAACTAAAGACCACAATAAAAACCTTTTTATTACTAAAATGCATTAACTTCATTTGAGTCATTGTGTAGGCTTCATAAATAATTATTTAGTAGTTCAAATGAATTATAAATGATACCATACACAATAACAATGGCGGAGGAGGGTAGAACTAAGAATGAAAAGATGCAATTACTTATGTCAGTATAAAGCGTCTGTTACTGACGAAAAAGTTAAGAGATTGAAGGGAACGCACAGAAAAGTACATATAAGCACCAGTTCTCTTACGCAGGTACAAGTTGAGTTCAACAAGCTATCTGTGTGAATTATCCATAGCAGTAACAAGGCGTTTTTCTTAACGCGTCGTACAGGGGAGTTGGGGGATACTATGAGCCCACCACTAGAAAGCGTAAAACGAAAACCAGTTTTGTTAAATGTGTTTAACTTTTACTGATGTATAAGTATCGTACAGAATTTGATCATATCTTTTAACACAATTTTAGCAACTCTAGCGCATGTACCATAATGTTTACACTGACTGGAGTGGTACTTTGCGACCACCACAAAGAAATACAAATTTCATTAATTTTCGTTTAGTTTTATTCACAGCGTACCTTTTAAAGATAATTTTAATATGACTTTTATTGCGAAAAGTCACATTCACTATGAAAGCTTAAATTTTTGGATTAAGTTTTACTGAAATATATAAAATTGTTACGGAATCTAATACAAGAAATCATCAAACACAGTAAATTCTTTTTTCAAAACTTTGAAATATAGAGTTGCCGCAATGCAGCCCCCCCCCCCCCCCCCCGATACAATCCTCCTGGTACTGTAAGGTTAACTCACAAAAGTAAAACTCTAATTCGAAGCAAACGACAGCGCAGTCCACTCATCAAGTCGTACCCGAATGCGGCTCGTGATGATCATCTTCCTAAATGTTAGGTACGGAGGGTGGCTGCAGCGGTAACCGAGAACCAGAAGTTCAGCCCCTGCATTCATGATCAGCTCTTGGAAGAAGTCCTCCCTCTCTGTACTTCTATGGTGAAGACACCTCTTGCACTGACAGTCCTAGAGGAAGTGTCTATTCCCTCTCCAAGCCTTTCTGGTGTTACCTGCACCATATTTTCAATGGCCGATCACTGTAGACCAGTGAAAACCCTAGCTCTCCTTGAATGTGGAAGCAAGCAGAAATTTTATCGAACTTTTCTCCCTCTACGAGAACGTTTTCATGTTTCACCCAGTGATGGCAGCTGCCCGTATGCACTTCCGATTCTTCATCCCCACTACGAAAATTATTTTGTTGAACCAAATCGGGGCATCCTCACAACATACTGTTGAACTCTTTTTTTTTCCAACAGACGGAATTCATGTTTTCCGATATCCTTCCAGGTCTCTGCCTTTTTAGAAAGCAATCCATACGTTGCTGATACGTGGCTGATATTCATCCTTTCAGTGAGGAGCAGTTTTCACTCGTACCCTTGTGGTCCTCACTCTCTCAGTCAGACATCGGAGCTAGCTTACAAAAATACACTACGCAGATCCTCCACCATATAGATGATGATGTCCCCACAATCATTAGCATTTAAATAATTTTGAAAGATTCATCATCGCTACTCGTCGGATTACATGTTTCCAGCCAGTACTGGCCAGTTTCTGCGTTGTTTAGACCATTGAAGACCTGCAGCTTTATGTAACACAAAAAAAAACAGTATTCTGTGAGTCAAAACTTAAAAATGTCCGTTGAATGCAGTTCTGTTCGCAGAGCTCATGCGGAAACTGTTTGGGATGGAACTTTATTCCGTGAGAGCAGCAATTCTTTTCGGTTTTGAAACCAATAGTCGTTGACAAGAAGTGACACTCGCCTACAGCCCCTCTCGGCTGTGATATTTTTGCGACATTAGTTAATGCGCCATGAGTAGCGATAGACTGTACACAATTTTTGTACATACGTGTGAAAGTTCGCATTGATGCAGCCACAAGTCGGCCAACTTCATTCGTCATGGGCCTGTCCACATACGAAAGCTCCTTTCTGCCTTTACGTCACGCCTCAAAGTTGACCCATCTTAACAACGCTGATTTCACCTAACCCGACTGGCACTTCACTCATCTGCTTCTACACCAGCTACTGCATCTGCACCACCACCAGCGCTCCACATTGAACAGTGTTGTTCCTTAAGGGGATGACTAATATGTCCTTTGGTGATCTTACTTAAGCCTTTAGCATCATCACCATCATATAGATAAAGGTCTGTCCGAGACATTTGACTGCTTTACATATGACAGTCATGGCCACCCACAACCCTTGTAACACCATAACTTAGACGCTACATACCTTTAGCTGATTCATTTTGCTTTCTGTTTTGTTCAACATTCCATCGTTGAATTCGGTAATGTATAAAAATGTGCACTTTTTTCTTTGTAGAAACTTTGATGTCTTGGTTTAATCATACGCAATGTATTGCCTTTATTAGTTAAATTCTTGGCCTCATTTGGACGGAACAAAACTTAATGTATATAATTGTAACTTCTGTGTAAATAATTTTTTTGTAGTAATACCAATATGTGCAAATGATCTCTTTTATTTAATATGGTTGGTTGTTGTTATGTAATTCTGACCATCACTTAGAACGTTTAGTTATTTGGTATGTAAAAGGAGGTATGGTTCCCCTCGGGAACGGAACTTTGTACCGCGGGAATAATGTGGTTGGCATGGATAGAAAGGTGGAAGGGAGAGTCTGTCGGAGACGAGCTACTGAACCGCTAACAGCTCATGTAAAGGTTGTGATTTGTGCTGGTACCGAGAGGGGCTCTTAGTACCTTTTTAATACGCATCAAAGCCTCCGATGAATGGAGTAATATGCTGGCAGTACTCTCAAGTTAATATCTATCTTCGACACCACCTTGTCTATCTGCACCTACATCCAACAACATGCTCTCGCCACCACATTGCGCAATCACTGAAAAGGGACCAGGAACTAGTAGAATTGTACAGTGAAGGATCAGCTCACTAGATATTTCAGTGTGCTCAAATATAAGTTAAATTATACCTGAAATCTTGTACCTACCGTGATTTATCCTCAGTCACATATCCACTTAGGATCCCTCCCATGCTAAAGTGTTTACCGAGTGTCCTTTATTGAAAGCATATTAAAGATAATGTGGCAAAAGTGTGTGCTAAAATTAATATTGTTTGTCGAAAGGGTCTTACAAATATCTGAATTTTGTGTTTCACTGCAGTAAAAGTTCAGAACTGCAACTGTTGAGAGTCACATGTTTATGCTTGCTAAGTGCTTGTTTCACTAATGTAATTAAAGTGCGTTTAGTCTGCTCTACTACAGTGCTCAAGATTAAGGGCCCCCATTGCAAGTAGTCCAAATGCCGAAAGTTACTTAATTATGAAGAGTTTCAATTACTCTTGCTATTCTTGTCAAAGTCTGTACAGTATTGTGTTCCTCTTGTGTATTGAAAGTACTTATTAATAGTGTTACAGGACCCACAGTTTGTCTATTGTGCTCAAGCTAAATAACGATTAATAGAAAGAACATTATCTATGAAAACAGTAACTTCTTTTATTCAAAGGTTAGTGCAAAAGTGATTGTTAGTGAAAGACATTTAACTTTCATTCTAAATAAAAACGTATTTAGCTGAGAGAGACTTTACCTACGTCCAGTTCATAATTCTACAGTGAGTATTAATAGTAATATTATTCAAACCATTCAGTTTGACTAAGCCCTGAAGATAATAGTGTGTATCGTTATCTGTTATCTTTTTGCAAATAGTTTGTTCTGCTCTAACTGTCAGCTCCTACCTTAACGTTAACATATGCAAGTGCCAGAGTTCATTGCACTCTCGTGTGCTGCTCCATTAAAGTTACTCATATCTATTTTGTAGAAGAAGAATGTTAATCATTCTCATGCCTAAATATGCTGGCGACCGTTTTCTTTATTCTTTGAACAGTGTAGATAGGTAAAATATGGTTTGTTACTGTTTAAATATTTACGTATTTCTGACTTTCCCTTCCGATAAGCCACTTCCGTTAGGTACATCACGGTCAACATAACAAAATTCCTTCCAGACGGTAACAGTGCTCTGCTTCTTTATACTGTAATAGCTTTGACTAATAATTACGTGATTAAATTTGCCTCCAGCTTTGAGGTTATGGTATAACAGTAGCGGACGGTAGTGTTATACCTTCAGCTTATTATCTGAACTACTTACCTTCCATTTTGTCATCGTCCAGCTCTTTTCGTGTCTATTAAGCTGTAGTAGAGGACCATTTGGGTATTCTCATAAATTCACCTGACCCCATACTCTGCGCATCTTCATTTCTCATACATTACCGTCAAAATTACGTTTCGTCCTCTATCCATTTGTTTGTTTTCCTGTCTCTGCCAGTAATTCACAACAGACGTCGAGCCACGCTGCGCTGAGCAACCGTGAGCTTTATATTCTACTTCGTACTGAATATGAAAATCAATGTACGCTCCCATGAGACACTAGTGGTAGCACACTGCACTTGTAAACCTTCCGCCCTGGATACATCTGAAGATTTCGTGATAAGTAATAATTTTTTGTAGCCATGATCGCGTGTTGAAGTATTTTTATTTCCCCAGTAACCAGTTTTCGACAGTCTACCCTTCACCTTCGGATGTTCTGGAAAAAAAAATATATATTACCGCGCATTGATCGCATAACCATTCACAGTAACTTTATTTCCAGAAGATCTGAAGATGGCAGCTAGACTGTCGAATTCCCACGCATCTCCGAAGGCACATTGCATCGTACTTGTAACAACACAGACGCTGCAATACCGTAAACAAAATTAGGACCAATTGATGGCAAAGTATTAGTGTTGTAATAAGCGATACGTAAGAAACGTGATGCGATGCTAGGCAATTTGTCGTCGGATAAAACTGCAAATTTAAATGCCATGGAATAGTGAAGGTTCGGTATATACTCTAAAGAATTATTTCGGTGAAATGGAATTACTTCACTTATATTGTGTTCAAACTATGCTTTTATTCTATCCCAAAAGGACTTACATCTTACCTCCAATTACAAGTTGCTGAGTCACCTACGAAATACTTATAGACCACTCGTGGGTTCTTGTAGTTTAAACCCCCTAATCTCAACGGTATTACACTTCACAGTGGAGAAGACTTTATGCATGTCTAAAACACACTGCTAGCAATAAGCAATGGAGCACCATGAGGGCGTTGAGCAACAAGTCTGCGACATGTCTGGATACGCAAATTATCAGTCCTTCATAGCAACCACACATAGCATCCAGAAGCCTTATACAATACGTCGGAGGTTTCTCTTTGAGGAACTACTTTTGAATGTTAGTTGGTTGTGAGAATACCACGTTTTTCCACGTGCAAGCAGCACGAACGTCTTGCCGAAAGTATCGGTTTTCAGCACTGGCATGGTTGCGCTCTATCTAAATAGCTGTTTATCTTTCGACGATGTTAAGGCTCGTTTTCGTCGTTTACTATTACTGCTACACGCGTATCGAATAAACGGTCGTTCTAAGGATCTCAGCAGCTACTGCACCGTGTTTAGCGACCGGAAGAACAGACATGGTGTTTCATCGTACGTGTAGGATCGTAGTCACACTGTAGCGGAACAGTGTTACGTGTTATGGTACGTTTCCACATTTAGGGTGTAGCCGATATCCCATATGATTTATCAACGGTCACTTCAAGATGATTATGGAAGAGCGATGTTACGAAGTTCTTGGGAAGTACGGAGTTGTTATACGATGGTCGCCCGGAAAGTAATGGACCGCATTGTTTTCTTCAACAGTTTTTTATTGAACATAATGAGAATTACATACACGAAAGAATGGTGTTTTACCTACATACCTTATTTTTCCACGTAATCTCCATCCCGTTCTATGGCCTTTCTCCAGTGAGAAACAAGGGCATGTATTCCTGTCGGTAGTGGTGGAGAAGCCAGTGCTTCACTATGTGAATCACCTCATCGTCCTCAAAATATCTTCCCCGAATGGTGTCCTTTAATGTCCCAAACAAGTGGAAGTCCGAGGCGGGTAGGTCATTGCTGTAGGGTGTATGGGGTAACAGTGTTCAACCCTATTTTGCGATGTGCTTAACAGTACTCGGTCTAGTATGAGGCCGAATGTTATCGTGTTGCATAAAAACATTCCCTGGGTTGCCGTGGTACCGAAGTCGCCGGAAGCACGTATTCAGTTTTGTTAATGTGTTGACATATGTTTCTGAATTAATGGTATCTCCTCTTGGCAGCACATCAATGAGAACCACACCTTCTCAGTCCCAGAACATGGTGAACAGGCGGAAGCAGTTGCTCTGAATTTTTTCTTCCTTGGGGACTGGGAATGGCGCCATTCCATCGACTGTCCTTTTGTTTCGGACTCAAAATGGTGAACCCAGGTTTCATTACCTGTGACAATCCGGGACAATAAGGTCTCCCCCTCAGCTTCTAAACGTTTCAACAAATCAAGACAAATGTTTTTTTCTGTGCGATTTGTGATCCACCGCTAGACACCGTGGGATCCACCTTGCACACACCTCTGAATACCCAAGAGCGTGGCTAATTGCTTCCACTCTTTCTTTTATGATTGACAGACTGTAATGTCCCCACAGAAAATAACCTCCACCACGCACCAATTAATCATATTCAATCAAACCATCCACATTCATTCACTTTGGAAAAGTTATCTGATCTGATTTTCTCGTAATATATGCGGCGACAGCTCGACGACGCCAAAGTATTTTCTAGTGCGTTTATTCTTTGAAATAACAGAGATGCATATATGCATTCTCCATGGTTGTTAGAGTGGTAACTAGAGCAGCTTCTGGAGTATCTGTTGAGGGATTGATATACATATTCTGCTTTTCTTCTCGCTAAAGCGAGCCAATTAACTTTTGTGCCGCTAGCGGTCTGTTTGAAGAGAAAGAGACTGTAAACGGGAAACAATTAAGGCGTGGAAACACCGGAGATCTGGACATGTAATGGAGATGGATTTAATACACAATTTCCTCCATAAATACGGTTTGTGACCAGCCGCTGATTACCAAGACGAAGGACTCCACCAAAGATCCTATTTGGCTGATTTCACGTAATGAAATATTATATTAAAAACAGTACATAGATAAAGGAGAGAAAGAGAGAGAGCGAATGAAAATGAGATAATACTAATAATCCTCCATTAGTGTAATTTTTCGCCTGTCTCATCACGGATCAGCCAAGAACGGGGAGGGCCTTACTTTACTGTATAGATTTATGTGTGAAGGTGAAGGGATCTTAAAGGCAACAGATACACGTCTATACAGACAAGACATTACACAGAGATAGCGGCTAGCTGCATTCATCATCTATTCTTAGATAAAGAGACGGCAACTTATCATCCGAACATTTAAAAAAGGTTAAAAGGCGCAGCGCCAATTGCAGAGTCGTAATGCGTCTGTCCTCGCCAACGACAACATCAGCTCGCTGGAACACGTCAGGTGTGACAGCGTGGATAGTTTCCCTGGCCGCTGCAAATCGTGGAGCTCCGCTGAACCGCCTTCTTATGACCTCACCTTTCGTGTCTGCGACTAACTGTACTTCTGTCGACAGCAGATGCCCCATTGACTTTGCACAAGCGTCTGCAGTAAGAAATTCAATGACGGCACACGAACATCACCTACAGACGCCAGTTTGAAAGTGTCCTGCATCTACGCTGTCTGCCGGAAGTGACGGAAACTTGGCGCGCTCACTCAGGAGACTTCAGATAATACATACGTAGCGTTTCGAATTCGTACCATTGATTTCGGCTGACGAAGAAATGCAGTGCATTACTCTCTGGGCAACCCTCATAGTTAAACTTTGGCTACTTTAGCCAGTGAAGAGGGAAAACTATTTACCGTGTGAGTACCAAATTTTGTAGGAGTGATAATTGTGTGCCGCAGGATTTGCGTTGTTACTGTTGTTAGTAGTCATGATTTGTCGTACTGGCACGGCGACGTAGGGTTGAAACACAGTCATCAATCTGCATTACAGATGGAGACAGTCAATATTGATGTGGGCAAGGTAAGCAGGGCTTCACTGATTAAGTTATTTTACCGAAACAAAAGCAACATCGCAGCTGCTCTTCGCTAGAATCGATGCATTAAAGCACTACGGAGAGAATCCCTTTCTTCCCCGGCGTTGAAGCCCATGATTTCGTTTTTCGATTTAATTGGTGATTTGTGCAGTGCTCAAGGGAGAGGCCAAAATTTTTTATGAATTTTCTGTAGCCATGGCTGAGATCGCTGGACGTAATGTGCGATCATCAAGCAGCGCAGGAGCTGTGTCACGACAAAACACCCGAACATTGTATGGTCCACCGTTCGAAAAGTGCTGCGAACAGTTGTGAAATAGTGGCTCTGAGCACTACGCGACTTAACTTCTGAGGTCATCAGTCGCCTAGAACTTAGAACTAATTGAACCTAACTAACCTAAGGGCATCACACACATCCATACCCGAGGCGGTCCCTCGGCTGCAGACTGTAGCGCCTAGAACCGCACGGCCACTCCGGCCGGCTGTGAAATAGTATCCATACAAACTTGACATAACTCGCCAACTTTTTCCGCGTGACGCAGATATTCGACTAGACTGTTCTCGTACGTTTCTTGCAAGGGCTGAAGTTGACCACATATGGCCAAGGAACATTTTGTGGAGTGACGAAGAACGCATTGCGCCCACTGGAGCATTGAACACTCATAATTGTTCCATTCAGGGGCGAATTCTGAAAACGGTCTTGAGCAGCTAACTCGGCAACACATACGCATTGGAAATATGTTAGGCCTTCTGGCTAAAAATAGGCTGGCCCTTATCGACAATGTCCGTCTATAAACGGGGATTAGTGATCGTGATGTCATTATAGCAACTATGATTCGAAAGTCAATCAATTAGTCAAGAAGGCTAGGAGAGTATTTCCGGTAGATAGAGCAGATAACCAGTTATTAGTATCTCACTTGACGGTGAATTTTCATCACTTAGTTCCAGTAAGAGGGGTGTAGAGGAATTCTGGGCAAAGGTTAAGCAGATCGCAAATCGTAGAATGGAGAGTTACTTGCCTAATAAGAGGATAAAGGATGGAAAAGACCCACCATGGTTTAATAACGCAATTCAAAGGATGCTGAGGAAGCGGAGGCTGTTGCACTCTTTGTTCAAAAGAGAACGTAAAAATTACGACAAGCGAAAATTAGTACAGGTTTGGACCTCTGTGAAAAGATCTGTACATCGAGGAAGCAATGATGGAAATAAAAGAAAGGTTCAGGAGAGGAATTAAAATACAAGGTGAAAGGATATCAATGATACGATTCGCTGATGACATTGCTATCCTGAGTGAAAGTGAAGAAGAATTAAATGATCTGCTGAACGGAATGAACAGTCTAATGAGTACACAGTATGGTTTGAGAGCAAATCGGAGAAAGACGAAGGTAATGAGAAGTAGTAGAAATGAGAACAGCGAGAAACTTAACATCAGGATTGATGGTCACGAAGTCAATGAAGTTAAGGAATTCTGCTACCTAGGCAGTAAAATAACCAATGACGGACGGAGCAAGGAGGACATCAAAAGCAAACTCGCTATGGCCAAAACGGCATTTCTGGCCAAGAGAAGTCTACTAATATCAAATACCGGCCTTAATTTGAGGAAGAAATTTCTGAGGATGTACGTCTGGAGTACAGCATTGTATGGTAGTGAAACATGGACTGTGGGAAAACCGGAACAGAAGAGAATCGAAGCATTTTAGATGTGGTGCTATAGACGAATGTTGAAAATTAGGTGGACTGATAAGGTATGGAATTAGGAGGTTCTACGCAGATTCGGAGAGGAAAGGAATATGTGGAAAACACTGATAAGGAGAAGGGACAGGATGATAGGACATCTGCTAAGACATGAGGGAATGACTTACATGGTACTAGAGTGAGCTGTAGAGGGCAAAAACTGTAGAGGAAGACAGAGATTGGAACACGTCAAGCAAATAATTGAGGACGTAGGTTGCAAGTGCTACTCTGAGATGAAGAGGTTAGCACAGGAAAGGAATTCGTGGCGGGCCGCATCAAACCAGCCAGTAGATTGATGACCAAAAAAAAAAAAAAAAGCGAAGCATACAACTATCATTGCCGCACCTTAGCAAAAGATCTGGCAGAGAACTCGACGATATTCTAGTCGTATGTAAAATCGCTAATCGGGTTTGCCATTCAGTCCCTTGCTGACCAGCCTGGAGCGGCAGTTGAAGATGGCAAAACGGAAGCCTAAGTTTCAAACCACGTTCAAGAAATCGTTCACACAGGAGAATCGTAGAAACATATCGTTATTTGACGATATAGTAATAAGCATCCGTGGTGTGCAGAAACAACTGGACAACTGGAACGGGAAAGGAAATGACTAGCACCATACTGTGGCTTGCGGAGTATCTAGTAGATGAAGATGTAATCACAGCCAACGAACTTTCATGAAGTTTCTCTGCATATTGAAAGCGTCACTGTGTAGTGTGACTTCACGGCACAGTTCATAATTGGTCCGCTTTTCTTTCAGGAACTCGGACCTCAAGGACCAAGGATATGAAATGCGAAGGCACACTTACTGTGGTCTCCTTAACCAAGATGTGATCCATGCTCTACAGAAGGGATGCGCATTGGAGTCAACTGTTTTGATGCATTTAGGTGCACCACCTGGTATTGCTCGTGGGGACATTCGGTTACTCAGCAACACATCTTAGAAAACCGAACCATGGTTGGATTATTATAAACTGCGTGGGCCATCAAACCCATGACATTTCTGGCTGTGGGGTTACCTGAAGCACAGGATTTATTAAAGGGAAACTAACACACGTTGGAGGCGGAAGATGAGCATGACGAGGCACGTATCCAACATGCCATCTGAGATTATTCGGAAAGCAGTAAACCAATTTTTACTGCACTTTCAGGCTGTAGTATATGAAGCTTTGTAATCTGGAATGTAAACATGATATGCTGCTAACTAACGTTATCCTCTCATGTGGAAATTAAGATGTATTTCTTTCAATGGTTTATTCGTTACTGCTCTCGTGTGCGTCCTTACAAGTGTTTCCACTGCGTGTCGTTGTCCTAACCCGTCCGAGACTCCGTCCAAACAAGACTCGGAAAACCCAACGGCACCGACCAGTTGCCGTGTGACTCCCAATCGACAGGTGTCAATGGAGGGGGATATAGAGGACCATATGGCTAGCACAATTCTGACCTGGCCGTTGTCAGTATCCGTGACCAGAACCGCCACTTCTCGATCAATTATATCCTCGATTTGTGTGACAAGGGCTGAGTGAAACCCGCTTGCCAGTAGCACTCGGCAGATTCGGACGGTGACCCATCCAGGTGGTAGCCAAACCCGACAGCGCTTAACTTCTGTGATCCTACGGAAACCGGTGTTATTGCTGAGGCCAGGCTCATTGTCCTTCAGTCACTCATTTTTCCTGGAGGCCCTGTCAAGTAGCGGAAGACTGACTATAATCATACTGTACAATATGATCAGTAACTGCACATTCATTTCATTGTCATATACTTCACGATTTAAAATAATCGCATTTCTATAGTCTCAGCTCTTCCTGAGTTGATCATGTTTTATTATTACGAAAATGTTAGTATTCAGCTAGAGAAATTAGGAAGGTATTACGCCTGAGGACGTCCAAGTTTTTCCCTTTGTCGTTCTGTTTCGAGTTGCCTTTTTCCAAAAGAAAATATACACATTAGACTGATTCAGTGGATAGCGTCAAGTTAGGACAAGTATATTGCAGACAGACTTAACAGTGATGAGTATCCAACTAGCAGGGTTGTTTTAGGACATGTGTTGGTACTGTATCCAACAAATGAAATATTTCTTGCTAACATTGGCACAAATTACAAAAGAAGCCGCTGCTGCTCCCAGGATAGGACTGGACGCGAACCTGAGCCCTCCTGAACGCAGTGCCGCAACTTGCCGCTAGTGGTGCTTGCGGGTTGGCAAAACTCGCCGCCATCATTAACGGCTTTTCAGCGCTGCTGAGTCCCCCACAGCATACACCTCGCAGCACCCCAGTACGCCAGGTGGGAAGCAAACGTGGGCCGTCCTAAATCCTCTGCAGACCACTGTCACTGCCCTCCTTCAGGAAGACTGTGCAGTCTCCAAGTACCCGGCTGCCGTTTCGTGCCGCCCCGGTGTTGTGTCTCCGGAGGCGGCATACAGCCCAGACAGGTACATAGAAACGAAGTACAGGTTTACACAGAATATTTGCAACATTGCTGCCAGACTGGCCCCTATAAGCGGAGACCTCAGCACGCCCAACCCGACCCTCGGCTGATCTCGCACACCCACAAGCTAAAAGTGCCTGACGATTTATACTGCTTTCCCCCTCGCTTCTGACGTAGTGTCAGAGAGAGACAGAAACTATGGCAGGGGTAAATTCCCATACGTCAGCCACTCACACATCGCCACTCCCGGCTCTGGCCTACTGCCTCGCCTCAAACATCGCAATGTCGTGTGACTAGGGCCTCCCGTCGGGTAGACCGTTCGCCGGGTGCAAGTCTTCCGATTTGACGCCACTTCGGCGACTTGTACGTCGATGGGGGTGAAATGATGATGATTAGGACTACAAAACACCCAGTCCCTGAACGGAGAAAATCTCCGACCCAGCCGGGAATCGAAAGTGGGTCCTTAGGATCGACGTTCCGTCGGGCTGACCACTTTCTTTTTCTTTTTTTTTTAATTCACCAAAAACAATAACAAAAATTGCTACAATGAAATGACATAAATAAGGTGACAGATAATTGCAGTCATAAATTACAGCATTCAAAAAATGAGTCTTTAGCAGTAGCACAATTTAGCACCTTCACTATCACCTTCAACTGGTGGCAGATCAGCATGCACATTTTCTTCTTCTGCAGCCGGTTCCGCATCACCATTTCCCAACCCAAATTAATCATTCAGTAAATCCTCGATGTGAGTTCCTTCCAGGGTAAATTACACTCCTGGAAATGGAAAAAAGAACACATTGACACCGGTGTGTCAGACCCACCATATTTGCTCCGAACACTGCGAGAGGGCTGTACAAGCAATGATCACACGCACGGCACAGCGGACACACCAAGAACCGCGGTATTGGCCGTCGAATGGCGCTAGCTGCGCAGCATTTGTGCACCGCCGCCGTCAGTGTCAGCCAGGCTGCCGTGGCATACGGAGCTCCATCGCAGTCTTTAACACTGGTAGCATGCCGCGACAGCGTGGACGTGAACCGTATGTGCAGTTGACGGACTTTGAGCCAGGGCGTATAGTGGGCATGCGGGAGGCCGGGTGGACGTACCGCCGAATTGCTCAACACGTGGGGCGTGAGGTCTCCACAGTACATCGATGTTGTCGCCAGTGGTCGGCGGAAGGTGCACGTGCCCGTCGACCTGGGACCGGACCGCAGCGACGCACGGATGCACGCCAAGACCGTAGGATCCTACGCAGTGCCGTAGGGGACCGCACCGCCACTTCCCAGCAAATTAGGGACACTGTTGCTCCTGGGGTATCGGCGAGGACCATTCGCAACCGTCTCCATGAAGCTGGGCTACGGTCCCGCACACCGTTAGGCCGTCTTCCGCTCACGCCCCAACATCGTGCAGCCCGCCTCCAGTGGTGTCGCGACAGGCGTGAATGGAGGGACGAATGGAGACGTGTCGTCTTCAGCGATGAGAGTCGCTTCTGCCTTGGTGCCAATGATGGTCGTATGCGTGTTCGGCGCCGTGCAGGTGAGCGCCACAATCAGGACTGCATACGACCGAGGCACACAGGGCCAACACCCGGCAACATGGTGTGGGGAGCGATCTCCTACACTGGCGTACATCACTGGTGATCGTCGAGGGGACACTGAATAGTGCACGGTACATCCAAACCGTCGTCGAACCCATCGTTCTACCATTCCTAGACCGGCAAGGGAACTTGCTGTTCCAACAGGACAATGCACGTCCGCATGTATCCCGTGCCACCCAACGTGTTCTAGAAGGTGTAAGTCAACTACCCTGGCCAGCAAGATCTCCGGATGTGTCCCCCATTGAGCATGTTTGGGACTGGATGAAGCGTCGTCTCACGCGGTCTGCACGTCCAGCACGATCGCTGGTTCAACTGAGGCGCCAGGTGGAAATGGCATGGTAAGCCGTTCCACAGGACTACATCCAGCATCTCTACGACCGTCTCCATGGGAGAATAGCAGCCTGCATTGCTGCGAAAGGTGGATATACACTGTACTAGTGCCGACATTGTGCATGCTCTGTTGCCTGTGTCTATGTGCCTGTGGTTCTGTCAGTGTGATCATGTGATGTATCTGACCCCAGGAATGTGTCAATAAAGTTTCCCCTTCCTGGGACAATGAATTCACGGTGTTCTTATTTCAATTTCCAGGAGTGTACCTGGACAGAAGAGAAGTCCCGAAGAGCGACATCGCAAAATATTTCACTGCCTTGTTATTTTTGTCAGTTCCAGCCTTCTAAACGCATCTATAGGGAGTTCAAGATCTTCCATTATATCAGACACCAGATGTTTCTCGCCATATTCTTGTATCTGCTGTACTACTGATTTATTTTTTGTGTGTGACTTGCAGGTGAGGTTAGGGTCGGGAACGTGAGCCAACCCATTCCCTCTCAACTAGGAATCCAGTTCCTAACCTATACCCATTCGGTTGAAGACAATTCGCAGCATGTTACCATATTTATTATTGTGATTCTGATATTTAAGTATTTTCTCGAATTCATTTTCCATATACATCTTGTATTCAATATGTTCATCGCTTCCAATATTGTTAAAAACTTAACTTGTTTATTTGCCCGTTAACCAAATCACTCCTTTATTTTTGCCTGAGGGTAGTAACTTTCCTCTGGTCTAAAGAAAATGTTAGTCGGTACATTGTTTGCTGAAGTTCTTGTTATTTGAGCAATTTTCTCCCTGGTCCACCTCCAGTTGATATTCGATCTCCACAAGTGTAACGATGAGGCACACTATCAACGAGGTTGCATATGCTGCAGAGGTTAGTGTCACTTAAACTCAGCTACCGGGGGCGGACATACATCGCAATAACTTAAAGCAATGCTGCAGTTCCCTGCCTCGCTGTTGCTCCACTCCAAACAAATCGTACATACAATACTTCGCCGCAGCTCGGCGCCATGTTTACCCTGTCTGGCCTACTGGCTGCTGACTATTATCGCACACTGCCAGCGGCCCCAGACTTCATTACCCAACCGCACCTTTACTGAATTTTTAACAGAATTCCCCTTTCCTACGACTAAGACTAATAATACTAGCGCAGCACTGTTTAAGGAAAGTGCTTTTGGTTCGATATATCGACAGTTAATGCTAAAAGTACCTATCATTTACTTTACTGAAATTCTTATTGAATGGAAAAGCTGCTACATTCAGTGCAATGTTGGTGTAGTTTACTAAAGTACGAAAGTGGAGACAAGCAGCTTTGAAGGACCTCATAGTAAAGACATTGCTTAAATCTCGATTGCCTAACCTCATCTCCTAAAAGTCTCAAGCCTAAACTATCTACAGTCTAATTTTAATCACTAAATTCATGTTTCTTGCGAAAATTTATTAATTAATATTTAAACAAGAGGTATTTAAGATCTTGTTAGTTTCATTCTGCTACAAAAAGCAATGGTTTAAATTATTAAAAAATAAATTCATTAACTGTTCTAAGTTTAGTAAACATTATTACTTTCGCAATTCGTCCTTCATAACGTGGTGACCGGTATTAGTGTGTCTAATTATGGATTTCCAACTTCTCAAGACGGCTCAGTATTGGGTCTTGAATTGTAAAGGCTGCCACTGTGCTTTAGTGAGACACATTAACTGTCAGAACGATAATTAAAGGTAAGAACGAAGCGTAAGCATTGTTTCTGTATAGAACGAGCACCTAGTATGCCCACTAAACGATACAGAAGTAGTGTTCAAAGTGTTTCTGAACACTACTTTTATTTACGAGTTCGAATTACGACGTTGCGAAAAACAGCCATGTTTGTAGCGTGGTCACGCAGCTTGTGAGGCGCGACCAGACCCTTGTAATAAAAGACGATAAGAGGACTCTTTATTTACAAATGGAGAATTTTGTGTAGGGTCATTACATACCACGAGTCAGGAAATAGGCCTGTTCGCAGCAAGACAAGTGCGACGTCTGTAGCACCACAAACTGCCAACACGGCGTCGACAGCCACACCATAATAGACACAAGAGTGGCAGCACGTCCTCTTAAAAGACGAGCATCGCGATGGATGCATCGGAGTGTGAAGGCTCTGAGGTGGAGTCATCTTGCAAACAGGGTGTAACGCGCATAGGTGCAGATACACTCCTGGAAATTGAAATAAGAACACCGTGAATTCATTGTCCCAGGAAGGGGAAACTTTATTGACACATTCCTGGGGTCAGATACATCACATGATCACACTGACAGAACCACAGGCACATAGACACAGGCAACACAGCATGCACAATGTCGGCACTAGTACAGTGTATATCCACCTTTCGCAGCAATGCAGGCTGCTATTCTCCCATGGAGACGATCGTAGAGATGCTGGATGTAGTCCTGTGGAACGGCTTGCCATGCAATTTCCACCTGGCCCCTCAGTTGGACCAGCGTTCGTGCTGGACGCGCAGACCGCGTGAGACGACGCTTCATCCAGTCCCAAACATGCTCAATGGGGGACACATCCGGAGATCTTGCTGGCCAGGGTAGTTGACTTACACCTTCTAGAGCACGTTGGGTGGCACGGGATACATGCGGACGTGCATTGTCCTGTTGGAACAGCAAGTTCCCTTGCCGGTTTAGGAATGGTAGAACGACGGGTTCAATGACGGTTTGGATGTACCGTGTACTATTCAGTGTCCCCTCGACGATCACCAGTGGTGTACGGCCAGTGTAGGAGATCGCTCCCCACACCATGATGCCGGGTGTTGGCCCTGTGTGCCTCGGTCGTATGCAGTCCTGATTGTGGCCCTCACCTGCACGGCGCCAAACACGCATACGACCATCATTGGCACCGAGGCAGAAGCGACTCTCATCGCTGAAGACGACACGTCTCCATTCGTCCCTCCATTCACGCCTGTCGCGACACCACTGGAGGCGGGCTGCACGATGTTGGGGTGTGAGCGGAAGACGGCCTAACGGTGTGCGGGACCGTAGCCCAGCTTCGTGGAGACGGTTGCGAATGGTCCTCGCCGATACCCCAGGAGCAACAGTGTCCCTAATTTGCTGGGAAGTGGCGGTGCGGTCCCCTACGGCACTGCGTAGGATCCTACGGTCTTGGCGTGCATCCGTGCGTCGCTGCGGTCCGGTCCCAGGTCGACGGGCACGTGCACCTTCCGCCGACCACAGGCGACAACATCGATGTACTGTGGAGACCTCACGCCCCACGTGTTGAGCAATTCGGCGGTACGTCCACCCGGCCTCCCGCATGCCCACTATACACCCTGGCTCAAAGTCCGTCAACTGCACATACGGTTCACGTCCACGCTGTCGCGGCATGCTACCAGTGTTAAAGACTGCGATGGAGCTCCGTATGCCACGGCAAACTGGCTGACACTGACGGCGGCGGTGCACAAATGCTGCGCAGCTAGCGCCATTCGACGGCCAACACCGCGGTTCCTGGTGTGTCCGCTGTGCCGTGCGTGTGATCATTGCTTGTACAGCCCTCTCGCAGTGTCCGGAGCAAGTATGGTGGGTCTGACACACCGGTGTCAATGTGTTCTTTTTTCCATTTCCAGGAGTGTATTTCTAATGATTACTGAGGACGGGGTACTGGACGACATTACATCAGCATTCACGTCATTTGCTGGCTAATAGTTATAGCTATTACAGATCATATGTTTTCAGGTTTGTTAGTACATTCAAGCACATGTGGCTAGATTAAGTCCTTAACGGTTATTTTCTCCTCTGCAGCAAGTGAGGTGTTGAAGTGTGGATGTGTGAACGGGAAACGGTTTGTCTCTACTCACAGGGATAGTCGACTTTCTGGAGCAGATACGACAGTTCGGAAACATTATGAAACGTCCCCTTAGAAATATTAATGAATTACTGTGCTGATAAACCTCTTACATTATTTGATTTTCAAACAGCTGAGCAAAACTGAACGTACTCAGACATTACTCTCTTTACTTATTCTGATCAACACTAAACTGACACACAATATTTTTTAGCGCAACGCAATCTGACTTTCAATAATCCCTACAAAAGAATGGCACTGACTAACATTAACCTATACCTCTCACAAATCACTTACCTCACAAAAATCTTCGTTACTCGAACTACTGCAATACAGGGAGCGCCACTACTGCCAGTTAAATAAAAGATTCAAACTACTGAAGGCACTAACTACTGATAGGCACAGTTAGCAAATGAAAGATTTAGATAGAGGACAAACAATGTATTTACCTTAATAGTGTTCAAAAGTCAAAATATATATAGTAGTTCGTGACATCCATTCTTACAAATGTACTGTTTCTGATGGACACACGTCCAGATCATCCGCTCTCAAAAATCCGCCATCTCACTTCCCAACATCCATCAATACTGGCGGCTCAACTCCAACTGCGCAACGTTACGCGCTGTTGACATCCAGCTGCCCAACACTACAATGGCAGACAACAATGCAAACTGGCCACAGACTGCACACAGCACAGCTAGTGATTTTCATACAGAGCACTACGTAACGTTGCCAATAAGAAAACATAAACAGCCTACATACAACATCAGTTAGTTAATTATGTGACGTGTTTGTGGGATGACTGTTATCCAGAGAGGAATAAACAACCACTGCAATGATTACATATTGATGTACCACATATAAAAATATCTGCACTTATACCCACTGCTCCTGTCTACTATTCTCGTCTTTTTCGCCCCTTTTTCGCCCCTTTTTCGCTCCTTTTTCGCCTAATAACAGCCCCACTTGTTGAAACACATTTCAGGAACAGCCCTAAAATCAGAATATTAAGAATATCAAATAAGATACAGTAGAGGATAGAGCAATTCATCATTTAATTCTTAACTACCAAAGTTATGCCGGTAATAAGGTGACTCGATACTACGTTCTTTTATCTTATTTTCTGATGAAAGTCTATGCCCGAAACACCTAAGCAAAGTAGACTGCTGTTACCATCAGCCTAAAAGCGGTAAAAAGGATGACTTAAGTATTCAGATAATGATCGCCGGGACACCGCAGATTATTGGATGGGAAGCTGGCGGCTAGTAACCAGAGGCTATGATTTGAGATCGAAGTCCCTGTGACATTAATTTTTAGGAAGATAACGCAAGACTTCAAGTTGCTCGTGATGTCCATCCTACCTTGATACAGAGGCTTTTTGACTGCTTCCCTGGTGACCACATTCACCAGAGTACCTCTGTCAAAACATTCTGCCGAGTTGGTCAGAGATCCATGTTTTTTAACGCCTGACGAAACAGAATTCCGTATTTTACTTACAGTGTAGTGCTTGTCCCTATTTATAGTGTGGTTTGTCAGTCGACATTCAGTGATACATGTAAGACACAATATCAGTAGCGAGACATCAAATGACCGCTATTCATTAAGGTCCGATCGCTCGCGACATGAAAACTACAAACAAAATGTGATGAATCTTTGCACATATGTGCTATACCGTGTCCTTAGTAAGATCGTCGATTGCGTCACCTCACTCAGGTTCTGAGCTGACACAGAGCCCATGAAGATGTTTAGAAAGCAGTGTCTCGCGCCAAGTCTGAGTGCCTGATGAGAGATTTCGCCTGATTTCATGTAGTCCACACAACGTAATTATCATACATTTCCTTCTTTATGGCAATTGTCGACCTCTCACTGCAGGGCAATCAAGGGGATGTGTTGGATCATCCACCACACAGCCCGGAATTTTCTCATTCTGAATTTTATGTCTACTAGCATGAACTGCTGGCTATGAAGACAACATTTTAACACAGATAGAAGCTAAAGATCTGGTCCTGACAACCTCTAAGAGGCCTAAACCCACACTGATTTTCATCCAATTGGTCCTCAACTGATACTCGCACTTTCCTTTCAACAATACCTGAGAAGATTTTACCCACAACGCTGATTAAAGAGATACCTCTGTAGTTGTTAGAATCTTTTCTGTTTCCATGTTTAAGGATTGGTGTGATTACTGCTTTTGTCCAGTCTGATGGAACCTGTCCCGACTCCCAGGCCATTTCAATTATCCTGTGTAGCCATTTAAGACCTGACATTCCACTGTATTTGATGAGTTCCGACTTAATTTCATCCACCCCAGCCGCTTTATTGCACTGCAATCTATTGACCATTTTTTCCACTTCCTCAAATGTGATCCTATTTCCATCATCATTCCTATACCATTCTACCTCGAAATCTGAAACATTACTGATCGCATTTTCACCTTCATTGAGCAACTCTTCAAAATATTCCCTCCATCTGCCCAAGGCATCCACAGGATTCACCAGCAGTTTTCCTGACCTGTCCAAAATACTTGTCATTTCCTTCTTACCTCCCTTTCGAAGACTGCTAAGTACACTCCAGAATGGTTTTCCAGCAGCTTGACCCATAGTCTCCAACCTGTTTCCAAAGTCTTCCCACGATTTCTTCTTGGATGCTGCAATTATCTGTTTGCCTTTGTTTCTCTCTTCAACATAACTTTCTCTGTCTACCTGGGTCCTGGTATGTAGCCATTTTTGATATGCCTTCTTTTTCCTTTTACAGGCTGCCTTGACTGTATCATTCCACCAAGCTGTTTGCTTCATCCTACTTTTACACACTATTGTTCCAAGACATTCTTTAGCCACTTCTAGTACTGTGTCCCTGTACCTCGTCCATTCCTTTTCCAATGACTGTAATTGACTACATTCAACTAACTGGTAACTTTCTGAGATCACTTATGTACTTGTGCCTGATTTCCTTATCCTGAAGTTTCTCCACTCTTATCCTCCTACATATGGACCTGACCTCCTGCACTTTCGGCCTCACAATCCCAATATCACTGCAGATTAAATAATGATCAGTGTCATCAAAGAATCCCCTGAATACACGTGTGTCCCTCACAGCCTTCCTGAATTCCTGATCTGTTATTAAATAGTCAATGACAGATCTGGTTCCCCTGCCTTCCCAAGTATACCGGTGAATGTTCTTATGTTTAAAAAAGGAGTTTGTGATTACTAAGCCCATATTAGCACAGAAATCCGTTTCCCGTTCCTGTTGGCCTCCATATCCTCTCCAAATTTACCCATAATCTTTTCATACCCCTCTGTTCGATTTCCAACCCTGGCGTTAAAATCACCCATGAGCAGAACACTGTCCTTGTCCTTTACTCTAACAACTACATCACTGAGTGCCTCATAAAAATCTATCCATATTATCTTGATCTGTCCCTTCACAATGCGAATTTACTGACACAATCCTAATTTTCTTGCTAGACACTGTCAAATCTATCCACATCAGTCGTTCGTTTACATACCTTATTGCAACTACGCTGGGTTCCATTTCTTTCCTGATGTAAAGCCGTACACCCCATTTTGCTATTCCTGCTTTGACTCCTGACAGGTAGACCTTGTATTCTCCCACTTCCTCTTCTTTCTCACCCCTTACCCGAATGTCACTAACAGCTAAAACGTCCAGCCCCATCTTACTTGCAGCCTCTGCCAGCACTACCTTCTTCCCAGAGTAGCCCCCATTGATATTAATAGCTCCCCATCTCATTACCATTTGTTTGCCAAGTCGTATCTTAGGAGTCCCTGGTTTGTCAGTTAGAGGTGGGACTCCGTCACTTCCTAAGGTCCGAGGCATTTTGCTCTGATTGTGGCCAGCATCATATTTAAAGTACCAGGGAAGCAGGTTGCTAGCCATACTTGCCCCGAGTCCCATTGGGTTTTACTCCTAACGGCTGAGGGACTAACCGGTGGATTTGGTAGTCTTTGCCATATGAGCACAAAGGTGACCACGGCTCAGAATATGTCCGAGCTTCCCAGCCTTATTCCAAAGTAACTGGTATCCCGACTGTCGGGACTACTTACTTGGCCACTCATACGTTGCCCGTGGTTCATGAACTAGGACATGACTACAGGAACCCACACCATGAACCACTTCCCAGTGAAATGAATGTTCAAATAACTTACAGGTTTGTTGCCGAGTGACGTCGTCGACCACCGCCGACATTTCGATAGGAGCACACCCTGCCATTCTCCAGGCACAACTGCAAGGAGGAAGCAATGTGCAAAGGAATTGAATAAATGGTTGAAATGGCTCTGAGCACTACGGGACTCAACTGCTGAGGTCATTAGTCCCCTAGAACTTAGAACTAGTTAAATCTAACTAACCTAAGGACATTACACACATCCATGCCCGAGGCAGGATTCGAACCTGCCACCGTAGCGGTCTCGCGGTTCCAGACTGCAGCGCCTAGAACTGCACGGCCACTTCGGGAATTTAATACCTCGGTTGACAGAGGGGAAATAAGGAAGACACCACACACAGAACAAGTAACCGCAGAGTCAACACACAACCAAAGGTAACCAACATTAGAAATATCGATAGTGACTTTTAATCAACAGGTGAGGTAGCACTAATTCTGTCCCTCTGTTGAAACCGGTTTTTGGAACACCAGAATTCAATCCACCCGAATATTCAGTTCACTAAGGAGGTGGAAAAGAATGGATACCTTCCCTTCCTTGATGTGTTCGTCAGAAGAAAGACTAATGGTACGTAGGGACATTCTGTTTATAGGAAGCCTACACACACGTACTTGTATCTGCGAGCTGATAGTTATCACCATCCAGCTCAGCGTGAAGGAGTACTTCGTACCTTGGTTCACAGGGCCCACGTTATCTCAGACCCTGAAAGTTTGGCAGCTGAGCTATCACATCTCGAAGTCACCTTTGTCAGAATGGTTATAGTGTAAGGCGTTATCAACCTTCTGTGCAACGGGTGAGTGACGATAGCAACGAAGTGGCACCTTAGTCTACGGCCTTTTTGCCTTACGCAAGAAGCATTTCCAACAGTATTGGCCGTATTTTGCGGAAATATGATGTGAAATGTGTTTTTCGACTACCTTTTAAGATTAAGGCCATGTGGCGTCCGTAAAAGATGATCTTGGTTTGCGTAAGGCTGGTGTCTATCGTATTCCTTGCAGTTGGGGCATGTCACATATTGGTCGGACAATCAGGACTGTGGAAGACCGGTGTATTGAACATAAGCGTCTCACACGCTTACAACAGCAAATCCACTATTGTAGAACATTGCCTTGACACCAGTCATCCTATGGAATACAACAACACGGAGATTCTGGCTTGCACGTCCAGCTATTGGGATAGTGTTATTAAGGAAGCTGTTGAAATCAAACTATCACGGAACTTTATAAACAGAGATGGTGGATTTTGTTTAAATGGTGCTTGGAATCCGGCTCTGTCTCTCATCAAGAACAGAGGGACAGAATTAGTGCTACCTCACCTGTTGATTAATAGTCACTATCGATATTTCTGATGCTGGTTATCTTTGGTTGTGTGTTGACTCTGCGGTTACTTGTTCTGTGTGTGGTATCTTCCTTGTTTCTCCTCTGTGAACAGAGGTATTAAATTCCCTTGCATATTGCCTCCTCCTCGCAGTTGTGCCTTGAGAATGGCAGGGTGTGCTCCTGTCGAAATATCGGCGGTGGTCTCGACGACGTCACCCGGCAGCTAACTCGTAAGTTACCTGATCATAAATTTCGTTACTTGCTGTCCTACGTGGTGTAGTATTTGTAATGAATAGTGTACACAGCTGTACATGCACTCTGGCCAGTGCCCCGGGACCAACGGACAATTTCTAACGTTAAAAAGCCTTCCTTCGCGACTGACTAATAGCATCCACTGAGAGATCAATATCTCTATACGCCGAGAAATACGATGCTCCTAGGCAGCGGCGGGCACTGTAGCTGCGCAGTACGGGTGCCGTGTTACGTCACACAGAGCTTACGGCGAGCAATGAGCGCCGCTGTTGTCGGACAGTCGCAGAGCGGCGATCACAGTAATCTGATTAGTGTGGGGCTGCCTGGCGGATTCGTCTCATTTGTGCTGCTCGCGGATCGCTGGGGTGGCTGCCGTTTGCTGTACCATTTGCTCGCTGTTAGAAGCTTACGTCGAGTGGCGTTTGTAGACATTATAGTCCCCAGGGGCCAGGTTTCAAGAGAGGCACATTTAAATTCTTCAGTTATGTGTGTGGTTTCTGTTCTTTCGGATACATACACACACAGACACACACACACACACACACACACACACACACTGGAGGAAAACTGTGCCACGAAATTTTAATCCTGGATAGCTGATGCCAGTAGGTACCAAAATTACTGATGTTATGTAGTCGACAACGCACCATTTTTAAACTACGGAAACTTGGCGCCATGCGCTCAGATTGGCCTTGGGATTGCCCTGTGGCCGTTCGTCAGTTGACGGGCAGCGCTATGGTTGTCGGTTCACACGTACAAATGTTCCTCGCCCCGTCACTGCCCCATATGTGTCGAATAGGTCTTGCTGTTTGTCTCCACCTCACGTCAGAGCCATTCACCTTCCAACAACCCTACCACAATAATGCTCAAAAATTAATTATGATTTGTGGTGTTGCTCACGCTGCTAAATATTCCATAATCGGGCAACAACGAAGTTATATTACGTGGTAGGTGTCATTAGAGCACAGTTAATAAAGTCATTTCATGAAATAATGGATAAATTAGGCATTCATCTTTTCGTGTTTCCCACGCTGGTCTCGTTGTGAACTCATGGCTCAATCGTCGAAAATCTAGGTAGTGATGATTCCAAGCTCGGATGCAAAGAGGCCTATGTGCTATTCTGCGATATTCAAAAGTTTCATAGATGTGTTTCATAAACTATTCTTGAAGACTAAACTTTTGCAAGTTAATACAATGGTGACGTAAAAAAGTAACCAGCACTCCGATTTTAAGGTACACATTTTTTTCATTACTTTTCTTGTAATATCACATAACTCACAAAACATCATTTCACAATATAAAACATGTCCGCCGCTCGTGGTCTCGCGGTAGCGTTCTCGCTTCCCGAGCACGGGGTCCCGGGTTCGATTCCCGGCGGGGTCAGGGATTTTCACCTGCCTCGAGATGACTGGGTGTTTGTGTTGTCCTCATCATTTCATCATCATCCAGGAAAGTGGCGAAATTGGACTGAGCAAAGGTTGGGAAATTGTACGGGCGCTGATAACCACGCAGTTGAGCGCCCCACAAACCAAACATCATCATCATCACAATATAAAACATAGTTGAAAATACAGTATCTTCCTCACTGGTAAAGTTCACATTTTATAAACTGACTACAATTTGCGTCTTTTCAACATGACGACCAGGACTTGACTCTCCAGTAACCTCTTACGCGCCCAAAAATCAGAGTTACAAGTACGTCAAAGATCACAGTGACAAAAGAAAGAATTCACATAAGAATAATACCATTGCAATATAAACATATCGAAGTATTAAAGTACCTCTACATTAATGAAATCAAATCTGAATGTTGTCTCAGATATATGTTAACTACTTTAAAGAAAAACAGTAGAATATTGCTGGTATCGAGAGGTTGAGGTGAAGTGCCGTAATGGTTACGTAATTTAAGTACCATTACAACCTGTAAGCTTCGCTTCGCAGCATACGCACGTCACCTGCGATGTAGTCATACAGTAATTATGGCGGCACAGTATTCGTTTGAAGAAAAACGAGATATGGTTCTAGTTAATGGACAAGTCGACGGAAATGCGCATGGAGCTAGATGGTTGTATGAGGAACCGTACCCACCAAGACTTCACCTCCACCCCCAGACGTTAACAGCAATTCACCGCCAACTTGGTGATGCTGGAGGACCTCGAACACGGCAGGATTCTGCATTTGAAGAGACTGCTCTCGAGCGATTCGAGGAAGCACCTACGACAAGTTCTCTAGTGGTTGGACACGACATGGTGATCACTCATAGGTTAATCTGGGAGTTTGAGGGATGACGGCCATCATCCATATATTTTTCGCCCTGCCGAAGACCTAAATCCCGTAGCCGACTATTAACACACGTTAGGGTTTTGCCGGTTGTTTCTGCGAAATGTTGCACACGATATCGCCACTTCCCCGCCATTGTGTTTACCGACTACTGCATCTTCCATCGGGATAGTCTTTACAACACTCAAAATGTTCATTACTGTGCAAGGGTAAATCCTCACCTTATGTATGTCCACGGATACCAGGAACGATTTTCGCTCAACTTTTTGGCAGGCATTGTCGGTGACCATCGGATTGGGCAAGTCCTTCTACCTCCTGGACTAACCGGGGCAAATTACATCCACTTTGTCCCCCTGGACATACTGCTATGTATGTGGTTGCAGCATGATGGGGCGACCACACATAACAGTCGTGCTGTGCATTGATATTTAAATGAACTCTTCAACGGCCGGGTATTTTGCAAAGGAGCTCGTAGGACATGGCCGAAGCGATCACCAGACCCCACGCCACTGCACTTCTTCCTTTGGGGATTCTTCAAGGTTCTACAAGGTGCATTCAAGTTCTAAGGCCTTTTTTCTCCAGACTGGAAAGAGATAGAAACATGCGCATTGTTTTAAAATGAGGCCGCGTTCATTGTAAATACGTCCCAGAGATGGCAGCACCGTACGGCAGATGGACTTTTACCACCAGCGGTGAGAATGAGAACTGTTTTAAATACTTAAAATGGCGACGTTTCCCTTACTTGAACTGCGTGCAATCAATCGTTTTCTGAATTTGCGTGGTGTGAAACCAATTGAAATTCATTGACAGTTGAAGGAGACATGTGGTGATGGAGTTATGGATGTGTCGAAAGTGCGTTCGCAGGTGCGACAGTTTAATGAAGGCAGAACATCGTGTGACAACATGATCTAGAAAGTGGAGAGAATTGTTTTGGGGGATCGCCGAATGACTGTTGAACAGATCGCCTCCAGAGTTGGCATTTCTGTGGGTTCTGTGCACACAATCCTGCATGACGACCTGAAAATGCGAAAAGTGTCATCCAGGTGGGTGCCACGAATGCTGACGGGCGACCACATGGTTGCCTGTGTGATATGTTGCCAAGCAATGTTGACGCGCCACGAAAGCATGAATGGGACTTTCTTTTCGTCGGTTGTGACATTGGATGAGACGTGGATGCCATTTTTCAATCCAGAAACAAAGCTCCAGTCAGCTCAATGGAAGCACACAGATTCACCGCCACCAAAAAAATTTTGGGTAACCGCCAGTGCAGAAACAATTATGGTGTCCATGTTCTGGGACAGCGAGGGCGTAATCCTTACCCATTGCGTTCCAAAGGGCACTACGATAACAGGTGCATCCTACGAAAATGTTTTGAAGAACAAATTCCTTCCTGCACTGCAACAAAAACGTCCGGGAATGGCTGCGCGTGTGCTGTTTCACCAAGACAACGCACCCGCACATAGAGCTAACGTTACGCAACAGTTCCTTCGTGATAACTTTGAAGTGATTCCTCGTGCTCCCTGCTCACCTGACCTGGCTCCTAGTGAATTTTGGCTTTTTTCAACAATGAAAGACACTCTCCGTGGCCGCACATTCACCAGCCGTGCTGCTATTGCCTCAGCGATTTTCCAGTGGTCAAAACAGACTCCTAAAGAAGCCTTCGCCGCTGCCATGGAATCATGGCGTCAGCGTTGTGAAAACTGTGTACTTTTGCAGGGCGATTACGTCGAGAAGTAACGCCAGTTTCATCGATTTCGGGTGAGTAGTTAATTAGAAAAAAAATCGGAAGCCTAAGAACCTGAATGCACCTCGTACTTCACCCACCTGGACGCGAACGACCTAGAAATGAAGAGGAATTAATGGACGGTATTCAACATCCCGACCATCACATCAGGGCCATGTCACGAATCTTTGAAAGAGTTCCGAGAAACACTGTTCGACATTACCAAGCTTGTACCGCGTCTGAGGTTCGCCAGTTCGAGCACTTGCTTTTCAGGGCAGACACAATTTGTAAAAGACTTTCTGTACGCGAACTAACAGCTATTGACGGGTTTGTTCCCAATATGTCTTATTATAAAATCACAGTGGATGTATCGGGACCACAGCGAATTCGCCCCAGGCCCCCAGAGCGGCAGGCCGGCGCGCTACCACCGAGCCTTGGATACATTGCGATCACCGGTAGGCAAAGCATTCGTGGCCATGCATTGTTCAAAGCATCCGGCAACAGAGCAACCCGTCGGCCAATCGGGGTGCTTGGCGCCAATTTACAGTATATATATACGAAACGGAAAGTCCAAACTGGCCAATCAGGTAAAAGGCCGTACCCATTAGAGAGAGACGAAGATTTTCTTTTTCCTGCGCTAAACACACGTGAGCAGCTTCTCATCTTCCTTGAGGATTACTTCAGTTTTTTACACGTGAATCACTTTAAAAATCCAAACTAAAAGTAGCTGGTAATTCGAGTGCAAATTGATATTATTTGTTTTGATAAACTGAGCATAGGGCAAAAGCCATCATTACATAGGGCAATTTGTGCTCAGATATGCTGTAAATTACGGTTTCTTTATTGAATAATTTTTGTGTATCAGACGAATACAAAGAGCCACCGCATCCTGCTTCAAAGAACTATTTTCTTTCCTTTTCTTTTGTGGTTTTGCCATCACATATCCGTGTTGTTTCTTTACATCTTGTTTCTAATACAGATACATTTAACTTCATAAGTGAAACCGAGTTTCTTGATGCTAAATGGACCATTATGTATAAAATGTATATTTGTCACAAAATATCATTTAGTTTCAATGTTAGTTAGTGTTATATTTAGGCAAACATACAGTTTTCTTAGCAGCATATCATGCAGATCAATGGGAAAAAAGCCTATTTTTGTAAAAAGGTAAACTCTCAAAGATGAGAAATCCTAGATGCCAATCTCATCCTTAATCGCAATTTTAACAAGCATTTTTGCATTCAAATGATCGATAACGTGTATTGATGAATTTGACATCAGTTTCTCTTTTTCCCTTCCACAAAAGTGGACACTGGCCCCCACACTTGAATATTACATCTAGATCTCGGTATAATCACTCAAACGAATCTTATAAATTTCAAACTAGTTAACAACATATCTATGATCAAACGGAGGATTAGTCTCTCGAAGACTACCCTCCTATCACTGCTCAACACAAAGAACTTTAAAACATAGTGCACCGTTAGTGTGACGCCGCAAACAGCAGACTTTGCAATCCGGTGTATCGTCAGGTCGCAAGAGGTCGACATGAATCATTGTGCTGTGGCCGATATAAATACATTCGTGGATTTCAAAAGGAAGCACACCGTGGCTGCCTTTTCCACGCTTGTCTCCACTGAGGCCCGATCTCATTAAATGGTTTAAAGAAGATGATAATGGAATCTCAAAACACGAGTGAGCGTGGTGTGGCACCTGGATGACGGAGGCGTGCTATCCCTGTGGAAATTATTGACGATGTTGCTGGTACTGTGACTGACCACACAGTACGTGCCCCGGCTAGTACTAGTGCACGAGAATTGTCTAGCCCATGGTGAAGAGTACGGAAAGTTTTAAGGTCTATTTTACACAGCTACCCGCACAAGACCTAGACGGCGCAGTAACTGAAACCTCATAATTTGCAGCATCATTCCGAATTTGCTCTTCGGCCAGGCAATTTTCTGCGAAATTACGAGGCACATTTGCGCTACAGGGTGCAGTGGATACACAAAACTGCGTAATTTGGGGCACTGTTAACCCGCATGTTGTGCACGAAGAGCCCTTTCACTCGCATTGTGTCACTGTGTGGTGTAGATTCACAAACGCCTTCGCCGGCCGCTGTGGTCGAGCGGTTCTAGGCGCTTCAGTCCGGAACCACGCGGCTGCTATGGTCGCAGGTTCGAATCCTGCCTTGGGCATGGATGTGTGTGATGTCCTTAGGTTAGTTAGGTATAAGTAGTTCTAAGCCGAGGGGCTGAAGACCTCAGATGTTAAGTCCCATAGTGCTTAGAGCCATTTGAACAAACGCCTTCATCTCGGTCCGATCTTCTTTGAAGAGTATAAACCCGGAAGGCCTGCCAGTTTTACCGTGATGTCTCCGCGTTTTCGAGACCGTCTTGAAGCAGCATGCTATTCCTGCTTCGGTAGAGGGCAGCTGTGTGGGAACAATTGTTTTCATGCAGCATGGGATAAACCCATTTGTCATTCGCACAGCCTACCTAATGCAACCTTCCACGAACGTGTCATCTCAGAGATTTTCCAGATGCATGGCCTGCTATGTCATCTGATCTGAATCCATGTGACTTTTGGTTCTGAGGATATCTAAAAAAAAAAAAACGCGTTTACCAGGGAAACGTTAGGTCTACCTGTTCTGAAGGCCTAAGTGCGTGAACACGTTTCTCAGATTCCACCGGAACTGCTGCGAGGAAGTGTTGAAGACATCGTTTTACGGACGCAGCATCTCCTTGAAGTCTGTATATGTGGTGCTAATAATAAAACTAACATTATATGCTTCTCATTTGTTTGACCCGTTGTGCCAACGTCCCGTCCCCCGTCCATTAAATTTGGAAAATTTCTGTACATCCTTCTCGCAATCACAACTGCAGATTTCAGCCTGGTGGCATAAATCGGAATTTTTTTCCCCAGCGTAAATAGGTTCCACATTGACGTATTAGAATATATACCAAATTTCGTTGCCACATGAAAATTACGGGCCACACTGAATCTCTCTGAGTATCTGCACTTCAATTATAACTAACTGAAATATAAAACCAGAAAATAAACTAAATTGATGCTTTATAAAACAGCATGGAACTGTGACGAGGGACTCTCGTAAAATGAGGAAAAGAAAATTACGTCAGCTGATATGAAATGTTAGAATGTGGTCAACGGCAGCACACTAATGGGAAAAATACGAAACACAGATGTAATACAAGAGCTATAGATTTCCGATTTGGAAAACAAAGTTCAACTGGAGTAATTATTTAGAAAGAATACAGCAAGATCTTCTACATAGAATTGCAATGAACTACAAGACCACTTTACAGTCAAGTTTCGGATGCCAGAACAAGGTGGTTTCAGAAACAGGCTGTGCATCTTAGTCCATAAAGTGAAGATGATGAAGATAATAATGTGTTCATCTAATGCCACCAAACTCTGTTGTAAGACCATGAAGTTTTCTTTGGTTTCTGTGGTACTTTTGCTCTCAATGAGCCATTCTCCAGGGTGACGTCTGTGACACCTTTTTTTGACCTATTTTGTATCTATGTCGATTTGCAGTATTGTTTATGTATAATGTTGTATCTGTCATGGGAATTATTTGACTATGTATACATGTTTCAGGTATGTGAAACATTTGAACAATGTTGTTTAAAATGCGCTTGCGAATTTAAATTTCTATTAGAATTATTGTTATATAATGTGCCGTATATGACTTGGTCCATAGTTAGGGGACGTAGTGTCTAATATAAAAGATGTAGGGAAGCCCCGCAGCTACGGAAGTAGCCTGGCAGAGTGGAAAAGGTGTGGTCGGCGTGCAAGTAGCAACTCGACCTTTGTGATATGCAAGGAGTCCGGGCTGAGCAGTGCTGTGGTTAACACCTTGCTAACGGTAGCGGATCATTGTGCCTCATATTGAGTTTTGAGGCCAAAAGAGTTTAAGGGATGCTGCATTTGGTGATACCTTTATCATGGCATGATTTTTGGCTCTATAAATATAATTCCGACGCCAAGACAATATGTAACAGGACGAGACCAACAGTACTGCCATGACTGCATCGCCTCCAGGTTACTAGCCACTGCCAATTGCGCCACCATTGCCACCAGCCTTCCACTAAATTGTTTATATTTGGCACTCCGTAAATGGACCAGATAATTGTGAAATTCGGTTGATTTTGTAATAACAGCTGTGGTGTTGCTACAAAACTCTGTCTTGCACCCGTGATTACCCCAAATAACAAACCCGGACAGGAATCGTATCGTAGTGATTTTAATTCCGAGTGTTCTAATTTATTATGAGAAAGTGGTTGAACTCGAATTTAATGTTGTGTTGTTATTTTCACAGCCAATTATACTTTTCAGTAGGTCGAAAGACTGCTTATGAAACCACATTCATTATTTAAAGAGTTATAGTTCGTTGTGCTTCACTTAATTAATAATTAATTCCTCATACATACTAGTGTAGTTTTTTAATGAGCATCATTCTTCAGACCATGAAAGCTCTAGGGGTCCTCATGTACTAGGCTGGCTAGTAAATGAAGCAATCCAAAGGCTCCTTCAGAGCAAGTGTAGTTAGATCTGGAATCTGTTTAGTAGCTTCAAACCGAGTTTAATGAATAACTGTTTACTGTGTTATCTATTCTAAGGTACGTTGGTTAATCCACAGGCATAGACATCCTGTATAAAGCAATGAAGTTATGGATTACGATCATTAGCAGACCTTCTGATTTAAATCCCAAATCATTTCAAGCATTTTCCTGTTCTGTATTGCTACTAGTTTCATGTTTGTAGATAATTGGTTTTATAAACTGTTATGCCTAGTTCATTTAAGTTACTAAATGTTGAGATGCATATGTTACTGTTTACTATTCCACTGGCCACTTGTGTGTGAGTAGCACACTCATCTGCAACGTTAGGTTACTGTGTTGTAGTACGATCAGATATAAGGAAGGAGTTTAGTGTGTGTGTCAAGAAAGTTAGGTTAGCCTTAGCACTACCCTCTGCTTTATCATTTTGCTTGACACAAGAATGCTTACTTAGGCTGGCGACAGGTTTTAATATGTAATGTCACAATTTGCTTTTGTGCTAGGTGACTGTATACTCCTGACCCACCGTTTACTTTTGATTATACTCTGCTGGAGTATTTCGGACATGAATCCCAGTTTGATTGCTCTGTTACCATTAGGTTAACTCACGGTCACAATTTTTCAAAAATTCCTCACAGAGGTATAACGTTAGCATCAACTGCCGTTTTAAGGTGGTCGGTGGTAGGGTTACATGTTGCAAATTTAAGATCTAAACTAGTCTAAAATAACAAAAATTGATAATTTATCAATTTCTTTTCTTTTAAGGCATCTTTCGCTAAACATTTAAGATGTGTGGAGAGTTAATGACTTTGGGATTTCAAAGAGCAATCTGAGGTTAACACACGTGATATAAGAGTCTCCCAGCAAACATGGTAGAACCATGGGCGTTAACAGTGAGTTTACATATTTTTGAGGCACTCTCTAACACTTCCGTCTCACAAATAATACAATCTGTCCCTTGATCACATACGTAGCGTGCAACAGCGGAAAAGAGTAGCATATAATTAAACACCTAATGGAAATAGATATATCCTTATGTAGATGCCGACTGACAATTAAGGTTTGGGTAAGTACCAAGCAGAAATAAGAGAGTTACGTTTTCAGAATTTAAGCAGATTTCACTTTCACTCTTTAAAATAAAAATGAATATGTGCATCATTATAGAATTCAAAACTTCGAATGCAAAACAGCACGCTGAAAGACATACCAGGAAACTGCAGTAGACAGTGTACTCTTAAGATTAATATGGTCCACGACTGCGAAGGATCGTTTTACCGATTGTCTTGTATTCTCGCGGACTAGATAGCTTCTATTATGCCTCGAGACGACATACCACTTTTATGAAGCAATTTCCATAAAGAGGATGAGGCTTATTCGCAAAATGTTGTTCTTTCCGCTTGTACGACATCCCCGAGAGAAGTTTTGTAACAAAGTTTCGCGTCCGTGAACACTTTTTATAAATTCCATCGTTCCTATGGAGCGTAAGGGCTGCAAGCAAGGCAATGCAGTCAAGTGCAGCTTCGAAGTGCCTTCATCGATTGCACTGTGCTGGTAACAGCGTTTCTTTCACAGAAGCTCAGCTACAGGTCCCCGCACGCATTAAGTTTCTTGATCAAAGGAGAAGAGCTTACTTCGTCACGCAAACACGACAATATACAAATAGTATTTCACCACAAACTCTTCGAAATTCTACGCAACTGTTGCCATCCTACATGAACTTTGTAGCTGTCGTGAAATCTTTCCTACTCAAAGAGAAAATTGGTTTACATTCTATGTGCTGTAAGGAGTTTGAGTCGGATGAAGCTGTACCATTCAAGAACCGTGGAGCAATTTTTTAAGGTACCTACGTAACAACATTAGGCTGACATACTGGTTATCATGTCTAACATTTATTTGTTTTCGGTGTATTATTAGCTGCTAATTTAATAACGCTATCCGTAACAGAATTTCCCAGGAGCCATATGAAAACAAAAAAATTTATGTACATTGCTTTCATTTTTTTCAGCCATTTATGGGTAAGCTTATTCAAGTCTTCTGTGCTAAAGCGAAAATTTTTTCATCATATTATACTAGCTTGAATAGATGTAAAACTAAGCTTATGATTGTTATTGTTACTTGTGATGAGTGCAAGCAAAGTCTTGCTGTAAGTTACAACACAATATTATAGACAAATGCAATGTTGTACCAAATTCTGCACAGCAAGCAACTGAGCTTTTGGCTTGGTTCTCAATGCCTGAATCGATGCACATTCAGCAGGTGACAACATGATTATATTAAATATTAACCATATTTTCATTTTAAATTTTACATTTATTTCAAGAAATACATGAGAGCAAATGTACACCCATCAAACTCTGTCCTCTCATACAATCATTTCTTCAGTCCCCCTACCTCCTCTACATCAACCCTATTCCTCTTTCAAATTACTTACACACATTGCAAAAACCCACTTGACATACTGTCTAAACACCGAATTTCCCCATTTGGCAATACCGAAAAGTCACATAAAAAGCGAATGAAAACACAACACATATATATAGTAGATTTTAGGTGAAGCTATCAATAATTACTGTAATACAGTTTTTTCACGAATTTAAATGAAGCGCTTATAAAAAAGAAATGCACCTCACAGAAAAGTGGACCTGAAGAAGCTTGGAAAAAGGGACTAGTGAAATAAATATTAAATTGTAGGGTTCAGTCTCAGACAACAACAGAAGAAAACATATGGTAGCACCACAACATATGAAAAGGATGAACAAAGGCCGTAAGCAACGCAAATTCTGAGCATCACTATTTCAAACTAATTTTCGACTTATTGGGTCATCTTCAGGAAACAACTTGTACCCTGAAAAAAAAAAACCAGTTAATTTTCTCAAGATGGCCCAAAAAGCCGAAAACTACTTTGAAATGAACAAAAATTAGTTTACTTGCAATATGCTTAGAGCAGGCAGAGTTCGATACAGTTCCGCACTGTCGCCTCATAAACAAAGTAAGAGCCTACGGAATATCAGACCAGCTGTGTGGCTGGATTGAAGAGTTTTTAGCAAACAGAACGCAGCATGTTGTTCTCAATGGAGAGACATCTACAGACGTTAAAGTAACCTCTGGCGTGCCACAGGGGAGTGTTATGGGACCATTGCTTTTCACAATATATATAAATGACCTAGTAGATAGTGTCGGAAGTTCCATGCGGCTTTTCGCGGATGATGCTGTAGTATACAGAGAAGTTGCAGCATTAGAAAATTGTAGCGAAATGCAGGAAGATCTGCAGCGGATAGGCACTTGGTGCAGGGAGTGGCAACTGACCCTTAACATAGACAAATGTAATGTATTGCGAATACATAGAAAGAAGGATCCTTTATTGTATGATTATATGATAGCGGAACAGACACTGGTAGCAGTTACTTCTGTAAAATATCTGGGAGTATGCGTGCGGAACGATTTGAAGTGGAATGATCATATAAAATTAATTGTTGGTAAGGCGGGTACCAGGTTGAGATTCATTGGGAGAGTCCTTAGAAAATGTAGTCCATCAACAAAGGAGGTGGCTTACAAAACACTCGTTCGACCTATACTTGAGTATTGCTCATCAGTGTGGGATCCGTACCAGATCGGGTTGACGGAGGAGATAGAGAAGATCCAAAGAAGAGCGGCGCGTTTCGTCACAGGGTTATTTGGTAACCGTGATAGCGTTACGGAGATGTTTAACAAACTCAAGTGGCAGACCCTGCAAGAGAGGCGCTCTGCATCGCGGTGTAGCTTGCTCGCCAGGTTTCGAGAGGGTGCGTTTCTGGATGAGGTATCGAATATATTGCTTCCCCCTACTTATACCTCCCGAGGAGATCACGAATGCAAAATTAGAGAGATTAGAGCGCGCACAGAGGCTTTCAGACAGTCGTTCTTCCCGCGAACCATACGCGACTGGAACAGGAAAGGGAGATAATGACAGTGGCACGTAAAGTGCCCTCCGCCACACACCGTTGGGTGGCTTGCGGAGTATAAATGTAGATGTAGATGTAGAATATAATGCTTGTTGTAACGCAGACGGCCTTTCTTTTTTGTTCTTGGCTTTTGTTGTTAACATGTGATCGTAATTGCAGTGGACTGTTTTGGCAAGATCATATGGAATTTCGTTTGGATGTCCCAAAAGAAATGCGAAACTTGCACTAAATATTTAGCACCGTGAGCTTTTTCAATTCGTCTGTTCTTTCGGTAGTTTTGTTCTCTTTCTTAGCAACAGAACTTATCTTGAATTTGGATAACGCTAAGCAATAAATAAAAATTAAACCCGTAGGAGAGGACTTGCAGTCTTTCTCGTAATCTACCATCGACGAGCCACAGAGATTACGGATTTATACGTACGAGATAAGCTCCCTGGAGGGACGTTATTACACTTTCTGCCCACGCGTAGCACATAATACGCCGTGTTTCTCCCGTGGCTGCTGCCTCTTAGCGAGGCGCTCGCGTAATTCGCGGCTGGGAATTTGCTGCCAGAATAACAACACACGAAAGGCGGCCGTGAGGTCGGAGCGCCGCGGCGCAAACTGCTGTGGGCGGTCTTAATGCGCTGCCAAAGCACCCGCAATAAAGTTCACTTGCAACCGGCCTCAAGGTCATAACTGCCAAAGTTGAGTTCAGGAAGAGGATTTATGGGCCAATCATGAAGTTAGAGGGCTACGTCCTACCAGAAGGCTGCGCCGTTATTGCATAAGCGATTTACATCCAAGCTTAAATCATTCCCAGCGTTGTACATAATCTGAAACTTGAGCCAGTTTACGCCCGCCTCTGTCCATTAATTGTGGCCTATCCGTATATCATACAGCTGTCATACGTCAGCGAGTACGCGCTATTCATGAAACTAAATAAAAACTGGATACTCTAGTGTCTCTATGCATTTTAGTGAAGTGTTATTTAAATACCACTTGTCAGGAAATAAATTTAAGTTGAACTCGCTGTGAAATTTAGGAGAAGGAATCGGTTAATTTGGCGTTTAGTTGCTATCAACATAGGTTGCCAGCATTGGCTAACTGTTTAGACTGTGGTCAATGAACTAATGTAAATCTATAGGCTTCATACTTTCGCAAAGTCAAAGTACTCACCACCAACACAAATTTTCGGTGAAGTGAGAACAAGTTTGTCAGGAGCATGAGGACTGAAAGAATGTGCAAGTACTATTTTTAACATTTAAAACTGAGCCGTTAATTTAAATCCAACAAATCTTTCTTTCTTTCTTTTGCTACCGCCTTTATCCCGAATTGTGCGCAAGGTCGGCAGGGTACGGATGTGGCATAGTTAATTGTAAGGGGTGGCCGGATGCCCTTCCTGCCGCCACCCCATACCCCCCCGGGACGGAATTAGTGTATCCCAGCTGTCTGCGTCTAGTGGAATTCGTGAAATAGTGGGAATGTGTTTCAGATGTCAGCGAGTCGTGTAACTGAGGTGGGACGTGTGAATCAGCCCAGTATTCACCTAGTAGGATGTGGAGAACCGCCTGAAAACCATATCCGAGCGCCGTCGTTAATCCGCCTGGCGGATTCGATCCGGGGCCAGCGCGCCTACCCGAGTCCAGGAAGCAGGGCGTTAATTTAAATCCAACTAATCTCCCAGAATATATAGATGTAAGTTACGTTAACTTTCCATGAAAAAATTATTTAACTTAAATAAAAAACAATGAAACAGAAGAAGTGGAAGAAATGGTTCAAATGGCTCTAACCACTATGGGACTTAACATCTGAGATCATGAGTCCCCTAGACTTAGAAGCACTTAAATCTAGCTAACCTAAGGACATCACACACATCCATGCCCGATGCAGGATTCGAACCTGCGACTGCAGCAGCAGCGCAGTTCCTTACCGAAGCGCCTAGAACCGCTCGGCCACAGTGGCCGGCCATGGGGAAGAAACAAATTGCAACACCATACCTCGTCAAATTACGTTGACGGAAAAAAAATCGCAACGCCAAGAAGGAGTTGTGTTACAACACTTCTTTCCGCTACTGCTATACCATAACCTTAAAGTAGGAGGCAGGTCGTGAAATAAAACTATCTTGTTAAAGCAATTATGGTATAAAGCAACAGAGCAGTGTTACCCTCTGAGAGGAATTTTGTTATATTGACCGTGATATACTAACAGAGGTGGCTTATCGAATGTGAAAGTCAGATATAGGTAAATATTTAAACAGTAATAAATATTATTTAACCTATCCACACTGTTCAAAGGATAAAGAAAAAGGTCGCCATCCTAATTGGGCAAGAGAATGGTTAACATTCGTGTTCAAGAAAATAGTTATTAGTAACTTTAACGAACAAACACAACCTATACTTCACCACACGTCAGTGCAATGAACTCTGACACAAGCATATGTTCACGGGAAGATTGGAAGCTGACAGAGCAGAACAGACTGTATGCATAAATACAACAGATAACAATACATACTATTACTTTTAGGGCTTATTCATACTGAATGGTATTAATAACATTACTATTAATATTCACTGTAGAAACATAAGTTGAACATAGGTTCAGTATTACTTTTCACACATTTTACCAGCTGACATAAAATTGTAAATGTAGTTCACCGCAAAATTATAAACTGATCACAGGTTAAGTCTCTCTCAACTAAATACTATTCTATTTAGAAAAAAAGTTAAATGGAATTCACTAACAATTTACTTCTGAATGTCTTTTGAATAAAGCTATTATTGTTTTCATAAATAGTGGTCTTTCTATTAGTTGTTATTTATCATGAGCATAAAGGATAGTCAGTGGATCCTGTTACACTATTAATATGCACTTTCGTTACCTAAAAGAAACAAGTGCTTAGCAAGCATGAGTATATAACTTTCCACTATTGCAGTTTTCCACTTTTACTACAGTGAGACACAATGTTGACAAATCTGCAAGAAACTGACTCACCTTTTAAAATTTACTACAGGCAGCACTATGATCATTAAGTAAGCAGAAATTTTTAAGCCTCAGTTTTAAGAACTTTTAATCTTTAAAAGAAATAGGAAATTTTCTTTATTACCACAGTCTTCTAGTTTAAAGTAAATGATTAAATAGGTGACTTTGAAACTCAACAAAACTTTAAACTGGACTGTTTCCATCACTGGGTGGCTTCCATAAAACTACATTTAATACCTCCCACAATTTCACTAAATCCACAGTAAATCTGAATACTCCCTTCTTACCAAAGATCAAACAGCATTATTTAATTAACTATTTGGCTTTGAGGCTTTCATTTTTTCCCCGAACTAGGACACTCGGTAATCATAGTTCAAATGGAGAGGAACCTGAGAGGTGTTGTGATAGGGAAAAAAATCAAGTTAGGTACATAAATTCAGTTATAAGTTACCTTATATTTGTGCACACTAAAACATCCAATGAGCTGATCCTTCACTGTACATTACTATAGTGCTCCATTACAGTGATTGCGCAATGTGGTGGCGATTGCATGTTGGTTGGTGGAATTGCGGGTAGAATTGCTGGACTCTGTCATTTCTTGGTGGCGATGATAGATACCAATTTCAGAATAGTTCCAGCTCCTTATCCATCCATCCGAGGCATTGGAAAGCGGCAGGAAAAGCCTCTCTCGGAACCAGCACAATATACAACTTTTACATGGGCAGTGCACAGTTTGGTAGCTCGTCCCCGACTGACTCTTGGTTCCACCTTTTGTACCTGGCCAACCACAATTTGCTCGCGCTACACAGTTCCGTTCCCGAGGGAAGCCAATACACCTTTTTCATACAAACTAACGAAGAATCCTAAGTGAAGGTCAGCAGTTTACATAACAGCAAATAAACATTTTAAATAAAACAGAACCTTTGCACATATTGACATTCCTAAAAAAATTGTTTAAACAAATTCCAAATATATACAGTAAGTTTTGTCTCCCTACAATTGGGACAAAGAATTTAAATGACAGATACACTACATTGCATAGAATCAAATCATGACATCAAAGTTTTTGCAAAGAAAGTAGTATACAATTCTGTGTTATCTATTCAATCAAACACATTTACAGGAGCTCAACGATGTAACATTAAATAAAACAAAAGGCAAAATAAATCAGTAGAGTATTAGAGCTATGGTGTTACAGTGTGACATAAACGAAAGTCGATAGGAATGTTTCTACATCTGAAAGAAGACCTCTGTTCAAATTTCGCACCAGTCGCTTAAGAGGACTATGAGGATGCAAATCAGATTTGCTTTAAATACACGCTGTAATGTCCATGAGCGTTAGTTACTCTTGAGATTGGACGTGGTGAGTGTTAGTCAAGAATAACTTCAAGGTGATGAAGACGCCATTATCAGCACATCGCTGAGTTTGATCGAGGTCGTGTAGTAGGGCTACACGAAGCTGAGTGTTCCTTCTGCGATACTGCAGGAAGAGTTGGCAGGAATGTAGTTACTGTACATGATTGCTGGCAGCAGTGGACAAGAAATGGGTACTGTTGCTAGAAGACCGGGCTGCGGACGGCCATGTAACACTGCCGAGAGGGAAGGCCTTAGTGTTCGGCGTATGGCTATGGCGTATCGCACAGAATCTGCAGTAGCAGTCTGAGCAGCAGTTGACACCACCATGACGCAACACACAGTTACTAATCGCTTACTTCACTGACTGCTGCGAGAGAGAAGCCTTTTATCATGATCTCCACTGATGCCACCGCTACCTGCAACTTCAGTGATGTGAAGCGAGAGCTCATTGGAAGTCAGGATGGAGATTTGTTGCGTTTTCTGATGAAAGCTGGCTCTGTCTCGGTTGCCGTGAGTCGGTTACAAGGAGGCCAGATAGGTCCTGCTACTAAACTGTGTGCGCGCTTGACACCTGTGCCTGGAGTTACGGTCGTGGATGCGATTACGTATGACAGCGGGTGCAGTCTCGCGGTTATCCCATGCACCCTGCCTGCAAGTTTTGTATGTCAGGTGGATTGGACCTTTTGTGCAGAACAGCATTCCTTGGGGTGTTTTCCAACAGGATAACCCTCACCCACATAACACTGTTGTAACCCAACATTCTGTACAGTGTGTCGATGTGCCGTCTTGGCCTGCTCGAACACGAGTCCTGCGTCCAATGCAGCACAGATGGGACATCATCGACCAACAACTCCAGCCTCATCCCTGTACTAACGACCAAGTGCGACAGAAATGCCGGCCGTTGTGGCCGAGCGGTTCTAGGCGCTTCAGTCCGGAACCGCGCTGCTGCTATTGTCGTAGGTTTGAATCCTGCCTCGACCATGGATGTGTGTAATGTCCTTACGTTGGTTAGGTTTAAGTAGTTCTCAGTTCTAGAGGACTGATGACCTCAGATGTTAAGTCCCATAGTACTTAGAGCCATTTGAACCATTTTGCAACAGAAATGGAACTCCATCCCACAAACTCACATTCAGCACTTGTACAAGACAATGCATGCACGCTTGCATTCTTGCGTTCAGTATTCTGGCGGCAACATCGCTAGTTAATGTATTAGCGTTTCCCATTTACAATTGCTTATTTTGTGCTTACAATAACCTATGATCCTTCAATGTTAAGCACTTAAATGTTACCTAGACAAAAGTATTCACGAAATTTCAGTACGCTACGTTAATTATATTTTGGTGTTGCGATTTTTTCCCGTCAGTGTATATGGTACGGTTCAGTAAAAAACAAAATCTGATGCTTGGCCACCTGAGGTACGTCTCTGCAAAACGTTGGTAGAGTCTATCCATATTATGATGACCCACTAAGATGCACAGAACAAAGTCTCGGCCGTGCGGTTAACGGCGCTGCAGTCTGGAACCGCAAGACCGCTACGGTCGCAGGTTCGAATCCTGCCTGGGGCATGGATGTTTGTGATGTCCTTAGGTTAGTTAGGGTTAACTAGTTCTAAGTTCTAGGGGACTAATGACCTCAGCAGTTGAGTCCCAAAGTGCTCAGAGCCATTTGAACCATTTAAACAAAGTCTCATAGCTGAAGCTGACGAGACACCATTCGTCAGCAGCTTCTCAAATACGGCACCACTCCCTGTTGTGGTACTGACGGCTGCCGACTCATCACCTGGTGATTCAGCACGCAGGTCTCTGGTGATGTTGAACTAATGGTGCGTAGTCATACCTGGTGTTGTCAAGTACGTTGCTTATGCTCACATGCAGGTGCAGATGTGGAGGAATTAAACTCTGTAATCAATACTGCAATCCAGTCCTCTGTGCAGTCAGAACTGGACGACCATAACCTCGATAATGCATGTGTCGTTCAGTCCAAAATCCAGTCACTGTTAAATTAAGACGCTCGACACGCCTGGGTATAGAACTATTCGACATACCGGCTACATGCAGCCACACAGTGTTATGCCTTCCTGACTCTGGCAACTGTTAGAAACGTTGAACAGAACACACTGCCGGCAGCGGTGGCCGAGCAGTTCTAGGCGCTTCAATCCGGAACCGCGCGACTGCTACGGTCGCAGGTTCGAGTCCTGCCTCAGGCATGGATGTGTGTGATGTCCTTAGGTTAGTTATGTTTAAGTAGTTCTAAGTCTGGCGGACTGATGCCCTCAGATGTTAAGTCCCATAGTTCTCAGAGCCATTTGAACCATTTTGAACACACTAACGATATGACGCTATTCGCATCCCTTATGTACCTCGTCCAATTTGACAGGATGATCAAGGGGAAGCACACTACTCATCACTGACAGGTGCCGCTGTAATGATATAGTTAGCTGTTGGTGGTACAAATACAGTGGCGGTCAAAATAATAGAGCCACCTGGCAAAGGTTTGGAATAAAGTGCACATTTATTACTAGACATGTTTGAACTATGATGGAAACCATTACAACCGAGTCACATTGTACTATAGTCAGTTATATCGATAACACAACACAAAATAATCAGTAATAATCAATAATATTCAAAAGAATACCAGACCACAGGGTCAAAAAAATAGAGCCAATTGAAACAAATATATTGTACTTGATCTCAGTCTTATGAAACGTACAGGAACAGTCTTTTTTGCATAGGACTGCATTAGTACTTCGTGGGGTAACCCTTATTTTTGAGGATTGCCCTGCACCTCTTACCCATAGAGTCTACTAAACGCCTGCATTCGTCACTACTGATCGCATACCAGGCTCTCTGGATTTCTTCCCACAGTTTTTCTGAAGATGTAGCTTTTGAGCGGTCGATTCTCTTGTCTAAGATCTCCCATAAGTTCTCAATGGGTGATGCGTCAGGGGACTGAGGTGGCCACTCTAATACTTCGATATTGTGCTCTTGAACAAACTGCCTTATGATCCTTGCAGTATGCTTTGGATCGTTATCGTGCTGAAATTTCCATTTCAGCGGCATTTCCTCCTCAGCATAAGGCAGCATCACATTTGCCAAGATGTCTTTGTACATTTCTGCGTTCATTATGCCGTTGATACGGTGTATTGGACCAATGCCGTACCACGAAAAACATCCCCATACCATAACACTTCCGCCACCGTATTTCACAGTTTTTAAAGTGTACTTGGGATTAAATTCCTGGTTTGGTGGGCGGCGCACATAGACTTTTCCGTCTGAGGCAAAACTATTAAACTTGGATTCATCGGACCAAAGGATGTTCCTCCACCAAGTATTAGGTTTTTGTTCATTTCTCCGGGCAAAGGCTAACCTTTTCCGAACATTAGCTTGTGAAACATGTGGCTTCTTTCTTGCAATGCGCCCATTCAATTTTGCAGATCTCAGTCGTCTTTGAATCGTTGAGGTTGATGGTTGAACATCATGTTCGTCGCTAAACAAAATGGCTTTCAGTCGTGGTGTTGACAAAAATGGGTCTTTCTTCACTTCCCTAGTGATGAGTCTGTCTACGCGAGGAGTAGTTACACGAGGTCGCCCCCTGTTCTCCACCTGCGGCTTTGTTTGTTTTGACCGTCTCATGGCGTTCTGGACTCGTTTTCGCGAAACGTGCAAGACATTGGCTATTTTATTCATGGACATCCCACTTTTGAACATCCGGAACATTACTATACGCTCATCTTCACTGGTATGCTTTGCTCTGCCCATCTAGACGAATGTAAACAAAACCACACGTCAATTTACATACAAAACAACTGCATAAAAATCAATTTAAAGGCACATGTGTAAAGCGGCTCTATTATTTTGACCCATAAGATTCTTACCTTTATGCCTCTTGTCACACGTCTAGCTCAAACGCTTCCTTTCGGACGACTAAAGATAGCAGCAACGTCTTCCCTGATGTTGTCTACAAGGGACTGACAACACGGCACTCGTGGTGATTTCGCGTACTAATAGATATCCTAGTTCTTAATCTCGTCAATAGAGGTGGCTCTATTATTTCGACCGCCACTGTATGTCCCAGTGGGAGCAAGAAAAGCCATTAACAGTGGTGTTAAAAATCATGCACTCAGGTTCATTTGTTGTCAGTGAGACCTATAGTCACTGATTTGCCTGATGTATGTATTTGTGAGTCTCAAAATGTTTCTTCCAGAGCTAGCATGATTCTGTTTCGTAAAGCCATTTCCAAGCGTAGACTCTTTAAGCACGTCCTTACGAGGTTTTCCGATGTTTCTATAATTTTTGAACATGCTGGTACGTATATATTCCTAATAAAGTAACTTTTTCCATTTGCTATGTAAGACGACAGGAAGTGCAAAATGGCTAAGCAGGGATGGCTAGAGGACAAATGTAAGGATGTAGAGGCTTATCTCACTATGGGTAAGATAGATACTGCCTACAGGAAAATTAAAGAGACCTTTGCAGATAAGAGAACCACTTGTATGAACATCAAGAGCTCAGATGGAAACCCAGTTCTAAGCAAAGAAGGGAAACCAGAAAGGTGGAAGGAGTATATAGAGGGTCTATACATGGGCGAAGTTTTTGAGGACAATATTATGGAAATGGGAGAGGATGTAGATGAAGATGAAATGGGGGATACGATACTGCGTGAAGAGTTTGACACAGCACTGAAAGACCTGAGTCGGAACAAGGCCCCGGGATTAGACAACATTCCATTGGAATTACTGACGGCCTTGGGAGCGCCAGTCCCGTCAAAACTCTACCATATGGTGAGCAAGATGTATGAAACAGGCGAAATACACTCAGACTTCAAGAAGATTATAATAATTCCAATCCCAAAGAAAGCAGGTGTTGACAGATGTGAAAATTACCGAACAATCAGTTTAATAAGCCACAGCTGGAAAATACTAACACGAATTCTTTACAGACGAATGGAAAAACTAGTTGAAGCCGACCTCGGGGAAGATCAGTTTGGATTCCGTAGAAACACTGGAACACGTGAGGCAATACTGACCTTACGACTTATCTTAGAAGAAAGATTAAGAAAAGGCAAACTTACGTTTCTAGCATTTGTAGACTTAGAGAAAGCTTTTGACAATGTTGACTGGAATACTCTCTTTCAAATTCAAAAGGTGGCAGGGGTAAAATAGAGAGAGCGAAAGGCTATTTACAATTTGTACAGAAACCAGATGGCAGTTATAAGAGTCGAGGGACATGAAAGGGAAGCAGTGATTGGGAAGGGAGTAAGACAGGGTTGTAGCCTCTCCCCGATGTTATTCAATCTGTGTATTGAGCAAACAGTAAAGGAAACAAAAGAAAAATTCGGAGTAGGTATTAAAATCCGTGGAGAAGAAATAAAAACATTGAGGTTCGCCGATGACATTGTAATTCTGTCAGAGACAGCAAAGGACTTGGAAGAGCAGTTGAATGGAATGGACAGTGTCTTGAAAGGAGGATATAAGATGAACATCAACTAAATCAAAACGAGGATAATGGAATGTAGTCGAATTAAGTTGGCTGATGCTGAGGGAATTAGATTAGGAAAAGAGACACATAAAGTAGTAAAGGAGTTCTGCTATTTGGGGAGCAAAATAACTGATGATGGTCGAAGTAGAGAGGATATAAAATGTAGACTGGCAATGGCAAGGAAAGAGTTTCTGAAGAAGAGACATTTGTTAACATCGAATATAGATTTAAGTGTCAGGAAGTCATTTCTGAAAGAATTTGTATAGAGTGTAGCCATGTATGGAAGTGAAACATGGACGATACATAGTTTGGACAAGAACAGAATAGAAGCTTTCGAAATGTGGTGCTACAGAAGAATGCTGAAGATTAGATGGGTAGATCACATAACTAATGAGGAAGTATTGGGGAGAAGAGAAGTTTGTGGCACAACTTGACTAGAAGAAGGGATCGGTTGGTAGGACATGTTCTGAGGCATCAAGGGATCACCAATTTAGTATTGGAGGGCAGCGTGGAGGGTAAAAATTGTAGGGGGAGATCAAGAGATGAATACACTAAGCGGATTCAGAAGGATGTAGGTTGCAGTAGGTACTGGGAGATGAAGAAGCTTGCACAGGATAGAGTAGCATGGGGAGCTGCAACAAACCAGTCTCAGGACTGAAGACAACAACAACAACAACATATAAGACGAAATTATATTATCCTTGTGAACGGTTTAATACGATTCAGAACTACTACTAAATTCATACTAAACGTCGTCATTTACAGTTACAGAGACCACCAAGTTAAAAAGCTACACAGAAATTCAGACAAAAACATTAAGTATGTTCTCCAATATTTTGGGCGTTGATTCCTTTTACTTTGTGAGGTGGCGGTAGAGCTGTTTAGCACATACTTGACTCGTTTGCGACGATGCCGATGTTAGTCGCTATGTATCGTAATAGCCAAACATTTCATCCACACTGGAGCACTTCGACAGGTATTAAAAGAAGGTTTGCGGCACACATTTTGATACCAGAGTGCTTTACGACAGTATGGAACCTCTCCACATTCTTGCAATGTTTTCAACACTGTCGGTAAACTCGATCCTTTCGGATGCAGCCTATGCTACGTTTCGTGCAGTGGTCATACGCTGTCTAATTTGTGGCAGGTACTTCTGTCTCAGGTATTCATCTTCACTGTCATACCTGTTATCCGTCTTCCTCTGCCAGTACATTATCTCTGTTGCCGACGACATTGAAAAGAATAAACATCGTTTGTGGATTACAAACTTTTCTCTGCCTCCGGCCTTATTAAGCCAAATTCTTTCCTAACCTTAGCATGAAGTTATACTTTTAAAGTTTAGCAAAGAATCACATTATTCTATGTCTGAAGAAAGCAGATGTTTCAGTAGTACAACCGTTAACCTCTCTGAAATGTCGTTTCCCTAGAACGTCAACAAGCTAACCATGGTAGACGCTAACCTCAGATGTGAAACAGAGATAAAAATAAGTATGTACAGGAGGATATGGTTGATCACATTGCTTTATTCCACTGCTTTAAATTACTCTTTCATTAAATTTATAATAACTGTCCACGGGATTTAGTAAATATGCAAATTCGATGATACATTCACTCAAAAATATTAGCAAATAAGAAGGTGTCTTGGGCTAGTATTATACAAAATTCATTTTATCTCTATGTAGTTATTCAATTATTACAGTTCATATTTCTAAATGCCGTGATTACTATTCATGTGAAACTTAAAGCTAAAGTTGGCCATTTTTCTTGCACATGACAACTCATGTCTGGTCACTGAGACACTACACACAACCGTGTTATATTGTCACGGATACCTGAAATTTTAAGACGACGTTCAAGAAATGTACAGATATTTATTTTGGGAATTATATTTTGATATGTAGTTAACAACAAACAATTTAGCCAATTTAATAGTTCTTTTACGCTGCTACATAAACTACACTTCAAATATGGCGCTTTAGAACGTTTGGTAATGACCTGAATTATTATTTTGGTACAATCTGGTACTGTCATTGGTAAAACCTAAAGTTCTGAATGATGGTTTGGTCGATTCTGAGGATAAATTCCGCTTGTACCAAACATAGGCTTTAGCATGAAGTACTACTGACGTGATTGTTCGTAATGATAGATACTCATAACCTCACAAACCAACATATCATCCGCGTCTCCGTACACTTCAGTGAGTTTACTACGCATCATAATAAAATCACTCTTGCATTGTCGATATGGTATACCACTTTATCTCAGCATGTTGCTGTACTTAGCCGAATTTTTGTCCTCTATGTGCTTTCTTCCCATTAGTCTGATGACGGTCTGTCGTTTCCTTGAGCAATATTAAATCCTTTGTTGGCCATGAAAGTACCTGCAAACGTAAAGGAAATTCCGAGAAGAGTACGCGGATATGGACAAACTTTTCCTCATATTTATCCACCAGTCTTGTAAGTGCTCCGTGTTAGTCACTGCAAAACTAGGTGCATCTCTCCTCATACTATGGGAAGAACAGTAAATCGTTTACTGCGTACTGTGCACGCACTGGTGGATAATAGCACTCATTCTGTAGGGCAAGAGTTCACACGAGATATCCTTCAGCGGTGATCACAGAGATAAAGACCTACACAGTTGTAGTCCTTAAGATCCTAACTGACACCATTATTTACATTTATTAAACTGTATAGGGTCATCATCAATATCATTTCCGCGCCTTGGGCACATGAATTTCTTTGTGGATTCGCTTTCCTTTGGATTTGCGACCAATTTAAGTTTTCCACAAGCTTTTTCTTCTGCCAAAAATGACCTTACTTTTATTTTCTCTATTCATTTCATTTGTACTTCTCTCTTCCTAGTAGTTCGGTTTCCATTCGAGAGCAATATCCTGTTGTGAGGAGAAAAATATTTTTGTTTATGTACCCAAGCTTTCTCCTGTCAGCTGGGAACTCTTCCAGCAGAAGTCAGATGTCCACAATGAGAATGTGTATTTAGACACTTGCTGTATTGAATACTACCACTCCTGTTCCTGTTTCTGGATACATTACCGTCTCTGGATTACTGACTACAATAGTGTAATTACACCCGATTTTATCTAATTGCGACTCTTGCCGTTACGCCATAAGGAGTGAAATCCACAACTGAATAAAAATTTAGCAGGCATACTCAGATGTGTTACCAATCATCTGATTCTATCCGGAAGTTGCGACTTCTGAGTAAAAATTGAACAGTGTCGTACACTTGCCTGGAAGTACAGTAGTTGACAAATGTATCGTTAGATCTCATCATATGACACACACACAACTCATACTGCGTGAACAAAAGATCAAAACCATGTAGACGTAACAGCTAAACACTGCTTGTTTTGGGAGTAAATGTTACGTCCAGTCCTAACAAATACTCTTTGTTACCAGTAGTAGAGTCAGAATTTAATAGAGGAAGACTTGCGATCAAATGAAAAAGAAGGGATATGTAACATACCTTCGGAAATTTTGAAGCTATTGAGGGGAAGTGGCAACCAAGATTATTCGAGTTCGTGTGGAATCTATAAATCTGGAGACATAACATCAAACTTGCAGACAAAGATCATCCACATTAATCATGACAAAAGCAATGAGAGGTAAGTGCGAGAACTACCGTACATTCGGCTTAACTGCTAGTACATCCAAGATAATAAGAATAATAGTTTGCAAAAGAATGGAAAAGGAAGTACAGGATCCCTTATACGACGATTTCTTTGACTTTCGTGAAATTAAAGGCGCTACACAGGCAGTTCTGACGTTGCGACAGATAACAGAGACTAAATTTAATAAAAATAAAAAAAAGCATGACACGCTTATAAGATTTGTCGGGCTGATAAAAGCGTTAGATGATATAAAGTATTGACAGGTATTAGAAATACTGGAAAAATGAATGTAAGCTATAAGGAAAGACTGAGAATATATAATACGTACAAGAACCTAGAGGAAACAATAACAATGGAAGTCCAAGAAAGAAGTGCTCGCATTGAAATGTATGTAAGACAGAGTTGTAGTCTTTTACCCGCCCCTATTTTACATTCTCTACTTCTAACAGGCAATGAAGGAAATAAAAGAGGGATACAAGGATGGGATTAAAATTCAAGGTGGAAGGATAGCGATGATGAGATTCGACTATGATATTGACATCCTCAGCGAAATTGTAGAAGAATCTATTGAATGGAATGATCAGCCTAATGGGTACAGAAGACGAAGATACGCTAGTGGTTGCAGAAACGATTTCGGCGACAAACCGAACAGAAAAATTTGGATCGCAGAGTTGGCGAATTTAATGAATTTTGCTAACCAGATTAAAATAAACAGGGAATTCCTTGTCCAGAAAATTCTGGCAATAGCAAATAGCCGGCCGGTGTGGCCGAGCGGTTCTAGGCGCTACAGTCTGGAACAGCGCGACCGATACGTTCGCAGGTTCGAATCCTGCCTCAGGCATGGATGTGTGTGATGTCGTTAGGTTAGTTAGGTTTAAGTAGTTCTAAGTTGTAGGGGACTGATGATCTCAGCAGTTAAGTCCCATAGTGCTCAGAGCCATTTGAGCCAATAACAAATAACGACATTAACCTGAGGAACAAATTTCTGAGAATGTACCTATTGAGCACAGCATTTATCATGTATTGTCGGAGAAGAATCAGAGCTCAAGAGAACCGCAAGCGTCTTAGATGTGGTACACGAGTAGAACCTTGAAAGTAAGGTGGACCTATAGGATACGAAATGAGCGGGTTTTATGCAGAATCCGTGAAGAAATGAATGTATAGAAAACACTCTGGTGTCAAGATGGTAAGTCATGTGTAAAGACATCAGGGATAAATAATGATACTAGATACTGTTGTAGAGCATGAAAACGATAGAGGAAGACAAATATCGGAATATATCCTGCAAATAATTGAGGGTGGAATGTACAAATGCTACTCTGAGAAGAATTTGTGGTGGACTGCACGAAAGAGTCAGACGATTGTACACTCCAAAAAGCCTAAATGACAACAACAAAAAAATGGTTCAAATTGCTCTGAGCACAATGGGACTTAACATCTGAGGTCATCAGTCCCCTAGAACTTAGAACTACTTAAACCTAACTAAACTAAGGACATCACACATATCCATGCCCGAGGCAGGATTCGAACCTGCGACTGTAGCGGTCACGCGGTTCCTAACTGAAGCGCTAAATGACAACAAAGATTAAACGGACAATAGCAAACGTCACTACGCTTTGCTATAACGAGTAGCCAGTGCCACTTCCCTTCCGAGTGCCGGAACACTTAAAGTGACTACTGTTGGCCGAAGTTGTATTCAGAAGTTGCTCCGTCAAGAAGATTTCGCATCACCTCACTTGCATATCCCCCACTGTTTATCTCATGAGGCAATGTCACTCCATCTGTAATTATCCACTGCTCGAACAATAAAGGTGGAGGATTAGCTACTGTGCCATTGGGACTTCCTGATTGTCCAGCCACCACAAACCCCAAAAGGCTACTGCATATCCTGGAAAGAGCTCATAGGACATTACTCTTCTGAGGAACTCGAGATGTCATAGCATCCCGTTAGAATCGTTGCCTTCTCATGTGATATAATAATCCACAACAGCATTAGCACATCAGTAATAGCTACTCTCTGCAGATTCATCTTTATAACACCTCAAAGGGAGCAAGTTAAGAAGTGTCCTTCCTGCCCTAGGAATATGCAAACGTAGAAGGAAAGTAATGTGTCATAAGAAACGAATGTTAGCAAATCTAAAACGAATGGCGTTATCAGGAACAGATACTAAATGAATAATACCTTTCGGCAGCAAAATGCACCAGGAGAACCCTTCCTAAATTGTCGTAGAGAACTAGAGAACTTTCTGAACTGTAAAATTTCTGCATAAGAATGGAATATGGGAAGATAAAATGTTACATCATCACAGGAATAATGGAGCTCACCAGTAACGTGTTGTATCACGACGCACTGGAGATGCCTAGACTGGTCTAATAGGTTGACCTTAGCAGAGGAAGACACAGGACCTCCCTTATTATCCAAAGAAGGCGAACTCGTTTAATTGCAAGGTGTAGAAAATATGCTCTTCGAAGAATGAGGTGTTATCTCCTGCGTAAAAGTGTGATCTTACGTTTACGGGAAATTCCGTCAGTAAAGGATATACCGAAAAAGGAAAAAAAACGTTATTTCAAATTAACGCATTCGAAAGAGCTACTTCATAATATGTTTCAACGAAAATAATGTTTTCAAGCGAAGTGACACTTGATTAATTAAAGAAACGAAAGTCAACATCTCACAAATGAAAAGAGTAAAGAGTGCGTACTACTTTGCATCAGGCGTTGTTAATGGACATCTTCCCAACCTGACGAAAAAGTTTACGTTCCTGCAAGAAGGAAGTTAGATGTTGGGTGCATATTCTTGACAGCGTAAAATACGAAATGAATCACGATCAAGGTCACTAGTTATGTCAACTATGTGTTACTAACGTGCTTCGCCATTTATCTTTTCTAGAATCTTATCTCAGGTACACGTGTGAAAAATTGGTTTTCGCTTGAAGTACTGTCTGTGCCAGCAGGAAAGAAACAAACTGCGTCAGATAAGGTGAAGAGGGTAGGGTGCGGGGAGGGAGGGAGGGGAGGAGGATTTAGAGAGTGACCCGCAGCGGCAGGGTGTTCGAATTCTCTTCTAGAATGGAAGTCAGCTCTACGGTCAAACTTTTCCCTTAACTGTGTCTCTTCACTCAGCAAGTGCGAGGTTCTTATAAAAATAAACAACTGCTGGGAAAGTTGGCGAAGTCTCAGTTGTCGACTGCGCCACGCGGCCAACACTGGCCACCCTTTCCTTCCCCTCCCCCACCCCCACTTCTCCACCCCCGCCCCCTTTGCCCCTACAACGGAGCCGCAGGCCGTCGTGATATTTCGTTTACCAGCACACCCTCACCCGTCCCGCCGCAGCTTTACGTGGCACTAGAGCTGACTGTTGTTAATCGAGAGAACTTCTCATTTCAAGTAGATCGTAGTTAGCATGTACAAAAATTGCAAAGGCTGTTCAGGAGTACCCTTTTGTTTTACACCCACTCCAAGTGATGCACATTTTTTGTATTTATTGACATTTCGTCATCGCCATACAGACATCCATTACATTTACAAAGTATCTTTCTTAATGGTTGTAGTTTTACACATTTCGTGAATTGCTATTTACAAATAAGAATATGAATAAATTATTGATACGTGTCACCACTATAAATTGCTCAATGTGATGATACTGTAATAATAAAAAAGGTAAACATAACATAGAAAAATCCGTAGGTGATGTACAAAGTGTCTCTAGATAGGTCACACATAATTAAGTGACTGAACATCACATTTAATACTAGTGCCTTCCTTTGGGTTGGCAACAACACATTAGCGACGGAGGAGAAATCTTTGCTTTAACCATTTTCGTTTTGTCTGGCATCTGGTCCACGAGAACAGTAAATGATTTACGTCTCCTTCTTTATTGCATATATGACATACTAGGGATTCCTTCAATTCGGTTCGGAATATGTCGGCCGGGAATTGACCATGATTTCTTAGACTAAGAGTAATCGTTGTTATGAATCGTCTAGCCCCCCCCCCCCCCCCCGTTTCCAAATCACTGAATGAAGGGGAAAATGCTATTTTAGGTTGCGTCTCGCCATATTGTACTCAGTTTAATATATTGGTTGAACCACATTGCGTCTTTCAGTTGTTACTCGCTTTTTCATTTAACCTCAGCATTTCTTGACAAGGAAGTCTGTCATTTAAGATTTAGCCTAAGTTCGCTACTCGCTTCGATAGGCTGCTACTATTTCAATATGGAATTTGTCACTGTGCCCGAGAGTCCATAAGGAAAAGATTACTATTCCTGCTGGCTTATTTCTAAAGCCTTCTTTAATTATGTCTATAATTATACGTGACACACTTCTGTTTCATTTTGGTTTTTCAAAGTCCTTTAAGTACACTAAGGGAATCGGTTAATATGTTAATGATGAAATTATCCACCATTCCAGGTCACTTATAATCGCATAACATTGTTATTAATTTTTCCCTATTCGGAGTTCGTTCAATTAATGGAAAGCCGCTCCAATTGTTAACACAGCACTCACACGAAGATTAGTACAGAAGAGTGGCGTTAAAACATACAAAACGGGATAAAAGAAATAGAAATGAATCACAAATTAAATCGCTCCCACTCTCACCCAAGACCACGCACGCAATCACGTAGCTCACTTCATGCAAGATATCGTTAAAAATGGTGAGATGTGGTAAAATTGTAAATGGAAACACAAGTAAGACACACAGTGAAGTAAAATAGGTTCAAAGACGTATGTGGCTGGCTGATCATTTACACACCGACACACACACACACACACACACACACACACACGCACACACACATACACACAAAATAAAAATTGACGCCCAAAAATTTTAGGGGAAGAACCGGATATTGCACAAAACTAGAAAAGACGTAACTCATTACTGTAGTTGTCACCGAAAACAGAGAACAAATCAGCTGACGAACGAGCTGCTACCCCCTTGTCTGAACGCCAAAAAAAAAAAAAAAATGTGTGAGACAAAACTGCTGAGGTCATCGGTCCCTAGACTTACACACTACTTAAGCTAACTTATGCTAAGAACAACGCACACACCCATGCCCGAGGGAGGACCCGTACCACCGGCGGGAGGGCCCTCGAAGTCCGTGACAAGGCACCTCAAACCGCACGGCCACTCCGCACGGCTGTCTGAATGCAAGAAACAGAGTCTACTAAATGAGCGCACGGTGATCTGCACCCACAAGCACGACACATTAGAGTGTCCTCTTGCCAGTGCAAGATCCCATGCGTCATAGGGCTAAGCTCTAAGCGAAGACTAGTGAGAAGGACTTCATTGCGTCTGTGTGACTGGAAGAGTGTACGCTATGGCCGAGTTGAGAACTTTACCGGACGAAGCTTTTGTCTGTCACTTCCAGCCCCTCGTCATCCCATCGACGCCTTAAGGACAAGACTGCCTGCGAGAGGAAAGTACACAAAAAACTGATGGTGGCGGCACGCGACCTTTGCTGCTACATCCGCCATTTCGTGAATCCTGAGACCACGATAAGGGAAAATAACAAAGCAATCAAGGGAAACTAACTGTTTAGATCCGTCCATAGAAGCCGCTTCATAGTTGTGCTGTTCTTTTAAAAAATTTCTGTATTAAAAGTATAAACACGAATGTAGCCTCTGTGTACGGCACTACGTCTGAAATTACTCTGGGCCCCTGCAGTATCCAGAGAGGCAGTTTGTTAAAATCCCTGATTTGGGCCTGTACTTCCTGCATTGACTCCAGCTCGCACTAATCACGGATTCAAAACGATCTTGTTGTTCATGGGCGTCAGGAGGAAAGGTGTTCCATAGTTGGACGTGCAACACTACGGTACTGATGAATTCGGAGCATCGAGGACCTTACATGCGTGACGCTGGTTGGTGAGTGGTGATTAGCTAGCTTCAGCAGATATCCATGATCAAGCCTCGATCCCTCGGTGGCGCTATTGAACTGGAGCAGACGCTCCCGTCTGGTCCCCAAAACCTGTGGCTACGGCACGTTAAGATATTCAACGTCTTCTTGGGACCTTGCCTACTGGTCTGTTACGTATAGTAACAAGGCAGTTTGGAATCAAAAATGAAGATCAGAAGCCTCAAAGAATATTTTATTGGTGTTGTCCATAAGCAAGACAGATAAATTAAAAGTACGAGCACAGAGACTGAAATGCATACACACTTTTGGTTTCTGACTAATTTGATGCGGCCCATCACGAACGCCAATCTTGTACCAAACTACTCATTTCAGAGTAGCACTTGCCATCTACGTCCTCTAGTGTTTGCTGGGTGTATTTCAGAATATTTTCCTCTGCAGTTATTACCCTCTATAGCTCCCTCTAGTACCTTAAAAGTTATTTCCTCATCTCGTAACAGATGCCCTGCCATACTCTTCCCTATTCTTGTCAGTACTTTCCGTATATTCCTCTCCTCGCCGATTCTCTGAATAGCCTCCACACTCCTTGCCTAATCAGTTCACCTAATTTTCAAAATTCTTTTGTAATGTCACACCTCAACTGCTTCGATTCTTTTCGTTTTTAGTTTCCTCACAGTTAGTATTTCACTACCATACATGTTTTACTCATATTCCTTTCCTCTCCGATTCTGGGCAGAACCTCCTCATTCCTTGCCTTACCAACCCACATGATTTTCAACATTCGTCTGTAGCACCACATCTCAAAGGCTTCCATTCTCTTCGGTTCCGCTTTTCCCACCGTCAATGTTTCACTACCAAACAATGCTGTGCTCGAGACATACATTCTCAGAAATTTCTTCCTCAAATTAAGGCCTATGTTTGATACTAGTAGATCTGCCTTGGCCAAGAATGCCCTTTTTTCCAACGTTAGACTGCTTTTGATGTCCTTGCTCCGTCCGTCATTGGTTATTTTACTGCCCAGGCAGCAGAATTCCTAAACTTCATCTACTTCGTGACCATCAATCTTGATGTTAAGTTTCTCGCTGTTCTCATTTCTGATACTTCTCTTTACTTTCCGTTTTCTTCGATTTACTCTCAATCAGTATTCTGAACTCATTAGATTGTTCATTCAATTCAGCAGATCATGTAACTATTCATCACTTTCACTCAGGATAGTAATGCCATCAGGGAATCCTATCGTTGATATCCTTTCACCTTGAATTTTAATTCCACTCCTGAAGCTTTGTTTTATTTCCATTGTTGCTTCTTCGATGTACAGACTGAAAAGTAGAGGCGAAAGACTACATCCCAGTCTTACACTCCTTTTAATCGGAGTACTTCGTTCTTCGTCGTCTTCTCTTACAATTCTCTCTTGGCTCTTGTACATTTTGCATGTTACCCGTCTGTCCTTAGAGCTTCCCCGATTTTTCTCAGAATTTCGAACATCATTCCCCATTTTACATCGTCTAACGCTTTTTCCAGGTCGACAAATCCTATGAACGTCTCCTGATTTTTCTTCAGCGTTACTTCCATTACTAGTCGCAGTGTTACTACTGCATCTGTGGGTGTCTTTATCTATCCTAAAATCAAACAGATCGTCATCTAACAGATCCAGAACTTTTATTTCCATTTTTCTGTATATTAGCCTTGTCAACCACTTGGGTGCATGAGATGTTAAGCTGGTTGTCATATAACTTTGAACTTGTCAGCTCTTGCTATCTCCGGATTTTGTGGATGATGCTTTTCGAGAGTATAATGGTATGTCGTCGGTCTCATATATTCTACACACCAACGTGAACAGTCTTTTTATAGACAATTTCTAAGTCGATTTAAGATATTCCAACAGAAGGATAATTATCCTTTCTGGCTTATTTGATCTGAAGTCAACCAAAGCTCTTTAAAACTGATTCTGGTTCTGGATCCCCTACCTTTTCTGTCGACTCCTGTTTGTTATTCTATCATGTCATCAGACATGTCTTCCTTATCATAGAAGCCTTTCCACCTATCTGCTTCCAACTCTGCATGTAACAGAGTAATTGCCATTGTGTTACAACCCTTGCTTTTAATATTTACCGATGGTTAACTTTTCTCTATACTTGAGCTAGCCCTTCTGACAATCATTTCATTTTCAGTTTCTTCACGTCGTTCTTGCAGCTATTTCAACTTAGCTTCCCTGCAGTTTTTACTTATTTAATTCCTAAGTAATTGTATTTCTGTATTCTTGAATTTCCCTGGAAATTTTAGTAAATCCTTCTTTTATCGACCGAATGAATTATTTCGTCGGCTATCCATGGTTTATTCGCAGTTACATTCTTTGTACAAATTACGTTTTTCTTCCAAATTCTGTAATAGTCCTTTTTAGAGATATCCATTCCTCTTCAACTGAACTTGCTACAGAGCTATTCCTTATACCTATAGCCTGAATATAATGTATTCTAACTGAAATCTACCCATATTTCCCGCCAATTTGAACAGAGTATTTCGTATTACTAGCTGAAATTTATTATTGAACTCAATTAACATTTCTCCTCTCTCATTCCTAGTACCCCGGTAACCCTTTAGTCTTCTTCTTCCCCCACAGTAGCATTCCAATTGCCCATGGCTATTTGATTATCATCTCCCTTTACGTGCAGAACTACATTTCAGTATCCCAATACTTTTTCCCTATATCTTCATCTTCGGTTTGTGATGCCGCCATGTGTATCTCAACTATTGTTGTCGGTGTTGGTTTGCTGTCTATTCTGATAAGAACAGTGAAATCTTCACCGTAGCTCAATCTCTGCCCTACCTTCTCATCCTCGAGGATGTTGATGTGGATATTACCTTACATTCACCTGACCAAAAATCTCTTTCTTCTTCACATTTCATTTCACTGACCGCCAACATACAGGAAATGTTCAGCAACATGTGAAACGTAAACCACGACCTGCTACAAATGATGATGCCCAAGTAGGTGTTTTAGCTACTGTCGCGCCTATCCGCATATCAGTAGCAGACTAACTGCGCGAGAATCGAGAATCTCAAAATCATCGGTGATGAGAATGCTACATCAACATCGACTGTACCCGTACCGTATCTCTGTTGTTGTTGTGGTCTTCAGTCCTGAGACTGTTTTGATGCAGCTCTCCATGCTACTCTATCCTGCGCAAGCTTCTTCATCTCCCAGTACGTACTTCAGCCTACATCCCTCTGAGTCAGCTTAGTGTATTCATCTCTTGGGCTCCCTCCACGATTTTTACCCTCCACGCTGCCCTCCATTACTAAATTGGTGATCCCGTGATGCCTCAGAACATATCCTACCAACCGATCCCTTCTTCTAGTCAAGTTGTGCCACAAACTCCTCTTCTCCCCAATCCTATTCATTACCTCCTCATTACTTATGTGATCTACCAATATAATCTTCAGCACTCTTCTGTAGCACCATATTTCGAAAGTTTCTATTCTCTTCTTGTCCAAACTAGTTATTGTCCATGTTTCACTTTCATACATGGCTACACTCCATACATCTACTTTCAGAAACGACTTCCTGACACTTAAATTTATACTCGATGTTAACAAATTTCTCTTCTTCAGAAACGCTTACCTTGCCATTGCCAGTCTACATTTTATACCCTCTCTAATTCGACCATCATCAGTTATTTGGCTCCCCAAATATCAAAACTACTTTACTACTTTAAGTGTCTCATATCCTAATCTAACTCCCTCACCATCACCCGACTTAATTCGACTACATTCCATTATCCTCGTTTTGCTTTTGTTGATGTTCATCTTATATCCTCCTTTCAAACACAGTCTATTCCGTTCAACTGCTCTACCAAGTACTTTGCTGTCTCTGGCAGAATTACAATGTCGTCGGTGAACCTCAAAGTTTTTATTTCATCTCCATGGATTTTAATACCTACTCCGCATTTTTCTTTTGTTTCCTTTACTGCTTGCTCAATATACAGATTGAATAACATAGGGGAGAGGCTACAACCCTGTCTTACTCCCTTCCCAACCACTGTTTCCCTTTCATGTCCCTCGACTCTTATAACTGCCAACTGGTTTCTGTACAAATTGTAAATAGCCTTTCGCTCCCTGTATTTTACCCCTGCCACCTTTAGAATTTGAAAGGGAGTATTCCAGTCAACATTGTCAAAAGCTTTCTCTAAGTCTAAAAATGATAGAAACGTAGGTTTGCCTTTCCTTAATCTTTCTTCTAAGATAAGTCGTAAAGTCGGTATTGCCTCACGTGTTCCAACATTTCTACGGAATCCAAACTGATCATCCCCGACGTCAGCTTCTACCAGTTTCTCCATTCGTCTGTAAAGAATTCGTGTTAGTATATTGCAGCTTTGACTTATTAAACTGATAGTTCGGTAATTTTCACATCTTTCAACGCCTGCTTTCCTTGGGATTGGAATTATTATATTCTTCTGACTATATAATAACTCCGAACTGCTTCGATAAGCCTTACAACATTATTGGAGGGTACTTCGCCGGACTCATACATTTTGCTCACCAGATGGTAGAGTTTTGTCAGGACTGGCTCTCCCGAGGCTGTCAGTAGTTTTGATGGAATATTGTCTACTCCCGGGGCCTTGTATCGACTTAGGTCTGTCAGTGCTCTATCAAACTCTTCACGCAGTATCATATCTCCCATTTCATCTTCATCTACCTCCTCTTCCATTTCTATGACATTGCCCTTGAGTACATCGCCCTTGTATAGACCCTCTATATACTCCTTCCACCTTTCTGCTTTCCCTTCTTTGCTTAGAACTGGGTTCCCATCCGAGCTCTTGATATTCATACAAGTCGTTCTCTTTTCTCCAAAGTTCTCTTTAATTTTCGTGTAGGCAGTATCTATCTTACCCCTAGTGAGATAAGCCTCTACATCCTTACATTTGTCCTCTAGCCATACCTGCGTAGCCATATTGCACTTCCTGTCGATCTCATTTTTGAGACGTTTGTATTCCTTTTTGCCTGCTTCATTTGCTGCATTTTTATGTTTGACCCTTTCGTCAATTAAATCCAATATTTCTTCTGTCACCCAAGGATTTCTACTAGCTCTCGTCTTTTTACCTACCTGATCCTGTGCTGCCTTCACTACTTCATCCCTCGAAGCTACCCATTCTTATTCTACTGTATTTCTTTCCCCCATTCTTGTCAATTGTAAACTCTGTAAACTCCATAAACTCTCTGGTTTACTCAGTTTATCCAGTCCCACCTCCTTAAATTCCCACCTTTTTGCAGTTTCTTCAATTTTAATCTACAGTTCATAACCAATAGATCATCTGCCCCTGGAAATGTCTTAGAAATTAAAACCTGGTTCCTAAATCTCTGTCTTACCATCATATAATCTATCTGAAACCTGTCAGTATATCCACGGTTCTTCCATGTATACAACCTTCTTTAATGATTCTTGAACCAAGTGTTAGCTATGATTAAGTTGTGCTCTGTGCAAAATTCCACCACGCGGCTTCCTCTTTCGTTTCTTACCCCCATTCCATATTCACCTACTACGTTTCCTTCTCTCCCTCTTCCTACTACCGAGTTCCAGTCACCCATGACTATTAAATTTTCATCTCCCTTCACTATCTGAATAATTTCTTTTATTTCATCATACATTTCTTCAATTTCTTCGTCATCTGCAGAGCTAGTTGGCATATAGATTGTAGTACTGTCGTAGGCGTAGTCTTAGTTTCTATCTTAGCCACAAGAATGCGTTCGCTGTGCTGTTTGTAGTATTATGTAACACCATAAGTCCGGTCACGAACCACGCAACTGCTTAAATTTTGACTGATAACCATTAGCAAGAGCGGCCTAAAACTTGCGGCATCAGGAGTCACCCTCGTTCTGCCAATAGTCTTGCCGGATAGGGCTCTCTGGAAGTCATCAAACTGAGCTTTGCTGTCTCTTTCCTTCTGGATCTCAAGAATGAAGAATGCAGAAAGCGATCTGCGTTTTAGACAATCGGTGCTTGCGAAAACTGAGCTATGTCGTGCCATACTCCTGTCCTGTTTACTTCCACAATTGTAATTATTTGAGGTATATACTATCTTTCTTACATGGTCTACAGCAGGAGCGAGGTTTGTGGGATCTCTTCTCCCTAATGTGAAAACGTAGATTCAGACGCTTACTATTTGGTCCAGCCTCCTCTGAACGCTCCTCCCAGTGTCGCAGAAAAAAAAAATAGCCTTTTTCTTAAAAAAAACGCTGTATGCAGAAAAAAGTTCCTTACCTAAGTCATAACTTTTCACACTTTGTATCCTTAGCGTAAACCTCCCCTCGATTCTTTTTCTCGTTTTGGACGTATTTGGGGTGACGTGCCTTAGCTGTCTCAGCCCCATATATCAATAATAATATTAATAATAATAATAATAATACTTCTCTCAAAACTTTTTATTTTTCTACTTTATTTGAATACGCATCGGAAGTGTAGCAGCTTTCCCAAGATCTGAATGATATTTAGAGTCTCATGTGTTTCGTATATCACATACCGGTAAAAGTCAAACATGGTTATTAATTAACCTATTTGCTTCCTTAACGTCGTACCAAACTTGTCGCTGTTCTATTTCGCTGCTCTGGATGTGCGGCGGATTATAAGATGCGGGTTTGCATAACTGAATGTTTGCATGCTGCAGAGAAGCGCAGGGGCAGAAGAGGAGCCCTGGAACCCGAACAATGTTTGGTCTGCTACCCTGTAGCCCAATTGTAAACGAGTCACCTGATATTTGACGTTTGCGACCTACGGTTTTTCCTGCTTATTATCGGGACATTTAGACAGCCATACAATGGAGATCATTAGTCGTCTGTTGTGCGTTCCATTGACTAAATGTAACGTAACGTATTATGAAAAAAACCTATAAACCCGATTCTAAAAATTAGTTATTTTCCACATTGTTTGCATCGTTACAAGCACGTAATTTACATGAATATCTTGTATCATATACACCCTACACATTTGTCCATCTTTACTTTTTATTACCTGTCACAATTGTTCTTCGAAATTTAATCCATAAAGGGATGAAAGTTTTTAGGAAACTGCTTCATTATATTAATTTTTTTTAAAAACTATGACAACTGGCAATTCCCTTCACGGTTATATATAAAGAAATATGTGTTAGGGAATGAAAGTAGTTGGAAATATGACCACAAGAACGCGAAAGGCATGATTAACAAAAAACTGGATTCCAGCTACAAGAATTCGTTTTTGGTCAGAAGTCCAGTGGAAAAGCATGTAATTATACGGTAACTGTTGAATATTTGGAAATGTAGCTGTCTTTAAAACGTTCGTCGTAAAATTTGAGAACAGATAAGATTTTCTGAACAGTTACCTATCAATATGGCCCGTATTTGAAGATCTTAAACTCACAGAACCCAAAGAGGGCTACACCGCACTGAATGACCTACAGGGGGCTAAATAGCACTTTCGAAGGTCGCAGAATTTATGAATTAATACTAAGGGAAGTTAACAATGTGAATCTGCACAACTTAAGAATAGATATAATGAACAAATTACTACACCGCGGTGAATTATAAATGCATATGGCGCAATGTCGCATGTCTATGGAGCTCCACAAATTGTTAACACATTTGAGTCTTTTTCTTTGTGTAGCTCGGAAGATATAAGAAATGTAGCCCGCACTGAAATCACTACTTTGACACACCTTCACACGCAGTTGCGGTGGACAAATTAAGCCAGCGTTTGCTTATTTCGTGCAACGATTGAGGGGTACTTTAACACTAGTGACTCTTGAAACCTGCTCCTTTTTTTTTTTGTACATACGATCTAAAGTGTCGCACTGAATAGTTCACTTTATGCCTAAACAGATATGGTCAAAAATTGGTCTTCTCCTATGGTGGATTGGACAAGACACCAGTTTCACAACTGATGGCCGAGGAATTTTTACAGACGCGTCAAAAATAGGTAACTAAACACAGTTTACTTTTATCATTCACTTTATCAACTAGTCTCCTTCCCTCACATTTTCAAATAAGTATTTACTATTAGTTTACTGATATGCATATGCGATTCAATCGATCACGTTCTAATTCTTTAGTTACTGCCAGTTATTAGGGTTTATGTGTTTTAATTTTAAGTAAACCGTGATATAAAATCACATTTTCTTCAGTACAAAGATTCTGCATCACAGTGCGCGCGTCAATAGGAAAAAAAGCAATGGTTGCCGCCATTAATTTGCTCTATGAGAAGTAGAGCAGCGGACAGCTTTAACCTAGACTTCTATTAGGCTTCAGCGTTGTCAGCTTATGTGCCACGTATCGAGACGAAAACTGCTTTTAAGGGCTTCCTGGAGAGAATCAGCGGACGCAGTATACCACATAAGTCGACGATGCGCAAAAAATATTTGAAAGACGTATGTGAAAAGACTATTGGCGATTCCATGACCACCTTAGTTTGGCTTTCAGTCGGCGAGACCATTGACATGTGTAGCTGATTTATAGCAAATGTCGCGGTGGGGAAATTATATTTTACTTCACTAGGAAAACCCCACCTCCCCCTGTGTGATGAATTGGAGAAGACGAATCATGGCACCGTAACTCGCACTGTGAGGGATGTCCTGCGCGTCCTATGACCAGGAAAGATAGGGGTGATCAAGTTTTTCTATTTGTAACGTACTGTGCTACCTACATGTTAAATGCGAGAGCATCACTGAAAGAATTCTGTTCCAATATAATCCGCTCCACCTGTCTTGCCCGTGACCTCGTCTAGCAGAGGATGTCTGCTATAATTTTGCTGAGGCTAACGGTATTATTTCCTCTGTTACGAAAGTGTTTCTCAAATCACGTACCCGTTTTCAGTTCTTTAAGCAAATGGCTCCAAACGTTCCTCTCCCACCTGAACCCTTACTTACACGTCTATGCATCCTGCTCTTAGCAGTTTTATATTAAGCACAACACTACCAAAAAATAAAAGAGCTAGGAGACACATTCGACTGCAGTGAATTAGCTTTTACTGAAATAACCAAGACGGCCCTTTAGAAAAATAATGTCACATACTTGACATTTTCAAGACTCGGCTTCCAACAACAATCTGATGCAAATGGCCGCGACGAGTCCGCATTTCGATCACTGACACAAAGTTGTAGATGTGATCTCCGAGGTGGAGGTGTATCGGGAGGAAATACCTGATTCAGTTTGTACACCATGCGGCATTAAATTAAGGAATATTCGTGTGAGGTATCCGGGAAGTGAAGATATGAAAAAAGTGTCCACCATTATTCAGGGGAAAAATTCGAAGGTAACTGTATTCAGTTCCACGAGCATTTTCGTCAATCGACAAAATATGTGCAGTTGACCTTTAAGTTTTATAGAGATACTTCTCAGCCTACAAAAATGCTCTGAGGGCCAATATAAAATTTTTCACTTTACAAAACTTAAAGATGTATTTAACTGTGTGCTGTAACAGCAAACTGTAATGTATGATCTCTTATAAGTTTTCACCCTAGACCACGAAAGGTGATCATATGTAGGTATGTAAGGAGTGACATGTGAAAAGAATCTTCCAGTAAAATACTTTTCATTAAAATACAAGCGGAGATCAAAAAGCTCCCCTTTGAGGGCGCCAGTTCAATACCGATGCAGGTGTCCAAGCACCGACATGTAGGCAATGGGTTTGTGTAGCGTTCGTATCTTTCCGATATGCGGTAAATGCGGCAACGTGAACGATGGCGACATTATTACCAAATGCGTCCAAACAGGACTAACGTGCTGTTATTCTTTCTTTAGCTGCTGAAGGACAAAACCGGTAGATATCCATCGGAGAATAAAGAATGTGTATGGGGCACCACGTCTTTCGAAAACTATCGTTCTGGAGTGGTGCGCGAAGTTCCGTGTTGGTTGAGATTTGATACAAGATGCCCGTTGATCACTTGGCCCAGCCTCATTGCAGATCAGAGCAAGCGGATGATTGACGATCCGATTAAAGTGGTCACGTATAGACATTCGTGCGCTAGCGAAGGATCTCGGCAGCAACTTCAGTAGGGTACAACACATACTCAGGCATGAGTTAGACTACTAAAAGAGATGTTCAAGGTACTCTGGTGTTGGGTGCCGAACAAAATGCAAATCGGTTGCCTGTTTGTATTGAAGGCAACACGTTCCCTGCAGACGACAAAAGCTGGTGACACCTATGGGAACCGGAATCGAAAACGTCGACGATGCAGTTGTGTTATCCATCATTCGCTCGTCCTAAGATGTTCAAGAGCCATCCATTTGCTGGCAGGGTGAATCTCACTCTGTTCATTGATTACCGGGGCACATTGCGTACTGCTTTCGAGTAACTTGGTGTCGCTATCACTGGGGAACAATAGTGCGCAACACTGGAGAAATTATGGCCTCCAATTGAGGTGAAACGATCGCAAAACCGTGACAAGGGCTGCTGATACATGATGACGCACGTTGCAATATCGCAAATACTTTAATGCAGAAGTTACGCCAACTCATATGGGAGACCCTCAAGTACCTTCCCGATAGTTTGGATCTCTTCCCATGCGATTACCATGCCTTTCGCCTCTTAAAAATTGCCTACAGGTGTCGACGACTGCTGTCCACGAGGATGTGCAGTAGACAAGTAGGATTTCTTCACGTAGCAGGACATGGCGTTTTACCAAAAGGGAATCTGGACTGGATAAGTCGTTTGGATTATTGGCTCAATGCCCATCGCGATTTTTCCTGGTTGGCATACCGATTCTGGACCGTAAGGGCTTCGAGCGGAAACTTTTTTTATCGCCCCTTATATTATTGAAAGAGAAAATAACAGTAGCACGCGTGAGTATCTCAAGACATATGCATTTTTCGAGCGCAGACAAAATGAATAGTTGAGTATTTATTTTTCACCAAGAGCTAGAATCAATGCGTCTAAATTATTGAGCCGTGTTGCGAATCACCTATCGAGCAAGGCTTCCGTGTGCACTTATGTTTGCCGGCCGGAGTGGCCGTGCGGTTCTGGGCGCTACAGTCTGGAGCCGAGCGACTGCTACGGTCGCAGGTTCGAATCCTGCCTCGGTCATGGATGTGTGTGATGTCCTTAGGTTAGTTAAGTTTAATTAGTTCTAAGTTCTAGGCGACTGATGACCTCAGAAGTTAAGACGCCTAGTGCTCAGAGCCATTTGAACCATTTTTTTGCACTTACGTTTGCCTACAGGGCGTCCAAGGGAGGCTACTAAGAGGTCTCGGCGAGCTCGCTCTTTCTGAGGCAGATGGTGCCTAAATGGAAAGCCCGCAGTGCGTACAGTGCATCTGGTAGTCCGGGATCGTCGACTGTGCTTTTGACGGTGGGAGTGTAGGCCAAGTTCCGCGGTAGTTATTTGTATCACGTAAGAGTGGCCTTTTCACCGCGGCCTAAGGGCTGGTGCTGCAAACGGCCATCTGCATGTTACGTCTCCCCTTTAATACCCTGTGAGGAGTGCAGCAGCGCTATTGTAATTGTAGTTACAACACGTTATACCAGCCGGATGTCTTGCAAGATGCGGTCACTTGGGTAATGCTTGTTAACTGGGCGGATCTGTGACAGAATCCGATAACAGCTTATTATTAACTTGCGAATTAAATCCTTTGGTATGTTTGACAAGGTTCAGCCTCTCGTGATAAAACTTATTCTTAAATGCATTCCTGCTGCTTATTGTGTTGGTCCTTTGATGAGACAAGTGGATAAGGGCATACAGTAAATTTTGCCATTGTGAATAGACAACAGTGTGATGTGGCTTTTAACGCTCAATTTACGTTTTCCCGGGCAGCCTTATGGAGCTGGCCCACCCTCGGCTGTCTTGGCATTAATGGAATTGTCTATTTAAGACCGGTAGTGCCGGTCTTGCAACCAAAAAAAATTCTACTTCTTTTAACTGGAGAAGTCTTATATTAACTTTTTTCTAATGTTGTTGAAGCAAGTGGTGCTGCTAAACCTCAAATCTAATCCCCAGAGTGTGAGATTCAGCTATTTGTTACCACGCAATAATGCACGTGTTTATTGTGCCTGTATTAATAGCCTTGTGTGTGTCTTAGAACCAATTAATTTGGGCTTGTGGTCCGCCTTCTCGTAGAATGTCACGAGTTCTAACGCCCGGTGTGCGAACAGCTTGAAATACCCAAATGCTGCTGCGAAAAATTACACGTTCAGATATCGTAGCACAGTTCTGGTATACGCTAAAGTTTCAAATTCAGATTTCTTATTACAGTCGTTGTACACGTCTTTTCGCAGAAAAATCTGTGATCTGATTTCAATGTCACTGGATGCACCTAGTTAAGGTTCAATTAGGTATAACTGCGAGTTTGTGTACATTATTTCATGCACTGTTGAAACTTTTAAGAGTTGTTTCATTTTATTTAAAGCCTATGAGATATAGATTATGTAATTTTACTCTCATATGCACACTGATATAAACGATATTGGAGAAATTTCATCATACATGTGTAAGGTGATATATTCGGTTTTTCTTATTCTGTGATTGAGGACAACTGTGTAAGTTGAAATTACATATTTAATCTCTCAATATTAGCATAGAAATACACGCTTTCACACAGTTTACCAAGCGTTTATGTTAAAACAGTTGCCAGGATAACGCATCTCATCAACATCAGAAGTGAAATAATCCTAAACACATCAATATTAAATATTAACTCTCAGAAAGTTATATTATCTTAATAAACACGACACTATTAAAGTTTAACTAGATGTTTCTTTACAAAATTATTCTTACGATTTCGTTATGATGTTGGTCAGTACTACAATAAATCATCCGAGTCCGGTTCAAAGTTTGGTACTGTTTTTAGGATGACAATCAAGTCTACATTGGATGCTTAGTTATGTGACAAATTGAGCCAAAGGTCACCCAAGGTCGCTCGAGTTTACAGTAGACGCAAGCTCATGAACCAAGAAGCTTATGCCTCTGTACGCGGTATTTACCATAAGCTGCGATAAATTGTCATCTGCTAGGCCCCTCTCTTCTCTGAATTTCCTATAAAACTAATTAAAACTTTTGTTGTCTTTTTTCAGCATAAACTCTCCTTATATTTCTCGTTATGTAAGAAAACATATACTCATCCCTAGTCTGAAGCAATATACGCGCACATGACTGAAGCAGCGCGCATATTATAATGTCCTCTCAGTTCTCGCAAGATTAATTAACTAACTGGCAGGTTTGTTTGTCCACATTTGGAGCTAAACGATGCTACAGCTAATTTCTGGCAGGATGTCGGCTGCTGTGAACGCAGTGGTCACCCAAATTTCTTCTCTGCAACATATAGAGCAATATGCGCTCCGTTCTGCACTTGATGCCAATTCAGGTAAGAGCCCCCTCAAAATTTCCGTTTTGTCTTTCTCATGGCTGAAATGTCTCCCCAACTGGGTACTTTCGCTCTTCACGTCACAGCTTTTTCCGACCAATAGAAGCGTTACTCTTATTTTGTGGAAACTCTATCTACTAGAGATGGGGGATCCGCTCTTGAACTAATTCATAGAGTTCAATCTTTCAAAGGAGTGAACAATCAGTGATTCAGAAAAAAAGAACGGTAGCTCCAAACGTTTCCCACGGCAGAGAGAGAGAGAGAGAGAGAGAGAGAGAGAGAGAGAGAGAGAGAGAGACGGAGCATATCAGCAGCGCCTCTGCTGGTCACAGCACAGTGCACGCCACACAACACAGCCAGCGCCGGCCTCTGCCCTGCTTCTACCTTGGCTGCCTGCATTGTGCAGTGCCCCATTGGATTTTGTGTTTCACATATGCCGTGGCGTCTCTGTGCGTCGTCTGCCGCGCAGTGTCTGGCACAGCGTAACTTCGCATCGCACTCTGTCGGCGATCGTTTCAGTCGCACGTCCTGCCCTCTGGGCAGTTGATGCGAGCAACAGGACAGAGAGCCACCTAGCGGATAACATAGGAACTACTTGCAAAAACCCGCTCGCAAGGGAACGAACTATTTGTCTCGGAGCGGGTGAGTTCACCGCTACCCCCTCCCTCGGAACTCGCCCACTCAACGCTCGCCCCACCGTCTCGACTCTAGCCAGAGCGTCGAGCAAAGCGACTCAGGTGTCACTGTGGCCTCTGCGGTCTCAGCTCACGCAGTAATACAGCTCGCGGCTCGACCTGCTCGACTCAGCGCCTCTGCATCGGAGTTCGTCCCCACTGGATATTGTTCTTCGTAGTAATGCCGCTATGTATATTACATTATTATGTTATGTATACATCAATTGTTTTTATTTTATTTTTATTTGTTTAAACTGATTAGTTTAGGTTCCTGATGACTCCTCTTATTATAGGATTTTTATTATAGACACTCGAATTTACGCTTTAATTACGAGCGAACCGATAAACGTATCGCAAAATGTGATACACCAATATTTTCCTTGTTTTATTCTGCGTAAGGCTATATGCAGCACTTTCGTTTTACAGTCAAATTTATATTTTTTTTTCTTATTCTGGTACGGATTTCGCGATTTTAGGCGTCTTCGAAAGGAAACGTTCACTTTAAAAATATATGGCTTGCGATGTATTTGTATGAGGTTAATGAAATTTTAATACGTTATAGCCAAATATATTGTTAATGTAAATCTCAAGTTACAACATTTTCCGATCACCCAAAAAACCACAATAGTGCAAAATAAATCAATAATCAAAAACTTTGTCATATCATGGAAATTTCAATAAACAATACAAAATTCTTACTCATTATCTGTGTTACTTCAAAATAAGATCAAATAAGATCAAAATACAGGTATAGTACTGGAATAAACCAAGTTTAAAGGGCAATGTGCCTTCCATTTATTTTATATTGTAAATGAGTGGTGAGTCATGAAAAAGAGCTAATTTATTTCAGGGAGTGAACAGTTCTGATCCAATCTCTGAAAAGAACAGTTTTGCCCATCTCTACTATCTACCAATCGCAAGGGCCCTACCATTAAACTGCATCGAAACCTCAGCTCTTTACTCCTACCTAGTGCGTTTTCGCCAATCGGATGTGTTGTGCCTGTGCCTGTGCCAGACGTCAAATGTCATTGTCTCTCAAGTGTGTACCACTCGCTGGACACTTGATCGAAAATGCGTCACTGATCTTTTTAGTATCCATTTGGAATTCTGAAACGCAGTTTTTTAAAAGCTTTCTTTCCTGTCCTCCCTCAGATGGCCCATTAACTCGCTCTCCCCTTCTGAGTCACTTGCTTGGTAATTGACTGTGCTTGGGATGTTGTATCTCCCGTGACACGGCCTTGCCTCTTCTCTTGCCCCTCGGAATTCCAAACTAAAACGTTTCTCGCTGCTTGTTGCAGCTTCTGCTCATATACATGCATTATATAAGAACGGTGAGTTAATTGCCATCGATTGAGGGTCACCGCTTTTTGCATTACATACTGATAGGAAAATCTGCTCATAACCACCGAATTGGGTTAGGTGTTATATTCACCTTCCCATTGCGATGTATAAAGCTCTCATGTCAGGTGCGAATCTGACCTTCATTTGTTCTTCCACCTTACACATAAATCTTTTGCTTGCAGTGCTCTTAATTTAGGAATTGATAACTATGTACTTTGGTTTTAGCAACCATAATTTTAAGTTTACTGATGTGTGTAGAATTTTGTAATCTTAATAAATCGTAGATCAGATGTTTATTAACGTATGATGCTCAGTCTTCATTTGCCCAGGGCTTGCTTGTCCTTCTTTCTTGAGGGCTGTTGAGGAATGTCATCTATAATGAAATCGTCTATTTTAATATTAGTATTCATTATTTTCTTCATTAATTTCCATAAAGGCTGCAGTTGTTTAAACCAAAGAACGGTTTCTCCAAGAAAATAAAGAGGTAAAATCCATTTTATAAAAACCTAAACATCCCATCCCTAATTGTCATTAAACCATAGCAGGCAACTACGACGCAGCAAAATTAATTTCTTGAAGAAACCAAATGTCTTGTCCCCCATTTCTGAGAATTTTTTTTGTAGTTTCTACGAACATTGGGTTCACAGGGCGACGCTCACAGAATATATGAACCTCTTTGAAAGTGACTTTGGCAGATGTGGACGAAATGTTGTGGTTCACTGAGAAATTAATGCGACCACTGCATTATAGTCCGGCATAATTCAGTACCTGTGACATTTCCGACCATGAAAATTTATAGGTTACTGATGTAACTATTATGAAAACTATAAGTAATGATCGCTTCACAAGAGAACATGTTGTCACTGTAGTCTTCAGAACTGACTCTACCTATACGCATGTAGCTTTCCACGCCCATTTCTTCAGTGAAGCTCCCTCCATATCTGCTTGACTATCACAACATAAGTAAATTTTTAATGTAACTGTCGGCGGGTAATGGACATTTAGCTAGCTAAAAGGTAAATAACTGACATACAGTGCAAAACATTAATTGATGACATAATATGAGAGCATACAAATACAAGTTTAACAAAGGCCTTTAGAAGTCCGCTGTTGATTGACATGCATGCAAGGTACTGTACAACACATTTTGGTAATTTAAAGGGGAGATCAAAGAACAATATAATATTACGATTAATAGTGGTGTTGTGCCATATATTTAAATAAGATTGAAGTACACGTATCACAAAGGTTTTTCACAAGATGTGTTAAACTGTACAAAGTAGTTTAACAGATTAATTTTATGGCATCACAAATTTAAGAAATAAAACGAAAAGAATGGGAGCAATGGAAACATAAACCTACAGTTCCTAAACTGAAGTAACTACACATATAAATTACATAGTACTCTCAGCTGATGATTAACATATTTCCCAATACTGCAGCATTACCATAAATATGATCTTTCATGCCCAGCAGGGAAAATACGACGAGAAAGAAATGTCACTCCCTGTGTGGGAATCACTTGAAACTATGTGCGAGCACAGAACGTGGATACTGGGTCGATCCAGGAGGCGTGTACAGATAGATGAAGGGTTAAGCTTACTCTGGCGATAAATGGGGAATACGGGTTCGGGGTCCCAGTACTGCACATGTTTCCATAGGTCACTAATCATTTGTAAAGCTGATGTAAAATCGTTCTGCGGTTTGTGAATGCACTTTATTCACTTTCATAAAAGTCTTGCAAACACATAAACATGTTTTCGACGACATATTTCTCCTGTAAAAAGAGAAAAAAATTTTCTTTTATTTCCTTTACTGCTTGCTCAATACCAAGATTGAATAACATCGGAGATAGACTACAACCCTGTCTCACTCCGTTCTCAATCACTGCTACACTTTTATGCCTCTCGACTCTTCCAGCTACCGTCTGGTTTCAGTACAGTTTTGTAAATAGTCCTTCGCTCCGTTTATTTCAGCCTGTCACCTTCAGAATTTGAAACAGAGTACTCCAGTGAACATTGTCAAAAGCTTTCTCTACGTGTACAAATGCTTTTCCATAATCTATCTCGTATGACAAGCCGTAGGGTCAGTATTGCCTCATGTGTTCCAACATTTCTACGGAACCCGAACTGATCTTCCCCTAGGTGGCTTCTACCAGTTTTTCCATTCGCCTGTAAAGAATTTGGGTCAGCATTTTGCAACTGTGACTTATTAAGCTGATAGTTCGGTAGTTTTTACACCTGTCAATACCTGCTTTCTTTGGGATTGGAATTATTATATTCTTCTTGAAGCGTGAGGGAATTTCACCTGTCTCATACATCTTGCTCACCAGATGGTAAAGTTTTGTCAGGGCTGGCTTTCCCAAGGATATCAGTAGTTCTAATGGAATGTTGTCTGCTCCCGGGGCCCATGTTCCAACTTAGGCCTTTCAGTGCCCCGTAAAATTCTTCATGAAGTATCGTATTTACCATTTCATCTTCACCTATGTCCTCTTCCATTTACATAATAATGACCTCAAAGAAATCGCCCTTGCATAGACCTTCTATATACTCCTTCCACATTTCTGCTTTCCCTTCTTTGCTTAGAACTGATTGTCCATCTGAGCTCTTTATATTCGTAAAGTGGTTGTCTTTTCTCCAAAGATCTGCTTAATTTTCCTGTAGGCAGTATGTATATAACCCCTAGTGATATATGCTTAACTTCCTTACATTTGCACTCTAGCCATCCCTGATTAGCTATTTTCAACTTCCCGTCGATTTCATTTTTGAGACGTTTGTGTTCCTTTTTACCTGCTTCATTCACTACATTTTTATATTTTCTCCTTTCATCAATTAAATTCAATATATCTTCTGTTATACAAGGATTTCTACTAGTCCTCGTCATTTTAATTACTTATCCTCTTAAAAGGCTGCTGCCCCTCTTCAGGAGGGCCTCTCAACAGATACCCCCCCCCCCCCCCCCCCCGTTGTGGTTACACCTACGGTACAGCTATCTGCATTGCTGAGGCACGCAAGCCTCCCCACCAACGGCAAGGTCCGTGGTTCCTGGGGATGTCAATGTATCATAAATTGTAAAAATATTTCTACGCTTGATTGTGGGATTTCATTTCCTGACACATTGCATCTTGCGGCATAATTCAACTAGACTTCATTCAATTCTTTACCTTTCTGGCCTACATTCATTTGCATAAGGCGCGTGGAATGTATTCTGTCTTCTAACTAAAATTACATTGAGTTCCAGGATGCCCATTAGCATATTTTTCTTCTTTACGTACAGACTGATTAGCGTCGGGGACAAAAAAAAAAAAAAAAAAAAAAAATGCGGTAAGGACTATGGGACCAAACTGCTGAGGTTATCGGTTCCTAAACTTACATACTAAATAAACCAACTTAAACTAACTTACGCTAAGGACAACACACACACCACACACACCCATGCCCGAGTGAGGACTCGAGCCTCAGACGGGGGCAGCCGTACGAACCGTGCCAAGACGCCCTAGATCGCACGGCTACGCCACGCGTCAGTCGGGGACAGATTATAAACTTTACATATTCTCGTATTAACTATTGCCTGCCTTTCATGTCTATTGTCTCTTATAAATGCAGTCTGATCCCTGTATTTTACCGCTTACAACTTCAGAATTACATTTTGTATGCTAGTCAATACTTTCAAAGCTCATTTCTAAACCATCAAATACTACTCCGTATAAGTGAACTTTTGTTTTTATGTTATTTGCCTTCTGAGCTAAATTAAAGGATCAGCACAGTCTCGCGTCTTCTGGTATTTCTCACGAACCGAAACTAACACCAAGGTTGCTTCCCACAAGTGGTTTCAATCTTCTGTATGTAATTTGTGTTACCATTCTGGAATGCGATTAGGTGCGACTGCCTTTTTGATACAGGTATCGCTCATTGCCCTCTTAACAACAATCCAGATGTTAAGTCTTCTTCAATGACACGTTCAGGGCACTCGTAAATAAAAAAGTCGTTTTAACAGCAATTGGAGCTTTGTTACATGCGGCCACATGGCCGTTTGATGACAGGATCAGAACATATGATGGACGCACACCTATTGTGCTATTTTATTGATTGGCATCATTACATGCTTGAGCCTTTGGGGTATTTCTCCTATTGAAAGGTCTCTGTTGGATTCCTTTCATGTTAATTTCTTAAATCTGTTGTCATTTACGGCATAAATTCCTCCTCTAAATTTACTGTGGCGTTTCTGACTATCTGGGAGGAGACTGAGTAGTGGAACGTGTTACTTTTACACATAAACAAGAACGATCTGTCACACTACTACACTACGTCGGAACAGGTAGCTACGCTTTCTAAAAGCAAAGAGGTTTCTATTCTTAGTATGGTCCTGTCCGTCCCTTGTCATTTTGGTATAGGAAGCAGCATCTCTGGTCACTTCCGTTTTGTATCTGGAAGCACCCTTGGTAGGGGCCCACGAGTCTGTCCGCTGCAAGCGTCTGAAGTGGTAAGATCTCCGGCTAAGCGCGTGTCTGCTAAGTCCGTAGGACAATGGATTTCTTAAGTTCAGCCAAACTGAAAATTTAATCACCTTTATTTCAGGTTTAGATCTAAAATTTGTAATGTTGTCTTAATTTGCAACGCAGTGTAATTCGAGTGTGAAGTTCAGAATATCTTCCAGTAGTAGCTTTGTCACTACTTTGCGACTAAAGTGGAACCCCGTGTTGAGGATCCGTAACTCTAACTAAGATCATCAATCTTAAATGCCAATGTGCGTGAGATTATAACGTCTCGTCTTGACAATATTTTTCAATATAGCAACTTTTCTTTATGTTTAACCCACGTTGGATGTACTTTGTGAGACCCGTACAACGTGCTTATACAACTGTTTGACCCATCAGGTTAATAGTAAGACGATTGTAACCAGTTCGAGGTTTTTGTTTTGTAAATTGAGATTCGATGTAATTTATTTTAATTATAAAAATTATTGTGGAGTTACACTCTTTGTGTAAACCAAGTTGACCACGTGAAGGATTTGGTGTAATCCTCAAAGTAGCCCTCAGCTATTCTTTTCGGGAAGATTTCACATAGAGTTAGTATGAATTTAGTATACCAGTGTGTGGTAATTTCATGACGGACAGGATTGCGCTACGGACGTAACTTCTTTAGGTGAAAATTGAATCGGTTGATTATGGTTAATTTTTTGTTGCATATGTTTCAACGTTCTTCGTGTGTTATTTTATGAATGCAGTGTTGTATGCAGTCTCCCAATCTTGGCTTCATATTTGAGGTGTTCCGTAAGATTACAAACTAACATTTTCACAATCCTAAATAAGGCACCAGTTTAGTTATGAATCAAGTTTAATATGCTGAAATTTTAACGGAACAATGAACAGTGTTAAAATAAATGTCCAAATATAAAGTGATTTATTTCTTTTTATTTAATTTCTCTTTTTATATATATATCACCGGTTGTCGTAAGATGACTATTAAAAGATTATAATTAATGTTAGCCTGGTTGGCAATTTGGTAAACTAAAGTGGATACCTGTTAAAAAAAACAGTTGCTCACTAATGCAAGGATAGCTTCCCCAGATAGCTCACAGCTTTTAACCCGCTTTTATTATCTTGAATATCAGCACCGTTTTGAGAACAAATTAATGCATCAACATTACATAATCTTATTCATTCAGCACACCAGGTGGAACAGTATTTTTTATGGTTCTCCAAACGATTTGAAAACTCCTGGCGGAGGTCTCCTATTTTGTCAAATTCTTCGCCAATTGTCACAACAACCATCTCAATTTCATCCTTTACCTCCTACCTGTCTATAGTATTGTTTTCAAATTTCCTTCCTTCACGTCGCCCCTCTACACGTTTTAAAAGTATCTTTTTGTTCATTATTTTCAGACACAATCACAAAAATATCTCCACTTCAACTTTACAGCTCCTTCTGATCTGGCGTCGTTGTTCTTGATTTCTCTACGAAAATTTTTTTGATGTTTCTGTGGAACAATATATTCACAGGTTTTCTGGCCAGGTATGGTCGCAGTGTGAACTACTCTGTCTTTACACATTGAGACGAGGTATCGCAATCAGTCTCCTTAAGTTGGTATTGGCGGCTACCGTTAAGATCTCGTACGACCTCTCCACGCCAGTTTAGAAGCAGCGCTATTAATTGTTTACCCACAAACAGACTGCGCCCGCCGTCCATCACTCCTCTGCGTAATGCAGACTGCTGCATTCCCGCCATATTACTTAAAAAGCATTGCTGTCAAACTGAGTTGGGGACAAACGCTTACCTACACTACAAAGGTTCGTCGACTCTCGTATCTACATTGCCTCCTTAATATTGCTGTCGCAGAAACTTGATGCCTGATGTCTTTTCGAAATCCAACATACCTTTTGTCGCTAAGGGATGCTCAGCCAGTACAGATTTATCTTCTTGCCTGAGTCTCATGTTACGTATTTGTTCTTGTCTACGCATGTAGGGGACTGCCAAATAGGAGGTGAACATGAGAAAAAAACTGAATAATCAAAGAAAATATAACGTTCTACGAGTCGGGGCTTGGTATATCAGAAACTTCAGTGTGGAAGGGTTGCTAGAAAATCTGAAATGTGTAATCTAGTTACAGTAGGTGTCAATGAAATGAAATGGAAAGAAGACAAGGATTTCTGGTCAGATGAGTATAGGGTAATATCAACAGCCGCAGAAAATGGTATAACGGGAGTACGATTCTTTATGAGTAGGTAGATAGGGCAAAGAGTGCGTTACAGTAACAGTTCAGTGATAGAGTTGTTCTTATCAGAATCGACAGAAAACCAACTCCGATAACGATATTTCAGGTAAAATAAGATCAAGCGATAGAGAAAACATATGAGGATTCTGAAAGGGAAATACAGTACATAAAGGAAGGTGAAATTCTAATAGTCATGGGGAACTGGAATGCAGTTGTAAGGGAAAGAGTAGAAGGAAAGGCAACAGGATAATGTGGGCCTAAGACAAGGAGTGGGGGAGCACAAAGACTAGTTGAGTTCTGCAAATAAATTTCAGCTAGTAATAGCGAATACTCCGTCCAAGAATCACAAAAAGATGAGGTGTACTTGGAAAATACAGAAAGATTTCTATTACGTTACATCATGGTCAGACAGAGATTCCGACATCAGAAGCTGGATTGTGAGGAGAACCCAGGAGCAGATATAGACTCAGATCACGATATAGTAGTGATGAGGAGTAGGCTGAAGTTTAAGTGATTAGTAAGAGAGAATTAACATGCAAACAGGTGGGACACAGAAGTACTAAGGGGTGACGAGACACGCTTAAAGTTCTATAAGATGTAAAAATGTAAATGTCGTGTGACAAGGGTCTCCGCCGGCCGAGGTGGCCGAGCGGTCCTAGGCGCTACAGTCTGGAACCGCGCGACCGCTACGTCGCAGGTTCGAATCCTGCCTCGCGCATGGATATGTGTGATGTCCTTAGGTTAGTTAGATTTAAGTAGTTTTAAGTTCTAGGGAACTGATGACCTCAGAAGTTAAGTCTCGTAGTGCTCAGAGCCATTTGAACCATATAAACAAGGGCCTCCCGTCGGGTAGACCGTTCGTCACGTCTAAGTCTTTCGATTTGACGCCACTTGGGCGACTTGCCCGTCGATTGGGATGAAATGATGATGATTAGGACAACACAAATCTCCGACCCTACTAGGAATCGAACCAGGCCCTTAGGATTGACATTCTGTTGCACTGACCACTCAGCCACCGGGGGTGGACGCTCTAAGATTATAGATACAGCAATAAGGAATATCTCAGTAGGCAGTATAGTTGAAGAAGAATGGACATCTGTAGCAAGGGTAATCACGGAAGCTGGGAAGAGAAACATAGGTACAAAGAAGAAACCATGGGGAACAGAAGAAATACTTCAGTTTATAGAAGAAAGAAGGATGTACAAAAATATTCAAGGGAAATTCAAATACAGAAACACAAATCGCTGATGAAATAAATAAATTGGAAGTGCAAGGAAGCTAAGAGGAAATGGCTGCACGAATAATGTGAAGAAACAGAAAAAGAAATGATTTTTGGAAGAACTGACTCAGAACACACGAAAGCCAAAGCAACCTTCTGTGGCACTGAACGAAAGGGTAGTACCATTGAAAGTGCAACGGAAATTCTTCTGTTAAATACATAGGAGACAGCCGATTGGTGGAAAGAGTACATTGAAGGCGTGAAGATTTGTCTGAGGAGGAAGAAACAGGAGTCGATTTGTAAGAGACAGGGAATCCAGTAATGGTAATAGAATTTAAGCGAGCTTTGGAGGGCTTAAAATCAAATAAGGCAAGGGATAGATAACATTCCATCAGAATTTCTAAAATTCTTGGGAAAGTAGCAACAAAACGACTATTCACATTGGTATGTAGAATGTATTAGTCCGGCGACATACCACCTGACTTTCGGAAAAATATCACCCACACAATTCCAAAGACTGCTAGACCTGACAAGTGCGAGATTAACCGCACAATCAGATTACCAGTTCATGCATCCAAGTTGCTGACAAGGATAAAATACAGAAGAATGTAAAAGAAAATTGAGAATGTATTAGATGACGATCTGTTTGGCTTTACTAAGGATCAAGGCACCAGAGAGGCAATTCTGAAGTTAAGGATGATAATGGATGCAAGACTAAAGAAAAATCAAGACACGGTCATAGGATCTGTCGCCCTTCAAAATGCATTAAACAGTGTAAAATGGTGCAAGGTGTTCGAAGTCCTGAAAAAAAACGGGGTAAGCTATAGGAAGAAACGGGTAATACATAATACACTCCTGGAAATTGAAATAAGAACACCGTGAATTCATTGTCCCAGGAAGGGGAAACTTTATTGACACATTCCTGGGGTCAGATACATCACATGATCACACTGACAGAACCACAGGCACATAGACACAGGCAACAGAGCATGCACAATGTCGGCACCAGTACAGTGTACATCCACCTTTCGCAGCAATGCAGGCTGCTATTCTCCCATGGGGACGATCATAGAGATGCTGGATGTAGTCCTGTGGAACGGCTTGCCATGCCATTTCCACCTGGCGCCTCCGTTGGACCAGCGCTCGTGCTGGACGTGCAGACCGCGTGAGACGACGCTTCATCCAGTCCCAAACATGCTCAATGGGGGACAGATCCAGAGATCTTGCTGGCCAGGGTAGTTGACTTACACCTTCTAGAGCACGTTGGGAGGCACGGGATACATGCGGACGTGCATTGTCCTGTTGGAAAAGCAAGTTCCCTTGCCGGTCTAGGAATGGTAGAACGATGGGTTCGATGACGGTTTGGATGTACCGTGCACTATTCGGTGTCCCCTCAACGATCACCAGTGGTGTACGGCCAGTGTAGGAGATCGCTCCCCACACCATGATGCCGGGTGTTGGCCCTCTGTGTAGAATTTTGTAATCTTAATAAATCGTAGACCAGATGTGTATTAACGTATGATGCTCAGTCTTCATTTGCCCAGGGTTTGCTTGTATGGAGACACAACGACGGATTTGCACGATGTTAGAGATTCACACTCACGCCTTAACGAAGGGAGACACAGCGATTCGTTTGCACAATGTAAGAGGTTCTACATTCACACGATATGCGATATTTGGAATACCCCAAATGTACGATGTCGAAAGTAATGATTCACGCTGCCTAGAAACGTTCCTTGTTTTAACAATTACTCGAAATATGGGCTTGGTAGCTTTCTTAGACAAAGCTTCGCCTATTCTTTCGGTAGCTGTACTGTCTTATGGTTGGAACAGAAACTTCTCTTTTTGTTTTCACTTTTTTGTGATTATCGTTATGTGTGTTTGCCCCAGTGAGCCGTGTAGACTCTAGTCGATCTTGATTCCCGACGACAGTCGCTGATATCTTTGACTGAGAGCAGCGCCGGGAGGACTAGAGGACGGCTATGAAGTTATGGCTGGGTCATACACCAGAAAGTGGACAGCAATTTCGATTGCTGGTGCAGCGAGCTGGTTCTTTTTGTTGTGGCGTGTGGACTCTAGGCGCTTAGCCACAAGGGACCGTATACCGATTCACCTGCTAGGTTACTGGGATGTACAGTGCGACCACGGTCGGTGGAAACCCTTGCTCTGTACTTAACGCACTTTGATGTCAACTATCTGTACAGGGAACATGCATGTATTAACCAATCTAGCTATTTGTCAAGACTACAGCTGATTTGTTGAGCAGTTCTGTTCTGTTGTTTGTAGCCTGTCGCTGCAGTTTTTATGTGGTTTGCCGGCGTGTGACTTGGTTTTAGATTGACTCTATAAAGGGCAGTAGCAGCTTGTTCTACTGCATAAGGTAAACACTAAAATTTTAAATAGTGTTTGACTCATATCGTGCGTGTGTTGACAGTAATTGTCTAAGTACTGTGAATATCGTTAGTTACTTAATTAAATGTCTGCAAGGTGATCTCAGGTGGTCTCCAGCAATTATTCCGATTACACCTGTTAGTACAATGATTACTTGTTCTCTTAATGATGAATTACCCAAAAATATGATGTCATATGAAAGCAGTGGATCAACATAGGCATAATATGTCAATATTTATCACCAAAATTTACAATATACCTAACAGAATAAGAAGCTGAACTTAAACGCTTCAGCAGATCATAATTGTGTTTCTTCGAGTTCAATTTCTATCAGAGTACACACTTAGAAAATTAGCAACAGACTTCTTTTTCAGGTCTGTACTTATCTATGGTTTTATTTTATTTAGTGTACAGATCATTATGTGCAGTTTTTTCTCAAAATTTAGTCAGAGTCGATTTGCAGAGAACAACTTAGTAATTTTAGGAAATATGTTATTTACAGTTTCCTCAGTTAATTCTAGTTTTTAGAACGTTATTTCTATACTTGTATTATTAGCGAAACAACTAGATTTGCATCAACATGAATACGGACTGGCAAGTCATTACTATATGTTGACAAGAATAAGGGATCGAGGACTGAAGCCTGCAGGGAGCCATTCTTGATGCCTCCCCAGTTAGAAGACTCTGCAGATTTTTGCAGATTATCTGTACTGATAATTTCAACCTCTGCATCCTTCTAGTTAAATATCAAATAAGCCATTTCTGTGCTGTCCCACATTAATGAAGCTTATCTAGAATAATTTCATGATTCAGAAAGTCAAAAGCCTTTGAGAGATCACAAAAAGTCCCAATGGGTGATGTTCCATTATTCAGAGTATTTAATATTTGATCAGTGAAAGCATATGTAGCATTTTCTGTTGAGAAACCTTTCTCAAAATCAAAATGACATTTTGTTAGGTCCTCTCTTTAACAAATATGTGAAGCCACTCTTGATTACATTACTTTTTCAGGAATATTGGATGAAGTTGTAAGACGTGAGATTGGGTTGTAGTTGTTAGCATAATACAAGCCCCCCTTTGACATAATAATTTAACAATAGTATAATAGTATTTCAGTCTATACAGAAAAATGCCCAGCTTCTGTGAGCTACTCCTGACTACTAGAACCCTCCTCATCTCTTGGGAACAAGCTTTAAGCTCTCTATTGGAAATGCTGTCAATTTCTTGCAAGCTTTTACTGTTGAGTGAATTCTTATTTTTCTAATTTCAGTAGGAGATTTCAATTGTATCAAATTGCATAAGGATTACCTTTTCTATATACAGCCTTGCATTATTTAAGTAAGAGCCGGACCCTACTTTGTCTACAACATTTAAAAAATGATTATTGAAAATGTTTTCTGCTTGTGACATTTTTTAACAATTGTTTCATTGAATTTGATAGAAATATAGTCTTCCTATGCTCTTGTTTGCCCAGTTGCTCTTTTAAGAAAATTCCAAATTATTTCAATTTCTTTATCAAAGATGCTAATCCCAGATATAGTGCACATAATTTTGGACTTTTTAATAGCTTTTCTTAACCTTAGGATGCATGGTGCCGAAAACACACATGAATGCATAAGCAGGGCCTCCAAGACCCTGCCCTAATTTAAAATTTTGCTCTTTTCATATAATCATTCTTTGGAGTTAAATTTATTTCTGTCAAATATTGTCATATTGAAAGATTCCTAAGATGCAGAAACAGGATCTGGTGGGCCTGATTAACATTTTATTAATTTAAAAAAAACTCTTAAGAGTGAATTTTTATTAGTTACATCCATTTACAGACAACATATACGAATAATTTTTTAAATTCACATTAAAAAGTTGCAGTTTACATTTTATAAGATGTATTACAACTAATTTCTTCAATTAAAACATACTCATTATTCACATTATTATGTATATAATCAATATTTTGACAAAAAGTAATTATTCATTGTTCACATAAAATTGCATTTTTCTTAGTTTTCAACATGAGATAAATAAGAAGCAGAAAGAATGATACTACGTTCCTTAAAAATGTTGGTTTTACACTTAATGCATGTCATAACACTTTTCCTGTGTTTATTATATGGACAATTATTGTATCTTCCTCTTTTTCCTGAAACATGTAGTTGGTTTGGCAATATGACATCTTTTTGAACACCACATCTTTGCACGGCATCAAGGATTCTCTTTGGAGGATTAGGGATCTGAATATGAAGTTCCATTAATGGTCTCACCATTTTCTCTGCTAAATCTCTTTGGAACAAACACCTTTTATCACTTCTTCCACTATGGTATGTCAAATGTTGGGCGGAAAATAAAATTTCACTGTTCAGTGCTGCGACGTCCATCATATTCATCCGTAATGCAAATGGCCATCTTCTTGTTTGTCTCTTGCAAGTGTAATAACGAATTTTCAGTTCCATTTGATCTACTCCACCCTTCGGAGAACTTTATTATATCTGGTTTCTTGTTTGCATAAGTTACATCAATGTTTGTATCGTAATGCACTGTGCTAACGAGAACTACAGACTTTTTCTTTTTGGGAACGTAACTCACCATTGTAATGTCACCTCTAAATGCAAACAAAGAGGAAAGAATCGCTCTTGAGGCAGATGGTTTCGTCTCATTAGGAATTTCTGGTTCATTTTGTTTGATTGTTCCCACCACTGTAATTTGCTTCTGAAGCATCTCTTCTGCCAGCTGCACACTAGTAAAGAAGTTGTCAACAGTAATATTTTTTGATGATCCTTCAATACTTTTAGCAAGATCTTTCACCACATTCAATCAAAGATTTTTCTGAATAAGTTCTTGGGGCTTCCTTCCCGTGTAAAAAATTCCGTCTAAAGCATAAGCAGATATAGCATCACATAACCAAAATATTTTTATGCCATACTTGGCTGGTTTAGAGGGCATATACTGGGTGAAGCTGCATCTTCCACGGAACGGGACTAGCTGTTCGTCAACTGTGGGTGCGAATCATTGGGAATAATTCTATTTCTGCACTTGTCAAGAAACAGTTCCCATACAGAGCGAACAGCTGCAAGTTTTCCATCTGCAGATCGAGCTTCACGGGTGTGCTTGTCATCAAATCAAATCATTCTCCTTTATCATCGAATCTATTTACTGACATGGTGGCCTTATATGTAGGATTTGCCTTTTCATCCAAGAATAATTCTCTAATAGGGACATCCCAACTCTTCTCAACACCAGAAAGCAGTAAAAGACCAAGAAAACCCTCCAATTCAGCAAGTGAAACGTTTTTCCACGTTTTACCACGTAAAACAGCCATTCTTCTGCCTTCAATATTTGTGCAGTTGATGATTTCCTCTTGTATTTCCTTGGAGATGAAATAGTCAGAGGCATCCTTAGGTTTACAGGTTTTCAAACCACGGGTTGGACCAGGTGCCTTCTTTATGATATTATGGACAGGCGTACGAAAAGTTGCAGGGGGATCTAATTTCCAAATCGTTCCATTCCGACTAATATATGTGTGGCCATCTATACCTTTTTGTGGTGGTTCTTCATTTTCAGACTCTGATGAAGTAATGTTATCGGAAGGACTGTCATCTGCCTCAATATTCCCATCTACAGGTTCTTTGGCTGGTTCTTCACTACATGCATCTTCAAAAATTTTTCCTTCCTCGCAAGAATCATCTTCTTCAAACCACTAGGCCGCAACACTTTCAAAATTAGCTGCATTTGCACGTAATGACTCTCTTGCTTTGCGTGTCGAAGCCATAGCAAAAGGCGTCTCATACTCTTAAAAATATGGGCCTTGCAGCAACAAACAAACTACAGTAACAATGAGGCTGACAAGAGCAGCACTACATAACAATACTATGTAATTCGAGTAATAAAACATTTTCTAGCAAAAAGATCAATAATACACCAACATCGCCAATATGTGAAAGTAGTGTGTATTATTTTTTAGTTATACTATTAGTACTACAGCTACGGCTGCTGTTGGCACTCCTGTTGCTGGAAATACCACTACAGTTATTGTTGAATTAATAACTGCTCCCAAACAAATGTTGAAGACAATATAGGCTAAAGAACATTCACAAATGTGTGAGGGCTTCTGAAGCCCTGCTTATGCATTCACGGTGTATGGGTAAACGTACTGAATTATACAAAAAACTTAAAAAAATATCTCGTTCAGACTTCATAGAAGGAATGTCACAGTGTTAGTGAAAGAGTATTGGAAAGCAGTTTGAAATAAAACAGATAATTACAGTTTTTTTTTTTAAATGAAGCCATAAAAGGGCCTCAGAGGCCCTGTATATGCATCCTAGGGTTAATAGTGTACAGTAGTTTTTGTGATGTTTGACTGCCTCTGGATCATTACACCTTCTAGCTATATGATACATTTCCCTTTTCTGTTTACAAGATATTTTTATCTCTTTAGTAGGCTACAGATTTTTAGATGGTTTCTTGCAATTATTTTTCACTCTTTTCTCAGGGAAAATATTTTGAAATATACTGGCCAAGGTATCGTGAAATAAGTACAATTTTAAATAAGCATCGAGTTTCGTGAACATCTGATCCCAGTATAACTGTTGCAAGAGTTCCCTAAACTTTGCAATAGTTAAATAGTTAATTGAACACACGTCCTTTGAGGACTGGTTTGTATTACAGTATGGAGCCATGTCATATAATGCAACAAGCTGTGCATAATATTCAGAATCACCATTCTTAACTAGAAACGTTTTTATTTGATCAAATTTATTTATTAGTACACTGCTTTCCTTCACCACCCCAGTAGGAATACCAGAAACTGATGTCAATTTGAATGAACGATGTAATACTTCAAGGTCATTCTTTCAGTCAGACTCTTTCAGAAAATCTACATAGAAATTTCCACAAACAATAATTTGCTTCCATCTGTCTGACTGATAGCACAAATGAGAAGCCAAGTTTTTCAGTAATAGCTGAAAATTTCCGGCTGGGAGCCTATACGCAGCTTCAGTTACAACAGTACCAATATTTAGTTTTACCTCAAAGGTACACGCTTCTATATGTTGCTCTACACAAATTTTTGAGTTTCTAAATATTTCACCCTACGATAAATTTTAACACATATGGCAGCTCCTACTCTCTCTATAGTGCCTCTGCTTACATGTTGCTCTACACAAATATTTGAGTTTCTAAATTCTTCACCCTACGATAAATTTTAACACATATGGCAGCTCCTACTCTCTCCATAGTGCTTCTGCTTACATGTACTGAAAGCTTACGTTGACATATATTTTACCTTTTTCACGGCTATGGCTATATGGTGTTCAGACAGGCATGGTACATCTATTCCACCCTCAGTTTCTAAATCTTCTAAACAAACAAGAGGCTCATCTACTTTGTGTTTCAATCCCCTGCTGTTCTGATGCAATATACTAACATTATTTTTCACTGTATTTTTATGAGAATCTTGTGATATTTTAACATCTCTAGCACCTGTCTGTCTCAGGTTCTCATTTAGCTTAATTTCATTAAATGTTTATTGACTGGACTCCTATCTTGGTTGAAAAAATAGGTACACCCATGAGGCCAAGCTGCTGCGTGAACTTCTTTAGTGCTTTTGTCCAGGTTTCATTGTATTAGTACGAGCAGTTACAATTTATTCTCTTATACCATTTTGCAGATCAAAGCTATTGCAGTTTTTGGTTATCGTAATCTTAAGAATTATATGGATCTCTCATATTGTGTAAATTAATAAGAACAACTTTGTAGTCTAGAAAAGTTTGTGTGTTTCAAAAGTCGTGTGTTTCAAAAGTCGTAAAGATGCTCTGCAGTCTGAATCAAATTTTGGAGTAGCGCTGTGGGTTTAATATCTTTTCTGTTTAGTAGTTTAATTCACAAATGGCAGTTGCTGCTGGCTTGCTGTTATACGCTACTTTTCATTTGATAGTGGTTAACCAAATAAGTACAGTTTTATTATACAGCTGGTCATTGCCATCAGGAATTTTTAGTAGTTATCAAATCTCAAGCAGGTATTTGTTTTTAATTTAACTATACAGCAGGTCATTCCCTTGCTGAACTTTTATAGTTATTAAATCCCAAGTTGATATTTGTTCTTAAAATAACCTTTTTAATAACATTTATTATGACTAGTGCTGTTTAAACTAGAGGTGCTCAGGAAACACACTGGAATTTTAATTCATCAAAGAGATTGAATTTAAAAAATTCAAGGTTAAAATTATTTGTGGCCGTTCATACGATGCCAAGCTCAGTATCCATTTTTTTTTAATGTTGACATGGTTTTTCCTATCTGCCACAGATTAAAACTTTATACTTTTTTCACTTTGTAACTAAAAATTTCGGAGCTCAGTACATATTTGAAATTTAATCTTATTGTCTTACTGGTTGTAGTGATTTGATTGTAACTGCTCTTCTACCCACGCCTGTTGGTCCTGTTGGATAATCTTGTATTGGCGACTTGGGTCACCGTGCAATGATCGCTTGCGATGGCGCTTATTTAAAGATTCTTGTTCTAAATTTGGTTTGTATTCTTTTGGGAAAGGTTTACAGTCAAGACCTAAATAATGTCATTAGAAGTAATGTGCAAAGTAACTTTTAAAAATGAATGTTTGTTGAATTTCTATTTAATTATGAAATGTGTTTGAAATATTACTTCCGTTTACTTGCTGTAGCCTGGCCCTCCCACGCTATAGCTAATTATGCTGACACCAAAATCACCTCCCGTGATTCGTCCATTTGATAGCTGTTGGAAGCAGAAGTGTAGCAGTGCCCGATGGTGGCAGTTATTCGCTGGGCGATACAGGTCCATGTAGATGACCTTCCGGTACGTTCTGTATCCCAGAGTTTCATCACATTTGGTCTGCACGATGATATTCAGAAATGGAAGACAGTGGTTTTCATCAACACCCATGGCAAATTCAATATTTTGATGAATCTTGTTGAGTTGGTCGACCAATTCGACACTCAGTGCAGCCACAATCTTGGGCACCTCGAGGTTCCCCGAAAACATCGTGAAGGGATTAAATTTTAAAAGGAAGGTCGCAGCCCTGTTGATATGGTGTACAACGGCATGAAATCGTGTAGTCATCATCTCTTCGTGGCACCTTTGTTCGAGGGCTTCAAAGCTTAATAAATTAACCTCCGTAATAAGCAGATTGTCAATGTTGTTAGGGCCCCGCCACTTCTCGCCGTAGCAGTACGTATTAAACGAATGTATGGCTTTGAGGCGATATTATCAGTACAAAGCGCCACGAGCTAATGGCCGCACACTTGTGCTGATGGGGTCACTTTCGGCTTTGGCTTGGAACATAAATACAGCGGCGGTATCACAACCGATGCCACAATAAGAGAAAACCATGGACGGGCATAGATAGAAATTCAGACGGCTTCCACAGCATCAGTATCTGGCAGAATGAAGAATTAAAGCACTGTTATCAACATGACGACAATTAACATCGTCGCGGGTGACATGTCGACACTGAAGAACGGGCCTAACTTTGCACCAGAGACACAGAGTATCTGTTTCAGGATATACGGAATGAGTTTTTCGATGAAAAAATCGATTTTTGGGTAAATGCATTTTCGAAATATTTAGACTCTCCCGTTTAATACCATGTATAAAATATTTGGATGACGTGAATGGAACTATTTTAAATAATTTTTTAAAATAATTTCTACGCACGATGTTCCGCACCTTGTATATGAGACGCGAAATATACCTGATGTAGACAGCATTCCCAGAGATATAATTGAGCACAAGAGAGTTAGCTTTTCTGTTGGCTACACTGCTAGTTGGTTGACAATAGATTCTGCACCATATGTATAGTTTCCTTTGTGAGTACATCCATGTCATTGTCGTGAAAGTCGTATTTGGAGAAGTCATTGAGTTTTCTTTCCTTCAACATACCAAGACATAGTCTGACGGTATGTAGAAAGCGTGTACATTGGCGCAAGAAAGTAAAGTGTACTAAAAATTTGTCTGATTCATCTTCATCAGTATCTGATGTCCCAGTAGCGACTAACCTCAACACTGGTAGTGATACATTGAGTGATGCTGCTGCCACTACACCGGAAAGTGGTTCAAGAAGAAAACTAGCTGGACTTGAAGAAGAATACAAGAAACTAAATGCTGGGACTACAAAATATGAGGTAATTAACGTCTCTTTATTATTAGGCGTTTTGGAGAACAATGTGTGCTGCAAACAATGTGGAAAACGAGGTGTTTCATTGAAAACAAACTTACATGTAGGACTTGCTTGTGAATTAGAGTTAATGTGCAGTTATTGCAAACATAGTGTTACTTTCTTCAATTCCTCACATGTTACTGCAGGTACAGGTAAACTATGCGATATAAACATTAGACTGGTTTATGGATCACGGTGTATAGGAAAGGGCAGGGCTGCAGGTGACATGTTGTGTGGTGTGATGAACCTCCCTCCTCCTTCTTCAAAACTTAACAAACACATTATTGCAATAGGCTCTGCTGTAAAAGATGTGGCAGAGGAAAACATGAAAGATGCTGTTGAGGAAGCAGTTGTTGAAAATAATAATAGCAGAGTCTTGTCCATAGCTTTTGATGGAAGCTGGCAGAAGAGAGGCCACACATCTCTGAATGGTGTAGTAACAGCTACAAATGTGGACACTGGTAAGGTAGTGGATGTGTCAATACTTTCTAAGCATTGCAGATGCAAGGAGAAAATGAAAAATAAGCATGAAGAGGAGTGCATGGCAAATTACTATGGGTAAAGTGGTGGTATGGAAGTTGCTGGTGTAAGAAGTATTTGTCAACGCTCAGTAAAATGGTACAACGTTAGATACATAAATTATCTTGGAGATGGTGACTCAAAGGCTTTCAAAGAAATTGAGGATCTGAGACCCTATGGTAACGATGTGAAAATTTCTAAACTGGATTGTGTTAGCCATGTTCAGAAAAGGATGGGATCAAGACTTCGAAGGCTCAAGGCTAGCATGAAAGGCTAGATGGTGACAGCCTCGACGTGGCCTACCCCCCCAGTATCGTGCCGCACAACGATCGCATTGCGAGAAGAAAATCGAAATGCTCAGAACGAGCTGCGACACGAGAAGCAAATGTCACCACCAAATGGCGGCCGGACGTAGTAATACCTCCCGGCCCTCACAGGCGAAGTTACGCAAGAGAGCGAGACAAATGCCTCAGTTTCCCCCCCCCCCCCCCCCCCCCCGGAGCCAAGTGCGTGGACGAATACGTATATGCCAAGTTAACATAGAAGGATACACGAGGACAAAAGGAGACATCCTCACAAAGCTATTAACAGAAGAAAAAATTGATGTGCTGACCTTGCAGGAAACACATCTATCAGAAGAAAATATCTCGAGACTTCTAATACCAGGCTATGAAATTGTGGGCTATAAAGCCCATAATAAACACGGTATTGCAACACTGATCAAGAAAGAACTGGTTGATAATATTGAGGAAACTATGCACCACGAATTTGCCGTGGGAATCAAACTAAACGATATGACTGTGTATAACGTGTACAAGCCACCTTCAGAAAAATGGGAACAACCTGTTTTACCTAACCCACAACACCCTGCAGTCATAATTGGCGATTTTAACTCCCATCACCCCAGATGGGGCTATCAGTCTTGCGACAAAGAAGGACTCATGCTGGCAGACTGGGCAGATACAAATAATTATACATTAATATACGATGCAAAAGATACCCCCACCTTCTGTTCAGGAGCGTGGGGCACAACATCAACGCCCGATCTTTGTTTTGTCTCATCTGGAGAAACTGGAATAGCACTTCCGTCCAAGCGAACTGTACTGAGCCGTATTCCTCGGAGCCAACACAGACCAGTTATCATAGACCTTGGGATCCAAATACCAGTAATAAAGAGCCCCCCTATAGCCCGCTGGAACCTCAGGAAGGCTAACTGGGTTAAGTTTAAAGATACCATTGAAAATAATGTAAACAGAATTCCCCCAATTCCAGAAAATTACGACAGATTTACGAAGTTAATTATCAAAGCGGCACATAACTCAATACCAAGAGGAGCGCGGAAAGAATACATCCCATGCTGGACAAAGGAGTGCGAACAACTACTCGATGAATACAACAAAACAGAGAATCCAGAACTAGGAGAACAGCTCATAAGAGCTATGGACGAGGAACGCAAACAGAGATGGCAAAAGCGGATGGAACAAATGGACTTTACGCACTCCTCACAGAAGAGCTGGAGTCTACTGAGGAAACTTGGCGGAGCACAATTCAAGGGACGGAACATCAATAATAAAATGACCCCTAACAAGATATGCTCTTCTATACTACAAACATCCAGAATCCATGCCTCCGCCTCGAAGAAAAAAGAACTGCACCAACTGATGAACGAAGAGCTAGATGCAAGCGAGGAGGAAGCAGGTTTAGCGAACTGGGTAACACAAGAAGAGATAAATATAGCACTAAAGAAAATGTCACCTGGTAAAGCAGCTGGCTGTGACGGCCTTCTTCCAGAATTCTTGAAGAACCTCGGGCCAAAGGGAAGAGTATGGCTGTCTTCTCTTTTCTCTAATATCATAGATACCAGCCGGTTACCAAAGCAATGGAAAAACGCACAAGTCATAGCCATCCAGAAACCAGGGAAAACAGGAGAGAATGCTAAAGATTATAGACGGATATCTTTATTGTGCACCACTTACAAGCTGTTTGAACGAGTCATCCTAGGCATAATAGAAAGTAAAATAGAAGCTGCTCTTCCCCCAGAGCAAGGCGGTTTTCGAAAAGGAAGAGACTGCTGCGACCAAGTTCTCGCCCTAACCACTTTCATTGAAAGAGGTTACCAAAACAAAAAGAAAACGGGCATGGTATTATTAGATCTCACCTCAGCATACGACACCGTATGGACAAAAGGGATACTGTATAAATTGTCAAAAGTCGTGAAATGCAAGAAGATCATAGATCTAGTCAGAAATATGTTGATAAACAGGAGATTCAAGGTATCTCTGAATGGGAAAACAAGCAGCTACAGGACACTACAAAATGGTCTCCCCCAAGGGTCTGTGCTGGCTCCATGCCTTTTCAATTTATACATAGCGGACATCCCAAATCTGGAATCTCGTTCTTTTATGTATGCAGATGACCTCGCTATCGCGGCTCACGCCAACACTTTCGAAGAACTGGAAGAAATTTTAAACAGGGATCTGGAACGACTACAACAATATTATGACAACTGGCACCTCAAAGTAAATCCGACTAAATCCGTGGCATCAATAATGCACTTGTGTAACAAAGATGCAAATCGTGAGCTAAAAGTGCAAATAAAAGGTAAATTGTTGAAAAACGATAGAACGCCAAAATATCTGGGTGTTAAGCTAGATCGCACTCTCACATATAAGAGCCGCCTGTACGAAGTCGCCCAAAAAATGAAAACAAGAAACAACATCATAATGAAACTGGCAGGAACAACCTGGGGATGTTCCACTGACACTCTACGTACATCAGCACTGGCACTTCTGTATAGTGTAGCGGAATATTGCGCACCCGTCTGGGCCCGCAGTAGGCATGTCTGATATATTGATGTGCAACTTAACGAGACAATGAGGCTCATAACAGGAACAGTAAGACCCACCCCGAAACCTTGGCTGCCCGTCCTTGCCAATATCGAACCACCCTCGATTAGACGTGAAAGAGCAATCCAGAGGTACAAAGAAAAGTTCAGGGACCTACCTCCTCCCCCTGACAGATTGATGTCAAGAAATCCCTTCTGGAAAGAACTCAAACAACAGATTGATATCGATAACCTGTGGAAACAGCAATGGCAGGAAAGCAAAGTGAATAACAGTTTCCTTATTGAGGACCCATCTCAACGAGTTCCAGGCTTCCAACTCCAACGTAGAGTGTGGGTAACTCTAAATCGTCTGCAGACAGGTGTTGGTCGGTGCGGATATTTGTTGAAAAAGTGGGGTTTCTCCCAGGACCCCAATTGTGAGTGCGGAGAGAGTCAAACCATGCAGCATATAGTTGAGTGCGACGTACACGGACTTAAGGGAGGAAATCTGATGGACATACATGTGATAAGTGACCAAGCACTTTTGTGGCTGGAAACCCTGAAAATTTTATTGTAAATCATTGCTAATGTTAATTTAAATTTTTATGTTGATGTTTGTAAGAGTATCACGCTTTGCCTGTAGCTGAACGAGAAATAAATAAGCATGAAAGGCAAGAAATTGAGCGATGGAAAAACTTTAGATGGGAAAAATAGACTGACAGATGCTACAATAGATCATATTCAGAAGTGCTATGGTCTAGCAATAAGACAGAATACAGCAGATGCAGAATTAATGAGAAGAGCAATCTGGGCTCTGTTTTTTCATACAGCTTCAAACAATGAGCATCCCCAACATGGGCTATGTCCAAAAGGAGACGATAGTAGGTGCAAGTACAACAGAGGCAAGGTAACTAAGAAACAATACAATCACGCTCATCACCTGCCACCTGCCATAATGGATGAAATAAATCCAATATTCCGAGACCTCGCAGATATTAGTCTACTAAAGAAATGTCTTCATGGCCGGACTCAAAATCCAAATGAGTGTATGAACCATGTGATATGGAATAGACTACCTAAAACTGCGTTTGTGGGTGTAAACACACTTCACTTTGGCGTTTATGATGGTGTTTCATCATTCAATCAGGGCAATATAACAAAGTGCAAAGTTCTGCAGAAGTTGGGCCTCTGTGTAGGACTACGAACTGCGGCAGCAATGCTTTGTTTGGACAAGGAACGGCTCAGGTCTTCAGATAGTGCTATAAAAGTATATTCAAAGATGGCTAGAGAGCATAGCAGAGCCATCAAGAGGAAGCTGTTGGACGATTCTGATGATACAAGCTTTGAAGCTAATTTCCTGTAACTTTAGTTTTTTTGTGTATAAGGTACATTTTGTCAGGGCCTATTTATAGTAGAAAGATGAAATTTTCTGTAGTTGTTCCTTAAGACCTTGTAATATATCTGAATTAAAAGATATGTGGAATTATTTTGTATTAATGGATGTAAATTTTAAAATACTTGTTAAAATGTATAACTTTTTTAACATTTACAAAAAATAAAATATCTGAAAAACTATACATTATTTTTTCAAAATCAAAAATTCAGCGTAAAAGCAGAACATATATCTGCGTTCTGTGAAAATATCAAGAGTATCGTCCAAATAACAAATGGGAAAATGTTCCTAACTTTTAGCTCAATTTAACATTGTAAGCATAGAGCGTTCCGTATACCTTTCACTGGTATAGTACGTGGTGTGGTATAAGCAGTAGGCAGGATTCCCGGTGAAATCGCAAAAAAATCATCCAGAAATGGGCCGCATACTTTCAGTATCCATGCCGCCAGGGCTGAACTTGACAAGCATAATGTTCTTGTCGAGCCCCGCAACAATTCTCTCATAGCAGACTTGTCAACTGACGAGGGTAATGTAGCCGTCAGAGTGAAAAGGCCGAGTACAAACCGAAGATTTGATTGATGTTAAGAGGAGGTGAAGTACCCAAAATTATCACGATATCCGCCATTCAGAATAGTGAAGAATATGTCAGAACGTTTCAGGCGGGCTTCAACGAAAAAGAGTTTCATTAAAATTCTCCTCCCTATCCCATCGTGAGCACCATTAGATAACTGACTTAAAGACTTATAAAACATACGGCCAGACTTCTTACTCCACATGTTGGTCACTGTGTGCGCCATATCAAGAACACGACGGACTTAATCAGCCTAATTATATACCTGCAACTTGGAGAAGGAAATCCGATGGTCAACTTCCATTTTGTCATATACTTGTGTTCCCATTAGAAAGGCTGTGATATCTGATCTCTCTCATTTGACAATACTAATGTGATAGAAATAAATTTTCACTGTGCAGAGGAGTATGGGCTGATATGAAACTTCCTGGCAAATTAAACTGTGTGCCGGACCCAGACTCGAAGTCCTGAGTTCGAGTCTCGATCCGGCACACAGTTTTAATCTGCCAGGAAGTTCAATACTATTGTGGATTTATTTGAAAACGGGCTGACAACATCGCATATTTTGTACAGTGAGAAACAGATTAAGCAGAGAGACGGCGTTGCGATGGGAAGCCTATTAGTTACAGGAGGAGCCCAGCCGTTTATGGACTAGTCTGAAGACTTTACCCTGGACACGGCTGCTGCGAAGTCTAGTTACGGTGCGAATGCTCACGTGAAGGCAGTCTTTAGGCTCTTTCCCACATTCGAATAGGCCTCAGTTACACTTTCGCAAACAATTAGAGAACGGTAGCGCACTTTCAAACGGGATAACAATTTGCACAGACAGATGGGGTACGCACACTCCGTCTCGCCCGTGGAAAGGAGTGGCGACAGAAACGACATGCTGCCAACCTCTGCTAATAACATTGCCAAATCCAAAGATTAATAAACATACCCGGTAAAGATATGGGATAAAAGCGAGGAAGAAAGATGGACGTGAAAACTTGGAGATTTGTTGGACTACATGGGAAACATCTACGAAAAATCAGATTCATAACGGATTTAGCGACTGGTGGTGCCTCGTCGTTCCTTTACGTCATCGTGTGCCGAAATTCCAGTTGGTGACCCAGAAACGGTGTTTGCTGAAATCTCTCCAAGTGGTATCTTCATGCTGACAGCTACTACCACCCACCTCAGAATCGTACTGTTCTTCAAGACCCACGTGAAAACCTGCCAAAGGAACGGAGAGCCATTTAAGGAAAGAATTCTAGGAAAGCGGCTAATACTACCAACAGATTTCCTGAGCCATTTTTCCGAAAACTCGCAAGCCCCCTGCGCCCCAAAGAGGAAATGAAGGAACTTGCAGTTTTTGCCTTTCTGTGGCTCAGTAACAGGAAAGATTATCTGGTACACAACGATTAAATCTTTAGGCCTCCAGAAAATAATCTGATCATTCATGAGGTCTGTAAAATACGATGACGGCCCCAGAACGCCAAGAGTACACAATATACCATGTGGGTGTGAACAGTTTGTAAGTAGGCTGTTTATGTTTTCTTATTGGCAACCTCACGTAGCGCTCTGTATGAAAATCACTGGTTGTGCTGTGTGCAGTCTGTGGCTAGTTTGCATTGTTGTCTAACATTGTAGTGTTGGGCAGCTGGATGGAACAGCGCGTAGCGTTGCGCAGTTGCAGGTGAGCCGCCAGCAGTGGTGGATGTGGAGAGAGAAATGGCGGAGTTTTGAAATTTGTAAGACAGGATGTCATGAACTGCTATGTTTATTATGATTTTTCAACACTATTAAGGTAAATACATTGTTTGTTCTCTATCAAAATATTTCATTTGCTAACTATGCCTATCAGTAGTTAGTGCCTTCAGTAGTTTGAATCTTTTATTTAGCTGGCAGTAGTGGCGTTCGCTGTATTGCAGTAGTTCAAGTAACGAAGATTTTTGGTGAGGTAAGTGATTTGTGAAAGGTATAAATTAATGTTAGTCAGGGCCATTCTTTTGTATCGATTATTGGAAGCAGATTGCGTTGCTCTAAAAATATTGTGTGTCACTTTAGTGAATCTTCGAGTACGTTCAGTTTTGCTCAGCTGTTTGAAAAGCAAATAATGTAAGAGGTTTATCAGCACAGTAATTCAGAAATTTTTCTAAGGGGACGTTACAAGTTTTATGTCTGGCAGTCTGTGGGTACCAATAAACAGCACCATGTAGAACACGTGTATCTGCCGACGGTATCCTCAGAAATCTGCGGTAGGAGAAGATGCTCTGGGAAACACACACAGAGCTGCAGTCGGCGAAACATCTGTTATGAAACGGATAAATACACTCCTGGAAATTGAAATAAGAACACCGTGAATTCATTGCCCCAGGAAGGGGAAACTTTATTGACACATTCCTGGGGTCAGATACATCACATGATCACACTGACAGAACCACAGGCACATAGACACAGGCAACAGAGCGTGCACAATGTCAGCACTAGTACAGTGTATATTCACCTTTCGCAGCAATGCAGGCTGCTATTCTCCCATGGAGACGATCGTAGAGATGCAGGATGTAGTCCTGTGGAACGGCTTGCCATGCCATTTCCACCTGGCGCCTCAGTTGGACCAGCGTTCGTGCTGGACGTGCAGACCGCGTGAGACGACGCATCATCCAGTCCCAAACATGCTCAATGGGGGACAGATCCGGAGACCTTGCTGGCCAGGGTAGTTGACTTACACCTTCTAGAGCACGATGGGTGGCACGGGATACATGCGGACGTGCATTGTCCTGTTGGAACAGCAAGTTCCGTTGCCGGTCTAGGAATGGTAGAACGATGGGTTCGATGACGGTTTGGATGTACCGTGCACTATTCAGTGTCCCCTCGACGATCACCAGTGGTGTACGGCCAGTGTAGGAGATCGCTCCCCACACCATGATGCCGGGTGTTGGCCCTGTGTGCCTCGGTCGTATGCAGTCCTGATTGTGGCGCTCACCTGCACGGCGCCACACACGCATACGACCATCATTGGCACCAAGGCAGAAGCGACTCTCATCGCTGAAGACGACACGTCTCCATTCGTCCCTCCATTCACGCCTGTCGCGACACCACTGGAGGCGGGCTGCACGATGTTGGGGCGTGAGCGGAAGACGGCCTAACGGTGTGCGGGACCGTAGCCCAGCTTCATGGAGACGGTTGCGAATGGTCCTCGCCGATACCCCAGGAGCAACAGTGTCCCTAATTTGCTAGGAAGTGGCGGTGCGGTCCCCTACGGCACTGCGTAGGATCCTACGGTCTTGGCTTGCATCCGTGCGTCGCTGCGGTCCGGTCCCAGGTCGACGGGCACGTGCACCTTCCGCCGACCACTGGCGACAACATCGATGTACTGTGGAAACCTCTCGCCCCACGTGTTGAGCAATTCGGCGGTACGTCCACCCGGCCTCCCGCATGCCCACTATACGCCCTCGCTCAAAGTCCGTCAACTGCACATACGGTTCACGTCCACGCTGTCGCGGCATGCTACCAGTGTTAAAGACTGCGATGGAGCTCCGTATGCCACGGCAAAGTGGCTCACACTGACGGCGGCGGTGTACAAATGCTGCGCAGCTAGCGCCATTCGACGGCCAACACCGCGGTTCCTGGTGTGTCCGCTGTGCCGTGCGTGTGATCATTGCTTGTACAGACCTCTCGCAGTGTCCGGAGCAAGTACGGTGGGTCTGACACACCGGTGTCAATGTGTTCTTGTTTCCATTTCCAGGAGTGTATATCGAGGCATTCGCGTCATAAATGAAGCCATCGACGAAAAGGTTTGTAAACAGACTCTCAAGGTGGACTCCAGCTAAGCACTGCTTTATATCCGACCATCGGGACGTAGAAGCGTGTTTGGCTTGTGCGCAACTAACATATTACCATATATGCCGCTGTAATTAGCACCAGTGACATTAGAAAAGACATCGTGGCTGTATAAGGACAACAGTAGCACACGCACGAGAGGCAATCCCTTGACAATGCCCGAGGAGCATCACTCGGCCGAAAACTCGTGGATTTCAAACCACTATGTTGGGCGCCCGAGAGAATGACGAACTGCCTATTGGCTTCTGTCTCGGGTTCTTCGGCCGACATTCATCTAATGATTTTTTCTGACGTTTCGCCAGCACGAGTGGCTGGCATTGTCAAAGCTTCACCCTCCATTGCCGGTGATGAACTGGAGCCGAGCTCGCGACCGCAGACTATATGTACCTGGCGCGCCAACGTCCGAAGGCTTCTCCTCGGTCATTTCCGGTGCAGTTCTCCTCTTGCTATCTGCGACCGTCGTTCGCTGCAGTACGGGAAGCCAGGATTCGTTTACCTTAAGGCTTTCCTCTTTCTTGTTGAAACTGTTCGCGTGTTTTTGGATTTCCGCAGTTTCTCTGAACAAGCGTGTGTGATAGTGCTTCTCTACAGCCAAAACTCCGTGTCGGCGAATTTTATTACATGGTCGGTCTCATTGAGTGCGTGCTCTGCCACGGCCGATTTCTCCACCTGCCCCAACCTGCAATGTCACTTATGCTCTTTGATCCTGGTGTTAATTGATCATCCAGTCATTCCGACATAAACTTTTCCGCTTGTGCATGGTATACGGTATATTCCCGACATTGCAAGTGGGTCTCTTTTCTCCTTCGCCGATCTAAGACACTCTTTGATCTTCCTTGTCGGTTTGAAAATCGTCTTTACGCCGTGTTTGCGCAATATACGGCCGATTCTGTCCGTCCGTCCGGCCTTTCTGCCATACATTCCCAGAGTGACGGACAGAATCGGCCGTATATTGCGCAAACACGGCGTAAAGACGATTTTCAAACCGACAAGGAAGATCAAAGAGTGTCTTAGATCGGCGAAGGAGAAAAGAGACCCACTTGCAATGTCGGGAATATACCGTATACCATGCACATGCGGAAAAGTTTATGTCGGAATGACTGGACGATCAGTTAACACCAGGATCAAAGAGCATAAGCGACATTGCAGGTTGGGGCAGGTGGAGAAATCGGCCGTGGCAGAGCACGCACTCAATGAGACCGACCACGTAATAAAATTCGCCGACACGGAAGTTCTGGCTGTAGAGAAGCACTATCACACGCGCTTGTTCAGAGAAGCTGTAGAAATCCAAAAACACGCGAACAGTTTCAACAAGAAAGAGGAAAGTCTTAAGGTAAACGGATCCTGGCTTCCCGTACTGCAGCGAACGACGGTCGCAGGGAGCAAGAGGAGAACCGCACCGGAAATGACCGTGGAGAAGCCCTCGGACGTTGGCGCGCCAGGTACATAAAGTCTGCGGCCGCGAGCTCGCCTCCAGTTCACCACCGGCAATGGAGGGTGAAGCTTTGACAATGCCAGCCACTCGTGCTGCCGAAACGTTAGAAAAATCATTAGATGAACGTCGACCGAAGAACCCGAGACAGAAGCCAATAGGCAGTTCGTCAACAAGTGGCCACGAAAGCCTTTACAATTTTGTGCCCGAGAGAATGTTACAACTACTCTAAAGGAGAGCACATGCTCACGAGTCTCACTAACTGATTATAAGATTGACTTCCTTTGAAGATCTACTTGAACTTGCACATACAACTCTGTTGCCACGAGAGAAATAGTAGTCGATTTGTCAAATAAAAAGAATCTTTCGCAAATGGTCCCTCGATACGTACTCGTGGGATTCGCCAGACCGTATCTTGATGCTCAGGGCTCAAAACGTCCCAGAATATTTTTTGTGACCTTTTGCGTGGTTATATCGGGATGGCACTGTTGCTGCACTTACTGACTGCGGGCCAAATAAACGGCAGGATTTTTATGGTGTGGAAATGTGCGGATACTGTTTTACGATATGGGCAGCTTTATTGCCGTGATCGATTTGGGTGGCTTACCTCCGGCAGCGACATAAATCTCTGGAAACGACTGCTGGGTGGCGCTAAGGGAACGGCGTGCGGCTGCAGAGTCGGAGCGCCGTGCTCAACGGTCCCAGTTTCCGGGCCGCCGCTGTAGCACTTTGAGCCTCAGGGCGAGCGCCAGATATACGTGCCACCTCGTCTGTGAGATTTCTTAGTCGGTTGTTATTTGCCTCGTAACTTCTTAACGTGTCTGGACTGCAATGAGATGCAGTTGGTTTTGTCGACACCTAAACCTGCTCCCTGCACGCCACATCATTCTGTGTGGCGGAGGGTACCTTGCGTACACCTGTCACTTTGAAATACACGGTGGTTTTGTTAAAAGACAACTATGAAGTAAAACTACTCATCAGACTGTTAATTTCCAACCAAATGCTGGAGAAGTAAACGACTGAGGCACTGAGGACCATAAAAGCCCAAACCAAAGACACAAAGCATTGATAAAAATATATGTTTTAGAAAATATAAATAACAGGCAAACCACCAGTCTCATACACTCTGTTGATCCATTGTGGCCTTGGGACAGCGGCTGGTCAAATAATTATCGAAAAAATCAGTAAAACAGCGGTGCAAAGTAAGAAACTGCCTTATTTTATTTTTGCTACCATTTCCGCAATTTAGTGAGCCATCTACAGGCCCCATATGCATCTCTGGAAAATTATCGATATTGGCATACTAAGGCCATCTGTTTCTGGATATCGTGAATTCTCGGCTGTACACCTTGTTTTTAATATAGCCCCACAAAAAGGAGTAGTATGTGTTCAGATCCGGAGACTATGGTGGCCAATCGAGGTCCATGCCAGTGGCCTCTGGTTACCCTAGAGCCAGAATGCGGTCCCAAAAGTACTCCTCCAGGACATCAAACACTCTCCTGTTCCGATGGGGTCTACCTGTCTTGCATGAATCACATCTTGCCGAAATCAGTGTCACTTTGCATAATGGGGATGAAATCGTCTTGCAAAACTTTCACGTACCGTTCAGTAGTCAACGTACCATCTAGGAATATCGCACCGATTATTCCGTGACTGGACACTGCACACCACACAGCGACCTATTAGGGTGAAGAGACATCTCGATCGCGAAATTATGAGTCCTCCAAATGTGCCAATTTTTCTTATTGCTGAACCCATCCAAATGAAAGTGTGCTTCGTTGCTAAACCAACCGATACTACTGCCCATCATGTCACGTGGTCAACCATGCAGTTTGCACGTTCAAACGCAAACCGTTTAGAAGTTATGACGATTTTATTTCATACAGTTTAATAAATGTCACCCTGTACTATGAAGCTAATGTTATGTTAGTAGTTTTTAACAATGTATAACTAAAAGGAAAGAACACTCAGTTAATACTGTCCCCACATCTATTTTATACATAGCTGGAGTATTTGCAAACTTGTAAAGATCCGTATTTGAAATGGTGATTAGGGGTTCTGCAGCTCTTTTGACTAGAGACGTTAGTCACGTGCTAGGCAGTGCATGTACCATGGTTGTTTTGGTTGTTGTTGTTGGTCGAGTGCAAGAGCTTGTGCGGCCTATGACTATTATCATCACCTGTTGCTAGACTGGACAGAGTTATTTCGTTGCAACAGTTTGCAACTTCAAAATGTGTATTCACTTTTAATTAATACAGAGTTCTGGTACTGTATGTTGTTGGTGGTGAACTGGATATCTGAAAAAACTGATCGAACTGCTAGAAATGGGTGTTTTATTAAGGTTAACGTTCTGGTACACTGCACAATGCCAGTGGAAAATGTTGTATGTTACCTGTGTACGCTTTGCTTGCCATAATTGCATTTCTGTTTCGTATTGTACGTGTTTCACAGTGTAAATATTAAGCTCTGTAAGGTCGCAATTCAATAAATTTTGTTTGTTGAGATAAATAAAATTGAGACTAAATATTATAACATCGTCAGAGAACATCCTTGTGCTAATGGACCACTACCGTATAATTTCATTTAATATTTACTATTTATTAGTGATTAGCAATTTATACACTGACTGTGCTTTAGGATGGGCATCTATGATTCAAAATGTTTCGTTAGGACACAATGAAAAATGCACAACCGTACCCCAAGACTTATAGACAAGACGTTAAATTTGTGTGTAATCACGGCGCAGGGAGCCATACGGGTCTAAAGCATACTGTCGTTGTTTTTACAATTTTAGCATTTATACACGCTCCAGACGTCTGTTGATCTTAGGATGAACGAATTTTATTACTTCTGTGCCCCTGCATTGTGTATATCAACACTTGCGAAAAGGTTTTTCTGATATTCGATTCCATACCGACAAAAAATTCAAATTGTCTTTGCTGTAGGAACGGTCACTGGCTGCTCTGACGTCCATTTCTTCATTAAAGCAGGAAGATCTTGAAGGAAAGCCCCACCACAACATCACGGGCCCCCGGTTTCAGCATAGCAGTCTGTAAAATGTACACCGAGTATTTCAGAAATTTCATAAGAGTTATCGACTTTACTACCAAATAAAAGCTGGTGTTCGTCGTAACAGATATTTTATACTGACGTACTTTTCAACTCAATTACCATGTTTATAGTAACATATTCTTCATTGGAGTAGTGGGATGCCATCATTTTCTTCAAGACACTTTTAGGGAGACAGAGTGTGTTATTTCCGCACTATCGTTAGATGCCTTGAAAAATTTAATGCCAAAGTATGTAGGTAGAGGGCAAATATCAACCTTGAAACACAAATCTCACTAAAACTACTAGATCAAAGTTGAAACACATAGACTTAACAGAACAACTAGATTTCCTACCTGAAATGAATAGACAGCTTTATCAGACCTCAAGCTGAGAGTGTGCTTTGTGAAAAAGTCGCTCACGAGGACTTTGAAGTATTGGGATAGGTCATAGCTGTTTGTGTGTGTCATGTGTGTTCATATTCTGCTTCTAATGTCACATTAATTAAAATTACTTTACAGTCAAAAAAACACTATTGCTGCTAGAACATATACGAAAATTTTGTGGATTAACATTAACAATAACAATCGTAAATTTTAATTAAAATTTCAGAACATCAAGTGGGTACTAAATTTTTACAGGTAATGTAGGATATTGTGACTTGATTGAAAAAGAAGTCAGACGAATGAGACTCGTTTTTATTCAATTAGAAATTTGCCAAGCAGTCGTGCAAATTAAGAAGTTATTTTATTTTTGCTGCCAGTTTCGGCAGTTCAACATGTCATCTTCAGCCCCCATATTCATCTCTGAAAAATTATCGATGTTGGCATACTGAAGCCATCTGCTTCTGCATGTCGTAAATTATCAATTGCTTCCTTAAAGGAAGCAGCTGGAAATTCTCGACATGCAGAACCAGATGACTTCTGTACGCCAATATCGATAATTTTCCTGAGATGCATACGGATTCTGAAGATGGCATATTGAACTGGCGTAACTGCCGGCAAAACTATTGCAGAGCTGAAAACAGCCATTCAGGAGGTCATCGACAGCATGGATGTTCCGACACTTCAGCGGGTCATGCAGAATTTCGTTATTCGTCCGCGCCACATCATCGCCGATGTTGGCAGGCATATCGAACATGTCATACAGTAAACCTGAATATCTGTGGTGACGTTTACCGGTTGAATAAAGTGTGTGCTCGCCATAGTTTGTAACTAATTTACGTTTTTCTTTTTTTTTCATATAGTTCAGTAGTTGTCATACTGTGTGTTCAGTGCAAGGTCATAGCGGTTGCTAGTCAACAAACGTCATCGTTTTTACTTCTCTGTTTTATTCAAGTATCTCCTTCACAACTTCTATTCTTTAAATTACATAAGCGTTTAAAACCACAGTATACACAATTCATGCATTAGCGAACCTTTCCTTGCAACTTACGAGAACTCATAATTTTGGTAATTTTGGCACTCAGCCGTCCTACTACATATATTCATGTATAAATGAACAGTTTCTTCAGTTGAATGTGAAATACCCTCATTAAAAAAATTCACATACAAACGACTAATATATGATGTATTATATTCATCTGTAGTATCTTTGCAGCTTTGTTACTGTTTTTAGAAGTAATTTCGCATACAATTGCTCATAACTTACTTAATATTTGGTATAAACACAATGATATTTTTATAAGAATCATCCCTTTCTGGCAATTTCAATACTCTTTCGATTTCTTGCAGCTCTTTTGGAAGTAATATTTGAATTCTAATGTTCAAATATATTTCAGTTTTAGATACAGTCAGAACCCTGCCAAGTTACTAGCTTCCATATTTACCCGCCTGGCTCGGCCAAAACGTTGCATTTAGCTAGCCACACAGAGCCCAGCAAAATCTGCTATACTATGACCAGTAGATGTATATGTGACTTGTACCTTCACAATTCCACGCCATCAGCCCCCCCCCCCCCCTCCCGCTTCACTTTTTCCTGTTCATATCACGAATGGTTCTAGTAAAGAATGGATGTTGATAAGCCTCTGGATGAGCTCGAGATCCTTTTATTTTACATTTATGGTGTATTATCGAGAAATATAATACTATTAAGAAGTTAGCTCAAGTGGTCCAGTTGTTAGCATTGTTGGGATCTGATCTCCACATCACTGGTTATCGCAAATCATTTTTCTGTAGCGCCGTTTACTTCTGGTAGCATTGTGGTACACACCCTAATTGTGTCCCAGTCGCGTCTGGTGGGAGAAATAGAAGCGCTTCTTATTGTCACATGAATGAAGTCCAAATCCTAAAGCAAGGTCGTCAATGAAGACCAACACTTATCACTAAAAGTACGTTTGTCGCGAACGCCAGAGTACAGGCAAAACAGAACGGAACTGAACTCCAGAACGGTGAGTGCGGCTCTTTATACAAACGTCGAATATTGCAGAATATTTAACCATTATAAACACAAGGAACTTCTAGAACTTTTAAGTAATGATGAATGCTAAAAAGCTGCTGCAGGCTGAGTTTGAGCTGGCTACAGCAGCACGCCAGCTAGCGGTGCTTACTTGGTCTCTTGGTATTTTAAAAAATATCCGACATATCTACGAGGGCAGTTCAATAAGTAATGCAACACATTTTTTTTCTCGGCCAATTTTGGTTGAAAAAACCTGAAATTTCTTTTGGAATAGTTTCAAACATTCCCGCTTCGTCTCGTATAGTTTCATTGACTTCCGACAGGTGGCAGCGCTGTACGGATCTGTTAAAATGGCGTCTGTAACGGATGTGCGTTCCAACAACGGGCAGTGATCCAGTTTCTTTTGGCGGAAAACCAGGGCATTTCAGATATTCATAGGCGCTTGCAGAATGTCTACGGTGATCTGGCAGTGGACAAAAGCACGGTGAGTCGTTGGGCAATGCATGTGTCATCATCGCCGCAAGGTCAAGCAAGACTGTCTGATCTCCCGCGTGCGGGCCGACCGTGCACAGCTGTGACTCCTGCAATGGCGGAGCGTGCGAACACACTCGTTCGAGATGATCGACGTATCACCATCAAACAACTCAGTGCTCAACTTGACATCTCTGTTGGTAGTGCTGTCACAACTGTTCACCAGTTGGGATATTCAAAGGTTTGTTCCCGCTGGGTCCCTCGTTGTCTAACCGAACACCATAAAGAGCAAAGGAGAACCATCTGTGCGCAATTGCTTGCTCGTCATGTGGCTGAGGGTGACAATTTCTTGTCAAAGATTGTTACAGGCGATGAAACATGGGTTCATCACTTCGAACCTGAAACAAAATGGCAATCAATGGAGTGGCGCCACACCCACTCCCCTACCAAGAAAAAGTTTAAAGCCAGACCCTCAGCCGGTAAAGTCATGGTTACAGTCTTCTGGGACGCTGAAGGGGTTATTCTGCTCGATGTCCTTCCCCACGGTCAAACGATCAACTCTGAAGTGTATTGTGCTACTCTTCAGAAATTGAAGAAACGACTTCAGCGTGTTCGTAGGCACAAAAATCAGAACGAACTTCTCCTTCTTCATGACAACGCAAGTCCTCACACAAGTCTTCGCACCCGAGAGGAGCTCACAAAACTTCAGTGGACTGTTCTTCCTCATGCACCCTACAGCCCCGATCTCGCACCGTCGGATTTCCATATGTTTGGCCCAATGAAGGACGCAATCCGTGGGAGGCACTACGCGGATGATGATGAAGTTATTGATGCAGTACGACGTTGGCTCCGACATCGACCAGTGGAACGGTACCGTGCAGGCATACAGGCCCTCATTTCAAGGTGGCGTAAGGCCGTAGCATTGAATGGAGATTACGTTGGAAAATAGTGTTGTGTAGCTAAAACATTGGGGAATAACCTGGTGTATTTCAATGCTGAATAAAACAACCCCTGTTTGAGAAAAAAAATGTGTTGCATTACTTATTGAACTGCCCTCGTATATTCAAAAAAATTTGTTATTGGCTCTCGTTGTATCGAGAAGAGTACCGATACGCCGATATATAGACGGAAAATGTAACGACGTATATGGCTATAAAAATATCGGCTCCCGATTGTAAATATACAGCCGGTTTTAAGAGATTTATATTTGAGTATTGATTTATAATTAGATACTCTGTACATCAACAACCTAGCAGCCTGCCTATCTCCCTTAGAGCAAAAACTGAAAGGAACACGATGCATGTTCACGCTTTGGCGACAACCACTTTGCTAACAATGGTAACTGCATTTGAGTGGCACAACAAAACCTGTCCGATGTGTCTGTCGTTCGCCTTCGTCACATAACGGATTTGTCGAAACACTTCTTGTCGACTTCCCAGTTTTCTTTCACTTCTGCCAACGCCAGCGGCCTAGCAGTTGTAATATCAAAACTGCATTGTGAAGCTAAACGTTGCTGTTTCTTTGGTAGCACCGAGCGCTGATTACGTCGCCATTTCGCCTCAAACGTCTCCGCCCACGATAAAGACTAATCTTGTCATTCAGGTTTTTGTTCATCACTTTCAGCACATGTTTTTGAAGAATGCCGATGTGAAGAAATAGCACACTAGGTACGTCAAAAATAGTTTTTAACGGAACCACTGTGCTGTTTCTTCAGATCGGAAATCATGTTACTCCATTCACACGGCCACCCATTCCCCCCCCCCTCCCCCCCCCCCCCGCCTAAACGAAAACTGGGAAAAAATTAAAATAGTGGCACTCGATATTGTCATTTTGATATGGATATATCGGGAAATAATATCGCCGATAAATATCCATCCATCGATACCTTTCAGAAGATATAGCGATATATTAATGTGCTGATAATACATTAACAGGCCTACTGCTTACCTCTGTGCGACACTGCATGTAGCACTGCTCTTGGCAGTAGCAGTTACTATTTAACTGCCTGTTATGGTGATTTAGAGAACTGAAACGGTGTGTAACAGTTACGTCTGACATCGATTGCGGCTCTTTTAAGCAACTTCTGTGCTCCCTATGAATACTTTTAATATTTGTGTCTCTGTTACAATGTTCTTTGAATTGACACATATGAAAATGACTGTTCCTCTTCTCGTTAAGTTACGGAACCACAATTAATTTGTGAATGTACTTTTAAAACTATGTTCTTTCGTAACACAAATCTTTTAAACTACTTACTTGTTTTGTAAATAAAATCGCCTTTTCTTGCAGAAAGTTAATTTATTTAAAAATTAAGTTGCAGCAAGAAAAGGCGGATTTATTTACAAAACAAGTATTTCTGTGTTTGTTGCGGAGGATTGCCATGCAAACAAAATTGTTGTTTTAAACCATTACTTGTATAATTAGTTCATGTGTAGGGACTGTAGGGTTGTATGAGATGTAAAAGCCGTAAGGCAGCTCCTGGGAAACGAAAAGACTGAGGCAGGAGTGTAAAAGGCGATTTGTCGCTAAGCAGCGAGGTTGATCTTTGAGCTGTACAATCAGTGGTCAACATCCAGCATCCAAAGCACTCAATGAGTCAGCAACTGCAGCAAAAGTGGATTAGCTATGCCTCGGATGTGGAATTATGTTGGCCACTAGATCTTGGCATTTATTAGTTGGCTCTGAGTCGTGAAATTTCGACTCCCGTATGATATTTATAAAGCATTTTACGTCAAGAATCACGATAAAGTCTGACGATTTTCCTCTTCCATCGTAGAAGATTACTACGGCCACGTCCTTCAGAACAAGTAAAGTTTAGTATATTATTTATTTGCATGGATCAATAATTTGCCTAACTGTTAAAAGTATTCTTTAAAAATAAAGCGCAAACTGTTGTTGTGTGGTCCTTCAAAATTACTACCGGTTACAGAACGTTAGAATTACATCATCAGGGTCATCTTAATAAGAAGGATAGCACATGAGGAATTTAGAAATATCATAAAAATATTTAGCAATGGTAATAATTAGCGGAGAAGAAAAGCTAACCTGATATGCAATACGTAATTGATAATAGCGAAATTTAAATTTAGTGGTTAACATACCTATTTTCAGATCATTTACATTAAAGAGTTGAGCTCATTGGAATCCTGTCATTCCAAGTCGAGTTATAATAAATTCGTTGATGTAGTGACGCAAGCCAAAATTTAAAATAAGTGGAACGAAGAAGACGGCCATAAAAGCAGATCAACTCTGAAAGGAAAATAACGGTGTAAAACAGAGAAAAGGGACTTAAAAGATGAAACGCGGTATCAAACAGTAGTCACGATTAAAATACAGGATGCAGTGGAAAGCACTAAAAAAGCGGCCATAGACTAAAACGCACTGGAAAACATCACAAAAAGAGGCCAAGGAACAAAATGGATAAGATAGCGGCAAAGAGAGACAAAAAAAAAAATTATACCACTCTCAGTGTAACTGATCTGATGAGGATAGAGACGACGCGTGAAGTTGGAAGTAATCAAAATAACAATTTTGAGATGCGTCCTTACGATATAATGTTCAACAGTGTAGTAACAGCTATTGAAATGTTACTAGGAACCATTAGTTACACTGAAGACATTCAAAATTTGATGTTTGAAAATTTAACATCCGTCATTATTTTGACGTATTGATTGATGATGATGATGATGATGATGATGATTATCACCTGACTGAGAATGATAGGACGCGCTCAATTTTTTCATGTAAATGATCTGAAAATAATAAATAAAATAATACCTGCCGTATAGCACGCTGCATTTTCTTCTTCCTAGATTCTTGCCATTTCTAAAAAAATTTGTTATATTTAATCCTTTATATGCCTGTCTTCTATGTTCATGAGCACCTCAAGATGCAAGTTTAACGTTGTGAATACGGTGGTAACATTAAAGGTTCATACAACAGCTGTTTGCGGTTTATTTTTCTAGAATGCATACTTTCAGTTGTGGAAGCCCATATTATAAAGTTTGATGTCAAAAAAAAGTGTGCCATTCTTACCTTTGTGTGAGAACGCTGATGTATCCCGATTTATTTAAGTGGGTAGTTTCTGTGCCGAATATTCAGAGTCTTTCCGAATTGTAATGAAGTACGGAATCATAAGAATCATTAAAGAGAGACACCTCCTCTCTTTCCAAGAAAATTGCCTCATATACAAAGGATTAACAGAAAATAAATATTGTGAAGCGGACGCTATATAAAATAAATGAATAAATGGCATGAAAAAGAAGAGAGCCTTTTCCATCCTTCACTCACACCCACTCAACACCCACGCACGAGCACCCCCCCTCCCTCCCCAATTTCATTTCACTTCTTGTTCCCCACCTTTTCCGCCAGCTCTCTCTCTCTATCACACTGCTATGCGCTAATGTCCACTCATCTTTGCTTCTCCCTCCGCTACCTATTCAGCAGAAAAAAATCGCCTCTATCAATATTCCTTTATTACTCTTACACATTATATAAGTACACAGCAACGTGATTAAATAGAATGACACAAATACAAATAACTATAGAGAAAAAAAGGTGAAGAACCCCACAATATAGTAACAATGTTGGCTACTACAAAACACAATAGATGTTTAGAAGTGCACAAATAATCAGTAAACGGTGATTTACGAATAAGTATGCTGCGTAAAACGTAAAAAATACATAGTTCTGAAAAGCAGCGAAAAATTGTACCACAGCTGTCAGTGTCTAATCAAGAAAGAAACCAAAGACGTGCTGGCAGGTTGCGTTTCCTTATGTCAGCAAGAAACGAAGCAAAAATTATCTTAAGCTACTACCAAAAAATTATTAATGAGATGTATGTCGACTTTAAAGACAAATCAGATTGTAAATATCTTTAATTACAGATCACTGATGGCGCTTTACTTCAATGAAGCGATACACGTCTAGTAGAAAACACGCATTTTCTTGTATCTGTAACGACTGAAAAAAATACCCTCAGGAATTACGGCTTCTCAAAATAATTATTAAAATTCGTGGAGAAATATTTTTCTCGAGTGGTTGGTTAATACTCTGTTTGAATTTTGCACATTGTTAAAATTCTACAAATGTGTAAAAGTTTGAGAAGGCGTAATTAAAGTGACAGTGTTCAGTTCTTATTGCAAACTTTGCACAGTGTTTAAAGTTACATACAGAACAGTGGTTTGGAAAGCAAGTGCAAGCCTTAATAGTTCAAAAACCTACAGGTTTGTAACAGTGCTTTTACTCTTGGGTATAGTCACTTCGTATTGTCGCTTCGTCCTATTAGAAATGTTATACCAAAACCGACTCAGTAGACAGAACAGTTTCTGGGTGACCCATCTTCCGTAAAGCCAGTAATTTAGACAATTTTGTGGTATAATGTTTATAAATGTAGGTCACTATTTTAAATTCTTTTATGAAATGAAAGTCATAGCTGGTAACAACGTTTTATGGAAACCATAACAGATTGAGGGTTCCCGTGCTTCAATTACGTTTTGCATAATGCAAAGTGTGATCAGCTTTCTATGGAAACAAATAGTGTCCATTTTAGTGGAAATAACAGCCTGATAACTATGCTAATACTACTGTTTTGAAGACTGAAGTATTGAAGTCACCTTATGCGCAAATTATCCGCGCTTCTCCTTTATTACGTGATACTTTATAATGAGGATTACCCTTCACACTTTAAAGCAAATAGGATACGTTAGTGTGAGTAAGTTTATTGAGAAACGAATTTTGTCAGTTACCTGGGTTATACATAATTAGTTACTTTACTTACTAGGATGTGCTGTTATTTTCGTGTCCGATTTACCAAACAGATTTCAGTTCCAGGTAAGGATAAAGCCGCTTTTAGCTTGTTTTATTAGCAGTACATATACCAGGAACTAGTTAGCCTAATTAGGCTGACGAGCGTAGTCATTTACATGACCATAGTTTTACTTTCCAATTCTAGTGCCGTTGATACGATTCCCGTTAAAGTAACTGCAGCTCCACTACAAAATAGAACTGTTCTGGCGACGAAACTCTAACTTTCATAAGCACACGATCACGGCCAAACAATTATCGTGTCGCAGTGGTAACATAATAGAGGGCTTACTATCAAAATAATAACCTGTGGCGTTACAGTAGGTTTCCGCAGCCGGAGTTATTCTCATTAAATGCTTCTGGGTGTACTGCCACGTGTTCTTATGAAATACTTGAAATGCTAAAATACTAACACAACCGACATTTCGCCCGTGTTGTGTCTGACTTTCGCAGCACACAGATTAATTAGATGGGAAGTGAGTGCATGTCGGTATTTCGGTCTTTATTACTTGGATATTTTAACGTGCGACTTTAACCCAACACGTGACGGGGCTCAGCTTTGTGGATTTACTTAAGTTACATACCACTACAACTGTATATGTTTCTTTGATACTTTACATAAACAGGTCATGGGATCTAAATGTTGGTTATTATTACATATTTATTGCTAGTTTTCTTCTTAATTGTCAGTGTAGATGTATCATTTAATTTCACTCGTGTCACACACGTCATTAATATAACTGAGTTATTCGGTAACAACACTCCAATCGGTTGCTCTCTTTTTATTAAAATACCGCCAACTATCCTCATCTGACTTCGCTTCTCTGTAGAAAAAAGGTTTTAAGAACTGTTACCAACCTGTTAAATTCATTTGTTTGTCCATATTGCCTGTAACTACTTTACAGTTATTGAGAGTATTTGATGTCCATGTTTTCAGCAACAAAAAAATACGAGTTTCGTCACTACAGATAAACACGTACCACATTGTATGATATGAAGATGGTATGTGTACAGATATCATTGGTGATCTTGCAGCTCTTGAAGAAAGAAATTACAGTGAAGTCTAGACCTTTACCTGCTAAATGTAGTGTGTGGAGAGAAAGTTGGAAAGTCTGCGTCTCACGGGGAGCGTACCAGAGATAAACCTTGCAGTCGCACTATCGTCTGTGTCTTCGGCAACTGAGTCGGTTAGAGCGTCTGCCATGTAAGCAGGAGGTCCCGGGTTCGCTCTGGACACCGTGGCCAACCCCGGCCACAGAACGGATAAAAGAATATACTGGGCCCTCAGGGGGAAGCTGGAAAAATCAAATTTGAAAACAAACTCCCGCAGAACAATCGGAAACAACCATGGGAAAATGTATCGGAAAATGTGTTGCCTAAAGATGCGAAGGAAACATGGTACAAAATAGTAAGCAGAACGGTACCAACCAACCAAAGACTGGCGGAGATAAGACTAGTGGCAAGTGACAAGTGTTACGTATGTGCCATGACCGTTTCACCTGCGGCAATGTCACCAACACATGGGGAGTGTGCCAGCAGATGGTGGCCCACATCAACAGAACGGCGCCGTAAAACGTCACAGTGGAAGCAGTCACCGCCCCAGACTCCAACCCATTTCCACGACCCAAGCGATTGGCGGCTGTCTGGATCCTCGCCATGACGGCACACGCCATAGTAGCGAGGAAGCACACAGACCAGCTGGTCTTGCTGATAGACCTCTGGGAGGAGAACAAGATGGTCCAGCAGCACAGGCGCTACCGCGAGAACTTCAAGAACTTCCTGCAGGTTCCACTGCAGACAGCAATCGCCAGAGATAGATATAAATTATCATGCCTGTCCTGCAATTGTTTATCCACAAAACAAGGCGACAAATAGCCAGGAAAAGGAGGCGAGGAACAACAACAAGAGAAAAATGCAAAAGAAAAGAATATAAAAACGAAAACCTATAAAACGACAGTAATGTTAATCAATTGTAGGAATGAAATAGCTTAATATAAAGAAATGTTTAAAAGTGTGTCGCTGTAAATAATTTTAATGTTTATATATGGTTAAAAAAAGGTTCGAGTCCCGGTCTGGGCGTACGTTGTTCAACTGTCCCCGTTGATGTTTATCAACGCCTGTAAGCAGCTAAAGGTCTAGATTTCATTACAATTTCACACTGTATGATGTTTAGCATAAAAAATGCCTTAATTCTGTAAAGCAGTATGAGATTAGGCCAGAGTCAACAGTTTCAGACAAAGAAATCAACCAAAAACTTACGAGAAGACAGAGTTTCTTGATGTGAGCGAAAAATTAAGCATGAAATACCAACAGTGATGATGTTTTATTTCAGTAAAGTGAAACGCTTTTGGTGACAAGGCATGCATTTTTTGTAGTTGCAAAGTCGGAATTAAAATATCTTCAATGAATACACCGAGTCTGATCTTTTACAGAGGAAGGTACTCATATCTAAATGAAAGTCATTCTGCTGTAGAACGTAAAATATGTTGTCAGGTTCTGTGCCAGATATTATTTTTTAATGAACTGGTATCTTGAATTACACGATCGAATATTTCGTGAACGTAAAGTCACGTACAGTTATTCAAGCTTTTTATTTTAACACTTTTGTTTTCTTTTACATTTAACCAGTTTCCAGTCTGCAAAATTAATTCTATTCCTTAATATTCAGTACCTGTACTGCCTCATTATGATATCACTGTCGGTTCTCTTTTTACCAGCAATCGGACTTTCAGGCTCAACTACCAACCGAGATTACTTCAGAAATCAGGATTAAGATACGTTCAGGTTCATTATCTACTTATTAAAAAAATGGTTCAAATGGCTCTGAGCACTATGGGACTTAACTACTGTGGTCATCAGTCCCCTAGAACTTAGAACTACTGAAACCTAACTAACCTAAGGACATCACACACATCCATGCCCGAGGCAGGATTCGAACCTGCGACAGTAGCGGTCACGCGGTTCCAGACTGTAGCGCCTATAACCGCACGGCCACTCCGGCTGGCGTCTACTTATTAAAAATTCACCTTTGTTACTATAAACAAAAAAACACACGTAATGCTTGTCTCACGTACAACCGTCGTGTAGCACTGTGTGCGATAAAATAATGCTATTTCCATTTCTACCATTTGCGTATGACACGCAGACTCCCTGTAAAATGAAAGAGATTTGTAACCAGAAGTGCCAGTTTTCCTGTAGCAAGAAAAATTTTACTTTCTCACTTCGTGCGCGATCTCTCTACTCCGATCTCATTCCAGAGATCAAATACACAAGTTAATTAAACATGCTACCCACTCAAACTAGCAATAGACGAAGCTTCGTACGTAGTTTGCCGTGCGTTACCGCAAAATGCTACGGATGTGTCACTTTTACTGACTATGCAACTTCCCTAAACGTTACTTTTTAGACAAATTTCTCAACTTCAACTAGGCCAAATTGAATAGCGGTTCGAAACCATTACAACAATATGTTCCATTTTACGTCATATGACAACGGGACAACTGTGGTCGAGTTAACACTTTATCATATATTAGATATTCCGCTCTCTGAAGATGAAGCGGCTGTTTACTGATTTACCCGTCGGATACCGCCACCTCCGTAACTGTCAAGCTCGTAGCTCACACCATTACTATCAAAGGTCGCTCGCAACGCCAGTGAACTATCGAAAGCGGGGGCAGGAGAGGCCGTCCCCTCTCCGCAACAGCTCTCAGGGAAAGGAAAAAGAATATAGTGTAGACCGGTGTTTTTCCATTGGGATATGATTTAAATGTCAGTATTATGCAGGTTTTAACAGTCAGAACTGGAACTTTATGGCTACGTACTATTCCCCAGTCGTCTTCCAAAATATTAAAAATACTCCGTACCCAAAATTCTATACCCCCGCCTCCTACAAACTGTCGTACACGAGGTGCGACAATAAAGTAATGAGACTGATGTGAAAAACAATGGTGCTTACAGTTTTAGGCAAGTTTAGTGTTGTCTCCTTCAAAGTAGTTCCCTTCTGACTGCACACACTTTTTACAGCGCTTCTGCCATCGATGGTAACATTTCTGGAACTCACCTTCTGTAATATCCTCCAAGACCCTCGTCACAGCTTTTTGGACATCTTGTGTTGTTTGAAAATGGTGTCCCTTGACCGCCGTTTTGACTTTTGGAAATAGGAAAAAATCGCTCGGAGTGATATGTGGTGAATTAGGTGGCTGTGGTAGTAATGAAATTTGTTTTGAGGTTAAAATTACTGTACTGACAGAGCAGTATAGTATGGCGCATTATCGTGATGCAGACTCCAATTATCACCAATGTTGGTACGGACACGAAGTCTTTATAATATTTCTTTAATATTAATTAATTAATTATAAAATCAATTAATTATAATTATAATTAATTAATTATAATTATTATTGGTTAACTGTTTGTCCAGGAGGCACCCGCTCTTTACGAACAATTCCCTTGGAATCAAAGAAGCACACAAGCATGCATTTCACTTTTGACTTCCACGAAACATTTTATGCCAACGAAAAACTTGTGATCTTGACATAAACTCCACTCAAAAAGCCTTCTGAAGCTTACCGTAAGCTGTCGTCGCGTTTTCACCCAGTTTAACGCAAAAGGAAATGGCACATCTTTGCGCAATATTGTGAGGTTCCATTTCCGTGACGAGAGACACAAAGACGTGTTAACTTATTGCAGCACAACTCACGACAGAGCAACTGCAGCTATGTGCCGCTTGCACTAGAAGCAGCTTATAGACAAAGGTCAAAGATATTGTGCCTGCGCAAGCCTGCAGGGTTGACACATCATGCAATGAAAATGAGTCTCATTACTTTATTGTGGCACCTCGTAGGCTCCTTTGCATGGAACATACGAGGGGCGTTCAGCAAATAACAGAAAAAAGTGTTTTCCTCCAGTTTCGGTTGAACTATGCAGAATTTGTTGTGGAGCATCGTGAAGTATTCCCGCTTCAGCCCCTATAGTTTCATGCAATTTCAATAAGTGTCTGCAGAATACATAACCTTCAAAGTGGCGTCTGCAAGGGAGGTACGTTCCAAGCAGACACCTGCTATTCAGTTTTCGTTTGGGGGAAAACCGGGGCGTCGCAGATATTAAAAGTCGCTTGCAGAATCTCTTGGAGACATGGTAGTGAACAGAGGTACAGTTAGTCGTTGCGCGACGCCTCTGTCATCATAGCAACAATGTCGCGCAAACCCGTCCGACCTCACGCGTGTAGGCCGGTAGCACACAGCTGTGGCTAGTGCAATATTGGAACATGCGGACGCTGTCATTAGAGGTGGTCAATGGATCACAAACACCTCGCTGCTCAGCTGGAGGTCTCTTTTGATAGTGCTGACAGTAGGGTTCTGAGAAATGTGTGTCCACTGGGTTCATCGCCGTCTGACAGAATATCATTATGAGCAACGGTGGACCATTTGAGCGTAATTGCTTGAACGTTAAGAGACTGATAGTAACATTTTTTTCTGTAACATTGTCAAGGGGTTGAAATATGCACTCATTACTTCGAATCGGAAACAAAGCGGCATTCCACGGAATAGCATCACACCAATTCCGGTCGAAGTAAAAGTCCAGAGCCTCACGCTTAGCCGATAAGTTTATGTTGACAGCTGACGTTCGTCTGGCACTCTGAAGGGGTTACGTTGAAAAACAGAATTTTGTAGCCGAAATAGTGGGAAATGTTATGATATCCTGGACTCTTCGACTAAAACGAACCGGCCTTCAGAAAGAAAAGCATTGCCCTACTGAACGCCTACCGTAAGTGATGTATTATTTAATAGAGCACGACTTCCGGTTTTTCGCTATGAAACCAATGACAGCACGGCGGATCGTTCAAGTTATAAGACTACACCTGACGTACTAATAGCTGGTAAACAGTTAAAAAATGGCTCTGAGCACTATGGGACTCAACATCTTAGGTCATAAGTCCCCTAGAACTTAGAACTACTTAAACCTAACTAACCTAAGGACATCACACACACCCATGCCGGAGGCAGGATTCGAACCTGCGACCGTAGCAGTCCCGCGGTTCCGGACTACAGCGCCAGAACCGCTAGACCACCGCGGCCGGCGGTAAACAGTTCGTTGATGCTGAGTTCTTAAAAGAGTACACCAGTGATGCTGCTGACCTTTTGTACTCATTCAATGTCAATCGGTTTCGAGTAATCAACCTTATTCGGCGGATGTACTACGGCGCATAAGAGCGATGGGTGGAGACGTTTATCGGAAATTTCGAAGTAAAGTTCACTACTTTCTCGCATTTTCCATCGCACTTGATGACTCTTCAAATATATCAGATACAGCGCAGTTAGAGAAGCATCTCACATGAAGTTTCGGTTAAATTTCGAGCTCCTGTAAAACCACGCTAGTCTTGGAGATTCTGCATCTGCAACAGTCTTTGGACAGGTTTTGTGTACCTGGGGTGTCAGTTCCGTATCTTATTACATACATCATAAAATGTTTTGCGTCACCCCGGTTCACAGAACTCATGAAGAAAGACGTAGACTGTGGATATTCTATCACAGGCACAGTCCCTTTGACTGTTCAAAGATGTCACTAAACCCGCCCGAAGACGTAAACAACCATGCATGAGTAGCGCCTATTAGACGGAGGGATTCCGACAGCCGAAAAGTTGAAGTCATTACACCAGGAAGGAGGCACACGGCTAGTGTTGTCTGTTACACGATTCGTGTTGTCTGTAGTTCAACCATGCCTAGACGGTCAATACCGCAGTTCGATCGCGTCCGCGTTGTTACTTTCTACCTGGAAGGGCTCCCAAAAGGAAGTATCCAGGGGTCACGGAGCGAACCCGGTTCTAGGTGCTTTACTCCGGAACAGCGCTGCTGCTACAGTCACAGGCACTAATCCTGCCTCGGGCGTGGATGAGTTTGATGACCTTAGGTTAGTTAGATTTAGGTAGTTCTACGTCTAGGGAACTGATGACCTCAGATGTTAAGTCCCAAAGTGCTTAGAACAAATTGAACCATTTTCGGAGTGAACCAAAGCATGGAGGAAGTACAGAGAGACAGGAACTGTCGATGACCTGCCTCGCTCAGGCCGCCCAAGTGCTACTACTGCAGTGGATGACCGCTAGCTATGGATTATGGCTCAGAGGAACGCTGACAGCAACGCCACCACATCAAAAAATACTTTTCATGCAGCCACGGGGTGTCGTGTTACGACTCAAACTGTGTGCAGTAGGCTGCATGATGCCCAACTTCACTCCCGACGTCCATAGCGAGGTCGATCTTGGCAACCACGTCACCATGCAGCGCGGTACAAGACGGGTCCAACAACATGCTGAATGGACCGCTCAGGATTGGCGTCGAGTTCTCTTCACCGATAAGTGTCGCATGTGCCTTCAACCAGACAATCGTCGGATACGTGTTTGGAGGCAACCTTATCGGGCTGAACGCCTTAAACACACACACTATTCCAATGCGAGTCAGCAAGGTGGAGGATCCCTGCTGTTTTGGGGTTGCAGTGTGTGGGGCCGACGTACGCCGCTGGTGGTCATGGAAGGTGCAGTAGCGGCTGTACGATACGAGAATGCCATCATCCGAGCAATAGTGGAATGATGCCGCAACTATATCGAGGCATTCGTCTTCATGGACTACAATTCGCGCCCCCATCGTGCACATCTTGTGAATGATTTTTTTTAGGATAACGACATCGCTCGACCAGAGTGGCCAGCAAGTTCTACAGACATGAACCCTATCAAACGTGGCTGGGACAGATTTAAAAGGCTGTTTATGAACGACCTAACCCACCAACCATTCTGAGGGATCTACGCTGAATCGCCGTTCAGGAATGGGACAATCTGGACCAACAGTGCCTTGAAGAACTTGTTGATAGTGTGCCACGACGAATACAGGATGCAGCAATGCAAGAGGACATGCTTCCTGGTATTAGATGTACCGGTGTGTACAGTAATCTGTACCACCACCTTTGAAGGTCTCGCTGTGTGGTGGTACAACGTGTAATGTGCGGTTTTCATGAGCCATAAATAGAGCGGAAATGTTGTTTACTTTCATCTCTATTCCAATTTTCTGTACAGGTTCCGAAACTCTCGGTACCGAGTTGATGCAAAACTTTTTTTGATGTAATTTATTTACTGTGTATAAATCATTCCAATACTGTCCATACTATTTCTTCGAATGTAAGCCATATCTGGCGAGCGGTAACGTAGTTAGTTCGGAGGGAATGGACGCTGTCTTTTTAGGAAGAATACGATATTACAGTGTCTTTGTTATTCTGAATGAAGATGCAATGTTTCTTCGCATATGCATACGTCTCTAAGGAATATTGCATCGTAGTTCGGAATAACACAGGTACTACAATAGCCGGCCGCTGTGGCAGAGCGATTCTAGGCGCTTCAGTCGGGAACCGCGTTGCTGCTACCGTTGCAGGTTCGAATCCTACTTCGGACACGTATGTGTGTGATGGCCTTACGTTAGTTAGATTTAAGTAGTCATTTGTGTAGGAACATGAGAGGGAAGCAGTGGTTGAGAAGGGAGTAAGACAGGGTTGTAGCCTATCTCCGATGTTATTCAATATGTATATTGAACAAGCAGTAAAGGAAACAAAAGAAAAATTCGGAGTAGGTATTAAAATCCATGGAGAAGAAATAAAAACTTTGAGGTTCGCCGATGACATTGTAATTCTGCCAGAGACAGCAAAGGACTTGGAAGAGCTGTTGAATGGAATGGATGGTGTCTTGAAGGGAGGATATGAACATCAACAAAAGCAAAACGAGGATAATGGAATGTAGTCGAATTAAGTCGGGTGATGTTGAGGGTATTAGATTAGGAAATGAGACACTTAAAGTAGTAAAGGTGTTGTGCTATTTGGGGAGCAAAATAACTGATGATGGTCGAAGTAGAGAGGATATAAAATGTGTACTGGCAATGGCAAGGAAAGCGTTTCTGAAGAAGAGGAATTTTTTATCATCGAGTATAGATTTAAGTGTCAGGAAGTCATTTCTGAAAGTATTTGTATGGAGTTTAGCCATGTATGGAAGTGAAACATGGATGGTAAGTAGTTTGGACAAGAAGAGAATAGAAGCTTTCGAAATGTGGTGCTACAGAAGAATGCTGAAGATTAGATGGGTAGATCACATAACTAATGAGGAAGTATTGAATAGGATTGGGGAGAAGAGAAGTTTGTGGCACAACTTGACCAGAAGAAGGGATCGGTTGGTAGGACATGTTCTGAGGCATCAAGGGATCACCAATTTAGTATTGGAGGGCAGAGTGGAGAGTAAAAATCGTAGGGGGAGACCAAGAGATGAATACACTAAGCATATTCAGAATGATGTAGGTTGCAGTAGGTACTGGGAGATGAAGAAGCTTGCACAGGATAGAGTAGCATGGATAGCTGCATCAAACCAGGCCCAGGACTGAAGACACAACAACAACATGTGTAGGGTACTGATGACCTCAGATGTTAAGCCCCATAGTGCTTAGAGCTATTCTTTTGTTACTGCAATATCATCCGACACCGGTCAAATGGCATTCAAGTAAAATGTCTCCACTGTTCGGGAATGTGCATAATGGATGTACGAGTACAGGTTGTAGACTCATGGTTGACAGCATATGGAAGTTTGAGTGTGGCTGTTAGTCGCGCTCGGGTATCTTAACGGAAAGAAAACGGTAAGGCGACGGTTCGCGATAAACGGTAAATACCGGTCCGAGTCCTGGTCGGGTAGAAATTTTCATTGCCGTCATTTCATTATACTGCTGATGGTTGTCCGTATTCGTAACTGTGAAAACTTTTCATGCATTCTTAGGAAGGGGTTTAGGGAATTTTCATCTGCTTTTTTTGAGTAAGTATATTTTGGGTTTATGCTAGATGCGTTTGTAATGTACTGTATTCAGTCTCAGTATAAGGTAACTAATCACTACGTCCGTCGTGATGCTCCATATTTTCTCGGGATCGTTGGCCGCTAAGAGGTCGCGTATGATTTCGCATAACTGTTGAAAATTACTTTCCTTCAGAGCATGTCGTACGATGGCGGACGACGTTTTATGCCTACCAACGACTCCAGTCTCTTCCACAACAGAAGTAAGAATGTGAGGTCTGCCACAATGCGCTAATGTTGCTAGTCGCTGAAAAACACGGCTGCGTAGTTCTTCAGATGGGACACTTGGTTCTGGCTTTCTTTTTTTTTTTTAATTTGTTTCAGCATACAGGAAGCAGGCTCGACGATTTTTTCAGTTGCTAGAGCATCTGGAGACTAGAAATCTACTCTGTAGGAATCAGCATGGGTTTCGAAAAAGATGGTCGTGTGAAACCCAGCTCGCGCTATTCATCCACGAGACTCAGAGGGCCACAGACACGGGTTCACAGGTAGATGCCGTGTTTCTTGATTTCCGCAAGGCGTTCAATACATTTCCCCACAGTCGTTTAATGAACAAAGTAAGAGCATATGGATTATCAGACCAATTGTGTGATTGGATTGATGAGTTCCTAGATAACAGAACGCAGCATGTCATTCACAATGGAGAGAAGTTTTCCGAAGTAAGAGTGATTTCAGGTGTGCCGCAGGGGAGTGTCGTAGGACCGTTGCTATTCCCAATATACATAAATGACCTTGTGGATGACATCGGAAGTTCACAGAGGCTTTTTGCGGATGATGCTGTGGTGTATCGAGAGGTAGTAACAATGGAAAATTGTACTGAAATGCAGGAGGATCTGCAGCGATTAGACGCATGTTGCAGGGAATGGCAATTGAATCTCAATGTAAACAAGTGTAACGTGCTGCGAATACATAGAAAGAAAGATCCCTTATCATTTAGCTACAAAACAGCATGTCAGCAACTGGAAGCAGTTCATGCCATAATTTATCTGGGAGTACGCATTAGGAGCGATTTAAAATGGAATGACCATATAATGTTGATCGTTGGTAAAGCAGTTGCCAGACTGAGATTCATTGGAAGAATCCTAAGGAAATGCAATCCAAAAACAAAGGAAGTAGTTTACAGTATGCTTGTTCGCCCGCTGCTTGAATACTGCTCAGCAGTGTGGGATCCGTAGCAGATAGTGTTGATAGAGGAGATAGAGAGAATCCAGCGGAGAGCAGCGCGCTTCGTTACCGGATTATTTAGTAATCGCGAAAAGTGTTACGGAGATGATAGATAAACTCCAGTGGAAGACTCTGCAAGACAGACGCTCAGTAGATCGGTACGGGCTTTTGTTGAAGTTTCGAGAGCATACCTTCACTGGAGAGTCAAGCAGTATATTGCTCCCTCCTACGTATATCTCGCGAAGAGACCGTGAGGATAAAACCAGAGAGATTAGAGCCCACCTAGAGGCATACCGACAATCCTTCTTTCCAAGAACAATTCGAGACTGGAATAGAAGGGGGAACCGATAGAGGTACATCTACATCTACATCTACATCTATACTCCGCGAGCCACCTTACGGTGTGTGGCGGAGGGTACTTATTGTACCACTATCTGATCCCCCCTTCCCTGTTCCATTCACGAATTGTGCGTGGGAAGAACGACTGCTTGTAAGTCTCCGTATTTGCTCTAATTTCTCGGATCTTTTCGTTGTGATCATTACGCGAGATATATGTGGGCGGTAGTAATATGTTGCCCATCTCTTCCCGGAATGTGCTCTCTCGTAATTTCGATAATAAACCTCTCCGTATTGCGTAACGCCTTTCTTGAAGTGTCCGCCACTGGAGCTTGTTCAGCATCTCCGTAACGCTCTCGCGCTGACTAAATGTCCCCATGACGAATCGCGCTGCTTTTCGCTGGATCATGTCTATCTCTTCTATTAATCCAACCTGGTAAGGGTCCCATACTGATGAGCAATACTCAAGAATCGGACGAACAAGCGTTTTGTAAGCTACTTCTTTCGTCGATGAGTCACATTTTCTTAGAATTCTTCCTATGAATCTCAACCTGGCGCCTGCTTTTCCCACTATTTGTTTTATGTGATCATTCCACTTCAGATCGCTCCGGATAGTAACTCCTAAGTATTTTACGGTCGTTACCGCTTCCAATGATTTACCACCTATGGCATAATCGTACTGGAATGGATTTCTGCCCCTATGTATGCGCATTATATTACATTTATCTACGTTTAGGGAAAGCTGCCAGCTGTCGCACCATGCATTAATCCTCTGCAGGTCTTCCTGGAGTACGTACGAGTCTTCTGATGTTGCTACTTTCTTGTAGACAACCGTGTCATCTGCAAATAGCCTCACGGAGCTACCGATGTTGTCAACTAAGTCATTTATGTATATTGTAAACAATAAAGGTCCTATCACGCTTCCTTGCGGTACTCCCGAAATTACCTCTACATCTGCAGATTTTGAACCGTTAAGAATGACATGTTGAGTTCTTTCTTCTAGGAAATCCTGAATCCAATCACAAACCTGGTCCGATATTCCGTAAGCTCGTATTTTTTTCATTAAACGTAAGTGCGGAACCGTATCAAATGCCTTCCTGAAGTCCAGGAATACGGCATCAATCTGCTCGCCAGTGTCTACGGCACTGTGAATTTCTTGGGCAAATAGGGCGAGCTGAGTTTCACATGATCTCTGTTTGCGGAATCCATGTTGGTTATGATGAAGGAGATTTGTATTATCTAAGAACGTCATAATACGAGAACACAAAACATGTTCCATTATTCTACAACAGATTGACGTAAGCGAAATAGGCCTATAATTATTCGCATCTGATTTATGACCCTTCTTGAAAATGGGAACGACCTGCGCTTTCTTCCAGTCGCTAGGTACTTTACGTTCTTCCAGCGATCTACGATAAATTGCTGATAGAAAGGGGGCAAGTTCTTTAGCATAATCACTGTAGAATCTTAAGGGTATCTCGTCTGGTCCGGATGCTTTTCCGCTACTAAGTGATAGCAGTTGTTTTTCAATTCCAATATCGTTTATTTCAATATTTTCCATTTTGGCGTCCGTGCGACGGCTGAAGTCAGGGACCGTGTTACGATTTTCCGCAGTGAAACAGTTTCGGAACACTGAATTCAGTATTTCTGCCTTTCTTCGGTCGTCCTCTGTTTCGGTGCCATCGTGGTCAACGAGTGACTGAATAGGGGATTTAGATCCGCTTACCGATTTTACATATGACCAAAACTTTTTAGGGTTCTTGTTTAGATTGTTTGCCAATGTTTTATGTTCGAATTCGTTGAATGCTTCTCTCATTGCTCTCTTTACGCTCTTTTTCGCTTCGTTCAGCTTTTCCTTATCAGCTATGATTCGACTACTCTTAAACCTATGATGAAGCTTTCTTTGTTTCCGTAGTACCTTTCGTACATGATTGTTATACCACGGTGGATCTTTCCCCTCGCTTTGGACCTTAGTCGGTACGAACTTATCTAAGGCGTACTGGACGATGTTTCTGAATTTTTTCCATTTTTGTTCCACATCCTCTTCCTCAGAAATGAACGTTTGATGGTGGTCACTCAGATATTCTGCGATTTGTGCCCTATCACTCTTGTTAAGCAAATATATTTTCCTTCCTTTCTTGGCATTTCTTATTACACTTGTAGTCACTGATGCAACCACTGACTTATGATCACTGATACCCTCTTCTACATTCACGGAGTCGAAAAGTTCCGGTCTATTTGTTGCTATGAGGTCTAAAACGTTAGCTTCACGAGTTGGTTCTCTAACTATCTGCTCGAAGTAATTCTCGGATAAGGCAGTCAGGATAATGTCACAAGAGTCTCTGTCCCTGGCTCCAGTTCTGATTGTGTGACTATCCCATTCTATACCTGGTAGATTGAAGTCTCCCCCTATTACAATAGTATGATCACGAAACTTCTTCACGACGTTCTGCAGGTTCTCTCTGAGGCGCTCAACTACTACGGTTGCTGATGCAGGTGGTCTATAGAAGCATCCGACTATCATATCTGACCCACCTTTGTTACTTAGCTTAACCCAGATTATTTCACATTCGCATTCGCTAATAACTTCACTGGATATTATTGAATTCTTTACTGCTATAAATACTCCTCCACCATTGGCGTTTATCCTATCCTTGCGGTATATATTCCATTCTGTGTCTAGGATTTCGTTACTGTTCACTTCCGGTTTTAACCAACTTTCCGTTCCTAATACTATATGCGCACTATTTCCTTCAATAAGAGATACTAATTCAGGAACCTTGCCCTGGATACTCCTGCAGTTTACCAACATTACGTTAACTTTTCCTGTTTTTGGTCTCTGAGGACGGACGTTCTTTATCAACGATGATAATGTCCTCTCTGGTAAGCCGTCAGGTATTTTATCGTTTCGCCCAAGGGGGGGTCCCTCTAACCTAAAAAACCCCCGTGTGCACGCCACACGTACTCTGCTATCCTAGTAGCTGCTTCCGGTGTGTAGTGCACGCCTGACCTGTCTAGGGGGGCCCTACAGTTCTCCACCCAATAACGGAGGTCGATGAATTTGCAACCATTATAGTCGCAGAGTCGTCTGAGCCTCTGGTTTAGACCCTCCACACGGCTCCAAACCAGAGGACCGCGATCGACTCTGGGCACTATGCTGCAGATATTAAGCTCAGCTTGCACTCCGCGTGCGATGCTGGTTGTCTTCACCAAATCAGCCAGCCGCCGGAAGGAACCAAGGATGGCCTCAGAACCCAAGCGGCAGGCGTCATTCGTTCCGACATGTGCTACTATCTGCAGCCGGTCACACCCAGTGCGTTCAATAGCTGCCGGAAGGGCCTCCTCCACATTACGGACGAGACCCCCCGGCAAGCACACCGAGTGCACACTGGCATTCTTCCCCGACCTACCCGCTATTTTCCTGAGGGGCTCCATAACCCGCCTAACGTTGGAGCTCCCTATAACTAATAGGCCCGCCCTCTGTGACTGTCGGGACCTTGCCGGAGAATCGGCCACTGGCCCAACAGGCGAGGCATCCTGTGGTGGCTCGGAAACGATGTCATCACCACTAGGAAGCACCCCGTACCTGTTGGAAAGGGGTAAGGCAGCCGCCACGCGGCCAGATCCCACCTTCGCCTTTCGGCCAGGCACGCGAGAGCCCACCACTGTCCGCCATTCACCCTGGAGTGATGGCTGACCGGTAAGATGCTCACTGCCGGAAGACGCAGCGACATCAGGGGTTCCATGTGATTCCAAGGCCACCGAAGTAGGCATAGGTCTCACCACAGTTGCCCCAACGCCACTACGAGCCGACGCCTGCGCCTCGAGCTCGATGAGCCTAACAGACAAAGCCTCAACCTGCCCCCGAAGAGTGGCCAATTCTCCTTGCGTCCGCTCACAACAACCACAGTCCCTACACATGACTATGTTTACCCTACCCTATACGGTGACAAATTCCCAAGATAATCTTCTGATGAGCTACTCTGATAATCAAGAAACACTCACTGAAATACGAGACGCGAAAACTACGCTAGGTTTTCCCAGAAAAACTATTTAAAAGCTAAGCGCAGCAAATAAGTACAAAAACGCTTTATACAAACAGTACTCGCTGCTGCTGGTGCTCTCGCTCTGGCTGTCACAAGACAACTGCTGATTCAAGTGACTAGTGGCTAACGGCCGCGAAACAAACAAATGACGGATTTAGGGCGCTTTCTGTTCTAAACGATCAAGAAAACACTAAGAAATCTAACACGAAAACTACGTAAAGTTTTATCAAGAACTGTTAGTTACTATGCAGAGCAGATAAACACAAATAGAATCCCTTCCTTAGTGGAAGGTCGTAAACAAAATGCAAAATAAACGCTTTATACAAACAGTACTGTGCTGCTGCTGGTGCTCTCGCTCTCGCTGTCACAAGACAACTCAAGGTACCCTCCGCCACACACCGTCAGGTGGCTTGCGGAGTATGGATGTAGATGTAGATGTAGATAACAGAGTATCATGTCTGACAGGAACAGTAGCGTAGATCAACAAGTGCTCATGGTTCGTAAGGTAGGCATTTTGGAGCCGTTGTTTACTGGACACTTTTGTATTGTTTTGGTCCATATTACCATCTTTCATAACATAGAAAACCTTTTTTAACACCATGTATATTTCCCCAGGATTGACGTAGCTTACAGAGACGTTGCTTGGTTTATTTTTGAATGTTTCTTATCAGTCTTTGAATTCACCACTGAGGATTAATATAGGACACAGAGAAGTTCCAAACAAGAGCAAGGCCTCTCGTCAGCGTTTAATATGGCTGTTGCGTCAAACCAGCAACGCAAGGAAGGAGTTACGCATCGCGATGAAGTTTACTGTTGAAATTCTGATGGCGTGCGTTACAGCAGGAGTCAGAGGATATGAAGTTCCTCTGAATTTCAATATGAAAAATAAGAGAGAGGCCTGACAATGTCAACAGAGGAGATGGCTCCAGGCTTCCGGGATCCAGGCTGCCAGAAGCTGATCTTAAGGCAGCGGCCTCTCCGGGCACTGCTGGACAGGCTAAACCAGGGGCGGGCAGGAATCCTGCTCGTGCGAATTGTGCTTGCATATGAACAAGGATGTGTATGAGGCATGCGCACTGGGTCAGACGAGCCGTTTGCATTTCTCGCCTCGCCTCCATACTCTTTCTAGACCATCTCCACAATCTGTTCCTCTGCGATGAGTTAAACGCGTTTTCTATTATTTAGCTTGCATTATAGAATGAGTGAGACAAATGGAAATATATAATGGTTTCAAAGAGTTTATTTATTTAACCAGACCTGATTAGGGCCATCAGGCTCAATCTTACATCAAACCAGAGTTTGATGCACACAGTACAGTTTTACATCACAGACACCTAAGAAATAACGACTTTCGTATGAAAAATAGTTTTAAAACAATTTGAGTGCCTCTAGTGCCAACGTGAGTAAATAACACTGACTACGAACTAATAAAGTTAATACTGGCAGTACTTCTACTATTGCTGCTGCAGACACTAATAATGATAATAGTAATAATAATAATGGTAGTAGTAATAATAATGATAGTGGCAGATATAAAAATAATTTATAGGTGTACAAAAGCGATATTTTTTGATATAGCGAGCTCAGGAGAAACTAAGACTGCACCAGCTAATAATACTAGAAAACAAGGAAGATCTAGTTCAGGGCTTAACAACTGGCCGGTTTTGAGCGCGAGTACTCGCGTCTGCTCAGGCACGTGCTCACGAGCAGGTGCAAGGTCGCGGAGTAGTGAGGGAGGGGAGGGAGGGGAAATGCGCGCGCACGTTTGAATGTGATCTCGCGTTCTTAGCAGATTTAACTAGCCATCTGAATGCTTTGAACATTTTACTACAAGGTAAAGATCTGCTAATTACTTATTTCATAGATCGAATACGAGCTTTTAAAATGAAATTGACACTTTGGGTGAGTCAGCTGGAAACAGGAAACCTAGCTCATTTTCCTAAATTATCATCCATGCAAGATGTTCACAAAGACTGTGAACGTTATTCACATAGTTTAGTTGATCAGCGCTTTCAAGATCTGACAGCACTAGACAGTGATTTTGATCTGTTCTCTCCGTATTCAGCGAATATTTAAGAGATTCGTCCTGACCTGCAGCAACAAATTATTGACCTGCAGTGTGACAGAGAATACAGAGACAAATTTCAGAACAAGATAAACATTTTGGAATTCTACAGACACTTCCCTCAGGATAGATTTCCTCGTTTGCACAAACTGGCGGCTACAATAATATCAATGTTCGGTTCCACGTATGTTTGTGAACAACTGTTCCCTGCAATGAAATGTAGCAAGACGCGTCTGAGAAACGCATTGTCTGCTCGAAATTTAAACTGCACGCTGCGCCTAAAACTCACAAAAACAATTGCTCCGAACATAGACGCAAATGTAAAGGGCAAAAAGTACAAGATAACCGAGAATCCCACACTTCAGTGACACCTTTAATTGTGTAACACTTCACAAATTAAGGCGAATGTAGAGGCATACACTAAACTAATAAAATTATGTGGCATGTGTACATTCTCCTTTATTTGTTTCATTTGTCCCAGTAATAATTCGTGAGTGATATCCCAGCAGGTGGCCGCGGATTTACATTGACTGACGGCAGCTGTTGTGTGCCCCACGTGACTTTCCCCACTCTCCACTCTGGTCCGGTAGTGGGGGTAGCGTGCTCGCGCTGCTCCGTGCTCGCGCCTTGCTGCTCACAGCTTGGTCTGCGAGCACGTATGTTGAGAAGCCCTGATCTAGTTGGAAGGAAGGAAGTAGGAGTACAGGGTAACAATGATGATCACTGTTGTTGCTTTACTAGATACGTCATTAACTGTCTTTTGCGGCTGGATATGATATTAAGTCTTCTAATATAATGCGGTAGGTTATTCCAGAGTCATATTTCTGCCACTGACAAGGACTTCGAGAACGTGGCAGAATGCTGGAATTGAACAGAAAGAGTTTTGCTCTTATGGGAACGGGTGCTTCAGCAATATTGTTCTCACAAGAGTGTTAAGATCGAGGGGATATATGGGAGACAGTAGACAGTAGAGAAGAGAGAGGGGATGGAAGTCTCGGCGCTTGTCTGCACGCAGCCAGGGTAGCTGTGCATATGATGCTGAACTACGATCAAAGAATCGAACCTTACAGGTATAACGTGAACACAGGCAGTCATAACCAGTTACTGGTGCCGTGAAATTTCCTGTGAGGGTCCTTGTACGATAACATCGCTTCATTCAGTAATTGAAAATATAAATATTTATGCAGGTTCCTTTTCCATTTCAAGAGGGACGAGCTTTTTATATTTTCCTTAGGCATCGGGGATTATGATGCCTTGTTGAACACTGCATTCAGATTAAGATTTTCATTTATTATTGTTTAGGGAGAGAAGTTGACAATTCTCCAAAATAGGTCTAACATTCTGCGTGGTGTCTGTTTGTTCCAAGTCGTGTCTCCCTACCACTTTCACGCAACGACGCTCTGAGCGTGTTTTTTAGGGAATTGACAAGATTGAACCTGGGACCTGTTGCTGGTAAGGAGACGCCAGACCAAACATGACATGTAGAATTCAGAAGAGTTCAGTGAGACTAGCGTCAGCTCCACTGCGCTCTCTGTAAAAGAATCTTAATACTAACTAAATTTAGTGGAAGGGGTTGAAGGCTTTCCTACTTTTAGTTAGCTGGTAAAATAACGTCGAGAAAGTAGTTAAGTTTACCACTGGAACTTTTATTCTACTCACAAAGTTTTCTTTATAAATACAGGATGATAAAAACCAACTGCGTTCAACATAAATGTGAACAAATATTCCCTGAATGGGTTTCCAAGTTCTATAATGGATCTAAGGATGACCTATGCCATATCACATCTATAATCCAGGTTTAAGTTAAGTTTCATAAAAGAGAAAACTATAAAAATGGTCTACAGTGACCCTCAATTATCTTTAATTACTTATTTAACTTGTTGTACATTACATTGGCTGCTGTGGCTTCTCAGTAAGTATATAACAGAAAAATCATCACGTTTCAGATTTTAACTTCTAATACAAAAAGGGAAATACCATGAAGTTTAATTGTCGATCGACACTATTATTACGTAAAAAGGGGGTGTAACAGATGAGACTTCTGCAGTTCTGAGTGAAGCCTTATGTGCTCTTATGCGGCATCGTGTGCGTTCATTGCCTTGTCGTTGGTTAGGCAGCGTTAGGGGGCGGCGGGTGGCACAGCTCCACACACCTGGCCGTCTCGGATGCAACTCTTTCTAACTTCTCCTTAATACAATTTCCCGAAGTTGGTTTTAGAAAAAGGTATCTGGCTGTGTTTTCAACTGACCAATCAGGGTCTCAACGTTAACCTTAAGCTTCGCCAACAAAGATTCTGTCTATCCAATGAGAAACGTTATACTTTATGTGGTGGGGCAATGTTTTTAATGTTTGCAACCTTACAGAGACGCGTATAGTCTCACGCTAAAACTTTCAGCTGGTGTGGCCCTTTTAGTGTTATCCTAAGATCTATATTGTTCTTCTGGAGGGCTCTATCTTTTAACATGGGCTGGGGGGTTGTCTTGGCGGTCGGCTGGCGATGTGGGTGTCCGTCCCTTATCGTAGGGCCTTCTCGCTTACACGACTCTGCTCTCGGCTTCTGTTCTCGTTTCTCCCCTCAGAACTGCATCTGTTTCATGGTGGGAATGTATGACATGCATTTAGGCGCTCTTATGCGCTCTGTGGTATTCCATTGCTCACTCGTTGATCGTTTTACTTTGGTTAATTTAATGTCAGGATTTATTCGGAGCTATGTGACATACTGCCGGATTTGCTATCATCTCAGGGTTTTCTTGGAAGGTGTTGGATTTGCCTGATACCTTACATAAGGTTAAATGTGATAAGGATTCCCGAAATTATGGGCTAATGAGAAAGACGACGAACCAAATCCGCTTGGGTTTTGGGAAGTCTCAGCTTTAACCCTATATCCTGCATCCACTTTGATAGTGCACACAGGACGGTACTGTGATTCTCGATAGCTTTCTTCAGGTTTATTGGTTTTGCACTTAGATAGAATTAGACGGCGCGACTGCTACGGTCGCAGGTTCGAATCCTGTCTCGGGTAAGGATGTGTGTGATGTCCTTAGGTTAGTTAGGTTTAAGAAGTTCTAAGTTCTAGGGGACTGATGACCTCAGACGTTACGTCCCATAGTGCTCAAAGCAATTTGAACCATCTAGAGTTAGACATCATCAGCGTAACTGTGGTATTTGCAAGAGTACAAAATTGTTGGAACGATCTACGTACAATGAAAGAGTATAGGATCTAATACCGAACCCTGGGCGTCGCCTGATACTACCAGCCACCATTGCGACTATGGCGCCGGACATGACGCATTACTGCCGGGACATCAGGTACGAGCGAAACCATTGAGCTGCACCTAGTGTCAAATTCAAGCTGCTAAGTTTGACAAGTATAATGTCGAAGTCGACGGTGTCAAAGGCCTCGCAGAAGTCTAACAAGCAAATGATAGCTGTCTCTTGTGCGTTTGTGGGAAGCTTCAGGTCATCTGCTAGCTTTCTAAAGCGGGTACTGTGCTGCGATGTTCACGGAAATCTGATTGGTATTCGTATAGTGAGTTCTTTATGACTGCGTAGTTTGTTGGCTGGCCGTGGTCTATATTTTCTAAGGCTATTGACAGAGCTGGAAGAATGTCAATATGTTGGTAATCAGAGGGTGCTTTGGCAAGGACCTTTTTTAGGAAGTGGCTTAACTAATCTCTATTTCCAAGACTCTGGCAGAACACTTGAGCTTAACGACTGGTTGAAGATATCTCTTATACTGGGCAGTAGTGGGTCAAAAATAAGCTTCATCATTTGGACTGTAATGCTATAAAGTCCAGTAGATGTTGTGCTGACACGCATGATTGCTTAATCGATGGTATTGCCGGTAACATGCTATAGACATAATTTTTGTGACTACAATCGTTCACCCCCATGAAGTAATAATGAGTCTGATTATGACTAGTAGAATTTACAACGAGGTTAATGTACGGTAGAGTTCTAAGTACATACAAACTCCAATTGTAGTATAAATTTTCACCATGGACATTTGATCTTAATCACTCATATACATATGTAGAGCCAAAAATTGACATTATTTTCGCAGCTTTTCGATGAAGGCGAGGAAACTCTTGCTGGGGACAGTTCTGATAAAATTCTACAAACAACTTGCCAAAACTAACATGTCTGTCAGACGAGAATTACATTCTAGACCCATTAATTTCATTAACAAATTTTGAGGGGTATCAACTACTGAAGTAGCAAATGGTTTCGAAAACTATTCGAAACCTTGGGACAGATTTAATATATGTCCAAATCGCTTGAAACATTCCTCTTGTATTATACTAAATGAGGAAACGTACCACTTGTAACTCTTTTAATGGAAAGAAGAAACTTTCACGTGAAAGCATTTACTGTGTCATTATTTTTACAAAGCAATTGATTTTTCACCTTGCAAGATAGTGTTTAAAGCATTCATAAGTCCCATGACATCCACTAAAAGCGCAAGGTCGGCAACCCACCTTGGATGTTGTATTTTAAGGTAATGCCTTCGTTTGTTCTTTAAGAAATGATTTTTTTGGCGTATCCAATTCAAAAAATCATTCCAGTAAATCGTCGAGGCTAATTCTGCGATCTTCGCTGTGATGTGGTAGGTCACGTTCATGTGCTATAACTAAAAACTTGTGGAACTATCGATGTGTCAGACCAAGAAAGCTGAAATAACTGACTGTGTCAAGAATCATTTGTATGGCGTTTACTAAGTTTGTTGCTATTGCACACATAAAATCTTTGTACTCTGCCGTCAGTGCTTAAAGTGATTCTTGTGTGTGCTGGAGCAAATCAGTCTAGAAATATGGCATAAAATTCAAATATAATCTGGTCCTATGTGAAGTACACCAGCGACTAGGCGCAAACAGTATCATCACCGTGGGAAAGCGGCGCTAATGTTGCAGATGACAGTTCCACTAAAGCGAAGTTACAAAACACGGTTTTCCGCAAATCCTCCACCATAGAAATCAAAGTAAATATTTCAGAAATCGAATCTAGGAGTAGATAATCTTGGCGTAGAAAAGCAGCTGAAATCACTTAACACAGGAAAGTCCTTCGGTCTAGACTGCATACCAATTAGATTACTTTCTGAATAAGCTAATACAATAACTCCGTATTAGAAAATATTATGAAACCGTTCGCATTACCTAAGATCCGTACCTAAATACTGTAATGATCCATACATGACACCAGCACTCAACGAGGCCAACGAGGTGTGGACTTCGAACAGCCAAGAAAGGATGTAGGAGTAATCTCCTGAATTACAGGCCCGTGTCAAGTGATGTCCATTGGCAGTAGCATTCTCTATCATATACTGTGTTCCAACTTTATGAATGACGTAGGCCACAGCTCGTGGTCGTGCGGTAGCGTTCTCGCTTCCCCCGCCCGGGTTCCCGGGTTCGATTCCCGGCGGGGTCAGGGATTTTCTCTGCCTCGTGATGCCTGGGTGTTGTGTGATGTCCTTAGGTTAGTTAGGTTTAAGTAGTTCTAAGTTCTAGGGGACTGATGACCGTAGCTGTTAAGTCCCATAGTGCTCAGAGCCATTTGAACCATTTTTGAACATAGACGTAAACAATGTGTTGTAACGTAGTCAGCACGGACTTAGGAAATATCGTTCACATGAAACACATCTAGCTTTTTACTATCACTAAATAATGAGCGCTATCGACTGTGGATGCCAAACTGATTCTGTATTTCCAGACTTCCAAAAGGCTTTTGGTGCCATTTTTCATACGCGACATGCAATGAGCTTGAGTGCTTATCGAGTATCGTCTCAGTTGCGTGACTGGATTCGTGATTTCCTGTCGGAAAAGTCACAGTTCGTAGTAACTGACGGAAAGTCGTCCAGCAAAACAGAAATGATATTTAGCTTTCCTCAAGGCAGTTATACGCCCTCAGCTGTTTCTAATCATTATGAATGATTTAGGAGAAAACCTTACCAGTCAGATTGTTTACGGATACTGCTGTCATTTACCGTCTTTTAAAGTTATATCAGATTAAAATAAATTGCAAAAGAAGCTAGACGAAATATCTACGTGGAATGAAATGTGGCAAATGACTCTAAATAAAGAAAACTGTATGATCTCCACATAAGTACTCAAAGGAATCCGTTAAGTTTCAGTTATACGTTAAATAACACAAATCTAAAGCCTGTCAATTACCTAAATACAGGGTGTTTCAAAAATGACCGGTATATTTGAAACGGCAATAAAAACTAAACGAGCAGCGATAGAAATACACCGTTTGTTGCAATATGCTTGGGACAACAGTACATTTCAAACTTTCGAAATTACGGTAGTTACAATTTTCAACAACAGATGGCGCTGCAAGTGATGTGAAAGATATAGAAGACAACGCAGTCTGTGGGTGCGCCATTCTGTACGTCGTCTTTCTGCTCTAAGCGTGTGCTGTTCACAACGTGCAAGTGTGCTGTAGACAACATGGTTTATTCCTTAGAACAGAGGATTTTTCTGGTGTTGGAATTCCACCGCCTAGAACACAGTGTTGTTGCAACAAGACGAAGTTTTCAACGGAGGTTTAATGTAACCAAAGGACCGAAAAGCGATACAATAAAGGATCTGTTTGGAAAATTTCAACGGACTGGGAACGTGACGGATGAACGTGCTGGAAAGGTAGGGTGACCGTGTACGGCAACCACAGAGGGCAACGCGCAGCTAGTGCAGCAGGTGATCCAACAGCAGCCTCGGGTTTCCATTCGCCGTGTTGCAGCTGCGGTCCAAATGACGCCAACGTCCACGTATCGTCTCATGCGCCAGAGTTTACACCTCTATCCATACAAGATTCAAACGCGGCAACCCCTCAGCACCGCTACCATTGCTGTACGAGAGACATTCGCTAACGATATAGTGCACAGGATTGATGACGGCGATATGCATGTGGGCAGCATTTGGTTTACTGACAAACCTTATTTTTACCTGGACGGCTTCGTCAATAAACAGAACTGGCGCATATTGGGAACCGAAAAGCCCCATGTTGCAGTCCCATCGTCCCTGCATCCTCAAAAAGTACTGGTCTGGGCCGCCATTTCTTCCAAAGGAATCATTGGCCCATTTTTCAGATCCGAAACGATTACTGCATCACGCTATCTGGACATTCTTCGTGAATTTGTGGCGGTACAAACTGCCTTAGACGACACTGCGAACACCTCGTGGTTTATGCAAGATGATGTCCGGCCACATCGCACGGCCGACGTCTTTAATTTCCTTGAATGAATATTCCGATGATCGTGTGATTGCTTTGGGCTATCCGAAACATACAGGTGGCGGCGTGGATTGGCCTCCCTATTCGCCAGACATGAACCCCTGTGACTTCTTTCTGTGGGGACACTTGAAAGACCAGGTGTACCGCCAGAATCCAGAAACAATTGAACAGCTGAAGCAGTATATCTCATCTGCATGTGAAGCCATTCCGCCAGACACGTTGTCAAAGGTTTCAGGTAATGTCATTCAGAGACTACGCCATATTATTGCTACGCATGGTGGATATGTGGAAAATATCGTAGTATTGAGTTTCACAGACCGCAGCGCCATCTGTTGTTGAAAATTGTAACTACTGTAATTTCGAAAGTTTGTCTGCCTGAAAATGTACTGTTGTCCCAAGCATATTGCAACAAACGGTGTATTTGTATCGCTGCTCGTTTAGCTTTTATTGCCGTTTCAAATATACCGGTCATTTTTGAAACACCCTGTACTTAGTAATTTCAAATACGAATAACTTAAATTACTGAGCCGTGTGCGGCTCACGTTCTTGCTGTTCATAACTTGGTGTCTTGTAATAGCAGTAGTGGTGCCTCAATTGCTTCTTGTGTTAGTGGCGCCACTGAGTTTGCTAATATCGTTTGTCCACGAGTGGCAGCAGCAGTGATTATCGATAGCCAGTACTGTGGTACTATCTTTGTTACGACCACTTGTGTTTACAGGTCAGTGTGTGTGTGAGGCAGTTCAGCTTCGTATGGAGCAGCGAGGAGGTCAACACTGTGAGGGCATGCCGGGGTCGCTGGTGGCGTGCAGGCACCATCGGATCGAGGGGCTGTAGCCGACAACCGCTTACACAGTTGTCGTGACCTTCCTCAGGTCGATCTGTGGATCACTCCATCTTACTTGGTCAAGTTATTATAATTGTTTAAAATTTACCCTAATGTTTTTAACACGTAATTGCCTTCCTCACTCGTAATTTAGGCCTTAAGCCATTAATTGTTTGCAACATTGCTTGTGCCCTTCAGCCGACAAATAATTTTCAATTCTGTCTTAATAAGGCCTTCAGCCGACACTATAGCCTCTTACAGTTTTTTAAGATTATTTAAAAAGGTTTTAGTACTTTTAACATGTAACTGCTTTCCATACTTGTAATTCAGGCTTTAAGCCGTTGAGTATTCTGAAATTGCTTGTGGCCTTCAGTCGACGAATAATTTTGAATTTTTTTGTTAAACAGGCCTTCACCCGTTGATTGTGTGTAACATTGTTTGTGGCCACCAGCCGACAAATATTTTGCAATTCTTTCTTAATAAGGTCTTCAATGGTTACTATTGCTTGTTACAGTGTTTTATTGTTTAACAAGAAAATATCTTAGTTTCTGTTAACGTGTAACTGCCTTCCTCTCATGTAATTCAGGCCTTCAGCTAATGAGTACTCTTAAGTTGCTTGTGGCCGTCAGCCGACGAATAATTTTGAATTCTTTCTTAGTAAGGCTTTCAGCCGTCAGTGTAGTAAAATCTTTTAAAATGACTGTTGAAAATTATTTCCTCAAATAAAGTTTATGTGTTTACTGTAGCCAACAATAGCTGATTACGGCCCCATCCACAACCGTTGCCTTATGCTGCCTCTCCCTGAATACCAGGTGACAATTGACATAATGTTGTGGAGAAGGAAAAAAACAAGAGAGCGTTTTACCGCCGGAACACTTACAAGGTGGAGCAGGTCTACTAAAGAGTCTGCCTACACTACCATTCTCCATCCTCTACTTAAGCATTACTGTGCGATATGGGATCACTGCTAGATACGACTGACGGGGGACATCAAAAAAATTCAAATATTGGCAATTCGTTTTGTACTACCGCGAAATAAGGGAGAGAGTGTCACGGATACGATACGCGAGTTGCAGCGGAAATCATTAAACGATGTTGTTTTCCGTTACGGTGAGATCATTTCACGCCATTTCAATCTCTATTGCCCTTCACCGAATGCGAAAATATTTTGTTAACACCACCCTACGTAGGACGAAATGATAAAATAATAGAAACCAAAACTCGCACCGAATGATTTAAGAGTGCGTATTTTCCAGTGCGATATTCGATAATGGATCTGTAGAGAAACAGAGTGAAAGTGGTTCGATGAACTCTTTGCCAGACACTCAAGAGTGAATTGCACTGTATTCACATAGATGTAGATGAATGCAAGCTAATAACTGCGGAGCCAATGCCACTCAGCAAAACTGAACTGCAATTCCATCCAGACCAAGTGACTTACATTTATTTCGTCCCTGCTTCTGTACGCGGGTTGTGCTAATATCTATGTTCTTCATATAGGAAAGGATAGAACATTAGGTTTAGTAACCCGTCAACATCGAAGTAGTTAGCGATGGAGCACAAGCACGAATTGTTTCAGAGATGGAGAAGAAACTCACCCACACTCTTTCAAAGAAGTATTCCGACATTTGCCAGGAGAGATTTAGGGAAATTGTGGAAAACCTAAATCGGAATGGCCGAACGTAGATTTAAACCGCCGACCTGGAATGCGAGTTCATTGCGGGAACCACTGTCTCCTCTCGGCAGGTCCCACAGAAGAGTCTGTGTGACAGCGGAACGATGGTATATGTGTACGATCCTCCTGCGGAAATGATGTTTTTAAATGTCCAATATAAATCTTCAGCTCTCCTTTTGCTATATTGCATTACTACACCAAACTGGTCGACAAGTGGCTCAACAGCAGCCTTCAGCCCGCTTGGCAGTTTTACCTAGGACCTGAATTTCCTAGCAGATTAAAACCGTGTGCTACAACGGGACCCTAATCCAGAACCTTGCCTTTCGTGGACAATGATCTTGTCGACCGAGCTTTCAGGGACGACCTACTAACTCTCACAGTCTTATTTCTACCAGTATCTCTCATGTAGTTTCCAACATACACAGTCCTACTTACCTTATGGCTTAAGCACTCTTATGAGGACAGATACTGAGAAGAAATGACTTCGTGGCAGCATAGAGTATTTGTTCCAGAGTAATCTTTAGCTCTGCAGACAGGTGCATGCTGTTATTACACCAACTGGCAGATTGTGTGCTAGACCGCTATTCTAATCCGAACCTTGCCACTTGTCCGCAGAATCCTCAAGGTAAGCAGTAGAACTTCTGTCTACTCTTGAAACTGGGAGATTGGTACTAGCAGAATTAAGACTATGAGGGAGGGTCGTGAGGCTTGACTTCTGATACGTCAATAACAGTATGTAGTTCGGAAGACCATGTCCCTGTTTGGAGCCTCGGTCCGCAACAGTTTCAATCTCCATGAGGTTTACTTTCCAATACTTTTCAGAATCTTTGTCTCTGTTTTGTTGAGGGAATACCATCCGTATTTATAATTTTGACGGCATGTACTGTAAAAATTTAGGTTAGGCGTGGCAAGACCACCATTAAAATGTGTGGCCCGAGTGATTCTTTGCTCATAGACAGAAATATTAATCCCCGTTAAAAGAGCACGCTGGTAGGTTTGTATCGTTGTAGATGACGTAGAACTGGTGCCAAACTGTCAGGTGATCCTCCACGAATGACGTAAATCATTGCAGTGAAGTGGTCTGAATGTGGTAATCGGCGATACTGAGCCAGCACAGTAAGATGGGGTCCTCGCAAATGGCCAATGCTCGCAGTTCGCATAGAGCTCCACGTACCCCAATCAACACAAAAACTACACTGTACGTGACTGGAGATGTGTGTTTTGGGCCGATGAGCACACTTCTCACTTTGAAATAATGGAAGGGATCCAGTGCATTGATGTTCCAATAGCTGTTTAACCAGCAGTGTGTGTGTGTGGGGGGGGGGGAGGGGGGGTAGTTAGAATCTTAATTAGGTTTAATGTTTTGGGTATGTTTTTCGTTGTTGGGCTCACTCATTCGAATAATCGTAAACATGAGACACAAAGTTTAATTAAAAATTATCTGTGACCGAGTGTTGAATTTCTCCTACAGTTTCATTACGAGTAACGGTTGTGTTGGCAGTGTGGCAGGCACACAACCCTGATTTCACAAAAACTCAAGCATCTCAGATGGTCTGCTTAATCAATCCCTCTCATTCCCGCTGAAAATGCCTGGAGTTGTTAGGGACATCGAGTGAGACGTAGCGATGAGCTTTCAAACCGTCGTGGTGTTTCTAACATATGGCGTGTCTATGTGTGGTTGCCTAATGTTGTTTTCGCTGTGGAATTCTCCGCCTGCAGCCGAGTAAGATGACCCTGCCGTTGACAACGTACACATATGATATACAGGACGTAAAATCCCTTCTGAGGTCTGCGATCATTTTATGTTAATAATTGGCAACCAACGCTGTACAATCGCAATAAAGTCTGAGATGTTCAATTGACTCTTGTATTAGAACATGTTACGCGTTTCGGGAGTACACCTATCTTCAGACATCTGATACAAAAAAGTGAACAGCACACTCAACGTAACAGAATATGAGATCGGGTCTTATGAGTTACATACCATAAACTTCAACTCATTTATAGTCAACCAGCCGTACAGCCTTGACATCTCAAAGAAAGTGTCCAATAACATGTGACTATAACTGCGACACAAGCAGTCTTGAAGCAGAGCGTATACTGACGCTAAACAAGTCAACTAGCAGCGAACCGCCCCCGGTAGGGGGCGCTGCTTGGTCATGTGCTCTATGCCTTCACATGTAATTTTGAAAAGTCTCTGCTGGATTCCTTTCATGTTAATTTCTTAAATCTGTTGTCATTTACGGCATAAATTCCTCTTCTAAATTTAGTGTGGCGTTTATGACTATCTTGGAGGAGACTGAGTAGTGGAACGTGTTACTTTTACACATTAACAAGAACGATCTGTCACACTACTACACTTTAAAACACAGTTTATATGTCATTCATGTCACACAGTCTCATACGGAACCTACATTCGCTTTCTTTTATATACTGTATATGATAAGATACTGTTATCCCGCTTCCCTTCTGTGTGAGAGGATGAATGAGCAAATGTATTTCTAGTTGCATGCTTGAGGGTAACAGACAAACCTGTCTGCTAGAGAACAGGAGGATCAACGTCGGAACAGGTACCTACGCTTTCTAAAAGCGGAGAGGTTTCTATTCTTAGTATGGTTCTGTTCGACCCGTGTCATGTTGGTATAGGAAGCTGCCCCTCTGGCCACTTCCGTTTGTATTTGTGAGCCACCCTCAGGAAGGGACCACGTCAGTCTGTCCACGGCGAGCGTCTGAAGTGGTAAGATTTCCGGCTAAGCGCGTGTCTGCTAAGTCCGTAGGACAATGGATTTATTAAGTTCAGGCTAACTGAAAATTTAATCACCTTTATTTCAGGTTTAGCTCTAAAATATCTAATGTTGTCTTAAATTGCAACGCAGTGTGATTCGAGTGTACAGTTCAGAATATCTTCCAGTAGTTGCTTTGTCACTACTTTGTGAGTAAAGTGAAACCACGTGTTGATCAGTAACTGTAACTAAGATCATCAATCATAAATGCGAATGTGCGTGAGATTATAACGTCTGGTCTTGACAATATTTTTCCATATAGCAATTTTTCTTTATGTTCAACCCACGTGGGGTGTACTTTGTGAGACCAGTACCACGTGCTTATACAATTGTTTGACCCATCAGGTTAATAGTAAGACGTCAGCAACCAGTTCAAGGTTTTTCTTTAGTAAATTGCGTTTCGATGTAATTTATTTTAATTATCAAAATTATTGTGGAGTTACACTCTTTGTGTAAACCAAGTTGACTACGTGAAGCATGTGGTGTACGCATCAAAGTACCCTTCAGCTCTTATTTTCGGGAAGATTTCACATAGAGTTAGTATGAATTTAGTATACCAGTGTGCGGTAATTTCATGACGGAAGGATTGCGCTATGAACGTAACTTCATTGGGTGAAAATTAAATAGGTTGGTTGTTCGTTAATTTCCTCTTGCATATGTTTCAACGTTCTTCGTGTGTTATTTTATAAATGCAGTGTTGTATGCAGTCTCCCAATCTTGGCTCCATATTTGACGTGTTCCGTAAGATTACGAACTCACATTTTCGCAATCCTAAATAGGGCACCAGCTTAGTTATGACTCAAGTTTATTACACTGAAATTTCAATGATCAATGTTAAAATAAATTTCCAAATATAAACTGATTCATTTCTTTTTATTTAAATTCTCTTTTTTATATACATATCACCGGTTGTCGTATGACTATTAAAAGATTATAATTAATGTTAGTCTGGTTGGGGATTTGGTAAGCTAGACAGGATACTTGGTGAAACAGTTGCTCAGTAATGCAAGGTTAACTTCCCCAGACAGCTCATGGGTTTTAACCCACTTTTATGGTGGTGAATTGCAGCACCGCTTACACCTCAAATTAAAGCAACAACATTACACATGGCGACCCTGTTCTGTGATTCCGCTAGACTCTGGAATCTCTGAAAGGTTAGATTGCGAGCGTTGTATAATCTTAATTTTTTCCATGCAGCGCTCAAACAACTTCTGCGTTGTTTCTGAGCAGACTTTAAAATGATTCACGGCGTTGTATAGCATCGTTGTGTTGTTTGTCTTGTTGTTTTGTTTTATATAATTGTGTGTTTTATATGTGTGTGTGTGTGTTTTTTTTTCTCGCTTGTAAATTGCACTGCTTCGATCAAAGATAATTTTTTTTTTTTGCGTGTGAAAAAGTGTGTACTAGGTTGGGTACCTTTCATGTGACTGTCGTAATTTTTGGGGGATGCGTTTACTTTGATTAGTGTGTCACATACCGGGTATAAATTGAACTAATGCAGACACGTATCCAAGCTAAAAGTTGGCGGTCCAACAACTTAAGCAACATGGACCAAGGGGGTAATTTAATTTCGAATATTAACGCGTCAGACGGTTCCGAAAAGGCAATGGGAAATACTTCAGACGAAATGCAAAACAGGACGAACGGGCTCACAGCAGAGCCAATAATTAATTTGCCTCCAACTAACCAAATTGATCTGGCAGAACTCATGAAAGCCTTATTGCAACAAAATAAAGAAAATGCAGAGAAATCAGAAAAATCGTTCCGAGAACAAAAAGAATCATCCGAAAAATCGATCCGCGAGCTAGGCGAACCAATAGACGAAAAACTAATCCAGCAGACAAATAAAGTCGACAAGTCGATGCAGAGAGTGTCCAATGATATCTCACAAAGAATAAACAATCTGGCAAGTGAAATAAAAAGTGATATTATGAAAGAATTAGACCTTACATTTGAACAAATCGATGATCGTCTGCAAGCCTTAGAACAGGGCAAGCGGAGTCGCGATGCGGAATCGAAAGAGCACGAAGAACAGCTACTTAGGAATTTCCAAGCGCTGAGGGAAGAATGCCAAAGGGAACGCCAGCAGGTACTCTCAAGTGTCCAGGAGACGGAAACGCATTGTCCCACGTCCGTTAGCAACACAGTAGCGGACAACAGTCAAGCGATTCACGCACTCGAACTGCAAGTAGAACAATTGAAGCAGACTGGGGCGGAGGGCAACAGACAAATACATGATAAAATTTCGGCATTAGCGGACATCGTAGGCATGATGAAGGTGACGGAAAGCGAGAACAATACTACACCGGTAGCGGTCACAGAGACCGAAGAAGTGCGTTCGCTTCTTAGATTTCAGAAGGGAAAGTTCGAAGTGAACAGGCGGCACAAAGCTGTAACAGGCGAATTACAAGAACGCGTGGCGCATCTGGAAAACCGCCTGGCGTGTGATTCCGAACTCGCCAATAGCACTAAAAATAGCTGTACGCACAGTACAGAGAGGGACTCTGGCCACGAGGGAGATTTTGACGACAGGGAAGAATGTATTTTGAGGGGCAGACATGAGAAAAATAGAAACATTCAAGGGCCTCGCCGGGAGGAAATGCAGGGATTTGATTTCAAACGTTTCCTTACGGTGAGAAAGTTTGAGATATTTCGAAATTCGCAAAAAGGAATACATCCACGAGCATGGATCGAGCAATTTGAGTTTTGTCTTCCCCCCGACTGGGCAAGTTCACATAAGATAGAATATATGTGTGGCTATTTGGAAGGCGAACCGGCGATTCGCATGAGGTCGGCAGCGCGTCACTGCAACTCCACTCGGGAGTTTCGACAAGCCTTTCAGTCCGCCTATTGGTCGGAAGCGGCACAAGATAGGGTCAAGCATGGCATAATTATGCTGCCAAATTTGAACCAGTCTGGTTTCGGCAGCCCAGCACGCCTATTCGACCACATGCTGCAGGCAAATCAATTTTTATATGACCCATACAGGCCAGCGCAACTAATAAGGGTATGCATCACCAAATTGCCGATGCACTTGCGCCACGTCATTCTTGCGGGACGATGCAAAGAGGACGTGGAAACATTTAAGACACTTCTCCAAGAGTTGGAATATAATACAGGAGATGGCCCGCCTTATCAGGCACAAAGTTATTACGGGGCACAGCAGTGCGACCGCAGTCGTGGCCGTAGTACTAATCAACGGCGTGACTGGTCGTCGCGACGCGAACAGAACAATAATCGCGACCAGCCGTATAGAAACTGGGGCAACAGTCGCGAACACAGGTGGAACAACGGAAATGATCGAGGACGTGGACAAGATCGTGAACGCTACAGGTACGGCAACCTGAATCGATACTACGATGAATACGGTGGGAATAGGACTGTAGCGGAGCACCTCATGATGTTGAAATTCGGCCGGCTAACCCTAGACATAATCCAGCAAATGGAAATGAACAAAACCGGCAATGACAAACGATCAGCGCAGAAGGCGCCCAATCGGAACAAATGAGCGACATGGCAAATGAGTAGAAAGGACAGTGAGAAGTAGAGAGGACGGTGAGGAGAAAGAATTGATTAGTTTAAATTTGTGATGTATGCATTTTGAATAATATGTTGGTAAAAATAATGATCAAGATGTTTCTATGTGATTGATTGAATTAATGTTTTAAATTTTTTTTCTTTCCTTGTGAAATTAGGATTCAGGTTGGTGCAAATGTGAAGATAAAAGGTTTCTTTGTGAACGAGTGAAATGCTGTTTATGCTTTTTTTGTATAAATTGAAAAGACTCGTTCCTGAGAGATGCAAGGGCTGTGTTGAATTAATGCAAAGCTCAGGGGAATATCCGATCTGTGGGTATTATGGGACTGGCAAACCCCCCTAGTTTCCGATTTTCTGCTTTCAGCGCTACTATCTATCTATTACTATTATATATCTGTCAGCATAAATGAGGATCTCTTATTATAGTATGCGTGCTGTATGAATATTTTAAGATAGGAGAACTCTAAGAAAGGAATGAGTATACGATTGTTTAACAAATGGCTTCCCAATGTACGCTAATATGTTAATATTGAATATATATGTCTTTTTTGTTCTTTATAGCTGAGTACGTGAAGTGCTGTCTGTGGATTTCGTAAGTAGATTGATTCCCTTCAAGGTGGAAGAAGAGTTGTGGTTTGTGTAATTTACGTGGCCCTGAAATAGTATTATGGCAATCAAATGACGAGCAGTTTTTCAGCCAGTGGAGAATGGAACAGAAATATGGATCCTTTCTGTAGTCTTCATTGATGTTGAGCCAAAGCCTGAAAAATTATTCTGCGTTAATACTTGTCCTAGCAAAGCGACGTTTATGCGTTTTGCTGATGCTGTGAGCATTACAGCTTACTGTTTTCGCTGGTGCGGCATGCACTGCAGTCTATATGATTTGTACTGAGGAAATTTCCCTCTTGAAGGTAGAGGAAGATTAAATAATTTTGATTATGGGACCGAAGGAAAGCTTGGTTTAAGGTAATAAGGATGAAGCAAAACATTTGTCATTTAAACTACAGGATGATTCCGATCTTTTGTGTCTGTTGTAAGTTCAATATGTTAAGATGAAACTGTTTTACAGAATAGAGGAGACCACAATTTTGCCATTCATGAGAGATGAATCCAGAATAACCACCACAGGCGAACTAACTGATTTGGAAGCGAAAGGTAACTGAAAGAAGGAACGAAATCGCAGCAAAATGGGTAAGAAAATGTAGTATAACCTGTATGATGCAGATATTTTTACCGTTCTCAGAGTCATCTGCGTGATTAATTCTTGTGTTAACGTAATTTTAGATGAAATTGTCTTACAGTTATATGCATAAACATATGAGTATTATAGATGTATAACTGCGAGTGTCTTATCAGGTGTGTCAACAGGTATAAATGTTTTTGCGTGTAAATAACCATTGTTCTTTTTACTGTGTATGTTTAAGGAAAGTTTCTCCATATTTATCATGTGATAAGACATATGCGGCGGGCGTCAGGAAGAGGACGAATTAGAACAATGTTGTAGTGGTGTAAACACTTTGTTGAAGTAGCATTGTAGTAGCTTGTTGGATTAACTAGTAGTGGATAGAAGTAGAATTTTGAGTAATACATGTTTATGGGTAGTTAGTTTGTAGTATAGGCAACAGGTGTGCATGTGTGTGTGTGTGTGTGTAAATAACATGTGAACCCTATGCTGCCCTGACCTATACTTGCACAAGGCATAATCCTATTCATTTTAGTGAATTAATAAGTAGCATTTGATTTATTAAAACGGAAGTGAACCACATTAGTGATGTGGATATAGGTATTATATTGTCAGTCCATGTAATTTTATTTTTATACTGTCAATTCATTTCACTTTTATTTTTTTATATTGTCAAGTCATTTAACTTTTATTTTTATATTGTCGAGTCATCTAACTTTTTTATTTAAAAAAATTACGTCTCACTTTTGTTCTTAAAAATTGTGAAAGAAAATACTAAGTTGTATTATGTATGACATTTTTTTTAATCACATGCTATGATGAACAGTTTCTGTGAATGCAGTTGAGGACGTGAAAGCGAACCAGCTAAACTCTTACGAGACAGCGGGAGCAGCGAGGAGAAGGGCTAGTTGTAAACTGGCCGGTTTCCCAGCAGGACACGCTGTCAACCGGGCCACTTCGGGAGCGCGGTCGACAACAAAAGAAGGGCACGCGACAAACACTTTCCCTTGCACCTGGAGCCTTCGTGGAGGCGATGACCTGAGATGGCCGAGTGGTCCACCGCGCGGAAATCCATCTGCTGGCAACGCACCATACGCACGCGACCGTGACGAGACGGCCGCGGTGAAACGACAGAAGATAGGGGATAAAGGGCGTAAAGCCTTTTGACAGGTACTGTCCAGAGAAAATGGCAGACTTCAACGACGCCTATCAACATTTCCTGACGGATGCCCACTGTCAAGCGACAGTAAATCATAGTTCGATGTTCTCTGGTTGCTAAGGGTGGCACAAAGAAGAGCCACTAAGTGTCATCCTTGCCCAGGGATGTCAAACTGGCGAGCCAATTGAGGATAACTCAAGAATGTAACAACACAAGGGGCGTGGAGCCTTTTGACACATACTGTCCAGAGAAACTGGCAGACTTCAACGACGCCTATCAACATTTCCTGGCGGATGCCCACTGTCAAGCGACAGTAAATCATAGTTCGATGTTCTCTGGTAGCTAAGGGTGGCACAAAGAAGAGCCATTAAGTGTCATCTTTGCCCAGGAATATCAAGCTGGCGTGTCAAACGAGGATAGCGCACGAATTTGACAACACAAACATGGAACCAAATCGAGATGTACGTGACACGGGCCACCAAGAGAAACTTCATGAGAGGGCAGAGACGGTGGGATTGCACGCAACAGATAGACAAAAATCCCTACTGACAGCTGCGGCGATGAACCTACCTCCCCTCATCCGCCCCTTATATTGTGCCTCGGAACAGTGGAAGTACTGAGTGTGTCAGTGAATAGTAATTATATGGTTCTTAGTCCAGTGCATATACATGTGTTTCTGTCACAGAAACTTTGACTCGTGTGTTTTGCAGGGGTTCGATTTATTGGTGTTTATTAGACTGACTCTTGTATTTTGCAGGTGTTCTATTTTTTTTTTTTTAGACTTTCACTCTTGTATTTTGCAGGTATTTTATTTATTGGTGTTTTTTTTAGATGTTGACTATTGTACTTTGAGATCTGTTTTATTTATCAATGTTTGTTTTTGTGTGATGTATTAGATTTGTGATGTTTTGTTTCGTAAATTCATTGCTGTGGCATTGCTTCATTTATCAGTCAGATAGCTTTTCATTCTCTTTGGACTGTGATCGATTAGCCTTTGCACGGGGCATATTTATAGTGAGGAACCCCATAAGGGTAACAATCACATAATTAATTGTGGTTTCAGTATAATGACACAGTGATCATTGTTTGCTAATTAACTGAAATATAGTAGAGTGATTAAATTGGTGCCACAAAGTTATTTTAATTCAACAAATTATTAGTTTTATAAGATATAGAAATTTTTTGTGATAACCACTTTGTAAAACATGTTTTTTTCTCTTATCAGTTTTTTTCCTTTTGTGAATTGTGCATTGTAATGTTCTGCTTTATACTGATGTTATTTTCATGTTTTTTTTAATTGCTGTGGCACATTTGCTATTTTCATAAATTTTACTTTTTAATAAACAGTCATAAATTTTCCTGTGATCAGTTGACTCTTGCAATGAGCAAATACTAGTGAACTCCATAAGGGTAACAACCAGAAATTGTTTTCATATTAATGACAAAGGAACCATTGTTTTTACTTGCTGACCGAATTAGGTCTACACTATCTTTTAAATAGGTGATACAGATTGTGTTCTTGTTCTGTTTGAAATTGGTAGATTTTAAAGATTTGTTGAAATTATTTTGATTTAGCAAGTAGCTGGTGACCTTTTGCCTTTTCATTACACTTTTGGTTCAAGTAGGGTGTGAGAAGCCTGCTTGGGAATGTCCTAGCATGGCCAGAAAATTCCCTGCACAGTCTTTTCCCGGAGCGTTGGGGTTATGAAAGGTCTCTGCTGGATTCCTTTCATGTTAATTTCTTAAATCTGTTGTCATTTACGGCATAAATTCCTCTTCTAAATTTACTGTGGCGTTTATTACTATCTTGGAGGAGACTGAGTAGTGGAACGTGTTACTTTTACACATTAACAAGAACGATCTGTCACATCATGTATTTCATGTCACACAGTCTCATACGGAACCTACATCCGCTTTCTTTTATATACTGTATATGATAAGATACTGTCATCCCGCTTCCCTTCTGTGTGAGAGGATGAATGAGCAAATGTATTTCTAGTTGCATGCTTGAGGGTAACAGACAAACCTGTCTGCTAGAGAACAGTAGGACCAACGTCGGAACAGGTACCTACGCTTTCAAAAAGCGGAGAGGTTTCTGTTCTTAGTATGGTCCTGTCCGTCCCTTGTCATGTTGGTATAGGAAGCTGCCCCTCTGGCCACTTCCGTTTGTATTTGTGAGCCACCCTCAGGAAGGGACCACGTCAGTCTGTCCACGGCGAGCGTCTGAAGTGGTAAGATCTCCGGCTAAGCGCGTGTCTGCTAAGTCCGTAGGACAATGGATTTATTAAGTTCAGGCTAACTGAAAATTTAATCACCTTTATTTCAGGTTTAGCTCTAAAATATCTAATGTTGTCTTAAATTGCAACGCAGTGTGATTCGATTGTACAGTTCAGAATATCTTCAAGTAGGTGCTTTGTCACTACTTTGTGAGTAAAGTGAAACCACGTGTTGATCAGTAACTGTAACTAAGATCATCAATCATAAATGCGAATGTGCGTGAGATTATAACATCTGGTCTTGACAATATTTTTCAATATAGCAACTTTTCTTTATGTTCAACCCACGTGGGGTGTACTTTGTGAGACCAGTACCACGTGCTTATACAATTGTTTGACCCATCAGGTTAATAGTAAGACGTCAGTAACCAGTTCAAGGTTTTTCTTTAGTAAATTGCGTTTCGATGTAATTTATTTTAATTATCAAAATTATTGTGGAGTTACACTCTTTGTGTAAACCAAGTTGACTACGTGAAGCATGTGGTGTACGCATCAAAGTACCCTTCAGCTCTTATTTTCGGGAAGATTTCACATAGAGTTAGTATGAATTTAGTATACCAGTGTGTGGTAATTTCATGACGGACAGGATTGCGCTACGAACGTAACTTCATTGGGTGAAAATTGAATCGGTTGGTTGTGGTTAATTTCCTCTTGCATATGTTTCAACGTTCTTCGTGTGTTATTTTATGAATGCAGTGTTGTATGCAGTCTCCCAATCTTGGCTCCATATTTGACGTGTTCCGTAAGATTACAAACTCACATTTTCACAATCCTAAATAGGGCACCAGCTTAGTTATGACTCACGTTTAATATGCTGAAATTTCAATGATCAATGTTAAAATAAATTTCCAAATATAAACTGATTTATTTCTTTTTATTTAAATTCTCTTTTTTATATACACTCCTGGAAATGGAAAAAAGAACACATTGACACCGGTGTGTCAGACCCACCATACTTGCTCCGGACACTGCGAGAGGGCTGTACAAGCAATGATCACACGCACGGCACAGCGGACACACCAGGAACCGCAGTGTTGGCCGTCGAATGGCGCTAGCTGCGCAGCATTTGTGCACCGCCGCCGTCAGTGTCAGCCAGTTTGCCGTGGCATACGGAGCTCCATCGCAGTCTTTAACACTGGTAGCATGCCGCGACAGCGTGGACGTGAACCGTATGTGCAGTTGACGGACTTTGAGCGAGGGCGTATAGTGGGCATGCGGGAGGCCGGGTCGACGTACAGCCGAATTGCTCAACACGTGGGGCGTGAGGTCTCCACAGTACATCGATGTTGTCGCCAGTGGTCGGCGGAAGGTGCACGTGCCCGTCGACCTGGGACCGGACCGCAGCGACGCACGGATGAACGCCAAGACCGTAGGATCCTACGCAGTGCTGTAGGGGACCGCACCGCCACTTCCCAGCAAATTAGGGACACTGTTGCTCCTGGGGTATCGGCGAGGACCATTCGCAACCGTCTCCATGAAGCTGGTCTACGGTCCCGCACACCGTTAGGCCGTCTTCCGCTCACGCCCCAACATCGTGCAGCCCGCCTCCAGTGGTGTCGCGACAGGCGTGAATGGAGGGACGAATGGAGACGTGTCGTCTTCAGCGATGAGAGTCGCTTCTGCCTTGGTGCCAATGATGGTCGTGTGCGTGTTTGGCGCCGTGCAGGTGAGCGCCACAATCAGGACTGCATACGACCGAGGCACACAGGGCCAACACCCGGCATCATGGTGTGGGGAGCGATCTCCTACACTGGCCGTACACCACTGGTGATCGTCGAGGGGACACTGAATAGTGCACGGTACATCCAAACCGTCATCGAACCCATCGTTCTACCATTCCTAGACCGGCAAGGGAACTTGCTGTTCCAACAGGACAATGCACGTCCGCATGTATCCCGTGCCACCCAACGTGCTCTAGAAGGTGTAAGTCAACTACCCTGGCCAGCAAGATCTCCGGATCTGTCCCCCATTGAGCATGTTTGGGACTGGATGAAGCGTCGTCTCACGCGGTCTGCACGTCCAGCACGAACGCCGGTCCAACTGAGGCGCCAGGTGGAAATGACATGGCAAGCCGTTCCACAGGACTACATCCAGCATCTCTATGATCGTCTCATGGGAGAATAGCAGCCTGCATTGCTGCGAAAGGTGGATATACACTGTACTAGTGCCGACATTGTGCATGCTCTGTTGCCTGTGTCTATGTGCCTGTGGTTCTGTCAGTGTGATCATGTGATGTATCTGACCCCAGGAATGTGTCAATAAAGTTTCCCCTTCCTGGGACAATGAATTCACGGTGTTCTTATTTCAATTTCCAGTAGTGTACATATCACCGGTTTTCGTATGACTATTAAAAGATTATAATTAATGGTAGTCTGGCTGGGGATTTGGTATGCTAGACTGGATACTTGGTGAAACAGTTGCTCAGTAATGCAAGGTTAACTTCCCGAGACAGCTCACGGGTGTTAACCCACTTTTATGGTCGTGAATAGCAGCACCGCTTACACCTCAAATTAAAGCAACATCATTACAAGTTAATAATAATATACTTAGCATATAACATCTAACAGGGTGTAATTACGACTAGCAACCGGAATGGAACTTCCGTACACGTTAACACTAATGACCCTTATGATAGGCTTGGTTCTTTGCTGAGTGGTTGGCTAGTTTAAAGTCATATGGCTAAAGTTAGATGGGTAAATAGGTTGGCATATACGGATTGTTCACCACCGTACCATTTGGGTGGTCCTTGGTGACACAATAGATTATTTTGTTGATTTTAGACTTTAAAGTTTCAACACTTTTAATATTTTGTTTTTTGATTTTTTAAAATCTAAAGCTCCCCAGTATCCGGAATAGTTCCTGACTTGGGCAATTGTCGTGCCACTACTTTATATAAAGAATGCATGAGGCATAACCCACGTGTGTGTTTTGAGATTTTATGAAAATGTTCTTCCTCTCACCTTTAAACTTTTTTCCATGTGGAAGAGGTGTGTAAGTTGTTGTTTGAAGGCTTCTATTTGGGCAGTCATGGCCCATGAATATCACTTGGCAGTAATTCGATAGGCAGATGGCTTCCGGCGACGTAGTTGCCGTTGGCTTTACCCGACGGCGCCTAAGACGTTTGCGTACGCGAACTGATCACAGGGTTTTAGTTTATGATGGTTAATGTTGGTTATATTTAATTTGGTGGTATTCTTTTAGAGATTTGGGAGGTTGAAAGGTTTATTCATGAAGGAACTCCGCCCCTACTATTTATTTTATATTTACATACGGTATGAGTTGTGCTTAGTGCCACTATTGGCTATAGGTATAGTGTGGAAATGAAAGAAAAAGTTTTTTCGAGTTTTTAAATTTTTTTTTAAAATCCTTTGGTGTTAACATGTACGGAAATACCATTCCGGTTGTTAGTTGTAATTACACCCTGTTAGATGTTATATGCCGAGTATATTATTATTAAATTACATGTGAACGCATGGAGCACAAAACCATGCTTCACCCCCTACCGAGGACGCTTCGCTGCTAGTTGACTTGTTTAGCGTCAGTGTACGCTCTGCTTCAAGACTGCTGGGTTCGCAGTTATAGTCTTATAAAATGAGACTCTTTCTTTGAGTATTCAAAGCTGTACGCCTGGTTGGTTAGGAAGGAGTTGAATTTTGTGGTATGTAACTCATATAACCCGATCTCATATTCTGTAACTCTGAGACGTGTTGAGTTTGCTGTTCACTTATATTTTGTACTTTTTTGTAACAGATGTCTGAAGATGGGTGTAACCCCGAAACGCGTAACATGGTCTAATAAAACAGTCAATTGAACGTCTCATGACTTTATTGCGGTTGTACAGCAATGGTTGCCAATTATTAACGTACACACAGAGACTACTATAAAACGAAGTATCGTGTTGTGGTTTTACTTCAGTTTAGCACATCAAACCAATCATTTCTGTCGGGATGCTACTACACTCCTGGAAATGGAAAAAAGAACACATTGACACCGGTGTGTCAGACCCACCATACTTGCTCCAGACACTGCGAGAGGGCTGTACAAGCAATGATCACACGCACGGCACAGCGGACACACCAGGAACCGCGGTGTTGGCCGTCGAATGGCGCTAGCTGCGCAGCATTTGTGCACCGCCGCCGTCAGTGTCAGCCAGTTTGCCGTGGTATACGGAGCTCCATCGCAGTCTTTAACACTGGTAGCATGCCGCGACAGCGTGGACGTGAACCGTATGTGCAGTTGACGGACTTTGAGCGAGGGCGTATAGTGGGCATGCGGGAGGCCGGGTGGACGTACCGCCGAATTGCTCAACACGTGGGGCGTGAGGTCTCCACAGTACATCGATGTTGTCGCCAGTGGTCGGCGGAAGGTGCACGTGCCCGTCGACCTGGGACCGGACCGCAGCGACGCACGGATGCACGCCAAGACCGTAGGATCCTACGCAGTGCCGAAGGGGACCGCACCGCCACTTCCCAGCAAATTAGGGACACTGTTGCTCCTGGGGTATCGGCGAGGACCATTCGCAACCGTCTCCATGAAGCTGGGCTACGGTCCCGCACACCGTTAGGCCGTCTTCCGCTCACGCCCCAACATCGTGCAGCCCGCCTCCAGTGGTGTCGCGACAGGCGTGAATGGAGGGACGAATGGAGACGTGTCGTCTTCAGCGATGAGAGTCGCTTCTGCCTTGGTGCCAATGATGGTCGTATGCGTGTTTGGCGCCGTGCAGGTGAGCGCCACAATCAGGACTGCATACGACCGAGGCACACAGGGCCAACACCCGGCATCATGGTGTGGGGAGCGATCTCCTACACTGGCCGTACACCACTGGTGATCGTCGAGGGGACACTGAATAGTGCACGGTACATCCAAACCGTCATCGAACCCATCGTTCTACCATTCCTAGACCGGCAAGGGAACTTGCTGTTCAAACAGGACAATGCACGTCCGCATGTATCCCGTGCCACCCAACGTGCTCTAGAAGGTGTAAGTCAACTACCCTGGCCAGCAAGATCTCCGGATCTGTCCCCCATTGAGCATGTTTGGGACTGGATGAAGCGTCGTCTCACGCGGCCTGCACGTCCAGCACGAACGCTGGTCCAACTGAGGCGCCAGGTGGAAATGGCATGGCAAGCCGTTCCACAGGACTACATCCAGCATCTCTACGATCGTCTCCATGGGAGAATAGCAGCCTGCATTGCTGCGAAAGGTGGATATACACTGTACCAGTGCCGACATTGTGCATGCTCTGTTGCCTGTGTCTATGTGCCTGTGGTTCTGTCAGTGTTATCATGTGATGTATCTGACCCCAGGAATGTGTCAATAAAGTTTCCCCTTCCTGGGACAATGAATTCACGGTGTTCTTATTTCAATTTCCAGGAGTGTAGAATGAAAAAAGCCGAAATCATAAAAACATAAATTAATAAGAGCCAAACTCAAACAACAAAGGAAAATATAAAGTATTAGGAATATCTTGAACCCTAAATAAAACTAACAATAAAAGTAATCCGTAAATTATTCATTTTCTAAAAGATATAGAGTGCATAATACTGTATACAAATATTAAATGCGCAATGTCAGATTCCTACTCCACATGTAATTATGAGGCTAGTAGAACATATGTTGGACTTCGTTTAGACCCAATCACCCTCCCCCCCCCCCTCCGGCCAAATTTCTAGATGGACAAAAGTTTGAAGATACTGATTATCGGAGAGAAACACAAGTCCTACATGCTGACTTTCGGAAAATGCTCAGGGGACAAGCTGATGGAACTTATCGCATTTACTCTGAGTGTTTCCCTGTATGCTAAACAGGGGCGATTCTAGAAGTCGGTCAAGGGGGGAGGAGCTAATGTGGGGGGAGGGGGGTTGTGGGAATGGAATATCGATTAACAAAAGGAGAGGAGAGTTGGGGGTCCTCCACCGATTGGTAAAATTTTCATTTACTTAAAGTAGTTTCTGGTAACTGTTTTGGAGTTCAGGGTAAAAAATGTGTTTTAATAAATAATAAGACGCCCATTTTAAGTTAAATGATATATATTGGTTTAGATAGTAAGCTATTTGCTGCTCTTATTCTTTTGTTATAATGTGTCTGAAATCCATTGCAACCTATATTACTACATAATTATAAAAAAATGAACGAATCTGTTAGAGTAATGTATTCGCTGATTTGTGACGTCATTTTATCCATTGTAATATGATGCTCCATTGGGGGGGCGGGGGGGAGCTATAGCCCCCATGCTCCCCCCCCCCCCCCCGATCCTGCCACCGCCCCTGCTTCTAAACCAAAGTGTGCATCTCACCTTTAGGTGTAAGGATCGTTGTGGTACTCCGCCTGTAATCCGCTCGTTGGGACGTTCGCCGCTGTGGAGATGACATATTCTCTGCCTACACAGTGGACGCAATATGCAATCCACAAATTCCTACGGCTGAAAATGCTCAGATCAAGGTTTCTGCTTGTCACTAACCAGGAACAGGAACTCGACTCAAGTATTCTCCAATACAAAAATTCTGCAATATGTGTCAGGTTCTACAGAGAACAAAAGAATTATCGCTCGAGTAAACACAGTATCAACAGAGAAAGAGCTTCACGAGCTCCCTGTCTCCAAGCAACAACTGGCAAAATTTAACTGCTAGATTCTCCATTGTGGCTCTTGCCAGCAGAGTCTCTGGGTCGATCCCTGGAGGGAAATGTCTTCAATCGAACCTGGCAGGGAAATGCCCTCGATCGAACATCACATCCCACTACAAGGGCCATGAATCTGCCAGCCAGTCATCTGAAGGTCGTACTCTTTTGAGATTTTATAAGAGTTTTCATTTCCCTTCCTACATCTCCACCAATCGTGTCTCTCTTTTTCAGCAGGAAGCATGTCCCATTGCTTTCCATGAGAAGATTCCTTTGGAGAGCAGCTCACAGTCATCGTCTGTGATCCCTCGCATTCCTTAGCATTAAAAGGCCGTCTTCTCTCCTTGTTCCGCCCTGGCGCTCCTCCTCGAGGTATGTTATTCTGAAATTCTTTTCTGTTCCACCAGAGAGCAATCCCTCACCAACTCTGCCCACGCAATGGGGGTTCTGCAGCCTCCAGCACTGTAAACTGCCGCTTCCAAGCCCTACTCTCTTTCAGAGCAGAAAAACGTCTACCCCTGGAGAACCCGACGCGTCTCTTCCCAGGTACTGTTTAGCTGGCAGTGGCTTCAGAGGAATGTGTGGCCCATTTCACCCTTTCCATCAGCTCCCAGCTCTAATTAACTCCCAAACATGCAATACTACAGGAATTGTTAGTAAGTGGTGCCAACCAGTATCAGCCAATGTAATGAATAATATTACAGTTGTGCAACATAAATGGTGATCTAATGTAAATATTAGTTTAAAAGTACTTCAAATATATGTTGGCAAAATGTAGCAACCTTGAAAGTTCTCATGCAGTTTCGTGTAGTGCACTCTCTAATCATCTACAGTAGTGCACACTCTATTCATCTGGACAGCGCACTGTCTGTTCATTTGGAGTACTACACTCTCTATTCATCTGAATAACGCACACTCTATTTATCCTGAGTAGTAAACTCTCGATTTATCTGGTTCAAAAAATGGTTCAAATGGCTCTGAGCACTATGGGACTCAACTGCTGTGGTCATAAGTCCCCTAGAACTTAGAACTACTTAAACCTAACTAACCTAAGGACTTCACACACATCCATGCCCGAGGCGGGATTCGAACCTGCGACCGTAGCAGTCGTGCGGTTCCAGACTGTAGCGCCTTTAACCGCTCGGCCACTCCGGCCGGCGATTTATCTGGAATAGTGCAATCTGTATTCTTCTTGAGTAGTGCTCTCTCTCTATTCATCTGGAGTAGCGGACACTCTATTCATCTGGAGTAGTGCACTCTATCTTCAACTGGGCTAGTACACTCTGCATTCACTGTCGAAATGATGCTACCATGAAGTGGATGAGGTTCAGAATATTTTTTCATTTACGGTTTGCGTTTATTAGAATAACCGTTTTAGCGCTTTATTATACACGCATCAAAAAATGTTTTGCATCACCCCGATTTCCAGAACTCCTTAAGACAGATGTTGACTGTGGATATTGTACCACAGACACAGTCCCTTTGACTGTTCAACGAAGTCACTAAACCCGCCCAAAGATGTAAATAACCACGCATGAACCGCACCTATTAGACGGAATGGGTCCGACAGCCCATCAGCTCCAGTCATTCCACCAAGAAGGATGTACACGGTTCGTGTTGTCCGTAGTTCAACCATGCCTAGACGGTCAATACCGCGGCTCGATCCCGTTCGCATTGTTACTTTGTGGCAGGAAGGGCTCTCAACAAGGGAAGTGTCCAGGTGTCTCGGGGTGACCCAAAAGGATGTTCTTCGGATATGAACGAGATACAGAGTGGCAGGAACAGTCGATGACATGCCTCTCTCAGGCCGCCCAAGGAATACTATTGCAGTGGATGACCGCTACCTATGGATTATGGCTCGAAGGGACCCTGACAGCAAGGCCACAATGTTGAATAATGCTTTATGTGCAGCTACAGGACGTCGTGTTACGACTCAAATTATGTGCAATAGGCTGCATGACGCGCAACTTCACCCCCAACATCCATGGCTAGGTCCATCTTGGCAACCATGACACCATTCAGTGCGGTACATATGGACCCAACAATATGCCGAATGTACCCCTCAGGGATTGGCATCACGTTCTCTTCATCGATTAGTGTCGCATATGCCTTGAACCAGACAATCATCGGAGACGTGTTTCGTGGCAACCCGGTCAGGCTCAACGCCTTAGACACACGGTCCAGCGAGTGTAATAAAGTGGAGTTTCCCTGCTATTTTGGGGTGGCATTATTTGGTTCCGACGTATGCCGCTGGTGGGTATATAAGGCGCCGTAACAGCTGTACGATTCGAGAATGCCACTCTCCGACCGATAGTGAAACCATATCGGCAGCATATTGTCGAGGCACTCTTCTTCATGGACGACAATTCGCTCCCCCATCGTGCACATCTTGTGAATGACATCCTTCAGGATAATGACATCGCTCGAATAGAGTGGCCAGCATGTTCTCCTGACATGAACCCTATCGAAAATGCCTGCGGTAGATTGAAATGGGCTGTTTATGGACGACATTACCCACCAACAACTCTGAGGGAACTTCGCCGATTCGCTGTTGAGGAGTGGGACAATATGGACCAACAGTGCCTTGATGAAATTTAGAATAGTATGCTACGAAGAATACAGGCGTGCATCAGTGAAAGAGGACGTGCTACCGGGTATTAGAGGTACCGGTGTGTACAGCAATCTGGCCCACCGCCTCTGAAGATCTCGCTGTATGGTGGTACAACATGCAATGTGTGGTTTTGATGAGCAATAAAAAGGGCAGAAATGATGTTTATGTTGATCTCTATTTCAATTTTCTGTACAACTGAGGAGATGGAAAACATTTTTTGATGTGTGTACAAGAATTTATGTATGTTTACGTTTTTTTAGATACTTACAACAAATTTAAAAAAGTGTATGCAGCTTCTGTCTAAGTATGCACCACATGGCACTTCCTGGTTTGCAAGAAGCGTTGTACAGAATCGAGGTTACTCCTAAAACCATGGAAAACTGAAAATTCTTAACCTAGAATGAATTTGGGCAGCTATCACGATGGCTTTTGGAAAATACATCGAAAGAAAAATTGCGAGCTGAATGAGATTTTCACTCTGCAGTGGAGTGTGCGCTGATATGAAACTCCCTGGCAGATCAAAAGTGTGTGGTGGACCGAGACTCGAACTCGGAACCTTTGCCTCTCGCGGGCAAGTGCTCTTAGAACTTTTTTTATCTTTTGTAAAGTTCGGAAAGTAGGAGACGAGGTACTGGCAGAAGTAAAGCTGTGTGGGCGGGGCGTGAGTCGTGCTTGGGTAGCTCAGTTGGTAGAGCACTTGGCTGCGAAAGGCAAAGGTCCAGAGTTCGAGTCTCGGTCCGGCACACAGTTTTGATCTGCCAGGAAGTTACAAATTTCGAGCTGTTTGAATAACAAGTCTATTTCTTGGCCTGTTTTTATAAGTTCCAGTTTTTAAAAAAGTTATTCAAAATTCAAGCACAAGAAAAATGCGCTCTATAATGCCACCTAATTTTAATTGTCTTTCATTTCAGAAAACTTCAAATGAACCGCTCAAACGTTCGAGACCGCATAGAACTACGTGCGCTGAAAAATACTTGGTCCAGAAAAACGCGTTTTAAGTTTGGAGTAACAGAAAAACGTTGTTTCAAAACTTATAACTAATCCGCAGTTGCAGGACCGGGGAGGCATCCTTCTTCTTGCTCAGACACTTTCGGATTCTCAATTTGGTGCTGTTACTTTTCAGTTCGTGCTGTTTCAACAAAGTGAGACATTTCTTGCGGCGCTGTGGGCACGCGTTTCTAGACAGATATATTCGAGAAGTTTTTTTGATCGACCGTATGACGGTTCCTGTCACTTTCGAGGTCTTCAGAATAGATGAATCACCTTTTTTGGATACACTTAAAGCTATGTACGCTTCTATTTTAACAGTTCGAGCCCTGCGTTGAATATGTATCGCTACTAGTCTCCAAATGCACACTTTGAAGCTCTCGTTTCCACTTTGCGTGTTGGCACCGGCGCAGCGTCGAAGTAAATCTACACTCCTGGAAATGGAAAAAAGAACACATTGACACCGGTGTGTCAGACCCACCATACTTGCTCCGGACACTGCGAGAGGGCTGTACAAGCAATGATCACACGCACGGCACAGCGGACACACCAGAAACCGCGGTGTTGGCCGTCGAATGGCGCTAGCTGCGCAGCATTTGTGCACCGCCGCCGTCAGTGTCAGCCAGTTTGCCGTGGCATACGGAGCTCCATCGCAGTCTTTAACACTGGTAGCATGCCGCGACAGCGTGGACGTGAACCGTATGTGCAGTTGACGGACTTTGAGCGAGGGCGTATAGTGGGCATGCGGGAGGCCGGGTGGACGTACCGCCGAATTACTCAACACGTGGGGCGTGAGGTCTCCACAGTACATCGATGTTGTCGCCAGTGGTCGGCGGAAGGTGCACGTGCCCGTCGACCTGGGACCGGACCGCAGCGACGCACGGATGCACGCCAAGACCGTAGGATCCTACGCAGTGCCGTAGGGGACCGCACCGCCACTTCCCAGCAAATTAGGGACACTGTTGCTCCTGGGGTATCGGCGAGGACCATTCGCAACCGTCTCCATGAAGCTGGGCTACGGTCCCGCACACCGTTAGGCCGTCTTCCGCTCACGCCCCAACATCGTGCAGCCCGCCTCCAGTGGTGTCGCGACAGGCGTGAATGGAGGGACGAATGGAGACGTGTCGTCTTCAGCGGTGAGAGTCGCTTCTGCCTTGGTGCCAATGATGGTCGTATGCGTGTTTGGCGCCGTGCAGGTGAGCACCACAATCAGGACTGCATACGACCGAGGCACACAGGGCCAACACCCGGCATCATGGTGTGGGGAGCGATCTCCTACACTGGCCGTACGCCACTGGTGATCGTCGAGGGGACACTGAATAGTGCACGGTACATCCAAACCGTCATCGAACCCATCGTTCTACCATTCCTAGACCGGCAAGGGAACTTGCTGTTCCAACAGGACAATGCACGTCCGCATGTATCCCGTGCCACCCAACGTGCTCTAGAAGGTGTAAGTCAACTACCCTGGCCAGCAAGATCTCCGGATCTGTCCGCCATTGAGCATGTTTGGGACTGGATGAAGCGTCGTCTCACGCGGTCTGCACGTCCAGCACGAACGCTGGTCCAACTGAGGCGCCAGGTGGAAATGGCATGGCAAGCCGTTCCACAGGACTACATCCAGCATCTCTACGATCGTCTCCATGGGAGAATAGCAGCCTGCATTGCTGCGAAAGGTGGATATACACTGTACTAGTGCCGACATTGTGCATGGTCTGTTGCCTGTGTCTATGTGCCTGTGGTTCTGTCAGTGTGATCATGTGATGTATCTGACCCCAGGAATGTGTCAATAAAGTTTCCCCTTCCTGGGACAATGAATTCACGGTGTTCTTATTTCAATTTCCAGGAGTGTATGTTGGATGGAAAATCGTATACTGGTCGAATTCGTCGAGTGTCTGTAGCTGCCTATAATTCGGTCGGCACACGGTTCCGTTCGACACGTTGTAACTTATAAAAAATTTTTGCAATTAAGAAATGATTATGTTAAAAAATCGTTTTTCATCGGTCTCGACCAGGACTTCCCTTGACGTTACCGTCGGAAGCAATGGAAACACTCTTCGGCAATGCGGTAGACTGCACATGAGAGTAGAGCTTCCAGCCAGTTTATGCTTGGAGCAAAAAAGGCCTTTGGATCACAAGGCCGGCTTTCTTACGCGGTGGCAAAGCGACTGTCTACGGATCCGGCAGGTAGACGGGACTCCCGGTGCGCCGTCCGCCAATAAATCAATAGAAAGGCCGGCTAGGCGGGGTGAGGGTGGGGGGGGGGGAGAATGCACGGCCCGGCGCCACCCCCTCGCCAACCCCCACCCCCAGCCGCACCTCCGGCTACCCCTTCAAAACTGGTGCACCGTGCCTCTTCCCGCTGACGCTGCAAGTCGTTAAATACATCCCGACAAACACAATTATCGATATTGAATTTTCCCTCCTCTAATAAAGTATTCCCCCGTGCTAAACTGTGAAATTGGCAACACACAACATTGCGGCTGTCGTGGGGGGGGGGGGGAGGGGGGGGGCGAGGAGGGAAGGGGAGGGGAGCGAATAATGAATTAACGCTAGCCGGAACTCAAATCTTCTGCGAGGATTTCGGAATAATTATAACCTGATAGCCACCGGCCGCCGATGAAATAATCGCGTCGGCCATAGTTCAGTAAGAGCACAGGGGAGCGGTAGGGGAGCGGATGAGGGCTGATGTAGGTGGGGGCAGCGCGCCTGGCCGCCACCAATAAATACTACCGCTATCTGTTTGCCAACAGGCAGGTTTAAACTGACAACTGCATTATCTTCTCATGAAAGTTTAGGCAAGACTAGAAATCGCTTTTTCGCTGTCCCTTCGTGCTGTTCCGTTTATCATTAACATTCTTTCACTGAATTATCCATCCATTTTATTGGTGGCTTTTTATACACATGATCGATTACGAAATTATACCATTCCATTTTTAGACGTGCAGAAGCAAAATATATGTCAGTGGCGAATATAAACTCATTACAGTGCGCTAACAAACAGTAAGTCATCAAAAATACGCGTTGCAAAGAAAGGGAACAAAATAATTCTGGAGCTTTGTGGGAATTAGTTACGAGGACTGTTGCTGCACTTTCAGTATCAGGGACGTCCGTTTAGGAACAAACCGCCCGTGGCGTATTAACCGTACTTGAAATGCAGTTGTGGAAGTTTCTATCGATACTGACCAAATAATTATTATTTATTTTAATTTTAGGAAAGTAATCGAACCAAAAGGCTACCTTGGGAAGAGGCAAGTGCATTTGTGGACCTAACTTATATGCAAATATAACAGTAACATACTGAGCCCCCTTTTAATATGGATAACCCATTACCCTAAATTCCGCTGACCTATCAACAATAACATAGAATGGAAATATTTTATTGGCACATATAGGAACAGAAGTTTTTATTATCTGTCTGTCGTATACATAGTGACAGTCATTAATGCAGTGGAACAACAATATTTGGGTAGCATTGTGGCGTAAAATTTACCATCAAAATTTGGAAGTATCTACATGTCTCGGATGTACGAATACTGCAAAGAGTGAAATTTACACTCAAACCCAACACATGGAATTTCCACCCTGCCTACCTGGAAATTTCTGCTCACTACGTCACGGCCTACCTGCGACACTACTTCTCGCTCGCCCGCTAGCTCGGGAAGCAATGCGGACTACCACAGAGGATAGAAGTACTCTCTGCCTCGTGGGTTCATTGTAGGCCTAACCGAGCCGCATAGACACTGTCATGCCAGATACCAATGTGAACGCCGGCCGCGGTGGTCTCGCGGTTAAGGCGCTCAGTCCGGAACCGCGCGACTGCTACGGTCGCAGGTTCGAATCCTGCCTCGGGCATGAATGTGTGTGATGTCCTTAGGTTAGTTAGGTTTAGTTAGTTCTAAGTTCTAGGGGACTGATGACCACAGATGTTAAGTCCTATAGTGCTCAGAGCCATTTGAACCAGTTTGAACCAACGTGAACCAAATATCCTACTGTCGGAAGAAGAGAAAGAACCCCACCAATTGTCTACGTAACGCCGTACGATATTTCCCGTTACATACGCATGTGACACTGTACTTATTTTAACATTTATATTCCACATTTTCTTCATTTACGATGCATATCTACATCTACATGATTACTCGGCAGGTCACAATTAAGTGGCTGGCAAAGATTTCAGCAAACCACTTTCACTCTGTTTCTCTACAGTTCCACTCTTAAACAACAGGAGGGAAGGGAGAACATCTTGTAACACCGAAAATGCTGAATGCATGGCACCTGCTACCGATATATAATTTTCTTATTGAATTGTATGTAAATATTTGTAATTTAAATGCTTTCTTTTAATACGTAAGGTCATTGCTTCACAGTAAGTGGAAATTTAGGCATAAGTCAGTTGACATTTCATTGTATTTATCTATGTCTTACTGTGAAACTAATAAGCTCCGGGAAAAAACCAAAAGATTTGTTTTTTGCATCAATTAGCTCAGATTTTCAGACCATAATTTGAAATAAAATTTGCAAAATAAGTAACAGCAATGTAACAGCACTTTTTTTTCGAAATTGCTTTGATAACGCTACGTTGAGGACACTGAAAGTCATTGTTCACGTACCGAAGTTCAATACGAACATACAGTTTAATTGCATATTTTCAAATCATTACTCGATTGTGTTATTTTCAAAATTTAATGACAAACATAACCTAAGAGTGACTTCCCAGTTTTCTTTATCATTACATACCTTAAGATTAGTGTGAAAAACGTGACAACCTTCAGTTGGCTCGTCAGTGTTTAATAATATATGTTTTTCTTTCCCATCATCTTGTACAGGATTTTGGATGTAAATTTAAATTACCCTAGTGCGCTGGCGACCGTTAAGTATTCCCTTTTCGTTCATTAGTGTAACTTTTGGATTCATGATCAGTGGTATCCCTTTTCTGTCCAAGAGTTGATCTTGAGTGAATGCACAAAATAACTTTCTTTCTTCCGTATTATAACCCTGTTCGGTTTAATTACTTTTCATTTTTAGTAGACTTTTCCATCTGAAGGGTCTGTTGAACACTTTCCTCCTACTTATCGGTATTATTTCTTCCGGAAAGATAGCCTTATCCAATTAGTAAAAATCCATTAGGCATACATGTGACCCACGGTCATATTTTACATCGCAAGCAAAATAGGCCGACTAGTATGTGGAAGGTTACAACCTAAGTCTTTACATACGATCTCTAATTTCTCTTATTACGCTGATCGTTTCTCCCCATGTAAGCGGGCGTCATCGAAACATTTTCGCATTAGAGGGAGGAAGTTGGAGATTGGAATTTCTTGAAGAGAACTCAACGCAGTGAAGAACTCCTCTGATTTCATGATTGCTACCACAACTCGCGTTATCATATCCGTGACACTCTCTCCAGTATTTCGCTATGACACATAACTAGCCGCCTTCCTTTGGACTTATTCGATGTCCTCCGTCAGTCCTGCCTGGTAAGGATCCCATACCGCATAGCAGGACTGTGGAAGAGGACGAACAAGCGTGGTGTAGGTTATTCTGCAGTAGAACTGTTGCATCTACTGTTCTGAGGACAAAACACATTCTTTGGTTTTACTTACCCGCAAAATTACCTATGTGGTCGGTCCAGTTAAAATATATCTAAACTCTTATCCATAGATAATTAGCTGAATTGACAGCCTTTGGAATTGTGTAATTTATCGTGTAATTTATCGTGTAACCGAAATTTAACGGATTCCTTTCAGTAACCATGTGGACGACCACACACTTTATTTAGAGTCAGTTGCCACTTTTCACTGAGTGCTGATATTTCTTCTAAATCATTTTGCAACTGGTTTTGGTATTTTGATGGCTTTACCAAACAATAAATGACAGCATCATCTTCAAACTGTCTAAGAGGGCTGCTCAGACTGTCTCCTTAATCATTTGTACAGATTACTAGCAGCAGAGGGCCTATTTCACTTCCATGGGAAAAGTCAGAATACACTTACGTTTTAGCTGATGACTCTCTGACAGTTACTATAGACTGTGATATCTCTGACAGGAAACCACGAATCCAGCTGCCACAACTGAGAGGATACTCCGTAGGTATGATTAGAAGCTACTTGTGAGAAACGATGTCGAAAGCCTCCTGGAAATTTAGAAACATGGAATCACTCTGAGATCGGCTGTCGATAGCACTCATTACATCGTGCAAGTATAGAGCTTGTTGGGTTTCACATGAACGACATTTTCTCAATCCGTCTCGACTATTTGACAACAGATCGTTATGTTCGAGGAAATTTATAATCCTAGAATGAAAGATTAAAACTGTCTTCCGGACCGCGACTCGAACTCGGGACCTTCTCCTTTCGCGGGCAAGTGCTCTACCAACTCAAATTTATAATGTTCGAACACAGTATATGTTCCAGTATCCTACTGTGTATCTATATCCGCGATATACATCTGTGTTCAGCGGGTTACTCCTATTTCTTTTCTGGAGTATTGTTGTGAGCTGTGCAACTTTTCCGTTTTTCGGTACGAATCATTCGTCGAGCGAGCAGATGATAGCTAAGTATGGAGCTGTTACATCAGTATACTCTGAAAGGAACCTAATTTGTATACAGAATGTATCGGAAGACTTGCCTTTATTAAGTGATGTGAGTCGTTTCGCTACACTGAAGATATCTACTTGTAAGTTACTCATGTCAGCAAAAATTCTTGATTCGAATTCTAAACTATTTACTTCATCTTCTTTGGTGCAGGAATTTCAGAAAACCGGATTTAGTGGATCCCCTTTAGTGGCATTTTTATCGGTAACATTACAGTGTATGCTCTGTCCTAAAAACAAAAATTGTTATGCTTTGTCACCTTAAATGTTCTTTGTTGTTGTGTCATGTAAGATGTGATGTTACGAAAGTCGTCATGAATACTCTGTTCTTTTAGTATACCTTTATTATGATTATTTGTCTTCCACTTCACAATAACGACAGAGATCTGCAGCATTATCCTGTGGTATTGCCCCTACGTAATTCTCGCACCACTGCAAAGAGAAATGATAGAGATATTAGCATCAGTGGTGCTGAGAAACAGCTGAAAGCCCTAAGATTTAACAGTTTCAGCATCCGCTGGAATCCCTAGTAGAGTCTATACCATATTTCCGTCCGAGTAAGCCCCATTTTAACCACAGTTTATAATAAATCCCTCGAACAAAAAAAAAAAAAAAAAAGACCTTGCCCACTGGTTGGAAGGAAGCATAGGTCTCCTCTATATACAAGAAGCGTATCAGAAGTGAACCATATAACTTACATCCAATATCCTTGATATCCGTTTATTGTAGAATCTTAGAAAATATTCTGAGATCAAATGTAAATCCTTATCTGCTCATACCAAACAGCATGGGATTCTAAAATACGTACCTTGCAATACTTGATGTGGTGTGACAAAGATAGATGGTGAAAAAATTTAGAGTCCTGTAAACTGCACACTATGAAATATGCACTGGACGCTGGGCGTTGGGAGTATATTTTTCTGTGTGCAGCTTACAGGATACCAGATTTTTCTATCATCTGTCTTTGCCTCATCACTTCAAATATTGTAAGGTACAAGCAGCGAAAGGCAAGAAATAAACACCCATTTACGCCGTTAACCAAGGCTAGTATGGGACTTCGTGACGTTTGCATAGAATCTTTGAAATTATGTTGACCACTTGACTAAAACATTGGTTGAATCCAGCTTCAATTTATCGATAAGTTTCTCGTCAGAAAAATACTCAGATTCTTAATGAACGGGATGGAGACGAAACGCTGTAACGAATGTGTAGCTTTCATCGAGTTAACCGCTGCTTATTAGATGGTCGGTCATATTGATAAAATACATCTAAGGGTTCACCGAACATTACAGCTTCACTAAACTCAACGAAACATTAATTGGAAACAAAATGGTATTTAAACACTTTCAACGTTAACGCAACAGATGACTACGACTGAAAAACAATTTACACATTTGCTTCTCTTCTCTTTGACATCCATACTGATGACCACCCACTTCCAGACACCCCAGGAGTATCATTTATATAAATGTCTATGCTTTGGCAACTTACTTTTCAGTACACCTGACTGATACGTTGGAGAACGTAGATATCCGTTGCAGATACAATAACCGTCACCGAAACCGTATGAATTATGTGCAATCTATATTAATTACAGACAGGCAAAACGTAAACTCTGCATTTTGTGTACATGGAAAGATCAGGTGCAACACCATGTAAACAATATTCAAGTGTCGCAGTTTATCACATCTTGACGTAAAAGGGGTATTTCCATTAAACAAGACTGTAAGACGAAGCCGTAAGTTACAACAGGAAGAAGGTAGTCTGTAAATTTTCGGTACGGTACTCATGCCCTGTCTGTTCACGAGAAAGAGGTCTAAATGGCACTAACTGAGACATTTAAACCTGTCACTGAATGTCTGCGGCGAATATCACCTGTCCGGGTGTATGACGCGGCAGATATTGCTCTCCCAGAAATACGTCGTGAGGTTGCTGCCGGCGTGGAATGAACAAACCTGGTTCCCAAGAATAGCTATCCATGACATGATTGAGCACCTACCGTCTAGAGAGGCGAGGATCTTGCAAATGACACCATCCAAAACAGGAATGCAAATAAGGAAGACAAGAGCCTTAAACGATCCACAGTGACCTCACTCATCTTCAAATCTAACTGCTAGCCACCAATAGAACTACGTGGCGATTTCTCAGTCGCCTAAACTGTGGATCAGGGAGATGTAATATCGAAAACCCACGAACCGTGGAGCACTTGCTCTGCTGCCGGTTGTTTCCCGCATTCTGTGACCTGGACCTGCCTCAGACAGCTTCAAATACTCGTGAGAAACTCCACTATTGCTCGTCCATAGAAAAATCTTCCAAGTTCTTACACCTGTACCCGTTTATTTTAAAAATCTTGTTTCATGTGATCTGTGAATTCGTCCCTGTGTTTCAGTGTCTGATGCGTCTGACATGAATAGAAAAAGATCTTCTCCGTCTTGATACATTTTTACACTGAAGAGCCAAAGAAATTAGTGCACCTCCCTATTATCGGATAGGGCGCCGTAACACGACGTGGCACGGACTTGACTAATGTCTGATGTAGTGCTGAAGGGCAATAACACTATGAATCCTGCAGGGCTGTCTATAAATCCGTAAAAGTACGAGGGACGGAGATCTATTTTGAACAGCGCGTTTGCAAGTAATCGCAGATATGCTCAGTAATGTTAATTTCTGGAGAGTTTGGTGGCCAGCGGAAGAGTGTAATCTCGGAAGACCCACTTCGTAGCAATTTAGGACGGTGAGATGTCGCATTGTCCTCTTGGTATTGCCAAAGTCCGTTGGAATTCACAAAGGACATGAATAGATGCAGGTGATCAAACAGGTTGTTTACGTCCGTGTCAACCGCCAGAGTCGTATCTACACGTATCAGTGGTCCCATATCACTGCAACTGCATACGCCCCACTTCATTATAAAACCTCCACCAGCTTGAACAGTCTCCTGGTGACATGCAGGGTCCATTCATTCATGAGGTTGTCTCCATACACGTACACGTCCATCCGCTCGATACAATTCGAAACGAGACTAGTACGACCAGGCTACATGTTTACAGACATCAACCTTCCATTGTCGGTGCTGACGAGACCAGGTGAGGCACAAAGCTTTGTGTCGTGCAATCAAGGGTACAAGAGTGGGCCTTCGGAAGAGTGGGCCTTCGGAACCGAAAGCTCATATCGATGATGTTTCGTTGAATGATTCGCACGCTGACACTTGTTGATGGCCCAGCACTGAAATCTGCAGCAATTTGCGGAAGGGTTATACTTCCGTCACGTTGAACGTCTCCGTCGCTGGTGGTCCTGTTGTTGCTGGATCTTTTTCCGGCTGCAGCGATGTCAGAGATTTTATGTTTTACCCGATTCCTGATACTCACGGTACACTCGTGAAGTGGTCGCACGGTAAAATGCCCACTTCATTGCTACCTCGGAGACGCTGTGTTCCATCGCTCGTGCGCCTATTGTAACACCACTTTCAGACTCATTAAAATCTTCATGACCTGCCACTGTAGCAGCAGTAAGTGATTTAACAACTTTCCACATCTTGTTGTTATACACAGGCGTCACCGACTGCAGCACCGTATTCTGCCGGTTTACATAAACCATTTGTATCTAATATACGACCTTTTCTTGGTGTTCTGTATAGTTTGCACTATAACGAGTTTTGTTCATATGTAACGCGATTCATGAGGAGTACATATGTTTTCGTTCACTGGCTTAGTCAGGTGGTTTTTCATATAATTAGCAAACTTTATACACATTTTTCACTAAAATTCTCTGCGTTTCCAACCATATCGTTAGTAAAATAAATCTAAATCCAATAACAGTTCAAATATTTTTCAGTCTGAGGAAGCAGCCTGAAGTACTACCTGATGTGTTGCTTGTTTTAACTTAGGCGACGGTGATCTTATTCAGTGGCAACGATGTTAACTGACTGTTGGTTTTAAATTCGACCCTTTGTATTCAGTTGTTTTCAATTCTAATGCAATTCCTACTTTCGTATTCAGTAACAGCTCTCAGCATTATATTCGTAATTGCTTACGGCGCTATCGCAACAGTGTATTAGTTTTTGGGTTATCTTTCGTAACTGATCCTTCTTCCTGTCATCTACAACTATGAAACAGTCCAACACAGAAAACGTAAATGATATTCCAGTCGAAGCTGCTTTAGTTCCGGATAGCTTTCCTTTCCTGTGGATTTACATGCCATACAGCATGCCGTATTTTGCATCCGAAGGTGACCAATGAATCGGAAATTTTAAGACGTGAATATGTAAAACTGATATGATCTGGCAACGTAATTGTTAAAACACCAACGAAGAAACACATAACCAATAACCCAATAACGGCGGAGGCATGTAGTTGCATTTATTTATTTATTTATTTATTTATTTGAGTCATCACTCTTCTGACTGGTTTGATGCAGCCCTCCACAAATTCCTCTCCTGTGCCATCCTCTTCATCTCAGAGTAGCTCTTGCAGCCTACACAGTTATTTACTGGGTATATTCCAGTCTCTGTTGTCTTAACAGATTCCCTGCCATTTGTCCTTTTTTACACTCAGTGTTTTCCATATAATTCCTTTCCTCGCCGATGCTCCGGAAAACTTACATATTCCTTACCTTATCAGCCAACCTAATTTTAAACGTCTCAAATGCTTCAATTCTCTTGCGTTCCAGTTTTCCCACAGTCTTTGTCTCACTATCATTCAATGCTGTCTTCCAAACGCACATTCCAGAAATTTCTGCTTGAAATAGAGCCCTATGTCTGATACTAGTAGACTTTTCTTGGCCAGGAATGCCCTATCGCCAGCTCTAGTCTGCTTTTTATCTCCTTACTCCGACGTCATGGGATATTTTGCTCCTTCATGATCACAAATCTTGATGTAAAGTTTCAGGTTGTTCTCATTTCTACTACTGCTCATTACCATCTCCGATTTACTCTCAATCCATATAATGTACTCGTTACACTGTTCATTTCATTCAGCAGATCCTGTAATTCTTGTTCACTCTCACTGAGTACAGCAATGTCATCAGTGACATCGTACCAAGGATGTCCTTTCAGCTTGGATTTTAATTTCACTTTTGAACTTTTCTTTCATCCGTCATTGCTTCTCCGATTTATTGACAGAACAGTAGCGGAGAAACAATAGAACTCTGTCTTACATCCATTTTAATCCGAGCACTTGGTTTTTTGTTGTCTACTCTTACTATTCCTTCTTGGCTCTTGTACATTTTCTATATTATCAGACTTTCCCTATAGCTTACCCGTATTTCTCTCAGAATTTCAATCATCTTGTACCATTTTACACTGGCGAAAGCTTTTTCCAGGTTAACAAATCCTATGAGTATGTCTTGGCTTTCTTTTCGATCAGGTTTTCCTTATCAACGGCAACTTCTGAAATACCTTCACCTTTTCTAAGGCCAAGTTTATCATCATCTAACACATCCAAATTTTTTTCCCATTCTTTTGTATATTATTCCCGTAAACAACATGGATACATGAGCTGTTAAGGTGATTGTGCGATAACTGTCGCACCTGTCAGCTGTTGAAATTCCCGCAATCCTGCGCATGATGTTTTTCCGAAAGTTAAATGGTTTGTCGCTAGACTCATACATTCCACACACTAAAGTGAATAGTCGGTTTGTTACCACTTGCCCAAATGATTTTAGAAAATCTGACTGAGTGCTGTCTATCCCTTCTGCCTCATTTGATGTCATCAGTACACCCTTTCCACATATCTGTTCTCTCCTCCGCAGTTCACAGTGAAATTGGAATTGAACTCTTAATGTTATCGCCCTTTCTTTTAATTTCACCGATGGTTGTTTCGACTTTTCTATATACTGAGTCAGTCCTTCCGAAAATAGTTTCCCTTCAGATTTCTTCACATTTTTCGTGCAGCCATTTCGCTTTAGTTTACCAGGACTTCCTGTTTATCTCTGTCCTAAGTGGCTTGTATTTCTGTGTTTCTGAATTTCTCTGAACATTCCTTTACTCGCTTTTTTCATTGATCAGCTGAAGTCTTTCATCAGTTACGCATGGTTTCTTCGCAATTACCTTCTTTGTTCCAGTATTTTCCTTTCCAGTTTCTACGGTTTCCCTTTTTAATGATGTCCAATCCTCTTCAACTGAAATTCCTGCTGAGATATTCCTTCTCACAGTGTCTACAGTGTTAAAGAGCTACAAGCATACTTCTTCATACATTTGTACTTCCGTTTCCCACTTCATTGCGCACTGATTCTTCTGACAATTCTCTTACATTTCAGCCTACAGCCTTTTCTTCACCACTATTAAATTGTGATCTAACCTATATATGCTCCTCGATAGGCCTTACAATCGAGCATCTGATTTCGGAATCTCTGCCTGACCATGATCCAATCTAACTGTAATCTTCCCGTATATCCCAGCCTTTTCCAAGTACACCTTCTCCGTTTCTGATTCTTGGACAGAGTATTTACTGTTACTTGCTGAAATTTATTGCAGCACACAATTAGTCTTTCTTCTCTATCATTCCTGTAATACTTTCTTCTCCCCTTTCTACTTCAACCACGTTCCAGCCCCCCCATGTTTATTAGACTTTCATTTCCGTTTGGGTACTGAACTACCCATTCAGTGTCATCATATACTATCTACGTCTCTTCATCTTTAGCTTCTGAAATCTATATATATATCTGAACTATGTTGTCAATGTTGGTTTGTTGTCGATTCTGACGAGAACATTCCTATCACTGAACTGCTCATAGTAACTCGCTCTCTGCCCTACCTTCCTATTATAACGAATCCTATTCCGTTACACCGTTCTTTGTCGCTGTTGATATTAGCCTATACTCATCTGGTCTTCTTTCTCCACTTCACTGACCCCCCCACTGCAGCTGGATTGGGCCATAGTATTTCCCTTTTCAGATTTTCTAGCTTCCTTACCACGTTGCAACTTCTGACTCTCTGCGACTCGTGGAAAGTTATCGTTTCGATTGTTATTCATTCTGTTTCTCTTGGTCACTTCCTCATTGGTAATCCCCTCTTAGAGATCCGAATGGTGGCTAGTACAGAATCTTTTCCCAATTTAGAGAACATTATGACAATTTTTCAATTACAGACCAAGTGACCTTTGGATATACACTATGTGCTTTAATTAGTGCTTTCCATTGCCTTCTGCATCATCATGCCGTTCATCATTGCTGATTGTTCTGGTGTTAGGAGCAGTTTACCATCCCGAGGGCAAGAGAGTACCCTGAATGAACTTCAGTCACATCTTCCGTCCTCTTTGACATCGCCGTTGGCAGAATTAGGGTGTCGTCTTATGCCGGAAGTCTTCGGCTGTCATTGGTGATGATTTTTGTTCAATATTAAGTAATGGCGAGTTTCGACTAACCGCACACGTTGCACCTAGACCACCGATAAATGTTGATCTCTAACTGCCCAACCATCGTCCACAGTTCACGGAAGTAGATTTGAATGTAGTTCAAGGCACTCTAATTTCACAGAATGCGGGACTATATTTTTTCAACAAAATGGTTCAAATGGCTCTGAGCACTATGGGACTTAACATCTGAAGTCATCAGTCCCCTAGAACTTAGAACTACTTAAACCTAACTAACCTAAGGATATCACACACACCCATGCCCGAGACAGGAATCGAACCTGAGACCGTAGCAGTCGCGCGGTTCCAGGCTGGAGCGCCCAGAACTGCTCGGCCACGCAACAGGATTGAGCTCATGGCTCAGAATAAATATCATCGTGTTGGTTGATTGTTTATCACGAAATTCTGTCACAAGTCGGCTGTGATGGACTCGGCGGTTCCTGCAGACGAGAAAACGTATTTGCGTGTTCCTACTGTACGAGACTGTATGTGGTATTTTGCAATTCCTACAGAGGGGTTCTACGAATTGTGGAGAGAAATAAGTACATGAAATGTTCATAGCGAATGCATGTCCTGAAATATTAGTTTAAGTGTAAATCGAGTTTGAAAATCAGGTCACATTCGCATCTTTCCCATCATGGGCAGCACATAACGGGGACAATGAGCTCCGACGTGAAGCCTTGTGCAGCTCTGTCGTAACGTACCCTATCATGAGGTAGGAGATTTGACAGTGATCCGATCTGCTAACGCATTTTATATCCAAACGGTACATTTCGGGTCATGGTTGCCTTATTGGAACTTTACTACGTCCAGTCTACAATGTGTAGAGGCCCGTAATGAAAATTGTGAAACGCCCCTTACAGTTCGGAAGTATAACTAAAAATCTCTTACACGTGAATATCTTAGTCGCATACCTGAACAGTGTCCAGCTTCTGTGAATCAATTCATATGATCTCCTTCCATCTTCGTTCGTCGATCGACAGTGTCCCTGCTCCTGTAATAACCTCCAGATTCGGTGACATATCAAGCAGAGTTACTATAGGCGTGTGCGAGGAATTTGCTTTCGGCGGTACAGCACCCACGTGTTTCTGTTGTCCAGCAGTGAAATAGTGAGTGAAATGCGGCGCTATGGTACAGCCAACACTTTCAGCATATGCTTTAACTGATGGGATTCTCGGTTAACGCGTTGTGGCCCACGGCAGTTTACGACAGTGACTGAGGTTTTTCACATACAATAGTACTACAGCACTAGAATAGGCGTGTGTTGACACGACTATGCTCACTGATTTCCACTGACGTGCTGCTGGTCTATACACAGAGTTTAGAGAGTTGTTGTTGTTGTGGTCTTCAGTCCTGAGACTGGCCTGATGCAGCTCTCCATGCTATTCTATCCTGTGCAAGCTTCATCATCTCCCAGTACCTACTGCAACCTACATCCCCCTGAATCTGTTTAGTGTATTCATTTCTTGGTCTTTCCGTACGATTTTTACCCTCCACGCTGCCCTCCAATACTAAATTGGTGATCCCTTGATGACTCAGAACATATCCTACCAACCGGTCCCTTCTTCTAGTCAAGTTGTGATACAGACTCCTCTTCTCCCCAATCCTATTCAGTACCTCCTCTTTAGTTATGTGATCTACCCATCTAATTTTCAGCATTCTTCTGTAGAACCACATTTCGAAAGCTTCTATTCTCTTCTTGTCCAAACTATATATCGTCCATGTTTCACTTCCATACATGACTACACTCCATACAAATACTTTCAGAAACGACTTCCTGACACTTAAATCTATACTCGATGTTAACAAATTTCTCTTCTTCAGAAACGCTTTCCTTGCCATTTCCAGTCTATATTTTATATCCTCTCTAATTCGACCACCACCAGTTATTTTGCTCCCCAAATAGCAAAATTCCTTTACTACTTCAAGTGTCTCATTTCCTAATGTAACTCCCTCAGCATCACCCGACTTCATTCCAGTACATTTCATTATCTTCGTTTTGCTTTTGTTGATGTTCATCTTGTATCCTCCTTTCAAGACACTGTCTATTCCGTTGAACTGATCTTCCAAGCCTTTGCTGTCTCTGTCAGAATTACAATGTCATCGACGGACCTCAAAGTTTTTATTTCTTCTCCATGGATTTTAATACCTACTCCGAATTTTTCTTTTGTTTCCCTTACTGCTTGCTCAATATACTGCTTGCTCAATATAACATCGGGGAGAAGCTACAACCCTGTCTCATTCTGTTCCCAACCACTGCTTCCCTTTCATGTCCCTCCACTCTTATAAGTGCCGTCTGGTTCCTGTATAAATTGTAAATAGCCGTTCGCTCCTTGTATTTTACCCCTGGCACCTTCGGAATTTGAGAGAGAGTATTCCATTGAACATTGTCAAAAGCTTTCTCTAAGTCTACAAATGCTGTAAACGTTAATCTAGTTTCTTTCTCTGAGCCTACAAATGCTAGAAACGTTAATCTAGTATCTAAAATAAGTCGTAGGGTTGGTATTGCCTCACGTGTTCCAACATTTCTGCGGAATCCAGACTGATCTTCTCCGAGGTCGGCTTCTACCAGTTTTTCCATTCGTCTGTAAAGAATTTGTGTTAGTATTTTGCAGCTGTGACATCTGTCAACACTTGCTTTAGAGAGTAATGGATTTATAAAGCGGTATGCAGTCAATGCAACAAGTAGTGCACTGCCTGAGAAAATGAATGAATTATGCAGCAGACATGGTAAGAATACAATGTAACTTCTTCGCGTAGGCAGCATAGGCTGGTTTGTAAATGACTTGAGTTGCAATTCTCTGTGACATGTAGAAGGACCACCAGAGGGCACTAGTGTTGTTCGTGTGTACTTGTTGTTATCAGGTCTGGTAGTGTACAAAAGTAGCGCGGACAGCATCGGATGTTGAGTGACCATTGTGACGGGGAGGGAAATACTGCAAACTCGAGTGAGCATAATCAACAACGGAATTAGTTTGAGCATGGTATCATTGTGCGTCTCCGTTGGCAAATGGACAAATCAAGCGGTATCCACATTTGTGGCCCATTTTTATGTGACACTGTCCTGAAGCTAGGCAGCGTTCTGATCGATAATATCTGACCATCGTATAGAAGGATCGCCATATTGTGCACCAAGCTTTCGTAACCACTTCACAAAGAACAAGTAATGGATTCCTTGCAACTTTATGTGTCGTCTCACACAACTGGTCGACGTATAGCAGCAGCCTGACTAGGGAATTACCGTCCCTGGCGTAGTATTCCATTAACACCACAAAACAAACGACTGCGTTTCAGGTAGTGCTGTGACTAGGCTGCATGGTCTGCTGATGAACGGAGTCGCACTGTGTTGAGCGATGAATCACCATCCTGCATTAAGCCGGATGGCCATCGTCTGCTAACATGGTGAAGATCTGGGGAGAGATGCCATTCTTTCAGTGTTTTGGATAGGCGCAGGGGTGTTAGTCCCGGCGTCATAGTATGTGGAGTAATCGGGTATGGTTTTAGGTCGTGGTTGGTAATGATCGACGGATCTCCGACGGCTCAACTTTACGTCACAGGCGTCGTGCATCCTCACGAGTTGTTATGCGAGAGCACCGTGGTAGTATTTAGAACAGGACAATGATCGTCGACGGATGTCACGGGTCTCTGTGAGCTGTCTGCGTGATGCTGAGGTACTCTCTTGGACACAGGTTCCCCAGATACGTCACGGATAGAATATGTGTAGGACCACATCGGGCGTCAACTGGTGCGACGCAGCGTTCTTCAGGACAGGATACTGTTGTGACTTGGCAAGACAGCCAAGCCACTATGACCGGTAGCCGAAAGGCACGCGTTTAAGCTCACGCAGGCTGGCGTGAGGTCTGGAACAGTTAATGGAGTTGAGTCTAGTAAAAAAGTACGGATCTTCTGGAATATTTAACTTTAATCCATAATTGGTGAACATCGGTCTGACGGTACATGCATCACAAGATAAATATCAAATGATAATGGCGCCTTGCTAGGTCGTAGCAAATGACGTAACTGAAGGCTATGCTAACTATCATCTCGGCAAATGAGAGCGTAATTTGTCAGTGAACCATCTCTAGCAAAGTCGGCTGTATAACTGGGGCGAGTGCTAGGAAGTGTCTCTAGACCTGCCGTGTGGCGGCGCTCGGTCTGCAATCACTGACAGTGGCGACACGCGGGTCCGTCGTATACTAGCGGTCCGCGGCCGATTTAAAGGCTACCATCTAGCAAGTGTGGTGTCTACGGTAACACCACAGATACAATGAGTTATGACACTCTTCCCAGCCGAATCCACTCAGCGAGCCGAGAGCAGGAAGAATACGCTGGGATCAAGAGAAAAAGGTTATCAGCCCATCTCTTCATATTATGTTAAGAATTGACTGTCGCTGCGGGTGGAGACTTCTAGTAGAAGTTTCAGTTACTTAAGAAACGAATGAGTTAACTGATGAATATAAAATGTCGTGTGACTAGGGTCTCCCGCCGGGTAGACAGTTCGCCGAGTGCAAGTCTTTCGATTTCACGCCACTTCGGTTTGTTGCGCGTCGATGGGGATGAAATGGTGATGAGGAGGGCAACACAACACCCAGTCCTGAGCGGAAAAAAATCTCTGACCCAGCCGGGAATCGAACCAGAGCCCTTAGAATTGACATTCTGTCGCGCTGACCACTCAGATACCGGGGGCGGACAATTAACTAATTAATGATGATCATTAAATGACGTACCCTCTCAAACTGTGAAGTTTCGTTTAGTTTCTTCCCCCTTTCCGGGTGCTTCACTCTATAGTCAGGCAGCGTATCTAGAAAAATGGTTCAAATGGCTCTGAGCACTACGGGACTTAACATCTGTGGTTCAAATGGCTCTGAGCACTATGGGACTCAACTTCTGTGGTCATCAGTTCCCTAGAACTTAGAACTGCTTAAACCTAACTAACCTAAGGACATCACACACATCCATGCCCGAGGCAGGATTCGAACTTTCGACCGTAGTGGTCACGCGGTTCCAGACTGAAGCGCCTAGAACCGCACGGCCACACCGGCCGGCGCAGAGTATCTAGAATAAACGGGCAGAAATTTTGAAAGCCGGTACCAAGACCGCATTGACTGTTTCGGACTTAGCAAGTGTAGTAGCTAAGCATGTGGGCGAGAAAGCACACAGTGCTATATTAGATAACGACCCTCAAGCATTACGTACATTACAGAAGAATGGCCATCTTGGAGAACTTTCGAATGTTCATACCTGACTAAAAGTAGAAAAATTAAATCCTGAATTAAATCACAAATTCCCACAACTGGTCTTCATCAACTGTAGCTTAGTACCGTTAAATTACTAAATCCATAGTAGTCATTACTGTGTAAGAATTGTATTTCCAGAGCTATATATTTCAAATTTATTGGAAAATTTTGGCGCCACTAATATGAAATACTTACATTCTCTCTTATTGATATTTGTTTTGTCTGCTTACGTCAGAGCTGGTTCGCCAGAGTGTACAAAAGACGTTGCGAAGTCCGAGATAACATTAGAATCAACACACTGATAATGCAGTCAAACGAAACCATCCTCTTTTTGTTGCACTAGTTGTTTGTATTGTATCAGATAACATGGTGTCATAATAAATCCGTGCGACTCAGTCGTATGGTACAAGACTTTCTCTTGGTCGCCACTTTGGAGACTTGAGTATGTCTAACCTATCCCCATAGTCCTATTACGGAAGGGTACCTATATCTTACGAGTAATCTGAAACATGTATTGTTCCGGCTGATTTTTCACATCACTGAGAAGTGACACCAAATTGAAACACAGACTGTAGTATTTTGTGGTCCGACTGGGATTCTATTCCACTACCTTCCGGTTTAGAGGAAAGCACTTTACAGATAGAGTGTCAAACTTTATCAAAAACCTAGTGTGAGTGTTCTTTACAAGAGCCAGTTAGACACAGCAAAGACTGAAACTGAATCCGCTACAAGATGACAGATATTCCTAATGAACATAGGGATTATGTACGTTTGTTTGTGTACGCAACAGACCAACAAATGAAGCTAATACTCTCTCACATGAGTTACATTTATGTTTTTCAGCAGACAAGCCGCAGAACATGTGAAGAAAAAAGTACAGATATTGTAATAGCTATATGTATTAATGTTAAATGTTAATACATGGTGACCGTGAGGCTACAACCTGAGACCCGTTCTGAGATAAAGTAATTTAAGCCTGTTAGCAGACGATTGTAATAGTAGTGATATTTGAAAAACGTGTCCATGAGCTTTTCTTTGAGTTGCATGGTTTCACAGGTGATTGAAATGAATCCAACACCGCCCCTAGTTATGGTTTCTTGTGTTATTATTGCATTTGTGCACGTGTTACATGTTTCTTGTTTATGTTCCTTTTGTTCGTCTATTAAATGACAGTTCCTTAGATTACTAGGCAGGTGTCATTAGTGACTATGCATTCACTGCTGTGGGATTTTAAAAGTTAAGAAGTTCATATTCAGTTTAGTCTGTCTTCTCATTCATTTGTACGGGCGCAAAGTAGTCGCTCGTTTCTTATTAACAAGCACATGCAATCGTTTTTAAAAAGAGTGTAGCACTCACAAGGAAACAGATTTCGTTCCGTGTTGTAACTTATTGCGAATTAAGCAATAACAAGCACATATCGTTCTGCGTTGTAATTAATTAACCAGTACATCTTAGATCGATGAATCAAAATCAGTCACGGTGTCGTGAATAAACAGGAAGGGAAGTAACACATTCATAAGAAAGTAAAACATTCATAAGAACTCATATTCGACTCGGTAATCGAAACACGTGAAAGAAGATTTACATTTACTAAGGACAATACTTATGTTCACTAAATGCAGAAGAAAAGAATTGATAGCTATTGATCATCGGGTTTCACAAGCTAGGACAGGTATAAGTCAACAGAGTATTACGAAATTTGAAAACGTCCTACTAACTTGCGATGAGCGGGAGAGAAAGTAGCTAACAGCGATAAGCGACCGTGAAACAAAATAATGGTTCAAATGGCCCTGAGCACTATGGGATTTAACTTCTGAGGTCATCAGTCCCCTAGAACTTAGAACTACTCAAACCTAACTAATCTAAGGACATCACACATATCCATGCCCGAGGCAGGATTCGTACCTGCGACCGTGGCGGTCGCGCTGTTCCAGACTGTAGCGCCAGAACCGCTCGACCACCACGGCCGGACCGTGGAACACTACAGCATTTAACCTAAACCGAAGGTGGAAGCATTTCCATACTGTGAGCTGATTTTTCGTCGCGTTGATTACGAAGGAAATTTACGAACCTAAGCGTCCCAATACATATTGGGGGCTTGTGCTACTAGTTCGGGTGCCTGAGCTTTCGGAATAAGATCTTTACCAACATGCTATTCAGCACGAGGTCCATTGTAGTAGACAGTGACTACCGCGCTTTATATGAGACAAATAATGACCGACGTGAGATAAATATCCTACTGGGTCATATTTAAACTTTCACAGCAAGAGAACAGCACACTACACTGGTTAGCATTCTTTCCTACTGCCACAGTAAATGAAAGTCACGGGCAAAACTTGGTCAGTTTTACTAAAGAGCTCTGTGGAAACGATTGGTCCTATCAGCCAAGCGCTTTGCAGCGGGTATGTCTAGTCTCATGGCATCTCGAAGCAACAGGCCCATTCTAAAGGACATAACCATCTTGGTGAAAATTATTAATTAGGAACAGAAAAGAGGTATGCCAAAATTAATATCTTCGTATACACATTCGTGCCTAACGAATAAAATTACATAATTTCAATCTCCCACTCTTTTCTGTAGAGCTTTACATTACTTAATAGCTTAGTCGTAATTAAAATTTTGTGTTTGTGAGGATCCACAGCCTCCAGATGGTTAGTCGAAATTAGCTAATTGCACGATTAAATAAACATCGCATTGCAGCCTACTACGGACCATGTTTACGTTTATTTAGTCTTAATTTCCATATCTCACTCTTTTCAGTAGAGCCTTTTGTTACTTAATAACAAAATATCGAGCTTCAGTTTAATTGAGGTGCCTGCTATTAAATTATTTAAAATATCTACCTTCTTTGGCGTCCACCACACTCTATTACGGGTTTACCTGTTCAGTGTTATCACAAATGCCGCTCACTAAAGCGATACGTGGTGCCAGCTGCTCATATACGAGTGATGTTCATTTCTTCTGCCCGCAACAAAATTCCGCTCTACGAGGCCCTTCTGGCAGCCATGGGGCTGCTCGCCATGGCGAAATGAAAGTCGTCCGTCAGCGGAGAGAGGCGGGGATGGTGGTGGTGGTGGTGGTGGCGGTGGTGGACGGCGGAGGGGCAGGGGGTGGTGAACAGCCCCGGAATGCAAGCCTGCGGGACCCCGCCGGAATTTCGGTCACGTTTTCATATCTATGATGTAAACCAATCACGGCGGACGGAACTGCGCGGCTGCTGTTGCGTCGCGCTCGTTTAAATCTGATTCAAGTACCGCATCGTGCGGCGGAACTTCGTGTATGAAACAACCGATCAGATACTCTTTCTCGTCCGCAACACTGCTTCTGCAGTACGACCGCCCAGCTAACAGATTTAACCGCTGTAACGGGTTACAGTTAGGCGTAACATTGGATTCCTCGTTCCTGGCACCAAATTAAAGACCCTCGTGCCAAAACGGAATGCAGTATTTTAGACGGCATTCGGAAGCAGGTGTATGCGATGAGAATCATAATTAGCGGCACTGATCACACTGTTAAGCGTACACAGTACTTGAAACTAAATTTTCTGACTAAACTGAGGTTAGCGAACGAACTGTCTGTGAGGTAAATCCAAACTGGTTGATACAAACTGCTGCTTACTTAATTGTTCGCAAACCTCGTACTCCCTAGATAATTGATAAACGAAACCAGTCAACTAACATTTTTTTCACAAAATGGTGATTTTACAGAATCGATGACTCCTAATGTAAGCACACATTTTAGAGCACAAGCCCGTCATCTGTAATTGCTTATACAAATCAAATATTGAGTTTAGTGCAAGAATCTGTCATGTGATACCACATAGCCAGCTTCTGTAGCACAGTTTTACGTCTGTTGCCAACACTGCACTGTTACGCGACTTTGGTTGTTTCTGCTGTCCCATTTGCACCACCTGCCAATTTTGCCGTAATTTCTCAGCAGTCATCGCTGAGATGTTGTGCGCAGATTAAACCAGTGCTGTTATAATAACCAGTTTAGTTCTAGTTCTGTACTGTTTCACATTTTGTTTATAGTGTCTAGTGGCAGCTGTGAGAATGAAACCGGGCAAATAGGAAACATGGTACTATTGAGGAAGGCAATTGCAAACGAAATGTTGTAAGACACGCAAAGATAAACTGGTGATAATGAAATATGTTCCCAATGAAATTATGTGCTACTATCCATCTAAATTCAGTTTATCATTTGATAATGACCCAAAAAATAAGACTTAGAATTTTTTTTTAAAGATTAGGTACTAAAAGTAGTCAAGATACATGTTTTATCTCAGAAGTAAAGGAAACGTATTGCATGATTAAAACAAACAATGGCCAGCGTCACTTTGATCCTACTGCAACTGAAACTTTACACTCACACAAAAAAACTTTTTTTTTTAAGAGAAACAGTTTTTACGGCAGGAGCCCTTTAACTGAAGTAATTAGATACTTTCTCTAAAAAATCAAGGAATAATGATTGTCATCTAGTTACAGGCAACATCTACTTCGAAAGCATGTTAATTACTTCTCCAAATATTTTCAAGCCAACGACGTCTATCAACAATACAATGTTTTGTTTGTGTTTCCAGAAAATTTCACAAAGTGCGCTTAGCGGGTTCCTGAAATAAATAACTCAGTTGTTAAGGGCATTTATTGAATAGTTTGGGAGAAGTATAAATGGTTCTAACGAACAGTGGCTACCCGATCATTTATGCAAACGCATGATGGAGCACAAGAACAATTTGCTGCTTCTGTAAGACGAAATGTAATGCTCCGATGCTTGGCCACAAGAATAAACGGCATATCGCGCATAGAAGTGCTGCTAGCGTTACGTCACTGCAGCATCTCTCACCACACATACAATTATACCCCAACTCGCATACTTATCCCTTATACAGTTGGCGATAAAAAAGGATTTTTTTATTTTATAGCAGATTATTGTTCTCATTAATTTGTTTCTTAGTTAAATAAATAAAAAAATTTTCTTTACTTAGAAACCTATTGCTTTTTAAGATATACTGTGTCGGGGTTTTAACTCGACTTCTAAGGTGTGCGTCTTTATATAGGAATTTGTATTTATCAAATATGCTGCCTTTGATGCCAATAAACTCCGCACAGTATACGTTGTCGAATATAAGAGGTTTATTTACATGTACGTTAGGGTTGTGACGGTTAATCTCACTGTCTCAACATTATTATGAATAAGACATTTTACAGTAGAACATAGTGCTTGTAGTAAAATTTGAGGTCATGGTATATCGCAGTTCCATAAGTGAACCAACTTTACGTATAGATACGTAGTACAAAATGACGATAGCCAGCAGCCCTCCAATATAAATATGGCTTTTAGTTCCGGAATTCTCCGAAGAGATGTTCGGTTTGCCTTCCATACAGTTCTTTTCGTTTAAGCAGAGGGGTCCCATCATTAAGGGAACTGGAACCTCTACGGAAAGGAAGCAGAAGAAATTGACTGGAGCCTGTAGTAAGGGGCCAGCCACAGAAACAGAAACCCATTTTCAAATCAGCCGGAGGATGAATTCGGATCACCTCGCCTACCGAATCTTACGGCTGCTAGCTTAGCAGCCCGCATAAAAATCTTTTAGAAACGAACCAACTATAGAATGCGCTGTCATCACTTACCCCTTCTGCCCTTCGTTCCGTATCGCAACCGGTTTTCATTATTGATTACCGCCCGGGTGACCATATAGGGCGATATTTTGCCATTTGGGCTAATAATGTTAGAATTTTTAGTAGTTTTTTTAAAGAAATGCATCTATCGCCTTTTCGGTAATGTTTTTGTTGAACAACGCTATTTTTTGGGCAACAGTGGCAAATCCAAGCGTGCTTTTATGCATTTATTTTAATATAATATTATTTATAATGATGTTTACACCTCCGATGCGTTGTGAAATACTGAAATATGGCAATCCCACGTCTCCAAATGCGGACTATAGTGTTAATATTAAGTTGCTATAGACAGGTAATTGGACTGTTATAGTAGGACATACATATTGAGCCGTGCACAGCTCGTGTTCATGTCATTTATTGTTCGTCATCTTCTATTACGGTACTGCCGCCTAGTTTTCGTATTCCATTTACTGGTGTCATTGAATCGCTGTCTTGCCTGCCCGTGAGCGGCAGCAGCAGCGCCTATCGATAAGTGTACTGTCGTACTATCTCTGTGGACCGATTGTATTTCCGGGGCCGGCCGGAGTGGCCGTGCGGTTCTAGGCGCCACTGTCTGGGGCCGAGCGACCGCTACGGTCGCAGGTTCGAATCTTGCCTCGCGCATGCATGTGTGTGATGTCCTTAGGTTAGTTAAAAAAAATGGTTCAAATGGCTCTGATCACTATGGGACTCAACATCTTACGTCATAAGTGCCCTAGAACTAAGAACTACTTAAACCTAACTAACCTAAGGACATCACACTCATCCATGCCCGAGGCAGGATTCGAACCTGCGACCGTAGCAGTCCCGCGGTTCCGGACTGCAGCGCCAGAACCGCACGGCCACCGCGGCCGGCTTAGGTTAGTTAGGTTTAATCAGTTCTACGTTCTAGGCGACTGGTGAGCTCAGAAGTTAAGTCGCATAGGGCTCAGAGCCATTTTAACCATTTCTTTATTTTTCCGGGTCGTCGTGTGTCTGGCAGTCGGTTGGAGGATGACCAGCAGGGCAGTTCGGACGTAGCAACAGTGCAGTCGGGCACGGAGCCCGCACAGCCGGTACTAGTGGGGACTACCGTCGGTTGGCCGTTTGCTGGGTCGCCTCATCGACGACGTGTATTTGGGTCGGTTCCTTCCTATGCAGAGATGTCAGTTGTGTTCCCTCTGCACGGCTGGGTCCGAGCCAGTGTCCCCAGGAAGTTGTCCGTCCGAAGGAAGTCAATTAGTGGCAGAGACCCCAGCAGTGCAGTCGCGACGGAGCAGCAGTCGCGGACGGACCAGCAGTCCAGACGGTCGCTTGGCGTGGAGCAGCAAGCAAGGTCCCATCGCGCGGTGTCGGACTGCAGCCGCTGGCGGCGTGCACGCTCGGTTGGAGTGTGAGGTGCTGCTTGCGAGTGGTACCAAGTTCGTCGCCCACCGGTCTTGGACATGAAAGTTGAGTCTTCACTTAACTTACTATCGAGCCTCAACTTTCTACATTTCTTCGTTTGATACTGGTTGTCGCTTTTGGGACATTGCGGCGAGCAACAACGTGTCTGTATTTGAGCCGGCTATGGTGGCCGAGCGGTTCTAGGCGCTACAGTCTGGAACTGTGCGACCGCTACGGTCGCAGGTTCGAATCCTGCCTCGGGCATGGATGTGTCTGATGTCCTTAGGTTAGTTAGGTTCAAGTAGGCCGAAGTTCTAGGGAACTGATGACCTCAGAAGATAAAGTCCATTATGTCCATTATAATTATCCGTGCTGTTATGCCGTGGTCGGTTGATGAATTCTGTGGCGATTCCCAACGTTTCGTCTCCGACTGCGGGAGACATCTTCAAGGAGGTCCGTAGCTCAATGGAAGGTCCATCACACCCACTAGCTCGCTACTGACTGCCGCTAAATTCCGTGTCCGCGCGCTCCCACGCCGCGGCGTGACGTCACGTGTTTTTGAAAACGTCAGTGCAATTGGCTGCTGTCCGTCACCGTCGATCGCCTTTGCCATCACCCAGTAGTGGGCGGGTGGTACACATCTTCTTTAACACCGGCATCCATATGCCGTTTAATTTCACACCCTCCTCCTTACGGTTGAAATTATTTGGGTGTTTAGCGATTTCAATTGCCTCCCTGTAGAGCCTTTCGTAATATCCGCATGTGGCCGCTAGTTCTTGCCTCTCCTCGAAACGAATATTGTGGTTCCCTGGCTGGATAGCATGCTCCGCAACAGCTGATCGTTCCGTTTCTCCTCTTCAGCAATTTCCCTTATGCTCTTCCAAACGTTTAGAAACAGTTCTTTTAGTGGTACCCACATAAACATCACCACAGCTGCATGGGATCCTATACACTCCAGCAAACGGATGGCGTGGCTATGGGAAGCCCCCTAAGTCCCGTAATTGCAAACTTCTTTATGGAGAAATTCGAAGAACAGGCCTTAGGTACTGCCAGCAAAAAACCAAATGTATGGTTCCGATACGTGGATGACACGTTTGTGCTGTGGAGACATGGTAGGGAGGAACTAAGCCGGTTCCACGAACATCTGAACAGTATAAACTCGAGAATTCAGTTTACAATGGAGGAGGAGGTAGACGGCAAGTTACTTTACCTCGATGTGCTTGTTTTAGAAACGAAAATCGTAGTTTGGGCCACTCAGTATACCGCAAATCCACGCACACGGACCGTTATTTGCACCGGGATTCGAACCACCACCCACAACAGAAGCGGGGTGTTATCAAGACTTTAGCGGACAGAGCTAGAAATATTTGTGAACCTGAGTTGCGCGACGCTGAGATGGAACATCTCCACAATGCACTAATGAAGAACGGATATTCGTCCGCCGAGAAAAACGTGCGTTGAGGCAGCCACGCAGAAATCATACTGACGTACAGGCTACTGCAAAATCTAAGGTTGTCCTGCCGTTAGTAAAAAATGTAACGGAAAGAATAGGGAGGATCTTGACGAAGCGGAATATTACCATAATTTACAAGCCCACCAGGAACATACAGGAATACCTTAAGCCTGCCAAGGACGCTCGAAAACGACTGGAAAAAGCTGGAGGGTATAGGATCCCATGCAGCTGTGGTGATGTTTATGTGGGTACCACTAAAAGAACTGTTTCTAAACGTTTGGAAGAGCATAAGGGAAATTGCAGAAGAGGAGAAACGGAACGATCAGCTGTTGCGGAGCATGCTTTCCAGTCAGGGAACCACAATATTCCTTTCGAGGAGACGCAAGTACTAGCGGCCACAAGCGGATATTACGAAAGGCTCTACAGGGAGGCAATTGAAATCGCTAAACACCCAAATAATTTCAACCGTAAGGAGGAGGGTGTGAAATTAAACGGCATATGGATGCCGGTGTTAAAGAAGATGTGAACCACCCGCCCACTACTGGGTGATGGCAACGTCGATCGACGGCGACGGACAGCGGCCAATTGCACTGACGTTTTCAAAAACACGTGACGTCACGCCGCGGCGTGGGAGCGCGCGGACACGGAATTTAGCGGCAGTCAGTAGCGAGCCAGTGGGTGTGTTGGACCTTCCATTGAGCTACGGACCCCTTGAAGATGTCTCCCGCAGTCGGAGACGAAACGTTGGGAATCGCCACAGAATTCATCAACCGACCACGGCGTAACAGCCCGGATAATTATAATGGACATGATATATCCGGCCGTGAAAGTTTACATTTTAGTCTCAGAAGATAAGTCCCATAGTGCTCAGAGCCATTTTAACCATTTTTCTGTATTTGAGTCGGCTAAGATTCCAGCCGTCTTACTGGCTTGTGGCAGTTGAAGTTCCGTTTACTTGCCCTGCTCGTTGACGTAATTATCGGCGGTGTGTTTTCGTCGTCCCGTTGTTATTGTCCAGCATGTGGTGTAGTTAGACAGCTCAGGTGTTGTTAGTCGTTGTGAGCGCTATATTGTGTGTGACGTCGTATTGAAATCTTGTGGTCGTTTTGCTGGTGCGTGGAGCGGACCTGATTTGGTTGATTGGTCGGTCGGCTATGTTGGGTTGCCTTCCGATTTAGAGATTGTTGGTCAGGCTGCCTGTTTCGCCCAAACGGGCGTTAGTGTTACAATTCCAGGCTGACCCTTGGAAACTACTGAGTGCCTTTCCGTGTAACTTCCCTGTTTGAGTTTCAGTTATTTGGTTGATGTGTGGCCTTCAGCTGAGTATTAATATCCCTTAAATTAATGTCCTTGTCTTGTCCTTAAGGCATGAGATTGTAATTCTTTATACACTCCTGGAAATGGAAAAAAAAGAACACATTGACACCGGTGTGTCAGACCCACCATACTTGCTCCGGACACTGCGAGAGGGCTGTACAAGCAATGATCACACGCACGGCACAGCGGACACACCAGGAACTGCGGTGTTGGCCGTCGAATGGCGCTAGCTGCGCAGCATTTGTGCACCGCCGCCGTCAGTGTCAGCCAGTTTGCCGTGGCATACGGAGCTCCATCGCAGTCTTTAACACTGGTAGCATGCCGCGACAGCGTGGACGTGAACCGTATGTGCAGTTGACGGACTTTGAGCGAGGGCGTATAGTGGGCATGCGGGAGGCCGGGTGGACGTACCGCCGGATTGCTCAACACGTGGGGCGTGAGGTCTCCACAGTACATCGATGTTGTCGCCAGTGGTCGGCGGAAGGTGCACGTGCCCGTCGACCTGGGACCGGACCGCAGCGACGCACGGATGCACGCCAAGACCGTAGGATCCTACGCAGTGCCGTAGGGGACCGCACCACCACTTCCCAGCAAATTAGGGACATTGTTGCTCCTGGGTTATCGGCGAGGACCATTCGCAACCTTCTCCATGAAGCAGGGCTACGGTCCCGCACACCGTTAAGCCGTCTTCCGCTCACGCCCCAACATCGTGCAGCCCGCCTCCAGTGGTGTCGCGACAGGCGTGAATGCAGAGACGAATGGAGACGTGTCGTCTTCAGCGATGAGAGTCGCTTCTGCCTTGGTGCCAATGATGGTCGTATGCGTGTTTGGCGCCGTGCAGGTGAGCGCCACAATCAGGACTGCATACGACCGAGGCACACAGGGCCAACACCCTGCATCATGGTGTGGGGAGCGATCTCCTACACTGGCTGAACACCACTGGTGACCGTCGGGGGGACACTGAATAGTGCACGGTACATCCAAACCGTCATCGAACCCATCGTTCTACCATTCCTAGACCGGCAAGGGAACTTGCTGTTCCAACAGGACAATGCACGTCCGCATGTATCCCGTGCCACCCAACGTGCTCTAGAAGGTGTAAGTCAACTACCCTGGCCAGTAAGATCTCCGGATCTGTCCCCCATTGAGCATGTTTGTGACTGGATGAAGCGTCGTCTCACGCGGTCTGCACGTCCAGCACGAACGCTGGTCCAACTGAGGCGCCAGGTGGAAATGGCATGGCAAGCCGTTCCACAGGACTACATCCAGCATCTCTACGATAGTCTCCATGGGAGAATAGCAGCCTGCATTGCTGCGAAAGGTGGATATACACTGTACTAGTGCCGACATTGTGCATGCTCTGTTGCCTGTGTCTATGTGCCTGTGGTTCTGTCAGTGTGATCATGTGATGTATCTGACCCCAGGAATGTGTCAATAAAGTTTCCCCGTCCTGGGACAATGAATTCACGGTGTTCTTATTTCAATTTCCAGGAGTGTGTTATATGAAATTTTTTAAGATAAGGCCTTTTGCCTTTTGATTGAAACTCCTCTTATTGCTTAATATGCGACCTCCAGCCTAGTTCCATTGAAACTAAATTGCTAAGGCCTTCAGCCAATTAGATCGAAGATTTAGAAAATATCCTTGGTTGAAGCTTCCAGATGAATCAAAAATGGTTCGAATGGCTCTGAGCTCTATGGGACTTAACGTCTATGGTCATCAGTCCCCTAGAACTTAGAACTACTTAAACCTAACTAACCTAAGGACATCACACAACATCCAGTCATCATGAGGCAGAGAAAATCCCTGACCCCGCCGGGAATCGAACCTGGGAACCCGGACGTGGGAAGCGAGAACGCTACCGCACGGCCACGAGCTGCGGACCCAGAAGAATCTTGTATTTCAATTTTGCTTAGGCCTTGTGTCTTGGATTTTGAAATTGGCCTTCAGCCGATCTAAGGTTAATCAAAGGGGGTCGATTAAAGTTTTGCTAATACTGTGTGTTGAGAAATAAAGTTTTTACGTTGAGTGCATCTGACAGCAACTCATTTTGGCCCCTTTCCACAACCTAATCAGCTCTGTCCTGCTAACTCAGGCAGTTCACATATTTTTCACTTATCATAACGCCAAATGATGATTCAAAAGCGGTTTCCTTCTTCTTTCTTGTTACAAAGTTATCCACGATGAGAAACTATCAGAAAAGCGCATAGCTAAAATCAGTGAACAGCAGCACTTACTTTAAAGTCAGTGCAAGTAAGAATTGAGCTAACTAACAAGGCAGACATTGAACTCAAGTAAGGAAAACAACTTACAATGGCTGAACTTGCCTAAAGTGGGGATAGGTGGCAGCCGATAGTGCTATCTATACATATAGTTTAAACATATCGATGGCCATGGCTATCATCCCACTGATGCACCAGGTTTAAGCTACTGCATTGGTAAAACAACAGGTGCTGCTATGTCAAGTAGTCATAACTGCCTGCTGCCCATTCTCGTCCGACAGGCGTCGTCGACTGCTCAGGGTCTTTTAAAAGGACCGAAGGCATGATAATGGTATGGGGAGAGATCAGTGCTATAGAGTGGGTGCTCGGGTGTCTCCCACGTGATTTGGTGTAACTTCTGCTTTACGACATTTGCAATATAGGGAGGTGCGTTACCATGAAGCACCCCTTTCCGCATCATTTCACGTCTACATCTACATCTACAAGGTGGTTTTCGACAGAGACGCTGACCCACAGCCGGCCGCTGGTCGCCGAGCGTTTCTAGGCGCTTCAGTCTGCAACCGCGTGACCGCTACGGTCGCAGGTTCGAATCCTGCCTCGGGCATGGATGTGTGGGATGTCCTTAGGTTAGTTAGGTTTAAGTAGTTCTAAGTTCTAGGGGACTGCTGACCTGAGATGTTAAGTCCCATAGTGCTCAGAGCCATTTGCTGACCCATAGAGTTGTTCTCTCTCCGATGGACGTCAACTAGTCTTTGTTATTCCGCAGCCAAGAAAAGAATAACAGCACGTTGATTATGTTTGGTAATAACGTCGCCATGGTTCACGTTTTCGTAACAGTGTGTCGACTGCTCTCTACCATATCTCATCGTTGATGTTGTAACTGTCAAACATTTCTGCGAATTGTATTTGTGATGCAGACTGAGTTGTTATGTTTACATGCATTTTTTCTCAACAGTAGATGTTTTTGAGTAATTTTTGTTGAAATTTTCATTTTGTATAAAATTGACAGCTTCGCGTGCTGATATAGAAGCTGAAACAACACCAAGATTACTGGAAAACAGTAGGCTGGTCAGACGAGTCCCGATTCCAGTTAGTAAGAACTGACGGTAGGGTTCGCGTGTTGTCCATAAGGCACTGTGGAAGCTAATACTGCCTCAATAATGCAGTGGGCTGTGTTTACATGGAATGGACTGGGTCCTCTGGTAAAACTGAACCGAGTGTATGCAGCTGCGAATGCTGCAGTAAACCCTTGCCCATGTTTCGGTACATATACACCCGCATCAGACACGTGCTACGTAGCGCATACCCTGCAGCAACTTTTTTATGGTCCCTTGTATCTTTCAATTTCGCTACACGGCATCTACGTCTTGTTTAACTCATACGGTGGCTCCGGATGCCCTGCCCCCTGTCTTTTGGCTACGTCCTCGTTACACCGACAGAGGCAGTTCTCTGAATCTGCTTCCTATTTTTTAAGTCTTTTCATTTTATAATGCGAAATAGTAAGCTTATACACACATACGCGCATTGTCGCATTTACATAAGTATTTGAATTCATAGTTAATATTTTCTCTGCAAGTAGTTTCTTTATTAGTTTACAGAAAATTTCGTTTCTAGCCCGAGTTCCATGAATAAGCTCATAACTACCCCCTCAGTTAGTTCCGAACTTTCGGAGGTACAGAGATGGAACAGCAAACTTTCTAAATCCATTTTATAAGAAGAATCAGCAAAACGTATTTATCGCACACACGCGTTAGCAACTGTAAACGAACGAGCACATTTATAAGCATTTACCCACTTTTTTTCTCTCATTGTGCTTAGAAATTAGGTGAAACTTAATGCGTAAATTTCTCGGGGTTTGTAGTAATTAGTATAACTTCAGATTGCACAGCGAACACTCGCTTTTCTCTGAAAAACATTCAAAACATACTATCAGAAACACTTCTTATACTGATAAATGTAGAGCAACCCTGTATTTAATCGTCTATTACGGGTACTGCTGCTGCAGAGAAGTCGCCAGTCTACAAAACTAGAGCTAAAAGCCTGATGGCCTATAGCCCATGAAAGCTTGGTGCAACGGCTGGCACCTGATCCTCAGACGTAGATAAATGTAACGCCTTGTACATAAATAGATAGAATCACTCATTTTTGTATTACTATCCGATTGCGCAAGAATCACTGGAGGCAACCAAATCCATTTAACAACATTGCATTCACTCAAAAAGTCAGTGCCGACAATATATAGGATACGGTAGTACTGTTCTTCATTTAGTCGCTAGGTCATCTGTGACGTCAGCATTGCAGGTTGCAACAGCGTACACATCCTGTGTATCCCTATCATCTATTCCAGTAGCCGTGCTCCGATGTCCTTGGTGATACTCATAGATATGTCGAAGCGGGCTTTTAGATTGGCCTGCCGGATCACCTTATAACGATCCTGTTTTACTGTTTGTCGTTCTTGTTGTTGTGGTCGTCAGTACAGAGACTGGTTTCATGCAGTTCTCCATGCTACTATATCCTGTGCAAGCTTCTTCCTCACCAAGTATCTACTTCACCTTACATCCTTCTGAATCTGCTTTGTGTATTCATCTCTTGGTCTCCCTGTACGATTTTTACCCTCCACGCTGTCCTCTAACACTAAATTATTTACCGAGCGAAGTGACGCAGTGGTTAGCACACTGGACTCGCATTCTGGAGGACGACTGTTCAATCCCGTTTCCAACCATCCGTGATTTCCCTAAATCGTTTGAGGCAAATGCCGGGATGGTTCCTTTGAAAGGTCACGGCCGATTTCCTTCCCGATCATTCCCTAACCCGAGCTAGCGCTCCGTCTCTAATGACCTCGTTGTCGACGGGACGTTAAACACTAACCAGCTACCAAACACTACATTAGTGATCCCTTGACGCCTCAGAACGTGTCCTACCAACTGAGCCCTTCTTCTAGTCAAGTTGTGCCACAAAGTACTCTTCTCTCCAATTCTATTTAGTACCTCCTCATTAGTTACTGATCTTCAGCATTCTTCTGTAGCACCACATTTCGAAAGCTAATATTCTCTTCTTGTCTAAACTAGTTATCGTCCATGTTTCACTTCCATACGTGGCTATACTCCATACAAATGACTTTCTCACATTTAAATGTACACTCGATATTAAATTTCTCTTCTTCAAAAACGCTTTCCTTGCTATAGCCAGTCTACATTTTATATCCTCTCTACTTAGACCATCATCAATTATTCTGCTCCTCAAATAGCAAAACGCATCTACTACTTTAAGTGTCTCATTTCGTAATTTAATTCTCTCAACATCACCTGATTTAATCTCACTACATACCATTATCCTCGTTTTACTCTTGTTGATGTTCATCTTATATTCTCCTTTCAAGACAATGTCAATTCCGTTCAACTGATCTTGCAAGTCCCTTGCTATCTCTGACAGAATTACAATGCCATAGGCAGACCTTAAAGCTTTTATTACTTCTCCATGGATTTTAATTACTACTCCTAATTTTCCTTTTGTTTCCTTTACTGCTCGCTCAATATACAGAATGAACAGCAACGGGGATAGGCTACAGCCCTGTGTCACTCCCTTCCTAATCACTGCTCCGCTTCTAACTCTTAAAATTGCCATCTGGTTTCTGTAGAAATTGTAAATAGCCTTTCGATCTGCGTATTTTACCCCTGCCACCTTTATAATTTCAAAGAGAGTATTCCAGTCAACATAGCCAAAAGCTTTCTCTAAGTCTACAAATGCGTTAAACGTAGATTTGCCTTTCCTTAATCTATCTTCTAAGATAATTCGTAGGGTCAGTATTGCCTGAAGTGTTCCAAGATTTCTACGGAATCCAAACTGATCTTCCCCGAGGTCGACTTCTAGCAGCTTTTCCATTCGTCTGTAAGGAATTCGTATTAGAATTTTGCAGCTGTGACTTATTAAACTGACCCGGGTTTGATTCCCGGCGGAGTCAGGGATTTTCTCTGCCTCGTGATGACTGGGTGTTGTGTGCTGTCCTTAGGTTAGTTAGGTTTAAGTAGTTCTAAGTTCTAGGGGACTGATGACCATAGATGTTACGTTCCATAGTGCTCAGAGCTATTTGAACCATTTTATTAAACTGATAGTTCAGTAATTATAGCACCTGTCAGCACCTACTTTCTTTGGGATTGGAATAATTATATTCTTCTTGAGGTGTGAGGGTATTTCACCTGTCCCATACATCTTTCTCACCAGCTGGTAGAGTTTCGTCATGGCTGGCTCTTCCGAGGCTCTCAGTAATTCTAATGGAAAGTTGTCTACTCCCGGGGCGTTGTTTCGACTTAGATCTTTCAGTGCCCTGTCAAACTGTTCACGCAGTATCCTATCCCCATTTCATCTTCATATACGTCCTCTTCAGTTTCCATAACATTGCCTTCAAGCACATCGCCCTTGAGTGTGCCCTCTATATACTCCTTTCACCTTTCTGCTTTCCCATCTTTGCTTACAACTGGTTTTCCATCTGAGCTTTTGATATTCATACAGGTAGTTCTCTTTTCTCGTAATGTCTCTGTAATTTTCCTATGGGTAGTATCTATCTTACCCCTAGTGATATATGCCTCTGCATCCTGGTATGTGTCCTCTAGCCATCCCTGCTTAGCCATTTATCACTTCTTGTCGATCTCATTTTTGAGACCTTTGTACTCCTTTTCGCCTGCTTCATTTACTGCATTTTTATATTTTCTCCTCTCATCACTTAAATTCAGTATCTCTTGTGTTACCCAAGGATTTCTACTAGCCCTCGCCTTTTTAGCTCCTTGATCCTCTGCTGCCTTCACTATTTCATCTCTCAAAGCCATCCAATCTTCTTCTGCTGTATTTCTTTCGCCTGTCCTTGTCAATCGTTTCCTAATGCTCTCTCTGAAACTGTCTACAACCTCTGGTAATTTCAGTTTATCCAGGTCCCACCTCCTTTAATTCCCACCTTTTTGCAGTTTCTTCAATTTTAATCTACAATTCATAACCAGCAAATTGTCATCAGTGTCCACATCTGCCCCTGGAAATCTCTTACAATTTAAAACTTGGTTCCTAAATCTCTGCCTCACAATTATACAGGGTTATTACAAATGATTGAAGCGATTTCACAGCTCTACAATAACTTTATTATTTGAGATATTTTCACAATGCTTCGCACACACATACAAAGACTCAAAAAGTTTTTTTAGGCATTTACAAATGTTCGATATGTGCCCCTTCAGTGATTCGGCAGACATCAAGCCGATAATCAAGTTCCTCCCACACTCGGCGCAGCGTGTCCCCATCAATGAGTTCGAAAGCATCGCTGATGCGAGCTCGCAGTTCTGGCACGTTTCTTGGTAGAGGAGGTTTAAACACTGAATCTTTTACATAACCCCACAGAAAGAAATCGCATGGGAAGTCGCGAGAGCGTGGAGGCCATGACATGAATTGCTGGTCATGATCTCCACCACGACCGATCCATCGGTTTTCCAATCTCCTGTTTAAGAAATGCCGAACATCATGATGGAAGTGCGGTGGAGCACCATCCTGTTGAAAGATGAAGTCGGCGCTGTCGGTCTCCAGTTCTGGCATGAGCCAATTTTCCGCGGGCTACGCGTGTAACTTGCCGGCACGCGTTCAACCGTTTCTTCGCTCACTGCAGGCCGACCCGTTGATTTCCCCTTACAGAGGCATCCAGAAGCTTTAAACTGCACATACCATCGCCGAATGGAGTTAGCAGTTGGCGGATATTTGTTGAACTTCGTCCTGAAGTGTCGTTGCACTGTTATGACTGACTGATGTGAGTGCATTTCAAGCACGACATACGCTTTCTCGGCTCGTGTCCCCATTTTGTCTCACTGCGCTCTCGAGCGCTCTGACGGCAGAAACCTGAAGTGCGGCTTCAGCCGAACAAAACTTTATGAGTTTTTCTACGTATCTGTAGTGTTTCGTGACCATATGTCAATGAATGGAGCTACAGTGAATTTATGAAATCGCTTCAATCATTTGTAATAGCACTGTATAAACTATCTGAAACTTTCCAGTGTCTCCAGGCCTCTTCCACGTACAAAACCTACTTTCATGACTCTTAAACGAAGTGTCAGCTATGGTTAGATAAAGCTCTACCATGCGACTTCCTCCTTCATTCCTTACTCCAACTCCAATTTCACCAACTATTTTCCTTCTCTCTTTTACTGCTATGGAATTCTAGTTTCCCATCACCAATAAATTTTTGTCTTCCTTCACTATCTGAGTAATTTATTTTATCGCATCATATATTTCTTCAATCTCTTGATCATCTGCGGAGCTAGTTGGTATATGGACTAGTACTTCTGCGGTAGGCGTCGGCTTAGTTCCTATCTTGGCTACAATAATGCGTTCACTGTGCTGTTCCTAGTAGCTCGCCCGCGCTCGTATTTTTGTATTCATTATTAAACCTACTCCTGCATTACCCCTATTTTATTTTGTATTTATAACCTTGTATTGAAATGTCTTGTTCCTCCTGCCACAGAACTTCCCGCTATACGTAGCTGTAACCCATCCATTTTCCTGTTTATCAGCCCAATTATCAGTCACTCTTCGATCCGTAGATCGCCACTTTTATTTCTCCTGGTAGTTACGTCCTCCTGAGTAGACCTCTTCCGCAGATCCGAATGGGAGACTAATTTACCTCATATTTTACCCAAGAAGACCCCATCATCATTTAAACATACAGTAAAGCTGCATGCCCTCGGGAAAAATTACGGCTGCAGTTTCTTCTTGCTTTCAGCCGTTCGCAGTACCAGCGCAGCAAGGCTGTTTTGGTTGATGTTACAAGGCCAGATCAGTCAATCATCGAGACTGTTGCCACTGCAACTACTGGAAAAGCTTCTACCCCTCTTCAGGAAGCACATGTTTGTCTGGCCTCTAAACAGATACCCTTTCGTTGTGGTTGCACCCACAATATGGCTGTCTGTATCGCTGAGGCACGGAAGCCTCCCCACCAACGGCAAAATCCATCGTTCGTTTGTTATTCACATATATTTTCATTTTCCTAGGTAGGAGAACACTTAAAGACAAAGAATACAGCAGCAGCTTAGCAACGTTATCTTCCAGACGGTTAGTTTCCGGGCACATGTATACTGATCCATATTTACTAGTCGCACTACATACGAAGCATGTTAAGAACGTAAGTGTAAAAAATTCTTATATTTTTTTTTAGAGAAAAAGTGTATTTCAAAAAAAGTACAGGATATTGTTGACATTTGCTAACTACATTTACACACAATCGCCACCCCTTTCATTCCGCGTCGCACAAGGTTCTTCGTGCCCTCCTTGAAGAACTCTACCATCGTCTGCAGGCAGCTGGAATGATGATAATATGAAAGTGACAACTAAGGAAAATACGGGGGTTCATTCGAAATATTCCAACGAAATAACTGCCAGAAAGCTGTGTGAGGACGGGGGTTATCGTGCAACAAGCACACTCCTCTCTCCGTCATTCCCCTACTTTTGTTTTTAATGCTCCTTTTGATTTTTTTGAGGTCTCACAATTTCGTTGTGCATTGATTGTCTCCTGAGGCAGAACCTCGAACGAAGTAATGTCATTTCGGTTCCAAAACACGAGGCCATTATTTTTTGCCAGAAATTGTCGTTCTGAATTTTTTGGTATTTAGGAAATCGGTGTGACACCACAGTGACGACTCTCTTTCTGTCTCGGGAGTGCAATGAGACACACAAGTTTCATCTCAAATCACAACACAGCTCGGAAAATCCTCACTTTCCAACTCACGTCGCTCATGATAATCGCGGGCGCTATTGACCCCGTATTTCTTGGCTTGCTCTGTCAGCTGTTTCTGGACACGTCTTGCGCACATTTTCCGGTATCTCACTGCTTCGGTATTTTGTATAAGAGAGTTCTGGAAAGTAGTGGAAACATTGCAGAATACTCAGCCGCTGTCAACCGGCGATCTTCACGAACGGTTTCGTCAGTATTTTTTTTCAACTCATGTCAAAATGGTAGGACTTCCACTTATCTATTCGTCATAGACATTTGTTCTGCCTCCACCAAGATCCCTTTAAAAAACACATTCGTTCTGTTTGGAACGCCTTCACCCTGAACCGTTTTGATTCGCGAACAAGTTGTTTCGGTAGGTATTAATCCTTCAGCAGGTAGGTAGCTGATCACACGACGTGGCTCGCACTTGGCAGGATTTCTTACCGACATACAGCTGGACATTACAACATGAGTATACACTTATTATCGTGTTGCTGCGATGCTCGCTCTGGTCAGGAGATCCTACTCTACCACTCAGTGTTACCAGTTCACCCAACCCCCACCCCCAAAAAAGAAACAAAGAAACACAGCCTGTTATGGTCACAGTACACTTACTATCTGACCATGTCTCGCTCGCACTTTGCATTCTGAGTAACCATACACCCTCAGTAGTAAGGCACATATGTCCAAGAGTCTAAAATATTGCGTGTCCGCATGATAGCATTTCCATTTCCTTGTTCTTATCTGAATTAATTCACCTATATATTAATAGGCGGATATACAGCTCTTCGTGGAATTCGACACACAATGTTACTTTGTATTTTTCACATGCACAAATCGTAGCCACAATATGTAACAGCAACGATCCGATTATTAACAGAGGATCGAAACTCGGCCTCATCTATTTGTTGTGTAACACTCATCCACTTAGCCACTGATTCACTCTACAAGTATTTTTGTACCTTGTTCAACTAAATTTCAACACCTGTGTGTCATTGTACGTGCATGTCGCAAATGTATTTTCGACTGAAATAATCACAGTACTAAGGTATGGCAAACTTGATGTTTACCGGATATGAATGACATCTGATCTTGAAACAAACTTGCTGAACTACCCCGTTTAGTTACACATCATATGTACTAATGAAAGGAAATTTTGTTCTTGTAGTCTATTATTTTTCGAACTTCTGGAAGCTGTGGACCCACGTATAAATATGAGGAAGTAATTGTTGCTGTTATTTGAAATTTGGGAATTTGAGGAGATGGGACCTGGATAAACTGAAAGAACCAGAGGTTGTAGACAGCTTCAGGGAGAGCATTAGGGAACGATTGACAAGAACTGGGCAAAGAAATACAGTAGAAGAAGAATGGGTAGCTTTGAGAGACGAAATAGTGAAGGTAGCAGAGGATCAAGTAGATAAAAAGACGAGGGCTAATAGAAATCCTTGGTTAACAGAAGAGATATTGAATGCAACTGATGAAAGGAAAAAATATAAAAATGCAGTGAATGAAGCAGACAAAAAGGAATACAAACGTCTCAAAAATGAGATCGACAGGAAGTGCAAAATGGCTTAGCAGAGATGGCTAGAGGACAAATGTAAGGATGTAGAGGCGTATCTCACTAGGGTAAGATAGATACTGCCTACAGGAAAATTAAAGAGACATTTGGAGAAAATAGAACCACTTGCATGAATATCAAGAGCTCCGATGGGAACCCAGTTCTAAGCTAAGAAGGGAAAGACGAAAGGTGGAAGAAGTATATCGAGGGACTAAACAAGGGCGATATTCTTGAGGACAATATTATATAACATATATAAAATGTTTAAAACCTTGAAATGGAAGAGAATGTAGATGAAGATGAAATAGGAGATAAGATACTGCGTGAAGTGACTGACAGAGCACTGAAAGTCGAAACAAGGCCCCGGGAGTAGACAACATTCCATTAGAACTACTGAAAGCCTTGGGAGAGCCAGGCCTAACAAAACTCTACCATCTGGTGAGGAAGATATATGAGACAGGCGAAATACCCTCAGACTTCAAGAAGAATATATTAATTCCAATCCCAAAGAAAGCAGGTGTTGACATATATGAAAATTACGGAACTATCAGTTTAATAAGCCACTGCTGCAAAATACTAACGCGAATTCTTTACAGACGAATGGAAAAACTGGTAGCAGACGACCTCGGAGAAAATCTGTTTGGATTCCGTAGAAATGTTGGAACACGTGAGGCGATACTGACCCTACGACTTATCTTCAAAAAAATGGCTCTGAGCGCTATGGGACCTAACTTCTGAGGTCATCAGTCCCCTAGAACTTAGAACTACTTAAACCTAACTAACCTAAGGATATCACACATATCCATGCCCGAGGCAGGAGTCGAACCTGCGACCGTAGTGGTCGCGCGGTTCCAGACTGTAGCGCCTACAACCGCTCGGCCACTCTGGCCGGTGACTTCGAAGAAAGATTAAGGAATGGCAAACCTACGTTTAACTCATTTGTAGACTTACAGAAACCTTTTGACAATGTTGACCGGAATACTCTCTTTCAAATTGTGAAGGTGGAAGGGGCAAAATACAGGGAGCGAAAGGCTATTTACAATTTGTACAGACACCAGATGGCTGTTATAACAGCCGAGGGGCTTGAGAGGGAAGCAGTGGTTAGGAAGGGAGTGAGACAGGGCTGTAGCCCATCCCCGATGTTATTCAATCTGTATATTGAGCAAGCAGTAAAGCAAACAAAATAAAAATTCGGATTAGGAATTAAAACTTTGAGGTTCGCCGATGACATTGTAATTCTGTCAGAGACAGCAAAGGACCTGGAAGAGCAGCTGAATTGAATGTACAGTGTCTTGAAAGGAGTATATATGATGAACATCGACAAAAGCAAAACGAGGATAACGGAATGTAGTCGAATTAAATCGGGTGATGCAGCGGGAATTATGTTAGGAAATGAGACGCTTAAAGTAGTTAACGAGTATTGCTCCTTGAGGATCAAAATAACTGATGATGGTCGAAGTAGAGAGGATATAAAATGTAGCATGGGAATGGCAAGGAAAGCGTTTCTGAAGAAGAGAAATTTGTTAACATCGAGTATTGATTTAAGTGTCAGGAAGGCGTTTCTGAAAGTATTTGTATGGAGTGTAGCTATGTGTGGAAGTGAAACGTGGTCGATAAATACCCTGGACAAGAAGAGAATAGAAGCTTTTGAAATGTGGTGCTACAGAAGAATGCTGAAGATTAGATGGGTAGATCATATAACTAATGTGGAGGCATTGAATAGAATTGGGGAGAAATGAATTTTGTGGCACAACTTGACTAGAATAAGTGATCGGTTAATAGGACATATTCTGAGGCATCAAGGAATCACCAATTTAGTATTGGAAGGCAGCGAGGAAGGTGAAAATCGTAGAAGGAGACCAATAGATGAATACACTAAACCGGTTCAGAAGGATGTAGGTTACAATAGGTATTGGGAGATGACAAAGGATAGAGTAGCATGTAGAGATGCATCAAACCAGTCTCTGCACTGAAAACCTCAGCAACAACAACATTTGAAAATTGGGCCTTTCTGTTTAACTACCGCACATGTTTAGATAGTGAACATTTATGAAATCTAGTTTAATACGCAATATAACTGGTAGTAACTGTAATTTTTAGCACTATTCTCGTCGTCAATGGAGAAAAGAACAGCCGTTGATCGCGAAATCCGTCGTGTTACGGCAGCGGATCTAGACTTCCACTATTACATAGCCCTCTTCAGAACTGAAAATTGCAAAACAGGAGAATAAGGCACTAAAAGAATACAGCTAACAGCAAATCGTAAGCAGGAACGTAAGTACCATACAATTACATTCCATGTAACAACAGGTGACGGTAGTACAAAGTGTCATGTAGTAAATATCATGGGTTTATATAGAACATTAACATGAACTGAGCTTATTACTCAGATGGTTGAATAGGAAGAAAATGTGACGTCATATATATGTGGTGCCCCTGATGGGACACCGGTGAACAATTCAATGGACTGAAGTTACATAATTTTTGTAATAATTCCGTTATCATATTTACATGTTATTACACAGAAACCATATAAACTTTCTCCACACTAATATCGTCTCTCGGTTGGTATTTTTACCTGTGTGAATTTTCGAGATTAACTGGCACAAGACTAAATATAATTTACTTCAAAAATTGAAGTGTACATTGAATTTTGTTTTTTAATCACTTGTTAATGGCATCGTGCTGAAAAGAGCTAAGACAGAATGATTTAAAATAGAACGAATCACTCACATTAGAACTTCTAAACTGCTGCAAAATATTCTTCATTTGCTAGTAATATTTATCCAAATAAGTTGCTTCTTTGGACTAAAAATCTGTTGTCTTTCGCTCATCTGTCAGTTTCAGATTTTTTTATTCGTTACATGCCGAAGCACGGAAAGCATAGGTAGAAAGTTAACAAGTCGTTCGCGTCAGTGTTTCCTTCATAGATTGCAACGTATGCTCTATCATTGCTAACCACAACTGCGCAGAAAAGTACGAAAGCCAGTAGCGAAAGACTGTGGACGAATCGTTATCTGGGAATTCTCAGACAACTGATTCAGCGTACGGAGCTTTCTATTCAATTGGACTCAATAGACGCAATCACCAGAAAAGGCGGCGCCGGCGACGACGCTTGTGTGTCCACCGTCCCCCTCCCTTTCACTCTCTCCCTCAATCTCTCTCTCTCTCTCTCTCTCTCTAGCTCCCTCTATTGCTTACTCACCCTCTTCCACTCAAACCCTCCTTCCCTCAGCCTCACACTACGACACGCAAAGCACTGCCCGGCGCTGGCGGACTTCCCACGCAGCGGTGGAGTGGAGAGGCGACGGAAACGGATTGGCTAATCGGAGAATAGGCGCTCACTTGTCGCGAGCCGGTGTGAGCCGATCCGGGCTATACCGGCCGCCAGCGACGCCACATTCATCAGCCGAGCCCTCGGCGCGACCCGTAATTCAGGAGTTCCCATCGATTGCGTTCGCTTGAATAACCGATAGCCCCGCGGGGCAGCCGGGTGCAATGACGTATTACAAAAACAGATCTGCCCGCAAAGAGGCGCAGTTGTGTGCGGGTGTACGGCCGAGGCCCGGTGCTATCTCTCCGGCCTCGGACAGAAATGAGGGTCAGCAGAATATTCGTACGCGCCCTCTGCGAGAGATTTATTACAACAGAGCTCAGCACGGTCTCTCGATCCGCTTGTTAACGCGCGGCCCACGTCTGGCATCGAGAAAAGCCAACGCATCACTCCTGACCCACTAACCGTATATATGCCTCGAGTCCGGCCCTTGCCCAACGAAATTTTCACACGAGTTCAAATGGAGGTAAGGCTTAGTGGCCTTAAATCTTTCAAAGTCAGATTGTATGGCTTTTTTTATTTTTATTTTATTTATTTTCTTTTAAGAGACTTCGTGGCTCGCTCTCCTACAGCGAGTTACACTTACTTCAACTACTGACAAATATCGTATACCATACCGCCCCCCCACCCCCACTCCCCCATGAACCGTGGACCTTGCCGTTGGTGGGGAGGCTTGCGTGCCTCAACGATCCAGATAGCCGTACCGTAGTTGCAACCAAAACTGAGAGGTATCTATTGAGAGGCCAGACAAACGAGTGGTTCCTGAAGAGCCTTTTAAGTAGTTGCAAGGGCAACAGTCTCAATGATTGATTGATCTGGCCCTATAAAAAATGGTTCAAATGGCGCTGAGCACTATTCGACTTAACTTCTGAGGTCATCAGTCGCCTAGAACTTAGAACTAATTAAACCTAACTAACCTAAGGCCATCACGCACATCCATGCCCGAGGCAGGATTCGAACCTGCCACCGTAGCGGTCACGCGGTTCCATACTGAAGCGCCTTTAACCGCACGGCCACACCGACCGGCTCTGGCCCTGTAACACTAACCAAAACGGCCTTGCTGTGCTGGTACTGCGAACGGCTGGAAGCAAGGGGAGACTACAGCCGTAATTTTTCCCGAGGGCATGCAGCTTTACTGTATGGTTAAATGATGATGGCGTCCTCCTGGGTAAAATATTCCGGATTTAAAACAGTCCCCCATTCGGATCTCCCGGCGGGGACTACTCAAGAGGACCTCGTTATCAGGAGAAAGAAAACAGGCATTCTACGGATCGGAGCGTGGAATGTCAGATCCCTTAATCGGGCAAGTAGGTTAGAAAAATTAAAAAGGGAAATGGATAGGTTAAAGTTAGATATACTGGGAATTAGTGAAGTTAGGTGGCAGGAGGAACAAGACTTTGGTCAGGTGAATACAGGGTTATAAATACAAAAGCAAATAGGGGTAATGCAGGTGTAGGTTTAATTATGAATAAAAAAAATAGGAGTGCGGCTAAACTACTACCACCAGCATAATGAACGCATTATTGTGGCCAAAATAGACACAACGCCCACGCCCACTACAGTACAAGTTTATATGCCAACTAGCTTAGCAGATGACGAAGAAATTGATGAAATGTATGATGGGATAAAAGAAATTATTCAGGTAGTGAAGGGAGACGACAATTTAATAGTCGTGGGTGACTGGAATTCGTCAGTAGGAAAAGGGAGAGAAGGAAACATAGTAGGTGAATATGGATTGGGGCTAAGAAATGAAAGAGGAAGCCGTCTAGTAGAAGTTTGCGCAGAGCATAAGTTAATCATAGCTACCACTTGGTTCAAGAATCATGAAAGAAGGTTGTATACATGTAAGAACCCTGGAGATACTAAAAGGTATCAGATAGATTATATAATGTTAAGACAGAGATTTAGGAACCAGGTTTTAAATTGTAAGACATTTCCAGTGGCAGATGTGGACTCTGACCACAATCTATTGGGTATGACCTGTAGATTAAAACTGAAGAAACTGCAAAAAGGTGGGAATTTAAGGAGATGGAACCTGGATAAACTGAAAAAACCAGAGGTTGTACAGAGTTCCATGGAGAGCATAAGGGAACAATTGACAGGATTGGGGGAAAGAAATACAGTAGAAGAAGAATGGGTAGCTTTGAGGGATGAAATAGTGAAGGCAGCAGAGGATCAAATAGGTAAAAAGACGAGGGCTAGTAGAAACCCTTGGGTAACAGAAGAAATACTGAAATTAATTGAAAGGTGAAAATATAAAAATGCAGTAAATGAAGCAGGCAAAAAGGAATACAAACGTCTCAAAAATGAGATCGACAGGAAGTGCAAAATGGCTTAGCAGAGATGGCTAGAGGACTAATGTATGGATGTAGAGGCTTATCTCACTAGGGGTAAAATAGATACTGCTTACAGGAAAATTAAAGAGACCTTTGGAGAAAGGAGAACCACTTGCATGAATATCAAAAGCTTTGATGGAAGCCCAGTTCTAAGAAAAGAAGGGAAAGTAGAAAGGAGGAAGGAGTATATAGAGAGTCAATACAAGGGCGACGTACTTGAGGACAATATTATGGAAATTGAAGAGGATGTAGATGAATATGAAATGGGAGATATGATACTGTGTAAAGAGTTTGACGGAGCACTGGAAGACCTGAGTCGAAACAAGGCCCCCGGAGTAGACAACATTCCGTTAGAGCTACTGACAGCCTTGGGAGAGGCAGTACTGACGAAATTCTACCTTCTGGTGAGCAAGATGTATGAGACAGGCAAAATACCCTTAGTCTTCAAGAAGAATATAATAATTCCAATCCCAAAGAAAGCAGGTGTTGACTGATGTGAAAATTACCGAACTATCAGTTTAATAAGTCACAGCTGCAAAATACTAACGCGAATCCCTTACAGACGAATGGAAAAACTGATAGAAGCCGACCTCGGGGAAGATCACTTTGGATTCCGTAGAAATGTTGGAACACGTGAGGCGATACTGACCCTACGACTTATCGTAGAAGAAAGATTAAGGAAAGGCAAACCTACGTTTCTAGCATTTGTAGACTTACAGAAAACGTTTGACAATGTTGACTGAAATACTCTCTTTCAAATTCTGAAGGTGGCAGGGATAAAATACAGGGAGCGAAAGGCTATTTACAATTTGTACAGAAACCAGATGGCAGTTATAAGAGTCGAGGGGCATGAAAGGGAAGCAGTCGTTGGGAAGGGAGTGAGACAGGTTTGTAGCCTATCCCCGAAGTTATTCAATCTGTATATTGAGCAAGCAATTAAGGAAACAAAAGAAAAATTCGGAGTAGGTATTATAATCCATGGAGAAGAAATAAAAATGTGGAGGTTCGCTGATGACATTGTAATTCTGTCAGAGACAGGAAAGGACTTGGAAGAGCAGTTGAACGGAATGGACAGTGTCTTGAAGGGAGGATATAAGAAGAACATCAACAAAAGTAAAACGAGGATAATGGAATGTAGTCGAATTAAGTGGGGTGATGCTGAGGGAATTAGATTAGGATATGAGACACTTAAAGTAGTAAAGGAGTTTTGCTATTTGGGGAGCAAAATAACTGACGATGGTCGAAGTAGAGAGGATATAAAATGTAGACTGGCAATGGGAAGTAAAGCGTTTCTGAAGAAGAAATATTTGTTAGTGTTGAGTATAGATTTAAATGTCAGTAAGTCGTTTCTGAAAGTATTTGTATGGAGTGTAGCTACGTATGGAAGTGAAACATGGACGACACATAGTTAGGACAAGAAGAGAATAGAAGCTTTCGAAATGTGGTGCTACAGAAGAATGCTGAAGATTAGATGGGTAGATCACATAACCAATGAGGATGTACTGAAGAGAATTGGGGAGAAGAGGAACTTGTGGCACAACTTGACTAGAAGAAGGGATCGGTTAGTAGGACATGTTCTGAGACATCAAGGGATGCCCAATTTAGTATTGGAGGGGTGGGTGGAGGGTAAAAATCGTAGAGGGAGACCATGAGATGAATACTCTAAGTAGATTTAGAAGGATGTAGGCTGCAGTAGATACTGGGAGATGAAGAAGCTTGCACAGGATAGAGTAGCAGGGAGAGCTGCACCAAACCAGTCTCAGGACTGAAGACGACAACAACAACATACCGAACTGCAAAATTAAATAATATTAAAATACTGTTGAGCTTGTTACAATTAATTTCAGGTCTGCAGTACCAGAACTACATGCATAGTAGCAACGTACACTATACACATACGTTCTCTCAACACTGCATTTATATCGACTCGTACTTATCATATGAAATTACACTTTTAATTTATTCAAAACCTCTATTCTTGTCGTTTCTTTCTTAATACGTCCCTTAATTTATGAAATCACTTACAGAGTAAATCTGACTCTATCATGAACTTTTGAAAGACTATATCACAGGTAGAGTTTTAAATCATTGATTTCCTTGTGCATATTTTACAGCTGGAGTGAAGTTTTGTAAAGGATAAAGGCATTTTGCCACCACGAACAATATAAAAATTTTAATGTGAATGTTCCTATATTTCTTTTCTCATCTCTGACGTATTAACCGATTTCGCCAAGTGACCATTATTAAGTAGTACTCAAATCAGACCTCCATCCAGTGTGAACCCGCAAAGGTAAAATGATGAGGGTCTGCTCTGTGAAGTACATAATAAAGACGATGTGGCCAAATCCCAGTGGTTAATTAGCAAATGAACGAAAAGCATTAATTTAGAAATAGTTAACAACTGAAGAGGATAAAGTGGTTTTAAATTTCAAGAATAATCTTTTTATACAAGCCATATAACTAGTATTGACACTGTCATGAGACCCCTTACTCTTCCTTACAATCCGGAATCTATTGAGAAGTTGCATGCATATGTCCAAAAGATATAGTAGGTGATAATATTATTTTAATCACTTAGGTGGTACTGGACTCTCATTCGGGAGGACGACGGTTCAATCCTGCGTCCGGCCATCCTGATTTAGGTTTTCCGTGATTTCCCTAAATCGCTCCAGGCAAATGCCGGGATGATTCCTTTCAAAGGGCACAGCCGACTTCCTTCCCCGTCCTTCCCTAATACGATGAGACCGTTCCCCAAACCAACTAACTAACTAACAACTTAGGTGGTACACGCCGTGTTACGAATCCTGTTAAGCCTTAGGTACCCGACTGTGCTACGAGGTGCATTCAAATTCTAAGGCCTCCGATTTTTTTTCTCCGGACTGTAAAGAGATAGAAACATGCACATTGTTTTAAAATGAGGCCGCGTTCATTGTCAATACGTCCCAGAGTTCGCAGCACCATACAGCAGATGGAATTTTACCGCCAGCGGCCAGAATGAGAACTGTTTTAAATACTTAAAATGGCGACGTCTTCCTTACTTGAACAGCGTGAAATGATTCGTTTTCTGAATTTGCGTGGTGTGAAACCAATTGAAATTCATCGACAGTTGGAGACATGTGATGATGGAGTTATGGATGTGTCGAAAGTGCGTTCGTGGGTGCGACAGTTTAATGAAGGCAGAACATTGTGTGACAACAAACTGAAACAACCTCGGGCTCGCACAAGCTGGTCTGACGACAAGATCGAAAAAGTGGAGAGAATTGTTTTGGGGGATCGCCGAATGACTGTTGAACAGATCACCTCCAGAGTTGGTATTTCTGTGGTTTCTGTGCACACAATCCTGCATGACGACCTGAAAATGCGAAAAGTGCCATCCAGGTGGGTGCCATGAATGCTGACGGATGACCACATGGCTGCCCGTGTGGCATGTTGCCAAGCAATGTTGACACGCAACGACAGCATGAATGGGACTTCCTTTTCGTCGGTTGTGACAATGGATGAGACGTGGATGCCATTTTTCAATCCAGAAACAAAGCGCCAGTCAGCTCAATGGAAGCACACAGACTGACCGCCACCAAAAAGTTTCGGGTAACCGCCAGTGCTGAAAAAATGATGGTGTCCATGTTCTGGGACAGCGAGGGCGTAATCCTTACCCATTGCGTTCCAAAGGGCACTACGGTAACAGGTGCATCCTACGAAAATGTTTTGAAGAACAAATTCGTACCTGCACTGCAACAAAAACGTCCGGGAAGGGCTGCGCGTGTGCTGTTTCACCAAGACAACGCACCCGCACATCGAGCTAACGTTACGCAACAGTTTCTTCGTGATAACAACTTTGAAGTGATTCCTCATCCTCCCTACTCACCCCTGACCTGGCTCCTAGTGACTTTTGGCTTTTTCCAACAATGAAAGACACTCTCTGTAGCCGCACATTCACCAGCCGTGCTGCTATTGCCTCAGCGATTTTCCAGTGGTCAAAACAGACTCCTAAAGAAGCCTTCGCCGCTGCCATGGAATCATGGCGTCGGCGTTGTGAAAAATGTGTACGTCTGCAGGGCGATTACGTCGAGAAGTAACGCCAGTTTCATCGATTTCGTGTGAGTAGTTAATTAGAAAAAAAATCGGAGGCCTTAGAACTTGAATGCACCTCGTACTTCAAAGCTGGAATGGATGCCATATTTCGTACATGCTTGTCAATGCCACAAACATTACGTTTCATGAATTTCAGGGGAGTGGGGGAAATGGCACTGGCGGCCTCTGTTTAGGGTGGTCTATGTAATTGGCATACTATTTGTGAAATGTCATGAAGTCAAAACATGTGAGAAAAGTAGTGATACTGACAAAACTGCAGGCAATCTGGGAACACTGTGTTGTTCTACTTGTTTAGACCGGTGTGTTCATTCCTTCGAGATGTTCAGGCCGAGTTTCAGTTCCGTACAACGATCATGTGATTTTTGGGAGTGCAATCAGTGAAGCTGTGTTTATTTAGTGTGTTACTTAAATGGAACTGCGGAATTTAAAGCAACCTTATTGCATCAAGTTTTGAGTTAAACTTGGGGAATTCGCGAGTGTGGCCCTTCTAAAGCCGGCCGGTTTGGCCGTGCGGTTCTAGGCGCTTCAGTCTGCAACCGCATGACCGCTACGGTCGCAGCTTCGAATCCTGCCGAGGGCATGGATGTGTGTGATGTCCTGAGGTTAGTTAGGTTTAAGCAGTTCTATGTTCTAGGGGGCTGATGACCACAGATGTGAAGTCCCATAGTGCTCAGAGCCAGAGCCGTTCTGAAGTTGTAACAGGAGTATGGGAAACATTCCTTATCAAGAGCACAAGTTTTTCGCTGGCACCAGTTATCTTATGAAGGCAGAGAAGACGCTGAAAAAGAACCTCGCTCATGGAGATCTCCAAACTTCGAAGATCAACAAAAACGTCGAACGGGTGCGTGCTCTTGTGAGACTGTTCCTGCAGGACGAGGTGTCAACCAAGTGTTTTACAGTGATGTCCTTGAAAGGATCAGAAAAAGGGTGAATCGAGTGAGACCAGACGTTGCAGACAAGTGGATGCTGCATCAAGACAACGCGCCACCTCACACGGCCACTTCCATCACGGAGTTTTTGACATCAAAAGGTATTCCTTTTAATTCACAGCCTTCCTGTCTACCTCATCTGAGTCCATGTGACATTTTTCGTTTCAAGTAATAGGAAAATTCTTAAAGAACGTCATTTTGGGTCTCTGGAGAGCATTTAAAAGAATGTGACCGACATGTTGGTGGCGCTACGAGCTGTAGCATTTCGGTGCTGTTATCAAGACTGAGAACGATGCCTCTGGTTTATAGACGCCGAAGCGAATAGCTTTGAGAGGGGCAATGTTGTTATTTGAACAAATAAAAACTTTTATAAATAAAGGTCAGTCTCATTACTTTTCTCAAACAACATGATTAATCTTCCCAAAAAGCACAGTTTATGCAATCTCCTGATTTGGACATTTACGTACACTGCTTGATTGTACCTACAGGTGACGCCGGACTGCCAGTTATCTGTACAGTAAATATTAAATAGAATGTTCATGCCACTGTTGATCTAAAGGTAGATCTGTAGCGACTCACGCTCTCGTTAAATATCTGCCACGTGGATTTTTATGAAACTCCTGTCAGGAAAACCTCGTCAGCAATGTAATTTTTTGCCAGTCTACACCAACTTACACAGGCGATTTGGTCTTCTAATTTATTCGACTATTACACTACTGACAAAAGATTCACATATAAAAAATGCCGAAACAAATGCAGCTTCTCTCTCGTTTTATCAGTGACGTTTGCGTCGCCACCTTGACACCCACGACTCCTTTACTCGATTGTCAGCTTGATTCTCTCTTCCAGCCACGTGGATGTGGCTTACATAGAATCTTCGAGAATTCTTCTGTTTATATTCCTGTCTACAACACGTTTACTAAAGTGTTCAAAACGCTCTTCTTGTAGAGTCTATCTTTTACAGCCCAAGCAGTACTCCACTTTTCAGTGTGATCAAGTGGCAATAAAAAGATATATGTAACATTATTTCTGGACACCAAGTGGGCTTGAATTTCCCAGGGGGTTTTCTCGCAAAGAAACTATGCTCTTACTATCTCCCAGGTTGTACCCCGTGGCAAGTTTCATATTGGACAATTCAAGCCCGCTCAGTTAATATACACGTAATTAGTTTTCACTTTGCCTTTTGACATTATTTTGTACGTGAGGATAACAATTATCGAATTTTCAAATCCCTTATCTAATTATAAAGTAAACCCATAAACAGTTTTATAAAATCGTGGCTATTATATAACACAGTAATGAGGTACACACATGTAGGATTCACATAAACCAACAGAAAATGATTGTGCATATTTAAATATTGATCATCCAAAGACTAACTAAAGGTTTGGTGTCTGATTCGTGATTATCAGGAAACTGAGGTTCGAATGCAGGTCTGTCACAAATCCAAGTTTGTCTTGACACTTTTATTCGACTGAATTTCGGAACAGATTACAATGAGAACATTCCGTGTCAGTAACTTTCTCTGTCCTCATTGAATCCGCTCTGTGATTTAAGAATTTTTATATACCCGACGTAAAACGAGAGTAACATTTTCTCAAAACTGCAGTTCCTCCTCTCCTGTAAAAGTAGGCTGTTTAGGTTTTTATGTTGGTAACGTCACCTAGCGGTCTGTATGAAAATCACTCGTTGTGCTGTGGGCAGTCTGTGGCTGGTTGGCATTGTTGGAATATTCGCCATTGTAGTGTTAGGCAGTTGGATGTGAATAGCGCGTAGTGTTGGGCAGTTGGAGGTGAGCCGCCAGCAGTGGTGGATGTGGCGAGAGAGATGGCGGCGTTGTGAGAGCGGATGATCTGGACGGGTGTCCATCAGTGACAGTAAATTTGTAAGACTGGTTGTCATTAACTGATATATATGATGACTTTTGAATATTATTAAGGTAAACACATTTTTGTTTTCTATCAAAATCTTTCATTTGCTAACTATGCCTAACAGTAGTTAGTGCCTTCAGTAGTTAGAATCTTTTATATGGCTGGCAGTATTGGCGCTCGCTGTATTGCAGTAGTTCGAGTAACGAAGATTTTTGTGAGATAAGTGATTCATGAAAGCTATACGTTATTGTTAGTCAGGGCCATTCTTTTGTAGGGATTATTGAAAGTCAGATTGCGTTGCGCTAAAAAAATATATTGTGTGTCAGTTTAGTGTTGATCACAATAGGTAAAGAGCGAAATGTCTGAGTACGTTCAGTTCTGCTCAGCTGTTTGAAAATCAAATAATGTTAGAGGTTTATCAGCACAGTAACTCATTAATTTTTCTAAGGGGACGTTTCACTGTAAGATTTAAAGTTCTAACACATCTCATTTGTTGATCTTCCTCATATCGTTTTCTTCCCTGATTGCACAGACAATGTCCCCCATTTTTAAAATTATCAAACCACTAAATATTCGGAATTCTGTGTGACATTGTCCGATGCATTTCATGCTTTACTTTCACAGCTGTTCCATAGTCTACGATTATTTTCTGCACACTGCTGTACTGCAAAATTTCATTTTTAAACTGCTTTCTCAAAATAGGGACTATATTTCATTCATGTATACGTATTTTGGGGAGTGTTGTATCTTCTTTTCTGATAGCATAATTTGTTCCTGCATTTCATCTAGAATAGCGAGTTTGTTAAACCTATGTTCTCTTAATAAATTTGTTTTTATGTAAAAGATGTCAACTACAGGTATTTGTAAAATGGTATACTTACCTCTCTCTTCTTTCCCTGGACACATTCGTGAAACTAACATATCAGTAGATTCACATTACGTGTTGCAAACTATGAGAGGACAAGTCACTCTTTCACTTATTTTCATATTCTAGACTATACTTTTATGTTGTTTCATCACCCTAGACATTTTTTGTGAACTGACAGGAAGTTATAACATGAGTAGGCACTGATTGGAGCATGCACATTGTTAATGCATGCGGGATCTTTATGGTAGGTCTTCTCAAGTAGTATTTTCTGGAATTGAGAACAAGTAGAGCGTTTGCTCACGTAACAGCAATTCTTGCAGTGGGCATTTGGGGCTTAGGAAACCATGTGCTGCTGTTACAGAGAGGAACATTTCAAAGCACTTACCGCGGACACAGTGCAGTCAATGGTTTCAGCCGAAGAGGTGAGAAACTCCCGACCTGGATCTACCTGTTAGGCGTTTCTGGCCACGGCACGAATAGGTGTGCACTAGAAAAAGTTGGTCGCCTGGCCAAAGAGTTTTGATAGTGTCATAAACACCCCTTGTGTTCCATGTTCGTCTTGGTCTGGACACTGTAGGTGGAGCTATAAGGTGATGTCACCCCTCTGCTGCAGGGTTTTTTTCGGAAACCTCGGGCCTTCGGGAGAATTTTAGGATAGAATGAAACATTTGCGGTGGCTCTGTATTGGTCTTTGTTGGGATACAAATGCACTTCTCTTTGTTTAGCAGAGGCCCCTGGTCGGACATTCTGCAACGTTTGGATCGTCAAGACAAAGATCTCTCTGATAAATGTGTTGTTCACCTTGAGGCCTGGACGAAACCTCTCAAAATGTGCTGCCTAAAGTGGCTGTGGGAAACACAATTCTAAAGCATAACGCCTTCTCCTCAATGCACGGAAATTTAACGGTCAGTGGTTGCCGCTCATCCAGCAGGGAAAAGAATATTATTAATTCTGGTTAGGATTGGTCAGGAGGTAGAGCATATAAGCTGGAGGGGAGGCGTGGCACTCGTGGACTTGTGATTGGCAGGAAACATATATGGGAGCAGTTGCGTTTGTGCACTTTTGAAGTTCATTATGTTTTGATGGATGGGGACGAGCGGAGAAACAGGGCTTCTGATTCAGGCTTCGGTATGAAGGAGTTTCTGATCTTGACTCTTGTTATAACTGGATTGTACTTTGGACTTGTATTGAGGGAGGAGCCAGTGATGAAGTGTTAGCTGTACCGACAGTTTAGAACTCGCTGTGCCGAAGACAGTCTTATTCGTATCAGGTCTGCCATCTTGACGTTTGCTCTCTTTGTTCGCGCTGCCGTAAAAGTGGGTCTAACTGATCCTTGGTATGAGTGGCGAACGGGAGTATCTTACGCTGGAATCTGCCTAGATTTCAGGGCTCCATTATAGAGTAATTGCAGGCCATTTAACGCGCCACCTCCCACGACGTTACAAATTTCTTCAGCACAATAATTACAGGCGCTGCGCATCGCTACTCTGCAGACAGTTTAAGAGAAAGAAGTGAGCACAGAAATATTCAGAAATGATGAGCTGCATTTGAACTTTTCTGAAGCTGTAGATACTGCAATAACGAATATTAATGTATGCAATTTATTTGGAGAGGAATGTACATCTCTAAAAAGGACAATCAAAGATTTTGGACAGACAAATATAGATACAAGGAACGTAACTGCGAATAAACCTTGGGTAACACAAGAAACACTTCGGTTGATCGACGAAAGAAGGAAGCACAAAAATGATCAAAAAACTTTGGAATAAAGCGACAATTTCACTTAGGAATAAATTAAATACGAAATGCAGGATAACTAAGGTGAATTGGCTTGAGGAGAAATGGGAAGAAATCGAAAAAGAAATGGTCGTCGAAAGGACAAATTCAACATACAGATAAGTCAAAACAACATTCGGTGAAATTAAAAGCAATGTCGTCAACATTAAGACTACAAGAGTAATTCCACTACTAACCGCTGAGGATAGAGCATGTCGAAGGGCTGTAAGAGTGGACGAAATTATTTGATCACGTGATAGAAGAAGAAATGGATGACATATGTGATCCAGAATTACAGTCAAAACTTGAAAAAACTTTCGAATACTTGCGTTCAAACAAGGTGGAAGGGATAGATTTCTTTCATAATCTCTGTATTCGGCTGTAGCACCCACAAGTACAATGGAAAATACTCCTTGCTGTCTTTACCCTTATCCTGTCTATATTTCCCACATGTTCTTTTTCTCACCGATTGGGCAAAGAACCTCATTTCGTAAATCATCAGTCCATCTAACTTTCACCACCGCTCTGTAGCATCTCAAATGCTTCGATCCTCTTCCTTTCAGTTTTGCCACAGTTCATAAGGCACTTCCATACAACGCCGCCTCCTTAGTAATCGTTAGAAATTTCTTCGTCAGATTAAGGCGATGCTAGTAGTCTGATTTTGGACAGGAATGACCACTTTGCCCGACTGGTATCCATTTTATGTCTTCCTTGCTTCGGCAACATTTTATTTCGCTTCCAAGATAATAGAATTCCTTCATATCTACTTCGTAGTCCCAGTTTCGGTATTAAGCTTATCACAAATCCAATTTCGAAATCCGAGCACTTAATTCGTCGTCTTGTATTGGTAATTTTCCCTCTTGGACCTCGTACAAATTCTACATTACTCATATTTCCCTACAGATCACATTTATTTTGCTGAGAATTTGGAACATTTTCTCCATTTTGCTCATTTACGAGGCCGTCGAACCATATGATCGTTTGTTGATTTTTCTCAAGTCTTACTTCAAGCGTTAAGTGCAACGTCACAACACCCTTTCTAATCGTTTACCACTCCTAAAGTCAAAGTGATTGACATTCATGAGATCCTCAGTTATCTTTACAATTCTTCTGCACGTTATTCTTCCGTATTTATTGTAAACTAACTTAATGCTCGCTGCTTTTCACGTGTTTGCATAATATTCAGAATAAAAATAAATTTGAAAAACTCTATTAGAATAGTACACAAAATTAATCTGTTAAAGAGACGTTTAATTTTCTATGCAATTCTGACAAAGCCGATTTATCGTGGTGATTGAAAAATTGATTTCTTTGATTCATTTCACAAAGTGCAATACCGTTGCAAACATTCACGCTAATTAAGGATACAGAAGCATGATCTTCTCAGAATGTATTTTTGAACAAACCCAATTCTGGTAACTGGCGTCAGACACTTTTGCTGAACCTGTCACTTGAGTTTTGTGGTGATATTTCCATACAAATTTTCATTCCCTAACACATATTTCTTTACTTATAACTGAGAAGTCAAATACAAATTTTAATAAATTTAGCATTAAAATTTTATTAATAAAATGAAAAATTTTTGAGAAAATTTTCATGCCCTATTTAATCCCCTATTTGATACCCTTGGAATTTCGAAAAGTCCCTTCTTAAATGATTTTTGCAGTGTAATATCAACACTGTCTCCAATTTCCACTTTCTCTCTTTAGCGGTTTGGGCTGAGCGATGATGAGTCCTTGAATTAGTCAGTACATTTCCTTTTCTGTGTAGAGGTTGCACACTTTGATCTGATGAAAGCGCTCATTTTCAACTTATTATCTTATGACAAACATTTATGGTTCAGTTTTCACGAGTCATTGTCATTCTAATGTCTAACCTATCATTCTGAGTTTACGAATAATCATTGCAAGAGTCCTAGTTAAATATTTGATTTTTGGAAATCAGTTAATTCTTGTTGATTAATGGATATAGCAAATTTCTCACTACCAGTCTTTAAGGAACGTTGTTTCATTCTTTAAAAAAGTGTGTGCAGCTTTTCCATAGTGTGCATTACTTTCATTAGATTAAGTTTTAGATGCATGACTTGAGTCACTGATAAAACTCACCATACAGGTCGTCACAACATAGGCATCCGTTAGTGACTGGCAATATATCCACGACAGCGACGAGCAAAGGAAGCACCCCTTCCACGGCTTCGAATAGGACATCATCTATTGACACATGGTTTTGTGTTACGTCGTAAGGAGCCACCAACATGTCACATATGTGGGACACAGCTGTCGATACGACATATTTTAACTGAGTGTGTTTTATATGCGGGTTTGAGGGAAGATTTAAGTTTCCCACCAAACCTGCCCTCTATTTTAACTAATAATAAAGCGAGTGTGGGTAGAGTTTCACGTTTTTATGTGATGTCTGGACTTCTTCCCAAAATATTGAGATTGAGATCTTAATGTGCTGTATAGTGGTTTGGTCACCAATTATGTGTAAGTGGTCACCCAGCCACAGTTAATTATTTTTACCTGTTTTGTACTGGTATTTTATTTTTAGTTTTAACTACCTGTTTTGATGTGCTGTGTCCAATCTTGAAATTTGAGCATCTACAATTCTAGCAAATATCGGTTCTGCATTGATCCTTGTTTAACAGACCTTGGCTGCACGCGTCCACATTTCTTTTGGGAACGGGCGCTGATAACGTCGCTGTTGTGCCCCCTAAAACACTAATCATCATCATCAGCAATATATCCCACGTCCTAACAAACTTTAGTACACTATTTGATACCCTGGATTATATTACACATTCTCCCTGTGACTTCTTTGCATCCTTCGACATGCATTGTTTTGCTTCTGAGGTGGCTGAATTCTTTCACTTCGCCACCTGCGTAATACCACAGATATAACTTAGCATCTGCGTGAATACGAATGTGAATACGAAGTGAAAGCAAATTTCTGTCTTCCTTACACTTCTGTAAGAATATTACTTCATCACTATTGCTTTTCTTAGAGAGAAGAGTGGAACTGGTAATCTATTTATCGCTGAAGGTAACGTAATTATCAAATGCAGTATGTGGAAAGAAAGCAGTTTTATTCTTAAGTCCTGAGGTACCGTTCAATACTGTAAAGGAACAAACTTTGCCGTCGCAGGTGGTATTACGAACAGGATCCTTGTCGACAGGAGTAGAGCCGGCGGCGGGAAGTTCGCTGGCACCCGCTTCGACTGGGCCAGAAGCGGGCGTTGACTTTCTCGAGTTTTCGCCGCGGACTAACTTCCCAGTATCAATATTGGACGACCTCTGAGGCAACAATACCTGCTCCACACCTCGGTGATCCACCGCGGTGGAGGAGAGAGGCTCATGTTTCTGGCGGAAGGAAACTTTTTACTGGCGCGTGGCATAAATCTAATTCCAGGTGATAGGAAACTTCTCAGCCAACAGACCGCCGGCGCTGTCTTCCTCTGGGACCCCCTGAACGGGATGGACCGCGCCTTGCTAGCGTTTCGCTCAAACTCCCGATCCACTCACAGCACTGAAGGCGTTTTATATGGGCGGTGTTGAACAGACAGAATGAAAGACAGGAAGGTCATCAACCGATACTGAGATATACGTATTTTGACAATCGATTTCGGTCATGAACCGACAGTCCTCGGGCCATCCAGTGCGTACACTAACAGTATACAAGAATTCGTAAAATGTTTTCATCAAGAACTCTTCCATTATACGTTGAGTGACACTTAACTAAAAGAAGAATATACTTACAAAAGTTGTGCACGACCGTCCACTTCACAACTGCAGTAATTAATCAAAATCTTAAATCATCAATTTCGGTATAGCTTTTGTTGCAACCTATCACATATTTCTGTCTTCAAACAATCATAAACGATCAGCGAGCTCGGAACAACACTATACAGCTTCTTATGGTTCTACACTGTTCAGGCACATTCACCTACATTTGCGTGGTTACTCTGCTATTCCTAATAAAGTGAATTACATGACGGACTGTAAAACGCGGTACGCCAAAAATCAGTTTCAAGAGTTTGATAAGTAACGTAGTTGTGAAATTCTCGGCTAGATATGTACTTTAAAAGTATATTCTTTTCAAGTGATACACTGAGTGCAGTGCATGTATACTTGCTGAAAAAATTTCAGTTGGGCAGTATGAACCGTTACCTCTACGCACTAATACGCATTTATTCTCCTTTGGCACAGATGGCGCGATGATTGTCAAATTGTAACCGTAGTAGGTTGTCAAAATTAAAATCAGTGTAGCTGTGTATTGTATGATATATGCATTTTATGAATATTGCTATTCTTTATAGACATTTGAAGGGAGAGCTCTTCCTATGTTACAGTTGACCTATTGACCTTGACCACTTTTTCTATCATTATCAGTTTCGAGGTTAATGACTTAGTACGAAATACTGAAAACCATCACACAGCCTTGCTAACTGTAAAGAGATCATAAAATATGGAAATTAGGACCAAAATTACAAATCTATTTGAAAGTAAACCGTAACAGGTGTCACGTTAACTATCGTATGCATTTCAGCGAACATACTGTGGGGCGGAGGGTTTCATTTCCTACCATTCTTGGACGCAGAGCTATAAATTCTCCGAGCAAGAATGAAAATTAGTAATAAAAGGTAACTCCAGTGTTTATTTCACCCACACAACAAAGGCTTGAAAACGACCCATAAGGTGAACTGCAGGTTAGACGTGAAGAATTACCTGTAATTTTCATTCTGCACGAGAGCTTCTCAGCTTGCGCTAGCCGAAAAATTCGTACTTAATGACGGCATGTTACAATGTGCAAAGTCTTAACAGAACTTACGTAAACACTGTTCATATTAACAGAATATTCCGTCGGTTCTTGGTAGAACAACATTATAATAATAAATGAAAAGCACCAGTTTGCTTTTGTTCTACAATATTATTTTTATTGCTAACCGGTTTTCGGCTTAAAGGCCATCTTCAGGCATTTACTGAGTATTATCACCAAAGTAGTTAAATGTTAGCAGACAACATTGGAAGAGAAGTAACACATCTATAGTGAAGTAGAAACATACAGTGAGTAACATCTTTGCAATGAAATAGTAAAAACTGAACAGTACATAAATAACAATGGAGTTGACAGGAAAACCTTTAGCACAAAATAAGAATAGCATGCCTACATAATAGTTTCTATTGATAAACAAAACTATTGAAATAAGATAAAATTAGTCCTAGGCAAGGCTGCATCAAGAGGTATGAAACATGGAGAGTAATACACAACCAATTAAAAAAGAAAAGAAGAGACAGTTGTCAATGTAAATACAGAATACACGAGGAACTTAAGCCATATCAATACAATAAACAGAAATTAATAAATGCAGGAAAATTAAGGTGTTTGAGGGAACCTACAGTTTGAGAGTGTGGTGGTACAGCATTTTAACATTAACATTATAATCAAAGCAGTGGCTGTATACCAGTTTACATTAAATAAATGAGCAAAGTAAAATATGAACAGTATTTGATGAGACAACTACAAGGGGAGTTAAACATGGACACTAATACAAGTACAAGTTAAAAGCAAACCCTTAACTATTGAAACTACAGCATATGTGGAATACAAAGGCAACTGCAACAAATAAAACAACTTAATGACTACAGGAAAATGGTAATATGTAGGAAGAGAGAGTGTGGGAAGTAATGAACAACAAAGATGATTATATGAAGTTTAGGAGAGGGGAAGTGTTGAGTTGTGTCTGGTCATTTAGGATGAGATCTGGACTGTGAGCAAGATGTTTGTTAATTTCCAGGGCTTCCAGCAGGTTGAGTTTATGGCCTTTGTTTGCTAAGTGAAGTACATGGGACACTGGCTGGTAGTTGTGACCCTCACTCAGTACATGCTCAGCAAATGTAGAGTCTGAATTCTGCAACCTCCAGCTGCATTCATGTTCAGCCAGCCTAGTTGATATGTCTCTGCCTGACTGACCAATGTAAAATTTGTCACAATCAGAACAGGTGATTTTGTATACCCCACTGTTGGCTAATAACTGGATCTTATCTTTGCTATTAAAAACACACTGGGCTGTAGTGTTCCTGACATAGTACATACATAATACTCAGTAAATGCCTGAAGATTGCCTTGTAAGCCGAAAACCGGTTAGCAATAAAAATAATATTGTAGAACAAAAGCAAACTGGTGGTTTTCATTTATTATTAAACACTGTTCTTTTAAAACGTCCATGTAATTTAAATTACTTTCGATAAACACGCAAAAAGCAAAAAAATGTTCATATACATGTTAATCAACCCTCAGCACGTGGCACTGATGAGAATCTAATATCCTACTGAAGTTTCATCAACAACAATGTATTCGAAGAGATTTCGGGATGCTGCCCGCCATCGTAGACTCCACTCCACATTATTTCGACTGGACACCTGCTAGTCATCTTCAGATGAGTCATCGAATAATGACGAAGACGTTCTCCTCTCCGTCCTGTACACTGCGCTGAGACTGTTGCCGCGCATGATGTGTCACGGTGACAGATGGACGACACCGACCGGTGGGAGCGCCCTCATTGGCGGAACTGAAAATATCGCCGAGTCAACGGAGTAGTCTGGCGGCTTCGTCGGCAGCAAATCTCGGAGATGACGGGATTCCACGCCTTAGCCAGCTGTTAGCCGCTGTCACGGTTCGTCAGATTTCCGTGATGCATATTTCAAGGTATTATTTTATAATGGAGTCCCAAAAAGATATTGGTCTGGCCAAAACACATCTGTTTTTTTTTTTTTTCATACTCCACTGAATTCCCGTTGGAGACACTATTTTCCGCAATTTCAGACTTGCTGGGCTGCAAAAGGCAACTGCAACATGTATATTCTGTGGAGCGTTCTTCCACTGTGCGTGATGTCTGTTCTGTAGAAGCCATACCACATTGTCAATGCAACCCTTCCGCAATAACAAATTAACAGGGCATTCTCAGGTGAAACGAAGAAACGGAAAGTAAATAAAGAGGAGAAGCGCCAAAGAAGCTGTTCAAATGTGTGTGAAATCTTACAGGACTCAACTGCTAAGGTCATCAGTCCCTAAGCTTACCCGCTGCTCAACCTAAATTATCCTGAAGACAAACACACACAAACCCATGCCCGAGGGAAGACTCGAACCTCCCGCCGGGACCAGCCGCAGCCTACGAAGCCCCCCGCTTTTCTTACCCTCGTTCGAAGTGTCCCCTTCAAAATAGCAAGAATCATTAGTAATTTTCAGTTGAAACTGATTTTCCGCCCACAGTCTACGATTTCTGATCTGCTGATAACAATGAAGGATAATGTGTCATTGCGGAAGGCAGGAATCTACAGAATACCTTACCAGTGTGATGTGGCCTATATAGGACAAACAACAGCATAGTGGAAGAATGCTGCACGAAACATCAACGTTTACTTGCCTTTTGGCAGTCAGCAAATCTCCAGTTGTGGAACATTGTTTCTGCAAAGGCCATTCAATGGAGCATGACGAAACATGAACTCTGGCCACAGAACCATAGTCCATCTCGGAAAATCTAATGAACCGTGACAGCGGCTAACGGCTGGATAAGGCGTGGAATCCCGACATCTCCGAGGTTTGCTCCAGACGAAGCCGCTAGAATACTCTGATGGCTGTGGAGAACGGCAACGCCGAGAAAGCTGATCTTCGCCTTTCCACCAAAGAGGCCGCTGGCGCCGATGGGTGTGGTCCATCTACCACCGTGACTATGACGTTCGAACGCCTTCGCCAGTCTTCGGAAGTTCATCTGAAGATGACAGGCAGGCGTCCAGTCGAAACACCGTGGAGTCAAGTTTACGACGACCGGCTGTAATCCCGATGTATCTTCGAACATATAACTCACCGGAAAAATTTTAAATTTTAAAACAGTTCTGTTTATATGAGACATAGGCCTGTTTAATCAGTGACAGCTTTGCTCTCCCTTAAGATGGATAGACTAATAGTCCACACGCCTCGCTGATTTGTGATAAACGCGGCACACAGAAACTCTTCAATACCGAAAATTCTGAAGCAGTAACACGTTTTATGTCTTCAGCTTTTCATAAACACAACACCAAAGTATATATTCATAAAATGGAAATGTAATGCTCACGTAGACTCACTCGTGATTTGTGGCTTTTGCCCTATAGAGTCGTTCTAAGCCCACGTCCTGCTATGTGACAGTTACCCACAAATACCTTCCATTAAGAGCTGCACACATCGACCGACTACGGCAGTCTGGTCCTTCTGCCTACAACGTTGTTGGCTTTGTGATACGGTGCGGGCGCTGCTTCATTCTAGTTCCCACTGCTAGTGCAGCTGTCTGCTTAAAAATGCACACTCGCGGAACATCAAATTCTCAGTCTTCCCGAATTGAATTCTGTTGCAATACCGATTTATCCTCTATTAGATGACGATTACAACAATAACCTGATGAAAATTTACGTCTATTTAAATACATACCGTCTCTACAAAAACACTTTAAGACAAAGAAACAAGGCGCCACGAAGGAATTATCCGAATGGAACCGAAATCGGTAAATGTCATGAACGTGTACAGACAAACAAATGATTACAAGTTAAGAAAAATGCGATGGATTCAAGAGAAAGATCTTCACGAATTGAGCAGATCAATATCGCGTTGTTTCACCTCTGCCCCTTACACAAGCAGTTATTAGGCTTGGCGCTGAACGATTTGTTGGGTGTCCTCCTGAGGGATACGATGACAAATTCTGTCCACCTGGAGCGATAGATTGTCAGAATGGTGAAGTAATGGGAGGGACTCCAGACACTCTCAGTTGGGAAGAGATTCGGTGACCTTGCTGACCGCCGGCCGCGGTGGTCTAGCGGTTCTGGCGCTGCAGTCCGGAACCGCGGGACTGCTACGGTCGCAGGTTCCAATCCTGCCTCGGGCATGGGTGTGTGTGATGTCCTTAGGTTAGTTAGGTTTAAGTAGTTCTAAGTTCTAGGGGACTTATGACCTAAGATGTTGAGTCCCATAGTGCTCAGAGCCATTTGAACCATTTGAACCTTGCTGACCAAGGTAGAGCTTCGAAAGCCCGAAGCAAACAGCTGATACTCTCTCAGTGTGCGGGCGCACTCTATCTTGCTGAAATGTAGGCCCAGTATGGCTTGCCATGAGGGGCAGCAAAATGGGGTGTAGAATATCGCCGGCAAATCGCTGTGCTGTAAGTGTGTTGTGGATGACAACCAAAGGGATCAATCTACGAAAGGAAATGACGTCCGAGACCATAACAACTGGTTGTCGGGTCGTATGGTGGGTGATAGTCGGGTTCGTTTTCCACATCAGTCCAGAGCGTCTTCAGACACTTCTTTGACCTGTAATCTCATTAACTGGGGTATGTCTTCAGTGATGAGCCCTGTTTGGAAATGTGAGTCGACGACCAGCGAAGACTTGACAGGAGACGCTCCGGTCGACGGCACATTTACGATCTTCTACGCCTGATTTTGGTGGTTTCATGGCAATCCATACGGGGCTTACATTTCCGCAATAAAACACACAGAGAGAGTTTCTGTTGCAGGTTTTCGTACTTGCCAAACACTACCTTGGCCAGCAGGAGCTCCGGATCAATTGAGAACGTTTGAAGCATCATAAGCAGAGCCTTTCAACCATCTCGGGATTGGCAATTTAGGCCATTCAGGCCGTCAATTGGACAGGACCTGGCACGATATCCCCGACTTCCAACAACTGCGTCAATCAGTGTTGTGCCAAATAACTGCTTCCATAAGAGGCAGAGGTGGACCAAGTCATTAATTATTTGCCCAATCGGTGGAACTCTTTCTGCTGAGTGATTCATCCAATTAACTTGAAATTGTAATCATTTGCTTGTCTCCTTCATATCATGAAATGGATTTCCGTCACTTTCGGATATTTTCTTCGTATTGTGTCCTTTTTTGTTTGGTTTGTTAATGGACCTATTGGTTTCTTCCGCCTGTGAACTAAGCAGTATGAAACTCATTATCTGAAAAACTGGTGCAACTTCATTAATGTGCAATTGGAAAATTAAGGTGAAGTTTCTACTTGCTACCTTATCTCTAAGTGTTAGATAATGTACAACACATTTGCTTATTACGGGTTATATTTTGTATTTTCATGAAGAACTCGAACATTAATGGATGCTGCACAAGAGCAAATTTAGGGCGAAATTTTACAATAAAATACATCTACCATGAAATTTTCAAGTCTATTGGTTAATATCCTGCGTGTCTAAAAATTACCAAAAACTTTGATTTTTACATTAATCACTGTCAAATTCAGGATTTGCTTGCTTAATATATCATTGAACAATTTAAGGCACAATTTGAATAAAATTAATTTTTTACGACTTTTCGTTATGTTGTTGCGCGGTCTCTCTGCGCGCAACAGCTGTCACTTAACGCGTTTGGCACTCAGAATGGGGGAACGGGCGGTTACACTGTCTGACGATCGGTGTTAGATTGTACCTGTCGTAATCGAGCGAATTAACTTACTTCCCCTCATAACTCTGTGTTTACTTTTGGGGAAAAGAATACTGATCAATATACGGATGGAAGCAAGTTAGTGTATCTGCTATCTTGCATCTGTGGCAGTCGAACTAATGCAGCTGTTTCCCACAACGTATCAGAAATTTTTATACATACTAGCAAAACCTGATATTACCCTTTAGTTTTCTGTAGGTATTTTCTACATTTTCGTCATGGCAAGACAGACTCAACTGCGTAAAACAGTATTTACCACATGTTACTACTATACTCTAAAATTTTTTAAGATTCAAAGTACACCACAAGAGAATAGAAAATCGTAACTGATTGAATCAAAATAAACTTGTATATCAATATTTTGGTGGTGTATACAAAAGCATACTTTATCAAATTGTACAGCACAAACTAAAGACGATCATCTCGACGTATGTCATTACGGTTTTAATACAACTTTCGCCTTTCTTACAATTTTTGTGCCTGTGTCATGACGGGGATGATGAGTGTTCGATAATGATAAATAAGTAAGTGAGTTGTAGATGTAAGATATTTATTTTCTGAAAGACTTATCGATCAGAGACATTCAGTAATTATCATTGTAAAAATGACGTATGAATTTTATGGAGAATATGCCACACCAAATATCATTTTTTGGCCTTCATTTCCTTATTTATAGCCTCTTTACAGTTGTTAAATTTGTGATGATGATGAGCTCTTGATAATATTGCTTCAACCTCTAAACATAAGTAATTGAAGATGTCAAATATAACAGTGAAAGAGTGATATTTCATTGTCAGTTAAGGATTCTTAATAATGATGTCTAGAGAAAGTTTCTGGAATGACTTGGTACAAGAAAATAATTGTTTGTATCGTGTAACTACTAAGGAAATTAGAGCTTGGCGAATAGCTACATGTGGCCACTTTCTCTCCTCCATTAAGTTTACGTTTAGAAAACAATCAGATGAACACATCAAGGTATTTTGACAAATTTTACCCAATAATATCTCAAGGCTTAATTGTATGGGCTAGCTCCTCACTTAGCTGTAAATTATTGAGTGTACAAAAGCAATCAGCGAGAATTGGTACGTATCGATCGCTTTGAGACGTCTTGAAAGTGCAGTTTCAAATACACCTTCCAATACGTATATCTGTTGATGAATGTCGCCATAAACATTCAACCCGGAACAGTTGTAATGTCCGCAGCTAAAATACTAGAAGTCGTTATTAATGCTATGTGTCTCGGAACCGAATTAATTACGGGACTGCAAAAATGTTTAATGAATCACTCTTTGCATAAAGAATGTGACTAGTAAAATAGCCAATTGAAAACGTAATGTTAATTGTTTGTTTTGTAAAGCATCTTCTGACTCACAGAACAATGTTTTATTCAACACTAATAGCATGTGCAGGTAGTTGTTACTAGACCTGGTTTACGCGTTTTCCTTTACTTGGCTTTTGGTCGTAAGTACATGACACAGCCGCGCTTGCTGCACAGCACACACTTGAAAGATCAATATACAACGTACGACTAGAATAGCGTAGAACATACATAATAGTCACAGGAATACCGCAAAATTCCGCAAAGGTCCACATTTTAACTTCAGATATTTGTAATTTCTGATTACGTTTCTGATATATTCAGTAGTATGTAGAGGGTGCAGAAACAGCTACAAAAGAGTTCACACGATATGAGGAAATTTGCAAAACTTAAATTAGTACATATTTTAAATATAAGAAATTGAGCATAGCGCAAGGGCACTGCACTACTCATTTTTCAGTCGAGGGATTCATTATACCTTTTGGTCTTCATATTTTGAAGACGCGAAGAGTGTATGGTTTATATCTCTCACATGTTCACTGTCACACATGAGGTTATTCACAACACCGACTATAAAATTAAGAGCCTATGTTTCACTTGTTGCATGAACAGTGACCAACACCAAACTGATTTGTTTATCAACTGTGAGACGCTATGCTATGACAATGGTCAACTTTCAAACTTGTATGTATTGTATGCATATCCTGCAGACCGATTCGTTACAAATCATTTCGATAAAAAACGAATAAATAATCCTGCCGCCAATAGTATAGCTTCAGCACGAAGTTTTAATAAGTAACAGCTAAACTCACCTCCTAAAGCATGGAAGCCAGGTGTCTAAACTACAAGGTGGAACGAAGGTTATCTGTTAACATTAGTACTGATGTTTTAGGACAGTAAGAAATTCAACGAAATCGGCTGCGGTTTATAGAAAGGAACTGTACTGTATTCACTTCAAGTGATTTATGGAAAACGGTGAAAATTTAAAATTCTGGACCTACTTAAATCTGAATCCAATACTACAGGCATATTTATCTGTAAGATTTCTGCGGACACAAATGATTCACTTAATCATCCTGGCATGAAGTGACGGAACATTATCCGCATACCTCCTCGCCTCCTACACTCTCCAATAACCATCCCTCGTCTCTCGTGCTTTCCCTCCCATCCCCTGCCCTCTCCTTCCTTCCTAGCTCTCCTACCCTCCCCCTCACCACCCATATCCACTCCTCTCTTCCTTGTCTTATTATCGAGGATCAAGCTACATAACAGCCTAACCAATACAAGTCCAGTTTTCCTTTTTTTGTTTGAATCTAAATGTTGTAATCAATATCGAAAGATCCCTGCAATTCTTAGATAATGAAAATAATGTTAAGAGGACCAATAATAAATGCCGACGTAATGCTCAGATAAAATGTTCTGAGATGATAAGACGAAACAAATTACATGTTTTATCTGTAATTAAATATTAAAACGTGCATAATAAACACAGTTACTGGATAGAGAAACTGAACTATTTTTCGTTCTTAGACAGTACTAGAAGCACTGAAACTACATTATTGGAAGTTTAAAATCATACTATAGGTAAGAAAATTATTGCTAATGAGACATAGTCTTACGTAACTAATATGCACTAATCTCGGCCACAAGCAGTGTGAATCGTGACAGACAAAACACATGCAAGACGGTCTGCAATATCGTAATACGACATAGCGGCCCAGGTCCGTGACTAAGGCTACTAAATTCTGAGACGCTGAGGCATTCAGCTGAGAGGACCCGGTTTGGAAGCCCAGTTGTTCAGGGAATGTAGTTCGCTGGAATTCAACCGGGTCGAAATAGCGGCCTCCTTAATTCCGGACCGCCAGACTGCGTGTAAGTGAACTATGATGCTGTCTGCTGGCAGCATGATTTGGGGTAATGAAGCAACAAAAAACTAATTACCAACCATTCCACAGATATGAACGTTAAGCCTCTGGTTCTTTCGAGAGGAGTCATTCTTCCACCATCATTTTTACTATTGAAACTCAATAAACCATGATATACAGGGTGAGTCACCTAACGTTGTCGCTGGATATATTTCGTAAAGCATATCAAATACTGACGAACCGATTCCACAGATCTAACGTGAGGAGAGGAGGTAGTGTAATTGTTTAATACAAACCATACAAAATTGCACGGAAGTATGTTTTTTAACACAAACCTACGTTTTTTTTAAAATGGAACCCCCTTAGTTTTGTTAGCACATCTTAACATATAAACAAATACGCAATCAGTGCCGTTTGTTGCATTGTAAAATGTTAAATACATCAGGAGATATTGTAACCTAAAGTTGACGCTTGAGTATCACTCCTCCGCTGTTCGATCGTGTGTATCGGAGAGCACCGAATTACGTAGGGATCCAAAGAGAACGGTGATGGACCTTAGGTACAGAAGAGACTGGTACAGCACATTACGTCCACATGCTAACACCTTTTCATTGATCTTTTTCACTGACGCACATGTACATTACCATGAGGGGTGAGGTACACGTACACACGTGGTTTCCGTTTTCAAATACGCAGTGGAATAGAGTGTGTCCCGACATGTCAGGCCAATAGATGTTCAATGTGGTGGCCATCATTTGCTGCACACAATTGCAATCTCTGGCGTAATGAATGACGTACATGCTGCAGTACATCTGGTGTAATGTCGCCGCAGGTGCCACAATACGTTCTTTCATATCCTCTGGGGCCAGCCCGTTCTCCTGATCTTTCACTTCTGGACCTCTTTCTGTGGGGTACGTTAAAGGGGAATGTGTACCGTAATATGCCTACAACCCCAGAGGATATGAAACAATGTATTGTGGCAGCCTGCGGCGACATTACACCAGATGTACTGCAGCGTGTAAGACATTCATGACGCCAGAGATTGCAATTTTGTGCAGCAAATGATGGCCACCACACTGAACATCTATTGGCCTGACGTGTCGGGACACACTCTATTCCACTCCGTATTTGAAAACGGAAACCACGTGTGTACGTGTACCTCACCCCTCATGGTAATGTACATGTGCGTCAGTGAAAAATACCAATAAAAAGGTGTTAGCATGTGGACGTAATGTGCTGTTCCAGTCTCTTCTGTATCTAACGTCCATCACTGTTCCTTTTTGATCCCTACGTAATTCGGTGCTCTCCGATACACACGATCGAACAACGGAGGAGTGGTACTCAAGCGTCAACGTTAGGTTACAACATCTCCGGATGTAATTAACATTTTACAATGCAACAAACGGCACTGATTACGTATTTGTTTATATGTTCAGATGTACTAACAAAACTAACATGGTTCCATTTTAAAAAGACGTAGGTTTGTGTTAAAAAACATATTTCCGTGCATTTTTGTATGGTTTGTATTAACCAATTACACTAGCCCCTCTCCTGACGTTCGGTCTGTGGAATCGATTCGTCAGTATTTGATGTGGTTTACGAAATATACACAGCGGTAATGTTAGGTGACTCACCCTGTATACTCAGCCTATTCGCCACGATGAACATTGGTAGCTATCGGAACGGAATAACAGCCTGCTCTACATAACAGTCTGTTTCTTATAAGTACTTCTCTTGTCGCAAACATCTGTTAGTCATGCCAGAGTAGCGAATAATTACATAATACATTTAGTTCCATTTCGAGAACATTGAAATAAAAAACAAAAGGTGCGTTCTAAATATTTGTACAAAAGTTACTAAAGTTACCTTCCTAATGTAGATTCGAAATTATAGAAAGTTTTGTTTCCCCGAAATTGTGATAGTAATTCATTATGTAGTTAACTATAAGCCATATAGTTACACTGTGGTAAAACGGGGACAACTACAAACAACGAATAAATCCTGTCAAGGATTCGTCCACCATAATAAGGAAAGATTTCATTTGGGTCATAACAGATGGAAATCAAATATTAACTTTTGCTTCGTTCTTTCATGCTGTTATGTACATTAAGTATCACTATCCTCGAGTACGATTGTCACAAGTAAATAAATTATATCGGAGGGTTGTTCTCTTTATCTGCCTTGGCGATGTGGACTCTTCTATTCCACTTCAATGGCAAGGGCGGGGTGCTGAGTAAGTACTCTCCCGTCCTGCCTCCTAAAGGTGCCCAAAGCAGAAATAAAGCGGGAGCCATTTGAATACCCACTGTTGGGTAAAAATCTCCTACAGACCAATCCATGCATTATTTTACGATGCACTCTTCCATGTTGCTACTAGATGTTTTCAGTGTCATCCATCCACAACCTGTTAGATCTCGTTTTCGATCTTTTATTTCTTGATTTCCAACAAAGTACTTACTTCGTGAGTCTGATATCCATTCTTCTGCATTTATATCCATTTTATTCTCAGCTCGCTCCACTCCAATGTCTGATTCCTGACGCATTCCACTCCTTTGTGAGTTGCTCATAAGTTTTGAATGGGTTTTCATTGAAAACTCATGTTTAATTATCCTAGGATCTTCGTAGAATCACCGTGGTGGAGGGTTAGTCAAACTGCCCATAAAAGACGGGAAAACGAGCAGTGAGAGGATGCAGATGGCCGTGGAAACTATTGAATTAAAGACATAATATGTATCCACGGCACATATGGACTGTAACTGGAAAAATATCATGATGGTCACTCCACTGACAAAAGATTCCAGATCAGCCCGCATCGGATCTTCCGGAGGTCAGTGGCAATGGGGAGGTCATAATGAGAAAAAGATTGAACACGTTAGAAGCTTCAGTGTGGTAGGGAGGCTGGAAAGTGTTTCAATGAAGATGCAAGGGCTCAGTTTGGATACTGTATTGCTCAGTGTTAACTGGAAATAAGGTAAGGATTTTTCGTCAGATGAATATGAAGCTGTCCCAACATTGGCAGAAAATGATGTAACGAGCTGTGATTCGTCAGTTGGTTGGTTGGTTGATTTTGTGTAGGGAACCAAACAGAGAGGTCATCAGTCCCATTAGATGAGGGAAGGATGGGTAAGGAAGTCAGCCGTGCCCTTTCAAAGGAATCATCACGACAGTTGCACGAAGCGATTTAGGGAAATCACGGAAAACCTGCATCAGGATGGCCGGACGCAGGTGTGAACCATCGTTACATACTGAAACTTCCTGGCAGATTAAAACTGTGTGCCGGACCGAGACTCGAACTCTGGACCTCTGCCTATCGCGGGCAAGTGCTCTACCGTATGAGCTACCCAAGCACGACTCACGACCCGTCCTCATAGCTTCAATTCTGCTAGTACCTCGTCTCCTACCTTCCAAACTTCACAGAAGCTCCTCTGCGATAATCTGCCAGGAAATTTCATATCAGCGCACACTCCGCTGCAGAGTGAAAACCTCATTTTGGAAGCATCGTTACATACTGTTATGTACATCAGGTATCACTATTCTCGAGTACGATGCGAATGCGAGTCCAATGTGCTAACCACTGTGCCATCTCGCTCGCCCTATGAATCGCCATAAATAGGACAGTGCGCAGAGTTTCTTTAAGGGATTATTCCCATTGTACATGACACCATATCAAAGCTAACTACAATATTGCAGATATACATGACAACATCGCCAGCGTAAAATAAAAAAAATGAAGATATTAAATTAGTAATTCAATATGCGAAGCGATACAACAATGGATGATTGAAACAGTAATGTAGGGAAACTAACTGAAGAAAGTGGTAGGGGGAAAACGGGCGTGGCGATACAGGAGAGGAGAATGTCTGAGTTCCAATAAATTTATATCTAGTATCCGGTAAATGAGAATACAATATTAAAAAATCTCGAGACGCTCAGGAGTGTTCCAACTTGATTCCGTCATGTTGGTACAGAGATTCTAAAACATGAGAACAGAATTCAAGACATACCCAGAAGCAAATAAACAAGTGACAAATTACGCCGCCTGCTTAAAAAAGATGTGAACTAGGCAAAAGGCATTGTCAGACGTCAACATAACTTGGTACACGTGCAATCCACCAGGTGGTACATGAAATGTAAGCAAGCTTCCTGGCTGGGTCACCACGAAATGTAAGCATCATTTGTAACTGTACGATGCAAATGGAATGCATTCTGACTTTAGCTAAAAGATCATGAAAAGCATACTAGATGAGGGAGTACAATGCTCGTTATGCATCAGTTAACCAATTGACCGCAGTGTTTGCATGTAAGGTGAATGATCAGGTTTGGCTACGGAACATCGTCACATGAAACTAACAAATGAGAAATGCAAGTAAACTGGCTGTATTCCTGTCTAGAGGAACACCTAACCAGGCTCAACTGTATGGCTCTGAGTATCAAATGAAGTCTGATTTTAATGAGTCACTTATATACTCTAAGATCTGGACAAATACCACATTAAAATGACAGATATTAACTTTCTGATGTAGGGCGATCGGACGTGACACTAGCCAGATGGTGGACTGCATGGGAACATTAGGACAGGCATACTCATCTTCAAGGTTCTGGATGAACACGTCTGACAACTACAGGTGAGTGTGATTTGTACCAAGCACTTTGTTACCTCCTCAGTTCGCCACCTGCCGATCGAGAACAAGTAATGGACTCCCTGCAACATTCTGCGCCATCCCACATCACTGACCAGAGACCAGCATAAGCCTCACTAGGGAATTACTGTCCCATATGCAGGCTGTCGTTAATTCCACAACAAAAAAGGCTGCGTTTGGGATGGTGCCATGGCTGGAAAACGTGAACTGCTGACGAATGGCGTCGCCTTACGTTGAGTGACGAATGGCGTTTCTGCTCTACGTCGCATGTTCATCGTCAGAGAGTATGGTGATGACCAACGTTTTACAAGGTGGTGTTACTTCAAACGTTGTGATGTAGCGAGCCATCATATATGGTATCACGTCAGATACGGCACAATGGCATGTCACAGACATACAAGTGTACCATGGTTCCATTTTTCAACAGGATAACTCTCACCCATACACGGCGTATGTCACTGTGAACTGTCGACGTGATTTTCAGAACTTCCATCGATAAAAAGAGCCCCATATCTGTCCCTGATGATGTGAGACCAGCACAAATGTCTACGCAGACCCAGTGCCAGCATCTATTATGTCAATGACCGATTAAAACAGTTGTGGGTCAGCTTTTGCCGGGATACTCCCAGTTTTTGACATCCTTCCCAATTAATCAGTACATTCGACCAGGACAGAGCATGTGCGACGTCATACTGATAAATGGGCTCACAGGGGTAGAAAATGAGGACCAAGGCAGTACAGATGCTCGCCCTCTTGTACTGGTGTGGGGACGCTGGTAGCCAAGTGCAGAAATTGCCAGAGCGAATCCCACTGTCAGAGACCATCATCCCCCGCAAGTATTCTGGCAGTCTTCTGCGCATAGCGCCCACCATGACGCTATGCTAACTGGGGCATGGGTTGCTGAGTAGGCACCAGTGTGTGAGCAATCCTAAGCACAGATGTCACGGTAGGCCTACTGGCAGCCAGACGGAAGCCTCACTATAGCACGCACTGACCTTGTGACATGCTGAGTGGGAGGAAAGCTATCTCGCAGAACCACCACGTATATAACAGTTCTGTTAAATTGTTTGCCTTTTGACGTTGTATCTCTGAGCTCTCAGCGGCCTGCTTCCCTATCAGGCTGGCCAAATCTACACGGTATGGCGTAAAAATAGTAGTATGATCAGTTGAATTACTGAATGAAATCACAACCTCCTCTGTGCTACCAGAGATTACGTGTTTCAACACATTTGTTCTGGTAGGATCGTTGCTTAAGGGGAGGGGACCAAACAGCAAGTTCATCGGTCCCGTCGGATTAGTAAAGTATGTGTTCCTTTTCAAAGGAACAATCGCGGCATTAGCCTGAAGCGATTTAGGAAATCACCGAAAACCTAAATAACGACGGTCGGACGCTGGTTTGAACCATTGTCCTCCTGAATGCGAGTCCAGTGTGCTAATCACTGTGCCACCTCGCGCAATCATATTTGTTCTTTGACTGTACTACACGAGAGGTGTCCACCTCCTTTCACCATCCTAAGTGAAAAGAATAGAGATCTGATAATTTTGATCAACCTGCAGCCTTCTGAAGACGTCCCCTGATCAGACATCAGCACGTAGGTCGTAGAACCGTTGTCTTGAGGCAATAATAAGCTAATAGCAAGGAACGGATGTCGCGTAAATAATTGATTCGTTTAGTGTTTTATTTAGGGATGCCACTCGCATTCATTTAAGCAGAACAAGACCAACTGCAAGTTAAAAACTTCACCCAGTGCCTTATGAACATGCCAGACTTTATTAATATATTCAAAAACTTTGTCTTGCGACACCAGTAACCGATTACACCTTACGGATTCCTAAAATATTCAAATTCGTTATTCCTGCACGTAATTAAGGTTTGACCGACCGCATGAGACAACACATCTGTCCACCATGATTTTCTCTTCCGACCTGGTAATCACTTTGGTGCATTTGTATATACAGGGTGGTCCATTGATAGTGACCGGGCCAAATATCTCAGGAAATAAGCATCAAACGAAAAAACTACAATGAACGAAACTCGTCTAGCATGAGGGGGGGTGAACCAGATGGCGCTATGGTTGGCCTGCTAGATGGCGCTGCCATAGGTCAAACGGATATCAACTGCGTTTTTTTTAAATAGGAACCCCTATTTGTTATTACATATTCGTGTAGTACGTAACGAAATATGAATGTTTTAGTTGGACCAATTTTTTCGCTTTGTGATAGATGGCGCTGTAATAGACGCAAACGTATTAGTACGTGATATCACGTACCATTCCGCCAGTGCGGACGGTATTTGCTTCGTCATACATTACCCGTGTTAAAATGGATCGTTTACCAATTGCGGGAAAGGTCGATATCGATGTATGGCTATTGTGATCAAAATGGCCAAGAGGCGTGTGCTATGTATGCTGCTCGGTATCCTGGACGACATCAACCAAGTGCCCGGACCGTTCGCCGGATAGTTACGTTACTTGAAGAAACAGGATGTGTTCAGCCACATGTGAAACGTCAGCCACGACCTGCAACAAGTAATGATGCCCAAGTAGGTGTTTTAGCTGCTGTCGCGGCTAATCCGCACATCAATAGCAGACAAATTGCGCGAGAATCGGAACTCTCAAAAACGTCGGTGTTGTGAATACTGCATCAACATCGATTGCACCCGTACTATATTTCTATGAACGAGGAATTGCATGGCGACGACTTTGAACGTCGTGTACATTTCTCCACTGGGCACAAGAGAAATTACGGGACGATGACAGATTTTTTTGACGCGTTCTATTTGGCGACGAAGCGTCATTCACCAACAGCGGTAACATAAACCGGCATAGTATGCGCTCTTGGGCAACGGAAAATCCACGATGGCTGCGACAAGTGGAACATCAGTGACGGTGACGGGTTAATGTATGGTGCGGCATTATGGGAGGAAGGATAATTGGCCACCATTTTATCGATGGCAATCTAAATGGTGCAATGTATGCAGATTTCCTACGTAATGTTCTACCGATGTTACTACAAAATGTTTCACTGCGTGACATAAAGGCGATGTGCTTCCAACATGATGGATGTCCGTCACATAGCTCGCGTGCGGTTGAAGCGGTATTGAATAGCATATTTCATGAGAGGTGGATTGGTCGTCGAAGCACCATGGCCCGCACGTTCAGCGGACCTGACGTTCTCGGATATCTTTCTGTAGGGAAAGCTGAAGGATATTTGCTATCGTGATCCAGAGACAACGCCTGACATCATGTGTCAGCGCATTGTCAAAGCATGTGCGAACATTACGGAAGGCGAACTACTCGCTGTTGAGAGGAATGTTCTTACATCTATAGCGAAATACATTGAGGTGGACGGACATAATTTTGAGCATTTATTGCATTAATGTGGTATTTACAGGTAATCACGCTGTAACAGCATGCGTTCTCAGAAATGATAAGTTCACAAAGGTACATGTATCATATTGGAACAAATGAAGTAAAGTGTTCAAACGTACCTACGTCCTGTATTTTCATTTAAAAAACTTAGCAGTTACCAACTGTTCGTCTAAAATTGTGAGCCATATGTTTGTGACTACTACAGCGCCATTTGTCACAAAGCTAAAAACGTGATCCAACTAAAACATTCATATTTCGTTACGTACTACACGAATATGTAATAAGAAATGGGGGTTCCTATTAAAAAAAAAAGAAAAAAAATGGCAGTTGATATCCGTTTGACCTATAGCAGCGCTATCTAGCGGGCCAATCATAGCGCCATGTGGTTTCCCCCTTCAAGCTAGACAAGTTTCGTTCTTTGTCGCTTTTCCGTTTGACGCTTATTTCGTGAGATACTTGGCCCGGTCACGATCAAGTGACCACCCTGTATAACTGTCTGTTTTCGAGAACACATCTGACTCCCATGGCCACCACTTCGTCAGTGATTAGCAATTTACTGAATAAATCAAAAATTGTATTTCAACTGTCTCGTCTGGCAACACGTCTTTACCCCATGACTACCCATTCCGATGTGACTAAAACTTTACTGAGCTGAAACATAACAGTCCGCGTCAGACACATGTCTGTCTCCCATGACAAGCCCTTCCGATATGATTAAGACGGCAACTCTACTTTACCTGGAAGACTGGTCTGGCGGAGCTCGCAAGAAAACCCAAGAACTTTGTCCTCCATTTCATTTACTTTTTCCTTTTAGTTTTGCATATAAATAGGAAATTTGTGGTTCTCTTATAGGACCAAACTGCTGGAGGTCATCGGTCCCTACGCTAACACACTACTTAATGTAACTCAAACAAACTTACGCTAAGGATGACACACATACCCATGCCCGAGGGAAGACTCGAACCTCCAACAGGGGAGCAGCGCAGACCGTGACAAGACACCTCAGACCATTCGGCTACCCCGTGGGGCATTTGCCATATAATTCTGACTTTCGAAGTATGTAGTGATAGCTTGCTATTTGGAAACACCTATACCAGAATGTTAAGCAAGTTTAATGGACCTTTCTTAAAGTATTAATGAAGGAAAGTTAGCGCTTGGTGCACGGCCTCCAATCGTAGCAGACAATCAAACCGATGGACTTCAATTTTGGTGCTCTTTCCGGTCCGATACTGGTACATCACCCGACTGATTGCTTCATATGGATAATGCTGCAACCTCTAATGTTCTGAGGTAAGGATCTTGGAGCTGGATATGATGACTGCAAAAGTCAGAAATACGACAATGAAAATGGCTCTACACCTAGGGTCCAATCTCGGGTACACGTCTACTTCAGCGGACATAAAGACATCATTCTTAAGAACAACACTTACTGCGTGTTAAGGGGTAAAAACCACTGTAACGGCCCAAAAAAGCATTACCTAGATAATTTTCTCAAGGCAGTAGGGAAGGCGATAGAGAAATAGTACTTGGAGTAGCTATTGAGCATATATTGAAGCATATTACAAAAAAAGTCAGAAAATATTTTAAATCGGCGACACTGCAGCAGTTCTCCCGATACAGGTTGAATTTGAGGCGATCTGTGGCACGCACTATAATTGTTGCCAATTTGAACCTGGATAAAAGAAAAAGAATTCTATGTAATCTACGTGAGGGTAGCTAGTGAACCACGTAGGGGAGTTTAGAAATCTTTATTTCTGTGTAATTTCCGTGTGTTTGAATTAAATCGTTCAATTTTCACCAAAAAAGGTCATTTGTTAAAAGGTGCTGTTTAAATTAACTAAGTGTAAACTCGCTACTTTGTTCACTTATTTCCAAGTCGAGGTTAAATTTTCAAATAAAAAACACAGAAACATCATATTCTGAGGAAAACGTACCGGTACTTAAGTTTAGAAATGTGCTGTAGATATGAGCAAATGAAAAAATTCTACTTTGGAACACTCATACCATTAATCTGCTATCCCCGGACTTGCCTGTCGTACAGCTGTTGTTGCGATCGAAATCTTATCCGCTGGTTATAGAATGGCTGAAATACCGGTCGTGACAATTCCGTGAAACCAGAAATCTTTGCTTTCCGTTTATCCCTGCTCCAAGCAGGCGCATTACTAGGACGATTCGAGGACCGATTTCATATGCCTTCCGCAGTAACTTACGACTTGGTGTTACAACTTCTGTCAGTTTGGGTAAGCAATAAGTATTGTGAAGACTAAACCTTGAAGACTTCGTTCTTGCGACGTGATGACTGCATTGCACATTTCGCTTTTGTCGTGCTGAGAAATAACGGAGAAAACGGCAAGAAATGTATAATCCTATTGCTCAGTCCATAATTCACATCAAAATCGCGGCCACTGTCTTTCAGTTTCGTAGGAGAGAAATAGAGATTTTTCGATCTGTACTCAGCTTCATATCTATCCTTTAGACGTTTGATGACATTCTGCTTCGACGCTGCGTTGAATGCGATGTTTTCGTACCTTTTCTATCCGAGTATTTTTTTTTACCACTCATTTTTACTTTTTTAAACTGCCAGGAAATTTCTAGAGTAATATTCGTTACGAGTAGGAAGGTAGAGCAGAGAGTGTGTTAGGGTTGTTCTTATCGGAATCTTACAATATGTGAATACTGAGTGGTTGGCTTAGTTATTCACGCCCCATAGTCTTAGGTGACAGGTGGCCCTCTGGAGGCCTGTCTGTGCGCCCTTTATTTCGATTCTGTAGGATTTAGAGATGAACAGTGAGTGCAACATTCATGACCCATCTAAGTGTACGTGTTCCTGTTGACCAACTTCACCCTTTCGAAGACAGCCTCAGGACTAGTTGAACATATCGATGGGATGCTGAACGTGTTCGGTACAAAGTATTGTCAGTGCGTCACTACTTTAGACTGTGGTCTGGGGGGTATTCCAAAACCTGTAGATCAGGTTCTGGAGGTCCACTTAGTAAAGGCGCACTCGAAAAATAATGAATTTTGAGACGGGCAGTGGCCGACAGAACATCTAGCGAAGAAAGCTCGGTACTTGTGGGAATCGTCATCTTGCAGCAGGACGAAGATCAAGTGCGCCGCTGGCACCAGGATACCGTAAACACAAACACTCTGGTGTGAAGGAGCTGACTGTAGGGCGTAATAGCGCCCTGCTGTCTTTAGTGATGAGAGGAGGTTCTGTTTGTATATGAGTGATGGACGTACCCGTGTACAGCGTAGGCCTAGTAAGTGGCCTGTTCCAGATTATGTTCACCGAGGGCTGACAGGCCCCACCCTAGGCTTCATGGTTCGGAGCCAGGCGGCATCAGTTACATCTCGTGATCACATTTGGTGTTTCTGCAAGTAAACAGTAAGCACTACATTTTACATTTTGCTGTCCCCACGCTAGTGCCGTTTCTTGGACGGGATGGTAGTGCACTTTTTGAGGGGGACAATGCAAATCCAAATACTGGTGCTGCGACACAATGAGCCGTTCGCTGTGCACATTAGCTACCTCTGGGCAGCGATATCACCAGGCCTCCGGCATACTGAACATGTGTGGGACGTGGTGAAGTGGGAACATACTCGTTCTCAAGAGCATGCAAGAACTATTGCCGAGTTGTATCAAAAGGTGAAAGATACTTTGGACTATCTGTTGCAAGACGGCATTTGGCACCTCTACGGTCGCTTGCATTCGAGAATAAACGTCTGCGTTGCCACCAACTGGGGCGAGACGTGCCCATTGTATTGATGCAGTTGTTTTGGCACTTTATTTGGTCTGAGTTTACCGTATACTACTACAATGATCTATTACCTACCCCCTCGCCCCCATTTGTGAATAAAGTGGCCTTGTCCTTAACTCTTTGAGTCAAACCGATATGAGAAAATTACAATTTTAAAATTTTTCACATAATTAAACGTCAGCACAATGAAAACGCTCAGTTGTTTTGAGGAGTAGGTTTGCCTTTGGAAAATAGTTTTAAAACATTTCAAAAGATTAAACGCTATTATCGTACTCAGCAATGAATATAACAAGAAATTGTCAAAAAGTAAACAGTCGAAGTTTAAAGCACGTGGCTTAACTTATGAACTACTACGACATATACTTTTCGACCACCCATTTGTCCATGTGACATATTTGACAGCAAATTCAAGCACAAAACCACATTTCGAAACTTCCATTAACTCATAATGCCTAAAAGAACTTTCAGTCCTAAATATCAAGCAAAGATAGGCCTAAAGTTTACAATATTTTGTATAAAATCAATAATTCCCTAGTGGTTTCATTTCTAAATCACTCATAAAAACAGTATCATAAACTCCACTTTACATAACAGTAACATAGTACACATATCAAAGAAAGGTTTGCTTCACCTCATTTCCCAGACCTAATGAAGATAGACGTTGACGGTGGATATTGTATCACAGATACAGTCCCTCAGACCATTCAGAGATGCCACTATTCCCACCCAAAGATGTAAACATCCATGCATGAGCAACGCCTATTAGACGGAGTGGGTCCGAAAGTGGATCAGTTCCAGTCATTCCATCAGGAAGGACGTACACGATTCGTGTTGTCTGAAGTTCAACACCGCGGTTCCATTGAGTCCGGATTTATACTCTGTGCCAGGAAGGGCTCTCAACAATGGAAGTGTCCAGGAGTCTCGGCGTGAAGAAAAGCGATTTTGTACGGACATGGAGAAGATATAGAGAGACAGGAACTGTCGATGACATGCCACTCAGGCCGCCCAAGTGCTAATACTGCAGTGGATGACCGCTATCTACCAATTATGCTCGGTGGAATCCTGACAGCAACGTCACCATGTTGAATAATGTTTTACGTGCAGCCACAGGACGTCGTGTTACGACTCAAACTGTGCGCAATAGGCTGCATGATGCTCAAATTCACTCCCCAGCGCGGTACAGGTGGGCCCAACAACATGCCGAAAGGATTGGTCAGGATTGGCATCACATTCTGTTCCCCGATGAGTGTCACATATCCCTTCAACCGGACAATAGTAGGAGACGTGTTTGGAGGCAACCCGGTCAGGCTGCACGCCTTAGACACACTGTCCAGCGAGTGCAGCAAGGTGGAGGTTCCCTGCTGTTTTGGGGTGGCATCATGTGGGGCCGAGGTACCGCCTCAGGTGGTCATTAAATGCGCCGTAACGGCTGTACGATGCGTGAAAGCCATCCTCCTACCGATAGTGTAACCATATCGGCAGCATATTTTCAAGGCATTCGGCTTCAGGGCGACGATTCGCGCCCCAATCGTGCACACCAGAGTGGCCAGCATGTTCTCCAGGCATAAACTCTATCGAACGTGGTAGGGATAGATTGAAAAGGAATGTTTATGGACGACATGACCAACCAACCACTCTCACGGATCTACGCCGAATCGCCGTTAAACAGCGGGACAATCTGGACCAACAACGCCTTGATGAGCTTGTGGATAGTATGCCACGACGAATACGGGAATACATCAACGCAAGAGGACGTGCTACTGGGTATTAGAGGTGCCGGTATGTGCAGAAATCCGGACCACCACATCTGAAGATCTCTCTGTGTGGTGGTACAGCATGCAGTGTGTGGTTTTCATGGACTATAAAAAGGGCGGAAATAATATTTATGTTGATCTCTATTCCAATTTTCTGTGCGGGTTCCGGAACTCTCGGAACCGAGACGATACAAAACCTTTTTGATGTTTGTATATACTTCCTTTCTTGCTTTCACTGTCAACGATCTTCTGCATATGGTCACCATAAAAAGACCGATTGACTCAATCTTGTATAACCACAGCACAACCTCGGTGCCCACTCTTGCTTGAACTCTGTGCCTGCTACAATGCGCTACACGCGTAGGAGTACCTAAGTGTACCAGCAGATGTCTCTGTCTTGCAATAGCATCGGTCGTTTTATACACGTTCTTGAAAAAAAATAATAGTAATAATAAAATTGCGGTTTCAAGCAGAAACCACAGATAGTCGAAGCGTTATGAGTCCAGCACTTTTTTCTTTGCACGTGTGCATACAGGGTGTTACAAAAAGGTAGGGCCAAACTTTCAGGAAACATTCCTCACATACAAATAAAGAAAAGATGTTATGTGGACATGTGTCTGCAAACGCTTAACTTCCATGTTAGAGCTCATTTTAGTTTCGTCAGTATGTACTGTACTTCCTCGATTCACCGCCAGTTGGCCCAACTGAAGGAAGGTAATGTTGACTTCGGTGCTTGTGTTGACATCCGACTCATTGCTCTACAGTACAAGCATCAAGCACATCAGTACGGAGCATCAACAGGTTACTGTTCATCACGAACGTGGTTTTGCAGTCAGTGCAATGTTTACAAATGCGGAGTTGGCAGATACCCATTTGATGTATGGATTAGCAGGGGGCAATAGCCTTGGCGCGGTACGTTTGTATCGAGACAGATTTCCAGAACGAAGGTGTCCCGACAGGAAGACGTTCGAAGCAATTGATCGGCGTCTTGGGGACCACGGAACATTCCAGCCTGTGACTAGCGACTGAGGAAGACCTAGAACGAAGAGGACACCTGCACGAGACAATTCTTCGTGCAGTTGACGATAACCCTAATGTCAGCGTCAGAGAAGTAGCTGCTGCACAAGGTAACGTTGACCACGTCATTGTATGGAGAGTGCTACGGGAGAACCAGTTGTTTCCGTACCATGTACAGCGTGTGCAGGCACTATCAGCAGCTGATTGGCCTCCATGGGTACACTTCTGCGAATGGTTCATCCAACAATGTGTCAATCCTCATTTCAACGCAAATGTTTTCTTTACGGATGAGGCTTCATTCCAACGTGATCAAATTGTAAATTTTCGCAATCAACATGTGTGGGTTGACGAGAATCCGCACGCAATTGTGCAATAACGTCGTCAACACGGATTTTCTGTGTACGTTTGGGCAGGCATTGCTGGCGATGTCTTGATTGGGCCCCATGTTCTTCCACCTACACTCAATGGAGCACGTTATCATGATTTCATACGGGATACTCTACTTGTGCTGCTAGAACACGTGCCTTTACAAGGACGACACAACATGTGTTTCATGCACGATGGAGCTCCAGCACATTTGAGTCGAAGTGTTCGTACGCTTCTCAACAACAGATTCGGTGACCGATGGATTGGTAGAGGCGGACCAATACCATGACCTCCACGCTCTCCTGACCTCAACCCTCTTGACTTTCATTTATGGGGGCATTTGAAAGCTCTTGTCTACGCAATCCCAGTACCAAATGTAGAGACTCTTGGTGCTCGTACTGTGGACGGCTGTGATACAATACGCCATTCTCCAGGGCTGCATCAGCGCATCAGGAATTCCATGCGACGGAGGGTGGATGCATGTATCTTTGCTAACGGAGGACATTTTGAGCATTTCCTGCAACAAAGTGTTTGAAGTCACGCTGGTACGTTCTATTGCTGCGTGTTTCCATTCCATGATTAATGTGATTTGAAGAGAAGTAATAAAATGAGCTCTAACATGAAAAGTAAGCGTATCCCGGCACATGCCCACATAACATATTTTCTTTCTTTGTGTGTGAGGAATGTTTCCTGAAAGTTTGGCCGTACGTTTGTAACGCCGGAAATGCATATCCTCCTATTTCCGTCTATTGTTCTATAAATTTGTTTTCCTTATTTTTGTTACATGAATATATGACATTTCTGTGTCTTTACATATTGTAATTGTTTTACTATTTGTATATATTTATTCATTTATGTCGATGTATAATTGGTTTGTTTCGTAAATATTATTTGTATTTTTACGCTGGGTCTTGCCTAGGGAAAACTGCTATTGAACGATTGCATCGATAGGTAGTGTGAAGGATCTTTGGTAGTGTTAACTCTGCCGCGTGGAGCGCGGGCAGAGGGAGAGTCTGGCTGGAGTAGTGCGGTGGAGCAGGTGTGTTGTGTGACGCTCCCGCGAGTTGCCGCGCTTTCAGGCTTTGGCAGCATGTAATTGCGCTCGACTTGCGATGATAGTTTCTGACATGGTGTCGTGGACGGGGAGCATTAGCTGGCGCACATCAAGAGCCCGTTTCGTATGGTGACCGTGTCGAGAAGAAGGCGCGCCAACATCCAGCTTCTGCAGCAGCGATGGCCGACAATGAGTGACTGTCGCCACCTCCTCGATCGACTCCTTCAAACCTTCAATCAACCAACAAGGAATACTGGAAGCACGTAAAGTTTTAGAACTGTATGGCAGACCTCAGCTTTTCATACTTTTAAAATTGTTGCATCACAAAATTACAGCAACTTAGCATGAACGTTTGTTGCTCATTGTCCCAATTGCATTACCAAGCAGGGTCCCTTCCTTTTCCGGAATGAACCCGAGTGTCGTTGAAACTCAAACGCCAGCATCATTCGATTTCACTGCTTTAATTTCAAAGTTCAGTTAAGGTATTGATAGCTGGCTACAATATTCAGATTACACAAGCACAAATTAAGAGTGCCAGTTTTGTTACTGTATTTTAGCTTACCTGTTACTGCAGCTTAGCTTGGTATGTACTAAATTTTACTACTGTTAATTATTCAGAATCATTTAATTCAAATTCAAAGTTAAATCCCTTATTTCAAAATTGCGTAGATTCAAGTAGCTTTTGAAATGATTGTTGAGGTAGTCCAAGACTAATCGTATTTTACTGAATTTTGATGTGCTTCAGAAAGAAAGCTCACTATTAACTTCAGTCACTAAATTAACTTTCGATTTTCCTGTTTTATTAATTCTTATGCTAAATTAAACCAGTGTGTAGCGAAATTTATTGCTTCTGACAAACTTTCAGTTTTCACACTGCACGTGTCAACCTTCAGTTGCCACGCTTCTAATGCTAATTATATGGGTAATAACCGTTCTTTTTCAGTTACTACAGTAATTGTCCTTAGGACTGGCGACCGTAATTTCCCCCAAATCTCAAATATCTAATTACCGCTAGTTAATAGTTAACGTAACGACTGCACATTTTCTTTCTTTATTAACTTTACCCCTTTTCAAAATTAATTTCCACCAGTTTCATTTGCATTTTTCCTTTCATTTAGAAGTAACCCTTTTCTCCCTCTTTACCGACAGATTAACTTCGGTGACGATTGCTTTTCCCAAATTTCCATTAGGTACACGCGGTTTAATTTTTCACTGTCATTAAGGTCGATAAGTGAGGGGGAGGTTACACGTTTTTGTAACACCCTGCATTTGACAGCAAAGCTACCATCCGAAAGGGGGTTCGGTTGGAACTCCACTAAAGGAAAAAGCGTAAAGAAATTATGCACGTAACAGGAAGAGCCAATGATAATATCACATAGTCATCTTTTCCGCTTATGAACAGAGCGTCATTGTATCTTATTGGGTCGCGTAGGCGGTGGTCTGGGCAGAGGAACGCGACATTGCCCGTTCGCGAACGCCGGCTGCGCGCGGCAGCGACTGAGCCGCTCGAGAGGAAACGAACGACGCAGCGGCGCCCATCTGCGAGCCCAGAGGCGAGCGAGCGAGATTTGATGGGGGCGGGGGTCGGGGTGGGGGACTACGAGCGGGGAAATATGCGCGCGCGAATACGCCGCGAGGAAGTCGTACGGCGTCCGATACCGCCAGCTGCGCCGCCGCGCTCGCAGAGGTCGCAGTGATGGGGCGGAAGAGATCAGACGGCGCGGGGGAGGCGCCGCACGCCCCCAGGCGGGCGGCGGGGGGCGGCATCGGACGCCGAGAGGGCTGCCTCCTGAGGCACGAGTCGCCGACGCGGATGCTCGCGGCACGGTAGCGCGGTGGCGGAGTGCACACACCGCTATCCACAACCACTGCAGCTCACTTCCCAAATGAGATTGCCGAGGCGATCTAACAACGAATTGATGGCAAAGAATGAATGGAGCAGAAATTAGCAGTTCCGGATGAAACAGTCTGTCGTGTGATACTGTGATTTATGAGGTAACACAACTGTAAAATTAAAAAAAAAATCTGGTTATCACTGCCGGCATTCAACCGCGATTCATATACACATATTTTAACAACGCGTTTCAAGAGACAATGCTCCCATCATCAGGTTGTAAAATCTGTCATGAAATAAAAAGGACCAAAATGACAAAATAATATCACAAATAGTTGGGAAGTCCATAGAGTAAAACAGAATTAAAAGTATATTGGACTGTGGGTCCTCGTCTTACATTGAAGTTGTTGACAAAAGTCGATGGCCGTCCCATAGCTACCAAATATGCTGTCACACTGTGCCGGCTCCGTTTAATCTCATGACATAGATTTTACATCTTGATGAGGGGAGCATTGTCTCTTGAAACGCGTTGTTAAGATATATGTATAAGAATCGCGGTTGAATGCTAACAGTGATAACCAGTATAACGACAACTGCTATCTCGACTCCATAATGGATTATATTAAATCGTTAGTGTCAGGTGAGACGTTGAGGTTAGTGTATAAATACAAAAATTTAAGACGTAAGTTATTAAAAACTGCCGCAAACATAATCTTTAACAAAGAATGTGTGTAGCATGTCACTGAGAAGTTGCGAGAGGCTAACGATAGCAGACCAATGCAATAAGGAAATCAGGCGCCCAATAGCATAGCATAACCGACAAGCACACGGCTGTAACCACGCCACAACACCTAGGCACGTCAGTCCACAACAGCTCCCGAGCCGGCACAGTGCGACAGCATATTTGGTAGCTATGGGACGGCCATCGACTTGTGTCAACAACATCAATGTAAAACGAGAACCCACAGTCCAATATACTTTTAATTCTGTTTTACTCTATGGACTTCCCAACTATTTGTGATGGTATTTTGTCTTTTTTGTCCGTTTAATTTCATGACATAGATTTTACAACCTGATGATGGGAGCATTGTCTCTTGAAACGCGTTGTTAAAATACACTCCTGGAAATTGAAATAAGAACACCGTGAATTCATTGTCCCAGGAAGGGGAAACTTTATTGACACATTCCTGGGGTCAGATACATCACATGATCACACTGACAGAACCACAGGCACATAGACACAGGCAACAGAGCATGCACAATGTCGGCACTAGTACAGTGTATATCCACCTTTCGCAGCAATGCAGGCTGCTATTCTCCCATGGAGACGATCGTAGAGATGCTGGATGTAGTCCTGTGGAACGGCTTGCCATGCCATTTCCACCTGGCGCCTCAGTTGGACCAGCGTTCGTGCTGGACGTGCAGACCGCGTGGGACGACGCTTCATCCAGTCCCAAACATGCTCAATGGGGGACAGATCCGGAGATCTTGCTGGCCAGGGTAGTTGACTTACACCTTCTAGAGCACGTTGGGTGGCACGGGATACATGCGGACGTGCATTGTCCTGTTGGAACAGCAAGTTCCCTTGCCGGTCTAGGAATGGTAGAACGATGGGTTCGATGACGGTTTTGATGTACCGTGCACTATTCAGTGTCCCCTCGACGATCACCAGTGATGTACGGCCAGTGTAGGAGATCGCTCCCCACACCATGATGCCGGGTGTTGGCCCTGTGTGCCTCGGTCGTATGCAGTCCTGATTGTGGCGCTCACCTGCACGGCGCCAAACACGCATACGACCATCATTGGCACCAAGGCAGAAGCGACTCTCATCGCTGAAGACGACACGTCTCCATTCGTCCCTCCATTCACGCCTGTCGCGACACCACTGGAGGCGGGCTGCACGATGTTGGGGCGTGAGTGGAAGACGGCCTAACGGTGTGCGGGACCGTAGCCCAGCTTCATGGAGACGGTTGCGAATGGTCCTCGCCGATACCCCAGGAGCAACAGTGTCCCTAATTTGCTGGGAAGTGGCGGTGCGGTCCCCTACGGCACTGCGTAGGATCCTACGGTCTTGGCGTGCATCCGTGCGTCGCTGCGGTCCGGTCCCAGGTCGACGGGCACGTGCACCTTCCGCCGACCACTGGCGACAACATCGATGTACTGTGGAGACCTCACGCCCCACGTGTTGAGCAATTCGGCGGTACGTCCACCCGGCCTCCCGCATGCCCACTATACGCCCTCGCTCAAAGTCCGTCAACTACACATACGGTTCACGTCCACGCTGTCGCGGCATGCTACCAGTGTTAAAGACTGCGATGAAGCTCCGTATGCCACGGCAAACTGGCTGACACCGACGGCGGCGGTGCACAAATGCTGCGCAGCTAGCGCCATTCGACGGCCAACACCGCGGTTCCTGGTGTGTCCGCTGTGCCGTGCGTGTGATCATTGCTTGTACAGCCCTCTCGCAGTGTCCGGAGCAAGTATGGTGGGTCTGACACACCGGTGTCAATGTGTTCTTTTTTCCATTTCCAGGAGTGTATATGTATAAGAATCGCGGTTGAATGCTAACAGTGATAACCAGTATAACGACAACTGCTACCTCGACTCCATAATGGATTATATTAAAAATTAAAAAAAATCAATTGTTTATTCATTTTAAAGATGCTTTGAACCGTCTAAAATAAAAAGCAAGAATTAAAAGCTCTTCCATGGATGAACCTATAACACTGCAACAGCATCTACGTAGCTTATGTAATGAAATACCACATTTGGTTTATTACGTACTATGCCCCAACAGAACAATTGGTCCTGTCACGGAAAAACCATGTATAACACTTGTATCTGCTACTACTGTACCATAACATTAAAGTTGGAGGCAGGTTGTGAAATAAAACTATCTTGTTAAAGCAATTATGGCATAACGCAACAGAGTGGTGTTACCCTCTGAGAGGAATTTTGTTACACTGACCGAGTGTTGCATAACGGAGGTGGCTTATCGGAAGTGAAAGTCAGAATTACGTAAACGTTCAGACAGTAACAAATAATGTATTACCTAGCTACACTGTTTAAAGAATACGGAAAACGGTCGCCAGCCTAATTAGGCAAGAGAAAGATTAAGGTTCTTGTTTAAGAAAGTAGGTATGAGTAACTTCAACGGACAAACACAACCGATACTTTCCCACACGCCAATGCAATGAACTCTGACACATACCTATGTTTACGGTAAGATTGAAGCTAACAGCTAGAGCAGCACAAACTATTTGCAAAAATATAACAGATACCGAAACACGCTATTACTCTCAGGGTTTGTTCAAACTGAATGGTCTTTATAACATTACTATTAACATTCATTGCAGAATCAAAAATTGGACATAGGTTAAGTCTCTCTCAGTTAAATACTTTACTTTTAAAATGAAAGTTAATTGGAATCCACTAATAGGTTGCTTCTCACTAGCTTTTGAATAAAGAAATTATTGTTTTCACTAATAGTGGTCTTCCCGTTCCTTGTTACCTAGCATTAGCACAATAGACAAACTGTGGATCCTGTTATACTATTAATATGCACTTCCAATACACAAGGGATACAAACACTTAGCAAACATGAATATATAACTATCCACTATTGCAGTTTTCCACTTTTACTACAGTGAAACATAATGTTGACAAATTTGCAAGAAACTGGCTCACCTTTTGAAATATACTACAGGCAGCACTATGATCATTAACTAAGCAACTCTTTATAAGCCTCGGTTTTAAGAGCTTTTAATCTTCAAAAGAAACAGCAAATTGTCTTTATCACCACAGTCTTCTACTTTCAAGTAAATGATTAAATAGGTGACTTTGAAACTCCACAAAACTTTAAATTATACTGTTTCCATCCCTGGGAGGCTTTCACAAGACTACATTTACTACCTCCCACAATTTAACTAAATCCACAGTAAATCTGAACACTCCCTTCTTACCAAAGATCAAACAACATTATTTACTGTTCTGAGGCTTTCATTTTTTCCACAAACTAGGACACTCGGTAATCATAGTTCAAATGGAGAGGAACTTGAGAGGTGTTGTTATAGGGAAAAAAAAACAAGGTAGCTACGTGCATTCAGTTATAAGTTACCTTATATTTGATTACACTAACACATCCAATAAGCTGATCCTTCACTGTACATTATCATAGCACTCCTTTACAGTGATTGCGCAATGTGGTGGCAACTGCATATTGGTAGATGGATTTGCAGGCAGAATTGCTGGACTCTGTCCCTTCTTGGTGGCGATGATGGATACCAATTCCAGAATCGTTCCAGCTATTTATCCATCCATCCGAGGCATTGGTAAGCGGCAGGAAAAGCCTCTCTCGGAACCAGCACAATATACAACTTTAACATGGGCAGTGCACAGTATGGTAGCTCGTCCCCGACTGACTCTTGTTTCCACCTTTTCTACCTAGCCAACTAAAACTTGCGCGCGCTACTAAGTTCCGTTCCCGAGGGGAACCACACTATCTTTTACATACAGGATAACTAAGAACCCTAAGTGAGGATCAGCAGTTTACATAACAGCAACCAAACACATTAAATAAAACAGAACATTTGCACTTATTGACATTTCTACAAAAAATTATGATCACAGAAATTACAATTATATTTAGTAAGCTTTGTTCCCTCCAAATGGGACAAAGAATTTAAATGACAGATATACTACATTGCATGGAATCAAACCACGACATCAAAGTTTTAAACAAAGAAAGGAATATACAGTTTTGTGTTATTCATTCAAACACATTTATAGATACTCAGTGCTATAACATTAAACTAGAGCAAAAGGCAAAAGAAATCAGTAGAGCATTAGAGCTATGGTGTTACAAGCCATGTAATCTTACCCTCCCACACATCACTATTAAATTTTTCTTAGTGTCTTCATTAGTTTCTAAGTCTTTTAGAGGCGTAAGATAAACAAAGGAAAAACTTACCTTCATTTTCTCTTGTTGTTGTTGACAGCAGCTCTTGCGCCTCGGGGTATAATCTTGCGGCTGAAATTTTATCTACTGGGTTCCAGATGACTAAATAACTTATGATCTTTTGCTATGATTTTCTTTTATTTTATCCTATTCTTCTATATCACACTGATTTCAGAATCACCATCCTAAAAAAACAAAAAAAACAGTTACATTGTTGAGTGAACGAGCGGTTCTAGGCTCTACAGTCTGGAACCGCGCGACCGCTACTGTCGCAGGTTCGAATCCTGCATCGGGCATGGATGTGTGAGATGTCCTTAGGTTAGTTAGGTTTAAGTAGTTATAAATTCTATGTGACTGATGACCTCAGAAGTTAAGTCCCATAGTGCTCAGAGCCAGCCATTTTACATTGTTGTAGACAAAATTAGAAAAAAAAACGTGCATGCTCAGATTCTGCGGTACTCACAATATTCCAAAGAGTTTACAAAGCAAAAGTGTTTACAAATGTTCTTGACAAAAGAAGAATCTTCGTTAAAATAAATCATTAATTTGTAAATGAGTCGAGAAATAAATTAAATAATTTGCTGCAGGTTGTGTAATTAATAATATGAATTTTAAGTTTGCCAGACATTTCGAAATTTCTAATATTTCTCAAATAAGTGTAATTTTAACTGTACATACGGAGTACTAACAAATTAATTTCTTTTTATACATTTTACACTGAAACATAGCTAAATCGTACACAAAATGAAATGAAATTCTTTTAGTGACACATCTGAGATAAATTTAACCTATACAAGATTTGAAATACTTTTTGGTATCGCATATTTCTATAAAAAAGTTTATGTTAGATAATGATGTCCCAGTACAACCTGTCGGTTCGAGACCGGTAACGGTGCTATTTAAATACGAGATCTGTTCAGAACATTCCGTAACATTGTCCACAAAATATTTGTGCGCTTACGTTTCACTTATTGCTCATGGTCTCCTTCGAAATACTCTGCTCCACAATGGATACAGCTCTCCCAACCCCATTTCCACTTCCGAAAGCAGTCTTGGTACGCCTCTTGCTGGATCGTGCGAAGCGCCGTCTGTGAATTTCCTTTAATCTCGTCTATCGTTGCAAATCTTATCCTTTTGACGATGTTTTCCACTTTCGAAATAAAAGTCCGCACGAGCCAGATCTGGAGAGTACGCAGGATGAAGCAGCAGAGGTGATATTTTTTTGTGCAATAATCACGCGCCAACAGGGATGAATGTGCGAGTTCGATATCATGATGCTAGAGGTCTCGCCATATTTCAGGACTTTTCCTTCTCACATTTTCTCGCAGGCGTCGCAACGCACTCTTTTAGTATCATCGCTTAGTAATTTGTCCCTGTGGCCCGAATACGTGATAAAAGTCAGTCAAATAAAACTCTGAGCACGGCTTTGATATTTGACCTGACTCGAAGAGCTTTTTTTGGTCTTGCAGAACCTTTCCCGACCCATTATGAAGACTGGATGATGGTCTCATCACCAGTTATGATTCTCTTATCTGCGCGATCAGAAAGCTCTTCACAGATTGTGAGACGAAGGTCTTTCTGGTTTTGCCTCATGAGCCGTGGGACGAACTTGGTGGCCGCACGATGCATTCCAAGACGCTGTTTCAGGAATTCATGATATGATCCAACTGTAATGATGAATAGCTCTGCAATCACTCGGCTGTCAGTTTTGGATTGGCATGCGCGATTTCGTTGCTTCCGCCCGGCTATTTTTAAATCGTGTGACTCATTCGTACACGGACTACGGCTTGATCACTCATCACCGTAGGCTTCTTACCTCATTTGGTATGTCTCTGCAACGGTTTTCTTGAGTTTCATGCAAAATTTAATGCAGACGAATTGCCACCTCGAAATCCACAAAATGTGCGATACAACTAGACATACCTCAATGAAACTTCCGGAAGTTACACATTAACCTCAGCAGTGAGCACGGATGCTAAACGCATTTCGCTCCGTCACAACATTGGCACCTAATTACGAATGTCCCGGAAATTTTTGAACGGACCTTCTGCGTAAGAGTCAACCTGAATGTTCAATGGGTTCTAAGTTCCTCCTCTAGCGCCTCGCATGACCCGAAACGGTCTACCTGCAGAATCTCGATACCCCCTGTACTGTCCCGGTATAGTGAGAAACTTCTTCTTTTCTCAGTCATCAGTCTTTAACTAAATTGATGCGGCCCGCCACGAAGGCCGTTCCTGTGCCAACCTCTCCATCTCAGAGTAGCACTTGCGACCTATGTTCTCAGTTATCTGCTAGATTTATTCCTCTACAGCTATTGCCCTCTACAGCTCCCTCTACTACTATGGAAGTCAATCCCTCATGTCTCAACATATGTCCTATCATCTTGTCCCTTCTCCTTGTCAGTGTTGTCCACATATGCCTTCCCTCTCCCATTCTGCTCAGAACCTCCTCATCCCTTGCCTTATACGTCCACCTAATTTTCAGCATTCGTCTGTAGCACCACATCTCAAATGCTTCGATTCTCTTCTGTTAGGATTTTTCCAAGGTCCATGTCTCACTACCATACAATTCTTCCTGAAATTAAGGCCTATGTTTGACAATAGCAGACTACTCTTGGGCAGGAATGTCTCTTTTCCCAGTACTACTCTGCTTTTGATGTCCTCCTGGCTCCGTCCATCATAGGTTATTTTACTGTCTAAGTAGCAGAATTGCTTAACTTCATCTACTTTGTGAATGGCAATCCTGCCGTTAAGTTTCTCGTTGTTCCCATTTCTGCTACTTCTCATTACCTTCGGCTTTCTTCAAATTACTCTGAATCCATAGTCCGTACTCATCAGACAGCTTATTCCATTCAGGCGACCCTGTGATTCTTCTTCACTTTCCTGAGAATAGCAAAGCCATAAGCCAATCATATCATTGATATCCTTACACCTTGAATTTCAATTCTATCATTGTTTCCTCAATGAATAGATTGAGCAGTATGGGCGAAAGATTACGTCCCTGTCTCACACCTCTTTTAATCCAAGTACTTCGTTCATGGTCATCTACAAATATTATTCCGTCTTAGCTCTTGTACATATTGTATATTACCCGTCTCTGCCTATAGCTTACCCCTGTTTTCTCAGAATTTCGAACGTCTTACACCATCTGACAGGTCGACAAATCCTGATAACGCAATTTGAGTTTTCTTTAGTCTTGCTTCCAATTTCAATCGCAGCGTTAGAATTGCCTCTCTGGTACCTTTGCCTATCCTGAAGCCAAACTGATGGTCATCTAACAGATCCTCAATTTTTTTCCCATTCATCTGTGTATTATTCTTGTCAGTAACTTTGATGCATGATCTGTTAAACTGATTGTACTTGTCAACTCTTGCAGTGTTTCGAATTATGTGGATGATATTTTTCCGAAATTCAGATGGTATGTTGCCAGACTTACACATACTACACACCAGTATGATAGTCGTTTTTTGCCATTTCCCCCAATGATTGTAGAAATTCTGATGGTGTGTTATCTATCCCTTCTGTCTTATTTGTTTAAATCCTCCAAAGCTCTCTTAAATTCTGATTCTAGTACTGGTTCCCCTATCTTTTCTAAATAGACTCCCTTTTCTTGTTTTATCATACTAGACAAACTTTCCCCATAAAAGAGGCTCTCAAAGAACTCTTTCAACCTATAAGCTCTCGATCTGCATTTAACAGTGGAATTCCCGTTGCACTGTTAATGTTAACACCCTGGCTTTTAGTTTCAGCGAAGGGTTTTTGACTTCCCTGTATGCTGAATCAGTGGTTTCGACAATCATTTCTTTTTCGATTTCTTCACATTTATCATGCGGCCATTCCGTTTTAGCTTCCTTGCACTTCCTATTTATTTCATTCCCCAGCGACTTGTATTTCTATATTCCTGAATTCCCTGAACATTTTTGTACTTTCTTCCTTCATCTATCAGCTGAAGCATTTCTTCTGTTATCCATGGTTTCTTCGCAGTGACCTTCTTTGTATCTATGTTTCTCTGTCCACCTTCTTTGATTACCGTTTTTAGAGATGTCCATTCCTCTTCAACTGTACTGCCTAATGAGCTATTCCTTATTGTTGTATCTATAGCCTTAGAGAACTTCAACCGTATCTCGTCTTTCCTCAGTACTTATATATCCAACTTGTTTGCGTATTCATTCTTCCTGACTAATTTCTTAAACTTCAGCCTACTCTTCATCGCTACTACGTTGTGATCTGAGTCTCTATCCACTCCTGGGTACGATTTACAATCCAGTATCCTATTTCGGAATCTCTGTCTGACCGTGATGTAATCTAACTGAAATCTTCCCGTATCACCCAGCCTTTTCCAAGTATACCTCCTCCCCTGGTGATTCTTGAACAGAGTATTCGCTGTCAGTAGCTGAAATTTATTGCAGAACTCAAATTGGTCTTTCTCCGTTCTCATTCTTTGTCAAAAGCGCATATTCTCCTGTAACTTTTTCTTCTACCCCTTTCCCTAAATTTCATTCCAATGTCTCGTGGCTATTAGTTTTTCATCTCCCTTTACGTACTGTTTTATCCTTTCAATATCCTTATATGCTTTCTCTATCTCCCTATCTTCAACTTGCTTTGTCGGCATAAATACCTGAACCATCGTTGTCGGCGTTAGTTTGCTGTCGATTCCGTTAAGAACAACCCTATCACTGAACTGTTCAATCTCCGACAGTGGGAGCCGTACGAAACTGTGATAAGGTGCCTCAGACCGCACGACTACCCCACGCGGCAAACGACCAAGAGCTCACTAATTAAAACATTAATGATCAGGTACATACCAAAAAGGATAGGCAGTATAATAGTGGGACAAATTTTCAAACAATAACTGCTGTCTTGGTACAATACCACTGCCTATATTTACGCTGAAAGAGCCGACCGAGTAAACTCTGAGGGTCTGGTACTAACCAGAAAATAATAAGGAGGGCAGGTAGACAATGAAAAAAAATCACCACGAGGATTACAGAATTTTACTTCCCTTTATCAGAAAGCAGTTCCATGGATCCGCAGTGCTTCGCACCTATTACTGACAAGGGAACCTCCTCATCGCACCTCCTCAGATTTAGTTTTAAGTTGGCACAGTGGTTAGGCCTTGAAAAACTGAACACAGATCAATCGAGAAAACAGGAAGAAGTTCTGTGGAACTATGAAAAAATAAGCAAAATATACAGACTCACTAGTCCATGCACAATATAGGAAACATTAAGGAGAATGTGAGCTCAGGAGCGCCGTGGTCCCGTAGTTAGCGTGAGCAGCTGCGGAACGAGAGGTCCTTGGTTCAAGTCCTCCCTCGAGTGAAAAGTTTAATATTTTTATTTTCAGTTTACGTGACAAACTCTTATGTTTTCATCACTTCTTTGGGAGAGATCATTACATCCACAAGAAAAACTAAATCGGGCAAGGTAGAAGGATCCTTTTACCCATTCGCCAAGTGTACAAGTTAGGTGGGTCGACAACATATTCCTGTCATGTGACGCACATGCCGTCACCAGTGGCGTACAGAATATATTAGACGTGTTTTCCTGTGAGGAATCGGTTGACCTATGACCTTGCGATCAAATGTTTTCGGTTCCCATTGGAGAGGCACGTCCTTTCGTCTACTAATCGCACGGTTTTGCGGTGCGGTCGCTAAACACAGACACTTAACTTACAGTGAACAGAGACGTCAATAAACGAACGGACAGATCATAACTATGCGAAAATAAAAAAAGTAGATTTTTCACTCGAGGGAAGGACCTCTCGTTCCGCAGCTGCTCACGCTAACCACAGGACCACGGCGCTCCATAGCTTACACTATCCTTTATGTTGCTTATCTTACTCATGGACTACTCAGTTTGCATATTTTGCTTTTTTTTTTCATAGTTTCACACAACTTGTTCCTGTTTTCTCGATTGATCTGTGTTCAGTTTTTCAAGGTCTATCCACTGTGCCAATTTATAACTAACTCTGACGGGGGTGCGATGGGGAGGTTCCCTTGTGAGTGATGCCAATGAAAGCCAGATAGAAGAGGGCTTCCAGGCCACGAGCGGTCGTCCGACACGGATGTTGCCAATCAACCGACGGGATGTCGGTCTGCTGCTTGTAGTCGACGCTGATCCCGATGAAGTACTCCGCTGCCTTCGCTCTGCGCAGGCCCTCCTTGTGCAGCTCGTGGCTTCTTCGGCCGCTCGGACCTCGTGACTACATGTCGGGACGCTACCACCAATCCCCAAATTTCGTGCCTCCCTCTCGGGCCAGCAAACCACGTGTATATATCGGCAAGCAAAGACCTTCTAAGAACAGAACCCACAGATACCAACTCTTCGTCATAGACATGAGGCCGCAGGAGGGATAGTCGAGATGGCCAGTGGCGCCAGACAGAACAGTTTACTAACTTAATGGCGCCACGGTAACGTCTGTTGCCTCCGCGCTGCATGGCCCGTTTTTATAATAGGTAGGAGGTTTACCAACCAACAGGTAATAGCTGGACGCCCTGCATTCACCGTGATAGTGATGAAGAAGAATGGAAAATAAAACTGAGGATCTGTTGGATGACGATCAGTTTGGCTTTAGGAAAGGCACCAGAGAGGCAACTCTCACGTTTCGGTTGATAATGGAAGCAAGGGTAAAGAAAAATCAAGACACTTTCGTAGGATTTGTCGACCTGGTAAAAACGTTCGACAGTGTCAAATGGTGCAAGATGTTTGAAATTCTGAGTAAAAAGGGGTAATCTACACCTAAAGAAGGGTAATATACGATATTTACAAGAGCGAAGGAAGAAAAATTGTAGCGGAAGGCCAAGAAAGAAGTACTAAGTTTAAAAGAAGTGTAAGAGAAGGATTTAGTCTTTCGCCTCCGCTGTTCAATCTCCATCGAAGTATCAATTGGCCGCGCGGGATTAGCCGAGCGGTCTTGGGCGCTACAGTTGTGGACTGTGCGGCTGGTCCCGGCGCACGTTCGAGTCCTCCCTCGGGCATGGGTGTGTGTGTTTGTCCTTAGGATAATTTAGGTTAATTAGTGTGTAAGCTTCAGGAGTGATGATCTTAGCAGTTAAGTCCAATAAGATTTCACACACATGTGAACATTTTTGAGTAGCAATGACAGAAACAAAAGAGAGGTTGAAGAGGGAATTAAGATTCAGGGTGAAAGAATGTAAATAAGATTCGCCGATGACTTTGCTATCCTCAGTGAAAGAGGAATTACAGGACACGCTGAATGGAAAGAACAGTCTAATGACTACAGAATATGGACTGAAAGTAAATCGAAGAAAGACGAACGTAATGAGAAACAGCATAAGTGAGATTAGTGAGAAACTTAACATCAGCGTTGGTGATCACGAAGTAGATGAAGTTAAGGAATTCTTTTACGTAGGCAGCAAAATAACCGACGACAGACGGAACAAGGAGAACATAAAAAGCAGTCAAGCCCTGGCAAAAAGTGTATTACCGGACAAGAGAAGTACACTAGTATCAAACATAGACGTTAATTGCGGAAGAAATTTCTGAGAATGTACGTTTCGATCACAGCATTGTGTAGCGGTGAGACGTGGTCTGTGGGAAGACCGGGAAAAAAGAGATCAGAAGCATTTGAGATGTGATGCTATAGAAGAATATTGAAAATTAAGTGGCTCGATAAGGTAAGGAATGAGGAGATTCTGTGAAGATTTGCCGAGCAAAGGTGTAAATGGAAAACACTGACAAGAGGAAGGGAAACGATGGTAGGACATCTGTCAAGACCACACAGAATGACTTTCGCGTTACTAGAGGGAGCTGCAGAGGGTAAAAACTGTAGAGGAAAACAGAAATTTTAATGCATCCAGCTAATAATTGAGGACGTAGGTTGCAAACGCTAATCCGAGATGAGGAGTTTAGCACAGGAGAGGAATTCGTGACGGGTCCCATCAAACCAGTCTCAAGGCAGACATAAAAAAAGAAATCTCCATGTACATGGGGCAAGAGGAAGCCATTAATGCTGATTTCGTCATGTGCAGCAAGTCAGGTATTGAAGTGTGGACGTGTGGGCGCAAAACGGTAAGTCTATACTTACAAGCGTAGTCCTCTTTTGGTGCAATCCTACCTGTGCAGAAAACATCGGGTAGTGAAATCTGTGACCTGTGTGTGGGAAGCGTTTTCGACTCAGAGCAGCAACAACCAACACAGTGATGCGGGTAAGTACATATTACGGTACCAGATATAAAATTATGTGCTACACCCTATATACATGTCGCCAGACGTTCCAGCTTTACATTCGATTTGAATCTGGTTACAGTCCGTACTTGACCTGTCTAGCTCGACTACTAGTCTACATTACACCCGTTATCCACCTTTCTTCGGTAGAGTATCTGGCAAGATGCATTATAACGGATGGCTGTACTCTGCTCATCATATTGATTCGTTTAGGTATTTTTTGTTATGATACAGAACTTCCATAATGACATGGTCAGAGGGAAAGCGCTCCCCAGAGAGAATGGCTTAAGTTGGCTAATGTTCTTAGCATCCATGGAATAACAGGCTGTCTGTATTATACTCCATCACATGCAGGGTGACTGGTGTTGAGTACAGCGAGCATAGCTGTAAAAAGTAATAATATTGTTTGTTGACCCTGAGTACATTCAGAGAGGCTTCCACATGGAACAAACAGTCCACCCCTCAGTTAGAAATTCTTATAGTATGGTGAATTGTCAAGGGAGTTGTAACAACGTCGTCTGATGTTAGGTTGTACTGCGATCTTGTAGGGGAATATATCAGTCTCGTCTTGACACCGCGTCTCTAGAATGCCCCCTCTTTCCACAATTAAGGTACATACATATGACACATCATCCCACCCCAGTACCTTATGCTTACGTTGAAGACCTGTATCTTCTGCCACAAATTCCAAATACTCCCTCTGTACAATGCCTTTTCTAAGAATATCTGTAAATCAGTGTAGGAGTCACAGTTGGTATATGGCAGAATTATATATTTTTCCAAGCCGCACACCCCATACAGTAAAGAGTCGTTTCAAGTATAATTGAGTGTACATGATACTTCGGGAGTCATATTCCCACACAGCGTAACTCTTGTAACCAGGTGATACGGACCAGACGAATCAACATCAGCTATCAAAGCTTCTCTGTGTCTATACACCAAAGATCCAGGAACTGTGTAATAGATAGGGGTGATAATAGTGTTCGAGGAGCTGTGTTTAAATTTTTTTGTCACTGGAGTAAATTAGAGTGTAACTATCAGCAAGAAAGTAAAATAATTGTAGAATGTTGATATACAGTAACAATATGACAAACATCGTTTAAAATTTCCGAATTTGTATTGATTAGGTCTCCATACAGAAAAGGGAAATCTAGAAACTATTATTTGTGGATATACTAACGGAATACGGAGAGAATGACGAATCGTTGTAGTTTTCACAGGCGAAGTATTAGCAGTTAACGACCAACAGAATCAATTTCGACACCCTTTTGAGTTCTAAAGACAACATATGTTTGCACAAAGCTACTCAAAGTAGGCAGCTCTAAAATGGGGATTACTATTTATCTGTCATATACTTATATTAGAGCTACACACACATTCAGTATATATTTATAAGCATATTGACTATGCCTATTGGGCTATTTTGGAAACGTGACGTAACTTAAGGTAAATAGACCAGTACTTTGAACATCCAATACACGTGTAAAGTGTGTAGCCCAGAAAGGACAGTAAGATTAGTTCTTAAGGTAAATTGTATAGTAAATCGAGCAGGCAGACGATATATCCCAAAGTAAGTGGAAACACACATGTTTATACCACCGGTGATGAAGTTTCTTCCAGTAAAACTAAACGCTCTTGTGATTGCAGAGACATTATTAAAATTAAAAAAGTTCAGGGCAGAACATTATAATATATTAAGGAAAGCCTTAAGTGTTACTGAAAGCAACAGATCTCGAATGAGTATCTTGTATCAGTCAATATTTGCCATTTTATGTCCTTTACCCCTGTGGACAAACTTACCAAATGTCGATCGCTGGAAACGGCTGACGTCATCATACGGTGGGTTCATGGCCACTATAGTTTATCGGGCGAGACCTGGGTAAGTGTATTGCACCTATAAAGCCGGTTCGGCATCCGGCCATTCGGCCAGTCGGCCATTAGCCTTCTCGACGACTGACCTTATGTGCTCGTTTCATTGGCGTCGTTCAACAGCGTTACACCCACATATTTAAGCCACCTGCCTCAGTCAACCAGAGTACTGCAACATTATGGGAACGGTTTTGTACCCATCCGAAATAACTTACGTTTGTCCGCATTTCATGTGGACTGTCACTGATAGCACCAAGCAAATATTCTTTTCAAGTCACCATCAATTCCACTACAATCACATCATGGTGACCTTTACTGTATACATCAGCGCCAAAGAAAAACAACAATTTCTGCTTTCCTGTCGGAAATATTGTAGATCTGCGTGAACGGCTGAGACAATTCAAAACGGAGCGAGGTGGCGCAGTGGTTAGCACACTGGCCTCGCATTCGGGAGGACGACGATTCAATCCCGCGTCCGGCCATCCTGATTTAGGTTTTCCGTTATTTCGCTAAATCGCTCCACGCACATGCCGGGATGGTTCCTTTGAAAGGGCATGGCTGACTTCCTTCCCCGCCCTTCCCTAAACCCGTGAGACCGATGACCTCGCTGTTTGGTCTCTTCCCCCAAACAACCCAAACCCCAACCAGTTCAAAAGTAGACTTGCATATGCAAATGGCATATACTTTGCTGAAAATCATTAATCAAACTTAGGCTATACATTGAGAAAAAAATGTCTGAAGAGGCACATTTGGATCACGGAAGTGTATGGAAGTGAATAATGAACTATGGAAATATGGTTGAGAAGAAAAATGGAACTGTTTCCTCGTCAAAATCTGCACACATAGTCGACAAGGCAATGTACGCTTCGTACGGCGAAAAGTGACCTATGCTCTTCAAAGTTCAGACCTTCGTGTTCTTCTCTGAAAGAGACAAATAATTGCCTCTGTTCCCATGACCGAAACTCGAACTCTGGACCTTTGCCTTTCGCGAGCAAATGCTCTACCAACCGATCTACCCAAGCACGACTCACAACCTGTTCTCACAGGTTATCTTACGCCAGCACCTCGTCCCCTGCCTTCCAAACTTCACAGAAGCTCTCCTGTGCGAAACCTGCAGACCTAGCACTCCAGGAAGAAAGAATATTGCGGAGACATGGCTTAGTCACAGCCTGGTGGATGTTTTCCGAATGAAATTTTCACTCTGCAGCGGAGTGTGCGCAGATATGACACTTCCTGGCAGATTAAAACTGCACTATTCAAGAACAGGTCGTATTAGGAGCTCCTATTACAGACGAGCTACACCTCCTTTAAAGCTGCCACTCATCTAACGTGTAGCAACACTTACGCGTTCGTTTCTCATATCGTCTCTCAGTGTTGCACCTACACATATAAACAACGTGCATGCAACAGGCAGCAGGCTTCCGGGCCGTTAAAACAAATTACCCCTTGAAAGTATACTGCTTGAAAAAAAGCAGAAAAAAGCAAAAAAAGAGAACATGAAGCACGCAAAGGGGGAGTAGAAAACGAAATGAAACTTCACGTGTTTGGAAGGAATGTGTTGTAATTTTCTTGGCTACAAAATGGAGCCAAATTTGCAAAGAATTTGGCAATACAATCCCATTTATCAATATCTTCGCTTGATCTATGCAATGATTCCGTTCGGAAAGATATCATAAAGCTGTTGCACTCACTACCGAGACAAGTTGGTCCACAATTGTAACTGGTTTTTGATATCATGGGTGGCGCTACTGGAACAGACTTGACACACTAGATGTTACCACACATTTTTCACTGGGGCAGGTCAGGCGATTTGCTATCCACAGGAGTATCCCATCATCAAACAATCCACAGAGGCACAAGCTACGTGTGGGTATATGTCATCCTGCTGACAAATGGCACCGCCATAAGGACACACGAGAGGTAACGAGTGAGTACGCAGGATGCCCGTGACGTACCATTTTCACCGTCAGAGATTCCACTACCTGAAGTCCTATAAGACGCTCTCCACATCACGAAGCGAGGAGTAACATCACTGACTCCATAATACTAAGGAAAAGGAAGCTCTTAATGTTACGTGCAATTTCTTATACACATATAGGTCATGGTCCGTATATACGGAGCACCCAAAGTTGTTGCTAAAATTTTTATTGATGAATAAATCCGCTCCAGATGTATTTAACAGCGAAAGGCTATTTACAATTTGTACAGAAAGCAGATGGCAGTTATAAGAGTCGAGGGCTATGAAAGGGAAGCTGTGGTTGGGAAGGGAGTGAGACAGGGTTGTAGCCTATCCCCGATGTTATTCAATCTGTATATTGAGCAAGCAATAAAGGAAACAAACGAAAAGTTAGGAGTAGGTATTGAAATCCACGGAGAAGAAAGAGAAACTTTGAGGTTCGCCGATGACGTAATTCTGTCAGAAATAGCAAAGGACTTGGAAGAGCAGATGAACGGAATGGACAGTGTCTTGAAAGGAGGATATAAGATGAACATCAACAAAAGCAAAACGAGGATAATGGAATGTAGTCGAATTAAGTCAGGTGATGCTGCGGGAATTAGTTTAGGAAATGAGACACTTAAAGTAGTAAAGCAGTTTTGCTATTTGGGGAGCAAAATAACTGATGATGGTCGAAGTAGAGAGGATATAAAATGTAGACTGGCGATGGCAAGGAAAGCGTTTCTGAAGAAGAAAAATTTGTTAACAACGAGTATAGGTATAGATTTAAATATCAGGAAGTCGTTTCTGAAAGTTTTTGTATGGAAATGAAACGTGGACGATAAATAGTTTAGACAAGAAGAGAATAGAAGATTTAGAAATGTGGTGTTACAGAAGAATGCTGAAGATTAGATGGGTAGATCACATAACTAATGAGGAGGTATTGAATAGAATTGGGGAGAAGAGGAGCTTGTGGCACAACTTGACTAGAAGAAGGGATCGGTTGGTAGGACGTGTTCTGAGACATCAAGGGATGACCAATTTAGTATTGGAGGGGAGCGTGGAGGGTAAAAATCGTTGAGGAAGACCAAGAGATGAATACTCTAAGCTGATTCAGAAGGATGTAGGCTGCAGTAGGTACTGGGAGATGATGAAGCTTGCACAGGATACAGTAACACGGAGAGCTGTATCAAACCAGTCTCAGGACTGAAGACCACAACAACAACATGTATTTAACAAATCCTTAATTGGATCGAATTATATACATGAATGTGGTAAATACCATCTTCAGGCACTTGAATGTGTGCGAGAAAACTGTACCACCCACTCAAAAATTTGCTGGTACGATTCACTCGTCCGCAATCAAGCACCTGAAAATGCGATTTGCATTCCAAAGTCCGTCTCGTGCGTATGATTTCATCAAAACAAAGGATTTGTCGAGAACAACGGTAGCGAATTTAAGGCTCATGAGAAACGTAAGACATAGTCACCAAAACATGAAAACTGTTTCGAAAAGAGCTACAGAGAATACAAAGACGGCACAGCAATCGCAACAAAGAAGCGGTCCCTACAGAATTATCACCTTGAGTGTACCGTATATATTACACGAGTTATTAACGTGTGTAAGTGGAATAGGCTATTTTGCTGTGTTAAAAATATGTTTCGGATTCCTCGTTGAATCATGTGTACTGCCGGTGGTCTGCGTTATTCTAACACAGTATTTGGACGTCGTACCACGGCGTCTTCATCAGGTATTTCCTGTGACTGAACGACAGGCTGACTGTGTCTCGTATTTATGTGTGGATGGTGTCTGGTGTTCCCTACGTCGTCCGCTCTTGCTGCGACCGTGTCGGTTGGTCGCCAGGTGTTCCGTCTTCCTTCCGCGTCCGCCTGCGCTGTTTTCCCCGGTGGCGCCCGCCAGGCGCATTACTAGTACTTTCGACAGGCGATGGGAGTGCTTGGGGAAGGCAAAGCTGATTAGCTTTCCTCGACTTCTTGTTACTATTTACTGCGTTCAACTTGTTACAATTTGTTCAACCAGCGGTAATTTTTCTAGCCTGGTGGCCGCTAATGCTCCAGTTACCTGCCCTGGGGGTAAGTGTATGTAGCGGCAGTGTACGTTTCCTCGCCTTGCCGCTGCTGTCCTTTAAAGCGTGTAGTTTTGACAGCTTTCTTGATTGTAGGCTGGTTGGTGATTCTTCTACTCTGGTGGTAGTGGTTCCTTTCTCGTTCCGGGCGCTCTAAACACAGAACTCAGGGGATATAGTGCACACCGCCGGTTCCAGCTTTGGCGTAATGTTCCATCGTTGCATTTGGTTTATCGGACGTTGGGTAGCTCCAGCGAGATTATTATTAGTCATTCGTTAGACTGCCACTACTCTGAGTTACCATCTCGTGAAGTGAATGCAACTCTTGGCTGCCTATCTCATCGCTCGCGAAAGTGTTTGTGGCCGGACCTTCTCAGAGGTCGATTCCTGGAGCGCTATCTGTGGCCCCTTGGTTCTTGTAAGACATGTGTGTTCCAAAATGAGGTCTGATTGCCAGTAGTTCAGCGTAACGGTCCTAGAGGTCACGCCGTCTGCGGGTGTAATCTGCCTCAGAACCCTTCAAGGAACTTACGTACTGGTCCTTGTGTTTTATTATTGTCTTATCTATTGCAATACCTTGTAATACCGGCATTATAGGTTATATATGTCTAGTTAATAGTTCTCGTCGCCTTCTGGGATAAATCTAGCAGTGTCGTGTTCAGTGGATGTTAAGGGTAGCGTTACAAACTTTACCATTATCTTATTGCACCCGCTTGGTGATCAGTTGCTTGTTTCTTTCTTTTTAAATTAATCTTTTCTATTGTATTTGCTGTTTTGCAGCAGGTTTCTAAATTTTTTACTTCCGTTCCTGGCGTGTAAGGCCTTCAGCCGTGATTGTGATCATTTGCGTTGAAAGTGTAATTTGGTATTTTTATTTTAGCAGCAAGCCTTAATACCTTATTTACCTCCATTCCTGGCGTCTGATGCAGTCTGCTGTGTTTGCGGCGACTTGCCTTCAATAATCCAGTTCCTGTAATTTGTTAGAGGCACCGAGTTTTAAGCAATTCTTAATTTATTACCACTCCTGGCGTGTAAGACCTTATGCCCGGATCACAGTGACTTGCTTTTAAAACAGTATCTGCTGTATCTGTATTTAATGGTGATTTGCTAAATTGTGCCGGCCGGTGTGGCCGAGCGGTTCTAGACGCTTCAGTCTGGAACCGCGAAACCGCTACGGTCGCAGGTTAGAATCCTCTCTTGGGCATAGATATGTGTGATGTCCTTAGGTTAGTTAGGTTTAAGTAGTTCTGAGTTCTAGGGTACTGATGACCTGAGATCTAAGTCCCATAGTGCTGAGAGCCATTTAAACCATTTTTTTTTTTGCTAATTTGTAACCCAGTGAAAACGCTACTATTTACACAGCTGTTTATTCCTTCATTAATAACGTGTGGTATTTTTCATGTATTGTTGAGGCTGGAATTACTAGTTTAAAGTAAATTGTGTGTAACTGTAAAAGGCAACTAATAGTAACTGATTACGGTCCCTGCCTTTCCTTGACTACCAAGTTTCACTGCCAGTCATTGTAACAAATAGAAATTCTTCGTCCTGAATCGCCATAAAGTTACTCGGTGACACCACTTTTCTCGTACACAATAGAAACATCTACCAGCTGATCGCTGTCCACACTGTAATCAATTTTAGTCAATAAATGACTGTGTATTTACCTCTGTCGGCAAACTAATGAGGTCAAGGACACTCTACCCCACAATGTGGCAAGTGAGAACATATTTTACAGAATGTTTGGGTACTAAGAGAACAGTAGCGTCTCTGAACTTTCGTTTGTCTCTGATGAACATCTGTTTCCCAGGACAATGTGCTTGGTTTCACTGCTCAAAAAAAATCTTCGATGGTGTGAGTATCTGAGAACCAATTTCTTATACTCAGATCTTAGCTGACAGCATAAAGTGTAGTACAGTTTACTACGTTTACCAGAAATCAGGAAATTTTGAATACATTTGTTGGGCACCATTCACAATTCAGTTTATCAGCTGTAAAAGTCGATACCTTCCACATACACGCTGCTTTTTGGGATTCTAATTTTCTCTCTCTAAGTGATTCATTACATTCGACCTTAAAATAAGGTCTAAGACCATTCAGCAGGCCGATATTTGTGAAACTAGTCTATAACTTAGTACAGCCATTCTTTTATTCTTCTTATTTACTGGAGTGATTGTGTTTTTTTTTCCATTTGCTTGGGACTCCAAGGTCGCGATAATTCACGATAATGCGCGCTAAGAAATAGATAAGATCTAGCAGATGGCTGCGGATAACAAAGTAGTCTAATAAGATAGAAAATTAGGTTCTCCGGTAAATTAGCGTGGAAAGGAACATGTTAAAAAAAGTCGAAGCGCCTGAATTTTAGTGTGGAAACTTTAACGGAAGGTGAGAATGGTTGAGTACTCGTTGATGAAGGAAATCAGAGCATAACAAACCTAATATATCTTGAAAAGTCTCTGTTAGATTCGCTTCATACTACTTAACTTGTATTTCGTGCTGTCACGCTCAATTATTTTTCATTTAGTTTTGCACTTTGTGTTTGGCCCCATTCAGTGGTACACAATTACATTAATGTATCAAATTTTCCAGTAAACATCCAGTCCTATGTACATTACCTACATTTTGTACTCCAAATTCTTTTTCTTTCTTTATCATCTGTATGAATGAATGAGTGAGTGTGTACGTTGAATTTCTCTTATACGTATATATAGCAGCAGTGCAGATTCTGCCTGTCTGCTGTGGTAGCAAGTGTGTAGCCAACGTACCTTTCTCAGTCAAGGCAAAGAGATTTGTGTCCTTTCGGTGGTCATTCGACACTAGTTAAGTTGGTGGCGGCAAGGACACCTCTGGTCTCTTCCAGCTGCATGGAGGAAGTTCATTTGAGGAACAGCATACTCTCGGCACGCTGGACTGGACTTTCGGCGAGTGAAGACGGTACACTTAAGAGCGACTTGGCGTTCTTGAGTGTATTAATGTGTGATGATATGTAGTTCTTTTAACTGATGTACACGTTTGCTCTGCTAGTTCAAATTCAAGTTCAGTAATCGAATTTTTATATTTTTCGGAGTGTTGTCACGAGTATATTTTCTATATATAGTAAGTTTTTCCCAATCTTGCTTTGCGTAACCAGAACACGTGTTGTATGAAGTTCGTTACTCCAGCAGAGAATTCAAATTCAGTTTTCTTACTTTTCTTTTAACTGGAATGTATGTGTGAACTTTTCTCGTGAGTATGTGTTTTATTTCTTCTGCTTTTCGTTTTGTTTCAGCTTTAGGATTGTATAGCTTTGCTTATGTCACGTGGTAGTAATTTAATGTGTAATTTTCTCAATTCTCAATCCCGCATGATATTGTATTGCTATTTGTGTCTATACAGTCTACATTTGTAATTTGGAAGTTTTCACGAGTCTTAGTAATTTTGCTTTGTTCATGAATATTCAACGGCATTTTCTGGTGTTTCACGCCACCGAAGCTTAGTTTCAAGATAAATTTCTTTGTTGGAAACTGTTCCATAGCAATCGTATTCCAAAATAATTTAATCATAGCGATTGGGATGAACCTGTGAGCCTTTGACTTACTGTGATGGGTAAAATTCTTTTTATCTCTATTTTAGTGTGTGTGAATCTAGTAGGTTTCTTCACACCTACTTTCCCATCCACACCTAAGATTTCCTTTACATTTGTCACAGAAATCGACCTCTGCAGTCAATATAATAATAATGTAAGTGAGCTAATAAATTACGTAACACGCAACGAGAGAACGTAGTTTAGAATTATGTTAATTTTTAATATGATGTTCAGCATCGTTGACTGTTTCTCAGACAAACACATCGCCTTTTGTAAGTTTATTTTTAATGCATCCGTCTTGGCGTTTCTGAAGCGCAAAATGTAGGTCTTATATTTGTAACCTTTGTCTGATTATATCATTCTTTTTGCTGAGGATTAAGCTGCTGCTTTCACTGAATTACTTGATTTAAGAGTTTTACTTAAACTGTTGATATATGCTATTTCCATATATTCACTTGAACATTTGTATTAATAGTAACACGTTTTTATGCCTATCAGTTCAGTGATTGATTCAGTTTTTATATTCAATTTTCCCAATTTTAATTAAATGTGTGGCGCCCCAGAAAAATTTTGGGGCATCCGAAACTTGCAGCAGTCTGCATAATTTCACACTAGCTTACGTCCCCCAATTTCTGCTTGCAAATCACTCTCGAGATAACCATTCACACATTGATAACCATTCAGTCTACCCGATCAGTTTCTTGAAGGTCAAGCGTAAAATCATTATTTTCCGATTGGCTAAGAACTTTACCGAAGTTAACTTTGTGGCTAACGAAACGTCTGGAAAGCAATATACTAAGTTAGTAAGAAGACAGTAATAACTGAACTTCCACCGGAGATACAGAGAAACGGTACGCACTGTAATATACACTCCTGGAAATTGAAATAAGAACACAGTGAATTCATTGTCCCAGGAAGGGGAACTTTATTGACACATTCCTGGGGTCAGATACATCACATGATCACACTGACAGAACCACAGGCACATAAAAACAGGCAACAGAGCATGCACAATGTCGGCACTAGTACAGTGTATATCCACCTTTCGCAGCAATGCAGGCTGCTATTCTCCCATGGAGACGATCGTAGAGATGCTGGATGTAGTCCTGTGGAACGGCTTGCCATGCCATTTCCACCTGGCGCCTCAGTTGGACCAGCGTTCGTGCTGGACGTGCAGACCGCGTGAGACGACGCTTCATCCAGTCCCAAACATGCTCAATGGGGGACAGATCCGGAGATCTTGCTGGCCAAGGTAGTTGACGTACACCTTCTAGAGCACGTTGGGTGGCACGGGATACATGCGGACGTGCATTGTCCTGTTGGAACAGCAAGTTCCCTTGCCGGTCTAGGAATGGTAGAACGATGGGTTCGATGACGGTTTGGATGTACCGTGCACTATTCAGTGTCCCCTCGACGATCACCAGTGGTGTACGGCCAGTGTAGGAGATCGCTCCCCACACCATGATGCCGGGTGTTGGCCCTGTGTGCCTCGGTCGTATGCAGTCCTGATTGTGGCGCTCACCTGCACGGCGCCAAACACGCATACGACCATCATTGGCACCAAGGCAGAAGCGACTCTCATCGCTGAAGACGACACGTCTCCATTCGTCCCTCCATTCACGCCTGTCGCGACACCACTGGAGGCGGGCTGCACGATGTTGGGGCGTGAGCGGAAGACGGCCTAACGGTGTTGAAAGGTGGCTACACTGAGCCACAGCGCCAAAAATCGCGCCAGAGAGAGTATTGTTTCGCCGCCTCCACTGGCAGTGCATATTGAGAGGTAGCGGCAGGCAGTTCTTGCCGAGCAGTTGTGGTGGACACTGCTTGTAGCGGAAGTTGAGATGAGATGTGGTAGTGCAGAGTGTTGTTCCATGTTTTATGCAGTGGTTTGATGGGAGAGATAGCAGATGTTGATCCAATGGAGATATTGTAATGATCTGAGTGCTTTTCGTCAATATAAATTAAGGTAACTAACTACTGTTCTTTATTTTCTTATTATTTGTGTGTCCTGAATAATGCTTCATTACAGGTTCAGTCAACAAAGCATCTGGCGTGTGTCCTTGTATTAGAGTGTAATTCTGATTTTCTTGCGCAATGGTAGTATTTCTAATTTCCTTTATCACGTCAGTATAATTGGTATCAAAAAATTCTTGTCTTGTTGAAGAAGGACCGTGCCAGATGTGCGTTGAGTCATACTACCACATACAGAACAGCTACACATGTGCTTTGTTGGTTTCGTAGGTTTTATAGTTGCTGGGGACTTAATTAATTAATTGTGTTAACGAAAATTTTCTTATATTCTTTGTTGTCATTCTAAGCAGTCAGATTGCGTAATAATACTAGTCAGGGCCAGCCGTTTACGAGACTTGCGTAATCGGACTCACAGTTACAAAAAAAAAAAATTTGCATTATCATTTTATTAAGCCCCCATGCACGTGGCGACCGCTGCTTCGGATCGTCCCTTGGAATTCTTCTGATTGCAAAAATAGTAGACAGTAGTATTGTTGTAGTAATTTGTAGTTTAGTAATTGTAGTCTATTTTGCATGTGTAGATTTGGTAATTGTCATTCTTTTTTTTTAGAATTTGGTTTGTTGTCTTGTATACGCGTTGACGATTTAGTGCAATTATTTCAATTGTTCGTCAATCGTGTTTGAGGGAAATATTTCGTGTGAATGGTATTGTTGAAGATAAGGAGTCATTGTGTATAATTTTCGTACAGTGACGAGTTTTGTATATTTTGTAAATGATTACACGATCGATGAAAAAGGCAAAAATGATGAATAGTGAGAATGACGAAATTGTTGACATAGCGAACTCGCCAACAGAGGAAAACAGTATGATGAATAATGAAGTGGAAAACAATGTAATAAGTCGGGAAAATAGTTCGGAACCATTTCAAAATTTTTCTCAATCAGAAAATTCACAGAATACGAGATTAACGATAGAGGATTCTGAAATAGTATCGAACAGAGATAGCCTTACAGCTATGCAGAAGGAAGTTAGTTTTGTGGGAAATGTTAGGGGCGAAAAGAATTTCGAACAACTTAACACGGAGCAGTTGATGAGTGCAATACTAAATTTGGGATCTCGGTTAGAATCACAAATGGGAACAATGGGATCACAGATACGATCTGAATTTAAAACAGAGATAGGTACAATTAAAACACAGATGGGAACAATGGAAACACGGTTAGACTCACTTGGATCACAGATGGGAACAATGGAAACACGGTTTGGATCTGAATTAAAAACAGAGATGGGAACTTTGGAAACACGGTTAGATTCACGAATAGGGACATGTTTCAAAAATATGAAAGATGAATTAAAGAAAGAAATCAGAGAAGAAGTACAACCGATTTTGAATTCTCACAATAATAGATTAATTGCAGTAGAGATTAGACAAAGGGAACAGGATAGAGAACAGGAGGAAAGAGATCGCGTGATAGTACAGAAATTTTCAGAATTAAATTTACAATGTGCACACGATAAGGAAGAAATACTTGAAAGAATCGAGAAATCCGTACCAAATGACAGAATACATAACCTAACACAACAATGTGAACAGTTAACTACCAAATGTGTTAATACTGAAGCCCGAGTCGCGACACTTACGGAAGACGTAAATAAACAGAAAGAACAAATAGGTGATTTATCGGAAAGAGTGGAGGAGATTTCAGATAAATTGACAAATCTTAGTTTAAATGGGGACAGAGATTCAGATGACACAGCTCCATTGCCATTTTCAGAAACCGAAGAGTACCAGAGCATAAGTAAACATGTTGAAAATCAGGGAAAATTTAATGAACACGTTAAAAGGGAAGTGGAGGCATTACGAAAGCAAGTCAAACAAATTGAAGGCGAAATCGTAGGAAAAGACAGCAGAAGGAATTTAGAATCACAGATAGCAGAGGGGTTTGAAGAAAGTAATTTGTTTCATTTACGAGATGCAACAAGAGAGCGACAGGCGCGCGAACTTGACAATAATCGACATTTGGACTGGGACAGACGCGGTAGGTCTTTGTCGCCACGAGGCGAAAACTTTGACTATAAACACTTTTTGACTGTTCGGAAATTTAAGATCTTCCGTAATTCTAAGAATGACATACATCCATGTTCATGGTTAGATCAATTTATGTACGCACTTCCACCAAATTGGCCACTAAGTCACAAACTGGAATTTATGTGTGGATATTTAGAAAACGAACCGGCGACGCGGATGCGCGCACTCATTAGAGATTGTAATAATCTGAATGATTTTTATCATGCATTTTTATCAGCATATTGGTCCGAAAACACACAAGACAGAGTCAAACATAGTCTGATTATGCAGCGTAATTTTAAACAGTCTGAGTTCCGCACGCCGGCAGAATACTTTGAAGACATGATTCGAAAGAATCAGTTCCTTTCCAACCCTTACAGCCCGACTGAATTAATTCGCATTTGTTTAACTAAGCTGCCACAATCCATAAGACAAATTGCCTTAGCCGGAAGATGTAAAGACGACATTGAGACTTTTAAGACTTTGTTGCAAGAACTTGAGTATGACAACGACGATGGGACTTCCTGTAATTTTTTCAGTAACAGTAATTACAGTAGATTTTCAGAGAAAAGGGATAGTGATCGGAACGGGCGTTATATGGGTAATGTTGAGAATGACAGACGTAACAGACAGGACAATAGATACCAGCCCTATGACAATAACAGACGTTTTAACAGAAATTACACAGACAATTATAATAACGGTAATTCGTACCGGAATGATCAATCATACGGAAACAGTAATCGGTATCATCAAGACAGAAATTATTCATACAGTAATAGAAATTCTTACCACAGAAATAACCAGGGTAATAGATACAACAATAATTTCAGAAGTGACAGTCGAAATTACACAAGAAGTAGTTATGCAGACAGACAGGAAAACAGAAATTTTAATAACAGACACAACCAAGAATTTGTATCTAATAGACAGGAGGGACCTAATTGGCATCCTCCACGTGACAGAACTTCAGAGAGACAAGTGCAAATCGTGGAAATGGATCCGCGAAATGACGCGAATAATCAAAGACGTGACGCAAACAATCGACAATGACTTGTAGCTTCGGCTTCTGGCAGCAGTATAGACGGTTCAGAAAGTAATGACACTACGGCTTTACACTACGTACGCCTGGAAGACATGAGAGACATTTTGTTAGACGAAAAGGAAAATAATGTAGACGCATTTTTACATCCTGTTATTGAAGTATGTGTGGGTAAGAATAAGTTCACTGCAGTTTTAGATTCTGGGAGCCCATTGAACGTCATTAGTGAATCAGTTTTTCGTATATGTGAAAGGACTATTGCCTGTCCTGTGTTACCTATTTCTAAAACTACAATTCGGGGAGCGATTTCTGGAAAGGGTGTAGAAGTTAAACAACAGACCAACTTAAATTTCAATTGTCAAGGATACGAATTTTCTGCTAATTTTATTATTGTTCCATTACTCAGTACACAAATTATATTAGGTATGGAGTTTCTTAACGCACATAAGGCAATTTTGAACTTTAAAGAGGGAAGTGTGAATTTGACTGTTGCCGGAATGCCGAAATGTTTGAAATTTTTCGAGTGTTTAACAAGATCTGAGTCAGATACAAAATGTTTAAGGTTTCTTACTTCTGATGTTTTCGTTGAGCATTATGACGACAATGTGTTTATTCATGACAATGACAATAGATACAGCGACGCGATAGATGATATAATTAATAGCGAAGAATTAATTAATGAAAAGGTTAAGAAAGCTGAAGTGCCAGATGACGTTGGAAGAGAAGAGCTGCACCACATTTTGACTTCACATGCTACAGTATTTAGTCATCACACAGGAACTATACAAGGCTTACAATATTTATTTAAAGTAAAAGAACACACACCATTTCGCGGGAAAACCTACGCTATTCCTTTGGCTTACAGAGACAAGGTTAAGAATGAACTTCAGTACATGTTAGATCAGGGCATTATTGAGCCTGCAGTCAGTCCTTATACTAGCCCATTACACGTTGTTCTTAAAAAGGATGGGTCAATTCGTTTGGTTCTGGATTCCAGACAGATAAATAACATCATCATTCCTGAAACTGACCGTCCACAAAATTTAGATGAACTTCTTCAACATTTTCATGGAATTAAAGTTTTATCCACGATTGATATGCGCGCAAGTTTTTGGCAAATAGAACTCCACCCTGATTGTAGAAAATATACTGCCTTTTTAGCCTTTGGTAACTGTTACCAGTTTCGGAAATTACCGTTTGGACTTACTGTATCTTCGGCAGCATTCATTCGTAGCTTAAATGAAATTTTACCTGTCTATCTTCGTGACAATATTACTTCATATGTTGACGACATTCTTATTGCTAAACATTCTTGGAGTGAGCACAACAAAATTTTGGATTCATTATTACGTATTTTTGCAAGAGCTGGCATTACGGTGAACTTAGAAAAATCTGAATTTGGTCGTTCTCAGGTGAAATTTCTCGGTCACATTATTTCTACAGAAGGTATTCTTCCTGATCCAGAAAAACTTGACGCTATTCGTAATTATGCTGTTCCTACCACAAAACGTGATGTTCGTAGTTTCCTTGGTGTCTGTAATTTTCTTAGACGCTATGTTAGATTGGACAATTTGGCCACACCTCGTTTATGTGAACTATCCGGAAAGAAATCTAATTGGTGTTGGGATAAGGAAGCTCAGTCAGAATTTGAACAACTTCGTGATGCTTTAGTTGCTGCTCCACTTCTTTCACACCCGGATTTATCTAAAGATTTTTGTTTGGCGACGGACTCATCATACAAAGGCCTAGGTGCACATTTATTTCAAGAGATAGAAGAAAACGGCGTTGTAGTACAAAAGACTATTGCATTTGGAAGTCGTGTTCTCTCGAAATCAGAAAGGAATTATTCGATTACGGAACTTGAAGCTTTGGCTGTTGTTTGGGCTTTTACAAAATTTCGCACATTTTTGTTTGGCAGACATACTAAGGTTTACACCGATCATCGAGCTCTGGAGTTTCTTATGTCGACAAAATTAACTCATGGCAGATTGTCACGATGGGCGTTGTACCTACAGGAATTTGATTTTAGTATTGTTTACATACAGGGTTCTTCAAATATTGTTGCCGATGCTTTATCACGTGCACCTATGGGTTTGAAACAGAGTGCTGAAGAGGACTGCAAGGAAAACAATTATTGTTTGATGTATATTCAAGGTGTTGCGTTTGAGAACTTTATTTCGTCTTCGCTCCAGGACATCGCTAAGGAGCAAAATAAGGATCCAATCTGGAAGGACATTAAGGAGAAGTGGAGGAGAAAGGAAAGCGTAGCGATTAGACAGCATTATTTAGTTCGCAATGACATTCTTTTTAAACGAAAACCGGTCGACAACTCTGTTTGGTTAGTTTGTATTCCTGATGAGTGGGTTAATAAGCTGATTTGGTATACGCATTTCAGTTATGCACACTTTGGTCCCAGAAAATGCTTTCATAAATTACGAGAAAATTGCTACTTCAATAATATGGAAAAACGTATTCGATTTGTTCTTGCCAAATGCAAATTATGTCAAAGGGCTAAACCGCCGACAGTTTCTCACAGAGCTCCGTTGTTTCCTATCATTCCAGCAAAATTAAAGGACATGGCTGCAGTTGATTTGTTCGGTTCAGTGGTTCGATCTACTAATGGTTTTGCGTACATTTTCGTAGCAGTGGAGTTGACATCAAAATATGTGTGTTTTACACCGTTACGCAAAGCAACAGCTCGTTCAGTATCTAACGCTTTCATTAACCATTTTTTAAAGAAGTGGGTCATGTTGATAAGGTTATATCAGATAATGGATCACAGTTTCGTTCTAAAATTTGGCTTCGTACTCTACGGCGTCGTAAAATTAAACCAATTTTCATTTCACTTTTTCATCCTCAATCTAACGCTTCAGAGAGATGGATGAAGGAAATCAATAAATTGTGTCGTCTTTATTGTCATCAGAATCACAGAACTTGGGATCAGTATCTTCATATTTTTCAAAACATTCTGAATGAACTTCCTAACGACTCAACTTCTTTACCACCTATACTGATATTAAAAAACAAAGCAGCGACAAATCGCATTTCTGAAATCGTTCCTTTTCCGCCTACACGGAAACTGCGGCATTCTGAAGTTGTCAACCTGGCTCTACAAAATATTGCATCTGCGGCTGCTAGAAGAGTGAAATCAGCAAAGCGTCCTGCTCGTTTAAAAATCTTGTCAGTTGGTCAGAAGGTGTTAATTAGGTCTCACCGTTTGTCTCACAAAGGAAAAGGCTTGTGTCGGAAATTTTTTCTGCTTTATAATGGTCCATATAGAATTCGCAAAATTATTCATGATAACACTGTCGAAGTAGAAACTCTGAAATCACGACGCTCTAAAGGAATACATCATGTATCTAACGTTAAAATTTTTGTGGAATGATATACTTTTAAAATATTTTTTAGGAATGACATACTGGTGAGAAACTAACAGCCACATGTAAACATGCGGGGTGAGAAACTAACAGCTACATGTAAACATGCGGAGAGTGCAGGGACACCGCGCTGTGTTTTGGCGGCGGCACATACTCAAAGCAACAGTCAAGTCTGCGCGCCGCAAAGGGCAGTCGTTGACCGCAAACAATCACTTCCTACGTCACGCGCCTACAGCTGATCGAGCGCTCAGTGCGAATGCACTGACAGCCGTAAATAAATACACAGTCTAATTTCTCCGACTAAATTCAGTATAATGCTATAATGACTTGATAAATTATGTTACTAACGTTCAGTATTTTTCAGGATACGGTTCTCTAAAATATTTAAGAACTTCAGGTAAATTCTGTGCGTGTCCGACGTTAAGACGACTTGCTATCGAGAAAATTTCAGGAAAAATATCATTTCGAAGAAGAAAATAATAAACTAAAAAGGTAATTATTAATTGAGTTTATTTTTCAGGTAACATATTTCCACTTAGGTACGTACTTTAGACGTAATTTGCTGCTCGCGATTACGTGATTCATACTTTGTGCTAATTACATGTTCTATGAAATTGCTTGTGAAGCGACGTGCTTGCGTACGTTAACTGATTTTGACAATTTTTATTAATGTACTGGATTGTAACTTGTGTATACTATGCATCGCTTGGCTGCACTGCTTTTTTCACTGATGTCATATTTTTAATTATGTGCCTGCTGTGCCTATTTATTTAAATTATAATTGTCACCTGATTAATTGTGCTGATGTGGTTAGGTATGTAAGTTATACTTTGTGATTTATCTGCTTGCGCCTTCATGTTTACTTATTAAGATACGATGCTGATGACCTGTTTATTACGTAAGATATGTTTGCTGCTATGCGTATGGATTGCATATTTATACATTTCTGTTTGTTGTCACAACTACTCTTTAATTTTGTATATAGAAATGCTATTATACTATGTATGAACATATAGTTTAGGTTACACTATGGTACTATTCACAGATTGTTCGCTTGGCAGAGCCTCGTTGTAAGAATTGTGCTGCATCCACTTGTTGACATTCTGTTCTCTACTGGTATATTTACTCGCTATTGCTTGTTTTGCTTACGCTCAGTGCCTTATATTTTTAAGATAGGAAAACGAAATGCTATAATTCGACGAACGACATTAGTACAAGAAACTTCATAGAAGTCACATGAGCTGGAGGTTTTATGAAAGCTGTATAAATGTATGCCAATAGGAAGGAAGCTAACGACATGACATACCAACACAGTTATTACACTGCATTTTTCGTGAGCAATTGAAAGAGGATGTGACACTTGACACAAGAAATACTCCACATGTTTGCTTCTGTTTGCCATAATTCTTGAAGTGGTGTACACACTGTGAAATATTATGATCATTCACACTCCGTAATCGTACTTAATTACTGAGGGTTATTTGAACTAAGTCTGTTAGAGGTCATGTATGCATTCTTGTTTATAATTCATAATGAGTAGAAGATTTTGGTCAGATGGATTACACAGAAGTTGTGTGTTGACAGTGTGTCTTCGGATTGTATGGGATGAGGAGGTTTGCATTAGGATTTTATCGACGAAACTGACTAGAGGAAAGAGTTATTATGGAAGTGAAATGATATTGGTGCTAAGGTTTATATGTAGCGACGTATTGAAGAGGTATTATAGAGGTATTGAGATTATATGAAGTTGATTTGAGTCTTAGTGGATAAGAGGCAAGTAAGTGAGGTGCATATTTTTTTGTTGTTGTTGGTCTATATGGAACAAGGAGGATGAAGATAGCAGACTAGAACACTAAAATGGAAGGAAGATTGTCTACACACAATTTGTTAAATCACTAAGCAGTATGTATTTTTTTTGGAGAGAGGAAGCATTGCATATCTTGGCACACTGACAGTTGTTCAACAACCATACATTTTGATCTGGCTTGGCAAACATTGGTCTTGACATGATGACTATGACGTTGACTTAACAATTATTGACTGTTATACATTGCTGTCACTACTACTTGATACACATGATGAACATGAAATTTGACAGAAGTGGTTCAGCCAGTTAACACTATACAATTACACAGTAGTACTTAATGTGGATGAAAGATGAGTGAGTGTGTTTTGTGTGTTTTCCTTTCCTAATCCTAGCCACCTATCTCCTAAATATTATTTTATTTGTTTGTAGTGGCTTGCACTGACACCCAAAAATATTAACTGATGTTTGTGTATTTGTAATAGTAATATAACAATAATCTGATATCATTTGTGTGTTTGTTATGATTTGTATGTTTAGTGTAAAAGCATTTGTAAGTGTATTCAAACTATTGTTCATGCTTGAACTGTCTGAGTAGGGATGAAATTATGGACTGTTACTTGTACTGTTTCTACATGATTGGTGCCACTAGGACATGTTTAATTTGTGCTGAGGAACAGTGTGATCAGTGATAGTTGTTTAATGTCATTTGTCGGTGTCTGCACCTACTCAACATTGCTGGGTGCCACTGATGGACTGCTTCTACTGAGATGATGTCACTTGTTGCTGTCAGCACCTATTCAACAGTGCTGGGTGCTACTGCTGGAACTGTGAACTACTTGTTGTGAATATTTGTATTAACTGATTTTTTGTGTATTACTGTTTGTGAAAGTTATAAGACTCTTACGTGCTCATATTCGTCATTGCTGACGTTATCGATTGAATTGTTTAACCACATGATATTTCTGTAAACTATTATGTAAAGTCACATGTATGAAAGAATTTGTATTGCTTAGTGTATTTTATATATTAGGCTATTGAAAGGTCAGTGCAAAGCCAAAATTTTATCTAGTTATATGATATTTACGTATTAATATTATCTTTTATTTTTGTCTGTATTTTTTTTGACGAATTTGGTGGTATTTTCACCACCAATGCTGGCAAAAATACCATCAAATTCTAGCCCGTGGAGGAAGGGCATATGAAAGGTGGCTACACTGAGCCACAGCGCCAAAAATCGCGCCAGAGAGAGTATTGTTTCGCCGCCTCCACTGGCAGTGCATATTGAGAGGTAGCGGCAGGCAGTTCTTGCCGAGCAGTTGTGGTGGACACTGCTTGTAGCGGAAGTTGAGATGAGATGTGGTAGTGCAGAGTGTTGTTCCATGTTTTATGCAGTGGTTTGATGGGAGAGATAGCAGATGTTGATCCAATGGAGATATTGTAATGATCTGAGTGCTTTTCGTCAATATAAATTAAGGTAACTAACTACTGTTCTTTATTTTCTTATTATTTGTGTGTCCTGAATAATGCTTCATTACAGGTTCAGTCAACAAAGCATCTGGCGTGTGTCCTTGTATTAGAGTGTAATTCTGATTTTCTTGCGCAATGGTAGTATTTCTAATTTCCTTTATCACGTCAGTATAATTGGTATCAAAAAATTCTTGTCTTGTTGAAGAAGGACCGTGCCAGATGTGCGTTGAGTCATACTACCACATACAGAACAGCTACACATGTGCTTTGTTGGTTTCGTAGGTTTTATAGTTGCTGGGGACTTAATTAATTAATTGTGTTAACGAAAATTTTCTTATATTCTTTGTTGTCATTCTAAGCAGTCAGATTGCGTAATAATACTAGTCAGGGCCAGCCGTTTACGAGACTTGCGTAATCGGACTCACAGTTACAAAAAAAAAAAATTTGCATTATCATTTTATTAAGCCCCCATGCAGTGTGCGGGACCGTAGCCCAGCTTCATGGAGACGGTTGCGAATGGTCCTCGCCGATACCCCAGGAGCAACAGTGTCCCTAATTTGCTGGGAAGTGGCGGTGCGGTCCCCTACGGCACTGCGTAGGATCCTACGGGCTTGGCGTGCATCCGTGCGTCGCTGCGGTCCGGTCCCAGGTCGACGGGCACGTGCACCTTCCGCCGACCACTGGCGACAACATCGATGTACTGTGGAGACCTCACGCCCCACGGCGGTACGTCCACCCGGCCTCCCGCATGCCCACTATACGCCCTCGCTCAAAGTCCGTCAACTGCACATACGGTTCACGTCCACGCTGTCGCGGCATGCTACCAGTGTTTTAAAGACTGCGATGGAGCTCCGTATGCCACGGCAAACTGGCTGACACTGACGGCGGCGGTGCACAAATGCTGCGCAGCTAGCGCCATTCGACGGCCAACACCGCGGTTCTTGGTGTGTCCGCTGTGCCGTGCGTGTGATCATTGCTTGTACAGCCCTCTCGCAGTGTCCGGAGCAAGTATGGTGGGTCTGACACACCGGTGTCAATGTGTTCTTTTTTCCATTTCCAGGAGTGTAATACACTATGTGATCAAAAGTATCCGGACACCTGGCTGATAATAACTTACAAGTTCGTGGCGCCATCCATCGGTAATGCTGGAATTCAGTATGGTGTTGGCCCACTCTTATCCTTGATAACAACATCCACTCTCGCAGGCATACCTTCAACGAGGTTCCAGCAGCCCATTCTTCACGGAGTGCTGCACTGAGGAGAGGTATCGATATCGGCCGGTGATGCCTGGCACGATGTCGGAATTCCAAAACATCCCAAAGGTTTTCTATAGGATGAACATATGCTCGATCGTGTTGAAAGATGCAGTTACCATCCCTGAACTACCCTTCAACACTGGGAAGCGCGAATGTGCTTGCCCTCTCCCTGAAAAACTCGACCACACCATAACATCACCGCCTCCAAATTTTAATGTTGGTACTACACACGTTGTCAGATGACGTTCACCGGGCATTCACCATACCCACACCCTGCCATCGGATCGCCACATTTTGAACCGTGATTTGTCATTTCACACAACGTTTTATCCACTGTCGAACCGTCCATTGTTTATGCTCCTTTCACCAAGCGAGTCGTCGTTTGGCATTTACTGACGTGATGTGTGGCTTATGAGCAGCTGCTCGACAATGAAATCCAAGTTTTCTCACCCCCCGCCTAACTGTCATAGTACTTGCAGTGGATCCTGATGCAGTTTGGAATTACTGTGTGATGGTCTGGATAGATGTCTGCCTATTGCACCTCTATCAGTCAACAGACGAGCTCGGCCCGTACGCTTTTGTGCTGTACGTGTCCCTTCACTTTCCCACTTCACTATCACGTGGGAAACAGTGGATCTAGGGATGTTTAGCAGTGTGGAAATCTCTCACACAGACGGATGACAAAAATGACATCAGATCACATGACCACATTAGAAGTCCGTGAGTTCCGCTGAGCGCCCCATTCTGCTCTCTCACGAAGTCTAATGAGTACTGAGGTCACTGATATGGAGTATCTGGCAGTAAGTAGCAGCAGAATGCACCTAATATGAAAATATGTTTTTGGGGGTGTCCGGATACTTTTGATCACATAGTGTATATGCACTTAGATTAACGTAACAACTTATTTTAAAATTTGCTTCTAATTCTCTTTTCTGCGTAATGAATAATTAATGTGAAATTGTTATTGAACTATCGCGTTTACAATAAACATAACGCTGCACTTGAATAGCGTTATCACTTGCCGGAAACATATTTTGGATAGAAGTATATTCTCCACCAACTGTTCTAAGAAAGTGGTCGCTCATAGTAACAAAAAAGAAGTGGAAGACACCGTGGGATGCAGTTCCACATTCATCTTTATATTTCCACATATTTTTGAGTAAGTTTAAATTAGTGACCAAGTAGAAAATTGTGCCAGAGAATAAAGTTTTACTGTTACCAAACAAAACTAAATGAAGAATGGATGTAAAATATGAAACATCCTGGCTGATTAAAACTGTGTGCCGGACCGAGGCTCGAACTTGGGACCTTCGCCTTTCGCGGGCAAGTGCTCTACCACTTGCCCGCGAAATGCAAAGGTCCCGAGTACGAGCCTCGGTCCGGCACACAGTTTTAATCTGCCAGGAAGTTTCATATCAGCGCTCACTCCGCTGCAGAGTGAAAATCTCATTCTGATGTAAAATATGTTTACATGTATCTGCAGAGTTACTTTTGGGGGACCATTTTGCATGACATTAGAAATAGGAAAATTCTAGTTTCATTAATGAAAGTAGAAATAAATGCTTTATGTGTTATGCTTAACGCATTAACACGTATAAAATTATATTCTTTAATTTTAAAACAGACTTATGTTTTGTCACTTGTGATGTTAATTTAATTTTTAATGGATGGTATCACGTAGCACATTAGAGGTAAGGAAGAGTGTAGTGGATGCTACAGAAAACAAGACATGATCGCGTTGAGACTTTGTAGGTTATCTAGCCTAGTGGAAATTGGGCTAGGGACGTGGTGAAGGTACGATGTTGCGTTCTAGGGTGTGATGAAGAAAGGAAGATTTGTTTAGGACGCTGTGGAGACACAGGTCTCGTTCTGATCTTAGAGGTAAAAGTATGTGTTTGCAGATCGCTGTACAGTGAAGACCTGTTGAGCATAGTTTTCTGGGTGGTATAGAACCGCTTGCACCCACAGTTACTATGCTTATAAATTTCGTAAAACAAGCCGAGTTGCGTAGTTACTAAAATTTAGCTCCCTTGGTTGTAGACCCTGCAGCAGCTTAGCGCTGAACTTCTACAACGAGTTGTATTGGATAGTATTTGAAGTCTCACAAGTTGGCTACCATTCCCAATTATCACTTGCCATGATATAAAGTGTGCTTCAAAGTCTATGCAAGAAAACTCTGTGTCGAAGAACGAAGGGATGGTGTCTCGTAACACAGGGATATACAGACAACTGTTATTTATCATTGGCTCTTGTTATGACTGTAAAACAGATCTGTTTCCTCCAAATTTACTTTGCTCAATTGGCCTAAAAATGTGCAATCGGACACCGAAACTTGTTGCATAAATAAATTAAATGCAAAAGAGGCGGTTGCAGGTAATTTAATTCAATTTTCGTTTTATACTGAACAGTCGAAGTCCTTGCATCCATTCATCACAGGGATAGACGTAGATAAGCTGAGTAAGGTATTCTGGACATGAGTCAAGAACCTTACCTACACCATTTCATGTAGAGCAGATCATTGGATTACAGGTTACACACATTCCATACACACGCAGCGTAATGTTACGACAGCGTCGCCGGGATGTATCAGTGGACATTTCCTCTTGAACAGGCGTTTTTTCCCATGCCGTTGTTCCCTCTAAACGTCTGATGCAGACTTTGAAACATTTTATACAGGATGTCCCTCCTTAGGCGGGATTTGTCTGGTGTTACGGCAGACAGGTGTAATTTCGCTTTCGCAATGTGTAGCTCGAGTCTGCCGAAAGAAATACAGTGCCAACAGAGAGCGTCTGCTTGTTTACCTCTCCGAGAAAACTAATTTTTGAAGCGAATTTTACGTGCCCATTCGATCGAGCGGCCCAAAATTAGGACAGTGCTATATTTGTTTTATCGATAAGTAACGACTTCTTTTTCTTCTGCGGCGAAGGACGACGGTTCAATCCCGCGTCCGGCCATCCTGATTTAGATTTTCCGTGATTTTCCTAAATCGGTCCAAGCAAATGCCGGGATGGTTCCTTTCAAAGGGCACGGCCGACTTCCTTCCCTAATCCGATGAGACCAATGACCTCGCAGTTTGGTCTCTTCCCCCAAACAACCCAACTCTCCTGCGGCTCTACAACTCATGATGAGTCTTGGTCTCTTCATCTATCTCCATCCATTTATCCCGGTCCGCTGCTTGCGTTTTCCACTTCTTGCCGCCCATCTTCGAAGGCCTTCTATGGCTCCGTCCTCTCAAGTAGTTTTCGGTCGACCACGTTCTCTCTGTCCACATGGCTTTCCTTGTAAGATCTTTTCTGTTAGTTCTGTATCATTCATTCTTGACAGCACCGCAAAGACAGTGCGTGCTGACTGCTACCACCAAGCAGTAGTGCAATCCATCTGCTGCTGTTTTACTCATTATTCTTCGTGTTCCATTGTGTCTGATAATAAATATCAACCAAACAGATATTGCACTATGCTGATTCGGGACCGTTCAACTGACTGAGCACGTGAAAGTTCGCTTCAGGAACCATTTTGCTCGCAACGGGAAACAAACTGACGCTCTCTGACGGCATTGCGTGTCCCATGAAAGGCTTGATGAGCAGTGTTTGGGCTGATTCCAGCTACACACTGTAAAAACGAAATTGCAGGTATCTGACTAAACACCAGAGAATATGTGCCTGACAACTCGTAGGAGAGACACCCGATATATGTGAGTGCTTGACTGATAAACGAACCTAGTTAATATTTCTACTTTGCATTGGTGACAATAGACCTATAAGAAACACAAAAAAAAACATAAGACAGGCCAAAGGCTTGCGAAATTGTGTCCTGCATCCAGGTTCACAACCGTATTAAACTCCTGAGAAAACGAAACACCTCGAGCATGCTTCGTGGTGCACTACTTATAGGTGTATTTAAAAATTTCTCTTGTGCGAGAAAAAGATATTACTTCACCCAACATTTACAAGGACAACAATAATTGTCTCTTCTTCAGTGTTCACGTAATGTATGTAAAGTCACTGTAAGAAATTATATAAAAGGACAATCATTATCAAGTTGACAATTGAGTTACTTTATTTCGCGCCTCTGATTTCGCCATGCAACGTAAAACCAAGAGAAACCCTTTAATAATTTCACAGGTAACACTTAACATTCCAAGAACGCTGAAATTACGTAGCTGTGTCTAAATGGACTGACTGAGTCTCAGCAATCGCGTTCAATCAAAGGCTGGAACTACTGATAAATCCTTAAAGCGGACGGCGTAAACCGATGAGACTTTAATGTTGGCACACAAACCAACAGTGAATCAACAGATTAAATTCCGGCCGTCCGCCTGTGCCAAACAAGTGTTACTCAGAGGACATGCAAATACACTCTGTTTAACATCTAGATAAGAGCCCAATCCAACATTACAGGAATCATGTAGTATCTGATGTTCCAATGGGATAATAAGGAAATTTTATGTACGTACTACTCTACATCAAAAATCTTCTACGGCCTGTAACACTGCAAATCATTAATAAAATATGACATACTGAAAGTACTTATCCTTCATGCGGTAACGAAACGAATGGATACTGTCCGGTAATCTCCATCTAAAAGGGCTGTGTGATTATATTTTCAGTTACCCTTTCTTATCCATTCTTTGACAACGTAATGAACCGTTACAGAAGTAGAGTCGCGAAGTCCGTAAGTTGTCATCGCTTTACTGTGAATGAAGAGCTGTTACTAGTGTGTAACTATTCCACGGAACTGCCGATTTTAATAACTTCCGAACCCATAAATATTAGCTTCTAGCTATTCTATAGCAACTATTCAATTGTAACTATATAGATGTTGCGATTAGCGAATACGTTATGGATGTTTTAATAATATGTCACTCAAAGAATACTGCTCACTCAAATTCTATAAAAGATTAAACTCACGCTGTGGCCGAGCGGTTCTAGGCGCTTCAGTCCGGAACCGCGCTGCTGCTACGGTCGCAGGTTCGAATCCTCCCTCGGGCATGGATGTGTGTGATGTTCTTAGGTTAGTTAGGTTTAAGTAGTTCAAAAATGGCTCTGAGCACTATGGGACTTCACTTATAAGGTCATCAGTCCCCTAGAACTTAGAACTACTTAAACCTAACTAACCTAAGGACAAAACTGTTGAGGCTTTCGTGGCCACTTGTTGACAAACTGCCTTTGGCTTCTGTCTCGGGTTCTTCGGCCGACGTTTATCTAATGATTCCTCTGACGTTTCGCTAGCACGAGTGGCTGACATTGTCGAAGCTTCACCCTCCATTGCCGGTAGTGAACTGGAGCCGAGCTCGCGGCCGCAGACTATATGTACCTGGCGCGCCAACGTAGGAGTGTTTCTCCGCGGTCATTTCCGGTGCGGTTCTCCTCTTGCTACCTGCGACGGTCGTTCGCTGCAGTACGGGAAGCCAGGATCCGTTTACCTTAAGGCTTTCCTCTTTCTTGTTGAAACTGTTCGCGTGTTTTTGTATTTCTACAGCTTCTCTGAACAAGCGCGTGTGATAGTGCTTCTCTACAGCCAGAACTTCCGTGTCGCCGAATTTTATTACGTTGTCGGTCTCATTCAGTGCGTGCCCTGCCACGGCCGATTTCTCCACCTGCCCCAACCTGCAATGTCAGAATGAGTGGACGATCAACTAACACCAAGATCAAAGAGCATAAGCGACATTGCAGGTTGGAGCAGGATTCTAACCTGCGATCGTAGCTGTCGCGCATCTCCAGACTGTAGCGCCTAGAACCGCTCGGCCACTCCGGCCAGCAAGTTGTTCTAAGTCTAGGGGACTGATGACCTCAGATGTTAAGTCCCATAGTGCTCAGAGCCATTTGAACCATTCTGAACTAAACTCACGTGATATAAACGAATTTTTGATCCGTAGTGAAGCTGTGCGCTAAACGTTCCTCCGAAATAAATTTTTTTAATGTCATTTTGTCACTTAGATACACATCCATCATTTCTGTTTTATAGGATTCTTAGGCCGGCCGCGTTTGCGTATGTGTGGAGTCATATAACGCTACCATAGGATGGAAACTAATACAGTAAAATATTTTTATTGGCCGCAACGTGTTTCGTCAGGAATACCAGCTGACGGGCAGTAAACTGGAAGAACAGAGGGTAATTGAAATTTCATCCTGTATCCTTAAGTTGGAAAACAATAGGAATATAAAATAGTGGTTTGACGCTAGGAAATGACGCAAAACAGAGTCTGAGAGCAACCAGTATCTGTGAAGGGAAAAGTCATGAAGTGTGAAAGCAGTGAGGAATGGCATAAACATGCCATTACGAAAGCTATGTACTGGTTTGTAAACTGGTCGTTACGGAGAAGTAATCATAAAATATGTGTATACACGAAATAAAACAACAATATAAGAGATCTGTTAAACTCGACGAAAGACCGAATCGATGTAATAAATCTGTTGCGAGGTTAAACGGTCAGTTACATTCTTGGGCCAATTTAAATCAGTCAGAAAGTATTGCACGATAACATATCTCTAAAAATGAACAGGTGTCGCTTACAGTTCAGGTAGCAATTCGTTGTTGCCTTGGTGACACTAAAATGGAAGCAATAGTTCCACAATTTGTCGAGATGGGTATGTACTTCTCATGCGGATTTTTGCTGAAGGATTAGGTATCCAATTAGCAAAGTAGTCTCCCAAAGGGCATTACCGTCACAGACATGTGTGTAACTAGGTGTGTAACTTTTAAATGCAACCTTACTGTGTTTATAGGTCGCTGGAACAGCGACAGATACAAACTGATGCCCAAAAGTTAAGGGAGCTGTGCGTCTCACAAAACAGCATGGGAAATAATGGTAATTGTTGATAAAAGGTATGCTGAGCAACGTTGTGAAACTTGGCGCAGTGACACAAATTACATTCGAAAATTGACAGTTTGGTACTTACTGTCACGTAAGTGTCGCAAACCAGAACAGGCGGCCCTTACTCACCCAGAGGATGAACGATTCTGTTTTGAAACTGAATGACAGTTGCAGAATCGCCACACTTAGACGAAACCAAAATCCGTAGTAGTCCCAGTACAAGATCTACTGTCACCTGAAGAGTGAAGTCGTTAAAGGAATTACAACAACAAACAACCAAAAATAACCACACATTCTGCACTTCGCAGTGTGAACGGGAAATGTGACTGTTGCGGACTTCATTCAGGGAGTGTAGGGATTCCTGCAACTCCAACTCCTGATTCTACGCTACGCTGGTGCGACATTTGTTATGAAATATACTGGGCGCCCAGGCAGGCAAGTACAAGTCGTAGGTAAGAAAATCAAATGGTTCAAATGGCTCCGAGCACTATGGGACTTAATAGCTATGGTCATCAGTCACCTAGAAGTTAGAACTTCTTAAACCTAACTAACCTAAGGACATCACACAACACCCAGTCATCAGGAGGCAGAGAAAATCCGTGCCCCAGCCGGGAATCGAACCCGGGAACCCTGGCAAGGGAAGCGAGAACGCTACCGCACGAACACGAGCTGCGGACGGCAGGTAAGAGACACCAGCTAGTACAGCGAGTTTCCCAGAGTACGGTGAATGGGAAAAACTTGGAAACCACATTGCTGGTAATGGCTGAATAAGACAAGGCACAAAGAAGGAGAGAGAGAAAAAGAGAGATAAACATTGCAGTCACGAAATTCAGAGCAATTCCTTAGAGCGGTTTGACATAATAATTAGGAAACTAAATGTTTCGTCAGAATGAGAAAAATTCATTGCTTCGTTGCTCCGAATCCTATCAATATAGCATTACTGTTACCGTAATCAACAATGATAATGCAAATGAATATTCTCGCCAAACATTTCAAAAGTTGATAATGTTCCGTATGCTTTGAGATATCTACACAAACAACACAATAGAATACTTAACTATTTCAGCTGACACCACTGAACATCTCAGATCTGTGTCAATTACACAACTAGAGCTACAAACAGACTAATGAATAGTGAATATTCAAACCATGCTAGAAGTTAGAATTCGGCACAGGTACACAGTACATCAGCCAGGATATGAAATTCAGGACTGCTTACCTTTCCTCCGATATGTAACATGTGTAGTTTTTGGCATGATTTAGTGATAATTTACGAAATCAGTTAAACTGGCGAGTAATAAAGACGCAAGTTGTTTTAATTGGCTACTTCCTATGTAAAACCTAAATTTACTACCACAAAGAACAAATAAATGTCCTCCAAATGAATGTCACTCGTCATGTATCAAATGTATTTACTTGTTCGTATAGTGCAACGCGACCCGCGCTTGCTAAAGAGAAAGGGAGGTGGGAGACAAGCGCATCGAACCGGCGTTAAAGAATTAATGACCGTGGACTGCTGCTTTCACGAGCCTGAGCGTGGCTTTAAGTAGGTTTCTCAGGCTTATTTCTTGTTAATTTTGGACTGGTCTTCGATTTCAGAGAATAAGGTACGCCAGAAATCAAAATACGATACCACAATGGGCAGAGGATACTCGGTTCACAAGTTTTCTCTTCCTTTAGATTACCAAGACGATTGGGGCGTCAGAAAGAGCATCCGGTCACAATGCTTAATAGTAAAATGCACTTTCCCAAGTCTACATCTACATCTACATTTATTCTCCGCAAGCCACCCAACGGTATGTAACGGAGGGCACTTTACGTGCCACTGTCATTACCTCCCTTTCCTGTTCCAGTCGCGTATGGTTCGCGGGAAGAACGACTGTCTGAAAGCCTCCGTGCGCGCTCTAATCTCTCTAATTTTACATTCGTGATCTCCTCGGGAGGTATAAGTAGGGCGAAGCAATATATTCGATACCTCATCCAGAAACGCACCCTCTCGAAACCTGGCGAGCAAGCTACACCGCGATGCAGAGCGCCTCTCTTGCAGAGTCTGCCACTTGAGTTTGTTAAACATCTCCGTAACGCTATCACGGTTACCAAATAACCCTGTGACGAAACGCGCCGCTCTTCTTTGGATCTTCTCTATCTCCTCCGTCAACCCGATCTGGTACGGATCCCACACTGAGCAATACTCAAGTATAGGTCGAACGAGTGTTTTGTAAGCCACCTCCTTTGTTGATGGACTACATTTTCTAAGGACTCTCCCAATGAATCTCAACCTGGTACCCGCCTTACCAACAATTACTTTTATATGATCATTCCACTTCAAATCGTTCCGCACGCATACTCCCAGATATTTTACAGAAGTAACTGCTACCAATGTTTGTTCCGCTATCATTTAATCATACAATAAAGGATCCTTCTTTCTATGTATTCGCAATACATTACATTTGTCTATGTTAAGGGTCAGTTGCCACTCCCTGCACCAAGTGCCTATCCGCTGCAGATCTTCCTGCATTTCGCTACAATTTTCTAATGCTGCAACTTCTCTGTATACTACAGCATCATCCGCGAAAAGCCGCATGGAACTTCCGACACTATCTACTAGGTCATTTATATATATTGTGAAAAGCAATGGTCCCATGACACTCCCCTGTGGCACGCCAGAGGTTACTTTAACGTCTGTAGACGTCTCTCCGTTGATAACAACATGCTGTGTTCTGTTTGCTAAAAACTCTTCAATCCAGCCACACAGCTGGTCTGATATTCCGTAGTCTCTTACTTTGTTTATCAGGCGACAGCGCGGAACTGTATCGAACGCCTTCCGGAGGTCAAGAAAAATAGCATCTACCTGCGAGCCTGTATCTAATATTTTCTGGGTCTCATGAACAAATAAAGCGAGTTGGGTCTCACACGATCGCTGTTTCCGGAATCCATGTTGATTCCTACATAGTAGATTCTGAGTTTCCAAAAGCGACATGATACTCGAGCAAAAAACATGTTCTAAAATTCTACAACAGATCGACGTCAGAGATATAGGTCTATAGTTTTGCGCATCTGCTCGACGACCCTTCTTGAAGACTGGGACTACAGTCCCGAAACAGCGGGCGCTGTACTAGACGAAATTAACGCTAAGAGAAATAAATACTGTATCATGTGTATTTCAATATCTTCTTGTGTATTTAATAATGAACGCACGTCCGTAACTATTGCAGTTCAGTTGATTATTAATGTTCTGTTCAACATATACTATCTTCCAAGACGTCAAATGACCGACCAAGAGGGGGGATTCGTCTCAGTATATCTAACAATGCTACAATTGTGTGTACATTTGAATGGATGTCCATTTTATTAAAATGACGAAATGACGATTATATAGGAGAGTGGGAATAACCAGAGAGTGTAAAAGGCACAGAAGTGTAGCTACGCGGCGTTGGTCGTTAGATTGGGAGTAACCTATGTTAGTGAGCGGTGATGATTCACAAGTCACTGATATCGCAGCGGTATAAGACGCATGTGTGCAAAATATTTTGTTCGTACTTAAGGCAAGTCCAGTGATAGAACTGGACTGGCAGTTAACCACTAACTGTTATGAGGAGACTCTGAAGTTGGAAATTTTTCGTGCAGTTTCAAGTGACTGATTATATTGTGTGGTACAGACTTAAGTTTTGACAAGTATTGTTTGCGACATAGATATTGAACGTCTTTGCCATGACTTACTAAGCTTGGGGAAACTACTTGTACGGTTCGCAACTTTTGTAAATCTTAATTGCGGTTTAGGTTGCAAGTGGTACTCTGAGATGAAGGGGCACAGGAGAAGAAATCGTGCGGGCCGCATCAAACCAGTCAACAAAAAGGAAAAAAAAGCAAAAAGTAAAGGACTCCATTCAGCCATCATAACTAACGACTGAGGAATTAGGCTACTGTCATCATTCAGTGTTGAATAACTCCCTCCAATCAGCCTCCGTCATCGGTGGGTGTTGTATTAGTCACTGCCTCCGCGGCAAGCCGGCCCGTTGTGCAACTTGCGACGTTTTCCGTTCACAGCCACTAAACAAGTCTGTGCTCATCTTGCATAGCTCACCTCATACGCCATCTCAACTTTAATTGAAAGGCATTATCGGTGAGAGTGTCTCGGCGCGGAGTGTTAATATGTAAATGTGTGATCCCTTCGAGTTAAATCAGACATATTAGGGCTAGCATCATGAGATTAAAACACTTGACATTTCATTAAGAAAAAAGTAATTCGAGAGCAAGAGGTAGATTTAACATGACTAACAAGACGCATCACTTGCGACTTTAATTGTCTTATAAAATTTGGCGATCGCTACGTAAAGGATGTGGTCGGACGATTCTCACCAGTATAACATATAGGAATTTGTTCTAATTAGTGCCTGTGTTATGCTGTCGGCAGTACGGTACTGTGGTAACAATTGTTCGTAAAACGTCAAGCTGCATTGCGCGCTATAACTTTCGTAATTCACAAGATGAAGCAAGTAGATAGCCTATTTTACTCTCACGCACATGAAACTGGTTTGTCAGATTAACTCTTACAGTGTTCGCGACGCTTAATTTTCATAAGTTTTTCGATTACGAAATTCAACTACACAGAATAATCAAAACTCCCTCAAATTACTACAACTCACTTTACGTTGTTCGCCATTTAAAAGAAACAACTGGATTCATTTTTACTTACTAATTATTACCACACCACAGGCGGGCAACACTTGTGTGGCCACGGCAAGGTGGCGTCGCCAACTTTCCCAGCACATTCAACGAAACAGCCACGATGCCCCGAACGCCCTTTCGACAACACCCGCCATCGGCAGCAGTCGTTATGAAGCCCGACCGTTCCGAATATTCTGGAGAAGGAGCGATATACGGAGCACCAGAAATGAGCTACAGTGTCGGTCGGTGATAAAGATTGTCGATAACACTGTCCTTACAGTGAAAAAAATCTTACCTTTTTACACGTACACTTTTACCTGCATTGCTGGCGCCCCGTCTGTGGTTACAGAAAACTGCTTTTGCAAAGTGAGTTTTATTATTTCAGCTGCCATTCCGAACGTTTTTTAAAATATCCACCCTGCAGCATTGTCCTTCTTCGAAATCATATCCAGAAGTTTTTCGTTACATACACGTCGTCGTCCATGCCACGCAAAAAAAGTCTAACTGATCCGTGTCCCTAATATCCGTGGGCTAATCTAGTACGATAGGGTACACTAGGAAGTTTTCAGTTTGTTCGTGAAAATTCCCAGCAATGTCGCTGATTCGCTGAGATTTGTCATGCTGGAAAGTGGTATTCCGTTGTATGCGGGAGCTAATATGGGATTCATTGTCTCTACTACGTCCAGAAAAATATTCGGTATTAGTTGCCCTTCATGAACAGCTTTACAGCTCTTTCTAGAAGTAAAGCAACTTTATATCTCTCGACGAGTCATTCGAAGTACCGTTTATCTTCTTTGCCCTAAATTAAAGTAAAAATACTGTGTTAGGAATAATACAACCGAAAACAAAAATGAATACACATTTGAAAAGTATATAGACACACTTCAGTTCATTATTCTGGACCTTTAACCAAAATAAATATGCTAAAATACTGGTACAAACGCCATTTGTGGGTACACAATTTTCTTCTGCAAGAGTTTGCTACTTCTTTAACTCTCCCTCTCCGGCGTCCTCTATGATTTCACAATACTATTCTGAATGTAGTTTGCTGTATGTCTTTCAATAGACGACTTTCTTACACACTTAGTTACTGTATCATAGTTTAGACATTTGGGTTTATCGCAAAAACTAACCAAAAAAAAAGGAAGTTCCCACTCCGATTTCAATAGAGTGTAAGTAGCATGTTTATATGTTTTTATGCTGGCAGCGCTTTAGATTGCGTTAATATCAGCGACAGAAGTCTCTGTGGGAGACTCTCTGATTGGAAGGTCTCGTAGTTGGAAGTTAATAGCAGTGATGGCAGTTAGAAGTTAATAGTTAGCAGTGGTGGAGGTTAGATGCAGTGCTGGCGCAAGCGGAGGGTCGGGACGTCTGTCCGTCATCGATATTTTGGACATGGATTCTAAAATGCGGGTAATGGAATTATTGACGATTTTTGGAACTGAATGTCACGGACGATTAAATAATGTTTGGAACTGGAAGTCACATGATTAAGGTAAAATCTGCTAAATACATTGTTTGCTGTGCAACAAAATCTTTCCTTTGCTAACGATATGTCTATTAGTAGTTAGAGCCTGCAGTAGAATCATTTTATTTAGCTAGCTGTATACTTTGTATACTCGCTATATTTGCTGTAGTTCGTGTCATGACGATTTTCTGTGAGGTGAGTGACTTATGAAACGAATGGTTTATAGTTAGGATTTCCTCTAATTCAGGGCCATCCTTTTGTGTTAATTAATAGTCAGATTGCGTTATTCTTGTATATTGGTCATTAATGGATATAATAAGTTTGAGCTGTATTTGTCATGGAAAATTCTGTACGTCCGTGTTCAATCGATAAAGACAAGCAAAGTGACAGCACGTTCAGTTGCCCTAAGCAGTTTTAGCAGGTTCAACTGGATTGGACAATTTAAGTAAAATCGTAGAAGTTTCATCTTCTCAGTTATTTCAATTTAAGTAATATATATATATACTTTGAAGTTTCAAGAGTTTCCGAAATCTTTGCTTTTTTCAGAGCAAGTTACCCTATTATTCTAATGACTGTCTTGCGCTTATCTGTTTTTCTGTTTCAATGTTGAAGAAGCCATCTATAAATGCACTCAACAGCACACCACGGCGTCTTCACCATGGACGCCGAGTTGAGGCGAATTAAACAGAGTTAGACCGAAGCACCGCGCATACACACTCTGAAACTATTTTGCACGTGTGAGATTTTCGGTGTGTGTGAGGCCCCGGTCTTCATTACAGGCAGTTGGTGCGGCCTGTCAGCTAAATAAATAGCCACTCCACCTTTCCATTGGAGAATACCAGTATGCTTTCTTTCACATCAGATGTTCTATTAACGGTGTGGTCGATTTCCTACCAACCGTAAAGGTGGCACACAATTATGAATACTAACTAGTATGCATTCCAATATCCATCTGAGAGTTTGCAGTTTGTGCCCATTGTTGTTGACTTTCTGCGCTTAATACTAGAAATTCAAATGATGATAAATGCATAGAATCTTTCAGTAGCAGTTTTTGTCACCAAGATACAGACGTAACAACGTACTAAGACGTAAGTGTATTGAACAGAGCTACAACACTGCTGTTACTACACTAATTTCTACATCACCTAATCTTATCATCATGGGCTTTAGAAACAGTGCTATAATTATATGAGCTGAAAATGAACCTATTTCTTCCATGTTACTGGTAGCCTTTCCGCTGAACTAATTTAAATTACTAGAACGAGCGGGTATATTTGAACGACAAGACCATACTAGTACATCTTTCGCATAGGAATACATACTTTTACTCTGATTTACCTGTACGAGAAGCTGTGCCGTTTTCATGTTTCATAAATAAATGGTAAACACTTTAAAAGTAACTCAATTTCAGTCACGAGTAATCATTTAAACCTAAAATTCTTTCTCCAACGAGAGATAAAAATTCGAAAAATTTTTGATATCATAAATCTCTTCCGCTTCACTTCATTCAATCGTTTTCTCCCTTTGCGCTACTTATATTTTCATCGGACTGCCTTAGCTTCTTCTACCTATAGGTTTGTATCTTATGATTTTGGGGCGTTACGATTGGCTATTCGTGTTCAAATGATTTATAATGCCACGTTTATTAATTCTGTCTAATCTACTTCAGTCTTTTCCTACTCTGAAATATGTAGCTTCCACAGCATGGATTCTTCTGTTTTAAATGTGTAAAACTTTAATCGTTTCTACGCAATAAAGTAGGATCAGTCTTGGCCTTATAAAAGAACCTTATTTTGATTTTCAGGCACCTGTTTATTATTCTTGTAATATTTGAGAAAATTTTTGTTCCTCGTTTGTACAGATTCATAAGTAATTACATAACATAACGAGTCGAAATATTTAAATTGCTCCATTATTTCGTTATAAAAAATAATTTTTGATCTTTTGAGGTTCTCCTTAAATGTCATCGCTTTCTATTTTTTGACTGTTTTTCCTCGTGCGCCTCGTTTTTTCCTGGCATTTACAGGATCGTTAATTGGTTTCAGACTTTCGTCATGTATTATATCATGATATAAACACATATGGATATCGATTACAGTACTCTTTGACCAGGAATGTTTCGGATCTTTGATGCATAAAGCCGTTAGATAGTTACTGGCTTGTTCGAGTAATACGTAATAGGCAATTCACTCCTTGAATAAGCATGCCATCATTATGCACTTACCTCAAGAATGCCGTTTGGATCGCTTACTATATTCTCATATATTATACTAGCACATAAACTTTCCATTCAGGAAAAGTATTTCACAAAGTGAGTTACAACAACTGATTGGCAAATTTGTTATTTCTACTCAACAACAAACATAAACGAAGTGAAACCCTGAATTCGTATTGGAAACAAACCTACCTTCAATAAACAAGTCGTCAAACGGGAACTGTTTTCCAACGTAAATACTAGATGGCTGGGCGCAATACATGATCGAAACAAATCGGCGTGTGTTGACATTCCATGGTTGTGGCTGAATAAGCTCATACCAGTTTGGATATGAATTTGAAAACAATGTTCGCTTAACGACAATGACGGTTCATCAGAGCAAATTATTCTCAAATTTGCCCGCTGTACCATTCAATAATCTCTGCGCACTGCACTGACCCACTTCATGAAAACTAATCGTGTGGAGCATCGTTTTTGATTTTTCCGTTTGTTGATGCAGTGATTGTGCGGCTGAAACATTTGAAAAAGCAGGTCGGTGTTAAAAAAGAATGTCCGACTTCCATAGCTGTGAACATCCTTTCGATTGTTCTTAAAACTGTGAAATCTCCTAGACTTTAGAGTTTTATCGTGTTTATGGGTGCTCAGTTTCATTTTCTTGCTGTCGTTAGTGCACAAAGTATTACCTATGTAAGATCAATCAAGTGTCCCTTGAATCAGTCCACCGTCTATTTCCAATGACTACCAAATATTGCCTCATATACTTTACTGTTGCTATTAAACTTGTAGTCACTTAGTATTTACGTAAAATTTATGAATAATGATCATTATCGTCGTCCATGACGTTGCCACAGACTACAAAAAACAAACGTATCCTAAGTTCACCTAAACTTACAAAATGCACATTCGTCTTTCGTTCAGAGTATAGTAGAGCTAGGATTCTCGAGAGATGAGTAACCTAAATTTAAAGTGACACGCTGCCGCCTTTGACTGTACTTTTTTCCTCATACACTATTCCACTATCTGTGGTTGGGGCATTTTCAAGTGATAATTAAGGAACCCAGTACCTGTCATTACCACATAAATAAGACTGAAAGGCTGGTATTATAGTTGTGAATAAATAAATTACTACAACCAAATGCGGAATATTAGTGTCATTTAAAAATTTAGTAATGCTGGTTACCAAAAACAAGAATTGTATCTGAATGTACTATTTTAAAAACCATTTATTATCATAGAATGGCTTTTAAACGTCCGTTTGAAACGAAATAATTTGCTCATCCAGTTACATTTGCTGCAGTTGACGGTATCTCTCTCATTTTATAAACTTGCGGACCATAAATTAACACAGTTAGCTACATTAGAATATTATTCCGTTACAAAACAGGTGAATGATTTAACATATTGTGATCTGTGACGCGCTGATTTTTCTTACTTTTGTACGAAGACATTCAGCCATGGCGATACTTTCATGTTATGTTTCGATTGAAATCAAACGTGATGAAAGCAATAACTATGGGTACAAGTGCGTTCTGACTTTCCGGTTTCGTTTCCGAGATATGTTTCAAGCATTCTACCGTGCTCTAGTATGGAAATTATTTTGCTTCGCGATGTTAATCATCCTTTGTTACACGTAAGTGTACTTTCTAAGGCGATTGAAAGTAGGGTAGCTTCAAGATATAGTTTCCATTTCTAAGTTTCTGTAAACTCTTACTAGTTTGATAGTAACGTTACTGCGTACGAGTATTTGCACTTGTTTAATTTCGGTATTCACTTTTCATGTTCGCACATGATTCACACGAAAACAAATGCTTCTGACCTTACTTCTCTGGACAAATCACCTATAAATTTTTAGATTCTCGAATACAATACATTGGACAATTCTACAAACTGTGAATAAGAGAATAATAGTAAGAGCTGTCCGATATGCACCTAAAAGGGACGCAACACAATACGATTATATTCAACATCGAATGGAGGAGATTAAATGCACAGCACATTGGTCACATAAATATTAACAAATGACCGATAGGGGCAATTTTTATAGGTTTTAGTGACGTTTAAAAATGTTAATTTTCTAATAATATTTACGGTAACAGAAAATCAGTGAAATTAGTTACTCAGGGCATGAAGAGATCTATGTTATTTTTGTACGGACGCAATAGTTTCACGCAGCATAAGAAAAACACTGCAGTAGCAAACAGTATGTATATCAGTCAAAACAAGGGGAAGAAGATGGGAATACCTTTAAAATGGGTACAGTTTAGACCATCTCAAAACAGATATGAACAGATTAAATAAAATTATACATATAAATCTGCATGTTTACAGTGTAACAATATAAGAATGAAAGTTTTAGTTACCCCTTTCGAATTAAACAGGTCATAGAAAGATCCCAGAGGAAGCATTCACTATTTGAAAATTATAATTTTCATAATAAATTTAAATTTTTAACATTTGTACACCACATTCTAAGTGTGTATGACACTGTGAATGGGACTCATACAACCTTCAATGCTGTTACTTGCTTTTACTGTGTCATTTACAAAGCAGTTAAATTTACCTTCAGTGCGGGTAACAAGGAGCTAAGATAAATGTTGTTTGGTCTCCCTGATTAAATAAAATCACTGTGACATCCAAATGAACCGCATACTTAATCGTTTGGTGTAAAACATTAATTATGGACTACATTGCAATCGTATTCTGTCGTAAGAATTGAGGGACTGAGAGAACAAGGGGTATAAGTGCTTGATGAAGCAAACTGAGTAAATGATAGCAAAAATTAAATGTCTGTTCATAAACTACGCGGGTTGCTATGAAAATATCAGTTTCTTTCTTAGTGGTCACGTAGTTTACTTATACAATTTTATGTATGTGTAAAGATTCTAGTGCCCGGTGCCAGTTAACGAGCATTGCGCTCTCATTTACCTACGTGGCCGAAAGAGTCACCCTTCAGGAATTGTGAAACGAATCATGTCGTCTAGGACTGGATGACACAAAGAGCGCAGATTCACCACAAGATGGGGAAATTCACAGGTGTCTATTTTCTATTGAGCCCTAAGCGCTGTAGTGTGCGAGTGAGACAGACGAGAATCTACGTCGTATGGAAATCCAGTGGAAGGCTTTTGTGGCCAAGGAGACGGACCTAAGATTGGCCATAAAAGGAAACATTTTAGAAAACTATTTAATTCTGTACTAATGCATGGAATCAAGCCACAGTAATTTTAGTTTGCTATCCTCCATAAATCATCATGGTGAGAACAATAAAACTTCAATATTTATCATTTCCATAATAGTTAAGGCTTTACTGTTTAAGTGAAATTAACAAATTTTGTAACAAAGTCCCGAATGCTAAGATCTGAACGCTTTCGACGACCTTAACGATCGATATTTCATATAGAAGAGCATCATTAAAATGACAGCCGTTGTAAATATCAACTCTGTAACTTTATTTGTTTAAACTATATAGTGAATTTAAATGATCAGTATTTTCAGTTAAGCATCAGATCATCATTTCCTTCACACAGACCGTGTTGAAAGATGACAGTATGACACCTTATTGAATTATTAGGTGACAGAGTACTTGTTGTAAAGTTTAGTGCATAATAGTTACTTTTGTTCTTTATTTATTTATCAGAAAGCACATTAGTACAAGGCTACTGGCCATGACATTCAAAGTTAAGAAGGAAAGTATATTGGTTTCATGCAAAAGAATTTAATGTTTATTATTTAATAGATATTATTGTTACTTTATTTAGAACTCGTAAATGGTCAAGCTTTGACTATCTGAATGTGTTAAAATGTAAAGTAATGTGGAATAAGTTGTAGCCAATCAGATGGACGGCTTCGGTAAAGGGAACCGCGCTAGTCAGTTGAGCGAAGAAGGTTGGCGCGCGGGAAATGCGGTCAGAGGCGGGCAGGGAGGGCAGTTCTGGTCGAGACACAAAAGGAGACAGTTCGGATGGAGACGCGAAAGCTGACAGTTCTGCTGGCGACACCAAAGGATGCAGACGCGAAAGTGGACGGTCGGTCTTTAGGCAGCTAGGAGGTGAAACGACTTAGAAAATCTCGCGTTGGTGTTATTACGGGACGCAGTGTCTTAGCGGTGAGCAGCCGCGCGCCTGATGTGAACTTTTCGCATAGTTAACGAGGTGGAGTGTCGTACTTGTAATTCGAGATGAGACTGTGAATGATCGAACTGTGTCAAATGGATATGCGCTAGAGTGTAACAGTAACTGTAATACGACAACTTTCGCTATTAGTTTGCTTTCTCAATAAACATTATTCTAACCAACTCGCAACTGTGTGGCCTACATCATTTATGGGTCGTTAATTTAGTTCCAGATATTACTACTGTTATTATATATTATGTTAACTTTGTATTTCGGAAACTTGTCATCAGCCAGACAATCTAACCAAAGCGTCACAAGTGTCTAATTTAGGGCGTGTAATGCGATGCGTGCGGTTCAACCCCCAGACGAGTTTGAGCCAAGACATTTCGACGCAGAGGAACCGCATGTGAGCCCGAACATATTCGGGGTGTTAGCTCGCATCAGCATTATTTTTATAATATATTAAAATATTCATACTCCTAACGTCTTTAAACTTTCTACAGTAAAACAGGTACAAGTACAAAAACATTTTATGTTCTTTATTTTGAAGACCATTTGGGACCATATAAATTATATACACAGTACAATAAAGATTAATTATAAAACAAGGATGTGTGAGAATTGAAAGCAAAATTAATATAACGAGCTTAAAAGAGTAGGTAAGCAATAAATGAGATTAAAATTCGTGGAGATCTTCCCTCTTTGCAACTAAATTAAATTCATTTTTCATCTTAACCTACTCGTTTCGCTCCTTTTATTCATGAAGCATCCTCAGTTGCCTGTAATAAATGTCTTTTTTATGTATATAATAAATGCATTATCGAATAGTCACAGGTACGTTACTATGTTACGTTTCTCATGTTCTGTTTTTGAGGTTAGAAAAAACTTTGGCAACACAAGTTTCGCGAAATTAAATAATCGTTGAGCATTATCTACGATTTCCAGTGCTGCTTTACACATGTGTGGTCCTGGATGTGTTTGCTCGGTCCCTGTACTCCGGTGATTTTTCGCCCGCAGTCATTACAACACTTCATCTACACTTTTAATTGCGTGTTAAACGCGTGTTTTCAGTGAGTAGTGCTGTCGCTGTGTGTTTCAGTTTCATATTTTGTTTGTGTTGTATGTGTGATTTGGTATTTCTTCATTTGTTAAATGTGCGTGCGTGCGTGTGTGTGTGAGAGAGGGAGAGAGAGAGAGAGAGAGAGAGAGAGAGAGAGAGAAAGGGGGGCATTCATTAATTATTTCTTCTGGTTATGTATCACGTTTGTTTATTGTTTTAGTGGCTAACATGATCATAGAATTATTGCTTATATTGATCTGGTAATTAATTACTTTCTTTCCAATTGCAAGGGCTCTCTACAGTTGAAAGTTTTCCTGTAATGAAGGAGTTTTCTGTTTATCTATTGAGACTGGATGTTTCATGTCCGTCTTCGGTCAGGTGTTTAGCAAACGTGTAATGGCTATTTTCATACTTCCACCACATTTTGTGTTCTTGATACCTAGTTTTGAAATTGACTATCATCCCCAGATATACTGATTTACGTTTTTGACATTGTAACGGGTACACACCTGCTCCTTGGTATTTACCTCGTTTGTCTATAGTTGTTTGTAACCGTGACTGGAGTGTCATTCTTGTTCTGTAAACAATTTGTTATCATCGTTTCTTTAGTGTATTTGCAACTACGTATGTTGATTCAAGTTTAGGTGTTAAATTCGACCATTTCATTCTTTTGGTCATGTCATGAGTGTTACTGTTTTGTGTTCCTGGGTGCGACGTAGTATCTGTATTGTTTGTGGGTGTCCGTGCCCGTTGAGTTCTCTACTTGTTTTCGTTTTTCTTTCGTTGTTTTGATTATGCGATTGAGTCTTTCTGTTTTATGGGTCTTATAACCAATTTTTGTGGCTATGAGTCGAATTGCTTGTAATTACATTTCATAATACAAGAAAGAAAATTATCCGTAAGGTACCAACACATGATAGATTCGGCATAGTCAATTCCTGTAATTCCCTATCAGTCCGTGTACCATTTCATTCTGTGGTGTTTCTTCAAGAATGTCCTCCCTAGGCAACACTCGTGATGCGGTACCATTGTGTTGTGCAGTTTTCAGTCTTTCAAGTTCCCTTTTTGACCATGACCTCTTCTTTCTCTGCTCCCTCTTCTAACACCCATGGTAACTGCTGTCTGGGAATGTGACATGTTTATATAGAAATCATGCTATAGTCGATGGATGTATTACATCTCGTGAAGATTTTTCCACTTCTCAAACTGAATTTCAAACCCATTTCGATGCAAAGGCTGTAGAAGTGGTGTTGATGATGGACCTGTTGTGGGCCTCCTTAAACCCGCTTCTATAAACTGAAGAGTACGGTTTATTCAACACTTGAACTGCATTGTTAGAGGAATTTCTTTGCTGATGCGGACCCACCTCGTATTCCTTCCCCGTATTTTGTTTCCTTCTGCGTCTTCAGCAACTTTATTCTTTGCTGTGGAATCAATTGCTTTCATTTGAACTACAGAAAACCATCCTGCTGGCCTGCTTCACTGCTTTCATTCTGTCTTGGGGAATAAATACATGTATTAAGTGTTCTTTTGTTTTCAGAGGCCCCAAAATCTGTATCACATCCCATAGGTGTAAGGCCAGGTTCGAGCACCATACGCTCTACCCTGTCAATATGCAGATCTTACCTCTATATGTACAAGTGGTACACCAAACTATGACTTATTTAAACATAAGTTAAATATTACTGTGAACAACGTTGAAAGCATATACAATAGGCTGTTACAATACTTTAAAAAATACATAAAAATAAAAACAGAAATTAAAAATATAAAACTAAAAAATCACTTACCTGAACCTTCTCTTAAGATATCAGAAATTCTCCTCATGTTTCAGTTATACTAGTTGTATTCTAAATGTGGTCCATGAATTGGCTTGGAGCTTAATATTTTTCATCGTACCGGAATGATGGAACATCTCAGATTCCTTCACACACCCCTCAAGGCCACACGTTAAATTTTAAATGCCCAGCGGAATCACTGTCTCAGAAACATTAACTTGGAATCCTAACGTGGGGAATTGCTATAAAACCCTTATGAAAGACTATTTCCCTCAGTCGAAAAATAATAATAACAATTAATGGAAGGGACTATAAGCTACTTCAAATGAAATACAAATAAAATAAAGTTGAAGACTTGTTATAGACTGAAGAGCCAAAGAAACTGATACACCTGCCTAAAATCGTGTAGACCTTCCCCCGGGAGCACGCAGATGTGCGGCTACACGACTTGGCATAGACTCGACTAATGTCTGAAGTACTGCTGGAGGAAACTGACACCATGAATGCTGCTCGGCTGTCCGTAAATCCGTAAGATTTCGAGGGTGTGCGGGTCTCTCCCTGACAGCACGTTGCAAAGGAACCCAGATATGCTCAAAATGTTCATGTCTGGAGAGTTCGGTTGCCAGCGGAAGTGATTAAACTCAAATGAGTGTTCCAGGAGCCACTCGGTGGGAATTCAGGATGTGTAGGGTGTCGCACTGTCCTGCTGGAACTGCCGAAGTCCGTGGGAACGCACAATAGACATGAAATGAAGCAGGTGATCAGACAGGATGATTATGAACGTGTCACCTGTTAGAGTCGTATCTAGACGTATCAGGGGTCCCACATCACTCCAACTGCACACGCCCCACACCATTACATCTGCATGAGCAGTCCCCTGCTGACATGCAAGATACAGGGACTGATGAGGTTGTCTCTATACGCGTACGCGTCCATCCGCTCGATACAATTTGAAACGAGACTCGTCCGACCAGGCAACATGTTTCCAGCTGTGTCGGTGTTGACGGGCCCAGACGGGGCGTCAAGCTTTGTGTAGTGCTGTCAAGGGTACACGAGTGGCCATCGGTGCCCTAAGCCCATCCTGAAGATGCTTCGTTGAATGGTTCGCACGCTGAAACTTATTATTGGCCCAGCACTGAAATTTGTAGCAGTTTGCGGAAGGGTTGCACTTCTCAGAGGCGCTGTGTCGTGTCGCTCGTGCTCCGACTACAACTCTACGTTCAAACTCATTTCAATCTTAATAACCTGCCAGTGTAGTAGCAGTAACAGATCTAACAACTGCGTCTGATACTGTTGCCTTATACAGGAGTTGCCGGCCCCAGCGCCGTATTCTGACTATTTACATGTCTCTTTATTGGAATACGCATGTCGAAACCAGTTTCTTTGGCGCTTAAAAGCAATGACATAGCATAAGACTCAATGACGTAACTGTTAGGGAATGCTATTGCTATGAAGATATGAAGCAACTGGGTGGTGGGTGCTGAGTGGGGTGGGGAGGAGGGGGTAGTACTGTATCCCACCTGCACATTCTGTAACTAATACGAATGCAACCCACAAAATCTTTCAGTTACTCTAGTGGTTAATAGAATAATAAATGAAAACGACAGCGTCACCCAAACCGGGTTTAATGATACTGTGGCAATAGTACGTCCACTTTGCTAACATCAACGTCCACCTATCGCCGGTGCTTATGCATATTCTCACTAGTCTGTTGTGGTGGTAGGTCGGCCGTGCGTGATCGCATGTGAAGAACCAGATTGTTGTCAGGACTCGGCCACCGAGAAGTCCCATTCACCGCCTTAAAACGTTGCGAATAATTTGTGGTCTCCCACGTCGCTCTCAGAGTTCAAGGTAAGCTGAGCGGTTCTCACGTATTCTTAGAATGGAACTACAAGTCTCAATCGTCAACCACTTTAGTTTTATAAAATAGATTCATCAGTTATGAGAATTTTTAGCGTGATAAAACTAAAGTGTCCTGCTTGTCGCAAGTCGTAACAAGGGGCAGATGAATTTAGCATATAAATTGAAGCAGACCAGCCAGAAGGCTTTCAACCTTTCACGTTTTCTTGTGAAATGTCGTTTGTACCAATTCAGGTCTCAGCCCCTCAAGCAATGCTACTACTTTAAACGAAGAAAATAGCACAACGGAAAGACTTTTTGTGAGAAACCTGTTACGTTCCTACTGTGAGGAGGGTAGTGCTGGTCCTTGCCCCAATGAGCTGTATTTTGCAGGTACTCCTGCACATTCCTACAATCTACTGACGTTGTAACCTTTTACTAAAATGTAAACTTTCACGGCCGGAAATATCATGTCCATTATAATTATCCGGGCTGTTATGCCGTGGTCGGTTGAAAAATTCTGTGTCCATTCCCAACGTTTCGTCTCCGACTGTGGGAGACATCTTCAAGGGGGTAGGTAGCTCAATGGAAGGTCCAACACAACCACTGGCTCGCCACTGACTGCCGCTAAATTCCGTGTCCGCGCGCTCCCACGCCGCGGCGTGACGTCACGTGTTTTGAAAACGTCAGTGCAATTGGCCGCTGTCCGTCGCCGTCGATCGCCGTTGCCATCACCCAGTAGTGGGCGGGTGGAACACATCTTCTTTAACACCGGCATCCATATGCCGTTTAATTTCACACCCTCCTCCTTACGGTTGAAATTATTAGGGTGTTTAGCGATTTCGATTGCCTCCCTGTAGAGCCTTTCGTAATATCCGCTTGTGGCCGCTAGTACTTGAGTCTCCTCGAAACGAATATTGTGGTTCCCTGGCTGGAAAGCATGCTCCGCAACAGCTGATCGTTCCGTTTCTCCTCTTCTGCAATTTCCCTTATGCTCTTCCAAACATTTAGAAACAGTTCTTTTAGTGGTACCCACATAAGCATCACCACAGCTGCATGGGATCCTATACACTCCAGCTTTTTCCAGTGGTTTGCGAGCGTCCTTGGCAGGCTTAAGGTATTCCTGTATCTTCCTGGTGGGCTTGTAAATTACGGTAATATTCCGCTTCGTCAAGATCCTCCCTATTCTTTCCGTTACATTTTTAACAAACGGCAGGAAAACCTTAGATTTTGCAGTAGCCTGTACGTCAGTATGATTTCTGCGTGGCTGCCTCAACGCACGTTTTATTTCGGCGGACGAATATCCGTTCTTCATTAGTGCATTGTGAAGATGTTCCATCTCAGCGTCGAGCAACTCAGGTTCACAAATATTTCTAGCTCTGTCCGCTAACGTCTTGATAACACTCCGCTTCTGTTGTGGGTGGTGGTTCGAATCCCGGTGCAAATAACGGTCCGTGTGCGTGGGTTTGAGGTGTACTGAGTGGCCCAAACTACCATTTTCGTTTCTAAAAACAAGCACATCGAGGAAATGTAACTTGCCGCCTACCTCCTCCTCCATTGTAAACTGAATTCTCGAGTTTATACTGTTCAGATGTTCGTGGAACCGGCTTAGTTCCTTCCAACCATGTCTCCACAGCACAAACGTGTCATCCATGTATCGGAACCATACATTTGGTTTTTTGCTGGAATTACCTAAGGCCTGTTCTTCGAATTTATCCATAAAGAAGTTTGCAATTACGGGACTTAGGTGGCTTCCCATAGTCACGCCATCCGTTTGCTCATAAAACTGTTCATTCCACAAATCGCTAAACACCCAAATAATTTCAGCCGTAAGGAGGAGGGTGTGAAATTAAACGGCATATGGATGCCAGTGTTAAAGATGTGTACCACCCGCCCACTACTGGGTGATGGCAACGGCGATCGACGGCGACGGACAGCGGCCAATTGCACTGACGTTTTCAAAACACGTGACGTCACGCCGCGGCGTCGGAGCGCGCGGACACGGATTTTAGCGGCAGTCAGTGGCGAGCGAGTGGGTGTGTTGGACCTTCCATTGAGCTACGGACCCCCTTGAAGATGTCTACCACAGTCGGAGACGTAACGTTGGGAATCGTCACAGAATCCGTCAACCAACCACGGCATAACAGCCCGGATAATTATAATGGACGTTGTAACCTTTCTTTGGAAAACAGCATCGTCTGGAAACCGCCCCATGAAGTACCCGACGTTTCCCACTAATTCATTCATACAGAGGAACAGTGTTGAGTATTTCCGATACTACCTTTAGATCTATCATTTCATCCGTGTGCTGTGTTATATACAGAAGCGCCAGAGAAAATGGTATAGCCATGCGTGTTCAAATACAGAGATATGCAAACAGGCAGAAAACGGCGCTGCATTCGGCAACGCCTATATAAGACAAGTGTCTGGAGCAGCTGTTAAATCGGTTACTGCTGCTCCAATGGCATGTTATCAAGATTTAAGTGAGTTTGAACGTGGTATCGTAGTCGACGCACGAGCAATGGCAAACAGCGTTTCCGAGTTAGCGATGAAGCGGCGATTTTCCCCGTACGATCATTTAACGAGTGTGCTGTGGGTAACAGGAATCCGGTAAAACATGAGATCTCCGAATTTCCTGCAACCGGAAAACGATCCTACAAGTACGGGACCAATGACGACTTAAGAGAATCGTTCAACGTGACAGAAGTGCAACCATCACGCTAATTGCCGCATATTTAAGTGCCCCCCACCAACAAGTGTGAGCGAGTGAACCATTCAAAGGAACATTATCAATAAGGGCTTTTGGAGCCGAAAGCTCACTCGTGTACGCTTGATGACAGCACGACACAAGGCTTTATGCCTCTCCTGGGCCCGTCAACTCCGACATTGGACTGTTGACGACTGGAAACGTGTTTCCTGGTCGGACGTGTCTTGTTTCAAATTGTATCGAGTGGATAGACGTGTATGGGTATGGAGAACACCTCATAAGTCCATGGACCCTGCATGTCAGCAGGGGACTGTTCAAGCTGGTGGTCTCTGTAACTGTGTTGGGCGTGTGCAGTTGGAGTGATGTGGGACCCCTGATACGTCTAGATACGATTCTGACAGGTGACACGTACGTAAGCATCTTGTCTGATCACCTGCATCCATTCATGTCCAATGTGGATTCCCATGGAGTTGGGCAATTTTGTCATGACAGTGTTTGACACCCTACTCGTCAAGAATTGCTACAGAGTGGCTCCAGGAACACTCTTCTGAGTTTAAACACTTCCGTTGGCCACCAAACTCCCAGACATGAACATTATTGAGCATATCTGGCATGCCTTGCAACGTGCTGTTCAGAAGTCAGTTCCCTCCTGCACTACCTCAGACAATAGTGGCGTCCATGCCACGTCGTGTTGCGACACTTGTGCGTGCTCGCGGCGACCCTGCACGATATTAGGCGGATGTACCGCTTAGTTTAGCTCTTCAGTTTATCTGCGACGAAATCTTCAATACACTCAAAAATCGGGTTCCATATTCGATAAGCTAGTACTTGGTTCACCAGACGACAGTGCGGATCTTCGTGGAATGCTTTCCGATAGGTAAATGCTATGCCATCAAACTGGGTCCCGTTTAATACTGTACTTTGGTTTGTATGGAGTCGCAGCGTGAGATGAAACTCTGAAGATATCTGCTCCCGTTCTCGCAGTAGTTTGTCGTATGTCGCTATAGGAAGGAAGGGAACATCGAGTTTAAAAACAATACCGCTGGTGATACGGCTTCAAGGCGGTGCTGAGGACAGTTGCACTTTATAATAAATCAAGGTCACTAATATTTTTCTGTGGCAGAATTATAGCTCTATAGATACATTGCTTCGTTAGAGCTTTCAGTCTCCAGAAACTTCATAATGCTTCTGCAACATGCTCCCTATCCCTACTAAAGTTTGACGTCAATCATATCCAATCATATTTTAAAAGTGGGTGCCGGCCGGAGTGGCCGTGCGGTTCTAGGGGCTACAGTCTGGAACCGAGCGACCGCTCGGTTGCAGGTTCGAATCCTGCCTCGGGCATGGATGTGTTTGATGTCCTTAGGTTAGTTAGGTTTAATTAGTTCTAAGTTCTAGGCGACTGATGACCTCAGAAGTTAAGTCGCATAGTGCTCAGAGCCATTTGAGCCATTAAAAGTGGGTATGTATTTATGTAAGAATGTATGTGCGACATATCGTTCTAAACCACTGGATCGATATGAAGAAAACTTCTTAAACATCGCACATACTATCTGAAGAGAATCGCTGTGGAAGTAAGAATTACATATCTGAGTCGTGAGGGTGGGTCATAAAAAGCAGTGTAGCCTATGACGCACAAGTGTCCATACTTTATTTATCCACTATTTGAGAAAGAAATCACATAGGGACTAGCAACAGAATTTACACACATGACTTCAGACATTTATCGTACTTTTATTGTTTGATTACTCCACAAAATTATGAGAAAAGTTTATCGCTTATTACATTTTCGTTGTTCACGCAGTAACACTGTCGCATGAAGCATGACGTTTTGATCGATTACTTCTGTTTTACTGTGTTCGCAACACATTCCAGGCAGTATTAACATATTCCAATGAGTATACTTACAGAAATACACTCCTGGAAATTGAAATAAGAACCCCGTGAATTCATTGTCCCAGGAAGGGGAAACTTTATTGACACATTCCTGGGGTCAGATACATCACATGATCACACTGACAGAACCACAGGCACATAAACACAGGCAACAGAGCATGCACAATGTCGGCACTAGTACAGTGTATATCCACCTTTCGCAGCAATGCAGGCTGCTATTCTCCCATGGAGACGATCGTAGAGATGCTGGATGTAGTCCTGTGGAACGGCTTGCCATGCCATTTCCACCTGGCGCCTCAGTTGGACCAGCGTTCGTGCTGGACGTGCAGACCGCGTGAGACGACGCTTCATCCAGTGCCAAACATGCTCAATGGGGGACAGATCCGGAGATCTTGCTGGCCAGGGTAGTTGACTTACACCTTCTAGAGCACGTTGGGTGGCACGGGATACATGCGGACGTGCATTGTCCTGTTGGAACAGCAAGTTCCCTTGCCGGTCTAGGAATGGTAGAACGATGGGTTCGATGACGGTTTGGATGTACCGTGCACTATTCAGTGTCCCCTCGACGATCACCAGTGGTGTACGGCCAGTGTAGGAGATCGCTCCCCACACCATGATGCCGGGTGTTGGCCCTGTGTGCCTCGGTCGTATGCAATCCTGATTGAGGCGCTCACCTGCACGGCGCCAAACACGCATACGACCATCATTGGCACCAAGGCAGAAGCGACTCTCATCGCTGAAGATGACACGTCTCCATTCGTCCCTCCATTAACGCCTGTCGCGACACCACTGGAGGCGGGCTGCACGATGTTGGGGCGTGAGCGGAAGACGGCCTAACGGTGTGCGGGACTGTAGCCCAGCTTCATGGAGACGGTTGCGAATGGTCCTCGCCGATACCCCAGGAGCAACAGTGTCCCTAATTTGCTGGGAAGTGGCGGTGCGGTCCCCTACGGCACTGCGTAGGATCCTACGGTCTTGGCGTGCATCCGTGCGTCGCTGCGGTCCGGTCCCAGGTCGACGGGCACGTGCACCTTCCGCCGACCACTGGCGACAACATCGATGTACTGTGGAGACCTCACGCCCCACGTGTTGAGCAATTCGGCGGTACGTCCACCCGGCCTCCCGCATGCCCACTATACGCCCTCGCTCAAAGTCCGTCAGCTGCACATACGGTTCACGTCCACGCTGTCGCGGCATGCTACCAGTGTTAAAGACTGCGATGAAGCTCCGTATGCCACGGCAAGCCGGTGTCAATGTGTTCTTTTTTCCATTTCCAGGAGAGTATATCCCTGTACGACACAAAGTTCAGGAGATATGACGTCAAATACAGAGTTGCGTGAAAACTTAACTTTTTACTTCTTTATTACCGACTCTATTCACGACACATTTCGCAGACAGCAGCCACGTGTACCACTGGATGTACCTGCAAAATTATATAGCTGGTTAACGCATAGTTCAGAAGATAGGAAGTCATAAATAGATCTGCGTGAAAATAAAGCTGCAGGGCAAAATTCGCTAAAGATACTGCTGAGTATGTGTTCAGGTACGTGTGAAACATGTTAAATGTATTTAACATATGCGGACGCAGTCAAAGCCGTGGATAAAAAGCTCATGAAAACCTCTTGAACGTTTTTAACAAGATTTGATACTCATAATAGTTATAATCTGGAAAGAAATACTGTGGGGTTACAACCAGCAGTCTCTTATTGGCGTGTGGCTGATAACGTGAAGAGAGAACGAGGGAGGACGAGATGGACACAGATAGAGAAAGGGAAGGAGATGAAGTATGGTTCAAAATGGTTCAAATGGCTCTGAGCACTATGGGACTTAACATCTGTGGTCATCAGTCCCCTAGAACGTAGAACTACTTAGACCTAACTAACCTAAGGACATCACTCACATCCATGCCCGAGGCAAGATTTGAACCAGCGACCGTAACGGTCACGCGGTTCCAGACTGAAGCGCCTAGAACCGCTCGGCCACACCGGCCGGCTGATGAAGTATGGGTGAGGAAGAGATGGAGTGAGGGGGAGGGGGAAGTGGACCGGTAAAGAGGGGAAAAAGGAAAAGAGGAGACGGACAGGGGGAGGAAGAGATGGGCAGACAGCAGGAGGGGGAGATGGACAGCGAGAGCGGGGGAAATGGACGGAGATAGGGAAGAGGAGGAGATGGATTGAGGAAAGCGAGACTGACGGAGAGAGGAATGAAAAAGAGAGGGACTGTGAGAGGGGGGGGGGGGGAAGAAATTAACAGTGCGAGGGTGGAGTTTTCCTGGGATAGGGGGAGGAGGAGATTGGCATACAGGGGAACGAGGGAGTGAGAGAGAGTAAACAAATAGGCGGGAGAAACCAGGTACTTATCTAGTAGATTTACCGGGTGATCAAAAAGTCAGTATAAATTTGAAAACTGAATAAATCACGGAATAACGTAGATAGAGAGGTACAAATTGACACACATGCTAGGAATGATATGGCGTTTTATTAGAACCGAAAAAAACAAAAGTTCAAAAAATTTCCGACAGATGGCGCTTTATCTGATCACAATAGCAATAATTAGCATAACAGAGTAAGACAAAGCAAAGATGATGTTCTTTACAGGAAATGCTCAACATGTCCACATCATTCCTCAACAATGGCTGTAGTCGACGAAAAATGTTGTGAACAGCACTGTAAAGCATGTCCGGAGTAATGGTGAGGCATTGGCGGCGGATGTTGTCTTTCAGTATCCCTAGGGATGTCGGTCGATCGCGATACACTTGCGACTACAGGTAACCCCAAACCCAATAATCGCACGGACTCCCCACCTGGGAGGACAAGATTGACGAAAGTGGCTGCTGAGCACACTATCATCACCAAAAGATGTGCGCAAGAGATCTTTCATGCGTCTAGCAATATGGGATGGAGCGCCATCCTGCATAAACATCGTACGTTCCAGCAGGCGTTAATCAGACAGACTAGGGATGATGCGATTATGTAACAAATCGGCGTACCTCTCACGCGTCACGGTAGCAGTTTCGCTGTCCAGCGCCATCTGTCGGAGATTTTGTGAACTTTGTTTTTTTTTTGGTTCTAATTAAACCTCATTTTATTCCAAGCACGTGTGTCAATTTTTACCTCTCTATCTACATTATTCCGTGGTTTATTAAGTTTTCAAATTTATACTGAGTTTTTGATCACCCGGTATAATTATGAACAATTATACGACGTACCCTTTCAAAAGCGGTGGTCTATACTTTTTATTTAATAGCCAGGTATGCTTTGTTGCTCCAGCGACCTACTATAACTATTGCTAGAACGGAAACAATTTCTTTCGAATAATCTCAACAGAACATCATTCGCATAGGGCTGACGGCTGCGGGGAAGACGTGAAGTTATCAAAAAGAAATGGTCGTCAGAAGTGCTGATTCAGCAATAAAAAAGTCAAAACCAGTTTCACTGAAAGTGAAAGCCAGCTCATCAGCACTAAGAGGGCAATGGTAGGTTCCAGTATTAAACAAAGAGTGTAGAGGTGGAAAGAGAAAGGCCTCACGGGAGGGAGCATTTGTATGATGATGCGGCTGAGGAAGAAATGAGATTCGATATGGAAGACATAGAGGATCCAGCATTAGAGTCAGAGTTTAACATTGCCGAGCGCTTCTATGCGCTTTACTCCGGAACCGCGCTGCTGCTACGGTCACACGTTCGAATCCTACCTCGGACACGGATGTGTTTGATGTCCTTAGGTTAGTTAGGTTTAAGTAGTTCTACGTCTAGGGGACTGATGATCTGAGATGTTAAACTCCACAGTGCTTAGAGCCACTTGAACCATTTGAAGAGTTTAACAGTGCTTTAGAAGATTTGCGATCAAATAAGGCAGAAGGCGTCGATAACGTTCCACCGCAGTTTCTAAACTCACTGTGGGATGTATCAATCAAGCGACTACTCAAAATGTTGTGACAGTTTATGAGTCTGGAAATATACCACCAGACATCCAGGAAAATCACATCCACATGACATTGAAGATAACAAGGACAGGCAAGTGCGAAAACTACCGCGCAATCAGGAGCTGACAAGAACAATATGCAGAAGAATGTAAAAAAAATTGAACATCTGTTAGATAAAGCAAAGGGAAAGACATTTCTGATATTGGAATGGTAATCGAACGAAAGAATAAAAATCAAAAAACATTGATAAGGTTTGTCTAGCAGGAGAAAAGCGTTCGACAATGCGAAAAGATTCAATATTTTCGAAATATTGGGAGAAATAGCTAAGCTGTAGGGAAAGACAAGTTGTATGCAGTTTTTGCATTAATCAAGAGGCGGATACCAAAGAAATGGAACATCATAACGAAGTGTTTAGATTAAAAATGGTGTAAGACTGAGATGTAGTGTTTCGGCGCAGCTTTTAATTTATACATTGCAAAAAGAACGCCGAAAATAAAATAAAGATTAAATAGTGAGATTAAAATCCTGGGTAAAACGTATTACAGGATTCACTGTGACGTTGCTATTTTCAGTGAAAGTAAAGAAGAATTATGGAAGTGGAATGGTCTAGGGCGTTCCTGGCCAAGAGAAGTCAGCTAGCGTCAAACGTAGACCTTACCTTTAGGAAGAATATTCTGGTGATATAGACTTGGAACACAGCATTTTATGGTAGTCAACCACGACTGCAATAAAATCTGAATGCAAATGGAGATTTAATATAAAATGATGTTGAAAATTAGGTGGGGTGTTACAATGACGAATAGTGAGTCAGTGCGCAGAATCTATAAAGGAAGGAACATACGGAAACGGTTGGCTTGAGGAAGAAACAGGTCGACAGAACATCAAGAAATAGTTTACATGACGCTAGAGGGTGCTGTAGAAGTTATATAGTGTAGGGGAAGACAGAGATTCGAGTAAGTCAATCAAATAACTGCGGACATACGATGCAAGTGTTACACTGAGATGAAACTGTCTAACCTCATCGAACGAGTTAGAAGCCATTGATGACTTCCTATTACGAACTTCCACGTTGAAATAAGTTCCGAGGACGGAATTTAGTATTTACACATACTCTTTTTCGTCTTCCATTTCCGTACCAGTACGGTCACTGAGTGATTGAACAGCTTTAGATCCGCTTATTGACGTAACTTACAACGAAAATTTTTCTATAACTCTTAATTTGATTGGTGGAAAAATTTTACTTTTTAATTTATTGAACGCTTCTTTCATTGCTCTCCTTAAGCACATTATGTTTCCGATGAGTTTTTGTCATCTGGAGTTTGGCTACGCTGAGATTAAGCTCCATTTACCTTCGTCCTAACTTACTAACCTGAGTATTACACTAAGGTGTATCGTTTCCATTCCCCACAACCTTCCTCGGCACGTGTTGGTCTCACATTTACTGAAAAATAAAACGCAACGATTAGCGTGCCACCTGGGTAGCTAAAAATTTTGACAAACCTAATCTTATAATCATATTCTTACTTTCAGAAACACTGCTTTCGAGGAAAGGTAGTAGGTCGATAGCATAGAAAGCAATGCTGATTGTACTCGTCCGGATGTTATAAGACACAGTCACTAAGAGATCAAAAGCTCAGAGTAAGAAATTTATAAGATTAACCACACAAAAACATATCCAGATCATTTTATTTTATACATATCTTTCGGCCGTTTCTTAGCTTCTGCTATAGTCGTATTATTATTATTTCTTTTTCTTTACTTTCTCAGACTGTTAAGTCTTGTTAAAAATGGAACGTGACGCGGACCTTGATCAAGCGTGACTTCCTTGTAACTGTATGGTATATGTTATATTGCATTTAGGAACTTTCGGATAATTGAACATGTATCAATAATTACAGATTTTTGTAGTTGTATATATATGTTTGGATGTAGCTGTATTGCATTGATGTACTGGTGGATATTGCGATGTATGACTCCTGTAGTTGATAGTATAATTGGTATAATGTCAACTTTATCCTGATGCCACATGTCTTTGACTTCCTCAGCCAGTTGGATGTATTTTTCAATTTTTTCTCCTGTTTTCTTCTGTATATTTGTTGTGTTGGGTATGGATATTTCAATTAGTTGTGTTAATTTCTTCTTTTTATTGGTGAGTATGATGTCAGGTTTGTTATGTGGTGTTGTTTTATCTGTTATAATCGTTCTGTTCCAGTATAATTTGTATTCATCATTCTCCAGTACATTTTGTGGTGTGTACTTGTATGTGGGAACGTGTTGTTTTATTAGTTTGTTTTATGGCAAGTTGTTGATGTATTATTTTTGCTACATTGTCATGTCTTCTGGGGTATTCTGTATTTGCTAGTATTGTACATCCGCTTGTGATGTGATCTACTGTTTCTATTTGTTGTTTGCAAAGTCTGCATTTATCTGTTGTGGTATTGGGATCTTTAATAATATGCTTGCTGTAATATCTGGTGTTTATTGTTTGATCCTGTATTGCAATCATGAATCCTTCCGTCTCACTGAATATATATTGCCTTTTCTTAGCCATGTGTTGGATGCGTCTTGATCTATGTGTGGCTGTGTTAGATGATACGGGTGCTTGCCATGTAGTGTTTTCTTTTTCCAATTTACTTTCTTTGTATCTGTCGATGTTACGTGATCTAAAGGGTTGTAGAAGTGGTTATGAAATTGCAATGGTGTAGCTGATGTATTTATATGAGTGATTGCTTTGTGTATTTTGCTAGTTTCTGCTCGTTCTAGAAAGAATTTTCTTAAATTGTCTACCTGTCCATAATGTAGGTTTTTTATATATATAAATCCCCTTCCACCTTCCTTTCTGCATAATGTGAATCTTTCTGTTGCTGAATGTATGTGATGTATTCTATATTTGTGGCATTGTGATCGTGTAAGTGTATTGAGTGCTTCTAGGTCTGTGTCACTCCATTTCACTACTTCAAATGAGTAGGTCAATACTGGTATAGCATAAGTATTTATAGCTTTTGTCTTGTTTCTTGCTGTCAATTCTGTTTTCAGTATTTTTGTTAGTCTTTGTCTATATTTTTCTTTTAGTTCTTCTTTAATGTTTGTATTATCTATTCCTATTTTTGTCTGTATCCTAGATATTTATAGGTATCTGTTTTTTCCATCGCTTCTATGCAGTCGCTGTTGTTATCCAATATGTAATCTTCTTGTTTAGTGTGTTTTCCCTTGACTATGCTATTTTTCTTACATTTGTCTGTTCCAAAAGCCATATTTATATCATTGCTGAATACTTCTGTTATCTTTAGTAATTGGTTGAGTTGTTGATTTGTTGCTGCCAGTAGTTTTAGTTCATCCATGTATAGCAAATGTGTGATTTTGTGTGGGTATGTTCCAGTAATATTGTATCCATAATTTGTATTATTTAGCATGTTGGATAGTGGGTTCAGAGCAAGACAGAACCAGAAAGGGCTTAATGAGTCTCCTTGGTATATTCCACGCTTAATCTGTATTGGCTGTGATGTGATGTTATCTGAATTTGTTTGTATATTAAGTGTGGTTTTCCAGTTTTTCATTACTATGTTTAGAAACTGTATCAATTTAGGATCTACTTTGTATATTTCCAATATCTGTAGTAACCATGAGTGGGGTACACTATCAAAGGCTTTTTGGTAATCAATGTATGCGTAGTGTAGGGACCTTTGTTTAGTTTTAGCTTGATATGTCACCTCTGTATCTATTATCAGTTGCTCTTTACATCCTCATGCTCCTTTGCAGCAGCCTTTTTGTTCTTCATTTATAATTTTGTTCTGTGTTGTATGTGTCATTAATTTCTGTGTAATGACTGAAGTTAATATTTTGTAGATTGTTGGTAGGCATGTTATGGGGCGATATTTAGCTGGGTTTGCTGTGTCTGCTTGATCTTTAGGTTTCAGATAGGTTATTCCATGTGCAAGTGTATCAGGGAATGTGTATGGGTCTGCAATGTAACTGTTAAATAATTTAGTGAGATGTGAATGTGTTGAGGTGAACTTCTTTAGACAGTAATTTGCTATTTTATCATTTCCAGGGGCTTTCCAATTGTGTGTAGAATTAATTGCTCGGGTGACTTCATGTTGCAAAATTATCACTTCAGGCATTTGTGGTATCATCTTGTATGAGTCTGTTTCTGCTTGTATCCACTGTGCATGCCTGTTATGTTGTACCGGGTTTGACCATATGTTGCTCCAGAAGTGTTCCATGTCTGTTATGTTTGGTGGATTGTCTATTTTAATATGTGTGTTATCTATTGTTTGGTAAAATCTCTTATGGTTTGTGCTGAATGTTTGGTTTTGTTTCCTTCTATTTTCACTTTTTTTGTATCTTCTAAGTCGTTTGGCCAATGCTTGTAATTTCTGCTTCTTTTCATCTAATTGCTCTATTGCTTCTTGTTGTGAGATTTTACCTAACCTTTTTCGTTTTTTATCTGATATATCATTTCTTATAAATTGTGTTAGCTGTCCAATGTCTTTTCTCAGTTTTTCTATTCTGATCTGTAGCCTGTGTTGCCATGCTGGTTTTGTGGGCTTCTTCTGTGTGTTGGTTTGTTCTGATCTGTTCCTAGTGTGTATACTTAGTGTAGTGTGTGCTCCTATATAAACCAGTAGTTGTAACTCTTCCATAGTTGTATTTTCATTTATTTTGTTGTGTATGATTGTGTTGATAGTTTTTATTGTTGTTTCGACTTGTGGGTTATTTGGCGGTCTATGCAAGAATGGTCTAATGTCTGTATTTGTGTCTTTGTATTCTATATATGTCAGCTGAAATTTCTCTTCTATATCTAACACGTGTGTCTCTTCGTGTTCTATTTGCGCTTGTTCTGGTGGCTGTCTTAAGATTTCGTTTTCCTCTGATTGTTTAATTGATGCGTGTTGTTCTTTGTTTGTTTGCTCTGGGATGTTTGAGTCTATTACTGTATTTTCTTCTTCTTCTGATTGCACATTATTTTGTTCCAGTATTTGTTGTACTTGTTGTTTGATGTTTTCTAATTCTGACTGGGGTATCCTGTTATTTTTTATTATTACACGGATCTGATCAGCTAGTCGTTGTTCTGTTAAAAATTTTAATTCCGGGTATCTGGTAATAAATGTTGTATATACTTGTGATCTGTATCCAGTTGTGTTGGTTCCTAGGTTTGTTGCTTGGTAGTAGCAGAACATGAGGTGTCGATTAACTTCATCGACCATCTCATCCTCTGTCTTTGTTTTCCTTCTAGGGTGGTTGCAGGAAGCATATCCTGCAAAACACCTCTATTTGGATTTAAATCGTTTTCCAGTTGGCTAGCAGTGTCGTTACCATTGTGGGCGGGCATAGGGTTCAAGCGCCGTCCCCGACCATGACGGCGCTTGTCCGAGGCTTCTTTAGTTCTGTCCTGAACCAAGTAATCACACTAAAAGGGGGGTTAGCCCTTCTAGTGGTTTGTTCTTTTCGTCGCCTTTTACGACTGGCAGAACATACCGGAGGCCTATTCTTATTATTATTATTATTATTATTATTATTATAGTGTTCTTGGAGATATGGTCTGTCTGTGCAACTAAATTAAACACTAATACCATAGTCGTTTCACTCTTTTTATCTGCGAAATATCGTTAATGATCCTCAATACCCCGCAATACATTTTTTTTATTTATTCCCAGTAATAAATGGGTTTCTATATGTGTTAGTATATTTCTGTGCTTTTCGTCATTTCCTCTTTCTTAGGTAAGAATATGTCTTGTTGTAGGACAAGTTCCTTAAGGTTAAAATGCTGTTGGATTCTACTTACGATATCTTTTATCTTTTTGTTACACATTTATCGCTCTGAAAACGTTTCTCGTTGTCTGTGAAGACCAGGATGTCCGAATTTCAGCGTTATGAGCACAGTTTACTTTAGCAGTACACTTTTAAAAATGTGTGTTGGTTGTTTGTGCGTACTGTTAATGTTTCCAACAATCACTGTTTATTTTTCAGTTGTCTTTTGTTTACGTTGTGGCATCTGGGCGCAAAAAGAAAAAAGAATATACAAATACAAACAAACATCACAATGCAATAAAACGAGACTGAAAAGAGGACAGCGGCTGTTGGCAAAACTGTATACGGCAAACACACTGAACCAGCACCCGTTTTACGAAAACAAATATATATCGTGAAAGTGAAGTGTTTAAGTAAATTTGCTAACAGACGCCAAAAATCGGACATCTTGGTGTCTATTGTGAACATTTCGGTGTCTACAACAAACAAACGAACATCTAAATGCATGAGGACATAACGCAAACAAGACGACTAGACAACACAGTGAGACAGCTGGCAACTCGATAAACACGCACAAGCGACACACACTTTAGAAAATAACACGCCGTTAAAGCGAGGTTTTCAGAAGAAAATTGGTCGCTGAGCCTGGAATGAGATGTATAGACGTAGGCAAGAGAAAGACGTGGATTTGCTGGGTGAAGCACTTGTGACAACAAGTTCGCAGAAAAAACCGTAAAGTAAATGAAAACGAAATTTACCTTTACGAAACCTTCGCCGCAAAAGTGTTTACTATCTGAAAATATGTGAATAACGAAGACTACTGGAATAGAGGAAATATCTGGAAGATATGTATTATATGCACGGAGAATTATAGACTGCTGAAGACGCTTTGCAAATAAAAAGAAATGAAGCGTCCAATACTACCAAAACTTATTACACAGCAAAAGGCATATGAACAACGCTTAAAGATATTGTTCACAAAATTACTTGTAAGAACTGCCCAAACTATTACATTCGACAGACAGGTAGACCTATTAAAGTAAGGTATAAAGAACACATGCTAGGTAAAAATGGGGAAAACGTATATAATTCCACGTTTGCTGAATGTCTATGGCTCTTACAGCACACGCAACGTAAACTGGATGACGTAGAATTGCTTCACGAAGCGAGTAAGGGTTACAAACTGGACCTGCTCGAAGAATTAGAGATTTTCAAGCATCTGTCTCAAAAAGATGGTTTTATTCTTAATGAACAGGTGCAGCTTAGAAACAAAACAGTTTTAAATACCTTCAGACCTCATCTTGCTCTAATGTAATATAGTCTGGTTGACTAGAAGTTAGTTTTCTTGCCTGTTGATACCGGTGAGATGCGTTTTTCCTGTCTTGTTGGGATTTTACGTATTTTTTATGTTTGTGGCTTTCGATGTGTATGTGTGGTTAAATGACTGTTATGATTGTATTCACAACGACAGATGGTTTCGGTTTACTTTAACAATTTGGTTGTTTTCGCTAGTATGTATTTTACCTTTTAAGTTACGCGAGATTCTCGCGCATAGTACTAGTGCCCTCTCTTGTTAGATGTGTTACGTAGCGCAAGCTTCATCTGCTTGACTCTAGGACACAGGAAGAATTGGTTTCATATTTTCTATTTTACGTAGATGTTTTTAAATGGTTCTGATATGTTTTATTTATTAATACAGAAGGTTTGAATTAGGACAACTTTTAATAATTTTGATGTGTATGTGTATGTATCCATGGGTATTAACGTGCGCGAGCGTCTCGCACATACCTCAAGTGCGCTCTCTCGGTGAAACTGTCTACCCAAGGGTTTTCACACCCTCTTCATGCTAGTTCACAGGTGGGATAATGATGCTATGCTGTGTTCGCATCGAACCTCTGTCCATAATTATGTTGTATAAATGGAGATGATATTTTAACTACTGACGACGCCTTTGGCAGAATTGTTTTGTGTGTCTCCAGTGCAGGATGTCATTTTAGTAAGTGACTAAAAGTTTTTGTGCTTATAATACTCTGGTAATTTTACAGTTACTTTAGCTATAGTGTATTCTTTCTCAGTTACGATGTAAAGTTTTTTGCTAATGAAGGTGTCTTCCTATTCAGGTGTATTCTACTTCTGATGAAGGTATATTTAGATATACCGAAACCGTGGTCAAGAATTTTAATAAATCTTTATCCTGCAATTTTTATCGTTTACCGTGTCACAATAGGTACGTATTTTCATGAAATAAGTTTCGAATTATATTCGATAATGCATAAGTACTCTCTTGCCATAAATATCCAATTTTTACTTACATAGACTGAACAAATATGCATCGAGTTATTAATAACACTGTTTAATATTTTTTGTGATATTCAAAAAATTTAAAACCTCTCACACCGGCCTGATTTAGCTTCACTGATCAGGATAGTAAAAACATGCGTATGTTAAGGGAATTTTCATTCACAAAGCAGGCTTATCACATTCACAGAGTTCAATACTGTTCTATCCTGATTAAATTGATCTTAACTTAAATTCCATAAGGCAGTGAAGCAATTACGAAGTCTCGGTGCGACGAATATTGTCAGTCGATCTCCTGAAACCATTTGTAATAATTATTAACTTTCGGTGATCACATGGGGAAGACCGGAGATTTGCTGGTAAGACCGTGTTAGATAATTTACTTAAAGTAACTGGATATCTTGAGCATACAAAACGGCAGGTTCGTCCAGCGTAAATCAGACGTTCCCCACTGGTCCCGTGCAACGCAGCGTAGTAAGCAGACACTGTCAATAATAATCAGTTAAATAATACGCGAACACACTTACTTTAGTTTAGTTCATGTATTAAATTCCTTCTCATACAGAATCTCATCAAGATGGCGACTAGCTCAACAATACATACATCTACATCCTCCTTCTTTCACGGCTAATCGGCAAGATCTCTTCATTCTTTTCATAAGAGAAAACAGATAGCAGAGAAGCTGTTCCATGGAGTAAATGGACGCTCCAAGGAATAATAGGGCTTGAAACTACTTTGCATTGATAATCATCCGCAAGTCTCTAGAGGAACCGAAGGTTCTAAATGATTGGAAAAGAGCACAGGTAGTCCCAGTCTTCAAGAAGGGTCGTCGAGCACATGCGCAAAACTATATATATCTCTGACTTCCATCTGTTGTAGAATTTTAGAACATGTTTTTTGCTCGAGTATCATGTCGTTTTTGGAAACCCAGAATCTACTCTGTAGGAATCAACATGGATTCCGGAAACAGCGATCATGTGAGACCCAACTCGCTTTATTTGTTCATGAGACCCAGAAAATAATAGATACAGGCTCCCAGGTAGATGCTACTTTCCTTGACTTCCGGAAGGCGTTCGATACAGTTCCGCACTGTCACGTGATAAACAAAGTAAGAGTCTACGGAATATCAGACCAGCTGTGTGGCTGGATTGAAGGGTTTTTAGCAAACAGAATACTGCATGTTGTTATCAATGGAGAGACGTCTACAGACGTTAAAGTAACCTCTGGCGTGCCACAGGGGAGTATTATGGGACCATGGCTTTTCACATTATATATAAATGACCTAGTAGATAGTGTCGGAAGTTCCATGCGGCTTTTCCCGGATGATGCTGTAGTATACAGATAGGTTGCAGCATTAGAAAATTGTAGCGAAATGCAGGAAGATCTGCAGCGGATAGGCACTTGGTTCAGGGAGTGTCAACTGAACCTTAACATAGACAAATGAAATGTATTGCGAATGCATAGAGAGAAGGATCCTTTATTGTATGATAATATGATAGCGGGTAAAAACACTGGTAGCAGTTACTTCTGTAAAATATCTGGGGATATGCGTGCGGAACGATTTGAAGTGGAATGATCATATAAAATTAATTGTTGGTAAGGCGGGTACCAGGTTGAGATTCATTGGGAGAGTCCTTAGAAAATGTAGTCCATCAACAAAGGAGGTGGCTTACAAAACACTCGTTCGACCTATACTTGAGTATTGCTCATCAGTGTGGGATCCGTACCAGATCGGGTTGACGGAGGAGATAGAGAAGATCCAAAGAAGAGCGGTGCGTTTCGTCACAGGGTTATTTGCTAACCGTGATAGCGTTACGGAGATGTTTAGCAAACTCAAGTGTCAGACTCTGCAAGAGAGGCGCTCTGCATCGCGGTGTAGCTTGCTCACCAGGTTTCAAGAGGGTGCGTTTCTGGATGAGGTATCGAATATATTTCGTCCCCCTACTTATACCTCCCGAGGAGATTACGAATGTAAAATTAGAGAGATTCGAGTGCGCTCGGAGGCTTTCAGACAGTCGTTCTTCCCGCGAACCATACGCGACTGGAACAGAAAAGGGAGGTAATGACAGTGGTACGTAAAGTGCCCTCCGCCACACACCGTTGGGTGGCTTGCGGAGTATAAATGTAGATGTAGATCGTATATTAAAGTTTGGGAATCGGCAAGATAAGAAGAGATATTTCGAGATATGCACTGAGTTATATAATTTATAAAATTTCTGAAAATATAGCAGAGAGACCGCTGCAAGTGACATTACAACTGAATCCTGATCTTGGCGTACAGCCATGTGTCGAACTTCTTTTCTTAGTATTCTGATCCAGTTATCAAATATCAAAGGTCACCACGATACTTGTCTCACACAGTACCGTCTCGAAAGAAACTAACAGACAACATGGCTAGCGTGAGCGGCAATCGGAGTAGCTACAAGCGCTAACGCCCGTCGCCTCCCTGCTGCCGGTTCTGGATGGAGCTTTTTCTCTCGCCTCGCCCGCCTTCCTCTCGGCGCGACGCCACGTCTCAGCCGGCAATTTCCTGTGAGCAGTGAGCCGAGCGCCGTGCACGAGAGGGCACGTACGTCCGAGGCGAAGGCGGAGGTGGAGGCGCCGGCGCCGGCGACCTGCTCAAGACGTCTCGGACATCCGAGGAACCACTCGAGCGCCGCCATTTGTAGAGAGCGGCCGAGTCCCGGCGGCGCAATAAAGCGCTCTCCAGATTGTAAGACAAACATACGGCGGATATTAAACACTGTGTTATAACTCACGGCAGCGCTCGCAGGCCGGCGCAGCCTGCCAGGGGAGCGACCGCAAAGGGACAGCAGGAGGACATGCCCCCCCCCCCCCCAACACCCCAACCCCCTCGCCACACCACCTTCCTCCCACCATCTAACCCTTTGAAACTTCTCCGTCTCTTCTTTCCCTTATCCCTTTCGAGTTCTACGTGACTGTCGCTAATTATACCGAGAGGCAACAACACAAGCACTCCAGGGAACCATGTTTCATCGAAGGAGCCCGCTACTAGAGAGTGGCTTGCTTCTCTTTCCAACAGGGGCAGAATACGCTGCCCGCTGCACTTCCCGCGCACAGTTCACCTCGTACACATTGTGCCACTCCTAGCTATTCCTTTACATGTACCACTAGAAGCGGAACGAGGGAAAAACGTCTAATTACATACTCCAGAGACCTCGCAGCAAGTTTTTTATTTACGAGGATGAGTCAAATGAAAACCTTAAATAAGTAATAACAAATCGAAATTTCGCTCTGTTATCCTATAAGGTGGTAAGCGTGCTACAAACAGCGTGCAGAATGGCCTGTAGGTGGTAGCATGGTGTAGATGCACACAGTCTATAACTGCCCACGTCGTGTTGTGCCGACTCCACTGTAGCTTGAATGGAATTTTAAGTTTGTTTTATATGTCCGACTTCTAATTTCACCACACAAGTCTCCAGGGTTGAGTGCCTGATGACGACACGCAATACAGTCCGTTAAAGCGGAGTTCGCCCCAGTTATTAATGAAGTTTTTAGATTTAATTTTATTACTCGTACAGAGACTCAACGTTCCTTTGCTTAACAGCGCGTCGTCAAAATAAGTATGAAATGCTAATGTCTTTGCAATACATAATGTCGACTATTAAGTTAAAGTTCGTACCTATTTTGCCATTTCAGAGAAGAGAAACCTTAAGCGCCTCTGCTTCTATAGTCTCAGTATCAAATGTTCACTAATTTCAGTTTACTTCCTATCTCAGTTCAGTATTTAACACAAATTATATATCAGTGTCATTTCAGAGATGTTACGTCGGTTCCACACTAACGGAATAACGCGTAATAGTCATAAACATCACTTTTATTAATAATCCTTTTTCTTATGACGTAAATGTTAATGAATGACCACTATCTAGGAGGAAAGAGGGATTGATCCTAATCATGAGATAACAGCTGTTAATGCGCCCGCAGTGGTTAATTAAATAAAAATCACGTTCAAGGATGATATGCGAACAACTTTCGTTACGTCCGTTTTCACGTAGCTGTCAAAACTAATCCTGTCGCCCACAATTCAAATTAACACTGACTTTAACCCCTTTTGTCGGAACATCGAATCGTAACTATTATGTGAAAGTTTATTCTAGTCCCCGAATTAATTCCTTTCAGATACGCGCACGACCGAACAGCAGAACGGAACACAAACGACTTCTTTTAACAACCGAACAACGCAATGACGTTACATTACGACAATGTCCGCCCGGTGAACATCTCTTTGACTTTATCTTCTCTACTCTGCTTAGTTAAATTATTCCTAATTACAATTTATTCAGCTATCTAACGAAAACATCTAACAAAAAATAAAATAAATTTATCCCAACGTAAAAGATCCGTTCTAATTCGCAGTATCAGTGTAAAGATGGCCGCCCTACTTGCGACTTGCACCAGGGAAGAACAGCGTTCTGTTATTCGGTTTTTGCGTAGTGAAGGTGTGAAACCTATTGAAATTCATCAACGAATAAAGGTTCAGTACGGTGATGCATGTTTCTGACAGCAGAAAGTTTACGAATGGAGTAGGAAGCTCGCAAATGGTGTGACTTCAGTGGAAGTTGCTCCTCGTCCATTTCAGGCACAACGAGTTGTGATTCCACAGAACATTGCAGCAGTTGTAGCCACAGTGAAGGAAAACCGGCGAGTGACACTGAATGACATTGCAGCGGTTTTACAGATTATTCATGGGTCAGCACACCTCATTGTGCATGATGTGCTCCAGTGTCACGAAGTGTCTGCAAGATAGGTGCCACGGCAGCTGACTCCTGAAATGAGAGAACGACGTATTGATGCTTGTGGAGGACTTCTTCGGCACTTTGAACGAGAAGGTGATGACTTCCTTGCAAGAATCGTTTCTGGGGACTAAACCGGGTTTCACATCCACCAACTGGAAACGAAGAGATCGAGGAAGGAATGGCGCCATTCCTCATCACCACAACCAAAGTAGTTTCGAACAGAACCATCAGCAGAGAAGGTTATGCTGACTCTCTTTTGGGACGAAAAAGACGTCATTTCGGACCATTACGTGCCTAGAGAGACCACTGTCACCAGTGCATCATACACAGAACTCCTAAAAAATCGTATGCAGCCTGCAATCAAGTCAAAGCGACGTGTATTGCTGTCAGCAGGTGCCCTTTTGCAACAAGACAATGCAGGGCCCCACACTACCCGTATAACAGTCGTAACAATCACAGACCTGCATTATGAGTGTCTTCCACATCCACCATATTCACCAGACCTTGCCCCCAAGTGATTTTCATATGTTTGGGCCACTCAAAGACGCAATGTGAGGAAAGAAGTTCCATTCTGATGAAGAGGTACGCCACGCGGTGCATGAGTGGTTCCGCGGACTACCAAATGAATTTTTTTCTAAAGGAATTTATGCACTTTGTAAGCGCTGGAGAACTTGCATTGAGCGTGTGGGAGTTTATGTTGAAAAGTGATACAGCTTTGTACCACTTCTGCACAATAAATAATATTTTTAAAAAGTATTTAAGGTTTTCATTTGACTCACACTCGTATTTTTTAAATTTATCCGTTAAACACAAAATAGTTAAATGAAATTCACGAAACATTGTTTTTTTTAAAAAAATCATTGAACAGTAGATGTGCGGCACAGTACATTCATGTCACTTCATGGTTTCACTGTCAAATCTTGTCTGCAGTTCTCCGGGAGATTTTAGCTGCATTTTTAAAGGAATATTTTCCCACTTCCCTTACAAAACTAATATTCAGAGCCGCTAGTTCGTTTTCAAATTAAAACCCATACAAGGTTGAGCTCGAGGAGACGACGCAGTCCAGATCGTTTGGCACCCAGGACTCAAAGTCGCTGGCAAACTCGTTGACTGGAGTCACACCATGTGGAGGCGGCCTTAGAGCAGCAGTGGTGCCAGGTTAAAGTGGAGCCTAAGACTACCAGCTATGATTCAAGATAAAGGACATTGTTCAGGTACGCAAACATGGTCTTGTACAACCTCCTAGCCAGTGCTATAATGCTTTCTTGCTGCGAAATATCTCTCACGGAGCCCCGCATCAATATATAGGGTGGTTGCAATTAAACGTGAGCCAGTGTAGACGGAAAACTATTTACCACATTGGTACCCAACTTTACAAGAATGTTCATACTGCATGCTGCAGGGTTTGTACGAGTATTGCTAGAAGTGCTAGTCTCATGACGTCCAGTTAGGCGTCGGTACTGGCACCACGACGTAGGGCAGAAATACAAGCATCAGTGTGGATTGTAAATACAGACGTATACAAGATTATTAGGGAGTTTCCCGCAAAGCTCTTGTATCGAAACAATATCAATAGTGCTTCTAATCTGAGTATAGACGCATTAAAGATATATGGAGAGGTCCTTTTTCCGCAATGGAGGTGAAGAACATGACTCGGAAGATTGAGTTAATTGGCGATGTAGAGAAGAGGAATCTCTAGTGAGGTCACAATCACTGATGCAGTTTATGGATCAAAATTTTTTGTTGCTACAGGATTTCATGGACTCCACGCAGTTATTTGAACAATCTCCCTAACGACATGGGTCGCCGTGGCCGAGCGGTTCTAGGCGCTTCAGTCTGGAACCGCGCGACCGCTACTGTCGCAAGTTCGAATCCTGCTTTGGGCATGGATGTGTGTAATGTCCTTAGGTTAGTTAGGTTTAAGTAGTTCTAAGTTCTAGGGGACTGATGACCTCAGATGTTAAGTCCCATAGTGCCCTGAGTCATTTGAACCATTTGAACCAAACGACATCCTCACTTCGACAATCAATTAATCACCTTTCACCAAGAAACCTATCGTGGATACAGATTGTCGTCACACTGAGCAACGTTCTTAACCTCAAACGTAAACGTGTTATGCAGTTAACAGATGTCACTCTCTAATGCGGTAATTAAAATGAGTTTCTTTCAGTAGTTTCTTCTTTATTTCCCTTACGCACGTTCTTAATAATGTTTCCAGGAACTTTCATTGACCTGTCTTGTGGGCCCTCTCAAGTAGCGAAAATTCAATTTAGCCACACTGTACATCAGTCATGTGCCCCTACTACGAGAATATCTAGTCTAGAGTTCCGCAGAGCTTTTTATTGGGGTGTCCATAAATCTCATTGACTAGCTTGGTTACTCCCTCGAGGCAATAAAATTATTTGTTAAAATGTGTTGTGTTTATTCCGAATATCTTCTTTCTCACGCTAAAGACAGGCCAGGGGAGTTCATCTCTGATCCTACCCTGAATTAAATTGCTTGCATTTAGTTTTCCTGATGCCGGGAAGTTGGGAATCGATTTGTCTGATGACTTCGACAAGTGCTTTTGCAGTGCAAATATCTGCGACCGTATAGGCGACCATCAACGCGCCAAAGGCGCACTTCTGCCCGTATGGTTAGACAATCTCGTTTGGAGGTATCTTTGAAGTCTTTCCCTGCGCTGGCGATTGGCTCCAGTCGGTCTGCGAGTGCCCAAGGCTATCACTTTAAAACATGAATGCTGGCGCACAAAAAATATTGCGTTCACAGGGTTTAGGTGCTCGAAGTGTACGTTTACGAAATACCCATAAAAACTCGGCTGAATCTGCAGACGCATTAGCTTTCAGTGGAAACTCATAGATTCTGTGTTGCCATACACAGGGATATAGATGTCCTCACTACAAATAAGTTGAAACTTTTAAGCATAAAATTAGTAACTGGAACCATTGTGTTTCAAAACCTGTCCCTAGCAATACGAAAACTAGCGCTTTTAAAATCTGATTACAGTATAGCCCTTTTATTCTGATCTGGAATAGCTTTAACTGTCCTACTTTTAAACAAGAGGGTTAACTATGTAAACTCCTTTTGATTTGTGTTATACCAACAGAATCTAACTGCGAATGCGATTAAGTTCAAAGAACCCTTATCAATAATGGACAGAACGGCTTTCTTATTAAACAATCACACAGAGTGGCTAATGCTGGGTAGTGTCTCTCTGCCCTCTTAGAATAACGAATCAACTGAATTATATGAAAATTTTGCAAATGAATGCAGTTCTTTATTTCATCTCAAAAGGTTCTTTTAAGCCCTACGTTTCTTATGATATACACGAGTACACATTTCAATGCAGACTGCTCAATAACTTACGTGTAGATGGTGCTCAGCAGTTTCCTGGTATTTGAGAAGCTTACTCGACGTTATTCAAGAAATCGTTTAATGCCGTTATCATCATGTGGTCGTATGTAATATAGTTATAATAGATACCATTGTTATAAAACATTGAGAGCTGTAAGCATTAGTTAGATGATAGTAGTCTTATCGTGACTAAATAAGTAGAATAAAGTTATATTACAACTTATCGTCAGTCATATCTTCCTGTTTCATGCACAGATCTGTTTTGTATTTTTCTATAATCTGTTATATGGCGGCACCTGTCAATTTAATATGGACACATGTTCTCATAATACCTCACTACAATACTGAACTCCAGCTAGAAATTATTCATAGTATTTTTCACATTAAATGCCTTAGATTTCATGACTGCAGTGGCCGGTAATTACATACAGTAACCCGCAATGACGCGCAGTGGCCCTTGGAATTAAGTACAAAACAAAAAACTATATGCATTTTTTGTGGCAGTGTATACGAGCGCCAGGGTATGCGTTTTTTTCCACAACCAGGCTGTGCACAACTTTTAATCTGAATACTTAAACGTTTCAGGTCATATTTTAGGCAGAATTCAATACAGAAGTCACCCTAACATCACTATGTAACAGATGACATGCTGTGTTGATACTGACTTGTAGTTGCTTTCGTTGGACAGATATTGCGCACACACAATGTAAAGAAAGGTGAAACCCAATTGATATATCTACGAAGGCGTGCTGAAAGCTAACGCCTCCAATTTTTTTCTTCTATTCTCAATGTTGGTTGAGGTATTAGACATCGTACGTATTACTTGGTCGTCTTTCCCGCTTCGATGACGCAATTTGTAGCCCTGTGGCCCTGAATGGCTCAGAATGTAGGGTGTAACATTTTTCTCCCTACGACCGACCTCTTTCTTAACGCATGGGTAGCAGATTTCCTTAACTTAATATACTTCGTGATCACCAGTCTTCATGATAAGTTTCTCGCTGTAATTATTTCTGCTGCTACTCATTACTTTCGTCTTCCCTTGATTCACTTTCAACCAAGATTGTGTACTCATTAGCCGGCCGGTGTGGCCGTGCGGTTAACGGCGCTTCAGTCTGGAACCGCGTGACCGCTACGGTCGCCGGTTCGAATCCTGCCTCGGGCATGGATGTGTGTGATGTCCTTAGGTTAGTTAGGTTTAATTAGTTCTAAGTTCTAGGCGACTGATGACCTCAGAAGTTAAGTCCATAGTGCTCAGAGCCATTGTGTACTCATCAGACTGTTCGTTCCATTCAGCAAATCGTGTATTGCCCCTTCACTTTCACTGAGGATAGAAAAGTCATCAGCAAATCTTATCATTGATATCCTTCCACCCTGAATTTTAGTTCTGCTTTGAACCTTTCTTTTGTTTCCATAGGTGTCTCCTCGAGGATGAAAATTAGGGGAAAAAAGTCTACATATCTGTTTTACAATCTTTTTAATCCGAGCAGTTTGTTCTTCGCCTCCTACTGTTATTATTCCCACTTGACTCTTCTCCATATTATGCATTACCCGCCTTTTCTTGTAGCTTACCCCTATTTTTCTCAGAATTTCAAAACTCTTGTAACATTTGATATTGTCTAATGCTTTTTCCAGGTCGTCAAATCGTATGGATGTGTCTTGATTTTGTTTAGTCTTGCTTCGGGTGTCAACCGCAACGTCAGAACTGCCTCTCTAGTGCCTTTGCCTTTCTTACAGCCAAACTGATCGTCATCCAACAGATCTTAAATTTTCTTTCACATTCTTCTTCAACACCATCAAAGTGAAATCAGAGGCGTGCAGCTAGATCTATTACCTGTGGGTTCGAACAGCTCGCGTCTGTTACGGAAATGGCCATGCACCAGGGAGAAAGAAAATGTTCACATGTGTGTGAAATCTTAAGGGACTTAGCTGCTAAGGTCATCAGTCCCTAAGCTTACACACTACTTAACCTAAATTATTCTAAGGAGAAACACACACACACCCATGCCCGAGGGAGGACTCGAACCTCCGCCGGCACCAGCTGCACAGTCGATGACTGCAGCTTCTTAGACCGCTAGGCTAATCCCGCGCGGCGCAGAAGGGAGGGGTCGGGCGTTAGTGCGTCTAGGTATTTTTCACCTCATAGGTTTGGTAATTACAAACAGCTGGATTCGGTTCAGGACTGACCAAATTAAGAACGGCGGGCCAAGGAAGAGTATTCTGTATTACCTAAATGTCGTACTAAGAATTGCACAGCATTTATTAATTCTAAGAAGAACAGTATTCTGAAGAAGAGGACGAGGGTTCGGTTTATAAAAAGCAATGACTAGTGCCTTCACAACCAAGCTCACCTACTGCAGCTCATTGGCCAGAAATGACTGAACTGAAAAATAGCATGAGAAATAAGAAGACCTGCTGCATGGAGGGAACCAAATTAAAGTGCCAGGACTGTTCAGTGTTCCAGTGTGTAACATCACAGAACGACTCTTTATCTGAGTACCACTACAAATAAAATTGTCACAATATATGGCTTCTTGAAATTTTTTAACCAGTCTGTGATGAAAGTGATACCTGCCTAATAAGACTGTATTTTGTTAAACTACCAATACTTTATTTACAATTTTCACATTCTTTTTAATGCTTTACTTATAGATCACATTACGGTACTTCAGTGCGAGAAAATGCACAAAATACGTAAATCGTACTGGTAGTGTTGCTTTGTGTGACTAGCAACATGTATCGTTATTTAAAATTAAGATGCCAAGACGAAAGAAACGTTGGAAACGGTGGGACAACGACAGAAAAACCACAACTCTCCGATACATGAAAACATAACAGAGTTCACACAAATGGTTTAGCGAACAGAAACCACCATCGCCACATTTCCGTGTACATAAATCTCAAGACATTTGTGCTTTCAAAATAAAGGGAGAAACAATAAGAAACTACTGTAGTCGGTCTACAAAAAGCTATGAATTTCGAATCTGTCTGTCCCAGCCCCTTGCATGATACATACAACCAGCAGTTTGTTTCATTGGATGTGCCGATGGATTCAAAATTTTCTTAGTTTTCTCGTTCGTGTGTAGTAATAATACAGAATCGCATCTCCGAGCTTGAGTCTGTGCTCGACACGCGGAGTGTAGATGCTCGGTGGTGGTGGTGCGGGGGGGGGGGGGGGGGGGGCGGGGAAAGAGGGCAACAAGCAATATTCCCTCCCTACTCCCTGCTCCAATACGGCAACAGCATTTTAACTTTTCAGATCTTTACCTTGTGCGGAGCTGCGCTGCCACCTAATCAGCAACCAGTTGCTGATTTAGAATGCCTGCCCATTGCGTTTCTTTTTATTTGTCTCGCGCGTGCGAACTGCGTTAGCCACCATCGTTCCTAATACATACAAACATGGAACTTATAAGCCAACGTGGACACAACATTGGGTAGAGCTTCGCTTTGTGGAGATTCCCAAGCGTGAAACGCGTAAAGGACACGTTAAATTTTTGCTTCTTTGAGAAGAATGTGGGCAGGGAGATTTAAAATGGCTTTTACGTCAGAAGCTCAACTCAGGTGACGTCATACTGGATTACGTCATTTTGTAGCTGAAACTCATATTTGGCATATTTCACATTGTAACTTATCTGCTAAGGGCATATTTTGTTTCAAAATACTGGAATATTATGGATCACTCAGAAACACGAGACTATGGGTGTGATTTGAGGTACTAAAATGACGAGAATCGATATACAGGGTGTTACAAAAAGGTACGGCCAAACTTTCAGGAAACATTCCTCACACACAAAAAAAGAAAATGTTATGTGGACATGTGTCCGGAAATGCTTACTTTCCATGTTACAGCTCATTTTATTACTTCTCTTCACATCACATTAATCACGGAATGGAAACACACAGCAACAGAACGTACCAGCGTGACTTTAAACACTTTGTTACAGGAAATGTTCAAAATGTCCTCCGTTAGCGAGGATACATGCGTCCACCCTCCGTCGCATGGAATCCCTGATGCGCTGATGCACCCTGGAGAATGGCGTATTGTATCACAGCCGTCCACAATACGAGCACGAAGAGTCTCTACATTTGGTACCGGGGTTGCGTAGACAAGAGCTTTCAAATGTCCCCATAAATGCAAGTCAAGGTCAGGAGAGCGTGGAGGCCATGGAATTCGTCCGCCTCTACCAATCCATCGGTCACCGAATCTGTTGTTGAGAAGCGTACGAACACATCAACTGAAATGTGCAGGAGCTCCATCGTGCATGAACCACCTGTTGTGCCGTACTTGTAAAGGCACATGTTTCAGCTGCACACGTAGAGTATCCCGTATGAAATCATGATAACGTGCTCCATTGAGCGTAGGTGGAAGAACATGGGGCCCAATCAAGACATCACCAACTATGCCTTCCCAAACGTTCTCAGAAAATCTGTGTTGATGACGTGATTACACAGTTGCGTGCGGATTCTCGTCAGCCCACACATGTTGATTGTGAAAATTTACAATTTGATTGAGGAAGTGCAGTACATACTGACGAAACTAAAATGAGCTCTAACATGGAAATTAAGCGTTTCCGGACACATGTCCACATAACATCTTTTCTTTATTTGTGTGTGAGGAATGTTTCCTGAAAGTTTGGCCGTACCTTTTTGTAACACCCTGTATATTGGTGGCTAAAGGCTACCGTCATATGGAACTATTGCTACACTCTAAGACAAAAGAGAAAAAAAGGATGTAGCAGAATGGGACGGAAGTCGGTAGATGCAATTTACATGTACAGACAAACAAATGACCACATGTTTAGATAAACTGGTTGATGTATTCAGAAGAAAGAGCTTCACAAATCGAGCAAGTCAATAACGCCTTGCTCCAGCTCTGGCCCGTAAGCAAGTAGTTATTCGGCTTGGCATTGAGTAAAAGAGTTGTCCGATGTTCCTCTGAGGATACCATGCCAATTTCAGTCCATCTGATGCGTTAGACCGTCAAAATCCGAAGCTCGTTAGAGGATCTTGCCATAATGCTCCATACGTTCTCAACTGGCGAGAGACCCGGCGGCCTTGTTGGCCAAGGCAGAGTATGGCAAGCACGAAGGCAAGCAGCAGAAGTCTTTTGTGTGTCTTTCCATCTGATTGGTGGTTAACAGTTATGGCGAAAACTTTCAAAGGAATAAACAATTGTGGCCGAGTGGTTCTAGGCGCTTCATTCCGGAACCACGCCACTGCTACGGTCGCGGTTTCGAATCCTGCCTCGGGCGTGGGTATGTGTCGTGTCGTCCTTAGGTTTGTTAGGTTTAAGTAGTTATAAGTTCTAGGAGACTGATGACCTCAGATGTTAAGTCCCATATTGCTCAGAGCCATTTGAACCATTTTTTGAATAAACAATTTACTTAGTTCTTATGGGCAGTGTATAAAATGCACGATTCTAGATCAATAGGATCAACAGGCAAAGTCGTTTATGTCATAAATATTTATTCTCGCAGACTCTCTCATCTAAACCTGTGCGATATTTCCAGTTGACCTAGAATCATGAAATTCCGCAAGAAGCAAGGATTTCAGTTACTTTAAAGTAATAAAGTCAAAAATTATTAATTTGTGATCATATGCATGAAACAATATTTTTTGTAATTTGTTATGTGATTAAAACTTCAAATGAAACATTCCTGAAAGTCTGAGGATTCCCAGGACCGGTATCTTGCCAGTATCGATATCGATAACAGGCAAAAGTTGTCTAAATTCTAAGTTGCAGGGATGTATGAACAATCTATATACACACATCAAAAAAACGTTTTGCATCAGCCCGGTTCCCAGAACTTCTGAAGACAGACGTTGATTGTGGATATTGTATCACAGACACAGTCCCTTTGATTGTTCAGAGATGACACTAAACCCGCCCAAAGATGTAAACAACCACGCATGAGGAGCGCCAATTAGACGCATAGGGTCCGACAGCAGATGAGTTCCAGTCATTCCACCAGGAAGGCGGTAAACGGCTCTTGTCTGTAGTCCAACCATGCCTAGACGGTCAATACCGTTGTTCAGTCGCGACCGCGTTGTTACTTCGTGCCAGCAAGGGCCCTCAACAAGGAAAGTGTCCAGGGGTCTCGGAGTGAACCAAAGCGAAGTTGTTCGGACATGGAGGAGATACAGAGAGACATGAACTGTCGATTACATGCCTCGCTCAATCCGCCCAAGGGCTACTACTGCAGTCGATGACCGCTACATAAGGATTATGGCTCGGAGGAACCCTGAGAGCAACACCACCATGTTGAAAAATGTCTTTCATGCAATCACAGGACGTCGGGTTACGACTCAAACTGTGCGCGATGAGCTGCAAGGTTCACTCCCGACGTCCAAGGCGAGGTCCATCTTTGCAATCACGACACCATCCAGCGCGGTACAGATGTGCCCAAAAACAAGCCGAATGGACCGCTCAGGATTGGCATCACGGTCTCTTCATCGATGAGTTTCGCATATGCCTCCAAGGAGACAATCGTGGGAGACGTGTTTGGATGCAAACTGGTCAGGCTGAACGTCTTAGACACACTGTCCCGAAAGTGCAGCAAGGTGAAGATTCCCTGCTGTTTTCTGGTGGTATTATGGGGGGCCGACGTACGGCTCTTCGACGACAATTCGCGCCCCCATTGTGAACATCTTGTGAATGATTTCTTTCAGAACAACGACATCGCTCAACTAGAGTGGCCAGCATCTTCTACAGCCATGAATCCTATAGAACATGCCTGGGACCGATTGAAAAGAATTGCTTATGGGCAACGTTACCCACCAACCACTCCGAGAGATCTAAGCCAACCAAGAGTGTCTTGATGAATTGTGGATAGGATGCCACGACGAATACAGGTATGCATCAGTGCAAGAGGACGTGCTACTGGGTGTCAGAGGTACCAGTGTGTATAGCAGTCAGAACCACCGCCTCTGAAGGTCTCGCTGTATGGTGGTACAACATACAATGTGTCTTTTTCATTAGCAGTAAAAAGAGCGGAAATGATGTTTATGTGGATCTGTATTCCAATTTTCTGTACACGTTCCGGAACTCTCGGTACCGAGGTGATGCTAAACTTTTTTTGATGTGTGTCCATCAAAGTCCATGTTCCACTATCATACAACGATGTGCTCCAAAAATATGTTCTAAGAAACTTCTTCCTCAAAATAAAGCCAGCAGACTTCTCTTGGCTAGAAATCTCTTTCTCTGTTTTAGATGGCTTTTTGTCCTTGTCGCTTCAGCAGTTATCGGTTAGTTGTTTCCAGGGTAGACGAATAACTTATGTTGGTCTACTTCGTGATAATCAATTTTGATGTTAAGTTTCTGTTCTCATTCCTGCATCGTCTTATTACTTTTATCCTTTTCTTATTTACTGTCAATACATATTCCTTATTCATTAGACTGTTCATCCATTCTACAGATCCTATGCATAAAAATTAGTTTTGATATCCTTTAACTCCGGCTTTTAACTCCACTCTTGAGTCCTTCTTTTACATCCGTTATGAATTCTTCGACATATAGCTGGAGCGGTAAGGGCGAAAAACTGCTACACTATCTCACATCCGTTTGAGTTATAGCCCTTAATTCTTCTTCTTCCAGTCTGATTGTTACCTCTCGGTTTCTCTACATATTGTAAATAACCCGTCTATCCCTGTAGCTGGATCCTATTTTTCTCAAAGTTTCGAACATCTTTCACCATTTCACAATGCTGAATGCTTTTTTCTAGGTCGATAGATCGTTTGAATCTGTCTCCTTCAGTCTTGTTGCTTTTACAGGGAGGCAACGTTACAAATACTGTTTTGGTACCCTCACATTTCCTAACCATAAACTGATCGTCTTATAACAGAACCTCAGTTCCTTCCATTCATCTGTATATTATTCTTGTCAGCAACTGAGATTCATGATCTGTTAAGCTGACAATACCATGATCCTCTTACTTATCTGCTCTTGGTGTCTTCGGAATCGTACAGATGACATATTTTAACAAAATTTTGCATCTCATACATTCTACACAGGAACTTCAGTGGTCTTTTGGATTGCACTTCTATCCACGATTTTATAAATTACGATGGAGTATTATCTATCCTTTCGTTTTGACAGAGGGATAGAGAAACAATTAAAATCGCTCAAAAGAGGAAAGGCCTCTGGACCTGATGGGATACCAGTTCAATTTTACACAGAGTACGCGAAGGAACTTGCCCCCCTTCTTGCAGCGGTGTACCGTAGGTCTCTAGAAGACCGTAGCGTTCCAGAGGATTGGAAAAGGGCACAGGTCATCCCCGTTTTCAAGAAGGGACGTCGAACAGATGTGCAGAACTATGGACCTATATCTCTAACGTCGATCAGTTGTAGAATTTTGGAACACGTATTGTGTTCGAGTATAATGACTTTTCTGGAGATTAGAAATCTACTCTGTAGGAATCAGCATGGGTTTCGAAAAAGACGGTCATGTGAAACCCAGCTCGCGCTATTCGTCCACGAGACTCACAGGGCCATAGACACGGGTTCACAGGTAGATGCTGTGTTTCTTGACTTCCGCAAGGCGTTCGATACAGTTCCCCACAGTCGTTTAATGAACAAAGTAAGAGCATATGGACTAACAGACCAATTGTGTGATTGGATTGAAGAGTTCCTAGATAACAGGACGCAGCATGTTATTCTCAATGGAGAGAAGTCTTCCGAAGTAAGAGTGATTTCAGGTGTGCCGCAGGGGAGTGTCATAGGACCGTTGCTATTCACAATATACATAAATGACCTGGTGGATGACATAGGAATTCACTGAGGCTTTTTGCAGATGATGCTGTGGTGTATCGAGAGGTTGTAACAATGGAAAATTGTACTGAAATGCAGGAGGATCTGCAGCGAATTGACGCATGGTGCAGGGAATGGCAATTGAATCTCAATGTAGACAAGTGTAATGTGCTGCGAATACACAGAAAGATAGATCCTTTATCATTTAGCTACAATATAGCAGGTCAGCAACTGGAAGCAGTTAATACCATAAATTATCTGGGAGTACGCATTAGGAGTGATTTAAAATGGAATGATCATATAAAGTTGATTGTCGGTAAAGCAGATGCCAGACTGAGATTCATTGGAAGAATCCTAAGGAAAGGCAATCCGAAAACAAAGGAAGTAGGTTACAGTACGCTTGTTCGCCCACTGCTTGAATACTGCTCAGCAGTGTGGGATCCGTACCAGGTAGGGTTGATACAAGACATAGAGAAGATCCAACGGAGAGCAGCGCGCTTCGTTACAGGATCATTTAGTAATCGCGAAAGCGTTACGGAGATGATAGATAAACTCCAGTGGAAGACTCTGCAGGAGAGACGCTCAGTAGCTCGGTACGGGCTTTTGTCAAAGTTTCGAGAACATACCTTCACCGAAGAGTCAAGCAGTATATTGCTCCCTCCTACGTATATCTCGCGAAGAGACCATGAGTATAAAATCAGAGAGATTAGAGCCCACACAGAGGCATACCGACAATCCTTCTTTCCACGAACAATACGAGACTGGAACAGAAGGGAGAACCGATAGAGGTACTGAAGGTACCCTCCGCCACACACCGTCAGGTGGCTTGCGGAGTATGGATGTAGATGTAGATGTAGAAGAGTCCCAAATCTCTTCAAAAATTCTGACTCTGAATCCTCTATCTCTTCTAAATCGACTTTCTTCTTCTATCACGTCATTTGACAGTTCCTCCCTGTCACAAAGTCCTTAAATGTACTCTTTCCACCTTTCCGCTCTCTCCTCAAAAGCTACTAGGCTATACGTTTGTGAGGTGCGTTTGTAAATAACTGGCCACAATCCTGCGGCATATTAACTACTCCTTCAAGACAACTAACCCCTTGTTGGTAACCTAAGTGAATGAAACGTTTCAAATCCCGCCTCCAAGAAACGGGTATCATACACAACAAACCACGAACTAATACAAATAGATGTCTCATATGTACTGCCTAACACATTTTGTCTCGGGTTCTTGGGACAACGTTTGTTTAAAGAGGGCCGAAGATCCCAAGACAAAAAGCAACAGGTATGAGGTCACGAAGACTAAGCAATTTTGTACATCTCTCGCAGTTCACAACATAAACTCATTATGGAGCAGAAACACGACGTGGTCCCCAATTAGAATTCCATTTCGTACCACCTCTTAAAGAAAGCCCTTGCTTCTTCTTGGAAGCAAGTTTTCACAATGCCACCTTTTATGTAGGTTTTTATCTACAGTTGAGGAATGCTTCCAAGCCTAACATATCACCCAATAAAGTCTCTTTCCATCAAACCATTAGTCTTACTTCCGTCCTAGCAAGATATTTGGATGAAACCTCTCCCAACGTATCAGCAATAACGAGCGAGGTAGCGCAGTAGTCAGCACACTGGACTCACATTGCAGAGAATGACGGTTCAAACGCATGTCCGGCCATCCTGATTTAGGTTTAGCGTGATTCCCTTATCGCTTCACGCAAATGCCGTGATGGTTCCTTTGAAACAGCATGACCGACTTGCTTCCTCATCTTCCCATATTCTGATGAGGCCAACAACCTCCCTATTTGGGTCCCTCCTTAAATCAACCAAACAACCAACCAATGCATCAGCAATCTCCTTTAACAAAACTTCCCAGTTCTTAGCATCCTGTAAGGCTCCCATCCTAACTTATGTGACGGTGACCAATTCCTACATCTAGTTCACCTCATAGACCAACAACACATCAAACTCCGTCTTCCATCTTTCTTTCCCTATTCCAGGTGCCGTACACTCGCAATCTGTTGTTGTTGTGGTCTTCAGTCCTGAGACTGGTTTGATGCAGCTCTCCATGCTACTCTATCCTGTGCAAGCTTCTTCATCTGACAGTACCTACTGCAACCTACATACTTCAGAATCTGTTTAGTATATTCATCTCTTGGTCTCCCTCTACGATTTTTACCCTCCACGCTGTCCTCCAATACTAAATTGGTGATCCTTTGATGCCTCTGAACATGTCCTACCAACCGATCCCTTCTAGTCAAGTTGTGCCACAAACTCCTCTTCGTACTAATTCTATTCAATACCTCCTCATTAGTTGTGTGATCTGCCCATCTAATCTTCAGCATTCTTCTGTAGCACCACATTTCGAAAGCTTCTATTCTCTTCTTGTCTAAACTATTTATCGTCCATGTTTCACTTCCGTGCATGGGTACACTCCATACAAATATTTTTAGAAAAGACTTCCTGACACTTAAATCAATATTCGATGCTAACAAATTTCTCCTCTTCAAAAACGCTTTCCTTGCCATTGCCAGTCTACGTTTTATTTCCTCTCTACTTCGACCATCATCAGTTATTTTGCTCCCCAAATAGCAAAACTCCTTTACTACTTTAAGTGTCTCATTTCCTAACCTAATTTCCTCAGCATCACCAGACTTAATTCGACTACATTCCATTATCCTCGTTTTGCTTTTGTTGATGTTCATCCTATGTCATCCTTTCAAGACACTGTCCATTCCGTTCAACTGCTCTTCCAAGTCCTTTGCTGTCTGACAGGATTACAATGTCATCGGCGAAACTCATTTTTTTTTATTTCTTCTCCATGGATTTTAATATCTACTCCGAAATTTTCTTTTGTTTCCTTCACTGCTTGCTCAATATACAGATTGAATAACATAGGGGAGAGGCTACAACCCTGTCTCACTGCCTTCCCAACCACTGATCGCTTTCATGTCCCTCGACTCTTATAACTGTTATATCTGCGTAATTATATCGTTTCTGGCCAAACGTGAAAACTACGTAAAAATCAAGAAACCCTCTAGCTAACTTTCCATCCAGCTGCAGGTGTGCCCCAAGGATTGGTTCAATTTTCATTCTTTTTCTCCTATACACTACCCCGCCAATACCAATCCTTCCTGTCAACTGCAGTATTCTAATGATCTACTTGTCCTGGTGAAAACAGCGTCACTATTTCATCAATACTGCAAAATTCCGGGTAACAATTGTAGGAAAATCCACTCGAGCATTTATTTGATTTGACTTAATTTGTTGCTTATTTAGAGACCTGTTGCCTTAAATTTTGTAACAAGTCGTTCATTCTACAGCTTTTCATGCAAATTACAAAACATATTCCATATTACAAACAGCAATTACTATTTTCAATGATTTCAATGGAAATAATAGTAAATTAAAAACATATTGGAAACTGAAAGGGAAAAAACCACAAACAGCATTCAGATTTTATGAATATATGATGATAGGTGATAGGAAAGACTTGGATAGTATGTGAGAGAGATAGAGAGAAATGTTACCCGATCTGAGCCAGCTTGATCTGAAAGCCTCGGAACTACATCGTTACAATTTAATTTGCGGATTAGTATTTCTAAACACTATTAACAAAAACACTATAACTATTACGTACACTAAGAAAAACACAGTTGTGTGTGAGTGTAAACTATGTTATTCCTTCGGGTTATTGGTTAACCTTCAGTTCCTATATCATGTGTCCTGAATTTTACCTGTTATGTTGCTTATATACTAAGTGTTCAGTTACAAATGTTCCATCCCAACAGCGGTATAATGACGGCGGGATGGGTATGCCTGCTATTTGTACTTAAGCTAGAACATGTTTACAGCGTTGATTGAATTACAGTAATTAACATTCATACATTTTAATTATTTTAGAGCCCACCGCTGTGGCCGATCGGTTCTAGGCGCTTCAGTCCGGAACTGCGCTGCTGCTATGGTCGCAGGTTCGAATCCTGCCTCGGGCATGGATGTGCGTGATGTCCTTAGGTTAGTTAAGCTTAAGTAGGTCTCAGTCTAGGGGGATGATGACCTCAGATGTTATGCCCCATAGTACTTAGAACCATTTGAATCAATTTGAATTATTTACACGTTGTGTGAGGTTGCTGTGGTACGATTTGGTGAAAGTGTTTGCTGTTCAGTGCTGCTGTCTGTGTTGGAGTACGAATTGGAACTGCTGTCTAGCGTGTTTCGTGTGCTTTGCAGTTTTCTGTTATACGGCCGTGTCTCTCTGTATTCTTCATCTACTGTCCTTGAGATATCAGCAGAGATTTTATTTATTATCTTCCACTAGTCTATGTCTCTTATTGCCCATATCATGTCATTGTCGTTCCGCTTTGGTGTCTGGTATGCTGCTCTGTATCACCGACAGTGAAAAAGTATGCATTATGTGGATCCAAGTTCCCCACATGTACCAGAAGCACTTGTTCATGTGGGGTGTGCAGGGTAAGTGCCATGACCTGTTAGAAAGTGAAGCAGTCCCCGGCTAGGATTGATATGGCTCACTCTAAGACATTCCCTGATGTCCGGGAAGAAGTGATATACCTTACGGCACTTATCTCTTAACTCCCATTCCCTTTGCCATGTATCCACCCGCCATTTAAAGAGTTGCCACTTGTCGGTAATGTCCTGTCCGGTAATCTCGATCGCTTCTCCTGTCTCCTTCTCTTCAGCCGGTACACTGCAGCCCGAATCCGAATGCTTATTTCGATGGGGAAGGTTCCAAGCACCACGCAGAGTGATTCCACAGATGATGTGTTGAAAGCTCCTGGCAGCCTTAGCGGGACGCTTCTCCATCCTCGATGCACGTTGTTCCGATTCGTCACCAGACGTATTCGGTGGTCCCATGCACTGGCTGCGAAGCAGACCACAGACAAAGAGCGCGCAATAGTAAGTTCTCAATGTGCGTAATGGGCCCGTGAAATGTGCTGTGCTGATCATGGCCAGCTTCTATAAGATATTGGCAGCCCTATTAGTCGTTGTTCTGATGTGTTCGTCAGAGGACAGTCGTTCGTCGAGTTGCACACCATTATATCGTGTTTTCCGTTGTCTGCGTATGCTAATGTCGTATAGTAAGACTGGATTACTTTATAGCGCTCCTTTGAGTAGTATACAAACTGTTTCGTGTAGAGCCATCTAAGGTTTATTATGTTTGCACTACTGGCTGATACTTGTGAGTGGCTGTATTGACCAGTGTTCGATTTGCTCTCCTGAGTTCGCGGAGACCCGCACCAGAAAGTCATCTGCGTATGCTATTGTCCCGTTCTCACTATTATCCGCATCCAGTGATGTAGGAGCGGTTCAAAGGCAATATCCCAAAAGAGGGGGCCACAGATTGATCCTTGCGGGCAACATTTGGTGATTCTTTCCATTACTTTGTGATTTCCCGCGCGCGCCATTCAACCACCACCCTGTTTTTGCAGTAGTCGCAGAGAGGCTATCGTAGGTGGCCTTAGGTACCTGCATCTCTCTAAGTGCTTCAAACATTGCGGGCCACCAGATATTAACGAAAGCACCTGAAATGTCTGTGAGAATAGCAATGCTTATTTGTTTTCTGTGTTATTAATAGTGATTAATACCTTATTTAGGGCTTCATCTATAGATTTTTCCGCCCTGAAGCCGAATTGGTACTGACTAAGGCCAAGAAACTCCCTGTGTTTTTCCAAGTAGTCGCATAGAACTCGTTCCTGTGCCTTAGCCAAGGTGTTAATTAAGCGTATTGGTCTACACGTTTTTGGATCAAAGTAGGTTCCTAGTACTCTGATTTTTTAATTATGACTGCATTTGCTGTTTCCCAGATCGCAGGTACGCTTCCCAGCTTCGTAGAGTATATGCGTCAGGTATGAAAGAATTCGTGGGACGAAAATTTTCAGTGTGTTGGAATGGATATCATCTGGCACAGGGGCTCTTTTGTTCTTTAGTTTGGCAATCCCAAGGGCTGCCTCCACATGCAAAGGGAATAATGACGGTACCATTTTCGTTTGCTTGATTTCATTAAGTTTCGTTGTCCTGTATGAACCTGTTCATCCGATTGTTGCTCGTCATCGGGGAGGAGTTTGTTTAGCAGTAATTCTTCAGAACTACACCATCCCTCTGTTATGGTACAGTCATTTCGTTTCAGCGTTGCTAAGATTAGCAGCGCCTTCAGACGCTCAGTTTGTATTCTGATGGGTTCCTCTCAAATGTTGGCCTGGAGCTGTTTCTACGCCTGTGTGTTCCATGTTCTCGTCTTTTTTGTAAATTTTGTTTGTAGCGTTGTTTCGCTTCCCTGAACTGTAAGAGTCTGACATCTCTGCCTCTTGCCGTGGTAGCTCTTTGGTACCGTTTCCGTTTGTTTCTGGCTCATTTGCGCAACCTTTTTAGTGTTTTAGTCCATGGTGCGTTTAGCTTTCGTCCTGTGTGATCGGGCTAAATTACAGCCCTGTGTGCTTTTTGTAGTAAGTCACTCAAAATATGAGCTTTATAATCCATTGACCCCTCAATTGCGTGTAGGGGATGGCCTCAATCATCTTAGATTTTCCCAGTCCTCTTATATGTCTGACATGTGTAGGTGTGTAGATTTGTGTGACTGTGTTCATGAAGATGGACTTGTGGTCGCGGTGAGTAGCGCCACCCGTGACCTCCCGCACCGTTATAAGCGGAAGTGCATTTGCATTTGCAATTTTTATGTCAGTCCAGTTGCGGGCTCCCGATGGTGCTATGTAGGGGGCTGGCTGATTCGGACTGTTGTGTTCAGTTTGCACATCATGGACTTGGATCTTCTAGTCATCCGTTGTGTGACAGAGCCATATAATCGACCTAGCATTTATGTCTGCAGCCATTAGTAAGTTTCTGTTGTTGATATATTCGACGTCTCGGACGTAAATGACATATGATTCAATGTCGTGCGAGTACTGCACGTGTAACGACGCAATAACCCACTTCCTGCCTTCGTGCCCTATTTCCATTGTTACGGGATGTTCGGTACATCGGTGAGCTATCTGTGTAACTGTAAAGTATCGATTTGTGAGGACAGTCGGAGCCTTTGCATTGGATGTACCTGTTACGACGATTTGTTTTGGTCAAAAAATCCTAGTATGCCATTCCTGGCGTAGGGCTCCTCCAATCACAGTTCGTCCGTATGCACTTCATCTACTACACTACTCGCCATTAAAATTTCTACACCACGAAGATGGCGTGCTACATACGCGAAATGTAACTGACAGGAAGCAGATGCTGTGATATGCAAATGATTAGCTTTTCAGAGCATTCACACAAGGTTGCCGCCGGAGGCGACACTTGCAACGTTCTGACATGAAGAAAGGTTCCAACCGATTTCTCACATACAAACAGTAGTTGACCGGCGTTGCCTGGTGAAACGTTGTTGTGATGCCTCGTGTAAGGAGGAGAAATGCGTACCATCACGTTTTTGAGGTCGGATTGTAGCCTATCGCGACTGCGGTTTACCGTATCGCGACATTGCTGCTCGCGTTGGTCGAGATCCAATGACTGTTAGCAGAATACGGAATCGGTGGGTAATACGGAACGCCGTGATGGATCCCAACGGCCTCGTATCACTAGCAGTCGAGATGACAGGCATCTTACCCTCATGAACGTAACCGATCGTGCAGCCACGTCTCGATCCCTGAGTCAATAGATGAGGACGTTTTCAAGACGACAGCCATCTGCATGAACAGTTCGACAACGTTTGCAGCAGCATGGACTATCAGCTCTGAGACCATGGCTGCGGTTACCCTTGACGCTGCATCACAGACAGGGGCGCCTGCGATGGTGTACTCAACGACGAACCTGGGTGCACGAATGGCAAAACGTCATTTTTTTCGGATGAATCCAGGTTCTGTTTACGGCATCATGATGGTCGCATCCTTGTTTGGCGACATCGCCGTGAACGCACATTGGAAGCGTTTATTCGTCATCACCATACTGGCGTAACACCTGCCGTGATGGTATGGGGTGCCATTGGTTACACGTTTCGGTCACCTCTTGTTCGCATAGACGGCATTTTGAACAGTGGACGTTATATTTCAGATGTGTTACGACCGGTGGCTCTACCCTTCATTCGATCCCTGCGAAACCCTACATTTCAGCAGGATAATGCACGACTGCATGTTGCTGGTCCTGTACGGGCTTTTCTGTAAACAGAAAGTGTTCGACTGCTGCCGTGGCCAGCGCATTCTCCAGATCTGTCACCAATGGAATACGTCTGGTCAGCTGGCTCGTCACAATACACCAGTCACTATTCTTGATGAACTGTGGTATCGTGTAGAAGCTGCATGGGCAGCTGTACTTGTACACGCCATCCAAGCTCTGTTTGACTCAATGCCCAGGCGTATCAAGGCCATTATTACGGGCAGAGGTGGTTGTTCTGTGTAGTGATTCCTCAAGATCTATGCACCCAAATTGGGTGAAAATGTAATCGCATGTCACTTCCAGTATAATATATTTGTCCAATGAATAGCCTTTTATCATCTGCATTTCCTCTTGGTGTAACAATTTTAATGACCAGCAGTGTAGTTTAGATATCTTCGTAGTAACCAGTGTCCGGTTATTTGCATTCAGTTGTAAGAGTTTCGTGAATGCCCAGTGTATACAAATCATATAGATAATGATGATGTTTGGTTTGTGGGGCAGTCAACTGCGCGGTTATCAGCGTCCGTACAAATTCCGAACCTTTGCTCAGTCCAGTCTCGCTACTTTCATGATGATGATGAAATGATGAGGACAACACAAAACACCCAGTCATCTCGAGGCGGGTGATAATCCCTGACCCCGCCGGGAATCGAACAAGGGACCCCGTGCTCGGGAAGTGGGAATGCGACCGCGAGACCACGTGATGCGGACAAACTATATAGATCTCTCTTCATTGTAATCGTCCGTTGGCTCAGGCCATATCATTGTACACATTTTCTAGAATGATCTTTAGGCCCCTTCTTGTGCTGTCAATTCCATTAATGTCTGTTGGTATATTACCTGATCTCAGCAAAAGTCTGTTCGGTCTCGGATAGCATATTACGGCACCTTTTAAGTTGCCAATTCTAGTCACAAGTCGCAGTGCTGTTTAAAAGGTGCCTCTGCTTTTTAGCCTAGAAAGGCGAATATTTTGTTTCAGCTTTAAAATGTCGTCTATTCCTCAAGTTCTTTCTTTGGGTCTGATCGTTCTCCATCTGTCTGCTCGGGCTGCGTTTGTGGTCTGCACGCCACAATCACTACTCGTGTGTCCCAGATAGTTTACCTGGGTTTGCGCAAAATGGCAGCCGTCCACACTTAACGTCAAACATGCCGATCGTAGTCTACTAAAGACATCCTTGAAACATCTCACATGCTACAGTTATTCCTCTGAATAGACAATTATGTTAACGAGATAAACCAAACAACTTTTTGTCTTTAATCCTCTCAGTATGTCATTTAAGAAACACTGAAAAGTTGCCGGTGCTTTCGTTAGTCCAAATGGCATGCGTTTGTAATGGAATCGTCCGACGGTAGATGCTGTTTTCAGCATATCTTTAGGCTCCACCTCCAAGCATTCGCTCCTAAGGTCTATAGTTGTAAAAGACCGACACCGACGCAGATTGTCTAAGGTTTCCACGTGTTTGGTATTGGATAAGTATCTGAAATTGTATGGGCATTTTCATATCTGTAATCTCAGAAAAATCTCTGTTTTCATGTTCCGTTCGCCGACCTCTTTGGCACGATAAGAATATTTTTGTTCCAGGGACGACCCCTCAGATCTGTGATCCCATCCCGTAGTTGTTTATTAGTAAATTCTTCTACTAATGGTTGCAGCTGCTTTGTTGTACAGTGTGGCTTCCATTAAATTGGAGAAGTATCCCTTGTTAGTGTGTTACGTTGCGTCAGCAGGCTTGCCGGTAACCCTCCGTTTGCACAAAATAAATTACTTAGCCCCTAACAACAAGTTCTCCATAGCCATTCGATCGGCTATGGAAATAAATTACTTTCGTTCCCTCATAACACTTCCGTATCGACTGTTTGTTTGTAGCTGTCGTCTACGTTCGATGTGTCGAAAGTCCTCATCTTCCTAGATTTCCAGTGGCTATTATTATTGCACCCTTCGACGGAGTCACCTCCCCTCCGCCAAAGCTATTCACATGAAAATGAATGATATGTTCCCCATTAATGTCAGTCACATACTCTAAAATCCTGTGGATAAAACTATGTGAACTATCCAACTCTTCATTGCTTAAGAGTGGTTCAATGACATATTTTCTTTCCCTCGCCAGATCGGTATCCATTCAAAGCCACACTGTCTTCCCAGTACCTGCTGGTATCTTATCCTGCTAATCGACCTTTGCTGAAAATGTACAGAATATAGTTGGTCTTACCCCCATTATAGGTGAACCTTGCGCCATTGCCTCAGTTGCAACTGTTTCCCCAAGTTGAAACAAAGTCCCACTGAGTTCAGGTGTGCGTTGCAAAACATCAATCTTAGCGTGATATTTGTCGAGAAAGTATAGCCCGAGAACCACTGAATAACCTTCACCTACACGTGGAAGCACCTCCATGTATTCGCTAAACTTAGTTTACCCGACCGAAAGCTTAAGTACGGCCGTACCCAACGATTCTACTTTATTATCGCCAACCATACGTAACTTATGCTGTGGAGGCCCTAGTCTCCTCTTTTCCACGGAGTCCAGAATGATATTGGATACATTTGCACTTGTATTCACCAAAATTGTTTCCGGCCACCTACTAAGCACGATAAGCTACGTTCCCTTTTTGCACTAACTTGTGCCGTGTTACCGTCTATCGGGACTGCCTTTCAACGGCTCAAGCTATCTCGTTTGCGTTTAATGGCTGTCTCCCTTGACGCTGCTTTCCATCCTTCGTACCTCTAAATGCGCGGTGGCTCACCATGCCTCACGCATAGCGCTCTGGTTACTTACATGACCCTCCCGACCATATGTATAACACATGACATCAGAGGCGGACACGCCGTTGGTCCACTCTCTGCTTTGTGGCCATATCCACCTCCTCGATTCTAAAAGCTGGCTCTGAGTCTTCTGCGTTCTCAGTCTCTACTCTCGCGGGTATACCGCGCAAAAAAAAAAAAAAAAAAAAAAAAAAATCACCGCTCTGTTTCCTGCCTCCTGTAACAGGATCCTATTAGCGTCTGCAATCGGGGATCTGTATATATGACTTTGCATTAAGCTTGTGGATTCTATCCTAGAGCGATTCCACAGGCACGTTCTGCTGAATCAACAACATACTTAATTTCTCCCTCAAATATCGCTCGCTGTTCTGCTTTTGATAGCGTTGACTCAACCCAGCGGCTCACTCCTGGAACGTACGTGCTATACTCAATGTCTCTGCTAGACAACATACGCTTTGGCGTCTACCACCATTAACGAAAACTGTCATGCCCTCCGTTGCCTCTCCCAGGAAGGGATTAATCAGTGCAACCAATGCTGGTCCATAAAGAACAAAAGGTACTCTCAATCCAGACATACATTACCGTGATTATGATTGCATCTCTAACTCATGATTACGTCCGACATTTCCCTGTTTCATGCCCTTAAACTGCACTGTTAACGTTTGCACTTGCTGAGTTAAGATAGCAACTGCATCTGAGGGAGTGGCACATGTTTCCACCATTATACGAACTGTACAACCGCCTTAATTCAATTGAATTTCTTAAAAAAGCCAGAACACAAACTCCCATTTAATACTACACTCAGTAAAACTACTAGACCGAGGAACAGTACGCCTACATAAGAACAAACAGTTACTAAAGTTCTGGTACACGGCAACTCCTGCCCAGACAAATTGCAAAATGAACATCTCACACTAAATTATCATGTCCACCATTATATCTAAACAAAGGTAAGTCCACAGGTTTCTGTGGCTTTACAAAAATAGCAGTAAACCTCTTGTACCATAGCTCAGCCCGCCACCTGTAGCTGAGTGGTCAGCGCGCCGGAATGTTCTGCCTAACGGCCAGGGTTCGATTCCCGGCTTGGTCGGGGATTTTCTCCGCTCAGGGGCTCTGTGCTGTGTTGTCCTTGAGACAACACGCCAACTCAGAGCATGGCGAGTGGACACCTGGCAGAGCGAGTAGGCCAACAGCGATAAGGGCCGCCGTGTATACAACTTCTTCCCTGACATCCGGGAAAGACTAAAACTAAAACATATTGATCCCAGCCGCGGTATGGTACATTTCATCACAGGACACGGCCCTTATCCCACGCACCTGTACCGCGTGAGTCTGCAGCAGACTAATAGATGCACATGCGGGGAAGAAGGTTCCTCTGAACATATTGTCTTCTTCTGCGGACAACGCACGAACATAAGACACACAGTACACAAAAATCGCCTGAACACACAGAACGAACTATATGCCACAAAACGTGACCCGGAAGGGTGGACTGAACTCAACAAACTATCGGACGAAATCTCGAAGATCCAACAAATAGAATACTTGCGCAACAGACCCTACCGAAGGCAAGTCGGTCCAAACAGACGTCACGATGCCCAGGGTGACACAGATATGATTAGCACCACGAGTGATGAAGAAGAAACAGATACGGACCAGGTCACCAACACAGATATTGAAGAGTCCAGCGCGGATGATCCATAGTGTCAACCAAGTCAAATTCAAAGAACAGAGTGGAACAACCGACAAGAGGTGCACAAGTCACACACAATCCTAAAAACAGATTGCACCTTATATGTAAATAGTTAACAGCATCTCCATGTCTAATAAGAGCTTAAAGCTGGGTACCTCTTCAAGTGTGGCCGTGCGGTCTAGGCGCTTCAGTTTGGAACCGCGTGACCGCTCCGGTCGCAGGTTCGAATCCTGCCTCGGGCATGGATGTGTGTGAAGTCCTTAGGTTAGTTAGGTTTAAGTAGTTCTAAGTTCTAGGGGACTGATGACCTCAGAAGTTAAGTCCCATAGTGCTCAGAGCCATTTGAACCTCTTCAAGGGACCTACGCCTTCCGTTAAGAGGCAGCGCACAGTCTGGAGGGAAGGATCTTAATTGGGGTCCCTCTCTTTTGAGCCCAACCCGACGGATACCTATGGTAGATCGGGGAAAACCACCGTTCAGGCTGTGTAGCTGGCGGGGTCGGAAGGTGCTAACTGCCACACCACGTATCATTGTAAGTCTCATTGGCTCAGCGTGAACTGTTTGTACAACCAACCTACACAGCCTATACCTCAACCCCCATTACACTAATAACTTCTGATCTGAAGCTTAAAGTTAGGCACCTCTTCAAGGGACCTACGCCTTCTGGTAAGAGGCGGCGCACGTCCTGGATGGAAGGATCTTAATTGTAGTTCCTCTCTTTTGAGCCCAACCCGACGGATACCTATGGTAGATCGGTCGTGTTGTCGGCGGGGCCGGGAGGTGCTTGCACCTGATGTACTCTACTAGGAGCCTTGTAGGCTCAACACAAACCGTTAGCGTCATTACCTTATTACTTTTACCCCAAGTACCCTTTCATTAGCAACTTTGATCCAAGCACAAAATCAGTTACCTCCCTATTGTATATCGTAAATAGCTTAGCACGCTGGACATGGAGGTCTTTGTCTTAGTTTCTAGCTTTAACGTACCCTAATCTCTTCTAGTTAAGTTAGTTTTTAGGATGGTAGATGTGAAAGGCATGTTGAGCGACGGTCAGCGTCTTGAGGGTCATTCCAAGACCCGGGCCGCCGCCCACAACCGGGTGAGGGGCAATATTATACCTATCCCTTCTCTATTCAGTTCTCTTCTTTCCTTCTTTCTAAATATTTAATTTCGTTTTGTTTATTAATATCTTACTTGATTTCACTCCGGACCCCGGACCCAGTCACAGCGGCTAAGTGGCAACATACGACCCACCATAAGAAATTAGACGGTGGGTCATAAAATATAAGCAGCTAGTGAAAAAAAAATTTCCTTATCGTCATCATCGTCCCCATCGACATGCAAGTCGCCGAAGTGGCGTCAAATCGAAAGACTTGCACCAGGCAAACGGTCTACCCGACAGGAGCCCTAGCCACACGGCATTTAATTCCCTAGCTCATAAAACTAACTCTGACAACGAGAGCAAACATTAGAAACAACATAAAAAAAACTTAGACTCGCCACACAATATTTTTCTGAGTTGGTACCACCCAACATGCAAGTGCCAGCCGGCCAGGGTGGCCAAGCGGTTGTAGGCGCTAGTCTGGAACCGCGCGATCGCTACGGTTGCAGGTTCGAATCTTGCCTCGGGTATGGATGTGAGTGATGTCCTTAGGTTAGTTAGGTTTAAGTAGTTGTAAGTTCTGGGGGACTGATGACCTCAGAAGTTAAGTCCCATACTGCTCTGAGCAATTTGAACTTTTTTTTTTTTTCTTCTAGTGCTGCTGCTTGACTCACCTCTCACAAACGGGAACGAACAAGTTGTAACACAACGTACTGTGTTAGAAAGTGAAACGACAACATCCTCACGCCGAATTGTTACAACCCCCCTCCCCACCCCCACAGTGCTCAAGGGTTGTATTATGTCACAATGACAGACAGGTATAATTTGTGAGAGAGGGTTGATTCACGCTTAAACATGCAGAGAAACCACGGAAGTGTGTCATCAACTTTATTGCATCGTAATTAAATAGCTGGCTTTCACTGGTCCCAGTGAAAGTGCAGCACAGCGTGCATGCATGGGTCAGCACCAGTGCGAATGCCGGAGGCTGCTGCATCAGCATCCAGTCGTCCAGCCTTGTGGATGTAGCGCTTCTACTCATGCTACGGCTAATTGCCCGCGGCATGTACTCACTGCACGGGTAGCCGGTGACACGGCTGACTGCTTCAAGAGCAGCTCGTGGATCCCATGTAGAGTGCCGAAGGGAAACAGCCGTCCGCCGTCGTTGTAGTGAGTCCTACTAGCTTCGGCCATCCATCCAGAGCAGCACGTACCCCGGCCCCACCGCTGCGGACGGCAGCTTCCAGTCTGCTGGCTGATGTCCCCCGAGAGCGGAGGCCAGCAGCCCCCTCGTTCCATACGCCGGTACTGCTCCAAAGTGCGGCCTGCCCCGCCACAGCTATGGCGCGTCTGCCCAGCGGAGATTAGATGCAGTTTCAGCAGGCCGGTTAGCCGCCGATTTCCATCACCGGAATGTAGTTGTCTTTGGCCTGCAACTTACAAAATCATCATTCTCTCTGGTTCTAAGCACGTACAGAATGGTGCCACAACGACCTGATTTGAGGTCAAAAAGTCAAAAAGAGGTGGAGCCCCTCCACGCCCACACCGGCATGATGGCCAACACAAAAGGTCTACTGCCATCTCTGCATAAGGGTTAGTACTTACTAAAGTGAGGTGTCGCAGGATGTGGGTACTGCGATGTTTGCGTACGTCTGGTTAGGGTTAACCGTTAATACGCGCTCATCTGGAGATAGATTCGTCGAAATCGGACGAAGGGTAGCGGTTTGAATGGCAGAGGGAAAAATGGTTCAAATGGCTCTGAGCACTATGGGACTCAACTGCTGTGGTCATCAGTTCCCTAGAACTTAGAACTACTTAAACCTAACTAACCTAAGGACATCACACACACCCATGCCCGAGGCAGGATTCGAACCTGCGACTGTAGCAGCAGCGCGGCTCCGGACTGGAGCGCCTAGAACCGCACGGCCACCGCGGGCGGCGCAGAGGGAAAAAAGTGCCAAGGCAAGAGCCAAGGGAAAAAACCTCTGCGATTGTTAGGTCGGGTGGTGAGAGCAGTACCGGTTGTCTTGCTGCCTGCGATAGGTCGTGCAAGGATAGGCTTTGTTACTAGCGGGTATCATGCATGTCGATACCTTGGCGTTGTGCATTTGTGCTGCTCGGCGGCTGGCGCTGGGTGCTGGTACAGAGTCCTCGTTCAGCGTCAGCAACCTTGGATTTGTTATCGATCTTGTGTCCGATAGGTCATATACCGGATTGTTTGTGTGTCTGTGGGCGAACTCGTCGGTGTCCCTGCTGTGGTCTGTTGGTCGGCTCTAATAGCAGCTGGTAGTTGCCAGTCAGTGTTGCTGATATGCAGGGGCTTACCGACGTTTGTCGCTGTTTGCGTATGTTAATTTACCATAGGTGGCTATGCCCTAGCTAGCAGTGTCTTTGGTCAGTTGTGCTTCCACCTGTGGTTGTGATGAGGCTCCAGGCTCACTTATTTATACGTCTTGTCCCTACGTCCCTGACATACGGGGCTAATCACAAAAGTAAAGTCTCCTATTTTCTTTATAAGTAAATAGACCTGCTTATTTCTATAACGGTTTACCTCAGTTTACAGCTTGAACATTTAGCTATTTTTCGACATAAATACCATTCCTGTCGACGCATTTTTATAGACGCTGTCGCAGTTTTTGTATGCCGATGTCATACCAGCTCGCCGCCATTCTGTTCAGAAAGTTATAAACCTCTTCTTTCACCTCGTCGTTTGAGCTGAATCGCTTTCCGGCCAAATGTTCATTTAACCTAGAGAAATGGTGATAGTTACTGGGCGCCAACTCAGGACTATAGGGTGGGTGGGTGATTATGTTCCACTGAAACTGTAGCAGGAGAGCAACGGTTTGACTAGCGATGTGTGGGCGAGCGTTATCATTGAGAATGTGTACGCCCTTGCTCAACATTTCTCTTTTCCGGTTCTGAATTGCCCGATTGAGTTTTTTCAGAGTCTCACTGCACCTGTCAACGTTAATTGCCGTCCGAGCGATTCAGCAGGTGAGAGAAGAGGTTCGTAATTTTCTGAACAGCATGACGGCGAGTGGTATGACATGGGCAACAAAAACTACCTCAGCGTCTACAAAAATGCATCGACAGAAATTGTGATTATGTCTAAAATTGCTAAATGTTCAAGCTGCAAACTGATGTAAACCATTGTAGAAATAACCAGGTCTATGTACATATAAAAAAATTGGAGACCTTACTTTTCGCATTACCATCGTAGTTCCTCTGGCGGTGAGAAGTGGAGTGCTCTGTCATAATTACAACGTCAGCTTTCCTCAGCTCACTTCGACCTCTGCACACAGGTCACTAGGTGCTGTAGTAAATTCAACGTGTGGGTTCTTGGTAACATGTAAGGGCCCTGTGCTGCCGTGATTACCTCACGCTTGTACACAGCGTCCGCTGGGCCGGACCTTCTGGCCTGTGTTCAGTATCGTAAACCTGCCTCGTATAATCGTATGTAAAATATCAATATTGCCCACATCTTCCACCCGATGTGAAAAGCAAACTTCAAACTTCCAACCATGGCTGCGTGAAATTTACAAGAATTTCCCAAATCCATGCCTGTACTTATTCTTGGAGCAGCATTACGTAAAGGACATGAACGGTGCGGGATGTTGAGTAATCAGTGTTAAGGGCTCGGAGATGCCACATAATCGTGTGAGACAGACTTATAAGCAACTGACATAGTATAAAAGAGCCGTCAATGTCGATATACTTTTGGCATTCGGATATGACTTAATATTGGGGTTAATGGAATTTAAGCGGTGGCATACTCACTGTCAAGATTCCAATCAGCCACGTCTTATCGCCACAAGGGAGTAAGCCCTTCAAATCACCACTTGCTATCTGAGACCAAGTAATGGAATCACTGCAGCGTTCGGTATAATCCCGCACCATTGATAGAGACTAGGAGCAGCCGACTAGGAACTTATCGTCCCATGCATAGGCTGCCGTTAACGCCACGAAACAAATGGCTACATCTGGAGTGGTGGCGTTATGGGCAAGTATAAACAGCTGACGGAAGGCGTCACATTGTTTTCAGATGTGAATCGTGGTTTTCTACCACCCCTATTGACTATCATCGCCAACCTGGTGAGAGGTACCATTCTTCCATTGTTTGTAGAGGCACAGCGTTATTACCGTTGCTTCATATTACCGTTGCGTCATGACCTGGGTATGACTTAAGATCAAGCCTGGTAGTGACTGAAGAAACTCTGATGGCACAGTGGTATTTTACGAACAACCTGCTTTCCCATGAGTTATCTCTCAAGGGAAAGTGTTGCGGTGTCATTTTCTTAAATCATTTTCCTCGTCCACATACGGCACCTGCGCCTATAATACACTCCTGGAAATTGAAATAAGAACACCGTGAATTCATTGTCCCAGGAAGGGGAAACTTTATTGACACATTCCTGGGGTCAGATACATCACATGATCACACTGACAGAACCACAGGCACATAGACACAGGCAACAGAGCATGCACAATGTCGGCACTAGTACATTGTATATCCACCTTTCGCAGCAATGCAGGCTGCTATTCTCCCATGGAGACGATCGTAGAGATGCTGGATGTAGTCCTGTGGAACGGCTTGCCATGCCATTTCCACCTGGCGCCTCAGTTGGACCAGCGTTCGTGCTGGACGTGCAGACCGCGTGAGACGACGCTTCATCCAGTCCCAAACATGCTCAATGGGGGACAGATCCGGAGATCTTGCTGGCCAGGGTAGTTGACTTACACCTTCTAGAGCACGTTGGGTGGCACGGGATACATGCGGACGTGCATTGTCCTGTTGGAACAGCAAGTTCCCTTGCCGGTCTACGAATGGTAGAACGATGGGTTCGATGACGGTTTGGATGTACCGTGCACTATTCAGTGTCCCCTCGATGATCACCAGTGGTGTACGGCCAGTGTAGGAGATCGCTCCCCACACCATGATGCCGGGTGTTGGCCCTGTGTGCCTCGGTCGTATGAAGTCCTGATTGTGGCGCTCACCTGCACGGCGCCAAACACGCATACGACCATCATTGGCACCAAGGCAGAAGCGACTCTCATCGCTGAAGACGACACGTCTCCATTCGTCCCTCCATTCACGCCTGTCGCGACACCACTGGAGGCGGGCTGCACGATGTTGGGGCGTGAGCGGAAGACGGCCTAACGGTGTGCGGGACCGTAGCTCAGCTTCATGGAGACGGTTGCGAATGGCCCTCGCCGATACCCCAGGAGCAACAGTGTCCCTAATTTGCTGGGAAGTGGCGGTGCGGTCCCCTACGGCACTGCGTAGGATCCTACGGTCTTGGCGTGCATCCGTGCGTCGCTGCGGTCCGGTCCCAGGTCGACGGGCACGTGCACCGTCCGCCGACCACTGGCGACAACATCGATGTATTGTGGAGACCTCACGCCCCACGTGTTGAGCAATTCGGCGGTACGTCCACCCGGCCTCCCGCATGCCCACTATACGCCCTCGCTCAAAGTCCGTCAACTGCACATACAGTTCACGTCCACGCTGTCGCGGCATGCTACCAGTGTTACAGACTGCGATGGAGCTCCGTATGCCACGGCAAACTGGCTGACACTGACGGCGGCGGTGCACAAATGCTGCGCAGCTAGCGCCATTCGACGGCCAACACCGCGGTTCCTGGTGTGTCCGCTGTGCCGTGCGTGTGATCATTGCTTGTACAGCCCTCCCACAGTGTCCGGAGCAAGTATGGTGGGTCTGACACACCGGTGTCAATGTGTTCTGTTTTCCATTTCCAGGAGTGTAGATCATAGGAATATGTGGAGTCAGACTGAACGTGAACTCTGCCCCAGTTCCTGGGTCCAGGGTATAAAGTCCCAGTTACAACAATTGTAACCCATCTGGCCTCACTATAGAAACCCCAACACAATGAGTGTAAGCATCCAGATCAGCGAGGCTAGCAGCACCATATTCCTAAGTAGGCTCGTAGTGCCAAGTTGTTTTCAAATCTGACTCGCTTTTGTAATCGTCGCTGAGAAACGTTTAGAGATAGAAGCTTTGACACCTCATAGCTAGGACTAACATGCTCCAAGGAACAGACAGTTTAGATAAAGTTCTTTAAGATTGTATCTGTTCACTTGTTGCCGTTAGAAGTGACGTGACTTCGGAAATAAGCATTTTCTCCGACCGCAAAAACTTAAAAAAGCCAGTAATTGGCGGTTTATTTTTTTTTTCAGAGACGTAGGTTTGTTAACTCTTGCGCTGGTTTGACATGAGTCTGTGCTGTCGTGTAGGAGGGGAGATTTTGCGCCTCTAAAGCCCTATGATTGGCTCAAGAGGGGGTGAAGGCGGTGTCGGTCGTGCACTTTGCGAAAAACCGGAATTTGTTTTATCCGGAGAGGTGCGAGGCTCTCGGGCTCTGAACTACGGTCTGCAAGCAACTTCTGGTCGAAGCTCTGGCATCTGTGGTTGGTACTTGAGACCTGTCCTAAGACTGACGTCACCTGCGAATAATTAGTCTGGGGAGCCTGTGGTGAAGTTCTTACTCTACCGACAGTGTAACTTCAAACGCCTCGGACTACGTGAGATTTTGCATTTCTTTCGTGACCGCGGTCGATTACGTCTTGCCGACCGCTGTGGCCGAGCGGTTCTAGGCGCTTCAGTCTGGAACAGCACTGCTGCTACGGTCGCAGGGTTCGAATCCTGCCTCTGGCATGGATGTGTGTGATGTTCTTAGGTTAGTTAGGTTTAAGTAGTCTAGGGAACTGATGACCTCAGATGTTAAGTACCATAGTTCTTGGAGCCATTTGAACCATACGTCTCGCCTCCGCCGCACACATCTCGCCAGCTGCGAGGTACATCGCTGCACGAAGCAAACATGGTAATGTACTGGTCCTCCGGCCTTGTCGGGGCATACAAATCCCAATCGCCACTTGCTCTCAGCTGCACCTATATAGACTTCTGTAGATTATCGATCAAAGTCTGTTCAGCGTCAGACACATTCAGATTGCGTTATCCACATTTTTAGGGTCAGAGAACTTGACTCTTCTGTGACCCAGGATCCTTGCTCATTGTGGTCTTAAATCACCTGTTAGTTGTTTGCGATATTCTATCGTAACGTGTTTTGCATAGATTATATCTTTGTTTTTTGGGAAAATAAATGTTGTTAGTAAAGTAGATTTTGCTTAGATTCTTAATCACATTTTTTATATAGTCACCCCAAGTGTTAAATTTCATTGTGGCGTCCCACGCCAGGATAACTTTCAGTGTAACATTTTATTTCGTTTCCTCCTCCATTTCTGGGTGCTTCACTTTTTTGGCAGGCTGTCTAGGTTACGCGATCGGCTTATTTCGGCGCTGCGTAACAGTCAAGGTGGAAAGTGGAACTGCCTTCCCATTACAAAGCACTCATTTCCCGCAAAGTCGAAGCCCGAAAATTCCGTCATACTCACTCGTAGCTGTACGATCATACATTTTGTTGACTGTTGATTAAAGTTCAAAATATTACATAATCAATTACAATTTTAAGAGGAGTTAGAGTAAAAGAAGTAGGATACAATATTGTAAATTCGTGTTTCCATGGACAAATAAGCAGATTAATTAAACATAAGTGGAAGGTAAGGAAAGAAGTACGAATAGAATTTTGAAAACAACACTGTAATTTTTGACTGTTTACTAACAAAGATGCATGTTATTAGGTTAAACGAGCTTAGTTAAGAAGAATTGGAGATGATGCAGGAAGGAAATGCTTCATAGAGGAACTTTAACAATCGACAGTATCTAATGATGGCAGACTCGCCTGGATTATCCTGCAGAGTGTGTCTACAAATCTACACCCGCGTAGTGGCTTGTGGCACCTCGGTCGGATGCCTGCACTTTGCCCCTCCGAGCTGTACACAAAGGGCAGGGCGAACCTGTTAGCGTGTCTGTGCGCGCGTGCGTGAGTACAGTGCAATGCGCGCCGGTCCAGCCGCACTGGTCCACCGATATTTTTCCTGCCGCCGAATCAACAATTCGGCATCGCAGTAAAAGCTGGCGTAACGTGAAATGGCGCCGAATAAACAGGGCAGAACGCCGGTAACTAAGCCCACCACAAATACTTCGTCACGCGAAAAGTGGCGCCTGGAGTTAGTGTGTGTGTGTGTGTGCGTGTGTGTGTTCGGGCGTATTCGTGTTTGGTGGGCGGCTGGGAAAAAGACAACAGGCCCCCTTGAAATAACAATGGGAAGCGAGCGGAAGACGCCAAGTGTTTGCCGGGTGCAGGAACTCTGCAGAGGCGAACCCTCCGAACTTAACGACTCGGTTAACTTACTGCTCGCGTGGAATTGGCTCTTCTCACCTGGCGGACCGCGTTGTCTAATGCAGGTGTTTCGAGTGCGATGGCCGTGTTAACCGTGTTCCGTTGACGGGGACCCTTGCACGCTCTGCATATCGAAGCTGCTCTGTGTGCATAACTCAACCCTGAAACTACGCCATTATTCTCCCTGTCTCTGTTCTCGTGTCTGTGTTGCCTCTGTTTTCTCTCTCTTTCCCCTGTCCAAACACAAATTCAAGCCAACAGTAACCCCATATCGCGATGAGTTCTACGAAAAATATCCGGTCCTTCTGGTACCGCAGCTGATATTTCAAGTGCAAGGTGTTACAGGATTCACTCAGCAAAGGTCAGATACATCAATGGAACTGAGTGTGCATTGTGCCTACATTAATGATGACAGTAAATGACTACGCATCTAGGGTTGTACAGCAAATATGTTTCCCCAAACTTTTCCATAAACAGTTGTTTCGGCATTGATTATAAGTTCATGTAAAGAGAAAGCCTTATGCCACTCAGAAAAAGGGCATACCACATGAACACAGTTTTACATTTGAGTTGGGGGATGTTGCTGTTACGATCACGCCGCATAAGAGTTTAAATATGGTTCAGGGAGTTATTTACCATAAGGACCTTCTTTTGCAGTCTGATGACGAGCTGCGCGCCAACTTAGAGCGCAGGGGCGTACATTTCGTCCGGCGCGTTCATCGGGGTCCGAAGGAAAATCAGATAGCTACCGGTGCCTTCATCTTGGCCTTCGAGGGTGATACGTTACCGGAAAAGGTCAAGGTGATGGTCTACCGATGTGACGGCAGGCCCTATATTCCTCCCCCGATGCGGTGCTTCAAGTGCTGGAAGTTCGGCCATATGTCTTCCCGCTGCACTTCCAGCCTCACATGTCGAGATTGCGGACGCCCGTCTCATCCCGATACTCCATGTGCCCCGCCTCCCATCTGTGTCAACTGCGGGGAGCACCATTAACCTTGCTCGCCTGACTGCAAAGTCTTTCAGAAAGAGCGCAAAATTATGGAATATAAGACCCTGGACCGGCTGACCTATACTGAGGCCAAAAGGAAATATGACAGAGTCCATCCTGTGAGAATGACATCTTCTTATGCAGCTGCTACGACAACTGTGCTAGCCCCATCAGTTTCGAGACTTCCAGCCAGCTCGATAAGCAGTAAGACTCCTCCTGCCCCCTTGCCTGTGGGTGGCTCTACCCAACCGGTTGCTCCTGCACCACCTACCTCAGGAGCAACCTCCTCCCACACGTCTAACTTCTTCGGCTACTCTCGCCCGTAAGAGTTCCCTTGGGACCCTCCCTTCCCAGGGTTCCACCACCGGGAAGGATGACGGCCGCCAGTGGCATAAGTCCTCACCAGCGGCCGGGCGTAGGGCTTCACGATCCTCCTCTGTCCCGGAGACTGAATCGGTGAAGCCTTCCTAGCCGGTGCAACCCAAGGTTCAGTCGAGATTCTAGCGTCCGCTGAGGACCTTGATCTCGCTGGTCCCTCAGACGCCATGGATGCCTCTCGTACGGGTACTGAATCGGTGGCAGTGAGTGAACAAGCGGCGTAAATTGCCTTCCCAGTCCTTTCACGCCTTTCTCAGCCATGGACAATATCATCCTCCAGTGGAACTGCGGCGGTTTTTTCCACCATCTAGCTGAGCTCCAACAACTTATCAGCCTTCACCCTTTCTTCTGCATTGCTCTTCAGGAAACTTGGTTTCCAGCAATGCGAACCCCCGCCCTCCGTGGCTATCGGGGTTATTATAAGAACCGGGCAGCATATGAAAGGGTGTCGGGTGGCGTCTGCCTCTATGTCCTTCACACTCTGCACAGCGAGTCTGTCCCTCTCCACACACCTTTAGAGGCTGTCGCTGTTCGGGTGTGGACGCCACAGGCTGTTACCGTCTGCAGTCTTTCCCTTCCACCGGATGGTGATGTCTCGCAGCATGTCCTGGCTGCGCTGATAGCCCAATTGCCGCCACCTTTCTTGCTATTGGGCGACTTCTACTCCCATAACCCTCTGTGGGGTGGGTCAGTGGCAACAGGTCGAGGCGCCATCGTTGAGCATTTATTGTCGCAGCTCGATCTCTCGATTTTAAATGATGGTGCCTTCACACACTTCAGTGTGGCGCATGGCACATACTCCGCCATTGACCTTTCAATATGTAGCCCTAGCCTCTTACCGTCTGTCCAATGGAGTGTGCATGACGACCTGTGTGGTAGTGACCACTTCCCGATCTTTCTGTCACTACCACAGCGTCACTCTTCTGAGCGCCCTAGCAGATGGGCTATGAATAAGGCTGACTGGGACTTGTTCTCCTCCACTGCCGCTCTTGAGTCTCTCTCTAATGACGACATTGATGTGGTGGTTCAATCGGTCACCACCGGCATCGTTACTGCCGCCGAATCTGCCATTCCCCGTTCTTCTGGGTCCCCTCGGCGGAAGGCTGTGCCTTGGTGGTCGCCTGAGATCGCTGAAGCGATTTAAGATCGCCGGCGGCCGCTCCAGCGTCACAAGCGACATCCCTCCTTAGACCACCTTATCGCCTTCAAACGGCTGCGTGCGCGGGCCCGCCTCCTTATCCGCCAAGGCAAGAAGGAGTGCTGGGAGTGCTATGTGTCCACCATTGGCCTCCATGTCACTCCTTCGCAGGTCTGGGCCAAGATTCGACGCGTCTACGGCTATCGGACCCCTGCCAGCGTCCCTGCGCTCTCACTGAATGGAGCAGTTTGTACTGACTCCGACGTCATTGCCAATCGCTTTGCAGAGCATTTTGCTATGAGTTCCGCTTCTGCGAATTACCCCCAGGCCTTCCGCTCCATTAAAGAGCGGATGGAACGTCGGAGCCTTTCGTTTCGCACCAACCACTCAGAATCTTACAATGCTCCATTCAGTGAGTGGGAATTTCGCAGTGCCCTAGCTGCTTGCCCTGATACCGCTCCTGGTCCAGATGGTATCCACTGTCAGATGCTGAAACACCTTTCAGTGGACTGCCAGCGGCGCCTTCTCGATCTTTACAACCGTCTTTGGGTCGAGGGGGTGTTTCCGTCGCAATGGCGGGAAGGCGTTGTCATCCCCGTTTTGAAACCTGGAAAGACCCCTCTGGAGGTGGACAGCTACCGCCCCATTAGCCTCACCAACGTTCTTTGTAAGCTTCTCGAACGGATGGTGAGCCGGCGCTTAAATTGGGTACTGGAGTCTCGGGGCCTTCTGGCTCCGTCTCAGGGTGGGTTCCGGAAAGGCCGCTCCGCCGCCGACAATCTGGTGAGCCTGGAGTCGGCCATCCGTACTGCCTTTGCCCGCCGTCAGCACCTGGTCGCTGTCTTTTTCGACATGCGGAAGGCGTACGATACGACATGGCGTCATCACATCCTTTCTACGCTTCTTGGATGGGGTCTTCGGGGCCCTCTGCCGATCTTTATCCGCAATTTCCTGTCGTATCGTACCTTCCGCGTGCAAGTCGCAGCCTCCTATAGTTCCACCCACGTCCAGGAGAACGGTGTGCCACAAGGTTCTGTTTTAAGTGTCTGCCTGTTTTTAATAGCCATTAACGGGCTCGCTGCGGCCGTGGGAAATTCTGTCTCTGCTTCCCTGTATGCTGACGACTTCTCCCTTTATTACAGCTCTACTGGCATTGCAGCTGTTGAACGTCATCTACAGGGCGCTATCCGTAAGGCGCAGTCTTGGGCTGTAGCGCATGGGTTTCAGTTTTCGGCAGCCAAGACCCGCGTTATGCATTTCTGCCGGCGCCGAACAGTCCATCCTGAGCCGCGGCTTTATCTTGCCGACGAACTCCTTGCTGTGGTGGAGACCCACAGGTTTTTGGGGGTGGTTTTCGATGCCCCGTTGACTTGGCTGCCTCATATCCAGCAGCTTAAACAGACGTGTTGGCGGCATCTAAACGCTCTGAGATGCTTGAGCCACACCCGCTGGGGCGCCGACCGCTCTACCCTGTTGCGGCTCTACCAGGCGTTAATCCAGTCCCGTCTGGATTATGGGAGCCTGGCTTATGGCTCAGCATCCCCATCTGCGTTACGGGCGCTGGACCCAATTCTTCACAGCGTGATACGCCTTGCCACTGGTGCTTTCCGCACCAGCCCTGTGGACAGCGTACTAGTGGAGGCAGGTGTACCTCCACTGCGGTTCTGGCGCCAACGTTTGCTGGCCGCTTATGCTGCTCATGTTCTAAGCTTGCCCGGGCATCCAAATTTTCGTGTCCTGTTCCCGCAGTCAGTCGTCCATCTGCCAGACCGTCGGCCCCGGTCGGGTTGTCCGATCGCCGTACGCGTCAAGGAGCTTCTCTGCGGGCTTGGGTTTTTCCCTGTTCCACCTCCTTTCCGGGCGCCTCTGCGTACACCCCCGTGGTGTGTTCCTCGCCCTTGCCTTCGGCTCGACTTGGCACAGGGCTCAAAGGACTCGGTCCCTCCAGAGGCCTTCCGCCGCCGCTTTTATTCCATCCTGGCCACGTATCAGGGCTCTGGAATTGTTTACACCGATGGTTCGATGGTTGCTGGTCGTGTCGGGTATGCGCTAACTCTAGGGGACCATTCCGAACAACGGTCCTTGGCGGCTGGCTGCAGCGTTTACACTGCTGAGCTAGTCGCCATCTTTCGAGCCCTAGAGTATATCCACTCCTACTCAGGTGTGTCCTTCGTTATCTGTAGCGATTCCCTGAGCGGTTTACGAGCTCTCGGCCAGTGTTTTCCTCGTTCTCGTCTGGTGATGGCTATCCATGAGTCCCTGCATACTCTTGCGCGTTGCGGCCGCTCTGTGGTCTTTGTGTGGACCCCCGGTCATGTCGGTATCCCGGGCAATGAACATGTTGACCGCCTGGCGAAAGGGGCCACAAGTAAACCATCTCTGGATGTTGGCCTCCCAGAGGCTGATTTGCGGGCAGTCCTCCGCCGAAAAGTTTTTGCGCTTTGGGACGCTGAATGGCGCGATCGGATTACACCCAATAAACTCCGTGCCATTAAGGAGACGACGACTGTGTGGCAGTCCTCCATGCGAGCCAACCGCAGGGACTCAGTCGTCCTTTGTCGGCTCCGCATTGGCCACTCCCGGCTAACACACAGTTATTTACTGCGCCGGGAGGACCCTCCTGTATGTCGCTGCGGGGCGGCTTTGACGGTGGCCCACATTCTGTTGGCCTGCCCCCTTTTAGCTGTGGTCAGGCAGACATTTGCGCTGCCTGATACGCTCCCTGCCGTTTTATCTGATGACCCTGTTATGGCTGCCTTAGTTTTATTAGGGCAGGGAGTTTTCATTCTTTCATCTGAGTGTGTCTGTTTTATTTTATTTTTTGTGTTGATTCTGGCCTTTGGCCTATGATTTTAAACTGATCTTTTAATGTGTTTCTAAGTGGTTGGCTTTTCCTTTTTTATTTCTATGGTCGGCCAACCACTGTCACACTCTGTGTGGTTTTAGTTCGTTTTGTCTTGTCCTTGTCTCCGTTTCTCTTGTTCTGTATCGTCTGTGATCCATTCTGTTCCTCGTTTTTATTCTCTGTGGGTGTTCTTTGTATTTGGAAAAAGGGACCGATGACCGTAGCAGTCTGGTCCCTTTCATCCCCCAAACCAACCTATAACCTATATAAGTTTTACATTTGAAACCCGCTTTTTTCGCGCTCCGTTGTTGAGCTTCACGTTCCATCGCAAATTCGCAAAGGTGAAAAGCCCAACCACATTCACGAAAGGCTGAAGAAGTTATGTAGGAACTATAAAAGGACATTGAAAATTAACAAAAAAATAAGTCCAGAATCTTCTTATATGGCAGATGCCATTGACTTTACATTCTCTTTGATTGTTTTGTTATGTTTTTTTTTTTTTGTCTGAAAACGTTTGATACGACTTAGCTCTTCTTCTTGTACCGCTTGTCTCTTGGCGATTTACCTGTCCACATTAATAGTAAAAGGTGATGCTGCTGCACAGTTTTGATCTTTGATTTAAACATGAATATCAATGCCGTGCAACATTATTAATATTTTGTGTCCTAACCTTCTTCTGAATGTATTTTGCCGAACTGTGATCGGGGACGAAGTCTGTGCTGGTGTTACTAATACGATGATGCTGCTGATTGGCAGCCACTGCTGTAGCCATAAATGCATATCACGTGATCCATAAAAGAACCTGCGGTTTTTCCAGAATTGTATTATCCAAGTACGATCCATTTAGAGAAATGTTTCGGATCAACAATTAGAGACTGTGCTGATTTATAAATTCGTTCCCATCATGATAATAATTCCGTCTTCCCTTTATGCTAATCATATGAAACAAATAATGTTTAATTATACACCTAAGGGGGAACAGGATTTATAATGGCGAGACAGCCGAACGACTTGTAAATTTCTTGCATTGCATCTTCAAGTGTCATGTCCAATAAGCGAACAGAACAGCGAAATTTATTACGATGGAGATGAAAGAAATCTCTCCACCAATGCAAAATAAGATTTTTACACGAAAAAATTAACATGAACTGTGATTAATAATTACAGCATTTAACCAGTTAAGGTATGAAGAGCATATTTATTTTTTTGTCTTATAGTGCATAAAATTATTGACATTAAGATCTCCATCCATTAATAGAAAAAATATTAACTTTAGGCAAGGTAAATTTCATTATGCAACAGTTTTCTCGTCATAAGATGGTCGTTCTGGTAACATGTCTCACGTAATGATGACCTCCCACCCTACTACATTCACATTGATACATTGTTAATTTGGGGAAAAGGAGTAAATGTTAACTAGCACTGTTACCACGTAGATACTTTTTCAAATCAATTTATTCAAAAGTGTTTTAGAAGTTTGTTGCTTAAATTTCGTGTTGTTGTCAAAACAGGATAGAACACAGAAATGGCTATGAAAGGAAACAGTAGAAAGGATCCTAACACTGAACAAAACGACTTTTCTGACACAGAAGTAAAAAATAACCAAGTTTAGAAAGCGATCGAGCTCTAAAAGTGACGCAAAAGTCTTAACTGATAATAATCCCCGTTAATCTTATGCTGACCTAGACACTTCTTTATGTAATACAAATTTGCAGCATGATGAAGCTTCATGTCAAGTAAATGTCACGATGCGCAATATTTAATGAGAAAGGATTATACAAATAAGTGATTAACCAAAGGGTCTAATTACGTTCTTTTAACGAAGTCTTCAAGGAGCTAAGGAAAGCATAAGAGGTATTAGAAATGAACAACAGCCGAACTTCAACAATGTATCAAAACAAAACAATAGAATTTCAGAAGAATTACAACAAGCCAATGACAAAAAAGAAAATAATGGGGTTCAGATAAATATTATACTCTTTTTAACAGTTTGTCAGTGGAGCTTAATACTTCAGCAGATGATGTTTCACAGTCAAAAAAGGTTTATTGTTGACACCCGAGCCGGCCGAGGTGGCCGAGAGGTTCTAGGTGCTACAGTCTGGAGCCGCGCGACCGCTACGGTCGTAGGTTCGAATCCAGCCTCGGGCATGGATGTGTGTGATGTCCTTAGGTTAGTTAGGTTCAAGTAGTTCTCAGTTCTAGGGAACCGATGACCTCAGAAGTGAAGTCCAATAGTGCTCAGAGCTATTTTTTGACACCCGAAAGCCGTATAGGCTTTGAGTATAGGACACAAACAACTAAGAGAAGCTGTAGTGAAGTTATATTATAGGGTTTGTAGAAGAAGAGGATGCTAATGTAAAAAGTAGTGTAATGACAAGTTAAGGCACATTGTTGAAGACTTTTGAGAGTGGCTTTCACACGAAGATGTAGAAATTAATGATAAAATTAAATTCAGACTTAGAAGGAGCTGTAAGTGAAACATTCACAGCTGCAGTGTCTGAGGGGGACAGTTCTGGTGAATCGCAAAGTCCTGAGTGGCAAAAATAAATGTCGTTTTAAACAACGATTGGCCCGAAAGTCATGACCAAGTAACTGTACTAATTACGACAGCGCAACAGAAATTGTCTGCTGTTAGGGACAGGGTTCAGGGAACCTCACCATCTGCTGATAAGGTTTGTGATACTCAAAGCCGGCCCGTCGCGTATCACACGATGTACGGTACCGGAAAGAATTCCAGTGATTTATGGCCTAACCGTGTACCGACGAAGTCGGAGTAATGATTGGACTATCTTCAGTACGGCCAGCAGAAAGTCGAATCAAGTACAGACAATTTCAAGTCTCTTCGCCGGATAAACCTGCACAACATTCCGTTCTGTTCATAAAGGCTTTTAAGGGTGTGCTACTGCAGTCCTGGACTGAACAACAAAAGATCCGTTTCACAATAGGCTACATACCTGGTGTGGAGCACCTTGGGTTATGGACACGACAGAACTTCGTCAAACTTATTAACAGTTTGAAGAGCGTTTCTTTCTACGTAATGGGTAAACTATCAGGAGAGGCTTAGAAGAAAACTGTTCAATCGGGAGACCTTCCATAAGAAACAGGGTGGTTTCCGTAGATATTTTGAGAAATATTCAAGCAGGGCTTATTTCTCATGAGGTAATATTAAGGATTTTGAAGCGAAGATGCCTTTAGATACTCGAGAAAATTAGTACATGTTCCAGACGAGGACCTAGGACATTTTATGTCAACAGTAGACTCAACAAACCTCATACGAGGGAACATAAAGGTGAATAACGGTAGTATTTGGAGGGTGCTTACGTTCATACCATTTCTGTTTTGCTTTGTGGTATTCTGGTTGCTATGAGTTTATTTGTCGAAGGTAATTTTTTTATTTTTATTTCACTGTAGCTATTTTAATTTACGTATTGCCGTTTTCTTCGTATGTAGATATTGAGTGGAACTGTGAAGGCTAGAAAATGCTGTGCCAAGTGGAGAAAACGGAACATTTCTTAGATATTATCCTGCCTAAATTCAGTACTTGGATAAAAGCAGCGGGGCAGCCAGAAACATTTGCGCCATATAGGGAGATAGTGTCATTGGGCAGGGGAGGCTAAGAAATTTTTTTTCTCCCTTTAAGCAGGATCGTTTCGACATTAGTGACACTCCACAATCAGAGTTACATTTGGGGTTTGATAAATGTCGTTGAAACGCATTTATCCGCAATGATCCATGTCAGTATACTCATGAACTGGGGAATGTGATGAACGGTGAACATTCCATCATCGTGCGCTCTCAAAATTCTGCCATCTCTCTCCCCACGTCCACCACTGCTGGCGGCCCACCTCCAAGTGCCCAACGCTACGCGCTGTTCACATCCAGCTGCCCAACACTACAATAGCGAATATTCCAACACTTCCAACCAGCCACAGATTGCACACAGCACAGTCAGTGATTTTCACACAGAGCGCTACGTGGTGTTCAAAATGGTTCAAATGGCTCTGAGCACTATGGGACTCAACATCTTAGGTCATAAGTCCCCTATAACTTAGAACTACTTAAACCTAACTAACCTAAGGACATCACACACACCCATGCCCGAGGCAGGATTCGAACCTGCGACCGTAGCAGTCCCGCGGTTGCGACGTGGTGTTACCAACATAAAACCTTAAACAGCGTACTTACACAATGACTGAGCCCAAACAAAGCAGCAACTCCCAGTACAAAGAGCTTTGCGCATACACAATAGACAATATTATGCATATGATGGAACGGCTCAGAAATGGCTGTTCTGTTTTCTGTGATGATTGTGACTGTGTTATGAGACACAAATATAAGTTGATTTGTAAATTTGACAAATGTTCTCAAGCCTTGTAATATCACTTTAATATTTCCTTTATAATTATACACTTTGAATCTTGTTCGAGTCTATAGGTGTCGTCAGAGAGTTTAGTTTTACTTCTTTAGAGTAGAGTCAGTCTGTGCTCGTTCCAACGGTGTAGTAAAGTATTTGGTTTGAAACGGATGGAAACTGACCCGCTCAGCAGTGCATGCGAAATTGTTTGGAGCGGTTTTTCGTAATATGATGTTTAAAGAAAGACATTAAGCAGAAGGATTATAATATTGTATGAATGATGTTATATTTGTAACTACTTAGTTTGGTCATTGTGACAACAGTGCTTATGGTTTAGATTCTCTGCAAGGTTTTCTAATGAAGTTATGTGGTGTAAGTAGGCTGTTTAGGTTTTTATATTGGTAACGCCACGTAACGCTCTGTATCAAAATCACTGGTTGTGCTGTGTGCAGTCTGTGGCTGGTTTGCATTGTAGTTGGCCATTGTAGTGTTGGGCAGCGCGTAGCGTTGCGCAGTTGGAGGCGAGCCGCCAGCAGCGGTGGATGTGGGGAAGTGAGATGACCGATTTTTGAGAATGGATAATCTGGAGGTGTGTCCATCAGGAACAGTACATTTGTAAGAATGGATGTCATTAACTGCTATATATATTATGACTATTAAGGTAAATACATTGTATGTTCTCTATTAAAATCTTTCATTTGCTAACTATGCCTATCAGTAGTTAGTGCCTTCTGCAGTTTGAATCTTTTATTTAGCTGGCATTAGTAGCTCTCGCTGTATTGCAGTAGTTCGAGTAACGAAGATTTTTGTGAGGTAACTGACATTTGAAACGTATAGGTTAATTTAGTCAGGGCCATTCTCGTGTAGGGATTACTGAAAGTCAGATTGCGTTGCGGTAAAAAAATATTGTGTGTCAGCTTAAGCACAGTCATGTATAATTTTTCTAAGGGGATGTTTCAGTGGTTCTGTCTTTCGCTAAAGTGATATATGCTAAACAGATATTTTGCGAATTAATTAATGCGTGAGAATTGTCGAACGTTGTGTTATTGCTCTGACTTGATGAAGCTCAGTTAAAACTTAAAGTGTAGATTCAGTTATTTGTTTGTCAGTGAGATTAGCAACCGATTTTTCATTTGCATTAACGGTTTTATTTAAGGGGAGGCAATTTTTATCCCTATTTTGCCAGTGCTATTTCATCCTCTGATTAGGCCACTTTTCGAAAGAGTTGTAAGTGTTGAAGCACCGAAACTTTTACTGAATGTGCAAAACAAATATGCCTGCTTTTACAAGTAAAATTCACAAAATACCTCTTATGAATTCGAAGAAAAAAATTTTTTTTATTCTTTCACTAATAAAGTTCCATTTTTTAATGCATTAATTTATATAAAACAGTTTGAAAATTAAAAAATGTAGTTTCGACAAAAGTAAGTTTAAAATTTAGTGTTGCAATTTTATATAGTTGATGAGGAGAATTTCTTACCACTTATATTTTCCAACACTATACTGAGCATCATCTGTATCATACTGATCTTTTCTTCTCTTGGCTCTCCTTCTTTCATGCTAGTTTCTTCTGTACATTTTAAAAAGCATTTTCTGTTTAGTAGATTCTCTCTTTATCTATGTGCACAAAGGAATTTGCAGTATTGCCACTACATTTTATGCTCAATACTTCCAAAGTATCCAGTTTTCTTGTTAAGCCATCACTGAAGCATAAAATAGCATCTTAAACACAAAACTCGAGGGTTTTAATCTGAACAAGTACAATTTTCAGTAACTGTGTCCAAGTGACAGAATTCACTCTTTCATTTAAATTTTGCATTTTCCCATGAAGACATATCTTCAACAAAGTGTCTTTACAAGGATCTCTAAATATGGGTTTCATTCCACCCATTACTCGTGCAGGTAAAAAATGTGTGCAGTCATATGTTACACTTCTCCTGTACTTGCACCAAGTGTCAGCATCATTCGGCCAATAACGCACTGAGGGTTATTATTTGTGGATACGTTGTGTAAAAAGGCAGCCCATACATCTTTTATCATGTTTTCTAAATTCCCCAGATATCTTCATACGGCCAAGCCATAATAACTCTGTAATCTACCGATTTCAACATTTTTCAGGACACCTTTAGCACCTACCTTCTTACCGTCTTCCATCTTTTTTTCTTTTAATAATTTTCTCAACCTGGATCTCATAGGTTTCTTGGCATGCCCAATCCATCCTAATTTAGGAACTGTGACAGTAGGACCATAGGGCTGTTCTCCACATATCCAGTCACAAGCCTTGCTGTTACCATACTCTAAATACTTTGTGTATCTCATATCTCTGTCTGCCACTGAACTATTTAAAGTCTTAAGAACTCCTGCTACTTCCATCCCATCACTTGGACCAATAGAATTCATCAGACAGTTATGTTCATCTTCTTTTTCATTTTCACTGCCACAAGTTTTATCTACTTGCTGAGATTCTCTACATCAATTACCTTGCTTGTATCAAGTCATGTAGCTGTCACGACACCGTTTGGTAGAGAGTGATCATGTTTCTGCCATGAAAGCATGCACATATATCAACACTTTCACTGTCACCACTTTTCTTGAGTGACACTGCTTCAGCTGGTTCCGTCATTAAAATGTTACACACTTCTGCAACAGCAGTCATAAATTTAGCAGGTGGATTTGGAATGTCAAGTAATGCACATAAGATCTGAGATCATAAACTAGCCTTATTTTATTTTCAAACAAATTATTATTTGCCATTCCTGATGTCATTGTTACAGCGACTGCAACACATTCTGTACAATTCAACATCAGGTTTGACAGAATCCCGTTGTGAAGACACTGATTCCCTCTCAAGGATACCTCGCCATCCCACCACACTATTTCAAAGCGAGTGTTCATCTCCACTGGCTGACTGGGAGGAAACACCTTGAAGACAGTGCACTTTCTTCCCTGAGGTACTGATTGTCTTTACGTCTAACAGTCTTGGCTCCTTTGAGCCATTAACATAATTTATCTTCACGAATTTGCTTCCTGTGAATTTTAATTTTGGTGAGAATTGCTTTATTAGCAGCATTTTCCTAAAATTTGCGAAGTTAAAGAAAATATATATCAGCACTTACCTCACTCACAACAAACTCCACTACGTAAAACCAACAGCTCTCGAAAATTATAACAAACATGATCTATACGATGAGTGCCGATAGTAGATACAGGACAGGAAACCTTGACAAAATGAAGCAAGAAATAACATACAAGGAATACAAGATAGCTGTGCAGTATTTATTTATTTATTTATTTATTTATGCATTTATTTTACCTGGCAAGATTAGGGCCTTCAGGCCCTCTCTTACACCTAACCAGGCATACTCAGATTCAACAAATTTCAGTTTCTACAGAACATTAAGGACATATAACATGTTATACAGTATTAATGTTACAGAAAAAATTAGAGATTATAAAAGTACTACAATGATAATTATAACAATAAAAAAGTAATTATAATAATCAAGAATAATAATAATAGTAATGACTATGTATAGGAAAGTGAACATATTTTTTCTTTTATGAATGTCAGTCCTATTGCTAGTTGGGAATTTTCTCGTTATATTATTGCAGCTTGTGAGTTATTCTCATCAAGCAGAGACATAAGACGATAGAATGGGGTGAAAGAGATATAGAAAAGGTAGATAAGTTAGAGGAGGAGAAATAGAACGGTAAAATTCGAAGCTATGATGGAGAGGAGAAAGAAAAAGATGAGAGGGGCACGACAATGGTGGCTATACCGTCCCTAATATGTAAGTCTTGAGTTCCCTCTTGAATGTTGATTGGTTCTGGATAAGACGCAGATCACAGGGGAGCGCGTTCCATAGTCGTATGGCTGAGATGGAGAATGACACAGAGAAAGATTTTGTGTTATGTAAAGGTACAGCCAAGGTGCTAGATGTATCCGATCTGGTATTGCGGTTGTGGAATGATGATAGGTGTTTAATGTGAGAAGATAAGTATTGGGGGCACCAGTGGCTAAGAAATCGTTGAAGTAAGCACATCGTGTGGAGATCGCGTGCCTTATGTGGGCGTATCCAACCTAGCTGGGGGTATGAAGGACTGATATGATCATACAACCGTATATTGCATACGTATCTAACGCAAGCATTCATCACTAGCTCGAGGCATCTCGAATTTTCACTATTTGTGCCGTGTTGAACTACATCACAGTAGTAAAGATTAGGTAAGACTAGTGTTTGGACTAATTTTTGTTTAACATGGGTTGGAAATATTTTTCTAAATTTTTGAATTGCATGTAGGGAGGAGAGCGATTTCCGGCAAGCTGTGACTGTTTGTTCTTCCCAGTTTAGGTGTTCATCCAAGATTATTCCAAGGTCTTTTACTGTTTTTTGGTATGGTAGTTGGGTACCATTGAGGAGTATTTGAGGGACTGTTTCGCGAAAGTACCGACTGATTAACTTTGGATGAGATATAAGTATGACCTGGGATTTCTTGGGGTTTAGTTTCAGACCTAGGTTCTGTGCCCATCGAGAAACAGAGCAAAGATCTGCGTTCATACTCGCTACTGCGTCAGCAATGTTCTTGGGGCTTGCACTTATGTACAGTTGGATGTCGTCGGCATATAGATGGTAGTTGCAGGAGTGAATCACTGAAGAAATATCATTAATGTACAGTGAGAAGAGTAATGGACCAAGGACGGAGCCTTGGGGAACTCCAGAGCGCATGTTTTTCCATGATGACTTTTCCGACCCACAAATGACTTGTTGACTTCTGTTTTTGAGGTAGCTGTCGAACCAGTGTATAGCGCTGTTTGAGAAATTCAGCTGTTTCATTTTAATTAGTAATATATCAAAGTCAACTGTATCAAAAGCCTTACTAAAGTCAAGCAGTGTTAGGATGGTAGCTTCACGTCTGTCCATAGCATGTTTAATGTCATCAGTTACTTTGATTAATGCAGTTGCTGTACTATGGTGCTTTCGAAAGCCTGACTGATATTTGTTGTGGATGTTATGAGTTTTGAGGTAATCCGTCAGCTGTTCATGGACGATGTATTCTAGGGCTTTAGATATTGCAGGTAGTATGCTGATCGGCCTGTAATCACCTGGCGACTTAGGGTTGTCACTCTTGGGTATAGGTTGAATTAAACTTTGCTTCCACTCAGTAGGATATGTACTACTGACAAGAGACAGGTTGAAGATGTCTGTGATAACTGGAGTAATAGTGTCTACGACGTTCTTAATCATGCCAATGCTCACTCCATCATTTCCTACTGCTTCGGAAGAGATTCTCATAATTGCCTTGTGTACTGTGCCAGTAGTTACATGTTTTAGGTAAAACTTGTCTCTCGAGAGATTGATATCTTGGGGCTGATAATTTGTCGCTGCGTGGCAGTTTATAGCTGTTGAGAAGAAATCATTGAATTCTTCTGCAGACGCTTGATAAACAGCGTCAGATCTTAGCTTCCCTATACCGAAACTGCGCAGCTTTTTCCACAGTGCAGCAGGTTTTGTTATACCGCATACGACAGAGCGGGCATGTCTGATTTTGGCATTCCTCACGCTTTGCTTGGTTCTATTTCGGAGTTTCCTATAAGCTTCGTACGCCTCGGGAGTTGGGTTACGCTTGAAGGCCCTATGTGCAGCATCACGTTTATTCATTAACTGGCGTAATGCAGTGGTGAGCCACGGAGCGGGAGCTCTCTTTACCTTGACAGTGCGTTGAGGAGCATGTTTATCATACAGTGTAATAATTTTGCGACATAATTCCCGAATTTTTCCGTCTAAAGTCGGTTCATTGCTTATATCATGCCAAGGGATGTCTGAGCAATCCTTTTGAAGAGCGTCATGGTTAACATTTTTTAGGTTTCTGTAGGTTACCAGGTGAGATTTTTCTTTGGTAGTATGCACTGAGTAATTTAAGAATATCACGTCGTGAGCAGAGAGTCCTGGAGCGGATGTCTGATTGGCGCGAATTATTTTATCTGGTCGCTTTGTTGCTATTATATCTATGAGTGTATGGCTGTGTGGCGTGTGATGAGTTGGGTCCAGCGGTGTTAAACTCATATCATTGGAGTGGAACAGTCTCCTTAGTTTTTCTGCAGAGGGAGATTTTAACTGTAAGTCGATGTTTGTGTCGCCCATAATGATTATGTGTTCATACAGTGTCACGAGCGAGGACAGGGCAGACTGAAAGGAGGACATAGCACCGACGTTTGGAGGTTTATAGATTACTCCAATTAACATTTTCTGATTTGATGTGTTTATTTCGAAAAACAAGAACTCTGCTTCTCCTTCGCCCTTTGCATCCGATGTGCATAGTACAGTAGGTCTGAGATCAGAGCGAACATAGGCACCCACACCACCTCCGCGTCGTGTTTCACGATCTGCTCTTAGGAGAGAGTAACCATTGATTCGGATAGCGTCGGAAGAAATGTTTGGTTTCAACCAAGTTTCAGAAACGAGGATAACATGGAACAGCGATTGGCAGAACAGGTCACAGAACTCGTCGAAGTGAGCCGTTAGCGACTGCGCGTTCGCGTGGGCCACAAAGAGCCCCTCGCCGGAACCGGTCCGTCCCATTGTGGCCGCCTGTAGGACCGAGCGCGCTCCGTCTACCTGCTGGCCGGAAGAGGGACAAAAGCTGGATTTCGCGGGGGAAGACATATTTACAGGTGTGTCCAAGGTCGTGACTGACTCAAGCGTCTGTGAGCTAAAGGTGAAAGACAAGCTGGAGGTATCGGAGAAAGGAGCAAAAAGAAAGATGGAAAGTGGCAGTAGTGGTTACAAAAAAGATAATAGTAGTAGTAGTAGTAGTAGTGACGAGGATGAAAATGACAGATATAGAAAGGCGGTTTTAAGGAGATTCCTGTTAATGGACAATGTTAATTCCCATTTGACTGATAATATGAATATGCATGAGCACTTATGATAGACAAATAAAGAAGCAATATTCATGTGAAACAATTGACTGATTTTAAAGAGAGTACTTATGGTGCTTATAGAAATAACAAAGCAATATTTACGTGAAAAAATGAAAAAAAGAATAAAAATTAACTTATATTAGACAGAGTACAATATGAGACTTTGTGTCTCGCGATATTTCGCTCAGACTTTCAGTTCGGACATGTTCGTCACCGTTTTCCTCCCTCCTTCCGTCTTGACTACGATCCTGCCATCCTGGGTCCATACATTTTGAAGGCCGAACTGTGTGATCGCAGTGTTCAAAACTTTTAGTCTTTCGCGCGTCAGGTCTTCCCTCAGGGTAACCCCACTCTTGGCGAGTTTTCTTTTCTGGGCAAACACTTCAGCTCTTTTCCGGTATGACACTAATTTAATTATTATGGGCCTGGGTTTCATGGCACCTGGTATCCTGCGCCCAACACGGTGGCTTCTGTCAATGTCGGTCACGTCGATCTGCACGCCAAGTTTCTCACGCACGAGGCTAATGGCCAGGTCGTCGGTGTTTTCACGATCGTTCTCAGCTACCCCGAACAAGCGCAAGCTGTTCCTTCGCTGATACTGCTCAATTTCATCGGTGGCCGCAGACGGTTTAGCTTCTAGGTCGGCGGCTTTTTTCTCTTGTGCGGCCAGGGACTTTTTAAGAGACTGGATTTCGGTGCTGTTGCGCCCGACAGACTCTTGCAGTTTGTCCATGACCGCGGCCGTCACAGAGTCCGTGATGGACTGCACGATTACGTCTAGCGTGTCTTTACTCTGCAGCGCCGCACTCACCTGGGACCGGACGAGCTCCCCGATGTCGGGAAGCGAGGCCTCACCTGCCGCCGGGGACCGGGCGCCCGCGCTGCCTGCGCCCCTGTAACCTCGCCTGCTGCCGCTAACTCGTGCTCTTCCCATTTTTCACTCACTTATCACTTATCACTTGTGGTAATCAACGGAGAACAACACACCACGGCAAGTAACACTTGTTTAGTCGTATGCACACGTTGTGGACTGCCGCACTTCTCTGTAACACCTTCAATGAGCGGAAAAACTCGCGAGCCAAAGAAACGCGCGTCACTCAGTGGCCGCCATCTTACATTCTCTGCTGGTTGAAACTAGAAAGGGTAGCGTTTAAGTGGCAGATCGCACAGAGCGTCAGGAAAAGCGTCATAACTTACGAAAAAAATTGTCTTAATTATATGAAACAAAAACTGTATTACAAAGGAAATAGCAAGAATTTGAGATGTGAAAATCTAAAAATCGAATTTTCCGAGCTGCTTTACCTTCCGTCTCTCCTTAACTGTACACTCGCATTGCACGTAGTGAGTTGTTTCTTGAGTAACATTTCTGAATATTGAGGACATCCCGTCTCGCACATCACATCGAGAACGGTTAAAGAAAAATATTGTGGACAGGCGGATCACTATTTCATTAAAAACCACAAGGTAGCAGAACAGTCGAGCGATCCACTGTGCATAGGTAATCTAAAAATTCACTATCATTGTAGTTAATGTACAGAGTCGGGCACAGTGACTGTCAGAGTGCGTTTACTGGAGTAAGTTAAGTTTAATGTGAGTGAAATAGTGTTACATTGTGATTTTAAATAGATTTGATAGTATTATCCATACTAGTCAGTGACCATTAGTTGTGTAATTACGATAATAGTTCTGGTGCAGCGATTGTTTTCTAAACTAACAAAGATCTGAAACATTCAGGGCCCAGATTTAACAGAAAGTAATTTTGTCACAGTGTCAGATAGACTATGTAAATTTTATTGAGAACAGATTTTTTTCTCAGTCATATTGTTTGATCGACCAGTTACTTGGGATTTCACATCGTGAACTTCACATCTATCCATCTCAAATGAGCTTCAGATATTTTTAGTCAAAAATTCCCAGTTACTCAGTTTTGCATATTTTACCATCTTCCTCACAATAATACGAATATTAAATCATTTCAAATTATACTTCCACCTGTGGACTTTCCTGCCAGACTTCTTGATATCTGCTGTCAGATAAAGATTTGTTCTACAATCACATATTTCAAAATTTTAATGACCTGCTTTGATCTAGGGACTGATTTAAGAATTTGTGACTTAACAATAGAGTAATTATAAACTGCATGCCACTAGAGCAACATAATATGATTTCTGTATCTGTTAACAGTGAATAATATAATCAAATTTTATAGACGCCACTTAAGTTTGCATGTGCAGAAATAGAACTACCGTGTATTCTCTGCAACTTTGAACACTGATTTCGTGAATAGTAATTTATGCTCAATTGTGAAGTTTTCGAATACTGTAGAGTGTATTACAAGTGAGAGCCTTTCATTTTGTGCATTTGTAGTGTTATGTTGTATTTAGAATAAGTGATTTTGCTATTGATCTTTCCTTTTGCTAATGATAAACTCCCAGTTTTAGTGTTGTTGTTTATTGACGTTTGAAGTGTCATATGGTTAGACACAGTGATTCTTTATGGTGTATTCTACTCCTTGTCCTTTACAGGAGTGCAGGTATATCGATTCACAGTGATATTATGAAATGCTTGGATCTGCATTTATTTAGTTAATTCTGTCAACGGTAATTTAAATATTTCTCTGTTCTTATTAACATTTATAGAAAGTGATTTTAGTAAATATCTGGGTAATGTAGGTATTATATGTGTAAGGCATTTGTGTTTTGGTTATTGCTTTCTATAACTGATTGAAACAACAAGTGCTACCAGAGATAGGTCAAATGTTATAGGTGTATCTGACGCAACTTACAAAGTTTCGATGGGCAGAGAAGGGACAAGTGGAGAAGGATTCTTATTTAACTAGGGCAGATAGGACAATGCCTCACAAGAATGTCAGTATAATTTCTCAGTATCAAACATTGGCGAAGAAAGTTGAGTTGGGGTTTTGGTTTTGAAAGTGAGTCTGTAGGATGCAATTTGTCACAACAGTTAGGATCTGTAGTTAAAAATCCAAGTTTTGCATCCACAACCGTTGACCAAACTAAGCCATTCTCTACCACTTTCTGTAGCAATGCCAAAGATGGGAACAACGATTTCTGAAAGTATTATCAGAGTATAGTAAAGAACAGCATAGAAAACTTGAAGAATATGGCTGAAGACTGGACAAAAATAGTTAGGGTACATTGCCATCAATCTGAAACAGAATAAGAAAAAAAAATAAAGAGGAACTTTCGGCCTATGTAAATGATGAAACTAAGCAGTTTAAACAAGGTGCTACGTGAGGAGTTCAACCCTGTAATAAATAATCTAAAGCCAAGAGCCGAATACGTTGCAACTGCCGAAATTTCACAGTTAAAACAGCAGGACAGTCAATTTGAAACCAAGATACGACATCTTGAACCGAAGGGTGCATCGCTTAAGGCCTAAGAGACAGAATTTGCTACCCAATACCAGTTAAATACAGTTCCCAACAAGTAGATGAACTTTCTGTAATCGTCGCCCAGCTCTCAGGTAACATGGACAGAACTTCTGATTTTACATAGCCTTTTCCATTTACCAATTTGAAAGTGTATCTTCTCTTCATCGTTTTAAAAAGAGATAAATGCAGTTAACCAACAGCACACCTGATGACCGATTATCACGTACTGAACGGAAAACTAACGACGGGCCAAGTGATATCGATGCACACGGTGCGCTATAATACTTCTGACGAAATTTGTGATTCGTGTCGTAGGTGAATTGATATGTGAACCCAGTTCTTTAGCCCAAAGATATAGCGTGGACGTCTCACACAGCACATAAAATAATTTGCCCTCCCGCCGAAATGATTCATTTGATTACAAAAATTTCCTCGCTGTTGGACAGTTTAAAGTTTTTCTACATTTTCACTGTGACATGAATCCCGGAGAATGGCCACAACAGTTCAAGTATTGTCTTTCACCTTCACCATCAACTGGTCGTAAATTGGAATATATGTGTGACTATTCAGAAAATGAACCAGACAAGAATGAGGGCAGTTGCTCAAGAATGCCGTACGGAAGTTGAATTTCATCACGCATTCTTCTATCCTTACTAGTTAGACGCAATACAAGACTAAGTGAAAAATAGTATTATTATATTAAAATATTTTGAGCAGTCAGACTTTCCAGCCTTGCAGACTGTTATTAGCACATGCTACGCAAGAATCATTTCTTGACGAATCCGTACAGTCGATATGATTTAATAAGAATTTGTTTGACTAAATTTGCCGAGACGTCTGTGATGTATTAGAAGGTGTAGGATTGATCTCTCCATAATCGGTACATCTGCTGGCGACTGATGGCTCCTCGAGCTGGGCATTACTACCCCTTCTTTTAATTAACAGTGCACCCGACTTCTTCTTCTGTCAAGTTTAACTATGAGTGTAAATGATTCTCTTCTACTATCCTAGTGCATATGTGGTGAAGTTAGTTGATACTCCACTATCAATTTTCTATGAAGGTTTGTTAATCTGTGAAAAATGCTTCAGAGGTGAACAGTACTAATGTAACATTGACGTATTTGAGAATAATTTTCTTTCGCTAAAATTCCTCAGCCACCGGATACTGACAATTCCAGCTGAATATGTACATTGTGAGAAACTGGGCAAAAAGTAACGCAAGCTAGAGAAAGGGTAAACGTTGCTTTGTTAAAAGAAGTAATGAGATCAACAGGCTGGAGATGATGTGCTTGTGATGAAGATGTATTTGTGTTATGAAATAAGATGTTAATATTTTTTAACACTGAAAATATTACTTATGTAGAGCAGCATGGAGTAATCTATTGACGCATGTTACGTGTATTAAGATGTAAATACATTCTAATAAATTATTACTTCAGAAATCCAATGAGCAGTAAAGGAATATTTTTTGTCAATAATAAAGATGGATATCGTTCAAATTTAATATTACACGTACACTGTGTAGCTGTGGAAACGACAAGCAACAGGCATTTGACATGAACATTTTCTTTCAGATTTGTGCTCTGTATATATGAGGATGTAGACGATAAATGTGCTTTGCAGCTTACATCCGATCTTTGAATTTTCAGGAATATCCTTCCTGTCAATGAAAATATTATTAAAATGTTGCACCTTTAAAACCAATAATGACAACGGTTTTGTAGTGTCAATAATACATGGAACTTTGACAGATACTACATTGATGTTTCAGCGAAGTTTTTTCTCTCTCTCGTGGTGTAAGATGTTGTCTAACACATGACTCACATTAATAGTACACTAATTAGATTTTCTGTTATAAGAGGTGTACACTGTAGCTATCAATTTTTGGTGATCACCATAGTTATTCCTAATGTTGTAATGTATGGAATATGTGGTAGCTAGCATTCTAGCCAGAAAGACATATGGACATAACTAGAAACGTGGATTCAAATCCATTCGTTTACGTTATGCACTTTAAGAACAGAGATGAATACATAACATTGACAACTGATACCAGAATGAGTATCAACTGTATACTTTCTAAGCAGTGTGGTTAAAATGACGTCAAAGTTTTACTGACACCTCTTAAACACGACTCATACGATAGCCATGTTATAAGAAATATAGATAAGGGTTTTGAATAAGGCACATGTGCATGAAATTATATGGTTTCACGACAATTCATTACTCTATTAAGAAGAATGTAACTATTTCTTTAATTCCATTGTAAATTTCTTTCATATTTTGAGACAAACGTGGGAGATGATCAAGGCTAACTTACAAAGCTTCATGGAAGTAATGATACTAGATGCCTTATACAGTTCGCCGGGCGCTGAGTTGGGTGTCATACCATGTATTACCTTATGAAAGATGGACCATACTAAAATGAAGACTTTCACGGCCGGAAATATCATGTCCATTACGATTATCCGGGCTGTTATGCCGTGGTCGGTTGATGAATTCTGTGGTGATTCCCAACGTTTCGTCTCCGACTGCGGGAGACATCTTCAAGGGTGTCCGTAGCTCGATGGAAGGTCCAACACACACACTGGCTCGCTACTGACTGCCGCTAAATTCCGTGTCCGCGCGCCCCCGCGCCGCGGCGTGACGTCACATGTTTTGAAAACGCCAGTGCAATTGGCCGCTGTCCGTCGCCGTCGATCGCCGGACGAATATCCGTTCTTCAATCCGCCGCAATAAAACGTGCGTTGAGGCTGCCACGCAGAAATCATACTGACGTACAGGCTACTGCAAAAATCTAAGGGTTTCCTGCCGTTTGTTAAAAATGGAACGGAAAGAATAGGGAGGATCTTGACGAAGCGGAATATTACCGTAATTTACAAGCCCACCAGGAAGACACAGGAATACCTTAAGCCTTCCAAGGACGCTCGCAAACCATTGGAAAAATCTGGAGTGTATAGGATCCCATGCAGCTGTGGTGATGTTTATGTGGGTACCACTAAAAGAACTGTTTCTAAACGTTTGGAAGAGCATAAGGGAAATTGCAGAAGAGGAGAAACGGAACGATCAGCTGTTGCGGAGCATGCTTTACAGCCAGGGAACCACAATATTCGTTTCGAGGAGACGCCAGTACTAGCGGCCACGAGCGGATATTACGAAAGGCTCTACAGGGAGGCAATCGAAATCGCTAAACACCCAAATAATTTCAACCGAAAGGAGGAGGGCGTCAAATTAAACGGTATATGGATGCCGGTGTTAAAGAAGATGTGTACCACCCGTCCACTACTGGGTGATGGCAACGGCGATCGACGGCGACGGACAGCAGCCAATTGCACTGACGTTTTCAAAACACGTGACGTCACGCCGCGGCGCGGGGGCGCGCGGACACGGAATTTAGCGGCAGTCAGTAGCGAGCCAGTGTCTGTGTTGGACCTTCCATCGAGCTACGGACACCCTTGAAGATGTCTCCCGCAGTCGGAGACGAAACGTTGGGAATCACCACAGAATTCATCAACCGGCCACGTTATAACAGCCCGGATAATCGTAAAGGACAAATATGGACCAATGAAAACACTGCTCATTATGTTAATGATTGTAGCTCTTCAGACGCTGGTTTGGCAGTGAAGGTTGTGAACTGACACTTTCATCCTCCCTGAGTCTGCCTGGTTATCATACTTATCTTCAAGTTATGTGAGTTGTTATTGGAGAAATTAATGCCAAAATACGATATTCTCTAAGTCTGCCCCAAAAATGAGTTCATACCACAATGCTGATGTGAATGTGATATGTGGGTGTTTGACAAATTAATCCTGTGTGTGACATTTTGCTTCAATATTTTTCGTCCCATTGCATGATATAGTCTTTATAGGTTTCCTCGATTATTTGAAGAGACAACAGTATGTGTGTATCTTTCTTATTTTATGTGAACTGACAGTAATACTTACTTCTTCTTGTAGCTTTTCGCATTAAGTTGAACAGACATGAAAAGACAATTGTACATAATCTGTAATGCTTCATACTACATTGTAAAACTGTATGTGTATGTGTTACTGTATTTGAACAAACAAGATTAAGGACTCACACAGCAACCATTTTGTTACTCCACATTTTCTCCATTATAAGAATATGTAAAATTATTTGCTGTTGAAAACTTGAGACATTTGTCTGTATGTATTTGATGCTACTATTATTTAAATTTATGTAATCTATTTGTAATACTTACTTTGTGCTTGTTCACTGACAATTTGCATGGACTGTCACCCACCCTAGGCATTTGTAGCCACACACTATGTATCATGCTATTGTATTTGTTTCTTTTAGTAGAATTTTTTGAGTACCTCCTGGTATTGTATCAAGAGAAGCCACCCTGCAAAATTGTTGTTAAATAGAGCAGCGGTGATGAAAGGTGGCTGTAGTATTTTCTATGACAGTTCTGAGTATCTCATGGGCCACAAATATGAGTTAATTTGTAAATTTGATAAATGTTCTCAAGCGTTTTAATATCGCTTTAACATTGCCACAATAATCATACAATTTTCAGCTTGTTCGAGACCAGAGAAGTTGGTCAGAGAGCTTAGCTTTACTTCGTCAGAGTAGGTTTAGATCGTGCAAGTAGCAACGGTATGGTAATGTACTTGATGTGAAATGGACAGAGCTTGCCTGTCCTGGAGTGTACTCAACATTATTAGGAGCAGTTTTCGTAATATAATGTTGAAAGAGAGATACAGAATGACAATTATTGAACTAAATGAAAAGAAACGTAAATTAGCAACAAACTACAGCATGTGCACACTTTATTCGAGATGTAAAGGCCACTAGAGATATTTGGATTTAGATTATGTTTGATATGCCTGCCATCATTGGCGATGATGTGGAGCAGACGAATAACGAAATTCTGCTTGACTCGCTGAAATGTCGGAATATCGATGCTGTCCATGACCTCCTGAGTGGCCGTTTTCAGCTCGTCAATGGTTTTGGAGGTATTACTGTACACCTTGTATTTAATGTAACAACACAAAAAGCTGTCGAATGGGTTCATATCTGGGGAATATAGCAGCCAATCTAGGGCCATGTCAGTAGTCTCTAGGTACCCAAGAGCCGGAGTGTTGTCCCCAGAGTGTTCCATAGGACATCAAACACTCTACTGCTTCGATGGGGTTGAGCTTCGTCTTGTATGAACCACATCTTGTCGAAATCATTGTCACTTTCGATCATGGGGATGAAATCATCTTCTAAAACCTGCGCGTACCGTCCGGCAGTCACCGTACCATCAATAATATCGCACCAATTATTCCGTGACTGGACATTGCACACCCACACAATCACCCGTTGAGGGTGAAGAGACTTCTCGATAGGGAAATATGGATTCTCCAGTCACCAAAATGTGCAATTTTTTCTTAGTGACGAACCAGTCCAAATGAAGGTGGGATTCGTAAACTGATCAGAAGTTACGACGATTTTATTTCATGTACTTCAATAACTGTCAACCTGTATTAAGCATGGTAGTTATAATATTGTGTGAATGAAAAAAGGTAAGATTTAAAGTAACGTGCCTTGTAGTATTTGCAATTACTTAGTATACTGATCTATGTAACAGTGCTTGTGGTTTAGATTCTCTGCAAGATTTTTTTAATGAAGTTATGTTTTTGTGTCTTTCATTGGAGTGGTAAATGCTAAAGAGATATTTTACGAATAAGTGCATGTGTGAGAAGTGTGGAAAGTTGTGTTGTGGTGACTTAATGATGTTCAGTTGAAACTTAAGATTTCGATTCAGTTATGTCTTTGTCGGTGAGGTTAACACCCGATTTTTCAGTTGCATTCATGGTTTTATTTAACTGCATAGACTCATTGCATATCGGCATTTGTGTGCTGGGTGACATTTTTGAGTATTGAGGATATCCTGTCTCCCATTGCGCATTTCGCGTATGGTGAGTGAAATTTAATTTTTAGTCAGATCATTATTTTATTAAAAAATAAAAATGAGATTGCTGAGCAGTGAGTGGTCTATCGCGCATAGGTCAGCCATAAATTTCACTATCGTTGTAGCTCATATTTAGAGCAGATACAGTGATCATCGAAATAGGTTTACGAGAATAATATCACTATGTTCAGACTTGTAATGCGAGTGGAATAGTGCGACACTGTGATTCCAAAATATTTGCAACATTCAGAGCCAACATTTGACACCGGTGTGTCAGACCCACCATACTTGCTCCGGACACTGCGAGAGGGCTGTACAAGCAATGATCACACGCACGGCACAGCGGACACACCAAGAACCGCGGTGTTGGCCGTCGAATGGCGCTAGCTGCGCAGCATTTGTGCACCGCCGCCGTCAGTGTCAGCCAGTTTGCCGTGGCATACGGAGCTCCATCGCAGTCTTTAACACTGGTAGCATGCCGCGACAGCGTGGACGTGAGCCGTATGTGCAGTTGACGGACTTAGAGCGAGGGCGTATAGTGGGCATGCGGGAGGCCGGGTGGACGTACCGCCGAATTGCTCAACACGTGGGGCGTGAGGTCTCCACAGTACATCGATGTTGTCGCCAGTGGTCGGCGGAAGGTGCACGTGCCCGTCGACCTGGGACCGGACCGCAGCGACGCACGGATGCACGCCAAGACCGTAGGATCCTATGCATTGCCGTAGGGGACCGCACCGCCACTTCCCTGCAAATTAGGGACACTGTTGCTCCTGGGGTATCGGCGAGGACCATTCGCAACCGTCTCCATGAAGCTGGGCTCCGGTCCCGCACACCGTTAGGCCGTCTTCCGCTCACGCCCCAACATCGTGCAGCCCGCCTCCAGTGGTGTCGCGACAGGCGTGAATGGAGGGACGAATGGAGACGTGTCGTCTTCAGCGATGAGAGTCGCTTCTGCCTTGGTGCCAATGATGGTCGTATGCGTGTTTGGCGCCGTGCAGGTGAGCGCCACAATCAGGACTGCATACGACCGAGGCACACAGGGCCAACACCCGGCATCATGGTGTGGGGAGCGATCTCCTACACTGGCCGTACACCACTGGTGATCGTCGAGGGGACACTGAATAGTGCACGGTACATCCAAACCGTCATCGAACCCATCGTTCTACCATTCCTAGACCGGCAAGGGAACTTGCTGTTCCAACAGGACAATGCACGTCCGCATGTATCCCGTGCCACCCAACGTGCTCTAGAAGGTGTAAGTCAACTACCCTGGCCAGCAAGATCTCCGGATCTGTCCCCCATTGAGCATGTTTGGGACTGGATGAAGCGTCGTCTCACGCGGTCTGCACGTCCAGGACGAACGCTGGTCCAACTGAGGCGCCAGGTGGAAATGGCATGGCAAGCCGTTCCACAGGACTACATCCAGCATCTCTACGATCGTCTCCATGGGAGAATAGCAGCCTGCATTGCTGCGAAAGGTGGATATACACTGTACTAGTGCCGACATTGTGCATGCTCTGTTGCCTGTGTCTATGTGCCTGTGGTTCTGTCAGTGTGATCATGTGATGTATCTGACCCCAGGAATGTGTCAATAAAGTTTCCCCTTCCTGGGACAATGAATTCACGGTGTTCTTACTTCAATTTCCAGGAGTGTATTCCCATCTCATATACGCTTCAGATATTTTCAGTCAAATTTTTTCAATTACTCTGCTTTGAAAATGTTACCGCCTGACTTCACAAATATAGGAGTATTAAAACATTTTAAAGAATACCATCACAGTGACGGTGTGGTGGACTACGAATTGCTTCCCCGAGATGTAACCACCACTGTTGAAATTTGTCAGCAGCTGAGTCTTCTCGCAGACACAGTCCCAGAACAAATTAACAGGAAGACTGAGTGAAGTGAGGCAATTCCACGATAACATTCGCCCACGTTCTGCTAGACTGACGAAAAACACTATACAGGAGCCGGGTTGGGAAGTCATTCTGCACTCATATTTTTCAACTGATCTTGTACCTCAAATTTTCCGCTGTTTATCGAACAACATTTAAGGAACTTCTTTTCCAGAAGAAAATATGCTCCACCCACGGCCCGAGGAGTTCTTCGCCTCAGTACCACATGATTTCTTCTATTATAGAATTGAAAAGTCACCCCAGTGGTGGCCATCTGTAATAAATAGTGCATGCAATCATATTATTGGTGACTAGATGGTTGAAATGGCTCTGAGTACTACGGGACTTAACATCTGAGGTCATCAGTCCCCTAGACGTAGAACAACTCAAACCTAACTGACCTAAGGACATCACACACATCCATGCCCAAGGCAGGATCCGAACCTGTGACCGTAGCAGCAGCGCGGTTCTGGACTGAAGCGCCTAGAACCGCTCCGCTACAGTGTCCGTCATTGACGACAAAAGTTTGTCTTATGTGTATCTGCAGTGTTTATTAAACTAATGTAAAAGGCTACGAACTAATGCATCAGCCCAATCCTAACACCTACAATAACGCTCTACTCCCATAGCAACTACGGGTGCAGAGCCCTAACTCATCTAGGCCCAATGATAACCACGTCGCCTGTGAAGTCATGTAACGCAGAGTAACGACCACGGCAAGCCGAATGTGTATCACAATATCAGTAGAAAACACAGTAATCGGTATAATCATGGTTACCAAGGTAACGTGCATGGACAGTTTTATGAGAACAACGGCAATCTTTCCTTGCAATGACGTAATGTGGATCAGAACCAAGGAAATGTAAAGAGGAATCACCCACCAAAGAGTCCGGTGTACAAATAGTCCACCGGATACTAGTCGGCGGAGTGTGGTCCCATTGGTAAAAGCCACATAAGTAACCAGAGGGCGAGAATCACGGAAGTGGGGCAATGGCGGAAACAAACGTTTGCCTATGTTAGAGGAGGATGGAAAATATTTCCAGTGGCGCAGTCGTGAGTCGAGCTTGAACGCAGTGCTGTACAAACAGTTGTGAACTGACGCCGCACTCGCTGTACGTGGTATGTTTACTTCAAATTTTTATAACAATTTCGTATGACGTATGAGTAAACATCCACAGAAGTACAATATTTAATGTATAACATAGAAACACGGTATCGTTTTTCAGAATTAACCTCTAATTAAACAACATTTATATGTACTCGCCGCATGCATCATGGGATTCTAACTTCAAACAGAAACATTGTTTAGCGTTACCGTATGTATTGGGTCGTGACGGACGTTTTGAGTGGGGTATTCCCGATCGACAGTAATCACCCCTGCACATTTAATCACATCTGTTTCAGATGCCACGAAATTACCAAAGAAAAACGGAGACCAAACAATTCAGACGACTTAGAGAAAGCCATTAAAGATGTGAAGAACAAATACGTTCAGTAGGAGAAGCAGTTGCTACTTAGTCTGTTCCAAAGAGTTGTATACACCACCATCTCAACCACCAAAACCTGGACTTAAGGCTATATTTTCCGAAGAAAAGAAAGAGAATTAGTAGAACGTACCTTAAAATGCAGGAGACTATTGTATGAGTTAAACAGAGAGATGGTGCAGAAAATAGCTTCCAGATTTGCTGAAGTAAATAATTTAAATTTTGATGAAACATCCCAAATGGCAGGAAAAGACTGGTTCTACGGATTTAAAGAGAGGCACCCTAAAATTCGCTAAGGAGATCTGAGTGCACTTCCACAACAGAACTACAGCTTTTAAAGAAACGGAAGTGAAAATTTTCTTCAACAGCTTGCAAGTTTTGTAAACAAAATAACACTTCGATTCTAATCGTATTTACAATGTTGACTAAAAAGGCAGTTCTAATGTCCAAATAAATTCAAGGATTTTAGCACCAAAGGGCCAGAAACAAGGGACATGGTAACAAGTGGTGAAAGACGCTCTACAACAGCAGTTGTTGGCGCATTTACTGATTCAGGAAAGTATGTTCGTTTTTTATTTTTATGATGAACAAGTGAGTGCTCACTTATGGCGTGGAGGCGATGTTGATGCGCTAACCGCAATTAGCGATTGTTGTTGGATCAATGAGGTTGGCTACACCACATCTTCTCCTACGCTAAGCGAACTGCTGCAGAACGAGTCATACTTATTTCAGGCAATCAGTAATGTCTGTTAGCCTTACCGCTTTGTAGCCAGAATAGAAGGATGTGGTTATTCCTTCTTCGCAACGTATGCAACCATTTGATCTGCCGTATTTTGGACGTTTCAAGGCTTCATACAACAGAAGATGCGACTTGTAAATGGCTTCATACGCAGGCAAACAACTTACAGGGTATAAAATTGTCGACTTTTGGCGAAAACTTTCTGTCGCATCAGCTGTGTAGAGAAGCCAGCAAATAGTTTTTGGACGGCTGTTATCTGGCCAGTAGACAAAACTAAATTTGATGAAAATTTCGTAGATGGGACGTCAGTGTTACAGGTACTATTTTCATGAATAGTGCAAAGAGCAGAGACTGGTGATACACAGATAAGACCAGTATCGACATTAAATGTGCAGCGCAGGCCAGTAAACTCTGGAGCTGATTTGGACAAACATAAAGAAACCGTAAATTGCTACAAATAAAATTATGATCCCACGAAAACTGCACAAGTGATGAAAGTACAAGAGCATTTAAATGTGACTTCTCATGATTCGACTTTGTCCACCTTACACACCGTTAGTAGCTATCCCACACTTTGTGGGGTAGCCCCGGACAGCAGGATTTTGTTGTTGTTGTTAATATTTGATTTTGTATTGAAAATTTATTTGCGTTGATTATGCGAACTTAAGACTGATTCGTTTAAGTAATGTTTCAGTAATAAAAAGTATTCGTGACTTTAATTTTTGTTATTTCAGTTCTCCCTTAAGTTCGACATAACTGCCTCTGATAATGTTATACCACAGTATTAATTGAGGAAGATCATAGAGATAATTAAAGCGGTTACTGAAAAGGGTAAAACTCCCAAATAACTTGAGATTTACGAGAAAATTTGCACGTCGTCAAGTGCCAAGCTTAAGTACATGCCGTAATAGGAAATGAAGTTCTGCTACGTGTGTCCCTAAAGTCGAAGAATTGTTGGCATAGAGTTAGCAGTGTGGCATGGAGGTATTGTGGGAAAAGATAATTAACGCTGGGCTTTTCTTTGGGTATATGTTATTTGTTCACTGTAGTCAAGGACAACTTAACTGATCTAATGCAAAGCCCATCAGCACACGAAATACTACCAGGATATTAAGGCAAAATTCTTGAACACAATGAGTAGCCATCTAAATAATTGTGCAACTCTTTATAGTAACAATGAAGATAACAATATTTACATAGGTGATACAGTGATGGAATCTATCTATCTCAGTTCAAAATAGCAAAAAGTTAAGAAACGTACTTCTGAAGTACGCGTCATAAATATGTTTGTGTATCATATGGATGTGATGTAACAATATTTACATAGGTGATACAGTAATGGAATCTATCTATCTCAGTTCAAAATAGCAAAAAGTTAAGAAACGTACTTCTGAAGTACGCGTCATAAATATGTTTGTGTATCATATGGATGTGATGTCACATGAAACTTTTGCTGAATATCGCACCCCACTTTGTGGGTGAAACGAGAGGCCATTAGTAGTGAAACTAAACTAATGATTACTTGGAATCTCATTCAGCCATCACGTCTTCTTATTTATACATCATTTTACTTTATATGTCATTTTATCTTTTACTTTTTTATTTTTTTGGGTTATCAACCTTCTCAGTGGCCTGATGTGGCTCCCTACTAATTCATCCGATAGTAGCACTTGTAGCATGTGTCCTTTCTGTTTATAGTCCATGCTATACTTTCCTTTACAGTTTTTACCTTCTACAGCTCCCTCTGGTATCAGGGAAGTTATTCTCTGATGTCTTGACCGTGTTTTCCATACAGTCCTTTCCTCACCAATTCTGCAGATAACCTCCTCATTCCCTACTTCATCAGTCAACCTTAGTTTCAACATTATTTTGTAGCATGACATTTAGAATGCTTTTGATTCTCTTCTGTTTCGGTTCTCCCACAGTCCATGTTCTACTACCACACAATGCTGTGCTCCAAATGTACACTCTCGGAAATGTCTGCCTCAAATTAAGGCCTCTGCTCGAAACTAGTAGATCTCTCTTTGCCGGGATTGCCCTTCCTGCCAGCGCTAGTCTGCATTTTATCTCCTCCCTGTTCCATCCATCATGGGTAATGCTGCTGCCGAGGTAGCAGAGTTCCATAACTCTATCTACTTCATGATCCCCAATTCTGGTAAGTTTCTCGCTGTTTTCATTTTTGCCACTTCTCATTACTTTCCTCTTTCTTTGACTTATTCTAAAGCCATATTCTGTACCCGTTAGACGGTTCTTTGCAGTCTATAAATCCTGTAGTTCTTCACTTTCACTGATAACAGCAACATCATCAGCCAGTCTTGTCACTGATACTCTTTTACCCTGAACTTTAAACCTGTACTTGAATTTTTATTTCATTTCCGTAATTGCTTCTTCGATGAATAGATTGAACAATAGGGGCGAAAGACTAAATCCCTGTCTTACACATTTTTTTAATCCGAATACTTCGTTCTTCGTTCCCCATTCTTATTTTTCTCTCTTCGTTCATGTGCATATTATTTATTACCCATCCTTCCCTACAGCTTACTTTCGTCAGAATTTCAAACATCTTACACCATTTTGCGAGGTCAACTGCTTTTTTTCAGGTCGAGAAATGCTATTAATGTGTCTTGAGTTTTCTTCAGTCTTGTTTCCATTGTCAACTGCAACGTAATAACTGCTCACTGTCTCCTTTACTTTTCCTAAAGCCAAACTGGTCGTCATTCCTGCACTCCAGTCCGTTGTTAGCAGTAGAGAAACCTAATGGGCAAATTAGTTTAGTCCTACATGCATGTGCCGTCAGCAAAATAATTATAACAGTTCGCACATACACTGAAAGTTTAGACAAATTGTTGCAAAAATTCCATGGTGTTAACTAGCTTTGATCTCAGACCTTCGTGTAGGCACGTCTTACTGTCCAAAGATTCTAGAAAGTATATGAACTAATCTCATGCCGGTAGAAGCTGCCAGTATCGATTCGGTGTAAATTCTGGAATATCATTGCTTCCCGAGATACAGTTCTTGGATTTAACCTGGTGTATAAGTTGACACTATGTGTGCGAGACATCTTAACTGCTACTGCTGCATGGGAGGACGATCTCCATCTACTGGATAGGACATAATGTGAATTTTCACAGGATGGAGTGGCACCCAGTACCTGAAAGACAAAGTTCGATAGCGAAGAAATTAACTATTTACGGCACATTATTTCACGCTTAGAAATAACACTGGATTCCGGCAAAATAAGTGACGTAAAGCATTTCACAGCTGCTAAGACAAAGTGACAGCTAAAAGCTTTCATTTGTCAGTTTCTATTTTTCGTAGTTTTGTACCACATCAACTGTTCAGTATCCTAGCTCTGCTAAATTTGCTAAAGGAAAATGCAGTATGATGTTGGACAGACAAATGTCAGGCAGATTTTGATAAAATGAAAAATTCTTTTTTAAGTTCTGAAATACTGAGTCACCCTACATGAATTTTGATTTCTGTATTGTCACAATTGCATCTTACTTGTAGCCTGTCTGTTTCAGACGTCCATAAAGGACAAAAATGTCGACGTGAACATGATTAGTTTTGCAAATAGAATACTTTCAGAATATGCGCATACATATTCGGCTATTGAATTGAAAGCTTTAGCTATAATATGGGCGTTCAAGAAGTTTAAATTTTACATTTTTGGCAGCTACATTAAGGTGTTTTGTGACCACCCAGCACTGAGCTTCTTTAATCTGCAAATATACTTTGTGCTCACATGATGGACAGTTTTCTTCAAGGATACTGTAGATTATATGGAATCGTGGAACAAGAAATGTCCTTCAAGCAGAATTATAAATGACGTATTACATGGGCTGAAGGGGAATGAGACTATAGAAACTGCGAAAAGGTAACAAGTATGGATAGGTTACAAAGCATACTGCAGAAATTGAGAGAATAATCAAAAGTACACAAGACAATATCCCTGTGATTACGGGAGACAGAGGGGCGCTTTTGAAGTTTAGAATCGTGTTATGAACAAGATATTTGCAGCTCCTTCCATGATGTAAGATTAGTTTGTTTGATCAGAGAATATATTATTGTACTTCACTCAAGTGAATTGACAGAAAGCTTAGGTCCTCCCATAGTTCAGGGCACAGAACAATGTCGGTCAATCTCCACTCGTAGGTCTCTGGAACACTAAAATTCAGTGTCTTTGTTTTATCTTAAATATCACAATAAATAACTCGGTTAGCACTCTGTTGATGTAATTGCTTCGGGTTGTCGACTTTTTGGTGTATTTCGGCTTCCTCGCTTTCTCTGCTATGATCTTGAACCATCTTCCTTCTTGTCTGGTTCTTGGTTTCTTTCTGGAAACTTCACCACCTACACTATCCTCTTGTGCATCGATCTACGCAATTCTTGCGAAGTAGTAGCAATAATGAAGCAATCTACACTCCTGGAAATGGAAAAAAGAACACATTGACACCGGTGTGTCAGACCCACCATACTTGCTCCGGACACTGCGAGAGGGCTGTACAAGCAATGATCACACGCACGGCACAGCGGACACACCACGAACCGCGGTGTTGGCCGTCGAATGGCGCTAGCTGCGCAGCATTTGTGCACCGCCGCCGTCAGTGTCAGCCAGTTTGCCGTGGCATACGGAGCTCCATCGCAGTCTTTAACACTGGTAGCATGCCGCGACAGCGTGGACGTGAACCGTATGTGCAGTTGACGGACTTTGAGCGAGGGCGTATAGTGGGCATGCGGGAGGCCGGGTGGACGTACCGCCGAATTGCTCAACACGTGGGGCGTGAGGTCTCCACAGTACATCGATGTGGCGGCCAGTGGTCGGCGGAAGGTGCACGTGCCCGTCGACCTGGGACCGGACCGCAGCGACGCACGGATGCACGCCAAGACCGTAGGATCCTACGCAGTGCCGTAGGGGACCGCACCGCCACTTCCCAGCAAATTAGGGACACTGTTGCTCCTGGGGTATCGGCGAGGACCATTCGCAACCGTCTCCATGAAGCTGGGCTACGGTCCCGCACACCGTTAGGCCGTCTTCCGCTCACGCCCCAACATCGTGCAGCCCGCCTCCAGTGGTGTCGCGACAGGCGTGAATGGAGGGACGAATGGAGACGTGTCGTCTTCAGCGATGAGAGTCGCTTCTGCCTTGGTGCCAATGATGGTCGTATGCGTGTTTGGCGCCGTGCAGGTGAGCGCCACAATCAGGACTGCATACGACCGAGGCACACAGGGCCAACACCCGGCATCATGGTGTGGGGAGCGATCTCCTACACTGGCCGTACACCACTGGTGATCGTCGACGGGACACTGAATAGTGCACGGTACATCCAAACCGTCATCGAACCCATCGTTCTACCATTCCTAGACCGGCAAGGGAACTTGCTGTTCCAACAGGACAATGCACGTCCGCATGTATCCCGTGCCACCCAACGTGCTCTAGAAGGTGTAAGTCAACTACCCTGGCCAGCAAGATCTCCGGATCTGTCCCCCATTGAGCATGTTTGGGACTGGATGAAGCGTCGTCTCACGCGGTCTGCACGTCCAGCACGAACGCTGGTCCAACTGAGGCGCCAGGTGGAAATGGCATGGCAAGCCGTTCCACAGGACTACATCCAGCATCTCTACGATCGTCTCCATGGGAGAATAGCAGCCTGCATTGCTGCGAAAGGTGGATATACACTGTACTAGTGCCGACATTGTGCATGCTCTGTTGCCTGTGTCTATGTGCCTGTGGTTCTGTCAGTGTGACCATGTGATGTATCTGACCCCAGGAATGTGTCAATAAAGTTTCCCCTTCCTGGGACAATGGATTCACGGTGTTCTTATTTCAATTTCCAGGAGTGTATTTCCTGAGAATTGTAGCTTTTACTCATCTCTCCACGTAAAATTATAGTTTCCTCGGTCTCCAAACGCTGTTCGTAGGAACTTCTAAGCTTTCTCTCCTTCCCCAAAGATTGCTCTTCATACGAAAAGCTAATTAATTTTTCGCAACTTAATTCCGCGTTCCTAACTGACTGTTTCAACACGTGTATAGGTCAATATGTAGAATAACAGCTGCAAGATTCAAAATTAATATCTCACCTTTCGATGTAATCACCATCTCTATCTATAGTTTTTTTTTTTCGACCTTGAAGTATGACCAATGAGCCGTGGTGGCGTTACTGGTGTCGCCTTTCGAGTTCCTGGTGCCACTATCTCGATCTGTCGTATGATGTCCCTCCTAGTTTGAGGCCACTATGATCTATCGAGGTTGTTGATGGGGGACCGGCAGCTGTGCGGTCAGCGCAACAGAATGTCAATCCTAGGGGCCCGGGTTCGATTCCCGGCTGTCGGAGGTTTTCTCCACTCAGGGATTGGGTGTTGTGTTGTCCTAATCATCATCATTTCATCCCCATCGATGCGGAGGTCGCCGAAGTGGCGTCAAATCGAAAGACGTGCACCTGGCGAACGGGCTACCCGACGGGAGGGCTTAGTCACACGACATAATATGGTGGACGGGGCGTGTTGGGACGTGGCGAGTTGGAGAGTGGTAACGGAGCGAGAGGTCCGCCCGGCGACTAAGGTGAGCCCCTGCACAAGTGTTTTGGACACGGAGTTCGGCGAGTGGTTCCTGGGCATATTTGCGCGCCGATATGAATCCATGGCTGTCTTAAAGTGCCGCCTGGTGGGTAGCCTGGCGAGCCGGCACTGGGACATGGTACACCGGCGAGAGAGTTGAAGCCAGTTAGCTGTGCTGAATTCTGGGCCAGTTCTGGGCCCCCTTTAAAACACGCAGCTTCGGCTTCGATTAGTGAACTTCAGTTAAGTTTCAGATCTTGAGCTCTTAACTGTTATTTTCTTATTGGTACCTGTAGGTCTGTCGGGATAACTGCGATTTTATAGCTGATCTACTCCACCACCAGGTGGTTCCTTGAATTGTGGCTGTCGTTTGCTTTCTCTGATTCAATACTGGCCTTGGTTGTTTGTTAACACGATATCTTAAACTGTGCGAACCGACGGTGTTTCCTGAGGCGGAGCGAGAACATGTTTCTTCTTTGCTGAGACCGGAACCCGCGTCGTCACAGAGTACCTAGGTGGTTGGGTTTTGGCCTATCTCCCTGCCAAACGTATTCGAACACCAGATAAGTACTTCTCTTTTGCAATACGGCCGGGTGCCGGTTTCGAGATGTCTTGCAGACGTCATCGCTCTGTTTATTATAATGGCTAAGGAGCTGTCTGCGTCTCAAAATTTGGAAACGCTAAGGCTGTGTAATTGGGATTGGCAGCCTAGTTTTCTTTCGGCCGTTTCGCCGTCGTTGTAGAGGCGGCATTGTGCAGTGACGCGGGTACCGTATACCGTTAGGCTAGTTATTGCTGCTTTCACGTAATTGAACTAGCTTTGTTAATATACCTTTTGTCGGTCTGAACCCAACGAAAAGGGCCTTGGAAAGCCGGTCCTCTCGTTGTAACCGTTCTTGGCCTTCCTATTTGGTGCAGTCCTAACACTGTCTTTTACTATTTTGTTCAAATAACAACTGATTACTAACAAAACATCTTAATGACTAATATATACACATACAGTTACTAACTTCTTCCATTAGAAAAGTAGTGATCACTGTAAAAAATCTATACCTTCAGTTTCCAGCAGAGAAAATAAGAGTGTCTTTCCAGACTTAACCTAGTTATTCATTGCTGTGCTTTTTTATCTTTGGTTTGTATCAGTGTCACATATAAACATACTGTACACGAAGTACATCCTCTTACAGTCTATATGTGAACCTATCGAACAGTCCATGGATGTACTGCCGGTTCTTTATCGGGTTCCCTGCTACAATCGCAATGAAATACAAATCCACAATTCTGAAATAGTTATCCTATGTTGCTGTTGTGGTCTTCAGTCTTGAGGCTGGTTTGACGCAGCTCTCCATGCTACTCTATCCTGTGCAAGCTTCTTCATCTCCCAGTACGTACTGCAGCCTACATCCTTCTGAATCTGTTTAGTGTATTCATCTCTTGGTCTCCCTCTACGATTTTTACCCTCCACGCTGCCCTCCAGTACTAAATTGGTGATCCCTTGATGCCACAGAACATGTCCTACCAACCGAACCCTTCTTCTAGTCAAGTTGTGCCACAAACTCCTCTTCTCCCCAATTATATTCAATACCACCTCATTAGTTATGTGATCCACCCGTCTAATCTTCAGCATTCTTCTATAGCACCACACTTCGAAAGCCTCTATTCTCTTCTTGTCCAAAATTTATCGTCCATGTTTCACTTCCATACATGGCTACACTGCATACAAATACTTTCAGAAACGACTTCCTGACACTTAAATCAATACTCGATGTTAACAAATTTCTCTTCTTCAGTAACGCTTTACTTGCCATTGCCAGTCTACATTTTATATCCTCTCTACATCGACCATCATCAGTTATTTTGCTCCCCAAATAGCAAAACTCCTTTACTAATTTAACTGTCTCATTTCCTAATCTAATTCCCTCAGCATCACCCGACTTAATTCGACTACATTCCATTATCCTCGTTTTTCTTTTGTTGAAGTTCATCTTACAGCCTCCTTTCAAGACACTGTCCATTCCGTTCAACTGCTCTTCCAAGTCCTTTGCTGTCTCTGACAGAATTACAATGTCATCGGCGAACCTCAAAGTTTTTATATCTTCTCCATGGATTATGATACCTACTCCGAACTTTTCCCTTGTTTCATTTACTGCTTGCTCAATATACAGATTGAATAGCATCGGGAATAGGCTACAACCCTGTCTTACTCCCTTCCCAACCACTGCCTCCCTTTCATGTCCCTCGACTCTTAAAACTGCCATCTGGTTTCTGTACAAATTGTAAATAGCCTTTCGCTCCCTGTATTTTACCCCTGCCACCATCATAATTTGAAAGAGAGTATTCCAGTCAACATTGTCAAAAACTTTCTCTATGTCTACAAATGCTAGAAACGTAGGTTTGCCTTTCCTCAATCTAGCTTCTAAGATAAGTCGTGGGGTCAGTATTGCCTCACGTGTTCCAAAATTTCTACGGATTCCAAATTTATCTTCCCCGAGGTCGGCTTCTACCAGTTTTTCCATTCGTCTGCAAAGAATTCGCGTTAGTATTTTGCAGCTGTGACTTATTAAACTGATAGATCTGTAATTTTCACATCTGTCAACACCTGCTTTCTTTGGGATTGGAATTATTATATGCTTCTTGAAGTCTGAGGGAATTTCGCCTGTGACATACATCTTGCTCACCAGATGGTAGAGTTTTGTAAGGACTGGCTCTCCCAAGGCTGTCAGTAGTTCCAATGGAATGTAGTCTACTCCCGGGACCTTGTTTCGATTTATGTCTTTCAGTGCTCTGTCAAACTCTTCACGCAGTATCATATCTCCCATTTCATCTTCATCTACCTCCTCTTCCATTTCCTATACCAACTAAGATTCGGATATATGCACATTTTTCGTAAGCTGCAAAACACTAACACACACTTAAACTATAATCAAGTCAGAATTAATGAAAACCACCGTACAAAATATTGAAATTGATCTCAAAATGCTCAGAGAAAGCACTAGTCTCTATAAAATACTTGCATTAGAAGAGAATTATTACATACAAATAGCAGTTATACAAGTAAACAAAGCTGAAACTATATGCTTCACTCTGAAATAAAACACTTTTGCAACACTTAGTGAATTACACATTTCCTCAATAAATATAGTATACTGAACATACATCACAAATCACGCGCCTCTCAATCACTGACACCCCTATTTTAGCTCTCTCTCTTTCATTACACACACCCACGCACAGGCACCCACGCATACACAGGCCAAAAATATTCTCTCCTAGCAGACACACCACCAAAAAGTTTCACCAAACATTGCAAAAGTGAACAGAAGCAAAAGGATGAACAAATGATTGTCGAGCACAACATGGAGTCTCTGAATGAGTTTTCTCCGTAAACGTGTGCTAAAGTCTTGTTTTTGTATAACGAAGTGCGAAAACCGTTGATAGTGAAGTATATAAAAGTGTCGAAATTAGTGTATATATTTGCAACAGGAACAGGAGATGTGCCAAAGACGCCAACAGCGCGAAAAAAAGTAAGTATAGGGCGCATATAACCAGCACTCTCGAGAAAGTATTTTCAAATTTAGAAACTCTTTGAGCTAATTCGTCTGATTACTTTGCATAAGATACACTGTCGAACAACAAAAAGACATAAAACAATCAAATCCGTACAAATCCACTTTCACAATTAATATTGTTTCCCGTTGGGCGAGCGAAAGAAAATAAAGAATACACGTTATAGTTTATAGGCCTCAAATAGAAAATCAGCCATGAACTTTGTATGATATTCTTGCGGAAGCAAATCGAGATAGACAGAAAATGACAAATATACACTCATGCTAATAAATTAAGTATAATTGCAGAATGTGGTGCCGCACAACGTGGCGCTGCACAAAACTGGCGCTAATATCATAGGCGCATAGGGAACACACACGACACAGATCTGTCAGACCACGGTATTGGTGATAAGTTGAGAAAACCGTCCCGGAACACATGTGCTACAAAACGCCACTGTTTCCTGCGCATGTACCCCGATGTCGATTTGGGATATGATCACCATGCACACGTACGCAGGCGTAACAATGCGTAGGCATACTCTGGATCAGGTGATCGAGGAGCTGCTGGGGTATAGCCTCCCATTCTTGCGCCAGCGCCTGTCGGTGCTCCTGAACTGTCGTAGAGGTTTGAAGAAGTGCAGCGATAAGTCGACCGAGAGCATCCCAGACGTGCCCAATGGGGTTCAGGTCTGGAGAACAGGCAGGCCACTCCATTCGCCTGAAACCTTCCGTTTCAAGGTACTTCTCCATGATGACAGCTCGGTGAGGGCGTGAGTTACCATCCATCAGGAGGAAGGTGGGACACACTGCAGCCCAGAAAAGGCGGACATACTGGTGCAAAATGACGTCCGCATACACCTGACCTGTTACAGTTCCTCTGTCAAAGACAAGCAGGGGTTTACGGGCCCCAATCATAGTCCCACCCCATACCACACCACCCCATGGGCTCCCCCGTGAATACAGCCTGGGACCACTGTTCCAATGACCATCTACCGTGTTCTTGGCACCAGGCTTTACGGGCTCTCCTCTGACAAGGGGTCAGTGGAATGAACCTTGCAGGTCTCCGGGTGAATAAACCATGTCTGTTCAGTCGTCTGTATACTGTGTGTCTGGAGACAACTGTTCCAGTGGCTGCGGTAAGGTCCTGAGCAAGGCTACCTGCAGTACTCCGTGGCCGTCTGCGGGTACTGATGGTGAGATATCGGTCTTCTTGTGGTGTTGCACACTGTGGACGTGGCGTACTGTAGCGCTTGGACACGTTTCCTGTCTGCTGGAATCGTTGTCATAATCTTGACATCACACTTTGTGGGACACGGAGGGCCAATGCTACGACCTGCTGTGTTTGAACAACCTCAAGTCGCTCTAGTATTCTACCCCTCATAAGATCATCAATACGTGTTCTTTGAGCCATTTTGAACACATAGTCACCATTAGCACGTCTGAAAACGTCTGCACACTTACTCGCTGCACCGTACTCTGACATGCACCAACACACCTCTGCGTGTGTTGACTGCTGCCAGCACCACCGTGCGACGATCGCAGGTGAAATGCACAGCATGGTCATATCCCGAGGTGATTTATAAAGCAAAACCTTGTGTTTTGCTAAAGTTTAACAACTGAAACTGTATTAAGAAAAAATTACGGTCCGTACTCGCATGCTTGTTTGTAAATACGTCTTCACTTAACAAATTGGGAATTATCTCAGAAATCACATTATTCTATTCCATACCATTATCCACAATTTTAAACTGCTCAATCGATGTTATTTTACCCGAAGTTTGATGGAAGTTCCTACGTGCTCTCAGCATGAAGCACTGGGTGAATGTAATCGGGTTGAACTGAGCTCCATTTTATACGAAAGCAAGGTTTTGACGCAGCTCAATGTTTATGACATTGTATCTCCGTAACTATGGGTAATACAATGACATGTCGCTGGTACACTGAGTGATATACGTAGATACTGACTTCAAAATGTATTGCGAAAAGCGGCATGCCTGATATTAAAGTTTTACTGTGCACTATTTTAACCAGAAGCTGCTCGTAATTTTTCACACATCTAAATGCCTATGACGTTGTATCTGCTGAGTATCTATCGTACACTGATACAATTTTGCTGTTGTATCGAATGATTTTTGTGGATTCTGCTTGCAAATTATGCTGGATATAAGATCAGTTGTAAAGAAGTAACAAACTACATCGTCATGTTTAAGGCTCAAGTTTTATTGCAGGAACTATTTCACTGTAGTAAGCGGTAAACTCTATTACTTTCATCGTTTTGTGAGTGATGACAGCGACAAATATTTTCATAATGGTTTGAAATTGTGTATTTTGTTAGTGGAAAGTCGCTTAGTGTGATCATTCTTACATAGTGGATGACCATTCCCTTGTATTAGCGTGTTATTAGTTATGGTATCTCTAGACAAAGACACAGTTTGTAACTATAATATTTGTATTACTGTCTTAAACTATTAACTTAAAATCATACCTATTAATGAGTAGATTAAGACAGGATTTTGAATTTTTAAATTCGTTCCATAATCTCTATAATTACTGAAAGTAAAGTTGTTGTGGCGTTCGCTTTGTTATTCAGTGGTTTGGTATTTAACTAATTTGTAAATGAAAATGATAATCTTATTTTATTACAGTGCGTAATTACAAAATAATTTTTTTTTCTCCCGGCTAAGGAGTTGGTCAAGTTGCTAAAGAATTCCAAGTTAACGATGTGTTAAAGTGTTGTCTGTAAGTTGTGTGTCACTAAATCACAGTTCATACAACAGATACTACGCAACTATTGATTATGATGGAAACAGTTATCTTCAGCAAAATGATCATTGAAACCACCGAATATCAGCCGCGGACAACACTGACGTATGTTACCTGAAACAATAATCTTCGCGACTCGTGCGTAATTAATTTCGGCTCCACACATCAGCAAGAAAAGTTTGTTTTACAGATCGTGCTATGAGCACTGTTTGTAAAGAACCAATCTGGTTCGATTTATTTTCATTAAAATGAGTTCGGGACCACCGGTCTACATTTATTTTTACACATTTTCATTACCTTCGGCATTTATGTCTGCAGAGTTGCGTAATTTGAACTTGCCGCTGAGATAATTATCAAGTTGGCGGCAGACAACTGATAAGAGACTTTCTATTGTTAGAGCAAATTTCCTTTTAACAGGATAAGTACTTGAAATGCTTATTAAACTTTGCTTTCATATTGTGCACTATTTAGAGTAATTTTCATCAAGCAAACCTTTAATACTTTCGTGAGAAACACAGATAAACACGCGATACAAATCGCTATCATCAATGGCTGCGCCCCTTGCAGCGGAAAGAAATAATTAACACAGATAATGCTTATTGAGAGAGAAATTAAAGTTACAAATAATTATTCACTCATATTTGTAGTAATAATGAACTCTACTCTCAAGTAATAATTAACAAATAATTGCAATTTCTTAACAGACCTCAGTTTGATACGCGTCTTGCTTCCGCAACCTACAAAAGCCAACCAACAAAACGTAAAAACAAAGGAAGACAAACGCAGATCATAAAAGGAATTTACAATTATCATTGTCTTTGTATGATACAGATCGATATGTCCAATTACGTCATAAGACTTTATATCAATAATTAATATTTATCATCGTTTTATTTCACTGTTTTTTCATGTAGGATAGATAATGTTTATAGCTGTTAGAGGCATAATTTCCTCCCGTCGCACTGTAGCTAAAATTTATCTCGTGGATGTTACATTGTGATGCCATTGGAACCCAATACCTATGCAACTTTCAACTCATTCTTGTTTCAGGTTCCGGAAGATACGCTTGGTAAGATAGATTACGTCAATGCAGAACGAGTAATATCAAACATTCAGTATGCAGAAGGGTATGAGCAACTTTTGGGCCTCCACTATGTGAATACTGTCCACTACATACTTATAGAGAACTGCGGCTATACAGGTGTCTTCATGACATGTGTTGGTGTTGTTCAGCAACAGCGTGCCACGCCACAGCGTCTATTTGCATCTCATATGTCTCTCTCTCTCTCTCTCTCTCTCTCTCTCTCCCTACGTTAGACCACGAAATCCTGCACGCCCCATTTACAGGCGCTCTCCAGACCACCGTAATTGGAAGCCGGTTCACTCTCACAACCCTGGCCTTAGGATTGCTGCTTACGAAAGCACCGTGCCTAGGATCGATTCGGCAAGCAGACAAAGGGGCGGTCGAACCGCAACAGGCTGAAAAGCGCCGCAGTAACATTGGAAAGGGGGTTGGAGTGGGAACTGTGGAGTCTGCACGTAGTAGGGTGTGAGGGGGGAGGAGGGGAGGGGATTGAGGAGAACACGAAAGGCCGCCCGGGAGGGAGGAGGTGGCGCCCGGAGGACGGCTACAGCCGGGAGACACCAAAAGACGTCCGCGAAAGTCATTACGGCAGGGAAACTGTTTTTCAGGATGGGCGCCGAGTGCTGCCATTCATTCTCACTTCCTGGGCGTCGGCTGAAAAGCACGTGGGTGGCGGTGGTGGTGGTGGTGCCGGCGGCGGTGGTGATGGTGGCTGCGGCGGCGGTTGCTCGTCCTCGGGTCGAGAGCGGGAGAGACACGAAGGAGCGGAACGAGCAAGGAGGCGGAGGACCCGCGGCGCGGCGCGGCGCCGCCGTATGTTTTTGAATGGAGTTCCCCGAGTCGGCCGGGTTTTAAGGCGGCGCGGTGAATGCCGGCGGCTGACAGGTGAGTATTTGTCTTGCATTCAACGCGCGGCCGCATCTCGCCGGTGGAATGGCGGTCGCCCACCAGAGAGTAGAGAGCGCGCTGGCGACGCCGAGTTAACCACAGTCTTCAGCGCAGCGGACTGCGCGTAACCTGCTGGTGTCAGTATTCACCGTATTCAGTGTGTGAGCAATGACTGCAAACACTTACTATGTGTCGTTATCCATCCAGTATGGGGTCTACTTGTAACGTCTACGCTCTGGCGTTCGTTAACTCTTTAAAGCCTGTACTATGGTAAGTTGACGGGCTTCACCTTATAAGAAAGGATTTTAGTAAATATGTTGACCGCGTATACCTGAATGGAGGCAAAATCAGACTTACACCCACTCAGTAACAACAATGATACGTCAAGCAAGTCTAAAGTGCAACTACACGTTAGGATGGGCAAGAAACATACACAGCAGATGCTACCAATTGTTAATAATACGGTCGCCAGCCTAATTAGGCATTAACTGAGTTTCTTCCCTGTACAAGAGGAAGTACGTTCAAGCATAACAACACGTAGTAACATTGCATTATATGGTAAATTTTAGAACCAGAAAAATCTACTGAACTAATATTTTCACTTTCTGTACTAATATGGACAAGCTATAAATACACAACATTACACTACAGTGTTTACTACAAACTTCGTATTGTCTATTGACCTGACTGAAATCGGGCATAGGTAACCCTAGAAATATCGCTTTTGGAACACACATACAAAGTCAATTTTAAGAAGGGTAAAACACTGATAAATTTAGGTTTTATATTGACTTTAACTTTACTGGTCAAATCAGTTCAGTACACTTCAGAGTTCAAATGAATAGAAAAGAAAAAGGGGGGGGGGGGTGGAGACCCTGAAACTGTTAAGATCACTGTAGTGAAAGTTTGATTATTGAGAGTATTAAGTATTCAAGAGTTCCAAAATATGATTTACCAATCCTTTTGTCTTATTTACTGCACATTTAACTACTGCTATTTTTGTCTCAATTTAAATAAACTTCATTACTAACCCAATTTCCATATTATCTTCCAACTTGGTCAGACCTATATTATTCGTCCAGTATTTCATTAACAAGATATCTGAATGGTGTGGAAAGTTGCAGATGACCCTACATAACGAGAAGTGTGAGGTCATCCACATGAGTGCTAAAAGGAACTCGTTAAACTTCGGTTACACGATAAATCAGTCTAATCTAAAAGCAGTAAATCCAACTAAATACCTAGGTATTACTATTACAAACAACTTAAATAGGAAGGAACACATAGAAAATGTTGTGGGTAAGGCTAACCAAAGACCGAGTTTTATTGGCAGAACACTTACAAAATGTAACAAATCTATTAAGGAGAATGCCTACGCTACGCTTGTCCGCCCTCATTTAAAATACTGCTGCGCAGTGTGGGATCCTTACCTTATAGGACTGACGGAGGCAGCACGTTTTGTATTATCACAAAATATGGGAGAGAGTGTCGCAGAAATGGTGCAGGATCTGGGCCGGACATCATTAAAAGAAAGGTGTTTTTCGTTGCGACGGAGTCTTCTCACGAAATTCCAATCACCAACTTTCTCCTCCAATGCGAAAATATTTTGTTGACACGGACCTACATAGGACGGAACGATCACCACGATAAAATAAGAGCCGGCCGCTGTGGCCGAGCGGTTCTAGGCGCTTCAGTCCGGAACAGCGCTGCTGCTACGGTCGCAGGTTCGAATCCTCGCCCGGGCATGGATGTGTGTGATGTCCTTAGGTTAGTTAGGTTTAAGTAGTTTTAACTCTAAGAGAATGATGACTTCAGATGTTAAGGCCCATAGTGCTAAGAGCCATTTGAACCATTTGATAACATAAGGGAAATCAGAGCTCGTACGGAAAGACGTAGGTGTTCATTCTTTCCAAGTGCTATACGACATTGGAATAATAAAGAGTTGTGGAGGTGGTCCGATGAACCATCTGCCTGGCACTTAAATGTGATTTGCAGAGTATCCATGTAGATGAAGATGTAGAATCTCAAAACAACTGGATAATTTATTCAAGAGAAAGAGCTCCACAAACTGAACGAGTCAATAACACGTTGGCCCATCTCTGCCCGCTACACGAACGGTTATTCGGCTTGGAAGTGATTGATAGAAATGTTGGGCACTCTTCCGACTCTTCCGAGAGATATCGCGCCAAATTCTGTCCAGTTTGCAAGTGATCGTCAGAAACCCGAGACAGTGCAGAGATGTAGCGACCTTGCTGGCCAAAGCATGGTTTGGAAAGCAGTAGAAAGTCTCACAATATGCGGGCAGGAATTACCTTGCTGAAATGTAAGCGCAGGATGCCTTGCCAGAAAGGGCAACAGAACTGAGCTTAGAATATCGTCGACGTACTGCTGTGCAGTAAGGATACTGCGTATGACAGCCAATAGGGTACATATATGAAAGGGAATGGCCCCCTAACCGTCACTCCTTGTTGTCGGGTGGTATGACTGGCGACAGACTATGTGACGTCTCCAGAAACGTCTTCGGCTTGGAATCTCACTGGCTTGAGCAAAATTGTCTTCAGTGACGAGTAACACTTCGAAACGAGCTCCGATGACAAGAGAAGACATGTCTGGAGGCGCCACGGACAGTAGTGAGTTACCATCCTGACTGTCGATCACGTTACGGCACGGCAACCAGGCTGATGGTCTGCGGTGCCATTGGATTTCATAGCAAGAACCCTTTGGTAGTCACCCGCTGTACCCGTACAGCACAATGGTACGTCGACGGTGGTCTACACACTGTTTTGTTGCCCTTCATGTCACACCATCCTGGGCTTATAGTTCAAAAAGATTATGCCCTTCCGCACGGTGGCAGAGTTTTTCTTGCTTATCTTCGTGCTTGCCAAATGCTACCTTGGCCAGGAAGATTGCCGGATCTCACTTCAGTTGAGAACTTTTGGCGCATTTTTGGCAGACTTCTCCAACCGGTTAGAAATATTGACGATCTGACACGCAAGTTGAAACGAATTTGAGATGATAGTGCTCAGGGGACATCCAACCACTCTATCAATCAAAGGCATGCCTGGGGGATGTTTCCAGAATGAGATTTTCACTCTTCAGCGGAGTGTGCGCTGATATGAAACTTCCTGGCAGATTAAAACTGTGTGCCGGACCGAGACTCGAACTCGGGACCTTTGCCTTTCGCGGGTAAGTGCTCTATCAACTGAGGTCCCTAGTTCGGAAACGGCACACAGTTTTAATCTGCCAGGAAGTTTCATATCAGCGCACACTCCGCTGCAGAGTGAAAATCTCATTCTAATAAGCCATCTGTTTCGATGTTTTAAAATTTCGTTCGTGTTGGGGTCCCTAGCATCAATATGTTTTAAGAAAGAAAACGTGGTTCAGACAGGATGTAACATGTTTGTTGTCCGTGTCCGTGCTGTTAGCTGATTTCAACTGTTACTCATTTTCAAGGACTTACTACAAGCTGCAAGCATCATGTGATGTGAAGCTTGAGGCATGTAATAATAGTTTAAAATTACTAACCACTGAAATATGGTAGTAGCTCCCACAATAAATATATTGCAGCCTGCTTGGGCCATGCTTTCTTTCTTAAAATAATCTACCGCCGTATGGCTTAGTGCTATTCACACTTACCCGATCTAAATATAACCGAGTGTGTTAGCAGAATGGTTCTACTTTTAACAAATCTGCTGTCTCCTCAGATTTAGGGATTTATGTAGCGGATGTTCATCTGCTATTACTGGCTCAATATTTTTAGGTATTTGCCACAGAAAATGTTTTCACATCTATAAACGCTAAATCGTATTAAGAGTTCATTAATATTGGTTATATCTGTACAACTTTACTAACATAAGTTGCAGTTTCAAGTTGTTGCAAAAAATCTCCGCAAGTTCTTGAACGATGTACTTCAAGTGTTTACATGGTACTCTAGTAAACGTTATCGCCTCATTAATGGATTTTTCCCTGTTTTATTAGATTCTTGCTTAACCTCTCGATCAACTGCCATTGCAATTTTATTTTGCTCAATTTTAGTAACTTTAGAACGTTGAGAATCTAATAAAATAGGGAACAAATCCATTAATGAGATAAAATTGGTGAAGGACATCGATAAGAAGCTAGTTAGTAACCGGGCTCTTATCACGAAAGCTGATGAAGCGAATACAATTACAGTAGTATCTAAAAATATGTCGAGAAAGCTTTAAAGTTTCTATGAGAAAGTGGGATTCACAGTGTCAACAGGGATCCCACGAATGAAATTCAAAGAAAGTTAACAGGAAAACTTAAGTCATATAACGCACAGTTTCTTAACGTAATGTAACCTCGTGCACCAAAAGTGAGAGCACAAATGATGGTTAATAAAGAATTAAATCCCGTAACGCCGATCGTAGATGGGAGGGAAGGCCCCTTATACAAGAGTGCTAGGAAATTCCTGCGATTCCTTAAGAAACATTATAAATTTAATCGTTAGTTTTCAGTAAAAAATAGTAAAGGGCTAAGAAAATTGATTAACGATGTCCAGATAACAGACGAAATGATATTTGAATCACCGGACATTGTAAACCTATACACGGATGCCCCTGTGAACCAGACTATTGACAGTATCACTGCCAGCCTTCAGAGTCAAGGTAGTTTATCCGAGACTGAAATTGTGGCACTTACGGACACTTTCTTTCTCCTTAAAATACAATTGTCTTAGGTCTGACGATAAAATATATCTCCAGAAAGATGGATAAAGTATGGGCAGCGCCATATCAGATTTTCTTGCTGATCTGTTTATTAGCTATCTTGAAAAGAAATTTTTCCATGATTTTTTCGAACTAGCTGGCAACATAGTTTATTACTACAGATATGTTTACTACACACTCCTATTAATCATAGGAGACAATACTGAAACTGATGCAGTAGAAAACTATTTTAGACCTAGTTATAAGACATAAAAATACTAGGTACGCCTTTGAAATATGTACAAACAATACGTGAATTGGGACACTGTTAGTTTATGATTTTAAGCAAGCACGCCAGTATAAAAATGTGTTTTTCAATTTCGCTGTTAACGGAATGCTTAGATTACCATTATCAGAAGCCGATTTCTAAACTGAATTTCAAACTATATTGCACATAGCTGAAGTGAACAACTACCCTGATGATCGTGTGAGGGATATCTACAACAAAAAGAGAAAAACAAATGAGAATGAATGTGTGCCAATTACAAATAGTAGTACACAGAAAAACATTCTTATTTTACTGTGCTATGGGATTTTTAGTACTAAAACTACTAAGGTTTTTAAAAATTAGATGTGGGCGTCTCATTTTCAACTGAAGGTAGGCTCCATGAAGTGTAATTTAATAATATATATAAATTTAATTTTTTACAAGAGTCAGGGGTTTACAGATTACTGTATGCCGATTATAATGCTATTTCTGTGGCCAGACAGGGAGAAAGCTCGAAGTGAAATCTCGCGAGCATTTTGCTCTAGATAGGAGAGATGTTGACTACAGATGCAAATCTGCGGTACCTTTCATTGATACTAGCCGTGCTCCTCCTGAGTCGACATCGCAGCTTAAATTGCTGCACAGGGGAGAAAATAGACATCTCGATCTCCTTGAGGAGATGGTGACATACTGCGGTTTGAAAAATGGAAATTTTTGGTAAGATCTTATGGGACCAAACTGCTGACGCCATCAGTCCCTAGGCTTACACACTACTTAACCTAACTTAAACCAACTTAAGCTAAATGGAAATTTTTGGTAAGATCTTATGGGACCAAACTATTGACACCATCAGTCCGTAGGCTTATACACTACTTAACCTAACTTAATCTACCTTAAGCTAAGGACAACACAAACACACCCATGCCCGAGGGGAGACTCTACCCCCGACCGGGGAGCCGTCTGTGGTCTGAAATCCCGGAGTTACATGTTGCTCAATGAGCAGACAGTTTGGATAAGCGACTATTTTGGGAGTACTTTAAAAACTGTCAGGTGCATGGCAGAGTGGCCGTTCGCAGGGCCAGCAATGACATGGAAACATGGCTGGTACGACGCTCTTATACAGTGCAACACAGTGATTCACGATACGCTTGTCAGCTTAGTGCGCATTTAGGCAAACCTCTCCTTCAGCAATTTTTGATGTGAGATATTTAACAGTTATTGGTTATTATTTTCAGCCTGATTTACTTTGTATATTTAGCATATGTTTGTGTATTAATTGAAGGTGCCTAAGTCGCCCAGATTCTTGTTATTGAAATTTAACATCAGTTGTGAACATGAAAAATAGCAGTACTGCAGGTCTAGTACATTATATGGGAGACTATCGTACACACATCAAGAAATGTTTTGCATCGTCCCCGGTTCCCAGAACTCCTGAAGCCAGACGTTGACTGTGGATATTGTATCACAGACACAGTCCCTTTGACTGTTCAGAGATGTCACTAAACGCGCCCAAAGATGTAAACATCCATGCATGAGCAGCGCTTATTAGACGGAGGGGGTCCGACAGCCAACCAGTTCCAGTCATACCACCAGGGAGGAGGTACACGGCTCGTGTTGTCTGTAGTTCAACCATGCCTAGACAATCAACACCATGGTTCGATAGCGTCCGAATTGTTACTTTGTGCCAGGAAGGGCTCTCAACTAGGGACGTGTTCCGGCATCTCGGAGTGAACTGAAGACATGCTCTTCGGACATGGAGGAGATACAGAGGGACTGGAACTCTCGATGACATGCCTCGCTCAGGCCCTCGAGGGCTGCTACTGCAGTGGATGACAGCTACCTACGGATTATGGCTCGGAGGAACGCAGACAGCAACGCCACCATTTGAATAATGCTTGTCCTGCAGTCACAGGACGTCGTGTTGCGACTGAAACTGTGTTCAATAGGCTGCATGATGCGCAACTTCACTTCCGACACCCTTGGCGAGGTCCATATTTGCAACACCATGCAGCAAAGTACAGATGGGCCAAACAACATGCCAAATGGACCGCTAAGGATTGGCAGCACGATCTCTTACCGATGACGGCCGGTGTGGACGAGCGGTTCTAGGCGCTATAGTCTGGAACCGTGCTACCACTACGGTCGCAGGTCCCAATCCAGCCTCTGGCATGGATGTGTGTGATGTCCTTAGGTTACTTAGGTTTAAGTAGTTCTAAGTTCTAGGGGACTGATGACCTCAGATGTTAAGTCCCATAGTGTTCAGAGCCATTTGAACCATTCTTCACCAATGACTCAAAAAATGGCTCTGAGCACTATGGGACTTAACATCTATGGTCATCAGTCCCCTAGAACTTAGAACTACTTAAACCTAACTAACCTAAGGACATCACACAATACCCAGTCATCACGAGGCAGAAAAATCACCGATGACTGTTGCATGTGCTTTCAACCAGACAGTTGTCGGGGACACGTTTGGAGGTAGCCCTGTCAGACTGAACGCCTCCGACACACTGTCGAGGGAGTGCAGCAAGGAGGAGGATCCCTGATGTTTTGGGGTGGCATTATGTGGTGCCGATGTACACCACTGATGGTCATGGAAGGCACCATAACGGCTGTACGATACGTGAATGTTCAACCGATGGTGCTACCATATCGGCAACATATTCGCTAGGCATTCGTCTACATGGACGACAATTCGCGCCCCCACCGTTCACATCTTGTGAATGACTTCCTTCAGGATAACGACATCGCTCGACTAGCGTGGCCAGCATGTTCTCCAGACATGAACCCTATGGAACATGCCTGAGATGAACTAAATAGGCTGTTTCTGGACGACATGACCCACCAGCCAGTCTGAGGTATCTATGCCGAATCGTCGTTGAGGATTGGAACAATCTGGACCAACAGTGCCTTTGCAAACTTGTGGATACTATGCCATTACGAATACAGGTGCACTTACCACTACACCAAACTGTAGGTGGTAGGCGCGAGGGCTTCTGACACCAAATCTGTTCTTGTGACAGAGTTAAGTGTTGCTGCGGCAGACTTACGCGAAGTTGTGAAATGCAGTACAGCTGACGCTATACCTCTGTCTTGCACTCTACGAAAGTCTCCGTCTAACACAAACCCGCGTGATAAGCAATTCTCTTTCGCCTGTTGTGTGTAACCAGGCCATTACCCCTGCGTGACGACACATTCCATATATGTGCAATCCCCTTACCTCTTGGCTAACCTACTGCCTCTGGCTTTCGGCATAGGCAACGAAACTTTGACAATATTCCACGTTTCCAACTCTTTACTATTCCGCTACACTACACATCTATGCAAGAGGATGTGCCACTGGGGATTAGAAGTATCGGTGTGTACAGCAATGTAGACCACCACCTCTGAAGGTCTCGCTGTATGGTGGCACAACATGAAATGTGTCGTTTTCATGAGCAATAAAAATATGGAAGTGGTGTTTGTGTTTATCTGTATTCCAATTTCCTGTACAGGATCCGGAACTCTCGGAACCGAGGTGATAAAAAACCTTTTTTGATGTAAGTACTACATTTCTATAAGTGTGTTTTTTTTTCATTAGGTTTGTCAGGTCTTCAAATTTTATAAGAGATGGTGTAACGTACGATTGTAAAGGAGTAGTGTTCTTACATGTAACCGATGTTCTTGGAAATGTAAATATGATATTTCTGGAGTTAACATTTCTGTATTGGTTTTAAGAAATTACTATGTATTTTTATGTTAGGTATATTCCTATAATAAGATTTAATGTTGTATTTTACGTCAGAGGACATACTTTATTGTATTTTTATTACACCTATACCGCGCTCTCTCAAGTCTGCAATGAATTCTGACGGTAAAATCGACATGTGTTTTTAAAAGTTATTATTTTGTATTAAAGCTTTGGTTTTTATGTGTTACTGGTATTTTACTGTGTCTGATGTCTGCGTAGTGTGCATTTTAGACTGTAGTGATCACTATATACTAATGTATACTGAGCTTAGCTAGTTAGCCATGTAAGCTACAAGCTCACAGTATGTTGGATCGGCAACTAAGAAGGTCAGAAGATAACTCTTATGTAATTTCAAAACTATTGTATTTAGTAAAAGTGTTATACCTTATAGAAAATGTTGTGCTATTATGATATGGGCCTACAAGGCCCGAATAGTCTGGTACGTATGGAAATCTGTATATTTGTACATGTTTTCCTGTTTCTGTATTTTCTGATGGTGGTTCTAAATAGGACCACATTTGTATTAAGATCCTCATTACTGAAGGTTATTATGTATTTTTAGCACTGAAGACTGTTCCACAGTGACCTTAGTCAATTTTTCAAGTAAAGGATTTCAATCTTTATTACCGATGCTGCCATTTATCCAATTTATATTGACAATAGTACGCTCGTGGTACACACGGTTCCCATGAGAATTAGACATGAAATGGGCTACATTTCTTTTTTCAAGGCATTCGGGATGTAAATCTATACTACTAAATAAAAACCAGTCATTGTTTGTCTTTATTACCAAAAAACTCAAAAGAATATTGACTGACTTACTTCACTTTTTTACACGACACTCTGATAAATATTGGGACAGACATAGGCTATAAAAACACAAGTCGTTCATTAAAGCTGTTAGCAAAAATCTCGAGATGTACTTGACGAAATTACTTTTCCATAATACTCTGATAAACATTATATTTTAAAATATGTTAAACATAAATTTAATATATAAAGCGTAAAGGGGAAACGTTATTGGCAAAAATCCGAAAAGTTCTTTACCAGTTTATTTCAAATTTTTATGAGCTGCTGTAATGAGCATTCGGACGGGCAGTGGCTGTATGTGTTTTAAATATAAGTAATATATAATAATCAAACAATGGAACATTATTGTTAATGGGTATTTGATGGAGAACATTTTTAACACATAAAGGTGTAATTAGTACACAAAGGGTAAACGTTGTTAACTTCAATCTGAAAAAGCTCTCTACCATTTTACTTCAAATTGTTACACGATACTTTATAGTCATTCATGTGGTCATGGGATATATACAAGCTTCAATTATAAGCTATTTAGGTACAAGAAAAATAATACTACTAAAACAGATATTCAAAAAATAAAAGTTAAAAGACAAATCTTAAAATATGAATCATATCACCTCTAAATATAACTAATTAAATAAACAAACAAGCTATATAAACATTGGCGACCTAATAATTCACCTCAACCATAATCAAATGACTTTGATGAATAATAACCTAATTTTAAAGGTATATATCTAACAGATTTAGTCGAAAGGAAAGGTATAAACCATTTAGAACCAGCAAATCTAACACATGCCAATATATCTAAAGAAAATAAATCCTGGGAAAAATCAAATGTACAACAATGTACAGTTTTTCAGATAAAACCGACTGCGAGAAAGAAAAAGTTGTGTTGTGCAAATGTACCATTTTGTTTTCTTCCTTGTAGTCATTCTTAACTTAGACATCAGAGTATTTAAACTATTATAAACACTGTTTATTCACATTATTCTTTCCCCTTGTATATAACCTTAAACTAAAACTATATACACAACAATGTGATGTTGTGGTTTCTTCGTCGCATTCGGTTTTAAGAGGAAAGGGGAACGTTGCATTTATGGCTTATCGGCTTATTACCAGAATACTACTATGGAGTCCGAATACCCGAAACTGTAAAATCCAACCCTTTCACGGATCAAATATTGTAACTGAAAATATCATCCTCGCTGATCCAGCAGCTGAGGACCCCCTGTAACCCTCTTATTAATGACGATCCCAACCGATTTACCCATTCTCCTTAAGTAACTTCATTTTCCAGCTGAGGTTTCGTTTACAATACCGTTAAATACGGCTCGACGTCAGAGAAAGAGAGAGGGTAAGAGGGTAGAAATTGACTGAGAAATGGGAAAGTGGGAGAAGGACAAGAGCAAGCATGAAGAGGAGACGTAGAGAGATTGAGAAGGAAACGGACACTGAACGGGGAGAAGAGGAGAAGATGGAGAAAGAGAGGGGTGAGGAGGAGGAGATGCACAAAGAGGAGGAGGAACAGATGTATAGAGAGACAGGACAAGGAGATTAGGACACACATACAATTCCCATACATATTTAGCAGTTGCGAACCATAGTAATGGTTGCTAGTAACTTTATAACAAAACACTGCAACTAAACATGTAGCAGGCAGAACATTTTACATGCTTTAATCTAGATATTCGGACAATTTGTAGAAAGAGAAGTCAGTGAGTTATGTTCCTAATTTTCCTTTAAACCAGTGGAAATTTCCCGTTCCTCGCTTTACGTGTGACAGGATCTTTTCGAATGTCGTACCACCAGATTATATATCTCCATTCACAACCCTGGCTCAGGTCTCAAAATATAAGCGAAAATAATTTTTCTGTCTTGCAGTATGGCAGTAGAGGTGGTGCTGTGCCTAGAGAATAGTGTACCCAGGAACATGCAATGTATTTTCTCAGTACTGCTTAGATACTGATTTTAGAACCACATAAAGGGATGTGGTTACTTGGGCGGACACGCCTCAGGTGATACCTTGAAAATGAGTGAGGTCTTTTACCACAGAACGTGAGATACTGGCAAATGAACTGTGTCCATTTACTGTCTGAACAATGTGACTTATCTTGAAATGGAAATTTGTGTTAGTTTCCAATAGCTTCTCCCCTAAAATTTGTTTAACTATTACATGGTTTCCGATAATACCTATGCTTAATTTAATTTTATTTACTGTTTATTCTTGTGTATCTGAGAGATAATCTGACAAATAGACTATTAAATGTTGACAAGACTAACATGATTTTCTCGATACCAGTACTTTTAAATTTAAATATAATGTTTATACCAAGGTACATGACCACAGTGTAGCTTGTGATGTCCTCAACCCACAGGAAAAATAATTATCAAAATCTGAACTGGAAGTCATCCAAAATTCTAGTTGGAAAACCACACTCTTTATTATACTTCTCAATTGGTCACGATCCCACTATGTTTATGAACTGAAAACTCTAATATTCACGAGAAACTGCTCTGAAATTAACCTGAACCGACAAAATTGTGTACATATTCTCTGAAACTTCAAAGACATCTAAGACAATATCTGAAAGGAAGTAGAAAAAGTGACCAAATTTCATGAATCACACACAATACTGTTAATAATCTCATGAACACTGGGGGGTTTCACCATACATCTACCCACTTTTGAGTATAACCAGTGTCTCTTAATACTACGACTCGTAGCAATACAGTATCAAAAACTTTTATTACTGAGTAAACAGTCCCTACGTGATTTGTCAGCTGACGTCCGGAAATGCACCAATACGGGAATAGCAGCTTTTACATTATTGGTCAGAACGCCAGCAATTATGGCGGTCGCCGTAATTTTCGCGCGAAGCCATATTTCGCGACAAAATACATTTATTAGTCAATGTCATATATCTAGTCTCATAACAATACATAAAACTACATATAATAAGTACAATAATTTTGACATTCAAGGAGAATGAGTTCTAATGAGAGGAAGAAGTTTATATTTACTGGTGTTTCAACAATGACCACCAGGCAATTTTTAATTCACTGATTGTAATTTTATTTTCGTTAGTAAAAAGCAAACATAAATTAAACTAAAAATTTATTTAAATAGAGTCTGTAATTCTTATACTTTTAATAGAGAAAGAAAGTTTCTAGGTCAGAGGATAGCATTCGACGAAATCTCTTAACTTTTTGTTGCATACGAAGCGTTGCGTTGGGCAGCACCATGTCAGCGGGTTACGATGATGAGAGCAGGATACAGGCAGTTCCACTGGTTTATCATCTCCGGCGAAACGCAAATAAAGTTCCGGCACAGCTGTATCATTAACCGTGTGGTGATTAACAAACCACAAGACGCCAGTATAAGACCGTTGTTGACATGTCCTCTCTTTCAAAGTACATGACGTAGACATCGCTCGTTTTTACACTTTATGCACTGTCCGTGACGCTATCGTCCATAATTACACAGTTCGACACATTCATATAGTCTTAGCCATAAATATACAGTTCATAAAATTGTTCTTGTGTGTGAAGCACACCGTAAACAATGTCCACTCTGTTCTCGCATTTCAGACTTCGACAACGTCACTGAAAGTCATTTATATTGCACATTTAATTCAAGTCTTCACTTTCACGGCTTGACTGAATGTCATAGACAACCTTTCCACCACCCAAAACCAATACCAGCAAAGTTCATTCGCATTAAAGCACTGTTCGTGTCGGCCACAACGAAGTACTGTTAGCGGCACTTTCACAGTCCGCTTTAATTGCTCTTAAAGTTCGCTGGCGATGGCATTACATACCGCAGTGGTAAAGAGAATTAACAATCTGATAGTTCGGTATCACTGTCCATACAATCACGTATGCTTTTCATAAAACACAGTACTATTTTTCCGCGCACGCTTCACAGACACACCATCCACCATCCCCTCTACTACACAACAACCTTTCGACTATCGATATCACTATCTCTGACTATCGATATCACTATCGCTATCCCCAGTCTATAGATGTTATATCGTATCCGTAAATGACATAAATCTTTATAAATGTTATTGACTGCATTTTTCACAATTAATAGTATTCCAAAATAGAACTTTACAAAGCAAGAAATATATTTATCCATTGGCAGACGAAATAATCGCAATTACATCTTTACTTTTAAAAACCATAGTAGAATGTTACAAAATCACAATTAGAAATGGCCACGTGAACAAAAGAAAAAGAATAGAAATCTAAAGAAAATCATGAAAAAAATTTATATGCGTTATTAGCAATGCCTTCACAACCTTGGGAAAAATTTTCACAACTGGAAAAAATCTTTAATTCTCCTGGTAATTACTATAATTTCATAAAATGATTTCACCACATAAAAATGAACGCCATAATTTAAAAAAAGACTAATAAAAGTATTCTGAACTTGTATTCCAGGGCCAGCTACGGGCAGAAGTCTGAAAAGCGTACCAGGCTAGAACACTCTCTCCTACAAATCAAAGTTGAGTTAAAACTTATTATTATTATTAGCAATAAATATCATTATGGGGTAAATGTATTGAGAAATTGTAATATTTCAAAATCCTTAAAAAGGCTTATGTGAAATGTACGATTAGCTACTTCACACAGTTTTCTTGCTGCTCAGTTCTTCTGAACGAACACATTATTTACATTAGGTGCACTGTTGAGGCGTTGCTCTCCTGTCTCGCAGCGGGAGTACAGCGAGAATGTAATAATCTGCAAGTTCGGCAACTTAGTACAACAGAATAACCGCGACTTAGAGGCAACCCACAGTGAGGGTGGATAATTTTACTAAGATGCTCACAATGTGGTGCGAGACAGAAAGTCCCCCGCTTTTACACAACAAATTAGCTATTATAAATACACTCTTATGTAGTTTCTTTGCTGATGTGAATGGTATTAGCCCACAGAATATGAGGGCAGTCATCATTGTTTGAAAATGTAAACCGATCAGGTTGAATTGCAAAATATTGCAAACAGTCGTGAAATGGTTGGAATAAATGTTTCATGTGGGTTCGGACACTTAACTGAAAGTAACTAACTAAAGGACACTAATTACGTCCGATCGATAGTGTCCGAGCAATCCGGTGTCAATGTTGCTTGCTTTGTTCTGGAAGACATACTAATGCAACATGAAAGATTAGGAGATAAGGTGGTGGCTGAATCAGTGACGGAGCCAACACAATAGACTGATTTAAATAGACCTTAGTGATCAAACATATTTACAACTAACGAACTTAATCTGTCCGGCTTGACAACCCAACAACGAAAGTCTATGTCAAGGAGAATATAAGGGAGCAACGTTTCTTCATTTATTCTCAGCGCCTCTGAACTCACCACATTTAAAAATTCTGCATGTTTTGCTATGTTAAATGCAATCTTTGATCGTTTAGCATATATCTTAAATAATAAGAGCTTGATTGCTCTTGTAAATACTTTATTTAACTACCGCATTCATCAGATTAAATCTGTTAAATTACAAAAGTCGTCCGCTAAAATAGTAGTCGAATTATTGTTACCCACCAATAGTGAGAGTAGAGCTAATTATTTACATTACGAATCGTAACATTAATTTTGCAACATGGGCGAGATCGAATATCCCTTATCTATGAATAAATAACGCAATTAGCAGACCGTCAGGTTAACGGAACGTATTAGTCCTCATTTTCTCAAGTGTGCCTAATACTTTATTTAATTAGGAAATACGTTCATCACAAAATAGTTTTTTTTACAGATAACTCAAGTCTTTCTTATTACAGATGAGAGTAAATTTTAGAGCACAAAAAATTCCGTAGGGCAACAGGAAGTGTAAATATGCAGACTAAGCCAATACACTTGTCTTTGAGTGAACACAATGTGCGATGCTTCTAAGGACATACAGTAATACGCTGAACTGTGCTTCTTGATTAGTTTATGCATGTGTTGACTACTTTTTAACTGTGTATGATCATTAATATCAACTGCTAAAACATTGCTTGTTTGAAACTGCATAATATGAGCTTCCATGATATGAGTCTTTGTCAGAGTGAGACTTAAACTGTTAGATCTGAACCACATGTAGGCCTCTTCAGCTATTTTCTGTCAGCTAGGGGTGAATTTGGACCCTTGATTTTACGATTATGTCATCAGAACACCGTACAGTTTTTGAATTGCTCTTTAAAGTCGTGTTAAAATAATTTAAAAATGGTTCAAATGGCTCTGAGCACTATGCTACTTCCGTGGTCATCAGTAGCCTAGAACTTAGAACTAATTAAACCTAACTAACCTAAGGACATCACACACATCCATGCCCGAGCAGGATTCGAACCTGCGACCGTAGCGGTCGCTCGGTTCCAGACTGTAGCGCCTAGAACCGCACGCCCACTCCTGCCGTCAAGGTAATTTACATAAGTCGGAAACAAGAGTGGGCTAAGTACCAACCTTTTTGTAACTCCATCTGTCATATTCCCCATTTCTGTTGTTATTCTCTCGCCCGAGATATAGTTTGTTGATGAGAGTGATTTCTGTTACAGAGATAAGATTCCATCCACACAAGAGGGGTGTCATTTGTGCCAAAAGATATGTTTAATAATTTATAACGTCACGGTATCTGAAATATACTTAAAATATTCACATTACCGGTTGCCATCTCCAGAAATTATACCTCCATTAAAATGCTTCGTACACACGCATAACAAGTACAGTCCCGAGTTCGAGTCTCGGTCCGGCACACAGTTTTAATCTGCCAGGAAGTTTCATATATACGCACACTCCGCTGCAGAGTGAAAATCTTATTCTGGATACAGTAAGACATTTTGAACATTATAAAGTCAATTAAGATATTTGAATCAATGTACATGATATCGAAACATGGTAAAAAATGCTGAACATTTAACAATATAGCTATTTTTTTTTAAATGTGGGAGAGTTTACGTTTCCAAATAGAATGTGTTTATGTCTTCCCAGCACAACTCACACTTGTTTTATGGATAATAAATGGATGGACTACGTCAGCCACTTATCTGTCCATTCCGCTATGGGTCTGTCAAGTGAAGTACAGTGCGGCTATGACATTATCCTGCAGGAAGATGCCATGTGATTAGCTGGTAGTGAGGGGTATGCAGCAATGTTTACCATTTTTGGCTGATGGAGATCCTTCCAGCTCTCTCCGGTAATTAGCGAGTCATTCCTGTAGCTTACCACACTACAAGATTCTAGGAGCAGTGAATATGTGGGTGCCAAGATTAACTACCTCCTGTGGCCTATAAGGATGTCTTCGAGAGACACGTTTGGGATGATCGAAATGCCTAAGATGAAAGTAAGACTCATCGTTTACCAACACAGAATGCCACTCAGTGTCCTAGTTGCAAGTCTGTGTTGTGTATCATGTGATGTAACTTGTAGGCCACACTTGTGATCTCGTGACGTCAGCCTAGCTTACAGTAGTCCGTTTCAGACAGTTCGTAGTGGTTTCCTGTGTGTTACGACTGGATTTTTGCTGCTCACGTCCGTCTATCCGTCAGTGCCAGTCCAACTTTCCCACAGACTTCTCATAGACTTATACACTGTTCTCACAGACTTATACACTGTTCTCACAGACTTATACACTGTTCTCACAGACATATACACTGTTCCTAGTTCCACTGTCACAATGTCGTCCTGATCCCAACGTGTCACCATTCATTACACCACAGCTAACTTCCTGTGTGGACTGTGGCTGTGCTGCACACATGTCCATCACGACGATGATTTCACTATTCATAGCGTACCGAAGACAGCAATAATCTGCATACGAACGTCCGCTGCGATGGTCTGACACACCGGTGTCAATGGGTTCTTTTTTCCATTTCCAGGAGTGTAAAATGATAATGAAAGGGGACCACAGGACCCTTTCACAGCCCTGTCTTTGTATAAAAATAAAAATCTCCAGTTCCAGCATCGGTAACATGAGACGCGCACAATACCCATTATGTGCTCAAACTGCTCTTCATCAGTAGGAACGGCACTTTTCTGTTCTGAAAGTAGTTCAAGAAGCTCACATAAGGTTAAGGACTGCTGGAAATAATCCATATTCATGTAACTCATCAGTTTAGTAGCGTTTGTGTTCAAGGTTTCTTGCAGCCTTCTTATGGTCGATAAATAATGTTTTTATCTGTATATGGAGAGAAAGCTTTTTGCTTTTCATATTTTTTGTTAAAGAAATATATTAAAAGCAAACAGCAGAAAGTAGCGTGAATAAAAGGTCGCTATGTGTGAGAAGCGTGAAGCGCACTTTTAATGCATCCTGATAGCTAAGAGAACCACAAGCTCTTTGAAAGAGAAAATGCTATCTGACATTGAAATCAACGTAAAATATTGGATCGCCACCAACATTAGCCACACGACAATTAAGAGTTAGCGCTGACTCGGAAAATTACTTAATTTATTCTGAAACGTCCCCTTAGAAAAATTATACATGACTGTGCTTAAACTGACACACAATATTTTTAGCGCAACGCAATCTGACTATCAAAAACCCCTACAAAAGTATGGCCCTGACTAACATTAAACTATACCTTTCACAAATCACTTACCTCACAAAAATACTCATTACTCGAACTACTGCAATACAGCGAGCGCCACTACTGCCAGGTAAATAAAAGATTCAAACTACGGAAGGCACTAACTACTGATAGGAATAGTTAGCAAATGAAAGATTTTAATAGAGAACAAACAATGTATTTACCTCAATAGTGTTCAAAAGTCATAATGTATATAGCAGTTCATGATATCCATTACTGCAAATTTCAAAACTCTGCCATCTCTCTCCTCACATCTACCACTGCTGGCGGCTCACCTCCAACTGCGCAACGCTACGCGCTGTTCACATCCAGCTGCCGCTGCCCAACACTACAATGGCAGACAACAATGCAAACTAGCTGCAGACTGCACACAGCACAGCCAGTGATTTTCCTACACAGCGCTACGTAACGTTGCCGATAAGAAAACATAAACAGCCTACTTACAATTCATAAGAAAAACTCACAAAAGAACATTCATTGTAAGTGACTGATAAACAGAGGGGTTTAATTATTAATATGGTACAGGCATTGTTCCCGTGAATCAAATATTGAATAAAGTAAAGACTGAGCGAACACTGTGCATAAGTGCAGCTTGCATCAACATTCCTGAAAGCAAGATCTGTTCCAGGGCATTTGTTTTAAATAAAAAAAGGACACTAATTATTGGATCTGTGCACATCGAAACGATATGGATGGGATAACGGGGAAAACTACAAGGTAAATGGTGTAGGTAACGGAGACGTAACATCGGTAACTGGATAACACTGAAGGAAAAATTATTTGTTCCTTAAAACATTGATGTAATGCATCTATAGACTGCTGTTGCCGGGTAACTAAGTACAATTGCTTGTGAAACGCTATACGTTTCACAACACACTGGTGCGCCCCCGTGGTTCGGGGAGACACAATTTCTACGTGCCTTGGCCAAATTTTAGTAACATCAAACCACGCAATTGCGAACAATTAACATCTTACAGAGGACACATTTGAATATACAAAGGATAATAGCAGTGGGCCAACAAACTATAATATTTTACCCATGTGGATGATTACCACCGGACATAAAGTAATGAGACAAAGAAAATTAGCACGATTCCGAAAATATTAGATGCATACATACGCAGTTGCAGGCAAACAAACATTCACACTGAACTGAGGGCGCATCAACATAGGCAATACCTTTGTGCTACGTTCTTCTTACGGATCAAAGTCAAGTGTGAATTAGGAATCAAACTGAAAGTCTGAAAAAGCCTAGCATTCCTTGCTGCGACCCAGCAAATCAATATTTATAAGATGAAACTCGAGACCAAAAGCTAAAAGAACCCATCTTGCTACGAGACAACGCGCCACGCGGTTAAGTCAACTCACCCTTCTTCCAATAGACTTCGGCTGTAGACCCTCGGCGAGCTGGAACCGGACTGACCGTCTCACACAATCCAACGTCTCCGACGCTACCCCGTGGCCAGGAAAACCCAGAGATGAGGCTTCCGCCACCAACCTAACACCGGTAACATTCGAACAAGGGGAGAAATCCTCTTTCCCTAACTGAAAACTACAAGGGTTGTCCATTCTGTACGACTACCGCTCATTCTCTGCAGCAGACTAGACCAACGTATAGAAAAATAAAACACAGCCACATTCATTCACTCACGCATGCCAGAGAGTTCTGAATCCCTGGAAAGCAAATACACTCCTGGAAATTGAAATAAGAACACCGTGAATTCATTGTCCCTGGAAGGGGAAACTTTATTGACACATTCCTGGGGTCAGATACATCACATGATTACACTGACAGAACCACAGGCACATAGACCCAGGCAACAGAGCATGCACAATGTCGGCACTAGTACAGAGTATATACACCTTTCGCAGCAATGCAGGTTGCTATTCTCCCATGGAGACGATCGTAGAGATGCTGGATGTAGTCCTGTGGAACGGCTTGCCATGCCATTTCCACCTGGCGCCTCAGTTGGACCAGCGTTCGTGCTGGACGTGCAGACCGCGTGAGACGACGCTTCATCCAGTCCCAAACATGCTCAATGGGGCACAGATCCGGAGATCTTGCTGGCCAGGGTAGTTGACTTACACCTCCTAGAGCACGTTGGGTGGCACGGGATACATGCGGACGTGCATTGTCCTGTTGGAACAGCAAGTTCCCTTGCCGGTCTAGGAATGGTAGAACGATGGGTTCGATGACGGTTTGGATGTACCGTGCACTATTCAGTGTCCCCTCGAAGATCACCAGTGGTGTACGGCCAGTGTAGGAGATCGCTCCCCACACCATGATGCCGAGTGTTGGCCCTGTGTGCCTCGGTCGTATGCAGTCCTGATTGTGGCGCTCACCTGCACGGCGCCAAACACGCATACGACCATCATTGGCACCAAGGCAGAAGCGACTCTCGTCGCTGAAGACGACACGTCTCCATTCGTCCCTACATTCACGCCTGTCGCGACACCACTGGAGGCGGGCTGCACGATGTTGGGGCGTGAGCGGAAGACGACCTAACGGTGTGCGGGACCGTAGCCCAGCTTCAAGGAGACGGTTGCGAATGGTCCTCGCCGATACCCCAGGAGCAACAGTGTCCCTAATTTGCTGGGAAGTGGCGGTGCGGTCCCCTACGGCACTGCGTAGGATCCTACGGTCTTGGCGTGCATCCGTGCGTCGCTGCGGTCCGGTCCCAGGTCGACGGGCACGTGCACCTTCCGCCGACCACTGGCGACAACATCGATGTACTGTGGAGACCTCACGCCCCACGTGTTGAGCAATTCGGCGGTACGTCCACCCGGCCTCCCGCATGCCCACTATACACCCTCGCTCAAAGTCCGTCAACTGCACATACGGTTCACGTCCACGCTGTCGCGGCATGCTACCAGTGTTAAAGACTGCGATGGAGCTCCGTATGCCACGGCAAACTGGCTGACACTGACGGCGGCGGTGCACAAATGCTGCGCAGCTAGCGCCATTCGACGGCCAACACCGCGGTTCCTGGTGTGTCCGCTGTGCCGTGCGTGTGATCATTGCTTGTACAGCCCTCTCGCAGTGTCCGGAGCAAGTATGGTGGGTCTGACACACCGGTGTCAATGTGTTCTTTTTTCCATTTCCAGGAGTGTAAAATGATAATGAAAGGGGAACACAGGACCCTTTCACAGCCCTGTCTTTGTATGAAAATAAAAATGTCGTTTGTAAACAGTTTTGTAGCGATAGGCTAAGGTGTTCTAATTGCATAGTTTGTTTCCAGCACTGTGCAATTTCACAGCGTGGCAGAAATGACCCATTTAAGAACTAATTTTCAATCTGATTTCGACTTTTCGTCTAAATAAGCTAACAGAGGAACGACTCTCGACACGGTCATTTTTTGCATTTCCGCAAGTTACGCATAAATCATTCCGCAACGCAGCATTACTTCCGACTTCTGGCGTTGGGGTCACCATTCCTTTATTGATATCTGTTCATTTTCACGATTTTATGCAACCAAAAAAAGTGGCAAAAGCCTCTGCGTGAGTACTCCACAAAAATTACTTGTTATGTGAGCAGATACCACGACACCAAACGCTGTACACTGCCGAGAATCTCCTGGTGAACAATCAAAATCCATCTTAATCTTTGATTGGCTTCAGGTTTCTTGCAGGTTTTTGCTGCAAGAGACAACCCTACATGGAGCCCACGTTTCCTATACGAGCAGATAAATATCGGCTGTGAACTGATCTAGAAATACTACGGCTTCTTTTTGTACTGGCACGGATAAAATGCAGTGAACTATGGAAGCGATGGAAAATCCTCAGTAAAATGGGATAAAATGACAAGCCTCAGTGGTAGTAAGGGTCTCCACTCTTGGCAGAATAAGTATCAGTTCTGAACAATGGCACGATATGTGCGCCTTGTGGTGTGTCAGGTATTATAAATTAGGCAAAAGGAAAGATTTATGAATGCTCCATACACTAGCGTGATCATTTATGAAGCGCGTTATTCATCACTGTGCTGCCCAGTATTCACTGGGCAGCCTGTGTATAACACATTAATGACACCTAGGCCTCCGTCTCCAGACAGGTCATTCCGCGGAAGTCATTATCAGTGCTACTTGCACAATAAGAAATTTCTCTTTCTTGTCATCAGAGACAACAACTAAATACCTCGCTCCACCTCTAAAAATATTTATAATGAACGTAGCGGAATGTGCAACTGCCCTTTCGGAACTATTAAGGCACATTTCGCTCTCTTAGATGTATTACTCGGTAGCTTACTCATCCAGTTTCATTAAACGGTCAAATTCATTGTGGTGTCGTCGAGTGTAGTGAACGATGCAAGAAGTAGCGACCACAGCGTAGATACTGCACAGTAAAGCGGTATCATTAAGCGCCACTGACGTGCTTGGAGGAAGCCGTGCCTCCCGCAGTTCGGAGGCGCTACTGCCAAGCTTGTAACATGAAGCAGCGTCACCAGAGGGTAGTGGTGCAGCTCTGTTCGAGATCGGATCTTAACTATTCTCAGCAGTAACGTTGTTGTGCTGCCTTCTCCCCATGACACAGCCCAAGTCAACCGTCGTTTGGTGAAAAGTCTTCCGTCTCCTCTGAACTGTGCCTACGCGCCAGCGCTGTCGAAACAATGTCAACAAATTTCTACGAACTTGTGTTTTGTAATGACGGTATCGAAGCCACAGTACGGCTATTCTGAACTTGTATCAGTTCGCCACTCAGTAATCGTGGTTCATTCAGTTTGTTCTGAACTGCAAGTCCGCTTGTGCAACTACCATAGTTACAGCCGAGCCTGGTGAGCGGAGATAAGTTTTGTTGCAGATAATAAAGTATTACTAATTCAGAGTGTTCTAATTAACTGTGTTGTTACTAGCCACATTAGTGTGCAAAAAGTCGGAAGCAACATTCATTACGCATTTGTTATCCGTAATTGACATTTACGGTATTATGATGCCTGAAAGCGTAACTCTTTAATATTGATCTCGTAGCTCACACTAAAACAATAATTAGGAAAGCCTAGAAGTTAGTCCTCCCTAAGAACGTCTATTTTACGATGATGCTGTACATCCAGCTTAAATAAAAAAAAGCTTTCAGCGTGGAGAGTTCTTGTATTGAATAATGTTTCCTTCCATAATCCTCAGTGTGGTCGATAGAGGAACCCAAGTTATTTTTATACCACATTCGGTGTCAGATCAACTGCTTCGCAAAAAAAAATAAGTTCGCAAGGGGTGTCTAAATAAGCCCACTAATGGGTCTACGTAAATGTACAGAACGACGTACACAAACACTGATGTAAAGTCCATTGTTCTCTGTGCAGTATTTCTGTGCACATCAGACGCGATTGTCTATGAGGAAATCCTGTCAGGTACAGATTGCATTAATATCTCTTTACATGTCAATAACATACCATCCTGGTGCAGAGACAGGCAGTTTTGTATCATAGTATCCAAATTTTAGACTAGAGGATTACGATGTTACAGTTAGAGTCAGTCAGATCTTACAATAATTGCAGGTAACTATGTACAGAGATATGAAACAGAACGATCGTATAGGCTCATTTGTAGGTGCAGTAAATGCAGACTGACCAAATCCGAAAATTCAGTTTTTCTACAAAAGAGACTATATAGAAAACTTTTGTGAGGACTATGCTGGAATAATGCTCATGTATGTGGGATCTGTAAAGGGTCAGCCGAAGTGTGTGTGCGAATATGAAAAAAGGACGGTACGAATTGTCAGACGCTTGTATGACTGGTAACAGGGAATAGCAGTTTACGAGTAGTATCCTGGAGTGTCAGAAACCTACTTGCGGTAGGGAATATAGAAAATATGAAATGCAAGGGCTCACTGTAGATGTACTCGCCATTAGTGAAATAAGGTATAAAGCGGATAAGGACGAAAACAGGGTAATATCAACAGCAGCAAAAATTGGTGTAACAGGAGTAGTATTCTTCGTGAATAGGGACACAGGGCAGAGAGTGAGTCGCTGTTAACACGTCAGAGACCGGATTATTCTCATCATAGTCAGAAACAAAGTAACGTCAACAGCAATAGTCCGTGTATACATATCCCGACATCACAAACAGGAGATGAAGAGTAGAAAACGCGTATGATCATACTGAACGAGTAACTCAGGAATTGGATATTCAACAATCGTGGGGGATAGGGACACAGTAGCAGGTGAAGGTTCAAATGGTTCAAATGACTCTGAGCACTATGGGACTTAACATCTGAGGTCATCAGCCCCCTAGAACTTAGAACTACTTAAACCTAACTATCCCAATCACATCACGCACATCCATTCCCGAAGCAGGATTCGAACCTACGACCGTAGCAGTCAAGCGGTTCCGGACTGAAGTGCCCATAAACGCTCGGCCACCGCGGCCGGCGCAGGGGAAGGAAGAGAGGAAAAATAAAATAAAATAGGAGAATACGGGCTTGGTAGTCGGAATGAGAGAGAGGAAACGTTAATTAAGTTCTGTAATAAATTTCAGTTAGTAATGGCGAATATACAGTTCAAAAATAAAAAAAGGAGGAGGTATACTTGTAAACGGCTTGGAGACAAAGGAAGATTCCAGATCGATTACATTACAGGCAGACAGGGAGACCGAATTCAGATATACATTGTAAGACCTATCGAGGAGCACATATAGAACGTGACCACATTTTAGTAATATTGACGAGTGTGTTGAAATTTAAGAGGATCGTTCGTAAGAATCAATATGGCGAGAAGTGGATTACTGCTGTACTGAGGAACGAAGACGTACGTTGGACGTCCTTAAGAGCTTGAGATACGTCGATACAGGCAATGTGGTTGAAGATAAATGGACGCCTCCAAAAAGAGCAATCGCAGAAGTTGGTAGCAGCGAAGAAACATTAATAACTGATCAATAAAACATGGAAAAAACAAATGTTCAGGAAAGAAAATGAATGTAATAGTATTTGTCAGTCGGGAATGAAATAAATAGAAAGCGCAGGGGAACCAAGGTGAAGTGTCTGCAGGAATAATACGGAGAAATTCAGAAAGAGATGACGAATGGAATTAATAAAAGTGTAACGGTATCGGTTTCGCAGATTGAACACCAAAACCAGTACCGGTACTTGCCACAACCGCCACTTCTGCCATAACATGAAGTTTGTGGGTGCTGTTGGATACCATCCTACAAAATCGTGGCGAGTGGGATGTCAAGAATGATTACTCATTAACAACAGTCTTTGTTAAACGCTGCTTCCACGCAGAAAGTCGGTGACAGCTCCCAGAAGCAGATCTGTATTTCGAGGCAGTGGCTCTTCAGCGCAACAACGGCTAACAGCATGCATTCTGTTGCTAATCCAAGACAGGAGACATCTCGGCAGACCAAGAGCTTGCGTCTGTAGCTGATTATCCTGCAGGTAGCCCAGGCGCCCACAAAGGGCATATAGACGCTCCAACTTGAACACAGGACACCAGAAGATAGGATGGAGTGTCAGACAATGACGCCCTTGGAGGTAGCCTGACCTTGTCAGTTTCATTTAGAGACAAGGATCTTCGGCTCTGGCTGGCGGCTTCTACACCAGCAGCCACACTGGCTGCACCTGCCTCGTCCATCTTTTGACCGACGACTGGAGCGGAGGTCATCATGGTGGTTGTGTGATTTGCATGTTAAGGGGAGACGGAGGATTGTCCAGATATGAGGTCCCAGTATCGGAGAGTCTTCGTGTGGAGATTCGCAAGTCCAAGAACAAAATATTTTGCTAGTGACTGAGCAGGAAAAATTGACACTGGCTCTGGCCACGAATTTGGTGACAAAAGACCTGTTCCTATCTTTCATGATACACTGCCTCACTGCAGACTGTTAACGAAGGTATATGGCTCTGAGCACTATGGGACTTAACATCTATGGTCATCAGTCCCCTAGAGCTTAGAACTACTTAAACCTAATTAACGTAAGGGCAGCACACAACACCCAGCCATCACGAGGCAGAGAAAATCCCTGACCCCGCCGGGAATCGAACCCGGGAACCCGGGCGTGGGAAGCGAGAACGCTACCGCACGACCACGAGATGCGGGCTTAACGAAGGTATAAGCATACGGAATGGATTTATAGATATGTGAATGGCTTGAAGACTTTTTAAGTATAAAGACGCAGTACGTTGTCCTCCCAAGGTTCATTTGACAAGGGTATCATCAGAAGTCTCCCCAGTATGATAGGACCGGTATTTTTCTCGATATTCATAAATCATTTCATCCATAAGGTAAACCGCACTCTTTGGCTGTTTGCTGATGATGCTGTAGTGTACGGCAAGGTGTCTTTGTTGACTGATTCATAAATCATTTCATCCATAAGGTCAACCGCACTCTTTGGCTGTTTGCTGATGATGCTGTAGTGTACGGCAAGGTGTCTTTGTTGACTGACTGTAGGAATAAATGAAGTGTTTCATATTATTACTTCCTTTGTTGCCATTATTTTTAATCTCACAGTTGGAAATACAATGATGTGTGGTAAGGAAACGGTATCTCATTTTAAATGGAACGAGCATGTCAGGATTGTAGTGGGGAAGGCGAATAACCGGTTGCTCATAACTGGGAGACTGTATCACTGATCTGCAAAGGACCCATTCTTGAGCACTGCTGGAGTGTTTTCGATTCCCACCAGGTTTTCATTAAAGGAACACATCAACTCAATCCCGAGGTGGATTATTAGACATCTTGCTAGTAGGTTCGAACAAGACGCAGATGTTTCAGGAACTAGCATGAGAATCCCTGAATGGAAGGAGACGTTCTTTCCGAAGGACGCTCCTGAGTTAATTTAGACACTGGTATTTAAGGTTGACTGCAGAACCACCCTACTGCCGCCAGCGTACATTTCGCGCAAGGGTCAAGAACAAAAGCTTAGATAAATTAGGGCTTTTATGGAGGCATATAGATTGTCGTTTTTCCCTCGCTCTATTTACGAGCGAAACGGAAGGGAAAATGACTAGTAGGGGTACAAAGTAGCCTCCACCACGTGCCATGCTGGCCGAAGTGGCCGAGCAGTTGTAGGCGCTACAGTCTGGAACCGCGCGACAGCTACAGTCGCAGGTTCGAATCCTGCCACGGGCATAGATGTGTGTGATGTCCTTAGGTTAGTCAGGCTTAAGTAGTTCTATGTTCTAGGGGACTGATGACCCCAGAAGTTGTCCTACAGCGCTCAGGGCCATTTGAACCATTTTTGAACCACGCACTGTGCCGTAGATTGCGGAATATCTGTGTTTATGTAGACGTAGGTGCAGGCGGCTACAGATGCGTTGCATACCAAGTCATGTGGTAACACAGCCCACCACTACGGTACACTGCTGTCTCGCAGTTTCTATACCAGTAGTTTAGCACAGAGCTGCTGGATTTAGTTTTGTGCTCTGTAGTTTCCTCAGTTCGTTATATAGTCTTGCCTCAGGCTGCTACAGCAACATAGAAAAGGCAAAACCATTTTCTTTGAGATTACAAGTGAAACTGTCAACATCAAGAGTGCCTCTGTTACCTCTTTGAACACCAATGGTGTCCTACTGAAAGCACAATGTAATTAATGTTTTATGAAGTTATCGTGCCTTTCAATGAAACCACCGATGTTGTTGCATAGACAGAGAAATCTAGTGGTACAATGAATTACTTTTACGAATGTGGTGCATTGTAGCAGTCACAGCGTTCAAAGCAACGGTGGATGCGTAGATCGTGCTACGTGATTCTAGTAGATAGGGAAGTCCTTTTCTTTTTCAGTGAGCGTATCCAGGACATCATTTACAGCGAAAGTAAGTGTATATAAAAATTATTGCTAAGCAAATTTCAGTTTGTACTGTTTTTCCTGAGAGATTTCGAAATTAAACCACTGTGGCAGTATGTGCTTTTTATACAAATTTATTATATTTTAGATTCATTTTTGTTTGTTATTTATGACTATAATTCCTTTCGGCCTGGTGAGTTTACGGAAGTTTCGAGGTGTGGGATTGTATCTAGGAAAAATGCGAAAATGCTTTCAAATACTAAATCACATAAAACGATGGGCGGTAGAAACCGCATCTTCCAGTCATTCAAAAGTGAAACCACCTCTTTAAAACAACCAGTTGTTTACTTTTTGCCAATTTATTCATGTGTTCGTTGCTTACTATGATAAAAAAGGTCAGTTTTCTGAGAAATATTAAAATTATGATTTTTTTCGTATTATTGGAACTCACCGGGTTGAACGGAGACGAGGAGAGGATAGGTGGAAAGAGAACATCGTGGCCTCTTCCAGGAAGGAAAACTGTGATGAAGTGATAGAGGCAGAACTGGTAGTATATGTGGAAGATACAGGGATTCAGTATTTGGCTTTAGCCGAATCTCTGGAAGGCTTGTGATCAGGGCATGAAGACATAGAAAACATTCCTTCAGAATTTTCGAAAATAGTGGGGAAAGAAAATAACCAAACGAATATTTAAAATTGTTTATAGATACGGTGATCTAGAGACGTATCAGCATACCTTCGGAAAAATATCAAACACACCATACTGAAGACACAAGGGCATATAAAAGTGAGAACTTTCATACAATAAGCTTAACAGCTCGCCCATTGAATTTGTTGAGGTGAATAATATACTGAAATATGGAAAGAAGAATTGAAAAGTTGTTATATGATCAGCTTGGCTTTACAGAAAGCAAAGTCACCAGCGAAGCAGTTCTGATGTTGCCCTTTTTAATGAAGCGAGAATCAAAAAAATTCAAAACACGATCATTGGATTTGTTGAACTACAAAAACATTCGGATGGAAAATGATGCGTAATTTTCCAAATTTATAGGGAAATATGCATAAAATGTAGCGGAAGATGGGCAGCTTTCAATATGAATAAGAACCAAGACTGAAAAATGAGAACTAAAAATAAAGAACTTAGATAATAACGGTAAAAGACAGAGACGCAGTCTTCCTTCTGCAATGCTAAATCAGTATACTGAAGTAGTGATGATGGAAATAAAACCATGATTCAGACTGTGAATCAAAATTAGGAATGAAAGGAATTGATAACTCCCTTTCATGTTCTTTAAATTAAACCACTGCTCTTTTGCCTGTTAAAATTTATTTATTGCAACTGAAATTCCGACCTATCGTACTTTTCAAACGGTGTGGTATGTTGTAACCAACACAATAATATGAAGCTGTGACATGTGGTCTATGAGTATTTGCATTTGAATAGGTTGCAACATCCCAAAATGCTTTAAAATGAGCATATGCCTAAACTGTAGTTAAATGTTTTAACAGTCAAAAGCAGAATGGGTGCATTTAATGATTTTACGAAGACTGTGACCTAGTTAACATCAAACTCTTTGACGACATTGCTGTCTCAGTGGGACTGATGACGAATTTCTGAGCGTACTTAATGGAATAAACAGTCTGCTGGACAAACATGTTGACAGAGAAGCAACCGAAGAAAGACGAAAGTAATCAGGGTTGGTTGGTTGATTTGAGGGAGAGAAACCAACAGCGAGGTCATTAGTCCTATCGCATTAGGGTAGGATGAGGTATGAAGTTGGCCGTGTGCTCTCAGAGGAACCATTACGCATTTGCCTGAAGCGATTTAGGGAAATTACGGAAAACCTAATCAGGATGGCCGGACATGGACATGAAGCGTCATCATCCCGAATGCGAGTCCAGTGTGCAGTAATCAGGAGTAGCAGAACTGAGATTAGTGAGAAAATTGGTATGAGGGAATTCTGATACGTTGCAAGTAATAACACATGACGAGCGAAGGAAGGAGGACGCAAAAATAGACTAGGAATGGTAAAGATGGCTAAAAGAAACATTTTCGTTCATACATCGACCGTAATTCGAGGAAGAAATTTCTGAGGATGTACGTACAGATGGAGCAAATTGTTCTGTTTCACTGATTAAGGTCTGTGGGATAACGGAAGCTTTTAACACGTCTTTTTTTTTCTTGGTTGGTTTGATGTGGCCCGCCATGAATTACTCTCTCGTCCCAAAGTCTCAATCTCAGAACAGCACGTGCAACTCACGTCCTCAATTATTGGGTGGATGTAGTCCAACCTCTTCTTACTCTACAGTTTTTAGCCTCTACAGCTCCCTCTGGTACTATGGAAGTTAATCCCTGATACCTTAAAAGATGTCAAACCATCCTGCCTCTTCTTCTTGTCAGCGTTTTACACATTCCTTTCCTCGCCGATTCTTCAGAGAACCTCCCTCACCTGAACAATCCATCTCATTTTCAAAATTATTCTGTAGCACTACATCTCACATCTGTTGATTCTCTTCTGTTCCAAGTTTTCCAGCAGTCTATGTCTCACTACCGTACAATGTTGTGCTCTAAAAACACTTTCTGAAAAATTTCGTCCTCAAATTAAGGCCTATGTTTGATACCAACAGACTTCTTCTGGCCAAGAGTACCCTTTTTGCCAATGCTAATTTGCTGTTTGCAGATGAAATAGCACAGTTTCAGAAACTTTATTGGCCTAATACAGATATGATTTTATGTGTATAGACTGAAGCAGCGAGGGGAAGTTTTTACCAATACTGGGAATCGAGCCCACGTCTTCTGCTTACTAGGTTGGTACATCAGCCAGTAAACCTCCTCGGCACAGCAGCTCAGACATCTGCATGGATTACTCTGCCACGCCTCCCTCCTCGGTCCGTATTCTCACTGTTACACCGGTCTATTTCAAATTCCCCCTTACACCTGAACACAGGGAAGGAGGCCTCCCAGGGTAATCCGTTCAGCTGTGTGAACAGCTGCGCCAAGGTGGCTTAGTGGTTAACGCACCTGCCAGATAAGCAGGAGACCCGAGCACAATTCCCTGCCTCGGTACAAATTTTCACTCGCCGTTTCAGTCTATATACATAAAACTTGCATTTTATGTCCTCTTTGCACCGTCCGTCAGCGGCTATTTAGCTGCCTGCGTGGCAGGATTCCACAACTTCATCTACTTCGTGATCACCAATCGTGATGTTAAGTTTCTCCTTGTTATAATCTTTGCTATATCACATTACTTGGTCCTTCTCCGACTTACCCTCAATCCATATTCTGTACTCATTACACTGTTCATTCCATTCAACGTTTCCTGTAATTCTACTTTCACTCAGGACAGAATTGTCATCAGTGGAAATTATTATTGATATCCTTTCACCTTGAATTTTAATTCCATTTTTGACTCTTTCTTTTACTTCCGTTATTACTTCTTCGATCCATAGATTGAACAGTAGGGGCGGAAGACTGAAGCCCTGTCTTGGCCCTTTTTAATCGGTGCACGCCGTTCTTCGTCTTCCACTCTTATTCTTCCCTCTTGGGTTGCTGTACGTATTTACATTACATGGCTTTTTTCTTCAGCTTATCCCCTATTTTTCTCAAAACTTCGAAAATCTTGCACCATTTCACATTATCGAACTCTTTTTTCCTTGCCGACAAATCACATGAATGTGTCTTGAATTTTATTAAGACTTGGCTCCATTATCAACCGCACCGTCAGAAATGCCTCTCCCTTTCCTAAAGCCAAACTGGTAGTCATCTAACACACGTTCAGTTTTCTTTTCCATGTTGTACTAAGAGAGGATATCGACGCATAAGGTAAGAAATAAAGTTGATTTATGCAGAATCGACAAAGAGACCCACATGTGGAACATATTGAGAAGAATAAGGGACAGGCTGATAGGACGCCTGTTAAGACATTGGAGAATAACTTTTTTGGTAGTGGAAGGAACTGTAGAGGGTAAGAACTATACGGGAAGAAACAGATTAGAATACACCCAAGAAATAATTAAGGGCGCTGGATGCAAGAGCTACTTTGAGCAGAAGAAGATATCAGAGCAGTTAGTGGTCGGCCGTATAATACCAGTCAGATGTCTAATGGAGCCCTCCGACATATCCTCTAAAATGTGAGATTTACGTCAATCACTGGAGGAAATTAAGTGGCGGGTATTCGAAGAAGGACGTAAATCGTGAGAACGATCCTAAAACATTCAAGAAAAGGTTTTCAAGGAGACATTACGAATACCGTTACGTTCATTATGTACCTATCTTATAGAGGTCCTTCAAAGTCAATTACCCAGAGACGCAATCATCCTTCGTGTGCCACGTGATGAATGGAATAAGTAGAAACCTTAATATCTAATCAGATAAAACATACGCTCTGCTTTCGACTTCATAGAAATCAGCATGGTATTAATCGAGATGAAGAACAAACAGTTTATTTTTTGTATGTCCATCTGTTCAGAGATGGTTGCGGGACTCGGCTGTGCGATACAGCACAGCAGATGATGGTTGAAGTGATCGTTATAGCAAGCAGAAATATACTAATACCAGTGTTCGAATGCTGGGCCCTGTTTTGACCAGAACCGAGGCAGAATCTTCCTACATGTTGGTCAGGGGCCTGAAGATGGTGTATTAAATCGCCGAAACTTTTAGTAAAATAAAATAAGTTTGGAAACTAAACAACTGAAAAGTGTTTGATTTGACATCCTAAAGCAATTTATTAGTCACTTTTATAATTATCTACTACTAGATGCTTTTCGAGAAGCAAGTATGGAATTCAAAGACAAAATTCACTAAACCTAACACCTGAAATAATTCAGCTACAAAAAGTATCTCTTGTAGTAATTCGTGGTGTCTGTTCTCTCGGACATGTGCGCGAGGAGGTGGAGGGTGGGGCGGAGGGAGGGCGGAGAAAGGAAAGGGAAGGAATTGAAGGAATTGTTGATATCACCTGCATCGGGAAGTTATGCGGAATCGGAAGAGGCGAATGGGAATATGTGCCAGACCCCTACTCGAACTCACCATCCAGAGGTTGTGTTTATCAGAAATGCACAGACTGTCTCGGCATGCTTCCCGGACGACATACAGTGTCACCTACACCTACACATCCCCTGTCCCCAACCGCTTGTATTCTGCTCTATATTCATGTCTATACATGAAAATCGGAATTGCAGCTATGTTGGAACTTTTTATGCAAGTCTCCTTACTTTTCTCGTGTTTAAGAACTTTACTGCTATGTATCCAATAACTAACTGAAGATATTGGGTGCTAGTGCTTTTCTGGGATGAAGACGTTGACAGAGGAGAAGTGTTCTTGCCGGTCCGCATCAAAACAACTCAGAAATTTAAGGAGAGTCCTCTCCTGCCTTTCCGCCTCTCACAAAAACTATGGGCCTATTCGCAAATATATCCTCTTGTCCGTCCAATGTTTATCCCATTTTTTCCAGACTTGTTTCATACCCACGTGAAATACTGTCACGTCGTTATCAGCGTCAATTTAAAAATCCCGAAACAGAGTCGTCAATGGAATGAAACACTTGGTACTAAAAAAGTGCTTATTTCGATCACCAACGTACAGACAAAACAGAACTGTACTCATGGACAGAATGTGCTGCTGTTTATACAAACATTGAATAATCCAGTTTATACTACATAATCAACGTAAGAAATTCCTAGAACCTTACTGATTTCATAGTGAACAGCAGATAAATGATAATGGTCAGTTTTGAACTGCCAAGCGGCAGCACACCAGCTACATACGCTAACTGCAACACCACGCAGCATGTAGCACAGCTAGCTGCTCAGATGAGCCTAAAGAAAGGGGATACTTACTCAGTTCGTTGTCTGCCTGTGTCTTGTCCACTTAGTGAACTAGTATTTACGTAACAGGCTTGACATTTAATTTTGTAACAGTGATTGTAGGTATCATCTTCGGCGCCGTCTAATAGAATATTTTTATTTCCTTGCTTATTGTTTTGTGTGCATCGTAGTATTAGTAATGTAGTTTACGTCACTTACAGCCAGGCAGCTGAGTAATTTGAACATTCTAGAGCAGCCAGTTGGTAGCCTCAGTTCGTTGTCTGTCTCTGCGCCATCCACTTGTGTTCAGTGAGCAAGTGTTTATCCTAGACTATAGTAATCTGCAGAACAGATGGTAGTGTTGGTTTATTCTGCTCATTTATTTTTCGCTTACATTCAAACATCAATAGCGCCACAGTCAGGTAATTTTCTATTCTGCATGGGTTTGTTTCTATTTTCTCAGCTATTCCTGACTACTTTGTTTACAGTTCTTGAGACCTTATCAGTTTGATAGCTGTGCGTAAGCAGCTGGATGCTAATTTTGCCATAGTCAACAGGCTTCTGGCTACTGCTGAAATCTGTGGCGATACTCGGTCGCCAGTAACGAGTACTACTCCTCCACAGCCTTTGGAATCCCCTGGTGCTCTGGTTGCCGCTATGTCTTCCGATACGCAACTACTTCTGACTGGTCTGTCTTCAACCGAGAGTGAGTGGGGAACTGTGGTGGGTTCACGTTTTGGCGGGTGGAAGGCGAAAGAGGGAATAAGCCGCATGGCAACATGCACGAGGTGCTATGCAGTGTAGACAATACTCCTGAGCCACAGCATGATGCCTCTCCTATTGAGCCAGTGCGGACACATGCGGAGAGCGGGTACGCTAGTCATTAACAGCTCCAACGTTAAGCCGTCGGGACACGGATCATGCTTTCGAGAGACAACCTTAAGCCAATCGACTTCAACGAGCTGCTGAACGCTCAAAAAGATGCTACTTCTTTGTACGGTGTGTGGCCCTCAACGTGGTATACGTGTTCGCAGCGCTCTCCAGCGGTGGTTGTCGGCTGTATCCGGCCTGCACATGACACTGTTCGCAAAATGGACGTTCGTAAAATTTCTGCTGCAGCTCAATTAAAACGCACATTTCCCCACATGCCCATATGCCAGTCCTGTTTTTCTGTCTGTAGTACACATGAATAAAAATTTCAATGCCGATGAACATGCTTTAAAGCAAAATGAAAGTACTATGTCCAGTCAATAAGGGTATCGGCTTGTAAAAGTTCCATTACAAATAGTGCGATACAAATTTCCAGCAATTCTCTACTTTAGATAAAAATTATTTCATCATTCTATATTTTTACTAAAACCCTTAGGTTATTTTTTACCAACTTTTCGAACACAAAACTTCAAAGAAGAAAGTGGAAGATATATTACTGCAAGTATCACAAGCTGTCTTGTTGATAAAGCCAATCGCCTAAACTCAGTCCTCAGAAAGAGTACACGTGCATAATATCGAAAATTATAGAATGCACTTCGGTTAAACTAATAATAAAGTATCAGACGCTGCTACAAAACCCGAAGTCAGGTAACAAAAATCTTCGGATCGAGTGATAAACGAACCCACAATACCTCAAGTAAAACCGTATCAGTTTGCACTTCCACTCATTGCGCTGCGCCGTCCACTATCCCAGGATAACGTAACTTTGCATCTTGCCTTCTGAAAGCTTTAGTCGCAGATATGTTATTAACTGACAATCAATTACAAGTACGACAAACTGTACCAAGAACAACGCTTTTTCGTTGGATCCTGAATGTGCCGTTGTCTTTATATTGCTTCGTTTGATAGTACGAAAGTTACGATACTTCTTTAACCACCAATATGACGTCTCCTGTCATTTCAGTGCAATAAATAGTACAATTAGCGACAGGTGTTTGAGGATGACAAGTTCTCCGGTGCTTAGAAACGGCATATGTGCATATGGGCTTCAACTGAAAGCATTACGGTGCCTCACGACTCTATACTGGTAGAGGCGGCTTCATGTGACGTAATGGCTTGTCCCATCTCATTTGTCTACGTTCAAAGGCACTTCGGAATATCTGACGTGTTAGATATTACTCTGCACGTTCGTAAAGATTCCCCGGCGCGCATTTTCGGCGATATGACGTCAGAAACTCGGCACTTCCGACTCTCAACGTTCGAGTGCACGCTCCATGTGCCAGCGACTTTAGGGCTGTAATGTAGACTCTGAAACACGTATGTATTCATTACCAGCGATGGCGAGGCATGACATAATCTCTGACCAAAGAGTTATTTATCGTTGCTCGTCTGCGCTTGACCGCGCGAGAGTTCAGTTGCGACTTGTAGTTGCGTGTAGGCAGTCGGCAGTAGTTGTAGCGAGTGGACGGTTGTACTGAGCGGGAGTCGGCATGCGTCGACGGCGTGCTGTTCTTCCGAATCTGGTCAGGATTGTGGTGGACGATATGTATTATTGTAGAAGGTAATGAAGCAGCATAGCGCTCAGCTAATAATGTATGGTAATTGTAATTAATTTGCTCAAGAATTGCCCCAATAATAATTTTTATGAAGTAAATCTTATAAAGAAAAGTAATCATTTCAATTTAAAGAATTTTTCCGCTCCTTTGAAGAAAAAGCATTCATCTCAATTCAAAGAATAATTCCTATGCATTTCCTCCAAGAATCAGAATTAAATATACGCCAGCATTGCACGAAGCTGTGCCAAAAAATAAGAGCAGATATAGATGCAGTTTTACTGAGGTAAGAATTTTGGTTTAATTATTTCACAGGGCCGTAGGTCAGCGCAGCTGCCCTTATAAAATTTGTCAGGTTTAATTATTTCTGTTCAGATGTTACATTCAGTTCATGCTTCATTATTTAATTAACATTATTGTGGGTTTAATGAGCAATCTACATCCCTTAACGATATTTTGTGGGGAGTTTACATTTGCGCAATTTTTATTCTTTAATTTTGCAAGGAGGTTACGCTTGACTCATTTTATCATTCACTTTTGTGGGAAGACAGCATTTGGCACATTTTTATTAACATTGACTTTCCAATTTCATGCGGGGAGGTTACAACTCTTACGGAAATAGCTGCCAGGGCGGGGAAGAATATGTGAGGCAGCGGCTAGTTTTAGATCTTCCTCCTATTTGCATGCTGAATTTGGTTACGAGACTGTCTTGCCTCATTTACTTTACGACTCATTTTCTATTTCCCAATATTTCACCGGTGTTGCACGCTGATTACACGAGTGGTTAGGGGTAGCTAGTAGCAACGTAGGCTACCCCTCATCTCTCTACCGTACCTAACATTTCATTTTTGTAGTAGTTTTTTCCTGTACGTGCATCTTGTCTCCTTTTCACTTAGGTGTAAACAGGAGAAAATTTCACACTCCTTGGAAGAGCCGCTACTACGATAGCAGACAGCAAGGACGGTCAGGCGAGCCTTTCTGGGATTATCCTCCTGGCTCAGCCTCCCCAGAAAAAAAGAGGCGAATTGAAGACAGCCGTCTTCTAGAGCAGGACAGGAAATCACGGGCGGAAGGGGGCGGGGGGCACTCTGCTGGTTAGTAATCATTGCGTAGAGCCCTCAACTGTCCATATGCCGTCATCCTGCTATGTGTGGTGCAGACGTATTTCCCCAAACAAAATAAATAGCTACTCGTGCGACTGCAAGTCTTCCAGTGGGAACACTATGTAAAGCTCAGAAAAATTTTCAAAATTCCCAACAAACAAGTCTGTACGTGGGAACGAGACGACACTCGTTTATCATTTCCTTTACAAGAATCTCACTGGAGGATACGTCTTTAACTTTATAATGGGATCTAGGAATGGACTTCCAGATCGCTGATTGGAAGAGCACTAAGCCCCTTTCTAGGAGTGGCTAGAAGAGATTGAAGGAGTGCCTTTCCGAGGTCTGAAGGAAGGCTACCAAAAATGAAGAGAGGCAGTCGTAGTCGCATTGTGATTCGTATGAGTTTTCTGATTTGAACGCCTACTTTGTGAGACTACTCTTGATTCGGCCCTTGTACTTTTTTTCCTTGACTTCAGCCCTCTACCAAGTCTTCCAAGTTTCATTTTGAACTTACGTGCAATAGTGGTAAGTAATCAGGAGGATGATGAGACCCACGATTCACAATATCATCACACTGGCTCAGCGCAGCAACAGTTAACAGTGGTCACAGTTCGGCGCACACCGACTTGTCGGCAACCACCTAAATGGCAGTTGCGGTTGGATCGCATTAGCAATGCAAACCCCCGATTTCGGGAAATCCCGATTCACTGATCTACGTGCTTCATGCACGAGTTTGAAAACTTTTCTGCAACGTAATTCTTACTGTAAGGGGGATTCTTTTCGTAAACACTCGTGTTTTGTTTCGTAATCGAGTTAACTCGTTGAGTCACCAGCATAGTGATGTTTCTTTCTGGTTCTTCCTTCATTTTGTAAGGTGGGCATACCGGTTAGATTTATATTTTTATAACTTATTGAGGTGCACGTCAGAGAGAGAGAGAGAGAGAGAAAGAGAGAGAGAGAGAGAGAGAGAGAGGGAGTCAGAAAGACAGAGAGGGTCTCAATGTGACATGGTCCTTACTTCTGCGGCATCTCACATATTCTTGTTGTAGTGTGGTAGGTGATGGACGTATTCATTAGTGCTGCCGTCATTTGTAATTGTATGTGTTAGATGAAGAAGGATGCATTGTAACGGATAGCAAGGATGAATATGATATATATATTGAAAGGTGGAAAGAATATAAATTTTTAATCATGGTATTTTTCTTGAAGAATATATGTTACCTTTGTTCACTTGCTCAAAGCTAAGAGGAAGACCATCCCACTTCCCGGAATCAGACATTAACATATCACCCCTTCAAATAGTTTGCTTTTATATAAAGTCTGTGTTAACATTGTACCCTTTTTAAATCATTGTTCATTTTTTTAAGCATAGTATTTTTCAGATCAGTTTTATGTGTGAAGATAAAGCGAAGCTTTACTCTGTCTTTTTGAATACATATTTTGCTGTAATCATTGTCTTGGAACACCACCTCATTGGAACTGTCTAAAGGTTTACCATTACACATTATCACATTGCATCATGTGGTATGCTACAGTTTAAATATTTTTTGTAAATTTTATTTAAAAATAGAAATCTAGCTTACCCGCTGCCTGTTTGCTTTTTGTGCTTTCGAGAAATCTACAACAGTGTTGTCAAGACGCGAGGTAAGGGAAATTTTGATTAGGGAGAGATAAATATCTTACTTCAGTTGCGCATTTAGCATAAAGAAAAGTTGTATTCAGCCAAGTCACAGTTCAGGTAAAATTAGGTGCTGTTTAGTCAAAGGGTAGCATAACACATTAAGTTGGTCTTAGTTTGTAGGTGCATAGTTTTCGTAGTACGTAAATTTTTTATAGAGTGACAGGCAAATTAGGCAAAATTTCGTACAGACACACATATTGGGGAACTTCCAATTAATGGATTTGTTGTACACTTTATTCGGATTCATACCTCTTTTGTGTTATTTTAATGTTTTGTAGTCGTGGCTGAAAACATAATTCGCGTCCTTCATGTATCTGACCATCATTTCAAACGTAATTGTCCATCAACACGCTCGTGGCGAACCTAATAGCCATTCATTTTTATCATTGTTTTATGACACTTATCTACATTTCTTTTCAAGTTGTTTTACAGCATCGATGTTTGTATTTCATGAATAATTTTCTCACACTGTTCAAATAAATATTGTTTTATCACATGAAAATCTATCATTTACCCACCATTAAATTTACACACTCTTCCAAAAAATATTGTTTCATCACATAAAAATCTATCTTTCAGCAACTGTTAAAATAAATTATACAGTTGAATTGCTCGGGTCCTCCAAACGAACGCAATAGATGAGGCCCCTGACGAGTTCAGGAACTTACGACATAACGTTTTGCGTTGTTCCCGGCAGTTGGTTTTTCAAGTAACCTGTTAGATTCATGGAGGTAATCCATCATTTTGTGGGACCTGGGGCGATAGATTAAGCATCGATGTAATCGGGATACCCTCGGAGAACCTGTTAATCAAGAGGTCGTGTTCACAGCACGCAGGGCAGACTGGTAGGAACTTTGAGGCCAGATTCAGGGAGCACACGTACACTCAAAACAAGCGTTTGGGGCGCATATGGCTGCATCAAAGCGCTCGGTCACGAACGTTGAACAAAATTTAGACATCCTGCATAGAGCTCAAAAGGGACAGTTTCTTAACATCTTGGAAGAAATTGAAATATACACCCAAAAAAAGTAAGATCCGGATTTAATCCTCAACGAGCAAATTGAGTTCAATCAGAACGCCTATGTTAGTATTTATGACCACTTACTAAGATGACGACTGTTGCGTGTGGAGATCCAGGACGAGGAATGAGAGATGGTGCATGATGGGGAAGCTGGAAGATGCGTGAAGCACCTGGCGTCGTTGACGGGGCCCTCCTGCGCGGCCCTCTTGCCACGGCGATGGACGTCAGACGACTGAGCGGCTCGCAGCACAACACCGAACTGGCGGGAACCACGGAAGCAGACCGTAGAGGAAAACATGTCCACACCAGCACCATAGATATATAAATCGCCCTTTGTTTTTAGATCGTATGAAAATGATAATTTTCCTGTGTATTTTAATTTTGGCATGTGCAGATTTTAACCTTGACATCTACAGATTTTAATGAAGTATTCTTATAGATAGAAGATAATAACAAAATTCTACTGAATACAGTATGTGCATATGTAATGTAACAAATGTACCAGATGCCACCTGCCGGCAATAGCGTTATAATTAATATAAATGACGTGCATCCTGCCAACCAATCTTATGTGACGCAGCATGTGAAGGTTGCTGTGTGTGGACGGGTTACTCCTGTAACCGAAATATCGGGTACGTTCTGGTACATTTGATGTTGATTGGATAGGATGGAAAAGGTTTACATTCGTGAAACAATAAATTAGTATCATTATCGTTACAGATCTGAAGATGGTTCTAGAGGAACCGAAACCGGTCATACGATTAAACATTTTGCAATCAAGACGGACTGTAAGTAAGCTCATCTGCTTGTAGATGTCGATTCTGAAACTGTTAGTTTGTCGGAGCACAACTTAAATAATTTGTCAATTCAGATCCTACCTTTACCAGGATACAGATTTTCCTTCGGGCCCGGGGGAGTGGCTATGTACATAGAAAACAGTATTACAGTATTCCATAGACATATCACAGCACTGCACTGAACAGATATTTGAATGTTGTGCAGGGGCAGTTGAATTTCATGAAACTAAACTTCTAATTGTTGTTGTTTATAGGTCCCCTAACTTTGACTTCAGAGCGTTTCTGCTCAAGCTAGAGGTGGTTCATAATTCACTTTGTAGGAAGTACCAGGAATTTGTGGTATGTGGTGACTTCAATATAAATGTTCTATATGATGGTGCAAGAAAAAGGATGTTGGTAGATCTCCTAAATTCATATGATCTGATGCTGACTGAGTTTTCTCCCACTAGGGTGCAGGGGAACAGTGGCACAGCCATGGACAATATTTTTTTTAATTCTTCATTACTAGATGGGCATTCTGTTAATAAAAGGGTGAATGGCCTTTCAGGCCATGATGCACAAATTTTAACACTAAAAGGCTTTATTACTCAAACAAATGTCATATTGAATTACGAATTACGTAGGAAGGTTAATACAATAGCAATAGAGAGTTTTTTTAAACCTTGTCAAGGAACAAGACTGGCAGGGTATTTATAGTGCCGATAAAGTAGATGATAAATATAATGCTTTCCTTAACACAATTTTCATGCTCTTCCAGAGTTGCTTTCCATTAGAACATTCTAAACGGGGTACTAGCAGTAATGGACAGCACGGTTGGCTGACTAGTGGGATAAGGATATCATGTAGAACAAAGCGGGAATTATACCAAAATGTTAGAAGTATCACAATCACGCTACAGTAGCCCATTACAAGCAGTATTGTAAGGTGCTTAAAATGTTATTATGAAAGTAAAGAGTATGTCGTATGCAAACAGAACAGCTAATCCACAGGATGAAATTGAAACCATACAGTCAGTTGTGAAGGAAGTGATTGGTCAGCAGCGCAAGGCCGACGATATGTCAGTTCGTAGCAAAAATATTTCTGTTACTGATAAATCAGATGTATGTACAGTGTTTAACCAAGATTTTCTGAACGTTGCTAGTGAATTAAATAAAAGTTTAGTTCCTACAGGGAATCATATAACTTTCTTGGCAAATGCCTTTCCGGGACTGATGTCCGAAATACTCCTCTGTGATACAGACAAGGGGAGACTGGGTCAATAATTAATTCTATGAAGACTAAGGACTCTCACGGTTATGATGGAGTGGCCAGCAAAATATTAAGTTGCTGTGCTGCACATACTAGCCCTGTTTTTAGCCAGATCTGTAATTTTTCCTTTAGGAATGGTTAGTTTCTTGAACGATTAAAGAACTCAGTTGTAAAGCCGCTTTATAAAAAGGGAGGGACGGATAATGTAGACAATTTTAGAGCTATTTCTATGCCATCAGTGATTGCTAAAGTTATTGAAAAGGCTGTGTATGTCAGGAAAATTGATCATTATATATTACACGATTTGCTGTCAAATGTACAGTTTGGCTTTAGGAGCCGTTTAACAACTGAAAATGCTATATTCTCTTTTCTCTGTGAGATACTGAATGTGTTAAACAAAAGGATTCGAAAGCTAGGCATATTTTTATTTAACTAAGGCGTTTGATTGTGCTGATCACAAAATATTGCTCCAGAATTTGAAACATTACAGAATACCGGGACTAGCTCACAATTAGTTCACCTCTTACTTTAGCAACAGACGGCAAATGGTCACTATTCAGAATGTTGAGAATGGCTGTGATATGGGGCCCCACGGATTAGTGTTGGGGCCACTCCTGTTCCTTATTTACATAAATGATATACCCTCTAGTATTACGAGTAACTCTGAAATATTTCTGTTGTCTGATGACACTAGCTGGGTGGTAAAGGATGTCGTGGGCAACATTGACTCTGTTTCAAATAGTGCAGTTCATGACCTAAGTTCATGGCTTATAGTAAATAAACTAGTGTGAAACCACAGTAAGACTCAGTTTTTACAGTTTCTAACACACAATTCAAAAATACCCTGACGTTTTAATTTCAGTGAATGGGCATATGATTAGTGATCCTGAACAGTTAAAATGTTTAGATGTTCAGATATAAAGTAAACTGTCGTGGTAAGCCCACGTTCAGGATCTTGTTCAAACACTTTTTACTATTCGTACGATATCTGAAGTGAGTGATCGTTGGACACGAAAATTAGTTTACTTTGCTTATTTTCATTCGCTTATGGCATGTTCTTGTTGTGGTCTTCAGTCCTGAGACTAATTTGATGCAGCTCTCCATGCTACTCCATCCTGTGCAAGCTTCTTCACATCCCAGTAACTACTGCAACCTACATCCTTCTGAATCTGCTTAGTGTATTCATCTCTTGGTCTCTACGCTGCCCTCCAATACTAAATTGATGATCCCTTGATACCTCAGAACATGTCCTACCAACCGATCCCTTCTTCTGGTCAAGTGGCGCCACAAATTTCTCTTCTTCCAAATCCTATTCAATACCTCCTCATTAGTTATGTGATCTACCCATCTAATCTTCAGCATTCTTCCGTTGCACCACATCTCAAAAGCTTCTATTCTCTTCTTGTCCAAACTATTTATCATCCATGTTTCACTTCCATACAAGGCTACACTCCATACAAATACTTTCAGAAATGACTTCCTGACACTTAAATCTATACTCGATGTTAACAAATCTCTCTTCTTCAGAAACGCTTTCCTTGCCATTGACAGTCTACATTTTATATCCACTGTACTTCGACCATCATAAGTTACTTTTCTCCCCAAATAGCAAAACTCCTTTACTACTTTAAGTTTCTCATTTCCTAATCTAATTCCCTCACTTAATTCGACTACATTCCATTATCCTCGATTTGCTTTTGTTGATGTTCATCTTATATCCACATTTCAAGACACTATCACAGAAGTTGGGAAGGAAAACATAGGTACAAAGAAGGTAGCTGCGAAGAAACCATGGGTAACAGAGAAAATACTTCAGTTGATTGATGAAAGGAGGAAGTACAAACATGTTCCGGGAAAATCGGGAATACAGAAATACAAGTCGCTGAGGAATGAAATAAATAGGAAGTGCAGGGAAGCTAAGACGAAATGGCTGCAGGAAAAATGTGAAGTCATCGAAAAAGATATGATTGTCGGAAGGACAGACTCAGCATACAGGAAAGTCAAAACAACCTTTGGTGACATTCAAAGCAACGGTAGTAACATTAAGAGTGCAACGGGAATTCCACTGTTAAATGCAGAGGAGAGAGCAGATAGGTGGAAAGAATACATTGAAAGCCTCTATGAGGGTGAAGATTTGTCTGATGTCATAGAAGAAGAAACAGGAGTCGATTTAGAAGAGATAGGGGAGCCAGTATTAGAATCGTAATTTAAAAGAGCTTTGGAGGACTTACGGTGAAATAAGGCAAAAGGGATAGATAACATTCCATCAGAATTTCTAAAATCATTGGGGGAAGTGGCAACATAACAACTACTCACGTTGGTGTGTAGAATATGAGTCTTGCGATATACCATCTGACTTTCGGAAAAGCATCATCCACGCAATTCCGAAGACGGCAAGAGCTACCAAGTGCGAGAATTTTCGCACAATCAGCTTAACAGCTCATGCATCGAAGCTGCTTACAAGAATAATATACAGAATAATGGAAAAGAAAATTGAGAATGCGCTACGTGACGATCAGTTTGGCTTTAGGAAAAGTAAAGGGACGACAGTGGCAATTCTGACGTTACGGCTAATAGGATAAGCAAGGCTAAAGAAAAATCAAGACACTTTCAAAGGATTTGTCGATCTGGAAAAAGCGTTCGACAATATAAAATGGTGCAAGCTGTTCGAGATTCTGAAAAAAGTAGGGGTAAGCTACAGGGAGAGACGGGTCATATACAATATGTACAACAACCAAGAGGGAATAATAAGAGTGGACGATCAAGAACGAAGTGCTCGTATTAAGAAGGGCACAAGACAAGGCTGTAGCCTTTCGCCCCTACTCTTCAATCTGTACATCGAGGAAGCAATGATGGAAATAAAAGAAAGTTTCAGGAGTGGTATTAAAATACAAGGTGAAAGGATATCAATGATACGATTCGATGATGACATTGCTATCCTGAGTGAAAGTGAAGAAGAATTAAATGATCTGCTAAACTGAATGAACAGTCTAATGAGTACACAGTATGGTTTGAGAGTAAATCGGAGAAAGACGAAGGTAATGAGAAGTAGTAGAAATGAGAACAGCGAGAAACTTAAAATCAGGATTGATGGTCACGAAGTAAATGAAGTTAAGGAATTCTGCTACCTATGCAGTAAAATAACCAATGATGGACGGAGCAAGGAGGACATCAAAAGCAGACTGGCTATGGCAAAAAAGGCATTTCTGGCCAAGAGAAGTCTACTAATATCAAATAACGGCCTTAATTTGAGGAAGAAATTTCTGAGGATGTACGTCTGGAGTACAGCATTGTATGGTAGTGAAACAAGGACTGTGGGAAAATCGGAACAGAAGAGAATAGAAGCATTTGATATGTGGTGCTATAGACGAATGTTGAAAATTAGGTGGACTGATAAGGTAAGGAATGAGGAGGTTCTACGCAGAATCGGAGAGGAAAGGAATACGTGGAAAACACTGATAAGGAGAAGGGACAGGATAATAGGACATCTGCTAAGACATGAGGGAATGAGTTCCATGGTACTAGAGGGAGCTGTAGAGGGCATAAACTGTAGAGGAAGACAGAGATTGGAATACGTCAAGCAAATAACTGAGGACGTAGGTTGCATGTGCTACTCTGAGATGGAGAGGACAGCACAGGAAAGGAATTTGTGGCGGGTAGCATCAAACCAGTCAGTAGACTGATGACCAAAAAAAAAAATCCATTCCGTTCAACTGCTCTTCCAAGTCCTTTGCTGCCTCTGACAGAATTACAATGTCATCGGCAAACCTCAAAGTTTTTATTTCTTCTCCATGGACTTTAATACCTACTCTAAATATTTCTTACGTTTCCTTCACTGCTTGCTCAATATACAGACTGAATTCGTGTCCCTCGACTCTTATAACTGCCATCTGGTTTCTGTGCAAATTGTAAATAGCTTTTTCGCTCCCTGTATTTTACCCCTGCCACCTTCAGAATTTGATAGAGAGTATTCCAGTCAACATTTTCAAACGCTTCTCTAAGTCTACAAATTTTAGAAACGTAGGTTTGCCTTTCCTTAGTCTATCTTCTAAGATAAGTCGTAGGGTCAGTATTGCGTAAAGTGTTGGAACATTTCTACGGAATCCAAACTAATCTTCCAAGAGGTCGGCTTCTGCTAGTTTTTCCATCCGTCTGTAAATAATTCGCGTTAGTATTTTGCAGCCGTGACTTATTAAACTGATAGTTCGGTAATTTTCGCATCTGTCAACACCTGTTTTCCTTGGGATTGGAATTATTATATTCTTCTTGAAGTCTGAGGTTATTTCGCCTGTCTAATATATCCTGCTAACCAGATGGTAGAGTTTTGTCAGGACTGGCTCTCCCAAGCCAGTCAGTAGTACTAATGGAATGTTGTCTACTCCCGGATCCTTGTTTCGACTCAAGTCTTTCAGTGCTCTGTCAAACTCTTCACGCAGTATCATATCTCCCATTTCATCTTCATCTACATCCTCTTCCATTTCCATAATATTATCCTCATGAACATCGCCTTAGTATATACCCTCTATATACCACTTCCATCTTTCTGCTATCCCTTCTTTGCTTAGCACTGGGTTTCCATCTGAGCTCTTGATATTGGTACAAGTGGTTCTCTTTTCTCCAAAGGTCTCTTCAGTTTTCCTGTAGGCAGTAACTATCTTACCCCTGGTGAGACAAGCCTCTACATCATTACATTTGTCCTCTAGCCATCCCTGCTTAGCCATTTTGCACTTCCTGTCGATCTCATTTTTGAGACATTGTATTCCTTTTTGCTGCATCATTTACTGCATTTTTATATTTTCTCCTTTCATCAATTAAGTTCAATATTTCTTCTGTTACCCAAGGATGTCTAGCAGTCCTCGTCTTTTTACCTACTTTATCCTCTGCTGCCTTCACTACTTCATTCCTCAAAGCCACCCATTCCTCTTCTACTGTATTTCAAATCGTTCAAATGGCTCTGAGCACTATGGGACTTAACTACTGAGGTCATCAGTTTCCTAGAACTTAGAACTACTTAAACTTAACTAACCTAAGGACATCACACACATCCATGCACGAGGCAGGATGCGAACCTGCGACCGTAGCGATCACGCGGTTCCAAACTGACGCTCTTAGAACCGCACGGCCACACCAGCCGGCTCTACTGTATTTCTTTCCCCCATTCCTGTCAATGGTTCCCTTATGCTCTCCTTGAAACTTTGTACAACCTCTGGTTCTTTCAGTTTATCCAGGTCCCATCTCCTGAAATTACCACCTTTTTGCAGTTTCTTCAGTTTTAATCTACAGTTCATAACCAATAGATTGCGGTCAGAGTCCACATCTGCCCCTGGAAATGTCTTACAATTTAAAACCTGGTTCCTCTGTCTTACCATTATATCTGAAACCTGTCAGTATCTCCAGGCTTCTTCCATGTATACCACCTTCTTTTATGGTTCTTGAACCAAGAGTTAGCTATGATTAAGTTGTGCTCTTTGCAAAATTCCACGAGGCGGCTTCCTCTTTCATTTCTTCCCCCCAATCCATAATCACCTACTACGTTTCCTTCTCTCCCTTTTCCTACTACCGAATTCCATTCACCCATGACTATTAAATTTTCGTCTCCCTTCACTATCTGAATAATTTCCCTTATTTCAGCATACATTTCTTCAATTTCTTCGTCATCTGCAGAGCTAGTTGGCATATAAACTTGTAATACTATGGTAGGCGTGGGCCTCGTGTCTATCTTGGCCACAATAATGCGTTCACTATGTAGTAGCTAACCCGCACTCCTATTTTTTTGTTCATTATTAAACCTACTACTGCATTACCCCTATTTGATTTTGTATTTATAACCCTGTATTCACGTGACCATAAGTCTTGTTCCTCCTGCCACCGAACTTCACTAATTCCCACTATATCTAACTATAACCTATCTATTTCTCTTTTTTAATTTTCTAACCTACCTGCCCGATTAAGGGATCTGATATTCCACTCTCCGAACCGTAGAACGCCAGTTTTCTTTTTCCTGATAACGAAGTCTTCCTGAGTAGTCCCCGCCCGGTGATTCGAATGGGGGACTATATTACCTCCGTAATATTTTACCCAAGAGGACGCCTTCATCATTTAACCATACAGTAAAGCTGCATGCCCTCGGCCGTAGTTTCCCCTTGCTTTCAGCCGTTCGCAGTACCAGCACAGCAAGGCCGTTTTGGTTAGTGTTACAAGGCCACATCATTCAGTCATCCCGACTGTTGCTCCTGCAATTACTGAAAAAGCCGCTGCCCGTCTTCGGGAACCACACGTTTGTCTGGCCTCTCAACAGATACACCTCCGTTGTGGTTGCACCTACGGTACGGCTATTTGTATCGCTGAGGCATGCAAGCCTCCCCACCAACGGCAAGCTCCATGGTTCATGGGGGCAGGGCTTATGGCATATGGTATTATATTTTGGGGTAACTCTTCCGATTCTGAAGCGGCACTTTTGGCTCAGAAACGGGCGTTTCGGGCAATAAGTAGTGTAATTTCATGAACCTCCTGTTTCTGCACAAGAGTTAAGGAAGTCTGATCCAAACGCAGGGTTCATTTCTGCCGAGTACGAACTGAGTGAAAGCTGCTTATTCTTGGATTAGCTAATACTGTTAACAAGAAATGACAGTAAGGGTTATATATATATTGAGAGGCCAATGTCAAAATACCCAGACTCGTGAACAGGGGTCGACAAGAGGCTCGACTAAGGACAAGGCACGTGCATTGCACACTGCAGGAGTGTACAAGGTGAAATGCGAATGTGGAGGGGCATGCATCTTCCTTAAGTGACCAATGAAGTGAACTATGTTTTAAAAATCATGACGTAATGTTATGTTCAGTGAATAGTAAGAACAAAATGTAAGGGACACTGCATAGCTAGATGACACCAGTAGACCCAGAAGTAGGCCGCTGCAGCCGTGGTCGAAACGTTGGTTTCCTCCACCAGAAGTTTTAATACATTATGACGTGGTACCATACCCAGGAAACTTCTATGTGCAATGAGAACATCTTTAGAAAACGAGTTGGCAAACATGGGAAAAAAGAGTTATAGTGTGTGCTCATCCTCCATTTACATGAATACCTAGACATTTAATTACTCTTAGTAATACCACAGATTATAGCTCAGAAAGGGAAATAACGATACGAGTATGTACAAAAGATGTCAGTTTAGATGGTGGAAAAAACAGTTTTTAAGAAACGGAAATGACAAAATGAACTGCTCACAGAGAAATATTGCAGGACAATAATACTACAGGACATGGAAATAAAAGTACTTTGAAACGAAGAAAAAGTTGAATAGTGCAGTGACAATGAGGAAATATTAGGTCAACTGAAATTAACAAAGGAAAATGATGAACTGGAGCCGGAACCTGATGGCATTTGCTCATCACGAAACTAGAAGACAAATTGCGTGCTGTACTTTATTCTGAGAAACAGTATGGTAGTCATCTAGTCACAGGAGTTAGAAATTCCGCTCCAGATGGAACACATGTGGAAGTTTTGTGCAACGGCAGGATTTGCTACGACTATTTTTGCCGCTTTGCTCATCACTGAAGGTGGCCTCTGCCAGACGACTTTGAGTTGCTGTTAGGCTGATTAGAGACCGCTGAATACGTAAAATCTCTGACGGAACGGAAAAGACCACTACGTCGCAATTCTGCCGCTTTATTCCAGCCGTGTTGCATTAGGTCTCTCATCCTATATTCTCGTATCTGCCAACTGAAACAATAGTTCACGACAGAAATTTAGGATACAATGTTGAGAGGTACGCAGTAAGTACTTGCTTTGTGCACAAAACAGTACGGAAACAAGGCATTCAGTAGACGAGTTTATAATACAATAGAAGCTACCACACCAGTAAAGAGCTCGCCAGAGAAGACCGATTATTTACGAAATGACGTAACTCAGAGGAGCAAATTTTTGATAAATGAGAAAAGACTTAATACGTCTTTCTCTCTCTTAGTGAGCCAAACCTTATGATCATTAATATAAATGTTCATGTATGGAGGATTGTTTAAGGGAAAGTTTCCATATGTGAGCAGTACAATGTAAATAATAGAGTTTTGAAAATTGTCTTGATTGACGCATTTAAAGACATAAACGCAGATATTTTAGAAATGAAATTACTGAATAATATTCGTTACCCTTTAATAATGCATTATTTTCACTTCTTTTAGAATAAACAAATGGTGTATGGTGTAAATAACGTCATTTAACGAATTCCAGTAAGTTATAATACATACTTTCCTAATAGATATGTTGTAAGTAGGCTGTTTATGTTTTCTTATTGGCAACGTTACATAGCGCTCTGTATGAAAATCACTGGCTGTGCTATGTGCAGTCTGTGGCTTGTTTGCATTGTTGTCTGCCATTGTAGTGTTGGGCAGCGGCAGCTGGATGTGAACAGCGCGTAGCATTGCGCAGTTGGAGGTGAGCCGCCAGCAGTGGTGGATGTGGGGAGAGAGATGGCGGAGTTGGGAAATTTGTAAGACTGGATGTCATGAACATGTATATTATGGTTTTTCAACACTATTAAGGTAAATACATTGTTTGTTCTCTATTAAAATCTTTCATTTGCTAACTATGCCTATCAGTAGTTAGTGCCTTCCGTAGTTTGAATCTTTAATTTAGCTGGCAGTAGTGGCGCTCGCTGTTTAGCAGTAGTTCGAGTAACGAAGAATTTTGGTAAGGTAAGTGATTTGTGAAAGGTATAGGTTAATGTTAGTCAGGGCTATTCTTTTGTAGGGATTTCTGAAAGTCAGATTGCGTTGCGCTAAAAATATTGTGTGTCAGGTTAAGCACAGTCTCGTATACAATTCTTCAAAAGGGGACGTTTCAATGTTTGTGGTTCACTGGAGGAGATATCTATGGAAGTATTGATATTCGTCTCGTATTAATTTCCCTTCTTAGATAACTCCCTAGTTTTACCGCTATTGAAAGAAGTTTTTTTATCATCATACGCTCTTTCAGTTGGCATTACACGTGAGACAACCATATGAAACTTGTGCCTTAGTACAAAACTGTGTATCTACGTGTTGTGAAGCAATAACTATGCCTTCAGTGGTTCAGTTGTAGTCAAACTGCATGAAACTAGCCATGGTGTAATCATCTGTCTCTCTTTCTGAGTATACGCTTTAGCTGATCAAAATTACGTCACACTGTAAGAATGAGTGACCATTGATTGCAAAGCGATAAACAGTTTTGTCAAATCCCCCGTTGTCTGGGAGAGCTAGTAAGAATCTTATCATGCAATGGTTCTTGTTTTGCACACTAACACAATGAAGTTCTCTGAGGTTTGAGGTATCTTCCTCATTAAATGTCTGTAAAGGAGCAAACATGTTTCTTTTGGCCCTTTCTTCTTTTGGCTTCTACGGTGCACAGAGAAGTCAGCACTTTCAACGCCAAGATCACGTCTTCCAAATAGGAAAACAGAAAGATGAATGTAACAATACATCTCCTGAACAGGAATGCATGGTATGGATAAATTCTGCATGTAACCAAACGAGAGACTCATAGTGCTGTGATTGTTTCACGTCGCTCTCCTATCTCTTGTACAGTAAGATAAAAGGTAATAGGTTTTCTTTCATGTACTTCGGCTGCCACATGTCCTGCAGTGTCTTTTGAAGTAGGATCCTTTAACTTAACTTCGAGCTGTTCACAACCACCACAAGTATCAACTTCTGGTTTATCAAAACTTAATCAAAGCCATCTTTGAATAACTTGTAATAGAGCGGATACTTAGCCTGAGAATCTGGAAACTTCCTCTTGAATACACTTCACGTTTTTCTAACAGTCACAGCTGAATAAAGGTACTTAATTTCCCTTGAAGCACAGACTCTGGTGCATACTGGAAAGGAACATCTGTCCTCCATAATTCGTTCCACATCTTCCACTTTTACCGTCCTGTTTTCTTGTTGGCCCCGTCTCTCCGTTGGCTGTTTTCCCACCATCAATAAAGTCGAATAAAGTCTGTAGTCTCCTCACCCTCTCTTCATCTTTGCACACCTCCAGTCTCTGGTCTCCATTCATTATATGGTACTGGAAAGATGTTATCTTTTTGTTTATTTATGATGTGGCACACGTCGGCTGACTTGAGACGTTATTTAAATAAGTGGAAAAATAAGGACCAGGCTTATTGGCACAATTCTAACCATCAGACTTAGGTTCTTTCGTTACCAAACCATGCGTCTACAGTGGTACTGAACGATGGGCTAATTGTATTAACGTAGTATGACTTCAGAAAATTTGTCATAACTCCACCGTCAATGACTGTTAATAATTATAAATATTTGTTGGGCATTTGAATGTGTCAACGGATCGATGATGGACTGCATCAGAAAGTGGGTCCATACATAGTTTCGTCATGGTTAAAAGTTGACGACGTCTGACCAACACAAGAAAGGATCTTGGTATTGTGCACCAAGCCTTTTTTTACCCTATCACATTTTCGTCTGCTGTCCGAGAAAAAGTAATGGACTCCCTGCCACTTTGTGTCACCCCCAGTCACTGGAGACTAGCAGCAAACGGCCTAGAAAATTACCGTCCCACGTGTAGGTTGCCACTAATAGGACAACACGTTACGGATGTCATGCATCTTCATGCGAGAGTATCGGATGCACTGTTACAGCATGACAACGTTCGTCCAGATATGCGTCTATGAAGTGTCTGCTTGATGCTGAGAAACTCCCAGAACCAGCAAAATCCTCAGATCCATCCCTGACAGAACACGTGTCGGACAAACTCGGACGTCAACTGCGTCCCAGTACCAAAATCCACTATATGGAGGGCCAGTTTAGATTCGTTTCATAAACAATGTACAATTAACACATCGAAATGTCCTTAAATTATTCTTTAAAGCTTATAACGAGCCTGTGGAGAGAGGACGAGTCAATTTGTTCATTCATTTCACTAGTACATCTTCCTTCCTTACCAGTTTAACTTACAAATGTTTATGAATGAATGAATGTAAGAGTAGATTTCAAACGTTTCTAAGGGCAATCAGCAATAGTGCAAGTAGAAAGTGGGACTTGGCAACCTAATCTGGTGGAAAGCAGTGAGCAGTGTCAAAGGTAAGTGCAATGTCCGGATGTCACTCGAGTGTGTCTGGTCACACGAAACGGGATCTCCCCTAGACCCGTTTTTAAGAGGAGCCATTTCGGTCATGCGTGTATTTCGGCACCCTTGCGGCGTTTGATTTGCTGACGGACATCCTCTGCTGGAAATCTTGTCTAGGTGCGGATCCAGGTACTTGAATCTGATAGAGCAGCTTGTAGAAGTCCGTACACTGCCCAGTCGCACTGAACCGCTACAAGACATGCAGCGAGTGAGTCAGCGAGGTTCTGGAAGGTACGGACACCACAGCCCTGACAAGCTGAGTATGTTTCTCGGCTGAGGATCCATGGTACGAACCGTCCGATCTACGAGGCCTCACAGATTCTCGATCGGATCTAAATTCCTGGGGTTTGGTGATCAGGGAAGTAAGGTAAACCCATTCTGGTGCTCTTCGAACCACCCATGTACACTACGTTGCACCGTCTCGCTGGTAGATGCCATACTGCCGAGGAAATACCATCTGCATGTAGGAGTGTATATGGTCCACGTGGGTAGATGTGTTGATCCACTGCGCCTTCCAGAATGACAAGACCACGTAGCGAATGAAACGAAAACATTCCGCAAAACTTCACGGCAAATGATAACAGCCAAACAGTTGCAGGATTAAGATTTATTGAAATCCTTGACCACGGTTTCGGTATATCTAAGTATACCTTCATCAGAAACAAAAATACACATGAACAGGAAGACACCTTCATTAGCTAAAAACATAGGAACCTAAATGAGATAGAAGAAAAAAACAAATACTTATAGCTTTAAGTAACCATAAAAATTACCAGAGCAATCACAAGCACGAAAAACCTTTAGTCACTTACTTAAATCACATCCTTCAGTGGGGATGCATAAAACAACCGTGCCAAAGAGCGTTGTCAGTAGTTAAAATTAAAATGTCCCCTGTATTTGTACAGCATAATTATGATGAGATGGTCGATGCGAACATGGCATATTATCAGTACAAAAATTGTGAACTAGCGCGAAGAGGGTGTGGAAGCACTAGGGCAGACACTTTCACCGATAGAGGGCATTTGTCGTAGGGGCGAGACACTCGCGCACATTAAAACCCAGGGATACATAGTCATGTGCGTCAAAATTTTAAAGGTTGTTCTAATTCAAACCTTCTGTCTTAATAAATAAAACAAATTAGAACCATTTCAACCACTTACATACAATAGAAAATATGAACACCTATTTGCCTGTGTCCTAGTGTCATGCAGGTGAAGCTTGCGCTAAGGAACATGTCTAACGAGAGTGGGCTGTAGTGTTATGCGCGATAATCTCGCGCAAATTGAAGACTAGGATAGATACTAGCGAAAGCAAACAAAATGTTGTAGTAAATCTAATCCATTTGTCGACGTGAACCAGAAATCGAAACAGAATCATTTAATCCACACCTACACACCAAAAACCGCGAACAACAATTATCAAAAATACGTAAAATCCCAACAAGAAAGGAAAGGAACATCTCAGCAGCATCAACAGACAAGAAAACTCGCTTTTAGTCAGCCAGACTATATTACGTTAGAGCAAGAAAGGGTTTGAAACTATCTGAAATTGTTTTTTGTTTCTAAGCTGCACCTGTTGGTTAACAATAAATCCATCTGTTTGAAAATTTCTACTCCGTCAAACAGGTCTAGTAGTAACCCTTACTCACTTCGTGTAGCAATTCTACGTCATCCAATTTACGTGGCGTATACTGTAAGAGAAATAGATGTTGAGCAAACGTGGAATTGTACACGTTTTCCCCATTTATACCTAGCATGTGTTGTTTACATCTTACTTTTTCTATCTCAGTTATTTTGTACGTTTTTTGCTAATGAAGGTATCTTCCTGTTCGGGTGTATTTTTGCTTCTGGTGAGGTATATTTAGATATACTGAAACCGTGGTCAAGGATTTCAGTAAATCTTTATTCTGCAGCTGTTTGGCTGTTGTCATTTACCGTGAAGTTTATCAACAGTTGCTGCTTCAGCCATGTTTAAAATTTTGATTCCGCATAACGTAACGTTCCCTCCTCTGCCATGGAGCCTGCCGATGGCTATTGCAGGCTGTTTCCTCTGAGACGATGCAAGCCGTACACGACAAGGTTGAAGTGTCCGATTCATCTCGAAAGGCCACCAGTCGCCTCTCAGTTGACGTCCAGTTGTGGTATTGGCGTCCGACCTTCAGCCTTCGTCGTCACTGAACAGCCGGCTGCACACGTGTATGGACCAGGAACCTGCTGCGGAGCGACCGTTGAGGAGTACTGTTGGTAGTCTCTTGGTTCATCTTGATGGTCTGTTACTCTACAGTTGCACGTATGTTCACCCGTAAACATTTCTACAACCGTCGTATATCCCTGATATCTATGGCCTGTGGTGCCCCACTGTTGTATACCGCCATTTTGCCATGCGCGGTATACTTTTACCACCGCGGCTCGCACGCGAACGGCTTACAAACTCAGCTCCCACCCTTGGTCCAAAATCCTACCCAGGCTAAGCTCTTCTGGTTTGACGGCACTTAAATCGCTTGTTGTCTTAATGAGGATTAGGACAATGACCGGACTGTTTTCCTACTTCCCAGCCTACCGCCTTCCCACCCCTCTGACACACTTTGTATACTCTCCATCGCTAGTACTGTAACCAGCTGTCTGTGAGTGATTATTCCACATTAAGGTCGAACATAAGCTGTACTCTCATTAATGTGAGCAGACCGCATATCTCAGCTTCGTTATCTTAGGAAAACTTTTCGCGGTCCCTATTTATTTTTTAATGATTTACTTAATTTTGCGTCTTGAGGGTAACTTCCATTTCTGAACTAGCACCACATGTGATCTTCAACCAATGCACGAGGCAGTATGAGCTCAAATTTTGCTAACTTGAACTGTGTGGCGAATATCGTGTTAAATTCGTTATAGTTTTAACTGATTAGCTTTTCCTTCCGATGTTACTACTTTGGTCCGTTAATACCCCATGGATTCTTCATTTCATGTTTTCCAGTTAGAGCGGCTATGTATGTTAGCCAGGGAGCTGATGCTGTAATCGGCACACTAAACTCGCATTCTGGAGGAAGACAGTTCAGATCCTCGTCCGCTAATCCAGATTTAGGTTTTCTATATTTCCACAAATCGCTGCAGCAAATTCTGGGATGTTTCCTTATAAATGGCATTGCCGGTTTCATTTAGCATAATTGAAATACTCTGAGCTTGTGATACGACTCTAATGAGCTAGGGGTGTTAAACTCTAATCTTCCTTCCTTCGCTTTGCATGTTGCAGAGCAGTGGGTGTCAAACTTATGAAGTTTCTTAGCCACCGTACCGTTTTTAAAAAACCTAGCTGAGCAACCAAAATAAACTAGTACAAAGATGAGCATTATTAGTTTAAAGATAGAGCACTTGCCGGCGAAAGGCAAAGGTCCCGAGTTCGAGTCTCGGTCGGGCACACAGTTTTAATCTGCCAGGAAGTTTCATTTAAGCTCACACTCCGCTGCAGAGTGAAAATCTCATTCTGTTAAAATACTCCTTGGATCTGACATTTTCCCCACAGTTCCAGCTTTTTTTGAGGATGAAGCAATATCTGAAATCGTTCCACTAATACATTTATCTTTACCTAGCAATTGCAAGTTCAGGATATTTAATTTTCGACGATGTCTGCGAGAAAAGAAAAATCCCGCAGCCATACCCGATCTTCTAGTTCACGAAAGGATTCGCCTCGTTCTTTCAATAATTCTATGGAGACAGAAAGCAAATCTCTGACTGTAAGAAGCAACTGAAATTCTGTATAAAGCATTAGATAACCATAATGGCAATATAATTCAGTCAGTGCTCTGACAAATGGTTTCTGAATTACATGTGCTCTTGTTTCTTTCACTACCTTTATGACACATATAAATCCGGAATTTTGTTGCTAAAATGACTAGCAACTCAGATTTGAGTCTTCATTTCATTGCATTGTTCACGCTTAAAAACGTTCCACACAGGGACTGCGTGGTTATCACACAATGGCAACATTTCGGAAAGCTGTTGTCTTTAGGACACAAGGCTACGAATGCCTTTTCTAAACCTACTGTCACAGACGATCATCAGGTGCAAAGCCCTCCAACTCCGTTATACGAATGTTTTCAGAGTAGACTGATCTTTAACCGTTAAAAATATGTCCATTGTTGTACTGCGTTCTGTTACTGTTACAATCTTTAACAGTTCCTCTCGCATTTCGAAAGTATCAAAAGCCATTCTTGCAAAGACTGCCAACTAAGATGAATCAACTACATCAGTCGTTCGTAAAGTTTTAAGGAATAACAGCGGCAGCGATCAAAGACAGTTTTAGATTCAACCAACCTGTTGACTGTATTTCCTGAAAGCTGTAGAGATTTCACAGCAGATATGACTCAGTTTCATTTTCTAAACTATCAAATAATGAACCTGTAGCTTCTAAAATGCACTTTTGATCAGTTCACCTTATTAGTAAAGAATGATATTGAGTGCAAAAACTTTTGAAGTTGGGACTGACGTCTCATTTGCTGCTTTATTCTGGTCAGAAGGTTTTAAAAAAGTTAATTATTGAGCATTAAGTATGGATTTTAGCTGCTTTGTCTGTGCTTTCATTAGAGCAGAACCAGTGGTAAATATTTTTTTAATTTCTGAGTGAACGGATTTGAAATGCTGCTAGACGATCTTCTTCTTACCATATGACACAGCTGTATAGCGCATTAAATACACACATTTTTCTTTTACGTGGATAAAGAAGTAAACTGTTTGCAAATGCTAATGAAAGTGGTAGGCCTGTTGCTTGAACACACCATCGTTAGAACAATCCTAGTTTAGTATCAATGAGTAAATGAGCTACTCATGTTAGCACGTAACTGATATTCACTCGACAAACATAGCCTGCACGACCTCACGAGTATGCAGTCAACTGTGAGGCTGACAGTGTTGTATTCGTGACAGACAATGGTAACTGCGGTGGAGAAACAAGTAGTTGCTGGCGAGAGTGCTGACTGAGCTGACTGGAGCAATCCAAGTTATCCATCTTGAGCGTTACCGCGATCAACTTCAAATGTCCCTGCGAGCTACTAATAGCTAATGTAGAGCATGAAATTATGCACCATATTTATACCTGTATGTGTGGAGAGACGTTTTGGTAACTTTTTCTCTTTTATTTACAAAATCTTTGGGACAACTCGTCTCTGACACAATTCCACTCACAGCCTCTATGTCCATTAACTGTCTGCCTTAAAGGGAGAAACGTTGCCCACTCTCTCACTGTGTGAATGCGTCTGGATTAAATGATAGTTGTCCCATCCATTTTGTTGATTCAGTGAAACATTTATGCGTGGTACAGTTAATGTTTGCCTTACATCGCATTTCGATATGTGTTACGGGACATCATATTTAATAATCAGTTACAAAATAGAAATGCGTGTTAAACTGCGTGACCCTGTCTGTGTCTGAAGTTCTCTGTATTGAAAATGCTGTTCCGAATTTACAGGGTGAACAGTAATGAAACCGACAAACTACAGGGGCGGATTTCTAACGGAAAGTGAGGGAAAAAGGTCCTAGGAACATGTGTCCGGAAATGACGGTCTGCGTGCATCGACAACAAATTGTCTCGGAACGCAATACTGAGCAGCATCGAGTCCTCGTCACAACAGATATTCAGAGTGGACTCCGTGGGTTAGTAAGTGATAGGTAAAGGAGCGGCTGTCATGCAGGATACACATAATCTTACTTTGACCTTTATCATGTTAGCGGTCTACTTGACTATAGCTTGTACCAGGGTTCTTCTCACAATTCTGTACAACCTGGTCCTCCAAATCCGGTATACGCATAGCCTGCCACCTCCCTGCACGTTTGTCTGTCTGAATGGACCCATGTTCAAACAAACGCCCAAAATCGCCTCAAAATGTAGTGTGGTGTGATTCGTGTCTGTGGGGATACTTGTTTCGGTACAGCCATGCTGCCTCTCGATCGTTTCCCTTTGCTTGGTCGTACACAAACACCTTCTCGAATTGTTCCCGACATGAATACCGGAACATTCAGCTGCTTAGAGTACGCTGCGTCAGGCACACACCTTACAACACACAAGGAAGGCGCAGCACATCATCAGAGGACCTGCAGTCGTCAGCGTCATCTATCGTAGCAACGATGCATTTCTAGACGTATGTTCGTAGAACTTTTTTACTCCGTTTCCAATCAGGATTCCGTCCCTGCAGTTTGTCGATTTTATTAATGTTCAACCTGTATGTTGGTGACAATCACGTTTGAATGAAACGTCATCATTTCCGTAGAAAGAATCTTTTGTGCTCCCTTCATGATTTTTAATCCGTGTGTTCATGTTTCCACGCACTCCCAAATGCTTGCCCTAAAAGGTTAAAATGCAACGAAAAGTGGATGTCTCTTGAAAGAAAAATCCATCTTAAGGAATGCGCCGTGGAAAATATCCTAATGCTAACTCCATTACGACAAGTTGCATCAGATGCTAGCTTCAAGATACCTGTTTGTAAAATGATTAATTATTAGGGTTGTTGGGCTGTATGTAAGGATTTAAAGTCATTATTTAGTAAAAGAGAGTTCGCCTCAGGAAAGTGTACAACAGGATTATGATACCCTTCCCAATCGAGTCAGTGCATGCATCGAAATCTACATCTACATAGATAGTCCACAAGCCATCGCAGGGTGCGTGGCGGAGGGTACACTGTACCTCAACTTGTCATATCCTTTCCTCTTCCACTCGCAAAAAGAGCGAGGGAAAAACGACTATCTATATACCTCCGTATGAGCCCTAATTTCTCGTATCTTATCTTCGTACTCCTTACGCGCAATGCGTGTTGGGGGCAGTAGAATCTTTCGGCAGTCAGCTTCAAATGCCGGCTCTCTAAATCTTCTCAGCGGTGTTTCTCGAAACGAGCGTCGCCTTTCCTCCATGGATTCTCTTTTGAGTTTCCGAAGCATCTTCGTAACACTTATGTGTTATCCGAATCTATCGGTAACAAATCTAGCATCCCACCTCTGAATTGTTTCGATGCCCTCCTTCTATTCGACCCAGAGCGGATCCGAAACACTCGAGCTGTATTCAATATTTGGTCGCACCCACGTCCTATACGCTGTCTCCTTTACAAGTAAACCACTCTTCCCTAAATTTCTTCCAATAAACCGAAGCCGACCATCACTTTCTCTACTGCAGTTCTCACATGCTCACCCTCCTAATATCGCTTGGTAACGCTACGCCCAGATATTTAAACGCCTTGACTGTATCAAGCAGGAACCTGGTAATACCGTGTCTAAACGTTACAGGTTTGTTCTTCCTACTCATCCACGTTCCCTTACATTTAGGGGTACCTGCCATCACACAAACTTTGTCCAACTCATCTTGTATCTTACTACAGTCACTCAACTTTGACACCTTACCGTACACCACGTTATCATCAGCAAACTTGCGCAGATTGCTGCCCAACATGTTTGCCTAATTATTTTGTTGGTTGACTTGGAGGGAGAGAACCAAACAGCGAGGTCATCAGTACCAGCCAAATCACTTATGTTTATAGAGAATAACAGAAGTAAGGTTAAAACTGTGCCAATTAAATGGATCGCTTTGACTAAGGGCGACCTTAAAGTAGCCGGTATAACTGAGGCAGACGTTACAGTCAGAAAAATATTCAGACAAAAGATATTTGTTTGGAGAATTGGTCGTAGGGAAGTGAGAAAACGGACTGGAATACCGTGGTGTGGTGAAAGAAAAAGACTTCATTGAGCAAGGATGAAACAAATTTGGACGTACTGGAAGGCCAAGCAGCAAAAGTGACACTGATGGATTGTACGAGGGCTATTGAGGTATCAGGGAACATTTTTCCATTAAAAAAACTAACAACGAAATGGTGAGACTTGTCATGCCGAAATATGTATTGCTTTTTTTAGCACTGTTATTTAACTGTGCAAAATGTCCGTATGCAAAATTGTAGCTGCTGACAAGAACTGGAAGTCACCTAAAAATAATCTTGAACATGACTGTGTTTCCTGCTTGGCGCTTGCAGTGACGGCTGGCAACCCCTGGAAATGGAGAGTCGCGAGCGTTGTGCGCATGGTCAACGAGAAGTGCGGCCGTCGTATCGCGGCGTTCACTAAAGATGAATATCGCTGCACGGTTTTGGTGGAAAGGGGAAGCGAATATTCGTTTCTGTGGCATGTACGTCCTTTTAATTTCTGGTACGTATTTCGAAACATACCGTCCTGAAACTGGGTAGAGATGTGAAAGATGTTATGTACATGTTCATCTATACCCCAACATTCAATCTCCACTCGCAGCTGATGGCGAACCCTGTAAATGTTTTGCTGCTTGCCATGGAGATATACCACAGACGCCAAATGAAGCAATCAACAAAAAAATGGCTGTGAGCACTATGGGACTTAACATCTCAGGTCATCAGTCCCCTAGAACATAGAACTACTTAATCCTAACTAAACTAAGGACATCACACACATCCATGCCCGAGGCAGGATTCGAACCTGCGACCGTAGCGGTCGCGCGGTTCCAGACTGTAGCGCCTAGAACCGCTTGGCCACAACGGCCGGCGAAGCAAACAACAGAAAACACGCGTGAAGACTATGTGTTGTGCGATATGGTTGTTAAACCTCTAGACGAGCATGTAAATGGCGCAGACATGTGGCTACAAACAACTGAAACACTCGATATTGCAGACTGTGAATCTACAGACGGCGAAAACGCGACGAAAGTTGTACTCATAAAGACTCTTCGAGTGATAGCGCCACGTACCATCATCAATTATCTCAGAAAGTAACACCAGCAACTACAATTACCTTATCAGACAAAGAAAAAGCGGTGACGTATTGGTTGAACGAAAGTGGTAAGAAACGCCTATGTGTCAGTACTGTTCAAAATAAGCATCGCTTTGTCCGTTCTGAACGTGAATTGTATAGATGGAAAAAGGAAGTCGCTGTACCAAGTAAGAGTCGACTGGAAATTACGACGGAGATAAATGCGCGACTTTTTGAGCTATTTACCGATGCCAGGCAACAGTCATTTAGTGTCAGCGATACAACTTTGCGTGATTGGACGTTAGAGATTGCCAACGTGATAGGCGCTAAAGCATTTACAGCTTCTCAAAGTTGGATTAGTCGCTTCAAAAGATCACATAAAATTGTGGCAAGAAAAATAACAAAATTTGTATCGAGAAACAGGTCGGAAAGTGAAATGACACAAATCGAAATGATAGAAGCTTTTCTTACGAATGCACAAAATAAGATCGCTAGTTTTAATGAATCGTACGTGTACAATGCAGATCAGTCAGGTTTTCAAAAAGAAATGCGTGCGAAAATAACACTGTCATTCAGAGGGGAAAAACATATTGAGGCGATTGCGCAGTCCACGACTGCACTCACCCATTCATACACTATAATGCCCATAATTAGTCTGGATAGTTCATTGCTGCCTAAACTATATGTATGTCTTCAAGAACCAACTGGACGTCTTGGACCACGTGTCAAAAGAACAATGTTCTACGCAAACAATCTTGTGGTAGAGGCATCGAAGTCTGGAAAAATGGGAAATGAAAACGTTACACTTTTCATGCGTCATGCTTTCCTTCCGTTCTGCGGGAACACATATCTTCTCCTTCTAGATTCGTGGTCAGGTCATAAAAGGTCTGATTCATTAAAAGCTGTATTTCGAGCCCACCCTGACAAAGAAGTAGAGGTACTTCAGATTCCACCCGGCACGACGAACGTAATTCGACCTTTAGACAGAGAATTTTTCCGTCAGTGGAAGGGATTTTACAGAAAACTAACAGAGAAAATTAATGTGTGCAGATCACTGCAATTTCCTATCTATCACCGTGACAACATTCTCAAGCTGCAATCAGTAGTACATTATCATTTTCCTCACCACGGTTTCAGAATTCGATTAAATATGCGTGGCACTCCTCGAAATATACTGATACTGGGCCTGATTCATCCCTAACAGCAGCCCAGTTTTGTCTACGGACATCTAACTACGTCTGTGATTCGCTGGGCTGTCATATGTCGTCTTAGCTTGTATGTTCTTGGTGAACAAGAAACCTATGTTTCGAACAATGTGTCAATATTTCGCATTTTTGCGGTAATTACAAGAAATAAAATTGGGACGTGTTCTAAACAGTATATTTGTTTGTGTCTATTACATAGCTATTTGGAAATAATGTTGTATATCAGCCATATTTGTCAACGAATGTTTAATTATCATACGATTGCTTTCACTGGGGGAATCAGCTCTCTCACTGCTGTGGCAAGAGAGCGGCGCGTATCTAACGCCACCTTGTCCCTAGATGGCGTTGGTGTAACGTAGCGAGAGAGGTCAGGGTTGTACAAGAGGTGGAAACCATGCGACAATAATGTCTTACTTCATAAAATTGTTTACGGACTTCCAGGTCATGTCAGCAGCTAAAATTCTGCGTACAGACTTCTTGCAATGTTAACTCTCAGTGTTAAAAAAAGCAACACAGGTTTTGACATGACAAGTCTGACCATTCCCTTGTAGGTACAAGAAATACATTTTATTATATACATCTGAAAGAGCGACTGACATACTACTTTTCCAAACACATTGAGGCACTTAACATAGCGGTGGACAAACTCTGAAAGACCTTCGTCGTAAAATTCTGCCGCCTTAGACTTCAGCCAGTGAGTCACGACCGCCTGGAGCTCCACGTCGTCATCCAAGCGCTGCGTTGCATGCCAGTTCATCATCTTGGGAAACAAGTGGAAGTCGCTTGGTGCAAGATCGGGGTTGTAAGTGGGATGAGGGAAAATTTCCCATTTCAATGAATTAAGGAGTTATTTAGTGCGGTTTGCCGTGATAGGTCGGGCATTGTCATGCAAAAAGAAAAAAAAATGGACGTCAGTTTGGAACTGCTCTCCTAAGGCTGTGCAAAGTTTGACAATACCGGGCGGAATTTATGGATGTTCCACGTTCGAGAAAATCAATAAGAAGCATATCTTGCCTATCCCAAAACACTGTCGTCTCCCACTTCCTCGCTAACAAGGTTTGCAAACATTTTATTGGTGTTTGGGGGGACCTTGTGTGCCCCCCCTCCATAGACTGTAATTTTGTCTCACAATTGACGTGTTTCACATAAGTCTCGCCACCGGTTACGATTCGATCCAGCAATGAATCACCATGTTTGTGGTAGGCATCCAGAAATGTCAACGTTGCCCCCATTCGCTGTTCTTTATGCTCTGTGTGCATTTTGGGCGCCCGTCGTGCACAAAATTTGTGGTAGCCCAGCTTTTGAGTGACGATTTCAAACAACAAAGTCCGTGAAACTTGTGGAAAAGAAAGCGAAAGCTCCGTTATTGTGAAGCGACTGTTTTCACAAATCGTTTCATCAACTTTAGCGACAAGATCGTCAGTCACAATTCTCGGGCGTCCACTCTTCTCTTCATCATGAAGATTGGTTACACCATTTTTAAACCGAATGCACCATTTCTGGACGGAACATTCACTCATTACGTTGTTTCCGTACACTTCGCAGAGTTCACGATAAATTTCTATGTCTTTTAGGTTTTTTGCCAACAAAAATCAAACACACCTCACAACTGGCGGTATTTTCGATTGCAGCGCACATTTAAAACTCGAATACCGAAAAAAACCAGATGCACAGAGACGTTCCTGCTGTCACGGATGGATGCGGCGCCAGACAGAAACGTTTCCTACTTTCTAAATAGCACTCGTAAGTCGCATATTGCTGTTGGGCCCATACGTGACTAATAATAATAGAGAACGAGAACGGTCCTGTCACACTTCCCTGGGGCACGCTTAATGATACCTTTGTCTTTGATGAACACTCGCCGTCGAGGACAACATACTGGGTTCTATTACTTAAGAAGTCTTCGAACCACTCACATGTCTGTGACCTTATTCCATACGCTCGTACCTTCGTTAACAACCTGCAATGGGGCACCGTATCAAATGCTTTCCGGAAATCTAGATATACAAAATCTGCATGTTGTCCCATAGTTCGCAGTACGTCATGCGAAAAAAGGGCAAGCTGTGTTTCGCACTACCGACGTGCCCTCAAAAACCATGCTGATCTGTGGACATAAGCTTCTCAGTCTCAGTCTAAAAGTTATTATATTCGAACTGAGAATATGTCCCGGCATCCATGACAGAGGTGACGCAACGTCATACTGGTATGTCTGCTGAAACTGCGAATTTCTTTGTAAAACGTATTCGAATTTTTTATCACAGAAGTAACATTACGTACCCTCTCAAACCGTGAAGTGTTGTTTCCTCCTCCCATTTTGCCTGCTTCACATCTCTCTCTCTCTCTCTCTCTCTCTCTCTCTCTCTCTCTCAGATGTTCTCAATCTCTCTCTCTGATCCTCTCTCTCTCTCTGATTCTCTCTCTCTCTCTCTCTGTGTGTGTGTCTGCGCTTGTGTGTTGGTGTAACATAACAACATTAGGAAACACAACAATTAAACTGAAATTACTCCACATATGGGACATGGTATATAATAAAAATTATTAAACGTAGCAGAATTTAGAATTAAACACAATGCAATTCAACGTTACTTTTAATATAGAAACAAAAAACGAAAAAAAATCATAAAAACTTGGAAGCTAAATTAACATTCAGTATCCCTTTCACAAAATATTATGATACTGCAAACACATTTACATGTTTAATTGCTCAAAGAGCTAAGCGCTACATGCAGTGAAAAGTACTCAATGTTTTCATTTATTCTTTCTTTTTTGTACCTCTCATTCAACTAAACCAGTATAATGATATTATACAGCGTTAACCATTCAGCTGTTAATAGCAGTCGCCATGCGGAAGGAGAACTGAAGTTGGTGAGGATCAACAGTTGAAATGGTCTTACTGTACTGATTGGGAAGCAGATCCCGCAATTCCCTTCCATTTACACAAGATTTTAACCGTTGGGAAGGAGGAATTTCTCTCCACGGTTGTATGGAACCTCCTACGTGGACACTACATTATAACTAATTCAATAATGGACACAAAACTGACGATTCCTCATTCACTTCGATATTACAACTTCTTACATTATTTGTAAGGCATGTTATTTTATTGTAATGAACTTTGAAGGTCTTACTAAAAGATATTTTGTCAGTTGGAGGCCACTGCAGAAAATGCTAAATAGAAAAAGAGCATTAACTGTAATCCGTATTTAGGACTGACAGTAGAAATTATCAGTTTCCTGCAGTACACGTTTGTAGCTGACATTTACACACATAAATACGAAATTTTCTGCAAACTGGACAATCCAGTAAGAAGAACGGAAATATGATCTGGCGCATGACTTTAAATGCTACCGAAGAAGGCCAGCTACATGATAGGAAACATATTGCCTTTTTTGTATGTGTACCTCTCGAATTTACTTTAGAGGTTGTAAAACTAGAAAGGTTGGATTTCAACTGCAGGGCTACTAAAAATTGTTGTCCTTCCTGTGAATAATTCACAGGAAAGAGGGACACGCATATGAAGCGGCTGAGATTTCCATATCAGAGGGATAACGGGATATACCCTGTTATCAGCTAAAAGAATCTGGATCTGAATTACATTGTGTATCAAAACTAGAGTACTCATTTGACCAAGATAACTATGTTGTTTTTATTTTCTTAACAGAAAAATTTCTGAGTACTTCTCCTGAGTTTACTATTTCCTAGTAAAAAGATACATTCGTGCAGCTCAGACGAACTTGTTACGTCCCTTTGTTGATGCAGCGTCTGAACACGACGCGGGAAAATATTTCCGGAATTTCGTTTAATTATCTGCTCCCCATTACGACACAAATTAAATTACTGCGACATAATTATAATTTAGGTCGTGGAAAAACTGTGAAAGAAACACGAAACGACTCTGCAGCGGTCGTTAGCCTGTCTCTCTTTGTATGTGAAGTGGCACACAACTTGCGGCTAGCATAGTCCAGTTTCGGCGGTGAAAGAAAATTCGCCCCCCAGCCTTTGAACAGAGAAGAGAGTGTCTGAAAGCTACAATTCCTTACCACAACAATAAGTTGCCAACTTCTGGGTTACACACCAATTTATTCTCTCCCACTTCCTCATACTGGTTTCGACCACATTTGGCATTGTGGCGTATTAATTGCAATTATTCATCGCGCTGTTATTTCTGACCAAGTAAAAAGGACTCGTTCAGGTAAGTACAATTCATAGCATTGAACATTTAGTTGTTCCTGAAGCCAGTATAGTGTACCAATGTCAGGGCCTGATCCAATTTCGTTCCTCTTTCAGTTAACAAATTTCTCTCCATTCAATCTGGAGGTTGTAACAATAATGTACCTATAATAATTTTTTTCTTTATGCATTTAGATAAATGTTTCTTTCTGAATTTATGTAAAATAATGAAAATATTATTTTGGATTTTTTTTTCGTGTCATGTTAAAGAAACTGTACACAACTTTTGAAATGAATGTCATTACTTATGTTAGATTTTAAGCAATTTGATAACCAAAGGAAAGTGTATTTAATGTTAAAACTATTGTAAAATGTGAAAAGTGTAATTTAAACACTTGGTCCATACGTAGGTAATGCATTAGAATATGTGTAGTAGAAAACCTGTGGTGAATACCCTACCTGTAGGGGCGCGGGAAAAGGTGGATGCAGGCGAGTGCGGGAAAACGCACACTGGCGCGGATCGGCACAACGGGCTCAGTAACACAGTCGGAGTTGGGCATCGGTCAGAGGAACATGTACTGTACCGAGGAGGCTATCTAGGAAGAGTGGATTCCATTGAGCCTCGGATGGGCCGATTCCGACGACTACTTGACATGGCTATATTCTCAGGCACAAAACTGGAAAGATTACGACGCCAAGAAGAATGAAAGTGCCGATACTGTGAGAGCCTTAGCCGTGCTTGTATGTGTGCTGTGCTGCCCGCTATCTCGCTGCCCGCCATCCGCCGCACCGACGTGCACAGGTCAAACATTTATTTCATCTTTAGAAGTGTATCTGTGTGGACCAGTGTTGAAACTGTTCTGACTGTTCAATAATAACGTGACTTTTACCAGAATTGCCTTAGCCATCACTTATCCTTATCATTGACCTAGACAGGGTCCTTACCACATATTGTGCAACCCGAGTATCCCGAATTGAAAGTTTACAGTTAGTAATAAATCATCTGCAGACTAATCTATGCTATAAAGACGTTTAAATTCATGTTTGTTGACGCAGATGTTAGTAAAGAACAACAGTGTGATTAAATTGAAAGATAAATTTTGAATTGAGCTAGCAATGTTATTTAATTCATTTGAGACTGAAAGAACGTTAGTCCATTACTCCAGAAGCGTGACAAAAGAATAGTAATCCATAGGTTGATAATTTTGAGTGTTAATGTACCTTCAGGACTTACTAGTTTCAGCATAACGACCGTTACAGTTTCAGGGCCCCCCCTTCTCTTGCCTATTCTTGCACATTTTGAAGTGTACTGATCAGAATTGAATAGTAAAATTAATTTCTATATTGAACCTAAGTGTATTAGTGTTTTTTCCAATTTTAATAGTGACATTGTATGTGTGTTTTCAAAATTGATGATTCTAGGGTAATCTATGCCCGATTTCAGTCTGATCAATATACAAAGTGCAGCTCGTAGTAATCATTGCTGTGTAGTGTTGTGTAATTTCAGCTCATCCAAATTAGTACAAAAGAAGAAAACCTTAGTTCAGTAGATTCTTTCTGGTTCTAAATTTTGCCATAAAAACGCAACATTACTACGTGTCATTATGCTTGTACATGCTACCACTTGTACAGGGAAAAACTCACTCAGTGCCTAATTAGGCTGGCGACCGTATTATTAATCATTGGTAGTATCTACTGTGTGTACTTCTTGTCCATGCGAACGCGTAATTATACTTTACATTTGCTTGACGCATCACTGTAGTTACTGACTGAATATAAGTCCGAATTGCTTCCATTAGGTGCGCGCGGTCGACTTATGTACTAAATCCTTGTTTACAAGGTGAAGCCCGTGAACTTATTACAGTACAGGTTTTATTGAGCTAACGCACGTCCGACAGGGCGGTAGTGTTACAAGGTCGCCACCCCAGATTTTTTAGGGAAGTCGTATAGATGATTTGTTAATTGCGCAGTGCACTGAATTGCGGAAAACTGCTCAAAAAGTCAAAACAGAAGGAAATTTACGGAATATTTGCTACTGTTACAAATTTTAGGATTAGGAATACACAAATATAAGTATTTCATAAAAAAATTACAATTTCTGAATTCAGTCTGTGATTTATTTCGTGGGTTACACATCTCTGAAAATCCGGACTATCTAGTGGAATACATCTACATATCAATTTCTTTAAGCTAATTGATTTATAGTCTGATACATACAATTCCCTTAAAAACCACCAGTCCCTTTTCTTTTATCTTTGACAGTATCTTAAGAAATGGTTACGCTGTGTCTGGAATAACATTAACGCTGCTATGATGCAATTTGATCATTTTTGAATCTATAAGAACGTGAATTCTTCTGAACATGTTTCTGGTTTTATACTTCATGCAGCAACACAAATATTTATCTTTTCGTACAAATTAATCCGTATAAAACGATTCAGCATTTATAAGGAAAAATGGTAGTACAGTTAAAGTATTTTTATTATTAAGTAATTATTCACCTAACAGTAATTATTGTTCATTATTCTTCCAGATTTAGCTTCTAAATTTTATTTGTTTAAAACAGTGAAGTGAAGGCTAGTATTTTATTTTATTTTATGAAAAATGCACAGGCATTAAGAGCAACCGTTTAAAAGGTGACACTAAGTAACCAAAGCCTTAATGAATGCTAACATACTGTGCGACGTTGTGTAAGCATCCCGGTTCTCATTTATCAATATAAGGCTTATGGAAAATGGATTTAGCTGAATACGTACGTATGTACGTTCCATATCGGCTCGTACCCGACTCGACCGATTTCAGCCAAGCGTGGTACACATATCACTCAGCGTCTGTGTTGCCGTGAGGATGAGAATCACCTACCTGTCAAGAAAAAGGGGGGGGGTTGATGGGGGAGAAAACCAGCGTAGCTCAGGACGCGTGTTTATCCGTACTTTGTAAGTAGGCTGTTTAGATTTTTATATTGGTAATGCCACGTAGCGCTCTGTATGAAAATCACTGGCTGTGCTGTGTGCAGTATGTGGCTAGTTTGCATTGTTGTCTGCCATTGTAGTCTTGGGCAGCGGCAGCTGGATGTGAACAGCGCGTAGCGTTGCACAGTTGGAGGTGAGCTGCCAGCAGTGGTGGATGTGGGGAGAGAGATTGCGGAAGTTTTGAAATTGAACTGCTATATATATTATGATTATTAAGGTAAATACAGTGTTTGTTCTCTATTAAAATCTTTCATTTGCTAACTATCCCTATCAGTAGTTAGTGCCTTCAGTAGTTTGAATCTTTTATTTGGCTGGCAGTAGTGGCGCTCGCTGTATTGCATTAGTTCGAGTAATGAAGATTTTTGTGAGGTAAGTGATTTCTGAAAGGTATAGTTTAATGTTACTCAGGGCCATTCTTTTGCAGGGATCTTTGATAGTCAGATTGCGTTGCGCTAAATAATATTGTGTGTCAGGTTAAGCACAGTCTCGTATACAATTGTTCTAAGGGGACATTTCATATGTCGACCCTTAGCCTAGGATACCTCACTGGAATCTTCTGATTTTTGTCTTGTAGTTTGTGTAAGTAGTGTACATTTTGTTTATTGCTAGTGCGTAATTGTATTGAGAATCTCCTTTGTAGTTGCAGTCTTTCATTGTTGTACAGTAAAACAGTTGTGGCATGCATGCAGATTTGCACCAGGTATTTCGCAGCTGCGCTTGCAATTAACTAGATATTATTTTCAGTGCTATGTTAATGTATTCCCCTATTTCTGCTCTTCAAATTGTGTTTTTCTGTGTTGTTGTGTTAAATATTGTAACAAAAATGGCGTGTGAAAAACGTAATACTAGCCTCCAAAGTAAACTGAGAAATGACAGTGAAGACGAAAGTAGTGTGTTAGCGCCACCATGTAATGAATTAACTAATGTTCAACATAGTAATTTGGTAACTGTGCAGAGGGAAATGGAGCGGGCGGCAAACAATGGCGTAGGCAGTGAAACAATTAGTGAACAGGGAAGCATTATCGATCGATCGCTCGGCAACAGCTCGCCTCAGGAATCCGAAATGACAGGACAGAATTTTGCAAATACTGTGGATTCAGATTTTGCGTCCCCACCGTTTTCTCAAATAAGTCAAGATACATTTTCTGCTTGTCAAAATGTGAATGTTGCTTGTGCAAATGCACTGCCGAAAAGCGTAGAGGAACAGATTCCAGACACTAATGCATTGTTATTACAATTAATGCAACAAATGGGACAAAATCTTCAAAAGTTAGACAAAATGGAACAGAATCTTCTAAAGTTAGACACAATGGAACAAAATCAGAGACAAACACAGCAAAAGCTTCAAAAGTTAGACACAATGGAACAAAATCTTCAAAAGTTAGACACAATGGAACAAAATCTTCGGAAGTTAGACACCACACTTGAACAAACACGTGAAGATTTAACTACTGATTTACATAACATTGAATCGAAATGTCAAAAAGTCTGTAATAACGTAAAAACACAAATTTGGAGTATTTTCAACCTATTTTTTCGCGGCATGAAAATGCATTACAGAATCACGAAGCAGCCATAAAAGAACTGCAAACCATTGTTCATGATAATCATGAGACCTTGTGGGCTAAAATTGACTCAGTTGCATCTACCGATTCGGTTACGCAACTTGCAAAAACTCAGGAAAACTTAAAGGACACAGTAGATTCGATTTCAACACAAATGGACACTCTGAAACTTGGTCGAGAAAAACACACTGAGGAAATGTGTTCACTATCGGAGAAAGTAACCGAACTTTCGGATCAGGTCACTAACTTATCTACAAAGGTAGATGATGATCTGAATGACACAAGACCTGTAGCCTTTACTGACAGAGAAGAGTATGAACAAATTAGAAAATTCAAACAAAATCAAAATCAAATCAATACACAGTACAAAAGAGAAATCCTGGAAGTGCAAGATTAGTTGACGCAGGTAATACAAGAATTGCATAATTCAGAGGACACTCGCGCTCCAGTACGGGAAGAGGGACATAGAAATACGGAACAACCACAAAATAATAACTCAGGGCACTTCGGAAATTATGAAAGAAATTGGCAAGGTACACCGAATTTTGAGATGGAACCGCCGACACGACGTAACAATGACCGATATGCTACTCGCCGACACGATGATTTTGACTATAAGCTGTTCATTACTACACGTAAATTCAAAACGTTTAAGAATTCTGCCAACGACATTCATCCACAAGCGTGGCTCCATCAATTCTCTCATTGTTTTCCTCCCAACTGGTCATTGGAGCACAGGTTAGAATTTATGTGTGGCTACTTAGAGAATGAACCAGCTGTAAGAATGCGATCGGTCATTCACGATTGCCACAGTGAAGGAGAATTTTATCATGCCTTCCTCTCAGCATATTGGTCTCAAGCTACACAAGACTGAGTAAAGCATTGCATCATAATGATGAAACATTTCGAACAATCTGAATTTTCCAGTCTTGTGAAATATTTTGAAGACATGTTGCACAAGAATCAGTACCTGTCAAGCCCCTACAGCCCTTCAGAACTCATCCGCATTTGCTTAATGAAATTGCCTGAACATTTAAGAAATATTATGTTGGCAGGGCGTTGCAAAGACGACATTGAAGCTTTTCAGGGACTGTTACAAGAACTGGAAATTGACACTGAAAATCGCGGAACGCGAAAACAGGAGCACAACAATTACAGGTCACATCTGTCGCAATTCCGCGATGAAAGAAATAATAACTGGACGCGACAAGGCTATTCTCACAACACAAATCGTGACCAAAACAGACACCATCCGTATGACAACTGTTGGCAGAGTAGTAATAACTACAGAGAAAGATCGCACTTCCATAGTAATGAATATGACAGAGATTACCTTAGAAACAGACAATATGTGAACCAAAACAATTATTATCAAGGGAGACACAATAACTTCAGACGCAACAGTTCAGCGCGCAGTTATGATTCACGAAGAAATTCTCCGCCACATGACCGACAAGAAAGAAATTATGAAATCTACCGACGTGACGACAGACGAGATAATAGTAACGACAGACCTGAATTGCATCAGAACTGGCGGGACTCAAACAGAGAAGGGCACTTTCAACAACGTGAATTTGAAGAAGCTAGGTCTCCTAATTCCAATAACGACACACGCCAACAAAGAAACAGACAATGACTCGCACCGCAGGCCGCCACTTGCGCCCACTGGCTCCGGGAAAAATAACATTGACGCAAACCTTGAGCAAAATTCCAGTATTCTTTACGGACGTATACCACATGATAATTGCGTTAAAGTTGAAATTCAGCGTACTAGGAAGAGTAAAGGTTTACACCACATTTCACATGTAAATCCGCTTATTGAAAGCTATTCTGCTTTTTAATTTTGTCTTTGTCATAAAACTTTTCACTTCACATTTCTAGTATGCTTTGTCAGACTTAAGAAACTGTTAACATGCAACATTTTGGTTTGCTTACGAGTGCATTCTGGATTTAAAGTACTTTCTGTGAGATACCAGATGAGACAGTGGTTAGTTTATGTGACAGCTACACGATTTTATCACGACGCTACTAATGAGTGACAATTTACAATGTTGCTTTTGCGGTGTTTCTGTTTCATATCTGCAAAGTTTTTCTGTATTATTCTGGAAAGTAAAACTTGTTTCAGTAGTAACTTTTGTGGTATAGCTACGATGAGACAGCCTTTTCCATAGCACAACAATACGTTACATCACAGTAATTTCTTCATCACAACAATAAGCGTAATAACTAAGATATCTATACGCAAAGCATTTCACTTTTGTTTATCATGAGGTAAGTACATTGACTTCTGCAGAACTTAGCTTTCGGAGGGCAATAACTACGACACTTCCACAGAGATTATCTTACAGCAAGACGCACATTTAGCGCTACAGGACATGTATTTCTGTGATTAATTTTGTACTTAAATCATTTATTTTTAAAGATATTTGAAGTACAATGATACAAAGGTTTTGCGTAATACATTTCATTCCATTGTTGTAATCTGTAATATCTGAGGGTATAATTACAATAATCCTCAGGGGGTACACGCCTACCATGTGTTTGGCAAGCACAAGGAGCCCTAGCTAATATGGTATTTCCTTATACAACTTTACACATCAGTACCATATTTCTCTAACACAAATTACACAGCTATCTGATCATTTAACTGAGAGAGACAAACATTTATTTTACTAAATCAGTGACACACGTTTATAGCCCCCATACTCCCCACAAAAAATTTTACAATTTTTTTTTGGCCAGTGGCCAATAATGATTTGATAAAAAATTTTATAATTACACTAACAAAGATATCCAATGCACACACTTATTGATACAATGTTGGTCAAAAGCTAAAATTTTCTCACAGTCCATAAAGACAGTCCTGCTCATTCATCATAACAGTAATTACAGTTTTTTTTTACAAAGTCTCATTAGTAAAAAAAATTGCACACAGAAGTAGTGGATTTCCATGTAGTCTTGAAGAAGTAGTGGTGTCCTTCCAAAGGAAAGACAGTGCTGACTCTTGACATGCTGACAGGTAATGGGCCACAATGGAGCAAACCCACAGCAGAGTCAGTCGAAGTTGATGAATATTGGTAGGTAGGTCATCACAGAGTAGACCCACTGTAGTCCTGGTAGAGATTGTGGTATTGGTGGGCCACCAGAGGTGCAGACCCACTGCAGTCCTTGTAGAAATAATGGTATTGGTGAGTCAGCAAAGGTGTAGACCCACTGTAGTCCTTGTAGAAATAATGGTATTGGTGAGTCATCAAAGATGCAGACCCACTGCAGTCCTTGTAGAGATGGCCAGCAGCCATCTGTTGTGACTGTGCAGGTGCACAATCACCATTGAAGAGTCTTGCGGATAATAGAGCAAGTCCATAACCACCACTTGTGCACTCACGAAGTTTTTGGAATTGTCCTTAGAACCAGCAATGCTGTTATCCAGTCCCTTGCTGAATTATTAACACACGTGCAAACACTATCAGTCCCTACTCCTCACATATTGTCCATATATTATGACCAACAGAAACGTGTGCAGTGAAATGAATGCTTACAAGTTACTTAATGTGATAAACTGGTGTCAATTACAATTTTATAACATGAGAATACAATTACAAAGGTACAAAGTACATCATTAAAGAACATAACAATACAGATAACATTTGTAGTACAGGCTTTACAACAGAATAGAAATAAACATATGCATCAGTGTTACAGGAATTATGACATAAGTACATACATAAAAGATCAGAATAACTTGCGAAACATCAACTTCACACATGAGCATTAAAACAAAACAGAATAATGTCTCAATATTTTTACAAAGTAAATAACATAGAAAAATTCTACAACATAGCTCTCATCAGCTAAACACATAAAGACAGGAAAAACACAAATACACAAGGGTACACAAACATATAGAGGGATGACACAAAAGGAAAGGACAGGGTTTGTTTTACTGCAGTATTTTGCATGGAGATCTCCCTTCGTTCATCATTATTCCCAAAAGTCCTATCTAAGCCTGCTTTCTGTATTCTGTTCACATCCTCTGTCAAAAATAGTTTTTCTCCACTGTACAGTGTACTTTTTTTTTTTTGCCCAAACCATTTTCATATAGCTTCTCAATACATTTCTTCCAAGTCATCATAGTTAGTTTCTTATATAGTCTACCCCTCTTAAGCTAACTTAAATCTACTGACCTCAGATATATATACCAAGGGACGAGGCAATGCAGCGTCACATAAAACAATTAATATAAACAGCAATGAAAAAAAAACGCAATTTGCGAAGCAAGCAGCATTAAGAAATTAGCAAAGCAATTGTAATATTACAACTAATCTAAGGCAATGTGCAGCAAATAATAAAAATAAATCATTAGTAAAACTGGCTTAACAGAATAATACAAAGTCAAATTCAATAACACTATGCCTGGCAAACAGCAGCAACTTATACCTAAACATGACATAGCTCAAGCAGAAAAAGTATTACAGTAAAAACAACACTGCAGATAAGGGAAACGTATATTCACATCTTAATGTCTATGTAATTAAAGTGGTGCACCACAACAACTTATTGTAAACAAATATTACCATGTACTTGAAAAGAAAATTATATGTCCAGTTACTGTTACTAGTCCCTTCTTATTGTTCTTTCCTTTCCAAGTGCTCCTTTTCTAAAGAATGTGGATTACAAAATTATTATGTAATAGATCTGTTGACAGAAAGTGTTCACATTAGCAAATGCATCTAAGTTTATTTTATAAAACTAATGCTGTAACACAGCTGGAAAACAGGTATCAAATGAAATAAGCAACTACGAAAAGCAAAGCATAAAAATATCATTCAATAGTCATGTGACATTTCATAAGTTAGTAGAAATTCTCTCAACTGTTGTAGAAAGACGCTTGTCGTAATCAGGTATGCAGATGCAAAAATATTTCTCGTCATTTCATTAGGCATTTCAGTAAATATCATAAATTACGAGCTCCACAGTATGCTTTCAACAAGGAAATGTCAATAGCGAGGACAATGGCCTCCCCTTTCTTTTTATCTACCTGTGCTTCTGACAAGGCACTCACTAATGACTTGTTCTCCCGGCGTCTGACACAGCTGCGTGCCCAAGACGCATTACATGCAGGTGGTCACTTAACTTTATTACGGAAATATTTACGACAGCAGTTTCCGCTACAGTGACAGTCTCATATACAAAATTTCACGGGTCGAGAATTTGCGTTGCAAATGTGTAGAAACAAAACCCTATAAATATACCAGTGTCCAAAAATTTTCGACGGCATTGTGATACATTCACGCATTTACACAACTCTTAAAGTACGATTCTTGGTTTCCAACATCTTTTTTCACAAGTCAAGAGTCCCTGAAACGTCCCCTTAGAACAATTGTATACGAGACTGTGCTTAACCTGACACACAATATTATTTAGAGCAACGCAATCTGACTATCAAAGATCCCTGCAAAAGAATGGCCCTGAGTAACATTATACTATACCTTTCAGAAATCACTTACCTCACAAAAATCTTCATTACTCGAACTACTGCAATACAGCGAGCGCCACTACTGCCAGCTAAATAAAAGATTCAAACTACTGATGGCACTAACTACTGATAGGGATAGTTAGCAAATGAAAGATTTTAATAGAGAACAAACACTGTATTTACCTTAATAATCATAATATATATAGCAGTTCAATTTCAAAACTTCCGCAATCTCTCTCCCCACATCCACCACTGCTGGCAGCTCACCTCCAACTGTGCAACGCTACGCGCTGTTCACATCCAGCTGCCGCTGCCCACGACTACAATGGCAGACAACAATGCAAACTAGCCACATACTGCACACAGCACAGCCAGTGATTTTCATACAGAGCGCTACGTGGCATTACCTATATAAAAATCTAAACAAACTACTTACAACTTAATTCACACAGTATTTGAGATTGAGAGCACTTAGTGATTTGTAACGAACTTTACACATAATTTCAAACTTTTTCTTGCTGATAACCTCACGTAATGACGAAAAGTAAAAAGTACATCGTCTCCTATATTTTTGCTGTTCGTACAGTGAAACTGACGCATCAAACGTGACGTGTGTACAGTGAAACTGACGCATCAAACGTGACGTTTTAATTTATTACTTCTTTAGTACTCAAATTATTCGCAAAAATGATTTGCAGACATTATCTACATATATCGCTGAATGTACCAACAAAATTGTATCATTGTACGACACATAGTTCACGAGATATGACGTCATAAACACTGAGATGCGTGAAAATACTGCCGTCTCATGGATGACGTATGATTTATTACTTCTCTGCTACTAACTCTGTTGGCAGCATATTTCGCAGATAGTATCCACGTATTGTACTAAACGTACCTACGAAATCACATGATTTAAGGATACATAGTTCAGAACATACGACATCATAAATATTACGCTGCGTGAAAATGCAACTGCAGGGCGACGTTCTCTAGAAATACAGGTGAAAAATCTGTACAGATGAGTGCGAAACATGTTAAATATATGTGAAATGTATATGAAATACGTGTACGCAAGCTAAGCCACGGACAGGAAGATCATCTTGAACCTCGGAAACGATTTCAGCGAAATGTGGTACACATATTACTTACGACCTGGGAAGAAACACTGTGTGGGTAACAGCCACCAGCTTCCTATTGGGGTGTTGGTGACAACGTGGAGGCAGAATGGGGAGTAGGAAAAGGACAGACCAAGAGATGGAAGGAGGGGATGGACAGAGATAGGGGCGTGGAGGAAATGGACAGAGAAAGAGGAGATCAACAGAGACAGGCTGAGAGAAACCGACGGGAGAGAGAGGGCAAGGAGGAGACAGGGAACGGAAAGACGAGGAGATACACTGAAAGGGGGGAGGGAGGAGATGGACAGAGAGAGGGGCACGAGCAGTAGGAGAATGGAGGAGGAGTACAGAGAGAGGGAGAAGAAGGAGATGGGCTACTGGGAAATTGGAATAGACACATTCAGCTAGTATCAAAATGAAAGCATGCTGTACATTGTTAATAAAAATAATATTTTAATATTTTGAAGAAGGTTGTATAGTACATCTCAAGAAGCTGCTTGTTTTTCCTGGTAGTAATGTTTTCTTTGACTCACGGTGAACACTTACTTCGCAATTGAACTCAGCTTTTCGGGCCGGCAGCTTTTAGTACAGAAATTTGTATTCTTTCCTCTACTACTTAATGTACTGCTTTCGACTTCTTTTCCCCGCGTTCCCTACACTATTAACGATATTTTTCTGCTACCATTTTAAATTTTCGTAGAATACTTGGAGAAGTGGTTTCTTAACTATAAACTACGTGTGTGTGTACTTCTTTGCGTAAATTGTAAGCAATTTAGGCTTCTGACTCCCCTGTCCAATGTGCTTCAGAATAATTTATTTCAGTAAGATGCCACCTGCGGCAAACTAACTTCGTACAAAAGTCACACCAAACTCAACACTATAATCTGCTAGAATCTCACTTTCAACCAGTCGATCTACTTACTCTAAACTCATCCCCTCTTCAGCGCAGCAGTCTACTGATTTCTCCAAACATTTCAACAACTAACAGAAGACTACATAACAAAGAGGGCCCTTTTCAAAACTTTAGACTTTTCAGGAGAGCGAAGAAACGTTCTAAACAGTTGTGTAACGTCTTACTGTCAGTTACATTTTTTATTTGTCTTCTTGGGACTGTCTAAATCATTTTATGACAGTATACTAACTTAACCTTCAGTATAACTAATCAGATCTTTTTTTTTCTAAATTATAGTCTTCATTGACATGGGCTGTTTACGTAGAAAAATGTATGTGGGAGTTTGAAGGAAAAACTCAGCAAGTGCACTAATTAACTTCCTAAACATCATAATATAATTTACAGCAGAAGAAAAAATTAGGTTACGTTAAAGATACAAGGAACTGGTGCAATAAAAGTTTACTGGTCCTCTACACCACCGTCGTCCGTTTCAGTTACATCCAAGTTCGTCCGTCTTCTTTCTCTCCACAGGTACTTAGTGTTTTGAAAAAGCTCCCACACGTCAAATAAAGGAAAAATGCTTTAGGTCTTGAGCTTTCGACTTCTTAATCTTGAGTACATTGTCATAAACCTCACTGAAGCTTAACTCATGTAAAAGCGTTGTTCCGAAGTTTAACACCAAGCCAAGGCCGTGTGTAACTGCCTCGAACAAAGATGTAGCTCATGCGTGCCTATGTTTTATACATGCAAAGCCCTCCACAGTTTATTCGCAGATGGTTTGAAGTAGTGGTCAACAGCGTCCTTTTGTTGACTATAACGTACTGGTTTACTTTGAAGATGCGGAAAGGTTTTGGCTGTTTCTGAGAAGAGCTAATGACTGTGTCCCAATCATCAGGTACTTGAATGAACTGATTGTGTTTCTTACATGAAACTGGGAGAAATCTTGCTCACTGGGCAAAAAGAATTACTTCTCATGGGAAAGATGTAAGTTATTCTGTCGAACATTTTCGGGCTGTGCACCATTATATACACAAAATATTTCATGACCACGTTTTTTCTGACCTCCTCAAATCGAAACAAAATCTTTTTCCACGTGTTGCCAACTTCTCAAGTAATAAAACCATAAAGGGGTCGCTTTGTTATGCCGCTGTGCGAGAACACTTGTTCCGAAGTAATTCATGTGTTCCTCAACCATCAACTTCTTCTTCTTCATAACATATTCCTTTGTTTCTCGGTTTTTCTGCTTTTCAGGCCACTGAACATTGTCTTCGGAATTCATTTTAGAACCACAGACACTGAACCGTCACTTGCCATACAGTAGAGTGAAATAATCGAACAAGTACTACGAAGGCCCAGTGAACATTAAGGTTGCATTGCCGCCCGCTTTCACACAAAAATAGCCTCAACAAATGACAAATGCTTTTTTTATCAGAAATTATTTATAAAAAGGCTGTTTTCGTAGAACCATCACATTTTTCAGTTGTAGTGACTCACGATAAGGGTCGTTACTATTATCTGATTAGGACAAATCATGAGTCTCGGAGGAAGCTACAAGACAGCGTTGAAATCGCGAAAACGAAAAAATCTCCAAAGGTTTTTCTTGTTATGAAGTCTTCTCTTGTACAAAACTGCAACAATATTGTGTGTGCGTGTGTGTGTGTGTGTGTGTGTGTGTGTGTGTGTGTGTGTGTGTGGAGGATCAGTAAAAGCAACCATTGGTGTATTAATATACACTTACTTTGATATTACAATTATTGTTTTCGCTATACTACATATGATTACTAAACAAACATTTGTGCAGTTTCACTCGCTGCATTATCTGTCTAGTGACAATACAACTGTATGTTTGCATGCGCATTTGTTCCTTTACTTTACAGAGTTGCAGCAAGTTAATTTGTTGGAACCTCCCAGTTCTCTCATTCTCAATTCTTTTAAATGTTCGATGACAACAGATCGTTTGTAATCGTTATTCCTCAAAACCCATTACCCAACCACGCAGTTCGGTTGCTTTAAGTCTCTCCACGTTCAAGTATAACACGCTTTCGTAACCGCCTCATTCGTTAGGTATGTTCATTTCGTGATATCACAGTTTCTATTTTAGTGTTATTCTGCGCAATGCTCTACAACGGTTTCACGTAATTAGACACTTAGCATCAGAACCGTCGAAAGACGGTGCAATTTTGTGTACGCACTGTCATCTGTTCGTTTGTCTCTGTGCATTCATTTTCTGATGATTGTGTGTGCGTGTGTGTGTGTGTGTGTGTGTGTGTGTGTGTGTGTGTGTGTGTGTATGTATGTGTATGTGTATATGTGTGTGTGTGTGTGTGTGTATGTGTGTGTGTGTGTGTGTGTGTGTGTGTGTGTGTGTGTGACAATGGTCACAATCGATATATCGCGCTCGACTGAGGCCAAGTATTACATTCACGTGTATACCTCTCTTGAGGAACGGCCTAGCCTGAGCATTGTAGTGTACACAGGGTATCGCGTCGCATGTAGTTACGGCTCGTCAGAACATTTCTGATGTCGTCATTTCCAGATGTGGCTTGTAACTGCACAGGTGACTACCATACCTTTTATATCATGATACTGGTAGAACTCGGTGAGCATTTATTATGAGGCTGTTGGTAGTGTGAGTTTCTACTTTGTTAAGATACGATAGCTTTTAACCAAATTTCTTGCTTTATTTAACTGCCTGTTGCATCATGACATTATAAACGAACGGAACGGGTCGTAACACAGTAAATACGTATTAATACAGCTGTGCTGATTTTCATTAAATACCAGTATTAGGATGAAATGATAATTAAATCAAGACCCTGAGCTTTCGACAGGCGTTGATATACATCATCAGGGACAGCTGAAAATGTGTGCCCCGACAGGGACTCGAACCCGTGATATCCTGCTTACATGGCAGGCGCTCTATCCATATGAGCCACCGAGGGCACAGAGGATAGCGCGACTCTCCGGATTTATCCCTTGAACGATCCCCGTGAGACCCACATTCCCAATTTAATGCCCATACACTACATTCCTAGTGCCCCTGCCCATTACACTCATTACTCGCGCCGGGCAATCTTACCGAGTCCCGTATGAGTTCTGGCAATGCGTGTGCATCCAGCACAGAAGAAGGAGGTCAATGTCCGGTTAGCCTTAACTATATGAAGATAGTATCTGTTCTTTCGGACATGTCCGAAAGAACAGATACCATCTTCATACCAGTATTAGGGCCTAGATACCAACGACGGTAAGCACCCATCGGAACCCTGTCAGATTATAGCAAAATGTGCATTCAGGTATAAATGAGTAATGAGAGAATATCAACCAACAACAAAAAATTTAAGATGTTTTTAATTGTTAGAACCTAATCGCCAGATTTCGAAAGTTACATTCCATCAATGAACTTCTTCCATGGTTTGCGCTAAATCTACTTTCCGAATGTCGCAGTGCTATCATGAACTTACAGAAGGAAGTATCCGAGTTATAAGCCACGGCGAAATTTCTTGTGTGCTCACTGTTATTGGTTCTGTCACCATGAAAATTAGACGTAAGCTAGACCCACGCAGCCATAGGGGTCTGCTAGCTGAAATCAAGGTAAAAAGGCTTTGTTTTGCATCGACACTTTCTTTTCTTACAACTCACTGAATCAACTTTTTCCTGATTAAAATCAATTACTCATCAGCTTCCTTCATGGTGTCGCTACAAAGGATATTCGATGAGCATTGCAATGGGAAATAATTGCAGGATTTCGAGAAAATGAACCTTTTTCTTCCGCACTGCAAAGTCGGAAGCCACGTTAGGATAAACAATGCGCTTGTTTTTTTTTTTTTAATTTTGCCGTTTATATGCGAAGACAGTCATCAGAGACCGAAACTGGTGATAATGTGATACATGTCGGTAAGTTACCATATGAGTTCCAATTATTAAGACTTTGCAGTTGTGGTAAGGCATGTGGGATAAATTAATATACGGCTTAATTCATCCTGAGCGTATTACATTCAGAATTTTAAGACATACGTCCGCGTGATGTATTGCGTGACGAAATGGGTAGCTCTTATCTAGATGTAGACCTACTGCATATTCTACAAGCAATGGTCATACGTAATTAGGTATCTCGAAAACAATGGTCTCCTCCATGCCAATCAACATACATTATTAAAACACCGATAATGCCAAAACCAACTATCACTATTCTCACATGACATCCTAGAGCCATCGATTTAGGGGCGCAGGTGTAAGAGGTACTTCTTCTGAAAAGTGTTTTACTAAATACCACACCACTGACTGAAAATGGTAATCAAATTAAATTTTTAATTCGATCAGGACTTCTTGAGATTGGTAATGACTGATTAGAGCATTTTTTCTGTTTTCATATTTTTCGTTTTATTCTATTCATTTCAAATATCTACGTCATTTAACTACAAAATTCATCAAATATATGCTACTTAACATATGTTTAATAGTCATTTTTAAGAAAAATGCACGTGTTGTTATTTATAATTACATAATGCACAAAAATACAGTTTACATTGTACATATAAATTCTTAATTATCGACCATTAACAAAATTTCGTTAATAAATATTGTTTAAACTAAGAGAACATTAGAAACAAATTTTTCCGTCTTTGTGTATTTTACGCTTCACGGAAATGCTAGTGGAACATCTACCTTAGTTAAAATTCTACTCCAGCTGATATTAGAATGCAGACCACCGATTTGGTAGGCAAGAATTATGACACAGAGTCATAGTGCAGGTAGGAAAATTTATCTTTCAGTGGACATCGTTTTGCTGTAACATATTCGGTGCATATGTCTATAGTTATGATAGTAACGGACGTCCCACATTAAATTCTACAGTGATCAGAATCACGGTGGAATTTTTTTCGCCCCATATCGTTCTGAAAATAAAAAATAAATAAAACTACACCCAAATTACTGTCGGTCTAAAATGCAGCGTTGTCGGGCTACAATTAATTTACGCTGCTGGCTATTATTAATGGAATGCCAAAAAGGTGCAGTGTAAGAAACGTCAAATTGGTTGCAATATTATTACGAGATCGTGCTTCGATATTTTTATTGTGTTCTCTATATCGGCTGAGGTATTACAAGTCACATATATTACAAGGTACAATTTCCTGCTTCACTGACGCAAGTGGAGCGATCTTCCGCTAGGGTGTTGTAACTGGTAGCGTGTAACATCGTGATGTGTGACGTAAGTACACTACTGGCCATTAAAATTGCTACATCACGAAGATGAAGTGCTACAGACGCGAAATTTAACCGAAAGCAAGAACATGATGTGACAGGCAAATGATTAGCTTTTTTGAACATTCACATAAGTTTGGCGCCGGTGCCGACACCTACAACGTGCTGACATGACGAACGTTTCCAACCGATTTCTCATACACAAACAGCAGTTGACCGGCGTGGCCTGGTGAAACGTTGTTGTGATTCCTCGTGTAAGGCGGAGAAATGCGTACCATCACGTTTGATAAAGGTCGGATTGTAGCCTATCGCGATTTCGGTTTATCATATCGCGACATTGCTGCTCGCTTGGTCGAGATCGAATGACTGTTAGCAGAACATGGAATAGGTGGGTTCAGGAGGGTAATACAGAACGTCATGCTCTATGCCAACGACCTTGTATCACTAGCAGTCCAGATGACAGGCCTCTTATCTGCATGGCTGTAACGGATCGTGCAGTCACGTCTCGATCCCTGAGTCGACAGATGAGGACATTTGCAAAACAACAACCATCTGCACGAACAGTTCGATGACGTTTGCAGCAGCATGGACTATCAGCTCGGAGACTATGGCGGCGGTTACCCTCGACGCTGCATCACAGACAGGAGCGCCTGCGATGGTGTACTCAACGACGAACCTAGGTGCACGAATGGCAAAAGGTCATTTTTTTCGGATGAATCCAGGTTCTGTTTACAGTATCGTGATGGTCGCATCCGTGTTTGGCGACATCGCAGTGAACGCACATTGGAATCGTGTATTCGTCATCGCCATACTGGCGTACACCTGCCGTGGTATGGGGTGTCATTGGTTTCATGTCTCGGTCACCTCTAGTTCGCATTGACGGCACTTTGAACAGTGGACGTTACATTTCAGATGTGTTACGACCCGTGGTTCTACCGATCATTGGATTCCTGCGAAACCCTACATTTCAGCAGGATAATGCACGACCGCATGTTACAGGTCCTGTACGGGCCTTTCTGGATACAGAGAATGTTCGACTGCTGCGCTGGCCAGCACATTCTCCAGATCTCTCACCAATTGAAAACGTCTGTTCAATGGTGGCCGAGCAACTGGCTTGTCACAATACGCCAGTCACTACTCTTGATGAACTGTGGTATCGTGTTGAAGCTGCATGCGGAGCTGTACCTGTACACAACTTCCAAGCTCTGTCTGACTCAATGCCCAGGCGTATCAAGGCCGTTATTACGGCCAGAGATGGTTGTTCTGGGTATTGATTTTTCAGGAGCTATGCACCCAAATTGCGTGAAAATGTAATCACATGTCAGTTGTGGTACAATATATTGTCCAATGAATACCTGTTTATCATCTGCATATCTTCTTAGTGTAGCAATTTTAATGGCCAGTAGTGTATGTCGGTGGGTGCTGAAAAACGCGCTGCAATCGAGATTCTAACCGCAGAAAACTTGTGAATAATTTCGCTTTCGTTTTGAGTTTCTTATTACTGTGACAGGCGATGGAAGTCGGTTTCGCCATGAGCAAAGCGTGAATGGGGTCCCACTACAAATGATCACCGACACCAAGAAAGTTAAAGACTATGTCATTAGCAGGCTGTCATGCTCACAGTATTCTGTGATATTGAAGGTATTATGCATCTGGAACATTTCAAGTCAGCTGGTTGTTTTTATTAGTCATGCAGTGTATATGCTTGTAAAATAACCACAAGTTTAAACAATGTGTAATTTTTAATTGATGCTCGCTTGTATAGGTCATTTGGGCCAAGCGAGATTATTTTATAAAATAAGTGTTAGAATAAGTTCCGTCATACAGGGTATCATAATTAATGGTGTAAATGCATACTTTACGAGAAAGAAAAATTTCTGATAAACATGGGCTAGTATGCTTGCCTTACTAGATATGAGCACTTGTTCATCTTCGATACAGTATAAACAGTCTCATCTACTGCCAGTATTTCGCTTTCCATAATTTGGCAGAAGGGGTACGGAACAAAGCAAGACAAAAGTTTCTATTAAACATGGGCTTCAAAACGCAAACAGTAAGAGCTATGAGCACTTACTCATCTTCGATACTGTTAAATAAATCTGTACTATTACAAGCTCTTGGCTTTCCATATTTTGAGTGGAGGCAATATAGATCAAGACAAGAAAAAGTTTCTGGTAAGCATGGGCTCTAAAACGCGTACCTTAAGAGCTGTAAGAGCCTGTTCAGTAGAAGAGATGTATTTCACACCACAGAAGATATTGTGCTGATAGCTCTTACGGTGCTCACTTTAGAATGTTTTCTGGACTTCTCTTCTTGTTTTGATCCACACAAACTCCTCTCAAAATATGGAACGCGAAGAGATTGCAGTAGAAGCGATTTGTTCCACAGTATCTAAGGTGAAGAATCGCTCATAGCTATTAAGATATGCATTTTAGAGCCCAATTTCACTATACAATTTTGCTTGTAGTATCGTGTGGCCTCACCTGTACGCGACTCCACCGTTAATTATGTTACACCCTATACAATGGTATTGCTCAGTCGAGTTAAGATCAATTATTCATGTCTGGAGGAGATACGGTTTTATTTCTGGCGTAAGAAGTTTTCTTATTCCTATTACGTTAATTCAAAGTTGAGGCTGCATCGGAACTATATGTGGATCATCAGTGACGAGCGAAAATTTGTGCAGTGTTTGCTGGAGTGAGACTCAGACCTGCGATCTGCTGCTTACTAGGCAGTATCGTTAACCACTGCGCCACCCGGACACAGTGTTGTCGCAAATTCACTGACTGCCTCGGTACACTCCCTGAATAACCCACATTCCCATCCAGAGCCACGTACCTGCTATCCACATCCATGTCTCTCAGGTTCACTAATTTCAGATTCCCATGGGAGATGGAATGTTAATGTTCATCCACACTAAGGTTTCTGGATTCATTGCTCGTGAAGGCGAATCGATTATACAAATAGGAATGCATAGTTTCTGTTCTTTCATACCGAGATAGTGTGTGCGTTGGCAACAAACATTGTGTCCATGCGGTGCAGTGGCTAATATAACTGCGTAGTAAGCCGGCGATCCTTGGTTCGATGGACAGTCTGGAACAGGTTTTCGCTCGTTGTAAATGATTCCATGCAAGGTTCCGATGCAGCTGATATTCCCCTCTTTTCTTTCCTTTCTCACACCTCCACCTTTAATTTACATGATATGCGCCACAACTGCAGATTCCGCGTTTTGTCTGTTCGGACATGTCTGAAAGAACAGACACCATGCATTCATATAACTTCTTGATTCTTTATTTTTAGTACTGAGCGCCAAGCTCCAGTTTATTATGCACTCGCATACTGTAGTCTATTGCTTAATATAAAAGATATTTACTATGAGCCCATCCTCGCACAACCCTCAGTTAATCTCCACTCCACTCAAAACCTGCGCCACGTCATGTTGTAAACGAGACTTCTTTTTCCTTCTTCTTTTTTTCTCCTTGATTGTGGCCTGTGCTGTAACGAAGGCCATCCTTTCTCTGTTAAAGAATGGGCGTGTCGCCTCTTAGTCTCGGACTGGGTAGCGGTTCCGAACGAGAGAACCTGAGCAGCCTGCTGATCAGTGCCTTCCGCCGCTTAAGCCGACCCCGCTGATTGGCTGCAGACGTCGTTACGGGGCGGGCGCGCTCTGCCGGAGGAGTCAGCCACAGCGGGCCGCCTGTAAGGCAGGCAACCTGCGAACCATTAGAGCGCTGCGCGGTGCGCACCGCCATCCCCTGCCAGGCGACGTGACGCGAGGCTTCTCCGGTGACAGACGCCGCAGAAACGAGAGACGCCGAGCGCCGCGACGCGCCGACTAACGAGCTGAGCTGCCGGCGGGGCCGCTAATAGCGAGCGCGACGCCTCCGCCCAGCCTCCTCTTCCGATGCCTCTCGCTCCGACGCTGCCTCGTGTACGTTCGAGGGGACAGTTCCGCTTCTCGTCGTATCTTACCATTCTCAGATATTCTCAGATTGCTTCCTTAATGTTGTGTGGAAGCAAACAAGCGCAGAGAGGCGCATGAAGTATTGACTTTTCCTCGTCGCTCGGTCGCGGTCGAGACAGTGCCTAGCAAATGCCTTGAGCCGCTATTAAAGAACCCGGACCATATAAGTGTATAAAATTAGGTATTTACATCATCTCGTCTTCGTTTCCCCTCTATCCAACATCTGATCGTGTTGGGGTATCAGTGATACTTCGCCACTTTACTCGGTCTTGCCGCCATTCCTCTTCCACAATTTGGTTCCATAGCAGGTTTCTCCTCCATAATCTCATCTTTATTGTATCAATCCATACTGTTTTCAGTCTTCCTCTTGGCCTCTTGCCCTCAATCTTGAGCTCCATCATTCTTCTTGGTATTCTTCCATCTCCCATCATCTTTACATAACCAAACCATTTTAACCCTTTTCAATTTTCTCAGTCAATTTCTCCACTACAGTTTCCTTCCTAACACCATTTTTGACTCTGTTTCTCCTCGTCTTCCCTAGCATACTTCTCAGAAACTTCATTTCACTGGATTGTATCCCACTCTCCTGTCTTCTAGTCACAGGCCAAGTCTCTGAGCCGTACATTAGTATGGGTGTGGAGTAAGTCTTATATAGTACCTACCAGCTTGCACCTCATCAGCACTTCCCTTCCCCACTCCAAGCCCCTCACACACTGGTAAAATGTACTACTCTGTCGTATTCTGTTGCTAATTCCTGTCTCCAAACGAGCATTCCCCATTAATACACTTCCCAAATATTTAAAGTTGTCCACTATTTCAATATCCCGTCCCTTAACATGAATCTGTCCCTTGCCCTCTCTATTCCCTCTGGTTACCACTAAGGTCTTGTTTTTCTCCACACTAAATTTCATACCATATCTCTCGACCTTATCATTTAGGATGTCTATTTGTTTTTGTACCTCCTTACTGCTTGCTCTCCACACCACAATATCATCATCAAATAGTAGCAGCTTCGTCTCCCTTCCTCTATGGGCTTCTTTCGTCTCTCTATTTCATTCATCACCATTATAAATATTAGTGGTGATATCACACTTCCTTGTTTTAGTCCCATAACATTCTTAAACGATTCAGTTCTTCCAAAAGGTGTTTGCACCCAACATGAGTTTTTTCATACATTGCCTGGATGACTTCAAGCGTTTGCTTTCCAACTCCTTTTCTCTTCAAGGTTGCCCATATCTTTTACCCGGGAACACTGTCATATGCTTTCACTAGGTCGAGAAATGGCATCACCAAATCTTTCCTATACTTCCAATGTCTTACCATCAACTGTCTCATACTAAAGACTGGCTCCACTGTTGATTTACCGTGACGAAAGCCATACTGCTCCTCTTTTAACTGCCCTTCCACTTTATCTTCTTTCCAGTATCCTCTCTGTTATTTTTGCTACTTGGGATATGAGTATAATCCCTCGATAGTTGGCATATACTTTCCTGTCATCCTTCTTGAAAACTGTGATTATTTTTCCCTTTCCCCATTCTTCAGTTACACATTTTTGGGCCCAAATGCATCTTATTAGTCTATATAGCCACTGCAGCCCAACTGGTACAGCTGCCTTTAACATCTCCACAGTAATTTCATCTATCCCAAGGTGCCTTTCCTGTTATCATTTTTCTCTGAGCCATTTCCACTTCTAACATCGTTATATCCTCCTCTTCTTCCAGACCCCTGCCCCCTGCCGTACTTCTATTCCCTTTCCATTGCTGTTCTTCACATTCAGTAATTTATCAAAGTACTCCTTTCCTTATCTTCTCTGGTTTCATTAATAGTTCTCCGCTTTCCCCTACACTTTTTTTGTATGTATTTCCCTTCCTCATACTCTCTGTACTTCCATATATCATCCTCTTACTATTCGTAACATCTTTTTCGAACTCTCGGGTGAATTTCTCAAGGCTTTTCCTCTTTTCTTCTGCTACCATTTTTTGACACTTATTTTTACTATCCTGGTACTTCCTTTTACTTTCAGCTGTTCCGTTTCTGTTCCATTCATGCCAGGCTTTCTTCTTTTCTTTTACTGCCTCCTTCACCCTCTCATTCCACCATGGTGTCTCCTTTTCCTTTACCCTTGCGGACACACTGCCACAGGTCTCCTCAGCAGAGCTTACAAACGCTTCTTTGAACTTATCCCATTCCTCTTCCACATTGCCATACTCGGTAACAGGGATTTTACGCTTAAGTAACTCCTTGAACTTTTCTTGTACCATGTTATCCTTTAGTTTCCACACTTTTATTTTCCTTTCCCTTTCTTCCTTTATGTCTTTCAATACATCGAATCTCATCTTTGCCACCACCACTCGATGGTCTCCATCAAAAGCCTTTCATGGGAGAGCAGTTACATCCGTCAACTGTCTCCGAGTTTTCTTTTCCACCAGAAAGTAATCGATGACAGTCTTCGTCCGTCTATCACCCCAAGATGTTTACATATTGTTTCAAAATTTGAGCACAGTGTGTAAGACTATAAAAAGTTTAAATATTATGAATCTGGACATGGTTTGACAATTAGTTCCTTCGAAAATACACCCTTTTGTAAAATTGTATGAAGTGCGTAATATTACAATTAGGAAGTTTCACTTTTGGAATTAGATGCAGTTAATCCTAGTAGAAGTTTCCATGGAGCTACCTGTGTTACTTTTTGAATTATTCCGTTATTTTCGGAGTTTTAGAAGCACTTCATACGAAAGGAGTTCTTTCAATTAACATAAAATTTAATGGTAAAAGTTTACACGAAGCTACCTCATAAACTAATTGAATTATGAAGAAAAAGACAATTTTCGAACCTAAAATCTGTCCGGAAATGTACCGTTCCCATGTTACAATCATTTGCAAACTTGTTGGTAACGTGACCACTTTTACAAGTAATTTATTACATCACTTGTTTTACAATTCCATTCATTAATAATCAACGAAACAAACACCGTTATTCACAGTTAAACATAAGCCGTTTTTGTCTTTGCAGTCACAACAGTCACGTAAGCTGGCTGTAAAGGAAGCCATTGTTTAAACATCGCGCAAAGATTATGCGACGAAGTCGGCCGTTGTGGACAACCATCTTGATAATGGCAACGTGCAGCTCTTCCATTACCGTGAGCTTCGCCATATAGAAGGCCATGTCTTTGTATTCTGAAAACGTGTACGCAATTATGTTGCCATAACACTCATAGTCACGTGAATGAGGCTCGAACCAAGTCAGAGATTTATGATAGCCATTAAGTGACATCAGCTGATCTGAAGTAAACACCACCTCCCCCCCTCCGCGTCCATGACTACCCCGTTGCATGCCTACCTGGCGCACATGTTTTCAAAATGCTGTAGCATGGATACGGAACGTTTCAGAACATGTGTTCTCTTTGGAAATATTGTCAACACAATCCTCTCTACAATTCTTAGAAGTTTGTAACGGGAAATTTAGAGTACACTGTATGTATTAAGCTGCACCAAGCTTCAAGATGATGTGTTGTTGTGGACTTCAGTCCAGAGACTGGTTTGGTGCAGCTCTCCATGCTACACTATCCAGTGCAAGCTTCTTCATATCCCAGTACCTACTGCAACTTACATCCTGAATCTGTTTAGTGTATTCATCTCTTGGTCTACCTCTACGATTTTTACCCTCCTCACTGCTCTTCAATACTAAATTGGTGATCCCTTGAGGCCGCAGAATATTCCTACCAACCGATTCCTTCTTCTAGACAAGTTGTGCCACAAATTTCTCTTCTCTCCAATTTTAGTCAATACCTCCTCATTAGTTATGTGATGTACCCATCTAATCTTCAGCATTCTTCTATAGCACCACATTTCGAAAGCTTCTATTCTCTTTTTGTCTAAACTAATTATCGTCTACGTTTCACTTCCATATATGGCTACACTCCATACAAATACTTTCAGAAAAGACTTCCTGTCACTTAAATCTATACTCGATGTTATTAAATTTCTCTTCTTCAGAAACGCTTTCCTTGCCATTGCCAGTCAACATTTTATAACCTCTCTACTTCGACCATCAGCAGTTATTTTGCCCCCCAAATAGCAAAATTCAAGTACTACTTTAAGCGTCTCATTTCCTAATTTGATACCGTCAGCATCACCCGATTTAATGCGCCTACATTCCATTGTCCTCGTTTTGCTTTTGTCGGTGTTCATTTTATATCCTCCTTTCAAGACATTGTCCATTCGGTTCAACTGCTCTTCCAGGTCATTTGCTGTCTCTGACAGTATTACAATGTCATCAGCGAACCTCAAAGTTTTTATTTCTTCTCCACGAATTATAATTCCTACTCCTAATTTTTCTTTTGTTTCCTTTACTTCTTGTCCAATATACAGATTCAATAACATCGGGGATAGGCTACAACCCTGTCTCACTCCCTTCTCAACCACTGCTTCAAGATAACATAGTAATTTTACAAAGATGCAGAAATTAAAAGGGAGACAGTTCAGAGGCCGCCGGCTACCCTCGGTTCCGTTTGGAAAATTGTCGAGTTCAAATGTTAGGGTTATCCCGTTAAGAATTCATAGAACATCAAGCACAGATTTTTCTTACAGAAAAACTGCGTTCGTCGTAGGTCTTCAGCTACCAACGATATAAATAATTATTTTGGCTTACAAAAATGGCCCGCATCTCGTGGTCGTGCGGTAGCGTTCCCGCTTCCCACGCCCGGGTACCCGGGTTCGATTCCCGGCGGGGTCAGGGATTTTCTCTGCCTCGTGATGGCTGGGTGTTGTGTGATGTCCTTAGGTTAGTTAGGTTTAAGTAGTTCTAAGTTCTAGGGGACTGATGACCTAAGATGTTAAGTCCCATAGCGCTCAGAGCCATTACAAAAATGTGCTGTCTGGGTACCGCTGTGGAGATAAGAAGCATTCTACACCACAAGTTCCATTTCGAGTTCCGTCCAAGTATATTAAAGGATGGTATGCCCACTCGAGAGGTTATCTATTAGTTATCATTGACACGGAAAGACGCTATGCTTCGCTTCAGAATATTTCCGTGATTTTGTCAGCCACATTGGCCGCTTAAAACTCGGATGCATTTTAAAATGACTGACTTTATTGTGTTTCGTTCGTATCATCGACTGAGCAGTCAGTGGATTATGATCACCGACCTATTATCGACTTAAATTCATTCAGGCGTTAACAGCGGCACCTGGTGAGGAGAGACTACCAGTCACACACACACATACGGTGAATGTACACTATGTGATCAAAAGTATCCGGACACCTGGCTGAAAATGGCTTACAAGTTTAGTGGCACCCTCAATTGGTAATGCTGGAATTCAGTATGGTGTTGGCCCACTCTTAGCCTTGATGACAGCTTCCACTCTCACAGGCATACGTTCAATCAGGTGCTGGAAGGTTTCTCGGGGAATGGCAGCCCATCCTATACGGAGCGTTGCGCTGAGAAGAGGTATCTGTTGTGTCTAGACAAGACAGTCTAGACACAAGGCGAGGAAGCCGAAAGGGCACGCGTCAACTCACGCAGGCTTGCTTATGTCTGAAACAGGATACGTAATGAATGCTATAAAGAAAAGTACGTAGCTCCATGAATACTTAACTTTAATCCATCATTTGTATACAGCATTCTTGATGATACAAGTGAGACTCTCTCTAGAAATGGTTAATGGCGCCTTGCTAGGTCGTAGCCATGGACTTAGCTGAAGGCTATTCTAACTATCTCTCGGCCAATGAGAGAAAGGCTTCGTCAGTGTAGTCGCTAGCAAAGTCGTCGTACAACTGGGGCGAGTGCTAGTACGTCTCTCTAGACCTGCCGTGTGGTGGCGCTCGGTGTGCAATTACTGACAGTGGCGACACGCGGGTCCGACATGTACTAATGGACCGCGGCCGATTTAAAGCTACCACCTAGCAAGTGTGGTGTCTGGCGGTGACACCACAGTATCGATGTCGGTCGGTGAGGCCTGGCATGAAGTCGGCGTTCCAAAACATACCAGAGGTGTTATATAGAATTCAGGTCAGGACTCTGTGCAGGCCAGTCCATTACAGGGATGGTATTGTCGTATGGCCGCTCCGCCGCAAGCAGTGCATTATGGACAGGTGTTCTGTGGTGCTGAACGATGCAATCGCCATCCCCGAATTGATCTTCAACAGTGGGAAGGAAGAAGGTGCCTAAAACATCAATGTAGGCATGTGCTGTAATAGTATCACGCGAAACAATAAGGGGGCAAGCCCCCTGCATGAAAAACATGAGCACATCATAACACCACCGCCTCCGAATTTTACTGTTGGCACTAAACACGCTAGCAGATGAAGTTCATCGGGTATTCGCCATACTCACACCCTGCCATTGGATCGCCACATTGTGTAACGTGATTCGTCACACCACACACAATTTTTGCATCATTCAATCGTCCATTGGTTAAACTCCTTACACCAAGCGAGGTTCAGTCTGGCATTTACGGGTGTGATGTGTGGCTTATGAGCAGCCGTTCGACCATGAAATCCAACTTATCTCACCTCCCGCCTAATTGTCATATTACTTGCAGTCGATCCTGATGCAGTTTGGAATTCCTGTGTGATGGTCTGGATTGATGTCTACCTATTACACATTACGATCCTCTTCAACTGTCGGCGGTTTCTGTCAGTCAACAGACGAAATCGGCGCGTACGCTTTTGTGCTGAACGTGTCCCTTCACGTTTCCACTTCAATGTCACATCGGCAACAGTGGACCTAGGGTATTTAGGAGTGTGGAAATATCGCGTACAGACGTATGACCGAAGTGACACCAAATCACCTGACCACGTTCGAAGTCCGTGAGTTCCGCGGAGAGACCCAATTCTGCTCTCTCACGATGTCTAACGACTACTAGGGTCGCTGATATGGAGTACCTGGCAGTAGGTGGCAACACAATGCATCTAATATGAAAAACGTATATTTTTTAGGGGTGTCCGGGTGCTTTTGACAACGTAGTGTAGTATCAGTGAGTGATCTATTTCAGTTTCACAAAGGGCAGAATCTGATGGCCCGGAGGCTCGGCACGAGCAGTTTTGAAGCTGCACGCCTTGTCGGGTGTTCGAGGAGTGCTGTGGTGAGTGTCTTCAACATGTGGAGAAATCAATGTCAAACCACATCCGCACGTCGTGAGGATGGGCGGCCACCGCTCATTACAGGTTTCAGACTTTGTAGGGTGGGCAGATTGGTAAAACATGACAGGTACTGAACTGTGGAGGAATTAACATCATACTTTAATGCCCGGCAGAGTACAATTGTGTATGAACACGTGGTGCACCGAAGACTGTTAATTATGGGCCCCCTCAGTCAAAACTGTGAATGAAATAAGTAAGCACTTGACCATCGGCACTGGACGCCGGCTCAGTGGGAGAGAGTTGGATAATCTGATGAATCCCGACATTTTCTTCATCCTGCCGATGGGGGGGGGGGGGCGCAAATCCGTTGTCTTCCAAGGGAAAAGGTCCTTCACACTTGTACTGTAGGACGGAGACAAGCAGACGGCTACTGTGTTGTGCTCTGAGGATCATCACGTGGGCAGCCGGGGGTCAAGTGGAGCTCGTGCAAAATACTATGACAGCTGAGAACTATGGTACACTGGTTGCAGGCCACGTACACCCCTTCATGACGATCATGTTTCCCTAGTGCAACAGCATTTTTCAACAAGATAATGCTCCATCTAACGAGGCCAGGAGTGTGATGGAGTGCTTCGAGGAACGTAGTGGTGATTTCCAATTGATGTGCTGGCCCCACAACTCGCTATATCTGAACTCGGTGGAACACATCTGAGATGTGATTGAAAGTTGCGTCAGAGCTCATCGCCTCTCATACCAAACTTACGGGAATTAGGTGATTTGTGTGTGCAGATGTGGTGTCAGCTCCCTCCAGCGACGTACCAAGGCCTCATTGCATCTGTGCCAAGACGAATCACTTACGGTTATTCGTGCCAAAGGCGGACATACTGGCGTTTATTTAGGTGGTCGTAAGGTTCCGGCTGATCAGTGTATCTCCTGCATATCTAGAGGGGACTGATGACCACAGATGTTAAGTCCCATAGTGCTCAGAGCCATTTGGCATATCTCGTGAAACCATTTAAACGTGAATTTAATTCGTTTAATAGTTTATCTGAAATCTCATGTTTCGTTGTCGGTGTTCAGTTCTGTATATCTCCGGCTGTATTGCAGGAAATCGCGTGACAAATGTCCGAGATTAATCTCCACTTTTAAGGCGATCAATTAACTTTAGGTAATTAGGAACAAAGAATAGAAAACGTATCTAAGCTGTTCGGAGAGCTGCGTACGATAAGACTAGCCTTACCCCCCTGAATTATTCTTAGAGACTCAGAACACTTTATTTCGGTATCGGCGAGCTCAGTAGTGGAGCTGCGGGCTGACGGATATTGAACCGCACATTCTTCATCGCTTTCTAGCTCTTCACACGAATAGTTTACAAGCCTTTGAGGAAGGCTGTTGTATCCAAAAATCGCAAAAGACTACCAAACATTACAACGTTCAAAATTAATGAAGAAACATACACATAATAACTTTTTATGCATCACCCCATAATGTGTAGATTACGCAGCTTCACTGTTACTAACGTTTGAATTCCCAAAGCTGACACGGACAAAATACCCAGTGTTATCAATGACATTTTCTGATACATGACTGCAGATATGACTGGCCATCGCGTGCAACACGACATGAGCAGATTTCGTTAGGGCCAGCTTCATCTGCACACTACGAAAACAAGAATACAAAATCTGCCCAAACATCAGATCTGTTATTCATTTCCAATTATTTCCTACCTTAACTAACGTATTGTTCATTTAAAATGGTCGTTTCACAGTGCTTCCAGTACAACATTGTCTCCTTCTTTTCCTACCACATTGCTTATAATAAGCTTTTGGGCTGTTCAGTATATCTTGAGTTTTTTGTTGACTGATATTCAATCTCAGCATCAGTTTTATTTTGACGTATAACTTAAATGAAAAATTAGAATCTGGAAACTATCGTTCCATATTTCTTATCAAATTCACACTTCAGGGACGTGCTGTTTTCTAATTGCTAACTTTATTTACTTCTGTTGGACATCGAAAGGAATTTTAAGATCAGTCATTCCGAATCGGTACAACGCTAGGCGAAACATGCTCGTTACGTGCATATTATGCCAAGGTATATATACTTTTGGACTAAACGACCACCTTTAAGCTAGATTTTCTTTGTAATAAAATGAAGTAATGAACCATTAAGGAATAATTTGTAATGATCTGCTAGCCCAGCCATTTGTAACCTCAAATTTGACGCTGGTACCAGTTGGAGTAAATAAAAGTCCAAATTTGTAGTCAGGTGAACACCAACGTATTTGAATCAGACAACCTATTGACAAGAATACGTATTTAAGCACCTAAAAAGGTGAAAGTGTAAAAATATTCATTGTTTTGTAATTATATCTTTTAAAATTTTATTCAGATCAATTGACAACCACGTTCACTACCATAAAATATTGTTTCTTGGAAGATTGGAATTTTTATTTCAAGAATATTCATAGCATACTTTGCAATATTATGTTTTATCCAAATCAAATTTAAAAAATTCTGCTTATTTCTCTCAATTGTTGGCTCAGATAGCAGTCAACTCAAACAAATTTTTTAAATGAGTTGTTTAAAAGTAATTAGAATAATCCACTCTCTACGTAACATTATAAAAATTGTGATATGTGTTCCTACGATCCTTTTGTTCCGGTACATTCATGCGTACAGAAGAGTGTACTATTCTGTTGTCGAGGGACATACATGTTTCTAGGTCATATGTCAGTTATAGTGCCCTCCAGCTCACCATCGTATCTGACCTCAATTAATTTATACCATATAATATTATTAATTAAACTTTGACCATGTGGCGTCATAATAAAGTATTCAGGTTGTCAATTGCATCACAAAAAACAATCAGATGCATGTCGTTGTTAATTATGTACAACTGACAAAATTACGAAGTGAAGTACACTATAAATGAAACAGCAAATAAAGTTGATGCCACAGTATTTTAATAACATTTGTATCTCTGAAGGCTATTAATTTTATTCCCTGTATCACAGAAGGTAATACTGCAACTGAGTCTGTAGAATCTAGCTTAAAGTAGATATTCATTGCTAACACCCACATAAGACAACACTTTTCATTAGATATTTCCTCATATGCCATACCTGAATAATCACAATTATATCTATCGACAAGTGATTAGAACAAGATATGTAAGAAAAATAGGACTTCAAGCCATCTTACATGTTATTTTATAAAATGTAAAAAACCAGCGAATCCCTAGCATAAGCAGCACGGAACTTTACATTGTCGTTATACGCAGTCTCTTTGGATGGAGCTGCTCGCTCAGAGGTAACGCTGCCGCGCTACTTCTACATTTGTATGTAGATATAAAGTCAATAGAGAGAGTACAGGATCTATTACGCAGGGACATACAGTTATATGTTTGGTACAACACCCAATGCTAATACGTTACAGTGTCAGCAGAAGGTATAGATACATAACTTTTAAAAAATTTATTCATCTAAATAAAAATTACATTGTACGCTTATGCTTACAGTAATATATTTCCCACGACATATAATTTGTTAGTTGTATGCATTAATGGGTTTGTAATAATAGTGCAATATTGTTGATATATGATATTGCTATATTTCTGGAAGGATATTTCCCAAATGCATGGTATATGGAAGATACATAGATCATCCAACAAATAGAATTAATTTTCAGATTGAAGTGATATATATCCCATCTTTGACTCTTATACAAATGCATTTTCTGCGGCTGCGTATAATGTGCCTATCCGCACAGCACTCTGCTTCATTACCATTTTGCCCCAAGCTACCACATTCCCCTTCGGCTGCAGACTCAATCTCTGGAGCATATTCGCCGGAACTACAATGAGAGCATCATGGGCCGATGTCCATGACGACTCAAAGGAGACAGATTTCACTTCATGGTTTTGTGTTTCTGCTCATCGCCACCCCCTCCAGTTAGTTGACTGTGAAGGATGTGTAACGTCCTTCAGGTGGCAGGGATTAAAATTTCTATCCGATGTCGTAGATATTTGTTTTTGTAGTATCATATGATACTTCTCTTAGTGCTAATGTAAGTTTGCAGTTCCTGGTACGAATGATCGTCTGTAAAGAACATATTCAACAAGCTATCTTACAGTGCACGTTTATTTTGTTTGCTGTGTTCTACCGCAAATATAATTTGGTCGTCAGTAAGCTGACATATTTGACATACTTTGCAATTACGTCTTTTGGAATACGTTTCTGGAATTGCTCATAGCTTAGGGAGAAAGCAATCGTTGTACAAACGAAGGCAATGACATAACACGTGTGGTTCCTGCAGGTAAGTTTCGAAGGCCTCTCTTTAAGCAAATGGGAATATCAGCGACATCTATTAACTTATGAAATGTGCTTTCAGCAATCCAAATGAGTTTGAGAATAACAGAGAGTGGCTGTTTCCTCCCCACAACGCTTCACGTTTATGCAAATAAATCGTATCTCTGTTGATTAGAGATGGTGGTTCCTCATCATAGACATTAAAGGATTTTAGTTAACTGTAGTTAAAGGCTGTCAGTTGTTGTTGTTATGTATGGTGTGGTTTTTATTCCTTTTCTTATTCTAAAATTTCAAATAAGTTTCCAAATAATGTTTACATTTCAGTTCGATTTGTTTGTCTGGAATGTTGTTGGGATATTCATGAGGATTCACAAGTGTGTAAATTCCTAATTCTTCCAAAATGATCATAATAGGGTCTTTAGATATTATCTGGAGAATTTTTATACTATTTTCGTTGTGTTATGCTATGTGGGTTTACTTTTTTACATGTAAGTGGAAGTTTGACTAGTTGCTATCACAGTTTCTCATTCATTAAATCAAATTGCAGAACTTCTTCCCGTTTGCCCAATACACGGGAATTTTGTAGGCGCCTGGACTAGAATAATGTTGGCTTCTGTTTTTCTTGGTGTCAGTCCCGGTCTTAAATTATTATTAGTGCGAAATGCTCGTTTTACGCTCTTTTCGCAGTTCGTTCATCTTGTTCGGAATGTTGCCAAAGTATGTTGTTGTTACGTACTCAGCTATGGTTCGTTTTACTTATGTCCTTTTCTCTGTTATCTCTCTATGTATGCTGTGGCTGGTTTTACTGATGTCTGCTCTTTTCTATCTTGTCTCTCTATGTATGATTATTGGTTTAGGTTCTGTGTGTCGTTCATATAGGTGAGCACTATGCCCGAGATGAAAATATTACTTTATGCTACGTACTGTAGTGTTGTTCCAGGCGCAGATCAAAGATTGCATTCATCATCGATTTCAAAAACGCATATTTCAGCGAGTTTGGTTGACACGAACTTTTATTTATGTTGTTATCTTTAGTGGTTTGTTCCTCATATATCTGGAATATGTGACGGTTATTGCTATCACGTATTTTTCAGCCCAGAAAATTTATGGATTTCTTTCTTCTGTCTCCTGTGTAAAATTTATTTTTGTGTGTAGGATGTTTAGGATATGGTGAATTGTGGAATGTTATTGTCGTCTTCAGCTATTAGCAGTAATGTGTCGTTTACGTAACGTTGGATATGTATAATTTTGGTAAGTAACTGTCAATTTCAATTGCAAAATTTTTATTCCAATGTGTTCAAAATTGTGTGTGAAATCTTATGGGACTTAACTGCTAAGGTCAGCAGTCCCTAAGCTTACACACTACTTAACCTAAATTATCCTAAGAACCAACACACACACCTATGCCCGATGGAGGACTCGAACCTCCGCCGTGACCAGCCGCACAGTCCATGACTGCAGCGCCTAGACCGCTCGGCTAATCCCGCGCGGCTCCAATGTGTTAATGAATATATCAGCAATAATTTCTGCAGTGCAGTTTGTTCTCATTAACACACTAGATGCAAAATGTTTCAAACACAAATTTACTCTGTCAGCACTAAGCACAGTGGGCTGTCAAAAATAGTGTTCTACAGACGAAATTACGTGACCAAACAACTTGTCAGTAGATAGAAATCCGCTCAATGATTCATTATGAATGTTATGCCACCGAGACGTGACTTAAATGGTAAAACACATTTATATGAAATATGCGTAGGCTAAGTAAGCCGTATTAATTGTAACATGAACCGGTACACCTGATAATGGCACACTAGGCGAAATAAGACTCGTACTACTGAAAGCGAAATTTACGACAATATAATGACTAGTAACCGTGACCACTGATAAACACAATAAGATACGGTTCAAGCCGATGGCGCAATACTTATTAAAATTGAGGAGAAGTTTGAAAACTATTAACTTACAGCAGTTTTCCGACCGCTTGCAGTGTCATTATGATATGGGTTTGCAGACAGCAAGAGTCTACATAATACTCCGTCAATATAGTGAATCTCACACTGGCCAGACCACACACAAAATAAATGAAAGGGTCCGTGCAGCATGACCGTCACACAGCCCCGCAAGTTAGCCATTGCTGAGTACTGTATCTCCACATGACATTACATACACTCCTGAAAAGGAAAAAAGAACACATTGACACCGGTGTGTCAGACCCACCATACTTGCTCCGGACACTGCGAGAGGGCTGTACAAGCAATGATCACACGCACGGCACAGCGGACACACCAGGAACCGCGGTGTTGGCCGTCGAATGGCGCTAGCTGCGCAGCATTTGTGCACCGCCGCCGTCAGTGTCAGCCAGTTTGCCGTGGCATACGGAGCTCCATCGCAGTCTTTAACACTGGTAGCATGCCGCGACAGCGTGGACGTGAACCGTATGTGCCGTTGACGGACTTTGAGCGAGGACGTATAGTGGGCATGCGGGAGGCCGCGTGGACGTACCGCCGAATTGTTCAACACGTGGGGCGTGAGGTCTCCACAGTACATCGATGTTGTCGCCAGTGGTCGGCGGAAGGTGCACGTGCCCGTCGACCTGGGACCGGACCGCAGCGACGCACGGATGCACGCCAAGACCGTAGGATCCTACGCAGTGCCGTAGGGGACCGCACCGCCACTTCCCAGCAAATTAGGGACACTGTTGCTCCTGGGGTATCGGCGAGGACCATTCGCAACCGTCTCCATGAAGCTGGGCTACGGTCCCGCACACCGTTAGGCCGTCTTCTGCTCACGCCCCAACATCGTGGAGCCCGCCTCCAGTGGTGTCGCGACAGGCGTGAATGGAGGGACGAATGGAGACGTGTCGTCTTCAGCGATGAGAGTCGCTTCTGCCTTGGTGCCAATGATGGTCGTATGCGTGTTTGGCGCCGTGCAGGTGAGCGCCACAATCAGGACTGCATACGACCGAGCCACACAGGGCCAACACCCGGCATCATGGTGTGGGGAGCGATCTCCTACACTGGCCGTACACCACTGGTGATCGTCGAGGGGACACTGAATAGTGCACGGTACATCCAAACCGTCATCGAACCCATCGTTCTACCATTCCTAGACCGGCAAGGGAACTTGCTGTTCCAACAGGACAATGCACGTCCGCATGTCTCCCGTGCCACCCAACGTGCTCTAGAAGGTGTAAGTCAACTACTCTGGCCAGCAAGATCTCCGGATCTGTCCCCCATTGAGCATGTTTGGGACTGGATGAAGCGTCGTCTCACGCGGTCTGCACGTCCAGCACGAACGCTGGTCCAGCTGAGGCGCCAGGTGGAAATGGCATGGCAAGCCGTTCCACAGGACTACATCCAGCATCTCTACGATCGTCTCCATGGGAGAATAGCAGCCTGCATTGCTGCGAAAGGTGGATATACACTGTACTGGTGCCGACATTGTGCATGCTCTGTTGCCTGTGTCTATGTGCCTGTGGTTCTGTCAGTGTGATCATGTGATGTATCTGACCCCAGGAATGTGTCAATAAAGTTTCCCCTTCCTGGGACAATGAATTCACGGTGTTCTTATTTTAATTTCCAGGAGTGTATATCGTTGTGCCCCGAAAACCTTATCTACGATGATATCCTATTGGGATTTGATGGTGAATGAATCTCATCATCATCATCATCATTTAAGACTGATTATGCCTTTCAGCGTTCAGTCTGGAGCATAGCCCCCCTAATACAGTTCCTCCATGATCCCCTATTCAGTGCTAACTTTGGTGCCTCTTCTGATGTTAAACCTATTACTTCAAAATCATTCTTAACCGAATCCAGGTACCTTCTCCTCGGTCTGCCCCGACTCCTCCTACCCTCTACTGCTGAATCCATGAGTCTCTTGGGTAACCTTGCTTCTCCCATGCGTGTAACATGACCCCACCATCTAAGCCTGTTCGCCCTGACTGCTACATCTATAGAGTTCATTCCCAGTTTTTCTTTGATTTCCTCATTGTGGACACCCTCCTGCCATTGTTCCCATCTACTAGTACCTGCAATCATCCTAGCTACTTTCATATCCGTAACCTCAACCTTGTTGATAAGGTAGCCTGAATCCACCTAGCTTTCGCTCCCATACAACAAAGTTGGTCGAAAGATTGAACGGTGCACAGATAACTTAGTCTTGGTACTGACTTCCTTCTTGCAGAAGAGAGTAGATCGTAGCTGAGCACTCACTGCATTAGCTTTGCTACACCTCGCTTCCAGTTCTTTCACTATGTTGCCATCCTGTGAGAATATGCATCCTAAGTACTTGAAACCGTCCACCTGTTCTAACTTTGTTCCTCCTATTTGGCACTCAATCCGTTTATATTTCTTTCTCACTGACATTACTTTCGTTTTGGAGATGCTAATCTTCATACCATAGTCCTTACATTTCTGATCTAGCTCTGAAATATTACTTTGCAAACTTTCAATCGAATCTGCCATCACAACTAAGTCATCCGCATATGCAAGACTGCTTATTTTTTGTTCACATATCTTAATCTCACCCAGCCAGTCTATTGTTTTCAACATATGATCCATAAATAATATGAACAACATTGGAGACAGGTTGCAGCCTTGTCTTACCCCTGAAACTACTCTGAACCATGAACTCAATTTACCGTCAACTCTAACTGCTGCCTGACTATCCATGTATAGACCTTTAATTGCTTGCAAAAGTTTGCCTCCTATTCGATAATCTTGTAGAACAGACAATAACGTCGTCCTAGGGACCCGGTCATATGCCTTTTCTAGATCTATAAAGCATAGATACAATTCCCTGTTCCACTCATAACACTTCTCCATCATTTGCCGTAAGCTAAAGATCTGGTCCTGACAACCTCTAAGAGGCCTAAACCCACACTGATTTTCATCCAATTGGTCCTCAACTAATACTCGCACTTTCCTTTCAACAATACTTGAGAAGATTTTACCCACAACGCTGATTAAAGAGATACCTCTGTAGTTGTTACAATCTTTTCTGTTTCCATGTTTAAAGATTGGTGTGATTACTGCTTTTGTCCAGTCTGATGGAACCTGTCCCGACTCCCAAGCCATTTCAATTATCCTGTGGAGCCATTTTTAAGACCTGACATTCCACTGTATTTGATGAGTTCCGACTTAATTTCATCCACCCCAGCCGCTTTATTGCACTGCAATCTGTTGACCATTTTTTCCACTTCCTCAAATGTGATCCTATTTCCATCATCATTCCTATCCCATTCTACCTCGAAATCTGAAACATTACTGATCGCATTTTCACCTACATTGAGCAACTCTTCAAAATATTCCATCTATCTGCCCAAGGCATCCACAGGATTCACCAGCAGTTTCCCTGACCTGTCCAAAATACTTGTCATTTCCTTCTTACCTCCCTTTCGAAGACTGCTAATTACCCTCCAGAATGGTTTTCCAGCAGCTTGACCCAACCTGTTTCCAAAGTCTTCCCACGATTTCTTCTTGTATGCTGCAATTATCTGTTTGGCTTTGTTTCTTTCTTCAACATAACTTTCTCTGTCTACCTGGGTTCTGGTATGTAGCCATTTTTGATACGCCTTCTTTTTCCTTTTACAGGCTGCCTTGACTGTACCATTCCACCAAGCTGTTTGCTTCATCCTACTTTTACACACTACTGTTCCAAGACATTCTTTAGCCACTTCTAGTACTGTGTCCCTGTACCTTGTCCATTCCTTTTCCAATGACTGTAATTGACTACATTCAACTAACTGGTACCTTTCTGAGATCGCTGTTATGTACTTGTTCCTGATTTCCTTATCCTGAAGTTTCTCCACTCTTATCCTCCTACATATGGACCTGACCTCCTGCACTTTCGGCCTCACAATCCAAATTTCACTGCAGATTAAATAATGATGAGTGTCATCAAAGAATCCCCTGAATACACGTGTGTCCCTCACAGCCTTCCTGAATTCCTGATCTGTTATTATATAGTCAATGACAGATCTGGTTCCCCTGCCTTACCAAGTATACCGGTGAATGTTCTTATGTTTAAAAAAGGAGTTTGTGATTACTAAGCCCATACTGGCACAGAAATCCAAGAGTTGTTTCCCGTTCCTGTTGGCCTCCATATCCTCTCCAAATTTACCCATAACCTTTTCATACCCTTCTGTTCGATTTCCAATCCTGGCGTTAAAATCACCCATGAACAGAACACTGTCCTTGTCGTTTACTCTAACAACTACATCACTGAGTGCCTCAAAAACTATCCATCTTATCTTGGTCTGCCCCTTCACAATGCGAATATACTGACACAATCCTAATTTTCTTGCTAGAAACTGTCAAATCTATCCACAACAGTCGTTCTTTTACATACCTTATTGCTGGGTTCCATTTCTTTCCTGATGTAAAGCCCTACACCCCATTGTGCTATTCCTGCTTTGACTCCTGACAGGTAGACCTTGTATTCTCCCACTTCCTCTTCTTTCTCACCCCTTACCCGAATGTCACTAACAGCTAAAACGTCCAGCCCCATCTTACTTGCAGCCTCTGCCAGCTCTACCTTCTTCCCAGAGTAGTCCCCATTGATATTAACAGCTCCCCATCTCATTACCATTTGTTTGCCAAGTCGTATCTTAGGAGTCCCTGGTTTGTCAGTTAGAGGTGGGACTCCGTCACCTCCAAAGGTCCGAGGCATTTTGCTCTGATTGTTGCCAGCATCATATTTAAAGTACCAGGGAAGCAGGTTGCTAGCCTTACTTGCCCCGAGTCCCATTGGGTTTTACCCCTAACGGCTAAGGGACTAACCGGTGGATTTGGTAGTCTTTGCCGTATGAGCACAAAGGTGACCACGACTCAGAATATGTCCGAGATGCCCAGCCTTATTCCGAAGTAACTGGTACCCCGACTGTCGGGACCACTTACTTGGCCACTCATACGTTGCCCGTGGTTCATGAACTAGGACATGACTACAGGAACCCACACCATGAACCACATGAATGAATCTGTAGTAACATATTCGGATGAAGACATTTGTTGCGACTTTCAACTGTATTAGGCTTGGGACTTTATCATTCCCTAATTTACTCTCAAATAAACAATAATACGCTACATATCGGGTACATTTCGTAAATGGAACTACAACAATACCGACATAAAGCATACGAGTAATAGCACCGTTATGAATGCGCCAAAGCGCAAGCGGTGAAGCAATGTTCGACGGAGGGCGCAAAATTCGGCGTGGGGGGACCAAGCATCAAAGAGCAACGTCATCCTCACTGTGCCAAATTTTAGATCAATATAGAGTCATTCCTTGCCAATTTCCCTCTCTCGTCCTTCACATTTAACCCCTTTTGGATTTTCTACAGTTTCCGCAAACCTGAGACCAGCCAATGTGTTGTTTCATGCCTGGTTACTAAAGCTAGTACTGTGTGCGCTTACACCAACATTCAACATATACCCCACCCCATTCCCCGAAACTTACACCAACACACGCAAAAACAGACACTACACCCCGTCCCAGTGAAACTTCAACCGCTTTCCCGTAAATGAATATGATAGCCCCGCAGAGAGCTATCCATCCTTCAGCTTTAATACAATACCCCTCTTTCTCTCCATGCCAGGGCTTCTTCACCCCTTGCCCAGCCGCCACATTCCACAATTTCGTGTAAACTTTTTCCCACACTTCGTTACCGCTTCCTCAATTCTTCCGTTCCGCAATATTTCCGAAACACTATCAACAACACCAACTGCTCACGCTGATATACTGCACAGTTATAAAGAATATCGCCAACTGACTGGTTTTAAGAAAGCAACAATGTTGATGTTCTGCTCCTTAGTGAGAGGAGTGGTTTGACGCATTTTCGGGCGATACTGTATCCTGTGCAGTTATCTTCATCTGGAATATACATAGAGGTGACAAAAGTCGTGTCGTGCGATAGCGATATTCACATCCACAAATGATTGTAGTGTCACGAACATAGGGTATAGAAGGCAGTGTATTGGCGGAGCTGTCATTTGTACTCAGGTCATTGACCCGAAAAGTTTGCTGATGTGATTATGGTCGGATGATCGGAATTAACAGACTTTGAACGCGATGAGGTAGTAGGAGCCTGACGCATGAGACATTCCATTTCGAAAATCGTTAGGAAATTCGATGTTGCGAGATGCACGGTTTCATGAGTGTGCCGAGAATACCAAATTTCACTCATTACCTCTTACTACGGGCAGCGCAGTGACTGACAGCCTTCTCTTAACGAAACTTCCTGGCAGATTAAAACTGTGTGCCCGACCGAGACTCGAACTCGGGACCTTTGCCTTTCGCAGGCAAGTGCTCTACCATCTGAGCTACCGAAGCACGACTCACGCCCGGTACTCAAAGCTTTACTTCTGCCAGCATCTCGTCTCCTACCTTCCAAACTTTACAGAAGCTCTCCTGCGAACCTTGCAGAACTAGCACTCCTGAAAGAAAGGATATTGCGGTGACATGGCTTAGCCACAGCCTGGGGGAGGTTTCCAGCATGAGATTTTCACTCTGTAGCGGAGTGTGCGCTGATATGAAACTTCCTGGCAGATTAAAACTGTGTGCCCGACCGAGACTCGAAATCGGGACCTTTGCCTTTCGCGGGCAAGTGCTCTACCATCTGAGCTACCGAAGCACGACTCACGTCCGGTACTCACAGCTTTACTTCTGCCAGTATCTCGTCTCATACCTTCCAAACTTTACAGAAGCTCTCCTGCGAACCATGCAGAATTAACACTCCTGAAAGAAAGAATATTGCGGAGACATGGCTTAGCCACAGCCTGGGGAATGTTTCCAGAATGAGATTTTCACTCTGCAGCGGAGTGTGCGCTGATATGAAACTTCCACATACAGTTTTAATCTGCCAGGAAGTTTCATATCAGCGCACACTCCGCTGCAGAGTGAAAATCTCATTCTGGAAACTTCTCTTAACGACTGAGAGCAGCGGCGTTTGCCTAGAGTTGTCACTATGTGAATTAACAGCAGCAATCAGGATAGGACTTACGACGAACGTATCCGTTCGGACAGTGCGGAAAAATTTGGTGTTAAAGGTCTGTGACAGCAGACGACCGACACGAGTGCCTTTGCTAAAAGCACCACATCATGTCCAGTGCCTCATCTGGGCTCGTGACCATATCGGCTGGACCCTAGACGACCGGAAAATTGTGGCGTGGTCAGACGAGTATGGATTTCAGTTGGAATGAGCTAATGGTTGGGTCAGCGTGAGGTGCAGACACCACGAAGTCGTGGACCCGGGTTGTCAACAACGCACGGCACAAGCTGGCGGTGGCTTCATAACGGTATGGGCTGTGCTTACATGGAATGGACTGGGTCCTCTGGTCCAACAGAACCGATCACAGACTGGTTATTATCGGCTACTTGGAGACCACGTGGACCGATGTAGGGACTTCATGGTCCCAATGAATGATGGAATTTTTATGAATGACAATGCGCACATTGTTTGAGACTGGTTTGAGGAACATTCTGGATAGTTCGGGAAAATGATTTGGCCACCCGGGTCACCCGATATGAATCCCATTTGTGGGACATAATCGAGCTGGTTCTGCAACGTGAACACTTTCGCAATTATGGGCAGGTATACACACAGCATGGCTATACTGACAGCATGGCTCAGGATTTCTGTAGGGGACTTCCATGGACTTGTTGAGTCCATTCCACGTCGAGTTGCTGCACTACAACAGGGAAAAGTAGATCCAACGCGGTATTAGGAGGTATGCCATGACTTTTGTCACTGCAGTGTATAAACATGGGACAAATAAGCAGCAGACAATATTTCACGTTTCCATTGTTTCCCTGTTGGTGCATTAAGTGCCACGACGTAGTGAGGCCTCTTAACAGTGTTAATGAGTGTGGAGGTGGTGTGCCAATAACAACTCCTACGGAAATGTTTTTTTTTTTACATAGTTCTAATAACTAAGGTAGTGACAGTCATGCATATTCTAATAAGTCAACTGTTTATGAGTATTAACGATTTTATAGAGTAGTATGTCCCTCAGAATATGTGGCAAGACTTCTGGAATCACTTCATCACGTGTATTATTTCCTAGTAACTCTGCAGGGTTTCATAAAACAGCCACAATTCATACATGTGCCACTTGGTAGAAATAGACGCTTTTCGGCGAGTAATTAATTCAAGCAGGATTTTATCTCTTTCTTTATTTATTTATGTTTGTTTGGGGAGAGGGGGGTGAGGGAGGATCATCAGTTTCCTCTCTTGCGCTAATCTCTTCATCTAAATATAGAAGTTGCGTCCGACATTAGGAGTTAATTCTTGGAATTTCCCCAGTCTATCTTCATCTACTGTTTGTACCCTATACGGGGTAAAATAGTGTTCTTGTGGCATGATATTGCTTTCCCCGGATTTTTGATACTTAACATAAATAAACAAATAAAAATATATATTTAATTACGCATCAATCACATTAAACTTTAGAATGCTGCTTCTAGTTTCGTCTCTTTAAATTTATTTGTTACCAAAAACACAGTTTCTCTCAGTCGAATCCCATATTCCGACCTCTCAATAAAAAATGGTACAGATTCTGCTAAATCGGCTATAAGTGCTCGATTCAGCTCTACTAGTAACATCCGTAGACACTTCGTTCATATTAATCGGCCAAAGCCTTGCCAAGATACTAGCTTTTGATCTTTCAAAAATTAACAGTTTTTAAGGCGACAATAACTGTTAAACTATTACATATTTTTGTAGTGCGTCTAGATAATTTAGCTTTAGATATTTTTCTGTCCATGAGTGCCAACTCGTTCCTCAGTGTCAGTCTTAGTTTCGATTTTATCAACTTTTCTCTGACATATAAATTTCCCAAAGCGCGCTAACACGGCCATATGCGCCCCTGCCAATCGTGGGCTCGGGTTTTTCCAAGGCTGTGTACGCGCTAGCCGCTCGCCACGGCCCCGTAGCAACCGACTGCCACGTGGTCTGCGGCTGGAAACTGCCGCTCTGACGCCACTGGCTGTATGCTCACACGACGTTGACACTAGAACCGTAAATAAACTGTCTCAGCGCCGTCAAAAAAAAAAAAAAAAAAAAAAAAATAGGCGGTAGCTCCCTATAAGATGGAAACAAGGCGTCAAATAAAAATTTCTCCGAAATTAGGGTTCTGTGAAGTTTACAAGTTTCTATACTATTCAGACAGTGAACTCTGATAAAAATGGAAACAGCTTCAACAGAGCAGCAAAAAAAAGAAACACCGAAAACAGTATATATTACACTTCCGAACCGCAAGACCTCATTCGGAACTAGATTTTCTCGTAGTGATTTGTTAAAGGTGTACTTCCTGGTGCTTAAATGAGGATTTTCTTTCATTTTATGCAAGGTATTTCGATCCAGTCGTCTTATTTGACATCTACTCATACACTACGAAAGCCATTTGATCCATCCGCAAATAGAGCTAAGGATAAACAACTGTCTGTAAGCTTCTCGTGTCTTACTTTCGTGGTCCTCACGCGAAATGTATACTGGTAGTAGTAGACTCATCCTTCGTCGGCTTCAGATGCAGGTTTACGGAATTTTCTCAATACTGTTCATCGAGAAGAACGTCGCCTTCCCTCCACGGATTCCCGTGTAAAGTCCCCAAGCGTTTCTGCAACACTTGCGTGTTGTTCTAACCTACCGCTAACAAATCTGGCAGCCCGACAGTGAACTGTTTTAATGTGAGCCGGTACGGATCACAAACAATGTGGCGGTATTCAGGAGTAGGTCACACTAACGTCCTAAATGCGATCTGCTTTACAGGTGAATCACACTTGCCCAAAATTCTCCCAAAGAACAGACGACAACCGTTTGCCTTGCCTACCATTATCCTCACACGATCGTTCCATATCACATCGCTTTCCAACGTTACGCCCAGATATTTAAACGATGTGACTGTCGAGCAGGACACTGCCAGTACAGTATCAAAATATTACATTTTTCCTACGCATCCGAATTAACTTAATTTTTTCTACATTTAGAGCTAGCGGCTATTTGAACACCAACTAAACATTTTTTATAAGTAATTACGCATCCTTCTGCAGTCAGACAAATTCCACATCTTCCCACACACTACAGCATCATCAGAAAACAACCATAGATAACTGCCAATCCTGTCCGGCAGATAATTTATTTATATAGAAAATAGTGGATGCCCTGTCACACTTCCCTGGCATGTCAGAAGATGTCGTTGTCTCTCATAAACACTCGCCGTCGAGTACAAAATATCGGACCAGGTTTGTGATTGGATTCAGGATTTCCTAGAAGAAAGAACACAACATGTCATTCTTAACGGTTCAAAATCTGCAGATGTAGAGGTAATTTCGGGAGTACCGCAAGGAAGCGTGATAGGACCTTTATTGTTTACAATATACATAAATGACTTAGTTGACAACATCGGTAGCTCCGTGAGGCTATTTGCAGATGACACGGTTGTCTACAAGAAAGTAGCAACATCAGAAGACTCGTACGTACTCCAGGAAGACCTGCAGAGGATTAATGCATGGTGCGACAGCTGGCAGCTTTCCCTAAACGTAGATAAATGTAATATAATGCGCATACATAGGGGCAGAAATCCATTCCAGTACGATTATGCCATAGGTGGTAAATCATTGGAAGCGGTAACGACCGTAAAATACTTAGGAGTTACTATCCGGAGCGATCTGAAGTGGAATAATCACATAAAACAAATAGTGGGAAAAGCAGGCGCCAGGTTGAGATTCATAGGAAGAATTCTAAGAAAATGTGACTCATCGACGAAAGAAGTAGCTTACAAAACGCTTGTTCGTCCGATTCTTGAGTATTGCTCATCAGTATGGGACCCTTACCAGGTTGGATTAATAGAAGAGATAGACATGATCCAGCGAAAAGCAGCGCGATTCGTCATGGGGACATTTAGTCAGCGCGAGAGCGTTACGGAGATGCTGAACAAGCTCCAGTGGCGGACACTTCAAGAAAGGCGTTACGCAATACGGAGAGGTTTATTATCGAAATTACGAGAGAGCACATTCCGGGAAGAGATGGGCAACATATTACTACCGCCCACATATATCTCGCGTAATGATCACAACGAAAAGATCCGAGAAATTAGAGCAAATACGGAGACTTACAAGCAGTCGTTCTTCCCACGCACAATTCGTGAATGGAACAGGGAAGGGGGGATCAGATAGTGGTACAATAAGTACCCTCCGCCACACACCGTAAGGTGGCTCGCGGAGTATAGATGTAGATGTAGATGTAGATGTTTTATCACTTAGGAATTCTTCTAGCCATTCACATATCTGGGAACATATTCCATATGCCTATACATTCCGTAAAAGTATGCAGTGGGGCACAATGTCAAATGCTTTCCGGATATTCAGGAATATGTAAGAGGCCTGCTGCCCTTCATCCATACTTCGCAGTATATCAAGTGAGAAAAAGGGTAAGCTGAGATTCGCACGAGCGACGATTTCTAAAAACATTCTGATTCGTTGGCATACGTTTCTCGGTCTCACGAAAATTTATTATATTCTGAGAATATCTTCAAGGGTTCTGCAGCAAACCGATCTTTGCGATGTTGGTCTGTGATTTTGCAGTTCCGTTCTTCTGCCCTTCTTATATACAGGAGCCACATGCTCTTTTTCCCAGTCTCCCAGGGAATTTGCGCTTGGCGAGAGATTCGTAATAAATGCAAGCTCTAGGGACCAATGCCGCTGAGTACTATTTGTAAGACCGGATTGGGGCTCAAATGCTCAAATGTGTGATAGTTCCTAAAGGACCAAGGACAACACACACATCCATGTCCGTGGGAGGACTCGAAACTCCGGCGTAAGTTGCCGCACAATCCGTGACAAGGCGCCTCAAACCACGCCGCCACAAAGCGCGGCCATTGGGATTCCACCCGGACCTGACGACTTAATTGTTTTCAACTTTTCCCCTTGTTTCTCTGTGCCACGGATGCTTATTACTATATCATCCGTAAATGAGTCTGTTCGGGGTTCAAACGATGGTATGTTTGTACGATTCTGCCTAGCGAACTATGTCTTAGAAGTGAAATTTAAAATTTTTTGTGTTCCGTTTTGCTGTTTCCAGATGTCACACGAGACTGGCCAAAGAGTAACTGGATGGATGACTTAGGCCCGCTTAGCAGTTCTATTTACGACCAGAATTTTCTCAGGATCTAGTCAGGATGTTTTCCTGATGCATGGCGCTGGTAGTTGTTGTATGCTTCGAGATCTTTTCACAAACGCTCGAATCTCTACTAATCTTTGGCCGTCGTCATTTGCTCTTTCTATTTTCCATAGAAAGTGCTACAGCTCTTGTTCCCTCAGCATTTTTAGAATTTAATTATTAAAACACTATGGATATTTTCTGTCCTTAATCTACTTACTAGGTACATGCTTTTCCATACCACGATCTACAGCCTGTTTAAACTTGTCCTTAATTTATCTACGTCCGTCGTACTGGACCTAACTGATGTCACTCCAGTATGTAAGTGAGCTGCTGAAAACTGCTTGACTGCAGAAATACAATCCTAGTCTTCTTCACTGGTTCGTTAACTTTCGTAGCCATAGTTGCTGTAATGGCGTTATCATTACTAACTCCCAACTATATACTGACGCTGTCGATAAGGTTTGCTTGTAGCTACGCAGGCGTCCCAGTCTACACTCGTTGGGTCATATGACCTCCAGCTAGTATATCATGATCTTCTTCAGACCTTGTGAAATGTGCTGTTATCTGCACTCGCCGGATGAACTTCGGTTCGGCTCTGCATTATTGTTGACCTCACGCCGCTGTTTATAACTGAGACTTCAACTCCCGACGCCTTCTACGTCCTTCAGTGGTCCTTCGTTTTTCAGAGACCGCACCTATACTCCGTGAACCCTCATTCACTCAGCATTTACTATTTCTGGTGAAGTGATGCCTACGAGAACTTAAACGACTGACTGTCGGAGCCAACGGTTTGTCTTAATTGAATCCTACGTTCTACTTTCTTTTTGGTTTTCCCTACGTTTACTTTTCTACAAACTGCTTGATTACAAAGTAATTTGGCATTTGCTCCACTATACTGGTCTCATCATATTTCGTGTCGTGTTTACATTCTGGCCAGTTCATGGCGAGACTGATTTGCTTGATTGTTTCAGTTGAGTGTGTCGCTAATGTTCCTTGCATTTCACCTTGACTGTCCCAGCAGTCTTCCCCAAGCAAGACATGCCACATTCGCACGGAATACAGTACATAGAAGACTTTTGGAAAGATATACCTTCTTTACTGTTAGACAGAAGGCTTCGTATCTCTGCATCGAAATATATTAGACGTCCTGTTTCCGTAGTAGTCTATCGATCTTACTTCACATTGCGCCAGCATAAGATACATAAGCGATTCTTGGTTTCTATTTCTTTGTTTATGTCCCACCCACTATCCCAGACGTTCCTTATTTTGGTTAAACCTGAGAGGCACATATTTTGGCACTGCTTTCGATAGTGTTGTGACAGTGTTTCATTAAGTCGATATCTTGTAGGGAACAACACAAAACTATATATATTCTCTTCATTTCCTTTCTTTCAATTACATACAGATATCTTCTGATTCATGTGTACTAACATGTAATGAGAAAGTATAATGTAAATTGATGTTGTGATTCACAATGTGACTATGTAAATTGAGCGTCTGTTTCTGAAAGAAAAAATCACGTCTGTGTAAAATATTTCGAACGAAAAGGAGAGAGTTGAGGCGCGAGTCGGTTCAGGTAGAGAGCAGATCTAACTATATTAATAAGAATTTTTAAAGCAAAGTACGAAAATTTCTCCTGCCAGGAGAGCTTCTGTAAAGTTTGGAAGGTAGGAGCCGAGATACTGGCAAAAGTAAAGCTGTGAGGACGGGGCGTGAGTCGTGCTTGGGTAGCTCACTTGGTAGAGCACTTGCCAGCGAAAGGCAAAGGTCCCGATTTCGAGTCTCGGTCCGCACACAGTTTTAATCTGCCAGGAAGTTTCATGTCAGCGCACACTCCGCTGCAGAGTGAAAATCTCATTCTGGCATATGTAGATTGTGTACAGACACCATTTAACGTCACGTTTAATTTGGTTGGGTGATTGATTTGGGGGAGGGAACCAAACAGCGAAGTCATCGGTCCAATCGGATTAGGGAAAGATGGGGAAGGAAATCGGCCGTTGGCATCCCGGCATTTGCCTGAGGCGACTTGCGGAAATCACGGAAAATCTGAATCAGGATGGCAGGACGCGGGTTAGGACCGTCATCCTTCTCGAATGCGAGTCTAGTGTGCTAGCCACTAGGCCACCTCACTCGATTATGTATAAGTCAATTTAACTTTTTGAGAATTAGCTTAAGACTGTAGAGTTTGCTAGGAAGAAGAGAAGCAACAAAACACCAGTACGAGTATGAGAACTACTTACCTGGACACGAAGTAGAGATTCCTAGAGCATGTGAGCGGAGACGCCAAATTACGAGCACCATATGCCAGATACCATTACAAGTGACTTCCGTAGTAGTCCTGTTATGTGGGTCCAGAGATGTGGAAAGTAATGGAAGGACTAGCGTCAGCATGCAATAAGAATTCTGCGCGTAAACGCAGCCACCTGGCAGACTTAATAAAGGTGTCGTTAACCGCAGCTGGAGGGAAGCCACCCTCCCCTGCCCACACCCCCACTACCGTTCCATCCCCCACCTCCAACCCTCCTCCACACCAGTAGCACAAAGGGGCCTGAAGAACTCTCTAATTACCGCTGCAGCCTTTTCACAGATTCCCGCGCAGTCGGCGTCACGTTCGTGTATGGAAACCGAGTCGTAAACGAGAGTCGTCCTAAATAAAACAGTAACGCACCGAGGCTGGACCCGTTTGACATTTATAAATGTGAAAGGTTACACTCCTCCTCCTCCACCCCTCACCTCATCTGCCTTCATATTCAGCACGTATACGTTATGAAATGGCGTACATCGAAACCAACAGGATATCTTGATAGATGAACAGAAGAGATTAAACTTTATCGCATTTTTAATTGCCAACTCTTGATATGCGAATACAGTATTGATCACCAGAGCCTCTCAAATACCATTTAACGTCGACGTGCAACAAGTGGAAATCCGAAGAAAGAGGTTAATATGACACATACGAACTCTCAGTGCTGCAGCAGCGGTAAACTGAAATAAGCTTTTCACTTCATACATCGTTGCCTAACACATCTAAGACTCTCGTGAGAACGCACTGTACGCACAACTGCATTACACTCACATTAGCAATACTATTCCTAGCAGCTGAGCGGAGAAAACCCTGAACGCATGTCTTGTAACGGAAAACAGATTCCTTATGGAGGAGCGTCGATCTTTATGGTAGCCACTTCCAGTAGATGATCTTGACATAAATTAAATGTTATTCTGTAAGGAAACTTTGTTTCAAAAATTGAGGATTTATTAATTGGAAAATATTGAAATGCTTCATTTATTGAACAAAAGAAGAAAAACCTTGCATCACATAATTCGGTACACTGACAGACGCGATTTCTCTGACCAGTGAAAAATTTTTTTAGTGCTTCACGCGTAATTTACTTTTTGTTCGGCACAGCACGCATTTTTTTTCCTTACTGTCCAGGAAACATTACCAATTCTGATTGCTTCCTTTTTTTGTCAGTGTAGTTCAGAGATGTACGGTTCCATTTCTGTAATGTGATGAATCAGATAGCCAGAGCGAGTCCGTCTATTTTAATACACTGACGGAAAAGAATCACAACACCGAGAAAGAGTTGTGTAACATAAACGAAAGCCGGTTGGCGTGTTTCAACATCTGAAATAACATGTCTGTTAAAATTTCGCTCCAGTCGTATAATAGTGGCGCTCGTGGCGCCACTATGAGGATACAAATCAGGTTTGCTTTAAATACCGGGTGATCAAAAAGTCAGTATAAATTTGAAAATAATGTAGATAGAGAGGTAAAATTTGACACACATGCTTGGAATGACATGGAGTTTTATTAGAACAAAAAAAAAATAAGTTCACAAAATATCGGACAGATGGCACTGGACATCAATACGTCAGTACTGCTACCGTGACGGGTGAGAGGTACGCCGTTATGTTACAGAATCGCATCATCCCCAGCCTGGCTGATAAACACCTGCTGGAACGTACAGTGTTTATGCAGGATGGCGCTCCACCCCATATTGCTAGACGCGTGAAAGATCTCTTGCGTGCGTCGTTTGGTGATGATCATGTGCTCAGCCGCCACTTTCGTCATGCTTGGCCTCCCAGGTCCCAAGACCTCAGTACGTGCGATTATTCGGTTTGGGGTTATCTGAAGTCGCAAGTGTATCGCGATCGACCGACATCTCTAGGGATGCCGAAAGACAACATCCGACGCCGATGCCTCACCATAACTCCGGACATGCTTTACAGTGCTGTTCATAACATTATTCCTCGATTACAGCTATTGCTGAGGAATGATGGTAGACATATTGAGCATTTCCTGTAAAGAACATCATCTTTGCTTTGTCTTTGTTATGCTAATTATTGCTATTCTGATCAGATGAAGCGCCATCTGTCGGACATTTTTTGAACTTTTGTATTTTTTTTGTTATAATAAAACCCCATGTCATTCCAAGCATGTGAGTCAATTTGTACCTCTCTATCTACATTATTCCGTGATTTATCCATTTTTCAAATTTATACTGACTTTTTGATCACCTGGTACATGCCTTAATGGTCGTGAGCGTTAGTTACCTTGGAGATCGGACATGGTGAGTTGATGTTAGTCAAGAATATCTTTAAGGTGGCAAAGACGCCATTTCAGTTCCTCGGTGAGTTACAACGAGGTCGTGTAACATGGTTGCGAGAAGCTAGATGTTTCTTCTGTGATACTACAGAGAGGCTTGGCAGGAACGTAGCCGTGGTACACGATTGTTGTCAGCGGTTCTCCGGACGGCCACATGGTCGTACTTAATTACCAGCAGCAATTAGAGCAGCATTTGGCACAATAGTTACAGAACGACCTCTGAACATGTCTCCCGCAGATGGAGATGAAACATTAGGCCAAAATTTTATACATCGACCACGGCATCTCAGCCCGGAAGTTTTAACTGAAGACAACACCGGCCGTGAAAGCTTACAATGTATTATGTGACAAATCGGTCCCTTCAGCGATAGCTCCGAGCCACACGCCCTGAGGTGTGCATTCCACTGACTCCGAACAACAGCCATTTGCGACTTCAGTGGTTTCACGAGAAAGCTCACTGGAGGGCAGAGTGGAGGTCTTTCGTGTTTCCTGTTGAAAATTGGTTCTGCCTCGGTGCCAGTCATGACCACGTGTTGGGTACAAGGAGACCAGTAGAGGGCCTGGAACCAACCATTATGGTTGGAAGGCTCCACTGGGGCACTCTGTTAGTTATCCCACGCATCTGCTGTACTGCCGTTCATGAACAGCATTCCTGTTTTCCAACGGCATAATGCTTGTCCACGTATCGCTGTTGTAATCCAACATGCTCTACATAATGTCGACACGTTGTCTTGGCCTGCTCGATCACCAGATTTGTGTTCGATGGAGCACATATGGGACACCGTCGGACGACAGCTATAGCGTCATCCTCAACTATCTTTAACAGTCCCTGTATTGAGCGACCATTTGCAACAGACATGGAACTCCATCCGACAAACTGACACCCGGCGCCTGTACAGCACAACGCATGCACATTCAAGAGCTTACATACAGCATTCTGGTGTTTTTTCTGTTCCTTTCTCTTTTTTCTGAGTCATCAGTCTTCTACGCTCTTCAACTCAGAGTAGCACTTGCAACCTACGTCCTCAATTATTGGCTGGATATGTTACGATCTCTGTTTTTCCCCTACAGCTCCCTCTAGTACCATAGAAATCATCCTCTGATGTCTTTACAGATATCCTGTCATTCTGTCCTTTTATTCCCCTTGTCAGTGTTTTCCATATATCCATTTCCTCTCCGATATCGATCAGAACCTCTCCATTTCTTACCTTATCAGTCCACCTAATTTTCAAAAAAATGGTTCAAATGGCTCTGAGCACTATGGGACTTAACATCTGTGGTCATCAGTCCCCTAGAACTTAGAACTACTTAAACCTAACTAACTTAAGGACAGCACACAACACCCAGCCATCACGAGGCAGAGAAAATCCCTGACCCCGCCGGGAATCGAACCCGGGAACCCGGGCGTGGGAAGCGAGAACGCTACCGCACGACCACGAGATGCGGGCCCTAATTTTCAACATTCGACTGTAGCACCATATCTCAAATGCTTAGATTCTTTTGTGTTCCTCTTTTCCTATACTCCATGTTTCACAACCATACAGTGCTGTGCCCCAAAAGTACCTTCTCACAAAGTTCTCCCTCAGATTAAGGCTTATGTTTGATAAATGTAGATTTCTCTTGACAAGGAATGCCCTTTCTGTAAGTTCTATCTGCTTATGATGTCCTCTTCGCTAAGTCCGTCATTGGTTATCTTGCAGCCTAGGTTGTATAAGTCCTTAACTTCGTCTACTTTGTGTCCATCAACCCTGATGTTAGTTTTCTAGCTGTTCTCATTTCTGCTACTTCTCATTACCTTCGTCTCCCTTGGATCTACTCTAAGTCCATATTCTGTACTCATTAGACTGCTCATTCCATTCAGCAGATGTTGCAATTCTTCTTCACTTTCACTCAGGATAGCAATGTCACAGCGATCCTTATCATTGATATCCTTTCACCTTAAATCTTAATTCCACTGCTGAACCTTTGTTTTATTTCCATCTCTATCTGTCTATTTAGAGACTGAACAGCAGGGCCAAAAGACTGCAACCCTATCTTACACACTTTCTAATCTGAGCACACCGTTCTTGGTCATCCACTCTTATTATTCTCTCTTGGCTGTTGTAAATATCGTATATTACCCGTCTCTCCCTACAGTTTATCCCTATTTTTGTCAGAATTTCTAATATTTTACGTAGTCGAATGCTTTTTCCGGATCGACAAATCGAGTGAACATGTACTGATTTTTCTTTACTCTGCTTTCATTATCAACTGCAGCCTCACATTTGTGTCTCTTTTTCCATTTCTTCGCATTTTTCATGGAGCCTTTTCGTCTTAGCTTCTCTGCACTTTATATTTATTGCATTTCTTAGCGACTTGTAATTCCATATTCAAGCGTTTCTCTGAATATTTTGGCACTTCCCACTTTCATCGATCAACTGAAGTATTTTTCTGTTACCGATGGTTTCTTTGCAAATTACCTTCTGTGTACCTATATTTTCGTTTGCAACTTCTGTGATTATTCTTTTTAGAGTTTTAGAGATGTCCAATCCTCTTCAACTGTACTGGAGCTGTTCGTTATTGCTCTGTCTACAGCCTTAGTGAACTTCAAGCTTATCTCGTCATTCCTTAGTACTTCAGTATCCCCCTTCCTTGCATATTGATTCTTCCTGACTAATCTCTTGAACTTCAGTTTACTCTACATCAGTAGTATATTGTGAACTGAGTCTGTATCTGCTCCTGGGTACACCTCACAATCCAGTATCTGATTTAGGAATCTCTGTAGGACCATGATGTAATCTAACTGAAATCTTCCTGTATCATCCGGCCTTTCCCAAGTATACCTTCCCCTCTTGAGATTCTTGAACAGAGTATTCGCTCTTACTATTTGAAATTTACTATAGATCTAAATTAGAGTCTCTCCTCTCTCATTTTTTTACCCCAGCCCATATTCTCCTGTAACCTCTTCTTCTACGCCTTCCCCTACAACTGCACTCCAGGTCCCCATGTCTATTACATTTCTATTTCCCTTTAAGTACTGTACTACCCTTTCAGTTTCCTCATATATTTTCTATATGTTTTTATCTTCAACTTGCGACGTCGGCATATATACCTGAACTATCTTTGTCAATATCGATTTGTTGTCGAGTCTGATAAGAACAACCCTGTCACTGGACTTCACATTAAGAGACTCTCTGTCCTTCCTTCCTACTCATAACGAGTCCTACTCTCGTTCTACCATTTTCTGCAGATGTTGATATTACCTTACATTCATATGACCATAAATCCTTGTTTTCTTTCCATTTCACTTTTCTGACCGCTAGAACATCTAGATTGAGGCTTTGCGATTCTCTGTTCAGATTTTCTAGCTTACTTACCACGTTGAAGCTACTTACATTCCATGCAACGACTCGTAGAACGTTGTCTTGCTGTCGGTCATTCAATCTTTTTTTCTGGTGGTTACACCGGTTGTTAATGTACGGCCGTTTCACATTTGCAGTGGCTTACTTCGCGCTTAATTAACTTGCAATCTTTCAATGTTAATCACATTATTATGTTACTTATACAAACATGTTCACGAAATTTCAGTACTCTATATTAATTACGTTTTGGTGACGCGATTTTTTCCTTCAGCGTGTATCTTGGATAAAAATTGTTCCAGATGACATGAACATATCAAGTTGGGGTAACATGATAAGTCAGTGCCATACTCAATAGGGGGTTACTAAACTTTAGTCGTGATATTGACAACTTCCTAAATCACAATAACACTAGGGGAAATTTGTTTCTTATCCGATGACTGTCCAAATAAGACGGTTAAAGTTGTATGTGCTCACCGTAGCCGGCCGGTGTGGCCGAGTGGTTCTAGGCACTTCAGTCTGGAACCGCGCGACCGCTACGGTCGCTGGTTCGAATCCTGCCTCGAGCATGGATGTGTGTGATGTCCTGAGGTTAGTTAGATTTAAGTAGTTCGTAGGTCTAGGGGACTGATGACCTCAGATGTTAAGGCCCATAGTGCTCAGTGCCATTTGAACCATTTTGCTCACCGTACGCAGCACAGATTCGATCTCTCTCTCTCTCTCTCTCTCTCTCTCTCTCTCTATCTATCTATCTATCTACCTATCTATCTATCTACGTCTCCAGTTAGAAGCGACACTTCCGAAGAGTATCCTCTCAAAATATAGTGCCTAACGAGTAATTGAGGCTACTTAAGTCTTACTTTCTTAGAAAATTTGCATAAATAATGGGAAAAAGAAAAATATTAAAATAATCAAAAATGTCTTCTCAAAAGTTGCGGAGTACCCCCATTCACACCGTCTAATCACTGACGATCGTGTATGTTGTACACATTGTGCCAGATGTCGGTCTGCCGTGGTAATCTGAATTCCGCCGCGTTGCGTGTTACCGTAGTACCCCCTGCTCCGGGCGCCACTCTGCATAGGCGATGGCGACCACCGACCAGAATGCCGAGGAGGGGAGAGAGTGCTGGGGTATCTGACGGAGAGGGCAGTTCTGGCTGGTTTACAAGCCCAGGGCCTGTATTAACACACGGCGGTACTGTGTGCGTTGTGGGCTATGATTTCAGTGTCACACGGAGACTTGCCGCTGTGGCTCTGTTCCCCAGCGTTGGGCAGTCTTGATAGCTCGATGGGAAATTATGTCCTACTCTACTGTGAGTGATCCGTTACCACGACTTGTGACCAGCCAATGTAGTTTTGAAGCTCACTACGGAATCGTGCCTGCTCTCTTGTGGATGTTTTGAAGTTGCTGATTGCTAACGAATACGAGTTGTGATCAGCCGACGTCGGTTTAGTATTTTTGGTCTGTGGCGTTGAACAGTGAGGAACTCGCTGGAAGCACGGACCCCAGGTACTTCAATATACTTGTTCTTGCCTGGTGCACGTAAGACGTGAGGGTATTTTACGTAGATATCGTCGTGGTAGCCTTTCCATCGCGTCTTTCTTTATAGCAGAGTTATTCGGAATACCATTAGGCTACGTTCCTGATAGGTGCAAGTTATTAGTTTATTGACTCAAAATATTTGATAGCGATCGTACAGATATTACATAATTTCGTACGTTGGTGGTGCGCTGCTAAGCAACTTATGATTCGGGTCGGCAATTGAACTGCGCTTCTACGTCAGTGTTTCCGCATTGCCGCGTTGTTGCTAGTTGGGAGATGCTTGTTTGAGGTGTGGAAAAATTTATGGCGCAGTCCACGGTTTATGGTTGTTGGTTTAATACCTCATTCTGTCAGCAGTATTTCTGAGTTTGGTACCGTTGAATTGTTATGAGACAGGCATTGGCTTCCTTGTAGGAGGGGGTCACTATCCGGCCAGGCAGTCAAGCGATGATTGGTGAAGGCAGTTTGCCACAAATGACAGAATACGTAATCCTTCTTCCTTTTACTATTTTAAGCTGTTGGTCATCGCTGTTGGGAAAGGTTTGCGACTGACTGCGGGTGCGGCATATAAAGTAAAGTTGTATAAGTGTAAAACTCTCTTCGTTTTATTGGCCAATAAGGTGAACTGACACGTCACAGAATTTGAGCGAGCTTTCGGAGGCAGTGTTAACCACATTGTTTGTCGTTAGATCCTGAATGGTTTTGAAAGCACTCGCTATCGACGTGCCTAGAGGTACCGTTGTACTAATTTCTAATGTGGTAGTTTTGCGTTTCTGTGCGATTGACTCAGAAAAAGAGAGTTTGGGTACCTGAGGGAACTTTGGGGCATAGAATACTTTTTCTGTACTCATATGTAACTATATGAGTGGAACGTCGCTGTTGAGGGCCATAGGTGTATGTCCTGGTAACGCCTGTTAACGGTGTTCACCGCCTTGGCCAGTGTGTGTGTGTTAATTATGGATTAGTATGTCGGTGATTAATTAGGGCTACTTTCCTGACTATCGGACCGCTATCACTTTAAATAAACAAGGGCTGACTTTTATTAACTGGTATAGTGCGCACCTAATGAAAAGGTACTAAACTCCGCCAAGTATTATGATCTAATTAAAGCTACGACTAGAGCCAGTAGCTGGCTAGTGCCGGTAGAAATAAAGAATTATTCCTTCCATTTCTAAATTGCAAAAAGTAATTCTATTTAATGACATATTTTAATTTATATGAAAGTTATTGTCACTGAGCCACTTTAAGAAAGCTCTGTGTGGCTAGCAGTTTGAGTATGAGGAAGTCAGTGGCCCCTAGACTGGCAGTCCATGAAATTATTTCTCCTAACATGTGGTTAGGACTTATATGTTCCGTGCGTAACCAGCTTAGAACCTTCTAAGTGGTGTGTGTCAACTTTGTGAAAATTTGATGTCCTTGCATAGTGAAGTCTGGTGTTTTATGTTCACTGATTGGAAGATCATTTATGAACGTGTCATCACGTGATAGTTTTTTTTAAGTGGGTTTCACAATTTCTTTTTATTCGGTGTATTAATTGTGAAATTACTTAGTTTTGTTTCGTACCAGAGGTTTGAAATATTTAATAACTTGGGGAATTTTTGAGTGGGCTCAGATTATTGTTTTATTGTTTCCTCTTGTAAGCTTGATCACCTTTTCGTTTTATTGATTGTATTAAAAGCGGCAGATCTAAAGATAGCTGAACGTGGTGACTGATGGTCCTTGATTACTACTCAGCTTCCTGTTACAGGGCGAGGTTCTGTCCCGCTAGGAGCTGTAATAAATGCAATTTCCCACCTCGTACGTCCCGTGCCGTAGCAGCGTGTACCAACGATGCCTCGTGTTTGGTCTCCTTCGCCAGCACATCGATAGATCGAGATTCAGGATCAGAGTTCTACATCTACATCTACATCTACATCCATAATCCGCAAGCCACCTGACGGTGTGAGGCGGAGGGTACCTTGAGTACCTCTATCGGTTCTCCCTTCTATTCCAGTCTCGTATTGTTCGTCGAAGGAAGGATTGTCGGTATGCCTCTGTGTGGGCTCTAATCTCTCTGATTTTATGCTCATGGTCTCTTCGCGAGATATATGTAGGAGGGAGCAATATACTGCTTGACTCTTCGGTGAAGGTATGTTCTCGAAACTTTGACAAAAGCCCGTACCGAGCTACTGAGCCTCTCTCCTGCAGAGTCTTCCACTGGAGTTTATCTATCATCTCCGTAACGCTTTCGCGATTACTAATTCATTCTGTAACGAAGCGCGCTGCTCTCCGTTGGATCGTCTCTATGTCTTGTATCAACCCTATCTGGTACGGATCCCACACTGCTGAGCAGTATTCAAGCAGTGGGCGAACAAGCGTACTGTAACCTACTTCCTTTGTTTTCGTATTGCATTTCCTTAGGATTCTTCCAATGAATCTCAGTCTGGCATCTGCTTTACCGACGATCAACATTATATGATCATTCCATTTTATATCACTCCTAATGCGTACTCCCAGATAATTTATGGTATTAACCGCTTCCAGTTGCTGACCTGCTATTTTGTAGCTAAATGATAAAGGATATATCTCTCTGTGTATTCGCAGCACATTACACTTGTCTATATTGAGATTCAATTGCCATTCCCTGCACCATGCGTCAATTCGCGGCAGATCCTCCTGCATTTCAGTACAATATTCCATTGTTACAACCTCTCGATACACCACAGCATCATCTGCAAAAAGCCTCAGTGAACTTCCGATGTCATCCACCAGGTCATTTATGTATATTGTGAATAGCAACGGTCCTATGACACTCCCCTGCGGCACACCTGAAATCACTCTTACTTCGGAAGACTTCTCTCCATTGGGAATGACATGCTGCGTCCTGTTATCTAGGAACTCCTCAATCCAGTCACACAATTGGTCTGATAGTCTATATGCTCTTACTTTGTTCATTAAACCTGCTGTGGGGAACTGTATCGAACGCCTTGCGGAAGTCAAGATACACGGCATCTACCTGTGAACCCGTGTCTATGGCCCTCTGAGTCTCGTGGACGAATAGCGCGAGCTGGGTTTCGCACGACCGTCTTTTTCGAAACCCATGCTGTTTCCTACAGAGTAGATTTCTAGTCTCCAGAAAAGTCATTATACTCGAACACAATACGGTTCCAAAATTCTGCAACTGATCGACGTTAGAGATATAGGTCTATAGTGCTGCACATCTGTTCGACGTCCCTTCTTAAAAACGGGGATGACCTGTGCCCTTTTCCGATCCTTTGGAACGCTACGCTCTTCTAGAGACCTACGGTACACCGCTGCAAGAAGGAGGGCAAGTTCCTTCGCGTACTCTGTGTAAAGTCGAACTGGTATCCCATCAGGTCCAGAGGCCTTTCCTCTTTTGAGCGATTTTAATTGTTTCTCTATCCCTCTGTCGTCTATTTCGATATCTACCATTTTGTCATCTGTGCGACAATCTAGAGAATGAACTACAGTGCAGTCTTCCTCTGTGAAACAACTTTGGAAAAAGACATTTAGTATTTCGGCCTTTAGTCTGTCATCCTCTGTTTCAGTACCATTTTGGTCACAGAGTGTCTGAACATTTTGTTTTGATCCACCTACCGCTTTGACATAAGACCAAAATTTCTTAGGATTTTCTGCCAAGTCAGTACATAGAACTTTACTTTCGAATTCATTGAACGCCTCTCGCATAGCCCTCCTCACAGTACATTTCGCTTCGCTTCACGTTCTGTGGAATTAGAATTCTGAATGCACAAATTTAAAAGCAACAAGATTAATAAAAGTAATGTGAGTCAGCACCACCTCTCCTCTATTTAAAACCCGCTATCCCCACTCCCCAAATTTTATGGTACATACTAAGTGTTGGCTCAGGATAATGCTTTCGGAATCAAGGTACCAGCCTCAAAAATACAGCACAGAAATGTCGGGAAGAAATAATCTCAGGTAATGGTAGTCGCACTGCACTCAACTAACCAACCAACTTAAAGATAATACGGTCTCATCGGAATAGGGAAGGACGGGGAAGGAAGTGGGCCGTGCCCTTTCAAAGGAACCATACCGGCTTTTGCCTGGAGCGATTTAGGGAAATCACGGAAAACTTAAATCAGGATGGCCAGACGCGGGGTTGAACCGTCGTCCTCCCGAAAGCGAGTCCAGTGTGCTAGCCACTGCGCCACCTCGCTCGGTGAGTGTATTAATTTCATACCCTAAAAGCACACATTAAGTTCCAAAAAACATAACTATACTGCGAAAATTTATTTCCAGGTAACAAAATCAGGAACTATTGCCATATAAGTAACTTTTATTCTTTTATTGAGAAGAAAATCGCAGTGAAATATTTTCCGTAATTACTGACTAATTTTGGTCTTCTCATCCGATTCTCTCCTTGCATCCTGCCACTTTATAAAACTAGTGCACAAAAAGATACTCTGAATTCAAAATTTATGTGGTTTAGTTGATTAACAAAACGAAAATATTAATTCAGAAACAATTATCATCGTTAATCGGTTCACTCATTACTGAGTACCGTTAGCTCACTCATATCTTCACTGATTTCTTAAATAGCTGTATCTCCAACTAGACACTTCCATTTTAATATAATGTGAAGAGATAGGCTGGTAATCTTCTTTGTTTGATACAACCATCTAATTTGTGCTCTTCCTCATAGTCGTCTGCCTTTGATGTTGTCTTGCAAGATGAATTTTTCTAAATTATTCATATTTTTTCTCAAAACCTGCACAAGAATGTGGAAGTTACTTTCATTCACTCGGTAAGATAAATTTCTTGTTTTTCTAAGTTCTACTACAACGAAAAAATTGCTTATTCTTTCTGTAAATAGTGGTTGTAACTTCCACCTTCAACAATACATGTCGAAGGAATCAGTTCGGCTCTTGTCATTAGCTTCACGGTCAAAATCTTCTACATCTACATCGACATTTACACTCCGCAAGCCACCCAACGGTGTGTGGCGGAGGGCACTTTACGTGCCACTGTCATTATCTCCCTTTCCTGTTCCAGTCGCGTATGGTTCGCGGGAAGAACGACTGTCTGAAAGCCCCTGTGCGCGCTCTAATCTCCCTAATTTTACATTCGTGATCTCCTCTGGAGGTATAAGTAGGGGGAAGCAATATATTCGATACCTCATCCAGAAACGCACCCTCTCGAGACCTGGCGAGCAAGCTACACCGCGATGCAGAGCGCCTCTCTTGCAGAGTCTGCCTCTTGAGTTTGTTAAACACCTCCGTAACGCTATCACGGTTACCAAATAACCCTGTGACGAAACGCGCCGCTCTTCTTTGGATCTTCTCTATCTCCTCCGTCAACCCGATCTGGTACGGATCCCACACTGATGAGCAATACTCAAGTATAGGTCGAACGAGTGTTTTGTAAACCACCTCCTTTGTTGATGGACTACATTTTCTAAGGACTCTCCCAATGAATCTCAACCTGGTACCCGCCTTACCAACAATTAATTTTATATGATCATTCCACTTGAAATCGTTCCGCACGCATACTCCCAGATATTTTACAGAAGTAACTGCTACCAGTGTTTGTTCCGCTATCATATAATCATACAATAAAGGATCCTTCTTTCTATGTATTCGCAATACATTACATTTGTCTATATTAAGGGTCAGTTGCCACTCCCTGCACCAAGTGCCTATCCGCTGCAGATCTTCCTGCATTTCGCTACAATTTTCTAATGCTGCAACTTCTCTGTATACTACAGCATCATCCGCGAAAAGCCGCATGGAACTTCCGACTGTACTGGAAGACAGGGGATAGGGGATGGGTCCAATGGCTCAGAGCACTATAGGACTTAACTTCTAAGGTCATCAGTCCCCAAGAAATTAGAACTATTTAAACCTAACTAACCTAAGGTCATCACACACATCCATGCCCGAGGCAGGATTCGAACCTGCCACCGTAACGGTCGCGCTGTTCCAGACTGTAGCGCCTAGAATCGGCCACACCGGCCGGCCACAGGGGATACAGTGGATTTCTGTAAGGGGACCTTCCTTAGTTCGACAATGTTTTGTTCTGGCAAATAATTCTAAGTTTATCCATTACGGATCGGACAAGGAAGGATGTTTTATGTCTGATCTCTTTATCACAATTTTCAGCGTCATTTTTCAACTATACTAGATGTACTCATTCATTCACTACATCCTGTCCTCTTTGGAAGCCTGTAAGATATATCTGATCTAAACGTAGTTACTTTGGCATTTTCCATGTTTATCTCTCCACTGAAACTACACTCCTGGAAATGGAAAAAAGAACACATTGACACCGGTGTGTCAGACCCACCATACTTGCTCCGGACACTGCGAGAGGGCTGTACAAGCAATGATCACACGCACGGCACAGCGGACACACCAGGAACCGCGGTGTTGGCCGTCGAATGGCGCTAGCTGCGCAGCATTTGTGCACCGCCGCCGTCAGTGTCAGCCAGTTTGCCGTCGCATACGGAGCTCCATCGCAGTCTTTAACACTGGTAGCATGCCGCGACAGCGTGGACGTGAACCGTATGTGCAGTTGACGGACTTTGAGCGAGGGCGTATAGTGGGCATGCGGGAGGCCGGGTGGACGTACCGCCGAATTGCTCAACACGTGGGGCGTGAGGTCTCCACAGTACATCGATGTTGTCGCCAGTGGTCGGCAGAAGGTGCACGTGCCCGTCGACCTGGGACCGGACCGCAGCGACGCACGGATGCACGCCAAGACCGTAGGATCCTACGCAGTGCCGTAGGGGACCGCACCGCCACTTCCCAGCAAATTATGGACACTGTTGCTCCTGGGGTATCGGCGAGGACCATTCGCAACCGTCTCCATGAAGCTGGGCTACGGTCCCGCACACCGTTAGGCCGTCTTCCGCTCACGCCCCAACATCGTGCAGCCCGCCTCCAGTGGTGTCGCGACAGGCGTGAATGGAGGGACGAATGGAGACGTGTCATCTTCAGCGATGAGAGTCGCTTCTGCCTTGGTGCCAATGATGGTCGTATGCGTGTTTGGCGCCGTGCAGGTGAGCGCCACAATCAGGACTGCATACGACCGAGGCACACAGGGCCAACACCCGGCATCATGGTGTGGGGAGCGATCTCCTACACTGGCCGTACACCACTGGTGATCGTCGAGGGGACACTGAATAGTGCACGGTACATCCAAACCGTCATCGAACCCATCGTTCTACCATTCCTAGACCGGCAAGGGAACTTGCTGTTCCAACAGGACAATGCACGTCCGCATGTATCCCGTGCCACCCAACGTGCTCTAGAAGGTGTAAGTCAACTACCCTGGCCAGCAAGATCTCCGGATCTGTCCCCCATTGAGCATGTTTGGGACTGGATGAAGCGTCGTCGCACGCGGTCTGCACGTCCAGCACGAACGCTGGTCCAACTGAGGCGCCAGGTGGAAATGGCATGGCAAGCCGTTCCACAGGACTACATCCAGCATCTCTACGATCGTCTCCATGGGAGAATAGCAGCCTGCATTGCTGCGAAAGGTGGATATACACTGTACTAGTGCCGACATTGTGCATGCTCTGTTGCCTGTGTCTATGTGCCTGTGGTTCTGTCAGTGTGATCATGTGATGCATCTGACCCCAGGAATGTGTCAATAAAGTTTCCTCTTCCTGGGACATTGAATTCACGGTGTTCTTATTTCAATTTCCAGGAGTGTATATCGAAGTATGGTGATGACCTAAGTTGAAAACATTTTAAAATTTAAAAACCTCTACAGTATTGTACTTGGCATAATGATTTCTTTATCATAATGAAGAACAACAGAATATAAATATTCAAATATTGATTACGACGTTATCTGAAACGAATATTAGCTTGTAACATTTCCTGAGGTTGTGTTTTCTTTGTTATGTCAAAAGTATACGCGTGAATGATTTTAATGGCAATCGGTAGATGTGATGTACATGCACAGATAAACAAATGATTTCAGTTTCAGAAAAAAAGGGAGAAAGACAGCTTCACAAACTGAGCAAGTCAATAATGCGTTGGTCCACCTCTGGGCCTTATGCAAACAGTTATGTGACTATGCACTAGAGGAGTCATTGGATGTCTTATTGAGGGATATCGTTTCAAATTCTGTCCAAGTGGCATGTCAGATCGTCAAAATCGTCCGAGGGGCCTGCTCATAATGTTCGAAACCTTCTCCATTGCGCAGAGCTCCGTTGACCTAGCTGGCGATGGTTGTGTTTCGCAAGCGCGAAGACAAGCAGTAAAAACTTAGCCGTGTGTGGGCGGGTATAATCTTACTGAAACGAAAGACTATGCTGGCTTGCCATGAAGGGAAACGAAATGGGGAGTCGAATATTGACCATTGTGCTATAGAGCTACCGCGGATGACAAGCAAAGAGGTTCTTCCGTGAAAATAAATGGCGTCCCAAACCACCACTCCTGACTGTCGGGCCATACAGCGAGCGACAAGTTCGTATCCACCCGTTGTCATGGCTTCCCCAGAAAAACGTCCTCGCTGGTCATCGGGGCTCAGTTCGTAGGTAATCCCACTCGAGTCAGTGAGATTCCAGGTCGAGTATCTCGAGACGTCCCTGACAGCCATGTTAAGAGCACACATGTGTGCGGTGTGTGTGTGTGTGTGTGTGTCGGGGAAGGGGGAGGGGGTGCATGCCACCTCACTCTTTACCGCAGCCTACCTGCTGGAGTCTGACCGGATTGCATAACTCATGCTGTGAGAGCTACTCTACTCACAGATCACGCCATTCCTGTAAAATACTGGCTGTTGGTCTCTGGGCGCGGAACCGGCATCCAGTAGCAACCGTGATGTTTTCAATCACTTTCAAATATGGCGAAGTTGGTGGCCAAGACATTATCGTTGAGCTCACGCACCTAGAGCCACTGTAGCAGAATTTTGGCCTTGTGACGCACCCTGTTATCCTCGTGGAAGATGCCATCTGAGTCGTGGTAGCCAAGCATGAAGGGATGCAGGTTGTCTGCAACAGTGTTCAGGTGGTCGTAGGTACAGTGGTATCCCATTTGGCTGACCCCATAGCATAATAATCACCCCATCTTCCTGCATCCATGGTGAACGTATTTCGAGTACGTTTTCGTGTGATTGACGGCGACTTCAGACACGAATAGGTCATCTGATCTATCCCTGACTCTTCTTTCATCTAACGCGATGGCACTTTTCTATTGATCCACCGTCCCAACTCAATGGTTCTGTGCCCATTTCAGTCGTAATTGTCGATGTCTTTCGGTCAACTCGGCAACACAGAGCACCGTGTTGAACAATGTGTGCCGAAATATGAGCGCCGGCTGCTGTGGCCGAGCGGTTCTAGGCCCTTCAGTCCAGAACCGCGCTGCTGCTACAGTCGCAGGTTCGAATCCTGCCTCGGGCATGGATGTGTGTGATGTCCTTAGGTTAGTTAGGTTTAAGTAGTTCGTCCAAGGGACTGATGACCTCCAATGTTAAGTCCCATACTGCTTAGAGCCATTTGAACCATTTTTAAATATAAGCTGCAAAACAATCGTTCCTTTGCCACCACTGCAATCTGTCGCCGTATCTGTCCCTTATTGTCACCTCATCTACTATGCAGAGCTGGTAAACCCGCAGAGTTGACATCTAACAAGTTAGCCCCTATTGGCGTTTCCTCTGTCCTTCAAGCTCCTTCCATAGTTCACGACAGTAGCACAGGTACGGCATACTAACTTCACCGTTTAAAAAATGCTTGGCGCCTTGCCACAACATTATTCCCATTGATAAATTTTGTTTTATCAGCAGATTTTCCCCATTTCCGTTCGTATCATCCCTCGAATGATGTTTCTTTTCTCTCTGATGTTCTCCACCCATCACTTCACACGCCCTCAACGCATCCGGATACCATTCAATTTCACGGTGGACATTGGTAATATGCTTTTGTTCCAGTGAAGAGTGACAAAGGTAACGAAAGCCTTCTTCGGTAAACGAGTTCTGATGATACCAGATACTGATACGAAAATGAGGAAGACGATCCAGCACATGTGGGATCGGATCAGACAATGGAACAGAAGTGAAACGTGAACCATCGACAATCTGGAAAAGAAGAAACTCGAAACTTGTGCAATATGTTGCTGTCGAAGGTTATTTAGCACGAAATATACGAATAAAGTATAGAAAGAACAATACTGGAGATAATATGCGAGAAAACAGTATACAGACTGCCCATATCACACTGGAATAATTTCGATGGCATTTGCAATGAAATGCACAGCATTTGTAAGAGTAGACTAACCAATACATGTTATACATGTAAACGTTAAATAGACTGAAAGTATTAGAACGAGACGGGTGTAAATTGGGGATGTAGTATAAAACTAACTAGAGGAATGGTGATTTGAAATAAAATAAATTATATTTTTCAATATTTTGTATACTGCCGAACGTGTATTGATGACTTTTATGCAAAAACATTAAAGAGTTTAAAATAACAGTCAATTGTTTCATGTACTGACATGTCTCAAAGTAAGAAATAAAAAAGTTGGAGGAACATTTTACGCACCTTTTAATAAAGCTAAAATCATGGAGAGCAGAAGAGATGCTAATCATAAAGATAAAGGTCGGCGTTTAAAATAGAGTTTTAAAGAGTGTTATAGGATGCATCCCATTCTTAATGTGGCTGACGTTCGATAATCGTATTTAAGTTGTAGTGAAGAATAAAAAAAAAAGGCCAACGTGCAGCACAATTTTTATGGCATTGCAATGCAAAAATATTTGTACAGCCAGTTGCCTGATTTATCCTTAATTAAAATATAGGATGTTTTTCTGGTGGAACTTTACATTCTCACTTGCTGTACATAATTTCGAGCATTATTCACTGGTGCGTTCGATGTCGCTCTAATCTAATTTATTCGTCACGTCATTTCAGTAAATATTTGACTATATTTAATTATTTTCTAGTTTCTAAATTTCGAAAGTAGACCTCACGCTGGGCAAATTGATACCTCATATTTCCCAGTCTTCTTTAGACTATGGAAGTTCTTGCAAAACTGTTCCCTCATATCACTAATTACGTTTTTCTTGATTATTGTGACTATATTCAAGGGATTAAGCCTGTTTTTGCTAAACTAGACCTAATTCGAATTAGTCCGATACCCCATTTTTCACTCTTTATTTGCATATGGAAATTCAGACAAGAATCCCTTGTGCAAATATCCCTCAGATCATTCATTACGTTTTCTTAATCACCCCGATTATCTGCAAGCATTTAAATATTTTTTGGTCTATTTCTGTCTTATACATTTAGTTTGGCTGTGAAAATCGGAAAATATTTTCTTTGAAGCACAAATTAGCTATTTATAAATTACCCATATTACTTTCAAGCAGACCGGCCGGAGTGGCCGAGCGGCTCTAGACGCTACAATCTGGAACCGCGCGACCGCAACGGTCACAGGTTCGAATTCTGCCTCGGGCATGGATGTGTGTGATATCCTTAGGTTAGTTAGGTTTACGTAGTTCTACGTTCTAGGGGACTGATGACCTCAGACGTTAGGTCCCATAGTGCTCAGTGCCAAGTCCCAACTTTCAAGCAATTAAATCTTCTTTGCGAAAGTAGACCTCATTTTGGTCCAATTGATGCCCCACTTGTCCACTTCTCATTCTTCGCTTGGCTATGGAAATTTGACCAAGAGTCCATTGCGTAATGTCTACAGCATCCAGTTTTCGCTTTGTTGAAACGTTTAAAAACATATTGCCACTGCATCACTGCATGTGTATAAAATAGTATACTTGCAACCACCATGTGAAGCTACATCACGGATAAAAATATTGCTAGGTGATAGAGTAGAAGCAAGAATCAGGAAGGTACCGGAAACTGACGTAGAGGAAGCGGGCCGACAAAGGCAGGCAACTAAATTGGAAGAATGTGAGTTTCCGGACGGGAAATGGAGGAGCTAAGCGCGGGAATCCTATCGCTCTCGCCAGGAACGAATAAAAGCAGCGAAAATCAATTTTTGATGGAATTGAGGCTTACACAGAGTGGAGCATCTGCTACAGAAGAATGCGTCGTATTACCTTAAATCTAAGGTTTCTTTCAGGGAATTGGAATTCGGAGATGTGCGAGGGCTCCGCAGAAAGGAGAATGAGACCACTGGCGGAGAATTCTCGATGAGGAAAAATTGAAAATCATTTTCACTTACACGTCAGGCGTAAGGCGTGACGTCATTACAGATACGTGAGAGCGAAGTGTATTTTCAGTAAAAGAGAATTTGCAGAATACGCAGATTGCCGGAATTCATTGGTGGGAGAAAATCGAAGGCAAATTGTCACTAAAATATGAGAACGTACTGTTAGGATAATACTAACACATTCTAGCATTATCTCTGCTAAGGCGTTACACTGATAATTATTTTTCTTTAGAATGAGTGTCCTCAAAAACGTATACTTTATCTTTACAGCGATTTTTGTAGGGTTTGGTATTGAGCTAGCTCAAAATCACCACATGATAATACACCCACTTCAGTAGCGGAACGCACCAAACGCACATTTTAAGAAGTAAAGCGATATAATTTTTTACATAATTTTATTTTATCAAATAAGTCCAATAAAAAGAGCCATCGTAGGAATTTGAGAAACAACAATAATGGTCACCAACGGGAACAACAATGTTTCTTTGAGATATATACGATTTAAACTTTAGACACAATCCCTTTGGGGATTAAAAAATATACTTCACAAAATAACTGCCTAGTCAGGCCTTCAAAATTGCTCCCTACTCTAACAGATTAATTACAAATCAGAGGGGATCACATTCTTCAGCGGTCTAAAGCACACATAAGAAACTGTTACAAAACATTTCTTAAAATGAAATAAGCTACTATATACTTAATGTCTGAAGGAAGGATTAACACTTCTTGGGTAATGTGATATGAAGACTATGTAACATAGATGCAAGAGATATTGAATAAACCTTTAATCTCGTAACTACGATTTAAAAAATAAGGTTCTATCAATACTTTGATAAAAAAGTCATTAAAAACGTAAATACAATATGATTTCAAAAGCACCTTATGCATTATGAATCACTGTTTAGCCAAAATCTCTCTCTCTCTCTCTCTCTCTATCTATCTATCTATCTATCTATCTATCTATCTAAGGAAAGCCGATCACTTATCACTTATCTTAACCAAGAGCGGAGGTGCAAAATACGCTTACTTTTTAAACCAATTTCGAAAACATTTAGCAAGAATAAAGGTGCCTGCACCACTAATCATAAAAAATCTTTACATACAACGCAACGGCAGTCAGCCAAAACATAATACTGAAAGATACGGGAACACTCTGACCACACAGTGTGCCACTCACCATATAGACTTGAAAACAACGCTCTCAAACAACGTCGGACTACTAAACAACAATAATTGGTGGCGTATGGTTCAAATGGCTCTGAGCACTGTGGGACTTAACATCGGAGGTCATCAGTCCCCTAGAACTTAGACCTACTTAAACCTAACTAACCTAAGGACATCACACATACCCATCCCTGAGGCAGGATTCGAACCTGCGACCGTAGCGGTCGCGCGGTTCCAGACTGAAGCGCCTAGAACCGCTCGGCCACAAAAGGCAGGCTAATAGGTGGCGTACTTTCATATTAAAAGTGACAAGTGTTTGCTGTTTGCATATGAAACTGTGAAACTTGCCATTTGTTCATTTGCATTCATTTTCTACGGTGAAACTCCAGAAGCAATATTGCGAAAACCAGTCAAATTTCCACATGACACACACCTTACTCGATGCTCCTGTAGACTTTCAGATATAACAGAGGGCACATTCAGCACCACATACACAACTCCTAATCCCGACGGAGAATATACTGGGTTGATGAATTTAAACTCCAAACATATTCGAGATCTACTTCACTTTGAGGTGACCCCGCCAACATCTAACAAATCCCGCCATCGATCTTTCGTCCGAGGTACACTATGCAAACCCAGTGGCGTCAACTCCAGTTCAGAACAGCTGTCCCGGTGTTCCACAAAACTGACTAGCTACAGCATTCGTTGGAGGTGACAAGATCATGAGCTGATTCTCGCACAGCGCTTTAAAGCCTCATTGCGTGACTCTACTGGCGAACAGTGGAACGCCAGGATAGGCGTTGCCAAGAGACAATACATCCGAGTCATTGAATATCGAGAGCGGACTCGCTCAGCTACGTTGGAAGCGCTCCATTTGCCCTATTCGAATGCTAGAATTTTTAAAAGGATTACGAACACTTGGAAGCAAGGAGAACGGAAGGACAGCTCAGAATTCTCTGTCATCTACATATACAGAATTGATTCGATTACAGATCTCTCTGAAGTGTCTTTTGGAACGTGCATTTAACAGAGGAATAGAATAAAGAAAGGAATCAGTAGACAGTTCTGAATAATAATGCTTTTACACACTATTAGCCATTAAAATTGCTACACCACGAAGATGACGTGCTACACACGCGAAATTTAACCGACAGGAAGAAGATGCTGTGATATGCAAATGATTAGCTTTTCAGAGCAACGTATTGACATTAGGAAAGTTTCCAACCGATTTCTCATACACAAACAGCAGCTGACCGGCGTTGCCTGGTGAAACGTTGTTGTGATGCCTCGTGAAAGGAGGAGAAATACATACCATCACGTTTCCGACTTGCGGTTTATCGCATCGCGACATTCCTGCTCGCGTTGGTCGAGATCCAATGACTGTTAGCAGAATATGGAATCGGTGGGTTCAGGAGGGTAATAAGGAATGCTGTGCTGGATCCCAACGGCCTCGTTTCACTAGCAGTCGAGATGACAGGCATACGGATGGCTGTAACGGATCGTGCAGCCACGTCTCGATCCCTGACTCAACAGATGGGGACGTTTGCAAGACAACAACCATTTGCACGAACAGTTCGACAACGTTTGCAGCAGCGTGGAGTATCAGCTCGGGGACCATGGCTGCGGTTACCCTTGACGCTGCATCACAGACAGTAGCGCCTGCGATGGTGTACTCAACGATGAACCTGGTTGCACGAATGGCAAAACGTCATTTTCTCGGATGAATCCAGCTTCTGTTTACAGCATCATGATGGTCGCATCCGTGTTTGACGACATCGCCGTGATCGCACATTGGAAGCGTGTATTCTTCATCGCCATTCTGGCGTATCACCCGGCGTGATGGTATGGGGTGCCATTGGTTACACGTCTCGGTCACCTCTTGTTTGCACTGACGGCACTTTTAACAGTGGACGTTACATTTCAGGTGTGTTACAACCCGTGGCTCTACCCTTCATTCGATCCCTGCGAAACCCTACATCTCAGTAGGATAATGCACGACCGCATGTTGTAGGTCCTGTACGGGCCATTCTGGATACAGAAAACGTTAGATTGCTGCCCCGGCCAGCACATTCTCCAGATCTCTCACCAATTGAAAATGTCTGGTCAATGGTGGCCGAGCAACGGGCTCGTCACAATACGCCAGTCACTAGCCTTGATGAACTGTGGTATCGTGTTGAAGCTGCATGGACAGCTGTACCTGTACACGTCATCCAAGCTCTGTTTGCCTCAGTGCCTAGGCGTATCAAAGCCGTTATCACGGCCAGAGGTGGGTGTTCTGGGTACTGATTTCTTCAGTATCTACGCAACGAAATTGCGTGAAAAAGCAATCACATGTAAGTTCTAGTATAATATATTTGTCCAATGAATACCCGTTTATCATTTGCATTTCTTCTTGGTGTGGCAATTTTAATGGCTAGTAGTTTGTGAAAGCATAGTGTTTGTTTTTTCCAACACGTCCGAAAGAGCAGACACTACACGGAATTCGCAGCTGTGATACGTATTATGTAAACTGAAGGTGGATGTGGTGAGAAAGGAAAGGAAAAAGAAGAAACTACTGATACCAGCTGCATCGTGACTGTATTTGGAATGAGCAGCGACGAGTGAAAATGTGTGCTAGACTGGGACTCCAATCCAGAATCTCGTGCTTACTGGGCAGTTGCATTAACCGCTGCGCCACCAAGACAGTGTTTATCACAAAGAGCGGACTATCTCGGTACGCTCTCTGCTCACTCACCCTCTCTCCTAGCACCACCTATCCGCAGTCCTGTCAGTGTCCTCCATGCTCACTTAATGTAGATTCCCTCTGGAGGCCGAACGTAGGTGTGAAGGCTGTGGATTCATTGCCTATCGAGGTGAATCAGTTATATGAATGTGTGGTGTTCTTTCTTTCGGACATGTCCACGTTCATATAATTGATCCACTTCGTTGGCAATGAATTCACAACTTCCAGTATGGATGCCCATTTACATTTTCCCAGCAGCAACTAAATTTAGAGGGCGTGGAGGAAATGTACGGGGACTGCACACAGGTGGTGCTACATGAGACCGTGAGACAGCGTTGGGTGGATGGATGCGAGGGATGGGGGGGGGGGGGGGAGTTGCGGGTGTCGAGGTAGTCCGCTTCTTCACCGTAACCACTGTTTCTGGGTGGAGCAGTGGCTAATGCAGTTACATAGTAAGCACGATACTCCGGGTTCGAGTCCCTGATCTCAGCATAGGGTCACGATGCAATTGATATTATCAGTTCCTTCACTTTCATTTTCTTTCTCCCAACCTAACCTTAAATTTACATTATAATTCTTTCATACAATACCTCACTACATTTGCGCTGGTAGAAAATACACCGAAACTCGATTATGATTTTAAAAAACATCTTTTCTCGGTTTGTTACTTTAAAATAGAGCTTCAGGGTCCTATGCAATACCTTAATGCTGCCATTGGTTTTATATGTATGGCCTCCACTGTTCGTAACATGGTAACAGTAAGGCACGTTGACCTTGTTTGCTGTTGTTGTTGTTGTTGTCTTCAGTCCTGAGACTGGTTTGATGCAGCTCTCCATGCTACTCTGTCCTCCGCAAGCTTTTTCAAGTACTTACTGCAACCTACACCCTTCTGAATCTGCTTAGTAAATTCATCTCTTGGTCTCCCTCTACGATATTTACCCTCCACGCTGCCCTCCAATACTAAATTGGTGATCCCTTGATGTCTCAGAACATGTCCTACGAACCGATCCCTTCTTCTAGTCAAGTTGTGCCACAAACTCCTCTTCTCCCCTATCCTATTCAATACCTCCTCATTAGTTATGTGATTTACCCATCTAATCTTCAGCATTCTTCTGTAGCACCACATTTCGAAAGCTTCTATTCTTTTCTTGTCCAAACTATTTATCGTCCATGTTTCACTTCCATACATGGCTACACTCCATACAAATACATTCCGAAACGACTTACTGACACTTAAATCTATACTCGATGTTAACTAATTTCTCTTCTTCAGAAATGCTTTCCTTGCCATTGCCAGTTTACATTTTATATCCTCTCTACTTCGACCATCATCAGTTATTTTGCTCCCGAAATAGAAAAATTCCTTTACTACAATTTTTAGTGTCTCATTTCCTAATCTAATTCCCTCAGCATCACCAGACTTAATTCGACTACATCTTATATCCTCCTCTCAAGACACTATCCATTCCGTTCAACTGCTCTTCCAAGTCCTTTGCTGTCACTGACAGAATCACAATGGCATCGGCAAACCTCAAAGTTTTTATTTCTTCTCCATGGATTTTATTACCTACTCCGAATTTTTCTTTTGTTTCCTTTACTGCTTGCTCAATATACAGATTGAATAACATCGGGGAGAGGCTACAACCCTGTCTCACTCCCTTCCCAACCACTGCTTCCCTTTCGTGTCCCTCGACTCTTATAACTGCCATCTGGTTTCTGTACAAATTGTACACTCCTGGAAATGGAAAAAAGAACACATTGACACCGGTGTGTCAGACCCACCATACTTGCTCCGGACACTGCGAGAGGGCTGTACAAGCAATGATCACACGCACGGCACAGCGGACACACCAGGAACCGCGGCGTTGGCCGTCGAATGGCGCTAGCTGCGCAGCATTTGTGCACCGCCGCCGTCAGTGTCAGCCAGTTTGCCGTGGCATACGGAGCTCCATCGCAGTCTTTAACACTGGTAGCACGCCGCGACAGCGTGGACGTGAACCGTATGTGCAGCTGACGGACTTTGAGCGAGGGCGTACAGTGGGCATGCGGGAGGCCGGGTGGACGTACCGCCGAATTGCTCAACACGTGGGGCGTGAGGTCTCCACAGTACATCGATGTTGTCGCCAGTGGTCGGCGGAAGGTGCACGTGCCCGTCGACCTGGGACCGGACCGCAGCGACGCACGGATGCACGCCAAGACCGTAGGATCCTACGCAGTGCCGTAGGGGACCGCACCGCCACTTCCCAGCAAATTAGGGACACTGTTGCTCCTGGGGTATCGGCGAGGACCATTCGCAACCGTCTCCATGAAGCTGGGCTACGGTCCCGCACACCGTTAGGCCGTCTTCCGCTCACGCCCCAACATCGTGCAGCCCGCCTCCAGTGGTGTCGCGACAGGCGTGAATGGAGGGACGAATGGAGACGTGTCGTCTTCAGCGATGAGAGTCGCTTCTGCCTTGGTGCCAATGATGGTCGTATGCGTGTTTGGTGCCGTGCAGGTGAGCGCGACAATCAGGACTGCATACGACCGAGGCACACAGGGCCAACACCCGGCATCATGGTGTGGGGAGCGATCTCCTACACTGGTCGTACACCACTGGTGATCGTCGAGGGGACACTGAATAGTGCACGGTACATCCAAACCGTCATCGAACCCATCGTTCTACCATTCCTAGACCGGCAAGGGAACTTGCTGTTCCAACAGGACAATGCACGTCCGCATGTATCCCGTGCCACCCAACGTGCTCTAGAAGGTGTAAGTCAACTACCCTGGCCAGCAAGATCTCCGGATCTGTCCCCCATTGAGCATGTTTGGGACTGGATGAAGCGTCGTCTCACGCGGTCTGCACGTCCAGCACGAACGCAGGTCCAACTGAGGCGCCAGGTGGAAATGGCATGGCAAGGCGTTCCACAGGACTACATCCAGCATCTGTACGATCGTCTCCATGGGAGAATAGCAGCCTGCATTGCTGCGAAAGGTGGATATACACTGTACTAGTGCCGACATTGTGCATGCTCTGTTGGCTGTGTCTATGTGCCTGTGGTTCTGTCAGTGTGATCATGTGATGTATCTGACCCCAGAAATGTGTCAATAAAGTTTCCCCTTCCTGGGACAATGAATTCACGGTGTTCTTATTTCAATTTCCAGAAGTGTAAATAGCCTTTCGCTCCCTGTATTTTACCCCTTCCACCTTCAGAATTTGAAAGAGAGTGTTCCAGTCAACATTGTCAAAACTTTCTCTAAGTCTACAAAGGCTAGAAACGTAGGTTTGCCTTTCCTTAATGTAGCTTCTAAGATTAGTCGTAGGGTCAGTATTGCCTCACGAGTTCCAATATTTCTACGGAATCCAAACTGATATTCCCCGAGTTCGGCTTCTACTAGTTTTTTCATTCGTCTGTGAAGAATTCGCGTTAGTATTTTGCAGCCGTGACTTATTAAACTGATAGTTCGGTAATTTTCACATCTGTCAACGCGTGCGTTCTTTGGGATTGGAATTATTATATTCTTCTTGAAATCTGAGGGTATTTCGCCTGTCTCATACATCTTGCTCACCAGATGGTAGAGTTTTGTCAGGACTGGCTCTACCAGGGCCGTCAGTAGTTCTAATTGAATGTTGTCTACTCCCGGGGCCTTGTTTCGACTTAGGTCTTTCAATGCTCTGTCAAACTCTTCACACAGTATCATATCTCCTGCCCGCATCTCATGGTCGTGCGGTAGCGTTCTCGCTTCCCACGCCCGGGTTCCCGGGTTCGATTCCCGGCGGGGTCAGGGATTTTCTCTGCCTCGTGATGGCTGGGTGTTGTGTGCTGTCCTTAGGTGAGTTAGGTTTAAGTAGTTCTAAGTTCTAGGGGACTTATGACCACAGCAGTTGAGTCCCATAGTGCTCAGAGCCATATCATTTCTCCCATTTCATCGTTATCTACATCCTCTTCCATTTCCATAAAATTTTCCTCAAGTACATAGCCCTTGTATCGACCCTCTATATACTCCTTCCACCTTTCTGCTTTCCCCTCTTTGCTTAGAACTGGGTTTCCATCTGAGCTCTTAATATTCATACACGTGTTTCTCTTTTCTCCAAAGGTCTCTTTAATTTTCCTGTAGGCAATATCTATCCTACCCCTAGTGAGATAAGCCTCTACATCCTTACATTTATTCTGTAGCCATCCCTGCTTAGCCATTTCGCACTTCCTCTTGATCTCATTTTTGAGATGTTTGTATTCCTTTTTGCCTGCTTAATTTACTGAATTTTTATATTCTCTCCTTTCGTGAACAAAATTCAATATTTCTTCTGTTACCCAAGGATTTCTACTAGCCCTCGTCTTTTTACCTACTTGATCCTCTGCTGCCTTCACTACTTGATCCCTCAAAGCTACCCATTCTTCTTCTGCTGTATCTCTTTCCCCCATTCCTGCAATTTGTTCCCTTACGCTCTCCCTGAAACTCTGTACATCCTCTGGTTCTTTCAGTTTATCCAGGTCCCATCTCCTTAAAGTCCCACCTTTTTGCAGTTTCTTCACTTTTAATCTACAGTTCATAACCAATAGATTGTGGTCAGAGTCCACATCTGCCCCTGGAAATGTCTTACAATTTAAGACCTCGTTCCTAAATCTCTGTCTTACCATTATATACTTTATCTGAAATCTGTCAGTATCTCCAGGCTTCTTCCATGTATACAACCTTCTTTTATGATTCTTGAACCAAGTGTTAGCTATGATTATGTTGTGCTCTGTGCAGAATTCTACCAGGTGGTTTCCTGTTTCATTTCTTAGCCCCAATCCATATTCACTTTCTACGTTTCTTCTCTCCCTACCGAATTCCAGTCACCCATGACTATTAAATTCTCGGCTCCGTTCACTATCTGAATAATTTCTTTTACTTCGCCATACATTTCTTCAATTTCTTCGTCATCTGCAGAGCTAGTTGGCATATAAACTTGTACTACTGTAGTAGGCGTGGGCTTCGTGTCTATCTTGGCCACAATAATGCGTTGACTATGCTGTTTGTAGTAGCTTACCTTCATTCCTACTTTTTATTCATTATTCAAAATGGTTCAAATGGCTCTGAGCACTATGCGACTGAACTTCTGAGGTCATCAGTCGCCTAGAACTTAGAACTAATTAAACCTAAGTAACCTAAGGACATCACACACATCCATGCCCGAGGCAGGATTCGAACCTGCTACCGGAGCGGTCGCTCGGCTCCGGACTGTAGCGCCTAGAACCGCACGGCCAATCCGGCCGGCTTTATTCATTATTAAACCTTCACCTGCATTACCCCTATTTGACTTTGTATTTATAACCAAGTATTCGCCTGACCAAAATTCTTGTTCCTCCTGCCACTGAATTTCACTAATTCCCACTATATCTGAATCGTTGAGGCACGCAAGCCTCCCCACCAACGGCAAGGTCCATGGTTCATGTTTGCTATCACTCTGTTACTTGAATGGTGTCTCATTTCTGACACTCACCACGAATATTATTGGCCCAGGAACGGGCGGTGAGACGGATGTGTGTTTTCAGTTCCCGAACTTCTTATAGGCCGCTGTTTACGTGTCCCGAAATTCTAACTATGCCGTCGATGTACACATATTGCATTGTGCTGGACGGCAGAAGGGGATTAGATGTACACACCCGAATCATCATGAGTAATTTAAACAGAAAAATAGCTGGTTTAATAAAGAACCCTGCAGGGGAAGCAACAGACAGCCTGGAAAAGTGGCCACTATGGCCAAAGTTCCGAGGATGGGGTGAGAGAGTGGTCAAGCGCTGGGCTACAAAGCAAGAGCGTGATGGGACCGCACTTCGTTCCTTTCTTGTCCGAGTCTGGAGCACCACGTGGGCCTCTCTCTGACTCCCAATGGCCAGGGCTAAAAATTCTGTATATGGTTAGTTGCGATTTCTTTCTTGGACTTCCCAGTGAGCATCCCAGAAAATAACATCGCGGGAAAATATCTGTACGTATGAAACTTCCTGGCAGATTAAAACTGTGTGTCGGACCGACACTCGAACTCGGGACCTTTGCCTTAATCGGGCAAGTGCTGTATGATCTGAGCTACCCAAGGACGACTCACGCCCCATCCGCACAACTTTACATCTTCCAGTACCTCGTCTCCTACCTTCCAAACTTTACAGAAGCTCTCCTGCGAACCTTGCAGAACTAGCACTCCTGAGTCCTGCTTGGGTACCTCAAATGGTAGAGCATTAGCCCGCAAATGGCAAAGGTCCAGAGTTCGAGTCCCGGTCCGTCACACAGTTTTAAACTGCCAGGAAGTTTCATATCAGCGCACACTCCTCTGCAGAGTGAAAATCTCATTCTTGTAACTATACGTATGACTCTTTGTGGGCATTTTGTGGAAAATTCATGGTCCCGTACATAATTGGGAACATCGCCTGTGTTCGACGTCAACGTGTAATAATCGCTCAAAGATGACAGATGGCAGCACCAGGAATGGAGGGTATATAAAGCGTTCCGGGGAGATGCGGGAGACACTGTAGTCGTTGTTGTAATGCGGGAATGGAGTGATGTATCCGACGTCCAAAAGGGCATGACCATTGGCTTAGTGGCCACGGGTGGAAGAATTTCCAAAAATCGCAAAGTTTTTAAACCGTTCGCCTGGCACTGTGGTTAGAGAATAGCAAATGCTGCTGGCCGGAACAAGCAACGTGGCAACTGTGCCGCATCAGGGGCCACAGATGACAGGGGTGAACCACGAGTGCAGAGACGTGTATGGGCGAATAGACAAGCAGCTGTTGAATAAATGACCGCCCAGATGAAGGGGTGATCAACAGCGTCCCGTCAATGACTGTTCATCGAACATTATGCTGTGTAGCCCTTTGCAGCACGCGCCTTTTCCATGCTGATTGCTGTTCACCGGAGACGAAGACTGCAGTTTGCACACCAGCACTGCCAGTAGACGTCCACTGAGTGGTAACGGGTTGCCTCTTCAGCACTCCGTCTTCAGGCCACGAGTGCTCTACCGGGACCATCCGACCGCCGTGTCATCCTCAGTAGAGGATGTGTGTAGGAGGGGCATGGGGTCAGCACACCGCTCTCCCGGTCGTTATGATGGTATTCTTGACCGAAGCCGCTACTATTCGGTCGAATAGCTCCTCAGTTGGCATCACAAGGCTGAGTGCACCCCGAAAAATGGCAACACCGCATGGCGGCCTGGATGGTCACCCATCCAAGTGCCGACCACGCCCGACGGCACTTTGGTTATCGCACGGGAACCGGTGTATCCACTGCGGCAAGGCCGTTGCCTGTCTTTTCAGAGGACTCGCGTTTTACGCTTCATCGGGCAAATGGCCGTTTGCGTGTATCGGCGCGAAACGTCTGAAAAGAAGCACCCTTCAACAATCGTCAGAAGGATCCAAACCGGAGGGGATTCCCTGGATGATCTGGTCACTCTGGAAGGCACAATGGATCAAGAGAAGTATCCATTTTCCCTACGGGACCATGCACACCAAGACAGACAGTTTGCTTTTCCTACGCACGAAGGTATCTACCAGCAGGACAATGTAACATTTCATGCAGTCTGCAGTGAACTTGCCACCAAACACCCCGGTTTTAAGCCGAAACGAGAACCTGTGAGTCCACCTAGATCGGGCTGTTTGCACCATGGATCCTCAACTGACAAACCTAGCGTAGCTGGCCACGTCAGCGGTGTCGTCTTGGCTCCACCTCCCTGTCGGTGGTACCTTGCAAAACTTAACTGACTCTCTTCCTGGAGGTCTGACAACAATCCGTGCTGCGAAAGGGGGTTATTCAGGTGGTTACATTATTGCGACTGGACGTATATATCTGCGAGTCTGTGACTCTTGACTGTATGACTACTAGTTGCTTGCTGAAGTGACATCACACTTGATTATACAACCATTCACCTGACTTTCACTGCGGAAGGACTGTTTGGGATGCCTGTAAAATTATTTATGATGAATAACGGTGAGAAAAATCAGACACCAAATTATACTAAATCCATAAAATTATGCTCAACTTCAAAACTGTTGATGTCTCTATCAAAAAACTGTGATCGTATCTGAAAGAGACATTTATTAAATCACTTAGATCAGAAGAATGAACAGAAAGAAGCATTACACATCTCACACGTCGTAATAACTCTATTCGCCCGCACACATCTCCTAAGAGGTCACCCGCTCGTGTCATCAATGACTTGTGGTGCACCACACATACCCTAGGGCTAGCTGTTGGTAGCGCTATGTTTCCATGCACAGTATACTTCAATCACGATGCCATGCGAACAGTTTACAAACACAGCCGTTTCGAAAATGCATCCACTCTTGGCCTGGAAGCCAATGAGCACCTGCATGTCAGTTACGTCGCACCGACAACGAATCCCCGACACGCTTTATATACTCTCTAATGCTGGTGCTGACATCTGCCGTCTGTGAGTGGTTACTACACGTTGGTGTCGAACGTAGACGGTGGTCACATTCATATCCCCGGACCGTCTGTTTGATACTTTGAGTGGCCAGAAGTCCAGCGAAGGCACTGTGACATGAAACTGTCGCAAATTCCTACAGCTCCAAGGGTCCTTTTGAATCTGTTCAGTCTTATCAGAGATGGGTTCCTTAAGCCTCACATGCAAAGCAGTCATATGCCTCACAGTAGATCGTCGATCACCCAATATATCTGCATGGAGGCGACGTGAAATTGGTTTGCCCAACATTTGTGGTAGTAATGTACGGCGTTTTAAACGTCTCAAAACAATGTCTTAGCGACGCTGAAGACCTGCTGACCTTGAGAACCCGAGTTATTGAGAAATTTCCGATATAATGTAACCCTGGCGTTCTACACCGAATATTGTCGAGCATTCGAGGTTGGTTACCTCGTAGCTTCCTGTCATGTTCATTACACACTTGACTGTAATAGATCGTTCAGATATCATGTGAAGACGTGTGTCATACGGAAAATCTAATAGTTACCTTCGTGCGTCGTAAGAAATCCTCTTGGATCTTCGCCCCTGACTATAAAACGTAACTAAAAATAAACTTTTGTCTTAAAAAGGAACGACTCCATAAAAATACCCAGACTGCAGTACCACTACATCTCTATTTTATTAGTTAATGCATTGGAATAAAAGTTGTTCAGTTCCGCACGAGGAACACTCACTATCATCGATTGTTATTTTGTAGTCAGCAATACACAGGGGACCGCGAAGAAAAATATGATTCAAATGGCTCTGAGCACTATGGGACTTAACATCTATGGTCATCAGTCACCTAGAACTTAGAACTACTTAAACCTAACTAACCAAAGGACAGCACACAACACCCAGTCATCACGAGGCAGAGAAAGGACCGCGAAGAGTTTACTTTCATCTTCATAAATCTTCCTTGTATCACAACACTAGATATCAATCATTAGTACTATGAGAATCTCTCGCAGACCAGATTTAGCAAGATACTCAGTTTATCGCATAGCAACTCGGTTAAACATAAGCCAACTTACATATTTGCTAATCGTGGTTTGTTAATCGGAAGACGTTTTTGAAACACATTTTAACGTTAGTCTATTCTGTGCAACTCGTCTCATCTCTGCATGACACCTGTGGTCCACGCTCACTATAATATTCGTACTGTAGTGAAGCGTTGTTGCCCTAGTGCGGTCTCCATTACCCTGTAACTATTCCTTAATGGGTCAGGACGGGTCTCAAGAACCTATCCCTTTTTTATGTATTGTGTCATAAATAATTTAGTTTCTCCCTAATTCTATTCCGTATTTCTTCATAAGTTACTCTATCCTTCCAACTGATATTCAGAAATTTTCTCTAAAACCACAATTCAGAAGCTTATCTTCTGTTCTTAACTGTGCGCTTTGTGGCCCATGTTTCGCTTTACCCAAAATAAACACTTTCTAACAAGAACGAACATGAAAATTAATTTACAACCTGATGCAATTCTGTTTTTCAGAAAAAAAATTCTTGTTTCTGTTTGTATCTAATATCCTCGCTCGTTCTCCCGCATTCTGACACTCTTCGACTACGCTCCATTATACTTATTTCACTTCTGTTGCATTTTATAGAAGCTTTTTAAGACAGTATGTATTCCATTCAGCTGAACAACAGGGTCATTTCATTTATCTGGTATATTTACAATGTCATTTGCAGACCATGCTGTTCTTATACCTTCTCCATGATTTGTAATTATTTTCCACATTTCTATCTAGTGTTACCTACATTTACAAATAGAATGTCAAGGGGGGTACATTAAAATCCTGTCTAACTTCTCAGCTCCAGCTTCACTTTAATGTCGTTTGAATACTACAACAGTTATCAGATTTCTATACGAATGGTAGAAACCTTTCTTTCTCTGATTTTTATTCGCGACAACTCTGGAATTTCAGATGCCTTCTTCATTCTATCTTTTAAGCTAACTCTTAAGTATAGTACCCCCTTCCAATTTTATAGATATCTCGGAATCCAAATTGGAATTCCTTCAGGACTACACTGACATCATACTTCTGTAGACAAATCCTATTAGTCTATTGCAAGCACAACAAATTAATATACTTGTACACGTAATTTCTAGTATTAAGCTGGTACATAAGTTCATAGCCTTTTCCTGTAATTTTAATTAACACAGTAGTTAAAATAATAGAGACTTTAGAATTAAATAACATATTCTCTTTCACTATTTAACACACTCTGTCAACGCTAGAGTAATTTTTCGACTCCGCGACTGCAGAGATCACCTGGTATTGACGCGAAGAAAATATCGAGCCACGTTCGGAGCACCTTTCCATCCGGAAAGTGAGTTCTTTAAAAGTTGTTCGACAGAGAGCGGTAAAGATGAAAGTCTGAGGGCGTCACATCAGGTAAATAAGGTGGGCGCGGAATGACCTGCCAAGCCAACTCCTGTGTAGTGTTCTTTTCCGGTCTAGGAGAATGTGGGTGCGCTTTATCGTGGAGTACCATCACTTCATGTCATCTTCCTGGAAGCTGTTCTTGGTTTGCGTCGAAAGACGTCTCACTTGTTGACAATAATTGTCAACTCTGATGGTTACGCCTCGGGGAAGCAATTCGTAGTACACTGCACCGTCGCTATTCCACCAGATGCATAACATTATCATCCTACGGCATCTTTGTACAGTGAGTTGCTCCTTTGCTTCGGCTCAATCATTCCTTTCCTTTCCTTATGTTAGCATAAACATACCATTTCTCGTCACCAGTAACGGTACAGGATAGGATTGATAGGTGTTGTTCACGAGCCAGTTGATGACGAACAAGCAAATATGCACATATAGCCTGAGAGGCACCCACATGCCTTGCTCATACTGTGGCATCAAGCAGTCAGACCTGCAAGATGAATGGTTTGCCAAGAGAGTGGATTTATTCTCCTGTTTGAATATTACGCAACGGAAACGGATAACGCACACCTGACTACTAGTAATTTACACAACTCTGATTGTTCACTACGCTCTGGCATTACCACATTTTCTTTCTTACCCAGCGGCTTTGATCAACACGTGGCCATCGCAATGAATATGAAAGGTGGACACATTATAAATTCTGGATATCATGACTACATGAAGAACAAGGCCACCAATCTTTTTCTTTACACTGTTGTTTTTATTCCGATAAATCCTATTATGATTCAAAGATAACCTAAACACACCATTACATTTTATACAACAATTACAACAATTACACTCCGCCCAGTGAGCATGGCTTTACATTGGTGATTCTCTATCTTATGGTCTCGTAAGGATCTAACGCTACAGTGCACTTTCTGGATAGGATGGTGGATCTCTTGCTATATCTCACACTTCGACTCTCACACCCATCATCACGAAAATTTCCTCCTGATTGTTCACTACGCTCTGGCATTACCACATTTTCTTTCTTACCCAGCGGCTTTGATCAACACGTGGCCATCGCAATGAATATGAAAGGTGCACACATTATAAATTCTGGATATCATGACTACATGAAGATCAAGGCCACCAATCTTTTTCTTTTCACTATCGTTTTTATTCCGATAAATCCTATTATGATTCAAAGATAACCTAAACACACCATTACATTTTATACAACAATTACACTCCGCCCAGTGGGCATGGCTTTACATTGGTGATTCTCTATCTTATGGTCTCGTAAGGATCTAACGCTACAGTGCACTTTCTGGATAGGATGGTGGATCTTTTGCTATATCTCACACTTCGACTCTCATACCCATCATCACGAAAATTTCCTCCAGACCGAGCGGTACAAAAAGGAACATGCATAACCCACTGCCTCTGAACCTATCTTGCTACTCTCCCATGCAAACCACACATACTTAAATTACATGAAATACACCACACTGGCAACATAGAATACAACACAAAGAATAGTCACAACGTTAGAATCACATCACTTTCAGCTATCCCACTTCAATTAGTATTCGTCCCAGTTTCACACGACACTGCCCCACTTCGTAACTTTTCTTTCCTACTACGAACTCTGGAGGATATATGCACGTCTTCCTGTGCAATGCAAGCCAAGTGGCGTTGCTGGATAGACGGCTGACTCACCTTGCTTCTCTGTCAGAGTATTAGAGTTTGAATCTAGCGTCACACGGAAACGTAACACGCAATGTAATATTAAGATCAAATTCGTCACACACGCGAGTCCTCAACTGATACCTTGGGCGAGCGCTTCTCTTTATCCTTTGACTCATACACAGATTGAGACTCACACAGTACTCACCACGTGGAAGTGTTCGTCTCTAATTTCAAGTCCTGCACACGCCATTTCTTAAATATTTCCAACTTATAGTATACACGCCAGTAATTCAGCTTAAATTTAGCAGTCGGAAGTGTTTCAACTGAGTACGAGCACTCGCAAGTATTTCAACTTATTGGTACACGTGGTTTCATTGTGACTGTTGTTCGCTTCTGAGGATTAATATGGTCCCCTTAACATTACCTGCCTGTTATTTAATTCTTCCCCAAAAACTACCTGAAACAGACAAATAATTATTCCAAACTACTCTTAAGTGTTTAACATGCATACCATGTCTCCACTCTTTTGTCTTTATGGCCCGCATCTCATGGTCCTGCGGTAGCGTTCTCGCTTCCCATGCCCGGGTACCCAGGTTCGATTCCCTCTGCGGGATCAGGGATTTTCTCTGCCTCGTGATGGCTGGGTGTTGTGTGCTGTCCTTAGATTAGTTAGGTTTACGTAGTTGTAAGTTCTAGGGGACTGATGACCATAGATGTTAAGTCCCATAGTGCTCAGAGCCATTTGAACCATTTTGTATTTACGGAGCACACCTAAGACAGGTCTTACCAACACAAGATCCAGCGCCAGAGTGCTGAAACGTGGCCGTTCTTCAGGTCATCTCGCACCTTCCACAAGGTGGGAGAGCACCATGCTACCGTATTGGTCAGCCACATTTCAGGAGCTCGGAGCTGAGGTAAATTTCCGTCATCCGACGGAAGATTCTGTTAATATAAATTTCATCTGGCTGTTGATATTCTTTCCTGGATGTGAGGTCGTGGTCCAAGAACTTTTCTGCTCCTTACGTTTCGTCCAGGACTGCGCTGGACTTCCTCAGAGGCGCTACTCCGCTGGGTCTTGCCGACTGACTGGTCGGGTGTCTGAGAGCGACTTATATATTGTGAGAAAGGGGGGCGTGGTTCAGGTGACACCTGATGAGCAGTGATAATCCATAGCAAAGATAAGGTTGACTATCGATTACCACCTTGTCAAAGATAAAAATTGTTAGCAATTTTGTAGAGCCACTGTCCATATATCGCTAAGTTTCATAGCCTCCTCTTTCCTATTAAAATTATCGTGATGTTTATAAATTTCGATAGCCTCTCTATAAAGCCGTAGATAGTAATTTAACGTTGTAGATAAAACTTCGGTATCCGAAAACTTCACTTGGTGGTTGCCTGGTTGAAGAGCATGTTCCGCTACAGCTGACTTTTCTATTTTTCCAAGTCGTCAAAGACTTTTATGCTCTTTCAGTCGCGTGTTTACGCTTCTTTTGGTAGTACCAATGTAAACTTTACCGCAGGTACATGGAATTTTATACACACCACATGTCGACAGCGGAGGGCGTTTATCCTTCACAGATCGTAGTACTTGACTTATTTTCTTTGTTGGTTTAAAGATCGGTTTTATGTCATGTTTTCGTAAAATCTTACCGATCCGATCTGTTACTTTTTTAATGAAAGGGAGAACTACTGTATTTTTCTGTCGTTGTGGTTCATTCTTATCTTTTGGGATTCTGTTCCTTGGACTCAAAATTCTATTTATCTCTTTTCTTGAGTAGCCGTTTTTTTTTTCAAAAGCCTGCTTCAGATGTTTCACTTCAGCATCCAAATGTTCAGGAGTACATATCCGTTCCGCTCGATCGACAAGACTTTTTATGACACCTCTTTTTTGTTGAGGATGATGATTAGAATTTTAATGTAAATATCTGTCCGTATGTGTTGCCTTCCGAAAAACTTTATATTCCAAGCTTCTATCGGGCCGTCTCATAACTAAGACATCCAAGAAAGATATTCTGTTTTCCTTTTCTATTTCCATGGTAAACCGTATTTTTGGGTGAATTTTATTTAGATAATCAAAGAAATCGTCCAAGGCCTTTCTGCCATGGGACCAAACCACAAATATGTCATCTACATATCGATACCAACGAGATGGTTTGTTATTAGCTCTGTCTGGGGCTGATTGTTCAAATTTCTCCATATAAAGATTGGCTATCGCAGGGCCTAATGGATTACCCATTGCTACTCCATCAAGCTGTTCATAAAATTCATTATCCCACTGGAACTGACTTGATGTAAGACAATGTCTGAAAAGAACAGTCAAATCTTCTGGAAAAATATCCACTATGAAAATCATAACTTCGTTAACAGGAATCATTGTGAATAAGGACACAATGTCAAAACTTACAAGAATATCTTCAGGGGCCAGAGTTAGTCCCTCTAGTTTTTCAATAAAATGACGCGAGTCTTTTATATATGAGTCAGTTTTTCCAATCAGTGGTTGTAAACAAGTTGTTAAATATCTTGCTATTTCATAAGTGGGAGAATTGATGGCACTGACTACGGTTCATAAAGGAAAATTTATTTTATGAATTTTAGGTACACCATACAATCGAGGACACATAGCTTAACTTTTCAATAAAGTTCTTTTATCTTCTTTTCGGATAGAGGTAGACGACTTAGTCAAATTATTTGTTTTCCTAAGTACACTGGCTGTAGGATCCCTCGCAAGTTTTTTATACTTTCCTGACGTTAAAAGGTTCAAAAGTATTCCTTCGGTAATCTTCTGTATTCGTAACAACAGTAGCGTTCCCTTTATCTGCCGGAAGAACCACTATTTCTTCATCTGCATTCAAATCCTTAAGAGCCTTCCTCTCACCTTTTGTTAAATTACTTTCTAGAGGTCTGTTGTGGCTTAAAACTCTAGTGGTTTCAATTCTAATTGCATTCGCGGTTGCCTTAGGGATATTTCGTATACCTGCTTCTATATTCGCGATAATATCTTCAAGTGGTACTTCTACAGGTGTTATAGCGTAATTTCCTCCTTCTGCAAGGACGGAAATATCGTCTTGAGATAACACTTTCTTTGACTTGTTTGTAACAGTATCAGTCATCATCATATTACTTGTAGTTGTTACATTAGCTTGTAACTTTCCGAACTTTTTCTTATGTCTTCTAGTAGTCCTTTCTATCGTAGCTTCCATAGTTGTAAACGTAAGATAATCAATTTTATTCCACAGGTCTATCTGTATCTTACAAGCTAAGAATAAATGAAATTTCAGTAACTCACAGTCAACAGAATCCATTTCTCGTCTTGTGTAATGTATCCTTTCTCGAAGTAATGCTCTTTCTGTATAATCATAAATCCGGTGTACACGAGCTGTCCGGAACATCCTCTTCAGCTTTACAAAGTTCGGTGTAGAAGACGAGTCTCTACAACGTAACAAGAAAGTTAAAGTACATATTAAATGTGCTCTCTTCTTACGTAAAAATTCCAGGCGTCTAACTGATTTTCAGAAATCCTCCCCGTAGAGTCTTCTGATTGTAGAATGAAGGCTTTCACGAACGGGTGACATGGCTGTTGATATACTTTCCGGGATGTGAGGTCGTGGTCCAAGAACTTTTCTGCTCCTTACGTTTCGTCCAGGACTGCGCTGGACTTCCTCAGAGGCGCTGCTCCGCTGGGTCTTGCCGACTGACTGGTCGGGTGTCTGAGAGCGACTTATATATTGTGAGAAAGGGGGGCGTGGTTCAGGTGACACGTGATGAGCAGTGATAATCCATAGCAAAGATTAGGTTGACTATCGATTACCACCTTGTCAAAGATAAAAATTAGTAGCAATTCTGTAGAGCCACTGTCCATATATCGCTAAGTTTCATAGCCTCCTCTTTCCTATTAAATTATCGTGATGTTTATAAATTTCGATAGCTTCTCTATAAAGCCGTGGATAGTAATTTAACGTTGTAGATAAAACTTCGGTATCCGAAAACTTCACTTGGTGGTTGCCTGGTTGAAGAGCATGTTCCGCTACAGCTGACTTTTCTATTTTTCCAAGTCGACAAAGACTTTTATGCTCTTTCAGTCGCGTGTTTACGCTTCTTTTGGTAGTACCAATGTAAACTTTACCGCAGGTACATGGAATTTTATACACACCACATGTCGACAGCGGAGGGCGTTTATCCTTCACAGATCGTAGTACTTGACTTATTTTCTTTGTTGGTTTAAAGATCGGTTTTATGTCATGTTTTCGTAAAATCTTACCGATCCGATCTGTTACATTTTTAATAAAAGGCAGAACTACGGTATTTTTCTGTCGTTGTGGTTCATTCTAATCTTTTGGGTTTCTGTTCCTTGGACGCAAAATTCTATTTATCTCTTTTCTTGAGTAGCCGTTTTTTTCAAAAGCCTGCTTCAGATGTCTCACTTCAGCATCCTAATGCTCAGGTGTACATATCCGTTGGACACAGGATGGCAAGAAATTGGTTTTCTCGTTTCGAGAAGGATCGTTTTGACATTAGTGACTCACCACGTTCAGGAAATGTACACCTGAACATTTGGATGCTGAAGTGAAACATCTGAAGCAGGCTTTTGAAAAAAAAAAACGGCTACTCAAGAAAAGAGATAAATAGAATTTTGAGTCCAAGGAACAGAAACCCAAAAGATAAGAATGAACCACAATGACAGAAAAATACAGTAGTTCTCCCTTTTATTAAAAAAGTAACAGATCGGATAGGTAAGATTTTACGAAAACATGACATAAAACCGATCTTTAAACCAACAAAGAAAATAAGTCAAGTACTACGATCTGTGAAGGATAAACGCCCTCCGCTGTCGACATGTGGTGTGTATATAATTCCATGTACCTGCGGTAAAGTTTACATTGGTACTACCAAAAGAAGCGTAAACACGCGACTGAAAGAGCATAAAAGTCTTCGTCGACTTGAAAAAATAGAAAAGTCAGCTGTAGCGGAACATGCTCTTCAACTAGGCAACCACCAAGTGAAGTTTTCGGATACCGAAGTTTTATCTACGACGTTAAATTACTATCCACGGCTTTATAGAGAAGCTATCGAAATTTATAAACATCACGATAATTTTAATAGGAAAGAGGAGGCTATGAAACTTAGCGATATATGGACAGTGGCTCTACAAAATTGCTAACAATTTTTATCTTTGACAAGGTGGTAATCGATAGTCAACCTTATCTTTGCTATGGATTATCACTGCTCATAACGTGCGACCTGAACCACGCCCCCCTTTCTCACGATATATAAGTCGCTCTCAGACACCCGACCAGTCAGTTGGCAAGACCCAGCGGAGCAGCGCCTCTGAGAAAGTCCAGCACAGTCCTGGACGAAACGTAAGAAGCAGAAAAGTTCTTGGACCACGACCTCACATCCCGGAAAGTATATCATCAGCCATGTCACCCGGTCATGAAAGCCTTCATTCTATAAATTACCTCTCTCTGGTTCCACCAAATGTGACCAAAGGACCGTCTCAAAGATGATCATATATTGCACATTCACTATCTGCGGTTAGCAGACGACCATACATTCATTCATTTCGCAGATGTCACTAAGTTGGATATAGGAATTTATTTTGTGGGAGTACACATGTGATCAATTAAATAAATAAATTGTGCATCTTTCCTACACTGGTGTATTAAGTGAAATTGAGTTATTGTTACAAAAAATATGTTGTTCTGACAAGACTAACGAAGAATGTAGTACCTATTTTCAATGTCGAGCGATACTGTATCCTTTCAAGCCACCTGCTGATTTTTGTGATTTTGGCTTAGAACTTGCTGTACTCATACATCCAATTTCTGACCCTTCCCAATAACATGTAAGTGTAGCTAGATGCTGGAGTGATCGCAGTTTATCTCTTCTGCCTGTTCCCGAATACACTGACGGGGATTATTGTGGATTAATGCGTTTAAGAAACCTTCACTAAAACCTGAATTTACTTCTGAACGTGATGAGTCACTAATGTCAAAACGATCCTTCTCGGAACGAGAAAACCAATTTCTTGCCATCCTGTGTCCAATGGCGTTATGCCCATATAAGGCGCAAATGTTTCTGGCTGCCTCCGCTGCTGTCATCCCTCTACTGAATTCAAACAGAAGAATACGTCGAAGGTATTCCGATTTCTCCGCTTGGCACTCCGTTATTCTGCGTCCATAGCCCCACTCAGTATCTTCATATGACAAAATGACACAATTTAAATTCAGATAGTTACAGTGAACTACAAATAACAATAGTCGATTGATAAATAAACCAATAGCAACTGGAACACAAACACGCAAGACAAAAATGCTACGATCTTATGTACCAACCTAATAAATTGTTATGTATCGACGCTGAAACACATTATAGGTCGACAGCTTGAATCCCGTCATTCTGACCATGTTTTGGAGGTCGTTTGCTGATGCTAATTAGGTGTTTGAGGTGACCAAACAGCTAAGATCATCAGTCTACTATTTACTGCTGTGACAGAAGCAATTTCCTCAATCTGTCTGCGTATAGAGTAAAATCTGTGTGCAAGTGCGGGACAGTGTTCTAAGTGTTTGCATAGTGTGTACTTGAGGCGGAACATGGGAATGAGCCCAGTATACTCTTAGTGGGATGTGGAAATCTGCCTAAAACCACCTTCAGGACGAGCGGCACACTGATCGTTCATCGTTAATCCACCGGGCGCAGTCGATCCTCGGCTGGCGCACCTACCCATCCTGCAACCAGTAGCATTAATACGAGTGGCTATCCTGACGGTTAAGGAACGTTTTCCTCGGTGGTTAGACAAATACCGAATGTAAAAATGCCTTTGGAAAACCCATTTAGGATACTCCTGCACTATTTCCACCTGCCCAGAAGTAGCTTTGAAAGTGGAGGATATCTAATGAGAGCTGATATTTAAAAAAAAGAAAAGAAAAAAGGGACAGAGAGAGAGAGGGATCTGAAAATAAAAGGCTTCAGTCCCTGCTCGCTACGACTTCATAAATTATCGTGCCACGTCTTTTCTGGCAGGAAGTGAACGGCTTTTCGAATTCTTCACATCTGCTCAAAGTTTTAAGAATCTTCCTTTTGGTATCAGATAAATGCCACTAGTAGTATTCCTCTCACAAACATTTTAAACTGGGAACAAGTTTTTCCGATTCCCATCTATCTGTGATTTCGCAGAGAACTATGAGTACCAAACCAGCTAGGCTTATCCTATTATAAAACGAAGAGAAGAAAACTACTGCTGCCTTAAAAGTGAGGGCTGTTTTTAAGAACAGAGTCCCTGATTATGCATGATTCTCACGAAGACAGTGTACGCAGCTTTTCATCAACCGGTTTCTTCGTTCGTACACCTACTTTTTGTGTACGTATTTTATTTATCGGACACATACTAAGTCTTTCATCTCAAGCACGGTTTGGTAAGGTGAAAAACCTTATTGGTCGTCCTATCATTGGCTGCGAAAGAGAGTTGAAAGGTCAGTCGGAGGCAATATCACATTACAACTAATAGGAACAGCTGTATTGATGTGCTACACTGAAGCGCCAAAATACTGGTGTAGGCATGCTCATCCAAATACAGAGATATGTAAACAGGTAGAATACGGCGCTACGGTCTGCAGCGCCTATGTAAACGTCTGGCACAGTTGTTAGATCGGTTACTGCTGCTAGAGTGGCAGTTTATCAAGATTTAAGTAAGTTTGAACGTGGTGTTACAGACGGTGCACGAGCTATAGGACACAGTGTCTCCGAGGTAGCGACGAAGTGGGGACTTTCCCCTACGACCGTTTCACGAGTGTACCGTGAATATCTGGAATCCGGTAAAACATCAAATCATCGCCGCGGCCGGAAAAAGATCCTGCAAGAACGGGACCAATGACGACTGAAGAGAGTCGTACAATGTGACAGAAGTGCAACCCTTCCGCAAGTTGTTGCAGATATCAATGCTTCGCCATCAAGAAGTGTCAGCGTGTGAGCCATTCAACGAAACGTCATCGATATAGGCTTTCAGAAGCGAAGGCCCATTCGTGTACCGTTGATGACGGCACTACACAAAGCTTTACGCCTCGCCTGGGTCGGCCGCTGTGATCGAGCGGTTCTAGGCGCTTCAGTCCGCAACCACGCGGCTTCTACGGTCGCTGGTTCGAATCATGCCTTGGTCATGGATGTGTGTGATGTCCTTAGGTTACTTAGTGAGACGCCCTGCTAAACCCGCAGGACAGGACAGATAGTTTAAATTGTGGAAGTGGAAAGGGGCCAAAATAAGGGGCTGTCACTTACACTCGAACATTGAACTTTATTATTTGATTAAACTTTACAATACCGCAATTAAGAAAAAAACCATACAGCTTTAATCTTTAGGACTTAATTACGGGCTGAAAGACAAGCCACTTCAATTTAAAAATTGCTCAAGGCTAATAACTTAAAACGCAAGCATAATCAGAAATTTAAAAAGCAAGCCTTAACTTCAAACAGTTCGTTAGTTAGGCTGGAGTAAACAAGTTCAATTCAAATCAAATGAAGACAGAACACTTAAAACTTCTAAACATTAAGTTTTTTAATTACCAAAGTCCTTACGGGAAACAGTTCTTTAATTTAGGCTCAAGCCTTAAGGGCAAACAACTGAAACTTAAACCTGCTGAAGGCCGAAGACTTAAAAATTCAAAAAATTTTTGAATGCCACAGGGCTTACGTGAAACAGTACCTTCAACTAGGGTGAAGGCCTTAAGAGTAAAACAACTTAAAACACAAAACCGGCTAGAAGCCATACAAGTACAAACAACAAGAACAAATTAAAAAAAGGCAGTAAACCCAAGGGCGCTCAGATGTTTGAGGGTCGGTCTCGAATTCTAACACTAACGCTCGCTTAGGTGAGACAGGCCGTCGGGCCAACCTTTCACGATCCGACGAGAACCCAACCGACCGACAGTCAACGGATCTACCGAAAAGATAGCTTCCACTTCAGCCGACCAGGGCACAAAAGGGAATTCAACGGAACAACGTAGAAGATATTGGCGTCCACAACCAATCATACATGGAGCTGTCAAACTACACACCGTGCTGGAAATCAACAACACTGTAAGGGAACTACTCTGCCTGAAATTTACGTCAACGGCCAGGGCAGGTAAACGGAACGTTAACTGCCACAAGGCAGAAGATTCCGCTGGTGCATTTCAGTTCAGAGAACCAAATACAGTGAAACTCCACCGGAGGGTAGCTAGAATTCTCCAACTTGAAAACCAGGTTGTTGCTCGCGGGAATTTCCCAACAGCCGACTACGAAATCCAAACGACACAATGTGAACAGTCTTGACTTGCTGGTAGGTTAAATCAAAACTCAACTTTCGTGTGCAGGGTCGGTGAGCCACGCACATCGTAGCAATGGGAACAGCCTCACACATCCCGACTCAGCATAGAGACTGCCAGCGGCCCTGGCCAAACTACGTCCCGTGGAGAATTCCTCGCTGCTCCACGCCAACCGACCGACTGGACGCACACCGGCCAGCCGGAAACTATAAGCGCCTGGTCAAAGTTAGTCCAAGGTGTGAATATCGATACACACCACAATAAGCGGCAGTTCAAAGACAGTCCAAGTTGCGAATATCGATACACACCGCTCCTGCCAACCGCGGAAGGAGAGGATAACAGCGTAACCGCGATAACCGCGGGAGACTGAACACAGAATCGCAACGAATGTTTAATCCGGCGCGCAGCATGAGCCAGCCACGGCTGTGTTGGGTTTAAGTAGTTCTAAGTCTATGGGACTGATAACCGCAGATGTTGTCCCACAGTGCTAAGAGCCATTTGAACTCTTTGAGCCTCGCTTGGGAATGTCAGCACCGACATTGGACTATTGAAGGCTGGAAACTTGTTGCCTTGTCGGACGAGTCTGCTTTCGAATTTTATCGAACGGATGGATGTGTACGGATATGGAGATAACCTCATGCATCCTTGAGCCTCGCTTGGGAATGTCAGCACCGACATTGTGAAACGTCCCCTTAGAACAACTTATACAAGACTGTGCTTAACCTGACACACAATGTTTTTAGCGCAACGCAATCTGACTTTCAATAATCCCTACAAAACAATGGCCCTGACTAACTTTAACCTATACCTTTCACAAATCACTTACCTCACAAAAATCTTCGTTACTGGAACTACTGCAATACAGCGAGCGCCACTACTGCCAGCTAAATAGAAGATTCAAACTGCTGAAGGCACTAACTACTGATAGGGATAGTTAGCAAATGAAAGATTTTAATAGAGAACAAACACTGTATTTACCTTAATAATCATAATATATATAGCAGTTCAATTTCAAAACTTCCGCCATCTCTCTCCCCACATCCACCACTGCTGGCGGCTCACCTCCAACTGTGCAACGCTACGCGCTGTTCCCCGCTGCCTAACACTACAATGGCAGACAACAATGCAAACTAGCCACAGGCTGCACACAGCACAGCCAGTGATTTTCATACAGAGCGCTACATGGCATTACCAATATAAAAATCTAAACAGCCTACTTACATAGCCCCCATGCTCCCCGCAAAAAATTTTACAATTTTTTTGGCCAGTGGCCAATAATGATTTGATAAAATTTTTCATAATTACAATAACAAAGAAATCAAATGCACACACTTATTTATACAATGTTGGTCAATAGCTAAAACTTTCTCACAGTCCATAAAGACAGTCCCGATCATTCATCACAGTAAAACTGCCGTTTCTTTTATCAAAGTCTGAGCAGTAAAAGACAATGCACACGGAAGTAGTGGATGTCCATGCAGTCTTGAAGAAGTAGTGGTGTCCTTCCAACGGAAAGACAGTGCTGACTCTTGACATGCTGACAGGTAATGGGCCACAATGGAGCAAACCCACAGCAGAGTCATTCGAAGTTCTGACGAATATTGGTAGGTAGGTCATCACAGAGCAGACCCACTGTAGTCCTGGTAGAGAGTATTGGTATTGGTGGGCCACCAGAGGTGCAGACCCACTGCAGTCCTTATAGAAATAATGGTATTGGTGGGTCATCAGAGATGCAGACCCACTGTAGTCCTTGTAGAGATGGCCAGCAGCCATCTGTTGCGACTGTGCAGGTGCACAATCACCATCGAAGAGTCTTGCAGAGAAGATAGCAAGTCCATATACCCCCACTTGTGCACTCACAAAGTTTGTGGAAGTGTCCTTAGACCCAGCAATGCTGTTATCCAGTCCCTTGCTGAATTATTAACACATGTGCAAACACTATCAGTCCCTACTTCTCACATATTGTCCATATACTATGACCAACAGAAATGTGTGCAGTGAAATGAATGCTTACAAGTTACTTAATTTGATTAACTGGCATCAATTACAATATTATAACATGAGAATACAACTACAAAGGTACAAAATACATCATTAAAGAACATAACAATACAGATAACATTTGTAGTACAGGCTTTACAAAAAAATAGAAATAGACATACACATCAGTGTTACAGGAATTATAACATGAGTACATACATAAAAGATCAGAATAAATTTTGAAACATCAACTTTACACATGAGCATTAAAACAAAACAGAATAAATAATGTCTAAGCATATTTACAAGGTGAATAACATATTATTAATGCCAATTATATTTGAGGAGAACAGTATTCCTCATCATAGTGAATGTAGCTTAATATTAAAAGAAGAAAAAAATTCTATGAAACTACACAGAGACAGGAAGAAAACAAATACACAAGGGTACAGAAACACGTAGTGGGATAACACAAAAGGAAAGGACAGGGTTTGTTTTACTGCAGTATTTTGCATACAAAACGTTCTTTGCTTCTTGGAGATCTCCCTTCATTCATCATTATTCCCAAAAAGTCCTATCTATACCTCCTTCCTGTATTCTATTCATATCTCTTTCAAAATAAGTATTTCTGATTGTACAATACTCATTTTGGCCCACATCTTTTTCATATGACTTCTCAATGCATTCTTTCCCTACTGTCCATAGTCAGTTTCTTATATAGTCTACCCTTCTTAAGCTAACTTAAATCTACTGAGCTCAGATGCTAAACTAAGGGACGAGGCAATGCAGCATCACATAACAAATTAACACAAACAGCAATGACAAAAAATGCAAAGTGGCAAAGCTAGCAGCATAAATTAGCAAAAGTCAAATTCAATAACACTATGCCTGGCAAACAGCAGCAACTTATACCTAAACATGACATAGCGCAAGCAGAAAAAATATTACACTAAAGACGATAATGCAGACAAGGGAAATGTATATTCACATCTTAATGTCTATGTAATTAAAGTGGTGCACCATAACAACTTATTGAAAAAAATATTACCATGTACTTGAAAAGAAACTTATGTGTTACTGTTACTAGTTCCTTCTTATTGTTCTTTCCTTTCCAAGTGCTCCTTTTTTAAAGAATGTGGATCATAAAATAATTATTTAATAGATCTGTTGACAGAAAGTGTTAACATTAGCAAATGCATTTCATTTTATAAAAGCAATGCTGCAACACAGCTGGAAACCAGACATAAAATGAAATAAGCAACTATGAAAAGCAAAGCATAAAAATATCATTCAATAGTCATGTGGCATTTCGTAAGTCAGTAGCACTCAACTCTCGGAGAAAGACACTTGTCATAATCAGGTGTGCAGATGTACGAATATTTCCCATCAATTCATAAGCATTTCAGTAATTAGCACAAAGTGCGAGTAATCATATGTTTTCAAGTAACGAGGGTGTCGCATTAGCGATGAAAGGCACACCCTAATGGCTTGTTCTCCAGGTGTTTGACACAGCTGTGTGCCCACAACGCATTACAAAAATCATATGTTTTCAAGTAACGAGCATGTCGCATTAGCGATGCCCTCTACAAAGGAATGTCAACAGCGAGTTTAATGGCCTCCCTTTTTCCTTCTCTTCCACCTGTGCCTCTGGAAAGGCACACCCTAATGGCTTGTTCTCCAGGTGTCTGACACAGCTGTGTGCCGACGACGCATGTGCAGGTGGTCACTTAACTTTCTTATGGAAATATTTACGACATTTTTCCGCTACAGAGACAGTCTCATATACAAAATTTCACGGGTCGAGAATTTGCGTTGCAAATGTGTAGAAACAAAATCCTATGAATACAACAGTGTCCAAAAAAAATTATTGCCAGCATTGTGATACATTCACGCATTTACACACACATTTCATAACTCTTAAAGTACGATTCTTGGTTTCCAACATCCTTTTTCACAAGTTCGCGTCCATAACCACTATTCATTACTCCTTACCTTATTCGTCGACACCTCTTCAATATTGCATCATAACAGATAAGTAGCATAATCAAATAACTCATATAGCATCAGCCTATTAATCATAAACATACCTCAGCAGCATAATACACATCATCATCGTAATAATAACATCATAACACCTCAGTCAAATCTCAAAATCGTCGTAGCTTCCTCCAATAATTTCAAAACCTAACAAAATTCTCTGCTCATTTCAGTAGTGTCATCTACCTCAAACGTACTTTAAAAATCATGATCTCATACCAAATACATCATTCAAAGCTCTCATTGTATCACAATGGTTCCGAAATAATATGAAGAGTTCACACAGTACAGACAAAATACAATTTCTTAAGTGTGAAGTAATCCAACTCTGTAATTGCGTAAACATGTGTCACTGACATAGTAAAAAAGATGTTTGTTTCTCTGTTAAATGATCAGATAGCTGTGTAATTTATGTGTTAGAGAAATATGGTACCGATGTGTAAAGTTGTATAAGCAAATACCATATTAGCTAGGGCTCCTTGTGCTTGCCAAACACATGATACACAAAGTAGGCGTGTACCCCCCTGAGGATTATTGTAATTATACCCTCAGGTGTTACAGATTACAGCAATGGAATGAAATGTATCACGAAAAACTTTCTTTGTAATTCAAAAATCTTTAAAAATAAATGTTTTAAGTACAAAATTAATCACTCAAATACGTGTCTTGTAGCGCTAAATATGCGTCTTGCTGTAAGATAATCTCTGGGAAGTGTCGTAGTTATCGTCCTCCAAAAGCTAAGTTCTGCAGAAGTCAATGTACTGACCTCATGATAAACAAAGTGAAATGCTTTGCGTATAGATATCATACTTATTATGCTTATTGCCGTGATGAAGAAAGTACTGTGCTGTAACGTATTGTTGTGCTACAGAAAAGGCTGTCTCATTGTAGCTATACCACAAAAGTTACTACTAAAACATGTTTTAATATCCAGAATAATACAGAAAAACTGTGCAGATATGAAACAGAAACACCGCAAAAGCAACATTGTAAATTGTCGCTCATTAGTAGCGTCGTGACAAAATAGTGTAGCTGTCACATAAACTAACCATTGTCTCATCTGGTATCTCACAGAAAGTACCTTAAATCCAGAATCCACTCTCAAGCAAACCAAAATGTTGCATGAAAATTTCATTAGCAGTGCCGGTATATGTTCCAAGTATGTGAGTCTTATAGTCGTTACATAATCGTGCAACTAACAAGCAAGAATGTACACACACAATAACACGGTGTCGTCTGTTCGCAATAACAATGCATTCGTAATTTCTGTTTGAATAAGTTCTCTTGGTTCTTGACTGGATATTTAACTTCAAACATTGTTGCATGGTAACAGTTTCTAAAGCATACTAGTAACGTGAAGTGAAACGTTTTATGGCAAAGACAAAGTTAAAAGGCAGATTATCTTTCAATAAACGGTTTTACATGTGAAATGTGCTGCAATCTTTTACTCTTTATAGCGCGCAGAGTTTCAACTTCAAAGCAATTATCATGTTGTTTACGTCGGTAAAGAATACTGGAATTTTTCTCAAGGTTAGCGTCTATGTTATTTTTCTCTGAGCCAGCCGGCGCACGCGGGTGCCTGCGGTGCGAGTCATTGTCTGCTACCTCTTTGTTGGCGCGCGCCGTTATTGGGATTAGGAGGCCTAACTTCCACAAATTCGCCTTGCCGAGAGGACCCAGCTCTGTTTAAAGCTCGCCCGTTCTGATGGAATTCAGGTCTGTCGTTTTGTCGGTAGTTTACACAGTTTCTTTCGTGTTGGTCACGTGGTGGAGAATCGTAACTGCGCGCTGAACTGTTGCGTCTGAAATTATTCTGTCTCCCTTGATAATAATAGTTCTGATTACCATATTGTCTGTTTCTATGGTTATCTCTGTCATATTCATTACTACGAAAATGCGATCTTTCTCTGTAACTATTACTCTGCCAGTGGTTGTCATATGGGTGGTGTCTGTTTTGGTCACGATTTGCGTTGTAAGAATAACCTTGTCGCGTCCAGTTATCATTTCTGTCGTCACGGAATTGTGACGGATGTGACCTGTAGTGATTGTTTTCCTGATTTCGCATCCCGCGACTGTCTGTGTCAACTTCTAATTCTTGTAACAGTCCCTGAAAAGCTTCAATGTCGTCTTTGCAACGTCCTGCTAAAATAATATGTCGTAAATGTTCAGGCAGTTTGAGTAAGCAAATGCGGATGAGTTCTGAGGGGCTGTATGGGTTTGACAGGTATTGATTCTTGTGCAACATGTCTTCAAAATATTTCACAAGACTGGAAAATTCTGATTGTTCGAAGTGTTTCATCATTATGATGTTATGTTTTACACGGTCTTGTGTAGCTTGAGACCAATACGCTGAGAGGAAGGCATGATAAAATTCTCCTTCACTGTGACAATCGTGAATGACCGATCGCATTCTTACAGCTGGTTCATTCTCCAAGTAGCCACACATAAATTCTAATCTGTGCTCCAATGACCAGTTAGGAGGAAAACAATGAGAGAATTGATGGAGCCACGCTTGTGGATGAATGTCGTTGGCAGAATTCTTAAACGTTTTGAATTTACGTGTAGTAATGAACAGCTTATAGTCAAAATCATCGTGTCGGCGAGTAGCATATCGTGTCGGCGGTTCCATCTCAAAATTCGGTGTACCTTGCCAATTTCTATCATAATTACCGAAATGCCCTGTGTTATTATTTTGTGGCTTTTGCGTATTTCTAAGTTCCTCTTCCCGTGTTGGAGCGCGAGTGTCCTCTGAAATACGTAATTCTTGTATTACCTGTGTCAGCTGATCTTGTACTTCCATGATTTCTCTTTGGTGTTGCGTATTAATTTGATTCTGATTTTGTTTGAATTTCCTAATTTGTTCGCACTCTTCTGTGTCATTAAAGACTACTGGTTTTGTGTCATTCAGATTATCATCTACCTTCGTAGATAAATTATTTAGCTGATCTGAAAGTTCAACTACTTTCTCTGATAATGAACTAATTTCCCCCATGTGTCTTTCTACTGTGTCCTTTAAGTTTTCCTGAGTTTTTGCAAGTTGCGTAACCGAATCGGTAGATGCAACTGAGTCCATTTTAGCTTGCAAGGTCTCATGATTTTCATGAACAGTAGTCTGCAGTTCTTTTATGGTTGCTTCGTGATTCTGTAACGCATTCTCATGACGCGAAAAAATAGGTTGGAAATGCTCACAAATTTGTGTTTTTACGTCATTACAGACTTTCTGACATTTCGATTCGATTTTATGTAACTCAGTAGTTAAATCTTCACGTGTTTGTTCAAGCGTATGTTCCACTGAGTCTAACTTTTGAAGCTTTTGTTCCATTGTGTCTAACTTTTGAAGCTTTTGCTGTGTTTGTCTCTGATTTTGTTCCATTGTGTCTAACTTTTGAAGCTTTTGCTGTGTTTGTCTCTGTTTTTGTTCCATTGTGTCTAACTGTTGCTGTGTTTGTCTCTGATTTTGTTCCATTTGTTGCATTAGTTGTAATAACAATGCATTAGTGTCTGGAATCTGTTCCTCTACGCTTTTCGGCAGTGCGTTTTCACCGGCAGCATTCACATTTTGACAAGCAGAAAATGTGTCTTGACTCATTTGAGAAACCGGTGAGGACCCAAAACCTGAATCTACAGTATTTGTAAAATTGTGTCTTGTCATTTCGGATTCCTGAGGCGAGCTGTTGCCGACCGATCGATCGATAATGCTTCCCTGTTCACTACCTGTTTCACTGCCTACGCCATTGTTTGACGCCCGCTCCATTTCCCTATGCACAGTTACCAAATTACTACTTTGAATATTAGTTAATTCATTACATGGTGGGGCCAACACACTGCTTTCGTCTTCACTGTCACTTCTCAATTAACTTTGGAGCCGAGTGTTACGTTTTTCACACGCCATTATTGTCACAATATTTCACACGATAACACAGAAAAGCACAATTTCAATAGCAAAAATAAGAGAACACATTAACATAGCACTGAAAATAATATCTAGTTAATTGCAGCTGCGAAATACTTGGTGCAAATCTACATGCATGCCACAACTGTTTTACAGTACAACAATGAAAGACTGCAACTACAAAGGAGATTCTCTCTACAATTACGAGCTAGCAATAAACAAAAGCTACACTAATTACACAAACTACAAGAACAAATCAGATGATTCCAGTGAGGTATCCTCGGCTAAGGATCGACATATGAAACGTCCCCTTAGAACAACTTATACAAGACTGTGCTTAACCTGACACAAAATGTTTTTAGCGCAACGCAATCTGACTTTCAATAATCCCTACAAAACAATGGCCCTGACTAACTTTAACCTATACCTTTCACAAATCACTTACCTCACAAAAATCTTCGTTACTGGAACTACTGCAATACAGCGAGCGCCACTACTGCCAGCTAAATAGAAGATTCAAACTACTGAAGGCACTAACTACTGATAGGGATAGTTAGCAAATGAAAGATTTTAATAGAGAACAAACACTGTATTTACCTTAATAATCATAATATACATAGCAGTTCAATTTCAAAACTTCCGCCGTCTCTCTCCCCACATCCACCACTGCTGGCGGCTCACCACCAACTGTGCAACGCTACGCGCAGTTCCCCGCTGCCTAACACTACAATGGCAGACAACAATGCAAACTAGCCACAGGCTGCACACAGCACAACCAGTGATTTTCATACAGAGCGCTACATGGCATTACCAATATAAAAATCTAAACAGCCTACTTACAATTGGACTATTGAAGGCTGGAAACTTGTTGCCTTGTCGGACGAGTCTGCTTTCGAATTTTATCGAACGGATGGATGTGTACGGATATGGAGATAACCTCATGCATCCATGGACCCTGCATGTCGGCAGGGAACTGTTAGCTTGTGGAGGCTTTGTGATGGTGTGGGACGTGTGCAGTTGGAGTGATATGGGACCACTGATACGTCTAGATATGAGTCTGGTGACACGTACGTAAGCATCATGTCTGATCACCTGCCTTCATTTATGTCCACTGTGCATTCCGACAGACTTGAGCAACTCCAGCAGGACAATGCGACACCCCACATGTCCGGAACGGCTACAGAGTGGCGCCAGGAACACCCTTCTGAGTTTAAACACTTCCGCTGGCCACCAGACTCCCCAGACGAGATCATTATTGAGCATATCTGATACGTCTTGCAACGTGATTTTCAGAAGAGCACTCCACCCCGTTGTACTCATGGTTTCAGTTCCCTCCAGCACTACTTCAGACATTAGTCAAGTCCATGGCAAGTCGTGTTGCGGCACTTTTGCTTAACCGCGCGGGCCCTACATGATATTAGGCAGGTGTAGCAGTTTTTTTTTTTTTGTCTCTTTAGTGTACATTCAGATTTATCTAGTTCCAGAAGACTTGCTGGCGTCCCCGTATTGCAGCTTAAATGATAAAACAATGATCTATACATTTTGTATTACAGTTGCGTTTGTGTAACTATCACAAATCGTTTAACCTGTCAAGAGTCGTTGCACAATGCTTTCGCTTACCATGTCGCTTCCATAATACCCGCTCCGTTAAGTGTCCGCTCCGTGATGCGGCGTCTCCAAATAACCTGCTGGCATTGCGATCAAGGGATAAGCTATCCAAATAACCTGATGGATGCGGAAGGTGTAGTCTCATTTCTCACCTAACACAATTTGCAAAAATCACAGAATTAGTTATAACAACTGTTAAATATCCCGATCAGTTATGCCGTAGTGCAGTAACTTTGTTGGAGGGACACAACGTTTATCTATAGACGACATATTTAAGGGTTGTTGTAGATACTATGAACGTCCGATTCACCGTCTGCCCCCCCCCCCCTCGCCGCCCTCTACTAACTCAGTAATGAGCCAGGGGAGAATCCGGCAATCATAAAAGCTACAGCGCCCCACTTGCAGAAACCCTCTGCAATTGGGAAACAAATGTTAAGTTCCTCGAATATATACTTTTGAAGACGACTTAACAGCTCGGTTTATATTAATAAGTGTGATAACTCACTCTGTTGATTTTAATAATTTGGTCAGCGGAGAAACGGGACTGTACTTAATAAACACTGTTTAGCGCACATACTGATAGCTCGTCGAGACCTATAAAAATTTTATTTTTGTATTTCTACAGTTTTACAGAAGTCGTGTACTGTGGTAGGTAGTAATGTTATAGTAGCAACTACATAATTATTAACAGGTTGAATTGTAGCCTCTTTCATTAACAAAAAAGGCCATGAAAATGTGGAAGTTACTTTAGAGTATACTGTATGTATATACATTAATGTAGGACTGAATTTCAATAAATTAAAGGCACTTCAAGGACAATAATTAAGACAAGAGAAACAACAAAATAACGTACAAACTAGCACTAGCACTAGGAACATAACTCAGACGCTACAATCTTAAATTCACCACACTTTATTACATCTCTTACATAAAAATGAATTGGTGTAACAAAAATTTCTTAATTACAAAGACTGTTACAAACGGACACATCATGTCCCCAGGCCCATAATTTGCCAACAACTGCCGCCTACCTTATGATGAGCACATTGATTACAGGCTGGTAGCAGGGGACTTGTAAAACAAGAAACGAACATATGTGTAACAACACATATAATGATTTCACAAGCACACAACCGCCTCAACCAATCCCGGAATTGTACAACACAGCGGAAATAACTATAATTAATAGTATATTTTTATATGGAAACCAACTTTAAAACCAGATTTTAAACCAATATACACGGCGTCAGTTAATGGCACCGCAAAATTACTCATCAGTTACTTCGCACTCTAGCAATAGCTGTCCAACAACAATTAGTGAACTGTTGCTGTGATCAACAATGAGTACAAATTAAAGGTGCTAAACAACAGTCTGTTTCGATGAACTCCGCACGTTTAGGATAACTCAATAAAATGTTGATAGGCGTCATGTATAAGTATCACTTTTAGTTCTGGGATTTGGGATCAGGTTTGCAAAACTAATTACCGTAGGTTTCATGTCATAGTTCATTTATCAGGCAGTTTATACTTTTCAATATTCTTGCAGTCATATTGTTAACTTTTACGCCATGAAATACTTCCCTTTACATTACGACACGTAACCATCACTACAGTGTGGCTTCGGTATCACATTACGACAGCACAAGTTTCATTATGACAGTTCATTTAAAATTACAGCTCAGACGTTGCAATCAGAAACAGTACTTCAGTCTTCTTTTTATTTATTCAGGTAACTTTCAATGTAAATCACACAAAAGCTTTAAAAGGATCTTTAATACACATATAAAAATTAAACACTGATTTTTTTTAAAGCAGACATCACATCGACATACAAAATTCACATAAAACTAACAAAGTTCAGTGCTGTTAGAAACAGGATGAAACATGCTAAAGCAGATAACGCAGAGGCAATGCATAAAGTTTTACAAACCTGCAGATGGTTACCCATATCATGCCAAAGCAAAGCTCAGTTCTTTTCAGTCACACTGAAGAACTGTAACCGCAACTAAAGATGCTTGCGTTGATCGTATTGCACTACAGTGATCAACGAAAACCGCCTTGATTAAAACAATAGTCAAGATCACAAAAATATTTTTATTATTACCTGTTTCGCCTTACGTTGAAGCCATCTTCAGATCTCTTAGGCCGCCTATGGCTGGTGCTGACGGCTTCTCGGCTCTTCACGTGATAGCACGATCGTGTACACTGTTCCAGCACCAGCCATAGGGGGCCCAAATGATCCGAGAATGGCTTTAACATAAGCCGAAACAGGTAATGATAAATAAATGTTATTGCGATCTCGACTGTTTTAATCAAAGTTAGCACCAGATTCGCTGTGCTCCACAGAAAATAATGTCTAAATTTATGAAGAACCCGAAGCTCAGGACGGCTACAACGGCCAACTCGACTCGCTGCAATAAGGAACTTCCTCCAAGCCGAGCGGCGTCTCTCTATGTGACTCAGTGCAAGGCGACTTAACGTCTCGTCACAAAATTTCTCAGCTTCCACTGTTGTCTGCTGCAAGTTCGGCACCACAACACCTCGTACCTGCCGAAAACTCACCTTCGATAAAGTCCTGCAGTGTACTCGGTGCTAAACCACCACATCCACTGTCCCCTCCACCACTGTGTCGCCGGTCAGCGATTTCCTACTTTAAGTTTCGGCGATGCGCGCTTGTCAACTCGCCGACAGCAAGCCTCTGTGTAACCAACTACGGACCGTCTCAAGGTGCTCCATCGCTTTTTGTAATAGTTTCTCTGTGTACCTGTTTCTCTTACACTTTTAATGTACTCCTAGATCTTTCTTCCAAAGTTAAATTGAAAACGAAATAGGTGATAAGCTGTTAAACGCTTCAATATAAAAGTGTCTTTCGTGTGTCAGTTTCCAAAATCCACTAGTTTTTTTTTCGGGTTAGGACGGATTAGTATCGTCCCCCACGGCTAATATCTGCCTTCTCAAGGAGACAAATATCGTGCTTTACCATTATTATCAACACTTTCTATCGATTCACGTTATGTTAAATAAAAAACATACAAATGTGCGCAATAGATAACCGTAAAATCTTTAAGATTGCTCAGCTCCAGTAGATTTGGTAACAACGTGTTGCGCCATGCCAAAGAACGGAGGAAGCTAAAGGTTGTAGAGGTCATTGTCAACTTACTGCCGATAGAGTACACGTTTGAAACGACACGGCGGGTTAAAAATATTGCTGGTCTGGAAGTCGAACCGAAAAGTTTTGATTTTCGCATGAACATTTTCTACTTATTAACTATTCACAATGATCTCAGGACGTTGGCTGCGAAGACGAGTAGTTTCATGACTGGACACCTCTGTTGGTAGAGAAATATTACAGCGTTTGTAGGTCAAGCTGTTTTATTCTTACCGTACGTTTCAACTAAAGGCTTTATAAGGGAGGGCAGTGTTCTGTGTCTCTTTGCACCGAGCGCCAAGTCTTAAGCGACTAGTTCAAATTGTTCAAATGGCTCTGAGCACTATGGGACTTAACATCTATGGTCATCAGTAACCTAGAACTACTAAAACCTAACTAACCTAAAGACATCACACAACACCCAGTCATCACGAGGCAGAGAAAATCCCTGACCCCGCCGGGAATCGAACGCGGGAACCCGGGCGTGGGCTTAAGCGACTGGAAAAAAGCGCAGGTGACTCCTGTATATAAGAAGGGTAAAAGAACGGACCCACAAAATTACAGACCAATATCTTTAACGTCACTTTGCTGCAAAATCCTTGAGAATTGACTCAGTTCAAATGTAACTGATTTCTTTGAGACGGAATAGCTTGAGTCCGCAGCTCTTTTTAGAAAGCATCACTCTTGTGAAACTCAGCTTGTCCTTTTCTCACATGAGATACTGTGAATCATGGATGATTCCTAGATTTCCGTACAGCATTTGACACGGCGCCCTACTGCCAACTGTTAACGAAGGTAAAAAATTGGGAATAGGCTGGCTGGTATGGGGCTCGAAGACTTCACAAGTAACAGAACCCACTATGTTGTCTTCGATGGCGAGAGTTCATCAGAGACAAGGGTATCGTCAGTAGTTCCTCAGAGAAGTGTGACAGGACGGTTGTTATTTTCCCTACAAAAATGATCTGGCGGGTAGGGCAAAGAGTAGTCAGCGGTTGTTTGGCGATGATGCTATGGTGTACGGAAAGGTGTCACCGTTGAGTGACTGTAGGGGGATACAAGACGACTTAGAAATCCATGCCATGAAAGGCGGCTAGCTATAAATGTCAAAAAATGTAAGTTAATGCAGATGTAGGAAAACAATCCCATAATGTTCGAATACGGTATTGCTAGTGAATTGTTTGACACAGTCGGGCCCATTAAACATCTTGGCGTAAATATGAAACTTCCTGGAAGATTAAAACCCTGTGCCCGACCGAGACTCGAACTCGGGACCTTTGCCTTTCGCGGGCAAGTGCTCTACCATCTGAGCTACCGAAGCACGACTCACGCCCTGTCTTTACAGCGAAAGCAAAGTTCCCGAGTTCGAGTCTCGGTCGCGCGCACCGTTTTAATCTGCCAGGAAGTTTCATATCAGCGCACACTCCGCTGCAGAGTGAAGATCTCATTCTCGATCTTGGCGTAACTTTGCACAGCGGTATTAAATGGAGTGACCGTGTAAGGATTGTAGTAGGGAAGGCGGATGGTCGACCACGGTTCATTGCGAGAAATTTAGAAAATTATCGCTCATCTGCAAAGGAAACTGCATAAAGGGCACTAGTGCGACCCGTTGTCAGTACTGTTCGAGTGTTTGTGATCCGCACCAGTTCGGATTAAAGCAATACTTCGAAGCAATTCAAAGGCGAACTGTTAGATTTCTTACTGCTATGTTTGAAAAACACAGAAGTATTACGAAGATGCTCCAGGAACCCAAATCGGAATCACTGGAGGGAAGGCGGCGTTCTTTCCGAGAACTACTATTTAGAAAATTTAGAGAACTTACATTTTCGGCTGACTGCTGAACGGTTCTACTGCAGCCAACGTACATTTCGCGTAGCGACTACGGAGACGCGATTAGAGATATTAGGGCTCGTACGGACGCATACAGACTGTGGCTTTCCCCTCGCTCTATTTTCGAGTGAAATGATTAGTAGGGTTAGAGGGTACCCACAACGACCCACTATAAGGTGGGCAGCGGAATATGTACGCAGAAAAATGGATGTAGAGGATGGAAGGAGTACAACCTCGGACTGGAATGAGTGGCGAATGTAGTCACCTAGGAAAAGAAGGTCAAAATCTGTGTGGCTAGACTATAATTTGAAGTTCCATGGTGTATCTGTTACCTACACTTCAGATATTGTAGTCCTAGATCGTTTACATAGCGACCCTTACTTTAAGGGGAGCTGGAACGCCCTATCCCGACAATGTTAAATTTAGTGACTTGACTTCCCTGTATTTCCAGAACCACTGTAGTTATTGACATGAAACTTTTACGGGATATTAAACTAAATGTTCTGTGTCTACTGAGCTACAATAATTGCATTTAAACCACTGCTTTCAAAAATAAAATTTTGTAATTAGACAGTTAAAATTTTGTTTACTTTTTTGCACGTTATCCGAAATAATTTTAATTATACATAACATTATGTTCCTCTTTTAGTTCAGTGGACTCAGGATATGTATGTTATTACTCCCTGAAAATTTGAGTACTCTACTAGAAGCGGTTTCTGAGATTTAGGGAAAAATGCAACAGAAAATATAAATTTTCAGGAACGGCTTCTAGGGTTTCAAGAGTGTAACTCACATGATGTGTGCTTAATTTTTTTTATTTTTAGTCACTCAGAAGCACCCTGCACCATAGTGTATATTATCTTCTTGATTTTTTTCCAATTTTTTTCTCCTTTTTTTTCTTTCTGGACTCGTTAGCGACCAATTGTACTGCATACTCTGCTTTATCAATGCGAAACTTGTGCCTCTGTTCAAGTTCTCTGATGCAGATTGCTCCAGAATTAATTACAATACGCTGTAGCACTTTTATTCTACGAATGTTGGCATCATTAAAAGCAATAACAGCATCATTGACCCCCAACTTTAGTGTCTTTATTCCAATAACAACATATTTGATAAGCGAGTCCATATAAGATTATTGAACGACTCATTGGGATTTTGAGTCTGACCATGCAACACTTTTTCGGTAATTCAGTATTTGCCAGGTCTCCGTAAATACGTTTTATGATATCCATGACTGCTGCTGGGATGGAATGTTTTTGGCTGTATGAAATGTTTGAGTACTTGGCATTGCGGTAATTGCGCCATGAATCAGGTCCAGGAGGGCAAAGGTGGTGTACTGGGTTTTTATCAGTTGATAGTCTGTCGAAGAAGGTGGCCCATACTGCCTGCTTCATTTTCAACATGTCCTCACTATTATTGCTAATAGCCATCCCATAATACTGCTGTAGTTCATCTATCATTTTGTCTGTCAGCCTGCCTCTTATCGTTTTGCCATCAGAAAGCTTCTTGTCTCTCAAACTTTGTTTCAACTTTCTCAACCTGGGGCCCATCCTCTTCTGGACATGACCAACATATTCCAGTTTTGTGATAATCTTCTCACCACAAGGCTGAGCGGCTACTACACTGTTATATGCTTTTCAGTTTCCATTACTTAAGAACTTAGAGTAACACTCTCACCTTTCGTTCACTGATCGTCTGACAATTTCAATAGCTGCAGAATTCTCCATACCACTACTTGTTCCTTCATAATTTCTGTCCCAGATATGCCATTCTTCATTCCCTGACTTACACTTATAACAATGTACAGTTAAAATCTGGAAATCTATTACCTTTCCATTATCCACACTGGTCACCATAGCAACAGAATTATTAGAGCTGTAGCCGCACTCCTGCGAAGTGCCATCAAAAGGTACTGGTATGTCAGTCATACCATCATTTATTTCAACAGCTTCGTTTGCAGCACCCTTCATTGACTCACATGCAACACATTCCACAGCAGCTCCTATAAATCCAGCATACTTGTCGATTTTACAAGGTGGGCGTGGCATATTCATCACAGCACACATTGTTTCTGCTGCAGTGTGTCCATTACCAATAGCTCTCATCCATAGAACCACCTAACATTTACTTCAAAGTAATTATCTTTACACTTATCAGAATTCCAAAATGAATGAGTATATTTACAACTGACACAATTAACGAAAAGTTTACTGGCTAGTCCATTTGATATCTCTTTGCCTTCATGTAAACTAACTAGTCCACATATTTTACAACACATACAAACACCCTTGTTAGGATGTGTAATTCTATCAGAATATAACCTAACCTACCATTTAGATCACTTTCATTTTGAGAAAACTGTGTATCACAACGTTTTATTTTAATCTACGAAGCACTAATTGGTGTTTCTCTAGATCAGGGCCTCACTAACACGGAAAACCGCACGCGTGCAAAGCGAGGTGCAGCGAGTGCCTGCACAGTGCATCGGTTCAACTCGGCATACTTCGCCTCAACTCGGCTTGCTAGGTGAGGCCGACGCTGTGCGCTGCCGAATGCGCTGCCAGACGGCTTAGTCAACATTGGAATACGTAAGCGCAAGACGATTACCGGAATAATGGAACCATCTGCTCCAAAAAATGGGAAAATTGCCGAAAGTCAATTTAAACGGGAATGGGAACTCTCCTACTTTTTTGTGCGTTGTGACGATAAAGCCAAATGTCTAATCTGCGGTACACTAATTACGTGTGTCAGAAAATCGTCTATTGAAAGGCACTACAGCACATGGCATTCAGAAAACAATAGTGATATAACAGGGGATGCCAGAGAGGAAGAACTACGGAAGTTGCAAACTCTTGCAGAAGAGAATTCTGTATCTACAAACGAGGTTTTTTGCAAGTACTTTAGCATGTATATTTTGGTTAAAGGTCATGCGAAACGAAATAACATTTGTTTAGGTTCCTTAGTTTTCGTTTTCGCATTAATTATTTCTAACATATATTTTTTTCTCTACTTTAGGGTGAAGAGGATGAGGGGTGTTCGAAAGGACTCTCAGAGCTAGTTACAAAGTTGCTCTACGTTTAGCAAGAGTTGGGAGGCCATTTATGGACGAGCCAATAATTAAAAAACATTATGTTGGACGTAGTAGAGACAATGAATCACACATTAGCTCCCGCGTACTGCAGAATACCACTTTCCAGAATGACAATACATCGCAGAATCAACAACATTGCTGAGAATTTGCATGAACAACTGGCAGCCAAAATTGAAAACTTCTTAGCGTACTCCATCGCACTTGATGAGTCCACGGATATTAACGACACGGCTCGGTTAGCAATATTTTTGCGTGGCGTGGACGACGACCTACATGTAACGGAAGAGCTCCTGGATATGATTTCGTTGAAGGACACTGTTAAAGGGGCGGATATTTTAGCAGCTGTTGAAATGGCAGCTGAAGGAATAGAACTCCCTTGGGAAAAGCTGCTTTCCGTTACCACAGACGGGGCACCAGCAATGTGCGTTAAAGCAAAAGGGTTTATTGGCCTACAGCGGAAATAACTTAACACATTGTTTTGCACACCAAGAGGCTCTTTGGGCGAAAGTTATCGGTCTTCAAGATGTGATGAAGGTAGTGGTGCGTATCGTGAACTACATTCGTTCTCATGGACTCACTCATCGCCAATTCAAAGAATTTTTTATTTCCTTTGAAGAGGAGTATCCAGATATTCCCTACCACGCTGAGGTGCGCAGGCTGAGCGAAGGGAAAGTGATTTTCCGAATTTTTCGACTACGCCACACTGTGGCTCAGTTTTTGGAGAGCAAAGGAGCCAGTTTCTCATGACCCTGAATGGGTAGCTGATTTAGGATTTTTAGCAGACATTATGGCTCTCTTAAATAATTTAAGTCTGAAACCCCAAAAAGAAAACAATCTCATCAACGATATGATCAGCAAAATAAACGCTTTCCAGTATAAACTGAAGCTCTTCAAAAACAACCTTTCAGAGAAAAATACACAACACTTTCCTGAACTAGGTAAGCGAGATATAAATTGTACCTTTATTAAAACAGCCTGATTTTTATAACCGCTCTAATCAAAACGGTACTATGTTTTTGATTGACAGCATCTGTGCAGGAAGGAGCGCCCTTTGAAAAATACGTCGAGGTGCTACAATCCCTTGAAAATGCGTTTAACGCCCGATTCCAGGTAATGTGCCGGTATATGACATACAGCTAAATAAAGTAGATTGTGTTACATATGCAAGTTTAACATTATATTAAAACCAAAACATGTCAACATACTTATTAAAATCTATCGCATTTTAGTACTTCGAAACAACGGCTTACATTACTTTCATTTATTAACATTGGCTTTGTTATTGTTTCAGGAAACTACCTACCTGCAGCCAATTCTCAAGGTTTTTGTGAAACCTTTTTCGATGGATATTGAAAGTGCGCCTACAGATTTACATTTCGAACTAATTGATTTGCAAAGCGATGTTCACCGAAAGGATGTGTTTTACAAAACAAAAGGTTTGCTCCAATTCTACCAGAATTTGCCGAACGAAGAATTTCCCAAGTTACACAGAGAAGCAGCGAAGATTATATCTATGTTTGGTTCCACTGTTGTAAGTGAAAGGTTTTTTTCTGTTTTGTCTTGTACAAAAACTATATTGCGTGCCAGTATTTCTAATTGTAATTTAAAAAATTCTCTCAGAACTGCTGTCAGCCAATCTCTTGTTCCAGATCTTAGTAGCATAATTGCAAATAAAATAAAGAGCTCATAGGAACATACATTTGTGTTGAAACCAAATTTAAAATTGTTACCATTACAGCTATTATATAAATCTCTTTTGTACCGGTGCACCAAACTAAGCTCTCCACCTAGTGTACATTGGTATTTGGCAATGACGAAGACAACAGGGTAAAAGCTTTGAAACAGGTCGAGACAGGCGGCGCGAGCGACACAAGCTAAGGAAGTTAGAGGCAGCGCTGTTGCGCAAAGCCGAAGAGTAGGGGGGTCTGCACCGTCGTCAACATAGCGCAGCCGTCTTCTGCACTGCTCACTGTAGGATGCACCGGTGCATGCATCTTGTGCGGCCCTGCTCTAGATGCTGACGAGTTTGCCTGTATTTCATTGTCTGTAACTCCACACGCAGTACGTTTCACACAATGATTCTCTGTATTCGAAAATCCATTCCCATGAAACCCCCGTTTCTTAAAAACACTTAGTTTCCGCATCGTCCTTACTTTTTTAGAGATTTACCGATCTATTCGTCACTTTTCCTCGGAAAAACGTTAGCACCTCGACATACAACGCGTACTTCTACTACGAAACGATACGATACTGTTTTTGACAGTGCTGCCAAAACAAACACGTAATTTTACCTTTATAACACAGCAATTCACAGTCTTGTATATAAAATATTACCGATTATATTAGATCTTGAAGTAATGCACGTAAAAATTTCAACATTTTCTACCAGTGTAGATCACACGTAAAAGAAATGAAATAAAACTCTTCCCATGTGAGTTTATAAGATATTTTATTCGGAAAATTGCAAGTTTTATGCTGGTCGCTGTGGTCGAGCCGTTCTAGGTGCCTCAGTCTGGAACCGCGCTGCTGCTACGGTGAAATGAAATAAAACTCTTCCCATGTGAGTTTATAAGATATTTTATTCGGAAAATTGCAAGTTTTATGCTGGTCGCTGTGGTCGAGCCGTTCTAGGTGCCTCAGTCTGGAACCGCGCTGCTGCTACGGTCGCAGGTTCGAATCCTGCCTCGGGAATAGATGAATGTGATGTCCTTAGGTTGGTTAGGTTTAAGTAATTCTAAGTCTAGGGGACTGATGACTTCAGATGTTAAGTCACATAGTGCTTAGAGCCATTTTTTGCAAATTTTATAATGAGATGAAAATCAGAAAATGTGAAAAAACAAATTTCCGTTCCCAATCCCCTTAATGCTCCTTATGTCAAGCATAAACAGGGTGAAAATTATTGAACATTATGAAAAACGAGGTAAATTAGTTAGAAAATATGGCGTACACACACTTTATTCAACATGTTAACATCACTGCAGATATTCGGATTTAGGTTATGACATGTTCGATATACCTGCCATCATAGGCGATGATGTGGCGCAGACGAATAGCAAAATTCTGCATGACCCACTGCAAAGTCGGAAAATCGCTGCTGTCGATGACCTCCTAAAGGCTTTTGCAGCTCAGAAACGGGGTTGTAGCTGTACTCCTAGTCTTTAACAAAGCCTCACAAAACCGAGTCGCACGTATTCAAATCTGGCGAATATGGCGGCCAATCGAGGCCCATGCAAGTGGCTTTTGGGTACGGCAGAGTCAGAAAGCGGCACCCAAAGTTCTTCTCCAGGACATCAACCACCTTCCTGTTTCGATGGCGACGAGCTCCATCTTGCATGAAACACATTTTGTCGGTATCATTGTCACTTTGGATAATGGGGATGAAATCATCCTCCAAAACTTTCACGTACCTTTCGGTAGGCACCGAGCCATAGTGTGATACCGCACCAATTATTCCGTGACTGGACTCTGCACACCACACAGTCACCCGTTGAGGGCGAAGAGGCTTCTCGATCGCGAAATGTGGATTCTCAGTCCCCCAAATGCGTCAGTTGTGCTTATTGACGAGCCCATCCAAAAGAATTTGGGCTTAACCAAAGCATGCCCATACCAATTCCCGTCATGCCCAACCGTACAGTTTTAACGTGCTAATGCAAACCGTTAAGAAATTACCACGGTTTTATTTCCATAATTGTCAAGCTGTAAATAGTAGACACCAATGGATAAATAATTATTAGTACCTTATTCTTTGCTTATACGTGATACATGATAGGCTCTGAGTCACGCTAAGCTCTCGTCCAAGTCTAGCGCGCCCTAGGAATGCAGCCACCAGACTGATATTAAAGTCGCTTTCCTAATTAGGGGCGACGCACAGTAGTGGTGGCTTATTAAGCGTAACGAGCGCGTGCCGGGGGCCATCTAGGCGGACGGCGCATCCTGCCCGCACTCCGCACGCAAGTAGTTTGCTCTCCGGGGGCTTTACTGCAGGAACTTGGCCGCCGCCGATGACGTGCGTAAACAGTCGTGATGGAGCGCTCGCTCGGATTTAGTGCTGCGGACAGCGGGCCGGCAGGTCGACGTCGGCGCCGAAGACGTATTCGTAAACTAATGAAAAATGATACGAGCTATTAACGACACAAGAAAGGGACGGCCACATAAAATCTATATATTTACGAGGGCAGCATAATATAGGGTGTCCGAAAAGACTTTCCCTGATTACATAAATTGATAACTGAGGCTAGAAGTAAGATACAAATATGAAACTTGTGTCGAATTGTTTACAACTATCAAAGTTTTTTTTTTCAGTTTTAGGTTCGCAGAACGTAAATAGTGGATTAGGTACAGTGCCCAAGAAGCCATTTTAACCAATCAGGAGAAGGCACAGTGTGCCCTGTGGTACCATGAGACACGATCACCAACCACAGCGCAGAGACGCTTCAAGACAACATTTGGAAGGAATCCACCTGACGTCAAGAGCATTAAAAACTGGTATGAGAAGTTAAAGAACACAGGATCGGTTGCTGACCTTCCGAGGTCTGGTCGACCAAGAACCCCAGCAGACAGGGTGAAAGCTGTAAGGCAGTCTTTGCTGCGAAGCCCGAAGAAAGGAGGAGGAGGAGATTAGTGTTTAACGTCCCGTCGACAACGAGGTCATTAGAGACGGAGCGCAAGCTCGGGTGAGGGAAGGATGGGGAAGGAAATCGGCCGTGCCCTTTCAAAGGAACCATCCCGGCATTTGCCTGAAGCGATTTAGGGAAATCACGGAAAACCTAAATCAGGATGGCCGGAGACGGGATTGAACCGTCGTCCTCCCGAATGCGAGTCCAGTATGCTAACCACTGCGCCACCTCGCTCGGTGCGAAGCCCGAAGAAATCGGTGGGCAGGGCCTCACGTGAATTACAGATGCCAAAAAGTCTCTCCATGACATTTTACACAAACGTTTATTGTTTTGTGCTTACAAAGTTCAAATCGTTCAGGCCTTGTTGTCCAATGACAGTACACGTCGATATGACTTTGTGGTCGAAATGCTATCACGTATTGAGGACGATGACGGTTATCTCAGACGAATTGCCCTTTCCGACGAAGCGGCCTTTTTTGTCAGTGGAGTAGTGAATCGCTATAATGTGAGATTTTGGGATTCACAGCCTCCTGGCGAGGTCATTAGGGCACCAGAGGCAGTCCAAAGGTGAATGTTTGGTGCGCGCTATTGCACGATCGAATTATAGGGCTATTCTTCTTCGCTGAGACTACCATCACATCTGCAGTGTATCTGGACATGTTGCAACTGTATGCTGTTCCTCAGCTGCTTCAGTATCACCTAGATGTCTTGTTTCAACAAGACGGTGCACCGCCTCATTGGGGGTTTGGATGTCCGTGCCTATCTCGACATGACCTTTCCTGGGCGATGGATTGGTCGTGACAGGCCAACGGTTTGGCCTCCACGCTCTCCTGACATAACCCCATTAGACTTCTTTTTATGTGGTTATGTCAAGTACGAGGTCTACCGAACACGTGTACCAGATCTTGAAACCCTGCGGCAAAGGATAACCAAAGTCGTTGAATCGATCCCTCCAGTGAATTTGGCTAATGTGTGGACGGAAATTGAATATCGCGTCGATGTGCTACGTGCTACCGAGGGTGCTCATTTGGAAGTTTACTGATTTGTGAAAAACCTTTGATAGTTTGTTAACAATGAGACACCAGTTTCATATTTGTATCTTACTTCTACCCTGAGTTTTCAATTTATGTAATCGGGAAAAGACTTTTCGGACAGCCTGTAGTTTTATTCAAGTCATAGTTTAGAACGATACTGAAACTTACAACGAACTTTCTTGAGAATATCATTAACACAATCTCTTACTTATTATGGGCACATAAATGCTAGAATTATCGCACAACAAATTTGACAGCGCATGCATCCGAACTGTAGACCACAATGACATGCGAATTAACAGTAAAAATTTAGGAGCTGTTGTGCAGTATTATCCGTGCCTGCACAGATGGACCTGCTAAACGCCAACGGTTCCTACGGTCACCAAGGAATGTAAGACCTGAAGATGATATCTTGGAGGTTCGAAACTACTCACCCAAAAATAAAAAATTAACAAATGAGATCACGATCGTGTGTATTGAAATAAGCTGTAATGTTAATAGATGGCTGTTTCTTCCTGGAACAATGTTCGAAAGAATGTAGTTGCGCAATTGTTCAAGTGTGATAGTACTGTTTGCTTGCCAATTCTCGTGAACAGACAAAAAATTCCTGCAGGATGTGCTTTAGATTCCTCCAGCACAAACCCCAAAACAAGTTGTCATTAAAATTTTTCATCGAAGAAGTCATTCACGGTAGCAAAGTAACGTGCATAAAGAAACACAAAACTTCGACAGAGGGTTTCTTTTTATATTATTAAGGTTGCCTAGGACCACTATCAGATGGGGGCTGGCACGCCTGCCTCGTGAACGGATGCTGAGAGTCAGTGAAACAAGAGGACGACAATTTGCAAACATTGCACAGCCGTGGAGCAGCGGAGGGTCGCTACATTTCTGTTAGCTGAAGGGTTAAAATTGGTCACAATTCACCGTCATCTGGTAATGATGTGGCAGGTTGTTTGACCCAAACACAAGTGGGGCAGATAAATTCAAGCAGGATGTGACTAGCTTTGAAGTTTCACCATCCTCATTATGCCCTGTCTGTGTAGTTACGGAGAACAACATTGCGAGAGTTAATGAATTGCTAAGGGAAAAGAGCCGTTTTACAGTGAGTCATATTCCAGCAACAATGAACATTAGTGTCCGACGAGCTCAACATGGTGTTCATGACATACTGATGTTCAAGGAAGCGTGTGCGAGGTCGGTTCCAAAACATTTGACATCAGAATTGAATTACAGCCGCATGGCTGTGTGCAGGGGACCTGAAGTTCGCCAGCTTTCCGCAGTCCTCGTATCCCACGGATCTCGGATTTTCAGATTATCACATTTTTAAACCACTTAAAGAAGCTCTTAGTGACTCAAGATACCATGATACTCATGGAGTCTACGGAGAAATACGTGACTGATTACGCACACCCTCCAAGAAATGCTTTGTACGTAACATTGAGAGGTTTGTCCAGCGCTGGGATGTGCCTAGAACTTGAAGAGGATTGCGATGAAATATAAATAGCTCTTATATTCCATTTTCGTAACAGACTCTTTGAGAAAATCTTGGTTTTTCTTGAATCATTCTTGTATGTTTGAGGAAATGATTATTCCATTTGCTTATAGTCCGCAGTCAACAACTGCGGCTCAAGTCATACACAAATCCTTCTCGAAAAGATTGTTCTGTTTCATTTAGCATGTTTGAAGCAAAGCCTGAGATATTTCCGTCAATCTGTCTATTGTCGACTAGTTATATTTTAATTCCGTTTCTTACCATAGGTCCTCTTTCGTTATCCTTTCAAGAGGCCGACCGTTCAAATCCCCATCGCCATCCACATTCAGGTTTTGCACGATTTCCCTAACACCCTTAAGGCAAGTGCCACGACGGTACCTTTGAAAGGTCACAGCCGATTTCCTGCCCATTCCTTCCCTAATGGGAGTTTGTAATTCCTGTTCAAAGGTGACGTAGTCGACGGAAGATTAAATGCTGAATTTCCTTCTTCTGTCGTCCCTGCACGTCTCATTACATTCACCAAATTAGGTTCAGTTTTTCATCTTGGAAGAAGAAAGGAAGACTTGCGTCAATGGAACAGCATCTTCCAGTGGAAGATATAACCAGTTTTGATCTAAAGAAAAAATTTCTTCAGGTGATTTATCTACGCTTTTTGAACTATTGATCATAAAGGTCAGACTGTGAACTGCTCTCTTCTCCTCTTAAATCTCAATTCATTGCCTTAAACACTGCATCGCAAAGAATGACTAATCTTGACACGAGACTTCTTGTTTAAGTTTGCTTCTCAAACAATAGTACAAGGGATGTGAACAAAAATTGTATGGTATACAGCTTCGTCGTGTGCTCCAATTTTCCAGCGACTTCCTGCGGAATAAATTAGTGAAGCCTTAACACAGATGGATACTCTGAAATCAAACCAGTAGCTCAATGAGACAAAAACACGGTTTTTAGCAGTTCTGAAGTTTTTATTGACTGATTCTTCAGTGCACTTTACTTCAAGTTGTTCGATGGGACGCTTCAATATGCATTTGTTTGGTAGCTAGTGGTGTTTGCTGCGGAGCGATCACCTTGGTTGTAGAGATCTGTTCAAGAGCTTCTAATTTCCATAGGTGTTGCATTTTCAGCAGCTGAAGGTTGCTCGAAGTCGTTGCTACCGATGGTACGGTGGTCGAGATTGGCTGGCGCTAACATCTGGTACCAGGACGTCCGTCGTTCCAAATTTTCGTCGGATCGCAAGACTTGTTAATAAACTTGCAATATGGAAAAATGAAAAAGAAAAAATTTAAAAATAAATTTCTTTCATCCCGAAAAGACTCCGTTGTAAATAACGCATTGCTCCACTCCCCAACCACGTTACCTAGGGCAACAATGAAATTTCCCTGTCGCTCTTCTCTCTCTCTCTCTCTCTCTCTCTCTCTCACACACACACACACACACACACACTTTCATTCGTCTGTGTAACTAACCCCGATAATACCTCTACTTCTTTCAATAACTTCTTTCTCTGCTTTTACTTAATGTGACATCTCAGTAATCAAGTTCTGTGATATAACGTTTATGTAAATGTTTCCCTAATAATTGATGCCAATATGATTAATCTACGTACATAATTTCAATGGTAAAATTCTGCAAAAGTGCAGAACTATTAAACCTATATTTTTAGCTGCTGTTCATGCATAAGGCAATTAGGACTGGAATCACGTAAAACCTGGAAGGAAGTCACTCTACTACGAAATCCGTATGGCGGAAGTAGAAAAAGGAGGAATGGCAGTCCAATTGCAAGGCTTCTTTGTGGGAAGAGTTAGTTGGTGGCTAGTATCTTTTTACCAGTTTTGAAGTTTTTAATGACTTATTATTCAGTGCATTGTGCTTCGAGTTGTTCAATGAGATGCTTCTATATGGATTTCTTTGGTAGTTTTACAAACTTGCCAGCCAGTGGTGTCTGTTATCGCGCAGATCACCTTTTGTGGTGAATGAGGCAACAAGAGCAGTTTATGCTTATCCATTACGGATATTTTAGAACCGTGACTGTATATTAATGTAGATAAATTATACACAACTGCAACCAGTCACTTTTTCATTAATAATGCTTTATTACATTAACCGGTTTTCGAAACCTTTCAGGTTCATCTTCAGATGATTTCGGGAGAATCCGGGAAGTTACATCACTACTGGTAGTAGCATAATGCTGGGTGCTGGTTCTATGGCAGAAAGATGGGTCACACTTTAATGTATCGCCATGACTATACCTTATCTTTCGATATCGATGTAAATTTAGTTTTTTTTTTTTTTACTAAATTTACATCGATATCGAAAGATAAGGTATAGTCATGGCGATACATTAAAGTGTGACCCATCTTTCTGCCATAGAACCAGCACCCAGCATTATGCTACTACCAGTAATGATGTAACTTCCCGGATTCTCCCGAAATCATCTGAAGATGAACCTGAAAGGTTTCGAAAACCGGTTAATGTAATAAAGCATTATTAATGAAAAAGTGACTGGTTGCAGTTGTGTATAATTTATTTACAACAAGAGCAGTATCGCGTAACTTTTTGAAAATGCTATTAATTCATACAACGATAACTGTGCCGTTATTCCTATTGTATGAAATGTTTACGAAAATACTCTTCTAGGTTTGTTAAAAGCTACTGATAAATTTTCTCAGGGCGCTATCGCGAGAAATATCATACGTATACCGTCGTGAAGACATCTGTCTTGCTGAAGATGGATTAAAAACGTTTCTTTAATATTACGTGATAATCCATTAAACAAATGCTTAATTTATCTTTTTTTGTGAGGCTTGATGCTCCAGGATAGCTGCCTGTGTGCAGCGGCATTCGTAAGCATTTATAGAAATTCCTGTTAATAAAAAAATTGTAGCTCTGGCGTAATATGAATTGGAAAATATTACAAGAACTCGTTTTCCGTTTGTTGATATTTTTCTTTTTAATATTCTTAGCATGAAATGACTATAAAAAGAGCTTATATCATTTTTATCATTAATGACGTTGCTACAAGGACGAGCCTCCACAAAAAAGGCCAGGGCAACATTTAATTATTACGTAACTAAATCATATTCAGGAAAGGTACTCGCTACTGACAAAAATACATTTTATAACCAGAAGTTTCATACATATTCAGACAAATTCTAATATTGCTACAAATAATTGTATGAGTTACAGACCGTGAACAAGAAGCGTACGTCAGCTAGAACATGAGAAGCGAGATGACAATTAAACAAAAAACGCTCATTATTTTTATAAAAATGGACAAAGATCATAATTATTTCGATTCGGAGAGCGCAGATAACGCTTCTTTATTGTTGAGTATGGATAACCAATTTATACTCCTTTTTTGGTTCAAATGGCTCTGAGCACTATTGGACTTAACACCTGAGGTCATCAGTCCCTCAGATCTTAAAACTGCTTTAACCTAACTAACCTAAGAACATCACACACATCCATGCCCGAGGCAGGATTCGCACCTGCGATCGGAGTGGTCGCGCGGTTCCAGACTGAAGCTCCTAGAACCGCTCGGCTACTCCGGCCGGCACTCCTTTTTTACCGGAGGCTATGCTATAGCAGCAAAATTGTTTAATATAGCAACGGAGGTGGAAGATTTTGGCATAATTTGGTTAGCTCTATACCACGGAAATCCGACGCCAAGAAAAGATTTTTCAGAGCTCGTTATACATGAAGAGCAATGGATACGTTTGCCGCTTTTTTGAGCAGCCGCACAAATTCGACAGAGTCAAAGACTTCGTCTCATATAATGAGATGAGTACTGCCAAACCACGTGGACCAGTTATGTGACTTGCAATTCAGTAATCAGATTGTGTTGTCAAGTGCCCATATCTTATCCTCAGTCATTTGCATAGACACGACCCTATTCCAACTGCTACGATATTTCCGAGTGTACTATTTTATTGAACTGATCATCAAACGACCTGTAATGATACTAGCCATCAAGAAATACGCGGCAAATATACAGATGCGGCAAGAAATCAAGGACAATACCGACCACAAACTTTACCTTGATCAGTATATGTATGATGCACATTTAGACAGTCCCACTTATGTTTCAGTATGTTTCGAAATTTATAGATAGGATGTACTTGTTATTAGCCTGAAGGTGTAATTTATTAACAAAAAGAAAATTCAGAACCTTATAAAAATTCAGAACCTTACAAATAGTTCACCACAAACCCAAACAAGCCCATTTTAATTTTATAAAAGAACAGCTAACCTAACAGGTATAATATTCACAGAGAGCGAACAAAACCTATACAAGGGTTTAAAATGTAATCTAGAACCCAAATTCCCCAACAGTGGCAAGAAACAACTTTTAGCAGCAACTAAATTATCGATCGATTTAGATACATTACCTATAAAACAACAAACAGAAATCTCTATTAGGACAGGCAAAGAAACAACATTACAAAATCCAGTACAAGGAGTGCATGTTATTACGCCAGAACAATGATAAGCTAGCTAATAGCGCAATAATAGTACAGTTAGACAAAGATAATAGTTTAGTCATGCTAAAACGAAATGAATGTATGCAAAACGAAATGAATGTGTGCAAAAAGTAAAAGACCTTTCCACACTAAACAAGGTCACACAAATCACTAGATATCTGACAAACGAATATTCAGCACAAACAAAGAAAATCATCAAACAGTTTAACACGATTCTATTCAATTACGAAAAAAAAACACATTTGGTACTGAATCCTAGAACACCTAAATTACGTGGACATAGAATACACAATACACAAATTTAACAAACAATACGCAAGTAGTAATTCTAGATTACTAACAAAAAAAAGACATCAAAACCACCAAAAAACATCCAATCTGTCTCATTTGATACCACATATCTATGTACAAAAATTCCACTAGACGAAACAATTCTCATAATAGAACCCAATTTACTGCGTTACAGGAAAACCAATATAACAAGCCTCAATGAGATAGTTTACTTATTAAACTTATGCATAAATAAAATTACTTTCATTAGATGGTAAATTTTATTCTCAAACGGATGATGTAGCTATGTGATGTAGCATCGCAGGCATAATAGCGGAAATTTTCTTAAATAATTTGGATGAGATATTATTTCGCACCACAGACTAATAATCTCAAAAATTGTATATTACTATACATATTTTTATGACACATTGATGTTAGTAGATGGAAATAATGAAGACACCGAATTAATATACGATAACTTCAACAACCTGCACCTCAAAATAAAATTCACGATAGAATTAGAAAATTAAAAAAATAATAACTAATCTGGATTTGACCATAGAAACATCTACTACGCACGCAAATTCGATATTTGTAGGGAACCGACCACAACAAACAATGTTGTTAACTCAAGTTTATGTCATTCAAATTGGCCAAAATAAACATATTTTCATGCTGTGATTAATGGATAACAAGCCTATCTTTGGAACAATACAACATACAAAAAGGGATGCGAATCCTAAAATACGTTGCAGATAGAAACGATTTTGAGCTTAGATTTCTTATCTATCTATAAATCACCAAAACAATCTAATATGACATTTATATGCCAGACTCGACACAACCTTCGACCACTACTAAGTTCTGGACAAAGAAAACCAACCATATGACAAAAACTTCGACCACCAATAAGCTCTGGACAATGAAAAACAAGCATATATTTCAATCTAGGCACATGTAAAATTCAAGGTAAAGTACGTGATAAACTCTATATAGGTCAAAGTGGACATAATTTCAATATTCGATACCGAAGCCTCATTAGAGAAAGTTCTGGCAGACCGTCGACTTCCTTCCTCCACGTGCAGACAGAATGACACACATCAGACGATATAGAACAGGTTTTTGAGGTACTACACACTGCACAGATACGACACTAATGAATATACTTGAACAAATTGTAGTAGATTCACACACACAAAATTACGTTCAAGGAATTATAAATGAAAAGATCGATTTGAACCACAAATATTAGATAGAAAATTTTACTGAAATAGTCCTCTCTTAAACGAGAAGAGTAGAGAAACCAAATATACGTATATATCAGGGATCATAATACCACTAAATTAAAAATTACTACTGGAAAGTGTATGTTTAAGAATAAAACAACTCGCGAAATTGTTATAAATTTCACTAAAAAACTACCTTGCATAGCTACTTACGAAAATATAATAGGATTAAGCTTTCACAATTCGAGAGCTTTACAAATAACTGCTCCAGCAACATTTTAACACCCTCTATAGCTCCGCCAACATCAAAGCAGCAAACTTACATAGTAGTGAGTCAGCAACACAGATATCGATGTCATCTGGACATCAAGACTACCTGATGTACGTAGCAAACTATTATTCCGTAATCCGTTTAATAATCTACTTCAAAATTTAAAATATTGACTCAACTGTGTATCTTTGGCCGATAACCTGAAGATGGCAAACATGCCGATATAGGCCTATTGTAATAAACAATAAAGTCGAACACAACAGCAGCGTCTTGGTCTAATAGTATAATCTGTAATGTCCCTACACAAAAGTAACTGATTTCTTGAACAGCGAACGTTTAATAAAGTTTTTGAAGAGGTAGATTTCTTTAATATTTAGCGAATTTGTTTCTGTAGTAAGCCGTGTGTTTTTCGCCGTAGGATACTTTGTTTCACTGCAGTTTAATTGCCAACGAAAGATCAAAAGCGCTTTACATAAGGCGTTGTTCCCACTGAAAACCCATTACAGTAGTAAAGTTAAATGATTAAAACTGGGATTATTCATAGTAGTTAGTGGCTCGTAAAGTTGAAGTTGCTGCATAAGGAGTAATTTCTGTGTGGATTTGCAATATCTATGTAATCAACATATATTTTCCCTATTATGACTGAACTAAAAAGTTCAGTCTCGATGTGATCATACTGATAGAATAGTTACTGGTCTCCCATACCAGTTGTTGAGCCAGCTTTACTTTCAGCATTACAATAACAGTCCAACTGAAGGACAACTATCAATTTTATAGCATTTTTGTGCTGTAATAAGCAACTGGCTGCAATTATTCAGACTGTAGCAGATCTAGGGACCACAGGTCAAATTTGAGCTATGTACTATAAAGAAGTGAATGCCCCCTGGAGTAAAGAGAATAGAGGAATATAATTATCAGAAAATCATTTCAGCGACAGTACATCCAAATAATTAATTTAATAAAGGTGCTCATGTGAAAATTAGCAGTACTCCACCATAAGTGATCATTTGCCGCTAATGGTCACCAGCTTCCTGCTTTAATATACAAATAGATATTAGTGACAGGCGGTTGCCCATAAAGTATTAGTATGCCTCATTTGTTGTTAATGTGAATCTACTGCTGTACTAATTGCTAAAGTGTACTACTGTCTCGTGTCATATGCGTAAAAATTATATTTCATTATGAAGTAATTACCAAACATTAACGTCCTTCATGAAAATGCTAGTACTCGACAGAATGATGCCTCATTAGGCTGTCGACAGTTTCCTTTTACTTAAGTGCAGTTAACGTTTTTACTATTAGAATCTTTGCTTAATGATTGTTCCGCCGCTGTTCGTTTCAACAGAAATCTTTCGAGAGACTAAAAGCTTAGTCTGATACCTTATCAGCTGCACACAGTCTCAGTCATGGTCACGTTGAAATCGTTCCACAGGAGAATCGTAATCGGTGTATCGCTAATGTAGTAATAAGGCCGGTAGTGTTAGAACTTCAGGGGTTTATAATGCGATCTGTCACTGAAACTGCGTATTTTCGTAATATGCGAGAATCTACAAAACCAGTTACGCCTCACTTCTCCGATCACCATTTTACTGTAAAAGAAAAGACATATCCCACAGTTTAAAAAAGTGTTTGTGTGCCAGTTGTGTATGTGTGTGTGTGTGTGTCTGTGTGTGTGTGTGTGTGTGTGTGTGTGTGTCTGTGTGTGTGTGTGTGCGCGCGCGCGCGTGAGCCAGTTCCCTCCCCAGCCTCTCTTCCCTTACCCTCTCACCACCAAACTTACCCCTGCATTTGGGTAGTCAGTGTGTGTTACGTCACATGTACTTACATCACCTGCTAGAAACCCACTAACTTTACTACTCATTTTACTTCATGGCATGTCGTGTTCATCTCAGTGAACTAACAAAAAAATACAGATGTTGATACATCGGCAGCGTGCTGCTACGAATTAAACTGTTGCCTTTTCTTCACTGTCTATTGAAACATGCAAGGAAACGGAAAAACGCTAAAGCTCATCCGAAGGAATGTTGAAATTTGTGCTATGATGATTTAATAAAACCTTTGGATATCAAGAATGGTATAGAAAGTGTCTTCATAATATGATTATTAAATGACAAGTATCTGATTATATGATTTATAATGTGAAATGTATAACATGAAGATCACAAAATTTGTGATGTTCAACGGAATTTATTTATTTCCTTAAACAATTTACGGCTTACAGGGCCACCATTAGTCTTAAAGCAAATATCGTCATGAAAGACATACAGTAATGGTGAACAACAAGGGAAAAGATTTGTGCATACAGACGGAGGCGCAAATACAGATTAAACGTTGTCTTTGTGCAACAGTGCTGTGACTGAAATGTTTTGAGCAGTAAACAAATGTTTTGGTGACAAAACAGAAAACACAGATTCTAAACATCGAGAAGACTCTGCGCGCGTGTGTTAGTGTGTGTGTGTGTGTGTGTGTGTGTTTGTGTGTGTGTGTATGTGCGTAAGAGAGAGAGAGAGAGAGAGAGAGAGAGAGAGAGAGAGAGAGAGGGACAGAGAGAGAGAGAACGAAGAGTAGGAACAGGACAACAAGAGCAAAGAACTACGCTCAGTAGAAGAGGTACTATTGGTGAAACAACCTAACAGTCTATATAGTTATCTAAATTATCTATCACAATGAAATGAATTAAAATTAACTCATGACAAAAATATTTAAGAATAAATTAAAATTTTATCCCAAGTGCAAAGTGATGAAGAAAGAGAGTAAATGATATCATAGACAGTTGTTGCAAGTAATACAGAACCGAAAGGAATGTTAAAATAAGGAAATGCAGAAAAATCGAGAAATGGAATGGTACAGGCATTGTGAGAAAAAGTGAAAGACATAATTGGATGCTTCAATTAGAATGTGTTACAGACAAGAAGGAGGTCACCAGAGAAAATTTAATTATCCCTTAAAACTTCTCACATGTCGAAACTTACTGGCAGATTAAAACTGTGTGTCCGACCGAGACTCGAACTCAGGACCTTTGCCTTTCGCGGACAAGTGCTCTACCATCTGAGCTACCGAAGCACGACTCACGCCCGGTACTCACAGCTTTACTTCTGCCAGTATCCGTCTCCTACCTTCCAAACTTTACAGAAGCTCTCCTGCGAACCTTGCAGAACTAGCACTCCTGAAAGAAAGGATACTGCGGAGACATGGCTTAGATACGGCCTGGGGGATGTTTCCAGAATGAGATTTTCACTCTGCAGCGGAGTGTGCGCTGATATGAAACTTCCTGGCAGATTAAACCTGTGTGCCCGACCGAGACTCACATGTCATTACACTAAAGATTACGATCAAACACTACGTTGAACAAAACGAAGTTAAATTCTAGTACTTGCATGATAATTTTTCACAAGAAAAATGCTCGGTGATTATTTGTTCCGCTGAAATGTGGGCTCACATATGAGTTACATCGAACTACTGAGTCGTGGATACGGATTGAGTATCATGAGTAGAACTAGGATAAGAAATGTAACCCAAGTCGTCTTCCAGGTCGCCATTACTTGTTTTTTTTTTCTGTGAAAATGACGCGATGGAGACAAGTTGTCACGGTGTACGAACCTCGGTTTCAGTTACTGTATCTGAGATGCAACTGCCCATGGTTCTGGAGCTAAAACGACTGTGTCGTAGTTTCGGAGAAGTTCTTCGTCAGCGGAATGGTCACGCAACCCCAAAATGAGCCTGTAGTCTGACGAAAACTCAATTAAAGCGTCCGATGGCGTGAGCTAAGTTTCTCGGCAGTGTGCACGAGATCCCTAAGGGAAAGCGAACTTTGTGCGGATTCCTCTCTCTGAAATCCAATCTGCGTAGAAAGGGGATTCTTTGCCACAACTTAATTCATCTGAGAATAGTGGTGGTTTCCGTTAATTTTCCTTTCATAAAATTCTGTTTTCTTACATGTCGTCCACAGCTCTAAAACACGTTACTCTGTAGCTTTTATTCCCCTTAAATTGTGGTTCCTGTTAAGGGAGATGAAGATTAATTGTGATAGGGAACTGGAAACCGCTAGCAGGAAATGGAGGAAAAGGTAAAATAGTTGGAGAAAATGGTGTCAAGGACAGGAATGAAGGGGATACTGCGTGGCAGAATTTAGCACAGACCATAATTTAACCATTGTACAACACTCGGTTTAATAATCACGTAAGAAGGTCTGTTTATACTTGTCGAAGTCTTGGAGTCACTGGAAGGTTTCAGACTGATTATATAATGGTCCGAAAACATTTTTAAACTTTAAGATATATCCAGGGTCAATGTAGACCCTGATTGCAAATTAACTGATTCTGAATTGCAGGTTAGAACTGAAGAGGTCGGAAAAATGTTGGAGTTGCTCCAACCAGTGTAAATGCATAGCTAACCGATAGGGTATTCCTACAACCTCCACTGACACTAATAGTTTTTATTTGTAGCACCAGGTAGTAGCATAAAAAGTTAAATAAGTTTAAAACATGATGGCAGTCATGCAGTTACCACCGGTGAGTTGCCCCACGCAGTCTAAATGCATGACAGACCCACTGTTGTATAAGGCTACAGACATGGCTCATATAAAAACAGCAGACTGACAATACATTGCAAGCATAAAGAATATTGCAATATACAGACGGCAAGAAAACGGAAGTATTGAATGAGAATAATTCGTAATTCGTAAGCTATTTCGTGATGCATTTTATCGGATTAGAATCTTTACAATCATATACAGTGCAATACGACGCTGTCTAGCGTTGAAACAGTCACGCTAAGTACCACCGATGTATGCAAGCAGCATCCTCTACCGTTGAACCCGATACGCTAATACTACCGCATCCCGACGACTGTGAGGAGCCCTTAAGAGCGCTACTGCGAAACGCCCATCGCTGTGCATAGTTTCAGTTTATTCCGACAGTGTGCGTGGGATTACCGTAATAGATCTTGTTATTAACAATCATGATGAAGACTAATCAGTTTTAGAATACCAACTGAAGGATGAGCAACAAGCACACAACGTTGATATCTAAAAGAAATAAAGTTTCATAATCATGTAAGTACTGTAATTTTTTCTAATTGCACTATTAACATGTGCGAATTTTTAGTTATTCAGTATTTTTTTTTCATTTTTCAAGTGTTACCTGCAAGTGTTCATTGACAACACCATCACAAGATGTTTCAGGTAACACACATGTAATCATGACACTGTTGTGCACCGGTTTTCATCATCGTCATTGTCTCAGATGATTTCTGTCAGTATCCAGCGACTAAGGAGACACCACTACGGTGTGGTACAACAGTGCATGTTTTCAATATTTTGCATTATTTACGTACAAACAATTCGAAAAGATTTGTTCTAGGAATGTCATTGGATGGTCAGTTTCATCCTGTTCTAATAATTGAAAATCCTTTGTTTTGTAGTAATAAGATAATACTAACAATTCATGAATGCACACTGGTTTGTGTTAACTCTACGCAGATTACAGCAGTGTTCAGCTGAAATACTGAAACTCCAGTAGTGAAGTTGGAACGCCATGTAGGTAGCGGTTGTGCTTTCAGCAATCAATAGTTTTCAGCAAGAACCAGTGTATAAACAGTCAAGAAAATACATATATCAGTTTAATATTTCAAGTCTTACAATACACTGTGGGATCAATGAAATCGTTACTAGGACACGATGTATTGGAAGTATTTACGAAAATCTACAGAATAATTTAAAAGAACGTGATGGTCGTAACACTAGTCTAAATGAAGGTAGTGCAACCAGACATATGGATTTATATTCTGACTCTGTGCATGGTGCGATATATGAACCTAGAATACCAGAGGAATTGTTGAACTGAGATCGTATTCAGTTTGGTTGTTTATCTATCTTTAAAAGTTAAATGAAAAGGAAGTATTGATGGTTTATTGATAGCAAAATCGATTTTCAATCACATAGTGATCATCTTTAGTGCTGTGGTGTACAAATTAAACCCATAGGCACTGGTATCAAGTTATCAAGTAACCAAAACTGAGAAGCGATTGCAATAATCCTTTCTCAGTTTTGGTTACTTGATAACTTGATACCAGTGTCTATGAGTTTAATTTGTACACCACAGCACTGAAGATGATCACTATGTGATTGAAAATCGATTTTGCTATCAATAAACCATCAATATTACGGCCAACGCTGATCTTCCTTTTAATTTAACATATATGGTCGTTGTGCACACAGCTTTCCATGGAGTGCAATGTCTTTAAAAGCTTATAAATATTAAAGAAAGTACGAGTAATCAGTTACCACAGGACTTATTGAATGACTGAATGGTATTAAAGGAGTTACATACGAAAAATTCAGCGACTGCACTGAAGACCCACCTCCATAAAAAGTAATACCAAAATCATTGTTCATTTTACATGACCTCAATACTGAAAACCAACAACTAGTAAGAAACTGTTTTGCTCTGGACAGCATAAAACAGTTGACGCGATTTATATTTCATCCTCATATTCAACGACACCAAACAGCTGGTACTACGTAATGGAAACCTTAGTATGGCTTTTAGATAGAAAAACTTTTAACTGAAACATATTTATGATGGTCATGTCAGCTGCATGCAACGTTAAGTATCTTTAGTAAGCACTGTCGAAAAAAAAATTATCAAGATGTCATTTATACTATGTACATGTACAACAAAATTAACGAGAAATGCAATATGTATTTGAGGTAGAGAGTTTGAGTCAACAACAGATTTGCTAGACCTAATATGCTGAACAAAAGTATCTGAGCAAGATATTTATTTAGTGAAAGATTTACGGCCGTAAGCGGATATACTACGGATGAATACAGTGCACAATTGAAGTGACAGGAACATAAATTAGAATCTCTGCAGGAAAACTACTCTCACGATTATACCTGTGTTGGATGGTAAGAAAAGTGATAGAAATCGTAATGCAGTCTCAGTCAGCATAAGAAATGGGACAGTCAGTCTAAGGTGAACGAGACTGTAAACCGTTTTTAATGGCATCAAGTTTGCGGGAAATACAACGCACACGAATGATATTATTTTAGTTATTTTTGAGCTTCGAGACTCATACATTGAATAATTATGGAAACAGTGTAGGAGACCTCCACAAACTTGCAGGGAAAAATTTTCCATGTAGATCTGTTATGATTAGAGGCGTGCACGATTTGTGACAGGCAGATGCTGGGAATGTGAATCAGCATGAACATGTGAATAAAGGTTATAATTATATTTGAATGATCATTGCTACATATTAAAAGTTTGCTTGGCTAATACCTGAGAGAATAAAGACTGGGATGACAGTTGTGCAAGTACATGAACAATTACTTCAAACTGGTACGAACTGTATCCCAGATAATGTATATGTTGTTTATTAATTAACAATGACCTCTCACTGCCATCATTGTTCAGTAATGCAGAGTTAATGAAATACCACTGTATAGTAAGTCTCACTAATCTCTTAGCCCACTGGACGAAAGTCACAAATCCCTCTAAAACCCCGAAAACTTCCGGAAAAAGTAATTTACATCGAATCTCATCAGTTTCCTAGTTACTCACTTTCACAGCTAAAGTAAATTATAAGATTTTTACAAAAATACACAGTACCGGGCAGTACTGCTTCACATTATTAAAACTGAGTCCCAACTCCGCGAGACGAGCACACGCCAATTTCTCGCTCCCACAATGCAGGCTCGTTCTCCCCTCTGATTGGTTAGATTGTACTGACGCCAGTCATCTTCACTGCTTAACTTATACAGCACAGTAATTTCTCTCTTCGACAAATTTCAATTTAGATTTAATCACACACCAGACTTCACTTTTCTCCAAAACTCAAACTCAAAATCATTCTGCCCTTTTTTCTCTTAAGAACAAAAGATTAAATTTTCAAAATGTCTATAGTAACTACTTAACAACAAGCATTTCACTGTATGATTACGTACTGCGGTTCATAGGATCATTCATCATTATCAACAAATTTCAAGCGTCACACATCACGTACATGTTTAATTCACTCCCTAGGATCTCACAGCATAATAAATGAAATTAATGATATTAACTGATAACAGTAAAGCAGCTTCAAATTTAAAACTTAGTATGACATTTATTTCTATTAACAAACTACTGGGTTTTTTTCGCAACAAAGGCAACTTTGTGACATACTGCCGCTGAAGAAATTGAAGTCTTCAGAGGGAGTGAGCTTGAGAAAAGAAAAATTGAAAGTGTATGCAAGTAAAACAGATTTGTAGAATCTGTAATCAAAATGGAGAATAAAATTTCCTCGCAGCGTTTCAAATTAAGAAATTGATTAAAATGAAGATACTGCTTATCTCCTACATTGTTTAAAATGTATGTCCAGAAAGCCTTAGTCGCCAGGAAGTAGAAATGTGTAGGAATGGACATTCAAATAACAAAGGGCCGATGCTTGCGCTACATGTTCTTTCCAGATGATCAGCTGGTCGTTTCTAGTACAGAGGTTGGTATCTCCTTTATTCTAAGACAATTATTTGAAGAAATGTGGACATTGAAAGCAAATTTTGGAAGTATTTAGTAGCTATGAAGTGGAGAAAATTTGAGATACTTTGAAACTACCTCTTCAATAATTTTTTTATTGAACACTGACATACAGAATTTTCCCTAACAAAGACAACTAAAACTTAACCTATTCATTTATTACCCACCATATACAAGCCCAATGAAATCTTACTGCTATACATTGACAACATGACTTCCAGTAATTAACACAAAAGGATGGCCGTGAATTGCAAGAAATCCTAACAATAATACAAATCCAAAAGATTTGAAATCAAAGAAATATGAAACTTCCTCTAACTCTGTTAATTGCCTAAACTCATTTCAATCGCGAGTCCCGATATTGCAAACCCCATTTCTTTCATAAATCAATTACCTCACAGAAAATCTTCATAACACAAACCACAGCAAGTAGCAACAACGGCCAGCTAAATAAAAATATTCTAACTATTGTACACTCTAACTAATAGGAGGCACATGGTAGCAAAGTGAAAGATTTTGTTGAAGAGCAAACGTTGTAGTTAGAAAATTTTACCTCATTCATGTGACATCCAGTTCCAAAAATTATGCAGTTATCAATAATTCCACTACCCAAACATTACCGATAACATCCATCGTCATAATTTCCATACATATTTTCTTGTAAACACATCATTCACCTCATTTTCCAGTGGATGTCCTACAAACGCAGAGTCTCCACAAAGAATATCATGTCCATACAGTACCCTTTCCACACGCTAACTGCTAGTCCGTCCTACCACACAATCTCTTGCCGAGGGCGCGGAACACTGTCAGTGATATTAACACAGTCTATAGCGCTGCCAACATGCAGAAAACTTACTTACAACTTATAGCAGAAGGCCAATACATGAAAGAAAGTAAAACATTTAAATACCTGGCTACCATCCTACAGGACGACGAAACGGGTAATTGGGAAATGCTGCAACGAATAACTCATGAGATAGCAGCAATCCATAAATCAAACCTTCTGTTACGGTCTTCTGAGGAAAGGTGGAGAGTAAAGAGGATGCTCCATATAAGCGTTGTGGAGTCTATAACGACCTATGTATGCATGTGGTGGAATGTTGCTGGAAACAATAAAAGCAAATTGAGAGGTACGGAAATGCATTATCTCAGAATACCTTTAATGACATTTCAGCAAGACGACGTAAGAAAGAGAAGGACTTGGGAAAAAGACGTGACACAAGAAAGCATCACAGATAGAACAGATGAATGGCAGCATGCCTGGTATGGCTAACTATGTGAATGACATATGGCCAAAGAAGATCTTGGTGTACCTTCCTCAGGAGGGAAGGAGAAGAGGAATGCGGAAGACTGCCTGGTTCGGTGGGGTCAGGAAGGTCACGAGGAAAAGAAAAACAGGAGAAGACGAGAAACATGGCGGGACAGAAACTGTTGGCAATAAATATATGGGATGCGATGATAGACAAAATATGGATTTTACACAAACTTTTCAAATTTTAGAAAACATTTCAATTGCATAAACTGAAATTTATACAGCAGTTAGATTTTGGTACTCCAAGAGTTTCATAAATTCTCATGCGATGGTTGTAATGGAAATAACTTGAATAATACATAGATTGCTGTGTGAGTTTTACGATCTGCAAAACTCACATGCACATGAAAGGGTCTCATTATAATATTTATTTTTGTATTCACCATTTTCATAACGCAATGAGTAATCTTGTCGAATAATTTGCACATTATTTAGATATTGTGTTACATTTTAATTAATTTACCCCAAAGTGCAGCGTACCCCAAGTGCAATGTAGCCCTACCCAATAATTTGTTCTCCATCATGTGGCCCGTGGAAAGTTACCTCATTAACAGGCAACTTCCCACGGGTCACATTATGGATAACAAATTTGTATAGATTAATAAACACTACACCGTGAGCTTCATGCAAAGGCATAAAAACGTGGTTTAAGACTTTAAAAACCAGCATAAGAACGTCTACAAATGCAATGGTTAAAAGAAGAAAAATTAACGTCAAACAAAGTGTGTTAATCTTCCCTGGTCTACCGTGATTGAATAGGTTCTAAAGTGCTCTTATTTCACGTAATTTAAATTTTCCCTTTCCTTGCTTTAATAAAGTGTTATTGTGAGGAACATTTACAAATGTGACTGCAATGGTTGGCACCACAAGAAAACAAGTATGTTTGTTAAAAAGGCGGAGCTCTTGAAATTACTGACTTTTGCATACGAGCACTGGTAAATTTACTTGGGTATATACAACAAGAAAAAACTGAAATTGACAGACTGTCTGTGACAATCATTCTCTCTGGACAGATAAGTTTTTCCTACTGCAGCTAAGAGACTGTACCTCGAAATGCGGATAAATGATGAATACTAGTAAAAGTAAATCAAGATATTTCAAGTCGGGCGATATTGAGGAAATTATGTTACGAATTGAAACTCAGAAGCCCGTAACCGCTTTTCATTATTTCAGCAACAAAATAAGTATTGATGACAGGTGTAAGATGGTAGAAAATGTTAAGAAGTAGTTATAAGAAAAGGTTTTCTGAGAAACTGGAACATCATTATCGAATATAATTTGAAGTACTTTCTGAAAGTATTTGTCTTCAGTGCAGACTTACATGGGCGTGGAAGATAGGTGATAAACAGGATAGACAAAAGGCATTGAAGTTTCGGATTCTGTTGTTAAAGAAGACTCCTGAATATCAGATTTGCAGATCAGATTTGTAACGAACAGTACTGAATCGAATTGGCTGGAAAATGGAAAGGGCAACAACCTGATTAAGAGGTGGTGCATACGTCGGTAGGACACAACCTCACCCATAAAAAATTACTTCTATAACTGGTGAGGAGGGTACTAATGGGCGATACCAAGGTTTGAATACAGTTTTGATGTTTCAGACGCAGAGATGTACAGCTTAGCATATGATAGTCCAACGTGGAGAGCTGATCAACCCATTCTTCGCGCTGAAATCTACAAAAACTATGTCATAAAAGTAAGGCGCTCACTATTTTTGATTGTGAAAAAAGACTGAGTGAAACATATTATACATTCTTCATAAGACTACTAGTATAATGCTATGAACCTCTTGGTCTCCACATTCACCCGCGAGAGAAATAGTACGTAGTGAGCACTTTTTCTCTTCTCAAGTTTCACCTTAGTCTCTACCAGTGATACAGTGAACTGTCATTGAAATGCCTCAGATTCAAATCTACCGTCACCAAGTCCAATAGCTTTTGTTTTTACGTTTAGAAGTTTAAGTTTATGAGCGTGAAACTGTGTTTAATCGTGTAATGAATAGTGTGAGAGCTTCAAAATAACGACAATTTTCTTTCTTGGCCTTTTGTTTCAGTGACGACAGGTGCAGCTGAAATCTCAGTCAGCTGAAATCTCAGTAAATATTACAAGTAAGTACCCTTTACGGTTTGTGTTATAATAATTTTCCGTATGAAGTTATCAGCCTATTTTGATAAAATTAAAAATGGGGATTCACGATCCAAATTTCGCCAACCCTTGTTACAAATACCGCCTACCGCCGAAATCAAGAGCAATTATTATACTAGTTGCCAGTTCTTCACTCATAGCAATTCTAAATTTCAGATTTTTCCTAACTAATGTGTATTGAATTTGAAGGTCACTGTAGAGATACAATAGTTTTATCGAAACGAATTACTGGTTCTTGAAATTGAGTCATTATTTAGACTACCGGATTTCCCTTCAAAACGTAAGTCAGTAACCTTCGATCAGCACTGTCATTTGCGACAGAAATTTAATCGGGACAGAATGTTCCTTATAATTACTTTTGCGGTCACCTGTTTCGTATGATTCCTAATGGGCTGCCAACCTTTCTGTCGTTCCTATGCAGTAATTAAGAAGTCTCGTTAATATATCTGCTCTCAGCACCGGTTTTCTTTCCAGCTGCTTTCTCGCTACTACAATTGCCTAAGCTTGCTGTTCCTAACTTTTTGTATTCACGTAAGTATTTGTCTTTGATACTTCAAATGTTTCCCAAAGTTACAGGGTTGGTATTACTTTTTTTGAACACAGAAATGTTGCCTGAACAACTTGTCGATGACTGCTTGTCTTTCCTTCTTATGAAACACATGATCTACAATGTTAATTCCCTAATCTCGCTTACTGGTGAAACTGGGCACATGTTGGTGGGCACTGTTACGCACACGGCTGGTTTGGTAGAATCATAAAGAGTCAGCACTCACGTGAAATGGTCTCAACGATAAGAAAATTAAATATCTTGAGTTTCAAGCCGTGGGAGTCTTCATTTTCGTTGTTTGCAATGACGCGATACTAAATGTATCATCTTCTAGCGACGATCATGGAAATGCTACTTAGCGAAAAGTTGCTCATTTCAGCTAATCCACCCGACTTGAAGTCCAAGAACTTAATGTTATTTCCTCACTATGAGGAGAAACGAAATGACGGAAAGACATTCCTGGTTGTGGCCTACCCGGAATGAAGGCCAAACGAAAATGAGAAGAAGTGTACAAAACAACCAACTCAGCCACTGTCTTCTCTCTGACAACATCAGTCCTAATGTCACGTATAGTGTCACCTTATAGCTCGAAGTAGACCGCCTGAAATCAAATCATTTGGTGTGTATGTAGCTTTCGAAATGTCTCGACGACGTTCTGTCTGTACTCAAAGAATTAAGTTCTCTCTCTAATACTGTTCCATGTTCCTCAATGAACCCATCTGGAAAAAGTTATTCTTTCCTACACCAAATTTCACGGCCACGCCTTTGTTTTCCTGGGCAGCTACGAGTCAATTCCTGTATGTACGTCTTGTAACTGAATGATTCTCACTCACTTCTCTGACTGTCATTTCAAGAAGTCAGACTTTATCTATGGCTTCATTCGTCGTATTTTCATGCCATTTATGATTATTTTTATCCCATTGATGCCCTGAATTCTTAATTATTCGTCTGTTTAAGAAATAAAACCGCAAAAGCCTTTCATTTATATGAGTGTAGTTTTTTTCGGAACAATACAGACCTAGCGTATTGAAGTAGTAGTTTAATACTCCCATTGTTTCTAACTGACTAGACATTGTCACAGCCTACAATATAGAGAATAATATCAGTTATATCTTCAGATATATAGTAAAAATGTAATATCACTAATTCGCAAACAAAACGCAGGGCTCCAAAGTTAGGTCATACAGCGAAAAAATACTAAGAGTAGACTACTTATTGCCATTCGAAACGTTTAGTTGTTTTGATTCAGAATTGCATTATTTGTCTTGTTCTTGTATAGTTCATGCTACGGAGGTGCGACACTTAAAGTCACAAGCGGTAGAATTTAGAAAGAACTCCTGTACGGTACAATCCGCAGTCCTGTACTACCAGGCTTCTAAAAGTTCCACCCACAGTACGGCACACACTTTCAACGTCCAACGTACAACTGATTTAAAAAAAAAGAAAATATCGTTCTGTCCCTAATGTCAACCAGTCCTGGTCTCCTGAAATGAAGGACACATGTCATCAGAAAATCTTCTCTCGTACTGGTGTACTCGTGTTAAAAAAAAAATCATCCATCTTATGTGTAAGTCACATAGGTGTTGACACAGGAAACAGAAATGCAGTAAGACATTCGGATGGCTTAATATTATGAACGCTTCGTAATTTATTGATGAGTTAAAATTGTCAATTGATGAATCGAGACTGGTCCTCTGAAATACAAATACACTATGGTACTGTTGGACCATGACACCCGGGAGGGGAAAAAAAAGACAAATGTTAGATTAAAACTGGCTGGCAATAAAGCTACAGGGGAGGCAATAAAAGAATTCTGCCATCCAACCGACGCACGAAGTCAGCCCGCGAGTTTTGGTGTTTATCCTGGTCGGTATGTTCTGCCATCCCCCTCCCCTCCCTTTCCCTCCCTTTCCATCGCATCACATTTCCTGAGTTCTCCATCGCCGCTGCTGGCGTTATTACGCACAGTGAATATGTATTGCTTTTTCATCAGAGCCGTTGTTTGTTTTTGTTAATTAATGGCTGCAATTCGGTGTAATAAAGGCCGCTATTAAAACACATTGTATCCAGGGAACAAAATTTCTGTTGGATGTCCTGCTTCGCCATCGGAGTTAGCTACTCGTTTGATCGTCTGTGTTCCATCGCTAATTTTCTTCTGTTATTTTCCGGTGTGTCCTTTACTATGCTGTATCTATAACATAGTGCGATCGTATAACTTTTGGGGAATTGATGAATACAGTGAATCTCACTGTCATACAGGATTTGGAGCTAAAGGTATTTAAAGGCCTTAATAGTGTAGGAAGAAATGATAGTCATTTCACTGTGTGATTTAATGCAGAACTGCGGCCCAACGTACGAATCAATACCACTTAGAGCATGTGTAAAGCGATCAGAATTGCAAAACTGTAACACGAAGCTGAAAAGAACTGGCGCAGGGGTACTGTGGGATTCCAAATTCATTTTACACTTACATTTATAATCCTTTGATAAATTGGAAGTAAAATGTCACTTCTAATAAACAAAACTCCTGTCATACGGGAGACTCAATTAAAAAAGGCAGTAAGATGGAAGGTATGTTATAGATAAATCTTCAGTCGAACGCTCGAAGGAAATTAAAATTACCTAAAATTTACAGGACTAGTCCTGCACAAGAATTTCGTGTGAAGAGGAGTTAATGTCTCATCGTGCTTTAACTTTCTGGTGTTTTATTTCACTGAAAACACCAGTCACCCTTCAGAATCATTTGGTATGAAGAGAGCTAACTATGTGCCTTCATACCTGACATATACATCTTGAATGTGGACACCTGTTTGCTCTTTGATGTCCTGCAGTTCTGATGGGTGTGTTTCTGTTGTCACGCTGGTATACATAACTTGAGACGCAAAAAAAAAAAAAAATCATATATGTTTATATTGCGGTGATAGTTATTGGTTGAAACAGGGACCGATATCAAAGAACACACAGTCTGCTGCAATCACTTTCAAAACATGTTTAATATTTAACAAAATTTCAAAATTTAAATTTTTGAAAGTTAGTAGAGCTACTTAGACGACACAGAGAGAGACGTTTCATAAAGGCTGCAGTGGTGGACAATACACAACCAGTTCAGTAAATAAACATAAAATCATGCTTTTACAAGATATTCAGAAATTTAATCAATATATGAAATATACTGCCTGACAAAAAAAAAGTATCTGTAGCACCAAAAGACACTGTCGAATGTCAGTGTAACTTCGTACACAAGTTTTTTGCTTTAATCGTCCATAATGTGGCTCTGTTGCATCGTATTTACACTGACCCACGACAGAACGCGCTATGAATCAACAACAGGCCCATTCATTATTCGGAGCCATTCAGAGACGTTCAGTACAATACTATGGAGCATTTCCGGTGCAGTTTCGCAGGCCTCAGTAACATTCACCTTGAGTATGTCCGCCCAGGCAGCTGAATGGTCAGCATGGCAGACTGCCGTCCTAAAGGACCCGGGTACGATTCCCGGCGCGGTCGGGAATTTTCTCCGCTCAGGGACTGCGTGTTGTGTTGTCTTCATCATCATTTCGTCCCCATCCGGCGCGCAGGCCGCCCAATGTGGCGTTGAATGTAAAAAGATCTGCACCGTGGCGGCCAGACCTGCCCTGTAAGGAGCCTCCCGGCCAATGACAACAAACGCTCATTTCCATGCCTTGAGTTTGGGGAAAAGCGTTGTAATGCTATCGCTGCTGGAAGTCTGTACGAGAAACGCTTTTCTAATAATCATCATCCGTTACCACGAGTGTTTATTGTTGTGACTTGACAAGACAGCCAAGCCACTATGATTGGTAGCCGAAAGGCACGCGTCTAAGCTCACGCAGGCTGGCGTGAGATCTGGAACAGTTATAGGAGTTTATAGTAGGAAGAAAAGTACGTAGCTTCTGGAATACTTAACTTTAATCCATAATTGGTGAACATCGGTCTGACGGTACATGCATCACAAGAAAAATAGCAAATGATAATGGCGCCTTGCTAGGTCGTAGCAAATGACGTAGCTGAAGGCTATGTTAACTTTCGTCTCGGCAAATGAGAGCGTAATTTGTCAGTGAACCATCTCTAGCAAAGTCGGCTGTACAACTGGGGCGAGTGCTAGGACGTCTCTCTAGACCTGCTGTGTGGCGGCGCTCGGTCTGCAATCACTGATAGTGGCGACACGCGGGTCCGACGTATACTAGCGGACCGCGGCCGATTTAAAGGCAAGAGTGGTGTCTGGCGGTGACACCACATTTATTTCTCTCGATCTACGGATGCCGGAGACTGGTTCACTGAAAAGGTGAAACGAGATACCAGGCAACATAAGGACCTCTCGCACACCCGATTTGGAAGCGTTGGTGCTTGACCTTCTTGCAGAGGACCCCACAACTAATAGTCATTTTGCACGTGAAATGGGAGCTGCACATATTAGCGTGTAGCTACTACTCGCCGAACAACAATTACACCAATATCACCCACAACGAGTCCATGAAATAGTAGTGACTGACTTTGCACCAAAAGTAGCATTGAGTAGCATTGTGTCAGTGGTTGCTCCAGCAATGGATTTCCTCATATCGTACTGTTTTCTGGCGAGGCTTCATTTGATCGTGATGGGATTTCGAACAGCAGTAACAGGCATGTGTGGGAGGAGGAAAACTCTAACGCTGTAGTACAATCACACCATCGAGTGCTTTTTGCTGTAAATATCTGGGCCGGCATTGTAGGCGGCAATCTCACTGTACCGTATCTTCAACCTGGCCGGCTGAATGGCCACCTGCACTTGAGGCTCAGGCAAAGAGCTCTGCCAGAGTTGTTGGAGAACATATCGTTGGCTGTTCATGAGAGAATACGGATACAACATAGCGGTGCATCGTCTCAATACCCTATTTGCTGGTCGCTAGGTTGGAAGGGATGAACCTATTCCCTTGCCTGTGAGGTCACCTGACCTGAATCCTGTTGATTATTTCCTAGGGGAATATCTTAAGGTACTTGTGTATCAAATCACAGATGGAACTAGTCGCCAGAATTGTAGCTGTCTGTAACGTGATTCGAAAAATCGAGGGACATTTGTCGGGGTCTATTATAATGTTGTTCACCAGTGTCATGGTTGCGTTAAGATTCATGGCCGTCACTTTCATCATACTTTGTAAGATACAGTATAAGTGGTACTTTCATTGGTGTTTGCCGTTAACTGTAACTAACATAAATATAAAAGTACGCAGTAAAGTGATTTTATTCCTATTATTTCCTTAATATGGCTTCTCCGTATCCAGGTTCCCTACTTCGCATTTTTCAGTGGAGCATTCTCTATGTCCTATGAAATTTTTTCACGCTCTTACGGAAAAACCCTGTATAAGGCTCGTGAACAGTTTGATATGTTGAGTGATGACTGTGCAGTGCACGAAAATGCAGAACACGCGAGTGAGACACCATAATCAGCACCTCACAGAAATTGAAATTGGCCTCAATGCGAGTCTCCGTTGTCAGTCGAGTCGGACCGTGCGAAACCCACATCTTTGAGGCATTCAGACGTCACAACTGCCCGACGTTGTACTGCATAGGAACGTGAAGGCAAGCATACTCACTCTTAAGGCTTCCAGTTGACCATCCCTGACCATCACAAGGAAGGATCACCGTATTGTGATCCAAACACGGCACAACTCCTTCACGTCTCCGCCTGTCATATGAGGACAACCAATAATGGACTCCCTCCAACACTCAGTGTCATCCCGCGCCCTTACTTGTAGACTTGCAGCGACCGGACTAGGGAATTAACATCCAATGTGTAGGTAGCGACAACACAACACACCAGTCTTGCCGGGACTGGGAAATACAGTCTGATGATGAATGGCGTCGCACGGTGTTCAGCGATGAATGGTTTGTACTACTTCTAATTAACATTGTCGGCAAGCATGACGACGGCCTGGTGAGAGGTCCCATTCTATCACTGTTTTGGAGACGCACAGAGGTGTTGCTCTTGGCGTCATGCTGTGGCAGTTATGACTTCAGGTCTCGCCTGTAGTGACTGAGCTTACTCTGAGGGCACAATCATACGTCACCATCATTATTCGCCCCTACGTATTACCTCTCATGTGGTAGCATACTGATGCCATTTTTTAAAAGACAATCCACGTTCATGTATCGGGTGCGTCTATGAACGGTCTGCGTGATGTTGAGGTCGACCCACGGCCAGCAGGAGGCCCACATCTGTCCCTTAAAGAGTTGGAGGACAATTTCGGACGTCGACACCTCCCAAGCGACGTATTCAGACATAAAGGATCAGCTGCAACAGTTGTACGCCATCTTACGTCTGTAGCTGGTACAACAGATTTGTAACACACTTCGCAACCGAATCAATGCATACATCCAGGCCAGAGGGGATGCAAGGTCATACTGATAAGTAGGCTCATGGTGTCAAGTTCTTTGTAAACTTGACTCGATTTTATAATCACTGAAATAACGTCGCACACTCTGTGATATCTGTGAAAGCTCATTTCGTTCTCGCCCCTCCGCCCCTACCCTACTTATCGGTGCTTAACTTTTTCTCTGTTAGACAGTGTTAACATTTTCCTGGTGTTGAAGCTTTACTGGCACCCCAAACCGCACAAATGATGTTTACATCACTTGGGTACCTTGTGTTGACGTTTTTTCAAACTATTTTGGTTAGTAAGTGTTAAGTGTTCAGCCATAAAATATTTCAAGAAATTACATTGTAACCTCCCAACAGAATATATATATATATATATATATATATATATATAGGGTGAGTCACCTAACATTACCGCTGGATATATATCGTAAACCACATCAAATACTGACGAATCGATTCCACAGACCGAACGTGAGGAGAGGGGCTAGTGTAATTGGTTAATACAAACCATAAAAAAAGCAATGAAGTATGTTTTTTAACACAAACCTACGTTTTTTTTAAATGGAACCCCGTTAGTTTTGTTAGCACATCTGAACATATAAACATTACGTATTTGTTGCATTGTAAAATGTTAATTACATCCGGAGATATTGTAACCCAAAGTTGACGCTTGAGTGCCACTCCTCCGCTGTTCGATCGTGTGTATCGGAGAGCACCGAATTACGTAGGGATCGAAAGGGAACGGTGATGGACCTTAGGCACAGAAGAGACTGGAACAGCACATTATGTCCACATGCTAACACCTTTTTATTGGTCTTTTTCACTGACGCACATGTACATTACCATGAGGGGTAAGTTTGACTTTTTTTTATTGTTTGTAACGATGGAGACTCTTAAATAACGGCCGCGCGGGGTAGCCGTTAGATCTAAGGCGTCTAGCCACGGTTCGTCTAGCTCCCCCCCTCGGAGGGTCGAGTCCTCCCTCGGGCTTGGGTGTATGTGTTGTCCTTAGTGTAAGTTAGTTTAGGTATGAATTAACTAGTGTGTAAGCCTAGGGACCGATGAGCTTTGCAGTTTGGTCTCATAGGAACTTACCACAAATTTCCAATTTTCCTAATAATTGAGTCCCTGTCAGTGAGGAGCCAACGGCCTTGCCGCAGTGGTAACACTGGTTCCCGTCAGATCACCGAAGTTAAGCGCTGTCGGGCTGGACTAGCACTTGGATGGGTGACCATCTGGTCTGTCGAGCGCTGTTGGCAAGCGGGCTGCACTCAGCCCTTTTTAGGCAAACTGAGGAGCTACTTGACTGAGAAGTAGCGGCTCCGGTCTCGGAAACTGGCATACGGCCGGGAGAGCGGTATGCTGGCCACATGCTCCTCCATATCTGCATCCAGTGACGCCTATGGGATGAGGATGACACGGTGGTTGGTCGGTACCGTTGGGCCTTCATGGCCTGTTCAGGAGGAGTTTGTCAGTGAGGACCTCACTTTGTGTTTGTTACTACTACGTTATACGTGGTAGTAATACAGGGTGATTCAAAAAGAATGCCACAACTTAAGGAATTTAAAACTCTACAACGACAAAAGGCAGAGCTAAGCACTACCTGTCGGCGAATTAAGGGAGCTATAAAGTTTCATTTAGTTGTACATTTGTTCGCTTGAGGCGCTGTTGACTAGGCGTCAGCGTCAGTTGATGCTAAGATGGCGACCGCTCAACAGAAAGCTTTTTGTGTTATTGAGTACGGCAGAAGTGAATCGACGACAGTTGTTCAGCGTGCATTTCGAACGAAGTATGGTGTTAAACCTCCTGATAGGTGGTGTATTAAACGTTGGTATAGACAGTTTACAGAGAATGGATGTTTGTGCAAAGGGTAAAGTTCTGGACGGCCGAGAACGAGTGATGAAAATGTAGCAGGCATCCAGCAAGCATTTGTTCGCAGCCCAGGAAAATCGACTCGCAGAGCTAGCAGAGAGCTGCAAATTCCAAAATCAACTGTATGGAGAGTCCTACGAAAAAGGTTAGTTGTGAAACCTTATCGTCTGAAATTGGTTCAAGCACTGTCTGCAGCTGCCGCCAGGCAGCCCGTGACAGAGCACTTCATCACTGGCCTCCAAGAAGCCCTGATCTTACCCCCTGCGATTTTTTCTTATGGGGGTATGTTAAGGATATGGTGTTTCGGCCACCTCTCCCAGCCACCATTGATGATTTGAAACGAGAAATAACAGCAGCTATCCAAACTGTTACGCCTGATATGCTACAGAGAGTGTGGAACGAGTTGGAGTATCGGGTTGATATTGCTCGAGTGTCTGGAGGGGACCATATTGAACATCTCTGAACTTGTTTTTGAGTGAAAAAAAAACCTTTTTAAATACTCTTTGTAATGATGTATAACAGAAGGTTATATTATGTTTCTTTCATTAAATCCACATTTTTAAAGTTGTGGTATTCTTTTTGAATCACCCTGTATTATTCAGAAGGTTATGTGCTGTTAGTCAGTGGTTCGTTAGCCAACCGAACGCGTTAGCTTGCGGTTTAGTGCTCTGCTCCGCGTGACGGTTACTTGCTTGCAGGTCGCCCACGTGGCATGAGCTTGATAGTTTTTGGTTGCCACCAGACTGCTAGGTAACTGTAGACTTCCGCTCTCTTTTTCACTGATCTGACTCCGTTTATTCAGTGAAAGATTATATATTTGTTTTTCTTGTTGCTATAATTTTCACTCCCGAGTGTCGGCCTTCAGTCTACAATAGAAGCCGGCCCAATTCCTGTATTAAATTCTGTAATTCTCTATTTTAGGCTACAGTTCTCGTTCCTTTTGGTGGGATTTGGATGAAATCTGCTTGATAGGGCGGACACAGCGTCCGAAAGGCCAACCGGGTGCAGATGGTCCCGCACCACTTAATCTTCCCGAGCCCATTAGGTCTTTATTTTAGCCGCAATCATTGCGCGAATACTGGAGCTCTTCTTTCCATTTTTTTTTTATTTGTAGCTTATATAAATTGTCAAAATGTTAAGCGGATAATTTGTCAGTCGAGTAATTACTACATTTATAAACTTTACTTAAGGATCTTTCCTCGGCCATCTGAATGGTTATTAATCTTCCTCCTTGTATGCACTGTTGCTTTTTCAATTGACCAAACACTAGATCTGAGATCTGTTAACCTCGTGAAGGTTCTCACTATCTCCGCTACTCAACACGCAATATATCAATATTAAACACCAGCTTTGCTTGTTATTTCTCTTGCATGTCTTGCGCACCCTCGCAATCCGGCGATACAATAAATTTCTTATATGGTGTTTATTTGCGGATTATACTTCCATTTTGGATTGTAATACACAAAGCTTCTTTCGAGAAAGAAATTTCAGCTCTTTTATTGAAGTACTACAGAATTTTAATGTATTTAATCTGTTAGTTATTAATCAATCTAGTGCACTGATAAGTTTCTAAATTATTCTGTTTATTAGTAGTCAATGCAACTGGAGGTGTTTCTCCAATAGATGTTAAATAAATATAACTTAGTGTATTCTGTCAAAATAAACAGAAAGTTCATAACACGAATGATTTTCAATCTCCCTTTAGCCTTGTCCTTCGTACCACAGGTAGCCTGATGCGGGTACTTCGTATCACAGTGCTGCCTTAAAATTAATAGTCCATAACACATAACTATGTTACGAAAAGTGCAACAAAATACAAACGGTAGAATAAATTTCTTGATTTGGTACAAGAAAATTGCTGGCATAAGATTCACATTTAACGAGCGTTCCCAACAAATGTAGCGTGAGGGAAACAGAATCAGATGCACAAAATTTTCCGTACTGCTACCGTCGTCCTCTGTCTCTCTCACTCTCTCCCACATACACACATGAATACACACACATACGCCCTCGCCCCCCCCCCTCCTCCCTACACACACACACCACACATTCAACTGACATCATTAAATATTTCTGCTAAAATTAAATATTCAACAAAACTTTTTCGGCAATGTGCTATTATTTGATTTTCAGATTAATTATTAATTACTTGATAATATATAAACGCTGCCATTACCCTCCGCCACAAAAGATATGCTGTAAATATTCACGGCTACGAATCAATCGCGCAAAAACTTACTTTTAATTAGCGATGTTGTGGTCACCATCAAACACTACCAATGGTCATAATCTTAATATCCTCGTAATATGCGAACGCTCGCCTCTAGATTGAGCAATTGGCCTACTTGTCTCTTCCTTCACTATGGTTATGAGACGAAGATAGAGTGTAAGGAAAACGGTAAACTCTCGAGATAAAAGGAGGGCCGGCCGCGTTGGTCGAGCGGATCTAGGCGGTTCAGTCTGGAACCACGCGACCGCTACGGTCTCAGGTTCGAATCCTGCCTTGGGCATGGATGTATATGATGTCCTTAGCTTAGTTAGGTTTAAGTAGTTCTACGTTCTAGGGGACTGATGACTTCAGCTGTTAAGCCTCATAGTGCTCAAACCCATTTGAACCATTTGATAAAAGGAGGTTAGTTTATTGATACAGAGACAGCGTCGTACCCTTCCTAATAAGGGGATTCCGTACAACCAGAATTATTCTCAACAATCTCAACGAAGTTCTGAGATTACGGAGGTGGACCAACGAAGAAAGAATAAGTATTACCGGAATTTCAATCAACTTCATTTCGCTCATGACACTGTGCTGTTACCTGTAGCAAAGATAGACGCCGACAACAACTTACAGATCTTAATCCAGCTGCTTTGAAAAATCAATTACAATCAACTTAAAATAGTTTATTACTAATGCGCCGAAACTGACATTGTACAAAATAATAATTAAGCGACAGTTTATGCATATAGAGGAGCGGAAGACGATGACTAAATTGACAGCAAAAGAAACTTGCAGGAGAGTGTAAATGGTCTGAAGCCGTGTTCGTCAGCTGTCTAACGTTGTCAAAACTGAACGTCCGATATGTCTGGAGAAAATGTTCCCTGTCAGTATATATTAAAGATTTGGATTTGACTATGAACCACGGACTTTTGACTACGAAACGACTCGCCGGTGAGCGTCACTCAGTGAGATACGAGAACGGTTTTGAATTATCTGAAGTCGCATCGACTAAATAAATGTGTCAGAGAAGAGAAAGAAATGGAAAACATAATTAGGAACGTAAGAGAAATCAAATAATGGTGCAGTAGGCTGAAAGACGAATCGTGCAGGCTATTTTCTGGAATCTAAGGGTCAAGTAGAGTGATATGTTTATGTTTCTGTGTGGATTGTCTCTATGACTTGCTAGGACTCGGCAGCGGAGTGCGCAAACTTCCTACCGCACTTCTGTTATCAATACAGAAGGTTTATACAAGCTAGTGCATACCCTGTGTAACATTAAACCAACAGCATGCTAGTTACAGTAACTGAAACGCTCTATGATTTCGACCCTGCTGTAGATACAAATGAGAGCAATTCTCATTAATGATTAGTGGTGAAGACAAAGTAAATTTAATGTTCCATGTAAATTTAATGTTCCATGTAAGAGTACTTGATTTACAAGGCAATGTCGACTCAGTGAAAGTACAGTATCGCTTTACAAAAGAAGCTGGACGTATTTAGATTCCAATTAGGGTCGTCTGACTAGAACTGTTGTAGGTCGGAATAAAACGCAGTTCTAAGCTTCTCTCAACTTTTTTTGTCGCAGTTAAATGATTTACAGTTATTTACTTGAACTAAAAGATAAATATCAATTCCCTTAAGCCCATAGATAAATGATTTACACATATCTATTTGAACCAAAAGTTACAGGGCTATTACAAATGATTGAAGCGATTTCATAAATTCACTGTAGCTCCATTCATTGACATATGGTCACGACACACTACAGACACGTAGAAAAACTCATAAAGTTTTGTTCGGCTGAAGCCGCACTTCAGGTTTCTGCCGTCAGAGCTCTCGAGAGCGCAGTGAGACAAAATGGCGACAGGAGCCGAGAAAGCGTATGTCGTGCTTGAAATGCACTCACATCAGTCAGTCATAACAGTGCAACGACACTTCAGGACGAAGTTCAACAAAGATCCACCAACTGCTAACTCCATTCGGCGATGGTATGCGCAGTTTAAAGCTTCTGGATGCCTCTGTAAGGGGAAATCAACGGGTCGGCCTGCAGGGAGCGAAGAAACGGTTGAACTCGTGCGGGCAAGTTTCACGCGTAGCCCGCGGAAAATTGGCTCATGCCACAACTGGAGACCGACAGCGCCGACTTCATCTTTCAACAGGATGGTGCTCCACCGCACTTCCATCATGATGTTCGGCATTTCTTAAACAGGAGATTGTAAAACCGATGGATCGGTCGTGGTGGAGATCATGATCAGCAATTCATGTCGTGGCCTCCGCGCTCTCCCGACTTAACCCCATGCTATTTCTTTCTGTGGGGTTATGTGAAAGATTCAGTGTTTAAACCTCCTCTACCAAGAAACGTGCCAAAACTGCGAGCTCGCATCAACGATGCTTTCGAACTCATTGATGGGGACATGCTGCGCCGATTGTGGGAGGAACTTGATTATCGGCTTGATGTCTGCCGAATCACTAAAGGGGCACGTATCGAACATTTGTGAATGCCTAAAAAAATTTTTGAGTTTTTGTATGTGTGTGCAAAGCATTGTGAAAATATCTGAAATAATAAAGTTATTGTAGAGCTGTGAAATCGCTTCAATCATTTGTAATAACCCTGTATTATTAATTCCCTTATCCGTGACAAAGTTGATGGCTTACCTGACGTGGCTACAGATTGTTCTGTTAACAACTGGTAGGTTGCTCAAACTTAATAGAAGAGTGCTACAGAGCCACGGTTGACGTTCAAAACCTACCCAGCTCGCAAAGATAAAACGGATCGAAGATTCAGATAAGTGAACTCACTGGAAAAACAACACAAGTTGCCAAATGCACATCGCAGATTGTGAGCTTCTCAGACCAAGCGCATCGCTAACACCAAAAGCGTCACTTACTCGAAGCTCAGCAAAATACAATGGGCAGTGGAAGGACGCCTCTCTCTCCATGTGACCAAGCGGCCGCGAGTCTGCACTCCGTCTCCCGTCCGCTCCCAAGACCCGGCAACTTGGAGGGCTGAATTACGACTTTCTCCACAGTGACGAACAAGAAACTCCCTGAATAAATCAGAATTTAGGGGAAGCCTACTCCGTCAGTTACTGTATGTCAATCAACTAACTAGGGATTGGTAAACAGCCCTCAGTACTTCATAAAGATACATCACAGTGCCTGTTACCCTGCCAAATGTGATTGACTGATACCACCCAAAATGTAAAATAGAAACTTTACCTCCGGATACACCAAACTGATGGTTTTTGGTGTTGCATCATCCTGCAGGATGTGTACATTTGTCACGCCAGCAGTAACCAGGGGACTTCTGGTCACTGTGCTCTAATTTCCAAGGTCAAGGTCCACGCACAGACGTACAGGCCATATATTGGTCGACCAGTTCCGCAAACACACAGCCCAACAGAGGGTTGTAAGCCATCCCGTGCCCAAGCTCCAAGATAGTTTTTTTTTCTTTTTTTATTTCTTTTTGCAATATATCCACTCTGGCCGTCCTCAGGGAAGAGAAATTCAAGAATCTTACCTCAGAATCAACTAGCTTGTATTTAACTCCAGTAAAGTTAAGAAAATAAGGTTGCAAATTTATATTACTATCGCAAAGCAATTTGCTACTGTACTCTCACAAGAGCTCTATACAGTAACACTTATTACAACAACTTAGTTTTGATTTGTGAATTGAGGAAGTGTCACGAAGAATCTAAATAGTGGACTAAAACGAACAAGTATGTTTCACGAATCATGGCAAGTTTGACCTGTCCTAGTTCAAGAGCTACATAATGCGAATTTCAGCCCTACATCTGAAATGCCCCACTACTAATATAGGCAATGAAAATTCGTCGTCGCTTGGAATTACTTCCATTTTGCACTGAATTTAAGTTTCCCATTTTCTGATGAAATTAACACTTCGCCATTTTGCAAAGAATTTAATAGTTTCCGATTGCAGTGGCAGCTTACTAAAAAAATGGCTCTGAGCACTATGGGACTCAACTTCTGAGGTTATTAGTCCCCTAGAACTTAGAAGTAGTTAAACCTAACTAACCTAAGGACATTACACACATCCATGCCCGAGGCAGGATTCGAACCTGCGACCGTAGCGGTCTCGCGGTTCCAGACTGCAGCGCCTAGAACCGCACGGCCACTAGGGCCGGTTGGCAGCTTACTACTCAACTGAATTTTCTAATATAGTCTTTTCCGTTTTCCTAGTGCTTAACCCACAACTTTATGATTGTTTCGAAATTCGTGATTTCCATTGCATTCTGATGGATCTATAGCTGAAAAAGAGAATACAAGAAGCCTAAAAGACGTGAAACTGAAATCTCACGGTACGTCTGTCTTTCCGTCTGCCTACCCAGTAGCGCCAGCATGGGTCCAGCCACAACATTATGACCACCGACCTACTCTCGATACAAACCAGTCTAGGCGATCCAGGTGACAGCAGCGTCACCTGCTGAGGAATGACTGCTAGTCAGACACACACATTCACGGTGCCTGTAGTATCAGTGAGCGTGGTGTCCGTGTGTAGAATGGGGAAGGCGTGAGGTCTGTCTGACTTTGACCGAGAGCAGATTGTGATGGCTCGGAGGCTCAGGCACATGCATCTCGAAAACTGCTCACTTGTCGTGTGTTCGAGAAGTGCTTTGGTGAGTGTCTTAAACACGTGACGAAAACAAGGTGAAACCACGTCGAGATGTCGTGGGGTTGGGCGGTCACCCCTCATTTGAAATGTCGGACGTCGTAGGCTGGGCAGACTGGTAAAACAGGACAGACCGCGAATTGTGGTGGAAGTAACATCAGACCGTAATTCTGGGCAGTATACAAGCCTGTCTGAACACACAGTGAACTGGACTCTCCTAACGGTGGGCCTCAGCTACCGACGGCCCACGCATATGGCAAAGTTAACATCACGAAATCGGCACCTGTGAATTGGGCAAGTGACTATCGGAACTGGACGTTGGTGCAATGGAAGAGCGTTGCGGGGTTGATGAATCCTGGTATGTTCATCACCATGCCGATGGTAGGGCGCGAATTCGTCGTCTTCCAGGCGAACAGCTCCTTGACACCTGTACTGTGGGACGAAGACAAACTGGAGGCGACTCTGTTATGATCTGGAGAACATTCACGTGGCCGTCCATGGCTCCTGTCGAGCTCGTTCAGTGCACAATGATAGCCAAAGAGTATCGTACACCGTTTGAAGATCACGTACACCCCCTCGTGACGATAATATTCGCGATGATAGTGGCATTTTTCAACAAGATAAAGAGCCATATCAAAAAACCAGAAGTGTGATGGCCATCCCTGGGTTATGTTGAGCTTATTCAGTGTACAGTGATGGCCAAGGAGCATCGTACACTGCTTGCAGACCACATACACCCCTTCCTCACGATAGTGTTCCGGATGGCAGTGGCATTTTTCAACAATACAATGCGCCATATCAAAAGGCCATAAGTGTGACGCAATGCTTCGAGGAACACAGTGTCGAGTTCCAATTTATATGCTAGCACCCCAAGTCGCCAGATCTGAACCCGATCGAACACATCGGACTGAACATGTCGTCAAAGCTCTTCGCCCCCTCGCCAGAATTTACGGGAATTACGTGACTTGTGTGTGCAGACGTTGTTCCAACGAACTCCAGCGACCTACCGAGGCCTCACTGCTTGCATGCCACGATGCGTCGCCGCTGTTACCCGTGTCTGGTGTTGTAAATTATTGCCTAATAAAATACAGATTTATTAAAGTACAGGCTTGCACTAATCCCTGGCGAACTCCCATCGACATCCAGAGCCATCAGTAGCTGAAACATAAAACGAAAGTTACTTTCACTGAATCTGGTATAGCGGATGTAGCATGTTGAGGAAAATAGAGAAAATGTATGCTGATATCAGCGGATATGAGGTCGTGTAAGCAAGTGACGTCTAACTCAATAATGGTACCCTTCATAGGAATGGAAGAACTAAATCTGCGAATTCTTTACTGCCGGCAATAGAAGTTAAATTAGAAATGACTGAAAAGTGTAAACACAGCATATCGTTGTGAAGAAGTCAGATGAATAAAAAAAAGTTGTTGGAGTAAATAGAATGTGGTTGCACAGCACAAAAGAGCTGCATGTTAGACGAAAGTCACAGCAGTAGAAAACAGAAAATGTGGAACCTGGGTCGTCATCTCCTTATGCAACGCCGTATGGCTGTACAGTCACCACAATAACGTTGATTACATATTGACTATTTCGATGTCGACCATTTGTCCCAGTTTCTTCAAAGAGAGTGTTGCAGATTTGATCATTATGCTGTACACCACAATTTAGAGAAACTTTGTCGTAAGCGAATAATGAGCTAAATTCGCAAGCAACAGAAACTGCTACTACTTTGCCTTAAAATAACTTGCCGTTATTGTCCTGACGCTTCCAGTGCTGTTGCCTTTTAATCCTCTGAAATGGCTGTCGGGCTTAAAATCATGCGAATAATGTGTCCGATCCTAGGTTTTGGATGGATTAAATAAAAGGTTGCTAACGCTGGATGTTTTCTTTGGTTTAACGAAGGCTTTTGACTGTGTGACCACAAAATATTACTACAGACGTTGGACCATTATGGAGTAAGGGGAGTAGCTTACAATTGGTTCTCCTCTTACTTTAAGAACAGAAAGTAGAAGCACATTCTCCCCAATATTGAGAGTGGTAGTGATTTTCAGTCCCAATGGGGCACTGTTAAGTGGGGCGTTCCCCAAGGGTCGGTGCTGGGCCACTGCTGTTTCTTATTTATATAAATGATATGCTTTCTAGTATTACAGGTGATTAAAAAATATTTCTGTTTGCTGATGACACCAGCTTTGTAGTGAAGGATCTTGTGTGTAATATTGAAACAGTATCAAATAATGTAGTTCATGAAATACGTTCGCGGGTTGTGAAAAATAATTTGATTCTAAATCACAGTAAGACTCAGTTTTTACAGTTTCTAACTCACAATTTAACAAGAACCGATATTTTGATCAGACAGAATGGGCATATTATAAGCGAGACGGAACAGTTCAAGTTCCTAGGCGTTCGAATAAATAGTAAGCTGTTGTGGAAAGCCCATGTTCAGGATCTTGTTCAGAAACTAAATGCTGCTTTATTTACCATTAGAACAGTATCTGAAATAGGAGTTCAACACGAAAAGTAGTCTACTTCGCATATTTTCATACGCTTATGTCATATGGTGTTACTTTTTTGGGCAATTCTTCTGATTCAAAAAGGGTATTTTTGGCTCAAAAACGGGCTTTTCGAGCTATATGTGGTGTAAGTTCGAGATCCTCTTGTCGACCGCTATTCAATAGTCTGGGAATTCTGACATTGCCCACACAGTGCATATTTTCTTTAATGTCGTTTGTTGTTAGCAATATTAGCTTATTCCCAAAGTTAGCAGCTTTCACTCAGTTAATACTAAGCAGAAATCAAATTTGCATGTGGAATGCACTTCCTTGACTCTTGTGCAGAAAGGAGTGCAGTATTCTGCTGCATCCATTTTCAATAAGCTACCACAAGAACTCAAAAATCTTAGCAGTAGCCCAAACAGTCTTAAGTCCAAACTGAAGAGTTTCCTCATGGCTCACTCCTTCTGTCGAGGAGTTCCTGGAAGAGCTGGAAAATTAAGCAAATTCCAGTATTACATTGTTGATTTTCTTTATTTAAAATTACGAATTGTCGCCTGAATATGTTTCTTATATTTCATTTTATCTGTTTCTACTATCGTGTTATAATTTCATGTATTGACTCGTTCCATGACCATGGAGACTTCTCCTTAATTTGGTCCCACGGAACAATAAATAAATAAATAAATAAAGCAGAAATAGGACGTATTGCCATTTGTGACCTGTCTCACAGGCCACCAACACGCGGGGGTGTGCCTGCCGCTGGGACGGGCGACAATCCACCAGTGATTGATGGACACCACAGCAGGTGCACGCGGTGCCTCCGCTTATGAAATCGGATTTTCTTTCATTCCTGTTGGACGAATACAGGAGTCATAGCCGTATTTATACGAGTCCCTGACACACTGTTTGCTGCCTGCTATAAAATTACAAGGGTTGGACAAAAACATGGAAACACCATCAGCAGTGCATGTTTAAATATAAGGGCAGACGCTAGCCAAGCCGGCAACCTGAACTGTTGTATCTGACTACGAACAGCACCTGTCAACGCCTTCAGTATTTTGCCAAGTGCCAATCGCTGCCGGAACTGTATTCTCTATACAGGGTGAAAAGTATTTAAACCGACAAACTCTGGGAGGTTGTAGGGGACATCAAAACAAATATTTTTCCCTAATGTCATTTTTTCCTATGAGGGTTATTTAAACCGGTACAGGAAGATTTCTCTGGCGGAACATTAATTAAACCAACGAACACTTTTCCATTTTTGTATGACCAAGAGACAACACATTAACACAACCCAATTTCAGTTACAGTAGATTTTCAAAAACGCCTCCATTGACACGTAAACAAAGGTTACACAATCGGATCAAGTTCTGCCTGACACGGGCAAAAACCGCAGGAGAATCTTGAATTGTTCCTGCTGCTGCTACTATCCGGGCAATCACATACTCTTCTGATGAAACAGGATTTGCGTAAACAAGGTTGCGCACCTCTCCCCACACAAAAAAGTCCAGAGTTGACATATAGGAGATCAAGCAGGCCCTGATACAGGACCACCTCTGCCAATTCACGTTATTGGGAATCGTCGGTGCAGGAGTCGACGCACACGACGACTGAAATGTGCCGGTGCCCGGTCATGTTGGAACCACATGCGTTGTCTTGTAGGAAGCGGGACGTCTTCCCGCAATTCTGGCAATGCTCTGGCGAGAAAATTGTAATAGTGCCTGCCATTTAATGGCCTAGGTAGCAGATACGGCCAAATTGAACAGTCCCCAACAACACCGACCCACACATTAACGAAGAACCGCATTTGATGAGCGCTAGTAACTGTGCCATGTGGGTTATCCTCACTCCAAACATGCCCGAACGTTGCTTCATCGGTAAACAACAAACAGGATGGAAATGTAGGATGCATTTCGCACTGTTCCAGGTACCGCTGCGAAAACTGTGCTCTGGGTGGGTAATCAACTGGTTCCAGGTTGTGGACACGCTGTAAGGGAAATGGACGTAACAACTGCTTTCGGCTCGGCTCGGCTCTGAGCACTATGGGACTTAACATCTATGGTCATCAGTCCCATAGAACTTAGAACTACTTAAACCTAACTAACCTAAGGACATCACACAACACCCAGTCATCACGAGGCAGAGAAAATCCGTGACCCCGCAGGCAATCGAACCCGGCATCCCGGGCGCGGGAAGCGAGAACGCTACCGCACGACCACGAGCTGAGGACAACAACTGCTCTCGAAGGACTGTTCTTACATTAGTCTCATTCGTCCCCATGTTACGAGCAATTGCTCGAGTGCTGACTGAAGGATCACGCTCCACATGCTGCAAGACAGCTTCCTCAAATTGCAGCGTTCGTACAGTGCGACGGCATCCTTGTCCAGGTAATCTGCTAAATGACCCGGTCTCACGCAGACATTGGTACACAGCAGCAAAGGTCGTATGAAGCGGGATATGGCGATTAGGATATTGTTGTTGATAAACTCGCTTTGCCAAAAAATGGTTAAAATGGCTCTGAGCACTATGGGACTTAACTTCTGAGGTCATTAGTACCCTAGAACTTTGAACTATTTACACCTAACTAACTTAAGGACATCACACACATCCATGCCCGAGGCAGGATTCGAACCTGCGACCGAGCGGGTTGGCGCAGTGGTTAGACACTGGACTCGCATTCGGGAGGACGACGGTTCAATCCTGCGTCCGGCCATCCTGATTTAGGTTTTCCGTGCTTTCCCTAAATCACTCCAGGTAAATGCCGGGTTGGTTCCTTTCAAAGGGCACGGCCGACTTCCTTCCCCGTCCTTCCCTAATCCGATGAGACCGAAGACCTCGCTGTCTGGTCTCCTTCCCCAAAACAACCAACGAACCAGCGACCGTACCGGTCGCGCGGTTCCATATTGTAGCACCTAGAACCCCTCAGCCACTCCGGCCGTCCCCGCTGTGCAGCTCGTCCATTGTGGTGCGCTACGTTGTACGCACCACCCATATCAGTGTACTCACTCCATGTGTATTGCTCCAATAGTAACCAGAGACAATGCACTACTATACTGGTGGACAGCAGGTACCTACAACTGAAGGGCGTAATACGCCCTCTAACAACTGGAGATCGTAATGCGGCCTCCACCGGCTAAAATAATCCTCATAGGATTTGATGTCCCCTACAACCTCCCAGAGTCTGTCGGTTTAAATACTTTTCACCCTATACACGTGAGTGCATTATGTCCAAGCTCACTGATTTCGAAGGTATCCACTATTGATGTTCGCATGTGGGTGCTTTAGTAGACAAGGCAGCCGAAGTGTTTGGTCTTCCGAGAAACACCGTACTGAAGGCTTGTACCGCATACAGTCAAAGCGGAAAACATAATCCGTTAAGTCAGAACGCTGACGAAAGTGGGATGAGTGATAGTCACATCCTGTCATTAAAGAGGACTGTGATGCAAAAAAGGCATTGCAGAATTCGCGAACTCCGTGAGCATCAAAACTATACGAAGGGAGCTTCGTTAGCTAATAATTGCAGGGCGAGCAAGAATTCCAAAACACATCAGTGACGCCCGCAACACGAAAACGTGCTGCTGAAGATATAAAACTTGGACCTCGGTGCAATGGACGAAAGCCATTTTGCGTGATGAATCTTTTTTCGTACGGTTTCCAATTTGTGTCCAGTTTCGTCTTGCACATGCCGTCCCAAACATACGACTCAGATTGCTTGTGGCCAAGTTGGAACGCACCATGTGTTCTATGGTGACATGGGAAGCCAGTCATAATATTTCGTCTGCCCCTTTGTTACTCTGATAGGTGACATTACTCCCACTGATTATGTGACCATGTCGCGTCCTAACAGTCCGTAAGATATTACCTTAGAAAATATTACCAATTATACGAAACGTAACCGTATTCTTTCAGAGGCAGAAGGAAATTTTGAAGCACTAAAAACATTTAACCGACTCCCTTTTAATTTAAACGGGCTGTTATACGGTGCAACTTTTAAAAACAAATTGAATTTATCTGCACTTGATAATTCCCTCTAATCCATAGCTGCATATCTGGCTCCATTTTATATCCATGGTTGTAATACTTTTACACAAATTGATTGTAGATTAAGATTAAAAAATCCAGATCGTAAATGGCCCGCAAATAGCCATGCTTCCGCACTACAAAAATGCATTTTATTTGTGAAACAAGTGCCTCTTTCCACATCACAGTGAACTGTAGCGAATATGATCTCTTAAATGTGGCTTAAAACTAAACTAATTGAACTACGCTGCCTAGATAGCAGAGTAGTCCACGTTTTCACTGAGTACGTCACTATAATATCGTGTTTATATCCTTTTTATGGTCTATTTCCTTTACTTCCTTTTCCTTGTTAGCTTCGTGTTTCTCTTAATTCAAATGTTTTGCTAGTTAGGCGGTTTCACAGTTTCCATAATTCTCAACATCCCTTACATTCTGCCAGAGATAAGCTTAGGTACCAGTTAACTTCCCATATTTATGGCCTTTCTAAAAATTGTTTTCCCTTGCCAATGTTCTCTCTCAGCAAACAGGTTTAGTAGCGGTCAGTCGTAACCTGTAAACCATCCATATGGTCTTGTTAACAGCAGATGTCAAAGTTAATTGACAGAAGGAGAAGCTACAAAACCACAGATTATGAAGCAATCTAAAGGGAATACAAACGTCTAAAAAGTGAGATAGCAATGACAAAGCAGGAATGACTAGAGGACAAATGGAAGGCTGAAGAAGGTTGCATAACTAGGGATATTTAGGAGGCAACCTGTAGGAAAAAGGGCAAAGAACGTGCCCTCAAAATCATTGGTGGTTGTCGTTGTTGAAACTATAGTTCGTATTTTCGGTAGTATTTTAGACGAAATCGGTATTTGAAGGTCCCAAATGTCAGTTTAAATGGCAGCTTAAAGAGTCAGACACGTCCAATTATTGTTCTGGAACTTCTTTTCTTTGAATTCGTAAGTCTAGGAACGTTTTCGTAGTTATGTGGTAGCTTGCTAATAGCTAAAAAAATTATGATTCACAGTATGCAAAACAAATTGAATTATTTAAAGTAACCTAATTCTCTCTTAAGCGGGTACTACGTGAGCAACCTAACGTTAAATTCCTGCTATTCACTCGTTACTTCAATTCTCTATTTCTTCCACTGCATCTACAACATCGAATAATGTAAAACTCAGCAAAATATTCGTGCGAGTAGGCAAGAATAAGTGAACAGCTCGCTTCCTGTCGTTTGTTCGCTTTTATTACATTCTCTCTCTCATTTGTAAGTAATATCACAGAGGAATATAATGATAAAGATGTAGCATGTCTATATCTGTGGTGCTCTGTCATTCTTTTAATCATAATCAAGCGGTAGAAATCCTTGAGGCTACACTGTGTGTCCCAATTCCATTAGGATTGTTTTTGTGAAATTTGAAACTGCAGTGCTACCTCTTCGCGAGATGCAGCATTACGATCTTTGAAGTTTCATAAACAGCCGTGAAGGAAGTCAAAGCGAGCACTGCTACAGCAGGCATCGTAGCTTCGAATGTAATAGTAAATGTCAAATTCATCGCAAAATGGCAGTGGAGTATTGAGGCGACATCTAGTTTTTTTATTGCTATAGCGTTTGCGGGTAAGAATTCGTAAAATTCTAATGGAGTACCAAGAGACAGGTTCATGGTTGTTCCTCCGTGACGACACCCCAGTCCACACAGCGAAGATTGTGTCCGAGCTTTTGGCCAGCAAATTGATTACAGTCCGGAATCATCAACTGTATTCGCCGGATTTGGCCCAAGACGACTTCTCGTTGTTCCCCTCTTTCAAAAATTTGGCAATTAAAAGACACTGATACGATTCAGTTAAAGACATCCACGAAAATTGTACAGTACTAAATTCAGGTCCTATAAAGGACTACGGTGACTGTTTCAAAACACTTTTAAGACGATTTCAGCTGTGCATTCATTCGGGAAGACACTATTTTGAATAAGCACAGTGATTTTGTGAACATAATCCGTGACTTTTATTTTTCGTATCCACAGTGTTACCGGAAATAGGATACACGGTGCATGCCTGTTATTCTGGTTTGAAACGGTAGCGCTCTCAAAGCCGAAGTGAAAACTGTGAAGAATTTGTAAAGCTTATCGTTACGACCTAGGTGTTGATGGAAATTACAAAAAATGCTTCAAATGGCTCTGAGCACTATGGAACTTAACATCTGACGTCATCAGTGCCCTAGAACTTAGAACTACTTAAACCTAACTAACCTAAGGACATCACACACATCCATGCCCGAGGCAGGATTCGAACCTGCGACCGTGGCGGTCGCGCGGTTCCAGACTGAAGCGTCTAGAACCGCATGGTGGAAATTACATACCAACCAAAATTATTTGTTTCAAGTTGTCAATATGACAAAGGAACGTACAATAAGTGGAAGCAGGAGAATAAGAATGAAGCTTTACTGAAACATTCTGATGGAGAAATTGTATTTATTGAAGCATGTAGAAGATTTAATATACCAAAGCATACACTGCTTTTCGTTGGAAGGATTTAAACAAAATATCAGAATTTCGAAGACTTAATGATATCGCAGCAGAGATGGAAGACGAATTAGCACGGCAGATACTTAATTCTGAGTCTAGTTTCTTTGAAGCAGGTATTAGTGAATTAAGGAAACCTACCTGCCAACTTCCTCAGAAACATCATCTACCGCACCGCTTCAATAAGGAAAGAGAGGCAGACTGTAAAATACTATATAACAGGTTAATGAAAAATGATCCAGAAGCGATATCGATGGCACGAAGGAAGGTATTTAATAAACGGTATGTTAATGAGTTTATAACACTTCTGTCCGCTACTGCTATACCATAACCTTAAAGTGGGAGGCAGGTCGTGAATTAAAACTATCTTGTTAAAGCAGTTATGGTATAAAGCAACAGACCAGTGTTACCCTCTGAGAGGAATTTCGTTATGTTGACCGTGTTGTACCTAACGGAGGTGGCTTATCGGAAGTGAAAGTCAAAATTACGTAAATATTCGAACAGTAACAAACAATATTTTACCTTGCTGCACTGTTTAAAGAATAAGGAAAACGGTCGCCAGCCTAATTAGGCAAGAGAAAGACTAACGTTCTCGTGTAAGAATGTAGGTATGAGTAACTTTAACGGACAAACACAACCTATATTTGGCCACACGCGAGTGCAATGAACTCTGGCACATACATACGTTTACGGTAAGATTGAAGTTAAGAGCTGGAGCAGCACAAACTGTTGGCCAAATTATACCAGATACCGAAACACACTATTACTTTCTGGGCTTGTTCAAACTGAATGGCCTTTATAACGTTACTATTAATATTTACTGCAGGATCATAGATTGGACATAAAATGAAAGTTAGTTGAAATTCACGAACGGGTTACTTCTCACTGTCTTTCGAATAAATAAATTATGGTTTTCATAAAAAGTGATCTTTTCGTTACCTGTTACGTAGCATTAGCACAGTAGACAGACTGTGTATCCTGTTATACTATTAACATGCACTTACAATACACAAGAGAGGCAAACACTTAGCAATCATGAACATACAATTTTCTAATAATGCAGTTTCCCACTTTTACTACAGTGAAACACAATGTTGACAAATTTGCAAGAAATTGACTCACCTTTTAAAATGTACTACAGATAGTACTATGATCATTAACTAAGCAAAACTTTATAAGCCTCAATTTTAAGAAAAGAATTTTAAGAAAAGAATTTTATAAAAGAAACAGCAAATTGTCTTTAATACCACAGTCTTCTACTATCAAGTAAATGATTAAATGACTCTGATACTCCACTAAACTTTAAATTAGACTGTTTCCATCCCTGGGAGGCTTTCACAAGACTACATTTACTACCTCCCACAATTTCATTAAATCCACAGTAAATCTAAACACCCCCTTCTTACCAAAGATCAAACAACATTATTTAATGTTCCGAGGCTTTCATTTTTTCTACAAACTAGGACACTCGGTAATCATAATTTAAATGGAGAGGAACGTGAAAGATATTGTGATAGGGAAAAATCAAGGTTGGTACATGAATTCAATTATAAGTTACATTATATTTGAGCAGAATAACACATCCAATAAGCTGATCCTTCACTGTACATTATTATAGCACTCCTTGCGGAATGTGGTGGCAACTGCATGTTGGTAGGAGGATTTGCAGACCGAATTGCTGGACTCTGGCCCTTCTTGGTGAGAATGATGAATACCAATTCCAGAATCGTTCCTGCTGTTTATCCATCCACCCGAGGCATTGGACGGCAGCAGAAAAAGCCTCTCTCGGAACCAGCACAATATGCAACATTTACATGGCAGTGCACAGTTTGGTAGCTCGTCCCCGACTGACTCTTGGCTCCACCTTTTCTACCTAGACCAACCACAATTTGCGCGCGCTACACAGTTCCGTTCCCGAGGGAAACCACTACACCTCTTATACACAGAATAACTAAGAACCCTAAGCGACGATAAGCAGTTTACATGACAGTAACCAAATACATGAAATAAAACAGAACATTTGCACATATTGAGATTTCTACAAAAAATTATTCACACAGAAATTACAATTATATATAGTAAGTTTTGTTCCCTCCAAATGGGACAAAGAATTTAAATGACAGATATACTACATTGCACAGAATCAAACCATGACATCAAAGTTTTAACAAAGAAAGGAGTATACAATTTTGTGTTATCGATTGCATCAAACATATTTATAAAAAATCAACGATGTAACATTAAATGGAACCAACGCAAAATAAATCAGTACAGCATTATAACCATGGCGTTACACATGCCCCATGTTTCGTTGAAGTTTCCCGTCAGGGATACTTCAAGGAAACATTCATAACACCTAACTGGTGTTGGCTGCAAAAAAAAAAAAAAAAAAAAAAAAAAAAAAAAAAAAAAAAAAAAAAAAAAAAAAACCATCCAACTTCAGTTGGGAGACAGAAAAATAACACATATTACGAACATACAGTATACACATTAAGAATTTTCATACCTTTCTTCCAAAACATATTCTAAATAAGACATTTACAGTAATTTTCATCCATAGACTGGTTTAAGGAAACTAATTTTCATTATTACACAGGGGACACATTAAATTTTCTGTCTCTTCCCCATAGATACTACGTCACTGACAGACATGCAGTATACAAAATAATCTGCACATTACTACAACAGGTATAGTATTCTAGAAAAAGAAATATACATACACAACAGTACAGCAAAATTCTAACTTAACAAAACACAAATTAGACTCTCAATATTTTCAAAGAAAGTAAATATTCACAGACAAAAAAGCATGTTAATGATCATAGTACATTTCACAAGGTTCAGCAATTTATGAAATATTGAAAATTTCAGTTTGCATCCACATATGCACAAATATTTGCATAACTTACTTCACTGCTTGCCTCAGCATGAGCAGTCCATGTTACTCATACTACCTATTATTGGTTTGGCAGACTTTGTATGTAAACATTTAGACACAAAAACACAATTTGGATTAAGAACACTAAAAGACACATTTTTAAATTAACACACTGCCGCATCCTCTAGGTTAGGCAGTTCATGATCACTCATCAAGTCCTTGCCCCCGCAAGCGCAAGTCCGTCAGCTATTGCTCACATAGCGTATATGGTAGTCCCAAGCTTCAGGACCACAGCATTTTTATTGTTTTGTTTTGCTACCCAACAACATATTTTTGAGCAGTTTATTGTCATCATCTCCAAGTTTTTCCAACATTATGTCATACATTTTTTGTACAATTTGCATTAACGGTATAAAACATAAAACCTGCAACTTTGAAACAGCAATTGTTGTTGTTGTTGTTGTGGTCTTCAGTCCTGAGACTGGTTTGATGCAGCTCTCCATGCTAATCTATCCTATGGAAGCTCCTTCATCTCCCAGTACCTACTGCAACCTACATCCTTCTGAATCTGCTTAGTGTATTCATCTCTTGGTCTCCCTCTACGATTTTTACTCTCCACACTTTCCTTTAATGCCAAATTTGTGATCCCTTGATGCCTCAGGACATGTCCTACCAACCGATCCCTTCTTCTAGTCAAGTTGTGCCACAAACTTCTCTTCTCCCCAATCCTATTCAATACCTCCTCTTTAGTTACGTGATCTACCCACCTGATCTTCAACATTGTTCTGTAGCACCACTTTTCAAAAGTCTCTTCTTGTCCAAACTATTTATTGTCCATATTTCACTTCCATAAATGACTACACTCCATACAAATACTTTCAGAAACGACTTCCTGACACTTAAATCTATACTCGATGTTAACAAATTTCTCTTCTTCAGAAACGCTTTCCTTGCCATTGCCAATCTACATTTTATATCCACTCTACTTCGACCACTATCAGTTATTTGGCTCCCCAAATAGCAAGACTCCTTTACTGCTTTAAGTGTCTCATTTCCTAATCTAATTCCCTCAGCATCACCCGACATAATTCGACAACATTCCATTATCCTCGTATTGCTTTTGTTGATGTTCATCTTATATCCTCCTTTCAAGACATTGTCTATTCCGTTCAACTGCGCTTCCAAGTCCTTTGCTGTCTCTGACAGAATTACATTGTCATCGGCGAACCTCAAAGTTTTTATTTCTTCTCCCTGGATTTTAATACCTACTCCAAATTTTTCTTTTGTTTCCTTTACTGCTTGCTCAATATACAGATTGAATAACATCAGGGAGAGGCTACAACCCTGTCTCACTCCCTTCCCAACCACTGTCTCCCTTTCATGCATCTCGACTCTTATGACTGCCATCTGGTTTCTGTACAAATTGTAAATAGCCTTTCGCTCCCTGTATTTTACCCCTACCACCTTTAGAATTTGAAAGAGAGTATTCCAGTCAACATTGTCAAAACTTACTCTAAGTCTACAAATGCTAGAAAAGTAGGTTTGCCTTTTCTTAATCTTTCTTCCAAGTTAAGTCGTAAGGTCAGTATTGCCTCACGTGTTCCAACATTTCTACGGAATCCAAACTGATCTTCCTCGAGGTCGGCTTCTACCAGTTCTTCCATTCGTCTGTAAAGAATTCGCGTTAGTATTTTGCAGCTGTGACTTAATTAACTGATAGAAGGTAATTTTCACAACTTTCAACACGTGCTTTATTTGGGATTGGAATTATTATATTCTTCTTGAAGTCTGAGGGTATTTCGCCTGTCTCGTACATCTTGCTCACCTGATGCTAGAGTTTTGTCAGGACTGTCTCTCCCAAGGCCGTCAGTAGTTCTAATGGAATGCTGTCTACTCCTGTGGCCTTTTTCGACTCAAGTGTTTCGGTGTTCTGTCAAACTCTTCACGCAGTATCGTATCTCCCATTTCATTTTCATCTACATCCTCTTCGATTTCCATAATATTGTCCTCAAGTACATCGCCCTTGTGTAGAACCTCTATATACTCATTCCACCTTTCTGCTTTCCCCTCTTTGCTTAGAACAGGGTTTCCATCTGAGCTCTTGATATTCATACAAGTGGTTCTCTTTTCTCCAAAGGTCTCTTTAATTTTCCTGTAGGCTGTATCTATCTTACCCCTCATGAGATAAGCCTCTACATCCTTACATTTGTCCTCTAGCCATGACTGCTTAGCCATTTTGCACTTCCTGTCGATCTCATTTTGAGACGTTTGTATTCCTTTTTGCCTGCTTCATTTACTGCATTTTTATATTTTCTCCTTTCATCAATTAAATTCAATATTTCTTCTGGTTTAGTCAGTTTATCCAGGTCCCATCTCCTTAAATTCCCACCTTTTTGCCATTTCTTTAGTTTTTATCTACAGTTCATAACCAATGGATTGTGGTCAGAGTTCACATCTGCCCCTGGAAATGTCCTACAATTTAAAACCTGGTTCCTAAATCTCTGTCTTACCATTATATAATCTATCTGAAACCTTCAGAATCTATCTGAATCTGTCAGTATCTCCAGGATTCTTCCATGTATACAACCTTCTTTTATGATTCTTGAACCAACTGTTAGCTATGATTAAGTTATGCTCTGTGCAAAATTCTACCAGATGGCTTCCTCTTTCATTTCTTAGCCCCAATTCATAATCACCTACTATGTTTCCTTCTTTCCCTTTTCCTACTGTCGAATTCCAGTCACCCATGACTATTAAATTTTCGTCTCCCTTCACTATCTGAATAATTTCTTTATTCTCATCATACATTTCTTCAATTTCTTCGTCATCTGCGGAGCTAGTTGGCATATAAACTTGTACTACTGTAGTAGGCATGGGCTTCGTGCCTTCTTGGCCACTAAAGTACGTTCACTATGCAGTTTATAGTAACTTACCAGCACTCCTATTTTTTTATTCATTATTAAACCTGCTCCACCATTACCCCTATTTGATTTTGTATTTATGACCCTGTATTCACCTGACCAGAATTCTTTTTCCTCCTGCCACCGAACTTCACTAATTCCCACTATATCTAACTTTAACCTTTCCATTTCCCTTTTTAAATTTTCTAACCTACCTGCCCGATTAAGGGATCTGACATTCCACGCTCCGATCCGTAGAATGCCAGTTTTCTTTCTCCTGATAACGACGTCCTCGTGAGTAGTCCCCGCCCGCAGATCCGAATGGGGGACTATTTTACCTCCGGAATATTTTACCCAAGAGGACGCCAGCATTATTTAACCATACAGTAAAGCTTCATGCCCTCGGGAAAAATTACGGCTGTAGTTTCCCCTTGCTTTCAGCCATTCACAGTACCACAACAGCAAGGCCATTTTGGTTGGTGTTACCATGCCAGATCAGTCAATAATGCAGACTGTTGCCCCTGCAACTACTGAAAAGGCTGCTGCCCCTCATCAGGAACCACACGTTTGTCTGGCCTCTCAACAGAAACCCCTCCATTGTGGTTGCACCTACGGTACGACTATCTGTATCGTTGAGGCACGCAAGCCTCCACACTAGTGGCAAGGTCCATGGTTCATGGGGGGGGGGGAGGGGAACAGCAAATAGACACTAGTAATATTAAATTTTTCTTTACACCATGGCAAAATCAGGCAATATGCACATCATTAATCAATAATATTTTAATTGACATTTTTTGTATAGTGACAATGTTAAGGAGTCATTTGAAAGTCCCAGATTTTTGGTTTTTTTCCCCACTTTCTCACTCAGTAATATTTCTTCTAAAGTCAATATTCAGTCTAATTATTTTTACACATATTTAGGTTATCAAATATGTCAAGATCAGAACAATAATTTTATATCCTATTGCAAATGATTTCTGCTAACCCTTTGTGGCACTAGACACATCTCACATCTACTTCACAGACATTAGTCAGGTTTATCTCCTCAATTTTGAAACACACAGTTTCTCAGCACCATATTTGGCCCTTTTTTTAACATTTACATTTAGGCTTATTATGGCATTCATTTACCTTCTTTTTTCAGTAACCTATTCTTTTTTTCACTATACTTTTCCCTTTACTTTTCCATTACATTTTCTCTTTGCAATATCCTCTACACTTTCATTAGGCTTGGTAATTTTCTAGTGTTATCAATTTTCTACTCCACATCTCTGTCACAGACATCCACTGTATCTTACATTATTTCAACACTATTCAATTTAATCTGACAGAGAAGAAGGAAAGAAGATAGTAAAAGCTCTGAATGATGAAGAGGAAGGCTGGCAGCACGAAAAGAAACGGAAGTAGTGCTGGCAATGACTCGAGTCCCTGGTGTTCGTTAGACACCTGACAATGCAAAGAGTGCATTGCCCCCTGAGGGTACAACAACCCTCATCTGAGTACATATACTTTTAAATACACAACATGGTGCAAACATAAGCCCATTCTGGTCTTCAAGTATATTAGGAATGAATTATTATCTTGTGGAGTTCTTTGCACTTTCATAAAGTTACCATAAGCATCATTATCCATAAAGTTCTCAGGTTGCTCACGCTACATGGTCCTCTCTTCATAATTAGACTGGCAACAATAAGTATTCAATTGAAAATAAACAGTTCATAAGCAAAGTCAAACAGTACACTACAGTAAATAAACTACAACCTACCACGGGCTTCAGCGTCAACAAAACAGTAATTCACTTTCAGGTAACACTCAGTTACAATAATAATAAAGAGATGCATTATTTTAACAATATATATACATACATCCTGCCCCAGTCACTTTATTAACACGGCAGTCTTTTATGGTTCATGAAACAATTCCCTAAGTCTGGTGGCTTTTTAGGCCTCCTATTTTCTACATCTTTCACTAAGTTATTCAGATCTTGCCAACGTTTTGTTTCATCAGGTGGCTTTTTGGGTTTTGGAATTTCAAAGTCTTTAGCTAGGTACGACATCTCCTGTCCTACTATTATTTTATCAGGTGGTTCGTTCTGTTCCTGTAATTCACACCCCTTCAAAACATTTGTTAAGGCTTGCCCCAGTGTAGTATCATTTGGAGATTCCTGAAAATCATGCCCATGTTTTACATTACTGAATAATTCATTTGGTTTTGGCCCAGTTCTACTTTCTGTACCTTGCTTTGGTAAAATGTCATTAATTTTTTCATACCCTCGTTCAATAAAAGTATATTCACTTTCGTTTACACCTGAAAATTCATCTTCACTGGAGTCATCCCTACTATCTTCCTCACCACCAGATTCACTTAAGTACGCGACTTTTGAACAATAGGGAAAATTAGTATATTCATCCTTATCTGTATTTACAGGGTGTTTCAAAAATGACCGGTATATTTGAAACGGCAATAAAAACTAAACGAGCAGCGATAGAAATACACCGTTTGTTGCAATATGCTTGGGACAACAGTACATTTTCAGGCGGACAAACTTTCGAAATTACAGTAGTTACAATTTTCAACAACAGATGGCGCTGCAATTGATGTGAAAGATATAGAAGACAACGCAGTCTGTGGGTGCGCCATTCTGTATGTCGTCTTTCTGCTGTAAGCGTGTGCTGTTCACAACGTGCAAGTGTGCTGTAGACAACATGGTTTATTCCTTAGAACAGAGGATTTTTCTGGTGTTGGAATTCCACCGCCTAGAACACAGTGTTGTTGCAACAAGACGAAGTTTTCAACGGAGGTTTAATGTAACGAAAGGACCGAAAAGCGATACAATAAAGGATCTGTTCGAAAAATATCAACAGACTGGGAACGTGACGGATGAACGTACTGGAAAGGTAGAGCGACCGCATACGGCAACCACAGAAGGCAACGCGCAGCTAGTGCAGCAGGTGATCCAACAGCGGCCTCGGGTTTCCGTTCGCCGTGTTGCAGCTGCGGTCCAAATGACGCCAACGTCCACGTATCGTCTCATGCGCCAGAGTTTACACCTCTATCCATACAAAATTCAAACGCGGCAACCCCTCAGCACCACTACCATTGCTGCACGAGAGACATTCGCTAACGATATAGTGCACAGGATTGATGACGGCGATATTCATGTGGGCAGCATTTGGTTTACTGACGAAGCTTATTTTTACCTGGACAGCTTCGTCAATAAACAGAACTGGCGCATATGGGGAACCGAAAAGCCCCATGTTGCAGTCCCATCGTCCCTGCATCCTCAGAAAGTACTGGTCTGGGCCGCCATTTCTTCCAAAGGAATCATTGGCCCATTTTTCAGATCCGAAACGATTACTGCATCACGCTATCTGGACATTCTTCGTGAATTTGTGGCGGTACAAACTGCCTTAGACGACACTGCGAACACCTCGTGGTTTATGCAAGATGGTGCCCGGCCACATCGCACGACCGACGTCTTTAATTTCGTGAATGAATATTTCGATGATCGTGTGATTGCTTTGGGCTATCCGAAACATACAGGAGGCGGCGTGGATTGGCCTCCCTATTCGCCAGACATGAACCCCTATGACTTCTTTCTGTGGGGACACTTGAAAGACCAGGTGTATCGCCAGAATCCAGAAACAATTGAACAGCTGAAGCAGTACATCTCATCTGCATGTGAAACCATTCCGCCAGACACGTTGTCAAAGGTTTCGGGTAATTTCATTCAGAGACTACGCCATATTATTGCTACGCATGGTGGATATGTGGAAAATATCGTACTATAGAGTTTCCCAGACCGCAGCGCCATCTGTTGTTGAAAATTGTAACTACTGTAATTTCGAAAGTTTGTCTGCCTGAAAATGTACTGTTGTCCCAAGCATAGTGCAACAAACGGTGTATTTCTATCTCTGCTCGTTTAGTTTTTATTGCCGTTTCAAATATACCGGTCATTTTTGAAACACCCTCTTTATACCCTTCATCATCTGAACTATCACTGATTTCACTTTCATCATCAGATTCGAGCAGAAAAGCAACTTTTAGACAGTGGAGCAGATTATCACTAGATGTTTCAGCTACTTTGTTTTTTGAATTATTTTCTACACAATGCAAGTCGTATGGACGCTCAGGTACTTCCGTTGTATCACTTTGAACGATTTCAGCCTTAACTTCATATTTACTATAATCGTCATATACTTCGATAACCTTCATTTCACTTTCTTCCTTGTTATCATTTTCAGACAATCGTGCGAAATTCCTACTAGAGCCTTCTGCATTAGAATCACAGAACACCTTTCCATCAACAGTAATTTCACCTGCACTGCTTATAATGTCACGCTTACTAACGTCCTTCTTTACGCCACTTTCACCTATTATTAATCGTGCACACGTCTTTTGCGTGGCATATTCTACCTTCTTTTCCTCTTTATTCATCATAACCTCCCCCACATCTACGTCTTTTACCTCACATACATCATTAACCAACAAAGTGATCAGGCAATGCTTCAACTTTTACCGACTGAGGTAGGGACCCCTAAAGGGAGGGAAACAACCTCAAATTGGCATCTAAATGCCGTTATAACTTTAAAAACCAGAAACTTAAAAACTTTCTCCCAGAAGACAAACGGCTGAAACCAATTTAAAATATATCGTAATTATTAAAAGAGAGAAACAGATGAAATACGTGTGTAAATCAAGTTTACGCGTATTGTTGATATCAAAAATCGATAAGATACGATTGAAAAACCGAAATACATGTAGAAAACACCAAAAGCAAGTACCGATACAAGATATACAGTACAATGGGCTCTTCCCAGTACTCACTAGGCCTTGAAATTTCGCGCCAACGGGTAGGATGTAGCGAGCTGTAAAGTGGAATAGACTGCCAACAGCATCTCAGAATCGCACCGAACGTTCAGTGAAAATTACTGTGCAACTGAGAAATGCTATATACTTAACACGGAACACGTAGATTCAATACGAAGACCAAGATGTAGGGCGAGAGAGAGAGCGAAATGTTCTATTTATATTTCGGTGACGTAGACACGCTTATAGAGCTGTGAAGCCTGAGAACACACATTATCAGAAAATGTAAAAAGCAACCCACAACAAATAATGGCTGACGTTCTAGCATAAATCCACATGGGTAATAACGATATAAAAATATAAAATAAGAAAAATAAAACTGAAGCAAAGTGTAGTGAACGGCGATGTAGAAATTTTAGAAATTTGTGGTAAGGTCTTATGGGACCAAACTGCTCAGGTCATCGGTCCCTAAGCTTACGCACTGCTTTATCTAACTTAAACCAACAATTCTAAGGATAGCACACACACACACACACACACACACACACACACACACACACAAACACACACGCCCATGCCCGAGGGGGGACTTGAACCTCCGACGGGATGAGCCGAGCGGAACGTGACAAAGCGCCTCAGACGATGTAGGAATTAAATGTAGAGACATTCAGCTCGATGATCCATATGTCTCACTGTTTCTTCTTTATAACATATGTAAATTCCCTGTTCTTCTAAAAGATCACGCATTGGCCCTCAGCACCCGATGTGTAAGATTGTAACAATAATAACCTATAATAATTTTTTTCTTTATGAATTTAGATAATTTTTTATTTCTGAATTTATGTAAAGTAATGTAAGTAATATTGTGATTTTCTTTTTCGTTTCGTGTCATGTTAAAGAAACTATAAGCAACTTTTGAAATGAATGTTATTATTTATGTTAGATTTCAAGCAATTTGATAACGAAAGGGAAATGTATGTAATGTTAAAACTATTGTATGATGTGAAAATTGTAATTAATACACTTGGTCCATACGTAGGTAATGCATTAGAATATGTGTAGTAGAAAACCTGTGGTGAATACCCTACCTGTAGGGGAGCGGGAAAAGGTGGATGCAGGCGAGCGCGGGAAAACGCACACTGGCGCGGTTCGGCACAACGGGCTCAGTAAGACAGTCGGAGTTGGGCATCGGTCAGAGGAACATGTACTGTACCGAGGAGGCTATCTAGGAAAAGTGGATTCCGTTGAGCCTCGGATGAGCCGATTCCGACGACTACTTGGCATGGCTATAATTTTAGGCACAAAATTGGAAAGATTACGACGCTAAGAAGAAGAAAGTGCCGATGCAGTGAGAGCCTTAGCCGTGCTTGTATGTGTGCTGTGCTGCCCGCTATCTCGCTGCCCGCCACCCGCCGCACCGACGTGCACAGGTCAAACATTTATTTCATCTTTAGAAGTGTATCTGTGTGGACCAGTGTCGAAACTGTTTTTACTGTTCAATAATAACGTGACTTTTACCAGAATTGCCTTAGCCGTTACTTATCCTTATCACTGACCTAGATAGGGTCCTTACCACATATTCTGCAACCCGAGTATCCTGAATTGAAAGTTTACAGTTAGTACTAAATTATCTGCAGACCAATTTATGCTATAAAGACGTTTAAGGTTAGGTGTGTAAATGTAAATGTTAGTAAAGAACAACAGTGTGGTTAAATTGAAAGATAAATTTTGAATGGAGCTAGCAATGTTATTTAATGATTTGTGACTGAAATAATGATAACTAATTAATTCAAAAATAAGACAAAAGAATAGTTATCCACAGATTGATAATTTTGAGTGTTAATTTACCTCTAGGACTTACTAGTTTCAGTATAACGACTATAACAGTTTCAGGGCCCCCCCCTTCTCTTGCCCATTCTTGCACATTTTGAAGTGTACTGATCAGATTTGAACAGTAAAATTAATTTCTATATTAAACCTAAGTGTATTAGTGTTTTTTCCAATGTTAATAGTGACATTGTATGTGTGTTTTCAAAATTGCTGATTCTAGGGTAATCTATGCCCGATTTCAGTCTAATCAATACACAAAGTGCAGTTCGTAGTAATCATTGCTGTGTGGTGTTGTGTATTTATAGCTCATCCACATTAGTACAAAAGAAGAGAACCTTAGTTCAGTAGATTCTTTCTGGTTCCAAAGTTTGCCCTAAAACGCATCATTACTACTTGTCATTATGCTTGTACATGCACCCACTTGTACATGGAAAAACTCACTCAATGCATAATTAGGCTGGCGACCGAATTATTAATCATTGGTAATATCTACTGTGTGTACTTCTTGTCCATGCGAACGCGTAATTGTACTTTACATTTGCTTGACGCATCACTGTAGTTACTGACTGAATATAGGTTCGATCTTGCTTCCATTAGGTACACGCGGTCATTTTATGTACTAAATCCTTGTTTACAAGGTGAAGCCCGTGAACTTATTACAGTACAGGCTTTATTGAGCTAACGCACGTCCGACAGGGCGGTAGTGTTACAAGATCCGTAAGCTTTTGTAATTACGGCGTAATCGAGGCCCCTCACTGCTAAATGAGTCCCCAACAGTCTGACCGATAGAGGTTGCACTGATGTGGGAGACCGACAATTCTAATCACCGTCCGACTATGCAAATTTAGCTTTCCGATGATTTCCTCCCTAAATCGAGGAAAACAAACGTTTCCTCAGGAATGATAGGACCATGCTTCCTTCCGCTTTTCCAGCTTGCGATCCACTTTGATGAACTTGTGCTCAAAGGGATGATAATCTATTAATCTTCCCTTTTACTCAAGGATCCGTCATTCTGCTTGTCATTCGGTTAGTCGAAACATACCGTCTCGCAGATGGTCAATCTGGCAGATATTGACACACTTGCTACTACTGCACACACCGTCGGTTCGACAACATTTTCCACATGTGTGTAAGTTAATGTCATTGAACTTTCCCACTCTGTGCCCCCCTTTTCCCTCGTGCACTTTCACGTTGATCTCGCTAAGTGCCGTATTCACTGTGCGCAAATCTTGCACATGGAAACCCCTAGTGCCGTCTTAGTCTGACGCCCCCAACCGGCTGTTACCAATCTTACTGTGACACGTCTCGTATAAAAATCTCATAGTTGTAGCGCCTCTGCCGCCCTTTTCACCTTGGCGACCCAAGTGACGGCTTGAGTCGCTTGGACCTTAAACCGACCCTGAATGTAAACACTTGGCTTGGTAATTTTACTGCCCCTATTCCACAAGTTCTGCCTAGTTTTCGATCTCATTACATTATGTAGAAGTAGACCGTCTTTCTTTTCAATTTTTTTCATCAACGAAGTTTAGAATGTTTTGGTGCTACTTACCACGAATTCCATTCCTAAGAAATGTTAGTAACTGATTTCAGTGCAGCACTTACACTCAGTGTCCACAGTTATTTGATGGACATATGCTAATAGTTCTCCACTATGTATTTTGCCTGATGTAACAACCTGCAACACAATTTGAGTCACTCGCTGACATCTTAAATCATGTCCTATTATCGTGTGAAATCTTGTTTCCAATGTTTACCGTACGTTTCTCTCCCCGCTGAATCTGCAGATAACCTCCCCACACCTTGTGTTCAGTCCACTAAATCCTCAGCATCCTTCTGTACGACCAAATCTCAAATTATTCGATATTCTTCTTTTCCGCTTTTCCAACAGGCAAAAATTCACTTCTGTACAGTGATATACTTCAGAAGTACAGCGTCAAATACTTGTTTCTCACGTTAAGGCCATTAATTGATACTAGTAGATTTTTACCGCTAGGGATGCCATCCCTGTCTGTGATAGTCAGCCTTCTATGCCTCCATGGCTTCGTCCATCCCATGTTCTCTTGCTTCTGATGTGGTTGTGATCCTTCAACCGATCCGCTTTGTGAACTCCAATTTCGATGTTAATGAGCCGTGTTGCGGCTCGCGTTAGTGCCATTGGTAGGTTGGCATCGTGTAATAGCCATAGTAGCGTCTCGTTTCCTTCTCATGATTACTGGCGCCACTACATTTGCTTGCGTTGTCCGTCCGTGAGTGGCAGCAGCAGCGGTTATCGATATCTCGTACCCTGGATTGGTGTCAAGTGTTTTGCAGGTCGGAGTTTGTCGGTAGTTCGGTTGGGAAGGAGCAGCAGTGAGGTCCGGCAGTGTGAGAACATGCTGGGACTGCCGGTGGCACGCAGGCACTGCCGGACGAGGGGCAGTATTGGCGAGGGCCACAACCTCGCTGTCCACTGGACGCAGGACGTTTGAGTTGAGTCAACATTAACCCAGTAGTGAAACCACCACTATATTGAGATCATGCCATTTCTTCTCACTTTTGTGCTCGCAGGGTAGCTGAGACGAAGAGCAACGAGTGGAGTGTTTGGAGTTGTCGATATTAATTAGCCATCCTCCACTTCTTATTATTAATCTTTGAATTCCCTGTGTTTATTGGTGAAGTTCAACCAGCGGTATTTTTCTGCCTAGTGGCCGCTAACGCCCCAGTTACCTGCCATGGAGGTTAGTGTATTTCGTGACAGTGTACCTTTCTTCACCTTGCTGCTGCTGTCCAGTAAGGCGTGTAGTTAGACAGCCCCATTGATTGTGGTTCAGGTATGTTGTTTATGTTGGACTGCTTTAGTCGTAGTGGTTCCTTCTGCTTCTAGATGTTCTAAACACCAGATTCTGAAGATGCAGTATTGTCCATTGGTTCCGCCTTGCCTTCCATCGTGGTATTGGTTATCAGACGTTAGGTAGATTTTGCAAGAACGTTGGTCTGAGTAAATTGTCACTAGTTTGAGTTGCCATCCGGTTACGTGAATAAAACTCTTGGGTGCCTGTCTCATCGGTTACGAAATTGAGCGACTTTCCCAGGCGGATTCTTGGAGCACTGTCTGAGGCCCACTTCTCTTTGATCAGATTGTGATGATTGTTTCTTTTTAAATATATTTTAGTATCTCTAGGAGAAGTTTAACTGTTTTTAAGAATTTGCTTTCCGGGCCTTCATCCGTTAAATTGTTTTTATTTTATGTTTTTAGTTACTACTATTGGGGCCATCAGCCGACAATTTTAATTTCTGATCAATAACGCCTTCAGCCGTGAATTCAATTTGCCTAAAGAACTTTCAATTAGATATTGTCTCTTAATGGATAAATTTTGATGATTGTGTTTCTTAAAAAATAATATTTTAGTATCTCTTGGAGACGTTATCTATTTTTTAGAATTTGCTGTCCAGGCCTTCAGCCGTTAAATTGTTTTTGAGTCATTACTATTGGGGCCTTCAGCCAACAAATAATTTGAATTTCTGGTCAATAGACCCCTCAGCCATGAGTGCAACTTGTTTTTTTTATTAGACATTGTGTCAAACAGTCAAATTTGATAATTGTTCCTTATTGTTCGACCTTATTTGCAACTAGTTCCAAATAAAGAGTTCGTGATTTAAAAAAAAAAGAAAACTGAGCAACCAACGGTAACTGAGTAAGGCCCCATCCACACCGAATCCTGCCTTTCCCAGAAGTACCGGTACCACGCCTCAGTTAACTTTATCACTAATCTCATTCCTGCTACAACTCATTACTTTAGCCTTTCTTCGGTTCGCACTCAGTCCACTGGGTGTGCTCATTAGTCTGTTTATTACGTTCAGTACATTCCGGATTTTTTCCTCAGTTTCACTAAAGGTAACAATGTCATTAGTAAATCTCATCACTGCTATTCTTTTACCCTGAATTTTAAACCAACTCCTGAACCTTTCTTTTACTTCCACTTCAGCTTCTTCAGTGCATTTGTTGAACGGTACAATCGAGTGATTATATCCATATCGGATACTCGAGAAAATGTTTTGAGCAGGGTACATAAAATAAATAAGTCCTTAACATATGCCATTTCATAGTTCACTTTTCGTTTGTTTATTTTAATGTAAGTTGTTATTTCCCTGTACCTACAATTATTTATCATATTCTCCGCACTCTGTGCGGCTGGTCCCGGCGGAGGTTCGAGTCCTCCCTCGGTCATGGGTGTGTGTGTTTGTCCTTAGGGTAATTTAAGTTAAGTAGTGTGTAAGCTTAGGTACTGATGACCTTGGCAGTTAAGTCCCATAAGATTTCACATACGTTTTTTTCTCCGCACTCTCCATTTATCATAAAATTTTGATCAGTGCATGTTGTTATCGTCGTATATTGTAACGGTACCGATTACATTATTTTTATTTTCATTTCTTTAAATATTTTAGGTACATTCCATCTGTTCCCTACATAGTTAACGTGAGTTTACTTTTATTTATTCTCTCCTTTTACCAGCAATTCAGTTCTATGGAATGTCCGAATCACAACGTTTGTGTAAAATTCTTAAATATAAATTAATATCAAATAATCATCACGTTTTTTCCACCACTTTTTCATGTACTGGCGTTTTCGTTACAGTAAAATGCTCGGTTATTGAAGTTCAGTGAGATACATCCAGGAATTTCTTGTGTTCGTCGTTGAGTTGCCAGAATAGAAGGTGTTGAGAGAATCATTTTTATATATTTTTATTTCTCTTTTATCAGCCATTCTCGTTGGATTATATTAAGTGCATTGCGTGAGAGTGACTGGTGATGAATTCTTCTGCGAGTAGAGAAGTGAAGTCACGAGTTTCAAGATCGTTCAGGTGAACTGTTTTGCCGAGGGAATTAAGGACAAGAACAGTTTGAAACGTTTTTAATGGGACTAGTTTGGCCATATTACTCTGGAAAGGCCATCTAAAGTTCTTCCTGTATAATCACTAATATAAGCGCAAAGAGGGTAGCAAATGCGGTGACTTCTGACCAATCAATATCTCACGTCTGTTGGGAGCGGCAGTGTGTTCTAAATACTTGATGTGATTAACGTGCGTCACCCAGGCTAGCAATGATTAATGCGAGTAATTCTCCACTGTCATTATTGCTGGTCAGGAATGTAGCTCTGTTTTGGCTCTGTCCCTGTTTCAATCGCAAGTGGACATATTTGGAACATGTTAGTTATCATTCATCCTTATTATAGAAAACAGGTTTCAGCAGAGACCTTTTTTTATTTAAAAATTACCGATTTCGGGGAATGTCGCCCATCTTCACGTCTGTTAAATAGCAAAATAAATAACAGTTGATTTCTAACCCTGTGTTTACAAAGCTAAAAAAAATTATAGTGTAATTACAACACATTACGTATATAACGAACCACATGTCGTATTTACAGACTAATCAGTCATAACAGAACTATTAGTGAAACCTTACTGGCAGCTTAAAACGGTGTACAGGACCGAGACATGAACTCACTTTCATTACCTTTCGCGGGCATGTGCTGTATCGATTGAGTTACACAAGCATGATTCACGATCTGTCATCACAGTTTTACATCTGTCAGTACCTCTTCTTCTACCTTCCAAACTTCACAGAAGCTCTCCTGCGAAAGGAGAGCTTTGCTGGAAAGCTTCTGTGAAGTCTGGAACATATGAGATAAGGTACAGACGGAAGTAAGTTCGTGAGGAGGCGTCTGAGTTGTGCTTGGGTAGCTTAGTCAGTGAAGCACTTGCCAGAGATAGGCAAAGGTCTCGAGTTCGAGTCCTGGCAGGAACGTTTCCCCCAAGAACCCCAGACCCTGCCATCGGTGGGATGGCTTCCGTGCCCCGGCAATAGAAATAGCTTACCGTAGATGGAAGTACAACGGAGATGTATCTGTTGACAGGACAGACAAACGTGTGGTTCCTCAAGAGGGGTAGCAGCCATGTGAGTAGTTTCCGGTGCAACAGTTTGGATGACCGACTGATCTGGCATTCTAGCATCAACCAAAACGGCCTTGCTGTGCTGGTAGTGTGAATGGCTGAAAGCAAGGGGAAACTGCAGTTGATGTTTTTCCCGAGGAAATTCATCGCTACTGTTAGGGTAAAATATTCTGGTGGTAAAATATTCCCCGATCTGGATCTCTGGGGACTATTCAAGAGGATGTCGTCGTCAGGAGCAACATAACTGGCATACTACGGATCTGAGGGTGGAACGTTGGACGCCTTAATTGGACAGGTAGGTCAGAAAATTTAAAAAGGGAAATGGATAGCTTGAAGTTAGATTTAGTGAGAACTAGTGTAGTTCCATAGCAGGAGGAACAGAACTCCTCGTCAGGTGAAAACAGGGTTATAAATGCAAAATCAAATTGGGGTAATGCAGGAGTAGGTTTAATAATGAATAAAAAAAACAGAAATGTAGGTAAGCTGCTATGAACATAATGGTGAACGCATTGTCGTAACCGAGATAGACTTCAAGCCCACACCCACTGCAATAGTAAAAAGTTTACATTCCAATTAGCTCCACGAATGATGACGAGAGCGAAGAAATGTATGATGAGGCAAACGAAACTGGCAACATTTTAATCGTGATGGGTGACTGGAATTCGATAGTAGCAAAAAGAAGACTAGGAACAATAGTTGGTGAATATCGAGTAGGAGGAAAGAATGAACGAGGAAGCAGCCCTGCTGAATTTGCACAGAGAATAATTTGATAATCGCTAACATTTGGTTTAAGAACCATAAAAGAAGGTTGTATGTGTGGGAAAGACCCTGCAGCTCCACTGGATGGTTTCAGATTGATTACATGACGGTGGTGTGAAATAGTGGTCTAGGGGTACTGTCTTTGATTAGTTATTAATATGCTCTCGGCCGGCGTTCGATCCCCGCCACTGCCTAATCTTGATAGATAATCAGCATTGTCGGTCGAAGACTTCCGGCATAAGAAGTACAAAAAATGGTTCAAATGGCTCTGAGCACTATGTGACTCAACTGCTGAGGTCATTAGTCCCCTAGAACTTAGAACTAGTTAAACCTAACTAACCTAAGGACATCACACACATCCATGCCCGAGGCAGGATTCGAACCGGCGACCGTAGCGGTCTTGCGGTTCCAGACTGCAGCGCCTTTAACCGCACGGCCACTTCGGCCGGCCGCATAAGAAGTCACCCTCATTCCGCCAATGGCCTTCTCAAAGAGGACGGAGGAGGGGACAGAGTTTCAGGCCACTCTCTTGTCTTTCGGGTGGGAAACTGCCCCTAAAGGCGGAAGAATCAGCAATGATCAACGGCATGTTGATGCAAAAGGCAATAGCAACCACTACATTAAAGACACATAACGTGAATCTCATAATGATTTCTTCATTTGCAAAAGACTCCAGAATAGTCCCCCACTCATATCTCTGGGAGTGGACTGCCAAGGGCTAGGTGCTCATGACAAAAACATTGAATTATCAACGAAAGGTTGAAGTTCTACGGGTCAGTGCGTGGAATGTCAACTTGAGCATGATAGGGAAGCTAGGGAATCTGACAGGGGTAATGTAAAGAGCAGTCTAGATAAAGTACGGGTCAGTGAAGTGAAATGGAAAGGAGACAAGGAGTTCTGGTCCGATGAGTATAGGCTAGTACCAAGAGCATCGAAAATGGCATATCGGGAGTGAAATCGTTATGATTAGGAAGGTAGGGCAGAGAGACTGTTCATGTGAACAGTTCGGTATTGGGTTGTTCTTATCACAATCGGCAGAAAGTCAAAACCGACAACCCTAGTTCAGGTGTACATGCCGACACTGCAAGCTGCAAGAGATAGAGCAAGTATACGAGGATGTTGAAATAATAATGCAGTACGTAAAGGGAGATGAATATCTAATAGTCACGGGGGCTGGAATGCAGTTGTAGGGGAAGGAGTAGAAGAAAGGATTAAAGGAGAATATCGGTTTCGAACAAGAAATGAGAGAAGAGAAAGACTAATAGAATTCTGTAATAAATTTCAGATAGTAATAGCTGATGTGCCGTTCAAGTATCACAAGAGGGAGACGCATACTTGGAAAGGACCGGGTGTACCGCAAGATTTCAGTGACATTACATCACACTCAGACAGAGATTCCGAAATCAGATACAGCATTGTAAGGCATACCCATGAGCACATATAGACTCTGTTCATTAATTAAGGTGATTAAGAGTAAACCTGAAGTTCAAGAGATTAGTCAGGAAGAATCAGTACGCAAAGAAGTGGGATATAGGAGTACTAAGAAATCATGAGACACGCGTTAATTTCTCTAAGGCTATAGATACAGCAATAGGATATAGTTGAGTACGCAGTACAGTTGAAAAGGAATGGACATGTCTAGAAAGGGGCATCACGGAAAGAAAAACATAGGTACGAAGAAGGTAACTGCGAAGAAACCATGGCTAACAGAAGAAATACTTCAGTTAACCTATGGAAAAAGGAAGAACAAGAAAGTTCATGGAAATTGAGGTATACAGACATAAAAGTCGCTCAGGAATTAAATAGCTAGGAAGTGATGGAAGCTAAGAGAAAATGGCTGCATAAAAAAAGTGAGCCGGCCGGGGTGGCCGAGCGGTTCTAGGCGCTACAGTCTGGAACCGCGCGACCGCTACGGTCGCAGGTTCGAATCCTGCCTCGGGCATGGTTTTGTGTGATGTCCTTAGGTTAGTTAGGTTTAAGTAGTTCTAAGTTCTAGGGGACTGATGACCTCAGAAGTTAAGTCCCATAGTGCTCAGAGCCATTTTTTGAAAAAAAATGAAGAAAGCGAAAGTGGAATGATTTTCGGAAGGACTGACTCATCATACAGGAAAGTCAAAACAATTTTCGGTGAAATTAAAAGCAAGGGTGGTAAAATTAAGAGTGCAACTCGAATTCCTCCATTAAATGCAGAGGAGGGAACTGATAGTTGGAAAGATTACACTGAAGGTCTCTATGAGGGGGAATATTTGTCTGATGTGAGAAGAAGAAACAGGAAACGAATTAGAAGAGACGGGAGAACCAGTTTCGGAATTTTAACGAGCTTTGGAGGACTTAACATCAAATAAGGCAGAAACGATGGATAACATTGCATGATAATTTCTAAAATCATTGGGGGAAGTGGCAACAAAACGGGTATTCACGCTGATGTGTAGAATGTATGAGTCTGGCGACACACAATCTGACTTTCGGAAAAATGTCATCCACACAGTTGCGAAGATTGCAAGAGATACCAAGTGCGAGAATTACCACACAGTCAGCTTACCAGCTCATGCATCTAAGTTGCTGACAAGAATAATATACAGACGAATGGAAAAAATAGTTGAGGATATGCTAGATGAAGATCAGTTTGGCTTATGGAAAAAATGAAATGATCGTATGGCATTGTTGGCCAGGAGGCCCCATTCGGGGGAGTTCGGCCGCCGTAATGCAAGTCCTTTTAGGTGACGCCACATCGGCGACTTGCGAGTCAATGACGATGAAGGACACACAACACCCAGTTCCCTGCCGGGAATCGAACCCAGGCCCACTGCATGGTAGGCGGTAACGCTACCGCTACGAAACGGAGGCGGACTTGGCTATAGAAAAAGTGAGGCACGAGAGAGCCAATTCTGACATTGCGATTGATAATGGAAGGTTAAAGAAACATCAAGGCACCCTTCATAGAATTTGCGACCTGAAGTTTCGTTCGACAATGTAAAATGATGTAAGAAGTTCGAAATACTGAGAAAAATAGCGGTTAACTATAGGAAGATACAGGCAGTATACCGTATGTACAAGATCCAAGAGGAAATAATACCAGTGGCCGATCAAGAACGATGTGCTCGGGTTAAAAAGGGTGTAAGACAGATATGTAGCCTTCCGCCCCAACTGTTCAATCTGTACATCGAAGAAGCTGAGATGCTAGTAAAAGAAAGTTTCAGGAGTGGAATTAAAATTTAAAGTTAAAGGTTACCAATGATACAATTCAATGATGACTTTGCTATCCTGAGTGAAAGTGAAGAAGAAGAACTGGGTCTTTTAAACTGAAAGAACAGTCTAATGAGTACACAATACGGACTGAGAATAAATCCAAATGGCTAAAATGGCTCTGAGCACTATGGGACTTAACACCTGTGGTCATCAGTCCCCTAGAACTTAGAACTACTTAAACCTAACTAACCTAAGGACATTACACACATCCATGCCCGAGGCAGGATTCGAACCTGCGACAGTAGCTGTCGCACGGTTCAGGACTGCGCGCCCAGAACCGCGAGACCACCGCGGCCGGCATAAATCCAAAAAAGACGAAAGTAATAAGAAGTAGTAGAAATGAGAACAGTGAGAAACTTAAAATCAGGATTAACGATCATGAAGTAGACGAAGTTAAAGAATTCTGCTACCTAGGCAGCAAAATAACCATTGACAGACGGAGCAAGGACGACAGCAAAAGCAGACTAGAACCGTCAAAAAGGGCATTCCTGGCCAAGAGAAGGCCTTAATTTGAGGGAGATATTCCTGAGGATATACGTTTGGAGCACAGAATTGGATGGCAGTGAAAAGTGGACTGTGGGAAAACCGGAAAAGGAGAGTATCGAAGCATTTGAGATGTGGTGTAACAGGCGAATGTTAAAAATCGGGTGGACTGATAAGATAAGGAATGAGGAGGTTCTGCGCAGAATCAGAGAGGAAAGGAATATGTGTGAAAACACCGATAAGGGACAGGATGATAAGATAGGATGATAGGACACCTGTTAGGGCATCAGGGAATGACTTCCATGGTAGTAGAGGGAGCTTTAGAGGACAAGATGAGAGACTGGATACATCCAATAAATGACTGCAAATAACTGAGGACGCTGGTTGCAAGTGCTACTCCGAGATGAAGAGGTTGGCACAGGAGAGGAATTCGTGGCGGACTAGCTTTAAAAGATGAAATGGTGAAGGCAGCATGAAGGAGCAGAGGAACAAACAGGTAAAAAGACAAGGCCTAGTAGGAATCCTTGGGAACACAAGACATAGTTAATTTAATTGATGAAAGAAGAAAATTTAAATATGCAGCAAATGAAACAGGTGAAAGGGAACAGAAACGTATAAAAAATTATATAGGCAACAGGGGCATAATTGCTAATCAAGAATGGTTAGAGGACAAATGTAAATTCTTAGAAGCATTTTTCACTAAGGGAGAGATAGATTCCCGCAACAGGAAAATTAAAGCGGGCATTGTGGAAAAGAGAAGCAGTCGTATAAATATCAGGAGCTCAGATGGTAAACTAGTCCTAAGCAAAGAAGGGAAAGCTGAAAGGTGGAAAGGGTGTATAGAGGGTATATGCAAGGGAAACGAAAGCAATATCATAGAAAGGGTTGTGAAGTATATGAAGATAAGATGGGAGATATGATACTGCGAGAAGAATTTGACACAGCTCTGAAAAATAAGAATCGAAACAATGCCCCCTGGAGAAGACGATATTCGGTCAGAACTACTGATAGCCTACAGAGAGCCTGCCACGACAAAACTCTTCCACCTGTTTTGCAAGAAGCGTGTGGCAGGTGAAATACACTCAGACTTCAATAAGAGAATAGTAATACCGATTCCACAAAAAACTGGTGCTGATAGGTGTGAAAATTACAGAACAATCAGTCTAATAAGTCATTGTTGCAAAATACTATCACAAATTCTTTACACAAGAACGGAAAAACTAGTAGAACGGACCTCTGCGAAGATCAGTTTGCGTTTCGGCGAAGTGTAGGGTCACGCGAGTCTATACTGACCCTACGGCTTATCTTACAAGGAAAGTTAAGGAAATGCAAACCCACATTTAGCATTTGGGGACTTAGATAAAGGTTTTGACGATGTTGGCTCGAATACTCTCTCTAAAATTTTGATAATAGCATGGGTAAAATACGAGCAGCGAAATGCTATTTACAACTTGTGCAGAAGCCAGACGGTAGTTATAGAAGTAGAGAGGCGTGGAAGTGAAGCAGTGGTTGAGAAGAGAGTGAGACAGGGTTGTAGCCTATCCCTGATGTTATTCAATATGTACATTGAGCAAGCAATAAAGGAAACTAAAGAAACCTCAGAGTAGGAATGAAAGCTGAGAGAGAAGGAATAAAACCTTTGATGTTTGCCAGTGACATTGTAGTTCTGTCAGCAGACAGCAAAGGACATAGGAGAGTAGTTGAACGGAACGGGCAGTGTCTTGAATGAAGGATATAAGATGAACATCAACAAAAGCAAAACAACGATAATGGAATGTAGTCGAATTAAATCAGGTGATGCTAGGTGAATTAGATTAGGAAATGAGGCATTTAAAGTAGTAGATAAGTTCTGCTGTTTGGGCATCAAAATAGCTGATGATCTTCGAGGTAGAAAGGACGGCAAAGAAAAGGAAGGCTTTCCTAAAGGAAAGAAATTTGTTAACATCGAATTTAGATTTGTTATGAAGTCTTTTCTGAAGGTATTTGTCTAAAGTATAGCCATGCATGGAAGTGAAATTAGGACGATATACAGTTTAGATAAAAAGAAAATAGAAGCTTTCGAAATGTGGTGCTAGAAAGAATGATGAAGATTAGATGGGTCGATCACGTAACTAATGAGAAGTTGCTGAACAGATTTGGGGAGATAAGGAATTTGTGGCACAACTTGACAAAAGAAGGGATCGTCGGTTGATAGAATACATTCTCGGATATCAAGAAATCACCAGTTTGGTATTGGACCAAAGTGAGGGTGGTAAAAATCTTACAGGGAGACCAAGAGGTGAATACAGTAAGCAGATTCAGAAAGCTGTAGGGTACAGCATTATTTGGAGATGAAGAGGCCTGTACACGATAGTGTAACACGGAGAGCTTCGTCAAACCCGTCTTCAGACTGAAGACCGGAGCAACAGAGAACTACCATTTCACTGTCTAATGCTGAAACCATACATCCATGGTGTAACTTTATATTAAAATTTGAATGAGAAAACTGCATATAGAGAATCCAAAACAAACTTCTTTGAAATTGAAAGCAAGTGTGGTAACACTAAAAGTGCCATGGGAGTTCCACTGTTAAATACGCAGGAGGGAGGATAGACGTGGAAAGTTTGCAATGAAGGCCTCTATGAGGAGGAAAACTTCTGATAATGCGACAGAAGAAGACACAGGAGGCCATATTAGAATCAGAATTTAAAAGAGATTTGGAAGACATTAAGTCAAATCAGTTAGAAGGTATGGAAAACATTCCATCAGAATTTCTAAATCTTTGGGGAATATGGCAAGAAAATGACTATTCACGTTGGTGTGAGTCAGGCGATGTACAATGTGACTTTCGAAAAAACATCAGCTACACAACTCCAAAGACTGCAAGAGAAGACAAGTGCGAGAAGTATCACACAATCAGCTTAACAACTCAAACATCTGGGTTGCTGACAGGAATTATATACAGAAGAATAGAAAAGAAAGTTAACAATTTGTTAGATGACGATCAATTTTTCTTTAGGAAAGGTAAAGGCACCAGAAAGGCAGTTCTGACATCGTTCTTGATAATGGAAGCAAGAATAAAGAAAAATCAAGACGCATTCATAGGATTTATCGACATGAAAAAAGAATTCGGCAATCTCAAATGGTGCATCGATGTTCGACAATCTGAGAATAATTAGGTAAGCTACAGGAAAAGACTTTTAATATACAATATGAACAAGACGTAGGAGGGTATGGCAAGAGCGGAAGACCAAGAATGAAGTGATCGGATTAAGAAGGGTGTATTTAAGGAATACAGTCTTTTGCCGCTACTGTTCAATCTATACCTCGAAGTGGCAGTGACGGAAATAAAAGGAAGATGTAGGAGCGGAATTAAAATTCAAGGTACAAGGATGTCAGCGATAAGTTTCGCTTATGACATTGCCATCCTCAGTGAGAGTGAAGAAGAATTGCACGATCTGCTGCATGGAATGAACAGTCTGGTGAGTACAGAAGACGGAAAATGAAAGGAAGACAAAGTAATGGAAAGTAGCACAGATGAGAACTGCGATAAACTTAAGGATCGATGATCGGGAAGTAGATGAACTTAAAAAATCCTTTTATATGAATGTGTAGTGAACGCGTGATGCGACATGTTCGAAAGAACAAGCTCCACGCATTCGCACTACTGATTCGTCTAGATGGTCTGTGGATTCATCTTCTTTACAGTCGATG